>NC_060122.1:22845072-27845072 GCF_021461395.2 Schistocerca americana | reverse complement strand
TAATAGTTTCTGGCAAGTCATGAATATACAGCACACCTGAGGCAACAAGTTTCATACGATACCCCATATAATCACACTTTTCAGAAGTCTAAAAGTATTGCATTCACCTGACTGACCTGATCTATTACTTTCAGGATGTCATTTGAGAAAAGTATAAGTTGGTTTTCCCATTATCAGTGTTTTCACAATCCCTGCTGTTTGACATGGAGGAGGTGATTCTGTTAGAGGTTGTGTGAATTCAAAATGTGTTCCGCACTTCAAAAACCAGTAGATGTCAATGACATTGGGTGGTACTTTTGTAGATCACTTCTGCTACCATTGTTGCAAACAAATATAACTTGTGTTTCTTCCAGTCATTAGGCACAGTTTTCCATTTAATGAATCTATGATATATTGTGGTTAAAATGCATGCTAATTGAGCTGCATATTCTGTGTACAATCTGATGAGGGTTACATTGAGCCCTGGAGTCTACTTTAATTTTCGCAATTTGAACTGTATCTCAAAGCTATGAACACTACTTCTTATATCACTCATCTTTGCAGTTCCGCAGGAAGTGAATTGGGGGAGTACTTCTGTACCTCCCTTAGTAAAGGAACATTTGAAAAGACTGTACACCATTTCTACTTTTACTTTGCTATCTTCAGTTTCAGTTCCTGTGTCACACATGAATGTGAAACCTTTGGTTTCATTGACATCCTTTATGTGTGACTTCGGTATCTTTGGGTTTTGTGAGAGATCTTTTGATAAGATTCTTCCGCAGTAGTCATTGAAAACTTAACGTGTTGGTTTCTTGACATCAAAACATGTTTTATTCAACATCTCTCTAATCTAATCTTCATAGCTCTACTATGCAGTAGTCATTGCTTGGGGAATTCCATTACAGTGACTGTAAACGGTGGAGGATCCCTCCCATCATTAACTATTCTACTACTTACGTATCTGTCCAATTCACATTCTTTGAAACTTGAGCCCCAGACTTTCTACATGCGCCTGCCAAAAGGTAAATGTTTTGAGTTCCTCTTTGAGACATGACACATCTGCCTCTTTATCTAGCTTACTCAACATGTAAATCTTCTTACTTGATTTAGCTGCTCTTTATGCACAAGTAATTATTGTTGCTGCAACAGCCTCATGAGTTAGTGCAGATTGTAGTATGTAATGGATTCCAATTGTGTCATGGATGGGTTAAGTATGTGCTTACACTATGCTATCATTTCTGGCAAACGGCTATTCTGTTGTCACTACCCCTGCATGCTTTCTAGAAACGTTTCCAGATCCCTTCAGCTACATGACTTTTCTAGATAATCTTCAGTATTCTTGTGCAGCACCACATTTCAGAAGCATATAGTCTCTTCATGTCTATGCAGATTTTAAATTGTAAGACATTTCCAGGGGCAGATGTGGACTCTGACCACAATCTATTGTTCATGAACTGTAAATTGAAACTGAAGAAACAGCAAAAATGTGGGAATTTAAGGAGATGGGACCTGGATAAACTGAAAGAACCAGAGGTTGTACAGAGTTTCAGGGAGAGCATAAGGGAACAATTGATAGGAATGGGGGAAAGAAATACAGTAGAAGAAGAATGGGTAACTTTGAGGAATGAAATAGTGAAGGCAGCAGAGGACCAAGTAGGTAAAAAGACGAGGGTTAGTAGAAATACTTGGGTAACAGAAGAGATACTGAATTTAATTGATGAAAGGAGAAAATACAAAAATGCAGGAAGTGAAGCAGGCGAAAATGAACACAAATATCTCAAAAATGAGATTGACAGGAAGTGCAAAATGGCTAAGCAGGGATGGCTAGAGGACAAATGTAAGGATGTAGAGGCTTATCTCATGAGGGGTAAGATAGATACTGCCTACAGGAAAATTAAAGAGACCTTTGGAGAAATGAGAACCACTTGCATGAATATCAAGAGCTCAGATGGAAACCCAGTTCTAAGCAAAGAAGGGAAAGCAGAAAGGTGGAAGGAGTATATAGAGGCTGTAGACAGGGGCGACGTTCTTGAAGACAACATTTTGGAAATGGAACAGGAGGTAGATGAAGATAAAATGGGAGATGCGATACTGCATGAAGAGTTTGACTGAGCACTGAAAGACCTAAGTCGAAACAAGGCCCTGGGAGTAGAAAACATTCCATTAGAACTACTGACAGCCTTGGGAGAGCCAGTCCTGACAATACTCTACCATCTGGTGAGCAAGATGTATGAGACAGGCGAAATTCCCTCAGACTTCAAGAAGAATATAATAATTCCAATCCCAAAGAAAGCAGGTGTTGACAGATGTGAAAATTACCGAACTATCAGTTTAATATGTCACGGCTGCAAAATACTAACACGCATTCTTTACACACGAATGGAAAAACTGATAGAAGTCGACCTCGGGGAAGATCAGTTTGGATTCTGTAGAAATGTTGGAACACATGAGGCAAAACTGACCCTAAAACTTATCTTAGAAGAAAGATTAAGGAAAGGCAAACCTACGTTTCTAGCATTTGTAGACTTAGAGAAAGCGTTTGACAATGTTGACTGGAATACTCTCTTTCAAATTATGAAGGTGGCAGGGGTAAAATACAGGGAGTGAAAGGCTATTTACAATTTGTACAGAAAGCAGATGGCAGTTATAAGAGTCAAGGGACATGAAAGGGAGAAGAAATAAGAACTTTGAGGTTCGCCGATGACATTGTAATTCTATCAGAGACTGCAAAGGACTTGGAAGAGCAGTTGAACGGAATGGACAGTGTCTTGAAAGGAGGGTATAAGATGAATATCAACAAAAGCAAAACAAGGATAATGGAATGTAGTCTAAGTCGGGTGATGCTGAGGGAATTAAATTAGGAAATGAGACACTTAAAGTAGTAAAGGAGTTTTACTATTTGGGGAGCAAAATAACTGATGATGGTCGAAGTAGAAAGAATATAAAATGTAGACTGGCAATGGCAAGGAAAGCATTTCTGAAGAAGAGAAATTTGTTAACATCGAGTATTGACTTAAGTGTCAAGAAGTCGTCTCTGAAAGTATTTGTATGGAGTGTAGCCATGAAACATGGACGATAAATAGTTTAGACAAGAAGATAATAGAAGCTTTCAAAATGTGGTACTACAGAAGAATGCTGAAGATTAGACGGGTAGATCACATAACTAATGAGGAGGTATTGAATAGAATTGGGGAGAAGAGGAGTTTGTGGCACAACTTGACTAGAAGAAGGGATTGGTTAGTAGGATATGTTCTGAGGCATCAAGGGATCACCAGTTTAGTACTGGAGGGCAGCGTGGAGGGTACAAATCGTAGAGGGAGACCAAGAGATGAATACACTATGCAGATTCAGAAGGATGTAGGCTGCAGTAGGTACTGGGAGATGAAGAGGCTTGTACAGGATAGAGTAGCATGGAGGGCTGCATTAAACCAGTCTCAGGACTGAAGACCACAACAACAACAACACTCCACTTCCATATAAGTTTACACTCCTCCTCCATGTTTTAATAGTGTAATGACAAAGTTCTGCCTACCATATAACTCTTTCCTATTTGACCTGAATTTACACCACCAAGCAAGGAGGATCATAGGTTAAGGCGCTGGAGTCATATTTGGAGGTATGGGATGAATTACTTTTCCAGTGAATTTCAGTCTGGCGTCTGCTTTCCCTACGTGTAGTTTTATGTGGTCATTTCACTTTAGGTATGCAGATTCATAGCTATTTTGCAATTAGTTGGTTGCATGTTTCATTGATCAATCGCCTGGTACGGTAGCTGTTATGATGTGGAATGTGTCAAGTGCACAAGAAATGCACACATGAAAAAAGATTTTTATAATATATATATTACGATACAGAGCCAAAGATGAATATTTCTTTTATTTATCCCATTCCCTTAAGTGGCACAAAATGCATATACTATATTTATGGATTTATTTATTCCTATTCACCTATGGTATAGAAGGAGTTGTCAATTAGATATGATTTCAATTTATTTTTGAAGCTATTACTGCTGTTGGGTCAGCTGAAGCATCCAATTCCACCTGTCGGCTTTGACCTGTGACATAAGGCTGTTGTGGTGTGTGACATGGCGACAGCGCGGAGTTTATTTTGTGAGAGTGGCGTGTTTATAGGTGTCGTTCTGATGTGATCGGTGGTGCTCTCTTGTGGTGTGTTTATGTGTTGTGTGTTAGGTGATGTTTTAGGTTTAGTTTGCGTGTGTGGCATGTTTATAGGTGGCGTATTGTTGCGGTCAGTGGTTCTCTCTGGTGGTGTGTTTATGGTTAGCATGTTATGTGGTGTATGGGATTCACTTCCATGGTAGCATTGCACGTGTGTCGTATCGGTGGTGACTGTCCCTTCAGCGGAATATTTTTCAGTGAGTTAACGATTTTGGTTTTGTTATGGCGACGTTATTGTAGTTTCTTTTTTTTTTTCTGTTCGTCATGTGTGAATTTTGCTAAATCACTTTGTTTATGTCTTTGGTAGGTATGGATATGACTGACAAGGTCAACAGTTTTCGGTTGTCGGTGATGGTGGGGGACAGTACGTTGTCTCTAATAGAATTTCTTAAGCTATTCGGGCTGTTGGCTAAAGTCATGGAGTGTTCAATGTGTTATGAAAAAAAGGGGCTTACTAAAGTTCCAGCGTCTCAGATCAGGGGCGGTTGTATGTGGAGATGACGTAAGGATAACAGGTCAAGGGAAGTGTTCGATTCCAATTTTGATTTTCTAGCGTTTTTTGTAAGATTATGGTTGGTGATGGTGAAAGTTTTGAGACTTATAGAGCGGTATTGGTAGTTGCTGTTGACCTATATAGGTCAAGGGAAGTGTTAGATTCCAATTTTGTTGGTTTGTTGTGTTTTTTGAGGTAGTGATGATTGTGGACGTGGTTGTAGTTTTGGGTTTCATGAATTGGTATCGATAGTTACTGTTGACCTATATAGCTCAAGGGGAGTGTTCGATTCCAGTGGATATTGTTTTTAGTTGATTTTTGGAAGGTTATGGTCATTTTATTTTATCATTTTTGTCGTTTGGTTTAGTGGCTTGTGTTTATTTTTAGTTTGTCCCCACCCAAAAACCACCAATTTCCCTTGCTTGTTCCATTAGTTTCATTATATTTTTAGCAGAATATGTATGTGATGGTTTTTCGATCTATTTATGTGTTTGTTGTCATGTTTACTTCATGACATCATAGTCACGATAGGGAGTTGTTGTGAATGGTCCTTTTCGCCATATTGGTGACCTCATCATTAGTTATGTGATCTATCCATCTAATCTTCAGCATTCTTCTGTAGCACCACATTTCGAAAGCTTCTATTCTCTTCTTGTCTAAACTATTTATCGTCCATGTTTCACTTCCATACATGGCTACACTCCATACAAATACTTTCAGAAACGACTTCCTGACACTTAAATCTATACTCGATGTTAACAAATTTCTCTTCTTCAGAAACGCTTTCCTTGCCATTGCCAGTCTACATTTTATATTCTCTCTACTTCGACCATCATCAGTTATTTTGCTCCCCAAATAGCAAAACTCCTTTACTGCCTTAAGTGTCTCATTTCCTAATCTAATTCCCTGAGCATCACCCGACTTAATTCGACTACATTCCATTATCCTCGTTTTGCTTTTGTTGATATTCATTTTATACCCTCCTTTCAAGACACTGCCCATTCCGTTCAACTGCTCTTCCAAGTCCTTTACTGTCTCTGACAGAATTACAACGTCATCGGCGAACCTCAAAGTTTTTATTTCTTCTCCATGGATTTTAATACCTACTCCAAACTTTTCTTTTGTTTCCTGTACTGCTTGCTCAATATACATATTGAATAGCATCGGGGAGAGGCTACAACCCTGTCTCACTCCCTTCCCAACCACTGCTTCCCTTTCATGTCCCTCGACTCATGCTTTCTGTACAAATTGTAAATATCCTTTCTCTCCCTGTATTTTACCCCTGCCACCTTCATAATTTCAAAGAGAGTATTCCAGTCAACATTGTCAAAAGCTTTCTCTAAGTCTACAAATGCTAGAAACATAGGTTTGCCTTTCCTTAATCTTTCTTCTAAGACAAGTTTTAGGGTCAGTTTTGCCTCATGTGTTCCAACATTTCTACAGAATCCAAACTGATCTTCCCCGAGGTCGACTTCTATCAGTTTTTCCATTTGTGTGTAAAGAATGCGTGTTAGTATTTTGCAGCCGTGACATATTAAACTGATAGTTCGGTAATTTTCACATCTGTCAACACCTGCTTTCTTTGGGATTGGAATTATTATATTCTTCTTGAAGTCTGAGGGAATTTCGCCTGTCTCATACATCTTGCTCACCAGATGGTAGAGTTTTGTCAGGACTGGCTCTCCCAAGGCTGTCAATAGTTCTAATGGAATGGTGTCTGTTATATCCTAGCCAGCAATGCCACCCGAGCCCGCTGCCAAAAGGTTGGCAGCATCAAAGTCCGGACACCGTCCGCATAAGCAGCGCCAGTGATACAGGAAATCGCCGCAAGTCTGCGCGCGCCACCGCTGGCTTCTGGTTTCTTAAGGGCTGGAGTCACGAGCGCTAGGACAGTTCTGTATTCGCCGCTCAGTTGTATACTCGCCACCGAATTGTGTACTTGCTAGTCAGTTGTGTGTTCATCGCAGCAGAGTTGTTGTTTGTCGTCAGCCGACGCTGACCTAGCCGCTCCGACTCGAACTAGACAGAGCTCTGTAGACACGGAGTTCACTACTGTTTCTGTATCTTCGTTAATAAAGATAAGTACCGACTTTTATTTAATCAGAGTGTTTGGGTTTTCATCTTTCTGTTCACTGTTCCAGCGGACCGGTCGGCCCGCTATTAAAAGTGTGGCGGTGACTTCGTAAGCCGTTTCTGCAGCGAATTGCTTGTCGCTACGAACGCCGCCACAAAAGTGTCTACTCCCGGGCCTTGTTTAGACTTAGGTCTTTCAGTGCTCTGTCAAATTCTTCACACGGTATCATATCTCCCATTTCATCTTCATCTACATTCTCTTCCATTTCCATAATATTGTCTTCAAGAACATCGCCCCTGTATAGACCCTCTATATGCTCCTTCAACCTTTCTGCTTTCCCTTCTTTGCTTAGAACTGGGTTTCCATCTGAGCTCTTGATATTCATGCAAGTGGTTCTCATTCCTACAAAGGTCTCTTTAATTTTCCTGTAGGCAGTATCTTTCTTACCCCTCGTGAGATAAGCCTCTACATCGTTACATTTGTTTTCTTGCCATCCCTGCTTAGCCATTTTGCACTTCCTGTCAATCTCATTTTTGAGACATTTGTATTCATTTTTGCCTGCTTCACTTCCTGCATTTTTGTATTTTCTCCATTCATCAAGTAAATTCAGTATCTCTTCTGTTACCCAAGGATTTCTACTAGCCCTCATCTTTTTACCTACTTGATCCTCTGCTGCCTTCACTATTTCATTCCTCAAAGCTACCCATTCTTCTTCTACTGTATTTCTTTCCCCCATTCCTGTCAATTGTTCCCTTATGCTCTCCATGAAATTCTGTACAACCTCTGGTTCTTTCTGTTTATCCAGGTCCCATCTCCTTAAATTCCCACCTTTTGGCAGTTTCTTCAGTTTTAATCTACAGTTCATAACCAATAGATTGTGGTCAGAGTCCACATCTGCCCTGGAAATGTCTTACAATTTAAAATCTGGTTCCTAAATCTCTGTCTTACCATTATATAATCTATCTGAAACCTTTTAGTATCTCCAGGGTTCTTCCATGTATACAAACTTCTTCCATGATTCTTGAACCAAGTGTTAGCTATGGTTAAGTTATGTTCTGTGCAAAATTCTACCAGGTGGCTTCCTCTTTCATTTCTTAGCCCCAATCCATATTCACCTACTACGTTTCCCTCTCTTCCTTTTCCTACACTCGAATTGCAGTCATCCATGACTATTAAATTTTCGTCTCCCTTCACAATCTGAATAATTTCTTTTATCTCATCATACATTTCTTCAATTTCTTCATCATCTGTAGAGCTAGTTGGCATATAAACTTGTACTACTGTAGTAGGCGTAGGGCTTTGTGTCTATCTTGGCCACAATAATGCGTTCACTATGCTGTTTGTAGTCGCTTACCCGCACTCCTATTTTTTTATTCATTATTAAACCGACTCCTCCATTACCCCTATTTGATTTTGTATTTATAACCCTGTATTCACCTGACCAAAAGTCTTGTTCCTTCTGCCACCAAACTTCACTAATTCCCACTATATCTAACTTTAACCGATCCATTTCCCTTTTTAAATTTTCTAACCTACCTGCCCGATTAAGGGATCTGACATTCCACGCTCCAACCCGTAGAACGCCAGTTTTTTCTCTCCTCATAACGACATCCTCTTGAGTAGTCCCTGCCTGGAGATCCGAATGGGGGACTATTTTATCTCCGGAATATTTTGCCCAAGAGGACGCCATCATCATTTAATCATACAGTAAAGCTGCATACTATTTTGCTAATAACCAGGTAAAAACCAAAATGTCAGTTAGCCACAGCAACAGTGCTGATTTTGTTTTTTTGTTTTTCAATAAACTATTTTTAAAAAAGGAGCAATTTTTATTCATAAAGTTTGCATTGATTTGAAATATTGTGGTGTTATAGAATATGGGAAAAGTGATCAGTGCTATTTAAGTAACAGTGCCAACAGAAACAAGTGTCAAACATGTGGCATAAGAACTGGTACAGCGTCATTGAGACAATAATGTTCCTGTTGCCATGTGTCGTGGCTTAACGTATGCGTGTAGGTGCAGTGTGCAAGAGTTGCTCTTACCATTTCTATATGGTAGCTTTTTGCTGTCATCACCAGACGTCCATAGAATTGCTTGATGGCATCAACCCTATTCTGGAAATATAAGGGGCATTCAAATGAAACCCGATCACTAATGTAAAGTAACGGCAATGATTTTTTTAACTCAAAAAAGGAGCTATATGCAGTACACATACTCAAAAATAGTCACCAAAACTATTGGCGCATTTATCCCATTGCAAGACTGGCTGGTCGATTCTATCCTTGAAGAAGCTAGTAGGCTGCTGTCAGATCCAGGCCTCGACTGAGTCCCACATTTCAACGTCCGTTGTGAATCAATGTCCATGAATAGCTTGTTTTAGAGGTCCAAACACATGATAGTCACACGGTGAAAGATTGGAACTGTACAGTGGATATTCCAGCAGTTTCCCACCAAAACTGCTGTGATGTTGTCTTCACCTTATTGGCCATGCGTTGCATTGATGGTGGTTCCCCGTTCCAGAACTCGACAAGCAGTGGGCCCTTGTGGTCAAAAAAGAAGGACATCATGACCTTACCAGAACTGGTGTGCACAGCCTTTGATTTCTTTGGAGGTGTTGAAGTCGCATGTTTCCAGTGCTTGCTCTGACGATTGCTTTCCGATTCAAAATGGTGACACCATGTTTCATCACCTGTGACATTACGTGACAGAAAGCCATATTGGTGGCAGAGGGAGTTGGAGGTGCAGATGACTCAAAGACAGTGCCATACAAGTACTGCGCTGTTTGGCGGTCAGTTGGTGGGGAACCCACTGTGCACAGATTTTTCAAAAGTTCAAGTGTTGATGCACTACGGTGTGGACAGTGCCCCACGCTAATACCCAGTAACTGATGGATCCCGTCCACGGTGATTCTGCAGTTTTCCAAGACTAAAGCATTCACTTCCGCAACCATTTCCAGTGTGATGACATGATGAGCCTTTCCAGGACGAGCATCGTCTTCCATTTACTAGTGCCCCTCAAGGAATCATTTGCACCATTCCGCAACACTTGAACAACTCAGGCTGTACTCACCCTACACACTGAGCGAGGTGGCGCAGTGGTTAGACACTGGACTCGCATTCGGAAGTACGACGGTTCAATCCCGCGTCTGGCCATCCTGATTTAGGTTTTCCGTGATTTCCCTAAATCACTCCAGGCAAATGCCGGGATGGTTCCTCTGAAAGGGCACGGCCGACTTCCTTCCCCATCCTTCCCTAATCCGATGAGACTGATGACCACGCTGTCTGGTCTTCCCCAGACCAACCAACCAATCACCCTACACAACTTTCATCCTTCAATACATTTCACAGCCTCCAACTCCCTCTGCCACCAAAAATCAAATCACTTCTCATTGTTCCTGCTTACTTGCCTGCATGTTCGGTAGTGGATGATAACTTGTGTGACCAGTTTCTCTTCGGTGTGAAACCACACTGGCACTATGCAACATCAAAGAGCGCGCACGCATCACTCTCGCTACCAATAGACGGCGCCACCATACCTGCAGTTACGTGGTGCCACCTTATGTGTAAGGCAAAGGTAGACGCACTGACCAGATTGCATTTGAATTAACCTCATAATTTTAGGTAGTGACCTAGCAATGAAGTACAATGCTTCATTTGCTTTAAAATATTAAAGATTTGCCTGCTGTTTCCATGACATAATAGAAGAGGAGGGAAATTATTGTAATAGTAACACATTAAAAACTTAACAGTAATTCATTCAATGTGTACAATAAAAATAGAAAGTAGCTGATATGCTGCCTGTGTCCACATAATATGCCTTTATCTTCTTGTAGCCCTAGAAAAAAAGACACATTAAGATGAGAAAACAGTTTTTCAACCTCAGTTTTCACCCTTTATCACTGTCTGTTTGTAACGCCCAAATAGTGGTATGATCCCCAATCACAAAATGATTTTTGAGCAGAGTTTAAGTAAAAAAAATTAGATTCAATAGGTGAAACTGGTCATTGTTTTTGGTATTCAACAACTTATTACTTTTTGACAAAAGCAGTGAACGGTGAATAGACTAAGCTTTTGATTCTTGATGCTATGTATCTTGAAACAGTGTCAAATTTTTCAGTTTTTTTTTTTTTTTTTTTTTTTTTTTTATTTATTTCTACATTTGTTAGAAGAAATAATATGAATAAAAAACTGAAAACTGGTCATATCAGAAAATGGTTATTTTGAACATTTTTAAATGTCACGTTAAACTGATGTGGAAGAAAGCTGATATAACCAAAACCTGGTTGTTTCAGCAATAACTGCCATCCCTAAACCCCACAATACACTTACAATCAATACTGGCCTCTTAATAGCAGCTTCAAGTTCAAAAGATTTGTTTCTCAGACTATGGATATTACAGCTTAAAATATGAAAACCACTAGATTAGAGACTGGTGACAGTTGTATTTGGTCAACTTGTTTGTGAATTTTCGACCAGAAGGTATCATGGTTTTGTTTATATTCTGGAGTAATTCCTGCCAGTTTCATGTCAGTTTTGACCTTGCCAACTCATTTCATCGTGTCTATTTTGGCCGTACACTTGTTTTAAATTGACTATTTGTTTTGTAAATCTGTCTAGATTCATTCCTTTAATGTGCTCTTAGAATCTTAGCCATCATTTTCTAATGTCAGTGTGAATATTTGTATATTGTTTGATTTCCTGATTGCTTCTGAATTGGTATGATCTGTCTACAAATTTTGTCATCATCGTTCAACAGTTCCAGTTTCTCAGGTACTGGTAATGAGCCTCTTCCACTTCGTCCTGTCCAAATACACCTGTTCACGGAGAAAGTCATCCACTGTCCATCCTCTGATCACTAGATTTGCCTTAATCTAGTCCACCCATCGAGTTTGAGGTATTCCTTGAGGTCTGTTCTTATCCACCTGTCTTTCCAAATTTATTTTGGCTGTTCTAGTTGGCTCCATTCTTATCACATGCCCATACCATCGAAGTTTAGATGTGCCAATTCAATCTAATCGGAATGTCTTTACTCTGTCTTCTTTCCTCATCTCCTCATTCCTTAACTTGTCCATCTTGGTCTTCTGGATGGTGGATCTAAGAAATTTCATGTCTGATGCTTGCAGGCTTGATGATTCTCTTGTTTGTGAGGGTACATGTTTCGATACCATAGGTCAATATTGGTATGAAATAGCTATTAAACATCAACAGTTTGGCTGGTTTTGGAATCAAGTCATCCCATAAAAGTGATCTTACTTGTTGAATAGTAGTGGGGACCGTACACTTCCTTGCTGAACTCCACTCTTGGTCTCAAGCCATGATGATCGTCTTTTCCCAATTTGTAAACAGCTAGTACAATCGTTGTACAACATCTGAATTTTTCTTATTAGTCCTTCAGGCACATTCTTTTTCTTCAGGCATTCACAGATCTTCTCTCTTATAACACTATCATAGGCTTTTTCTATATCCAGGAATACAGTGACCAGGTTCTTGCCTTTCTCCCAATACTTTTCCATCAACATGTTGGTGCTAAAAATTAGATCTATTGTTGCTCTGTTACTTCTGAAGCCATATTGTTCCTCCTCCAGCTGTGGTTCTACAATAGTTCTGTCTGTTTTCTATGATCTTCTCAAGTATTTTCAGTCCATGAGACAATATGGCTATTCCTCTATAGTTGGTGGGTTTCCGTCTGCTACCTTTCTTAAACAGGGGAGTTATTACACCCTTGCTCCAATCTGCAGGTATTTTGTTATGTATCCTTATGGCATTGAGTACTCATTGCAGCCATTGTATGCCTTGAATACCTGCTGGCTTTATCATGTCTGCGTTCACTTCATCTGCACCTGAAGATTTGTCTTTAGGCATAGATTTTAAGACTGCCTCTGTTTCTGTTCATGTGATGGGAGTTTCTGCATTGTTAGTGTGTATTTCCAGTTCTGTATTTGGTTCTTCAACTGATCTTTTCGACTCTGTAAGTGCAGAACAGGGTATCAGTGACCATAAGGCCGTTGCAGCATCCCTGAATATGGAAGTAAATAGGAATATAAAAAAAAGGGAGGAAGGTTTATCCGTTTAGCAAGAGTAATAGGAGGCAGATTTCAGACTACCTAACAGATCAAAACGAAAATTTCTGTTCTGACATTGAGAATGTTGAGTGTTTATGGAAAAAGTTCAAAGCAATCATAATATGCGTTTTAGACAGATACGTGCCGAGTAAAACTGTCAGGGACAGGAAAAACCCACTGTGGTTCAACAACAAAGTTAGGAAACTGCTGCGAAAGCAAAGAGAGCTTCACTGCAAATTTAAATGCAGCCAAAACCTCTCAGACAAACAGAAGCTAAAAAACGTAAAAGTTAGCATAAGGAGGGCTATGTGTGAAGCGTTCAGTGAATTCGAAAAGTAAAACTCTATGTAACGACTTGACAGAAAATCCTAGGAAGTTCTGGTCTTACGTTAAATCAGTAAGTGGATCGAAACAGCATATCCAGACACTCTGGGATGATAAAGGCATTGAAACAGAGGATGACACACATAAAGCTGAAATACTAAACACCTTTTTCTGAAGCTGTTTCACAGAGGAAGACTGCACTGCAGTTCCTTCTCTAAATCCTCGCACGAACAAAAAAAATGGGTGACATTGAAATATATGTCCAATGAATAGAATAGAAATTGAAATCACTCAACAGAGGAAAGTCTACTGGACCTGATGGGATACCAATTTGATTATACACAGACTACGCAAAAGAACTTGCCGCCCTTCTAACAGACGTGTACCGCAAGTCTCTAGAGGAATGGAAGATTCCAAGTGATTGGAAAAGAGCACAGGTGGTTCCAGTTTTCAAGAAGGGTCATCGAGCAGATGCGCAAAACTATAGGCCTATATCTCTGATGTCAATCTTTTGTAGAATTTTAGAACATGTTTGTTGCTCACGTATCATGTCATTTCTGGAAACCCACAATCTATTCTGTAGGAATCAACATGGATTCCGGAAACAGTGATCATGTGAGACCCAACTCACTTTATTTGTTCCTGAGACCCAGAAAATATTAGATACAGGCTCCCAGGTAGATGCCATTTTCCTTGACTTCTGGAAGGCTTTATATACAGTTTTGCACTGTCGCCTGATAAACAAAGTAAGGGTGTACAGAACATCAGACCAGCTGTGTGGCTGGATTGAAGAGTTTTTAGCAAACAGAACACAGCATGTTGTTCTCAACGGAGAGACGTCTACAGATGTTAAAGTAACCTCTGGTTTGCCACAGGGGAGTGTTATGGGACCATTGCTTTTCACAATATATATAAATGACCTAGTAGATAGTGTCGGAAGTTCGATGTGGCTTTTCGTGGATGATGCTGTAGTATACAGAGAAGTTGCAGCATTAGAAAATTGCAGCGAAATGCAGGAAGATCTGCAGCGGATAGGCACTTGGTGCAGGGAGTGGCAACTGACCCTTAACATAGACAAATGTAATGTATTGTGAATACATAGAAAGAAGGATCCTTTATTGTATGATTGTATGATAGCGGAACAAACACTGGTAGCAGTTACTTCTGTAAAATATATGGTAGTATGCGTGCGGAACAATTTGAAATGGAATGATCATATAAAATTTATTGTTGGTGAGGCAGGTGCCAGGTTGAGATTCATTGGGAGAGTCCTTAGAAAATGTAGTCCATCAACAAAGGAGGTGGCTTAAAAAACACTCGTTCGACCTATACTTGAATATTGCTCATCAGTGTGGGATCCGTATCAGGTCGCGTTGACAGAGGAGATAGAGAAGATCCATAGAAGAGCGGCACGTTTCGTCACAGGGCTATTTGGTAAATGTGATAGCACTACGGAGATGTTTAGCAAACTCAAGTGGCAGACTCTGCAAGAGAGGCGCTCTGCATCGCGGTGTAGCTTGCTGTCCAGGTTTCGAGAGGGTGCGTTTCTGGATGAGGTATCGAATATATTGCTTCCCTCTACTTATACCTCCCGAGGAGATCACGAATGTAAAATTAGAGAGATTCGAGCATGCACGGAGGCTTTCTGGCAGTCGTTCTTCCCGCGAACCATATGCGACTGGAACAGGAAAGGGAAGTAATGACGGTGGCATGTGGGGTGCCCTCCGCCACACACCGTTGGGTGGCTTGCGGAGTATGAATGTAGATGTAGATCTATTTAAAAGGTGATGGAAATGGTTTTTCAGGACTTCTCTCATGTCACTTTCTGTCCTAACCAGATTTCCATTTTCGTCTTCAAGTGCTTCTGTGGTTTTCATTGGTTTCTGTTTACCTCTGATAACCCTATACAACAGTTTCTTATTGCCTCTACTGTCCTCCTCCAATTTCTGAGTGAATATCTTCCATGCCTTGGTCTTTTCTTCTGCAACTGTTCTTATAACTTCCAGTTTCTTGATTCGGTGCATTTGTTTGAGGTTTCTGATCTTTGCCTCATCTCTAATAAGTTTGGGTTTATTTTTCTCTCAATCCCTCTCTTTCCTGAAGAGATTTCTTTCCATGGTTACTGCTCTCACACTTTCATTCCACCAAGGTGTTTCCTTCTCTCTTGTCATCATACTTGTCTTCCCACAAACTTCAGTGGCTTCCTTTACCAATGTGTACCTTAATGTGGTCCATTCTGCCTCTCCATTTTTCCTTTCATCTCTTGGTAATAGGGATTTTATCTGATTCTGATATTCAGCTCTCTTCTGTTTTCTGGAGTTCCCATACTTTGATTTTTGGCATTTTCTTGTTCTGTACTTTTGGCACATGGAAGTTTCTCAGGTCTGCTACTAATAGACGGTGGTCACTGTCAAGGCTCTCACTAGGGATTACTCTGACATCAGTGATCTATGACGACATAATCAACTGCAGTCTTTTGTAATCCATCCCAACTGTATTGTGTAATCTTATGGATCTCTCTCTTCTCAAACCAACTGTTTTTCACCGCCAACCCATTCCTCATACAGAAGTCTAGGTGATGCTCACCTTCTACATTTCTTCTACCATATCCATGCGGTCCCATTACATTTTCATATCCTGTTCTATCTGTCCCAGTCTGTGCATTTAGGTCTCCTATAATGATCTCTCTATCTTTACTAATCACTATTTCCAAATCTTCAAGAAACTGGTCTTATCCTCTTGACATCCAGTTTGAGTTGCATACACCTGTACGAAAGTTAGCTTTTCTTTCCCTAAATGTACAGTCATCTTTATTATTGTCTCCCTAATGTATTCAATGTCAGTGACTCCTTCTAGATCTTTATTCGTGATAGAACCAACACCATTCTTCATCTCTTTGTTATTTCCATGCCAATGCAGTGTGTACTGTTTCCTTAATTTCTTCATGCCTTTCCCTTTCCACTTTGTTTCACTCGTCCCCCAGCATCATTAATTTTCTCCTTTCCATAAGGTCCACTATTTCTTCACATTTTCCTGTGTGGCTGAGTTGTGGCTGAGTAAGTTGATGGTCCCAATTCGTGTAAGTCTTCTCCATGATCTTTGCATTTTGCAAGACCCTGGCTATTATCAGGCCTTAAACCATCATCCCTGACATGAGTCTGCTCATGCTGGTATCTTGAGTTGATTGCGTTCTGAGGCTCTTATGTGTCTTGAAAGCAACTACAAATAATCTCCTTTACTGGCTTCCCAGGCCTAACTTAATTGAGGATTTTCTTTCAGGGTTAACTCACCTCAGACTTTGATAAGCCAGTATCATACTACAAGGCAGCAACTGCTGGTCTTGGTCCACCTTGGGTATTTTATTTCCCTGGTACCCACCATATCTGGTGAGCATTCCCCTATCTGCCACAAGGGGAGGTGCTCAATGGGAGACCAGCAAACTCCACGTGGGCCTACAATTTATACACAATAAATATGACACGAAATGTATCTACAGACACACAAAACTAAGACATTACAATACAATAATTAAACCAGAATGCCTCTATGCATCAGTAACGCTAATTTGGAAGACAAAAGTAGACATTGAAAACACTTAGGGGAAGGAATGCAAAACTATAAGAAAAATTGTAGGTAGAAAACTTGTAAACAAAACTCTACAAGTTTTGTACCTAGAATTTCTCTTATGACCTTCTCTGAATCCTCTCTTATATCCAGATATTCTCCAATTTTTTATTCAAGTTGTCCCTGTGCTCTATCAAGAAGACACTGGGATAGAATTTTGTATGCAATTAATATTTGTGAGTTCACTGTAGGTATTTACATCTGTTCTGTCTCCCTTCTTCTGTAACGTATGAACTAATGCATTTTCACAGTTGTCTATAATTTGTTCTGTTTTCCAAATGTCTCGCATGATTTTTGTGATTTCTTATGGCATTCGAGTCTGCTGATTTGAGGATTTCTACTATGATTCCCTCTTCCCTTCCCCAGTGCTATGATTGTTTTTGAGTCTTTTGTTCTGACTGACAGTTTCTACTTCATCTGATGGTAATGAATTTGGATTAGTGTCCTCAGGTTCTTTTGGTGGGTCTCTTTGGGTTGGCTCTGGGCAGTTAATTAGCTCTTTGAACTATCAGGTGAGTTCATTGCAATGTTCTTGATTGTTAGAGCAGATTGCCCATTGTCTTTCTGGAATCAGAGACTTTGTGGTTAAAACTCTGTGGGCTTAGTTTTGAAGTTTCTATAGCAATTTCATGTGTTGTTTCCCTCAGAATATTTCTCAGTATCAACTAGCTGATCCTTTTCATATTTCCTTTCAGTCTCTCTGTTTTGTTTCACACTGTCTGGAATGTTTTGTACTTCAAATGTAAAGGAGGACAGCGGTCAATCACATAATCTGTAATTTATTGCAGATCTATATTTCGATTATAACATTGTCACCATTAGTCCGTTACCAAAAGAGTCGTGTAGGTATAACCGTGTCAGAGCATAACTGTTTGACAATTGATGCTAGCATTTACATGGCAGAAACATACCCCTCATTAATGAATCTGTAATTCACAATCCTCAATTTCTAGTTTTTATGAATCATTATGGCTACAACAGCTTTTGCATTACCTTTATTTTATGCCAATATAAATAATATTATTTAGTCTGTGAGTTCATTCACTCAGGAATGAAGGACTTTTAAGTTTCATTCGTGTGTCTGTAATTACTACTGTTGTTTGTTTCTTTCCAGCAATATTTTTGTGGTTTCATTTTATTAGAGCCAAGTTTTCTCACACTTCAGATGGCAGATTATATGCAATCTGTTTCATTTACATTAAGTCTCAACCTGTTTGCATCGAATCAGTTTCACTTGAGCAGTATTTGTATACCAAAATTCTGTTGTGCTGCTTACTGTTACACTGTCATCATCAATGAACAATGAGAATTTCCAGAACTGTCCTGAGACCAGTACACCATTTATGTACAAGGAACGCATAGGATCTGAAACATCACTGTATAGCTCTACTGTATCAAATGCTTTTCATTTTATGATAAAAATGAACTGATGTGATTTTTACAACCTTTGTTCAGTATTGGAAATATGATTTGAACCACATTTCTCCCCTCCTATGAATTCCTAAACCTCCTAATTTGCCTGAAATAATTTTGTCATTTAATTGAAGCATAAACTACCAACAGTTTAGTGCTTTTGTGGATAGTGATATCAGTGTTGGAATTTCAAATCTCTGGGAAAGCACTTATTCGTTGTTGATGACTTCCTTCACATTATATGAAGCATTTATTTTTGATCACACTGATGCTTCATGTGCACCTGGTGAAATTTTGGTTTTTAGGCCCATAATGAGATACATTTACAGAAAATAATTTGTACAATTTTGCAATTTTATTCCCAGTCTTAGTTTTTTTTATTTTTATTTTATTTTTTTATTATTTAATGCATTGAATTTTCACATGGAGATAAAATTACGAAATGGCTTGAGTTACATAAAGCACACATGTAATTTAAACTTTAAATGAAAGGAATATCCTAAAGTGTATGAAGTTTTACACAGAAGTAATATGTGTCTTGTTCAAGATTGACAGTAATTCAAATTGTCTGTGGGGCTCTTTTCTAAGAATTGTAATTTCAGTAAACTATGAGACCTCTGCTACTCTGCCGATGCATTCAGTCTTTGAGTCTGTTTGTGTTTAAAATTATTATATGTATCCCAACAAGAGTAATTTGTGTGATGCTGATTATGTTAACAAATTGTATATGATTTTCCTCTTTTATTCTACAGATGCTGTTGCAGGTGGATAAACAAGTAGATTTCTCCTGTTGTCATCAAGAAATAATAGGAAACTAATGTAATAGTGTTTGTTTCCATGGGTATGTTGAATTTTTTGTTCACATTGAGATGTACTTTGCTAAAATGGATATCTTGACATTCTCAGTTCAGTTTCATTTGTGTGTGTGTGTGTGTGTGTGTGTGTGTGTGTGTGTGTGTGAGAGAGAGAGAGAGAGAGAGAGAGAATGAGAATGGGGGTGGGGTGGCGGTGGGGGGGGGGGGGGGGTAGAAGGGTGGGGGGGTGAAAGTTCTGGGTGGGTGATTGGGCAGGGGTTTGAGAATCAGGGATAATAAAACTAAAAAGTAATATACAGTGAGATTGTAAAAAAGAAAAGAATACAAATTGTGGTGTCACCGCCAGACACCACACTTGCTAGGTGGTAGCCTTTAAATCGGCCGCAGTCCATTAGTATACGCCGGACCCGCATGTCGCCACTGTCAGTGATTGCAGACCGAGCGCCGCCACACGGCAGGTCTAGAGAGACGTCCTAGCACTCGCCCCAGTTGTACAGCAGACTTTGCTAGCGACACCACACTGACAAATACGCTCTCATTTGCCGAGACGATAGTTAGCATAGCCTTCAGCTACGTCATTTGCTACGACCTAGCAAGGCGCCATTGCCAGTTTATATTGAGATTGTAATAATGTCTAAACAAGAGCGATGTTCTCCAATTGTGGATTAAAGTTAAGTATTCCAAGAACTACGTTCTTTTCTTTATAGGATAATTACTTTACCTGGTTCCAGACCTCACACCAATCTGCGTGAGATTAAAAGCGTGCATTTCGGCCTCCTCTAGCAACACGGTGTTGGCTCTTCTGCCAACCCTTCACAAATTAACAATAAACTAATAGGTTACAGATTGAGTTTTTGTATTTGGAGCTGCTGAGGAAGACAGTTGGATGTGTAGAGGAAGACATAAATGTATGAGTAAAAAGTAGCCTGGAGTGGTTTTAGTAAACTAAATAGGTTTTTATAATGAAGGCTTCATTGTGTCTGAAAAGGAAAGTTTGCAATCAGTATCATTGTTTTTTCTCCTGGCAAAAGGCCTTGGACTTTTAAGTGTGAAAACTATACCAAACCTGAAGGTAATTGAGAGGTGCATGTCAGAAATTACAAGTAGACACAAAAAAAATGAACAAAAGGACAAAGGAACAAAGAGCAGTGGAAGATGTAATCATATTTAATTAATAAAACAATGGAAAGTCCAGTTTGGAATATCAGTACTTCTGAAAAGGATAGATTGCTACTCACTGTAAAGATGATATGATATTGCAGTCCCTGTTTTATTCTGATTACGATGCAGAGTTCCTCGGGTCTGGCATGCAGGCGTTGCAGTGACTACAGCCGCTATGAAATACATTAAATGTATTTGCACTTGCGAATAAGGGCAACTATCAGTTGTAGAATGGAATGACAACAGCGAAAATTTGTGCCCATCCAGGAATCAAACCGGGATTTCCCACAAGCGGTTGCCTTACCATTTGGCTATCTGTGCTCAACTCATGGCCCGGTTGACAATGTATGGAAGAGTGGGTCAGGCTGCGAGTCATGCCCAGATAGACAAATTGTAAGTCACCTTGCTTGCGATAAGTGCGAAGTCCGGGTTCGGGTCATGATCTGGCACAAATTTTCGTTGTCGTCATGCCATTCTACAGCTGTTGGTTGTCCCTATTTGCAAGTGCGAATATATTTAATGTAATATGTCTAAAAACAAAGAAGCTGTAATTTACCAAGCGAAAGCGTTGGTATGTTGGTAGAGACAATAAAAACAATAAAAAACACACAAACACACACACAAATTTCAGGCTTTTGCAACCCACGGTTGCTTCATCAGGAAAGAGGGAAGGAGAGGGAAAGACGAAAGGATGTGGGTTTTAAGAGAGAGGGTAAGGAGTCATTCCAATCCCGGGAGTGGAAAGACTTTCCTTAAGGGGAAAAAGGGACAGGTATACACTTGCGCGCACACACACACACACATATCCATCCGCACATCTGTATGTAAGTTTTTTCGAACTGAACCTGGGGAATTTTTGATGTAAATAAATCAATGCAGGGCCATTAAAAAAAAAAAAAAAAAAAAAAAAAAAAAAAAAAAAAAAAAAAAAAAAAAACACCCCTTCGTAAATCACAGTCTTATGTGTAGTGCCAGAACAAAATATTTGCTTGGATACATTGATAGTCCACGCACGACATTTTAAGGAGTTAAAACCTCTTTCTGTGGCTGACTTTTCTGCAAGTAATGTCTGTCACAAGCACAGTGGTTTCCTCTTGCACAGGAAACAACTGTGCTAGGTGCATCAGGCGTACGGACCTAGTAATATGGCAATAGCTTTGAAACCCCCACACATTTTCCTCTTGTATCTAGCACAGTCATACCCAAATATGATAAATAGCCTGACTGGAGTAATTTCTTTTGTGTTGGTACTGTTGTGTAAAAGTACGGCTTTAACCCTTTAACTGCTCTGGACGTGTTAACGTGCGTGTCTTTGTACCTGTTCATGTATGCTCTGAACTTGTTTACGCGCACCTTCTACCTGGTACTCTGAATGTGTCTACTCATAGACATGTTCAGAGTACCATGTAGAAGGACTGGTGGTGCGCATAAACACGTTCAGAGCACACAGGGACAGGTACAAAGGTGTGCATGTTAACACATCCATAGCAGTTACAGGGTTAAGACTTATCTTCAAAGCATCAGTGAAGGATCTCCACAGATCAGGACTGTACATCTATATCTTTGCAGTATGAGAGGTCATTCAGTTTTAAAGAACTTCTCCAAATCCTTAGTTCTGTTTCAAAATGTAGTCACTTCGGCAGAGTCATATAGATAATTTCACTGTTTCAAATGTAATACCAAAAGTTTTTCCTTATTTGTAAAATGTTCTAGACTCCCAGTGAAATCATTGAACTTACCATGCGTCATCATATGTATCCAGGATTACATGCTTTAAGAGAGAAGTTTACATTTCTTGGACTGAAAGGATTTTCACCTTCAGTTAAACATTCGTTACAGTTCACTTCTTGGTTCAGAAAGATGGTGTACCTTGTCATAAGGTACGGGGGAAGTTGCGGAGGTATTTTTGTTCAGGGAGACTCATTTTTTTAAAATGGGAATTACACAGAAATAAGTCATCAGTGATGATTGGTGATCGCCCTCCAAACCGTTTTGAGGTTTGATGAACGTGTAGTGCATCCCATGTCCTGGTCTCCTGTCTTATAGTCAAAATACGGTAAATATGCCTTTCTTTAAATAGGTGATGTAATTGATCACTGCTATGAAGCAAATGTAATTGCACCACAAATAAAGTAGAACTTATCTGCATTATTAACACACTGACAATGTAGTGTTCTGTGTGTTTGTTAACAGTAGTTTGCCAGCTGGAAGTATATAAAAACACACTTCTTGTGAAAGCCCATTGAGAGGCATCAAAATGCTATGACTGATTTATAACAGTTCTTAGGATCTATAGACCTTTTTATACATCTACACCCATATGCTGCAAACCACTGTGCAGCGGATATCAGAGGGTACATCCAATTACACCGGTTATTAAGGCATCTTCCCATTCCGTTCTGAGTGTGAAACCTGGGAAGAATCAGAGTTTAAATGCATCTGCACACACTGTAATTAATCTAGTCTTGTCCTTACAATTCTTACAGGAGAGTATGTACAGAGTTGTAGAATATTTATAGATTCATCATTTAAAGGTGAGTCTTGAAACATTGCAAGTTAGTTTTCCTAGGATACTTTGTATCTATCTTCTAGTGTCTGCCAATTCAGTTTGTGCAGCATCTCCATGACACTGTCCCATGGGTGAGACAAAACAGTGACCATTTGTTCTGCCCTTCTCTATATACATTAAATATCTGCTGTCAATGCTATGTGGTATGGCTTCAACACACTTGAGCAGTATTCTAGAATGGGTCACACCAGTATTTTGTAAGCAATCCCCTTTGTAGGCTTATTGTATTTTATTGGAAATCCACCAGTGAACCCAAGTCTGCCATCTACTTTGCCTATGACTGAGCCTATGTGATCATTCCATTTCATATTTCTACAGTTTTTACACCCAGGTATTTACCTTTCTGAATCTTTGAAGCACCACTTTCAAAAAAGCTGCAGATCTTGATAAGATTTCATACAGTGCTACGTCATAGCTGCCAACTAGTATGGATTGTCTGTAATTATTATGGATTTATCACCTTCATTAGGGAGTTACGGAGACGTACTAAAAATTATGGAAATGGACATAATCGATTTCATGTTTAAAAAAAAGAAAAAAGAAATGGAAAAGATACTGTTTGCTTTCCGCCAGTCATATGCTGCTAAATGTTGTACAGATTGTAATGATTTCTTTGTAAAGTATGTAGTTAACCTGTCTATGAATGATTTCAACGTACAAGTTTAATGTGACAGCCATCTAGCAGTGGAACTAAGAAAATTGATAGACACATCATCCATGTGTGCAAGTTGTAACCACCTGTAAATCTGTGCATACATACTAGGTGGTGATAAAGTGTACATACATCCAGAATGTAGTTCCCTGATTTTTCGTAAGAGAGCAAAAATTATGTAATGAATAATAATAATAAACAAATACTTAATAGATAGGAACCGTGAACTCTTTGAAATATTTAAATTCAGATGAGTGACTCATGCATGGAAACACAGCAGGACTGTACGACATGAATTGTGTATAGACTGATGGTATTTTTGGTAATAGTTACATTGTGTTTGGTGGTAATATTCGTCCATTTGGCATTCGAATACACTGTGGTAGCTGCTAAGGAAAGTTTTAATTGTTTGTTAAAAATGCAAGGAATTAAGAATTTTTTGTTTCTTCAGCAATTTTTAATAGTGTCTGTAAGGAAAGCATAACAAAACTGATGATGTGAAATTAAACTGTGTGAAAGATATCCTGACTGCAAGTGAGAAAAACACTGTACCAAATTCAGACAGTAATATTGTGGAACACCAAAGTGTTAGTACAGTGGATGGCAGTGTGACGAAAAATGTAAAACTGGACAGAAATTTCAGGAACAGTATAGTAAAGAATGATCATGTTTGGTAAAATCAAATAAATCAGGCCAAAATGTTTTTTGTGTAGTGTGCTCAGTAGATATTTCTATAAAGCATGCCGGTCGTGATGACTGCTGTCATCATGTTCTGTCTGAAGTATTTGTAGAGCTAGCAAACCTTCAGTCTTCAAATGCATCGTTGTCATCATTTGGAATAAAATCTGGTGAGGAAGACTCTGTCCCCAATGCTTTTTGGTTCATTTATTGTTGAACACAGCTCGCCACTTTCTTATGCAGATTATATTTCACTGCTGTTCAAAAAAAATGTATCCTGATTCTCACATTGCTAAAAATAAAGTTGTGGAAGAACTAAAACAACTGAATTTATAAATTCTTTGTCATCTGGAACACAGAGTGATGTACTATAATACTTACAAGAAAACCCCTTTTGACTTGCAACTGATGGTAGCACAGATGTTAAAGATGTAAAAGTATATCCAGCTCCCATAACTTACTTTAATGTTAAACAGGGAAGGAACAAACACATTGACCAAATTTATCCAAACATTGTTCACAACTGTACCAATCTGGACTGGCTATATGAAATGACAATTTTACCAACTGAAAATGCACTGGGCAGTCACATGACACTGTGTAATCAGTAACAGTCCAGCAGCAGTTTGACACAGTTGTTCAGTACGACATAGCCACAAAGCACTCACAGTTCATCCCAAGCCAACTGTTTTGTCAGTAGATCAGATGTGATTATTATAATTTAAAGCACTATTTTTTTGTATTGTGGTAAAAGGAGACTAGAATAACCAGCCAGTAACATGGAGTGGGAAGCAATAAGAATTATTAATAACTAACTGGGATATCCGGCTTCAGTCAGGAAGTTGATATGAGATTGTATGGTAGTTCGAATAAAAGCATAAACTTTAAAGTATAAGAGGTAAAAGAAAATTATTGAAAACATATTCTAACTATTTACAATACTTGTTTATAAACAACATTTTCCATTTTGTTATCCAGGATATATATGTAGAAATTTTTGAAATTCCTGCTCAAGAGCAAGCTACGTATAGTTGAAAATTAGAGAAGCAGAAGTCTTTGAGGTTGATACAACAGTTTTTTAAATTTGTCCTTGCATATTGTTAATTGTAAAACTAGGCTAATTTGATTGGAAATTGTAGTCTTTTAAATTGGAATGGCATTTCAGTAGAGATCAGAGGTATTCCAGGAATAAATAGTGTGTGTCCTTTGTAGTTTCCAGTCATAAGTTCAGCTTCAGTGATGTTATTTGATAGCTGTTTGATGATCATTCTTGTTCCATTACACAGTTTTGGTGAGTTGAAATTTCTGAGTCGTATGATTGGAGAGCGAATATTAAGTCAAAGGCAGTGTAATGGTATTACTGGTACTTGCAAATAGTTTAGAAATTCTGTGAGGGAGTTCACACTTTCTTCAGTGTTTACCATTGTGTCAATTGATTTGTATATTTTCTCTTCACTGGGAATGTTGTTTTGAATATTCAAATTGATATCATTGATAATATTATTTTTAGTTGCCACACTCATCCTTAAAATATTGAGTGTTCGAGACAGTGGAAGACCGAGTGTCTCTAGAATTCACCCCAAAATTCTCGAGGCACTATATATCCCTCCCCTTAGCTCGAACACGCGATTGTTTTGATAAATGTGGTTGATGAGTTTGTTTTAAGCAGTTGCCATTTAGTAGGAATCACTGTTGAGTTTAATGAGGCCGGTCATCTAGTTAGTAGGATATGTGCCTTCGCCTATTTGTAAAATTTATTGAGCAAAATGTGGTGGTGTTTTATGTTTTGATAAGTCAACTCTAGATGATTAATGGAAAATCTCATATAAAGATGTGAAACAAATACTAACAGAGAGATAGAGGGGCTGGCCAGTACTTACCTCAGCTCAGTACAGTTGATAGATACACATAAAACAGAACCGAAAATTTACGTTCCTAGCTTTCGGAACAAATGTTCCTTCATCGGGGAGGAGAGAGGGGAAAGAAAGGGAAGAAGGGAAAGGAGATTCAGTTACTCATAACCTGGGTTGTGAGTAACTGAATCTCCTTTCCCTTCTTCCCTTTCTTTCCCCTCTCTCCTCCCCGATGAAAGAACATTTGTTCCGAAAGCTAGGAACGTAAATTTTCGGTTCTGTTTTATGTTTATCTATCGGCTGTACTGAGCTGAGATAAGTCAACTCTCTTATTTTTTGTTAGTTGCAGCATTTATATGTGTGGCCAGAGATGCGATTTTTTTAAAGCATGTATTGATCTCATCTGCTGGGTGTGTTTGTTGAAAATATCCTGAGAGTATGAGTATAGCTCCTCCCACCATTTCAGAGTTTCGTCACAAGTACCGTAATGTTCTGTCCATGGCTTTGAGTTATGTTTTATGTGCTATCATGCATTCATCCCAGAAGATAATTTTAGCTTGCTTTAGAAGTTCACCCTGTTCAGAAGCTGTTGAGATTTTGCGTACCGGGAATTGTTCATTGGATATATTCAATGGCAGTTGGGGCGGACTGGGCAGTTAGTCCTCCTGTCATGAGTGTGGCTGCAATGGTGACGATTTTCCTATGGTACAGGTCAGTCCCCTTCTTGGTGGCCCTGTCCGCACAGTATAGGTCAGCCTTTCTTAGATCTACATACCTGCTCTTTTATATCCAATTCATGCTGGGTGCACCCTCCTTATCCTTCCTGAGTAGGCACCATGGTTCATTACCCTAGTATACATCTTTATGTACACTATAATTAAATATTGTCTGGAAACTAAATCTGTTTCACACTTAACACTCACTTCTTAATACTTCATTTAGTCCCCTAGAGTCCTCCGTTACACTTCCACTCCTATGCTTCCAATATACACCACAAATATATTATTCAATATATCATACATTTACTTATGCTATACTTGTCCCACTATCCTACAAATCGTCAAAACAAATGCTTGACTAACATTCCTGAATAATTATCACAATTAGTTCCTCCCTGGCCTATGCTTATTAGTTCATCCTTGGCTTATGCTCATTAGTTCCTCCTTCGCTTATATTCTCCTTAACTACTCACACTTCCTTCTTATGTATTTGCATTGTATTACATTGTCTGTTAACTGGGGGCCTAGAAACGATGGAGAGGCTCCATCCTCGCTGCAGCCGCAGTGGTCCACAACCCCACGACGACTACCGCAGTCCACTTCACCCCTCTGCCACCCCACACCGAACCACCCTTTCAGGGTCATTGTGTGGTTCTGCCCCCAGTCCCCCCCCCCCCCCACCCACCCACCCCCTCTCCCCCCAGGGAACGTCTCACACCAGATGATTGTAACCCCTATGGTTGCGTGGTAGAGTAATGGTGATGTACGCGTATGTGAAGAACTTGTTTGCGCAGGTTGCCGACATAGTGTAGCTGAGGTGGAATAAGGGGAACCAGCCCACATTTGCCGAGGCAAATGGAAAACTGCCTAAAAACCATCCACAGACTAGTTGGCTCACTGGACCTCACCACAAGTCCGCCAGGCGGATTCGTGCTGGGCACCAGGCGCTCCTTCCCACCTGGAAAGCTGTGCATTGGACCGCATGGCTAACCAATCGGGCTCTTACGTATTTACTCACACTTCCCTCTTATGTATCCCTGATGTAGAATTATCATAGGTTTTATATCCTTATGTACATATGCGATATAGAATAGTCATTGTTCTTATACATATATTTCCTATGTATATGTATATGTATTAATAAATATCTACTTGATAGTTTTCTCAAGTAACTAGGCGATGTAGAACCATCACAATAAACAGCCATGTGTGCATATTTCTCTACGTGCACATTCTTTGCCCCCCTACAACACTTGATGGTTCTTACATCATTTTTATCTGTACTTCGATTGTTTGCATCTTCGTGTTTCGTTGTGTGTACACATAAGTGTGTCTGTGTATCCTGATTCTTCGGCCTACTTATATGAAATAAGTTGAAGGGTATTGGAAACCATGGAAAATAAGAAGGACTTCAGTGATAGAAGTATATGAATATGTAAAGAGGGAAAGATAGACCGGTACTCAGATGAGAAGTAAGAAAGGAAAAAGTAGAAATGGTTGTTAAGATTGAAGAAGAGAAATAAGATAGTCCTAAAGACAGGAAACCCTTCTCACCCCATTCCCCAGGATCCCTACTTCGCCAGTACTTGAGGGAGAAGCTGGAGGAGGTATGGTGTTAAACGTCTCCTACAGAACGGACATTCTCACCTTAGCAACCCCTATGGAATGGCAGACGGTGAAGAATCAGTCACAAACATTTGTGAGAGTCGTTTGAAAGGTGTGGTGTGTGTTCTGTGTTAGCCTTGATTTATTTGTTAGTGTAAATCATGCCTTGATCTATAATACCCACCCCTTCCAAAACCAATACAAACCCTCCCCTTTACATCACATCTCGTGAAAGGTATAAAATGTTCTATAAAAATAGAAAATTATACACTGCAATCAAATAGTTGTTTAGTTAATCACTTTACACTATATTTTACACGTACAGATAAAACACTCTGTTCAGTTTATGTCACCTAGACATCACTCAGTTTAAATAGTATCATCATATTATACCTTTCACCCAAATAATATTTTATTCATTTCATTTCATGTTTAGAGATCACTGTTCATTTGTGGTTCTCTTAAGTTTTCTACTTTACCATCATATCCGATTTTCTTCGTACTAAACTTATAGGATAGTTTAAGAATTCAAGAATAGGTTACAGTATAGTTCAATATTTGAAGGGAATTTGGTGCAGGAAAATATAGCACAGAAGAAACACCGAAAACAACTAGGGATCCAAAGGTCATCACTCCGCCTGTTAACACAGAACGTTAACATCCCTGGGAAATATACAACTTTATGTCTTTTATATTGTATTTTCCTTCGCCTGATCCTTTTATAGGATCTACTAAAAGTAAGGCTTTGGGATGTATTACCGATTGTACTTGGTAAGGTCCTTCATACTTTTGGAAAAATGTATGTCTCCTTCTTCAGGGCAGAGCTCTGAAGATGCTGTTTTACGAGAACTAGGTCGTCGACCTTGTACTGAGGTTCAATAGCCTTCTCATTATGTTTACTCACTCGTTCTTGTGCTTTGTCAACTAGATTTTTAGAGACCATTTCCTGTTTAACTTGGTAATCGTCAGTAGGTTGTTCAGGCTAAATGAAACATTTAATAAGAGGTTCTCCTGCAAAGGGTTTGCCTATTACTTCTAAAGGTGTTAATCCTGTTGATAAATGTGGTAGTTCATTTAAAATAAGTTCAAAGTCTTTGCTCTTCGTTGCCCATAACGTATGTTTTTCATGGCAGAAGGTGCGACATAACTTCCCAATCTCTTTCATTACTCGTTCACATGGATTTGATGATGGGTTATAGTTGGATTTTAGTTCTTGATAAACATCTTCCCACCCTAAAAATTCTTTAAATTCATTACTGACAAATTGTGACCATTGTCTGTTAGAAATCGTTTTGGTTTGCCTACCTCGAGAAATTATTGTTGCAGACAGTGAATCATGGTTTGTGTATTTACTTTCTTAATAGGATATAATTTAACATACTTTGAGCAACACTCTATGAGGTCAAAAATGTATGATACTCCTCCCTTCCCTTTTGGAATTGGTCCGAAAAAATCTACTGCTGTGAGATCATGTAACACCTT
This sequence comes from Schistocerca americana, assembly GCF_021461395.2. Lineage (NCBI taxonomy): Eukaryota > Metazoa > Arthropoda > Insecta > Orthoptera > Acrididae > Schistocerca > Schistocerca americana. The sequence continues at coordinate 27,815,391 of NC_060122.1, read as the reverse complement.
AGGAATGATTGGATACATTTTGTATTTAACATGTGTGTTACTCTCTTTTACATTCTGACAGATTTCACAAGTCCTAATTAAAGATGCTACCTTCTGTCCTATCTTCTTAAAATAATAGAACTTATTCATATGAGCTATACATTTCTTTATTCCGAAGTGTCCGTGTCCCATATGAACATGCCACACAATTTGATCCTCCATTCACTTCGGAATACATATGCACCAACGTTGAGATGTTATACTGTCCCTCCAAAATAAATTATGTGCTATAATTTGGCACCTCCCTATTTGATTAAGAGGTAAGGAATTCTTGTTACACATAGCATATATATCTGTGAAGTAGGTATAAGATGAATGTTTTCGGTTATTCTTCAAGCCTTATCTTGTACCCCATTATGTGGATATTCTACTGTCAAAAAATTAATCACAGAAATTACGCCGGGCCCTTCCATATGTTTCAATTCTTTCATGTCTACAGGTAACCTAGACAAAGCATCAGGTACAATATTTTCAGAACCTAATATATACTGTATTTTAATGTCATATTCCTGTAGGAACAAATCCACCACATTAATTTACTATCTAGTAATCAATACCCATTAAAAATGATAGAGCTTGGTGATCCCCATACTAGTGTTTGGAATTTTTGGATACCCTATGCTATTGCTAATAGTTCCTTTTCTTTGGCTGTACAGTTTAATTCGTGTTTGTCGAAACTCCAGCTAGCAAAAGCTATAGAACTGTGATTTGTACTTTCCAGACCTGACTCTCCTTGGAAAAGTTTTGCTGCTATACCATAGTTGGATGCATCTGTTGAAATTTTAAATGGCTCACCCTGCTGTTTTTACATTTTCAAATGCATCATTGGCCTCTTGGTCCAAAACCCACAGTATTCCCTTCCTTAAAAAAAAAGTAGAAGTCTTGGGCCATTCGGCTCTTGACTTCGTGTATATTGTCTATAGTACCCGGCCATTCCAATAAATCTCTTCAACTGTCTTATGTTTCTAGTGGGTGGACACTCCTTAATGACCTATATACGTTCCGGGTCTGGTCTAATTCCTTGCACTCCTACGATTTGCCCTAAAACTTAAGCTCTTGCCTCCCATAGTGCGGTTTAGACAATTTTATTGCAATACCTTTTTCTTTAAAACTTTTTAGAGTTTTACTCAAGGTAGATGAAATTATATCATCTACATATATTGTTAAATCTTTTAACAATTCCCTTCCTAATGCCTCATTCAGTGCACGTATAAACATGGATATTTAGCCCAAATGGTAACACATTAAAATGATATGATTTCCCATCAAATAGAAGCACTGTATATTTCTTTGATTCAGGATGTAACCAAATTTGCCAATTTCCAGCAGTCAGGTGCATCATGCTAAAATACTTTGTTTTCTGAATTGGTCTGTCTCATTCCATCTCTATATGCTTATTCAAAGTACATGCGCCTAGCACTAATCACACACCTCCTGTAGCCTTTCTTACTACTGCTACCAAGGGATTATTCATGATGCTAGAGCTACGTTCTATTATGTTACTGTCAATCATCTCGTCAATTTCTTCCATAACCGCTTCTTTTAGACTTAGTGGTATGAGATATGGCTTACAGAAAAATGGAGTACTATCTTTGATTTTAAATTTACATATGTAATCACTAATACTACCGGGGCGATCGGAGAATACTTCTTCATATTCCATTAGAATTTTATATAAATCTAGTTTTTGTTCACTGGTTAATATTGGTGATTGATTTACTTTGCCCTGTATGTCAACTCAATGTGTCACGTGACTTGCCTTTTCAATCTCTGGTGACAATTGTGCTGTCGCTGTTAATCGTAAACATTGACTCTCGGTTGTTTGTTTACCAATATAGCTGTCCGTTGCAAATGGTACACAATATTTGTAGCCACCTTTACCATAATAAAGAAGATTCTCCTCAAAATTCAATATGATGTTAAATTCTGACAGCCAATCTTGGCCATACAACACATCCCTATTGATATTTTCTACTGCTAACAGTGTCTGATGAAATGGGATATTCCCAATGTTTCAGTTCACCTGGGTCTTGTGTTTTAAGACTTTGCTTTTCGTTCCAGTAATACTGACTACATAGACCCCCGTTACTGGCAATAGCGGTAAGTGATGTTTAGTTCGTAATGTGCTAAAGAAAGCGCTAGAAATAAGTGACACTTCACTCCCGGAATCTATAAATATGTTAACTTCAAAAGCCTATTATTATTGGTTGTGGATTAATGGTGGTTAAGCTCGGTTCTTCCAGTAACAACTATTCTTTGGTTGGTATTTTATGCGTGAAATTAACATACTTATTATGGACTAGCCCCCCTAATGTATTTCTACGACCTGGGTCCTGGCCCTGGATCGAGATCGCACTACATTTTCCTCATTATTGATAATCACTGGTTGGTTACTGAATTGGGTTATTACATTACCGCTTTGTATTTTATTACTGAGTGGTACAAATTCTTGCAATGCCACTGGGCCTATATTCAAAGTTGGATGTTTCTTTTGGTAATTTTCGCTACTCTTGTTCTGGTTACACTGGTGTACTCTAGCTGAGTTGGTCTCATGTCTCTTAAAATTACTATTACAACTACCTCTTCTGCAATTCAGTTTTTCACTTTGATGTACGTTTTCGTTGCGGTCTTTGTTTAAGGCATCAAGTGCATCTACAAAAGACAACAGTTCTCCTACTGTTTTCCACCCACTACACAGTATATCTTTGCTGGCATAAATGGGTAGACGTCTTATTAAAATTCGCACCAACCCTTTTTCCACCATGGGCTTATCTAAGTACTTCGCACGTGTTAAATGCCAGTCGAAATACTTTCTCATCGTACCCCACATACTGTTATAATACTTAGGGTCCCACAAATGAGATATTAATTTTTTCTGGGCACTAGTTGACCAATACTTCTCCTTAAAGTACTGCTGGAAGTCTGCCCAAGACAAAAAGTTCTAGATGTTCCCTGTGCCCCACTACAAAGCTTCTCCTAAAAGGTACCCTACTCCAAATTCGATATTTTTTTTAATCTTTCCAGTTTTTCGGCAAGGCTTTGTTAAACCAATTCAGAAAATGAGTAGGATGTACTTACCCATCCAGCTTAAACTTAGGGAACTGTCTAGATAACCCTGAATTTGCTCCCCATTGTAACTCTGTCATGACTTCACTAGTTGATACTACATTGGGGGGAAGTCACTCTATTATCTACTTTGCCCTGCATAAGTTTGAACTCCTTCCACAGTTCATCTACATCCTGCTTGGTATTACTAAATTCAGAAGATAAGATTGGAGATACATTGTTGGAGGTTACTCTCGCATCAGCTTTTCTGTCTATCATCTCTTCTACCTGTTCCTCATGATTACTGATACTTATTATATCTGAAGTGGCTAGTTTCACTTTAAAATTTCTTTCCACGTTATCAACTAGCGTGTTAACGCCTGCAATTTGCAATTGGACTACAGGAATTACTTTATCCTGCTTTTCAATACTTTCCTTTAAAGTGTGTAATCTTTGTTTCACAGCATCAAATGTACATTGCATATGCTTTGAAATGATACTAATTTTTCACTAAATTCAGATCCTACATTATTACATTTATGTTCAATATCAAATTCTAGTTGAGCATTTACAGCTGCTGACTCTGCCTGCTGGGCTTTAATTAAATTCATTATTTCAGACCAGTCTGGCATTTCCCTAGTCACTTTAACAGCTGTTGCTGGTTCTGCTAGGCATAGAGTCTTACCCTGCATTGGTGAGCAGGTGTTGAATTGGCGCTGGTGAACAGCATGGGCGCCGGCAACGTTGAAGGCTAGTTTCAGTGGCAGTGTCGGTTAACAGATTTGTAGTCAGCACCGGTGAGCAGCAGTTGGCGCCAGCGCCGGTGAGCAGCAGTTGGCGCCGTTGGCATTGGTTGCTGGTTACTGTGTCCACGCCCCCGCGATTTGTATGAGGGCTGCTTACTCTCCACACTGGAACCTCATCACATAGATCCCGTCATAACTCTTCTTAGTTTAAACTGTTGAGATTTTCCTTACTTCTTCTTTTGTCTGGTATTCATCAACTTTCATCCTTTTTGCCATTTATGCAGAATCCAACTCTGCAAAACAATTTCTCTGTCCTGTTACTATTCGTTGCTATGGCAACTCACAATATCTTCTTACCTTGATTTCGTTTTAAAAGTCCTCTTTCTTCGAGTTCTGATCACATCGGTGACCACGTTCTGACAGTTTGGTGACAAGAAAAGTGGTGCAAAACTGCATTGCATACTCTCCTTTTCTCTTATTACAATTGACTTACTTGAAACGTTCAGCCGATCCTCTTCTCTGGATACACGGCTGCGTCAATCTCCACAACTTCTTCTCCAAAGAAATAATGCTGGTTAGAGGGATTAAAAGAAAAACTCCCCTCTCCCATCTCCACAAGTCTCACATAAGTATACAAATTCTTGCAAGTCAATTGCGTCTTTAACCGTCAGATACAATTAAGTATATTTACAATGTGGTGAGTTTAATAACCACCAGAAATTCAAAGACGGTTCTCGCTTCTAGAAAATCTAACACCCGAATTAAGAGTCTCTGGTCAAATCATATTTCATTTTTTCATAACAATTACAATCATTACACCATCAAAGAATAACGCATGCTTGCTCCTTTTACGTCACATACAGCTTCTATGGCGTGAGCGGCAAACACTTGGCTGCGCAGATTGACGTGTATTCTCCTGATACACGTCCATCCCGCACACACAAAAACCGGTGGTGTGGTAGACACATCTCCACTCTCCCACACTCATACTTAAAATATTGAGTGTTCGAGACGGTGGAAGACCGAGTGTCTCTAGAATTTACGCTGAAATTCTCAAGGCATTACAATGTTCCTCCCACTCTCTCACCCTATATGCCCTTGGGTATGGTTATGCTGTCTTCCTCAGGATGGCAAGTATACTTTTCGTGCCTTGAAAAAAGACAACATGTGGTTTAATGTTTGTTTTTCCGTGGAACATATTATGAAAAAGTTGTTTTATCTACACAGAATTTGCAGAGTTTTGTGTGCTTAAGTTTTTATGCTTGTAAGTGGTCATAAGTGGTGGAGATTTTTGGTCTCCTATTGTTTTAATACCAATATTGCTGTTCATTTTTAGGGATTTTTTTTCATGCTACATTGCATACAACTTTGTGATACACACCGTAAGTGGTGCTGTTTTGTTTTACTGCCCAGTGGTTTTGAATAGTTAACTGTTTTTGGTAATGGATTTAAAAAGTAATAATTTTGTTGTTGGCTTGCATGGTTTCACATTTAATGATTTTTATGTGCCAACATGGCATACAATTTTGTAATACACACCTCATATGATGCTGCTCTTTTTGGTAAAGATTTTAAAAAGTTTGGTGAAGATTTTAAAAAGCTATTCAAGCAGGCTGGAGGGTCATTTAGTAATGTTTTTGTGAATGGATCCGTTTGGCACAGTTGGTAAAAAGCTGTTAATGTTGTGTTCTAAGTTGATTTGCTTGCAACTTTTCTGGTAATATCTTTTATAAAGTAAACTCTCTATCCATTCTCCAAATGTACTGCTAAATGTTGCACGGTTGGTTTGTGTTCGTGTATGGGAAAACTGAAAAAATGCCATGCTGCTTTGTTATGTATCTTCCCATTTCGTGCATGACATCCTTGTTGTTTGTTTTGTTGTTTACAGTCTTTGGCTATTTTAAATTCTGCCATGTTACTGCCATTGTTCACATACTTGCAGACATATTTTGTGGATTTCTTTGAATTGCAGTATTCTACGTTTATGTGTGCTTGGAACATTTTGGAAAATAATGTGTTGTGTGATACTACCCATTGAGTACCTATTTTCAGTTCGTTGCTGCCTGATATTCATATTTTTACAGTGTAGCCGCCATTTTTGGGTGATCATCTTCTGTATTTGGGATAACTATCAACTCTGGTTTGTGCGTTGTCCAAGTATGGCTCTGTTTTCTGTTTTTTTTTTTTTTTTTTTTTTTTTTTTTTTTTTTTTCCCCCCCCTCCATCACTCATACATGACGAATTGGGCTTTAAATGCCAGCGTGGTCGGTGAATAATGTTTTTCACTACTATGTAGCACAGTTGCGGGTCGTCTTGTGGATTGGGAAATTCAGATTGGATAATTTTGTCGATATCTATGGGATGAATTCTGTCATGTAGACATGTGAGATTGTGTGAGTGAGGCTGTCCTCATTTTTGCCACTCAATTGTGGTCATCCAGGATCTGACGGTTTCCAAGATGTGGTATTTTATGATGACTTCAATAAATCTCATTTCTTTTTTGTTGGAAAACTTGTGCTATTATGTCGTGGTGATACATAGGGGCTATTCAAATCTTAGTTGTTCTTTGCTTTCTGGCCACGATGAGTTGCTTGTGAATGTTATGAAGAGGTCAGGTCATCAATATTTTCTTATGTAGGTCATGGCATCTTGAGTGTATTTGTGCTTGTGTCTCGGACTTCTTATGTGTGAATAGGGTAAGATTACCACTGTTCCAATGCCGTCAATGTTTCCGTCATTTATGATTGCGTCTTGAAGATGGATGTGTTCTTCTGTGTGTAGTTTTTTTCTGATTCAGTCTTATGTAAAGCATCTGTTCTGCTTTTATTTTTGCAGACATATCTACCAGGAATTGTTGGTATAAATGGTGAGTGTTGAGAATGTGATCATATATTTCATCGTCTCTGATCATTAAGCGGTAAGCATACAACTTGTTGGAAGTGACTTTTTTGTTTGTTTTTTTGTTGTATTTCAGGTTGGATTTGTTTCACATAGTATGATATCCTTCCTCACCATACAGAAATATTGGAGGCCATCCTATCAAAGTTGTCTCTGCAATGCGCTGTAGTACTTCTTTCTTCATTGTACAATTACATGACGGCTTGTGTTTTCATCATCCACAGTTGTGATGGTGACTTTGTCTACCTGAGGTGCATTAAATCAACATTCATATTCTCCAGGTGGTCTTTTATTGGCTTCAATTATAACTTTATAGTCATCAGAAATCATTCAGTCTAGTGCTGTTGTGAATATTGAATCAGCCGTTTGTATTTGTGTAATATCCTCTGTACATCTTGGAATACTTCTCCTTTCAACCCAATGATATTTGTGCATTGTTGATCAATTTCTTTTCCCTCATTTTTGACGTAATATACTTGCAGAAATTTATGGTCTTCATTGGGTAGTGGTAATAATGGTCCTGCATTTTGATAGACTTGTCCTTGGATGGAAAAAAAAAAAAAACACAATTGATTTCATCTCTGTTAGTATTGTTCAAAGTGACACCAAAAGAAGTAATTTGGAAGCAGTTGTTGTAAGCTTTTATATTTTGAAGGAAGTGTTTTGATTCTGGAGTTTCCCCAATCATTTAATATAAAAATTTCTGTGGAGGTGCTTCTAGTTGTGGTAATCCAAGCAGCAGAATCCTGGTTTTCTCTACTGAACATTTTTGCATTGCAGAATTGGCAGACATTATCCTTTTTTCCAATTACGACGTGTTTATGTTCATTATATTCTTTCATCACTTACTGGAATGCTTCATTTGTTAGGTTGTACTGTTTACTTTCCTCATCTTGTTGAGTGATATATTCATGGCTAGCTTGAGTTTGCCATCTTTTATTATAAAATTGTGTTACAATTCTTGATTCTTCAATCTGTTAATTTCGTTGATCTTTGGTTGCCGTTCGTTGGGAACTTACACATGCTTTGTGTTCTTCTTTTTGTTTTCTCCATTTGCTTCAGAACTGGCAATATCTTGTCCTCTTTTACATTTGGGCATCGTTCAAAACATAAATGAAATCAACTTTTTAGTAACAGGTACACTGAGTACACTTTGCACAGTTTTCATGCCTTGTTTTCAATTTACATTCAGTCACTGTATCACTTTGACTACTCACACTTCACAATTTTTTTTATTCAGTCACTGCACTATTTTTTTTTGTTCATCCTTTTGTCTCTGATATGAAACTGATGTTTGAACCTATGACTGGTTTTGCTGTATATACCCCTACCAATGGGTAGCCCCACCAGTGGTGAATTCCAGAACATACCAAAAAGACTTTGAATGGTCCACTATGTTCCAGAACATTCCACAATATTCGAGAGTGTTCTGGAATCTTCCACAATGATTTGGGATGTTCCTTTACATTCTCGAATCTTCTTGAATCTTCCAGATTATTCCCAAACATTCAAAAACATCCCAGATCATTGTTGAATGATGTGGAATGCTCTCTAATACTCACAGATGTTATGGAATGTTCTTGAATACGCTTGAATGTTCTGGAAATTTCTAGAGGGTGAAACTTCCCAGCCCTTCCCTTATATCTTCAAAAGCATGCCCTTCAGGTAAAAATGAGAAACTCCTTCATGGATGGGGGCAGAGGGCTATCACACCATATAACTCCCTTGATCGTTCTGAGATTCGTTTCTGAGTTTTAGTGGCACACACATTGTACACTTACTTTTATGGTATACATTGATTAACAGTATGATAATACACTGAAGTACTGAAGAAACTGGTATAGGCATGCATATTCAAATACAGAGATATGTAAATAGTAACAATATCATTTTTTGAGATATGCAAACAGGCAGAATATGGTGCTGCAGTTGACAACAACTATATAATACAACAAGGGTCTGGCACACTTGTTAAATTTGTTACTGCTGCTACAATGGCAGGTTATCAAGATTTAAGTGACTTTGAACAAGGTGTTATAGTCAGTGCAGGAGAGATGGGACACAGCATCTCCGAGATGGCAATAAAGTGGGGATTTTCCCGTTTGACTATTTCATGAGTGTAATGTGAATATCAGGAATTTGGTAACATAAAATCTCCGATATCGCTTTCGCTGTGGCTGGAAAAAGATCCTGCAAGAACAGGACCAGTGATGACTGAAGAGAGTCATTCAGTGTGACAGAAGTGCAACTCTTCCACAAACTGCTGCTGATTTCAGTGCTAGGCCATCAACAAGTGTCAGTGTGTGAACCATTCAACGAAACATCATTGATATGGGCTTTCAGAGCCAAAGGCTGACTCGTGTACTCTTGATGACTGCACGACACAAGGCTTTACACTTTGCCTGGGCCCATCAACACCGTAATTGGACTTGATGACTGGAAACATGTTGGCTGGTTGGACGAGTCTCATTTCAAACTATATCAAGTGGATGGACGTGTAGAGGTATGGAAACAACCTCATGAATCGATGGACCCCGTGTGTCAGCAAGGGACTGTTCAAGCTGGTGGAGGCTCTGTAACGGTGTGGGGTTTGTGCAGTTGGAGTGATACGGGACCCAAAATAGGTCTAGATATGACACTTGACAGGTGAGACATACGCAAGCATCGTGCCTGATCACCTGCATCCATTCATGTCCATTCCTTCAGACTTGGGCAATTTCAGCAGGACAATGCGACACCACACACATCCAGAATTGCTACAGAGTGGCACCAGGAATAAGTTTAAACATTCTGCTGGCCACCAAACTCCCCAGAAATGAACATTATTGAGCATATCTGGGATGTCTTGCATCATACTGTTCACAAGACATCTCCACCCCCTCATACTATTACAGATTTATGGACAGCCCTGCAGGATTCATGGTGTCAATTCCCTCCAGCACTACTTCAGACATTAGTCAAGTCCATGTTATGTCGTATTGTGGCCCTTCTGTGTGTTCGTGGGAACATTACGTGATATTAGTCTGTTTTTCCAGTTTCTTTGGCTCTTCAGTCTAGCATATGCCTATGTGGACTAGGAAAATGGCCATGAAAGCACAAGGAATATATATGATGACTTTATTTGTGAAATTGTCAGAGATGTTCAACAACTAAGAGGATAGTATTAATAAGAAAATACACTAAGGAGCCAAAGAAACTGGTACATGTGCTTAATATCGTGTTGGGCCCGCCCGAGCATGCAGGAGTGCCGCAACATGATGTGGCATGGACTCAACTGATTCTGAAGTAGTGCTAGAGTGAATTGACACCATGAATCCTGCAGGGCTATCCATAAATCTGTAAGAGTTTGAGGGGGTGGAGGTCTCTCCTGAACAGCACATTGCAAGGCATCCCAGATATGCTCAATATTGTCAATTTCTCGGGAGTTTGGTGGTCATAAGAAGTGTTTAAACTTAGAAGAGTGTTCCTGGAGCCAGTTTGTAGGAATTATGGATGTGTAGGGTGTCACATTGTCCTGCTGGAATTGCCCAAGTCTGTCAGAATGCACAATGGACATGAATGGATGCAGGTGATCAGACAGGATGTTTACAAACGTGTCACCAGTCAGAGTTGTATCTAGACGTATCAGGGGTTCCATATCACTCCCAATTGCACATGTCCCACACCATTACAGAGCTTCCAAAAGCTTGAAAAATCCGCTGCTGACATGCAGGATCCATGGATTCATGAGGTTGTCTCCATACCCGTACACATCCATCCGCCCAAATACACTTTGAGTAGAGACGTGTGTGTGTGTGTGTGTGTGTGTGTGTGTGTGTGTGTGTGAAATCTTGTGGGACTTAACTGCTAAGGTCATCAGTCCCTAAGCTTACACACTACTTAACCTAAATTATCCTAAGGACACACACACACACACACACACACACACACACACACACACACAAACACACACATGCCCGACGGAGGACTCAAACCTCCGCCGGGACTAGCCGCACAGTCCGTGACTGCAGCGCCTTAGACCGCTCAGCTAATCCCGCACGGCTTTGAGTAGACACATGTTTCAACCATTCAACCATCAACAGTCCAACATCAGTGTTGATTGGACTAGGCGAGGCATAAAGCTTTGTGTCATGCAGTCATCAAGGATATACGAGTAGGCCTTCAGCTCCAAAAGCCCATATCGATGATGTTTTGTTGAATGATTTGCATGCTGACACTTGTTGATGGCCTAGCATTGAAATCTGCTGCAATTTGTGGAAGGGTTGCACTTTTGTCATGTTGAACGATTCTCTTCAGTTGTTGTTGGTCCCGTTCTTGCAGAATCTTTTTCCAGCCATAGCAGTGTTGGAGATCTGATGTTTTACTGGATTCCTGATATTCACGGTACACTCGTGAAATGGTTGTATGGGAAAATCCCCACTTAATCGCTGCCTGGGAGATGCTGTGTCCCATCGCTTGTGCACCGACTGTGACACCACATTCAAACTCAGTTAAATCTTTATAACCTACCATTGTAGCAGCAGTAACCAATGTAACAACTGCGCCAGACACTTGTTGCATTATAAAGGTGTTGCCAACTGTGGCACTGTATTCTGCCTGTTTACATACTTATGTATTTGAATACACATGTTTATACCAGTTTTTTGGCCACTTCAGTGTAAAAGATAGTAGTAATAAGATTAGTAATGAACTCTCACTACCACGAGACAGTAATGGTAAGATTAGTAGTGAGCTATCACAAATGCGGGCAGTACAGGGTGCAAGCAATCGAGGAGATGTTCAAAAACTAAGAGGATAGTATTAATAAGAAAATAAGATGATGATGATGAGAGGTTCCATATGCCGAGGAGTGTAGGGAACGATGTGGGAGACCCGCACTGCCGACTAGGCAAGGTCCTAGCAGAGGTGGTTTACCATTGCCTTCCTAAGGCAAGGTCCTAGCAGAGGTGGTTTACCATTGCCTTCCTATGACCATAATGGGGATTCATGATGATGATGAAGATGACACAACAACACCCAGTCATATCAAGGCAGGGAAAATCCTTGGGCCTGCCGGAATTGACCCCGGGACCCCGTGCACGGAACACAAGAATGCTACCGCAAGACCAAGAGCTGCGGACATAAGAAAATAAAATATAGCAATAATAAAATTAGTAACAAACTCTCACTAGTATGAGATAGTAATGGTAAGATTACCAATGAGCTATCACAAAGGTGGGACAGTACAGGGTGAGTCAAAATTTGGATACACTGCTATAAAACTTGAGCAGTGTAAGGAATCATATGGCATCTGGTATGGGGTGTCCTTAGGTGGAGGCACAACTTGTAGAAGCTGTGGTGACAGTGGAGACCATTTTGAAATTCGCTATCTTGGATGTGAGTTACATGTTTCAGATGAGGAGGAGGTCATGTGGCACATCATTTTGAACTACCTCTTTCACAGGAAAACACGTGTGAAATCTGTTTTATTATTATTCACATATGGGCCCAGTAGGATCACATGAGGTACAATCCATCAATGTCATGTTTGATGGTTGGCCTTTCTTTGTGCCCAAATTTGTTTCATCCTTTCAGAATGAAGTCTCTTTCTTTCATCAGATCATGATGTTCCAGTCCATTTTCTAATTTCCCTCTGACCAACTTTCCAGTCAAATATCTTTTGTCTGAATGTTTTCCTATCTGTAAGGTCTGTCTGAGTTATACCGGCTGCTTTAAGATCCTCCTTAATTGCAGCAATCCATTTCATTGGCTCAGTTTTGGCCTTACTTCAGTTTTTGTAGAATTCTACTATTTGTTTTGTCAACCTAGTGGGTGCCATTCTTTAAGTCTTCATTTTCTCATGTCACCATATATGTCTGTGTGTTCTTCTATTTCCTTATTACTTCTCAGCCTGTAAGTTTCTCCATCAGTAATTTTCGGGCCTAATATTTTCCTAACAATCTTTCTTTCTTTCTTTCGAATTTCGCCAGTATCCCTCTTCCTATTAAATTAAATTAAATTAAATTAAATTTAAGTTTATGCTCCATAAAGACATTCATGTTTGATTACAGTGCTGTAATGTCTAAGTTTAGTGGATTTAGAAAGTGATTTTTTATTATAAATGTTTTGTGTTAATCTGAATGCAGTTGCCATCTTTTGACAGCAGACTACATTTGCAGCTTTTTCCAGACTGTTTTCTTGCAGGATTTCCCCCAAGTATTTAAACTGAGACATCCTTTATATTTTTCCATATTTTGTATTCAAAAACTTTGGTGCTTGTTTGTTGCATGTCATGTATTTTGTTTTTTTGAATGATATTTGTAGTCCTACTTCTTTAAGAATTTCAATTTGTTTTTCGGATGTGGTAACATACCTAGTTAAAATTGCCAGATCATCTGCAAAGGCAAGGCAATCTACTCTAATATAACTTCTGCCTAACTTGATTGATTGGTCTATATTTCGAATTGACTTTTGTTCTCGCCATTCTGTAATTACCTTTTCCAAAACGCAGTTAAACAATAATGGAGAGAGTCCATCTCCCTAACACCAGTCTTTATTTGAAATGGTTCAGAAATCTCTCCTATGAATTTAACTTTAGGTATACTGTCGGTTAACGTTTCCTTAATCAGTGTTAGAGTTTTATTATCTAGCCTTGTTCCTTTAAAATTTGGAAAAGAGACTCATGATCAACTGAGTCATAAGTCTTTTTAAAATCCACAAATGTACATACAATATTGTTACTAGAAATCCTTTGGTGTCTGAGGATTAGTTTTAAAGAAAGAATTTGTTCAGGGAAGGATCTGTTTGGTCTAAAGCCTGCTTGGTATTCACCAATTTTAGGTTCTAGCTGTTCTTGGGCTTGATCAAGTAAACACTGTGAGAGAATTTTGTATGTCACTGGGAGGAGAGAGATTCCTCGGTAATTATTAACATTGGTCCTATCCCCTTTTTTATGCAATAGATGAATTAGGGCAGTTTTCCAGTCCTCTGGTATTTTCTCAGTTTGCCAGACATGTCCTATTAGTTGAGGGATCTCTTTTAAGTTGTTTAGTTATTTCAATTTCGTCAGGTGCTTTAAAGTTAGGGTTGGTGTTATTAATTTGCTGTGGGTGGAATTTATTCGCTGGTTCTGGACGTTCAATAGTTTTTCAAAATAATTAGCAAGTACCTTACATTTTTCCTTGTTCTTAAGAGCCAAGCTGCCGTTTTCATTTTTGAAGCAAAGAATTTGAGGTTGGTAACCAGTTAGTTTTGTTTTGAAATGTGGGGAAATGCTCACTCAGGAGAATTTGTGTCTTGGAACAACTTCCAAGAAAAGTTTAAATGGAAGACTTTGTCTCAATGTATATAGGAAGAACTAACATTAGAACTGCTTGACCCTAAATATTATAATAGTTCATGGGGGAGCTTTAAGAAGTATATCTAGCAAAAGTGTTAGTCAGAAGACTACCCTACTATGTAAAGAGATTTTATGTAGAGGATGGACAACAGTAAAAGAGTTGTTATCCTGTGTAGAAAGTTTAGATACGATGAATAGTGAGAGAGCCAATAATAATCACGATGATATAAATAGTAACTGAATAAATAGTAAATCCCAGAAAAGGAGAGAAGCAAACTTTTGTCAAGTTACAAGGTTTGTCTATGGCAACAATAAACAATGTAGCAGTAGGTGAAGAATAACAACCCTCAGATGTTTGTTCACATGACAACGCATAACACAACTCCAAGCATTTGTACCACCAAAAACTGTGGTAGCTCATAGCATTTGTACCAACCCTACTTATGAAGGAATGGTTATTAGATAAAGAAGAGCAGGATGAGAGTCATGTGAATAATAAACTTATAGTAACAGGAGCTGAAAGCAAGGGGAAACTACAGCCGTAATTTTTCCCAAGGGCTTGCAGCTTTACTGTATGGTTAAATGATGATGGCGTCCTCTTGGGTAAAATATTCCAGAGGTAAAATAGTCCCCCATTCGTACTTCTGGGTGGGGGTACTCAGGAGAACATCGTTATCACGAGAAAGAAAACTGGCATTCTACAGATCGGAGCTTGGAATGTCGGATCCCTTAATCGGGCAGGCAGGTTGGAAAATGTAAATAGGGAAATAGATAGGTTAAAGTTAGATATAGTGGGAATTAGTGAAGTTTGGTAGCAGGAGGAACAAGACTTCTGGTCAGTTGAATACAGGGTTATAAATACAAAATCAAATAAGTGTAATGCAGGGGTAGGTTTAATAATTAATAAAAAATAGGAGTGTGGTAAGCTACTACAAACAGAATAGTGAACGCATTATTGTGGCCAAGATAGACACAAAGCCCACGCCTACCACACTAGTACAAGTTTATATGTCAACTAGCTCTGCAGATGACAAAGAGATTGATGAAATTTATGATGAGATAAAAGAAATTATTCAGATAGTGAAGGGAGACGAAAATTTAATAGTCATGGGTGACTGGAATTCGAAAGCAGGAAAAGGAAGAGAAGGAAGCGTAGTAGGTGTATATGCAATGGGGGTAAGAAATGAAAGAGGAAGCCGCCTGGTAGAATTTTGCACAGAGCATAACTTAATCATAACTTACACTTGGTTCAAGAATCATGAAAGTAGATTGTGTACGTGGAAGAGGCCTGGAGACATTGGAAGGTTTCAGATAGATGGTAAGACAGAGATTTAGGAACCAGGTTTTAAATTGTAAGACATTTCCAGGGGCAGATATGGACTCTTACCACAATCTATTGGATATGAACTGTAGATTAAAACTGGAGAAACTGCAAAAACATGGGAATTTAAGGAGATGTGACCTGGATAAACTTCAAGAACCAGAGGTAGTAGAGTGTTTCAGGGATAGCATTGGGGAACGATTGACAGGAATGAGGGAAAGAAATATAGTGGAAGAAAAATGGATAGCTTTGAGGGATGAAATAGTGAAAGCAGCAGAGAATCAAGTAGGTAAAAAGAGGAGGGCTAGTAGAAATCCTTGGGGAACAGAAGATATATTGAATTTAATTGATGAAAGGAGAAAATATAAAAATGCAGTAAGTGAAACAGGCAAAAAGGAATACAAACCTCTCAAAAATGAGATCGACAGGAAGTGCAAAATGGCTAAGCTGGGCAGCTTGAGAACAAATGTAAGGATTTAGAGGCATATCTCACTAGGGGAAAGATAGATACTGCCGACAGGATAATTAAAGAGACCTTTGGAGAAAAGAGGACCACTTGTATGAATATTAAGAGCTCAGATAGAAACCCAGTTCTGAGCATGGAAGGGAAAGCAGAAGGGTAAGAAGGAGTACATAGAGGGTCTATACAAGGGCTTTTCACTTGAGGACAATATTATGGAAATGGAAGAGGATGTAGATGAAGTTGAAATGGGAGATATAATACTGTGTGAAGTGTTTGACAAAGCACTGAAAGACCTAAGTCGAAACAAGGCCCCGGGAGTAGACAACATTCCATTAGAACTACTGACAGCCTTGATAGAGCAAGTCCTGACAAAACTCTACCATCTGCTAAGAAAGATGTATGAGGCAGACGAAATACCCTCAGACTTCAAGAAGAATATAATAATTCCAGTCCCAAAGGAAGCAGGTGCTGACAGATGTGAAAATTACTGAACTGTCAGTTTAGTAAGTCATGGTTGCAAAATACTAAAACAAATTCTTTACAGACGAATGGAAAAACTGGTAGAAGCTGACCTTGGGGAAGATCAGTTCGAATTCTGTAGTAATGTTGGAACACATGAGGCAATGCCAACCCTACGACTTATCTTAGAAGATAGATTAAGGAAAGGCAAACCTACATTTCTAGCATTTGTAGATTTAGAGAAAGATTTGACAATGCTGACTGGAACACGCTCTTTCAAATCCTGAAGGTGGCAGGGGTTAAATACAGGGAGTGAAAGGGTACTTACAATTTGTACAGAAACCATATGGTAGTTATAAGAGTCAAGGGGCATGAAACGGGAAGCAGTGGTTGGGAAGGGAGTGAGACAGGGTTGTAGCCTGTCCCCAATGTTATTCAATCTGTATATTGAGCAAGCAGTAAAGGAAACAAAAGAAAAATTCGGAGTAAGAATTAAAATCCATGGAGAAGAAGTAAAAACTTTGAGGTTCACTGATGATATTGTAATTCTGTCAGAGACAGCAATGGACATGGAAGAGCTCTTGAACAGAGTGGACAGTGTCTTGAGAGGAGGATATGAGGTGAACATCAACAAAAACAAAACAAGAACAATGGAATGTAGCTGAATTAAATCAGATGATGCTGAGGGAATTAAATTAGGAAATGAGACACTCAAAGTAGTAGATGAGTTTTGCTATTTGGGGAGCAAAATAACTGATGATGGTCGAAGTAGAGAGGATATAAAATGTAGACTGGCAATGGCAAGTAAAGAGTTTCTGAAGAAGAGAAATTTGTTAACATCGAATATAGATTTGAGTGTCAGGTACTCATTTCTGAAAGTATTTGTATGGAGTGTAGCCATGTATGGCAGTGTAACATGGATGATGAATGTAATTTACCATAATCTTATCATTAAGCATTCATTTCATGTACTCACTTTTTTTGCTTCCTCAAACTGAGAGCAAATAAAAGCAACTCGTGGTTGTTGCCAGAACTGCTACTCATGTTTGACATGCAGCAGCTCATTTACTCGCAATGAGCAGCATTCGATATATCGGTTGCTGCATCATGCCCACACTCTGTTTGACCCCAGCTGACTATGGCAGGCAACAGGATGGCCTGACTGCATGGTCAACCCGCTGTCTGTCTGATTGAGCCTTAAGTGTGGGAAGAGACTGACGCATAAAAATGATGGAAAGTGACTGAGTTCCGGGATTGATTGCAGATATTCTCAGTGATACAGGGTGGCGCAGGGAAACGGGAAATTTCGAAATAACGACATTTCCATGAATAAATTCATAAAACTAATAATTTATTAATGAAAGTGAATGTATTCAGTATACCATTATTCAGTATGTCTTTACAATCAAAATGTCCAAAAGTGTCTCTTTACTTTTTAAAGATGACATCGGAAAGATGTGCTCCCATTCGGCGTTCACACTCTAACAGCCTGTTATGAAAACTCTGGAGTGCGTGGTGTAGCAAATCCTGGAGAATGGCAGTCATTTCGTTTTCAATGTTCTCCTTCAGTTCATGGATTGTTGCAGGACGTGAACGGTACACCTTGCCTTTAAGATATCCCCACAGGAAGAAGTCGCACACACTAAGATCAGGGGATCTCGCAGGCCATGCAATGTCACTGTTACGTGAAATAATGCGTCTTCCAAACAATTGACGAACTGCTGCCATCAATTGTCAAGCAGTGTGTGACGTGGCTCCGTCCTGCTGAAACCACATGTTTTCGACGTTAAGATTAAGCTCGTACAGTCTCGGTGTAAAGAATGTTTGAAGCATTTCAACATATCGAGCGGATGTTAATGTCACTGCACTACCATCCTCACGTTCAAAAAAATAAGGGCCGATAACACCATGACATGATATAGCACACCATATTGTGACCTTGGCGCTATGTAGTGGTCGCTGGCGAAACTCACAAGGATTGTCCTGTGCCCAATAACGAAAATTCTGTTTGTTCACGAATCCGTTCAGATGGAAATGGGCTTCGTCTGATATCCATAAGTTACCAAGGAAATTCGCGTCCTCGTTGATTTTAGCCAATATCTGGCTACTAAACTCCATACGTGACGCTGGGTCTCGTTCATGTAAGTGTTGCAGAATCTGCAACTTATACGGATGGAAGTGTAATTCGTGTAGTATTCTTTGTAAGCTTCATCGCTTAATCCCTAGCGAAGATGCATGCTGTCGAACGGAGCGGCGAGGACTTCTCTCGATTGCAGCTCTAGCAGCTGCAAAGTTCTCTGGGGTACGTACCGTTGGAATGCCACCTGGAGGTTTCTTTTTCAAGGCAGATCCTGTTTCTTCAAAATTACGCACCCACGTTGTAATCGCATGCGCAGATGGGACACGTCCAAGCTGGTAATGCTGTCGAAATGTTCTCTGCGCGGCAGTCGCACTATCACCATTTTTGTAAAACGCTCTCATAGGTACTGTATGTTCCGCACCAGTCCAATTCTCCATGATTACTAAATGGCAATGTGTTCACATCAATTGTGCAAAATTTCGAACATCTGCCGGCGCTACAGTGGTGCCAACTGTAACGTTCAAAATTTCCCGTTCCCCTGCGCCACCCTGTATTTCCAAGTTTACTCCAGTAAAACAAACAGATCTCCTTAGAGCCTTTCAAAAGGGATGAAATACACATGATATCATTTTTATATTCCTTTATGAGAAATTGGCACAAATACACAAATAAGTAACTGGAGAACATATTGTAATCAGCTAGTAAATAGATAAAACGTTTGTTTTGTTGGGTTTCTCACAGAGAACAACTCTGCAAATATCCCCTTCAAGGTTATAAAACAGGCATTTAATAAAATACTAATTAGAACATTTTGCAAGAAATATTCTTTGTTTTAGGTGGTAAAATGGAAATTGTATCAGTGGTGAGATGACTATAATGTTGTACATGACATTGCCATTTTTATTTGAGATTATTTTTTTTACTTTTCATATTAAACGTTTGGTTGATATTTTCGTGATTCCAGTTATCACATGTTGTAAGAAGGATATAACAATAGTCCCACCTCTGCTGCACAATATTGTCTTTAATGTGCTTACTTCAGAACCAATTTGAGCTACTATTCATTTTCAAGCAGTACCTAAATAAAAACCAATGTTACGTAATTTACAGGGATGTTTTGTAAGTATCAAAATTACCTATAATCGAAAAGTAACTATTGTGAGATTCCATCACATAACCGAATAAGGTGGTGCAGTGGTTGGCACACTGGACTAACCTTCGGGAGGATTATGGTTCTGATACCCTTCTGGCTCTTCAGGTTTAAGTTTTCAGTGATTACCCTAAATTACTCCAGGAAAATGCCAGGATGGTTCCTTTGCAAAGGCCACCCTCGATTTCCTTCCCCATCCTAGTGTAATCTGAGGTTGTGCTCTGTCTCTAATGACTTCATTTTCTTTCTGCCAACAAGGCTTTTGACAATTTGTCGAACGAACACACACACACACACACACACACACACACACACAAATGCACATCATACAAACATGACATGCTATTTTCAGTGACACACACACACACACACACACACACACACACACACACACACACACACACACAACTCATACAAACATGACATGCTATTTTCAGTGAAGTATAATTTTGCCACTTACATATTATCAGTGTACACTTTGTAACATTGGCTTTTATGCCAGTGCTACTTGCAACCCACACACACCAATGTGTGACCAGTCTCTGGCTGCTGTTGTCATGTTTGTATGAGCTGCATTTGTGTGTGTGTGAGTGTGTATGTGTGTGTGTATATGTGTGTTCGTTCGACAAATTGTCGAAGGCCTTGTTGGCAGAAAGCTCTCTTTCTGACAGTCTTTTTGTTGTGCCTATCTGGGACTCAGCATCTCTGCTATATTCATAATATTGTTACATCCTTTCCTGTATTTTCCATTGTTTGATGATTCTTCCTCTAAGTATTCTTTTTTCCTTGTATTTCAGATTCACTATGATGGCAGAAACAGATGGACAGAATAGACAAAATGAAGGAAATATAGTGGAAGCTCCTGTTGCAGATAAGCCAGATGAAAGTGGCGTATTCTGTTGTTATATATGTGGTCTGGAAGAGCACTATGACTATTTTGGACAGAAACCACCATTTTTGAAAAAGATGTTGTTTACTGAAGACAGTTACATTATGAGGAACCCATTTACACCACCTAGACAAAATGATTTTCTGTTATTAGGTTCAAAGTGTTCCAGTTGTCACCAGCCTGTATGCCAATTTCAGAAATGCAGTATTTTTTATTGTAGGAGATACTGTACTACATGTGCTAAAGAACACATTGACAGTTTTCCTGGAGCTATTCAGAACAAGATAAAAAATGCATGATTTAGCAGTAAATAGTGTCATCAAATGTGCAAAATAAAAGTAACTGGAAGTTTTCGTGATTCTGTACTTCATCAGTGTGAAAGATAAAATTTCAGGATGTGATCTTGCCAAAAGATTTCTGACTGTGCTATTGTAAATATTTTATGATATCAATAAAAGAAATTGGGAGAAAAAGATTATAAAAACTGAGAGTGACAGACTGTGTCCAGAACCCCCACCCTTTACTCGCATCCCTCCCTCCCTCACTCACTCTATCTGTGTGTGTTGCCCATTCAGGACTTCTCATTATCAGAATTCACAGAATATTAGAGGAAGAAAGAGGGAGAGACAAGAAATCAAGAGATATGTGAATAAGTAAAACCATAAAGTGAAAGGTTCTTATACTTCTCCAGACACAATAAAAGGAGTGTTTAGTTCTACTGGGAACACATTGAAAATAGAAATTGTAAAATAGTGCACATTCATCACTCTAAGAAAGCAGTATCTCAGTGCTAATTGTTTCCCTGTTTAGTGTACTATTGTGTGAATGTGTTAGTGTGTTTTTTGAAAGAGTTTTTGCTATTATTAACCATAAATCTCATGCAGGAGTATGTCTGCAGAGATGGCAGCTTTAGGGTTCTGAAATATTGATTATTGGTCTATGCCGAGTTCATAAATGCACTGAAAAGTGTACAGGTGTGTTACTGCTGCTGCTGCTGCTGATGATGATGATGATGGTGATTGTTTCAAACAATGTGGCCCCATGGTATATGATCTTGTCTTTTAAAGAGTAACGAAAAATTGAAATGAGGAGCATAAAAAATCATGCTTATGAAATAAACATGAAAATTATTTTGCCCATAGTGCTTTCAGAAAGCACTGATTGCATGTACTGAGTTTTACTTGTGCTTTCCTTACAGTTTTCTTGTGTATGTTTTTCTTGAACATTATAATTGTGTCATTAGTTGCCATTAAGTAACCACTGCTATACTGTTAGTTTGTACATCATGACTTGCACCTTTTTCACTGTCCACTGCAGTGGGTGTAGATGTGAAAGCTTCTGTTTTTAAAAACAACAGAGAAAGGAAAAGAAAGTGAGTGTGTTATAAAATAAGTTACAGTATTTGGTCACTGTTAGAAAGATGAGAGTGTACTCTTCACATCCACTGTGGTGTGGGCCCTGGTGAGTTCATTACAAGAATTGTGTGTGTTGATACTGAACCTGTTCACAAAACTGCTCATGTTCAAAGAAACGAAGAAAATGTTTTGGGTTGTGTAAATGTCACCAACTATGGCAGTCTCCGAGGGAAGCGCTGGAGGGCTAGTGAGAATTTTCACTGGTTTCAGAATGGTGTGTTGTTGCAGTCTAGATCTACATCTACATCTAAGTCTGTTATACATGCACCGCCTTACGGTACTTACGGCACCACTACGATCGTCAGTCCTTCATCCACAGAATGTTCAGCTGACAGTATTGCAGAGGACAAGTTTAAAGGGCAAAATCTTGGAGCAACTTCAGTGAGTCAACGTTTTTAATGCGCTAAGCGAGTAAGGGAAATGTGGATCTGTTTAGGAGTGTCAGGGCGAGGCAGGAGCTGACAGGCTGAGCCAGAGAGGTGTGAGGAGGGGCAGCACTGCCTCTGTGCCCAGCTAAACCAAACATTACAGAATGGGAACAGTGTCTGGTGGTGGTGGATAAAAACAGTGTTGCACATTAATAGTGTTGGGAGAGTTTGTTGAGTTATGAAATGCATGATACACAGCTGTCTGTATGCCCTTTATTATCACTACCGGCTATGGTCAATAACGATTGTCTTAGTACCTATATTCAACAAAAAAGCTTGAAACAACCATAAATGTAGACAGTACAATGAATTACACATGGTGTTGTATAACCTAAGACTTACAAAATATTCATATGAGCACTTCATGTCATATTAATGTGGCAGTGTTATTAATGAGACCCCAGCATAACTGCTGAACATCACAGCACAAATAAGTATCTGCACACAAGATGCGATGTATCAGATGTGGAAGCACAGTTTTAAACGCTCATCGGCTAATTTTAAACAAATTGAAGAATAATCATCCTTAGATGTGTGTCTTGAAAAACAAACCAAAGCAGAGATGTAGTCAGAACTGCTATATGCATTCAGCGTTGAAAGTTACTACAGAGTTGTACAGAAAATTAGCCCTAAGGATAGGACCACAAGATATATATTCTTTTTTTTGTCGTACATATGTTCCTATTCCATTCGACTGAAATGAAATTTTGATGATCTATTGTGCATGTGTTCTCAAAGTTTCTGAATTACCAACTGTAGGTGTGGGAACGGGAGGCCATGACGCTTAAAAATATTCTATGACAGCTGATATTAGTATCGAATCCGTGGGTTTCGGGGCTGCTTGGCTCGTGGGTGTCAGTCCCAATTATGTTTCACTCTCGGGCTCGGAGGGGTAGCATTGCAAATAGAGTGACTCGTTGGCAGTGTATCTCTGTAACATTTGAAGCAATTTCTACCAAACATGGCACATGTATCACTTGCTGTCTGGAAAAATTACAATGGAAGTCAGACACTCCCAGCACCACTATGGCTGAGGGTCACTTCAAAACAGGGTGACATAAAACTATAACTCTGGAATAATTTCATCCAAATTTGGTATCTATGTGACTCATTATTTGTGTCAAAATACTGTGTGAGTAAGGTATCCCTACCACACCTAGAGCTAGGGGTGAGGATGGGAAGGTGTTGGGCTGTACCTGTTGGTGCACTCTGTTTTACGTGTCTTAAGTTCAAAATCTTCGCATTCTGGAATAACATGCTGAAAACTGATTCTCTAAATGATAATGCCAAATGATGTAGTACACACAAAGGTAAGTTTTAAGGTTGTTTCACTTCTTTATTGGCACTGTAACATTGTTGTCTGCAGTCTCAGTTTAATAGATAACAGTTACACAGATAATGAGATGCACATCTCTTCCTTCATCAATATTTTTGGAAGAGAAATAATCTGGGCACAAATTAACAACAAAATATTTGTTGAATTTCCCTGTGACATAATTTGCAATGACAGAAATATGAAACCACAGTGCATACAATACAACCTGCAGTACAACCACAAAACTTAATTACAAGTCCAATAAATAGTATTTGTGGAACATTAGCACTTCAAGTTTACATGCACATGAAATTTTACAATCGTTTCACCATGCACAAGTGCTGCATAACTCTAAAAATATCAGTAACTGAATGTAGCATTATGCAGCACTTACGGTCGCCAAAATACTTGGAAGTTGATGGCTCACCTTGGAAGATCACGAGGAAGAATTTTTACTGTTTGATGATGGTGTCCTAACCTGGAAGTTTTAATTAATGACTTGCTTCTAAAGTCATTAAAATCACCTGAGAGCATTAGAGAACAAAGAGAAATTTCTTTGCTCAAAAAAAAAAAAAAAAAAAAAAAAAAAAGTCATGAAAGGAGTGCTCCTTTGTGGCTGAAAAGTGGATATGTAGGGGTGGTAGATGACTGGAAAGATAAAGGCAGGGGATATCTCTTTGTGGACGAGGTTGGGAGGGTGATTTCACTATGTGTAGACCTCAGTGAGAGCTTTAGCATATTTGGAGAGGGACTGCTCATCATTGCAGTTTTGGAATATGACCGGCTTCTTTCCGGGACAGCCTGTGAATTTTTTCGTCTGGGAGAAAACTGGGAATAACCTGGCAATTTTTCGGAATTCCGGGAATTTTTCATTGTTTTAGCTATCAGTTAATTTTTTTTTTTTTTAATTTTGACTGGTAAGAATTGACTTTCTAGCAAAGAATGTTACTGCAGCAATAAAATGTAAATGAGAGGAAAAAAATAAACTTTAGTGGCAAAGGAAATGCGCAATTTACAACAACAAAACACCTTGCACACACAAGTGTCTGCAAATATCAAAAATATGTTAAAGGCCGTAGGGCAAACACTGTAATTCTTCATAACAACAAACTGCTTGCTATGAGCATGACATCACAACTGTTCACATTAGGTTCATTTGACCAGTTGCCAGCAGGCTGATGAGCATGCACAGTTGACTCGCTTATAAGCAGTACCTTCTCCCGTTTCCTGTCACTTGAAGTGTGGCTGTTAGCTGTATCGGCAGTAGCCAGATGCAAACGAGAAAGAATGTTAGCTCCCTTAATCGAGTAGGTAGGTAACAGAATTTAGAAAGGGAAATGTTTTAGTTGAAGTTACATACAGGAGGAGTTTGTGAAGTGCAATGGCCGGCCGGGGTGGCCGAGCGGTTCTTGTGGTGTCACTGCCAGACACCACACTTGCTAGGTGGTAGCCTTTAAATCGGCCGCGGTCCATTAGTATACGCCGGACCCGCGTGTCGCCACTGTCAGTGATAGCAGACCGAGCGCCGCCACACGGCAGGTCTAGAGAGACGTACTAGCACTCGCCCCAGTTTTACAGCCGACTTTGCTAGCGACGCCAAACTGACAAATACGCTCTCATTTGCCGAGACGATAGTTAGCATAGCCTTCAGCTAAGTCAATTGCTACGACCTAGCAAGGCGCCATCACCAAGTTATATTGAGATGATAATACTGTATCAACAAGACCAATGTTCACCAATTGTGGATTAAAGTTAAGTATTCCAGCAGCTACGTACTTTTCTTTATAGCATTCATTACGTATTCTGTTTCAGACCTCACGCCAGCCTGCGTGAGTTTAAGCGCATGCCTTTCGGCTTCCTCTCATTGTATCTAGGCTGTCTTGTCTAGACACAACAGTTCCAGCGCTACAGTATGGAACTGCGCGACTGCTACAGTCGCAGGTTCGAATCCTTACTCAGGCATGGATGTGTGTGATGTCCTTAGGTTAGTTAGGTTTAAGTAGTTCTACGTTCTAGAGGACTGATGACCTCGGATGTTAAATCCCATAGTGCTCAGAGCCATTTGAACCATTTTTGAACCAAACGAGAAAAATTTTTCTCGCGTGCCGTAGCTGCCAGATTCGCGTAGGCGCAGAGTTGTCTGAGTTGTAGTGGGGAGGGGGTTAGTCTCCACGTGACCTGTGTTTATGTTGAGTGATTTTGCTGCTTTTCTACGTTTACAGTTTCCACGTCAAATGAAAGCAAAATGGATTTCTGTGGCCGGGAGCTATTAAGTGAATTAAAATACATTCATATAATTATGGTGGGCAAAAATATATTATTATTTTCAGTTTTCTGATTTTATTTTATTTCTAACTTATTAGCAGTCAAGCACCTTGCAGAACAATGAAGTTATTTTTGCAAGTTTGCTAAAGAAATTTGGCTCTATTAATCTTTCCGCTGAGGCAATAATTTCATTTGAAACGAAGTGTTTCATTCCACAGTATTGGCTAGTTCCAACTGTTCGCTGAATTTCAGGTGTCACCGCCAGACACCACACTTGCTAGGTGGTAGCTTTAAATCGGCCGCGGTCCATTAGTACATGTCGGACCCGCGTGTCGCCACTGTGTGATCGCAGACCGAGCGCCACCACAAGGCAGGTCTCGAGATACGGACTAGCACTCGCCCAGTTGTACGGACGACGTAGCTAGCGATGCACACTGATGAAGCCTCGCTCATTTGCAGAGCAAATAGTTAGAATAGCCTTCAGCTAAGTCAATGGCTGTGACCTAGCAAGGCACCATTAGTAACATTGCATGTATCTAAAGAGTCTCACTTGTATCGCCACAATCTCCAGATGTACCAATAGGATGGATTAAAGTTAAGTATTCCAGAAGCTACGTACTTTTCTTTATAGCATTCATTACATATCCTGTTTCAGACCTCACGCACCCTGCTTTGGCTTAGCGCGTGCCTTTCGGCTTCCTCTCATTGTGTCTAGGCTGTCTTGTCTAGACACAACATTATCATCTTCTGCTATGTATGGCATTATGCCACAATAAAGAACCAAAAATGAGATTATAGAGTACTGGTACTCCAAGAAAATTTACATGCCAAAAACCACAATGAAAAGCTTAATGTCGGATGGGATCTACTTCATTGTGAATCTGGAAAAAACCAATGTGCACTTCAAGCTGAATTATGCGTTTTAGTATGGTTTACAAAATTCCGATGCGCCTGAGAGTATCCTCTGATGCCCTGTTTCTTTTATGATGTAATGTAAGCTCCCTTAGTGCTTTATACATACGAACTTGCGAGCTTCCTACACCACTGCAGCTGCATGCGCAATAATGTGTTTTCTGGCGCTCTCTGGCAATTGGTAAATCGAACCTATTTCTAACAGTCTCCGAATAGTATTGCGAATGGTGGTTCGAAAAGTGTTACATTCAAAGTAAATTTCTTTTTACGCAAGATGAATTATGTTACGTGTGAGAAAGTGCGATGGATTTCTAAATCATAGAGTTTTTAAAATTAAGCAGTTTGAGGACCAGCCACTTACAAGAATTCCGAACCCAGACATTTATGTCATAATTTTAAATTTACTGGCACATTTGTGTGATATATTTTAAAGCATAACACATGCAAAAAAAGATCAATATTACATGTGAAAGCTTAGCTTCTGTTGTAGCTTGTTAATCTTAGAGACCAATATTATATGTGAAAGCTTAGCTTTCCTTGTAGCTATACTATGTACATTAATGTAAACCGTTAACTTTTCCACTTGTGTGATCACGCTACATAACCAGTGATCTTGCTATTGGCTGACTATAGCATGTGTCCTATGCTCTGAATTTCTGCTGTCATCAGCTGGCGAGATCACGTGGCATGAGATATGATTGGCTTGCAAAAGGACATCGCAATGCACCGGAAACTAACGCGCTGTGTTTGGTGCATTTGGAATTCATACTTTTGTAATATGAAAATATGCGCTGTATATGTTGCTGCGAATCAAAGGTCTTTCCAAAACTTCTCTCTTTTTTTCATTAAAAGTCTTTCCAAATCTTCTCTGCCTGTCTTTTTTTACACACGAGTGTATAAAATGTTAACCATTCAAAGGATTGATAAGTTTTACAGTTCTGAGGGAAAATCTATGGAAAATGTACTGTCACTTAGTACGGAAAAAGTGTATTTTCGCCCAGGAAAAAGCATATTTTTTAAATGGGATATCCAGGAATTTTTTCCTTGTCCCCGTATACACCCTGTCCTAATGTCAGCCTCGTACTGCTGTATAAGGGCTCCTGCCAAGGGGAGGCCATATAAAATTGTGGGTGAATGTGGTGTGAGCATTGGGTAATCTGCACAGTGGATCATAAGAAAGTCCTCCATGCATCAGTGGTTCTATCAGTCAATGCCAATTTGTTGGAAGTAGTTGTGTTTGTACCATTCCACACCACACACATTGAAAATTAGGTGACTTGTTCGTGACTGTACATTGGCAGCACTTGTGACTATTTTGCGATGGCTCCTTGTTGTTTAGCTCTCTCCTGTTGCTCCCACCCCTGTGATCTCATCCATTTTGTGGGATGAAGACAATATTCTACTGAGCTCGCGTCTAATATTCAGGCTTGGCGTGCTGTGATCTGCCCAGTGCATGGTGCTGCCATCGTGTGGATATATCTGAAACTATTTTGGCATTGTTAAGGACAATCTTCAGTTGTTCAAAACCATTGTACTGTTGCGTGGTGCCGTAGTTTTCGTGTATTTCTTGTTGCACGTGCAGTGCGTTTTGCAATAAATATGTCAAAGTTTTTGACTAATACTGAGATTGAGAAGCTTTTGAACGAGACATTTGAAGATTCCGGTTCCAAAGGGGACGTTTCTGAAAGTGAATACAGTGATTTTGCTTCTGAAGCAGATTTCGGGTACAAAAGCAACATAATTTTTCCTTTCCATTGTTATACATTGTTTTGTGTAATAAGTCTGCTATCTAGGTTACGTGCCTGTTGCATTTTCAGGCGAAATTTCACCTCCGTTGGTATATAACGTACTGCCTAATACTGAAGTATGTAGTGCCATCTACAGAGTCATCACGCAAGAGATGGCATTCTAGTGTTCCAAAATCTTCAGATGCGGAATTAGGGTGGACTACATTAGACATGCAACCTTCATTGCCTGAATTCAAAGGATTGTGGCGGAAGTGGATGACAGCAGCAGTCCTTTCGATATTTTTTCAATTTTTATCCCTGAATCAATGGTAAAACACATCAAGGCAGAAATTAACAGGTATGCGAAATCTATTGCAGATAAAATGAGAAGATCAGGCAAAATGAAACCCAATAGCATGCGGAGCTCATGGACTGGGTTCAAAAATGGTTTAAATGGCTCTGAGCACTATGAGACTTAACTTCTGAGGTCATCAGTCCCCTAGAACTTAGAACTACTTAAACCTAACTAACCTAAGGACATCACACACATCCAAGCCCAAGGCAGGATTCGAACCTGCGACCGTAGCGGTCGCGCGGTTCCAGACTCTAGCGCCTAGAACCGCTTGGCCACTCCGGCCGGCGTCATGGGCTAGGGATACAGCTTCATACAATGTATTTGTTCATTGCTGTCATATTCCACATGTGCCTGGTGAAGAAGAATAAGCTGCATGATTACTGGTCTACAAACAGCTTTGTTTCCACACCTTTTTCTGGGTTCAGTTCTAGCTAGAAACAGATTTTTTGCTATTCTCTCTTGCCTATATGTAAACAACAATGCTTCGTACATTTCAAGAAACGAACCTGTCCATGATCCCATGCACAAAATCAGACCATTCCTGAATCATTTACTCACACAGTTTCCAGCATCGTTGTCACCTGAAGAAAACCTCACTATAGATGAAGGTGGAAGGTGGATTCAGGGGAAGAGTCATTTTTCGTGTCTATATAAAAAGTGAACCTGACAAGTATGGTATCAAACTGTTTACCTTGTGTGATGTAAAGACAGGATATGTTTTATGCACTGAAGTTTACACAGATAAAGGGCAGGAAGACAATTCAGTCACCGCCCTTTTTCAGATACTTCTGTCTGGCTACCTCAAAAAGGGACATACTGTTTATATGGACAGACATTACACTTCACCTGCTGTTTTTGATTTCCTGTGGAAGAATGAGATGAAGGCTGTGGGGATGTGCATGCCTAATCTTAGAGGACTTCCTAAGCTAGGTGTAGTCAGCAATAACTGAAGTGGAGGGATACAAGAGATGTTCTCTGTTTGTCAAGTCTTCCTAAGATGACCAAAACAGAAGTAGAAGTACGTAGCAAAATGGGGCTTACAGAGAAAATGAAACCTGATGCCATTCTAGACTACAACCTCAACAAGACAGGTGTAGACAGAAATGATCAACTTATATCTTACTACCCTTTCAAGAAAAGGCAAATGAAATGGTGGAAGAAACTGTTTTTCCATATTTTTATAATGGCAGCAGTGAATGCTTTCATCTTGTACCGTAAAACAAGAAATAATCAGAACAAAGGCTGCCATTAGGCAAATTTTCTTCTGCAATTAGGTGAAGAATTTTCAAAGAAAGGTGCTGTACATTAACATACTGCTACTCCCCAAAATGTGTGTAGCAGCAGACTTCTAGGAATGCATTTTGCAGACAGGATTCCTTCCACTGAAAAGAAGGTGCATCCCACAAGAGTGTGCAAAGTTTGTGCAGAAAAACCAAAACTGTCCAATGGAAAGTCTTCAAGAAAAGAAACAGTATGGTGGTGCCCTGACTGTAAAATTCCACTGTGCATGCCATAGTGTTTCAAATTGTACCATACAAGGCCAAATTATTATTAAATGTACAGATAAGAATCTGCGCATAATTTTTTTCACTAAATCTATACTGAAATGTAAATAAAATTTGTGTCCTAAATTTGTATTTATTTTATTTTATTTATTTATTTATTTATATCCCATAAATCCAATACTGCGAGGCATTCGCATGGATGTAGGACGTGTCAGAATTATTACATAAAATTACCCCTTGGAAGAGGATTACTGGTATAAGACAAAATACACATTAATAGGTATAGAAAAAATTGCATTAGAAAATATGGTAGATCTTAATAACTAAATGAAAGACACAGTAATGTTAACAGTGGTTGTGAGTATCATAATGCACAATAGCACATCAAATTAGTAAATGAAAAAATCAATTACAGTTAACTCTTCTGAAATATTCTACTACTGAATAGAAGGAATTTTCTAATAAATACTGATTGAGCTGTTGTTTAAATTTGGGAAGCTCATGGATAAGTAATTTCAGTGATGGTGGGAGAGCATTGAACACCTTGCAGCTCATGTAATGGACTCCTTTTTGTACAATAGTAAGGTTTTTTGATTCATAATGGAGGTCCATCTTCCTTCTGACTCCTGGTATTGTGGGTATGGCATGAATCATTGGTTTTATATGATCGTCCATTTTTACCAATGAAACATAACAGGGAGTAGATATATTGGCATGCAGTTGTCAGTATCCCTAATTTTCTGAAAAGGTTCCTACAAGAATGTCTAGGCTGGACTCCACTCATTATCCTAATAACACTCTTTTGGGCAATGAATAATTTTTTGGATAGTGGCTGATTACCCCAGAAAACTATGCCATACAGCAATAATGCATGTAAATAACTAAAATAATCTTTTTTTGTGGTGTCTCGGTCACATACAGTGGAAATAATACGAACAGTGAATGTTGCTGAGGTTGGTGGAGGTGCAAAATATGTTCAGACCATTTTAGACTGTTGTCAATGTGTACACCCAGAACCTTTGTTGACTCAACTTGTAGTAACTCAGTCCCATTCAATGTAATACTTCATTGATCCTCAACTTTTTTTCTTACTTGGAAATGCACAAACTGGGTCTTATTAACATTTAGTGATAACCCATTATTTACAAACCAGTTACATACTTCACTAAAGACAATATTGGCCGATTCCTCAAGATTAAGGTTGGGAGTTTTGTTGATGAGGATAGAGGTGCCATCAGCAAAAACAGTAAAGTGAGTTTTAAAGCTAGTATGCAAGCGAAGGTCATTGACAAAGATGAGGAAGAGAAGGGGGCCAAGTACAGAGCCCTGAGGAACACCACAGCCAATAGAGCCCCAGCTAGATGACACAGAGTACCTCTCAGAGTCGTTCAACATGACCTTCTACTTTCTTCCAGCTAGGTAGGATTTAATCCATGAGCCAACTGAGCCACTTGTACCATAATATTCAGTCTTTGCTGAGAGGATTTCATGATTAACACTATCAAAGGCCTTAGAAAGGTCACAGAAGATACCAACGGGTGATACTTTATTATTAAAAGACTCTAAGATTTGATGAGTGAAGGAAAAAATGTTCTGTTGATTCTCCCTGTTGAAATCCGAACTGGCTACTGTTTAAGGGAGATAGGCCGATAATTGGTAACGTCGGCTTTATCGCCTTTTTTAAAGAGAGGTTTGACAATAGCATACTTAAGTCTCTCAGGAACAATTCCGTGCTGGATGGATTCATTGAATATGTGGCACAGTATTTTGATTATCAGCTTATAGCACTCCTTCAATAATCTTGAAGAGAAACCATCTATGCCAACAGAATTCTTGCTCTTCATCTCTCTAATTATATTCTCAATTTCATGTACTGTGACAGGAGACACTTTAATCTGCTTGGTTTTTTTATTAATAGCGTTTTGAAGGGATAACATGGCTTCATTAGCAGAATATGTTTTTCCAGTTTGTACGGCTGACGCCAGAAAGTGGTTCTTAAAAATGTCAGTAATTATTTAAACATTGTCATGAATGGTATAATTTGTTTTAATTTCTATTGTGTTTTCTGCAGCAGGGATTTTTTATTCTGCTCCATATGGTTTTAATTTTGTTATTAGAGACATCAATTTCTGATTTTATAGAAATACTCTTTGCCCTTCTTAGAACTTTTTAAAGGATAGAGCAGTATAGTTTGTAATGTTTTTCCTTTTCTACACTATAACTGGATTTGAGTGAGGCATACAGATTCCTTTTCCTTCTGCAAGACGTTTTAATGCCCAAAGTTAGCCAGTTTTTGTTAGAGTACGTCTCGTGTTTGGATTTGACAGTGCTTTTAGGAAAGGCCGATTCGAATAGGCAGATAAATTCATTTAGAAAAGCATTGTACTTCTCATTAACATTGTCAAAGAGCTCAATCTGGCCCCAGTCTACTTCTTGTAGGGAATTACAGAAGCTATTGATAGGCTGTGTGTTAATTACTCTGAAAGTTTTACTGCAGGAATTGTCCTTACAAAGAGGGCTAACATTATCAATTGAAAGTAGTTGACTATCATGGTGTGGGAGGCCCATTCAATATACATTTTACAGTTATGTTTAGAATTCTACTGCTGTCTAAGAAGATATTGTCAATTCGACTTGTAGAACTAGCTGTGACTTTAGTGGGAAAGTCCACCAGTGCAGTTAAGTTAAAAGAGTTCATTAAATTGTGCTTAATTTTACAAATGGATCAAATAGGAACCTTTCCCTTTAAAAAAAAATGTTTTCATATCTTTACATAAGATTATAAGAATGAAGTGGTAGTTAAAGAGATGCCAAAAATGCCTGGGATTCTGTTCCATTCATGATCCAAAGGGTTCAGGACTCAAAGTATTATGAGAATGTGTGTTGTTTAATCATTCCATGAGAGAACTATTTAAATAGTTGAAACTTTTGCCCTCCAGGAACTAGAGCAGCATGCACAACACCACCTCAAAAAAATTCTACAATCTGTTCACCTCCTACTCCCACCTTGGACTACCACTTCCGCCACCTTTACTAGAGCCTACAAACCTACATTTACAACATCATGTGAAACTCCATTCCACATCATGCAAAAACCAGAAGCTAACAGACCTGAAATACTGGCATGAACATCTCCTCTACAATCCTTAGTCCTGCAGAAGTAGCAGTTTTTCTAAGGGCCTTACCTTTTACCCCACTCTCAAATTCAATCATGCTCAACTTGTTAAAGGCCTTCTCTTTTTATACTGGTCCCTACAATGGAAGCACTTTTTTGCCATCAACCCTACCAATCATACTCAACTCAAAACCAGTATTGAACCCTGCCTGAGTCTGTTCATTCCTCCATGTAACTGTGAAACACCCCCACTGTCTCCAAATCCATCCCTGTTAACATTCCAGAATTTCTTAACCTCAGACCATGCCTCACCATCATTCATCAACAGGGACACCAGCCTTACCTTACATCAGTAGAAAGAACTGTAATCCACCACCCTAAATGCCAACAAAGGCTGCAGTTCTGAACCATAGGCATTACCTAGTAAATCCAAGAGGATGTCCAGTCCCTACTCAAGTCATTAGGCCCAGCCCAGAACCTGTCCCCTGAGTCTATCTCCTCACCACTACCACTACCCACACTCCTACCTTCTACATGCTTCCTGAAGTCCATAAACCCAACCATCCCAGACACCCCACTGTTGATGATTACTGTGCCCCCACCGAGAGAACCTCTGCTCTCATAGACCAACACCTTCAGGCTATTATCTGAAACCTACCATCCTATGTAAAAGATTTCCTTCACTGACTCTCCACAGTTCCTGTTCCTTTACCGCATGGCGCCCTGCTCATCACTACTGATCCCACCTTACATCCATAATGCCTATGGCCTTACTACGATTGAGCACTGCCTTTCCCAATGCCTGACAGATTCCAGGCCAACAAACTTCCTAGTCATCATGACCAACTATATCCTCACCCATAATTACCTCTCCTTTGAAGGCATGACCTACAAACAAATCGAACGTGTGGCTGTGGGCACCTGCATAGCACCATCCTATGTTAACCTCCCCGTGGGCCATCGAGAGGAGTCCTTCTGAAACACGCAGAATCTCAAACCCATAACCTGGTTCAGATTCATCGACGACATCTTTGTGATCTGTATTGAGGGTGAGACACCAGATCCACATTCCTCCAGTACCTCAATGCCTTCTCCCCCTTTCACTTCTCTTGGTCCTACTCAACCACCTTCCTCAGTGTTGACCTCCACCTCAAAGATGGTTGTATCAGTACCTCTGTCCATATCAAACCTACTAAGCATCAGCAATACCTCCACTTCAACAGCTGCTACCCCATTCTGTACCAAGAAGTCCCTTCCATACAGCCTAGCCACCCATAGCAATCACATCTGTAGTGGCGAGTGGTCCCTTTCAAAATGTACTTAGTGTCTTACTGGGGCCTTCATAGACTGTAATTGCCCTCCCAACCTTGTACAAAACCATGTTTTATCAGCCACCACCTCCCAAAGTCCCACCATCTGCCCATAATGGAGCATTCCCCTTGTGACTCATTACCATCCAGGACTGGAGAAACTGAATCACATTCACCACCATTTGACCACCTCTCATCATTCCCTGAAATGAGAAAATTCCTGCACACTATCCTTCCCACCCATCCCACAGTGGTATTCCACTGCCTGCCAAATCTACACAACAATCTCGTCCATCCCGACACAACCCCTGCCCCCAATCCCTTGTCTCATGGCTCATATTCCTGTAATAGACCTAAATGCCTCCCACCACTATCTACTTCAGCATGGTCAGAAACAACATCCCATAAAAAGCAGGACTGCCTGTGAAACTGGTCATGTGATTTACAAGCTAAGCTGCAACCACTGTATGGCATTCTATGTGAGCATGACAACCAACAAGCTTTCTGTCCACATGAATGGACACTAACAAACTGTGGCCAAGAAAAACTGGACCATCCCATTGCTGAGCATGGTGCCCAACACCATGGTCTTCAATTCAATGACTGCTTCACAGCCTGTGCTAGATGGTTCCTTCCCACCAACACCAGCCTTTCTGAATTGTGCATTTGGGAACTCACCCTGCAGTATATCCTACGTTCTCATAACCCTCCTGCCTGAACCTTCATTAGTCATTGTCCTTACCCATCAAGCCTCTTCCCTGTTCCCATTCAAGCATTACACACTGCTCTTTTCCACCAATGCACCCTCAGTCTTTTTACTTCCTCCTTTTCTACTAGCCCCTGCCCTCTATCTAACATCCCAACTGCACCTAGCTGCTGTATCCTCTCTCCATCTCTTCCGAGTACACTCCCACAACCAGCACTTCATTTTCCCACACCCCTACCCTGCTATTCCTCCTCTTCGGCAGCCTTCTCCTTACCCTCACCACCTGGTTGCATCGTCCATCATGCACTGATGCTCGCTGTCTGCCTTCAGAGGCCAGAGACTGTTGTCATGTTTATGTGAGTTGCATTTGCGTGAGTCTGTATGTTTATGTTGTCTATTTTCAATGAAGATCTGGTCGGTCAAAAGCTCCTTTCTGACAGTCTTTCTGTTGTGCCTATCGGTGACTCAGCATCTCCGCTATATGGTGAGTTGAAGCTATCCTTTCATTGATATTGGTATATAGTATATAGATATTTATACACCATAAATATTAAAATATGTAGTCTATGTCCATCAAAATGTTTATTAGAGTATCTTGTAAAAATTTGAAGTAAAACAGTCAAGAACTTTTCACGCTTTTTTGGTAACAATGCTAAACTACAACTTGCCTTATATCAGATGTGTCTCCAATGGGTCATCAGATGCATTTTCTCTAGTGTTTTGGCATATATTTGAAATTATGTTTTCACATTGTGGAGTCAACGCAGACAAATCTTGCTGATCATGTCTATCATACAATGCTCATTGTAGAAGGAAAGTGTGAGTTTGTTTTTTATTACATACAAAATTATTTTTAAATCAGAATTAGGTGCCCATTTAATAGAGCACATACTATTCTACTGAAGAAAAAAATTAGCTTCTGTATCATCCAGGTCATGCTGTCACTATCGGTCAAGTAGGGAAATTCTATAGTGTAGCATTCATCAAGGCCACCACTCTTCAAACAGCCATAAATGGGTTTTGTAGCCCAGGGATTTTCCCTTCCAACAAAGAGGTCTTCTCTGATTGGTTGTTTACTCCAGCCAACACTACAGACAGACCAGTTGAGGATGTTAATCAAGAAATACCAGAGCAGCAACCGACACAAATGCATGTTGTCATACCTGATACCACCAATTTACTACCAACAGAATCAAACATTATGGCAATGGCCCCACATGTCACAATTTATTCTGCTGAACTGGGTAGGCTGAGTAGCTCAGAGTCAACATTCAGTTTGCCTCTGAAAAATATTCAAAAGATTCCCCAAGTCCAGAACAAACGTAACCTAAATGACAAAAGATGGGGCAAAGCAGCAATACTGACTTTATCTCCATACATACAACAACTGACTGGTGCAGAAGCACCTAAGGAAAGAAACTTCCCAAGGTCATTAAAACTAGGAAACACTAAAAAGTCCATGGGGAAAATGGCAAAAAAGGCTAAGACATCTAACTTAAGAAATTCTGTTCAAATCAACAACAGTTCATAGGAGAAGAGAATAATTGAGATACCTCATGCATCTACTACAATGATTTGTTTTCTAGCTCAGAATCTCTGGAATGGTAGATTAAGTACTCTAAGTGAGAAGGATGAGGTCGTGAAGCTTGCAGTGGCATTGAACCAGATGACTGTGAAGAGTCAGAATGTGATTTTTATAAATAACTTTCAATGACTGGATTGTGTACTGGTTGATACATCAGCATTTCAATGCTGCATAATATATTTATGAAATAATAAGTCCATTATTGATTATTGTTGCTGAAATAAATTATTTCAAAAGATGAATCACAAGAAAATTTCCAGGTGTCCTGTTTTATATGAGTAATCAGACAAAATGAGACACTTAACCACTTTACAAGAAATTACTATTAGTTTTGTTACTACACCACTTACTACAAATTATTTTGGTGCAAACTGTAGTTGAGTCCCAATTTAAGCTATGGACTTTTATTTGACATTAACTTAGACAAAATATGACATTTTACGTTAAGTATCCCATGTTGTCCAACATCCCCTACCTCATTTTCAAATGTTCTTTTGGTTTATATGCTGCTGTTGTAAAATATATTTCTTTAGTGCATTTGGGGCTTAGGGAATGACACATTTTGGTGTTAGCTGGTCAGTTAACCTCATTAAAAACTTGCCCTTTACCTACTCTTATATTCCCTGTTATGCACCAATCCAAGCGTTATTAAGCATAATATTAGGCATACTGTGAATTACAGGATTTGTAACACCAAGAATAAGGTAGCAAACCAACAATTCTTGATGTTATCAACCAGGCTACTGGAACATACAATCAGTCAACATATCCATGGAAGAGGTTCTTTGCAGAAAGTAGAAAGAGGCATTGGTGTTCCTAGGTTAACCATTAAATGATACAAAGAAAAGGCTTTTCTTCTAGTAATTGCCATCAGATGAACACTTTAAAATTTCCATAAAAGTAGCTGAAAAACATTTCTGAATATATTATTTCCTCACACAGTATTCATTATGGCTTAACCATAAAAACTGATAGAATTCCGGCATTTGAATTTCCTAAGAGGAATGGAAAGTCTGTACTAAAGAGCTGGGAAAGTGGGAACATAGCATGGCTCATGACACTCATTAAACAAAACAGACTTTCATAAATGTGCACCAGAAGATACAAGTACATGAGGGCCACTAGCTTTACAGAGGCAAATGTAAAATTGTCTTGTTGTTGTTGTTGTTGTGGTCTTCAGTCCTGAGACTGGTTTGATGCAGCTCTCCATGCTACTCTATCCTGTGCAAGCTTTTTCATCTCCCAGTACCTACTGCAACCTACATCCTTCTGAATCTGCTTAGTGTATTCATCTCTTGGCCTCCCTCTATGATTTTTACCCTCCACGATGCCCTCCAATACTAAATTGGTGATCCCTTGTTCCCTCAGAACATGTCCTACCAACCTATCCCTTCTTCTGGTCAAGTTGTGCCACAAACCTCTCTTCTCCCCAATCCTATTCAATACTTCCTCATTAGTTATGTGATGTACCCATCTAATCTTCAGCATTCTTCTGTAGCACCACATTTCAAAAGCTTCTATTCTCTTCTTGTCCAAACTATTTATCGTCCATGTTTCACTTCCATACATGGCTACACTCCATACTAATACTTTCAGAAATGACTTCCTGACACTTAAATCTATACTCGATGTTAACAAATTTCTCTTCTACAGAAATGCTTTCCTTGCCATTGCCAGTCTACATTTTATGTCCTCTCTACTTCGACCATCATCAGTTATTTTGCTCCCCAAATAGCAAAACTCCTTTACTACTTTAAGTGTCTCATTTCCTAATCTAATTCCCTCAGCATCACCCGACTTAATTAGACTACATTCCATTATCCTTGTTTTGCTTTTGTTGATGTTCATCTTATATCCTCCTTTCAAGACACTGTCCATTCCATTCAACTGCTCTTCCAAGTCCTTTGCTGTCTCTGACAGAATTACAATGTCATCGGCGAACCTCAAAGTTTTTATTTCTTCTCCATGAATTTTAATACCAACTCCGAATTTTTCTTTTGTTTCCTTTACTGCTTGCTCAATATACAGATTGAACAACATCGGGGAGAGGCTACAACCCTGTCTTACTCCCTTCCAAACCACTGCTTCCCTTTCATGTCTCTCGACTCTTATAACTGCCATCTGGTTTCTGTACAAATTGTAAATAGCCTTTCGCTCCCTGTATTTTACCCCTGCCACCTTTAGAATTTGAAAGAGTGTATTCCAGTCAACATTGTCAAAAGCTTTCTCTAAGTCTACAAATGCTAGAAACGTAGGTTTGCCTTTCCTTAATCTTTCTTCTAAGATAAGTCGTAAGGTCAGTATTGCCTCACGTGTTCCAGTATTTCTACGGAATCCAAACTGATCTTCCCCGAGGTTGGCTTCTACTAGTTTTTCCATTCGTCTGTAAAGAATTCGTGTTAGTATTTTGCAGCTGTGACTTATTAAACTGATAGTTCGGTAATTTTCACATCTGTCAACATCTGCTTTCTTTGGGATTGGAATTATTATATTCTTCTTGAAGTCTGAGGGTATTTCGCCTGTTTTATACATCTTGCTCACCAGATGGGAGATTTTTGTCAGGACTGGCTCTCCCAAGGCCGTCAGTAGTTCCAATGGAATGTTGTCTATTCCAGGGGCCTTGTTTCGACTCAGGTCTTTTAGTGCTCTGTCAAACTCTTCACGCAGTATCATATCTCCAATTTCATCTTCATCTACATCCTCTTCCATTTCCATAATATTGTCCTCAAGTACATCGCCCTTGTATAGACTCTCTATATACTCCTTCCACCTTTCTGCTTTCCCTTCTTTGCTTAGAACTGGGTTTCCATCTGAGCTCTTGATATTCATACAAGTCGTTCTCTTATCTCCAAAGGTCTCTTTAATTTTCCTGTAGGCAGTATCTATCTTACCCCTAGTGAGATAGGCCTCTACATCCTTACATTTGTCTTCTAGCCATCCCTGCTTAGCCATTTTGCACTTCCTGTCGATCTCATTTTTGAGACGTTTGTATTCCTTTTTGCCTGCTTCATTTACTGCATTTTTATATTTTCTCCTTTCATCAATTAAATTCAATATTTCTTCTGTTACCCAAGGATTTCTACTAGCCCTCGTCTTTTTACCTACTTGATCCTCTGCTGCCTTCGCTGCTTCATCCCTCAAAGCTACCCATTCTTCTTTTACTGTGTTTCTTTCCCCCATTCCTGTCAATTGTTCCCTTATGCTCTCCCTGAAAGTCTGTACAACCTCTGGTTTAGTCAGTTTATCGAGGTCCCATCTCCTTAAATTCCCACCTTTTTGCAGTTTCTTCAGTTATAATCTACAGGTCATAACCAATAGATTGTGGTCAGAGTCCACATCTGCCCCTGGAAATGTCTTACAATTTAAAACCTGGTTCCTAAATCTCTGTCTTAGCACTATATAATCTATCTGATACCTTTTAGTATCTCCAGGGTTCTTCCATGTATACAACCTTCTTTCATGACTCATTAACCAAGTATTAGCTATGATTATGTTGTGCTCTGTGCAAAATTCTACCAGGCGGCTTCCTCTTTCATTTCTTAGCCCCAATCCATACTCACCTACTATGTTTCCTTCTCTCCCTTTTCCTGCACTCGAATTCCAGTCACCCATGACTATTAAATTTTCGTCTCCCTTCACAATCTGAATAATTTCTTTTATTTCATCATACATTTCTTCAATTTCTTCGTCATCTGCAGAGCTAGTTGGCATATAAACTTGTACTATTGTAGCAGGTGTGGGCTTCGTATCTATCTTGGCCACAATAATGAGTTCACTATGCTGTTTGTAGTAGTTTACCCGCATTCCTATTTTCCTATTCAATATTAAACCTTCTCCTGCATTACCCCTATTTGATTTTGTGTTTATAACCCTGTAGTCACCTGACCACAAGTCTTGTTCCTCCTGCCACCGAACTTCACTAATTCCCACTATATCTAACTTCAACCTATCCATTTCCCTTTTTAAATTTTCTAACCTACCTGCCTGATTAAGGGATCTGACATTCCACGCTCCGATCCGTAGAACGCCAGTTTTCTTTCTCCTGATAACGACATCCTCTTGAGAAGTCCCCGCCCGGAGATCCGAATGGGGGACTATTTTACCTCCGGAATATTTTACCCAAGAGGACGCCATCATCATTTAATCATACAGTAAAGCTGCATGCCCTCGGGAAAAATCACGGCTGTAGTTTCCCCTTGCTTTCAGCCGTTCGCAGTACCAGCACAGCAAGGCCGTTTTGGTTATTGTTACAAGGCCAGATCAGTCAATCATCCAGACTGTTGCCCTTGCAACTACTGAAAAGCCTGCTGCCCCTCTTCAGGAACCACATGTTTGTCTGGCCTCTCAACAGATACCCCTCCATTGTGGTTGCACCTATTGTACGGCTATCTGTATCGCTGAGGCACGCAAGCCTCCCCACCAACGGCAAGGTCCATGGTTCATGGGGGGGAAAATTGTCTTACTGAAATAAAAATACACGTCTAAATTGCAAGACTTGTACAATCTGGAAGAAACTGTGCGATAAAAAATACTGGCTTGACTGAAACTGGTTGCAGTGCAGTTGAACAAGCTATATCTGCTGAAAGAGATTCATTTGTGACAGTGGTTGCAATAATTAGTGCTGTGCCCTCATTGCTTGTGTTTCCTAAGGCACACTTTATAGATTACATTCTGCACAGTGCCCCTTCTGGCACTGAGGGTGGAGCCGTAGTGTCAGCTTGTATGAAGAGTGGATTATCTTCAACAGTTCTACAGGGCATTGTCAAACTTGAAAGGGCCACAAAATAACACACTAAACCCATGATTCTGGACACTTAAGAAAGCCACATGAGCATTGCACCAGTATTATATGTGAAAGGCAGTGGTAGGTCTTTGCTTAGTGAGACATCTCACACAAGCCATAAGCTACATCCTCTTGATTTGGGAGTTTTTGTTTTTTCAAGAAATTCCAAAATCCAGTATAGTGAGATCTGATGGCAAGAACAGAGATATCCTTCAAAGCTGTGATGTTGATGAGCTAGTGGGCAGAGCATTCCCATTGCCATCACATACGTGTGGCTTAAAGCATGTGGTAATGAACCACAGGATACAGATATTTTCAGACCTGAGAGCTGTCAGCCAGCTTATTCGACTAATCGACATTTCCAGAATGAAATTTTCACCCTGCAGCAGCGTGTGCACTGATATGAAACTTCCTGGCAGATTAAAACTGTGTGCCGGACTGAGGCTCAAACTCGGGACCTTTGCCTTTCGCGGGTGAGCGCTCTACCATCTGATCTACCCAAGCATGACTCATGACCCCTCATCACAGCTTCACTTCTGCCACTACCTCATCTCCTACCTTCCAAACTTCACAGAAGCTCTTCTGCGAACCTTGTAGAACTAGCACTCCTGGAAGAAAGGATATTGTGGAGACGTGGCTTAGCCACAGCATGAGGGATGTTTCCAGAATGAGATTTTCACCCTGCTGTGGAGTGTGTGCTGATATGAAACTTGCTGGCAGATTCAAACTGTGTGCCAGACTGAGGCATGAACTCGGGACCTTTGCAGAGATATGGCTTAGACACAGCCTGAGGCATGTTTCCAGAAAAAGATTTGCACTTTCGGTGCTAGTTCTACAAGGTTCGCAGAAGAGCTTTTGTGAAGTTTGGAAGGTAGGAGACAAGGTACTGGCGGAATTGAAGGTGTGACAATGGGTTGTGTGTCATGCTTGGGTATCTCAGATGGTTGAGCAATTTCCCATGAAAGGCAAAGTTCCTGAGTTTGAGCCTCGATCCGGCACACAGTTTTAATCTGTGAGGAAGTTTCATACCAGTGCACACTCCGCTGTACAGTGAAAATCACATTCTGGAAACATCCCCCAGGCTGTGGCTAAGCCACGTCTCCGCAATATCCTTTCTTCCAGGAGCGCTAGTTCTTCAAGGTTCGCAGAAGAGCTTCTGTGAAGTTTGGATGGTAGGATAGGAGGCACTGGCATAATTGAAGCTGTGAGAATGGGTCATAAGCCGTGCTTGGGTAGCTCAGATGGTAGAGCGCTTGCCCGTGAATGGCAAAGGTCCCGAATTTGACTCTCAGTCTGGCACACAGTTTTAATCAGCCAGGAAGTAATCAATGTTTGCCAACCATATCTACTCAAAGAATTGACATCTACTTCTAGTGTTCCTGACAACAAGATCATAACTGCAGATTTTAACACTTGTCAGTCTTCTGAAGAAGGTCAGTGGCAAAAGAAGTGAGGAAATGTCTCCAGAAGACGTTTAACCTCATCTCAAACTCACTC
Source organism: Schistocerca americana (assembly GCF_021461395.2). Taxonomy (NCBI): domain Eukaryota; kingdom Metazoa; phylum Arthropoda; class Insecta; order Orthoptera; family Acrididae; genus Schistocerca; species Schistocerca americana. The sequence goes on along the minus strand of NC_060122.1, from coordinate 27,772,065 downwards.
TTCCAAGAAAAAACAAACTAAGAAAACTAAGTTAGCAATTCTGACATGCACTCCCATCAAAAACAGTTTTGAAGAAGAAGTTAGATTGACAGAAGGAAAGAAAATGAAGAAAGCTATTAGGCCTATAGGAAAATCATCTATAAATGAAAGAAATAATATCTGGTAGTGGAAGGTATTTAATTTGGAAAAATCCACAGGTTGTGAAGGATATATTACCTATGGTGACTCATCTTCAAGCAGTGAGTCCTTATGCAGATGAAGGAAGCATGGTGTGTTCTATAGGGCATCTTATGACTCTGAAAGTCTATGGCAAAGACTACAAATTTCAGACATTGTGTTACTAATGTTTTGATAGTCCCAAAAGATAAGACTCATGTGTCATTTTACATATGTGTGACTGGAAAATGGAATTTATGAGAACACACAAAAGAAGTTTTCTACAAGAGACAGATGTTGTATTGAAATTACCTAACATATTTCATGAAGATCAGCTACCTAAGTTTGCAAATATGTTTCATTTTAGCTGTGATTTGGGTGACTTCTAGTTTTATTGGTAATTTATTAGCCTTTTCTATTATTAGTTTGTATATCAAAATACTGTATTCTGAAGGGTGCAATGATTGGCTGCTTTGATGTGTATTTTGTTTCTGAATGTATACCATTTAATGACAGTGGCTTGAGTGGCTCAGCCACTGCATGGCTCTGTTAGCCCCCTGTAAGAGCTTATATGGACCACTGCAACTCTGTGACATTTGGGTTTCTGCTTTTTTTAATATTTAGATTAGACTTTTAATATTTTTTCTAACATTCATTAGATAGCAACCAAAACAGTAATGTTTTAAAAAATTACTTGTTGTGAAAAATACAAATACAGAAAATCAAAATCTAAAAACAGATACAGTTTTCCTAACTTTACCCTACACCAGAGAGCCAGTAGTTGGTGTTATTAGTTGCACAGTATACCAGAGAATCAATAGTGGTGCTATTAGCTTTTTTTTTTTACCTCAGTGACAGGAGTATTTTTGAAGGTCTATGTCAGAATTAAGCACCCCAGTCTTATCTTTAAGAATACAAAGCGACATCAAATTTAGTTGGCTAGGATACACAGATTTATTGATTTTGCTTTGTGCACTACAAACATAATGAATTTGCTTTGTTTTTCCTTCTATTTTTATTTTTTTCAATCAATCTTATTTATATTTCATTTTTTGGCTAGGTAAAACAAATTTATTGACAAACTGATCCTGTAAGGGTTTCGTTTCTACTGATTGATGCACAGAACCCTAAAAAATGATGGTATGTGAAGGCCCTTCTTCATATGGGCATATAGCTAGTAGCAGTAGTAGTAGTAGTAGTAGTAATAATAATAATGATGATAATAATAATGTCACATGGATCAATGGCCTGGTGCAAGCTTTTCAGGTGGAGGCCACATTGGTTATTTGATGTCCCTGGGGCACACCTGAAGTTACTTTTACATCTGTAGATGGCTGCCCAGAACAACATGCTGCATCCTCAGTACCAAGAAATCCTCAACCCAGTCATAAATTTCATTTGATACCCACATATGACTGTACAGTTGGTGGACAAAAATTCAGGAACACCAAAAACACAACACATTACCAAACCTAATACAGTATAGGAAACCCGTTGGCATTCAAAACAGCTTCCAGTCATCTTGGAATGGATAAACAAAGGTCCTGCTTGGCTTTCAATGGAATGTTGTATCATTATTCCTGTAAGAGAGTGACAAGTTTGATCACATACCTTTCTCTCCACAGTAGGCCACAAAATGTAAATAACATTGAAATCTGGTGACTGTGGGGGTCAGGAGAGATGGAACAATCCATCCTTGTGTTCACAAAGCTGGTCCTTGATTGTGTGAAGTGCCTGAACAGGAGCTCTCTCAACTCGGAACACAGCATTACCATTAAATAACATATATTGTACCATGGGATGGGCCAGATCAGATAAAATGATCATATAATCCTTGGCAGTAATATGACATTGCATTGAGGCCCATGGAATAGCATGACATGACTGCCAAAATGATCACCGAACCACCGCCATATTTCATTCTTGGAATGTAAACTCAACCAGAAGTTGGAAGCAATGTGCCACAAGACTCATCTGACCAAATGACTTTCTTTCATGGCTTCAGTAGCACATTTTCGTGTTGTGGACATTTGAATCACTGATGAGTGGTTTTGGAATTCCAGCTCACCCTCCAATTTGCTGCTTGTGGTGCTCGTTTTGTGCTGTTTTGATGCTGACAAGGTTTATGAGTGTGACATTCAGTTCTGCAGTGACTCTTTCTGCTGTCATCCTCTTTTATCACAATGCTCTTGAACGTCCATCTGTCATGACCAATCAACACTGACTTTTGTTGACATCGTGGCTTAGAGGATGATGTTTTTCCACTGTATGCTGTATAAATGGTGCCTCATCAGACGCCAAACACTTCAGCTCCATTGGTTGCAGAAGCTCCCATTGTACAAGTGTCAACAATTTGTCTATGTTTAAATAACTTAACTTCAACATAATGTACTCATAATTGCACAGAACACCATTCTGACCGTGACTGACACTTGTGACATATTGAAGGCATTCCACAGGGGCCACAACGCAGCCTGCAGGCTTTGCAGGCATCTGCATTGATGTTGAAGCGTTCACTTTCTGCTGGTGTTCTCATGTTTTTGACCAGCTCCTTTACTTTCATTAATAATCATTAGTGTGGTGCTGAGTACTTTAAGAAAGTTAAGAAACACTTTGCCCATGTTATTGCTTCTGTCTGTGACTTCCAACATGTCATGCGAGAAGAGTTCAAGTTGGGTTTCACCATCACTTTACCATTCTTTCCAATGGCTTACAAGCCATTAGGTCAGGTAGAGTGGTCCATAGCTGTCCAGAAGAAGCCAGTCCTTTTCAGATTTGACTAGATGGAGAACAGTACTTTTTTGCATTGCTGTATATTGGTAAATATTTCAAGGATGTGTATTTTGCTTTCCTTGTTGAGATGTTTGACAACTGATTGTGAATTTTGTCTGGTTGTGGCGATAGATATAGATTAGATTAGATTAGTTTTTCATTCCATAGATCCGTGCTGAGGAGATCCTCATGGATGTGGAACATGTCAATTTTTTTAAAGCTAAAGTAACAATACTAATAGTATGAATATATACAATACATCATTTGTTTCTATTAAAAAATTCATCAATGGAGTAGAAGGAGTTGGCCACTAGTAAGTCTTTCAGGCTCCTTTTAAACTGATCTTTATTTGTTACTAAATTTTTTATGTTTGCTGGCAAATTATTGAAGATGAGTGTTCCTGAGCAGTAGACCCCCTTTTGAACTAAAGTAAGTGCTTTTAAGTCCTTGTGCAGATCATTTTTGTTCCCGGTATTGTATGTATGAACTGAGCTGTTTGTTGGAAAAGAGATATATTATTTAGGACAAATTTCATTAAGGAGTTAATATCCTGAGAGGCAGTAGTTAGTACACCCAGTTCTTTGAAGAGGTTTCTACAGGACGTCCGTGGATTTACTCCACAAATAATACGAATTACACATTACCATAGCACTCTACCATAAATGTGCCAGTGACCTGCATAGCATAACAACTAAACACTGACCAAGACTTTTGTATAACAATGTTTGTTGTTGTTGTGGTCTTCAGTCCTGAGACTGGTTTGATGCAGCTCTCCATGCAACTCTATCCTGTGCAAGCTTCTTCATCTCCCAGTACTTACTGCAACCTACATCCTTCTGAATCTGCTTAGTGTATTTCATCTCTTGGTCTCCCTCTACGATTTTTACTCTCCACACTGCCCTCCAATGCTAAATTTGTGATCCCTTGATGCCTCAGAGCATGTCCTACCAACTGGTCCCTTCTTCTTGTCACATTGTGCCACAAACTCCTCTCCAATTCTAATCAATACCTCCTCATTAGTTATGTGATCTACCCATAATCTTCAGCATTCCTCTGTAGCACCACATTTCAAAAGCTTCTATTCCCTTCTTGTCCAAACTATTTATCATCTATGTTTCACTTCCATACATGGCTACACTCCATACAAATACTTTTAGAAACGACTTCCTGACACTTAAATCTATACTCGATGTTAACAAGTTTCTCTTCTTCAGAAACGCTTTCCTTGCCATTGCCAGTCTACATTTTATATCCTCTCTACTTCGACCATCATCAGTTATTTTGCTCCCCAAATAGCAAAACTCCTTTACTACTTTAAGTGTCTCATTTCCTAATCTAATTCCCTCAGCATCACCCGACTTAATTCAACTACATTACATTACAAATGTATCCTGTGACAAAATGTATTCACAGGGTAATGTGTGTGAATAAACCACTGGCCACTTTAATTGTGGTGCTTCCTTTTTTGCATGATAACATGAAGAATCTATGTCCTCTCATTCACTTCCTTTTTTGCATGAAAACATGAAGAATCTATGTCCTCTCATTCGTTTGTAACAACTTACTTGTTCTGGCATCTATCAAAACCATCCCTATGGCAGGAAAGTGTTTTCAGAAATTCTTGTTAGCCTTGACATCCAGTTCTTTGCAATGAAAGCTGTTAAGTTTTTGTAAAGTTGATGTTTTTTAAGTTGATTGTAATTTTGAAACAGTTGTTGCCTAATAGCACATTTATCCATACTGTCAACAGGATATTTATTCATATTGGCGTTTTTATTTTTACTGTGAGAGTTTTGCTGCTGCTTCTTTTTCTTCCACATACATACTCAAATATCAACCCAGTTGTCATTGTCTCCATAGTGCCATAGTTTGCAGACTATCAGCTTAAATAACTTTCAAAATTTAGCTCACACATCCTGTCCCATTTTCCTTCAGCACTGTCAGTTATTTTTCTTTCTCATCAACAATATATTTAATGATGCCAGTTGCTAAGAGTCACATTGCAGCTGTCAGCAAAGGCATTTTGCGTGAACAGTGACAATGACACTCAAGCTCCACATTTGCAGGTGTGGGTGCCATTAGTTGTAGTTCCCATCTGTGTGCCGGATCAGTGACGGTGTCACGCTTGATGCAGATTTCTCATATTTTCATGAAAAGCTTGTAACCTCAAATCTGATGGGGCTATCCCTGGTATCCAAGAGGTTGGTATATGTGTGCATTCATAGATGACATGTATCATTCCTAGCACTTTTTTTTTTAAACTGCTACAAAAATGTTTTAAAATCACCTGCGTATCTGTGAATATGTGTCAGTTTAGATTTAAGCAAGCAGGGAATGAGATTAATTCATTCATTTTGCTGTGCAGATCCCATCATGAATGAGGTCTTTCAGGGTTATGGGATGAGTCAACTTATACAACAACAAACAGAAGAACCCACTGCAGACTACATCTGTAAAGTAGACTATTTTTAATATGCTGGTTCTGAATTTTGACCTACTCCCTGGGTACAATAACAGTTTGTGTAACATCCGTTATACCAAATTTTTAACTGATTACACATGTATTCTGCTCAATAAAATGACTCTCTCCACATGTGTAATGTTAATGGATCAGTAAATTACAACTATGTTTTTTATGGTAATATGTTATTGTGTGGGTATATTATAACTAAATTAGAAATACCCTGTATTACAAAGCTATGTCGAAGTAATTAGTTAATGCTCAGTTATACAAGTATTCAGAAAGCTGCTGTGCAGTTACAAAATATGTTGGAAGTGATGTCCACGGATTGTTATACAAGTCTGAACCCGCTTAATTTATCTGAGGATTTCAAGCACATTGCCGCCTTTTGTACTGATTGGAATCTATACAAATTCAACAGGGTACCCTCTGGTTTGTCAGTGGGATCTACCATCTTGTCCCATCTTATAGATTGTGTTTTGGTTGATCTTAAGTTCAAGAGTGTCTATAATTATTTGGATGGTGTGTTCATTTACAGCACAACCTTTTCAGAACATCTGCAACATGTGAAAACAGTTCTGCTCAGCCTTAGAGAGGCAGGTCTGATCGTGAAGCCATCTAAAATCATGTTAGCACGCCATCTGATTTCCTTTTTGGGGCATCTAGTCTGTGCCAACGGCATTAAGAATGACCAGGAGTGGACTAGTGATCTGTGAAAATTCCCTACACCTAATAATAAGAAAAATAAGAAACGTGTTGCCAGATTCATTGGCATGGCCAATTTTTTTCATAAATTTGTACTGAATTTGGACAGTTAGCCGGTCCTCTCGATGGTATATGGAAGAAGGGTGTCATGTTTAGGTGGTACGAGAGTCATCAGGAATCTTTTGAAGCCAATGAGACTGCCCTTAGCAATCCACCTATTTCGGCTATTCCCAAGTTTGAGATCTGTTTGTGGTCCACAAGTATGGGTGTGATTGCCCAACACTCTGTGACAGGTAGGCACTTGGGGATTTATAAAACTTTATAAAGATATTTAGGGAGTGCAAAATATGTAAGAGCACTAAGCCTCACCCTAATTCCTGTAAGGGGTTTTTGCAGTCAACTAAGGAGGAGCATCCTATAGGTAATTTTTTTTTGTCAATTACATTTGGACACTTCCTCGTACTCTGCTGGGAATAGGTGCATCTTGGTGGTTGTGGATGACTTTTCCCATATTCGTGGCTGGTTCTGAGCCGAGGAGGACGGCTCCTTTATGTATTCATCGTTTGTCTTGGAATTTTTCCATCTTTGGGCCATCCAGAATGGATGGAACATGCCCGCCTTTATTTCCAAGGTATGTGGAAGGTTCTGCTTTGAGAATCCCATCCAGCATGTCACCACTACACCTTAGGGGGTTCTCTCGATATCAAGGGGAGGGACTGATGACCCAGTAGTTTAGTCCCTTTAGACACATAATCATCATAATAATCATCAATACCATGGTTCAACTTTGCATTCAATACTGTGCAACACGAGTCTCCTAAGGCCTCCCCAGCGTCTGTTATTTTGGTTTATCTGATTAGTTCCCCCCTTGCTAATCTTTGGTCTATTAACGATCTCCTCCTGGAGCAAGTTACTCCAAAACAGAATTGGAGGAGGAGTAGACAGAACGTCAAACTTGCACATAGGCGGTTGGCCCACCATTACAATCAAGGCCAACATCAGTGTGAGGCTATGGCTGGGGACTGGGTGTTCATGTTCAATACCAGCAGTGCATGAAAGGGGAATTGGGTTTCACTAGTAAGTTATCCCTCGTTTCCTGAGACTGTATCAAATTGTGAGGGTTCTGAGTCCAGGGAATCTTCTTGGGCATCATTTGTTTACAAGCAAATCATCGTGAGTTCATGTTAGTCAGGTCAAGGAGAGCCAGTAGCTGCACCCTGGAAGGGGGCTTCAAATGGCTCTGAGCACTATGGGACTTAACATCTGAGGTCATCAGTCTTCTAGAACTTAGAACTACTTAAACCTAACTAACCTAAGGACATCACACACATCCATGCCGGAGACAGAATTCGAACCTGCGACCATAGCGGTCGCGCGGTTCCAGGCTGAAGCGCCTAGAATTGCTCGGCCATAGGTGCCGACCTGGAAGGGGGGCAGCTATATAATTTTGGTAAGAGATATTGAGCCGTGGCAGTTCCTTCGATTTCTTGCTATAGAGAGCGCTTACCAACTAGCGGGTGCAGCTGTGCCATCGCTAGTGGCCGTGCAGTGGCCGTCAGCGGCGATGTGGTATCCAGCATCATGTCAGACTCAGCTTAGATGATGTGCTGCATGGGGCCCAGGTTTGTTCACGTTGGCTGTTAGTATTTGGTATGAGGCCTGTTGACGTGGCAGTTCTCTGATGTTATTCTCTAGTACGTATTACTGTAAGTGATCTTGACCCCGTGTTTTTCTTGAATCCCAAAAGACAAGCTGAGTCAGGAGGAGGTAATATCAGTGATGTCTGGGGTTGTTTCCTGTTCCAGTATCTTGTCTCACGATACTGGCCAGAATCAAGGAGCTGTAATGCCTGAGATGTGGTTCTAGTAATTGTATTGTTGGTTAGTAAGTTCAGCAGTAGATCTGACAGGGTAAATATGTTTAAAATTGTATAAGTGGTTGGTGACTTCATGTGTGGAGAACTGTTGGCTTTTGCAGAGGTGCTGCCTGCTAAGGGAATTCTTTCATGACTGAACCCCCGATTACAGGAGATTACAAAAGGTGCTAGTGGTGCTGGAACTTAGATGTTATCTTAGTTTGTTCCAGTCTTGTGGTTGTTGAGTCACACACAGAGGACACCGAACTTGTTGGTCTAGTAGCTCTCTTTTGGACCAGCCGCCTGCGCGCATCAACTGCTGACATCATCTTTTTCGAGCCTGCTGCCTCCTGCACCACTTTATGCCACAGATGTTTCTCTTTCTCCAAAGGTTGCTTTATTATTACTATATTCAGAATTTATAAGTTCCTTTTCCGCAGTCATGCATGCTTTTATAGCTTTGTATTTCTCCTCTGTCCATTTTCGCTTTGCCATTTCTTGCAATTTGTCAATCTGACATTTTAGGTATCTGTATTCCCTATTGCTTGCTCCATTTACTGCATTTTTACGTTTTCTCCTTTCATCAATTAATATATAATGTGTGTCATCAGAGGATTTCTACTGGGCCTTGGCTTTGAGCCCATTTGGTCCCCTGCTGCCTTCCCTACATTTCTCCCAAAACTACACAACTGCCTTCTGGTTCATTTTAATTTATCACAGTCCCATCTATTCAATTTCCTTCCCCTCTGCAATTTCATTAGCTTTAATCTGCATTTTGTAATCAATAAATTATGATGAGAGCCACATCGGTCTGTAGAAATGTTTTGTAGTTTAAACTATGGTTGCAAAACGTCTCTTTTACCATTATATAACCTACCTGAAACCTTCCAACATCTCCAGGTATCTGCCATACACAGGACATTCTTTCACAGTTATGAAGCCATGTAGTAGAATTTTTCACAGAGCACTTTCCATATACTATGTCTCTTATTCCATACATTTTAGCCAGTCCACATTCTCTTGCCATTTTCCCTTCTCTAGCTTTTTTAGCCGTCCAGTTACTACTATCAGCTGTCTGCCAACTTGTTGTCAGTGGAACAATGGACGGTCTCTGGTTAGCTGAGACTCTTACATAAGTGTAACATTGTGGCTGAATTGGATTTTGGCAGCATAAGATAAATTTCTCTCCGATATGGCAGTATTTGCACAAAACAAGACTCTGATCTGCTGATGTTGAATGCTTTTAAATTGTGGGTAGAACGACAAAGTTTGATAGCGTATGTTCACCAATAATGTGATATTATTGAACTAAGTTTGGGAACACGTTACTTGTTAATGTTAAAACCAATCAAATTCTCAATTAATTTCAGCACTAGTAATGCCATAAGCCAGGTGATGAAACATTTCAAAGTCTCGAGTATCTTCCAAAATCCAAGTCTAGAGCAGTACAGTGATGTTAATGTCTCAGAGAGAACATCCAGAAATATTTTAAAGCCTAGAAATGATAGAATGTGGACTTAGATTTTGTCGTAGTTCAACCTGCTGACGTATTTTATGTATCTTTTGGCAGTTTGTTCCATACAGCTCTCCTCAGGTGGAATAGACTCATTTGTCCTCTGTGAAGATGTAACTCACCGTGTGAGACTGGGGGAAAACTGCACGAAAAGAAGTCACGTGAAATTCATGAAGAAATTAGCGACTACCGGAGACAGTGGTGAGCCCATTGCTGTGCCATCCGTTATTTCATAATATTGATTGCGGTACAAGAAGTACATCGAAGTTAGAACATGAAGGAACAATTTGACGATTCCAGGTGGAAACTGTTGAGATTGGAGATCCAGCGTGTCTTGTACTGGCCATTTTCATTATCTTGAGTGTTTCAACAATTTTTTGCGCGTTTACAACATAGTGTTCACAATATACGAGTTTTGGGGCTAACAATCCTGCAAGATGTTTTGCGAGCCTGTAGTTGTGCGAAATGGCTGCTGTAACAATGGGCTTAAAAGAGACATTTTCCTTATGCCCCTTCGGCAGTCCATAGAGCCTGAGAGGTGTGGCAGCATGAGGCATTAATTTCTTCACCACTTCGTCTCGTAAACCAGAGTCCTTTAATAACTTCCCTGTCTTCCTGACGACGGCCTACATCAAATCGCGGCATCTTCTAATAAATAAATGTAGCACCTTCAGCTGGAATTCTTCAGTGTTCAGAACCACAGTGGCATTTCCTTCGTCAGCTGGTAACACAACCAAGCCCTCATTCTGATGCAGTAAGCATAAGCCACGTCATTCCTCCTGGCTAATATCAGATTTCAGTAGCTTAGCTTTCGCAAGTACATGGCTGGTGGTTGGTCCGACACCCTCAGCTGTGTCGTGCGAGAGATGCCGAATGCGCTGCTCCATTCTGCTAATAATCTCCAAAATTGGCAGACATTGCGGGCCTGGTGAAAAATTAAGATCTTTGCTCAGCGCTGCCACAGAGCTGTCGTCCAGTTGTCGGTCGGAGAGATTAGCGACTGCCCTACGGGTCTTGTCATTCTCCACATCAGTTCTCCTGTGAGTGAAGCGGCCAGGCCTAGAGGTCGCCTTGCACGCTTTTGTGCTGCCGTGGCTACGTCCACCCACTCCCAAGCGAATGGCGACAACGTTGACGACCAAAATTGCTGACGATGGCATAGGTTTCTGGCATTAAGATAAATCTCATACCTTGTCTGCAGTATCTGGTGAGACTTGTGCTCCTCAAAACTGTGTCCGCTGCCGCAGGTCGGTTGTGGTGCTGCACTACAGTAAAGCAACGAGTTGCTTCCTTGTCCCAGCAGCGTTGCAAAAACGGTGAATAACTCGGCGTATGTGATCGGTGCAAAGTGGAAAACAGAATTCCTGCTTGGTCGGTCAGTGTACAGGAAACCAGCACACAATGGTCGATAGTTGAACGCCGATAGTTTTCACTACTATGTACGCAAGAAAGTGGCGATGACCACGTTAGGCCTAATACGCAGAGCAAAAGTTATTTCTGATGGCGACCATGTACAGTCTGAATTGCAGGACGTGAGGCACGTTCAGAGAGAATGGTTATAGCAAGAGAGGCATCGCAGATACTTGCAGGTGCCACGGGAGAAGGACGGCTGCTTTCCTGACATACTGTGGGGCAAAAAGCAGCGAGTTAGGACGAGAGCTGCAGAGACACGGGTTGGGGGTTGTTTGGGGGAGGAGACCATACAGCGAGGTCATCGGTCTCTTCGGATTAGGGAAGGACGGGGAAGGAAGTCGGCCGTGCCCTTTCAAAGGAACCATCCCGGCATTTACCTGGAGCGAGAGACACGGACTAAGGCCAGTGTCCCGGCCCGCACCCAAGATAGTAAGAATGACCCAGCTCTTCGTGAGCACGGCGCGTATGTTGTCCCTTGTGAGTGCAGCAACATCTGTACAGGTCAGACAATTCGCACAGTTGCAGAGCGTTCTAGCGAGCACAAGCGACATATTAAACAAAGGCAGCTTGACAACTCGGCCATAGCCCGGAAAAAAGACACAAAATAATGTTTGAAAACACAAGAGTGTTGGCTCATGTGTCAACATACTGGGCGGCTGAGATTAGGGTGAACAGCAACCATTTTAACAGAGACTGGGGGTACACACGCAACAGGGCGCGAGGGCGGGCTTTGGATGTCGAAACGAAGCCAGGGCGAATGCTTGACAGTTACAGCCAGGCGCGAGTGTCAACTTCGAATATGTTGCCAGCCCCTTGCGCCACCTCATGGCATTCGCTCCCATGGCGGGACCCACGAGATACAACGGTCTTGTGACTTCACACTGATTGGCTTCGGGTCCGACGAGATATACGACGAACTTGTGACGTCACACAAGTCGGCTTGCCTGCCGCACTTCCCGAACGCTCGACTCTGCGCAAGGGCCACCGGAGTTCAGTATTTAATTGAAAAGGTGTCCACTAAAGGTCTTAACTTCGTTGTGGGCTGCTGAAAGCTACCATGTATTTAAAAACGCAGTCAAAAATTAATTAACTTTTCTGAAATACACTACTGGCCATTAAAATTGCTACACCACGAAGATTACGTGCTACAGACGCGAAATTTAACCGACAGGAAGAGGATGCTGTGATATGCAAATGATTAGCATTTCAGAGCATTCACACAAGGTTCGCGCCGGTGGCGACACCTACAACGCCTGACATGAGGAAAGTTTCCAACCGATTTCTCATACACAAACAGCAGTTAACCGGCGTTGCCTGGTGAAACGTTGTTGTGATGCCTCGTGTAAGGAGGAGAAATGCGTACCATCACGTTTCCGACTTTGATAAAGGTCGGATTGTAGCCTACTGCGATTGCGGTTTATCGTACCGCGACATTGCTGCTCGCGTTGGTAGAGATCGAATAACTGTTAGCAGAATATGGAATCAGTGGGTTCAGGAGCGTAATACGGAACGCCGTGCTGGATCCTAACGGCCTCGTATCACTAGCAGTCGAGAAGACGCATCTTATCCGCATGGCGGTAACGGATCGTGGAGCCACGTCTCGATCCCTGAGTCAACGGATGGGGACGTTTGCAAGACAACAACCATCTCCACGAACAATTCGACGACGTTTGCAGCAGCATGGACTATCAGCTCGGAGACTATGGCTGCGGTTACACTTGACGCTGCATCACAGACAGGTGAGCCTGCGATGGTGTACTCAACGACGAACCTGGATGCACGAATGACAAAAGTCATTTTTTCGGATTGTAATGGTAGTGGAATTACGTAACCATTGCGGCACCTCGCCTCAACCTCTCGATAACAGCAATATTCTACTGTGTTTCTGTAAAATATTTAACATATTTCTGTGACAACATTCAGATTTGATTTCATTAATGTAGAGGTACTTCGATACGTCGATATGTATATATTGCAATGGTATTATTCTTATGTGTATCCTTTCTTTTGTCACTATGATCTTTGATGTACTTGTAACTCTGATTTTTGGGCGCGTAAGCGGTTATAAGAGAGTCAAGTCTTGGTAGTCTTGTTGAAAAGACGGAAATTGTAGTCAGTTTATGTAGTGTGAACTTTAACAGTGAGGAAGATATTTTCAAGTATGTTTCATATTGTGAAGTGATGTTGCAACAAAAGTAATGAAAAAGAAGTGTAACTTAAATTCGGAGTGCTGATTACTTTTTTACATCACCATTGTTCCAACTTGCAAAAGTTTAATCTTCAGGAATGGTTTATGAAACACATCTATAAAACTTTTGAATATCGCAGAATATCACCGAGGCCTCTTTGCACCCGAGCTTGGAATCATCACTACCTAGATTTTCGTCGATTGAGCCATGAGTTCAGAACGAGACCATCGTGGGAAACACGAAAAGATGAGTGCCTAGTTAACCCATTATTTCATGAAATGACGTTATTGACTGCGCTCTAATGACACCTGCCACATAATATAACTTTGTTGTTCCCTGAAAATGCAATGTCTAGCAGCGTGAGCAACACTACAATCATAATTAATGTTTGAGCTTTGTTGTGGTAGGGTTGTTAGAGGATGAATCCAGGTTCTGTTTACAGCATCATGATGGTCGCATCCGTGTTTGGAAGTGTGTATTCGTCAGCGCCATACTGGCGTGATGGTATGGAATGCCATTGGTTACATGTCACGGACACCTCTTGTTCGCATTGACGGCACTTTGAACAGTGGACGTTACATTTCAGATGTGTTACGACCCATGGCTCTACCCTTCATTCGCTCCCTGTGAAACCCTACATTTCAGCAGGATAATGCACGACCGCATGTTGCAGGTCCTGTACAGGCCTTTCTGGACACAGAAAATGTTCGCCCGCTGCCCTGTCCAGCACATTCTCCAGTTCTCTCACCAATTGAAAACGTCTGGTCAATGGTGGCCGAGCAACAACTCGCCATAATACGCCAGTCACTACTCTTGATGAACTGTGGTATCCTGATGAAGCTGCATGGGCAGCTGTAGCTGTACATGCCATCCAAGCTCTGTTTGACTCAATGCCCAGGCGTATCAAGGCCATTATTACGGCCAGAGGTGGTTGTTCTGGGTACTGATTTCTCAGGATCTATGCACGCAAATTGCGTGAAAATGTAATCACATGTGAGTTCTAGTATAATATATTTGTCCAATGAATACCCTTTTATCATCTGCATTTCTTCTTGGTGTAGCAATTTTAATGGCCAGTAGTGTAGTTACTCGCTTCCCGCCGGAGCCGGCTGCTAGACACACGCGCCACAGCCTGTGTTTCTCGCGGGCCTCGGCCCTGTGGTTGGCCTGAGCTGCTACGAGCCACCCAGTCAGCTTGTGCGCACGTGTCGTTTCGGTCTTTTCTGATTGGTCCCAGAGGAAGTAACCGTGGCTATATAAGCAGAAAACCGTGCCAGCCCTAGTTCCCGCCCCACGTGTCTCGTGCCTCTTCGTGAACCCGCGGTTTTAGTTGTCGTGTCGCTCTGCTGAAGAGCAGGGGACTGTGCCGCTGACAGCCCTCCCCTGCCAATATGGGGCAGGGGAATGAAATCACAATAAAGAAAAAAAAAACCAGCCCTAGTAGTCAGTCGTTTTATTCCTGATGGCGATGGCAGAGGTGCTCATCGGTAGCACGAAAATTTTATTCAACTTGACGTGGCTTGAACACCAAGAAGATTTTTATAAATAGACCAATTCGTTTGAGTTAGTCCTACATATTCAGTTTTACTGTTGTAAATTTAACGCAGCCACTGTCAGTACTCATATCATAGTAGGACGAAGTAAATGGTGAAACGTACTTTACATTTAATTTTTGTTAAGCAGCTGTAACCTATGTCGCATGGTGAAGTAATAAAGCGTTAGTATCGTTCTAAACTGAACCAGTTTCATCTCGGTGGTATTAGGTACGTTGCTTTGTTTCTCCTATTTCATGCTCGCTATGACGACTCACTTTATGCTTGTTGGAAGAGAGCAAACATTTAATGGTACTGGATTAGCTGTACCTACACTTTTAATGTTCTGCTGTTCATACTATCATTTTGACAGTTTTAACCGATAAAAAATTTTCGTTTCTTTCGAAATGTCTACAAAACTTCACTTTATCTTGTCTTTGTCAAGGCACGAGCGGATCGTCCAATCCTGTTTTTGAAGATCCCAGACTGAACCTATTATGAGGGTTACATTTCTTTCGACGATTAACGTAGAAGGCTGTATGTTGCAGCTATCCTATAAGGAAAGATTAAATGAAAGTTCGATTTCGGTAAGAGTTTTGACTTTGGGCAACCGCGGAAACGCCAGGGAGTACCGCAAAGCGTTTTGAACTTTCCTGGCAGTGAACAGGTAAATGCAAATGTACGCTGCTTCAATAATCAGTAATCAGCAAATCGTTAGATATTAATTTTAATATCGTATAAAAACGAGAAAAAAACGTTAACTGAAACTGGAGAGCCACTAAACTGTTTTTATTCCTCCATACAATTTTTAATCTGACCTTTTCAACACAGGTATTATGCTAAAATTGTTCGTCAGTGTGAGGAACATTCTAGTAGGCTTTGATCACAAAGGTTCAGTTCTACATTTACAAAAAGCTTTATTTCAATATCTCTCTAGAAGTATGCTAACACATAATCTGCTTAAAAATAGATAATTTCAAGATTACTTGGTTTCCTCTACTACACAGCACTTTCGAGTTACTAGGGTGTTTGCCATTCATTCATTCATTACATCACTAAAAACTTATTTTTCCTGTGATCAAAAGTCGTCCACCTACGAAACAATAACCTCTGCATGAGGAGAGATTAGTTGCTTCAAATATTAGACACAGAGTTTACCGGATCCACCATCAGGAACTACGATCAATCTTTTTCGAAAGTTTTCAGAATTTTTCCCTTCTGTGCTCACTTATATATACAGACAGTTTTTGCATCTGTGTAAGCATCACCTTCTGACAACTTTATTGCTCAGTTACAAATAATTTTACTTAGTAGCGCTCGGAAATCTAATTTTGAATGTATTTGTTCATTTACAGTTGCATCGTACAGTTTTAAAACATTAATGTCCTGGCAATAAGCTTCACATACTCTAACTATGAACGTGCTTACCGGTAATCGAAAAGGTCATGTACGTAAGGTTCCCTTCCAAGGAGGAGAGTGTTAGGGATGTGTGAGGGGGAAAAGTGCGACTCAGAAAAACAGGTAGGGGCAAGGAAGTGCACCCACCGTCTCCGTTACAGTTCATACCGGTGATTGAGATAATGACGAAAGTGGTAAGGGAGATAGGCTACAGAAGGACAGGAATCGTGAGTGCTGACGATTTGATGATATAAGGGAAGATTGACGAAAAATATCAAAACAGTAGTTTGGGAAGAAGTTATGAACAGTATGGCCTAATATTTAAGGCAAATAAGTGTGAAATGGTGGCCACAACCAGTAGACGTAATAAACTTGTAGTGAAATAATAAGCTGGGTTGGAAGCAGCTGAAAATGGTGGAAAGATTCAAGAACCAGAGGAGTGCAATACAAGAAACTCAAAATAATGACAAAGACATAAGTGGACGAAATAGAAAGTGTGAGATGCACGATATGGAACAAAGAAGTTCCCCTCAGAAAAGTAATAAGGTGGTGTAGCAAACGTATCATACACTAGTTTCATTGTTCGCTACAGAAGACTGTGACGTGAAAGGAAGGGAAGAAAGTAAAGTGCGAGAACGTGAGATCAAATTCTTCAGAAGTTAAGTCGGTATATCGAGAATGATAGTATTAGAGAAATAAAATGAGAGAAGACTGAGCAAAAAATATTGAAATGGTATGGACAGGAGAAGAGACTGGATGAGACAAGGATACTAAGGTAGATCTGAAGATGAAGATGGAAGAGAACAGACCAAGCGGAAGGACAAAAGAAGAGTGGACAAAATGAGTGAAGGAAACATTCAGAAATCTTAGCCAGCTTATTAACAAGAAGGTGGTGAGAGGCCGGACAAAATCGGAGTGTTTATGTT
Source organism: Schistocerca americana (assembly GCF_021461395.2). Classification (NCBI taxonomy): domain Eukaryota; kingdom Metazoa; phylum Arthropoda; class Insecta; order Orthoptera; family Acrididae; genus Schistocerca; species Schistocerca americana. The sequence continues at coordinate 27,755,145 of NC_060122.1, read as the reverse complement.
CCAAATACTCGCTGACAGTGTTTGGAAAATGTTTAGTGTGGTGAAGTAGATGATTATAATTACGGTGTTGAATTTTCCACTGTCATGGAAAAATGGATGTAATTAAGCACCGACGTTCGTTTTTACAGAGTACGTAACAAGTCACTCAATGTGTGCCGTTTTTTTTTACAAATCCATAGCTGTTAATGACCGAGGAAACAAAACACGCAACTTTCAGGACAGATTCGACGTGAGACTAGTAAATGCGCCTTTCCGCCCAGATAAAAATGGTCGTTAAAATAAACACGACAAAAGGACATATCGTGTTTCGATGAGCATCGTGAATAAAGTTGCCCGAATTGTTGGTGTGTCTATGCGAACCGTGTGTAACACGGCTTAGGAGCAGTGACCGTAAAAGAAGCTAACTCACGGGAGGCAAAGACCATTGTTGCGAAATGAAACGACAATCGAAGTCAAGCAGATGGAAGTTGCTGCCATTAATTCGGGCCAATCTCAACAAATTCCCAACCCAATACTGCAAAGAAAATAGCGTAGAATGCACATCTGTAGATCCATGCCTCGCCAGAGTCCATTTCACGGTGGCAGATATGGCTGCACATTTTTGGTGGGCCAAATAACACAGCGGCTAGGCGGCAGCTGAAAGGAAGCGTTTAGTGCGGACTGAGGGGCCACAGCTCACGGGTTTGCGTCTTTCCAAATGATATCAGGCGTCGAGTGCAGTGACGAACCAGTAAGTCGTTTAACACGCAGTGTGCGGAGCATTTAGTTAAGCCAGAGACTGTCCTGTCATGTTGTGGGAGCATATTTCCAGCTAGTCTTATGCCCCATTCAGATTATAACGAACTGAACCGGGACGCTTGTTTCAGCACTCACGGTGTCCGTGTTTTGGCCTCTCTTCTTTATTTTCGTGCCGAGATCTCTGTGAAGACTTGTGTATTTTCAGATGATAACAGCCGTGTTCCCAGGGCTGAACCCGTACGCAGATGGTTTTACGAAAGCCGAGGCATTCTGTCGCACCACTACTGGCTAACTCAAACTCTCCATCTTAACTTCTTAACTCTACAGAAAATATTTGGGACTATACTGAACAGTGCGTGAATTGTTGCAGTCAACATTCCCGCAATTTGGTAGTTACGTGGGTTATAATTATCGATTATCTGCTTAAACTGGACATGTCATACGGGAGAGACGTGTAGATTGTCTTCCTTCGTATATTGAACCTCTGTTTTAGGACAAATGCGGTCTTACACGGTATTGGCGTAAAATCGCATGGAGGTGACTAAATTTTATGTTCGGTGTGGTCATGTCTAGTATTTATCTGAAGATACGAAAGTGACAGAATCTTGAGACTGTCAGTTAGCCCCCTGCCCTTAACTAGATTTCCGTCTCAGGCAGAAACGTCTAATCGCGCAGCGTTCTCTTGCGATGGGGAAGTGCACTTTCCAGTGCATTAGTCCCTACCACCAGCAAAACCTGTAACAATAGTCGAGGCGTTATGTAGCAACAGCCTGAGGCAAATATTGAATGAATTTGAGTGCCTACTACGAAAGCACTTTTGTCTTGCCGGTGAAGATTGCTTCTGTGTTTGCGAACTAGGCACTTACTGACCATTTCATTTTCCGTTTGTTTATGGGCTGGGGTGACGCACAGTCGTAATTTCATGGGAAATCATTTCACATCTCGATAATTCAAACGACGTACCAAATTTTGAAAAAACCGGTTTAATCTGCAAACTGAAAATTTATTCAATTCAGGATAACGTAATGTGTAATTTTAGTAGTTTCTGACATGCTGATTAAATATTTTCCCAAGGTCACGATAAGCTCGCAGTCTCGCATCCGTGGCATTTAGCATCAAACCTATCATCTAGCGTATTCTCCTTCAGGATTGCTTTAAGATGTATCAGTCAACTGAAGGGACTCGCGATAAATCTCTGTCGAGGTACTGCTAGCACCTCGGTCGGAAAAGGATATATGCTCTCAGAAAAAAAGAAAAAAGAAATCGATAGATGTGATTTACGTGTACAGACAAATAAATGATTATAATTTCAAACAAATTGGATTATTTAGTCAAGAGAAGGAACTTCACAAACTGGGCAAGTCAGTAACTCGTCGGTCCATCTCTTGTCCTTACGCAAGTAGTTATTCGACTTGCCATCGATTGATAGAGTTGTTGGATTTCCTGTCGAGGGAATTCGTGCCAAATTCTGCCCAACTGACACGTTAGATCGTCAAAGTCTCGAGCTGGTTGGAAGGTCCTGCCAATGATGGTCCAAACGTTCTCAATTGAGGAGAGATCCGGCGACCTTAGTGGACAAGGTAGGGTTTGGAAAGCACGAGTAAAAACTCTCGTCGTGTGTGGGCGGTCATCATCCTGCTGAAATGTAAGCCCAGGATGGCTCACCATGAAAGGCAACAATACGGGCTGCAGAATGTTGTCGACGTACCGCTGTGCCGTAAGGGTGTCGCGAATGACAGCCAGAGGGGTCCTGCTATGAAAAGAAATGGGAAACCGGACCATAACTCCTGGTTGTCAGGCCATAAAGTAGGCAACAGTCAGTTTGGTATCCAAGCTCTGTCTGGTGAGTCACCAGACACGTCTTCAGCCTGGAATCTCATTGACTGGAGTAGAACTGCCTTCGGCGATGAGACTCGCCTAGAACTGAGTCCCTAGAACCAGCGAGGTCGTTTGTGGAGCCGTCCCAGGCAGCGGTGGGATACCAGTCTGACTACATTGCCTTTGCGCTTGCCAAACCCTAGCTTCGTTGTCAGCAACGCCGTCTGATCTCACCCCAATTGAGAACGTTCGTAGCAGTATCAGCAGGAATCTCTAACCAGCTCGGGGTTTTGACGAGCCAGCACGCTAGTTGGACGTAATTTGGCAGGATATCCCTGACGATGTCATCCAAAAACTCTTGTAATCAATGCTAAGCCGAATAACTGTTTGTGTAAGGGATAGAGGTCGACGAACGAGTTGCCCAGTTTGTGAAGCTCTTCTCTTGAATAAATTACCTATCTTTTCTGAAACTGTTAACATATGTTTGCCTGTATATGTACCTCAAGATAATTTCGTTGTAACACGTCATGTTTTTGTTTTTTTTCCCCTTCAAGTGCATGTACACATCTTGGTAACAGATGCAGTGCGCGCTTTGTAGCACTGTGTTTAAATGTTTTGTATAAATGCAATTTTTAAGGTGAGGCATTCGATTTGGGAGCTTGCCATCTGTTTTTAATAAACTATTTTGCGCCTATTCAGTGTCTCCTGAAGTTTTTATAAAATTGAGATTCGATGTTTTTGTTTGACTTGCGACTCATTATGGCGGGGAACAGTTCTGTCCATTAGCTTACACCTTTATTGGACACGTACAGCATCTGGAAGCTGCGGACAGGCCAGGATGTTGAATGTGAACGTAAAATTATAAATTTTCGCGAGTTTATTTTTTCCTTTGCATATATGTTGTCCTTCCGACATCTCTTGTGTTTCTTCCGGCATTTTGTTTCATGCATTTCGTATGGTGGGGAATATTCTCATTTATTTGAATTATACATAAAAATTTAACTCTCCTATTTTAAATGTAACGTAGCTACTGGAAATAGTTTGCTCAGAAATCTGACTTCCATTGAATTATGAAAATTTCATGAAAAATCTTGTTTTGCGCTAATATTAGCGTTTTTCGGGTGATCTGAGTACGGTGTCCCTGGCCTACAGTATGTGCAGTACCTATGAAATACAGTGTATAGGATGTATTACTAGTCAGGGTAAATTTTTAAAGATGAATTGAATGGTGAAACGCACTTTACATTTAATTTACTGTAAGCGTGAGAAACCTGTGGTGCATAGTGATGAAATGCGCCATTACTATCGTTCAATAGACATTTCACAACAGAACCAGTTTTATCTAGAATGTTTCTGGTACGTTTCTTTGATTCTCGACTTTCGTTACTATTACATACGTGGTCTGACGATCTGATGACTCCTTCCCTGGCAGCGCTGAGCGCTCAGCGATAAAGGGCAGTTTCCGCGCGCAGCCAAAGGGGTTTTAACCCAATGGCCACGGAGGGGTGGCAGCAGCTAGCCTGCTCTGGAATAAGTGACTCTCGACACTGGGGAGAATTTAAGACCGACAAGGGCGGACATTTTTAAGTACGCCTATTATCTGTACTTATTCAACAAAAAAGGATAGAGTACGTCTAAGCATATCAAAATTATCTCTGCAGTACGATACATCTAATAAAATATCAACCACAATTCTACCAATAAAAACATAGGAGTTAGAAATTACAGCAAAACTATTAACATTTCAGTTATTAAATGGTGTATATTGTGTATAGTATCTTTGAAAACGCTATCAGGTAAGCCTTGTTTTAAAATATTTGTCTGGTTTGTACGGTTGGTATCCAGTAACTGAAAGAGTTATTCTTCTCACTTGCAAAATACAACTACTTCTCAAAAAGATTCATTGTTTTATGAAGTTAAATAACATCAAGGGCATGCTTTTTGTTTCGATTTAGCCTCAATACTCTTTAAAAACATACTAAAGGCGTAATTTAACCAGGGCTGTCTTAACGATAATGGGCGCTAGGGTGCGAAAATTCAGCCTCTGCCCCCCACCCTTTGCCAACAAAGGAAAAAGACCAACAAAATTTCATTTTTATGTTCCATTATTTATTTAGTTCTTACTCTAAAATAAAGGCAGCTACATTTTCAGACATCGAGTTCAGTTTTTCTGCCTTTTAAGTTGGCACACTTTTTAATGACATCATCTGCTTTGAAATCTACTCTCGATTCGATACTTACAATGCCTAAATTTGTCATTTATGTTGGGTCATGGTTGATCGTAAATAGTTTTTTATTATTTTCAATTTTGGAAATGACCTTTTTTCCTTCTGCTACTGTCACAGAAAGTGTTAAATATATGCGTAAATGTTACTTATAATCCGTCTTGATTGAAAAAAAATGTTTATTCAGATGACCAGTTTCGGTTCCTCTAGAACTATCTTCAGATCTACAATTTCGGTTACAGGAGTAATCCGTCCACACACAGCAACCGTCACATGCTGCGTCACATTAGAATGTGAAGGTTACTGTGTGTGTGGACGGATTACACCTGTAACCGAAATTGCAGAGCTGAAACATTCTTGCAATCAAGACGGATTACAAGTAACGTTGTATAACCAGTGATTGCGGTATCCCATGCGTAAATGTATTGAAACATTTGGAAAAACAGACGTTAGATTATTGGAATAAATATGATTTAACACATCGAGCAGTGTTGTGCTTTTCATTGCAAAAAAATAAAAGAAGTAATTCTAAATCATTAAACAGATCTTCCCCATCAGTGTCTGATCTACTTTCGTGTGTTAACTTTTGTTCTAGGTTGAGACATTGTGTTTTTCTTCGGTTACCCTCCACTTCTCTGCAGCCTTCAATATTTTACAAAAATAAAAACCTGTTGTTTTGTTGTGTTAACCGATCGAATCTTTCAATTAACAGTAAGATCGCTTTGTAAAGTAAAAAAATTAAAATTTACTTTAAATTTATTTTTTGGGTCTAATATGGACTCATCTGTAGCTCTGTAAGCAAAGTGTCGTCTTCGAGGACTTGGACGAGCAGTTAGGGTGAGTTCAGATTGACATTCTAATTCCTCAGCAATTAATTTTAAATCAACTAGGAATTGTTCAAATGCAATGTATGCGCAGACACCTACTTTTTTTTTACCAGATCGATAATTTTGACCGCCTCTGAAAGAAAAACGTCTGACCTTTGCAAAGTTTCGCTTACAGTATTAATTTTTGATAAAATGTTGTACCATACCACAATTGAACATTTGAACCTGTAAGTTGTTAGTTTTGATATTAATGACTCGCCATGTTTCTCGTGTCACTGTCATACTTGTCACTGATAAAAGTAGGGTACAATGCATCATCAATTTTATCCATTTTAAACTGAAGAGTTCTTACTGTATCAGGCACCATTGGGTATTTAAAAGAGGCTTTAGAAGGTAATGCAAAAAAAAAGAAAAAAACATATTTCCTGAACAACAGAAAAAATGTTTGAGATTTCCAGCGCACTTCTAGCAGGCATCATTTTCTACCTACCTGAGTGTATGTGCCACACTCGAAACGTAAAAAGCACAAGGATTCATGTCAAATTTTATTGATTGATTTATTTATTAATTTTTTTGAGACCTATAGTTCTTCCTCTCATGCTTGCCCCATTATCATATCGTTGGCCTCGTAAATCTTCTAGTTCAATATTGCATGATTTTAAGAAATCTGGAAAATAAGTTGCCGACCTTCGTCCAGTGGTATCATTTTCAGGTAAAAAAACCTAAAAATGTTCTCTTGATGGATGAAAATAAATGAACCTTATAACAACAGTAAGCTGTTCTCTATGTGACATTTCAGTTGTGCAATCCAGAATCACAGAATAGAATTTAGATTGTTTTAAAAGAACAACTATAGAGTTTTAATTGTTCAGAAATTAAATTAATTAGTTTTTTTTTTTACTATTATAGCCAAGATAATGGGGCATGCCATGCTGAGCACTTTGATTTCCTGAAATTTGTTCTGATGGTATGTTATCAAAGTTAGAAATACATTCCACTAGCTTTAAAAATTTTTCGTTACGTGATTCGAAGAATTCTTCAGTATATCCTCTAAAAGCTAAATTTGACGAGCTAAAAACTGTATAATATTGTTTATCCTGTCCAAAACTGCCGTTCACCTCTTTTTCTCGAGGTCCATTTGAGCTTGATGTACAGAATCTATTGTTTGACCATTTAGGAACTCATTTTTTAGATCTTAATATTTTTTAAAGAAAATATGTGACCCTAACTATTTCCATGCCTTTCTAAATGTCTCGGTAAATGCATCCAGTCATTTGAAACCAATCTGACCATTAAACCCAGTGAGATTTACGTCAAAAAGCTTACAGTGAATACAAACTAGTGAATCTGTAAATGTTGAATAAACTAGCCAAACACGACGAATAATTTCGTTATTTTGTAAATTATCACTATAATACGTGTCGTTAAACGACCTAATGTTGCTATCAATAGGATATGTCCATATTTTAATGTGAAATGGTCAATTTTCTGTTAAAGATAGTCTTATTTTATCGGGTATTACGAGGGCTGGAACTTAAACAGTGGCAACTATTTATTCACAACCGATACAAAAGAGTTACATGTTTGCACCTGTTACTGTCCTTCAAAGTAGTCACCAGCGTTGTGTAGAACCAATTGCCAGCGATGTGGAAGGTGTAGTATACCGTTAGCAGAGCCTGTTCTGTTGATGGCGCGAATGGAGCGGTCTACTGCCTGTCGAATCGCTGGAACAGTCCCGAAGCGAATGCCACGAAGTGGTTTCTTAATCTTCGGAATCAAATCAAAGTAACAAAGACTTAAATCCGCGGAGTATGGTGGATGGTACAGTACTTCCGAGTCCCGACCGAACAGAGCAGCCACAGCTTGCGCTGTATGCGTCCGGGCATTGTCGTGCAAAGTGATGGGTGAGTTGCGCAGAAAGGGTCGCCGCCTCTTTCGCGAAGCTGGTCGCAGGTGATGCTACAAAAACGAACAGTAATACTGCGCGTTGACGGTCTGCTGTGGAGGAACGTAAAGCGTTAGGATAGCACCATCACATTTGTACACGAGAATCACCATAACTTTCACCATACTGGGGCTCTGACGGAGTTACGGTGATTCTGGTGTACGACTGTGATGGTGTTACCTTAACGCTTTACGTTCCTCCACGGCAGACCGTCAGTGTACAATATTACTGTCCGTTCTTGAAGCATCACCTGCGATTAGCTTTGCGAAAGAAGCGGCGACATTTCTGCGCAACCCACCCATCATTTTGCACGACAATACGAAGGCGCATACAGCGCAAGCTCTGGTTGCTCTGTTTGGTCGATGGGACTGGGAAGTACTGTACCATCCACCACACTCCCCGGACTTAATTCCGACTTGATTCCGAAGATGAAGGAACCACTTCGTGGTATTCGCTTCGGAACTGTTCCAGAGATTCGGCAGGCGGTAGACCGCTCCATTCGCACCATCAACAGAACAGGCTCTGCTAACGGTATACTACACCTTCCACATCGCTGGCAACTGGTTCTACACAACGCTGGTGACTACTTTGAAGGACAGCAACAGGTGCAAACATGTAACTCTTTTGTATCGGTTGTGAACAAATAGTTGCGACTGTTTAAGTTCCAACCCTCGTATTTGTGGTCAGCGAGCAGGATCATTCGCGGTATTTTCAGAAAATCGTCCATCCAATGGAAATTCAGAGTCATGATTGATTCATATGGAGCAGGCGAGGTACTATTAGCGAGAGTATTCCTTTCTCTTGAAGTAAGTGTCTCTTTTGAAGCAGGTGCCTCTTCTGATTGACAAAGATGTCCCTGAAATGCAACATACCATAAGTCAACAATTTAGGCAGGTAGCCAAATGTCGTACCTCAAAGGTTTCCACTGTTAAAAACCGAGACAATACAGAAATATAATGGGGTATTTTGTACTTGGATATTTTCAGGAAATTATTTTAACAGTTAATTGCGTTATTTTATGTCAATAATAAGTTTTTTCCCTCGTAATTGTACGTATTTACAAAAAAATCGAAATGAAACTAAAATAATTTGAAAGCCTGCAAAAATGTTTCCCTCGAGTCACGCGATGCCTGTGGCGTCATTTTTTATGAGCCTTTATCTTTATTGTACTCGCAACGCCTATACACTATAGTGCCCTGTTCTGGAATCTGCGCCATAAAAAGTGAGTTACACTTTGTGTCTGGTTCCACACTGTAGAAGTACATATATAAAAATTTCATAAATTTGTTTTTAAAATGGCTAAGAATGGGAATATACGTAAAATATGTTTGCAGTTCGTTCGTAGAGATCCAAATGATGTAGCCAACGTATAAAATGTTTATGTTTGTGAGGATAGTTTCGATATGAAAGTAAACACTTGTGAAAATTATAAATCTGTTTAATTCTCAGTTAAGTACCAAGCCGTGTTACTGCAGAAGCATAATATATTATCACGCACAGACTTGCGTGGTTTTATTTACATTCGCATGCAGCGCCAACGTTTTATATGTGAGAGATGGCTTTTTCCACAGCTCATGTTCATATATGGATAACGGTGACACGGACCTCCGCCGTGCTTCGTCTTGAAGCCGGTGCTGCCCTATTATGTACTCCACAACATTAGCAGACTATGTCCTTCACGATATCTTCTTCTTTACTGTTGTGTGCAGGTAGCAATTGCTTCAAAAAGTGATGTTATGTTGCTTACGCGAATACCACTGTGTCAAGAAAGCACTTTCTGATTTTAAATGTGTTCCCTGAGCCTCGGAATCAATCTTTATTGAATGGAAAAAAAATCGCACGTGCTCGTAAGCGTCTGTTTACATATCAGAATTAACACCCTGCGCATTAAAAAGCGTTATTACAACGTATGTCTGATTAGAATAAGATTTTTTTTATGGAAAAAGCATGATATCGCCCAAGAGAATGGAAAACTTAACGCGTGCTGCGTGACAATCGATACCTCGCAGCACGATAGTCACGCGATAGAGATGTAGCGTTTGCCAAGCATACTACCAAATTACCAAGGCGTAATATTATATGAAATAATTAACTGGTTAATTAACTAATTTGGTAATTTATTTGAGGAAATAAACATGGTGTCGGCGCATGTGCTGCTTTTAATATTATGGTTAGCTCCCCTGTCTGTGCTTGTCTTACAGTAAAAAGTGTTATTGTTACTTTATTACTTATTAATATCAAACAGGCGCAGACGGAGGCGCTAATCGCAATAACAGTAAGGCGCATATGCGCCATATTTATCTCCCCGAACTGCAAAATTACCTGCCGGCTGGAGTGTCCGAGCGGTTCTAGGCGCTACAGTCTGGAGCTGCGCGACCGCTACGGTCGCAGGTTCGAATCCTGCTTCGGGCATGGATGTGTGTGATGTCCTTAGGTTAGTTACGTTTAAGTAGTTCTAAGTTCTAGGGGACTGATGACCTCAAAAGTTAAGTCGCATAGTGCTCACAGCCATTTCATTTTTGCAAAATTACCTAAACCTTTTTTCTACCTATCCAACCATCATAGGTAGCCTATGAAAAACAAATCTATCCAAATCCAACATACACCATGTGATCAAAAGTATCCAGACACCCCTAAAAACATACGGTTTTCATACTTGGTGCATTGTGCTGCCACCTACTGCCAGGTACTCCATATCAGCGACTTCAGTAGTCATTAGACATCGTGGGAGAGTAGAATGGGGCGCTCCGCGGAACCCACGGACATCGAACGTGGTCCGGTGATTGTCTCTACGCGAGATTTCCACTCTCCTCAACATCCCTAGGTCCACTGTTTTCGATGTGATAGTGAAGTGGAAATGTAAAGGGACGTGTACATCAGAAAAGCGTACAGGCCGACCTCGTCCGTTGACTGACAGAGACAGCCGACTGTTGAAGAGGGTCGTAAAGTGTAATAGGCAGACATCTATCCAAACCATCACACAGGAATTCCAAACTGCGTCCGGATCCACTGCAAGTACTATAATAGCTAGGCGGAAGGTGAGAACACTTGGATTTCATGGTCGAGCGGCTGCTCATAAGCCACACATCACGCCGGTAAGTGCCAAACGGCGCCTCTCTTGGTGTAACGAGCGTATACATTGGACGATTGAACAGTGGAAAAGCGTTGTGTGGAGTGACGAATCACAGTACGCGATGTGACGATCCGATGGCAGGGTGCGTGTATGGCGAATGCCCGCTGAACGTCATCCGCCAGCGTGTGTATTGCCAGCAGTAGAATTCGGAGGCCGTGGTGTTACGGTGTGGTCGTGTTTTTCATGGAGGGGCTTGCACCCCTTGTTGTTTTGCGTGGCAGTGTCACAGCACAGGGCTACATTGATGTTTTAAGCGTCTTCTTGCTTCCCACTGTTGAAGAGTATTTCGGGGATGGCGATTGCATCTTTCAACACGGTCGACCACCTGTTCATAATGCACGGCCTGTGGCACAGAGTACACGACAATAACATCCCTGTAACGGACTGGCCTGCACAGAGTCCTGACCTGAATCCTATAGAACACCTTTGGGGTGTTTTGGAACGCCGAATTCGTGGCAGGACTCACCGACCGACATCGATACCTCTCCTCAGTGCAGCACTCCGTGAAGAATGGGCTGCCATTCCCCAAGAAACCTCCCAGCACCTGATCTGACGTATGCCTGCGAGAGTGGAAGCTGTCATCAAGGCTAAGGGTGGGCCAACACCATACTAAATTGCAGCATTACCGATGGAGGGCGCCACGAATTTGTAAGTCATTTTCAGCCAGGTGTCCGGATACTTTTGACCACATAGTGTACATAGCGAACAGTTTGTTTTTAACTTAACTAAAATGTACTTATCAGACAGAGAAAGACTGTGAGCTATAGCAGACTGCTTATTAATTCTTTCTTTTTCCTCAAGTTTTCTTTTTTTTAATTAGTGTTGTTATTATTGTCTGGTTTAGTTTCCCGCGTTTTTGCGGTATGAAGTATCGTGTTAAAATGCCTGGCTGATGTAACAGGAAATCTGTCGCACAGTAGAATGGCTAAAAGTACGGATGTAATCTATCATTCTTTCCCGAATGACATTCAACGGCAGAAAGCCTGGATTGCGAAGTGCCAACGAAAAGTCAGTTTCAACGTCGCATCAACTGTATGTTCGATACAATTTACGCCCAATGAATACGTCTTCGACTGGCAAGCAGAACTACTTGCTTTTAGATTGTTTCCAACGGCATCGGGCTAGAAGTTATACCAACATTATTGCATGGGTAATCTAGGCATTGGTTGGCAACGCCGTGTGTGTATTACGTTAACATTTCCTGTCGCACGTCTCCACTATCTGCAACGGCAGTCGGGTTATTCCATTCACTCCGCCGTCTTCTTCTCCTGTGTCACTTATACTTGCCCGTCGCATGTCGCAACTGTGCCTCAAGCTCCATGAGGCGTATTTGTAAAAAATATCGGTGCCTGTATTTTTACAAGTGTAATTAATGTCTGTTCAGTAATATTCGAAACTGGCGGATTACACACGGTATAAGGCTTCCGCCTTGCGATGCCTAGGTACCTGAGCCGTGGTACCTCGAACCACATGTACAGCCTGGTAAAGACGGCCCTGCATTTAATAGATCATTTGGAACTTGGCGGTTTACATTTAGTTTTCATTGATTTACTTACATATCTAGAAGACGATTCTCGACCTGTTTTCTTACTGTGGCATATTCCTTTACGAAATTGTGCTGTGAGGTTTTACAAATTCTGGAAGTTATTATTTTATCTTGTATTATCAAGAGTGCTGTCCATTTTCCAAATCTGTACCAGGAATCGGTGCGACTCGTATATCTGCCTATTCTTTCATAACCATGGTATAGTAAACGACAAGCACATCTGGCAAGCCAAAATCACTGTATCGTCGAGTAAACAGACCTGTCTAGGAGTAACGTTGCAAAGTAGTACGAAATGGATTGCACTCTTAACGTTGGTTGTAAGGAAGGCGAATGGTGAGCTTTGGTTTAATGGCAGAATTTTAGGAAAGTGTGGCTCATCTATAAACGAGACCGCGTACAGAACATTAGCGCGACCCGTTCTTGAGCACTGCTAGTGTGTTTAGGGTCCTCACCAGATCGGATTACAGGGAGACACGGATAAAACTGAGAAGGCTGCTGGTAGATCTATCACCGGTAGGTTCGATCAACACGGGGACTGCGAAAATGTGAACTCAAACGGGTATCCACAGGGAGGAGATGTTATTTCCGTGAAACACTGTTGAGAACGCTCAGAGAACCAGCATTGGCGAGTGTCTACGGGACGCTTCTACTCACACCGAGGTACGCTTGCGTGAAGGTTGCGAAGACAAGATGAGATAAATCAAGGCTCGTACCGAGGCATGTAGACAGTGTTCTTCCGTCGCTCCATTTGCATGTGGGCCAGGAAAGGGAATGCCTCGCAGTGGTACATGCACCGTATGGCGGTTTTTGGGGTGTGTATGTAGGTATAGAAGTAGACATCGTGTTGGAAACTTAAGTTTATCACTAATAAACTTGGTGTGTGTGGGTAAGCGTGTCTCGTAGTCAGATCGTTCCCATAAACGACGAACAGTGCGCTTTCGATTGTTTGTTATACGAGTAAATATCGAAACTCCGAGCTACCATTACAATCTTTAAGCTTATCCACTTAACGATCGGTAGAGAATATTTTACACCTTTCAGTTTATGCAATATTTGTGATAGAGGGTGTTTCAAAATTAATACACAGGTTTTAAGGCTTTCTAGCACATATTACATTCACCTTGCAATTATAAATAATACAACAAACGAAACAGAAACGCAAACAGTTTTTCTTACAATTATTCAGTGAGAACACCGGTCACACATGGAGTCGATAGGCGAGTTGTTCCGAAATCTTGATCAACGTGTCAAGAGTAACTGTTGGGGTAACACTGCTTCTGAAGTCGGATAGATCAGCTGGTATCGGAGGCATAAACACGTCATCGCGTAGATCGTGTGTGATCGTGGAGGTCATGCATAAAGTGCTGTGTCAACCAGCCCCTTGCTCTCAACCCACCGGTCGCATGCAACTTCGTTTAACCAGTCGCGTGCTGAGTTATGCCAGTGAGGCGGCGCACCATCTTACTCCCAAATAAAAATGTGTTGTTCAGCTTCTTCCCATTGAGGCACGGGCCATAGCTGTAACTCATGCCGGCACTGTAGCTCAGCGTGTTCGGTCAGAGGGTTAGCTGCCCTCTGCAATAAATACTGAGTCAACGGCTCAACACTGAACTTGATCGGCTGTCATGGGACATCCGCACCGAACAAATGCAACGAACAATATCGAACAATATCAGAACAAAAAAAAAAGTGGTCAGCGCGACAGAATGTCAATTCTAAGGGCCCGGGTTCGATTCCCGGTTGGGTCGGAGATTCTCTCCGCTCAGGGACTCGGTTTTGTGTTGTCCTAATCATCATCATTTCATCTCCATCGACGTGAAAGTCACCGAAGTGGCGTCAAATCGAAAGACTTGCACGCGACGAACGGTCTACCCCCTAGTAAACGACATTTACATTTTTATTTTTGTAATTCCATAATCTTCCCATTGTGCACAGGTATACAAACAGAACTGTTTGAGTCGCTCTTTCATTTGGCGTATTATTTACAATTGTAAGTTGAACGTAATAAATGCCTTAGAACCAGTATGTTCATTTTGATTCACCCTGTACATGAAACTACATTTAATTATGGTCAGAAGATAGTAATGTTGAAATTATTTCATTTCTTCCCCAAAATTATGTTTCTTAGTTTGTCGGCGTACACTATCTTGTTGTTATTGTTCTGGTCTTCAGTCCAGAGACTGGTTTGATGCACCTGTCCATGCTACTCTATCCTGTGCAAGCTTCTCCATCTCCCAGTACCTACTGCAACCTACATACTTCTGAATCTGCTTAGTGTATTCATCTCTTGGTCTTCCTCTACGAATTTTACCCTCCACGCAGCCCTCCAATTCTAAACTGGTGATCCCTTGATGCCTCAGAATATGCCCTACCAACCGATCCCTTATTCTAGTCAAGTTGTGCCACAAATTTCTCTTCCCTCCAATTCTATTCAATATCTCCTCATTATGTGATCTATCCATCTAATCTTCAGCATTCTTCCGTAGCACCACATTTCGAAAGCTTCTATTTTCTTCTTGTCTAAACTATTTATCGTCCACGTTTCACTTCCATACATGGCTACACTCCATACAAATACTTTCAGAAAAGGCTTCGTGACACTTAAATCTACACTCGATGTTAACAAATTTCTCTTCTTCAGAAACGCTTTCCTTGCCATTGCCAGTCTACATTTTATATCCTCTCTACTTCGACCATCATCAGTTATTTTGCTCCCCAAATAGCAAAACTCCTTTGCTACTTTAAGTGTCTCATTTACTAATCTAATTCCCTCAACATCATCCGATTTAATTCAACTGCATTCCATTATCCTTGTTTTGCTTTTGTTGATGTTCATCTTATATCCTCCTTTCAAGACACTGTCCATTCCGTTCAACTGCTCTTCCAAGTCCTTTGTGTCTCTGACAGAATTACAATGTCATCGGCGAACCTCAAATTTTTTATTTCTTCTCCATGGATTTTAATTCCTACTCCGAATTTTTCTTGTGTTTCCTTTACTGTTTGCTCAATATACAGATTGAATAACATCAGGGATAGGCTACAATCCTGTCTCACTCCCTTCCCAACCACTGCTTCCCTTTCATGCCCCACGACTCTCATAACTGCTATCTGGTTTCTGTACAAATTGTAAATAGCCTTTCTCTCCCTATATTTTACCCCTGCCACCTTCAGAATTTGAGAGTATTCCAGTGAACATTGTCAAAAGCTGTCTCTAAGTCTACAAATGCTAGAAACATAGGTTTGCCTTTCCTTAATCTTTCTTCTAAGATAAGTCGTAGGGTCACTATTGCCTCACGTGTTCCAACATTTCTACGGAATCCAAACTGATCTTCCCTGAGGTCGGCTTCTATCAGTTTTTCCATTCGTCTGTAAAGAATTCATGTTAGTATTTTGCCGCCAACTGATAGTTGGGTAATTTTCACATCTGTCAACGCCTGCTTTCTTTGGGATTAGAATTATTGTATTCTTTTTGAAGTATGGGGGTATTTCGCCTGCCTCATACAACTTGCTCACCAGAGTTTTGTCAGGGCTGGCTCTCCCAAGGCTATCAGTAGTTCTAACGGAATGTTGTCTACTCCTGGGGCCTTGTGCTCTGTCAAACTCTTCACGCAGTATCATTTCTCCCATTTCATCCTCATCTACATCCTTTCCCAGTTCCATAATATTGTCTTCAAGTACATCGCCCTTGTATGGACCCTGTATATATTGCTTCCACATTTCTGATTTCCCTTCTTTGCTTAGAAGTGGGTTTCCATCTGAGCTCTTAATATTCATACAAGTAGTTCTCTTTTCTCCAAAGGTTTCTTTAATTTTCCTGTAGGCAGTATCTATCTTACCCCTAGTGATATATGCCTTACATTTGTCCTCTAGCCATCCCAGCTTAGCCATTTTGCACTTCCTGTCGATCTCATTTTTGAGACATTTTTATTCCTTTTCGCCTGTTCATTTACTCCATTTATATATTTTCTCCTTTCGTCAATTCAATTCAACACATGTTCTGTTACTCAAGGATTACTACTAGCCCTCGTCTTTCTACCTAATTGATCCTTTGATACCTTCACTATTTCATCTCTCAAAGCTATCCATTCTTCTTCTACTGTATTTCTTTCCCCCGATCTAGTCAATCGTTCTTCAATGCTCTCCCTGAAACTCTCTACACTCTCTGGCTCTTTAAGTTTATCCAGGTCCCGTCTCCTTAAATTCCCACGTTTTTGCAGTTTCTTCGGTTTTAGTCTACAGTTTATAACCAACATCGTCATCTACCACAAAGCGAAAAATGTGGTTCAGCCAAAACATTCATATTCTTTACGTACTACACGAGTATTTAATAAAAATGGGGTTCCTATTTTAAAAAACGCAGTTGATATTCGTTTGACCTATGGCAGCGCCATCTAGTGGACCAACCATAGCGCCATCTGGTTTTGCCCTTCAAGCCAGACGAGTTTCGTTCTTTGTAATTTTTTCGTTTGATGCTTATTTCGTGAGTATTTGGCCTGGTCACTATCAATGGACCACCCTGTATAATATATCTGAAACCTTCCAGTATCTCTAGGCCTCTTCCATGTTTACAACCTTCTTTCATGATTCTTGAACCAAGTGTTAGCTATGATTAAGTTATTCTCTGTGCAAAATGCTACCAGACGACTTCCTGTTTCATTCCTTACCCCCATTCCATATTCACCTACTACGTTTTCTTCTTTTTCCTACTGTCGAATTCCAGTCACCCATGACTTTTAAATTTTCGTCTCCCTACATTATCTGAATAAATTCTTTAATCTCATCATACATTTCATCAATCTCTTCGTCATCTGCGGAGCTAGTTGACATATAAACTTGTACTACTGTGGTAGGCGTGGGCTTCGTGTCTATCTTGGCCACAATAATGCGTTCAGTATGCTGTTTGTAGTAGCTTACCGGCATTCCTATTTTTTATTCATTATTAAACCTATTCCTGCATTACCCCTATTTGATTTTGTATTTATAACCCTGTATTCATCTGACCAAAAGTCTTGTTCCCCCTGCCACCGAACTTCACTAATTCCCACTATATCTAAATGTAACCAATGCATTTTCCTTTTTAAGTTTTCTAACCTACCTGCTCGATTAAGGGATCTGACATTCGACGATCCGATTCGTAGAACGCCAGTTTTCTTTCTCCTGATAACGACGTCCTCTTGAGTGGTTCCCGCTCGGAGATCCGAATGGGGGACTATTTTACCCCAGGAATATTTTACCGAAGAGGACGCCTTCATCATTTAACCATACAGTAGAGGTGCATGCTCTCGGGAAAAATTACGGCTGTAGTTTCCCCTTGCTTTCAGCCGTTCGCAGTACCAGCACAGCAAAGCCGTTTTGGTTAGTGTTACAAGGCCAGATCAGTCAATCATCCAGACTGTTGCCCCTGCAACTACTGAAAAGGCTGCAGCCCCTCTTCAGGAACCACACGTTTGTCTGGCCTCTCAACAGATACCCCTCCGTTGTGGTTGCACCTACGGTACGGCTATCTGTATCGTTGAGGTACGCAAGCCGCCCCACCAACGGAAAGGTCCATGGTTTATTGGGGTGGGGGGTAATGCTACATTTGTACCTTACCTACATATTACGACCAGAATGAAAACAAAAAAACATTATATAATTATATTAACCCCTCCTCATTTATGTTTCTGTTGGTATTCGACTCTTGCGATGTGAAGTAATTTATTTGGGAACTAAGAGCGCGTCTCTAGCAAGTAACGGTAGTAATCTTTTGATAACGGCTTAAGTTCCGTTTCTAAACCAGATATGTTGTTAAATGAGGTCGCCGTTAATATCGACGCGATGAAGCAACTTGACCAACTCGGTTAAATGTCTTGATAACTCCCAATTCTTCGGGAATAGACTGAAAATGTATAGTTTTCTCTCCCTTAACCCAGTAACAATAGCAAGAAATGTACGCTCTCCGATTTAACTACATAAACGATAAAGCCTCATCAATTCATCACCGTAACCACATCTCTTTTCAGCTTACTGTTATGTAAAATGACGTGGAATTTATAGATCCTGCGAAACATGCTCTGGGCCGGAAACACCTTTACTACTGGGAAGGAGTTGCTCGGGGCGACATTCTTGTCAGACGCTATCCGTATTCTTGCCGCGTTAAGTTTGAATAACAAATCAAGGTTAGGTAGACGTCTGCGGATTCATTGCAGAGGGTACAGACAGACTGTCTTGCGAAGTTCTTTTGAACACGCTTTCCGAAATCTGTCTTTGACAGCTAGTTCGACAACCCACAGCAACGGAAATATTTTAGACCTCTCAGCTACAAGAGGCCTAACCTAGTTGACGGCGTCAGTATAGAGACGGGGATTAGTGACCACTATGTCTAATCAGAGCAACATTTGTTACTAAAATAATCAAACAAAAAGGTTAGGAGAGTATTTCGGCAAGAAGGAGCTCGTGGGAAGCTCAGCTTGCCCTTTTCTCGCATGAAATCCTGCGAACCACGGATGAAGGGCGACGGGTGGATTATATATATATATATATATATATATATATATATATATATATATATATATATATTCCTAGAGTCCCCCAAAGCACTTGACACGGTGCCACACTGCCGACTGTCGAAAAATATACGATCATACGGAATAGGTTTAAAGATATGTGAGTTGCTCGAGAACTTACTATCCAGTATGTCGTCCTCGACGGCCAGTGTTCATCAGAGACAAGGGTATCATCAGGATTGCCCTAGGGAAGTGTAGCAGGACCACTGTTATTTTCCACATAAATAAATGATCTGGTGGACAGGTTAAGCGGCAGTCGGCGGCTGTTTGCTGATGGTGCTGGGCTGTATGGGAAGGTGTCGTCGTTGAGTGACTGAAGGAGGAGGATACAAGATGACTTAGATAAAATTTCTAGTTGGTGTGAAGAATGGCTGCTAGCTCTAAATGTAAAAAAAAAGTAAGTTAATGCAGATGAGTAGGAAAAAGAAACCCACAGCGTTCGAATACAGAATCAGTAGTGTCTTGCTCGACATTGTCACATCGATTAAACATCTGAGCGTAACGTCGCAAAGCAATATGAGGTGGAACGAGGATGTAAGGATTGTAATTGGAAAGGCGAACGTTCGACTTCGGTTTACTGGGAGAATTTTTAGGGAAAATCTGTAAAGGAGACCGCATGTAGGACACTTGTACGACCGATCTTGAGTACTGCTCGATTGTCTGGGATTCGCACCAGGTCGAATTAAAGGGAAACAGCGCAGCAAGCCAGAGGCGGGCTGCTAGATTCGTTACCAGCAGGGTCGGACAACACGCGAGTATTACGAAGACGCTTCAGTAAGTCAAATGTGAATCACTGGAGGGAAGGTGACATTCTTTTCGAGGAGAACTATTGAGAAAATTTAGAGAACCGACATTTGAGGCTGATTGCAGAACAATTCCACTGACGCCAATGTACATTACACTTAAGGACCACGAAGATGAAATTAGAGAGATTATGACTCAATAGAGGCATATAGAAAGCAGTTTTCCCCTCGCTCTGTTTGCGAGTGGAACAGAAAAGGAACTGACTAGTAGTGGTACAGGGTACCCTCCGCCATGCACCATATGGTGGCTTGCAGAGTATGTACGCAGATGTAGATGAATCTCTAGCGGCTTTTTTCGGACAAACTCACCGCCAATGCGCTGTCATAGAAGGCGTCGGTTTCTGCGGCGCTGTTCCCCCACATCGAGACGCACGTAATTCGACGAATTCCTGTGTAGTCTCTCAACGCCAAGACAATAGCTGGCGTTCAGGTTGAAATGATTGTTGCGGAATCTGAACCCTGAGGGTCCTCTGATGACACAAAATATAAAGCGCTTTTATTGTTTAACAGCATATTTTAAGGGAGTCTCAAAAAACACCTACAAACTTTAGGGACAGGTTCGGTGCACCAAAACGAGAAAGAAAAGTCTGTTAAACAAGGGCTTTAAAGCGTATACGTTAAGGGACATGGCCACTTGTTGATCTTAGTTATTATGAAACACATCTCTTCCACTGCAAGCTCTTTGCTTTCCAGATTTTGGGAGGAGATAGTCTGGACCAAAACGAGAAAAAAGTCCAGTAATCATGGGCTGTAAAAGCTATGAGCACTCGTTCAGTACAAGAGACATGTTTCGCTAAGTTTTGATCTAATAACAGTGTTGTGACTGTTATAGTTAGTTAAGCCAAGTGGAAAACTACGAAAAATTTTAGAAATGTGGCACGCTTCGCTGAGTTAACTACTCCCTTCGCTTCAGTTGTGTTAAATAAAGCCGGCCGGAGTGGCCGTGCGGTTCTAGGCGCTACAGTCTGGAACCGCGCGACCGCTACGGTCGCAGGTTCGAATCCTGCCTCGGGCATGGATGTGTGTGATGTCCTTAGGTTAGTTAGGTTTGAGTAGTTCTAAGTTCTAGGGGACTGATGACCTCAGAAATTAAGTCCCATAGTGCTCAGAGCCATTTGAACGATTTTTGTTAAATAAATTTCGTAATATTCCTTACTAGTTGCAAATGTTTACATGGGTCCCGTGCCGGGAACTCGTCACCGTCTAGCCAGCATCTAAAACGCGTACGCAGAAAATGTTTCTCACAGAACCACTATGTACTCTACTGATCGCTACATGCCTCACGCCATTACACACAACTGTGACGTCACACCACGGGCACACGCGACTTACTGTTTAGCATCAAATGGTCTCCGTCACTTCTATGTCTGTATCGATATACATACCCCGCAAACCATTGTGAAGTGCATGGCGGAAGGTACTTAGCACCATAACACATGTCTTAACGGTCCTCACGGGAGCGACATGTAACGTATGGGTAGTGCCTGCAGTTTCAGGTTTCCGGACGTTTCCGTGACGCTCTGCCACCAGTCAAACAGACGTGTGACCAGTCGCGCCGCCCTCCTGTGTGGCCATTCAGCGTGCCCCGCTTGTCCTGTTTAGGACGGGTCCCACACACCTGATCCATGCTGGACCAGTCTCCACTGTGGACTGGGAACACCTTCCCACCATCCTGCCTTGACTGCGACTCGGTCTACGCACTCACTCCATTTAATACAAACTGCTACCTCCAGGTATACGAAATTTGATGAGTACACAGTACATTTAAATCTTTTGCCAATCTTTGTCCCACCCTGAAATCTGTACTGCGTATTACTAAAACGCGGCTACTCCTGAACTCAGAATCAGGTACCACTTGCAGGTTGGCTGTTGTCTTACATGTTTCAGAGGCAACAGATATGTGACTACCAGTATTTCTCGTAATTATTCACCGAATATAAATTTTAAAATGTTGTAATAATCTACTCATTAAGAGTTGTGATTTTATATTGTAAGTTTAACATAAGAAGACAAGCAACTCACGGTGAGCAATTCTGTTTTTGAGAATGACAGCACTTGGCGACTTACAACAAACTCTACACACAATTTCAAACCTTTACGAAACATGTACGGAACGATTTGATCTGGAATGATCATATAAAATTAATTGTTGGAGAGGCAGGTGCCAGGTTGAGATTCATTGGTAGAGTCCTTAGAAAATGTAGTCCATCAACAAAGGAGGTGGCTTACAAAACGCTCGTTCGACCTATACTTGTGTATTGCTCATCAGTGTGGGATCCGTACCAGGTCAGGTTGACGGAGGAGATAGAGAAGATCCAAAGAAGAGCGGCGCGTTTCGTCACAGGGTCATTTGGTAAGCGTGATAGCTTTACGGAGATGTTTAGCAAACTCAAGTGGCAGACTCTGCAAGAGAGGCGCTCTGCATCGCGGTGAAGCTTGCTGTCCAGGTTTCGGGAGGGTGCGTTTCTGGATGAGGTATCGAATATATTGGTTTCTCCTACTTATACCTCCCGAGGAGATCACGAATGCAAAATTAGAGAGATTCGAGCGCGCACGGAGGCTTTCCGGCAGTTGTTCTTCCCGCGAACCATACGTGACTGGAACAGGAAAGGAAGGTAATGACAGTGTCACGTAACCTCCGCCACACACCGTTGGGTGGCTTGCGGAGAATAAATGTAGATGTTCTCGCCAACATCTTCAATAACATGATAAAAGGAAAAAACTTAAGCGGTTACTCCATTTTCGCTTTTCGTGCAACATAGCTTCACCCCCAGAAAGCAATCTGCTTTAGTTGTAAATCTCTCTAAAATAATTATCATGCCTCGCAGTTGTGAATGCCCTACACACCAAATCTTATAACTGCTTTATTACAGACTATTCGCAACAGTTTATAGACGGTATCCACCACGAATGTACGTGCTACGTTACATCATTGTACGACACATTCAGGCGAGGTCGGCGAGAAAGACAGGCCGCGGCGCGCATGTCACGAAGGTAGATGACGTCGTAGATCTTTAGACGCACAAGAAATTACATTCTGCTTAAAATGGCGAACAGTGAAAATTTCAACATTAGGCATGACATTTTAATTTATTACTTCTTTACTACCAACTCTATTTGCAGAAAAATTAGCAGAAAAATTGCTTACACCACTGAATGTACCTGCCATTACTTCACTGTAGCACAAGAGGTATGACTTCATAAACATTGAGATCCATCAAAAACTTGCTTTTGCTTAAAATGTAGCGCAAATTACTCAGACTATATTCATCCACTGTCTCATGATGAGACCACTAAGCGACTTTCACCAACTTTTAAGTATGACTTCAAGTTTTTTGTCGCTTACGTGCCTAACGCCAAACACATTAAAGGATTCAGCTGTTTTATACATGCGAGATTGATGCTTTAAAGAATTAAGGTTTACTGGTATTGCTACAGCATAGAAGTTATAATACGCAATCAGCGAAATATGACCAACATGGCGTCCTGAAAGTTGAAGTTTGTGGACTACTATTGACTTTCTTGGTCGCACCAAGTGACACGTCATTTTGATGTCACTTCTGAGCCAGATTTGAGTGATATTAACTTGTAGTGAGTTTCATCCCATGTTACGTTCTTAGTATCTATTTTACTGCAAAGGTTCCTCGACTAGTTGGATATATTTCTCCTGTGAGTGTTCCTCCACAAAAGAGGACAGATGTATGAAAATGAACAATGATTTGTGTTTTAGAGTACCTGGACATGAGGAAGCCTACATGGGGCATAAATAAGAATACAAATGGGTGAAACCATTTTTATTAAATAGTTTTTAACTATGGAAGTTAGTGCATTGAAGGATAAAATGAGGTTTTTTTTTACATTTTTTGGTATTTAGAAAGAAAAACCTCTATCGATAAGGTAGAAAGGTACTTTGTGTTGCTTCATTAATATTCTCTGATGTGTTTGTGTATGAATAGTTTCCGTAGCAAATATGTTTTGAATTTTTCCTACTGCTGACCTTCTTAGTAATTTACTACACAAATTTTGTCAAGAACATTCATTATAATTTCCACTTTCGCCATTAACAAACTTAAACATTGCTAGATCCTTAATTCTGATACTATCTCCGGACATTTTAAGTCGTGGAAGATACTTTCAGGGTTGGGGCTGGACCAGGTACAGTGATGATGTGCTGACGTTTCATCTGAACAGACCTGCATTTGACGACGATGTCGGCTTCCGGTTCATTCCGTCGATGTGCAGTGCAAAATGGCCGTAATCGATTTCGTGGGTAATGCGCGTTCGTCAAAAATGAGGTACTTACAAATAAACAACGTTGGAATCGCATATACTACATTCCAAACCGCATCCACTGTCACTGGAAAGAAGTTTGTGCCTCAGACATATTTTCAAGTAGACGTTTTGTTAAGGTCTCTCTCGACACTGGTGGCAAACACTTCCGGCACAGTACCTGCATACTTTGTAACGCTATTTCTTACAGAGCATTCGTATCGTCTGTAAAGCTTTTTATTTAGGAGAGAACGATGTATCGATACGTGCTGCTGTACTACTAATACTCTAGTGGTTAAGCACATTACAGAAGGGTGTAGTCGTTCTTGGTGAACAAAAACATAATGTAGCGGAAATGGTAAACATAAACGGCATGAGAGCCGAATACAGATGATGGTGTTGGTTTCCGAAACTGATCTAGGATGTCATTCTCCATTTTGTAATTCTGGCGGAAATAGTCACACCATTTCTTTTTTTATGAACATAAAACGTCAGGAAAGTAGCTGAATTTGCTCCTACTCTTCGATTTTTGTCGACAGCAGATTCATTTCTAAGCCTTGCACACTAGGCACAACCTATACGTTTATGGCACGCGCTCGAAGACCGGAGGGTTATATCAAGGCGAAGTCCACCGAATGAAATAAATTTCTTTGAAACCCATAGTTCATTGAATTTTTATTTGAAATTATGTACAGTAGCTCAGAAATGAAATATTGCCAATTTCTCCAGTGTTCGCCGGCCGGAGTGGCCGAGCGGTTAAAGGCGCTACAGTCGAGGAACCGCACGACCGCTACGGTCGCAGGTTCAAATCCTGCCTCGGGCATGGATGTGTGTGATGTCCTTAGGTTAGTTAGGTTTAAGTAGTTCTAAATTCTAGGGGACTTATGACCACAGCAGTTGAGTCCCATAGTGCTCAGAGCCATTTGAACCATATTTTTTTCTCCAGTGTTCCATTACCGTCTATATTGCTTGTGGTGAATGTGACAGCGAAATTTTTGCTTCTCGAAGTACTTACCACATCCGCACATATTGAAGAATGAAAACAAGTGAAAGAATGTAAGCGTCCTCCCTTTCTTTGATCTATTTATACAAACTGTAAGCGGCCGCACAAAACACGTGTGTGCTAGCTATGCTGTTCCTGGTGCCATTTTCTCAGTCTTGACGTAGCGCCACTACAGACAGAGCCAAGAGACTAAAACGTTGGTGTTTTGGAAACTGCTTCTTCTTGTGATTTAAACATTGTAAAAACTATAGGTTTTTGTCGTGAGCCTTGCTGGATGTAGAGAACGTGGGAAAACTGCTAGCAATGGGTGGGCGACCTTTGCTGCCTTGTTCTTATTACATGTGCCTTTATCTAAATTTAATCCACAAAACGTTTTTATCCATGAACTAAGATACGGAATTGGAGACAAACAAAGTGAATGATCTGCAAGAGAGTATTAACACAACACCTTTAACATTTATTGTAATTCAATTAGTTTTGCATAAAAAATAATTTTAAAAAGCGCCTGTGCGGGCATGAATGCAGTCTTCCTATTGTTGTTTGACTTGTACTTGATAATAAACAGTACAGTGTGCAGCGTTAGCATAATTCTCACTAACTGAGTGCAAAGTATCCAATTTTAACCAATTAGGATGGTCATAACACTGCTTTCACACTGCAGCCTTAGTCAAATTATGAAGTATTAAAAATGTTTGCATGTGTATGTATTAATTGTAGGTTACCAAACTCAATATTTTCTCGATAAAGTAGACAATACTTTTCTTGGCCGCGGTTTTACTAACTTCAGTAAATGTATTCTATTTGCTCTAAAATAGCTGTTCCCCTGTTCAGCGATGTGTGAAACTTGCAAAATTTCAATACTCATGATAAAAGATAGGTTCAGATTGTGGCTCTACTACAGCCCAATTTTAAGAAAAAACGCCACTTCGTTTTGTGACCAATTCGGTAAGACAGCTTCACTAAGGAATTGAGGCTGGTTCTTCAAACTATACCATATTTCACAATTTTGTACCACATACACCATTCTGCAAATCGTTATGCATAAAACCAATAGCTGAATGTTTTTGGAAACGTTATTGAGCAATGTCCAGACTGATACTACGAAAGCTGAAAGCAGACTAAATGAATTGAATGGCATTGATCACTGAAGTAAGTTAGCGTTTTATAGAGGAAGAATTATGTCAGTAATAATACTTATATCTGCGGGATAAGAGCAGTTAAAAGTAAACTGTAACTTTGACAGAACTTTAACTAATGTACAAAAGTTGCTATTTGTCTAAACAAAGTTACTGAACAACTATGAACTACTATATTATGAAACGTGATGTTTTGAGTGGAGACAATTGGGAAGTGGCTGTGCCCAGAGCACGGAACAAGGTAATAACATCTGAGAACAGAAGTGCGGAAGGTAACAGTTGACTGTCTTCTTGATAATTTGGTCATTCACGGTTTAGCGCACAGTCAGCTGAACGCCGATGAGTCATCTGTGGACTGTTTGAACAGAAGAAATTTAGCGTGTTTCAAATTTTCTGAAAATGTATTCAAGACCGACAGATCCGCTGAATAAATGGCGAGGCCGTTTTTATTAATGAGTTGGAATTCTGTAG
Organism: Schistocerca americana; assembly: GCF_021461395.2. NCBI lineage: Eukaryota > Metazoa > Arthropoda > Insecta > Orthoptera > Acrididae > Schistocerca > Schistocerca americana. The sequence goes on along the minus strand of NC_060122.1, from coordinate 27,728,686 downwards.
GTGTAAATGAAAGACATTTTGTTAAAGTTTGCAGTGTTAGAGCGTAATTTTCATTCTAAAAATTCATTTTCTTTTAGATGTCAGAGCAGCGGACAGAAGCCACAGTGCCGTCGTATGCGTTTCGCCGAGCTTCCCCTCTTGCAGTGGTCTCTGGTTCGAGGCGGTCGGGTTGAGCTGTGCTCGCCGGCTACGCCTCGCGCACTGCCCCGGCTGCCCGGTCTTCTTCCCCGCTGCTCGGCTCGCCTTGCCGTGAAAGCGAGTCCCGCGTCAGTGGCTGTCCAGCTGCCTCAGCAGCGTGTAGTACGAGTAGGAGGCCTTCATCAGCTGCAACACCACCACACGGCTCAACTCTATTGCTCTGGGTCAGTTTCCATGTTTTCGTCACACTGATACTTAGCAACATCAGTTTATACAGGGAGTAAAAAAAAAAAAAAACAATGCGTACAAAATTTTTGTGTGTTCAGAGGAGGTAAAAAGAAACACTCAAATGTTTTTTATTTCAGTCTTCGATCACAATATGAAATCTTTAGACGATGATCGGTTTCAGTCCGTAATGACCATCCTCACATCTTTTTTACACCATGTCCTAAAGTGATTAGGCCATAATGGCATCGTCATAACATATGCCATTATGGCCTAATCACTTTAGGACATGGTGTAAAAAAGATCAGAGGATGGTTATTACGGACTGAAATCGGTCAACGTCTAAAGATTTCATATTGTGATCGAAGACTGAAATAAAAAACATTTGCAGTATTGGATCACTGTTCGTATACACGACCATGTCGCAGTTGGTGAAAAAAGAAACACTATCTTTATGTAAGTCTGCAGACTTTCGTGGCCGTTGTCACTGAAGTTAAAATTTTCTTGGTTACTAGGCCACGTCATGTTTCTTCTAAAATGTTCGACGTTTCGACCCCTCTGCTGGGATCTTCCTCAGGATCTTTTGGTGTCCACTACTACTAGAACACTGTCAGAGAAGAGTGTCGCGTCCACTTGTAAAGGGGGAATTTTCTGACGTTCGTGCTGGAGAAGTGATAGTATTAGTTAAAATTCATATGGCTACCATTGGTGGGCCATAGTCATAGGCTAATACAGAAGAAATGGCGTTGGTAGCTTATCTCCTGTGGATACCATTGGCGGTCATCGTCATTGGATGGAAAGGCACTGTTCCACACTTATGCGGGAGAAGGGTTATTGGTTGAAATGCCTGCTACCGCTATTGGTTGGTCGTCATCAGTGGCTAGATTGTCAACGAACAGCACGAACGCCAGAAAATTCCCTCTTTATAAGTGGACCAGACACTCGTCTCTGACAGTGTTCTGGCAGTAGTGGACACCGAAAGATTCTGAGGAAGATCCCAGCAAAGGGGTTGAAACGTCGAACATTTTAGAAGAAACATGACGCGGCCTAATAACCCAGAAGATTTTAACTTCAAACACTATCTTGTATGACAAAAATATTTCCTCGATAGGAGTCCATAAAGCTTGTGACGTTATTGATGCTCAGAAGCGCTGTTCAGTCAGCTGTATGACAAGCATTGTTTCAGAGATGTTGTTGGAAATGTTGTCCATTTGCGTTAATGCACAACTGGTGCTTGAAGTGCTGATGATCGTCTAACACAACGTGCTATTGTTCTGATTGGGCCATATGTTCTGTCTGGCATGCTCGGTGGAGGAAATGACCGTATCTTTCTCTGTGAAGAAGTATCGGAAACGTCGTTCTGTGTCCCATTAGCAGTCAGACACCGGTTACGGTTGCAGCTCGAAGGGGCCTCACCACACTTTGCCGCTGATATCAGAGAACAATTAGACAGTATCTTCCTAAAAAACTATTGTGCTGGGAGGGGTGGGCCAGTACCTTGGCTACCGCGTTCTCCGAACATTACCCCTCGAGGTTTCCTTTTGTTTGAGGGGGAGAGGGGGGGGGGGGCGGGTTGATGAAGCGTTTGGTGCATGAGACACAGACACTCTCCAGCAGAGCGGCTGAAGCCCCGGCCAATATCCGTGAAACACCTGGATGTTTCGAGCGTGTTGCACAATCATCAGCACACAGATGGCAGTTGTACAGTCACGTAAACAGACGACATTTCCAGCAACATCTCTGAAACAATGTTCATCACACGGCTGTCCGAACAGTGTCTCTGAACATCACTAGCGTCAAAACTTTCATTGACCCCAAGCTGGGGTCCTCTAAATACCCAAAATTTTTTTTAGGTAACATTTTTACACCCTGTACAATTATCAAGAAAAGATTTGATATACAGGGCCATAAAACGAAATTATGTGCTGCAGTAAATCAATGTTCAATGTCTGAAAGAAATCACTTTCCTGCACAGACTGTTACTATGTTTGAAATAAACAGTTACTTCAGGTCAGCAAAAAAAAAAAAAAAAAAAAAAAAAAAAAAAAAAAAAAAAAAAAAAAAAAAACCACTCATTTTACCAAATGTGGCACTTCTCCTGTAACTTTAATAAACAATTTACAGGAAAAAATTATTTAAGTCGTGAACTAGCATTCTAAGTGAAATAGTCGATTAGGCATTATGCGACGATCCAGGTTCTGGAAGAAAACTGCTTTAAGTGGAGGGTGGGCTGTGCTAGTGTTCGGTACCCATCACGCGGCAAAGCGGTAAAACGACGCTACGGAGACCGTCTTTTGCGCCCTAGTCTGGCGAAACCCGTGTGCCGTAGCATACAGTGTGTATTTTGAAATGATTATGATTCTCGCGCAAAACGCTATCCATACTAAATCGTGGGCAGCATACGTCATTTGTGCTTGCCACAAAGTTTGGCAGTAATATCCTCGTGCAGACTACCGTTCCTCCAAATTTCTGTGTATATCTAAGAGACTGAAGATGTGTTTTTGTGAGAACTTTCAGTTGCTTGCAATAGACATAAATAACATATCCTGTAGTACAGGGTAACAATCATTGAACTATACGAGAAAAAGAAAATTAGTAACAAACTGCGGCGTGCACACACTTTATTCAACGTGTGAACGTCACTACAGATTTTCGAGTTTAGGTTATGAGATGTTCGATATGCCTGCCATCACAGGCGATGATGTGGCGCAGACGAACGGCGAAATTCTGCATGACCCGCTGAAGTGTCGGAACATGACGCTGTCGATGACCTCCTGAATGGCTGTTTTCAGCTCAGCAGTGGTTTTGGGGTTATCGTTGTACACTTTGTTTTTAATATAGCCCACCAAAAACGAGTGGACATTCGCGCGCCGGAGATCATCGCCATCCGTTTTTTGTGTGCCGTCGTGTTTTGTGTTCAGTGTTCACCGTCACGCTCCATCGTTCACATGTGCCATCGAAATCATCAGTGTTTGTGCGTCGTGTCAACAGTTTGTAGTGTGGATTATCGTCGAGTGTGAACGGCTCCATGTTTTTGTATTTATGTGTCTACTGTTTTATTACCCGCCATTTTGTCAGTTATGTGTATTCCTTCAATTTTTTTCATTGTCTACTCTACGACTAAAGAGCAGCGTAGAATGCTGCTGCCAGCCTGCGTGTTGTACAGGTGTTAAAATTACGATAAAGGAAAAAAAAAGAAAAGCTCAGCCAGCGCGTCTAATCTTGCGTACGTCTCTGGACACATCGCCTCGGCTTAGACAGCATATTTACTTTCTTGTTCTGTGTACGAGTGGACGTGGTTGTTAGATTTTCTTGTGACTCCGTTGTTTCGAACTTGTTGTTTTTCGTTCTGTCCTTCGTTTGTCGTGTCCGTCCTCTCCCGTTGTGTTGTTCGCCGGCCGCTCCATGGGTCCCGCCGCGCTTTCCGTCACTTCAACCCCGCGACCGTTCCGGTCGCCGTCACAACAGTTTGGATAATGGGGATGAGATGATCTTCCAAAAATGTTACTACAGTTCGGTAGCTACCGTGCAATCGAGGAATATCGCAACGATTATTCCGGGACTAGACATTGCACGCCACACAGTCACCCGTTGAGGGAAATGCGGATTCTCAGTCACCGAAAAGAGCCAATTTTGCTTATTGACGAACTCATCCAAATGAAAGTGGCCGACAACAAGAAACCACGTGCGCATGCGCGCACTGATTTACATCGCTCCCCGCGGCCAACCGTGGAGTTTGAACGTCCTAACGTAAACCGTTCAGAAATTATGATTTTATTTCATATAGTACAATAATTGTCACCCTGTAAATAGGCTGTTGTGTTCAGTTATGTATCTTTAATTTTTAGTAGTAATACCTTGTTAGGAAAATACAATGGTGAAATGTTCAAATCTGTGTGAAATCTTATGGGACTTAACTGCTAAGGTCATCAGTCCCCAAGCTTACACACTACTTAACCTACATTACCCTAAGGACAAACACACACACCCATGCCTGAGGGAGGACTCGAACCTCCGCCGGGACCAGCCGCACAGTCCATCACTGGAGCGCCTCAGACCGCTCGGCTAATCCCACGCGGCTAAAATACAATGGTCAAAACCAATGTTGCATACTGTTTTGTTGTCAGTACTGGACATAATAGGAAGCAAAACTGATTTTCTTCTGTCAGGTACAATCGTAACAAATCGAAAATAAAGAAGATAAACATGTTTCCACTTTATAAACACAAATAAAAAGCGGGATTTTAAAAAAGACTCAACTGCAAACACTACAATTTCTGCTCACTGTCATCTTGCATATCACATTGTTTATGAAGCAACTGACCTCTTCGTAATTGGAGACACTTTTGAACGCGATTAGGAATACTCCCTACCACACTGTACAGGTAATCCTGTGCTTTACTATCCCATTCCTCCACAGCGGCCTCTGATATGTCCTTGGAAGGTCTCTGGTGGCACAGGACGATTACAAACCACTCGTTTTAGCACAACACGTGCATTCTTAATGCAGCTGAGATCTGGAGAAAATTGCAGACCATTCCATCCGACTGATTCTATGCACCACAAGATTGTGAAGGTGTGGGCGAGCATTGCCGTCCATGAGCATGAATCCCGCTCGAATATCTTCAACCAACTGGAACCACTATCCGTGTAAACATGCCTTCCCGATACATCGCGCCAATCAGCGTCCCATGTATTGGCACATGGGGTGTTCTGCGGCCATACAAGATTCCACCCCAAAACATGACTGAACAGCTCTGATAAGGGTCTGCGATACACTTAGCGAGTAAAAGTTTTCCTCGTTACCTCCAGACACGAATGTCAGTATTGTCAGGGTGGAGACCGATACGGTTTAGTCCCACTGCCGCCTAGTCTACAAACAGTGGTTTCGTGCTCCGAGCCGGATTTAGAGATCTTGTAGCACGTAGTCCCTGCTCGTGGAGCCTATTTCGTATCATGTGTGTTGACTCCTGCACTCCGTAGACGTGTAGCATTGTGTTGAGGGTTTCTGCGTGTTGTTGTATGCAGATACCGATTCTGCACACCCGTTGTTGGTCTTCTATGGCGATCCTCAACTGATACCGTCGCTTGTTGGAGATTTTGGAGATATCGCCTTGATTCACAGGCACATTCGCTGTGGCGACCACGCCTCTCATTCCCTGTTCCGTTAGTGTGACTATACGGAGCGTCTGATCGAGCTTCATTGTTGTCCGAACCATCCTGAAGTGACGTAATCATCGCAATGACAAACAGCACATGCGCTAAACTACTTACAAGGGACACTGTTGCCATATACTGCGAATATTGTCCTTCACGCTAGAAAAATAGACTGTTTCAGCTAGAATTACATTACAACAATTTAGTTTATTGGTAACATACGTATTTCTGGATCACAGCGTTCAAAATTCAAGCACTATGCAGTATTTATTTTGACCACTGTAAATTTCCCCTTGATTGCAGTGTAGATACATTACTCGAGCAGTGAGTTATTTCTATATTCTTCTGCTCGTTAATGAGTTGTTTGGACAGATAGCCTTATCAAGTCGACTCACGTGTCCTGTGTACATTATAACTGTCATCTCCTGTTTCAGTTTCTTCTTCAGCAGCGGTGTATATAGTTTGCATTTCTCGCAAATTTCAGCCATTTTCGAATTGGTTGGGCGAGTCTGTTAGTGACTATAGTCTCGAGGAAAGAATAATTCCAGAAAGTGAGTTCCGAGTAGCTGCAGAAAATCATTGCATTTTATCCTAGGCTTTTTACTATTATAACGCAATCCACTGTTTTGGGAATTTCAGTGTCAGTTCTTAAAGAGAACTTGTAATTTCAGTTGAGCTGCAAGAACTATAATGTAATTACTGAGATGAACTTAAAGGTATCATTTGCTGCTAAGAAAAACATTGCACCAGCTGTGCTGTGGCCCTAATGTGTTTGCTGTTCTTGGCAGTGGTATGCCACGCCCTACTGTTCACGTTTCTGTCGTTGTTGCGGTCCTCAGTTCGAAGACTGGTTAAATGCAGCTCGCCACGCTAGTCAGTCCCGTGCAACGCTCTTCACCGGTGCATAGCCACTACAACTTACAGCCATTTGAAGTTGCTTGCCGGGATCCTACCTCGCTCTCGCTCTGCGAACCTACAAGTTTTAAGCACCACACGTCCCTTCCTTACCAAAGTGACGAGTCCTTGATGCCCCATATTATGTCTTATCAGCCGATCCCTTCTTCTAATCAGGTTGTGCCACTAGTTTCTTTTCTCCCGAATACTGTTCACTGTTAGTACCTCGATCTGCCCATTTAATATTCTGCACTCTTCTGTAGATTCACATTTCGAAAGCTTCTAAACTGCCTATCCAAAAAGTTCCGAGGCTGATTTTTTTTCTGGCGTATAAGAAATGTCAACCCAGTAATTGCAATGCCAGCTTGAACTAATAACTGTAAACAATAGACGTGCAACCGACCACTCGGCTGCCAGCAGTCGGTGGTGGACATGTGGCTGTAGGGTCTCATCATCGTTGTGTCGCAACATCTCTAAATAAAATGTTCATCACATTCTCAAGAACATATTAATATTTGATGATGAGTTTCAAATACTGGAATTCAGTTTAACTGTAATTCAGCGGGAATTCAATTTAACTGCACTACCTAAAGCGACATATGAAAATGTGTGCTGGACCGGCACTCAAACCCGTATCTCCTGCTTATCGTGATAACCTGGAAATCCGGGTTCGAGTCCCGGTGTTGCACAAATTTTCGTATGTCGCTTTGGACAGCACATCTAACGTTTTGCGGTGAAGTTGAATTTCAGGAATAAATTTCAGTTCTCCAGAATGTTTTCAAGAAGAGAAGTTTCTGAGACGTTTGTTCCGCACGCCTTGACTCCCGACCACAATCACAAACGCATGGGCGCCTGCCGCCCCTCGATTTATATACAAAACGCGAACAGTTCTTTTCTGCAACAGAATTAGCACAGGTGACGAAACCTAACGTTATCAGCATAAACCTACCACAAAACGATAATGTATAAAATTCACATGAAGGATTAATGCTTTGACGACATAAGTAGGCCGGCCGCTGTGGCCGAGCGGTTCTTTTCTTTCTCATTTTGTTCGGCATTGTTCGTTGCGTTTGGTGAAAAAAAAAAAAAAAAAAAAAAAAAAAAAGGGGGGGGGGGAGGGCGCAGCGCAGCGGTTCTAGGCGCTTTAGTCTGGAACTGCGCTGCTGCTACGGTCGCAGGTTCGAATCCTGCCTCGGGCATCATGGATGTGTGTGATGTCCTTAGGTTGGTTAGGTTTAAGTAGTTGTAAGTCTAGGGGACTGAGGACCTCAGATGTTAAGTCCCATAGTGCCATCTGACATAAGTGGCTTTCAACCCAGTGTCTAAATTTTTTTGACCGACGGATTTCTCTCTTCGTGTCTGAACTGTCTGTCATGTGTCACGTATCACTATACTCTAGACAAATGTCTTCAAGAAAGAATTGTTAACTCTGAAATATATATTAAATGTTAACAAAATCCTCTTTTCTGGAAATGTTTTTCATGTACGGGCAGTCTGAATTTTACATCCTCTCTATTTCGGCCAACGTAAGTTACTTTGCTGCCCAAATACCAAAATTCGTCTGTTCCCTTAATGCCTCATTTCCAATTCTAATTCCCTCAGCACCGCATCTTTTAATTCAACCACATTCTGTTATCATTTCCTTACTAATGTTGATGTTTATCATACATTCTCCTTTCAAGACACTATCCATTACATTCAGCTGCCCATCCAAGCATGTTGCCGTCTCTGACAGATCTACAGTGTCGTAACAAACCTCAAAATTCCAGAATGAGATTTTCACTCTGCAACGGACTGTGCGCTGATATGAAACTTCCTGGCAGATTAAAACTGTGTGCGGACACAGACTCGAACTCCGACCTTTGCCTTTCGCGGGCAAGTGCTCTACCAACCGAGCTACCCAAGCACGACTCACGCCCCATCCTCACAGCTTTACTTCCGCCAAACCTCAAAATTTTTACTTGTTCTTCATGAACATAAATTCCCTCTCCAAATTCGATTTTCTTGCTGCTTGCTCAATGTTCAGAATGAATAACAACAGGTTTAGGGTACAGCCCTGTCCCTTTCCGATCTCAACTACTGTCTCTCGTTGATGCCCCTAGATTCTCAAAACTGCAGTCTGGTTTCTGTACAGATTGTATGTAACATTTTGTTCCCTGTACTTTTTCCCTTGCCACCTTCAGAATTTAAAAGAGTGTATTCCAGTCAACACTATCTTAAGCTTTCTTTTAATTTAAAAATGCAGTAAACTTATGTTGTTGTTGTTGTGGTCTTCAGTCCTGAGACTGGTTTGATGCACCTGTCCATGCTACTCTATCCTGTGGGAGCTTCTTCCTCTCCCAGTACCTCTTGCAACCTACATCCTTCTGAATCTGCTTGGTGTGTTCATCTCTTGGTCTCCCTTTACGATTTTTACCCTCAACGCTGCCCTCCAGTACTAAATTGGTGATCCCTTGATGCCTAAGAACATGTCCTACCAATCGATCCCTTTTTCTACTCAAGTTGTGCCACCAACTTCTCTTCTCCCCAATCCTATTCAATACCTCCTCATTAGTTATGTGATCTACCCATCTAATCTTCAGCATTCTTCTGTCACACCACATTTCGAAAGCTTCTATTCTCTTCTTGTCTAAACTATTTATCGTCCATGCTTCACTTCCATACATGGCTACACTCCATACAAAAACTTTCAGAAACGACATCCGGACATTTAAGTCTATACTCGATGTTAACAAATTTCTCTTCTTCAGAAACGCTTTCCTTGCCATTGCCAGTCTACATTTTATATCCTCTCTACTTCGACCATCATCAGTTATTTTGCTCCCCAAATAGCAAAACTCCTTTACTACTTTAAGAGTCTCATTTCCTAATCTAATACCATCAGCATCACCCGACTTAATTCGACTACATTCCATTATCCTCGTTTTGCTTTTGTTGATGTTCATCTTATAACCTCCTTTCAAGACACTATCCATTCCGTTCAACTGCTCTTCCAAGTACTTTGCTGTCTCTGACAGAATTACAATGTCATCGGCGAACCTCAAAGTTTTTATTTCTTCTCCATGGATTTTATATCCTACTCCGAATTTTTCTTTTGTTTTCTTCACTGCTTGCTCAATATACAGATTGAATAACATCAGGGAGAGGCGACCACCCTGTCCCACTCCCTTCCCACCCACTGCTTCCCTTTCATGCCCCTCAACTCTTATAACTGCCATTTGGTTTCTATACAAATTGTAAATAGCCTTTCTCTCCCTGTACTTTACCCCTGCCAATTTCAGAATCTGAAAGAGAGTATTCCAGTCAACATTGTCAAAAGCTTTCTCTAAGTCTACAAATGCAAGAAACATAGATTTGCCTTTCCTTAATCTAGCTTCTAAGATAAGTCGTTGGGTCAGTATTGCCTCACGTGTTCCAATATTTCTACGGATTCCAAACTGATCTTCCCTGAGGTCTTCTTCTACTAGTTTTTCCATTCGCGTTAGTATTTTGCAGCCGTGACTTCTTAAACTGATAGTTCGGTAATTTTCACATCTGTCAACACCTGCTTTCTTTGGGATTGGAATTATTATATTCTTCTTGAAGTCTGAGGGTATTTCGCCTGTCTCATACATCTTGCTCACCAGATGGTAGAGTTTTGTCAGGACTGGCTCTCCCAAGGCCGTCAGTAGTTCTCATGGAATGTTGTCAACTCTTTCAGTGCTCTGTCAAACTCTTCACACAATACCGAATTTCCCATTTCATCTTCATCTACATCCTCTTCCTTTTCCATAATATTGTCCTCAAGTACATTGCCCTTGTATAGGCCCTCTATATACTCCTTCCACCTTTCTGCTTTCCCTTCTTTGCTTATAAGTGGGTTTCCATCTGAGCTCTTGATATTCATACAAGTGGTTCTCTTTTCTCCAAAGGTCTCTTTGATTTTCCTGTAGGCAGTATCTGTCTAACCCCTAGTGAGATAAGCCTCTACATTCTTACATTTGTCCTCTAACCATCCCTACTTAGCCATTTTGCACTTCCTGTCGGTCTCATTTTTGAGACGTTTGTTTTCCTTTTTGCCTGCTTCATTTACTGCATTTTCATATTTTCTCCTTTCATCAATTAAATTCAATATTTCTTCTGTTACCCAAGGATTTCTACTAGCCCTCGTCTTTTTACCTACTTGATCCTCTGCTGCCTTCGCTGCTTCATCCCTCAAAGCTACCCATTCTTCTTCTACTGTATTTCTTTCCCCCATTCCTGTCAATTGTTCCCTTATGCTCTCCCTGAAAGTCTGTACAACCTCTGGTTTAGTCAGTTTATCCAGGTCCCATCTCCTTAAATTCCCCCGTTTTTGCAGTTTCTTCAGTTTCAATCTACAGTTCATAACCAGTAGATTGTGGTCAGAGTCCACGTCTGCCCCTGGAAATGTCTTACAATTTAAAACCTGGTTCCTAAATCTCTGTCTTACCATTATATAATCTATCTGAAACCTGTCGGTATCTCCAGGCTTCTTCCATGTATACAACCTTCTTTTATGATTCTTGATCCAAGTGTCAGCTATGATTAAGTTGTGCTCTGTGCAAAATTCTACCAGGCGGCGTCCTCTTTCATTTCTTACCCCCAATCCATATTCACCTACTACGTTTCCTTCTTTCCCTTTTCCTACTACCAAATTCCAGTCACCCATGACTATTAAATTTTCGTCTCCCTTCGCTATCTGGATAATTTCTTTTATTTCATCATACATTTCTTCAATTTCTTCATCAGCAGAGCTAGTTGGTATATAAACTTGTACTACTGTAGTAGACATGAGCTTCGTGTCTATCTTGGCCACAATAATGCCTTCACTATGCTGTTTGTAGTAGCTTACCCGTATTCCTATTTTTTTATTCTTTATTAAACCTGCTCCTGCATTACCCCTATTTGACTTTGTATTTATAACCCTGTATTCGCCTGACCAAAAGTCTTGTTCCTCCTGCCACCGAACTTCACTAATTCCCACTATATCTAACTTTAACCTATCCATCTCCTTTTTTAAATTTTCTAACCTACCTGCCCGATTAAGGGATCTGACATTCCACGCTCCGATCAGTAGAACGCCAGTTTTCTTTCTCGTGATAACGACATCCTCTTGAGTAGTCCCCGCCCAGAGATCCGAATGGGGGACTATTTTACCTCCGGAATATTTTACCCAAGAGGACGCCATTATCATTAACCATACAGTAAAGCTGCTTGCCCTCGGGAAAAATTACGGCTGTAGTTTCCCCTTGCTTTCAACCGTTCGCAGTACCAGCACAGCAAGGCCGTTTTGGTTAGTGTTACAAGGCCAGATTAGTCAATCATCCAGACTGTTGCCCGTGCAACTACTGAAAAGGCTGCTGCCCCTCTCCAGGAACCACACGTTTGTCTGGCCCTCAACAGATACCCCTCCGTTGTGGTTGCATCTACGGTACGGCCATCTGTATCGCTGAGGCACACAAGCCTCCCCACCAACGGCAAGGTCCATGGTTCATGGGGGGGGGGGGGGGGCGTAAACTTATATTCTAAGGTAATTTGTACGGCCATTTTTGCCTCGCGTCTTGCATCATTTCTCTGGAACCCAAAGTCATCTTTCCCCAAAATCGGCTATTAGCTTTTCCATTCTTCTGTAAATAATTCGTGTCAGTATTTTGCAACCATAACTTATTGGACTGATGGTTTGGTAATATTTGGTAAAATTCATACACGTCAGCATCCGCCCTAGAATTATGGCATTATTCTTTATGTATCAAGGCGTTGGCTCTTGTAAAAATCTCAGTAATTATGAAGAGTGTCAATCACCCCAGAGGCCTTGTTTCGACCCAGGCCTTGTTTCGACTCAGGCCATACAGAGCCCTGTCAAATTCTTATCGTCTTATCATATCTCCCCGTATCTTCATTTACTTACTCTTTCCTTTCTAAGATACTGTCTTCAAGTGCATTTCTCTTGTATAGGTGTTGACATATTCCTTCCATCTTTCAGCTTTCCTTTCTTTGCCATCTGAGCTCTTCATATTCATACAGCTGCTTCTCTTTTCTTCAAATGTGTGCTTAACTTTCCTATAGGCGGCATCTATATTTCCCCTATTTGTGTATGACTGTACGTGCTGGAATTGTCCTCTAGCTATTCCGAGTTAGGGGCTTTGTACTTTCTGTCAATATAATTTTTTAGACATCTGTATTCCTTTTCGCCTGCTTCCCCCTACATTTTTATACTTTTCTCCTTTTATGGGATAAATTAGTTTCTGCTAGAATGTCCAAGGATTTATAATACGCCTTTTCTTTTTACCTATTTGACCATCTGCTACCTTTATTATTCGAATTTCACCTCTCAATGCAAACCATTCGTCTTCCACAGTTCTTCTTTGCTCTGTTCCGGACAATCGAAGGGTAATACTTCCTCTGAAATTATCAAGAACATCTGGTTCTTCCAGTTTATCTAGGTCACAAATCTTTAATTTCTATGCTGCTGAAATGTCATCAGTTTTAATCTACAGTTCGTAACCAATTAATTATGGTAAGAGTCGACATCTGCACCTGCAAATGTCTTACAGTTTAAAATCTGGTTTCGAAATGTCTTACTATTATATAATGAGTCAGAAACCTTCCACTGCCTCCAGGTACCTTCGAATACACAATCTTCTTTTATATCTCTCAAACCAGACGTTGGCGCTTATTAAATTTGGCTTTGAGTTTCCTCTGTCGTTACTTTCCCTCGTCCATTTGTCCTCATATTTTTCTTTCTTTTCTTTTTCCTACCATCAAATTCCAGTCTTCCATCACAATTAAATTTTCATCTCCCTCAGCTATCAGAATAACTTCCTTTATCATAGATTCTTTCAGTATCTCTATCGCCTGCGGAGATGGTTGGCATACTACTACTGCCCACGGTGTTAATTTCGTCTCTATCTCGGCTACGAGAACGCGTTAACTATGCTACTCGTAGTAACTTGCTCGCTTCCGTAAATTCGTTATTAAACCTACTCCTGCATTACCCTTATTATATTTTCCCGTTCTTCCTGCCATTGCACTACACTAACTCTTTCTGTATGTAACTTCAACTAAAACATTTCCCTTTTTAAATTCTGTTACCTACCTTCTCGATTAAAGGAGGTAACATTCCATGCTCTGACACATAGAATACCTGTCTTGTTTTTCTTGTTTATTAGTAGGTGGAAGTTGTTTTGTCTGCTGCTGGGGTTGTTGTGCAAACTACCGAGAGACGCGTATCAGAAATGCCAAAGATACCTCAAGTAAATTCAGAACTCTTTCCTGGAGGATATGTGAGAGATGTATTGTATGCATATTTGCAGAGTGTAGGTGAATCGACTTCATTTACTTCCGGTACGATGGACGTGGAAGAATTATGGGCAAATTTTTAACACATTGTAATCACGCATTGGACAAGTATGTACCGAAAAAGTGGGTTACGGACGAAAAAGACCCACCGTGGTTTAACAGCGCAATTCGGAGAATGCGCAGGAAGCAAAGACAGTTGCACTCGCGGTACAAGAAAGATCGGGAGAATGAGGACAGGCAAAAGTTAGTAGAGATTCGTGCTGCTGTAAAAAGAGCGATGCGCGAAGCATACAACCACTACCACCGTCATACCTTAGCAAAAGATCTTGCTGAAAACCCAAGGAAATTCTGGTCTTACGTAAAATCGGTAAGCAGGTCGAAGGCTCCCATCCAGTCACTCACTGATCAGTCTGGCCTGGCAACGGAAGACAGCAAAACGAAAGCTGAAATTTTAAATTTAGCATTTGAGAAATCTTTCACGCAGGAGGATCGTATAAACGTACCGCCGTTTGAGTCTCGTACAGATTCCCGTATGGAGGACATAGACATGCCGGGGGTTGTGAAGCAGCTGAATGGGTTGAAAATAAATAAATCGCCAGGTCCTGATGGGATTCCAATTCGGTTTTACAGAGAGTAATCTACTGTATTGGCTCCTTACTTAGCTTGCATTTATCGCGAATCTCTTGCCCAACGTCCCGAGAGACTGGAAAAAAGCGCAGGTGACGCCTGTATATAAGAAGGGTAGAAGGACGGATCCTCAAAATTACAGACCAATATCCTTACCATCGGTTTGTTGCAGCACGGTTTTAGAAAGCATCGCTCGTGCGAAACGCAACTCGCGCTTTTTTCACATGATATCTTGCGAACCATGGATGAAGGGTATCAGACGGATGCCATATTCCTTGACTTCCGGAAAGCGTTTGACTCGGTGCCCCACTGCAGACTCTTAACTAAGGTACGAGCATATGGGATTGGTTCCCAAGTATGTGAGTCGCTCGAAGACTTCTTAAGTAATAGAACCCAGTACGTTGTCCTCGATGGTGAGTGTTCATCGGAGGTGAGGGTATCATTTGGAGTGCACGAGGGAAGTGTGGTAGGTCCGCTGTTGTTTTCTATCTACATAAATGATGTTTTGGGTAGGGTGGATAGCAATGTGCGGCTGTTTGCTGATGATGCTGTGGTGTACGGGAAGGTGTCTTCGTTGAGTGACTGTAGGAGGATACAAGATGACTTGGACATGATTTGTGATTGGTGTAAAGAATGGCAGCTGAGTCTAAATGTAGATAAACGTAAATTAATGCTGATGAATAGGAAAAAGAATCCCGTAATATTTGAATACTCCATTAGTAGTGTAGCGCTTGACACAGTCACGTCGATTAAACATTTGGGCGTAACATTGCAGAGCGATATGAAGTCGGGCAAGCATGTAATGGCAGTTGTGGGGAAGGCGGATAGTCGTCTTCGGTTCATTGGTAGAATTTTGGGAAGATGTGGTTCATCTGTAAAGGAGACCGCTTATAGAACACTAATACGACCTATTCTCGAGTGCTGCTCGAGCGTTTGGGATCCCTATCAGGTCGGATTGAGGAAGGACATAGAAGAAATTCAGAGGCAGGCTGCTAGATTTGTTACTGGTAGGTTTGATCATCACGCGAGTGTTACGGGAATACTTCAGGAACTCGGGTGGGAGTCTCTGGAGGAAAGGAGGCGTTCTTTTCGTGAATCGCTACTGATGAAATTTAGAGAGCCAGCATTTAACGCTGACTGCTGTACAGTTTTACTGCCGACAACTTACATTTCGCGGAAAGACCACAAAGATAAGATAAGAGAGATTAGGGCTCGTACAGAGGCATATAGGGAGTCATTTTTCCCTCGTTCTGTTTGGGAGTGGAACAGGGAGAGAAGATGCTAGTTGTGGTACGAGGTACCCTCCGCCACGCACCGTATGGTGGATTGCGGAGTATGTATGTAGATGTAGATATGTAGATGTAGTGTATGGATGCGTGTACATTGTAGCGTTGTGTTTAGGTTTGTGATGATGGTGGTGATGAAAGAAGGAAGAGGGTTCGGCACGGTGCCGGCACGCGGTCCGCTCCTCTCGAACAGCACAGAGGGCGCCGCAGAGCTTAACGGCCCCATCGGAGGGACGGACCACCGTCAACACTGTCGCAGGGGACTCTGCGGGCAGATCTGGAATGTGACTCAGGACACTGCAGCTAGGAACTTTATGTCACCGTCTCACCTTCTTTCACTGGCCCAATACTGGCAGTAAAAATCACATCCACCAGCAGGATTCTACATCCGCGTCTGCATCTGCACCTATACTCCGGAAGTCAGCTCGCGGTGTGTGGCGGAGGGTACTCTGTGTACCACGGTCACTCACCTGCTTTGCTGTTCCTGTCGCGAATGGTTCGCGAGAAGAAAGGTTGCCACTAACGCTCCCTGTTAACTCGGCACTGTCTAACGTCAACTTCTTCTACAAACGCGCGCTCTCGGAACTTTAACAGTGAGCAACAGCTAGGTGCAGGACGTCTCTCTTGCAAGTCTGCCACTGGAGTCGGTTGATAATCTCCGCGACGCTTTGGTGCTTACTAAATGAGCCCGTAACGAAAAGTGTTGCTGGATCTTCACTATTTCTGCTATCCTTTCTGGAACTGATCTCATATTGACGATTGATATTCGAGTACTGGTCGACAAAGAGTTTTGTAGCCTATCTCCTTTGTTGGCAGACTACATTTCCTGAGCACTCTTCACACGAATCGTCAGGCACCTGCGATTAGTTTTATATGGTCGTTGCGCTTTAAATCGCAGCGTACGCATACTGCTAGATACTTTATGGAAGTGGTTAGACACTGGACTCGCATTCGGGAGGACGACGGTTCAATCCCGCGTCCGGTCATCCTGATTTAGGTTTTCCGTGATTTCCCTAAATCACTTCAGGCAAATGCCGGCGGGATGGTTCCTCTGAAAGGGCACGGCCGACTTCCTTCCCCATCCTTCCCTAATCCGATGAGACCGATGACCTCGCTGTCTGGTCTCCTTCCCCCAAGCCGGCCGCGGTGGTCTCGCGGTTTTAGGCGCTCAGTCCGGAGCCGCGCGACTGCTACGGTCACAGGTTCGAATCCTGCCTCGGGCATGGATGTGTGTGATGTCCTTAGGTTAGTTAGGTTTAAGTAGTTCTAAGTTCTAGGGGACTGATGACCTAAGATGTTAAGTCCCATAGTGGTCAGATCCATTTGAACCATTTAATAAAACGTAGCGTGGGATTCCATCGCGACAGAACTCCACGTGGATGTGGCCGAACTAAAAAAAACGATCAGCTTATTAGCCGCTTACAGGAAGGTCCGCCAGAAGAAAAATGTATGTTTTCAACATCCAACTCATCCATCAAATCACTCCCACTACATCCTCTTCGGCTTTTGAAAGCTGTGGTCATCCCCAACTGCGTTTTATTGGGCCTCTGTAGCGTCTTCTTCTATCTTCTTCTTCAGCTAAAAGGTGCATCACAAGGAAGCTGGCACTTGCTATAACCACTTCATCCATTTTTAAATCAGGAAATTGGCACTGGCCACGACCGGGAGTACGGTGCGGATCCTCGCGAGCCAAAGCCTGGCAAACAACTGTGGACGAAGACAGGAGCAGCACCAGACAAGTTTGAGAGACGAGTATGGCGAGCACAGGTCTGGCGAGCACGAGCAGTACGGACGCACCTTTAAGGTGAGGGAAGCGTGCCGTGCTACAACTATGGACTTACTTCTGTTGAGTGAATTTGGGAACACCGTGAGATTCATAAAATGTTCCTTTCTGTTGTCTGTCCCAGTGAATCGCCGTCTGCTTGTCAACCTTAGTCGCCTTCACGGCTATTAGAACTCTAAAATACCGGCTCATTCTTTCTGCTTGCTCAAGCACCGGTTGAGCGTACATTGACTGCGAGTTCAAGATTGTACGAGCTGCTTGTTATATCGGCGTAAACTTGCGATTTTCTGTAATTAAGACATACTGCGTTTTTACCTTCTTTATACGATAGCTTTGTGGGCTTTGGTTTAAGTTACCACATTTATTGCTGTGAGTGGATTTGATGCTTGCTAGTTAACTTGGTAATTCTGCGAGAAAAGGATTTGTGCCAATTTCTTGCTATTTAAGGTACTGCCTAATAATATAATCGCAGTTTGTTTGCCAATCATGTTCATCCATTTAAATCTTGTTGATTTTCCGATCCGCGTCGCGGGCCCTGCTACCGGTACGCCGTTGGACGTTGCTTTTAAATTGAACTACGGTTGGCAGCCGAATCTTCTTATCTCCTTGTTGAGATTTTGGTGTGTGTTCAGTACTAAAGCCCTGATTTTTTTTTCTGTTGATACTGGAATTCTTGGTTTGTGTCCCTTTATTGGTATGTGAGTGTCTAATTACGCTCGTAGCCATATTATGTTCATCTCCATGATTAAGGGGTCAAAGATCAGTTATGATTTGACTGCCAACGGCCTTGCCTCAGTGGTAACACCGATTCCCGCGAGATCACCGAAGTTAAGCGCTGTCGGGCTTGGCTAACACTTGCACGGGTCACCGTCTTTGTCTGCTGAGTGCTGTTGGCAAGCGGGTCGCACGCAGCCCTTGTGAGGCCAACTGAGGGGCTACTTGGCTCAGGAGTAGCAGCGCCGGTCACCAAAACTGACAACGGCCGGGACGTCGCCTCGTGAGTCCAGTGGGCCGCGCCGTATAGCGAGGGGTAGTGACTTGGCGGTCGACACGAGAGCAGCAGGAGTCAACCCACGACATCAGTCTGGCCGGTGCGAGCTGCGACGCCGTGAGACGGGAGATCGGCGCGCCTTCCTGCGTCCGTTGAAGCCGCTGGCAGCGGACGGTTCGGGAGAGCGATTTGGGGGTGCTGCGCCACCTCTTCTCGAGAAATCGCAGTTTATTAGAAGTTAAGTGATTGGTGATATCTTGTTTGATTTACTCTTGTTAAATTCTACTTGTTTTCTTGGTGAGGTCACCAGCCGTTTTGCTTTGTGGACGCCTCACCATTCTTCTCCGTTTGCCCACCCGCGGGAAGGATGTCGTTTATAAATTGGGTGGTCCGTTTTTCCCTTGTGGAGTTGGGGTGGGTTAGAGCAACCTGCGGTTCAGGTTGTTCGGTAATCTCCCTATCAATCTACCGTACGTTAGTAGGTGCCTCTGTCATGTTTGTCGGATTTGGTGTGTTAAAGAATTTATTGCTTGCAGTGTAACGGCCTAATACCTCAAATATGTTCTGATCTTTGTAAACTTTGATATTATTGCCTATGATCTTGAGAGGCGGTATCTGCGTACTGTACAGCATCTTAACTATTGTTTGACCAACTTTGTAGAATTTCATATAAGATTGCATTTCATGGGCTTTTATTTAAATGATCATTTTAGTATATAAAGTTGCAACCCTTTCACCGTAAGACTTTTCTTAGGAGTTAAAATCAAGTTTCATCTTTGGTGGCAAGGTTAATATTTTAATTGTCAGTGTTTTGTACCTGTTCCATCCCTCCTAGGGGGTGCAGAGTTTGTGTGCTTATGTAATTTGTTAAAACTCTTAGTTTAAAGTTATCTTGTGTGTTGCATATTTGCACCAGTCTAGTCTTTCAGAGGCTGTTGTGAGCGGTCGTAACTACGGCCGTGTCAAAAGGGAGCAGCAAGGTTCTCTGCCCAAAAGCTCATACAGTCAAAACTTGTTTCTTTCTGCCTCTGAATAAATTGTAACGTTGATATTTAGAGGGTACTTTTTGATTATAATTTTAAATCTGTTTCCTTTAAGAAATGCTTTTAGGCACTATTAATATGAATAAAATTCCCATTTGTTAAAAGGAATTTGCTTATGTTTTCATTAGTTACTCCCTGGCAACTACTTCCATGTTTACATAGTGTGATTAAATGTGTTAATGTTCTTTATGAATCGCTAGTAAATAAAATAGATTCTTAAGAATATTCTTTGAAAACAAATCATAGTTCAATACGTCAGCGACTAGCGTGCAGGGAGTAGTATTTAATTCAGTTTTATTGCGTCTACTGACACCACACAGGTTCTTCGGTCTTCATCGTGGCAGAACACGGTAAGAGTTTTCAGCCCGGAAGTGGGCGACATCTGCAGATCAAATGTTACGTATATATCTATGAATTATTAAACAGATTTTTAGCAACCTATTTGTTAATGAAACTTTGTACAGAGCTTCAGTAATGCTTGTAGTTGACGAAGGCATGAATTTCTGTTTCACATCACAAAATAACTTTTGAAACAAACAAAATAACGTAAAAGGTATGACTTTCCATGATAACTTCATGACACATCTTTTAATTGGTGATCCTCCCCCGCTTTGTCCTCACTCCTCTCAATCATGCAGGATGCCATATTTATTTACGCTGACACCTTTGGTGTTGGGAGTGCCTATATTGTTGGCGACACCCCTAATAGATTTCGGCTTCCCGACCAGTATTCGATTTTTACTGCGAGCTTTATGCTGTTCTCCAGGCTGTCCAATACATCCGTCGCCATGAGCGGATACAGTATATTATATGCTCGGATTCGCTCAGCTGTCTTCTCAACCTCCAACCTCTTTATCCCGTCCACCCTCTGGTCCACCGGATTTACGACTGCCTCCACTTGCTCCACTTGGGGGGAGTCTCTGTGGCGTTCCTCTGGATCCCAGGACACGTTGGTATCCGCGGAAACGAGGCAGCCGATCTAGCGGCCAAGGCTGCAGTCTCTCTTCTTCAGCCTGCTGTTCGCACGGTTCCCTTAGCCGATCTACAGAGTGTTTTATGTCGTCGTGTTGTTCTTTTATGGCACGCATATTGGTCGACACTTCCCGATAATAAATTACGGGACGTCAAACCTCTTCCCTGTGCTTGGACGTCTTCCTCCCGACCTCGTCGTCGAGAGGAGGTAATTTTAACTAGACTCCGGATAGGGCACTGTCTTTTTAGACATCGACATCTTTTAAGTGGCGATCCTCCCCCACTCTGTCCCCACTGCTCTCAACTTTGGACGGTGAGACACCTTTTACTTGAGTGCCCCTATTTTACTCCGTTACGCGCCCGTCTACAGCTGTCGCCTGATACATCTTCCATTTTAGCAGATGACACGCGCTCAGCCGATCGCTTCCTTGAGTTTATCTGTGTCCGTGAGACGACATTGGTCATTTGAAGCTCCTCCTTGGGAAATATAACCCTCCCTCCCTTCAATAGTAGTTTTCTAAGATTTCCTTCCGTTTTTAGTTTCCCTCCTTCTTGAGTGTCGCTCCCATTGCTGCTGGTTTCACATTCTGTTTTTTACCCTTCCCTAAGCCACAGAATGGGCGCTTGTGACCGTAGCAGTTTTGCGCCATAAAACCACAACCAAAAAAAGAAATACATTTTTGGTAAACGTTAGTGAAGAATTTAAACCGAGTGACTGGCATTCAGTAACTGAATAAACAGCATTTTGATTAGAAACATAAAATTTGCGTAATAGTTGTAGTTTCAAACAGCTACAATTATTATGCCTGTAGGATGACAACATCTTTATTTATTTGCTTTGTCGTCTGAATGAATGAGTGGGCGAACTCGGTGTGAATGCGAAGTATCAATCGTGCAAGCGAGCGTGGGAACCGTCACGTGAGTCACGTACATGGGGAAATATGTTAATACTAAAATAAACCAGTTTTTGGTACTCTAATAACATAATATTTATTTCGGGCTTTCAGGCGAATAAAGACAAGGTAAATCTGATTTTATTTGCTTTTGAGAATGTATGAGTTTTTATTTTCATTTAAATTTCGGAAATGGGGTCGATGGAAAGAGGGAAGTTACTGAGTTGAAATAGGAGTCTGACTGGTTACAGTGTTATTCGGCTGATCAGAGGACAGAGCTTTCACCGGAAGAGTATTTCACACGTGGGTCTACAGGGGTTCGTGGTGAGCTCTCGTGTGTCAGGTCATGCAGCTCGGAACTCAAGTTATACGAGTGAAAATTGTGAAATGGTTTTTTCTGAAGAACTAAATCAATATGTGAAAGTTTATGATCAGTCGTGGATGATGTCTACAGAAAATTCGAATTTGTCAGTGAAGAATGAGAGTTTCTTTCGAAGGGTAGTAAATCCCGTGGGGAGAACTGCGCAGTCGTAACCGTGAACTTTAAAGAGTTTTCAAAGTGATGAAGTGCACAGTATTTGAGTGAGCATTAAAAACGATTTAACAACGTCTGTTATTACAAACTGTTTATTAACTGATGAAGAGTGCGGTATTTACAGCAGCAGGCCGTCAGTTCAATTCGTAATTTACCTGCTAGAAAGATAGAATGTGCTGAGGTGATAAAGGACTACTAAAGACTATTATTATTTGGACTTGACAGCAAAACGTGATGTACTCAAAGTTACAACAAAAAAAGATATTTTATGTAAGGTGTTTTTCTTTTCGCTTAGCAGTAACAGCTAAACCTAATGTAATTACTTGACTTCCGTGTGTGACACATACCTAGTGGAGCTAGTTTTGTGGCAGCTTTACTCAGCTGAGGAATATTTTACGGCACTTTAGGACTGGCTGTACTTCTGGAGAATCCATCGACAAGAGTGCTTTGGATGTTAGAGGAAGATGAACGGGCTACATATGCCGCTGGACTTATTGATACGTGTTCACTGCCTCGCGGAAAATGTGAATGATCGTATGCAAATGTACCGTGGTACACGTACGCACCATTTGCGATTTTGGAAATGATGAAGAGTTGCAATTCTCTGCGAGGGCTTAATAGCCAAGAGGGTGCATTAGCGGTGTTCGCAGGATATCAAGGATCAGTTGCAACAGTTTTGGGCCAGGTTGCCTCCAGTAAAGAATCAGTCCATGCATGTACATCAGAAGGGGCACAAAGTCGTACTGTATGTAGACTCGTACCACCAAGTTCGTTGTTAACGCCACTAGATTTTGTGGTCACTGAAATAACACCACATCCCTTTCAACGGTTGCGGTTTCATTTCATTTCCTTTTCTCGAATCTTCTGCGTACTTCTCGTTTTGTGTCGTTTAGTGTACTATAGACTTACCAACACAAAATTTTAATTTTGTCGGAAATAATGGACAACACCGTCCACGAAATAAATTGAAATAAGTGTGCACGAGGCGAGTGCCGGGACTGCAAGTAGTTTCCTGTCGGGGATTCCACCCCCCCCCCCTCCCCCAGCCCCTCCGAAACCCCTCTTCCATTCCTGGTCTGTGGGGACGTTTGGCTGAAAGCTATTAACCCCTTCATCAGGCCGTTCTACTATAACGAGACGGGAATAAAATACGTAAAAGAAACGTAGAAACAACAATTTTGATAGCTATTTCTGTCGTAGCTCTCTCGAGTTGAATAAATAACTGCAGTCCAGGTTATAGTTTCGTAATTAAATACTGACAGCAGAGAGCAGGAAAAGTTGCTTACTTTATTGTGTAGTAGCCCGCGTAATTGCACAAATAATTATAAGTTTGATATTTAATTTGTTCCAACTAAAATAATTAAATCACCAAAATCAGTGACATTACTAAAAACTAGTGGTAATTACGGTTCTGTGCATCACACATAGCCAGGACTCAGACTATTTTTAAGTAAAAAGTTAATGTTTCTACACAAACCTTGAAATGTCATCGGCTCAAATGAATTACATTTCATTTGCGAAGTTTGATCACCCGCTGCAACAAGCAACGAAATTCTTAGATGCAATATGACAGTCTTAAGTGGTTTTTTTGGACCAAACCTGTCATTTCAGAGCTTTCTTAACCCGATTCATGATAGATATCGACAGCTCGAAGATGATTTTCTTTTAAAGGCTACATGTTGTGTACATAGTCCTGCGTAGTCAGCGTATACACAACTTTTGCACTACAGCGTGCCCAGCTAAGCACAACAGTGCAGGCGCAGCGCTCGTCCGTCTCCGCACTACGAGATGGCGCTGTCTTAGAGACGGACCAAATTCCACTTCCGCTGATCCGGGTATTAATATATAACGCAGCCAATGAGATTGCTGCTAATGTAGAACCTTTTCTCCTCGCAGATCACACTCGCGCAGTGATACCTCAATGATCGAGGTATTACAACCAGTGTACAGACCTCCGATTAGTCAGTCTGCATCAGTCTCCATTAGTCTGCATTTGTCTGTACCAGTCTGTAGTCAAGTTTTAGTCTGCGCCTAATAAAATTACCATATTCCTGTACATAGCCATGAAGATAAATGTATGAGACTTTGTCAAGTATCAGACATATGTGAGAATAAGATTAACATATGAAGACCAAAAGAACTTCAGATTGTCAGTTGTAAACAGCATCCAGAATCAAGTTAGGTAATGTCTATGTTATTTATTATTTTAATAAATGTGTGTGAACATTAATCAAGTTCTGTTTAAAGTTGGTCACCGTCAATCTGCTACTTTAAGCATGCAAGTGGCATTTCTATCGTCTGACCTAACGGCAGAAGATAAACACGCCACGATAAGACCATGAGACATATTGCTGACACTCGTCTACTTTGTTAGAGCGACAAGTCAAATAATCAGATGGTGTGTGTACCGAAGGTCTTACAGTACGCACACCACACTACTAAAGTAAATTACTACGGTAATTGGATTCAAGACTGCTCGTTTAGATTTAGTTGTGTATTGGACAGCAAGTGGTTGGACCTTTTGGCAATACTAGTAACATACCCTACACATGTAAGGTATGTTACTAGTATTATACACTCCTGGAAATTTCGGCGCTAATGACCATAGAAGTTTTGCGCCCTAAAACCACAAACAAAAAAAAAAAAAAAAAAAAAAAAAAAAAACTCCTGGAAATTGAAATAAGAACACCGTGAATTCATTGTCCCAGGAAGGGGAAACTTTATTGACACATTCCTGGGGTCAGATACATCACATGATCACACTGACAGAACCACAGGCACATAGACACAGGCAACAGAGCATGCACAATGTCGGCACTAGTACAGTGTATATCCACCTTTCGCAGCAATGCAGGCTGCTATTCTCCCATGGAGACGATCGTAGAGATGCTGGATGTAGTCCTGTGGAACGGCTTGCCATGCCATTTCCACCTGGCGCCTCAGTTGGACCAGCGTTCGTGCTGGACGTGCAGACCGCGTGAGACGACGCTTCATCCAGTCCCAAACATGCTCAAAGGGGGACAGATCCGGAGATCTTGCTGGCCAGGGTAGTTGACTTACACCTTCTAGAGCACGTTGGGTGGCAGGGGATACATGCGGACGTGCATTGTCCTGTTGGAACAGCAAGTTCCCTTGCCGGTCTAGGAATGGTAGAACGATGGGTTCGATGACGGTTTGGATGTACCGTGCACTATTCAGTGTCCCCTCGACGATCACCAGTGGTGTACGGCCAGTGTAGGAGATCGCTCCCCACACCATGATGCCGGGTGTTGGCCCTGTGTGCCTCGGTCGTATGCAGTCCTGATTGTGGCGCTCACCTGCACGGCGCCAAACACGCATACGACCATCATTGGCACCAAGGCAGAAGCGGCTCTCATCGCTGAAGACGACACGTCTCCATTCGTCCCTCCATTCACGCCTGTCGCGATACCACTGGAGGCGGGCTGCACGATGTTGGGGCGTGAGCGGAAGACGGCCTAACGGTGTGCGGGACCGTAGCCCAGCTTCATGGAGACGGTTGCGAATGGTCCTCGCCGATACCCCAGGAGCAACAGTGTCCCTAATTTGCTGGGAAGTGGCGGTGCGGTCCCCTACGGCACTGCGTAGGATCCTACGGTCTTGGCGTGCATCCGTGCGTCGCTGCGGTCCGGTCCCAGGTCGACGGGCACGTGCACCTTCCGCCGACCACTGGCGACAACATCGATGTACTGTGGAGACCTCACGCCCCACGTGTTGAGCAATTCGGCGGTACGTCCACCCGGCCTCCCGCATGCCCACTATACGCCCTCGCTCAAAGTCCGTCAACTGCACATACGGTTCACGTCCACGCTGTCGCGGCATGCTACCAGTGTTAAAGACTGCGATGGAGCTCCGTATGCCACGGCAAACTGGCTGACACTGACGGCGGCGGTGCACAAATGCTGCGCAGCTAGCGCCATTCGACGGCCAACACCGCGGTTCCTGGTGTGTCCGCTGCGCCGCGCGTGTGATCATTGCTTGTACAGCCCTCTCGCAGTGTCCGGAGCAAGTATGGTGGGTCTGACACACCGGTGTCAATGTGTTCTTTTTTCCATTTCCAGGAGTGTACTAGTCCGCAAAAACCTTCTCCTCATATACACCATTATAAGTATCGGTATTTAAGCAAGTATAAGTATTTGCTTTTGTCTAAAATATTGTCTGTCAATTTTTTTATTTTTTATTTTATTTTAATTTTTTAGTGCGTCCGTAGTACCCGTGTATTGTGTAGGGAGTCTAGCTATCAGAGACACAGATTACACAGATTGTTTATATGTGAAATACGTTTCAACACTCACACACTCACACACTCACACACACACACACACACACACACAGACACACACACACAGAGTAAGAATTAATAAAGGAGACTGACCACAACGCAAGCTCGGAAAGGAATGATTCCAGCATACGTTTTCATCAATACAGGGGAACTGTAGCAGATGAAAACTAGAATTTCTGGGTGGGGATTTGAGCCACACACTTTCCATATTGGAGTCAAAATATGAGCTGATTGCTGCACAACCTTGTCTGTTTACCACGATGTGTCAACCTCATTATGAGGGTGGAAAGCGCAACTACATACAACTAGATAAGTACAGTGACGTGGGAAAGTCATGAGATAGCGATACACACACATGCAGATGGCGGTAGCGCCGCGTACACGAGGTATAAAATGGCAGTACATTGGCGGAGCTGTCGCTTGTACTCTGGTGATTCCTGTGAAAAGATTTCCAGCGTGATTATGGCCGCACGGCGAGAGTTAACAAACTCTGAAAGCGGAATGGAAGTTGGAGCCAGACGCATGGAACATTCCATTTCGGAAATGGTGAGGGAATTCAATATTCCGAGATCCACACTGTCAAGAGTGTGCCGAGAATACCAAATTTCAGGCATTACCTTTTACCACTGACAAACCAGTGTCCAACGGCCTTCACTTAAGGACCGAGTTCAGCGGTGTTTGTGTAGAGTTGTCCATGCTAACACACAAGCAACACTGCATGAAATAACCACAGAAATCAAAGTGGTACGTAGGACGAACGTACTGGATAGGACAGTGTGTCGAAATTTGGCGTTAGCGGGCTGTGGCAGCAGACGAGCGACGTGGGTGCCTTTGCTGAGAGCACGACGCCGCCTGCAGCGCCTCTCCTGGGGTGGTGACATATCAGTTGGACTGTGACTGTAAAATGGTGGCCTGGTCGGACGAATTTTCAGCTGGTTAGAGCTGATGGTAGGGTTCGAGTCTGGCATCGATGCCGGGAAGCCACGGACCCAAGTTGACAACAACGTGATGTGCGAGCTGGTGGCGGCTGCATACCGGTGTGAGTTGTGTTTACGTGGAGTGGACTGGGTGCTCTGGTCGAATTCTACTGCTCATTGACTGGAAATGGTTATCAAATGTTTTTTATTCCAGTCTCTGATCAGAATATCAATTTCTTAGACGTTGACTGGTTTCAGTCAGTAATGACCACCCTCAGATCTTTTTTACACCATGTCCTAAAGTGATAAGACCATAATGGCATGGTGTAAAAAAGATCAGAGGATGGTCATTACGGCCGCGCGGGGTTAGCCGGGCGGTCTTAGGCGCTGCAGTCATGGACTGTGCAGCTGGTCCCGGTGGAGGTTCGGGTCCTCACTTGGGCATGGGTGTGTGTGTTTGTCCTTAGGATAATTTAGGTTAAGTAGTGTGTACGCTTAGGGACTGATGACCTTAGCAGTTAAGTCCCATAAGATTTCACACACATTTGATGGTCATCACAGACTGAAACCGGTCATCGTGTAAAGAATTGATATTGTGATCAGAGACTGTAATAAAAACATCTGACAGTATTGGATCACTGTTTGTATGCGTGACTATGTCGCAGCGTGTGAAATGCTTATGTTTGGCAGCCATTCATGGAATTCATGTTCCCAAACAACGGCGGAATTTTTATGGATGACAGTGCGTCACGTTAGCGGGCAACAACTGACGCGACTGGTTTGAAGAACATTCTGAGCAATTCCAGTGAGTGATTTGGCCACCCAGATCGCCCGATATGGACCCCATCGAGCATTTATGGGATATAATCGAGAGGTCAATTTGTGCACAAAATCCTGCACTGGCAACAGTTTCGCAATTATAGCTGGCTATAAAGGCAACGCGGTTCAGTATTTCTGCAGGGGACTTGTTCAGTCCGTGCCACATCGAGAAGCTGCAGTAAGCCAGGCAAAAGGAGGTCCGACACGATATTAGGTGGTACCCCGTGACTTATCACCTCAGTGTATGTCGAATTGCTCGCCAGTACGCTTTGAAGCAATCCGATGAACCCCCGAGAGCTTTTGTAACTGCTGTTAGGTGAGGAAAGCATCAAGCAGAGCGACGGGGTTGTCAGCAGGCGGGCGCCTCGACTGACCGCGACGAAGGCCGCCGTGTTGACGGGGTAGAGGCGGCCGGCCGTGACGAGCAGCGGCCGGTGCGCGCGCGCCATGACCACCGACAGCGCCCTCTGGAAGGCTGCGCCGGCGCCCACCCAGCGGCTGCTGTACGCCGCCACGGACAGCGCCTCGCCCTGCAACACGGCGGACGAGGAGTCCCTCGAGTGTGAGCTCGCACAAATTCTGTTTCGTACACAGCCTTCGACGTCCTACATATTGTCTGCCTTGAAACAGCAATAGTGCCTGCTAATGGCAACAAAATTCAAATGGCTTTGAGCACTATGCCATGCCCGAGGCAGGATTCGAACCTGCGACCGTAGCGGTCGCGCGGTTCCAGACTGAAGCGCCTCGAACCGCTCGGTCACTCAGGCCGGCCTTCCAACGTCAACAACAATATTTTCTTCGCCACAAATCTCGACACTGGCATTTCTTTCTGGCCTACCCCTTATCAAATGCAACAGAGGGCGGGGCTGGAGGTATCCAGTGATGAGTACAGCACGAGGCTGCGGAACGTGGCTGAACTGCTCAGTCGACGAGTAACTCACAACAGTGGTACACTGCTAATGGGGTTGATACAAAGCAGAGCAATTGCGGCGATAAACAAAGCAAACACTACTTTGTAGTTGCCGATGTTGACATTTCGTCAAAAGGAACCCCGGGAAATTTTCAGAGTGAAAAAGAAGTGACAGAAGATATATTAACGATTCTCCAAGATCAGTCAGTTGATCGTGGGGCGCCGTATACGACTGTGCGGTCTATGTACATCAGGAGTACAGTGATGACTATACGTGCTTAACAAGTGAGAGTGATATTGAATCAGGTGTCGAGCCATGCAGTTCATCATCGTTGCCGGACAGGGAGCCGCGAATCCCGTCGCCAGTGAAACGTAGGGAAACACAGTCGTTGTCCTAGGAGCGAATACTGTACCTAATTACTAATCATCCAGCCGGCCGGTGTGGTCGAGCGGTTCAGTCTGGAACCGCGCGACCGCTACGGTCGCAGGTTCGAATCCTGCCTCGGGCATTCATGTGTGTGATGTCCATAGGTTAATTACGTTTAAATAGTTCTAAGTTCTAGGGGACTGATGACCTCAGATGTTAAGTCCCATAGTGCTCAGAGCCATTTTGAACTAATCATCCACAACATAGCAAAAATAATAATAATAAGAGAATAAAAAATTAAAAAAACTAATTATGAACAGATTTCGAATAAGTCCGTAGCAATAGGAACGTGTAGTGCATAAGAGGAACTAAGGATATCCAAGGGAGGACAAAGCGTACTTGTTACAAAAACTGGTGTTTGAACAATGCTCGACACAATTTACAGGATATACATCATATGGATATACTAAGTTATGAACATCAAACTACGCATGACATAGATGACATTGATTCCAAGGGAATCAGTGAATGGTTGCATAACTTCAGTGGTACAAAATTGAAACATGTTAAGGAAACTTCAAACAGAGTGTCAATTTGACAATGAAAACTGCGGAATCGGCCCGGAAATTTGTTGATGAGATTAACAAAATTATCCCATCGTTCAGTAAGGAATTTGTTTTCAACTCTTACCAATCAGGATTTGAAGAGGAAATGCATATGACAGAAACCGTGAAAATTAGAGGTAGCAAGAGAGTTGTATCAAGATCAACTAACATCAGTGCCTTAACGGAATCATATACTATTATGCCGACTGTTAATTTCGATGGTAAATTGCCTGGAGGATTATTTATTGTGCTGCGGGTATCTGAAGGTGCTCTGCCTCCTACGATTGTTTCTCGTTTGCGTGATCTTGCAGGGGCAGTAGGGAATGTTTACGTCATAGCAAACAAGACTGGGATAATGGGCGTAAGAAAACCACAACTAGGTATGAGCACTGCTTTTGGCCAATAGCCGGTCAAAGTAACTTGCTTTTGCTTGATTCCTGGTCTGCGTCATACTCCTTTAGAGCAAAAAATCCTTCGTGAAAAGTGTGTAACACTGCAGTTCATATCAACTGGAACCAGTGGACAAATTCACCCCCTGGATGTTCGGTTTTTTTCCGTCCCTACAAAGCAAATTATCGCACTGTCTGCAGCTGCACCTTAAAGGATAGTCAATTTCACGATCAGCTACACGACAGACTGTTTCGCATTTGGTTGCATGCCGTCACATTCCATCAGTTTTCATCAGCCCATTACACTAATCGATTGTACAGGATGTTTCACAATTCGTGTTACACACTTCTGCAGTTCTAGAGGGGACGTGCTAGACCAGGTTTTGCTTAGGAAGCCATGTCTGCAAATGTCACCCAACGACGTCACAGAGCGTCAATGTTACAGACGCCAGCGCCTGTAAATGTATGTAAATACAGTATAATTCCGGGATGATATTACAAGCTATCTGGGATGATGGAAAAGGATGAATGTATCAATTTGAGGTATGAATCACTGTACCGGAAACGTACGAGTCGATAGTTATAAGCGAAAACAGTTCTGATACTTCTGAAAGTGCAATACATGTACCGGTATTGTTGTTTCTAAGATTGTAGGGTAGGCAATTTTCAGAACTGGTAATCTAGACCAAAACAAGGAAAAATGTCTAGTAAAGATGGGCTCTAAAATGCGTTCAGTAGAGATGTTTCACAATAGCGAAGATGAACAAGTTCTCATACCTCCTCAGATATGCATTTTAGAGTTCATGGTTCAAATGGCTTCGAGCACTATGGGACTTAACTTCTAAGGTCATCAGTCCCCTAGAACTTATAACTGCTTAAACCTAACCAAACTAAGGACATAACACACATCCATGCCCGAGGCAGGATTCGAACCTGCGACCGTAGCGGTCGCACGGTTCCAGACTGTAGCGCCTAGAACCGCTCGGCCACCACGGCCGGCTAGAGCTCATGTTTATTGGACATTTTTTCCTTGTTTT
The DNA here is from genome assembly GCF_021461395.2 of Schistocerca americana. Classification (NCBI taxonomy): domain Eukaryota; kingdom Metazoa; phylum Arthropoda; class Insecta; order Orthoptera; family Acrididae; genus Schistocerca; species Schistocerca americana. The sequence continues at coordinate 27,697,499 of NC_060122.1, read as the reverse complement.
GGTCAATACTAGACCTCTGAAACTTGCCTACCCTGCAGTCTTACCAACGACAGTACCGGTACACGTTTCCACTGTCATAGGTATCAGAACGGCTTTCGCTTATAACTTTCGACTCGTTCGTTTCCGCTACAGGGACTCATACCTCAAATTGATGCATTTATCCTTCTCTATCATCCTAGAAAGTTTGTGCTATCATCACGGAATCACCCTGTATGTACGAGATCGCTGGCGTCTTTAACTTTGGCCGGCCGATGTGGCCGAGCGGTTCTAGGCGCTACAGTCTGGAACCGCGCGACCGCTACGGCCGCAGGTTCGAATCCTGCCTCGGGCATGAATGTGTGTGATGTCCTTAGCTTAGTTATGTTTAAGTAGTTCTAAGTTCTAGTGGACTGATGACCTCGGATGTTAAGTCTCATAGTGCTCAGAGCCATTTTAACGTCTTTGGCGCTCTGTAGCGTCGTCGGATGACGTTCCGGATATGGATTCCTATGTAAAACTTGATCCACTAAGTACCCTCTAAAGGCCCTAGAAGTATGTAACATGAATTGTGAAACACCTTGTATATGAATTCTTTAAGAGTGGACGCCTAGCTGAACGCCCTGCATGCTTTGCAACTCCTAAGGAGTTCGCCTTCGACCCTGAGGGTGCCAAGCTTTGCGATCACTGCGGCGCGCGATTTTTCATTCGGTGTTCATGGTGTAAGTTGTTGATTTGTTTTGAACATTTCTTGAACGTCGGCGATGTACACTTTGTGAATTCCATCGTTATTGCAAAGACATAATTTACTATACCCGTAATCTCTACGCAGCACCTGAAATTAACATTTTTACTCCCTCAACTTTCTTAAAACTCTCGCTACTTGCATAAAACAGGGCCACATTTTGTAAATGTCACGCACATTTGCTGCCATAAAACATAGAATGGTGTACGTTCAAGCAGTTTCCCGCGAATTAAGCGGCATTCACGTACTGCACACCACTTAAATTTTGACCACATTTCACGTTTTATTAACTTTAATTCATTCCTTGATTGTTTCTGACTTGATCAAAAAGAAAGAAAGAAAAAATCAAGTCTTTGGTGAGTTTACTGAATTTTGAATGAAAAACTTTCTTTTCGCCTCCCGCACAACACCAGTAACAGAACGAAACGAGGCACCTACATAAAAGTAAGAAAATCTGTAAGAGCCATCTGATGATGGATTTGTAATAAATCCTAAACTGGCAATGGTTCGATGTAAATAAAGATTTTTGAACCACACTAGTCGCTGGTTGATGTTTTACATGAGAAACCTCATGACAGTCGAAACTGGTTTCTGTTCAGAGAGTACCGCGCTGTCTTTAGGGCTACCGACTTTTCCACTGAAAGCACGTGCCTTCCGGCAGCTGTCGGGAGGAAACTTGTGAAACCTGCCCTCCAGAGAAGTGCTTTTAGTGAGAGCAGGAGGCGTACCTTCTGCTGCCGAGAACAATTGTCTCAAAGGCCCGAATGTAGAAACAGCTACGTGGAGACAGCGTGTGAATGTACGACCCGTATGCACTCTTCTCTGCTTGACGCACGATATGGCGCTCCTTACGACTAACGTGATGATATTGCATTCCTGCCAACACTGATGCTCAGCTTTCTTGACCAACAAACAGTCATTATGATAAAACTATGTTTCCCCAACTTCTAAGTTATTACAATGCATAAACTCTGAACACTATTAATTATTATTAAATCACTTTTAAACATAAACACAGTTCACATCACATCACATTTCTTCGCGCTACTGTGTGCCATTAACATAAACCTGAGAACCGTCCGTGGCTCACTGTGGTCCCACACCAGCTGGCTACCACAGACTGCTCTCTGTTCGCTGCGCGCACTGCTGTGCATTCTTCGTGTCGGCAACGTTACTTTCAAACAAACGTGCAAGGGCGCTGCTCGATTACAAGCGAGCCGCCCCGTCTGCAGGAAGCAGTCAAAATTGTTCAAAAGGCTCTGAACGCTATGGGACTTAACATCTATGGTCATCAGTCCCCTAGAGCTTAGAACTACTTAAACCTAACTAACCTAAGGACGTCACACACACCCATGCCCGAGGCAGGATTCGAACCTGCGACCGTAGCGGTCGCGCGGTTCCAGATTGAAGCGCCTAGAAACGCTCGGTCACGGCGGCCGGCTAGGAAGCAGTCAGAAGCGTCTTTTAGTGACCCCGAGTGATCAACAAGCAATTATCCCAACAGGAAAGCATACAAGAGGTTGTAACTATCTATACACACATGTGCAATTCTGGGTAGTTTTTCCAGATTTGTAGGCAACTGTTGAGATTTGGTGGGGATGCTCATGTTCGTTACACAGGCGCCTTCTATATGATTTTGGAGCTATTTAACTGGCTGCAGGTGACACAAAGGACGGAATGGGGTTTTCGGCAGATGACATAAGATGTCGGAGCAACATGGCTGCATGTTACTGAAGACTGAGTAACATGATGTTGCTAGAGTCTTTAAAAAGCTAATACGTCGACACGACGGACGTGTTGCACACAAGGAAGTAAGTACTGAATAACGATCTTCTCGCTATCGTTGGAAGGTCCCGTCGACGTGTCTTTTTTCGTATTTGTAATTTAAATTTGCAAGACGGCAGGCCCTGCGACCACTTCATACACTTATTAAGAGCTAGAAAACCAGCCAATCGTCCATTTTTAAATCTGAATTTGCACACATGCAAATTTATGTCTTTTCACTACCGTATTACGCTGTCGTGTAGAGTAGGTAATCGAGTGCTATGTACTGACCTGTACATGATGCGGAGTATAGTGAATGCGTATTCGAATTCTGTTCATTTCACGTTGGAGACGAGTGGGAACTTTAGGCCAGAGAGTGCAGAAGGTGGGGGGAACATCCAGTCACTGCAAATTGTGGACGGAGTCCCGTCCCGTAGACGGCGGCTTTCTCCTTTGCTGTCGGGTCTCAGGTGCCAGGGCGGCGGACGTTCGCTATTTCTACGGTGGCTGGGGGCAGCTTTCGGGGAAGAACGTGCCAGCTCAGCGCCACGGCGTTTAAAGAGAAACGGTCTCCGAGGTCCACAGGACAGCCGACAGCGCGACTACCTTCCTCTGCTGGCGCCCGTCACCGAAGAGCTTCCCGCACAAACTCCAAGAGGAGGCTGTGACGGACTGCCACGCTGGTATGTCAGCACGCGTCTGCAGTCACCATCGGGAGTTTGTGGGAAGGAGTGGTATCGGCGCCTCGGCTGACGGAGACTGGTGGTGGTAGTTTAGACGAATCTGTTGTGAGACCATACTTGGCGAAAGCCTTATTAATCGGTCTCGATCGGCTGAGTTCTGCTACAGCGAAGTGGTCGCTCTCTGGACGCTGAGCGGAGAAGTATTTGAGGTGCCGTTGGTTGCTGGCTGCCGCAGGAGTTGGCTGTGTGATGTGCCACCCTTGCTACTGATTAATTTCATTCACAGTTTCACTTGTCCGGCCACCTGGACAAACACTTAAGAGGTCTTCCGCGCTCGTGCTCCGATCGGTGTTCGAGGCGCAGCCCATTTCTACGCAGCGTAGCCGACTACGAGTGGCAGCAGCCTTTCGCCGTACTGCCGGTAATACACGCATCTGCGGCCCGTAGGGTTTCGGATGATTTTTCAGCGGCCCAAAATTCGAACTGAGGTTTCTCAGCGGTTTGCCTCCTTAGGTGATATCGCGGTACCGCGTCCGATTACCCACTTGTTTATCGATATTACACTTTCCACCTGTTCTTTTCTCTCCTTCCTCATACGCAGAGAAATACACTAGATTCCACGCAGTGTCGTTTCTACTAGGTTCTTGCCAACACCTCTATCAGACGAGGACGTTTGGTGTACATTCGTATACACGATTGTTCTTTGTACAAATTCACGATCAAATCTGTGTTCCATTTAAAGAAAATAAGTACTGAGGCTTGGCGCCAGTGACTATCACCTGTTTCCTAGGTTAAAAGAACATTTGGCCGTAAAGCGATACAGCTTTTAGTAAGTAGGATGTTTGGTTAGTTAGTTAGCTAGTCAGATGAGTTGTTTGGTAATTAAAAGTTGTGTGGCCTCATGACCACGAAAGAAAAAAACTTATCCGAATCTGCAAAAAAAAAAAAAAATTATATTTGGGTGAACATCTGTAAAACTCTAATACCTCTCTCTCAAACCCAACCCTATGGGGAGAGAGGGAGAGTTTTAGTTCTAGCGAATCAAAATTTACGAATTAAATAAGTATTTTTTACTTATCTGTCACCATTTTCCACACAAAAATGAGAACATGGATTTTCTTGAATTACAGCGCCAACTACCAAGTATCAAAACAAATGTTTGAGACAAAATGTACGTAGTTTTTTATGTAGAATCTGATTCTGCAATAAAAAAATGGGGGTTCCCATTTCAGATTTTAAAGTTGGCTCCCGCCCTACCCCCAAGGGGCTAGGGAGGCGGGCTAATTTTAGCACCAGCAGCTGTCTCCCTCGAAATTAATCAACTTTGGATTCTACACATTTTTTCGTGTGAAGGTTATTTTTCGAGTTATTCTGGTTTGTCAACGTAAAATTTACACTCTGTATAAAAGACCAGATAATGTTAGCCTCTGCATTGCAACAGTGCGGTGCAAAAAAGTCCCTCAATGGAGTAACAAACAGCAACTATATAAAACAATTGAGCAATAAGACGTAGTAGGAGTTGCGAATGTAGTAGAAAGACTAAAGAGAACAACATAGATGTGAAAACACTTGGCACTAAAGTTAAACAAGCAGTCCTATAACTATAATAGATGCTTAACACAAGTGAAAAGAAGAGTAATAACAAAGCAAGCATATACGGTTAATATATTCCAACGATTCGACACGTCAGAGTAAATACATAGCTCCAATGCAAAATCTCCCGTACGCCACTTACAATTCTATGAAGCCTGAGGAATCAAATAGGGAAACGGCTGGAAACAACAGAAATTTACATGCAGAGGCAACTGAGCAATCTAAATGAAAACAATAAAATATCTGGATGAACTACAAGGAACTAAGAATGCAAATGCACAAAATAAAAAAAAGGTAGATGTAACTCTTTGATACCGCTTTAGACACAACATCCTCCTCAAAGACGTATTTAGGGGCACGTATGTTACTGGAAGCTATGAGGGCGACAGAAAAAACTTCTTTCAGGACATTACTGCCACAACAAAACGCAGCAACAATACTGGGGACATCAGGAGAATACGAAACGACAGAGTAGGATCGCTGCTTGCTTTGGCTGGGTGTAACCTTTAGGAAATGAACGGATGAATATTTGAAAACTATCAAAAACCTGTTATGCTATTTGCTGTTCATATCTGATGAAGATACAGTAGATCCACGCGTGGCTTCATTATGTATTCTGGAGCATTAAATAGGTCTCTCCGTTGAGGATGCCCTCAGTTTTCCACAGGAGGTGTGACCCCAGACGCCAACAGGAATGGCCGGCCGCGGTGGTCTAGCGGTTCTAGGCGCTCAGTCCGGAACCGCGCGACTGCTACGGTCGCAGGTTCGAATCCTGCCTCGGGCATGGATGTGTGTGATGTCCTTAGGTTAGTTAGGTTTAAGTAGTTCTAAGTTCTAGGGGACTGATGACCACAGATGTTAAGTCCCACAGTGCTCAGAGCCAGAGCCAACAGGAATGCATCCACGTCTCTCACTTTCCACGAGATACTTCGCGTTGAAGCACTCTTGCCACGGCCGGTACACCCAGTAATATCAAAACCGTTTGCCTGTTAAGAAAACTGCTCACAAATTCATTGATGTGACAAATGCAAGGTAAAGCAGGTGGAACCATAAAACGAGGGAAACAGACTTTATAAGAGTGTCCTGCACTACAATCAAATATTATCCAAAACATCTGCATTTGCGGTCTTCTTCTTCTTTTCTGGGCTTCTCGCTCAGCACCTGTTCTGTCTTCACTTTTCACTGCCGCTCCATTCTGGGCCTTTCTACGTCCCTGCTTCCTCTTGGCCGGTACACCGTGTCCAGACGTAGATTTCCGCAGGTCATGTTTCCGTAACGTTTCATTTCGTTCAGCCTTTTCATTAACGTTATAAATATGTAGTTCATTCCTAATATCAAAATTTTGTGGAGAAAACATAGGCAAGTCAAGGATAAATGATTGGGTACCATAGATAGGATGGAAATTGCTACATGAACGCCAGAGGGATTGGAAACAAAGAAATGGAGCTAAACCACAAATTAAGAGACAAACAAAGTGATTACATTTACTATACTATATACAATCAATCTATTGATATCTCACCTGAAATGGAACATTGATAACGGCAGAAAATATGAATCTGCTCCCGTCAAAGTCAATATATCCCCTTCCGCAAAAGCCATGTGGTTGATCTTCTGATGCACATTCAGGCCTTGCTTTACAGCATGCTTCGAAATATAAGCCCATTATCAAGTCTCCTTTTGACAGTTCTTGCACTTCCAGGAAATTGAGGAATATATCTCATTAGACGACAAATGAGAAATGAATTGGCGCTGTATTGTCGCACAGAGATCGGTCGTCCCCCTCACTGAATACAGGGCGTCCAGCACTACCGATGCCCAATAGTGAACCACGACACAGCACAGCTCACAGGCCTCATACACGGCCACCTTGAAGGAATGGTGGTGTGAGCTCGCACTTGTGAATCTTCTTCAATGTACCAACTTCTAGAAGACAGGCAATGATGACGCTGGACATATCCGAAAGAACAGATACCATCTTCATTCGGATATCAACCTCATTCGGACATGTCCGAAAGCACAGATACCATCTTCATATATATATACACTCCTGGAAATGGAAAAAAGAACACATTGACACCGGTGTGTCAGACCCACCATACTTGCTCCGGACACTGCGAGAGGGCTGTACAAGCAATGATCACACGCGCGGCACAGCGGACACACCAGGAACCGCGGTGTTGGCCGTCGAATGGCGCTAGCTGCGCAGCATTTGTGCACCGCCGCCGTCAGTGTCAGCCAGTTTGCCGTGGCATACGGAGCTCCATCGCAGTCTTTAACACTGGTAGCATGCCGCGACAGCGTGGACGAGAACCGTATGTGCAGTTGACGGACTTTGAGCGAGGGCGTATAGTGGGCATGCGGGAGGCCGGGTGGACGTACCGCCGAATTGCTCAACACGTGGGGCGTGAGGTCTCCACAGTACATCGATGTTGTCGCCAGTGGTCGGCGGAAGGTGCACGTGCCCGTCGACCTGGGACCGGACCGCAGCGACGCACGGATGCACGCCAAGACCGTAGGATCCTACGCAGTGCCGTAGGGGACCGCACCGCCACTTCCCAGCAAATTAGGGACACTGTTGCTCCTGGGGTATCGGCGAGGACCATTCGCAACCGTCTCCATGAAGCTGGGCTACGGTCCCGCACACCGTTAGGCCGTCTTCCGCTCACGCCCCAACATCGTGCAGCCCGCCTCCAGTGGTGTCGCGACAGGCGTGAATGGAGGGACGAATGGAGACGTGTCGTCTTCAGCGATGAGAGTCGCTTCTGCCTTGGTGCCAATGATGGTCGTATGCGTGTTTGGCGCCGTGCAGGTGAGCGCCACAATCAGGACAGCATACGACTGAGGCACACAGAGCCAACACCCGGCATCATGGTGTGGGGAGCGATCTCCTACACTGGCCGTACACCACTGGTGATCGTCGAGGGGACACTGAATAGTGCACGGTACATCCAAACCGTCATCGAACCCATCGTTCTACCATTCCTAGACCGGCAAGGGAACTTGCTGTTCCAACAGGACAATGCACGTCCGCATGTATCCCGTGCCACCCAACGTGCTCTAGAAGGTGTAAGTCAACTACCCTGGCCAGCAAGATCTCCGGATCTGTCCCCCATTGAGCATGTTTGGGACTGGATGAAGCGTCGTCTCACGCGGTCTGCACGTCCAGCACGAACGCTGGTCCAACTGAGGCGCCAGGTGGAAATGGCATGGCAAGCCGTTCCACAGGACTACATCCAGCATCTCTACGATCGTCTCCATGGGAGAATAGCAGCCTGCATTGCTGCGAAAGGTGGATATACACTGTACTAGTGCCGACATTGTGCATGCTCTGTTGCCTGTGTCTATGTGCCTGTGGTTCTGTCAGTGTGATCATGTGATGTATCTGACCCCAGGAATGTGTCAATAAAGTTTCCCCTTCCTGGGACAATGAATTCACGGTGTTCTTATTTCAATTTCCAGGAGTGTAGTTAAGGCTCACGGGCCATTTGACATCTTCTTCTGTGCAGGTGCACAAACAGTGCCCGAACTCTTACGGGAATCGGCGGTAAAGCCGCGAGTAATGAGTATGATGGGCAGGGGCACTATAGCTTCATTCAGATACCATGCTCATTCGGACATGTCCGAAAGAACAGATACCATCTTCACATATATGAGTTTAATTTCATACACTTACCCAACTCGTACAAATATCGCTGGTGGAGATTTCAATCTACTCTCGATATGTTGGCGGAAATACAGGTTTAAATCCGGAAGAACACATCATACATCATCCCAAATTGTGCTAAATGCACTCTCCAAAAATTATTTCGAGCAGTTAGTTCATGAGTCCACTCGAATAGTAAACGGTTATGAAAACACACTTGACATCTTAGCCGCAAATAATCCTAAGCTAATAACGATCATCAAAACGGATACAGGGATTAGTGGTCACAGGCTTGTCGTAGCGAGACTGAATAACGTTAAGGCTCAAATTTTGCAGAAATAAACAAAAAGTATACCTGTCCAAAAGAAGAACGAAGCTTTGTCTCGAAATATGGCAGAAAATCCAAAGAGATTCTGGTCGTATGTAAAGTATGCTCGCAGCAAGACACAATCAGTGCCTTCCGGTGGGATACGAATGGAAATACTGTTGATGTAAGTGCTGCTACAGCAGAGTTACTAAACACAGTCCTCCGAAATTCATTCACCAAAGAAGAGAAAGTAAATATTCTAGAATTCGCATCAAGCAAAAGTGATTAGCAAAATGTGAAGCCTGCAATTAGAATTCCTAGTGCCCACTTCATCTGAGAAATACATTTATAGCTACAGCTTATAGCTCTGAGGAATTAGGAGATTGCCTGGGATTCATAATCAAAAACCATTCTCTCTAAAAAGTTCACTATATTCTGAAAGTCACAGACCAAAAAGAACCCACACAATCCAACTACCAGAGCAGTTCAGAGTCTAATGCGCTGATGCAACTATAACTGTTCAAACTAAATGTTTAAGTGAATGCTCGCCATAATTTGATGATAATGTTCATCAAACGCCACGCTAAATAATGGTAGAATGTCTGTCCCGCGGCGATACATGAAAATACGACATACGCAAACTGAAGATAGATCATTAAAGTCATCCCAGAATTAACACTTCACTCGAAAACGATTTATGGTTACGTGTATCCCGAGAAACTTATTACGGCGTCTGAGGCTGTTTATAGCAATGATACCGACGCGACGCGACTCCCGGCACAGGTGGTGCGCTAATCAGCGTCTGGAGAGAACTGGGGCCTTCCTCTCTCGCGCAGCGTTCTTACATATAAAGCCGCGGTGCGGACGGCTAAGGGAACGCCTGATCAAATCTGCTCTCCTGACTAGCCGCTGGGCTAGTAATGCACCACTTTAAGTTATCGAATAAATCATTGCTTCCTTTGCTGATGGCCGATGAAGCTCTCAATTTAAATGTGCAATCAGCACACAGGTAAGTAATCATAATAAAAGTCTGACGTGGCTAAGTCAAATATTTTGGGCGAGAGAATTAATTTAATTACACTACAGGCAGTAGACGAGCTCTGAACTTGCTCTTTGGAGATACGCTATAGCTATAGTTTTATAGTTGTTCTGTTGAAACTTCTCACATCTTTATAATTATAGCGGATCTCCCTTCTACTTAAATTTAAACATCCTAGCTTTATTTATTCGCCTACTTAATCTATCTTGCTTCCTTTATTTTTAATACAAAACCCAGAAAATCATGAATTTCAACTAAAATTTTAATTTGTGAGATACAGAATACTGTTTCTACCAAATTATTATGCACAAAGAATCTAAATATAAATTTTTAAGTTTCTAGCTCTTTTCTGTTGCGCCAATGATTTTTACAGAAAAACGTCCAAATTTCGAAAATGGTTAAAGTTATTGAACTGATATTCAACACATATTGATTTAGTATTACTCCTGACATGCTAGAAACGTTTCAGGTTATTTACTTGATTTTTTAAGTATTGCACAACATTTATGACGTCAGAGCTAGTTACAGCGGACTGGCTGGCACACAATGGAAAGACTGATGTGAATTTTATAAAGCGTGAGTATGCTGCTTCCCTACAGTACCTTACAAGGGGCTTGCAATCAAATTGTGTGCTTAAGGTATACCGCCTCTGTTATGTTACTGAATTCGTGATTTCCTGTCAGAGAGGCCGTAGTTCGTAGTAATCGAGTAACACAGAAGTGATTTCTGGCGTTCCCTAAGGTAGTGTTAGAGGTCCTCTGCTGTTCCTTATCTACTGAGTATAGACGGTTTATGAGTTACTCTAATGTTGTTTGCAGATGAAGCTGCGGTTTATCGTCTGCCAAAGTCATGAGAAGATCAAAACAAATTGGAGAACGATTTAGAAAAGAAAATTGGCAATTGACGCTAAATAATGAAAAGTGTGAGATCATGGATATCAGAGCTAAAAAGAATCCATTAAATTTCGGTTACACGATGAATCAATTAAATCTAAAGGCCGCAAGTTCAACTACATACCTAGGAATCATAATTACGAAAAACCTGGTATTGCAAAGAGCAGACAGAAAATGTGCAGAAGGCGAAGCAAAGAATGCGTTTCATTGGCAGAATACTTAGAAAATGCCTACACCATGCTTGTCCGTCATCTTTTGGGGTATTGCTGCACGCTGTGGGCTCCTTATTATACAGGATTAACGGACTACATCAAGAAAGTTCAAAGAAGAGCAGCACATTTTGCACTATCGAGAAATAGTGGAGAGAGTGTCACTGACATAATACGGTATTTGAGATGGACATCATTAAGACAAAGGGGTTTCTCGTTGCGGCGGGATCTTTCCACGATATTTCAATCAGAAAATTTCTCTTGCGAGTGCGAAAAATATTTTGTTGACGCCGACTTACATAGGGAGAAACGATGATCAAAATAAGGGAAAGCAGAGCTCACACGGAAAGATATAGGTTTTCGTTTTTTTTCGGGCGTTGTTCGAGACTGGAATAATAGAGAGTTACTGTGAAGGTGGTTCGATGAACCCCTTGCAGGCACTTGAGTGTGATTTGCAGAGCATGTATGTAGGTATAGATACAGGTGTAGATGCTAAATGGCGATAAGACGGTGTTTACACGTCTTTTGAGAGTGCGGCTTAAGAGGACTGCCCGTCATGTATCGCACGATCAAACGTGGCTAGGCGGGGCATGTAACATACAGACGATGCTCTGCTCTTCCACAACGGGGTTGTGATCACCCTCGCTCGAACTCAGCATTTTCTCGTGGAAATGGCGACCTTTCGCCTGAATCAGGCGTTTGATCAAGTCCGTCATTCTTTTCGTACGGCTGTCCTCCGTCATATGGGATATCCAGAAACTATTGCCTAGGTGGTCCGTATAATGAGGGTCTTACACAACCAATTCTGATCGGGCGCTCGGTGCGACAAGGATAGCGCCTGTCAATGCTGCGGTACGCATTCACCCTAGAGCCAGTGTTACGTGGCCTATGACAACGGCGGACCGGGGTATCGCTACGTGAACATCGATTTTGCTGCACCGAACATGTGGACAATTTGGTTCTTTCGAAGTGCCAAAGATACCCAGGCAGTGCTTGCGTGGATGGCGACCTGTGGTTGGCGGTGAGGCGTCGGGCAGTTCTCTTAACGTACGTAAATCGCGAGCTGTGTGTACTGATACGGGCCTCCTGGATGGGAGCGCTGACTCGATGATTGGCATAGATTTCACTGACCTGCCGCGCTCTGCGGTCCTGGGCTGCAGACAGCTCCTGCAGTGGGTCAGCTTTGGACTCGTCGAACATTGCGTCTGTTCCGCTGAGCACCTGCAACGTACTGTCTATGTCAACATCGAGATAGCATCGCGGATCCCTTATGTGGTGCGAACTCTGTCAGCTCCACGGTCCCTGGCTTGCCACGTGTTAGCTGCAGTGAGTTCCTTTGCTAGCCAGGGGATGATCTTCACAGTCCGCTGTGAGTCCCTCACCATTCCCCAGGTGGAGAGGGGGTGGGTCTTCACCATGTTCCCAACAGATTTCGCTCACAGTCGACAATTAGGCGGCGTTGCCCGACGTCGACGTGCCTTACCAGCTCACTGCTCGACACACGTACTCCGGCCGCTCTGGCCTCTCCGGCGACGTTGTCGCACTTCCCAGCGCCCTTCTGTCGTATTGGACTCTTTTCTTCTGGAGCACAGCTACGTGTCTGCTCGTCTGCCAACTGTGCGCTTGTTGTCGACGAAAGCGGTCTACACTGAGATGCAAATGGCCTGTGCTCCCAGTGTGATAGAACTGAACTACTCGCACTGCAGGTCGCGCAGTTTATGGCGGGCGGTGAGTGGCCATTTTCTTGACACTGCTGCGCGCTCCACGTGGTGGGTCACCGTCAGAGGGAAACAACCAAATCGTTCTCTTCTGCGCAGAGTTCACCTCGCCGCCTCCCTGCTTTGCGTCGCGTGCAGTATGATGGACACGGGCTGTCATCGCTTCGTCAGCAAAAGTCTCGCGCTTGCTCCAGCAAATTCTGGCCCTCCTCATATGTGCCACGCGTGATCGAAAAACGATGCGCATGATTTTGTTCCCGGTTGACGTGTAGTACCCGCAGATGGAGACTCACTCTGTGAATTTTTTTCCGTGGCCTTGCAGTTCGATATTTTTTTCCACCGGCGAGGAGAGAGAGTATTCTCGATTTCTGAACTTATGCGAAGCAACAAAAATGCGCTATTGATCGTTATCCGAAATACAGGCAATACTCTTCCGTCTTCCTTTGGAGTGCTTTCAACGACCTGCCACGTAGCTGGAATGTCCCTGCAATAAGCAGTTCATCTGATACACCATTTTTGGTCCTATCATCCACAACGGTATTCCCCTTCATTTCGAGGACAAGTGCATGGATTTCCCCACGGCTACGGATGGCTTCAATCCGCAGGTTGGAGTAAAAAAAGATCTTCTTCTCTGGTATATACCAGGTGATCAAAAAGTCAGTATAAATTTGAAATGTTAATAAACCAAGGAATAATGTGATAGAGAGGTAAAAATTGACACACATACTTGGAATGACATAGGGTTTTATTAGAACAAAAAAAGTTCACAAAATGTCCGACAGATGGCGCTGGACAGAAAATCGTCAGTGACTGCTACCGTGACGGGTGAGAGGTACGCCGATATGTTACAGAATCGCATCATCCCCAGCCTGGCTGATAAACACCTGCTGGAATGTACGATGTTTATGCAGGATGGCGCTCCACCACATATTGCTAGACGCGTGAAAGACCTCTTGCGCGCGTCGTTTGGTAATGATCGTGTGCTCAGCCGCCACTTTCGTCATGCTTGGCCTCCCAGATCCCCAGCAGACCTCAGTCCGTGCGATTATTCGCTTTTGGGTTACCTGAAGTCGCGAGTGTATCGTGATCGACCGACATCTCTAGGGATGCTGAAAGACAACATCCGACGCCAATGCCTCACCATAACTCCGGACATGCTTTACAGTACTGTTCACAACATTATTCCTTGACTACAGCTGTTGTTGAGGAATGATGGTGGACATATTGAGCATTTCCTGTAAAGAGCATCATCTTTGCTTTGTATTACTTTGTTATGCTAATTATTACTATTCTGATCAGATGAAGCGCCATCTGTCGGACAGTTTTTGAACTTTTGTATTTTTTGGGGTCTAATAAAACCCCATGTCATTCCAAGCATGTGTGTTAATTTGTACCTCTCTATCTACATTATTCGGTGATTTATTCAGTTTTCAAATTTATACTGACTTTTTGATCACCCGGTACATTTGATGTCCTCTTCCCGCTTTCCTTTCCTCCATTTCTGGGGTAAGCGTAGTTAGGGGCCAACGCCTCAAGCGATGCAGAATTTTTTCTATGTCCAAATGGTGGAGAAAATAGACCATTTTATTTTGTAGGTTGCTTTATAATCAGGAAAGTGAGGAAGGGACAAATATGAGGCATGGCAATGCCACGAGGAATGGATATGCGAACACTTCGATGATCGAGTCGCGTTCGTGCCAAACATTTTTATTTTCAGTTGAAGCAACACGTTTTATCCAATCTACACCTTCACAATGCGGTATGTTGTGTATTTTATTCAACTACAGTAACTTTTAACTAAGCATGAAAAAAAAGCTCCGAATCACAGGATCGATGGATCGACTCCTGCGAATTTTTTTTTTTGTATTTTTTCAATGCTGGTCATTTTATTTCGTACACATTGTATCTGAAAGGTAGTACGTTGGAGGGATGCGTGTATTTGCATGAACGTTTATTGAATTTCCAGTGTTGTTGCGCTGGTCGCAGGTTTTTATTGTTACAACACATAGTAAGTGGCTTTTATTTCTAGAAAAAGCAGCAAATAAAAAAAAGAGATCACGTGATTGCCTGTGAAACGAATGCTATCTTGGCTCGCGTCTCCATTCTCGCTTGATGCCATATTTCTATTAATTTTGCGACAGTGCTCCAGGCAGGCAGATCTAAAATCAACAGGGAAAGTTCATTTATTTTAGTTGGAAACTACTAAGTTGCTATGCCTATTGAGAGTGAAACGGGATAGGAAGTAAGACAGATCATTTCGAAGTCCAGTGTAACGTTTTGCTAATACGTGCTAATATAGGCTTGTTCGTGTTACCGGTACGTCATGTTTTACTACAACAGACTTTCGATATATCGGAGTAAGCAGTATTTCATTTGTATCAGCACAGTGCATAACGTGGTAGCATTTTCCATTGTTTTACTTCAGACAGAAATTAATCATCAATAGACCATTCTCACACATTATCTAACATAGTCTGACAATGCTTCGGTAGTTTACCTATTCCATGCCTGTAGAATCCTACAGAATTTGAGTTAAAGATGTCATGAAACCAAGTTTGAAGTGCTTTTCCTCCAGAAAGGTATTTTCTTGATGGTTTTCCGATAAGGAGCGAGGATGGTAAATATTTGAACGTATAAGTCAGAAGAATACGTGTGTGAGGGATGACTTTTTAAACAAACTTCTGGATAGTTTTGTTTGTGAAATCAGCAGAGTGCAATATCTTATAGTAGCAACACGTGATGAGGTTTTGTAGCTTGTTTTTAAACATTGCGACCAAAACGTATGTTAGCTGCTGGCAGCGAATACCAGCTGCGACAGGCGCAGTCTGTGGAGGAGTTCGTAGTGTGCAACACATTTTTTGAGTCACCGGATGCAAAATTTTATGTTCACACTGCCCTTTGCTCGAGTGTACGTATTTTGTCAAGGCTCAGTCATTAATGCCTTAAGAAGTTAAAATAAAGTCATTATAACTCATCATTGGTCACAACGTTGCAAGGAATTTTCAGTCAGCGAACTGATGGTGACCAAGGAAAAGTGTATCAATAGTCATCCCTTTGACTCCTAATGCTTTGAGTTCGAGCGTCCAGTACTCCTACTGCAGACTTCTGAATCTCGCCTATTGGATACAAATGTCGCACACGGTCGCAGTTCACCACATGTATCTGTTACCGACACTTACTGAATGTGGAAAATCATTTATGCCAGAACGATCTTTCTTAAAACAAGAAAAATATTTTCCGAAGTGTTTTCCTAAAGTACTCACCCCACACACAACTGGAAGGTTCCGAGCAGTCTCTGTTGTCTTCTCGCCTCTATTAAACCCATAGTGAATAGTATGTCTGAAATGTTACACACTTTTCCACAAACGACTCTATTTTACAACTCTTGAACAACGTTTTAAGTTTCAAGCGTGCAAAATGCGATATGTAACTGCAAGAGAAATCCTAGAACTGCAAATAAAAAAGCGCCGCGCCCAGTTATCCTGGTTGGTCAGTGGTTATGTTGGGCGGCGGGTGGCTCACGGCCAGTGGCCGTCGGTGACTGGTGGCCGCTGCAGGGAGAGCGATGCACCGTCGAGCGCGGACTCTCGTCATCTCGATGCGAACACAAGATGTCTGGCAGAATCGTCCCTGGAAGTTTTTGCTGTTACTGGCGTGCCGGATAGTGAAGCGAATTAATTTTGACCTTCCATTAGACAGAACTTCAGCAGACACTCCAAATACGGTTTACAGAAATGTAGTCTCGACGGGTCTCATACCTTCAATTTTAGATCTACATTTTGCGACCTTTATCACTCTTTTTTAATTAGTTACTGTTCTCATCAATTGGTCTGTGCAGACGTTACATTACACCGTTTTAAGTCCATCGTTGAATGCTTCGCTGAGGTTTTTATTACAGCAAGGAGGCAGCCCTGCACCGTACAAACTGAGCTACCGTGCCGGCAATCCCTAGTTCATGAGCAGATACAGATCTATAGTGGCTGGCGAAGAATGACAGCACTACCGCCACACTCTGCCGCTTCCTGCAGTGTTGCCGGACAGTGCATATGGCCGGACTTCGGAATTCTGAGAGGCGGCCCGTTATATTGCCCGGCGCCGTATTTTATGTCTAAAACCGTACATTACATACCTTTGCTAACAGATTGATTCGTCAGTGTGTCAATGACTAAATCATGTTACCTCTGGAGTCGGATACTCTGAGAATCTGATATTTGATAATTTATTCATACCGACCAGGTTATTAAAAGGCGCATAACAGGACAAGAACCTCACAACAGTAATGCATAAAACAATGTAGAAAAGGCGTTTATGTAGTAGGAGACGATGATAATGTAGGTGCCTGCCACAGATGACCAGTTTTGCAGATTCCAGGTGTTCCCTGAGCCTAGCCTTTCTCATCTACCAAGTAAGTGAGTGTCTCAGAAAGTAAGTTACATATCGTTATCATAGGCCAAGCAACTTTTACTGAATGCTGCAGTACACTTACAGTAACAAATGTGCACGACATAATTCTTCAACATAGTCAGCAAGATTCTGCGAACAACCCTCAGAGTGCTACACCAGTTGTTCTGTTCTTCGTTGACAGAAATTCGCTACTCGGTCACAGCGCCATTCAAGTACATTTCTGCGGATATCCTCAGCGTTGGAAGATCTCCTTCTCCATAGATGTCCTTTAGCTTGCCGAAAAGATGGAAGTAGCGCGATACGAGGTCTGCGCTCTCTGATCAGCATCATCGACGTCTGTGAGGTCTTGTTAGTCAGACTGTTGCCACTATTGACTATGGCTCCACGCAACGTTCCACTTGCTCCACCACGGCCAGAATTTCGCGGGCAGTGAATCTGCTGCAGTTTAGATACTCTGCCGACAAGAATCGTGCCGTCCCACGTACTTCAGCTTCAGAGCACGCCCTCTTTCAGTCGCACACTGCGGTGCACCTGATACCAACACTGCAGCAGAACTCGGGTCCGCAGGAAACGCAGAACGGCACTCTGCTGTCCCCTGACAATGCACCACCCTCGCAGTGAAGAGAGAGATCTTAGCGTGGGACGACAAGCTGGAAAGCGGCGAGCCACCTGGACTGTCACTTTTCATAATAATCAGTTTCGTAATGAGATGAGAAAGGAACAGAGTACGTAGGCGCTGATACGGGATCAATTAAACGAAAGATTTATTTGCACTACAGTGGTTGGTCAAACTCATTTTAACTTTCCTAATTCAACCTCCAAATAACTGCTTCTGAATTTGGAAGCGAGCCACGAGCTTCGTGTCGGCACTGAGGACGAGCTAACGGTACGGGTGCGGACGGTTGGGACAAAGCGACCAACGAGTGAGTACCTCAGGATCGAGAAAGAGCTTTTGCTTCAGGCTGCAAAACCACAGTACACCTGACGCAAGGCATCCACGGTGTGCCAAAGTCGCTCCTGTGATTCACTCTGCCGTCTGTCGGAATTCTTCCGCAAACGGCCAATACAGAGTCCGGATTTGGGAAAAGCTGGGAGTGTGAGGAACTAGCCTCTCATCCAGCCCTTCAGCTTGCTGGTAGACGGCCTAGCGAGGCTAGTTTATACACTGAAGTGCCAAAGAAACTGATATACGCATACGTAATCAAAAACAGAGACATGTACAGGCAGAATACAGCGCTACGATCGACAAAGCCTATATAAGACTAGTAGTGTCTGGCGCAGTTTTTAGATCGGTTACTGCTACTACAGTGACAGGTTACCAACATTTAAGTGAGTTTGAACGTGGTGTTATAGGCACCGCACGAGCATTGGGACACAGCATTTCCGAGGTAACAATAAAATGGGCATTTCTCCCGTGCGACAATTTCACCAGTGTACCCTGAATATCAGGAATCCAGTAAAACATCAAATCCTCGACATCGCTGAGACCGGAAAAAGATCCTGCAAGAACAGTACCGTCGTTCAACGTGACACCGATATGTTGCCTCATCGGACGAGTCTCATTTCAAATTGTATCGAGCGGATGGACGTGTACGAGTATGGAGACAACCTCATGAATCCATGGACCCTGCATGTCAGCAAAGGGACTGTTCAAGCTGGTGGAGGCTCTGTAATGGTGCGGGGCCTGTGCAGTTGTAGTGGTATGTAATCCCTGATACGTCTAGATACGACTCTGACAGGTGACGCGTACGTAAGTATCCTGTCTGAACACCTGCATCCATTCATGTCCATTGTGTATTCCAACTGACTTGGACAATTTTAGCAGGACAATTGAAACGTCTCTGTGAACTCGTTTCATAAGACGCTTGTCGAATTCGGTACAACTTATTCACTTTACTACCTGATTTTAGTTCAATTCATGAACTCATCCAGAGAGATTGAGAAATAAGGCCTATTGAATATTATATGTGTGTTTTAATGTGGGGTTTCGGTTTTGTTTTGTGGGAAACGCTGAGTTGGCCATCGTCTGCTGGGAGCGGACGATGTTGTTTCTCGTTCGAAGGAGAGCACAGGATGACCAACTTAGGTTTCCAATACCTGAACAGAGAGGTTTATCCATCTTAGTCTAAGGCTGTGTCGAAGGCTGTTTTTGTGTGTGAGGTTGGTGACGGAGGGCTACCCCTCCGGTAGCTTCCGCTGCACGGGGAGCTAGGTAATCTCGAAAGAGAAAGGGGCACTCTTCGGTGAACGCTTGGTGAGTACGGGTCGTAGCTCTTAAGGGGGGCCCGCATCTCGTGGTCGTGCGGTAGCGTTCTCGCTTCCCACGCCCGGGTTCCCGGGTTCGATTCCCGGCGGGGTCAGGGATTTTCTCTGCGTCGTGATGGCTGGGTGTTGTGTGCTGTCCTTAGGTTAGTTAGGTTTAAGTAGTTCTAAGTTCCAGGGGACTTATGACCACAGCAGTTGAGTCCCATAGTGCTCAGAGCCATTTCTTAAGGGGGGTTTCAGGTGATACGAAGCAGGTTGAGTCAGGACTTCATTAACTGTTGAAATACTTCAGAACTTCAGCTTAACTGAAGCGTGTGAAGCGAGTTATTTTTCCGAATGTGCCATAATTATATTGCTTTAAATAGGCAATTTTTCGGTGTTTGTGTTAAAAGTGTGGAAGTTGCTTTTGTCTTTGTGTGTCGATTTTGTGCCACGTGTTTGGTAATCAGTGACCCTTCTGGTCCACCACGATAGCGCAATAGGCTTTATTTTAACAGTTTGCTTGTTTAATGAGCTATAATTTCTGCAAGAATATCTGTTCTTTCCTACGCTTTCTGCAAAGCAGCACAACAGTTTGATTCGGAATTCACCACGTGCTCTGCCGTTTGCAACCAGCAGACACAGTTAGTAAGTTGAATAATTATCGCACAGCCTCGTGCATTGGTTAAACCTCTGTCCAGAATAGTGCATGCGTAGAATCGTAATGCGAATCTCACTGAGATATTTTTATGGTATGAATGCAAAGGAGATGATAGTATCATTGTCTCCCACCCCCGTTTTCTGTGTTTCTTCTTGCTGTAGTTAAATTGTGCTCTGTTACATTCTCGTGTAATTCCTACTTAAATATTTCTAGTCAGACACCAGTTATGTGTAGTTAGGATGTGCAACCAAATACTCAGATAAAATAAATAATCTACGTGAAAGATAAATTCTGTGGTGTTGATCCTACCCAGTTAGTCCGATTTCCAATCCTGAATTAATCAAGTTGCTTCCTGCACGACATGGAGTGCTATTTATCTGGCTAAAAGAAATTTGCATACTTATAATTAAATTATTGATGTAATTAAACTAATAATTTCCCATCTCCGTTTTTTTTCTAAATGTTTAGGAAGGGCTTGGGCTGGTGGCGACCCTGAATTACTGAATTTTTATCATTATTTTTGTGAGAGAAGCAGCTAGAAATGCGAGAGAACGTAGATCGCTCGATGAGAAACGTCGTAAAGAGTAATACGTTACACAATGCGACACGCCCACACGTCTGAATGGCTACAGAGTGTCTCCAGGAGCACTCTGAGTGTAAACACTTCCGCAGGCTAGCGAACTCCCCAGACATGAACATTATAGAGCATATCTGGGATGCCTTGCACTCGCTGTTCAGAAGAGATCTCCAGCTCTCGTACTCTTGCAGATTTATGGACAGCCGTGGAGGATTCATGGTGTCAGTTCCCTCCAGTACTACTTCAGACATTAATCGAGTCCATTCCACGTCGTGTTGCGGCACTTCTGCGTGCTCGCGGGGGCCCTACACGATATTAGGCAGGTTTACCAGTTCAAAATGGTTCAAATGGCTCTAAGCACTGTGGGACTTAACATCTGGGGTCATCAGTCCCCTAGGATTAAAAGTACTTAAACCTAACTAACCTAAGGACATCACACACAGCCATGCCCGAGGCAGGATTCGAACCTGCGACCGTAGCAGCAGCGCGGTTCCGGGCTGAAGCCCCTAGAACCGCTCGGTCACAGCGGCCGGCTGGTGTACCAGTTTCTTTGGCTCTTCAGTGTATAACAGAAGGCACCAATCGATCAATTGCTCTGCGACGTCAGATGGATTTACCAGATTTGTTTAACATAGGCTTGGGTATCGTGACTCTTGGTGGAAGTAACGGGAAGACAGGTACAGAAGAAGCTATGAACACCGCTGGATTGCTGGCCGCCGTGGAGTGCACATCTTCGTGAGGAGCTCATCACGTGCAGCACTGGCTGTGCTTCCGACGGCAGAGGCACTAGGCAGATCATCGCGAGTGCTGCGCTCGTCCACACCCAGTCACCTCGACACTGCAGAGTTCACATGCCAGCGACTATCACTGTGAGCACGAATGCAGCATCGGCGCGTTAGGGAAACCCGCTTATTGGAATCGTGTCAGCGGCTAGAGTGCGAGTCTGCAGTCTATCAGTGCACGCTAACATCTGTGGCTCTCTTTTCTCTCATGCACATGTTCATCACCACTGGATTTTTAAGGTTTTGTCTGGATTATGACCAGGTCTGATTCACTTAACAATACCAACACAAAAGCGGGATTTCACAATCTGTAACCTATTTTCTGAAGTTTTTAGTTAGTATTTGTCGTACGAAGTGACTGTAATTTTATGTGTGTGTGTGTGTGTGTGTGTGTGTGTGTGTGAATCCAAAGAGACCAAACTGCTGAGGTCATCGGTCCCTAGACGTACACGCTTCTTAAACTAACTTAAACTAACTTATGCTAAGAACAACACACACACCATGCCCGAGGGAGGACTGAAATGTCCGGCGGGAGAGGCCGCGCAATCCGTGACGTGCCGCCTCAAACCGCGCGGCATAGGTCGAGGAAGATAAGTACTTGCTACAATACGCAAAACAAAGAATGGATCAGCTCGTAATCCGGACTGAAGAGTTTTAGTTCATTAATTTTCGCTACTTGCCTCGGATTACTGTGCGGCTGGTCCAGGCGGAGGTTCGAGTCCTCCCTTGGGTTCAAATGGTTCAAATGGCTCTGAGCACTATGAGACTTAACATCTGTGGTCATCAGTCCCATAGAACTTACAACTACTTAAACCTAACTAACCTAAGGACATCACACACATCCATGCCCGAGGCAGGATTCGAACCTGCGACCGTAGCCTCCCTTGGACATGGGTGTGTGTGTTTGTCCTTAGGACAATTTAGGTTAAGTAGTGTGTAAGCTTAGGGACTGATGACCTTAGCAGTTACGTCCCATAAGATTTCACACATATTTGAACAATTTTTTTGACCTCGGATTCCTTCACCTATTCGTACATTGTAACATTGGGAGCTTATCATCCCAGCTGTAGCCCACGTGTTGGACCACTGAGCAGTGGTCTGGCGTACGAGCCCATCGGGGTGGAAACTGAATACGAGCATGCGGAGTGAGGCTTAAACTGTGTGCAGACAACTGGCGCACTCATAACCTCACCCCTTTGACGACGATTACACTGCTGAGCCATTGGCGGCGTCTAGCCACAGAGACAAGTTTCAGAATATGCTCTTAACGCAGTGTAGGCTTACCTGCTGCGCGATGAAGTCAGCCGTCCAGCAGTAGAAGTAGAGCTGGGCCGTGTAGAACGGCAGGATCAGCGCGTACTGCAGGGCCGTCAGCGCGTCCTTGATCTGCAACGGCAAACACTTCGGACATCAGCCAGAAAGCAGCGCGTCGCATGGTCAGCATGTTCACCAGGGCATACCATCATAGTGAAGCTGCAGTATAACTGGCTACTGTTACTGGCCTGCAGTGGTCTGCATGAAGGACCGGTTGAAACAACTCTGCGCTCACCGTCCCGCACATCTTTACAGCAACGCACGGACTGATACTTTTGGGGCTCTTTATTGCCGATCTGTGTGGGAAACGTATCGCTGATCGCTCGGGGTGCTAACTTCTCTGAGGTGTGACTTGCGCTCCGCAGTCCGTGTACTACCTGGGACCAGAACTCTGGTCTCAGTGTGTCGAACTGCAACGTGCCTCCAGGCTCCTGGCGTGTGCGTACTGTAGTCCGCCATTTCTTAGGCAGGGAGAATGTTTTGATGGGGCTGTAAGTGATTAAGGATTATTTGCCCATTCCAGATCACAAAAACTTGTGTCGCGGAGTGTAACGACGGCTGAAGCAGAGATTGTCAGGTCAGCACGAGATCGCAGTGCCTAATTTAAATTTGCTTACTCCACGTAAGCTACGAATTTTACAAATTGTCCAGTGGATTTGTCCCTCCAAATGGTAACAGAAAATTTAGTGCTATAGATGTATTTCGTGG
The DNA here is from genome assembly GCF_021461395.2 of Schistocerca americana. Lineage (NCBI taxonomy): Eukaryota > Metazoa > Arthropoda > Insecta > Orthoptera > Acrididae > Schistocerca > Schistocerca americana. The sequence continues at coordinate 27,674,236 of NC_060122.1, read as the reverse complement.
GCTTTGTATCTATATTCTGCATTCACTGCAGGTAACTGGCAATTATTTACGATGCTGTTCCCGAAATACATTAACTGTCAGCTTGCACACGCATTCTATGTACACCTCAGCGAAAGATCTTGCAAAGAACCCGAGGAAATTCTGGCCACTAAGCGGGCCGAAGGCTACAACCCATTCTGGTGCGGCAATAGAAAACAACGAAAGAAAAGATGAAGTTCCAGGTTTCGCGTTTAAGGAATCGTCCACGCAGGAGTATCGTAGGAACGTACCGTCGTTCGATCGCCGCTCAGACGACCGTACAGAAGACGCAGCAAAAGGGATCCCTCTCGTTGAGGGTCAGCTGAAAGAGATGAAAACAAATCAGTCGCCAGGATCAGATGGAATCCCGACCCCGTTTGACAGACAGTGATATTGGCCCTTTACTTAGCTCGCTTTCATTGTATTTACCGCGAATCTCTCGCCATGCGCAAAGCCCCTAGGGACTGGATAAAAGTGCAGGTGATTCTTTATAAGAAGGTTGAAAGAATGGACCCGCAAAATTATAGACCAACATTCTTAACATAGATTTGCCACAGAACTCTTTAAAATATTGTAATACGGATATAATAAATTTCGTTCAGAGAGAAAAGATTCTGTCCACAAATGAGCGCGGATTTGGAAAGAATCACTCTTGCAAAACTCAGCTTGCTCTTTTCTCACACGATGTCCCGAGAACTATGGATGAAGCACAGTAGGCATATTCGGCATTCCAAGCGTTTCACACAGTGTCCTAGCGCTGACTCGTGACGAAGGTAGGAGCATGTTGATATCTGAGCGGCCCGAGGACTTCTTAAGCAATGGAACGCAGTATGTTGTCCTCGACAGCGAGTGTTCATCAGGGACAACGGTACCGCCAGCAGTGCTTCACGACAGCGTGACACGACCGCTCTTCGTGTGTGTACACATCAGTAATCTGACGTATAGGCTGAGCAGCAATTTGCGACAGTTTGCTGGTTACACTGTACTACACTGAAAAATATCGTCGATGAGTGACTGGCACGTCTATTGTATGATCTTTTGAAACGCTTACTATTGTTAATATTTCATCTCCTTTGTTATTTTCGTTTTTGTGGTTTATTTAATTTTTTACAATTTATTTCACAAATACTATTTTCAGAGGTCTACACCCCAGTTTTTCCAGTCGTGGCATTCCCCAATTTCATTACGCTGCAGCTGCGTAAGTCAATTTCGGTTATTTCCCGAGATGAATCCCCTGGGTAATTCATCGTATTGCCTGCTTTAGATCCTGCGCGGTGCTCATACACAAGTGAAAACGATAACAGTTGAGGAGGACATGAGCGATTTATAAGGTGTTAAGTAGTGCAAAATGGTGTCAATGTAAACATAAGACAGTAATACAGGTCTTATTACAGGATGAGTTGGAGAGAGTTTCTATTTGACGTGATGAATGGTAGCATTGCTGTAAATGTGGAAAAATGTGAGTTAATGCAGATGAGTAGGAAAAACAATCGTGCCAGTAGTGGTGTTCTGTTTGATTCGCCCATATCGATTACATATCTTGGTTTAACATTGCAAAGCGATATGAAATGGATCGAACGCCCAAGGATGGTGGCGGGGAGGGCGAATATTCGACTTTGGTTTTTTGCGGGAATTTTGCGAAAGTGTAACTCGTATGTAAAGCAGACCGCGTACACAGTACTAGTACGACCCGTTCTTGAGTACTGCTAGAGTGTTTGGTTCAAATGGTTCAAATGGCTCTGAGCACTATGGGACTTAACTACTGAGGTCATCAGTCCCCTAGAACTTAGAACTACTTAAACCTAACTAACCTAAGGACATCACACACATCCATAGGATTCTAACCTGCGAACGTAGCGGTCTCGCGGTTCCAGACTGTAGCGCCTAGAACCGCTCTGCTCGAGTGTTTGGGATACCCATCAGGTCGGATTATATGATGACATCGAAGCAGTTCAGAGGCGGGTTGCTAGACTCGTTACCGGTAAGTTCAACCAGCACGAGAAAATCACTGAAGGTAGAAAGACGTCTTTTCGTAAGGGACTGTTCAGAAAACTCAGAGAGCTGGCATTTGCTCCTGACTGCGAAACGATTCTGTTGCCACCGACGCACTTTTTACGTAAGGATCGCAAAGACAAGATAAGCGAAGTTAGGACTCGTAAGGAGTCATATAGACACCCGTTTTTCCGTCGCTCCGTTTGCGAGTGGAATAGGAAAGGAAACGGCTGGTAGTGGTAAAAGATACTTTCCGACTTACACCATAGGCTGGCTTTCGGATTATGTACGCAGGTGCAGCTATCTGTGTTGTCAAAGTAGAACATATGTAGCAATCATACGTGCAGATAGTTTCCATGAAAAGTCGAGATTTAACGACTTGTTGAAAGAAATTCAGAATGTTGGTGAAGGAAATACAGGGTTTCCATAATGCAGCGGAGTGTGCGCTGATATGAAACTTGCTGGCAGATTACATCACTTGCCCGTGAAAGGCACAAGTCCCTAGTTCGAGTCTCGGTCCGGCACTCAGTTTTAATTTGCCAGGAAGTTTCGAAATACAGGGTGTTCGAAAATAATACATACGCTCTTTGAAACTATAAATCTCTTTAAGTAAATGGAAATGAAAAGTTTTTCTTGTAACGTAATGCGGTACCTGAAATTTACGATCCTCCACCGTAGTGTCCGCAGCTCGTGGTCGTGTGGTAGCGTTCTCGCTTCCCACGCCCGGGTTCCCGAGTTCGATTCCCGGCGGGGTCAGGGATTTTCTCTGCCTCGTGATGACTGGCTGTTGTGTGATGTCATTAGGTTAGTTAGGTTTAAGTAGTCCTAAGTTCTAGGGGACTGATGACCATAGATGTTAAGTCCCATAGTGCTCAGAGCCATTTTTTGAACCACCGTAGTGGATCGTCGACAACTACTTGTGAAGTGGCAACTGTGTTGTTCCTAATGGAACATCACCGCAGGCCGGCCGAAGTGGCCGTGCGGTTAAAGGCGCTGCAGTCTGGAACCGCAAGACCGCTACGGTCGCAGGTTCGAATCCTGCCTCGGGCATGGATGTTTGTGATGTCCTTAGGTTAGTTAGGTTTAACTAGTTCTAAGTTCTAGGGGGCTAATGACCTCAGAAGTTGAGTCCCATACTGCTCAGAGCCATTTGAACCATTTGAACCAACACCGCAAGGTCTCTCAGTTTACTCTGTCCAGTGACACTGGACTCGCATTCGGGAGGATGGCGGTTCGAATAAGCGTCAGACCATCCAGATTTACATTTTTCAAGATTTCCCAAATCACTGCAGGCAAATACCGTGACGGAGGGTACGGCCGATTTCCTTTCCCATCATGTCGCAATCCGAACTGTGCTCCGTTTCTGATGACTGAGCTGTCGAGGAGACGTTAAGCTCTAATAGTCCGTCCTTTCAGACAATCCAGCGCACGCTGTGTCGTAGACAGAAGACGAAGATAGAAGCCTAAAGTAGTCAAACCCGTTGGGTACTCGGCAGCACTCCCCCTTCTTCCTACGTATCTCGAAGCAATGTGCAACTAAGAAATGTCGTGACACCAGTGGTCCTATATAACATAGTAATATTCATATTCAAAAATGTCTGTAAGATCAGGAGTTTATCATGTGTAGGATTTCTGGATGCGAGTCACCTGTGACAGTCCCTTCACAGTTGTACGACCAGATTAACCCTCCAGACGAAAGACAACGTCAGTGGTATACTCCTGGTAGGTTAACATGCCTTTATTCAGCTACACATAGAGTTTCGGAAGCCAAGCGATTGTGCCGACTGATGTTGTTCCATTATGTTCGAAAGTCGTTTCATCCGACCCAAGACTCAGCTTAGATGCTGGATACTTCAGTCGTCTTCACATGTTGATTAACCGCTTACAAAAGTCAGTTCGTACGTCGGTATACCCCTCGCTGAGAGTATGGAGAAGTGTCGAAATGTGAACGCTGATTTTGATGATCCCAGTTTCAAAAAGCTTTTCGCGATTGCGTGTACGCCTGATTCGCTGTATCAAAACATCCATTTTCTGCCGAAGGCCTCTCTTTTCCACTTTGCGTGTTCCACACATCGTGCACCGTTCGATCTACTTCAAACATATCTGGCATTCATGTAATTGTTATCCTTGAAGGTGGAGCTGTTGCAATTTCTACTCTAGGGTCAGTGAACCTCACTCTCTGTTTTCCAGTAACATTTCAGCACCCATTTCCGTTCTTAAAACCATAACAGCATTTTTGTTTCCAATTCTGCAACAAGTGGAAACTTTGCTTAGCTTTTCATTGCCTTCTGAATTATTACCCATAAAAATATTTCTGACTGGGTAGCAGGTGTCTCTACGACATTAAATGGCGACATAACAGGCAATGCATAATTTCAGATATCAAGTATGTAAAATTGCGTTTCCTTTTAGACTGGGTTCTAGCTGCCCTTGCACGTTTTAATAGCAGTTTGTACTTAATAAGTACTTCCTTTGTTCTACGTAATGTTTATTAGCAGTGGCAGTGGCGTATCTGAGCAAACCGACGTCAACTTCTTTCGAGAAGCGGCTGCGTCGTTTAGAACACTTGATTTTACAGATTGCTGCTATGTAGAGGTTCGGCTGATACGCGTTATTTTTCTGGACAACCGAATGTAAGTGAAATAATTCGGAATTAATTTGATGATCAGCCTGATACATATCTAGATCAAACCAGATTTTTGAAACGATACAATGGAATTATCATGGCTTTTCTTGCACTAATGCTGAAACAGTAATTTTTTTTCTTCTCTAGAAATCTGGAAGTTCCCACGTAGCAGGCTGATATGCACGCAAAATTGGAAATTAATTTCTTCTGCGTTCAAGTGATGCTCCACGACCGCCGTCTGTGGTCGTGTAAAAGAGGTGCGTGCGACTCACAAGGCCCACTCATAAAGAGACCAAGTCTGTAAAAGCCTGTTCGTCGTCACCGATTTCATCCGTATTTATGGTACACACAGGGTTTGGGGAGCTCCGCAGGGAAAAGTGAATGGAAAAAAAGCATTTTTGGGGCGCGTCGGGCGAGACGTGAAACATTCACTAACGTAGATTGCAGGCAGCGCTGGTGCAGCGGAGAGAGTACAGAACGGGTTTGATCGAGTACGCAGAAACGTTTTCTTTATTTTCAGTTTTTACGTTTTCTACAAATAAACCGAAATAGTACTCAATATACAGTAATTATTTCTATTTTAATAAAAGGCGAAGGAAAAAATAAAAAAAATATATAAAATTAGTTCCTATTATTATTTTATAGTTGACGAATTACACTACCTCAGACATTAGCCGAGTCCGTGCCACGTCGTGTTGCGGCACTTGTGTGTGCTCGCGGGCCCTACATGATATTAGGCAGGTGTACCAGTTTCTTTGGCTCTTCAGAGTATGAGGAATTGATTCGGGTCAAACTGGAAGAACTGGAGAAAACAAGTACTGTCTCTGTCCTTCAGTCTGTTTTGTTAAAATCTTGTCGCTAGCGCTGAATACCTACTTAAGGGTAGCGTGGGGGCGTCGGCGTATATTACGAGCAACAACTCTGATTAAGCTTTGCCTACTTCATCCTGATCCGCGAGCAAGCATACACTGTACATTGGCTGCGATTAGGAACACCTGCTCTGCTACATCTGGTCACGTTTCCCTAAAAAACAAGCACAGAATGGAACCAAAAACTCGTAACGTTTGAAAGGTAATACCCGTCAATTTGCTGAATCTAATATACGTGACACCTGTCTCATTAACACCAAACAAGCGCGGGGTTCATTCTTGTGGTAATTACATTAATTCTTCAGATAATTCCTTATTCACTGTTACCGTCTGCCACTGAACTGAAATGGCAATCACTACACACGTTTTACATGTTACAGTTAGTTAAACAATAAGCTCGGTGCAACCCTGCTTTCACTGCTCTGAAACATACTGATCATTAGTTATTTGACAGTATAAGCGCTACACTCCGCTTCACACGTGTTTGTGTCTGTAATTATAAAAGAGATGCGTCTTCTCTGTTCATAACGTTGGCAAAATAAACACTGGAGATGCTCCAGAAATTTGAATCACGTCTATTGATGAGCTTGTTAGTTTTCTGTTCCCTAGAGAGAATAACACAAATAATTGTGAAAGTTCTTGATGTATGATGTTTAGTTTGCAGTCGATGCATTTGTGTATCATTAGTAACTACCCTCTAACTAAAAAACGCGAATTAAAGTCAGTGACGTATAATTTTGTATTCCACCACTCGGCAGACATGTCTTTGAGACAGAATCTGTAGTCACTTAGCCTCCGACTCAAGGAACACATCGATTACTATTGTAGTATAACAATATATGTTTGACAATTCTGTGAAGGACAACTTATTTCCTGGATGGCACAGAGTTATCTTACTAAGTTAATTTAATCTATTTGTATCGCCTTCACTGAATAACCTGTGTGAATTACACTACTGGCCATTAAAATTGCTACACCAAGAAGAAATGCAGATGATAAACGGGTATTCAGTGGAATAATATATTATACTAGAACTGACGTGTGATTACATCCTGAGAAATCAGTACCCAGAACAACCACCTCTGGCCGTAATAATGATCTTGCTAAGCCTGGACATTGAATCAAATAGCGCTTGGATGGCGCGTACAGGTACAGCTGTCCATGCAGCTTCAAAGCGAAATCACAGTTCAGCAAGAGTAGTGACTGGCGTATTGTGACGAGCCAGTTGCTCGGCCATCATTGACCAGACGTTTTCAATTGGTGAGAGATCTGGAGAAGCTGGCCAGGGCATCAGTCGGACATTTTCTCTATCCAGAAAGGCCCGTACAGGACCTGCAACATGCGGTCGTGCATTATCCTGCTGAAATGTAGTTTGGTAGGGATCGAATGAAGGGTAGAGGCCGGTCGGTGTGGCCGAGCGGTTCTAGGCGCTTCAGTCTGCAACCGCGCGACCGCAGGTTCGAATCCTGCCTCGGGCATGGATGTGTGTGAGGTCCTTAAGTTAGTTAGGTTTGGGTAGTTCTAAGTTCTAGGGGACTGATGACCTCAGATGTTAAGTCGCATAGTGCTCAGAGCCATTTCTGCCATTTTTGAAGGGTAGAGCCACGGATCGTAAAACATCTGAAATGTCCATTGTTCAAAGTGCCGTCATTGCGAACAAGAGGTGACCGAGACGTGTAACCAATGGCATCCGATACCATCACGCCGGGTGATACGCCAGTATGGCAATGACGAATACACGCTTCCAATGTGCGTTCAGCGCGATGTCGCCAAACACGGATGCAACCATCGTGATGCTGTAAACAGAGCCTGGATTCATCCGAGAAAATGACGTTTTGGCTTTCGTGCACCCAGGTTCGTCGTTGAGTACACCATCGCAGGCGCTCCTGTCTGTGATGCAGCGTCAAGGGTAACCGCAGTCACGGTCTCCGAGCTGATAGTCCATGCTGCTGCAAACGTCGTCGGACTGTTCGTGCAGATGGTTGTTGTCTTGCAAACGTCCCCATCTGTTGACTCAGGGATCGAGACGTGGCTGCACGATCCGTTACAGACATGCGAATAAGATACCTGTCATCTCGACTGCTAGTGATACGAGGCCGTTGTGATCCAGCACGGCGTTCCGTATTACCCTCCTGAACCCACCGATTCCGTATTCTGCTAACTGTCATTGGATCTCGACCAACGCGAGCAGCAATGTCGCGATACGATAAACCGCAATCGCGATAGGCTACAATCCGACCTTTATCAAAATAGGAAACGTGATGGTACGCATTTCTCCTCCTTACACGAGGCATCACATCAACGTTTCACCAGGCAACACAGGTCAACTGCTGTTTGTGTACGAGAAATCGGTTGGAAACTTTCCTCGTGTCAGCACGTTGTAGATGTCGCCACCGGCGCCAACCTTGGTGAATGCTCTGAAAAGCTAATCATTTGCATATCGCAGCATCTTATTCCTGTCGGTTAAATTTCGGGTCTGTAGCACGTCATCTTCATGGTGTAGCAATTTTAATGGCTAGTAGTGTACATATTGCTCTGTGAATAAGGTTATAAATTTATGGTTTTGAGTCCAGGAAAGACATTTCACGTGGAAACTGCAACTAATTCGTCTTTTACGTTGCGTTTTAGATGTCATGCACACACCCATGGCAATAAGGAAGATATAGTACTGCAGCGCCTCGACAGCTCTCATGTTGCTGACACGGTAGCTCAGCGTGTTCGGTGAGAGGGTTAGCTGCCCTTTGTAATAAAAAAACTGAGTAAATGGATCAACGGTGATGTTAAACAAGTGTCATGGGACGTATGCCATTAACAAAAATAAGCGAACAGTAACGAACAAAATGATACAAAAAAGAAGAAAATGCTATAATATCGGTGCTTCTAAAGCGAATGCCGTTTAAGCTCATGCCTCCTGCCTCAGTTAAGGCTGCACTTTTATTAGGTTTGTGACAGCTACAAGTAGCGAGATCTAAAATGCAAAGGAACTCATATTTATTTTATTTGTGAACAGCCACATTTCTATAGTACTTTAGAAGGACTCGAGACAGCACATAAATACAGAGTGCTTCAAAGTATATGCTATTACAATAGTCTTTCGGTGTGCGGTTTTTCCGATGAACAGTACTTATTTTGTACTAGTATGGTGCATAATCTAATAACGTTTGCATTATTTTGTATCAGAGAGAAAATAATCATCAGTGGACTATTTTCTCACATTATCTAAAACTGTCTGGCAGTGCTCAAGTAATTTAGCAATTTCGCGCCTGTAGAATTCTACAAGATCTGCGTTAAAGATGTCATCAAACCAGGTATGAGTGCATTTTCGTCCAGAAAGGTATTTTCAGATTGGTTCTTCGATAAGGAGCGAGACTTGTAAATATTTAGGATATACGAACAGATGAATAAGTGTGTGAGGGATGATTTTTAAAACAAACTCCTTGATAGTTTTATTTGTTAAATTAGCAGAGTGGTTTTGTAGGTTGGTTTTTTTTTTTTTTTTTTTTTTTTTTTTTTACTCTGCGATCTAAAGGTGTATTAGTTGTTGGCAACAAATACGAGCCGCGATAGGCATTCCTCTTGGGAGGGGTTCAGAATACACAACACCCTTTTGAACCATCGGATGCAAGATAATACGTTCAAACTTCCCTTTGGTCGAATACGTGTTTCTCGTTAGGGCTCCACTAGTGATTCCTTTTTAAGAAGTTAACGTTAGGGCGCCTGCCTCCACAGCTGAGTGGCCAGCAGTCGGCTTCTGACACCGTGCGGACGGGATAGGCGCGCCGAGCAGCGCTCCGCAGACCTTGTTGTTGTTTACCCGCTAGCGCGCGATCGTGCGTCGTTGTATTAAACTGAAAGTACTGGTATCGACCCGCCAAGGCGTTATCATATTGACAAACCATAGTCAAACTGACGTTCAACGCATCGTACACGAGACCGGAGACCCATGAAGTAGAACGCTTTCTTCGAGACGTTGTGTGCATAGAACCGCGAGAAATGACACGCATCCATTTGCCTGTTGTATCCAACACAGTGTACCTCAAACTGGTTGACGAAGCGGCCTGTGGCAGACTCCTCCAACGATCTACAAACGGCTTACGCTTCTGCCACGCTGACGGTTATGTGGACGTGGTAGCAGTTGACCTGGTCTGGATGTGCGCACTGTGCGCAATTTTGAACTACCTTTTGAAATTCCCGCCAGCCTTGTTATTGACGCGCTGCAGCCATATGGCACAGTTTTGAGCCACACAGAGGAGACATGGAATACATTTGAAACGTACCCCGTACTTAACGGAGTACGCCAAGTGTGCCTAGAACTTAAGAAGCACGTTCCATCATATGTTTTCGTTTTCGACTGCCGCGCATTTGTTATACAGGGTTTTACAAAAAGGCACGGCCAAGCTTTCAGGAAACATTCTTCACACACAAAGAAAGAAAATATGTTATGTGGACATGTGTCCGGAAACGCTTACTTTCGATGTTAGAGCTCATTTTATTGCTTCTCTTCAAATCACATTAATCATGGAATGGAAACACACAGCAACAGAACGTACCAGCCTGACTTCAAACACTTTGTTACAGGAAATGTTCAAAATGTCCTCCGTTAGCGAGGATGCACGCATCCACCCTCCGTCGCATGGAATCCCTGATGCGCTGATGCAGCCCTGGAGAATGGCGTATTGTATCACAGCCGTCCACAATACGAGCGCGAAGAGTCTCTACATTTGATACCGGGGTTGCGTAGACAAGAGCTTTCAAATGCCCCCATAAATGAAAGTCAAGAGGGTTGCGGTCAGGAGAGCGTGGAGGCCATGGAATTGGTCCGCCTCTACCAATGCATCAGTCACCGAATCTGTTGTTGAGAAGCGTACGAACACTTCGACTGAAATGTGCAGGAGCTCCACATGTTGTGTCGTATTTGTAAAGGCACATGTTCTAGCAGCACAGGTAGAGAATCCCGTATGAAATCATGATAACGTGCTCCATTGAGCGTAGGTAGAAGAACAATCGAGACATCACCAACAATGCCTGCCCAAACGTTCACAGAAAATCTGTATTGATGACGTGATTGCACAATTGCGTGCGGATTCTCGTCAGCCCACACATGTTGATTGTGAAAATTTACAATTTGATCACGTTGGAATGAAGCCTCATCCGTAAAGAGAACATTTGCACTGAAATGAGGATTGACACATTGTTGGATGAACCATTCGCAGAAATGTACCCGTGGAGGCCAATCAGTTGCTGATAGTGCCCGCACACGCTGTACATGGTACGGAAACAGCTGTTTCTCCCGCAGCACTCTCCATACAGTGACGTGGTCAACGTTACCTTGTACAGCAGCAACTTCTCTGACGCTGACATTAGGGTTATCGTCAACTGCACGAAGAATTGCCTCGTCCATTGCAGGTGTCCTCGTCGTTCTAGGTCTTCCCCAGTCGCGAGTCATAGGCTGGAATGTTCCGTGCTCCCTAAGACGCCGATCGATTACTTCGAACGTCTTCCTGTCGGGACACCTTCGTTCTGTAAATCTGTCTCGATACAAACGTACCGCGCCACGGCTATTGCCCCGTGCTAATCCATACATCAAATGGGCATCTGCCAACTCCGCATTTGTAAACATTGAACTGACTGCAAAACCACGTTCGTGATGAACACTAACCTGTTGATGCTACGTAGTCATGTGCTTGATGCTAGTACTGTAGAGCAATGAGTCGCATGTCAACACAAGCACTGAAGTCAACATTACCTTCCTTCAATTGGGCCAACTGGCGGTGAATCGAGGAAGTACAGTACATACTGACGAAACTAAAATGAGCTCTAACATGGAAATTAAGCGTTTCCGGGCACATGTCCACATAATATCTTTTCTTTATTTGTGTGTGAGGAATGTTTCCTGAAAGTTTGGCAATACCTTTTTGTAACACCCTGTATATGATGGCCAACCGAGGACCTGCTCGTGCTGCGGCCGGTAGGGTGATGTGCAAATTGAGAGTATTCAGCGCCGCCTCGTTCAGGTGCCCCTCAATGAACGTCCCCAGCGATCCATGATGACCTCTGTGCCTCTAACGTATGTGGAGGCGGTACGACATCATGTGACGGGGTGATCGAATCCTGATACCACTTGTAGCCGCTGCGAGTTCGGTTGGAGAGTCGGCAGCGACGGCGACGACGACGGCACCGCAGCCAAACGGTGCAGAGGTTCCTGCGGCCTCTGCCCATCGCGACGTCGGGGCAACCCGGCCGCCGTTACTGTCGGGATCGGATACAGGGATTCCCAATGACCGTGTAGAGCCTCGGCATCCAGTGGATGTCGAGTCTCGGACCCGCAAGCACGAATCACCCAAGCGGCACAAGTATAGACGATTGTCAGCTGAAGGACGGGACAGTGATCTCAGATTGGTGGAAGATATCGAACCCGTTGCAGCGTCTACAGTTGCAACGGATTCCAGCGGCCTCATTCACCAGAAGGCGCCTCTCCTACACCTGATGGCCCTGAAAACGAGGCATAACGGGTCGACTCCCAGAATGTGGGCTCTTGTGAAAGTGAGCAGCCTCCACTGACCTCCCAATGCCCTCTTGGTGATAGGTCGGATGACATGGAAGCAGATGATGCACAGCTCACTCCTCCAGAGTCCGTGGCTGGCATTGAGCCCGGAGGGTCTTGCCAGTCAGGGGATCATACGGCACAGTAAAGCACGTCATGTGGCAGGACGGCTGTGTGGCGTACGTCATTATAGGGTTGCACCCGTGCATCGCTCCCACCACTTGATACGTCTCAATCCTATCGTGTGGGAACAGCCAGTGTCAATGGTGTCCACTCCACTGTCAAGAAACGCATGTTACACGACATGATCAGAGCAGAAGACTTAGACATTGACCTTCTCCATGAGGTCCGTCCAGAGGTGCGGTTAGACCTATATGGCTACACCACCTACAGCCTCCCATCTGGTGATGACGCAGGAGGAACGGCTATCCTTCTGCGAGATGGCGTGGAAGCGACGGACGTGACTCACTTGCCGAAAGTGCGAGGCATCGCTCTCACACTTGGCGCAGTCCGCCTCGTTAACGTCTACGCTCTCTCTGGTGCTTCGCACCGCGGTGACAGGCATATCTTCTACTCGGAGGAGGTAGTCCCGCTTTTGCAAGGAAATATGCTCCATTACATAGCGGGCGGCGATTTTAACAGTGTTCTGCTGCCCGAGGACCAGATACCGCACTACGTCCCATCTCGGCTCTACACCCACTGGTACGTTACCTCGCGCTCCACGACACTTATATTATGGAAACCAGCGCGGATATACTCACTTTACGGGCAACTCTGCCAGTCGACTGGACCGGATATGTTCGTACGTCTCACGTAGACTCCCCACAGCGAACCATGGTGGCCGACGGCCTTCACGGGTCATCTCGCGTGTATCTGCACTATCATCTTACCTCGACAGCTTACCATACGCAGCAGAGGCCCATAGACGCTAAACGTCAACCTCCTTCGCGAGGAAGCGTGTCGACTAGCAGTTACTTACACGTGCCGCCATTGTCTCAGGCGCCTGTCAACGTACGCTTCCACGTTGCTGTGGTGGCTGGGATGTGACAAACCTGCACTCCGAAAGACCATCATGGCCTGTGCGCGTAACAGTTCGAGCTGGCAAAGTAAGACATCGGAGTTTTACTACACAGCGTTACGTGAGCTGGCGATGCAACCGCCGTCTCCCGAACGGCAGATGTCCGTACAACGCATCATAGCCCCTATAGTACCCGTCAGGACAGAGCAGCTAAAAGGTGTGAGAGTGCAAGACTGCAGCCCCAACGAAACGGCATCAGTCTATCACATTGTGCGCGAGAGGCGCCACCGCAAACGTCAGCTTATCACGGCTATAAACACGGAGGCGGGCGGCCGCGCAGTGACGCAAACGGACACAGCTCACACGTCCGCCCGACACTATGGGACCTTGTACATGGAAGATCCGCGAAACGTACGTGATTATGAAGAGCTGATGCACCCGACGACACTCTGCTTTTGCCCATCACATCTACGAGGTGACATCGGCCTTGGCACGTAGAGCACCGAACAAATCGCCAGGACCGGACGATTTACCCCTGGAATTCTACCGCACTTTTTATGGTCTTATGGGCGACAAGTGGCTCCAAATGTTTCAAGAACTGGTGCACCTTGATTTCACTGTCCCCACGGAATTCACAGAAGGCAACTTGATCTCAGTAGTTGTAGGTGGCAGGACTTTCGCCCACTCACACTCCTCAACAACGACTACAAGCTCTTCGCCCGCATCCTCCGCGCTTCTCTACACCGCTGTCGGGAAAGCCATCCACCACGATCAGACATGTTTAGGTGGTGTCAGCGACATTCATATTGCGTTAGGAGCATACCGCGACGTAATTGCTTGCGTCGACCACAGCTTCCTATGCGCAGTTTTGTAATGCATGGGCCTCTCTTCACAGTCTGCAGGGGTGGTCCTTCGACTGATCCACGGAGCGCGTTCCTGTCTGATGGTAAACCGTTACCAGTCTGGTCACATTGTTGTTGGATGTCAGTGCGCAGTGCGACAAGGATGCCCCTTGTCGGACATATTATTTGTTGCAGCGCTTGAACCAGCTTTGTATGGCCTACGACGGCGATTAGCAGGCATTTTCATTCGGGGTGCGACCTTTCGTCGTGGTGCATTCGCCGATGATGTGGTGTGCCTGGCCAGATCAGAGGATGAAATGCACGGCGGCAGCTACGTACGACTGGCTGCTACACCAGGCACGTGCTCTGATAAGTGACAGCTACGGTCACAGGTTCGAATCCTGCCTCGGGCATGGATGTGTGTGATGTCCTTAGCGTAGTTAGGTTTAATTAGTTCTAAGTTGTAGGCGACTGATGACCTCAGAAGTTAAGTCGCATAGTGCTCAGAGCCATTTGAACCATTTGATAAGTGACAACAAATTGCGTCGAATGGACATGCTCCTACGAACATGTTATGTCAACACCTATCTTGTCTCGAAACTGAGCTTGCTTTCCACATGTCCTTCCCTTGACGGTCACGATGGCAGACAGATTTCAAGCAGCATATGGCCGTGAGCGCCGACCTTGTTTTTAAACTCCGATACGCCAACATGACACTGCCGCAGCGGGCTGGCGGTATCGGTTTAATTCATGTATATAACCGTGCGCGATCGCTCCATCTCAATACTATGCGTCGCACGTGGACCTCTGCCCACGCCAATCTGACGGGCAACCTGATAGCTGAAGTGGCACCATCCCCCCCATCCACCGGTTTCTGCAGGACACATTACACCCATACTCGCCCACATTAGAGAGTTCTTGATCGACGTCAGCTACTTACGATCAGCCCTTCTGGTAACAAGAATGCCTCGCGCGAAAGACTATTATCGCCTCTATCAACAGCAGCAACCTGTAAATACGGTCGCCCACTGACATCCTGAAGTTGCCTGGAACACGGTGTGGCGAGCGGTACACACTCCTTTTCTACCTACGACGGTGCGTTCATTGTGGTTGTGAGCGGGAAGTTCGCTACTCAAAAATGGCTCTGAGCACTATGCGACTTAACTTCTGAGGTCATCAGTCGCCTAGAACTTAGAACTAATTAAACCTAAGATCGCCCTTGTGTCCGCCAGGCTCAGTCGTTGACTCGGATGCAGACCGCCTGAGTTGTGCCGCGACCAGCGAGTGCTGGCTACTCACACAGCGCGTGCTGGCATTACTTTTGCGGCGATGGCCGGTGACTTCCTCCCCAGGTGATACATTGCGCCCTGACGGCGTATTCTTTCCACCTACCAGATTGAACGCCGTTAACTAGCTCAAGGGCTTGGCCCTTTACTACATATTTCGCGATGCTCCCAAAGGCACACTCGACTTTTGGTCTCTACTGATGACGACGCATGTAGCTATGGGCCGCCCCCGATGTACAGGACCCACTTCACTAATGATTTAGGTGCATTATTCGAGGACCCTCGTGCTCAATGCGGCTTTCTGGGTACGAGACACTGTACCTGAAGAAGAATCCTGGAGCATACTGATCCAGTACGGACGGGATAGGGGTGAACCCCTACCAACAGACGAGATAAAAAAAAATAAACATAGACAAATCCGCTAAATCCCCACCCTGAACCTTTGATCCTAGAAGACATTGCGCGGGCATGGCGACGGGATGGATGGCCAGGCATCGGGTGTCGATCCCGTTGTCCTAGTCCTGCGGCGGTTCCTTCGATTTAAAAAAAAGAAAAGAAAAAAAGGAGAAAAAAGCGCCGTGAGTACCATCACAGGCTTATAGAGAAAATCTGAACTGTAAAGAAAAAAGACAAAAAGAAAGTGGTCAGCTTGATAGGAGAGTGCCATGTGAGGGGTCCTGAGGTCGAATCTCGGGTGGGTCGGAGATTTTGTCAGCTGGTGGACCGCGTGTTCTGTTGTCTTCATCATCATTTTATCGTCATCGATGCGCAAGTCGCCGAAATGGTGGTCTTGCACCTGGCGACTGGTCTACCCGACAGGGGCCTCTAGCCACACGCCATTTCATTTCATTACAGCATAAAGGTATGAGAACACAACACCAGTAACAATATGACATTTGAATTTTCGATTACCGAAGAGGTGACGTTGAAGTCATCCATTTGGCTTTTTGTTGCTTTGGATTAGAGAATGCACTACTACTACTCTCGACTTCTGAACCTGGCCTATTGAATGCAAAAATCGCACTACGTTTAAATGGTCGAAGTTCACCACATAAGTCGTTTCGAGTCTTCCTGAATATGGAAAAACATTCATGCGAGGACGATCTTTCCTGAAACAAGAAAACCCTTTTCCGACGTGCTTCCTCAAAAGCACTCATCCCACGTAAAACAAAAGTTCTGAGCTGTGTAGGCCCAACGGTACCGACCAATAGAGAATAGAATGTCTGAAATGTTACATCTTTTTCTACTTGCGACTCTATTTTACAACTCTTGAGCGACGTTCGTAAGTTTCAAGCATGCAAAATGCAGTATGTAGCTGGAAGAGTAACTGCAACATAAATCCTAGAACTGCAAATAAGAAGACGACCGTTCGTAACACACTCACAGCGCCGCGCCTGGCGCTAAGGCGGCGGGTGGCATACGGCCAGTAGCCGCTGGACACCGAGGAATTCTCGACCGTGAGCTGCGATCTTGCTATCTTGGCGCAGCCACGAGCTGATTGAGGAAACTGTTCCCGGAATTTTTTGCTGTTACTGGTGTGCTAGAAAGAGAAGCGATTTACGTTTGATGTACTATCAGCCAGAACTTTAGCACACATCCGAAATGCGAATTAAAAAAAAAAAAATTTTCACGAGGTGTCGACCTCTCAGCTTTCTGTCCCCACTGCGTGACGCTTACCGCCAGACGACGAGCAGATACAGCCTTCGATCGGCCTGCGAAGAGTGACAGCAGTTTCTCCATGCACATCGCCATCCTGCAGTGTTGTCAGATGGCGCATAGGGCCGGACTTGGAATTCTGAGGGCCTGCCAGTTACACTGGCCGCCTTAACAGAACGCCTTCGACTTATTCTGCGGTGGCCGCAGATACTAAAACTGTACGTGAAGATATTTGCAGAAAATGGAACAGAATATCACATTTATCTATATTGTGATGGAAACATTCGTTTACTCGCCTTCTTTCTCTCGGGGGCGGACGCTCGAACCTCATTCAGCCCGGCACTCCCCCTTCCTCGCACGCGCCTGAGTTTCTCGACCTCACTTTCTTCGAACATCCCATCGCCTTTTATCTCAGCGCTGCCAATCTTTTCTCCTCCTCGTTCTCAACAAACTTCGCCTACCTGCGAAGATATTTAACGCGATCACAGTGCGAGGCAGCAGTGCACACTGGTCCCGGCTGCAGCTACACTGTCTATGCCGCACTGCTCTGCAGAGCGGAGCTGACCGCTCCGTGTCACCAGAGGAGGAAAAGGGGAGGAATGCTGTGTTTCCAGCTGTGAGTCGCTAACAGCAGGAAGGGTCGATGAAGACACCTCAGTGACTTCGAAAGTGGTCTCGTAATTGGATCTGCCATCTGAGCAACAAACCCACCAAGGGCATTTCAGTACTTCTAAGCCTGCCCAAATCGAATGTCAGAGGTGTGATTGTGAAGTATTATCCCGAAAGTACAACCACAGCTAAACCGAGACGTGTAGATCTCATCATCGAGCGTTGCGGAAAGTAGGCTGTAAAAAACCGCATTCGGTGGACGGAAGGAATCACTCTCGAGTTTGAAAGTGCCACCAGCAGTCGAGATAGCAGAACAACTGTGCGTAGGGAGTTAAAAAGAACGGAGCACAGTGATCGAGCAGCTCTCATAAGCCACATACTTGTGCAATCAGTGTCACGTAATGCTCGAGATGGTGAAGGGCAATATGTCACTGGACAGCGGATGGCGGTAAGCGAGTGATTTGGAGTGATGAGTGACGCTGTAACCTGTTGAAAGGTGGCTACACTGAGTCACAGCGCCAGAGATCGTGCCAAAGAGTTGTATTCCGCCGCCTCCACTGGCAGTGCTTGTTCAGAAGTTGTGGTGGTTAGTGCTTTTGCTGAGAGGATGTCGATAGCTGTACTAGTTGAGGCCATGTCGTGTGCAGTTATTTTGATGGGCTAGACAGCAGATGTTGTTCGAATGGAGATGTTGTAATGATCAGAGTGTATTTTTAGTCAATACATATATGAAGGTAAAAAACATTATTTTATTCTTTTTTTTAAATTTCCTAACTAACAATGCCTCTTGGTCACAGGTTCAGTCAACAAAGCATCTGGCTTGTGTTCATGTATTAGACTGTAATTCGGGTTTCTATGTGCAATTATAGTATTTCAGTTTTATTTAATTAATTCAGTGTAAATGGTATTTAAAATGTCTTATTGAGGAAGAACCGTGCCAGATGTGTACGTTGAATCACACTTCCACACACAGAACAGTTACACTTGTGCTTTGTTGTTCCGTAGTTTTTGTTTCGTAGCTTTTGTAGTTGCTGGGGACTTAATTAGTTAATTGTGGTAACGGAAATTTCCTTTCATTCTTTGTTGTTATTCTATGCAGTCAGATTGCGTACTCATACAAGTTAGGGCCAACCGGTTACGAGACTGCGTAACCGGACAGTCAGCTACTAAAAATAAAAAAATTATTTGCATTCTATATAATTAAGCCCCCATGCACGTGACGACCGCTGCTTCGGATCGTCCCTTGGAATTCTTTTGATAGCAAAAATAGCAGACAGTAGTATTGTTGAAGTAATTTGTAGTTTAGTAATTGTAGTCTATATTGCTTGTGTAGATTTGGTAATGAACATTTGTAGTTGTCTTGTCTTTCTTCTAAGGGTATTTTTGCAGAATTTAATTTTTGATGTCTTGTATACGGGTTTCACAATTTTGTGCAAATTATGAAGATTTCAATTGTTCTTTAATCGTGTTTCTCGGGAAGCATTTTGTGTGAATGGTATTGTTGGAGATAAAGTGTCATTGTGTGTAATTTTCGTATAGAGACGAGTTTTGTATGTTTTGTAAATGATTACGCGATCGCTGAAAAAGGCAAAAATGATGGATAGGGAGAATGACGAAAATGTTAACATGGCGAACTCGCCAACACAGGAGAACAGTATGATGAATAATGAAGTAGAAAATAATTTAATAAGCAGGGAAAATAGTCCGGAACCAGTTCAAAATTTTTCACAATCAAAAAATTTTCAGAATACGAGATTAACGACAGAAGATTCTGGAATAGTATCGAACACAGATAGCTTTACGGCTATGCCGAAGGAAGTTAGTTTTACGGGAAATGTTAGGGGCGAAAAGATTTCGAATCAATTAATATGGAGCAGTTGATGAGTGCAATATTAAATTTGGGATCACAAATAGGAACAATTAAAACTGGTATGGGAACAATGGAAACACGGTTAGACTCACAAATAGGAACAATTAAAACAGAGATGGAAACAATGGAAACACGGTTAGACTCACTGGGATCACAGTTAGGATCTGAATTAAAAACAGTGGCAACACGGTTAGACTCACAAATAGGAACAATTAAAACAGAGATGGAAACAATGGAAACACTGCTAGACTCACAAATAGGGACATGTTGCAAAAATATGAATGATGAATTAAAGAAAGAAATTAGAGAAGAAGTACAACCGATTTTGAATTCTCACAATAATAGATTAATTACAATAGAAATTAGACAAAAGGAACAGGATAGAGAACAGGAAGAAAGAGATCGCGTGATAGTACAAAAATTTTCAGAGTTAAATGTACAACGTGCACACGATAAGGAAGAAATATTTGAGAGAATCGAGGAATCCGTACCAAATGACAGAATAAATAATCTAACACAACAATATGAACAGTTAACTACTAACTGTGTCAATACTGAAACCCGAGTCGCGACACTTACGGATGACGTAAATAAACAGAAAGAAAAAATAGGTGACTTATCGGAAAGAGTTGAGGAGATTTCAGATAAATTGACAAATCTTAGTTTACATGGGGACAGAGATTCAGATGATACAGCTCCATTGCCATTTGCAGAAACCGAAGAGTACCAGAACATAAATAAACACGTTGAAAATCAGGGAAAATTTAATGGACGCGTTAAAAGGGAATTTGAGGCATTACGAAAGCAAGTCAAACAAATTGAAGGCGAAATCGTAGGAAAAGACACTAGAAGAAATTTAGAATCACAGATAGCAGCGGGTTTTTAAGATAATTTGTTTCATTTACGAGATGCAAGAAGAGAGCGCCAGGTGCTCGAACTTGACAATAATCGACATTCGGACTGGGACAGACGCGGTAGGTCTTTGTCGCCACGAGGCGAAAACTTTGACTATAAACGCTCTTTAACTGTTCGGAAATTTAAGATCTTTCGCAATTATGAGAATGACATACTTCCATGTTCATGGTTAGATCAATTTATGTACGCACTTCCACCGTATTGGCCTCTAAGTCACAAATTGAAATTTATGTGCGGCTATTTAGGTCCTCAAGGGATTCGTTACACTAAGTGAATATGTGCCGTAGCGTGCACAGGGCCCCGAGCTGTAGTGGTGCTATTTCCCTTTTAGTTTTCTGCACCGCTGCCTACTCTTTTACTATTCTTTGTATCTATCAAAACAACTCTTCCACTATCAATCTATCTAGAGAGTCGGTAAAGAATAACCAGATATGACTATTTTACCCAAATGTGATTTCGGAAATTACCGTTTGGACTTAGTATATCTTCTGCAGCATTCATTCGTAGTTTAAATAAAACTTTACCTGTTTATCTTCGTGACAATATTACTTCATATGTTGACGATATTTTTATTGCTAAACGTTCTTGGAGTGAGCATAACAAAATTTTGGATTCATTATTACGTATTTTTGCAAGAGTTGGCATTACAGTGAACTTGGAAAAATCTGAATTTGGTCGTTCTCAGGTGAAATTTCTTGGTCATATTATTTCTACAGAAGGTATTCTTCCTGATCCAGAGAAACTAGACGCTATTCGTAATTATGCTGTTCCTACTACAAAACGTGACGTTCGTAGTTTCCTTAGTGTCCGTAATTTTCTTAGACGCTTTCTTAGATTGGACAATTTGGCCACACCTCGTTTATGCGAACTATCCGGAAAGAATTCTAATTGGTGTTGGGATGAGGAAGCTCAGTCAGAATTTGAACAACTTCGTGATGCTTTAGTTGCTGCTCCACTTCTTTCACACCCGGATTTATCTAAAGATTTTTGTTTGGCGACGGACTCATCATACAAAGGCCTAGGTGCACACTTATTTCAAGAGATAGAAGAAAACGGCGTTGTAGTACAGAAAAATATTGAATTTGGAAGTCGTGTTCTCTCTAAATCAGAAAAGAATTATTCGGTTACGGAACTTGAAACCTTGGCTGTTGTTTGGGCTTTCACAAAATTTCGGACATTTTTGTATGGGACACATACTAAGGTGTACACCGATCATCGAGCTCTGGAATTTCTTATCTCAACAAAATTAACTCATGGAAGATTGTCTCGATGGGCGCTGTATCTGCAGGAATTTTATTTAATCGCTAAGGAGCAAAACAAGGATCCAATCTGGAAGGACATTAAGGAGAAGTGGAGGAGAAAGGAAAGCGTAGCAATTAGACAGTATTATTTAGTTCGCAATGATATTCTTTCTAAACGAAAATCTTTCGTCAACTCTGTTTGCTTAGTTTGTATTCCTGATGAGTGGGTTAATAAATTGATTTGGTATACACATTTCAGTTATGCACACTTTGGTCCCAGAAAATGCTTTCATAAATTGCGAGAAAATTGCTACTTCAGTAATATGGAAAAACGTATTCGATCTGTTCTTGCCAAATGCAAATTATGTCAAAAGGCTAAGCCGCCAACTATTTCTCACAGAGCACCGTTGTTTCCTATCATTCCAGCGAAATTAAAGGAGATGGCTGCAGTCGATTTGTTCGGTCCAGTGGTTCGTTCTACTAATGGTTTTGCGTATATTTTGGTAGCAGTGGAATTGACATCAAAATATGTGTGTTTTACACCTTTACGCAAAGCAACAGCTCGTTCAGTATCTAACGCTTTCATCAAACATTTTCTTAAAGAAGTGGTACATGTTGATAAGGTTATATCAGATAATGGATCACAGTTTCGCTCTAAAATTTGGCTTCGTACTCTACGGCGTCGTAAGATTAAACCAATTTTCATTTCACTTTTTCACCCTCAATCTAACGCTTCAGAGAGATGGATGAAGGAAATCAATAAATTGTGTCGACTTTATTGTCATCAGAATCACAGAACTTGGGATCAGTACCTTCATATTTTTCAAAACATTCTGAATGAACTCCCAAATGATTCAACTTCTTTACCGCCTATATTGATACTAAAAAATTAAGCACCGACAAATCGCATTTCTGAAATCGTTCCTTTTCCACCTACACGGAAACTGCAGCATTCTGAAGTTGTGAACCTGGCTCTGCAAAATATTGCATATGCGGCTGCTAGAAGAGAGAAATCAGCTAAACGTCCTGGTCGTTTAAAAACCTTGTCAGTTGGTCAAAAGGTGTTAATTAAGTCTCATCGTTTGTCTCACAAAGGAAAAGGCTTGTGTCGCAAATTTTTTCTGCTTTATAACGGTCCATATAGAGTTCGCAAAATTATTCATGATAACACTGTCGAAGTAGAAACTCTTAAATCTCGGTGCTCTAAGGGAATACATCATATATCGAACGTTAAAATTTTTGTGCAATGACATACTTTTGAGAAACTAACAGTTACAGGCAAACACACGGAGAGTACAAGGATACCGCGCCGTGTTCCGGCGGCGGCACATACTCAAAGCAACGGTCAAGTCTGCGCGCCGCAGAAGGCAGTCGTTGACCGCAAACAATTACTTCCTACGTCACGCGTACCTACAGCTGATCGAGCGCTCAGTGCGAATGCACTGACAGCCGTAAACAAATACACAGTCTATTTTCTCTGATTCAATTCAGTATAAAGCTATAGTGACTTGATGAATTATGTTATTAACGTTCAGTATTTTTCAGGATACGGTTGTATAAAATATTTAAGAACTTCAGGTAAATTCTGTGTGTGTCCGACGTTAAGAGGACTTGCTATGGAGAAAATTTCAGGAAGAATGTAATTTCGAAGAAGAAACTAATAAACTAAAAAGGTAACTATTAATTGAGTTTATTTTTCAGGTAACATATTTGTACTTAGGTATGTACTTTATACGTAATTTGCTGCTCGCGATTACGTGATTTATACTTTGTGCTAAATTTTATGTTCTCTGAATTTACTTGTGAAGCGACGTGCCTGCGTACATTTGCTGATTTTGACAATGTTTTATTAATGAACAGGGTTGTTACTTGGGTATATTATGCACCGCTTGGCTGCACTGCTTTTTTACTGATGACACAGTTTTTTTATTATGTGCCTGCTGTGCCTATTTATTTAAATTATGATTGTCACCTCATTAGTTGTGCTCATATGGTTATGTATGTAGGTTATACTTTGTGATTTATCTGCTTGCGCCTTCATGTTTATTAAGATTATATATGAATATTTATTTGCTTATGCTGATATGAAGCTAATGACCTATTTATTATGTAAGATATATACTTGCTGCTTTGCGTATGGATTGCATATTAACACATTTCTTTAATTTGGTATATAGAAATGCTTATATACGGTGTACGAACATGGAGTTTAGGTCACACTATGGTATTAATTATAGATTGTTCGCTTGGCAGAGCCTCGTTATAGGGATTGTGCTGCTTCCACTTGTTGACATTCCGTTCTCTACTGGTATATTTACTCGCTATTGCATGTTTTGCTTACGCTCAGTGCCTTATATTTTTAAGATAAGAAAATGAACTGCTATAATTCTACGAACGACGTTGGTACAAGAAACTTCATTGAAGTCACATGAGCTGGATGTTTTATGGAAGCTGTATAAATTTATGCTAATAGGAAGGAAGCTAACGACATGACATACCAACACTAGGTTTAGACCATTGACAGTTATTACACTGCGTTCTTCGTGAGCAATTGAAATAGCAAGTGACACTTGGCACAAGAAATACTCCACATGTTTGCTTCTGTTTTGCCATGATTCTTGAAGTGGTGTACACACTGTGAAATATTACGATCATTCACACTCTGTACTTGTACTTACTTACTGAGAGTTATTCAAACTAAAGGCTGTTAGAGGTCATGTATGCATTTCTTTTATTTAATGATGGACAAGGTAACCAAAATGTATTTTATAATTCACAATGAGTAGAAGATTTGGGTCAGATGGATTACACAAAGGTTGTGTGTGGACACTGTGTCTTCGGATTGTATGGGATGATGAATTGAAGTTTGCACTAGGATTTTACCTGTACTTGTTCGTGGAGACTGACTAGAGGAAAGAGTTGTTATGGAAGTGAAATGATATTGGCGGTAAGATTTATATGTGTCGACGTATTGAAGAGGCATTATTGAGGTATTGAGATTGTGTGAAGTTGATGATTGTTGGAGTTTGGTGGACAAGAGGTAAGGTAAATGATATTGATGATAAGGTTTATATGTATCGATGTAAGAGGTATTATTGAAGTATTAAGTTTATGTGATGCTGATGACTATTGGAGTTTTGGTGAATAAGAGGTAAAGTAAGTGAGGAGCATATTTTTTTGTTGGTTTATATGGAACAAGGAGGATGAAGATGGCAGACTAGAACACTCAAGTGGAAGGAAGATCGTCTACACACACACTTTGTTAAATCACTAAGCAGTATATATTTTTTTTATTTGGAGAGAGGAAGCATTTGCATATCTTGGCACACTGACAGTTGTTCAGCAACCGTACATTTTGATTTGGCTTGGCAAACATTGCTCTTGACATGATGACTATGACGTTGACTAACTATTATTGACTGTTATACACTGTGCCACTACTACTTGATACACATGTTGAACATCAAATTTTGACAGAATTGCATTTACACAGTTAACACTATTCAATTACACAGTAGTACTTAATGTGGATGAAAGATGAGTGTGTGTTTTTTGTGTGTTTTCCTTTCCTAATCCCAAATAATTGGTACCGACCTATCTCCTAAATATTATTTTACTTATTTGTTGTGGCTTGCACTGACACCCATAAATATTATAGGTTTACTGTTATTTGTGTATTGTAATAGTTAATATGACAATTATCTGATATCATTTGTGTGTTTATTACAATTTGTATGTTTAGTGTAAGAGCATTGATAATAATTTTGTAAAAGCAATTGTGTGTGCATTCAAACTGTTGTTCGTGCTTGCACCTGTTTAACATTGATGGGTGCCACTTGAAAATGTTTAATTTCTGCTAATGAACTCTGATGAACTGTCTGATTAGTGATAGTGAATATTATGGACTGTTACCTGCACTTGTTCAACATTGATGGGTGTCACTGATGGAGCTGCTTCTACTGACATAATGTCACTTGTTGGTGTCTGCACCTGTTCAATATTGCTGGGTGCCACTGATGGAACTGCTTCTACTGACATAATGTCACTTGTTGGTGTCTGCACCTGTTCAACATTGCTGGGTGCCACTGATGGAACTGCTTCTACTGACATAATGTCACTTGTTGGTGTCTGCACCTGTTCAACATTGCTGGGTGCCACTGTTGGAGCTGCTTCTACTGAAATAATGACACTTGTTGCTGTCTGCACCTGTTCAACATTGCTGGGTGCCACTGTTGGAGCTGTTTAATTACTGCTGATGAAATGTTATGAGACTGCTATTTGCAACTGTTGACCATTGCTGGGTGCTACTGTTGGAACTGTCAACTACTCTGAGGAGTGCTACTTGTTTATTGAACTATTGAAAAGACTTTATGTGAATATTTGTATAAACTGATTTTTTGTGTATTTACTGTTTATAAAATGTTATGAGACTCTTACCTACACCTATTCGTCGTTGCTGGTGCCATTGATTGAATGATACTTGTGTAAACTATTATGTAAAGTCACATGTATGAAAGCATTTGTATTCCCTACTGAATTTTATATTAGGTTATTGAAGGGTCAGTGCAAAGCCAAAATTTATTTAGTGATGTGATATTTACTTATTAATATTATCTTTTATTTTTGTCTGTATTTTTTTGGACGAATTTGGCGGTATTTTCACCACCAATGCTGGCAAAAATACCATCAAATTCTAGCCCGTGGGGGAGGGGCATATGAAAGGTGGCTACACTGAGTCACAGCGCCAGAGATCGCGCCAAAGAGTTTTATTCCGCCGCCTTCACTGGCAGTGCTTGTTCAGAAGTTGTGGTGGTTAGTGCTTTTGCTGAGAGGATGTCGATAGCTGTACTAGTTGAGGCCATGTCGTGTGCAGTTGTTTTGATGGGCTAGACAGCAGATGTTGTTCGAATGGAGATGTTGTAATGATCAGAGTGTATTTTTAGTCAATATATATGAAGGTAAAAAACATTATTTTATTCTTTTTTTTTAAATTTCCTAACTAACAATGCCTCTTGGTCACAGGTTCAGTCAACAAAGCATCTGGCTTGTGTTCATGTATTAGACTGTAATTCGGGTTTCTATGTGCAATTATAGTATTTCAGTTTTATTTAATTAATTCATTGTAAATGGTATTTAAAATGTCTTATTGAGGAAGAACCGTGCCAGATGTGTACGTTGAATCACACTTCCACACACAGAACAGTTACACTTGTGCTTTGTTGTTCCGTAGTTTTTGTTTCGTAGCTTTTGTAGTTGCTGGGGACTTAATTAATTAATTGTGGTAACGGAAATTTCCTTTCATTCTTTGTTGTTATTCTATGCAGTCAGATTGCGTACTAATACTAGTCAGGGCCAACCGGTTACGAGACTGCGTAACCGGACAGTCAGCTACTAAAAATAAAAAATTATTTGCATTCTATATAATTAAGCCCCCATGCACTGTGGCAATTCGACTGAAGGGTTTGGGTGTGGCGGATGGCTGCAAAATGCTGCCTGCCAACATGCGTAGTGCCCGCAGCGAAGTAGGGAGGTGGTGGTGCTACGGTGTGGGGCGTTTTACGTGTAATGGTGTGCTTCCCGTTACTGCGATCAAGCAAGAATACGAACATGTGACTATGTAGACACTCTCGCCGTATTAGTATATCAAATTCTTGCAGCGCCTCCGGTTGTGAATACTGTTGGAAACGGTATATCGTTACAAATGATTATTCATAGCCGGCCGATTCAGATGCCGTTGTTTCTTCATGTCTGATGTAACAGGACTCCACGTTTTACTTAGTGCGTACCCATTATCACGATTAATGATATTATCTGCCAGTCTGATTTCAACAGATTCTTTTAAAACACAATTCCAGTACCGAGAAGCATTTGCAACTACTTGCGTCTCATTGTATAGCATCCTGTGTCCCTCTGTAAGGCAATGCTCAGCCACCGCACATTTATCTGGTTGTAATAATCGCGTGGCTTAGCGTAATTTCGCCAGCAACTATTACTTCTGAAGGAAATTCCAGATCTGCGTCTAACATCAACGTCAACTGCGTGCAGACCTGCACGCGAATAGCCTTTTGTTGGGGAACGAGCAGTCTTGAAATCCAACGCCCACAAACACGTGTCGTATTCTATGTAAATTTTAAGCTGGCTGGTGTGGCCGAGCGGTTCTAGGCGGTTCAGTCTGGCACCGCGTGACCGCTACGGTTGCAGGTTCGAATCCTGCCTCGGGCATGGATGTGTGTGATGTCCTTAGGTTAGTTAGGTTTAAGTAGTTCTAAGTTCTAGGAGACTCATGACCTCAGATGTTAAGTCCCATAGTGCTCAGAACCATTTGAATCATTTTGTAAATTTTATGTCACCAACTGGTGGCTGGCACACCAATATTTCAGAAACTGTTCGTAAGGTTATTCCTCGATCCCCTGTGATAATGAGGGCAGTGGTGTAGATGTCCTCTTTTGTAAGAGGACTGGGGCGCCTTCATTTGAAATTCATTGTCGCTTCTGTTTAAAGGATTTAAACCATCTTCGAGCTGTGCTGCAGGAAGGAACAAAGTAGGCCTACTGTAACAAGGTAAGGTATAGGTCTCCGCTGAAGATTTATTGAGACGAAAGCAGAATTTGAAAGCCGCATGTTGTCGGTCGCGCATCACCTCCACCGTCGCAGTATCTGGTACTGGACATGTCTGGAACGGGGCCTCTTGTTGCAAAGAGCAGAAAGGTGCACTTGCAGGATATCAGACCCAGCAACCGATCCCTCGAGATAACTTGGGCCACGATTGTGATAGCACGCAGCTGTAACCTTCAGAAAGCCCAGCAGCTTCTAGACCTGCGCGTGCGCGCTGGATGCTCTGTTCGTCACTCGCGCCCCCCCCCCCCCCCCCCCCCCCCGCCTAGCCGAGCGCCGAGTACCCTGCGGAGGGGCAGATCAGTGTTCAACAACGACGAGTTGATTAGGGGCGGAGCACGAGCTCGGATTACGGGAGGACGGGGAAGGAAACCGGCCGTGCCCTTTCAAAGGAACCATCCCGGCATTTACCGGGAACGATTTAGGGAAATCACGGAGAACCTAAATCGGGATGGCCGAAGACGGGTTTGAACCGTCATCCTCCCCAATCTGCATCGCAGCCTCCTGCTTCCAGGACGTTGAAGGTGAGGGATGAGCCGCGGGAACGTATCTGCCCAAAATCGACAGCGATGTTAATAGTCAGAAAGCGCTACATTACTTCTTTAGTAGCACACGCATTCGTTTCATTCTTTTACACTGAATTTGTGAATCGCGACATTAAATTGTTCGAAGCAAAAATATATCTGGAAGCAGATGAGAAACCGCGCCTTTGCCAGAATTAACAAAACATCTTAACAATGTCAAAACAGTATTTCACAAACCTCGTACTCACTCCGTTTCCCACACACGTCTAACTCACTCCACTGTGCAGTATTTCGCGCTCAGGGATTAGGCAGAATCGACAGTAAATCAATGCCAACAGCAGTAGTTCAGGTATACACGCCGACGTCATAAGGAGAAAATGAGGAGATTCACTACACGAGGGTACTGAACGGGTAATTCATTATATAAAAGGACATCATAATCTAAAAATCCTCGAGAGAGAGGAGCGAGTGACAAGAAACAGGTGCACGCAAAAGTTTGTAGGCTGTACTTTCAGAAGGTCACGATTGAGTACTATCAGAATTATGGCCCAAATTTCCGCTGGATCGATTGCTGGGGCCGATATTTTGCAAGTGTGCTTTTTTCCCCTCCTCCCATCTTGGCGTTTTTTCCTTCTCAGATTGCCCCTCTCGCAGGTTGGAATCAGGAACTCTAACACAACTAATAGTGTTTGATTGTTAAACATTAAACTAACAGAATATCACAGGATCTAATCCTAGGGCGAGGAATTATTACTGTATAAAAATAATGACCACCCTTTCTTCGAGAGCCCTCATAGTTCCTATTACGGCCAAGCCTCCGATTGGCTTTGTCGGCTAAAAGTAGTGAAGCTGTTTCGAAGAGTGACTGGGCAGACCTCGCTCACCTGCGTCTGCTGGTAGAGAGTCATGCAGAGCCCGACCATAATGACGGACAGCTGGACCAGCAGCATGGCGCTGACCGCAGCCTCCAGGTCGCGCAGGAACCTGCCGCAAACAACACACAGCACACAGCCCTCTCACAAACCAGTTAAATATTTAACCGAGGTGGTCACCAGTTCCCTTCTATTGACTGAAATGGTAAGGAAATCAATTATGGCGACAGTAAGCTACATAAATTAATTTATCGTTCACAAAATGCTGCGTTACTGGGTGCCAAAGACAAGTGATTTAATTACTTAAAGAAAGAAAATAATATTTAGTGGACAGCAAGAACACGAAAATAAGCAGTGGTTGAGAACAGGGGTGAGACATTGCTGTATCTTGTGCCCGATGTTACTCAGTATGTACTTTGTGGAAATAGTAAAGGAAAAGTGTGGAGAGAACTGGAAAGGGAACTATGATTCAGGGAGAAAAAATAAATAAAGAACTTTGAAAATAATATTACATTTGTTACAGATGGCATACAAATTGTTAAATTAAGTCAAACAACGGAAAATCCAGGATTAACACAATTATTACATTAACAGAGTTGTTACATTCCAACTTATCAGATAAGCTTAACGGACTGGGTTGTGTCTTGAAGAGAAGTTATTTGATGAATATCAACAAACGTGTGAAAAGGGCAATAGAATGTAGCTCAATTAAATATGCGATGCTTACAGAATTAATTATCAAATGAGATATTACAAGTAGTAGACGAGCCCTGATATTTGGACAGATGGGTAGCTGACGATGGCTAAAGTAGAGACGATACAAAATTCAGACTATCAAAAGCAGCAAATCTTTTCTCAAAAAGAAATTGCTGAACATCGAATATAAGTTTGAATATGTGGAAAAATCTGATTTGATCCTTTATAAATGGTTTCCGAAAGCCTGCGACTGTGAAAACAATAGGTTTGTTTATAAATAAATCATCCGCTACCAGTCACGATCTTTCATTATTTTACCTTTCGCACGACGCGTTTCGGGAGATGATTCCCATTTTCAAGTGGGTTTTTTGTGTGTATTAAGCCATTTCTACTGATGTTGTCAATGTGTGAGAGTCTGCTTCATTTCGTTGACTTTTACTGCGATATATAAGAAACACGCGAATTTTAGTTGGGTATCGATTCTTTTCGCCACTACACCAAAAGAATCGATACCCAACTAAAAAATCACATGTTTCGTATATACGATTGCAGTAAAAGTCAACGAAATGAAACACATTCTCACACATTGACAAAATCAATAGAAATGGCTAAATACACACAAAAACCACACTTGAAAATGGGAATCATCTCCCGAAACGCGTCGTGCGAAAAGTAAAATAAAGAAAAATCGTGACTAGTAGCAGAAGATTTGTTTATAAACAAACCTAAGAGGAAGAATTTTCTGAGAGTACTTGTCCGGAGTGTACTCTTGTTCGAAAATGAGAAATGGGCGATGAGCAGTTCAGACAAAAAGAGGTAAGAAGCTTTTCAAAAAGCGGTGCTACAGAAGCACGCTGAATATTGAATGTGTAGGTCCAGTAAATAACGAGGAGGTACTGAACCAAACTGGGGAAAAGAGAAATGTATGCACAGTCTGACAAAGAACGGGTCAGTTGTCAGTACACTTTCTGAGACATCAAGGAATGGTTAATTGTTTATGGAAGGAAGTGCGGGGGTAAAAATTATAGAGAAGAAAATCCAGTAAGCAAGGGTGCAGCAGTTATTCAGAAATAAAGAGGCTTGTACAGCATGGACCAGTATAGGGAACTGCACGGAATCAGTTTACGGGATGACGGGCTCAAAAATAGTGTAGTTACATCAATTAATTCGTTAATCACTAAATGTTATATTTAATGGGCGATAAAGACACGCGGTTTAATTAATCAAAAAAGAAAATAATACTCAGTGAATATTAAGAAAGTTTGCGAAGTGATGGTTCAATAAATTTGAAATTAGAGAAAGAGACAGAACCTGTACGACTGGCTCCGTCTTAATTCCGAACAGGATGAACAATAAAGTTCGTATACAATGTGAAATGTTCCAGGAACAGAGATTGCTACAAGATCCAGTACTGGAAATTTGGAACAGTATTTAATTTTACTCCGTATACCATATTTTATTCGTCTAAAAAACAGGTGTGCTCCGTGCACTGATATGCTGTATTCGTGAAAATCTAGCGGGAAGTTCGTCGAGGAGTGACTTCTTCTTTGCTTTGAGAATTTTCAGTACCATTGGAGGCTCTTACATATGACTCATACGCAAATTTGGCAGCAGAATCCTTGTGCGTTAACGTAGCTTTAAATCCAGAATTTAATATTTGTAATGGGTGTTCTATTTCCTCCACAAGACACTGGATGGAAGATTTCTGTCTGTTTGCTTTCACGTAGGACCCGCATTTTCTAGCTGACTTTCTTCCCTATTTCTTTCGTTAAAATGTGACAACAGAATTTGCTGTGGACTTCACATATTACGGAAGCACAAACTACGACTACGATTTCTCTATAGAATTTTCTACGCTACTGTTTGTTGCGATTTGTGGCGCTGTTTATTTTTGAAACATTGTGTAACTACGTTAGGTGTTTGGCGTCTTTTACGTCTTTAATTAAGACTTATTCATCACGAGAGTGACTGATAAAGCGTGTGATGTTTCATTCGCAGATAGAAAGAGAAGAGACTTTAATGGAAAGAATGTAATGCACCTGAAATGAAAGTGCAGATTATAATTCTTTCAAATTAAGTCGAACGTTGACATGACATCACTACACTTACCTCGTACCGTAAGGTGGCGTCACGGAATACAGTCGATCATACAAAATGACGGAATACGAGGGTTATTCGGAAAGTAAGGAGCGATCGGTCGTGAAATGGAAATTACAGTGAAAATCTGATAAACCTTTGCACATATGCGTTGGGCCCTGTGTCTAGTACGCCCGTCGATCGCATCATGTCGCTCTTTTCAGTTCTGGGCTCACAGTGAGAGCGTAAAGATGGCTAGAAATTAGCGTCTGTCGGCAAGTAGGAGGGCCTGGCGAAAGATTTCTCCAGAAGCTATGAAATCCACATAACATAAGCGTCATGCGGTTTGTTGTACACGAGAATTCTCGGCCGCACTCTGCAGGGGCAATGAAGATCCTCCTGCAGAGTTTTCGATGGGAAGTGTTTGATCACCCGCAATACAGCAGTGGCGGCTGTCTTGTATAACGAGGGAATTGAAAAGTTGGTATAACGCTACGACTGATATCTACGTCTGAGCGGCGACTGTGTAGAGAAGTAGCTGGAAGGTGTAGCTAACCGTTGCAAATAAAACAGTTTTTCACTGTGGTTTCCATTTTGCGACCTATCGTTCCTTACTTTCCGAACAGGTCTCGTATAATACCAGAATCAAGAAACCAGCAATGAAACGAAACTGAAGCCGAATATCCTTGACAAATTTTTGTATGGCAAACTGCTGAGAAGTGAAACAATATGAGCAGTGTCATCCAAATATTTTAAAACGTCGACGTATATTTGCTAGAGAAAATACAGCAGTGTGTACAAGTACATCACATTTAGAGACTTTTAACCTTGTGCATTACGAGCAAGCAGCCCCAGTTTCTCGAGGGAAGTACTAAGTGTCTACGGCCAGACGGCTTGTCTGGATTGGGAGTAGTTTTCTTTACGGGGCACAGCGTACAGTTGCGATTAACAGTCAGAGAACGTCGTTAGGCCACTGAATATCATAACTTCCATATGATGAAGACGATTTGAGCTAGATACGCCACTTGCTGGCCTCCTGCAGCGCCCATCCCATCCCCAAACCTCCAACAATACGAGCTTTGCATCAAAGGGTCCATCACGTATGTATTAGTGGAAATGTCATCAAAATTGCTACACTAGTTCTTCGAATTTCCCTTGATATGTACGAAGAAAACATTAATTAAGAAAAGAATAGACGGAGAACATATGCATAGCTTCTGAAAATAATTAATTAATGTATCTCAGTGTGTTGCAGCGCGGTCTGAGGCGCCTTGCCATGGTCCGCGCGGCTCCCCCCGTTGGAGGTTCGAGTCCTCCCTCGCGCATGGGTGTGTGTGTGTTGTCCTTAGCCTAAGTTATTTTATGTTAGATTAAGTAGTGTGTAGGCTTAGGGACCGATGACCTGAAGAGTTTGGTCCCGTACAACCTACCACAAATTTCCAATTTCAATGTGTTAGCGCGTCCTTCAATTTTGGACGTCACCTCAGCGATCTGCAAGTCCTTGACCAGTTATAGGACAGGTAAGAGGCGACCTACAGCTTAAAGTGGAATTTGAAACACTTTTCGTTTCTGGTGAATCTTTGCATCATTGAGAGGTGATTCCTAAGTTTAAATTCAGTGATGGAACTTTGTGATCCGAACTGGATTCGATACCGCGACATTTCGGTTGCTGGCATACACCAGACGGATTGTGCTCAAGCTTCGTCGCTGTCTAAATTTGCGGCGATTGTACCGCTAGATGGAATGGCATAGTTTTCGGAGGGGCCGCAGGCTTCCATCGTCATAGTTGAGCCACTTTGAATGAAATATTAATAAATTATGTTCACGAATATCCCTCGTGAATGAATCTATCTGTCAAAACTGGATCAAAATCCTTACACTAGTTTCTGAGATTCTGAGAGTAACCTGCACATACAAACAGAAGCTACCAGGCAACTTTAGTTTATGTAAAGGAAAAAGGAAAGGGAACCTCATGATCAAGCCCTGAAGATCACGTGATAGTCGGCCGACCATCGTGTCATTCTTGATCAGAGTAATTCATCATCAGACGCTGTGTGGAGGGGCATGGGGTGGGCACTGCTAGCTACCAGTCACTCAGGCAGCTCCTCCGTCGGCACCACTAGGCTGAGTGAGGCCCGGTCCAGGTCTCCCACACACCCCTGGTAGCACCGGGACTCGAAAGCTGGACGCCTGCATCAGCATTTGTCGTCTGACCACTGCGTTATGAAGGCGAAGGTCAGTTTATATACAGTGTTTTTCTCGCCATAAGATGACCTCAAAAAACTGCATTTTCCTCTTCAGTGTGATATAATCTCTAAAACGATTATTTCATGAAAATTGTTTCATCAATTTATATTGTTTTATGAATGACAGAGCACAGCAATCAGTCGTTGTTTTTTGCAGGTTTTATTTGGTAAATCCAGATTTCGGTTAGTGCGTAGCCATTATCAATGCACTATTTTCTAGTCTCAAGGCATGGCACTTCCCTATTGCTTGGGCGTCAGTCACAGTTCTTTGAATGCTCAAAAGAACTGTGACCGACGCCCGAACAACAGGGAAGTGACATGCATTGAGACTAGAAAATAGTGCATTGATAATGGCTACGCACTAACCGAAACCTGTATTGGCCAAATAAAACCTGAAAAAAAAAGGACGAATGATTGCTGTGCTGTATCATTTATAAATCAGATCACGGTCGCTGAGTGCACGCACGTTCGTAATGGAAGGTAACCTGAATTTATATTGTTATTTGCACAGAGTATGTGCGTTTCCTTTGTCGAGATATTAGAAAATATAATAATTTCTTTGTATGAAGAACGATCATGGAAAATTTATTCAGATAGTCACGGAACATTTGGGACGTGTCGTGAGAACAACGGAAGTAATTAAGTAACGATTACGAAGACGTAATAGACCAAAATCGCCCTCTACAGCACGAACAGGTCAAGGTCTGAGGTTCGCAGACGATGGGACAATCTCCACTTCCAACGTCAATGACACAATTTCCTTTGCGGGGAATCTTGACAGTGACGTTCTGTTCTGGCCCGTTCCTTCTCGTCCGTCGCCTGAGTTTTTGTGATACACTACTGGTCATTAAAATTGCTACACCAAGATGATAAACGGGTAATCATTGGACAAATATATTATACTAGAACTGACATGTGATTACATTTTCACGCAATTTGAGTGCATAGATCGTGAGAAATCAGTACCCAGAGCAACCACCTCTGACCGTAATAACGGCCTTCATACGCCTGGGCATTGAGTCAAACAGAGCTTGGATGGCGTGTACCGTGTACAGGTACAGCTACCCATGTAGCTTCAAGACGATACCACAGTTAATCAAGAGTAGTGAGTGGCTTAGTGTGACGAGCCAGTTGTTCGGCCGCCATTGACCGCACGTCTCCAATTGGTGAGAGATCTGGAGAATGTGGTGGCCAGGGCAGCAGTCGAACATTTTCTGTATCCAGAAAGGCCCGTACAGGACCTGCAAAACGCGGTCGTGCATTATCCTGCTGAAATGTAGGGTTTCGCAGGGATCGAATGAAGGGTAGAGCCACGGGTCGTAACACATCTGAAATGTAACGTCCACTGTTCAAAGTGCCGTCAATGCTAACCAGAGGTGACCGAGACGTGTAACCAATGGCACCACATACTATCACGCAGGGTGATACGCCATTATGGCAATGACGAGTACACGCTTGCAACGTGGGTTCACCTCGATGTCGCCAAACGCGGATGGACCATCATGATGCTGTAATCAGAACCTGGATTCATCCGAAAAAATGACGTTTTGCCATTCGTGCACCCAGGTTCGTCGTTGAGTACACCATCGCAGGCACTCGTGTCTATGATGCAGCGTCAAGGGTAACCGTAGCCATGGTCTCCGAGCTGATAGTCCATGCTGCTGCAAACGTCGTCGAACTGTTCGTGCAAATGGTTGTTGTCTTGCAAACCTCCCCATCTGTTGACCCAGGAATTGAGACGAGGCTGCACGATCCGTTATAGCCATGCGGATAAGATGCCTGTCATCTCGACTGCTAGTGATACGAGGCCGTTGGGATCCAGCACGGCGTTCCGTATTACCCTCCTGAACCCACCGATTCCGTATTCTGCTAACAGTCTTTGGATCTCGACCAATGCGAGCAGCAATGTCGCGATACGATAAACCGCAATCACGAAAGGCTACAATCCGACCTTTATCAAAGTCGGAAACGTGATTGTACGCATTTCTCCTGCTTACACGAGGCATCACAACAACGTTTCGCCGGCAACGCCGGTGAACTGCTGTTTGTGTATGAGATATCGGTTGGAAACTTTCCTCATGTTAGGACGTTGTAGGTGTCGCCACCGGCGCCAAGCTTGTGTGAATGCTCTGAAAAGCTAATGATTTACATATCACAGCATCTTCTTCCTGTCGGTTAAATTTCGCGCCTGTGGCACGTTGTCTTCGTGGTGTAGCAATATTAATGGCCAGTAGTGTATGTTTTTGCTGTTCTGCCCTTTCCAGTCTCATTCTGTTCCATAAAGTGGGAACAGACATTTTTGTAGGACCTACTTTGTGATTTTCTGGTGGCTCCTGATACAGGCGCACAGCTCTGCGTACAGCACTCGCTGCCTCTTGAGCCGCTCGTCACCAGCCGGGTCTTCGTCACCGCCGTCGTCGCCGCCGCCGCCGCCGCAGAGCCGCAGGCCGGAGACGCGGCGGCCCAGCAGCTGCAGCAGAGCGCCGGCGTGCAGCATGGCCGCCACGAAGAAGCAGTCGAGGCCGATGACGACGGGCACCTGCGTGAGCAGCACGGCGCACTGCAGCGCGTAGAGCGCGCCGTAGGCGGCGGGCCGGCGCGCCCAGTCGACGCCGTGCAGCTGCACCACGGGCAGCAGCCTCTGGTCGCCGGCCGCCAGCAGCGGCGCCGGCAGCCACAGCAGGATCAGCGCGTAGATGTAGGCGCTCAGCCACGCCGTCATGCGGCGCGCGCGCCGCCGCGCCCACCGCAGCTCCGCCACGTCCCAGTCGGCCGACGCCATCCCTTCCAGGTCCCGCACCAGCCGGTAGAACGAGCGCCTCTTGCGGAAGAACAGCCCCGCCTTCAGCAGCCCGGAGACCACCTCGAGCGTGTGCATGAGCGTGTGCGATATGGCGTCCACGTCGCCTCGGGCGCTGCGCACGCTGGCGACGCCGACGGCGACGTACGCGACGGCGCTCAGCTGCACGAGCGCCGCGTACAGCGCGTAGGCGGGCCCCCGGCCGCGCGGCCACAGCCCGGCCACCCGCAGGTAGCGCACGTGACCCGCCAGCGCGCGCTCGCCGCCGTCTTCCACGTCCGCCCCCGACCGTGGCTTCTGTGACCGAAGGGACTAAAAAGACACGGATAAACACGCCACGTACTCCACGTAGTAGCGTGCTGGTATACTCCGTTCATCGTAAGAATAAACCTGATGCAAACAAACACAAACGCTACGATTGGTCAGAAGACATAGCACACATACACTGGTGTTGTTACGCTCTGGAAAGAAGGTCCTACTTATGTTTCAGATATGTTACTATTAGGTTACATTGAATGAAACTTTAAGACGGTTATTAACGTTTTTCTTATGCGATCTGAAGTTTTCCCGGCGTATTTCCAATTTGAACAGTTCTCGGGTATCCGACCCGGTAGTGTTGTAATTTCCCCACAATATTTCGGCAGACGTACACGCTGCCATCTTCAGGTGGTTCCTGACGAATGCTGTGCTGTTCCTCTCGGCTCCCTATATATACTACCCGTTACTCCCTCCACTGTTCCTCTCCTGGTGTCTTTGGTGCGGCCGGCGCTGTGGCTACTGGAGGTGGTGGGGGAAGCGGCGTCTGGGTCTGAACTGGGGTCTGCAGTGTCCCTGCCGCTGTCTTTATTGATTAGATCGTCCTGTAGTCGGATTTCGATGGCCTCCTTAGTAACGCAGTGCCAGAAGTAGGAGGATTGACAGAGTATTTTTTTTTTCATAGCCCACAAAAATACTCTGTCAATCCTCCTACTTCTGGCACTGCGTTACTAAGGAGGCCATCCAAATCCGACTACAGGACGATCTAATCAATAAAGACAGCGGCAGGGACACTGCAGACCCCAGTTCAGACCCAGACGCCGCTTCCCCCACCACCTCCAGTAGCCACAGCGCCGGCCGCACCAAAGACAGCAGGAGAGGAACGGTGGAGGGGGTAACGGCTAGTACATATAGGGCGCCGAGGGGAACAGCACAGCATTCGTCAGGAACCACCTGAAGATGGCAGCGTGTACGTCTGTAGAAATATTGTGGAGAAATTACGACACTACCCGGTCGGATACCCGAGAACTGTTCAAATGTTTTTCTTACTCACGCTTTAACTGCGTAGTTTTTATTTCAAAACTCGTGTACAGTCACAGATTCTGTAGCGTTGTGCTGTGATCGCCGCGCTGTTAATGCGCACTATGAAAGTGGCCGAGGTTGCTTCCTGTTCCGTAGTGAAACACGCGTGTGGAACATGGTCGAAAAGTGCCGAGAAATAGTCTGTTCTTAATGTTTTGCATAAACTAACGTACATAATCGTCTTTGATGTTTTCCCAGCATCTGTATTACATACAGTTGAGTCACTAATCGTCATCGTCCGTCGACTGT
The DNA here is from genome assembly GCF_021461395.2 of Schistocerca americana. Classification (NCBI taxonomy): domain Eukaryota; kingdom Metazoa; phylum Arthropoda; class Insecta; order Orthoptera; family Acrididae; genus Schistocerca; species Schistocerca americana. Next base: position 27,635,334 of record NC_060122.1, on the reverse strand, counting down.
GTAGTCCGTTGCTTCAAATCTCCCCACATTTTTTTTTTTCCTCGTTCAATTTCAAATACCTTGTTGTTGTTGTGGTTTTCAGTACTGCGACTGGTTTGATGCAGCTCTCCATGCTACTCAATCCTGTGCAAGCTCCTTCATCTCCCAGTACCTACTGCAACCTACATCCTTCTGAATCTGCTTAGTGTATTCATCTCTTGGTCTCCCTGTACGATTTTTACCCTCCACGCTGCCCTCCAATGCTAAATTTCTGATCCCTTGATGTCTCAGAATATGTCCTACCAACCGATCTCTTCTTCTAGTCAAGTTGTGCCACAAACTTCTCCCCAATCCTATTCAATACCTCCTCATTAGTTACGTGATCTACCCACCTAATCTTCAACATTCCTCTGTAGCACCACATTTCGAAAGCTTCTATTCTCTTCTTGTCGACACTATTTATTGTCCATGTTTCACTTCCATAAATGGCTACACTCCATACAAATACTTTCAGAAACGACTTCCTGACACTTAAATCTATACTCGATGTTAACAAATTTTTCTTCTTCAGATACGCTTTCCTTGCCATTGCCAGTCTACAGTTTATATCCTCTCTACTTCGACCATCATCAGTTATTTTGCTCCCCAAATAGCAAAACTCCTTTACTACTTTAAGTGTCTCATTTTCTAATCTAATTCCCTCAGCGTCACCCGACTTAATTCGACTACATTACATTATTCTCGTTTTGCTTTTGTTGATGTTTATCTTATACCCTCCTTTCAAGACACTGTCCATTCCGTTCAACTGCTCTTCCAAGTCCTTTGCTGTCTCTGACAGAATTACAATGTCAATGGCGAACCTCAAAGTCTTTATTTCTTCTCCCTGGATTTTAATACCTACTCCAAATTTTTCTTTTGTTTCCTTTACTGCTTGCTCAATATACAGATTGAATAACATCGGGGACAGGCTACAACCCTGTCTCACTCCCCTCCCAACCACTGCTTCCCTTTCATGCCCCTCGACTCTTATAACTGCCATCTGGTTTCTGTACAAATTGTAAATAGCCTTTCGCTCCCTGTATTTTACCCCTGCCACCTTTAGAATTTGAAAGAGAGAATTCCAGTCAACATTGTCAAAAGCTTTCTCTAAGTCTACAAATGCTAGAAACGTGGGTTTGCCTTTCCTTAATCTTTCTTCTAAGATTAGTCGTAAGGTCAGTATTGCCTCACGTGTTCCAACATTTCTACGGAATCAAAACTGATCTTCCCCAAGTCGGCTTCTACCTGTTTTTCCATTCGTCTGTAAATAATTCGCGTTAGTATTTTGTAGCTGTGGCTTATTAAACTGATAGTTCGGTAATTTTCGCATCTGTCAACACCTTCTGTCTTTGGGATTGGAATTATTATATTCTTCTTGAAGTCTGAGGGTATTTCGCCTGTCTCGTACATCTTGCTTAACAGATGGTAGAGTTTTGTCAGGACTGGCTCTCCCAAGGCCGTCAGTAGTTCTAATGGAATGTTGTCTACTCCCGGGGACTTGTTTCGACTTAGGTCTTTCAGTGCTCTGTCAAACTCTTCACGCAGTATCGTATCTCCCATTTCATCTTCATCTACATCCTCTTCCATTTCCATAATATTGTCCTCAAGTACATCGCCCTTGTATAGACCATCTATATACTCCTTCCACCTTTCTGCTTTCCCCTCTTTGCTTAGAACTGGTTTTCCATCTGAGCTCTTGATATTCATACCAGTGGCTCTCTTTTCAACAAAGGTCTCTTTAATTTTCCTGTAGGCTGTATCTATCTTACCCCTAGTGAGATAAGCCTCTACATCCTTACATTTGTCCTCTAGCCATCCCTGCTTAGTCATTTTGCACTTCCTGTCGATCTCATTTATGAGACTTTTGTATTCCTTTTTGCCTGTTTCATTTACTGCATTTTTATATTTTCTCCTTTCATCAATTAAATTCAATATTTCTTCTGTTACCCTCGTCTTTTTACCTACTTGATCCTCTGCTGCCTTCAATACTTCATCCCTCAGAGCTATCCATTCTTCTTCTACTGTATTTCTTTCCCCCATTCCTGTCAATTATTCCCTTATGCTCTCCCTGAAACTCTGTACAACCTCTGGTTCTGTCAGTTTATCCAGGTCCCATCTCCTTAAATTCCCCCGTTTTTGCAGTTTCTTCAGTTTTAATCTACAGTTCATAACCAGTAGATTGTGGTCAGAGTCCACGTCTGCCCCTGGAAATGTCTTACAATTTAAAACCTGGTTCCTAAATCTCTGTCTTACCATTATATAATCTATCTGAAACCTGTCGGTATCTCCAGGCTTCTTCCATGTATACAACCTTCTTTTATGATTCTTGATCCAAGTGTCAGCTATGATTAAGTTGTGCTCTGTGCAAAATTCTACCAGGCGGCGTCCTCTTTCATTTCTTACCCCCAATCCATATTCACCTACTACGTTTCCTTCTTTCCCTTTTCCTACTACCAAATTCCAGTCACCCATGACTATTAAATTTTCGTCTCCCTTCGCTATCTGGATAATTTCTTTTATTTCATCATACATTTCTTCAATTTCTTCATCAGCAGAGCTAGTTGGCATATAAACTTGTACTACTGTAGTAGGCATGAGCTTCGTGTCTATCTTGGCCACTATAATACGTTCACTATGCTGTTTGTAGTAGCTTACCCGCACTCCTATTTTTTTTATTCATTATTAAACCTAATCCTGCATTACCTCTATTTGATTTTGTATTTATAAGCCTGTATTCACCCGACCAGAAGTCTTGTTCCTCCTGCCACTGAACTTAACTAATTCCCACTATATCTAACTTTAACCTATCCATTTCCCTTTTTAAATTTTCTAACCTACCTGCCCGATTAAGGGATCTGACATTCCACGCTCCGATCCGTAGAATGCCAGTTTTCTTTCTCCTGATAACGACGTCCTCTTGAGTAGTCCCCGCCCGGAGACCCGTATGGGGGACTATTTTAGCTCCGGAAGATTTTACCCAAGAGGACGCCATCATCATTTAACCACACAGTAAAGCTGCATGCCCTCGGGAAAAATTACGGCTGTAGTTTCCCCTGGATTTCAGCCGTTCACAGTACCAGCACAGCAAGGCCGTTTTGGTTAGTGTTACAAGGCCAGATCAGTCAATCATCCAGACTGTTGCCCGTGCAACTACTGAAAAGGCTGCCGCCCCTCTTCAGGAACCACACGTTTGTCTGGCCTCTCAACAGATACCCCTCCGTTGTGGTTGCACCTACGGTACGGCTATCTGTATCGCTGAGGCACGCAAGCCTCCCCACCAACGGCAAGGTCCATGGGTCATGAGGGGAGGTTCAAATACCTACATCTCATAATTATAAAATTCATCATCATTTTCATCAATAATGCACAACATCTTGTTTCTAATTACATATTGCACGCGATTTCCCGTTTTCATTTCAAATACAAATTCTTAATTATCGACGTTTTATGAAAGACTGTTCATAAAAGTTACTTACATTATGAAATAATAACAATTTAATTTTTAAGGCGAAAATGGAAACCAAATCCTCTTTATTTGGACTATGTCCATCGTTTTATACCATAGACGTAGATAAGTATCGTAGAAACGTGAGAAACATTTTCACAGCATCGAGCACATCATACAAATGTTGCAATTTTACATTTGCTACTGCACCATTACAATATGAACCCAACAGATCTGATCTGGAGCCAAGGTGCGGGATTTGCGCCGAGAAGTAACTACACTGTTAAGCTGTCAGACGTACTGGAACTAACGAACGCAGTTTTTTCTCATGTCACTGCCGAACACTGGCGGGATATACAATACAATGGCTCTTCATAAAAGAAGAAGAGAAAATGCGGTGTCCAGTTGGCTTCGTTGATTCTGTTGTTGAAAGGTTCGTTATCAATGTAGCAGGTGACAGTTTCAGAGCTGAAATGTAGTTCTCGGATTCGGATAAGGAATGAGCTAAGAGATTACCGTACGACTGCCTGTAATTAACAACTTAAGTGGCTTCAGTATTCTACAGTACGGTGAAATCCCTGCAGTATGATTTCGCATTACACACAGCTCTCTGAGAAGAATTACCCTAAGTTATACTTAGAAATTTTCAGCAGTCTTGTTTGTAAATAGAATACTAAGTCAGGTGAGAACGAGTGCACTTCATGCTTTCCGTCTGGTTACCAAAGCAGCGCGCGGTAGTGCTGCAGTTTCTCCGAATATTATTCCATTTTCTTTAAAAATTAAATGGCATTCGAACCTTGTTTCTTTGCTCATCTCTTTTTACGTCTGAAATGCAACTGCTCACATCATTGCAGGTTAGTTGGACCACTGGTTGGGCAGTGCTGTCCAAGTTAATGCGACAGTAAACCTGCTGTCCCGCATTATCGCCCTCTCCACGTGCCTGTAACACAGCACAAAACGTTTCCTTATGATCGTACTTGACTGTACTGGTCTACTGGTCAAAGCTTGGCTTCCGCTCCACGTGAATCGAAATTCAATGACATTCAAGAAAATGCGGGAGAATACATGGCGTAATGTTTACATCAGGTTTATTCTTACGATGAACAGAGTACGGTATAGCATTTGTACATCGCAAAAAAGTGTGTGCGCTTCAGTCGGTCTATAGTCACAATTTTGGGGATAAATGAGCTATTGAATATAAAGAGCTCAGATGAAAATCCAGTACCAAACAAAGAAGGGAAAGCTGAAAGGCGGAAGGAGTATAAAGGGTCATTACTGTAGCCTCTACCTATGGGTCTTATGGAACGCACAACGCCTTCAAAAATCGTGCGCAAGATTTTCGTATTCTGTCGCTCACTACGCATAAACTGTTAGTCCTACAAAAAAATTTACAGGTCCTTTTTGTAGGAAATTTAATGAAGGTAAATTTTAAAGTGGGATACGTTTTCGCTGGAGACCACGGATTTCGAGTTATTCGAGAATAAAGCGTTCGAAGGTCACTTTGTACGTCTTTCTTGAATAATTCTAAAACTAAGGCCCATAGAGGAAACGTATTCCAGTACAAAATCTGACTACATTAAATTTCCTACAAAAAGGTCCTGTTCATTTTTTCTGTAGGAACGAGAGTTAGCACGCAGCGAGACAGAGAACATGAAAATTTTGCATGTTGGATAAAACCCGTATAGATAAGGGCAGCTGAATCACGGTGTATAGTGAGGCTGTACAAGAGATTGAACTTCAAGGCAGTATTATGGAAAGGAAGATGACGTACATGAGAATGAGACAGGAGACATGATACTGCAAAAATAATTTGACAGAGCACTGAAAGACCTAACTCGAAACAAGGTCCCTGGAGTAGAAGAAATTCCGTCAGAATACTGAGACCCTTGGCAATGCCAGCCATGACAGAACTACTCCATCTGGTGTGCAAAATTTTTGAGACACTCGAAATACCCAAGACCGCAAGAATAATGTAATAATTGCAATTCCGGAGGAAGGAAATGCAGACAGGCGAGAATATTACCGAACTATCAGTTTAATAAGTCGTGGGGGTAAAGGTACTGACACGTAATTTTTACAGAAGAATGGAAAAAAAATGTTGAACTTGATCCCGGGGAAGGTTGGTTTCTGTTCTGGAGAAATGTTGGAACACAGGAAGCAATAATGATCCTAAAATTTATCTTAAAAGAAGGGTTAAGGAAAGACAAACCTACGTTTATAGGATTCGTACATTTAGAGAAAGCTTTTGCCAGTGTTGACTGGAATACACTGTTTAAAATTCTGAACATAGCATCGGTAAAATACGAGGAGTGAAACAGTATTCACTACTTACACAGAAAGTAGACGCTAGTTATAAAGGCATGATAAGGAAGCAGTGCCTGAGAAGGGAATGAGGAAGGGTTGTAGGCTATGGCCGTTGTTATTGAATCTGTACATTGAGCAAGCAGTAAATGAAACCAAAGAAAAATTTCGAGACACTGTAATTCTGTGAGAAACAGCGAATGACTTGACTAAAGAACAGCTGAACAAAATCGACAGTGTCTTGAATTGATGATATAAGACGAACTTCAACAAAAGCAAAACAATGGTAACGAAATGTAGTCGAATTAAATCGAGCTATGCTAAGAGAATTAGATTAGGAAACGAGACACTAAAAGTAGCACATGAGTTTTGCTATTTGGGCAGTAAAATGACTGATGACTGTCGAAGTAGAGAGGCTATAAAAAGTAGACTGGCCAACAAAAGCGTTTCTCAAGAAGAGTAATTTTAGAACATCGAATATAAATTTAAGTGTTCAGAGGTATTCTCTCAAGGCATGTGTGTGGAGTGTAGTCATGTATGGAAGTAAAACATGGACTATTAACAATTTAGACAAGAAGCGAAGAGAATCTTTTGAAATGTGGTGTTTCAGAAGAATGCTTAAGATTAGATGGGTTAATCCAGTGACTGATAAGGGAGTACTGAACAGAATTGGAGAGAAAAGAAACTTGTGCACAACTGGACTAAAAGAAGAGATCAGTTGATTCGGAACATTCTGTGACATCAAGGAATCACCAATTTAGTTTTGGAGAGAAATGTGGCGGATAAAAATCGTAGAGGGAGACCAATATATGAATGCAGTAAGGAGACTCAAAAAGATCTAGGTTGCAGTACTTTTTCGGGGATTAAGAGGCTCTCAGAGGATAGAGTAGCATGGAGGTATGCATCAAACCAGTCTTTGGACAACAACAACTAGATGAATTATTGCGAGAATAATACACCTTCGGGTTAACCTAATGAACTAGGACGAAGAGACGTCGGGTCCATGCTGATAAAATACGGAATAAATGGACATGTTTTGTATCGCTACGCAGAAAAGATCTCAGTATGTGAATGATACCCTTTCTATGTTGTAATGGCCACCAGCCAGCCCCTTAAGGTTACTGCCTGATGGGTAAATAAGCGTAACAAACTGCAGCAAGCAGCTGCATCCAGTACCTGAACATCAGTACGACCTGCACTTCGGAAACCAGCTGGAATGCCATTTCAATCTTGTGGCACGTCGACCTCTGGGGAGGGTGTCTGCACATCACACAGCTGACAAAAGAGATGGAGTCAGCCACTGCTGTAGATCAGGCTGCCGCAAAAGGGTTCAGAGAAGCACCATGGTTAAAGCTTATGGTATGGGTGCCGATAGAGCCGGGGGTCGAACTAGCCCCAGACTCACTCGACGACTGCCGTGCCACTTGCCGTCAGCCAGTTGCTGGGGTCCGGAGCTCGAGGCCGGACGGCACTGTTTCCACAGCTGGACGCTGCCGCCTGGAGGCCGGCTGGAGGCGCACTCCAGCGCTGACCGACACACACTGCAGGGACGCCCCGCGCTGTGCCTTGCCGAACTGTTTGCAGACGCCGCCGGGGTCCTGACAGCCACAGAGGAGCGTGCGTTCGATGCCCACCCTGCCTGCCCTCGTTCACGTCGGGCTGGCGCGTCACCGTGTACTGTGTGAGAGCAGTAAATGAGTCTGCCGTCGCTACTGAACCTCCAAGCGAGGGGTGAGGTAGTCGGAGAGGCTACCCTCACAGAGGCTGCGACTGCACCTCCGCCCTCCGTCGCTCTAGGCACGGTAACGTTACAGCGGGTGCCAATCTCAACACAGCTGACAGTTGCTTCGCTTGTCTGCTTCCTCCCTTGAGTCTGTTTCTCACTCTGCAGGCAACGGGCGAGAGGATTTAGCTGTCTGTCGTGCGTTATTGTGAATTCACAGAGGCTATCGCTTTTCAATGGAAGCAAATGATGTAAAGTCCAAAAAGAGACCGATAAATGCGTCTTTCACTAACAAGGAGACAACACAGCAACCAGATTTATGTACGTTTTAGTACAATGGAAGATCATAAGTTTTCCGTTCGAAAACCGTGTTATCGACAATCGGTATACCAATCACGCAAAATCGCCGTGAATATTAAGGCAATAATGTCACCGACGCACCAGGTGAAGACAGCGTTCTGGTAAAACACGGTGTCGTGGTAGGCGACTGCCTGCTGCACATCGCAGTCCGACAGGGACCGAAGGCGTGATAATCGCCCGGGGAGAGATCAGGACTATACAGGGCGGCTTACCGAGTGTCTGCCTCTTGAGTTGGCGAGACTTCTGCGTTACTTTTGCAGTACAGGGATGTGCGTTACTATGAAGCAACAGCACCCACCGGTGCCATTCCACAACGGTGGCTCCCAGCAGACGTGCTGCCCCATACACATCATTCATTCTCTGCTAGATGTCTACCGGCGTTTCCGCTTCTACATCCGAGAACAGAATAAAAGCACGTTGTAGCTATATGGACACAATTGATGATAACGTTGCTCTAGTTGACGTTTCCACATTTTCCGCACGCACGTCGGAAAGACACGAATGCCACACTAACTCCTTGCCTACATGTCGGTGTTTATATATCCCCGCATCGGAGTCGTGCTACGTCGTATATACGCAGCAGAACGACCTCAAACGCATACTTTTTGATTGCTTCTTACATTTGCGCTACTTCCTTTAGAGCTGCAACATCAACAGCTCAAAGTAGTCTGATGTACCTCTCCAAAATTCTGGAAAATATCATTTTGAAGTTTCCCGAACGTTCTCAGTACCACACAATCAGTTTCTCGACAGGCTCACCGACCATGTGGCGCAGATTTGGCTCGATTCCTGGCCGACGCAAATTTCGAAAGCGTAAAATGGATACAGATGGAAAGCAGTCGGTTGTGCTTGAGACCTAATCGCTGGACCACCGGTTCCAGTCTTATTTTGGTCCTTTTTTCGTTTTCTTTTAGTTCGGTTCGAATACCTAACTCATTTAAATACACTCCTGGAAATGGAAAAAAGAACACATTGACACCGGTGTGTCAGACCCACCATACTTGCTCCGGACACTGCGAGAGGGCTGTACAAGCAATGATCACACGCACGGCACAGCGGACACACCAGGAACCGCGGTGTTGGCCGTCGAATGGCGCTGGCTGCGCAGCATTTGTGCACCGCCGCCGTCAGTGTCAGCCAGTTTGCCGTGGCATACGGAGCTCCATCGCAGTCTTTAACACTGGTAGCATGCCGCGACAGCGTGGACGTGAACCGTATGTGCAGTTGACGGACTTTGAGCGAGGGCGTATAGTGGGCATGCGGGAGGCCGGGTGGACGTACCGCCGAATTGCTCAACACGTGGGGCGTGAGGTCTCCACAGTACATCGATGTTGTCGCCAGTGGTCGGCGGAAGGTGCACGTGCCCGTCGACCTGGGACCGGACCGCAGCGACGCACGGATGCACGCCAAGACCGTAGGATCCTACGCAGTGCCGTAGGGGACCGCACCGCCACTTCCCAGCAAATTAGGGACACTGTTGCTCCTGGGGTATCGGCGAGGACCATTCGCAACCGTCTCCATGAAGCTGGGCTACGGTCCCGCACACCGTTAGGCCGTCTTCCGCTCACGCCCCAACATCGTGCAGCCCGCCTCCAGTGGTGTCGCGACAGGCGTGAATGGAGGGACGAATGGAGACGTGTCGTCTTCAGCGATGAGAGTCGCTTCTGCCTTGGTGCCAATGATGGTCGTATGCGTGTTTGGCGCCGTGCAGGTGAGCGCCACAATCAGGACTGCATACGACCGAGGCACACAGGGCCAACACCCGGCATCATGGTGTGGGGAGCGATCTCCTACACTGGCCGTACACCACTGGTGATCGTCGAGGGGACACTGAATAGTGCACGGTACATCCAAACCGTCATCGAACCCATCGTTCTACTATTCCTAGACCGGCAAGCGAACTTGCTGTTCCAACAGGACAATGCACGTCCGCATGTATCCCGTGCCACCCAACGTGCTCTAGAAGGTGTAAGTCAACTACCCTGGCCAGCAAGATCTCCGGATCTGTCCCCCATTGAGCATGTTTGGGACTGGAAGAAGCGTCGTCTCACGCGGTCTGCACGTCCAGCACGAATGCTGGTCCAACTGAGGCGCCAGGTGGAAATGGCATGGCAAGCCGTTCCACAGGACTACATCCAGCATCGCTACGATCGCCTCCATGGGAGAATTGCAGCCTGCATTGCTGCGAAAGGTGGATATACACTGTACTAGTGCCGACGTTGTGCATGCTCTGTTGCCTGTGTCTATGTGCCTGTGGTTCTGTCAGTGTGATCATGTGATGTATCTGACCCCAGGAATGTGTCAATAAAGTTTCCCCTTCCTGGGACAATGAATTCACGGTGTTCTTATTTCAATTTCCAGGAGTGTATAACAGTCATCAAATCTATGCTATTTAACACATATATGAATCTGATGTTTATGAAATATGCACGTATTCTCATTTCTAATTACATGTCACAGACAAATATCCAGTCTTAATTTCGAATACAAATTCTTAATCACAGCACTTTTGCGAAAGACAGTTAATGAAGATCGACTATTTCTTTTTTCATTTTTAGATATTTTACTCTTCATGGAATTACTGTAGAACACGCACCTTTGGTTAAAAATGTACTATTGCCAAAAATCGAATCCAAGCAGCCCACACTGGGCAATGACTCTCATACACATCCGCGCTGCCTGTTGAAAAAAAAAAAATCTTACTTTGGGGTATTAAAGACGTTAGGAAAACTTCGAAGTCGAGTTTCTCAAGCATTTTTGACAGTTGTATCACTTGATTTGTGTGACTCTTATTTGAGTTCTGCACGTACCATAAATACAAAAAACTACAAACACCGAGATCTAGCGTGGCACTTCCAAGAGCGAGCTGTACACGAACTGCGCGTCAGTGACCGTTCTTCCCTTCCTTGCGGCAGCGACTTCCGTCTTGTAACAACAGCTGACTGGTTAGTGTCGTTGGGTACAGCGCGGTAACACCCGCGCTCGGTTGCTGGCACCTCCTGAACTTGTCCTGAGTTTGGGAGGTCACCCCTTGTCACTGAGCAGCGGTGGCATCAGGATTCATCCACTGGCGACAACGGCTGGAGGGGTTGGCGGGACGCTGACCACATGTCCCGCTACCATACAATGAGGTGACAAAACTCGTGGCATAGGGATACGCACACATGCAGATGGCGGTAGTATAGCGTACACAAGGTACCAAGGGGCAGTGCATTGGTGCAGCTGTCACTTGTACTCAGGTGATTCGTGTGAAGATGATTCCGACTTGATTACGGTCGGACGACGGGACTTTGAGCACGGAGTGGTAGTTGGAGCCAGACGCATGGGACATTTCATTTCAATATTCCGAGATCCACATTGTCAAGACTGTGCCGAGACATTTCAGACATTACATGTCAGACATTACATGTCACTAGGGACAACGGAATGGCAACGACTTTCATTCAAAGACTGAAAGCAGCGGCGCTCGCTTGGAGTTGTCAGTGCTGTACCACGGAAATCAATGTGGGTCGTACGACTAACGTATCCGTTACGACAGTGCGGCGAAATTCGGCGTTAACGGGCTACGGCAGCAGACGATCTACGTGGCTGCCTCTGCTAACAGCTCGACATCGGCCGCAGCGCCTCTCCTGGGCTCGCGACCGTATCGATTGGACGCTAGACGACCGGAAAACACTGGCCTGGTCAGGTAAGTCCAGATTACAGTTGGTAAGAGCTGGTGGTAGCGTTCGAGTGTGGCGCATATCCCACAAAGTCATGCACCCAAGTTGTCGACAAGGCACTGCGCACGCTGGTTTTGGCTGCACATCGGTGTGGGTGTGTTCCACGCCACGTCGAGCTGCTCCATTACACCGGTTAGGAGGAGGTCCGACACGACACTGGCGGGTCTTCCGTGACGTTTGACACCTCAGTGCCGATCGCCCTTCGTGCTGACTCGCAGGCAGAAGGCAGCGGGCAGCCAGTCGGAACACCGAGCGGCGCTTACGTAGTCGAATCTCTGGTATAAATCAGGTACCGCACTGTTGCCAACAGCAAAACTAACAGATTTTTATTCAAGGAAGCGCGAACATCATATGTCTTTGACTTCAAATCTTGCTGGCAGATCTTCTATAAACAGACTTGGCTGTGGCTACGAACGTCTAAGGAAAGCATTACTCGAGACGGTAAAAATCATTTAAATATTCCACAGACTTCATTGACGATACGATGGAACATATTTCCCGAGTAGCTGAACGAGGACTACCTGTGCTTGCCTATCTACCAGCCTAGCACAGCAAACACTGTGCTCCCAATAAAATCTGCCAAGTCGAGTGATGTAAGAAATTTGCTTCTTCGCATACCTACAATTGTATCAAGAAATTTATGATACAGTTCATCCTCGTCGTTGTAGATAGAATTTTGCCTCCTGGGTTTTATCTCTGTATTGTTTCGTTGCCACTCCAAATACTACGAACAAATAAACTTCCTCACTTTTTTTCTATGTAAAGTTTCCTGAGGGAACGGAACGTAGGATACTGTCATATGTCCAAGTTTCTCATTAAATAAAGGTTCACCCAAATTTCGCTTTACATCGCTGAGCCGTAAGTAAAGTTGGCTTTGAAAAGCGCGCCGCAGCGCGTAGCGTGAAGCAGTCGCCCTCCATTTTCTGGCGGTGGCGCCGTTGTCGCAAGAGGGACAGCACGCAGACCGCGGCATCAGCGTAAGCGACGCGAGCAGCGGCTCCGTGGTATGGGGCGCTAACTGCTCGATGCGAAAGGAGTTTTCCCGAGCGTGGGTCTGCAAGGGGCCTAATTTGCAGTTCGGTCGTATGCTGTCGATCGGCGGGGAGGTTCTGGAAATCGGCGCGCCATCCTGCGTCGGTTGAAACGGCTGGCAGCGGACGGCTCGGCAAAGCATTTGGAGATGCTCCGTCGGTTCAGTCCTGGGAGTCGTAACGCACCAAAAGTTATTGATTGTTAACAGACTTTTATGAAGTTTAATTGAATTCAATTTACTTATTCTTGTTAATTATACCAGCTGTATATTTTGGGGGGTTCCCGCCATTCATTCTCGTCTGCCCACCCGCGGGAAGGTGCTAATATTAGAAAGGGTGGTCCGTTTGTCCCGTTTTGAGGACGAAAGGGGGGGGGGGGAGTCAGAGTAAATCTGTGGTTCGGATTGCTTCTTTCCCCTCCCAGCTTACCTACGGATTATTCGACTGTTAGCCTCTGCCATGCCTGTGAAAGTCTAAGGCATCAATGGCTGTATTGTTTAAAATGCAAGGCACTGAGACCTGATGCATTCTCTCCTGCCATAACTAGTATTACAAGACTCACGTGTAAAAGGTACTCTAAGAAAGAAGAAAAATTCCTTTTGCCTCGTGGTAAGAACTAGTCAATTGCATAACGAATTCCTGCTCATCTGGAAGCTGTAACTTACGTAAATTTGTGTTTATGTATATTTGGCTATAATCAAGCAAGTTTCCAGAATGAGATTTTCACTCTGCAGCGGAGTGTGCCCTGATATGACACTTCCTGGCAGATTAAAACAGTGTGCCCGACCGAGACTCGAACTCGGGAACTTTGCCTTTCGCCGGCAAGTGCTCTACCATCTGAGCTACCGAAGCACGACTCACGCCCGGTACTCACAGCTTTACTTCTGCCAGTATCTCGTCTCCTACCTTCCAAACTTTACAGAAGCAGGAGAGCTTCTGTAAAGTTTGGAAGGTAGGAGACGAGATACTGGCAGAAGTAAAGCTGTGAGTACCGGGCGTGAGTCGTGCTTCGGTAGCTCAGTTGGTAGAGCACTTGCCCGCGAAAGGCAAAGGTCCCGAGTTCGAGTCTCGGTCGGGCACACAGTTTTAATCTGCCAGGAAGTTTCATATCAAGCAAGTTTGTTAATGTACCCCGTAGTGGATTTTTTAATATTGTTTCTAGTCAGCAAAAACGTTTGTGTGTTTTTTCCAATTAAATACCTTTTAAGGCTGTTACTCAACATGCTTATGTGTTTTATACAGGTAGTAGGTTATTAGTGTGTTTTCTTGCCATGCAAAAGTTTGCCATTTCATTACGGGAAGGAATTGTTGCCTTGAAAGGAGAATGTTGTAAAAGTTCGCAAGTCCTAACTTGTAAGCGTGTGTGTTTGCCGTAAGTTAACTGGCAGAAATTTATAATTTTTTATATATATTTTGGAAATGTTAATGTTATTAACTGTGAGTGTCCTCTCCCCGTGTGTATGACTCATGCGTTTTGGTTTTTCTATTTTGAGAACTTTTGTAAACAGGATTGTCTTTATATGCTGCAGATAAGTTAGATTCTGCACCATTTAATGAGCCTGTGAGGTTGTAACCAAACGGGAAATTTGTCTGCCCAAAAGTGAAGTCATATATTCAAATTGTATTCATTTATAAATGGAGTGAAATTCACCTGTAATTTAGCTGAGCTTGAAATATTATACAGCGCCGCGTTGTATACGTTAAATTGCTTGCCTGTACTTGCCTTTTACTGGCGTGAAATTTTTTATAATAATTTAATAATATAAAAGTCCTTCCCTATCGTAAATTGTGACTTATTCGTTAAATGATTGTTGTTTCTTTTAAAATATCACAAAGTCTTGCATCAAATTTGAATAAAGAGTGTTACTGAAAATTGTGTGTAATTTCACCAGTTATTCCTTGGCACCTACTTCCACTTTACATACTGTGTATTAATTGTGATTAATAACCTTTGGTGAACCAGTGGTAATTTTACGGTTCAATCGGCAGAAGTATATGTTTGAGCAGAGTTATTGTGGCCGTTCCTTTACCGATGTAACTTCACGCCATCGCACCTCCATAGGTTTCATCACAGCTACCTGCGTGCCGGTGAGCTCGGCGCCGGCCGCTGTCCGTTGGCGCCCTCCAGCGCTGGCCAGGGGAGCCTCCATGCTGTGACGTCACTGGGCCTCCGTACAGTGCCGACTCAGGCTCTTCTCTGAGCGCTCGACCTGCCCCCCTCCTTCCCACTTCAGTTTTCAATTATTCACTGCCATCTCCAGCGGTGAACTGAATATTTAAACATTTGTGAGACACTAAAAATGTCTCGGAGCTAATTAAATAGTTTTGGAAGCTAGTCAGCTCCGTCACACAGAAAAGTTACGGCGGTCGAATGTCAACAGAATTAAATATTGAGCATCGAAGACAATCAGAAACTGTGAGTCATTACATAAACGACTTATATTCTGGAAGAATAAGTAATGACCTCTAGTTGGCGGACACTTGGTGTGATCTTTAATTCATTCAAGGGAATGTAGTATTTGACATCTCAGAAAATACAAATTGTTTAAACAGCATTTCTTTGGCTGACGATATGAAATGCAATCTCGACTGTAATTTCCACAGAGCAGACGAAACAGTCCGGACGAAAAATTTCGGAGCAGAGACTAGGCACAAAGACAACTGGCGACCTTTTACATCTACGTCTAAGGTGTGCACAGGCCACTGTGAAGTGCATAATGGGGGGTACTTCCTATAGTATCAATTACAAGATATTGTGGCTTCTTCCGATCAATTCTCGCAAGGTACGCAGAAAGGATGACTGATTAAACGCCTCGGGGAACCCTGTAACTCGTCCCGTGTTGCCTTCGCAACCCCCACCAGAACGCTACGTAAGGGGTTGTAGTGCACTCTCGGATCACTCACTTAATGCTGGTCCTTGAAAGTTCGTAGATAGGATTTCGAGTGACAGCGCCTGCCCTCTAACGCCCAGCACTTCACGTGACGGCGAAACTCTAACACAGCTCGACCAAACGCGGGATCGTATCTGAAGTTTTTCTTTGCATGCGTTCGACATACCCTGTCAGTTGTTCTCGGTATGGGTGCCACACACCAGACCAGCACTCCAGGAAAAGCCGCACGAACATTTTGTAGTTGTTGTTGTTGTGACCTTCAGTCCTGAGACTGGTTTGATGCAGCTCTCCATGCTACTCTATCCCGTGCAAGATTCTTCATCTCCCAGTACCTACAGCAGCCTACATCCTTCTGAATCTGCTTAGTGTATTCATCTCTTGGTCTCCCTCTACGATTTTTACCCTCCACGCTGCCCTCCTGTACTAAATTGGTGCTCCCTCGATGTCTCAGAACATGTCCTACCAACCGATCCCTTCTTCTAGTCAAGTTGTGCCACAAACTCCTCTTCTCCCCAATTCTATTCAATACCTCGTCATTAGTTATGTGATCTACCCATCTAATCTTCAGCATTCTTCTGTAGCACCACATTTCGAAATCTTCTATTCTCTTCTTGTCCAAACTATTTATCGTTCACGTTTCACTTCCATACATGGCTACACTCCATACAAATACTTTCAGAAACGACTTCCTGACACTTAAATCTATACTCGATGTTAACAAATTTCTCTTCTTCAGAAATGCTTTCCTTGCCATTGTCAGTCTACATTTTATATCCTCTCTACTTCGAACATCATCAGTTAATTTGCTCCCCAAATAGCAGAACTCCTTTACTACTTTAAGAGTCTCATTTCCTAATCTAATTACCTCAGCATCACCAGACTTAATTCGACTACATTCCATTATCCTCGTTTTGCTTTTGTTGACGTTCATTTTACACCCTCCTTTCAAGACACTGTCCATTCCGTTCAACTACTCTTCCAAGTCCTAACATTTTGTAAGAAATCAGTAAACCACCTTCCCGACTTTTTAAATAATCGTCTAAAACAGCATGAAACGTCTGGTTAGAAAAAAGGTTCCTATCGTCTTTCTGAACTGCATGTCATACAACCAAATGTTTCACATGCAGGCTCAAGCACTATCCGTCCAAAAAATTGCAAGACAGGTTTTATTAGTGGCGTAGAAGCGACGCCGCCGCAGCTACCACAGTGGCAACTGGAACCAACAAGTGCGAACACCGCACGTGCGCTCGCCGTTCAGCCGTGGCCGGCCAGTGTTACGCAGTGGACGAGCGACTGTACCGTGTCAGCGCTCTTGTTTCACCGTCGATGGAATAACGTCTCTGAATGGAGTGTTCGAGACATTTCCCAGATTGCTTTGAAGAAGGGAGAAGCATGTGTAAAGTTTATCCCGCGCATCTCGTCTCCTGGACGAAAACAACGACTTGACTGAAACGCAAAACGCGGACAGTCGTTTTCTGGGAAAAATCGTTACTGTTCATCAGATTTGATGTTATCAAGACGAACCTACCACAAAACGAAAGAAATGCAGAAACTCATATGAGGGGTCAACGCTTAGGCGACACATCCGACATTCCAGCCACCTGAACGACACCCCAAAGAAGGAGTTGTCTGACAGTTTCACACGCTTGTGTCTACGTTCTGTGTGTTTTACTCAAGTGGCTGAAGATTATGTAAAACACCTGAAACATTAAAACCACCACTCAAAGTTTCTCTATTTGGAAAATGATTTGTGATTAGAGATAGTGGTAAAGAAATAACAAATTATAACGTTATGCCTGATGCTGAAGCTTCACTGGACAAACATCGAAAACGTAGTGAGCGGAAAACTTTTTTCCTTTCACTATTTTGTATCACCGAGAAAAAGTTTCTGAACAGTTTGAAATCATGTGTAGAGTTTGATGAAAGTCGCTAATTACTCCCATTCTCAAATACGGGATGAATAATGGTTCGATAAATTCACGCGCCGTGGTTTATTACGTTGCCTCAAGACACACAAATAGATTCTGACTTTAACATATATATATATATATATATATATATATATATATATATATAAAAGTTTGGTTCATTCATGAGATACCAGGAAAGTACAGTTAGTCTACAGAGGGGATAGCCTCTGTGAAACATTTTGGTTCATTAACGGGATGCTGGGAAACTGACGTGGTTATAAAACTTTGTAGGGAAATGGAACGGAATGCTCACATAGGCTCTGTGGTACAGTTTGGTTCATTGATGGAATGCTGGGAATCGGCAGTTTGTTTACAAAGGCGATGTACACTATTAAACAGCGAAAATTACACGGTTGTTAGGTAGCAGCCTCCAACAACGACCGTGTGCTTTTCGCTGCTTAGTAGTGTACATCCCCTTTGTAAAGTAACTGCCGATTCCCAGCATTCCATCAATGAACCAAATTGTACCACAGCCATTTCCCTACAAACTTTTATAACCAGGTCAGTTTCTCAGCATCCCGTCAATGAACCAAAATGTATCACAGAGCCTATCCCCTCTGTAGACTAACTGCAGTTTCCTGGTATCTCATGAATGAACCAAAGGGTACAACAACGCCTATTTGAACATTGCGTTTCATATTCCTACAAATCGCCGTAATCAGTTAATTTTTCAGTTGACTTTTTCAATTTGTGCCTCATGTATATTCTCACCACAGGATATTGTGTTCCTGTGTTTTTTTTGAAGTCTAGAATGTTACATTTCCACACATTCGAAGCAAGTTGCCAGTGTTTGGGCCACTTGGAAAGCCGGCCGGTGTGGCCGTGCGGTTCTAGGCGCTTCAGTCTGGAACCGCGTGACCGCTATGGTCGCAGGTTCGAATCCTGCCTCGGGCATGGATGTGTGTGATGTCCATAGGTTAGTTAGGTTTAAGTAGTTCTAAGTTCTAGGGGACTGATGACCACAGATGTTAAGTCCCATAGTGCTCAGAACCATTTGAACCATTTTTTAGCCAGTCACTTGGAAATCTTGTAAGCATCTGACAATATTCCTGTAGTTTTTACAGAAAGTCATAGCAAACAACCGTAGTCCAGTAGGCAAGTGTTCCAACGATGTGTGCGCCGGGAGGCGACTGAGAGGCGTGCATGGCTGGCTGCAGTGGTGACCCACTTCGTCTCATCAGTCCCCTTTCCCTATATCGCCTGTTATCAGTTGCTGTATGTCGGTTGTGTTCTTCAATATACGAGGGCAGTTCAATAAGTAATGCAACTTTTTTTTTCTCGGCCAATTTTGGTTGAAAAAACCGGAAATTTCTTGTGGAATATTTTCAAACATTCCCGCTTCGTCTCGTATAGTTTCATTGACTTCCGACAGGTGGCAGAGCTGTACGGAGCTGTTAAAATGGCGTCTGTAACGGATGTGCGTTGCAAACAACGGGCAGTGATCGAGTTTCTTTTTGCGGAAAACCAGGCCATCTCAGATATTCATAGGCGCTTGCAGAATGTCTACGGTGATCTGGCAGTGGACAAAAGCACGGTGAGTCGTTGGGCAAAGCGTGTGTCATCATCGCCGCAAGGTCAAGCAAGACTGTCTGATCTCCCGCGTGCGGGCCGGCCGTGCACAGCTGTGACTCCTGCAATGGCGGAGCGTGCGAACACACTCGTTCGAGATGATCGACGGATCACCATCAAACAACTCAGTGCTCAACTTGACATCTCTGTTGGTAGTGCTGTCACAATTGTTCACCAGTTGGGATATTCCAAGGTTTGTTCCCACTGAGTCCCTCGTTGTCTAACCGAACACCATAAAGAGCAAAGGAGAACCATCTGTGCGGAATTGCTTGCTCGTCATGTGGCTGCGGGTGACAATTTCTTGTCAAAGATTGTTACAGGAGATGAAACATGGGTTCATCTCTTCGAACCTGAAACAAAACGGCAATCAATGGAGTGGCGCCACACCCACTCCCCTACCAAGAAAAAGTTTAAAGCCATACCCTCAGCCGGTAAAGTCATGGTTACAGTCTTCTGGGACGCTGAAGGGGTTATTCTGTTCGATGTCCTTCCCCATGGTCAAACGATCAACTCTGAAGTGTATTGTGCTACTCTTCAGAAATTGAAGAAACGACTTCAGCGTGTTCGTAGTCACAAAAATCTGAACGAACTTCTCCTTCTTCATGACAACGCAAGACCTCATACAAGTCTTCGCACCCGAGAGGAGCTCACAAAACTTCAGTGGACTGTTCTTCCTCATGCACCCTACAGCCCCGATCTCGCACCGTCGGATTTCCATATGTTTGGCCCAATGAAGGACGCAATCCGTGGGAGGCACTACGCGGATGATGAAGAAGTTATTGATGCAGTAAGACGTTGGCTCCGACATCGACCAGTGGAATGGTACCGTGCAGGCATACAGGCCCTCATTTCATGGTGCCGTAAGGCCGTAGCATTGAATGGAGATTACGTTGAAAAATAGTGCTGTGTAGCTAAAAGATTGGGGAATAACCTGGTGTATTTCAATGCTGAATAAAACAACCCCTGTTTCAGAAAAAAAAATGTGTTGCATTACTTATTGAACTGCCCTCGTAAAAGCGTCCCGCAGTGGGCTTGGGATCTCCAGCATGAAGGTCGATGGCTGAGGTCTGTTAGCCTTGATTACATCCTTAAATCGTTTCCTCTGATCTCCACCCAGCATTTGCCAACTGTGAAGGGGACCCGGAACCTCCTATACCTCCAGTGTTAAATGTAAGGAACATTTTCTTATGAACTATTAACACCAGAATGATGAAACGTTTACAGTATAATATATTTAATACCATGTACCATGTGGATTTTAATTTATTGGTGTTTCTTGGGAAGATATTAATTATTTTGTTACTGAAAATATTTGACACATTTTTTGGCATAGTATCTTTGAAATAAAATCTGTTATCAATTATGTATCACAAAAAGGCTATGATACGAGGTGTATATTGGCACTGTTTACATTCCTTGAAAATTTTAAGTCTTTATCTGCAATAGTTTAGCAGAAAATGTTCCTTATATGAGAAAAAAGTGAACTTGTGGAAAACGAATTTCAAAGTTTCACTATCATGTTAGTGGAGTCCAGCACCATAAGAGGGGTTTTCACTGTCACTAGATATCTCCCCATCTAGCCTTCTTTTCACACCTTACATTCTTTGTCTGGATTGCCTCTCACACTTCTGTTTCCTCTCATTGTCTATCGACATCATTGCACTCACCATGTACAGGGTTATTACAAATGATTGAAGCGATTTCACAGCTCTACAATAACTTTATTATTTGAGATATTTTCACAATGCTTTGCACACACATACAAAAACTCAAAAAGTTCTTTTAGGCATTCACTAATGTTCGACATGTGCCCCTTTAGTTATTCGCAGACATCAAACCGATAATCAAGTTCCTCCCACACTCGGCGCAGCATGTCCCCACCAATGAGTTCGAAAGCATCGTTGATGCGAGCTCGCAGTTCTCGCATGTTTCTTGGTAGAGGAGGTTTAAACATTGAATCTTTCACATAACCCCACAGAAAGAAATCGTATGGGGTTAAGTCGGGAGAGTGTGGAGGCCATGACATGAATTGCTGATCATGATATCCACCACGACCGATCCATCGGTTTTCCAATCTCCTGTTTAAGAAATGCCGAACATCATGATGGAAATGCGGTGGAGCACCATCCTGTTGAAAGATGAAAATAGCTCCCTGCTTGCTTTATACGTCGACTTCCGCCGGCTACGCGTGAAACTTGCTTGCACGCGTTCAACCGTTTCTTCGCTCACTGCAGGCTGACCCGTTGATTTCCCCTTACAGAGGCATCCAGAAGCTTTAAACTGCGCATACCATCGCCGAATGGGGTTAGCAGTTGGTGGATCTTTGTTGAACTTCGTCCTGAAGTGTCGTTGCACTGTTATGACTGACTGATGTGAGTGCATTTCAAGCACGACATACGCTTTCTCGGCTCCTTCGCCATTTTGTCTCACTGCGCTCTCGAGCGCTCTGGCGGCAGAAACCTGAAGTGCGGCTTCAGCCGAACAAAACTTTATGAGTTTTTCTACGTATCTGTAGTGTGTCGTGACCATATGTCAATCAATGGAGCTACAGTGAATTTATGAAATCGCTTCAATTATTTGTAATAGCCCTGTACTTTCCGGGCATCACATCCAACTTCTGCAGGACATTGCACTTTACAATGTTACCTTTGTAGTGCGTAGAAATGGCATCATATACTCCAAAATGAAGAGTATGAATTTCCACAAACACATTTTTTGGGATTCTGGTCCAAATTACATTATTTACACTCTCATTTTGATTTTGTGTACGTCCATAGAGACATTTCTTCAAAAGTTCGGTTGCAGAAAGATCTCTGAAAATTGGTTTTATAGCCTTCATGACAGTTTCTGGTAGACTGTGATGATGCTTGTATACACGTTCAGATCCCTGATATTTGTTGCACTTGCACCAGGAATAGTGTGGCATTGTCCATGTAGTGGTTCCTCGTCAGTCGATAAGGTGTTGTAGCAAAGTGCCATTACAGCCTTTTCCATTGCATCAACACTGTGAGTATTTTGTCTTATTGCCAGTCCATAGTCTCTCTGCAATCTGTTTATTACCTCGTCTGTCAATCTTTTAGCTCCACCGAAAGGTTTTCCATCACTAAGTACTTGGCCTTTATTGTGGTCTTCAGTCGACGCAGCCTTGTTCCCATACGTTTCTGAACGTGACCTATGCACTATTTAGTAATGGTAACATCATTTCCACAAGGTTTCAGCTCAGACACAGCAGCAAAAGACTTCGAATCACTATCACCCAGGAACTGTAGATAACTGACCTTTTACCACAGAAGAGAGCGACTGAAAATGTCTTTCATACCGGAAACTTCCATGGCCCCACTAGACCCATTGTAATTCCTTCGACAGATTTGTGCATGCTCATCCTTCACTCTGCTAGGACACCTAAAGTGCTTGGATTTAATTACAACACCTAAAACTTTTGTAGTATCAGCACTTGTTGCCGTTATTACCCCATTATGTGAAGTGTGCCCGCGCTTCTGCCACGTACCATCTAGTGCGACAGTCAGGTCCCGAGGATTCTGAACATCTAAAATTTCTTCATTCACCGCCACAGCCTCCTCCACTGCTTCTTTCATGGATTCTTGGGCAATATTTTCAACACAGGATCCAACAACCGAGTTATATTTTGAGAATTTCGTTGGTGGTGGTGGTAGATTCATTACACCACAAAACATTTGACCAGCAGAGTATCCCTTACCGACTGTCCTTAGAGCATAAACACATCTAGTATTTACACCATAGTACTTGCTTTTCTCACTATCAGTTTCATCTTGGCCTATTTCGACATATTCTGAGTTCCAAAATGAAACACTGTAATGACAACTAGTACAATGGAGACAGATTTCTGCTGCAAGTCCTATGTGTCGCTTGACATTTACTGACATACTCAATTTGCAACATTCCTTACACAGTACTGAACTCTCAATCAACTTTGAGAGCAATGAAATGTTAATTATTTCGTTCACATTATCCTCACTACACTTCTCCAATAAACTGCAGTATTTTTCAGTTGATCCATGCAACTTCTTGCTTGTGTTAGAGACAGGAGTAGATTTCACTTCATGAATAACCTCACTATTTTCAGAGTCATTTCCCAAGGTCGGAGAAATTGTCACAGTTCCACTAGTGTACCGCGGAGGAGGCTTCTTCCTCTTGTAAACTCTGTACTAAATCGAGGCGTATTTGATAAGTTCCAGTTACGCAATAGAAATACAACACAAATCGTGCAATAACCACCAAATGCTCAATGTAAACAACAGCATCCAAAGACTACAATACGCAGACAAAACAATATGCTATGAAATCGTGTTGCCAACATAATATAAATTCTTTGGAAAGACCGGAAGTTTTGAAAAACGATGTTTTCAATGAACATGTATCCATGGGAATTCAGTGTCACGACATGCCCTCTACAGCACATTATTGAAAATAATATTTTCAATACGCTGCAGTACGTACTGGGAGATGAAGAAGCTTGCACAGGATAGAGCAGCATGGAGAGCTGCATCAAACCAGTCTCAGGACTGAAGACCACAACAACAACAACAACAACATTTTCAATACTTGGAGTTGAGCTACAGGTAAGATTAATATGTCATTTTAAAGAGGAAGATCTGTAGTGTTTTATTTCACAATAAACTGAAAACCCAAAATTTCATCATTTTTAGGTTCCGGGTTCCCTTAATTAGGAGTAAAATAGTTGTTTGGGAATGTGATTGCTTGACGTACGGCTATCACGACAACCTCATGATAACGGGCACCTAAAGACTGTCGCTTCTACACTGCTGGTATCCTCTTCGACGATGCTGATATTTGTGTGTCCTGTCACGTTGTATGTATCGTCCTCCTTAAGCATCAAGGCTGATACTGTTCCAGCTTTTTATGGTGCCATCTGTAGTAAATCCAGGATTCATATCCTGAAAACAGATGGCAGTTCATTATAAACAACACCATAATCTCTAAATTGGTTCAAATGGCTCTGAGCAGTATGGGACTTAACATCTGAGGTGATCAGTCCCCTAGAACTTAGAACTACTTAAACCTAACTAACCTAAGGGCATCACACACATCCATGCCCGAGGCAGGATTCGAACCTGCGACCGTAGCGGTCGCGCGGTTCCAGGCTGAAGCGCCTAGAACCGCTGGGCCACTCTGGCCGGCATAATCACTAAAAAAATCGAAGATACTGTTAATATTGTCTGCCAGATGATTTATGTTCGACATAACCAGAAATGTCAACATGTAATGGAATCGTGCAGAATTTTGAGGCATAGATTTACCCAAAAATTAAATATGAAATTAACGTGGACGGTTTGTAAGCAGCGGATATTTAATGAAAGCAAGAATAGTAAGTGAAAAGACGGTAATGAGTTGCTGTCTTGAAAGTTTAAAGCTTAAAGTGACTCAAGTGGTTTAGGTGAGCAATCGCGTGTGAAAGATGAGGAACAGTGTCTTATACAATATTTCAGCTACACTTTTGTGAACTACTTGGGGAATAATCGAACAGTCCAGGGGTGTACTTGCGGTACATATGTCCAATGGGCCAGGCATAAGGAGTGTTTCACAGTGGCACTAACCAGAGTGAGAATAGTATTGTAAATTATGCATCGGCAAGGGGGACGCGTTTCTGCGTTTCTGGAAAGGGTTGGCGCCATATTACTAAATCGCATTTTTAGAGCTGCCGAGACTAATGGAGAATGCACTAACCTCAGCAATACTATGGGTGCATAATTTGGCTTTGTCTCGCTGACAGGTTGCTCACGGGGAAGCAGGCTGGTCTCTTGGTGCGGCACTGGCTCCCTGCTGACTTGCCTGCAGTCAACACCGATGCGAAACCTTAGCTGCAGAACGGAACTGAAGCAGCGTCCCTCCAGCTGTACCTCTGCCTCACCCTCGCACAGCATGTGACAGTTTTCTTATTTAAAGTGATCTAAATGACGAGGAACCTGCTCGCGTCTGAACGGCACGTGGCAGGAAAATACGAGGGTTGTCCAGAAAGAAAGTTCCAACCTTTCGCGAAATAGAAACCTCATTGAAGATCTGAACTCTATTATTTGCAACAGTTAGCTGTATTGACCAGTCACTTCTCTACATAGTCACTGTTCCGACTTAGACGTTTGTCGTAACGTTGTATCAACTTTCCAATACCCTTGTCATAGAAGGTAGCCGCCTGTGTTTTCCGCCAACTCTCTGCGCTAGTCTGCACTCGTTGTCTGTGCCAAAACGTTGCCTTAATAGCCAGCGATTTGTGCGAGTAGAGATGGAAATCAGAGAGAGCCACATCCTAGCTTTATGCTGGGCGATCAAACAACTCCCATCAAAAACGCTGCAGGAGCGTCTTCATTGTCCCTGCACTGTGCGGCTGAGAATTGTCACGAAGAGGGAAGTGCCTGGTTGTCACGTTATGTGACTTGCACGAAACCAGGTGAAATCCCTCGGCAGCACACACACTTAGGGGCGGGCGCTATTTTCGAGGCGTCTTACGTGCCCACTGTGAGCTCACAACTGCAAAGTGCAACGGGACGTGATCGACAGGATTACAAGGAGACACTGCCCAAGACATAAGTGCAAAGCTTCACCGGATTTTCACTGGGGTTTCCATTTCGCGACCGATCCGAACTGGACACCACTCGTAGTTCCAAGAGAATGCCGCCGCGGGGAACTGCACAGCCGTGCTCTGGGAGGCTCGCCTGGCCGAGCGACTCCCCACCACGCACGACTGCTCTCCGAGTCCATCGTTAGGGACGAACGCCGCTGTCGGAAGTAATCGTAGTTTCTCTCACGCCGGCTGGTATCCAGAAACGTTAGCTCCTGCAACGGCAACGTGTGTTCATTATAAGTGACGTTATTCCTAATCGGTCATTCCTCCTTTCGGCCCCAAACTCAAAGTGCTGTCGGATTGATCCTAACCCAGCACAGTCGTCATCTTGGACTCACAATTACAGACCACAAACTTAGCGTCCAGCAAGTGTTCATTCCCGACTTGCTCCAGGTAGCATTTAGCATTCCACCAGTGTTACCTCTGTAAATTTCAGTATCCGACAACTTACCTTGGCGCTTAGTGCCAGTCTTACAGGTGTGAATATTACCGAACTAACAGTTTAATAAGTTATGGTTGCAAGACACGACACTAAATCTTCACAGAAGACAGGAAAAACTGGTAGAAGCCGACTTCGGGGAGCATCAGTTTGAATTGCAGACAAATGTAGGAACATGTGAGGCAATACAGACACTACGACTTCTCATAGAAGTTACTTTACGGAAATGCAAACCTACTTTATACACAATTTGTAGACTTAGACGTTAACCAGAATACTTTCTTTAAAATTCTGAGGGTAGTAGAAGTAAAGTGCAGGCAGCGAAAGGCTACTTACAACTTGCGCAGAAACCAGATGGCAGTTATAAGAGTAGAGGGACATGAAAGGGAGGCAGTAGTTGCGAAGCGAGCGAGGCAGAGTTGTAGCCTATCCCTGATTTTATTCGATCTGTGCATTAAATAAGTAGTAGAGGAAATCAAAGAAAAATTTGCAGGAGCAATTAAAGTTCATGGAGAAGAAATAAAAACTTTGTGGTTTGACAATGACATTGTAATTCTGTCAGAGACAGCAAACGACTTGGAACAGCAGATGAACAGAATGGATAGTTCCTTGAAAGGAGTATATAACACGAACATCAACAAAAACCCAAACAAAGATAACGGAATGCAGTCGAATTAAGTTAGGTGATGCTGAGGGAATTAGATCAGGAAAAGAGTCACTTAAAATAGCAGATCAGGTTTGCTATTTAGCAGCAAAATCACAGATTATGGCCAAAATAGAAAGGATATAAAATATATACTCGAAACGGCAAGAAAAGCGTCTCTCGCGAAGAGAAATTTCCTAACATCGAGTGTAGATTTGAGACTCAGGAGGCCTTTTCTGAAAGTATTTGTTTGAAGCATGCCATGTATGGAAGGGAAATGCGGACGATAAACAGTTTAGGCAAGAAGAAAATAGAGACTTTTGAAATGTGGTGCTAGAGAAGAATGCTGACGATAGATGGGTAGATCACATGACTAATGAGGAGGTACTGAATAGAACTGGGGATAAAATAAATTAGTGGCACAACCTGACTAGAAGAAGGGATCAGTTGCTAGAGCACATTTTGAGACATCAAGGGATCACCAGTTTGGAACTAGAGGGAAGAGTTGGGGAGGGGTGGAGGGGGAAGGGAGGGGGCAAAACCGTAGAGGGAGACCAAGAGATGAATACACCAACGAGATTCAGAAGGATGTAGGTTGGAGTAGGTACTGGGAGATGAAGAAGCTTGCACAGGATAGAGTAGCACGGAGGGCTGCATGAAACCAGTCTCTGGACTGACCACAACATTCTTCATGTTGCTCTCTTGTGTCACGGAGCACGACACTACAGCTTTCATATTTGAGAAAAGCTTGTGCGAACAGTTCAAGTACGGTATGTTTGAACTGCCATTCACTAATTTAAATTATCTGGTTTTATTTAAAGCGGAAAATAGTTCATTTTAATGCAACATTTTGTAAATTATTTACCGTACATATAACATGTGTAACGTACATTCTATGGAAAATGAACGGCACCATTCAATTTCGTTTATTTCAGATTCTGATAATACTAATATTACTTCATAAAAGATTCACAATTTTTGGATCCATATTATTTAACTGTAATATTCTTATTCAGTATTGCTTTCGTTCACGTCACTACAGCGAGTTCTGTGTTGTAAGAAAGCATATTTTCCTGTTGCGGAATTACGATTTTTGATTCGATTTATCTCTTAGTCCTCTGCATTTGCGTGAACTTAGACGGGAGATGTGAGGAATAAGAAGTTCATGGGCTTGTGAATACTTTGACCATCTTCCTGAAAACAGAGCGAAGCGCACAGTATGCTGTAAGATATTGCAGGATCAGTGCCAGAACACAACGATGATAAGATATGTAAAAATACGTAACGTCTTTTCTTGACGGAAGGCAACCAGTCCTAATCAACAACAGGCACCATTGCCATATGTTATCCATAAATATTCCGGTGCTGTATTTATTCCAGCGATTATCACAACAGGTATGTTGCATTGCGACAATGAACTAGTATAAATTCCAGAAAGCACACTATTGAAAAATACCCTTTATTTTTCCTCATCTAGCCATTTCTTGTTTTGGGTAACGCTCCGGCAGACTGAAATTGACTGTGCATTGTTTAGGATGCCGAGTAAGATTAAAAATCTTTATCAGCAGTCGAGTATACTGGTTCCAAAAAATTTTGTGAAGCCGTTGGATCGTCGGTACAGTATTCCACCTAGGGAAAGACTCCGTTAAGTGAGGCTTACGAGCACAACAGCAACGTCGTCAAGGCGAATACATCTGCTATTCGGAACGTATTTCTGACGACAGACATTTTGACGCCTTCGAGCACAGTTTCGTACTTAGGCGTGACCTGTCATTTCAAAGGCGACACAAAGTCTGCCACTGAAAACAATATGTTTTGTGGAGGCCCACACATTCTCCCAATCACTTGTGGAAACCATAAATGAATGGAATCTAAGTGCTAAAGTGCCAATAAAAGTTGCTGCCAGGGTCATTACAGGCATTCAGCATTTGCCATGTTTCGCCAATGTAGTAAATGTCAAGGTGAAGAGGGCAAAGTCCGATATTAATGATGTACAAAAATTTTTCGGTTTTCTTAATCCAGTTGTTTGGAAAGGAGAATCTAGAGACTGTAGAACGGCCGTTACATAAATCACGTCACAAGCTGGTCAAAGAAGTGGAAATGGTTTGTGTGACGTCCCTCTCCCCTTTTGTTGCCGCCGTTGATGTTGAGCCGCTACTGCTACAGCTCGGTCGGTGGAATGGAGACGCGACGCGCAGCGATGGTTGTCCCCGTCGGATAACGTGGAACAACACCTGAAAATCTCTAAAGAAAATTGTTCCTCGCGTAATGTATGAATGTCCGTTTGCGAGTCCGCACAGTCTTCTGAGCGATGCGAACTGCTGATTTTAATTGTCTGTTATGGTTTTATGATGATTTGCTATGCCCGGTTAGTTAGTTATTGCAGTATTGAGTGAATCATTCATCACCGGCGTCATTTCACACCACTGAAGCGAGGAGAAATTAATTTGCGGTTCAGTATCAGTAGTTGTTGTTACGTTGCTAGGCAGAATTGTTCACTACGGCACGGCACAAATCCAGAGATAATCTATAACGCTATCTTGATTTCGTGCGTCTTAATATTATTTCGGCAAAACACTCCTTTTAATGCTCAATGTTAATCAAGTCACTCTTTCAATTAAAATGTTCACAGTTAATTAATTTTGATTATCAACTATCACACAGTTCAATTAATGATGGAGCCAACACGTGAGATTTCCATTACTGACGAACAATTATTATTGTCCCTTCTTAGCAGTTAGTTCATAATCACCACACCACACGCACGCCGATGGATCAGATCAATTACGTTTCTTTTCAGTTCGGTGATCGTGACAATTACGACAACTTTTACAATCGGCGTGTTTGTATTATCTTCGTGTGGTCGTATTAATGTTTCCTACTCAAGGCTAATCAGGTATTGCAGTCTTCGATACTATGTCCAATCTTCGTTGAGTCCAACAATAATATTTCCAATAATTAGAGCTCTTTACCTCGTCGTACACTATCAGCATACCACTTCAGTTCAAGTTCTCAAGTCAGAATAACTGAGAACAAAGTCCGCGCATCTCTATGACGCAATAGTATTTTCTTGAATAGAAACCATCTCGTAGCGTTCCGTTTGTAGTACTATAACAAACGGTGTTCTCTCACGACTTGATAGGAAGCAAGCTAGCAAGCGACTAACATTTTCATGTTCGAGCATTGTAGACGCATTGAATTCCTTTTCGCCGTGTTTACAACTCTCTTTCACAATAAATGTTATCTCTGACCGACATATTACTTTGAATTTAACTTTCTTCGTACTGATTTGCAGGTATTACTGAGATGTTTGATAGCTAATTAAAAATAACCTTTCTTTCTTTCTACCTTTACATCATGACATATTCAGTAATTATTGAAACTGGTGTTCATCAAAACTTTAAGGTGTTATATTATTGTCAAAGTTGTCGTACCTGTCAGGATAACACTGTTCCCTACTTTAAATTATCATGACATTCTTATTTGGGTTTTTGGATTTCTTGGGATGTTACATTTGGTACAGCACATTCGCAATGCTTATCCCTGTTCAAACAAAGGGAGTAGCATCTCCCACTGCAGCTTATTTCCGGAACATCTAAGAATGTCTGATTGCTTCAGAATGGGAGTCCGGTGGTCAGGGGAGTACGGGAAAACCGATCCTGGCGTTCTTCGAGCCATACACGTACTGCCAGCTGTGTGACACGTTGCACTGTCCTCCTGCTAGCTGCCATCGTGCCGAGGAAAAACAAATGCATGTAGGAGTAGACATCGTTCCTAATGGCAGATGCGAACTTGTCTTTATACATTGTACCTTCCACAACGACGAGATCACCCAAGGCGCGCCACGAAAACATTCCACAGACCATAACGGTCCCTCTGCTTTCAGACGTTTCACGCTGTACACGACAACGGCCATCTGTCCGATGGAGCACGAAACGTGACTCGTCTGGAGGGGCCGGCTGCCGGCACTCACTGGACGTCCAGCTGCGACACTGGTGTCAAATGCCAGCCTTCGCCGCCTACGAACAGGAGCCAGCATGGGTGCACGAACCGGGCATC
This sequence comes from Schistocerca americana, assembly GCF_021461395.2. NCBI lineage: Eukaryota > Metazoa > Arthropoda > Insecta > Orthoptera > Acrididae > Schistocerca > Schistocerca americana. The sequence goes on along the minus strand of NC_060122.1, from coordinate 27,604,544 downwards.
TGCTGTAGAGGCTCATTTCGCTGTAATGTTCACTGAGCGGTTACTGAAGAGACGTTCCTGGAGGCCCCTAGGTTCATCTGGGCGGTCAGCTGCCCGACTGTTGCACGCCTATTCGCTCCTACACATCTCCACAGCCGTCGTTCGCTCCTGTCTTCTACAGGTTGCGGTGCACCACAGTTACCTCGTCACCGGTTTCGAATAGCACCATTGTGTCACGCACGGTGTATGTCAGTTTACAAACTAAGCCGTTTCAAAACTGCTTTCAGCCTTGGCCTAAGAGCCGATGATCATGCCCTTTTCCGCATTACGACAACGACTGCGCTGTTTCCCGCGGCCTCCTCGACACACTTTATTGACCCTCCACTGCTAGTGCTGCCACCTACCGTCGTGAGTGGTCACTGCACGTTGACATCGAACATAAGCTGTGGATACGTTAATGTGACTGGACTATGTAATAATTGGAACATCATTTTTGTTGCAGAAACATCATGTCTAGAGAAAACACAAACCTTGCCATATTTTACCTTAATGTACAACTGTCATTAGTAAACTCCCTCATGCACATGCGCTCTTTATTGTGTCTCATGCATGTGGCAAACCCAAGGGTCTCGGACATGTAGCATTTACTACCACCTTTCATGTTTCTGATGTCACATCTTCTCATGCGGATCTTTGTGTGTGTCTGCTGCTACTCTATCTATTAATAACCATGCAACTATCTGTCTTATAGTTTGCCGGCCGGTGTGGCCGTGCGGTTCTAAGCGCTTCAGTTTGGAACCGCGTAACCGCTACGGTCGCAGGTTCGAATCCTGCCTCGGGCATGGATGTGTGTGATGCCCTTAGGTTAGTTAGGTTTAAGTAGTTCTAAGTTCTAGGGGACTGATGACCTCAGAAGTTGAGTCCCATAGTGCTCAGAGCCATTTGAACCATTGTCTTATAGTTTCCATAAACTGCTAAGAATACAGAGTGGGATAAAGCAATACCAGAGTATGTTTGGGAAAGATGGGAATAAAATATACTCCGTCCATAATGCTACACAGAGAAATTCCACATATGAAAGTTTGTATCATTTGATATGAAACCTTATACATACTTGTATGTTATGTCATGATTAACCATTTGTTCAACTTATTTTGTAAATGTTGGGAAGTTGAATATATGGAGAGATCCATTCACAACAGAATTGTTACATACACAAGATGTTTTTAATATCAAGTTTACTGATGCTATCTACAATCTGAATTGGTTACAATGAGTGCATTGGTATATAATCAACTGAATTGGTGCAAAACCACAAAAATGAAGAAATTTATACACAGATAAAAGTAAAAAGCAATTTTTGCTTTACAGGATATGTTGTAGAGACCACCTCTGGACAACAGACTGTTTGGGATATCTATGTATCATCATATTTAGCTGTAACATATTGTACCTCACGCTTTTGTAACTAAATAAAACAATGGAAACTCCAGGTAGGAATATCAGCAATGTGGGAAAACACAGATTGCTACTTACCATAAAGAAGACACGTCAAGTTGCAGGCACGCAGGCACTGACATAAAACTTTCGGCCACAACCTTCATCAGTAAAAGAGAGAGACACACACACCATTCACACACACAAGCATGCACACCTCATGCACCTACAACTATCAACTCCAGCATCTCAGGCCACAATCCAGCTATCATGTGGGGTGCAAGCAGCAACATGGCGGAGTTGAGGTAGGGGAAGGTATAGTAGTGTACAGCCAGAGGGAGAGCCTGACACTGTCTGGTGGAATGTGCAGGGACTAGACTGTCAACAGGCACAGCATCAGACGTTGTTTGCCAGGGAGGTGGGGACGAAAAGGAGCAAAAAAGGAGAGAAGTGGGGAAAGATGGGCAGCTGCATTTGTAGAGGGCTGCAGATAAACAAGGTGGGAGATGAGAATGGGTAGGAGATGATGGGACAGAGGTAGTGGAAACTGTTGGGTGGAGGATGTGGAGACAGTACGTTGATAGGTTGAGGATGGGGTAATTACAGGACTGGAGTTGGGATTGGCAGTGGCATAGGGTCTAGGATGTTTTGGAGATTGGGTGAGCAACAGAACACCACTTTGGGAAGGGAGGATAGTATCCTGTGTAGGATGCAAAGCCCTGGCAAAGGATGTGGTACAGCTGAGTATTAGGGCAATTGGTTTCTGGCCCAAAGTACCGTTATCAAAGATGGCGGCGATGAAGTCATCCAAGATGGCGGACGTGATATCATCCACGATGGCGGATTTTGGGGGGAAGTTTGAAGTTTGGCGGGAAGATAGGTCAATTGGGCTACCTCCACTAACCTAACCCCCCCTCCTCCCCCCAGAAAAATGGCACGAAGTTCAAATACCAACAGGATAATGCACCACAAAACGGTTATCTCTTGTAATCTAAGAAAATGGCGGGAAAATAGTTCAATTGGACTACCCCCACTAACCTAAGTCATCCAGCTGCCACCTCAACCTACGGATTGGTGGGCATAAGACTCGACCTGTGCTATTTTGCATGCACTATTTTATTTAAACAATTAGGGATCCAGACTCCAACTGACCTAGTACACACTACCACCACCAGAGGGCGCTGTCGTCCAAGATGACAGACATAACGTCAGCTGATGATGAGAGTACCATTATCCAAGACAGTGGGAAACAATATGCTCACCACGAGGCCCAAGTGATCTAGGACACAGTACCACTGCCAGAGGGCACTGTCGTCCATTCCGTGACAGAACCCAAGACGGTGGGGGGAAATGCTGGGAAAAGGATTCTGCCTGTGCTGGACGTCAATGGCAGCTCATGACCAAAGAAGATGGTGGTGCAATTTGCTCACGAAGGACAGCATCAACAAAAAAGAGAAAATCAGTACATTGCTCATGTCTTTGTAATGCCTGATATAAACAGACCTGCCGGCTGGTGTGGCCGTGCGGTTCTAGGCGCTTCAGTCTGGAACTGCGTGACCGCTACGGTTGCAGGTTCGAATCCTGCCTCGGGCATGGATGTGTGTGACGTCCTTAGGTTAGTTAGGTTTAATTAGTTCTAAGTTCTAGGCGACTGATGACCTCAGAAGTTAAGTCGCATAGTGCTCAGAGCCATAAACAGACTGCTCGCCCGTGTCGCTCCTACATCCACTCATAATAAAACCAAAAGGTGTACACAGAAAAAAGTATTACTTTTGCAGAATAAAAGCAATTGAAATCAACTGCAGCTCTATGTACTCATAAAGTGGTAGGCATGCCTTACTAACCTTTTTCAATAGGAGTGATGTTAACGCCGTTCGATTTTATCTCTGTGTTTGGATGTGGTGGTGTACAGGAACTCTATTCTTCTTTCCTTATTATTTGCAAATCTTTCAATCACTCTTTGACTGAAGTCTGCAATTCCTAAAACGAAGTCTCGTTCCATATAGAGCATTGCAAGTGCTGATATGGTTCAAATGGCTCTGAGCACTATGGGACTTAACAGCTGAGGTCATCAGTCCCCTATAACTTAGAACTACTTAAACCTAACTAACCTAAGGACATACCACACATCCGTACCCGAGGTAGGATTCGAACCTGCGACCGTAGCAGTCACGCAGTTCTAGACTGAAGCACCTAGAACCACTCGGCCACACCGGCCGGCGAGAGTGCTGATAGTCTTTCTTGGTCCATAGTATTCCGCAAGAAGGTTTTGATGCGTTTCAGCGTTCTGCTTCTGACGTGGTCATTGGAATTGGAATTATCGCTTTCAGCAGCTTCACAGATTCGCTCAGTGTATAACAAAGATTGTTGTCTGTTACGTAATCCAGCTGAAAGCTCCACACATGCTTTTGAACTCCTCTCTTCCATAAATAACAGAGTTCTGTTCGAAGTACCTTTGCTTCCAAAAAACAATAGCATTCAACAGCAGCTCTGAAAGAATTTTCTGGAAAACTGGAAGAGTAAGTAGCGTATTTCTCTGGTACAAAGAGAGAGGCTGCAACTAGGTGTCCAGTGAACCTGAATCTTTCTTTTGCCTCGTAACTTATGGCATCATATACTTCTTTTGCCTCCCGCAGTAGATTAGACACCGCTGCGCCATCTTCAGTTCTCCATCTTTTATGGTACTCGTGTAAACCTGTTGAATTTTCACTCACTCCTTCCCTAATGTTCGCAATTTCACGCTCAAAAGCTGTCAGCTGATTTTGTGCGTAAGTTGGGTCAATGCCTCTTTTTTGTAGCTGGTTATACAAAATATCCTCATGGATCATGATTTTATAAAAACTGCAAGCCAGAAAATGAACTTTTTATCCTTCAAAGTTGTTACCAAGCCACAGGCTTACAGGATCGTATTCTCATTACAGTTTTCCCCCTGGCTCATATTATCCAAGCACGTGATAATAGCTTCCCTATATTCGAAAACGGTATTGACGCTCCTTGACTGAAAGTTTCGGGTAGGCACTGAACGTGGCAGTCGTTTTCCTACTGTTTCGTCGAGAACTGCTGTTCTTTGAGGAGATGCTGAAAAGAAGCTGCAAAGTCCCTGAAGTTTATTGAAAAATATTTTCACATTTTTGTTAATGGAAATGGCTATTGCGTAACGAAATTCAACTGGTGGGCATAACAATGAATGTATGAAGCATTGGGAAACTTTTCCTTAACAAGAGCTTTCACCACACGTGACGAACCACTCATGACTGCAGCACCATCATATGTTTGCGCTGTTAGCTTATGTGGACAATTCCGCAAATGATTATTTATCTGTTCGATGACGGACGTTGCCAAAGAAGGGGCATCATGCTTTTCAGGTGCTATGAAGTCCCAAAATCTTTCAGTTGGTTTTCCGTTAATAATGTACCTATATTCTATACACATCTGGAAAACACAGGCTACGTCACTGCTTTCGTCAGCTATTACGGCCAAAAATTCAGCACCCCTAATTTCCTTTCTAATTTCCTCTTGGCAGACTTGAAGCATACACTGGAGCAGTTCATTCTGGATGATTTTTCAGGTTCCATTAAAAGCTGTAGCTTTCTCTAAATGCGATTTTAATACAGAGTCTAATTCTGCACTAAAAATAATCAAGGAACTAAAAACACCAGGATTGGAAGATGATTCAGTCTCATCATGTCCTCTAAAGGCAAGTTAAAATGCATCACAGAAACGAACACAGTTAATAATTAGATTCAATATGTACCTATTATCGTAGCTTTTTGGTTGTGCAATGCCACGGACCTTTTGTACCCATTGTCTAATTGGGAAGCTATATTTACATTGCAATAGACTTGTCATATTCACAACGTTATTTACATGGACTGAAGAAAGTTCATGTTTTCTAATTTTGTCATCGAGGTATTGAATGTCACAGACTCCGTGTTTAGACCATGAAAGATCTCCTCCAAATAATAAACAAAGGAAAACAAATTAAGGCATTTTTCATGTCACAACTACACAGCCATTCATGCCTGTTGTACAATTCAGAGTTAAATTTCCTATTGAATTGGCGACTTTTCGTTTTAACAGTCTTTGAAATTGTTAATGTAGGAGTCGGCCTACCTAGCCTCTTGATTTCTAATTTTTCTTCAAACTTCCGTGAGTTAAAGGGTTCAGAGAGCAATGAAATTACCTGATTCATTATTTCACATATTCACTTGTCACTTGAGCCTCAAATTTCACTGTAGCACACGCTAAAACAACTAACACAACGCACAGGAAACAGTTTGCTCGCAGCTGCACCTGAACTGGTAAGGTGGGGCGAGAATTCCGCTTGTTCGAAGATCCGATAGTTCCCTTTCGTTTCGGAAGAGTTCGGGCCCTCTTCCAGCGGCTGGCAGGGTGGCCCAGGTGAGGCATTTATACACCCAAGGCCCGCATATGAGTTCAGTGGTGCCAAGTGTTGCCCCCGCACCCCGCACCCCCTCTGATACACCCAAGTCCACGTTTTCAGTCACAGTGCAACCCGCTGTCGCCGTCGGCACCTTGCCCCCAACTCTGCTGCGTTCGGCGTTTGGAGCCCGGGAATTTCAAAAGAGATAAACGGTGCACTACTTATCCACTAGTATAGAACGCTCAGTAGGCAAGCACAGTTGAACAAAATTATTCCTTGGGGGCAGTGCAAACCTGCAAACCTATACAGGAGCCGACTCTGCTGGACGTAAGTCTTGATTTTGCAGACAGAGTCTCCAACACATGATCTAGAGTCCAACTGACCTAGAACACAGTACTGCCATCAGAGGGTGCTTTCATCCTTCCTGTGACATAATCCAAGATGGTGGTCTGGAGGGGGAAAATGGCGCGAAAATGACTCATCCTGCGCTGGGCTGCTGGAGAGAGTAAGGAAGGAGTGTACCTTATTTAGTTTGGAAAAATTTATTTAGGGATGGAGTATATTTATCACACTGATACAAAACATACTCTCTGATATGCTTGGGATCACGCCACACAGTCCACAAATCTGTAAACTACTCCTAAATAACGCTCTGCAGACATGCAAACAACTCCTAAATTACCGAAATAATTTCAGTACAGACATGCAAACTCCCCCTAAATAATGCAGTACACAGATGTGCAGACACGAAATCAACTCATAAACTGTCCAAATAATGCATAGCACAACCCACAGACCCACTCACAAAATAATTCAACAGACATGCAAACAACATATGCAGACACCGCACACTGCCCTCTGTCCACTACACCACACAGGAAGCTATTGACAGCCCCACAAAGTCCGTCAGATGTCAAACGACACACACGTGCCCTTTTGGATCTCACACGGACGAGGTGGCGACATCCCTTTCATTCTTGGTACCTGAGAAGTTCCTCTCAAAATACATGAACACCTAGGCGCCATTTTAATGACGCGACCAGACATGAGCGAAGACCTATTTACAGAGCACTGACGCTCCAAGGTGGCCCGCGAGTGAGTGTGTTTACTGCTACAGATGTGAACCCTCTCTCTACCTGCAGTCCGGTAAAGGGCTAATTGCCGAGCGATGCTGCAGAGATCCATTCCAGAATAGCACAAGCTGCTTTCTCCCTAGCGATTCTAATGGACCATGTGTGACATGTGGCTCATGCATCACCGTGCATGGCTACGTACCATCCCAAGTGCATCTACCAACATTCTCAATGTTATACTGAAGCCACATGGCTACCTAAAATAGCAACCAAGTCGAACATTAGTAAATTGTACAGTGTCCCAGAAATACTTAACGTGCGTTTTTGTAGGAGTTTTCTTGATGTCTTAGCTTGTATACACGAAAATTCTTGCCCTAACAGAAACTGTTTATGAAAGTAGCGCAGAATAACATGCAATGCACTCTCCCTAGCGGTCCTAACGTGGCATCCCCTCCATCACCTGTTACCCTTCCTGCTTTCAACACATACACAAATGTTCCCTACACTATGAAGAGACTCCTTTATCCCAGCATAAAGGATGTCTTGTGAATGAATAGAGCATTATGATTGGCTCTTATAGAATTTACCCGTCGAATTACTGATGCCGTGGGTATCAAAGCAACATCCACCTTTTCTTTCTTTCTGCAGATGAGACTATCAGAGGTAAAAACTATTTTACACAGATCGCCATATTGCACTGACAATTAAACCCTGCAAAGTGCCCTTACATATCGTCAAACACAGAAAGACTTTTACTCAATCACACTGCTCTCCCAACGAGGACAGGAGCTTGAATATTAAAATGTGAAACCGACCTGCGACCCATCAATATATCACCGTGTACCCTACATATCGTCAAATATGGAAAGACACCTATGCAATCACACTGCTGTCACACTGATGACAGGAGATTGAATATGAGAGCATGAAACTGATCTCCAACCCAGAAATATATTACCACCTACAGTCTCCATGAAATAAACATACAATTCATATCCTCCCCCATTCAAAATCAGCCCTTTTATATCATTTGCACATATACTGTGAAGACAGGCAACACAGTACGTATACTCTCACCAGTAGATAATTACTGCGAGGTTGGGCAGGCATCCATCCCCAATACGTGACCAGAGCACCCTCAGTGGATCGAAGTCACTCTCAAAACTGTTCTACAAACTCGGCCTCGTTTCCCCCCTCGACACAAATGCATTACTGTTTCCCGTCGGGACCTGCCTGCTTGCTTGCTTGCTTCTCCACTCCCGTCTCCAGACTCTGGGATTACAAGAAGATATCTAATTTCGCATCGTTTCCTAGAATATCATACCATTTTCGCAGTACTTCTCGATATCAAACACATAAATATCGCTTGCATAGCAGTACCACTCGAGCGATATAATTCCAAAGATATAGACTGGAAATTATTTCTCTAGAAACCTGAAACTTTAGCTAGGTGGGGTGTACTATAAACCACTGACTTACAAGAAACCTGTCATTTCTGCGAAGACATTTAATCAGAAACTCGGAAAAAAGTAGAGAAAACTGATATTTCCACTCACGAATACCGATGTCAGTGGTACAGCAGATTCCAAATCATCCCTATAATTTACAAGGTCAGCTAAGGTGTTTCTCATGTCTAGAGAACCGGCAAATGTGTTTTCCACATGCTAGATGCATATGCCACAACCGATCTTGTCCCAACTAAAAGGCCCGAAATGTGCAGGAGCAGTCAACTGAGCAGTTTTCATGGGAGGGAGAAACGGTCCAGCACTAACACACCTCCATATTCAATGTCCTCAAATTTACACGCGATCACAAAGGCTATCCAACCCATATTAAGTAATGGCTCGCTATTCGGTAGTCTAGAGGCCAACACGTCAATTCATCTACATTCCTACACTCCAACAGGCCTCTCCATTCTGATAGGTCCTAGCATTAACAGGAAACGTGAATCACCACCGCACAGGTCACCGGCGCTGCAGGCCAACCACGCACAGGTAGAATCAATCATCCTAAGAATTCGGTCACATATATATTTTATGCCTGTACTTACAACTAAATGTTACGATCGCGGTCTCAGTTGAAAGACATTCGACAATGAGTGAAGTATGGGAAATACACACTGTTGATGGCTGTGGCTATGGAAATAGAAATATCAGTACCATTCTAATGAATTGCCATGCTCTTCCCTTTGCATACGTCAGAACACATACTTTATAAGCCTGATCCTCAAGGCAAACCTATCACGCACCCCCTACTACTAAGTATAATACTTCGTCAATAACTGATTACCTATGATACAAAATAATACTGAGAGAGAATCAGCGCTGGGTTGACATGTGTCATAAGTTTTTCTTGTGAATGATACCACTGTGTCTTAGAAAGAGATCCGTAATTGTCTCATGTTAAAAAACCCGATCCAAACAACTACTGTATGTTAGTGTCACAAGCGGTCTTGGTTCTACAAGTGCACACAAGTATCCATGTTAAAAGCTATGCTGGCTTTATAAATCCATGTGAGGCATTAGCTACGAATGACATGGTTTTTACAGACAAATACCATGGCACTGAATATAGCCGGTGATCGCCAGAGTGTATATTATCATACCAGAAGTTTGGTTACACGTCGCCAATGGTGCACCCTCGTAATAAAATTATCCACTTTTGAAAGTGATTCGGCTAAGGAGCGTGGTATGAAACAGATATGTGCAACCTCCACACGCCACCGCCACTAGATATTTATCCACTATTTGTAACGCATTCTGTCTCGATGCCATATCATATTTCTGGCACTCACATATCTTGAAACAAGCCACCTTTCTTGAACCTATCTGATGCAGTAAAATTCCATCATGGTTTTAAGTAGCCCCTATGTATCTTGCAACGACCCCTCAGACTCTGCGCTACCGTCCCTACAGCTTTGTGCATGTGTTGTTCCAATGTAAGTCGGAACTGAGAAGAAATCAGAGAAAGCTATATCTACCACCTTTCGCGACCTGTGCAGAAACAGGCGAAGCTGTGATACTGTGACTGAACTGTGTTTGGACCATTCAAAGGAAACGAAGCCTGATCCTGCAATACGAGACAGTATAAAAGACAGTACGAGAACTGGGGGAAGAATGTGGATTTTGCTACTGCATTGTGGTGCTTCTCCAAACTACAAGCAGGTCCCTCAGGGTCTATTCATGTCTATGACCCCAACATTCTGTCATCGTTATTCTGTTATTATGAACTATAAAAGCTCAACTGACTTCAGCTGATAGAGAACAAGATAAGTTTGTTTATCGCATCTCTCTCTTCCCATACATCGAAACCAAATACCGCATGCATGTTGGCATCAAGCACATGTGACGACCCTATTAAAGATACAGGTATTGATCAACTGCACAGACCAGTTTAAAATTCCATCACATGTACTCTAGGAGGATGATCGTATCCCGCGGACTATACTGTAAGTCACAAGAGACACCCCCCTGTGGTCCTGTCTCACTGTTTGAAACATTATTTTCTAACACGCTTTGTGCGCTGTCAAACATTTTATTTTTATGCCATGATTCGAGGTCTGTGTCGTTCTAAACCGACATTTAGACTTTCTGATCCATGACCTCTTGCAGACACAAGGACTTCACCCCAAAGTACAGTTACCCGACAAGTTGCACTGTGACATGATTGATGTCTCTCAAGATGGCTGCTGTGACGTCAGCTGATGACGCGAGTACAGTTACCCAAGATAGTGGGAAAGTGCCACACCCCCTGCCAAGTTCCCCTGGCGGGAAGTTTGAATTTTGGAGAGAAGAGAGGTCAACATCTGTTACTGTCACAGAATAGCTGATGGCTCTGCGTTCCACTTCGACTGATTCCTTATATCGCGCCCATGTATGCGATCATTGTTTTGGTGCTAGCAACCACCAGGAGGTGTCACCCATCCACAAAACTTTTTCCCCAACTCAAACAAGCATTGTCAGTCAATCATTATATGGAAACCAACAGCCTGTCAGTGGATGTATGGGATGGAAAAGGCAGCACCGATATACTGTAATAATAATCATCGCAGTTGATAGCGTGAACAATTTGAGTAATTTTACAGTAATTTCAACACCGGCCAATGATGTGACAGCACGTTTCCACAATTTCAGTATCATACCTAAGCCGCCCCTTCTCTACTTTCCGAGTATCAATGCGAATGTAGATAGATGACTGTGCAGTACGTCCATTCATTGTTAATTCTCGAACACATAAATCATCTAAGTATACCAGATAGCACTTTACATATTTCTAACATCTCGAGTATAATGCATAATTTATGATCTATCTCTACGCGGATGGGAGTCATAGAGCATTCTCGCAGTCTTAGGATAAAATTAGAGATTGAGATCCCTCCCGGCACTGTCTTTTACCAGCCCGCCCTGCAGCACTGTTACCGATTTAATCTGCAGCTGACCAGAAATAGACCGCTACATTCCACGTCTCGCGAATGAATGTAGCTTGCCGAGTCCTCACTCATCCAAGTGCTCAAGATTTCCCCAGATGTACCCATGTCGAGGAGGCTAGCACCACTTATCGGTGTGTAGTAACAGATTTGAAAGTGTTGTGATGAAATAGCAGTGGGTTAAGAAGAACAAGAAACGGGTGATTTTTATGCATGATGGAGCTCCAGACGGATGGCGTTCGAAGCATTTTACGTAAATCAACTACCCCATCAACTTTACAGTATGGTTCTAGAGTCCAGGATCAGTACCTGGAAAGTATTGGTAAGTGGAAACCTGCACTCCTATGGCTACAACGTTCTGTACTTAAAACAGGCTATAATGTTAGATCGCTTGAGTTTCCGACCTATCAGTCATGTGGAATGCAGCGCTGTTAATATTCCAATGAAAGAAATATATTTCCGGCGCATGACATACATCCTTCTTCCCGATTTCTCTACGATAAACTATGGTAACAAACTGTAAAACGCTGGCTCTGTGTGATACATGGATAATATAGCTTTCCAGAGATGTATACCGTCCAGTGTTCACATCCGATCACAGTTCGGAAATTGTAGTACGCCTACCTCAGCTCTATATAAAACGGTCGTTAGTAACGGGGAATACCTCTTACAAGGAAACAGATAAACGCATAGCAACAGTGTCCGACATGTGAAATTACAAGTCTTGTCGCCTCTAACTCTGTAAACAGAACATCTGTCAAGCAGATGTATACACGGGGATTGCAATGTCTCACAAACACCTATCGCTAACTTAGTTATAAAACTGAAGTATCGATTTTACACTTAACATACCACAGGGGAATGGAGTACATCGCCTAATCTTAGTTAGTTTAGAGGAATGTGTCACGCTTCATCACACATAAGATGGAAGTCATGTGACGACCGACAGCTTTTCTGTTAATTATCGCAAGTAGACAGTGCTTTAAACCACATACAGAAGACGTGGCTGTATATGAGTCAAACGCCGGCTATGTCATGCGACTGATGCATCCAGACAGAACAGTGCAAAAATTGACCTTCAGCAACTTCTCCCTCTCTAGAATGAATCAGTCTGCCATTAAATCGTACCTCATTACAGCTCCATCTCAATCGACCACCCTGTCCATTCGCTGTTATCCTTCAACACAGATGCAAGTAAGTTTAGAGGCAAATGGTTCTCTGTCTACCTGAAAAGCGTCAAATACAGTAGTCAACTCGCATGTATCACTGTTACCTCTATAGACATATAGTTGAATCCCGCCTCAACAGAAGAAAAAGTGACTGCTTCCCTGCTTTAGTTTGCTTCCATGTCGACATTTTCTCAGATTCCTCTCGCTCCCACATACTTGTTCCCATGTACAAATTGTTCCGTGCAAACCAGAAGATACGCAAGTACATTCTCAATTTCCCCGCATTTCGGTGTATATTCGGTCAATTTATACTGATCCCCCCATCATTTTTCGCAATTCTATCGATTTTATGTCAAATCTATCCACGCGATCATGATATAACCTCTCGTTCTGTGTTCTAAAATTGCATGTAAATGTAGCACGGCCGCCAACACCGATTCGAAATGCGTAGTATAGCACTGTACTCTCTTGTATTCAATCACCTGCACATGTGGAGAGCCTTTGCTATGTTTTCTGTATGTCTGTGTATATGCCTGTGCCACGGAAGGCCCACAGGACCCAGTTAGGTGATCTTTTATAGTTCAAAATTTTTCTCTGGCGGATGGAACAGAATAATGATGACAGAATGTTGGGGTGATAGACATGAATAGACCCCGAGGGACGCGGATCTGTAGTACCTGCTTGCAGTTTGGAGAAGAACGACAATGCAGTAGCAAAATCCACATTCTTCCCCCAGCTCCCGTGCAGTCTTTTATACTACCTCGTGCTACAGGATCAGGCTTTGTTTCCGTCGAATGGTCTAAACACAGTTCTGTCCAGGACTCAGCTTCACCTGTTTCTACATGGGTTGCCGAAGGTGGTAGATATAGCTTTCTCTGACTTCTACTCAGTTCCGACTTCACTGAAACAATCACATGCACAAAGCTGTAGGGACGGTAGCGCAGAGGCTGAGGGGTAGTTGCAAGATGCATAGGGCCTACCCAAAACCACGTTGGAATTTTACTGTATCAGATATGTTTGAGAAAGGTGGCTCGTTTCGAGATATGTGAGTGCCAGAAATATGATACGGCACGAGACAGAATACGTTACAAATACTGGAGAAATATTTAGTGGTGGCAGTGTGAGAGGGTTGCACATATCTGTTTCATACCACTCTCCTTAGCCGAATTACTTTCAAAACTGGATAATTTTATTATGAGGGTGCATTGTTGGCGATGTATAACCGCACTGCTTATGCGATAATACACACTCCGGCGGTCACCGTCTATATTCAGTATCATGGTATTTGTCTGGAAAAACCACGTCATTCGTAACTAATGCCATACATGGATTTATAAAGGCAGTATAGCATTTAACATGGATACTTGTGTGCACCTGTAGACCCAAGGCTGCTTGTGACAGTAACACACAGTAGTTGTTGAGATCAGTTTTTTAACATATGAGACTATTACAGCTCTCTTTCTAGTACAAAGTGGTATCACTTACAAGAAAAACTTATGAGACATGTTAACCCATCGCTTAGTATTATAATTAGCAGCCGGCCAGTGTGGCCGAGCGGTTCTAGGCGCTTCAGTCCGGAACCTCGCGACCGCTACGGTCGCAGGGTCGAATCCTGCCTCGGGCATGGATTTGTGTGATGTCCTTAGGTTAGTCAGGTTTACGGAGTTCTACGTTCTAGGGGACTGATGACCTCAGATGTTAAGTCCCATAGCGCTTAGAGCCATTTGAACCGTTAGCACACTGGACTCGCATTCAGGAGGACGACGGTTCAATCCCGTCTCCGGCCATCCTGATTTAGGTTTTCCGTGATTTCCCTAAATCGTTTCAGGCGAATGCCGAGATGGTTCCTTTCAAAGGGCACGGCCGACTTCCTTCCCAATCCTTCCCTAACCCGAGCTTGCGCTCCGTCTCTAATGACCTCGTTGTCGACGGGACGTTAAACACTAACCACCACCACCACCACCATTTGAACCATACTTAGCAGTAGAGGGTGCGTGATAGGTTGGCCTTGACCATCAGGCTTATAAAGTATGTGTTTGTGTTCTGACATATGCAAAGGGAAGAGCATGTCAGGTCATTAGAATGGTGCTGATAGTTCTATTTCCAGAGCCACAGCTGTCAACAGGGTGTATTTCCCATACTTCGCTCATTGTCGAATGTCATTCAATTGAGACCACGATCGTAACATTTAGTTGTAAGTACAGGCATAAAATATATATGCGACCAGTTTCATAGAATGATTGATTCTACCTGTGCGTGCTCGGCCTCATGTGCCGGTGACCTGCGCGGTGGTGATTCACATTTCCCGTTAACGCTAGGTGCTGTCAGAATGGAGAGGCCGGTTGGAGTGTAGGAATGTAGATGAATAAACGTTTTGGCCTCTAGACTTCCGAATAGCGAGCTAATATTTAGTATGTGTTGGATAGCTTTCATGATCGCGTGGAAATTTGAGGAGATTAAATATGGAGGTGCCTTTGCGCTGGATCGTTATTCCCTCCCATGTAAATTGTTCAGTTGATTGCCCCTGCACATTTCAGGTCTTTATTTAGTTGGGAGAAGATCGATTGTGGCATGTGCATCTGTTGTTGTTGTTGTTGTGGTCTTCAGTCCTGAGACTGGTTTGGTGCAGCTCTCCATCCTACTCTATCCCTAGCAAGCCTCTTCATCTCCCAGTACCTACTGCATCCTACATCCTTCTGAATCTGCTTAGTGTATTCATCTCTTGGTCTCCCTCTACGATTTTTACCCTCCACGCTGCCCTCCAATACTAAATTGGTGATCCCTTGATGCCTCAGAACATGTCCTACCAACCGATCCCTTCTTCTGGTCAAGTTGTGCCACAAACTTCTCTTCTCCCCAATCCTATTCAATACTTCCTCATTAGTTATGTGATCTACCCATCTAATCTTCAGCATTCTTCTGTAGCACCACATTTCAAAAGCTTCTACTCTCTTCTTCTCCAAACTATATATCGTCCATGTTTCACTTCCATACATGGCTACACTCAATACAAATACTTTCAGAAATGACTTCCTGACACTTAAATCTATACTCGATGTTAACAAATTTCTCTTCCTCAGAAACGCTTTCCTTGCCATTGCCGGTCTACATTTTGTATCCTCTCTACTTCGACCATCATCAGTTATTTTGCTCCACAAATAGCAAAACTCCTTTACTACTTTAAGTGTCTCATTTCCTAATCTAATTCCCTCAGCATCACCCGACTTAATTCGACTACATTCCATTATTCTCGTTTTGCTTTTGTTGATGTTCATCTTATATCCTACTTTCAAGACACTGTCCATTCCATTCAACTGCTCTTCCAAATCCTTTGCTGTCTCTGACAGAATTACAATGTCATCGGCGAACCTCAAAGTTTTTATTTCTTCTCCATGGATTTTAATACCTACTCCGAATTTTTTTTTTGTTTCCTTTACTGCTTGCTCAATATACAGATTGAATAACAGCGGAGAGAGGCTACAACCGTGTCTTACTTCCTTCCCAACCACTGCTTCCGTTTCATGTCCCTCGACTCTTATAACTGCCATCTGGTTTCTGTACAAATTGTAAATAGCCTTTCGCTCCCTGTATTTTACCCCTGTTACCTTTAGAATTTGAAAGAGAGTATTCCAGTCAACATTGTCAAAAGCTTTCTCTAAGTCTACAAATGCTAGAAACGCAGGTTTGCCTTTCCTTAATCTTTCTTCTAAGATAAGTCGTAAGGTCAGTATTGCCTCACGTGTTCCAGTGTTTCCACGGAATCTAAATTGATCTTCCCCGAGGTCGGCTTATACTAGTTTTTCCATTCGTCTGTAAAGAATTCGTGTTAGTATTTTGCAGCTGTGGCTTATTAAACTGATTGTTCGGTAATTTTCACATCTGTCAACACCTGCTTTCATTGGGATTGGAATTACTATATTCTTCTTGAAGTCTGAGGGTATTTCGCCTGTTTCATACATCTTGCTCACCAGATGGTAGAGTTTTGTCAGGACTGACTCTCCCAAGGCCGTCTGTAGTTCCAATTTAATGTTGTCCACTCCCGGGGCCTTGTTTCGACTCAGGTCTTTCAGTGCTCTGTCAAACTCTTCACGCAGTATCGTATCTCCCATTTCATCTTCATCTACATCCTCTTCCATTTCCATAATATTGTCCTCAAGTACATCGCCCTTGTATAGACCCTCTATATACTCCTTCCACCTTTCTGCTTTCCCTTCTTTGCTTAGAACTGGGTTTCCATCTGAGCTCTTGATATTCATACAAGTCGTTCTCTTATCTCCAAAGGTCTCTTTAATTTTCCCGTAGGCAGTATCTATCTTACCCCTAGTGAGATAAGCCTCTACATCCTTACATTTGTCCTCTAGCCATGCCTGCTTAGCCATTTTGCACTTCCTGTCGATCTCATTTTTGAGACGTTTGTATTCCTTTTTGCCTGCTTCATTTACTGCATTTTTATATTTTCTCCTTTCATCAATTAAATGCAATATTTCTCCTGTTGCCCAAGGATTTCTACTAGCCCTCGTCTTTTTACCTACTTGATCCTCTGCTGCCTTCACTACTTCATCCCTCAAAGCTACCCGTTCTTCTTCTACTGTATTTCTTTCCCCCATTCCTGTCAATTGTTCCCTTACGCTCTCCCTGAAACTCTGTACAACCTCTGGTTCTTCCAGTTTATCCAGGTCCCATCTCCTTAAATTCCCACCTTTTTGCAGTTTCTTCAGTTTTAATCTACAGGTCATAACCAATAGATTGTGGTCAGAGTCCACATCTGCCCCTGGAAATGTCTTACAATTTAAAACCTGGTTCCTAAATCTCTGTCTTAGGATTATATAATCTATGTGATACCTTTTAGTATCTCCAGGGTTCTTCCATGTATACAACCTTCTTTCATGATTCTTAAACCAAGTGTTAACTATGATTATGTTGTGCTCTGTACAAAATTCTACCAGGCGGCTTCCTCTTTCATTTCTTAGCCCCAATCCATATTCACCTACTACGTTTCCTTCTCTCCCTTTTCCTACACTCGAATTCCAGTCACCCATGACTATTAAATTTTCGTCTCCGTTCACTATCTGAATAATTTCTTTTATTTCATCACACATTTCTTCAATTTCTTCGACATCTGCAGTACTATTTGGCATATAAACTTGTACTACTGTAGTAGGTGTGGGCTTCCTATCCATCTTGGCCACAATAATGCGTTCACTATGCTGTTTGTAGTAGCTTACCCGCATTCCTATTTTCCTATTCATTATTAAACCTACTCCTGCATTACCCCTATTTGATTTGGTGTTTATAACCCTGTAGTCACCTGACCAGAAGTCCTGTTCCTCCTGCCACCGAACTTCACTAATTCCCACTATATCTGACTTTAACCTATCCATTTCCCTTTTTAAATTTTCTAACCTACCTGCCCGATTAAGGGATCTGTCATTCCACGCTCCGATCCGTAGAACGCCAGTTTTCTTTCTCCTGATAACGACATCCTCTTGAGTAGTCCCTGCCCGGAGATCCGAATAGGGGACTATTTTACCTCCGGAATATTTTACTCAAGAGGACGCCATCATCATTTAACCATACAGTAAAGTTGCATGCCCTCGGGAAAAATTACGACTGAAGCTTCCCCTTGCTTTCAGCTGTTCACAGTACCAGCACAGCAAGGCCGTTTTGGTTATTGTTACAAGGCCAGATCAGTCAATCAACCAGACTGTTGCCCCTGCAACTACTGAAAAGGCTGCTGCCCCTCTTCAGGAAGCACACGTTTGTCTGGCCTCTCAACAGATATCCCTCCGTTGTGGTTGCACCTACGGTACGGCTATCTGTATCGCTGAGGCACGCAAGCCTCCCCACCAATGGCATGGTCCATGGTTCATGGGGAAAACACATTTACCGGTTCTCTAGACATGAGAAACACCTTAGTTGACCTTGTAAATTATAGGGATGAATTGGAATCTGCTGCATCACTGAAATTGGTATGCGTGAGTAGAAATATCAGTTTTCTCTTTTTTTACGAGTTTCTGATTAAATATCTTCGCAGACATGACAGGTTTTTAGTTAGTCAGTGGTTTGCAGTACACCCCACCTAGTTAATGTTTCAGGTTTTTGGAGAAATAATTTCCAGTCTATATCTTCGAAATTATATCGCTCGAGTGGTACTGCTATGCAAGTGATATTGATATGTGCTTGATATCGAGAAGTACTGCGAAAATTGTATGATACTCTAGCAAACCATGCGAAATTATGTATCTTCTTGTAATCCCAGAGTCTGGAGATGGTGTATAAACGCGAGCAAGCAACCAGGCAGGTCCCGACTGGAAACAGTAATGCACCTGTGTCGAGGGGGGAAACGAGGCCGAGTTTGTAGAACAGTTTTGAGAGTGACTTCGATCCACTGAGGGTGCTCTGGCCACGCATTGGGGGTGGATGCCTGCCCAACCACGCAGTAATTATCTACTGGTGAGAGTATACGTACTGTGTTGTCTGCCTTCACGGTATATGTGCAAATGATATAAAAGGGCTGATTTTGAATGGGGGAGGATATGAATTGTATGTTTATTTCATGGAGACTGTAGGTGGTAATATATTTCTGGGTTGGAGATCAGTTTCATGCTCTCATATTCAAGCTCCTGTCATCAGTGTGACAGCAGTGTGATTACATAGGTGTCTTTCCATATTTGACGATATGTAGGGTACACGGTGATATATTGATGGGTTGCAGGTCGGTTTCACGTTTTAATATTCAAGCTCCTGTCCTCGTTGGGAGAGCAGTGTGATTGAGTAAAAGTCTTTCTGTGTTTGACGATATGTAAGGGCACTTTGCAGGGTTTAATTGTCAGTGCAATATGGCGATCTGTGTAAAATAGTTTTTACCTCTGATAGTCTCATCTGGAGAAAGAAAGAAAAGGTGGATTGTGCTTCAATACCCGCGGCATCAGTAATTCGATGGGTAAATGCGATAAGAGCCAATCATAATGCTCTATTGATTCACAAGACATCCTTCAAGCTGGGATAAAGGAGTCTCTTCATAGTGTAGGGAACATTTGTGTATGTGTTGAAAGCAGGAAGGGTAACAGGTGATGGAGGGGATGCCACGTTAGGACCGCTAGGGAGAGTGCATTGCATGTTATTCTGCGATACTTTCATAAACAGTTTCTGTTAGGGCAAGAATTTTCGTATATACAAGCTGAGACATCAAGAAAACTCCTACAAAAATGCACGTTAAGTATTTCTGGGACACTGTGCAATTTACTTAAGTTGGATTTGGTTGTTATTTTAGATAGCCATGTGGCTTCAGTATAACATTGAGAATGTTGGTAGATGCACTTGGGATGGTATGTAGCCATGCACGGCGATGCATGAGCCACATGTCACACATGGTCCATTAGAATCACTAGGGAGAAAGCAGCTTGTGCTATTCTGGAATGGATCTCTGCAGCATCGCTTGGCAATTAGCTCTTTGCCGGACTGCAGGTAGAGGGAGGATTCACACCAGTAGCAGCGAACACACGCATGTGGGGCCCACCTAGGAGCATCTGCACTCTGTAAATATGTCGTCGCTCCCGCCCAGTTGTGTCATCAATGGCGCCTTTATGAACATCTATTTGAACATGTATTTCTCAGGTACAAAGTATGAAATGGACGTCGCCACCTCATTCGTCTGGGACCGAAACGAGCTATATGTGTGGTTTGACAGCTGATGACTGTGTCACTTCGTAGGGTTTTTGGTAGCCTCCTGTGCGGTCTAGTAGGCATACATTGTTTGCGTGTCTGTTGAATTATTTTGTGAGTGGGTCTGTGGGTTGTGCTATGCATTATTTAGACAGTTTATGAGTTGATTTCGTGTCTGCACATCTGTGTACTGCATTATTTAGGGAGAGTTTGCATGTCTGTACTGAAATTATTTCGGTAATTTAGGAGTTGTTTGCATGTCTGCAGAGCGTTATTTAGGAGTAGTTTACAGATTTTGGGCTGCGTGGCGTGACCCCAAGCATGTCAGAGTATATGTTTTGTATCAGTGTGATAAATATACTCAATCCCTAAATAAATTGTTCCAAAATAAATAAAGTACACTCCTTCCTTACTCTCTCCAGCAGCCCAGCGCAGGGTGAGTCGTTTTTGCGCCATTGTCCCCCTCCAGACCACCATCTTGGATTATGTCACAGGAGGGATGACAGCAACCTCTGGTGGCAGTACTGTGTACTAGGTCAGTTGGACTCTAGATCATGTGTTGGAGACTCTGTCTGCAGGACAAAGACATGTCCATCACAGGCACAGTCCATTTCGTCCCACCATCGTGGGTTACATCACAGAATGTATGACAGTGCCGTCTGGTGGTGGTACTGTGAACTAGGTCACTTGGGCCTCATGGTAAAGACACTGTTTCCCACCTTCTTGAATAATGACATCTTGGATGACAGCACCCTCTGGCAATGGTACAGTGTACTAGGTTAGTTAGACTCCAAACCCTATGTCGACCACACTGTTTCCCACCATTTCCCCTCATTATATTGGATTATGTCACAGGAGGGATGACAGCACTATCTGGTGGTGGTAGTGTGTACTAGGTCAGTTGGAGTCTGGATCCCTTGTTGTTTAAATAAAATAGTGCATGCAAAATAGTAAAGACTTATGTCCAGCACAGGTCAAGTCCTATGCTCACCAATCCATAGGACGAGGTGGCAGTTGAGTGACTTAGGTTAGTGGTGGTAGTCCAATTGAACAATTTTTCCGCCATTTTCTTAGATTACAAGAGATAACCGTGGTGTGATGCATTATCCTATTGGTATTTGAACTTCATGCCATTTTTCTAGGGGAAGGAGGGGGTTAGGTTAATGGAGGTAGCCCAATTGACCTATGTTCCCACCTCCAAATTCAAACTTCCCGCCAAAATCCTCCATATTGGATGACATCATAGCCGCCATCTTAGATGACGTCATCACCGCCATCTTGGATAACGGTACTTTGGGCCAGAGTCGCCTTGCCTCAATACTCAGCTGTTCCAGTCTGGGGTGATTCTGGGTTGTGAAGGGGATACTCCTTGGTGGCTGTTTCTTTGGGCTGGTGGGAGGATTGGATGCATGAGGGGAAATGGTGTGGGAGATCTATTTGTGTACTAGGTGTGTCTGTGATGACCTTGGTGAGACCCTCAGCATACTGAGCAAGGGAGTTTTTGTCATTACAGATATGCTGTCCACTGTCCTCTGATGGCAAAGCCTGTGTGTGAGGGATTTTTTGGTGTGAAGGGGATGACAGCTGTCAAAGTGCAGGCTCTGTTGGTGGTTGGTGGATTTAATGAGGACAGAGGTATGGATGGCGCCATCAGAGAGTAGGAGGTCAACAGGTAGGAATGTGGCACGCTGAGTTGAGGAGGACCACGTGAAGCCGATGCTGAAGAAGTTGTTGAGGTTGTGAAGAAACAAAGATAGGGTGTCTTCACACTGAGTCCAGATAATGAAGATATCATCACTGACCTATACCAGACTAGGAGTTTAGTGTTTTGGGAAGATAGAATTGTCTCCTCTAGATGGCCCATGAAAAGGTTGGCACAGGAGGATACCATGCGAGTGCCCATGGCTGTGCAGCGGATTTGTTTTTATACCATTTCTTCAAATGAGAAGTAGTTGTGGCTTAGTATAAATTTAGTAAGGTGTATGAGGAATGAGATAGTAGGTTTGAAGTTTGGATGACGTTGGGAAAGATCGTTTTCAATAGCAGTAAAACCATAGACATAAGGGATGTTGGCAGGAGGTGGTGTCAATAGTGATGAGTAGGGATCTGTGAGGTAAAGGGGTTGGGTAGTGGAGAATTGGTAAAGAAGTGGTTTGTGTCTGATGTGGGAGGCTCGATTGTGGGCAATTGGTAGGAGGCGTTGTTCAATGATGGGTGAAAGACTTTCAGCAGTGGCACAATAGCGCAATGCGATTGATAGGTTTATGGATTTTGAGGAGCAGGTAAAAGGTGTGTGTGTGTGGTGTCATAGGGGAGAGAAGGTAAATGTATTCAAGGGAGATGTTCTGGGAAGCACCTAAGGCTTCAAGAAGGGATTGGATTTTGTCTCTGGGATGGGATCACTCTGGTAGAGTTTATAGGTGGAGGAGTCAGACAACTTTCAGAGGCCTCCTGCTGGGTAGTTACTGAGATTTGTAACAACAGTGGTGGAATCTTTGTCTGCAAGTGGGCTGATTAGGTCAGAATTTGTTTTGAGGCTGTGTTCTTTTTGTACTGAAAGGTTGGTGATCTGAGGAAGGAACCTAGGCAAGGCTGGTGAAGCTAATTTGGAACTAAGGAATTCCTGGAAGGTGACCAGTGGGTTGTTAGGTACGAGAGGGGAAGGATCATGGTTGGATGACGGTATTAAATGGAAGAGGTAGGATTCAGTGTTGTACTTAGAGTGGTTTTGGGTGGAAGAATAGGCAGCAAAGAAATGCTTCCATCACGGGGATCAGAAGAAGAAGAGTAAGTCTTTGACAAGTCCAACGTGGTTAAATTTGGGTGCAGGGCTAAAGGTGAGGCGTTCAGATAGGACTGAAACTTCTGTGGAGCTGAGGGTCTTAGTGGAAAGGTTAACAACAGGAATGTTTTAGATCTGGATTTGGTAGGGAGTTTTGGAGGAAAAGGCATGTTGAAATGGTCAGATGGGCAGGGTTTAGCTGCTATGAGGGGTCGACGAAAAGGAGCACTGTCGGTACAGGAGGGGTTAGATGGTGGCGCCCCAAGGCAGCAGTAGCATGTCAGCATGTTGGATACCTTATGAAGGTTGTGTCTGGCATGGTCCTCCAGGTGCTGGAGAACAAGGGATTGAATTTCAGAGATGTGATGTATAGAGTACGGACTGCAGAGTAGCAGTATCTTGCAGAGGGAGCAGAGGTAGTTCTGGTGCCTGTGTCACAGAGATTTGTCTTTGCAGTACCTAGTTTGTGAGGCCCCACACCCTCCACCCAAAAATTTCCACCCCTTCTGTTCTATCATCCCCTCCCCATTCTCATCTCTCATTCTGATTATCTGCAGCCCTCTGCCAATGCATCCACCTGCCTTTCCCCACTCCTCTCCTCCTTTGCTCCTGTTTTCCCCACCTCCCTGTCCCACAAGCTCCTGACACTGTGGCTGTTGGCAGTCTAGTCCCTGCACACTCTAGTATACAGCATTCGTCTCTCTCCCCACCGGTACACTACTATTTCTTCTCCTTCACCGTCCCCTCCACACCACTGCTTGCATCCCACAAGATAGCTGCATTCCAGCCTGAGATACTGGAGTTGACAGTTGTGTGTGAGTAAGATGTGCTTGCTTGTGTGTATGAATGGTGTGTGTGTGTGTGTGTGTGTGTGTGTGTGTGTGTGTGTGTGTGTGTGTGTGTCTCTCTCTCTCTCTTTTACTGATGAAGGCTATGGCTGAAAGCTTTATGTACGTGTCTTTTAATTGTGCCTGTCTGCAACTTGACATGTTTTCTTTATGGTAAGTAGAAATCTGTCTTTCCCTTCATTTTTCAATCTGTAACTAATCATTGTATGGGACAACATATCCCACATGTTGTGATGAACTCTGCACTTCCGAACAGCCACTAATTTTTTTTTTTAAAAAAAAGAAACCTTGTCACAGAAGAAAGATTAGAAAACTTTTTATATGGCCAGGATCATTATGCAAGTATCAATCACTGAAGTCATTGTAGGTAGCAAAAGAATAGTAGATTACTTTAGTTTTGAAGATTCTGTGAAATTTCATTACTTTTGTGCCATCATGTGTTCATTCATTTAAGACATTATGCACTAAATGGACTACTGAATGAACTCTGTAAAGTTAGTTGCATTAGCCCTTTCGGGGTGACATTGTTCGTCTGTTTGAACTCACATTTGTCCTTTTTACACTTAGAGGCAAACTCTGTATTTCACAATGTGAATACATGAGTGAATTAAAAGGTTATCTCTTTGTTAAAATAACATAATTATACTTATTCCAGGTTCGAGTTATGGCATTGCAAATTAGAATTTCCATGGCCGCGGGAGGAAACATCAGACTACGATATTCAGAAGACACAGATTGGTGGTCTGAAAGGACACATACGAGACCGCAGATGAAATATTAGTGAAGCGACATAATGCTACATTAATGGTCTGGGCTGATTGCTGCGAAATACAGGGTGATTATAATTAAGGTTAACCTTTCAAACCGCTGTAAAAACGACGCCACTGGTCAGAATGACGTCAAACTGCAATGGAATATTATCGGAGAAGGGGGGAAACGTATGGCAGAAATAAATAAATAGTTACAAAATGTAGCAATAGATGACGCTGTAAGCATCATAATTTAATAGTGGTCGACTACAAATGACAAACGAATCATACAACATTGCCTAAGGTGTGCTTATGACGTTAAACTAACTGTACTACTCAGTGTGCATGGGTGTACACGTGTGATACTGCTAATTACGTCAACCCATCCACCACGGCAAGGTCATATCACGTTAGATGGGAAAAATCGGATTTTAATTGTCCTGATGCCAAAAACCGCATAAAAAGCACCAATCAAAGTCAAATCGGATTATTAATTTCCCTGTGACTAGCGCAAAACATGTTCAATATGCTGTCCACCATCTTCTGCAACAAGTTTAAATCGAGAAAAAACATGTTCCGCAACTAATCAAAGTGTTTCCGGGGTCACATTTAAAATGTATTGAGCAATGCGTGCCTCCAATGCAGTTAAGTTTGCATACGGAACACTGAAAACAAGATCTTTCAGATAGCCCAAAAGACAGAAGCAACACGGATTAAGATCAGGTGATCGGGATGCCCTGTCTCATGTATATAAATTAATCTTTGCCGCTATTCGGCATATTTATTCCACACCGTCTTTCTTATATTATACTGTCCCCTTAATAGTGAGGCTGAGTGTCTAAGTATAGTCGACCTATATATTTCTAAGGCTTGTTTACAATATTCTTCGAAAACATACTTATATCAGTTCTCTTTCACATTTTTATACAGTAATCATATCTAAATTCCCGCTCCGCGCTTCTTGCCGCATTATTTTAGTCTCAGTCTGAGCAGCACAGACGACGTCACGCGACGTTCATATTTCAACTGTCTCTGATATGCACAGTAGCTCACTGTATGTCAGTCTTTCCACACTACACTGTGCAACGGTTTGATACTTTGTCACTCGTGGTTAAACGTTTGGCTTGTTACATCAAGATCATCGGTAGAAGAGGAAATCATACATTTTAACATAGAAATAGCAAGGCAAATATATAACAAATAGTACAATAAATACAATTCGTTTGTTACGCACAAAATAAATGCTGCTTGTTTTTACAATATGTATACTGATGTCATCCATTAATGATTTTAATGACTTTGCAAACTGCCCATCATACGCAAGTTTGCCAAGTGACCAGACACACTTAAAATCGTTCTAAGGTCAGTGTTTATGAAGTTAACTGTTTATTTGACATCATTGTTAAGGTAGTCTTTTCTCATAATCCATGAGCATTCCATGCTTTACGTACAGTGTTTTCTATAGGATATACCTTTTTTGCAGAATAACTCACCCACATAACGATATCCATCTGGCAGCCTTCGTGGTGGCGATTCATTTGGAGACAAGTGCCGTTTAACACAATTGCTCTTTGCGGAACTGTGCGGAAGAGTGATAGAATTTCTGCGTCGACCCCTCTTTTTGTATGCGTTACTTGGCAGGTGAGTTGTCGTCGCGTTTCTGAGAACATTTCGCCCTCCTCTCACACCGGTAGTATTCACTCATTTATATTTGTTTTTTGCACATTTATTACCACTTATTACCTTCTTTTGCAGTATCAGCACATCCTTGGAGCCCGCCGAATGACCCCATAGATATAATCCATACAAAATGTGGCTGTGGAACAAAGTATAGTAGACAGTTATCAGAAACTGGTCTGTAATCTCTTTTGTTAATCTTCGTAGGAGGTATATTACACAAGAGAATTTCTTGCATACACGCACAGTGTGTCCATTCCATGAGAGTTGGTGGTCTATTGTGAAGCTTAACAGTTTCACAGATTCTATATGGTCAGAGTACGTGTTTTTTTCCAAGGCTGCATATCATACGCTGAATTTTTTCTTCGTTTACTTTCATCTTGTTGGCGATGAACCATTTTTTAGTTTTCGAACTGTACATCAGACTTCATGACTGCTTGGGCAGAATTTTCCTCTTTGGCAATAAGAGTGGTGTCGTCCGCAAATTGTAGTGTCTCATCAACTTCTCTTAGATCATTTACAAAAATGAGGAAGAGGAGTGGGGTTATGACCGAACCTTGTGGCGCGCCGTGTTCTGCCTTCTTTTCCTGGGATGTTGCTCCTTGGATTGAAACAATTTGCCTTCTGTTTTCCAAGTACGGTAAGACTGACGTGTACCTCCCACACCATAGCACTTTAGATTTTTGAGCAAGATCTTGTGAGGGATGCAGTCGAAAGCTTTGCTTAAATCGCACAGTGTGAGTGCTACAAACTCTCTCTCCTCGAATGCCTGCATTACTTTTCTTAATAAGCCTAATGATCCAGTGGTACAGGACTTTTCCTTCCGGAAGCCGTGCTGTGCATCTTTGAAGAGATTGTTTTCTTCAAAATAAGTTAGAGTCTGATCTTTCATGATGGATGCAATCACTTTTGCTAGTATAGGGGTGATTGATATTGGCCTAAAACTTGACACATTATCTGGGTTTCCTTTTTTTTAAACTGATACTGTCCTTGCAAGTTTCAAGAAATCTGGGAAAACTCCTGCAAAGAGGCAGTTGTTTATAGCTGTCCCTAATGGCTGTGCTATTTCTCCAATAATTTTCTTTAGGAGAGTACAGAACATCCCGTAGATATCTTGACTCTCCAAAGTTTTGTAAGATTTTTCTATTTTCACTATGTCATTTGCATGTACTTTTTTCCATGTTTCAAATTTACTGTGAGTTTTATTTGGTAAGTAAACAGCAGGATCTATAACCGAGTCTGGGATTTCAGCAAAAGTGTTCTCTATAACTTTGATAAAGTAGTCATTGGAGTCATCAGGACTGCAGGCATTAGAAGAGGAAGTAGGCTTCTTCCTATGTTCATTTACTAGAGTCCAGGCTGCTTTGTACGGATTATAGGCTTCTCTTATGAATCTATCATTTCCAGTCCTTTTAGCTTCTACTTTTTTTCTGTAAAATCTCTTGGCCTCTAAGCTCTAAGTAATTGGTGCGTAACAATTGTTTACTATTTGGATCTGTGGCTGCTTTGGCAGAGTCATTCCACATTAGGATAATGTTTTTTATATTTGCTATCTCAGGTGTGTACCATGTTTTCGAATTTACTATTTTCTGTTTTCTTTGTGCTTTACCTGTGTGGTTTTTCTTTGGTATCAGTGGAACATCTTATCAAAGTTGGCTTTTACTGTCTGGAAAAGAACATTTAAAGCATCATTGCGTTTTGCTTCTGTAATTAATTGCTGCCAGTTTATACTGGACAGTGAGGCATTGAAAGTGTCTAGTTTTTCTTTTCACAGTACTCTTCTGTGAAAAACATAATTTGATTGCCATGTATTTGTCTGTTGGTTACCCAGAGTCTTCGTTTGTAGTTTCATGACTAATGCGTTGTGGTCTGCTATCACTGCATCAACTACATTTATTTTGTAACTCCAGGTATCTAAATTTGAAATAATGGTGTCGAGGCAGGCATCACCTCTAGTTGGAAGTATGTTTTCTACAAAAAGACCATAACTATTTACTGAATTGAAGAACGCTCTCTCTTTTGTATTATTTTCACCTATGTGTAAATTAAGATCGCCACACAGTGCAATTTTTGGTTTAAGGTGTGTTATGTGACGTAAACTACTTTCGAAGTTTGTGATAAGTTCTCAAAATTTCCATTTGGTGAACGGTACACTGAAACAATAATCATGTTTGTATCTACTAGTTCTAAGCCAGCCATATCTGAGCAGTAATTTCTCAGGTCCACATCCCTAATGTTGAGATTTTTATTGGCATACACAGACACGCCTCCATGAGTGGTAGTTTCTCGATACCACGAGCTCACCATCTCTAGGTATTCTATGCATCTGTAATTTTCGCCCTCTTCTTTGTCGAGCCAGTGCTCACATACACATATCACATCTGGCTTTACATCTTCTATAAATACGTGTAACAGATCACGTTTTGTTCGTAGACATTGAAAATTTACACTAGCTGAAACTATGGGTATATTTATTTTGATTCCAGCTTTGTTGACCTACAGTTGCAGTAGTAGGCTGTATCCTACTGCTGCCTTGAATGTTCTCCGTAATGAAAAACGCGCTAATACTACATTCTTCGGCGTTATAGAACTGTTCATTATTTTTTCCTTTAGTTCGAAGTCAACACCAATTTTGAAACTGCTGTTTAGACCTAGTTTTCTACTTCAAAATTATGGAACTCAGGGAAGGTTTTACATAGAAAACTGATTTCATTTTCAGTTGTTGTGCTGTTTTTAACTTTGCTCAGATGAAACCAAACCTTTTTTTCTCCGTACAGTTCTTCTTGTTTTTCGCCTGTGCCTATTATGCTTGTTTGCCTGTTTCTAACACTGAAATTTCTAGCTGGTGGTGTAGCAGATATTTGAAAAAAGGGTATTTCGAGGTTTTCATTTTGTCTAGAGCTCTGAGGTGTGGTTTTATAAGGCTGTTTGCACTCTATAGATGGAGTTATTTGATTAGTAGTCATGGGTGGATTGTTTGGGCCATAAAAGCATACCTTCTTTCCTTTTTTGTGACGAACTTGTTGCCAGTCAGTCTCGATATCATATGAATGTTCGTTCACTGGAGATTTCTCGGTGTTTGCCACAATGTTTTTATTGTTTGTTTTATGTTGCATTATTTCGCTGATGCTCCGTGAGTTTCTAGACTCACTCAGTGTTTCGCCTGTATCTTTATTTTCCGTATGCAGCGTTTTCTTGTTGTGTATTTTTCCGCTGTGTATTGCAGTAGAGGCTAATTGCGATTTATGCTTTTCTAAACTACAAATTACGTCATTTATCAAGGGTTCACCGAGTGTCTCTGCAGTTTGTTCCTTTTCTGAGGACATTAACTGCTTGTTTTCATTATTTTGGCTGGATATTCCTGGATTATAAACAAATTTGAATTGGTCTTTTCTAAACCTAGGATTTGTAGCATATTGTATATTATCGAGTCTTTCTTTTGTTTGAGCGTAGTCTTTTGTGAGTTTGTTCACTAGTTTTAATATTGTTTCCACTGATTTACTTAAATTTACACACTCTTCCGCATTTTTTACCTTGTTGGATTGTGTGAATAATATATTTCGTGTGAAACGGCGGCAAAGTGCATCATGTGGAATATGGTAGACCTCTCTGGTGCTATTGTACGCTCCGAGTTTTACGTATGTAATTGAATGTTCCTTGGGTGTTGCGTTCGATCTATTTTACCTGGAAGTGCAAATATAGTTAGTGGCACTAAATGTGTTTTACTCACTATTACTTATTCACCTGTGTCGACTCTAACAGGTTATGGGCCCAGCGATGCATTTGGAATAAGTATATACATAATGTAATAGTTAGGAAGTATTGGAAAAGTTCCACGTAGTGCACTTGCGTGAAGTACGAGTTATCCTTACAAGACGAACGCAACTCTTTTGCATTATTCTTCGGTATTATTCTTTTCGTCAAGAAAGATCAAGCCGCGCAACTCATGAGCTCAAGTGGATATCTATGAATCAAATACTATAGTTCAGGTAAAAATTAAAATTGCTCTAAATACAGCTACAAGATACAGCACTTAATGTGTTTGTGTGTCATAACCTACATTCCAATGTTGTGTCATGAATTCGTTCATGTACATCATTTGTCACTTACCTGCTTGTCTCTTAATGACTTTGTTTATGCTTTTATATGAGACTTGAGTAAATCTCTATGATGGTATAATCCAACTATTTTGTTTATTCTAGGATTTTGTAAAAAATACGATCCAGCATGTGGAATGCGAACAATGACATATGGACCTTCATAAAGAAGCGATCATTTAGCGTTACGTCGCTTCAATGCACAAGATTTTGGGTGAGTACGCAAAAGTACTTGCATGTCTATTGTAAATTCCTGAGTTCGTTTTATAGTTTTCTCAAATTCGTTTTTTCTCATTCTGGAGTTATTTGCTGGTTGGTTGGTTTGTGGGGTTGAAGGGACCAGACTACAAAGGCCATCGGTCCGCGTTATTTGCTACGGTAATTAATACATCTCGTATCTTGTGTCGTAGGATTTCGGTTGTCCAGGAATCTTCGGAAGGAGATCACACCATTCGTTACTTTCCTTTACATCTAACATAATTTCTGTAGGTGCATAATTAGAGTCATATGTTGGCAAATTACTGTAAACGTCCTCAAAAAGAAGCAAATAGTTCAGCCACTTGGAATGATTCCCTGATATTTATGTTCGCATAAAACGGTTTAGTTCCCTGAATACCCTTTCAGACGGATTAGATTGAGGGCTAAAGCTTGAGGTAAGGATAATTTTACGTCATTATCTTTCAAAAACGTCCTCCACTTATAACCTGTGTAATATGTTGCATTGTCCGAAAGGATGGCGACAGGTTCGCCATAATCTCTACTAACCCGCTTTACGGTTGTGTTGGTGGTCGCATATTTTACGGCATATAGTTTCAAATGCTTTTAGAAAAGCTCATAGAGAGCGAGTACATACCCGACAACGCCTCTACTTTTAGGACACGGTCCACCTATGCTTGTTGCTACGGTTTCTTTATGTTTACTGAGAACAATCGGAAGCCATTCTAGTTTACTGCTTAGATTCTCAGGCTTTGCCTTTTGACAAATAGTACATGTTTTGATAAGTTTGTGAAGTTTCTTCCACATGTTTGTGAAATAACAGTAAGTAGTTAGATTCTGCATACATTTCTTTGTGCCGTAATGCCTCCAAGTTAAATGTGTATGCCAGATTAGATTTGCTTCTGATTCTTGTCGAATACAGACTGTCTGAACGTCGACTGTAGAATAAAACCTCCTGATGTAGTTTATAATGCTTTCCAGTAGTATGGTCAGGGTTGTTTGCTACTGTCCATCTTACTTTGTTCACCTACTGTCAGCCATATACAGTGTTCACATATTCCTACACAAGTCTAGATAATATTGACGGCAGTGTTTGTACTGCATCAACATGATGAGATAATCGTTCGTGTGTTCCAGATCATCTACGTCATGAGATAGTCCCTGAGGTAGACTTGACGACGCGACTACGGTTACGTTGTCTTTACCTTTAATGTATACTATTTCGAAGGAGTCAATTGAGCGAGGTCATTCCCCATTGCGATAATCGTGGATGTACGAGTTTGCATGTCATTAAAAAGGTTAACGCGTAGTTGTCAGTGTATACATTCGCATGTCTTCCGAAAATATAATAGTTATATTTCTTAAAAGCCCATATAATTCCCATGGTTTTAAACTCTATGATCTAAGCCCTGTGCATGATGCATCGCTTGCAATACAGAAATCTTCATTTAGATCAGGGTGACTCAAAAATATTTGAATTTACCAATGCTTCTCTTGTTCTGTTAAAATCTGGTGTACATTTTTTCGTCCAGATTCAAGCATGTGTCTTCTTTAAAAGTGCCAGCAAGTATTTGTTGTTGAGTAATTGATTTGACACGAAGCGTGTAAAAAAATGACGCTAGGCCCAGGAAAAGATTTTAATTGTTTTCTGGTACGCGGGTAAGGAAAATTCTTAATTGTATCCGATTTACTGGGATCTGGTCTAATCCTTTCACAACTGATTGTGTGTCCCAAGTACTTACCTCATTACGCGCAAACTTGGAGTTTTGTAGATTACAGCTTCTGCCAATTTACATAATGTCTTTTCTAAAATGTATGTGTGATCTTTCCATGGCTGTGTGGCTATAGGGATGCCATCAACGTACAACGTTACCTTTTCCAGTAATTCGGTGCCTATAGCTGCGTCTAGACCAGTAATGAAAACACCTGAACTTACAATGAGTTCGAATGTAGTACGTAAAATTGGTAAACGCAGTACCTTGACTCTACGCTTAGCGGTACTTGCCAAAACGAATTTTTTAAATCCACTGTTGAAAAGTACTTTACCCCTAAAAATTTCTGCAATTGTTCGAGATTTTCTGGTTTCGTGCGAACTGGCACGATGCTTTTGTTGATCGCACGCGCATCCAGAACGAAGCATATATTTCCGTTTGGTTTGATTACATTTAATAATGAACTGCAATAAGGTGATACTGATGGTTCTATTATGTTCCACTTAATCATTTGCTTGATTTCTTCACGCACCGCAGGCTGCTTGGGCAGAGGAATCTTGTGTTATAATAAAAGATTTCGTGAGGCTTAACTTCCATGCTATGTACATACGTATTGATCACACCTGGTTTCTTTGTAAATACGTAGACGTACTTTAGCAGTAGTTTGTGTAATATTTCTTGTTATTGCTTGTTAATAGCTATATGGTTCAAATGGCTCTGAGCACTATGGGACTTAACATCTATGGTCATCATTCCCCTGCAATTTAGAACTACTTAAACCTCACTAACCTAAGGACATCACACACATCCATGCCCGAGGCAGGATTCGAACCTGCGACCGTAGCGGTCATGTGGTTCCAGACTGAAGCGCCTAGAACCGCTCGGCCACACCGGCCGGCTAATAGCTATAGTTTTATCTATTTTATCATTAATTAGGAATAGTGGGTCTTCCACTTCATGATCAAAACAGGTTCGTTCTAGCAGTGTCATCTTGTCCTCATACTAACTGGATCTTGTATCCCGAACAGTGTTTATTGTGGTTCAATGTCTGCTTATCCAGACTGATGTCGATCTGGGTGCCGTTGTACTTAATAAAACATTTACCTTTTGGGAAGTCAATTAACTGTCCTTTCTTAATAAACCTACGCCAATCAGGCAATTTATGACTGGGTTTTCTACAACAAGGAACGGTCATTCTATTTCCTACTTCCATAGTCACAAATATTTACTCTGATTTTCATCCAACCGCCGTCAAGATTTGGCGTTTTTGAGCTGGAAATTCAGGTATCGATGCTAATCCAAACATTTGTTTATAAAAATTGTGAGGTACGGCGCTAATCGCCGCTCCCGCATCAGTCATAAC
The DNA here is from genome assembly GCF_021461395.2 of Schistocerca americana. Lineage (NCBI taxonomy): Eukaryota > Metazoa > Arthropoda > Insecta > Orthoptera > Acrididae > Schistocerca > Schistocerca americana. The sequence continues at coordinate 27,570,967 of NC_060122.1, read as the reverse complement.
ACTCGTCGGTATGCCACCTACAGTGCCTTTGGTCGTTGGTGACACCATCTCTTTTACTGGTGATGGGCACTAAGTATTATCCTATGATCCTCAAGCTCGTCAGTTAAACTTGCGTGGTGAGTGTTCCTAAGGCAAAGTATGTGTGGCTTGTTTCCATCCATAGCTATACTTGTGTTTGAGTACTGTTTTTCATTCGGTGCGTCAAACATGTCTGTTATTATATCAAATCATGTGATTTAACTCTGTAGGAGTTATGGGACAATAAAAATTCTGATTCTAATCATCGCCCCCCCCCCCCCCCCCCGGGCATTCCTCAGTCACCACCTGGGGTTGAATTGTGACCTTATTTAGTTCGTAGAATGTGTGGTTGTTGGAGGAGGGACTTCACTCGACGCCTCCACAATATTTACAGTCGGATATCGCCTTCTCCGGTAACCGTTGTGTTGGTGCGTGTGGTGTCGTGTCTTGACTTGTCCTATTATTGTTGCTTGGTTGATCAGGAGTCATTAAATTACTGTCTTGCTGCGTAACACCCATTTGTGTTTGCCAGTGACTTTACTGGTTACTAAGGTATGAAAAGCCAACATGTCCATAATTGTTTCCGTAATACTGTGGTTGCGGATTATTTTGAACGGTGAGTTTAGCTTGCTGTGTTGACTGTGATTGTGATTATTTCCACATTGATTGTTATTTTTCCCGGCTTTTCGTATTCTGTTTGGATTGCCTCCATTTCAAAACATGCCATTGTTACTGTACACCTTTAGATATGATTGCATGTTCTGCTGTGCCAGGAAGTTGACATTATTCTGCGCTTGTGGATTAGATTGACTAATCTGCGCCGTTTGCATTTCTGACTGAGGCGTGCCGTAACTGTTACTCCGAGCACTCTGCATGTTTTCATTAATGATATCAACTGAATCTAAGACCGAAAGAAATTGTTCTACATCATTATCTGGTACTTATATTAACTTTCCCTTATGTGGAATGGTCATCGTGTTTGTAACACATGGATTACGCCTCGCGAAGACACGGGATCATCCTAGTAACGTACCATGGTCAAATATTTCTCAAAGTAGTGTCGAAGATTACCTTCTGGTGAACTGGACGGTTCTGGTTCGAACAGCATTTTTCGAAGCCTCTCCTGAAGCTCAGCTGATCAGAATTTGTTCAGAAAAGATTTGGAATTGTTTGTATTTTAATAAACTCTCATCCTGTAACATTTCAGTTAATGCATTTCCTGTCCCCTGATTTAAAATATGCTTGTTTCCCATATACATTGGAGACGGTATGTTACTTGTATTACTGCTGTATGACGGCAATACATGTTCGTAATCGCATGACTGTTTATACACGCGTCTGTCGGCTTGTGGTGGAAAATGTAGAGTGTATGTATCCCTGTTCAAAGTTTCTTTAACTGTATCATCACAATCGTAGGTAAATTTTATTGTAAACACCTTTCAAAATGCTTATCCTTTTTCTCCAGTCAAGTGTCAAAATCATTGATAACTAAATTGATTTTACCTGCCTTAGAAAGCAGGAAAGTGCCGACATTTCTAGCACCGCCCAGGTACAGCGAGGAACTGACACAAAGCGCAGGGAATTGGCGCAGGGAGGCGTGTGACAGAAGCCAGCGTTCTTAAGAAGATGTTTTTCTCGACAGTGATGACATTCCTTATAAATCACAGGCGCCGGCAGATTTTGAGACGGAGCCCAAACATGAGTCTGTGCAGGGTTCACGCAGAGAGAGAGCGGTTACAAAGAAGTGTTGTGTAGCTGCTCTCCCAACAGCCTCGGAATGCAGGAGAACATCTTAAGGATGTGAAATCGTGAGAAAGATGCCAATTCATGAGACACACACCATCCCACGCCAGATAGGAAATTCCCATCCTGCACGGAGAGGCGTGGCGATGAAAGGGCGATCTGTCATTGGGCTGTATTAAAAATTTCGTCCGCCAGTGACAACATAGAAGGGAAGAATATTTTGAAGAGGAGTTGAGCTGAGAGATGGAGGAGAAGAGAGAGCACATGGACGTTCTTCTACCGATCGCCAACATCCACCTTCTGACACCGTGGTAGCACAGCTTTGGACAGACGACCAACAACTGTCAGACAACGCGGAGATCTTACCTGGGACCCGCCGCAACGCTGCAATTCCTGATGGGGGCAAATATCGAAGGATGGTGAGACAATTCGTTCCTTCCTCCTTCCCCTTAATAACTGAGTCGTGTCCATGTCCAGTCAAATCGGCCCTGAGATTTGTAAATTTGTTTTGTGTAAACAGCACAAAAATAAATATATTTCTTTCATGGCTTGATCATACAAGCGCTCTTTTGCATTCATACATGAACCCCTTAGTCTCATACCATTTGTGCTTGATTTTATTTAATTATTGATATCAATTAATTGTTGGCCCCTAACACGGGGCAGTCTCATCAGTTATCTGCTCGTCATTTTACTTCTTACATCAGCGAGAAGGATTCACAGTTCACTACATTTTTCTCAACATGGGGTGACCTCATTGGTTATGTTCACGGTATCTCATGACACAAAATAATTTTTCGAGAACTACATTTATGGCGCCCAACGTGGGGCTTCGATTTGACTTCATTCTCACGTTGCTGTTAGTGTGAGGACTTCTAAGTTTCGAGACACGACTCAGGAAGAATCCCCATTCCATTATTAGCATATACACTCCTGGAAATTGAAATAAGAACACCGTGAATTCATTGTCCCAGGAAGGGGAAACTTTATTGACACATTCCTGGGGTCAGATACATCACATGATCACACTGACAGAACCACAGGCACATAGACACAGGCAACAGAGCATGCACAATGTCGGCACTAGTACAGTGTATATCCACCTTTCGCAGCAATGCAGGCTGCTATTCTCCCATGGAGACGATCGTAGAGATGCTGGATGTAGTCCTGTGGAACGGCTTGCCAAGCCATTTCCACCTGGCGCTTCAGTTGGACCAGCGTTCGTGCTGGACGTGCAGACAGCGTGAGACGACGCTTCATCCAGTCCCAAACATGCTCAATGGGGGACAGATCCGGAGATCTTGCTGGCCAGGGTAGTTGACTTACACCTTCTAGAGCACGTTGGGTGGCACGGGATACATGCGGACGTGCATTGTCCTGTTGGAACAGCAAGTTCCCTTACCGGTCTAGGAATGGTAGAACGATGGGTTCGATGACGGTTTGGATGTACCGTGCACTATTCAGTGTCCCCTCGACGATCACCAATGGTGTACGGCCAGTGTAGGAGATCGCTCCCCACACCATGATGCCGGGTGTTGGCCCTGTGTGCCTCGGTCGTATGCAGTCCTGATTGTGGCGCTCACCTGCACGGCGCCAAACACGCATACGACCATCATTGGCACCAAGGCAGAAGCGACTCTCATCGCTGAAGACGACACGTCTCCATTCGTCCCTCCATTCACGCCTGTCGGGACACCACTGGAGGCGGGCTGCACGATGTTGGGGCGTGAGCGGAAGACGGCCTAACGGTGTGCGGGACCGTATCCCAGCTTCATGGAGACGGTTGCGAATGGTCCTCGCCGATACCCCAGGAGCAACAGTGTCCCTAATTTGCTGGGAAGTGGCGGTGCGGTCCCCTACGGCACTGCGTAGGATCCTACGGTCTTGGCGTGCATCCGTGCGTCGCTGCGGTCCGGTCCCAGGTCGACGGGCACGTGCACCTTCCGCCGACCACTGGCGACAACATCGATGTACTGTGGAGACCTCACGCCCCACGTGTTGAGCAATTCGGCGGTACGTCCACCCGGCCTCCCGCATGCCCACTATACGCCCTCGCTCAAAGTCCGTCAACTGCACATACGGTTCACTTCCACGCTGTCGCGGCATGCTACCAGTGTTAAAGACTGCGATGGAGCTTCGTATGCCACGGCAAACTGGCTGACACTGATGGCGGCGGTGCACAAATGCTGCGCAGCTAGCGCCATTCGACGGCCAACACCGCGGTTCCTGGTGTGTCCGCTGTGCCGTGCGTGTGATCATTGCTTGTACAGCCCTCTAGCAGTGTCCGGAGCAAGTATGGTGGGTCTGACACACCGGTGTCAATGTGTTCTTTTTTCCATTTCCAGGAGTGTAGTAATCTCATTGTGTGATTTGTCTGGCATACAGATGGTGTCTTCGTGTGTGCTAAGTGCATTGCAAATGAGCATATAAAGTAGATATAGTGGTAGCTAGTGTAGTCAGTTTTGGACCCGCCAGGTTAGCCGAGAGTGTTAATGCGCTGCTTCCTGGACTCGGGTAGGCGCACCGGCCCCGGATCGAATCCGCTCAGCGGATTACCGACGTCGGTCGATGTGCCGGCAAGCCTGGTTGTGGTTTTTAAGCGGTTTTCCACATGCCGCTAGGTGAATACCGGGCTGGTCCCCGCGTTCTGCCTCAGTTATCCGACTCGCAGACATCTGAACACGTTCGTACAATTCCATGAATTACACTAGACGCAGACAGCGGGGGTACACTAATTCCGTCCCGGGGTGTACGGGGTGGCAGCAGGAAGGGCATCCGGCCACCCCTTTCCACTAACCTTGCCAAATCCGTTCCTAACAATGCCGACCCTGCGTCAGCGCGGGACATGGCACCAGTGAAAGAAAGAAAGAAAGTGTAGTCAGTTTTGGTTCCCACATCCTCCTCGTATTTTTTGATGTAGTTTTAGAATGTGTAGTTTGTTGTTGTGAATATTTTGTTCCACGATTTCCACTGTTCTGTTCGCTGTTACCAGCGTTCCCATCAACGTTGTACTGTGTCTGTTCGTTTTGTGGTGTGCTTTAAAGTTTTAATATTGTTCTACGCAACTGAGGTCTGGGAGACTGATAAATATGCAACCAGTTAAGCCAGTTGAGGAAAGTTCAGGGGCGAGCGAGGAAACACAAGACACGTTTATGGGGGATACGCAAAGCCAGAGTCCACTGGAACGAATTCTCGCGATGTTGGAAAACGATACACCACAGTTAACAGCCATAAGGGAGCAGAATAAAACACGGTTTGAAAGACTGGAAACTGAACTAAAAATTTGCAATTAAAAGCTTTATCGGCAGATCCCTAAAGTTAGGCACGAATTGGAGACCGAAACCGAAAAGATACTGACGGAGATCACCAACAACCTAAACGAGATGAGAAAGGAATGTGAAACGAAGGTTGTCAGCTTAGAAACACCGGTAAACGCGAAGATGACTGATATCCCTGTGCATGTAGATGAGGAAACTAAATCATCCATGAAAACACAAACACGATTGTCAGCCCTCGAACAAGAAGTGTCTGCAATGCGATAAGGTAATGTCCTTGTAACGCAGGTCACGCCTACGCATTTGCAGGCTGCACTACCGATGCATGGGGTGGAGATACCACTGCCCAAGTTCGGCCGGAGGCGTACCTAAGGAAATCTGCGAGCGAAAGGAGTGGTGGAATGTGGCGCTTTACTCGTTGCACGCCAGACGCTCGATCAGGAGGAGGCTGCCTGGTTTGACGTTGCCATCTGCGAGAAGAGTAGTCACTAGGATTTCTGCACTAAGTTTCTGGTAACGTACTGGAACCTGGTCGCACAGGCGAGCGCAAAGATGAATATACATCGGGGACAGTATGCGCCACAGTCACGCCAATCCATGGCAACCTATGCTACTCATTTTGTTGTTCTGGCGGGATACTTCGAATTCAAAATGTCGGATGAGGAATGGTGCAGGGCGATACGCTCACATATTCCTGCTCATGCTCTTTCTGACATGAAATAACACTACTTTCGGTCCAAGTTACACCTGTTACAAGGAAACAATAAGTTGCTTCACTTAAACTATTGTGCCTAAGAGAGTTTTTTTGTGGATAATTATATTAAATATAGAAAAAATTTTAGAGAACAATATTAGGAACAACATTTTCCTTCTGCTTATTTGATGTAAGTATAAATCTAAAGATGAATTCTTTTTGTTTCAAATGATCTATAACATGTATTTTCAGCACTGCAGATTCTTAAATATTAACTAAGGAGATAATGAAACTCACATGTTAAGTGGTAATTCGCTTGTGTCAAGAGTTGGTTCATGAGACACTAAAGAAAGAAATAATTTTTTTAAGAATGATGTACTAAAATTTTAGCACTTAACAAACCAGTCACTAATGAGATACAAGAATGATCACCTGTCTCTAAGAAATTCAGATACAAGCATCAGCAGGAAAAGTCATGTTGACCATCTTTTGGGCTGTCTGGGGTGCCATCTTTTGTGGTTATTCTGAATATGAGCATACAATAAACAATGCTTGTTACTCAGACATGCTGATCAATAAAGTAAAGCCAACAATGAGAGGAAAACATGGCAAATCTCAAAGAAAAGATATGATATTGCTACACAGCAATGTTAGCCCTCACACTACCCTGCTGACTCGACAAACCATTGACAAAGTGGGTTGGGAGGTACTAACTTATTCTCCATATGGTCCAGATTTGGCTCCCACAGATTTTCATTTCTTTGGTCACTCAGTGATGCATTATGCAAAAAACGTCCAGCAACAACATTTCTTTGTATGAGGTTTCTTCTTGGGACAAGGGATTGTATTGAGAAGTAGTAAAAGTCTCAGTCTGTGAAAACACACAGTTTTTTGCCACATCCATTTGTAAGTTTCTCTCTAATTATCAAATGTCCCTCATATAACAAAGCAATATAGTTTAAAAATAAATTTTTGGCATTTTATTTTTATGTAACTTTTCTTTATACATGAAGATAAATTATGTGATGTATACAACATAATATGAACGATTAACATGACCAAACTATTGTTAACTGTTGTGTCTTCTAATACCTTTCAGACACACTTTGTAAATAACTGCTTTGCACAAACAACTTTCATAGTTCAGTATTTGTTTCATTATTTATGTCATTGTAGACAACACTTCTTGTATAGTGTTGGTGTGTTGTTACATTAAAACATAATATCATGATGGATGCAAATAAAGGAAAGTTTGAATATGAAAAACATAACACACATTCAATACATGGCGTCCCAGAAGGAAAAATTCGTAGTCCGTCAGAAGGCAGATACAGTCATTTGAAGCAATAAAATTCATTTACTTATATGTTGTCTCTTTTCTGACTGGTTTCTGAAACAGAACACAGAAAAGTGTTTATATACTGTTATATCACTTTTTTGCCATTTTAACACAACATATCATATGTCAAATAATGGAAAATCCAAGAATATTTGTGACAGTATTTTTGTTATGCCTATCTGAGACACAGCATCTCCGCTATATGGTGAGCACCAATTTTCACAATATTATTACATATGTAAAACAATGCACCTCAGTGTGGTGTATCACTGGAACAGATACCACACATTCATATAGTTGATTCAGCTTGATGGACAATGAATCCACTACATTCAGTGTGGATGCTCAACTATGTCTGACCTCAAAGTAGTGAGCATGGAGAACATGGACAGGGACTGTGGATAGGTAGCACTAGGGGAGAGTATGAGTTGGCTGAGAGGTGTGCCAAGAAAGTCTGTGCAGTTGGGATAAACACTGAGTCCAGGTGTGCAGTTGTCAACACACTGCCTGTTAGCAGGAGATCCTGGTTTCAAATCCCCACCCAGCACACATGTTCACTAATCACCGCTGATTCCACACAAGGTCCTGATGCAGCTGACATCAATAGCCCCTTTCCTTTCCTTTTTTCCCCTCCCACCACCTTCAGTTTCCATAATATATATCTGAGCTATGGATTCCATGTGGTCTCTATTCTTTTGGACATGTCCAAAAGAATGGACACTACACATTCATATAAATATTAAACTGCTTTTCTCCAAATATTTCCTTGGTTATGGTTAGGCTGTGACTCAAGAGTACAGCTTAAATTGCAGAAGATGGATATTTGTGACAAGCAATATTATATTATTCATCCAATTATTCCCCAAATATGTCACAATTTCTGAATGCGTAGTTAGGCATGGAACCAAGTGTGAAATGAATAGTAATGACGTTTATATTCCAGTTTGTCACAAATATTTATGAATTTTTCATGACTTCTTAGGGTCCCTAAGCAAGACCCTAAGAGCACAGCTTAAATTTTGCAAACGAAATGAAGCAATGACGTTTATACTCCACATTGTAACAAACATGTGGCTGCTTATATCCAAATGTATCACTATTTCCAAAAGTGGAGTTAGTCAAGAACCTAAGAGATCAGCTTAGAATGTTGCAGTGACATTTACTTTGTTGCTTACAAACATTTAGTAGTTTACTTCCAAATTTGTTGAACTTGCCTGACTAGCTCACATTCCCTGAACTCTGACTGGCAGATAGAAACAAACTGAGCACCTGTCATCTTGACATCAGTGCTTTGGAAGCTAACGTGCTGTATTTGGTGGATTTTGTATTTATTCTTGGGTACTATCATACAAAAATATACTGTTTCAGTGATACACTGCATTAAATATCTCTCCAAAATCTCATGGTTATCATATGGTTTGTAGTTCTACAGTGCAGGAAGTCCAATAACAGTATATAAAAACAGCAACTGGAACACAATGAACCCCCACCTTGCTGGTGGTGTGTGGTTCCTATCTTAACGAATCCTGTGTGCTACAAATATCTGGTTTCAGAATGCCTTTGATGCGAAGAAAATAATGTGAATGAATAAGTAGTTAACTTTTCTGTTGTAAGTTGTGATGCCACATCCTACTCCAGAGGGGTGATGTATATGTTTTCTTACTGATGGTGACACTCTTGACCGAAAACTGTATAATAAGTTATCTTAGAGCAGAGCACAAATATTGTATGGATTTGTTGTTTTATTTGGATGTGGTGAATCATGCTAAGGGATGTCATGTACATGCAAGAGAGGACAGTGACTGCAGTAATTCTGCGAGGGGCAGTAGTTGCACAGACAGTTAATGATGTAAATGTTTATCAGCAATATAAGAGTTATAAGTTAAAACTAATGATCTTAATAAATTATTAAAGAGCAGCTAGATAACTAGACTTCAGTTTCTTTACAACAATTATAAATCTGTCAGCAAAGAAGTCTACTGTAGCCTTTCAAGAATGCATGGTAGAAAAATACAAATAGATAATAAAGAAACAAAACTTCCTGGCAGATTAAAACTTTTTTAAGTAGTGTAGAGGAACTGGGTAACACAGGTGACTTTGATGGAACAGTCCATTGTTGTACTGCTGGTACATAGTATCAAAGAAAATTGGAAAATCCAAGATGGAATTATGAAAAGGAAAGTTGCCATTCACCACATAACTGACATGCTGAATCGCAGATAGGCACAACAAAAAGACTGTCACACATAAAGCTTTCAGCCAGTAAGGCCTTCATCGAAAATATATGACACACATACATACACTCACGCAAACACAACTCACACACATACACAACCGCAATCTCACGCAAATGATGCCACACTGCAAGCAGCACCACTAGTGCGTTTACATGAGTGTTTGTGTGTGTGAGTTGTGTTTGCATGAGTGTTTGTTCTGTGTGTCTGTCATCTATTTTTGACAAAGGCCTTACTGTCTGAAAGCTTTATTTGTGACAGTCTTTTTTTTGCATAGTTGCATCAAAGAACATGATATTTTGGTGAACCATCGTAAGGTGCACTGTCGAACTGACATCCAGGAAGAAAGACATGACTGTATTGGTGGCTGTAGCTTGAAATGCCAGGCAGGTCCAACCAAACATTGTGTTTTGTCTTCTTAATTAAATAAATGCTGGTTCCCAAATCATACTGAGTGGTGATGCAATTTCAGTTCTGGAGAGGGGACTTAACATAGCTCCCCCCACTAAGATCACACTGGTCATGGATATTGTCAGTGCAGTAGAACATGTTGCACTGAGACTGCTACCTGAAGCATTTGAAGAAGTATGTCACGAAACTTGTCATATGGTGATGAGAACAAAGCCTATGAAAGAAGGTGGGCACTTGAGATCTGAGAGAGTGCCCAGAGATTATTTGTTATCCACTGCAAAAGACAACACTACACCTGTTCTCACCCAGAAGAACTACACTGAGAAGATGAAGAACCTGCTAGGTAATGATTCCTACATGAAAATCAATGCTGACCGCACCTTGAAGGGGGAGAAAAAGATGAGGGCACTTCCCAAGGGCTTCGATTTACTGGGGGTGGATGCATGGTTATCTGGACATTATTATCACAAGGACCTGTGCTGCTAACACTTTATGGACTCCCTAAGGTCCACTCATGTCCCATTGTCAGCAAGATCAGGGCTCCTAAATATTTGCAGGGAAAGTACCTGAAGACACATGTACCCCTAATGTGGGTATCACATACACAATTCTGTGGATTCTGTGACCATCTCAACAACTTCAGGCTGAAGGACTAACAAGCTCTGACCTCTTTTTGCTTTTCACCAGGGTGCCTCTGCAAGAGTCACTTGAACTCATTGGCCAGAAATTTTATGGGAAGGCCAACAACCTTTTCAAGCATGACTTCCACATATATTCAGTTTAATGGGCAATACTATAAGCTAACAGAGGAAGTAACAGTTGACAGCTCACTCACCGCTCTGGTTGTGAATTTGTACGTGGAGAGCGTCGATGAAGAATCCTGAAGTCATCCAACACTTTTGTCATCTGGGCTCATGGAAGAGACAAACCCCATGATTTCTTCACACATCTGAAGACTGTTCATCCCAACATCAAATTCACTATGGAGGCTGAGGCAGAAGAAAGATGACCATTCCATAACATCATGGTTGAGAGAAGAGCTGATGGCACTGGAGCCAGTCTGTGTATCAGAAGAAAACACACATTGACCTGTACTTGGACAGAGACTGCCGCCATCATTGAATGCACCAGTACACAGGCTGTGCACCATCTCAGATACAGAGAGTCTGCCCCAGAACTGGAACAGCTCAGAATTGTGTTAAAAAAATGCATATTCAGTGTGGCACATAAGGTGCACTCTCTGCTCCATCTCTATAGTACAATCTTGAGAGACAGACAAGGTCATCACTGCCTTTTTACCATACACCAGCATGCCATCAGGAAAAATTGGGCACATGCTGAAAAAGTGCTGCCAAAGCCATTGAATAAAACATTGAAGATAATCTCAATTTGCAGAAGGCTGTGGTATATCACATTCTGTGCATGTGGCGAGATGTTCACTGGACAAACAGTGCACACCATCAAAGACCAATGCCAAGAACACCAATGGTACAATGATGAATGCTAACATGCCAGAAGTTCCAGAATACCATATGCCCAAGAATCACGTGATGGAATTTGAATATACCAGTGTTTTAGCAGACTTCCAAGTACTGGAACATTGTATTTAGAGAGGCCTTCAAAGTACACATCATGAACAGCCTCAACAACTGGTTCAACAGCTACAATCTCAGCAAGGCTTTGGAACCAACACTGGGTCCGATTAAGAAGACACCCAGCAAACACAATGTTCTTGCAAACAGAGTAACTACCACAACCGGTGTGATCTGCCAAGCATCACTGGCATGTGATCACCTCCTTGGCTACTAACACAGGCCTTCGGGCATGGACCATGGTAGGGTATTAGTTGGCCAAGCATCCCCAGGAAGACAGTTCATCAGGGTACCTCATGATGGCGACATTTCAGACCCCTGAAATACCATGCCTGTTATACACTATGAACCTGCAGTGCACTGTGGACTGTTCAGCTAACAAGTACACTAGTGAAGACTGAGAATAACAATAGGTGACTGTTTTATTGTGCACTGCTACAAGTTTTCTCTTTTTAGATGTTAGCAGTGTCACACTGATGAGGAGAACAGTAGGCCAGGTAGTTGACTGGAGGCACAATTTGGAGTGTGCCAGCATCGATATTAAATTTAGTAATAACTCTGTCCCTTTCTAACTGCAAAAATAACACTGTGGCAAACTAATGTAATTTCAGTACGAGCAACATAATGGCAAGAAGTGCTGATTTACAAGGATCACTCCATAAGTTGATGGACACTTAGCACTTGGAGATGAGACAAAACCAGGCAAACAGTAGGGATAAATATGTCTGAAGAGTGTCTGAGCTTGTGTAGTACAAATAATATATGTTTAAAAGACAAAGATGTTATGAGGTAAAAGCCATAGGAAAGTTTAAAATTTCAAAGTACTCAGAATGTAATTCCACCTATATTGTTACTCACAGTAAGAAAAAACTGTAACACTATTATCAAAAGACAAGGCAGCTGAATTTTCTTTCTTTCTTTCTTTTTTCACTTGGGAAAATTACATGTTCTAAATATTCTTTCTTGTAATAACATCTTTAAAGAAAATTGTTACAGCTTTCCTGCAATGCCATTAAAAGGCAGATACTGCAATGATAAAGTAATATTAGGTGAAAAAATACAGCCACATTAAGACAAATATACTGTAATGGATATTAGGGTTTATATATTTAAGATATTAAGAAAATGTTTGTGTACATGTAACGGCATATTCCTTTAACTAAAATAGGCATCACTACTATCATATTTTTAGTTATGATGAAGCAATGAAATAGGCAAATGACAAGCACCTTGCCCCACTTGATTAGCCTTATTAGCTTTAAATTGTATTAGTAATTAGAAAGATTTATTGATAATATAGAAGACTTTCAACATCATAGGACCTTGACAAATGAATTAAAAAAGGTAATAATATTTATCATCGGATCATTACTCTGAGTAGAGAGATATGCGGTGCCAGATACCACTCCAGAGGAACGATGTGTATCCCTTGAGATCATTACCAATGAATCATACTTGTAAATGAAAACTGCAAAATAAGCTGTCGTCAAGGAGAGAACAAATATTGTGCTGATTTATTACTTTATTTTCATGTGATGGATCATGTCAAGAGATGATGCATGACATTGAGATGGGACAGTGATCCTAAAACTTTGTGAAGGGAAGAACCTATACAGACAAGAATATGGAAGTTCCAAATACTGCCAACTTACTTTGAAGAAGAGAAAAACCTTCAGAAAACAAAGTTTCAGGACACACACAACGTAAAATCAAAGGTAAAGTGCATCTACACTGTAGATAACAACACGATCCATGTCACATATTTCCTAACCTAAACATAATCTGTATGTGCATTTTTCAGGAAAATGAAAGGTGAAACCCATTGAGGATACCACAACTGTGGTGAAACATGTTTGGGGTTAAAACAAATAAAAAAATTGTGTATCTGCAAAAAGGGAGACCCATCCTTAATTCACTACTTAAAGATAAATAAATTTGACAACAGCTGTGATGTAGTTTCAGACAAATGAAATCTTACATCCAGACTGATTTATTCTATGCGAAGACTTCATATTGGACATGGATATTGATAGAAGTTTGATGTTGTCCAGTTAAAGATGTGTACAGTATGTTTATTAACAATAAATATTGCAAAATGGAAAATCCAGAATGGAATGTAACAATATTATGAAAAGGATAGTTGCTACTCACCATATAGCAGAGAGGCTGAGTTGTAGATAGCCACAACAAAAAGACTGTCACACGATAAGCATTCTGCCTACAAGGCCTTTGTCAAAAGAGACAACAGACGCACAGACATATTCACACAAATGCAACTCATACACACCTGACCACAATCTCTGGCAGCTGAAACCAGACTGGCCACAGCCTTCATCAGCAAAAGAGAAATACACATTGTTCATACAAACAAGCAAGCACACCTCACGCCAACTTTGGCAGCTTGGGCCAGAATGCAACTATCATGTGGGATGCAAGCAGAAATCTGGAGGGGATGAGGAAATGTAAGGGATAGTAGTGTACAGGTGGATGGAGGGTGGGGGAGGGGGGAGGGAGGAGGGGGAATGGAACGCTGTCTGGAAGAGTGTGCAGGGATTATAATTCAAACAGGTGCACTGCATGTCAAGAGGTTGCACGGCAGGGAGATGTGGAAAAAGGAGTGATAGATTAGAGGAGTGTGGAAATATGGTCAGGTGTGTTGGCAGGGGGTGCCAAATAAAGAGAGAGGGAGATGAAAATGAGGAGGAGATGATAGGACAGAGGGGATGGAAACCGTTGGATGAAGGGTGTGGGTACAGTATGTTGCCACAGGTTGAGGCTGGGATTGTTACAGGAATGGAGAACATGTAGTGCATGCACAGTTCTGAAAAGTTGGTGGTGGAATGGAGGATCCAGCCGTTTGGATCCAAGCCATCTGAATTCTCCCTTTCACCATCAGCTGTTCTGAGCTGCACAGTTGGGGGATATCTTTACAACACATTCTCCACTTTCATAAGCATCCCAGCCTCAACCTATGGGAAGGAAAGACTTTCCTTCTCATCCAGTCTAGTATATCTCCCCTGACCTGGAGTCCTGGGTGACTTTCCCAAACTGTACACTTTTGCTATATGTCTCCAGTCCTTCACCCCTCTTCCTTCCCCTTTAACTCTTCTGCTGGAAGAAGGAGCCACTGGCTCTGAAAACTTGCATAAGGGAAATCTTTTTTGTGTGTGTCTGCGTTCTCTTGTGACCACTTGGTGAGTAGATTTTTTCAGCTATCCCATTACATTATGAGATGAGATTTAGATAGAGAAACCTGGCTAGTCAAAATAGAGTTACGAGAAGGAGTTACTGTTTACAATGTAGTTATCATCAAAGAAATAATAGGGATTACCAAGTAAATAGGGCTGATTTTGATTGAGGGAGATGAAAGATAGAGAAAATGAAGTGAGTCAGGAATTTGAAATAAGCAATGATATATAGGCAAATTTTGATGACTCTGGGGATCAGTTGTATCAAGTAATGTTAGCAGTTGAACAGATGTTGATGAATTTGGTTTAATAAATTTGATGAATGGTGTAGTTGTGTCTAATGTGTGAAGCAGATGTGGAAGGTGTTAATCAATTGCTTAGAGGGGAAGTTTATGTTATATATGAACCTGATGGCACAAATATTATTACTTTTGATGACAATGCTGAGGTTATTGATAAGATAGATTTTGATGTTTATGTTAGTAATAAGATGATTGATTTTGACGTTGATTTATGTAGAAATGATGTTGATTTTGACACTAATGAAGAATACAATGCTATGATTTGTGGAGATAGTATGCTTTATGTTGAGATCAATGATGGTAATGCTAGCAGCAAAGCTGTAGGTCTTTGTGATATGATAATGGATAGGGAAGTACATAAGAGTCAAATTATACCAGTTCACATAATTGAGATCTTGACAAATAATGGTTATATGCTAGAGCAGAACAAATACATTGTTGATAAAGTACTTGAAGTTATAGCTAGCCAGGTTAATAACACAGAAGTTAGTTGTGATGTGCATAGTGATTTTCAGGTAGAAGATGAACACACACATTCTGATTTAAGTAAGTGCAACACGGATAATAAGATAAGCTAAAAATGTCAACACACTTGCACTGCAGAAGATGATTCACCTGTTTAAGGTATTACTAAAATTAGTTGTAAGGTATCATTAGAAGCTTTACAGCTGACCACATCATATGAAACTTCTATAGGAACAGAATTAAATTTTCAAGAAGTTGAGAACGATTTATTAGCTAAGAATGAAATTCTTGATAATGAATACATATTAGGTAATTCTTATATTAACATTCAGATTGGTAACTGGAAAGGAGTTTGTTTAATTGATACAGGTAGTCCAGTAAGTGGTATTTCAGGTAAATTGAGAATAAAACATACAGAGCTTATACTGAATTTCAAATCACAGGTGTTAAAATCAAAGGAGCAACAGCAAATGAACACATATTGTTAGATTTGAATTGGATTATGTAAGTAAATGCTAGTTTTAGTTGGAAAAAGATGAAACTATTGTTTGTTGAACCAAGAATAAGTAACATTAAAGAAACAAAATTACATATCATGCTAAATGAAAATTGCAGTTATCAGAAAATATGAGTAGAAATTATCAAACAATGGAAAATCCAGGATGGAATGTAACAATACGATATGAGAAGGAGAGTTGGTACTCACCATATAGAGGAGATGCTGAGTAGCAGACGGGCACAACAAAAAGATTTTCACACTTAAAGCTTTCAGCCAATGGGCTTTTGTCAGCAATAGTCACACATACACACACACACACACACCCAAACACAATGTGGGTTGGGTATTTAAATAATTTTTTTAGAATGATAGCAGTGATCATGGTCTGGAAGTTCACTTACTTCAAGAGAAGTTAATGAATGGGAAAATTGAACATCAGAAAGCATGGACGAGTTGTTGAATAAGTTTGATAGTGCTAGATTTTTCACCAGTTTAGGCTTGACTTCAGTGTTTCATCAACTATATTTCTTTATAATGGCAATAATTTCAACACTGAGTTGTACCTTTTGGCCTTAACATTTTTGTTGCTAAGTTTTAAAGAGCTTTGGACTATGTCTTGGGGAGAGAGCAACTGTCAAAATTAGTCATTTTTGTTGATGATATTCTAATAACTAGTAAAACATGGAAAGCACGTTTAGAAACATTGAGAAAAGTAGCATAGAAATTTAGAGAAGGGGGTATGACTCTGAAGCTGGAAAAATGTAAATTTTCTGTGAAACAATTGAAGTTTCTTGGTCACATTGTAAGTGAGGAGGGGATTCTGCCTGATAATGATAAGCTTGTGGCCTTTGCAGAATTCCCAAAGCCAAACCTAAAAAAATGAATTCATATCATTATATGGCTTATGTTATTTTGTAGGAAGTATGTTGAAACACTAGCAATTAATGCACCTTGTTTACATAACTTATTAAAGAAAAATAGTATTTGGGAGATGACTAGTGACTGTCAAGCAGCTTTTAATGAAATT
This sequence comes from Schistocerca americana, assembly GCF_021461395.2. NCBI lineage: Eukaryota > Metazoa > Arthropoda > Insecta > Orthoptera > Acrididae > Schistocerca > Schistocerca americana. The sequence continues at coordinate 27,554,180 of NC_060122.1, read as the reverse complement.
AAGCCCAGTTATGCAGCAGTGAGATATTTCACAGACCAGATGTGTCTATACCATTTCGACTGAATGTTCTCATTTTTAGACTACAGAAGGTGTGATCTGTCATACTTGCTAAAAAACATTCGGCAACCTAGATTGCTTGAAATATTTCTTTATTTAAGATAACCAGTTTTGACAAACTTTACTGTTGTCTTCAGGTTTAAAAAGTTTTTAAGATAACAAAGTCTGTTGAAACTGGTTGACTTAAATATAGAAACATTTTATGTGATCAAGGCTGTTGAATTTTTTTCAGCTTCAGCATTTTATATCATGACAGATAGCAGTGATCATGGTCTGAAAGTTCACTTACTTCAAGAGAAGTTAATGAATGGGAAAACTGAACATCATTCTATAATTTTTACTTGCTGAAACTTACAAAAACTTGAAAGAAATTACATCATTACAGAAAAGGAATTTTTAGCTATTGTAAGCGGATTCAAGAAATTTAGAAATTATTTAGTTGGGCAGAAAGTAATTGAATACACAGACCACAAAGCCTTATGTTATATTCAAGAATGCAAATTATATCACAGTAGAATTATGAGATTATGAGTATATCTACACCAGTTGGATTACACAGTACAGTATATCAGAGGAGAACAGATAGTAATTATTGATGCATTATCTAGACCACTGATGCAGGGTGGAAGTGGGAATGACAGTGAAGAAAGCAACAGAAATTTAAGACTGTCTGCATTATCTAGACTGCTGGTGGAGATGGATGTGGGAATGATGGAGAAGAAAGCAATAGAAATTTCAGAATAATGTACATTAAGGGAGAAAGAGATTACTAAACTTTGTGAACGGCTAAGGAGAAATCAGAATTGTGATGATGAATGGAAGCTGGTAAAAAGTTATTTAGGAGGAAGGGGTTATGATAAAGTCAAACAGTACTCTCAGGTATATAAAGGAATTTTATTTAGGAGACAAAATATAGAGTCACATAGCTGGAAAGTCTGCTGGTGAGAGCAACACATTGACACTATTATTAAATACATACACCAGAAGTTTGGTCGCTGTGACACTATAAAATGTATTCAGAAAATCCAGGAAAATGTCTATTTTAACAACATTGGTAGGAGAGTAAGGAAATGTTTGGGTTTTATGATAGATGTCAGAGGGTGAAGTCTAAAACTCAAACACATAGAGTTTTAAAGCAAAACATCATACCAAAAAACAAGCTAGAGTTCAATGGAGTGGATTTATTTGGGCTGTCCATTCAAATGAAAATTGTATTTATATATTTGTAATGGTTGTTATTTTTGAAACTAGTTAAGCTTTATACTTTGAAAAAGGCAGCTATTAAGAAGATTATTCATTATATTACTCAAGATTTCTTTAAAAAGATAGTTACTCCAAATCATATTTTGTCAGATAAAGGAAGCCAATTCATATTAAATGTCTGGAAAGATTTTATTTGAGAAAGAAATATCAAGCACAAACTTATTTGTGTTTACTCACCTTCGTGTAATCCAACTGAAAGGTATATGAAGGAAATTGGATGCTTTTGTAGAACATATTGAAGCAAAGATTACATTAATTGGTATTCTTACAACAATCAGTAAGAAGTTGTTTTGTACAGTTTACAGCATTCTACAACTAATTTTCACCCTATGAATTATAGTAAGGCAAAAAACCTGCTAATTCATTAAACAAACTGATTAGATATATTGTTTGCACAGAGTTGTCTGTAGACGAAAGAGAAGGTATGGTTAGGAAAAACATGCAAGTAAGAGAAACCAGAGACATGATGGAAAATTGATAGCTACACAGTTTAGAGTAGGAGATTTGATACTAACAAAATGTCATGAGAAACCTAAGGCCATAAATAAAGAGACTAATTTTTTTTAACATTTATATAGGACCATTTGAAATTTCAGAACTTCCACATCCTAATGCTTACAGACTTATTTATCCTAAGTCTAGGAAACTATTTGGACTCAATAATATTACAGTATGGTAGTCATACTATCAAGGCTGATCCTAGAAGTCGGTCAAGGGGTGGAGTGGGAGGGGCTAATGGGGGGAGGGGGTTTGGGGGAATGGAATATTGCTTAACAAAAGGAGAGTTGAGTTCCTCAACCAACAAACTGGTAAAATTTTGTTTTGCTTAAAGTAGTTATTGGTAACTGTTTTGGAGGTCAGGGTAAAAAATGTGTATTAATAAATAATAAGGTGCCCAGTTTAAGTTAAATGATATTCATTGGTTTGGATAGTAAGCTATTTGCCACTCTTCTTCTTTTGTTAAAATGTGTTTGAAATACATTGCAGCCTATGTTGCTACATAATTATATATAAAAAAGATTGAATCTGTTGAGTCACTGATTTCTGAAGTGATTTTATCCAGTGTAATATGATACTCCACTGGGGTTGGGGGAAATGGAAAAAGGAACACATTGACACCGGTGTGTCAGACCCACCATACTTGCTCCGGACACTGGGAGAGGGCTGTACAAGCAATGACCACACGCACGGCACAGCGGACACACCAGGAACCGCGGTGTTGGCCGTCGAATGGCGCTAGCTGCGCAGCATTTGTGCACCGCCGCCGTCAGTGTCAGCCAGTTTGCCGTGGCATACGGAGCTCCATCGCAGTCTTTAACACTGGTAGCATGCCGCGACAGCGTGGACGTGAACCGTATGTGCAGTTGACGGACTTTGAGCGAGGGCGTATAGTGGGCATGCGGGAGGCCGGGTGGACGTACCGCCGAATTGCTCAACACGTGGGGCGTGAGGTCTCCACAGTACATCGATGTTGTCGCCAGTGGTCGGCGGAAGGTGCACGTGCCCGTCGACCTGGGACCGGACCGCAGCGACGCACGGATGCACGCCAAGACCGTAGGATCCTACGCAGTGCCGTAGGGGACCGCACCGCCACTTCCCAGCAAATTAGGGACACTGTTGCTCCTGGGGTATCGGCGAGGACCATTCGCAACCGTCTCCATGAAGCTGGGCTACGGTCCCGCACACCGTTAGGCCGTCTTCCGCTCACGCCCCAACATCGTGCAGCCCGCCTCCAGTGGTGTCGCGACAGGCGTGAATGGAGGGACGAATGGAGACGTGTCGTCTTCAGCGATGAGAGTCGCTTCTGCCTTGGTGCCAATGATGGTCGTATGCGTGTTTGGCGCCGTGCAGGTGAGCGCCACAATCAGGACTGCATACGACCGATGCACACAGGGCCAACAACCGGCATCATGGTGTGGGGAGCGATCTCCTACACTGGCTGTACACCACTGGTGATCGTCGAGGGGACACTGAATAGTGCACGGTACATCCAAACCGTCATCGAACCCATCGTTCTACCATTCCTAGACCGGCAAGGGAACTTGCTGTTCCAACAGGACAATGCACGTCCGCATGTATCCCGTGCCACCCAACGTGCTCTAGAAGGTGTAAGTCAACTACCCTGGCCAGCAAGATCTCCGGATCTGTCCCCTATTGAGCATGTTTGGGACTGGATGAAGCGTCGTCTCACGCGGTCTGCACGTCCAGCACGAACGCTGGTCCAACTGAGGCGCCAGGTGGAAATGGCATGGCAAGCCGTTCCACAGGACTACATCCAGCATCTCTACGATCGTCTCCATGGGAGAATAGCAGCCTGCATTGCTGCGAAAGGTGGATATACACTGTACTAGTGCCGACATTGTGCATGCTCTGTTGCCTGTGTCTATGTGCCTGTGGTTCTGTCAGTGTGATCATGTGATGTATCTGACCCCAGGAATGTGTCAATAAAGTTTCCCCTTCCTGGGACAATGAATTCACGGTGTTCTTATTTCAATTTCCAGGAGTGTATTACTCTCATACAGTAGTGTTATACTCTCTATGAAGATATGAAGTTTATCATAGCCCTTCTAGCAGAATAGTATTATGTCAAGTCCAGGATTAACCAGAGGTTGTGTTGGAAAGTTAATATTAAAGACCAAATATCAGTATAGTGTAACATTTTGGATTATCTAAAAAAGTATTTATATTAGAGACTGAAGTTGCAGAAGAGATCAACATACACTCATTTGTTTCCATTATCTTTTGAATGTTCGAGTTGATCTTATATATAGAAACTATGCATATATGAATAATTACCTCAGCTGTTTGTGACATAATTTACATAATACGTTTTGTTGTGATTGCTCTGAAGATAGTTGAATTAAGTGAATAATTGCAATAGATGAATTAAGTTAATTTTCTGAATCCAGAATCAGATTTTCATCCTGCAGCCGAGTGTGTGCTGGTATGAAACTTCCTGGCAGATTAAAACTGTATGCCGGACTGAGACTCTAACTTGGGACCTTTGACTTTCGCGGGCAAGTGCGCTACCAACTGAGCTAACCAAACATCCATCTAAGAAGGGCAATGAGTATTTCTATAAAATCAGAAATTAATATCTCTAATAAAAAAATTAAAACCCCATGGGACATAATAAAAAGAGATACAGGTAAAATCCCCAGTGTAGAAAACACCACAGAAATTAAAACAAATGATACTGTTCAAGAAAATGTTGAAATAGTTACTGATATTTTTAACAACCACTTTTTGGCATCAGCAGCCCAAACCGCAGAAACATGATCTGTTACTGAAGCTGTGTTATCCCTTCAGATTAGAATGTCTCCTGTCACAGTACACAAAATTGGGAATATAATTACGGAGGTGAAAAGTAGGGATTCTGTTGGCATTGATGGTATCTCTTCAAGAATACTGAAAGTGTGCTGTAAGCCAATAAGCAAAGTACTGTGCCATATATTCAATGAATCTATCCAGCATGAGGTTGTTCCTGAGAGACTGAAGTATGCTATTATCAGAATTCTCCTTAAAAAAGGTGATAAAACTGACGTGACCAACTATCAGTCTATCTCCCTTTTAACAACCTTTTCTAAAATTCTTGAGAAATTGGTTCACAAAAGACTTATTGACCACCTCATTCATTGTAAGGTATTAAACAGTAGCTAGTTTGGGTTTCAACAGTGAGTATCAACAGAACAAGCTATTTTCTTCTTCACCCACCAAATCTTAGTCTTTTAATAATCCATTATCTCCCTTGGTATGTTCTGTGACCTTTCTAAGGCCTTTGATAGATTTAAACATGAAATCTTCTTAGCAAAGGGTAATATTATGATATAAGTGGACAGCTGGCTCACGGAAGCTTAACTGGAAGAAAGCAGACAGCCATGTTGAATGACTCTGAGGGGCACTCTGTGTCATCTAGCTGGGGCTCTACTGGCTGTGGTGTTCGTCAGGGCTCTGTACTTGGCCCCCTTCCTCATCTTCATCAATGACCTTCCCTTGTGTACCAGCTTTAACACTCATTTTACTCTTTTTACTGATGACACCGCCATCCTCAACAACAAAATTCCCAATCACAATCTTGAGGAATCAGCCAGTATGGTCCCTAATGAAGTACTTAATTGATTTGAAAAAATCGATTCTCATTGCATGCTAACAAGACCCAGTTTGTTCATTTCCAAGTAAGTAAAAAAAGTGGAGGATGAATTGAGTATTAAATGTAATGGTAGTCAGTTACTACAATTTGAGTCATCTGAGTTCCTGGGTGAACAGATTGAGAGCAATCTAAAATGCTCTAAACATATTTTACAACTTCTCAGAGACACCACAAAAACTGCGTATTTTAGTTACTTCCATGCACTATTGTCATATGGCATAGTTTTCTTGGGTAATCAGCCACTTTCCAAAACAATATTCATTGCCAAAAAGAGAATTATTGGGATAATTAGCGGAGTCCAGCCTAGACATTCTTGTAGAAACTTTTTCAGAAAATTAGGAATACTGACAACTGCATGTCAATACATCTACTTCCTGTCACTTGTCCATGAGCTTCCCAAATTTAAACAACAGTTCAAATACTATCTGTTAGATAATTCCTTTTATTAAGTTGAAGAATATTTCAGTTGTGTTATTTTGAACTTGTGGCTACATTAGATGAAAGCATACTTATTTTGTAATTCCAGTTTATGTTAGGAAAATGATGCAACTTAGGTTTCGCTTTTAAATTAATCAAATGTAATTCAAATTGTTCATTTCCATATATTATCTTGTTTTGCACCTCCAATGGTTTATTTCACAAACTACCTACACATACTCATCAGGAAATAACATACCTATAATATGCTGCCCACAGTTGATCTCTGTGCATTAGTTTTCTAGTGTAAATTTGTAAATTTGTGTCTTAAACAGTACTATTGAATGTTACTAAAAGTCTTAGTACAGATTGTATCCTGTTTTCAGAGAGTCAAGATGTAGTCAGTTTGTAATGCCAGTTGTTCATTCTTGCACACCACCTGTGCAGTAATGAAAGAATTCACTGCTACTCCTGAACTTTCATTTACAATTCCATAATGTGGCAAGATTGCTACAATTTCTTACAGCAATATATTATGGACAACAGGACATCAGGAGCAAAGCAGATATGAAGATCTAGAAGTTGAGTATTAAATTCTACCACTGGATATATCTCACCAAGGATCATTATTGAAATTTTCATTCTTATTATTTCAGTCGAAACTTTCAGTACGAGTACATTGTGTGCCGTACCTGGAGGAAAAACCTGCTTTTTTTATTTTTTTATTTTATTTTATTCATTTCTGCTGAGACTGTTTAATGTGATATCGAAGTGAACATTACTATTTAACAGTTTAAAATAATTATATTTACTTACATTCCCAGCAATAATACTCCAAAAACGTGCACAGAACTGTTTGAACAACAGTTTAGAACTGAAGTATTTTGGGAAAATATCCAGCAAAGTCTGCAATGCAAAACTTCATGGCAAAACGGCATGAAATTGATTCTATATCAAATAAAAACGATAACTACCCTAAAAAGAGATCATATACAAGAGAACACTGATCAAGTGAAGGAAAGCCTGAAAGAATGTACAGCGACATCTCAACCCTGTTTATCTGTGAAAGTAGGAATTAAGAGAGCACCATGTCAAAACTGTAGTCTTTCAAAAATGATCTGTAGCCGTGCCATAACAAGTACACTGTTGTGCATAAATTAAAGTCTCATTAACTTTGGAGTGCTGAGTTCTGTCGGTGCTTTCTGAGTGATATGGAACAGGACTTTTGGACCGTCAACTTTTATTTCTTCAGATGAGGCCTGGTACAGCCTGTGAACTAAAAGGACATGCACCATTATGCATCAGAAAATCCCTGTCAGTACTTTGAAGAGCTCTGTGTTTGGTGCACAATGTCTGGCCCACATTGTAACAATTCTTGCATTGATCTGTTATTGCTAGTGTATGTCCAGAAAGTGTTTAACCCACATGTGGATCAACTCACTCAAGATGAATTCTAAAAGAGAGTAGCAAGCTTGCAGGGTCGCATGAGAAACGAAGACGAGACAAAGAAAGTGATGCAATTTTTTATTGAAACAAAGAATTGCTTGACAATTAATTCTTGAAGCTGAGATTGTGTGTTTTACCTCTTGAACTCTCTAAATGAACCTGGAATTAAATCAATAAGAAAAAAAATGAAACCTGGGTACAAGGTATCGTCGACAGAAAAGTCATTAGAGAAAAAATACAATGCCATTTTTTTCCGCTCGCCCATGAACCATGGACCTTGGCATTGGTGAGCTGGTTTGGGTACCTCAGGAATATAGATATCCGTACCGTAGGTGCAACCACATCTGAGGAGAGTCTTTTGAGAGTCCAGACGAACCTGTGTTTCCTGAAGAGGGACAGCAGCCTTTTCAGTAGTTGCTGTGGCAATAGTGTGGATGGTTGACTGATCTGGGTCGTAACATCCAAACGGCTTTACTGTTCTGGTACCGCGAACGGCTAAAGCCGAGGGGGAACTACAAACGTAATTCTTCCCTAGGGCATATAGCTCTACTGTATGGTAAATGATGATGGCAGCCTCTTCGGCAAAACATTCCGGAAGTAAAGTTGCCCCCCCCCCCCCTTTCCGATATCTTGGCGGGGGATACTCTGGAGAACAGCGTCATAAGGAGAAACAAATTGCCATTCTTCGGATTGGAGCGTGGAACGTAAGATGCCTTAATCGGGCAGGTGGGTTATAAAATTAAGGAAGGGAGTATAAGCTGAAGTTAGATATGGTGGGAATTACTAAAGTTCCGTGGCAGGAGGAACAGGTGTTCTGGTCACGTGAATAAACACAAAATCAAATAGAGGCAATGAAGCAGCGGGCTTAATAATGAATAAGAAGATAGGAATGTGGGTAAGCCATTATGAACAGCACAGTGAACGCACTACCATAACCATGACGGACATGAAGCTCACACCCACGACAGCAGTGCAAGTTTATAACGCAACTAGCGCTGCAGATGATGAAAAAATTGGGGAAACGTATGATGAGTTAAAAGTAATTATTCAGATAGTTAAGGGATACGAAAATTTAATTGTGATGAGTAACTGGAATTTGGTAGTAGGAAAAGGAAGAGGAACGAAAATTGTACGTCAATATGGACTTGGGGAAAGGAATGAAAGAGGAATCTTCCTGGGGTAATTTTGCACAGAGCATAATTTCATCATCACTAGCACATGGTTTAAGACTCATGAACGAAGGTTGTATACTGGAAGAGTCCTGGAGACACCAGAAGGTTTTAGTTTGATTATGTGCACTGATCAGCCACAACATTATGACCACCGGCCTACTATCGATATAAACCCATCCAGGCGATAGCAGCATCACCTGGCGAGGAATGACTGCTAGTAAGACACACACTGTGCATTAGTGAGAGTGCTCTCCATTTGTAGAATCGGAAAGGCACGCGATCTGTCTGAGTCTGATCGAGAGCAGACAGTGGAGGCCTGAAATTTGACAAGAGGATTTCAGGAACTGCATGATTTGTGGGATGTTCGAGGAGTGCGGTGGTGAGTGTCTTAAACAAGTGGCGAAACCAAGGTAAAACCACACCCTAACGTTGTGGGGTGGGGGTTGTCACACCTCATTACAGATGTCGGACGTCGTTGGCTGGGCAGGTTGGTAGAACAGGACATGCGGCGAACTGTGGCGGAACTAACATCAGACTTTAATGCTGGGCAGACTACAGGTGTGTGTGAACACACAGAGCACCGAACACTCCTAACGACGGGCCTCTGCAGCTGACGACCCGTGCATGTGCCAATGTTAACAGCACGACTGAAATGGGCACTGGACGTTGGCGCAGTGGCAGAGCTTTGCACGGTCTGATGAATCCTAATATCTTCCTCATCAAGCAGATGGGACGGCGCGATTCCGTAGTCTTCCAGGGGAACAGCTCCTTGACAGCTGTACTGTGGGACGGAGACAAGCTGGCGACGGCTCCATTACGCTCTGGGGAACATTCAAGGGGGCATTCATGGGGCCAGTGCAGCTGTTGTAAGGCACCATGACGGCCAAGGAGTATCGTACACTGGTTGCAGACCACGTACACCCCTTCAAGGCAATCATGGTTCCCTACGGTAGTGGCGTTTTCCAACAAGATAATGCGCCAGGGCACAGGGCCAGAAGGGTGATGGAGTCGTTCGAGGAACGCAGTGGCGAGTTCCAGTTAATGTGCTGAGTACTCAACTCGCCAGATGTGAACCCGATCGAATACATCTGGGTTGTGACTGAACATGGCGTCATAGCTCATCGCCCCCTTCCCCAGAATTTAGGGAAATTAGGTGACCTGTGTGTGTAGATGTGGCACGAACTTCCTCCAGTGACCTACCACGGCTTCATTGCTTCCATGCCGCTGTTATCCGTTCCAGAGGTGGACATACCGGGTGTTAGGCAGGCGGTCATAATATACTGGCTAATCACTCAAATGGAAAGAGAGATTTCGGAACCAGATTTTAAATTGTAAGACATTTCCAGGGTCAGATGCGGACGGTGACCACAATTTATTGGGTACGAACTGCAGATTAAAACCAAAGACTTTGCAAAAAGATAGGAAATTAAGGAGAAGGGATCTAGATAATATGAAAGAATCAGAGCTTGTGAGTTTCAGAAGAAGTATTAGCAACGTTTGACTAGAACGGGGAAAGGACTGCAATTGAAGACAAGTGGGTAGTTCTGAGAGACGAAATAGTGAAAGCAGCAGAGGATCAAATTACTAAAAAGACAAGGCCTAGTAGAATTCCTTGGATAACACAGGAGGTATCGAATTCAATTGACGAAAAGAGAAAATATAAAAATGCAACAAATGAAGTAGGCGAAACGGAATACAAATGTTTAAAAAATGAGATTGATAGGAAATGCAAAGTGGCTAAGCAAGAATAGGTAGAGGACAAAGGTAAGGATATAGAAGTATGTATCACTAGGGGAAAGGCAGACACTGTCTACAAACAAATTAAAGAAGTCTTTGGAAAAAAGAGAAGGCGCTATGTGAATATCAAGAACTCAGATGGAAAACTAGTCCTCAGCAAAGAATGGAAAGCTGAACAGTGAAAGGAATATACAGAGCGTCTATGAAAGTGAGATGAATTTGCCGGCAGTTTTATAGAAATGGGAGAGGACGTAGATGAAGAGGAAATGAGAAACATGATACTACACGAAGAATTTGACAGAGCACTGAAAGACCTAAGTCGAAACAAGTCCCCGGGAGTAGACCTCATTCCGTCAGACTTACGAATAGCCTTAGGAGAGGTGCTCACGACAAAACTTCCTTCTGTAGTGCAAGATACATGCGACAGGCGAAATAACCTCTGACTTCAAGAAGAAAGTAGTAACTCCAATTTCAACGAAAGCAGGTGCTGACAGATGTGAAAATTACCAAACCATCAGTTTAATAAGTCGCGGCTGCAAAGTACTAACACGAATTCGTTACAGAAGAATGGAAAAACCGGTAGAAGCTGACCTCGGGGAAGAACAGTTTGGATTCCGGAGAAATGGAAGAACATGCTTTGTAGACTTAGACAAAGCTCTCCACAGTGTTGACTGGATTACTCTCTTCGAAATTCTGAAGACATCGGGAGTAGTATATGAGGAGGGAAAGGCTACTTACAACTCGTACAGAAACCAGACGGCAGTTAACAAGAGTCGTGGGGTATGAAAGGGAGGCAGTGGTTGAGAGGCGAGTGAGGGTTGTAGCCTATCCCTGATGTTATTCAATCTGCACATTGAGCAAGCAGTAAAGGAAATCAACGAAAAATCTGGAGTAGGAACTAAAGTTCAGGGGCAAGATATAAAAACTTTGAGGTTTGCCGATGACACTGCAAAGGACATAGAAGAGGAGTTGAACGGAATGGACATTGTCTTGAAAGGCACATCAACGAATGTGGAAAAAGGATAATGGAATGTAGTCGAATTAAATTACGTGATGCTGAGGGAATTACATTAAGGAATGAGACCCTTAAACTAGTAGATGAGTTTTGCTATTTGGGCATGAAAATAACTGATGATGGGGAAGTAAAGAGATGTAAAATATTGACTGGCAATGGAAAGAGGTGCTTTTCTGAACAAAAGAAATTTGTTAACATGAAAAATAGATTTAAGTGTTAGGATATGTTTTCTGAATGTGTTTTACGGAGTGTATCCATGAATGGAAGTGAAACGTGGACGATAAACAGTTTAGATAAGGAGAAAGCAGAAGCTTTTGAAATTTGGTGCTGCAGAAGAATGCTGAGGATTAGATGGGTAGATCACATAATTAATGAGGAGATACTGACTGGAGTTAGGGAGAAATTTATGGCAGAACCTGACTAGAAGAAGGGATTGGTTGATAGGAAACGTTCTGGGACTTCAAGTGGTCACCACTTTTGCCCTGGAGGGAGCTGTGCGAGGTAAAAATGTTAGAGGGAGACAGAGAGATGACTACAGTGAGCAGATTCAGAAGGATATAGGTTGCAGTAGTTATTGGGAGGTGAAGAGGCTTGCACAGGAAACCGCAGCATGGAGAGTTGCGTCTTCGGACTGAAGTCCACAACAGCAACACAGTCTCATTTTCTCAAGGACATGGATGAAATTGACTGTGTTTTTTTCTAGGAAATCGTCCGCCATTTACCTAATATGGTCTGGGTTAGCCACAGGAAACCTCCACCAGCATGTACGGACGGTGATTTGATTTGACTTGCTCTCGCATACCTTGCTGGGTAAGCGAGAAAAATACACAATTTCGACTTGTTTTACTGTACGCATTCTGTCTCGTTTGGTGAAGTTTGAGGTAAAAGATTATATTCTGGACTAACGGATCAAAACTCGATAGCTACTTGTTACATAAAAAGAAAGCAATGAAAATGTATTCAGAGGCAACTTTGGGTAGAAACTCCGTGATGGAGTTTGAGGCGAATAATGTTCAGTACAGAACAGACTCAATGTCTGTCTTCAAAACTACTGTTGACGGTATAAGAGCTGTTTCAACATAAATATTCAATTTTTGCCAAAATTTCTAACTTGAATTATCTTTTGAGGCATAAAAATTTTTGCGAACCTGCTTCCATAAGTTAAGGGATGTAACTAGCGAACACAGATAATTTTAAAAAGGAATCAGAACCATATTTTTGGCTGTTACAATGACGAGATTGATCCTTGGTCAGCACACAGTATTCACATCGTGGTCTCAGATCCCCTTCATGCCACCCTGATTTAGACTTCCTGCACTTCTCCTAACTAGCTTAAGCCAAACGCTCGGCGGTCTCTTTGGAAGTTCACACATTTCTTCGTTCCTCATACTTCTATCAAAACGAGCATGGCCTCCAATGACTTCTCCGTCGACGGGACGTTAAGCCGAAGCCTTCGGTGCTTGTAGTAGTGTTGTCCTGGTGAAGAAGCGTAGCGCACTGCAAGCGTTGAGTGGTGGGCGGAGCAGTCCGCGCCAGCGGTGAGCAGCGAGAAGAGTGGAGAGGAGAGGAGAGGAGGGGAGGGGAGAGGAGAGGCCGCTCCCCTACCCTCCACTTAGCGGTCGTTCATCTGGTGCAGCAGCGCGAAGTACGAGTAGGAGCCGTTCAGCAGCTGAAACAGGGGTCCAGTGTTCAGTAACACTAACGTCCTGACGTCAGAGTTTTAAACTAGTCACTCAAGTTTAACGTTAAGAGATCCGCTTGATTTCACTTTCGCCTTAAAAGATTTGTAATGTTCAGGACAAAACGGAAAACCGAAGAGCATTATTGGCCGGAACACACACAAGGTTTTCTCAGTCGCCAACTGGAGAAGTTTCGTGTACAGAAAGCCTGACAGGGCCGAGCAGAGTCTGGCTTTCTGTTTTTGTTTGTGATGTTGTGCCGATGAAAGAGGATGAAATTATGGTAGCAGCACACAACACACTTCGCTCCTTTCGAGAGCTATTAAGAGAGCAGCCGAACTTAGCGCCACCGTCCGTCACACGGATCACCATTAGCTACATTCAACCGCCAAACAAACTGGTATAGGCATACGTAATCGAACACAGAGACATGTAAACAGGTAGAATACGGCGCTGCAGTCGCAAAGCCTGTACCAGACAACAAGAGTGTGGCGCAGTTGTTACATCGGTTACTGCTGCTACAAGGGCTGGTTATCAGGATTTAAGTGAGTTTGAATGTGGAGTTACAGTCGGCGCACAGGCGGTGGGACACAGCGTCTCCGTTGTAGCGATTTAGTGGCGATTTTCCCGTACGACCATTTCACGAGTGTACTGTCAGTATCAGGAATCCCGTAAAACATCAAATCTCCGTTCTCGCTCCGGCTGGAAAAAGATTCTACAAGAACGGTACCAACGACGACTGAAGAGAATCGTTCAACGTGACAGAAGTGCAACCCTTCCGCAAACTGCTGCAGATTTCAATGCTGGGGCACCAACAAGCGTCAGCGTGCGAACTATTCAACGAAACATCATCGATATGGGCTTTCGGAACCGAAGGCTCAATCGTGTACCCTTGATTACTACACGACACAAAGCTTTACGTCTCGCCTGGGGCCGTCAATACCGACATTGATCTGTTGGTGACTGGAACCATGTTGTCTGCTCGGACAAATCTCGTTTCAAACTGTATCGAGTGCATGGACGTGTACGGATATGGAGACAACTTCATATATCCATGGACCCCGAATATCAACAGAGAACTGTTCAAACTGGTGGAGGCTCTGTACTCTGTAATGGTGTGGAGCGTGTGATATGGAACCCTTGATACGTCTAGATACGACTCTGACAGGTGACACGTACGTAAGCATCTTGTCTGATCACCTCCATCCATTCATGTCCATTGCGCATTCCTACGGACTTGGACAATTCAAGCACACGTCCGGAATTGCTACAGAGTGACTCCAGGAACACTATTCTGAGTTTAAACACTACCGCTGGCCACCAAAATCTCCAGACACAAACATTATTGAGCATTTCTGGATGGCTTGCAACCTGCTATTCAGGAGAGATCTCTACTCCCTCGTTCTCTTACAGATTTATGGACAGCCCTGCAGGATTCATGGTGTCTGTTCCCTCCAGCACTACTTCAGACATTAGTCGAATCCACGCCACGTCGTGTTACGACACTTCTGCGTGCTCGCGAGGGCCCTACACTATATTAGGCAGGTGTACCAGTTTCTTAGGCTCTTCACTGTATTTGTATATTTTTCTTCGAGTCGCGTTTTTATCCTTAAGGTTTCCTGTATTGCCTTCTTTGTTGGTGATACTGTTGATCAAACATCCATTTGAGCACAAAGTCTGTATTAGCTTACAAACTGTTAAATTCTACCGTTAAAATACAAATATACAAGCAGAAAAGTCAGGTCAGAGTAACGCCACATACATGAGAAACGGATAAGCCACTCATCGTACGCATACACGACAATATTGTAGTTGTCAACGTAAGAAGAACGCCACACACGTCACATATGTCTAAAATGACAGCGCCTCACATTAACAGCTTGACTGGCTGTAGTTTCTTACACTTCCTGCAACACCCTCTTCCTCCCACTGCCGTACGATGCTCCGCCCCAAAAGCAATTGCGATAGGATGCAGACGGGCTACGCATCGCATCCAGATTCATATGTGGCCTCATTTCCATGAAGGCCGACGCGCCCTGGTACCCACTACGATGACACCTCCCTTCACTGGCTTCCCTTCTCCAGCAGGAGACTGCAGCTGGTACTGAACAGGTCGACTTGAGCAGTTCAAAATATAGAATTAAAAGCTACTCTTTGCAGCAAAAGTGAGGGAACTGAGTTATCGTTTCGAATCCTGATGACTGCAGAAGAGAGATGGAGTGGACATTCGAGTCCTACGCGATTAAGGATCTGCTACTGTCTGTAGTGACGTCACGACGTTGGTGCTACGCACAGTTTGTAATGCGATATTTATTAAAGAATTTAGACACAATGTCTCTTTCAGGGGAACGGAAAATCAGCCAGAAGCTGGAAACAGTGTGAAACAAGATTCACCCGATCAAATGACTTTCTCCCGTTGCTCCGTAGCCCAGGTTTTTCATGTTACAGGCATCTGCTTCACTGACGAGTGGTTTCAGAATTCCGGTGTGCCCCGCAGTCTCTGCTTATCGAACCCCCTTTGTGTTGTTCTGATGCTGACGGCGATCTGCGAGTGCGAATTAAGTCGTGCAAAGGCTTTCCCTCTGTCGTCACGTGACATTTCGTCACAGTCAGTCCTCTTCAATAACCGTCTGTCACGATCACTCACGATTTCGTCCGCGTTGTGACTCAGCGGAATACGTTTTCCTGCCTTCCCTGCGTGCGGTTAAAGCCTCGATACGTTTTGAAACACCAAATGCTTCGGCTACCTTGGTAGCTGTAACGGTGCAATCGTTAGTTACTTTTGAGATTGGATGTGGTGAGTCGATATTAGTCAAGAATCCCTTTAAGGCGATAAAGACGCCGTTATCAACACCTAATTGAGTTTCAACGAGTCCGTGTAATAGGACTACGAGAAGCTGGATGTTCTTTCTGCGATATTGCATGAAGAATTGGCAGGGATGTAGTCGCTGAACATGATTGCTGGTAACGGATGTTGAGGAGCCACTACTGAGAGGAAGACGATCGTGTTCGGCGAACGGCTCTGGTGCATCGTGAAGTGTCTGGAGCGGCAATCTGAGCAGCAGTTAGCACCACAGTGACACAGCTAACTGTTACAATTCGGTTACCTCAAGGATAGCTGTGAGCCCGTCGCCATGATGTGTGACGTAAGGATTGCCGTCTGTGACTTCAGCGAGAGCTCATTGGCGGGCAGGGTGGAGGTCTGTTGTGTCTCAGTGCCAGTGACGGCCGTGTGGTGGTTAGAATGTGGCCAGTCGAGGGCCTGCACCGACCGTTCTGAGGTGCGGTTTCGTTTAACAGCAGGAGCACTCTCGTAGCTTTCCCACGCACTGTGACTGTAAATTTGCACATCAGTCTGGTGACTCAACCTGTTGTGCTACCATTCATGAATAGCGCCCCAGAGGGTGTTTTCCAGCAGGATAACGCTCGCCCAAATACCGCTGTTGTAACCCAACATGCTTTACACAGTGTCGAAGTGTCGACATGCTGGCGCGCTCTGCTAGATTAGCAGATCCGTCTGCAATCGAACAGACATGGGACACCACCGGACGACAACTCCAGCGTCGTCCACAACCGATACAGACTAACCGAGTGCAGCAGGCGTGGGACTCCATCCCGAGAACTGACACCCGGCACCTGTGAAACCCAGAGCATGCACCTTTGCATTCTGGCGGTTACGGCAGTTATTAATGTAGCTGCATTTCACATTTGCAATGACTTATCTTGCGCTTACGTTATTATTACTATTATTATTATGTAGTATTCTGCCTAGTGGCAGGTCCACGTCTTCGTACGGAGAATTTCTGATCCCACTTTCTCTGTCTTCAGCTTCTTCCTTCAGTATGTTGTATCTCCTTCCATCTTTCATGTCGTCCAGATGTTGAATTCTTCTTCTTCCTCGTCCTGCGTTTCCTCTGAGTTTCCCTTCGATATCATCATGTATGAGTCCCTCGTGTCTAAGTACATGTCCAATCCAGTTGGCCTTTCTCTGAAGAATTTTACGCAGAATACTTCTCTTCTCTCCTACTTTTCGCAGTACATCGTCATTTTTTATGCGGACTGTCCACTAGATCTTTTGCATTCTCCTCCACCACCACATTTCAAAGCTCTCTAAGTATTTTTTCTCCTTCTTTCTCATGGTCCATGTCTCTGCTCCATACAGTGCAATGCTCCAAATGTACCACTTTATCAGTTTTCTCCTCAATGTCAAAGTCAACTTGCTGGTCAGCAGAGTCCTCTTCTTGTTGAAGGCAGCTTTGGCCATGGCGCTTCTTGCTCGGTTTTCGTTGGTGCAGTGGGCATCCTTTGTGATAAAACTTCCCAGGTACTTGAACTGATTCACATTTTCCACTTCCCGAATTTGCAACGTTAATCACATATTACCTCGAAAAATGTATTTCCTAAATTTCATTACTTTAGATTAATTGTTTTTTAGCATTGCAATTTTTTTCCGTCAGTGTATATTTAGCACCTGCGAAGCACTGTCGGTTACTCTAGCGCAGTTACGTAAACGTCTAGTGAACGTCTAGTGGAGTGTTTTGTAGCGAGTTTGAGCGACGCAGTGACGGTCGCCCCCGTTACGCCGAGGTGGGGAGGGCTGCGGCACTCACCAGCAAGAAGGTCTCGCGGGAGATCTTGTAGAACTTGCCGGCGGTGAGGCAGATTGGCCGCTGGAGGCGCGCCATGGCGACGCGCAGCGTGCGCTGGAAGCCGGCGCCGGCGTCGGACCAGCCACAGCCGTAGGCCGACGTCTGCAGGCGCTCGCTCTGCGCACGCGACACCTCACATCACGCCCTGTCCACACTGCTCACATCGTGGGGGCAGGGGACACAGGACACCATTAAGACTAACAAGAAACGGTCCAGTCACATTTGTGGGACCACCACCTATGTTCGACGTCAACGTGTAATAACTACTCACGAGCGGCATGTGGCACCACTAGCAATCCAGGCCATAAGGAGCGTATCGAGGGGACGCGGAAAACAGTGCTGTCATTGTCGCAAGGCGGAAACGTAGCAATCCCCACTCCCATCTCCCTTTCCCCGATCTGGAAATTGGTGCCTCTGTGGTGTATAGGAAGGATCTCATGACAGGAAATACAATTGCATAGCAGAAGGCATATGGTTCATTTGTAAAAAACTCAGTTTGTATGAGTTGGATTTCTCTTGCTCATCATTCTCTGCTCTTTGCGAAGATGCAGGTCTTGTAATGAAGTACACTACTGGCCATTAAAATTGCTACACCACGAAGATGACGAGCTACAGACCCGAAATTTAGCCGTCAGGAAGAAGATGCTGTGATATGCAAATGATTAGCTTTTCAGAGCATTCACACAAGGTTGGCGCCGGTGGCGACACCTACAACGTGCTGACATGAGAAAAGTTTGCAACCGATTTCTCATACTCAAACAGCAGTTGACTGGCGTTGCCTGGTGAAACGTTGTTATGATGCCTCGTGTAAGGAGGAGAAATGTGTACCATCACGTTTCCGACTTTTATCGAAGGACGAATTGTAGCCTATCGCGATTGCGGTTTATCGTATCGTGACATTGGTGCTCGCGTTGGTCGAGACCCAATTACTGTTAGCAGAATATGGAATCGGTGGATTCAGGAGGGTAATACGGAACGCCGTGCTGGATCTCAACGGCTCCGTATCGCTAGCAGTCGACATGACAGGGATCTAATCCGCATGGCTGTAACGGATCGTGCAGTCACGTCTCGATCCCTGAGTCAACAGATGGGGACGTTTGCAAGACAACAACCATCTGCACGAACAGTTCGACGACGTTTGCAGCAGAATGGACTATCAGCTCGGAGACCGTGGCTGCGGTTACCCTTGACGCTGCATCACAGACGTCTGCGATCGTGTACGCAGCGACGAACCTGTGTGCACGAATGGCAAAACGTCATTTCTTCGGATGAATCCAGGTTCTGTTTACAGTATCATGATGGTCGCATCCCTGTTTGGCGACATCGCGATGAACGCACATTGGAAGCGTATATTCGTCATCGCCATACTGGCGTATCATCCGGCGTGATGGTATGGGGTGCCATTGGTTACACGTCTCGGTCACCTTTTGTTCGCATTGACGGCACTCTGAACAGTGGACGTTACATTTCAGATGTGTTACGACCCGTCGCTCTTCCCTTCATTCGATCCCTGCGAAACCCTACATTTCAGCAGAATAATGCACGACCGCATGTTGCAGGTCCTGTGCGGGCATTTCTGGACACAGAAAATGTTCGACTGCTGCCCTGGCCAGCACATTGTCCAGATCTCTCACCAACTGAAAACGGTTCTTCAATGGTGGCCGTGCAACTGGCTCGTCATAATACGCCAGTCACTACTCTTGATGAACTGTGGTGTCGTGTTGAAGCTTCATGGGCAGCTGTACCTGTACACGCCATCCAAGTTCTGTTTGACTCTATGCTCAGGCGTATGAAGTCCGTTATTAGGGCCAGAGGTGGTTGTTCTGGGTACTGATTTCTCAGGATCTATGAACCCAAATTGTGAGAAAATGTAATCACATGTCAGTTCTAGTGTAATATATTTGTCCAATGAATACCCGTTTATCATCTGTGTTGTGTCTAGACAAGACAGCCTAGACACAATGAGAGGAAGTCGAACGGCACGCGCTTAAACTCACGCAGGCTGGCGTGAGGTCTGAAACAGGATACGTAATGAATACTATAAAGAAAAGTACGTAGCTTCTGGAATACATAACTTTAATCCATAATTGTAGAACATCGCTCTTGATGATACAGAAGTATAATAGCAATATAACAAAGGATAACGGCGCCTTGCTAGGTCGTAGCAAATGACTTAGCTGAAGGCTATGCTAACTATCGTCTCGGCTAATAAGAGCGTAATTGTCAGTAATCCATCTCAGGCAAAGTCGGCTGTACAACTGGGGCGAGTGCTAGTACGTCTCTCTAGACCTGCCGTGTGGTGGCGCTCGGTCTGCTATCACTGACAGTGGCGACATGCGGGTCCGACGTATACTAACGGACCGCGGCCGATTTAAACGCTACCACCTAGCAGGTGTGGTGTCTGGCGGTGACACCACATTCTGCATTTCTTCTTGCTGTAGCAATTTTAATGGCCAGTAGTGTATTTAAATCCATCGCTTTATTTTATTCCGATCACGTAAGAAATACTGTCATGAAACAGCCGTCACTTGTAGTTACAACACTAAAAATCGTTTGATCGTGGAGCACGCGCCGTCCACCATCCCCTGCCCGTTGGACCGCGCCCAGTGCTGGCCCACACCACCACACACGCGGCTCGCTTGGCATTCTGCAGAGTGACACACCACGTGCCACGTGCGGGCGTCCGCTCGGCTTCGCGACTGACAGACTGGATGCCGTCTTAAGCCCCTTACAAAAGTATCCGAGATATTCTTGTCGAAACGTGTTCTTTCTCCATTTCTTTTCCTTTCCAGCCGGAACTGCTGTCGGTCGCCGTCGGGCCAATCTGCAAACAAAGCAGCGTTTATTCTATAAACGCCGGCCGGAGTGACCGTGCGGTTCTAGGCGCTACAGTCTGGAACCGCGAGACCGTTACGGTCGCAGGTTCGAATCCTGCTTCGGACATGGATGTGTGTGATGTCCTTAGATTAGTTACGTTTAAGTAGTTCTAAGTTCTAGTGGACTGATGACCTCAGCAGTTGAGTCCCATAGTGGTCAGAGCCATTTGAACCATTTTTTATTCGATAAACGTCTGTGGAACACCGATGCATGCAAGAACTCCATCTTTCCAAGGCAAATTGCTGATTGTGAATCGTTATAGAAATGCTACTGAAGTCAATAAACAATTAATATGCAGTCACGTGATCTTGGTGTAGGGGATATAAGGCGAGTGCGACAGCTCACCGCTCCCAGTTGCAGTCAGTCTCTGAAAGCAAGAAATGGCTCTGAGCACTATCCGACTTAACTTCTGAGGTCATCAGTCACCTAGAACTTAGAACTAATTAAACCTAACTAACCTAAGGACATCACACACATCCATGCCAGAGGCAGGATTCGAACCTGCGACCGTAGCGGTCACTCGGTTCCAGACTGTAGCGCCTAGAACCGCACGGCCACTCCGGCCGGCCTCTGGAAGCAGAAGAACCGTAAAACGTCGCCAGCAGTCGAGATTCTCAGCTGCTACTCCACCGCAGAATAAGTGTAAGAGTAAATACTCGTTACATGTCGTTGCTACTATTGGTGCATGCAGCAGTTCCCTCTCTTTGTTCAACTCTATGTCATTGTCTGTGGATTCTTATTATTTCTTCTTCTCCTTCGTCTTTGTTCAGTGACCTCTGGGGTGTCTGGACCAGCAGCAGTCACCACCATCTCGTCGGGACTTGCAGCGGAATCTGGCTTGTCAGGGTCGGCAACGGCAGCAGCACTTTGGCACCCTGCAGAACACAGAACCAACTTGCTGGAGCAGGACAACAAGCTGCCGTTGTCTGTGTCGCTGACTGATTTAGACACCCAGCAATTTCCCGACTCTCAGAAGAACTGTGCTGTGGGTCAGTACTGGTCTCCGATGTATGAACTATCCCAGAATATTCCGGTGTTACTGCAAGGTCAGAGTATTGATTTGGTAGATGAAAGGCTGCCGATTCCCCCCAGCCCTCTACTCCTTTTACTTCAACTCATAATTTAACAGCTAGTGGTTCAAAGCACTTAAATACTGGTATAGAAGCGTCAGTGGTCATTGACTGGCGTGTTGTATTAGACACTGAAAATGCATCGAGAACTGTTAAAGTGCGATTTACGAAGCTGGGATGAGATGAACTATGTCGTGCAGAAAATTACATCAACTATCAGATGACCTCTTAGTATTCTCCATCTCCGGACATTTACTGTGCGAGTCTCACACTTTCTGTATCATCATTGTACGACGGCGTGACAATCATAATGAGATCTGGAGATCGAGCCATTTATCTGCACACTCCACCGTTACAAATTTGTTTGGTCTAGAGACGGCGCTATCCTTTGTGTTGGGAAGAGTGAACCGTGGATTGCTCTGAGTTCAAACTGTGTATAAAGACATCGTGAACTATCTCCATACATATAGTGTGCATGGAGATGATACAGAACAGTACATCAATACGATGTCAAAAGCAGAAGCTAAAGAAACTGCCATCAGTTTGAGAGAAATACATGCTGAATTTACTGCATACAAGAAACAGTTACTCGGGCAATGCTGTAAAAAACGAATCACTTGTTTTTGTTGTTGTTGTTCATGTAATGCAGCCTATGTATCATTGCTGAAATGTAAATGACATAGATATAATCGATAATCTTTGTTGTTCTACTTATTTAACTACCCCGTCATTATATAATGTAAAATGTAGCCATTGTAGCTCACTCAGTAAGATGATTACGTTATAGTGGCTACATATATTATTATTATTGGCGAATTCTCCCCAGAAATGGAAGACGTTAAGCAAGTAACTCGATCAATTTTTCTTTGAGTTCTTCTTGTTCTTCCAATAGGCTTTCATTCTTTCCAGAAAGGCTTCTTTACGCTCATCCGATCACTCTGGTCTGCACTGTTTTTCTTTTGGTTGCTCTGATATAACTTCCCATTTGTCTACTTTGTATCTGCAGGGGTCTCCTACTAAAATTTCGGCTGATCTTATGTTTGCACTATTTAGGTCCTTTCGAATTTCATCTAGACAAGGTGTGGAATTCTTAATTGAGGTTACTTAATCTATTATCCTCTTCGTCAATCGATTTTCTGGTAGTCGGCTGAGGCGACCAAAGAATTTCATTCGCCTTTTCCTAATATCAGTTTCGATGTTTGAAAACTTTTCTGTTGTTTTCAATGATTGCAGCCTATAATCGTCTTACGTATGTCTTCCTCCTATAATTTTCGTGACGATCTCCCTTTTTTTTGTTGTTGATATCTTCAAGTTGTTGTTTTCTGGTGAGAGTTAGGTTTTCGCCTCTGTAGGGAATTGCTGGTTTTAGACAGTACTGCAGTGTCGAATTTTTGCCCTCTTGACATTGATCTTTTGTTGTATAGGTTTTGCGTTAATCGTAATCCTTTTTTAATTTTTTGGAGGCGATGTTGTTGTGAGGTTTTTTTCAGTACCTGTCGGTTCCATAAATTCTCCAAGGTATTTTAAGTATGGAACCCTGTTAATTTTACCATATTTTGTTCTCAAGTTTGTAATTTCTGTTTTAGAACAAAATAATTCAGTTTTCTCAAGTGAAATTTGTAAACCAACATTTTCTGCACGTTCGTTGAGTATTTCCAGATGGTTGACTGCATTCTGCTCATCCTCTGTTAGTATCGCCAGGTCTCCCACAAATGAAAGATATTTTAAGTAGAGGTCGCTTTTGGCAACTCCCAGTCGGACTGTCTTCCAACTCCCACATTTCTTGAGTTTTTTCTCAGATTCTTCCATAACTTTGTCCAGAACTACGTTGAACTGAGTGGGAGAGAGTTCATCACCTTGTCTCACACTTGTTGGAATGTCGAAGGGTTCTGAGATCTCCCCCATAAATTTTACTTTAGATTTCGGGCCAATTAGTGATTGTTTTCTGATTTGTCGTGTTTTAGGATCTAATCCCCTCTCTCCTAAAATTTGGAATAATGAGGGCTTGTCTATTGAATGGTATGCTTTTTTGAAATCTACAAATGTGCATACTATAGGTTTTTGTATGTGAGCTCGCATTTTGAGTATGGTTTTGAGGTTGCAAATTTACTCCGGACATGATCTGTTCGGTCTGCATACTGCTTGATATCCTGCTACTTTGGATTCTAATTGCTGTTGTGTTCTATTCACAAGAGAGAAGCTGACAGAATTTTGTAGGTGACCGGTAGTAGAGAGATCCCCCTTTAGCTGTTTACATCTGAGTTATCGTCTTTTTTATGTAGTGGATGAATCAGAGCAACGTTCCGGTGATTTGGGATTTTTTGGTTTGCCAGATGTTTTGGATTGTTTGAGTAACTTCTTTGAGTGAATTTGGAGCTAAATTTTTGAAGAGTTCTGCTACAATTCCGTCCTCCTCTGATGCTTTATTGCTTTTAAGTTTCTTGATGTGTGCATAACTTTCTTCTTGTGTTGGTGGTAATTAATTCTGTGGTAAGATTTCTGGCTGCACTTTCGGGAATCTCTCTTTGGATTCTGGAGAATATAAAAGCTGTGGAAAGTATGTGGCTAGTTCTTGGCAATTTTTTCAGGGCCAATTTACCATCTTTTTTTCGAAAGCAAAGATTTTGTGGTGAGTACCCTTTGATCTGGTATGCGAAACTCTTGTAGAACTCGTGTATTGTATTTTCGAAATTTTCTTCGATTGACTCCAGTAGCTCACTGACATATTTTCGTTTCATTTGTCTTGAAATCTTAGAGTTCTGTTTGCGCATTTCGAAAAATTTCTTCTATGTTTCTCTTGATTTGTTGCAACTGTAATTTTGAAATGCCTTTCTTCTTTCTTCTAGTGCGTTCTCGCATTCTCAATTCAAATCTGTGTGAGTTCCTAAGGGACCAAACTGCTGAGGTCATCGGTCCCTAAGTTTACACACTACTTAAACTAACGTAAACTAACTTATGCTAAGAACAACACACACACCCATGCCCGAGGGAGGACTCGAACCTCCGGCGGGAGGGGCCGGGCAATCAGTGACATGGCGCGACTGGACTGTGCGGTTGCTCCCGGCGGAGGTTCGAGTCCTCCTTCGGGCATGGGTGTGTGTGTTTGTCCTTAGGATAATTTAGAGTGTAAGTAGTGTCTAAGCTTAGGGACTGATGACCTCAGCAGTTAAGTCCCATAAGATTTCACACACATTTGAACATTTTGAACATGGCGCGACCATTCCGCGCGGCTCTCTCATTCTTGATTCCACCAAGGGTGTTTTGGTTTTTTGAGAAGAACGATCAGGTCTTTTGCTGTTTTGATGATTTTAGTTAGAAATTTCCTCCTATCTTCTGCCTATTGTTCTTCCCATTTGTCAGTGGTTTTGTAGTCTTCGATTTTGTGTAGATCAAATTTTGGGATCAGCGGTGTTTTTCTTTTGAATTTCCTCTTGGGTGTGAATTTAATTTTTATTCTGGTTAAGTAATGGTCCAAATCGATATTTGCACCTCTGCGTACTTGCACAAGTGAATTTCTTTTTGGTAGTCATATGATACTGCAACATACCCGCCAGGGTAGCCGAGAGCGCTAACGCGCTGCTTCCTGGACTCGGGTACGGGCACCGGTCCTGGATCGAATTCGCCCGGCGGATTAACGACGAGGGCCGGTGTGCCAGGCAGCCTGGATGTGGTTTTTAGGCGGTTTTCCTCATCCTACTAAGTGAAAACCGGGCTGGTCCCCACGTTCAGCCTCAGTTACACGACTCGCAGACATCTGAACACACTGGCACAATTCCATTCATTACACTCCACGCAGACAGCAGGGGTCCACTAATTCCGTCCCAGGGGGTACGGGGTGGCGGCAGGAAGGGCATCCAGCCACCCCTTTCCACTAACCTTGCTAAATCCGTTCCTAACAATGCCGACCCTGCGTCAGCGCAGGACATGGCATCAGTGAAAGACAGAAAGAATGAAAGAATGATATTACAACATGATCAGTCTGAAATTCTCCCAAATGATGGATGGGATATCACCATTTTTTTGGTTTTTTGGCATGTTTCCGAAGTGAGGTTGACATAATTTTTTGGTTGTTTTGTTGGTATAATTCAATGAGTCGTGTGCCATTTCTGTTGGTAAATTTGTGTGCTGGATGGTTAGTTTCCCACTGTCTTTTTGTATCGGTGTTCTATGCCAGTTTGTGCATTGAAGTCGCCGAGCAGAATTCTGACATCATTTGGAATTTTGGCCATCTCTGGTTCAAGTTCTTCCCAGAATGTTTCTGTTTTTTTTTTTCGGGCTCTTTTTTATTATCAGAATTTGTTGGTGCATGTATACTAATAAAGGTGTAGTTTTTGTTTGTGTGTTTGATTCTTAGGATAATTAGTCGATTGTTGATGGGTTTCACATCTGTTACTGGGTCCAGCACCTTTTTGTCTACAATAAAAGCCACTCCAAATAGTATTACTCCTCTGGCAATTTTCTTGTTTGTTCCACTTTTGAAGATTCAGTAATTATTGTAGTCTATCGTTTCTGAATCTGCATAGCCTTTTTTCTTGCAGGGCGAGAATTTGAACGTTGTGCTTCGTGACTTCGGTTGTGCGATCGTGTAATTTTGCTGCTTTAACAAGTGTCTGAATACTGAAAGCGCCCACATTCGTGCTTGTTTTTCGTGGAAGTTTCCGACTGCTCTCTCGTCCAAGCTCCCCGAATCCGAATGCTTGCTTGCCACTTTTGAGCGGGTGGATTGTCCACCTGGGGTAATTTTATCATTACTTGTACGAGTCATGTTTGCTTCTCATCAATTGTCTAGCTTTGCTAGTCGTGCAGAACCAGGGATTGTGAGTTCCTGGAGCATGTTTACAGCCGCACCTCCTGGTGAAGAGACGCCGACCATACCGCTGCTTGTTCCAAGTCAGACACAACATGGATTCTGGTTGTCATTTTCGTTACGTGTGGTATTGTATTTCCCACCTCCCCGGCATTTCCCTACCCGCCACCTGGGGACCCATCAGACAAGGGTTGACAATCAAATACTTTATTATTATCATTATTATTATTACAAGCGTTCATTTTTTTTCTATAAAATCCCGTAGCACACCAAAACCCGACTTAGTCGGTGTTGTGTTGGCTGAAGAGCCAACACCGTGTTACTAGTGGGGGGCCGAAATGCACGCGTTTTAGCTCACGCAGGCTGGCGTGAGGAGGGAAGAACTATACTGACGTGAGGTCTGGAACATGACAAGGAATTAGAATTCAGAAAGCGGAGGTAATTAGTTTCGTGCTTAATGATGAACGTCGCTCTTGACGGTACATGATTCACATTATTGTCTGTTCAGAAGACATAGTAACTGAATATGGCGCCTTGCTAGGTCGTAGCAAATGACGTAGCTGAAGGCTATGCTAAACTGTCGTCTCTGCAAATGAGAGCGTATGTAGTCAGTGAACCATAGCTAGTAAAGTCAGCTGTACAACTGGGGCGAGTGCTAGGGAGTCTCTCTAGACTAGACCTGCCGTGTGGCGGTGCTCGGTCTGCAATTCACTGATAGTGGCGACACGCGGGTCTGACGTATACTAATGGACCGCGGCCGATTCAAAGGCTACCACCTAGCAAGTGTGGTGTCTGGCAGCGACACCACAGTCGGTATCATGGATGGGCGCGTGAAGCATCAGAACTTTGCTGTCGGTGTCTGGTCCTGTGAAGAGGCAAAAAAAAAAAAAAAAAAAAAAAAAAAAAAAAAAAAAACCTGAAGAAGAGTGGAATACTCCTTCCTGATAATATACGAGCAATTATTGTACGTCCATCCAACTGTGACAAGACTAATGTCCTCATGAGCTTCTAACACACGCAGATGTAGTTTGATTTGAACATGTTTGTATATTTTAAAAAACACTGTTTCAGCCCAAGTATCAGCTATTACAGGAGATACTGCACCGTGTAAAAGATGTTCCATACACGACATTCAGCGAAAGCGGTGATGTCTCTCCACCTGAAAAAGTAAAGCCGAACATTGTGTTCAATTTGCCGATGTTGCTACGGAAAAAGAATACCAAATGCGAAAATATTTCTGTTTCGGTCGTTATATGGATGCTGGTATATTTTATCTAAGCCATACACATTCCAGAATTCCGAAACAGTTGGTTAGGAATAATTCAAAACTCATTATAGCCTTCAAACAAGACAAGCTGAATTTAAAACACATTTACCAAGCCCATATAGGAACTGACATGTCGTTCAATGATTTTGTAAAGATACGTGCCGATTGCTGGAATAATTCAAACTATCTATTTGTCGTTATTTATAAAACAAGAAAACTGAATGATGGTAGGTACAGGCGAAAATTCAGATTCTGTACATATAGCCCGATAAGAGAGGTGAATATGTTACTATACGCTGCACCATGCACATATTCGCGGGCATGTATAGTTCTCAACCCGGGAGAATAAGCGTACATAGATCGATTCTAAATGGATCCGAAAATTCAAGCTATCGTGCATGAAGTTGGATGTATGTGCAGGCAGCTAAAGACGTATTAACGGACTCTTCTGAGAATGGTCAATACATTAAATGCGTTAGTTAATGAAACCAGTAACAAAGTGCATTTTTCATGACATATGACACCCAGTGGGTGCCTGGATCTCTAGCACATCTAAATTCGCAATACCACATTCACCAGTTTTCGACATAGTCTTCGGATGTATCCCGTATAAACACACTACGGAATCTTGGAATGTTGAATTTTTTTCTAATAGACTTAAGAAGATCAGCATTTGTGAGTGGCAGATCTGGTAGAGCTGCTAATGGTCTTTTTTTAAGTTTATGAACAGACCAAGCCCTTTCCTGTATGGTTCCTAGTCCCTTTCCGATGGCTGTTGCTTCCATCATGGGGTTATGTCTTCTTGCTTCTTCCAGCTATGCTTCGGAGTTTTGTGCGTCCTTGACTTCGAGTAATAGCCGCAGAACTAGCAACTTAACCAACCGCCGAGAGAGCGAAGAGGGCTGGGATGAGGAATGGATGAAAACCACTTGATGTCTTGGGTATTGGTAGAACTCGAGGTGCTTTGACCGATCCTCTTCTTCTTCTTCTTCCAACACCCTGCTTCAGAGCACTTTAAGCTGCGTACATCGCTGTCAGGACACAGTGTCTTAAACACCCATCATTCCTCTCCATCGTTGTCTTCTTCTTATTATTATTATTCGTTTTCTCTCCTCTTCTTCTTCAGTGCAATACGTGCAGCATTCATAACTCGCTTGAAATTCATCACTCCTAAACACAAATACTGCAGTGCGTTGACCTGTACGAACATCCGTTTTTCTGCGTATCGCCTTAGCCTTATCAGCTCAAATACTATCTGCAAAACGAGGACTCTGGAGATCTTTATTTGCAGCGTATGCAACGTCGTGTTCCACACACTCTTCGTCGAGCCGATTAACCCCCTTATCACCTCGTGTCAAGTATTTGTGAAGCTTTGTTCCAGTTCTACAGTAGTTATATCCCGTAATGTGTATATCCACTGGTAGTTTGTCTCGAATACCACCAAATCCTCTAATGCGTCTCCTAGCACACGTGTTATGGTACTGTGTTGTCCGCCCCGGTAGCTGAGTGGTCAGCGTGACAGACTGTCAATCCTAAGGGCCCGGGTTCGATTCCCAGCTGGGTCGGAGATTTTCTCCGCTCAGGGACTGGGTGTTGTGTTGTCCTAATCATCATCGTTTCATCCCCATCGACGCGCAGGTCGCCGAAGTGGCGTCAAATCGAAAGACCTGCACCAGGCGAACGGTCTACCCGACGGGAGGCCCTAGCCACACGACATTTCCATTTCCATGGTACTGTGCTGGTTGTGCTCTACGCAACCCGTTATCTAGCAAAACAGCAGCGTCAATACAGCTGTTTTGTGCTGCAGGAAAACCAAGCCGTTTAACTAGTGATCTATTTGCCCGACGTCTTATGACGCTCCCCATGGGAAACACATCCGGTTCAGAACGCTTCTGCATTTGCTCGGTGTAGAAGGAACCTGCAATTTCTTCGCCTTTAGTGTCCTTCAAGATGTAAGTTCTAGGATTCGTTCTTTGCACTTTGGAAACAGTAAATGTGTTTGTTGACCAGTTTGGTAGGTATGACTTCTCAAACACCGTCTTGTGTTATGAGATAAGTTCCAAATCACATACATTAAATTTCTGTTTACATGGAGCCAGCATTTTAATGCTATAGTACACCGTATCCATGAGTCCATTATCACTAGGATATCTGTCAATTTGTATGAGCCGCTGTCATTAAAACTCATCCACATTTGACCTTTTATTGTTCTGTTCAGACGTTCCACGATACTAGCCTTCAGGTGCGTGAATGTCGAGTAGTGATGAATTCCGTACCTCTGTATCACAGTCTTGAAGTACCTATTGTAAAAATCTCCACCGTGATCGGTTTGGAGGTTGCCCAGGTATTGATTCGTTCCTGTCTGCGACAAACGGTCAGACACATCCGTGACATTTCTCCCCGTTTTGTTTTAACAGTTAATGCCCAGGTGTCAATAGCCATTAAAATAATTTTAATCCATTATTCTCATGTGAATATTCCCTCGTATCTACAAGATCAGCCTGCCATAAATCATCCAAGCCTTTAATCATAAGATGCCTAAGGGTGTATGTTTTGCGTGCTGGTTTGTGCAGTTCTCGAATTACTGTCTCCGTACTTCTTCGATGATACCTCTAAGTTGAGAGATTACTAAAACAACCTCATTCGAATGATCTGTATTACCTGCAGTAGCTGATGCCATGAGCAAATGTAGTCGATCTATTAGCTCTTTGGTGTCGTCATAATATATATATGCGGGATTCAATTGTGTACAGCTTTACGCTCATTGTCAATACCATCACCACTGCTGCTGTTGTTCTTGTTTTCAACATCAAGTATTGGTTTTACATTTCTTGTAGCTCAGAATTTTTGTGAACTTATGAAAATCAGTCAAATGCAGTATTTCATTGTACATTTCCCCATCATTAACTGAATAATGTAAGAGTTTTTTCATGGGTCTTAGGAAAATAAGATTCATTAAGCAAGGTGCCCGTCACCAACTTGTATTGTGTTATTAGTTACATTTGTATTCTGCGTACCCAGCATGTACGGCCTTTCCCTGATGGCGACGAATGTTCTATTTATCCCACCAGGAGCGTGACGGATAATGAATTCATCTATGCAAAATTGTTAAGGCTTTCGTGGGCACTTGTTGACAAACTGCCTATTGGCTTCTGTCTCGGGTTCTTCGGCCGACGTTCATCTAATGATTTTTCTGACGTTTCGCCAGCACGAGTGGCTGGCATTGTCAAAGCTTCACCCTCCATTGGCGGCAATGGAGGGTGAAGCTTTGACAATGCCAGCCACTCGTGCTGGCGAAACGTCAGAAAAATCATTAGATGAACGTCGGCCGAAGAACCCGAAACAGAAGCCAATAGGCAGTTTGTCATTTCATCTATGGCAACACCATCGTTATCGTGTGGTTTTGTTTTTGCTGAGAGCTGCCTGAGAGATTCAGTAATCGGCTTAAAGGTCTCTCTCAGTGTTTGATGTCTATCTATATGACCTATCCTTAGGACCGTAATTTCTCTTGAACAGTTTTCCGCGCCTGAATGACTTTCTTTTCCGTTTACGTCTCGGTTTATACTAATCAGACGTCTCAGCAGCATGAGGCTTTATATATCCGCTCGTCCCCCTCATTTTATGTGCCTGGTCTCCCTTTTCAACAGCAAGGTCCTGCACATCTATTTTCCCCTCAAAAGCTTCGACCTTCTCAGTTAAGTCGTTACTTTCTTACCGATTTCATTAACTAACTCATTTAATGTATTGATAATTCTCAGAAGAGTTTCTTGTATGCAGTAAATTCAGCACGTATTTCTTCAAATGGTTCAAATGGGTCTGAGCACAATGGGACTTAACATCTGAGGTCATCAGTCCCCTAGAACTTAGAAGTACTTAAACCTAACGACAGCACACACATCCATGCCCAAGGCAAGATTCTAACCTGCGACCGTATTCTCTCAAACTGCATTCTTCTTTTGACACCGTATTGATGTACTATTCTACATGATCTGTATGCACACTATATGTATGGAGATAGTTCACGATGTCTTTATGCACAGTTTGAATTCAAGGCAATCCGCAGTTCAGTCTTCCCAGAACAAAGGATAGTGCCGTCTCTAGACCAAACAGGTTTGTAACGGTGGAGTGTGCAGATAATTGGATCGATCTCCAGATGCCACCACGAGTGTCACGCCGTCGTACAACGATGTTACAGAAAGTGTGAGACTCGCACAGTAAATGTCCGGAGATGGAGAATACTACAAAATGTTCAAGTGTGTGTGGAATCTTATGGGACTTGACTGCTTAGGTCATCAGTCCCTAAGCTTACACACTGCTTAACCTAAATTATCCTAAGGACAAACACACACACCCATGCCCGATGGAGGACCCGAACCTGCCCCGGGACCAGCCGCATAGTCTATGACTGCAGCACCCTAGAGCGCTCGGCTGGTTGGTTGGTTGGTTGTTTCGGGGAAGGAGACCAGACAGCGAGGTCATCGGTCTCATCGGATTAGGGAAGGACGGGGAAGGAAGTCGGCCGCGCCCTTTGAAAGGAACCATCCCGGCATTTGCCTGGAGCGATTTAGGGAAATCACGGAAAACCTAAATCAGGATGGCCGGACGCGGGATTGAACCGTCGTCCTCCCGAATGCGAGTCCAGTGTCTAACCACTGCGCCACCTCGTTCGGTCCGCTCGGCTGAACCCGCACGGCTGGAGAATACTAAGACGTCATCTGTCAGTAGATGTAATTTTCTGAGCGACTTTGTTCATCCCAGTGTCTAACACAACACGCCAGTCGATGTCCATTTATGCTTCTGTGCCGCCAATATTTAAGCGTTTTGAACCACTAGCTGTTAAATAATAAGTTGCAGTATATCACTGCTGGGGTGGTGGGGGGTAGGGGTGGAGGTCGGGGTGGAGGGGAATCGGCAGCCTCTTACTCTGTCCTTGCTGTTATACCGGAATGTTCTGGGATGGTGCAAACGTCTGAGACCAGTAGTGACCCGCACCGTGTAGTGTAGAGCCCCCAGCACAGTTCTTCTGAGAGTCGGGGACTTGCTGGGTGTCTAAATCAATGAGTGCGACACACAACAGTAGCTCGTTGTCTTGCTCCAGCAAGTGGGGTATGTGCGCTACAGGAACCGACGGTGCTGCTACTGCTGCTGATTCCGACAGGTCAGAGTTCGCTGCAAGTCCCGGCGAGGCAATGGTGCTGCTGCTGGTCCAGACACCGCAGAGGTCACTGAACAAAGAAGACGGAGAAGAAGAAATGTAGGGTTGAATGAAGAAAGGGAACTGCTAGATGCAGCAATAGTAGCAATGACATATAATGAGTACTTACTTTTACACTTCTTCCGCGATGGAGAGGCAGATGAGGATCTCGAGTGCTGGCGATGCTTCATGGTTCTTCTTCTTCCAGAGACCGACTGCGCCTGTGTGTGGTGAGCTATCGTGCTCGCCTTACATCCGCTACTTCACGATTGCGTGAATGCAGATTAATTATTTATTAACTTCAACAGTATTTATGGAACGGTTCGCATTAAATTTGCCTTGGAAGGATGGAGTTCTCGCGTGCGTCGGTATTCCACAGGCGTTTGCTTTGTTTGCGTTTCGGTCTGGCTGTGACTGACGGCACGTGCAGGCCCAAGGTGACATGAGGAGAAACGTAGAAACAGCACGCGATTCGATAGGAATTTTCTCGATGTATTTGTTTGAATATTGGCATGATATCCGGTCTGTGAGTCACGGGCCCGAGCGGACACCTGCACGCGGCGCATGGCCTGTCGCTTTGCAGAACCCCGAGCGATCTACGTAAGTGGTGGCGTGAGCCAGCATTGGGCACGGTCCACTGGACAGGGTGACGGTGCGTGCTTCATGATTGAACGATTTTTAATGTTGTAATTACGTGTGATGGGAGGTTCGTGACTGTATTCCTTACGCTATGGGAATAAAAAACTGTTCGATGTAATTACTTCCCTGCAAGACCTGCATCTCGCCAAATAGCAGAGAATGATGAACAAGAGAAATCCAACCTCTGCAGACTGAATTTTTTTATAAATAAACAATATGCCCTCTGCTATGTAATTGAATTTCCTGTCATGAGATTGTTCCTCTCCACCACATAGCTGCCAATTTCCAGGTAGGGGTGGGGGAGAGTGGAGGGGTGGGTTGGTTGGTTTACCAGAGAGGGAGGGATTAAGTAACTGATTAATTAAGCAGTCAATCAAATTGATAAGAGTGAGGGGGGCTATTGGAATAACATAGGCCTGAAAGTATACCTGTATCAGCGAGAGGGAGGGGGGAGGGTTTGTAGATTTCTTGAGATGTTGGGAAGAGGGGTGGGGGGGAGGGGGACGCATTGGGGAACCATAGGTTAAGGACTGTCAGTCGAAAGGAACGATTATCCCAGGTTGTCGCAACCTGTCAATCAAAGAGAACGACAGGCTCTTGCCCCTGAGTGGATACTTGCCCCTTATGTAGGCAACCCGCACTAACAAACCGCTCTCACGCTCTCTTTGTCTCATTACTGCCGTTGGTGTGTACGGCCATGCAACAATCGACAGAAGAGTCCAGGCCGGAGGAGGGAGCGCTGCTGGCTGGGTAATGCTCCTGTGGCAATGCGTGGGTGATCTTGTCATTTTGGAAGGCACAACGATCAAGAATGCATCCATCCCTTGGGGACCATGTCCATCTCTACTCGCAGTTTGTTTTTCCTCGGCACGATGGCAATTTCTCACACAGCTTGGAGTGTACGTGCGTGGTTTGAGGAGCACGACGATGAGTTTACTATATTTCGCTGGCCGCCAGACCCCCTGAATCAAAACTCACTTGAGAATCTGTGGGACCACATCGACTGGGCTTTTGTCGCCACGGATGCTCACCCCAGCCGGCCGCAGCCTTAGGAGTCAGTGCGGCTCTGCATCCCTGTAGCTGCCTTCTACAACTTCAACGACGCAGATAGTGCATGTCTGCGCTGCAAAAGGTGGTTATTTAGGTTTTTTTTTACAGGTACTAACATTAATGTGACTGGACCGTGTGGCAACAAACAACTTGAAATCAAATTACAGATTAATTATAATATGTACGTATCTTAGAAAGTAAGGTACACATATCATTACACACTAAGACCATTGTGAAATAAGTATGACACATTGTCAAAAGACAGTACACCTGTGTTTCCTGCAGTTCAGCTGCTTTTGGGTAACAGGTGCATCACATGTAAAAGTGACACTGCTCAACAACTGGTAATTAGGACATTACGAATCTTCTGGGCAAAACGTCTAAAGATTTTTCTGAGGAGTAACTCTGAATTTCACAAAGATAACTGTGAAATTCTAGAGGTAAATGGACCCAATGCAACTTCGCGTATAGAAAAGGTGCGAGTGGTTTGCGTGTGGGTGTTGCTGATCGCGAAGGAAGGCCGTCGGTATCGATGCAGACGGTAGTGTCCGGGCAATCTCGGGAGAGATTAGCAGTTATCGCGCAGTGAAGGTCGCGCACATTGCCCGGCAGAGGTGTGTCTCAACAGGCAGTGCTCATTACCACGTCCCACATCCGTCTGCGGTATCGGAAATTCTGCTCACGCTAGGTCCCGCCACCGTTTTCACCGACGTACAAGGGAGCCAACACTGTCTATGACGTCTCCGGACTTACTTGAGCGTTTGTCCTTGGCAGGTAACAAGTACCTAAGCTGCATCATTATGGGCGAAGAGACATGGTTTCTTCATGACTCACTCGCAAGGGAGAGAGCATCTGCGGAATGGAGACACATCGTGTCGCCTCTGCAAAAGAAATGCTAAGTTGCGCCGTCAGCAGCGGGGGTCACGACCACCGTTTTCTTTGGCTGTGAACAACTTTGTACACGGAGTTTATGTCAAAGGGCACAACCATTGATGTCGATTTGTAATTTGCAACGACATCGCTGGACTGCATCTTAAAGAACAAGAACCGTGGAAGAGTAACCAATTGTTTTTCAGCACAACACGGTGCTACAACACAAGTTTTGTTGCGTTTTCAGTGGGAGGTTTGGAGGCATACGCCATACAGTCCACAAGTTGCGCCTTGCGATTTCCGCCTTTTAGGCAGGTTAAAAGAACATCTGAGGGAAATATTTTTTCCAAGACTGAGGACGCCAACACATTGTTCTCCAATGATTCCGTGACCAAGAAAAGGATTTCTCTTGTAACTGAACGATTGATAGAACGTTACACGGTGTCCATTGTGGAGGAATTAATTATTCTTCCCAGGGAAGCCTTATCATAGGCGTTTGTACGGGTCATATCTGAATTCTGAGACTGTATCGTTTGCTGGACCTGCCCTTCTGCCGACTTGTTTGCAGCTACAAACACTACTGCTACGGGGAACACTACTGGTGTGCAGCGTCATACGGAATCTGCTGAAAAAGTATGCGTCATCTAAGTTTAATTCAAAGTGCAGTGGGATTTATAGTTTAAATTCCGTACAACTAGCTACGGAATGACAACTGCGAACTTCTTTATAGGTCTTCCAGACAGGAATAATAGCAGTCACAGAACTTACAGAGGATCTGGGGAAATGGCGAAGTGAAACGTGGGCTGAGAACGAAAAATGAGCTACTTTCGATTGAATTTTACATTCATTATTACGATCTCTTTCGTGATCATGAAATTGGCTCTCAGCACTA
The DNA here is from genome assembly GCF_021461395.2 of Schistocerca americana. Lineage (NCBI taxonomy): Eukaryota > Metazoa > Arthropoda > Insecta > Orthoptera > Acrididae > Schistocerca > Schistocerca americana. The sequence goes on along the minus strand of NC_060122.1, from coordinate 27,517,929 downwards.
TGGGACTTAACATCTGAGGTCATCAGTCCACTAGAACTTAGAACTACTTAAACCTAACTAACCTAAAGACATCACACACATCCATGCCCGAGGCAGGATTCGAACCTGCGACCGTAGCGGTTGCGCGGTTCCAGACTGAAGCGCCCAGAACCGCTCGGCCACTCCGGCCGGCTCGTGCTCATGAACAAGAGTTGGAAACACGAAATAATAGATGACCAATAAACACAAAGGAAAGTGGAAAAGAACACTCATGGTCATTGAACAAAACTATATTTGTGATCATCTGATTTGGCAAAGCCCAGGCGAGATTTACGTGAAAAGAGGAAAGACAACCATCTCACAAATCGTCCATGAAGATGTCTGGTCATGGCGGGCGCACATTGAGTGCTCGTATCTGATCAGAGGGGGATAGGATTACTGTATGAAATAGTATAAGTAGCCTCGTTACTGCTTAGCCGTCGATCGCTTTGTCAGTGCGTATGAACCTCTGTACTAACAGCTGAAGACGGCGCATGTAGACATGCCTATCAATTCTCATATCTCACTCTCTAGTGCTGCGATAAAATTCATCATTCGGTGGAAGAGAGCCGTGGGTGGTGCGGTCGCTGCACCAGAATGAAGCAAAGCGTCCTGTCTTCTTCCCCAACATGAAAGACCAAAAAGTTCTCACAAACTTCGAAGAGTGAATAGTTCTTTCCAAAGACCGAAGACCAAATGCCACACAAAGTCTCACTGCAAGCCTTTTTTCCACAAGCACTTATGAAAAACTCTCAACCGCCAATCTCAGGATTTGGTTCAATGTTTCCCAATGAAATTATTTGTATGTTTTCTTTCACGTCGTCTTCAATTAATCTTATCATAGCTTCATTATTTAGCTTTTGAATATTCTTATAATTTGAAGTGTATCCCTCAATTTTTATTAATTTTCTCTGAATAATCATTATTCTCATAGTAATAACTTATAGATCCAGTTGAAGCACAATCCGTAATCCAGCTATTTCCTAATTCATCAGTCCATTCACACAACATACAACCTGTTTCCTCAGTAGGCCTATTTCTCTCAATTATCACTATATACTATACTTTCTGTATCAAAATATGTATCAGTTTTTCCTGGCTTATCTAATCTATCATATAACTTGACTCTTGCATTTAATGTAGTGACTCTAGCTGTGTCACTTTTGCACAATAAAACTTCAATATTATCATTAATAAAACTTATATCTATATTATTTAATCAATCGTCCAATAGTATCTCATAAAATTGTTGTAAATCTGTCACATACTCAGTTTTACTCATATTTTCACGTAGTCCAAATTTTCCCCATAATCAATTTAGATATATCTTGACAACAGCTCTTTTTCCTGGATTTTCTTTCATCTAATCAGGTTCTATGCCGATACCTATTTTTTCTTTTATATATTTTATATGCATCTTATTAGTTTCAAAATTATGTTTACTGGTTTGTAATTTTATTTCCATGAAGTCTTTTATGTAACATGTTGCTTTTATTTCTAAAATTTCACATTTTGTCGATATTTTAAAATTTTATAACCTTTTCCTATGGTTTTATTTGCTTCCTCATTTGTCCTGACTCCAATTAAACTTCTTTCATTATCATTCTGATTACACTTAGTTATTCTTTCTTTTCCACGTTTTACACATAAAGGAAGCAACAGTTTCCATTTTTATCAATCTTCATTCATACAGTTAAAACAGGATGATACAATCCTCTTGCCACTACTTTACATTTTACAAGCCCATACCAGTTTCACTGCACATAGATCGCTCAGGATAGGCTATTGTTTGACCGAAACTGTTAATTTTAATTCCGTGGGATACAGCTATTGAGCCAAATCATCAGTTTACAAAAATTAATGCAATTAATTTTCAGTCCTACGCTCAGACTTCCTCCGTTAAGTCTTTTTTGACATAAAAGTTTATTCCAGATATATTTTTTGTGTTGAGAAAACAAAGATTTGGATAGAGCTTTATGCTGAGATACACGAACTCTTCTAATGTCCCTCTTCTCGAACAACATGTCACCACTAACTCACTGTTGATGCTCTACGAAATAATACCGTATGATTCAAAATCCAGGAAAAATACAAAATAGGATATTCTAACAAATATTCAGGTTCTGTAAACAGTTAACAACATACCATAACCAACTATTGTGTGTAACTTACAATTATTTTTGTGCTATTCACACAATAATGTATCATATAAATACACATTCATGAACACAACAAGTAGAATCATCCAAAGGAAGTTCTTGCCGTTTGTCGTGGGTTGTCTTTCTTTGGCAGGCATCTGCTGTTTGTACAAATGTCCGTCGACTGACACGTACTGCGCCATGCCTGACAGCTTCGTTAAACCCTCCTCCATCACTCTGACCCGTAAACAAACACTTCAATGATTTTTGGACTCACCTCGGCGAGCAGCTCGTTTCCGTACCAGCAGTAGAGGAAAAGCTCGTAGAACATCGTGGCCAGGTACGTGATGTACGTCGGCAGGTCCTGCTTATTCTCCGCCTGAAAGAAATGTTTCAGTCTCAACAGACTTGAAGATATCCTAAACGGCCGGAAGCCCACTTTTTGTAACATAAAATAATGTGTTTCCTGAGTGAAGGTACTTTTATTTATTGGTATTTGGCCACTCATTCCACAGACCATGACGTCTAGAAACATTTATAATGGCTATTCTGCTACGTATTTTATTAATTGTTATTTGCAAACATATGAAAAAATAAATAAATCAATTATCTCTCAAATAAAAAAACTCGTAGCTAGTTTTCAGAATATCTACACCTCATGTACACAGTAGCTCCAGATGGATTATACATCTTTCCGAGGCCGAAAATTACATTTAATACACCTTCACTTTTCTAGTTCAACAGCAAGTCTGCACCTCCATGTTTGGAGGTAAGCCTTTGGCTTAAAAGATCGAGTAAATCATTTTTATTCTGTCTTATATCTGGAGTATTAAAATAGTAGTTGGAGCACGTCTCCTTTTTCAGTGCAAAAGTCAGATAATGGAGGTCGCTACAATCCTATTCGACATTAGTGAACTGGAACTTTTAAGCGCAAGTACATAACTGTTGTTATGGGTCATCTGCTTGTTCCACATCTGGTAAACTAAGGGAATAATGCTAATTTAGTTTGCAGACGGTCTTAAAGCAGCCCTTTTTAAAACTTCATCCAGTCCATCTGCTCCTCGTTTCTCGCTTTTACCATTGATTAAGCTCTGGATTTTCTGGTAAGGAAGCCAATCTTTTAGAATTTCGCCTAAGTTCGTTGGTCGTTTGACTAATCTGTCCCCAGTGGCATTGTGAAAGATCTCAGTGTACACTGAAATGTACAACTTAATTTGCCACTGTTACTGGCACTTATCTGTAAACACTTCTTTAATAATGAGTAGCAGGGCTAACAACTATCTTACCCATTTTGCACTTACTCTGAGGTGTCAAAAGCTATGGGATAGAGATATGCACATTTAAATATGGCGGTAGTATTACGTACAGAAGGCATAAAAGGGCAATACATTGTCAGACCTGTGATTTGTACTGTGATTCATGTGAAAACGTTCTCGACGTGTTTATGGCCGCACAACGGGATCTAACAGACTCTGAACGAGGAATTGTAGAACACATGGGACGTTACATATCGAAAATTGCTAGGAATTCAATATTCCGAGATCCACAGCGTCAAGGGTATGCTGAGAATGCCAAATTTCAGGGATTATCTCTGACTGCAGAAAATATAGTGGCTGACGATCTTCACTTAACGACCGAGAGCAAGAGCTTTGGCATAGAGTGGTCACTGCTAACAGATAAGCAACACTGAGTCAATAACCGCAATTACCTGGTCTCGCGAACATATCGGTTGGACCTTGGATGAGTGTATACCGTCACCTGGTTAGAGGAGTTCCGATTTCACTTGGTAAGAGCTGATGGTAGCGTTTGAGTGTGGCGCAGACCCTACGAAGCCAGGGACCCAAGTTATCAACAAGACACTGTTCAAGCTGGTGATGGCTCCATAATGGTTTGGGCCATGTTCACACAGAATGAACTAGGTCTTCTGCTCCAAGTTAACTGATCATTGACTGTAAATGGTTACGTTTGGCTACTTGAAGAACGTGCACAGCCATCCATGGACTTCATGTTCTCAAACAAGGATAGAATTATAATGGATGGTATTGCTCCATGTGACTGGGATACAGTTATTTGTCATTGGTTTCAAGAACATTCTACACAGTTTCAGTGAATGACAGGGCCATCCAGATTGCACGACATGAATCCCATCGAACATTTATGGCACATAATTCAGGGGTCAATTTGTGAAAAAATCCTGCACTGGAAATACTTTCGCAACTATGGACAGCTACAGAAGCAGCAGTAGAGGTATAATAAGAAAATGTAGCCAGTTTGCATTGTTGCTAAACTTATTCAAGACAGCAGCTGTATCCCAACTCTCCCTGTACAGGGGTAGATGTGGCACTGTCACACTGATGGGCCTCCACCACTTCCCCTCCATTCCCCCACTTCCCCCTCCTCTCCCCCACTTTTTCTCCGCTCCATCACTACCCCTACCTTACTCCACTTGGGAATAAGTGGAAAAAAGACTCAGTCTGCTCTGAGGTGCTGGAGAGAAGATGTAAGTTATTTATTTATTTTATTTGTCTTTGAGAGTAAGTATTATCCTCCAACAGGATCGTCCTACAGCTGCCTCCACAGTCTGCCATACCCACCCCCACTTTCTGACCCCAATTTTTCTGATTGTGAGTGTGAAGACCGACTGGTGTGTGTCATAATACTGCCACTAAATGGTGCTCAAAACTGTTCTACAGCAACCTCCAATCTGCCTCCACTTCCCTCCCCCTGAACCCCACTTTTCCCAGATTCATGTGTCTATACACTCAGCTTATGTACCCCAGTCCACGAAACCACTCTAAATGGGAGGGAAACAGTCCTAAAGATGCTGTCAGATTAACTGCCTCCTATCAATTTAAAAGTGTATAGCTGCTAGGAAACTTGTACATGTTAATGTCGGTTTAGCACCTGACAGACTGTAAAGTCGTGGTACGAAAACAGATAATGTATGGTGTTGTACAAAGCTGTGGTCATGCACTCCTTGGGTGTGTTCTGGCAAACATCAAAGCATCAAACTGCTTATCAAATTAAAACACAGGAACCCTCTATTGAGATTTATTGTCTGTGGGATATGGTCTTCTTCCAGTACAGATGACAAAAATTTACACAGGTCTGTGGAAGCGACTTCGATCAATGGCTACCTGCTCCAGTGGATCAATACATGCATAATTAATGGAATCATCACATCTGCTCGATGTCAATATGTGACAGTATTTATTTTCGATATATTGAAAGAGACAGACATGGTAAAATTTTATCGAGTTCTCTGCCAGACGACATTTTTATAGTTTGTAGTTTTGCTCTGTCAGATGTTATAAAATGATGAGGAGAGACAGAGATGTGAATTGTAACTTTCTGGTGAACATAAAAATGACTGTGGTCTTTTTTTTCTCAACATGTGAATAGATAAGGAGAAAGATAATTTTCTATACTGATGTTTTATGCACCTGAAATTCATGTAATTCTCACAAGCATGACAATTTATTTACAAGAATTTCACACAAACTAATCTTGAACATCAGGAATGCTCTCAACTATGCCAGTTTGTCTATCAAACTGAAACAAACCGGATGTATCGGTTCTCGTGCAAACATAACTTCTTTATTATCATCACGAATATGGTTTATTTTTTAACAGTTGGTCGCTTATCTATTGACATTAGATACAACTATCCCAAAGAAAATTTCCATCACAGCAGCTTATAACACAGAATTGGTAGATGTTTTCGTAGATTTTAGTTCACTCTTATATACGGATGGTTGCTCCAAAACAAGAAGGACGCTGCCTTGGTCGATAGTCTTTACTTTATATATGGTAGCCATGTACAAAGGATGTGTGATAGGGTAATACATAGATCAGATGTATTGTTGTTGAACTCCCATCTTGGCAGTTTGCTTATTCATCATTGACAACAGTATCGTAGACCGAGTTCATAGATTTACTCACCGACATGTGAATAGATAGCGTGAAACCTGTTGTTCTGTAATGATATTTGTGCCCCTCAAATGTATGTAATACCCACATGCATGGCATGTTATTTACAGGACTCCCTTGGACGCTACTTCTGAGTGCTCGCAAGCTAGGAAAGCACATGGTATGACGAGCTGCCGGAAGTGGCCAGTGAGTGTGGGTGTGGCCGGCGGGCGAACGTCGGCGCCAGCGTATTGCATAGCGACCACCTACAGTGGCCACAGCAGCTGCTGGACACAGCACATACTACCTCTTCCAGCCATAAGATGTAGCTGAAGGCTGTGACATGCTGTTGGGTTGTTTTTGCCCCATCCACAATGATTATTTAAGAATTTCGCTTTGTTCTGTGGTCGGCATTTCCGAGAAACACGTCTCACTAGGGGCAAGATTAGATACTGTCTACAGGAAAATTAAAGAGACCTTTGGAGATAAGAGTGCCACTTGTATGAATATCAAGAGCTCAGATGGAAACCCAGTTCTAAGCAAAGAAGGGAAAGCAGAAAGGTGGAAGGAGTATATAGAGGGTCTATACAAGGGCGATGTTCTTGAGGACACTATTATGGAAATGGAAGAGGAGGTAGATGAAGATGAAATGGGAGATATGATACTGCGTGAAGAGTTTGACAAAGCACTGAAAGACCTAAGTCGAAACAAGGCCCCGGGAGTAGACAACATTCCATTAGAACTACTGACGGCCTTGGGAGAGCCAGTCCTGACAAAACTCTACCATCTGGTGAGCAAGATGTATGAGACAGATGAAATTCCCTCAGACTTCAAGAAGAATATAATAATTCCAATCTCAAAGAAACCAGGTGTTGACAGATTCTAAAATTACCGAACTATCAGTTTAATAAGTCACAGCTGCAAAATACAGACGCGAATTCTTTACAGACGAATGGAAAAACTGGTAGAAGGCTACCTCGGGGAATATCAGTTTGGATTCAGTAGAAATATTGGAACACGTGAGGCAATACTGACCCTACGACTTATCATAAAAGAAAGATTAAGGAAAGGCAAACCTACGTTTCTAGCATTTGTAGACTTAGAGAAAGCTTTTGTCAATGTTGAATGGAATACTGTCTTTCAAATTCTGAAGGTGGCAGGGGTAAAGTACAGGGAGCGAAAGGCTATTTACAACTTGTACAGAAACCAGATGGGAGTTACAAGAGTCGAGGAACATGAAAGGGAAGCAGTGGTTGGGAATGGAGTGAGGCAGGGTTGTAGCCTATCCCCAATGTTATTCAATCTGTATATTGAGCAAGCAGTAAAGGAAACAAAAGAAAAATTCGGAGTAGGTATTAAAATCCATGGAGAAGAAATAGAAACTTTGAGGTTCGCCGATGACATTGTAATTCTGTCAGAGACAGCAAAGGACTTGGAAGAGCAATTAAACGGAATGGACAGTGTCTTGAATTGAGGATATATGACGATCAACAAAATCAAAACGAGGATAATGGAATCTAGTCGAATTAAGTCAGGTGGTGCTGAGGGAATTAGATTAGGAAATGAGACACTTAAAGTAGTAAAGGAGTTTTGCTATTTGGGGAGCAAAATAACCGATGATGGTCGAAGTAGAGAGGATATAAAATGTAGACTGGCAATGGCAAAGAAAGCGTTTCTGAAGAAGAGAAATTTGTTAACGTCCAGTATAGATTTACGTGTCAGGAAGTCGTTTCTGAAAGTATTTGTATGGAGTGTAGCCATGTATGGAAGTGAAACATGGATGATATATAATTTGGACAAGAAGAGAATAGAAGCTTTCAAAATGTGGTGCTACAGAAGAATGCTGAAGATTAGATGGGTAGATCACATAACTAATGAGGAGGTATTGAATAGAATTCGGGAGAAGAGAAGTTTGTGACACAACTTGACAAGAAGAAGGGACCAGTTGGTAGGACATGTTCTTAGGCATCAGAGGATCGCGAATTTAGCATTGGAGGGCAGCGTGGAGGGCAAAAATGGTAGAGGGAGACCAAGAGATGAATACACTAAGCAGATTCAGAAGGATGTTTGTTGCAGTAAGTACTGAGAGATGAAGTAGCTTGCACAGGATAGTGTAGCATGGAGAGCTGCATCAAACCAATTTCAGGACTGAAGACCACAAGAACAACAACATTTCATTTCTGCAGACATGAAACAGTATATCATTGTCAACCCAACACTGACCAAAGCAGACCACCTGCAGTGTATCATCAGCGACAGGTTAGAACAGGCCTAGGAAACTAGGATCCCTACCTAAGGGAGGTGGGAGGGGAGGGAGGGACGAGGGGAGATAGGAGAGAAGGTAAGACAGGTTCTAAGCTGCTAAGTCTGTAACCACACAGAGATGTGAAGACACATGCACTGCTCTGGTGGAAGTTTCCCGTTTCTTTTTTCGGTTGGTTTGTGATCTAATTACAGTGGCATTGGAAAGTGGGGTGGGTAGGCAGTGGAGTGTGGAGGCAGCATAACACAATCCATCATCAGGATAACACATTGAAAATAAATAAAGCAAATATGTACCATATATCCCTCTTCTCCAGCAGCTCAGCACAAACTGACTCTTTGTCCCACCAATTCTCAAGTGGCAGAGGGGAGTTTAAGTGAGTGAGAAGTAAAAGTGGGGGATGGGAGGTGGAATTGGGAGTGGAGATGGGCGGTGGGGGAGGAGGAGTGGGGATGGTGACGTCATCAGTGCGATGTTGCCACATGGAAGGGATGTGGGGGACAGCCAGCAACTTGAATAAATTTGGCAACAATGCAATCTGACGTCATTCTTTCTTTATCTTCCACTGGCAACATGGTTCCATATTTCTGCAGAGACTTCCAATGACTTGTTTGATCGATGCTATGTCGACTTGCTGCAAAATTCGGATAATTCTTTCGTGGTGCATCGTTTTTTGTCTTAGAGTGCACAATATAACTCCATCTGGGCTGTGCTCAAAAATATGCAAAAGGACTCGAATTATTTATCAAAAATTGTCAACTATGTTTTCACTGCTGACTTCAAAAAATTGTTTGTGCTCTGTCTCACCAGTAGCGTTAGTAAATTTCTTTGAAAGCTCGCTGTAATAGACTATAGAATATTAGAATGACTGTATAACATACCATCCATAAATAACTAAACACTAACAATTGCTTATCCAATACAGTTAACGAATTAGTGATATGTAGGTGCTGAATCTGAATTTTACTTTAAATACTATTCTGTAAGACTTAGGAAATGCGAAATAAAATCAACTGCTGCCTTTATGCTGCTGTGTTTGCCTTTGTCAATAGATGGCTGTACTGGTAAATTTTTCGAACTTCAATAGGTGTACCACAGGGTAAGACACTCACCTATTTACTACATCTATGATGTTTGTCAAATGTCACAATCTTCTTCCCAAGTCTGAAAAAATGCGTCAGCATTCCAAAAAAGTGCAGAGTTTACATGAAATTGGTGTCAAAACATAACAGTGAGCTCTAAAGTAAGTACTCCAGTACTATTTTCATGCCTAAGCATGCAGACAAAGAGAACTTGTCTTATAAGTCTCTTCGGGTTTGCTGCCAGCTACTAAAACTAACTCGATTCAATATCTCGCCGATCCAGCTGCTCGCCATCTTCAGGCGAATGCTGCCTCTTCTGTTGAGTCCCGATGAGAACTAATGCCAAGGCAGCAGAAGAGCGTTCTCCTGAAGATGACGAACAGTTGGATCACCGAGATATTGAATCAAGTTAATTTTAACATCCATCAGCAAACCTGAAGAGACTCTCAAGACTTATTTCGCTGGGAAAGCCTACGAAGTCACAGAACTTGTCTTATGATTAGACACATATTACAATCAAAGACGATGACAGAGCTCAAACATTTCCAAGGAAGATGGTGCAGAAAGACAGAGCCGATATCCCAAAAATAAAATATTGATCATTTATTGATTAAAACACATATCCACACACACACACACACACACACACACACACACAAACACACACACACAGCCTGCAAGCTTATTGAATATGCAAATAACACAAAAATTACAGAAAAATAAAATTGTATTATTTCTCGAAATATGTAAGATTTCACACACTTTGGAAGCTCCATGGACACTCAAACTGCTTACTTGCTTATTACCACTGCTTAAATAAATTATAGGTTAGCAGATGCCTATATACACTCCTGGAAATTGAAATAAGAACACCGTGAACTCATTGTCCCAGGAAGGGGAAACTTTATTGACACATTCCTGGGGTCGGATACATCACATGATCACACTGACAGAACCACAGGCACATAGACACAGGCAACAGAGCATGCACAATGTCGGCACTAGTACAGTGTATATCCACCTTTCGCAGCAATGCAGGCTGCTATTCTCCCATGGAGACGATCGTAGAGATGCTGGATGTAGTCCTGTGGAACGGCTTGCCATGCCATTTCCACCTGGCGCCTCAGTTGGACCAGCGTTCGTGCTGGACGTGCAGACCGCGTGAGACGACGCTTCATCCAGTCCCAAACATGCTCAATGGGGGACAGATCCGGAGATCTTGCTGGCCAGGGTAGTTGACTTACACCTTCTAGAGCACGTTGGGTGGCACGGGATACATGCGGACGTGCATTGTCCTGTTGGAACAGCAAGTTCCCTTGCCGGTCTAGGAATGGTAGAACGATGGGTTCGATGACGGTTTGGATGTACCGTGCACTATTCAGTGTCCCCTCGACGATCACCAGTGGTGTACGGCCAGTGTAGGAGATCGCTCCCCACACCATGATGCCGGGTGTTGGCCCTGTGTGCCTCGGTCGTATGCAGTCCTGATTGTGGCGCTCACCTGCACGGCGCCAAACACGCATACGACCATCATTGGCACCAAGGCAGAAGCGACTCTCATCGCTGAAGACGACACGTCTCCATTCGTCCCTTCATTCACGCCTGTCGCGACACCACTGGAGGCGGGCTGCACGATGTTGGGGCGTGAGCGGAAGACGGCCTAACGGTGTGCGGGACCGTAGCCCAGCTTCATGGAGACGGTTGCGAATGGTCCTCGCCGATACCCCAGGAGCAACAGTGTCCCTAATTTGCTGGGAAGTGGCGGTGCGGTCCCCTACGGCACTGCGTAGGATCCTACGGTCTTGGCGTGCATCCGTGCGTCGCTGCGGTCCGGTCCCAGGTCGACGGGCACGTGCACTTTCCGCCGACCACTGGCGACAACATCGATGTACTGTGGAGACCTCACGCCCCACGTGTTGAGCAATTCGGCGGTACGTCCACCCGGCCTCCCGCATGCCCACTATACGCCCTCGCTCAAAGTCCGTCAACTGCACATACGGTTCACGTCCACGCTGTCGCGGCATGCTACCAGTGTTAAAGACTGCGATGGAGCTCCGTATGCCACGGTAAACTGGCTGACACTGACGGCGGCGGTGCACAAATGCTGCGCAGCTAGCGCCATTCGACGGCCAACACCGCGGTTCCTGGTGTGTCCGCTGTGCCGTGCGTGTGATCATTGCTTGTACAGCCCTCTCGCAGTGTCCGGAGCAAGTATGGTGGGTCTGACATACCGGTGTCTATGTGTTCTTTTTTCCATTTCCAGGAGTGTAGTTCAATGTTCGTAAGTTGTAAATAACCCTGCAGATACTTACTCTACAAGCCTCTACGAAGTGCATGGAAGACGGTTCTTAGAAATGTACTAGATGTTGTGATCTGTATAGAGTGCGGCAAGAAGGGCTGCTTAATTGCTTCTGTGCGGGCTGTAGTTGGTCTCATCTTGTCTTTTCGGTCCCTAGGGACTGATATGTAGGTGTGACCTTGGCAAGATCTTGTTTATGCCGCTTTTTTCAGATAATACTTCACCATACGTAATCGAATCATCTGCAGAAATTCTGAGGTTGCCACTAGTATTGTGAGGCAGGTCGTCACATCACAACATCAACAGCGAGGGTGCCGGGAGAGCACTGCAATCCATGTGGCCTAACCGTGTGGCCCGCACGCGCATGTGGTGTGCAAGTGAGAGCGCTAGTACATATCGCGAACGTTGGCGTAAAGTGCCGAAGATTACCGATGCTATTGACAGCGGCGTGGGGGTGTGAACACGCAGCTGGCATAGACGCTTGGGCCGCGCGGATACCATGCGCCTGCCCTCACTTGCACACAAGCTGCGAATCTGCGCATGCACGATGCGCTTCGCTCAGCGCAGATTGGTAGAAATTTATGCAAATGACGAGTAACGAATACAAGCTCAAATTACTATTCGTTATTCGTGAATAACCAATACTATTCGAAATATATTTACTTAAATGAGTAGAAACACATATTCGTCATCTACGAATAAAGATGTTATGGATAATAGATAAAATTGAAATTCAGTTGCATTTATAGCCCCAGTTCTTTGTCATTCATTAAAGGAATGTACTTTTTGTTTCTTTTAAATTAGTTTTCAGAACAACTCGTTTCTTTAAACGTCTCATCAAAAATTTTATTTAATTTACAAAGATTTACCCTTGTGACTCTAATCAAAATACGTTCTACGTATGCAATGCACTCCTGAATTCGTTTTTAATCATGGTATCGATGTATGACTTTCAGCTCACAATCTTCTTCAGCAGAAATTTAGAACTCATCAGTTCCGCTGTAGTTTTTGGGAAATAATTCGTTGTGATTCCACTTTAACTTCGCTTCTCAAATTGAATTCATAATAAAATCTGCTTTTTAGGTCATAATGTGATTCGAAACACATGGCCCGTTTTCTCTGACATTGTTTTGGCTGTTATATGTCTCAAGTTTGTTGGAAGCCTCCGTTGGTCATGGACACCAATAAAGGTGGACTACACGTATTTAAATCGGGGGTAAGACTTTGCTGCAATAACTGCAGTTGATACAGAAAGGTGGAAACCATCTTAAAATCGTCTCTTGACATACACAGGTTGCAAATGTACCACAGTATTACGAATTCAGTCACATATTCGAACCGAGTGTCTCTTCTGAAGTTTTTCAATCTCAAAGCTCTACGTAACAGCACATACGCATGTCGGATCGGAAAACTATTCCACGTCCTAATGGCAAGCTCACTCAGAGTTAATCCTAAAACACATCAGATGACTCTGGACGTCTAGCAGCGTTACGGGGACTTTAGGTCAAAAGTCTGGTGACGTTAATCTTAGAAGTTCTTGCTTGGTCCACTCATTTTGTAGCACTACAATCACGAATTACGTAATTATACTCCGGAGACACGCATATCCGATAGTGTGAACAATCTAAGAAATATTTTGAAGATGGAGAGTTTTTGTCAGCTGCGTCCTCATCGTTGGCTGCTTACGTACAGCTGTTGCGCCACGTTAGCAGTGGGAGGGAGAGACGTACTGGCAGGAGCAGAGACAGATGAAGGGGGCTGGGTCGGTGGTGAAGCAGGGCCGTACCGCGCTAGGCAGGACTTCTGGTGCAGCCAACAAAAAGACAAAGTTCTTGCACTGTAGCCGCTGTACTGGTTTGCCGCGACATCCAGCAGGCTCCACGCTGCCAACTGTGAGCGGGTTGTCTCGTGGGCAACTTGTGTGGCTGTCTTCAGCGTCCGTCCACTTGTTCAAACAGCCAGATCTTCCTTGCGTCCCATCACAAATTTCATGATGACTTTCGACAGCTTGTAGGACTTGGAAGAATTTCCGGTTCTGAAGGGGGGTACAATAGGTCATCAAATTTATAGTCATCTCGTTCTGGCACATTATTTTGTAAAATATCGCATTAATTTATTACATAGATTGCAAAATCATGTCGAACATCCAATGGGTGCTGAGAAATTCTCCGTTCGCCATTTATTTGCCAGTGTGTGTTTTATAAACCGCCTAGCCCGAGACAACCGGATTTTAAAGGTTCTTTTATTGTTTATTAAACTCTTTCCTCCATAAGAACGCATTATATTTTCAGACTCCAAATGCCTCGTATCCGACAATGACGCACGGCATCGGTACTCCCTTGTTTTATAGGGGACTTTCCTCTGATATTTGTAAATTTTACTGACGAGATTTTCATGCAAAACTGATTGCATAAAAATAGGTGAGTTACTATATTTTCCAAATGCTCGAACATCTATGTAAGTGAACCTATATTGTGCGGCGCGTTAAGCAAGCGAAATGATAGAAAAATATTTTTTATAATTATAGTAAAGTACGTTTTTTGTGAGAAAAAAAGCGTAATATATTCCATGTCCATCTCGCTGGTGACGACTGAGGCCGCTCGCGTGTGCACTTTTTCATGTTGCATTTGTCACGCTGTACGTAAAGTACAGCTGCGCCGCAGCTCGCCCGGCTAGCCGACCGGTCTCTCGCGCTGCTCCCCGAGCGGGAAGGCGTGCCGGCCCCGGCACGAATCCGCCCGGCGGACTAGTGGCGAGATCTGGTGTGCCGGCCGGCTTGTGGATGGTTTTTGAGGCGGTTTTCCATCCACCTCGGCGAATACGGGCTGAGTTGCACTGTGTCGGCAATTGCTGTGCAAACAGTCCCCATGTACGCGTACATCATAATTACTTTACCGTGCAAGCATTTGGGGTTACACTCGTCTGGTATGAGACGCTGCCGGGCGCCGAACCGCACAATAGAGAATGCGGTGTGGGGCAGCGGTAGGGTGAGTGGACTGCTGTTGCCTGTTGTGGGGTTGTGAACCACTGAGGGCTACAGCGGGGACGAAGCCTCTCCATCGTTTCTAGGTCCTCCGTTCAATACACAATACACAATACATAAAGCTGTGCTCAACTTGACGGATGGTTTCAGCACAACAGTGCTTTACTAGGCACGGTGGTGTGCCCCTGACTGCCTCCAACCTGAGAGATACAGTCAGTTAGAGGAGGATCAACATTCCAGCATGTACTCCGAAATATGGCGAAACTTGACTAGATATATTTTCACTGTAACACGTGAAAGAAGCGATAATACCAGAGAAATGGTAGGATGAATTGGGGATCGAAACCTAAGCCTAAGTTTTGTGGATTAAGTTTATCCATTACGGATGTTGTAGAACCTACGACTGTTTATTCAATTTAATTTACATAAGGTAAATTTTTCATTCTGGAAAGTCTGCAACTTAAGGCACTGAGCCACAAAGGCACATTTCCAGACAAACCGTTAATAAGTTATTTATAACACAGAAAATGCACTGAGCTAAGAAAACAAATACTAATTTTGTACATGAAGTAAACAAATAAAATACTGTGGCATTATATGTTATTCGTTATTTAATTTACAGATAATATGTCGGCGAATAAATTTGTTTGAGTGACCTTCTTATTCGAATAATTATTCAGACAGAAATCTATTAGAATAATACGCATCTCCTTTCACCACTATACCTTTCGCTTTCTCTCTCTTTCAGTTTATATTATCAAAAGTAATGAGTCCTAATAGTTCACTTGCTCAAGTTATTCACGAAAGCATATGGTGTAGCTGGTTTCAGGCTTTATAGTTAATTATAAACAAAGTTGACAATTATAATCTGTTGTCACACTCTCAACATAAGTCTTTATAATTTGTTATGATCCAAATGTGTCTAAATACCAGTGTGATTTTACTAGCTGACTGAAAGCGAGCATTAATTCATCTGTTCTTATTTCACAGGAATATACAATTGCACAACTGAAACAATGACCTTCAACAATATTCAATATCCAGTTATCACTTTAACTTTACTTCTGCTATGGTAACACTTCATGAATCTCTGGTACACTTTACACTCCTTCCCCATCGAAGACACGTAAAATTGACAGCTAAAAAGAAATTCTATTTCTAAATACATTTGAGCGCTTGCCAGGGCCACTAGTGCCGCTGTGTTATGTCGAAGCTGTGTAGGTAGAGTCTGTTTCCTTACCCACATGGCAAGGCCACGCGGCTCTTCCCGCTCTCTCATGCGTGAGCGCCTCATGATACCGGGTGCGTCAACTGCCAGGTGCGTGTTTCCGCTTGCGCGTGCGTACCGAGTGATGTAGACGAGCGCTATTCACGCCGATTCACCACGCGGCTACAGTGCTCTGGCTAGAGATATAATGTAATCTATTCGATATAAAAAATTGAGCTGTAATGATTGGTCCTGAATGCAAACGAAATAAAACGCTAAAACGTCTAAGTCAATAATTTTCTTTATCAAAATTGATTATTATTGCTTACGGTTCCAATTCATTTGTTGTCGCGCTTCAAGTGCAAATCTAATGCAACACATGCAAAACCTATCACGTTTTACATAAAATTTGCAATTATTTACTGCATTACAATAACTGCAGAGGCTGTACGCCGTTAGTTACAAGTTCAGTATTCCTGACAATAAGGATACCACGATCTTCCCCCTGTTCTTCAGTCTTTATGGTGAAAGCCTCACAAAGTTTTCTCCAAGAGCTTTAGTAACCAACAGAACTATTGCTTACTCTGAGTGGCATTGTGGGACGTACTATGCGCAAAATATTGGATATGAGACGTCAGATGCGTACTTAAGCCTTCAATCAACAACGTACCTCTCAGGCAAAACTGATTTTCAATACCATTTGTGCGAATACTGAGTCCTAATGGATTTTAACTGACCGCTTTAGTCCAAGTCGTACAACGATCCATCGAGTTGCCAGGGGCGGAGGGCATTCTGTCATCACGTGGACTAAGTGTGACTGACTCGACTGAGCGTTTCTCCTTATGGAGGGCGCGGCGTGCTGCCACGGCGACAAGCAGAAACAACACGAGGCGCGCGCGGGCCACCGAACTGGGCCGTACTCACCGTTGTGATGACGAAAGCAGTGAAACAGATGACGAGCGTGCTGGCGAGGAACTGCACTAGAATTGACGCACTCAGGATGGACTCCATCTCATCCACCGACCTGAAACGCAAACAACAGTGCTGCCTGTGAAGGAATAATGATGAGGCGATTTAGCCGGCCGCTGGTGGCCGAGCGGTTCTAGGCGCTTCAGTCTGGAACCACGCGACCGCTACGGTCGCAGGTTCGAATCCTGCCTCGGGCATGGATGTGTGTGATGTCTTTAGGTTAGTTAGGTTTAAGTAGTTCTAAGTTCTAGGGGACTGATCACCTGAGATGTTAAGTGCTCAGAGCCATTTGAACCATTTGATGAGGCGATTTCTGTTGGCCAACACGAGGAAGTATTTATTGAGTAAAGGAACTGTTAGAACTGTGCTACTTAAAACGTTTTGTTACGCGGGAAGTTTTGTACATTAGTCTCTCCAAGGGAAGTGTTACGGCTCTTCTACCAAGAGCTACTACTTTAGCAGAACTTGTATGTATGGAATAGAAACATCGGAACGAAGACAGTGGGTCCTCTGTTAGGGGCTGATGACGCTACCCGCACTGCATAAAAAAGTGTTTCACAATGAAGCTAGTTACGATACACACACCACGGGTAATCACGGAGCATCTAATTAACGTCGTAAAGACAACTGGAGAATTGTATCAGTGGAAGACCAGAATGGGCTATCGTGATTCTCCTTCCCGATGGAAACACTACAGTACTCCAGAACAATGATACAAGCTAAAGAATATTCACCCTACTGTAATGGAACAATTGTTTTCCTTACTCAGTAGCACATGGTTAATAACCCCATGTCTTCGGCGACGTGCGCACGGCGCGATCTCTTGTGTTTAAAGAGGTTAGTCCCTTTACGGTACCTGTCTCTTTTACTATGTTGTATGTTTCACTATGTTATGGAGAACGTAAACATCGAAATGGATCTTAACTTTACAAAAAAATTCTGAAAATTTAGTTCTGGTGGATGTGAACGATAACTGTTTACAACGTTCCACAATGGTGCAGAGCAAGTGGAGATGCGCACTTGTGGCGTATGAGCTGCAACGGGTTTGTGTCACCTGTATTACTGTATTTACATTTACTACAACAATCTTTTAGCGTTCTGTATAAGACATTTGTAGCTTCTTTTTAATTTGTTCCTTTTTTATTTTGCTTATTTTAACGTTGCTTATCTTGTACTGTAATGACTTTGTGTGCACATATTCAGTGTAATGTGTTACACCAATCCAGTAAATTTATTTATTGTGTAACGTTATTTCCATGTATGTATGTCAGTTCGTTGTAATTTTAGCATCTTCTGTTCGTTAGGAAAATTAATATCTGTGAAAAATGTTACGAGAAAACAGTTGAGTAACGATGGCGAGCTGCGCTGCGCTGCGACTACGAGTGAAGCTGGACAGTACGACTGAAACAGACTGGCAGTGAACTGTCTGTGGTCTGGTCTGGTCTGGTACACTCAAAACTGTACTGGAATCTGCGGGAGGACACAGCTCCTGAAAGGTTTAACTTTGGTGATGTGAAAAATAAACGGGTAGACTGCGCTTTGATATTGATGGTCGGCGGCTCTCCACTGTCGTTTCTGGAAATCTGCATTGTTGGAATTAAATTCATTCGGTTGGTCTTGTCCCGATCTGCTTTTTGGCCATTGAGGTTTACTTATGTTGTACTCTGAAGGACCGTTGACTGACGAGACAGAGGAGCGTCAGCACCAGAGATCTTGCAGCAGTCGCCTCAGGTAGGGAGCTGACGAAAGTACATCTCTGCCATCACGCTGTCGAGTGTCAACCGACATTTCACTGCCGCAGGGCATCGATGCAAACACACACCTATAGACGAATAGTACTAAAGTGTGTTACATTGGTTTTAGTCAGTTTTCAATTTAATTTTTATCAGTTGTCCTTCAGTAACACATCAAATTAAAATAACATTTGTGCTTTTAAGAGGTATTTCAATGTCAGAACTTTATGTAGTTGTCACATGACCTGTACTGAGAACAGTAGTCCTCTGTTACTTTGTTAACTAGTGGTAATAGGGACGCCGTAATTTAATTAACGATATTTTGAGAACACTGGGGATAAAGATTGAACAATGCTATTCGATTGATACTGTGAACTCACATTATTGTAGGTAGTGCTCGTGAAGCAGTACAGGCATTTATAACAAGTCAACAACGGCTTGAAGTCGAAACTGATTACAGATGCGTCAGTTCAAGACAGGTCAGCACTCATTCCTCACTTTATTCCAATCAGAGACGATTAATTTGCACTGCTTAATAATTAAGGTGTCACACCAAGGACATTCTGAATTCTAACATATCTAAATTTTTAACAACAATCTTCTAGTTTTGTGACAGACATATTCATATAACAAAGTTGCACAGCCTACCTGTATGTCCATCTTCAGTAGCAAACAGTAACACAGAGTTATTTATTGTTAGAGCAGCTCCTGCTAAATAAAATTTATCGATGTTTTATTTGTTTACATGTCTCACTTTTATGAATTTAGTTTGTTTGTAATTGAAGCGTGCTTTTGTTGCGTATCTGAGTTCTCACTCAATCTTTCTTAGAAGGTATCTGCCAAGTAATATCAGAGAAACATTAGTTCAGGATGGAAACAGTTGGCCAAAGGTTTGGTTAACACAGACAGGTGTGTGGCGCTTTAATCACAACAGTTTACGAGATGTTTTGTGAAGGTTCTGATACAGATCATATACGAGTCAAGTAAAGTGAGGCACTCTCAAAGTTTACAAGCTAATTGGGAAGAGAGACGAGACGTATCAGCAGTGTATGTGCTTGTAACACACGTGGCCGAATGTTAGTTCCTTCAACTTTTCGTTAAACAGTCTCCACAGTGCAGTAGCGGTAACAAGACAGAGTTAGGAGCGCCTTAAAGTCGCCTACAGAGGCCGCCTGAGTTGCAGCTCATGCGCGGCGCGCGAGAGTTTCAGTATTCTCTGGCGGCACGCAGGTGGTCGTATTCTGATACGCCGTCATCAAGGCGAACGGTTGCTCGAAACGTGAACCATCCCACGGACACAGTGTCAACGGAATAGTATCAAGCCTGGGGAACATTTATCTCGGCTTCCGTGAGAACGATGGTGGAAATCGAAGACAGTGTGTTAGCTGTGGTCTTCGTAAACTCCTAGCGGGCCATCTGCAACCCTCATGCTTGATGTGTGTCCCGACTGTGGTGGAATTTTCTATTTGGATAACTGTCCGTGTTACAAGGCCTGAATCGTGCTACAGGGCTGTGAGCAGGGAGACGGTAGATGGCTCGGCCATTCATTTAGCCTGATCTGATCCCAATGGAGCATAGACACCTGGTGTCACATTCCTCCGGAAACTTACCAAAGACTCGTCGTTCCAGGACACACAGAGGCGCTGCAAAAGCGGACAAACACACTGCTAGGCATATGGCACAATGTTTGCCTCATCCGTGATGCATACTCAAACGAAGAATGTAGCACGCCATTTTAATATGTGTTCGCAGTTGCTACGGTAAATGAGCTATGGTGAATAAGTAATAATCATGACGATAACGATGATGATTGATGATCATGATCGATAAGCTAGACACAAATCGTATACTACCTGAGCACCGAGTGTAGCTCTGATATGTATTTACTTCGGTTCTGCTAGTCCACCTCCTCCGTCCCCCTTTGTCTGCCCCCCACACTACCCATTTCCTTCTCCCCCCCCCCTCTCTGTCCACCTCCTCCACCCTCCGCTTTCTGTCCATCTCCCCACGGTATACACGCGGGAGTACCCCAAGGAAGCATCCTAGGGCCCTTACTGTTTAACCTCTACATAAACGATCTCCCAACCACACAACACAACGATGGCAATCTACGCAGATGACACAGCCATCCTCGCGCAAGACTGGAAACCATCAAACATTACGTCACGCTTACAGACCGCACTCAGAGTGGCTGAGCCTTGGTTAGAGAAACGTCGACAAGTGCGAAGCCGTTCTGTTCACTAGAAGACCGAAGCAACTGCGCAAACACCGCTACTGCAGGCCAATAACTCTACATGCACGCCCAATACGTTTCCGCGAGAAAGTCAAATACCTCGGTGTATGGCTGGACCGGAAATTACTCTGGGGGGACCACTTACAACACATGACCAACAGAGCAAGCGCGAGGCTCAAACAGCTGTACCCTATGCTCAACAGGCCTAGCACACTGAACAGAAGGGTGTCGAGGTCCATGTACATGACACTTATCCGACCCCTGATGACGTACGCAGCTCCTGTCTGGGGATACGCTGCGCCTACACGCCTGCGCCGTCTGCAGCTCATACAAAACAAAGTACTCAAAATCATAAGCAATGCTCCACGATATACACGCATCGCGGGCCTTCACCGGGAATACCGACTTGAGACTCTCACTGGGGTATCCACAAACTCACCACAAAACTATACAGAAACTCCATACATTCGCAGAACCCGTTTATTCTGAATCTGGGGAACTACGACCACAACCATAGATGGAAACATAAAAGACTTGTAAGGACCTAACATCTATGGCCAAGTTCACGCAAACACAACGGTACAGGTGAGCCCCTGTTAATCAGCCATCACTATTGGATATCCAGTTGGAACGCACTTGCGGAATAACTGGCACCACGCAGGGAAGCCGTACCGTACACTTCATGCAGACAAGCTCCACACGCCCCCCACAGAGTAAGATGCTCTATGGCCGATCTCCCACTACTATATAACGATCCTGATCGTTCCAGGAATGCAGCGGCTGCAGCAAACATCGCCATCGCGTGCCACGGTAATGATGCACGTAACCCATTCTAACAAACCCAACCTTGCATGAACTATCGCAGATAGTAAGCCACTACTGCTCTTACTACCCATTCCACTGTCGCAGAGGTTTTCTCCCATGGCACGAGCCTTGGCACTTTTTTCCCTCTGCTCTTCAAATTGCTACCCTCATTCGCGTTTCGTCTACTATCTATCACGTGATGGACCGTGTTAGTGCGTAGTCTTACCCAGACGCACGGATAACATCACAGCCCAGCATCCTGTGATCCACCTATTAGATAACTAACATGTTGACGGAGGTGATAGTAGAACTTTAGGTTTGATCACCACGTTGGTGCGGGCGTTTGTCTATCTCCCCTGCCCCCCTCACTAACCATTTCCTTATATCCTTCTCCTCCCATCCCCCCAGTCTCCGTCCTCCACCCCCCCCCCCCCCCTGTCCATCTCCTCCTGCCACTCTCTCTGTGCATCTCCTCCTTCCCTCATTTTCTTCACCTGTCTCTTGTACAGTGATATAATTTTGTATGAATTTTCAGCAGCGTATGTGGATACTGCCTGGTAAATGTGTTGTGAAAAGAGTTAGTAGGAAAGAAGCAATAAATGTAAACATCATGATGCCATGCTTATTGCTACAGTTCTACTGTATGAACAGCAAAACTGTAGTAAGCGATAAATTTTCTTGAAACTTCTGGAAGATCGAAACTGTGTGTTAGCCGAGCGGTCTGAGGCGCTGCAGTCATGGACTGTGCGGCTGGTCCCGGCGGAGGTTCGAATCCTCCCTCGGGCACGCGTGTGTCTGTGTTTGTCCTTAGGATAATTTAGGTTAAGTAGTGTGTAAACGTAAGGACTAATGACCTTAGCAGTTACGTCTCATAAGATTTCACATACATTTGAACATTTGAAACTCTGTGCCGAACCGAAACTCGGGTCCATAGTTCAATTTTAATCTGCAAGGAAGACTCATATCAGCATATCAGCGCACACTCTACCATAGAGTGAAAATTTCATTCCAGATAAGCCTTTTTCCTTTCATAACTTTGTGGGAGTTCTTAGCGAGAAATGCTGAAACTCTGTGTAAAGTTTGTTGCAAGGCACTAAGTTCTACTATCAAATACTGGATAGTGTGCACAGTAGCTATACATTATGCAACGTGTGTACATTATGCAAAAAATAATGTGGAATTACGGAATTACCACATTGAGGATCATGTAAGAATTATATTCATTACTTTGACTTGCTTCAAGCAGAACTTACCAAGTAAGAAAAGCATTTTCACAAGTGTGATGGAGCTCAAAAGTCAAAGAGCTAACAGCTTTTTTAAAAAAGACTAAATATTTTTCCTGATTCGCATAATATTCTTCAAATCAATTATTATCTTGTGCCAAACACTTTCTAAAGTAGCCTATGTGCTTCTTCAGCAGTCGAACTATCTCCTTCCAAAATTTTATCGAACTTTTTGTGTGTACGCTTTTACGATTGTAGGAGTTATTCTTTTGTTCGTTGTTACTGTTATTCGTTGTTACCGTTATTTGCAGTTACCGTTATTCGCTGTGTCAATTATTCATTGTGTGGTACTGAACGATGTCAGTGGGAAGTTCGTCGAAAGTTTTAATTGGAAAATATTGAGGTCGTTCTCTTGGCCAGGGGATTGCCACACGAGGGCAGTCAAGAGAAGTGGTTTGCGCGTTACGCGCCTACTTTGAGAATGAAAAAGTTAATGGCGGTCTGCTGCTCTCCGTTACCAAAGTGATCGACAGAACTGCTGCAACTCTGAATATAAACAAAAACACTGTTGTGATGATTCGCGAGGAAATGCTCGACAAAGAAAATGAAGCTGAAGAACCATCGAAAATTAACAGCACTGGGAAAAATCTTCGTCCGCATAAGCGAATTACCATTATCGATTGGTCTGCAGAGGAAGCGATTCGTCATCATTTTTATGATTATTGTCGCAGGAAGGAACATCTGGCGCTCAGAAAATTACTGGTCACAAAGAATCAGGACTTTTTCAAGGCAGTCGCACATCTTTGTCCACAGTTTTCCACAGCCTTGGCTTTCACTATGGACATTTCTGTGGCCTTGAGCTGTTGATGAGGAGGGATGATATAGCTGCAAGGTGCTGCATATTTTCAAGTTACATCAGTAGTATAAATACCGACGAAGTGGTGTGGCTTGACGAAAGGTGGGTCAAGTCTGGTGACGTTGTCACGCAGGGTTGGACAGACGACACAGACAAAGGAACAAAGGCAACGCCTTCTTCACGCAGGCATTTCGCAAGGTTTTCACCCACACAGTCTCATGCTTTTTAAATCAAAGAAAACAGCAAACTGTCACCAAGAAATAATCATGTTACGTTTACAAAATTGTTCTAAGATTTACTAATACTAAATCTTGGAAAACAGTCAACAATTCTATTAGATAATGCTCCTTACAATTGAGTTGTTGTTGACAAGACACCTAGCAGGGCAAACCGAAAGGAGAACTCATGGGCTTCAGCGTCATAACTTCGGTGTAAGTAATGAGCATAAGAAGGTAGAGCTTATGAAAAACATCTCTCTTCATAAGCCACAGTTCCCTCCATACGAAATCCCCCAACGGACAAAAAGGAAATCATGTGTCCAATCGTTAGGATGTCACCTTACCACTGCCATTTCAACTCAACAGAGTTGATTTGAGCCCAAATTAAAGATTACGTTTCCACGATTAATAATAAATTTATACTCTCTGCAGTTGAAGCGTTCCCAAGAGAAGGTGTCAGGAACGTAACTTCTGAAGACTGGAAGAAAGTCGTCAAACACACTCAGAGAGTCATGGAAAGTGAGTAGCAGAATGAAACTCTTTTGGAAAATTCATTGGATGAGGTGATAATTTCATTAACTGAAGACTGTGACAGTAATACTGACTCTTCAAAAACCGTCATAGCAACGACAGCAACATCAGCGGAGTTTCTCGGCTATCCCCGTACAAATGGGGCACAGGCGGGTCCAGTTACTTGTTCGGCTTGCACAGTTTACATCTGTAGGTACCTAAGTACAAAATTATACCGTCGTAAGTTTTGAAATTTTTAATAAGAAGGGCTCAATAGCAACTAATTTCAAAGGAAGTTCGTCTCAGGAATTTATTACGTAGCACACTAAATAAATATTACTGCTTACAATATGACTGCTGTAATCAGAGGCCCTATTATTGGTATCGCTTTTGTTCTTTCTGAACACTAGAGGTTTTCCCCACCGTGATAAACACGATTAATTTTATTTTTTGTTCTGTTAGGATTAAGTAGGAGGATCAGAAAAATTACTAACCGTTTCATTACAATACAACAGCGATCTCTTTCTCGTGTCGAAACTGAACGAGTGCCAGACTAGTAACTAACGCGCGAGCGGCCCATTGTGCGTCGTATTTAATTCAAATTATCTCGCATTAAAGATCTCCGACAGAGTTCTCGTTTCAAACATATGAAAATACGATGCATTCTTAAGATTTCATTAGCATAAAGTATTCAACTAACTTCAACAACAGATAAGTTTCCCTTATATCGAAAATTCGGGAACATCGTCAGAAAATGCAGTTTCATGAACTGCCTTCATATCGCATTAATAATTTGATGCCGCATTTAAAAGTAAAATCACAACCCCGTGTATCTCTTTCAGGACAGATTGATGCGATTCACATATTTATGATGTGAATAGTTTGCCTGTTTGAGCGAGTTGAATGAAATGAAAGATTGTGCGTGTCTTCCGTGGGGGATGTGGCAACTTTGTTCCGAGCCTGCACGTGCTCCCACGCAAGGGTGAGTCCTAACGTAGTCTTGTATCCTGAACTACGTGTCGTGCAGTGGTAATTTGAACAGTACATGCAAAGTGTGTGGCTGATACAGTTAGTAGTGAAAAAGTAATAAATTTAAAACATTATGCCTGAAGGGAATATGTTGTTGTTGTTGTTGTGGTCTTCAGTCCTGAGACTGGTTTGATGCAGCTCTCCATGCTACTCTATCCTGTGCAAGCTTTTTCATCTCCCAGTACCTACTGCAACCTACATCCTTCTGAATCTGCTTAGTGTATTCATCTCTTGGTCTCCCTCTACGATTTTTACCCTCCACGCTGCCCTCCAATACTAAATTGGTGATCCCTTGATGCCTCAGAACATGTCCTACCAACCGATCCCTTCTTCTGGTCAAGTTGTGCCACAAACTTCTCTTCTCCCCAATCCTATTCAATACTTCCTCATTAGTTATGTGATCTACCCATCTAATCTTCAGCATTCTTCTGTAGCACCACATTTCGAAAGCTTCTATTCTCTTCTTGTCCAAACTATTTATCGTCCATGTTTCACTTCCATACATGGCTACACTCCATACGAATACTTTCAGAAATGACTTCCTGACACTTAAATCAATACTGGATGTTAACAAATTTCTCTTCTTCAGAAACGCTTTCCTTGCCATTGCCAGCCTACATTTTATGTCCTCTCTACTTCGACCATCATCAGTTATTTTGCTCCCCAAATAGCAAAACTCCTTTACTACTTTAAGTGCCTCATTTCCTAATCTAATTCCCTCAGCATCACCCGACTTAATTAGACTACATTCCATTATCCTTGTTTTGCTTTTGTTGATGTTCATCTTATATCCTCCTTTCAAGACACTGTCCATTCCATTCAACTGCTCTTCCAAGTCCTTTGCTGTCTCTGACAGAATTACAATGTCATCGGCGAACCTCACAGTTTTTATTTCTTCTCCATGAATTTTAATACCTACTCCGAATTTTTCTTTTGTTTCCTTTACTGCTTGCTCAATATACAGATTGAACAGCATCGGGGAGAGGCTACAACCCTGTCTTACTCCCTTCCCAACCACTGCTTCCCTTTCATGTCCCTCGACTCTTATAACTGCCATCTGCTTTCTGTACAAATTGTAAATAGCCTTTCGCTCCCTGTATTTTACCCCTGCCACCTTTAGAATTTGAAAGAGAGTATTCCAGTCAACGTTGTCAAAAGCTTTCTCTAAGTCTACAAATGCTAGAAACGTAGGTTTGCCTTTCCTTAATCTTTCTTCTAAGATAAGTCGTAAGGTCAGTATTGCCTCACGTGTTCCAGTGTTTCTACGGAATCCAAACTGATCTTCCCCGAGGTTGGCTTCTACTAGTTTTTCCATTCGTCTGTAAAGAATTCGTGTTAGTATTTTGCAGCTGTGACTTATTAAGCTGATAGTTCGGTAATTTTCACATCTGTCAACACCTGCTTTCTTTGGGATTGGAATTATTATATTCTTCTTGAAGTCTGAGGGTATTTCGCCTGTTTCATACATCTTGCTCACCAGATGGTAGAGTTTTGTCAGGACTGGCTCTCCCACGGCCGTCAGTAGTTCCAATGGAATATTGTCTACTCCGGGGGCCTTGTTTCGACTCAGGTCTTTCAGTGCTCTGTCAAACTCTTCACGCAGTATCATATCTCCCATTTCATCTTCATCTACATCCTCTTCCATTTCCATAATATTGTCCTCAAGTACATCGCCCTTGTATAGACCCTCTATATACTCCTTCCACCTTTTTGCTTTCCCTTCTTTGCTTAGAACTGGGTTTCCATCTGAGCTCTTGATATTCGTACAAGTCGTTCTCTTATCTCCAAAAGTCTCTTTAATTTTCCTGTAGGCGGTATCTATCTTACCCCTAGTGAGATAGGCCTCTACATCCTTACATTTGTCCTCTAGCCATCCCTGCTTAGCCATTTTGCACTTCCTGTCGATCTCATTTTTGAGACGTTTGTATTCCTTTTTGCCTGTTTCACTTACTGCATTTTTATATTTTCTCCTTTCATCAATTAAATTCAATATTTCTTCTGTTACCCAAGGATTTCTACTAGCCCTCGTCTTTTTACCTACTTGATCCTCTGCTGCCTTCACTACTTCATCCCTCAAAGCTACCCATTCTTCTTCTACTGTATTTCTTTCCCCCATTCCTGTCAATTGCTCCCTTATGCTCTCCCTGAATCTCTGTACAACCTCTGGTTCTTTTAGTTTATCCAGGTCCCATCTCCTTAAATTCCCACCTTTTTGCTGTTTCTTCAGTTTTAATCTACAGGTCATAACCAATAGATTGTGGTCAGAGTCCACATCTGACCCTGGAAATGTCTTACAATTTAAAACCTGGTTCCTAAATCTCTGTCTTACCATTATATAATCTATCTGATACCTTTTAGTATCTCCAGGGTTCTTCCATGTATACAACCTTCTTTCATGATTCTTAAACCAAGTGTTAGTTATGATTATGTTGTGCTCTGTGCAAAATTCTACCAGGCGGCTTCCTCTTTCATTTCTGTCCCCCAATCCATATTCACCTACTATGTTTCCTTCTCTCCCTTTTCCTACACTCGAATTCCAGTCACCCATGACTATTAAATTTTCGTCTCCCTTCACAATCTGAATAATTTCTTTTATTTCATCATACATTTCTTCAATTTCTTCGTCATCTGCAGAGCTAGTTGGCATATAAACTTGTACTACTGTAGTAGGTGTGGGCTTCGTATCTATCTTGGCCACAATAATGCGTTCACTATGCTGTTTGTAGTAGCTTACCCGCATTCCTATTTTCCTATTCATTATTAAACCTACTCCTGCATTACCCCTATTTGATTTTGTGTTTATAACCCTGTATTCACCTGACCAGAAGTCTTGTTCCTCCTGCCACCGAACTTCACTAATTCCCATTATATCTAACTTCAACCTATCCATTTCCCTTTTTAAATTTTCTAACCTACCTGCCCGATTAAGGGATCTGACATTCCACGCTCCGATCCGTAGAACGCCAGTTTTCTTTCTCCTGATAACGACATCCTCTTGAGTAGTCCCCGCCCGGAGATCCGAATGGGGGACTATTTTACCTCCGGAATATTTTACCCAAGAGGACGCCATCATCATGTAATCATACAGTAAAGCTGCATGCCCTCGGGAAAAATTACGGCTGTAGTTTCCCCTTGCTTTCAGCCGTTCGCAGTACCAGCACAGCAAGGCCGTTTTGGTTATTGTTACAAGGCCAGATCAGTCAATCATCCAGACTGTTGCCCTTGCAACTACTGAAAAGGCTGCTGCCCCTCTTCAGGAACCACACTTTTGTCTGGCCTCTCAACAGATACCCCTCCGTTGTGGTTGCACCTACGGTACGGCTATCTGTATCGCTGAGGCACGCAAGCCTCCCCACCAACGGCAAGGTCCATGGTTCATGGGGGGGGGGAAGGGAATATGAATATTGCAACAAACTTTATTTTAAACCTTCATGAAACTTTGAAACTTTATATCGCTGACACTCGTCCCCTGCTCCCCCCCCCCCCCCCAACCCTCCCACCCCACCCCTGATTAATGTTGTAAGGAAAGTTCATCGCCCCTTGCTGCATTTTCGCGGGAATATGAATAGCGAAAATGCAGCAAGGGGCGATGAACTTTCCTTACAACATTAATCAGGGGTGGGGTGGGAGGGTTGGGGGGGGGGGAGCAGGGGACGAGTGTCAGCGATATAAAGTTTCAAAGTTTCATGAAGGTTTAAAATAAAGTTTGTTGCAAGTGCTCTCGTTCTCAAATACTGCATAAATGAAATGTGGTATTCGTGCGTCGTGGCCTACGCTTCTGTTTCGCACCCACCTCTTTGGTAGGTAGGTAGTTCTTACCCCTACAGCGATTCTTTCCAGACAGTAACTGATATGTGTACGAAGTTTGGTCGAAATTGGTCCAGTGGTTTCGGAGAAGATACAGAACATACATTCATTTTCACAATATACAGTTGAATACTTTTATTTTTTATTTTTATTTTTTATTTTTTTTTTATTTTTTTTGTAATTCGATTTTGATGAAGTACAGCCTTTAAGCTACCACTAGCTACGCTCAAGTAACCATCTAGTAGTTCTGGAGATTAGCGTGTTTAGACAGACAGACAAGCATGTTTCAGTAAAACTTTAAATCGTAATATCTTTTTTCCGTGATCCGATTTTGGTGCCCAGAACTGTGTTCAAGTTCCCTGCTGGAACCCCACGAAATTTGATACAGTAGTCTCGGAGATTGTTTGAGTTCAAAGACCATGAACCATGGACCTCGCCGTTGGTGGGGGGATCCCAAACAAAGCAGGTGTTGACAGATGTGAAAATTACCGAACTATCAGCTTAATAAGTCACGGCTGCAAAATACTAACGCGAATTATTTACGGACGAATGGAAAAACTAGTAGAAGCTGATCTCGGGGAAGATCAGTTTTGATTCCGTAGAAATATTGGAACACGTGAGGCAATACTAACCCTACGACTTATCTTAGAAGCTAGATTAAGGAAAGGCAAACCGACGTTTCTAGCTTTTGTAGACTTAGAGAAAGCTTTTGACAGTGTTGACTGGAACACTCTTTTTCAAATTCTGAAGGTGGCAGGGGTAAAATACAGGGAGCGAAAGGCTATTTACAATTTGTACAGAAACCAGAGGGCAGTTATAAGACTCGAGGGCATGAAAGGGAAGCAGTGGTTGGAAAGGGAGTGAGACAGGGTTGTAGCCTCTCCCCGATGTTATTGCATCTGTATATTGAGCAAGCAGTGATGGAAAGAAAACAAAAATTCGGAGTAGGTATTAAAATTCATGGAGAAGAAATAAAAACTTTGAGGTGCGCCGATGAGATTGTAATTCTGTCAGAGACAGCAAAGGACTTGGAAGAGCAGTTGAACGGAATGGATAGTCTCTTGAAAAGAGGATATAAGATGAACATCAACAAAAGCAAAACGAGGATAATGGAATGTAGTCGAATTAAGTCGGGTGATGGTGAGGGAATTAGATTAGGAAATGAGACACCTAAAGTAGTAAAGGAGTTTTTCTATTTGGGGAGCAAAATAACTGATGATGGTCGAAGCAGAGAGGATATAAAATGTAGACTGGCAATAACAAGGAAAGCGTTTCTGAAGAAGAGAAATTTGTTAACATCTAGTATAGGTTTAGGTGTCAGGAAGTCTTTTCTGAAGGTATTTCTGTGGAGTGTTGCCATGTATGGAAGTGAAACGTGGACGATAAATAGTTCAGACGAGAAGAAAATAGAAGCTTTCGAAATGTGGTGCTACAGAAGGATGCTGAAGATTAGATGGGTAGATCATATAAGTAATGAGGAGGTATTGAATAGAATTGGGGACAAGAGAAATTTGTGGCACAACTTGACTAGAAGAACGGATCGGTTGGTAGGACATATTCTGAGGCATCAAGGGATCAGCAATTTAGTATTGGTGGGCAGTACGGAGGGTAAAAATCTTAGAGGGAGACCAAGAGATGAATACACTAAGCAGATTCAGAAGGATGTAAGTTGCGCTAGGTACAGGGAGATGAAGAAGCTTGCACAGGATAGAGTAGCATGGAGAGCTGCATCAAACCAGTCTCAGAACTGAAGAGCTCAACAACAACAACATATTAGTATGGCTACAGATATCCAAGTAATACGCAACTTTATAACTTCCTGGTGGAAGATGATGCATTCTAACAGCCTCTCGTGGGTCCTTTGGGCTTTCGTCTTGTCGTATGCGTTTGGAAGTTTCACGGGCAGCTTGTGCACTGTCTCCGGTCTGCTGAGGGGCCTTCCCTGCTCGACGAGGCTGTCGTCGTCGTCGTCGTCGCCGCCGCCGTCAGCGCCTTCCGCGATGGAGAGGAAGTCGATGTTGAGGACCTTGAGCTGCGAGGACAGGTAGATGATGAGCGTGACGTAGAAGGTGTCGAGCGTGCTGGTGGAGAGGTAGAGCAGCATCAGCCAGTAGCAGACGCCCACGTAGGCCAGCTGGTAGGCGGGCGCCCCCACCGGCTGCCCGCGCGGCCACCACAGCAGCATCGCCAGGTTGCGGCCCAGCAGCGGGTCCAGCGTCTCGTTCGCTGTGGGGGTCACAAACCGTGTACCGCTCCCTACCATTACCGCAATCTCAACATGAATGAGCAGTAAGGATAAAAATTGTCGTAGGAACTAAACCTCTGGGACAACAAATACAAACTTTGAGGTTTGTCGGTGACATTGCAATGCTGTCGCAGACAGCAAAGGACCTGGAAGAGTAGTTGAACGGAATGGGCAGTGTCTTGAAAAGAGGATATAAGATGAACATCAACAAAAGCAAAACAAGGATAATAGACTGTAGTCGAATTATGTCAGATGATGCTGAAGCAATTAGATTAGGAAGCGAGCCACTTAAAGCAGTACATGACTTCTGGTATTTGGACAGTAAAATAACTGATGATGGCTGAAGCAGGGAGGAATATAAAATGTAGACTGGCAATAGCAAGAAAAAGTTTCCGAAGAAGACAAATTTGTTAACATCGAATATAGATTTATGTGACAGGAAGTGTTTTCTGAAAGTATTTGTATGGCGTGTAGACATATATGGATGTGAAACATGGACGATAGACAGTTTACACAAGAAGAGAATAGACGCTTTTGAAATGTGGTACTACAGAAGAATGCTGAAGATTAGATGGGCGGAGTACGTAAGTAGTGAGTAGGTGCCGAATAGAATTGGGGAGGAAGGACATTTTGTGCCACAACTTGACTAAATGAAGCGAAGTTAACAGAGTACATTTTGAGACTTCAAGGGATCACGAATTCAGTACCGGAGGGAGTTGTGGGGAGGTAAAAATCATAGTGGGAGACAAAGAGATGAATACCGTAAGCAGATTCAGAAGGATGTAGGTTGCAGTAAGGTACTTGGAGATGAAGAGGCTTGCACAGGTTGGAGCAGCATGGAGAGCTGCGTCAAACCAGTCTTCCAACTGAAGACCACACCAACAACACAACTACGAACATGCCTAGTCCCATCCACAGTGCCAATATACAGACAAGTATTAGCGATCATCACGTCATCACAGCGACGATGATTCCTAAAGTTAACAAATACATCAGGATATCTAGCAAAGTTTTTATGCTAAAATATCAGATAAACTGTTTTCGGTATCCCACCGCGTAGTTGCAATACGAAGATAATAAAGAAAAGGTAGCCAAATTTTAAATTGATTGTACACACAGCAAAAAAAGTTTTGCATCGCCTCGGTTCCGAGAGTTCCGGAACCTTTACAGAAAATTGGACCAGAGATCAACATAAACATCATTTCCGGCCTTTTCTTGCTCATGAAAACCACTCATTGTACGTTGTACCACCGTAGAGCGAGACCTTCAGAGTTGGTGGTTCTAACAACCCTACCACAACAAAGGTCAGCATTTAATAACGATTGTGGTGTTGCTCACGCTGCTAAATACTGCATTTTCGGGCAACAACAGCCATATTATGCGGCAGGTGTCATTAGAGCACAGTTAATAGTCATTTCATGTAATAATGAAAAAACTAGGCACTCATCTTTTTGTGTTTCCCACGCTGGTCTCGTCGTAAAATCATGGCTCAATCGTTGAAAATCTAGGTGGTTGTGATTCCAAGCTCGGATGCAAAGAGGCCTAGGTTTTATCGTGCTATATTCAAAAGTTATGTAGATGCGCTTCACAAACCATCCTTGAAGATTACACTTTTGCTGGACAATGGTGATGTAAAAAAATAATCAGCACTCCGAAATTAAGTTACACTTCCTTTTAATTGCTTTTATTGCAATATCACGTAAACACAAAACATCACTTCACAATACAAAACATACTTGAAAACATCTCTCTCACAGTCACTGTTAAAGTTAACATTTTATAAGCGGACTACGTTATGCGTCTTTCCAACATGACGTCCAACACTTGACTTTCTCAACGTCCGACTCTCTAACAAGTTAACAACTAACTCACTAATAATCGCTTACGCGCCCAAAAATCAGAGTTACAAGTACGTCAAAGATCATTGACAAAAGAAAGAATACACATAAGAATAATATCATTGCAATATAAACATATCGATGTATGAAAAGTGAAATCAAATCTGAATGTTGTCTCAGAAATATGTTAAGTAGTTAACAGAAATACAGTAGAATATTACCGGTATCGAGAGGTTCAGGTGAGGTACCATAATGGTTACGTAATTCAAGTACCATTACATGGTGCAGATTGCTGTACACGCCGATACCTCTAATACCCAGTAGCACGTCCTCTAGGATTGATGCTTGGCTGTATTCGTCGTGACATTAGATTGGATTAGATTAGATTCGGTTTTAGTTCCATAGAACCAAAAAATTAGATGATTCTCGTGGGTGTCGAACACGTCAGAAAGTATAACATAAAAACATAAAACATTTGAATATAATACTTACTACCCTGATCATTTGTCAGGAGATAGCCGAAATAGGTTACTACAGTGCAGTAATATTTACAGAATTAACACGCTGTCAGAATGAAACACTGTTACGGACTATTAATAAATTTATCATACACAAAATACCTAATCTTCACGGTTTTGACCAAATGTTGTCAAAACTGAAATGTAACCGATATTTTTACTTAATCTGGCTTAACAGTCTCTGTTAAGATATTCACCTATGGAGTAGAAGGAGTTGCGTATCAAAAAGCCTTTCAAACTCTGTTTAAACCGTGCTTTATCTGAAACCAAGTTTTTAATGGTTGCATGTCTTCTTATGTTATACACATGCTGGAAGGAAATCTCTTACAGGTTTTGAACCGCATGTAGTGGGTCTTCTCAAAGTTTAATGACAGTGAATTAGCTTTAAACCACTTATTAATGTTAGGAAAAATTGATTAGCAGCTATTTCTAAATCTGTACTTGACTTGCTACTTATTGCAATATTTGTATCATCTGAAAAACAAACTTAGCATCTGGCAATGTAATAGATGAGAGGTTATTAATGTACACAAGAAAAAGCAATGGAGCCAAGATGGAACGTTGAGGAACACCACATGTAATTAATTGCCAGTCAAATGAAGACTGACTGCTCACTGCACAGGTATTTCACAACGAAACCCTTTGTTTCCTGTTAGACAGATAAGACTCAAACAATTTCGCAGCATTGCCGGTGACACCATAATATTCTAATTTACTTAAGAGAATGCTGTGGTTCACACCGTCAAAGGCTTTTGACAGGTCACAGATAATGCCAGTAGCCTCTAATTTATTATCAAATCAAAGCACTGTTGGTCCAGATTGCCCCACTCCTCAATAGCTATTCGGCGTAGATCCCTCAGAGTGATTGGTGGGTCACGTCGTCCATAAACAGCCCTTTTCAATCTATACCAGGCATGTTCCATAGGGTTCATGTCTGGAGAACATGCTGGCGACTCTAGTCGAGCGATTCCGTTATCCTGAAGGAAGTCATTCACAAGATGTGCACGATGGGGGCGTGAATTATCGTCCATGAAGACGAATGCGTCGCCAATATGCTGCCGATATGGTTGAATTATCAGTCGGAGGATGGCATTCACGTATAGTACAGCTGTTACGGCGCCTTCAATGACCACCAGCGGCGTACGTCGGCCGTACATAATGCCACCCCAGAACAGCAGGGAACCTCCACCTTGCTGCACTCGCTGGACAGTGTGTGTAAGGCGTTCAGCCTGACCGGGGTTGCCTCCGAACAGATCTCCTACGATTGTTTGGTTGAAGGCATATGCGACACACTCATCGGTGAAGAAAACGTGACGCCAATCCTGAGCGGTCAATTCGGCATGTTGTTGGGCTCATCTGTGCCGCGCCGCATGGTGTCGTAGTTGCAAAGATGGACCTCGCAATGGACGTCGGGAGCGAAGTTGCGCATCATGCAGCCTATTGTGCACAGTTTGAGTCGTAACACGACGTCCTGTGGCTGCACGAAAAGCATTATTCAACATGGTGGCGTTGCTGTCGGGGTTCTTCCGAGCCAGAATCCGTAGGTAGCGGTCATCCACTGCAGTAGTAGCTCTTGGGCGGCCTGAGCGAGGCATGTCATCGACAGTTCCTGTCTCTCTGTATCTCCTCCCTGTCCGAACAACACCGCTTTGGTTCACTCCGAGACGCCTGGACACTTCCCTTGTTGAGAGACGTTCCTGGCACAAAGTAATCGCGGTATTGACCGTCTAGGCATGGTTGAACTACAGATAACACGAGCCGTGTACCTCCTTCCTGGTGGAATGACTGGAACTGATCGGCTGTCCGACCCCCACCGTCTAATAGGCGCTGGTCATGCATGTTTGTTTACGTCTTTGAGCGGCTTTAGTGACATCTCTGAACAGTCAAAGGAACTGTGTCTGTGATACAATATCCACAGTCAACGTCTATCTTCAGTTGTTCTGAGAACCGAGGTGACGCAGAACTTTTTTTGATGTGTGGAAATTACATTCTGGAGAAGTGTACTCGCACCACTAATTGAATTGAGAACTCAAAAGACGAACAGTGGCTTAATAACAAAATCCTGCAAATGTTAAAAACAGAGATTGTTGCACCTGTCCTTAAAAAAATAAAAAATGCCCCAGAACTGTCGATCCTAAAAGTTACTGGAAATTTATGCGTCTTTAAAGAGATGGATGTGCAAAGCATACAAGAACTTCCATTGTTGTACATTAGTGAAAGATGGTGCCGAGAATTCTAAAATATTCTTGCCCCATGAAAAATGTCTGAGCAGATGGAAGTCTTCTATTCAGTCACCTGTTGATCGGCCTGCCGTGGCAATAGAAGACAGCAAAGGAAAACTGTGGTTTTAAATTTCACATTTCAAACATCGTTCACCACTGTTTCACAAACTCTTGTTTGGAGGATACAGAAACAGGCATCATTGGGCTCGAAAACCAGCTGAAAGAATTGAAAACAAGTTATCAGGTCCGACTGGAACCTCATTTCGGCCTTACATAATTATTCCTCATTCGCCCCTTAGCTTTTAAATCTTATGGAGTCCCCAGGCACTGCAAAAAGGGCCGGTGGACGTGTAGGGTATGTAAGTAATCTTGTGCAATTACGTCAGTGTATACTGAATGTTCTGTGTTACCGTGTGGAAACTATATCGTGGCAGTTGGCCGCAAGCGTGAAGAAACGAGTACGTGGGCTCCCAAAGAGTGAGGATTTGTCCGAGGCAACAAGCTACGCCCCCCTCCCCTCTCCCCGTTTCCATACATCTACGAAAGCAGAACAGACACAATGATCATAGGGATCGGCGATACCTCCTCGGTCTCGTGGGAGTCCAGGATTTGCCTCCTCAGTTATTTGAAAACACGAGGAAAAAGCAACGAGCAATGCACAACGCAAAACAAAGTGGAGGGCACAGGGCGTTTACTAGTGACATGGTGCTACTGTTTGCTGTGGGTGGCAGTGGCAGTTCGGGCTCAACCTCTTAGGGTGTCTGTCGGTGAACTCAACGAGCGAGCAGCGCTTTTTGTGGGGGAAGGACCTGGCAATGGTCGTACAGGCACATCCACAGAGCTGTCCATTTCCTGTACAGCAGAGTACCGCAGCGTGCGGTGATTTACGTTAATTCTGTCCGTGTGATTTTATTTACCATAGTTAGTCAATTTAGTTTGTGTATTTTGTGAGATACTTAGTTCTTTAGATGTGACATATAAGCGTACTACATCACAACAAAATTTCCACGATACAAAGAAGAGTATTTCGGAGTAAAGAGCGTTCGGTCGCCTCTAGCGTAATTAAACAAAACGAACCGCGGCCTGATATTGTCCGTCCCTATCAAAGGGCTGGAGTTTATGCAGTAGCCTGTCTTGCTAGAATGAGACGCATGAGAAAGGAACGTGAAAATGGAACACATAGTTTAGTGGAATCACCAAGATAGAGCGCTCACAATATTGAGAGGAAACCCATCGTTTTAGAGAACTTTATAAAACCGGTAATTCTGAAAACGATGGACGATTTTTACGTAGCTCAAAAAATAGTGGAAATGTTACGCAAATTACTTATTGCTGTAAAAGAGAAAATCCATTGTTTTGGCAGATTTATGCTTTGCAGAAACAGTTCGTGAAATGGGATTTATCTGTAAGACACCTGTAAGTAAAAGAGAGTCTCTAACAAAGAGAACTTATGCAACTGATCGGCGATGCAAATATTTGATAAAAGTAATGAAGTTAAAACAGGAAGTTGGAAAGTTCTTTTATATCAACGAAGCTTGGGTGGACAACAACAACATTTATAGAAAATGTTGTCGGTGTCCTGGTGTTGACAGAGTCCTAGACAATGTTGTTAGAAATGGTTCAAATGGCTCTCAGCACTATGGGACTTAACATCTATGGTCATCAGTCCCCTAGAACTTAGAACTACTTAAACCTAACTAACCTAAGGACAGCACACAACACCCAGCCATCACGAGGCAGAGAAAATCCCTGACCCCGCCGGGAATCGAACCCGGGAACCCGGGCGTGGGAAGCGAGAACGCTACCACACGACCACGAGATGCGGGCAAAATGTTATTAGAAGCAACAGCGTTATTGTAGTGAATATTGACCCAATAGTAGGTTTATTTATAACGTACAACAATGTCCTCATCCAAATATTTCCCATCACATATTACACACTTATAACAGTGCGTTTTTCAAAAGCCTAAGACTTCTTGGGACAGCTTTCAGCTCTCTCACAGAAGCGATTTTAACCTTATCTGTGTTTGTAAAAGAGTACCCTTTCAAAACCACATGGAGCGATTATGGAGGCTAGGGCATCATTACAATCTTGTTTTGACCAAACAGTAACGAACACGCAACGAAGTCTGAAATGATGCATTATCGTCTTGCAAAAACCATGAATTGCTCCGCCACTACCGGACTTTTTTCGGATTGCTTCACGAAGACGGCATTGAACGTGTAAATAGTACTCCTTATTGTTCGTTTTACCCTGTGGCAAGCACTGATGATGCGCTATAACGTTAAAATCGAAGAACACTGCGAGCATAGCCTCCAGATTTGATCGTAATGTCGATAGTTTTAGGTCTTGCAGAATTATTAACGACCGCAACACATTCACATAACATTGGATTTAGTCATCAGTAATATAATCCTTCAGTGTTTACAATAGTCTGCCAACGCTGGGATGACTTTACGATTACGCGACTGTCGATATCACGAGGCTTTGAGGCAAAGAAATCTTCGAGTCTTGTTCGGTGCTCATTTTCATCCGGAATGGAAGTTCCTTGAAGGTCGTTCGACAGAGGGCGGAAAGGCGAAAATCTGAGGGGGCAAGATCGGATGAATGAGTTGGGTGCGGTGTGACTTACGAACCCAAATCCTGTTACCGCTTTTTGCCAGCGCAACAGAATGCGGGCGGGCGTTATCATGGAGTGGCGCCAGTTCTCGCAGTCTTGCTGGTCACCGTTCTTGGACCACGTGTGCAGGGCCTCTCAGGTGTCAGCAGTGATGGTCACACCTCGGGGAAACAATCAGCAGTACAGCAGCACATCTTTTGCAGATGCTCGCAGGTCTTTGTACGGTAAGCTGCTGCTTTGTTTGGGCTCAACAGTTCATTTCTTGTACTTATGTTAGCATAAAAGACACCATTTGCCGTCACCAGTAACGATACAGGGTACGAGTGGTAGGTGTTGCTCGAGAGCCAATTGATGGCGAGCAAGCAGGGGCGCACGCATAGCCACCCACTGATTTTTGTGATTTTAGCTTGGAACATACTACAGCCACGAACCTAGTTTTCAGCTTCCCCATAGCATGAAAATGTCGCAAAATGGTGCAATGATTACAGTTTGATAAGCCACGGCTCCAAAATACTAACACGAATACTTTACAGACGAATGGAAAAAGTGGTAGAAGACGGGGAAGATCAGTTTGGATTCCGTAGAAATGTTGGAATACGTGAGGCAATACTGACCCTACGACTTATCTTAAAAAATAGATTAAGGAAACGCAAACCCACGTTTCTAGCTTTTATAAACTATACCCGATGTTATTCAATTTGTATATTGAGCAAGCAGTAAAGGAAACAAAAGAAAAATTCGGAGTAGGAATTAAAATCCATGGAGAAGAAATAAAACCTTTGAGGTTGGCCGATGACATTGTAATTCTGTCAGAGACAGCAAAGGACTTGGAAGAGCAGCTGAACGGAATGGACAGTGTCTTGAAAGGAGGATATAAGATGAACATCAACAAAAGCAAAACGAGGATAATGGAACGTAATCGAATTAAATCGGGTGATGCTGAGGGTATTAGTTTAGGAAATGAGACGCTTAAAGTAGAAAATGAGTTTTGCTATTTGGGGAGCAAAATAACTGATGATGGTCGAAGTAGATCATCAACATCATCATCATTTAAGACTGATTATGCCTTTCAGCGTTCAGTCTGGAGCATAGCCCCCTTATAAAATTCCTCCATGATCCCCTATTCAGTGCTAACATTGGTGGCTCTTCTGATGTTAAACCTATTACTTCAGAATCATTCTTAACCGAATCCAGGTACCTTCTCCTTGGTCTGCCCCGACTCCTCCTACCCTCTACTGCTGAACCCATGAGTCTCTTTGGTAACCTTGCTTCTCCCATGCGTGTAACATGACCCCACCATCTAAGCCTCTTTGCCGTGACTGCTACATCTATAGAATTCATTCCCAGATTTTCCTTGATTTCCTCATTGTCGACGCCCTCCTGCCATTGCTTCCATCTACTAGTACCTGCAATCATCCTAGCTACTTTCTTATCCGTAACCTCAACCTTATTGATAAGGTAACCTCAATCCACCCAGCTTTCGCTACCATACAACAAAGTTGGTCGAAAGATTGAACGGTGCACAGATAACTTAGTCTTGGTACTGACTTCCTTCTTGCAGAAGAGAGTAGATCGTAGCTGAGCGCTCACAGAATTAGCTTTGCTACACCTCGCTTCTAGTTCTTTCACTATGTTGCCATGAGAATATGCATCCTAAGTACTTGAAACCGTCCACCTGTTCTAACTTTTTCCTCATATTTCGCACTCAATCCGTTTACATCTCTTTCCCACTGTCATTACTTTCGTTTTGGAGATGCTAATCTTCATACCATAGTCCTTACATTTCTGATCTAGCTCTGAATAATTACTTTGCAAACTTTCAATCGAATCTGCCATCACAACTAAGTCATCCGCATATGCGAGACTGCTTATTTTGCGTTCACGTATTTTAATCTCACCCAGCCAGTCTATTGTTTTCAAAATATGATCCATAAATAATTTGAACAACAGTGGAGACAGGTTGCAGCCTTGTCTTACCCCTGAAACTACTCTGAACTCAGTTTACCGTCAACTCTAACTGCTGCCTATCTATGTAAAGACCTTTAATTGCTTGCAAAAGTTTGCCTCCTATTCCATAATCTCGTAGAACAGACAATAACTTCCTCCTAGGAACCCGGTCATATGCCTTTTCTAGATCTATAAATCATAGATACAATACCCTGTTCCACTCGTAACACTTCTCCGTTATTACGCTAAAGATCTGGTCCTGACAACCTCTTTGAGGCCTAAACCCACACTGATTTTCATCCAATTTGTCCTCAACTAATACTCGCACTTTCGTTTCAACAATACCTGAGAAGATTTTACCCACAAAGCCGATTAAAGAGATACCTCTGTAGTTGTTACAATCTTTTCTGTTTCCATGTTTAAAGATTGGTCTGATTACTGCTTTCGTCCAGTCTGATGGAACCTGTCCCGACTCCCACGCCATGTCAGTTATCCTGTGTAGCCATTTAAGACCTGACATTCCACGGTATTTGATGAGTTCCGACTTAATTTCATCCACCCCAGCCGCTTTATTACACTGCAATCTATTGACCATTTTCTTCACTTCCTCAAATGTGCTGCTATTTCCATCATCATTCCTATACCATTATACATCGAAATCTGAAAAATTACTGATCGTATTTTCACCTACATTGAGCAACTCTTCAAAATATTCCCTCCATCTGCCCAAGGCATCAACAGGATCCACCAGCAGTTTTCCTGACCTGTCCAAAATACTTGTCATTTCCTTCTTACCTCCCTTTCGATGACTGCTAATTACACTCCAGAATGGTTTTCCAGCAGCTTGACCCAAAGTCTCCAACCTGTTTCCAAAGTCTTCCCAAGATTTCTTCTTGGATGCTGCAATTATCTATTTGGCTTTGTTTCTTTCTTCAACATAACTTTCTCTGTCTATCGGAGTTCTAGTATGTAGCCATTTTTGATACGCCTTCTTTTTCCTTTTACAGACTGCCTTGACTGTGTCATTCCACCAAGCTGTTTGCTTCATCCTACCTTTACACACTACTGTTCCACGACATTCTTTAGCCACTTCTAGTACTGTGTCCCTGTACCTTGTCCATTCCTTTTCCAATGACTGTAATTGACTACACTCACCTAACTGTTACCTTTCTGAGATCACTGTTATGTACTTGTGCCGGATTTCTTTATCCTGAAGTTTCTCCGCTCTTATCCTCCTATATATGGAATTGACCTCCTGCACTTTCGGCCTCACAATACCAATTTCACTGCAGATTAAATAGTGATAAGTGTCATCACAGAATCCCCTGAATACACGTGTGTCCCTCACATCCTTCCTGAATTCCTGACCTGTTATTATATAGTCAATGACAGATCTGGTTTCCCTGCCTTCCC
This sequence comes from Schistocerca americana, assembly GCF_021461395.2. Lineage (NCBI taxonomy): Eukaryota > Metazoa > Arthropoda > Insecta > Orthoptera > Acrididae > Schistocerca > Schistocerca americana. Next base: position 27,475,844 of record NC_060122.1, on the reverse strand, counting down.
AAGTATACCGGTGAATGTTCTTATGTTTAAAAAAGGAGTTTGTGATTACAAAGCCCATACTGGCACAGAAATCCAAGAGTTGTTTCCCGTTCCTGTTGGCCTCCATATCCTCTCCAAATTTACCCATAACCTTTTCATACCCTTCTGTTCGATTTCCAATCCTGGCATTAAAATCACCCATGAGCAGAACACTGTCCTTGTCCTTTACTCTAACAACTACATCACTGAGTGCGTCATCAAAGCTATCCATCTCATCTTGATCTGTCCCTTCACAGCGCGAATATACTGACACAATCCTAATTTTCTTACTAGACACTGTCAAATCTATCCACATCAGTCGTTCGTTTACATACATTATTGCAACTACGCTGGGTTCCATTTCTTTCCTGATGTAAAGCCCTTTGACTCCTGACCGGTAGATCTTGTATTCTCCCGCTTCCTCTTCTTTCTCACCCCTTACCCTAATGTCACTAACAGCTAAAACGTCCAACCTCATCTTACTTGCAACCTCTCTCTGCCAACTCTACCTTCTTCCCACAGTAGCCCCCATTGATATTAATAGCTCCCATCTCGTTACCATTCGTTTTCCGAGTCGTATCTTAGGAGTCCCTGATTTGTCAATTAGAGGTGGGACTCCGTCACCTCCAAAGGTCCGAGACATTTTGGTCTGTTGTTACCAGCATTATATTTAAAGTACCATGGAAGTAGGTTGCTAGCCTTATTGCCCCGGGTCAAATTGAGTTTTACCCCTAACGGCTGAGGGGCTAACCAGTGTATTTGGTAGTCTTTGCCGTATGAGCACAATGGTGACCACGACTCAGAATATGTCCGAAATGCCCAGCCTTATTCCAAAGTAACTGGTATCCCGACTAATCATACAATGAAGGCTTTCACACCTGGATGGTACTGTTATTGATAATTCTTCCGGGATATATGGCCGTGGTCCATGGAATACTTCTATTCCTAACGTTTCGTCCAATACTACGCTGGACATCCTCAGAGGTATGGCCGGTCCTGTTGAGTCCTGCCGACTGACGAGTCGGGCGTCGGAGAGCGGCCGAAATACCGAGGAAAGTGGGCGTGGTCTAGCTTGCACGTAGTAGCAGAGAGAAAACTAGTCAAAGATAAAATGTAACTATCCATAATAGTCCGTCATAGACAAAAATCACTTATCGATTCTCTAACGCCACTGTCCATATCTCGCTTAATTTCAAGGCCTCTTCTTTTCTATTAAAATTATCTTCATGATTATGAATTTCAATAGCCTCCCTATACAGTCGTGGATAATAGTTTGTGGTATCCCGACTGTCAGGACCACTTACTTGGTCACTCATACGTTGCCCGTGGTTCATGAACTAGGACATGACAACAGGAACCCACACCATGAACCACTAAGGTAGAGAGGATATAAAATGTAGACTGGCAATGGCAAGGAAGGAGTTTCTGAAGAAGAGAACTTTGTTAACATCGAGTATAGGTTTAGGTGTCAAGAAGTCTTTTCTGAAGGTATTTGTATGGAGTGTAGCCATGGATGGTGTTGTGACTTGGCAAGACAGCCAAGCCACTATGAAGTAGCCGAAAGGCACGCGTTTAAGCTCAAGCAAGATCGCGTGAGGTCTGGAACAGGACAAGGTCCTTGTTGTTGTGGTCTTCAGTCCTGAGACTGGTTTGATGCAGCTCTCCATGCTACTCTATCATGTGGAAGCTTCTTCATCTCCCAGTACCTACTGCAACCTACATCCTTCTGAATCTGCTTAGTGTATTCATCTCTTGGTCTCCCCCTACGATTTTTACCCTCCACGCTGCCCTCCAATGCTAAATTTGTGATCCCTTGATGCCTCAAAACATGTCCTACCAACCGATCTCTTCTTCTAGTCAAGTTGTGCCACAAACTTCTCTTCTTCCCAATCCTATTCAGTACCTCCTCATTAGTTACGTGATCTACCCACCTTATCTTCAGCATTCTTCTGTAGCACCACATTTCGAAAGCTTCTATTCTCTCCTTGTCCAAACTAGTTATCGTCCATGTTTCACTTCCATACATGGCTACACTCCATACAAATACTTTCAGAAACGACTTCCTGACACTTAAATCTATACTCGATGTTAACGAATTTCTCTTCTTCAGAAACGATTTCCTTGCCATTGCCAGTCTACATTTTATATCCTCTCTGCTTCGACCATCATCAGTTATTTTACTCCCTAAATAGCAAAACTCCTTTACTATTTTAAGCGTCTCATTTCCTAATCTAATACCCTCAGCATCACCCGATTTAATTTGACTACATTCCATTATCCTCGTTTTGCTTTTGTTGATGTTCATCTCATATCCTCCTTTCAAGACACTGTCCATTCTGTTCAACTGCTCTTCCAAGTTCTTTTTCTGTCTCTGATAGAATTACAATGTCATCGGCAAACCTAAAAGTTTTTACTTCTTCTCCATGAATTTTAATACCTACTCCGAATTTTTCTTTTGTTTCCTTTACTGCTTGCTCAATATACAGATTCAATAACATCGGGGAGAGGCTACAAACCTGTCTCACTCCTTTCCCAACCACTGATTCCCTTTCATGCCCCTCGACTCTTATAACTGCCATTTGGTTTCTGTACAAATTGTAAATAGCCTTCCGCTCCCTGTATTTTACCCCTGCCACTTTCAGAATTTGAAAGAGAGTATTCCAGTTAACATTGTCAAAAGCTTTCTCTAAGTCTACAAATGCTAGAAACGTAGGTTTGCCTTTTCTTAATCTTTCATCTAAGATAAGTCGTAAGGTTAGTATTGCCTCACGTGTTCCAACATTTCTACGGAATCCAAACTGATCTTCCCCGAGGTCCGCTTCTACCAGTTTTTCCATTCGTCTGTAAAGAATTCGCGTTAGTATTTGGCAACTGTGACTTATTAAACAAGGTCGTTATAGTAGCAAAAATAGTACGTAGCTTCTGGAATGCTTAACTTTAATCCATAATTGGTGAACATCGGTCTGACGGTACATGCATCACAAGATAAATAGGAATTGATAATGGCGTCTTGCTAGGTCGTAGCAAATGACGTAGCTGAAGGCTATGCTAACTATCGTCTCGGCAAATGAGAGCCTAATTTGTCAGTGAATCATCGCTAGCAAAGTCGGCTGTACAACTGGGTCGAGTGCTAGGAAGTCTCTCTAGACCTGCCGTGTGGCGGCGCTCGGTCTGCAATCACTGATAGTGGCGACACGCGGGTCCGACGTATACTAAAGGACCGCGGCCGATTTAAAGGCTACCACCTAGCAAGTGTGGTGTCTGGCGGTGACACCACAGATGTAAGTGAAACGTGGACGATAAATAGTTTAGACAAAAAGAGAATAGAAGCTTTCGAAATGTGGTGCTACAGAAGGATGCTGAAGATTAGATGGGTAGATCACATAACTAATGAGGAGGTATTGAATGGAATTGGGGAGAAGAGAAATTTGTGGCACAACTTGACTAGAAGAAGGGATCGATTGGTAGGACATATTCTGAGGCATCAAGGGATCACGAATTTAGTATTGGAGGGAAGCGCGGAGGGAAAAAATTGAAGAGGGGGACGAAGGCATCAATACACTAAACAGAGTCACAAAGTATGCAGGTTGCAGTAGCTACTCGAAGATGAAGAAGCTTGCACAGGGTAGAGTAGCATGTAGAGCTGCATGAAACCTGGACTGAAGACCACAACAACAACAACAACGATTCATATTGGGAGATCTGGGTGGCCAAATCACTCTCACGCATTGTCCAGAATGTTCCTCAAAGCAGTCGTGATCTGACAGTTCTCGAGTAAACTGATGTGGGTCATTGTGGATTATTGCGTTTAAACGATCTTCGTCAAACCCTGAAAGTTTTCCTGAATGTGGAGAGCCACTAACGACCACCTTAAAACGGGGAAACCACCTTCTTGCCGTGTTCTGTCCAGGAGGCTTATCCCCAGAAACGGCGTAAATGTTTCTGGCTGCCTTCACTGCCGTCACACCTCTCTTGAACTCAAACGGAAAAATATGTCGGAAATGTTACGATTTCTCCACTTGGCACTACGTGGCACTTCATTTTCTATCGTCCACAGCTCCACTCACTGTCTCCAAACGATAAAATGACAATATTCGAGCTCAAATTATGACAGTGAGCTACAAATAAAAAATGAGAATAAATAAGCCCATAACCACCGGAATATCAAAATGCAAAACACTGAGTATACAGAATGAGGACTCGCTCGCTCATGAGTTTACCGACAGACTGCATCTTACACAATCATAGTTTGAAAGACTCCTGCCACTAAAAACTGCCATGATATAGTGTCCGCAGAATATCATTGTCGATATGCATAGATTTGTTTGTTTATCCTCTGTGTCAGATGGCCCTGATGACGAGTTATACACTGACGTGACAAGAGCCCTGGGACATGTCCCTCCATCGTTTACGACCTCCTTCTGCTAAGCGTAATGCAGCATATAGACGTGGCATGAACTGAACAAGTCGTTGGAAGTGCCCTGCAGAAATATTGAGCAAGGTGCCTCTGTAGTCACGCATAACTGGGAAAGTGTTGACAGTGCAGGAAGTTGTGCACGAACTGACCACTAGGTTACGTTACATAAATGTTCATATCGGGAGATCTGGGTGCCCAGATCAGTGGCTCGAATTGTCCAGAATGTTGCTCAAACCGGGCGGGACCAGTTTTGGCCCGGTGACACGACATCGTTATTTGCGAACAGGCCTGAAAATGGTCACCAAGAATCCACCCATAAACATGTTCCGTCAATGATCGTTTCAGTTTGACCAGAAGACCCAGTCCATTCCACATAAGCACAGCGCACATCACTATTGACCCACCACCAGCTTGCACAGCGCCTTTTTGACAACTTGGGTCCACGGCTTTGCGGGGTCTGCTCCATATTCGAAACCTATCGTCAACTATTACTAACTGAGCAGGTGACTGACTGAACAGGTGACGGCTTTCCAGTCGTCTGTGGCCCGACCGATTCGGTCACGAGCCCAGGACAGGCGCTGCAGGCGACATCGTGCCGTGATCAAAGGCACTGGTCGTCCGCTGCCACAGCCCATTAATCTCCAATTTCGCCGCACTCTCCTAACGGCTAAGTTCGTCGTACGTACCAAATTGATTTCTATGGTTATTTTGCTAAGTCCCGCTTGTCTGTTAGCACCGACAACTCTAACCAAACGCAACTGCTCTCGGCCTTTAAGGGGGGTAGGACATCAAAGGGCCGACTTGGAGCAGGAGAGGCATCTCAGGACATTTTAATTTCCAGTGTCAATACTTTTACAAATAAATTCATAAAACTTTGTCAGCATCACCAAGAAGGATTCTGGATTCACACCCATTGCAGTGGAAGTTCGAAAACGTAACAAAATGAATTTTTTTTCGTGTGAAATTTCATCATTTTTTTCACTTACTAATGGCAGCATTTGTTGCTTTAGGTACACTTTCCTTCATAAGTAAGAGAGATTCTTCGATGAATTTTGCCCAGCATACAAACCATACTTAAAGGTGTATGAAACTCTAGAATTTTCCAATCTATTAAAAAATGTGGTAAAAATTTAGGTAATTAACTACAAAATTTGTGTTTTTTTCTAAACATGACGTGTAAAATATAACACATTATTCGTTTTTTCATAAATTAAATAAATTCTAGAGTTTCATACCCCTGTGAGTATGGTATGTATGCTGTGCAGTATTCATCGAAGAATCTCTCTAACTTATGAAGAAAAGTGTACCTACAGCAACAAATGCACCCATTAGTAAGAGAGAAAAATGATGAAATTTCGCACGTAAAAAAAAATTCATTTTGTTATGTTTTCGAACTTCCACTGCAATGGGTGTGAATCCAGAATCCTTCTTGGTGATGCTGACAAAGTTTTATGAATTTATTTGTAAAAGTATTGACACTGGAAATTAAAATGTCCTGAGATGCCTCTCCTGCTCCAAGTCGGCCCTTTGATGACCTACCCCCCTTAAAGGCCGAGAGCAGTTGCGTTTGGTTAGAGTTGTCGGTGCTAACAGACAAGCGGGACTTAGCAAAATAACCATAGAAATCAATTTGGTACGTACGACGAACTTACCCGTTAGGAGAGTGCGGCGAAATTGGAGATTAACGGGAACTGGCAGCGGACGACCAATGCCTTTGCTGTAGGTACACTTTTCTTCATAAGTTAGAGAGATTCTTCGATGAATACTGCACAGCATAGATACCATACTCACAGGGGTATGAAACTCTAGAATTTATTTAATTTATGAAAAAACGAATAAACTGTTATATTTTAAACGTCATGTTTAGAAAAAAACACAAATTTTGTAGTTAATTACCTAAATTTTTACCACATTTTTTAATAGATTTGGAAAATTCTAGAGTTTCATACACCTTTAAGTATGGTTTGTATGCTGGGGAAAATTCATCGAAGAATCTCTCTTACTTATGAAGAAAAGTGTACCTATAGCAACAAATGCTGCCATTAGTAAGTGAAAAAAATGATGAAATTTCACACGTAAAAAAAAATTACTTCGTTATGTTTTAGAACTTCCACTGCTATGAGCGTGAATTCTGAATCCTTCCTGGTCATGGTGACAAAGTTTTATGAATTTATTTGTAAAACTATAGACACTGGAAATTGAAATGTCCTGTGGTGCCTCTCCTGCTCCAAGTCGGCTCGTTTGATGTCCTACCCCCCTTAAGGGAAGGCCGTCGGCCACTGCGTTGTCCTCGGTGCGAGATAATGCCTGACATTTTGTATTCCTGGCACACTCTCGACACTGTATATCTCCGATCATTGACTTCCCTAAAGATTTCCTAAGTGAAATGTCCCACGTGTCAAGCTTCAACTACCACTCCACGTTCAAAGTCTCTTAATTTCCTTCGTCCAGGCAAAATCGTGTCGGAAGGCTTTTCACGTGGACCACCTGAGAACAAATGAGAGCTCCTACAATGCAGTTACCTTCTGTATCTTGTGTATACGATACTACCCGCCATCTGTATATGTGCGTATGTCTATCCCACGACTTTGTCACCTCAGCGTATTCGGCAATACCGGTCTTGCAAATGAATACTTCTGAAGCAGAGGTCACGGTGTTCATCGAGATGTCGTTTATCGACGAGGGGGCGTACAGCTGGCTCACCTGCGGCCGCGGCCTTCAGCCTGTTGTCCTTGACGTTCTGTATGACAGGCCCCAGGTAGAAGAAGACGAGCGCGACGCCGCCGATGCCGAGGAAGGTGGTGATCATGCGCAGCGCGCGCGCGCGCGCCCGCCGCACCACGGCGGCCCTGGCGCGCGGCCGGTGCGCGCAGAAGCGCGACAGGTTGGCGGCCACGCGGCGCACCAGCGCGTCCACGCGCCGCCGCCGCAGCGCGAAAGACGACGCCTGCGCACGCCGCTCTCTGCACTCACACCCACTTGTCGCCGTCAACTACACTACTGGCTATTAAAACTGCTACACCAAGAAGAAATGAAGATGAGAAACGGGTATTCATTGGACACATATATTATACTAGAACTGACATGTGATTACATTTTCACGCAATTTGGGTGCATAGATCCTGAGAAATCAGTACCCAGAACAACCACCTCTGCCCATAATAACGGCCTTGATACGCCTGGGCATTGGGTCGAACACAGCTTGGATGGCGTGTACAGGTACAGCTGCCCATGCAGCATCAACACGATACCACAATTCATCAAGAGTAGTGACTGCCATATTGTGAGGAGCCAGTTGCTCGGCCACCATTGACAGACGTTTTCAGTTGGTGAGTGATCTGGAGAATGTGCAGGCCAGGGCAGCAGTCGAACTTTTCCTGTATCCAGAGAGGTCCGTACAGGACCTGCAACATGCGGTCGTGCATTATCCTGCTGAAACGTAGGGTTTCTCAGGGATCGAATTAAGGGTAAAGCCACGGGTCGTAACACATCTGATATGTAACGTCCACTGTTCAAAGCGCCGTCAATGCGAACAAGAGGTGACCGAGACGTGTAACCAATGGCACCCCATACCATCACGCTGGGTGATACGCCAGTATGGCGATGACGAATACACGCTTGCAACGTGGGTTCACCTCGATGTCGCCAAACGCGGATGGACCATCATGATGCTGTAATCAGAACCTGGATTCATCCGAAAAAATGACGTTTTGCCATTCGTGCACCCAGGTTCGTCGTTGAGTACACCCTCGCAGGCACTCGTGTCTGTGATGCAGCGTCAAGGGTAACCGTAGCCATGGTCTCCGAGCTGATAGTCCATGCTGCTGCAAACGTCGTTGAACTGTTCGTGCAAATGGTTGTTGTCTTGCAAACCTCCCCATCTGTTGACTCAGGGATCGAGACGTGGCTGTACGATCCGTTACAGCCATGTGAATAAGATACCTGTCATCTCGACTGCTAGTGATACGAGGCCGTTGGGATCCAGCACGGCGTTCCGTATTACCCTCCTGAACCCACCGATTCCATATTCGGCTAACAGTCATTGGATCTCGACCAACGCGAGCAGCAATGTCGCGATACGATAAACCGCAATCGCGATAGGCTACAATCCGACCTTTATCAAAGTCGGAAATGTGATGGTACGCATTTCTCCTCCTTACATGAGGTATTACAACAACGTTTCACCAGGCAACGCCGGTCAACTTTATGAGAAATCGCTTGGAAACTTTCATGTCAGCACGTTGTAGGTGTCGCCACCGGCGCCAACCTTGTGTCAATGCTCTGAAAAGCTAATCATTTGCATATCGCAGAATCTTCTTCCTGTCTGTTAAATTTCGCGCCTGGAGCACGTCATCTTCGTGGTGTAGCAATTTTAATGGCCAGTAGTGTATTTACTGACAACTGGCAGTTACCTGTCTTGTGATTAGCTGACGGAGAAGAGGGCGAGCAGAAGCCGTCTCGGACATAATATTTCTAAGGATATGCGACGTATTTAGTGATTTTTTTCGTTACATTAAATGGCTAAAAGTCATGGTAAGGTATTAGATGTGAGCTGCTACTCCGTGAGTTCTCAAAACTGCAGTTAGATAGCAACTCATAGACCTTCTGAAGTGTTAGAACGGTTCTGGAGAGATAGCATTGAACGCATATTGGCAGTGCTACGCAAAACTGCTCTTTTGAAGCTGGTGTTGGGTTAATCGACAGTACACGGATATACATGAAATGTAGCAGCAATTGCGAATGTGAACAACAGTCAGCTGTATAATAGAATGACGATAATGAAAAGCCGGACTGGTATTCGAACCTGGATTTCCAGCTTATCGCGAACGGTCGCCTTACAACTGGGCCTCTCCGAGCACGCTGAACGGCCGAACCCAAATCTCCATATGTCATCAGCCATATGTCAACAACCAGTACTCGTACACTGATTATGTATATTCCCATACAGCGGTGACATTTTAACTGAAAGTCGTCTGTCTAGCGTCGGCAGATAAATACCATGTTGCTGCTCCTGTGTTGTTGAGAAATGTCCTTCGGACATGCATGCATGTTCGTAGGAACAGGCACTGCGGTGACTACAGCCGTTATGAAATACGTGAATTGTCTTCACAATTGCGATTAAGGCCAATCATCGACTGCCTAAAGGAATGACAATATTGAAATTTTGTGCGAGATGGGGGCATGGTTGACGACATATGGAGGTTTGGGTCCGGCTGTGAGGTGTGCTCGGGCAGCCTAATGATAACGAGGCAGCTTGCGATAGACAGGAAATCCGGGTTCGAGTCCCAGTCTGGCGAAGTGGGGTTGAGAGGTTCCGTGGCCTCTTTCGCACGTCGCGTCTCATTTTCATCACTTTTGTTAACGTTCTATATCATTTCACGGTAGTAACAGACCGAATAAGGTTATTGTGATGAGAGTATTTGTACTGAGAGCTCAAGAAATACTTTTCACTTGATTCCTATACATGTTCGGTTAGTTCCCTGGCTGGCCTGTGCGAGGCAAGCATCGCAGGACGCGGCACACGGCATTTCCGATTGGGGGCTGCACTTCCCAGAAATTCTGAGGGGTTCGTACAATAGGCTTAAGCGCCTGGCGGAACGACTGACGTCGGCCGAGTTTCGCCTATTTTATGCAGAGTGAAACGACCTGCCGCAGTTTATGTGTTTACCGTTCCGGCACATCCGGAACGAAGATTTCTGGCACCGACTGACTGCATTGTTCTCTTGATTCTGAGAATACTTGTGGACCGTGCCCTGCTAGGTGTGACTGTCTGGCGCCGGATGGCCAGTGGTCTAGGCAGGTTGTTTTCGTAGCCGGTCAAACGGCAAGTTCAGTGTCCTCAACTGAATAGCAGAGCATGATTGGTCAACTTAAGCTGAGGCTAGCTGACGTCATAAAGCCCTGCTCGAAATTGGAGGGAACAGTCGCTGTTGGTGCGAATGATGTTCTGAGACAGTGTGGGGGAATTTTGAAATCAGAACTGAATGCTGATTCGCGGTTTTCGAGGAGAGTAGGGAGCAGAGCAATGCTGGCTTCGCTCTTGCGTTGCGCGGGCCGGAAATTCGGGATCTGATCTTCGTCGGAGTCGGAAGGTCTTGTGACTTGGTCACTCTGCCGGCCGGAGTATCCGAGCGGTTCTAGGCGCTTCAGTCTGGAACCGCGCGACAGCTACGGTCGCAGGTTCGAATCCTGCCTCGGGCATGGATGTGTGTGATGTCCTTAGGTTAGTTAGGTTAAGTAGTTCTAAGTTCTAGGGGACTGATGACCTCAGCAGTTAAGTCCCATAGTGGTCAGAGCCATTTTTTTTTTTTTTTTGTCGCTCTTTTTTGGAAGAACTTACAATTCTCGGACAGCCGTCGAGGCCAGGGGTTGACACAGAGTTGCTGCACGGCAGAAGTCGGCGCCTACGTCAACAGGACTCTGCAGATTTCAGTACTGGTACAGTATTTTGTGGCTCCAGCATTGTAGGACCTTATCAATTTTATACTGAATCCCTCAGCAACAGGCACCTTGCTTGTTTCTCCATGTGATCCCATTTGAGCTCTCACTACTAATTGCGATACTGCTATATAGTCGGGAGATTAATATTTGTTTCATTAGGATTTCCGGTCATTATCGTCGATCAATTGCATCACAGAGAGTAGGAGCACCTTATTCTCGAGCAAACTCTTATTCTCATAATAGTTCAGTATACCCTATCCTTTAACCTATTGTTTGTGTCGACAATCATGTGCATTTATGTTCTGATGTATAATAAATCTCATTGTAATATATAAGCCGCATATCATTTTGCAGATATCTGCAGAATCCCATTTCCTGTTGTTTATTATGATCAAGTTCTCCTTTTTTTTCTCTGAGTAGATTACGATTTATATTAAATTATTTTGATTGTGCACTCCTTATTTTACCAACTAGCAGGGTCCACCATAATTTCCTTCCGTTACCATTGTGCACATAATTAATAAAGTGGTAGATAAGGAGGGGGTCGAGTGCATGTCTCGTTCTCATGCAAAATTCGTCTGAATTAGAGGTACAAACTCTTCTCCACCCCAGAACCTCGCAGCGTGAAGCCATGACCACGAATTCGCTATAATGTTTATCAAGCCGTATGCATGCAACCAAAGTTTAGTGATGCCTAGCAGAGCATTGTCCTCATAAAACGTGAAATTTCCATCAGTATTCTGCAACGCCAAGCGATGCGGTTGGACTGCAACAATGTCCACATAACACGCAGGAACGTCAGTGGTCTGTGCCGGACGATAGAGCCTAATGGCAATCTTGTGACCACAGCGCATACCGTAACTGAGCCAACTACCTGGTGAAGACAACCTTGGTCACCAGTGGGATCCGCAGTTTCACAGGGCACACGCCACACTCCCACTGGCCCAGAGGTAAAACTGAGACTTGGCTTCACTGGACCACACCACACACCACCAGTGTTCAGCGGTCTAGTGACGAAGATTCAGGCCTGTGACAGCTGCTGAACCCACTATCGATGTGTTGGCGAGGAGAAACGAGTGCATCGTCGGCTTCTCAAGTCTATGAGACTCATTTATCATCGCACAGTCGTGACGCAAACGGTTTCCTGTAGCTCCACATTCAAATCGGCGTCAACCTACCAGCAGCAGAAACTCAGTCGTTCATCGAAGACATGTGTCCATCCCGCATGGCGTTTACCCATGTCGACTAGCTGATAGCGTCCCTACCTCTAGATTGTAGGGGCCCAGGTTAGATTCCCAGTTGGATCGGAGATTTTCTTCTCACAGGGACGAGGTATTGGTGTTGCTTCATCTTCATAAATTCGCCAGTCGCCGAAGCAGCGTTCAACAATGCCATACGATCATTTCACTCCACCAGTGGAAAATTCCACCTATCGGGGTACAAAAAAGGCGAATATGCTCCCGTTTAAAAGACTATGACTGTAAGGTGGGGTGCCAACTGCCTCGATCTACGTTCCTCGGCACCTTTAAAAATTTCTCCAAAAATTCTGGCATGTGAACTATTCGCGTCCTTTTTAATACGAATTCTCCCAACTGCAACTCGCTCACACCCACTTACATCGCTGTAAGTCACTCGTACACATCCACTCCCACTTGCTCATTCTCACTCATTCATTTAGCACAACTCGTTACCTTTTTGTTTTTCTCAAACTGTCACTGTCTCCTGCCTCGCAGCCACAGACTCCTTCGTTTTGTTCTCTCATTGGCATTGCCTACCTCGTGCTCTCTCTCACAGCTACGACCTCATTCATTGCTTCCCACTGGTGCTCTCCTTTCTCACTCTTACTATCTCTCTCTTCATCGTTGACATTATCGAAGACCATTATCACTTGGTCCCACCCACTTCCATTTTCTCCTTCTCTTTCTTCCTTTCCCACTGGCAGTGTCTCCTCCAGTTTTATCCCAGCACTGTTCTATCATTCTCAGCTACATTCCACTGCTATTGTGTCCCTCACTTTCTCTCACATTGCCATCGTCTCCTTCGCTCTTCCTGTACCGCAACCACCATCCTTCAGTATTAATTACGTTTGCGTCTCTTTCCCACATTCCCACTTTCCCACTTTCTCTCAACATACAAAAGCACGAATATGTCCGCTTATCAATGTCAATATTTTTCCCGTAATTCTTAAAGGTGGTGAGGAAGGTAGAATGAGGCAGCTGATACCCCACTTTTCGGTCAGAGTCTTTTAAAGAGGCGCATATTCGCCTTTTCTGTGCTCTTATAGGAGCATTTTTCCGCTGGTTCTTTGCTTTTTCGAGCTACAGCCAGTCACTCATATGAAACGCTCTTTGCCGGCCGCTGGTGGCCGAGCGGTTCTAGGCGCTTCAGTCTGGAACCGCGCGGCCGCTACGGTCGCAGGATCGAATCCTGCCTCGGGCATCGATGTGTGTGATGTCCTTAGGTTAGTTCGGTTTAAGTAGTTCTAAGTTCTAAGGGACTGATGACCTCAGATGTTAAGGCCCATAGTGCTCAGAGCCATTTGAACCATTTTTTTGAAACGCTCTTTATTCGTCAATGAACTTCTGATCGTTTACTTACGTAAAATTGAAGTAACGCAAAACTAATTTTGCACCTGAAATCGGATTTTATGTACACAAAAGTTTTGCATGTGCTTCATTACGTCAGCATGGAGTTTCCGGAATCTTGCTGAATGATATCGGAGGTTCCTTACAGCATATTTCTCCGTGCTAAATTACTTTATAAACTACGTTTTCGTGTCACACCGGATTTCGCGTGCATATTTAACTTACAACTAGGGCAAATATAAACGTCCATATCTCGGAAACGGATAAAGATACGAATAAAATTTTCCAAAGTTGTTCGAGATCGGGATCTTAGGAATATATAGTAAAAATTGCAACCATTCGCTGTTCTGGAATCCGCGGCTCGATTTTGGTACACATAAAACCATGTTGTTTGGTCCGTTTATGTATAATGGATAAAGATCTTTCAAAACTGGAAGGTGGTACTTGTAGATAAATACCTAGACGATATACCGGTCAAACTAAAGCAATTTTCTGCTCTTAGTTATTTAGACATTCGTTACTGACGGCGAAGAAATCGTGAAAAATGCTTTCTCCGAGTTTTCTCAAGAACCGCCGACAAACTACATGGTGCCTCCATAATCCCGTTAAGGTGCACCGCAGTCCACAAGTCCACACCTAGCGCAAAAAGAACTAATAGATTTGTTCCATTTTCGTATGTTAGAGGAAGTGTGAAACAGTCAAACTTTGACCCTGTATTGTAGGACAGGTAGAGGAATACGACGCCAACACAAGTGCTACCGAAACACTTGAGCCTACGTTTCCCTCACCAACGTAACCCGAGGTACGAGCCCCGGAAAAGTCCCGTTTCTGTGAGCGGGATTTTGGAACACACTGGTAGCAGGTGCTGTCGCACGCGTGCCGATTTAATGTGGGAGAATTGTCTCTGCGGTGACGACGGTCCGCTGTACACACCGTTGAACCCGGAAATCCGAGATGTCATGCTTCCTCCAGATTCACTGCGCATCTCCAAGTAACAGCCTGCACCACGAGCTGCATGAAGCAGCAGCTATCGGGCATCGTGAACGATTCATTTTAAGTGGGCCAACACTTGCCACGACTTTTGCCCATTCACTTTACAGCTTACGTGCAACGAATGAATTATGTTTTCCGCCACCGGCACATAACGAGTCCATCACGAACACGTCGTACTTTTTATACGATTTCTTAAAATATAATTCCGGAAAATGTGTTGATGTTACATACACTGAAGCACCAAAGCAACTGGTATAGGCATGCGTGTTCAGACACTGAGATATCTAAACAGGCCGAATACGGCGCTGCGGTCTGCAACGCCTATATAAGACAAGTGTCTGTCGCAGTCGTTAAATCGGTTACTGCTGCTCCAGTGGCAGGTTGTGAAGATTTAAGTGAGTCTTAACGTGGTGGTATAGTCGGAGCACGAGCGATGGGGCACAGCATCTTCGAGGTAGTGATGAAGTGGGGATATTTCTGTACTACCATTTCACGAGTGTACTGTGAATATCCGGAATCCGGTAAAAGAACAAATCTCCGACATCGCTGTGGCCGGGAAAAGATCCTGCAAGAAAGGGACCAACGACGACTGAAGACAATCGTTCAACGTGACAGACGTGCAACCCTTCCGCAAGTTGCAGTTTTCAATGCTGGCCCATTAACAACTGTTCGTGTGCGAACCATTCAACGAAACATCATCGGTATGAGCTTTAGGAGCCAAAGGCCCACTTGTGGATCCTTGTTGTCCGACACAAAGCTTTACACCTCGACTGGGACCGTCAACACCAACGTTGGACTGCTGATGACTGGAAACATCTTGCCCGGTCGGAAGAGTCTCGTTTGAAATTGTACCGAGCGGATGGACGAGTACTGGCGTGGAGAAAACCTCATGAATCCATGGACCCTGCACGCCAGCAGGTTACTATTCAAGTTGGTGGAGGCTCTGTAAGGTTGTGGGGCGTCTGCAGTTGGAGTTTACCGAGACCTCTGATACGTCTAGGTACGACTCAGACGGGTGATACGTACGTAAGTGTCCATTGTACATGCCGACGGACTTACGCAATTTCAGCATGACAATGCGACACCTCACGTGTCCGTAATTGCTATAGATAGGCTCCAGGAAGACTCTTCTGAGTTTAACACTTCCGCTGGCCATCAAACTCTCCAGACGTGAACATTCTTGAGCGTGCCTTGCAACGTGCTGTTCAGAAGATATCTCCACCCCTCGTCCCTCGTACTCTTATGAATTTAGGGACAGTCCTGCAGGATTCATGGAGCCAGTTCCCTCCAGCACTACTTCAGACATTAGTCGAGTCCATGCCACGTCGTGTTGCGGAAATTCTGGGTGCTCGTTAGGGGGCCTACACGATATTAGGCGGATTTACCAGTTTCTTTGCCTCTTCACCGTAAAAGCATGTGCTGCAGTTAAAAAAACCGTATTTTTTACGATTTCTTAAAATTTAATATGAAAAATGTGTTGTTGTTATTTAAAAACGTTACTTCCATAAGCATCAAATAACACGCTGCCCATTTACCGCAGGGAAAGCTAGAAGTATAATTTCTGCTACTGTAAAGTATCCGCAATAAGTATAACATTGGATATCTATTTACTTCTGGACAAGATGATTCATTAAAGGCAAGCAATAAAAGCCGCAATAAAGCTTGTGCATCACCAAGTCTTCAATTGTGGATAGAATTTAGGAGTGTAGTTCTATTTTTTTTGAGTCTACCGTTGATGCGATTTCTCTACTAGTAGTTAATAAGGCAGGATCATTTTAAATTTTTTTCCTGAAAATTGAAACTTTCCTGTAAAAATAAATATCTCAGGGTTGCCAAAGTGGAATGCGTTTGAGTACAGTAATTTCTACGCTGCATGTGCTTGCTTTACTTTCATGTACGAAGATTTGATCGTAAAGTGTCTGATCAGGCTGCAATCCCCACGAATCAATAATTTATAGAAATTTTTCTTGTCCCGTCTACAGAAGAAAGACACTCTTCGTGAACGTCCCTGATTTCGGGCAGGTCACAATTACATGCTTTAATTTGTCAGGCAAGTCTACATAATTTTCCGGATGGTTCTCGCATACATAAGAAAACGAAAAGGAATATCTTCCCTGAAGCAATTATGGTATATTGTGCTGTGAAGGAATGAGTAATCTTGTTGGAATCTATTTTCTACATAGGGAAGGTTATCACTCGCTCGTTTTCCACAAGGGGTCTATTATACCTCGACTGGTACAGGCATACAGTTTGACAGGTATTAATTACATAACCCTACATCAGAATTACAGATAAGTATGTTCGTCAGTATCTATAATGACCTACATTGTTTAATAACATTGTGTACGATTTAAAAAAGAACATGGGCAGGATTTGACACAATAAAGCCAGCGGGGGAGTCGTGAACTTCGGTCACAGCTGCTCTCGCCTGACTACAGACAGTGGTATTAACGTTGCGGGTACGGGATGTAAGGAAGCCCGCGGCCATCGCGTGGAAAGCCGCCAACCAGGTACTCGCGACTGTTCCCTCTACAGCATACCTGAGATTCCTCAAAATCCGTCATTAACAAGTCTGATGGTCCCCTTGTGAGAGGATATTATTATGTTGACGAGTACAGTGAGTTTACATCTATTAGCATCTACAAAAATTTTATGTCTTACAAAGCTCGTATTTCAAATATAGGAGACAGTAGCTAATCGGAATGATTACTCAATTCTTGGGCGCGAATGAAACCGGTAACAGCATTCTTTTTATCAAATTATGCACTCAAATGTAAGCCCCAAGCTCAACGGCAATCCTATTGCTCTTTTATTGGGGAGCACTAAAATGCACTATTATTTTAAATTTCGAAAACAGTCAGGTGCAAATAAAGTTGCCAAAGAGAAAGTTTTGACAGAAGTAGCAAACAGGAAAAAAAAAAGGAAAAGAAAAATTAAGATGAAATTGAATAAGAGAGAGTAAATGTTTAAGGATAAGCTGATAAATTTCGGTCGAAATAAAGTTATTGAACAGGATATTGCCGTCAATCTTTGATTTTTAAAATGTTGCGTTTTAAGTTTTTTGAGTGGCTGTGCTTGTAGGGCTTTAATGTCTGAAGCTGATTAGTTTGTGTAACAGTAATCATTTGATTGTAATCTTGGAAAGGTACTCTTTTATTTGCTATAATGAGCTGTCCTAAAACGGAGCAGCGTGCCTAACGCAGCATGGCTTATTCATAGTATTGGATACCATGGGTACCCCAGCACGCGACGATATCGCATATTACGACACGGCATCGCATATTATAGTAACTTCATCTTGCCACCTTAGTAGCTACACCGAGACTCATATTTCCACTGAGTGGTTTGGGGATTTTGCGAGCTTTGTGAAACAATCTGGTGACGATCCTATTGTGCTAATATCTGATGGGCATAACATGATCGCATTTTTGAGGTACAGAAAGCAATAGAAAGCCGTTTCCACATCTCTTCTTTATCACACCAATTCCACGTATAAAATACAGTCTCTTGCATGGAATTGAGGGACCATTTACACTATGTGATCAAAATTATCCGGACACCCCCCAAAACTATACGTTTTTCATATTAGGTGCATTGTACTGCCATCTACTTCCAGGTACACCATATCAGCGGCCTCAGCAGTCACTGGACATCGTGAGAGAGCAGAATGGGGCGCTCCACAGAACTTACGGACTTTGAACGTGGTCAGGTGACAGGGTGTCATTTATGTCATACGTCTGTACACGAGATTTCCACACTCCTAAACATCCATAGGTGGAAATTCTGTTGACTGACAGAGACCGCCGACAGATGAAGAGGGTCATAATGTGAAATAGGCAGACATCTATCCAGACCATCACACAGGAGTTCCAAATTGCATCAGGATCCACTGCAAGTACTATGACAGTTAGGCAGGAAGTGAGAAAACTTGTATTTCATGGTCAAGTTGCTGCTCATAAGCCACACATCACGCCGGTAAATGCCAAACGAGGCCTCGCTTGGTTTAAGGAGCGTAAACATTCGACGAGTGAACAGTGGAAAAACGTTGTGTGGAGTGACGAATCATGGTACACAAAGTGGCGATCCGATGGCAGGGTGTAGGTATGGCGAATGACCAGTGAACGTCCTCTGCCAGCGTGTATAGTGCCAACAGTAAAATTCGGAGGTGGTGGTGTTGTGGTGTGGTCATGTTTTTCATGGAGGGGGCTTGCACCCCTTGTTGTTTTGTGCGGCACTTTCACAGCACAGGCTCACATTGATGTTTTATGCATCTTCTTGCTCCCCACTGTTGAGGAGCAACTCGAGGATGGCGATGGCATCTTTAAACACGATCGAGTACCTGTTCATAATGCACAGCCTGTGACGGAGTGGTTACATGACAATAACATCCCTGTAATGGACTGGCCTGCACAGAGCTCTGACCTGAATCCTACAGAATACCTTTGGGATGTTTTGGAACCCCGACTTCGTACCAGGCCTCACCGACTGACATCGGTACCTCTCCTCAGTGCAGCACTACGTGAAGAATGGGCTGCCATTCCACAAGAAACCTTCCAGCATCTGATTGAACGTATGCCTGCGACAGTGGGAGCTGTCATCAATGCTAGGATCTGGCCATACTGAATTCCAGCGTTACAGATGGAGGGCACCACGAACTTGTGAGTATTTTCAGCCACGTGTCCGAACACCTTTGATCACATAGTGTACGACGTATTATCCCCCAGAAACAGAATAATGCAGGTAAAGAGGCAACCTCATTTTCGATTACGAGGTTATTTGGAGCGGTCTATCTGAGAGAAGTAACAACGGGAAATGGTACAAACGATCTCTGCAAAACGAGACTCTTCCCGTATTACATGTATGTTCTCAGAGATCACGACTTCGCAGTACACCAGGAGTTCTTGTATATATAGCACAGTAAGAGAGGTTAGTACATCAGTCTACGCTACACCATGGACAAATTCGCGCGTATGTCTACCTCCCAACCCGAGAGAATGGGTGTACACAGACAGAACATTCGCCTGTACATGGATGCGAAAATTCAGGCTATTGCGCATAAAGTTGCAGGTATGTGCAGAGAACTAGAGACGTATTACCAGTCTCTTCTGAGGATGGTAAATGCGTTAAATGATCTGGTTAGTCAAGTCAGTGAGAAAGTAACCGACTTAACTGAAAAAGGTCGAAGCCATTGAGGGGAAAATGGATGTAGACTTCCTTGTTGTTGAGAGGGGCGATCAGGATCATAGTAAGAGGAGGAAGAAAATGACCGGGTATATAAAGCCTGATGCTGCGGAGATGTCTAATAAGTATACACCGAGATGTCAACAAAGCAGATTCAAGGGCGTAAAGCAGTTCGTGAGAAATTACGGCTGCTGAGGTTAGGGAATATGGATCGACAGCAAACACTAAGAGAGAACTTTAAGCCTGTTACTGAATCTCTCCAACAGCTCTCAGCAAAAACAAAAACACACGATAACGAGGGTGTTGCCATTGATGAAATCATTATTCGTCATACAGCCGGTCAGATAGAAAGAATATTCGGCGTTAGCAGGGGAAGACCGTACATGTTGGGTACGCATCCTATAACTGTAACTGAAGACACAATACAAATTGGTGATAGAGGGTTTGAGAGAACCTCCACCTTAATGAATCTTATTTTCATAAGACCTACCAAAAAACCCATAAATTACTCAGTTAATGATAGGGAAACGTACCGTGAAATACTGCACATGACTGGTGTACGCAAGATCACGAAAAGCCTGAGCAACAAGAAATACAAAACCATTATAAAACCAATACATCAAGGCGAAAACAACAACAACAGAAGCGGTGATGGTATTGACATTGAGCATAAAGCAGTGAACAATCGAATCCCTCAGTATATACGAGTATATTGTGACGACCCCAACGAACTAATAGATCGACTACGTCTGCTCATGGCCTCAGCTGCTGCAGGTAATACAGCTCATTCGAACGAGGTTGTTCCAATAATCTCAGAGCTTAGAGAGAGATGTATCATCGAATAAGTATGGAGACAGAAGTTCGAGAACTGCACAAACCACCATGCAAAACATACCCTCGCAGGAATGTTATGATTAAAGGGTTGGATGACTTGTGACAAGCTGATCTTGTAGATATGAGGGAATATTCATGAGCATAATGGATTCAAATATATTTTAATGGTTATTGATAAATACTCCAAATTTACTTGAACATTATCTGTCAAAACAAAAACGGGTCGAAATGTTGCCGATGTTTTTGGCGCTTGCTACAGACAGGAACGAATCGAAGCCAAGACAACCTTCAAACCGATCATCGTGGGGAGTTCTACAATAGGTATTTCAAGACCGTGATGCAGCGGTACGGAATACATCACTACTCGACATTCACTCACCTGAAGGCAAGTATTGTGTAGCGCCTGAGCAGAACAATAAAAGGTCGAATGTGGATGCGTTTTAACCTTCGCGGCTCATGCAACTGGACAGATGTCCTCCCAGAAATAATTGCTCAGTACAATCGAACGAAACATAGCACAATAAAAATGAGATCAATCGTTGTTTGTGACAATGGACTCATGGATACGGTGTAATATCGCGTTGATGCTGGATCAACGCAAACAGAAATTTAATGTAGGTGATTTGGTGCGTATCTCAAAACACAAGACGGCATTTGAGAAATAGTACCTACCGAACTGGTCAGCTGAGATATTTACAGTTTCAAAGGTGCAACGAACGAGACCTAGAACTTATACATTGAAGGATAGTAAAGGTGAAGAAATTTCAGGCTGCTTCTACACCGAGGAGATGCAGAAAAGCTCAGAACCGGATATTTTTCTCGTGGAGAGAGTCATAAGAGGTCGCAGAAATAAAGCACTAGTCAAATGGCTTGGTTTTCCTGTTACACAAAACAGTTGGATTGATGCCAGAAGATTTGCTATATAATGGGCGTTCATTGTCCACAACCACCACATTAGCGTAACATGAGTGCTAGGAGACGCATTAGAGGAGGTGGTGGTATTCTAGACAAACTGCCAGTGGAGTAACACATCCCTGGGTATAGCAACTGTGCACCTGGGACATAGCTTTAGAAACGCTTGGCGCGAGGTGATAAGGGGGTTATCTGCTCGACGAAGAGTGTATGGAGCACGACATTGCATACACTGCAAATAAAGATCTATCAAGTCGTCACATTGCAGATAGGATTTTAGCTGATAATGCTAAGGCGATAAGGAGAAGAAAGGATATTGGTATAGGTCAACGCATCGCAACATTTGCAGTTGATAAAACCATGCATGGAAACATTAAGTTGGATTTAGGAGTGATGAATTTAAAACGAGTTATGAATGCTGCAACTTGTGCACTAAACAAGAAGAAGAAGAAGGGCGGGAAGCATGGCTGTTTGAAGAACTGTGTCCTGACAGCGATGCATGCAGCTAAAACCACACTGAAGCAGAAAGGTGCGGGAAGAAGAAGAGGAGGATCAGTTCAAGCACCTCGAGATCTACCAATACCCAAGACATCAGGCGGTTTTATTCCATTTCTCATCCCGGCCCTCTCCGCGCTCTCGGTGGTAGGTTTCCCTCACTGGTGGTATTGCAGCTATTGCTCGAACGGTCAAGAACGTGCAAAACTCGCAAGCACAATTATAAGAGGCGAGAAGACATAACCGCATGATGGAAGCCGCAGCCATTGGAAAAGGACTATACTTGAAACCATACAGGAAAGGGCTTGGTCTATTCATAAATTTAAAAGAAAGAAAACATTAGCGGTACTACAAGATCGATCACAAATACAGATCTTCTTAAGTTTGTTAGAGATAAAGATACCAAGATTCCGTGGTGTATTAATGCGGGATACGTTACCGAAGACTGGTGAATGCAGTATTGTGAATTTAGATGCCCTACTATTTCGACGCATTTGATTACCCGCAACCAGCAGAAAAATTACAACAATACTTCACTCACAGAAGGCATGTGCTCTACAATTATCGACGCTATCAGGAGTGTAATACACATCTCTGCGGATATATATGCATCATGTTTCTCTTGACGTTCACAAAGAAGAAGAAGCATGCTATATAAGGAGGAGATTTAAACACTCATTCATCAGTTGAGGTTCAGATGCAATGTCGTACACTTTGACGTTAAAAGAACGATCATCTGTACTGCGTGCAGATTACTTCTCCGCAATTCATTTGAGCTCTGGTGAATGGAGTATTGCATTGATTGGACTGGAGACGTACAACAGCATCCAAAATATCACTGAGACTAACAATAAACTGCATCTGGATATTAATGGTGAAGAAGATATTGTGGAAATAGAACCGGCTGCATACGATATCGCCGATTTAAACGGTGTCTTAAAACAGCCCGGAAAGATATTAAACTATGTGCAAACATCAATACACTTAAATCTGAAATAAGGACTGTAAATGCAACGATTCACTTTAACCAGAAAGGTTCGATAGGGCGCCTGCTGGGTTTCACAAACGGACAGATTTTGAAAAAGGATCCAAGTAAATTTTAGAAGTCAGGTTAGACAGTGGACATGCTCCCCATCAGCACAATCCGTGTCGAGTGTAACATTGCAACGAACACTTATCTCAACGATAATCTGATTCACAGTATTTACGGATTCTTCCCCTCAGTTGCAACGCGGTATAAGATTATTAGGACCCCTGCCAATGCAATATACCCTCCAGTGACAGCTCAGACAATGGGCTATTCGTAGCTGCGTATTGTTGACCAGTATAATCAACTTGTTGACTTTTATGGTGAGGATTTCAAATCATTGTACGATTACATCTAAGGCAGGATGGGCGTACGGTATAAAACAAGTGCACGCAATCTACAGCGTGCCATTTGGCTACCGAACAGCAAAGTGATAACACGTGCGAACTACGAGTTTCTTAAATCAGTTGGCCTGAAGCCGTGCAGTAACGTCCTCACTCAATATAACCAGTCCATGATCAGAGAATTATACGTCAGGAATACTTCTCTCATAAACCTTACGCTTCAACCACGTTAAACAAGAACGATGAAATCAGGATTGCATCCAGCACCAAGACGCGCTCACGCTTCCATGCAAGAGGTTCATATATCTAGAGGGATCATTCAAGAAAACTGACGCCAGCAATACAGTGGGATCCAAGTCGACACGTAACGCTTCAGCATTCCTATTCCAAGAGATATGCTAAGAACTCAGTGGGTCTGAGATCGAACGTACACGCAATGTCAGCATAACGTCAACCCTTAAAACATATGTCTCAGCATCACCAGCAGATCTGCATAGTTTAGAAAATTCAGGATGGTTCATAGGCGATCCAAAGGATAGAAAAGTTGCAGAGTACAAGCGATTTACTGCATGCATACCTCTAAAAATGCTTATGGGCTACTTTGAGGATATGAGACACATTATTATGAACGCTAAACAAGAACTAATTCTGGTGCAGATTTTTTTTTTTTTTTTTTTGTGGTTTTAGGGCGCACAACTACAGTGGTCATTAGCGCCCACACTAAGTTATGAATGCACTGCGAGGCAGAGTGCGACGGACAATAACTCATACATTCTGGAAGCTCAAGAGGAGAATATGATCTCTATCAGCAAGATGATATGGAAAATGCCTCACACCAGTGTATCCGACGAGGAGTGTTTGAAGCTTCTAAAAGTCCTGAATTCGGATACATTTCAGTCACTGACATTTCGCTCATGGGAGATTTTCGAGTACCCAGTGTTACCAATGACAAGCAGACAAATATGGGCTATTAAAACCTTCAGCCATCTAGAGATACCTAGATTCATTATATTTGATGATTATAAAGAATCCGCCTCGATTGCAAACAGAAACCCGATAATAATGAGCGTATGGCATTGGTGGCCAGGAGACCCCTCGCGGGGCGGTTCGGCCGCCGCTCCACAAGTTCTTTAACGCCACTACGGCGACTTGCGAGTGAATGAGGATGAAATGATGATGAAAGACACACAACACCCAGTCGTCTGGAGGCAGAGAAAATCCCTGACCCTGCCGGGAATCGAACCCATGACCCCGTGCGCGGGAAGTGAGAACGCTGCCGCAAGACCACGAGCCGCGGGCAGAAACCGGATGTTGATCTAGGTTTCGGCAGGGATAACCACGCCTTCTTTGGAAACTGCAAACTGCCTAAAGAGGAATGGTCCAACATTAATACAGAACGCCAAAAAGGACAAAAGACTCGCATAAAATGTAAAATAAACGGTACCTGTGTAATATGGCAATAGCTGTACTTAGCTCAAATGTCAGAAGCGTGCTTCCTCACTCCAGCTGAAGTTTGGTGGGCCGCGGGCTCTCAGGTAAACTCCAGTCAGAACCTGTCACCCATCCGCGGGTTGTTTGCTTTTGCGTGCCTATGGACACATTGACAAAGTCCCCCATGGATCCCTCGCTCAAAGAAAAGAAGCATGTCAGGATCAGCCAATAGTCCGATGCTACACTTCGTTTTCTTGAGCAATGCGTCCCAAGACAACCCAGGTGCTGTGTAATAAAAGGCGGGATCCAGAGAATATGTAGTCAGACTTTGGAACATGTCGAAAACGCCTGCAAGCAAACGCACGTCTGTGTTCATGTAAAGCCGTGCGTACTCTCCTGAAGAATATTGAATTCCCGCCAGACATTCGTGGCATGCTCATACTCTGCATTCTTTATGGCGTCGCCTGTGAGGTTGCTTGAGAATGCAGTTATGTCGGGTAGCCTGGTTTTGTTGCGTTTCTCCATACTACCACATACTCATATGGGAAAACTGCCTTCCTAGGCACAAGCTGAAACTTTTCCTCATCGGGAAATGCAGCTCGAGTGATATGCATATCCCCTAGAGGTAGAGTTTCAACAAGCTTCTGGAGTGGTGTCTGCATAAAACGTAGCGTATCAAGCAAGAGGAGCGTAATTATTGGCGTCATTAGTTTGGAGAATGAAATATACTTCTCTACGCTCTCAGGTAGGACACTCGCCTGATCTTTCTCCAAACCGAAATCAGCCAAGTGTTCAACTAGAAAGTGGGCTTCATACCCACTTAAAGTGTGGAAGAAAACGGGTATGTGTATAGATAACTGGTACTTCAAATTGTGAGCTGCACCACGGAACTTACCTGTAAGATGACAGTGGTCCCTACGAGGAGTTTCCGCTTTTCTGTCTAATAGCAGCCCGCAAACATGACAATCAGTGGCGTTATTATTCAGATCTTCATTCTCCTTCGATTTGGTCATGGGAACGTTGCCGCTGTAAAGCTTATCAACCGCCTGTAAATACTTTTCAAGCTCAGAGAGCAATCAAACCGCAGGATTATCCCGACGTAAGATTTGTATCCGTTAAGAGTGGAGTCATATGACGATACAATTTGGTACGCTGCCGCATATGGTGCGTGTTTCTCTGTAAAGGTGGTGTGTGAGGTTGTAGGGTCGCCTTCACAGTGGGTCACAGGAGCGAAGAGGCATTTATAATCGGCATATACTACAAATGGACATCGCTCCTGGTGGTGAACATTCTTAAGCTTGATGAATTTGTTTTCCTCAGTAGTCATAATACCACGTACCGGATCCTTGGAAGCGCAGTCTGCTAGATGTGTAGCTAGTAACTTGTCTGAGGAGAAGTAGTTGAGGCACCTTAAACAAATATGCTTTTTGCACCGTTTGTCACTTAACTGGAAACAAAGGAGGCGGGACATGTTCTTGATCCAGACATAGTGATAATTATCACCTTCAGAGAATGTGCATGTTCACATGCAGCTCTCGCTCACCGGCAAATTTTGAGGAATGAAGGAGGCCGGCGACGATGTGCTTGTCTTGCTCATCTGACTTGCTTTTCTTCTCCAGGCCATAAACGTGAACAGATACGCCGGTATTCTGGGCCTCAAATTTAGGTATGTCCTGGATGTTGACGTGGAACTCTATACCATTAAAGTTATAACACGAATGAATATTATCACCCACATCGTATGCACTGGGACGCTCAGGACGATCCCTTCGATCATACTTTCTTTCGCAAGCCAGGATTGACCATGCAAAACAAGCCTGATCTTTTCTATTTTGGACATTGTTAGCTCTATCTTCAGAGAGCTTGATATAACTAGACCCTCCATTTACCGGATCGTAGACATGTTTATGGATGTCCAGGTGCAGAATTCCGCTGAGTGTTTTAGCTTGACCCTCTGACTTACATCTCGGAAAACCGGACCGGTATAGCAGCACTCGAGGTGGATTTACGAAACCACTCGGCGATTGATGTGCTCCGCGTTATCACGCCATTTTCCCCCCAAAGATAATGGATAATCGTCTCTCCAACGCCAGACTCAACTTTTGGCGGATGCGATAATTCAATGCAAAGCACAGCACTACATTTAATGGCGGGATGGCACTGGTCATTGACTAGCTTGAGGAGGTGTGTTTCCACGACAGGAAGGCATGCGCTTTGCAATCCTACAGGATCGCGGTACCATCCTGCCGAGTTTTCGATCCTGGAGAACAAGATTCGCTCCTCAAAGGCGTCGGCAATCACCGAGTACTGCAACTGCGGTATGGTGTCACTGACCTGATGTCCTTCACCAAAAGGACGGGCGAGAGAACTGCCACGAGCCATAGGATCTTCTCTATTACTAATGCTAGAACAATTTGATGTGGCTGGCGAGGTGGAAACGGGCGGGCGCCGTTCCTCGTGTGACGGTGCAGGAGACGCTGTTGAACCGAGCCGCTGTGAGAGGGAGGCCTATGAATGGTAGAGCGATGCTGTGGCAGCCGCAGCAGCCGGGGCAGCGTGGGGGCCCTGAGCGGTGGTGGCGGCGGCGGCGGGGGCGGCGGCAGCAGCGGTAGCCGCTTCGCGGTGAGAGAAGCCCTGGATTGGAGCAGGTGCAGTTGGAGCGTAGCAGAGGACTCTGGCTCTTTTGGGTGGACTTGCCCCACCGTCAATTAGTCTGCAGTCACTTGCAGATGCGCCTACAGCGGAGCGGTTCCTTATATAGATGTGATGGTGTAGTATCACGTGATCTCAGTGTGAACCAATGGGTGTTGAGCATTTTGGGGGTGGGGGGGGGGGGGTGAGTTCGCTAGCACTCCTAGTGACTGAAAGCTGAACTAGTTAGATGCTTCCAGGACCTCGAGGACAACTGAGCCTATGATAATTTATCAAATTACAGCTAAAAAATTCATACTATGAGTGAAGATGCTATTTCGAATACACACTGTATGATACTGAATTCACCCTTTGAATCTGAAGTCATTATGAGTGTGTATTACATACTCGTTTGAGGAGGATGCAATTAGATATATTCTTGATCAAGGATTTATTTAACCTCGCTCAAAGTCTGTGAGCTTAGAGATTTTTTCGTACGTGAACGCTATATAGATGCAGTTCTAGGCTGCTGGTATTAAGACAAGTGTTTGTTAGATTTACTTTAGCTTCGTGAACGCTGAAGCAAATGATTTAGAAAGTCTTGAGTTGATGAAATAGAGAATTTTTTAGTATTTAGGAATAGTGTGCAGCAGAAAAGATGAAACTATGGGCTATTTTGATAGAGAGTTTATCGTAGGGGGTGAATTTTTCTATGGAGACATCAAGAAAGCAAACATTTAGTATTTGTGGGACGCTATCGAATTTCAGAGAGTTCGACTTGGTTCTTATTTTTTACACAGTGATCTGGCTTGGGAACTTTGGACGATCTTGGATTATGTAATGGGAGTGTGCTCTGGCTGTGTCCTAGACCACGTGGCGAACACAGTGCTTGCTACCATCTTGAATAACGGTACTCGGGTCGTCAGCTGACGTCACGACAGCGCCCTCTGTGTACCAAACCACATGGTGAATATAATGTATATAGCCATCTTGAATAACGGTAGTCGCGTCATCAGATTACGTCACACAACGGACGATAGCGCCCTCTGTTGGTGGTAGTGTGTACTAAGTCAGTTGGAGTCTGGAGCTCGTGGTGAGCACGCACACTGGATGGCTGTACTGCATGAAAGAATGACTTCATTTCCTCTCCCACCTCCCCTCCCCCCTCCAGTTCCTAGAAAGAAATAGTCAGGTTAGTTCAAGTGACCTTTCTTTCCCAACATTTTGTTAGTAGTAGTAGATATACACCAAAATTCAGGCTTCCGAACAGTTCATAGGAAGAAGTGGCGGTCGGGTGACTTAGGATAGTGGAGGTAGGCCAAGTGACTTTCTTAGCTTAGTAAAGATTCACGACTTGACCTTTGTTTACCACCAAAATTCACACTTAGCGCGAGTTCATGGGAAGAAGTGGTGGTCGGGTGACTTAGGTTAGTGGAAATAGGCCAAGTGACCTATCTTCCCGCCATATTCTTAGCTTACTAGAGATACGCGAATTGACCTTTGCTCACCACCATGTTTAAATTTACTTGGTGCGAGTTCATAGGAAGAAGACGTGGTTGGGTGACAGGTTAGTGGAGGTAGGCCAAGTGAGCTATCTTCCCACAATTTTCTTAGGTTACTAGAGATAACTGTGGTGTGATGCATTATCCTGTTGGAATTTGAACTTCTCACCTGGGAGGGGGCCATGGCACTTTCCCGCCAAAATTCAAACTTCCCTCCAGGTGGGTGTGTCAGGGGGTGTGGCACTTGTGTCATCAGTGACGTCACGGACTTCATCTGGGGTGACCTATTTTGGGGTGACGTCCTGGTCTATGGTGACCTACTTTGGGGCGATGTCCCCTTTGGGGCGATGTCCCCCTTGTCCCCCTACTATCAAGGAACCTGTGACGAAACACACCGCTCTTCATTGCATCTTCCCTATCTCCTCTATCAGTCCTACCTGATAGGGATCACAGATGGATGAACAGCATTCAAGAATCTGGCGAACCAGCGCCTTGTAAGCCACTTCTTTTGTGGATGAGTAACATTTCCTTAAGATTCTTCCGATGAATTTGAGGCTGGTGTCTGCTTTCCCCATTATCTGCATCTTGTGGTCGTCCCAGTTAAGGTCGCTCTGAATAGTTTAGCCTAGATACTTTATGGCAGACAGAGTCTCCAGCTGTTTGTCATCAGTAGTGTAGCTGTACAGTAGTGGATTTCTTTTCCTATGTATTCGCAATATGTTACTTTTATTTAGGTTCAGGGTCAACTGCCAGAGCCTGCACCATTCATCAATTGTCTCCAGATCGTTCTGCAAATTTATACTATCTTCTGGTGTTACAACTTAAGTATAGACAACTGCATCATCTGCGAATAGCCTTAAAGAGCATCCGACGCTTTCTACTAGATCATTTATATGCATTTTAAACAGCAACGGTTCTATCACACTTCCCTGTGGTAGTTCTCATATTAACTACATATCTGTCGATTTAGTTCCACCCTGTGTTCCATAACGTGGCTCCTCTATCAACTGCACAGCAATTAGTGACCATGTATTTTATACTACAGTCTTCTAAATGCTTTAGTCGCCGAAATGTTAGTAACTGACTTTTAATTATGACAAATCCTAACAAAAACGACACGTTTCCATTAAACTTCAACGTTCCGTTGCTTAAAACAGCTTGATTTCATAAATAGCGAGTTATAGAGCGAAAGTAACTAAATACGAAAATTCTTTGACCAGCAGTATGACGTTTCCCGTCATTTTATTACAAGAAATCGTGGCAAGACGGTTCATTCTCGACACATTCCATGATATGGTCCTTAGAAACGTCGTGTAAAGCCCACCGAATACGGGCTTCTGCTGAACACGACAAATACGATACGCCGTCTTGCTTTCTGGGCACCTCGTGACTTCTGCGTTCTTGCATACTACTGCTTCTACTTCACGTGCCACGTTGCGGAAATAGCGCAGACCTTATTTGGTGTTTCACTTGATCAAATGGCTTCTCAGTGAGAAACAGCAGCACAAAACTCGCAGAGCGCCACGTCGACGCTAGCCGCCTCGTCCCGTGTGACGACTGTCAACTGTCACTTAGCTCCCCTCTCACAGGTGAGTGATTTCTTACCTCCAGGGAAATTCTCTTTTCTGAGTGCCCAAGACTTCCTTTACTGCTACAGGTGTTTCCGTCAAAACTTGGTGTAAGAATATGCTGCCACAGGTGGAACGCTTACAGCGAAGAAAAAATAGAATTTTAACTTAATTCACCTATATTCCTGAAGTATGAAAGTTGAGGAAGCCTTTCCACTAATCCACAATGCCGGGTTATTAGTGGAAATAGCCATGCAGCACACGGGAAATTATTAGAACACAAAAAGGCATTAAAAAGATAGATAAGTTTGGAAACTCCGTCAAACGGCATGTTACAAACGGAACAGTAGGATGACAGCAGGCCCATTAACTACCACCCTTGGCAAACAAACAGAGAAAATCGTTGGGCGTTCGAATGCACCAGAGTTAGTGCTGTGAAAAGAGAGTGGAGTTGTTAGGCCGCCACGCGAGTTCTAGGGATTCGTTACGGCGCCAGCAGGCGGCAGGCGTGTCGCAGCGCTGTCTCTGCCCCGGCCTTTGTTGACACCACCACACACTCGCGACGCGACGGAATCCTCGCAGGTCTCACTCCAAGGTATTGGTGTTCTTTGGACCTATCCCGGCAGAATGGTACTCTGGTGTTACAGAGACAATAAACGAAGAACGAACCCGACAAATGAGACGAAACGGGTGAGTGAACTGAGGTAGTGCGGTGTCTCCTGCAATTTTATAACCTGGGTAGGTTCAAATGGCTCTGAGCACTATGGGACTTAACATCTATGGTCATCAGTCCCCTAGAACTTAGAACTATTTAAACCTAACTAACCTAATGACATCACACAACACCCAGTGATCACGAGGCAGAGAAAATCCCTGACCCCGCTGGGAATCGAACCCGGGACCCCGGGCGTGGGAAGCGAGAACGCTACCGCACGACCACGAGCTGCGGACTAACCTGGGTAGTGTTTTCTGCATTGCCAACCCTACAAGGTACCTGAACTGAACTGACCTGCCCGGGTTACGTATTTATGGCGGGGGAGGACCTTTTCCTCTAGGGTTACCGGTACCTGATCACTGTGGCTCCCGCACGAAGATACGGAGGTAAACATCTCCGTCCGAAACCGCGTGGGCTACAAACAAAATTTGAAAGCAAACGTCTTTTCCTAACGACCAACGCCTTATTGCATTAAAAAAAATATCAAGTTTATGGTTCAAAAATGGTTCAAATGGCTCTGAGCACTAAGGGACTCAACTGCTGAGGTCATTAGTCCCCTAGAACTTAGAACTACTTAAACCTAACTAACCTAAGGACATCACAAACATCCATGCCCCAGGCAGGATTCGAACCTGCGACCGTAGCGGTCGCTCGGTTCCGGACTGTAGCGCGTAGAACCGCACGGCCACTCCGGCCGGCTTGGTGGTCTCATATTCTTCCTTGTCCCATCGTTTGTGTATCTATAAGGGTCCTGTAGTTGCAGTGTTCAGGAACAGAGTTTGCAAGTGTTGCAATGCCATTTGCACATTATTGGCGTCCGAGATGGTGTGGCATCAGCAGATTAAGATCATCAGAACGCCAGTCGTTTGAGGCAGGTGGTGGATACCAATAGCTTGTAAACACAGGTCTGTAGGAGTGGACTTTCGGAACAGTGAGTGCTCAAGTCTACCATCGCTCGCTCGTCGCACCAAGACATCTAAAGATGACAAGAAACCATCTTTCTCCATATCGACACTAAATTTTATGGAGTTCGGATGTCGAAGGAACTCTCGGATACTGTCAAAACCGTGAGGCCAAAGTATAAAAAAGTCTTAACCGTATCGGCGAAATACTGTTGTTTTTAAAATAGCTGAGGCGAGTGCTCGGTCGTCATAGAAATGTTGGCCACCAGGGGAGACAGTTGGGAGCTCGGAGCACGCATATCCTTCAGTATTCAAGTGAAGATGGCCTGAACACTTTGTGCCAACGTATCGTGGCAGGAAGCTCTCGCTGATTTCCATGGAACAATCTGTATACCGGGAAAGTTTTAAGTCGCTTTATTGTGTTTACAAACTAGCTCTACAGAACAGAGTGAGCACGTGCTGTTCTTCTCGACAAACATTCCGCTTTCGTACCCGTAGTGCCGCCGTGGCCGCCTCGTACCTTGAACAAAGTGCAGACGGAGGTGACAACGAGGCAGACGGAGGTGGCGACTGTGGGCAGGTGGTCCCAGTGGCCGCGCAGGCCTGCCAACTGCCCCGCGACGCTCGCCACCAGCTGCAGCAGCGACCACAGCGTGTAGGCCGAGTAGAGCCGGCGGAGGTAGCCCCGCTCCGGCGCCCACAGGCCGATGGCGCGCAGCAGCAGGCACGGCCACCGCAGGTCCACCACCTGCCGGCCCAGTGCACGGCTCGTTAGTCTGTGGTCGTTATAGTCTGCGCTATAGTCCTTGCCGAATTATAGTGACTAATTTGTCTCCAAACTGTAGAGACTAGAGACAAATTGTACAGACTATTTCTGTACGACATAGTCATAGAGACTGTGAGAAGGAGTGGATGCGTTACCATTACAAAAAGCCATTTTTTATTGAAAAAAAAGTATTTTTTTAAATTGATCACCAACACTTTTCTACACTTGACAGCTGACTGTTAGAAGCGTTTTTCGTATTATTTATCACTTCACGAGTTGCAAGTCATCAGCGTGTGGTAGGGGCTGACACCTTTGCTTATACAGTACACCTGCAGTCTGAACACAGAGTAATGTCCCGTAATCAGGTGCCTTGACGCCGAGTTTCACTAGTGCACAATGGGTAGCCGTAACAGCACATTTCCTTTCTATACTTGGAGCCTTCGAGACGCTGTTCACATCAGATTACGCGATGATGATTTTATAAACTCAGACATGTTGTCTTGTGACAGACTGGATATGAACATTTCCACACTACAACTACCAGGACTATATACGAAATAGACGATGGGGAAGGAAAGGGAGTGGATGGGTCGGAAAACCAGCGACTGTCAGCCACACGGGGCGATGTGGTGATGCAATGGCGGAAGCTGAACATTTGTGCTGGAGCGGGACTCGAACCCAGAGGCTGTGCTTCTCTAGAACGGTTGCCTTAACCGCCTCAGCCATCTGGGCACGCTTTCCATCCGACTCAAATTGTCAACTTTCCGCAAGAAGTAGTGCAGCGTCCCTCGTTAATTTCCAAGATGCTACTACAGGCGGGTGTAAAAATGAATGTGCGCAACGGAAAATAATAAACGCTCAAATGAAGATTTGGCCTGTCTGACTACCCCTGGAAGTAGATCTTAGGATCTCTTAATTCTATACATTACAATCGAAACATAAATGAATGATGAAGGCGACTAATACTACTAAATGATAAACGTGGTTCCTGCTTATATATTTATAGTAGATTAAAAAAAATCTTTATATCACTAAGTTTACATTTCCTAAGTAAAATTACTGATCAATTGCCCAACGCTGCCCCTTATTATGACTGCGCGGTCTAATATGAATAACGCGAAATGACTGGCATCATATTTGTACCAACCACTAGAAGACACTACTTTCAAAGATGTTCTACGGTGGTGCGGAACCTTAGTGGAAATAAACTAGCGTGATCACAACTGTTTCGCTTTTATAGCCCTAACAAGCCGAAGCAATCTGCGATATCACCGTATGTACTGCGTCCGGTGTGTCGAAGTTATGGTTCTCGTTCTCGTCTGCGACGATGGAAGAACTCCAGTCACAAATAAACTCTTTCAAACACTAAGACGGCAGAAGGCGGTCCTCTGACTGATATACTCTAGTACTGTCTTCTTCTCTCTGTGTTCTACAGACGAGAAATGCTAACTCCCGACCACAAGGATGGAGTTCAGATACCATCTCAACGTAAGTATAGGAAGTGCTCTCACTTACTGAACACTGCGTACTAAACGACGACTTCCAACCCGGAATCGTAATGTTCGCAACAGTACAGTGCCTAGCTGTTCTAACTATAAACTCTCCTGAGAGCAAAGACAGCAAGTCCATCTGTACCAACAAGGCTGCTACCGCGCGACAGTCACACACGGGCGCTCACAACGGAAGACCTCGTCTCTCTACTGCTGGCTTCCCAGCAAGGCTCGGCTCCCCACCATCGTAATTCTCAAAACGAATCATATTCCCGAAACCACGGAATATTCTTCCTCTCTACAGATTCTTCCGAACGCCGACCAACCATATTTTAGTCTTTTGTCGTCCAGCACTGAACGTTTGCGAGGAAAAACCTATACTCATACAATGGTAAGCTTCCGAGTGAAGATCCTTGGAAATAACTCAGCCTGCGTGGTTTCCGAGGTGCCGCTTCTTCGTTCCTCGCACCCGCTTCCAAGATTTTCAGTGTTCGGAAGTATTATCCGATTATTCTTCCGGTATTTTCAGTGTTCATTTATGCGTCAACATTTTGTAAAACATGGGACATGTTTTCGGAGGATTAATACCACAGTCGTATTAGTCATGGCTTTATGTAGTAGCGGTGTTAACAATATCCGTGCAGCACTTGGTTATATAGAAATGATAATGGTGACCACTATTTCTTGTCCACTTCAGATGACTCTACTGGTCCCGGTTTGCACTATGTCATCAGTGCAAATTAGAACATGGCGATAAAATCCAGTCTAACTCAAATATTTATTTAACTGTAAGGAGTTATCAAATTCGAAACGTTGTCCTCACTTTTTCACTTTACGGACTGGTATTTTCTAAAACTAAGATGTTAATGTTTGCTATTCGCTTAATTTAAGTACCTTTTATATTTTTGTTTTAAGTACTTGCGGGTAAAAGGACTCAGTTGCATGCCCCAAATGTCTGTGTTGTGTTTGGGGACCCGCATACTGCCTGTCTCTTATTTGGTATGCAAATTTAATTTGTAATCTGTGTATATGTTTCAGAATACGTACTGAATCGAGCAACTGTCTCAGATGTCGCTCAGAATCTAGTCAGTCGCTGTATTTCCCTACATCATGTGCTCGACGGCCTTCTCTTGCCTGGCATTTACTCGCTCATAGATCTAGCTGGTGACGCCTGCGTCTTGTCAACACTCCCTCTTGTAATCTGGAAGTGACGTATTCAGTTACTGCAGTCTACTCGGCCTGCTACACAGGCGTGTACGTTATTTTCAGTTCTTCAGTTTCTGTGATTGTGTATATTAGTGAGGCTGCTTCACGCCCGTGTACATAGTTTTTTAAATTTTTTCTGTCAATTCCGTTATCGATGGGTTGTAACAATCAGTGATGAAACAGTCCCCTCTATCTGCTTCACAGACGTGTGTGTTGTTTTTTAAATGTTAGATAGCTGTTGCTGCGTATTACAATGATTAAATATTCTGCAAAGCGTATGCTATAGTTACCGGAACTTAATTTGTTCAACTTGTACTCTGGAGCGAATAAATACTGCTTGCTTTTGTAAATTTAAAGTTTGGCCTCTGTGGTAAATAAATAGTAATTTCCAAACACTGCTTTATTTAAGCTCACCATCTTTCTGCTCCCAGTTCCTAGCTCTATAATAGCTCACATGAATGTGTCTTTCAGTTCATATATGAAACATAGCAAGTATTAACATATGGTCTTTAACTACAAAGCGCAATAGAAACTCAAACGCACTACCTGTAAATCTTTCGTTTCTATGATATTCTACCGATAGAAAAGATCTGAAACTGAAACTACATTTTATTTTAAAATCACTACTAGTGGCAAAAGATGTGTTGGACTTCCGGTAAGTGAAGACGTAAAGGCGGCCAAACAAACGAACTAGAATGCCGAGTGGCCTCGCCCTGTGCCAAACCTCACTGAGCGTGCTGAGTCTCAAGCAAACTGACGCTAGTCGGCAGCATCTGCTGGATTTGCGGCAAGTCCATCAAGCCACCAAGCTGCGGTTCAGACGGTTGTGGCTGGAGAAACAGCTTTGCTGAGACACCAAGCCGCAGCTGAGCCCGCCTGTGATTGGAGGATCAGCCGTGCTGACTTACCGATCCACAGACAGGCCTGCTAGTTAATGGAGGATTAGCTGAGCTGCCAAGACGCCATGGTCTAGCCTGCTAGTGAGTGGAGAATTAACCATACTGAGCCACAAAGTTGCGGTTCCGACTGCTTCTGGCTGCAGAAATAGCATTGCTAAGACACCAAGCCGCAGCTGATCCCGCTTCTTAGTGGAAGATCAGCTGTGTCGCGTTACTGAGCCACAGACAGGCCTTCTAGTTAATGGAGGATTAGCTATGCTGAGCCGCCAAGTCATGGTACAGCCTGCTAGTGAGTGGAGAATTAAAAAACTGAGCCACCGAGCTGCGATTCAGCCTGATTGTGACTGGAGACACAGCATTCCTGAGACACCAAGTGTGACTGGAGGTTCAGCCATGCCAAGTTACCGAGCCACAGACAGGCCTGCTAGTTAATGGAGGATTAGCTGAGCTGCCAAAAAGCCATGGTCCAATGTAATATCGAGTGGAGAATTAACCATACTGAGCCACCAAGCTGCGGTTCAGCCAGCTTGTGGCAGCAGAAACAGCCTTGTTGAGACATGGAGCCCCAGCTGAGACCACCTGTGACTGGAGGGTCAGCCATGCTGAGCTACCGAGCCACAGACAGGCCTGCTACTCAATGGACGAATAGCTGTGTTGCAAGAGGCCATGGTCCACCCTAATAGTGAGTGGAGAATTAACCATACTGAGCCACCGAGCTGCAGTCCAGCCAGCTTGTGGCTGGAGAAACAGCCTTGGGGAGACACCAATCAGCAGCTGACGCCGCCTGAGACTGGAGGATGCGACATGCTTAGTTACCGAGCCACAAACAGGCCTCCTAGTTAATGAAGTATTAGCTGAGCTGTCAAGAAGCCATGGTCCAGCCAAATAGTGAGTGGAGAATTAACCATACTGACCCACCAAGCTGCAGCTCAGCTTGCTTGTGGCTGCAGATCCTAGCCTTTCTGCGACACCAAGCCACAGCTGAGCCCGCTTGTGACTGGTGGATCAGACGTGCCGAGTTTCTGAGCGACAGACAGGCCTGCTTGTTAAGGTAGGATTAGCTGGCTGCCAAGAAGCCATGGTCTATCCTAATAGTGAGTGGACAATTAACCATACTGAGCCACCAAAGTGCGGTTCAGCCTGCTTGTGGATGCAGAAACACTCTTGCTGAATCACCAAGACGCAGGTGTGCCCGCTTGTGACTGGAGGATCAGCTGTGCCGCGTTATCATGCCACAGACAGGCCTGCTGCTTAATGGAGGATTACCTGAGCTGCCAAGAAGCCATGGTCCAGCCTAATAGTGAGTGGAGAATTAACCATACTGAGCCACCAAGCTTTGGTTCAGCATGCTTCTATCTGGAGAAACAGTCTTGCTGAGACACCAAGCCGCAGCTCAGCCCTTCCTGTGACTGGTGGATCAGCCATTCCGAGTTACCGACCCACAGACAGGCCTGCTAGTAAATGGAGGATTAGCTGAGCTGCCAAGAAGTCATGGTCCAGATTATAAGTGAGTGGCGAATTAACCATCCTGAGCCACCAAGCTGCATTTCAGTCTGCTTGTGGCTCCAGAAAGAGCCTTGCTGAGACACCAAGCCGCAGCTGAGCCCACCTGTGACTGGAGAATCAGCTGTGCCAAGTTACTGAGCCACAGACAGGTCTGTTAGTTAATGGAGGATTAGCTGAGCTGCCAAGAAGTCATGGTCCAGATTATAAGTGAGTGGCGAATTAACCATACTCAGCCACCAAGCTGCAGTTCAGCTGGCTTGTATGTGGAGGAACAGACCTGCTGAGACACCAAGCCACAGCTGAGCCCACCTGTGACTAGAGGATCAGCCGTGCCAAGTTACTAAGCCACAGACAGGCCTGCTAGTTAATGAAGTATTAGCTGAGCTGACAAGATGCCATGCT
This sequence comes from Schistocerca americana, assembly GCF_021461395.2. Taxonomy (NCBI): domain Eukaryota; kingdom Metazoa; phylum Arthropoda; class Insecta; order Orthoptera; family Acrididae; genus Schistocerca; species Schistocerca americana. Next base: position 27,437,579 of record NC_060122.1, on the reverse strand, counting down.
CCAGCCTAATAGTGCGTGTAGAATTAACCACACTGAGCCACCAAGCTTTGGTTCAGCCTGCTTGTATCTGGAGAAACAGTCTTGCTGAGTCACCAAGTCGCAGCTGAGCCCGCCTGTGAATGGAGGATCAGCCCTGGTGAGTTACAGAGACACAGACAGGCCTGCTAGTTAATGGAGTATTAGCTCAGCTGCCAAGAAGCCATGGTCCAGCCTAAAAGTGAGTGGAGAATTAACCATACTGAGCACCCAAGGTGCAGTTAAACCTGCTTGTGGCTGCCAAAGCTGCCTTCCTGAGACACCAAGATGCAGTAGATTCCGCCTGTGACTGGAAGATCAGACATGCCGTGTTACTGTGATACAGACATGCCTGCTAGTTAATGGAGGATTAGCTAAGCTGCCAAGAAGCCGTTGTCTAGCCTAATAGTGAGTGGAGAATGAACCGTACTGAGCCACCAAGCTGCGCTTCAGCCTGCTTGTATCTGGAGAAACTGCCTTGCTGAGACACCAAGCCGCAGTTGAGCCTGCCTGTGACTGGCGGATCAGCTGTGCCAAATTACTGAGCCATGGACAGGCCTGCTAATTAATGAAAGATTAGCTGAGCTGCCAAGAAGCCATTGTCCAGTCGAACAGTGAGTGGAGAATCAATCATACTGAGCCACCAAGCTGCAGTTCAGCCTGCTTGTGGCTGCAGAAACAGCCTTGCTGAGACACCAAGCCGAAGATTAGCCCGCCCGTGACAGGAGGATCAGCCGTGCCGAGATAACGAACCACAGACAGGCCAGCTAGTTAATGAAAGATTAGGTGAGCTGCCAAGAAGCCATGGGCCAGGCTAATAGTGAGTGGAGTGTTAACCATACTGAGCCACCAAGCAGTGGTTCAGCTTGCTTGTGTCTGCAGAAACAGTCTTGTTGAGACACCAAGACGAATTTGAGCCCTCCTGAGACTGGAGGATCAACTGTGCCGCGTTTCTGAGCCACAGAGAGTCCTGCTAGTTAATGGAGGATTGGCTGAGCTACCAAGAAGCCATGGTCCAGCCTTATAGTTAGTGGAGAATTAACCATACTGACCCACAAAGCTGCAGGTCAGCCAGCTTGAATCTGGATAAACAGCATTCTGAAACTCTAAGCCACAGCTGAGTCCATCTGTGACTTGATGATCAGCCACGCTGAGTTACCATGCCGCAGAAAAGCCTGCTAGTTAAAGGAGGATTATCTGAGCTGCCAAGTAGCCACGGTCTAGCCTAATAGTGAGTGGAGAATAAACCATACTGAGCCACCAAGCTGCTGTTCATCCTGCCTGTGGCTGCAAAATACCCTTGCTGCGACACCAAGACGCAGCTGAGCCCACCTGTGTTTGGAGAATATGCCGTGCCAAGTTACTGAGCCACAGACAGGCCTGTTAGTTAATGGAGAATTAGCGGAGCTGCCAAGAAGCCATGGTCCAGCCTAATAGTGGGTGAAGAATTAACTGTACTGAGCTACCAAGCTGTGGTTCAGCCAACTTGTGGCTGGAGAAACAGCCTTGCTGAAACACCAAGCCACAGCTGAGCTTACCTGTGACTGGAAGATCAGGCACGCCAAGTTACTGAGCCATAGAGAGGCCTGCTATTTAATGGAGGATTAGCTGAGCTACCAAGAAGCCATGTTTTACCCTAATTGTGAGTGGAGAAATAATTATACTGAGCCAACAAGCTGCAGTTCACTTGTACCTGCAGATGCGGCCTTGCTGAGACACCAAGCCGCAGCTGAGCACTCCTGTGACTGGAGGATCAGCCATGCCACATGACCGAGCCACAGGCAGACCCGCTACTTAATGGAGATTTAGCTGAGCTGCCAAGAAGCCATTGTCCAGCCTGATAGTGAGTGGAGATTTTATCATACTAAGCCACCAAGCTGCGGTTTAGCCTGCCTGTGGTTGCAGAAGCAGCCTTGGTGGTACATCAAGTTGTAGCTGAGCCCACCTGTGACTGGGCGATCAGCTGTGCCGAGTTGCTGAGCCACAGGCAGGCCTGCTAGTTGACTGAGGATTAGCTGAGCTGCCAAAAAGCCATGGTCCAGCCTAATAGTGAGAAGAGAATAGACCATACTGTGCCACCAAGCTGCGGTTCAGTCTACTTGTGGCTGCAGAAACAGCCTTGCTGAGACACCAAGCCGCAGCTGAGCTTACCTGTGACTGGGGGATCAGCTGTGCCGAGTTACCAAGCCACAGACAGGCCTGCTAGTTAATGGAGGATTAACTGAGCTTCCAAGAAGCCATGGTCCAGCCTAATAGTGAGTAGAGAAATAACCATACTGAGGCATCAAGCTGCGGTTCAGCCTGCTTGTGGCGGCAGAAGCAGTCTTGATGCGACACCAAGACGCAGGTGAGCCACCTACGACTGGAGGATCAGTTGTGCCGCGCTACCGAGCCACAGACAAGCCTAGTTAATGGAGGATTAGCTGAGCTGCCAAGAAGCCGTGGTCCAGCCTTATAGTGAATTGAGAATTAACCATACTGAGCCACCAAGCTGCGGTTAAGCATGCTTGTGGCTGCAGAAACAGCCTTGCTGAAACACCAAGCCGCATCTGAGCCCACCTGTGACTGGAGGATCTGTTGTGTAGAGTTACCAAGTCACAGACAGGCCTGCTAGTTAATGTACGATTAGCTGAGCTGCCAAGAAGCCATAGTGCAGCCTAATAGTGAGTGGCGAATTAACCATACTGAGCAAGTAAGCTTCCGTTCAGTCTCCTTGTGGCTGCAGAAACAGCCTGGCTGAGACACCAAGCCGCATCTGAGCCCACCTGAGAACGGAGGATCAGCCGTGCCAAGTTACTGAGCCACAGACAGGCCTGCTATTTAATGGAGGATTAGCTGAGCTGCCAAGATGCCATGGTCTAGCGTAATTGTGAGTGGAGAATTAACAATACGGAGAAACCAAGCTGCAGTACAGCATGCTTGTATCTGGAGAAGCAGCTTTGCTGTGACACTAAGTTGCAGCTGAGCCCCACTGTCACAGGAGGATCAGCCATGCCGGGTTACCGAGCCGCAGACAGCAATGCTAGTTAATGGAGGATTAGTTGAGGTGCCAAGAAGCCATGGTCCAGCCTGATAGTGAGTGGAGAATTAACCATACTGCGCCACCAAGCTGCGGTTCAGCTTGCTTGTGAAGGCAGAAACAGCTTTGCTGAGACACCAAGGAAAAGCTGAGCTCAGCTGTGACTGGAGGATCAGCCGTGCCGAGTTACCGAGTCACAGACTGGCCTGCTGGTTAATGTAGGATTAACTGTGCTACCAAGAAGCCATGATGCAGCCTAATAGTGAGTGGAGAAATTACCATACTGTGCCACGAAGTTGTGGTTCAGCCTGCTTGTATCCGGATAAACAGCCTTGCTGAGACACCAAGCCGCCGCTGACCCCCCCCCCCCCCCCCCTGAGACTGGAGAATCAGCCATGCCGAATTTCCAAGCCACAGACAGGACTCCTAGTTAATGGAGGATTAGCTGAGCTGCCAAGAAGCTATGGTCCAGCCTATTAGTGAGTGGAGAATTAACAATAATAAGCCACCAATGTGTGGTTCATCTTGCTTGTGGCTGCAGAATCAGCCTTGCTGAGATAACAACCCACAGCTGAGCCCACCTGTGACTGGAGGATCAGCCGTGGCGTGTTACCGAGCTGCAGACAGGCCTGCTAGTTATTGGAGGATTAGCTGCGCTGCCAAGAAGCCATGGTCCAGCATGCTAGTGAATGTAGAATTGACCATACTGAGCCAACAAGCTGCGGTCCAGCCTGCTTGTGGCTGCAGAGACAGAGTTGCTGAGACACCAAGACGCAGCTGAGCCCCCTGTGACTGCAGGATCAGTCATGACGAGTTACCGAGCCACAGACATGCCTGCTAGTTGATGAAGGATTAGCTGAACTGCAAGAATCCATGGTCCAGCCTAATAGTGAGTTGAGAATTAACCATACTGAGCCACCAAGCTGCGGTTGAGCCTGCTTGTGGCTGCAGAAACAGGTTTGCTGAGACGCCAAGCCGCAGCTGAGCCCACCTGTGGCTGGAGGATCAGCCGTGCCAAGTTACTGAGCCACAGACAAGCCTATTAGTTAATGGAGGATTAGCTGAGCTCCTAAGAAGCCATAGTCTAGCCTAATAGTGGTGGAGAATTAACCATACTGAGCCAGCAAGGTGCGGTTCAGCATGCTAGTGGCTGCAGAAACAGTCTTGCTGAGACACCAAGACGCAGTAGAGCCTGCCTGTGACTGGAGGATCAGCTGTGCCGCGTTCTTGAGCCACAGACAGGCCTTGGAGTTAATGAAGGATTAACTGAGGTGCCAAGAAGCCATGGTCCAGCCTATTAGTGAGTGGAGAATTAACCATACTGAGCCACGAAGCTGCGGTTCATGTTGCTTGTGGCTGCAGAAACCGCCTTGCTGAGACACCAAGCCGCAGCTCAGGCCACCTGAGATTGGAAGATCAGCCGTGATAAGTTACCGAGCCACATAGAGGCTTGCTAGTTAATGGAGGATTAGCTGAGCAGCCAAGAAGCCGTGGTCCAGCCTAATAGTGAGTGGAGAATTAACAATAGTAAGCCACCAAGCTTTGTTTCAGCCTGCTTGTGGCTGCAGAAACAGTCTTGCTGAGACATCAAGCCGCAGCCGAGCCCTCCTGTGACTGGAGGATCAGCCATGCCACGTTACCGAGCCACAGACAGGCCTGCTAGTTAATGAAGGATTAGCTGAGCTGCCAAGAAGCCGTGGTCCAGCCTAATAGTGAGTTGAGAATTAACCATACTGAGCCACCAAGCTGCGGTTGAGCCTGCTTGTGGCTGCAGAAACAGTCTTGCTGAGACATCAAGCCGCAGCCGAGCCGTCCTGTGACTGGAGGATCAGCCATGCCGCGTTACCGAGCCACAGACAGGCCTGCTAGTTAATGAAGGATTAGCTGAGCTGCCAAGAAGCCGTGGTCCAGCCTAATAGTGAGTTGAGAATTAACCATACTGAGCCACCAAGCTGCGGTTGAGCCTGCTTGTGGCTGCAGAAACAGTCTTGCTGAGACATCAAGCCGCAGCCGAGCCGTCCTGTGACTGGAGGATCAGCCATGCCGCGTTACCGAGCCACAGACAGGCCTGCTAGTTAATGAAGGATTAGCTGAGCTGCCAAGAAGCCATGGTCCAGCCTAATAGTGAGTGGAGAATTAACCATACTGAGCCACCAAGCTACGGTTCAGCCTGCTTGTGGCTGCAGAAACAGCCTTGCTGTGATACCAAGCCGCAGCTGAGCCCGCCTGTGACTGGAGGGTCAGCTGTGCCTAGTTACCGAACCAGAGACAGGCCTGCTAGTTAATGGGGGATTAACTACGCTTAGCCGCCAAGAAGTCACGGTCTCGCCTGCTAGTGAGTGGGGAATTAACCATACTGAGCCAGCAAGCTGCGCTTCAGCTAGTGCGGGACAGCAGGCGCCTTTACCTGCGCCATCACTGAATCAGTTCCGGTGCCATCTAGCGCGGTACTGTGCCTCCCCTTGTCAGATGCGTTCTAATTTCAAGTCATCGTTTCGGCCAATTTCTTTTCGGCTTTCTAGTCTATTTACAGGATTGTTCATTAGGAATAAGTATTTGAGAATGTGTGAGTATAGATTAAATCGAATAAACATTTCATGTAAAATGTGTCCAGCTCTTATTGTCTATAGGGATGCAGCTAACTGTAGATATAAGCCATTTCACGTCTTTCTGCTCCAGCTGGTCTGGGTGTATTTAGCGATGGTAATTTGGCTTTTGAACTGTAAGGTTGTGCCTGAGTTTAATGAACTGAATTTTTCAACTCTCATCATAATTGTTGGCAAATTCTACAGCGTAGTTTATGAAAGTTTACAAATTCTGCGTATGTCGATGGGCTGTAAATTCATATTGTCCTTGTACGGCTGTGTACAGCATTTGTAATGTAACCACTTCTGCTCCTCCTTGTAGAGGATCGAGCTTGCAGTTACCTAACCGCAGAGTTATAAATTTAAGTACGTTTACTCGTGTTTTGCCCAAACTGCATGACACCGGTGCAGTGCCCAGCGGATTGTGGGGATGAGGGAGAAAATGTTCTTCATTTGGACGGACACGCAGAAGTTTTACACGTATCAGTGATCCACATACAATACGGCGGACATTAAAGTGTGCATATGCAGCGGATTCGTCAAGGAGTCGACGGTGGACGACTGGAATTATGGCGTTAGCTAACTGCAAATCGCCCAGTAGTCTTGTTAATATTGTTTATCGTTAAAGACACTTTCACTCGTGACGGTATCAATGTAACCCACATTCTTGGCCCCGCGAAAACCCATACGTCGTTGTGGAGACACACTTTCAAAATCGCTTTTACGTAAACGTGTGGTGCGGTGTGATGGACAGTCAGTTGCTTTAGCACACCGTTTTGCAGGGCTCCATTTCCTAGAGTTTCTCGAAACCAAGCTTTCAACAGCATAGCAAGAGGATCCTTTGCTAAAAGGATGGATATGTTCCTCTAGCAAGACGGACCCCTGCCGTTAGGTGACTCATAGTCTAAACCTAAAATTCCCACGAAAATGCATTTGCAAAACGAGTCAATTTTCTTGTACACGAAGGTCGCGGGAACTTATCACATCATATTTTTACCGGCGGATAGTTGAAAGGTAAAGACTAGAAAGAAACAGCAGAGCCAAGAGATGGATCTATCGTTCGGATTATGAACAGCGAAAAGAACGCTAAGACGAGCTCAGATGAGCAGCAAGTGGTGTTGTCAACAGAATTCGAAAAGTGCATTGAAGTTGGCGGTGAAATTTATGAAAATCAACTTAATCATTTGCCTGTGATCAACAGTTTCTGAGAATATTTGTTCCGGTTACATACCAACTGCTGTATAGAAAATGCTGTATAGAAAATGGATACATGTTACATGGAAAGTTTTATTCGAATTAGTCTGCGGTACCACCTCCCAAGCCGGACGGAGTGATCGAGCGGTTCTAGGCGTTTCAGTCTGGAACCGCACGACCGCTACGATCGCAGGTTCGAATCCTGGCTTGGGCATGGATGTGTGTGACGTCCTTAGGTTAGTTTGGTTTAAGTAGTTCTAAGTTCTAGGGGACTGATGACCTCAGAAGTTAAGTCCCATAGTGCTCAGAGCCATTTGAACTTTTTGAACCACCTCCCAAAATAACTGAAACTCCTTGCGTGATCAGGAGTAACGCAGAAGCCTGTATTCCCTCCTGCTCCCTTCATTCCTGCATTTTTACGTTTTCTTTTTCGGTTAATTAAGTTAGATATCCCCTATGTTTTCCACAGTTTGCCCCTACCCCTTTCCCTAGATGTATCTCAGCTGCTTTCACTATTCTTAAACCATATGTTAGCATTCATCTTTCCCTGCTGAAGCATGAAGCTGTTTTTCCAAAAAAAAAAAGTGGTAGGTGATTGGTTAAATACAAACGTAAAGGTAGATGGAAACGTCTGGATGCTAAGAAGATCTCTAAGATTGTTCTCTGATCGAAAAAACTGGATTTTCAAACATGTTCTCGTGCTGAGCACTAGTGTACAAGCACTGAAAATTTTTTTGAATGTTTTTGCATCAATCAGGCCAAAATCCTACCAAGCGGCTTCCCCCTTCGTTCGTTTCCCACCAGTCACTCGTCTCCCACTCTCTCACTATTAGCTTTTTCTCTCTTTTCCTACTATCGAATTTCAGTCTCGCATAATAAATAAATATTTCTGTCCGTTAACGATCTGAATAATTTATTTAACTCTTCATGTGCAGCGCCGGTATGCATTCAAACTTCCACAACTGTGGTGGCTGTCGGCTTCATGTCTGTTTTGGCTGCGAGGGTTTGTTGACCGTGCTGTTTGTAGAAGTTAGTCCGTACACCTATTTTCATATTCATTAGTAATGCATTCCTGCACATGATGCTGTCTGATTTTGTGTGGCTGACTCTGTTCTCGTGTGATTAGAAGTCATGGTGTTCCTATCACCACACTTCACTAATTTACGCAATATCTAATATAAAACTCTTTTCAAGTTTTTAAACTGCCGTTGCGATAAGAGAATCTAAAATTCTGTGGTATATCCCACAGAACGCCAGGTTTGTTTTCTTACGATGACAACGTCCTCCTGAGTAGTTCCCACCCAGATATCCGAAAGGTGACTCCGGAATATCTTAGACATCGTTAAACAATGCAGTAGAGCGCCATATCCTCAGTCAATCATCCAGACTGTCGCCCTTGCAGCTACTGGATAGACCGCTGTCCCTCTTCAGAAGCGGTGCTTTAATCTGCCTGCTCCACGTTCACCACTTCATTGTGGTGGGAACTACAGTGGTGCCATCTCTATTGTAGATGCAAGCAAGCCAACTCACTGCGGTAAGTTTCAGGGTTTGTGGAAGATTTGGGTAAGGCAGAAAAGAGGAAATGAAGTAATATCCCATGTTAATTAAAAATGTTTTGTTTCTTTATACCCTCATTGTTTTTAATCATCATACAAATATGTTATTGTAGAGGGGGCTACAGGGGTGCTGCCCCACATTCCATTGTTGCCAGATGTATCCAAGATGGTGGTGATGACATCATCCAAGATAGCGGCGTGTAGATTTGGCAACAGTGCATGACGTCATCCAACATGGCGGATTTTGGTGGGAAGATAGGTCATTTGGGCTACCTCCACTAACCTAATCCCGTGCCCCAGGAGATGGGGGGAACACTTGGGCTACCTCAACTAACCTAAGTCATCCGACCACCACCTCTTCCTAGGAATTGATGGAAAGTTCAAATTCCAACAGGATAATGCATCACACCACGGTTATCTCTACCAACTTATTACGGGAAACGAAGCTCACCTCCACTAACCTGAGTCACCCAAGCACCACCTCTTCCTAGGGATTGGTGGGAACTCAGCCTGCACCAGGCTGGTGTAGAGAGGAAGGGGTGCACTTTATTTATTTTGGAACAATTTAGGAATGCAGTATATTTATCACAGTGATAGAGAACACACGCTCTGACATTCCACACAGCATACAGACCTGTAAACTACTCCTACATAACTCACGAATAATGCTCTACACATGCACTTGCTAATTGCAAACTGTCAAAATATCGCATTTGCACAGCCTACAAACATGCAAACCACTCATAAATAATGCAATACATTTACATCCAGAGAGCCAAACAGCTTGTAAATTGTCAAAATAATAATCCATCTAAAACACTCTGCAAACATGCTTGATAATCTTCACCTGTCGAAATCATGAAACAGTCTTTATTTAAACAATTAGAGGCAACAACACCATCCAGAGTGTTCGCCATGAGGTGCACACTACAACTGACCTAGTACACAGTACCACCACCAGAGGGCACAGTCGTCGGTTTGGAGATGTAATCCAAGGAGGCAGCCATGATGTCAGCTGATGATGTAAGTACCATTATCCAAAATGGTGTTCACCATGAAGCCTGGACCTAGTACATAGTAGCACCACCAGAAAGTGCTGTCATCCATTTTGTGACATAATCCAAGATGGTGAGGGGAAATGGTGGGAAAACGACTGTGCTGGAAATGAGTCAGCCGTGCAGGATTAGCCGAGCGGTCTAGGCGCTGCAGTCATGGACTGTGCGGCTGATCCCGGCGGAGGTTCGAGTCCTCCCTCGGGCATGGGTGTGTGTGTTTGTCCTTAGGATAATTTAGGTTAAGTAGTGTGTAAGCTTAGGGACTGATGACCTTAGCAGTTAAGTCCCATAAGATTTCACACACATTTGAACATTTTTTGGAAATGAGTCCTTATTTTGCAGGCAGTCTCTCCACCACGAGATGTAGAGTACAACTGACCTAGTACACAGTACTTCTGCCAGAGGGTGCTCTCATCCCTCCTGTGATGTAATTCTAGATGGTGGTCTGGAGAGGGAAAATGGTGCGAAAATGACTGAACCTGAACTGGGCTGTTGGATAGTGTAAGGAAGGAGTGTATTCTATTTATTTTGAAACATTTTATTTAGGGATGGAATATATTTATCACACTGATGCAAAACACTCGCCCTGATGTGCTTGGGGTCACAATATACAGTCTGCAGACCCGTAAACTACTTGTAAATAACACTCTCCAGATACACAAACAAGTTCTAATTTTCCGAAACATTTTCATGACAGACGTGCAAACTGCTCCTATATAATGCAGTACACTGATGTGCAGACACAAAATCGCAAACTGCCCAAATAACGCATAGCACAGACTACAGACCAGCTCACAAAATAATGCAACAGACACGCAGTAAACCCTTGACGCCCTGTTCACTGGACCGCACAGGAGGTTAGTGGCAGCCCCCACAAAGTGAAGTGGCTGTCAGCTGTCAAACCATACACAGATGCCTGTTAGGGTCCCGCATGCATGAGGCGGCCATCCCTTTCATACTTGTAAATAATAGATTTCAGCTATCAGTCGTCCTTTCTAATTCAATTAGCAGATCCAGATTTCAGGTAGAAACTAGCCATTATCAATGCACTATCATTTTTTATCAATGCATGTAATGCCTGTTGGTCGAGCTTCATCCACAGTAAATTAAATACTTGACACCTGAGAATACCTGACACTTGGGAAATTCCTCTTGAAATATGTGTTCACCTACACACCAGTGCTGACGTGACTGGGCCGGCCGCTATGGCCGTGGGGTTCTAGGCGCTTCAGTCCGGAACAGCGAGACTGCTACGGTCGCAGGTTCGAATCCTTCCTCGGGCATAGATGTGTGTGATGTCCTTAGGTTAGTTAGGTTTAAGTAGTTCTCAGTTCTAGGGGACTGATGGCCTCGGATGTTAAGTCCCATAGTGCTCAGAGCCATTTGAACCATTTTTTTTTTTTTTTTTTTTTGACGTGACCGGGCAGGAGTGCAGACGCTCCAGGGGCGCGCACGTCGTCACACCGCGAGCTTTCGCCGGACGCAGGTGAAAGTTGAATCTATTTTCGAGTATACAGTGTTATACTGACGTCACAGAACTCCAAGGCGCGCGCCGGTCTCATACGCGAGACGCCTGTGGGCAGCACGTGTCTTTACTACTGATGACAGAGTAGGACAGGGCGCAGCGCTCCTAGCGCGACATGAGACGCATGTCTAACCCTGCTTTACTGCCCAGCATTACTAACGCAGAGTGCACGCGCGTAGCTACACCACTGGCCATTAAAATTGCTAAACCACGAAGATGTGCTACAGGCGCGAAATTTAACTGACAGGAAGAAGATGCTGTCATATGCAAATGACTAGCTTTTCACACAAGGTTACCGCCGGCGGCGATACCTACAACGTACTGACATGAGGAAAGTTTCCAACCGATTTCTCATACACAAACAGCAGTTGATCGGCGTTGCCTGGTGAAACGTTGTTGTGATGCCTCGTGTAAGGAGGAGAAATGCGTACCACCACGTTTCCGACTTTGATAAAAGTCGGATTGTAGCCTATCGCGATTGCGGATTGTCGTATCGCGACACTGTTGCTCGCGTTGGTCGAGATCCAATGACTGTTAGCAGAATATGGAATCGGTGCGTTCTGGAGGGTAATACGGAACGCCGTGCTGGATCCCAACGGCCTCGTATCACTAGCAGTCGAGATGACAGGCATCTTATCCGCATGGCTCTAACGGATCGTGCAGCCACGTCTCGATCCCTGAGTGAACAGATGGGGACGTTTGCAAGACAACAACCATCTGCACGAACAGTTCGACGATAACAGGATAATGCACGACCGCATGTTGCAGGTCCTGCACGGGCCTTTCTGGATACAGAAAATGTTCGACTGCTGCCCTGGTCAGCACATTCTCCAGATCTCTCACCAATTTAAAACGTCTGGTCACTGGTGGCCGAGCAACTGGCTCGTCTCAATACGCCAGTCACTGCTCTTGATGAACTGCGGTATCGTGTTGAAGCAGCATGGACAGCTGTACCTCTACACGCCATCCAAACTCTGTTTGACACAATGCCCAGGCGTATCAAGGCCGTTATTAGTGCCAGAGGTGGTTGTTATGGGTACTGATTTCTCAGGATCTATGCACCCAAATTGCGTGAAAATGCAATCACATATCAGTAATAGTATAATATATTTGTCCAATGAATACCCTTTTATCATCTGCATTTCTTCTTGGTGTAGCAATTTTAATGGCCAGTAGTGTACAAACCTTTGCAACCGCATATAACAAGGTTCTCGATCTTATACTGATGTCACGTGACTATGTAAAAAATAAGAACCGAGTCAACCTCGCGGAAAGTGTATAGTGTCCCAGAAATAGTTTACGCTCGCTTTCTTGATGTCCCGCCTTATATGCAAGAAAATTCTTGCCCTAACAGAACATGTTTAGGAAAGTAACGGAGGTAAACGTCGAATGTAGTCTTACTCGCGGACCTAACGTGGTACCCAGTCCATCACGTGTTGCCCTTCCTGCTTTCAACACACAAAAATGTTCCCTCCGCTATGTAGAGGCTCCTACAGCCCATCACAAAGGATGTGAATGAATCGAGCATTATTATTGGCTCTTATCGAATTTACCCACTGAATTACTGTTGCCGAAAGTATCGAAGCACTGTCTGCCTTTTTTCCATCTGTAGACCAGACTTTCAGCTTTTTTTACACAGATCGCCATTTTTCACTGGCATTTAAATGTTACAAACTACCACACATATCGTCAAATACGGAAAGACTCCTACTCAACTACACTCCTCTCCCACCGAGGGCGTCAGCTTGAATATTAGTGCGCAAAACCGATCTCCAGCCCAGCAATATATCACCGTGTACCGTGTCGATTTAGTAAACACACAATTCGTCTCCTGCGCCTAACAAAATCATCCCTTTTACATCATTCGTACATATACTGTGAAGATGGACAGTACCGTATATAGACTCCTCTCAGCACCAGATATTTTCGCACAAACGACGATGAGAAGTCATCCACCCCCCAACGCACGACCAGACCACCCTCTGCGGGCCAAAGTCGCTTTCAGTTCAGGATCCCCTCAGCACAAACACGTTACTGTTTCTGCTCCGAACCTGCTTCCTCGCTTGCTCACTTTTCTGCACACATCTCCAGACTCAGGGATTGCAAGAACACATGTATTTTTCGGATGGTTCGCCGTAACATTACACCACTTTCGCGGTACTTCTCGATATCAAGCACTAGGCAGCATCTCACCGATCGCTAGCGCAACATAATTCCCAAGATATAGACTGGAAATTATTCCTCTACAAACCTCAAACTTTAGCGACGCGCAGCGTGCTGTAAACCACTGAGTAACTGGAAACAAATAGAGGACACTGATATTACCACTCACGAATACCGGTTCCGGTGATGTAACAAATTCCAAATCTTCCATATAACTTACAAGCCAACTAAGGTCTTTCCCATGTCTAGAGCACAAGCAAGCGTGTCTTCCGCATGCTAGATGCTCACACCATAATCGATTTTCTTTCATCTAAACAAAGGCGCGTAATGTGCAGAAGCAGTCAAGCGAACAATTTACATGGGAGGGAATAACTGTCCAGCGCAAACGCCCCTCCACACACAATCTTCTCAAATTTCCACTTATCACGAAAGCTGCCCAACACATACTAAGTATTAGCTCTTTGCTCGGTCGTCTAGAGGACGTCAAAGTTAGCTCAGATACATTCCTACACTCCAACAGGCCTCTGCATTTGGACGTCTGCTGCCGGTAACAGGAAACGTCAATCATTCCCACCATAGACCATGCATATACGGAATCATTCTAGAAAACCGGTCACATATGTGTTTTATGATTATACCTACAATTAAATGGTACGATCACAATGTCAGTAGAATGGCATTCAACAATGGGCGAAGTATCGGCAATACACCCTGATGAAGGTTGTGGTTCTGGAAATGGAAATATCTGTACCTTCCTTCCGACTGGACATAGTCATTTCCTTTACACAAACACATACTTTATAAGCCTGATGCTCAACGTGAACCTATCTCGTATCTCCTACTACTAATCCTTGACCAATAAATGGTACCACACGATGCAAAATAATACTGACTAAAAATCGACGATGGGTGGTCATGTCTCATACATATTTTCTTGCGAGTGCTACCAAGTGTCTTAGAAAGGGGGACTTAATCGGCCAGATTTTAAAAAAATCTCGAGCCCAACAGCTACTGTATGTTACTGTCATAAGCGATCTTGCTTCTACAGGTGCACACTAGTATCCATGTTAAAAGCTATGCCCGCTTTAAGAATCGTGATACGACATTACCTCTGAATCAGGAGGTTTTTTGTCCAGACAAATACCGTGACGGTGATTGTTGGAATGTGTATTAAATCAGACCAACACGTAGCCCACAATGCAACCTCATGATAAAATTACCGCATTTTGAAAGTGATTCGACTAAGGAACGCGGTATGTAAGCAGTATTTGCGACTCACTCACAAAGCTAGATAATTCTACAGTATTTGTAGCACATTCTGTTTCGATACCATATCAGAGTTTCTGCGATATATCCACTGACTTATAGGCGATGACTGATTGAGAAGGAACACAAACAGTAGTAGTAGATGATGTGCTGATTGAGGTCGTAAGAAAAAAATGTACACTAGCTTCTCAGATCTCTAGTATTATGCTATCCGCTAGAAATTATGTCTGGGATTTGGAAACAAGTCTTTCCATTCAAGCACATACCTACGTTGGATCCTACTGACAATTTCATTAATGATTACAATCACTAATCAATCACATTTCTGGCACTCTCATTTCTCGAAACGAGTCACCTTTCCTGAACCTAGCTGCTACAGTAAAATTCCAACGTGGTTTTAGTCACCCCCTACGCCTACACATCTTGCAACTTCTCCCGTTTCTACAGCTTTCCGCATGTGATCGTTCCAATTTAAGTCGGAACTGAACAGAATTCGGAGAAAGACATATCCATTGCCTTCTGCAACCTATGTAAAAACAGAATGGTCTGAGTTAGTGCAACAAGACCATGTGAGACCTGAGTTTCTCCTGGCGTATACAACTTTCAAATAACTTCCGGGAATTCAGCCAGGTAACACTTTCAGCGACCGCTGAAAGTGTTACCTGGCTGAATTCCCGGAAGTTATTTGAACAGGACCATGTTTTGACCATTCGGTGGAAATTGGCGCAATGTTGTATGTCTCCAAACTAGATACAGATACTACAGTCCGAAGCAGATCCGCGCCCATTCAAATCAATCAGCCCAACATGCTAACATCGTTATTCTCTAACCCCCCCCCCAACAGAGAAAAATTACGAATTATAAAAGCTCAACTAACTTCATCCGATATAGAACTCACCTAGGCTGGTTCAGTGACGCATAGCTGAGGTGCGGTCCAGTGCGGAGAAAGAGATTTCGCAACGCCTCCCAGAATAGTGGAGCGTGCAGCCCTCCAACCATTCCTAACGGTATACCCAGTCCCTCACCGAATTTACACATCAAACTACTGTTGCTGCTTTTGCCGCCTATGTGACATGATCCTATCAAATATACAGGCACTGCAGAGGCCACTTTAAAGTTGATCACCTATGCTCTAGGCGAATGATCGTATGCACAGACTGTACTAAATCACATGAGACACTCCCTCTGGTTCTGTTTAGTCGTTTGAAACAGTGTTTTCTAACACGCTTTTGTACAATGACATAAATTCTGTTTTTTCTGCCACGACTTCGAGGCCTGTGACAGGTTCTAAACTGACATTAAGAAGTTCTGATCCACGGCCTTTCGCAGGAAACTAGACCTTTCACGGTGTAAATCATGCTCTTACAGCGGAAAGCATAACATGCCACACATTGGCTGATTTTAAATAAATGGCAGTTACAACATAAGCAAACTGGAAGAGTTTTACGGCGTTGATATAGGTTTCCAAACTACAGTCCGGAGGTGATTCACTGGCTCTACATTTAGACTTGTCTCCCAGAGGTGATTCACTGGCTCTACATTTAGACTTGTCTCCCACACTGGCAGACTAGCTGGTGGCTCTACGTTCCCTTTCGACTGATTCCTCATATTGCACTCATGTACGCGATCAGTGTTTTGATGCTATCCACCCCAGAAGGTGCTGTCCATCCACCAAAACTCTTTCCCCAACTCAAACAAGTTATATCAGCCAACTATTATGTGCTAACCAACAGCGTGCCAGTGCACGGATGGGATGGAAAAGACACCATTGATGTACTGTAATAATAAGCATCACAGTTGATAGCGCGACCAATGTTAGCAATTTTACAGTAACTTCAACACCGGCCAATGATGCGACACCATGTTTCCCCATTTTCAGTATCATATCTAAACCAACCCCTTCTCAACTTTCCGAGTATATTTTGCGTCAAACTCTTGCTTCTCTTCACTTTTACTCTCTTCATCCTGGCAAATCTTTCGCTGTTTGCGTGAGTATTTTTATCAAGCAGTTGCCCTTTTCATGTGCATATATCTGTATAACCTTCATTTAATTAGGTGTTTAAACTGTTGCTGAGTTTATTCTGATTTACCTCCTAATTCTCAAAGAAATTCTCGTAACCTCCCTGTCGACGAGTCTCTTTCTTTCTAGCTTTGTACCTGTTTCTTGTCTGGATCTTACAAGTCTATGATCACTTGTAATTCGAAAGTCGTTAATTACGGCCTATATAAACCACGTCTTGAAAATCCAGCTAAGTGTCTTTTCGACTGGTAAAACTTTCTTCTCAACTTACCAAAAGTCAGTAGCAGCAGAGGCGCGAGCCGAGGTACAGCTGCGTAAACAGGCGGTCTGCTCTGAAAGTGAATGGTGCAGAGCACGTGCCCTTGCGTCTTCAGTTTTTTCAGGTGGCACTTCTTTGGACACGTGTAACGGTGGCGTAAGGTCGTCAGAGGTGTGGCGGTGGCTGTGTGGTCCCCTGTAAAGGCAGCGAGCGAGCTGGACAGCTCTTTAAGACGTCGCTCTCGTGTTCTGGAAGATCTGGATTCAAATACCTCAAACTTGCCTGTACCATACTGACAGGGCATCTTCAGCTTTAAGCAACTACACCAGCGCTCGCCCCTAATGAGCTCGATTTTACGTGAACATTGAGCTAGAGCCTAACCTGCACTTCTAGCTTCCCCTAACAACGAAAATTCATTATGATAATTGTCTCCTTTCGCTTTTAGAGTGCTGGAAAAATTTGGTATTAAAAAGTAACACATGGTTTAGGGTCCCGCAGTGCTTACCAGAGCCACTCCGCATATCCTGTACTAACTGATGCAAAAACACCCGAAATTTTTTTTTCTCTGCTTACAGACTAGGAGCATCTTTATGCTCAGCACGATAAAATGTTTGAAAATCCAGTTTTTTCGATCACAGGACACTCTTGGAGATCTTCTTAGCATCCAGATGTTTTCGTCTACATTTATGTTTATGTACCACCGATCAAATACCACAATTTTTCGAGAAACAGCATCTTGTTTCAGGAGGGAAAATCATTGTTTCAAACGAATCTCAAAGACTGAACATCCGTTCGCAAATTAACGAAGTATAGGTCAGAAATCAAAAATTGTAATTACACTACTGGCCATTAAAATTGCTACTCCAAGAAGAAATGCAGATGATAAAAGGCTATTCATTGGACAGCTACCCAGAACAACCACCTCTGGCCGTAATAACGGCCTTGGTACGCCTGGGCATTGAGTCAGAGCTCTTGGATGGCGTGTACACGTCCAGCTGCCCATGCAGCTTCATCACGATAACACAGTTCATCAAGAGTAGTGATTCGCGTATTGTGACGAGTCACTTGCTCGGACACCATTGACGAGACGTTTTCAATTGGTGAGAAATGTGGAGAATGTGCTGGGCAGGGCAGTAGTCCAACATTTTTGTATCCAGAAAGGGAAGAGCCACGGGTCGTAACACATATGAAATGTAACGTCCACTGTTCAAAGTGCCGTCAGTGCGAACAAGAGGTGACCGAGACGTGTAACCATTGGCACCCCATACCATCAAGCCGGGTGATACGCCAGTATGGCGATGACGAAGACACGCTTCCAACGTGCATTCACCGCGATGTCGCCAAACACGGATGCGACCATCATGATGCTGTAAGCAGAACCTGGATTCATCCGAAAAAATGTCGTTTTGCCATTCGTGCACCCACGTTCGTCGTTGAGTACACCATCGCAGGCGCTCCTGTCTGTGAAGCAGCCTCAAGGGTAACCGCAGCCATGGTCTCCGAGATGATAGTCCATGCTGCTGCAAACGTCGTCGAACTGTTCGTGCAGATGGTTGTTGTCTTGCAAACGTCCCCATCTGTTGACTCAGGGATCGAGACGTGGCTGCACGATCCGTTAGAGCCATGCGGATAAGATGCCTGTCATCTCGACTGCTAGTGATACGAGGCCGTTGGGATCCAGCACGGCGTTCCGTATTACCCTCGTGAACCCACCGATTCCATATTCTGCTAACAGACATTGGATCTCGACCAACACGAGCAGCAATGTCGCGATACGATAATCCGCAATCGCGATAGGCTACAATCCGACCTTTATCAGAGTCGGAAACGTGATGGTACGCATTTCTCCTCCTTACAAGAGGCATCACAACAACGTTTCACCAGGCAACGCCGGTCAACTGCTGTTTGTGTATGAGAAATAGGTTGGAAACTTTCCTCATGTCAGCACGTTGTAGGTGTCGCCACCGGCGCCAACCTTGTGTGAATGCTCTGAGAAGCTAATCTTTTGAATATCACAGCATCTGCTTCCTGTCAGTTAAATTTCGCGTCTGTAGCACGTCATCTTCATGGTGTAGCAATTTTAATAGCCAATAGTGTATTTCAGCAGACAGGTAAGATTGCTGTTCGTTGTGAAATACTTTGACTGATGGATTTTGTACCAGTATAAAATAAATGTAATATGTAAAAATAAATGTAATATGCCAAAAACTAAAACTAAACTAATGTTCGCCCGAACAGGACACGAAGGCTTAAGGTACCGACCGGCAGCCTTGTCACCCTTATCCCACAGGCGTAACTGAAGTCATATATTGAGGGGCTTGTGACCAGCACGCCGATCTCCGGTAGTATGTGAATTTACGAGACCGACAAAAATATGCATCCGTTTTCAAAACAAACTTTGTAAGCTTGGCTTCATTTTATGAACTGAAATAACTAATTAGTAAATATTCTGTATTATAATATTACAATAATCAATCAATAATTACCATGCAAAATGACAATAACAGTAGTTGGTTATACGATGTAATATAGTGAACAAACATCACTTTTGTATTCTAATGGTCACAGGCTGCTGTGCACTGCTACATTGACTTGCTGATATTTTCATAGTGTCGCCCAACAGTCGGCAGCACTACTGCATGATGAAAAGACTGAACATTCACAAATGTGTACCTCATGTTTCCATTAGGAAAAAATACTTCTGTTTCAGCTAAGACACAGCAAACGTTAATGTACACAATTGTAGCCAGAGAGTCTGAAAGAGTTGAGGCCCTTAAAGGAAGGCGGTGCGTAGTTCCATCTTACCAGAGTCGACACAGGTTTATAGGGATGGATTAAATATAGCAGATAACCACAAAGAACGGTATGTAATACACAACCTCGATAAACAATATTGGTCGCTACACGCAATACATGAGTAGTCAACAACGTATAATTCCGGAGATGATCGTCAGACCGTGTCAATCTCAGAATCTCTACAATGAAGACGTTCATCATCTCGCTAAAGAAACATTAAAAGTACGCCGCTTTACGAAAACGTGAATCGTTCTGAACACATGGATGGATGTCAATGTAACTTCTTATACGTACACATTATCTGCTGGTATATATAAACGTTTAGAGCTGCAGTCCTCTGTGACAGATACAACAGCCACAGCAGTGAACTTCTGATGCTGTTGTCCAGTGTTGTTACCAGGTGTGGCAGACGCTGAGTGAACACTCTGAAGGACGTAGAGGTGTGGTGAACTCGTGTGAGACGGCGTTACCAGCACCTGACAGACTCTGCACGGGGCTCCGCTGTGAGTCTCGTCTTGACCAGTCGGTTGAATCGTGCAGTCTCCACATTTGTGGAGCTTTTGGATGTAGCAGTGACCCGCTGTTGGACGGCGTGGGAACGTGGGGGTAGGCATACTCATCGACATGGTTCTGGTCAGTCACGTCTTACCGTGACAACGGGGGATCGCCGCACTGTGCACCCAGAATATGACAAGTCCTTCACGTCCGCGTCTGCCACACGAGAACGAGTGATGGATGCCCTGCAACCTTTAGTATCAACCTGCCCCATTTGTCGGGGACTAGCAGCTGTTGGACTAGGAACTTACGTCCCACGTGTAACGTAACACTACGACACAGTCGTCTGCGTCTGGAGGCGTCCGAGACTGGGAAGTGTGGACTGCTGATGAGTGCCATCGCGTTTTGTTCAGCGAGGGAATCGCAGTTCACCACTACATCGGACGAGCACCGTCAACTAGCGTGGCTGCGGCCTCGGGAGAGATCCCTTCTCCCGATGTTTTGGAGAGGCGCAGTCGTGTTGCTCCTGGCGTCGGGGTGTAAGGAAGTGTCGGGTACGACTTCAGGTCCGGGATGGCTGTGGTTGAGGGAACGCTAACAGCACAGTGCTACGTCACGGACATCCTACGACCTCACTCGTTATGTCTCATGGACGGCATCGTGCTGCTGTTTTTCAACAGGAGGATTCTGGTACACACATTATTCGTGTTTCAATGAACTGTGTGAGTGATGCCGAGGTACCCCTGTGGCCAGCAAGATCCTCAGAACTGTCCCCGACGGACCGTCTGAGCGAGTAGCTGGGTTGTCGTCAGTGCCAGTGTCCGGGATGTCAAGGACGGCGGCTGAGGCCCACCTCGCCTCAGGAGAGGACATACGAGGGCTCTCTGACAGCCGGCTTAACCGAATCATAGCAGTGCATCCTGGCCAGAGAGGATGCAACGTAGTACTGTTAAGTGGGCTCATACTGACAAGTTCTCTGTAAATTTTACTCTCTTTTATACTCACTGTAACGACATCAGACACCTTCTCGGTCCGTGAAGCTTTATTTCTTTTCCTCCTTCCCTTCCTTTCTGGGTGGTTCACCTTTTATTTGTCAGGCAATGTGGAAATTTCCCGCCATCCCATTATTGCATTGCACTATTTTACCCTATTGGTTTTGTAAAAGGATTAAAGATTGTTGATAAGAATACATGAAGCCTATACAATTGCAAAAGAAAAATGATATACCTCAATTCAACCAGAAATTCCATCAAAGTCCTGGTTCATCATGCTCAAATACATCAAACGCATGGTATGAAGCCTGAAAAGAACAGGGCTTCAAATACGGAAACTTTTCGGCACCGCTATAATGAAATGGAATTCTCAGCAGTCCATTATCTTACTGTCAGAATGAAGCGACTGAAGCTCTAAATCACATGTTTTTCTCTTGCTAAAAATGTTCAAAGAAAGTATTAATGGAAAGGTTGTATCACTACAGTACACTCACTTGCACACAAAGTACAGTAGTGTTATAACAACTGAACATCAGAATGGAGGCAGACTGATGGACACTAACCGAAAAAAGCCGTCTATACTGTCGCAGTAAGTAAAAAATAAATTTACATCCATATCGACAGATAAGCTATAGTCATGGCGATACATTAAAGTGTGCTCCATCTTTTTGTCATAGCATTATGCTAGCAATAATGATGTAAATTCCTGAAACCATCTGAAGATGAACCTGAAAAGGTTCGAAAACCGGTTCACGGAATAAAACATAATTATTCAAAAAAAGTGACTGGTTGCAGTTTTGTATAACTTATTTACATACAATATACAGTCACGGTTCTAAAATATCCGTAGTGGATAAGCATAATTAGTTTCTCGTGTGTTTGTTCGGTACAAATTTTGCAATTGATTTTACAGTAACTTCTCGATAAGCTAGAGACTTTAAACTTTCAACATAGCTCACAACTGAAATTTTAACTCGCTTTCGAGTATGGTGTGTGGCGGAAGGTACTTTTTTCCGGCCTGTTTCTGTGAGTCTGTCTGCAGAAACTACGAAAGCTAAGTTAGTGACTAGAACGAATTATGGCGAAACTGACTATTTTCATATACTATTGAAGAACAGCGTCATGCTGAAGAAAATTTACAGCGCTGACAAGCACTGTGCGTCTGCTCGCGTACCTTCATCTTTGAAAGTAAAAATAAAATATAAATTAATGTACTTTTTGTAATAAGTTAATGTGATAGTTTGTATTTATTACGTTTAATTAAGACTTTTTTTCAATATTAAAATTTTTTAACCCTTCCCGTGTTGGGTGTAGAAAATATAGTCGCCTTAACACAATGAACTCTGTTAAGCGGCTAGAACATTAGCCGTATATGCCACAAACCGCGAGTTTCTGCTTTAAATGTCATTTGGCTTTTACTCATTGAGCTGAAATAAAACTGACTTAATTAACGTTCATATTTCTGAGTGCAAAAGAGTACTACGTTCGAACATGAACGTCACTCTAATGCTCTTTCGCAAATCCTTCTTACTCGTCAGCGATGTATGTCTGGCGATCAGTATGAGGCGCACCGCCCGCTGCCGTTGTCGTTGTCGGCAGTGACAGGCAGGCGAGCAAACACTCCCCCCCCCCCCCCCTCACGTTCCCCCTCACCTCGGCACATAGTGGCCACCGGCCAAGTTACCGTGTACAGACCGCGTGTGTCAGGGAAACTAATCCGATTTTACCCAGATGTCCGGGGTTTCCGAAGGTTTTTGTCTGGCGTCAACAATTTAAGTGACGGCAGGCTTACCCATGTGATACGTCAGCTTAATCAGTTACGCGTTGGTGGAACGTGGAACAACTTAATACACAACAGTGTGTGAATTAGTTTCCACTAATGAAAAGAAAAATTATTCCATTCAGTTCATAATTACATGAACATGTTTGATGCTTATTTCAAATTTCGCATACCCCCTGAGATATGTCTCCACTTCCCCTGGTTGTAGGGCTACCCTCTGGCGGTATAATGTGGCAGTCCTTTAGTTCAACGAATGAAAGCACTGCAGGCTGGGTTCACTCAGAAGAATTAATGTATAGCTCAGTCAGCTAAAACACCAAAGAGAGGCTACAATTATAAGAATGAATATATAGTTCAGAAAAACGTCTAACTGTTTTCACTTCAAAAGACCGAGCGAGCTGGTGCAGTGGTTAGCACAGTGGACTTGCATTCGGGAGGACGACGATTCAAACCCGCGTCCGGCCATCCTGATTTAGGTTTTCCGTGATTTTCCTAATTTGCTTCAGGCAAATGCTGGGATGGTTCCTTTGAAAGGGCGTGGCCGACTTCCTCCCCGATCATTCCCTAATCCAATGGGACTGATGACCTCGCTGTTAGGTCCCCTCCCACAAAACAACCAACCATCCGCCCGACCAACTTGAAAAGACAGAATGGATAGTTTACTCGATGTGCAAAGCTAGAGCGGTGTCGATCGTTTTCATTTGGTTGCTCCCATAGCCTGCTTTGACTCGGAGAGAAGAAATGAATAATAATCCAACCAACACATAAAAGTACAACAGACTAGCTCGACCATTTTCGTTCTGTTGTTCCCATCACTACGTGAGATACGAACACCAGTGCCGGACGTCACTCAGATGAGGGCACGTGAACTTCTGTGGAATAGTGACAGCAGCTTTAACGGAGAATTGGTGGGTTACTGCACTCACACTGACCGTGCGCGGACTTGTCCGAGCGTAGCGGCCCGACGAAGCAGTCCGCAGACACTGCAGTAGCAGCAGCTAGCTTGATCACTTGACTAGCTATAGTACACATCAGAGTGCGTCGTCAACTAGCAGTCCCAGCCCCAGCGCCGGAAGATATCGCGAAAGACGCCTCTGACATGAGGTCGGCAGCAGTGGATGAATTTATTGACGATCAGGAGGAGGAAAGAAATGGCAGTCAGATGGTGGAGGCGATGGGAAGTGCAAGCGAAACGCTAAAAATGGTGTGCAAGTAACGGCATTATGGACACGACGCTGAGGTTGGAACCAAAGTATCAACGCCAGAGAAGAAGCAGCTAACTGCACGCAATAAATGTATCGAAACTTTCTGCAGCAGATGAAAACCGTGTACCAGGCCGGCACTCGAGCCAGCATTAGTCGGCTGTGCCCCACCTCCTGAGCTACCCAGCACAGCTCGTGGCATTCCCTCGCTGGTTTACATCCGCCGATATCTCCCGGCTATCTTCGATTTTGGAATAAATATCTAACGGAGCCTACTGGTAGATCTATCAACAGGAAGCCAGTTCTGCGACAGTATAAATAAAGCAAGGAAAAACCAACTTCGCAAAAGCTTTCCACTTTTCTTGCAGGGAACTGCAACTCTAGGCTAGCACAGAAACTCTGGAAAAGAAAAAGATGTGTCCATGTAATCTGGTTTTAAATGGTGCCAAACTAAACAGGTTATGTGAACGAGACGAGCGTAATGGTTTGGGGAACGTTTTCGTGTCATTCCATGGTGATATCGTCATTCTGGAAGGCACAATTGATCAATACAACAATGCACCTACCCTTCGAGATTATGTCCATCCCTACATGCAGTTTGCTTTTGCTCGGCGTGATCTATCAGCAGAACAATGCATAACTAACTCGTAAGTTCCACAAAACTACTATTCTGTTTAGTACGTGTCTATTCTTTGTAACTAATATTCGTGGAACTAGTATTTCTTTATTGACCTTTTATACGCCGAATCAATCTGAGTAGCAATATTAATTGTGCTAAACATTTTATATTTACGAGTATATTCTAAGTGTAAGCCACTTTCTTCACGTTTCTTAATTCCTTCAGCTGACTGCTGTCCATAATCCTTCACCACCAAATAACGTACAGTAAAAACAAAATAATTTCTGTTTGCCTTCACTCACTGTTTACCAAGACTTTTTACAAAAAATTGTTGAAATGGATCTGAGCACTATGGGACTTAAAATCTGAGGTCATCAGTCCCCGAGAACTTAGAACTAATCTAACTAACCTAAGGACATCACATACGTCCATGCCCGAGGCAGGATTCAAACCTGCGACCGTAGCAGTCGCGCGGTTCCGGACTGTAGCGCCTAGAACCGCTCGGCCACCACGGCAGGCGACTTTTTACAGAGCCATGTGTTGCAGAAGGTTGTCTTCTTCTTTCGGTCGAGTTGAGGCACTAAGAAATCTTTTGGTTGATGTGCGTCTAACCGCTTGATTTCAAACTCCTCTTGTATATCTTATACATGAAAGGGCATTTTAAGCAAAAAAATCGATATTAAATAAAACAACATGTTTACTGTTATAAGTCACTGTTTATGTATCTTCACGACGCGTTTCAAAGGTTTAAACCTCCATCATCAGGTGGATTTACATTTGCTAGTATCACATGTGTGTGTTGTGTTACGGTTTTTTGAAGGAACATGAGGCACGGTCTAGTGGAGAAACAAAACTCTATTTCAGAATATGGTTATGGTTTTTGTTTTGACAAAATACTAAACGTGTATCTAACGGTAAAAATAAAATGAGTACCTCAAGTAGTCACGTAACGCAACATACACACAGACATACTACCAAATGTAAATCCACCTGATGATGGAGGTTTAAACCTATGAAACGCGTCGTGGAGATAAATAAACAGTGGCTGGTAACAGTAAAGTTATTGTTTTATTTAACGTTAATAACAGTCACGGTAAAGATTAACCTAAAAAGTTGGCATTTAAAGCAAACAATCTACCTTATTCGTTTTAAAATCAGTGTACCAACACCCGAGTTTCAACCACGCAGCTCCAGAATACTGGGCACTACTGAGAGATGCCCTCGTTCGCTATTGTCCACATTTCCCGTTGATGAATTTCAGTAGGGAAGGAGAGGGGGGGGGGGGGCGAAGGAATGCAGTAAGGCACGTGCAGCAAGTACAGTTAGGTGCTGCGGGCCCAAACGTTGTGAAGACCTGTGCACAGGCGGGCAGCGGGAGGAGAGCGGAAACGTGGCAGGGGTGCTTGCGGGCAAAGACGGTGGCCCGTCCACTGAGGCTCTTGCTGGCGCAGTATGGCAAGGGGCGAGACAGAGGGGGGGAAACAGCGACTGCTGGACTGGAATGTCGAGGCAGTTATGGGCTGGCCCTCGGCTTTCAGTAAATTGGACGGGGAAAGAAGAGCCTGTTGGGGCTGCAGAATGATACGTGTTTCGTGTGTCTGCAATAGAGAGAAATGGGCCTTATTACGTCGGGTTTCTGTCAGTAGCACTACGCCACAGCCATCTCAATACTCGAACTGTTTCATATAAAACTGAAAGAGGAAAATGTATCACAAAATTTTTGATGGGGCCGGGCCGCTCTGGCCCTTTAAAAGGAGCCGCCGCTGCCTGAAGTACTAACGAAAGGAGGATGTATACTCTACCAGTCACACGGCAGCCGTCTTTGGAATGTACAGTTGAGTCGGTTTGGAGATGTTTTCCTGTATGGTATGTATTCTTACGTACAACGTCGCATTTCCTGATGTGCAAGAAAACAAACAAACAGAAGAGTAAATATGCCCTGGATTCCTCTCGTTGCGCGAAGTAGAATTTTCGAAACCAAGCTTCAAATGTGTGTGAAAAGAATAATTTACAATGAGCGTAGACTACCATTTTTAACTCATAGCAGTGAGACTTGGTCTTTTAATAAGGACATCATTATACAACTGACAGTCGCTCAGTGACCAAAAGAGAGATACATGATGGAGATTACTAGAGAGACAGTAAATCAAAGAATTGGGTCAGAGAACAATCTGCGAAGCGAATAGATAGCAGATGACCCAAGGAAATTGTTTAATGGATTTCGAAAGGTGATGGAGGGCCGAGACGATGACCAAATGTAAAACTGGGTTGAACAGCAAAATGGATGAGCTTAACTGAAGATAGTAATGCATGGAGGAACCAGGAGGAATCCTTGTCCTGCAGTAGATGACGAAAGGCTGGAGATACGAGGATGACAGTGATGGTGTCATGTGTAAAGAAAATGACTATGTCCTGTCGTAAGAGAAGGTATGGACTTGACGTGGAAAACTGCAATAGTCGTAAGGAGAATTGAAGATTTTTTTTTTAAAGTGGAAAATTAAGTCCACCGATATGAATAGTACAGATATTTGTAATTCTAAAGCCACAGCCATCAGGAGGGGGAATCTCCGATACTTCGCTCTTTGTTGAATGTTGTCACGCTGACACTGCAATCGTAATATTTAAGTGTAAGTACAGTGGTAAAATATATATTGTTGGTTTCCTAGGACGATTCTGCCTGGAGTGCGAGGCGTGTGGCGGCGGTAGCAGATGGCCAAAACGACTGACGTTTCCTGCTTACGATGGGAGCTCTCAGGCCTGGAGAAGCCGGCTGAGGTACAGGGAAGTAGCTGACCTAACCGTGTCGCCCTCTAGGCGACTGTACAGCGAACTAATACTCCGTACGTGCAGGGCGGCCTTCGTGATCGCGTATGTTCTTCGTGGAAATTTTAGAAGATTCAATATGGACGTCTGTTTGCTCTGGCTCATTATTCCCTCCCATGTAAATTGTCCGGTTGACTGCTTCTACACATTTCCCGTTATTATTTGGTTGAGAGAACCTCGACTGTGGTGTGTTGTCTGCATCTAGATGGCGAAAGATAGGTGGAAGTCACGGTTGCTGATTCCCTAGACATGAGAAACACCTTAGTCAACTTTGTGAAGTAGAAGCATGATTTGGAATCTGTTTTATCACCGACGTCAGTATTCACGAGTGGGACAACCAGTTTCCTCTATTTTTTTCGAAAAGGTTTCTAGTTACTCAGTGGTTTGCAGCCCGGGTTTCTAGGGAAGTAATTTCCACTCTTTATTTTCGGAATTATACTGTGCAAGCGATCGGTAGATAACCGTCTTGCGGCTGATATCGAGAACTATTGCGCAAATGCTATGATATTCTGGCAAACCATGTGAAAATATATTGTTCTTGCAATCCCAGAATCTGGAGGTGGCTACAGAAAGCGTGGCACCAAGCAAGCAGGCTGGAGCCAGAAATAAGAACGCCTTTGTGCCGAATGGAACCCGCCCAGCCTTTTACACCAGTTCAGGGAGTGACCGCAGTCCAGTGAAGGTGGTCTGGGCTCTGGTCCTGCGTCGGGCCCGCGCGTGTGCGGTGTCACTAGGCTCGTGACCATCAGCCGATATGGATGAACGACCGACCTCGCAGCAAGTATCTAGTGCTCCGAGGACTGTATGCGGTAAACGTGCTTATGCCTTTTTTGGGATATGTCTCTCTTCGAGTGCAGGTGGACGATAGCTCTATGCACGATGCGGAAGTGATGATTTCGTATGGTGCTGGATACGAATTGTGTTTACTACCTCAATATGACATGTGGAGATATAGCCTGTTAGAGATCGGTTTCACGCTGAAAAATTCAAGTTTTCCTCGACAGTTGCAGGGCAAAGTAACTGGTGAAGTATCAAAATGGTACAAATAGCTCTGACCACTATGGGACTTAGAACTACTTAAACCTAACTAACCTAAGGACATCACACACGTCCATGCCCGAGGCAGGATTCGAACCTGCGACCGTAGCGGTCGCGCGATTCCAGACTGAAGCGCCTAGAACCACTCGGCCACATCGGCCGGCCCAAACTTTACAGGTTTGTTCTTCCTACACATCCGCACTAGCTTACGTTTTCTCACGTATGGAGCTAACTGCCATTCATTACACCAATTATAAATTTTGTCTTGTATCATCCTATAGTAGCTCAACTTCGACACCTTATCATACACCACAGCATCATAAGCAAACAACTACAGATTGCTGCCTAGCTTGTCTGACAAATCATTTAAGTATATAGAGAATAACAGTGATCCTATCGCACCTCATTGGGGCACTCCTGATGATATCCTTGTCTCTGTTGAGCTAATTCACAATACCACCAGCAAAGGACCCTGGGAGAAGGAACTCCCTTACGCCTCCTATTTCTATCCAATCCCCTCCTCCCCTTATCCCTCCGTCCTCTGGTAAATCCTGTTCAACGAAGCATCAGGTTGTGGCAACTCCTTGATATTGATTCCTGAGAAAATAAGGTCGAAACACATGCTTACTCTCTCTCTCTTTGTCTCACGTGGCTACTTCCTGTTTCATGGACCAACGTATGCAAATACACACAGACCAAAATGTCCTCCTCACTCCCCTTACCTTTCATCCACCTCTGTCGCCCTCACCGCACATGCAAACCTTGCGCTGGCAGTCGGTATATCCCTTTCTTCTCACACTTCCACTGTTATGCAAACCTGTAGTGCATGGAGCGAAGACATTCGAGAAGAAGTAGGTAGCCTCTGTCCAGTGTCACACTAGACCCTCTTTTGTCTTGAACAAAGCAGCAGATATCTGGTAAACCCCAGTTGTGGATATCTTCGAAATATTCCCTCACTCTATCAGATTGAGTGACTAATTAATTCAATGGATGCCCTTTGCGTGTAGGCAGTTTTTCCTGGCATCGTATTGGTGGATACTATAGGACTGGTATATTTGGTGGCATTCGATGGCCCAACTGCCCAGTTTCCAAACCCTTCTGGACTTTTTTTCTCCTGCTTCCTATTGGCGGATACTGGCACAGTTACGTCATTTGTTAGGAAGTCCATTATGTTCGAGGTAGCTAAAAATTTGAAATATCAGCTCAGTTGCATGCTATGTCGTTAACCCATTTCTGCCTGAATTATTTTTTTCTTCTGATTTGTACAAATTAGATATTTATGTGTTTATTGTCATCAAAGAAAAGCAATACAACAGTCAAAACAAAAAAGTAATAATCGAAACAAAAAGGGCGTAACATATATGTCACGCTAGGCAGAAAATACATTTTAGGCAGAATATATGACAGCAAGTAAAATAATACACTGTATGTGATTTACATCAAGTTCAGGCGACAGTACTAACTTTCTGTGATACGGCACAAAACATTCTATGCGCAAACCAACATCACATTTGCAGCATATTGTTCTTGGGATTCCTTTGCAGTTTTCCACCGCACAGCGTCTTCTTTTTTTCTGTGGCACCATGGCTACCAGATGATTTGTTTCATCATATCTAATATCATGCAGCACTCTGCCTTGGTTTGAATTACCTGCAGGGCGTCCAGGACCTCTTGGTACTGCAGCATTGGAAGTCAGGTAACATTTCACAATTTAGCGCCGGAAGTGCAGCTGAGGCATATTTATACCAGTCTTTCTATGAAGAAGCCACCCATAATGTACAGAGATATCTAGAAGTCATGTAAAAATTGGCCACTACCGTTTCCTTCCTCTGACACTCACTCTATATAACGCTACATTTTCATCCATTCGGTCAGTTCCTCCCATATTTTTGTTGTATTCTCCAATGACATTATGTCGAGGTACAAGTATTCTTTTCTTCTCTTGTCTGGAGTATCGGGCAACGGTGCTGACTGGACTGATACCATGGCTTGTGGAAGCAATTGTTATTGTAGAATTATCTAGCCATCTGGCAACGATTATTCCACTTTCTTTGCTGCTCTTGTAATCAAAATCTCCCCTCTTATTCCTTTTGGACATAGTGTTAGAAGGTATGAGATGACACTCTCTAGGCAGACAATTATCGCGAATAGTCCCAGTTGCACCAAAACCTCGTTGCTTCAGGTAAATCAACAATGTTTGTGATGTAAACAGGTTGTCAAAATAAAACCTGTAGGGAAGATGTTTGTTCTTTTCAGGAAGAGAATCGATCATTTGAATCAAAGGAGCAGCACATTTTCCAAATGCTTTCTCATATTTTTCATTCCTCTGAGGATCAGCTCCTTGGTATATTTGAAAGTCCACCAGATAACCCATGGTTGTGTTTAGACGCCATGCTTTGTACCCAAATCTAATGGGCTTACCTTTCAGAAACTGTTTACATGCATGTCTGCCAAAATACTTTTCATGCTCTCATCATAAGACAAATCTTGCTCAGGCTGAAAGTGGAGAGTAAACTTTGTTCTTAGCATATTTATTAATGGACGAAGTTTCCAGATTCTATCATTAGCATCTATTTTTGTGTTGTCTTACGAGTGAATGAATCTCATAATTGTTTCAAACCTGTCCCTTCTCATCGTTCTGTGGACCATTTCATTTCTCAAGTCCAAACCAGAATCCCAGTAATATCTTCTGCTAGGTAAAGGATTATAACCAGAAAGAATTAGAATTCCTAGGAAACCTTTTATCTCTTCATATGTTATTTTTGGATCTGAGCAGTTGCCGGCCGAAGTGGCCGTGCGGTTAAAGGCGCTGCAGCCTGGAACCGCAAGACCGCTACGGTCGCAGGTTCGAATCCTGCCTCGGGCATGGATGTTTGTGATGTCCTTAGGTTAGTTAGGTTTAACTAGTTCTAAGTTCTAGGGGACTAATGACCTCACCAGTTGAGTCCCATAGTGCTCAGAGCCATTTGAACTATTTTTGATCTGAGCAGTTCTTGAACAAAGCATACTGCGTCGATTCAGTGAGAAGAAATTCAATTACTTCGTCGTTCGAAAATAATTCGAAGCACTGAACTGGACACAAGTTTCTGTATTTACTATAATCACTCTCAGGAAATAAAGAACTAACACTACGCAGATCGTCTTTTTTCCATTATCTGATTACAGTTTTTAAGATCTGTGACTTTTGCTGTTCATCTGGTTTATCATTAGGAGGGAAATTAATCCCAAGTTCACTACCTAACCTGTTTTTACTTACTAAAACCACTTCTGCACCAGCCTGGAGTTGCCTTGGTCCAAGATTATCAATGTTTCCTTCTCCATCTTCTTCCCCAGAATCTTCATGCAAATTCACATTAGCTTCAGGAGGTTCAATAAATATATCTGTTGAATCTTCTTCCTCCCCTTCAACAATAGCCAGGATCTCATGGAGAGATAGACCTCTAAAGAGAACGAATCGTTATTTTCACTGTTTTGCCTAGTGTGAGATATATGGAACACAAAATTAAAACTGTATTTGGAGCCACAAAACTAAGAACTGAATTTTGTAGATAACTATTAACATAAATTTCAGTACTCTTAACATTATAATCAACCATAATTTAAACAAATTGTATTATAATTTGCGATAGAAAATGATACTTATTTCTTATTCCAAGACATACTCTCACTCAGAAAAGTCTTCCGTACTTCAGGCATCAGTGACTGACAACTTAATGCTTGCAACTGACTGAAACCCACCTAAACACAAACATAAAGCCTCCTTATCTGAAAGCCACACAACAATAGCCACTCCAAACGCAGGCATTGTTGCCAACGAGAGAAAACAATGACAGGCTGTTCCGTGATATATATGTTACTCTAGGCAGAAATGGGTTAAGCAATTAGCAGAGGGGTCAGACTGGTGTGCATGCTCGCAGTATCACTGTCTGAAACAATAAAATCATCAATCAGGTGTTTGATGTTGTGATTGGTTTTTTAAAGTACTATATAATCCCAAGTTGCTTCTGTCAGCTACAGCAGGATGAAGAATAAGGAGCAAGGAGGAGGAAGGGTCGACCACGCGATAGGATAGTAACAACAACGAATCTCACTCCAAGACAGAGTCCACTCATTTATAGGCACACAAATCTCGCGGAAAAATATTACCTCTTATTTATCGTGAAAACAAAAGATGGAACACCTGCTGTTGACTGCAGTCACTTTGCAAGATGTATGTGATAGATTGTAATATGTTTGCCGACAATAGTTACAGGACACGGTATAGGGTTCACTTCCCAACTCCCCTATCGTCAGAGTATTGCTTACGTACCGTTTCCTCACGAATCCTCCAGTCTTCGGTATATAGAATTTGAATCCACCTGATTTCGACGAGTAAGAAATGTCCCCCGCCAAGTTACAGATACCTGCTAATTATTTCGAAATCTCATCACACTCTGATAGCACTGTTCCATTAGGTAGATGACCGTCTAGTCTTCCATCCATCGCCGACTAAGCAGAGAGACATGACAACGGGAAAAACAGCACACTAATGTACAGGAGGAAATTTGTAACCATACAGAGTATACAGGGACAGCACAAAGAAAATAAGAAGTATAAAACCTACAATTCATCGATGTCGGATGACTGTCTACAAACATCACTCCTGCACATGACCTAATCTCCTTTACCATATTCCTGTGGCTACCAAGCTAGAAATGTGGCAGTGTAATGGCGTCCAAGTCTTTGTTGACAGCACAGTATCTCACTCTCTCTCTCTCTCTCTCTCTCTCTCTTTTTCTCCCTTGTTATTTTTGTTACACGCAGTGGAGTAATACTACGAACTATAAAATCTTTGGTAATGTTAACTGGTAGAGAACTCAATACGGGTTTTATATGGCTCTCTCTTCCGATACATCGCGATACAAATACCGTCTGTGTATTGTCATCGACCATATGTTGTGAACCCATTAAACACACATGTATTGGTCCACTGGAGAGTATGACCAGTGACTGAAGTCGCTTCCTCTGATCTATGTTAAGTTCTGTTGCCTGTACTGGAGGAAGACAGTATCGACTATCAGTCACAAGGAGAGGGTTTTTGTGTTATCGTTTCATAAGCAGTTTAGTACGTTGCTTTTTGCTGTGAGACATCGAAGCAGTGTTTTACTACAGCTGTGTATACAGCCACACATTTTGTTTTTCTACCATAACTTCGAGGTCTGTGTCAGGTGCTAACTGACAATAACACGTTTTGATCAACTGGCTCTCACAGAAAGACGGACATTACATGGTGTGAACTACGCTGCTTCCACAACACAAAGAGTGGTTGAAATAAAAGACGCAGGTGGTGTTTCTTAAAAATGTGGAAGACATTACAACATATGGAAACTGGGAGAGTTTGCGACAGTGTGGAGCATTTTCAAATACCTATCCGAGGGTGATGACCTCATTCATTTTTATGACTTAGAATGCATAATCGCATGTGGAACAAGGAGATATTCTGCAGGACTTAAACTCATAGAGCTCAGATATTATGAGTTGTCAATCGCATCAGCGGAGGATGGAATGATTTTCATACACCCAGGTGAGCATGGAAGTACCTTCATCCCTCCACATTTTCTGCGGTTTTTCCATCAATTTTCGTAAATTTACCTGTTTTTCTGTAATATCAGCGCATTTTACTCTATTACTCCTGGTCCAATCACCACTCTCGAAGAACTGTTATGTAAACAATTCGCTTCATCACAATAACCTCGTGATGCTATCAGCCAATGACATTGCAGCACGGTTCTTAACTTCTGTATCTTTACTAAACCACCTCCTCCACTGCTTTGCGAGGGTCGTATACACGTGGACATATTGTGAATCCTGTTACACTACCTACATAACTGTCTCTTAGTGTAGGACATAGCTGTGAGCAGAGGGGCGGTGCAAAAACTCTGTTTCTTACCTGAAACACTTTTTTTTAAATTAAGTAAGATTTTGTTACGAATTGCCTCTCCCTCTATGTGAATGAGAGTCACGAAATTGCCCCAAATTAGTAGAATAGGTTGGAGATTCAAATATCTGCCCTCTATTTCGAAACGAGCCACTCCTTCGTTGAACTTACTGGCTAAGGATACTGAACAATGCTTTAGATGGCCTTCCTCTATCTTTAACCAACCTGGCCAGCAGGATTATCTCTGTGTTAATTTGAAACTGACCAGACGTAGAAGAGTACTATCTCTCCAGTATCTGTGACAGCAACATGAAATTCCTGATTGATCAATTCATTGTTTCCGATAGTTGTATTGCGAACACGCATACCAATCAGAACCCTCCACAAATTGCTTAACGACATAGCGTCCAGCTGAGCTAATATTTGAAATTTTTAGCTACCTCCAACGGAACTGACTTCCTATCAAATTGTGTAACTATGCCAGTAACCACCAATAGGAAGGAGAGAAAAAATCCAGAAGGGTTTGGAAACAGTACAGTTGCGCCATCAAATCCCACCGAATATACCAATCCTAGTATTCACCAATACGACGCAAGGAAAAACTGCACGCACAAAAAGTGTATCGATTGAATGATTCAGTCAGTCAATCTGACATAGTGAGGGGATATTCTCAAGACATCCACAGCTGGGGATTTACCAGGTATCTCCTGCTTCGCTCGAAACAAAGGAGGGTCTAGTGTGGCACATGACAGATGCTATCTACTTCTTCTCAAATGTGTTTGCTCCATCCACTACAGGTTTGCATAGTTGTGGAAATGTGAGAACAAAATGGTTCAAATGGCTCTGAGCACTATGGGACTTAACATCTGAGGTCATTAGCCCCTAGAACGTAGAACTATTTGAACCTAACTAACCTAAGGACATCACACACATCAAAGCCCAAGGCAGGATTCGAACCTGCGACCGTAGAAGCAGCGCGGTTCCGGACTGAAGCGCCTAGAACCTCTCGGCCACAGCGGCCGGCAGTGTGAGAACAAAGCGATATACCGAATACCAGTCCAAGGTTGGCATATGTGGCGAGGGCAATAGAGAAGGGGGATGGGAGTTAGGAGGCGTGGGAAGGACATCTTGGTCTGTGTGTGTTTGCATACATTGGTTCACAAATCAGGAAGTAACGACATGAGACAAAGACACAGAGAGAGGGGGCAAGCATGTGTTTCGACAGTAATTTCTGAGGTAACAATATCAAAGAGTTGCCATCACCTGATGCTTCGTTGCCGCCACCAACAGGAAGTAACCAACTGACCAGAGGAACAGGGAGGGAGGGAAGCAGGGGACAGGGTGGAGGGATGAACGGTGAGCGGACTGCTTCTCGTAGCTTCCCCTCTTGGTGGTATCGTGAACTAGCACAGTCGGTACGTGCACTGAAGGGCGAACGCATTTAGCAGCTGCTTCCAATTCCCTGGTGTGGAACGTGTGTGTCTGGGTACAAAACAGGAAGTTAGTCTCGTATCAAATTTCAAAGGAAACCATCTTCTGGTACAACGCATTTCTGTGCAGGTGACTGGCGGCTACCTGTCCAGCATTCGGAGCTCAAAGGGTTGCTGCAGTTGGATTCGTGTACGGGAAGAAATGCAGCTGCCGGCACATTGGCCTTATCTTATGATCGGTGCGAAGACGCAAGTGGAAGATATTTAACGGTGTAATTACGTGCAGTGGGTTATGTTGGCGTCCATTTCGTGATGTTATTCCTTGTGGTACAGATAAAAAAGCGATCTATTTAGTTACTTCTTTTCGATGTATTTTGTAAGACCCGCGTCTTGCAAAACAGTAGAGAGTGACGAGCTTTTTCCACCGAATAAAAGAGAGATCCAACCCCTACAAACAGAATTTTATAAAGAGACAGTATATCCTTTGCTATGTAACTTCGAGATGGGACAGAGGAGCAAACTGGGGGTGGGAAGGCAGGGGGTGTAGGGTTTGCTAGAGGGTCGGGGTTGATTAATTTATCGATTTAATTGTTGTTGTTGTTGTCGTTGTGGTCTTCAGTCCAGCGACTGGTTTGATGCAGCTCTCCATACTATTCTATCCTGTGCAAGCTTCTTCATCTTCGAGTAGCTACCGCAACCTACATATTTCTGAATCTGTTTAGTGTATTGATGCCTTGGTCTCCCTCTACAATTTTTACCCTCCTCGCTTCCCTCCAATACTAAATTGGTGATCCCTTGATGCCTCAGAACATGTCCTACCAACCGATCCCTTCTTCTAGTAGTGCCACAAAATCCTCTTGTCCTCATTACTATTCAGTACCTCCTCATTAGTTACGTGAGCTACCCATCTAATTTTCAGCATTCTTCTATCGCACGACATTTCGAAAGCTTCTGTTCTCTTCTTGTCTAAACTGTTTATCGTCCACGTTTCACTTCCATACATGGCTACACTCCACACAAATACTTTCAGAAAAGACAAACTGACACTTAAATCTATATTGGATGTTAATAAATTTCTCTTCGTCAGAAACGCTTTCCTTGTCATTGCCAGTCTACATTTTATATTCTCTCTACTTCGACCATCATCAGTTATTTTGCTCCCCAAATAGCAAAACTCCTTTACTACTCTAAGTGTCTCATTTCGTAATCTAATTCCCTCAGCATCACCCGACTTAATTGGACTTCATTCCATTATCCTCGTTTTGCTTTTTTTGATGTTCATCTTATATTCTCCTTTCAAGACACTGTCCATCCCGTTCAACTGCACTTCCAGGTCCTGTACTGTCTCTGACAGAATTACAATGTTGTTGCCAAACTGCAAAGTTTTTATTTCTTCTCCATGGATTTTAATTCCTACTCCAAATTTTTCTTTTGTTTCCTTTACTGCTTGCTCAATATACAGATTGAATAACATCGTATTTAATTAACATATCATTTAATTAGATATCAAATGTGTGCGTGTATCAGTGAGGTGCGGGGGAGCTTTGGAGGTTTCCAGAGGGGTTGGCGAGCTGGAGGGGGATTGCGGCAGTGTGATTGACGCAGCGTAATGTAAGCGGCAGAATGGTCACCTATTTATGCCGGGAACTAACAGAGATAGTGTCTGTATACGGCCAAACAGATGGAGACGGTCGAGAGGCAGCGCGGCTGTACCGAAACAAGCACCCTCACACGCACCAACCGCATCCCACAACATTTCAAGCCCTTTTTGGGTGTTGGTGTGGGCCGACAGTGTGGCGTAAGCCAAAGTGCGTTTATGTGTATCTTGCGTGCCAACCACTACCATCCCTATCACCTGCAGTCCCATGGAGGCCACTTTGAACATGTGTTGTAACGTGCATGCGATGCAGCTGTGCAGCTCTGCACTTTGTTTCGGGCCGATTAGCTTTCATTGGACGAACACCGTCCATTTCCGGACACATGTTCGTAGGACGTTTTCTCCTCCACCTCCATTCATGAATCCGTCCCTGCAGGTTGTCAGTTGTATTAACGATCATCCTGCGTAGAGCGTCTGTGCAAGGGAGATGAAGGCATTATAATAGAAGATGGTTATAGAGGAAAATGAGATTGGAGATATGATATTGCGAGGAGAATTTGATACAGCCCTAAAGGATATAAGTCGAAACAAAGCCCCAGGAATAAACGTGATTCTGTTAGAACTACTGGTAGCCTTTGGAAAGCCAGTCATAACAGAAATCTTCCATCTGGTGTGAAAGGCGAAATACCTTTAGACTTCAAGAAGCATGTCTATCTATCTATCTATATCCGAATCCCGCTCCAGCTACTGCTGGGTCTGGATGCTGACGAGTCCTCTCCTTTTGGCTCGGTCCTCCCACCACTTTTCTTACTCCACTTGCTGCCAGGTCACACCTCTCCTTTCTACAGATATTCTCACTCCCATTTTCCGCCGTGCAAGCACGTAATAATTCCAATTATAAACAAAGAAATTGCTGAAAGGTTCGAAAATTACCGAACTATCAGTTTAATAAATCTTAGTTCGGAAATACTAATACAGATTCTTCACAGAGGAATGGAAAAACTGGTAGATCCGACCCCAGGATCATCAGTCTGGGTTTCGGAGAAATGTAGGAACACACGAGGTAAGACTGACTATATGACTTATTTTAGAAGATAGGTTAAGGAAAGAGCAACATAATTTTTGATAATATTGACCGAAGTAATCTCTTTGAGACTCTGAACGTAGCAGGAATAAGATACAGGGAGCGAAAGGCTATTTACAAAATATAGGTTGACTCTTAACACAGAAGATTACAACAACCAGCCACTTTCTACAATGTTATTTATTTACTTAAATAGCGCAGTTACCGGTTTCGAAACGATAGGTGCATCTTCAGGCGACAAGTTCACATTTTACATTACATTTCGTTTTTTGTTTCCCCACCTGATGAAACTTCCTTTGGGTGGTGATGCCCCACAACTACAAAAAAGATGTGATACAACGTCTTTTTAATTGTAACTGTGCCTCACGACAATTGTAAGAGATGTAAACAAATTATTATTATTAAATGGAAGATGTTTCGGTTACTTACAATGAAGAATTTGGTAACGTTACGTTACTTACTATTTACATTCAAATGGGTTGGGATGGATGTGGATTTATAAATATTACAAATATTACAAAAGTGCACTTTCTTTTACTTTAAATTGGAGAGCAGGTGAATAAAAGTTTGAAGAAAGGCTGCATTGGCTAACTCGGTTTGCTCATTGAGGAGACTTTGTGGTGATTTGCTTTTATGTACATATATTTCACTCTCCTCAAGAAAATTCATAAGGCTACCTTTCTCAGTATGGTGCAGTACTTGTACATGGTCTTCAATGCTCTTCATTCCATGGCTGTTGGTAGTTGTGTGCATGACAAATGTGGATTTTGAAATGTTGTTCAAATGTATGGCACCTATATGCTCTTTGAACCTTGTCTCAATGCCTTTTCCAATTTGTCCTATATAGCAAGAGGGGCATCTTTGACAGCTGAGTTTGTATACGCCAGATTTTTTTGCGTGGTGATTGTTATTCTTTAAGTTGTGAACTGCTAAGTGCTGGAGTTTGTTGTCTGTGTGGAAGCTTATTTTAAAGTTTGTGTTTTTAAATAGGTTGCTTATTTTATAGGATATGCTCCCTAAGAAGGGTAGTGTAACATATTTCCTGCTCTTTTCTACTGTGTCTTGTGCAAGTTGCATGGTTGTCTGGCGCACAGTTGTGTTGGGTGATGGTTTTTGGATTTTTTATGATAGTTTGTCTATCATGAGAGGGCTGTATCCATTGTTTGAGGCTATGGTTTTAATAATATTGATTTCTTTTTCTTTATCTGGTTCAAGAGGAATTTTGTGTAGGCGGTTCAGTGTGGATCTAAAATATGCCATCTTATGCTGGTTTGGATGACAAGATCTGTTGATACATACATCAGTGGATGTTGGCTTTCTCAAAATGATGTTCATGGTTTTTGTTAGTGATTTTTACATCTAGGAAATTGATGCTGTTGTTGGTCTCATATTCAATGGCGAATTTAATGTTAATGTGCATGCTACTCAGTTTCTTTGCTAATGTGTCTCTTTCCTCGTTGGTGCTATCAGAAAGTATTTACAAATTGTACAGAAACCAGACGCAGTTTCAAGAGTGAAACGGTATGAAAGGAACGCACTTGTTAAGGAGGGATTGAGACAGAGTTGTAGGCTTTCACCGATGTTATTCAATCTGTACATTAAGCAACGAGGAAAGCAAACCAGAGAAACATTTGGAGTAGGAGTTAGAGTACAGGGAGAAGAAATAAGAACTTAGAGGTTTGCTGATGTTATTGTAATTCTGTTAGAGACAGCAAAGGATTTAGAAGAGCAGATAAATGGAATGGACAGTGTCTTGAAAGGAGAATATATGATGAATATCAACAAAAAGAAAACAAGGATTTTTCGACAACATGGTTGTAGATAGAAGCAGTGATTAGTACGATTAATCAATAATTCAAGAACAGTCTTAATCGCATTTATTATTATTATTACACCGCCAACCGGTTTCAAGCCGACGTAGGTGTCATCTTCTGGGCGTTTACACCAGCAGTCGACCAATAATAACAATTCGATTAAGACGGTTTTCGAATTATTGAAAACAAGGAAAATGGAATATAGTCGAATAAAGTCAAAACTAGCTCTTTTGTAAAAGTATTTTCCTGGAGTGTAGCCATGTACACTACTGGCCATTAAAATTGCTACATCAAGCAGAAATGCAGATGATAAACGGGTATTCATTGGACAAATATATTATACTAGAACTCACATGTGATTACATTTTCACGAAATTTGGGTGCATAGATCCTGAGAAATTAGTTCCCAGAACAACCACCTCTGGCCGTAACAACGGCGTTGATACGCCTGAGCATTGAGTCAAACAGAGCTTGGATGGCGTGTACAGGTACAGCTGCCCATGCAGCTTCAACACGTTACCACAGTTCATCAAGAGTAGTGACTGGCGTATTGTGACGAGCCAGTTGCTCGGCCACCATTGACCAGACGTTTTAAATTGGTGAGAGATCTGGAGAATGTGCTGGCCAGGGCAGCAGTCGAACATTTTCTGTATCCAGAAAGGCCCGTACTGGACCTACAACATGCGGCCTTGCATTATCCTGCTGAAATGTAGGGTTTCGCAGGGATCGAATGAAGGGCAGAGGCCACGGGTCGTAACACATCCGAAATGTAACGTCCACTATTCAAAGTGCCGTCAATGCGAACAAGAGATGACCGAGACGTGTAACCAATGGCACCCCATACCATCACGCCGGGTGATACGCGAGTATGGCGATGACGAATACACGCTTCCAATGTGCGTTCACCGCGATGTCACCAAACACGGATGCGACCATCATGATGCTGTAAACAGGATCTGGATTTATCCGAAAAAATGACGTTTTGCCATTCGTGCACCCAGGTTTGTCGCTGAGTACACCATCGCAGGCGCTCCTGTCTGTGATACAGCGTCAAGGGTAACCGCAGACATGGTCTCCGAGCTGATAGTCTATGCTGCTGCAAACGTCGTCGAACTGTTCGTGGAGATGGTTGTCGTCTTGCAGACGTCCCCATCTGTTGACTCAGGGATCGAGACGTGACTGCACGATCCATTACAGCCATGCGGATAAGACGCGTGTCATCTGGACTGCTAGTGATACGAGGCCGTTGGATTCCAGCACGGCGTCCCGTATTAACCTCCTTAACCGACCGATTCCATATTCTGCTAACAGTCAGTGAATCTCGACCAACGCGAGCAGCACTGTCGCGATACGACAAACCGCAATCGCTATAGGCTGCAATCCGACCTTTATCAAAGTCGGAAACCTGTTGGTACGCATTTCTTCCCCTTACACGAGGCATCACAACAACGTTTCACCAGGCAACGCCGGTCAACTGCTGTTTGTGTATGAGAAATCGGTTGGAAACTTTCCTCATGTCAGCACGTTGCAGGTGTCGCCACCGGCGCCAACCTTGTATGAATTCTCTGAAAAGCTAATCATTTGCTATCACAGCATCTTCTTCTCGTCGGTTAAATTTCGCGTCTGTAGTATGTCATCTTCGGGGTGTAGCAATTTCAATGGCCAGTTGTGTATGTAAGTGAAACATGGACGATATACAGTTTAGGGAAGAAGAGAATACTAGCTTTTGAAAAGTGGTGCTACAGAAAATGCTGAAGTTTAGATGGATAAATCATGTAACTATTGAGGAGTTATGAAATAGAACGGGGAGAGGGGGGAGAAGGGGACAAGAAATTTGTACCACAACTTGACTATCTCTTAATAGGACACATTCTGAGATATCAAGGGGTCACCAGTTTAGTATAGGGAGTGTGTGTGTGTGTGTGTGTGCGAGTGTGTGTGTGTGTGTGGGGGGGGAGGGGAGGGGGGTTAAAAATCGTAGATGTAGACGCATAGGCAAATACAGTAAGGAGATTCAGACAGATGTAGATTACAGTCATTATTCGGAGGCTTGTAGAGTCACATGGAGATCTGCTTCAGATCAGTCTTCGGACTGAAGACCTCAACAACGACAAGGGAGCAGCACTGCACATGCTTCTCCGCTGTAGTAGTAACATTGTAGATAACGAACCTTACTGAGTCAGGAATTTGAGCGCTATCGGTATTCGTCGAACACTGGTTAGGTTGGTGGCGGGAAGGACTCCTCGGCTGCGTGGGACGTCCGTTACCCCGTGGGCGCGACCACGCACTCGGCGCTGAGCGTCCGGGGAGTGTGCGTCGAAGCTGTGGTAAATTCATGTTAGAGTGTGATGGGGTGTCGCTGTCCTAACGGATGACCGTGTTTAGTTTTCTGGTACACTTTCAATTTCGGTGGTAGGGTTTCTAAATTTTTCAGAGGATTTTAGCGATTTTATTTTGTGAATTTAGTAGTATTTTTCTCGATCTTGCTTTGTTGAACCAGAACATATGGTGCAGGAAGTCCGTTAGTCCAACATATGCTTTTCAATAGTATAAGTTCTCTTTTAACGAGAAAGTTCATGTGGATCGTATTTCACATGAATGGGTTTTATTTCTCAATACTTATTCAATTACTTTCAGTTTAGTTAATAACTTGTACGGTAATTGCCAGCATACTGGAATGCATGACGCCAGCAATTGCACGGTTTCCCAAGAAATTGCAGGGACTCGTCGTAATTGCAATATCAGTTACCTTTGTTAGTCGATGACTAATTTGGAGCCTAAGCTCATTATCAGATCATCCCAAAAAACAGGAAGCAAATAGTAAGTACTTTGTCCATTACAAAACTGTACCACATTACAAAAATAACTGCTATACACCAATAAGCTATGTAATAATATCCATCACGACAGCCACATAAACTTGTTCATTGGCGTTAAACACATCTTGTAAAGCAGTGCGAAGCTGAACTTCATTCACGTAATACACCGCACGTGGAAGGTATTAGGGTGACGAGGCTAGAGAGTGATTATCAGAACTGTCCTGTCTAGCACCAACTTTGACATATTTTTCTCTTTTTCTCTCTTTTTATAAGCATTCCAA
This sequence comes from Schistocerca americana, assembly GCF_021461395.2. NCBI lineage: Eukaryota > Metazoa > Arthropoda > Insecta > Orthoptera > Acrididae > Schistocerca > Schistocerca americana. Next base: position 27,394,235 of record NC_060122.1, on the reverse strand, counting down.
AATACGTATTTCAAATAGAAATAAAAATATTTAAAAAGAAGATATTTAGGATACAATTTGAACTGGACGTAATAATCCATCTGAACTGCATCATATCAGTGTCATACTCGCCAAATCCACGAAACAAATTTTGAACGCGTCGACGGCGCTAGTAATACAAAAACAAATTTTCAAGACACACAAAAAAAGACATCTACAAAAGTACGACATATGAAGATAAGACTCTCCAACACACTAGCTATAAAAGATTACAGAAGATCAGACGTAAAATAGAGGTAAAACACATAGTCAAGTACAAACGATTAGATAAAATCAGAAGTAATAGACAGCTAAGTACAACATGACACGATAAGAAAGTTCAGCATGAGTAAAATCACACAATCAGGTATAAAAACAATTTCATAAAAATGAGACAAAATAGTGGTAAATCTACACAGGTATAAAAATATTACATAGAATCAGACAGAACCTCTCTTCGAACTCATGGTAACAAAGCTCCATACTCAAAACAAAGATCATACATTCCCGCCCCCCGCCCCCCACCTTCCCTATGACCCCCCTTCCACTACTCCTTCCCTCTCATCGCCCTCCCCCTAATTTCCATACATTTGGTATAGGGTATATTATGAAGAATTAGATTAGATTTGTCCTTTTCTGTATTACTCTTGAATGGTTTCCTCAATGTAATACGTATCCATTCCTGTGGTCCATTAATTTGATTGGTAGTTTTAATGTACCTGTCTATCATAGGCATCACACATGAGACAACTGTCAGCTTAAGCTGGTTAAGTAAAGTGAGAGTGATGTATTTTGGGTTCATGGTCAATATTCTATAAGAACTTAGTTCTACAGTACTTGACGTCCTCATTTTTATCCCATGAAGCTATTTACAACAGTGAAGCACTTTTTTAGAGTTCTGGCAGAAATATGCTGTAACAGTTCCATAACGAAGAAAGGAAATGTTTACTTTGTTCGTAAGAAGACAACCTGTGATTCACCTATAGAGACATCAGCTCTTTGTATGACTTGCGTTTTCTTTCACATTACAGCGCACTGTACTTTATAATTAGACGCATCATTGTATTTGATATTTATTCTTAAATGTTCACGCACTTTGGGCGTGTTTCAATCTATGGCGTCTTATCTTCATGTAGGAGATGTTGCAGATAAATTTCTTTCTGGGAAAGGCATTCCGTAGTATTCTTATTTAAGGTAATAACTTGTGATGATGACAAACTTGTTTCAATGTCTATTCCTCGTTTGTGTGAATCGTGTGTGCTTGTGCGAAGCTATTCAATGCGCTCCTAGCATTTACGACTTCTGTTGTCAGCGCACTGCACCACAGAGCTCATCATAGTGTTTCTCTAAGTGAACTAAGAAATTATATAACTGCAACGGCAAATAATTGTTATAGCATTGTTGTGAATTACTTCGTAGTATTTTTTTATGGAAATAAACTATGATAAACTGTGATGACTCTTTCCGAAAGAAACCCTTCCATTACTTTAATACGTCCAACCTGGTGTATCTGAAACGCAGCATGAAGGCCAAATATTTCGATAATGTTAAAACATCTCAGAATATCTTAGATTTTATTGATGCTTAACGTCATCTTCACTTTGATTTATTTGATGTACCATGTATAGTTATACAGTTTCCTTTTGCTGATTTCGCCTATTCAGTTGATTTCTTTACTGATATTTATTAGTTCAGTGCACATGAAAAAAGGAAATCAATCTCACAATTTAGTTGGATGCCAACCCTGCGTAACTTTTGAAATACAGAAGCTCAGTACAGACTGAAGAGTTCCTCAATTTCCACTTGAAAATCAGTTTTCGGATCAAATTCCATATACAACAGGCATTTAAAACTCATTTAAAAGAGGTTATTGATTAATTGATGAGTAAGATTTTGTTAGTGTCTGAATAGAAAACGTTATACTCTTGTCGTGTCATTATTGAAGTTAACAGAGGAGATATAAAATATTAACTTGGAGAAACGGTTAAAGAGGTAAGGTATTTAAAAAGGCCACGAAACGTTTTAAAAAATCGGCATAGGTAAATAGTTATACATACCAAACAAATGAACCAGGCAGATAAGGTATTCTTTGTGCTGAAATCTGCTCGTTGCCGATTGGAAAGAAGTGAGTGTGCAAAGAGCTGTCCGTGGCAAGTTTTACAGGACGCTAGTGGTGTTTCTGTCGAGCCTTCTTCTTTGGTGAAAGAACTGTCAACAGCATCCCGACATACTGCAGTTGTGGCTCGTGAACAATTTGAAACTGATGGCAGAGATTTCATCCTTCGCCGCTGGCACATTTGTGTACGGGACTGCCCGAACGAGACGTCGACGGACAGGCCGTGTCCGCCACTCCCTGTGCGTTTAAATCGAGGATAGCGTTTACGTCCCATCTCTGCCACAGATCCTCGAAAGCTTGGGACACCACATTGCAGTAGCTTTTCTTACCGTCACTCCTGATTTGCTGGGTAGGGTAGGGGCAGAATTGGACTACCAGTTAAATGTGCGCGCGTGACACACAGAACATTAATTTATGTACATTTTGAAAAAAAAAAAATTCCTGAAGTTTTCATTCTCTTCTCCTAAAATAAGATCAGATTATTCGAGTTCAAAAATGGTTCAAATGGCTCTAAGCACTATGGGACTTAACATCTGAGGCTATCAGTCCCCTAGATTTAGAACTACTTAAACCTAAGTAACCTAAGAAAATCACATACATCTATGCCCGAGGAAGGACTCGAACCTGCGACCATAGCAGCAGCGCGGTTCCGGACTAAAGCGCCTAGAACCACTCGGCCACAACGGCCGACATTCGAGTTCTGACCCACTGCATTGTCAAGATTTTTTCAGCGAAATATAAGGCTAGACAGTAATGAGGCCAACGGGAAATCTCTCGAATCTGGGACCGGAACTACACTGCCTCAAAATAAAGTGAAGCAGTGACAAGATATCGTCGGATGTCAATATAACTTCGAGAAGGTCCGCACTCCCCTTGGCCACGTACATGACTAGAGCTGTAATTCTTTGTGATCCATAGAACGGCGACCAGAGTTTGTTCGTGTTGTTCGTGTCTAGCGTTGTCAGCAGCCCTGGCTTGAACAGCGTCAGACGTCTCCACTGAGAAGGGCCCGGAATCCCACATACTAGTCGGACACAGTGTTATCGGTGGATGACAAGACACTGATAGGAGGGTCTCCATGTGGTGACCTGGTCGAACCTGCTGTCTCAAGATTCGTGGAGCATTCGCTCGTGACAGTGGAGTGGCTGAATGCCCGGCTGCAGGGGAGCGTGAAATCGGGTGTGCTCGCCGTCAAGGATCCGGTGGCAACGTCCAACCACCACAAGCGAAGGTCGTCGTTTTGCGAAGCAAGCTCTCCGTCACATCTGCACCTACCATCCGAGAACAACTAATGCACTGCTTGCAATATTCTGTGTTGTTTTGCATCATAGAATGGAGACTAATAGCGGACGGACTAAGGAATACCGTCACAAGCTTAGGGTGCAGTGAACACAACACAGAAGGCTGCATTTTGAGGGGCGCCAGGACTGGAAAGCACGGACCGCTGACGAATGTCATCCAGCCATGTTCAGCGAAGAATCGTGTCTTCACTGCCCTGGGTGATCATCGTTGACGAGTGTGGCCCTGACCTTTGAATGTTCCCTCTGTTACAGTGTAATGGAGAGCCACAGTGGTGTTTCTCGTTGCGTTCTGTAGTGCGAAGACATCACGTATCACTTTAGGTCGCGACTAGTAGTGACTGAGGCATCTCTGATGGCACAACGGTGAATCACAGACATTTTGCGTCCTCGTGTGTTACCTCTCATGTGACAATACCGTCGTGCCGTTTTTCAGCAGGACACTCTACCTACGGCGCCTCTCTCTACGAACTGTCTGCGTGATGTTCGGAACTCTCGTGGTCAGCACGACTCCCATAAAACACCTGCGTGGCCAGCTCCACGTCCCGTCTCCACATCCAGTCTCCAGAGTATCGAGCACCGGCCACCTTTCCTCAGGAGACTATAAAATGTCCTTGCGACACCCTGCCCTACCGAATTAGAGCGTGCAACGTCACACTGATAAGTAATCAGACATTCCTAAATTCTTTGTAACTTTGTCTCGATCTTCTAATCGCTGAAATAACGTCCCATACCCTCTCAACTCGTTGAGTTTCATTTCGTTTGCTCCTCACAATCTGGGTGGTTCACTGTTTCTGTCAGTAGTATACGTAAGTTAATTTTGGTATTTACCTTAAACTAACGAAAATCTCGGTAAGATCTTGGTGAGAGCCGGTGAGTGAAACTAATTTCAATTTCATTCTGGTGCAATATTGCAATATGTCTCATACAAAAGTGCAAAATTCGATTGTATGTCCTAGTCAGTTTGGTTATGTGTTTACGGCATAAAGTCAATAAGTTGCTAGACAAGTACAGTGTCCCTAATTCTCTGCCTGTTGTAGCCAAATTAGTTTTCTTTATTGTCATCTCATTCCTTCACTCCTCACTGTAGACGATGAGATATCAGAAGAGCAAAAGTGCCTTTTCTTAACGAAAGAAATTTGTGAGTAATTACAATTTTCAGGTACGTTGATATTTTTAATGGTAATGGTGATAAAACTGTGAATCCCGTCACCTCACAAAAATCGAAAGGATCTACTTCGTTAGGGAATATTTTGGGAGACGAGAGGTTGCTTTGTTGTGAAGATGTAAAGTGCAGCGTATCAACGAAGCAAGAGGTTTGGTATTTGGGAGTGTGTATAACGTGTAAGGGTGGGAGTTGGAGAAATAAGGAATTTGGAATGTATGAAAGTAGGATAGAGGCTAGGGAATAGTGATGAGCAGGAAAGAGTAGGAGAGGGTGGAGATGTGAGAGACTGCCTTATGTGGAGGAGGGCAAGAAGTGGGTTAGGTCTGGAAGGAATGGGAATGTCAGGACCTGTTTCATTGTCTGGGAGAGGGAGTGTGTTAGAATTATCTCGGGAGAGGATATGCAGAGCGTGATGGTGTGCAGTTGGTCGAATGTGTCGATGTAGGTGGGGTAAGTTAACGAGATTGAAAGTTGGAGCGGAAGGAGTGAGGTTGTCAGCGTCGAGTTTACGCGATTTGTAGGATATACAGAGATTTATGGACTAGGAGCGGAAAGTGAAAGCAAGTAAAGGATTCCGCATCCCTCTAAACCTGCTTAACGAGGGTAAGCCTTGGCTTCCTTATACACACATCAAAAAAAAGTTTTGCATCACCTCTGTTCCGAGAGTTTCGGAACCTGTACCGAAAACTGGAATAGAGATCAACATAAACATCATTTTCGCCCTTTTTATTGCACATAAAAACCACACATTGCTTGTTGTACCTCCATACAGTGAGACCTTCAGAGGTGGTGGTCGAGATTGCTGTACACACCGGTACCTCTAATACCCAGTAGCACGTCCTCTTGCACTGATGCATGCGTGTATTCGTCGTGGAATACTATCCACATGTTCATCAAGGCGCTGTTCGTCCACATTGTGCCACTCCTCAAAGGCGATTCGGCGTAGATCCGTCGTCCATAAACACCCCTTTTCAATCTATCCCAAGCTAGTTCAATAGGGTTGATGCCTGGGGAACATGCTGGACACTTTAGTCGAGCGATGTCGTTATCCTGAAGGAAGTCATTCACAAGATGTACACGATGGAGACGCCAATTATCGTCCATGAAGACGAATGCCTCGCCAGTATGCTGCTGATATGGGTGCACTATCGGTCGGAGGATGGCATTCACGTATAGTACAGCCTTTACGGCACCTTCCATGACCACCAGCGGCGTACGTCGGCCGTACATAATGCTTAACCCCAGAACAGCAGGGAACCTCCACCTTGCTGCACTCACTGGACAGTGGGTCTAAGGCGTTCAGCCTGACCGGGTTGCCTCCACACACGTCTCCGACGATTGTCTGGTTGAAGGCAGGTGCGACACTCATCGGTGAAGAGAACATGATGTCAGTCTTGAGCGGTCCCTTCGGTATGTTGTTGGGCCCATCTGTATCGCGCTGCATGGTGTCGTGGTTGCAAAGATGGACCTCGCCATGGACGTCGGGAGTGAAGTTGCGCATCATGCGTCCTGTGTTTGCACGACAAGCATTATTCAACATGGTGGCGTTGCTGTCAGGGTTCCTCCGAGCCATACTCCGTAGGTAGCGGACATGCACGGCAGTGGTAGCTCTTGGGCCGCCTGAGTGAGGCACCTCCTTGGCAGCTCCTGTTTCTCTGTATCTCCTCCGTATCCGAACAACATCGCTTTGGTACACTCCGAGACGCCTGGACACTTCTCTTGTTGAGAGCCCTTCCTGGCGTAAAGTAACAATGAGGACGCACTCGAACCGCGGCATTGACCGTCTAGACATAGTTGAACTACAGACAACACGAGCCGTGAACCTCCTTCCTGGTGGAATGACTGGAACTGATCGGCTGTCGGACCCACTCCATATAATAGGCGCTGCTCATGAATGGTTGTTTACGTCTTTGGGTGGGTTTAGTGACACCTCTGAATAGTCAAAAGGGACCGAGTCTGTGATACAATATCCACAGTCAACATCCATCTTCAGGAGTTCTGGGAACCGGGCTGATGCAAAACTTTTCTTTGATGTGTGTACAGATGTGTTTACCTCTCACATTTCCCACCATTACTGAACTGACAATTCGTCGAGGCCCACGATGCGTGCTATCAGCCGTGCCTTTCCTAGAGTCAAGTTATATTTTGAAGTTTTTATTTCTTCTGTATGAACTTGAAGTCCCTCTCCAAATTTCATTCTTGCTCGATGTACAGACTGAATAACATCGCAGAAAGGCTAAACTATGTCTCAATTCATTCTCAATATCTACCTCCCTACAGTAACTTTGATTCGTATAATAGATGTCTGGTTTCTGTAAATGTTATGTATAAACTTGCGCGTGTTGGGTTTTATTCCTTCAGCCTTCACAATTTCAAAGAATGTCTCCCTGGCAACATTGTGTAATGTAAAAGCTACAACTGCTATAGCTTTAAATTTCTCTTTCTTCCATCTTCCCACCGATCCTGTAAGACAAGTCATATAGTCAGTGTTTCATGACTTGGCGTAAATTTCTCCGCATCACTAAGGGATTTACCGATTTTATAATCATACTTTAAAAAATTCAGTGTTCTGCGACCATGACGCCTTAAAGTTCGTTTCCCTTGTAGAGCCCTTCTGTACTTTCCTTCCACCTTTCGGCTTTCCATTCTTTGCTTAGCACCAGCTTGCCGTCTGAGGTCTTGGTGTTCCTACAGGTGCCAATCGTTTCTCCAAACTCTCCTTTAACTTTTTTTCAGGCGGCATGTCTTTCTTGTAGTCATGCACGCTTCTACCTCTTGCATTAATTTTCTTCTCTAGCCATTCATGTTTTGCTATTTTGCACTGTCGATATACTTTTCTAATACTTACACCATTCGTCAATTGAGTTCAGTATCTCGCCCGTCGTTCAAAGTTTTCAGCAGTGCCTTTTTTCCCTATTGGATACTCTGTATTCGTTTTCCATAGTTGAGTCAAAAAATTGCCTAAAGCTCCGTTTCAAATTCTCACCAACTTCTAGTTCTTTCAGTTTATCCACATCTATCTTCTTAGTTTCCTAACGTTGTCCAGTTTATTCGCTTATGAGATTTAGTTCATAACAAATAAATCATAGCCAGAGTTGACATCTATTCCTGAAAATATATTGCACTCTATATTTTCGATTCGAAATCTCTGTTTTTCCATTATGTTATTTACCTGGACCTTTCCGGTGTCTTCAGATAGCTTATCGGTTAGACACGGTAGACAACTCAGTGGGGCGAGGTCCACAATTCGTGGTGGGCGATTTAGAGAGGACGGTCGTAAATGATAGGAAGATAAACATATTTCTCATAGTCTGCCGTATAGGAGGACGTAACACTTCACTAGGAAGGGGAAGTTGTACATTGCCTGCCAAAAATTTGAAACACCCAAACGACATGCTCGGATATCAATTCAGCTTCGCACACATAGCGGCGTGAACACCTTCAGACATTGAGTAATGACTGTGAAGGACATCGACGTGTTGTATACTTCTGTGGGACAATGTTGTCAGCACCTGACAGAGTCTGAAGTGGGCCATCACCGTGGGTGGGTATCAGGTCGAGACGTGTAAGATCTGTATTTGTGGGGCATTCAGCTGTGGCGGTGGACCGATGCTGGACGGCCTGGGAAGGTGACAGTGGGGGCGGGCGTGCTCGTCCACAGTGCTCCGGTCTGCCACGTCTGACCAGCGCAAGAGAGGATCGCCGTGTTGTGCACACTGCAGGTGTTTCACGTCTGTACCTGGCTTCCGGCGGCGGGTAGTGGACTCCCTCCAACACTGTGCGTCATGCCACGCCGTCGGTCAGCGACGACCAAGAGCCGAACTAAAGAATTACCGTCTCACGCGTATGCTGCAGTTCACACCACAACGGAAGCGGCTGTGTTTGGAGGAGTGCCGTGACCGGCATGCGTGGACTGCAGATGGACGGCGTCCACTGTGTTCAGTGACGAATCGGGATTCGGCACTACCCCGGACCGGAACAAGGTGTAAGGAGCCATCGGATGTCACTTCAGGTCTCAACTTGTAGTGACTGAGGCCAGTCCGAGGCCGCAAAGGCGCGCCAGGGACTTTCTGAGTGCTCGTGTATTACTTCTCGTGCGGCGATACCGTCGTTGCACTTTTCAGCAAGACAATGCTCGTCTACACGTGGCGTGTGATTAGCGTGCCTGGTGTTCGGGCGCTCTCGTGGCCAGAAGTGTCCCCAGATTTGTCCTGAACAGAGCCAGCGTCCAGCATCTCCAGGACTAGTTACAAGAATTGTGGGCCAGCTTGCCTCAGGAAAGGATACGTCCGCTTTACGGCACCTTTCCCAAGTGAATCGACGAGTGCATTCAAACCAGATAGCATGCAACGTCACACTGATAAGTGTGTTCGTGCCAGAAAATCCCTTTTGACCCTTTTAGAGTGGATTCTATCATGTAACTGAAACAACATCGCATTCCGTCTCAACTTGTATCATTTCGTTTCCTCCCCCATTTCAGGGTCCTAAAGCTTCTTTCAGAAACACTGAAAACGTGCCCAGGGTGATGGAATCAAAAAATACGAAATAATTGAAAAGACCCTCAATAAAATCAGCTACATGTTTCCTTAACTTTTCATTGAAGGTCTTGCAATGTCAAATTCCAAGTGATGCCAGGTCAAACGCATGGCATTTCAGTTGCAAAAGCTCCGCTCGCCAACTGCGAATAGGACCCGCACTCTGTCTGAGTGTTCTGTACAAAATTAGTTATAGATATAAACAATTCACCCATGCCAGAATCGAGAGTCTCAACGATTTCGTCTGTTATCGGTATCGATACTGCCAAGATAATGGTTCCGGAAACTGCAGGAGTTTCGACAAAGTTTTATGTTGTTGAGCCGTGGCGTGGCTGGCGCTAGTGTTCTCGCACTTTGAATGGCATCGCTGCCATCGATTATAGGGTCACCATCTTTGCCTTCCGCGATTCAGGCCGGTGGTCGGGTGATTAACGGGGAGAGAAAAGAGACAGCGGAATGGAGATTCGCAGGGTCCGAGGTGACTTGTTGACGTTTACCGTGAGGCCTGTGGTACGACGCCTGAACGCTATGGGCAGGGTCAGCGAGAGATCCCGCCAGTGCCTTGATGGGACCTCGGGTGGTGCACTGTTGTGTTTTGGGGCTTTTCTGCTGCGAGGGCATGTATAGTTTCTTGTTACTGGCCATTAAAATTGAGATGTGTCCATGGCGTGACGGAGGAAATGTGTGATGCGCGCCGCTGTTGCGCGTGAAAACGCTTCGTCTGCCTTGTGTCTGTGCAGGGAATTATGTAAAGTAAATATCTGATACCACGGCGACGTCTTGCTCTCACGCGTTGTTGAATATATTTCGGAATTACTGGATGGTGAAAATATCCCACGTGTAAAGCAAATCAAGCCATTTGCGCCATACCAAAGTACGGTTTTATTCTGCTTAAATCTGTGTCAGTTATATGTGCATTTATATGCCCTTCTTTAGTTGCAGAAGTTATAGAAGTGTGTAAACAGAGAGCTATGTGGAAAGGGAAGTAAAGTAGAAACCCTTCCAATAACTGAATACACTCGAACTCTGTATTACTAAAGGTGCCTTTCCATACCGGCACCTACTTTGGGTAATAAGTGTTAGTGCTATTCGGAGGTTGTCATGGTACTGTAAGTAATTATTATACACAAAATTGTTTATTCTGATTATACCAAATTGGAGATGTAAGGTCGGTTGTGTGCCGCTGTAAGTTACTATTGTCTCCTCTGTGTGGCAGCCTAGCATTGTCAGTGGCTTCAATCATTATTCCCGTCATATTTCGAGTTTTGTATTCGCGGGTTTGCTTAAGCTGACACTGTTGAGTTGTAAGACCTATAAACAGGCAAGTCAAACTGAGTATTCTATGGGATCATTACGTCGTTCAAATGGCTCTGAGCACTATGGAATTTACTTCTGAGGTCATCAGTCCCATAGAACTTAGAACTACTTAAACCTAACTAACCTAAGGACATCACACACATCCATGCCTGAGGCAGGATTCGAACCTGCGACCGTAGCGGTCGCGCGGTTCCAGACTATAGCGCCTAGAACCGCTCGGCCACTCCAGCCGGCTCTATTACGTGGTACCTTAGTTTGTTATAGGTCAGAAGTATTTTACGTGTTATTAATATTCTGCTGTTTGCTTTGTCTAAAGAGGAGCTATTTCTGTGAAGTAGTGGTTCAAATGGTTCAAATGGCTCTGAGAACTATGGGACTTAACTGCTGTGGTCATCAGTCCCCTAGAACTTAGAACTAGTTAAACCTAACTAACCTAAGGACATCACAAACATCCATGCCCGAGGCAGGATTCGAACCTGTGACCGTAGCGGTCTTGCGGTTCCAGACTGCAGCGCCTTTAACCGCACGGCCACTTCGGCCGGCTGTGAAGTAGTCGTTTGTATTTTATTAGTGTGTTACGCGTTGTGCCTTTTCATGTTAATTGTTTTTTAGGAGCTACAAATGACTCTGTGCATGTTGCAGGTAGCTGAAACTGACGTGATCACGGGGGTCGCGTCCTGACGGGGTTGACAGTGGCCCTTTTTACTGCGGCACATCCGGCTATCCTCCTTCACTACATTTGTCTCGCTTATATCGTTACTGCGTTCGTCGAGTGGAATTAGGGCTTACTGTAATCACCTTATATGTTGAAGTTAAGTATCTCCCTTGCCAGGGCGCGAACCTTCGTGAATATAGTCGTGTTCTCATCTGTAAAGATTGACAGTGTTATCCATTTGTTCTCGTCACATGTATGATTATTTATGTTGTTATATTTAATGTCAGTAAAATGTAATTGTTTGCGAGGTCCGAATTGGGACGTTGTATTCTCCTCTTGTGGAAACAAATTTAAGTGATTTTATTCCTTTTTTAAGTAGCTTTTAGATGCCTACATTTTGCCTCCATGTTTGGTGTTTTTATGGCTTCCACGTTAATTAAGACTTAAGAACCTGAAAGTTTTTGCTCCAGCACGGGGCCGTATACCTTCGTGTGTGACATAAATTTCAACTTGATACGTCCACCCGCAACAGTCGGACAGACAGACGGACAACGAAGAAATCCTGTAAGGGTTGAGTTTCAACCGATTGAAGCACGAACCATAAATACGGCCAAGACTTTTAACGGAATGATTAGCCGAATTTTGGCAGGTGAAGGGAGTTCGATTACGCAGAAATCTGATTTCTTCAGTACCTCGTTCCACCTAAAGTCAGGACCCACAACACGTTTAATGAGCGCCCGCAGACGCAGATCGTGAGCTCCTGAAGCCGGGCCAAATATTTTTGAAATTTTTAACGAGATATTGCGGGAGACACGATAGATCGTGTCTGAGAGATAGCTTACTCACTAGAAAATCAAAAGTCTAATAAACAAACTGCTGAACAACTTCGATGTCTTTCTTTAATCTTACCTGCCGGGAAGCCCAAACACTGGAGCACCATTTAGGAATGGGTCGCACGAGCGTCTTGTTCGCCGCCTTCTTTACGGAAGACCTACGTCTCTGTGGAATTCCCCCAGTAAACCGAAGTCGACCGGTCGCTTTCCCTGCAACCGGCCTTACGTGCTCATTGCATTTCTTGCCGCTTTCCAACTTTAGACCCTGATATTTAATCGATGTGAGTGGATCGAGCAATACACCACTAGCAGTACATTAGAAGATTACACGGTTGGTTCTCCTAGTTAACTTTTTTCACTACTTAATTTCTTTTTTTTTTTCACAGATAGAGCAAGTTACCATTCATCACAATTCGTACGAGTAGTAGTTCTATCCACGTCATCCTGCTTACTCTTGAAAATTTTGAAAATTGGTTTTCAATCCAGAGATTGATAATTACCAAGTAAGTGATGTAACGTGTAACCGTGGAAGATTTAGTTCCATATAAAACAAACTCTCAACTTCGGACACACAACAAAAATCTCACTGTAGTTAAAGGAGACGATTACAAATTGTATAGTAAGTGTATCATAGCTGTGTAGATGAAGACAGAACTACCGGGTGATCAAAAAGTCAGTATAAATTTGAAAACTTAATAAACCACGGAATAATGTGGATAGAGAGGTAAAAATTGACACACATGCTTGGAATGAGATGGGGTTTTATTAGAACAAAAAAAAGTATTGCTAGACGCGTGAAAGATCTCTTGCGCGCTTCGTTTGGTGATGATCGTGTGCTCAGCCGCCACTTTCGTCATGCCTGGCTTCCCAGGTCCCCAAACCTCAAAATGGTTCAAATGGCTGTGAGCACTATGGGACTTAACATCTGTGGTCATCAGTTCCCTAGAACTTAGAAATACTTAAACCTAACTAACCTAAGGACATCACACAACACCCGGTCATCACTAGGCAGAGAAAATCCCTGACCCCGCCGGGAATCGAACCCGGGAACCCGGGGGCGAGAAGAAAGAACGCTACCGCACGACCACGAGCTGCGGGCTCCCAGACCTCAGTCCGTGCGATTATTGGCTTTGGGGTTACGTGAACTAGCAAGTGTATCGTGATCGACCGACATCTCTAGGGATGCTGAAAGACAACATCCGACGCCAATGCCTCACCATAACTCCGGACATGCTTTACAGTGCTGTTCACAACATTATTCCTCGACTACAGCTATTGTTGAGGAATGATGGTGGACATATTGAGCATTTCCTGTAAAGAACATCATCTTTGCTTTGTCTTACTTTGTTATGCTAATTATTGCTATTCTGATCAGATGAAGCGCCATCTGTCGGACATTTTTTGAAATTTTGTATTTTTTTGGTGCTAATAAAACCCCATGTCATTGCAAGAATGAGTGTCAATTTGTACCTCTCTATCTACATTATTCCGTGAAATATTCAGTTTTCAAATTTATACTGACTTTTTGATCACCCGGTACATTGAAGACTCCGGCGTAGGCCTTGATCCAGCAGCGAATTTTAATTAGCTGATAATGACGATGTTGATGATGACGATGAGGCCTTGTCCAACATTGGACTCGGCATCTACTTATTAGAAGGCCTCAGCAGGTGAAACTCTAATCTTGCTTCCATCCGTTCGGAAGCGAGGTCGAGCATTCCGGAAGCGTACAGCGGAGCACTACCTTACAATCTTCTAGAATTTTCGTTCAGTCATTTCGCCTACGCCGGCTGCGGCTGGCTGACCCAGCTGTTGTTTTGTTCACGACCGAGCGCAAATTCGCCCCAGACCCTCCCAGCCAGCTGTGTACACGGGCGAGCAGGTGCGGCGCGGGTTCTTAAGGCGCGGGCGGCGGCCACAGCTCTGCACTCACAGCACGATGGCCGCCTTCAGAGCTCTGGTCTTCTTAGTCGGCTGCGTCGCGGCTGCGCTCGCCGAAGGTGAGTCCCGCACATTCATCCAGATCACGTTAAAGCGGCCGTCCATCTACATCCGTGTTTCACTGCCACTTCGTAAAGTTAGATGTCTGCTTCCGAGTAAGGCTCCTAAAAAAGCAGTACGTTGACTCCCGACCACAAGTGTGACCAATATGTCGATACAAGTAACGATTTCCGCGAACCAAAGGAAAGAATGTTAAAGTAATACATGTAGCAATTAATAACGAGCACTATGAAAACCGAAAGTAACGAAGTTAATTAGATTCATGAATTTAACCTATTGAAAGTGCCATTGTTCAGCGATCTCACATTAGCGCTTGATACTCTTACTGTTCTTCACTATAACTTCGCGATTCAACAATAACTTTCTGTAGACACTGCTCCGGCTGAAATGATTTCAGTGCCGCAAATCAAACATAAATCGACGAACTATCTTATATTCCATTAGAAACCTTTCACCGAGAGCGTTCCTATTTGTGCGTATTCCTTGTGTCACAGATACAAAGAAAGAAGTCACTATAGTTACCTTTCCTTAGGGAAACAATTCTAACAGTGGTGTCCAAAACTTAAGGACGAACGTAATTTTCACATGATGTCTCACTGGCAAGTAACTTACCTCGCTGAAACTTGTACCATACATGGAATATACTGCTGCGCTATAGTACAGAAGGTAATTGAAAGCAATAAGGAATGAGCCGAAAACAAATTACGTTTTTATTCAAAGACAATAATTACACTGAAGTCAGCCGTTATTCCTGATGGTCTCCTGGACGTTACAGAAGGTGACACACAGTTTTTAGTGGTGTGGTCACCACGGAAGACACTGCAGCGCGCTCCCACTCTGGCCACAAGCATGGCGAGGAGGTATCTTGGTTCGGGGTTCCACTCGTCCACCGGCGCGGTGGCCCGCTGCTGGGTGGTGGGTGGTGCGTGTCGACGTACTGCAGTACACGTCTCCATAGTGTGCCACACGTGCTCAATGGAACTGAAGTCCAGCGAAAGGGCAGGCCACACAATTCGCCGAATATCCCCTCGTTCCCAGGGTTCCCCCCATGAGCTGTTCGATGCGATCACCCATTGTCATCCATAACAGTGACGTCAGGGCCGAGTGCACCCCTGTAAAGACACACATTCAGAATCAGTGCCGCGCAGGGTAGCTGGCTCGCGCGGCTACCCTCGTCGGAGGTTCGAGTCTTCCCTCGGGCATGAGTGTGTCTGTGTTGTCCAGTTTAAGTTAGGTTAAGTAGGCTGTAAGCTTAGGGACCGATGACCTCAGCAGTTTGCTGCCACAAGACCTTACCACAAACTTCCCAAATTTGAGAACCAGTACAACGACACAAACTTTGACCATTGGGCGTACCGTGTTCAGAGATTTGGAGCCATTTTACCTCCCCACACAGTAAAACGTGGACCACCAAATCGGTCATGTTGTTTCTGGGTGTTTTACGTCTTCCCACACGCCGCCGTATGAGGGTACGCCTAGCGTTGTCGAACATCATCGTTTTGACGGTCCAGCTGTTACGGTGCAGAGGGGCGTAATGTTGCGTGGGCGTACTGACCTCCAAACCTTTGAGCGCCGTACACTCGCAGGTCGGTGTTATTGTGACGCTGTGCTCCTTCCCCAAACGCCTCTTTGCAGGGATGCGTTCGGCCCTGAGTTCAGTTTTATGGATAACAATAGTGAACAGCGCAGGTGGAGGGACTCTCGGAATGAGAGGATATCCGGCCAAAGGATTGGTCTGCCCGCTCTCCCGACTCAAATCCCAGCGAATGAGCGTGTGGGGCTGCGAGCTGACGTACTCCAGCAGGTCCACACGCACCGACGACGATCCGTCGGTCGCACGCCGAGATCCTGGAGGAAGAGGGCGGCCTGTCTCACCAGCCGTGTGGCCAGCACGGGGCGACGTCGCACGATGTGGAATGCCGCCCGTGGTGGTCACAAACACTGTTAAGAGCCGTGTCGCGCCTTTGTAATGTCCAGGGGGCCATCACGAATAGCTGATGCCTTTGAATATAGATGCCATTTCTACTGGTCTCATTCCGCATTTCTTTCCGTCAGCTTGTGTGCTATACTGTAGCAGTTTTTTCTATGTACGGTCAACTTTCATCGTGCTATGTTCGTTGGCAGGGACAGATCGTACGAAATCAACTTCCGTCCTTGAGCTTCGCACACCACTATACGTGCGAAAATAGCTACACACCCAGGTTTATCATTACTTAAAAGATTATTTGCGCCTTAAATGGACAATAAACAAACACAAAGACACTGTATACACAAACATCTACGGACGGGTTGCACGGTTGTCTCACCGCTATCATCTAAGGCTTTATTATCGTGTTCTTATTGCAGGGTAGCGGAAGAAAACCACAACTTGTGAGATGAGACAGGCAATAGTTGAAGGAGCAAAGCGTTGCTGAAAATAGGCTGACGAGAAGACGGCGATAGCTATAAAGTTAAAGACAAGGCCATTACATACAGTTTCAGAAACGTTAGTGGTACAACATCTGTAACTAATAACCGTATTCTTCTTTTTCTTCTGTTGCAGAATCGGCGTGGGACGGCCTAAGAGGTGGGTCGGATGTTCACTTTTAACGAGCAAAAGAAAATTTTCTTCTGGTAAATCGTAAGTACTATTTGGGTAACATCTCATGAGAAAGGGGAGAAGTATACTAATTTTCTGGGTATGGCTATACTCCATACACTCTGGCACAATGCCATTGTTTTCTACCCTTCACAGTCTACAACCACACTTTCTTTTCTGTTCGACAACTTCTCATCCATGTCTTCCGTACATTCTTCTATCGCAGAAAAAAACCGTCCTTAGCATGACACCACTGCCTTAGCAATTGATAAACTATCGAATGCCGACTGAGAACGTATGGCGTATCGTAGTTTCTTTTTTTCTAATTAAAAAACGAACCCTGTTCTGTGCGTAAGGCACGTCGCATAATACATTCATCACACTATCATTTACATAAGTGCTTCCCCTCCCCCATCGCCACCGCCACTCCACTCCCATTAACCATGGACGTTGCCATTGGTGCGGAGGCTTGCGTGCCTCAGCGATAGAGATGGCCGTACCGTAGGTGCGACCACAACGGTGGGGTATCTGTTGAGAGGCCAGACAAACGTGTGGTTCCTGAATAGGGGCAGCAGCCTTTCCAGTAGTTGCAGGGGCAACAGTCGGGATGATTGGCTGTCTGGCCTTGTAACAGGGGCAGGGGGAACAAGATTTCTCCTCAGCTGAATACAGGGTCATAAATACAAAATCAAATAGGGGTAATACAAGAGAAGGTCTAATAATGAGTAAAAAATAGGAGCGCGCATAAGCTACTACGAACCGCATAGTGAACGCATTATTGTAGCCAGGATAGACTCGATGCCCGTGCCTACCACAGTAGTACAAGTTTATATGCCAGCTAGCTCCGCAGATGACGAAGAGATTGATGAAATGTATGATGAGATAGCCGGCCGTTGTGGCCAAGCGATTCTAGGCGCTTCAGTCCGGAAACGCGCGACTGCTACGGTCGCAGGTACGAATCCTGCCTCGTGCATGGACGTGTGTGATGTCCTTAGGTTAGTTAGGTTTAATGGCTGATGACCTCAGATGTCAAGTCCCATAGTGCTCAGAGCCATTTTTTATGATGAGATAAAACAAATTATTCAGGTAGTGGAGGGAGACGAAAATTCCATAGTCATTCAGGACTGGGATTCGACAGTAGGTTAAGTAAGAGAAGGAAAAGTAGTAGATAAATATGGAATGGGGGTAAGGAATGAAAGCGGAAGCCAGTTGGTAGCACTTCGCACAGAGAATAACTTAATCATAGCAAACAGTTGGTTTAAGAATCATGAAGGGAGGTTGTATACGTGGAAGAGGCCAGGAGACACTGGAAGGTTTCAGATAGACTATATAATGATGAGACAGAGATTTAGGAAACAGGTTTTAACTTGTAAGACATTTCCAGAGGCAGATATGGACTCTGACCACAATCTATTGGTCATGAACTTTAGATTAAAACTGAAGAAACTGCAAAAATGTGGGAATTTAAGGAGGTGGGACTTGGATAAACAAAGAACCATAGGTTGTAGAGAGTTTCAGAGATAGCATTAGAGAACGATTGACAAGGTGGGGGAAAGAAATACTGTGGAAGAAGAATGGGTACCTTTGAGAGATGAAATAAGGCAGTGTACCATCAAGAACGTAAAAAGACGTGGGCTAGTAGGAATCCTTGGAAAACAGAAGAGATATTGAATTTAATTGATGAAAGGAGAAAATATAAAAATGCAGTAAATGAAGCTGCCAAAAAGGAATACAAACGTCTCAAAAATGAAATCGATAGGAATTGCAAAATGGTTAAACAGGGATGGCTACAAAATAAATATAAGGATGTAGATAGGGGTAAGATGGATATTGAGTTAAGGAAAATTAAAGAGACCTTTCGAGAAAAGAGAACCACCTGTATGAATATCAAGAGCTGACCGGCCGCTGTGACAGAGCGGATCTAGGCGCTTAGGTCAGGAGTCGAGCGACCGTTACGGTAGCAGGTTCGAATGCTGCCTCGGGCATGGATGTGTGTGATGTCCTTAGGTTAGTTAGGTTTAAGTAGTTCTAAGTTCTAGGGGACTGATTACCTCAGATGTCAAGTCGCATAGTGGTCAGAGCCACTTGAACAAATATATCATGAGTGCAGCTAGAAAACCACTTTTAAGCAAAGAAGAGAAACAGAAAGGTGCATGTAGTATATAGAGCAATGTACTTGAGCGCAATATTATCGAAATGGAAGAGGACGTAGATGAAGACGAAATGGGAGATAAGATAGTGAGTGAAGAATTTGACAGAGCACTGAAAGACCTAAGTCGAAACAACATTCCATTAGAACTACTAACAGCCTTAGGAGAACCAGCCCTGACAACTCTATCGTCTGTTGAGCAAGATGTATGAGGCAGGTCGAAATACCCTCAGATTTCAAGAAGAATATAATAATTCCAGTCCCAAAGAAAACAGGTGTTGACAGGTGTGAAAATTACCGAACTATCAGTTTAATAAGTCACTGCTGCAAAATACTAACACGAATTCTTTGCAGACGAATGGAAAAACTGATAGAAGGCGACCTCGGGGAAGATCAGTTTGAATCTCGTAGAAATGTTGGAACACGTGAGGCAATACTGACCCTACGAGTTACCTTAGAAGATAGATTAAGGAAAACGAAACCTACGTTTCTATCATTTGTAGACTTAGAGAAAGCCTTAGACAATGTTACTAGAATACTCTCTTTCGAATTCTGAAGGTGGCAGGGGTAAAATACAGGGATCGAAATATTATTTACAATTTGTACACAAACCGGATGGCAGTTATAAGAGTTTAGGGGGCATGGAAGGGAACCAGTGGGTGGGAAGGGAGTGAGACAGGGTTGTAGCCTCTCGCCGATGTTATTCAATCTATATATTGAGGAAGCTGTAAAGGAAACAAAAGAAAAATCTGGAGTCAAAATCCGTGGAGCAGAAATTGACATTGTAATTCTGTCAGAGACAGCGAAGGACCTAGAAAAGCAGTTTAACGGAATGGACAGTGTCTTGAAAGGAAGATATAAGATGAACGTCTACAAAAACTAATCGAGGATAATGGAATGTAGTAGAATTACATCAGGTGACGCTGAGGGAATTAGATTGGGAAATGACACACTTAAAGTAGTAAAAGGATATAAAAGTAGAGAGGATATAAAATGTAGACTGGCAATGGCAAGGAAAGCGTTTCTGAAGAAAAGAAATATGTTAACATCGAGTATAGATTTAAGTGTCAGGAAGTCGTTTCTGAAAGTATTTGTATGTAGAGTAGCCATGTATGGAAATGAAACATGGACGAAAAATAGTGTAGACAAGAAGAGAAAAGAAGCCTTCGAAATGTGGTGCTACAGAAGAATGCTGGAGATTAGATGGGTAGATCACATAACTAATGAGGAGGTACTGAACAGAACTGAGGAGATGGGGAATTTGTGGCACAAGTTGACTAGAAGATGGAACCGGTTTGTAGGACATGTTCTGAGGCGTCGAGGGATCACCAATTTAGTATTGGAGGGCAGCGTGGAGGGTAAAAATCGTAGAGGGACACCAAGAGATGAATACACTAAGCTGATTCAGAAGGATGTAGGTTGCAGTAGTTATTTCGAGATGAAGAGGCTTGCACAGGATAGGTTAGTATGGAGAGCTGCATCAAACCAGTCTCTGGACTGAAGATCACAACAACAAGTGCATTTTTATCCTTATCTGTAAAATGTAATACTAAAGAAAGCATTTCGTGCAGGATAACTTAACAATAAATACCTTATTCACCCCTGACATCTTCACTGCTAGTTGGCATTATCATTCGTCTTACTGCTTTTGCTCGTTGAACACTCGCAACTTCTTCATTCCTGATATGCACTTCACAAAATGACTGACATCTCCTCTTTTATTGACATTTCCCTCCCCTGTGAGGTTTCCACTGCTGTGCCATGTCTTCTTATAAAATAAAGCGTATAACTGCAGGGTTGGATGTGTTCCATTTGCACTCTCTGATATGTTAGAAATGAAGGTGGGAAGATGGAGTTGAATTTGCGCTGATACAACTCCACTACCGTTCACCTACCTCATTCTCCACAAATCACTTTACGGTGTTTGGTGGAGGAAAAGTATAATAGTATTTGATCGAAACCTTATGCAGGGGGCGTCACGGAAATTAATAATTACCAAAGATGGTGTATATTATTACCATCTAGCACTCCTTATTTGTGCACTGGCTGAAAAATCACTGTTGAGCCTTATTGCTTTCCGAAGCAAGCGATATGTCATTTCTACCCAGTCAGGTATTATTCAGTCTATAGAGAAAATAGAAAGGCAGAGTTTCCTGCGGTAGTGCATACTTCAACCGGCGTAGTTTCAATGCAGGAGTTATTGAAGCGTGCAGGATATGGAGTCTTGAAATGGGAAATTATGCCCTCACTGGATGGAAAGTGGCGCGAATCTTCTTCAGAAGCGATTTTGGAATGTTACATGTGGTCCGCCAACCAATATAAATAATGAAAGTGTTATCCATCATGGGATACGTAAGTACAGTTGTAAGATTATTCATTTGTTCTGCAGTTATCATTTTTCCATATACTGACAGCCCCAAAACAAGCCGACAACAGGTATTATTTATCTTCTGTCTCTCTTTGTCTATCTACTTATCTATCAACCTATCTGTGTATCTTTATATCTTTCTTTTTTTCTTCCTCTCACTGTTCCTCACCATGGAAGGCTTCCTAGCGCGCCCGTGTACCGGTAGAACGTACTACCGTACATCTGTTACAGTGTCTTTCTTCAGCAGAAAACTCTTAATGTTACTTCAGTGCACATTTAGCTGCTGGAAGTGCAAGTATGTTGGTCTCCATATGCAAATAAAACTGACACAGCTGCTGACCGATTACAGTCCTGCTTCGTAGTTCGTTACGCGACCTCCACAGTTGATATCCTTGTACTGTTCCGACGCATTGGCAGCACTCTAGCCATTAGTATTTTATCCAGAACACTGTCTAAAGAACTTTTCATTATTGAAATTCGAATGGCCAAATGATGACACGGATTCAAAAAGGGGGAGGCTGGAGCTTGCTTGTGAGAATGTACTAATTGCTCATGTTCGGCAGTATGACTTGGAGAAAGGGGACATGACTTCCACGGTGATCCATGTGTTAAGCAACCGCTTTGGTACTGTTCTAACTTTCACGCTTTCTTGGTTTCATTTCGATATTTGCTCAACACGATGGAAACACAGCACTGACTCCAAACAGTCTGATTATACTGCTTCCTTATCATACCTTTATTAAGGAACGATACATGGCGCGCAAAATTAAAAGGTCCGCAAAATATAGTATTTCATGCACCTTACGATAGACAATCCAACTAACATCAGCGCCACGCTGGCTGAATGATGATTCTCACCTAAGGACACATTTGCAGGATCAGTTTTATTTTGCATATGTTCTGCATAAATATTTTTTTCCTTTCTTATTGTTACTTCATTCTTTTTGGAGGATTGTTTGGTTGGATAACGTTGCCGCTTTTCGTGTTAAAGCATTTTACAATATATCACTTTAAAAAATTAAGCATGCGGTTTACAGTGTTCGAAACAGGCGGGTTGACAAATAAGATTTTTTGTAGCAGATTAGTTTTATTCTGAAGTACAAAACAGGTCGGTAGTCTTTACAAGAAAAATAATCCCATTTTGTTGGCTGCACTAACTTAAAGGAAAGGAATGGTAAGTTAGGAGTGTTTTTGGAAGAGATTATTTTGAAAAGGATGTGGAATTGAAAATGGAAAGAAGAACTGCAAGGAAGTCTTTTGGAAACGGTACGTGAAATATGGGAAGCGCAGCCCTAACTTCAGAGGAGGGGGATGTTCTGTTAAATCTGAAGGGGACGGTGGATCTGTGCGCAGATCCCGTGGTCGGTTAGGGGGAAGTGGTTAATATTCTGCTGGGACGGGATGTAGAGCATGTGTGGGTGTGGGGCTGGGGGGATGCACTGGCCCGAGCGCAGAAGTGTGTCAGAGTTGGTGACAGGAAACGGGCCGACTTGTCCGTACTGGATCCTAGTAGGATAGGTTCTGGTACACAGTTGGTTTGACATTCATTTCTCGAATAGTGTGGGACGTCGAGCAAGGGAGGCGTGTATGACGTTCTGGGGTTCGTTTCCTGGGTGGTGAACAGAGGACAGTGATTGTGGACTCTCGACTAGGAAGCACCTCCCCCCACCCCCCCTCCCACTGACTGACGCCCCCTACATGTGTCCCGCAGTGCGCTGGTCGGTGCTCGGTCTCGCGGACATCTTCCACCTGACGGCGTTCTTCGACATGCCCAAGACGGTGAGCGACGCGACGTCCGACGGCTGGGTGGAGGCCGTGGACTCCGGCGTCACCTCCAACGTGACCACCTACTGCATGGAGAACGACCCGCGCGTCTGCATGCTCTACGACGCCAACGGCGTCGCCGCCGGAATCGACGTCAGCGTGAGTACTGCCGCAGCTCCTGTGGTCGAGTTTCCTCCCTTCTCCTGTTTAGTTATCTGAGCGCACCGACTACCTGTACAACGTGTACTGAAGGCGCTCTCGTCGAAGAAGCTGCTCATATTAACGTGCTGTCTGAGGTACATTGTCCGCTTTGCCATCCGGGTGCTGTCTCGTTTACCGCCTGCATACCTTTCAGGTGGTGGTCGACGACGTGTCTAACCTGGGCGTGGACTTCGACTGGTCCTCGCAGGAGCTGTTCGTCGAGATGGAGCGCTTCGACATCCCCATCTACAGGACCCGCGTCTACTGGGTCCCCGAAGGTGCGTGACTTCTGCCGCCAGTTTTTCTATCAGATGTCTTACCAGCCGAGGTAACAACTGTAAAGAGTTCTGACATCTGCAAGAACGCCAGTTCACACTGTGTCTCCTACGTTTCGAGAAGAATCAATTTATTTCCCAACTTCTGTAACGCCTGTCAATTGACGCAGTAGGAATCCCACGAAATTTGGGACGAATATAGTCTCGTGGCGAAACAATAAAAAAAAAATCATGAGGTTTGAAGAAGGCGTAGCCTAGTGGACGCGTGATGAAAGCAACGGGTAATTATCGATGAATAAGGAGGCTCCAATGAAGTCTCTATCGACAGCGACAACAATGCCATCAAGGGCAATAGCGTTGTGATGGCGGCTGACACGCAATATTGTGATCGTAGATCTTCCCCTCGAAGTAATATGGGACTCATGAAATTTTACTTTCGTAACTTTTCTTTGATGGCTCGAAGAAGATTCAGTGGGGAAGGGAGCAAAATCGGTTGCTGAGGGTTTCCAACCAATAACACAGTCGTTCAGATTGGGGATGATAGGGGAGCAAAAAGTTCAGCCAGTAAATTTCCACAAATAAAAGACACAATTTTTTCGTCATTAAATGACCGTATTGCTGTCTGTCGATTAAAAAAATCAAATAAAAAATAAAATAAATAAAAAAAGCCTTCGCTCACAAATAAATGATCTTCAATGAAGAACAGAGTCCAAGAACATCTCACATATTTAGTGTGATACTTCATGCCACTCTAGAAGCTGTGTCTTTCATTTCTGCCTGTCTGCAACGTAGAGTCTTATTTATGGTAAGTAACAACCTGGTTTTTTTCCCCTACATTGCTGTGTGGTGATATCGCTACGCATATGTGTCAAGGAAGATTACTGCAATTACCAGACAGTCAGCGACCTTCACTCGAGCATTTGAGGGGCTTGCTACAGATGGAATCGAGCTAATATATTGAATGCTATTGTTGATAACCAAATAAATGGAACACATTTGTGTTTCCTTGCACAAAATGCAGTGTGTTGCGAAAGTGTTTAATCAATTGTTCCTAGGACCGTGCGTCAGACTCAGTTAGAATTTGGTTTTCTCATTGACGGTCTTAGAGTATCTACACCTACACCAAAAGCCGCCTTTCGGCGCGTGGCGGGAGATACTTTCGGCACCACCAGCTTCTGCCCCTTCCCCGTGGGAAGAAGGACTGCCGCTGCAGCTCCGTATGACGTCTAATTTCTTTGGTATTTTCGTCCTGATCGTTAAGCGAGACCTTTGTGGGAGGAAGTGATGTGTTTCCCTACTCTTCTTGAAGTGTAAGCTCTCCGTGCTGCACAACGCCTCTCTTGTTACGTCTGTCACTGGAATTTGTCCAGCACCTGCGTACCGCTTCTCCAAAGAGTGAATGATCCTGCGAAGAAACGCGCCGCTTCAGGCTAGCTCCCACCTATGTCACTGACTAATACTATTTGGTAAGGTTTAACAGAAATGGTGGACAGGATCCAACAAAGAGCGGCGCGCTTCGTCACAGGAGAGCTTTGCACTGATGCTCAACAAACTCCAGCGGCAGAGCAACAAGAGAGGCGCTTTTACCATTGTAATGTACCCCTTGTATCGCCTCTGTGCTTCATCAAGTGGCACATAGTAAGTGGTCGGATGTGTAGCAGCAGCGCCTCTGTTTTGCAGATGTGGTGACCGAGGGCCGCAGCACCTGGAAGAACGGACTGGGCAGCGGTCTGTGGTTCGAAGGCAAGAACGGCCGCGTCGAGATCCCCATCGAGCAGTCGCAGATCGAGAGTGAGACGCTGTACACAGAGCAGGCGTGCATCCCCACCATGGGTGAGTTCCCCCACCTGTGAACAGAGCAGGCGTGCATCCCCACCAAGGGTGAGTTCCCCCACCTGTACATGGAATAGATGTGCATCCCCACCATGGGTGAGTTCCCCCACCTGGACGCTGCCGGTGCTTCCTGTATGTGTTTGTCTCCCGAGGAGGCAGGTGGTGACATGTGTCAACGTAACCGATCAATCACTCTAACAGGTGATCGTTGTAAAATGGTGAACCGAATTATTTAGAAAAAATTAAAAACTCGGCAGAAGTCGACTTCTAGGACGATCAGTTTGGGTCCCGGATAAAATGTAGGAAAACGCTTTGCACTACTGACAATGTTTCATCTTACACGATACGTGCAAGAAAGGCAGAGTTAGTCTTATAGCATTTGCGGTTTTAGACGAAAGTATGAAGAAGTAGTGCAGGCCACGACGCGCCAAACCCATACGTTATTCATGCTGTATTTGAGAATTAGAGCACCTAGTGTCTTGGAACGCACTTTACATGTAATTTAAAACTTTTACGAAACTTTCCAACAAAATTATGAAAGGAAAAAAGTTTATAGCTTACCAAATTTTTGCCGTTCATGCAAAGAAACTGCCACTTCACGCTTGACGTGTTAATGTAGTACTTTTTTACTAGTAATTCTATTCGCGACGCATTTATAAGGCGGTATTTAGAGAAAAAAAAGCACTGAATTTACTTGTAAAATTGTATCAATGCACGATACCCAGTTCAGGAATTTGGACGTCACAAACATTGTAACTGAAAGACTAAATGCGTCAGAGATGTGTGTACAAGCATGCGTGACATATGTTAAATGTATGTGACAGGGGGGTACGTGGGTGAAGCAGCTGGTAACTAACTCCTCCTAAACCCGTGGATCGATTTCAATCCGTCTTGGTACAGATGTCGAGTATCTGGAAAGAGGTAGTGTGGTGGTAAGAGCCCTCAACCTCCCACTGGTATGGGGTGATGCACGGAGATGGAGTGAAAGAGAGGGGAAGGATGAGATGGGCTTTGATAGGAGGGAGGGGGTAATGAACAGAGAGGAGAGACGACGGCATGGACACAAAGAGGGGTCTAGGAAGAGATGGACCGACATAAGTCGGAATAAACATTTACCTGGGCAGCAGTGGATATTCAACTAGTATGTAATAAAACATATACCCACTAATGATCTACAGATGTGATTTATATGTATTTGACGATGCTGGTGCTGATTCCGCATTTAACATTTGACGATGCCACAATGGCTGCAGTGCTTTAGGACTTTGTTTTTATGAAACAGATCTGATGATGGTCATTAAAGACCGAAACCGGTAATCTGTTAACAAAAAAGATTGTGACCATAGACGTAAATTAAAGAAACTTATTAGATGTGCGAAAGCTGTGCAGGAAGAGAAATGAAGAATAATTCACGTTTCGCATCAAATGGATGAAACGCAATCCTATAATAAGCACAGAGAGAATTGCATCTGACGAACAGTAATTAATGCATGTCCAATACGTAACACTAACCAGATCATGTTATTAATTATATACACAGAATGAGGCGTGTTTGTGACAACACAGTTCATGACGTTTTGCTCAAACACAGAGTTACGATCATAACGTCTTGAGTAGGACTCCCTAGTTTTGGTTCGGTGGAAATCGGTCGATTTCGGCACACAAATATTTTGTGTACGGCCACTGCCAACACTGGCGATCTAACGATAGAGTACCCCTGTGTACCGTGGGCACTGAGAATTGATAATCGTCCTTTGCCCCTCAAAGCACATGTGTAGCAGGGGCAGTGTGAGGGAAGCGCGGCTCGATCCCCCCAGCCGACGCACAGCCACACCACCTTGACAGGCGATGCGCGGGGAGCCCCTGGGTGGAACCTGCTGCTTCCTGCGCTACCCGCACCTCCCTGAGACTTGGTCCTGGACGCTGTGAACAAACTGTACTCCGCGAGCTGCTGACTGGGGCGCTGGCTGTTGCAGGCATCCACTACTACCACAACATGACGGAGAGCGCCGACTGCTCGCAGTTCCACCCCTACTTCCTGCTGGTGGGCAAGGACTCTGGGAAGGTGCACGGAGTGGGCTTCCAGACGTTCGGCAAGGCCAGCAAGACGAACAGGGAATGGTTCGAGGACATCCCCTCTGCCGCTATCAAGGTAAGCTAAGCCATCGTTAGTCACACTGAAGAGAGAGAGGAGTCGTGCTGGATATCCCTCCAATTTTTGTTGCATAGCTGTTACTGTAGTCACGATGCCAGCAATTGATCCATATTTTGATACGTGATGATTGCCATTGTAAGATTCCTGTTTCTGGTTTGGAAATCGGGTGTAGATTTGGCATCTCACTTAAATAAGCACTCACTTTCAGAACTACTGTTTTTTAAATACTAAGTCGCACTATGCAATACGGTGATGAACATTATTGGCACACATTTTTCGGAGATCCACATAACAGTAACAGCAGTACGGAACGTCACATGAGTTATGAGTCTTCAGTTTTATCCTCTTGGGACTGTGCTACAAAGGAGCCATACCTATTCGTAGAACAGATAACCTAATCAACAGGGACTCAGGACTCCAAATAGAAATAAGTACAGCGTGGAGCCTCAATGTTCATCGACAGCTCTGTCGTGTCCTAATTACCAACGTTGGTTTAGCTCTCGGCCCCAACGACGCCTGGGAGCAGCACTGGTGAGCCACACACAGTTAAGAAGTTCCACTGTTCATTTACTCCTCAGACCGGATAGTAAATGCATAAGTTCAGTAACTTTGAACCTCTGGATAATGAAATCAAAAAAGGTTCAAGGTTCTCCGATAACATCGTCTTAACGACATGCAGTAAAAAATTCTACCATTTGCCACGGATAGAAATTATGGAAGTGACAGTCCCCCAATTAGTACTTATAGTTCCCAAAAATCATAGTTTTTCGGATGTAGCTAAATAACGGACATAGATTATCAAAAACGGGAAAATGGTGTTTCTAGATGAATGTCTAAGAAATGTGTGGTTAAAATTTCACCCATTTTCTAAGGTTAGTTATTTAGATACGTAATTTGGCCCTTAGTGCAAAAAACTGATCTTTCCGTTTTTCTGTATAAGTATGGTAGATTTGAACCTGTTGATCTCGGTAACTGGTAACGATACCGAAAAAAGCTTTGAAGTTTTCCGAGAATATCATCGTAATAACAGATGGTAAAAATTTCGACGATCTGCCAAGAATAGAATTATAGAAGTGGCTGTCTCCTTAACTGGTATTTTTTTGTACCCAAAAATCGCGTTTTTGGCGGTTTTCTCAGGAACCACCCATCAACAAATTGTGCTTTTATAAGCCACCAATGGTTCACCCTAGACCAACCCTAATGGAACGGTACCAAACGATTTACTCAATTTGCCTGTGCTGGAGGAAGTGTGAAACGCTTTAGTTTTCACCCTGTACTGTACAATAGCTACGGTATAAGCGTTCTTACGATGGGCCTATCCAGAACTCTTGTTTGACCCCTTATCTCAATAGAACCAGAGATATGACAGCCTGAAAAATCCCATTTTTGCGCGTGGCTTTTTGAAACGTGGACCTCATTCAACTACTTGTTTGCAGACTAGGTATGTGTAGCTCACAAGCTACGCAAGACTTACGATGCACAGGCTTCAGCTGTCGAACCACTTCCCCTCCCTCCCTCTTCCCCACACTACCGCTCACTGATCGTTGGCAACGAAGTACCCACCGCTAGAAATGTTTCCCGCGCAAGTACGAAGTCTACGCACCTACGGGACATCGTAATTTGGACAGAATTATCCATGCTGCAGAGCCTTTTCATTGTCAGAACTCTTTCATATTTTCCTTCTACGCTGTTAGCTGCCAGCACTTCTCGAAAGACACCACAGCGTGACGGTATTTGCCCTTTGTCGGTAACGGTCGGCCCGTTCATGCTCAGACATCGGTGTCTTCTGGCAAATTTTACGCACGCCGTATTCTTCGTTATCCTTACGCTAATTCCGTCTTTGCGTTTCAGACGAACTTACTCTGATGGAATCGCAAACTATGAGCACTGTGTGTCCTCAGCGAGCAGTTACTGTAATCACACCATTTGCGTTTATGTTACTTCACGATAGCGTAGACAGGGTCAGAGCTACAGTAGGAGCTAAGGTACGTGTCATCTGTCAGAGTCGGATCTAGACGTATCCCACATCACTCCAGCTGCACACGCCCCACACCATTACAGAGCCTCCACCAGCTTGATTAGTCCCCTGATGACATGCAGGCTCCAGGGGTTCATGAGGTTGTCTCCACACCCGCAGACTCGATACTACTTGAAACGAGACTCGTACGATCAGGCAACATGTTTCCAGTCGCCTACAGTCCAAGGCCGGTGTTTTCGGGCCCAGGCAAGGCGTAAAGCTTTGTGTCGTGCGGTCATAAAGGATACACGAGTGGACGTTCGGCTCCGAAAGCTCAAATCGATGATGTTTCTTTGAATGGTTCGCACGCTGACACTTGTTGATGGCCCAACACTGAATTCTGCAGCAGTTTGCGGAAGGGTTGCATTTCAGTCACTTTGAACGATTCTCTTCAGTCGTCGTTGGTCCCGTTCTTGCAGGATCTTTTTCGGAGATTTGATGTTTTACCGGATTCCTGATACGCTGCACTCGTGAAATGGTCGTACGGGAAAATCCCCACTTCTCGCTACCTTGAAGATGCTGTGTCCCGCCGCTCGTGCGCTGACTATAACAGCATGTTCAAACTCACTTAATTCTTCGTAACCTGCCATTGCAGCTACAGTAACCGATCTACCAACTGCGCATGACACTTCTTGTCTTATACAGGCAATGCCGACCGCAGCGCTGTATTTTGCCTGTGTACATACCTGATCTCTGTAGTTGAATACGCAGTTTCTTTGGCGCTTCAGTGCGCTACACGAACTATTCATATCGGGTTGGTTTTATCCGTACAGTCGCAACCAATGTGGTAGAATTCCATCAGCTAAACCATAGCGTTTTTCGGAAATAGTGGCCACTTTTCTCAGTAGTAGAGTAGAGTTTGCATTTACTATAAAGGACTAAAATTTAGCAGATTCCTCTGCTTCTCCTTCTTCTTCTTCTGCGTTTCCACATTCGGTTAGCCGTTTGCGACGTCGACAGGCCTCTTTCGTTCCAATCATCCGATCTGTCTCCCAATGCTTCCTGTATGCATTAATATTTTTCCCTTCTTAGCGCTGGCCTCCTTCCTCTCCTTCTTCTGAGCGGCTCCCAATTTAAAATCTTCCTTAGCCACCTGTGGTTTTAATGGGTTTAATAATAGCAAACACGTAGCCGCATCTAGCGTGCTGTGACTAGATACATCGAGTGAATTCTGTCTTTTACTAATGAGATACCGGTCAACTGATGTCTCGCAGTAGTACATTTTTCCCCAATTGTTCTGTCTTTATCCTTACACAATTTTGCACGACCGCCCGTAGTCTTTAGGGAACTCGTTGTATTACTTTCTCTCAACTCTGCGTACCGCTGACGCTCTGTCAACACTCACTGCTACACACTTGAGGGGGGCATTTCATACGGAAGCTCTCAGAGGTAACTCTTATAAACAGAAACCTGTGTCAATATGAAGACACAGACGAAACTGCTTTTGTCTTTCCATTTCTTGTTTGCCTATTTAGCTCATGGATCTCTCCCATGACTAAAAATACCATAAAACACGTTTTTTATCAAACTGAAGTGGATTGAGAACTTGAATGACTCATGCAGCACCATACAAAGGTCGACTGTGACCAATGCCCGTACGACTGCAGACTACTCGTATCATCCTCATTATAATTACTGATACTGTTATTAATTTATAATGAAAGACATGAACCCGTTTATAAGGATGTGCCATTTTTGTGACCCATTCCCGTACGTAGCATGACATCATTCATTTTAATCAGCTAATGCTAATATCCCGTACTTGTCGAGGCGGCTTCCGTTCTCTAGTGGTCAGTGGCGCCGGATGCAGAAACTGTGAGATTACCACTGACCACATAAAATTTTTCTGTAGTGGAAGAAGGTCGTCACTTAGTGCACTGAGCTTAGTGAGAGCTCCTTAATAAAAGCAACAAGTACTAGGTTAGAGTTTAACGCCCTCTGGACAGCGCGGTCATTACAGATGGAGCACATGCTCGGATCACGACAGGGTGAGAAAGAAAATCGGCCGTTCCCCATCAAAGAAACTATCCCAGCAC
This sequence comes from Schistocerca americana, assembly GCF_021461395.2. Classification (NCBI taxonomy): domain Eukaryota; kingdom Metazoa; phylum Arthropoda; class Insecta; order Orthoptera; family Acrididae; genus Schistocerca; species Schistocerca americana. The sequence continues at coordinate 27,362,918 of NC_060122.1, read as the reverse complement.
TTGCCTGGTGCGATTTAGCAAAATCACAGATAAATCTGGATGGTCGTGAAAGTCTCTGAACCATCGTCTCCCCCGAATGCAATTCCAGTGTGCTAAGCATTAAAAAAGTACTGAAGCTGACCGAAAGTGCCCCACAATTCGAAAGGCGTCATCCACGCATTGAGCCACAGGCTTTCAGGACTTTTGTTTCTAGCACTTGCCTAAATGAGGAAACACTGTAATAAACAAGCAATAACCTTACTGTTGTGTTACTTTTTCTACGTTACGCACAATCGTTCAGCCTGACGTTAACATGACTACATGACTACGTTCTCTGTTGCAGCCGACGGTACCATACTCCCCAGACTGTCTGGTCGAGTGGGTGGAGCAATATGGTGTCATCTCCTTGCACGTCTACTTCAGGGACAACGAGCTGACCATACTCTGTTAGAATAGTGCGCTTTTTGGAAAAGAAACTAATAAATAACAACTTTGCACATGCAGTGTGTCTTTCAATTCAACCATAGTCTTCCACTGGTCTATCTGTGCAGTGCACAGCGAAGTGTTCGTGTGCGTGTTTCTCTCTCTCTCTCTCTCTCTCTCTCTCTCCCTCTCTCTCTCTCTCTCTCTCTCTCTCTCTCTCTCTCTCTGTGTGTGTGTGTGTGTGTGTGTGTGTGTGTGTGTGTGAGAGAGAGAGAGAGAGAGAGAGAGAGAGAGAGAGAGAATGAGAGAGAGAGAAACCCATTCAGAAGAATCTTAGTTAGAAATAAAATTTCGTGCGTGTAGCACGAATAGAGAGGAAGACACTTAATCTGTCTAATCAAGAATAGTTTCGAAACATCAGTCCTAAAAAACGCAGAGATTCGTTGACTGGAAATCGATTATTAAATTTCATGTGTTTCAAATATGTTACGGAGTTTCTGAATTATTTGTTTCAGTACACATAAATAAGTGAACACAGGTGAAGCAGAAGCAAAATATTTTTACGTCGCTACTTTATCAAGGCTAATTTATACAAATGAGTGGAAGTCACAAAAGTAGTACATTGCTTAACAGTTGCTAAGCGACAGAGACGTTGCTGGACAGAAATAATCGCAGGCTATGATGGACGACATGAAACACAGTACATACGTAATGGAGGTGGAGTGGTTTATTTATAACGAAAAACAGTACAGATTTCACCACGGGGGTAACAGGTAACAGATATAAACAACGTTCAGGTCAGACCCCCAACATAAAGGTAGATATCGGACTGTCGGTGACGAATATGCCCTCATCAGTCATTATTATTATTATTATTATTATTATTATTATTATTATTATTTGAAGGAGACGGAGACCTTAGTGGATATTGTCCCACTCCTCTCTAAAGGTGGTTTTCAGTTCTTTGACAGTCCCGTGAGGAGGTGTTTGTTGAGAAACACGTCCGCCAAGCTTATCCCAGGCACGCACTGCAGGGTTTTAGGTCCGGGGAGTACGCAGGCCATTCCATATGTAAACATCTTCACGTTCAAGTGTGACCGACACCTCAGCGATCCTGTGTGGGCGGGCACTGTCGCCCATAAACAGAGACTCGGAACGTACCGCACCCACAAACAGACGGCCGTGCTCCAGAACAGTCTCTCTGGAATGCCGCCGAGTAGTGACGATACCTCGTAGCGATGTTCGACCGTTGTGCATAATGCCTGCCTATACCATAGCGCCAAGGTCATACCGATGACGTTCACGAACTTTCAGTGTTGTGTAACCCATTCTCCTCCCTCTCTCCACACTAACTGGTGGTCAGAATCCCTCTGAAGAGCAACTCGTCAGAGGAAATTGCTCTGGGCCACTGTTGTTGACCCCAACCAGCACACTCCCTACAGCAACAAACTCTTTCTCAACGATGACGTGATTGAAGAGATATGCATTGAACCAGCCATATTTAACCGCCGCGAAATGGTTCTGACAGAGGCACATGTGCGGGTAGCTGTTTCAGGGTCTGTGGCGTTATACCTAGGATTGATACGTCTGTTCCTTCTCCACACTAGGGCTACGTATCGATACTCTTGCGGTATGGCGGCCCGTCTACCATCGCGGGCATGCTTTTGCACGGGACTCCCACCTTCAGTGTCCTTTTTTAACTGCGAAATGAAGCTTTTGGACACAACCGTTACTGTGGTGACAGGAGTGACGCTTTGGACAGCTTCGATCCGTCCAGATATTCGTCCACGATCGTAAGTACTCAAATGACGTCTTGTAGACACGTTGCCGTGCCACACGGAATGTCGCACTGATTGGTTCCACAACAATCTGCATGATGTGTCGAATGCATGCACAGCGTTCGTGCACAGGATCCGTTGCAGTTAACGCGGCCCGCCCACTACAGTTCATTTTACTATCATTGGTCGGATGTTCCGTAGCAATTTTCTGTTGTTCTGGAAAGAGACAGTTGTTCCGTAGCAGATGTCAAGCAGTGTAATAACTCACGAAAGCATAACTGAAGGAGAATTTGTTTGTTTTCACAACAGATCTAGAAAAAACAACCCATAGGCATGCCAGCGGCGCAGCCGCCTGTACATGACACAGACTTGTGTGTTCGATAAGAATACCTCGGTTGTCAATATGAAAACGAAAGAACACAGGTGGGATAGCCAAGTAGCTCGGATGAGTTTGTGGCATCGTTTATTGAACGAATGGTCGAGTCTAACACTGTCAGAACGAAGGTCAGCCTCACGATGGAGATGGTCGTATGGTTAAGTGTGGGTTCTTCTGTTCAAAAATTTTATCTACTATTTCTAACTGCTTGTGCAGTAGCATAAGGTTCGTCCGCGGGCTGAAAACACGCCGATGACAGCTTGCTGCTACTCGGTCGAAGGTACAGGATTGTTGCAGCATCCCAGCAACAGACATTACTACAGAGGAACGTCATCAGAAGCTCAAAAACAATGAATTACGCCAAGAGAACAAAAATATCATAGAAGAAATTTAAAACCATATGGTCAGTTGCGAAAGAGATATCCAGGCAGAATGTGGGTGCTCAAGTTGGGCGGCAGAGCCATTTCAAGCAGTCTTCATGGTTGCCGGAACCATCGAATAGTCAGCGTCCAGATCAGCACCTTTCTTCCTCCCCCCCCCCCCCCCCTTCCATTGTCCAGTCCCGCCAGTTCTTTCTAGGCGACTTATATAAGGGGAGGGATGGAGCATTATGCTATTCAACGGGAGAGTTGAGACAGCCTGCTTGGTTGCCACATTTCCCATGTATATTTAGGCCTAATTTAATACCCACTCATCTTAATATCTATAACATACGTTCTAAAATGGCCGACAATATCAAAGTATGGCCACCTTCATATTTATGTCACCATTATCTTAATGACTATAAGATACAATATGGCTACCAGATATTTTTCTGAGATAGCCTTATCGTGTTTTCTATGACACAACATGATATCAAAATCTAACATGACTGGTTAAGAGGACACTGGAACTATGTCATCTCTGAGGATATGTAAAAATATGTGCGGAATTAAAGAAATTAATTCAATTTAAGTAGGAATGTGTCTGCAAATACGATACATTAAGAAACACGCTGCAGGTGACTCAAGCCATCACTGAAATTACACTGTGGAAGCATATTAATAAATTACACTGGTGTTCCATACTTCTACATTTAAACAATCTCCCCCACCAAGTTGCCTTGTGATGTTACACCATGACTGGGACAGGACAGGAACATTTACTTCTCTATTTAAATGAAACAAATTTGGAAATGTCTCTCCTGTGGTCCCTCGATAAGTGCACCCATCTGCTCCATGGCGATGCTGAAGAGCCTAACTGCACCACACGCATGAACCTGTAAATAAGTGTAATATCACTAAAGTGGAAATGATAAAGGGCTCTGATAGTTATTTCCAGTACATATATATGGTTCTAAAATGTTTCATCAACCCACTACAAAGGTGCACATACAAGTCATCATTTCTTTCTTATGCTGTGGCATAATTTTATTTGATAGCATAGGATGACATTATTTATTTGATCTGTGCACTATGTAATTTGATGTATAATGCATCTATCATTAGCTGTATAGTACATACTTTAACACAAGAAAAGTCCTGATTGGTAGGAACAATAAGTTATTTTACCACTGATGCCTCTGCAGAGAAAGAGGCTAAAAAAGAATTTTAGTTTGCTACACAGTCCACATTTGAAAAAGAAAATCATAACTAGCAGTATTCTAAGCGTTTGAAGTGTTTCCTTTCGATGTAGTGTAGCGTAAAATTCTTGGTGGTTCAGCCAGATTCTGATCATGATGCAGTAGCACAGTTCCACTGGAGTGCAAGCTGTGACTGACCGTATGGGGTTGATCACCTAAAACTTGGACCGCAATTGTTACAGAAATGAAATGTGCTACTGATGTGCAGATTTCACAGAATCGATTGGCAGTCAGGGGATCGTATCGGTGGCCAATAAACAGATTGTAATAAACTTAGAAAGTATATTTTTGTGTAAAGATACACTTTTTTAAAAGGAACAATGACTATTGATACTAACCATCTAAAAGTAGTCAGTGGTGCTTGTTGCAGGATTTCGACACCGACACTTGTTTGTGCCTTTCAACCTGTGTAGTTGCTCGACGCATTGTTGCTCTGTTTGCTTTCAGTGTGGTTTTGTGTTCCTCGAGTGCGCTGCGACTTGCTAGTGTGACAGTCCAAGCAGTAGTTCGTCAGTGGACGATGCGACCTACACAGAAAGAGGCCATATTCTCATGGCAAGTAGAGAGAGTAGGAAGAATACAATTCGTTCTGGTACAGTGTATAGTCCCAAAGACGTCATCCATGTCGGCAGTTAATTATGAACCTCTTCAACCAGTTACGTGGAAGTGGTAGTGTAACACCTAGTCAACGTAACAGAAGGAAACGAGTGCGGACAGACGTGGGTGAAATTAATGTCCTTGCTGCTGTCGCAGTTCATCAGCACATTAACCCCTGCGCAATCGCTCAAAGAAGTGGCATGAGCCAGGCAAGTGTCCTACACATTCTCCAACGAAATAGGTTCCATCTCTATCACATCTCTCTCCATCAAGCTGTTGTATTGAATGGACCTATATTCTTTCAAGACTGCAGAGTTAATTTTACTCTGGACGTCACTAGTGGCAATTCTGGTAGTGGCTGGTTTAGCCTAGCCATCGTTCGCTCTGAAAATGCCTCTCCTCCTGGACCAGAATCATCACCGTCGGCCGGAGTGGCCGAGCGGTTCTAGGCGCTTCAGTCTGGAACCGCGCAACCGCTACGGTCGCAGGTTCGAATCCTGCCTCGGGCATGGATGTGTGTGATGTCCTTAGGTTAGTTAGGTTTAAGTAGTTCTAAGTTCTAGGGGACTGATGACCTCAGATGTTAAGCGCTCAGAGCCATTTGAACCATTTGAACCATCACCGACCGAGATGTTACTGCCTAAAAGACCTGGCATTGTGGTATCGACCCGAAGACCCAAAGTAGAGCTAGTTATGTATATAGTAATATACAATTTACATTGTATACACGCTCCTGTAGGAAAGTTAGTAATGACGAAAAAATTCGTGTATGGATGAAAGGACTTAGTGTACTTGCTGAAAATGTAACTGCCACTGGAGATATTACTTTGTACTATAATTATTAATAAAGTGTGATCTGTGACTTTAGCAACTGGGGAGCGTACATCGTGAACCGGGGGCTCAAGGATGCAGCAGTTTGAAAAAATTGGAAAATATAGTGCTACACTGCCCGCTTAGCGCCTTGCGAGTCGGTGACGCAACCCGCCCGACTTGGCTCCGCGCCATCCGCAGGTACGCCCGCTGCTAAAACGAGTACAGCGCGCGTACGGGATAACGCCTCCCTGTGTGCGCCTGCAGAGTCTAAGTCCGTTATCAGCGTGTTACGTAACCAAGATCACTCGTCAACTATATAAGCGGGCAGTGCATGCCAGCGGAACCATTCCGCTGTGAGCTCTAGTGATGAAGCCATATTTAAAAATCAAGGGCAAGCAAACCGCCAAAAATGCAGTATTGGTCTGTTGACAGTCCCTGTTGGCTTAGTCAGGTGAAATGTCAGCGTCCGTGGAGTGTAAACGTGCGGTGTGGGATGGTGAACCGTCAGCTCATAGGCCCGTTTTCCACAGACGAACACTGAATGCATGCAGATCATCTTCTATGGGTTCTAGAAGAGGTTCCTTTGCTCACAAAGAAGAACCTGTGGTACCAACAAGCTGGCTGTACAGCCCACAGTGCACCAAGTCTTCAAAAGTTGTTTCCAAATCGTTGAACTGAACGCAGAGGACCTGTACCTTGGTCAGCTCATTTCCCAGATTTGACGCCTCTAGCCGTTTTCTGTATGGAAATCTCAAAGACGCTGTCTACAAGGCCATATAAGCTACATCCAATGATGTGCAATGAGGTATTACGGCAGTCCACTGAGACATCTCCGTTGAAATGCTAGCATGTGTGCAGCAGTTGTTTCATACCAGCCTGGAAGCAAGTATTTCCACTGCCAGTAGTCATTTTGAACAAAACCGCTGGTGATCATTTGTCTCGTCACTGGTCAGAATCCACATAATTAATATATGGGCTTATGTTGTTTTTTAGTGTGTGCAACCACAAGTATTGTGTGTCGGTGTAAGAACTTCTCAAACTACAATATCTCGTAAATGACACGCACTAGAATCCTGCAACAAAACACCACCAATAAATTCGACATTGCTATGCCTATGTTATTCCGAATTATGATGCAACGTTCCGTTGGATCATCTATATAGGTACAACTACTTCACAGGTCAACCACACCATTCAATCACATAATGAAATTTTATCAGCAGCAACGCTATTATGTGGTACATGTCTACTTTTTACTCCTATATATCAAATTAGTTTGAACAGTAGTACCACCTGTGCTTTGCTCTTGAAATACTATATATTTTGATACACAACAACAATAAAGACAATTTTATGATGATACAAGGTCGAATTTATTGCGTTCAGAATCAAAGATCCCTAATCTTACTTACATATTGTGATGAGAAACCTGCAAGTGTTTTGTACATATACCTCCCCAGTAGACGTACTTAGGGAGATATACAGGGTGTTACAAAAAGGTACGGCCAAACTTTCAGGAAACATTCCTCACAAACAAATAAAGAAAAGATGTTATGTGGACATGTGTCCGGAAACGCTTAATTTCCATGTTAGAGCTCATTTTAGTTTCGTCAGTATGTACTGTACTTCCTCGATTCACCGCCAGTTGGTCCAATTGAAGGAAGGTACGTAATGTTGACTTCGGTCCTTGTGTTGACATGCGACTCATTGCTCTACAGTACTAGCATCAATCACATCAGTACGTAGCATCAACAGGTTAGTGTTCATCACGAACATGGTTTTGCAGTCAGTTCAATGTTTACAAATGCGGAGTTGGCATATGTCCATTTGATGTATGGAAGAGTACGGGGCAATAGCCGTGGCGCGGTACGTTTGTATCGAGACACATTTCCAGAACGAAGGCGTCCCGACAGGAAAACGTTCGAAGCAATTGATCGGCGTCTTAGGGAGCACGGAACATTCCAGCCTATGACTCGCGACTGGGGAAGACCTAGAACGACGAGGGCACCTGCAATGGACGAGGCAATTCTTCGTGCAGTTGGCGATAACCCTAATGTCAGCGTCAGAGAAGTTGCTGCTGTACAAGGTAACGTTGACCACGTCACTGTATGGAGAGTGCTACGGAAGAACCAGTTGTTTCCGTACCATGTACAGCGTGTGCAGGCACTATCAGCAGCTGATTGGCCTCCTCGGGTACACTTCTGCGAATGGTTCATCCAACAATGTGTCAATCCTCATTTCAGTGCAAATTTTCTCTTTACGGATGAGGCTTCATTCCAACGTGATCAAATTGTAAATTTTCACAATCAACATGTGTGGATTGACGAGAATCCGCACGCAATTGTTCAATCACACTATCAACACAGATTTTCTGCGAACGTTTGGGCAGCCATTGTTGGTGATGTCTTGATTGGGCCCCATGTTCTTCCACCTACGCTCAATGGAGCACGGTATCATGATTTCATACGGGATACTCTGCCTGTGCTGCTAGAACATGTGCCTTTACAAGTACGACACAATATGTGGTTCATGCACGATGGAGCTCCTGCACATTTCAGTCGAAGTGTTCGTACGCTTCTCAACAACAGATTCGGTAACCGATGGATTGGTAGAGGCGGACCAATTCCATCGCCTCCACGCTCTCCTGACCTCAACCCTCTTGACTTTCATTTATGGGGGCATTTGAAAGCTCTTGTCTACGCAACCCCGGTACCAAATGTAGAGACTCTTCGTGCTCGTATTGTGGACGGCTGTGATACAATACGCCATTCTCCAGGGCTGCATCAGCGCATCAGGGATTCCATGCGTCGGAGCGTGGGTGCATGTATCCTCGCTAACGGAGGACATTTTGAACATTTCCTGTAACAAAGTGGTTGAAGTCACGCTGGTAAGTTCTGTTGCTGTGTGTTTCCATTCCATGATTAATGTGATTTGAAGAGAGGTAATAAAATGAGCTCTAACATGGAAAGTAAGCGTTTCCGGACACATGTCCACATAACATATTTTCTTTCTTTGTGTGTGAGGAATGTTTCCTCAAAGTTTGGCTGTACCTTTTTGTAACACCATGTATATGTATTGAAGTGGGATATATTTATTAAAGTGATACTTATAACTTGCTAGGTACAGTCCACTGTTGTACAGTAAAGCAATACATACTGCAAAACTCCAATCACTTTGCAATGTTGTCAATGATTGTGACCTCACACAGGAACATTGACTAACCAGGGAACAGTTCTCATGTGTCCTTATAGAAGCTTTTGCTTTGCTACCCTCAGTCTGAATTGCTGTCACATTTGCTAGGGACTGGATGCTAACTTCGGTGCCACTAACAGTCTTTACATACGAACAGAATTTCTTTGGGTTTTCTGAAATGTCATTTGATAATATTCTGCTACGGTAATAATTCAAGATAGCTCTTGATAGGCAAACGTGTTTTCTCTCTCTCTCTCTCTCTCTCTCTCTCTCTCTCTCTCTCTCTCTCTCTGTCTCTAAGCCTACACTTTGTTTTACACCTGTTATGCAGTAGTTTCTGTTTCTTTAAATTTTTCTTTACAGTGAATGTATACCATTATGAACTATTCTGCTGGGTACATATCTATGCAGTGCATCGTCTGTCATACTTTTAATCACGAATCATAGTTTCTACACACGCTCCTTCCCTGTGCTGAAAGTATCAAATTCCTCATTGAGATTGACATGGCTGCTTTTTACCTAGTTTACTGGTTGTACCGTTTTACTTGTGTTAGCTATCCTTTGTAATCTGGTAACTATTTTTGCCACAGTTGTGTCGTGGTCACTGACACCAGGTGCGATATGGACATCCTCCAAGACGTCAGGTCTATTTGTTGCCATTATAACCAATAAATTTGCATAATGAGTGCGCTTCCAAACTATCTTTTCCACGTAGTTTTCAAAGAGGTGTTTTAGTATTTTCTCGGAATGTCTTGTTACGTTCATCACTAACAACACTGTAATTTGAGTTTTGGATGATTAAAGTCTCCACCGATGATTACAGTATGATTGGGCAACTTACGTACAAGTGATTTGAGATTTTCTCTAAAGTTTTCCGTTTTATCAGAAGAGTCTGTTGGGCGATAGAAGGACCCAGTTAGCGTTTTATGCCCACCTCTGACAATGAGTCTTGTTCCAACAATCTCGCATGTTGTTTCAATTTCTATTTCGGTGGGTTTGAGTTTCTTGTCCACTGCGACAAATACAGCACTTCCATTTCCCATTCGCCTATCTTTTCGATATACACTTAAATTTTCTCCTAAATTCGCACTGCTATGAATTTCAAGTTTCAACCAGCTTTTAGTTCCTAGTATTAGGTGAGCATCACTGCTTTTCAGGAAAGCTGCAAACGCTGGCACTTTGTTGCGAATACTTCGGCATTTAACTATTTAGATTTTAATACTCTCGCCTTAGGGGGACATTCTTTCGGACTTTACACTTGTACCTCTGGATCCCCTACATCTGTTGCTATACAGAAATAGTCAGTTACCTGGGTAGTAGCTTCTGATGTGTACTGCACACCCAACACTTTTGGGGGAACCTACTGTTCTCAAACCCATGGCTCAGATCCAGGACGTCGCAGCCCAGCTTGTCACAGCACCTTCGAGGTATCTGGTCCAGTGCTTCTACTCGACTCAGAACCAGGGGGCCACGATCATTCCTATGAACAATGCTTCAAATTGTGAGCCTAGCAGAAACTTCATGAGTGAGGCTGGTCTTCTCAGCCTTCTCTGGCAGTTGCTGGAATGATTCAACTGTGACCTCGGAGCCCAGATAACAAGTATGGTTTCTTTCACAATCTGCAGTTTGTTGCCCCTTCAACAAGTTGAATGAGGCCCCAGGCATATTCACTGAGTACATTGGATGTTGTTTGCTGTAACATTCCCTCAGGGGTACCATAATTCGCCATAGATCTGAAACGCCGACAGTTAATAGACCTCTATCCTTTGGCGTATGCCTCCTCTTGCCACAGAACAAAGCAGGTTTCCTCAAAGTAGGTGAAATGAATTCCACTAGCTCCGTTTCAGTTTCAGTGAAAGACAGCACCTTGAGCTTGTCGGATAAGGGGATCGGTATAACACCCTGAGTTCTCCCTGGGAAAAATCGAGGAAATTGTCCGTGAAGACCGAAGACACAGTGGATGAAATTTCTGCGATGTTCCTACAGCTCTGCAGAACGCTTGTACGTGACGCTCACATGAACGCCGAGATACCTAAAACTGTGCGCAAAATTGTCCTAAAACAGTTGACAGAGCAGCACAAGAAAACTCGGGTCAATACAACCCGCAAATTTCTTGAGCGACTTGAATTGGTAGGAGAGGATTTTCTGAAATCTGTCACGACTAGGGATGAAACGTGGGTGGCTCATTATACCGATGTGATAAAAGGACAGTCGTCGCAACGCAATCACATCAGTTTCTTATCTCTTAAAAAATTCAAAACAATAAACAATAGTTTTGGGCAAAATAAGCGTGACCTTAGTGGTTTGTGGCCAAAAATGCATCATTTTGGTGGAATTTCTGCCTCGGGGGGAGTCCGTCAATGCACAACGATATTGTGAGAAAAAAACTAAAGAAGAGCATTCAAAACAAATGAGAGGGATGCTGACGGTAGGAATTTACTTGTGACACGACAACTCCCATCATCCTCAGACAGCCTTAGCCACAAGGGCACTCTTGGACTCATCAATTGGGATGTTTCTACTACCCCCTTACCTCTCTCCCTCCCCCCCCCCCCCCCACACACACATATATTTCCCTGATTTGACGCCTTGAGTTTATCGTCTTTTCACCTCCCTGAATGTGCATGTGAATGGAATTAAATTTTCAAATGGCAATCGCGTGAAGAAAGAGGTTCTGAAGTAGTGGAAGGAGATGTTGGGAGAGTTTTTCGAGGAGGGCTTTAAGAAGCTTGTGCGATAGGTCACCACATACATTGAACGGGACGGTCAGTATGTCAGCATGTGTATCACAAATATCCTGTAATTTGTTCTGAAATGCACTTTTCTCTTAAAAAATAGAAAAACCTAATGCACTTACTCTCTGAACATGTCTCGAATAACACTTTATTTCCACAGAAAAAAACACAGCGCCCATAGTGTTCTACTAGCAACGTCAATATCTCTTAATTCCATCGATACCATCGGAGTCACCAATAAATGCCTAGTGTTTTCCATCATTATCCTACGTGACATCACTGCAGCGATACCACATTGGGGAACGTCCAGAGTCCTATTCTCGGTTTCCCGCAGCAACACACTACTTGCTTCCAAATTTTGTTTCAACTGGTATGTCTGTGCAGTTGTCATCTGGATTCTGTCTAAAAACATCTCTCTACCGATTCCTTCAGTTTCTGTGTTAAGGTACTCAATTTTTTTCCTGAAAAACCTTGTGCTGGTTTGTTTCCGATAACATTGCTGTAATCTCTCAGCTATCTGCTGAAACGTTTATGTCTTATTGAGAACTTCGTGGTACAATACACATGTCATTGATTCACCTGCCAATCGCAGATTAGCTACACAGAGAGTACCTTTGTCTAACCAACTACTCATTGTGGCGGTAGCCTTAATATTGTCAAAGAATGCAGTTGGGTCATCAGTTAACTTCCCAGAAAAAGGCTTCCGTGATACAGCGGTACTTGTAATAACATTTATTTTTCAAGCACAGTGTTCAGATGTGTAAGTGTCTTCATAGCTTCAGTTGGCGGGGAGGAAGGGGCTGCCCACCCAACGATTCGCGATGATCTTGTACAGCTCCCAACTCAGCTCTGTCGAATACAGCCCATCTTGTGCTCATATGGAGCACTGGCGACTGTGATCCAGCTTGTCAGCTGTTAAGACTAGACCCCTGGTGAACCACAATGGAGCGAGCAAGACAGCAGCAGTCGCTCATGAGTCAGCCAGGAGGCTGCAGCGACGTGGCCCGCCTGGTCAGTACGAAGATGGCAGCTTGCATATCATCCGAATAACCTGGTAGTGGAGCGGTGCTGGCCACTCGCCAGTCTTCTCATCTGCGATCACTTAGTTGTCAGCACTGGTAGACCACGGTTGCTCCAGCATGCAAGTAGCAGGCTGGAGACATCATCGATCAGATTGTTGTAGTTTCACTGAAACTCAATAGTTCGTCATCCTCTCTGAATGCAGCGACACGGACAGAAATGGCAGCAGAATAGAAAGTGTCCTTTACCTCTGAAAGCCTCTCTATTTAATGGGGCGAGTCTCTCCCAATGATGCAGCAGCTCTGAGTGTAAGAGTGCATTTCCCTCATTTACCTAACCCGTCAACACTCCTTGCCTTACTGTGATAATTCAGTAATAATTCTGGGTCGCTGAGCTTGGTTCTTTTCAGTCTGTGTTGATTTTGCAGTGTCACTTGGGTGCCGAAGATACGTAATGTTATCCCGCACTGCCTTGTTAAATACCACAGCAGCACTTTATTTCTGTCTGATTTGTTCCGAGGTCTTATGCATAGGCGCCATTGGCGTACTGATTGGCACACCGGCTCAGTGCTAACCCACTCAGTTCTCAGCTGGCATAATTTTTTAGAAATTTTAAACATGTACAACAAAGCTTTTCTGCTGCACAACAGTACAACGTTATCTGTTTTAAACAGTACAGGCTGTGTAAACAAGGATTAGGTACGGGTGTGCTTCTCTAAGGACCCTTGAGACCACCTTGCCAGTCAGTCAATCAGTCCTGTTTGGGATCATAATCATCAAAAACGTGTCAAATAGACTGCAGTTTTGCAGAATAGATTGCTTTACTTTGCAACGATGCTATGTACCTGTGAAGTTATAAATATGACTTCAATACGCGTGTACCGCTGAATTTCCTCTCCAATTCATGTGGAGAGCAGTGGTATGTGTACAAAACACATGCTGGTTGCTTATTATAATACACCAGTATGATTATATGTCTCTGATTGTGACCGAAAAATATTCGACATTGTGTGAAAATAAAATTGTATATATTTTTATTATTTTTTCTGTAGCAGTAAAAATAATATAGAAACACTACTATCGATGAAATCACGTTTCGTGATTTGCTGTAGCTGACCCATGAAGCAGCCATACCAGTATACATGATCCTGTGGATAAAGTTAGACACTCCACGCTAATTGGATTGTATCACGTCAGAATATCTCATTTGAAAAATATGATAGAAATGCTTGGGGAAATTAAATGAGAGTCTATGAAAAATTATTGGATAAATTTAGAGACACTATTCAACAAAGACTATGAGACCATCATGCCAGAACCATCGCATGAAGTTCGTTCAAATGAAACCTGGTCAGTCCGTCTACCTTTGCCTTGCGCGTAAGGTGGCACCACGTAACTACGGGCATGGCGGCGCCGCCTGTTGGTAGAGAGACTGACGCGTGCGCACTGTACGATGAAGTACAGTGCCAATGTGGTCTCACGCCGAAGAGGTGGAGGAGGTTGCCACACAAGTTATCGTCCACTACCGAACATGCGGGCGTTGTGGACGGGCGCAGCAAACGACTCCTCGAGGGGCGTGTGACGCTGTAAGACGATGCTCGTCCTGGACAGGCTCACAGTGTCGTCACACCGGTAATGGTTGCGGAAGTGAATGCTTAAGTCTTGGACAACAGCATAATTACCGTGGACAAGATCCATCGGCTACTGGGTATTAGCGTGGGCACCGCCCATACCATAATGCATCAACACTTGAACTTTCGAACCGAGCGAGGTGGCGCAGTGGTTAGCACACTGGACTCGCATTCGGGAGGACGACGGTTCAATCCCGTCTCCGGCCATCCTGATTTAGGTTTTCCGTGATTTCCCTAAATCGTTTCAGGCAAATGCCGGGATGGTTCCTTTGAAAGGGCACGGCCGATTTCCTTCCCAATCCTTCCCTAACCCGAGCTTGCGCTCCGTCTCTAATGACCTTGTTGTCGACGGGACGTTAAACACTAACCACCACCACCACTTGAACTTTCGAAAAATCTTTGCGCAGTGGGTTCCCCACCAACTGACCGCCGAACAGCGCAATACTCGAATAGCACTGTCTATGAATCATCTGCAACGTTAACACAAGGAGCAATACGCCTTTCCGTCTCGTATTGTCACAGGTGACCAAACATGGTGCGCCATTTTGATCCGGAAAACAAGTGTCAGAGCAAGCAGTGGAAACATGCGACTTCAGCACCTCCAAAGAAGTCAAAGGCAGTGCACACCAGTTCTGGCAAGGTCGTGATGTCCTTCCTTTTTGACCACAAGGGCCCACTCTGGCTGTCGAGTTCCTGGGACAGGGAACCACCATCAATGCCCAGCATTATCAAGCGACTTTACAGAACTTTAGACGAGCCATCAAGTTGAAACGCCGAGGCATGTTGTCCAATGGCGTTATCCTCCTGCATAATGCCCACTCACACACGGCCAACTCTGTGAATACGACATCGCAACAGTTTCGGTGGAAAGCGCTGGAACATCCAGCGTACAGTCCCTACCTTCCACCCTGTGATTTTCATTTGTTTGGACCTCTAAAACAAGCTACTCGCGGACATCGATTCCCAACGGACGACGAAGTGTGTACCTGGATCCGACAGCAGCCTACTAGCTTCCTCAATGGTGGAATCGATCGGCTAGTGTCACAATGGGATAAATGTGCCAACAGTTTTGGTGATTATTGTTGAGTATGTGCAGTGTGAATAGCTACATTTTCGAGTTAATAAAATCGTTACCGTTACTTTACACTAGTGACCGGGTTTCTTTTGAATGGCATAGCGATCAGAAGAATAAGATGTCCGCCCCAGTAGCTGAGTGGTCAGCGTGACGGATTGCCGTCCTCTGGGCCCGGGTTCGATTCCCGGCTGGGTCGGAGATTTTCTCCGCTCAGGGACTGGGTGTTGTGTTGTGTTCATCATCATTTCATCCCCATCCGGCGTGCAGGTCGCCCAATGTGGCGCCGAATGTAATAAGACCTGCGATATGGCGGCCGGACCTGCCCCGCGAGGGGCCTCCCGGCCAATGACGCCAAACGCTCATTTCCATTTCCAGAAGAATAAGATAAATGCGATTAGGTCATGTACAGAGACATATAAGTAATCAGTACATGCAGGAAATAGAAAAGAAAATTGATAAGACTGTTATGATGAATCCTCCAACGTGAAATTTATAGTGGCATCCGGAGTATGTGTTTAAATGTTTGCTGACACTGCAGTTGTCAGTAAGAGGACTGCGACACCTGTGGCCCTTAGCGAAGAGAATCGACTGTCGTCAATGGCTCTCGGGGTAGGACTTGATCATAATTAAATTTAACTGTTAACTTATAAACTAGTGTGGTTTTCATTATTTAAATTATAAATGTAACTATTGCACCTAAATGGGCAAAGAAATCCAGTACCGTACCACAATACTGACGGTAAAAAGCGCTTGTAAACGTTAATTTCCACTTAACTTCTAGGAGCAACCGTCCTGACCAAACTGAAAGGGAATGATCACATAAAGTAAATGATGGGATAAGTAGATCCCATGTTGAGATGCACTGGGAGAAACTTAACGAAATGAAATACATCCACGAAAGAAGAGACTTACAAAAGAGATGTAAAGTCGTTTCTGGTGGATTGCTCGTTAGTTTCAGGTACTTACCAGGCTGGATTAATGAAAGAGGTAGATAAAATCCAATGGATGGTGGCATGTTTCGTCATGAGATCGGTATGTCCAATGGAATGGTACTGTTGCATCGCGATCGATTCCGAGAAAACCACCGAAAATATTACGGTACATTACACTGAAACGAAAGACTTAAAATTCATAGGATACTGCAAGTGACGAGTTCCTTTTTTAAACATTGATTTTTTTAAAGAAATTCTGTTGCGTCACCCTTTTTGTTTTGCAGTACAATCAGTGGCAAATTAACATTTTTCCCACTTCCAGTCAGGACTTTTCTTTTTCTTTTAAACATGGCCTATATAGCAATAGTACGAGGCGTGTTTTTTAAGTAAGTACCGTTTTGAAATAAAAAATACGTGCTAAGATATGTCAATAATTTTGTTTTTACATGAAAGGCTATACCTTAATCTACGCACTGATGCCATTACAGTCCGATTCTTCCCTGTTTACGTTGTGTACTGATTGTTTAAGATGCCTCCGATAATCGTGAGTCCCGCCGACTGTGAAGTACAGGCTGTTATAAGATTTCTTAGTGATAAAGGTCTAAAAGCGATCGATATTCATCGTGAGATCTGTGCAGTTTACGGAGAAAACATTATAAGTGATGGAATGGTAAGGAAGTGGGTGAGAGCATTTAAAGATGGCCGCACGAATGTGCATGATGAACAACGGAGTGGGCGTCCTTCGGTCGGTAATGAAACTTTGGTGCAGGAACTGGACAATAAGGCGAGAGAGAACAGACGCTTTACGATTTCCTCCTTGCGGGATGACTTTCCTAATGTTTCTCGCAGTGTTTTTTTTTTGGGATTGTGACCGAAAATTGTGCGCACGTTGGGTACCGAAATTGTTGACGGATGTGCACAAAACCAAACGTTTAGACAGTGCACTGACTTTCCTTGAGAGGTACCACGACGACGGTGATGATTTCTTAAGCCAAATTGTTACGGGCGATGAAATACAGGTGGCCTACGTCACACCAGAATCAAAGCAAGAGTCCATGGAAGTCGAGCAAGGGCATCGTTTTGCTGCAAGACAATGCTCGTCCGCATGTGGCTAATCAGACGAAAGATCTCATCACATCTTTTCGATGGCAAACTCTAGATCATCCTCCGTACAGCCCCGATCTTGCACCCAGTGACTACCATCTGTTCCTGCACTTGAAGGAACACCTGGGCGGTCAGCGTCCTCAAGACGATGACGAACAGTGGTGATGCAGTGGTTAACAAGTCAGGTGGCAGACTTATATGAGGAGGGTATTCAAAAACTGATAAAACGTTACTACAAGTGGCTCAATATTGACGGAAATCATGTAGGAAAGTAGATTAAGGTACAGGCTTTCATGTAAAAATAAAATTGTTGAGATACCTTAGCACGTCTTTTTTTAATTTCAAAACGGTACTTAGTTAAAAAAACACGCCTGGCAGATACAATACGTATCAAAATGCGAAGGCCATGGGTTGAATAAATAAATTTACGCTAGAATATGAAAGAGAAATGACAGCACATATCTGTACTTAAATAGAGCGTTTACAAAACATTCTGGAATTTTTGTCGCAAACACACACACACACACACACACACACACACACACACACCTCACTGCTGGAAAAATAAATGCGCTTTCAAAGAGGTTTGCAATTCACTCAAGATTTATTGTTTCAGCAGCATACATGAAATGGTTGCATTTATAGAGCAATAGCAAAAGCGGTTCTGAGGTACGCGGAAATGACTCCTGGTGTATCATCCATGTTAGTATGTGGTGTCGCCCCCATGGGCATCGATTTCGGCGCTGATTCTTGCATCCAGTCAATCACACAGGTGACGAATTCTGGCCTGGGGTACGTTACGCCACGCCTGCCCAGCCTTTTCCCGGAGTTCTGTGTGAGTTGTTGGTTGACGAGTCACACGAGGTCACTTCTCGTCCCATCATATCCCACCGGCACTCGACTGGAGACGAGTACGGAGATCGTGGTGGCCGGTGAAGTAGTTGCACGTCTTGCAGAGCATGTTGAGTTTCGTGGGCAGTGTGGGCGAGCATTACCCTGTGTGAACAACATATTACGTTCTTGTTGCAAAAATGGCAAAATAACAGGTATGACAACATTATGCATGTATCTAGCGCTGGTTAGCGTCCCCTCCTGCAACACCAAAGCTGAACGAGCGTCTTAGCCTACCGCGCCGCAGACCGTAAGGCCTGAGATGGGGCTGTGTGTCTTGGACGAAGGGGTTCTATGAGACAGCGTTCAGTGTAGACGCAAACAACCGACACTTGCGTGAAGGCAGAATCTGCTTTCACTGCTGAAGCCCACAGCGCGCCTTTCCAGCTTCCAAGTGACCCTCTGAAGGCACAAGGCGAGCCGTGCGCGCCGGTGCTGTGGTGGGAGTAGAAGACGGGCTAGAGGCGTGCGTAACCGTAGTCCCACTGCTGATAAACGGTTCATAGCAGCTCGTGCTGACCTCTGCCACTGATGCCTTTACAATACGACGATTGTGGCGGGTGTCTGTGCTGTCTCGACGTGCAGAACTTGTGAAAGTTCGACAATGTTCACGTGACCACTGATTCCAGCATCGTTGAACAAGTGACGCAGCACGTCCAGCTTGTGTGTCAGTCCTTCGAAGGAACCGTCCCGCCACTTAGAAGACCACGGTTTGACATCTTTCAGTCTCGCTCAGCTGGTGTAGGAAGCTTTAGTGCATCCTCGTGAAATGGTTCCCTGCCTCCTTCACATGTTTGGCTGTTCCCTATTAAAGGGTTGACACAAATGGCGCTGTCGTTACTATGACACTATTCTATCTGATGGAACACGTCGTTCCAGCATATGGTGCCATCAGATCAAAATCGATGTTGGGTTTTGAGGTTTACTAATTTGCTTCTGGCAGAATAAACGTAAAGACTGATCAGAATCCTATACAAATCCCACTTTAGTAATACTATAATTACTTGAAGGTGCACTTATAAGAAATGTATACAGGAGAATTACTTCGATTTTGCAACAGAAGCTGTAGGACTTTAATGTAAACACTAAATACGAGTGCATAAGGAGAGAGGCAGTACTGAATCTACGACTTATCTTAGAAAATAGATTAAGGGAAAGCAAACCTACGTATCTAGCATTTGTGGACTTAGAGAAAGCTTTTGACAATGTAGACTGGAATATTCTCTTTCGAATTCTGAAGGTGGCAGGGGTAAAATACAGGGAACGAAACACTATTTACAATTTGTACAGAAACGAGATGGCAGTTATAAGAGTCGAGGGCCATGAAAGGGAAGCAGTGATTGGGAAGGGAGTGAGACAGGGTTGTAGCCTATCCCCGATGTTATTCAATCTATATATTGAGCAATCAGTAAAGGAAACAAAACAAAATTCGGAGTTGGAATTAAAATCCATGGAGAAGAAATAAAAACTTTGAGGTTCGCCGATGACATTGTAATTCTGTCAGAGACAGCAAAGGACCTGCAAGAGCAGTTGAACGGAATGCACAGTGTCTTAAAAGGAGGATATAAGATGAACATCTAGGAAAGTAAAACGAGAATAATGGAATGTAGTCGAATTAATTCGGGTGATGCTGAGGGAATTAGATTAGGAAATGAGACACTTAGTAAATGAGTGTTTCTATTTGGGGAGCAAAATAACTGATGATGGTCGAAGTAGAGAGGATATAAAATGTAGACTGGCAATGGGAAGGAAAGCGTTTCTGAAGAAGGGAAATTTGTTAATATCGAGTATAGATTTAAGTGTCAGGAAGTCGTTTCTGAAAATATTTGTGTGGAGTGTGGCCACGTATGGAAGTGAAACGTTTAGACCAACCGAAATATCAAGAGTTTATAAAAAGTTGTGAATAAAATGAAGATAAAATTAATGAAAAAATTGTTATTTTTATTGAAAATAATGAAGAAATCATTCCATTATATGAATGTGAAGAAAATTCAGTTGTCATATTTGATGACTTCATTCTTGAGAACCAAGATATCATTAGAGATTATTTTACTAGAGGTAGACACAAAGGAATTGATTGTTTTTACTTAGCTCAAATGTACTAAAAAAACTGAAACAATTAGTCAGACACAATCTAAATTCTTATATATCTTTAGACAGGATGACACAAATTTAAATCATGTTTATCAGGAGTCTGTTGGTGGTGATTTAAAGTTTGATGGTTTTAAAGAAATATGTGATGAGTACAGATTCTTTATGATAGACATGACTAGAAATTCAAATGCAGGTAAGTTCAGAAATAAAATGCAACTTTTCATAACAAAATAAACATTAAACATAAATGTAAATGTTTATCATAAATGTCCAACAAGCATAAAACATTAAATATAAAAAACATTAAAACATAAACATGTGTTTTCATCCTGAATAAATGTTTCCAAAGTACAATGAAGTTTTTAAAAAAAGCCAAATGAAATAGAAGGAAAGCTGATGCACTGAAAGAACAATTGAAGCTTTGGAAGAAACAGGCAAGAACAGAGATTGAAAAATATAAAAAAGAAGATCAACCTGTAATTGATGCTATCAACAAAGTAAACAAGAAATCGAAGGATTAGAGATAATGTGCTGAAAACAATTGAAGAAAATAGAGAAGTACAAAAACAGGTGGTTACATATGGTCATCATATAGAAGATTTTAGAGATTTGTCACCAATTAAACCATTAAAAAATTGGCTGAAGATATTCCTGACTGTACATTAAGTGAATCAGAAATTCAGGATGTATTGAATAAATACCAAGAAGAGAGACAACCTAAAAAAAAGGCAATGGAGCCACAGTCTGGTAGTCGCCAGGAAGAAGTTAAAAAGCTAAATGTTAGTGAATGAATGTTAAAGTATATTAATCATAGTGAAGATATAGTTTTTGGTTTGAAACCTGTTTGCAAATTTAAACATGTTGGTAATTTACCAGCTAAATTCAATGGGGGTAAATTAAAAATTGGCGAAAAGACATATGAAGGAACTGATGGATTAGTGAGTCTTAATTGAAAAACAAATTACTATGGATAGTATGGGGTGAAAAGTTAGGTGGTGAAGATTTATCAAATTATGCAGACATATTATACAATTCAGGAGCATTGTATTCTGAAAATAATCCAAATAAAATAAAATCAGATAAGGGTAAGAAATATAAATATTTGATAAAACCATTTGTTGATAACTATTTTCCAAACTTAAGAAGACCAAGTATAGATTCTTCAGATTTCAGCTCACCTGAGACTGCTGAGAAGAAAAGTAATGGTTTAATTAAAAGGTATACAGAAAAACCAGTTGAACATGTTTGGATGAATGATGCTCATCAATTAATCGACAGATTAGCAGTAATCCATGGCGAAGAATTAGTGGGAAATAAAAATTTTCACAATGTAAAAGTTGGCATAATGCAGATGGTGATGAACAAATTTTTTACTTCGTCACCAACAATGTAAAAGGAATTCCATAATTGATTAGATTTTTGAACAATGTTCCACACACATTCTGGAAAAGTGATAAATATGGAAGAGGATTAGTCAATTGGGCTTTAAATTTACCATTGCAAGAGAAGCATGTATCAGTTCATAATTACTGTGGACCATATACTAATCTTGAGAAAGACTAGCACATGTTGATCCAGGTATTAATCAACAAGGTGAATCTTGTAAAAAACATGATATTGCTTATTGTGATCATAAAGATTTAGAATCTAGACAGCAAACTGATAAAGAACTTCAATTAGCTGGAAAAGAAAGAATGTATGCTAGTGATGCTTCAAAATGAAAAAATGTTGCATCAACATTAGTTAGAGGAATAATGTATGACAAACGAAAATTAGGAATTGGATGCAGTCCTCAGCCTGCTTCAACTAGCGCTGGCTTCAATCTTGATGAAAATGGTTGGGGGTTATAAAAATTTTGGTAGCACTATTTCACCACTACCTAAAAAATATTAATCTTTATTAACTTTTAATCGATATAAATGAAATTTTTTTAAGAAATTTTTTTAAGAGTAGACAGGTTGTCTCTCTTGGTATAGACGGTTTATGGCAAACTGATCTTGTAGAGATGGATTCATGTAATCTGAAAGGAATTTCACAAATAAATCAAGGAGACAGATATTTACTGACTATTATCAATGTATTTTCAAAATTTGTGTGGGATGTTCCTGTTGGAGATAAAACAGGTAAGAATATGGCTGATGTTCTCGAAAAACTTTTCAGCATTAGACAGCCAAAAGATTTACAGATAGATAATGGTAAAGAATTCTGCAACAAAGACTTTCAAGAATTGATGAAGGATTATATTACATCAATCATTATTCAGCTTTTTCAGAATTGAAAGCATGATTCAACAGAACACTTAAAGAAAAGGTTTGCAAGAGATTTCACGTACAAGGAAATTACAAATGGATTGAACTAGTCTCAAAAGTTGTTGGTGAATACAACAACACAAAAAATTTAACTATAAAAATAAAACCAATAGAAGTAAGTTAGAAAAATTTAAAAATTCTCACCATTGTGTCTAATGAAAAAGCAAAACTTAAAAATGGTGATAAAGTGAAAATTACTAAACTTCAAGGTCTTTTCGAAAAAGGATATACTGCCAATTGGCCAACAGAAATTTTTGAAGATAAAGATGTGATTCGTTCTGCTCCAATCATATATAAATTGAGAGACTTAAATGGTGAAGAAGTAAAAGGAAATTTTTTTTGAGCAAGAACTACAGATGACAAAATATCCAGATGTATATATCATTGACAAAGTTTTGAGAAAGAAAGGAGACAAGGTGTTTGTCAAACGGTTGGGTTTTGATAATTCACACAACAGCTGGGTAAGTAAACATAATTTTATAAGACATAAGTGGTTGACTTCCATCTCCATATTTTTGTCGAATTTTTCATGTATTGATTAATATCAGTAATCAGTTCTTCTTGTTGTTAGTCACCCAAAAGATTAAAATAATTTTGATAACAATCAATGGCTAAGTTTTCTTTCATTCTTTGGTATAAATTGATTGAATTTTGATTGTAGTTCAGTCTTAACCGTTCTTCATAATTAGGATGTCGAACTTCAATTCTATACAGTTGTTTTGGTTAATTTTTCCTCTGAGTTATAATCATATTCACATTCATCATCGAATAATTTTAAAAGAACGAATGTTGTTCTTAAATTTTCATTAACTGTTTCAGGAACAACATGAGGTAATATACTACTTATTTCTACATTTCTTTAATGTAATATTTCTAGAGTTCTCATGTATTTTATCTGAGTTTTTTTATATAGTTATCCTTAATTTTATTCAGTTCTTTTAAGTGATTTATTTGACTTTCATAAAGCTGTTTTACATCAATCGTTATTGTACATTCACTATGTTTTCGAATGCCTGGAAAAAGTTCTTCATAAACCCAATCTTGAAAATCTTCTGCAAAAGGCATTTTGGATTTCATAACTAAAGAATAAAGACCAGGTTCACTAATGAATTTTGTTGATTTTTTTATATATTTAGGTAGTCCTGAATTAGGACAAACAAAATTTTCATATGATTTACAATATTTCTGTTTAACAAAGTCTTGAATTACTTTCCTATGTCGAACATATCCTAAAAGATCAGCAACTTCATTGGCATAAAACTAAGGATTACTTTTTCATTAATAATCAAAAACACTTAGCTATTGTATGTAAGCTTGTTGAATAGATCTACAATTCATTCTATTTATTAAGAAATAACATTATTAGTTTTGCAAAAAATAAGCAGTAGATGAAATTTGTAGTTTGTGTTCACCATATTTTCTAACTCATCTTTTTAATTGTTTGCAACTGATAATTTTGATCTCATAACTAAATGATTCATTGATGAAAAATGCTCTTTTTTTATTTTTACAAGTCTAATTAAATTATTTCTTATAAATAGCGAACCAAAACTAGGTGTAATCTAAAGCAAAAGAAACTTATGAACTAACTGGGCAACCTGAATACACTGATTGTCCTATATGTTTAAGCGATGAAAACTATGAATTTGTCAAAACAAGCTGTAACCATATTTTTCATAGGTTTTGTATTGACAAATGGTTAAAGGAAGAAGAAACTTGTTCATATTGTAGAACAGTTACTAAAAACAGAGCACCAGCAAGATTTGACATTGTGCAAGCAAGAGCTGACTTTTTTAATGTGATGGAAACCCTTCTCGCTGATACACTAGTTGTCTATGATTGAAACGAGATATTTTAATGAAAATATCTAATAAAAAGTACTTGCTATAAATGGTGAACCTCAACAATCTGGAATGCGAGCTGGAAGTTAGAACAAAAGAAAATAGTAAATCTGATTGGGACTATGTATCAATATACTGTAAATTATCAAACGATTTTATGAGAAAATTTCAAGACAAATTAGAATGGATCATGCTGTAAAAACTGACTGAAGATTTTATCAGAGAATTACAAGACAGATTAGATTGGAATGGTATATCATCTACCCAAGTATTGTCTGAAGGATTCATTAGAGAGTTTCAAGATAAAGTAAATTGGGGGGTATATCACATGGACAAGTATTGACTTAAGATTTTATGGTAGAATTTCAGGATAAATTAGATTGCACTATTATATCATTTTCACAAGAATTGTCAGAAGATTTTATGGTAGAATTTCAATATAAATTTATTTTGGAAATAATTTTTAACAATCATGTATATCAGATTCACTCTTACAAAAAATATTTCATCCTTATAAACTAATGGAACAACCTGACGATATTCAATGTTCTATATTTTTAAGTGATGAAAATCATCAATTTGTAAAAAGAAATGTGATCTTTTTTTCACAAATCGTATTTTTACACAAATTTTGCAAATACTGTAATATTGAGAAGTCAACAGATGATTTTACTTTACAGAAATACACAAAAGGTGGTTATATCATGTAAAAAAATACAGTGAAAGTAGAATTCCTTGCATATGTTGAAAAAGGGGTTGCTAAATATTATTACAAAGAACATTTACACCTGATTCCGTGTGAATTATCAATGAATAACGAAGAAGCTGTCACTGATCAAGCACCCACATCTACAAAGAAATGTAAAGGTTGCCAAGATAAAAGATTTAAGTTGTTTTTATATAAATTATTCACATAAAGATAACTATAACAATAAATGTAAGAAGTGTACTTTAGATTACATGAAGAATAAGAAAGCTAAAGCAGCAGCAGCTAAAGAATTGCGCTTAGGACTGTGTACAGCGCGAGCTGACAACTGAAGCATCTTGAACTTAATGATCAATTATCTATTAAATAAGAATCCTTACCATCGATTTGTGAATCATTACCATCAATTTGTGAAAAACTATTTTTGCAAATCTAATGATTTTTCCATTAAATAGAAAGGTCAAATGGAGCAATTTACTGTTGCTCAACTTCGTGGGAAAAATGGAGCAATTCATCATTGCTCAACTATGAGATTATTGCAAAAGAAACAATTTATGAAGATATAGCAAATTAAGTAAAGCTGACCTAATTGCATTTATTGTTAGAAATCATACACCTAACATGAGAGACAATCTTTGAAAATAATTACCCTGCCACAAAATTGAAAATGATGATGTTTTCCAAAATAAAGAATATAGACCATTGAAAAGAATATTTCCATTTCCTACCGATGTCTTTTCATAGCAGAAAACTGAAGATAAACAGTTGAAAAGAATGTGTTTGCAAAAACAAAAACTGGAAGCAATGATGAAAAAATATTTCCTTTTCACACTAATTTATTTGAGAAACCAAGAGACAGGAAAAGAGAGATTATATAGTTGATAAAGCATTTGCAAACAGATTACGAACTATAAATTTTGAAAACAGTATAATCTCAGTTGAACCTGGTCATGTCTTGACTGCAGTGAAGACGAAAATCCTGAAAGTTTTGGAAGACAACCTGAGAGTACATTGTGGTTTGAAGATAAATTTCGGTTTATTTTGTGAGTACAAATTGCAGATGGATGATAAAGTTCAGGAATTTGGACAACAAACACAAAGCTATACCATTATGACAGGAGAATTTTTGTAATAAATTCGAGCATTGGAAGCAAGATATTTAAGCGACAAGATCTAATTTTCAAGCACAAGGATCAGGATGGACATTAAATAGAATGTTTGGTTTACAGTTAGCAATTAACGGATATGTTCCACTGACAGGATCATCCTACATCGAACACCCGCTATAACAAAAAAAGCTTACATCAACATAAAAAATGAAGATCAAAAATGTTTTCTCTGGTCTATAAAAACCATATTGTATCTTGTTGGCACACATTCAGACAGAGTATCGAAGTATAGAAATGTTGGTCTTGATCTTAATCAGAAAATTGAAAATATTGAGTTTCTTGTATTGGTTGATCATATTCCAAAAATAGAGAGTAGAATTAATGTATATCTCAAAGTCTATTCATTTGATGAAGAACATCAAGTTTATCCATTAAAAATTACGAAAAGTAAGAGAGAGAAACATGTCAATCTGCTTTATTTCAAGAGAGAAGGCAATTCACACTATTGTTACATAAAAAAATTATCTCGACTTGTTTCCAGTCGAATTACTAAAGACGAATTAGCAGAATTTATTTGTGACATGTGCTTGCTTCACTTGAACAGCAAGTAGAGGTTGGATGAACACACATCAAATTGTTTGACTAACAATCCATTTAAAGTAGAAATGCCGCAGAAAGGTTCGTATATACATTTTAAAAATTATCAACATACACAGAAAGTTCCATTTGTAATTTATGCTGATTTTGAAAGTTTACTGTTCAAGATGGACAACTGTCAACCAAATCCAGAAAAATTATATACAATGAAATATCAAAAACATGAACCACGTGCATTCTGCTACTATATCAAGTTCATTAGTGGACATTCCATAGCTCCTGTTATTTATTGTAGACCAAATTGCCATAAGAAATTCATTGAATGTATAAAACAAAAAGTTGAACAAATTGGAAGAATGAAGCTGAAGAAATTAAACCATTAACTCCTAGGAACAATAAAAACACGGAAGATCTGAAATTTGTACACTGTTGGATGTCATTACTCACAGAAATGTAACAAGGTTCATCATCATGATCACCTAACTGGAAAATACATTGCCCCATTGTGCAATAATTGTAATTTGCAACTAAAGCATCCTAGCTTTGTACCTCTTCATACACATAATTTATCTGGATATCATTCTCACCTCTTTGTGAAAGAACTTGGCTGCAATGAGATGGAGATAGACCTAATCCCACACAATGAAGATAGACACCTAAGTTTTGGGGAGAGTACAGAAAGTTTGGAAACGAGATTTATTGACAGATTTAAATTTATGGATTCCTCACTTGATAAACTTTCATTGGACATGAAAAAGAATCAAATGACAAACACTAGGAAATTTTTTTTCAGCAGAGTTGTTCGAGCAAGTGATCAGGAAAGGTATATCCATATAATTACATTGATTCTTGGAAGAAATTTGAAGAGACACAGTTAGTGCCAAAAGAAGAATTTTACAATAAACTGAATGACTGTGACATAAATTATGAAGTTTACAAACATGTAAAATTAGTCTGGGAAAAATTCAATATGAAAAATCTTGGTGAATATCATGATCTGTATCTGAAAACTGTTTTGTTATTGGCTGATGTGTTTGACAACTTTAGAAAAACTTGTATTAAAGCTTATGATTTGGATCCATGTTGGTATTTTACAGCACCTGGTTTATCTTGGGAAACAATGTTGAAAATGATAAACACCCACTTCATTTCTTACATTATTATGATATGATTCTGATGGTTGAAAAGGGAACAGGAGGAATATCACAATGCTGTAAGAGTTATGTAAAAGCAAATAATAAATATTTGAAAAATTTTGATGATAAAAAGATATCAAATTATTTGGCAAACAATCTGTATGGTTATGCTATGAGTCAATATTTATCTCATTCTGAATTTGAATGAGATGAGCCACCTAATTTTGATTGTACAAAAATAAGTGAGATGTGAAACACTTGTCAAAAGGGATACATATTCGAAGTAAATCTAGAATATCCAAAATAATTACGCAATTTACATAAAGGTTTCCCATTAGATCCTGAAGGGAAAATTGTGCCAGAGACAAAGGAAAGCAAATTGATGACTACTCTGCTTGACAGGCATAATTATGTAGGTCATTATAAAAACCTCAAACAGTATCTGTCTCTTGGAATGAAACTCACAAAAATACATAGTTTTAAAATTTAAACAATCTGATTGGCTAAAGAAATATATAAATATGAACACACAGATGAGGACCAAGGCTTCAAATGACTTTGAGAAAGATTTCTACAAATTCATGAACAATTCTGTGTTTGGAAAATATAAGAAACAGAGTGGATATGAAATTGGTTTCAGATGGCGAAAAGTGTGAAATAGTAGTAGCTAAGCCAAACTATAAAGGAAGAACCATGTTTAATGAAAATCTTATGGCCATTCACATGAACAAGACAAAAATCACATTTAATAAGCCCATCTATGTAGGAATGAGTTTACTTGATCTGTCTAAGGAATTGATGTATGATTTTCACTACAGAGTTATGAAACAAAAATATGGAGAAAATATTGAGTTGTGTTATCAAGATACGGACAGTTACATTTAGAACATTAACACTGAAGATATCTACATTGACATGAAATCAGTGATTGATACGTTTGATACAAGTGACTCCCCAGTAGATAATATTTATCGTATTCCACGAGTAAACAAGATCATTGTTGGAAAAATTAAAGATAATTGTGATGGAAAAATAATGGAAATGTAGGAAGTTAGAATGGCATCCGACCATTTCACTTTTCTGTACGGCAATGTACTCACACATAATGACCTTTAATATTATAAAGTGTTAGAATACAGTTGTGTATCTATACGGGTAGAATTCATATCCTGGACGAGCAATACAGCTTTCTGTGCGCGTATTGTCACAGGTGACGATACATGCTGTCACCATTTTGAACTGGAAAGCAAGTGCCAGAGCAAGCAGTGGAAACATGCAACTTCAGCACCTCCAAAGAAGTCAAAGGCCGTGCACACCAGTTCTGGTAAGGTCGTGATGTCCTTCCTTTTTTGACCACAAGGGCCCACTGCCTGTCGAGTTCCTGGGACAGGGAACCACCATCAATGCCCAGCATTATCGAGCGACTTTACAGAACTTTAGACGAGCCATCAAGTTGAAACGCCGAGGCATGTTGTCCAATGGCGTTATCCTCCTGCATAATGCCCACTCACACACAGCCAACATGGTGAGGACGACATTGCTGCAGTTTCGGCGGGAAGCGCTGGAACATCCAGCGTACAGTCCCAACCTTTCACTATGTGACTTTCATGTGTTTGGAAAATTTGAATAATGGTAAAGATATAAAAGATGTTAATCAGTAAATAAAATAAATGCAGATATGTGGCTGTCTAAGGCAATGCTATCATCTGAGATATAGTCTGCTGAAATCACATGAAGTGATTAAAAGTCGCTAATTCAGAGGTTCACTGTGTAAATGTTTATTGATTGTGAAATACTAATTTCTGTAGTTGTAAAGATACTGAAATACTGTTGTGTCATTGGAACCACCTGTTCTATCTGAGATCGCAATTGTATTGAGACTTGCATTAATATCTGATCTGAGTTCTTATCGAATCTCAAAGACAGTGAAATAGTGACAATGACAACTCAATATACAGAACATCACAGTGAAGAAGATGAGGAAAAAAGAAAACATGACAAACAGTGGAAGAAAAAGGGCACTATAAAAACATAGTACCTCAGGAAAACCACACCATGTGGTAAAAAGCCACAAAAGAAAAACCCACAGATGATGCTGCACTGCAGTGAAGCAGGAATGAGATATAAAACGAAATTATGTTTTACTAAAGAGGTGGCCGCTCACCTTGGATATACATGTGTGACATTACACACCCCGACCTGTGCAGCACATTAGCCCGCTAATTACTTGCTAAAGGCGGACCACTCCACATCTGCATCTGATGACGCTTTAGTTGCTGAGAATTACGTGGCATCCGGTCGGTACTGTTTGGCCTTCAAAGCTTGTTTGTAAGGTATTTGTTTGTTCTGACATTAATTTAAAATTACAGCGTAATAATTAAATGCCAAAATATACTGAACTGTGATTTATTTTCAAAGAATATTCTTAAGAATTTATTTTATTTACTAGCGATTCGTCAAGAACATTAACACTATGTACGCATGGAAGTTGTTGCCAGGGACTAACTGATGAAATCATAACCAAATTCCTTTTAACAAATGGGAATTTTATTCACTTTAATAGTGCCTAAAAGCATTTTTTAAAAGAAATAGATTTAAAATGATAATCAGAAAGCACCCCCTAAATACCAAAGTTACAATTTATTCAGAGACAGAAAGAAACAAGTTTTTACTGTATGAGCTTTCAGGCAGAGAACCTTGCCGCTCCCTTTTGACATGGCGGTAGTTACCATTGCTCACAACAGCCTCTGAAGGACTACACTGGTGCAAATCTACAACACACCAGATAACTTGAAACTAAGAGTTTTAACAATTTACACAAGCACACAAACTATGCACCCCCGTAGGAGGGATGGAAATGGTACAGAACACTAACAATTAAAATATTAACCTTGCCACTGAAGGTGCAACTTGATTTTAACTTCTAAGAAAAGTCTTACAGTGAAAGGGAGGCAACTTTATATACTAACATGATCATTTAAATAAAAGTCCATGAAATACAATATTATATAAATTTCTACAAGGTTGGCCAGACAATAGTTAAGATTGAGATTTTCACTCTGCAGCGGAGTGTGCGCTGATATGAAACTTCCTGGCAGATTAAAACTGTGTGCCCGACCGAGACTCGAACATGGGACCTTTGCCTTTCGCGGGCAAGTGCTCTACCATCTGAGCTACCGAAGCGCTACTCACGCCCGGTCCTCACAGCTTTACTTCTGCCAGTTTGGAAGGTAGGAGACGAGATCCTGGCAGAAGTAAAGCTGTGAAGACCGGGCGTGAGTCGTGCTTCGGTAGCTCAGATGGTAGAGCACTTGCCCGCGAAAGGCAAAGGTCCCGAGTTCGAGTCTCGGACGGGCACACAGTTTTAATCTGCCAGGAAGTTTCAATAGTTAAGATGCTCTACAGTACACAGATACCGTTTCTCAAGATCATAGGCAATAATATCAAAGTTTCCAAAGATCAAATATATTTCAGGTATTAGGCCGTTACACTCCAAGCAATAAATTCGTTAACACACCTAATCCGACAAACATGACAGAGGCAGCTACTAACGTACTGTAGATTGATATGGAGATTACCAAACAACCCGAACAGAAGGTTGCTCTAACCTGCCCCTATTCCACAAGGGAAAAATCGACCATCCAATTTATAAACAACCACCTTCCCGTGGGTGGGCAAACAGAGAAGAATGGTGGAACGACCCCAAAGCAAAACGGCTGGTGACCTCACCAAGAAAACAAGTAGAATTTAACAAGAGTAAATTCAATCACTTAACTTGTAATAAACTACGATTTCTCGAGAAGACCTGGTGCAGCACCACCAAATCGCTCTCCCGAACCGCCTTCTGCCAGCCGCTTCAACAGACGCAGGAAGGCGCGCCGATCTCCCGTCTCACGGCGTCGCAGCTCGCACCGGTCAGACTGATGTCGTGGGTTGACTCCTGTTGCTCTCGTGTCGACCGCCAAGTCACTACCCCTCGCTATACGCCGCGGCCCACTGGACTCACGTGGCGACCTCACATGCGCCGGCGCTCAAGACAGACAAGTCATCTTGTGTCACAGTGCGCGACCGACCAACCGATCGATCCAACCGCCAATGACCATTGCCTGAGCAACTCGAGCAGACTGGCGGCCTAACGCGCAGACTCAGATGTAGGAACTAAGCCTCGACCAGCCGACCACTCGCTGAGTTCTCTCACTGGAGAAGTGGAAAGACTCTCATTTTGCCGACTTTAATGGTTGACCCGAACGACAGACAGACACTAACTGCTTAACAAATGCGGACGAGAGACAGACTAGCGAGCTGGAGCTGGGGACGAGAGACTCACCCAGACTGACAGACTGCCAAGCTCATAGCACCCCTTAAATGCACTTCAACAGGCAACCTTTCCCCTTTCCCACCAGAGGGAGACACCAAAGCTGCGATTGCCACAGCGGCGCCACCGCCAGAAACGGAGGGCGACTGCTTCACACTAAGCGCTGCGGCGCGCTCTTCAAAGCAGCAAATTTTACCACGGCTCATATACATATAAATGTAAATAAACTCTCGTGTCATGTCTTTCCTTTCAAAAGCTTTTAGTGTATTTGCGCTCTTCAGATAGTACCTTTTGCTTTGACCACTACATCGTAGCACTTCACTTTCACTGACACAGCTCATGATCAGATTTCTGGTGTCGAAGTTTAGATGGTTCGCAGTCCAGCTGCCTCTGGCAAAATTCATGACGCCATTGGCCAAATGCTGTGTCGAAACATGCGTCAATCTGCTGTCACCGTCAGTGCTGAAGGATGATAGCTGTAGAAATACGACTGTGGTTTTGTTACTTTTGTGGCGGCGTTCGTAGCGACAAGCAATTCGCTGTAGAAACGGCTTACGAAGCCACCGCCACACTTTTAATAGCGGGCCGACCGGTCCGCTGGAACAGTGAACAGAAAGATGAAAACCCAAACACTCTGATTAAATAAAAGTCGGTACTTATCTTTATTAACGAAGATACAGAAACACAGTAGTGAACTCCGTGTCTACAGAAATCTGTCTAGTTCGAGTCGGAGCGGCTAGGTCAGCGTCGGCTGACGACAAACAACAACTCTGCTGCGATGAACACACAACTGACTAGCAAGTACACAATTCGGTGGCGAGTATACAACTGAGCGGCGAATACAGAACTGTCCTAGCGCTCGCGACTCCAGCGCTTAAGAACCCAGAAGCCAGCGGTGGCGCGCGCAGACTTGCGGCGATTTCCTGTCTCGCTGGCGCTGCTTATGCGGACGGCGTCCGGACTTTGATGCTGCCAACCTTTTGGCAGCGGACTCGGGTGGCATTACTGGCTAGGATATAACAGTTACCAGTAGTCATATGTCTTCCGGATTCCCTATAGACTCAAGCTCTGAACGGCTTCCCCAGTGGAATCGATACATTCACAAACATAGCACAGAAAAAAACACATGATTCAGCTCAAGATTTAAAACATTCTGTCCTTGTTCCCACTAAAAAATATATGAAATTACACTTACATTCACACTTATATCAACACAAGTCACGTTTTTTTCATTCACAAGCAGCAACTCTGCCACCATTGTCTCCTATATCGTTTCTCTCGGCAGTGTATCTTTGTGAATCTCACTTATTTGCGATTTTTTCCCGCTGAAATACTTGCTTTCTTCATCTACATCCTTCATTTCACCCAGAGGCTGCACATCTGTCATTTCACCCCTCTTTAAACACTGCTCTCTCGAAACATCTTTTTCAACATCCCTTCCCTTTTCTTCTTTATTTATGGTACACATAATAATTTCAGAACAATCCTGACTTTCATTAACCATTCCTAGATTCTTCTCATTTACTTCCAAATAATCCGTAGCATCTAACTCTTCCGCTGAATTTGTCGTTTCATCGCCCTTTAAGAACCAAATATACCGCCTCTTTCCTCCGAATTAACGATATCAGTAGCTGCAACATTTTATAATTAACCACACATCTTTAAACTTTGTCTGTCGTAAACAAATCCTCCCTCATTTCTGCCGAAACACTGCAAACTCCAATAACATCAGCGGGTATCTCATAAGATTCGTTGCTTAAAACATCCCTCACATCCGACTATTTATTGGAAACACCACCAATAACTCTGCCAATCTTGGTTGATACACCATATAAACTGCCACTATTGCATCGCTCAACATTAGAACTCTCAGTACACCTGAGCTACGCCAAACTCCGATCTAACCCTTCTCCTTTACGTTTCCTCTACGCTCAGATTTCTCCAATATTTAGAATTCTGATCCACGCCGAACACGTTACCTTCACATTAATTCTTCCATATCCACTTCATGCATTCTTTCATCAAGAACTATCGATTCGCTTCCATCAATGGAAATAAATGTACAAATTCCTTCCTCCGACATATCTAAATCAATAGCTTCAACCTTAGAAACTTCAGCACCTAAAACACCATCTTTAATTCCCTTTAACAATAAATCAACCACCTCCGCCGATACATAATCATCAGCTGAGGAAACTACGGCTACATCGCTCTTCACATATTTTCGTCGATACCGCAGCCACATTACTTGTACTTACATTATTAAAAGCGTTGCTACTGGCTAGAGTCTCATCAGAATTCGTCTTACATTCCAGTTCCACCAATTTCAGCCTTTCTTTTGATCACAGAGTCTTTAATCAAACATACATTCATTCCATCATTCACTATTCCCTTCACAAATAAATTTTTCACCTTCACATCCTCATTATCGAATTTCCGTAGACATCTACAATCTTTCTTACGCCCTCTTCATAGTTGCGCTGCTCAAAATTATTTCCTATTTTATTTTTATTTCTTATAACCTCCAACATTTGCGGCTTCTTTGACGAATTTTTGACGCCCACAGAATTTTTAAAATACAGTGTACTTTTCAACGACCTGAGATGAGACGATCTCTAATTTCCCGACCTTGTACTCTGGCGTTGAATTTCTTGAAGCTCCTGCCCCTCAGAGCCTCGCTCCCGGTGTGAATTTCCGTTGTGAGAATCCACATTACCATTTCCCCTTTGAAAATTATTATTACACTGATATTTATTTCTCTTATGGTCGTTATAATTAAATTGGATGTTATAGTTGTTCCCATTCTGGTACAACTATCTCCTCTTCCCATTATGTGGCTTGAATTTCAAAGCCTGTTCAAGTTTTTCAATAAAATATAAAAATTCTTCAATGGAATTTGGTGGACTGTGTACAAGATACCATCATAAGTGTTCCGGTGAGCGTCTCTCGGGCGTCTTGATCTCTGTTAACACTGCCAGAGCACGGCTTACACGCGTCAGCTTGGCCAGTTCACGCACAGAAAACTCACGCAACGACCCACTTCCGTGTTTGAAATTTCGTCTGTTTAGGAAGTCATTCTCAAGTCGCGTTTGTTTCGCTTCACTCCAGAATTTGTTCAGGAAACAACTCTCCAACGCTTCATGGGTCGTAAATGAAGCACTCATTAAATTTCCCTATGATTATATATTGCGCTCAAGATGTCTTTTAACAAATCCAATTTTTGCCTCTTCCGACGTTCGTCTCACGAAAGTATCTCTACACTCAGCGAGAAAATCAGTTGGTTGGTATATTCCATAATTTGCAAAGGACTTTCTCGTTCCTGAATTAACCAATGGAACACCTATGGCATTAGTAGCCTGATTTGCTGCAAAAGCATTTAAATCTGCAAGTACATTTTTAATTTGCTGTTCCGCTGCAAAATTTTCACTTTTAATCTCTGCTTACAATTGTTGTCTATTTTTCACCATCTCTGTTTCACACTCTACCACTCCACCAGGTGAATTGTTAATAGACTTAATGGTAATTTCCTCAAGTTCATTTGGCGTCAGCACAAAATTCTTAACGTCGCCACCTAGCTCGTAATGTATCTTTTCCAACTTGTCCCCGAAATATTTTTCCATTTTGTCAACCCTGGTGTTAATCAGGCGAACTTACACAGAAATTTTATCTCCATCCGCCCTTACAGCTTCTAATTAGATGTAATCGGATTTAATTTTCTGTATTTCAGCTTTTAAACTTTTTGCTACACTTGTCTCTGCTGAACCTATCTCTCTTTTCATTGAACCTATTTTTGTACCCAATACCCCATTATAGACTTCAAATTTGTCGAAATTACCCTTAACCATGCCACTGAATCATTCGGAATTACATGTCCCTTCTCTGCCCCGCTAATATCGTATCTGTCCACACTAACAGGTTCAGATTTAGGACTAACTGGCCCACTCTCATTATCTGAACCTTCACGTGCTGGGTGATTGCTTTCTCTTAGGAATCTCTGCTAGTAACAGTAACTGGCATAGTTCTCATAATCCCCTTTTGATATGCAATTAGCTAGCATGTGCCACAGTTAAATACGAAACACGACTTGCCACCTTTGTACCTATGGTGTATCGTGAAGAGGGTGGCTGAAGATTTACCTACGCAGCGTATGCCGTGCATGTTGCGTAGAGCACGGCAACTCGGCCTGCGGGTCACGCGAGGCGTGTTTACAGTCTGCAGCCGCTTCCGACCGCCTCGAGCTTCAATCGTACAATATTTCTCAGCGTCTTCTAAGCAAAGTTTTAATCACAATAGCAACACACGTTACATCACTATACGCGTCTTTTCCGGAGCGTTCGAATGATGGTAAAAAAAGTATAGCGTCCCATTTAAAAAACATGTACTTATTATCTCGGTCAATATAAACGTTGTGATTATTGTGCATGTACCAAAGTATGTGCCCCATAGTCGGCTACGATTTGCCGAACACCGCTTGTCGTTACGTGCAATCGTCCCCGGAATAATGGGGGTGTTCCGTCTTATGCGACTCACCCTGTATTATTTATTTGTTGTCCTGTGGCAGTCACTCACATCACAGTGTGCCATCAGCACACTTATGGTACCTCCATCTTACTCTCCAAGTCTCATCGACCCTCCCCCTCGCAAAAACGGCACATAGGAACAGATGCAGTCCCTATGGTGCAGACTGTGGTGGCGACATGGGGGATGGGATGACCTCCAGTGGGGGTCCCACCTGAGACAGGATGCATCTCTATATCGACAATCCTAGGACTGACAGAAGCAGGCATGGCCATGCACGAAGCAGCGACTGGAAATGAAGTCGCCTCCACTCGAACTGGAACAGAGACCGATGAGGCACCAGGATCCATTGTGTGATTCTCTGGGGCTCCAAGGTCCCAGGCAGGGCAAAGGAGAGCTGGTGGCTGGAGAGGCAGAAGAGCATGAAGCATCATGCATCCAGGATTGGGAATGCCGACTGTGGCTGTCTGAGGTGAAACCGGTTCTTGTTGCACCACAAAATATGGTCCCAGTGGAGACCTCGTACGTCTGGAAAGCACTAGAGCCATGTAACAGGAGCCCTGGATGAAACAGCGACTGAATTATCATGCTCACACTGGGATGCTCAACTGGAACTGGCAACAGGCCGTAGGTGAGAGGGGTAAAGATTAGGCAAGACTAGTGTTTGGACTAATTTTAGTTTAACGTGGGTTGGAAATATTTTTCTAAATTTTTGAATTGCATGTAGGGAGGAGAGCGATTTCCGGCAAACTGTGACTGTTTGTTCTTCCCAGTTTAGGTGTTCATCCAAGATTATTCCAAGGTCTTTTACCGTTTTTTGGTATGGTAGTTGGGTACCATTGAGGAGTATTTGAGGGACTGTTTCGCGAAAGTACCGGCTGATTAACTTTGGATGAGATATAAGTATGACCTGGGATTTCTTGGGGTTTAGTTTCAGACCTAGGTTCTGTGCCCATCGAGAAACAGAGCAAAGATCTGCGTTCATACTCGCTACTGTGTCAGCAATGTTCTTGGGGCTTGCACTTATGTACAGTTGGATGTCGTTGGCATATAGATGGTAGTTGCAGGAGTGAATCACTGAAGAAATATCATTAATGTACAGTGAGAAGAGTAATGGACCAAGGACGGAGCCTTGGGAAACTCCAGAACGCACGTTTTTCCATGATGACTTTTCCGACCCACAAATGACTTGTTGACTTCTGTTTTTGAGGTAGCTGTCGAACCAGTGTATTGCGCTGTTTGAGATATTCAGCTGTTTCATTTTAATTAGTAATATATCAAAGTCAACTGTATCAAAAGCCTTGCTAAAGTCAAGCAGTGTTAGGATGGTAGCTTCACGTTTGTCCATAGCATGTTTAATGTCATCAGTTACTTTGATTAATGCAGTTGCTGTACTATGGTGCTTTCGAAAGCCTGACTGATATTTGTCATGGATATTATGAGTTTTGAGGTAATCCGTCAGCTGTTCATGGATGATGTATTCTACGGCTTTAGTGTGCTGATCGGCCGGTAGTCACCTGGCGACTTAGGGTTGTCAGTCTTGGGTATAGGTTGAATTAAACTTTGCTTCCACTCAGTAGGATATGTACTACAGACAAGAGACAGGTTGAAGATGTCTGTGATAACTGGAATTATAGTGTCTACGACGTTCTTAATCATGCCAATGCTCACTCCATCATTTCCTACTGTCTCGAAGAGATTCTCATAATTGCCTTGTGTACTGTGCCGGAAGTGACATGTTTCAGGAAAAACTTGTCTCTCGAGATTGATATCTTGGGGCTGGTAATTTGTCGCTGCGTGGCAGTTTACAGCTGTTGAGAAGAAATCGTTTAACTCTTCTGCAGACGCTTGATAAACAGCGTCAGATCTTCGTTTCCCTATACCGAAACTGCGCAGCTTTTTCCACAGTGCAGCAGGTTTTGATATGCCGCATACGACAGAGCGGGCATGTCTGATTTTGGCATTCCTCACGCTTTGCTTGGATCTGTTTCGGAGTTTCCTATAAGCTCCGTACGCCTCGGGAGTTGGGTTACACTTGAAGGCCCTACGTGCAACATCACGTTTATTCATTAACTGCCGTAATTCAGTGGTGAGCCACGGAGCGGGAGCTCTCTTTACTTTGACAATGCGTTGAGGAGCATGTTTATCATACAGTGCAATAATTTTGCGACATAATTCCCCAATTTTTCCGTCTAAAGTCGGTTCATTGCTTATATCATGCCATGGGATGTCTGAGCAATCCTTTTGAAGAGCGTTTTGGTTAACATTTTTTAGGTTTCTGTAGGTTACCAGGTGAGATTTTTCTTTGGTAGTATGTTTTGTGGCGGCGTTCGTAGCGACAAGCAATTCGCTGTAGAAACGGCTTACGAAGTCACCGCCACACTTTTAATAGCGGGCCGACCGGTCCGCTGGAACAGTGAACAGAAAGATGAAAACCCAAACACTCTGATTAAATAAAAGTCGGTGCTTATCTTTATTAACGAAGATACAGAAACACAGTAGTGAACTCCGTGTCTACAGAAATTTGTCTAGTTCGAGTCGGAGCGGCTAGGTCAGCGTCGGCTGACGACAAACAACAACTCTGCTGCGATGAACACACAATTGACTAGCAAGTACACAATTCGGTGGCGAGTATACAACTGAGCGGCGAATACAGAACTGTCCTAGCGCTCGCGACTCCAGCGCTTAAGAAGCCAGAAGCCAGCGGTGGCGTGCGCAGACTTGCGGCGATTTCCTGTCTCGCTGGCGCTGCTTATGCGGACGGCGTCCGGACTTCGATGCTGCCAACCTTTTGGCAGCGGGCTCGGGTGGCATTACTGGCTAGGATATAACAGTATGCATTGAGTAATTTAAGAATATCACGTCATGAGCAGAGAGTCCCGGAGCGGATGTCTGATTGGCGCGAGTTATTTTAGCTGGTCGCTTTGTTGCTATTATATCTATGAGTGTATGGCTGTGTGGTGTATGATGAGTTGGGTCCAGTGGTGTTAAACTCATATCATTGGAGTGGAACAGTCTCCTTAGTTTTTCTGCAGAGGGAGATTTTAACTGAAGGTCGATGTTTGTGTCGCACATAATGATTACGTGTTCATACTGTGTCACAAGGGAGGACAGGGCAGACTGAAAGGAGGGCATGGCACCGACGTTTGGAGGTTTGTAGATTACTCCAATTAGCAGTTTCTGATTTGATGTATTTATTTCGAAAAACAAGAACTCTGCTTCTCCTTCGCCCTTTGCATCCTATGTGCATAGTATAGTAGGTGTCAGATCGGAGCGAACATAGGCACCCACACCACCCCCGCGTCGTGTTTCACGATCTGCCCTTAGGAGACAGTAACCAGCGATTCGGACAGCGTCGGAAGAAATGTTTGGTTTCAACCAAGTTTCAGAGACGAGGATAATATGGAAGAGCGATTGGCAGAACAGGTCACAGAATTCGTCGAAGTGAGCCGTTAGCGACTGCGCGTTCACGTGGGCCACAGAGAGCCCGCCGCCGGAACCGGTCCGTCCCATTGTGGCCGCCCGTAGGACCGAGCGCGCTCCGTTTACCTGCTGGCCGGAAGAGGGACAAGAGCTGGAATTCGCGGGGGAAGACATATTTACAGGTGTGACTCAAGCGTCTGTGGGCTAGAGGTGAAAGAGAGGCTGGAGGTATCGGAGAAGGGAGCGAAAAGAAAGATGGAAAGTGGCAGTAGTGGTTACGAAAAAGATAATAGTAGTAGTAGTAGTGGTAGTGACCAGGATGAAAATAAAAGATATAGAAAGGCGGTTTTAGGGAGATTCCTGTTCATGGAGAATGTTCATTCCCGTTTGACTCACAATATGAATATACATGAGCACTTATGATAGACAAATAAAGAAGCAATATTTATGTGAAACAATTGACTAAATTTAAATAGACTACTTAAGGTACTTATAGAAATAACGAAGCAATATTTACGTTAAAAAAAGCGAGTCTTTCAGTTCGAACGTGTTCGTCACCGTTTTCCTCCCTCCTTCCGTCTTGACTACGATCCTGCCATCCTGGGTCCGTACATTTTGAAGCCCGAACTGTGTGATCGCAGCGTTCAAAACTTTTGGTCTTTCGCGCGTCAGATCTTCCCTCAGGGTACCCCAGTCTTGGCGAGTAGTAGAATGTTTTTCATAAGTTGTTCTAGTATTTTCAAAAATGGCTCTGAGCACTATGGGGCTTAACATCTGTGGTCATCAGTCCCCTAGAACTTAGAACTACGTAAACCTAACTAACCTAAGGACACCACACAACACCCAGCCATCATGAGGCAGAGAAAATCCCTGACCCCGCTGGGAATCGAACCCGGGAACCCGGGCGCGGGAAGCGAGAATAGTATTTTCATAAAGTGTTATTATTTCTTTTTGTGTAGGTAAAATGTTATAAATGCGTTTTAGCAGTATGAATGATGCGTGAGTGTGGTTTAAGGTTAATATGAAGATAATTGTTTAACGAGTTATGTAGTGGGATTTAGTGTGGGAACATTACGAAGAAGTATGGATGTGGACAAAGGGGATTTTTGTAGAATAGATTTGTAAAGTAAGTTTGTGGTAAAGGGAAAGTTGATTCAGGTATAAATAACAATAGTAAATAACTTTATGCATTAACAAATTTTGAGCATATTAGATAATTACGTCGGTAAAAAGTGCAGTCATTAGGTTTACTATTTTGTGATTGGTTATTGATGAAAAGCGCGGACTAACGCGGGAGAATGTTGTTTTGCTATTGGCTGTTGAGTAAACTGACCAATGGTAAAGCAATATTCCTCGCGCGCCTTCCTCTGCTGGTAGAGAAGACTTAGAGTATTCTAGAGAAGAGTGGGAGCCTGGCCATGAAACAGTTCGGACGTGTGTAGTAGTACTTCCGATGGAAACGGAAAGTTGCCCGATCTAGCAGTGTTTCATACATCAAAAGTGTGGTAAAGTGACGGCATAATTATTGCGATGAGGGAGTAGAAATTTCGGAATTTTTTAGTGAATTTTGTGACGAGAAAAGACATATTCTACGTGGCGTATTGAGCAGGTCGGTGGCTAAGAACTGTGACTAAATTTGGTACCGACAGACTTAATATTTGGCGAGCATTCTCAATCAAAAAACAATCAGTATTTTTGTAGCTATTACGTTTTCCGGAAATGTAACACCATAAACTTGCTAACGTGAGTGAAAGGGATTGTGAGTGACTGTGTTAAGGATAGCAAAGGCTTGGCAGTGATACTTGTTCACCTAAGTTTCAGAATATATTAATTAAGGACAAAATTTCCAACCTTTCATTTTGTGTGAAAACTTTCTCCCGAAACGTAGATTAGTGACTGTTATTGCAGCCTGGTTCAGGTCGAAGTACAGTAGGTTTCGCTCGGCTTTGCTACTGATGATCTGCTGAGACAATGTTCACAGGTAGGTGCAGGTTCGTCGTAATGGGACGGAAAGAACCGCGCCGCCGCAAGGGGAGTGGCTAGATATGCAGACTGGGGTCCAGCTTTGGGGCCAAGGTGAGAAAGTCTTGGGGCAACTGGCTGTTGGTGGCACCATACTATAGAGGAGTGAACCATTGACTTGATATTCCTATCGATAGGCGTGCCTATAGGCTAGCTGCTTCAAATATGAAACACTCCAATGAGTGACATGCCGTACGTCGAGGACTTGGGGCACAGAGCCAGCAGAATAATGACCCAAGGCCAGTGTTTTTCTGCCTGGATGAGGAGAACCCTATCACGGAGGGAGAGTTGGGGCCTGAGGGCAAAGTATGTCTTCAAGTTATCGTGGCAGTCTGTGGACAGTCTCTGAGGCCAACCATGCCGAACCCACCAGGCAATGGAGCGAAAAGTGGGGTCCACCCACGTCTGAGCTACCACTGGTGATGCACGAAGGGGGAACTCCTGAAGGGCCAACGACATCAGAGTCTAGTCGAAACACGACGACTTTCTGTCGAACTTGGGATCTGGTCTAACTAGCAGAGGAGACACAGCATCGCTATTTGTGTTGCGATGGCGGATTTGTAGAGGATGTAGGTGTACGTGGGTGGAAACAACATCAGATGCTGAACCCTGCATGCTGTCCGGGAATCTGAACTGAGGACCAAACAACGCAATGTTTATGGTCTGTAATCGACTGGAACCACGCTGTACAGATAGGTATGGTACTTCAGCACTGCTTAGACAATAGCTAACCCCTCTTTCTCTTTGTGCAAGTAACTGTGCTGATCCTGGGTGGGAGATATGGAATTGGAAGCAGTTGGGTGTTCAGAGCCATCAGGATCCCTGTGGGAGAGCTCCGTGCCGACTCCATGCTATGAGGAATAAGAGGCGAGGATAAGGGGCTTTCTTGGCGAGTGTGGGACGAGGCACAGCGCCGAGTACAGAGCCTGCTTCAGCGCGAGAAATGCCACATCACACACAGGTGGCCACACGAAGCGAGCCCTCTTCTCACACAGGGCATTTAAAGGGGTAGTGATCTTGGCAGCCTGGGGGATAAAACGACTGTAATACCTGACCTTTTCCAGAAATGACTATAGTGGTTCAGAGAGTGGTGATAGGGAATGTTGCCGATGGCCAATACAGGGTCTGTAGTCACATATGTGTCTCATGTACAGAGGAGGAAGGTACTCCACCAACAGCTGAGAAACATTACACTTACTAAGGTCACATTTCAGGCCCTCGACCAATAAGTGAGAAACTGAGCAGCACAAATTCTAGAGGTCTTCGGTTGTAGATGCCCCTGTCATAATGATGTCATCTAAATAATTACCGCATGAGGGAATGCCTGAAACAGCTGTTCCAAGAAGGGCTGAGAAACAACTGGGGCACTATCATTCCGAATGGAAGCCAATTAAACCGATACAAGCCAAAATGTGTGTTGAGCACCAGCAGATCCCAGGATTCTGGATGTAAATATGCGTCTGACATATCAGTCTTCGTTTAATGTCTCTATTCTGGAGAACAGGCCCTCTAGTCATGGAACTGGAGAAAACTCTACATTCAACTAGTCGTTCACGGCTTTGAAGTCACCTCACAACCAGAAATAGCCATCCAGTTT
Organism: Schistocerca americana; assembly: GCF_021461395.2. Lineage (NCBI taxonomy): Eukaryota > Metazoa > Arthropoda > Insecta > Orthoptera > Acrididae > Schistocerca > Schistocerca americana. Next base: position 27,319,085 of record NC_060122.1, on the reverse strand, counting down.
TTTGACGACTATGAGGTGAGGAGTCCACTGACTGCAAGAGACTGGAGTGACTACATCGAGGGGGACCAACCTATCCAGTGCCACATTCAACACATTCCAGCGGACTCGTGGAATCAGGCAGGCCAGCAGAAAGTTCAGGGCCAAATCTGGCCAAATCTGGATTCGAGTGAAGGCACACCTCAACAAATGCTGCGCAAAACTGAAGAGAACAGTTCCGAAAACGGGGGTCGTCAAATCTTCAGCGTCTTCAAACAGAATACCAAACCCACATACTCAAAAATGGGAAATCCAAATTTCTTAAAGTTATCTAACCCAAAAAAAAAAATTCTGCTGTGCCAGAAGAAACCACCAAAAATGAAAGCATGTGGGACATATTATTATGTAAGAACTCTGTCGAAATGACGCCCTGCACCAGAATTTTATGATCATCATAGGCTGTGACCTTCATCTGAAATGTTTACAGTGGAGGAGAGCCCAGAATTGGAAGAATTATTGATCAGAGAAAAAGAGGCATCAATGATACCTCGAATAGTACCACCATCCCATCACGTGCTGTGTGAGTAGGAGCTAAACTGATTTCCCTGATTCTCAGCTAAGCACAATGTTAATGGTGTGAATTGCGTCAGCCAGAAAAGATGAGTCTGAGGACACACGCCGCAGCCGCACTGCGCCACTTTGTTGGCACTATGTGGCACACGGAAGAAATGTGTCCACAAACGCCACAGGTAAAACAGATAGCGCAAACGCAAATGCCGAGAAAAACGGTGAGTGCAGGAGGGAACAGAGTGGTGCCCACGCGTTGCCAAACAGGGAAGGAGACACAATCTCCAGAATGGAACTCGCAGTGGGAAAAGTCGATGTGTCACTGTTCAACTTCGGGCAACGAGTCGTTTACTCGGTGTGACCGGGCATGCCACAGTTCTCGTGGTGCTTGCTCGTGGACGATGGACTACCGGCCCAGCCGTCACGGCCGACGTGGCAAAACCAGACTCCCGTCTACAGTATCCTACGTGCATGCAAAAGCCATAGCGATTTTGTCCAGAAGAATCTGCACGATGCATAGATTGTGCACTCGCTTCCCTATCTGGTGAAGTTTAAGAAGGGAACTTAGAATCATTGAATCAGTGTACGATCTTCGGCAAGCATCTGCCAGGCACGTGAAAGTACATCGACGAATAGGGCCACGAAATTCAGTGACCCATTCTTTATACGATTCTGACGGTGAGTTCTGCCACCGATAGAATTCCAACCTAGCACACGCCATATGAGAATAGCTTGTGCAGAGGTCTGACAACAAAGTGCAAATATCAAGGATTCACTGAAGGTTCAGTGTAGGAGACAACTTGTGGAGCCTAACTGACACGTCTTGAGAGTGGTAGAAAAAAAGGATCGTTTCCGATCGGTGTCAGTTACCTGGTACGCCGCAAAATGATGGTTGACGTGCTACAGATACGTGTCCCACTGGCCAATGCGTCCACTAAGGAAGGAAATGAAGGATCAGCCAGGAGCGAGTCACCTCCCACAAGCAACGCTGATAGCTGTTGTTGTAGTAAAAACAAGCTATGACGCTATTTCTCCATTAACTGCCTCCCAAATGACGATATTTCTGTTGTTGTGGCAACAACTACGGTCGAAATGTCGGGTGCACGATGTCAGAGTAATGGAAGCACGGCAGGTCCGAAAGTACTCGTCACCACTGTTGAGGTTTACACTAACTAACACTAGATTAGATTAGATTAGATTAGTTTTTCGTTCCATAGATCCGTGCTGAGGAGATCCTCGATGATGATGAACATGTCTTTTTTAAGCCGAAATAACAATACTAATAGTATGAGTATATGCAATACATCATTTTTTAAAGCTGAATACTAATATTATGAGTATATATAATACATCATTTGTTTCTATTAAAAAATGCGTCAATGGAGTAGAAGAAGTTGGCCACTAGTAAGTCTTTCAGGCTTCTTTTAAACTGATCTTTATTTATAACTAAATTTTTTATTTTTGCTGGCAAATTATTGAAGATGAGTGTTCCTGAGTAGTGGACCTCTTTTTGAACTAAAGTAAGTGCTTTTAAGTCCTTGTGCAGATCATTTTTGTTCCTGGTATTGTATATATGAAACGATATGTTTGTTGGAAAAAGAGATATATTATTTAGGACAAATTTCATTAAGGAGTAAATACACTGAGACGCAGTAGTTAGTATACCCAGTTTTTTGAAGATGTTTCTACAGGACGTCCGTGAATTTACTCCACAAATAATACATATTAGTCCGCAGCTTGTGGTCGTGCGGTAGCGTTCTCGCTTCCCGCGTCCGGGTTCCCGGGTTCGATTCCCGGCGGGGTCAGGGATTTTCTCTGCCTCGTGATGACTGGGTGTTGTGTGATGTCCTTAGGTTAGTTATGTTTAAGTAGTTCTAAGTTCTAGGGAACTGATGGCCATAGATGATAAGTCCCATAGTGCTCAGAGCCATTTGAACTATTTGAATACATATTACACGCTTTTGGACTCTGAAAACGTTTGTTTGACTTGAAGAGTTACCCCAAAATATTATACCATATGACATTATGGAATGAAAGTAGGGAAAGTATGCAAGCTTTTTCATATTTATGACGCCTATATCTGCTAAGACTCGAATTGCAAATACAGATTTGTTAAGGTGTTTCTGTAGTTCTGTGGTATGCTCCTCCTAACTGAATTCATCATCAAGTCGTAATCCCAGGAATTTAAGACTGTCAACCTTTTCTTGATACTTCATGCATATGCTGGGTGGAAACTTCTTACAGGTTCTGAATTGCATGTAGTGAGTCTTTTCGAAGTTCAATGTCAGTGAGTTGGCTTTAAATCATTTATTAATATCCATGAAAGTATCATTAGCAGATCTTGCTAGAACTACACTCGACATACTATTTATTGCAATACTTGTGTCATCTGCAAACAAAACGAACTCTGCTTCTGGCAGTGTAACTGACGAGAGATCATTAATGAACACAAGAAAAAGGAATGGCCCTAAGATGGATCCTTGTGGGACACCACATGTAATTTCTTCCCATTCTGATGAAGACTGATGACTTAGTTCACTAGTTCCTTGCACTGACTCCCTTTGTTTCCTGTTAGCGTGGTATGACTTGAACCATTTTGCAGCACTGCCCGTGAGACCATAGAATTCTAAGCTATTTGAAAGGATGTTGTGGTTCACACAATCAAATGCCTTTGACAGATCACAGAAAATACCTGCTGCTTGTAATTTGTTATTTAATGAATTTAGTGCATTTTCACTGTAGGTGTAAATAGCCTTCTCGATATCAGAACCCTTCAGAAAACCAAACTGTGTTCTTGATAATATGTTATTTGTGGTCACATAGTCGAGAAGCTGCCTATACATTACTTTTCATAAAATTTTTGAAAATGCTGGCAAAAGTGAAATCGGTCTGTAGTTTGATGGTATCTCTTTATCTCAAGATTTTAAACATGGCTGCAGCAGCAACTGTTAAAATTCTTCACAATAAAGGATGGCAGCCAAAAACAGTTGCAGGATAGAATTTTTTTATTAAAATTCTTGACCAAGGTTTCGGTACATATAAATATACCTTCATCAGAAGTACATTTCCTGAATAGAAAGACACATTTATTAGAAAAGCCATATCAACGAAAGTGAGAAACAGAAGCTTAAATAACGGTGAAATTGCTAAAGTAATACAGGCACACAATCTTTAGTACTTACTAAAATTACATCATGCACTGGAGAATAATGAAACAATTATGCCAAAAGGCGTCGTCAGTAATTAAAATATCACACATGTTGTACATGTTGTACAAATGGAGATGATATTTTAATTACTGACGACGCCTTTTGGCATAATTGTTTCATTATTCTCCAGTGCATGATGTAATTTTAGTAAGTACTAAAGATTGTGTGCCTGTATTACTTTAGCAATTTCACCGTTATTTAAGCTTCTGTTTCTCACTTTCGTTGATATGGCTTTTCTAATAAATGTGTCTTTCTATTCAGGAAATGTACTTCTGATGAAGGTATATTTATATGTACCGAAACCTTGGTCAAGAATTTTAATAAAAAAATTCTATCCTGCAACTGTTTTTGGCTGCCATCCTTTATTGTGAAGTATCTCTTTATCCCCTTTCTTGATTAGAGGCTTAACATCTGCATATTTTAGCCAGTCAGGAAATGTCCCAGTTATAATTGACGGGTTACACAAGTAACTTAGAATTGTACTAAACTGACAAGAGCATACCTTAATTAATTTTGTTGATATTTCATTGTAACCACTAGAATGCTTTGTTTTTAAAGATTTTATTATGGAAGTTATTTCTTTTGGTGAAGTGAGTGACATATTCATGTACCTGAAACTATTTGTAAAGGCTAGTTTCAGATATTCAAGGGCATTATTTACTGATCCTGACAATCCCATTCTATCAGTAACGGATATAAAGAACTTGTTAAATAGATTTGGCACACTATGGCCATCAGTTACTAATGTGTCATCTATCCTTAATGCTATTTGCTCCTGTTCCTTTCTGGTTCTACCAGTCTCCTCTTTCACTATATCCCATATTGTTTTTATTTTGTTCCGTATTGACTGGACAGACAAACGGTAATCAAGAAGTAGAGAATCACACAGTCCGAGAGTAGTCCGGGTCCAAGCGTAATGCGCGGGCCACACGGAGCACCAGCAAGCTCTGCCCCTCCCTGCGACGCGCCCACTCAACGTCAGGCACGCCGGCCACAGGCTGGCGCGGGGGTCGCCTCGAGGTCGTGACGTCACTGCAGCGGTCACTCGTGCCATCGGCGCTGCGGGCGGAGAGCTGAGGTAACTTCATCTCACTGTGCGAGTCGGTTACACCACTCAACGTTTGAGCTGCGCTTTCTTCGTCTATGGGATGTAAATCACAAAATCCGACTTCAGCAGTCGTAAATTTAGCTTGCAGTGCCTTACAAAATGTTAACACCCGCCGTGTTACGTCAATTACGGATTTTCAGATGCGTATAACGGGCTCGCTGATGGTCACGTCACGTGTTTGCCTCTGTTATTGCACAGATGCTATACGGTAGAGCCGGTCGAAGTGGCCGTGCGGTTAAAGGCGCTGCAGTCTGGAACCGCAAGACCGCTACGGTCGCAGGTTCGAATCCTGCCTCGGGCATGGATGTTTGTGATGTCCTTAGGTTAGTTAGGTTTAACTAGTTCTAAGTTCTAGGGGACTAATGACCTCAGAAGTTGAGTTCCATAGTGCTCAGAGCCATTTGAAGCATTTTTTATACGGTAGAGACCAAGTCGAACTGCGCTCCGTGCCCCTGTATAACTAACTCCGCGAATACTGGCAGGTCCTGTGGTATGCGAGGCAGAGGACAGGCGGCGGTGCTAGGTGGAGCACGAAGTGGCTCTGGGATTGTTGCTGAGCTGGGAAATTACTCCATATCCGACGGCAATAAACATCACTTGCATCTCGAACAATCAACTCTGACTTTTTTTTCAACTTGCAGAAGGGTTTCTTGTCCTGTGCTTTTGCAAGGGATAGGTCGTCGCCTTCCTGCCACATTTACTCAACACAAATAAGTGACTTACAGGAGAACAACAAATGAAAGATGTTTATTGACGTCCTTAAGTGTGAGGACAAAATGGTTCAAATCGCTCTGAGCACTGAGGTGATCAGTCCCCTAGAACTTAGAATTACTTAAACCTAACTAAGCTAAGGATATCACACACATCCATGGCCGAGGCAGGATTCGAACCTGCGACCGTAGCAGCAGAGCGGTTCCGGACTGAAGCGCCTAGAACCGCTCGGACACTCCGGCCGGCTTGTGAGGACAGACTGGAAATTGTCCCACTAGAGCTGTATTGATTGCATGAAAGAAAGATGACGTGATGGTTCCTTTGAAAAGAGTACGGCCAGTTTCTTTCCCCGGCCTTCTGTAACCCGAGCTTGTGGTCCGTGCTGTTCATGAGACATTAAACTCTAATCTTCCTTCCTTCCTTCACTGAAGATGGCACATAGCTGTGGATAGAGGGTGCCTCAAAATTAAATAGAACAACACACTGAGGACGCGCGCGCGCGCGCGCACACACGCATACATTACATAGAAGATTGAAACAACACGTTGCTCTTCTACAACTAGACACACCTAGGGTTAAATTAACAAGGCGTGAGATGCCAGCAGGACGTAAAGTTTTCTCTTCCAGCACACTGCGCAAGTGTCCATAAACGTATTGGCCGTAACAAAAAGTTTATTAAATACCTGGTCATTAAATAACTGAGTGAACAACTTTTCCTTGTTGTTGTTGTTGTTGTGGTCTACAGATCTGAGACTGGTTTGATGCAGCTCTCCATGCTACTCTATCCTGTGCAAGCTTCTTCATCTTCCAGTACCTACTGCAACCTACATCCTTCTGAATCTGCTTGGTGTATTCATCTCTCGGTCTCCCTCTACGATTTTTACCCTCCACGCTGACCTCCAATACTAAATTGGTGATCCTTTGATGCCTCAGAACATGTCCTACCAACCGATCCCTTCTTCTAGTCAAGTTGTGCCACATAGCAGTTGCTGGAGTGAGAACCGGTAGAGAAAGTTAGGTGTGGGGAAGCTGGCCGCGAAACTTCAAGAAAGAAAAAGGCTACGCAGAGACGTACTGATTTCGAGTCTGCGGCGGCCAGCAGCAGAAGAGACTTCGATGGAGCCATAGTGGCAGCGGCAGCCACTGCAATGCGGGCCATCACCGACATTCTGGGCAGCAGCAGTACGGCTGAAGCAGCCAGCACGACCGGTAAGATAAACACTGCCGCTGAGTTATTGTTACTAACAGAGGTTCCTAAGAGAAAGCAGTCACCCAGCACGAGTAGGTTCACATAATGTGAGTGGGCCAGATAGTCCTAAATCTGAACCTGTTGCTGTGGACAGAGACGATATTAGCGGGGCAGAGAAGGGACATGTAATTCCGAATGATTCAGTGGCATGGTTAAGGGTGATTTCGACAAATTTTAACTCCATAGTGGGGTTGTTGTTATTGTTGTTGTTGTTGTTGTTGTGGTCTTCAGTCCTGAGACTGGTTTGATGCAGCTCTCCATGCTACTCTATCCCGTGCAAGCTTCTTCATCTCCCAGTACTTACTGCAACCTATGTCCTTCTGAATCTTAGTGTATTCATCTCTTGGTCTCCCTCTATGATTTTTGCCTTCCGCACTGCCCTCCAAGGCTAAATTTGTGATCCTTTGAAGCCTCAGAACATGTCCCCCCAACCGGTTCCTTCTTCTTGTCAAGTTGTGCCACAAACTTCTCTTCTCCCCAATCCTATTCAACATCTTCTCATTAGTTATGTGATCTACCCATCTAATCTTCAGCATTCTTCTGTAACACCACATTTCGAAAGCTTCTATTCTCTTCTTGTCTAAACTATTTATCGTCCTTGTTTCACTTCCATACATGGCTACACTCCATACAAATACTTTCAGAAATGACTTCCTGACACTTAAATCTACACTCGATGTTAACAGATTTCTCTTCTTCAGAAACGCTTTCCTTCCCATTGCCAGTCTACATTTTATATCCTCTCTACTTCGACCATCATCAGTTATTTTACTCCCCAAATAGCAAAGCTCCTTTACTACTTTAAGTGTCTCATTTCATAATCTAATACCCTCAGCATCACCCGACTTGATTCGACTACATTCCATTATCCTCGTTTTGCTTTTGTTGATGTTCATCTTAAATCCTCCTTTCAAGACACTATCCATTTCATTCAACTGCTCTTCCAAGTCCTTTGCTGTCTCTGACAGAATTACAATGTCATCGGCGAACCTCAAAGTTTTTATTTCTTCTCCATGGATTTTAATACCTACTCCGAATTTTTCTTTTGTTTCCCTCACTGCTTGCTCAGTATACAGATTGAATAACATTGAGGAGAGGCTACAACCCTGTTTCTCTCCCTTCTCAACCACTGCTTCCCTTTCATGCCCCTCAACTCTTATAACTGCCATTTGGTTTCTATACAAATTGTAAATAGCCTTTCGCTCCCTATGTTTTACATATTTTACCCCTGCCACCTTCAGAATTAGAAAGAGAGTATTCCAGTCAACATTGTCAAAAGCCTTCTCTAAGTCTTTTTCTTTTTTTTTTTTTGTCATCAGTCTACTAACTGGTTTGATGCGGCCCGCCACGAATTCCTTTCCTGTGCTAACCTCTTCATCTCAGAGTAGCACTTGCAACCTACGTCCTCAATTATTTGCTTGACGTATTCCAATCTCTGTCTTCCTCTACAGTTTTTGCCCTCTACAGCTCCCTCTAGTACCATGAAAGTCATTCCCTCATGTCTTAGCAGATGTCCTATCATCCTGTCCTTTCTCCTTATCAGTGTTTTCCACATATTCCTTTCCTCTCCGATTCTGCGTAAAACCTCCTCATTCCTTACCTTATCAGTCCACCTAATTTTCAACATTCGTCTATAGCACCACATCTCAAATGCTTCGATTCTCTTCTGTTCCGGTTTTCCCACAGTCCATGTTTCACTACCATACAATGCTGTACTCCAGACGTACATCCTCAGAAATTTCTTAAGGTCAGTATTTGATATTAGTAGACTTCTCTTGGCCAGAAATGCCTTTTTTGCCATAGCGAGTCTGCTTTTGATGTCCTCCTTGCTCCGTCCGTCATTGGTTATTTTACTGCCTAGGTAGCAGAATTCCTTAACTTCATTGACTTCGTGACCATCAATCCTGATGTTAAGTTTCTCGCTGTTCTCATTTCTACTACTTCTCATTACCTTCGTCTTTCTCCGATTTACTATCAAACCATACTGTGTACTTATTAGACTGTTCATTCCGTTCAGCAGATCATTTAATTCTTCTTCACTTTCACTCAGGATAGCAATGTCATCAGCGAATCGTATCATTGATATCCTTTGACCTTGTATTTTAATTCCACTCCTGAACCTTTCTTTTATTTCCATCATTGCTTCCTCGATGTTCAGATTGAAGAATAGGGGCGAAAGGCTACAGCCTTGTCTTACACCCTTCTTAATACGAGCACTTCGTTCTTGATCGTCCACTCTTATTATTCCCTCTTGGTTGCTGTACATATTGTGTATGATCCGTCTCTCCCTATAGCTTACCCCTACTTTTTTCAGAATCTCGAACAGCTTGCACCATTTTATATTGTCGAACGCTTTTTTCAGGTCGACAAATCCTATGAAAGTGTCTTGATTTTTCATTAGCCTTGCTTCCATTATTAGCCGTAACGTCAGAATTGCTTCTCTCGTCCCTTTACTTTTCCTAAAGCCAAACTGACTGTCACCTAGCGCATTCTCAATTTTCTTTTCCATTCTTCTGTATATTATTCTTGTAAGCAGCTTCGATGGATGAGCTGCTAAGCTGATTGTGCGATAATTCTCGCACTTGTCAGCTCTTGCCGTCCTCGGAATTGTGTGGATGATGCTTTTCCGAAAGTCAGATGGTATATCGCCAGACTCATATATTCTACACACCAACGTGAATAGTCGTTTTTTTGCCACTTCCCCCAATGATTTTAGAAATTCTGATGGAATGTTATCTATCCCTTCTGCCTTATTTGACCGTAAGTCCTCCAAAGCTCTTTTAAACTCCGATTCTAATACTGGATCCCCTATCTCTTCTAAATCGACTCCTGTTTCTTCTTCTATCACATCAACAAATCTTCACTCTCATAGAGGCTTTCAATGTATTCTTTCCACCTATCTGCCCTCTCCTATGCGTTTAACAGTGGAAGTCCCGTTGCACTCTTAATGTTACCACCGTTTCTTTTAACGTCACCAAAGGTTGTTTTGACTTTCCTGTATGCTGAGTCTGTCCTTCCGACAATCATATCTTTTTCGATGTCTTCACATTTTTCCTGCAGCCATTTCGTCTTAGCTTCCCTGCACTTCCTATTTATTTCATTCCTCAGTGACTTGTATTTCTGTATTCCTGATTTTCCCGGAACATGTTTGAACTTCCTCCTTTCACCAATCAACTGAAGTATTTCTTCTGTTACCCATGGTTTCTTCGCAGCTACCTTCTTTGTACCTATGTTTTCCTTCCCAACTTCTGTGATGGCCCTTTTTAGAGATGTCCATTCCTCTTCAACTGTACTGCCTACTGCGCTATTCCTTATTGCTGTATCTATAGCGTTAGAGAACTTCAAACGTATCTCGTCATTCCTTAGTACTTCCGTATCCCACTTCTTTGGGTATTGATTCTTCCTGACTAATGTCTTGAACTTCAGCCTACACTTCATCACTACTATATTGTGATCTGAATCTATATCTGCTCCTGGGTACGCCTTACAATCCAGTATCTGATTTCGGAATCTCTGTCTGACCATGATGTAATCTAATTGAAATCTTCCCATATCTCCCGGCCTTTTCCAATTATACCTCCTCCTCTTGTGATTCTTGAACAGGGTATTCGCTATTACTAGCTGAAACTTGTTACAGAACTCAATTAGTCTTTCTCCTCTTTCATTCCTTGTCCCATGCCCATATTTTCCTGTAGCCTTTTCTTCTACTCCTTCCCCTACAACTGCATTCCAGTCGCCCATGACTATTAGATTTTCGTCCCCCTTTACATACTGCATTACCCTTTCAATATCCTCATACACTTTCTCTATCTGTTCATCTTCAGCTTGCGACGTCGGCATGTATACCTGAACTATCGTTGTCGGTGTTGGTCTGCTGTCGATTCTGATTAGAACAACCCGGTCACTGAACTGTTCACAGTAACACACCCTCTGCCCTACCTTCCTATTCATAACGAATCCTACACCTGTTATACCATTTTCTGCTGCTGTTGATATTACCCGATACTCATCTGACCAGAAATCCTTGTCTTCCTTCCACTTCACTTCACTGACCCCTACTAGAAACGTAGGTTTGCATTTCCTTAATCTAGCTTCTAAGATAAGTCGTAGGGTCAGTATGGCCTCACGTGTTCCAATATTTCTACGAAATCCAAACTGATCTTCCCCTAGGTCGGCTTCTACTAGTTTTTCCATTCGTCTGTACAGAATTCGCGTTAGTATTTTGCAGCCGTGACTTATTTTGGTTAGTGTTATAAGGCCAGATCAGTCAATCATCCAGACTGTTGCCCCTGCAACTACTGAAAACGCTGCTGCCCCTCTTCAGGAACCACACGTTTGTCTGGCCCCTCAACAGATACCCCTCCGTTGTGGTTGCGCCTACGGTACGGCTATCTGTATCGCTGAGGCACGCAAGCCTCCACGCCATCCATTGGGGGGGGGGGGGGGGGGGGGGGGAGACTTTTTCCCTAAAAGACTAAATGTGTGTCATAACTTCAAATTCAGGCTGGCAGTATGATTTCATCTGCTGGACGATATTATTTTCATATCTGGTGTTGTCTGCGTGAATTAAGTGGTGAATTTGGCATGAACGTGAAGTTTGAATTGTTCAAAATGTGAATAATTAGTTGCGAGTGGATGCATTAATGAAATTATGCAGCCTTGATGTAAGTCAATCGATGAGAGGAAATGATAGCTGGAAAGCAACCGATTTCGGTACTTCCGAAATATAATACTTACGTCGATCCTTCAGACGATAAAGTAGAGCGGTTCATTCAATTTCGTTTGCTTTGTGAGAATGTACAATTTGGTACCAAAACCCCATGTTTAGAATTTCCCTTTATCCTCCAAAACTAATTATGGGCAGGCCAACTTTTAGTGAACTAACTTCTAAATGTCTGTGCGCACAGTTAAATGGATTACGGTCCTAGGCATAATTCTTAGAGTGGGAAAACTCCAAAACAAATTTCTCACTCTGACTAACACTATCTGACTGGAGTAAAAGGTTGATTATGATTTTGACCTGTTTCCGAATATCTTCCTGGTCGCAAGTTACAAGCCCACAGCTTGCGAAGTACGTGAAGGAGACGAACAGAAACAATGAATAGACCCAATATTCACATCGATTCATAAACACACTTTTGGATAAACATATAAACGAATAGCCAAAACCTGCGGTAATTCTGTCTATCCACATTTGCACGAATATCAAATGTAAAGCAGTGTCGCTCTCCTATGAGTCTAATTACTTCTCGCCCTGTTAATTTACCATCTCGCTGCGAATTATGCTCACCGTAAGTAAGACTACGGCGTGCCGAACTATGTGCTGCAGACGTGCTGGCCCCTTCGCAAAGACGGAGTCGTCAGCAATTTTGCGAGTGTGTGCCAAGTCGTGAGGACGCCCTCGCCAATGTTCATAGCCTCGCAACTGCGCCTGAGACATTCAGAGATGACCGTTACGAGGCTAGAGTTAGTTTTCCGTGACCTGCATGTTCTACAAGCGGCCAAGCGGCAGATGACAATCTTCAAAAGGGGTCGGGAAACTTGGAAAGGCACCCCCGACTACCTGACACGGCGCCGTAGCATTGTAGCCGCAAGAACTCGTGTGGCAGGACAGTGCTTGCCGCCGCCAGTACGTTCCAGGCCGATCTCACTTCTTAGACTGTGCAGGCCGCCGTCCCGTCCACCGGTCACCGACCAGCTCGGTCGAAGCGTTTCCCGTTGCTCCGTCGCACGTCCACTACCCTGCACATTCGCATGCACCGCTGAATTATTCACAATCCATTACAAACCGGCACTAGGTTAATAACAGAGGCATGCAAATTACACAGGACACCCTGCTGCCAATCACCGTATTTTATAATATGAATGACAATTTTTTAAACCTATTTACCCTGTTGTCAACATCAGAATGATAAATACATCCCAATTGTTGACGAGACTGGCACGTAAGATGATTTCCGCATTTCAAGGTGATTTCTTGTGAACTGATTTCGGAATAGAGCTTGGTTGAAAGAGCGACAGTATTGGCTTATGTGATTCGAAATAAGGAGCTGATTGGCTGCTGTGTTATTCAGCCAGTGGCCGGACACACACAGCGGGGGGTTCGTGCAGCGCGCCAGCTCCACACGGGTACTTGTGGCGGATCCGACCCGCAGATATCCGACGCGTCGTTTGCCAGAGAGACGTGCGGAACTCTCAGATCTGTCCGCAGGCCAAGTACCTCCGCGTGCGGCGTAAATCGGCGGATTTTCGCGGTTTACCTCTGGACCCAGGACTGTGGTGCACGCTCGAGAGGCCGGAGGTCGCAGACGACGGATTTCAGTAACCGCGACTGTGTCTTGCTGAAAGTACGTTGTTCATTGTCGCGTGTGTATATATATATTTTTTTTTTTTATTTTGAAACGTTTATAGTGTCGAGAGGAACTTAAAATGGACGACAGTAGGAGTAATATGCGGCAGTTACCAGCAGTTTGTAAGCTATATACTCATCTATTATTTGAAGAAAAATCGCCCTAAATTGGTGAAAAAATGGACTACCGAAAGGTAATGTCCCAGCCACATAGGTCTGATTTGGAATCGTGTGCACTCCTCAGAATCGTGAATGTTGGATCAGCTAGAAAGAGGGCGTCCTTGATACTTCATAAAATAAAGTAACTGGTACTGGATGTCACTCTGTTATAGGTAATAAACTACTGAAGATAGTGGGAGTAACGTTTTACTAGCACTCACCGTACTGTAGATTTATGTAATTAATCCCCTGCCCACTCTTCCGTTTTCCGTCCTTTCGGTTACCTGCATCTTTCTGAGCTCTTTACTAAAATCTGATTTCGTAATTTGTAATTTAATTTCTGTATACTTTGGTCCACAGTTGGAATTCCGTCCAGAAATATTTCAAAAAGCCCTTCGTACGCCTTACTTTTTTAGTTTTTATGTTCGATAAAGTAGGGGCTTTTCGGCACAATTGTATTAATTTCTCCGATGTGGTCATCGGCCAGCTCTTGCACCAACTAGATGCAACTGGAACTTGCTGCCACGCCAAAAACACGAGGAAACTCACTGACCTAAAGTTGGCCATTAGCAAAATGGCATTTGGGCGCGCCAGAGCTGGCAGGCTGAATGGTTGAAATGGCTCTGAGCACTATGGGACTTAACTTCTGAGGTCATCAGTCCCCTAGAACTTAGAACTACTTAAACCTAAGGACCTCACACATCCATGCCCGAGGCAGGATTCGAACCTGCGACCGTAGCGGTCGCGCGGTTCCAGACTGCCGGCGGCAGGCGGAATCGCCGGATAAGAAAACAGCAGGTCGTTGGTCCACAGACGCACAGGCGAAGCCTGTGGGTGTTCCACAGTCCGCGGCCCGTCGCTAGCATCCACTCGTGTGTGCCCAGCTAGTCAAGAGGAGATCTTTCGCGCGCTTTGGTCCTCAGGCCCCAAAGGAGTCCGTAACCAGTACTCGTGAAGGGAGGTCGCTTAGCCCGGAACTCCGGCCATTTTCATTAAGAGTGAGAAGGAGTTGAGTCATTCGGAGAAGTCTGTCATCGTCCGTGAATGATGTACACTGAGATTTTGGATTTTTTTTAGTGATGACAGGAACTTTCTATAGGAGAATGAAAATTCCGCATGGCGTATGATCCAGTCATAGCTGTGAACCTCCAAACGTGATGATCTGCATGGTATTCTTAAACAGGCAACTAGACAGAGAGAATGTCCACAAGTATGAAATTATCTTTTATCTTTGATTTCTGAAACTGAATGCTGGGCGATCTTGGTAGCTAATGTTTGTGCGTGAAGTGCAAACAAAGAACACATATTTTTATGGCATTATTTTTCCTCATTTAGTTGCTACAGTTAGATCTGATGAAATTAACTCACTTCTACATTATAAAACGGTTAAATGACTCTGTGCACCTTAGTGGCAAGTGTACCGTAGCGAATTTTAATTTTTCACAGCTTTTCTCTGTTTTATGGACATTATACATTGATTCAGAGTAGGCCATGGTCATGAAGAACTCCCTAGCGCGAGTCCTTTCGATGTTCGTTGAAAATCGAGGCCGTACTACGTATAAGGAACAAAATTGGCGTTTTCTTCGTTCAACAACACTTTCGAAAAAGCTTTTACTTATATTAAATTTGCCATCGTTGTTACACTTAATGGCAAAAACGAAGTGGTGGGAAATGTAGTGAGGTGACTAGCTATATCGATAATTTAGAAGTAAAGTTTCGTACGCGAAAGTTAAGTTTTTTTTTTAAATTCTTTCTCAAAAATTCTTTCTAAAAACGCGCTGTAAGATTAATGTGGGTAACCCCCCCCCCTGTTATCTTGTAGACATATTTTTAAAGAGTTAGGCATTTTTGGCATTTTGACTACTAATTCACAGTATATTAATTCTGTCAAGAATAGTTTTTGAATCAAAGGAATAATGATGTACGTAATTACAATACCGGAAGAAACACGTGACATTCTTTACTCCGCATTAAGGTTCTCTTTGGCACAAAAAAGAGCGCACAATGCTGCTACTAAAATTTTTGATCACTTAGCGAATTTCTTACAATGTCTTATTGCAAAATTAAATTTCAGAACAAAGTGAAAAATTTTCTCTTCGACAACCTCTTCTCTTCCTTAGACGAATTTTGTTTTCGTAATTTGTAGGCGGAAGTACTAAGCATCTGTATTTTAAAAACATTAAATGGTGTTAGAAATGTTCGTGTAATCTGAATGCAAAATCACGAGTTCCATATCGTTACTATTAACCATACAGATAGCCCATACAGCAAGAAACCAATTGACTGCGTAACCAGCGAAGCCATTCTTTGTACGCAGCCCATTCATTATCCCAAGTGACAGTCTACCACAAATTTCAGTGTTCCAGCCACCTCCTGTTGAAGTCAGGAGGGCAGCTGGACAGAACAGATGAGGAAAAGGTGCTCTCCGACATACGGTCCACGAAATCTTGAACAGGTAGTATTGGTGCACATTTTTTCAATGCCTCGGAGGCATTCCAGTCACAATTTAACAGGTGCCGGTAAATACTGAATCGGACAAAGACAAATTTTTCAGATATTCTTTGTACAGCCTGTTTAATACACACAACAAAATAAGTTTTGAATCACCTCGGTTCTCAGAACTCCTAAATATTGACGATGGCTGTGGATATTGTATCACAGTCACAGTTCCTTTGACTGTTCAGAGATGTCACTAAACCCGCCCAAAGATGTAAACAACCATGCTTGAGCAGCGCCTATTAGACGGAGGGGGGTCCGACAGCCGATCAGTTCCAGTCATTCCACCAGGAAGGAGGTACACGGCTCGTGTTGTCTGTAGTTCAACCATGCCTAGACGGTGAATACTGCGGTTGGATCGCGTCACCATTGTTACTTTGTGCCAGGAAGGGCTCTTAACAAGGGATGTGTCCAGGCGTCTCGGAGTGAACCAGGGCGATGTTATTCGGACATGGAGAAGATAGAGAGAGACAGGAAGTGTCGATGACATGCCTTCCTCTGGTCGCCCAAGAGCTACTACTGCAGTGGATGACTGCTACCTACGGACTGTGGCTCTGGGGAACCCTGACAGCAATGCCACCATGTTGAATAATGCTTTTCGTGCAGCCACTGGGCGTCGTGATACGACTCAAACTGCGCGCAATGGGCTGCACGATGCACAGGTTCACTCCCGACGTCCATGGGGAGGTCCATCTTTGCAAGCACGACACCATGCAGCGCGGTACAGATGGGCCCAACAACATGCCGAACGGACCACACAGGATTGGCATCACGTTCTCTTTACCGATGAGCGTCGCATCTGCCTTCAACCAGAAGTGTTTGGAGGCATCCGGTCAGGCTGAACGGACACACTGTCCAGCAGCAAGGTGGAGGTTCCCTGCTGTTTTGCGGTGGCATTATGTGGGGCCGGAGTACGCCACTGGTGGTCATGACACGGACCGTAACGGCTGTACGATACGTGAATGACATCCTCTAAGTGAAAGTGCAACCGTATCGGTAGCATATTCGCGAGGCATTCGTCTTCATGGACGACAAATGGCTCCCCTATCGTGCGAATGACTTCCTTCAGGATAACGACATCGCTCTACTAGAGCGGCCAGTAAGTTCTCCAGACATAACCTTACCAAACGTGCCTGGGATAGATTAAAATGGGCTGTTTATGGACGACGTGACCCACCAACCACTCTGACAGATTTACGACGAATCTCCATTGAGGAGTGGCACAATCTCGACCAACAGTGCTTGATGAACTTGTGGATAGTATTACATGACGAATACAGGCATGCATCAGTGCAAGAGGACGTGCTACTGGGTGTTAGAGGTACCGGTGTGTACAGCAATCTGGAGCACCACCTCTGAAGGTCTCGCTGTATGGTGGTACAACATGCAATGCGTGGTTTTCATGAACAATAAAATGGGCGGAAATGGTGTTCATGTTGATCTCTAATCCAGTTTTCTGTGCAGGTTCCGGAACTCTCGGAACCGAGGTGATAAAATGGTTCAAATGGCTCTGGGCACTATGGGAATCAACTTCTGTGGTCATTAGTCCCCTAGAACTTAGAACTAGTTAAACCTAACTAACCGAAGGACATCACACACATCCATGCCCGAGGCAGGATTCGAACCTGCGACCGTAGCAGCCGAGGTGATACAAAACGTTTTTTGATATGTCTACATAACAAAGATCTTGACGAGTGGACAAGATTTAATAAGACGGACGGCACTCGAGAAAATTTGATTACGATATTTTTAATCGGTGTAATGCCGTATATCGACTTGAAACTAAATTATTACCCGTATTATCCGAAACCGTTGGCTACAAAATTTTCTCTGCATGGCTCCAGTTTTGTAAATGGCCCTCCTACTACATTAATAGTGTACAGTGAGGCGACAAAAGTCACGGGATATGCAGATTTACGGAAAGCGGTAGTATCGCCTACGCAAGGTATAACATGGCAGGCTACTGCTGGAACTGCCATTTGTACTCAGGTGGTTCCGACGTGATTATGGCCGCACGACGAGAATTCACAGACTTTTGAAGTGGAATGGTAGTTGGAGCCAGACGCATGAGACATTCCATTTCGGAATCGTCAGGGAGCTCGATATTTCGATATCCACATTGTCAAGAGTGTGCCGAGAATACTAAATTTCAGGCATTACTCTCACAACGGACAACGCAGAGATGTTTGTGTATAGTTGTCAGTGCTAACAGACAATTAACACTGCGTGAAATAACCGCAAAACTCAATGTGGGACGTAGGACAAGCGTATTCATAAGGACAGTGCGGTGAAATTTGGCGTTAATAATGGCAGCAGGCGATATCCACATTGTCAAGAGTGTGCCGAGAATACTAAATTTCAGGCATTACTCTCACAACGGACAACGCAGAGATGTTTGTGTATAGTTGTCAGTGCTAACAGACAATTAACACTGCGTGAAATAACCGCAAAACTCAATGTGGGACGTAGGACAAGCGTATTCATAAGGACAGTGCGGTGAAATTTGGCGTTAATAATGGCAGCAGGCGACCGACCCGCTTGCCTCTGCTGACAGCACGCGGCCGCCTGCAGCGCTGCCTCTCCTGGTCTCGTCACTTGCAGTTCGTAAGCCGACCTGATCTGAGGCCGAGGTGGCACTCGCCCTGTAGCAGGCAGCAGGCAGCAGGCAGCAGGAAATTCCATTATCTAAAGACCCAGGAAATTTTCAGTTTTATATTGGTTAAATGATACCACAGCATCAGATAAATCAAAATGAAATATTTTAATACACACAAACACTGTTTTTGGGAGAGTGTCTCTTGCCACACGTCTGCGGATAGACACCTGAAAATTGGTTTTTATTTTTCCTATTACAACTTCTGCCATGCTGTGACGATCCTTGGAATTGTTTTTCTCCTATTATACTGACGCCAACTGATTACGCCATGTAGACACAATCCTTGAGCAGGGTGATCATTTTGTAGAGGCAATGTCGGTAAAAGTGCCCATATGAATTTCCTCATAGCTTCCGCCTCATTTGTAATTTGTCTGATTGCTAGACCAGAACAGTTCTGAATTAATTCTATTACAGGATCTGTCAGCTTCCCTTTACTATCTAATTTTTTCCATGACTCAGCTTTTTTTCCTAGACGACTGGAAAATCGTGACTTGGTCCTATGAGTCCCGATTTCATTTGGTCAGACCTGATGGTACGATTCGAGTGTGGCGCACACTCCACGAATCCATGGATCCAAGTTGGTAACAACGCACTGTATAAGCAAGAGGTGCCTGCAGAATGGTGTGGTTTATGTTGACATAGAATGGGCTGGGTCCTCTGGTCCAACTGAACAGATCATTGACTGTAAATGGTTATATCAGACTACTTGGAGACCATTTGCAGCCATTCATGGATTTGATGTTTCCAAACAACGATGGAATTCGCATGGATGACACTGTGCAATGTCACCGAGCCACAATGGTCGGTGACTGGTTAGAAGAACGTTCTGGACAAATTGAGCGAATGATTTCGCCACACAGATCGACCGAAGATGAATCCCGAGATGGTTCAAATGGCTCTGAGCACTATGGGACTTAACTTCTGAGGTCATCAGTCCCCTAGAACTTAGAACTACTGAAACCTAACTAACCTAAGAACATCACACACATCCATGCCCGAGGCAGAATTCGAACCTGCGACCGTAGCGGTCTCGCGGTTCGAGACTGTAGCGCCTAGAACCGCACGGCCACTCCGGCCGGCTATGAATCCCATGGAGCATTTATGTGACATAATGGAAAAACTGGTAGAAGCGGACCTCGGGGAAGATCAGTTTCGATTCCGTAGAAATGTTGGAACACGTGAGGCAATACTAACCTTGCGACTTATCTTAGAAGAAAGATTAAGAAAAGGCAAACCTACGTTTCTAGCATTTGTAGACTTAGAGAAAGCTTTTGACAATGTTAACTGGAATACTCTCTTTCAATTCTGAAGGTGGCAGGGGTAAAATACAGGGACCGAAGGGCTATTTACAATTTGTCCAGAAACCAGATGGCAGTTATAAGAGTCGAGGGGCATGAAAGGGAAGCAGTGGTTGGGAAAGGAGTGAGACAGGGTTGTAGCCTCTCCCCGATGTTATTCAATCTGTATATTGAGCAAGCAGTAAAGGAAACAAAAGAAAAATTCGGAGTAGGTATTAAAATTCATGGAGAAGAAGTAAAAACTTTGAGGTTCGCCGATGACATTGTAATTCCGTCAGAGACAGCAAAGGACTTGGAAGAGCAGTTGAACGGAATGGACAGTGTCTTGAAAGGAGGATATAAGATGAACATCAACAAAAGCAAAACGAGGATAATGGAATGTAGTCAAATTAAGTCGGGTGATGCTGAGGGAATTAGATTAGGAAATGAGACACTTAAAGTAGTAAAGGAGTTTTGCTATTTAGGGAGTAAAATAACTGATGACGGTCGAAGTAGAGAGGATATAATA
This sequence comes from Schistocerca americana, assembly GCF_021461395.2. Lineage (NCBI taxonomy): Eukaryota > Metazoa > Arthropoda > Insecta > Orthoptera > Acrididae > Schistocerca > Schistocerca americana. The sequence continues at coordinate 27,298,799 of NC_060122.1, read as the reverse complement.
TGTAGACTGGCAATGGCAAGGAAAGCGTTTCTGAAGAAGAGAAATTTGTTAACATCGAGTATAGACTTAAGTGTCAGTAAGTCATTTCTGAAAGTATTTGTATGGAGTGTAGCCATGTATGGAAGTGAAACATGGACGATAACTAGTTTGAACAAGAAGAGAATAGAAGCTTTCGAAATGTGGTGCTACAGAAGAATGCTGAAGATAAGGTGGGTAGATCACATAACTAATGAGGAGGTATTGAATAGGATTGGGGAGAAGAGAAGTTTGTGGCACAACTTGACTAGAAGAAGGGATCGGTTGGTAGAACATGTTTTGAGGCATCAAGGGATCACAAATTTAGCATTGGAGGGCACCGTGGAGGGTAAAAATCGGAGAGGGAGACCAAGAGATGAATACACTAAGCAGATTCAGAAGGATGTAGGTTGCAGTAGGTACTGGGAGATGAAGAAGCTTGCACGGGATAGAGTAGCATGGAGAGCTGCATCAAACCAGTCTCAGGACTGAAGACCACAACAACAACAACAACAATGGAGAGATCAGCTCGTGCAAAGAAGCCTGCACCGGCAACACTTCCACAAATGTATGGGCGGCTGTAGAGGCAGCACAAGCCAATATCTCTGCAGAGGACTTCCAGCGACTTTCTCAGTCGACACCACGTCGACTTGCTGCACTTCGAAGGCAGAGAGGGGTCCGACGCGATATTAGGAGGTACCGGTACCTCCTGACTTTTGTCGGCTCACCGTAGTTGACGAGTTCAACCGTATTTGTGTGTGCATATCTGCGCGTATTTAGTGGATGATCATTTTTCTACCGTGCGGCAGTGCCACACGGTAGATATTTAATACGCACTAATGCATAATATTCTGTAATAATGCCAAATACCGACATTAGTGCACATACATTTGAAGTGAAGGGATTCCATAATAGAAGCTGCTCCTTTGTTGATTGGTCGTGTATCTGAAGATGCGCAAGAAGCCCGAAATAAGCACATCCGACGTCACCGAGATCTTTACGCGAATATATTCCCTTGAGAAAACGATCAGTTTCACTACTATGGCCAGGTTTTGAAGCAAGTTGACCCACTCCATGGCGGATTATTGAGGGCCTGTGTGCGCGCCAGCCTGGCTGGACGTGGGTTGTAGGCTGTTTCCCACGTCCGACTACGTGAATACTGGACTGTTGCTCAGCCTTCTTCCTTTCCTCTGTCGTAGATTGTTGGAGCGACGAAAGATACCTAGCGACGGGACAAAAGCACAGGTCGTTCCCGTTTTCAAGGCGAAGGACAGATGCTTGTAATTGTAGGCCCACATCGTTGACGTCAATCTGTTGTAGAATTGGGGAATATGTTTTATGCTTAAGAAATCTCACGTTTTTGGGGAGGGAAAATCCCTTCCATAAAAATCTGCACGGATTCCGGAAACAGAAATCATGCGAAACCCAGCTCGCTCTGTTCTTCGATGAGATTCTTAGAGCTGTAGACAACGGCACCGAGGTTGATGACGTATTCTTTGACTCCAGCAGGGCATCTAAAACTGTTCGGCACTACCGTTTAGTGAAAGAAGGTATACGAGCTTACCAAGTAGAGAACCAGATTTGCGGCTGCATTCCAGACTTCCTTGCAGATAGAACTCAACACGTCGCTCTTAACGGAACAAAATAGACAGGTGTAAGTGTAAATTGCGGAGTACCCCGAGGACGTGCGACGCGACTGCTACTGTTTACACCGTATACAAATGACCTATTAGAACTGGTCGATGTCTCTTTAAGGGTGTTCGCACATGATGCGGTTGCCCCGTGAGAAAATAGCAACGCCAGAAGACAGTAGCGATTTGCAGAACGATATGCAGAAAATTTATGAATGACGCAGCCATTGAAGATTGACCCTGAACGTAAATAAGTAAATAAATGTAACATATTGCGCATACATAGGAAAAGAGAGCCACTACTGTAAAATCAACTGTCGATGCGAAACTGCTGGAACTGTAACAACCGTACAATATCTAAGAGTAGCTATCCAGACACACCTTAAATGCAATGACAACATAAATCAAATACGCTTAGGTGATGCACATGTACAGACGGCGGTAGTATCTCGTACACAAAGTGAAAAAGGACATTGCTCGCGGAGCTGTCATTTGCACTCAGGTGATTCATGTGAAAAGGTTTACGACGTAATTATAGTCCCACGACGGGAATTGACAGACTCTGAACGCGGAATGATAGTTGCAGCTAGAAGCATGGGACATTCTATTTCGGAAATCGTTAGACAGTTTTATATTCCGAGATCCAAGTATCAAGAGGGTTCCGAGAACGCCAAACTTCACGCATTACCTCTCACCACGGACAGCGCAGTGGTCGACGGCCTTCGCTTAATGACGGAGGGCAGCGGTGCTTGCGTAAAGCTGGCAGTGTTGACAGACTAGCAACAGTGCGTGAAATATCCGTAGAAATCAATGGGGGACGTAAGCCAAACGTATCCATTACGAAGAATCTTAAGGAAATATAGTTCATTCACAAAGAAGATGGCCTACAAGGCCTTGTCCGGCCGATTTTTGAGTATTGTTCATCAAGTTGCGACCCTTATCAAGTAGGACTGATGGAATAGATAAATATAACTAGGAGCGGCGGGTTTCGACACGGAATAGTTTAGTCGACGTGAGAGTGTTACGTACATGCTCAGAAAACTTCAGTGGTAGCCGTTTCAGAGTGGATTTGTGCATCAAGTAGAGCTTTACTACTGAATATTACGGGAAAGTAGGACAACTCTTTGCTTCCTCCCACACACATCCCACGAAGTGGCAACGAGCAGAAAATTCAAGCAGTTAGAGCTGTGGCGGATGCACACATAAATCGAAGATCGATTGTGAACTTATGAAGCATGAGATGCACCGGTATGGACGATTGTAATCTCTTTGGTTCTTTGTCTAATGTTTGTTCACCAAAAAGTTTGTAAAGTTATTCTCTGAACATGGAAAACTGTGAATAATAAAGGTGCTCACTTCAGAATGTGTGTGTTAGAGGATCATTGGATATTGTTCCCCACCCAGATGGTGACCCCGTAGTGAATGGATTTTTCTCATTTCCTCCGTCGTGCTGTACTCCATTCACAAATAAATCCGGCAGACGTGAAAACACAAGATCCAGTTTCGCCGCCCGCTTCTGGTGTTGTACAGGCGTCTGCTTCTCCTGCACACATCGACAACGGCACCAACGTTAACAGATTTTCAAGCATTAAAATTCCGCCTTTCTGGTTCACACGAGCACAACTTTGGTTTACGCAAGTGGAAGCCATTTTCAGGCTGCACGGCATTGCAACGGATACTGACAGATTTAGTTTGATCATTTCTCAACTGGACTTGAGTGTTATTGAACAACTGGACGACATTTTGACCCATCAATCGTATGCGTTGTTCAGAGCGCGCTGCCAGCCTGCCCCCTTCGGGGGAATCGAAATTTCAATTTCTCGTGGGTTCTCGCTCTGAGATTAGTGTTGTTCCACGAGAGGAAGATGACTGCCAACAGTCCACCTATCCACTTGCAGTTTCGATTCTGACGGCGCCAAACAATCCACATGTTCCATCGTCTGGCAAAAAGACCTTAAAGTTGACATTTGACGACGAGTTTTCCGCCACGTGACAATTCCGAGCTTGCTGCATTACAGGTGGAATATGCGTGACTCGACGCAAAAATCCTTGTATGCCAAGGAAGTACAGAATGTTGCTACACTACGTGAAGGAAACACCGATTTGAAACTGAAGGTCGCAACACGTGAACGGCACTTGGAGAACGGGCTTGTCCACTTCTCCTCCCTCTGCGCCCCCTCCTTGGACTCGCCGCCAGCGGCCAGCGACCTCTGTCAGCTGCCTCAGCGAGAGTTGCCAGCACTGACAGGTCCTGTTGTGGCCCACAGCAAAGTGAGGCTCCCTGCCACGCACCACATAAGCATTACTCCTGGCCCACCGTTGGCTAGTTGGCCTAAGCGCTTACCTCACCTCCTGGAAAATTACAAGCCGCTAAAAATGCGTCTGATGAAATGATTTCGGATGGGACGGTCTCCAGATCACACAATGCTTGGGTATCGCCGTTGCAAATGACAAAAAAAGAAAAACGCATCGTGGCGTATTTGTGTGGATTACAGGTGTCTCATGCTATCCCTGACAGATGCCCAGTTCCCAATGTGTCTGACTTCAACAATAATTTGAGTGGTGCTAGTTTCCTTGGTATCATTGATTGTGACAAGTCTTTCGCACAGGTTCCGATGGCTGATCGGGACAAACATAAGACAGCTGTGACAACGTCATTTGGTCTTTTCCAACGCGATGTAATGCCTTTCGGCCTACGAAACGCGGCCCACACTTGGCAGCGTTTTGTGGATTAAGCATTGCGTGAGCTGCCTTTCATTTTCTGTTGTGTTGAAGACATACTGGTATTTTCTCACACAATGGCAGAGACATCAAATATTTGCGTGCGGTACTGTCAAGATTGGACAAGTATGGAATCGCGATAAATGTAGACAAGCGTGTCTCTGGAAAACAGAATATTCAGTTCCTTGGCTACATTATCACACAGTCTGGCATTTCTCCATTTAAGGTAGCAGATATAATGCGGAAGCCACTTCCTAGAGCCTTGAAAAACTCCGCCGATTTCTTGGAATGCTCAGTTACTTCCGCCGACATTTACCACATTTAGTTCTTTATTCGCACGAAGTAATGGCCGCTTTCGACAGGGGATCTCAAGTTGATTCCGTATTTCTAGATTTCCGGAAAGCTTTTGACACCGTTCGTCACAAGCGACTTCTAATCAAGCTGCGGGCCTATGGGTTATCGTCTCAGTTGGGCGACTGGATTCGTGATTTCCTGTCAGGAAGGTCGCAGTTCGTAGTAATAGACGGCAAATCATCGAGTAAAACTGAAGTGATATCAGGTGTTCCCCAGGGAAGCGTCCTGGGACCTCTGCTGTTCCTGATCTATCTAAATGACCTGGGTGACAATCTGAGCAGTTCTCTTAGGTTGTTCGCAGATGATGCTGTAATTTACCGTCTCGTAAGGTCATCGGAAGACCAGTATTAGTTGCAAAGTGATTTAGAAAAGATTGGTGTATGGTGTAGCAGGTGGCAGTTGACGCAAAATAACGAAAAGTGTGAGGTGATCCACATGAGTTCCAAAAGAAATCCGCTGGAATTCGATTACTCGATAAATAGTACAATTCTCAAGGCTGTCAATTCAACTAAGTACCTGGGTGTTAAAATTACGAACAACTTCAGTTGGAAAAATGGCTCTGAGCACTATGGGACTCAACTGCTGGGGTCATTAGTCCCCTAGAACTTAGAACTAGTTAAACCTAACTAACCTAAGGACATGACAAACATCCACGCCCGAGGCAGGATTCGAACCTGCGACCGTAGCGGTCTTGCGGTTCCATTCAGTTGGAAAGACCACATAGATAATATTGTGGGGAAGGCGAGCCAAAGGTTGCTTTTCATTGGCAGGACACTTAGAAGATGCAACAAGTCCACTAAAGAGACAGCTTACTCTACACTCGTTCGTCCTCTGTTAGAATATTGCTGCGCGGTGTGGGATCCTTACCAGGTGGGATTGACGGAGGACATCGAAAGGGTGCAAAAAAGGGCAGCTCGTTTTGTATTATCACGTAACAGGGGAGAGAGTGTGGCAGATATGATACGCGAGTTGGGATGGAAGTCATTGAAGCAAAGACGTTTTTCGTCGCGGCGAGATCTATTTACGAAATTTCAGTCACCAACTTTCTCTTCCGAATGCGAAAATATTTTGTTGAGCCCAACCTACATAGGTAGGAATGATCATCAAAATAAAATAAGAGAAATCAGAGCTCTAACAGAAAGGTTTAGGTGTTCGTTTTTCCCGCGCGTTGTTCATGAGTGGAATGGTAGGGAGATAGTATGATTGTGGTTCTATGAACCCTCTGCCAAGCACTTAAATGTGAATTGTAGAGTAATCATGTAGATGTAGATGTAGCTGAGACACAAGCCCCTGTTGCCGGCCGAAGTGGCCGTGCGGTTAAAGGCGCTGCAGTCTGGAACCGCAAGACCGCTACGGTCGCAGGTTCGAATCCTGCCTCGGGCATGGATGTTTGTGATGTCCTTAGGTTAGTTAGGTTTAACTAGTTCTAAGTTCTAGGGGACTAATGACCTCAGCAGTTGAGTCTCTTAGTGCTCAGAGCCATTTGAATCATTTTTTTGAACAAGCCCCTGTTAATGAATTGCTTAAGGTCAGGAACACGTCAGGTAGCAGGAAAGTCCCCCGTAATCTGGAGACTACTAAAACTTACGAGGCTTTGAATATAGCTTTAGCGGACGCCACACTGCTTGCTCACCCTGTCCCTGGGGCCATCATCGCCTCGATGGTGGTTAGGAGTCAGACCGCCGTGGGAGCTGTGTCACAGCAAATGGTTTCGTCCACATGACAGCCTGTGGCTCATTTTTCTAAGAACCTGTAGGAGAAACAGAAGTGTTGGAGTACTTTCGACAGGGAACTCTTGGCCATTTACTTCCGGTCATGGTTGGAGGGCCAAGATTTACACAGATCACAAACCCCTGGTTGCCATTTTCAAACGTGTTACTGAGCTCAAGTCACTCCGCCAGGTACGTCAAGCTGAATTTACCGCGCCGTTCTCGACAGGTATCAAACACATTCCAGGAGAGCAGATTGTCGTTGCTGACTATCTCGTAAATGCAATTACAACCTGGAAAATGGCGGGTCCAATATGGCGGATAAAAAATCATGTATTTATCGAATTCGAGTAAAACTTCGGGTATAAAGTATTTTAAGGTAGTTGATGACAAATTAAAGGTCGAAATTGCTGTATTGAAACATCTGCTTCGATATCTTACATTCCAATTGAAATCGTAGCTACAATTCGCCGCTAATGTCATTGTTGCTGTCAGAATGTTCGCTGCCGTGTTGTCCACGGGGATATCGTTCGAACAGCAGACCTCTCACCTCAGGTGTGTCATCTTCAGTTGTCCTTTTCTGGACTTTAGAGATGAATGGAGCCGAGGATGCCGGAAGCCCACGCAATACGTCATGCATTGTTTTCTCACGGGACGCGGGGCTGTTCGTTGACCTGGCCTGTTTGACGCTCTATGTTTCTCCGTCAGTCTACAATACCCGTATAAGCCATTCTGCCCGCATCTCGTGGTCGTGTGGTAGCATTCTCGCTTCCCACGCCCGGGTTCCCGGGTTCGATTCCCGGCGGGGTCAGGGATTTTCTCTGCTTCGTGATGGCTGGGTGTTGTGTGATGTCCTTAGGTTAGTTAGGTTTAAGTAGTTCTAAGTTGTAGGGGACTGATGACCATAGATGTTAAGTCCCATAGTGCTCAGAGCCATTTGAACCATTTTATAAGCCATTCTAACGTTTCTGTTTTGTAAAAACTAATGAAATAATCAAAGTAAATCTTTTCGCACAATGTTTGTTGATTCTTGGACAACGTTTTCTGACTTTTTTTAAAAATAAATTCAGACATCATTAACCCACCCATCGAGGAGTTAAGGTCGTTGTGTTCAAAATGAGATGTGTGTATGACGAAATTCGTGCAATCTGCAAATCCTACCTGAAATGAAAAAAAAAAAAAAATTACTAAACCATGGGATACTGCACACGGAGTAATAGCACAGTTATTTGAAATTTGACACAATAATAAAGTGGCGTACGTTTGAGACGAAGTTGTACTTTCGTTGTGTATTTTTGGTGACGTTTCTTGCGACAACCAACAGATAAGCAAAAAATTAGTCTATTACTATTTGCGGGCGAATCGCAGGAGTAATTCAGCCAAATTCGCAATCCATTCTGTCATCTTGTGATACAGCAAAGTCTCTCATTTGATAGTTTTACTGAGGAAAATAGACTCTCAAGAGGCTGATTGTTGTGAGGGACTGAGGGCAGAAAGAGGTGTCTCGCAAATAGCATATTCTGTGACGCAGCACTCGTGCAGCTGCTCTCTTCTGCAGCAGCAGCAGCAGCAGCAGGTATCAGCTGGCAGGTGCAGCTGTGGCTGGGCGCTCTCCGGCACGTGGAGCCCTGCATCTGATGCTGCAGTTGTGCACACACACACACACACACACTGCAGCGCCCACTGCCTCAGGCCGCTGGTATAAAGGCGCGAGGAGCCGGCGCAGCGCAACTCTGCCCTCGTCACCATGGCCGCCTTCAAACTTCTGCTCCTCGTCGGCTGCTTCTCAGCTGCCTGCGCCACAGGTGAGATTTCCTTCTTGCGCATTTCGTGCTTAACGTGACACACGCACGTCCCAGTGAAGCAATAAACTGCTTTGAGATTTTGGACATCTATATATCTGCCTAGTGCTACCTGGAGTAAAATACTATGGACCGTAGGGTGGACATATAGAAGGCTGTGAGTGATCAAATGGGACGGTGTGTTTTTATACACTGTGTAGTCACGCTAATGCGACCACCTTCCAAAAGAGGGAATAAGCATCTCTTGCTCCGCGGACGGCTGTGAGACGTGCAGCCGGCCGCTGTGGACGAGCGGTTCTAGGCGCTTCAGTCTGGAATCGCGCGACCGCTACTGTCGCAGGTTCGAATCCTGCCTCAGGCATGGATGTGTGTGATGTCCTTAGGTTAGTTAGGTTTAAGTAGTTCTAAGTCTAGGGGACTGATGACCTCAGATGTTAAGTCCCATAGTGCTCAGAGCCATTTGAACAATTTTTTGAGAAGTGCAGGGAGAGAGCGATTGAGTTCTGGAGGGTACCGACACAGATCTGGATCCACACTGACTCCATTTCTGTGGCCAGCTGTGTTTGACTTCTCATCTGAAGATCCATGGCGTGTGCAGCCCGATCGAAGTGGTCCAACATATTCTCAATTGGGTTCAGATCCGGAAAAATTTGGAGGCCGGGGTTAAGGGTAGGGGGGAGGGGGGGATATGCTAAACTCATCCTGCTGATCTTCGGACTACGCGCGTTCACTGCGAGCCTTTTGACACGTTGAATTGTCCTGCTGGGAGATACTATCGTCCACAGGAAAAACACGTTGCATGTAGGGGTGGACATGCTCCCCAAGGATACATGTGTACTTGTATTGATCCATTGTGCCTCCCAGAATGGCCCAGATCACCCAGGGAATGCCACGAATGTATCCTCAGTACACAATCCTCCCTTCTCCGGTATCGACCCTTCTGACGATTGTTGCAGCGCCTTTTCCGTCTGCCCGATGGAGCGTAAAACTTGATCCATTTGGAAAGGCCGTATGTCACCACTCAGTGGACGTGCATCTGCGGTATTGCCGTGAAAGTTCCAGCCTTCACGTGTGATGTGCAGCAGTCAGCACAGGTGCGTGAACCAGGTGTGCGCTGCAAGGCCCACACACAGCTACCTTCTCTGAACAGTCGTTGAGCAGACGCTGTTGGTAGCCCCTTGGTGCACCTGGGCAGTCAGTTGCTCAAGAATTGCTCGTGTATTCGCCTGATCACATCTCCTCAGCCGTCGTACACCCTTGCCATACGTGGACCACGGTGCATCAGACTTACCTCAACGCCGGTTTTGAATATGGCCAATTTGTCATGCAGGGTGTGCTTTAACTATGGTGGTACGGCAACATTTTACACACTTGTTTTGCAAATACACCTCCAGTTGGCCCCAGAGCTAGCGAGCGTGCCCTTGTGAACGTCAGATACGACGCGCTCCACTTCCGCATTACTGCAACGACTGCACTGTTTTCAGCGTCCGTCCGACACGCCTCAAATACCCTCCACTGCTAGTACTGCCATCTCCCGGCAGTGAGTGGTTATGAGTATTGGCGTCGATCGTAGACGGCGATCACATTAATGTGGCGGCGTCGTATATGTGGCACAGTGAACCTGTTCCACAAAAATCCAATCAAATCATTATTTTTCCGTTCTAAGAATGATTGTATTTTCTTATACATCACAAACATTCTTTTGAAACGTTACTACACTCCTCATTAATTTGAATGGTTTGTGCCGTATTTGTATATTTAGTCTCTACTTCTATGCCTAAGCAAATTTCGTAGAATGTACAAATCTTTGGTATGTTATATGTCAAATCCATCTCAAAATTTTATATTGTGGCCGATATTTCACATTTTATCTGTCACAAGAATAATCTTTTATATTTTTCCATATTTACGATACTGGTAACATCACTCAAGAAGATATTAACTTTGAAAATCCTGTGTACTACTAATCATAACGACAGATCTGTAAACCACTCCTAAAAACGCTCTGCAGACACGCAAACAGCTCCTAAATTACCAAAATAATTACAGTACAGACATGTAAACTCCTCCAAAATATCGTAGTACACAGATGTGCACACATGAAATCAACTCGTAAACTATCCAAATAATGCATAACGGAGCCCACAGACCCGCTTGCAAAATAACGCAACAGACACCCAAACAATGTAAGCAGACACTACATGCTGTCCCCTGTCCACTAGGCAGCACATGAGGGTGCTGACAACCCCGCAAAGTGACGCGAAAGTCAACTGCCACACAGGTGCCAGTTCAAGTCCAGCACACATGAGGTGGCGACATCCCTTTCATACTTGGTACCTGAGAAATTCCTCTCGAAGTACGTGCTCACCTAGGCACTGTTGCTGACGTCTGGAACCGCGCGACCGCTACGGTCGCAGGTTCGAATCCTGCCTCGGGTATGGATGTGTGTGGCGTCGTTTGGTTAGTTAGGTTTAAGTAGTTCTAAGTTCTAGGGGACTGATGACCACAGCTGTTAACTCCCATAGTGCTCGGAGCAATTTGAACCATTAATTCATTTGGAAAATATCTCTCAACTGCTATCTATACTATTTCTTTGAGTTTAAGTTACAATTGGTCTACGGTTATTTAGTTAGTTTCGAAGGAATGGAAACTGTTCCCTAGAAAGGCATCGAGCGAACTTTTGCTCCTTTTCTTTTTAGTTATTTTGTGCTTATTTTTCACGGATTTGGATATCATAGTATTTAGGGAACCAACTGCTGCTTCATGACACTCATTCAAAACTGTGCTTCCATTCATATACCTAATAACTGCTGTGTATTGGTGTCTGCTTCTGACCGTGCACTGTACAAACCGTAGCTAGTGTTCCTAAACTTAATCTGCCTGACTGGTCAATGGCGCTTCGTACAGCTGTTTTATGTTGTATGGGAGTTGACATGTGTAATGTAATATATACACGTAATTTTACAAGTGTGGCTGTATTCGAATTTCAGTAACTTAATGGTAGCTAAAATGCCAGCATTCACTGCATAATAGGATATTTTAAAATTTATGATGCCACAGCGCCTTATGGCCAACTTCAGCGGTACAGTACAGAAGAGAAGTCAGAATGTTAAGATATACATAGGTACATAGCTATGTATAACAGTTTTCCACAATGCTGCCTCTGTATCCAACGTTTTGCCACTTCATTTGTGTCTCAGAACAGGGGCAGCCAAAACTTCAGAGCATTGGCAGTGCTCACTTTCTTGTTCTTGCCTGGCTGCATACGTGAACCCCCCCCCCCCCCCCTTCCTCCATAGCACACTGTCTGAGCTGAAGTATGGGGAAGAAGGATAAACTGCTAAAGCACCGCATTTAAATGGAAATGCTGTCACATTGCGTTCAACTTGTTTTCCTAGTTTCTCAATAACATAGATTACAAGGAAAATAAATTTTCAGTGTTATTTAATTACTTTTGGGGCGCTGAAGACATAATACAATTTTTGTCTGGTACACACTGTTAGCATACGGACAGAGACAGACAATTTCACAGATATTCACGCTCGGATTGTCACGTAATTGTGACTTATTTAGTTTCATACTCGAAAAAAAAAAATCTTTCACACACATACGTTGTTACAGCCGTAACCAAACAATGTAGACATCATGGACAGTATTAATTTAAAAAATGGTTCAAATGGCTCTGAGCACTATGGGACTTAACATCTGAGGTCATCAGTCCCCTGGCCGGCCTAAGTGGCCGCGCGGTTCTGGCGCTGCAGTCTGGAACCGCGAGACCGCTACGGTCGCAGGTTCGAATCCTGCCTCGGGCATGGATGTGTGTGATCTCCTTAGGTTAGTTAGGTTTAACTAGTTCTAAGTTCTAGGGGACTAATGACCTCAGCAGTTGAGTCCCATAGTGCTCAGAGCCATTTGAACCATTTTTCATCAGTCCCCTAGAACTTAGAACTAGTTAAACCTAACTAACCTAAGGACAACACACACATCCATGCCCGAGGTAGGATTCGAACCTGCGTCTGTAGCAGTCGCGCGGTTCCAGACTGAAGCGCCTAGAACCGCTCGGCCACCGCGGCCGGCTTCAATTTAAAAGCATTTGTCTTTAAAACAGAAATTACACTGTAGATCAATCAGTTACATGTGCAGATGTACAGGTGTGCTTTCAACTGAAATGGCAAACGGTCTCGAAAACGGATGTAAGAGTGACAGTGTCGACAAAATTTAAGAAAACCATCCTTGTGACTCCTTCAAGGCTACAACGAATTCATCAAACATCGGGTCTTCTGTAACACCAGTGAAAGAGAAATATATGTTGTTTTTCATCAGAGACTTCCTTTTCAAATGAATTTCCATGAAGTCAGAAATAAGGTTCTCACCTGGCAATGTCTTATGGTAAGGAGTGTGCAGTCAAGTTCGTAAAATACGAGGTCTGTAACAGCGGATTTTAAATCGAAGAATCGTTCCGGGCATGTCCCTTGACTTAACCAGTGTACCTTGCAGTAATATACGAGGTGGTCAGAAACAGTTCGAGAAGCTTGTAAATGTGTTGCAGGGTAGGTCGTGCTGAGAAACAATTGTTAAGAGAAACACTCGATACCCTGCGCCTTTACGCAGTTAATTAGCATTGAAGTTAGTGAATCAAGTCGTTGCGCTCGCAAATTTAAGCAGCCTGTCTGAGACGGCGGTGTCTAACGCGTTCTCCGTCTGGTCTCCTAAAATCAGACAAGAGACTGATGCAAAAATTTTACGTTGGACGTAGAACGCATGCCACTTGTCTTGGCCGTCACAGTGATAATGAGTACAAGATCAGAGTTTTCACTCACAGCGGTGATGGATGCGCTCCCTACCCAACACACTGAAACGCCTCTCAGCGTATAATCACCGCCAGACGTCAGTTTTACAAGTCCACCATCAAACCATAGCGCTTGTTACTTAAATAAGTCTGCTCTGTGGATTACGAACTTCTGCGCCCTTGTAAGACGATGGGTCAAGGAACTACTCCGGCAAGAGTAAACAAGAGAAGATATGAATAAAAAGTATAAAATGTATCTCATTACGGTTGTAGATGATATTTCCTGAAGATGTTGTTGTTGTGGTCTTCAGTCCTGAGACTGGTTTGATGCAGCTCTCCATGCTACTCTATCCTGTGCAAGCTTCTTCATCTCCCAGTACCTACTGCAACATACATCCTTCTCAATCTGCTTAGTGTATTGATCTCTTGGTCTCCCTCTACGATTTTTACCCTCCACGCTGCCCTCCAATGCTAAATTTGTGATCCCTTGATGCCTCAAAACATGTCCTACCAACCGATCCCTTCTTCTAGTCAAGTTGTGCCACAAACTTCTCTTCTCCCCAATCCTATTCAATACCTCCTCATTAGCTACGTGATCTACCCACCTTATCTTTAGCATTCTTCTGTAGCACCACATTTCGAAAGCTTCTATTCTCTTCTTGTCCAAACTGGTTATCGTCCATGTTTCACTTCCATACATGGCTACACTCCGTACAAATACTTTCAGAAACGACTTCCTGACACTTAAATCTATACTCGATGTTAACAAATTTCTCTTCTTCAGAAAGGCTTTTCTTGCCATTGCCAGTCTACATTTTATATCCTCTCTACTTCGACCATCATCAGTTATTTTACTCCCTAAATAGCAAAACTCCTTTACTACTTTAAGTGTCTCATTTCCTAATCTAATCCCCTCAGCATCACCCGATTTAATTTGACTACATTCCATCATCCTCGCTTTGCTTTTGTTGATGTTCATCTTATATCCTCCTTTCAAGATACTGTCCATTCCGTTCAACTGCTCTTCCAAGTCCTTTGCTGTCTCTGACAGAATTACAATGTCATCGGCGAACCTCAAAGTTTTTACTTCTTCTCCATGAATTTTAATACCTACTCCGAATTTTTCTTTTGTTTCCTTTACTGCTTGCTCAATATACAGATTGAATAACATCGGGGAGAGGCTACAACCCTGTCTCACTCCTTTCCCAACCACTGCTTCCCTTTCATGCCCCTCGACTCTTATAACTGCCATCTGGTTTCTGTACAAATTGTAAATAGCCTTTCGCTCCCTGTATTTTACCCCTGCCACCTTCAGAATTTGAAAGAGAATATTCCAGTTAACATTGTCGAAAGCTTTCTCTCTAAGTCTACAAATGCTAGAAACGTAGGTTTGCCTTTTCTTAATCTTTCTTCTAAGATAAGTCGTAAGGTTAGTATTGCCTCACGTGTTCCAACATTTCTACGGAGTTCAAACTGATCTTCCCTTCTTCTTCTTTATAAGGCTTCCTGAAGATAGCCTTATAAATAGTCCGAGATTTAACTGATCTCCATGTAAGGCACAGTAACAAATGATATATGTCCAAGCCATGTCTCTTCATGTAAACGTAATATATTTTAGCTGTAGTGTACTCATTAGGAGCAGCAGGCGCTGCTACGACTCACTTGAAATTTAAAATATCTAATCCTTATGGCTTTTCCATATCTGTTTCAGAATCGTCGTGGGACGGATTGAGAGGTGAGATAACCATGTCCGAGTAATGCATTTGCGTAAGTTAGAATAAACTTGCATCAGGGACACCGTCTGAAGGTAAACTGTGTTCCTGAAAAGGTGAGCCTAAGCACGCATTCTCCTAACGTTCACTATAACACTCTAGCCTGATGCATAGTACAAATACTTTCGTTACCTAAAGTAACGCTTTGATTTTCCCGTATCACATTTTCCTCCTTAGAACAAACAAAAAGGAAGATGATTATCTAAAAATGTAAGGCTGTTCTTACAACAAATCACAAATATTACCACACCGGTGGGAATATAAGGAAAACATATATTTTAATAGTACTCTTACGCAACCAATTGGAATATCATCCACTTATCAATAATTCTTACATACTGTCGAGTTCTGGTCCTTGAACACGCAGCTTATTCCTTTGTGGGAGAAACAGAACAGCAAGAATATTTGTCGAACTGCACATATGGAATGAATTTATTGCACTATTGGAAACAAACTTATGAAAGTTCAGTTGAGTGATTCTCTATTAAATTTATGAAACATTGAAATGTGTCAACGTAATATGTCCAGTGATGTTTCCAAAATAACTACTGGTCTGTAGAACAAATACTGGAAAAAAATGACCTCCACTGACATCTGCCTGGAGTGAAACCAGTACTTACAAGGGAACCTCCCCATCGCACCCCCCTCAGATTTAGTTATAAGTTGGCACAGTGGATAGGCCTTGAAAAACTGAACACAGATCGATCGAGAAAAGAGGAAGAAATTGTGTGGAACTATGAAAAAATAAGCAAAATATACAAACTGGGTCGTCCATGTGCAATATATGCAATGTTAAGGGCAGTGTGAGACGAGGAGAGCCGTGGTCCCGTGGTTAGGGCGAACAGCTGCGGAACTAGAGGTCTTTGGTTCAAATCTTCCCTCGACCGAAAATTTTAACTTTTTATTTTCAGTTTATGTGACAAACCCTTATGTTTTCATCACTTTTTTTGGAGTGATTATTACATCCACAAGAAAACCTAAATCGGGCAAGGTAGAAGAATCTTTTTACCCATTCGCCAAGTATACTAGTTAGGTGAGTCGACAACATATTCCTGTCATGTGAGGCACATGCTGTCACCAGTGTCGTATAGAATACATCAGACGTGTTTTCCTGTGGAGGAATCGGTTGACCTATGACCTTGCGATCAAATGTTTTCGGTTCCCATTGGAGAGACACGTCCTTTCGTCAACTAATCGCACGGTTTTGCGGTGCTGTCGCAAAACACAGACACTAAACTTATTGCAGTGAACAGAGACGTCAATGAACGAACGGACAGATCATAACTTTGCGAAAATAAAGAAAGCAAAATTTTCAGCCGAGGGCAGATTCGAACTAAAGGCCTCTCGTTCCGCAGCTGTTCGCGCTAACCACGGGACCACGGCGCTCCTCGGCTCACATTGCCCTTAATATTGCCTATGTTAGGCATGGACGACCCAGTTTGTATATTTTGCTTATTTTTTCATAGTTCCACACAACTTCTTCCTGTTTTCTCGATCGATCTGTGTTCAGTTTTTCAAGGCCTATCCACTGTGCCAACTTATAACTAAATCTGAGGGGGGTGCGATGGGGATGTTCCCTTGTTAGCAGTAGAGCAATTTTTTTTTATCGATACATTTGCTCTCTGAATCCAATGGCGCGTAGTGTTGCGCGTAACGGTTCTCACCAGCATGAACGTACGGCAGGAAACCAAATGCCATGCGAAATATTAAAACGTAAACAAATACTATTTTCAACACAATGTTGTGTATTTTTAAATGGACACCCCCTATTATTTCGTATGCAATCAATACCACGAAAAATCACAAACATAGTGGCGTTGGTTGCATAGCAATACGTCAATTACATCCCGAGAAATCGCGAAGCAAATGTAACGCTTGAAATAAATGAAGCGAACAGCTAGCGCACGTCCTGAGATTCAAGCGTGCACCTCACGCTGCCTGTGTCAGGGGCCCACACAATGGGAAGGTATGCACAATCCAGAAAAATAAACAAGTAACACGTCCAATGCAAAGTTACGTTTTTCAAATTGTAAATATATGTTTATTCTAGCGAAATGATAACTAGAGCTACAATTAGAAATAACACACCTGAATTCACTTTGCTAAGCACATTTACTATCGCCCTGTAGCCCACAGAAACTGTATTGTTGTGCAGCATAGAAAATACACCCACATCTTGACCAATGACACTGTGTTACGTCAACATATGTTCGAAGTGCCCTCCGTTTGCATCAATACATGTTTGGCTACGGGTAACGAGAGAGTGTTCCACAGATTGTAGAGTTTCTACAGCTGATACTGCGGCACACCCGCAGTAATACGATGTCGCATGTCCTCTACTGTCGTTGGGGGTTCTTGATACACTCTGTCTCTCACTGCTCCCCAGAGAGAGAAGTCCAATGGCGTCAAGTCGGGGGACCGTGCTGGCCATCGCACAGTACCTCCATGCCCCATCCAGCTATTTGGAAATGTCGCATCTAGAACGTCTCTGGAAACTTTTGCATTGTGTGCGGGACATCCATCATGATGGAACCACACTAATAGACGAGTTTCCAATAATAGATCCTCCATGAGAAGCGCTAGTGTATGTCGAAGAAATGATGCATATCGCTGTCAATTCAATGTTTCACTGTAAAAATAGGGGCCTAGAATATAATTATCAATGATACCGCACCAAACACTGACACTCCACCGTCGTTGACGAGCAACTTGACGAATCCAGTGGGAATTTTGCACGGACCAGTAGTACATGTTCCGCAGTTTCAGGTTACCATGATTTGTAAATGAAGTCTCGTCCGTAAACAACGTATTGCTTAGGAATACTGGATTACCATGCAACTGCTGAAGTGCAAAACGACGGAATGCAGTGCGGGATTCAAAGTCATTCCCGTACAGTTCTTGGTGCAGTGAGATATGGAACGGATGAAACCGACGCCGATACAGGATTCTGCATACACGACTGTGGCTCATTCCTGCACCTCGTGCAGTTTCTCGTACACCCACCTGAGGACTGTGCGCTACAGCAGCCAGAACAGCAGTTTCGTTTCCATTGCCAGTCGCTGGCGTTGTACGTCGACGTTTTGTGGGAGACCAGCCTCCTGTTTCCGTGGGTGTCTTGCAGATGTCGCCAGTGCATCTACATGACGGACACCGCCGTCTGGATAGCGTTCAGCGTACAGTGTCACAGCTGCGGTTGCATTTCTGTGACATTCGCCATACATTAAAATAATATCTAGTTTCCCCTCATTACTGAAGGCCGACATGTCGACTAGATGACGGCAAATTTAACAAGCCACAAGAAAAGAAGTTTTAATGTGGGAACGTATTTTGATTACGTTACAGTATGAAAGTAGTTCAGCCGACCAAATTAGGAGACACTTGTACACTGAAAGTAGAGCGTGCTGTGGTGATATTGGTATGTTTACCGCAGGATACAGGCTTTGAGCACAATATTACATGCGACACATTACGTAAGAAATTGTGACGCCGTTGCTATCCTTTACAAGCCACACATTTGTGAATTTATGAGGTTTAGAAACGGGAAACCATGTGTGTTACCACTAATTAATTGTACCTCTAGTTGTCATTTCGCAACAATAAACATTATCAGTAGGACACCCATCATTCTGATACCGCATTGTTTGACACATTATTAGAGGTAGTTGAAGTCACGTACAGCTCAAGAAGGGGGTTAGGCTATCCCCCTTTGGGAGTGCCATCAATGAAAAATGTGCCAATGATGTGTTGTCATACAATACCAACACTCCACTGACGTAGTAAGTCGATCACGTCACGATTACCGGCAGCGTGAGGTGCACACTTGAGTCTCAGGATGTACCCTAGTTGTGTGCTTCATTTATTGCGGTTTCTCGGGATGTAATTGACGTATTGCGATGCAACCAACTCCATTATATTTGTTATTTTTCATGGTACTAATTGCCTACGAAATAATACGGGGTGTCCATTTAAAAACACACAAGTATGTTTTCAAAACTGTATTTTTTTAGTTTTAAAATTTCGCGTAGTATCTGGTTTCCTAAGCCCCTACCGTACGTTCACGCTGGTGAAAACTGTTTTTGAATACCTATTGTTGTTCCAGACATACTTGAGGTGGCAGAGTTAGGTGAGACACCATATATATATATATATATATATATATATATATATATATATGTGTGTGTGTGTGTGTTGCAAATTCTCTTCTCAGTTCACGTCTCAACTTCAAATATTTGTTATTTATAATTAGGTTTGTATTAAACTGAGTAGCGTACTAGGACTACAAAGAACACCCTAAGGTGACGCGTTATGATGAATTTGTATACTATCTTGCATGTAACGACATAGCCGGGAATACTACGAGGAAATTTTTATATCTCTGCTTGATGGATTGTGTCATTCCTATAATCTTCATATTTAGAGCACATGAGAAATACATGAAGAGCGGAAATGAAAAACGCTCTCAGTGCCATTTTCATCTTAGACCGCATATCCAGTGCTTCTGTGTTCCTGACACTCTGTTGTGTGTCGCTAAACTTGATCCAGTTTTCCACACGGTGGAGAAAGTCTGACAAACATGCGTCAGTAGATGGAGCATGGCTTTCTGTGTCAAGCTGTGCTTCCCTTTGCAGTTCCAAGGACAGAAAAATATGAGAACCTGTTTTTGTTGGTTACAGTTCTAATTATTAAAAACCCAATTCTGCATTATCAAAAATGAAACGTATTGCCTCAATATTAACGGCACTCATAACGAAAACTTCCTACGCGCTGTTTTGTCGAAAACTGACGTTTATCAGATCGTGGCTGTGCATAAAATACAAATTGATTCTTGCAAAGAAGAAAACAGGAAACGACCACTGTTAATACTGTAATGCTGTTTCTGTCCACAAACAGCACCGTAACCTGTACAGAAACGACACGTTCATCTCCAGACGGCTGTTGACTTTTACATTACATCTGCTGTTCTTTACATAAATTGTTGGAAAAAAATTAAAAAATTAATGTAAACGACAGCAAATGCGAACAGCCGTCTGAAGATGAATCTATTATTTCGAAACTATTTGTGGAAATAAATAGCCTTATTAACAGAGGCCGTTAGTGGTTTTCTTCTTTACAAGAAACAATTTGGAGAAACTTTCTTATTAGCAGTTAAAATCAGTTCGCTTCCTGGTATGGCACAAAGAACGTTCTTAGTAAAGTATTTATTTTGTGCTTCGTCTCATCTCTTGTGCGGTGATCCGATAATCAGCATAATTCTGTGGCATCAATATATCTTTTCAATATTTTAGATACAAATCAGTTAGGTACATACAGAGATAGAACCATTTTTCATTCGCCTGATAATCTCACATTTGGCACTTAGAACGTTTTCCATCATCATTCTTCGTATGATTTATGTCTGCAGTAGAGTCACCGTCAGCCTCTCGTTGGGTGTTGCTGACAACACTGATTCTAAGCCGTGGAGAACACGAAACGTATTAGATGGTCAACCAGCGCAGCAAGATTCCCTGCGAAATTCTGTGGTGCAAGAAGGTCATTAGGAGGCAAGAAACACACTCGAAAAGAGAAAACATTGGTAATTCACTAGGAAAAAACAATAATGGAATAAGAGATTTCTTTCGAGTGGCTGCTAGGGTTACGTATAACCTTTCATGCCCATACGAGCTACATTTTCTACCTCTTTCTAAGCGGTGTTCGTCGAGCCTCTACCTACTTTGGTATCAAACACGAAACTCTCCACTAACAAGGGGTGTGAGAGCTGCTGACAGATTACGACGTCACTCATAGTTGCTCACAGAAGCTTATCTAGCGTTGCAAACGGCATTTGCTATTCGAACCTCTGCATACTCTTTTGTCTTCCGTGCACCTTTACTCTGAAATTATACAAGATTCAAACTATAGACGACTCGTTCTCGTCTTTTCAACCAACAGTGCAGCTCCTGAGACGCAAAATGAAAGGACATCACCTGTGATATCAAATTCGTGACACTGTTAAGAGTGCACCATTCAAGAGACAGAAATTAAGAGGCATATATATACAATAACTTCGACACTTTCTTGAACTTTCCATACAGTTAAGTAGCTGTCCTGGGGCATGTACAGGGTAAGACGTGAGACACTCCATCGCCCCCCCCCCCCCCCCCCCACACACACACACACATAAAAGCACGTGCGCTGGCACATAGGTAGGACTAGAACATCCTATCCCCCTGGCTTCAGTAGGCCTGATCTGCGCCTACTTGTTCGCTAGTGAGGTGGTCCGTCCTGGGCCTCGTGGACATCTTCCACCTGGCGTCGTTCTTCGACATGCCCAAGACGGTGAGCGACGCGACGTCCGACGGCTGGGTGGCTGCCGTGGACTCCGGCGTCACCTCCAACGTGACCACCTACTGCATGGCGGACGACCCTCGAGTCTGCATGCTCTACGACGCCAACGGCATCGCCGCCGGAATCGACGTCAGCGTGAGTACTGCCTTGCCTCGTTCTCCCTCTGTCGTCTGAGACATGTAGTACCCGGCACCGGGGGCTCTGACGTGGAGGCGGACAGCGACCATAGCGCGCATCTCCTCACGGCTGCCTCAGACTTCGACTGCGACAGCCGGCACTTGGAATGCCTGACATGGCGTCCTTAAAGTCGATGGCAGACTCATAGAGGAAATACGTTGCTTGAGTCCAAGACAGTAGACAAGACAAAGACAATGAATGACCTAATAGAAGTTGAGCGGATCACATTAGAAAAGCAGCAGCAACATGGATGCGTTTCTCTGGGGACCTAATTGCATGGAAGAGTTTATAGGAGGCGTTTGTTAAGTAGTTGATGTGAAACGGGTGATTGTAGCGATGTTGATGATTATCTAATAAGTACTACTCTAACGAACTTATGGTAATATTCATTATTTCACAATATTATTTAAAATCTAACTTCATCCGTAATCGATGTAGTAGAATTCCGTGACTGTTTCTTTTGATGGGTAGAATAATAACCGCTACCATTTACAATAGGAGGTGATTTTATTTAACACACGACCAGTTTCGGGCTTGTGCCCATCTTCAACTGGCTTTTATTCACGTGCATCTTTCCACTGAGATCACTGTTTGTTTTTGATTCAAATAGTCGTTTCTGACAATGAGTGTGGAAACATGTACATGAATGTAAACCACTTGACCATGGGCACAAGCCCGAAACCGGTCGTGTGCCACATAAAACCACATTCTGCGGTCATTGGTAGCGGTTATTATTCTACACAATATCTAAAGTCGTGACTAAATAAAACACATGGAACAAAAACATCAGTCACTCCGCGGAGACCTCGCGTCAATACCACTTCCAGGCTTGTGAAAGACCCACAAGTTTATACAAGTATGTGGGAGTAACGTTCAGCCGAACTGGCTCGTTGGAGACTGGATCCTGCGGAACTTCCAAGGACTGGGGGCCACTGATTAGCAGCTGTTGACCCCCCTGGATTCCACCACCTTATCAGTAGCTCTTGAAGCAGATTGGTTTTACATCACACATATCCTAATGGCAGTTATAAGACGTGTGGAAGTAGGCCACTATGGCCCTCACTGACCACATAGCACATATCTGTGATACTGCTGTCCCTTCTGCATATGGAGCAGTCAACTCCGCTGGAAGCAGGACACTAACCACATCGCCTCACAAGTGTGCAGGGTCGGAGTGGAGACCACATGGCACCAAGTGGTTGGCCATCATATTCACTTCAGATCAGCATTAACTTAATGAATCAAATGTACAAAGCCAGCTTCCTGGCGGATAATGATGGTGTATGGTAGGGATGCAGCAATATCAGATATTATACCATCCTTCGAGAGTGTTCCGCTATGCCTCCCTCACCAGATCACCAGATGCTGATCAACAGCGCCAAGGTAAAGATCGTCGCACTGCTGATCCTTCAGCTACACAGATCCACTATGAGGTCGTGAGCTCATGACAGTACGTCTCAGGAACGGCTTTCGATCCATCAACTTGCAACTTAAAAATTCCCATTGGAATTTTACAGGACTTCCCAATGGCCGTTGACACCATGTTCGACTGAGATCTGAAGAGAATTGCTGTCCCCCATAATCTGTCACCTGAGGCTTTCTTTGAAGGTCTGGTAGTGTCAATACACAAACATAAAGGTGGAATCTGAATGCGAGACTACCAGCCTTTGATAATGCTTAACAGTGACGCGACAATTTTCACACAGCTGGTGGAAAACCGAATACAATGTTCAATCATTCCACAGCCCAAACTTCCCTAGGAGGTCAATACAATATCAGATCTGCTCTGTGCCAATACAGGAATTTAATCTTCCTAGCATGGATCCAGCGCCAGCCATGCATGCTGACCTCACTGGATTTTAGTCGGGCAGATGATTGTGTCAACCACACCTATGTCACTGCAGTGCTACGCACGATGCGATATCCGGGTGCCTTCACTGATGCAATAATGCACCTTCTACAGGTGGCACCATCATGGGCACTTGTCAGTGGCTGCCTGACAGATACCTTTCACATCAACCATTTCGTGCACAAGGGCTGTTCTGTTCCTATGGTTCTTTATGCTTTGACCTTGGAACCTTTTGTTGTGTAGCCTGAGTCAACGAGTAACAGGACTCCAATTTGGCTGATGAGTTTACCAGTCCATGGTGTATGCTGATGATGTGGTGTTCATCATCCGTGGAGCCGATGACATAAGAGATGTCATGTCCTAGGTTGTAATATACGCAACAGCATCAGAAAGTAAACTCAACATCGACAAGTCACTAAAGCTGCTTATAGGGTCAGGTTTGTCACAAGGGAGCGTTGCCCCTCTCTGCTTACCAACGCTCTATGATGCCTAGAACTAGACTTCACACCCAACATCCTACACACGATAACACTGAACTATAGACGCCTATGGGCCAGCATAGTGGATCAACCCTTATGGTCTTTAAATATTTTGCTGTGAGCACATTATGCCGACTTGTACTTAGCACCATGGCTTCCACACGTCACACAATCCCTGGGACAGGCTTTTAGTGTTATGACCATTAGAGCTTCTTTGTCAGAAAAGGGATGTTGTTTAAAATTAGATACAAGTCCCTCACTCCACCCAAGGACAGAAGGCATTTCAGCCTCGTCAGCATCTATAACAGGGCGGTGGTCTTCTACATCAGCGCCCACGTAAAGCTGTGGCATAGATGCCCATTGCGCCTTACGACCTCATTACTGATCATGATGGAACCAGCCTCTCTCGACCCATCAGTTATGTTAGGAGACGTCTTGGCTCCCTTCAGTCATCTGGGGCAATTTTATTTGGTCCACAGTTACCTTGCGTACTGCTTTCTGTTACTAAAAAATGGTTCAAATGTCTCTGAGCACTATGGGACTCAACTGCTGAGGTCATTAGTCCCCTAGAACTTAGAACTAGTTAAACCTAACTAACCTAAGGACATCACAAACATCCATGCCCGAGGCAGGATTCGAACCTGCGACCGTAACGGTCTTGCGGTTCCAGACTGCAGCGCCTTTAACCGCACGGCCACTTCGGCCGGCTTTCTGTTACTGTTACCTTTATTTAAATATTAACACATAACATGAACTTCTTACAGACATAAACGACCATTACGTTTCGTCCACGACACAAATAAAGCCAATAGAAAAGTTAGTGGATACAGTAACATCTTCTGTATCCAGTGAGGTTTGTTTTGCTAAATGTGTATTACTGTAATTGATGCATACGATGATAATAATAAAAGGTACAAAAACATAATAGATAGGCTACACCTAGTTGCGCATATGCTATGCACGATAATTCCATTTTGTACATCAGATGTCCGGGCATCCCTTCTTAGAGCCAGTACGTACACATACGTGCAATGTTCACTTTAGAGAAGATGTTCAAAGCGACCACCTTGCATCTGCAAGCACTTCGCCATTTTCTGCATCATATTTTTCTGGACCCTACGCAATACACCTGCATTCACTGGTGCTGAAGCAGCATGCATGTGATCTGTTAGATTTTGTATATACGTATGTGGAATACTATAAACTTGTTCCTTTAAGTGTTCCCACCAATAATGTGCCAGAACATTGGATCTTCATGTCCCATCCATTTCCTGGAAACGCTTTGTATAAAAAGACTTGCACATTCATTCCAAAGTGTGGAGGTGTACCACCATGCTGAAACCATTTTCTAATGCTTCAGGCAAAGTATTGCAAAGAAACGTACGATACAGGCGCGCATACAAATTGCCTGGCAATAGGTAAGGGCCTAAAAGTACTCCTCCTATGATTCCAGCCCACAGTTTTATGCCAAAGTGTGCCTCAAAGTCATGTTCACTGTTGACATGTGGATTGTGTTCCAAACAAAAATGGATGTTGTGGAGGTTGACAAATTATTTCACAAGTGAAGCTAGATTCGTCAGTCCATATCACGTTATCTTTTGCTTGGTGAAAAAGCCATTCATAAAACTGTACTCGCTAAATGCAGTCCTCTGGCCGCTGGTGTTGAGATTTTTTTAATGGTTTTAGGGCGCAAAACTGCTACTGTTATTAGCGCCCGGTCTGTGACTTAGGAAAATGTAAAGAAACCAAACTGGAAACCAGCAGCAATGGGAGAGAAACTCAAAAAAGTGGGAAAACCACAATAGAAGGGGGGTAGCTTGTCACCAAAATGAGCTTCAAATGACTGACGTCATCTCACTAACACTGATAAACTCATGAACGCGATCAGCTGAGCTCGTGTCATCTGCTAAAATGGAAGATATATCAGGCGACAGCTGTAGACGGGCGCTTAACGGAGTAAAATAGGGGCACTCAAGTAAAAGGTGTCTCACCCTCCACAGTTGAGAGCAGTGGGGACAGAGTGGTGGAGAATCGCCGCTTAAAAGACGTCGATGGCTAAAATACAGTGCCCTATCCGGAGTCCAGTTAAAATTACCTCCTCCCGACGACGAGTTCGTGAGGAAGAGGTCCAAGCACAGAGAAGAGCTTTCACATTCCGCAATTTATTATTGGGAAGTGTCGACCAATATTCGTGCTGTAAAAGAGCAACACGACGACATAAAACACTCCGTAGATCGGCGAAGGGAACCATGCGAACAGCAGGCTGAAGAAGAGAGACTGCAGCCTTGGCCGCTATATCGGCCGCCTCATTTCCACAGATACCAACATGTCCTGGGATCCAGAGGAACGCCACAGAGACGCCCCCCAAGTGGAGCAAGTGGAGGCAGTCCTGAATCGGGTGGACAGGGTAGATAGCTTGGAGACTGAGGAGAGAGCTGAGAGAATCTGAGCATATAATATACTGTATCCGCTGATGGCGACGGATGTATTGGGCACCCTAGAAACAGCGTAAAGCTCCTCAGTAAAAACCGGTCGGGAAGACGAAATCAATTAGGGGGGTCGCCAACAATATAGGCACTCCCAACACCAAATGATGTTTTAGAGCCATTAGAGTAAATAAATGTGGCATCCTTCATATGTGCGCATAGAGCAGCAAATGCCCGACGATAAACAAGAGAAGGTGTACCATCCTTGGGAAACTGACAAAGGTCACGAAGCAGGCAGGTCCGGGGCCGGAGCCAAGGCGGTGCTGTACCCCAAGTTGTCGAGTAAGTTTTAGGAAAGTAGAAGGAAATAGAACGTAGCATTTGACGAAAGCGGACTCCCGGTGGTAGTAGGGAGGAAGGGCGGCCTGCATACCCTAAATCCAAGGAGGCGTCGCAAAAAATATCGGATTAGCAGGCATGGAAGACAGATGGCTAGCATAACGACTCAGAAGGACAGCACGCCGATCGGACAGCGGAGGATCAGCAGTCTCAGCATAAAGGCTTTCCACAGGGCTGGTGTAAAAAGCTCCAGACGCTAAACGTAATCCACGGTGGTGTACAGAGTCGAGACGCCGAAGAATAGACGGCCGAGCAGAGGAGTAACCTGTGCTTCCATAGTCCAATTTCGACCGCACTAAGGTGCGATAGAGGCGGAGAAGGACCACTCGGTCCGCTCCCCAGGAGGTACCATTCAGGACAAGGAGTGTGTTGAGGGGTTGCAGACAGCGAGGTGAAAGATAGAAAACGTGGGAGGACCAGCACAGTTTTCTGTCAAACATAAGACCCAAGAATTTAGCGACGTCCGCGAACGGAACGTTGACAGGGCCTAGATGTAAGAAAGTCAGAAGAAACTCCGTACGACACCAAAAATTGACAACAAACGGTCTTACTGGGAGAAAAGGGGAAGCCGGTTTCGATGCTCCAAGAGTGGAGGCGATCGAGTCATCCTTGTCGTTCAAGAAGGCTGCTCCGTTGAGAGCTGTAGTAGATCGCAAAATCGTCCACAAACAGGGAGCCCGAGACATCGGGAAGGAGACAATCCATAGTTGGATTTATAGCAATGACAAACAGTACAACACTTAGCACGAGCTCTAGGGTACCCCCTTTCGTGGGAGAAAGTAGTGTTCACCTGCACTTTAAGTGTGCGCTCTGCCATAAATTCACGAAGCAAAAGGGGCAGCCGACCTCGAAAGCCCCAAGAGAACAATGTTCTGAGGATGCCTGTCCCCCAACAGGTATCGTATGCTCTGTCCAGATCAAAAAATATTGCTACTGTTTGGCGTTTCCTGTGAAAACTATTCATGATATAAGTGGAGAGAGCAACAAGATGGTCAACGGCAGAACGATGCTTTCGGAAACCGCATTGGGCAAGTGTTAAAAGACTTCAGGACTCCAGCCACCAGGCTAAACGGCAATTCACCATACGCTCCAAAACGTTACATATTCTACTCGTGCGAGAAATGGGGCGATAGCTAGAGGGAAGATGTTTGTCCTCTCCAGGTTTCGGAACAGGAACGACGATAGCTTCCCGCCATCTTCTGGGAAAAGTACTGTCTGCCCAAATTCGATTATAAAGGCGAAGGAGGTAGCGCAGACCATGTTATGATAAATGCACCAACATTTGGATGTGGATACCATCCGGTCCGGGGGCGGAAGAGCGAGAAGAAGAGAGTGCGTGTTGGAGTTTCCGAATGGAGAAAACAGTATTATAGCTTTCGCGATTTTGAGAGGAGAAAGCAAGTTTCTTCGGGAGAAAAGCTAGTGGGTAATTTGAAGAGCTCGAAATCTCAGCAAATTTTTGACCCAATGAGTTAGAAATTGCGATGGGGTCCACTAAGGTATCATGCGTGGTAGTGAGCCCAGAGACCGGGGAGGAACTAGGCGCGCCAGATAACCGTCGAATCCGACTCCAAACTTCCGAGGAGGGAGGGAAGGTGATAATGAGCTAGTAAAGAAGTCCCAGCTTGCCTTCTTGCAATAGCGGATGACACGATGGCATCGCGCACGGAACTGCTTATAGCGCATACAGTTGACCAAAGTAGGATGGTGGCGGAAAACGCGAAGAGCACGTCGCCGCTCACGTATTGCGTCACGGCATGCCTCGTTCCACCAAGGAACTGGGGGGCGCCGGGGCAAATCGGAGGTGCAAGGTATTGAACGTTCCGCAGCTGTAAGAATAACTTCTGTAATATGAGTGACCTCATCGTCGACGCTAGGGTAGTGACGGTCATCGAATGTCGCTAGAGATGAAAAAAGTGTCCAGTCGGCTTTGGAAAACTTCCAGCCTCTCGGGCGCATATATGGCAGTTGTGGCTACAATCTAAGGACATGGAAAGTGGTCACTCGAGTGTGTATCAGCAAGAGCGAACCATTCAAGTGGAACAGTACCGACCGAAAAGTCCAAATGAGAGAAATTTGTCATGGAGGCAGACAAAAATGTAGGGTCCCCAGAGTTGAGGCAAACAAGATCCCCTTGGTGGAAGACGTCTATCAATAGTAAGCCGCGCGGCCAAGGACGCGGAGATCCCCAAAGTAGTTGGTGGGCATTGAAGTCCCCAACCAGCAAATGGGTTGGGGGGGGGGGGGGCGGAAGCTGACCAAGAAGATGAAGGAGATCAGCTCTTGCCATTGGTGTGGAAGATGGAATGTATACAGTACAAAGAGAGAAGGTGTATCCAGAAAAGGACAGCAACAGCTTGTAAGGAACTGTTTAAGGGGATTGGCTCGTAATGGACAGTATCACGGAGAAGAATTATGAGTCCTCCATGTGCTGGAGTGCCATCAACAGAGGGGAGATCAAATCGGACTGACTGAAAATGAGGGAAAACAAAGCGATCGTGGGGACGCAGCATTGTTTCCTGGAGACAGAAGATGACCAGCGAGTAGGATCGTAAGAGGATCGACAATTCATCCCCATTGGCTCGAATGCCGCGGATATTCCAATGGATAATGGACATAGGGTGGATAGAAAAGGGAAGAATGTGACCAAGGTTGCCCTCAACTCAACGACTGCTCAGAGTCGGTGGCCGACAGCATGGAACGGCATTTAGCTGAAGGCAGAAGATCCTGATCCATAGGTTATTCGGGAGCAGCTCCTGCCATCAGCGATCGGCCGGTTGATCGGCCGCCAGCAGTGCGCGTTGGCGACACAGAAGACGGCCGAGGGCGGTTACCGCTAGGTGGCACTGTAGATGAGACACGCCGTGGCGGAGAAGGAGAGAGCTGGGTTTCTTTTTAGCCTTCTTGGAAACAGGACGTTGAGATGAGGGAGGAATCGATGGTTGTGAAGTCGGGGTACGTAAAAAATCTTCACGAGTAGGCTCTTTTTTGGAAGTCTGGGTGTCTGATTTTGGGGCTCGTGATTTAGCAGAACCCAATGAAGGGTGAGCCATACAGTGAGCAGGTGATAGTGGCGAGGTTGAAAGGGCGATCTTTGCACTGGCCGATCTGACGACTGTGGCACTGAAGGTGAAATCACAAGTCTGCGTGGCTGCCTCCTTTGTAGGCCGAGGAGACGCAAGGACAGTGCTGTATTTACCTGCATGAGGAACAGTGGGCTTTCGACTGGCGAATAACTTTCGAGCAGCAAAGGTCGACACCTTTTCCTTCACTCTGATTTCCTGGATGAGCTTTTCGTCTTTGAAAATGGGGCAATCTCAAGAGGAAGCCGCGTGGTCATCCATACGTTGATGCAATGAGGGGATGGAGGTGGACAAGCACTCTCATGGGCATCCTTGCCACATGTAACACATTTGGCCGGATGGGAACAGGACTGGCTGGTATGATTGAACCGCTGACACCGATTGCAACACGTAGGGTTTGGGATGTAACGGCGAACGGAAATTATCTCATAGCCCACTTTTATGTTCGATGGTAGTTGAACTATGTCAAATGTCAAGAAGACAGTATGGGTTGGAACGATGTTCTTGTCAACCCTTTTCAAGACTCGATGAACAGCCGTGACGCCCTGGTCAGACAGGTAGTTTTGAATTTCCTCGTCGGACAATCCGTCGAGGGAGCGTGTATAAACGACCCCACGTGATGAAATTAAAGTGCAGTGCGCTTCCACCCGGACAGAGAAGGTGTGTAGCAGTGAAGTACGCAGCAATTTTTGTGCCTGGAGGGCACTGACTGTTTCTAACAACAAGGTGCCATTTCGTAATCGGAACAAGACTTTACAGGACCTGCAACTGCGTCGACACCTTTCTGTATTCAGAAAGGTGTCGACGCAATTGCAGGTTGACTGTGGAGAAGTCTTGACCTTCGTCAGACCGAGATACAACAAGGAACTGTGGCAACGATGGAAGAACTGTCTGTGGCTGAGACTCATTTAACATTCGCTTGTGAGCAGACATAGTAGGCGATGAGGAAACCTTTGTGGAAGTATCCCCCATGATTACCGGCGTCTTCAATGGCGCGCTCCTTCCTCGTGGGGGCCCTCTCTGAGGGCACTCCCGCCTTAGATGATTGTTCACACCTCAGTTCACACCTCCTGAGAAACAGATGGAGCGACCAGTCGGCACTTTCAGAAGATACCAGCTCGGATAATCACCCCTCCCTGGGCCTGGCCATTACCAGGGGGGTACGTACGTTTCCTATCTGTGTACCCGGGGCGAGGAATTAGGCGTTACCCCGTCACCGACTATGCGTGGGAATGCGTGGGTCGGCCTTCAGACATGCACAGGGAGGAAAAAAGAGAAAGGGAGGAACAAAGAAAAGGAAAGGAAAGAAAAGAAGAGAGGTGTCAAACACCGCAGTGGAGAAGAGGGTAAAGAGAAGAAGTAAGGAAAAGAGAAGGACAAAGGAAGGACAGAGACTTGCCAGCAGAGAAAGCAAAGAAGAGAGACTGTTTTGCAGTTTGAAGCGTCTGTCTCTGGGCATAGGCACTAAACAAACTCCCAAAGGGGGAGAAAGGGAAGGGAAGAGGCGGTGGTGAGGGGGGGGGGGAGATGGGGGATGGGGAAGGATGTGGAAAAGGAAGGTATGCAGCCCGGAAAGGAAAGAGGGCCACACCAGCTCGAGGTCCCATGCTCACTACACACATATCCACAAAATAGTTGTGGACCCCCTGGGGTGTGGTGTTGAGTTAACATGTAACGATATGGATGCAGTTCTTCACTGTGCAATACTTCAACACCAGTATTGAGACATCTGGAACTGCCTTGCAATATCATGGATACTTCGCTGTTGTGATTCGTGAATGGTTACAAGAAGCACGTCCTCTGTATGTGGAGTACGTCTAATCCTTGGACGACCCTTGTCCATTACCTGTGGACGAAGATTACTGGTTGCCCCAGGCAACAAAAGTATTCTTATCAGGATGGCACCTTTGAGGGTACCGCACAGCATGTGCACGAGGAGCAGCAGCAGCAGCAGCAGCAACTTGGCTACCAGAAGTGCCCACCACTAAAATGATATCGGCATATTCATCCTCTGTTTTTTTTTTTTTTTTTTTTTGTGGCACCGCAAAGGAAAAACCGTTTCGAGGACCAATACAGAAAGGAAGAAAAAACAAATCGAAAACGTCAAGACGATACGGAAGAGTATCTAAAAGAGTCGACAAGACACCGGAGTCACCAGGGAAAAATCAAATCTCTTTTGCTTTTTAAAAAATTTAAAATGCGAGCCACAGCTCGCACGTCATCCGCTAAAATGCCCGGCAAAGCGGGCGGCAGCCCGACCCTGAGATGTAAGTGGCTAAAATAGGGGCAGAGGATCAGGAAATGTCTGACTGTTAATGGCTGGCTACAGAAAGGACAGCTGGGTGCAGGGTCGCCACTCAACAAGTGGCGGTGACTAAAGCGGCAGTGCCCTATTCGCAACCGGGTTAACATTACTTCTTCACAGCGAGACGGCCGGGAGAAAGTCGACCAGCTGTTGGGAAAGGTTTGACTTCTCTGAGTTTCTTCCCATGAAGGGAGCACCAACGGTCATGCCAAAGTGACGTGATATGCCGATACAGAAAATTACAAATATCTTGCGAGGGAACAGAGTAATAGGCAGGCCGACCGAGATGGACTGCGGTCTTAGCTGCAGCATCAGCAGCATCATTCCCAGGCATACCAACACGGACAGGAACCCACAGGAACATCACTTTGGCTCCCCCATCTGGGAACAAATGGAGGCAGTCATGGATCCGTCGAACGATGGGGTGGGCTGGATCAGGATCATCTAGACTCTGAAGGGCACTGAGGGAGTCAGAGCAGATCACACAGCGAGCGAGTTGGTGCCTGCAGATGAAGTGAAAAGCCTGACAGAGGGCAAAAAGCTCTGCAATAAAAATTGTGCACTTCTCGAGAATCCGGCATTGAAACTTATCAGCCCCAACGACAAAAGCACAGCCAACACCGTGGCGGACTTGAAACCATCAGTGTACAAAAATATGCTATCGGCAAGTTGTGAGTGAAGTTTGAGAAATTTGCAGCAATACGTCAGCTCTGGAGTTGAATCCTTCGGGAATGAGCTGAGGTCAAAATGAACACAAACCTGTGATTGAAGCCAAAGTGGTGAAGGGCTCTCACCCATTCGGAAAGTGGCGGGAAGTGTGAACTGCAGCTGCTGAAGCTGGTGACGAAAGCGGAGGCCGGAAGGCTGCAGAGAAGGAACGTACATCTCGTATTGGCGGTCAAGAATGTCATAAGAAAAAGGTCAGAGGTTGGGTGGCCTGGCATTTAAGAAAGCCGACACGCATACCTACTGAGTAGAATGTCGCGCCGGTATGACAGTGGTAGTTCACCAGCTTCTGCATGTAGACTCTCAACTGGGCTAGTACGGAAGGCACCAGTGGCAAGACGGATCCCCAAATGATGGATTGTATTTAGACGACGTAAGATAGACGGCTGTGCACATGAGTAGACAGTGCATCCATAATCCAACTTAGAGCGGACCAGAGATCGATAGACGTGGAGGAGGACAGTCCAGTCAGCTCCTTAAGAGGTGCCACTCAATACCTGAAGGACATGGCGGGACTAGGTGCAGCGTGCAGACAGGTAGGACACGTGGGGAGACCAACTAAGTTTGGTATCGAACGTAAGCTCTAAGAATTTCGTTGTATCCATGAACGGGAGAGGATATGGCGCAGTCGTAAGGACGGTGGAAGAAACACCTTGTACTGCGAGAAGTTGACGCAAACTGATATGGTAGCAGAAAAGCGGAAACAATTTGTGACGCTCCACGAATAGAGACGGTCCAGACAACGTTGAAGACAGCGTTGCAGGAGACACGTCCGCTGGAAGCTGCAATAAACAGCGAAGTCGTCAACGAAAAGAGAGCCGGAAATGGTAGCTGCAGGGCAGTCCATAATAGGGTTGATGGCTATGGCGAAGAGGACGACACTCAGTACGGATCCCTGAGGCACCGCGTTCACCTGCGAAAAAGTGTGGGATAAGGAGGAACCCACACATACCCGGAAAACTTAGTCTGTTCAAAATTCGCAGATGAATATGGGAAGACGACCGTGAAGGTTCCATGTATGCATAGTACGTAGAATGCCCGTCCACCAACAAGTATGATAGGCTTTCTCCAGATACAAAGAACATGGCCACTGTTTCAAGCTTTTGCAGAAAATTATTCATGATGAACGTCGACAGGATGACGAGATGTTCAACCGTTGAGCGGCACTTTCGTAACCCACACTGAGCATTAGTGAGAAGGTGGTGTGACTCCAGCCACCTCACTAATTAATCATTGATCATGCATTCCATCACCTTACAAACGCTGCTGGTAAGGGAAATTGGGCGATAACTGGGAGGAAGAGATTTGTCTTTACCAGGCTTAGGCAGGGGAACAATAGTAATTATACGCCAAAACATGGGAAATACACCGTCATTCCAAATACGGTTGTAGGTACGGTTGTAGGTATCGAGAAGAAAGAGTTTTCCCGCAGGAGGAAGATTCTGCAGCATGAGGACGTGGATTGTATCGGGCCCAGGAGTAGAAGACCTGGATGAGGAGAGAGCACGCTCGAGCTCCCTCATAGTAAAAAGAGTAGTGTAGCATTCTTGGTTCAAAGAGAGAAAAGAGATTGCACGAGCCTCCACCGCCTGTTTAGGAAGAAGGAAGGCTGGATGGTAGTGGGTGGAGCTTGAAACCTCCGCAAAGTAACGCCCCAAAGCGGTGAAAACATCAACAGGGTCGATTACGACGTTTCCCGCCACAGTCAGCCCAGAAATCCGGGAGTGGGCGATAGTCCCGGAAAGCCAGCGCAGGCCACCCCAAAAGAGAGAGAAATCTGTCGAACGAGCTAGTGAAGGAAACCCGGCACGCTTACTTGCTTTCCTTAATAGTGCGACGGCACTGCGCACGTAGTTGCTTGTAGCGGTTGCAGTTCGTTAACGTAGGATGACGGTGAAAGACACGAAGCGCACGTCGTCGTGCACGAATCGCACTGCCGCACTCTACAGTCCACCGAGGGACCGGGAGGAGAAGTAGGATAGAGGATTAGGCAGCCGAGAGAATAACGTCCACGAGGAGTTCGATCTGATCATCACAGCTGGGAAACGGCCGTTCGTCAAAGACTGCCAAGTATGAATAGAGCCTCCAGTCAGCAAGAAAGAATTTCCAATGTGAGGGCCCTTGTGGCGGGGTATGACTGTACAGGCGAGTCACACAAGGTAAGTGGTCACTCGAGTAAGTATCGGAAGGAGCACACCACTCGAGACGTCGCGCGAGCTGGGCAGAGCAGATCGAGAGGTCTAAGTGGGAATAAGTGTGCGTGGAATCAGAGAGAGACGTGGCTTCGCCGGTGTTAAGGCACACAAGATCAAAATGATTAAGAAGGTCCTCTAAAAGAGAACCTCTCGGACAGGTGACAGGCGAGCCCCAAAGACGATGATGGGTATTGGTGTCACCGAGGAGCAGAAAGGGTGGAGGGAGCTGAGCAACAAGCTGAACCAGGTCCGCTCTAGTGACAGCAGAAGCCGAAGGGATATAGATGGTGCAGAAGGGAAATCTAAATTCGGGAAGGAAAACATCGGCAGCAACTGCTTGCAAGTGGGTGTGCAAGGGGATAGGACGATGACAAACATAATCTAGTAGAAGCATCGTGACCTCACCATGAGCAGGAATAGCAGCAATGCCTTATCTGATAGATAATTAGTTATTTCGTCCTCCGTCATACCATCCAACAGCTGGGTGTAGATACACTGTGGGACGAGTTAAGTGTCCTGAGAATCCACTTATATAGGATATTCGGGGAGGATTTGGGCCTTGAGTAGTTTCTGGGCCTGGAGAGTACTATCAATTTCCAAAAGCAGAGTTCCATTGCGGAGACGAGAGCATGACTTCATAGGGCCGGCGATGCCATCCACGCCTTTCTGTATAACAAATGGATTAACAGTAGCAAAAGTCTTGTTTTCGTCTAAATGTGAGACTACTGGATATCGAGGCGCTACAGGAAGAGACATTGAGGCAGGAGCCTCATTCCGCATTATTTTATGTGAAACACTCAGAGAAACAGAAGGAAAATCAGTCATTGGGAAGAAATCCCCCATGATTGCCAGCGTCTCTGATGGCGCGCTCCTTCCAGCCAGGGGCCCTTCACAGGGGAGGCCCCCGCCTCAGGTGATTGTCCGCACCTTAGGTCATACCTCCATAATGGCTGACGGAGGGACCTATCAAGAGGAGGAAGGTAACAGCTCAGGTAATCACACCTCCGTGGGCCTGGCTGGTACCAGGGGGTACGTGCGAGCCCTACGTGCCAACTCATGGCTGGGAATTACCCGTTACCCAGTGTCCTGCTATGCGTGGGTGGCCATCAGGCACACACAGGGAGGAGAAAAAAGATAAGAATGAAAGGAAGAAAGAAAGGATTTCCTCAAACGCTGCAGCGGAGGAAAAAGAGAGCAGAACAAGGAAAGAAAGGAACAAGGAAAGAGCGGAACATGGAAAAAGTGAACAGGGAGAGAGCTAAACAGGGAAGGAGCAAAACGAGGAAAGAGCACTACAGGGAAAGAGTAGTACAAGGGAGAATATTCCTACAAGCAGACCATGGAGGCACGAGACATGTCCCCAACAGAGAGGAAAAGGACAGGAGGAGACAAGTAGCACAGAAAGAGAGGAGCTGCTGCGAGGGCTGGGGCACTGTGGTCGTCAAGCACGTACTCACCAAAGAGCGGTGAGCCCCCTGGGGAGATTCATCCTCTGGTGTGTCCCATCGTGAAGCCGACCTACATGA
The DNA here is from genome assembly GCF_021461395.2 of Schistocerca americana. Lineage (NCBI taxonomy): Eukaryota > Metazoa > Arthropoda > Insecta > Orthoptera > Acrididae > Schistocerca > Schistocerca americana. Next base: position 27,262,517 of record NC_060122.1, on the reverse strand, counting down.
ACTGGACAGAACCAGTTATGGTTGTGCGCTGCATGGTTTGTAGACACATGCGGGCAGTTTAATGGGTCACATTGTCATGTGATAGCCTATTGTCATGTGACAAAATGATGTGGTGGTTGGTGCTTTAGGGCGGAAAACTGCCAAGGTCGTAAGCTCCTGTATCGTAATGTAAGGAAAAACCGCTACTAAATAAAAACCGAGAGGAAAAAAGCAAAAACTCAGTCAAGCAAGTTTAAAAGAAGAACAGCTATGGACCAGGACGTTCCTAGGGAAATTTTCTCAAAATACCGTTGAGATGGCGTAGCTGCCTATGGAGGGTATCACGTTTGCTTCGCCATGCCGCTGCGGCGAATAGAACGTAAGATACGATAGACAGAACGTGTGTCATCGGCTAAAACATCTGTCAAAGTAGACGGCAACCATAGACGTAAACGTGAACAATTAAAAAATGAACATGGGATCAGAAAGTGACGGGCTGTCAAGGGTTGAGGGCAGTAGGCACAGATTGGTGCAGGGTCGCCACTTAATAAATGGCGGTGACTAAAACGACAGTGTCCCATACGCGGTCAGGATAGAATGACCTGCTCACGATGTGAGGGCCGAGAGGAAGTCGACGATGCTATTGGGAGAGGCGTAATGTCCCAGAGTTTGTTCCCCTGGAGAGAAGACCATTGTGCACTCCAAACTGATACTACATGCTGACAGACAGTGACAAAGTCACCTGAGGGAACAGAACAACTAACAGGCAGAGGGAGGACAGCTGCAGCCATTGCAACAGCATCAGTAGCACCATTCCCTGGCATGCCGACGTGACCAGGAATGCACAGGAACACCAAATTGGCTCCCTCCCACAGTAAGCGAATGCATGGATTCTTGGATCCGTTGCACTAGGTGGTGGACTGAGAACAGCACTGGAAGCTTTGAAGGGCACTGAGAGAATCTGAGTAGATGACACAATTTGGAAGCCCATGTCGCTGGGTGTACTGGGTCGTCTGATAAAGGGTGTAGAGCTCTGGAATAAAAGTTGAGCACTGGGCAAGAAACCAATATTGAAAAGAATCATCGCTAAGTACAAAGGCACACCCGACGCCATGGTCGGTTTTGGAACCTTTGATGGAGACGAGAACACTGTCCCCAAGTTGCGTGTGAAGTGCGAGAAACTTGCTGCGATACACCAAGCCAGGAGTAGGTTCCTTAGGAAGCGAATAGGCTCCAAAATGGACACATACCTTGGCACGAATCCAGAGCAATGAAGAGCTCGCACACATGGGGAATGTAAAAAATGGAAATTTGTTGTAGTGTCTTATGGGACCAAACTATTGAGGTCATCGGTCCCTAAGCTTACGCACTACTTAATCTATCTTAAACTTACTTACGCTAAGGACAACACACACACTCATATCCCAGGAAGGACTCGAACCTCCGATGGCGGGAGCCGTACGAACCGTGACGAGGCGCCTCAGACCGCGTGGCTACCCCGCGTGGCCAAGGCGAATAGGTGTCGAAGCAGCAAACGAAAGCGACCTACCCCTGCAGACGCTACTGGTGTAGGAAATTGGGCAATAGCGGGAAGGAAGGTCTTTTTCCTTACCACCTTTAAGTATGGGAATGACGATGGTCTCATGCTAGCAACTGAGAAATGTGCCATTTGGCCAAATGCAGTTATATTCATGGAGGAGAAGGCGAAGGCCCTCGGGAGATAGGTGTTGCAACATCATAATGTGAACGTCGTCCAGTCCTGGAGCTGATGTTTAGGACGAAGAGAGTGCATGTTTAAGCTCCCTCATAGTAAAAGTAGTATTGTAATATTCACGATCCTGGGAGAAGAAACATTGCCTCAGCCGCCTGTTTCAGAAAAAGGAAGGCAGGATGGTAGTGGTTGGAACTCGAAAGGTATGCAAAACATTGGCTCAAAGTGTTGAGGATATCAAGAGGGTCTACAATGACATTGTTCGCTACGGTCAGACCAGGAACTGGGGAATGAACCGCGTTTCCTGAAAGCCGACAGAGATTACCCGAAACAACAGAAGAGGGAGTAAAACTGTTAAAAGAGCTTTGAAAAGAAAGCGAACTAACTGTTTTTCTATCCATAAAAATGCGGCGACACTGAACACATAGCTGTTTATAACCGATACAATTCGCCGTCGTGGAGTTTAAAAACGCGGAAAGCTCGTCTCTACGCGCTGATTGCGTCGCGGAAAGCCTCGTTCCAACAGGGGACGGGTGCACGTCACGGCAAGGAAGAAGCGCGAGGTATGAAACATTACGAGACAGTAAGGATAGTGTTTGTAAGGTATTCTACCTGCTCATCAGTGCAGGGGAAATGATGTTCATCGAAATCGGCCAGTGAGGAGTAGAGCTGGCAGTCAGCTTTGGAACGCCACCAGTTGGTTGGACACACAAATGCGATGGGCATCAGCAAACGAATGACGCAGGGGATATGGTCAGTCGAGCGTGTGTCGGAGGAAACGGATCATTCGGGACGACAAACAAGCTGAGCAGTACTGATCAAAAGGTTCAAGTGGGAAAAGAAATCTGTGGAATTGGAAAGAAATGTGGGTGTAGCCGTGTTCAAACAGTTTAGATTGAGTTGGGTCTTATCTACTAGGAGAGCCACTCTGACAGGGCCGTGGAGAGCCCCAAAGGGGATGGTGGGCATTGAAGAGGGATAGCAGCAAAAAAGGAAGGAGGAAGTTGAGCAATAAGTTCCAAATGAGTCTGCCCTGGTGACAGTGGAAGCGGAGGGTGAGTAGATGGAGTAAGAGAAGGTGAAACTGGGAAGGGAAACACAGATAACAATAGCCTTAAGCTGGGTGTGTAAGAAAATAGTGTTACTATAGACGTCGTTTTGAGTGAGCAAATGGCTCCCCCATGAGCCTGAGTCCCCACTTCAGGGGGAGGGACAAAATGGACAGAAGTGTCGGAGGTGGAAGCGATCGTGAGGGCGTAATTTTGTTTCCTGGAGGCAGAAATCAACTAGACAGTATCATGGTAGGAGGAGCTGTAATTCAATCCTATTCTATCTGATTCCGTGAATGTCCCATTGGAGAGTAACCATACCCGATGACACGAGATGGGTCAAATAAGGTGGTTGCTGAGTGCAGAATCTGAACATGGATACTGACCAGGTTCAGAGGCTGGAGAATCCTGGTTAGTTCGATAGAGATATCAGTATTCACCTTTGGTTGGCCAGCAGACTCTTGGCAGTGCATCCCAGTGAAAAGGAGGTCAGCTGGGTGAGTGTATCGCGTGGTGACGCTGCTAAAGAAGAACGCTGAGGTGGAGAAAGGGAAGATCGTTTGCTTTGTTTGGCTGCTTCGAACCTTGGAGTTTGTCAGGCGCATACCCAGACGTTGGCTGGCTGGGTGTGTGGAAAAAGTCATTGCGGTTATACTCCTTTTTCGATTTCCGAGCTTCTGATTGCGAGGCATGCGATTTCGCTGGCGCAGGAAAAGGTTGATTGGTATGGTGTGGACCTGTAGCAGGTGAAGATGAGGGTGTGATCTTGGAGCTGGTCTATTTCACAACCATGGCACTGAACTGGAAGTTGCAAGTTTGAAGGGCCATGTCCTTCATAGGCGGAGGTGAAACGAGAAATATACCGTAATTGCCAGAGAGTGGTTTACAAGGTTTGTGGTTAGCCACTATTTTTGAGCAATGTGAGTAGGAATCTTTTCCTTCCTCTGGATCTCCTGAACAGCTCTCTCATTTAGGTTGGACAGTCACAGGAGGAACCAGCATGATAACTCTTGCATTTGATACAGTGGACACACACCCTCATGAGCGTCCCTGCCACAGTTTATGTATTTGGCTGCATTCTCACAAGATTCACAGGTGTGGTTGTAATGCTGATATTTATAGCAACGCATGAGAATTGGGATATATGATCTGACAGTATTAGCTTCATAACCAGCCTCAATTTTTGATGGATGTACCACATGGTCAAATGTGAGGAATAGAATGTGGGTTGGTAGAAATTCTTTACCAACCCTCTTCATGATCCAGTGAATTTCAGTAATTCCCTGGTCAGTGAAAGAGGCCGTTATTTCAGCCTCGGACAGGTCATGAAGCAGTGGAGATTATATGACACCACCGGAGGAATTCAGAGTGCAGTGGATCTCTGCTTTAACAGGATAGTGTTGCGTAAAGTAGTTTCTGTGCTTGAAAAGCACTTTCCGTCTGCAAAAGGAAGTTCCCACAACGCAACCAAGAGCAGGATTTCACAGGACTGGCAACTGCATCTACACCCTTCTGAATAACAAATGGATTACCTATCGTGAAACTGTGACCACCTTCCGTGTGTGACAGCATGAGGTATTTGGGTGCAGCCGGGAGAGGAGTCGATTCTTTCGCCTCAGTCCATTTACGTTTTTGAGATGAGGAACTCATGTCCCATAATACCTGCTCATACCTGCTGGGGAACCCCATCAGGAACAGCTCACCAGCCTGAGATGAATGTTCACACCTCAGGTGACACCTGCCAGACTCCAGTCAGAGGTACCAATCGGCACAGAGAAAGGTACCAGCTCATGCAGTCACCACTCCCTAGACATGGCCTTTACCAGGGGTCGTATGAGCCCTACTTGTCGACCCAGGGCTGGGAATTACGGGTTATCCAGTCAACTTTTACGTTTCACAGTGGACTGGTCTTTAAAAATGCACAGGGGGGAAAAAGAAGAAAAGCAAAGCGAGAGACGTCAAACGCCAAAGAGGAGGAATAGTAAGAAAAGGAAGGGCAGGGAAAGAAAGATGGGTGGACGCGACGAATCCGTACACATTTTTGCCAAGGCGTTCAGTATCACTAAGAAGATGACTTGGTCCCCAAGGAAGTGGAAAAGAATACCAGGAGGATAGTCGTGCAGCATTGAAAGGGAAGAAGCTTTGCAAAGCCTGGGACCTTGTAGCAACCAAGCACGTACTCACCAAAGAGTGGTTCAAATGGCTCTGAGTACTATGGGACTTGACATCTGAGGTCATCAGTCCCCTAGAACTTAGAACTACTTAAACCTAACCAACCTAAGAACAGCACACACATCCATGCCCGAGGAAGGATTCGAACCTGCGACCGTAGCGGTCGCACGGTTCCAGACTGAAGCGCCTAGAGTGGATCGGCCACTCCGGCCGGCTCACCAAAGAGTGGTGAGTCCCCTGGGATCCGGGGTGACAAAATGATGTCCTACTTACACACGACGAGAACTAGGGAACAGATGTCTAAAAAATATTAAAGAAACACCTGACAAGGATTCGAACCATAGCACCATATTGGATGTTGTTTCGATGTCCCATCAGTCTACTCTTTCTTTTTAATTAACAGAGTGACTTGGTACTATTATGTCCATAGTCAGTCATCACGTAATGCACACATTAAAAAAGTTTTGCATCGCCCCGGTTCCCAGAAATCTTCAAGATAGACGTTGACTGTGGATATAGTGTTATAGTCACAGTCCTTTTGACTGTTCAGAGACGTCACTAAACCCGCCCAAAGATGTAAACAACCACCCATGAGCAGCGCCTGGTCAGACAGCTGATCAGTTCCACTTATTCCACCAGGAAGGAGGTACACGGCTCGCGTTGTCTGTAGTTGAACATGCCTACACGGTCAATAGCGCGGTTGGACCGCCTCCGCATTGTATCTTTGTGCCAGAAAGGGCTCTCAACAAGTGAAGTGTCCAGGCGTCTCGGTGTGAACCAAAGCCATGTTGTTCGGACATGGAGGAGATACAGAGAGACAGGAAGTGTCGATGACATGCCTCGCACAGGCCGCTCAAGAGATACTACTGCAGTGAATGGCCACTACCCACGGATTATGGTTCGGAGGAACCCTGACTGATGCCGAAGCAAATGATGTAAGGATGTCAGTTGTTCTGTCACCAATGATCGCATTTTCAACACTTCCATTTGTATTCTTTTCAAGGTCAACAATTTTGCCTTTACACGCCTAACTTCGCAATTCGCAAAGGGGCGTGATCCGTTGCATCATAAAGTTCACGCACGATTGAATAATAATATTCGTAAGTTCTCCGAAAGTCCCGAAGTTTGCCTGAGCCTCGGTTTTGCCAGCTGTGTGCACCCATCAAGTATGGAAGAGTACTTCCTAGTGGACTGTAGAGTACGCTCCCACACGGTTCGCATCACGTCATCGAGAGAGGGGTCAGCTAGGAGCGCGACGTTTAACATCCACGGAGTGCGAAACAATCTGACTGGTTGCCGTTCTAGTTTGAGAGTTGTAGTCACAGCACAGTGATCCGTAAAGGAAGCTGGGATGATTTCAGCATTAAGTGTACAATCGCGCAGGTAGTCTGATAAGTAAAACCTGTGTAACCTATCCAACCTGCTACTAGAAGGCGTAGTAAAGTGGGTAAATTTAACGAGTATTTACATATCCAGACGTCTTGCAAGCGTAAAGAGTGGACCAATTCATGTAATTGACGACAGAAATTAAAATCTGGAGATTGATCTGCAGGACGCAACACGCAGTTAGAATCGCCACCCAACAGAATACCCGGAGGACTCTGACGCAACAGATAAAAACGCGAACAATCCGCTGCGCGACCAGTGTCAGAAGGAGCATATAAAAGAACCAAAGTAAGACTAAAAGGTTGACAACCTATGCCCCTGCCAGAATCCAAGATTTCCACCTCAGCAATAGGAATGCCTTCGCGAAAGAATAAGGCGGTCACGGAGAATATTCAGGTGCTACATTAAAGATCACACGAAAACCAGGTAAGGAGAAATGCCTAAATAACACCTCCTATAAGAAGACTATATACGCACATGAATCAAACATGAACTGACGCAGCGAAGCCAATCGTAATTCTGATTCCACACGATTAACATTTAAGGAAAGGAACGTGTAGGCTATACAGCGATGTACGAAACATCCGAACAGAATTAAGTAGACAGCTGAGGGCCAAGATCCACTGCGGAATCCACAGATGAGTCAGACATCGGGGGTCCACGACCGCCGCCATCGCAACCTTGTTTCTTAGATTTCTTACGTGCCACCGCACGGTCAGGATTATGCGCTGCTTCTGTCGGCTACGAGCCATGGCGGCCTCTGTAGACGGAGGTTTGAGAGGGATCATAGGCACAGCTTCCTGTCCCCCAGGACTAGGGGCATGTAATACACTTCCAGACAATAAGGCGGAAGCATTCTGTGGAACTGCCAATGCAACAGACGATACTTGGCCGCTAATTTTATTCCCTCAGGAGTTGCAGTGGTCAGAAAATTCAGGAAACCGTCGGCGGCTGAAGACGAAGCAGCAGGAGAGCACTGCATCGTCACAGACTAAGGGGGGGCGGGGGGGGGGGGGGGGGACTCCGTTCCCTCTCGACACACAGTGAGTCGGGGGAGGGGGGGGACGCTGGAGATAACATCTTCACCACTCACCGTACCACGGGCGGGAGCTATCGCAGGATCCCTCTTGACCAGTATACATGACAGGGACGCGGTAACCACACACCTGTAAATGTGATTGAATACTGCGTTCCACTTGATTTTCCACAGAACGAATTCCACTGTAACACTGTAATCTGTGTTGAGTAGACCAGAGTTCACGACGGACGTTTTTCAAAGTACCATAATATGTCAATGCGTTCTTTAGAAGGTTGTCATTATCTTCTGGCGGGAGGTTGAACACTCGAACATTGGTATATTCAATTTCAGCATCTGTGAGTGACACCATACTGACGGAATTATCGCGATGCTTGAACGGGACGTGAGAACCATGTCGCGACAGTAATCTTTTAACGTGAAGGAGATCCATAAATTTCACTTAAAACAAGTACTCGTCTGTATCAAAATAAGCGGTGTGGACCTGATCAGAGTTCACATGAAATGCATCGACAAGCCAATCGTGGATTTCTAGAGACCCGGGCTGCACGTGTCGCGTTGTTTTACAGAAAGTAAAGCTCACAGTACCTTTTCGTGGAATGCACGTTGGAGCCTTCATAGCCATTGCGGAGCAGTCGACGCCGCTGCAAGTAGAGGAACACAAACAGACAGTAAGGCGGAGCGGAGGCGCAACGACTCACTCGGCAGACAGAATAACACTAACGATGAAAACTCCACACAAGCGACGCTGTGGCGAGTGAAGTAAACAAGAACCTTCCCGCTCGGCCCTCGAAGCGGTCCTTTGCTGGGACAGCGCGTTGGGCCCCTCCCCTCACTCAGAGAGCCACCCACGATGGCGACCGGTGGGCAGCGCAGGGTGGCACGCATTCCTCTGACCATTCCCGTGCGCTGCATGATGTGACAGTGTTGCCGGCTCCTTTCAAAACGGGCACATCCTAATTTTGCCAGAGAAACTTCTTGAATCTGGATGTGGAATCGCGTCCGGACCTCCGAGTGTGGCAGTTTCTCTTCACCGGCTATTTATTCTAGCCATGTTGGGAAATTTCGGATCTAATTACACTACTGGCCATTAAAACTGCTACACCAAGAAGAAATGCAGATGATAAACGGATATTCATTGGACAGATATACCATACTAGAACTGACATGTGATTACATTTTCACGCAATTTGGGTGCACAGATCCTGAGAAATCAGTATCTCCACCTCTAGCCGTGGTAACGGGCTTGATACACCTGGGCATTGAGTCAAACAGACCTTGGATTGCGTGTACAGCTTCAACACGATACCAGAGTTCATCAAGAGTAGTGACTGACGCATTGTGACGAGCCAGTTGCTCGGCCACCATTGACCAGACGTTTTCAGTTGCTGAGAGATCTGGTGAATGCGCTGGCCTGGGCAGCAGTCGAACATTTTCTGTATCCAGGAAGGCCCGTACAGGACCTGCAACATGCGGTCGTCCACTATCCTGCTGAAATGTAGGCTTTCACGGGGATTGAATGAAGGGTAGAGCCACTGGTCGTAACACGTCTGAAAAGTAACGTCCACTGTTCAAAGTACCGTCAATGCGAACAAGAGGTGACCGAGACGTGTAACCAATGGCACCTCATACCATCACGCCGGGTGATACGCCAGTATGGCGATGACGAATACACGCTTCCCATGTGCGTTCACCGCGATGTCGCCAAACACGGATGCGACCATCATGATGCTGTAAACAGAACCTGCATTCATCCGAAAAAATGACATTTTGCCATTCGTGCACCCAGGTTCGTCGTTGAGTACACCATCGCAGCTGCTCAGGTCTGTGATGCAGCGTCAAGGGTAACCGTACCCATGGTCTCCGAGCTGATAGTCCACGCTGCTGGAAACATCGTCGAACTGTTCGTGCAGATGGTTCTTGTCTTGTAAACGTCCCCATCTGTTGACTCAGGGATCGAGACGTGGCTGCACGATCCGTGACAGCCATGCGGATAAGATGCCCGTCATCTCGACTACTAGTGATACGAGGCGGTTGGGATCCAGCACGGCGTTCCGTATTACCCTCTTGAACCCACCAATTCCATATTCTGCTAACAGTTATTGGATCTCGACCAATGCGAGCAGCACTGTCGCGATACGATAAACCGCAATCGCGATAGTCTACAATCTGACCTTTATCAAAGTCGGAAACGTGATGGTATTCATTGCTCCTCCTTACACGAGGCATCACAACAACGTTTCAACCGAGCGAGGTGGCGCAGTGGTTAGCACACTGGACTCGCATTCGGGAGGACGACGGTTCAATTCCGTCTCCAGCCATCCTGATTTAGGTTTTCCGTGATTTCCCTAGATCGCTTCAGGCAAATGCCGGGATGGTTCCTCTGAAAGGGCACGTCCGATTTCCTTCCCCATCCTTCCCTAATCCGAGCTTGTGCTCCGTCTCTAATGACCTCGTTGTCGACGGGACGTTAAACACTAATCTCCTTCTCCACAACAACGTTTCACCAGGCAACGCCGGTCAACTGCTGTTTGTGTATGTGAAATCGGTAGGAAACTTTCCTCAAGTCAGCACATTGTGTGAGTGCTCTGAAAAGCTAATCATTTACATATCACAGCATCTTCTTCCTGCGGCCAGAGTGGCCGAGCGGTTCTAGGCGCTTCAGTCCGGAACCGCGCGACCGCTACGGTCGCAGGTTCGAATCCTGCTTCGGGCATGGATGTGTGTGATGTCCTTAGGTTGGTTAGGTTTAAGTAGTTCTAAGTTCTAGGGGACTGATGACCTCAGAAGTTAAGTCCCATAGTGCTCAGAGCCATCTCCTTCTTGTCAGTTTAATTTCGAGTCTGTAGCGCGTCATCTTCGTGGTGTAGCAATTTTAATGGCCAGCAGTGTAGTATGGCAGACCGAGCCCAGAACCTTTACGCTTGTTTTTCACCCTCAAAGCTCTATCGATACAGCGGTGGGGACAGTCCTGTTCAAAGCTTCGGACTGACAGTGCCTGTCTGCTGCCCTTCTAAACATCAAATCTCTGTCCCATACATTTCTAGCCTAGCGCAACTGCAAGAAAAAATATACCGAAGTCTGAGAATGTACGAGTCTTCCTTTTTGTCTGCCAGGGAGTGCCATAACAGTGTACACTGAAATATTTTTTCTGCATACGAAGTCGGATGAAAATTACTTTTTTAATCGCAGGGGAAGTTGTGCAGACTGGTTGTGATACTAGCAAAGCCTAGAATTAGCCGCTTTTTTACCGCTACTTCCTGATTACACATAGACAAAGACCCTCCATTCCGAAACATGTGTCCGGATATCCAAAAAATATACTATTTTTACTGTTTGGATTTGCTTCAACTCATAAAATGCGATATTGCCAATGGAAAATCAGTAAGAAGCGCCAGTGACACCAACAGTTCATCTGCAGTTTATTTAATAAAACTGTAGAACTGCAGACTTTTTATAATTTTCTACCTGACAATCTGAGTAGTTCATTGTGTAGTAGAACGTTCATTTTCTTAGGAATGAGTTGTACAGTATCACGTGACCAACTGCGCTCCGTCGACTGGGAGGGTGCACTTCGCTCCACACAGGCATCATGTTTTGCAGGTTTTGGTGGACGATGTGTCCGGCCTGGACGTGGATTACGACTGGGACTCGCAGGAGATGTACGTCAAAATGGAGCGCTTTGGTGTCCCCATCTACAGGACCCGTGTCTACTGGGTGTCGGAAGGTACGCAATCTCTCTTCTGAAATTCTACAAATTACGAAAGTTGAGTTACTCTCTTCGACAATCGAGAGCTACTGTAACTATCCCATTATGCCACGATCGCCTAATTACTACGATATTCACATTATAGGTTTCGTAAATTTGTTGCCATCTTCAGATATGATAATTAATCCGTTAAAAGCCTCATCATAATATATAAAAATACAAGTTATTCATTCTGAACATCATCAAACGGTATAAAGTATGTAGTAATTAACCGCAACTGTTTCGTCAGCACAGAAAAGGAAGAGGGGAGGGGTTGGATCACTAGTTTCTCCCCCTGTTCACACCACACCAGTTACTTTTCAGTATTTTCTTAGAACCATGGGAGTTCTGTTAATGAATCCTAAATGATGAGCAATAATATCGATATCATTTCGTAGAAGATAGCTTATGTGTCGTTTTCAGTTTCTCCAATAAAATGTACTACCTGCAAGAAATTTGCTCTTATTTGTTTTCAACTTATTTGCAGAATGTCAAATGAAGCGGATATGAACAGAACAAAATGAAAAAAATCTTGATTCCTAGTCTACTGATGACAGTTTCCAAATGTATCATTGTAGTAAGCATAAGCACTAGGTGGTTGTTAGTGACTTTAGCAGTATCACTATGTAACAAACGTCTGGTGACTCGAACACTCGACAGAAATCCACAGATGGAATGCTCTACACTCCTAACAGGGCACTAGTTGAGGACTGCGCACTTAGATGTAGAATTCATGCTTGCAACATAATAATTTATTATAATGTCGTCAGCTATGCAGTAACAGCAGACTCCCATGTTGTACAGATGAACTGAACGAAGGGCGCAGCACGTGGAAGAACGGACTGGGCAGCGGTCTCTGGTTCGAAGGCAAGAACGGGCGTCTGGAGATCCCCATCGAGCAGGCGAAGATCGAGAGCGACACGCCGTACACCGAGCAGGCGTGCATCCCCACCATGGGTGAGTGTGGCGCCTGCGCTCGCCGTGGACAGCCTCAGCTGGGATCTGCAACTACTTGCCAATTATAGACTGCAAAGAGAGAGAGAGAGAGAGCAAAAGCTACAAGAGCTTGCGTTGCAGGTTGCATATCTAGCGGCTTACAGGACAGCAAAAATTTGATTTTCAGTACTTCACGTAATTTCTTATAACCTGACGTTAAAGGTATAACGTTAAAAGTCAAATATTAAAGTCCATATATTATGAGGCAGCGTAACTCATGTTCTGCAGATTACCCAAACTGTATTCAGCCAACACCTAAGAATGAGTACTCTTAGCGACTTCCAGTAAATTTTATACATAATTTCAAGACTTTTCGTCGTCTAGCCCCCCTCTCCCCCACCCATCCGCAACGAGAAAAGAAGGGCAAAAGGATTATCGCTCACTACATTTTTGCTCTTCATGCAGCAGAACTCCAGCACCAGTTATGACCAATTAATTTGTTACTACTGACTATTTGCAACACATTTTACAGACGCTATTCACATATACCATTGAATATATCAGCAAAGTTAATGCCGGATCGCTATAATTAAAGTGCAGCTTCTATCGGAGGTCCAGTGTGGGCTGCAATTAACATATGGCAGTCAAACTTGGTAGAGGTGCTACTCCATTCATGCGGAACCACTTTGTGCTGGAAAACAAATTAGTTCCAGTTGTGGACACCAGTTGCAAATTTGACACTGTACACTGTCTGTATGACGGTAAGACATCCACGCTATCACTTGACAAGCCATAACTTGGACGAACAGTATGGCTATCGAGAAGAAAGACGCTGCGCTGTCAGTGAAGCTGTTGTATGCGAAAGGCAGTAATTACAGTGATGCAATGAGAGAGTACCGCCGACTGAATGGTCTGCAGAGAGACCTGATGTCATTAACTGGTTTAAAGAAGATGACGATCAAATTCGAAACCACAGGTGAGCTTGGTGTGTCACCTGGAAGAGGAAGGCGTTCCACCCCCAATGGAAGTTATTGATGAACTCGTTGTTGCTGTAACTGACCGTGCAGCACTTCTGCAGGTAGTACATGCAGTGTGACGAGAGTTGTCCATCCCACGGTCAACAATACGGAAAGTTTTGCTGTCTATTTTGCACTGGCATGCGCAAACGATCCAGACGGCGCAGCAACTGAAACCTCATAATCGTAGCAACGGTCTGAATTTGGTCTTCGATTTCTGGCGTGGATCAGAGTTGATGAAATATGGCCTGGCAATATCCTACGGGGTGACGAGGTACATATTACACAACAGGGTGCAGTAAATTCACACAACTGCCGAATTAGAGGTACTGTTAAACCGTGTGTTGTGGAGAAAGAGCCACTGCACTCGCTGTATCTGATTGTGTGTGTAGATTCACAGTCAGCTTTACTCTCGATCCATTTCTGGTACAGGAGTCTACACCCAGAGAGTCTCACAAGTGTACCATGACGTCTGCACGTTATCGAGACCTCCTTGTACTGCACGTGATTCCTGATATGGAAGAGTGCAGCTGTGTGCAAACCCCTGTCTTCATGCAAGATGGGCCACCTCATGTCAATTGCCCAGTGAAAGATCTGCTTCAAGCTATCTTCCACGCACATCCTATCTCCAGAGGTTTTCTAGGTGCATGGCCTGCGACATCGCCTGATCTGAATCCCTGTGACGTTTTCCTCTGGGGTATCTGAAAGAAAGCGTGTACCAGGGATACGCTCTACCTGATCTGAAGTACAGTACACAGAAAGGCGTTGTTCAGAGCCCACCGGAACTGCAACGAGCAACTGTTGATCAAGTCGTTCCCACATGCAGCATCTCGTCGAAGCCTCCGGTGCTTACATCGAACAAATTGTGTAAGCGCCAGTTAATCATATCAACGTTATGCCTTACTCACTTGTTTGACCTCAACTGACCATGTCCCGTTCCTTATCCATTACACATGCAAACATTTATATACATCTTTCTTGCATTCGCAGGCCAGATTTGCACATGTTGGCCAAAACTGAAAATAATTTTGTTTCCCAGCATAAATCAGTTCCACAGTAATTAATTACAATATCTACCAAGTTTCGCTACCATACGATAATGGTCGGTGGGATATAAGTCAGGGGCAGCTTGAAGCGCAACGCCTCAGCCAACATGCCGAAGGATTTCCGAGCAGTGGATCGAGGCGGCAGATTCGTAATGATGGTCGCTTTCGACTAGACTGTAATTGTTTTGGTTATTCTTTTGTTTGTCTTTGAGAAAAAAGCTACTTTTCATTTTCGTAAGACCTTTTCTTTCATTGCCCACTCACCTTGAAAGTAAGCCCACAAACCTTCACAGATCTGCAAGTGGTGCGATACTTTTTTACCATATTGTATAAATGTTCCAGTTGAAGGTCACAGGTGCTCCTAAGCCTGTTCGCGAATTATGCTGTTGCGTGTAACAGAGTCGCAGTGCCACAAAAGTGTAGCTGGAGAGTCAGCAGAGGACGGGGGCTTGGTGCAGCAACTCATATCACATAAATAAATGTAACGTATTGGGCATGATTCCGAGATGGAAACACTCCCCTGGAAAGTTGTGTTCTGGGATCAACAACAGTATGGGAAGTCCAGTAGTTGAACGACCTACACTGGAAGATACAGGCTTACGCCTCGAAATAGAGAACGCAGTCCAATATTCACTGCTCTAGACATTATATCTGGTGACATGACCAAAGGAAGGTGCTGCATTAGATGTGTACAAGAATGTGGGAAACTGCGAAGAGGCCAGAAGTCAAAGTCTCTCTTTGTCCACCTACACAAGAAAAGGTCAATTAGAAACTTCTCGAACTACAAAAGTATTGCTCTCATATTCCACGCATGCAAAATTTTGCCCTAAATGTTGAACCAGCGTTTGACGCCATACATTCAGCCACTCATATCCAAAGAACTAGCAGGTTTTGTTGAAGTAAAACGGAACTCGCGAATAGATTTTCAACGTACATTAAAAAATAGACAAATCGCGGGAGTTTGTCTGCATCTGGTTGCTTGACTGTAGGAAAGCGTCTGTCTGAGCAAAGTTGTGGCAGCTGCTTTCAGACTTTGGTGTCCCACCGCAATTCTATTCAATAACTTCGTCGTTGTGAAGACAAGTGCTGGTATTTTTGATTACTTCAGTGAAAAAAAAAGGGGGTGAGATAGTATTGTGCTGTTACCTCCCAACTGTGCACCGTCCATGCAGAACACTTCATTAGTAAGGCTCTTGAAGGTTGGACTACAGAGACTCAACTTGTGGAAGAGCTATACTACTGGCAGCTAAAATTGCTACACCACGAAGATGACGTGCTACAGACGCGAAATTTAACCGACAGGAAGAAGATGCTGTGATATGCAGATGATTAGCTTTTCAGAGCATTCACACAAGGTTGGCGCCGGTGGCGACACCTACAACGTCCTGACATGAGGAAAGTTTCCAACCGATTTCTCATACACAAACAGCAGTTGACCGGTGTTGCCTGGTGAAACGTTGTTATGATGCCTCGTGTAAGGAGCAGAAATGCGTACCATCACTTTTCCGAATTTGATAAAGGTTGGATTGTAGCCTATCGCGATTGCGGTTTATCGTTTGGCGACATTGCTGCTCGCGTTGGTCGAGATCCAATGACTCTTAGCAGAATATGGAATCGGTGGGTTCAGGCCTCGGCCTCGTATCACTAACAGTCGAGATGACAGGCATCTTATCCACATGGCTCTAACGGATCGTGCAGCCACGTCTCGATCCCTGAGTCAACAGATGGGAAGGTTTGCAAGACAACAACCATCTGCTCGAACAGTTCGACGACGTTTGCAGCAGCATGGACTATCAGCTCGGAGACCATGGCTGCGGTTACCCTTGACGCTGCATCACAGACAGGAGCGCGTGCGATGGTGTACTCAAAGACGAACCTGGGTGCATGAATGGCAAAACGTCATTTTTTCGGATGAATACAGGTTCTGTTTACAGCATCATGATGGTCGCATCCGTGTTTGGCGACATCGAGGTGAAAGCACACTGGAAGCGTGTATTCGTCATCGCCATACTGGCGTATCATCCGGCGTGATGGTATGGAGTGCCATTGGTTACACGTCTCGGTCACCTCTTGTTCGCATTGACGGCACTTTCAACAGTGGACGTTACATTTCAGATGTGTTACGACCACTGGCTCTACCCTTCATTCGATCCCTGCGAAACCCTACATTTCAGCAGGATAATGCACGACCGCATGTTGCAGGTCATGCACGGGCGTTTCTGGATACAGAAAATGTTCGACTGCTGCCCTGGCCAGCACATTCTCCAGATCTCTCACCAATTGAAAACGTCTGGTCAATGATGGCCGAGCAACTGGCTCGTCACAAATGCGCCCGTCACTACTCTTGATGAACTGTGGTATCGTGTTGAAGCTGGATGGTCAGCTGTACCTGTACACGCCATCCATGCTCTGTTTGACTCAATGCCCAGGCGTATCAAGGCCGTTATTACGGCCAGAGGTGATTGTTCTGGGTACTGATTTCTCAGGATCTATGCACCCAAATGGAGTGAAAATGTAATAAGATGTCAGTTCTAGTATAATATATTTGTCCAATGAATACCCGTTTATCATCTGCATTTCTTCTTGGTGTAGCAATTTTAATGGCCAGTAGTGTATTAACAAACTCCGATTGTCCGATGACACTGTGCTTTTAGCTGGCAGCGAAGACAAACTTGCTGATTTGCTAACAAAAGTAAACGACATTAGTCTATCACATGGATTGGACCTCAATCTCAGCAAGTTGAAACTATGGTAATTGTTCGAGGAGCACAGGTTCGACTTGCACTAAGGTCAAAGGAAGTGGAAATCATGCGTTCTTCCATCTATCTCGAGTCAACCATGTTCGAGATAGGAAGCTGTGAAGATGAGGTAAGAAGACAGAACACGCACAGAAAGAAGAGAGTATGTATCCGTTATTGAGCAACTCATTATCTTCAGGTACCTTTCTTCTCGTGGAGAAAACTCACAAAAAATAATCACGGAGGGGAAGGTGAAGGCAAGAGACCAAGCTGAAGAGAAGCGTGCACGTGGTTGGATCAAATCAAGTAGATCTTCGATCTG
This sequence comes from Schistocerca americana, assembly GCF_021461395.2. Classification (NCBI taxonomy): domain Eukaryota; kingdom Metazoa; phylum Arthropoda; class Insecta; order Orthoptera; family Acrididae; genus Schistocerca; species Schistocerca americana. Next base: position 27,245,378 of record NC_060122.1, on the reverse strand, counting down.
CCCGTTCAGCAACTTCTAAGAGAAGGTGGGAAGTGTCCAGGCTGAAAACACTTGGTTCGTCGGGTCACGACGCTCGGCAGTGGACACAACGACTTGCGACAACGATTCCATATGATTAGTCGGAAGGATCCATAGTTTTTCTATTCTATTATTGAAGATAAATAACTGGAAACAACAAACATTTTAAAATAATTAATAGTATCCCTGTGGAGCGAGATCGCAACTGGAGTGCAGCGACGGTGGCAGTGAAACGATGTTGGCGCAGGGTAGCTGGCAGTGGTCTCCCTGAGGCGGCTGACGGAAGGGCGTCGTTGCGGAAGAGCCACTGTGGTCTCCGTCCTGTTATCCACACTTGTCCACCCATCGACGGAGAAGATGTAAGAGCTCCTTTTTCCTAGGGTATTCTGTTTGTGAAGGGGTTACCTATTTTATTAAGCACAAGTCTCAAGTTAGGAAAGAAAAACAATTAACTTACTTGAAGTTTCTACAGACGAAAACATCAGAGAGCTGGGAAACATAAAAGAAAAAGGAACGCTGTGAAACAAATAGTGCCCAAAGCACACCAAGTATCGTGGCATTCGAGCCAGAGTATGTGGTATGCACTTGGTCCGAGCTAACATGAAAAGCATCAGGTAACCAGACATGGATTTCTAAGGATCCGGGCTACATGTTATGAAATCAAGAACTCACAGTACCTTTAAGTGGAACACACTTGTATGCCATGCGGAACATACAGGAGCAGATTAGGCCGGTGTCAGATACACACCCAGCGAAGGACGGGACGGTATAGTGACGATGTCCACACACACACAGACAGAAACGCCACGAAGCTAATAACTCCCAAGAACTGCGACGCTGAGGCGAAGAAGTTATGTAAGCAACGACCTCCTCGCTCGGCGCCCAAGGCAGAATTATAACCGCCAGACCACCAGGGTAACATACTGATAGGTAGTCCAGGTGTAGGTTTTGATGAGCGAGTATCAAAATACACTGAGAACCTAAAGAAACTGGTGCACCTGCCTAATATCGTACAGAGCCCCCGCGAGCACGCAACAGTGCCGCAACTCGACGTGGCGTTGTGTCGACTAATGTCTCAATTAGTGCTGGAGGGAACTGACACCATGAATCCTGCAGGGCTGCCCTTAAATCTGTAAGAGTACGAGGCGTGGAGATCTCTTCTGAACAGCACGTTGGAAGTCATCCCAGATATGCTCGATAGTGTTCACTTGGTGGCCAGCGGAAGTTTTTAAACTCAGAAGAGTGTTCCTGGAGGCACCCTGTAGTAATTCTGGTCGTGTGCGATGTCGCTTTGTTCTTCTGTAACTGCCGAAGTCCATCGGAATGCACAATGGACATGAGTGGATGCAGGTGATCAGACAGGACGCTTACGTACGTATCACTTGTCAGAGTCATACCTAAACGTATCAGGGGTTGCAGACCAATCCAACTGCACACGCCGCACACCATTACAGAACCCCTGCTGACATGCAGGGTCCGTCGATTCACGGTCTAGGGAGACCGGGGAGACCCGTATATGTTCATCCGCTCTATACGATTTGAGACGACACTCGTCCAACTAGGCAAAATGTTTCCATCAACAATCCAATGCCGGTGTTGACGGACCCAGGCAAGGCGTAAAGCTTGGTGTCGTGTAGTCATGAGGGGTACACGAGTGGGCCTTCGGCTCCGAATGCCCATATCGATGATTTTTCCTGAATGATTCGCACGCTGACACTTGTTGATGGCCCAGCATTAAAATCTGCAGCAATTTTCGGGAGGGTTGCTCTTCTGTCACGTTGAACGATTCTCTTTAGTCGTCGTTGGCCCCGTTCTTGCAGGATCTTTTTCCGGCCGCAGCGATGTCAAAAATTTGATGTTTTACCGGATTCCTGATATTTACGGTACACTCGTGAAATAGTCGTACGGGGAAATCCCCACTTCATACCTGCCTAGGAGATGCTGTGTCCCATCGCTCGTGTGCCGACTGTAACACCACATTGACGCTCACTTAAATCTTGGTAACCTACCATTGTAGCTGCAGTAACGGATCTAACAACTGCGCCAGACGGTTGTCATATGTAAGGGTTGCCGTCCGCAGAGCCGTATTCTACCTGTTTTACATCTTTCTGTATTTCAATACGCATGCCTATACCAGTTTCTTTGGCGGTTCCCTGTATGTGACATTTATGGCCGTACCTTTTTACTGCATTGACTTAGGAGTTTTCATTATTTATACCGGCAAGGGACCATAGACAATAGTTGTTGTTGTTGTGGTCTCCAGTCCTGAGACTGGTTTGATGCAGCTCTCCATGCTACTCTATCCTGTGCAAGCTTCTTCATCTCCCAATACCTACTGCAACCTACATCCTTCTGAATCTGCTTGTGTATTCATCTCTTGGTCTCCCTCTACGATTTTTACCCTCCACGCTGCCCTCCAGTACTAAATTGTTGATCCCTTGATGCCTCAGAACATTTCCTACCAACCGATCCCTTCTTCTAGTCAAGTTGTGCCACAAACTCCTCTTCTCCCCAATTCTATTCTAATAATATTTGACATAAATTTGAACTTAATTCCTCCACCCGTTCCTGGAAAATACGGTATTAGCAGTCGGACAAAAAGACAGACTCACAGACGGATATCAAAGTGATCGTATAAGAGTTCCCCTTTTACTGACTGAAGGAAGGAAACCTAGAAACTAATAATTTCTGACTAAACCGCTCGCCAGAAAAAAAGTCTTTTTTTTTTGCCTGCAAATTATCTTCAACTTTGCAGGTTACATTTCTGCATTCACTGAAAAGTTGTGTTATAATTTTAGTAATTAGAATTTATTATTGGAGAGAAACGTGGTCTTCTAGAATGGGGAGTGACTTTCTAAAATTAGTCTTTATAGCCTACGCTTCATGGGATCTCATTTTTTGAAGGTGATTAGGCCTATATTGGTTTGAAGAACCCACTTACACTCCTGGTCCAGTAAACTGAATCTTAATGACTTCGCTCTGCATCACTGGTATTCAATATCCTCTGTCATGTGTAATTTCATTCAAATCATGAACTTTACGTTTCTTGAACGATGTAAGTGCAGATTGCAGGTGGTGAACTGTTATTCCCGCATTACGCAAGGAAATCTTCCTCGCGTCCACAGGCACCCACTACTACTACAACATGACGGAGACGTCGGACTGCTCGCAGTTCTTCCCCTACTTCCTGCTGGTGGACGGCCGCTCCGGGAAGCTGCACGGCGTCGGCTTTCAGACGTACGGCAAGGCCAGCAAGAAGAGGAGGAACTGGTTCGAGGCCATCCCCACTGTCGCCATCAAGGTACGTGCACCAGTCCTGTGCGACAGTGTCACTAAAAACACACTAAGGTGCTGGCTCTATCTGACTCCGATAGCATCCGGCTAATGCACACCTTCATGACTACAATCGCCCGCTGGAATTGGCATTGTAAATATGCTAACGACATTTTTTTTCTAATCACCAGTTCTGAAAGATTCATAGTCCTTAAGTTGTGGTTCGCATATGTGCACACTGTTTCAGTTTTCATTAATTTATTTGTCCATTGAGTTATTTATTCATGTATTCAAATTTGGGCTATCTTACTTTTTTAAGAATGAATTAAAATGCTATTTGTAGTGTGACGTTTATTTTGATAAAAACTACTAAGAACATAAATTTAATTTGCAACTGCGATGGCAAAATCAACGATAAACTTCAAACATCAATAAAATTGCGACTAATATTGGAAGTATAAAAGCTAGCCGAACTTGTTTTTAATATCAGCGACTTGCCACATTACGAAAGGAAATACCTCTGTCTGCTAATTGCTTATCATTTTCGGAGATTTTTCGAATCGGTTGTAGTCTTCAGTTGCCTGACGTCTGTCATAAACCCACTACAATTTATTACATATACAAATCAGTTGTATTTCAACGACTGATGGGATCACAGCGAGTAATTATATACTTTGTTGATATTTCATTATGTTTGTGATACAGTTGATTGAACTTCCTGTGGCTGAATTATGTCACACAACTTACTACTTCCATCGCTTATTAGTTATTTCTTCTTGTCCGTATGTATGCATTTGACCTTTAAAATCATGAACTCATTGTTTCTGTCTTGGGATTACAACTTCTTTCTGCGGATTTATCTTTTTTTTTTTTTTCAACAGTTTAAATTTCTAGGGACGTTGCACCGTTTCGTAGATTCTGATGCTGCATTATGATTTACTCTCTTAGCTGTTTCCTCGAAGATAGTTATGCAAATGGTTCAAATGGCTCTGAGCACTATGGGACTTAACATCTGAGGTCATCAGTCCCCTAGAACTTAGAATTACTTTAAACCTAACTAACCTAAGGATATCACACACATCCATGCCCGAGGCAAGATTCGAGCGTGCGACCGTAGCGGTCGCGCGGTTCCAGGCTGAAGTGCCTAGAACCGATCGTCCACACAGGCCGGCAAGATTGTTATTCCAGCTAATGTGAAATCAGTTGGAGTTCCATCTTAATGTACGTCTTTCATCTGGCGTCCAATCATTTTTCACTTTATGGTGCTAATTTCTACAAATTCCCTGCTGAATCTTAAGAAAGGCAGATAAAATTCTCTACGTCCGTCAAAATTGTAGCTGCGTATTTAGGTGGAAATGGACACTTATTATTAATATAAACGATGGTGTGAACCTTTCTGATACACTAGCATCAATGACATGTGTGAATCTCATGGTGGTTGCCATGTTGCCCGTTTGGTTGCACTCAGCAAACTCTGTCACTGGAGTATTCACTTACGTACTTTTCTTCCTCAGCTTCCATATTGGCACTGTGTCCAGCAAAGCTTTTCAATTACGTAAAGAGTCACTATATATCTCAGTTAGTACTGGGAAAGTAAAAAGGAACAAAACGATTCAAAAAACAAGAAATCCAAAGATTTGCCACGGTGTATACGGTATATACAAATGACAGGATGACATATAAGGAAGCACTTTTAAGAAGTGGAGAGGAAAGAATTTCTTAACTCTTTGAAACTGTCAAGAGTGTCTTCTCATAAACTGAAATTAAAGATTGGTGTTGGTTACAAATTACAAATCTGTGCCAAAATATTGTTAGTGCTATTATAATTAGGAGAAAGTGTGTGCATTCCATTCATTCAAATTATAGTAACTGTTTCGCCTTTTTAATTATAAAGCCAACAGCAAACACTCAAAGGCACCAGTGTGCATTTAGAAAAAAACGTATTTCTCTCATGGCGTGCTCACATCTATCCTGCTTACGTCCTTGCAAAAGGTGGCAAGACTAATAACGTTATTTATACAATTGTGTTAAGATCTTGCAATAAAAAACTGATAATAAATAAAACTTTTTGTAGTTTTTTTTTAACTAAGATTCGACGCGCGAGCAAAAACTAAACTAAATAAGCGAACCCAGCCACGGGTAACAGTATTACATTAAAAGTAGACTCTTTAAATAGTTTTATGAGCGACAGTATAATTTTTCTATTTATATACGATATAGCCTTTTATCTTTTCTATTTTTTTGTCTCTGTGCTTGACGATGTATCCACGTGGACTGCATTGCGTCATGTCGCAGGTTCGAATCCTGCCTCGGGCATGGATGTGTGTGATGTCGATAGGTTAGTTAGGTTTAACTATTTCTAAGTTCTAGGGGACTGATGACCTCAAAAGTTAAGTCCCGTAGTGCACAGAGCCATTTGAACCATTTGTAGCTGTATTTATACGGTATGTGCTCTGGCCGGAAGCAGTTCGCTCCGCGCTCTTGTATGTCCAAGTGCTGAATAAAACTTCGTTAAGTGAAGTTAGTGTTCGTCATTCATCTAATTACATTTTCTTCTACGTGACAATATTTTGAAGTATAGGAATTCTCTAATTACAATTTTATGAACAATTTTCACTACTATGGTTCCGTTTGCTCTATCAAGTACGTATTTTACAGTACTACTTTAAAAATATGTCCTCTCTCAACCCTATAATAGACCAGATGGAATAATCCTTTATAGATTCTATCGCAGGAAAATGTGGAACAGTTGAACTTCGGCAGCTCTAAAATAGGGACTCTCGGCGCCTTGGATTGCTCCCTACACACACCAGATACACTACTCTGACGAAGCGACTAATATGTTTTTTAGATTATCTATGAATATGCATCATAAAATAGTTGGATGCTATTTTCTCGTTATTTCCTCTGGCGTTTCGCATCAGCTGCCCTTTGGTTGAGAACCTCAACTACTACATAAGGTTATCATTTCACTGTTCGGTTCTTAACCAGTAAATTTCGTCTATAGAATTCTATTTTCATACTAAGATCATGTTATCGTTAGACCAATTTTCGATGCTGCTCCTCGAACTGTTTCAATCCATTTCAATACTCGTAAAGTCGATGACGTTGCTGCATAAATAAATGTAATGCAAGTTTCGCCATCGACTACACAGGTTTCACAAACCAGAGTAGATATCGGTACGCAAGCGACAGCTTGTGCTGCCACATATGTTCCAAAAGGCCGCGGGTAAAACCTGGATTCCTCCGGGGCTCATACTTCTGTTTCTGCTAGTCATATAAAGGCAGGGTGAAGCGTTTTGGATAGCCATTGCGCAAGGGCCCATTTGCATACCCAACAGGAGGATCGTCTTAGTGTCACCATACTACAGTACAGCGTGAAAGTATGATATCACACAATTATTTCTCTTTAAATAAAAGGATCAAATCAGTTGGCTCTTTTTCCATTTGATGTGGCCTACGTTTAATCTTACGGGGCTTGTGGAGGCCCCATTTGTTTATGAGCGGTTCCTTAGAAAACACGGAAAAAATTCTGTGTGCCTTTTTTGGTACCAGAATCGAGTTGTGGATTCGAACACGCCTACGCACAGCAAGTGACAGAAATTTTTACGATATGTTCCTAAAATCTCAATCGCAAAGAATCTCGAAAATTTTATTAATATCTTTATCCGCTTCCGAGATAGAGACGTTTACAGTTACTCTAATTATATATGTAAAATACGCACGTAAAATCCGTTGTGAGGCGGGAACATAGTTTATAAAGTGACGTAGCACGCAGAAAAACGCTGTAAAGTGTCTCCGTTAGCATCAGGAGGGCTCTGGGAACCCCACCCCCCCTGTAGTACAGAAACACACGCAAAATATTTGTGCACGTAAAATCCGTTCTGAGATGCAAAATTAGTTTTGCGTTATTTCAATTTCACAATCGTGGTATATCAAAATCTTACTGATCCACAAAGTTTTGTCATATGAGTCACATGCCCTCCTGCGGAAGGGGAAATAAGGGAACCAGCGGAAAAGTACTCCTAAAAAAAGGCTAGTGTGCCCCTATTTTAAAAGACTGACCGAGAAGTGGGTACCAGCTGCTCCACTGTATCTTTCTCAGTATCTATTATACCTTTCTCAGCGCCTATATAAATTTTCCCAAAACTTATAGCATACGAACGTGTTCACGCTTTTATTAGCTGAGAGAGCAAGAGAGAGCTGCAGTGGGAAGAAATAAAATAGATACTGGACGATAGTAGACTCTGGTCGTGTGTATAAAAGAGCGAAGGAAACAATGGCAGTGTGAGAGAAAGAAAGGGACACAGTAGCAGTGGAACACAGTTGACAATTACAGTACACTGTTAGGAAAAGAATGAAGGAGACAGTTCTAGTGGGAAAGGAATGAAGAAATGTAGAAAGTGGCAGTGGATGAGAGCCAGTGATAATAAGAGACATAATCTCTGACAATAACAACGAGGAAGAGAGAAGTAGTAACAGCAAGAAGCGACAGCAGCAGTGGCGAGAAATAAATGAGATGGTAGCAGTAAGAGAGGACAAGAGGGAAACAGTGCAGGTGAGAGGAGACTTTTCTACTTTTAGGAACTATCGTTTCAAGGTAAAAATTTCACTCGCACTCGATAACAATGATGTACAGGGGACAGTTTTTGAACTATATGACATAAAATCTATTTGCGTTAGGACGTTGAAACTGCACGGTTGGTCGCGGGACATGGAGGAAATTAGTATGATGTGACGCCTACTTTCACTTGGATGGGTTCGCCAATAAGGAAAATTGGCGCATTTAGGGGACTGAGAATCGCATTTCACGATCTAGAAGTCTCTTCACCCTCAACGTGTGACTGTGTGGTGTGCTACGTTCAGTCACGGCATAATCGGTGCGATATTCCTTGATGGCGAGGTGACTACCGAACGGTACGTGAGGGTTTTGGAAGACGATTTCACCTCCTTCATCCAAAGTGACCCTGATTTCGACAGGATGTGGTTCATGCAAGACAGAGCTCGACTCCATCGAAGCAGGACAGTGTTTGATATCCTGGAGGAGCACTTTGGAGACCGCATCCTGGCTCTAGTGTACCCAGAGACCGCTGGCATGAGCCTCGACAGGCCGTCGTATTCTCCGGATCTGAACGAATGCGACACTCTTTTGTGGGGCTATGTTAAGGACAAGGCGTACAGCACTGCTGAGCTGAAAACAGCCGTTCAGCACGTCATCGACTGCACCGATACTCCGACACTTCAGCGGGTCATGCAGAATACCGCTATTCGTCTTCGCCACATCATCACAAATGATGGCAGGCAGATGTAACACGTCATAATATAAATCCAGATATCTGTAGTGACGTTTACATGTTGAATAAATTGTGCACACACCGTAGTTTGTAATTAAGTTACGGTTTTCTCATATAGTTCAATAATTGGCACCCTGCACTAGATGCAGTGCTCTTCAGTCCGCAGACAGTTTTGATACATCTCTCCCCGTTAGTGTACCGTACGCAAACCTCTTCGTGCGCGCATCACTGTTCCAACATACATACACTTGAATGTGTTCTCTGCACTCAAACATTGGTCTTTTATACCGCCCTTCATAATCAAACCGATTATTCTTTGATGCATCAGGACTTGTCCTTTTAATCTGTCCCGTCACTCAGTCACTTTGTGCAGTGCAGTTCACCTCTCCTCAATTCGGTTCGACACCTCTTTCCTAGTAATCCGATTTACCCAGGTAAGTTTTTAAGTTACTGTGACATGGTAAATAAAGTAAGTTAAAAAAATATACTGTACCTGTAGCATTTACAGGGTTTTGTTAATAACTGTACTGCGAGTAATAATAAATACACTATGTGATCAAAAGTACCCGTACACGCCCATAACATATATATTAGGTGCATTGTGCTGCCGTCTACTGCCAGTACTCCATATTAGCGACCTCAGTAGTCATTAGACGTCGTGAGAGAGCAGAATGGGGCGCTCTGCGGAACTCACGGACTTCGTACGTGGTCAGGAGATTGGGTGTCACTTGTGTCATACGTCTGTACGAGAGGTTTCCACACTCCTAAACATCCCTAGGCCCACTGTTTCCGATGTGATAGTGAAGTGGAAACGTGAAGGGACAAGTACAGCACAAAAGCGTACAGGCCGCCCTCGTATGATGACTGACAGAGACCGTCGACAGTTGAAGAGGGTCGTAATGTGTAATAGGCAGACATCTATCCAGACCATCACAAAGGAATTCCACACTGCTATGGGATCCACTGCAAGTACTATGTCAGTTAGCCGTGAGGTGAGAAAACGGATTTCATGGTCGAGCGGCTGCTCATAAGCCACGCATCACGATGCATCGCTTAGTGTAAGGAGCGTAAACAATGGACGATTAAACAGTGGAAACACGTTGTTTGGAGTGACGAATCACAGTACACAACGGGGCAATCGGATGGTAGGATGTGGGTATGGCGAATGCCCGGTGAACGTCATCTGCCAGCGTGTGTAGTACCAACAGTAAAATTCGGAGGCGGTGGTGTTATGGTGTGGTCGTGTTTTTCGTGGAGGGGCCTTGCACCTCTTATTGTTTTGCGTGGCACTGTCACAGCACTGGCCTACATCGATGCTTTAAGCACCTTCTTGCTTCCCACTGTTGAAGAGTAGTTCGGTGATGGCGATCGCATCTTCCAACACGCTCGAGCACCTGTTCATAATGCACGACCTGAGGCGGAATGGTTACACGACAATAACATTCCTGTAATGGACTGGCTTACACAGATTCCTGAGCCAGCCGGTGTGGCCGTGCGGTTCTAGGCGCTTCAGTCTGGAACCGCGTGACCGCTACGGTCGCAGGTTTGAATCCTGCCTCGGGCATGGATGTGTGTGATGTCCTTAGGTTAGTTAGGTTTAAGTAGTACTAAGTTCTAGGGGACTGATGACCAAAGATGTTAAGTCCCATACTGCTCAGAGCCATTTGAGCCATTTTGAACCACAGATTCCTGACCTGAATCCTACAGAACACCTTTGAGATGTTTTGGAACGCCGGCTTCGTGCCAGGCCTCACCGACCGACATCGGTACCTCTATTCAGCAGAGCACTCCCAAAGATACCTTCCAGCACCTAAGTAGGGCTAAGGGAGGGCCAACACCATGTTGAATTCCAGCATTACGGATGGAGGGCGCCACGAACTTGCAGGTCATTTTCAGCCAGGTGTCCGGATACTTTTGATCACATAGAGTACATAAAACTATCATGTCTCTGTTTGAAATCGCCATCTTCTATCAAGCGAATTTCACAGGTAACTTGAGCATAGCTTGGGGCACCGTACAGGCTTTCTTTAACCAAAATTAGATGACCGAAAAGGAAATATCCTACCTGAAGGATTTATCCGTACTAACATTATAAATGGGAAAGTAACTCTGTTGCGCTTTCATGACAAATCCGCTGAACCTATTTCGATAAAATTTGATATGGAGATAGCTTGAACCCTAAGGAAGAATAAAGGCTATTTTGGAAAGTGTGTAGTGCGAGATACTAATTGATTTGAAGAGTATTACGTGAATTAGGGAGAAATATTTACTCTTTGAAAAACCTATTTACTGTTTGACTTTTGAACACCATATTTGAGAAAATGCTATTATCGATTGATGTGTGCTACGTGAAGTCAATCAAAGTAGTGAATACGATGCTTATAGAGTCTTCAGTGTGTGTGATCCACACTTCCACACTACTTGTTACACAGTGCACACATTGTGCAGTGTAAAGTTACTTGAGCAGCACGATGTGCAGGCGCGCGCTCCTGGCCGTGCCCCTCTGCAGGCACTGCTCGGCAGTGGCGCCGTGCACGCCGACAGCTCTGGAGGGGACGGAATGGGGAGCACGTCGTAGGCTATGCCCACCTTAACAGGCGGAGGCGTGAAGGCAGCTGATATTATTACACATGTAGCAGCGTACTTACCATCACTCATTGGGACAAAACTATTAATATGTCACCACAGACTTGGACGAGAGCTAGTTAACAACAGATACTCGCGGTCTGGGGCCCTTCCCAGCTGAAGGGTGCTCAACATTCTCTCACGACTTCAGCTGGACCCCAACCTCGAACCCAGGTTCAGATTAGGGTCGACACTTGAGCTGAAGTACATACAATCTGCCCTGTGAAAGAGCAAACGAAGTCTTCTTTAGTAACACGTTATCCTCTGCACATCAGCGGTCAGACTGAATATAATGAAATAATGAAAAAAATTTTAGTTCTATAGTGGAATTGTCATGCTTTCATGCAGACTGCATCAGAATCCACATTTTTTTATGTGCTCTCTAGTACAATTTTTTGTTGCAGCCGACTGTTCCACACTCTCCTGACTGCCTGGTGGACTGGGTCGACAAAGTGGGAGTCATCTCCTTGCATGTCTACTTCAAGGACAACGAAAAGACCATCGGGTGTTGATACTGTACATCCTGAATAAAAGATACTGCAAAGTGTGTTCCAGTGCATGACATGTCAATATAGAATGAACAACGTGTTTCACATGTGAGACAGAGTTTTTATCCTGTGTGTGTGTGTGTGTGTTTGTGTACCTACATGTACTGAAATTGGTAGTGGAAACGATGAACTAGTTAATACGAAATCAGAAATCTTCTTTAACGAATGTGAACAACTCTTACAGTTCCAAAACACAAATGAAATCAGTGAAGTAAAGGAACAAGACATGGATTTATTGCCCTACTAAGCCTCTGCAATTACAAACGGAACACACTCTATATCGTTGAAACGTGGAAAATGGAAGCGATTATGATCAATGACAGAAAACATATCGCTACTAGTTCTATGAAAATCATCGTTATCTACAGTTTTTATCCAATTTATTATAAGAGAATTTTGAGCTCTATTTCGTGCTCGGAGAAAATAATAATGAATTAAACAGAACATCATTCAACACTCTAAGTCAACTATCAAACCACACACAATACATTTGCTTACTCTCTCTCTCTCTCTCTCACTCTCTCTCTCTCTCTCTCTCTCTCTCTCTCTCTTTCTGTCACACACAAAGAGAAATTGGGAATATGTCTTAACAAATTCAGACTTAGCGGGCGTCAATCTAAAATAAAATAATTAAATTAACGACTGACAACAACGCATCTGACACATATATTGCAGGGAAAAGAGTATGCAAGCCACAGCAACATGGTAACACCCACAATTGAAGGGCTTATTTCCATGGTGGTACAAGTCCATTTTTGTTCATATTGAGATACAGAGTCCTAAAGTTAAAGGAGCGCTGAAAAATCTGCAGTTGAGATACCAGAAATATTAAATCATATGGCTTCTTGCTAGAGATGAACCTTCCTTTCTGTTTGTTTGGCTCATTAATTTCAGAAGCATTATTGAAATAAGCCCTTCAATTAGCTATTGACCACGAGAAAACGTAATAAATCGTGTTATAAATCAGCAACACCACCCAATTTTACCTGTGGCACTAGGTCACTTTAAACATAAAAACAATAACAACAACACATTTAGCAGCCAAATAAAAACTAAGTACATCTCAGGACAAGTCACCTACAACAATGGTGAAGGGCAAGAAGGGACACATGCTACGGTTTTACGGAAATATATAGTTTAAAGGTTGTATTCGAAAGGAAAATTCAATTCAGGGGTTGCTCTAGATGGAAGTGTTGCAGATGAAATGTTGCTCGTATTAACATAGACTTGTTGCTGATTTTTTTGACAGCCAAACCGGTTACGTCATGTCAAAAAAAGGTAAAATACACATGTATTCCATGTACCTTTATATTTTAGAAAAAATAAACGAAATAACCACTGGAGATGCTGCAACCGTGATGAAACATGTTTGGGGATTAAGAAAACTCTGTTCTTGAAAGAAGTCGGACCCCCTTTATTCCGTTATTTATGGAGCTATGCTGTGTATGACGTCTCAGTAAGACGGTTACGCTAAACAAGACACTGACAAACAAAATGAACTTGATATATGTACTGTTGTCAAGGTGTGAAAACTTCGAAGCTATTCCGATAATGGAAGAATAAATGAAAATACTATTACATCCAAGAATAGCAATAATATCGCCTCATTTAAGTTGTAGGTTTTGAAAAGCTCAGGAAACTTTTCTTTCACCACCCAAAGTTTGAAAAACCATTAGTATTTGAAAATATATTAATTTGTAACATATTCATACAGGAGAGTAAATTTGAAATAGAAGTCTCTGAATTCAGTACACACATTTATACTCACAGAACAGAACAATAGTTATGTTGCACAGCAGAATAGTAAGTAGAGATATTCTTTGACAGAATTAGTAAGATGAACTTGCAGATTTACGAACTGGTGCATAATGCAGAGCTGGATAAAATCCTTTTGCAGTTAGCAGAAAGTTGACGTATTCGTAAGGGATGTCACGACGAGTGAGGATGGAAAGTCTTAGCGATTTTCTCCTCAGCTGTCAGGATTGCCACACAGCTGGAGGGGAGAGGTGTAGCGGCTCAGATACGCGGTGAACGTGGTATTCTCTCCTCTGATGTCGGTTACTATAGATGTAGGGAAGCAGACCACTTGAAGGAACAATGCCGCCAGCCACAGTGCTTTGAATGTGGTGAGATTTGCATAAGGCGAGTGACTGCAAAAGTAGAAAGATGGATGAGCGCGATAAAAATAAGCATTCGTTAAACGCTGATGGCAGTGCTCTAACCATCAAACGTCATTCCCAATGAAATGTCACACTGCAAGGGCGTGTGTAGAGACGGATTGTTGCTTGCTTACTTAGATTCACAGATTTGTTCGATTCAGTGGGTGCATTATCTGCGACACCTATAAAACAGCCTAGAATACCAACAAGAAGCCAAGCTTTGGTATATAAGTGACACACAGGGTCTCAAAGCATTATAGCATTTGATAGGGGAATTCAGTGGTCAGCAGTTGGCTGATTGGATCACTGAGGAGAGTGACAGACTCTGTAGAGTGAAAGTCGTCATTGTGCTCAAAACGTTATCTGTTGGTACCAGGAAATACAGATACTGTCGCGATTATTGCTACCTAAACAAAAATATTGTCACTATGTCAAATTATTAATTAATTTCTCAACAAAAGCTGCTTTGGAGTAGTATTTTATTTCATCATAATAGTTTCGAGCGTTGCCCTTCATCAGTGGTAGCTTATTTTAATGTTCTCTACCGTATCCCAGTTGCCAAACAATTTGTTAATACGATCACATATTTATAATTTCTACAAGTAGCAGAGTACAAAACCTTCAAGACAAAAACTGTGACTCATGCATATCCCATGCCAAACATTGCGGAAAAACTGGACAATATGCCCCAGTGGAGACATTTCTCGACCATTCATTTGAAGAGTGGTTACCACCAGCTCGAAGTCCAGGTAGTTCCAGAAGACTGTCCAAAGAGAGCTCTTTCCACAACACGGTACTTTGCCAGTACCACAGGCTGCTAATTGGACTGAGAAATGCGGCAGCTACATTTCAGAGACTTTTGGATGGAATGCTTTGGGACTGAAACCTTAATAAATGCATAGTTTATCTCGATAACATTATTGTATTTTCAAAGGATATGGGCGAATACGTGAAACTATTGGTAGAAATTTTTAAATGACTACACTCAGCACATCCTCTACTCAGTGCCAATACGAACAATTTCCCTCTAACAGAAGTAAATTATCTGTGGCATGTAGTTAGACAGGAAAGAATAAAAACTGATCCAATGCTAATATCAGTAGTTGGTGATTTTCCGCTGCCCCAGACTACGTAAGAATTTACAGTCTTTTCAAGCCTCTTTAATTTTATAAGTAGTTTGTGAGGGATCTTGTAAAAACTGCCAAACCCTTGAATCATGCATGTGATAAAAAGGAGTGATTTCGAAGTGTTGAGCAGAGTGTCAAGCCGTATCTGAGAAACTGAAACATCCTTGGTACTGAGTCTTGCGACAGTATTTCGTAACTCTGAACAATAGTTCACCCTGTCATATGGCAGTTGGTTGCGTTTTGAGCCAAATCGTGGATAACTGGGAATATCCTTACGCATCGAGACAATTCAACATGGCAGAATGTAACTATTCAACAACAAAAAAGGAAATGTAGCTGTTATTTATTGTATTACCTACTTTTGCTGTTATTTATGTGGACAAAAGTTTAAGGTAGTTACTGAGCATGCTTCCCTTAAGTGGATATTGGGATTGAATGACCCTTTCAGCATATCAGCGTTGTGGGAATTGAAGCTAAGCGAGTTTAATTAGGTTGTGGTGCATATACCAGGTAAGGAGCAGACTAACCTAGAAACACTAAGCAGGAAAACTGTGTGATGAGGCACAAGAAGCGGGTTAGACTGTCGGGTTTTTAGGTCATGGCCGCTGTTTGTGATACACGATGGCTCGCTGTGCAGGAGCACGAAGAGCACACCGTGCTTGATGGTTCACACAGCGTTCAAAAACGAAGTGTTTTGAGAACCGTAAGACCACCTGTTGGCAGGTCATGGGGGATGTAGAACAACAGACAGACACATAACCAGAATATTTTGATGGAGTACCAGACAGCAAGATTTTTAACACTATTTCAAAGACTGTGTGCCATGTGCACAAAGAGCAGATCTTACAAGGGGAGGCCGCCAATTGTGAAATCCAGATTCGATTCATACTGCGCATAATAAAAGCTCATGGCCAGAGGTGCCATGTGGCAAAGCACCAAGATGCACTTCTCAGCCGTTGTCGTGAAAATCGACAGTTAAAAGAAACCGTTGCGGTGAAATACTCTACGATTAATAATATTCTACAGCGTCGTGGCGCAGCGGTAATCGCTCTGGTTCGTGATCCGAAGGTCGCCGGATCGAATCTCGCGCCATGCAACTTTTTTTTAATTATTAGTTTTTTGTAATTCAAACATTAATGAATTGCTTATGCATGTTGGTGAAGGCAGAACGCTCTCCAATTGTACCGCCTCCATTTTTCCGTTTGTTTAACAGGGTGTACCAAAGCTCTCACGTCCGCACTGATTTTCGACGATGTTACAAGTTGCGGTAGGACCGCAACTACCTTCTTTCGAAGTTAGCAGGCAACTACGCTGTTATGCGGCGGCTCGTTTCGGCCCATTCAACATCTGTCCTTCAAGTGTAACGAGCGAGTAACGGAGTTTATATTTCATACCTGCCACAGCAAATTTGTGTTCGTGGGGTCTCTATTGTAATTCGAACGTTTGACTTACGCTATACGTATTCGTTTCGGAATATCGTTTCCACGTCTTCCGTTAACTATATGCGGTTAACATTATGAAGACAATTGATAACATTTGTGAAATACAACTTTGTTTGCGGAAAACATAATGATGTTCGAAGTCGCCAGTTTTTCCACGACAAACGACTTTCAACAACTTATTATATGCATAATTGTTGCAACTGATTGCCGGGAATTATATATATATATATATATATATATATATATATATATATATATATATATATATATATATATATATATGAATTACAAAAAACTAACAATAAAAGAAATTGCATGGCGCGAGATTCGATCCGGTAACTTTCGGATTACGAACCCGAGCGCTTACCGCTGTGCCGCGACGCTGTAAAAAGTTGTTAATCGTAGAGACTATTTCACCGCAACGGTCATCACACACATCCATCCATTCCCGAGGCAGGATTCGAACCTGCGACCGTAGCGGTAGCGCGGTTCCAGACTGTAGCGCCTAGAACCGCTCGGCCACTCCGGCCGGCAGATATAAAGGGGCATGTGGTCAGTACACCACTCTCATGGCCGTCGTCAGTGTTTGTGACCAGAGACACTACTCCTCAGTCAAGCAGCTCCTCATTTGCCTAACAAGGATTGAGTGCATGCCACTCGCCAACAGCACTCGGCAGACCCGGACATTAATTCATCCAGTTGCTAACCAAGCCTGACAAGGCTTAATTACGGTGATTGATGGGAACACTGTGGCAAGGACGTTAGCACGTAGTATTCGGTTACATCTTATTGTGCACAAATATTTTTAGAAGGACAGAGGTGAAGTGATGAGAAATTCCTTTCTCCCATATGCCATACCAGCACAAGCAGCTAGGACTAACATGGTACTCTTGCTGTTCCTACACTTCGTCTGTTAGGGAGTAAGGGGTGAATCACAGGTCAGCCGCTTCAGTCTGTAGCGCTGTTCTCAAGAGAACCCAACGCCCTGTTAAAAAATCGTTGGTGGAGGCTTGGATTGACTCTGAATGTGTGTAAGATCAGAAATGTATGGAGATTGAAGATACTTTTAGGGAGTTTCAGAAAGAAGCAAAGGAAGAAGGAATTCTGGCGAAAGTTCAGGAAGAATTACAACTCTTTTATGAGAAAGTGAGGGAGCAGTTAAAACAAATGATAGACCTCGTGAAGCGGTCTCTAATTCGGAGAAAGAGAGGATTGTTAAATACAGGTGGAAAACTGTTGCAGACAGTGTTCGGGACAGCAGATGACGAAAATATCCAGAATTCAAAAAGCACACTGAGCCAGGTACAAGCAGTACCAGGGCTATGGTAGAATGGCATACCATGCACGTGGTGAGATCGGAGCAGACTGTACTGAATAACACGAGTATGGTACGAGAACTGGTGACAGAAGTGGTACAGTAAATGCAAAGCACCAACTGGACTCTGAATGATGATCTAAAAAGGATGCAGAACCAACTGGATGCAATTGATGGGCAGATAGCTATAGCTAGACTGTGAAGGACTTCGTCGGATAGTATTAACAGCGCAATATTGGAAACAGCAACATTACCGTAATCCGCTTTGCATGCCATACACGACCAACAAAGGGTCATTGCAGCAGTTCTTAGCTGGAGTGCGAGAAGCACAGAAGGACTTTATAACCGAGTTACGGCGTACAGCGGAACCAACTATGGACAATTTGGCGTTGTGTTACCACATTTCCGTACTCGAAATGAAGAAAGATGGAGCAAGATTGCATGTATCGATACACTTTCCGGTAATATGCTTAAATGCCCCTTATCAGTGTTTTGTTGTACACCTTCACCCATTGAAACAGGTACAACAGGGAAATGGATACAAGTACTGTACACAAAAACGAAGTACTAATGATTTCCGAAAACAGGGAAACTTATGGTCTGGTGTCCTTGCAAGAGTTGCAGGGTTGTCAACAAAAGAGTACTACGGTCTCTCCAACCTGAGTGTTTCGGACCGGCACCCAAGTATATGAGGTACAATTGTCCCTGCGAAAATCTGAAGCAACAGAGTATCAGAGGGAAGTATTAATCCTCTAACGGAATTTTCAAAGAATGGGCACCTACTGAATTTATTCGGTGTATACTCCAGAGGTTATAATTATGAATTGTTACACAAAAAGAAAGTCACCGTAATATCTAAGACGCAGCTAAAAGACAGTGGAACGCTAATAAATAGAACAGTTTGTCGGGTAGCTAGGAAAAATTCTGCCTATCAGCTATTACGGATACTAAAGTAATCGAGATGACAAACCTTTGCTGGTTTCAACTGGGAAGATGTTAGAGATACTGCCAGTCCAAAGCTTAAAACAGTTCTAAACGATACATTAAATCTGGATGTCCTGCACACGTTATACCAACTAATAGCGTCACTGAAGGAGCGGATTTCCGTCAAACAGATGTTGTAACATATCCAACAGTGCCGCAAAAAGTAGTGCATCCAGGTTACGGACATAGGTATTTCAGCTACCAGTACTGTAACAATTCTGGTCGCCATTTGTGTAGTTGATGTTTACTACAAGCGAAGGACTGTAGTGCACGCAGAATTATCCGTGCATCAGTTCCCTGCTGCCTGGTTTAGCAGTATGAGGGGAAGTTCAACACAATAATCAAGTTGAATCGTAAAACTACGCACGAGGAAGCAAGGAATTAGAATAATTATTTAAGGGGATTATGTCTTGCAGAATTATATTTAGTTTAGAAACAGTTAAATGCAATGAAGGGTGAATTAATAGAACATGTATACCAGTTAGTAAAGTACGAAAATTCTGGGCGAATTTTGCAAAGGACGGGGGAGGGGGATGTTTCACACAGCAAAATTGTAACTAAGCGAGGGATAAAATTATGTTGAAAACTTTTGGGACGACGGTAAGAGGAGCACGCCCGTTGAGTATGCAGCCATGGCGTCAACAATATCAGTACTCGGAAGAACCGAAATATAAACAAGCACCGAAATCTTCGCCTGATGTGGTGTGAGAGAAAACTCCAGGAACTCAAGAGTGAGCTCTTGGACAACGCTGTGGAGCAGACACAGCGCTCCTGTGTACGTGTCGGGTCCGTGTGTTGTAGCTGCATGTAGGGACGCCGCACCAACGCCTCTCAGGCTGCAAACTTTGCGTAAAGGAATACTCCGAAACTCTGAAATTAAACAGTAGGACAACCAAGAACACTGAAACGCCGAGAAAATGGGAGCACATTCAGCCACCAGTCGGGGCGTCACGTCATCGACTGCTATAAAACCTTCGCCGTCCTTCCACTCGTTGTCAGAGTCTGGCCACTCCATCTGCATCACTAATACTGATGGAAGGCCAGCTCTAGTAGGAACACAGCTCGCAGAGTCCAAGTTCCCGCCACAGCTGGACGGCTGCGAACTCACCTGGCTCTAGTAGTATCAGGATGGCCCGGTGAATACGACGAAATAGTACCGGGTCAGTCCGCACTTGGGCTCTGCGAGCTGCGTTCCTGCTCGTCACAGCTGGAATGAAGGGCCGATCTGGGTGTGAGCGAGTTGCTCAGCTCGGGGGCAGGGCGCCCGTGCCGCCACTCGTGAGCAGAAAAGGTAGCGCCTTACCAGTCGTATGCTGGGACCGCCTCCGTGTCGCTGTCGGGTCTTCCGCCTGCACGCCGCCTCGGTAACTGACAACTGTGGTTTACAGACGTGTGAGGCTGGGGCTGCGCCTTCAGTCAGTGAGAGCGCGGAGGCTGCGACAGACGTCCGCAGCCGGCCGCCACGCCCCCCTGCGGCGCTGGCCTCGGCCGCTCGTGAAGCCCGCTGCTAGTCCGCAGTGGGCACGACACAGAGTGATTGTACAGCTCTCGTAAATAAGTTGCTGTTAATTAAACGAGGCCTCATTAGAGCCTCGGTGCACAACAGGACCACGCCACCTCACCTCCGCTTGACCATACACAAGTAGAAGGCGGCATCTGGCGGGCTCCTAGAGTTACAACGCGTAAAGAGTACGTAATTTTAGAAAATAAAACAGTCACATTACTGTTCCCAGATAAGACAGTAGCCACTTCTAGCCTTATTGAGACCCAGAGAGGTGGCGCAGTGGTTAGAACACTGGACTCGCAATCGGGAGGACGGCGGTTCAAACGCGCGTCCGGCCACCCTGATCAGATTTTCCGTGATTTCCCTAAAGGGGACCTCGGTGGCCAAAGAACGTGACTATTTCTGACGAACCATATTTCGGGGAATGTTAGCTTTAGATAATATGTCAGCTGATGACTGGAACATGCAGGGGCACTGTCGTGCTGGAAGGACGTACCCACCCTTGTAGCCGAAGGAACTTCCTCCAGTAATGCTGCAGACTCGTAATGAATTAGGTCTCGATAACGGAGCCGTGTAGCACGATGCGGTGACGCAACATGCTCACTCAAGTGACTGCTTATCACACAACGCCACACAATTACGGAGAAGCATTACTGAGAATTTGTCTCCTTAAAGACGTACAAGTTTTCGTCGAATCACTGATGTAATTAACGACTGCTATTTTTTTATTATTAGTTAGACGTCAAATTCCGTAGAACCAAATTTAGGAGCAAATCTCCAAGGTCATGGAACGTGTCAGTACATGAAATTAAAACATAAAAGTAATAACAGATAAAAGTGAAATGTTTATGTCAAGCCATAAGTTTAAGTAAACGCAATCAGCAATACAACAAGGATCACCTTAAGGTGACAGAATAGAATCAGTGACCCATGAAGATTTGAAAGCGCGTGGATTATTGCTAAGACTTTTGAATTCTAGTGGTAGCTTATTGGAAATGGATGCAGCAGTATACAGCACACCTTTCTGCACCAGAGTGAAGGAAGTCCGATCCAAATGCAGGTTTGATTTCTGCCGAGTATTAACTGAGTGAAAGCTGCTTGTTCTTGGAAATAAGGTAATATTGTTAACAAGGAATGACAGTGAAGAATATATATCCTGAGAGGCCAATATCAGAATACCCAGACTCGTGAACTGGGGTCGACAAGAGGTTCGTGAACTCACACCATCGCCCGAACCGCCTGTTTCTGAGCCAAAAATATCCCTTTAGAATGGGAAGCGCTAACCCAAAATACAATACCATATGAGATAAGCGAATGAAAATAAGAAATATTTTAGAGTTACCTGTAATACTTGATGGCATATCATTTATATAAATAAGGAACAGGAGTGGCCCCAACACCGAACCCTGTGGCACCCCTCGCTTGACCGTACCCCACATCACAGCCATTCTCAACACTGTGAATAATGACCTCTTGCTGTCTGTTGCTAAAGTAAGAGATGATCCAGTAGTGAGCTACTCCCCGTATTCTGTAACGGTCGAACTTCTGGAGCAATATTCTGTGATCAACGCAATCAAACGCCTTAGTGTTGTTGATACCGTCACGAGTCCAAGTGACTTCGTCGGTAAACTGTATTATTGGGATTGCTCGGCGACTTGAGCTAGCCTACGTTAAAATTACAAGCGTCCACCCTCATCTCCTTCTCAAAGGTGCTGAAATCGCTGTAAATAAGGATAGAGAGCGCTCGTAAGTAGCAGTGCCCATATTCTTGTACGTGGGAATTCTACTTGAGCCTGGCGAAAGAGTGCGTTCTACTAGCTCAATACTGCATACTAATTTATCCACGGTATGTTACTCTGTACGTTCAACGAAATATGACAGCTGAGATATGTATGTGCGGCGTTCCTAAACGATACAGCAGGTTAGTCAACAAATCGCAATAACAATCGCAGTTGAAAAATTCAGTAATGTGAACTCAAGGGCAACTTTGACCTCAAAACAAAAATGACAGTTCATAAATGAACGCACAGCAACTGGAGCACGAACAAGTGAAATGAAAACATTGTAAAAAAAAAATTAAAAAAAGAGCAAATGGTATACGGAAATTGTTTTTCTAATTAGTCTATACGGTCTATACAACCAACTCCTGGTACATCTAATATGAGAAGGGTGAAGAAATTGCACTTGTACATGGTTTTCGTATCACGGTTTTTACGGTTGCAAAAACGGCTAATCATAGAGCACCGTCGCAGGTTTTGTGAGACTATCGCTTCCAGGGTCTCAGTGAAAGATTGGTTCCGTTGGTTTCTAGGTTCGGGAATGGCAGTAACACGATTACACTCTGCTGGTGTAGTGTCAACTACTGAGTAGGATCGAATGTAACGCTGCAGGCTGTGCCTGTACAGTCGAGCTCCCCTGGCAGGAGAACTGTGGTGTCACCGCCAGACACCACACTTGCTAGGTGGTAGCTTAAATCGGCCGCGGTCCATTTAGTACATGTCGGACCCGCGTGTCGCCACTCTGTGATCGCAGACCGAGCGCCACCACAAGGCAGGTCTCGAGATACGGAATAGCACTCGCCCCAGTTGTACGGACGACATTGCTAGCGACTACACTGACGAAGCATCGCTCATTAGCCGACTAGACAGTTGAATAGCCTTCAGCTAAGTCCATGGCTACGACCTAGCAAGGCGCCATTAGCCTTACATAGTTTGATAGTTATCGTATGAAATGTCTCATCAAGAACGATGTATACAACAAGGATTAAAAGTTAAGTATTCCCAAAGCAACGTACTTTTCTTTATATCATTTATGAAGTATCCTGTTTCAGACCTCTATCTAGCCTAAGTGAGATTACGCGTGCCTTTCGGCTACTTCAGTGTGGCGTAGCTGTCTTGTTACGCCACAACAGAACCGCACCTGCCTGCCCTCATTGATCTCATTCATATTCACAGGATGTGTAGATCATGGCTAGGATTTCAACATACGTAAAAATGAGGCCGCAGTTCTCAACTCTTTTCGAGAGAAATCGAGTTTGAAAGTTTCAAGCATGCACAGATGCCAATGTCTGGTATAGGCAGCCCGCAGTCCTTAGAATAAACGCTTGGTTACCCAAGTCGGAAGCCTCTGGGTCGAATCCCGCTCCCGCCACTGTGGTTCGTTTTTCTTCGTACCTACGTAATTCTGATAACAGGTTTATTATGATTGTGCAAATTATCAGTACCTAAGGAATCATTTATTGTTAATATAATCTTCACCTTGAAAATTCTAGCTTTTCTTTAACGTTTTGGAATTAGTTTAGCATTATGTCTATATCTACACAGATATTCCGCAAGCCACCGTACGGTGCGTGGCGGAGGGTACGCTGTATAGGTACGCGAACGAAACGACTCACCGTATGAACCCATTTTCCTGATAATCCTGCAGTTAGTTTTGATCCACCAGAAACAGTTGCATGTGCACAAACAACATTCGGTTGATGGATGGAGAAAGGGAGCAACGTTTTTAAACACGTACGTTAACCTCCATGATGTCTGATTTTACGAGTAGATGCATTGATGTGGCCAATACTTGGACAGCAAGAGAACGTGAATCTGACTGTGAAGGCGAACCGGTTAACAGTGAAGTTTCAAAACTATGACTAAAAACGGCTCTGGAGTGCAATGAACAGCTCCTCTTTCAAGACAATCTCATCTCTCCGAAAAGTTCTGCAGTAATAACACAAGAACACGTGGAAATTATAGAAGAAATACTTCGCCGAATTTTTGAAATGCTAGCGGAGAGACAACTCGTGGCACAAGACGAACTAATTGCCCACCAAGATGATAAGAGTGGGTTTGAAGAACCTGATGGACTCGCTTTACCTTCATGACACGATTACGAGAAGGAGTCCAAAATGGACGCGCTTACATTCCGCAATATTACAAGATTAGGATTGCCAGTCCAGCGAGAAAGGAGCATCCAGGACGTTCGACCACTCCTTGTAGAAGGGTAGCTTCACGTCTCAAAAGCACGAAAGGTTTTAAAATATGGGAAGATGATATGAAACAAGATGGAACAAAGCATGAAGAACTTAAAACAATTCATTAGTGTATCTATGATTATTTCATAGAAGCTCGAGAATGTAATCAGCAAATGACGACGAGCAATGAGCCCTTGCTGCTACTAACCAATTTTCTGATTTAAGTTTTCAAGCTTCTGACTTATAGGTCACGCTGTTCAAAAGAAGATATCGGATTCGTCAGAGAAAAATCACCAGATTTGTATCCGAGAGGGAAAGCGCTTTTCATTGCAGCAAATCCGTGATGAAGTAGCAAATTTCCGAAATTACTGTAGATTAGAGCTCTCATACCAAACTACGACAGGAATTTTGTTATTAACACAGGTCAAAATGGTTCAAATGGCTCTAAGCACTATGAGACTTAACTTCTGAGGTCATCAGTCCCCCAGAACGTAGAACTACTTAAACCTAACTAACCTAAGGAATCAGACACATCCATGCCCGCGGCAGGATTCGAACCTGCGACCATAGCGGTCGCGCGGCTCCAGACTGTAGCGCCTAGAACCGCTCGGCCACTCCGGCCGGCAACATAGGTCAAACAGGTAGTACAGACAAAGGTACCTGATTCATTTACGTCAATTGCAATAGTACTTCTATAAACCAGACGACGCTATTTTGTGAATGTTTGATCTAGAGTGACATCAATCAACGTATGAGCAACCTCTCGTCGAACTCGGAATAAAGGTGGTTCTTGTGCAGCGAAAGGATATGCACAAGGTGACACAT
Source organism: Schistocerca americana (assembly GCF_021461395.2). Classification (NCBI taxonomy): domain Eukaryota; kingdom Metazoa; phylum Arthropoda; class Insecta; order Orthoptera; family Acrididae; genus Schistocerca; species Schistocerca americana. Next base: position 27,220,303 of record NC_060122.1, on the reverse strand, counting down.
TCATGTAACGCACAATATGCTGTCACCTTATCTGGAAACATTCTTCGTTGCCTTGCAAGAGACCACTGGCTCATTTGGACCAAGGGTGCGAAAAGCAGCAGATGAGTAATGTTACAAATATAAAAACATTATTATAACATCTTCGAAGTCTGGCAAACGCACAACAGTATCATGCAGGAAATTTCTAATCGACGTCTTGAAGCCACACGTGAGAGAAGAACAATTTCTTTTTTCCTTCGATGCGTGGTGATGGCAAACGAACCTGGTTTTCTACGACGAAATTTTTCAAGATAGAGGGGGTCTGCCAAATTACAGTATTAAAGTAATTCCTGCAACGTGTACTCCGTTGGTGGAGCCTGCGACGTTTGTTTTTATAGGGATGTGAAGATCCTTACAAAGCGACTACAAAAGTGTCCGTATATTACCGAACACAAAAACGTGAAAGCTTCAAGACAAGATTGCATAAAAATTCAATCAGTCGTAGTCCATCAGTTCCCTGACCAATATTCGGTGATATGATCACATATGTCTGAGATGCCCCGAAACCATGTGATGACGGAGAACAGTTTATGAAAGTAAACCAAGTTTGTTTTGCAGTAGAAACATTGCAAAAGTCTTAGTCATGCAAAAACTCGACGTGCTGTATACCACAATAATTATTGCTTTACATGTTTTTACGATCCGTATCATCCTGATTCGTGAAGTGTTCCATACGTATCACAAATGTAGGCACAGTAAAGTCAACAAAAAGTCTATACTGTTTTGATGCAAAATGGAAGTGTATCGTTTTCTTATTTCCAATGCCCGTACATAAATACTTTGTTTTCCTATTTTTCAGGATAAATATTATGCAAATAATAAGTGAGACATTAAATACTGATACAGTAATTTGAACATCCATAATAAATCTGATGTTAGAGTTACGTAGGAATAAAAAAAAGCACCAGCAATGAGGTTTGATCCAGGGACCTTGGGCTTCTGTAACTAAGCACTTTATGACTTGGTTACGAACGATCACAGGCATCCCTAAAACTGTCAAACACTAGTTTCTCGAAAACGGTGGAGAGTTGGGGCTTCCTCCTAGCGTAAGTTGAAGTCCAGGCCGTGCTCTGCCCAGACTGTCGACATGCACCAAATCGGTGAGGGCAAGTGCTTACGGTTCCCCTGTGAGCGGCATACCCGTTAGATACGGCATTCACCTCAGGGTAGCTGAAAGAAAGCCAACTGGGCTGGCACGTGTAGAAGCACGCCCGAAAAATGCAGCGGACCACACTGTAGCACACACTAACTGGTGACCTGATTCTACAACTTTGGAACTCAACTAAATAGAAATCTGGGAAATTTTCTCCGATGAAGAAATGCTCTCAAAACCGAAAAGAATCTCAGCTTTGGAAAGAATAGTCCGCCTCTTATTCACAAAGAGCGGACAACGGAGAACCGTTACGGCCCATAAGATCCTGATACTGAAAGAAATTTTCGTCGGCGAAGGGAGGTAGAAATGAATGTATTCAGTTGCTAATATGTGTCTCAGTTTCCTGGTTTGGACGCTGAACTCTTATGTCTGTGTGTGCGTGTGTGTGTGTGTGTGTGTGTGTGTGTGTGTGTGTGTGTGTGTGCGTGCGTGCGTGTTTGCGTGTGCTGCAGGACAGGAGCAACACGGTGTGACATTGTTCATACTTAGTGATCCGCGCGTCTGATAGAGAAGTCAGACATGACGACACGTCATTCACTATTCGGAAGGAGTTTGTTAAATTTCGGTATCATCACAAAATCGACCACTCACTGCAGAGGAACCATAGTATAGTCTTCAATGAATCTCACAAGTAGCTATGGGAATGAGTAATAGTACGTGTTAAATGCGTTTAATACCGTATAAGCATTGTTAAAAATTTTCTTACATGTCGAACACTGACCTAAGTGTACGGATTATGTCCGCATAAGGAATCTTTGATTGTGGAAGTATTTTAAGTATTTTAGAAGGCACACACACACACACACACACACACACACACACAGACGGACATAACAGTTCAGCGTCTAAACCACGAAACTGAGACCCAATGAGCGACTGAATACATTCATTTCTACCTCGCTTCACCGCCGAAAATTTCTTTTCGTATCAGGATCTTATGGGCCGAAACAGTTCTCCGTTGTCCACTCTTTGTGAATATGGGTAACCTTGTGCAAGTCAAAAAATAGGCAGCTGTAGGTGCTCTATGAATTATTTCAAGAAAATATCCAGCCATTATACCAGTTTATGTCAAATGAAGATTTGCTTGGTTCAAATGGTTCAAACGGCTCTGAGCACTATGGGACTTAACTTCTGAGGTCATCAGTCCCCTAGAACTTAGAACTACTTAAACCTAACTAACCTAAGGACATCACACACATCCATGCCCGAGGCAGGATTCGAACCTGCGACCGTAGCAGTCGCGCGGTTCCAGACTGTAGCGCCTAGAACCGCTCGGCCACTCTGGTCGGCGAAGATTTGATTCAACGATGCACCGGTACCGAAACGCTAAATGACGACGAGAGCTTCAACTTGTGCATTTGAAAACAGGTACTGAAACACATTAATTGTGGGGCAACAATTTTACAAATAACAACGGAAATTACATAGTTGTAGGTGTATTCACCGAAGGCTAGTCATTTACTCTGAATGGCATGGTCGTGTTAGGAATCGTCATACGGACGACCAGCAAAAACTTCGTGTAGTTATCTGGCAGGAAAGGCGTACACGCGGGGATCAAAGAATGTCTCACTTTGTTAAAAGAGATTCAGAAAATAACAGCGCCGATTTCAGAACCACAGCATGTGGAGGAAGGATACCTCTACGGTCCTGAGATTCCAGACAAACAGTAAGTTTCCAGTAAGTTTGTTACTGCAAATTTTAGATGCGTTTGTCTTGAAACAACATTTTTCGGCGCGAAGCGCTCTAGAGCCTCGACAGATTAACCGACGCAGCTGACAGTTTTTAAAATGAAAGGCAATGAAATGTAATGGGCCTTAGCGAGAGCTTTTTTTGTTTTTGAATTTTAAATTTTTTTAAAAATATTTTAATTACTGACATAATTTTCAAGTAGCTGTCTTTTTATGTTTCGAGGTATTTTTCAAAACCCCATCGCGATTTCCTCCCCCCCGCCCTCCGGAAAGCCATTCTAAATTAAGAATGTTCTATTTTTATAGGTTTAAGAAACAGCCACGAGCCTGTAAAATGATTCGCTCAAACCTAGACGTGCTGCGTGGCACATACTATGTCAAGGACTTCAGTCGCCATTCTTAATTTGTTATGACATACAAAAATTTCATACATACACTAATAAAGGTATAGTAATGTGGTGAAATCCTTATTTTACTAAAAACAATCCTTGTATGAAAAAAATACTAAACTTCACCTATTTTCCTTCATCTCGACCTGAAATCCCCCGCCCCCCCTCCCACCATTTCATTCTGTGTTTGTATGAAAGGTAGCAATTTATGTGTCTGTGTTAATGTGTGTGCGTGTGTGTAGGGGGAGGAGGGGGGGGGTGTATGTTTGCTGCTTCAGAACTGCCGCCTAACCAGTCATTCATATTCGTATTTTTGTGCTCTCGTATGACTGAATTCGTGCAAGCCTTTTTTTCTCATAGAGTATTTCTGGTTTCTATTTTAACAAGTAACTGAAACAAAATTAAATTAAGCAATATATGTAAATCAATCTAAATATGAAGATAAGGAAGAAACCGCCCGGATAGTCGTGCACGTTATCACGCCGCTCCCGGGATTAGGGGAGCGCGTCGATCCCGGATCGGGCCCTCTCAGTGGATCCACAGCGGAGGCCAGAGTGCCGGCTGGTCAGCCTGGATGTGGTTTTCAGGCAGTTTTCCACATCCGACTAGGTGAATGCCAGGCTAGTATCAACGTCCCTCCTCAGATACATGCTTCGCAACTGTTTTTAAAACGTTCTGACACACTCGCACGGGATAATACTGGACAGAGACTGGTGGCTCAAATTCCATCTTCGAGGAGCGGAGGTTGGGGACAGGAGTCAATGGAGGGTTAAGGGACAGCAATAGGAAGGGCATGCGGCAACGCATCTGGCCGGACTAACATTGCCACATCCGTGTGAAGACACGGGATTAAGCAACAAGAATAATAAAAAGAAGTAGAAGAATGAAGATGAGGCAGACGAAGACAATCTTGCATTGGTTAGGAAAGCTTAAGCACTGACACTGAAGAAGGAATGAAAAAAACTACATTATATGATGTTTATTTTATTTATCAGTCAGACTGTTACAGTTGTAGGTTTTCTTTACTGTGTCTGCGTCTTCCGTTGTTTCCTGTCAATAATTTATCTACGTAACCAGTACAATCAACTTTCTTGCTAATCTGTGAACATATTCCTATTTTGGCCCTCTCTAACACTTTGCTGTCTTTCATTATCACTGTCAATAAATCAAATTTTTAAGGATATTTTAACAGATTTTTCATTGGCTTGTTTCTGCTTGTTGAAAATGAATTCCACAGACTACTTTATATGCCTGTTCTTTGCAGTGTCTATTGCTCCGTATGTAATTCGTTCAGTTAATTTGCAGCTTAATTTGCAGGACATAATTGCAAAAGTTCCGAGTTTCTTCTTCTGCGAATTAACTCTAATTCCCTGTTCTCTTCGACAAATACATTTGCCATAGACTCATCATCCGGAAATTCTTTGCTCAATTCTACGCCAACATCGATTGAAAAAAGTTTTCTTTCTCTGCGCAAATCTGTTTTTGATCCCCTCATTTCTCCGTTCAGTTTATGATATCAGCAAACGTAATAACTTATTTCTCCCATTATGTTTTACCTGATTCATCTTTGGGTCGTTTATTCTAAGACACATTTTGTTCAGAGTAGCTGGTTCATTCCGTTCAACACTGTAAGTCTGATTCGCTTCCAACCTCCAGATCTCCTCAACGTCTATTCTTCTGAATTCAGCCTGGTGCTGATCCGGCACTTTTTCGATTTTTTTCCCCTCCTTGAGTAATTATTTTAGTCGCACGTTTAATAGTGAGTTTGTCAGATTTTCCAGGCTGCTTGGATCAAATTTTAGATTCCTCGTAGCTTTCGAACCTTTCTAAAAAGTTTAGTTCATAAGCTACAGAACAAGCTGCGTCAGCTGCTGATGGCCAGGTCATGATTACTTTTGCATAACACCGTCGCTGAATAGTCACACCGCACCCAGTAGTCAACGAGTCTGTCTCCACTACAGAGGGATATTTCGCAACGCACTGGCAATACTTAGCAGGACGGAGGCTACCCTGTACAGCGATTTTCGCTCCTCACACATTCTCGTAAAGGGCGAAGCAAATAAATCACAACATGAACGCCTCTAACTGAATATTTTAAATCATGGAAAACCTAGGGGAGGCGTTTACCGAGCAGTGAATGTGGAACAGCTGCTTGTGATACTGAGACTAATGGTGGTATGCCTCTGTACAGGACCTAACCTGTCTTACCTTATTCTCGTCCACTCTTCATGAGGTATACGAGGAAAACAAAGGAACTGTAGCGCAATCTTCCACAAATACCGAATCTATACATTTACTAAGAGTATTTTGCGGACGAATGTCGCTTTTTAGCCTGTTGTTGTTGTGGTCTTCAGTCCAGAGATTGGTCTGATGCGGCTCTCCGTGCTTCTCTATCCTGTGTAAGGTTCTTCACCTCCCAGTCCCAACTGCAACCTACATCCTTCTGAATCTGTTTAGTGTATTCATCTCTTGGTCTCCCTCAATGATTTTTACCCTCCACGCTGCCCTCCAATACTAAATTGTTAATCCCTTGATGCCTCAGAATATGCCATACCAACCGACCCCTTCTTCTAGTCAAGTTGTGCCACAAACTCCTCTTCTCTCCAATTCTCTTCAATATCTCCTCATTAGTTATGTGATCTATCCATCTAATCTTCAGCATTCTTCTGTAGCACCACATTTCGAAAGATTCTATTCTCTTTGTGTCTAAACTATTTACCGTCCATGTTTCACTTCCACACATGGCTACACTCCATACAAATACTTTCAGAAACGACTTCCTGACACTTAAATCTATACTCGATGTTAACAAATTTCTCTTCCTCAGAAACGCTTTCCTTGCCATTGCCAGTCTACATTTGATATCCTCTCTACTTCGACCATAATCAGTTATTTTGCTCCCCAAATAGCAAAACGCATTTACTACTTTAAGTATCTCATTTCCTAATCTAATTCCCTCAGCAACACCTCATTTAATTCCATTATCCCCGTTTTGCTTATGTTCATGTTCATCTTATATCCTCTTTTCAAGACACTGCCTATTCATTTTCAATTGCTCTTCCAGGTCCTTTTCTGTCTCTGATAGAATTACTATGTCATCAGAAAACCTCAAAGTTTTTATTTCTTCTCCATGGATTTTAGTTCCTACTTCGAATTTTTCTTTTGTTTCCTTTACTGCTTGCTCAATATACAGATTGAACAACATCGGGGAAAGGCTACAACCTGTCTCACTCCCTCCCCGACCACTGCTTCCCTTTCGTGCTCCTCGACTCTTATAAGTGCCATCTGGTTTCTGTACAAATTGTAAATAGCGTTTCGCTCCCTGTATTGTACCCCTGCCACCTTCAGTATCTGAAAGAGAGTATTCTAGTCAACATTGTCAAAAGCTTTCTCCAAGTCTACAAATGCTAGATACGTAGGTTTACCTTTCCTTAATCTATTTTCTAAAATAAGTCGTAAGGTCAGTATTGCCTCACGTGTTCCAATATTTCTACGGAATCCAAACTGATCTTCCCCGAGGTCGGCTTCTATCAGTTTTTCCGTTCGTCTGTAAAGAATTCGTGTTAGTATTTTACATCCATGGCTTATTAAACTGATAGTTCGGTAATTTTTACGTCTGTCAACACCTGCTTTCTTTGGGATTGGAATTATTATATTCTTCTTGAAGTCTGAGGGTATTTCGCCTGTCTCGTACATCTTGCTCAGCAGATGGTAGAGTTTTGTCAGGACTGGCTCTCCCAAGGCTGTCAGTAATTCTAATGGAATGTTGTCTACTCCCGGGGCCTAGTTTGACTTAAGTCTTTCAGTGCTCTGTCAAACTCTTCAGTATCACATCGCCTACTTCATCTACATTCTCTTCCATTTCTATAATATTGTCCTCAAGAATATCGCCCTTGTTTAGACCCTCTATATACTCCTTCCACCTTTCTGCTTTCCCTTTTCTTTTCAGCCTAATAACACCTAAACCTAGAGATTCCATACAAATGTTTTTCGACTACTTTCACTTACCATTACTGGACAAAGGGCTCCTCTAGGCTTCTCCGTGAGGTTTGGGATTTAGTGATGCACATCCATTCTGCTCCTGCAACTTCCCTAACGACGTCTACCCGCCTTTCACTAAGTCACCGACTAGACCATTTTTCTTCTATTGGAATCCAGCACAGAATTTCCTTGGTCCATTCCCTCCCCCCCACCCCTTCTCCCACCTCTAGCTAGTATTTATTATAGTCATAGTATGTTTTCTACTCCAGTGTTTTCCCTGGTCCATTTGTTTGTTTTCCCGTATTTCCTAGTGATTACTAAGGCGATTATTCCCTGAGTTTCCCAAAGTTTCCGGATTGAAGGTCCATAAGCCACGCTCATTCCGAACTATGCGTTTGGCTGTCTGTCTCCATTTGGTTTCCCGCCGTCGTTGCAGTTATGCCATGGTTCTTCCTCCTTCTACGTGTGGCAGCAGCCATGTGCATCGATATTTGCACCGTGAACCATCTTTGGTCTTGAGCATATAGTTTCCGGCGAGGGTGTGTGCGGGAGTCGGTCGGTTGGTGCGGACCATGGAGGGTATCGTCGTGCGGCGCAGTCGGCTGGGTCCGCTGGCGGTCCCTGCGCAGTATCGGGGCGTGTGTGGAGCTGTCCGATCGCTACGAGCTTTGTTTCTCACTGACCCAGTTGTGTCTTAAGTACCCAAGCCACGTCCGTTCATGTTGTGTCATTTGTTTTGGTGGTTCGCTGTTGGGGAGCTTTCCCTGTGAGCAACACCGAGTGTCTGTAGTGGTGAAATCGAACTGCTGTGCGGTTGAGTTAACTATATTGGTCCACTACAATTCAAGTTCACCAGCGGAATTTTCTGCCTTGTGGCCGTTAGTGTTCTGGTTACGTGCCCTGGCCACTAATGTAATTTCAGGCAGTGTCCTTTCCTCACCCGTTGTCGCTGTCCAACACGGTGTGTAGTTTTGACAGCTTAATACATATTTCACTGTGGATAATCACGTCTGTAACAGTTTGGTCTTTGAGTTTTCATGTACCGATTGGTGATTATTAAGTCGTTTGGTCGGTTGGTCTCTGACTGTCTCTTGGTTGGGTTACCGACAGATCATGTAGTTGGGCCCACCACCTGTCTCACCTAAGTGAACGTTAATGTTTTGAGAGCAGCCCCCCCCCCCCTCCCTCCCTCCATCCCCCAAGGCGTCTGAGATCCGTCATACATACTGTCCTTTTCATGGGTGTTTAATGGCCTGTTGGTAATCTATTATAGCCATTGTTTTAAAATATTGTGTTTTATGTAAATCAAGGGCGTTCAGCGTCTGTAAGTAAGTTTGAATTCTGGAAAGTGGATATTTCGCTGAAAGTTACTGTTATGCTAGCTTTTCATTTAATGGGCTGTCAACCACCTAAAACCTAAGGGTTTAAGGTATTTTAAATTTTTGGAAAATCAATTGTGGGGACTTCAGCCGCTGTAGACCTTAGTCTTAAATTTAGTTGTCGTTGCGTTGCCTTTTCATTTAGTGTGCTTTCGCCCACTTAAAACTTAAAGGTATTTTTGAATTTTTGGAAAATCAACTGTGGGCCTTCAGCCGCTTAAAGCGTTATTCTTAAAATTTCCCCTTAAGCGAAAATATTGTGGCCTTCTGCCTTAAAAGACTGTGGTAATATATGTTAAAATTTTTAAATTTAATTGTGGCCTTTAGTCGTTTGTATTGCACCATGTTTATGTTTACTCTATCCACAATTATCTTGAGGCTTTCAGCCTAGCTGTGATATATACAATTTGATTTGCAATTTTAGCTGCGTGTCTTCAGTCACTTGACATTTACCTTGTTGATTTTTAAGGTTTCTTGTTTGGAGGCCCTCAGCCATGAAAGAATTGGATTTTGAAACACGTAGTTGTAAAGGTTCGGCTATGTGCCGTTTTGGTTTAAATGTGTTATTAAATTACAATTTTGAAGTGAATCTGACCGCGACCTTATTTGGCCCTTTCCACAATCCTAATCACCTGTTCTGCCCTGCGGGTTTAGAGGGCATTCCAGCCCATATTTGATATTTGTCAATTACAGCGCCGTTTACCACGAATGAAGAACAATGTTTTGAGAAAATCGTACGTATTTTTTGGCGTAGATTCCGAATATGTAGTAAAAATAGGGGTTCTGATATAAAAATATAAAGTTGACGCTATCCACACAGGAGGGGTGGTTAGGAGATGGCCGGTTGTAGAACAGACAGAAGTCCGTTTTACTAATATCAACCATTCATCCAACATTTTTTTCGTACGATGCACCGTTTTTGAGGTATTTAGTTACCTCAGGTTAAAACAAACATCCTGTATCTTCATTAACTGTTTCTTCCACCTCAGTTCTAATTAATACTCATTATTTTGAGCTACATTTGAACGATTTTCAGATGCATTTATCAGTCTCGCCCTACTACATCTATCATTTGTTGCTCAAGTTGAAAGAGTACAAGGTGTAATAAGATAACGCTTGATATTGACTGGAACGATGTGGAACAAAATGCAGTCAGTTCACTTAACGCAGTTTTACAGTGTCGGAACTGGTGTTATTTCTTTTCGAGTTGTTTTGTTAATACAGCTGCAATACGTACCGGCTGCGGGAGCTCACCGTCCTCCATGTTGGTTCCCGACAAAGTCCTGCATTCGGCGTTTTGCCAGCCCGCACAGAAGATGTTAAATATGAAGCGCGAGCAACGTCAATGAAGAAACACTGGACTGAAATATTCAACGTGCGTGCTTTCACAAACACGACACATCATAATCGGATAATCAATTTCACTTTTGAAGTCTCAGTTTGCTTTAATGTTGGAATGGCGGTTAATAACTGTTGTGAGCACTAATAGTTGAATTTTAAGGTAGTCCCATCGAAACGTCAGCAGTTTCTTTAATAAAGGAAGAACGAAAGCGTTGTCAGTCAAATAACAGAAATGCTACCATCATCATAAATGTTACAGATTACTATTGCTCGAAATAGTGGCTTTGTTCTGAACTACTTCACAGCTCACTTCGTTCAGTAGATTTCTTTGCCTGCAAATTTAGAATTAGCTGGATTTATTTAGGGGGAATAGCTATCAAGAAAATATACATTAAAGCACAAATGTGGAACTATGAGGGATGTATGGCAAAAGATATTCTTTAAAATAACTTTCTGTATTATCAGAGATTTCACTGTCTCTATTTTTATGTAGAGGAAAACTGGAATCTTCTGAAAGTCTTGATTACTTACTTAACGATAGAGAAACAGCTTGTCACGAAATTCGACGTTTTATGTATTTAGTCTGTTACACTGTATGCAGCACAGTGTGCTAGATGGTATTGTATTTTATTTAAATGAAGCGCTTACAAGGAATAATAAACTTGTTTGTGAATAGATGTATTAATACTGATGTATTCAATTCTTCAGTAGGAGCTTTGGTGCTGTATAAATTATTTAACAGATCTTTCAAATGCATTGATACTCGTACTTTACGTCATTTTAAAGCCTCTCACAGCCTTCTGATCCGATCAACCCTTAACTTTCTGCTACAAACTTGTATTAATGGGTATTGTATCTAAATTTTCTTTTAATCTTGTGCTATGGTTCTGTATGTCTCAGTTTTGTCTCACACTATTGATGCCAATAACATTTTTATACTGTTTATTAGTATGTCCATACCATTTGTGCATGCAAATGATTAATAGCGATTTTAAACAATGTTTTACACCGACTGTCTATCGCTAACTAATGGCACTCTTCCGGATTATGAGCTTTCAGAGAATTTTGGCAGAATATGTGGCCATATTTTAGACATATGTTAAAGTAACTACAGGAAGAACTCATTAGGGAATGCTCATTTATGTGACCTTTTAGTTCCCTTGAAGAACGATAGCAAGATTTAGTGACCTTGCCACTGATGTGTTCGATAGTTTGTCCCATTTTAAAACAATTTGTTAGATAGGAAGTCACGTATTCCAAAGATAATTTGAACGACTCATGCGTCTAAATAATGCGGACGAGTCAGTTTACAGCACATGTATACATAATCAGTGTTAACATTAATGCACATACAAGTTTTTACTCCAGTTTCACTTAAAAACAAGCTTCATTAATAAAAAATCGTCTTTGTAATAGAAAAGTTGTCCAGAAAAAATGATTTCGGGTTAGATATAAAAGTTAAAAGTTTTTGTTATTACTGTCTGCAAAACCATCTTGTTGTCACCCAACCTGCTGTTTCATTTTCAGGGAGTTTTGTTTGCTGAAAGTACAGTTTCGTGTTTTGTTGGTTATCAGTGACTCAGACTGCCAGACGTTTCTGATTCCCCTCTCAACGCACCGTTCGCTGCTTCCACAACTTCCATAGTTACACCTAGACATCGATTTATTAGCACTTACTTGATCTTAAATTTCTTCAAACAACCGCACGTGGTAGCCGCGCAGTCTGAGGTTCGAGTCCTCACTCGGGTATGGGTCCGTGTGTGTTGTCGTTAGCGTAAGTTTGTTTAATTTAGATGAAGTAGTGCGTAAGCTTAGGGACCGATGACCTCAGTAGTTTGGTCCCATAAGACCTTACTACAAATTTCCAAATTTTTTTCCTCAGTGGTTTGCATTGGTTGTGAGTCCTCCGTGTTACTTTTGCTAATGAATGAGATCCGACTCGCACGGCTCCATTATTCACCTACTTCTTAACCTCACCTATTTTGATAATCACAAATCTCTAACCTTCTTCTGTTTGTCAGCATCTGTTGCCGCCTTGCAGGTTTGGCCAGTAATACGTCAAAGTGCGACTGGTTGCAAGATCTGCGCTTCTCTTTGAAATATGACCAGCATTGAGCTCTGATGATGCTGTAGCAGGTGACTGAGTTTTGTACATTTTCGGGGAGAAATTATTCTTTCTTTTCCACGAAAAATATTTCGATTGTGCTGCATAATAAATGCGGAATTTCTGCAAGCATAATTTATAGAATGGTGGCTTGTGGGACAGGGAGGCCCATCAGAGCTGAATCGATCGATGAGCTTCGAGGAGCAGCAAAGGTGTGGCTTCTAGGCGGTCTCGCACAGATTTCAAGTCAAAAGCCGTGTCGGGTACCCATCGCCATTTCCGAAACACAAGACACAAACAGCTAAATACGAAATCACAAGGGGTTAGACTTGCATAATTAGTGAACACGCGAAACAAGACATTCGATCGTGTGTGAGAATAAATAAATTAGTGTGGTCAGAACGAATCGTATTAGATTACAGAAATAAAGCTATTCTTAAATGTATGATGGACGAACACAATAATGGCCAACTTTCTAACTATTATAATGCAAGGACCAGACCTGCAAAATCCGGAAATTGTATACAATAAAAAAAAGTTTCACATAATGTCCCATTCTCTGAGCAATAAGTGCAGTTAAAAAGAAAAGGAAAAAACAGAAGATGTTTAAGAATGAAATGTAAAATCTCGAAACCGCGAATAAATATACCTCACCAGTGCCTGTGGAGCCTCATTCATTATTTTGCTGAATTATTTTACCAGCAGATCTACACAAGCATGAAGAACTTCGCAAGAACAGCAAAAATTTCAGTGAAGCTGAATCATTCTTTATACACCTCTGAAAAACAAAATTCTAGTTTCTCTAGTACTTGTTTTTATATTTCACCTTGCAATATTTTTTTCTTTTATTTAGTCTTACTTATAATGATGTACATCGAGTTGCTCAGTTAGTGACAGTTAGATGATGCTAATGTCATTAAACATTGTTGAACAGAGTGCTGGAATTTGTATATTACATCTTTATAGGGTAGACATGTCCACTAAGATTTCATTTAATCTTTTGCTTTACGTAAATCATACGCTAGCAACCGAAGTGCATGTTATACAGGTATATCGTATTTTATTAAAACAGAGAATAAGCAATAAGCATTTACAGCGCTAGTTTCATTATAAAACGCATTAAACATCTGCAAGCTATGTCGCACTACATTTTCATTAGTGGTGTCTTACCCTAGTAGCGAAGTTCGTTGCTAAATCGCAGCTCGCACATTTCAGTAACACTGAAACCGAGGACTAATACATATTTCAATATCCGATTTCAACATTATTCCCTTTTCCCCAGTTGTCTTCTGCAGCTCGTGTTATCTTACGTAAATTACGTTTGAGATACCTCACTTTACTAATATTGTACGAAGTTAAACGCTGTATCACAGATTGATCAGCTTTAAACTTTCATTTTAAGTTACCGTATAACAGATTACGGAAGTGATAAATCATTTGAAATATGGTGCTCTTATGCTTTATACTGCTTTGGTCAATTTCTATACTATTTGTAAGACATTAGTTCGATCTCAGAACGTTGAATTTACGAGTATATGTGGTGGAATTTTCCCTCTATTAGCTATGTGAGGCAAAATTGTGTTGACGACGCCATAGAAGTCCAAACTGATGAACGCGTGGTGGGGCTAGGATATATGCTGGCGGTCGTTCATCTGGTGCAGGAGAGCGAAGTACGTGTAGGAGCCCTTCAGCAGCTGGAAAAGAGGGAAAACAGTTCTTTTAGCGCGTAACGTAAAGTTGACGTTCAGGATTATCAAATTTCAAGAGGGAGTATATCGATCAGAGGACTGATAAAATTCGCCGATCACATTGCTGTCCACAGAAAATGTAAGGGAGAATTACAGGGCCTGTTGAAAGCAATGGACACCTCAGGACATGGACTGTGTTAACTCTGGACCAAAATAACGCACGACAGACGACGAAAGGACGATATGAGAGGCAGGCAGCGACCGCCGCTGGGCGTAAGGCTCTAACTGCAGTTCACCCCCAATGTAGGCCTCCCAGTTTAAAAAATCTACTTTACCCAATCCGTAGTAACGAAGGAAGTATGGGTTTAACGTCCCTCCGACATCGAGGTCATTACAGACGGAGCACAAGCTCGGATGGTGTCAAGGACGGGGAAGGAAGTCGGCCGTGTCCTTTTACAGGGGCGATCCTGGTATTTAGGGAAAACACGGAAAACCTATATCAGGATAGCCGCCCTCCCGAATGAGAGTCCAGTGTTCTAACCACTGCCCCACCTCGCTCGGTACCCAATACGAGACAGGGATGTTGTTGTCCATATACTTCGAATTTCTCACACGAGTTGTAGGCCCCTCCCTTTTATGTCCGTTGTTTTTTCGAAGACAGTAGAAATCGGAGCATACAGACGATTTCACATCGCTAAAGTTTCGTTCTTAGTGTGAAACTCCCATGTGATACAGGTTATATTTCTTCTGAATATTTTCTCATCCAGTAAAAGAATCTATTCATATAAGCTTAATATCTGTTATGTCCTGCATCAGAGGACCAGAATATTAAACACATGTTTGGCTCCTGACGCAGTGCTATGAGTATTCTGTATCACAGGGTGCCTCCTCACTTTCGAACTCTGGTAGGGTAGTCGAATGTCTCATCACCAAAGAAGTCTCTTGTTGTTGTTTTGATCTTCAGTCCGGAGACTGGTTTGATGCAGCTCTCCATGCTACTCTATCCTGTGCAAGCTTCTTCATCTCCCAGTACCTACTGCAGCCTACATCCTTCTGAATCTGTTTAGTGTATTCATCTCTTGGTCTCCCTCTACGATTTTTACCCTCCACGCTGCCCTCCAATACTAAATTGGTGATCCCTTGATGCCTCATAACATGTCTGACGAACCGATCCCTGCTTCTAGTCAAGTTGTGCCACAAACTTCTCTTCTCCCCTATTCTATTCAATACCTCCTCATTAGTTATGTGATCTACCCATCTAATCTTCAGCATTCTTCTGTAGCACCACATTTCGAAAGCTTCTATTCTCTTCTTGTCCAAAGTATTTATCGTCCATGTTTCACTTCCATACATCGCTACACTCCATACGAATACTTTCAGAAATGACTTCCTGACACTTAAATCAATACTGGATGTTAACAAATTTCTCTTCTTCAGAAACGCTTTCCTTGCCATTGCCAGCCTACATTTTATATCCTCTCTACTTCGACCATCATCAGTTATTTTGCTCCCCAAATAGCAAAACCCCTTTACTACTTTAAGTGTCTCATTTCCTAATCTAATTCCCTTAGCATGACCCGATTTAATTAGACTACATTCCATTATCCTCGTTTTGCTTTTGTTGATGCTCATCTTATATCCTACTTTCAACACACTGTCCATTCCGTTCAACTGCTCTTCCAAGTCCTTTGCTGTCTCTGACAGAATTACAATGCCATCGGCGAACCTCAAAGTATTTATTTCTTCTCCACGGATTTTAATATCTACTCCGCATTTTTCTTTTGATTTCTTTACTGCTTGCTCAATATACAGATTGAATAACATCGGGGAGAGGCTACAATCCTGTCTCACTCCTTTCCCAACCACTGCTTCTCTTTCATGCCCCTCGACTCTTATAACTGCCATCTGGTTTCTGTACAAATTGTAAATAGCCTTTCGCTCCCTGTATTTTACCCCTGCCACCTTCAGAACTTGAAAGAGAGTATTCCAGTCAACATTGTCAAAAGCTTTCTCTAAGTCTACAAATGCTAGAAACGTAGGTTTGCCTTTCCTTAATCTAGCTTCTAAGGTAAGTCGTAGGGTCAGTATTGCCTCACGTGTTCCAATATTTCTACGGAATCCAAACTGATCTTCCCCGAGGTCTGCTTCTACCAGTTGTTCCATTCGTCTGTAAAGAATCTGCGTTAGTATTTTGCAGCAGTGACTTATTAAACTGATAGTTCGGCAATTTTCACATCTGTCAACACCTGCTTTCTTTGGGATTGGAACTATTATATTCTTCTTGAAGTCAGAGGGAATTTCGCCTGTCTCATACATTTTGCTCACTAGATGGTATAGTTTTGTCAGGACTGGCTCTCCCAAGGCTCTCAGTGGTTCTAATGGAATGTTGTCTACTCCCGGGGCCTTGTTTCGACTTAGGTCTTTCATTTCTCTGTCAAACGCTTCACGCAGTATCGTATCTCCCATTTCATCTTCCTCTACATCCTCTTCCATTTCTATTATATTGTCCTAGAGTACAACACACCTGTACAGACCCTCTATACACTGTGGTCTAGCGGTTCTAGGCGCGCAGTCCGGAACCGACTGCTACGGTCGCAGGTTCGAATCCTGCCTGGGGCATGGATGTGTGTGATGTCCTTAGTTAGGTTTAAGTAGTTCTAAGTTCTAGGGGACTGATTACCACAGATGTTAAGTCCCATAGTGCTCAGAGCCATTTGAACCTCTATATACTCCTTCCACCTTTCTGCTTTCCCTTTTTTGCTTAGAACTGCATTCCATCTGAGCTCTTGATATTCATGCAAATGGCTCTTTTTTCTCCAAAGGTCTCTTTAATTTTTCTGTAGGCAGTATCTCTCTTACGTTTGTCCTCTAGCTATCCCTGCTTAGCCATTTTGCACTTCCTGTCGATCTCATTTTTGAGACCTTTGTCTTTCTTTTTGCCTGCTTCATTTACTGCATTTTTATATTTTCTTCTTTCATCAATTAAATTCAATATATCTTCTGTCACCCAAGGATTTCTGCTAGCCCTCGTCTTTTTACCTACTTGATCCTCTGCTGGCTTCACTATTTCATCCCTCAAAGCTACCCATTCTTCTTCTACTGTATTTCTTTCCCCCATTATTGTCAATCGTTCCCTAATGCTCTGTCTGAAACTCTGTACAACCTCTGGTTCTTTCAGTTTATCCAGGTCCTATCTCCTTAAATTCCCACGTAACTTTGTACAGTCGGTAATACAGCTGATTTTACTACGATCGCCCTCACTCCCTGTGTAAGTGGGAGATTGGAATTTCATCAAAAGATTTCGCTGCAGGGAAGAAACGCCTCATTACGGCTCCATCTCCCAAACCATATCCATGCCATTCGCTTCCTCACGCCTGATGGCACGCCACCGATATAAAATATATTATTAATTAAACTGATCATGAAAGTCCCTTTGCATGGTGAGCAGTTCTTTACCTGCAGTCATATTACACTCGCCGGGTAACACAAATGGGACTCCCCGGAGGCAACATGATGTACTTTTCAAGGAACGCTACTGAGAAAGTTCACGGAACCGACATTTGAAGCTGATTGCAGGAGGATTCTACTGCTGCCAACATCCATTTCGCGTAAGGACAATGACGATAAGAAATTAGCTTTCGTATGGGGGCATGTAGGTGGTCTTTTGTCCCTTCGCTACATTTGCTAGTAGAATACGAAAGGAAATTACTAGTAGTGCTACAAAGTAGCCTCCGCCAAGCACAGCGAAATATGCATATAGATGTACATAGATGTGTGTTTAGTCTACCTATTAAGATGTCAGTCCATCCATTTATAGGCACAAAAATCTCACGGATGAATGTTGTTTCGTTGTTTATCGAGAAAACAAACGACGGAAGTTCTGTTGCTGGTTGTCTCTCAGTAAAAACCTTCGTATTAGCCTCTAATTTTCGCACTACAGTCACTTAGCGAGACGCGTGTGAGAGGCTGTAATACATTTGTCCACAAAACACATCAAAAGCGGTACAGAGCTCACCTCTCACAGCCCCTTTCTTCAGAGTATCGCTTACGCGCCATATTCCCACGAACCTTCTAGTGCATTTTGTACAGCGTTTGAATCCACCTGACTCTGACGAGTAACGGATGTCCGTCGCCAAGCCACAGGCCCAGACAATTCTTATGAAATCGTACAACGCTGGTACGGCGTTGTTCCATTTGTTAGAAAGTTGTCTATTCCCCCATTCGTTCAAATAGTTCAAATGGCTCTGAGCGCTATAGGACTTAACTTCTGAGGTCATCAGTCCCCGAAAACTCAGAACTACTTAAACCTAACTAACCTAAGGACATGACGCACATCCATGCCCGAGGCAGGATTCGAACCTGCGACTGTAGCAGTCGCGCGGTTCCAGACTGTAGCGCCTAGAACCGCTCGGCCACCCCGGCCGGTCCCCATGCGTCACTGGCTGTATAGAGAGCTATCACAATGAGAAAAAAAACAGATTTTTTTTATGTTTGGTACTGTTATTAGTGATTCATAATCGATGACGTAGTAGAATAGTAGTAGGTCTCTTTGGCTATGTCAGATTTGATAGTTATATTTATGTATATTCATCTCCAACGCCCAGCATTCCTGAATCCTCTGCAAATCTCTACAAATTACTGGTGTCGGAAACCTGCTGTAGATAGGAGCCAAAATTTAAATACGTATTCCACAAACAACTACGCAGTCTGGACCATGTCGTGGCTGTGTTATCGCCTTCTTCCTTCCGTTTCCAGTCACACACGCAATGATAGGGTAAAAACGAAGTTCTATATAAAATGAAGGTCTGTATGTGGTGTCACCGCCAGACACCACACTTGCTAGGTGGTAGCCTTTAAATCGGCCGCGGTCCGTTAGTATACGTCGGACCCGCGTGTCGCCACTATCAGTGATTGCAGACCGAGCGCCGCCACACGGCGGGTCTAGAGAGACTTCCTAGCACTCGCCCCAGTTGTACAGCCGACTTTGCTAGCGATGGTTCACTGATAAATTACGCTCTCATTTGCCGAGACGATAGTTAGCATAGCCTTCAGCTACGTCATTTGCTACGACCTAGCAAGGCGCCATTATCATTTGCTATTTATCTTGTGATGCATGTACCGTCAGACCGATGTTCACCAATTATGGATTAAAGTTAAGTATTCCAGAAGCTACGTACCTTTTTTGCTAGTCTCTATTCCTTTAACTGTTCCAGACCTCACGCCAGCCTGCGTGAGCTTAAACGCGTGCCTTCAGCTTCCTCTCGTAGTGGCTTGGCTGTCTTGCCAAGTCACAACACTGTATATATATTAATATCCTCTATGATCGTTACACTGGATAAAGGTCTTTTAATGGTCAAGGAAGCATTACTGCTGCAGGTTTACTATACACTATACAATGCACAAAGAAAATGTGACTCATCTGCAATTCATCGACATCGAATGATTGTCCATAAATACACTATATGATCAAAAGCATCCGGACACATGGCTGAAAATCTCTTACAAGTTCGTGGCGCCCTCCATCGGTAATGCTGGAATTCAGGATGTTGTTGGACGACCCTTAGCCTAGATGACAGCTTCCACTCTCGCAGGCATACGTTCAATCAGATGCTGGAAAATTTCTTGGGGAATGGCAGCCCATTCTTCACCGAGTGCTCCACTGAGGAGAGGTATCGATGTCGCCCGATGAGGCCTGGCACGAAGTCGGCGTTCCAAAACATCCCAAAGGTGTTCTGTAGGATTCACGTCAGGAATCTGTGCAGGCCAGACCATTACAGGGATGTTATTGTCATGTAACCACTCCTCCACAGGCCGTGCATTATTAACAGATGCTCGATCATGTTGAAAGGTGCAATCGCCATCACCGAATTGCTCTTCAACAGTGGGAAGCGAGAAGGCGCTTAAAATATCAATGTAGGCCTGTGCTGTGACAGTGCCACGCAAAACACCAAGGGGTGCAAGGCCCCTCCATGAAAAACACGACCACACCATAACATCACCGTCTCCGAATTTTAATGTTGGCACTTCACACGCTGTCAGATGACGTTCACAGGGCGTTCGCCGTACCCACGCCCTGCCATCCGATCGCCACAGTGTGTACCGTGATGCGCCACTCCACACAACGGTTTTCCATTGTTCAATCGTCCAATGTTTATACTTCTCGTACGAAGCGAGGCGTCGTTTGGCATTTACTGGCGTAATGTATGGCTAATGAGCAGCCGCTCGACAATGAAATCCAAGTTTTCTCACCTTCCGCCTAACTGTCTTAGTACTTGCAGTAGATCCTGACGCAGTTTGGAATTCCTTGGTGATGGTCTGGCTGTTACACATTACGACGCTTTTCAACTGTCGGCGGTCTCTGTCAGTCAACAGAAGAGATCAGCCTGTACGCTTTTGTGCTGTACGTGTCCCTTCACGTTTCCACTTCACTATCACATCGGAAGCAATGGACCTATGATGTAGGTGACACCGAATCACCTGACTACGTTCGACGTCCGTGAGTTCCGCGGAGCGCCCCATTCTGTTCTCTCACGATGTCTAACGACTACTGAGGTCGCTGATATGGAGTACCTGGCAGAAGGTGGCAGCACAATGCACCTAATATGAAAAACGTATGTTTTTTGGGCTGTCTGGATACTTTTGTTCACATAGTGTATCATCATATCCGTGTCCTAATCTCCTTTATCGTATTCCAGTGATCACCACTCCAGATGTGCACGGCATAAGGGTATCAGAGTCTTCGCTGATAGTATAGTGTTTGGTTTTCTCAATTGGGATACCTCTATAATTCAGTTCTAACAGCACGCCCTATCACAGAGCTTCCAACACACTACCCACTGAATCATTTACATTCGTGCAACAGCCTCACACCTCCACGATGAATGCAGAGCAAGTGTAACGGAAAGATTTAATCGCGGCATTGTTCATCCTTCCTCCATGTGTTCCTCTTGAGTGGACCGACCATGATCTATTCCGTCTTGAATAGAGCATATCCACGTGGCAGCACGCATATGTGTAGTGTAACTATTTATTTAGAAACAAACCCAGTACCTACACGCTTATCCGACTATCGTACATTTATTTATTTATTTACTCGTCAAGTTCCGTAGGACCAAATTGAGGAGCAAATCTCCAAGGTCATGGAAGATGTCAGTACAAGAAGTTACAACATAAAAGTAATAACAGATAAAAATAAAATGTTTATGAACCCGCAAAAGCCAACCAATAAATTTAAGTAAACGCTATCAACAAAACAACAAGAACCAGCTTTATTTTTCAAGGAACTCCCCTACAGAATAGGAGTGACCCATGAGGAAACTTTTCAATATCGATTTGAAAGCGCGTGGATTACTGCTAAGACTTTTGAATTCGAGGTGTAGCTTATTTAAATTGGATTCAGCAGTATAGTGCACCCCTTTCAGCACAAAGTCCGATCCAAAAGCAGGTTGGATTTCTGCAGAATATTAACTGAGTGAAAGCTGCTTATTCTTGGTAATAAGTTAATACTATTAACAAGAAATGACCGTAAGGAACATATGTATTGAGAGGTCAATGCATAATATCCAGACTCGTGAAGAGGGGTCGACAAGAGGTTCGTGAACTTACACCACTTCTTGCCCAAACCGCCGTTTACGAGCCAAAAATATCCTTTCAGAAAGGGAAGAGTTACTCCAAAATATAATACCACACGACATAAGCGAATGAAAATAAGTAAAGTAGACTAATTTTCGTGTTGAACGATCATTAACTTCAAAAACCGTTCGAATAGTAAAAATGGCAGCATTAATAATTTGAACAAGATCTTGACCGTGGGTTTTCCACAACAGTTTACTATCTATCTGAACACCTCACTAATCATATGCACATCCTGTGATATTAAAACGTTAGGTTATATTGAATTGTGTTAGAAACTGTAAAAGCTGAGTCTTACTGTGATATAACGTTAGTTTATTTCCTACAAGCCATAAACTTGTGTCATGAACAGCATCGAGATCCAATTAACGAACCAATACGAGCCACACCAAATCAATAACGATGTTTCTTCCAGCAGCAGCCGTTATTTAGTGAGTCTAACATCTCGGTCCAAAGTGTAGTGCCAAAGTCTCCAGGTGACACGCCAGGAGAAATTGTGGAAACTAGCTTCCTACACCGTCACTTCTTAGAGGGTAGGTTACACCCCCTTAAAAATCAGTGCAAGTGAATTTGAGCCTGACGTACTCTACTTTAACTCGGCGACCAGTCCACAATATTTGGGCTGCTTCCCTTAGGATTCTAGCAAATGGAGCCGAACCCAGCATAAGCATTCGCATTCTTCTTCAGCTCCCTCCAGCTGCTTACTACTAGGTACTTAACGCTTCCGATGACAGTGTATTGGATTTCTACTCCTACCAATGTGCAGTAGATTTATTTACGTTCAGGTCAACTTCCATTAACACCACAAAACTTCCAATCTGCTTGCGAACAACTTTATGACCTGCAGACATTCCACATATAAAACAAATACGCCGCGAGCCACTGTACAATGCTTGGAACAGGGTACATCGCACCAGCCTTGTCGATTACCCGTACATCTCAATCTCACGCTCAGATCGAGTAAAGAAATTATTGTCTGTATACTTGCATACATACCCTAGTCCAGCCTTATTTTCCCAGAGGAAGTAAGTCGTCTATTCTAGACCATTTTTTTCTTGTTACGTATTCAAACGGAGTATACCAACCTGTATGATCCTAGGAGCATCCACATGGTGATTCTGCATCGCTGAGCAGTCAGGAAACACGAGTAGACGTGGCCGCACAGAATTGCACTCGATGATTAAAGTCATCACCATGTGATAGCTGATGTAGCGACACATGAAACGGTTGAAAGCGGTGACGATGCAGTATGCGCATGACACTACTTTGACTCAGTCCACCGGCTCTCGCAATGTCCCGTGTACTCATGTGTGGGTTCATGGCAACAGCAGCTAACACACCAACTGGACCCGCTTCTCCTGTGACGGGCCTGTTACGGACCCGTTTGCGTGCTACGACCATACCTGTTGCATACAGTTGGCGGTAGATGTTTTGCAATGTGCGGCACGTTGGATGCTCTCTGTCCGGGTACCGTTCTGCATACACCCTGCAGGCTTCAGCTGCATTTCGTCGACACTCGCCATAGATGAGTATCATCTCCGCCTTTTCAGAGTTCGAATACACCATGGTCACAGTTCCTACAACACTACGCTATCACAGACGTCTGGTAACACGGTGTACTACAGCTGGTCTGCGTGCGGAGACAAACGCAGAATAACAATAGCAGTAAGCGCTACATGCGGACACTGCGACAGCTAGACCAAACCACAACAGTGCACTACAGCCACACTCGTAAACACGGTCGTCATTGTAAACATGTCCCTGCAGATACTGCTCGCCGACCGTGGCCCGTGTTTGTTACAACACGCAACTGAACGTCGGAGGTTTCAAGCGTCAACTTTAGGTTACAATATCTCCGGATGTAATTAACATTTTACAGTGCAACAAACGGCACTGATTACGTATTTGTTTATATGTTCAGATGTGCTAACAAAACTAACGTGGTTCCATTTAAAAAACGTAGGTTTGTGTTAAAAAACATACTTCCGTGCATTTTTGTATGGTTTGTATTAAACAATTACACTAGCCCCTCTCGTCACGTTCGGTCTGTGGAATCGGTTCGTCAGTATTTGATGTGGTTTACGAAATATATCCAGCGGTAACGTTAGGTGACTCACCCAGTATATATATAGGGTGGTCAGAAAATGTCTGAAACGCATGTTGTGATGTTGTAGGGCAGATTGTACTGAGACATAAATGTTTAGACAAAAATGCGATACGTTGCGCCGGTTCCGAGTTATTTAGCATTGAAGTTAGCCAACCGGGGCATCGCGCGCTCACATTCAAGCGGCCTGCCAAGGGCAGTGTTACCTAACGAGTGCTTTGTTTGGTTAGCAGAAACGAATTCGCGCGCGCAACGACCGTATCGGCTAACATCAATGCTAAATAACTCGGAAACGGTGCAAGGTATCGCATTTTTTCCTTAACATTTATGTCTAAGTACAATCTGCCCTACAACATCACGACAAGCGTTTCAGACATTTTCTGACCACCGTATATATATATATATATATATATATATATATATATATATATATATATATATATATAAACCATGGACCTTGCCGTTGGTGGGGAGGCTTGCGTGCCTCAACAGATAGCCGTACCGTAGGTGCAACCACAACGAAGGGGTATCTGTTGAGAGGCCAGACAAGCGTGTTTCCTGAAGAGGGCAGCAGCCTTTTCAGTAGTTGCAGGGGCAACAGTCTGGATGATTGACTGATTTGGCCTTGTAACACTAACCAAAACGGCCTTGCTATTGTGGTACTGCGAACGGCTGAAAGCTAGGGTAAACTACAGCCGTAATTTTTACCGAGGGCATGCAGCTTTACTATATGATTAAATGATGGTGGCATGGAAGTAAAATAGTCCCCCATTCAGATCTCAGGGCGGAGACTAATCGAGAGGACGCCGTTATCAGGAGAAAGAAAACTGGCGTTCTACGGAGCGTGGAATGACAGATCCCTTAATCGGGCAGGTAGGTTAGAAAATTTAAAAAGGGAAATGGATAGGTTAAAGTTAGACATAGTGGGAATTAGTGAAGTTCGGTGGCAGGAGGAACAAGACTTTTGGTCAGGTGAATACAGGGTTATAAATACAAAATCAAATAGGGGTAATGCAGGAGTAGCTTTAATAACGAATATGAAAATAGGAGTGCGGGTAACCTACTACAAAAAGCATAGTGAACGCATTATTGTGGCCAAGATAGACACGAAGCCCACGCCTACTACAGTAGTACAAGTTTATATGCCAACTAGCTCTGCAGATGATGAAGAAATTGATGAAATGTATGATGAGATAAATTATTCAGGTAGTGAAGGGAGACGAAAATTTAATAGTCATGGGTACTGGAATTCGACAGTAGGAAAAGGAAGAGAAGAAAACGTAGTAGGTGAATATGGATTAGGGTTAAGAAATGAAAGAGGAAGCCGCCTGGTAGAATTTTGCACAGAGCATAACATAATCATGGCAAACACTTGGTTCAAGAATCATGTCCCGGGTTCGATTCCCGGCGGGGTCTGGGATTTTCTCTGCCTCGTGTTGACTGGGTGTTGTGTCATGTCCTTAGCTTAGTTAGGTTTAAGTAATTATAAGTCCTAGGGGACTGATGACCATAGATGTTAAGTCTCATAGTGCTCAGAGCCAAGAATCATGAAAGAATGTTGTATACATGGAAAAACCCCAGAGATACTAGAAGGTTTCAGATAGATTATATAATGGTAAGACAGAGATTTAGGAACCAGGTTTTAAATTGTAAGACATTTCCAGGGGCAAATGTGGACTCTGCCACAATCTATTGGATATGAACTGTAGATTAAAACTGAAGAAACTGAAAAAAATGTTGGAATTTAAGAAGACCGGACATGGATAAAGTGAAATAACCAGAGGTTCTACAGAGTGTCAGGGAGAGCATAAGGGAACGATTGACATCAATGGGGGAAAGAAATACAGTAGAAGAAGAATGGGTAGCTTTGAGGGATGTAATAGTGATGGCAGCAGAGGATCAAGTAGGTAAAAAGACGAGGGATAGTAGAAATCCTTGGGTAACAGAAGAGATACTGAATTTAATTGATGAAAGGAGAAAATACAAAAATGCAGTAAATGAAGCAGGCAAAAAGGAATACAAACGTCGCAAAAATGAGATCGACAGGAAGTGCAAAATGGCTAAGCAGGGATAGCTAGAGGACAAACGTAAGGATGTAGAGGCTTATCTCACGAGGGGTAAGGTAGATATTGCCTACAGGAAAATTAAAGAGATCTTTGGAGAAAAGAGAACCACTTGCATGAATATCAAGAGCTCAGATGGAAACGCAGTTCTAAGAAATGAAGGGAAAGCAGAAAGGTGGAAGGAGTTTAGAGGGTCTATACAGGGGCGATGTTCTTGAGGACAATATTATGGAAATGGAAGACGATGTAGATGAAGATGAAATGGGAGATATGATACTGCGTGAAGAGTTTGACAGAGCACTGAAAGATCTGAGTCGACACAGAGCCCCCGGAGTAAACAACATTCCATTAGAACTATTGACAGCCTTGGGAGAGCCAGTTGTGACAAAACTCTACCATCTGGTGAGCAAGATGTATGAGACAGGCGAAATACCCTCTGACTTCAAGAAGAATATAATAATTCCAATCCCAAAGAAAGCAGGTGTTGACAGGAGTGAAAATTACCGAACTATCAGTTTAATAAGTCACAGCTGCAAAATACTAACATCAATTCTTTACAGACGAATGGAAAAACTGGTGGAAGCCGACCTCGGGGAATATCAGTTTGGATTCCGTAAAAATATTGGAACACGTGAGGCAATACTGACCTTACGACTTATCTTAGAAGAAAGATTAAGGAAAGACAAACCTACGTTTCTAGCATTTGTACAGTTAGAGAAAGCTTTTGACAATGTTGACTGGAATACTCTCTTTCAAATTCTGAAGGTGGCAGGGGTAAAATACAGGGATCGAAAGGCTATTTACGATTTGTATTGAAACCAGATGGCGGTTATAAGAGTAGAGGGACACGATAGGGAAGCAGCGGTTGGGAAGGGAGTGAGACAGGGTTGTAGCCTCTCACCAGCGTTATTCAATCTATATATTGTGCAAGCTGTAAAGAAAACAAAAGAAAAATGCGGAGTAGGTATTAAAATCCATGGAGAAGAAATAAAAACTTTGAGGTTCGCCGATGACAATGTAATTCTGTCAGAGACAGCAAAGTTCTCAGAAGAGCAGTTGAACGGAATGGGTAGTGTCTTGAAAGGAGAATGTAAGATGAACATCAACAGAAGAAAAACGAGGATAATGGAATGTAGTCGAATTAAGTCGGGTGATGCTGAGGGAATTAGATTAGGAAATGAGACACTTAAAGTAGTAAAGGAGTTTTGCTATTTGGGGAGCAAAATAACTGATGATGGTCGAAGTAGAGAAGATATAAAATGTAGACTGGCAATGGCAAGGAAAGCGTTTCTGAAGAAGAGAAATTTGTTAACATTGAGTATTGATTTAAGAGTCAGGAAGTCGTTTCTGAAAGTATTTGTATGGAGTGTAGCGATGTATGGAAGTGAAACATGGACGATAAATCATTTAGGCAAGAAGACAGTAGAAGCTTTCGAAATGTGGTGCTACAGAAGAATGTTGAAGATTAGATGGGTAGATCACATAACTAATGATGAGGTACTGAATAGGATTGGGGAGAAGAGGGATTCGTGGCACAACTTGACTGGAAGAAGGGATCAGTTGGTCGGACATGTTTTGAGGCATCAAGGGATCACCAATTTAGTACTGGAGGGCAGCGTGGAGGGTAAAAATCGTAGAGGGAGTCCAAGAGATGAATAGACTAAGCAGATTCAGAAGGATGTAGGCTGCAGTAGGTACTGGGAGATGAAGAGGCTTGCATAGGAGAGCTGCATCAAACCAGTCTCAAGACTGAAGACCACAACAACTATATATATATATAGTGGCGGTTGACGACTAAGTACGTCTTCATCTAAGTCTCGAATAATCTGTCATCGAAGAAAAGCATCTAGCTAACTGTAACTCTCTCTCCATCATATTGCTGCAGGGACAAAGAAATTGCCTCGTCGTTGCACTACTATAGGCATTCTGCAGACACCTTACCCCGACACTAATGCTACCCCTCCATCAGACGGGTGCTGGGCTACTGCATGTGTCTCGTCGACCATGTTGGAGTGTTTTGCGAGTGTCTTTCTAGGGTAATGCTGCTGGAATTTACCACGTGTCTCACCACGGAATATCTTCTCTGTGTCCAATAACCTGTCTCCAAGGCACAGTTGTCAACTTTCTTTAACTCTCGAACCATCTTACTGTTGCTGGATCAGTAACCTTGCTTCGGCTTTGCATTACTGTAGGCATTCAGCAGTCGCCTTACCACGACACTAGTTCTGCCCCTCAGGGACAGCCTCTCTCCACCACAAGGGTGCACAGCTACTGCACGAGTCTCTGTCACACTGCTGCATGTGTATTTCTGTTGTACCGTAGTTTTCATTAGGCTAGGGTCACACCGTGGAATCCGTTCTGGGTGTCTACCATTCTTTCTGCTACACACAGCTGACGGCTTTCTATAATTCTCTCCCCATCGAATTGTTCCTCTGACACAGCATTCACTTGGCCGCTGGGCTGCTGGAGTACTCTAATTGTCTCGTCGACATTGTTGGAGTATTTCTGCAAGTGCATGACTATGAGAATTATGCTGGAATTTAGCACCGGTCTCACCACAGAACCTGTTCTGGGTGCCCAATAACCTGTGTCTGATGCAGAATTCCTATCTTACTGCATCTCTCATGCCACTTTATTCTTGCTGGGACAGAGAAATTGCTTCGCCTTTGCACTAGTACAGGATTCTACAGAGGTCTTTCAGTGACCCTGCCAATGCCGTTCTAAAAATGCTTGTCCATCACGCCGTTTCAGGGCAACTGCAAATGTCAATCCACCACACTGCTGTGCGCGACGGCTCCTATCAATATGCATTTTCTCTCCACCATACCACATCTGGGTGTAAAATACTTCGTAACCGAGGCCGAGCTGTCGGCTTACTGTAACTCTCACTCCCTCAGATAGACCCTGGGACACAGAAGTTACTTCGCCAGGCATTCTTATACGCGTCGCCATCACACTGTGGCTGCCCATTAGCACTCACTTCTCCATCTCACGTGAACTGGCCTACAGCAAGTGTGTGTCTGACACTGCTGAGCTTATTTTTCAAGTGAGTTTCCCCGAGACTGCAGCGGGAAATTTGGTTGGGTCTCACCATGAAACGTCGTCGGGGTGTCCAGCAGTCTTTCTGTGAGGAAAAGCTGATGACTTGTTGTAACTTTCTCCTCATTACCTTGGTACTGGAACACAGCAATCTCTTCGCCTTTCCAACAGAACAGTCACTCTGCAATGGCGTCAGTATGACAGTCCCGCTACCGTTTTGTTATTGCCTCTCCATGATACGGCTGCTGGCCTGGTGCACCAGTCTCCTCGACACTCTTATAGTACTGTTCCAAGTGCCCATGAATTCTAATGCTGCAGGCAATTAGGGAAGGCCTCGCCATGAAGCCCCTTCTGGGTCTCCAATAATCTGTGTTCGAGGCTTACTGTAACACCCTTTTCATCGCATTGCTGCAGGGACATACAAATTGCTTCGCCATCGCATTATTACAGGCTTTCTCCTGATGCCTCACAGTGACTCTAATGCTGCCCCCTCATAAATTGCCTTTCCATGATACAGGTGCTGGGCAACTGCAAGAGTCCCTACCACGCTGCTGGTGTCGTTCTGCATGTGTATTTCTATTATACTGCTGCTTGTATTAGACAATGGAAGTTCTGGGTCTCCAATAATCTGTCTCCGAGCTTCCTGTAACGCTCTGTGGATCACATTGCTGCAGGGACCTAGAAATTGCATCGCCGTTGCACTACAATAGGCATTTTCGAAACGCGCTCGCCATGTCAGTAATACTACCCCGATGCTATTGCCTCTCCATCACATAGGTCATGACCTACTACTTATGTATAGATGACACCTTCCGAGTCATTATGCTAGTGAATATCCATGATACTGCCGCTGGATTTTGGCTACGGTCACACAAAGGATCCTCTTCTGGGTGTCCTGTAGTTTGTTACCAGGGCACAGCTGTCGACTTACTGTGACCCTCAGACACATAAACCGCTTTGCATTCGTACTAGCACAGGCATTCTGCAGATGCCTCACAATGACAGCAGTTCTGCCCCTCAGGAACTGCCTATCCATTAGACAGATACTGGGCTCCTGCAAGAGTCCCAGTCACGCGGCTGCAATCATTCTGCAATTTTATTTCTGATATACTGCTTCTGGTCAAGGCTTGGGTCAAAGCATGGAAACTCTTCTGGGTGTCCAGCACACTTTCGGCGACACAAAGCTGACGGCTTTCTATTATTCTCTCCCCATCGCATTGCTCGTGGGACAAAGTAATCTCATCGCCATTGCAATACAGTGGGCACTCTGCAAACGTCGTATTATTGTGCTGGCGCTCAGTTATGCCCCTGCATTGCACGGTTGCTGGCCTACTGCAAGTGTCTCATCGACATTGTTGGAAAGTGATTCGATGTCTTTCTATGAGAATGCTGCTGTAATTGAATGTTGCCCCCAAGGAACTGCCCCTCCATCAGGTTGGTGCTGCCGCATTGCACATGTCTCGATGACACTGCTGTGACACTGCTGGTGTATATCTGTGTTACAGACGTTGGCACTCGGCTACTGTCTCTCCATGGAAGATCTGTTTCTCCAGTGGTTTGTAAACGACTCACAGCTGGGGGCTTACTTTAGCCCTCATACCCTGAGATTTACGCTGGAAGACATAAGTTCCCTCGCCGTCAGACTACCACAATCCTTCTGCAGACGCCTAACCGTGGTGCTATGGTTGGCCTTAAGGAATCGCCTCTCCATTTGACGTGTGCTGTCCTACAGGAAGTGTCACTAAGACACTGTTGGAGTCCTCCTGGAAGTGCGTCTCTCGTAGACTGCTGCTTGCATACTGCTGGGGTGTGACCTTCGAACATCTTCTGTATGTCCAGCAATATTACTGCAAGACAACACTGATATCTCGCTGCAAATTTCTCCCGTTCATCTTGCTCCTGGGACACAGTAATTGCATCGTCGTCGCAAAAATATAGTCGTATTTGTGAGTTAACGAGCTCTCATTTAAGTATTTGGCTGAAAGAGTCAACCTTCAGGAATTGTGAAACGAACCCTGTCGTGCAGGGCCGGATGCCACAAAGGGCACAGATTCACCACGAGATAGGGAAACTCATAGGCGTCTATTGTCTGTTGAGGCCTAAGCGCTGTAGTGTGCGAGTGAGACAGACGGGAATCTACGTCATAGGGAAACCCAGTAGAAGGCCTTTGTCGCCGAGGAGACGTAGCAGTGTTAAATAAGGCGCACCTAAGATCGGCTATAAAGACGCCTCCCTATGACACTCCCGCTACCGTTATGTTGTTGCCTCCCCATAGCACGGCTGCTGGCCGACTGGAAGTGTCTGGTCAACATTGTTGGGTATTGGTGCGAATGCCTTTCTGAGACAAATGCTGCTCGAATTTAACACTGGATTCCCATGAAAATTCTTGTAACAGCTGCTTTGTCTAACACGTGGTTATACACGAACTTCATTTGTAACAGCTCCCCTCATGATGTAGGTAGGGTGTCATTAAATTTTGAAATCCAAACTCGGCGGTGTTGCAGAGTATTTGGGTCTGGGAATACAGAGTACTACAGTACCGAAATGAAGTGTTTCCGACAGACTTCGTCTTCTGTTGTCGTGACCGTAGTTTTGTTAACGGAGCTCGGATCTGAGATTGTACACGAGCGCTTCCATATGACGGAGTTCGTCATGTTCTTGACTTTGGTTTGTGTCCGTTCCCCCATATATTACGTTTTCGCGTCTGGCTCCCTCGCGCACGTTCACTTGCATCAGGTGATTTAGCAACTCACGGTTTCTCTTATTTATGTCGTTCTGCGTCTGTTTAAATCGTAATAGTGACTGCACCTCTGCGCTGTCATTTAAACAACAGGCAGTGTCCTACAAATTCATTTTCTCTCCACTCAGACGCAATTTCGACTGTCAAAGTCAGAACGTCTACTTTCTGCGTGACTTGTGCCGTTACAGTTTCCAAGTGCTCTTCACATACGCGTTCTGTGGCTTATTTAACTTCTTACGGATTTACTACAATCTCAGAGCGCCCTTGCAAGTCGATTCGATTTTCTATTCGCTCGGTAATTTCCTCCATATCTTCTCGTATTTTACCGACTTCGGTACTTATGCCCCTTTTACTTGATTGATTCTCTGTCACCAACGCATTCACGCGGGTTTCGAGTTGACCAAACTTTTGTGTTTGTTCCCCAAATCTTTGTTCCTGCCTATCGAACTGTTTATTCAAGTCTTCTGCTATGGCACCAATTATGTTTGTTAAATCTTCCGAAACTCGTTTCTGTTCTTCCGAACTTTGTTTCTGCTGCTCCAAGTTACGGTCTTGTACTTGCACGAGTTTAAGAATTTCTCCTAAGATATCATTGTCGGTACCACCGGTAACCGCGAATATTGGTTGCGCGCCTTCTACTCACGCCGCCCGGTTCTGAGTTTGACCTTGCGGAAGCGTGCTCCCGGCCACCCCCGCCTGCTCGGAGGACTCGAGCCCGCCGGTGTGCTCTTTTGTGCACCCCTGCACACCAGCACTGGTGTCTGTCGCACCAGCAACGCTGTGATTTCAACATCGTTATCGATGCTGTAACACGACACAAAACTGAATTGTGGATGCCTGAAAAAGAGGTTTGATTAGTATATTCTATCACTACTGACTGCGCAATCGGAAGAAACAGGAGTTCCAATGAAAATCCTGGCTAAGGGTCGACCACATGCGAGCTCCCTTATGACGACAATACTTTTTTGTTAGCAGTTCGTTAACTCTGCCTGTCTGTTCTATATATACTCACTATTATTGAATTTATAATGGCAGGCTAAGAAGGGATTTGCTTACTTTTGATAGCAGGATTTTTCCTACTTGTTATATGGCATGCTGTGATAAAATATATTAACTATGTAGCCATCTTACTTACATATCATGGCTTTAAGTCACATCAACCTGACACACTTGTATGTCGTTCTCTTTTTTTTTTTTTTTTTTTCCTTCTTTATTGATTTTAGATTCCCCCACCTGGGGAGGGGCGTGCTGACAGCCGCTTAATACACTGCTCTACAGTCGAAAGAAATGTTAAACAAACAATGGTGAAAGAACAAACAATATAAAAAGGCGATAAAACGGTGATTTTGTTAATAACAGTAAAATGGATAAAGTTGCAGAACTTAAAATATAAAAATACGGCGTTGACGATGCAGATGAAGACACACAGGAAGGAGACAGGCAGTATTAAAAAACATGGCGACTCTCTGGTTTCTGCTCGCATGAGATAAAAACACAACTAGTGACAGTATGGTGGCTGTTTGCAACAATGACAGGGGACGCACAACACTGAACACTCGCTTAAAACAGCACTGTAGAGGCGACATGGTGGCAGATGGGGGGCGTGGGGGAGAACCCAGACCGATGAAAGGGAAAAAGGTGGAGGAGAGGATGGGGAAAAAAGGGGGGAAGCCGATGAAGGGATTTGTATGTCTTTTTTTTTCCTTTATTGAGTTTCAATTCCTCCCCAAGGATGCGGGCTTGGCAGCAGCTTAGTACAACGCTCTTCAGCTTACAGAATTTGGAAACCAGAAGAAGAAGATTAAACAATAAAAGCAGGCGATAAAAACTGTGACTTAAATTTTAAAATGGTGGAAAATTGTCGAAGGTAAAACATAAGACAAAGGAGCAATGCTAATAAAATACACAGGAAGCAGACAGGTAAAACAATAGACAGACAATTAAAAAAAAAACACGGCGCCAGTCTGGTTTCTGTCTGCAAGAAATATAAAAATCGCACCCAGTGGCAGTATGATTTCTGTTCGCAACACTTTGGAAAAGACGCACAACACTGAACACACATTTAAAACACTGCACTAAAAAGTAGGCAAGAAGATGTCACACCACAGCCAAGGTCAGATGGGGGGGGGGGGGAGAAAAAGGGGGAAGGAGAGAGAAAACGAAGTGGGGGAAGGAGCTGATGGAGGGAGTGGACTCAAAAGAGGGAGGGGGCAGGGCAGACGTGAGAGGGAGTGGGGAAAGGCAGAGGAGGGGAATTCAAAAGGATTCAGGAAAGAGAAGGGAGGCAGAGAGGGTAGGTGGGAGAAAAACAGGATGGAAGGGGGAAGATGGAAAGAGGAAGGGAGGGGATCAGAGTTGATAGGAAATGGAGGGAGAGAGGGCATTTTCGGGAAAGGACAAGAAGAGTGTTGGGGTGGAGGGTAGGGGGGACACAATGGTGAAGGAGTAGCAGAGAGTGGGTGTTGGAGAGGAGGAGCAACCAGGGGATGAGGGGGATCAAGGCAGCAGGAGGTGTAGAGGACATGGATATGTTTGAGGAAAATGAGCAGATGGGAGAAAGGAATCAGGTTGTGGAGGATACGCATGGGGGATGGGAGGTGTATACGGAAGGTGAGGCGGAGTGCTTGGTGCTGGAGAATCTGGAGGGACTTATAGAATTTGGGGGGGGGGGGGGAGGCGGATATCCAGGTGGGACTGGCGTAACAGGATTTGTAGGTGTGGAGAATGGTAGAGGGGTTCAACCCCATGTCCAGCCAGAGAGGAGTTTGAGAAGTCGGACACAGTTGTGGGCTTTGGATGGGACAGAGCAGAGATGAGGATCCAGGTGAGTTGACAGTCAATTGTGAGGCCAAGGTAGGTGAGGGTGGGGGAAAGGTGAACAGGATGGGTGCAGATAGTAAGGGAGACATCAAGGAGTCGGAAGGAGCGAGTGGTACAACCTACGATGATTGCCTGGGTCTTTGAAGGATTGATTTTCAGGAGCCACTGGTTACACCACGCAGCAAAAAGATCAAGGTTTGTATGACGTTCTCAATACTGTTAAACACACTTGTGATGTTGTTACACAGTGCAAGCACATGTAATCAAACATCGTAAAACAACATAATCTGTAAGCGCACATGTTCGTTAAACCATCACTAGTGACAAATGCATTAGACCAGAGCTGCAGACTACTGTTTGCAGACTACTGATAACCATTTTGGCGCATAAACGGTTTACAGATATTGTTTTGCTATATGTGGAGCGCCATTGCAGTCCAACAACTGTACTAGGAAGCAAAGAGTATGACCTCATTGCACAATTACATAGTCTGCTATAAAATCTTATGTGACTTATTGTTAAACCATCATACATAAACGTGAGAATTACACATCGAATTACATACACAAGGGTTATACATCGTTATACATAAAATCTTATGGGACTCATTTTTAAAACATCATGAATAAATGTGCGGACTATATGTCGAATTACACATATAAGGGTTAAACATCGTTATGCGTAACTCTTGCTGTTAAATTTGTACAGGATGTATATTATTACCGCATAGGTTTATTGTATTAATGCTATATAACCAAACTGACAGAGGTAGTGAGATGTCATGCAGTACCCCATGTGCTACCGAATCAGTAGCACGCTACCATGGAACCACCCTCGCTTAAGTCCAACACAGCTGGCGAAACATTTTGTCAGCATTACATGCATTTTCAGTACATAAATTGATCATCGACGTAGCAAACGAAAGTAATATGAAAATACAATATAGTACGTCTTCTCTATGTCAATCACGTAAATCGCGCTACCAGCATCAAAGAGTAAAACAGTAGCCTAAATCGTAAAAAAGTGTACAATGTCGTTTTGACGGGAGTTCGTTATTTTATAAAATTCATACTACACTGCATTAATATTCTTCGTTGTATTAAATTCATAATACACTGAATTAATACGTTAACCTGAGCCTAAGTCTGAGCTGCTGTTAGTGCGTGCATCGTAAAATCGAGTACAAATTATCTAAGAAGAATCGTTTGTTTCTCAAGTTGCTTTGGTCATTTAGAAGATTACCAGGATCATTTTTGAGAACCTTGTATATTTCCGTGTCTTCAAGGACCCTCATAACTCTTCCTTTAGGTATAGTGTGTAATATTGTCAGGGCTGTGCATCCCACCTGGATCTCTGCCCCTCCTATCTACTAGAAGTCCCTTCAAATCCTGGAACGCCATGTGCTCCGCCTCACCTGTAGCAACCGTCTCCCATCCCCCACGCGGCCCCTCTATGACTTAATTCCTTTCCCACACCTCCTCCTCTTCCTTGAATGGATACGGATCCTTTACACCTCCCATAAACGTGATCCTCCTCACCCACTTGTCCCTCCTGTCCTTTCCCACCCCAATCCGCTGCCGCGTCTGTACTCCTGCATCCCACCTGCTCTCCATCTTACCACCCTCCACACCCTTGCCCAAGGTGGTTTCCGCCAACCCCCCTCCTGGATAATGCCCTTGTCCCCTCCATCTACCCCTCCTACCAGATTTAATCCTCCCCTTCCTCCTCCTTAGTCTTCCTCCAGGGATCCCTCTTTCCCTTGTCTCCCTCCTATCTTCCTTCCCTCTCTTCACTCCCTTCCCCCCTCCCCCTGGGCTTCCACACCCAAACCTACCCTCTCCCCTCCCTTCACTTCTTCTCTCCCAGTGGCGTCCTCCCCACCTCCCTCCTACCCTCCCCTATTCCCTGTAGCAGACCCCCCACCCCTTTATGTCGTATGGTAGTGTGTGCAGGTCCCAGTGCATCAGTGTTTTCTGTGCAGTGTTTCTCCATTCCAGTGCACTTGTGTCTCTTCAGTATCCTCCACCATTCGACAGTGTACTCATTGTGCCTTCGTATACGATTGCACTTGCTTATGCAATTCAGTGTCTTCAGTTTAAACGACTTCGTTATTCTCATTAAGTGTGTTACCTGTTTTATCATATTCATACCGGGTGATCAAAAAGTCAGTATAAATTTGAAAACTTAATAAATCACGGAATAATGTAGATAGAGAGGTAAAAATTGGCACGCATGTTTGGAACGACATGGGGTTTTATTAGAACCAAAGAAAACACTCCATATTGCAGGACGTGAAAGATCTCTTGCGCGCATCGTTTGGTGATGATCGTGTGCTCAGCCGCCACTTTCGTCATGCTTGGCCTCCCAGGTCCCAAGACCTCAGTCCGTACGATTATTGGCTTTGGGGTTACCTGAAGTCGCAAGTGTATTGTGATCGACCGACATCTCTAGGGATGCTGAAAGACAACATCCGACGCCAATGCCTCACCATAACTCCAGACATGCTTTACAGTGCTGTTCACAACATTATTACTCGACTACAGCTATTGTTGAGGAATGATGGTGGACATATTGAGCATTTCCTGTAAAGAACATCATCTTTGCTTTGTCTTACTTTGTTATGCTAATTATTGCTATTCTGATCAGATGAATCGCCATCTGTCGGACATTTTTGAACGTTTGTATTTTTTTGGTTCTAATAAAATCCCATGTCATTCCAAGCATGTGTGTCAATTTATACATCTCTAGCTACATTATTCCGTGATTTATTCAGTTTTCAAATTTATACTGACTTTTTGATCACCCGATATTTTCTGTATATCTGTCTACATGTTATCTGTTCTCTGGTTTTATATGGCCGAAGAGCAGCATAGATAGGCCGCTGCCGGCCTACCTTTTGTACAAAGTTTTAAAATAACAAAATAACGGAAAAAGAAGATATGCAAATGTGTCCGCTTGCATTACGTTGACATGGCTTAAAGCCATAGTATCTCAGTAAAATGGCTACATAGTTAAAATGTCTTGTATAATTGGCACAACGTCGAGATAATGAATCTGTAAAATATTTTTTTAAAATATTCTGTATTTTTCAACAGCACTCGATAACGGCGAAAGGCCGAAATTGCAATAATGTAATAAAAACTTATAACAGTCACTGGCGTAAAGATGATGTCCTTAAAAAAAATTTTTACGACTGTGAATACCAACTACAATTTTATTGAGTTTACATTGAATTCCAGTCGCAACCAGATTAAACTACGTAATGTTTTTACGTGTGGTAAGAGTAATAGTAATTTTAAATAAGGATATGGAACCATGCCACAACAAGATGTTGCAGAAAAGTTTCGAATTTTAGCTCCTATTTCACTGACCATTATGTATTTAAATACGTTAAACCTCAGTGGAGGTACACTGTTGAGAACTGCCTGCTCTATATTGAACTTTAATCTCGCTTTAGGATAAATATTAACCAATATTAAATAAATGATTGATAGTATGTTTTGTTAACTGTGGTATTGAAACCTCTTTAGAGGGATATCTCCGAATTTATGTTTATGTTATTCATTTTAAACCGCTTTCGTGGCAAATTCTTATTTGTTAACAAACATATAATATGTTATTTCCACCTCACAAGAGGCATACCTACATGTAGTGAAATTTCACCTCATCTGAGGACAATTTGACTGTACTTGTAGAAGAATTGTGTCACAAGGTCGATTATAATGCCCATTCTGTGACCACAGCTATTCTAAGAACAAAATTTTCTTAAAAAGAAAAAGAATGGAATTATCCTTACATTGGAAGAATAACCCCTATCCATTTTTTATTTCTACAGGTATTGGGTGATGCAATATCACAACTGGTGCAGTTCCATGACTAAAATCAGTGCTCCAATATATATTCATACTATCTGATACGCAACTATCAGCATAAATTCATCTTTTACGTAATTAATTAACTGTGGAGTAATCTCAGCCCCAAATACCAGCCGGCCAGGGTGGCCGAGCAGTTCTAGGCGCTCCAGTCTGGAACCGCACGACCGCTACGGTCGCAGGTTCGAATCCTGCCTCGGGCATGGATGTGTGTGATGTCCTTAGGTTAGTTAGGTTTAAGTAGTTCTAAGTTCTAGGGGACTGATGGCCTCAGATGTTAAGTCCCATAGTGCTCAGAGCCATTTGAACCATTTTGAACCCAAATACCACATGCCTGTGGAGTAATTATGGGTCAACGTATTTTATTTTCATTCCAGTGTGCACGTCCTGTGTCGTTCATTGCCTTTTTTCACCCCTCCTTAATGTGTGTGGTCATATATGAATGTTTTGAATGTTATTGATTGGCTACTCCATGGAGTGTCCTGTGCACCACGACCAGATAATGGATATACTTGGAATGAGAGACAGCATTGGTCGTATTTTTTTGGTTTTTGTTTTATTAACCGCAAAATCGATTTTCGGTCACTTAGTGACCATCTTCAGTGCTGTAATATACAATTTAAATTGGTAGGCACTGGTGTCAACAAGCTTGTTGACACCAGTGCCTGCCAATTTAAATTGTATATTACAGCACTGAAGATGGTCAGTAAGTGACCGAAAATCGATTTTGCGGTTAACAAAACAAAAAAATACGACCAATGCTGTCTCTCCTTCCAAGTATATGTTTTGAATGTGGTAGCAGACGAACCGGAGAAGTGGTAGGTTTGTGAATATTTTACCAACTTAAATGCTGTCAGTGGAAGGTAAAGAGCAGGAACAGGAGGGCTTGGCCAAAGATGTGTAAAAGCTAAAAAGTTTTCCCACCGAGGTTGGTCACGGGCTTCCCCCACCACCTTGGGCCGGTCCGAGAGGGCTCAGCACGGCCATTTGTAGCGGGGAGTGTTTGAGGATAGGTGAGCGACCGGACGTTCCCTCAGAACGGCTGTGTCAAATAAGGGACAAAGGTATTTGAATTTCACTTATTTGTTAAACTCACCAGTTTCCTAGTGATAGATGTTTCAGTGATAATTATTTAGGGACCGATTACGATTTTTAGTCGAATCAATCGGATATGGAGTAATCTGAGAAAGTGATTTCCATTAGGTGCGACCAAGCGGTCCATAAATTCAAATCTAAATCTCCGTTAAACGTAGTAAGAAATGTTACAGCTTGCCTACTATTATTGATGAACATTTTTAAATTATCTTGTAACGATGTCGGAATGTTTTATTCAAAATTTGTACCGAGTGCGCGTTTTGTGAGACGAGTCCGTTTCTTTACAAGCGCTTCAAGCTAGCAGTATGCCGCCACAAAATCGTGCTCGATGCCATCTATGAACAAAAAAAAAAAAAAAAAAAAAAAAAAATAAAAAGAATCTTCTCACCAAAATGCTGTCGATATTTGATTGCCCGTGGTCATTACTTAGTGCATGTGAATGCCTGTCTTTAAAATAGGACAGTGACTAAGTGCTCTCCAAAACTTTCCCTTCCCCATAGGACTATGCAAATTGAAGCCAACACGGCTTGTAATTCTCAGGTGAGATATTGTGAAATAGAATTTCGCAAACAGTACCATGAATTTTCGTCAAACTATCAAATGCAAACAGATTAATCATCATCATCATCATTTAAGACTGAATATGCCTTTCAGCCTTCAGTCTGGAGCATAGGCCCCCTTATACAGTTCCTCCATGATCCCCTATTCAGTGCTAACATTGGTGCCTCTTCTGATGTTAAACCTATTACTTCAAAATCATTCTTAACCGAATCCAGGTACCTTCTCCTCGGTCTGCCCCGACTCCTCCTACCCTCTACTGCTGATTCCATGAGTCTCTTGGGTAACCTTGCTTCTCCCATGCGTGTAACATGACCCCACCATCTAAGCCTGTTCGCCCTGACTGCTACATCTATAGAGTTCATTCCCAGTTTTTCTTTGATTTCCTCATTGTGGACACCCTCCTGCCATTGTTTCCATCTACTAGTACCTGCAATCATCCTAGCTACTTTCATATCCGTAACCTCAACCTTGTTGATAAGGTAACCTGAATCCACCCAGCTTTCGCTCCCATACAACAAAGTTGGTCGAAAGATTGAACGGTGCACAGATAACTTACTCTTGGTACTGACTTCCTTCTTGCAGAAGAGAGTAGATCGTAGCTGAGCGCTCACTGCATTAGCTTTGCTACACCTCGCTTCCAGTTCTTTCTCTATGTTGCCATCCTGTGAGAATATGCATCCTAAGTACTTGAAACCGTCCACCTGTTCTAACTTTGTTCCTCCTATTTGGCACTCAAT
This sequence comes from Schistocerca americana, assembly GCF_021461395.2. Classification (NCBI taxonomy): domain Eukaryota; kingdom Metazoa; phylum Arthropoda; class Insecta; order Orthoptera; family Acrididae; genus Schistocerca; species Schistocerca americana. The sequence goes on along the minus strand of NC_060122.1, from coordinate 27,179,878 downwards.
CCGTTTATATTTCTTTCCCACTGACATTACTTTCGTTTTGGAGATGCTAATCTTCATACCATAGTCCTTACATTTCTGATCTAGCTCTGAAATATTACTTTGCAAACTTTCAATCGAATCTGCCATCACAACTAAGTCATCCGCATATGCAAGACTGCTTATTTTGTGTTCACATATCTTAATCTCGCCCAGCCAGTCTATTGTTTTCAACATATGATCCATAAATAATATGAACAACAGTGGAGACAGGTTGCAGCCTTGTCTTACCCCTGAAACTACTCTGAACCATGAACTCAATTTACCGTCATCTCTAACTGCTGCCTGACTATCCATGTAAAGACCTTTAATTGCTTGCAAAAGTTTGCCTCCTATTCCATAATCTTGTAGAACAGACAATAACTTCCTCCTAGGAACCCGGTCATGTGCCTTTTCTAGATCTATAAAGCATAGATACAATTCCCTGTTCCACTCATAACACTTCTCCATTATTTGCCGTAAGCTAAAGATCTGGTCCTGACAACCTCTAAGAGGCCTAAACCCACACTGATTTTCATCCAATTGGTCCTCAACTAATACTCGCACTTTCCTTTCAACAATACCTGAGAAGATTTTACCCACAACGCTGATTAAAGAGATACCTCTGTAGTTGTTACAATCTTTTCTGTTTCCATGTTTAAAGATTGGTGTGATTACTGCTTTTGTCCAGTCTGATGGAACCTGTCCCAACTCCCAGGCCATTTCAATTATCCTGTGTAGCCATTTAAGACCTGACATTCCACTGTATTTGATGAGTTCCGACTTAATTTCATCCACCCCAGCCGCTTTATTGCACTGCAATCTATTGACCATTTCTTCCACTTCCTCAAATGTGATCCTATTTCCATCATCATTCCTATCCCATTCTACCTCGAAATCTGAAACATTACTGATCGCATTTTCACCTACATTGAGCAACTCTTCAAAATATTCCCTCCATCTGCCCAAAGCATCCACAGGATTCACCAGCAGTTTTCCTGACCTGTCCAAAATACTGGTCATTTCCTTCTTACCTCCCTTTCGAAGACTGCTAATTACACTCCAGAATGGTTTTCCAGCAGCTTGACCCATAGTCTCCAACCTGTTTCCAAAGTCTTCCCACGATTTCTTCTTGGATGCTGCAATTATCTGTTTGGCTTTGTTTCTTTCTTCAACATAACTTTCTCTGTCTACCTGGGTCCTGGTATGTAGCCATTTTTGATACGCCTTCTTTTTCCTTTTACAGGCTGCCTTGACTGTATCATTCCACCAAGCTGTTTGCTTCATCCTACTTTTACACACTACTGTTCCAAGACATTCTTTAGCCACTTCTAGTACTGTGTCCCTGTACCTTGTCCATTCCGTTTCCAATGACTGTAATTGACAACATTCAACTAACTGGTACCTTTCTGAGATCGCTGTTATGTACTTGTGCCTGATTTCCTTATCCTGAAGTTTCTCCACTCTTATCCTCCTACATATGGACCTGACCTCCTGCACTTTCGGCCTCACAATCTCAATTTCACTGCAGATTAAATAATGATCAGTGTCATCGAAGAATCCCCTGAATACACGTGTGTCCCTCACATCCTTCCTGAATTCCTGATCTGTTATTATATAGTCAATGACAGATCTGGTTCCCCTGCCTTCCCAAGTTCATGGTGTGGGTTCCTGTAGTCATGACCTAGTTCATGAACCACGGGCAACGTATGAGTGGCCAAGTAAGTGGTCCTGACAGTCGGGATACCAGTTACTTTGGAATAAGGCTAGGCATCTCGGACATATTCTGAGTCGTGGTCACCTTTATGCTCATACGGCAAAGACTACCAAATCCACCGGTTAGTCCCTCAGCCGTTAGGGGTAAAACCCAATGGGACTCGGGGCAAGTAAGGCTAGCAACCTGCTTCCCTGGTACTTTAAATATGATGCTGGCAACAATCAGAGCAAAATGCAAACAGATTAATCAAAAATAAAAATAGCTTTTAATTTGAAAGCAACTTCCGTTTATCGCCTGAAGAAAGAGTCACGTTAATAGCACTTACGTTTAGGCTGCCCTTATCTTAAGTTCTTGGCACAGGATTAGTTCAGGCCAACACGTAGTTGTCTGTGACTCCCCCATATTCCTACTGCGTTATCGGTTGCGACCGTATAAAATATCCGTAGGTGAAAAACAACACCCAGGAATAAAGTTCATTCGGTGATGGACTGTTGTGAAAACATAGGTGGGCAAAACCTTAGTCTATTAACGGGAGGAATAGTCAGAGAAGGTTACGTACACGATAATAAGAGTATGTCCAAGATCTTTTATCACAGCATGCCATATAAAAAGGACGAAAATTCCTGCAATTAGAAGTAAGCAACTCCCTTCTTAGCCTGCCATTATAAATTCAATAATAATGAGTATATACAGAACAGACAGGCAGAGTTAACGAAATGCAAACAAAATTAGTAGTGTCGTCATAAGGGAGCTTGCAACAGGAATAGATTAATATAAATCCCTGAGGAATGAAATAAATAAGAGGTGCAGGACAGCCAAGGCAAAATGTGAAGAAATCAAAAAGAAATTACTGTCGGAAGGAGTGACTCGGGAAAGGTAAAGGGACCAGAGAGGTAGTTCTGAAGTTGCGGTTGATAACAGAAGTAAGCGTGAAACAAATTAAAGCTCGTTAATAGGATTTATACATGTGGAAAAAGTATGTAAAACGGTGCAAGAAACTATGGATAAGCTATGCCGAAAGTCGGGTTATATAAAACATATACAAGAAACAAGCTCTCTGATTGAAAGAGTGTACGACAGGGATATAGATTTTCGCCCCTAGTGATCGATTTGTACATGAATGAAGGAATGACAGAACAAAAGAAAGGCTCAAGAGTTTGATTAAAATCCGGGGTGAAATGATATCAATGATAGGATTCGCTGATGGATATTGCTATCGTTAGTGAAAACGCTGAACGGAGTGAACAGTCTCATGACCACAAAATGTGGATTGAGAGAAAATGAAAGAAGACGAAAGTAATGAGAAGCAGCATAAATGAGAACAACGAGAAACTTGACACCGAAATAGGTGATCACGAGCTTAATGAAGTAAAGGAATTCTGCTGTCTAGGCAGCAAAATAACTCATGAGATACGGAGCAAGGAGGATATAAAAAGCGGAGTGGCACTGGCGAAAAGGGGCATCCTTGGTCAAGTGAAGTCTACTATATCAAACATCGGCCTTATTTAGAGGAAGAAGTTTCTGTGAATGTACATTCAGAGGACAGTATTGAATGTTAGTGAAATACTGAAAGTGGGAAAACCATAACAGAATATAATCGGTGCATCTAAGATGTGGTGCTACACAAGTATGTAGAAAAATAGGTGGCCTCATAAGATAAGAAATGAGTGAGTTCTGTGGAGAATCAGGGAGAAAGGGTATGTATGGAAAACAGTGGCAAGAAGAAGGGACAGGATGATAGGACACGTGATAGGATGTGCGGGAATAACTCCCATGGTGCAGTACAGGAAGACAGACTGGAATATGTCCAGTAAATAACTGAGGGCGTAGGTTGCAAGTGATGCTGTGAGATGGAGAGGTTGGAACAGGATAGGATTTTATAGCAGCCCTCTTCAAATAAGTCAGAACACAAGTGAAAAAAATAGATCCCCACTCACCCACAAAATTAATCGTATATTCATCCTATTATATTTTACATGGATAATACACTACAGGCCATTAAAATCACTACACCACGAAGATGACGTGCTACGGACGCGAAATTTAACCGACAGGAAGAAGGTGCTGTGATATGCAAATGATTAGCTTTTCAGATCATCCACACAAGGTTGACGCCGGTGGCGACACCTACAACGTGCTGACATGAGGAAAGTTTCCAATCGACTTCTCATACACAAACAGCAGTTGACCGGCGTTGCCTGGTAAAACGTTGTTGTGATGCCTCGTGTAAGGAGGAGAAGTGCGTACCATCACCTTTCCGACTTTGATAAAGGTCGGATTGTAGCCTATCGCGATTGCGGTTTATCGTATCGCGACATTGTTGCTCGCGTTGGTCGAGATCCAATGACCGTTAGCAGAATATGGAATCGGTGGGTTCTGGAGGGTAATACGGAACGCCGTGCTGGATCTCAACGGTCCCGTATCACTAGCAGTCGACATGACAGACATCTAATCCGCATGACTGTAACGGATCGTGCAGCCACGTCTCCATCCCTAAGTCAACAGATGGGGACGTTTGCAAGACAACAACCATCTGCACGAATAGTTCGACGACGTTTGCAGCAGCATTGACTATCAGCTCGGAGACCGTGGCCGCGGTTACCCTTCACGCTGCATCACAGACAGGAGCGCCTGCGATGGTGTACTCAACGACGAACCTGGGTGCACGAATGGCAAAATGTCATTTTTCCGGATGAATCCAGATTCTGTTTACAGCATCATGATGGTCGCATCCGTGATTGGCGACATCGCAGTGAACGCACATTGGAAGCGTGTATTCGTCATCGCCATATGGTATGGGGTGCCATTGGTTACACGTCTCGGTCACCACTTGTTCGCATTGACGGCACTTTGAACAGTGGACGTTACATTTCAGATGTGTTACGAGCCGTGGCTCTACCCTTCACTCGATTCCTGCGAAGCCCTACATTTCAGCAGGATAATGCACGACTGCATGTTGCAAGTCCTGTACGGGCCTTTCTGGATACAGAAAATGTTCGACTGCTGCCCTGGCCAGCACATTCTCCAGATCTCTCACCAATTGAAAACGTCTGGTCAATAGTGGCCTAGCAACTGGCTCGTCACAATTCGCCAGTCACTACTCTTGATGAACTGTGGTATCGTGTTGAAGCTGCACGGGCCGCTGTACCCGTACACGCCATCCAAGCTCTGTTTGACTCAATGCCCAGGCGTATTAAGGCCGTTATTACGGCCAGATGTGGTTGTTCTGGGTACTGATTTCTCAGGATCTATGCACCCAAATTGCGTGAAAATGTAATCACATGTCCAATGAATAACCGTTTATCATCTGCATTTCATCTTGGTGTAGCAATTTTAATGACCAGTAGTGTATATAAAATTTCGTAGTTTTACATCCTTTGAATTGTCAGCGGTATAGCGGGGGCCATGAGTTAGTGTTGAGTACGCACCACGAGGAAGGTCTGTCGGGAGATCTTGTAGAGCTTGGCGGCGGTGAGGCAGAGGGGCCTCTGGACGCGCGCCATCACGATGCACAGGGAGCGCTGGAAGCGGCCGCCAGCCCCCGGCCAGGCGCAGCTGTAGGCCGACAGCCGCAGCGCGTCGCTCTGCAACAGCGGGGCCGCGGGGCTGCTGCACTCCACCAACAGGTGTTAGCGAGGTGCACTGATGACGGCGCCACACTGACAGCGTACACTCCAGTACTCCCCCAAGTGGAGCACAGACATGCGCTACATGTTGGTGTGTGTCACTGAGTGGACTACTCATACACTGAGGCGGTAAAAGCTCTGGGATACTTCCTAATGTGGTGTGGGACCTCCTTTTGCCTGGCGTAGCGCAGGAACTCGACGTGGCATGGTCTCAATAAGCCGTTCCAAGTCTCCAGCAGAAATACTGAAGCATGCTGCCTCTGTATAGCCGTCCATAATTGTGAAAGTGGCGCCAGTGCAGGATTTTGTGCGCGAATTGACCCCTCGATTAAGTTCTACAAATGTGTGATGGGATTCACGTCGAGTGATCCAGATGGCCGAACCATTCGCTCGAACTCTCCAGTACTTTCTTCAAACCAATGGAGAACAATAATTGTGGTCTGGTGACACGGGACACTGTCACTCATAGAAATTCCATGGTTGTCTGGGAACGTTAGCTCCATGAATGGATAAAAATGATCTCCAAGTAGCCGAACATCCAAAGGACCCTGTCCATTCCGTGTAAACGCAGGCAACACTATTACGAAGCCATCATCAGCTCGCACAGTGTCTTGTTGACAACTTGACTCAATTTCTTGTTGAGGTGTGCACCACGCTCAGACCCTACCATCAGCTCAGAAACAACTGTAATCAGGACTCATATGACCGACTTTTCCAGTCGTCTAAGGTCCAATCGATATGGTCACGAACCCAGGGAAGGCACGGCAGGCGATGTTGTGACGTTAGCAAAGGCACATGCGTCGGTCGTCTGCTGCTACAGCCCTTAACGCCAATTTTCGCCGCACTGTGCTTACGGATATGTTCCTTCTATGAGCCGCTCTGATTTTTTGCGGTTATTTCACGCAGTGTTGCTTGTGTGTTAGCACTGACTACTGTACACAAACGCCGTTGCTCTCAGTCGTTAAGTGAAGGCCGAAGCCCACTGCGTTGTCCATGGTGAGAGGTAATGCGTGAAATGTGGTATTCTCGGGACACACTCTTGACACTGCGGATCGCGGAATATTGCGTTCTCTTACGACTACTCAAACGGCGTATCCCATGCGTCTAGCTCCACCAGTCTCCTAATTCCCGTTGTGCCTCCATAAGCACGTGCGAAACGTTTCCACTTGAATCACTTCAGTGAAAATAGCAGCTCCGACAAAGCACTGTCCATTTCTACCTTACGTACGCGATCCCCTACCTGCATTTGTACACGTACGACTCATTATCCCATGATTTTTGTCACCTCAGTGTAGATAACGAGAACAAAAAATTGTTCCAATGGCTCTGAGCCCTATGGGACTTAACATCTGAGGTCATCAGTCCCCTAGAACATACATGCATGCCCGAGGCAGGATTCGAACCTGCGACCGTAGCGGTCGCGCGGTTCCAGACGGAAGCGCCTAGAACCGCTCGGTCACACCGGCCGGCTAACGAGAACAGAAACAGGGCCTACAGCACACTACGGGACAAAAATTTTCGATCGCTAATGATAAAAATATACACTTCATCGCAATGGACGAAACATCCTCAAAACTAAACAGACCAACAAATACTTCTTTCCCTCTTTTTATATTGAGTACAATACAGTATGCTTTACATTTCAGCCTTTTCAAAATACTGACCCCATGCTCTCAGAACAGCTGCGCAAACACATGGCTTTCTGGAGGTAGGGTAGTGTTTTTGCAGGGCTTGCTGTCCAACACGTCTGTATATTAGTGCATAAATCTTCAACATTAAATAACCCCAGATTTATGCCCTCCCTGTCAAGTTCAATCCCTACGAGTTAATGTGGTTTACGTCAGGTGACTGACTTGCCTAGACCATACTTTTCAGTGCCCAACATTTCTCTTTTCTACTGACGTGCCGTCTGCACAATTTTGAAGCATGTTTGGGATCATTGTCCTACTGCACAACAAACTAATCACCTATAAGTTTACCGAGCGAGGTGGCGCAGTGGTAGCACACTGGACTCGCATTCGGGAGGACGACGGTTCAATCCTGCGTCCGATCATGCTGATTTAGGTTTTCCGTGATTTCCCTATATTGCTCCAGGCAAATTCTGGGATGGTTCCTTTGAAAGGGCACTGACGAATTCCTTCCCCATCCTTCCCTAATCCGATGAGACAGATGACCTCGCTGTTTGGTCTCTTCCCCAAACAACCCAAACAACCTATAAATCTGTTGCTAGAAGGAACAACGTTCTTGGTCAGTATCCTCTGATACCCTTCCATGTTCGTGTTCCATTAATTCTCACTAGATCGGTGAATTTATCGCCCGCAAAACATCCGCACACCATGTCCGACCCTCCACCGTGCTTCACCGTAGGCGTCACACACTGACTATCCATCTACGACTTGCACTTGTTGCATATTTCCCGTACAGGGGAGACATTTTAATTCATAGTTTCTTGCCCGGTATCGGCAAATAAATAAGATATTCCAGTGAATGTGTTGTTTACAATGATAATGCAAAGTTCCTTCCGTCATGCTTGCATGCACTGCAACATCATATTTATTTGTCGATACTGGACAAGTGGCTTTCAGTTAAAATGTCTCCTCTGTTCGGGAATATACGTAATGAATGTACGGATGCCGGTTTAGACTTACGGTGGATGACATATGGAAGTTTTGATGTTATCATGGCGCGTCCTTGAATAGCGTAATGGTGAGGCGACCGTTCGAGATAAGTGGGAGAGCCGGCTTCGAGACTCTGTGCCGCACAAATTTTCATTATTGTCATTACATTATGCAGCTGATGGTACCCCACATTCGCAGATGCAAATACGTTCCATGTCCTCCAGTTTTTGTGCCAACTGTAATCTTTTAACCTTATTTTCTTCGCGTTATAAAGGTTTTTTGCACCCCTTTAAACGTTGTTCATGAAAACGGTGTTACTGTCTTCAGACGCATATTGTAGCTCCTCGAATACTACGCTATGTGATCAAAAATATCTGTACATCCCCAAAAACATACGTTTGTCATATTAGGTGCATCGTGCTGCCATTAGGTACTCCATATCAGCGACCTCAGTAGTCATTAGACATCGTGAGGGAGCACAATGGTGCGCTCCGCGCAACTCACGTGGTCAGGAGATTGGGTGTCACTTGGGTCATACGTCTGCACGAGAGATTTCCACACTCCTAAACATCCCTAGGTCCACTGAGGATGTGATAGTGAAGTGGAAACGTGAAGGGACATGTTCAGCACAAAAGCGTACAGGCCGACCTCGTCTGTTGACTGACAGAGACCGCCGACAGTTGAAGAGGGTCGTAATATGTAAGAGGCAGACATCTACCCAAACCGTCACCCAGGAATTCCAAACTGCGACAGGATGAACTGCATGTACTATGACAGTTACGCGGGATGTCAGAAAAGTTGAATTTCAAGGTCGAGGGGCTGCTCATAAGCCACACATTACGCCAGTAAATACCAAACGACGCCTCCCTTGGTGTGTAAACATTGGACGACTGAACAGTGGAAAACGTTGGGTGGAGTGACGAATCACGGTACACAATGTAGCCATCCGATGGCAGGCGGTGGATATGGTGAGTGCCCGATGAACGTCATCTGCCAGCGTGTTTAGTGCCAACAGAAAAATTAGGAGGCGGTGGTGTTATGGTATGGTCATATTTTTCATGGAAAGGGCTTGCACCCCTCGTTGTTTTGCGTGGCACTATCACAGCACAGGCCTACATTGATGTTTTAAGCACTTTCTTGCTTCCCACTGTTGAAGAGCAATTCGGGGATGGCGATTGCATATTTCAGCACGATCGAACACCTGTTCATAATGCACGGGTTGTGGCGGAGTAGTTACACGACAAAAAAATCCCTGTAATGGACTGACCTGAATCCTATAGAATAGCGGTGGGATGTTTTACAAGGCCGACTTCATGGCAGGCCTCACCGACCGACATCGATACCTCACCTCAGTGCAGCACTCCGTGAAGAATGGGCTGCCATTCCCCAAGAAACCTTCCAGCACCTGACTGAACGTATGCCTGCGAGAGCGGAAGCTATCGTCAAGGCTAAGGGTGGGCCAACACCATCCTGAACTGCAGCATTAGCGATGGAGGGCGCTGCGAAGTTGTAAGTGATTTTCACCTAGGTGTACGTATACTTTTGATCACATTGTGTATTTACTTCCTCGCGAATTTCAGGTGCAGTACGAGTCCTCTGACGTTTACTCCGTACATATGAGAACTAAACTCCTTGTGTAATGTTAGGGTCTTCCAGATCGCATTGGCACAATTTATTTGAACCACTGCATTGCATGCTCATAAATTAGTTGGAGGTGTTCACGCTATTTTAGAAGCACGTTACTTTGATAATAGGAGCAACGATGTATATGACATAATCTGTTACCAAAAAATCATCCATAAAATCCTTTAAAATGGGTTGAGGCCGAAATTGTACAATCGTACAGGAAATAAAGAAAATAGCAGCTGAAGGCTTCAAGAAATCATCTAAAAAAACAAAAAAATAAATCTAATCAAATCGATGAGGAGAAGTTCGCATGGTCCTCTTCTCAGCGTTATCTGTATAAGATACACGCAGTGTATACTGACAAAGACAGCCGAAGAGCTGTGTTTGTAGAACTGCGCCCTGTGCGAGTTGCCTCGTACACACGTATAATTCTCACAAATACGTATGCGTTAAGGAACGTTGTACAGACATCATGCACATACCACAGAACAACTCACGGCAAAACAATGATTCTCCTTGTGGTACAAAGGAAAGGTCTAAACAAAAAACACTAAAAGATAGATGTGGTAAAGGAGTCGTTATCTCCCCCAATTCTCTTATGAATTGCTCGGCATGATGAAGTGACTACCCGACCGTTGTGGGTCACGTAACGAAGTATAGTCACGTTACAGCTCAAAGTGGGGTGCTTTGGTATCTCGCCTTACAAGCGCAAAAAATTTATCACGGAAAATACCTTTGCGGGAAGCTGGACAACTTCATGCTAACGCTATTAGCTTTACTGGCAATGCTAACGAGAAAGGGGATATTGCCGTTAGAGAAGATGACGGAAGGTGTAAGCAAGCGTTGGAAAGCAACAATTAAGTAAGTCAGTGGTGTGCACATTACGGAAGGACGGACATGATGACTAATACAGCAGGGTTCAAATATATCTGCCCCAAAGTAAAATGCGCGTAACAAATATTTCGTTGATGATCTGAATAAATGTGATTAGGCACGAATTTCTGTGACATTATGAAGAATGCAACGAAATACAGTCTTTCCAAAATGTTTATAGTTTTTGTCGCACACAACTGGAATTCCAGGCTAGCATAGAAACTATGAGAAAAAAACTGTTGTAGGAGATTTGACTGTAAAAGGTGCCAGCATGGACGAGTCATTATGCTGGACTAAAGAACATACATGGGCAAACTACACTAGATTTTTTACGAAAAATGAAGCATCAGGGGAAGCAGCAGTTCCGTTAAACGTAGTGTGGACTCGTAGCCACTGCACTGTGGATAAATGTTGCAAGGTGACAATGAACGAGTAGTGTTGTCGATCAAAAGTGCCAGGCAACATTGTCAGTTTCATGTTCACTTCTCCCCTATCGGTATGCGAGGAAAACGTTAGACTATCACGTAGAAATGGAGCACCGGCCACTTTGCTTTCTCCACTGACATGAGTTTTTAGAAAATTGCGCCCTTTCTGCTTCCACCATACCAGCTAGACCTAACTCCTACAAAACTGGTCCAAAATGTTGCAAAGAATAAGACGAGTAGTCGTAACATGTCAACCATTCCCTCTCTCACCAGAAATAATAACGGCCAATGCTTTTGCTGCTAATACGCATCAGATTTGTCGTGTTTATACTCAAGCAGCTTCTCAGTTGGCCTCGGAAAGCTGAATGCAACCCTTTCCAGACTTTTCCATCAGAGAGAAATTTGAGGTGCCCACCGGGAATTGGCCTGTGGCTTCAGTGTTATGAGCCAAAATCTTTAACCACACTTCATTCCACTTCCCTGTAGCCATCCCATTAGTTTTTACTGGTGTGGCGCTAGAAGACTTGAAAAGGCGTGTATCAGCCCGAAACATGTGTGTACTACTACTAGAGGAGAGACGGACGGGGAAATAGAAAATATAGTGAAATCATTCGCCATACAAAGTGTCGCCATGTCATCCTCGACTGAAACAGCAAATAAAGACAGCAGAGGCAGCTGTGACTAGTAGCGACATCTAAGACAATTAGTCTTCTATTCCCCCCCCCTCCATCCCCCCGCCAAGGACCTAAACTGTATACATATCTGCCTTTAGAGTAAAGTCTATGTGCGACTGAGTGAAAGTTTTCTAAATACATGTTTGTAAATACAACGCATTTTTTCTTGCTGCACCCTATTTTATTTCTCCAAGACGCGTTTCGCCTTTTTCACTTTAAGGCATCATCAGTAGGGTCTAGAATGATACATTTTTGTTTTAATATGTGTTATTTATATTTTATAAAACAATTCACGTCTTGTTTTTTATGTAAATAAGTGATTACCTACAGTTCTTCGCGTTTTTCGTTTGCATCTGGATTTCCTCTCATCTGGTAATATGCTGGAGATCGCACTGCAACTCTATTTACAAAACATTAAGCATATTTTTATGTTCTGAACTTTTTCTCTCCATTTTTCATCTTGTTTGCCTTTATTGTTGTGGTGCACTATCAGTCTTCCGTCACTAACTACAGATATTTGATCGAAAACTGTAATTTCCAGACGTAGCCAGCCACTGTGAGTTCACTGTGTGTCTCATCCTGTTTGGTTTGAAGAATGTTGAATATGACCGTAGTAGCTGTCAGAGAATGGTTGAAAGTTTTGATGTTCAGCTGATTTGAGTTTAGGTTTAAATGTTTTGTGCAGACGTTCGTGGACAAGTAAGTGCAAAGGGGTTAGGTGGTGGTATTATTATTATTATTATAGTCCTGTGTTGTAGTGTTTCTCTATTATCTTATCTATTAGTGTAAACAATGATTTGTTTGGCATGTTTACTTGACAATTCAACAGGGTTTTCTTTTCTTTTTGGTTTTCTGTTTATGGTAATTTTCTTGCTGGTTTGTGTTTCCATTTCATTTGTGTACTGTCTTGTGTTTTCTCTTATATTTTGCTGATTGTTCTATGTTGTTGCTACAGTACTGTGTGCTTGTGGCTATGTTTGGTTCTGTTGTGATGTTGTCAATGGTTTTGTGCTTTCTGATTTTATTTTACTTCGAATTTTCTTATTTAGGTTTGTAACTATGTCAACATTGTAGCCATTGTTGTGGGCTGTCTACATTATGAATTTACGTTCTTTTTGATAGTTTTCTTTGTTGGGTGGCACTGTGATGAGGCTATGGAGTATGTATCGAAGCACTGCTTGCTTTTGTGAGTGTCGATGATTCGAGAATTGGGGAATGCTAATGTTAGTATCTTTGCATTTAAGGTAAATTTGAAACACATGCTTATTGTTTTATTTTATGATTTTTATGTACAGAAAGTTAATTTGATTATTCCGTTCTCTTTCCATTGTGAATTTTATATTTGTATTTACCTTGTTAATGTCAATTTGTTATGTTTCAATTTTTCTTTGTGGTTCGTTTATTAAAGAGAGGACGTCATCCATGTACCTGAAGCAATATAGTACACTGTATTCTTTTGCTACTATTTCTGCGAAAATTATCTGTTCAGTGTGCTTTATAAATATATTTCCTAATCCCCCTGAGACTGGAAACCCCACTGGTAATCCATCTTCTTGTAAATAAAATTCATTATTGAATTGGAAGTAATTTTGTCTGTTATAAGCTTTGTTAATGCATTTCATTTCTCTGTTCATCACGGAGTTGACTGTCCATTATAGAACTCGCAATGAATAACCAAAAACAACCCCAAACCGCAAAAAAATCCATGCGTATATACTCCCCCATCCCCCCCTCTCTCTCTTTGTCTGTCTGTCTGTCTGTCTCTCTCTCTCTCTCTCTCCCTGTCACACACACACACAAAAACACTATGTAAACAAACCAAACAGGATGAGGCACATAGTGAACTCACAGTGTCTGGCTACGTCTCGACATGACTGTTTTCGATCAAATATCTTTAACTAGTGACAGAAGACTGATAGTGTACCACGGCAATAAGGGTAAAAAAGACGAAAAGTGGGAAGGAAAAAGTTCGGAACGTAAAAACATAGTAAATAGAGTTGTTGTACGATCCCCTGCATGTGACCAGATCAGAGGAAACCCAGATGCCAAGAAAAACGCGAACAACTGTAGGTAATCACTTATTTACATAAAAAAACGAGACGTGAACTGTTTTATCATGTACAGATAACTGATACCAAAGCAAAACTGTATCATTCTAAATCCCACTTAAAGTGAAAACGGCGGAACATGTCTTGGGGATATAAAATACAGTGCAGCAAGAAAAGACTGTTCTTAAACACCGTCCGTATAGGCCTTGAAGGCGCAGCGGTACCGACCGGCAGACGTTTCATCTTCAGCCCTCAGGCGTCACCAAAGGTAGGTGCGTTGGGGCATGTGGTCAGCACACCGCTATCCCGGTCGTTGTCACCTTTCGTGACCGGAGCCGCAACTTCTCAGTCAAGTAGCTCCTGAATTGGCCTCGCGGGGGCTATCTGTACCATGCTTGCCAACAATACTAGATACACTCGTACGGTGACCCATCCAAGCGCTAGCCAAACCCGACAGAGCTTAACTGCGGTAATCTGAGAGGAACTTGTTTTACCATTGCAGTAAGGCGTTGGTGGTTTTTATTTACAAAACAAAAATTTGTGTACTTGCTGCGGACGATGGCCGCATAAACAAATTAATTAGTTTTCCAAATGTTTGCGTAGCGTGTATCTGAGGCAGGACGTGGGTACCAGGCCGCTATTCAGCTAATGGGGTGTGGGGAACTGCCTAAATATCACATCCGAGCTAGCCGCCACATCAGCCCTGATAGTTATACTGCCGGACGGACTCGGGTCGGGGTGTCTCCCCAACACAAAAGCTGGCGCTTTTAAGCCTTTTTCATGGATGTGTAGTGTCCCTTGGTGATTTTTACGGACAGTGCGTGTGCAATGAACATAAAAATAGTGAATAACATAAAATAGACAAGACTTAAAAGGCATTTGTAAAGAACTATATCAGTAATATTTATGAAAACCTGTAACGTAAATACTCTGATGCGAAAAGGACTTATCGTAGTGATAATATATGGAAATCAAATATTGGTATCTTTGTGTAATTATATATACGATGGCCAGAACATATCTTCTTCTACCGCTTCTTTTGTTCGTTGGAGATTTTGGGTAGCGCTTAACGCTTTCAGATGTTCGTATTGTTTTCTCTCCTACACGATGTTAAGGTGTGTATGTGAAGTATTGCTTAAAATATATATATCAAAATAGTTCATGTTATTATTTCAAGGTAATATAAGTACCTCATCTCAATGTTTCACTTGCAGTGAAAGATTAATTATTATTTTTCAGCAGCTACGACGCCCAAAATCCGTTATCGCTGACGGGCAACAATTTGCTGCCATTACGCGGCAGATTCAAATATTAAGTTATTTTGCAGATTTCATTCATAGCAGTGGCTACTAAATCATTTTAAACCATTATTTACTTTGAGTTTGAGGATTTCAGTAATTTGCATTTACAAGAGTTTAGATATTTTCAGCGATATCAGTTAAAGCAGATCAGTGAACTCTGGCCTGGACTTCATTTCGTGTAATTATTAACTTGTAGGGAGCCTGGCGCTCATCTAAAACAAAATCAAGCATATATTTGGCCTCCTACAAAGTATTCAGCTTACAGCTTATATTGGCCCCGCCTACGTAATGAAAATGATTAATGTTTAAGTCTCATCTTACGTAGTTTTAAGTAAGGAACCAATATAAATGTCGCCCGGTAACGTTGGGGCGTGAGGGAAAAAAATGGTAGTCATGGAAACATATGTATATTACTTAATTCTGCATGTATATTAATACAATACAAATTTTTATTTCATGTATAGCCGTCACGAACGTGTGTACCAGAGAAGAACCTTGATAGACCCTGAGAGGATAAGGAAACATATACGAACAGAAAAGAAAAAAGGTAAGGACCACTAGGCATCAATCCTTGCTGCATAGGCTTGGTATCATGAAAGTACAGGAGAGTAGATGGTACATGGTGCGTAGTGGAGTAGGAAATAGTTTGTATTTGTGAAAAGAATCGTTAAGCAAGTGGTAGCAATGTGAGTTTAGAGATATTAGCCATTTTTTAGAAAGCATAGTCTGCTCCTATAGTCCAGCACCAGTATTTGTAGTAAGTAGGTACACAGTGAAAGTGTATACCGCTAAAGTGTGTGAAGCAGTTTGTGTGGATTTCTTGTTAGTATGGGTAAAGTTGGCCGAGTTATGCAGCCACCACAGAATCAGGATACAAATATGCGGGATAGTTTTCCGTTATTAAGCGATGTTCATCGTGATAAGGAGATGGTAGACGTTACTACTAACCATAGGAACGATAACGGTGGTAAGCTATTTTCAGGTGAATCACCAAGATCTAGTCAGTACATGGAAGTACCAGAACAGATAGCCGATACCAATGCAAGTAGCAGTATCACAATGAATAGCTTAACGACGACGCCTGTATGTTCGCGCTACCCGACCTGTTCGCGGAATTTCTCAGGAAGTTAGAAGAGAGGGACAGGTTACGGAAAGAAGAAACGAAAGAAAGAGATAGAATCATGGAGGAACGAAATAACCAGATACTTAAACAAATAAGGGAACAAGTCGAAGAGCGAGACGAAGCATTAATAGAGCGCATAAATGAACAGTTCTAGAAAGTACAGTCGGAGATAAATGAAATGAAAAACGCATACACCGCATTGTGGAACATAGTCAGCAACATGGCACAAGACGTGCAAACGTTGCAAACGGCACATACAGTTATAAAAGACGAGGCTGAACAACTTACACGCCGTACGGAAAACCTTGAAGTAGTTCAAAAGGAAACTATAGACAAACATTTAGCCGAACAAGTTAACAAAGTAGAACAATAATTCCAAGATTGGCTAACTGAGAAGGACAGTCAGATATCGGAACAAATAGAGAATAAAGTGCTATGCAGCAAGTAACGAACGGCGTACTGTGTTTAACGAAGGCGATGTTGGCCTGATATATTCGACGATGCCCTTTGGTTACACTGACTAAAGGATTCTTCTAAGAAATACCAAATTAAGATAACCTGAAGATGCCTAAATAAGGTGAATCGCGTCGTTGAAAAATAAAAAACTAAAATTGCACCGCGTCAGTTTTACAGGAATATGATTTAAAGATCATGTACATTAAAGGAAAGCTAAGGAAGTTATAGAGGGCGTGTCTGAAGTCAAACTCCTACTCATGACGTCACAGCAAAAAAAATGGTTCAAATGGCTCTGAGCACTATGGGACTCAACTGCTGAGGTCATTAGTCCCCTAGAACTTAGAACTAGTTAAACCTAACTAACCTAAGGACTTCACAAACATCCATGCCCGAGGCAGGATTCGAACCTGCGACCGTAGCGGTCTTGCGATTCCAGACTGCAGCGCCTTTAACCGCACGGCCACTTCGGCCGGCGACGTCACAGCAGCACCGACGCAAGTATCTGTAACTATTTAAGAATATCGTACAATTGCAAGATGAGGATCCTACGTGGGAAGAAATAAAGCAGTCAACAAGACAGAAGCAACCAAGTAACCAAAACTCGCAATATAAACGAGAGAATAATGTAGTGTATCACAGAAACAACACAGATTCCGAAATATGGTGCGTGTGTATTCCCCACCAATGCATAGAAAATTTTGTTTGTTACACTCATTAAGCGTGGTGACACGTGGGAATCCAAAAATGTGTTGCCATCATACGAAGGTACTGTTACATTCCAAACCTCAAATATGTGGTACAACGGATAGTAAGGACATGCGAAGTTTGCCAGAAAGCAAAATCCAACAATCAAGGCTGCAAAACAGGACTACACCTGATAATTCCTATCTATCCACTTCGACTTGTATCTGTGGACGTCACGGGACCACTACCAACCGCTCGTGGCGGCGTAAAATATTTCCCGTTTATGATACGTTTACGAAGTATGTGAAGCTGTATATGATGGAAACCACCTCGGCCAACCCTATGATACAGCGTGTATTAAAGGACTACATCCCAAATGTGGGAAAACCTCAGAATATTTTGACAGACAATTCAAAATATTTTACGGGTCGTTAGTGGAGGGCATTTTTATGCAAACAAAACATCAGGCATATACTATTCACGAGATTCCACCCCAAAGCGAGCCCCATGGAAAGAATCTTCTGCGATATCAATTGATTTGTAAGAACATATGCACACAAACAGCATACAAAATGGACGGAACTGGTACCGTTATTTGAGACATTACATAACAACTTGCCTCATCCTTCAACAGGCTACACGACCCACGAATTATTATGCCACACTTCGGAACCCAGTGAACGCACTACACCATTGCCAAAGCTATCACACCCGGATAAAGGTCAGGAAGAGAAAATAAGGGAAGCAGTAAGTAACATAGGAAATTGTGCTCACCGGAGAAAATTACGGTATGACAAGGATATACATAAAGTCATCGAAACGAAGGCACCACAACACCGTCACATGTGACGTAACACATGAGAACGCAGGGTGTCCGTAGTGTACCACTGTGCTATCAGAGTTCCTTCGTGTACTAGCAGGCGTGACCTGGTGCCGAACCCCGTGGCTCGCGACACCTCGAGTAACACCGCCGTGACCCTGCAAGACACTGGAAGACGCGGACCTATCCGCAGCAGGCGGCCACGCCTGGGGTGGTGCGGCAACGCAGCACGCCTTTGATCAGCAGTCCATGCTTCACGCGGCACGGTATTCCCCCCAGACATGACCGCCCGTGTTGTGGTATTAGCGGCAACCTACGCGTGACACAGTAATTCCCTCGCCCGGTTACTGCTGATCTCTGACCAGTGATGCAGGATGAAACAGAATTGCGCAGGCAGTCCATTCCTTGTTCTCAAACGGCAGACACTGGTGTTAAGGGGTCACGACGTGCTTGCTGACAATACGTCGACCCCCCCCCCCCCCCTCCTCGTGGTTGTCAGACGTGGTCGACCGGATATTTGGCGGCGGGTGCGCTTGCCCTCAGGTTCCCATGCAATCCAACACTGGGGCACACTCACATTCATATGCCCCACAAACCTGGACATTATAATATTCGACCAGCGATCCGAGTGGACACCCACATTGAGATCCATTTCATTTCATATTCTGCCAGATTCAAATGCTGACACCGCTGTCTAGCACAAGCAAGTATCATCTCCATGTCGTTCACTGTGAAGCCTGGACAGCTTATGCTCTTCACGACCCTTATGCAGGGTGTATCATAATTAACAGCGTAAACTCACATAGTAATTACACAGTAGTTCAAACAGAAACTTCAGTTAACACAGTCTCGATAATTTAGTTTGTGGTTATCAGCCAGTGCTGACGTGATTCTATGTGAACCCTACATGCTGTTGTGTGGTGTGGTCTTTGTTTACATTGTTGAGAAGCAGAGTTGTGAATGGATACGAAAGTACAGCACACAGTCAGAGTGGCACACACATCAGTTGTTCGTGAAGTGGTAGTTGTGTTGCACGTGTGTCGATCGTAACAGGGAACGTTACAGTAACGAGACGCATGCAGATGCATTTCGCGTACGATAAGACTGACGGCCATCCACAGGATGTTGCATTTCCATACCGAGAAGCATATCCTGGCCGAAGGCACCCCGAGACTCGAACGTTTACAAGTGTGGATTAACCAACGACTCCAGGAAACTACGAGCATGCTGCAGGAGTGGGCAGGCCTGCACGAATTACGCCACTGCTTGAAGATGTGGTGCTGGAAACAGTCGAACACTCTACAGGCATGTCGACAAGGAGTCTTGCCACACAAATTCCTGGAATGAGCCGCAGCAGTGTTTGTAGAATACTGCGTTGCAGTTCAATTTATCCGTAATACGTCCAGCGAGAGGTGGACAACGTGCGAGTCAAACGTTCTGTCAGTGGATGCAACGACAAGCTGTGCGCAACCCGACATTTACCATTAACACTGAGGCCTATCTGAGCTGCGTGTGTGTGATTACTAATAGGAACCGCTCTGCGGGAACGTCTTTGCCCGGTTGCTAAGTGGTGGACGCTGTTATGCTAGGCGGCAGGGATGTCGGCATGCATGGCATATGTTAGGAGTTGTTGGCTTATTGAAGGCACAGTGTGGTAGCCACGGTTTGCTGCTGCTGTGGACGTGTTCCACTTCCTGGCGGCCTGATCGCAGGGCTGGAAATGGCTGCCTGCAATGAGGACTGTTGGTGGTGTGACGTCCATCTGGATTAGAGCCACTGGCCAGTAAAAGCGTTTCGCAGATGGCAACCTGGCTTGGAATTTCTTCTCAGCTGAAAACGGTTGGTATCGTTACGGTGAGCAACTGCCTTTTCATGAGACAGCAATTTGAACGTGTTAAACACATGTCCTAAGCCCCATAATCCTGGTTACGTTGCATCTAGCAAGTCCGTTTTCTGTGCCTTGCATACAACCAGGCGAGAGAGCACTCATCGGTCAGTTGTATTACAACATTTGTGGCCATTCTTAGTACACATTGTGAACTGCTGAGTCTGCGTGTGCAGACTCAGCGTGTGCCGTGCTTTTGAAGCTGAAGAGATCGTTGGTGATCACACAAGCTTTGCGTGTTGTCTTGTCAGTCTTTTAGTGAGTTGTGCTCTTAAGAGAACTTTTTTAGATCTTCCTTACTGGTTTGCATTTTGTGTCTTTGTCTATGCTGTCCAGTTGATGCGTATATCTACTGTGTTATAGGAACTTCATTAATATAATTTCGTATTTCGTATGTTGCAGCGGAGCATAGGAGTATTATTATTATTGTTTTTGTGCATATACGGTAAAGAAGCCCAGAAGGTGGCCTGGCTGTATAGTACTATATGCTTGGTGTCCGTCTCCTAAACTGACAACTATTTCAAAACAAAGAGGCACCTTCACGTACTATTTAGTTTGTGAAGTCAGTAGGTAATAAAAGTATCTGACTTCTTTTATTAAAGAACTTCGCCAGATTGTTAAATCTGTGTGCATCTATTATAATTTTTGAACACCTGAACCACTTTGCGTACGAGATCAACCCTTTGCAACGCTGTCACGAATTGCTGTTGTTATCTGTTATTCTGCCTCCCTCTCCTGCCCCAGTGGGCGAAAGTTGATTTGAGGAATTACTGTTTCTGACCGTTCAAATGCGCTAAATTTTGTTTTTCGATTGTCAAGAATTTCTTTTATTTAAAACAATTTTAATATGCTTGTTGGCGCAAGGTGATTTGCCTGATTCATTAACTGGGTGTCAGAGAGAATTTTACGTAAATACTTACCGGGCAATACATGCTATTGCTACCATACAAACTCAATGCACGGAATTACCTTCCATTTCGCGGTATCATCTTGCAGAATGGTTGAGGAACTTGCCTCAGAGCAACGCCGGAGGACGTGGTACATGTATGATGGAACACCGGGACGTATTGTTGCTGTAGTGACATGACATCCAGCGCGCCGCTATGGCCAATGTGGCTTGGGCGAGGAGGACCTGTACTGCGGCCTCCAGCATCACCCGATATGAACCACATGGATTTCTGTGTCTGGGGCCACCTGAAGGATACAGTGTACGCCACTCTCATTAACATAGTTGGAGTACTGTGTCCGAGACTTAGTGTTTCTCAAGAATTTCGAACTGATTCGTACGTGTTTGAAAGCATGCGAAACTCTTTGTGGCGAAGGGCAGGTGCCTGCATCCTGGTACACGGGCGATACTTTGAACTCCTCCTTTAACTACGAGTACAGTCATTTAACTGCTATCGTGTTCATTCAGAACATCTGCACTTCTACCAAAGTATCTCTATTAACTTTTTTTTTAATGTTTCACAGTATTGCTTCCTTTTCGCAACTGAGATGACGTTTACGTAGGATCAAGTCAGTGATGTCTGGTAACCAAACAATTGCAATTATCTTGCTAACGGTTCGTTTCTGGTTCAAAAATGGTTCAAATGGGTCTGAGCACTATGGGACTCAACTGCTGTGGTCATAAGTCCCCTAGAACTTCGAACTACTTAAACCTAACTAACCTAAGGACATCACACACATCCATGCCCGAGGCAGGATTCGAACCTGCGACCGTAGCGGTCGTGCGGTTCCAGACTGTAGCGCCTTTAACCGCTCGGCCAGTCCGGCCGGCTTCGTTTCTGGACCTATACGTAGTGGGACTTGTTTGCTTCAACTATCGTGTACTTTCAATTGTGTGAGTGTGCGCTTTTAATTATGATACACTCCGTATATCCTACCAGGCCTGGAAACAACACTGTACGCAAACCACACTCATGCACTCTGGTGGCCGCTGCACTAGTGACAGAGGACTGTAAATCTTATCACTTACATACCCGCTGACTGCGTGTCAAGCTAGAGTGACATCCGTTGGTCTTCCGGGAACTTCTTTTTCTTCTTTTTTTTTTCCAGGCAGTGTAGGATCTCGATCACTCTTCCTGTAACATCTACGCATGCAAACACACGCCCATGCGTACGTCTGACATGCCAGCTTACCTGCTCGAGCAGCTCGTTCCCGTACCAGCAGTACATGAACAACTCGTAGAACATGGTGGCGAGGTACGTGGCATAAGCGGGCATCTCTTGTCTCTTCGTCGACTGAAACAAAGGTGAAGAAGCTGACAGCTACTTGCAGAATGCTAATACGAAAGCAACTTACAAAATAATTACAGAATTTCTGCACTGCAAAATGTTTACCCAGTACAAAAACGGAATGCATACGATGTAAGAGATTACAGGCATATCACTCTCCTCTACAAAATGATCAATATGCTCACTAAAATTAACAAACATACTGGATTTTAATGAAACAAAAGAACAAAGGCTTTAGTACAGAATGTAGCACACTGGATCCTTTGCAAGACATGAACGAAACTATAGATCTTCCTGTTTTGAGGGTTCTTATATTTTCACAAAGCTTCAGAGCTAATTTTAACAAATCTCAAGACACACAAAGGAATAGTTGCGTAGCATAATTGAGTCACCTTTCACTTTATTAATAGCATTGAATTCTTCTCCCTCAGATAAACTTCTGTTAGCAAATGGGAGAACTTAATACAGCCATGCAATGTATTCGCTGTTGCAAATACGAACAGCGATCAGCTGTATAAGGGAGCGACGGCAGTGAAAACTAGCGCCAGACCGGGACCCAAACGCTGATTTCCCGTTTTATGCGAGCGGTCGCCTTAACTGCGTTGGCTATTTGTGCACGATTACCGGCATGCATGTCCCAAGAAACACTGCTTCGTTTTCATTATCATACAGACACTACAATATCGGATTTATCCGCCGATACCAGGCACGGACTTTCAGTTAAAATGTCCTCCCCTGTACGGGACATTCGTACTGTATGTACGAGTACAGGTTGTGACGCAGGTTATGCCCCAGAGAGGTGGTAGGGCGTAGACAACGTGTGTCACCTATCGTGCAGTCGGCTGCCGTGCGTGGTAGGCCGAGATGCTGGTTCGCTTGTGAAATATCTCTCCACTGAGAGAGACCCATTCTTCAGGTTATCGTGCTGTAAATCAAATGGTTCAAATGGCTCTGAGCACTATGGGACTTCTGAGGTCATCAGTCACCTAGAACTTAGAAATACTTAAACCTAACTATCCTAACGACATCACACACATCAATGCCCGAGACAGGATTCGAACCGACGACCGTAGCGATCGCGCGGTTACAGACTGTAGCGCCTAGAGCCGCTCGGCCACACCGGCCGGCGCAGTAAATCACCTTATCAATGTACTGGGTATATAGTACATAGATGCAAAACACAAGGTTAGTAGACCGTGCGTTTTCAGTCGTCCCATGGCCGGCGAATTCAATCAAAAGACACCGATCATCGCTGGGAAGCGTCAGCCAATATTTTGTCTCGAACAAAAGTTATTTCCCATGAGGCGTCCTATCGTTCCCAGACACATGAAGCAACGACTTTGAAAACAAGTGTTGCATCTTTCGTCAAAATATTGCGTTCATGCGGAGAGGTGGCGTGCGAGTAGTAGAGCAGTGAACACAGCTCGTTAAATTTAGGTTAGCTGATCTTCCGGGATTCTCACAGGATGGCAACATAGTGAAAGAACTGGAACCGAGGTGTAGCAAAGCTAATGCAGTGAGCGCTCAGCTACGATCTACTCTCTTCTGCAAGAAGGAAGTCAGGACCAAGACTAAGTTATCTGTGCACCGTTCAGTCTTTCGACTAACTTTGTTGTATGGGAGCGAAAGCTGGGTGGATTCAGGTTACCTTATCAATAAGGTTGAGGTTACGGATATGAAAGTAGCTGGGATGATTGCAGGTACTAGTAGATAGGAACAATGGCAGGAGGGTGTCCACAATGAGGAAATCAAAGAAAAACTGGGAATGAACTCTATAGATGTAGTAGTCAGGGAGAACAGGCTTAGATGGTGGGGTCATGTTACACGCATGGGAGAAGCAAGGTTACCCAAGAGACTCATGGGTTCAGCAGTAGAGGGTAGGTGAAGTCCGGGTAGACCAAGGAGAAGGTACCTGGATTCAGTTAACAATGATTTTAAAGTAATCGGCTTAACATCAGAAGAGGCACCAATGTTAGCACTGAATAGGAGATCATGGAGGAATTTTATAAGGAGGACTACGCTCCAGACTGAACGCTGAAAGGCATAATCAGTCTTAAATGATCTTCCGGGATGTGGCTGACATCGCAATAGTAACTGCACGCGAGCCGTTGCGCCCCCACACAGCAGCTGCAGATGCGCCGTACTTACTGTCATCACAGCGAAGGCGGTGAAGCAGATGACGAGGGTGCTGGTGGCGAACTGCGCGAGGACGGAGGGGCTCAGAAGCGACTCCATCTCCTCCACCGACCTGTAGGAATCAGGAAGAGGAAATTACCTGCGTTGTAAACCAGGACACTGTATACTACGTTCATCTGTTTCGGTTCCAAGAAACACAGAAATGATGTAGAACGTTAATAACGTGTTTGTAAATTCATATCTTATGTGAAGAATTTATTTCTGTGTAATCCTAAGTCCAGCAACATTTAACTAATACCGTCAACAGGTTTATCTAGCGAGAGCAGTTATCTCCACAGCACTTTACTCAGTCATGTGGAGGGCTCTCATCTTATTCTGACGAACGTCCTGAGGGCTCCGACATTGTACATAAGACACTTACGGTGTAATATTTTGGAAATTTTTCAATCTTTCGATATTTGCTTAAAAGATCATCATAATTATCATATGTTGGCGTAGAGCAACAAAGAAAGTATCAACACCTTCAGATTAGGTTCAACAGTCACAACGAACTTATTAAAGGTTAAAATTACGTGTCTGACGGGACAGTAAGCATTTTCTCAAAAATTAAAATTTCTGGCATATCACGACTGGGCAAATTGGCCCCTAGAGGCGATTTTCATTGAGTGGCAGTTTAACCAGGGCTCGGTGCTCATGGTCAAGAAGCAGACGTGACCAGCCGGTCAGGTCACCGTCTTGGGGGTGATACTTAACGAGAAGATGCATTCAGAAACCTCCTGTGCGCCCTAGACAAAGCAAAAGTGGATCTAGAAACATCAAATTTCTTTTTCGTTTATAATTACTGTGGCTTTGCATTGTTTTCTAGTGACTTCCTGATTCTACATAATACAGGATGATAGGTTTGCGTCAGTAACATCACTTCAATATAAAATGCAATAATATTGCGAACATAACGCCCACTGTAGAATGTGAAACGTTAGAAAACAGATGACAATTGTATCAAAAGAACAGAGCAATAACATGGAAATATATATATATATGAGACATAAGAAAAAGCTTATCCGAATCAAGTAAGTAGGAAACAGATTGAGTGTGAAACAAAATGCAAAAAAGGGGATGCAATAGGACTAAGAGAAGAACACCGAAAAGAAAGAGCTGGAAAATATGTATCAGTGAAAGTGAGGCTAATTTGCATGTAAATCAAACGTGGCATTCGAAACAAGTAAAGTTCTTAATAGAAACCAAAAGGACAAGGTAGTCCTTAATAGCACGCCAGTATAAAAAGGAGAAAACTACTATAAGAGACTTTGGGTAGAGATTATAGAGAGAAAAGTAATTATGGACCGTAGACATGGTAGGAGTTTCATAAGATTAGAAAGAGTGTAACACTCACCAAATTTCTTCCCTAACAGGGAAGTATATTTACACTTGTTATAAACAAAATGATAGGAGTGAAACTCTTGTTTTACCAACGTTTAAGAAAGGGAAAGGAAATAATGCTGAGAATTAGGTATATTAACGAGAAGGCTAAAGGTTATATGAGGTAAAATTGCAATAAATGACCAGTGCGGATTTTTAAGAGGAAGACCCCCTCACAAATGCCTATTTCGTATGACACTGTTAACTGCGAAGCATATATAATCTTCACAGATAATATCAATGCTTCTAACAGGATGGTTAGACATATACTATGGGCAAATCCGGAAGAGAAATAATTCCCAACTCATTTGCTAAAGTGTTATTACATTCCTCTAATGTAATTATGTCAACACTGAAGTGGAGGTAAAAAAACAAAAATGGGAGGAAATAGGAGAACCGGTAATGAATGAATGACATCGAAAGTATCAAGATTTAAGTGTGGACAATATGATGTTATCATTCATTTCCGAACAGCCCCCGCGTGCCAAGGACACTAGTTACCACCAAACGAAAGTAGTATATGGTGATGCCACCGTAATGACGTGGACCAGATTTGACTATAATTACTGGATATATATCGTCAAATGAGTTTCCTTGATAGTGATTCTGTTTAAGCACAACCTAACAGTTGATATCCCTTCGTGACTATCACACATCCTCACAAATATATTTTGTGGTGTGGAACTCCTCCATGAAAATGATTCGTGAATGTTCACAATTGGTCTGATGACAGTTTTAAATAACTTCAGCAGATAGTCTTCCACGTAACAAAGTAACAATCTTGTTATAACTTGGCATCTGAAAAACATTTGAGTCAGTATTATGCAAACGATTGTTAACTAAAGCACGATAACATGGGGTGTCAAACGAAATTTTTGACAAGGTTTCATGGTATGGAGGACAAAGTACGGTATAGGGTAAGCCACACATGTGGAACTATCCTCAGGCGTACCGCAGGGAAGTGCGTTTGGACCTTTGCTGTTCATGTTCTATCTTAATGACTATTTTTATACAGGGTTATTACAAATGATTGAAGCGATTTGACAGCTCTACAATAACTTTATTATTTGAGATATTTTCACAATGCTTTGCACACACATACAAAAACTCAAAAAGTTTTTTTAGGCATTCACAAATGTTCGATATGTGCCCCTTCAGTGATTCGGGAGACATCAAGCCGATAAACAAGTTCCTCCCACACTCGGCGCAACATGTCCCCATCAATGAGTTCGAAAGCATCGTTGATGCGAGCTTGCAGTTCTGACACGTTTCTTGGTAGAGGTGGTTTAAACACTGAATCTTTCACATAACCCCACAGAAAGAAATCGCATGGGGTTAAGTCGGGAGAGCGTGGAGGCCATGACATGAATAGCTGATCATGATCTCTACCACGACCGATCCATCGGTTTTCCAATCTCCTGTTTAAGAAATGCCGAACATCATGATGGAAGTGCGGTGGAGCACCATCCTGTTGAAAGATTAAGTCGGTGCTGTCGGTCTCCAGTTGTGGCATGAGCCAATTTTCCAGCATGTCCAGATACACGTGTCCTGTAACGTTTTTTTCGCAGAAGAAAACGGGGCCGTAAACTTTAAACCGTGAGATTGCACAAAACACGTTAACTTTTGGTGAATTGCAAATTTGCTGCACGAATGCGTGAGGATTCTCTATCGCCCAGATTTGCACATCGTGTCTGTTCACTTCACCATTAAGAAAAAATGTTGCTTCATCACTGAAAGCAAGTTTCGCACTGAACGCATCCTCTTCCATGAGCAATTGTAAACGGTAAGGTTTCTGCTTTAGCCTTTCCCGCAAGATTTTCCAAACCGTCGGCTGTGGTACGTTTAGCTCCCTGCTTGCTTTATTCGTCGACTTCCGCGGGCTACGCGTGAAACTTGCCCGCACGCGTTCAACCGTTTCTTCGCTCACTGCAGGCCGACCCATTGATTTCCCCTTACAGAGGCATCCAGAAGCTTTAAACTGCGCATACCATCGCCGAATGGAGTTAGCAGTTGGTGGATCTTTGTTGAACTTTGTCCTGAAGTGTCGTTGCACTTTTATGACACTGATGTGAGTGCATTTCAAGCACGACATACGCTTTCTCGGCTCCTGTCGCCAATTTTGTCTCACTGCGCTCTCGAGCGGTCTGGCGGCAGAAACCTGAAGTGCGGTTTCAGCCGAACAAAAATTTATGAGCTTTTCTACGTATCTGTAGTGTGTCGTGACCATATGTCAATGAATAGAGCTACAGTGAATTTATGAAATCGCTTCAATAATTTGTAATAGCCCTGTATATGATGAAATTATCTATAACGAGATACTATCTCAAGAAAGTTGTATATATACTCAGTCTGATTTTGATAAGATGTAGAAGTGATGGAAAGATTGGCAACTTGCTTTTTTTTAAAAAAAAAAAAAAAAAAAAAAAAAAAAAAAAAAAAAAAAAGGGAAATAGACGGACGAACACACGTAGTGTCGTTGTAATGTTGTTGCATTAATTTGTTCTGAAAGCGGTGCTGATATTCAAGACCATAAAAGTAGGTTAAAAGCTGTGAGCTATCTGAGGAAGTTAACTTTTAGTATTCATCTTACGATAACCGGTGATATATATATATATATATATATATATATATATATATATATAAAAAGACAATTTAAATGAAAAGAAATAAATCAGTTTATATTTGGACATTTATTTTAACATTGATCATTGTTCCGTTAAAATTTCAGCATATAAAACTTGATTCATAACTAAACTTGTGCCTTATTTATCAAACTTGATTCATAACTAAACTGATGCCTTATTTAGGATTGTGAAAATGTGAGTTTGCAATCTTACGGAACGCATCAAATACGGAGCCAAGATTGGGAGACTACACACAACACTGCATTCATAAAATAACACACGAAGAACGTTGAAACAAGTTACGTTTGAAGCGCAATCCTGTCCGTCATGTAATTACCACACACTGGCATATTAAATTCATACTAACTCTCTGTGAAACCTTCCCGAAAAGAATAGCTGAGGGCTACTTTGATGATTACACCACATGCTTCACGTGGTCAACTTGGTTTACACAAATAGTGTAACTCCACAATAATTTTGATAATTAAAATAAATTGGATCGAAAAGCAATTTACAAAATAAAAACCTCGAACTGGTTACTATCATCTTACTACTAACCTGATGGGTCAAACAATTGTATAAGCACGTGGTACTGGTCACACAAAGTACACCCCACGTGGGTTGAACATAAAGAAAAGTTGCTATATTGAAAAATAT
Source organism: Schistocerca americana (assembly GCF_021461395.2). Classification (NCBI taxonomy): domain Eukaryota; kingdom Metazoa; phylum Arthropoda; class Insecta; order Orthoptera; family Acrididae; genus Schistocerca; species Schistocerca americana. The sequence goes on along the minus strand of NC_060122.1, from coordinate 27,150,916 downwards.
TGTCAAGACGAGACGTTATAATCTCACGCACATTCGCATTTAAGATTGATGATCTTAGTTAGAGTTACTGACCAACAAGTGGTTCCACTTTACTCACAAAGTAGTGACAAAGCAACTACTGGAAGATATTCTGAACTTCACACTCGAAATACACTGCGTTGCAATTTAAGATGAAAGAAGGTTGTATACATGGAAGAACCCTGGAGATACTAAAAGGTATCAGATAGATTATATAATGGTAAGACAAAGATTTAGGAGCCAGGTTTTAAATGGACTCTGACCACAATCTATTGGTAATGACCTGTAGATTAAAACTGAAAAAACTGCAAAAAGGTGGGAATTTAAGGAGATGGGACCTGGATAAACTGAAAGAACCAGAGGTTGTACAGAGTTTCAGGGAGAGCATAAGGGAACAATTGACAGGAATGGGGGAAAGAAATACAGTAGAAGAAGAATGGGTAGCTTTGAGGGATGAAGTAGTGAAGGCAGCAGAGGATCAAGTAGGTAAAAAGACGAGGGCTAGTAGAAATCCTTGGGTAACAGAAGAAATATTGAATTTAATTGATGAAAGCAGAAAATATAAAAATGCAGTAAATGAAGCAGGCAAAAAGGAATACAAACGTCTCAAAAATGAGATCGACAGGAAGTGCAAAATGGCTAAGCAGGGATGGCTAGAGGACAAACGTAAGGATACAGAGGCTTATCTCACTAAGGGTAAGATAGATACTGCCTACAGGAAAATTAAAGAGACCTTTGGAGATAAGAGAATCACTTGTATGAACATCAAGAGCTCAGATGGAAACCCAGTGCTAAGCAAAGAAGGGAAGGCAGAAAGGTGGAAGGAGTATATAGAGGGTCTATACAAGGGAGTTGTACTTGAGGGCAATATTATGGAAATGGAAGAGGATGTAGATGAAGATGAAATGGGAGATACGTTACTGCGTGAAGAGTTTGACAGAGCACTGAAAGACCTGAGTCGAAACAAGGCCCCCGGAGTAGACAACATTCCATTGGAACTACTGACGGCCTTGAGAGAGCCAGTCCTGACAAAACTCTACCATCTGGTGAGCAAGATGTATGAAACAGGCGGAATACCCTCAGACTTCAAGAAGCATATAATAATTCCAATCCCAAAGAAAGCAGGTGTTGACAGATGTGAAATTTACCGAACAATCAGTTTAATAAGCCACAGCTGCAAAATACTAACACGAATTCCTTACAGACGAATGGAGAAACTGGTAGAAGCCGACCTCGGGGAAGATCAGTTTGGATTCCGTAGAAATACTGGAACACGTGAGGCAATAGTGACCTTACGACTTATCTTAGAACAAAGATTAAGGAAAGGCAAACCTACGTTTCTAGCATTTGTATACATAGAGAAAGCTTTTGACAATGTTGACTGGAATACTCTCTTTCAAATTCTCAAGGTGGCAGGGGTAAAATACAGGGAGCGAAAGGCTATTTGCAATTTGTACAAAAACCAGATGGCAGTTATAAGTGTCGAGGGGCATGAAAGGGAAGCAGTGGTTGGGAAGGGAGTAAGACAGGGTTGTAGCCTCTCCCCGATGTTACTCAATCTGTATATTGAGCAAGCAGTAAAGGAAACAAAAGAAAAATTCGGAGTAGGTATTAAAATCCATGGAGAAGAAATAAAACGTTGAGGTTCGCCGATGACATTGTAATTCTGTCAGAGACAGCAGAGGACTTGGAAGAGCAGTTGAATAGAATGGACAGTGTCTTGAAAGGAGGATATAAGATGAACATCAACAAAAGCAAAATGAGGATAATGGAATGTAGTCAAATTAAGTCGGGTGATGCTGAGGGAATTAGATTAGGAAATGAGACACTTAAAGTAGTAAAGGAGTTTTCCTATTTGGGGAGCAAAATAACTGATGATGGTCGAAGTAGAGAGGATATAAAATGTAGACTGGCAATGGCAAGGAAAGCGTTTCTGAAGAAGAGAATTTTTTTTTACATCGAGTGTAGATTTAAGTGTCAGGAGGTCATTTCTGAAAGTATTTGTATGGAGTGTAGCCATGTATGGAAGTGAAACATGGACGATAAATAGTTTGGACAAGAAGAGAATAGAAGCTTTTGAAATGTGGTGCTACAGAAGAATGCTGAAGATTAGATGGGTAGATCACATAACTAATGAGGAAGTACTGAATAGGATTGGGGAGAAGAGAAGTTTGTGGCACAACTTGACCAGAAGAAGGGATTGGTTGGTAGGACATGTTCTGAGGCATCAAGGGATCACCAATTTAGCATTGGAGGGCAGAGTAGAGGGTAGAGGTGAGACCAAGAGATGAATACACTAAGCAGATTCAGAAGGATGTAGGTTTCAGTAGGTACTGGGAGATGAAGAAGCTTGCACAGGATAGAGTAGCATGGAGAGCTGCATCAAACCAGTCTCAGGACTGAAGACCACAACAACAACAACATTAGATATTTTAGATCCATACCTGAAATAAAGGTGATTAAATTTTCAGTTAGGCTGAACTTAAGAAATCCATTGTCGTACAGCCTTAGCAGAGATGCGCTTAGCCAGGGATCTTACCACTTCAGACGCTCGCAGCGGACAGACTGACCTGGGCTCCTACCGAGCGTGCTTAACCAATACAAACGGAAGTGGCCAGAGAGGCAGCTTCCTATACCAACATGACAAGGGACGGACAGGACAATGCTAAGAGTAGAAACCTCTCTGCTTTTAGAAAGCGTAGCTACTTGTTCCGACGTTGGTCCTACTGTTCTCTAGCAGACATCTTTTCTGCTACCATCAAGCATGCAACTAGAAATACATTTGCTCATTCATCCTCTCACACAGAAGGGAAGGGGGATGACAGTATCTTATCATATACAGTATATAAAAGAAAGCGGATGTAGGTTCTGTATGAGACTGTGTGACATGAATTACATATAAACTGTGTTTTAAAGTGTAGTAGTGTGACAGATCGTTCTTCTTTATGTGTAAAAGTAACACGTTTCACTGCTCAGTCTCCTCCCAGATAGTCAGAAACACCACAGTAAATTTAGAAGAGGAATTTATGCCGTATATGACAGATTTAAGACATTAACATGAAAGGAATCCAACAGAGACCTTTCATCGTGTAACAAGACGCAACTGGAATCGCTCAACAAACAAAAAAACCTGGGAGTAACAAACCGTGAAGATGTGAAACTGAATTATCACATAGGCTCTATGGTGGATAGAGCAGATGGCAGACTTCGGTGCACTACTAGCACTCTAGGACAATCTTGTCCTTCTACAGAAGTGGATCGCTAACAAATACAAATCACTTGTATGTCTAATACCAGAATATTGCTCAAACGTGTGGCATATACGTCAAATAACTAAAAGATGTGTCAGTGAACGTATATATATATATATATCACCTGCCAGTGATTTGTAATCTAGGTGCAGATGTACGTGTAGACGCTTCTGCAAAGCAGCGTTGACCGGCGTTGCCTAGTGAATCGTTGTTATGGTGCCTCGTGTAAGGAGGAGAAATGCGTACCATCACGTTTCCGACTTTGATAAAGGTCGGATTGTATCCTATTGCGATTGCGGTTTATCGTATCGCGACATTGCTGCTCGCGTTGGTCGAGATCCAAAGACTGTTCGCAGAATATGGAATCGGTGGGTTCACGAGGGTAATACGGAACGCCGTGCTGGATCCCAACGTCCTCGTGTCACTAGCAGTCGAGATGACAGACATCTTATCTGCATGGCTATAACGGATCGTGCAGCCACGTCTAGATCCCTGAGTCAACAGATGGGGCCGTTTGCAAGACAACAACTATCTGCACGAACAGTTCGACGACGTTTGCAGCAGCATAGACTATCAGCTCGGAGACCATAGCTGCTGTTACCTTTGACGTTGCATCACAGACAGGAGCGCCTGCGATGGTGTACTCGACGACGAAGCTGGGTGCACGAAGGGCAAAACGTCATTTTTTCAGATGAATCCAGGTTCTGTTTACAGCATCATGATGGTCGCATCCGTGTTTGGCGACATCGCGGTGAACGCCCATTGGAAGCGTGTATTCGTCATCGCCATACTGGCGTATCACCCGGCGTGATGGTATAGTGCGGTGCCATTGGTTACACGTCTCGGTCACCTCTTGTTCGCACTGACGGCACTTTGAACAGTGGACGTTACATTTCAGATGTGTTACGACCCGTGGCTCTACCCTTCATTCGATCCCTGCGAAACCCTACATTTCAGCGGAATAATGCTCGACCGCATGTTGCAAGGTCCTGTACGGGCCTTTCTGAATACAGAAAATGTTCGACTGCTGCCTGGCCAGCACATTCTCCAGATCTCTCACCAATTGAAAACGTCTGGTCAGTTGTGGCTGAGCAACTGGCTCATCACAATACTCCAGTCATTACTCTTGATGAACTGTGGTATCGTGTTGGAGCTGCATGGGCAGCTGTACCTGTACACGCCGTCCTAGCTCTGACTCATTGCCCAGGCGTATAGAGGCCGTTATTACGGCCAGAGGTAGTTGTTCTGAGTACTGATTTCTCAGAATCTATGCACCCAAATTGCGTGAAAATGTAAATATATTTGTCCAATGAATATCCGTTTATCATCGGCATTTCTTCTTGGTGTAGCAATCTTAATGGCCAGTAGTGTAGTATTTTCCGTTTTCTAGTTAGTTATAATCTTTGTATACATATTGAGCATATCAGAGATCACAATGAATAGTAATAACACATTATATAACAAGCCTGATCGTATAAAAATCCTTTTATTCCAAGTGGTGACCGGTTTCGACCCGATGTGGGTCACCTTCGGGCGCTGCTCTGTAAATCAGAGTACATCAGAACAGACGGAAACATGACATGCAATAAACATTCGGTTAAGAATAAACTATACGGTGCCCTAACCAGTGACGACGTTAGGAGATGGGGGCAGCAAATGTGGACGGTGCACACTGGTGTCGACTGCTGGCTGCGTGGAGTCAACATGTACGTTGTTGTGTTGCTTGAGACTTTCCTGACGGACTCCTTCTAAATATGGTTCTCGGGCGAGACTTCGAATATTTTTGTGAAAATTCTGCAGTATTTCATCAGCGTAACCGATCGCCATTTTCAAGACGACGGTTTGTTGCACCGATGAAGCATTGTGGAATTTTCACGACACCTGATGACTCGGTCGAAAACCATATTTACGAGTAAATTGTTATTTTGATATAACTTACAATAATACGCAGCATGATATTAAGGTTTCTGAAAGTATTTGTATGGAGTGTAGTCATGTATGGAAGTGAAACGTGGACCATAAATAGTTTGGACAAGAAGAGAATAGAAGCTTTCGAAATGTAGTGCTACAGAAGAATGCTGAAGATTAGATGGCTAGATTACATAACTAATGAGGAGGTATTGAATAGAATTGGGGAGAAGAGGAGTTTGTGGCACAACTTGACAACAAGAAGGGACCGGTTTTTAGGACATGCTCTGAGGCATCAAGGGATCACAAATTTAGCATTGGAGGGCAGCGTGGAGCGTAAAAATCGTAGAGGGAGACCAAGAGATGAATACACTAAGCAGATTCAGAAGGATGTAGGTTGCAGTAGGTACTGGGAGATGAAGAAGCTTGCACAGGATAGAGTAGCATGGAGAGCTGCATCAAACCAGTCTCTGGAGTGAAGACGACAACAACAACAATTCATGCTCTTTGGCATGTATCGCATACGTTGTATCGTGTTGGCTAAAGACGACGCAGGGCGACAGGCAAGGAGCAGCACGTCTGCTGTTTGCCTCCACGACACCGCCACACATTGACCAGTCGACGTCACTGGACGGCGTCCACTTGTCCTGCTCCGTGCCATCGTCTCCACACGTCATCACTCGGTAGAGAAGCGTATAATTATTCTTTACTTTATGTTCATTACATTAAATCATTCCTTCTATTTCGTCCACATCAGGTAGAAACCGTAAGCACTTATGAATAAAAGGGTTTTTATGAGATGAAGGCTGTTGTATACAGTATTTTATTCGAGTTCATTATGTTAGTTTTTATCAGAAGTGCATTGCTGCGAAGTTAACGGTGACTTTTTTCAATAAATTCACCGTGATGGTGCCCCTAAACGTCATTTATTAATGGCGGCAGTTCGTATTCTTATCAGAGGCCATTGTTTATCAGTTTTCAGCACGGTAGAGCTACTGCCTGCAGGGGCACCGTCAGCAGGATCCCAGCTCGGAGCACGCAGCAGAATGTCTAAAGACTCACTCAAAAGGTTCATTCAAGAACGGACTAGCCTCACACTGCCTCCCTCAGTGACGTGGTCTTGCCCGCTGTATACGCGTGTCACGTCGACACCACTCACAGCTCAAGTTTTCCTTCTAAGTAACAGTGCTAGAGAAATGTTTGAAAATCATTCGAAAATTTTCCCCGATTGGTAGAACCGTGCAAATAACATGGCTATCATCAGATAATCACATGGATTTAGCGACGTTCTACGTCATTTCTGATGCAGCGGGAGCAAAGTCTTTCGTTGCACCGTAGATGTGACTGGATCACTTGTGGGTCAGAATCTCGGTGGAGGGGAAAGCCGCGCAGTATCGGCTGGCCGGCCACTACTTGGATTTACCTTTCTGCCTTCAGGTGGTAAAAGTGTACCTTAAGAAGCAGCAAGCACGTATACCTCCTTCCTCTCTTCAGTGCTTTGTCTGCTCTGCGTGGCTGGCGGTGGTCGCACTGTTCTTAGGATAACATCAGGCCTGTGGCACCTTTTTTCAAGGTGAGAGATTAATAACGTTGCTGTATTTCGCTTATCTATGCAATGTAAGGAATGACATCTAACAAACGTTTCATGACAATTTCTCTAAAAGAACGCAGAATATGAATAGGTGCTACAGCATGTCAGTTGTGCAGTACGGGCCACGCGATTGTCTTCCTGTACCGACCACAAGTAACTCCAGTTTTTAGATTATATTTTCTTCTTATCACTTCTTTTCAGACTGACGTGGCAGAAAATGAACAAAAATAAGAGGAAGATGAATGAAGAATGCGTGAAAATAGTTTGAGCAGTGTTACATCTAACAAAATGACCCCGAGGGAGGTTCAAAAGTGGGACCTTTGTATCACTACCTCCCACACAACAATTGAAGGAGAAAATGTTGTTTGATTGGCTGATTTGGGGATGGGATTAAACAGCGAGGTCATTGGTCCCATCGGATTGGAAAAGGAAGTTGGCCGTGTCCTTTTCAAAGGAATCATCCCGGCATTTGCCAGAATCGATTTAGGGAAATCGCGGATGACCTGAATCAGGATAGCCGGACACGGGTTTGTAACGTCGTCCTCCCGAATGCGAGTCCGGTTTGCTGACCACTGCGTCACCTCGCTCGGAGGGAGCAAAAGATCGCCACCGAGAAAAGGAGATTGGAAGCCAAATAAAGAAAGGCTAAAAAGAGTTGAAGAAAACTGAATTTAAGTGTTCCAAAAGATAATTAACGCAGAGAGAGTTATCATGAGAAACTAATTACATAGCGGCAAAGAAAATTGGATTTTACTGGAAATAATGGGTCAACAGAAGGGATCGAAAACTGCATTTTTCAAAGTGAATGGTGCCATTTGAAGAAGACTGGGTGCTTTGTATCAAGTATAGAGGCTGGGCACACGTTGGATGTGTGAATCAGGAGGATAATTTGTATTTCATTTGCTTTCTCTTTGAAACACTGACTTAAACAGTGGTGAATTAAGCTGAAATAGCAACAATAAGTCCCCATGCTTATGTGTTCTATTGTTATTCAATAAGTATCAGTATTGTACACCATTAATAACCCATATTATCAATGAAAGGAAAATTGTTGGTACTACAAGGCATTTTCTACAAGCCTTGGAACTGTAACTCTTTTACTTTCGAAGTAATTAGGTAGAATAAATAAACAATAAAATTCATTACACTGTGAAATTCATAGAACATGTTTACCAGGAATAGCATATGATGACCATAATTAAAGTTCCAGTTTCAAAGCGCGTAGGAAGAGAACCACTGCTCGCAAATTTGAACAGTATATTATTGACGCCGGGGAACAAAAAAGAACGTAAATTTTAACAATAGACGTCTCTGCCAACGTCTTAATGTAAATCGGATCGGGTAGAAATGGCAGAGGAACTGCAGTGCTGGGGCTATGGTTTGAGTTGCATATTGGACCAGCCATACTCTTCAATGCGCATGACCGCACATGTTCAGCAATCAACAATTGCTGCACTGTTTGTTCGGTGAGCCCATCCACGAAGTTAAGGTCCTGCCAAACCGGGTGGGAAAAATCGGTTTCGAATTCTCCTGAGGCCAAAAGCTGCATAAAAACAAAATTACATTGGTTTTTAATTGTTCTGAGCCTAGAACTGCATCAAAAGCCAAATGATGTCTGCTTTTAATTGCCCTGGGGCTAAAAATTGCATCAAAAGAAAAATGACATCGGTTTTTAATTGTGCTGGGGCCAAAAACCACATAAAAAGCAAACTGACATCTGTTTCTAATTGTCGTGAGACTGGTGCAAGACATGTTCAATAATCTGCCCACAGTTTTCTGCCGCAAGTTGAAATCGGGGAACATCATGCTCCACAACAGATTGGAGTGCCTCAGAGTTCACGTTCGGAATGCGTTGCGCCGTTCGTTCCTTCACTTCAGCTATGTTCGTAATTGAAGCACTGAACGCAGCATCTTTCAGATAGCACCATAGCCAGAAGTCACATGGATTAAGATCAGGTGATGTGGACGGGCAGGCTGTAGGGAAATGAGCGCTGACAGTTCATACATTTCCGAAATGCTTCTGCAGCAGCCGCATCGCTGGTTGTGCAATGTGCGGATGAGCGCCATCTGCATAAAAACATGCACGCTGTCAAGAAGCTGGAGTGACGCTGATGTGCAAAAAACTGTTAGTGACCGTACAGGTAACAAGACCCGCAGGGCTCATCTCGAAAAACACAGCCTGCCATGAACGATACCGTTAACTTGCACCACACACTTGCTTTTTCAGAATGATGTGGTAACAATTGGTGTGCGTGCGGATTTTCTATTGCCAATATTCTGTAATTCTGCATACTGTGTGTCCTTGGAAAAGAAAATGGGTTGGTTCAAATGGCTCTGAGGACTATGGGACTTAACTTCTGAGGTCATTAGTGCCCTAGAACTTAGAACTACTTGAACCTAACTAACCTAAGGACATCACGCACATCCATGCCCGAGGCAGGATTGGAACCGAACCTGCAACCGTAGCGAAACGAAAATGGGTTTTATCTGTCTACAGAATGTGCTGCGGCCATTCGTTATCCACATCCACGAGAGCAACAAATTCCGGAGTCGTAGTTTGTCTTGCTGGCAAGTCAGCAGGATGCTACCCCTCAACACGGATGAGTTTGCATGGACAGCAGTGCAGGCTGATTCGTAGCATTTTACGGACTGTGGTCGCGGGACTGTCCAACGTTTGGGCAATTCCCCACGTGCTGCACGTTTGCACACAGCTGGTCAACCCCTCCTGCAGTGCTGTGGCCACATCTTCGACAGATGTCGGATCACCTGATTTCATCCTTTGCCACATTTTACTTCAAAAGAACCTCTCTTTTTGTTAATTTTGTAATCGATTTCCCCAGAACCTTAGCTGACTTTGAACCAATGTCATTTTCCACACGCTTGAATGTATATAAATATTCAGATTAACCACCACAATTAAGAAGGGACATCGAAAATCTTAAGCACGAGTTCCCCTATTACCAACAGTTATACAGGATGGAAAAAATAAAACTGGCCCAGGAAAATATTTCAAGCGCCTTGAGATAGGCAACCCAACATACAGATGCAGGCGATGTAAGCTGGGTTGTCTATTTTCAGGTGCACGAAATATTCTTCTAGGGCAGTTTTACTTTGGCTAGGCTGTAGACAGAGCGTTGCGTTACGCAGCTTGATGATCTCCTGGTGGAAGAGGACGCACTGGACGAGCCTCCGGTAGTCCCCATGCCGTGTTACAGAGGCCGCGGACCGCCGGTCGCCTACGGTAGCCGCTTCACCGCGCCCGGGCAGCTGGACGGTGTCAGCCAGTGCTGCGTTGAGCATCTTGAGCTGCGACGACAGGTATATGATGAGCGTCACGTAGAAGGCGTCCAGCGTGCTGGTGGACAGGTAGATGAGCATGAACCAGTAGCAGATGAGCGCGTAGCTGAGCTGGTAGTAGGGCGTCCTCACGGGCTGGCCCCCGTACCACCAGATCAGCATCGGCAGGTTGCGGCCCAGGTGTCTCTCGAACGTCCCGTTACCTGCAACCACACAAATCGTACAGCTATACTTAAATAAGCAGTAAGAACTTTGAACTTGCCACACCTCCCTAAACCTTCTACAGCTCATTCCAGTAACTGCGTCCTCTACATCTACAACATACGTCGCAAGCAACCGAATGCAGCGCGGTGGAGGATCCTTTTGGTAGCACCAACGTATCCCCTCTTCACTGTTCCACTTCGTTTGGACGTGGAAGAATGATTGCTAGTAAGCCGTTGTATTACCCTTATGTTCTCGGAATTTTTCATCGTGGTCATTTCGTGAGATGTATATGGGAGGAAGTAATACGGTATCAGACTTTTCCCGGAAAGTGCTCACTGGAAATTTCAACAGTAAACCTCTCTGATATGCACAACGCATCTGCTTTGAAGTCTGCCACTGGAGTCTGTGAAACACCTCTGTAACGGTCTCGGGCCGACTAAACGAACCCGTGACGAAACGCGCCGTTCTTCGTTGGATCTTCTCTGTCCTACCTATCAGTCCAAACTGGTGAGGGTCCCACATTGATGAACAACACTCAAGAATCGGTCGAACAAGCGTCTTATAAGCCAGTTGCTTCGTGGATGAGTTACAATTCGTTAAAATTCTTCCAATGAACCTCAGTTTGGCATACTCTTTTCGGACTATTTATTTTAAGTGGTCATTTCGTTTAATTTCGCTCCTAGACATTTTACGGTAGATACTGTTTCCAGTAGTTTGACATCAATAATGTAGTTGTACAGTGTCGGATTTCCTTTCCTGTGTACACTCCATATGTTACATTTATTTACGCTCGGGGTAAATTGTCAGAACCTGCACTGTTGTGGGTTGGCAGGAGGGCCAACACCGTTACTGGAGGAAGCCTAAAGGCACGCGTTTTAGCTCACGCAGGCTGGCGTGAGGTCTGGAACAGGACAAGGAAATTAGAATTTAGAAAAACGGACGTAGCTGGTGGAGTACTTAACTTTAATTCGTTAATGAAGAACGACGCTCTTGACGGTACATGATTTACAGTATCAATAGTAATTGGTAATGGCGCCTTGCTAGGTCGTAGCAAATGACGTAGCTGAAGGCTACGCTAACTATCGTCTCGGCAAATGAGAACGTATTTTGTCAGTGAACCATCGCTAGCAAAGTCGGTTGTACAACTGGGGCGAGTGCTAGGAAGTCTCTCTAGACCTGCCGTGTGGCGGCGCTCGATCTGCAATCACTGATAGTGGCGACACGCGGGTCCGACGTATACTAGCGGACCGCGGCCGATTTAAAGGCTACCACCTAGCAAGTGTGGTGTCTGACGGTGACACCACATGCACCATTCATCAATCCTCTGCAGGTCATCCTGCAAATCGGCTCTGTCTTCTCGTGTTGCTATTTTCATATAGAGAACCACATCATCTGCGATCGCTCTTAAAGAGCTTCCGACGCTTTTTACTAAATCATTTACATACGTTGGGTACTACAGAAATTACCTTTACGTACGTCGATTTTGTTCCATTAGGAGCGAGGTGTAGAGTTCTTTCTGCAAAGAACTCTTGTACCTAGTCTCAAATCTGGTCCGACACTCTGCAAACCTGTATTTTTTTCGCTAAACGGCAGTGCAGGATTGAGTTAAATGCCTTCCTGAAGTCAAGGAACATGACGTCAACCTGAGCACCGTTGTCAACAGCACTATGGATCTCGCGGAAAAACAGAGCGAGTTGCGCTTCACAAGATGTCTGTTTACGGAAGCCTACATCAACAGATGGCAGAACTATATAACTTTCGGAAATGGTCGACGTTGATGCCCGTATGTTGATGTTCTGTAATTGAATTCCTTGCTGCTGAACGCCGAAACGCATTCATGAAAAGCTGAAGAAGGTGTAAGGAAATGCGCCGTTCGACGCCAGACAAGGGGTTCGTTGCTGTAGAGAAGCTGAAAGGCGCACGCTGTTGGCCGATGCCACGCACAGCGGCCGGCCAGCTGCTGCAGTGACGCCACACAACACGTAGCGCGTCGACAAAATCGTCCGCGGCGACCGCTGGGTAACACAGCAGACGAGTTGCGTCGGCAGTAAGTGCGTTGCGATGGTCGTTACTGAGAAACTCGGCTACTGCAAGATTTTTGCGTGCCGGATACCGAAAATGCCGACCGACCGGAATAACGAGGAACTGCACCACACCGCGTCCGTCTCTCCGTCTCTTCGGTCCACCAAATGAAGCTCATCGGAGGCATCACTTTGGAGCACCAGCGGCTGAGGAAGCTGGGCCACGATTCTTACCGCACAAGTTTACATGCTCGAGTTTCATGGTGGAAAAGAAACTGTGCATAAAGGTGGAGATTTTACTCAAACGTGACAAATTAATCGTCAATGTTGTGGTTGACATTTAAATCGCATTTACTTTTCATGTAAAGTGAAAAGAAAGTAGCCATTACTTTCTGATTGACATAATACATAACGTTTCATGCATCATCTGAAAATTGGAACTGTGTCTTCATTGTTAACTTCCTTAAATTATCTTACAAGAATTGTATGTTACGTCAACAGGTATTTTGGAACAATTCCAAGCAACCAGCCAAAATTTGGTTGTATTTCACTTTATCAAAAAAGCACTGTTGCATGTTTCTATTTTAGACATTCATCGTGTGACGCCTTCTGGCTCTTATCAAAGCACATGGATGTCGGTTTAACGCTTTCTGCGTAAGTGATTTCGTGGAGAAACCACAGCGATATTTTCACTTTGACCCTACTGAAAACTTAGTTTCTCACTGTTCCTCGCCGGCTGGTGTGACCGAGCTGTTCTAGGCGCTTCCGTCTGGAACTGCGCGACCTCTACGGTCGCAGGTTCGAATCCTGCCTCGGGCATGGATGTGTGTGATGTCCTTAGGTTAGGTAGGTTTAAGTAGTTCTAACTTCTAATGGACCGATGACCTCAGATGTCCCATAATCCCATAGTGCTCAGAGCCATTTGAACCATTTTTCACTGTTCCGCGATGACCTCATAGATCCATGCACTTATCTTGTGATGCACTTATCTTAAGACAAATGGAACCACGTGCTCTAACCAGATGCACTGCAGCTCGAGACAAATGGCAGTCAAGGAAAAGTTTATGGTGTTCCAGTTTACTAGTTTTTGTAACAATCGTGTAATTTTGTTCTTAGAATAGAATACGGCTTTAAAAATGCGAATACTGGACAAAGTGGTGGTGTAGCGCAGTGGTTAATGGACATTCGTAAAGTGCAAAAGGTCGAATATCCTAAAATCATTTGAAATTTTTATTTGTAATTCGTTATGTAAATGAATTTGATCATTATTTGCATCTAATTAATTGATTTAATGCAATGTTTCTATTTCTACCTCTTTGTAACGTCATCTAGATCGTCGTAGTAATGTCTCATTTGTCTTCAATTTTTCTTTCCTATCATTATTTTACCTATTGGAATCTTTGTGCAAATGGTCACCATTATTTTTAATCGTCTGTCGTAGTAGTGGAACATACGAAATTCGTGGTCGATCGGGTAAAGACCAAAATACGAAATAATCTGATTGCACCAAATATGCAGTAGTGACAAAAATGTACTTACCACTACGAAATGTGGATATTTTGGATGGTAATAGTGTTATAGATTAGGTTAGAAACATTTAATACGTAAATTATTGTTGTATTCTGAAAAAAAACGAATATGGAGAAAGAAAGAAGGAATTATAAGTAAAAGTGAAATTCAACCACAATAACGAATAGCAATAATGCCTACAGTAATGTGTACGAAAACATGAAATGTTACAACGACGTTAGTACATAAAAATAATCAATATCATGTGAACAAAGTTCACAAACGAAAAAAGAATGATGTGAAGTAACAATCGAGCAAATTGGAGAGTTCATATGATAATTAAAATTATATCACAAAGAAATAGAAATAAAAAATTACATTCAAGCAATGTAAATGAACAAACGTTGTAATCAAAGTAATTTCGATAAAAATTTAAAAATAAAGAATGGGAAATCACCCATTAGCATTCAGAACCACAGTGTTCTGTACGTGATCAGTACCTCTCTACCACCAAGCTCTCATGATACGTGTAAGGAATTTCAATGCAGTTTTTTAATTTTATTTAGTTTCTTAAAATTTTTAGTTATCATATATATATATACATATATACATCCGAGGAGTATCACCTGCGACCAGTTTTGCGAAAGAAGCGGCGACATGTTCTGCACAACCCACCCAACATTTTGCATGACAACGTGCAGGTGCAAGTAGTGGGGCTACGTCTGTACAGGTGCATTTTGTTAGTGGTGGTGATGGTTTTAGTGTTTAACGTCCCGTCGACAACGAGGTCATTAGAGACGGAGCGCAAGCTCGGGTTAGGGAAGGATTGGGAAGGAAATCGGCCGTGCCCTTTCAAAGGAACCATCCCGGCATTTGCCTGAAACGATTTAGGGAAATCACGGAAAACCTAAATCAGGATGGCCGGAGACGGGATTGAACCGTCGTCCTCCCGAATGCGAGTCCAGTGTGCTAACCACTGCGCCACCTCGCTCGGTCTTTCGTTAGTGCGGGTTGCCTACATCAGGGGCAGGTATGCACTCAGGGGCAAACCTATTATTCTCCTTTGACTGACAGGTATTTAACATATTGTTCTCCTTTGTTTGACAGGTCCTTAGCCTATTGTTCTGCTAAGTGGTTTTCCATGTCACAGCACTTAACCCATTGTCCCCCCCTCACACTTCCCCCCCCCCCCCCCCTCTCGGGAAACCCCTCACCCATCGCTGTTACAGGTACCCTTTCAGGTATGAGTTAACCTACTGTTCTGTAAGTGCTTTTCTATGTCATCCCGATTTCCTTTTAAGTGACAGACACTTAACCTATTATCCTCCCACCCCCTCCCCCTCCCCAACCCCTCCCCCCTCACTGCTACAGGTACACATTCAGGTCTGTTATTGGAATAGGCCCCCCTCTCACTCTTATCAATTTGATTGACAACTTAATTGATTTGATCAGTTAGTTAACACCTCTGGTGGGAAAGTGCTATGCCCTCGACCATGCCCCCCTGGTGGGAATTTCAAATTCCATCAGGGTAATACAACCTCTACTAACCTAAGAAAATGGTGGGAAGATAATTTAGGTCACATTGACTACTTCATTAAATTGGTCAATTAATTGACCTCTCTGGTGTGAAAGTGCCACACCCCCCTGGTGGGAAGTTCAAATTCCGTCAGGACAATGCAACCCTAAGACAATGGTGGGAAAAAAGGGCACTTCCACTATCCTAACTCATCCAACCGCCACCTCTTCTCAGTCGATCGATCATTTGGAGGGTATTCGATTGTAGCGTATGGAATATTCTTTAAAAATTTTAGACATTGTGTGGACTATTGTTTATTTAAACAATTTAGGGGATTCAAGGCATTGTATGGAATATATAGAAATTGGTGGAGAGGAAGGATCTCATAACAAGAAATTCAAATGTATATTGTTTATTTAAAAAAAAAAATAAGTTTGTGGGGGTTGAATTTCACTTGATCATCATTACCTGCTGTCTGGAAACATGTACGCCTTTTAAAAAGTAGTTACATGGAGGAAACATGATGCATAACCTAATGTTCATCACTGTACCCTGGGTGTCTTAACCTAATTTTTGGGCCTTTGTTGGCACTTAACCTATTGTTCTGTTAAGTGGTTTTCCATGTCACCCCCATTTCCTTAAAATATTCTACCGCCATTGATACTAAATTAAGTAATTAGTTAAGTCCTCCCACCATTTTCTGGTACACTTTTAGAATTTCACATGCTTTTGAACGCCATTTTTGGCGCATTCTTCATTGCCACACACCCCCTTAAACTTTTGTACTGCGTTTTACATAAAAATTATGCAAATTTACCTAGTGTTCTTCACTTAACCTGCTGTTCTGCTCCATGTCATCCAACCACGCGCTCCCTCCCATTAACTACTATACCGCCAATACCACACTAATATAAAAATGTATGCAAATTAATTAAACTGGTGTTATTCACGTGTACGGGGTGGTTTTTCTTAATTCGAAGCATCCGATTGTTCGGTGAAATCGATGGAATATAGCTTATACAAAAGATTGCTAATAAAAAACATATTCCACCACTCGACACCCGATTTAACTGCCACCACCACCACAGCCGCCGCCAACGCCGCGAGCCACCGCCGGATGCAAGCCAGTGCGAGCCATTGTTCTCACACAGCTGCAGGTGAAAGTTAGGTCTGTTTTCCTGTATACAGTTAGAGTTCTTCGAGTGTTATACTGACGTCACAGAAATCCAAGGCGCGCTCACACTGGTCCCATGCGCGATGACGCCTAGCTGTGATAAGATCCAGCACTGAGAGAGATTTCCAGTGATTCCCAGATTAGCACAGGCTGCATTGTTCCTCGCGCAACATGAGAGACGTGTCTAACCGTGCTTAACTGTTCAAAGTGACTAAGCAACGCCGCGAAGTGCGTGCGTGTAGCTACAAACGCTCGCAAGCACATCTAACAAGGATCTAAATCTTATACTGATGTCACATGACTATGTAGAAATAAGAATCCAGTCGACCTCGCGGAAACAGTATAAAAAAATTGAGGTCTCACCATGTATGCATGGAAATTCTTGTCCTAAGAGAACCTGTTTACGAAAATAGCGCAGAATAACATCGAATGCAGTCTTCCTCGCGGACCTGAAGTGGTAACCTATCCATCGCGTGTTAACCTTCCTGCTTTCAACACGCACAAACACTCCATCCGCTATGTAGAGGCTCCTTCATCCCAGCACAAAGGATGTGAATAAATCTAGCATTATGATTGGCTCTTATCGAATTTACCCAGTGAATTACTGATGCCGATGGTATCGACGCACCATCCACCTTTTCTTTCTTTCTGCAGATGAGACTTCCAGCAGCTATTTTACACAGATCGCCATATTGCACTGGCAATAAAATCTTTCAGACAACCATATATATTGACAAATTTGGAAAGACTCTTACTCGTTTACCCTGCTCTCCCACCGAGGACAGGAGCTTGAATATTAGTGCGTGAAACCGCTCTTCAGCCCAGCAATATACCACCGCATACCGTGCCGTTGTAGTAAACATACAATTCGTATCCTGTGCTAAACAATATCATCCCTTTTACACCATTCTTACATATACCGTGAATACGGGCAGTACTGTATATATACTCCTCACACCACTAGATATTTTCCCCCAGCCTACAATCAAGACCCCCAAGGCGCGACCAGAACACCCACAGTGGACCGAAGTCGCTCTCAGAACTGTTCTACAAATTCGGGTTCGTTTCCCGCCGTCACAAACACGTTAATGTTTCTGCAAGGAACCTGTTTACTTGCATGCTAACTTTTCTACTCTTATCTCCAGACTCGGGGTTTACAGGAACACAAGTATTTTTTTCGTATGGTTCACGATAATATTATACCATTTTCGCTGTACTTCTCGATATCTAGCACTAGACAACATTCTACCGATCGCTAGGGCAACATCATTCCCAAGATATAGACTGGAAATTAGTTCTCTACAAACCCGAAACTTATGCAAGGTGGGGTGTGCTGTAAAACACTGACTAACTAGAAACTTGTCGCGTCCTGAAAGACATTTACTTGGCAACTAGAAACAAATAGAGGAAACTGGTATCTCCACTCTCGTATACGGATGTCAGTGATGTAGTAGATTCCAAATCATCCCCATAATTTACAAGGCCAACTAAATTATTTCTCATGTCTAGGGAACTGGCAAATGTGTCTTCAAACACTATATCTTCTCTCAACCAAATAAACCCTCCTCACACTGTCATTGACCAACCCGCCCTGCAGCACTGTTACCGAATTAATCTACAACCGATCAGAAGAAGACTGCTACACTTGACGTCTCGTGAGTGAAGGGACCTTTCCGAGTCCTAACCCTTCCAAGGGCACGAGATTTCTCGAGATGCGGCCATGTCGAGGAGCTTAGCACTCCTTATTGATGTATAGTAACAGATTTCAAAGTGTCGTGATGTAATACCAGGCGGTTAAGAAGAACAAGGAACAAATGATTTTTATGCTTGATGGAGCTCCAGACCGATGGAGTTCGACGCATTTTTACGTAAATCAACCAAGCTATCAACTTTAAAGTATTGTTCTAGAGTCTAGGGTCGGTACCTGGAAGGTAGCAGAGCAAACGCTCTCCGAATGTGGAGGTGACTGGATACAGTTGAGTGCAGTGCTGTATTACACCTCCTGATCAATGCATTTGGACTAGGTGGTGGCATTTGTGCTGCATTTACAATCAATTTTAGAACACAGAACGAGATGTTATGTCATAATCGCATATACAGATCTGACCTGAAATCGACAGAATTGCGAAAAGTGACCAGGGAATAGGTATATATTGACCGAATATAGAGCCTAATGTGGTGAACCTAAGGAAGTACTTTGCTATCTTCTGGTTCGCATAGAACAATTAGTATACTGGACCCAGTATGCTGCAACAGGAGGAATCCCAGGAAACGTGGACATCGAAATGAAGGGAATAAGGGAGGCAGCAGTCAATTTTTTTCCCATTGAGGCTGCATTATACTGTATGTCTATTGAGGTACCAGTGATTCCGGATGCATCAGTCACGTGACATAGCCTGCGTTCTACTAGTATACAGCTACGTGTTCTGTATGTATTTTAAAGCACTGTCTCCTTGCGATCGTTAACGGTAAACCTGTCGGTCATCAGAGGATTTCCATCTCATGTGTGAAGAAACTTGACACACTCCTCTAAAGGAGCTTTCATTTATGCGATCACCCCTGTCGCATCCCGGGTGTAAAATCAAGACTTCAGGGTCATAACTAACTTAGCGGTAAGAGCTTGTGATGCGCTGCAACCCCTCTGTAGGCACTGCCCAACTGATGCGCTGTTTAGAGAGTTAGTGACGGAATGACTTGTAATTTTCACATGTCGAACGCTGCTGCTTTGCGTTTATCTGTCTCCTTATCGGATGTATCCCCGACTAGTAAGTATCATTTTATGTAGGCCTTATGCAGGCATTGTATAATTTATTAACTGTGATTGGATGTGAACAGTAGAGACTATACGTCTCCGCAAAATATTTACCATTCGATAAGATAGTTCAGCTTAGAGAAACTGTGAAGAAGGATGTATGTCTGATAGGTGGGAAAGGGTTTCGATCTAACACTATAGCCAGTTTTTAAGTGCAGAACATAGTAGTCTTAGGAGTGTGTGTGTTTATGTTCTCTATCTTACCAGTGCCCTCCAAGTATAGATCCTAGACTCTAGAACAATAATTTAGAGTTGATAGCTTCGTTGATTTAGGTAAAAATGTATCCAACTCAATTCGTCTCGAACTCCATCGAGTATAAAAATAAATCTTTTCTTGTTCTTCTTAACTGTATGCTATTACATTACCGCACTTTGAAATCTGTTACTATACATCGATAAGGAGTGCTAAGTTCTTCGACATGGTAACATCTCGAGAAATGTCGTGCACTTGGATGGTTGGGACTTGGAGAGCTATATTAATTCACGAGACGTGTAGTGTAGCGCTCTTCTTCTAATCGCATGGAGATTAACGGTGCTGCAGGGTGTGTTGGTCAATGACTGTGTGAGGTTGGTCTTTTATCCTAAGACGGGGAGAATGCTCTGTGACTCCCATACGCTGAGAGATAATTCGTAAATTAAGCACTATGCTCGAAGTGTTACAAATTTGTAGAGCGTTGTCTGAAGTACTTTGATCATGTTTGTGTTCGAGAATTAACAATGAATGCACGTACTGCACAATAATCTACCCATATTCGCAATCATACTCGCAAAGTGATGTAAAAGGGGCGGTTTAGCTGTGATACTGAAATTGGGCGCCATGCTGCCACATCAATGGCTGATGCTGAACTTAGTGTAAAATTCTTCAAACTATCAAGTTCCAAAAAATGTTCAAATGTGTGTGAAATCTGATGGGACTTAACTGCTAAGGTCATCAGTCCCTAAGCTTACACACTACTTAACCTAAATTATCCTAAGGACAAACACACACACCCAGGCTCGAGGGAGGACTCGAACCTCCGCCGGGACCAGACGCACAGTCCATGACTGCAGCGCCCTAGACGGCTCGGCTGATGCCGGGCAGCGAACTATCAAGTCTGTTGCATAATATTACAGTACACTGAAGGTGGCTTCTCCATCACATCTGCGCATCGGTTACTACATAATAATTGAGTGACATAGCTTATTTGAGTTGGGGGAGAAGTTTTGTGGGTGTGAGACAACTTCTGGGGGTTGCTGGCAGCCAAACAGCGATCGCGTACATGAGTGCAAAATTACGAATAACTCGAAATGGAACGCCGAACCATCATCTGTTCTGTCACGGCGACATATGAACTTAAATTTAGATGTCATGGAAGAATTTCGCACAGTAGTTTGGAAACTCTCCACAACGCTGCCAATCTCTTCTACTTTCCTAATGTTGTAAGTGTGATTTACTTAAAAATAATTCAGTGTTATGCTATCCCCGGTAAGAATATGATTTACATAGTATGATGTCTAGTTTCCTGTGAGAGGTCGTGGATCAGAGCGTCTTAATGCAAGTTTAGAATCTGACATAGAGGTCGAAGTCGTGGCAAAAAAAAGAAATGTTTTGCAGTGTACAAAGCGCGTTAGAAAACAGTGTTTCAAACAACTAAACAGGGCCACAGTTGGCGTTTCTTGCAATTTACAGTATATTACGTGGGATACGATTATTCTCCTAGAGTGGAGGTGATGAAACTTTAAACTACCCTCTGCAGTGTATCAATAAGTGTGTATTTAATAGGTTTGTTCGACACAGGAAGCAGTAGCAGCAGCAGTTTGAGGGGTAGGTTCAGTGAGGGGTGAAGTGTGCCGTTAGGAATGCCTGGCGGGCTGCACACTGTGATATTCTGGGAAGCATTGAGAAATCTCTCTCTCTCTCTCTCTCTGTGTGTCTATCCCCCTCTCTCTGTCTCTGTCTCTCTCTCCACGCTGGACCCCCAACGCAGCTTTGCGTCAACGCGCCAGTAATGGCGTGTATGTAAGTTCTACACTCCTGGAAATGGAAAAAAGAACACATTGACACCGGTGTGTCAGACCCACCATACTTGCTCCGGACACTGCGAGAGGGCTGTACAAGCAATGATCACACGCACGGCACAGCGGACACACCAGGAACCGCGGTGTTGGCCGTCGAATGGCGCTAGCTGCGCAGCATTTGTGCACCGCCGCCGTCAGTGTCAGCCAGTTTGCCGTGGCATACGGAGCTCCATCGCAGTCTTTAACACTGGTAGCATGCCGCGACAACGTGGACGTGAACCGTATGTGCAGTTGACGGACTTTGAGCGAGGGCGTATAGTGGGCATGCGGGAGGCCGGGTGGACGTACCGCCGAATTGCTCAACACGTGGGGCGTGAGGTCTCCACAGTACATCGATGTTGTCGCCAGTGGTCGGCGGAAGGTGCACGTGCCCGTCGACCTGGGACCGGACCGCAGCGACGCACGGATGCACGCCAAGACCGTAGGATCCTACGCAGTGCCGTAGGGGACCGCACCGCCACTTCCCAGCAAATTAGGGACACTGTTGCTCTTGGGGTATCGGCGAGGACCATTCGCAACCGTCTCCATGAAGCTGGGCTACGGTCCCGCACACCGTTAGGCCGTCTTCCGCTCACGCCCCAACATCGTGCAGCCCGCCTCCAGTGGTGTCGCGACAGGCGTGAATGGAGGGACGAATGGAGACGTGTCGTCTTCAGCGATGAGAGTCGCTTCTGCCTTGGTGCCAATGATGGTCGTATGCGTGTTTGGCGCCGTGCAGGTGAGCGCCACAATCAGGACTGCATACGACCGAGGCACACAGGGCCAACACCCGGCATCGTGGTGTGGGGAGCGATCTCCTACACTGGCCGTACGCCACTGGTGATCGTCGAGGGGACACTGAATAGTGCACGGTACATCCAAACCGTCATCGAACCCATCGTTCTACCATTCCTAGACCGGCAAGGGAACTTGCTGTTCCAACAGGACAATGCACGTCCGCATGTATCCCGTGCCACCCAACGTGCCCTAGAAGGTGTAAGTCAACTACCCTGGCCAGCAAGATCTCCGGATCTGT
Source organism: Schistocerca americana (assembly GCF_021461395.2). Taxonomy (NCBI): domain Eukaryota; kingdom Metazoa; phylum Arthropoda; class Insecta; order Orthoptera; family Acrididae; genus Schistocerca; species Schistocerca americana. The sequence continues at coordinate 27,128,542 of NC_060122.1, read as the reverse complement.
CCCCCATTGAGCATGTTTGGGACTGGATGAAGCGTCGTCTCACGCGGTCTGCACGTCCAGCACGAACGCTGGTCCAACTGAGGCGCCAGGTGGAAATGGCATGGCAAGCCGTTCCACAGGACTACATCCAGCATCTCTACGATCGTCTCCATGGGAGAATAGCAGCCTGCATTGCTGCGAAAGGTGGATATACACTGTACTAGTGCCGACATTGTGCATGCTCTGTTGCCTGTGTCTATGTGCCTGTGGTTCTGTCAGTGTGATCATGTGATGTATCTGACCCCAGGAATGTGTCAATAAAGTTTCCCCTTCCTGGGACAATGAATTCACGGTGTTCTTATTTCAATTTCCAGGAGTGTATATCGGATGAAGTTATTTGAGCTTCTATAGTTGTTAATTTTTGTCTGCTGGGGGGGGGGGGGGGGAGAGAATAACGATGATAGGATGTTGGGCTTATAGATTTGATTGGACGTGGATCTGTAGTACTTGTATCTAGTTTGGGAACGCACAACAATGCGCGCATTTCCGCCGAATGGTCAAAACACGGTCATGTCGCACTAACTCAGTTCGCTCTGTTTCTAGATGGGCTGCAGAAGGTGCTGAATATGGCTTTGTCCGACTTTGCTCAGTCCCGCCATAAAATGGTATGATCACATGTGCAAAGCGGTATAAATGGGAGCAGTTGCAAGATGTGTAGGGACTGACTAAGACCATGTTTGGATTTTTACTGTAGCAGATAGGTTCGAGAACGTGACTTGTTTCCAGATATGATTCACTTGTGGCTGTGATCCTTCTCAATGAGTCATCGCCTTTAACTCAATGGATATATAACGGAACATCTGACATGGTATCGAGACTGAATACGTTACACACATTGGATAAAGATCTAGCGTCGTGAGGGAGTTGCAAATACCGGTCACATACTGCGTTCCTTAGCCGAATGACTTTCAAAATTCATCGGGCTGGTTCAAATTGCTCTAAGCATTATGCGACTTAACTTCTGAGGTCATCAGTCGCCGAGAACTTAGGACTAATTAAACCTAAGGACATCACACACATCTATGCCCGAGGCAGGATTCGAACCTGCGACCGTAGCGGTCGCTCGGCTCCAGACTGTAGCACCTAGAACCGCACGGCCACACCGGCCGGCAAATCCATCGGACAGATGTGTGATATGTCCGCATTTGAGGATCAGGTTCATAAAGTATATCTGTTTGTGTAAAGAAAATGTCTATATGCTGTTGTAGGAAGGCTATGGATTTGACCTGGGGTACTGTCATAGCGAAGGGAAGAGTATGTCTAGTGCCAAGGAAGGTACAGGTATTTCCAGAGCCACAGTCTTCAACAGAGTGTATTTCGAATACTGCGCTCATTGTCGAATACCGTTCAGTTGAGACCAAGATCGTAAGAGTTAATTGTAAGTCTGTCCGGCCCCGGTAGCTGAGTGGTCAGCGCGACGGAATGTCAATCCTAAGGTCCCGGGTTCGATTTCCGGCTGCGTCGGAGATTTTCTCCGCTCAGGGTGTTGTGTTGTCCTAATCATCACCATTTTATCCCCATCGACGCGCAAGCCGCCGAAGTGGCGTCAACTTGAAAGACCTGCACCAGGCAAACGGTGTACCCGCCGGGAGGCCATAGCCACAATAAAAAAAAAAAAAATAAATAAATTGTATGTATAATGATTGAAGAAATATGTGAGGCGTTTTCTATAATGTGTCCGTATATGCAAAGTCTGTGGTGGTATTGATTCGCGTTCCCACGTTAATTGTAGCGGTCTTTTGAATGCAGAGGCCTGTTGGAGTGTAGGAATTTATGATAGTTAACTTTACCATGTTCTAGACGACCGAATAGCGAATTAAGTATGTGCTAGGATGCTTTCGTGATCAGGTGTAACTTTGAGAAGATGGTGCGTTTGCAGTGGAGCGTTATTCCCTCCCATGTAAATTGTTCGGTCGACTGCTTCTGCACATTTGATGCCTATATTTAGTTGAGGGAATGTTGGACACACATTTGCCTGCTCTCTAGACGTGGGAAAGACCATAGTTGGTTTGTAAACAATATTGATCATGTGCAATCTGTTAGATGACCGACTTCGGTATTCGAGAGTGCGAATATCAGTTTACTCTACTTGTTTCTAGTTAGTCAGTGGTTTACAGCACGCTGCACCTCCCTAAAGTTTAGTGTTTCTGGAGAAATGATTTACAGTCTATACCTTGCGCATTATGTTGCGTTAGCGATCGGGTGGCTAGTGCTGTGTTCTTGATCCCGAGAAGTACGGCGAAAATTGTATAAAATTATGGCGAAAATACGGGTGTTCTTGTAATCGACTAGTCTGGAGATGACTGTAGAAATTCGAGCAAGAAAGCGGAAAGAGCGTTTAAGCCAAGGGGGTTCAAATGGCTCTAATCACTATGGGACTTAACATTGAGGTCATCAGTCCCCTAGACTTAGAACTACTTAAACCTAACTAACCTAAGGACATCACACACATCCATGCCCGAGGCAGGATTCGAACCTGCGACCGTAGCAGCAGCGCGGTTCCGGACTGAAGCGCCTAGAACCGCTCGGCCACAGCAGGCGGCTTGCCAAGGGGGAAATGAGCATGTTTTTGAACGTCAGTTCTGAGAGTGACTTCGGTTCGCTGATGTAAAGGGGGCGATTTGGTATGGTTGGGGATATGAATTGCATGTTTACTAGATCGAGATGGTACCCGGTGATATATTCCCTGGTTGGAGATCGGTTTGACACTCCAATATTCTTGCTAGTGTAGTATGTATTTGATGACTTGTAGACAAATTTCCCATGTTTAGTTGTCGGTGCAAAATGGTGATCAGTGTAAAATAGTTTATTACCTCTGAGTGTAGCGTCTGTAGAAAGAATGAACAGGTTGGGGGTGTATAGATTGAGGGAACTGTCTGTGCAATTTAGCAATCTTTGCAAAATAACCGCTGGAAGTCAGAGAAAGAAAAGGTGGATTGTTCTTCGATGCCCCCGGCATAAGTAATTCGACTGGTAAATTCGAGAAGAGCACATGAGAATGCTCAAATGATTGTGGTGGGATATAGGAGCGGTGAGAACATTTGCGTATTTTGAGAGCAGGAACGCTATCACGTTATGTCCAGGAGGAAGACTGGATTAGGCGATATTTTGGTAAACAGTTTCTGTTAGGGTGAGAATTTCCGTGCATACAAGCTGAGGCATGAAGAAAGCGGTCGTTGACTATTTCTGGGACACTGTACAACTCCATAGAGGTCGACTTGGCTCTTTTTATGGGAAGGTTATTAGAAGAGCTTGTAAATATGTGCGTGCACTTGGTGGTGTTGCATCGGTCATGTGGGGGAGGGGGGGGGGGTGCTTGCGGTTAAGTGCGTGTCAACACGCTCTGTGCTGTTCTGCATCCAATGGTGAGGACAGGTGGCGCCTGGAGATGCCTCGAATATGAGACTGGCGTGAACGGGATTTGGAGTGCTATGACAGTATAACAGTGACTGTATAGAGGAATGCAACTTTCACCGGTGTTTGGTGGCGGTGGCTGGCAAGTGCGGCAGAGCGCGCGTACCTGGCTTGTCGCGGCAGGAGCTGTGTCTGGGTGAACGCGTATTTGGATAGGGATTTCATGGGCGTGGAGTATGAATGCGGCTGTCGCCACCTCACGTTTGTGGAAGCTGAGAGGGGACCAGTGCGCCGTTTGAGGGCTGCCAGGCGTGTGACTTCACGGGGGAGGAGGTGTGGCGGTGGGTGCTTGTGTGCATGTGTTGCATTATTTTGCGAGCAGCCCTGTAGGCTGTGCCATGCGTTATTTTGCATTATTTAGGAGCAGTTTGCTATTGTGTACTGAAATTAGGAGTGGCTTGCGTGTCTGCAGACTGTGTATTGTGACGCCAAGCACATTGGGGTGGATGATTTGTATCAGTGTGATGGATAAATTCGATCACTAAAAAAATGTTTGAAACTAAGTAGAGTGAACTCCTTCTTTACTCCCCCCAGCAGCCCAGAGCAGGCTGAGTCATTTTCCCTCACGATCTTGATTTACATCACGAAACGGACGACAGCGTTGTAGACCTCATGGAGAACACACTGTTTACCGCCATCATGGATAACTGTACTTCCGTCATCAGCTGGTGTCACTGTGGCGTCCTCTGATGGCAAGGCAATGTACTGAGACAGTTGGGGTCTGGAGCTCGTGGTGGACCCACTAGGTAGCACCATGTTAGATTACGGTACTTGCGTCACTACAGCGTCCTCTAGTGGCATCAGTATGACCTACGTCAGTTGGGTTATGGACTCAGTGGCGAATACACTTGGTGATGGTGTATCGTCCAATTGTTTAAATAAAGGCTGGTGTATGATTTCGACAGTTGAGGCTTAGCAAGCGGAGTCTTTTACATGGATTATTATTTTGAGAATTTAGGAGTTGTTTGGGCATATGGAGGTAAATGCTGTGCATTGTTTGTAAGTGGTTCGCATGTCTATAGACTGTGCAATGTGTTATTTTTGACGGTTTACAATTAGGAAGAGTGTATGTAGAGTTTTATTTATTAGTTATGTAGGAGTAGTTTGCCTGTCTGTATGCTGTGGGGCATGTCAGAGCATGTGTTCCGTGATACATACACTCCATCACTAAATAAATTGGTCGCAAATAAATACACTCCTTCCTCCCTCCATCAGCCTAGTGTGGGCTGAGTCATTTTACCACCCACCCCTAGGAAGAGGTGGCGGTCTGGCGATTTATGTTAGTGGTGGTGGTGAGCTTCGTTTGCAGCAATTTTTCTTACATTGGTAGCGAAAACGCAAGTGAGCTTTGGTTACTGGCAGATTTCACACTAGGCGTCTGATCCTAGGAGGAAGTGGCGGTCGGGTGGCTGAGGTTAGTACAAGTGTCCTTTCTTTACGCACAATTTTCTTTGGTTCGTAGCGAAAGCGCAAGTGACCTTCCTTTACTGCCAGAATTCAAACTTGGCGGGAGTTCCTAGGAAGAGGTGGCGGTCTGGTCCTTGAAAAGCAGTTGAAAGTAGGTAGTTGAACACCTTTTCATACCTATATGAAATTGTAAATTGAATTATTTAATACGATTAAAATTCAAATGGAATTAAGTACTTGGGTTAGATGCGCATTGTGGGTGTTAGCATATTTACAGAAGATTGTGTCCACCGCGTGTATGGAAGTGGCAGCCGAGGGTGTGTGACGTAAGTGGTCGGACGCCTGCAGGGCGGCGGAGCGGCGTGTGTCCAGTTACAATGCACATGCGCGCGATGGAGAGCAGACGACCTTGTGTCAGTCAACTTAGCGAGATCGTTCTTCGTGGAGCAAACCACGTGGTGGACTGGCAGTTGCGTGACACTGGGGAAGATTCCACTCTCAGGCGAACAGTTTTGGCGCGAAACATGTGGGAGGGATGATTAGACGTGTTGAACGGACAACCTGCCATTGTGACGTCAGAATCAGCAGGTTCGAGCGAGCAAAACATGTTTACGCCACTGAACCCGCACAGACCGCGTGGCCACTGGAGCGGGCGGACTGCTGCCGACGGCTATGAGGTGGGGCGGGGCGCCCGCTCACTCATGGGCCGGCGGCGGTGGCAGGGGTGGCGACGATTTCATCTAATTCAGTTGGGGCCTACACCTCGGGGATGCTGGTGTGATCTCAAAGATGTGTACTGCGTCTGTTGGAGAACAAGTGATGACAGTACTGCTTGAAATAAAGACTTCAGTCCATTTTCCCTGCAATATCAGAGGATGTGAATTACGTTAGTATAAGTGCAGTTTATTATTTGACGCGATTATGATAGGTTAGCAGTGAAAAAAGATAAGTGACGGGCAAAGTTCGTAGGATGTGAACTATTTCGTATGTGTGATCGATCATTGTGTTGGAATTTGATCTTCTGAAGATTTTTGTTATGAATGTAACACAAATGGCTTTCTTCCGCCAAAATAGGACATCTTGAATAAATAATAAATGTTAATAATAATAAATAGAAGTACAGTTTTCGTGACATTATGGTGTTGGAATTGGAATTTGGCGCAATTTTCTAGTGGAGGTAGGCGAACAATAATAAATAATAAATGATAATAAATGATAATGAATGATAATGAATAATAATAAAGTACGGTTTTGCAGCCATTATCATGATGGAATTTGAACTTCCCACCACTTTTCTTGGGGAGGGGGTTAGGTTAGTGGAGGTAGGCCAAGTGTACAATCTTCCCGCCAAAATCCACCATCTCGGATGACGTCACGGTGGCGCTCGCTGGTGGCAACGATATGTACTAAGTGAGTTGGAGTCCAGACCTCTTCGTGAATACACTGGGTATCGCCATCTTGGATTATGTCACAGATGAGAGCGCCCTCTGGTGATGGCGATGTGTACTAAGTCAGTTGGAGTCCTGACCTTGTGGTGAACACACCTGCATGGAATTGTTTAAATAAAGTCTTATGTCCAAGTCCTTTTCCCACGAACCCTTAGGAGGTGGTGGCAGTCTAGTGACTGAGGTTAGTAAAAGTGTCTTTTCTTTCACGCCATTTCTGTTAGCTTAGTAGACATATGGGAATTGAATTTTGTTTATAGCAAAAATTAAACGTTGGTGCCAGTTCGTAGGAAGAGGTGGCGGTAGGGTGACTTAGGTTAGTGGAGGTAGGCCAAGTGAGCTATTTTCCTGCGATTTTCTTTGGTTAGTAGAGATAAGAGCAGTGTGGTGCATTATCCTGTTGCGATTTGAACTTGCCGCCACTTTTTAGTGGACATATCCCAATTGGTCTATTTTCCCACCATTTTCGTGGTGTGAAGCATTATCCTGCTGGAATTTAAATTTCCTGCCAGTTTTTTTCTGGAGGGTTAGGTTAGTGGAGGTACCCCAATTGACCTATCTTACCGGCAAAATTCAAACTTCCTGCCAAAATCCGCTATATTGGATGACATCATGTGTTGTTGCCAAGCATACATGGCGCCAGCTTGGATGACGTCATCGCCGCCATCTTGGATACATCTGGCAACAATGCAATGTGGGGTAGAACGAACTTAGCTCTACTTCTTTCAGTGTATATTCGGTCAATTTATACCTATTCCCTCATCATTTTCCGCAATTCTATCGATTTATCCATGCGATCATGACATAACCTCTCGTTCTGTGTTCTACAATTGTTTGTAAATGTAGCACAGCTGCCGACATCTAGCCCAAATGCACTGATCAGCAGGCGTAATATAGCACTGTACTTGACAGTATCCAGTCACCTGCACATTTCGAGAGCGCTCGGTCTGTTTTCTGTATGTCTGTGTATATACATGCCAAATAGAGAACTATACTTAACGACAGCGTTGATGGCCTCTCGGCCGACGATGCGCAGTAGACAGCTGCGCAGCTGGCCAATGAGCGCTCATTCGGTTTCCGCGCCTCATGCTGTCTGAAGCACCATCATATTTCAGAGTTCTACCGTGTTTTACGTGCGGAAAAGTGCGGTTGGCCAATTTCTGTTGTATACAGGGTCTTCTCTGAGTTTTGTCCTAATAGCTGAAACACCTAAACGTCGTCAAGTATTTTACGAACAGCAAAGAGACCTTAGTTTTTAAGTGTACTCTTTCTTCCAGCGTGAGGCGGTTTCAGGCGAGCCGATCTGCGAGGTTGCCAAGGTGCGGGAACGCACTGCAGCGGCCTGTGGTGATACTGGTGTACGAACTGTCAGGCGAGTTATACAGGAGGCGAAGCTGTCACAGCAGGCAGTTGGCAATGTGGTGTTTCGGTCTCCAGGGAAGAAACATAGCGTTCCAAAGAGGGTAACAGGAGTCGACGACTTCGATCAAAATGTGTTACGTCGCAAGGTTATCCAATTTTATGAAAGAGGCGAGTTCCCCACAGCAGCGAAATTGTGCACTGGTATGCACGAAGCTACTGGATTTGATGGAAGTGCAAGATCAATGCAAAAAATGTTGAAGAACATCGGATTTAAATATGTTAATTCCAATGATGGGCGCAAATATTTAATGGAGCATAAAGATATTGCTCCTGCTAGGATTACGTTTCTAAGAAAAATGCATGACATCAGATCAAAAGGAACGTCAGCTGTCTATTACTTGGATGAGACCTTGGTAAATAAAAACCATACTCGAAAATTTATTTGGCAAACAACAGATGGACAAGGCGGTTTGAAAGTTCCAGTGGGAAAAGGTGGGCGTCTTATATGCCACGCTGGTTCTGCTGCTACCGGGTTTGTGCCTGAAAGTAAACTTATTTTCAAATCAAAATCAAAAGCTACATCTTACTACCATACCGAAATGAATGGAGAAACATTTCGCGAATGGTTTCAGAATCAGCTGTTGCCTTATTTGCATCCAGACTCTGTCATTGTTATGGACAATGCAAGCTATCACTCTGTTGTTCTCAACATGCCTCCCACTACAAGCACAAGGAAAAGTGATATTGTTTCTTGGTTGCGAAATAATAATGTAACGCACAGGGAAACACAAACAAGAGCAGAGCTTTTGGAACTGGTGAAGATGTCAAAGACCAGCGTTAAAAACTACGAAATTGACTCTATAGCTAAGCAACATGGACACAGAGTGATACAAGTACCTCCTTATTATTGCTATTATAACCCCATTGAACTGGTGTGGGCACAGATGAAGAAATACGTGGGAGACAAAAATACTACATTTAAAATAGCCGACACTGAACGACTCACCCATGGAGCAATAGAGAAAATCACCATTGCTGATTGGGATGCTTGCGTCCGTCACACTGACAAACTGCAAGAAGAAGATTACCAGAAGGAAGCTGTCAGAGACGAAATAATGGATTCGTTGATCATCAGTCTAGCTCTCACATCCAGCGACTCCAGTTCCGAAGGGAGCGACAATGAAAGCTCTGAGTAAAAAGGTATGTAAATGGAATGTAAACTCACTCTGTAATTATCATGAACATTTGCTTTTTTCTCAAGGTGTCTGTGCCATAGAAAGTAGTTCAGTGGAATATCTATTCTGTAATGACAATTTTATTTTACTTCGTTTTTTTCTTTAAATTAAACGCCTTTTCTAGCTGCAATGTGTTTTGTTAATCCAGACGCATTTCACATTTTATTTTAAGGCATCATCGTTGGATATCATCTGATGTAGTACACTGCAGCTATTATATGCCGTCATGTAGGTTTTAAAACAGTTTACGCCCTTATCTTTGCATAAATAAATTATTACTTACGATTATATGCAAAAATTAGGGCGTGAACTGTTCTTAAATCTACAATGACGGCATTTATAGCCACAGTGTACTATTTCAGATGATATCCACCGATAATGCCTTAAAATAAAATGTGAAATGCGTCTGGATTAATAAAACAGATTGCAGCTAGAAAAGGCGTTTACTTCAAAAAACGATTATTTATATACTTGCTCCAGATAATGGCCATTCAAACAAATTTGTTTATTTTACTTCTGTCTTTATTCTGTCTACGATATAACGTAGATGAAAATGCTGTTCGCTCTAGGGACTGGGGAGGGTATTTTAGGTTTGATTCTTTCATCTTTTTATTTATAAAGCAAGAGGAACGGAAGGAGTAATCTTTCTATAATGTGCAATTTATTATAGAATCCATTCTGCAGTGAGAGAGTATGTATCACTATTTCATGATGTAGTTATGACTGGGAAAGATTGAATAGACAGTCCATTCTGTTATGTATATGTCGCAGTTATTAGGTACATTTAATAAATTTATCACTGAATGGGGAGTAGAGCACCGTGAACCTGACAGTAGTGAGACAAGTGAAACATCGGCTAAAGCAGCTGTCCATAGCATAGCTGCCGTCAATTCGCCCAGCGCCCAGTTGACAACGCAGCACTCCTTGGAAGCTGCGCGGCACAGCGACAGGTCACTAACGCTGTTGTGGACTATAATACTTAGTATGCATTGGATAGCTTTCGTGATCAAGCAGAGGAGAACAGTAGGTTAAGTACCTGTCAATGAAAGAAGAGCAATAGGTTTGCCCTTGAGTGCATACCTGTCCCTTATGTAGGCAACCTGCACTAACAAATGCACCCGTACAATCATAGCTCCACTACTGGCGCATACAGCGCAGGCTGCGGCTGTTCTGTTTGGTTGGTGAGAGTGGGAAGTACCGTACCATCCATCATACTCCCCGGACTTCAGTCCTAGTGACTTTGATGTGATTCCGAATATAAAGAAACCACTTCGTGGCATTCGCTTCAGGACTGCTCCAGAAATTCAACAGGCAGTAGATCGCTCCATTCACACCATCAACGGAACAGGCTCTGCGAACGGTATACTACGCCTTCCACATCGCTGGCAACGGGTTCTACACAATGCTGGTGACTACTTTGAAGGACAGTAACAGTAACTCTTGTGTATCTATTGTGAATAAGTAGTTGCCACTATTTAAGTTCCAACCCTCGTATATACTTCATCTATACGCATTTTGCAATAGAACCAAGGCGATATTGAGTCACACAAAACAAAACGAGATGGTATATTAGGAGAGAACAGGCCGAAGCAATTCAAATGGGAAACATACATAACAAAGAAAACACCTCTCATCAGAAGAATGAAATTAACCAACACCTTGCCGGAGGAAAACAAGATTCATGTTGGCGAAGAGGTCTCGATATCGAGGCATTCACAAGCATGTCCAATGGGCCATGATCATGTACTGCATGAATCTTATGTGATCTTCCCACTCGTCTTCGACAACATAATGAACAAAGTGTCCCAGCAACCAGATAACGGTATGGGTTTTTGACCGATGTAAAAAGGAAGAATCTGGGCGGAATGTTGTGTCCGTAGTGTATTAAGTCTCAGAAGATCGATTAAGGAATGCCAACTGCGCCCTAATCCAAGACCAATTTGCCATATGACCTCCATAAGTAAAGCGATCTCTTGCCGTATCTATAGATGTACAACGACTTCATAAATCCGTGTCTCTAAGCCCAATACGGAAAAGTCGCACGTTCGTTGGAATCAAGTTATTTGCTACCTTATAACAAGAGGACGCTAAGCGCATCGGCAAAATCGGAGGACTGGTATTGCACCAAACTGTCCTCCAATTTGTTTGCGGCTATCCTCTTTCAACGAGGTTCGGGGAAGTGGCTGATTTACAAAGATTCTGTAGGAACTTCATGGTGAAAACGGGTCTCCATAAAAAGTCAGCCCCTAAATAGCTCATCGCAAGATAGGAAGTCATGAATGTGTTTTAACTTATAATTAATGCGACCAACATCAACAGGGGGTTCAAGACCAGCAGGAAGGACACACAGAAATAAACGACACGTGAATGTGTGAGTTTCCTGAGTCATCATCAAAACGGTACGTCGCACATATAGCATCTGCGTCTTCCTTCGTATTTCAGCCAGACTCAACCCCCCAAAGGAATGAGGCTTCATGACCACCTCATATCGTAAGCTAAAGATATGTCTCTTCCGTAAGAAACGACCAGAAAATTGCTGTAGTTTCTTCGTCATCACCCAGGGAATTGGATAAACTTGGGCCACGTAATAAGCTTAGCATAAGACTTATGTGTCCAGTATTCGGACTTTCTGGAGCGGAGTAAGAGAACACCTTTCATGTTCTAGTATCGCTCCCTGAATTTTTTCCGTAACAGACTTCCAGTTGAGGTCGCTATTTTGGGTGGACAACGATCAATCATGAAACCGAGAGACGCATGCCGATCCACTCAGTAGCCCATGGAACAACGGCGTCATCAAAACCTTGCAAAGTAAGAAGCCTGCATTTACCTTCTTTAAGTAGTGCTCCTGAACCCCGAGAATGACCATCGATTACAGCCTTCAGTCATGGTATCTGCGGAGATATGCGGAGTAAAACCATCACGACATCCGCGTATGCACGAAGAGCGAAGCGTCCAACCTTTCATCTGGGGTGCTAGCATCCGAAGTAGGGGCTCCAGAGACAACACAAATAAAGTCACTGACAGCGGGCTTTCTTGAGGCATTCTCCTACGGATATTTATCGGTAGCGTCAGTTGGCCACTAAGAACCACCGAAGCTGAAATACGCGTAACCGGTTTTGAGAGCACTCGTCGTGTCAATAGTAAAACAACCTGCCTCAGAATCCTAAGCAAAAAGTAGTGATTAACACGATCAAGTGCCTTATCAAAGTCAAGGAAAGCAAGAGCACAAGGGACGGACTAACCGAAACCACGTCACGACACTCGACTATAGGGGAAAGAATAGTATGAATCAGGTACGCAGCATTGATGTTTTGAAACAATCGTCTCCATCAGGGCCGACATCGTACAATTAATTGCCCTCGCCACAAGGTAATTTGGCGAAAGCTCTCAGGGGAAGCCGGTCCGGGCGTTTCGGGAACAATTTTTCCCTGTTTGAACGAGATCGTCACAACTCTACCCTGTAACACTTCATTCAAAAGAGACGTAAGGGTAGCACCCAACAACGGCCAAAAGCGCACGTAAAATTCCTTGAGAAGTCCATCCAGACCCGGAGCCTTTGAGAAGGCGATCCCACAATAAGTTTGTAAACTTCCTCAGGCTGAAATGCAGCTAAGAGCGTTTCTTCATGTTGAGGTGTAAGTGCCGGATCCCAGATGCTGACTAGTGGGTCGTAAGAGGTTACACTGGACTCATCGGTGTCGTAGATGTCTACATAGTATTGGTGTAAGACACGCACCATATCAGCTTGCTCCGATACGATACGTCCGTTATTTGTCGTGAGAGAATGAATACAGAGGCGTGGCGACGGCTCTGACGCCGAAGCAAATGATATAAGGGAGTCAGTTCTTCCGCCACCGATGATCGTGGCTTGGATCGCATGTTCAACCCTTCCATTTGTATTCTTTTCAAGGTCAGCAATTTAGCCTTTACACGCCTAACATCCGCAATTCGCAGAGCGGTGTGATCCGCAGCATCATAAAGTTCACGCAGGATGGAATAGTAATATTCGTAAGTCCTCCGAAAGTCTCGCACTTTGGCAACACAGAAAAGTGTCAAAGTTTGCCTGAGCCTCGGTTTTGCCAACTGTGTCGACCAGTCAAGGATGAAAGAGTACTTCCCAGTGGGCCGTAGAGTACGATCCCACACGGCTCACATCACGTCATCGAGAGGTCAGCTAGATGAGCGACGTTTAACATCCATGGAGTGGAGTGCGAAACAGTTTGACTGATTGCCGTTGTAAATTGAGGGTTGTAGTCACAGTGCAGTGACCGTAAAGGAAGCTAGGATGACGTCAACATTAAGAACACAATCGCGCAGGCAGTCTGACAAGTAAAACCTATCTAACCTGCTACTAGATGTCGCAGTAAAGTGGGTGAACTTAACTAACGCCGGGTATTTACACATCCAGACGTCTTGCAGGCGTAAGGAGCGAACCAATCCAGGTAATTCACGCCAAAAATTAAAATTTGGAGATTGATCTGCAGGAAACAACACACAAATTAACATGACCTCCCAGTACAATATCCGGAGACACTTACGCAACAGATAAACAATATCCTCTTCATAATAACGCAAACGATCCACTGTGCGACCAGTGCCAGGAGGAGGGTATGAAAGAACCAAGGTAAGATTAAAAAGTTGACAACCTATGTCCCTTCCTGAATCCAACATTTCCATCTCAGCAATAGGAATGCCTTCGCGAAAAAATAAGGTAGTCCCCGTAGAAAATTCGGGCGCAACACACGAGAACCATGTGAGGAGAAATGCCTAAATAACACCTCCTGTAAGAAGACTATGTCCGCACATGAATCATAAATGAACTGAAGCAGCGAAGCCAATCGCAGTTCTGATTCCACACCGTTATCATTTAAGGAAAGGAACGTGTAGGCTTGGGTCATTAGTCACAGGTATATAGTGATGTACGGGGAGCCCGAGCACAATTAGGTAGACAGCTGAGAGTCAAGGTCCATTGCGGAATCCACAGATGAATCAGACACTGGGGGACCAGAACCTCCGTCATCGCAACCTTGTTTCTTAGATTTCTTACCTGCCACAGCACAGTCAGGTTGTATACGCTGTTTCTGTCGGCTACGTGGGATGGCGGCCTCTGCAGTCGGAGGTGTGGGAGGGGTCATAAGCACAGCTTCCTGTCCCTCAGAACTAGGGTCATGTAATGCAGTATGAGCATTCTGTGGAACTGCCAACGCAACAGACGATACTTGGTCGCAATTTTACTCTCTTCGTGAGTTTCTCTAGGCGGCAAATTCAGGAAACCTTCGGCAGCTGAAGACGAAGGAGCAGGACGCCATTGCATCGTCTCAGATTGTAACGGAGGACACAAAGACGAAGGAGGGCTCCGCTCCCTCTCCACACACAGGCAGCTCAGGAGGAGCCATTTCGTGAGCGGGAGGGATGCTGGAGATACGTTCTTCGCCACTCACCGTACCACGGACGGCAGGTATCGTAGCATCGAGAGGAACAGGGGACTCAATCGATGTGGAGGAGGTTGGCGCAGAAGCCACAACCAAATCCCCACCACCATCATCCTGAGTGCGACGTCGCTTGTTTGTCATCGTTACAGGTCCTGTCCTGGGGGCAACAGGATCTGAACGTGTCGCGGAGGTAAAGGCAGAAAGTCATTGACACGATTATCAGAATTGAATTTGTGTTAATTATGATCCGAAGCAGAAGTAGGTCCGACAGCGGGAGTGGAAGGAACGAGATCAGCAACCGTCAACTTGCGACGCTGCGCTAATGATGGCTTTAATACAAAAACCCTCCACGGGCAATTAGATCGAACGTGTCCACTTTCATTAGATAGGAAGCAGGTTCCCTCTTGACCAGTATACATGACACGAACGCGGTAACCACACACTTGTAAATGTAATAAAAAATTGCGTTTGACATGCATTTCCACGGAACGAATTCCACTATAACACTGTAATCTGTGTTGAGCAGACCAGCGTTCACGCCGGATGTTTTTCACGTTACCATAATATGTCAATATGTCAAAATGTCCTTTAGAAAATTGTCATCAACTTTCGGCGGGAGGTTGAACACTCGAACATTAGTACACTCGATTTCAGCATCTACGAGTGACACCATACTAACGGAATTATCGCGATGCTTGAAAGGGGACTTGAGAACCACGTCGCGACAGTAATCTGTCAACGTGAAGAGGATCCGTAAATTTCAAGTAAAACACGTACTTGTCGGCATCAAAATAAGCGGTGTGGACCTGATCAGAGTTCACATGAAATGCATCGACACGCCAGTCGTGTATTTCTAGAGACCCGGGCTGCACGTGTAGCGTTGTTTTATCGAAAGTGAAGCTCACAGTACCTTTTCATGGAATACACGTGGAAGCCATGGTGGCCATAGCGGAGCGGCCGACGCCGCTGCAAGTAGACAGTAAGGCGCAGCGGAGGCGCTACGAGTCACTCGGCAGACAGAACAACACTAACGAGGAAAACTCCACACAAGCGCCGCTGTGGCAAGTCAAACAAACAAGAACCTGCCCGCTCGGCGCTCGAAGCGGAACTGACCACTAGGCTAGGCTAGCCAGTAGCGTAGGCAATACTATTATGTTATGAGGCACTAGTGGATAACGGGAAATTCCTATGGTTTCAGAAAGTGGAGCCCACCCATGGGGAGCTCTCCTTGTTAGTCAACAGCGAGAAATGTAACAAAAACAGGGAAAAAATAATGATAATCATGAAGCAATAAATACGATGTTTTCTCAAGTCGTTCATGTAACAACAACAAAATCAGGAACGAAAAGCAACCCGAATGCACACATTACAGGACTACGTCATGAAGTCCTTAAGTTTTCCAAAGTCAAGGCTTTCCCTGTTTTTAACAAAGGCTACCATTATCCTCACAAGAAACTCTTCGACGGTGTCAATTTTATTCACATGTTCTCCCCTCACCCCCCCCCCCCCCCCGCAATAGAAAAAATCCAAAGGGGTGAGTCCTCGCGAACGAGCTGGCCAGGGAACTGGACCATCTTACCCAATCCATCTCTGCGGATTCAACGCATCTAAACTCTCCTTCCGCAACAGCGAAGTCAATTTGGTGCCACATTACCTGACAGACCGCCATACGAGTGTCTTCTAAATACAACGGATGGACGTTTACAAGGAACGCTTAACACCTCCGTCTGTTTAGGCGGTGAGGAAATAGGACGGGACCCAACAAAACGTCAACTACTAGACTTTCCCAAACCTTCACGCCAAATTTACGTTCATATGGCTGTACATACGTGTCATGCGTATTTTCATCGTTCAAGTTGAGGCTGTTTCGAGAACTGAATGGCCCTTGTCTGGCGAAACATGCCTTGTCTGTCTCCAGCACTCTCGAAGCTTGTAATCCCGATGCACTGATTCAGGTACCACAGGAGCTATTGATTCAGAGAAGGATAGTCCTCATACAGCGAATCTTGCCCTTGGTATAGGTGGCACGAAAACAGGTTTTGGTCATGTAGGACGTCCAGTATTTGAGGGGATACATCTTATAATGTTTAATTTTCAGGCATAATTTAAGTACATCGGATTAACTTTACTGATTCCGACCAATTACCAATGGCCGTACAGATGATAATAGGATTTGCAACAACTATATTAAGAACATTTTCTTCAAATTGCACGGCCAGACGTTGGGTTGTCGTGCAGTGTCTACTTTGTTCACAAGAAAACTTCCGGTCTCCCTTAATCTCCTGTCGACTGGTACAAACGAATTCGCACACGGAATAAAATAGTTGTAAATGTGCTGGTCCTCCAATGCATTTTGACCCGCAGCGCTGTATGTATAACGAACATCGACGTATTCGTCGAAAGAGTACCGATGACGCGTCATAGTACCACTTCATTCACTGCTTTGCTAGTGTGTGTCCCGCCCAACTCTTCCATTGTCCCATCGCACCTGTTTCCGTGTAAATTCGCAGATAAATGGACACTTCAACAACGATCCTCTGCATCAGTATCATTTCCGAAGATCAACGAATAACTGGTAGATAAAACTTTACTACACAACCTGATACACGTAATGCCTGCTGTTCTCACAGCTCGGTTTCGATCACTGCTACCATCAATCGTTTAATTTTTTTATTGCTCTCATGTTCTGTTTGAGTAAACCAAACGAAGGAGAGGAATGGCAACACCGCCTCTGGTAGGTTGCTTGAATTTGCACGTCCTACGACCTGATTCGATAACTTCAATACTAAATAAGCACAACCGCCAGTGCAACACACAAAGTCTTCAGACTCTTTCTGATCACCCTGTATTGGTTGTTTCAGTCGAAACCACCATGCTGCAAAAGAGTTTCGATTTTGAGGTTATGCATGTTGCGAATCTTTGAAACAAAACACATTACTTCACAACTTTACAAATCGTTGATGTTATTGTGAGATACACTTAGTTACACATTGTTTTTTAAATTACCATGTTGTATACTCCGGCCGGCCGGTGTGGCCGTGCGGTTCTGGCGGTTCACTCTGGAACCGCGTGACCGCTCCGGTAGCAGGTTCGAATCCTGCCTCGGGCATGGATGTGTGTGATGTCCTTAGGTTATTTAGGTTTAAGTGGTTCTAAGTTCTAGGGGACTGATGACCACAGATGTTAAGTCCCATAGTGCTCAGAGCCATACTCCAAAAGACAATTAATAAAAGCGACAGTCAACAGAAAGGGAGGGAACATAACTACAACCAACTGTTCAAAAATTCTCAAAGACCATAATACAAAAATGGGATTCGTTGACAAAGCAGACATGTGGGAGCAAACATATAGTACTGGCCGAAAATAGCAGCTGACGGTGGCACAGTCTTCCGGCACCTCAGTTATGTGAATATTGTAAAAATTTGCATTAAATGTAAACGTTCCAACAAGTTGCCCACGTTGTCATTGAAATCTTCCAGTTGTGAGGTAGCTACAGGACTTATTACGGCATATGTTTGACCCCTTTTGGTTGGAATGACCCAGATAGTCCAAGAAATAATTTGGAGCCCTACATTTCAAAGACAGTGCTTAGTGACAAAGGAGAACACATGTCTGTGAAGAGCACTTTTAAACGTTGTGTCTATTGCAGGAGCAAGGAAAATTCTAAAATAACAAGACAGGTGTGTTCCACGTGCAAAGACTGAATATGTTGATAAAGAGAAGAGAGTGCTTTCAGATGCATCAGACGTAGATAATTTAAGAAGAGGAAAACTGGCTGAAAGAGTGAACTCAAACTTGTGTTGGCAGGAGACACGGGTTCAACTTCAAGCTGCTGCACAAATGTTAATTAATTTCTTCAGCTTCTATCATTATCGAGGATAAAATTGCACAGTTTCAGAAGTGTGACAATGATGGTTGTGCTAACCAATGCAAACTAGCCTAAATCTAATTTTATTTATCTCTCCCAACGCCTTGTGATAAATCTAAAACACCTGTTTATCTTAGCAGTGATATATGCGTCTTTTTCCCGAAGTCCATATCTTTGTCCTACATCACCATATCCAGCGTCTTTGACGATTACGTCCCTTGGGAGTGGGGACCTATCCTCTAGTTATAGAATGACACTTTAGCCTCCATCAGAGCCTGCTCTGATTTGAAACTTCATAGCAGATAAAAATTGTTTAGCGCACCAGGACTCGAGCAGGTCTTTCACAGGCGAGTGCTCTACCGACCGAGCTATGTTTCTTTTCCATTTTCTTCCTTCATAGAATTGTAAATAATTCTTCATAGTGAAACAAATTCTTCTCGATGAGTAAATATTTCTTTGAACAATCAAGTACTTCTTCAACTTCTTGTGAATTCCGCTTGAAATTGAGGTTCTTACCTAAACCTAACTTACAGAGAGCTATAACGTCTCTTTTTGCAGAGCACACAGTGTCTCTTGCAATTAAAAACAATGTGGAGCTGTCTTCTGAAAAAAAGCTACACAGAAAACCCACTGGCAAATCAAAGTCTTTTTTCCAAATAGATTAAACGAAGACATACATACTTCTTAAAATGAATAAATGAGTAATCCTCAAATTTACTCCATCATGAAAAGATTCTCAGAAGGTGAGGCGAGTTGTTGAAGTGCTGCAGTTAAGTCCTCTTCCATTTCCTGGGGGTTTCAAGCGAGCTGACGTGTAAGACCAAGCGCGTGCGACCCTTCACCAGCTCCGCAGTTAAGTCTGTGTCACACAGGGTGAGGCAGCTGATGTTGATGTGGACGCAGACGGGAGACCCTGCGTCATGAGACACAGTGCCGTCGACACACGGGATGACCTGGTCGACGTGATTCTGTGCTGCCGGCGCTCTCCAGAGGTGGTCGTTGGCCTTGCTTGGCCTGCTATCGCCGGCCGGAGTGACCCAGCGGATCTAGGCGCTACAGTCTGGAACCGCGCGACCGATACGGTCGCAGGTTCGAATCCTGACTCGGGCATGGATGTGTGTGATGTCCTTAGGTTAGTTAGGTATAATTAGTTCTAAGTTCTAGGCGACTGATGACCTCAGCAGTTGGCTCCAATAGTGCTCAGAGCCATTTGAACCATTTGGCTTGCAGTCTGCAAGCTGTACGAAAATGGACGCACGTAAAATTCCTACATTAGCTGTATTAAAAGGCAAATTTCCTCCCTTGTCTATGGGTGGTTGTGTCTAGACCACACATAAAAAAAATTCAATATCTATAAACACGTAATAATACAGAAAGGAAAAATATGTGCCCAGTCAATAAGGACATCAGCTCACAAAATAGCACAAACTCACTCCTGAAGGAGAGCGCATTTATCTTTAGATAATATAAAATACTAGACAAATGAATTCTTTTAATATTCAATGAGGATAGAAGCTGAAGACGTGAATTAAAATTCGCACCTTGGCCAGGACTTGAACCTGGGGCTATTGCTTACCAGGTGGATGTGCTAACCACTACACTACCATAGCAGCATGGACCACCTTAGTCCAATGCCCTCCCTCACACAAACTACAATTCACACCGTCAGCCCATTTTCCTCTTCTCAGATCGTCAGAATTTCCCATGTTGGACAGTTTCAGTAATACTGACGATTTAACAAGGGGAAAATGGGCTGCAGGTGTGAATTGAAGTTTGTGTGAGGGAGAGCATTGAACTAGAGTAGTCTGTGCAAGTCTGGCAACCACAATGCTAGGGTGCTGTTGTGGTTAGCATGGCTGCCTCGTAAGCAGGACTTCTGCACTGAGGTCCCTGTTGTAGCACAAGTCTTAATTCATTGCTTCAGCTTCTATCCTTATTGGAGACGAAGTTTAGACTCATATGTCTGTAGGAAAATATGATTCCATCTGATCACTAATTCTCGTAAGTTAATGAGAAAGTGCCACAGCCTTCTACAAGGCGCGTAGATGGATATAGTGGGACACAAAACCGCTACCCACTATTTTGTAACATGGCTCACCCACCAACTACGTTACGCTGAAGTTGTCGTCACTGCAGCACAACAACACTTGACACGTATAAAACTTGCAAGTCAAAAGTAAAATGTTTCAAGCACTGAATTTAAACCGATGTACAATTCCTTGAGAAACTCGAAATCCACGATAATGTGTCTTGTCCTTGAAATTCCTGGGTGGCGAAAGTGTGTCAACAAGGCAAGTCTCAGAACAGAAATTCCTCAGTGGGTAATGTGGAATGAAATACTTATCAGAACGGAATGGAAGCCATAAGTAGTATTGCAGGGAGGGTACGAACGCCTCACTTCCGGTGTAACTTATAAGCAGTAGATTATCAGTGTACATTCTGGGCCAGGAAGAGTTATTACCAGTTTTTTTATCTCAAGTCACTGATAAGGGGTATCATGTAATGCACTTCGGTAACGTATAATCGACGTCACCGACCTCCCCCCCTTCCCTGGGGAGCAACCAGGAACTTGCTAAGGTGATCTGGGGGAACCCCTCACGTTCGGTACGCAATTGTGTGAATTATTCTGGTCGCGACATAACTCAATACTGGTCGTGTGGTCCTTCCCGCACATCTAAGGGAAGTGGACTAGGTCATCGCGTAACTCGATGCTGGTCACATGATTCAAAATTAGTGCGGAATCACAATAACCACTGTTACACGTTAAAATAGCGAGAAACACCATGGACCAAAACACTCAAGCTCTCCCCACCCCCTTATCAACCTTTATAACTAGCTCTTCATTCAAGGTATGAGACTTGTGGGGAGAGGTTCTGGTCTGTTATAAACAAATTATTATTAACAGCAATCCTATACTGGCAGTGTATAAAAGTAGTAACAATGATATAACAAATTATTGTTTATTAATGACAATTTCTACATTTGCAATGCAATTTTTGTGCCATAGTAGTTAGTATTTCAATTTGCATATTTTGTGATCTGTGCCATAGAATTTCCCCGTTAGAAGAAAATGGTCTCTATGTCGAGTTTCGACTTCTCTGTCAGGCGGTATCCCACAAACATGACACTCAAACTGCTTGCTCATATGAGGTAACGATCTTGCAGGATTATCCCCAATGTATGATTCGAGTCATGTTCTCGATCTATATATACTGGTGCTTCTCGCCCTCTGTGATAAGCCACAAATCAACATGTTTGGGTGCTGACCAGATAATTTTGAAAAGTAGAGGGGGCCGACTCCTTTATACTTTACTTCTCTATGCCGAGCTGTGTGCTCATGGTCCTTGTCTTTTGGCTTATAAACAACTAGGGAATTTACGTGAACTGAATAATCAGTGTACTGGCTTTTGAAGTTTGGTATCTCCTGAAGTTTTACAGGGAATGAGATAACTTGGCAATTACAGTGCTTGCAGTCATCGTATGTTTCATATTTATTTGTACGCTGTGCATCTTTCAGATACTTTCTATCTCTAGCCAGAAACTACCATGCAAAGCGATATACACCCTTATCATTCAGATTCTGGGCATTAATATATGCCTGTTTGGTGGCAGTATATTCTGGAAGACGGATGAAACTGGAACCCCCTCCCATTAAATGAACTGGAGATCTGTGAGTATTTATCTAAATGAAACACACAGCTAAGTGCCTTACCGGACACTCTTTCCTGCATGTTGGAGAAATGACTGAGTATGACACTCGACAAAAATTCCGGCTGATTCTGGCATCAACTCACTCCTCCCCTAAATTTACACAATGCTCTTCTCCTCGCCAGCGTCACGGCCCTGTTTTGAGGGGAGTGTGAGTTAAGAGTATAGAGTTGTGTTACACTTAATGGCAGGATCATTCTTTTCAAGACGACTTGGCAGTCGTCGAGGAAATGACAGGATCATGTTAGCCCATCTTCGAGTTTTGAAAGTGGCCTTATGAGATTCTGCCCCTAAAAGCGTCAGCAATTACAGAGTAGTCCGTTGTGGCTGCATTGGTGATCTGTAACGGAATGAGCAGGAATAATGCTGCTAGGCCCAGAATGTTGAACAGACGTCTGATGCAACGAATATCCATGACGATTGCGAGATGAGTCCAGTGCGCAGCTGCATTACCAAACGACCTGGTGTCATCAGCCTGTACCACGTTGACGGTGATGATCGACAGCATGGCAGTCATTGTCTTCGTGGTTCAGTCACTGCATCATTGATGATCCAGGCAGGGCGACAAATGTATCATAGTCAGGTCAAGTGGTGAAGTACTTGCATGTGCAAGCCCATGTCAGCATATCTATTTCATCTCAAGTGCAAAGAAAGAAAAAAATTGATAAGTGTCATACATAATTTCAAAAAAGGAATGTGTAGGCATCTATCCATACTCCGTTCATCATGATGATGGACCAGGCTGTGGAGTCTGTGTTTGCAGGTGCGATGAATACATCGAAGACAAAGAGGGCTGGGGAACATATGCTTAATTGTCCTGGAAGATCATTAAGTAGTTGTTACACATGCATTTCTGAATCCACAAATATATGTCACACCTACAACAGAAGAAGAAGAAATTAATCATCAACATGCAACTATTACGAGCACTCAGACACGAAAAATAGAAAAAATACGTACCTGTAACGTCACTGGAGTCAAAGTGGGATCTCTTACTAGCCCCTGACGAACAGTCGTTTTTACTATGGCGTTTCATCTTCGCTAATTCTTTGGCGCTGCTGATGTTACTCAGACTGGAATGACTTCCCGCAACGAAAACAATCGTATTTATAGCCGACGACCACACTGCATTGCTTATTTCAGCCAATGGGGAACGCATATTCTAATCTCTAGTCACTTTTTTATACCGGTTAGCGTCTGCTCGCGTCTGTGCGTACGTGTCGCTATCTTTCACCACTTTCGCCTGGTTTTTGGACACCAGATTATATTTCACTGCAGGTGTGCACACTGACCCATCACGAGCTGTCAATTCCGCTGCTCAATGGAGAATAATCATTGTGAGACCTACTGTGCACCACCACCAGTGTCTGCAGTCACTACTGACACATCATTTGCCACTGTTAAAGAGTATGCTACATATTTTAACAATGTGCAGGCATTCACTAGCACAGAAGTTATCAGTGTAACCATCAAACATCCCTTAGATTCAGAGAAGTCTCGCATTATGCACTACTTCCACAATAATAATAATAATAATAACAGTAATGGAACGTACTGAGAATAAATTTCAGTCCAAACACCGAGGCTTCACAAGAGCCTTGCAGACTGTCCAGACGTTAGGCGGCTGCGGTCGCACAGAGGTTATCAAAGAGCCTGCTGGCATTATCTTGAGATAGGGAAACATGATTGTATCAAGACGTTACCACACTCAGAAGTGTTTTAAGAAAATATGATAAAAATGCAATGTGTTTAGCAGTACCACAACCTAGAAAGTGTTTATAAACTATTCTGTAGCATTTTATATGAGCATGAGTTTGCATAATAAAACTCCCACATGTTGTTGTTGTTGTCGTGGTGGTGGTGGTGGTCTTCAGTCCAGAGACTCGTTTGATGCAGCTCTCCATGCTACTCTATCCTGTGCAAGCTTCTTCATCTCCCAGTACCTACTGCAACCTACATCCTTCTGAATCTGCTTAGTGTATTCGCTCTTGGTCTCCCTCTATGATTTGTATCCTCCATACTGCCCTCCAATACTAAATTGGTGATCCCTTGATGCCTCAGAACATATCCTACCAACCGATCCCTATTTATAGTCAAGTTGTGCCACAAGATTCTCTTCTCCCCATTTCTATTCAGTACCTCCTCATTAGTTATGTGGTCTACACATCTAATCTTCAGCATTCTTCTGTAGCACCACATTTCGAAAGCTTCTATCCTCTTCTTGTCTAAATTATTTATCGTCCATGTTTCACTTCCATACATGTCTGCACTCCACACAAATCCTTTCAGAAACGACTTCCTGACTTTTAAATCTACACTCTATGTTAACAAATTTCTCTTCTTCAGAAATGCTTTCCTTGCCATTGCCAGTCCACATTTTATATCCTCTCTACTTCGACGATTATCAGTTATTTTGCCCCCAAATAGCAAAACTCATCTACTACTTTAAGTGTCTCATTTCTTTATCTAATTTCCTCAGCATTACCTGTTTTAACTCGAATACATTCCATTATCCTCGTTTTGCTTTTGTTGATGTTCATCTTATATCATCCTTTCAAGACACTGCCCATACCGTGCAATTGCTCTTCTAGGTCCCTTGCTGTCTCTGACAGAATTACAATGTCATCGGCGAACCTCAAAGTTTTTATTTCTTCTCCATGGATTTTAATACCTACTCCGAATTTTTCTTTTGTTTCCTGTACTCCTTGCTCAATAAACATATAGAATAACATCGGGGATAGGCTACAGCCCTGTCTCACTACCTTTTCAACCACTGCTTCCTTTCTATACCCCTAGACTCTTATAAATACCATCTGGTATCTGTACAGATTGTAAATAGTTTTCCGCTTCCTTTATTTTACCCCTGCCACCTTCAGAATTTGAAAGAATTCCAGGCAACAATGTCAAAAGCTTTATCTACGTTTACAAATGCTAGAAATGTAGGTTTGCCTTTCCTTAATCTATCTTCTAAGGTAGGTCGTAAGGTCAGTATTGCCTCACGTGTTCCAACATTCCTACGGAATCCAAACTGATCTTCCCCGAGATCGGATTCTACCAGTTTTTCCATTCGTCTGTAAACAATTCGTGTAAGTATTTTGCAGCTGTGACTTATTAAACTGATAGCTCGGTAATTTTCACATCTGTCAACACCTGCTATCTTTGGGATTGGAATTATTATATTCTTCTTGAAGTCTGAGGGAATTTCGCCTGTCTCAAACATCTTGATCACCAGATGGTAGAGTTTTGTCAGGACTGGCTCTCCCAAGTCTGTCAGTAGTTCTACTGGAATGTTGTCTACTCCCGGAGCCTTGATTCGACTTAGGTCATTCAGTGCTCTGTCAAACTCTTCACGCAGTATCATATCTCCCATTTCATCTTCACCTACCTCCTCTTCCATTTCCATATTATTGTCCTCAAGAACATCGCCCCTGTATAGACCCTCTATGTACTCCTTCTACCTTCCTGCTTTCCCTTCTTTACTAAGAGCTGGTTTTCCATCTGAGCTCTTGATATTCATACAAGTGGTTCTCTTTTCTCCAAAGGTCTCTTTAATTTTCCTGTAGGCAGTGTCTGTCTTACCTCTAGTGAGATAAGCCTCTACATCCTTACACTTGTCCTCTAGCCATGCCTGCTTAGCCATTTTGAACTTCGTATTGATCTCATTTTTGAGACATTTTTATTCCATTTTGCCTGCTTCATTTACCGCGTTTTTATATTTTCTCCTTCCATCAATTAAATTCATTATTTTTTCAGGTACCCAAGGATTTCTAATAGCCCTCGTCTTTTTACCTACTTGATCCTCTGCTGCCTTCACTACTTCATCCCTCAAAGCTACCCATTCTTCTGCTACTGTATTTCTTTCCCCCACTGCTGTCAATTGTTCCCTAATGCTCACCCTGATACACTCCACAACCTCTGGTTCTTTCAGTTTATCCCGGTCCCATCTCCTTAAATTCCTACATTTTCGCAGTTTGTTCAGTTTTAATTTACAGTTCATAACCAATATATTGTGGTCAGAGTCCACATATGCCCCTGAAAATATCTTACAATTTAAAACCTGATTCCTAAATCCCTGTCTTACCATTATGTGATCTGTCTGAAACCTTCAGGTGTCTCCAGGCCTCTTGCGTATATACAACCTTCTTTCATGATCCTTGAACCAAGTTTTATCTATGATTAAGTTATGCTCTGTGCAAAATTCTACCAGGCGACTTCCTCTTTCATACCTTACCCCCATTCCATATTCACCTACTACGTTTCTTTCTCTTCCTTTTCCTACTATCGAATTCCAGTCACCCATGACTATTTAATTTTCGTCTCCATTTACTATCTGAATAATTTCTTTTATCTCATCATACATTTCTTCAATCTCTTCGTCATTTGTGGAGGTAGTTGGCATATAAACTTTTACTACTGTGGTAGACATGGGCTTCGTGTCTATCTTGGTCACAATAATGCGTTCACTAGGCTGTTTGTAGTAGCTTACCCGCACTCCTGTTCTTTTTATTCATTATTAAACCTACTCCTGCATTAATCCTATTTGATTTTGTATTTATAACCCTGTTGTCACCTGACCAGAAGTCTTGTTCCTCCAGCCACTGAACTTCACTCAGTCCCACTATATCTAAGTTTAACCTATTCATATCCCTTTTTAAATTCTCTAACCTATCTGCTCGATTAGGGATCTGACATTCCACTCTCCGTTTTCCTTCTCCTGATAACGACGGCCTGCTGAGTAGTCCCCCCCCCCCCCCCCCCGGAGACCCAAATGGGGGCTATTTTACCTACGGAATATTTTACCTAAGACGACGCCATCATCTTGAAACCATGCAGTAAAGCTGCATACACTCTGGAAAAATTACGGCTATAGATTGCCCTTGCTTTAAGCCATTCGCAGTACCAGCTCAACAAGGCCGTTTTGGTTAGTGTTACAAGGCCAGATCAGTCAATCATCCAGACTGTAGTCCCTGCAACTACTGAAAAGGCTGCTGCCCCTCTTCAGGAACCACACGTTTGTCTGGTCTCTCAACAGATACCCCTCCATTGTGGTTGCACCTACGCTATGACTATCTGTATCGCTGAGGCACGCAAGCCTCCCCAGCAACGGCAAGGTCCATGGTTCATGGGGGGTGGGGGTGGGGGCGGGGGTGAATTTCCACATACAGTAATAAAATTGTAGGCAAATGGATATTCTCCACAGACCCCCACACTTCAAACACAGTTTCGTTGATTCTCCATATTGGTAGCAAAAATCTGAGAGTAAAAACCCAAGATGGTAGCCCTCTGGCTCATTCCCCTGTACATGTTGGTGTAATTTCGCTATTTGTGTGTGTTTCGGAAGGGGGTAGGCCGGTGGGAGGGTAGGATGAGTGGGTGGGTGGGTGGACAGGTGAATGTTTATGCTTATACCCCTGGAAGTGCATATATGGATACAGGAAGTCCAAAATGGCTAAGCAGGAATGGCTAGAGGACAAATGTGAGGATGTAGAGGCTTATCTCACAAGGGGTAAGACAGATACTGCCTACAGGAAAATCAAAGAGACCTTTGGAGAAAAGAGAGCCACTTGTATGAATATCAAGAGCTCAGATGGAAACTCAGTTCTAAGCAGAGAAGGGAAAGCAGAAAGTTGGAAGGAGTATATAGAGGGTCTATACAAGGGCGATGCTCTTGAGGACACTATTATGGAAATGGAAGACGATGTAGATGAAGATGAAATGGGAGATACGATACTGCGTAAAGAGTTTGACAGAGCATTGAAAGACCTGAGTCGAAACAAGGCCCCGGGAGTAGACAAAATTCCATTGGAACTACTGACGGCCTTGGAAGAGCCAGTCCTGACAAAACTCTACCATCTGGTGATCAAGATGTATGAGACAGGCGAAATATCCTCAGACCTCAAGAAGAATATAATAATTCCAATCCCAAAGAAAGCAGGTGTTGACAGATGTGAAAATTACCGAACTATCAGTTTAATAAGTCACAGCTGCAGAATACTAACCCGAATTGTTTACAGACGAATGGAAAAACTGGTAGAAGCCGACCTCGGCGAAGATCAGTTTGGATTCCGCAGAAATGTTGGAACACGTGAGGCAATACTGACACTACGACTTATCTTAGGAAATAGATTAAGGAAAGGCAAACCTACATTTCTAGCATTTGTAGACTTAGAGAAAGCTTTTGACATTGTTCACCGGAATACTCTCTTTCAAATTATAAAGGTGGCACGGGGTAAAATACAGGGAGCGAAAGGCTATTTACAATTTGTACAGAAACCAGACGGTAGTTATAAGAGTTGAGGGGCATGAAAGGGAAGCAGTGGTTGGGAAGGGAGTGAGACAGGGTTGCAGCGTGTCCCCGATGTTATTCAATCTGTATATTGAGCAAGGAGTACAGGAAACAAAAGAAAAATTCGGAGTAGGTATTAAAATCCATGGAGAAGAAATAAAAACTTTGAGGTTCGCCGATGACATTGTAATTCTGTTAGAGACAGCAAAGGACTTGGAAGAGCAGTTGAACGGAATGGACAGTGTGTTGAAAGTAGGATATAAGATGAACATCAACAAAAGTAAAACGAGGATAATGGAATGTAGTCTAATTAAATCTGGTCATGCTAAGGGAATTAGATTAGGAAATGAGATTCTTAAAGTAGTAAAGGAGTTTTGCTGTTTGGGGAGAAAAATAACTGATGATGGTCGAAGCAGAGAGGATACAAAATGTAGACTGGCAATGGCAAGGAAAGCGTTTCTGACAAAGAGAAATTTGTTAACATCCAGTATTGATTTACGTGTCAGAAAGTCATTTCTGAAAGTATTTATATGGAGTGTATCCATGTATGGAAGTGAAACATGGACAATAAATAGTTTGGACAAGAAGAGAATATAAGCTTTCGAAATGTGGTGCTACAGAAGAATGCTGACGATTAGATGGGTAGATCACATAACTAATGAGGAGGTATTGAATAGAATTGCGGAGAAGAGGAGTTTGTGGCACAACTTGACAAGAAGAAGGGACCGGTTGGTATGACATGTTCTGAGGCATCAAGGGATCACCAATTTAGTACTGGAGGGCAGCGTGGAGGGTAACAATCGTAGAGGGAGACCAAGAGATGAATACACTAAACAGATTCAGGAAGATGTAGGTTGCAGTAGGTACTGGGAGATGAAGAAGCTTGCACAGGATAGAGTAGCATGGAGAGCTGCATCAAACCAGTCTCAGGACTGAAGACAACAACAACAACAATGGATACCCCTACCGCCAAGAAATGGGTGATAGTGATTTTCATTTGGGATCCATAATGTTGCTCAAAATGTATGCTAATGGAGAAAAATCGTTTTTAATGCTATCAAGATCCATCTAACAGCAATACTGTAATTTGCTTATTTAAATAATAAGATTAATAATAATGTATGAAGGCAAAATGCAAAACAGAGGATGGCAACAGGAGCTCCATAGCTGATGGATAACGATACGGGACAACCCTGAGACGCAGATATCGAGAGTTAGACTTAAAGCAGTGCTCAACGACGATGTGATGTGGACTGCAAGAGTACTGAATGCGTCTTCAACTGTCAGCCTCTCTCCCCAACTCGATCTCACTCCCCACCAAAACAGTCAATTTTGAGAGCAGTATCTACCCAACAACTGATGCTACTGAAGAGAGCAATCGAAAAAATGGTTAAATGTAGGATAAATAGTTTTAATAACTTGAAAAATGCCCAGAAATAGCAATATTAGGGATAGTCTTAGTCATTTAGATAAAATACAAACCTCTCATGACTTCATCTATAGAAACGTCAATATGGGATCCATGTGTATTAGTTCTGAAATCATAACACTTTATATTGCTTCCAAATATTTTTATGATTCCAGATACGTATGACTTGCATCTCACGTGAACGGGATAAAACACCACAGCATTCAAAAAAAAAAGAAGAAATACCGGTCCTCTCTCTCTCTCTCTCTCTCTCTCTCTCTCTCTCTCACACACACACACACACACACACACATACACACACACAGATATAGTGCACTATGGAAAATCCGTCTTCCCACCAGGTCTCTCGAATGCATCTTCTTTGCGCTATTAAAGCGTATGTGATGTCATGCCCTACTCGTTACAGCCGTTCTCTGCCGATTACTCCAGCTGTGTAATATTTTTTTTTTATTTGTAAGTGCATGTGTGACACCATGCCTCTTCGTCCAGCCCTCGCAAGGGATCTGCAAACTCTCTTAAACTTTAGCACAGATCTCTCAGTCGTTTTCGAGAGCAGATGGTGCTGTGATTCTAATAGTTCTGTCCTCCTTAGTACAAACTTATAGCTCTCTAATATAGTATCCAAGATTTCTCCATGCACTTTGATCTACTGCTTACGCCAGAAAAACATTCGGCTACTTTCTAAATATAAATATGATAACATGTATGACTATGTTGTATTCAGATTAACTGTATTTTTTTATACTTTTCAACAAATTCTTCCATATTTCCCGATTTTTCCATATTTTTTCATATGCTGTTATTGTTTCCATTACCTTCCAACTGTGATACAGAGTGCCAACCCAGTACGCCTTCCAGGTGTCAACATGCATAAAACTAAGCGCCAAGGCAAATACTAAAACGCATATAAATATATGGATTTGCTGTCGAAGATGAGTGATGACATTATTCTGATGTTAACACATCCACTCCAGGACATTTCAAACTTCGAGGGGTAGCACCCCTATTATTCAATTCACTTATACACCCTGGGTGTTGACAAGCTAGAAGACGATTACCATGATCGCACTGTACAGAATAAACAAGTACACCATAAATTGGTTGAACCCAATGCTTTTCAAAATTAACGGATCAGTACCCAAAACACGTTAATTTTTTGCTTTCCTCTGACAGCGAGAAGCAACACTATGTGTGGATCAAATACCTGTCCATCTACTTTGTGCCCAATCGACAACAACAAAAAATGTACAATGTGTTTTTGGCGCAGATAGCTCAGCTATTTTACGAAGAGTGATTATCTGGAATGTCATCTGACTGACTGCTTGGGCTAGGATATGTCAATCAAGGATAGGAAGTTCTCAACGTTTCAGAATATCCAACACTAGGAGTGATGTACCTTCGCCGTGTACACTATCTTCAAGTGCGACCAGCTCATGTGGTGCACTGTCAGAATGACCCCACTACATCCCATACAGCTCTCAACAAATGACACGGACCCTGCGCGGCAGCGTATCAACTTGTATGCTTGTATGTCTCCAGCACAGTAAATTCGAAGCGTACACTGGAGATAATCCCGCGAGATCGTTGCTCGCTGAGCCCGAAAAACTTGCATAGGAAGTTGATAGGATTTATCGCAACAGCGTTCCCGTGAGCGACTCACAAGAGAATAATGCCTTATACCAGCAAGCAGTTGAGTATCACATTTGT
Source organism: Schistocerca americana (assembly GCF_021461395.2). Taxonomy (NCBI): domain Eukaryota; kingdom Metazoa; phylum Arthropoda; class Insecta; order Orthoptera; family Acrididae; genus Schistocerca; species Schistocerca americana. The sequence goes on along the minus strand of NC_060122.1, from coordinate 27,097,210 downwards.
AAGCTGCCACTCAATAGAGAAGCAAAAGCTCCGTGTTGCCTCTAATGGGGGAGTTCCACGCTGCAGCTCACAATACATGCGACTTGGACTACCAACTGCAGTGGAACATACCAACTTCCTTTCAATATTCGAGTGGGTATGATGCTCACTTTCCCGTTAAACACTTGGGTGATTTCAGGTTGAAGGATGATAAGGTCAGTGTCATTAATGACACCATTGATAAGTACATTGTATTTTCCGAGAGAATCATGCCAAGAACATTGCTGTGATTTCCGTAATTGATTTGCTCCTTACACACCACATCACTTCACAAGGTTGCTAAGATGATGCATCAGGATGACATGCATAGCACCAGAGCCACATGTCCGGATGCAAGGTGTCAGTTTGAGACAAGAAGGGCATCCTCCCATTTAAATACCTGGGTTTGATGAAAAGACGCCATGAAATCAAATTGCTTGACATAACGGCATTCTTCACCTGCTGCTGCTAGTTCCCGTTTCGCATATATGTACACACACATAGAAAAAATGATCAGAAAGAAATGACTTTTTTTTAATGGCTCTGAGCACTATGGGACTTAACATCTGAGGTCATCAGTCCCCTAGAACTTAGAACTACTTAAACCTAACTAACCTAAGGACATCACACACATCCATGCCCGAGGCAGGATTCGAACCTGCGACCGTAGCAGTCGTGCGGTTCCAGACTGAAGCGCCTAGAACCGCTCGGCCACAACGGCCGGCAAGAAATGATTGAAATGTAAACACTGAGTATAGAAAGATCAGAAAACAAATGTCAATACTGTATATATTAAATGATGATGAAACCAATGAGAAAGAAAACATAAATATTGTACAAAAGGGTAACAAATGTATATAGAAACAAAATGGGAAATGTAGTGTTTGAGTTCCTGTTCACTACACTAACTAGCTATAGTGTACACAAATGTAACTGGTAGCCATAAATCATCAGAAATACTTTTGCTGTGTGTGTGTGTGTGTGTGTGTGTGTGTCTGTGTGAGAGAGAGAGAGAGAGAGAGAGAGAGTGTGTTTGTGTGTTTGTGTGTGTATATCTGTGTAAGAAAAAATTTGGCTATGTAGCTAGCTTTGCAAATTACCATCCATAAGAAAAAATTGCTTTGCAAGAAACCACTGAGATATATGTCATCACAAACAAACAGCTTTGTAAATAAAAGAACAAAAATAAACAAAAAAATTTGTAATAATTGTACTGTAAAAACAGAATTTTTTAATAATAAACGATAAAATTAATTCGTTATATTAATGTTATTATTTTAAAGTACTGCCAGTACAGGACTAGTGTTAATAATAGTTTATATATCACTCCTTATGATTATCAGACATCAAATGGACAGGCCTACACAGTTGTGCTAGTTATAAATGGCGATAAGGGGAGGAGGGGAAGCTTGTACTTTATTGGTCCAAGGTGTTCCGCTCCTTTAATGTGTTCTAATTGGTGCAGGGGTTCCCACCACTTGTTTATCGAATGACCAGCCTTATCAAATGACTAGCCCTTCTACCTAAGGTGTATGGGTAGAACGACATGATTAGTATCGAGTTACATCATTATGTTCAATATAACTCACATCCCCTGGATGACCTTGATCAATTCCTGGCTCTTCCCTGGAGTATGGGGAGGAGAGTGGGGGATGACCAGCGGATGTGCAACTTTGTACCCCCTTGTCTTATGCATAATCTTGAAATGAAAAACCCGTTATTGTCGATACTGGGCCAGAACATACGGTGATAACCGACTGCTTCTCAGTTACGGTGTTACCATATTTTCGGAAGTGATGTGTCGCCCGATGTTTACGTGGGATCGTACCTGCCCTACTATACTACATCCATCATCCTTTTTCTTCAGGTTGTGTGCAAGTCCTATTTCCACTGCTTACCTTACTACATAATCCCAAAAGAAAGAAGCTGTAAGCTGCAGGCAGTAATTTAACGTGGATGTAATCCGCGGAAAGGCGAAAGAAGAGAAAGCAAGTGCTCAGCCCCATGTCAGCTAAAGAGTGCGTCGGATTGGAAGCTGGGTTTCGCTTCATCTATCTTACACAATGTATGTGGTGGATCCTGTACAAAATTTACCACAGATTTGTAAAGACCACCGCAAATTCAAGTAGCTTACCTTCCTTGACAGTCCCGTAAAGACAATTCGAATTTCACCTCACACAATATTTCTTCATTATCCTGGAATTTATGTCAAACATTTCGCACCTACGGAATAAAGATCTTAAACATCTATGTCTTCTTTCTGTGATCGATCTGACATTCAGGCTTGTGTACCATTCGTAATCTGATGATGTGAGAATTAGCTTCCCTGTGTAGAGGGCATATGTAACCTGGTGGCTGCCAGAGACAGGAACTAGATGGGCCGTGAGACCAGCATTCTGAGGATCTTCACAGACTGCGAGGGATAATGGCCACAGCTTTAAATCTGCACGAGTGTCCTTAATGGTACAGTGAATGCAATTGAAACACGGCTTGCCTACATCTGTTTTTGGGATGGGGTGTAGGGAGAGGGAGTGATTCTTCTGACTGGACTGGTGCGGCCCGCCACAGGTTCCTCTTGTGTAATATCCTCCACATTTCAGAGTAGTACTTGTACACTAAGTCCTTAATTATTTGTAGGATTTATTCCTATTTCTCTCTTCCTCTACAGTGCATAACCTCTTCAGCATCCTCATGCACTAGAGACGTTATTGCTTTATTTCTTAACACGCGTCCTATCATTTTGTCTCTACTTCGTGTCAATGTCTCCCACATGTTCCCCTTCTCGTCGATTTTGTGGACAACCTCCTAATTTGTTGTCTTATCAGTTAACCCAGTTTTAACAGCCTCTTACAGTACCTCATTTCAAATGCTGTGGTTGCTTTCCTTGTCATTTTTGCCCCAGTTCATGAGTCATTTTCATACATTCCTGTGTTCTAAATTTACATTCTTCAAATTAAGGAAGGTTAGCAGTAGTATACATCTTTTGGCCAGGAACGGCCTCTTTGGTTATGCTAGCCTGCTTTTCATATCCTGCTTGTTTTGTCTGACACTTATTATTTTGCCTCCAAGACAGAGAATTCCTTCACTTCGATTACTTCATGGTCCCCACTTTTATATTAAGTTGATTGCTAATCTCGTTTCTAGCACCCCTCATTACTTTCGTCTTTCTTCGTTTTACTCTCTTTGTCAGTCCATATTGTGTACTCAGTCCACTGAACAGGTCCTACAGTTCGTACTAACTTTCACTGAGGTTAGAAATGTCTTCATGAATCTTATAACTGACATGCTTTCATCCTCAGTTATTGTCTTACTAATGAACTTTCATTTTATTTCGTCATTTTTTTATGTTACATCGAGCTACATCCCTTTCAACACGAACACTACGTTCTTAATCTTCATTCTCATTTTTCTGTCTTTGTTCTTCTACACTCGTCTTTCCTCAAAGCCAACACCGATTTTCGTGATAATTTCGAACTTCGCGCTCCACTTTACGTTGTCGAAAGTTTTTCTGTGTCAATAAAACCTGTGGAAGTGTCTTGATTTTTCTTGTGTCTTGCTTCCATTCTCTGGTGCCTTTACATTTCCTACTACCAAACTAATCATCATTTAACAGACGTTCAATTTTCTTCTTCTTTCTTCCGTATATAACTATTGTCAGTAACATGGATGTATGAGCTGTTAATCTGTTTTTACGATAGTTCTCAGACTCATTAGCCCTGGTTTTTTTCAGGACTTTGTGAATGATATTTTTCTGGTAGTCTGATAGCATATCTCCAGACTCAATATTCTACAAACCTACTTGAATAGATGTTTGGTGGTCTCTTCTCCGAATTATTTTGTAAATTCCGAAGTAATGTTATCTTCACCTTCCGTCTTACTTCATCGCAAGTAGAAAGAGGTCTGTTAAAGTCTGGCTCTAATACTGGTTCTCATGTCTCTTATATCCACCCCAATTCCTCCTCCATCACGTCTCAGGCATCTCCATCACGTTGTATATAGCTTTCCACCAACCCGCTCTCTCCTTTGAGTTTCACTACGGAAATACTCTTGCACACTTAACGTTGTCGCCTTTGCTTCTTATTGTTCCTAAATCGTGTTGACTCTTCTATATGCTATATCAGTCCTTCCAACTACCATTCCTTTTTCGACGTCTTCGCATTTTTCCTGTAGCCATTTCATCTTGGCTACCTACCAGTTTCCACTTGTTTCGTTCCTAAGTGATTTACATTACTGTATTCCTATTTTTTCCTGAACATCTTCATGCATTCATCTTTCGGCGATCAACAGAAATATTTCTTCCCTTTTAGATTTGGCTTCCCTTCACGTCTTATTTCGTTCCTGGGTGATTTATATTGCTGTATTCCCGTCTTTTTTTAGACTTTTTTGTTTCTTCATCTTTCGTGAATCTATTGAAGAACCCAATATTTCTTCGCAGTTACGTTTCTCACACCCATATTTGTCTGCTAAAACTCTGTGATTGCCCTTTTTAGGGGTGTCCAATTCATTATCTTTCACTAAACTGCGCAATAACTATCGCGCTATTTGCATCCTTAGAGGACTTCAATCGCACCTCATCCTTCCTCAGCATTTCAGTGATTTTTCCGTACGATTCTCTTAAACTTCAGTCTCTCCTTCACCATTAGTGCATTGTGATCTGACTCTATGTCTTTCTCCCGAATACGCCTTACAATCCAATATCTGATTTTGGAATCTCTGAACCACAAGTAATCCAGCTGCAATCTTGTCCTGTCTCCAGACGTTTCCCAAGTGTACTTCCTCCTCTTGTTATTTTTGAACATTGTATTCGCTAGTACATCTCCCGTTGCACGCAAAACTTGATTTCTTGTGATTGCAGATCAGCTGCGTCAAAAACTCCATCAGTGGCGTATGGTGGACGCGGTTCTAAATCATGTGCTTGTCAAGTAAGGAACAGGTCCTGAAGACGAACGATCGAGACTAAATGCAGGCTTCAGAAACGAGGCACCAGTGCAAGTATAGTGCTTATAGTAAACTGTATCTCAGTACCGGCGAAGAAAAAATAAAAGTTTCCACAATGAATGAACAAAACCGAAGTGCATTTGCCAACGTAGCATAGCTATATCGGCGTAATTGTACGAAAATTATTGGTGAATGTCAAGCAGGACGTGTAAACATTTAACTCATGTGATGAAGACAATAAGAGAATTGTGTGTAAGAGTCCATTGCAATGATGTACACGTACCAGATCTCAGGGGGAAATTTTGTGGTTATTACCGGCGTGTGTGATGCGTGTGTGATTAAATTCGTATTGTTAGATGTATCATAAAATATTATCAATATAAAACTAGCGTATAAGAAAAACACCAGGACGTAATACAATACAGATAACAAACTCTGCATATGGTGATATTTTGCAAATACGCAACACATGTACAGGGGTTAGATAAAAGGGAAACAGCGCTAGAAGTGCTTGGCTTGGCTTCAACATAAGTGCAAGTGATAGCGAAGTCTGAAAGTTACGTAGATTTATTTGACAACTAATGGCACCTGTGCAATTTCCTCAATACGTAGCACATGGCAGTCGTGGACAGAACTTTCTTCAGTGTAGTTGTGAGTATTTTATGTCGGAGCTGAGGGAATTCGAACATGGGCAAATTTTTGGTGCTCGAATTGTGGGTGTTTGCGTAACCAAGGAAGCCAACATGTATGTTGCTTCAAGATACACCGTAATGAAGATTTATTCGGGATACAGGGAAAGCGGAAAGACATCATCCGCTAAGTCACAACGTGAACGAAATTGTGTGTTGAATGATCATGACAGACGGTCATTGAAGAGGATTGTGACGAAAAATAAGAAGGCAAAAGCGGAAAAAGTCGCGGCAGAACTGAATGTCTCACTCGCGAATTCTGTGAGGAACAGAGTAATATGAAGGGAACTCCATATGCAGGGAGATACAGGGCGAACTGAAATTCTACAACCACTCACCAGTGATGGAAACGCCGTACGAGGAAGACGTCGTGCGGAGGCCATAAAACTTGGGCTATGGAGCAATGGAAGAGTGTGATTTTGTCGGATGAGTCTTGTTTCTCACTGTTTCCGGATTCTGGCCGTGTTTACGTCCCAAAAATGACACTTGGCGGTGTTCTTACGAGGGCCCAATGGTTACTCGGCAAAGTCGCATTATTGCAGAGGATTATGTGACCACTTTGGTTCATCAGGTCCATCCCATTGTACAGTGATTGTTTCACATTGGTGATGCCATGTTTCAAGATACATCTCGCATCGCCCAGAACTGGTTTTATGGTCTCGAGGATAAATTATCGCATCTCCCCTGTCCACCACAGTAACAAGATCTTCAGCTTTTGTGGTTTACTTTGTACAGGAGGGTGTGTGATTGCTATTCGCCTCCATAATGGTTACTGTAACTTGTCACTGTTTTGCAGGAACAAAGGTATAAGATTCCGTTGAAAACCATAAAACACCTGATTCGTCCATTCCAGATGACTGTAATCTGTTTTGAGTACCCACAGTTTTCCTACACCGCATTAGACATGGCAATGTGATGTGTCTGTGGTTCTTCCACATTTATGTCCAGCCTGTGTAAGTGTTTAACGAAGAAGAAATAAAGTATCATATTTCCCGTTAGATCTCATCTGCCCATCCCATCAACCCAGTCTCGACCGTGGATTTAGCAGCTGTTAGTGTGGCTGGTAAATACTTCATTTTCCAAATAAGTATTCACACAGATACATGGAAGTGATATCCGAATGCTGCGGTAAACGTCTTTTGCCAGACAGAAGTGCAGCATCAGTCAGCAGTATACCTTGCGGCATCATAGCTCGCCAACACTAGTGGACCAGCGTCGCTAGTTACATAGTCTGTATATCTCGTAGTGGACATAATGGAAAACTCGTGTTCATACGTCGAACCAGGTACTTTAACGACTGTAACTATTTCCTATTCTGGGAACAGAAGTTATATGTTTTGGGGCATGTAAGATGTCTCAAATATCTGCGGCAAAAATTATTACTACAGGATCCTTACTGAATAATTTTGGACACGAAAACTGCATCAGTCAGCGAGGTGGTCAACACACTGAACTCGCTTTCGGGAGGATGCTGGTTCATGTCCCCGTTCGGCCATCCAGTTTTAGTTTTTCCTTGATTTCGTTAAATTCGCTGGGACGGTTCCTGTCAAAAGGACACACCCATCCTCAATCTGCGCTTGTGCTCCGTCTATAATAACGTGATCGTCGACTGGACCTTAAATTGTGATCTTCCTTCCATTTATTACATCTAGAACACAGGGACGATGGGGAAATATCTGTAGCAGAAAATTAGGCCTGATCTGTAACACTGACAAGATTCATACTGTGGTATGACACGGTCATGTATGTTCGTATTTGACAGATGAAGTAGTGAATGCTCTGCGACAGAGCTTAAAATCTAGCCGTGACGTCCAGCATGCCTACCGTTTTCGTGATTGAGGCTTGTGGCAGATTTGTGGAATAATGGTAAAAAAATACTGGATTTTTTCATATATGAGTCGAAGTACCAATGCTTGTACACCTAGGTGGTCAAGGTTCTACCATAAAGGAACACGGTGTAGGTTAAAATACTCTGTAACCGTCAGAAATACACCACTGACGCACATTACAGCCACTTGCTTAATAACATGCTGGTCTCCTTTGGAACGGAGTACAGCAGCAATACTGCGTGGTGCGGATTCCACAAGTCCTCGGTCGGTGGTAGGTTTCCACAGGTTCGTGCACCAGATATCTACGCACAGGTTAAGCTAGCCTCGGCGATATATGGCGCATGTTGGAGCCCAATAGCTCGCCAAAAGTGTTCCACTGGTTTCAGACCAGGTGAAATCGCTGGCGAAGCTATCTACATGAGTCCCGTAGCGCTTTCCAGAAAGCTCTTTAGCACGATTCTGGCCTTGTAACATGGGTAGTTACTCTGATGGAAATTGCCTTCATCATCGGGGAAGACATGTACAGCTATCACAGTGCCTTCGGTCACTACCACAGGTCGAGTGGAAGTCCAGGTGAGTGACCCTGGCGGCCTAATACTATCCCCAGCGGTCAGTGTGAGTCATCTGAACATGCGACACGTTTTCATTGGCCCACAGTCCAATCACGATGACACTCTGTCCACTGCAATCATAATGATGGCACTGTGTCAACATGGAAACGCATAAGGTTTGTCTGCTGCAGAAACACATGGGAATCATAGTGCACTGAACAGGCTACTCGAAACAATCTGTGCTGCGTCAGAGCGTCTCCTGACCGCCGCCTGCCCTGCTTCAGAGGGTGGTCAAGTGTCCGTCCTCCATGTCTTATGATGAGGTTTGGACATACACCGTGTCACCTATTCTTGTTTCACCACGTTCCAAGAACTTTCCATGGATATATTGCAGAGCAGAATAGTAATTATGTCTAGGACTAAAATTTTGTTAGAACTGGCACAGTCAACGCTAAGTGTAACATGCCTGCTAGGTGTGCTGTGGTGGTGTAAACGATGTCAACATTGGGAGTGCAGAAGTAAGATACAGGCAGGGAGCTTAAATCCTCATACTGTGCGAGAGAGGACGCCAGAACACACCTGATGCAGCACTTGGACAACAAGACCAAGTAGATACAAAGGTCTTCAGTAACTACATTAAACATTAGGCCAGCCAAGAGCCCTGACAAGCTCAGAATACGGGAGCACATTTGGTACATGCGTGGGGGGAATCATATCATCAACTGCTATACAACCCTAGCCTCCCTTAAACTCATTCTTAGCATTAGACCATTACATATCCAACACCTTGATGGAAGCACAGCTGCAGAATGCCTGGTGAGTTCAACGTTGTATCTACAGCCGCTGCCACTTGGAGTCCACTACTCTAAGTCCACATGAGAGAAATCTGTGAGCAGCACTCCTGTCAGTCACAACAGTGAGTGACTGAAGACGAGGGCTGCACGAAAATAGCAAAGCAGTTTCGCCGTTTCCGAAATGAAATGCGCGTTCCAAAGTGCTGGGTCAAAAGAACCTGTCATTTGTAGGAGTCGCTTGTGTCAATGGAAGTCCCCATTTGTGGCCTTTATCATCGCTGGAATGACATTCCATTCGTCCCTGCTCCACTTACATACACTACTGGCCAATAAAATTGCTACACCATGAAGAAATGCAGATGATAAACGGGTATTCATTGGACAAATATATTATACTAGAACTGACTTGTGATTACATTTTCACACAATTTGGGTGCATAGATCCTGAGAAATCAGTACCCAGAACAACGTCCTGTGGCCGTAATAACGACCTTGATATGCCAGGGCATTGAGTCAAACAGAGCTTGGATGGCGTGTACAGGTACAGCTGCCCATGCAGCTTCAACACGATACCACAATTCATCAAGAGTAGTGACTGGCGTATTGTGACGAGCCAGTTGCTCGGCCACCATTGACCAGATGTTTTCAGTTGGTGAGAGATCTGGAGAATGTGCTGGCCAGAGGAGCAGTCGAACATTTTCTGTTTCCAGAATGGCCCGTACAGGACCCGCAACATGCGGTCGTGCATTATCCTGCTGAAATGTAGGGTTTCGCAGGGATCGAATGAAGGGTAGAGCCACGGGTCGTAACACTTCTGAAATGTAACGTCCACTGTTGAAAGTGCCGTCAATGCGAACAAGAGGTGACCGAGAGGTGTAACTAATGGAACCCCATATCATGACGCCTGGTGATACACTAGTATGGCGATGACGAATACACGCTTCCAATATGCGTTCACTGCGATGTCGCCAAACACGGATGTGACGATCATGATGCTGTAAACAGAACCTGGATTCATCCGAAAAAATGACGTTTTACCATTCGTGCACCCACATTCGTCGGTGAGTAAATCATAGCAGGCGCTCATGTCTGTGGCGCAGCGTCAAGGGTAACCGCAGCTGTGGACTCCAAGCTGATAGTCCATGTTGCCGCAAACGTCGTCGAACTGTTCGTGCAGATGGTTGTTGTCTTGCAAACGTCCCCATCTATTGACTCAGGGATCGAGACGTGGCTGCACGATCCGTTACAGCCATGTGGATAAGATGCCTGTCATCTCGACTGCTAGTGATACGAGGCCGTTGGGATCGAGCACGGCGTTCCGTATTACCCTCCTGAACCCACTGATTGCATATTCTGCTAACAGTCATTGGATCTCGACCAACGGGATTAGCAATGTCGCTATACGATAAACAGCAATCGCGATAGGCTACAATCCGACCTTTATCAAAGTCGGAAACGTGATGGTACGCATTTCAGCTCCTTACACGAGGCATCACAACAACGTTTCACCAGGCAACGCCGGTCAACTGCTGTTTGTGTATGAGAAATCGGTTGGAAGCTTTCCTCGTGTCAGCACGTTGTAGGTGTCGCCACCGGCGCCAACCTTGTGTGAATGCTCTGAAAAGCTAATCATTTGCATATCACAGCATCTTCTTAGTGTCGGTAAAATTTCGCGTCTGTAGCACGTCTTCTTCGTGGTGTAGCAATTTTAATGGCCAGTAGTGTATTTGCCTTACTGCGTCGCTTGCCTGCAATGCCACCAGGTCGCAGTTTCGCTGTGGAAAGTGGTCACAGTGTTTTGGCTCGTCAGTGATTTCAAGTGAGAAACACTACGCTATTTAGACAGGCTGGATCATGTTTAACTTCAAATGTGTGTGAATTCCTAAGGGACCAAACTGCTTACATCATCGGTCCCTAGACTTACACACTACTTAAACTTAACTTACGCTAAAAACAACCCACACGCCCATGGCCGAGGGAGGACTCGAACCTCCGGCGGGAGGGGCCGCCTCAAACCGCGCGGCCACTCCGCACGGCCTGGATCACGTACCGAGGATGTTAAATATGGCTTAGTCCACCACCTTCAGTGGTGGCTGATACGGCAGGCGACTCTGCGCCTCGGCGGCTCACCTGCGGCGCTGGCGAGGACCTCGGCGTCCTGGAGGTTCTGCAGCGCGGGCCCCGCGTAGAAGAGGCTGAGCGCGACGGCGCCGATGCCGAAGAAGACGCAGAACATGAGCAGCGCGCGCCGCCGCGCCTCGCGCAACGTGGCGGCGCGGCTGGCCGCGCGCAGCGGCGAGAAGGCGGCCACGCACGCCCGCACCCTCCACACCAGGCCGTCGACGCGCCGCCGCTGCCGCAGGAACACCAGCGCCTGCAAGGGCCGCCGCGTCAGCCTTCTGGCTTCACCCTGAACCACTTGGCGCAGGCTGACTCACCACTGCTGCAGGTCCTTCCCTGCTCCAGAAGAGACGACAGTCACGAGGTCATTCGACAAAATGCTAGTCCCTACAGCTTCGTCTATCGTCATTAACGTCACACCCGCAGTCGACCTCCACAGGAATGTTGCACGTCCATGCTGTGCCACCGGCGGCACCAATCGCGATGGTGTTCGGACCGTAGCGTCCCATAGTTGCGAGGCCCTGCGCATCAGGTACAAAATAAGGTCGCAAGGGACAAGCGCAGCAGTCACGTCTGAAATCAGATCGAGTCTACTCCTGCTCCCTGTGGACACAGTCGCCGCGTCACCGCCCAGCCCAGCTTATTTCAGACTCGTGTGTACCGAGTCTCAGGTTGTATTCGGTGAACAACGTTTGCAATAACTGCACTCAGAACATTCAGAGTGGACCATCTAAAGACTAGCCGTATGACACAGCTCAGTATCTTCAGCTGCTTCTGTCTTCATTATGGAAATCGAGAGTTACATTTGTATAAATAATTCTGCACATGTTTACTTCAGTCAAAGCAGTGGAGAGCTATAAGAGATAGGGGAACTCGGGGCAGAACGGGATAGCGGGGCACAATGGGAAATTGCTCTTTTCTAGACTGGACATGTTGCAACCTGTTGTGTGGGCATGTAACTATTTTTCCGAATGGAAGGGAAGTGAGGGCAGCCATTCTGATTTAGTTTGAAGTGCGAGATCTAAGTGAATTGCTGTCAGTCACGTTACCGCTTGCGTTGTTCTGACGTTTGGTGAATTTCAACGCCAGGTAAGCTGTTAATTGTTAATTGTGTACCCTAAAATGACACATCCCCTTAAAGTGCATGGCATTTGTTATACTTTAGTTATTTAATGCGTTTAAATACGTCAGTTATTACACTCCATAAAAGTTGTTAACCTCAAAAGTGCTCTTGGGGCGGAACGGGGCGGGGCAAAATGGGGTAGTGTCCCATTCTGCCCCGTCATATTTTGATGCAAGTAGAAAGCAAACCCAGCCTGGATGTTCACCGATGCCAGAATCTCCCGAACAACTCAGCTTTGCAGATATCGCCCGCGGCTGTCATTCCAATCCCACTAATCTGTCAAAATACTCGGCGGACTACAAGACGAAAAGGAAAAACGGTCGTATTAACAGATTCTCCTTGTAAGAAGGAACTGCAGAATGCTGTCGCACGTAAAGTGGGCCTACAGAAAGGAGGAGGGTGCACAAATATAAACAATGTCAGGACAGAGACGTCAGGTGCAGTGCAACTTAAGGCAAAAATATCAAACTGTACACCTAAAAAAAGCAAGACGACATCAAAGACCTCGTGCTGCGGTAAATAAAAGGGAGAAGATGATGGAGAAGAGGGAATCAGAGAGAGACGATCCTGAGTGTCTCTACTGTGGGGACCTCTACTCCGTTTCTAACGAGGGCTGGGTCGCATGCCAGAGTGGGTACACAATTCATGTGCTGGCATAGACAACGAAGATGAAGAGGAAATACTGCTTTGTGACTATTGTCGAAAGGGCTAGTAGTTAGTGGTTTGGTGGTTATTAAGCATTGTACATTTTTCAGAATGACATTAAAAAAAAATCATATTTTGAAGAATGACTTTTTAATTGTTTAAATTACACATTGCTTAGTCTGAATTGCCTGTTACACAACATTTTGTCATAGTTTAATACGATATTCGTAATTCAGATTCAACGTTTATGCAATAATTTAACAAAAAATACCCTTAGCCCATTCTGCCCCCTGGGTGGGGCGGAACGGGAAATATGCAAAACTTTCTTTGAAAAATTGTAAAAAATGCAAAATGTATTGTTTCAAGTGATTTTAAAATAAGGTACGTTAGGTTACACTACAAGGTGTTTTTTTATCACTTTAAGAAGTGTTTCCTTGTGTTCCCTTATTTTATAGAAATTGTTAAACATTAAGTATCCCGTTCCGCCCTTAGTTCCCCGAAGTATATTTCAGTACCAAATAAAGAGATGTGCCATTTGAATGTGTGTGTTAATGTAGCACACCTCCTTGTTCCCCTGCATCTACGAAAAGTGAACACAAGTCACTCCCGAGCGGAGGAAGCTGGTCACTCTGGAGCGCTGCAAATGGTGCAGAACTGGTGTACTGGGGTGCCAAATTACCCTCAGCCACTGAAGTAAGTCGTGGCAATGAAGTGATGTTGTATGTGTCACCCAGTTGTACGGATTCAGCACGGTAAGTTGGCGCAATACAGAGACGTGGCCGTATGACAAAGGAACTATTCTGTTTGGACGCGCCCATGACAACACTCTGAATAAAACTGCTCCACGTGCTGCTGTATCGACGCAAAGTGTCCGACGCATCTGCAGAAAATGGTGCATCCCTCGCAGCCGCGCACCGCAGAGTAAAAAGAGTGGTTTTAAAAAGATCCTGACTGGTGGCGACCAGCGACGAGTGTCACATGCAGGTTCGTCACAACTAGGCTCTGAGCAAATACCGCGAACGGAAGTGCACGCGACGGACGTGCGGGCCCGGGCACCACGCAGAAGTCCACTGCTCACAGCGGCTCACGCAGCTTTTCGTCTTCAAAGGACCGGAAACACAGCACTTGGACGACGTAGTGCAGTGAGCTCTGACGAGTTCCGATTCTGGCTCTTTTCTGATGCGTCAGCTGCATCGATGACCTAATGTAGCGTTTAACTTGTGATACGTAGAGTCTGTACTTGAGGCTGAAGGTGGGGTTTTGGGAGTGTTTTCTTACCAGGAATTTTGTGCCAAGTGCCTTTCCTCTCCTCCTTTTTCTTTGACAAAGCCATTGACAGTAGGATGGTGACACCATTGGAGTATCCGCCTGTGTTCTGGAACAGTCTGCACTTTTGCCTGATTTCTCCCCTCCAAGTCCCTTTATGACGCCATCAATGACATTGTGCATCGTTGACAAATTTCCACTATCCCGTGCATTGTTTTCAAGTTTCCCCTAACCTATGACCTCATGGGCTGCGCTGCGTACAAAACTGCGAAACTTCGAAGTAATCCAAATGTATCAAGCATAAAATTTAAAAAATGTAAGATGGCAGATACCAATATTAATAGGCTAATTGTCAGTTATGCAAAATATGTGAGAACCTAAGGTGCTATGGACTTAAACGAACTGGCAAATAAAATATGTTTACTTATATTATACCTGTAAGTGCCATGCTTTGATATACGTCATAGTTTTAAAATTATAGGCCATAAGCAAATTAAATTAGATTATACAATTCTCGACAGTACCATGTATTATGAAGTCAACGAAGCATAGGCACATCCACTACTTATTTCCTAACACATTTAATTTACAATACTCAGCGTTTCTGATAGTTACACTAAATTAATTTAAATCGACCATTAATAAAGGATTTTTCCTTGTGGTATGGTGCATGTATTGTAAATTTCTAGAGCATGAGGTGAGAGATCATGAAAGACGATTCAGAATAACTGACCACTTAAGATTCATGTTAACTTATAAATATGCCTCCTTTGTGTAAACCAGTGTTGCAAAAATATTTCAAAATGTAATTATTTAATGCCAAGGTAACTGTTATGATGATATAATGTGGTTTCTGCACAACGAACGACTGCTATATATTTCCCTAGTTTTAACGTCTCATTTGGTATAAATGAACGGTGACCACAAAACTTATTTTACTTGCAATAAATGGGGAAGTGTGACATCAGCTGCATAAGGGAGATGCGTCAGTTGTGCGTCATCTTTTGTGCTTCAGTTGTGGTTGCGACTGTCAGCGCTGAGTTTGAGATAGGCAATGCTGGAGAGAGATTTTGTGTGCCAACTAGGCTGCACCAAATGTGAAGCAGTATACTTTAAAGTCTGTTTAAGTTAATTTCTTGCCAACTAGAAACAATACTGACATTGCAAAATTGTTAAAGCTTCCGTGGCAACTTGTTGACGAAATGCCTGCTGACTTCCATCTCGCGTTCTTCGGCTGACATTGGTTTTATGATTTTTCTGACGTTTCATCAACACGAGTGTCTAGCATTGTAAAAGCTTCGACCCCACCAATGCTCGTCGCAGACGCGAGTCGAGCTGATTGTGTGCACCCGTCGCACCAACGTCCGACGACCTTTCTTTCGTCATTGTCGCTGTGATTCTTCCCTTGATACCTGCAATGGTCGTTCGCTGCTTCACAGGAATCCAGGATCCGTTCATCTTGAGGCTTTTCTCCTTCTTGTCAAAGCTACTGTCACTTTTATGGATTTCTCCGACATTCCTGAACAAGAGAGTGTGGTAGCTCTTCTGCACAGCAACAATTTCCGTGCCGGATAATTTTATGACATGGCCGGTTTTACAGAGCGCCTGCTGTGCCCCAGCAGATTTCTCTACCTGTCCCAACCTGCAATGTCGCTTATTTTCGGTGATTCTGGGGTTAATTGATGGTTCAGTCATTCCAAAGTAAAACTGGCCACAAGTACATGGAATGCGGCATATACCCGACACCTTGAGACCTTTAAACCTAAGATGTGGCACAGATATGTCAACTATACCTTTCTTGTGTATGTTTAGAAACTTCTTGGTGATTTCCTGAGACACCTAAATAGTCTCCATGTCAACATGAACTTCAGTATGGAGTTAGAAAAATACTAACAGATAATCTTTCTATATGTGATGGTTACGCAGGATGATGGGAACCTGGCCGGCCGGAGTGACCGAGCGGTTCTAGGAGCTACAGACTGGAACCGCGCGCCCGCTACGGTCGCAGGTTCGAATCCTGCCTCGGGCATGGATGTGTGTAATGTCTTTAGGTTAGTTAGGTTTAAGTAGTTCTAAGATCTAGGGTACTGGTGACCACAGCAGTTAAGTCCCATAGTGCTCAGAGCCATTTGAATCATTTTTGATGGGAACCTGGGACACAGCTTGTATTGAAAACCGACACACGCGGACTGACAGCTGCACAAACTTTTAAACAGGCGTGGTTAATACACTCGTAATGTAACCAAGACGCACATGCGATCCGCAGTATCTCAGACGCGAAATGCAACACGTAGAAAGCGTGCTGAGCAGCTATGGGTACAACATCAGTTACATAAGAAGTGTTACGGACTTGAACACATGGTGAAGTGACACATCGGAAGAAGAAATATCGGGCACAGCCTTTCTGCCATAAACTCCTAGAGCGACGGACGGAACCGGCCGTACATTACGCAAACACAGCACAAAAATTATTTTTTAACCGTTGCAGATCGGCAACGGAGAAGAAGTACCCCTTGCAATGCTTAGAATATACCGCATTCCATGTATATGTGGAGAAGTCTATGTTGGAATGACTAAACGATCAAGCAGTGATGTAGTTCAGTCCTTTATTCGACAGATTCTATCAACAAGAGTGGCTACTCATTGTATTTTGTATCGGAATCGGCGTATATTATGTCGAAATCAGTCAGATATATTCGAAATCAATGAATTAGTGCATCTTCACCGAAATCGCAGAATTTTGCCTCGAAGTCAACAAATTTGATTTCGAAAACATAGAAATTTGTGGTGAAATGAGAGCATTGTCCGTCGAAATCACTCACATCGTTTAGTCAGAGTGCACAGTAACTTCGGAAGGTGGGGAACAGATGTTAGTGAAAGGTTTTTCTACGCGAGCAACATAGATAGCAGAACAGGAGGAAATTAGTTGGTGTAGTTTTGATACGTGGCAGTGGTACCTAATGATAACCACGTTAAGCGGCTCTTTGTTAGGTACGAGGAAGCGGCCTGCAGGACAGATCCCCATGCCACCTCCACCCCGACCCTCTTACCAGTGGAACAACATCAGTATCGAGTTGCATGGGATGTGACCCAAAGAATTGTTTGTTAGCATCATTCAAGGCACGTCAGAATGGTGTTTAGTCTCATTCCTATAGTAATTACGTCACATAGTACAGCGTCAGTTCTGCGTTACATAGACTGGAAAACCTTTTTTAAGTTGAAAGTATCTGAAACGTGTGATTTTTGATCCGGTATGCCGTTCCTTGCTTTTCTAGAGTGAAGTATGTTCCACTGAAAGCATTCCGTGTTGAATCTGACGATTGCACACAACACGAAAATGTCGCCGTTAAATCACTGCTGACGAAACTCCTGCATCTCTAATGCCTCACAAAATATAGACTCCATCGCGTAGCTCCAAAAGGTGTGTTGTTATCGAGGTTACCGATTTCCACAGAATGTCTAAATCACGCAGATGTCCAGTAGCATACCAGATGCCTTCACAGCAGACGAATTTGATGGCAATATCCATGTGGTTCCTTCAACAAATTCACTACACATTTACGTCTACATCAGTGTAAAGTAGCGTTTTGTTTCTAAAGGTATCGATGTAGACTGTCCATTAAACTCCAATCATCCTTCATATAAACAGAAAGTTATCTATTGTTCAGACTAGTATTGCACTTTTAACTAATTTTTCAGTGACTTTTCACATAAGTTGTTAATGATTTACGTATAACGTAGGACATTTTACATTTGTAGTACATTTGTAAATGAAGACTGTTGAGGAATGTGAAGCTGTGGTCTGTTTATGAAAGATTTTTTAAGTCATCATCTATTGGAGGAATAGTAGGACTTCGATTTGCTACCTGAATGTTTTTTTGGCAAGCTCACTCGTTTCCACAGGATATCTAAATCATTTCTGACGAATGCTAATATGGCTACATTAACAATAGCTCTTGTGGGAGAAGTCTTTTGCAAGTCAGGATTACAACTGACAGGAGATAAGTACTAAAATGACCATGTGTGCAGACTTTGTATTACTCTGCAAGTCTGCTGGTTCGTGGGAGATTGAAATATGTTCGAGTGTTGTTGAACATTCAGATATTTTTATCATTGAACCTAGAGCTAAACAAGGTCTTGGGGGATTTTGATTTTACAAAGACTGTTCTGGAACATTTCAAGCTAAGTTCGGACTCTGGACATCTTATGTTAATTGAGAATATGTTGGGAATTTAAACAATTTGCATGTTAATCAGTAGCCATTTAAACTATATGACGCATGCTTTGGTTGTTTGTGTTGAGGAACTGAGTGCAGTGGATAACTTAAGGTATTACACCACTGATCCTACATGACACATCACCCCATAAATGTACGTGATACAGCAAAACTGTAACATATTCCACCCATCTTACAGAAAAATTATAACTAAATACAACATATAACAGGAAAATTGTAAGAAACTGCAAATGTGACAGAGAAAGTTAACAAATTGCAAATGTTACGATAACAAAATACTCCATACTACAACAAAAATATCATAAAATGTCCCTATTACAGCAAATATTTTAACAAAGTACCCATTAAACCACTTTGTTACAATAAATTTCGCTTGACACATGCAAGCTATAGAGTTTTTTGATAGTTGTAGGGCAAACCACAGACCACTTCTGCATGACTCACATACTGATCATACTAATAAGGGACAATTAAATCATGAAATACCATATCTTTTGCAAATAGTCAGTGCTGTTACTGGAGACATAATTGTATTCAGTAGGGTTTTTGCATGAAGTCTTGGTAAAAATATAAGGTGCCCTTTAAGATCGAATTCCAAGATGGCAGTCCAAGATGGCGGACCTTAGCACAGCTTTATGATAGCACAGATAGTGATCCTGGACATAATCGATGATGTCAGAATCCAATATGGCGATCCAGGATGGATGACCTGTTGATATGGTGCAGCCTGCAACATTAGCGCTCCAAAATAGTTGTTCCAGTTTCTTTGACGATGCAGTTGCATATCCCCACCAGTCATCTGAAGCATGCAGGGTAACTAGCCTTCAAATGGACTTGGCATTTCTGATCTGTACACTATACTGAAAGGTTGATCATTATGTACTGTCATCATAGACCTGCCACCTCCAGACAAAATAGACTCACTCACACATTCGACTGTAAGTAGTAACCGTTACGTCTGTCTCAATGTCCATTATTTTAATGTGTATATGTCTTCATGCCTTTCGTTTATTTGTACCTGAGCACAACAGCATCTTCATGTAGATGATGCACTGTCCAGTACATTTGAGTAACAACGGAAATGAAGTCATCACTCAGACACATTCTTAGACACAGCTCCCAACACAAGGAGTATAAATCAAGTCAGAACTCTACTGAATGTTTCCTGATTCTGAGCTCCCACTAACTGAAATGCCTGCACCATGTATTGGGCTGCAGCTAAGTCATGTCACAAATCTGCTACGTAGACCTCAAAGTGGATAATGTCTGTCAGGGTATGATAGTGAAGTTCACTGACATTGAAAGGGATAAACAGTGGAAAAAGCTGAAATACATCGACGATTTATGACAAACAACTCCTATCTTTAGCAGTAGCAACAGCAAATCCAGCATTTAAACGTTTCGGGGTCATATGTTGAAACTAACACCTAAAGACGCAGCACAATGCACATATTTAAAGTGTCCAAGTACTAGGAAACTGAGCGTCGTGTTTACTGGAATACGGATCTCCAATGCGATATTGAGTACATCATAAAGTGCTCTTCAATGGCGTTGTTGAAAACATGAAGTTTACAAGAAGAGAAGGGGGTATACAAGTGTGTAAGTTTATGGATGTCCATTATATCTGACAGTATTATTTCTATAAACAGAAATTTCATAAAAGCAGGGTTTACACACTACATACCTCCGTCTTTTAGTGCTCCAACTCGTTTGATTGCAATACAGGCTGAATTTAAGGCATACACAGAACAGTTATTAGGAATATATTGCACAGTTATGAATGGCGTGGATGTAGGAAAGAAAAGAATAACACTGTTTTATTTGCGATAGCTAACGAAGTTTAACAATGCACAAGAGTTGTTGTAGGCTGTGGACAGTAGAATGCAACACTACCTCAGAAAAATAGGTATGACACAGTTCCAGGACAGGACAGAAGCCAGATGAGCCAGTACGATTGGTGATATCCAGACAGGATAATACAGCACGTTACATATATGAGATAGTGTGGCGTGTATTCGAACACTATAAAGGGGTACGTAGCATGGCGTGGGGTGGCAGTCAAGGAGGGCAGACTCCCTCCTACATGCATTTTGTGTGGTTCACTCGTACATAATTTACTTTTTGAGCAACCACACTCCCCATACATTTTGTCTCCTGTAATAACGAACTACTAAGTCGAACAGCAACAATGGATGAACTGCTTAACCTCTCACTCCCTCTGATATCACAACAGTTGAGCTGTTAAGTTTCATCTTCGGTAAAATGTTGTAAGTCTCTTCGACATTGTAAGAACTTGTATTGTTAAGTGCCCCTCCCTCCCATCCTTTCTCTCTCTCGCTCTCTCTCTCTCTCTCTCTCTCTCTCTCGGGTAAAATGTTACACCTCTTGATCTCGTACGTTATTTGTAACCTGTGCAGAATTATTAAATTTACTTAATATCTTGGTGGAGCCATGTCGGTTGTTATCGCTGAAGCATCAAGTGCATCATCATCTGGGCAGCATGAGAGTGTCAGGGTTATCGACAATGTTCGCCGGTACAACCTCGAAGAGATGGAAATATTATTCTTTCCATGCAGTCACACTGCTGTTTCCACATGTTGTTGTTGTTGTCGTTGTTGTGGTCTTCAGTCCAGAGACTGGTTTGATGCAGCTCTCCATGCTACTCTAACCTGTGCAAGCTTCTTCATCTCGCAGTACCTACTGCAACCTACATCCTTCATCTTTTGGCCTCCCCTTTAATTTTTACCCTCCACACTGCCCTCCAGGTTGTACCACAAATTCCTCTTCTCCCCATTTATATTCAGTACCTCATCATTACTTATGTGATCTATCCATCTAATCTTCGGCATTCTTCTGTAGCACCACATTTCGAAAGCTTATATTCTCTTATTGTCTACGCTATTTATCGTCAAATGTTTCACTTCCATACATCGCTACACTCCATACAAATACTTTCAGAAACGACTACTTGACTTTCAAATCTATACTCGATGTTAACAAATTTCGCTTCTTCAGAAACGCTTACCTTGCCATTGCCAGTCTACGTTTTATATCCTCTGTACTTCGACCATCATCAGTTATTTTGCTTCCCAAATAGCAAAATTCATCCTCCTTTCAAGACACTGTCCATTCCGTTCAATTGCTCTTCCAGTTCCTCTGATGTCTCTGACGGAATTACAATGTCATCGGCAAACTTCAAAGTTTTGATTTCTTCTTCTTGGATTTTAATTCCTCCTCCGAATTTTTCTTTTGTTTCCTTTACTGCTTGCTCAGTATGTAGATTGAATAACATCTGGGATAGGCTACAGCACTGTCTCACTCCTTTTTCAACCACTGCTTCTCTTTCATGTCCCTCGACTCTTATAACTGCCAACTGGTTTACGTACAAACTGTAAATAGCCACTCGCTCCCTGTATTTAATTCCTTCCATCTTCAGAATTTGGAAGGGCGTTTCCAGTAAACATTGTCAAAAGCTTTCTCTAAGTCTACAAAGGCTAGAAACGTCGGTTTTCCTTTCCTCAATCTATCTTCTAAGATAAGTTGTAGGGTCATTATTGCCTCACGTATTCCAACATTTCTACGGAATCTAAACTGATCTTTTCCAAGGTCGGCATCTACCAGTTTTTCCATTCGTCTGTAAAGACTTCGTGTTTTGTAGTCGTGACTTATTAAACTGATATTTCAGTAATTTTCACACCTGTCAGCACCTGCATTCTTTGGGACTAGAATTATTATATTCTTTTTGACGTCTGAGGGTATTTCGCCTGTCTCAGACATCTTGCTCACCAGATGATACAGTTTTGTCATGGTTGGCTCTCCCAAGGCTGTTAGTAGTTCTAATGGAGTGTTGTCTATTCCAGGGGCCTTGTTTCAACTTAGGTATCAAATTCTTCACAATCTCAACTTCTTCTACGTCCTCTCCCGTTTCCATAATACTGCTCTCAAGTACATCGCCCTTGCATACACCCTCTATATACTCCTTCCTCCTTTCTGCCTTCCAATCACTACTTAGAACTGGTTTTCCATCTCAGTTCTTGATATTCAAACAAGTGGTTCTCTTGTCTCCCAAGGTTTCTTCAGTTTCCCTGTAGGCAGTATCTATCTTACCCCTAGTGATATATGCCTCTACATCCTTACATTTGTCCTCTAGCCATCCCTGCTTAGCCATTTTGCACTTGCCGTCGATCTCATTTTTGAGACGTTTGTATCCCTTTTTGCCTGCTTCATTTACAGGATTTTTATATTTTCTGCTTTCATCAATTAAATTCAATATTTTTTTCTAGCACTCGTTTTTTTACCTACTTGATCCTCGGACGTCTTCACTATTTCATCTCTCAGAGCTACCCATTCTTTTTCTATTGTATTTATTTACCCCGGTCTTCCCAATTGTTCCCTAATAGTCGCTCTGAAAACCTCTACAACTCAGATTCTTTCAATTTATCCGGGTCCCATCTCCTTAAGTTCCCAACTTTTTGCAGTTTCTTCAGTTTTAATTTACAGTTTTTACCCAGTAGGTTGTGCTCAGAGTCCACATCTACTCCTGGAAATGTCTTACATTTTAAAACCTTGTTCCTAAATCTCTGTCTTACCATTATATAATCTATCTGAAACCTTCCAGTATCTCCAGGCCTCTTCCATGTATACAACCTTCTTTCATGATTCTTAAAGCATGTGTTAGCTATGATTAAGTTAGCTCTGTGCAAAATTCTACCAGACGGCTTCCTCTTTCATTGCTCATCCTCATTCCATATTCACCTATTACTTATCCTTCTCTTCTTTTTCCTACTACCGAGTTCCAGTCCCCCATGACTATTAAATTTTCGTCTCCCTTCACTATCCGAATAATTTTCTTTTTTATCTCACCATACATTTCCTCAATCTCTTCGCCAACTGTGGAGCTAGTTGGCATATAAACTTGTACTACTGTGATAGGCTTGGGTTTCGTGTCTATCTTGGCTACAATAATGCGTTCGCATTATATCATGTGAGAAAAGAGCAAGCCGCAGCCATGCTTTCGAATACCGTGCTGATTCATGGACATTAGGTCTTGGTCTCAAGAAAACGCGTTATATTCCTAGTATGTGTTCGGTACAGTGCAGGCAGCTTGTAAGTAAGCTGTTTAGGTTTTTATGTTGGTAACGCCACGTAGCGCTCTGTATGAAAATCACTGACTGTGCTGTGTGCAGTCTGTCGCTGGTTTGCATTGTTGGAATATTTGCTATTGTAGTGTTGGGCAGTTGGATGTGAACAGCGCATAGCGTTGCGCAGTTGGAAGTGAGCCGCCAGCAGTGGTGGATGTGGGAAGAGAGATGGCAGAATTTTGAAAGCGGACGATCTGGACGTGTGTCCATCAGAAAGAGTAAATTTGTAATATTGGATGTCTTGAACTGATATATGTATGATAACTTTTGAACATTATTAAGGTAAATACATTGTTTGTTCTCTATCAAAATCTTTCATTTGCTAACTATGCCCATCAGTAGTTAGTGCCTTCAGTAGTCAAAATCTTTTATTTAGCTGTTAGTATTGGCGCTCGCTGTATTGCAGTAGTTCGAGTAACGAAGATTTTTGTGAGGTAAGTGATTCATGAAAGGTATAGGTTATTGTTAGTCAGGGCCATTCTTTTGTAGGGATTATTGAAAGTCAGACTGCGTTGCGCAAAAAATATTGTGTCAGTTTAGTGATGATCAGAATGTTTGAAAATCAAATAACGTAAGAGGTTTATCAGCACAGTCATTCATTAATTTTCCAAACGGGACGTTTCAAGCTGAATTAAACTACGAATAGGTGTGGCTGGTTTTTTCGAGAGATGGAAGGGGGGGGGGGGGGGGGAGGGACGCAGACGACTATGTACTCAGTGGCACCCACTGGTACGGCGGTAGCGGGATCCCTAGCAGCCCATGTGATCCTGAACAGGGGCAGGGAACCTACTTTCAGAGAAGTAAGAACGGAATGGCTCCTTCGTAATGGGTAGTTATGTCAAATGGGTAGTTACGTCACATCCTTATCTGACCACCTGCATATAAAATTGGGACTCACATAGAAAAGACGCCTAACTGAAGACAGATCTTCAATAAGGAATCGAGTGGATCTTGAGCAAATGGCACGTAAAGTGACGTCTATGATTATGACCTCATACTCAGAAAACTTCCCCATCATCAAGAAGTGTACAAACAGGAATATACCTTGGTGGAACAATAAATGGGCAAAATTTCGGAAGGCGCTTGTCAAATAGAACTTTCGGTTAACATGTAAAACTATGATCCTGTAAGATATTCTGTGAGGAGGTGGAAGGTATAGTTGCATGGGCCAAACTTCGTGAAATCCTCATCAGAGTAGCAGGCAATCCAGGAGGCACTTTGATGCGAGCGTACGAGGAGTGGGCGTGAGACGCAAGGTGTGCTCCTCAAAACTCGCTTCCCTCAGACCACTCTGGCAGATAACACAGACGAAGATTCTGCCTCTGGGAAGTACTGGTCTACAGGAAACTGTTCAAGTCACCAGGCTGTGATGGAAAATTCCCGGCTCTATTTGCAATAAGCAGGAGAGGGACCAATTAGATTCTAATGCAGAACGTTTAGGGGTAGCCCAACAGCGGGAGCCATTCCTAATGCTTGGACAACAGTGAACGTTGCTTACATTTGGAAGCTAGGGAGAACTGATCATACCAAGGCTGGGGACATGAGGCCGATCAGTGTGTCCTCCTTTCTGCTAAAGGCGTTAGAAAAACTGCTTAATGTGCCAGTTAAGGAAGGGAGGTTAACTGAGGTTTCTCTGAATGTAAACAAACAAGCTTACCAACCAGGCAAATCGCCGGCCGAAGTGGCCGTGCGGTTAAAGGCCCTGCAGTCTGGAACCGCAAGACCGCTACGGTCGCAGGTTCGAATCCTGCCTCGGGCATGGATGTTTGTGATGTCCTTAGGTTAGTTAGGTTTAACTAGTTCTAAGTTCTAGGGAACTAATGACCTCAGCAGTTGCGTCCCATAGTGCTCAGAGCCATTTTGAACCAGGCAAATCATGTGAAACAGCACTTCGCCAATTCGATGGGAAGGTGCAAAAAGCACTACACTTTCAGGAAATTTGCATCTTCCTGGACATTAAAGGGGCTTGTAGTAATACTACCATCGAATCAACGATTACAGGTGCAGAAGAGCATGGCTGTAAGATGACCTTATATAGATGGATTAAGATCATGCTGAGTGAACGAAAGGTAGGAGCCACCTTGTTCTACGAGAAAATGGTGATGAACACCACCAGAGGGTGTCCGCAAGATGTGGTTCTGTCCCACACTACTGTGGAAACTAGTGGTGAAAGAACTCGTCGTGGAGTTAAATTGAGCTGTGCTCACTCCCAACTCAGCGTTTTCGTGAACTTCGCTGTCTGTGTTTGGTTTCCCGCCCTTGTTGTGGCTCCGCTGTGGTTCTTCTTCCTTCTACATGTGGCAGTAGCGATGTGTATCGATATTTGCACAGTGTTCCATCTTTGGTTTCGTGCATATAGTTTCCAGCTATGCAAGCATTCGGTCGGTTGATTCGGACCAGGGAAGTTATTCCCGCGCTGTGCAGTCGGCTGGGTCCTCTGGCGCAGTGTCGGAGTGTGTGTGGAGTTGTCCGATCGCTACGAGCTTCGTGGTTCACCGAACCAAGGACGTCAAAGTTGAGTAGCGGTTTCAAGTACCCACGCCACGTCCATTCATGTTATGTGGTTCGTTTCGGTGGTTCGCTGTTGGGAAGGTTTTCCTGTGAGCAACACCGAGTGTTTTTATTGCTGAAATTTAGCCGCCATGCGTTGGAATTAACAATATTGGTTTGACTACAATTCAAGTGCACCAGCGGCATTTATCTGCCTTGTGGCCGTTAGTGTTCCGGTTACCTGCCCTAGCCACTAGCGTAATTTCAGGCAGTGTCCTTTCCTCACCTGTTGTCGCTGTCCAACATGAAGTGTAGTTTTGACAGCATAATACATGTACATATTTCATTGTGGAATAATTACGCCCGTAAGATTTGTGTTTGAATTCTCATGTACCGATTGGTGGCAAGCAAGTCGCTGTTCAGTCGGTCCATGGCTGTCCCTTGGTTGGGTTCCGACGGATCAAGTGTAGTTGGGCTCACTACCTGTCTCACCTAAGTGAACGAGGGCAGACCGACCCCCTGGGGGTTTCTGAGTGCTGTGGTTCGCTCTTGGGGAGGATTTCCTGTGTGTCTTTACTGTCTTTCTCACCGGTGTTTTATTGTCTGCTTATAATCTATCATAGGCAATGATAAAAAAATTCATGATTTTACTGTGTTTTATGTAAGTAAGTTTGATTTCCGGCAAGTGGATATTTACTGAAAGGTTATTGCCGTTGTGTTGTCTTTTCTTTTAGTCCGATTCCAGCTACTTAAAACTTAAGGCTTACGGTTATATACTTATTTTATTTTGGAAAATAAATTGTGGGCCTTCAGCCTTGGAAATTTATTCTTAAAATTACCTTTCAAACTTCAACATTGCGGCTTGGAGCCTTATTCTCAAAATTACCTTTTAAGCTTAAACATTGCGGCCTTCTGCATTTGAAAGGTTGTGGTAATTTATTTTAAAATCTTTAAAATGTTCTTGTGAGCCATCAGTCGTTTGCATTGCATCTTGTTTATGTTTGTCTATCCACCCTTGCCTTGAGGCTTTCAGCCTAGCTTATATATGTTGTTGTTGTTGTTGTTGTTGTGGTCTTCAGTCCTGAGACTGGTTTGATGCAGCTCGCCGTGCTACTCTATCCTGTGCAAGCTTCTTCATCTCCCAGTACCTACTGCAACCTACATCCTTCTGAATCTGCTTAGTGTATTCATCTCTTGGTCTCCCTCTACGATTTTTACCCTCCACGCTGCCCTCCAATGCTAAATTTGTGATTCCTTGATGCCTCAAAACATGTCCTACCAACCGATCCCTTCTTCTAGTCAAGTTGTGCCACAAACTTCTCTTCTCCCCAATCCTATTCAATACCTCCTCATTAGTTACGTGATCTACCCACCTTATCTTCAGCATTCTTCTGTAGCACCACATTTCGAAAGCTTCTATTCTCTTCTTGTCCAAACTATTTATCGTCCATGTTTCACTTCCAAACATGGCTACACTCCATATAAATACTTTCAGAAACGACTTCCTGACACTTAAATCTATACTCGATGTTAACAAATTTCTCTTCTTCAGAAACGATTTCCTTGCCATTGCCAGTCTACATTTTATATCCTCTCTACTTCGACCATCATCAGTTATTTTACTCCCTAAATAGCAAAACTCCTTTACTACTTTAAGTGTCTCAGCATCACCCGATTTAATTTGACTACATTCCATTATCCTCGTTTTGCTTTTGTTGATGTTCATCTTATATCCTCCTTTCAAGACACTGTCCATTCCGTTCAACTGCTCTTCCAAGTCTTTTGCTGTCTCTGACAGAATT
Source organism: Schistocerca americana (assembly GCF_021461395.2). Classification (NCBI taxonomy): domain Eukaryota; kingdom Metazoa; phylum Arthropoda; class Insecta; order Orthoptera; family Acrididae; genus Schistocerca; species Schistocerca americana. The sequence continues at coordinate 27,069,566 of NC_060122.1, read as the reverse complement.
ACAATGTCATCGGCGAACCTCAAAGTTTTTACTTCTTCTCCATAATTTTTATGCCTACTCCGAATTTTTCTTTTGTTTCCTTTACTGCTTGCTCAATATACAGATTGAATAACATCAGGGAGAGGCTACAACCCTGTCTCACTCCTTTCCCAACCACTGCTTCCATTTCATGCCTCTCGACTCTTACAACTGCCATCTGGTTTCTGTACAAATTGTAAATAGCCTTTCGCTGCCTGTATTTTACCCCTGCCACCTTCAGAATTTGAAAGAGAGTATTCCAGTTAACATTGTCAAAAGCTTTCTCTAAGTCTACAAATACTAGAAACGTAGGTTTGCCTTTTCTTAACCATTCGTCTAAGATAAGTCGTAATGTTAGTATTGCCTCACGTGTTCCAACATTTCTACGGAATCCAAACTGATCTTCCCCGAGGTCCGCTTCTACCAGTTTTTCCATTCGTCTGTATAGAATTCGCGTTCGTATTTTGCAGCTGTGACTTATTAAAGTGATAGTTCGGTAATTTTCACATCTGTCAACACCTGCTTCCTTTGAGATTGGAATTATTATATTCTTCTTGAAGTCTGAGGGTATTTCGCCTGTCTCATACATCTTGCTCACCAGGTGGTAGACTTTTGTCATGACTGGCTCTCCCAAGGCCATCAGTAGTTCTAATGGAATGTGGTCTACTCCCGGGGCCTTGTTTCGACTCAGGTCTTTCAGTGCTCTGTCAAACTCTTCACGCAGTATCTTATCTCCCATTTCGTCTTCATCTACATCCTCTTCCATTTCCATAATATTGTCCTCAAGTACTTCGCCCTTGTATAAACCCTCTATACACTCCTTCCACCTTTCTGCCTTCCCTTCTTTGCTTAGAACTGGGTTGCCATCTGAGCTCTTGATATTCATACCAGTGGTTCTCTTTTCTCCAAAGGTCTCTTTAATTTTCCTGTAGGCAGTATCTATCTTACCCCTAGTGAGACAAGCCTCTACATCCTTACATTTGTCCTCTAGCCATCGCTGCCTAGCCATTTTGCACTTCCTGTCGATTTCATTTTTGAGACGTTTGTATTCCTTTTTGCCTGCTTCATTTACTGCATTTTTATATTTTCTCCTTTCATCTATTAAATTCAATATTTCTTCTGTTACCCAAGGATTTCTATTAGCCCTCGTCTTTTTACCTACTTGATCCTCTGCTGCCTTCACTACTTCATCCCCCAAAGCTACCCATTCTTCTTCTACTGTATTTCTTTCCCCCATTACTGTCAATTGTTCCCTTATGCTCTCCCTGAAACTCTCTACAACCTCTCGTTCTTTCAGTTTATCCAGGTCCCATATCCTTAAATTCCCACCTTTTTGCAGTTTCTTCAGTTTCAATCTGCAGATCATAACCAATAGATTGTTGTCAGAATCCACATCTGCCCCTGTCAATGTCTTACAATTTAAAACCTGGTTCCTAAATCTCTGTCTTACCATTATATAATCTATCTGATACCTTTTAGTATCTCCAGGATTCTTCCAGGTATACAACCTTCTTTTATGATTCTTGAACCAAGTGTTAGCTATGATTAGGTTATGCTCTGTCCAAAATTCTACAAGGCGGCTTCCTCTTTCATTTCTTCCCCCCCAATCCATATTCACCTACTATGTTTCCTTCTCTCCCTTTTCCTACTGACGAATTCCAGTCACCCATGACTATTAAATTTTCGTCTCCCTTCACTACCTGAATAATTTCTTTTATCTCGTCATACATTTCATAAATTTCTTCATCATCTGCAGAGCTAGTTGGCATATAAACTTGTACTACTGTAGTAGGCATGGGCTTTGTGTCTAATTTGGCCACAATAATGCGTTCACTATGCTGTTTGTAGTAGCTAACCCACACTCCAATTTTTTTTATTCATTATTAAACCTACTCCTGCAGTACCCCTATTTGATTTTGTATTTATATCCCTGTAATCACCTGAGCAAAAGTCTTGTTCCTCCTGCCACCGAACTTCACTAATTCCCACTATATCTAACTTTAACCTATCCATTTCCCTTTTTAAATTTTCTAACCTACCTGCCCGATTAAGGGATCTGGCATTCCACGCTCCGATCCGTAGAACGCCAGTTTTCTTTCTCCTGATAACGACGTCCTCTTGAGTAGTCCCCGCCCGGAGATCCGAATGGGGGACTATTTTACCTCCGAAATATTTTACCCAAGAGGACGCCATCATCATTTAATCATACAGTAGAGCTGCATGTCCTCGGCAAAAATTATGGCTGTAGTTTCCCCTTGCTTTTAGCCAGTCGCAGTACCAGCACAGCAAGGCCGTTTTGGTTAATGTTACAAGGCCGGATCAGTCAATCATCCAGACTGTTGCCCCTGCAACTACTGAAAAGGCTGCTGCCCCTCTTCAGGAACCACATGTTTGTCTGGCCTCTCATCAGATAACCCTCCGTTGTGGTTGCACCTACGGTACGGCCATCTGTATCGCTGAGGCACGCAAGCCTCCCCACCAACGGCAAGGTCCATGGTTCATGGGGGGGTTATATATATTAATTATTTTATTTGTAATTGTAACTGCATGCTTTTAGTCACTTGAAATTTACATCATTGATTTTTAAGATTTCTTGTTTGGAGGCCTTCAGCAGTGAAAGATTTGGAGTTTGAAGCTCGTAGTTGTAAAAGTTCGGCTATGTACCGCTTTGGTTGTAAATGTGTTATTAGATTACAATAAATTACAATTTTAAGGTGAAACTGACCCCAAACTTATTTGTCCCTTTCCAGAATCCTAATAACCTGTTCTGCCTAGTGGGTTTAGGTTTAATAAATACTAGATGACATTTTTGCCAAGGGTACCCTTTATTTGCTAGTACCGTTGTAGCAATGGCACAATGCGCATCGAACATTGTTCAAAACTGGCACAGGGAACAGGATCTAGGGGTCGGTGCCAAGAAGAGGGACCATATCCAGGAGGAGTATTGCAATCTTAAGTTCTTTGACAAAACTCTACCAGAAGAGGGGGCAGTAAAGTATCTTCAGATAAGCTGGGATGGGAAATTATCTTGGACCCCTCACATAGGAAATATATGCTCCAAGGCAAAAGGAGCTCTTATGTGCACTCAAAGGGCCTGTGGTACAAACTGAAGACTAAGCTTGAGGAGTATATACTGGACGTACGCTAAGGACCCGGGCGGGTATCCCAAGTATCAACAGCTTATGATGGAAAGCTCTTTGGTTAAATTCTCCGGAGGTAAAATAGTCCCCCATTCGGATCTCCGGGCGGGGACAACTAAAGAGATACCAAAATCAAAAAGCATTAATGTAAGAAGGATAGCAACATGGAACGTCAACTCACTTCTTAAATGTGGTAAACTGGAAAACTTGAAAATGGAAATGAAACGAATGGATATTGATGTACTGGGAGTCTCAGAAATGAGATGCCCAAACGCTGGCGACTTTTGGTCAGGGGATTACAGAATCATACACACTGGAACAGCACAAGACAGTCCCGGGATTGCAGGAGTGGGAATTATCCTTAATAAAGAGATGGGGTTAAGAGTAAAAGGATTTGTTCAACATAGTGAGAGGATAATTTATGTCCGATTGGAAACTAAACCAAGAGACACAATCATAATCCAAGTATACATGCCAACTACGAGGCACGAGGATGATGAAATCGACATGATGTATGACCACCTTGAAGAAGTAATTGGCAGAATTAAAGGAGCTGAAAACCTTGTCATCATGGGAGATATGAATGCCGTTGTTGGGGAAGATGAAGAAGAGGATGTGGCAGGGAATTTTGGATTAGTATTAAGAAATGAAAGAGGGGATAAACTTGTAGAATTCTACCAAAGAAATAAACTTTGCATTACAAATACCTTCTTTAATCATCATCCAAGAAAAAGATATACTTGGAAAATGCCTGGTGACATTAACAGATACCAAATTGACTTCATATTAGTGAAGCAAAGATTTAAAAACCAAGTTAATGACAGCAGATCATATCCAGGCTGTGATGTGGAAAGTGACAACATACTCGTTATGATGACGACTGAACTAAAATTCAAGAACATTAAAAGAAGAAGTACATGTAAATGGGATTTGACAAACCTGAAAAACGAAAATACACTGAAGCACTATCAACTAGAAACAGACAAGAAAACAAATACACAGGGCTGCAATGACATCCAAAGCAGCTGGGAAAAAATAAAAACTGGTATTTTAGAAGCAGCAGAAGAAGTAATAGGAAAAGAAAGGACAGAGAAAAGGAAGGAATGGATCACTAATGACCTACTAAATATGATGGAAGAAAGAAGGAAATTAAAAATTTCTGTGAAGAAGGAAGATCAAGAGAAATACAAGAGTCTGAAAAACAGAATCAACAGAGAGGCAAAACAAGCAAGAGAAAAATACCTTGATGATCTCTGTATTTCAGTTGAGGACAACATGAGCAAGGGAAATATCGACAAGGGCTATAAATGTGTGAGACATTGCTTTGGAGACAGAAGAAACAAGTGTAGGGCTGTGATGGATGAAAATGGCAATATGTTGGATGATGATGATGCAGTTGCAAGAAGACGGAAACAATATATAGGAAAACTGTACAGCAGACCAGACCTGTCTGAAAACATCATGGAAGAAGAAACAGAAGTAGATGCACACAACATAGATGAACCTATATTAAAGGTAGAGTTTGAACTAGCTCTGAAAAAATTGAAAAACAACAAATCGCCTGGTATAGACAATATCCCAGCCGAACTTCTGAAATCTGGAGGAGCAAAACTGAATCAGGAGTTGTATAATCTTGTTTTCAACATGTACGAGCAGGGTAAAATTCCTACAGACTTTGAGAAAAACATTATGATCCCCATTCCAAAGAAGGCAAATGCTACAAGATGTGAAAATTATAGGACACTCAGCCTAGTTACTCACGCCTCTAAAATATTAACCTCAATTATCTTAAAACGCATAGAACAAAAAGTCGAAGCTACACTCTCCGAAGACCAGTATGGATTCCGGAAAGATAGAGGAACCAGAGAAGCAATATTTGCTCTAAAACTAATAATAGAGAATCGACTAGATAAGAACCTGAAATCATACGTAGCTTTCGTAGATGTAGAGAAAGCCTTTGATAATGTTAAATGGGATAAGATGTTTGAGGTACTCAAAAAAGTAGGAATAGACCATAAAGATAGAAAAATGATATGGAACCTGTACAAAAATGAGACAGCAGTTATCCGTGGACAGACAAAGCAAGAAGAGGTGCAGATACGGAAAGGTGTCCGACAAGGTTGCGCACGTATACATTGAAGAGGCGCTGAAAAAAGTAAGGGAAAATTCACAGACAGGTGTAGTAATTCAAGGCCAACGAATAGATATGATAAGATATGCCGATGATATAGCTGTCCTGGCTGAAAGTGAAGAAGATCTTGTAGTCCTACTGAATAGAATGGGTAAAGTTATGGGTGAAGAATATAATATGAGAATTAATAAAGCAAAAACAAAAGTAATGGCATGCGACAAAGAAGATCAAGTGAAAGTCCAAGTTCATGTAGGCAATGAACTGCTTGAACAAGTTGATAAATTTACTTATCTGGGCAGTAATATTACCAGGGATGGAAGGAGCAAGGCAGAAGTGAGAAGTAGAATAGCTCAAGCAAAGGCTGCTTTTAACAAGAAGAAAAATATATTAACATCTAGGAGCATCAGCCTTGAAACCAGGAAAAGATTTTTGAAATCATATGTGTGGAGTGTGGTATGCTATGGGTGTGAAACATGGACTCTCGGGACAGAGGAACAGCAGAAGCTAAATTCTTTTGAAATGTGGTGCTATAGACGCATGCTCAAAATAAAATGGATCGACAAGATCACAAACGAAGTGGTTCTGGAAAGAGCAGGTGAGAAGAGAAGCTTCTGGAGTTTCATTGTTAAAAGAAGAGTGCAGTTTACAGGCCATCTATTAAGACATAAAGGACTCCTGAACACAATCATAGAGGGATATGTCGAGGGAAAAAGACCAAGAGGAAGACCACGACTGAGGTACATGGATCAAATCGTGAAAGATGTGGGATGTAACACCTATATATAAATGAAGAGAAAAGCTGAAAGACGCACAGAATGGAGACAAGCTGCCATTGTAGCTGTTGCAAACCAATCCTTGGATTGACCACTACAGAAGAAGGACGCTAAGGATGTTGGAAAGGTGCCTGGTTAATCATAACAGGCGGAACTAACAGCGCACCGTCTGGCAGAGTGGAGATCATGCTGGACTTGCTCCGTTACACCTTTGGGTTACAAAGCAGAAAGCAGCAAAGACCCACAAGTTAGAAACTGAAAGTGACAGGAAATCTTTAGTCGTGACTGCTACGGCCGCAGGTTCGAATCCTGCCTCGGGCATGGATGTGTGTGATGTCCTTAGGTTAGTTAGGTTTAAGTAGTTCTAAGTTCTAGGGGACTGATGACCACAGATGTTAAGTCCCATAGTGCTCAGAACCATTTGAACCATTTTTGAAATCTTTAGTAACAACTGCATGTGTGGAGCAATGGCACTGTGCAAAGATATAGTCTGGCTTACTATGAGTCGAAAACAGATAAAGGCATTGGATCATGGATATACATGATACAGGCTACACTACAGAGTGCAGTCTCTCTAGAAAAGCTGACCACTGTACTCCAGACGGAAACATCTGCTATCACAGCGTGGGTGGAGAGGAATCTGCGTAGGTAGCACAAGGATCGTGACATCTGCATTCTTTCGGAGAGCCAAGCCCCTCTGAAATCTCTACCAGCGCCTGCAAAGAGACTGCCGCGAAGCCGTCGAGTGGCTAGGAGAAAGCAACAGGGTAAACCTACTGTGGATCGCTGGTCGCTCAGGAAGCTGCTGTGGCAATGGACCAGCTGACAGGCTGGCCAGGACAGGGGCGACGACTCCATTTGTTGTACTGGAACTTGTCCTAACCATCACTAAGGACAATGCGTAGCTGGTCAGTAGGCAGCACGCAGAATATTGGACTACGCCGCGAAAACGGAAACATGGAAATCTAATGAGGGAGAAGCCATGTTGCACGAGTATTTCTGTAATCCTGGACTTGAAGATGAGGCTAATTGAACGCATGGTGTGACTCACGAGTGGCTATTGGAACCTAAAAAACATCTACACACAAAGAATATAGAGAAAAAAGTCCCTAAGTGCAGACTGTGCAGTGAAGGGGGTAAAACTGCACCATATTTAATATGCGAATTAAAGCGCTGCAAGTTAAAAGACACAGAATGTTTGAATAGTTAATTCCTGAAATCAGTGTGTCACCCAAACAACTAGTAAAAGGTACCGGTTGGCTGCTCTAGAATTATTACAAGCGGAACTGCACAATAGACAGTTTCGGTATTGGCAAGAGTGGGCCATCTCAGATCAGGACAGCTTATCGGCAGAAATTAGCCATCTCCGCTCCGTGTTTGCCCAGAACGGGTACTCCGAGAAGCAGATCCGGAACGCATTTCGACCAGCACGCTCCAAACCTCAAGAACAGCCTGAAGAAGCAGAAAACACCACGGGGTTGGTTTTTCTACCGTATGTCGGTGGCGTGTCTTTTAAGATCGGCAGAATTTTAAAGAAATACCGGATTAAATGTGTTTTCCGGCCTCCAGCACGAGTGCAATCGATGCTGGGCTCTGTTAAAGACAACCTCGGCCTGAGGAGACCAGGAATATATAAAATTCCGTGCCAATGTGGGAAGTCTTATATTGGCCAGACGTGTCGTACGGTCAAAGACAGATGCGACGAACATAAACGTCACACGAGGTTGGGTCAGCCAGAGAAATCTGCGGTTGCTGAACACTGCCTTGACACGGGACACGGCATGAATTATGAAGAAACCGAGATCCTCTCGCATGCTTCCACATATTGGGACTCCATCATCAAAGAGACGGTCGAAATACGTATAAGCAGTGACCTAATAAACAGAGACACGGGGATTCACCTGAGCAAAGCCTGGCAGCCAGCCTTGGCGGCACTAAGAAACCGTCATCCGCAGATTAGCAGCCGCACCGAGTCAACGCAGGTGGGAAGCCTTAGCGCGCCAACAGCTCGCGCACGCGAGCGGGGTCCGTCGCTCCCGGCCGCATTTTCCCGCGCCGCGGCGCGCTTCCGCAGACCGCGACCCGTTTCTCCAGCAGAGGGCTCTGGTATCCGACGCTGTCTACGATTGGTCTTCGATGACGTTATGCCCCGCTGGCGCCTGCGCTGTTCTAGAAAGCCAGCGTATAAATTGGCGAGCTTCTCAGCGACGCGACAGTAGCACCTGAATGGCTGGCTCTGAGCACTATGGGACTTAACATCTATGGTCATCAGTCCCCTAGAACTTAGAACTACTTAAACCTAACTAACCTAAGGACAGCACACAACACCCAGCCATCACGAGGCAGAGAAAATCCCTGACCCCGCCGGGAATCGAACCCGGGAACCCGGGCGTGGGAAGCGAGAACGCTACCGCACGACCACGAGATGCGGGCAGCAGCACCTGAAGATGACGGGCAGTTGTGTCGCTGAAATATTGTGCGGTTTCTGCAATATTAGTCTAGTTTGCTTACTTTCATATGCTTATGTCGTATGGTATTATATTTTGGGGTAACTCTTCCCATTCTAAAAGGATATTTTTGGCTCAGAAACTGGCGGTTCGGGCAGTGAGTGGTGTGAGTTCGCGAACCTCCTGTCGACCCCTGTTTACGAGTCTGGGTATTTTGACACTGGCCTCTCAATACTATATATATACACTCCTGGAAATTGAAATAAGAACACCGTGAATTCATTGTCCCAGGAAGGGGAAACTTTATTGACACATTCCTGGGGTCAGATACATCACATGATCACACTGACAGAACCACAGGCACATAGACACAGGCAACAGAGCATGCACAATGTCGGCACTAGTACAGTGTATATCCACCTTTCGCAGGCTGCTACTATCCCACGGAGACGATCGTAGAGATGCTGGATGTAGTCCTGTGGAACGGCTTGCCATGCCATTTCCACCTGGCGCCTCAGTTGGACCAGCGTTCGTGCTGGACGTGCAGACCGAGTGAGACGACGCTTCATCCGGTCCCAAACATGCTCAATGGGGGACAGATCCGGAGATCTTGCTGGCCAGGGTAGTTGACTTACACCTTCTAGAGCACGTTGGGTGGCACGGGATACATGCGGACGTGCATTGTCCTGTTGGAACAGCAAGTTCCCTTGCCGGTCTAGGAATGGTAGAACGATGGGTTCGATGACGGTTTGGATGTACCGTGCACTATTCAGTGTCCCCTCGACGATCACCAGTGGTGTACGGCCAGTGTAGGAGATCGCTCCCCACACCATGATGCCGGGTGTTGGCCCTGTGTGCCTCGGTCGTATGCAGTCCTGATTGTGGCGCTCACCTGCACGGCGCCAAACACGCATACGACCATCATTGGCACCAAGGCAGAAGCGACTCTTATCGCTGAAGACGACACGTCTCCATTCGTCCCTCCATTCACGCCTGTCGCGACACCACTGGAGGCGGGCTGCACGATGTTGGGGCGTGAGCGGAAGACGGCCTAACGGTGTGCGGGACCGTAGCCCAGCTTCATGGAGACGGTTGCGAATGGTCCTCGCCGATACCCCAGGAGCAACAGTGTCCCTAATTTGCTGGGAAGTGGCGGTGCGGTCCCCTACGGCACTGCGTAGGATCCTACGGTCTTGGCGTGCATCCGTGCGTCGCTGCGGTCCGGTCCCAGGTCGACGGGCACGTGCACCTTCCGCCGACCACTGGCGACAACATCGATGTACTGTGGAGACCTCACGCCCCACGTGTTGAGCAATTCGGCGGTACGTCCACCCGGCCTCCCGCATGCCCACTATACGCCCTCGCTCAAAGTCCGTCAACTGCACATACGGTTCACGTCCACGCTGTCGCGGCATGCTACCAGTGTTAAAGACTGCGATGGAGCTCCGTATGCCACGGCAAACTGGCTGACACTGACGGCGGCGGTGCACAAATGCTGCGCAGCTAGCGCCATTCGACGGCCAACACCGCGGTTCCTGGTGTGTCCGCTGTGCCGTGCGTGTGATCATTGCTTGTACAGCCCTCTCGCAGTTGGTTCAAATGGCTCTGAGCACTATGGGACTCAACTGCTGAGGTCATTAGTCCCCTAGAACTTAGAACTAGTTAAACCTAACTAACCTAAGGACATCACAAACATCCATGCCCGAGGCAGGATTCGAACCTGCGACCGTAGCGGTCCTGCGGTTCCAGACTGCAGCGCCTTTAACCGCACGGCCACTACGGCCGGCCCTCTCGCAGTGTCCGGAGCAAGTATGGTGCGTCTGACACACCGGTGTCAATGTGTTCTTTTTTCCATTTCCAGGAGTGTATATTCCTTACTATCATTTCTTGTTAATAATATTAGCTTGTTCCCAAGAAAAAGCAGCTTCCACTCAGTTAATACTCGGCAGAAATGAAACCTGCATTTGGATCGGACTTCCTTAACTCTTGTGCAGAAAGGTACGCAGTGTACTGCTGCATCCATTTTCAATAAGCTACCACTCGAATTCAAAAATCTTAGCAGTAATCCACGCGCTTTCAAATCCAAACTGAAGAGTTGCCTCATAAGTCACTCATTCTATTCCGTCCAGGAGTCCCTTGAAAAATTAAGCTGAATCTTGTTGTATTGTTGATTGCGTTTACTTAAACTTATGGACTCACTTTTTTCGGGTTCATAAACATTTATTTTTATCTGTTATTACTTTTATGCTGTAATTTCATGTATTGACACGTTCCATGACCTTGGAGATTTGCTCCTCAGTTTGGTCCCACTGAGCTTGACATGTAAATAAATAAATAAATAAAATAAGATAAATTTTTGAGATCTGAACAAAAGATGATGCACAGATGATTCAACAAATATGTCAAAACATGTTTGGCACATAACAAGATAAGTTCTTTGCATTAATTGTTGGGTGAAATTCAGATAATTAAGGATGTTAAAACATTTGAGTCGGCTTTTTTATTTCTATTTTTTAATTTGAAAATCCTTGATGAGAAGAAGTTTTCTTGAAATGTACTGCAGAATATTTTGCAGAATTCGGCTGAAATTAGTTGTCTGATGAGACAGGTGTACACAGTGAAGAAGATTACGTTTGGATTTACTTCCAACGCAAGTCAGTTTCTACTCGTATTACCGTGTTTTAAAAAGAAACCTACCAGTCCACCCAGATAAAATGGCTAAACGGAACGACTCGTAGAAGCGGTGAATGTCAGTGTGACGCACGCTCTGGAATCGCCATTCCCCGTCTGCTAATTTCGATAACACTTGCTCCAATAGCAGTGCGCTGTTGGCCCGTGGGCCAGCCAGCCGCCAGCCTCGCCCTACCTTGAAGATGGTGCAGGAGGTGGTGAGCGCGAGGCAGACGGAGGTGGCGACGGTGGGCAGGTTGGACCAGTGGCCGCGCAGGCCTGCCAGCTGCCCCAGCACGCTGCACAGCAGCATGAGCAGGCTCCAGGCGGTGTAGGCCGAGTACAGCAGCCGCCTGCCCCCCGTGGGCCACAGCCCGACCGCGCGCAGCACGCCGCACGGCAGCCGCAGGTCCACCAGCTGCGCACACACGCAAGGAAGCGCCCTTCAGCAGGTGCAGCTCACACCACCACACTGCGCCAGCGCACGAGTTGTTGCGACCTTTCCACAGAGGTCGGTGTAGCCTGGTAACGATAAAACAAATGCTCAGTTATCAGTTCGAGCCGAGTCTTTTATCCCTTTCCCGTAGGCGTTTTTGAGACATAATGAAGCACTACGTTAAAACCCTGTCATTTCGTAAGCATAGTGTGTCAAGCACAGACACCGTGAGGCAGCTAGCAAACATGACGGTCACCAAAAACCTAGTTATGCCTTATTATGGCAGCCCAAATAACTGTAATTGGGTAGTGGAACTAGTTTTCAACATACACTACTGGCCATTAAAATTGCTACACCAAGAAGAAATGCGGATGTTAAACGGGTATTCATTGGACAAATATATTATGCTAGAACTGGCAAGTGATTACATTTTCACGTAATTTGGGTGCATAGATCCTGAGAAATCAGTACCCAGCACAACCACCTCTGGCCGTAATAACGGCCTTGATACGCCTGAGCATTGAGTCAAACAGAGCTTGGATGGCGTGTCCAGGTTCAGCTGCCCATGCAGCTTCAACACGATAGCACAGTTCATCAGGAGTAGTGACTGGCGTATTGTGACTAGCCAGTTGCTCGGCCACCATTGACCTGACGTTTTCAATTGGTGAGAGATCTGGAGAATGTGCTGGCCAGGGTAGCAGTCGAACATTTCTGTATCCAGAAAGGCCCGTACAGGACCTGCAACATGCGGTCGTGCATTATCCTGCTGAAATGTAGGGTTTCGCAGGGATCGAATGAAGGGTAGAGCTACGAGTCGTAACACATCTGAAATGTAACATCCACTGTTCAAAATGCCGTCAATGCGAAAGAGGTGACCGAGACGTGTAACCAATGGCACTGCATACCATCACGCCGGGCGATACGCCGGTATCGCCATGACGAATTCACGCTTCCAATATGCGTTCACCGCGATGTCGCCAAACACCGATGCGACAATCATGATGCTGTAAACAGAACCTGGATTCATCTGAAAAAATGACGTTTTGCCATCCGTGCAACCAGGTTCGTCGTTGAGTACACCATCGCAGGTGCTCCTGTCTGTGATGCAGCGTCAAGGTTAACCGCAGCCATGGTTTCCGAGCTGATAGTCTATGCTGCTGCAAACGTCGTTGAACTGTTCGTGCAGATGGTTGTTGTCTTGCAAACGTCCTCATCTGTTGGCTGAGGGATCGAGACGTGGATGCACGATCCGTTACAGCCATGCGGATAAGATGCCTGTCATCTCGATTGCTAGTGACACGAGGTCGTTGTGATCCAGCACGGCGTTCCGTATTACCCTCCTGAACCCACCAATTCCATATTCTGCTAACAGTCATTGGTTCTCGACCAACGCGAGCGGCAATGTCGCGATACGATAAACCGCAATCGCAATAGGCTACAACCGACATTTATCAAAGTCGGAAACTTGATGGTACGCATTTCTCCTCCTTACACGAGGCACCACAACAACGTTTCACCAGGCAACGCCGGTCAACTGCTGTTTGTGTATGAGAAATCGGTTGGAAACTTTCCTCGCGTCAGCACGTTGTAGGTGTCGCCACCGGAGCCAACCTTGTGTGAATGCTCTGAAAAGCGAATCATTTGCATATCACAGCATCTTCTTCCTGTCGGTTAAATGTCACGCCTGTAGCACGTCATATTCGTGGTGCAGCGATTTTAATGGCCAGTAGTGTAGTCACCAAATGCCTGTTGAAGCAGTCGCCACCCGTTCCTTTCCTGCACGACAGACAGCCGCTCCTTGGTCACAGAACCTACAGAGACAGACGCACATATGTCGGCCAGTGCCCGTGTCTCTCACTCTGTGATTGCTGTCTGTCAGTTCTTCGATTGCGTATAAATTCTGGTCTGCGGCCCACATCGATGGCCTTCCAGGTCAGCATCTCTGAGACTCCATTGCACTAGAGCTGGACATGACATTTCATTTGACCCACATGCAGCCAGATTTTATCGTTGAATCTGTGTGCAATTTAGACAATTCAGACGTCTTCCCCAGAAGAATTGTGCTGTCACGTGTACTTCAAATTTGGGGTTCCTTTGTAGTTTTCACGCCCACTCACTCACACACCTATTACTTGTAACGCTAGCAGAATTGTATCTGCAGCAAGTGTTGTAGTTATTCACTGCAGGTTCGAGCCTAGGGAAAGGAGGACAGCAACCGGCACGTCTGGTAGTATGATAATGCTGTAATCAGCTGGTTATCACAGGGCATTCAAAAACAGATAACGATCTCATCTGAGGGTCCACTGACAATGATTGCTGCTGTCACGTTAAACGCTTGTGCTCGTTATAATCAAGGTCATCCCCCCTCCCTCCGGATAATCACTGGCAGTTGTTCAGGGCCACACCCATCATACCTCTTCCTCTCTCCCTGCTTACCCCTGTCCCCTGGAACAATAAGATTCGAGCACCCCCTCCCTCTTTTCATATTTTATAACTGGGTCACGTAAGTGGATGACTTCAATCTGGAGCTACTCACCATAGGGTGGCTATTTGTTAATAGCACAATAATGTTATTGTAATTATCTTAAGTAATTTCAGTTGTGCTCTATGGTGTGAGAATCCCTTGATCACAAATTAAATTTAATATTACGCCATTTTCGTCATTTAACGAACCAGAAGAGGCCACATCCAGGAATACACGTAACTACTATAATTTTCCCATATACACCAATAATTTTTACATATTTTTCCACATTTTAAATAGTTTTTCGTATTAAATGAAACAACAAGTTTATTGTTACCAGTCACTGTTTATTTATCTCCAAGGCTCAAACCTCCATCATCAGGTGGATTTATATTTGTTAGTATGACATTTGTGTGTGTTGTGTTACGAGTTTTTGGACGAACTTGTGGCACTGTCTCCAGTGGTCACAGTTTCCTTTCACTGTCGTAACACATCACATGTGTACTGTCATATTTTGTAAACAAAAATTTATGTGTGTTACAAAACTAACGTGTTGCCCTCTTGGTCGAGATATTGGCATCATAGCAAATTCTACAAGCACTGCAGTTTTACCGATTTCCAAACAAAGACTGCATTTGTAAGAAATACCACATCACAGTCTTCATAAGTCACCGTCCTACATGTCTTGTACGTGGTGTCATAGTTCAGACATTAAAACGAACATGTTGTTGGAAACAGTGACGCCACATGTCCATTATAATTATCCGGGCTGTTATGCCGTGGTCGGTTGGTGAATTCTTTCTAAGATCCTAACGTTTCGTCCCCGTCTGCGGGAGACATCTTCAAGGGGGTCTGTAGCTCCAGCTACAGACCCCCTTGAAGATGTCTCCCGCAGACGGGGACGAAACGTTAGGATCTTAGAAAGAATTCACCAACCGACCACCGCATAACAGCCCGGATAATTACAATGGACATGACATTTCCGGCCGTGAAAGTCTACATTTTAGTAAATGACGCCACAGTATATTATGTCTGCCCCCGGCAGCTGAGTGGTCAACGCGACAGAATGTCAATCCTCAGGGCCCGGGTTGGATTCCCGGTTCGGTTGGAGATTTTCTCCGCTCAGGGACTGGGTGTAGTGTTGTCCTAACCACCATCATTTCATTCCCATCGACAGGCAAGTCGCCGAAGTGGCGTCAACTCGAAAGACTTGCACCTGGCGAATGGCCTACGCGACGGGAGGCAGTAGTCACACGACATTTATATTTATTTTAGTATATTTATGACGTCTCAGCAAAATTCCCAGGTTTACCGATTTCCAACCAACGATATGTTATGAACACTTGGTTCAAGAACCATAAAAGAAGGTTGTATACATCGAAGAAGCCTGGAGATACTGACAGGTTTCAGATGGATTGTATAATGGTAAGACAGAGATTTAGGAACCAAGTTTTAAATTGTAAGACATTTCCAGGAGCAGATGTTGACTCTGATCACAATCTATTAGTTATGAACTGTAGATCAAAACTGAAGAAACTGCAAAAAGGTGGGAACTTAAGGAGATGGGACCTAGATAAACTGACTAAACCAGAGGTTGTACAGAGTTTCAGGGAGAGCATAGGCGAACAATTGACAGGAATGGGGGAAAGAAATACAATAGAAGAAGAATGGGTAGCTTTGAAAGATGATGTAGTGAAGGCAGCAGAGGACCTAGTAGGTAAAAAGACGAGGACTAGTAGAAATCCTTGGGTAACAGAAGAAATACTGAATTTAATTGATGAAAGGAGAAAGTATAAAAATGCAGTAAATGAAGCAGGCAAAAAGGAATACAAACGTCTCAAAAATGAGATCGACAGGAAGTGCAAAATGGCTAAGCAGGGATGGCTAGAGGACAAATCTAAGGATGTAGAGGCTTATCTCACTAGGGGTAAGATAGATACTGCCTACAGGAAAATTAAAGAGACCTTTGGAGAAAAGAGAACCACTTGTATGAATATCAAGAGCTCAGATGGAAACCCAGTTCTAAGCAAAGAAAGGAAAGCAGAAAGGTGGAAGCAGTATATAGAGGGTCTATACAAGGGTGATGTACTTGAGGACAATATTATGGAAATGGAAGTGGATGTAGTTGAAGATGAAATGGGAGATACGATACTGCGTGAAGAGTTTGACAGAGCACTGAAAGACATGAGTCGAAACAAGGCCCCGGGAGTAGACAAAATTCCATTAGAACTACTGACGGCCTTGGGAGAGCCAGTCCTGACAAAACTCTACCACCTGGCGAGCAAGATGTATGAGACAGGGGACATACCTTCAGACTTCAAGAAGAATATAATAATTCCAATCCCAAAGAAATCAGGTGTTGACAGATGTGAAAATTACCGAACTATCAGTTTAATAAGTCGCGGATGCAAAATACTAACGCGAATTCTTTACAGACGAATGGAAAAACTGGTAGAAGCCGACCTCGGGGAAGATCAGTTTGGATTCCGTAGAAATATTGGAAGACGTGAGGCAATACTGACCCTACGACTTATCTTAGAAGAAAGATTAAGGAAAGGCAAACCTACATTTCTAGCATTTGTAGACTTAGAGAAAGCTTTTGACAATGTTGACTGGAATACTCTCTTTCAAATTCTGAAGGTGGCAGAAGTAAAATACAGGGAGAGAAAGGCTATTTACAATTTGTACAGAAACCAGATGGCAGTTTTAAGAGTCGAGGGACATGAAAGCGAAGCGGTGGTTGGAAAGGGAGTGAGACAGGGTTGTAGCCTATCCTCGACGTTATTCAATCTGTATATTGAGCAAGCAGTGAAGGTAACAAAAGAAAAATTCGGAGTAGGTATTAAACTCCATGGAGAAGAAATAAAAACTTTGAGGTTCGCCGATGACATTGTAATTCTGTCAGAGACAGCAAAGGACTTGGAAGAGCAGTTGAACGGAATGGACAGTATCTTGAAAGGAGGATATAAGATGAACATCAACAAAAGCAAAACGAGGATAATGGAATGTAGTCGAAGTAAGTCGGGTGATGCTAAGGGAATTAGATTATGAAATGAGACACTTAAAGTAGTAAAGGAGTTTTGCTATTTGGGGAGCAAAATAACTGATGATGGTCGAAGTAGGGGGGATACGCTAAACAGATTCAGAAGGATGTAGGTTGCAGTAGGTACTGGGAGATGAAGAAGCCTGCACAGGACAGAGTTGCATGGAGAGCTGCATCAAACCAGTCTCAGGACTGAAGATCACATCAACGACAACATATATAAATAATCACATAGGGAGATGATGACCTGTATTTCCAACCACTGGAGGTTATTCAAGGCAGACAAGTCTAAGCAAGGGTACAACCAATCAACGTGACACCTGTTGGGGTAGACCATACGTCAGATGCTTACATGTGTGGTACCGCTGCAGTAGCGCTGGCTGAGAAAGTTGCAATATTTAGCGACAGATCTGCCTCCTGGTGGCAAAATCACTGCTATGAAAGCAGGCACTCCAGGAAGAGACATTCTACCCATGGCAAACAGGCCCCAACATGTCAGTGGGAATATGAGGGCTGCACTGCAGATCAGCGCCCTCCCCTCCCTCCTCACACTCTCTGGCCCAGTCAGAGTCGAGCTGCCGAACCAACCTGGTTTCAGAACTAGCGCTTATCTATGGGCGACGTCAATCTTGGTTAACAAGAATTCCCGGCAACACCGCGAAGTCAACTATTGCTAGAAAATTCGTAAATAACTAAAAAAAAATCCGAGTAGGAGCACTACCTATACTTCTCTGTCCATCACAATGGTTAGGTTAGTGTGGTGTTTCCTTGAAACGTGGCAGGAATGGCACAGTGCGACAAATCTGCTACATTCCCCTACACGTGAACCATACTGAGCACATCGGGAAAAAATTAGCGACAAATACAATCCTGCAAGCACAGTGGCGGTGGACTCGATCTGCCTGTGCTCGCAACGTAGAATAAAAAGACTTTTAACACGAAATAGTATCTTGTTATCGTAGTGCGCTGCGTCACTGTAAGACTCTAGAATACATGCAGAAATAATCCAATGTATTTACACACGTCCTCTCCACCCAAATGAGACTGAGTTATGGCCACTGTGCAGCAAAAATTAACGATTTCTACATATGAAGTCAAAGACTCACAGAGGTGACGGCACATCTCTCACTTTATGATAAAGTGCAACGTTGGAGAGCTGCAGACTTTTCATGCCATTTGTCGATAACTCAAATCTCCAAAGCCTACATGTAGCTACAATTAACTATTCACAAACAGGAATGAACGAGAACAACACACGCATACTGACTGTTGGGAAGAAACGGCCTGCACGTACCTGATCGCAGTAGAATCGCCGCTACTTCTTCTCGATTCTCATGACGCAATTAACTCCACGTTGCCTCCTCAGCCTGCAACGTCTTGCATACGAAGTACTCCATCCCTCCGAGAAGTATAACGCATCTGTACTTTCAACGTAGTCGAACCTTTCAGCAGGGGAAGTTGCACCACGCCCACATCACCACACTCATTGGCTCCAAGTAATCGCGGGAAATATTGCTACACATCAAACATTCGCTGCCCAGTCTCGCTAGCGTTAACCGCCGCATGCCTCCCCCCCACCCACAAGTCATCAATAGCAACGCCTGGCACGGAGAGGCCAGTTTGTGACCAGTAAAAGCAGCAGCAGCTGTATACCGACCACGCGCTGCCGTCACTTGTTATGCAGGTAGTAAGTCACATGAGTAAAGCACTATACAGCCAGCAGATGGTGAATGCAGGCAGCTGCAAAACATCCTAAAATCTTTTTCTTATTATATGTCTCCCTAAATACCGTGAGTGGAACGCCACTAATTGTAGAAAAATTTCCCATGCAGCAGGAGTTTATTAAGTCGTCCGCACAAAGAAAAAACAGTCTGTCACTAGCGATGACAAATAAGCAGTAAGTTGTGTCGTGTTGACAGCCTGACCACCGTGATGGCATCATTAAATTTATCGTTTTATTCACGCATACAATGGCAAAATACGATGGATGTATTGCAAGACAGGTCTGCCCACCGCTTCCTACGAAGATGAAAAACGGAGATCGAAATAAAAAAAAAACTTATGGTCAGCCTATGTAGTTTATAAAGTTGAAGGCCACATCCAGTAGCAGTGAATTATTTGTTGCTTTTGGTAATACTGTAATACACTCCTTGCTAACTAGGTACAAGACTTTTACCAAAACCAATCATGAAATCCTGCTCGAATGTTAATGTGCTGTCGTCGTGAGCATCTGTGGAAAGATGTAGAAGGGCAGTGAAACTACTACTAGGCGCTAAATGATTGGACGTCCACGACTCCCCCCAGAACGTGAGGTTCGGAGGTTCAAAAATTCAAATGGCTCTGAGCACTTTGGAACTTAACATCGGAGGTCATCAGCCCCCTAGAACTGCGCGGTTCCGGACTGAAGCGCCTAGAACCGCTCGGCCACCGTGGCCGGCGAGGTTCGGAGCATTATCTGCTCCGTAAAGTAGGATGGATGGTGATCTGTGGCGTCTCTAACGAAAGAGCACAATCCTGATGCATCCACAAGTGTTTCGGACACACCATTCATCGTACATTGTTGAACATGGAGCTTCACATCAAACCACCCCTACGTGTTTATATGTTGGCCCAACGACATCATCAGTTACGACTGCAGTGATCACAGGAACACAGGAATTCGAGCGTCAATCAATGGAAATGTATCGGCTCTTCGGATGAATCCACAAAACGCCGTCATCGAGGTGAACGGCGACTCGAAACGTGCAGCGCCCACGTACGCAGGCTGGAGGGAGCAGTATTATGCTACGGGAGACATTCACTTGCATAGGACCTGTGGTAGTGATCGAAAAAGCACTGTCATGTGCGAACTACTTGCATATCTTCGTGCTTGATGCCTTCCCGATGACGATGTTAGTATTCAGCAGCGTAATTGTTCATGTCTCGGAGACAGAGCCATGCTACAGTAGGCTGAACTCACGTTGATGTCTCTGCGACCAAATTTGCCTGATGTAGATCCTATGGAAACCATCTGTGCCGCTATAGGGTGCCAACACCACGTACTAAAACCAGCGGTCCCTTATTTCTACTTCTACATCTACATTTATACTCCGCAAGCCACACAACGGTGTGTAGCGGAGGGCACTTTACGTGCCACTGTCATTACGTCCCTATTCTGTTCCAGTCGCGTATGGTTCGCGGGAAGAACGACTGTCTGAAAGGCTCCGTGCGCGCTCGAATCTCTCTAATTTTACATTCGTGATCTCCTCGGGAGGTATAAGTATGGGGAAGCAATATATTCGATACCTCATCCAGAAACGCATCCTCACGAAACCTGGAGAGCAAGCTACTCCGCGATGCAGAGCGCCTCTCTTGCCGAGTCTGCCACTTGAGTTTGCTAAACATCTCCGCAACGCTATCATAGTTACCAAATAACCCTGTGACGAAACGCGCCGCTCTTCTTTGGATCTTCTCTATCTCCTCCGTCAACCCGATCTGGTACGGATACCACACTGATGAGCAATACTCAAGTATAGATCGAACGAGTGTTCTGTAAGCCACCTCCTTTGTTGATGGACTACATTTTCTAAGGACTCTCCCAATGAATCTCAACCTGGTACCCGCCGTACCAACAATTAATTTTATATGATCATTCCACTTCAAATCGTTCCGTACGCATACTCCCAGATATTTTACAGAAGTAACTGCTACCAGTGTTTGTTCCGCTATCATATAATCATGCAATAAAGGATCCTTCTTTCTATGTATTCGCAATACATTACATTTGTCTATGTTAAGGGTCAGTTGCCACTCCCTGCACCAAGTGCCTATCTGCTGTAAGTCTTCCTGCATTTCGCTACAATTTTCTAATGCTGCAACTTCTCTGTATACTACAGCATCATCCGCGAAAAGCCGCATGGAACTTCCGACACTACCAGGTCATTTATATATATTGTGAAAAGCAATGGTCCCATAATACTCCCCTGTGGCACGCCAGAGGTTACTTTAACGTCTGTAGACGTCTCTCCATTGATAACAACATGCTGTGTTCTGTTTGCCAGAAACTCTTCAAACCAGCCACACAGCTGGTCTGATATTCCGTAGGCTCTTACTTTGTTTATCAGGCGACAGTGCGGAACTGTATCGAACGCCTTCCCGAAGTCAAGGAAAATATCATCTACCTGGGAACGCGTATCCAATATTTTCTGGGTCTCATGAACAAATAAAACGAGTTGGGTCTCACACGATCGCTGTTTCCGGAATCCATGTTGACTTCTACAGAGTAGATTCTGGGTTTCCAAAAATGACATGATACGCGAGCAAAAAACATGTTCTAAAATTCTACAACAGATCGACGTCAGAGATAAAAGTCTATAGTTTTGCGCATCTGCTCGACGACCCTTCTTGAAGACTGGGACTACCTGTGCTCTTTTCCAATCATTTGGAACCTTTCGTTCCTCTAGAGACTTGCGGTACACCGCTGTTAGAAGGGGGGCAAGTTCTTTCGCGTACTCTGTGTAGAATCGAATTGGTATCCCGTCAGGTCCAGTGGACTTTCCTCTGTTGAGTGATTCCAGTTGCTTTTCTATTCCTTGGACACTTATTTCGATGTCAGCCATTTTTTCGTTTGTGCGAGGATTTAGAGAAGGAACTGCAGTGCGGTCTTCCTCTGTGAAACAGCTTTGGAAAAAGGTGTTTAGTATTTCAGCTTTACACGTGTCATCCTCTGTTTCAATGCCATCATCATCCCGGAGTATCTGGATATGCTTTTTCGAGCCACTTACTGATTTAACGTAAGACCAGAACTCCCTAGGATTTTCTGTCAAGTCGGTTCATAGAATTTTACTTTCGAATTCACTGAACGCTTCACGCATAGCCCTCCTTACGCTAACTTTGACATCGTTTAGCTTCTGTTTGTCTGAGAGGTTTTCGCTGCGTTTACACTTGGAGTGAAGCTCTCTTTGCTTTCGCAGTAGTTTCCTAACTTTGTTGTTGAACCACGGTGGGATTTTCCCGTCCCTCACAGTTTTACTCGGCACGTACCTGTCTAAAACACATTTTACGATTGCCTTCAACTTTTTCCATAAACACTCAACATTGTCAGTGTCGGAACAGAAATTTTCGTTTTGATCTGTTAGGTAGTCTGAAATCTGCCTTCTATTACAGATACACTTTCCTCCCTTTTTTTATATTCCTATTAACATCCATATTCAGGGATGCTGCAACAGCCTTACGATCACTGATTCCCTGTTCTGCACTTACAGAGTCGAAAAGTTAGGGTATGTTTGTTATCAGTAGGTCCAAAATGTTATCTCCACGAGTCTGTTCTCTGTTTAATTGCTCGAGGTAATTTTTGGATAGTGCACTCAGTATAATGTCACTCGATGCTCTGTCGCTACCACCCGTCCTAAACATCTGAGTGTCCCAGTCTATATCTGGTAAATTGAAATCTCCACCTAAGACTATAACACGCTGAGAAAATTTATGTGAAATGTATTCCAAATTTTCTCTCAGTTGTTCTGCCACTAATGCTGCTGAGTGGGGAAGTCGGTAAAAGGAGCCAATTATTAACCTAGCTCGGTTGTTGAGTGTAACCTCCACCCATAATAATTCACAGGAACTATCCACTTCTACTTCACTACAGGATAAACTACTACTAACAGCGACAAACACGCCACCACCGGTTGTATGCAATCTATCCTTTCTAAACACCGTCTGTGCCTTTAAAAATTTCGGCAGAATTTATCTCTGGCTTCAGCCAGCTTTCTGTACCTATAACGATTTCAGCTTCGGTGCTTTCTATCAGCGCTTGAAGTTCCGGTACTTTACCAATGCAGCTTCGACAGTTTACAATTACAATACCGATTGCTGCTTGGTCCCCGTATGTCCTGACTTTGCCCCACACCCTTTGAGGCCGTTTCCCTTTCTGTACTTGCCCGAAGCCATCTAACCTAAAACACCGCCCAGTCCACGTCACACAACCCCTGCTACCCGTGTAGCCGCTTGCTGCGTGTAGTGGACTCCTGACCTATCCAGCGGAACCCGAAACCCCACCAGCCTATGGCACGCCAACGGCATGACCTTTGCATAGACATCTAATGCCACACCTCCACAAACCTGCCGCCAAACTGTCGGGTGCGTGATATGTAGAATCTTTCCAAAGACGTCTATACAAGCTGTTATGCATGTGGTCATGATGTTCTGGCTCATCAGTGTACACTGCGGTTTACAAGGGTAGAGGTACAGGTGCATGTATTAGACTATAATCTTGCAACTCAATCTCCATCCCATCCTTAAACTTCTTGAATTTTTTTCTCCCAATGGATTTTTCATCCACCATAAAATGAGTATCCCGAAATTCCTCGCGTCCCTATCGCGACAATAATTGCGCTTATGATTGGTAAATACGAAGGTTGGAACCTAAATAGTGGCAACTATTTATTCACAACCGATACAAAAGAGTTACATGTTTGCACCTGTACTGTCCTTCAAAGTAGACACGAGCATTGTGCAGAACCCGTTGCCAGCGATGTGGAAGGCGCAGTATGCCGTTAGCAGAGCGAACAGCAAGATGGCGTGATATTCTGGATCAGAAACAAAGTGCAAAAGTTTTGTTTTTCTGTGTAAAAAAAGCAGCCACACACCATCCAACGAACAGACAAGATGTTCGCTAAGTAATGAAGACGGCAACAGAAGAAAGAGCACAGAAAATATGTCACAAACAACGCCGATAATAAAACTTCCTGGCAGATTAAAACTGTGTGCCGGGCCCAAGTTGCGATACGATGCGCCAGAGCCACGCGCCGAACGCGACGGCCTTCCCTCTGGGCAGTGCCACGTGGCCGCCCGCAGCCCGGTCTCCTCCCTACTGTACACTCGCGTGACCGCCGCAGCCGGCACTCAGGTACAGTGGCTGCGCTCCTGCCAAGTCTCTTTCTGCAGTATCACAGAAGCAATATGCAGCTTCTCGTAGCCCTACTACTCCATCTCGTTCGAAACTCAGTGACGTATTAAAAATGGCCTTTCTGTCATCTTAATAAAGGCATTCTTGACGAACATCAACCCACAACGTCCAGTCTTAAAGGTAACAAACAGAGCTCAAGAACATTACAGCACATATTTAAAGCAAACCTGATTTGAATCCCCATAATGGCGCTACTACAGCCAGTCGTACGAGACTACCGGGAAATATGAATATGCATCATTTTTCAGATGTAGAAACACGCCTACCGTCTTCTCGTTTATGTGGTGCAGCCCCTCCTTGGTGTTCTGATTTTTTTTTCCATCGTGTATTTTAGAGCCGATATTTACTGGACTTTTTATCTTGTTTTGGTCTACAATATCACCTCTCAAAATAAGGGAAATGTTTTTTAACATCCTGTATTTACTCCTCCTGGATGAACTTTGGGTGGCATGTGATAGTTGTGTCATGCATGTATGCATCGTGTAAATGACTGTTGCGTATTTGTAGTGCAGTGTTCTTATTACGATGCGTGTCTGGCCTCATGTGCTACCGAGTTGAATGCCGCCAGAAGAGATGGCTAAAATGGTTCAAATGGCTCTGAGCACTATGGGACTCAACTGCTGAGGTCAGTAGTCCCCTAGAACTTAGAACTAGTTAAACCTAACTAACCTAAGGACATCACACACATCCATGCCCGAGGCAGGATTCGAACCTGCGACCGTAGCGGTCTCGCGGTTCCAGACTGCAGCGCCAGAACCGCGCGGCCAGAAGAGATGGCTTGCGGTGACTGTAAGGGGTCGCCGCCGCCGCGCAGCCCCGTGCTCGCACGGAGAGAGCGCCACCACAGTCTCGCGCCACATTAAACTTTCAAAAAGAATTAAAAATTTATATTTGATACCAAAATGCCAAAAATTCGCATTTGAGTAAATGAATACCGGGACTGGACAAAAATATGGAAACACGGTGAGAAATGCGTCCCTGAACGTCAGGGCAGGGGCAGGGGCAGGGGCAGTAGCGTCCCAGGCGCACGCTGCTGCTCGGCTGAGAGCTCGCGCCTCACGTTGTCGGATCTCTGTTCACTCTAATCGGGATGCTTGATAACCACCTTGTTTGTCACGCAGTTATTCGCTTCGGTCGTGTCTTGGACTTGTCCTTCCGCTGCTCTGGGCATTGTCGTCAATGTTGGGGCGAAGGTTCCTCTTAAGGCCTCGTTGTCGTCCATCTTGTTTGTCTCTGTCTGTCTGCCTGTAGCGTTTCACTCGCCTGCCTTTAGTTTGTGTTATTCGTCCGCAGGCAGTCGCTAGGCCGAACCACCTCCCGCTACTGCAGCCTCAAACGTTCTCCGTCGTTTCCACCTTTCAGTGACCCTAAGGAGCTCTGGGACTCATACTTCCATCGTCTCAAACAGCATTTCACGACGTTTCAGGCCACAGATGATTCACTGCATCGATTTTTGTCTTTGTCTTGCCCTTTATCAGAATCTTTCTTTCTGTTTAGAAGGTTGTCCACCAAGTCAGACAACGTACACTCTCCTTTCAGCACAACAGATGCCTTCTGTTCCCAGAGGTATTATGTGGCTGCCTTCACACTACAGTTCTATCAATAGAATAAACAGTTCAGACAATGATAACGCTCTCTTTGGTCGCTAATTTGCAAGATCTCAGCTGCAAATAGGATTTCACTTGCACCAGTCAAGGTTGCAAGGTTTCGTCCACGCACTCCTACATTCATGACCTGGTGGTCCAGCTTGTACGAGACCCGGAGATCTGCACTGCGGCGTTGAAAATAGATAACCCGTCTCTGGAGAACATTTTGCGAATCATGCACCCGTTTGAGATCGCACAGGTGGCTAACAGAACTACTCGTGGTGTGACAGCCGTAGCACTGCCACCCTTCAAGGTTCCGCCAATACTGTGGATCGTCCATGTCTGGTGAAATCTTGTCATTCAGATATTTTAAAACACGGTTACACAAATGTCAGACGCCGGCCGCTGTGGCCGAGCGGTTCTAGACGCTTCAGTCCGGAACCGCGCTGCTGCCACGGTCGCAGGTTCGAATCCTGCCTCGGGCGTGGATGTGTGCGATGTCCTTAGGTTAGTTAGGTTTAAATAGTTCTATGACTTGGGCAGTGATGACCTCAGACGTTAAGATGCTTAGAGCCATTTGAACCATTTTTGAAGGATGTCAGATGTTAAGTTCAGTGAAGCGAGCCTTCTAACTGAGTCAGAATGTTGTATTTGCAGATATACGTCTGACGTCTGTATGGCGTCTGAGCCTCCGGTCTGCCAGGGCCGCAGGTCACTGGGGCCACTCCCTCCGTGCCCACAGTGTTTGCCACCCACACCAGGGTGAACTGTCCAGATGGCTGGGGGCCCTGTACGCTTCGTGGCCAAGAGGGGCATCTCCTATAGGTGTGTCGCAGCTACACAACCTGCACCCGTCCCGCCCCACGAGCGCGTCACGACACCGTACTTGTGCCGCAGTCAGTAGTCCCATTAGACGACCCTTTCATGCAGAAATTACCTACAAGCTCTTCAGTTATAAAGAGAACGTGACAGAAAGGGAGCAAATAGCAACTTGTGCAGAAGCACTTTGAAAATTATTCCAGTGCAGTGAGGAAAACAATTACTAGCTTGAGAAAAAAAATTCTCATGGTGTCTGACAAATTATCAAGCAAAATATTACAGTATTTTCTTATAATACAAGCTCTTGTTCTCACCCATATACACTACTGGCCATTAAAATTGCTACACCAAGAAGAAATGCAGATGATAAACGGGTATTCATTGGACAAATACATTATACTACAACTGACATGTGATTACATTTTCAAGCAATTTGGGTGCATGGATCCTGAGAAATCCGTACTCAGAATAACCACCTGTGGCCGTGATAACGGCCTTGATACGCCTGGGCATTGAGTCAAACAGAGCTTGGATGGCGTGTACAGGTACAGCTGCCCATGCAGCTTCAACACGATAGCACAGTTCATCAAGAGTAGTGACTGGCGTATTGTCACGAGCCAGTTGTACGGCCACCATTGACCAGACGTTTTCAGTTGGTGAGAGATCTGGAGAATGTGCTGGCCAGGGCAGCAGTCGAACATTGTCTGTATTCAGAAAGGCCCGTACAGGACTTGCAACATGCGGTCGTGCATTTTCCTACTGAAAAGTAGGGTTTCGCAGGGATCGAATGAAGGCTAGAGCCACGGGTCGTAACACATCTGAAATGTAACGTCCACAGTTCAAAGTGTCGTCAATGCGAACAAGAGGTGACCGAGACGTGTAACCAATGGCACTCCATACCATCACGTCGGTTGATACGCCAGTATGGCGATGACGAATACACGCTTACAATGTGCGTTCACCGCGATGTCGCCAAACACGGATGCCACCATCATGATGCTGTAAACAGAAAAAATTACGTTTTGCTTTCGTGCACCCAGGTTCGTCGTTGAGTACGCCATCGCAGGCGCTCCCGTCTGTGATGCAGCGTCAAGGGTAACCGCAGCCATTGTCTCCGAGCTGATAGTCCGTGCTGCTGCAAACGTCGTCGAACTGTTCGTGCAAATGGTTGTTGTCTTGCAAACGTCCCGATCTGTTTACTCAGGGATCGAGACGTGGTTGCACGATCCGTTACAGTCATGCAGATTGGATGCCTTTCATTTCGGCTGCTAGTGGTACGAGGCCGTTGGGATCCAGCACGGCGTTCCGTATTACCCTCCTGAGCCCACCGATTCCATATTCTGCTAACAGTCATTGGATCTCGACCAACGCGAGCAGCAATGTCGCGATACGATAAACCGCAATCACGACAGGCTACAACCGACCTTTATCAAAGTCGGAAACGTGATGGTACGCATTTCTCCTACTTACACGAGGCATCACAACAACGTTTCACCAGGCAACGCCGGTCAACTGCTGTTTATGTATGAGAAATCGGTTGGAAACTTATAGGTGTCGCCACCGGCGCCAACATTGTGTGAATGCTCTGAAAAGCTAATCATTTGCATATCACAGCATCTTCTTCCTGTAGGTTAAATTTCGCGTCTGTAGCACGTTAGCTTCGTGGTGCACCAATTTTAATGGCCAGTAGTATATAAATAACTACCTACCTGTTTTAGCATTAACTTTCTCAAAATTTTGGAAAAGGCAATGTATATAAGAATGATTGAATGTGTCCGCAAATATGAGTCAGTTAGAAGGGTTGTTCCACTGAATTTGACATCCGCATTTCTACGATTGTGTTTTAAGATATCTGAATGACAAGAGTTCACTCATCGAAAATTTTTATAATCCATCTAACGCACTGACTGTGCAAATCGCAACACTCTGTTGTGGATGCTTTAAGCTTAAGGCTTTAGCGATTTAATGACTTAGTGTTTCACTTTACTTATACTAACTTATCTCAGAGACGGCTCGTGCAGCTGTCATGAAAACTCTTTCTTTCAGTGGGAACAGAGTACTGCTGGTGACCACTCCTGTTCCTACTGGGTGTGAATGACCCTCTGTTGTACTCTCATAAAGCAGAAATAGTTCTCTTTAATAACGAGCAATAACGTAAATGTTCAAACGTAGTATTGCTTGGTTTTCAGTAAACAGTCTGTTCAAATTGTGTGAAATCTTATGGGACTTAACTGCTAAGTTCATCAGTCCCTAAGTTTATAAACTTTTTAAGCTAAATTATCCTAAGGACAAACTCACACGCACACACACACACACAGACACACACACACACACTCAGCCATGCCCGAGGGAGGACTCGAACCTCCACCGGGACCAGCCACAGAGTCCATGACTGCAGCGCCTTAGATCGCTCGGCTAATCCGCGTGGCTGAACAGTCTCTCCACTTTTGTGCAATGCAAGATGTATCATTATCAGCAACAGTACATAATGGAGATAAGAAAGTATGTAAACTTGATGGTCCAAAATTCCTTGACGTCTGCACTGAACAGACAACGAATCGAAAACCACACGTTACAGATCTTGTCAAACGACTGAGGTCGGTGACATTTGATCTACGTGTAATTGCTGGTGTGAATAGTTTCCTAGTTTTGTACGACAAACCCACACATGGACACAAAGTAGTCACTGCGCAGAAACGTGCCGTAGAGATAATATCCGGCGTGTATCCTCGATTCCGTGCAGGCAAAAGTTTAAAAAATAGGACTTACTAACATCAACCTCTTAATACGTCTACTGTCTTACGACATTCATTGCGAAGATTCAAATATTATTTGAAATTAATAGTACCATTCTGAAACACTAGGAACAAAAATACCCTTTGCTATCCACAACTTAACCTCCTTCTATCACGGAAAGCGGCGAAGTCTGCAACCATCAGAATACTTGACCACCTGTCTTGTGAAATTAAGATGCTAGCATATACTGAAAACTTAAAAAACAAATTGAAGTCATTTCTGCTTAGCAACACTTTCTACTCCGCAGAAAAATTTCAGTGTGGACAGTATGTTTGTGCTTGTCTTACTTGTATCAAATTTTGTTGTACCTTACAACAAAAAGCCCAGTTTTGAGAAAATGTTTCTTATTTGTAATCCTACAGCAGTTTCCACCAATCGTTGAAAAAATTTTAAACTCAAGTTTACACCATCCTTCCATCATAATTAAGCAGAGTTCCAATGGCAATTGCTCATTGCACAACCGTCAATTTTTCACAGATTTTAATGAGAATCAGAACAGAGTTGGTAGACATTGATCCATGTACACGACACCTCTAAATGGATGTTGGACGGTTTTTAGGCGGTTTTCCATCTACCTCGACGAATGCTGGCTGGTTCCCCTTATTCCGCCTCAGTTAGACTATGTCGGTGATTGCTGCGCAAACAAGTTCTCCACTTACGCCTACTCCACCATTACTCTACCACGCAAACGTAGAGGTTACACTCGTCTGGTGTGAGACGTTCCCTGGGGGGGGTCCACCGGGGACCGAACCGCACAATAACCCTGGGTTCTGTGTGGGGCGGCGGAGGGGTGAAGTGGACTGCGGTAGTCGTCGTGGGGTTGTGGACCACTGCGGCTGTGGCGGGGACGGAGCCTCTCCGTCGCTTCTAGGTCCCCGGTTAACACATAATACAATACAATACAATGGTATGTAAATTTACGTTGTACTACCTGATACAATTGTAGTACGGTATTTATGTTTATATTTTATTGCCTGATTCTCATTATGTTCTTCTATTCACATAGCACAGAAGATAGCCACACAGTAGATGAAATCGATCTGCAGTGAACAGATTAAAACTTTTCGGTAGATGCTGCTTTTCCTCCTATATTTAAGTGTCAGGAAGTGTTTTCTAAAGGAACTTGTCTAGAATATAGCGTTGTTCAGAAATGAAACATTGACGATAAACAGTGCGGACGAGAAGAGAAAAGAAGCTTTTGAAATGTGGAACCAGAGCAGAATATAGAAGATTAGATGGCTAAATGAGTTAATCAACGAAGTGGTAGTGAATGGAACTGGTGAAAAAGACATTTGTGGTATAACTTGACTAGAAGAAGGGATGGATTTATGTGACACATTCTGAGGCATCAAGGGACCGAAAATTTCGCTACGGTGGAAAATGTGAGGGGTGGAAGTTGTCTGGGAAAACCATGAATGTCTGAACAGTTATGCAGAGATGAGAAGCCTTGCACACGCAAGCCAAATTGGACGGCTGCATGAAACCAGCAGTCTTAGGACTGAAACCCACAACAACAAAAAACGGCTTCTTATCGCAGAGCGTCTTCACGGTAGCGGAAGTGGGCTTTGAGACGCCACCGACGTTCGCTTGGCTACTTTCTGACACACCGGCCCGGCCACCTTCTGTGCCGCACAGTGCCGCGCCACAGCCTGTGGTGGGTGACGTCAGTGAGAGGGCGCGGCAGCTGCTGTCCGTCCACTACTCGAACTGCGCCACATTTTAGCTGCGTGTCTGGGAAACTGTCCGGGTGAAAACGCAGTAAGCTGCTTCAGACACAGTGTTGTCCCACAGACGAATGAAGGCATCTTGATTGATCCCCTATCTGCACACACCAGTATTATTCCCTCAAGCAGGATAGTCAATGGGAATATTTTTTTACAGATCATGAAAAGTCCAGATGCTATAAAGAAACGCATAGGGCAGTTAATATCTCATCTACAGTCGCAGTTGGATTCATTTACTGTAAATTGAGGTTAATAAAAGTAAGATATTATTTTGACGCAAGAAGACGGAAATTAAACTATAGGGACAGAGAACATTCAGCTGAATGCAACCTATGTACATATATGACGAATCTCAACAAAAAGAAGGATGGTTGCAACTACTTACAGAAAAATAATTTGGACGGTTTCGATAGATCAACATTCCTAATGAGTTTCGATCGTCTAATTATGCAGGTTGCTATGTTACTCTGTGAACACAACATCAGTTTTTTATGATCCTTCCAAAAATCATGCATCATTGTGTTAGAACGATTATTTTGCTAGAACGACATACGAGACTCCGTAAGGTCTACGTAATACATGTCGTTTCTCACTGATGAAGGCCATATTATTTATGCTTAATGCCATCAAACCACACCTACTGCAAACTGGAGGGTTGCAACGTTTCATCCTCCTATGTGTACTATGAACACTCGCCCCGGACTATAATCTGCCTCTGCTGCTTGCGTTCACATGTAAATGAAAGTAAACAAAACGTAATGCTTCTGCTGATGGTCAATTGATAGAAACGTATTATGCACTTGACAAACGTTTGAATATACCAAATCAGAAATTTATTTTGGAAACTGCTACGAATCGTCGATTTTACACGTCCCTCTAATCATACTTACTGTTATTTTGTTTGAAAGATCAAAAAGTTCGAAATAAGGTAAATTTAATAACAGAAAATGGCTATGAATAAAGGTTGTTGAGTAAAGCGTCATAAAATCTCAGGAAGTTTTGATTTTGCTTATAACAGTGAAAATATAAATTAAATATGATCGGGTAATACACCAAAGTCTTTACATTGTAATTTCGAATTTCCTGCTTTAAACACAATGAAAATTCGTACAGATATGGAATTATGAAAATTGACAGTAGACTCCCGAAATTTCAGGGGTGCATTGGTATTTTGACTTCGATGATTGTCTGAAAATAGTGCAATTTAATGCGTCAAATCACATGACAAATAGAAATAAAGAAGGAGGAAAGCAAATGAAAACCCAATTAATAACTCCATAAAACCATCTGTAATGTAGTACTTTTCTAGATAAGTAATTATCTCTGTGACATGTATCACTTACCCCAAAACAGTTATGATCTACGGAAGATACGAAAATTCGCGAAAAACGTATTTTCATCTTGCATCTGCATGCTGGGGGATTGCATTTGTTTGACTACATATATCTGCTCACAAATCCTTCTGTGGTATTCAAGAATTTGTTAAGCAAAAACACTTTCATTTGTGTTTTAAAATACTGTTGTTGTCTCTCACATGTTTCATTTCCGAGTGTAATTGGCAATGAAAGTAATAACTGTAAATTTCACTCCTGTCTCTTGCAACATTAGCCACTGGTGAGTGGTGGAGATCAGTTGTGCTTTCGAAATTATAAATATCCGTAATTATTTCAAATGAAAACGATCTACGACAAATTTCAAAAGTAAACAAATCTTATATGAAACTACGGTTAATATTTGCAAGTGCTTCGAAAAGTGAGGACGAGTTACAGGCATACGATCCTTAAGCATACTTCTGATTACACTAGTATGTGTATTTAGATATTTTGCGCAACAGAGGAGCTGCAGCAACACATTATCGTTCAGGATATCGGTCAATGAAAAATGTAAAAAAATGTTTCAACTTACTAATTTCTATGACACTGTAGTCGTCTGTTGGGCTCCTCCCAGAAGTTCTAATTCTAAGTATTTTAAATGATCTGATAAATTATTTATCTTGTTTAAATTATTATCGATACGTACGGTCAACAATTTAGAACTTAATGCCCAGTTTGCTTTCACTTCTGGCACGTGACTTTCCTGAATTATGATAAACATAATGAACCCCGTTTCTTCAAAGTTCAAACGGAGCGTATCAATAGGAAAATGATTAATCACATTCACGCAGATTACACTTTTTTCTGTTGTCCCTGACCTCCACGGATGTGAAGTGAACAAAAGACCTGACTCATGAACGTACCGGCTCGGGAAGTTCTTGCTCCGCCATGCTGCCTCAAGACTTCTCTGTGACTGTGAGCCGTGTTGGCCCATAGAGTCGTATTAAATACGCATACGAGCACCGCGCAGGGGCGCCACATGAACGTGTCTGTTTAATTAACTCCCATCACACAAAGCACCGAATGTGGAACCGGTATCGGAAACACGCGTAGCACTTGAATGATGCACAACGTTTCTGGACGGTTCACAAAAGAGAGTAAATATTGCCTGCTGGATAAGAATCATTGGACGAGCTGGGACAAGGAACTGCTGCCAGTGTCACACATTTCTTATAACCATTTTCTGTGCATTTGATGCCCCACAACTAGCTAATATGTAAAGAAAGTCATATTTATGTGTCAGTAAGAGATTTTGATAAAATGAACTCATATTTGTTACCAGTTTCAATCGAAACAATCTTCAGGTAACATAAGATGGTCCAAGATACCAATATTAAATTACTCTTACTGTTGTAGAAGTAGCAATGAAATTATAAAGAAAAGATGTTGCGTCTCCGCCATCAAGAGTAACGTGAATTTATACAATGAATTGACTAAAGTGTACAAAAATTATTGCCTTGTATAAACGCATTTCACATTGGATGACAGTGACATATGATAGTATTATATAATTATACTATTATTGATTCCCTGGTAAGACTCATTCCGTATAGGGTGCTATGATAATTCTAAATTGCCTGATGATCGTTTCGATTGAAACTGATGGCGGATAAAGGTTTATTTTGTCATCGGCTCTTTGTGGTATTTGGAGATAAATATGACTTTCTTGAATGAATCCCGTGGTCTAGGGGTAGCGTCTTTGATTCATAATCAAAACGGGTTCGATCCCCGCCACTGCCTAAATTTTGATAAATAATCAGCATTGGCGGCCGAAGACTTCCGGCATAAGAAGTCAGCCTCATTCTGTCAACGGCCTTGTCAAAGAGGGCGGAGGAGCAGATAGAGGTTCAGGGCACTCTCTTGTCCTAGGGGTGGGAAATTGCCCCTAAAGGCGGAAGAATCAGCAATGATCAACGACATGAGGATGCAGAAGGCAATGGAAAACACTGCATTAAAGACACGTAACGTGTATCCACAGGACATGTGGCCTGTAATTGAGGAAGTGTCATGATGATCTCTCCATTGGCAAAAGATTCCGGAATAGTCCCCCATTCGGATCTCCGGGAGGGGACTGCCAAGGGGAAGGTTACCATGAGAAAAAGATTGAATAATCAACGAAAGGATAACGTTCTACGAGTCGGGGCGTGGAATGTCAGAAGCTTGAACGTGGTAGGGAAACTAGAAAATCTGAAAAGGGAAATGCAAAAGGCTCAATCTAGATATAGTAGGGGTCAGTGAAGTGAAGTGGAAGGAAGACAAGGATTTCTGGTCAGATGAGTATCGGGTAATATCAACAGCAGCAGAAAATGGTATAACAGGTGTAGGATTCGTTATGAATAGGAAGGTAGGGCAGAGGGTGTGTTACTGTGAACAGTTCAGTGACCGGGTTGTTCTAATCAGAATCGACAGCGGATCAACACCGACAACGATAGTTCAGGTATACATGCAGACGTCGCAAGCTGAAGATGAACAGATAGAGAAAGTGTATGAGAATATTGAAAGGGTAATGCAGTATGTAAAGGGGGACGAAAATCTAATAGTCATGGGCGACTGGAATGCAGTTGTAGGGGAAGGAGTAGAAGAAAAGGTTACAGGAGAATATGGGCTTGGGACAAGGAATGAAAGAGGAGAAAGACTAATTGAGTTCTGTAAGAAATTTCAGCTAGTAATAGCGAATACCCTGTTTAAGAATCACAAGAGGAGGAGGTATACTTGGAAAAGGCCGGGAGATACGGGAAAATTTCAATTAGATTACATCATGGTCAGACAGAGATTCCGAAATCAGATACTGGATTGCAAGGCGTACCCAGGAGCAGATATAGACTCAGATCACAATATAGTAGTGATGAAGAGTAGGCTGAAGTTCAAGACATTAGTCAGGAAGAATCAATACGCAAAGAAGTGGGATACGGAAGTACTAAGGAATGACGAGATACGTTTGAAGTTCTCTAACGCTATAGATACAGCAATAAGGAATAGCGCAGTAGGCAGTACAGTTGAAGAGGAATGGACATCTCTAAAAAGGGCCATCACAGAAGTTGGGAAGGAAAACATAGGTACAAAGAAGGTAGCTGCGAAGAAACCATGGATAACAGAAGAAATACTTCAGTTGATTGGTGAAAGGAGGAAGTACAAACATGTTCCGGGAAAATCAGGAATACAGAAATACAAGTCGCTGAGGAATGAAATAAATAGGAAGTGCAGGGAAGCTAAGACGAAATGGCTGCAGGAAAAATGTGAAGACATCGAAAAAGATATGTTTGTCGGAAGGACAGACTCAGCATACAGGAAAGTCAAAACAACCTTTGGTGACATTAAAAGCAATGGTGGTAACATTAAGAGTGCAACGGGAATTCCACTGTTAAATGCAGAGGAGAGATCAGATAGGTGGTAAGAATACATTGAAAGCCACTATGAGGGTGAAGATTTGTCTGATGTGATAGAAGAAGAAACAGGAGTCGATTTAGAAGAGATTAGGGGATCCAGTATTAGAATCGGAATTTAAAAGAGCTTTGGAGGACTTACGGTCAAATAAGGCAGAAGGGATAGATAACATTCCATCAGAATTTCTAAAATCATTGGGGGAAGTGGCAACAAAACGACTATTCATGTTGGTGTGTAGAATATATGAGTCTGGCGATATACCATCTGACTTTCGGAAAAGCATCATCCACCCAACTCCGAAGACGGCAAGAGCTGACAAGTGCGAGAATTATCGCACAATCAGCTTAACAGCTCATGCATCGAAGCTATTTACAAGAATAATATACAGAAGAATGGAAAGAAAATTGAGAATGCGCTAGGTGACGATCAGTTTGGCTTTAGGAAAAGTAAAGGGACGAGAGAGGCAATTCTGACGTTACGGCTAATAATGGAAGCAAGGCTGAAGAAAAATCAAGACACTTTCATAGGATTTGTCGACCTGGAAAAAGCGTTGGACAATATAAAATGGTGCAAGCTGTTCGAGATTCTGAAAAAGTAGGGGTAAACTATAGGGCGAGACGAGTCATATACAATATGTACAACAACCAAGAGGGAATAATAAGAGTGGACGATCAAGAACGAAGTGCTCGTATTAAGAAGGGTGTAAGACAAGGCTGTAGCCTTTCGCCCCTACTCTTCAATCTGTATATCGAGGAAGCAATGATGGAAATAAAAGAAAGGTTCAGGGGTGGAATTAAAATACAAGGCGAAAGGATATCAATGATACGATTCGCTGATGACATTGCTATCCTGAGTGAAAGTGAAGAAGAATTAAATGATCTGCTGAACGGAATGAACAGTGTAATGAGTACACAGTATGGTTTGAGAGTGAATCGGAGAAATACGAAGGTAATGAGAAGTAGTAGAAATGAGAACAGCGAGAAACTTAACATCAGGATTGATGGTCACGAAGTCAATGAAGTTAAGGAATTCTGCTACCTAGGCAGTAAAATAACCAATGACGGACGGAGCTAGGAGGACATCAAAAGCAGACTCGCTATGGCAAAAAAGGCATTTCTGGCCAAGAGAAGTCTACTAATATCAAATACTGGCCCTAATTTGAGGAAGAAATTTCTGAGGATGTGCGTCTGGAGTACAGCATTGTATGGTAGTGAAACATGGACTGTGGGAAAACCGGAACAGAAGAGAAACGAAGCATTTGAGATGTGGTGCTATAGACGAATGTTGAAAATTAGGTGGACTGATAAGGTAAGGAATGAGGAGGTTCTACGCAGAATCGGAGAGGAAAGGAATATGTGGAAAACACTGATAAGGAGAAGGGACAGGATGATAGGACATCTGCTAAGGCATGAGGGAATGACTTCCATGGTACTAGAGGGAGCTGTAGAGGGTAAAAACTGTAGAGGAAGACAGAGATTGGAATACGCCAAGCAAATAATTGAGGACGTAGGTTGCAAGTGCTACTCTGAGATGAAGAGGTTAGCACAGGAAAGGAATTCGTGGCGGGCCGCATCAAACCAGTCAGTAGACTGATGACCAAAAAAAAAAAACTTTCTTTAAAAGTTAATCGGAACGCAAAGAACTTCTCTTCAGTGAGACACGCTTATAAAGTTACAGGTGATTATCTCCTGCTTTCTAAGTATGTCTGAACCATTCAGTTCCGTTTGCTATACATTAGAAACATAATTATGAAAAACTATTATGCTCCTCAGAATTTTTTCTGGTTTGTTCATTATTTTCAGTTAGTGGGACGTATCTGCCGAATCAGACTTCATAGAATTAAAACACACTGGTATGTAATATGTAAAAATTCATCTCCAAATTTCATCTTAAAAATTTTTATGCAATTTTTCTTTTTTTGCCGTTAGGATGAATATATTTCGCTACCGATTGTTATATAGTTTTTAATTATCATCACGATAATGTTCGTTTGGAAGCGAAAATCTGATCTGAAAAAGCCTAGGTTCCAATTTAAACATGGGCCTACTTGGGTCCCACCTCGCTGATTTCCCAAATAGATCAGCTTGTGCCGAACATTTGATAACGTAAATTTTTTTTGCCTCTTATTTTCCAGATATGAGTGAAACTATTTTTAAGCACGAAAGAGGGTTCGGGGGTTAAACAGGAAACCAAAATCTGCATGACCGAGGTGGCACTTCAATCCGGATCTCCTCAAATCGAAAGAAACCATTTCGTGTCAGCTCGGTAGGATACTGATGATGATGACGATGATAACGGTGAATAGGAATAAGAAAAGAATATGTATAGGAGCTTGCACATTCTGTACTGTGAAGCACTATCCACAGCCATTATTTTATAGCCCTGCTTAATATCACTTGACCGTCCTTATGAGCGCTTCTGTTTGTAAGTAGTATGTCAGATGACTTCCAGCTTACCAAACTAAGATTGTCACACATTTCACACTTGTAGACACAGTTGCTTCATGTATACAGATCAGACGTTACGTCTTGTGAGGAGCGACAATCTTTTTGCAAGAACAAGCTTCCGTGCTCTCAGTTGGGACAATCAGTTAAGAACATAATCGCCGCCGACGTTACGTCGCATCCAAAGACTGAAACGGCAAATACTATTTCAATACTGTCTCTCGTTTCTAGGAAATCAGCACGAGTCTTACACATCGACAAGTTATGAATTATTAAACCATTCGTACAGAAGTAAAGGGACCATAAATACAATGTACAGCCATTTTTCAAATATAAATGAATATGCTGTCAGCCCAGAAATGACAGTTTAAACAAAGGTCTTTTCTCTTACTCCTATTATTGATATCGTCTTGACAGTTTGGTCGATCCAAACAGTAATCGAACCGTCTGGAATTTTCGCGAAGAGATTTATAACCCGTGACAAACAGAAATCACGATTGCTCGACCGATGTCACCCGCTAATGTAAATCCAATATCCGGCCCACTGCGTCACCGCGCACCGTACATTAAGAGAATTTGTTACACGAAACTCGCCACAAGCAAGAAAGTTCACGAAGTGAGAGCGTTTTACAACCTTTCAGTTCAGAAGTATGTTGGAGGACGGTAAATAAGAATTTTCGTATCATCAGCTACTTAGAAAATACGGACTCAGCTTTTCCGTACGTTAGAGAACGTTATTCTTGTTGCTAAGGTCTTCAGTTCGAGGACAGGTTTTGAACACCTCTGTATGCTAGTCTACCGTGTGTAGCTCTGTTCGTCTCTGCACAACCACTACATTCTACAACCACTGAAATCCAGAACCATCTCAACCTACTTACTGCGTTCTTGCTTTGGTCACCCTATACAACTTTAACCCCACCCCACCATCACCACCAACAAAAACACACACACATGCACACACTTGCCACCGTTA
The DNA here is from genome assembly GCF_021461395.2 of Schistocerca americana. Lineage (NCBI taxonomy): Eukaryota > Metazoa > Arthropoda > Insecta > Orthoptera > Acrididae > Schistocerca > Schistocerca americana. The sequence goes on along the minus strand of NC_060122.1, from coordinate 27,030,402 downwards.
CGAATTTGCCGATTTCGTAATGCCTCAGGATGTGTGCTGCCAACCGATCCTTCCCTTAGTCAAGCTATGCCACAAATTTCTTTTTTCACCAATTCGATTCAGTACATCCTGATTAGTTGTTCGATCTACCCATCCAATGTGTAGCATTTTTCTGTAGAATCACATTTCAAAAGCTTTAGTTCTATTCTTTCTGAACTGACTCTCGTCCTCATTTCACTTCCGTACAACTCTAAGCTCCAGACAAAAATCTTCAGGAAAGATTACTAACATCTAAATTTATATTCGACGTCAACAAATTTTTCTTTTCGAAAAAGCTTTTCGTGCTATTGCCATTCTGCCTTTTACATCGCCTCTACTTCGACCATCATCAGTTATTTTGTTATCTAAATAACAAAAGTAATATACTGTTTTTTTAAAAAAAAAAAAAAAAAAAAAACACCATATACTCCGTTTAACCGCTCTTGCAGGATCTTAGCCGTCTGTGACACAATTCCAACATAACTGTGAAATCTAAAACTTTTTGTTTCTTATCTTTATTTCTTCTCCATGAACTCTAATACTCTTTCTCCTTGGTTTCCTTCAAAGCTTCTTCAATGAACGGACTAAATGCTACCTGAGGTAGGCTTCAGTCCTGTCTCTCTCCCTTCTGAACTACTGCTTCCTTTTCATATCCTTTGCCTCATAACTGCAGTCTGGTTTCGGCAAAATCTGTGAATAATCTTTTCCTCTTTTATCCTCGCCAGCTTCAGTATTTCAAAGGCTGTATTCCAGCGAACATTGTCAAAATATTTCTCTCAAACTGCAAATGTTATAAACGAGAGTTTGCCTGCCTATAAAACAAATGGGAGTGCTTTGGCAAGATTGCCACAAGTTGTTTACATTTGAGACATGACATGGGTACGTCACTTCCTTATCAACGACGTCACAAGCTATTCATGTCATCATCATAACATCACAGCTCACACCCCCTTTCAATGACGTTATATTGGCGGGAAATTTAAAAATTCAAAATAGCAGACAGTGGGAATTTTAAAAATGCAAGCATACGGATGGTAGGAAATTTTAAAAAAAATGTAGAACAACAGATGGCGGAAAATTTAAAAATGAATATTGATGCTGGTTCTAAATTAAAAATACATGATGGGAAATTAAAAAAGAAAACATCGTAAATCAAATATGCTAAAACTAATCCAGTTGTACTTTGTAACTCCTTCGCCTCCCTCTTCTCCCCAGCCTTCTACTTCCCAAAAAAAAAAAAAAAAAAAAAAATCAAACCGCCAGTCACAGAGTTCAAAAGTATCAGAACACTCTGAAATTTTTTGTACCATATTCAAAAGCATTTACACAAAAATTGCGTCAAGTGTGTAGCAATATTTATATCTCTAAAAGCATATTATAGACCATTAAAATGAAACAGTGAATCAAAATCTTAGCCACACTCAAAATTATCCGATGGATCTGAATTTTTTGTGCTTTGTTCAATAGCATTTATCCAGGTAATACTTGTGTAAAGCAGCAATTGTCGATGTGAAATTCGATTTCTGTAACATAGATTGTGTAAGAAACAACGGAGCATCATATTAACTATTTTCCCCTTGTTCATTGTTTTATGATGCTTGTCTTGTGTCAAGAGGCAGGTACGCTGGCATCAGCGAGACTGAACCCGCTGGCTGAGCGTCTTGCTTGCTCCGACAAGCCTTGTTGACTTCCAGTGTATTTGACTTCAGGTTTGGTGTAATATGACATGCTTGGTGTATTACGGAACACACTGCTCACCACGACTGATCAGTTTAAAGCACACTTGTCGAGGAGGATCAGCAAAGTAAGCAGTGCTATTCCAATGTCGAAAACCGTCAAAACCTCGTCTCTAAAGCCGATGTCACAGTCGGCCAAACATTATAATGACACCACGCTAGGGTATTAACGGTATCTTGCAGTATAAAGCATTTATCATCTTCTGATAATAATGCAAAAACCATGTTGTGAAAGCGTGGAGATTACTGTTTTTGAACTGAATATTTTACAGAAATTTTGTGTCTCAGTGTAGCTCTGGGAACATCGCACAATTTCGAAGTACTTGCTATGGGGCGTCAGCTAATGGGTGTGTCAGCTACTGGGAGCTCCAGCAACTGAGGGTGCCAATATTGGGGCCATATCCAGCGTAACCAAGAAAAAGGTAATGGGTAACGGGAAATTGTAAACAATGTACAAGTAACAGCAAACATGTAATGGCTAACTGGTAACAGCAAATGGTAAATGAGTAATGTCAACAATAAATGGTAGCAGGTAATGGGTAATGGCACATGGCAAACGGTAAATGGGAACTTGGTGTGCGATATGTGGCACTATGGCCTAGGTTGGTATTAGCAGACATAGACTGGTTGCACTTCCCTCTCTGGTAGTGGAAGTGTTTACCTGGTAAAGGGCTGACCATGGAACAAGACTCACCCACTGTCTGGAGCCGCGAGAGGGAAGACGGTTGATTGCTCACTCAGCAAGCCATCAGTGCAATTTGTTTACGGGGCCAGCCACACATGCTGAGCGCTTGTGGGCCTGTAGTAGAATGAAATCTGGAGGTGGTGCGACCTGAACTTACGGTAGTGACCATAGTATGTCTGCTCAAGTCTGAAACACGGAATACACCCATGTATCGTTCTGACTGAAAAAGGTACTGTGTCTTGGTGTGGGCACATAATAATTTTCTGATTATCAATTAGAGATTGTGCGCTAGTAGATTGATTTAAGCTGTGTTTATAGATTTGACTATACGTTCTGTCCTCTGGTTCTACACAGCCATAGATTTCAAATAGTGGACAGTTGTATGATAAGAGTTACCATTAGATTGGACAGATATTTTGACGTTCTGTAACTGGCTTGTCGAACGTGTACAAAGTGTGCTTAACTCTTTGAGCATGCCAAGATTTTCTAGTTTCCTGTGGGCAACACTCAGATGTTTCGTCCGTGACCTTTTCTTATATGTTTCTACTGGTGAAGTGAGATTTCAGTACCAAGACCTTCCAGACGAGCTATTCAGGTTGGAAATATCTGGGTTCTTGCCAAGGGAAGCGCTGTTCCTATTAATTTTATTTACTCTAGTTATTCTCCTTAATTGATTATTTGGTTGATATTCTTCTTCGCTGGTTGATTACACAAAGAATGAACACGGATGCTCTCAACACATTGCTCTTTTGATCTTGATGGGCCAGTTGTTCCCTTTTGTCATTGTTATCTTTCATATGGCTAACAATTGCTTGAGGTTCAGGACCATCATACCCTGAAAATCAAATTAAAATATACGAATGTTGTTGTACTGTTAACTCTATAAATCGGTTCCAACCTATTATTTTTCCTATACCACAACAGTAAACAGTAAACGGTTAATGGCTGACGGGTAACCGGTAATGGGTAATGGGTAATGGGAATGGATAATGGGTAATGGGTAATAGAATGGGAGCCATGTGAATAGACAGAAGTAAAGGTTCCCAGCAAGAAGCAAGATGGCAGTGCGATCAGCAAGCTTACCATTTACTGTTTACTGTTTACCAATGTACTGTTTATCATTTACTCATTATCCATTGTCCATTTTCTACACTCCTGGAAATGGAAAAAAGAACGCATTGACACCGGTGTGTCAGACCCACCATACTTGCTCCGGACACTGCGAGAGGGCTGTACAAGCAATGATCACACGCACGGCACAGCGGACACACCAGGAACCGCGGTGTTGGCCGTCGAATGGCGCTAGCTGCGCAGCATTTGTGCACCGCCGCCGTCAGTGTCAGCCAGTTTGCCGTGGCATACGGAGTTCGATCGCAGTCTTTAACACTGGTAGCATGCCGCGACAGCGTGGACGTGAACCGTATGTGCAGTTGACGGACTTTGAGCGAGGGCGTATAGTGGGCATGCGGGAGGCCGGGTGGACGTACCGCCGAATTGCTCAACACGTGGGGCGTGAGGTCTCCACAGTACATTGATGTTGTCCCCAGTGGTCGGCGGAAGGTGCACGTGCCCGTCGACCTGGGACCGGACCGCAGCGACGCACGGATGCACGCCAAGACCGTAGGATCCTACGCAGTGCCGTAGGGGACCGCACCGCCACTTCCCAGCAAATTAGGGACACTGTTGCTCCTGGGGTATCGGCGAGGACCATTCGCAACCGTCTCCATGAAGCTGGGCTACGGTCCCGCACACCGTTAGGCCGTCTTCCGCTCACGCCCCAACATCGTGCAGCCCGCCTCCAGTGGTGTCGCGACAGGCGTGAATGGAGGGACGAATGGAGACGTGTCGTCTTCAGCGATGAGAGTCGCTTCTGCCTTGGTGCCAATGATGGTCGTATGCGTGTTTGGCGCCGTGCAGGTGAGCGCCACAATCAGGACTGCATACGACCGAGGCACACAGGGCCAACACCCGGCAGCATGGTGTGGGGAGCGATCTCCTACACTGGCCGTACACCACTGGTGATCGTCGAGGGGACACTGAATAGTGCACGGTACATCCAAACCGTCATCGAACCCATCGTTCTACCATTCCTAGACCGGCAAGGGAACTTGCTGTTCCAACAGGACAATGCACGTCCGCATGTATCCCGTGCCACCCAACGTGCTCTAGAAGGTGTAAGTCAACTACCCTGGCCAGCAAGATCCCCGGATCTGTCCCCCATTGAGCATGTTTGGGACTGGATGAAGCGTCGTCTCACGCGGTCTGCACGTCCAGCACGAACGCTGGTCCAACTGAGGCGCCAGGTGGAAATGGCATGGCAAGCCGTTCCACAGGACTACATCCAGCATCTCTACGATCGTCTCCATGGGAGAATAGCAGCCTGCATTGCTGCGAAAGGTGGATATACACTGTACTAGTGCCGACATTGTGCATGCTCTGTTGCCTGTGTCTATGTGCCTGTGGTTCTGTCAGTGTGATCATGTGATGTATCTGACCCCAGGAATGTGTCAATAAAGTTTCCCCTTCCTGGGACAATGAATTCACGGTGTTCTTATTTCAATTTCCAGGAGTGTATTTAGCACTACCCATTTAGTATTTACCATTTACTGTTACCTGTCACCTGTGATCCATTTAATGTTCACCATTATATATTAACTATTTACTGTTTACAGTTTACCATTTACTCTATTCCATTTGACTGTAGCTAATGTCTGTTACGCGTTTACGTTCTGTAATTTACCGTTAGTCATTTATCACTTACCATTTACCATTAACTATTATCTGTTATCCATTACTGTTAACTTTTCACTGCGTATGGCTCTGAGCACTATGAGACTTAACCTCTGAGGTCATCAGTCCCCTACAACTTAGAACTACTTAAACCTAACTAACCTAAGGACATCACACACACCCATGTCGGAGGCAGGATTCGAACCTGAGACCATAGCGCCTAGAACCGCTCAGCCATCCCGGCCCTCTTTTCACTGCTTATTGTTACCCATTATGTGTTATCCATTAGCCATTGCCTGTTTCGAGGTAACATTGAAAAATGGCCCCTCATAGCTCACACCCTAGATAGCTGACATCCCCTGTAGCTTACATCCTTAGTAGCCGACACATCATCTTTTAAGCAACCCCCTTTGTAGCTAACAACCAATAGCAAGTTTCCAGAACAATTCTCTGATACAAAATTTCTGTATTGCTGCTGTGCAGTAAGCCACTGTATCGAAGTGTCATTTATTTTGCACTGTTGGCAGCATAAAATGACAAAGGTATTGAACTTCAATTTGAAGCTAATACCCTGCATGGAGTCACCATAATGTCTCATGGACTATGATATCGTTTTTAGAGACGAATTTTTGGCAAATGTAGACGTGGAAATAACATAGCATGCTTTGATTTTATCCATACATTCAGCATTGATAGCATACTTTGGTAGTTCTCATCAACAAGTGCACTTCAAGTTGCAAGTTAGATAAGGAATAGTGTCCATGTATGTTTTCCAGTGCAACATGTGCGCCACATTACCGCCGCATTGAGAGTCAAATACGCAGGATGTCACCAAAGCAGGACTTGTCAGAACAAGCAAAACACTCAGTCAGTAAATTCAGTTTTGCGGACGCTTGCCGGCCTCCCGCGTGACGCTGTAAAATAATTTAGATATGGAAAATAATGTTGACTGAAATACTCTCTTTCAAATTCTGAAGGTGGCAGGCGTAAAATAGAGGGAGCGAAAGGCTATTTACAATTTGTACAGAAACGAGATGGCAGTTATAAGAGTCGAGGGGCGTGAAAGGGAAGCAGTGGTTGGGAAGGGAGTGAGACACGGTTGTAGCCTGTCCCCGATGTTATTCAATCTTTATATTGAGCAAGCAGTAAAGGAAACAAAAGAAAAATTCGGAGTAGGTATTAAAATCCATGGAGAAGAAATAAAAACTTTAAGGTTCGCCGATGACATTGTAATTCTGTCAGAGACAGCAAAGGACTTGGAAGAGCAGTTGAACGGAATGGACAGTGTCTTGAAGGGAGGATATAAGATGAACATCAACAAAAGCAAAACGAGGATAATGGAATGTAGTCGAATTAAGTCGGGCGATGCTGACGTAATTAGATTAGGAAATGAGACACTTAAAGTAGTAAAGGAGATTTGCTATTTGGGGAGCAAAGTAACTGATGATGGTCGAAGTGGAGAGGATGTAAAATGTAGACTGGCAATGGCAAGGAAAGCGTTTCTGAAGAGGAGAAATTTGTTAACATCGAGTATAGATATGAGTGTCAGGAAGTCGTTTGTGAAAGTATTTGTATGGAGTGTAGCCATGTATGGAAGTGAAACATGGACGATAAACAGTTTAGACAAGAAGAGAATGGAAGCTTTTGAAATGTGGTGCTACAGAAGAATGCTTAAGATTAGATGGGTAGATCACGTAACTAATGAGGAAGTATTGCATAGGATTGGGGAGGAAAGGAGTTTGTGGCACAACTTGACAAGAAGAAGGAATCGGTTGGTAGGGCATGTTCTGAGGCATCAAGGAATCACCAGTTTAGTACTAGAGGGCAGCGTGGAGGGTAAAAATCGTAGAGGGAGACCAAGAGATGAATACACTAAACAGATTCAGAAGGATGTAGGCTGCAGTACGTATTGGGAGATGAAGAAGCTTGCACAGGATAGAGTAGCATGGAGAGCGGCATCAAACCAGTCTCAGGACTGAAGACAACAACAGCGACAATGGAAAATAATATGCGGTTCCTTGCGCCTTACACCATCTATGGTAAAAAAATGGAACTTTGCCTTCATAAGTGCTGCTATACCTAAATTTTTGGATAAATGCTATTGAATTTAGTGTAAAAAGGAAACTCATATCGCTCGGATACTTTTGAGAATAGACAAGATGGCTGCTCTGAGGATGCACTGTGTTTACCACTTCATTTTACTGGTCTATAAAGTACCAGGTCGATGGAGGTAGGTCATTAAACTGGGTGTTTATGTTTACTACGATGACTACTGTCGCAGAAATTATAGTTAAATTTTCTATTCTCATAGAACACACAAAGCCAACAAGCACTGTGCAATGGGAACTGCATAAAGGTTATTCGCGGTAGAGATGCCGTTGTCAAGCCTCACGAGAACCGTGAAATTGCTAAGAAGATGCTTTGATGATGGAAGTACGAGAGCAACCTACTATCTGTGGACGAATGGAGACATATGACATAGTTCAATGAGTCACTGTGTTCAATGTTCCTCCCATAAAATGTGTTAATCTATAAGGTCACCAGCGTACAATAACTTGTCTTCCGCCTTTGGAGGAAGGTAGACACTGCAATGGTTAGACTAGCCATACCATGGGCGTGAGTAGACACTGTACAATGGTTAGACTAGCCATGTCACGGGTATGAGTATGTGCTTTGCTCCCACTGAAAGGAAAAATAACTTTTGAAGTCTGTGAAACCGATTTAGGTGACCTCGCTCGTTCAGTGGTGTGTGGATTTGTCACCAATGCGGAGTAGCGTTTTCAAAATGGATTACTTTCTCTTTAACGAGGCTGGAAATGTGCAAGGTTGTTTTGATGAACTTGAATAACAGATAATACTTCTTTGGCCTTCGAAATAATCAGATATGATTATTATCTAGACTGCCTGGAACATATTGAAGAAAAACAGGCTGCAGGGAAGATGAAGATAGTGTGGATATGGGAAGACCTCCTTCAGCATCGTCAATATAGTGCCATGAGACTGTACAACATACTTGTTACGAGCCATCAATGGTCGAACTTGAGACTCCAGTTGGCAGAGCTGAAGCTGGGACCCACCACGCCATATTTTGTCAGGAGGCCGAGCAAGTTCAAGAGTGTCGAGGGGCAGCGCAGAGTGATACAGCAGTATTCGTTAGCATTGCTTTACTCACATAATTTACAGTACTTCGATGGGTGCAGCATATTATCGAGGTGCCACCAGCAGCGCTGTTCTGCGAGTCCAGCCGGCTCAGCAACTCCAGGTATGCTGACGCCAGTGCTCCGTCATCAAGGCTGCTCAGCTGGGAGTCGGCCGCGCTCTGCCCGGTCTCCGCCCACCGAGGTTCATGTCTTGCACCGCGTAGCTGCCAGCGATTCTGGAGACTGTTACAGTTCCTCGTCCCCACTGCCCTCTGCCCCGTTTGGCCTGCTCTGTCCGACAATGGGACGAAGGTGGATGTACTGAGCACCCGTGGCCCTCCGGCCGCCACTGCTAACAGGACAAGAGGAGACTCGAACCCACACACCCCTGGACACAGTGCCGCAACTTGCCGCTAGTGGTGCTTGCCGGATGGCAACACCTGCTGCCATCTCTGGCTCTGCTGCAGCGCTGCCATGCCTCCCACAGCGCACGCCTCACCCGGACCCTGGTATGCCAGGCGGGAAGCGAACGTGTCCCGTCCTGGACCCACTGCACACCACTGTCACTGCCCTCCTTCAGGCAGTTTCCAAGTACCCAGCTGCTGTTACGTCTCACCCTGGTGTTGTGGCCCCAGAGGTGGAATACAGCCCAAACAAGTACATAGAAACAAAGTACAGGGTTAGACAGAATATTTACAACATCGCTGCCAGACTGCCAGACACAACGCGACACCTCGCGTGACTATATACATAAATGATTTAGCAGAGAGAGTGGGCCGCAATCTGCGGTTGTTTGCTGATGATGCCATACAGTAGGGTGTCGAAGTTGTGTGAGTGTAGGAGGATACAAGATGACTTAGACAAAACTTGTAGAGTTAATGCGAATGAGTAGGGAAAACAAACCCATAATGTTCGGATGCAGCATTAGTAGTGTCCTGCTTGACACACACACGTCGCTAAACTATCTGGCCGTAACTTTGCAAAGCGATATCAAATGGAACGAGAATGTGCGGCCTGTGGCTGGGGAAAGCAAATGGTCGACTTCCGTTTACTGGGAGAATTTTAGGAAGGTGCCGTTCGTCTTTAAAGACGACCTTATACAGAGCGCTAGTGCGACCTGTTCTTGACTTCTTCTCCGGTGTTTGGGATCCCCACGAGGTCGCATTAAAGTAAGAAATCGATGTGATCCTGAGGCAGACTGCTATATTTGTTACCGATGGATTCGAACAACATGTAAGTGTTAACAGAGACGCTTTGGGAACTGAAATGGGAGTCCTTGGAAGTATGGAGAGTTTCTTTTCGAGGAACACTCTTGAGAAAATTTAGAGAACCGGCCATTGAGGCTGACTGCAGAGCTATTCCACTCCCACCAGCATATATTTCGCAAAGGATATAAGACACGAGAAATTACGGCATATACAGATGCATATAGACAGTCGTTTTTCCCTTTCTCTGTTTGAGAGTGGTACAGGGCACCCTCCATCATGCGACGTATGGTGGCTTGTGGAGTATATGCGTAGGTGCAGATGCAGATGTATTCCATGCCATCACATGAGTGCAATCAAGAATCACGTTTTCGGAAAGTACTACATTCACTTTATTTACATTTGAAATCTGTGAGGAAATAGACTGCATTGGCCAGAGATAGGAAATTTATTAAACATAATTTTCAGTTATGCGCATTAAGTTGATGCTACTGTTGAATTTCGAGACACATGACAGAGTAGAGGGAGATACTGAGATAAATTCTGTTACCACACTAACTCAGATTATTATTATCTGATGTATGGTAGAAACGGCAAAAACATCATGCATTTGTCGAAATGTATACCATGACGACCCTCTTAACACTCACAGCAGTAACTGCAGGAGGCCTACAATAAAGATTTTACTTCCGTTTTTGTCTTTGTTAAATCTGGTTATCCATTCCCACTTTCCTCACTTTTATTAATTCGTTGTGCACTGCGAAAGTCCTTGCCACTGCAAAACTTCAAATAATTTCAGTCATATCGCGTTTATTTAGATAAATTTAATATAAAGCGGTAACATTTTAAGGTATCTAAATCAAAGTCTCTCATGAACTACCAGATGCATCTTTCACGGGGCACGGGGGCAATGTGGGGAGGGCTTTTACAGTGTCTTTTTGCTATATTTATGCAGAATGTACAAAAAAAAGCGGGAAGTCAGGCTTTTAACCTCTTAGAACGACAATACCGAACCATTGCTTTGATTGCTAGTTCTGATTTTAAACTGAGTTATCGTCAATTCATTAACGTACACGCAATGAAGTATTTGACAGGCCAACACCTGTGGGACTGACTCATGACAATTTTAGATTCACGAAAGACTCTTGAGCCGTGTTGCAGCTACGTTGGTGCCGTTGGTAGGTTGGCATCGTGTAATAAGGATAGTGGCGTTTCGTTTTCTTCTTGTGTTCACTGGCGCCACTACATTTGTTAGCATTGTCTGTCCACGAGTGGCAGCAGCAGCCGTTATCGATACCTAGTACCGTGGTACTATCTTTGGAAGGAGGTCAAGTGTTTTTGGGTCAGAGAGTGTCAGTGAGTTTGGTTGGGACGGAGCAGCAGTGAGGACTGGCAGTGCAAAGACATGTCGGGACCGCTGGTGTCACGCAGGCACTGCCGGATCGAGGGGCTGCAGTTGTGAGGGCGACAACGCCGTTGTCCACCGCACCCAGGACGTTGAGTTGAGTGAATATTAACCCAGTAGTGGAACCTCCACTATTTTGAGATCACGCCGTTCGTTCGCGTGTTGCTGCTCGCAGGGTCGATGAGACAAAGAGCAACGAGTGGAGCGTTTGCAGTTGGCGAAATTAATTGGCCGTCCTCCACTTCTTATTATTAATTATTGAATTCCTTGTGTTATTATTGATGAAGTTCAACCAGCGGTATTTTTCTGCCTAGTGGCCGCTAACGCCTCAGTTACCTGCCCTGGAGGTTAGTGTATTTTCGTGCCAGTGTACCTTTCCTTGCCTTGCCGCTGCTGTCCGTTTCGGATATTTTGTTTCTTTTGGATTACTTTGGTCAGAGCGGTTCCTTCTGCTTCTATATGTTCTAACACCGAATGCTGAAGACACAGTTCTGTCCGCTGGTTCTGCCTTGCCTGGGTTATTCCATTGTTGTATTGGTTATCAGATGTTGGGTAGATTTTGCAAGAATGTTGGTCTGTGTTTAAACTGTCACTAGTTTGAGTTCCCATCCGGTTAAGCGAATACAACTCTTGGCTGCCTGTCTCATCATTTACGAAGTTGAGCAACTTTCCCAGGTCGATCCTTGGAGCACTGTCTGAGGCCCACTTCTCTCTTGATTTGGTCGGACTGTGATGATTTTTTTAAATATTTGAATTATGAATTATTACTGTTTGGGCTTTTAGCCGACAAAAAGTTTGAATTTTGTTAATAAGGCCTTCAGCTGTGAGTGTAATCTGTCTTAAGAAATTTTAATTAGACTAAGTATCTTAACATTGAAATGTTGGTGATTGTTCTTTAAATATCTCTCGAAGAAGTTTAATTGAACTTACTATCCAGGCATTCAGCCATCCAACTGTTTTTTGAGTTATTACTATTGGTGCCTTCAGCCGACAAATACTTTGAAATTCTTTTCAACAAGGCCTTCAGCTGTGAACACAATTGGTCTTCAAAATTTTTGCTTACATATTGTCTCTTAATAGTGAAATTTAAATGATTGTCTTTTTTTAAAAATATTTTAGTATCTCTTGGAGAAGTTTAACTGACTTTTAAGAATTTGTTATCCAGGCCTTCAGCCAACAAATAATTTGAATTTCTGGTCAACAAGGCCTTCAGCTGTGAGTGCTACTTGCTTAAGATTTTTTAAATTAGACACTGTGTCTTAACAGTCAAATTGAGTAATTGCTCCTTATTTTCAACTTTATATGCAATTGTTTCCAAATAAAGCGTGCGTGATTTAATGGAAACACTGAGCAACCAGCGGTAGCCGATGACGGCCCCGTCCACACTGAATCCCGCCTTTCCCTAAGTACTAGGTCTCAACTCTTCTTAATTTTTCTAGCACTAGTTGCAGATATGTGCCAACCCAACACCGATAGCTTGTTGTAACATAGTACTCGTACTGTACACAGGAAGAATCTTTCCAATAACTAAAACGTATCATTTACCTGCTGTCAAAGAGTTACTCGTTAAATGATTACCGAGATTATGAACTGTTGGCAGTTCAAAGTGTCACTTGCTTGTCACTGATAATGAATGTAAACAAACTCAATCGGCAAAAGATGATAAGCGTTGCCTGTCACAGGATAAGGTGATTGCCTTGACTTGGGAATATCGGCTCGCTGAGAGACGACGCTTCAGTTTACTGTTAACAACGTGATAGGAGATGTAAATGTGAACACGCATTTGAATCCATGTGGCTTGCTGCTGAGGATTTACACGACTTGAAACTCTGTCTATATTAATCTTTAATATCCTGCAGGTGCAGGAAACGACTAAAAATAAGTGCACACAGTTCCTGATTCATGCCGTATACTGCATCTCCTAGCGTCTTCTTAACACAAAAGAGGGGTCGCCTCTGTCAGTGCGCCAACTTCGTTCTTGGGACGCAGCGTGAATAACCAGGCGTAGGCAGTCTGGCAGTGAGGCGGTGTTTAGAAACAGTATTTGATGTGCGTATGATGTAACATGACGGCAAGAGGAGTCTGTAATCACTGGAGACAGTGCCACACATTACCCCAAAATCGCAAACGCAACACGTATATATCATATTAATTCACATATGTCCACCTGATGTAAACCTTTAAACTCCTGAAAAGTGCAAAGGAAGTAAAATTAGCTGTGATTATTAAAAAAACTTATTGTTTAATCTGAAGTCCCTTGAAGACGTGAGAAAAAATAGTCACTTCAGCTTCTAATCGTACCTATTACTGATGGACTGTAAAAGGCAGCACACAACATTATGTCCCAGACAGTGTATGATGCGTTACATTTGATCGTTTCAGTTCTGTGATCATTAACTTTCTCCCTCATGGAAAAGGACTCATACTGAAAAAAAACTATAGATAGATACATTTTTCAAACTAAACCACTCAACACACGAACAGATTTGTATGACAAATTATTGAAAATTTTAAACTTAGAATGTTTTTTTCACAGTTTAATTATTTAAGATGTAAAATTGTTAGATGAAGTGTTGCAATCATCAGTTTTTAGTTTTGTTGATATTTTTGTCATAAGCAGCATTATGGTGGAGAAGATATTGTTGTTGTTGTTGTTTTCTTCAGTCCTGAGACTGCTTTGATGCAGCTCTCCATGCTACTCTATCCTGTGCTAGCTTCTTCATCTCACAGTACTTACTGCAACCTACATCCTTCTGAATCTGCTTAGTGTATTCATCTCTTGGTCTCCCTCTACGATTTTAACCCTCCACGCTGCCCTCCAATGCTAAATTTGTGATCCCTTGATGCCTCAGAACATGTCCTACCAACCGGTAACTTCTTCTTGTCAAGTTGTGCCACAAACTCCTCTTCTCCCCAATTCCATTCAATACTTCCTCATTAGTCACGTGATCTACCCATCAAATCTTCAGCATTCTTCTGTAGCACCACATTTCGAAACCTTCTCTTCTCTTCCTGTCCAAACTATTTATTGTCCATGTTTCACTTCCATACATGGCTACACTCCATACAAATACTTTCACAAACCACTTCCTGACACTTATATCTATACTCGATGTTAACAAATTTCTCTTTTTCAGAAACGCTTTCCTTGGCATTGCCAGTCTACATTTTATATCCTCTCCACTTCGACCATCATCAGTTACTTTGCTCCCCAAATAGCAAATCTCCTTTACTACTTTAAGTGTCTCATTTCCTAATCTAATTCCCTCAGCATCACCCAACTTAATTCGACTACATTCCATTATCCTCGTTTTGCTTTTGTTGATGTTCATCTTATATCCTCCTTTCAAGACACTGTCCATTCCGTTCAACTGCTCTTCCAAGTCCTTTGCTGTCTCTGACAGAATTACAATGTCATCGGCAAACCTCAAAGTTTTTATTTCTTCTCCATGGATTTTAATACCTACTCCGAATTTTTCTTTTGTTTCCTTTACTGCTTGCTCAGTATACAGATTGAATAACATTGGGGAGAGGCTACAACCCTGTCTCACTCCCTTCCCAACCCCTGCTTCCCTTTCATGTCCCTCGACTCTTATAACTGCCATCTGGTTTCTGTACAAATTGTAAATAGCCTTTCGCTCCCTGTATTTTACGCCTGCCACCTTTACAATTTGAAAGAGTGTATTCTAGTCAACAATGTCAAAAGCTTTCTCTAAGTCTACAAATGCTAGAAACGTAGGTTTGCCTTTCCTTAATCTTTCTTCTAAGATAAGTTGTAGGGTCAGTATTGCCTCACGTGTTCCAACATTTCTACGGAATCCAATCTGATCTCTCCCGAGGTCGGCTTCTACCAGTTTTTCCATTCGTCTGTAAAGAATTCGTGTTAGTATTTTGCAGCCGTGGCTTATTAAACTGATAGTTCGGTAATTTTCACATCTGTCAACACCTGCTTTCTTTGGGATTGGAATTATTATATTCTTCTTGAAGTCTGAGGGTACTTCGCCTGTCTCATACATCTTGCTCACCAGCTGGTAGAGTTTTGTCAGGACTGGCTCTCCCAAGGCCGTCAGTAGTTCTAATGGAATGTTATCTACTCCCGGAGCCTTGTCTTGGCTCAGGTCTTTCAGTCTCTGTCTCTGTCAAACTCTTCACGCAGTATCGTATCTCCCATTTCATCTTCATCTACACTCTTCCATTTCTATAATATTGTCCTCAAGTACATCGCCCTTGTATAAACCCTCTATATACTCCTTCCACCTTTCTGCTTTCCCTTCTTTGGTTAGGATTGGGTTTCCATCTGAGCTCTTGATATTCATACAAGTGATTCTCTTTTCTCCAAAGGTCTCTTTAATTTTCCTGTAGGCAGTATCTATCTTACCCCTAGTGAGATAAGCCTCTACATCCTTACATTTGTCCTCTATCCATCCCTGCTTAGCCATCTTGCACTTCTTGTCGATCTCATTTTTGAGACGTTTGTATTCCTTTTTGCCTGCTTCATTTACTGCGTTTTTATGTTTTCTCCTTTCATCAATTAAATTCAGTATTTCTTCTGTTACCCAAGGATTCTACTAGCCCTCGTCTTTTTACCTACTTGATCCTCTGCTGCCTTCACTACTTCATCCCTCAGAGCTACCCATTCTTCTTCTACTGTACATCTTTCCCCCACTGCTGTCAATTGTTCCCTTATGCTCTCCCTGAAACTCTGTACAACCTCTGGTTTGGTCAGTTTATCCAGGTCCCATCTCCTTAAATTCCCACCTTTTTGCAGTTTCTTCAATTTTAATCTGCAGTTCATAACCAATAGATTGTGGTCAGAGTCCACATCTGCCCCTGAAAATGTCTTACAATTTAAAACCTGGTTCCTAAATCTCTGTCTTACCATTATATAATCTATCTGATACCTTTTAGTATCTCCAGGATTCTTCCATGTATACAACCTTCTTTTATTATTCTTGAACCAAGTGTTAGCTATGATTAAGTTATGCTCTGTGCAAAATTCTAACAGACGGCTTCCTCTTTCATTTCTTACCCCCAATGCATTACTTATAGAAAAAATTACAACAAAATTCCATGTCAGTTATTTAGAGAGTATACTCATGCAATTATCAAAGAGCGTAAATGTAATTTCAAAGATATATCCTACAATCATGTTAACCCTGGAATGAAAACTAAGGCGTTGCTAGAAGTGTGAAAATAAGCAGAGTGGGAATCTATACAACTTTCTTGTTAAAAGCAAACGTGATGATTTAAAAAAATGGTCGTCGTATCGTTAACTTCAGTGACTTTATTTGTATTTAATACAGAACATGGCATGTCAAGGTGGAGGAGGTGGAGGAGAGGAAGATGAAGAAGAAGAAGAAGAAGAAGGAGAAGAAGAAGAAGAAGAAGAAAGAAAAGTGGATGTCAGAATACGCTTCATCTGGATATTTTGAACATTTATGTGTTATATAATTTGGGATGACTCATTGGAATTGGTTCAGATGTTTTTTTCAATTGTGTTAGAGGGATAAGACTACAGGTCATATTGCCTGACAAAAAAGCGAACCAACCAGAATACATAGTCGGATGTTATCGTAACATAATACATGTACACATCATTGGCAGGTACGCAAACGGTTAAGAGTTGCAATTCTCTGTGACAGAATGGTCACCACACTGCACCTGTGTTGTTTGTGTTTAGTGTTGTTACCGGGCCTGGTACGGTATGAAATGGCCGTTAACAGTGGTTCAGATGGCTCTGAGCACTATTGTACTTAACATCTGAAGTCATCAGTCCCCTAGACTTAGAACTACTTAAACCTAACTAACCTAAGGACATCACACACATCCATGCCCGAGGCAGGATTCGAACCTGTGTGACCGCAGCAGCAGTGCTGTTCCGGACTGAAGCGCCTAGAACCGCTCGGCCACAGCCGCCTGCCGTTGACAGTGTCAGATGTTGAGTGATCGCTGTGAAGGACACGGATATGCAGCCTGCTTACGTGATACTGCGTTGTCAGCACCTTGCAGAATTTGAAAGGGACCTCCGTGTGGGTCTCCATTCGCCGGGTGGTCGAATCGAATCCAGATTTGTGGACCATTCAGATGTGACAGAGAGGAACATGTTAAACTCTGTTGTGTTTGAAGTTAATTTGCCTTAGCGCTTTTGGTGGTAATCTGCTTCCTTTTGTTTTATTGTGCTCAGAGTAAGAGCAACCTGCTGCCTTGGGACTGAAATCGACACTACCTGAGTTATCAGAGCAGGACAGCCAGCTGTTTCCAGACTTCATCGAGCCGCAACACACAGATGGGTTACCTGCTACATTGGAGCAGGACACACAGCTGTTTGCAAGCTTCGAGTTTCCACCACTTCCACAACCTGCCGAGCTGCATTTAAGTGGTTCCAGCATACTATTCAAATGGCTCTGAGCACTATGGGACTTAACTTCTAAGGTCATCAGTCCCCTAGAACTTAGAACTGCTTAAACAGAACTAACCTAAGGACATCACACACGCCCATGCCCGAGGCAGGATTCGAACCTGAGACCGTAGCGGCCGCGTGGTTCCAGACTGTAGCGCCTAGAACCGCTCTGCCACTCCGGCCGACAGCATCACCAATACTTATCACATGACTGGCAGCAGATCGACATATGTAAATGATGGCTTAGCACTGGATAGTGACTGTTGTATAATAATTGAAACCGAGTATGTTCAACATGGTACCAAGGTGCGGCACACATGGTCCGAGCGGAACTATCAACGTGGCGTGATGAACACTATTGTCGACATCCGTGTGTTTTGCAGAGATGTATCAATCTCTCACATGTACAGAGATACAATGATGAAGTTATCTGCAGAATCTTGGATCTGTTTATACCATTCAAGTGATGTCAACTTGCATGGCCTAGGCAACTGATTCCAACAGACGGGCTGATTCAAACTATTTCGTAACGTCAGTTCAATGATTTTATGAGCTATCTGTATGATATGTGGAGATGATTTGGATCGCTCTAAAAATTTCATGCACTCTTTCATTTCTAGTGTGTGCTGCTATTACTGTCATAAGTATTAAATCCATGTCAGCAGAATACCTGAGTATGTGCTCAGTACCAACGATTCAAATGTGATACAAGGTGATTTAAATGAGGATAAGGAACACTTATTTGGGAAATACTGCAGTGAGAGAGATGTAGAAAACAAAAGAATAACTACATTTTTAATTATTGCAGTTAATGATGTATATACACATGTATATGCAATCAAACTATATTGTGTACTAAACTGACTTATTTCACCTACATCATACAGTTATTTAAATGTAAGTTTAAAATTTATGAAGATATGCAGCCATTGTAACTGAGTGAGTAAGGCATTGTTTCTTAAACAGATGTTTATACAAAAATAGAGTAGGTTCGTTGCCGATCTCATCAACTTCCTAAGCTACAGTGACTGTGGATTTTTGGGAGTATTTTTAAGAGAAAGGAACATACATGCATCTGAAAAACAATATTTCATTTCTCCATTTTTACAGCCCTCACAAAGCATTTTAATACGAAGAGGAGCCTCAGTCTCACATCATGCATTCACATCATAATGCTTATAACAATTTTCATACTTAGAAAAATATGCGAATCACTCTGGAACTCATTAGGTAGCCAGTGAATGCTGTGCTAAATTTCACGTAATAATCATAGTAGCTGTCTAGCAAACAAATAACAGTCGATTACAATCAGACTGCGATGTAACGACTTCTGCATGAGGGAGACTGCCAAGGAAACAGTAATGTAGTTATGTTGTCTAGTCTGTGAACCTTGATGGAAGGCCACTCTTAAATGTATAAAAACATCACTGTTTTTGATGATTAAGGTTGAGAGGTGACACGCCACTCTCTCACTTTAACAACACTGTCAGCCAAATT
The DNA here is from genome assembly GCF_021461395.2 of Schistocerca americana. Lineage (NCBI taxonomy): Eukaryota > Metazoa > Arthropoda > Insecta > Orthoptera > Acrididae > Schistocerca > Schistocerca americana. The sequence continues at coordinate 27,011,586 of NC_060122.1, read as the reverse complement.
AATATTCACATTTTAGATCATGATCTCGGTGTTCCCCAGTACTGCGTTTCATATCTGTGGTTTCTGGCTGTTTCACAAAAGGCAGAATATTGTTATAACTGTAGAGAACCTGTACCTGAGAGGCCAAAGTGGAGATGACAGAGAATAGGGAGACAGAGATAGATTGGGGGGCCCATAAATCCTGAGTGCAGCGGTCACACTGTGTGAGTGATTCTGAGAAGCAGCACTCGGTGGATTCTGCCTACAGAGGTCCTGGTCGTAGCACTCTCCTCCTTCCACTCAGGATTGGGCAGTAGGGCGCTGATTCACAAAACACTTTACCCGAGCCAGGCAGCAGTGTGTTGTGAAAGCAGCCAGTTGGTTGAAAGTGGGTGGAGGAATCTATTTAAGAGAAGGACTGTTATAAACTGAGCGTTTGTGGAGGGTGGGAAAGTCATAAAACCCTGTGCATTCTCACGTTAGAAGCTGGGACGATATGGACAGAGAGTCTGTTGCATGTGATTAGTGGAGGCAAGGCTGTAACTCCCCTGACGCCAAGAAGTCGTCAAGTCCTTTTATCAAGTGGCAAAAACATTTATATTTCATCAGAACGGCTGTCTGGGAAGCTTAACGGCCTTGTTTCAGAAATTGGAAATGATCAGCCTGGAAAGAGTACATCTCTCCCGTCCAGGTAGACGGTTACTGCCAAAACATGGCTATGCTTACCGTGAGAAGGATGCCCCCCTCAGACTAAAATCTCTTTTTCTCAGCCAAGAGAGATCTGGAGTCGCTGATTGGCTAGGATACGCAAAGTGAAGGCTTGCTCCCCCAGTGTGGGAGCCCTGGTGCTGTCCCTGAGTGGTCTAGCAGGCCAACAGTACAGTCAAGAGGGAAGATTCAATGAGTAGAGGATAGTTCGATTGGTTTGTTCCATATGGGGGCAGTTTGGTTTTTGCTAATTCGGTTCCCGTAGCGAGGCTTGGTGCAAAGTGGTTGCGATTCTTTGCCTTCTTCGTTTTCTGGTCCTTCCCTGGTGGAGTACTTCAGGTCTTTCACTAGTGGGTGAGACTTGTGGTTTGTATCTTGTGGTGGGCTAAGATCCAGTGGCAGTTTCCAACTGTGCCGACAGTGGAATTGCATATCATCTCAGATATGTTTCACGAGGGTGAACTTAGTCGTTATGAATCGGCAAAGGATTGTTAAATGATATTCTCAGCTCCCTGTTCTCAGGTGAACCATAGTTTGTGGTATACTTTGTAGTAGTTGCTACCATATGAACAGAGTTGGGCCTCACACTGGATTCATGTAAACAAAGCCAGATTCCGATGTAAAAGGGATTAATTCAAGGCAGAATTTGTATAATTTCCACCCCAACGTACGCTTTGCCAATCAAATACGATCATCTTTCTGATCTGTGTTAATCATTTTCTTGTCTTAGATTCATCACCTGATTGTAGTTATAAAAGGGTTGTCATTGTTTTGTAAACATAAATTCGTAACTTTTCTCATTCATAGTCCGTCACCTGTTCATTGTTTTTATTTTACTGTAGTGGTACATGGGTACACCAGAAAATTATGGCGGGCATAGGCAACAAAAGTGCCATGAGTAAATTCATTAATTTCGTATATGAAAATTATGGGTGTAAGTCACGGCCGGCCGGAGTGGCAGAGCGGTTCTAGGCTCTACAGTCTGGAACCGCGCGACCGCTACGGTCGCAGGTTCTAATGCTGCCTCGGGCGTGGATGTGTGTGATGTCCTTAGGTTAGTTAGGTTTAAGTAGTTCTAAGTTCTAGGGGACTGATGACCTCAGAAGTTAAGTCCCGTAGTGCTCAGAGCCATTTTTTTGTAAGTCACGATTTGAAGATAACTGCGGATATAATACCTTGCTTTATGTAAAGATAATAACATTTAGCATTACTCAGACATATGATTAAAGCAAGTGATGTCTTGCACAGTAGTAAACATACTTTTGTATCTACATTGTGTTGCTAGACATTTTTCACACTAGCAAGTCATATTTTTTTACAGTGTACCCCAATGTCATAATTTTCGGCTGTGGTGTAAACCGCCAAACAACACAGTACATTTAACAGCCATTAGACTGTTAAAGTGATAGAACCTCCAGCACTGTTTGAAAGAACAATAAGATGTGGAGGACCAACACGCATGCATTAAGGAAGATGCATGTTCCATTCACTGTCGTAACGAGAAAATCCTAGACATTAGAACTAATATATTACAATTTAGAAGCAACTTTTTCAGGTAAGAGAATCTGCGCTGGAGAACGTTGTCTTTGTGGGATGCTGCATTAGAATATGCATGTGAGGAATAGCCCACGCTCCGATGCAGCATGAAGGTCGAAGGGTAATTCAGACTTGATATGGCTGGCTGGCTGCTCTCTGCCGGAACACACGGGGAAATCCTCTACCAAAGCTTCACTGCATTACTGTACTGGTGGCTCGTGGCCTACGCAGCGGTTCCCGTCAGCGCCTGGCCAGTGGACCAGTATTTTGTTCCACACATATAAACGTTCCTTAGTATCTCATCCACTACGCACAAGCAGCAGCAATTTCTAAAACATTAAAAGTCTCGTCAAGACTATTATAAAAATGCATCTTTGGATGATGTTGCTCGAAAGTGCCTAGCAGCTCGTCATGAAAAGTAGTTGAAACTACGATTTTGGAAACAAAGTAACACTCGTTTTATGCCTACACGAGTGGATCATGGGCGTTATTAGATGTTAGCTCAGTACCCACGATTTACAGGAATTGCGTGAACATACGTCACATACCTCCGGAAATCTTGAAGAATGCATCTCGAGAGAGCATACTAAGTTGCAATAAAAGACTCTCACTATCATGACAGTTCACAACCTTCACCATCAAAAACTACCTGCACAAACACCTTTTTGAAAGAAGTGCACCAGTACTTGTAGGAAATGATATAGAAAATAATGTTCGAGCTTTTGATGTCTACAAGCAATTGATAGCTGTGTATCTTGCTGACCAATGCACTGCTGAAATTAAAGAGTTGTTGTATATTTACGCTAGTTCCACACAGTTAAGAAATGGTTACGAAATCATTACGTAGTGTATATGTAGGCGAAACAAATCAGAAAGCAATTTACAAAGTCTAAATTGTCACTGTCATATTGTCAAAAAACAGCTCTTAGTTCTGCAAAAATCATTATCAAAGCCATATATTTATTATAGCAACTAACCATGAAAAGGTAACTTCATATTTTAAAAGTTGGCTGGCATTGCGTTGTGCCTTATACTTCATTTCCTTTATACAATCGTATAGGTGGGCTATATTATTCACTTCGGAGCAAGAGCTTGCTTCAAAAAGACAATGATGAGTCTGATCATATTCTCGACAGTTGCAGTTACACACATTGATAGTACTTTCTATGGTTTTGAGACTTCTCTGCGTAAATCTATACACCATTTATGTACGGCGTGATGCACGTTGATTTAATTTCACTCTAACATAAGATATTTTGTTTCAGAAATGGAGGGAGGGATTCGTAACAGTTTGGGGACAGTCCCTACAGTTTGCAATCATGGAATAATTTCTTAAAATTATTGCTGAAATATAAGGCAAATATATGATTTCAACAACAAATTGAAACATCAAGTTGCATTCCCCCTTACTGAAAGTAGGTGCATGTGAAGTACGGAATTTCCCTGTTACATGTGATATAGTTGTAAGCATCTTGGATACAAAAGGGTGGTTTGACAGGTCTGGTAAATTTCCGTGAAAGAATGGGTCCTTTTTGTATCGCCTTTTTGTCAGTAAACTTGGTCATTCCAAGGACCACATGAAGAACTTCAGAGTACAGTGTACGGTTCATTGTTTACAGCCATCTGAATTGGTCAGTGTGTCGACTGCGATTGAAGACAGAAAATTTCGTGTGGCTATAATACACTTTCATTTGAACGACTGGAATGTCAAACAAAGCAAAACAGAACTGGATATAGTTCACGTGGACTCTGCAACATCAATGAAGACCATTAACTTTTGGATTAATGAATTTAAACGTGATCGGACAAGCACTAAAGACGACGCGCACCCCAGCCTTCCAATTGACCGCGAAAGAAATCATTGAGAAAATCCACGATACGCTAATGCAAGACCGCTGAATAAAAATTCTTGAGATTGCTGAAATTGTAGGTATCTCAACTGAGGGAGTGTATAATATACTACACGGAGAACTGATTACGAAAAAGCTGCATGCGAGATGAATGGCCACTATTTTTTGGAATTCCCAAGAAATAATCCTCGTAGGTTATTTGGGGAAAGACAGAACCACAACTGGATCCAATTATGCTTCATAGTTTGAAACTTGCGTTGCCTGAATAACGACCGAGATTGGCACTTTCACCTGGAAAATCAACATGCCACACGCCAGAGATACTAAGTAACAATGGCGACAGTGGATGAACTCGGCTCTGAATTGGTTCTTCATCTACTCTCTCCACCAGAGTTAGAGTCAACTGACTTCTTCCTGTTCTCTGCCTTCAAACTTTGGCTTGCTGAGAAAATATTTTCATAAATTAGAAAGTGATAGTTGCAGTAAACGAATATTTTGCAGAGTCTGACAGAATTTAATTTTCCGATGAGATAAAAAAGTTGGTGGATCCTTGGAACAAGTGGATATTCCTCAAAGGAGATTATGTCAAGTAGTAAGGCGAGCTGTTTACGAAACAGACATTTTTCCTTGCTTTTTTACCAAGCTTATCAAACCACCCTCGTCAATCGGGTTGTTGAGTTTCATAGCTGTGGACACATTCTTCTTTAACAATATCCTGAACATAGGTATTCTTCCTATGAACCAAAAGCGTACAATAAAATTGGAAGACCAACAACGAAGACCTCGGAGTAAAAAGTATGTAAGACAGGGATGTAGTATTTCACCTCTCCTGTTCAGTCTATACATCGAAGAACCAATGACGGACGTAGAAGAAAGGTTCAAGAGTGGGATTAAAATTCAAGATGAAAGGATATCGAGGAAGAGATTAGCTAATGACGCTGCTATTCTCAGTGAGATGTGTTTAGTGGAAGGAACAGTGTAAGGAGTGCAGAACATGGATAGAGAGTAAGTCGAAAAAAAAGAAGGTAATGAGAATTAGAAGAAATGAGAACAGCGAGAAACTTAATATCAGGCTTGAGAATCATGAAGCAGACTAAGTTAAGGAATTGTCCTACATTGTCAGCAAAATAACCCATGATGGATGGAGGAAAAATGACATTAAAGAGAAACTAGTACTGCCAAAATGGACATTCCTGGCCAAGAGAATTCTGCTGGTATCAAACAAAGACCTTAATTATTTCAGGAAGAAATTTCTGAGAATCTACATCTGAAGCACAGTGTTGCATGGTAGTGAAACACGGACTACAGGAAAACTGGAACAGAAGAGGATCGAAGCATTTGAGATGTGGTTCTACAGAGGAATGCTGAAAATTAGGTGGACTGATAAGGTGAGAAACAAGAAGGTTCTCCACAGAATAGTCGAGGAAACGACTGTACGGAAAACATTGACAAGAAGGGACAGGACGACGGGACATCTGCGAAGATATCATGGAATAACTTGCATTGTTCTAGACGGAACTGTAGTGAGTAACAATTTTAGAGGAACAGACAGATTAGAATAAATCCAGCAAATAACCGAGGACTTAGGTTGCAAGTGCTAGCAAGAGTCACTCTTAGACGAGGATGTTGGCACAAAACAGGAATTCGTGGCAACGCGCATCAAACCAGTCAGCAAATTGAAGACATAAAAACAAAAATACATGTAGTAGGTGAAGTTTCCCATGAGGCATGTACACTGCTGTAACATATCATGATGAGTCATTACAAGCCTCTAGTAGCCCCTTGAAATGATTTTCTCCATTCAGCAATTGTTCAAAGTATGTTAGGATAGATATTACAACTTATTGAGACCGCCATAACAGTGGGAGATACGCTGTCAGTTATAGATGGGCACATGAAATTCTGTACGTAAAAGATAATTTGAAAGAATTTCACTGTGCGTTTAGCAGAGCAGTATGGCAGTTAAGGCAAATAGCCCCAATTCTACATTAATAAAATACTGCAAACAACATTGACTATATAATTTCCAGTGTATGTTTGCATAACAACATCCTGTATGCCCTCGAATCATCTACAAATAAAATCATGTATTCTCACTAGTTTTCTGTACACACACTGTTGTTATTCTTCTTGGTATTGCAGGTTTAATACCCAGCATTGCACTTAGCTAAAGAACATGTGAAGTATATAATTTCTCTGCCACATCTGGCATACTTGAAGCTCCGTTGTCATTACCTTTTGCACTTCCAGTTCCGATTTCTAGGTTTAGAACACATACTTACAACTCTAAAAAATCATGGTACGTGATTGATTTGTGATGTTTTTCAATATTTGTAGGTGCTTCTTATAACCATCTGTCAAGAGTCCAGACTACCGTTATGGTACGCAAACTTAACACTGTAAGTAGAAATGTGTTGCTTCCATGTAGAGTAGTAGCTGTAAGACACCTAGGAGCATGTCCGAGTCTTCACTGCTCTAACACTTAAAACGTATAACGGTATACTCTATCTCCACTATGGTATTAGAAGAAGCCGAGAAGCCACTGGGAATCGTATCAGCTGCAAAACACGTAAGATTCCATATCAGAATCGGTTTCGGGAAATGATACTGATGCTGAACTGCGTTTCTTTGTGTATGATTCGTGGTGTTTTCGATGTGAAAGTGTAGTGTAATAAATATGTAATGTATTGAACCGACTGTGAGAAAGCTAAGTGGCAAAGACGTTATCTGAGAGACTCTATGATAATTATATCGTTGACTCGGAATATTACTCTCTCTGTGGTTTACTCGTAACTAAGGGTAACTAGAGTTTTCTGTTCGCTTCTTTTGATGTTATGTGGAGAATTGTACAAGAGACACAGTAAACCGTTATTATTTCATGAGAACAAAGGTGAGCGTCACGACCTTTATTAGTATTTCTGGAAGTATTGAAATAGCAGAATTGTTTCAGATTGAATGCGACGTGTACGGGAAGAGACGTGGACAACAGCTCTCGAACCTGCAATCTCATGTGTGAATATTTGTTAAAAATATCCAGACGTCTCTCCCAAGACTCTTCATACGCGCAACAAACAGTAATTCTTTTAACAACACTATCAGAGACAATTTTATCACGTTGTTACGACCTTTTACTGCGAGCATAATATATCGACAACAGACAAACAAAAAATAGACAAACACACAAAAGAATCTACTACAATAGGTACTGCCTACGCCATATGTCAAAGTCTGTTTAGTATTAATCTACTTTATAGAGCATCAAGAAAAGTAGTACATAGAGGAATTAATCGGAATTAGCAGCTGGATGATGATACCTCAAATACGTACTTTAATAGAAGTTCTTGGATGCGTACTTGTACCTGAGGGATTCAATGTCCTGTTTCTTTGTCAAGGAATTCACATGATCTGTGACGTTAAGAGACATCAGCGTGAATTTTGCAATTTGCGGGAATTTCGTTAACATTTCATTCCACACCAGGCTGTTGGATTTTATTGCATATACACAGACCAAGGGTTCCATTACTGTACAATTACGCTACTGACAACAACCGACTGACCGGAAAATTTTAAAAGCACATTTGCATGCTGAGCTTTTATTAGAAGAAAACGTAATTATAAGCAATGAAATAAAGAAACAACTTGAGCCATAGGTATAGTCCACGGCTATACAAAAAATTGTACGCAGCCGCTTGAAATATTTGAAGATTTTTTATCGTCATATTATTGGCGAAAGAAGAAGAGTCACCTTTTGTTTTCTAGGACATATTATGGCACAACTCCATTAATACTACATTATTTTATTTATTCACGAGTTGCAACGAAACGGCACTCGTAATTACATAATGTAAGTGTCGTACTTAAGTTGTGCTTTTATTTCAGAATATACTGGTATTACTAACCTATGTATGTTTCATTTTGTATGTTTAGTCATTGTAAGATTGTTGGGTGATTTGGCATGGCAAAAAGCCGTCCAGCTCGATAGAACGTCGTCTTCAAATGTTGAAATGTATGCTACTTCCTAAAGGACCAAACTGCTGAGGTCAGCGGTCCCTAGACTTACACACTACTTAACGCTAACTTATGTTAAAAACAACACACACACCCGTGCCCGAGGCAAAACTCGAATCTCCGGCGAGAGGGCCCGCGCAATCCGTGACATGGGCCTTAGACCGCGCGGCCATACCGAGCGGCCCGTCGTCTTCGGGTGATGTTTTTTCACGAAGTCTGATTTACCAGAGAGAGAAGAAACACGGTTAAAATAAATGAACGGACCTTTAACAAAAAAAAGGCCATGCTCAAGCTCCTAGAGATTGTATGAAATTTTTTGATATTCATTACTATAATTCATTGTATTGTCTCGATTCAGGAACGAATGAGCCAAAAAAATTAATTAACAAATCCGAGGAATTACAGATACCATTCTTCCCAAGAATCATTCATGAATGGTACGAGTACTGCCGTTAAATGATAGAGGCATGAAAGGGGTGTAAGTTCGTGCATGTGCATTATGCAAACAGTACGTTTAATGGTCATCAAATTAATAAGAATAGTCTTAACCCGACGATTATTGGCGTGCATGTTAGCAAGACACAGAAAAATCGTGGGGTGAAATAATTTCGTGATACATATGACAGCAGTAGCGTGTCGCGATAACGGTGTGTGAAGCCTTGTGGTGGAGGCTGGGCTACAGGGCAGCTGGAGCGGCCTGACCACTGTGATTCCGGCTGTTGCTGCTGCTGCTGATCTGACCCTAAACGTTCTACAGTAAAAAGCGCAATTGTTTTTCACAAATAACTTCCCAACACCCTTCCTTCCCATGTTACATGCGCAGTAGTACTGTGTGTGAGGTCATGAGTGAGGCTACAAGGAGATTCAGTTCCATTGTTTGTATACAATTTGTTACTTAATCTGCTGTAGGGCTGGTTGTTTTTAATGTGATACTGATATTTACATAGTGTGATTCTTCAATGGCAAAAGTGACTTGATATGCTGTGTAGGTGGTACGGAGTGGACTCCAAGCGTTTTTATACTGCGCTGATAATGCAGCTGTAACTCTCTTAATAAATATATTATCACGCATTTCTTTAATTTCTCGATTGTTTCAATTTCTTTCGGTTATAAATTATTTAGCAATGTTTTCTGTGCGACTTATATCACGTTTTTAACGTAATACATATACATACCTTAAATACGTTCCTTAGAGTGGCTATGTTTAAAAAGAAACACCTGCAGTATTTGTTAAACATGTAATTAGATGCTAACACCGTAATTTTAGCGGTATCTCGTATAGCGGTATCTCGTATGTGATCTGCGGTACAACTGTATTGTGGCACGAGCGAACTTGATATGTTACATGGTTTGTATGATAATGGACTTCCAACAGAGGGTCTATGTCCACTGTGACGATAAAGTAACAGTAACTGTTTTAACAAGCAAGCTATGTAGCCATTTCTTTAATCTCATACATAGGACTGTGCTGACTGGCTGGAGCACGTGAGTCTTTTCAATATGGTACTCGTATATACATGCTACAAACCTTGCTAAATATGTTTTCTTTCTTAAATTTCTCGCCGTAGTAAACATGGAACAAGCAGGCATAAGCAGGCTATTTGAATTTTCTCGGACAAGTAGCAGGATATCTTGGATAGGCCTAGAGCAAGTGAGAAAGGTGGGAGGGGATCTGGCAAGCAATAGGAAAAGACCCCTCTGATTTTCCCAGTCGCACAGAGGCAGAATGGAGAAGGGAGGGGGAAGGAGATAGGAAGAGGAAGAAGCAGGGGAACGAGAGGAGGAAATATGGTCACAATGCACAGTGCGCTAGGGTACAGTGGAGATTTGGCAGTAATGCAGAGCATTGTTCATGGCGATTATCCAGCCATCACCCGTGGTGATTATCCAGTTCTGACTTCTTATTTTAACGCCTCCAGTAACTACTGATTTGCATTTTCTAATATTTCATTGAAAAGTGTGGACGATAAGTCACCTCCTTGTTTTATACCTGTGTTAACCATTGCAGTTCAGGTCATCTATACAGCTGTGATGGTGATGATTTTTGTTTCATGATGTAGGCTTTAAATAATCTATTTTAATCAACTGGTGTACCCTAGTCTTTCTAAAATACTCCATAAAAATGGCGGCTGACGGTGGCAAAAGAATTCTCATAGAGTATGACATCAACACAGGCTCAGTATCACATTTACTCCTTTTCCCAGTGAGTTCTCACAATTGTCGCTACAAGAGCCCTCCTTCTTAACCCATTCCGCCTTTGCAATAGTAGAAAGTTGGCTATTTTTTAAGACAATTTTTGATAATTAGTTCATAGCTTGTAACACTTACCAGAAAGGCTTATTTTATTTTCCAGCAGATATCGATCATATCGAAAAGTGTATTTTGCAATACAGCCCATGTTAATCTTTGTAAAGTTCTGATAAAATATGAACTGTTCTTTCGTGGGCTATATTACAACAGTTGTGGTGGGAATGGAAATGACTATAATTAAGTTTGAGTTGAAATATGTTTTTAATAAAGTTACACTGTGGCTAACTCTGCAAGTGTTATCATTTTTTGGTCTTATTCAAATGAAGTCAGGCCCGGAGATCGACATTGCATGGCGATAAGCTGGTGATGAGTGACCTTGTGCAAATGTAGTACAGTGTGACGAAATACGTCGCAGTGTACAGCAAGAATAATCGGACTTCGTACTTAAAGGAAATCAGACTGCAGGTTCTAAAGCGATGTAATTAAGCATGTAGTATCACACTAATTGTGTACTATCATCAACATCACTGGACGTATGCTCCACTGTGGAAAGAGATACCTGAAACACGGAATGCAGTTATATGGATAATTAGTGACGCAAGATGGTGATATATATTAACTCATAGTATCTCAAAATATGATTTTCATCAGCAATTAACGTAAGAGTAGAAATATAGTCATCTTAGTTTTAAGAAAACAGATGAGAGAAATAGAAATCCAGAGGACAGGAAGGAAGCTACATCGGCCGTTTGAATGGCTAGAACAAGGGTTGCAACGCCTAGCAGTAGCTACTCAGATGTACATTTAGGGCGTTATTTCATGTGACATAGAAAAAATATACATAGTAGTTACGTTATTCCAAGTATATCTAATTGTAATACACACATTATTCACCAAATATTGGGTAATAGTAAGTAATCAAAGTCTACGTTTCAATGTAGTTACATAACATAATGTTACTCTCTAATCTAGCTAGTTATGTGGAGTCGCTTCGTGTCTTATTGTCCGCCTTTCAAATAAAGTTTTATAAACAAAGAACATAAAAGAACGTATGTATCACTGCTCATAATTGACATTTAAAACATTTTATGGTCACGTTGTAGTATCGTTCACTGCACTTCACAGTTGAGAGTGCTCAACGTATGTCTTTGGTAATTATGTTTTCTTGTGATACAGTTTACAAATGTTCTGTTTTATGATACGGAGATTCTCAGGATCAGTTCCATGTTGCAGCTGATGATGACCAAGAGAGTTGGTACCAAAGAACTGGCACAGGCGAAGTCCCCTGGCTGTATTATAGTCTGTCTTATTATCCAGCCTCTGGACTGAAAGACATTGGCTGGAAGAATCGGCAGGAACCATCGACTCATTTCATCCAACACCTCAAAGTCACCTCAGTCAGCTCATCAGTTTTGACGTGCATGAAACAGGTATACCACAGATTTACTGTCATGTAGAGCCTGATCTGTACAGGACATACTTCGAAAGGGTCAGTTCAAATACACAGATAACATTTCTTATACAACAGAACTTGATACATATTACCATATATGCATTTACTATCTACATATTGGATCTGCATAAAGTGTGGGAGATATTTGAACTCACTGTGATCAGAGCATGACTTTGCAGGTTTGTATTATTACACTGCCTACATACGAGTTCATTCACTCTAGATTGGAATTTCAGTAATGACTTAGCTTGCACAATGAGAGTGTCCTTGCTAAATATCCTAGTACGGTTTGATTTATGTTTCGGATCAATAATTGAGCAAAGTAAAGTCACTGTGGCTCATTTAGCACAGCGATTAGCTCACGCCAATACACCCTTGCCTTGTGCACAATGGCTGTGCGGAATCCCTTAGAGAGTGTTTGTCACTTGTTTGAAATGAGCCGCAGCCCTCATGGAGTCCAACCCCTATCATTTCTGCGCGACAACAAAAGTAAATGACGAGTCACTAAGTCCAGGGCAAGCCCAGGGATACACCAACATTTCAGTTTGTTGTCCATGTTGGCATGTTCCGTCTCTGTACTACTTCAGCTGTACCATCATGCTTCACACAGTGTGTCGCCATCACCTACCGTATTCACTATCACAACAGCTCTTTGAAGACGAAAGGATAGGGCAAAATTGTCTATCACAGTCTCTGTACAGAGTGTCGTTCTAACTCAAAACAGAACACGACTAAAACAAGATATTTAATAAAACTAACACTGAAAGCTGAGCAGAATCTATCCTCATACCCATAGATCATTAGAAATCAGAGCATAGTACTCATTGAAGGCTTGTTCAACTTCTTATTCTAATTCTTACATAGTTTCAACATGACTTCATAAATGCGTTCTTACGCCTCCTCTTGGTGAGAGTACCTATATATTAGCATTATTAAGATATTAGTATCCTTCCCTAACTTCGTTAATGCTCTCCTTTCTATTTGGTTCATGACTGTAGATATCATGGCTTAACTGGTTACAAACCAACTTCAAATTTACTCTTAAATATGAATTTATATGCTCAAAAATTAAGACTCATTATTTATGAAAATTTTGTTTGAATCCTGATAGAAGTGTGATTTTTTATGTTATCACTTTTAGAATAAGCCAGAAGGTAGCTTCCAGAATGAGGTATTCTCACAATCCTATAAGGACCAACATATAAAATTGCCACTTACAATTCTTCCTACACAGAAGCGATGACTTCTGGTGTTTTATTAAAAGAATGTAGTCTCCTACCCCTTGGTAAGCTTTTACTTGTCATAGCTACCTAACAGTTAATTTACATAATCATGTTTGTTGTGTGAGTCAAATTAATCATTTCCTTACCTTTTCCTTCAGAAAACAATCTTTTCTGCACATTCTTGGCAGTGGGTCTATCCATTCATTCTGCTCTCTCAGTTTACTTATCAGAGCAGCTGGAGCAAATTGTATGTTACACAGTGGAAGATGTTTTACCACCCATTCAAAAAGTTCCAAGAACTCGTCCCATTTTGTTTGATGATTGTGTCCATATGTTTGAATGAGTATATTTGACTCTGTAAATACACATTTGCATGTATTTCCTTCTACGTGAAACAACGAGAGTAACATCTGTTTAATGCCATGTTAACATACACATGTTTGCCAAGTGTGACTAGCAAAGTTAGATGTGTTGTTGGACATCAGTGTGGCAGGTTTTAAAATAGTTGGGATGTAACTGTTTACTATTTTCTTGACCATTGGAAGTGTTACTGTTGATTTTGAAGCATCTGCTTTAACATACTTAGTGACAGTATCATATCGAAAACGGCATATTTAACTCCATCTGTCGCAGAGGGGAGAGGACCATGAACTTCTACTGTTGTGGGTTGGCAGGAGAACCAACACCGTTTTACTAGAGGAAGCCGAAAGGCACGCGTTTTAGCTCACGCAGCCTGGCGTGAGGTCTGAAACAGGACAGGGAAATTAGAATTTAGAAAAACGGACGTAGATGGTGGAATACTTAACTTTAATCCATTAATGGTGAACGTCGGTCTTGACAGTACATTTTTACAGTATCAATAGTAACTGGTACTGGCGCCTTGCTAGGTCGTAGCAAATGACGTAGCTGAAGGCCATGCTAACTATCGTCTCGGCAAATGAGAGCGTATTTTGTCAGTGAACCATCGCTAGCAAAGTCGGTTGTACAACTGGGGCGAGTGCAAGGAAGTCTCTCTAGACCTGCCGTGTGGCGGCGCTCGGTCTGCAATTCACTGATAGTGGCGACACGCGGGTCCGACGTATACTAACGGACCGCGGCCGATTTAAAGGCTACCACCTAGCAAGTGTGGTGTCTGGCGGTGACACCACATCTACACAGACTAAATGAAGTGGTTGTGTTGATATAATGTTATGCAATTCTGCATGACCTGATTAGTGTGTTTGGAATTTTGACAAACAAGACAGGATTTTAGTAAATGAATGTCTTCCTTTCTCATGTTGAAACAAAGACTGTATAAGTTAAATTTCTGTACACAATTAGATGTTCCATAATAACCCCAAGCGCTATATATATATATATATATATATATATATATATATATATATATATATATATATATTAGTAATTTTCGCCTCACAAACATTAATATACGCTCAATAGTATACGCCTGATGGCCTAAAGTTATCGAACAATTGTAAAGTAAAAGAAATGAACCATCGCATGGCAGCGACAGAATCTATTATTCTTTATCTTTGCCGTTCTTGCGCGGTGCCTGTAAATCTCTATGTACATGTATCGATTAATGGTATAAAAAAGAATTCTGTTGTTTCAAGACAAATGAGGCTTTTGGCGCCTCACCTTTTACTGTTTGTATTCTATGAAAGGCGGACGCGGACTTGCTGCGTTCCGCAACTGTATTTTATATTCTATGTGAAAATATTGAGTGAATATGCTGTTATTTTTTTCAATCAGAAAACATGTAGTTTCTTGTAACTGATTACGAACAGACAGCATCAAGAGGACATTTTCACTGTTATGTATAAAGTATTTAACCACAATGGTCATCTATTGTAATTTAATATGAAAAGGCACGTAGCATTAAAAAAAAGTGTGTTAAAGATAAGTGTGCTTATTTTAGTAAATTAACCTCGATGATTTCCATCTCCTTATTTACCTGAAGGATAATTACTTTGTGTTACTTCATCACCAGAAATTACGATCACGCTGATGGGCCGAACGCAGCATGAAGCAGAAGGAACATTATCGTTTTCCTATTATTTCTGAACCACCTTTTTGTGCAGTGTTGCATTTCTTTTAAAGTCTATAAATCTTCTGGTCCCTTAGTGTTGATCCAGGTATGACTACATCGCGACTATAAAAATGCACAGAAATGATAATGTTTCTTCCGAACGATCTCAAATATATATATATATATATCAATATGCTGCTCTTATTCAGGTATTTAATGCTCAACGTGTGTTGTTATAATAGTGTAATCAATCCCTGATTCTGTTACCAAGTGGCCCACCAAAATATTCACTTTTTCGACATTTTTCAAAATAAAATAACATAAAATAACAATTCTTTTTCTTTTCGTCCCCCAACAGTAACGCTACGCTTCGCGCCCGAACAGGGAGTTGATCAAAAAATCATTTCATGTATGTGTTTAAAAATTTTTCAGTGCTTGTTCTAATAATCGTTTCATTTTTTTCATGTGGATGCAGTTCAACCGAGAAAGAGAAGTGGGAAGACCTTTTAATTAATTCAGAAGAACGATTGATGAAATTACCAAAAAATGCGAGTATTCATCCGTATCACCATCAAGACAGCCATAGTAAGTGAAATTTTTATACGCAGTAGCCAAGCTTTCGTAGTGACGTAGCGTCTTTCGAGTTGATCAGAACGTAAACCTGTCTTTCCTTTCCTTGAAACAGCTTTATTTCAATTTGTCCATAGTCCATTCTTATGTAGTTAAATTCAGTGAAAGTGTACCACTGTTGTCAGTGCATAAAAAAAATTACGATATGGCGGATAACTACGCTCAAAACTGGTAAAAGTGTGATATTTCATTTGTTTGTAATTAGTAGGAACCATCCTGTCTTTTTGGCGTACATGAACGTCAGTTGTTATCCAGAGTTAAAATTTCACCTTAGGTCCCAGTAAGCCATAGCACTGCGTCACAGACAAACGATTGACGGCAGTGACAAGCAATATCTGTAGCATTTTGACGTTTGACAAATAATTCATGAACATGACTGACGGTAAACAGCGGACACAAACAAAAGCAGACGACAGCACTGATGCGAATGGACCTCACTATCCATTACGATCACGCGCGATAGGTACACGAGCGGAGGCAGAAGCAGCCTCGACCGAAGTTTTAGAAGCTGGTCTCCCTTAGTGTGCAAACTATTCCCGCCTTTGAAAAAAATGACTTGGCTGCAATGATCGAAGCAATAATGGAACGTAAGTTCGAAAGTCAAAAACAGGAAAGATTAGATGAAAAGGCCCGCGAAGAAAAAGAGAAGGCCGAAAAACGGCATAATAAAAATCAGGTCCTTACAAATCTGTGCAATTCAGTAAAAACAGAAATAAATTCAGTAAAAGCAGACATAAATTCAGTAAAAACAGATCTGCAAACGGAGACAAATGACCTAAATACACGGTTAAATTCGGTAAAGGCCGAGCTAAAGGCAGACATAACAGCTGATTTAAATACCGTGTTGGGTAACGTCCAAAGCCAAATCAGTAGTCAGATCACGACCATGAGGCTAGAAATTGACACACAAGTAGAGTCAAAAATAGAGGATATTTAAAAACGGTTAGATGAAAAAATCGAAGAAGCCAAGGGAGAGATAAATTCAAAAGTGATGGAATATCAAAAACAAGCTGCGACCTTAAAAGAAGATTATACTGCAATCTCTGATGAGGTCAAAGGAGTTAAAACCGCAGTAGACAGGATCGAGAATGTTGTTGATGATCTTTCCAAACAGATTGAGACTCTTAATGTAGAGGATCAAATAAAGAATACTGTAAAGGCACATGCTGAAGCATTGTCCGACCACTACCGAGAGTGGATTAAAAACAAAGACGGATTCATAGAAAACAAGGTCAAGAACGAACTCAGGGAAACTGTCAAAAACGTGACCTTTAAAATATTGGCAGCCCCTGGAAAAACAGGAGACACGGTTATGTCAGAATTAGGCCAGATAAGACGAACGTTAGCTCAAGATTTACCTGAATGGCGTCAACAGATAGTTGATGAAGTTCGTACACTAAAATGTCAAGTTGAAAATTCCCCACCTCCCGTGTCAGGAGAATGGAATAATTCACCACGATGTAATGAACAACAGCAGGTACATTACCGTTCACCATTTGATAACGCTCTAACTCATAGTTCTATAGAAGCACAATTTAACCAGAGTACCAGCCCACCCACTTTTGTCAGTTTGATGCAGGAGGAAAGCGTGATCAAACATCGTGTTTTTCCGACCTTTCACCCACAGAAAAGAGAAATTCACCCTATAGTGTTCCTCCGAAATTTTTCAGGAATTTTCCCGAATAGCTGGAGTGACCGCCAGCGAATTCAATTCGTTAGTGGATTTATCGTAGGCGATGCTGCCTTATGGGGAACCGAAATGGTCGACTCTTGTAAAAGTTACAAAGAGTGAACAGATGTTTTTAGCTAAATTCTGGAGTTCTGGTGTGCAGCAGCGCCTGAGAAAAGAGGTTTACAACGCCGAAGTATTTAACAGTAAGCGCGGTAGTCTGAGGAAATATTTTGAAAAGTATTTAGCGAAAATCAAGTTCTGGGATTCGCCGATCACCGCCAAAGACGTTATTATGATTCTAAAAACTAAGCTACCGATTGCGATCAGAGACAAGTATCTGAGGACGATACGGACACCTTCCTATCTGTGTTAGACTCATTACATCTGATTTACGAGGACGCTAGAGTTGATGTTGGCAACGCCCACTTGAGTGCAGGCGGCCAGCACAATACTGAATACGCAGGCAACAATGGTGGCCGAGCGAAAGCGCATCACAGCGACGGCCAGTACCAACCCCACAACGGTTTCAAAAATAAACATACTACGTACTCCAACAGTAAATACAAAAATAAGTACAATAACGGCTAAAGATACAATCCAATATATAACTGGTCACCACCTCAGTACGGAAATGCACTTTATAATACACAGCCCCAGCAATATGGAAACACGCAACCGATCAACGGTAATTATGAAAATGATCAGTCTTACGATTCAAATCGTCAGTGGAAAGGAAATAAATGGCATAATCAAGGTGGAGACCAACGTACACCTTTCAGTAACGGTTACAATCAACACAATAAACAGCAAAATACCTTTCAGCCACAAAATATACACTTCACGCAACAAGCGAACGGACCTTCGGGAAGTCTGAAGCCTAAACGCCCGCATCATACGCAAATTTATTATGTGCAAGCGAATACGCCGGGGCAAGATCCATTTCCACCCGAGTTCGTACCACAAAACCAACATCAGTCCGAGACGGAAGAAACTTTAAGAAATATAAATCAGCAGGAAAGTAAGCGTCGAGCGGAAAATTAAAAGCAGCACCTTTGAGCCTCCTAGAGGATGCTGCAGGTTTGAATGGGGGCAATTAGGTATGACAAAGAGACAAACTTACGGGATGATCTAGTAGCAGACACTGAGACGAAAGACAGTGATGACGTATGGGACGAACAAGTTCAAGCTTCCATAAGAGTATCATTTGCCAACATACCAGTAACAGCCATTGTAGATACAAGAGCTAATATAAATGTCTTATCTTTATGTTTATTTAAGCAAATATCCTCTGTATGCAAAGTTTTATCACTTCCAATTCAAGGTTGCACCGTATCGGGAGCAATTGGTCCACTAACACAACGCGTAAATCTTCGGACTCAGCTTCAAATCCAGATATATTTCAGTAACGTGCATTTTTCTTATTGTTAAAAACCTATCAGTGCCATGTATCCTGAGTATGGAATTCTTGAGGCAGACGAAAGCTAAAATTGACATCGAGTGTGGAATCTGTACTCTAGTAGCGAGCCAGCAACAAGTAACTGTAAATTTGTTAAGAAGTAAGGTGAAGACAAACTTTGGGGTGCTTCAAATAGCAGTAAAGCCATGGACTAAAAGACAACAGTACAGTCAGACAGAAGACGTGACAGATCTTGAAAGTGTTAATGACGATGAGTATAAAGACCTAATTCCCGGTAAGAGTGAATTATACGGAAAAGCTAGTGAGTCCACTGAATTATCCAAACAACAGAAGAATGAGCTTTACAATTTGTTAACAGATTACGTTCAAGTATTTTCTAAGAAACCTGGACTAATAAAAGGCTTCGAATATGGAATGGATGTCCTGCCCCATCAACCTACTGTAGAACTAGCTATTCCATTCCATATGCGAGACGCGAAGCTGTCAAGTGCGAGATCAGGACAATGTTACGCTGGAATGTGATAGAAATCAGATGGTAGCGTAAGGCTAGTCCTAGATGCAAGATTAATCAATAAAATTATAGTAACCATAAGAACGAGACCAGAGGCTCTTGAAGAGCATCTGCAGAAGTTTCATGGAGTTAAGTATTTGAGCACCCTTGATTTGAAATGCAGTTACTGGCAAGTAAAACTTGCGCAGGAGTCTAGGAAGTACACTACGTTTATATTTGCAGGTAGACCTTACCATTTCAAAGTTGTACCGTTTGGACTAAATGTGAGTTCCGGAATTTTTATTTCTGCCCTTGACTATGTACTTGGTCCTGAACTTCTAGATGAGGTAACAGTCTATGTGGATGACGTTCTTGTAGCATCGAAAAATTGGGAAGATCATGTGGCCCTTCTGCAAAAGGTATTTCAACGATTCAGAGAGTATGGTGTTACAGCAAATCATAAGAAATCCAAGTTTGGAAAAAGTGAAATTAAATTTTTAGGACACATCATCACCCCTGAAGGAATTAAACCTGATCCGGAAAAATTGTCTGCTATAAAAAACTTTCCAACCCCTGTTACAAAAAGGCAACTGAAAGGATTTATCGGTCTTACGTCATTTTTCAGACGTTTTGTTCCCAATCAGGTACTGAACAATCCCGCTCTTCACAACCTTTTAAAAAAGAATTCACATTGGAATTGGACGCCGGAATGCCAAGACGGATTTAAGAAAATTAAAGACAGCCTCGTTAACAGTAACATTCTACATCATCCTCAGATGGATAAGGAATTTTGTATTACTGCAGACGCTTCCTTTGTGGGTATCGACGCTTGTCTTTTCCAGATTCAATTAGTAAATGGACACGAGCAAATCCAAGTGATTAGCTTTGCGAGTCGATTGTTATCTGAGCGTGAAAAGTCTTATTCGGTTAGGTTAGGTTAGGTTAGGTTAGGTTAGGTTGGAGTTGGAGGCACTTGCCGTAATATGGGCTTTTAGGCGATTTAACTATTCAGACCATCAAGCCTTATCATTCCTCCTTACATGCAAGCTGCAACACCCTCGTCTTACTCGATGGTGCTTATTCCTGCAGGAATATGACTTTGACATTGTATATATAGAAGGTAAAGATAATGTTATAGCAGACACACTTTCTCGCTCACCTGAGGGCTTACCAGAAGCCAGCGAACTGGTGGAACAAATGTCTAATTATAAAGTTTTGTTAATGAAAGATCCAATTCACAGAAAGTATTTTCTTCAGTTATGTAGGCATATTCAGATTCTTCAAAATACAGATCCAAAATGGAAAAAGGTTAGAAAAATTCTTCACGAAAATCCAGCCCACAAGTTGTCCAAGTTTTATAAAGTTCATAACCAAGTGCTATTTCATTAGACGTCTGAGTCATCTGAGAGGTGGTGTGTTTGCATCCCTCGAAATTTCATTGAACATCTTCTGTGGTACACTCACATTTCATGGGGTCACTACGGACCAGAATAATGTAAAAGGAAAATCTCGACTTACTGTTATGTTCCGAATCTACATCAGAGAATCCATAAATTATTGAGAAATTGTGTCATCTGTCAAAAACCAAAATCCTTAAACATTTCCACTTCAATCCCACTCAATCCAATAATTGCTGAAAGGCCAAACCAGCTTCTTAGTATTGATTTGGCAGGTCCACTACCCACCGGTAGGGGAGGCGCTAAATACTTAGTAGCAATCCTGGACAATTTTTCTAAGCACATTGTACGCAGTGAAATCTTCTTGTGCAAATCCGATAATTCGTCGCATTGAAAATGATTATTTCCCACGATTCGGGGTTCCAGAATCAATCTTGTCCGATAATGCTTCAAATTTCACATCACGCCCGTGGCGTGCATTTCTTGCTCGCCATGGAATCAAACAAATTTTGATATCCCGGTTTCGACCGCTATCGAATCCGACAGAAAGAATCTTCAATGAATTTAACAGATTTATAAGGACGCACATTCCGAATAAGCAATCTAAGTGGGTAGACTTCGTAACACCTTTCGAACAGATTGTAAACCACCTTCCTCATCTGTCGACCGGATTCACGCCACATGAGTTAATGTCAAGATCAAAAGAAGGGAATGAATGGATAGACCCCCTTCCAAAGTTACAAGACAACGAATTGGACCTAGACGCAAAAATCAGGCAAGCTCTCATATCATTGACAACGTATGCTAACCTCCGAAAAAAGGCATTTGGTAAGAAGGTAAACAGAGTTATAGATTTCAAAGAAGGAGAAAAGGTATTAGTCAGGACTCACTTTAAACCATCCCTGTTGTTAAAGAAGAATCGTAAGTGGCAACACGTTTATGAAGGTCCCTTTGTGATAATGAGGAAACCACACATCGGTAGCTATTTGTTATCTGACCCTGCCACGAATAAAATCAAAGGATTGTTCCACCATCATGATTTAAGAAAATTTTATAACGCCAGGAATTAAGTTAATTTAAGCTGTAAGAAAATTCTAAGGTATTGGAGATCAGGATTAACCAATGAGTAACAAGAACTGAACTGAACTGACTACGGACGTTAACCGGTGCTAAAAGGAAACCTTATGTATTAAAAAAACGCGTCTGGAAAATAAAATACAGAATAAGTTGTAGACAAGTATTTACATGAATAATCTTTATGTAAACAGGAGGACATGTCCTAGAGGCGATTTTCAATTTTAGTTATAAGTTAGTATGTAAGAAAAATGATGTACTCGAGAGGTATTAATTAGCCTCGAGGTACTAAAATTAGGAAAGAGGAAGGAGCGAATAATGCACTTCTCTCGCTAAATAGTAATTTGAGAATGAGCAGGAAGGAGCGAATAATGCACTTCTCTCGCTAAATAGTAATATGAAAATGATGATTATATGTGCTTAGTATTAGTAAGTGAAATTTAATTGAGGACAAATTAATGACCTGTTTTAAAAGGAAATACTTAAACGTCCAGACAAAAGAGGAAAGTTGTGTGAAAAGATTCGATTCCATGAGGTTATTCCCTATTTTCAAATGTGACGTAAATAAGGCACCACCCGTTAGCGCAAAAGTCGGTAGATTTAACTTGTAAGTTCCAGCACAGTGCCGTGCCAGCGATGAAATAACATCTGTTTGAAGTAAACAGATACCTAGGATTAAACATGAACAGATTGATAACGCAGTGCAATTGTTCTAAAAAGGCCTGACGTTAACCTTAAGTAAAAGTGTGATGGAATAAAAAGGAAGTTTATTATATAACGCAAAGTAAGATGAGTCCAGACTATAAACAAGCTGAGTAAAAGAACATATGAGTAACATGGTTTATTATGCCAACTTCACTGTACTATTGAGCATTAGCGATACTGCAAATTCACAAGCTAGCAGCAAATAGAATAAGAATCTCGTCCAAGCTTCACAGGTCGCCACAGCAGCAAGCAACAACACTCTAATGAGAGGCTTATATATACAAATGATAATTAGTACCCAAATGCGTAATGCAAAAACTTGACTTAGTCTAAGAAATGAACAAAGAATAGTAAGCAAGCTGCAGCAATACAGCAGATATACATGCTTGAAGTGATAGATTTTATTTTTAAGTGTGCACTGCAATATTTATTGTTTTCTCTGTGATTATGTGATTATTGAACCCTTTTTCTAAGTGCAAATCCTTGATCCTATCCACTCCCCAGGATCAACTTGTAAAGATGCACATGTGCTTGGGAAGTGAGGCACTACGTATAAAAATGAGAAGGTTCGCGACGCGCAAATTGCTTTTTTAATGCGCAATGTAAATTAAATTTTCGACCTGGTTGAGGAGTAATTTAAATCCTGTCGACGATCCGCGAGTAGGCCCGCTTTTCCCACATTTCTTTTTCGACTGTTTGTATTTCTACACGAAATCCAGAGGCGGAATTGCTATTTTCAAATCTGTCCTCGAACTTTCTTTAAAGACAAGCACATACGAGAAAAACTTATGACATAAATGAAGCTCCCCTCACAAGTCACTAAATAAGATGAGCACTAAAAAAATGTATTGGGCCTACAAAATGATTAAGCAAGCGTGATAAAGATTACTATGAATGAAATTAATTTGTAAAGGAGATTGGAATGAATTTGGTCAAAGAAAAAGGTCTTATAATAGCTTACCTGTGACCGTAGGCATAATAAAAAAAAAGACTAATTAAGAAACAGTTGTTCTGATTCAAAGTGGTCAATTAGATTATTTCTCGATTTAAATGAACTCTTGTAAATATTAGTATGTAAATCAACTTGTAAACACCGTGTGATGTTATGAAGCGAGAATTTCCTTTAATACACTATGTAAATCAACTTGTAAACACCGTGTGATGTTATCAAGCGAGAATTTCCTTTAATACACCGTTCACGCAGACGCTCACCACAGTGCAAGTGAAGTTTTAAAAGTTCGACGATTTTCAGTGGCAGTATTCTACTGCACCATATGTGTGAAAAATTCATTGATGTGTGCAGTGTGTCATAATCAGTGTCCTTCCACACATCCAGTTGCAGCGGTAGCTACCACTTACCTGTGAATCCGTAATTCGATAGTGGACAGGAAGTGATGTGAGACAGTTTCGGTGGCAGAAGCTCCCTCCAGCAATCTAAAAAGCACAAAGCCACGATCCGACGAACAAAAGCGACGCACGGCATCTCAAACGCGAAATCAACGCTCTGCAAGAAAGCTCCGGTCACGTGCGCGCGCACAGACTGAATTTCAAGATTGCTCGCAACAGTGGAGGCGGACAGCCACCACATGACGAAATAATGTAAACGTTCAACCGCCAACACAGTTGCTGTGCGCTACATTCTGTAGCAAAAACATTCACACCCAGTACTGAAAACATTTTTGTATGTATCATAAACCTTCCGAGAGACTCTAAGATAGAGAAGTTAGCGTAATTATTATAATGACTGATTGTACACAGAGACAAGTCATAAGGTCACCTCTGAACACTGTTGAAATGTAAACTTTAACGAGAGGTCACGATACGAATGAAAATAAGCACACGAAAATACGTCAAAGGATCCCACCCTCCTATATCCCATCCCATATGTATATAAAATTAGTTTTGTAAGCTATTCTAATATAAGATATTTTATCTGTTTCATATGTGAAATAATTCGGAGAGCCACACTCGAGCCCTGAAAGTGAAAGATATGGACTTCCTTGTCGAAGCCATCACCAGTGGCCGCTCTACAATCCAAGTCTATCATAAATAGTGTATGTGCGACGAAAATAAATGTATAATTAAGTGCGACAACGGACAAGGCAATCAATCGACAAGACGATGACAATATAATGAATACAGTCAAAACAGAAAGTTGTGTACCAGTTGTGATAGTCAAATAACTTTTGCAACAATGAAAAATGAAGTGTGACTATTTCCTTATAAATATTATAAATATGTGTACATATAGCCTTAATTTTAAGAATCATCAAGAAAGACTGAATCCATACAAACACTGATAGAAACACAGAACAAATTCACGATGATCCACCCTCAGTAATTACAAATTGAAACGTTAATTCTTTTATTATGGAATGAATGTGAAATGAAACTTTTAATAACCTGTATGTTACACCCGAAAATTACAAATATTCCAATGGGCATGAGGATGAAAGTAATACCTTCGGTATTCCTTCCCTCCTCATGGGAGGCAGTGTAATATTAGTAATTTTCGCCTCACAAACATTAATATGCACTCAATAGTAAACGCCTGATGGCCTAAAGTTATCGAACAATTGTAAAGTAAAAGAAATGAACCATCGCATAGCAGCGACAAAATCTATTATTCTTTATCTTTGCCGTTCTTGCGCGGTGCCTGTAAATCTCTATGTACATGTATCGATTAATGGTATAAAAAAGAATTCTGTTGTTTCAAGACAAATGAGGCTTTTGGCGCCTCACCTTTTACTGTTTGTATTCTATGAAAGGCGGACGCAGACTTGCTGCGCTCCGCAACTGTATTTTGTATTCTATGCGAGAATATTGAGTGAATATGCTGTTATTGTTTTTTTTTTCAATCAGAAAACATGTAGTTTCTTGTAACTGATTACGAACAGACAGCATCAAGAGGACATTTTCACTGTTATGTATAAAGTATTTAACCACAATGGTCATCTATTGTAATTTACAATGAAAAGGTACGTAGCATAAAAAAAAGTGTGTTAATGATAAGTGTGCTTATTTTAGTAAATTAACCTTGATGATTTCCATCTCCTTATTTACCTGAAGGATAATTATTTTGTGTTACTTCATCACCAGAAATTACGATCACGCTGATGGGCCTAACTCAGCATGAGGCAGAAGGAACATCGTTTTCCTATTATTTCTGAACCAACTTTTTGCGCAGTGTTGCATTTCTTTTAAAGTCTATAAATCTTCTGGTCACTTAGTGTTGATCCGGGTATGACTACATCGCGACTATAAAAATGCACAGAAATGATAATGTTTCTTCCGAACGATCTCAAATATATATATATATATATCAATATGCTGCTCTTATTCAGGCATTTACTGCTCAACGTATGTTGTTATAATAGTGTAATCAATCCCTGATTCTGTTGCCAAGTGCCCCACCAAAATATTCACTTTTTCGACATTTTTCAAAATAAAATAAAATAAAATAACAATTCTTTTTCTTTTCGTCCCCCAAGAGCAACGCTACAATATATACCAAATTAATGTATCTCCATAAGCGCTAGGAATGCAAACACTTGAATTGTCGATTAAGATTTCGTCTGTAGAATAGGAGGTCACTGAGTATCATGTACTGATTCGATATGTCTAATGGATTTTGTAAAATCAATGTTTTCATCTTGTGCCAAAGATGGTCTGCGTACTGTAACTCAGCCATGATCTTGCACATTTCTAAGTGATACTAACAATAATATCATGCATTAAGATTACTCTGTAATCAATTCTTTGTTGAAATAGTTTCTTATGTTTAGACGAATCTTGTTAATCTTTACAGTGCATTATGATGTATCATGCAATACGAGAGAAAGCAGCGTGACTTGACGTGATGGTGCCAGAGAGAGACAAAGATATTCTTTATTTCTCTGTGGCATTTAGCGCTCAGATAATTATTCTTAGTGTAGGAAGTCTTTGTTCTTGTTAAGAAGTAATTGATTAGAAGTTTTCATTCTTGTGAAGTAGAAATCGACGCCATTGCGAGATTTTGAAGGAAATTGTATTATATACATCTGTTTATAAGCCAGTGAACAGATAATTCATGTTACGAGAAGAATTTCACTGACACAAAAGTTAATAAAAGATCGTTAATTTTAAGAAGCTACGTGTTTATTCCACAATTGACATATACTTCAGTTATGATCTATTAATGGATACCAGCTCGAGAACATTTCCGACGGGAGCGTTCAGTTCTAATTAAATACTTTGATGCTTCCTTTGGAAAAGGAGTAATTTCGCGGATCATTTAAATCCACCAATGTTGGACATTTCTAGGAACTGAAAGCAAATCTGATTGCTATGCAACAGAGCCTAGACGAATATTTCCCCGCAACTTTGATTAACACTTTCAGCTTCAAATTATCGTCTGCAGCAGCTGGAGCAGATAGCTACAACGTGTAGTGTGAAAGCAGTTTCACACATCGCCCTGTATCAAACCAACGGTGTAGGTATTCAACACAACAGAGCACACCCAGTCACTCATACGTCTAAAGACAAACACAAGGTGGTGTGGGAAGAAACATATAGAGAGACACTCACTCAATATAAGTGCTCATCAGACAGACTATAAATGTACACCGTTAGACAGCACTATCCTGCTGCAACAACACTTTAATACCACTTTAATGGTGACAGACACTGCACTGTCAAACATATTTCTGATTACGGATACCTGTAACATACTTTGTGCCAGACATAGTTCTAGTTTTTATGTAGTTATCTTCTTAATTAAGTAATTAATGTTACATTTTTGTGCATGTACGTATAGCCAGAAGGTGTAACTACATTATGGTTCCTTGTATGTATCATGCTAATGAACGTGCGGGAGTATCTTGTGAGGAGAACGTCTACGCCGTCCTAGCAGCCTGGCTGAAACTTCAAAAAGGCCAGACATTTGAATTACTAGCTTTGTTGAGCATTTATGCATTGTAATGACCTTTTGATTATTGATGTTAATGCATAAATGATTAGTTTCTGTATTACTTTTACTAGAATTTCATTATTTCAGTAGATATCTTAAGACAGTATTTTGTGTGTTATCTGAGTAGTGTGTTTTGTTACATTGTAAACTGTGCTTTAACAGCATTGACATTAACATTTTTTGCATGTGTAGAAATTAAAATTAACTCTTGTGGGACGTATTTAGTAGAGAAACTGTCTGTTGCTTATTTTCATGGTGATAACAAGGTCTATGTTCAAAGACAATAAGCAAGCACACAACATCACGATGGCACAAAATCAATTGATCAATGTAAATATATCGTCGACTAGTGCCACGGAATTTGATACAGGCATAGTTAGTGAAATGTCGATTACAGCTGAGCAACCAGCACTAACTACTACGCTCACGCCGTCGACACAAACTGTTGCAATTTCCGACATTCAGAGATCGAGTGAAATCCAAAGAAATGAGAAGAGTGTTGGAGCGTTTCAAGGAAGCAGACATAACTGCAAATCTGCGGAAGTCCCATTTTGCTCGGGATAAAATTAAATTTCTGGGTCATCTTATAAACGAAAAGGGATCTTACCGGACTCTGGGATATTAAGGGAAATCAAAAACTTTGCAGCTCCAACAACTAAAAAGCAATTAAAGGGATTCTTCAGAGTTTTTTTTTCAGGCGTTACATTTACGCTCACTCTTAATGCAGAACGGTTGCACAGCTTGTTGCGTAAAATTACTCCGCGGGTGTGAACGCAACAATGCCAGAATGCATTTGAAACAATAAAACATGCCTTAGTTAACTCACAAATATTATATCATTCAGATATGAGGCAAAAATTCGATTTAATGGCGGATGCTTCGGAAATTGGAATCGGTTCCTGGCCCTTCCAAGTAAAGACGATAGATGGAAAACCAACATTTCTGTCCAATAGCATAAGCTAGCCGGCTCTTAATTGCTTGTGAAAGAACGTATACGACTACCGAAAAGGAAGCACTGGCTGTAGACAGTACAATTTCATCGACGAAGCACTGTCAAGTATGCCAGACAGAGACTTGTCAACAATCAACGTCATGGACAATCCGTCCGAATTTAAAGTTCTGTTAATGACTGATAAAATATGAAGGAAACATTTCCTTAAAATGTGTAAGAACATAGGAAAACTACAAAATGAAGATCCTCGTTGGATTTCCTTAAACGAAGCTTTAGGAAAATCCAGAAACGAAGATCTGAAGCGATTGTATAAAGTTGAGGACGACGTCTTATTTTTCAAAGGGCATCTTGATTCAGATAACTCGAAGGTGTGTATTCCCAAGGAGAATGAGGATGAATTAATTTTGCACATGTACATCACTTGGGGACATTTTGGAGTATTAAAATGTGCTCAGAAGATTCAAGCATATTGCTGCTTCCCAAATATTCGCAGGAAAGTGCACCTACAGTTAAGGAAATGTAAAATTTGTCATCTAGCCAAACCAGGAAATTTTTGTGTGATGGATTTCCTACATTCTATTATACCTGCTAAATCGCTGACGATCATTTCAGTCGATGTCTGTGGTCCTCTATCGTCAGCAAGAGGAGGATACAAATATATTGTAGCTTTTCTCGATATATTCAACAAATCTGTCAGATTGTATCCGTTAAAATCAGCTACTGGTGCATCCATAGCCAAGAAACTGGTCAAAGATTATATAGTCAACGTAGGCAAACCAGAGGCTATTCTTTCTGACAATGGGTCAACGTTCACTGGATCTCGTTGGAGGCAATATAAAACAAATTCTAACATCAGTGTAGTACCCTTCTGCAAATCCTGTGGAACGAATCAATCATTAATTAAACCGGTTCATGAGAACATATTCCCACAACTAGCAATTTTCAAGAAATTGTGAACAATAAGATACACAATACGACAGAGTGCACTCCATACGAATTGATGTTTGGAAAACAGGAACAGAATGACTGGATCCAACCAATCCCTACAGTAGCAGTTGATGGAATGTCTCTACAAAATAAAGTACACCAAGTCTTACCCAATATAATGGACAAGGCAAAGAAAAGAGAAATTTATTTTGACAATCGACTATGAAGAATAAAAACATATAAAGTGAAAGACCAAGTTTTAGTAAAATCTCATCCTAAGGTGGTGTTGGAAACATATAGAGAGAGACACTCAGTCAATATAAGTGCTCATCAGGGAGAATTTATAGCATCTGCTACAATGTTGTCTCTTCCAGATATGAAAACGAGTTCAAAATTTTACTCTTGAAGAAACAAAATCCAGCATGCTAACTGGAGGTGTAGTAACTTGCATGACATGAGAAAACTCTGTGCCTGATGGTTACAATAGATTGTAATCTTTCCATGTATGTAATAGTTGAATTTTCTGAAAGCCAAGACCACAGCTACAGCTTCTTGCTCATTAATGGAGGTAAGGTGTAACAACCAAACCTTATGACTTGTACTTTTCATTTTTCTTCTTCCTCATGAACCTGAAGTAGGCAAGCTCCTAATCTAGAGACCGATGAAACAGTAACTAAACAGAAATCGTTATTCATATCGGGTCGATGCAGATACCAAAATTCAGTAAAGTTCTTTTATTGCCTTAAAATCATTCTCATAATCAGTAATTCCAACTGTTCAAAAGCTGATCAATAATAAATCGACGAAAAATGTTCTTAGTACTTGGATATGGATAATTTCTGATGACGTTTACCATAGTCAGCTGTTATTCCGGTATAGTTAACGATATGACCAAGAAATTTTTAAAAATGCCTGACAAATTTAGACTGTCACTCCTGCTTTGAGTATTTTTGTACGGTCTTTTCTACTAACTGCATCTGTTTTTTCTGTGATAAGCCCCCTAAATAACGTCAGGCTAACAGGTAATTAGGATTGTGGAAAGGGCCAAGGGAGTTGCTGTCAGATTCATTTCACAATTGTAATTTATTATCATTTAGTTCACAAATACATTTTTGAAAGAATAATTTGCTTCGCTGCTGAAGGCCTCCAAACAGATGCTTTAGAATAAGTTCAATTTTGAAAAGACGCGACACACAGTTAAATTTACGAATAAGATAAATCGAGATCAGCATACGGAGCGGCTGAAGGCAGCAAAGTTAAATTCTGCAAAATAAGGAAATATATATATTGCAACAATCAGTAAAACAATACATTATGTCAAAAATTTCCTTTTTGCAACACCAACGTCGGAAGGCCCACAATAACTTGTAAAATCTTTCAGAGGAAATTACAATAACCTTTCAAGAGCATAAGGCGATAATGTTTGAACTTGAAGGAAACTCTGAGAACATGTTTCGATGGCTGAAGGCCCACAACTAACCTTGTCAAATTAAAAATATAAAATACAGTTAAATTACAACAACATTAACACTGACAAAAGGATGATTAAGGGAACACCACTCAGGAGTCTCCAGTGGATCGGTCTGCCCTCGCTCACTTAGGCGAGACAGGTGGTCAGTCTAACTACACTTAATTCGTGCGAACCCAACCAAGGGACAGTCACGAACCGACCGACCGCTTGCTTGCCATGACGGAATACACGAGAATTCAAGCGCCCCCCCCCCCCCCCCCAAACAAATTACAAGTATCACTATCCTCAGACAAACGCGTATGTGAACTGAGCTGCCAAAACTACACACCATATTGGGCAGCAACACAGGTGAGGGAAAAAAAAACGCTGCCTAAGAACTACGTTAGCAGCCAGAACACTAACGGCCACAAGGCAGAAAATTCCGCTGGTGCACTTTACTATGGGTAAATTAATTTGATCAATTCATCCTGACGGCGGCTATTTCAAACACTTCACTCGTTGTTGCTCTTAGGAAAACCTCTACAACAGCAACGCCGGAACCAACAACGTAATGCTCGAAACCACTCAACCTTCACGTTCTGCGTATTCGAGCGACAATGCTAGTACCGATCGGACAGCTCCAGACAGACTCCGACACTGCGCAGAGAACGCCAGCGGCCCAGTCGACTACACCCCACGGAGATGTCCTCGGACGAACCGACCGACCAACATTCCACAAGGTCAGGCCGGGCTCAAGTGATGCGTGGCGCGACGGTCAGGAAGGCGATGGACACGCGGGACTCACTGCTGGTGCTAGTGGGCGACCGGCTGGCCCGGGCTGCGCTCCAGACGCGTTGCCACTGACTGGCAGCCCGAACTCTCGACGCGAACTGGCTATCCCAACTGGTTTACGACAAACCACCAGGAAGTAATAGCAGCCGAGCAAAGATACAACGGGAGGGGATATATCGATACGCGCTGCTAACACCGCTCGCGGTCAGGCAAAGCAGTAACTCAGTGACAGTAACTTAAATTAACGAGGTGAGGTGGAAGTACGTTGAAAACAGGGTGAAAAATAGATGATGGCCGGAACACGAGCCACGCACAGCTCACTGTGTAAATGTAGTGTAGTTATAAGTATACCAACAACATTCAGAGTAGTTCCGTCAAGTAGTTCAGGTCCCAATACTGCATCCAGTTTATAAATACTCCCGAACTTAAATTGAAGTCAAATGGCTTTGCACAGAGCTGATACCTTCTTCCACAAAAAATTAGCCAGTGCATATCCTAGGTTCTTCAGTGAGTCCCACCTGCCCGTTAATCGATGCTAATGAGGAATTTAAGCCCAAGAAATTTCTGTAATTGCTCAATCAGGTTCCCTGGACAAGTTGTTAACTACCATCACATCTAAAACCAAACGAACATTACCTAAGGGTTTTGTAAAAACTAACAGTGGCCTACAGTAGGACGACATTGATGGTTCAATTACGTGCCACTCAAGCATCTCTTATATTTCACTGCTAACTCCTGCTTTCTTAGACCATGGGATGGAATAGGTATTGTAGCAGTAAATATCATGGATGCAGACATTCATGTGATACTGGTAAGTGTTTATGACACCAGGGTTTTGCCAGACGTAGATGCATACATCAGTAACAACTTTTGTAACTCATTATGTTGTGACGAGTCAGTAGAGGTAGACTCAGTTTCTTTAATCATAAATTCACTTTCAATGTCTTAAATTTGACTACCTTGTGCAAACGTGGTACAGGAGGGTGCTGCCTTGGGTTCAGTTAACTTTTATCCCTTGGCAGTACTTACCATGGCTCACTTTTGTATTTACGCGTCTCTTGTGATTCTTTGGCTATCGATGTTCAACTAACATTTACCTATAGAGAAGCCTGTTACTGCGTCCTTCCCACGTAAAATGTCTAGGCCGAAAATACACTGAGCTGTAAGTCCATTTGTCATAAAGTAGGGCATTATATTACTCGATTTACTAATCTTATTTCTACCTGTCCTGGATCCTGACATGCCGCAATTTAACTCCAATTGCGTCCAGAATTCGACAGCTCTGAATGGAATATATGGACACCTTTCTAATCTCTCGTATTTTAATGCATAAACTGTTGGACATAATACTTACCATAGCACCTGTATCAATCAAAATGTCAGTTGATGTATCTCCTGCGAAAACATGTCTGTATAACTTCCTTATTTTGCCCATTACAGTTAAACTAATTAGTTACTAATTCTTCCCTTACATCACTATCATCATTGTAATGTGACATTTGGATTGTATTTCCTACATTGATCTACATCTCTTTCTACATACCGGGTTATCAAAAAGTCAGTATAAATTTGAAAACTGAATAAATCACGGAATAATGTAGATAGAGAGGTACAAATTGACACACATGCTTGGAATGACATGGGGTTTTTAGAACCAAAAAAATACAAAAGTTCAAAAGATGTCAGACAAATGTCTCTCCATCTGATCAGAATAGCAATAATTAGCATAACAAAGTAAGATAAAGCAAAGATGGTGTTCTTTACAGGAAATGCTCAATATGTCCACCATCATTCCTCAACAACAGCTGTAGTCGAAGAATAATGTTGTGAACAGCACTGTAAACCATGTCCGGAGTTATGGGAGGCATTGGCGTCAGATGTTGTCTTTCAGCATCCCTAGAGATGTCGGTCGATCACGATACACTTGCGACTTCAGGTTACACCAAAGCCAATAATAGCACGTCTGGGGACCTGGGAAGCCAAGCATGACGAAAGTGGCGGCTGAGCACATGATCATCACCAAACGACGCGCGCAAGAGATCTTTCACGCGTCTAGCAATACTTACTTTTTTTTTCTAATCAAACCCCATGTCATTCCAAGCATGTGTGTCAATTTTCACCTCTCTATCCACATTATTCCGTGGTTTATTAAGTTTTCAAATTTATACTGACTTTTTGATCACCCGGTAGATACTCCGCAAGCCACTGTACGGTGCGTGGCGGAGGGTACCCTGTACCACTACTTGCCATTTCCCTTACCCTTCCTTTTGTCGGCCGCTGTGGCCGCGCAGTTCTAGGCGCTCAATCCGGAACCGCACTGCTGCTACGGTCGCAGGTTTGAATCCTGCCTCGGGCATGGATGTACATGTCCTTAGGTTAGTTATGTTTAAGTAGTTCTAACACGATGACATTGTAATTCTGTCAGAGACATCAAAGGACTTGGAAGAGCAGTTGAACGGAATGGACAGTGTCTTGAAAGGAGGATATAAGATGAACATCAACAAAAGCAAAACGAGGATAATGGAATGTAGTCAAATTAAGTCGGGTGATGCTGAGGGAATTAGATTGGGAAATGAGACACTTAAAGTAGTAAAGGAGTTTTGCTATTTAGGGAGTAAAATAACTGATGATGGTCAAAGTAGAGAGGATATAAAATGTAGACTGGCAATGGCAAGGAAAGCGTTTCTCAAGAAGAGAAATTTGTTAACATCGAGTATAGATTTAAGTGTCAGGAAGTTGTTTCTGAAAGTATTTGTATGGAGTGTAGCCATGTATGGAAGTGAAACATGGACGATAACTAGTTTGGACAAGAAGAGAATAGAAGCTTTCGAAATGTGGTGCTACAGAAGAATGCTGAAGATAAGGTGGGTAGGTCGCGTAGCTAATGAGGAGGTATTGAATAGGATTGGGGAGAAGAGAAGTTTGTGGCACAACTTGACTAGAAGAAGGGATCGGTTGGTAGGACATGTGTTGAGGCATCAAGGGATCACAAATTTAGCATTGAAGGGCACCGTGGAGGGTAAAAATCGTAGAGGGAGACCAAGAGATCAATACTCTAAGCAGATTCAGAAGGATGTAGGTTGCAGTAGGTACTGGGAGATGAAGAAGGTTGCACAGGATAGAGTAGCATGGAGAGCTGCATCAAACCAGTCTCAGGACTGAAGACCACAACAACAACAACTCTAGGGGACTGATGACCCCAGATGTTAGAGCCATTTGAGCCGTTTGAGCCTTCCTTTTCCCCTCTCACACAGAGCGAGGGAAAAAGGACTCTCTGTACGTGTCCGGATGAGCCGTATTCTCTCCTCTCTTATCTTCCTGGTCCTTACCCGCGATGTATTTTAGCGGCAGTAGAATCGTTCGGCAGTCAGCTTCAAACGCCGATTCTCGAAATTTTCTCAATAGTGCTTCTCGATAAGAACATCGCCTCCCCTCCAGGGATTCCCATTTGACTTCCCGAAACATCTCCGCAACATTTACATGTTGTTCGAACTTACCTTCCCTGACCATCCGACAGTAAGCGTGTTAGTTCTCAGTGTTTGTTGAACCGTATTTGAGGAGCCTGGCCCATCTGCCGCCTGAGTTACGCCCACGGTTGAGTGTCGAGTTGCCAGTCATCTTGACGGTGTGAGTATGTAACTGGCACCTCCTGTGGCTTATGCCACTTATTATTAGTATTGTTATTTTTATCATTATCTGGTCCTTGCTGTTGCTCATCACTGCTCATAGCGCAGTTCCATCTGTTGTTATTGCTGCTCCAGTTATCCTCAGAATTCTGCCGTTGACCACTTCCAGTTCCATAATAAGCCACAAAATACTGACTGCCGCCAGCGGGTCGTGGTTCACCGGCCCCCACACCAGCCTTCCGCGACACCCCAGAACTGCCAGCAGACATGCTCGCCTCTGCTGACCGGCTCCGCACTCCGCTGGCCCGCCAGCGCCGTGGGAGGACAGTCCCGTACTTCTGATTAATAAATGTTTTTTTTTTTGCGTACAATACTTTCTTGGCGATCTTGACCATGAACAGATCCCTTTCACGGCACTCAGCTTGGTTAAGTCCTGACAACCATAGGGGTCTCGGTGTGCAGAGGCAAAGGTGTGCACTTAACACTTTTTTGCTTTTCCCTTTTCTGGTTAAATCACAATGAACACCTAGGATCATACTTTACGCCATACCATAAGATTGCTCATATGATGTATTAAAGTTATAGTTAACAAGATGTTACAAGTGAAGAAAAGGGATCTTTGCCTCACGCTTGAGGTTAACATGGTACTGTTATGGGGCAAAATATCACACACAAAAATTATTATAATTACACTACTGGCCATTAAAATTGCTACAGCAAGAAGAAATGCAGGTGATACTGGCCGTAATAACGGCCTTGATACGCCTGGGCATTGAGTCAAACAGAGCTTGGATAGCGTGTACACGTACAGCTGCCCATGCAGCTTCAACACGATACCACAGTTCACCAAGAGTAGTGACTGGCGTATTGTGACGAGCCAGTTGCTCGGCCACAATTGACCAGACGTTTTCAATTGGTGGCAGATCTGGAGAATGTGCTGGCCAGGGAAGCAGTCGAACATTTTCTGTATCCAGAAACGCCCGTACAGGACCTGCAACATGCGGTTGTGCATTATCCTGCTGAAATGTAGGGTTTCGCAGGGATCGAATAAAGGGTAGAGCCACGGGTCGTAACACATCTCAAATGTAACGTCCACTGTTCAAAGTGCCGTCAATGGGAACGAGAGGTGACCGAGACGTGTAACCAATGGCACCCCATACCATCACGCCGGGTGATACGCCAGTATGGCGATGACGAATACACGCTTCCAATGTGCGTTCACCACGATGTCGCCAAACACGGATGCGATCATCATGATGCTGCAAACAGAACCTGGATTGATCCAAAAAAATGACGTTTTTCCATTCGTGCACCCAGGTTCGTCCTTGAGTACACCATCGCAGGCGCTCCTGTCTGTGATGCAGCGTCAAGGGTAACAGCAGCCATGGTCTCCGAGCTGATAGTCCATGCTGCTGCAAACGTCGTCCAACTGTTCGTGCAGATGTTTGTTCTCTTGCAAACTTTCCCAACTGTTGACTCAGGTATCGAAGCGTGGCTGCACGATCCGTTACACCCATGCGGATAAGATGCCTGTCATCTCGACTGCTAGTGACACGAGGCCGTTGTGATCCAGCACGGCGTTCCGTATTACCCTCCTGAACCCACCGATTCCATATTCTGTTAACAGTCATTGGATCTCGACCAAGTCGAGCAGCAATGTCGCGATACGATAAACCTCAATCGCGATAGGCTACAACCCGACCTTTATCAAAGTCGGAAACGTGATGGTACGCATATCTCCTCCTTAAACGAGGCATCACAACAACGTTTCACCAGGCAACGCCGGTCAACTGCTGTTTGTGTATGAGAAATCGGTTGGAAACTTTCCTCATGTCAGCACGTTTTACGTGTCGCCACCGGCACCAACCTTGTGAGAATGCTCTGAAAAGCTAATCATTTGCACATCACAGCATCTTCTTCCTGTCGGTTAAATGTCGCGTCTGTAGCACGTCATCTTTGTAGTGTAGCAATTTTAATGACCAGTAGTGTATAACAGACTAAAGGAGAATTACAGTATTTGTCAGGTACTGCCATTATTTACTTATAAAATGTTTTACTATATGAAAACGATCACAGTCATCATCATCATCATTGTCTCGATCATCGCGATCGTATTAAGCATCAAAACATCACATGATATATCACTAATTTAAATACAGAACATTTTAACACGAGGAAACACATTGTATTATTGTTATTTGGCCTTTTCTTGCCACACGTTTCTTCAGTTTTCCCAACATAGTTTGTATTTCTGTTTCGTCTTCATTATAGATTCTACGGAACGGTTGCCTCAAACTTAAATAGCGACTAGCGATGAATGAGGGAGCTCAGTCTTCCCCTGCCTCCTGCGTTTCTTTACTAGATGAGTGGTTTATATTATTACTTTCAGGAAACTAATGTGCTAACTGTCGGAATGTTTAAACATTAGACCATAGAACATAGAATCCAGATTGGTACAGTGCTCTGCCGATTGAATTTTCTCTGTCTCAGAAAATACTCTGTTGAAACACCCAATGATGGCACTCCATACCCTGCTTTGTCTTTTACATCATGTGGACTCTTTACATCCAAACCTTTCGGCTGCATTTCTAATGGAAGATTCATTTTCTATTAGCTTCTTAGCCTCCTCTAACGTTTTAGATGAAGACAGCGTGCGGAACGTTTTTCTCTCATAGTTTCTGTAACGTAAAGTTGAACTACTCTTATAAATATTGAATCAGTCAGTGTGAAATAGTGAACTATAAATTAAGGTCCATTAAATATGTTAACTAAATCTACGCATTCACTATCAAAACCGACGAAGGAAAAGAGAAACGTTTTGGGGCAAAGATATGCGTGCGGGCACGCACAGTTAACTCGTACGATCTTTTCCCCGTGGCGCTGATTTATGAACTTCTCGCATCAGCTGCCAGTTATGGTAACTTGTTAAACTAACAACTAAGCGTAAAGCGTGAGTTAGGTTATGTACTTACATACGAGGCATTGGTAACTTTGGGATTTTGTTAGAGCAGACAGATGGCTTTCAATCACATGCTAAATACTTAGATCGAAACTTCAAAAAAAAAAATCTAGCTCACCTCACACTCGAAAGCATCGAAGCGCAAACCACTAACATAACTGATTCTGCCACCATAGAACCGTAGACGGTGTCAGCTGCAGATGCAGGGCTGTCTCACTACACCCACAAGTAGGAAAATTACTAGATTCAGATGTCTACCCTGCGCGCACCTTTGTTCCTGCCTACCTTATAGTTTTGTACGTAAGGAAATGGGTACCTGTAGTGGGTCTTATGGGAAGAAAATTAAACAAGATAAAGGTATAATAAAAGCATTCGCTGAAGCCGGGCTCTCTTCTTGGAATAAAACGTCAGAAATGTCTACTTGTCATGAAAGGACAAATTATCGTATGTTTTGCTGTAGTAGGAACAGTGCAGTTGATAAACGTGTGAACGTCCTGTGTTTAATGTCTATGGGTAAAGAGGGAAAAATGAAACCTGGAAGAGTAGTCTGTAGCTCTACTGAGGATGTTATCTTCGCTGCGTTATCTCATGGTGCAAGAGTTAGCAACCCGTGGTCACATTAATAAAAATTCTAATGAAATTTATTGTTGTAGTTAACTGCTGAAGATAGCTCTGATTTGTCCAACTGGCTTCCGCGTACAAAATGCACGTGGCTTTCACACAACATAACAAATGAAGTAGGTTCTGTTATGGCTAACAAAACCTTACCTGGTTTGGTAAAGTTTGCAAAATATTCCCAGGACACTTCGAAAATAGTCGATGACACTAGTGATATACGCTAACACGAGCAAATTTCGATTTGTTTCGATGTGTCAATGGTGATAATTTTCTAATTAATGAATATTATCTTTTTTCTATAATACTAAATACAGTTACAGATGACGTACTGTTGAAAAATTTCAGTTGATGTTTTCATTCGTTTTTCTCTGGATATTGAGTCATGAAGAGGTGTTGCTACCGACAGAGCGGCAAACGTGACTGCTGCTTTTCCTGGGTTTCGAGGAAAAATCAAAATTGAGCCACGAGTTTCGTATTTTCGTGTTTGACGCAGTCTTTGAACTTTGTGACCCGAGAGGCAGCGCAAAATGAGACCATCGTGAGAGGCTATCTTTCAGATGCAAAAGAAATAATCAATTTCGTAAGTGGGTCCTCCTAAGCGACTAGCAGTGTCTGAGTCTCTGGAGGCAGCCCGAGGTGATGGATTTATTCATCACGTAGCTCTTCGGCCAGGTGGTGAAGCAGAATAGATTCGTTGGAAACTATTTTCCAGAATTACGAACAGTTAATTTTTTTTTTCTTTGAGGAGCTGGTACTCGGAAAATCCGGGGCCAGTATTAAAGATATATGTATCTTAAATTTTCTATGTGTTTTCGAATTTATTCTTGCTACTGCCCTTCTTTATAGGATTTTAGAGACAGCTGAAATTTTTAATTCTTTTCTGTAAAATTCCTTTCTACACCTCCGAAAAGCCATGGACAAAATAGTGTCCCAGATGTTGTGAAGTTAACTCTAACTGATGAAAGTTTCGAAGAAGTATGGAGGTCTTGCATGGAATTGACCAAAAAATTTGATGTCGAAAATCCGAAACATCCAAAAGCCTAAAAGATTTCTGGAAAATTTGATGACGACGCGCTGCGTTGTGGTTTTTCTAGCCTCCGTGTTTATTACCGGAGAATTTATTTTCAGGTTTTGGATATTTCGAGTGAGTGTTTCTAAAGCTACTACGACTCATTTCAAAGCAAAAACTTTTTATAACCAAGATCACTTTAATTAATATTTATTACTGACAACCGGTATCGACAGGTGAAACTCTCATCTTTTGATCTTCAAAAAATTTTCGTTATTAATTGTGTTCCATTGTGAGTTTATCACTCATGCTATGTCGTTATGGTGGTGAACATACAACATATTATACATATGTTAGTCAAAAATTAAAACCATGTACAGATAAAAACACCTTGTTCAAATGGGCATGTTCACATCTGTAGCACTCCACTAACGTTTGTTAGTTCTTAAAATGCACGATGTATAGTAAAAATGAACATTTGCGCAAATGCTCATGATTACATGACACATATTCTTCGTAAATACAGCTCAGTCGAAGTAAAGGGTACTACTGCACGCTTTTTTTCTCTTTTCTTTCATTTTAAATATAGATTGCCCCTTCCATTTTCTCAAGCCCTATAAGTAACTTAGTCACTTCAAAGAAATAGAATCATTTTCTCTTTCCAAAACTAATGACTACTGTTATGTAACAGAATTTTAAAAGGATGACTGTGATCCACATTCACTCATGCTCATAAATTAAGGACAATGCTGATACATAGTGAAACAACGCTCTGGTGGGCGGCTTGCGGGTTTAAATCACCTCGGGGTATGACCATGCGGTGCATTTGACCTCCGGTCGTCGCACGGTGGCGCTGGCAGCAGCCCCATACGCAGAGGTGTGTTGGTGCATGTCAGAGTATGGTGCAGCGAGTAAGTGCGCAGACATTTTCAGACGTGACAATGGTGACTGTGTGTTGAAAATGCCTCAAAGGAGACATATTGATAACGTTATGAGGGTTAGAATACTAGGGCGACTGAAGGCTGGTCAAACACAGAAGGTCGTAGCACGGAGCCTGCGTGTGCCACAAAATGTGGTCTCAAGATTATGGCAACGATTTCAGCAGACAGGAAACGTATCCAGGCTCTACAGTACGCGACGCCCACAGTGTACAACACCACGAGAAGACCGATATCTCACCATCAGTGCTCGCAGACGGCCACGGAGTACTGCAGGCAGTCTTGCTCCGAACCTTACCGCAGCCATTGGAACAGTTCTCTCCAGACACACAGTCTACAGACGACTGAACAGACATGGTTTATTCACCCGGAGACTTGCAAGGTGGATTCCACTGACCCCTGGTCACAGGAGAGCCCGTAAAGCCTGGTGTCAAGAACACAGTACATGGTCATTGGAACAAAGGCCCCAGGTTATGTTCACGGACGAGTCCAGGTATAGTCTGAACAGTGATTCTCGCCGGGTTTTCATCTCGCGTGAACCAGGAACCAGATACCAACCCCTTAATGTCCTTGAAAGGGACCTGCATGAAGGTCGTGGTTTGATGGTGCGGCGCAGGATTATGATTGGTGCACATACACCCCCGCATGTCGTTGACAGAGGAACTGTAACAGGCCAGGTGTATCGGGACGTCATTTTTCCTCCAGTATGACCATGCCGGCCGAGGTGGTCGTGCGGTTCTAGCGCTGCAGTCCGGAACCGCGGGACTGCTACGGCCGCAGGTTCGAATCCTGCCTCGGGCATGGATGTGTATGATGTCCTTAGGTTAGTTAGGTTTAAGTAGTTCTAAGTTCTAGGGGACTGATGACCTAAGATGTTAAGTCCCATAGTGCTCAGAGCCGTTTGAACCTCCAGTATGACCGCCTTTTCAGGGGTGCAGTGGGTCCCACCTCCCTCCTGATGGATGATAACGCACGGCCCCACCGAGCTGCCATCGTGGTGGAATACCTTGAAACAGAAGATATCAGGCAAATGCAGTGGCCCGCCTCTTTTTCGGAACTAAACCCCATCAAGCACGTCTGGGATGCTCTCGATCGACGTATCGCTGCACGTCTTCAAACCCCTACGACACTTCAGGAGCTCCGACAGGCACTGGTGCAAGAATGGCAGGCTATACCCCAGCAGCTGCTCGACCACATGATCCAGAGTATGC
Source organism: Schistocerca americana (assembly GCF_021461395.2). Classification (NCBI taxonomy): domain Eukaryota; kingdom Metazoa; phylum Arthropoda; class Insecta; order Orthoptera; family Acrididae; genus Schistocerca; species Schistocerca americana. The sequence goes on along the minus strand of NC_060122.1, from coordinate 26,969,735 downwards.
CAATCCGTTGTGCGACCTGTGTACGTGTGCATGGTGATCATATCCCATATTGATGTCGGGGTACGTGCGTTTTGTAGCACGTGTGTTTCAGGACGGTTTTCTCAACTTATCACCATTACCGTGGACTTAGAGATCTGTGTCGTGTGTGTTCCCTATGTGCCTATGCTATTAGCGCCAGTTTTGTGTAGTGCCACGTTGTGTGGCACCACATTCTGCAATTATCCTTAGTTTATGAGCATGAGTGTAGATTAAATTTGCTCAGTAATATGATGCTAGGTTTGTGTAAATCTAAAATTTATTTCGTTGAAAACACGGAAGACTTAGTGTGGTCCCCTTCGTCAAATATGAATGTCGGCGAATTGATTCTAGTGGTGATGAAATTAACAAGGATCGCCTTAACTATACCAGTTTCTACACGTACAGCAGAACGTTCTGTCTCCTCCCTTAGAAGATTAGCAACTTACGTGCGCAACACCTTGACGTAATATAAACATAACATTAACAGACGATCCACTATTCGTAGGAACACGTTCTTTATCAGTAAGAACTACAAATTACTCAAAGATTTTCGGGAGGGTTAGTTTTCAACATCTGTCAACTGCGCCCCTGTGAATGACCCTGTGCAAAGGCAGTACAGTGCGACGAAATGTGTCGCACTGCACAGCAAGAATAATCAGGCTGCAAGTTCTAACACGAATTATGTAGTTAAGAATGCAGTAGAACGCGGTTGGTACGCAATCATCATATCATCAAACTTACGCTTCACGGCGGAAATAAATAGCTGAAACATAGGATGGACTAATACAGGTAATCGGTGATACATTATGGGTATATCTAATGTATTGTATTTCAGAATACGATTATTATCCGCAATTAGCTTCAGAGTACTTTGTAAGAGCGAGACACGCGTCTTTTGTTTTTTCCTTAATGCTTTTTCGACTTTTCCTTTTTTTTTCCTGCGGCCGCCCTCGCTTCTCCGTTGATGCTTTATGATGTACTATCTAGTTCTTTGTTAGTTTAAGGATTTGCCGGTCGGTTTACGAGGTGCTACTCTAGTCGTTTTTCTCGTTTTGTGCTTCAGATATCCTGCTGTTTCTGTCATATGAAAGCCTCCTTCAGTGTTGGAATTTTCATTTATAGTTGTGCAATAACTCCTACCAGAGAGCGAAGTAGTTGCACAAAATACTTTTTCGCTTAATAACAGTGTCATGTCTTTGTTTTACTGTCAGTCACTCCTCGTACAAACATCTTGTTTTTCTACCACTCTCTTAATGGTGTTGTAGCTTTCCCTTCATACGAGTGTGTTGGACTTTTCAGTTGCACGAATAATTACTGCCTAAACATGGTGACGAGTAAGACAGTGCGGCCCGCCCGCTTAGCCGTGCGGTCTAACGCACTGCTTTTCGAGCGGGAAGGCGTGCCGGTCCCCGGGGCCGAACCGCACAATGGCCCTGGGTTCGGTGTGGGGCGGCGGTGGGGTGAGTGGACTGCTGTAGCCTGTTGTGGCGTTGTGTACCACTGCGGCTACGGCGGGGACGGAGCCTCTCCGTCGTTTCTAGGTCACCGGTTCCTTACAATACAATACACGACTGAGTACTGAGGTAGCCCTATAAGTAGAAAGTTGTAATACTTTTTCGTAGTCTAGCAGATGGCAATAGAAAGAGCAATGCTTGGAGTGAGCCTAAGAGTCAGATACAAGAACGAAGAGATAGGGAGAAGAACTGGGTCTATGACGTCGTCGAACGGACAGCGAGACTGAAGTGGCGTTGGGCAGGACAAGTTCAGATGGGCAGCGACGCCCGCGCGTAGCGAGGAGAAACGTCGGACGTCCTCTGGCGATAGGCAGAGAAAATCTTTGGAAGACGTCTACGGCCAGTAGTCGATGTCCACAAGTTAAAGATGAATACTTTTTTTAAATTTAAAACGTCGTAGTGGTACTACTGAATCACACTAGTTCCTTCCAAGTATTTCCCGTAGTTTTCTTACTTGACGTATTTCACAGCTTTTCGTGAAAGCCGGGCATTATTTCCTACGCAGTCACACTTCTGTATGTGCCACAGAGGTTTCGGACTTTTTGAGAAGCCAGTTCCTCACTCTGTAAGTTACACGCCAGTCAGTTTACCGCCACGGTAAACTGTTCGCCCATAGAGCCATTAAAATTGCATGCCACTGTCTCGGCGTGTTGGAACACCACGAGACATGATTTTTTAAGTAGGTCGCGCGTATGGTCCGAGGTACACTGACATGAAACACGTTTTCACGAAGCACTCGACACGCACTGTGGTTCATGGTTATGTGCGTCAGAACACTCTTCTTGGCTTACGTTTACGCCAAATGACTGATCTCAAGAACTTGATTGATTGTTGTAGCATTTCATATGCGGAATGCATTATAAAAAATATCTCGATTATTCGTTTCGTCATAAATTGACGTTACGTTAAAACGTGAACAGTGTTTGACCTTTATTACTATGGATTTGCGCACCTCTGTAGCATTCACGACGCTGTGAGACAAGCTAGATCCCAGTTAGCTGTCTCTTATAATCACTTAGAAAAAGCAAACTGAAACAGCTTAAAAGTCTGAGAAAGAATCAGTTATTCATATGATCAATTAACCGTTGATTCTCTGATCGAACACACTCAGGAAACGCGCCTTTGAGAAAGAAACGTCACGCCGGATGTCGACAAGGGAGGTACCACGGAGGGCAAGGGTGTTTTTTTGTTGCCATCTCGCAAGGAATGTTAGTCGCCTGTTACATAAACGTCCTTCGTAATAGTAACTGAATTTTTCGTCGGTGCTTGGCAGAAGATGATAATAATATTAAAAAGGGAAAAAATCCTTTATATTTATTTGGTCACGAAACCGGTTTTCCCAGTTACTAAGCAAATAAATAAAATTTTGCAGAATATTAGAAAATGTATTACTTTTTAATATTAAACCTTATTCGTTTCTGAATTGCTTCATTTGGAAAAAAATCTGTTCAAAGGCGTGTCAACCAAACACATGGTACAGCTAGTTCTGTAATGCTTCTGCAGTTGTTTGCTGATTGTGTTCCGTACAGCGCTGAGAAAATGTTCCGAGACACTTCCCGTCTTAGCTCCTACCACGGTGACATTTATTAGGCGCCTTCTAACTGCTTTAATTAATAATTATCTGTAACAGAACAAAACACGAAAACACACACACACACACACACACACACACACACACACACACACACACACACACAAACAAACAAACAAACACAAACAAAGATATGTAGTCTTCACAGCATCATGAAAGGAAGGAGTAAAAGTACCGCGTCACCAAGTCAATCAGCTGGAGAACCTTCAAGTTATTCACTGCCACGACTGGAATTTTATCGTTCATTTGTGTTTTTTGACACATTCCTCGTGTGTACCTTCCAACGATAGACTAATAAGTAAAGTCTTCTATAAGCCACCCAATAAATGTTTCTGTGGTACTAAGAAAGTCGGAAAGTGGCTTGGAGCAATTTGCCAGCGATGTACAGAACACAGCCAGCAAGTTATTACAGCAGCCTTGTAGAATCAGCTGTTGCCGAACACTGACCTGAGAATAAACAAAACATCTAGTTTCAGCAGCCGGAGATTCTTTCTTGCCCAATCATGAAATTACTGGGCCTTGCCTGATAGCGAGAGATGCAGAGGAGTACATCCGATACTGCACACGGTGTTTGAGAAGTCACTCTATAGTTTCAAAGTATTATAACTTCAGTAACATTTAAAAGACTACGTTGAAACTTAGTAAGTATACACACTAGAATTTTAATTATTGTAAGTTAAGTTTGTAATGGAAAAGCAAGGCAGAGTCTCGATGTGGGGATGAAGTGGTCCTCACAGGGATCGTCTTTGTCATCGTGAGGCACGCCAGATGTGGTTTCCATCGCAGTTGGCATGGGACTAGCCAGACAGGAGGGGGGGGGGGGGGAGGGGGGGGGGGCGCGAAGGTTCTTGGGATTCAGACCCCTCCCGCGGAACCTTCACGAAGCTAAGGATAAGGGAGAACTGGTCACATAATCGATTTCAGTGCAATCTTCACGTGAAAACTACCCCGTTCTCAAACCGTGGCTATTGACTCGTTCCACATCATTACGAAATATCGTATTCATGATCCATGGAACCAGTATTAATCTAATCTGCCTGCGTGAGGGGAGTACGGCAGCGGACTGTGGTCTCGTCTGGAGTCCTGGAGTGCCCAATGAGCTCCACAGTCGCCGAGGCTGGACGCGTTGAGCCGACGCCACCTAAACAACAAGGCCTCACAACTCAACTACGACGTCAACCAATCCAGGCGAGGTAACCCTGCATTCAGCCAAATCGTTGTGCTAACACCGTTTTGTTGTTGTTGTGGTCTTCAGTTCTGAGACTGGTTTGATGCAGCTCTCCATGCTACTCTATCCTGTGCAAGCTTCTTCATCTCCCAGTACCTACTGCAACCTACATCCTTCTGAATCTGCTTAGAGTATTGATCTCTTGGTCTCCCTCTACGATTTTTACCCTCCACGCTGCCCTCCAATGCTAAATTTGTGATCCCTTGATGCCTTAAAACATGTCCTACCAACCGATCCCTTCTTCTAGTCAAGTTGTGCCACAAACTTCTCTTCTCCCCAATCCTATTCAATACCTCCTCATTAGTTACGTGATCTACCCACCTTATCTTCAGCGTTCTTCTGTAGCACCACATTTCGAAAGCTTCTATTCTCTTCTTGTCCAAACTGGTTATCGTCCATGTTTCACTTCCACACATGGCAACACCGTTTTAGAAACGGATAAATATTAGACAGTAAAAGACGTTAAGACGATCGTGCTAGACTATAAATGAAATTACTGCGAGTTGATTTGTTATCTCGGGGAGAAAAGCGGTAGCATTTAATGTTTTCAGCTGTGCCAGATATAGAATCATGAATATTTTTTGCGCTTAACACAACTTTGGCAATTCCAGGCACTAAAAGCTGCCGAGCTGTAAGAAATGCCATTACTGAGACTTAAAGCACTTTCTTTTTGTTTTTTAAGGTGTCAGGTGTAAAATAACAAACCACACTGAAGCAGACGGCGGAAGAAAGTGCTAATTACCAACAGCATATTTTGAGTTATTGTATGGTATATGTTTCGTTAATTTTAAAGACAAGGACATAAACAGAGTAGGCAGTGCATTCTGAGGGTACACATGAAACTACTACCTACAAGGACATTGTGTATTGGGAAACAACAGATAAAGTTATCAGTTTAATCCTTAATTGATGGCTAGCATTTTCTTCCAGCGTTCCCTGCAATTGTAGCGAAGTTTCTTTTTACGCTGACACAATTTTACTCTCGTAACATTGACACAAACGAAATTGTTGAATATACAGCTTCCACATCTAAACAATGTACAAGTAATGATATAAATTCATAACATATTTCACATATAAAGTTTCAAGTAAATTGCAAACAATTAAAGTAAAAAAAATTACTGATAACTCTCACTAAACCTATAAGCACAACCAAAACATACAGAATTATATATGAATTTCATGAAACAGCCCATCATTACTCTAGCAATGAAAGCATTCATTCTACATTACACTTATGGAAACATTGCACAGAGTTACAAAGTAGCAGTCCTCATGAATGTAACCTTGTTTTCATTTGCTATGTTTGTTTCACAGACATAATGACTGATGCCACAGCAACTTAATAGCTACTGTAAGGATAGATGGTAACAATTACTCAAACTGTATCACATTTGCATTTCTAGATATCAAAATTTCTTCTGCAACACATCTTAAATATTAGCAGTGTGGTTAATGATTGTGCTAATAGGCACAGCACAATATGTAAGGAAGATAAGTGATTTAAGTTTTCACATGGGATATGACATCCCACAAGCAGAATTTTACACAAAAATAACTTTCACACAAATAGAGGAAGAAGAAAAAGACAATTCAAATTCATGACATATAAAGGAAATACAAACATGACACCCTTGTCCAACCACAATTAACTTTCAAAGCAGGATCAACATAACATATGGTCAAAGACATGCAAATACTTCTCACCAAACTCTACACAATGGCAATGTGACAAATAAATCTGTGCAGGTAATAAGCGACATGAATGAGAGCCATCTTAGAGACAGTGAAGTTGCTATCATTGCATCTTGAATGTGAAACAAGAGTTTGCTGCTTTCAGTGGAAAACTACAAGCAAATTGTTGGATGTATGAAACAGCTTTATTTTTTAATTAATAAGGTATGCCATATAGCAGAAAAAGACCTATCTAAATATTAGGGTGAGTACACACAGTAAGACATTGGGAAAACACACAGTGCTACACAAAAAAGACACCAGAACTATGCAAAAGCTCATTTCACATTTGAGTGGTAAAGTACACTTAAAAATCTTCAGCATTTAGCCATATGCACAAATTAATTTGCAATGTGAATTTAAAATCACTCATTCCAAAATCACTGTATTTTATCATGCAAAATGATTCATGGAACATGCAATTAACTAACTAAAACTGTAACACTTCACATCAGGGCCAAGAGTCAAAGGTATGGGAATAACAAGTGTCAGCAAAAACACACACCTCATCCATCCAGAAAGCAAAACTAAATAAAAATAATAGAAAATAGACATCTCATAAATAACCTGTTGGATATAAGAAACCAAATATTCCACAGCGAAAATAATAAGGGGAGCAAGACAAGCAATTATGACTAGATGCACTTATCTGCCATTCTTCTTACCACCTAACATCTCACTCATACCATCCCACACCCACACTATTTGACATTTGCACACTACCTGAAACCAAATCAGCTCACATCAAGGATCAGAGTCAAATAAATTGGATAAAAAGTGTCAGCAATAGCACACACCTCATTCTTAAGGAAAACAGCACTCAAAGAACGATAGGAATTGGAAAACTCTTAAATAATAGAAAATAGACATCTCATAAATAACCTGTTGGATATCAAAAACCAAATATTTTCAAAACACATTAAAAATGATAGGAGGAACAAGGGAAGCAATTATAACTAACCACACTTATCTCCCACTTCCCTTAACACCTAACTGCACACTCACACCATCCTGCACTCACACTAAGTATTTCACATCTGCATAGTATCTAAAATCTTACATCAGACACATGAGTCACAGATATTGGAATAAAGAGTGCTAGCAGTGTTTTTAAAACACATTGAGAATATGTAATAGGATGAACATGACTAACATTTATGACTAGATACACTTATCAGTCCTTCCCCTTACCACCTAACAGGTCACTCACCATCCTGCACTCCACTAGCTAATACTCATTACAGTAACTTTTTTAGACACAAAGTATATTCTCTCTGTATTGTAAATTGTGAAAGTTTTGTAACACAGAGCTGAAGAAATAAATATGTATAGGGAGAGCTTACATGAACTGTAGTTAGTACTGAAAACTTGCTTAGTAAGTTAACAAAAGTGGACAACTACTGATGAAAATTATGTACTTTTATTTTTGCTTTCTTTGTATAAAATATGTCCTTCCACCACAGATCTCAGTTTCCTTCTGTTTAATGACCTATGAACCTTGTCATTTTCCATTTTACAATAGTTGTTAAGCAAAATATTAACATCTGTCCAATAAACAGATTTACACAATTCCTGTGCTGAATGTTTGCTACAGACATCTACTGCAAAATCATCATTGGACATGACACAATCAAGAACTAATTTACATGCTGTTTGCCATTGGCTTTGAAGGCTGAGAAAAGAATCACAGTGATCATCTGATAAAAGTTTATGCATGAAACAAAAAGTATACACTACTATCAGCAATGGCATTTTATGTGAATATCACAAGTCACCTCTATCAAGATCTTTAATTACTTTGTGCTCAGCAGCACATGCCAGCTGATTATCTATTGTTAAAAACTGAGCACAGTTACCACACTTCGACTTCCTTATTGTGCTGTAGCAACAGCATCCAGAAATGAATGTAAGCACTGGAAATTCTGGGCCGATAAGTACCAAATCACACTGACTAACAATTTACAAATATCTGATGCTGAGATGTCACATGCAACATCAAGACATTCAGACTGATCACAGCTTTGTAGAGATCTAATTACAATTTTCTTAGTTAAGTAACCTTGTAAAGAGCTCTAACAAAGTTGATAATCTCAGTGTTTTCCCTGCCTCAAAAATTTGGCTAATGGACACATGGTACTGGGATCCAGATAGCCATCGATGCAATCCAACACTGGCTTCCAAGGTATCAGTCTGAAATTTCCAGGGAGCAAGTATGACATTTTAAGTTCTGACAGACATTTTCAGTTGTCAGTTCTGATGATGCACATGTTGTGTGCTTGAGTGCAGAGTGTGTTTTCTTACTGAGCTTACCACTTGAGAAATTCATGGAGCTCCAGCTGTCTAGCTAATTTAGAATATTTCCTAGAAATGTACACCTCTCATCATCCTTGTTGCTTGTTAGAGGCTTTTCCATTTCCTCTTTGAGACTAAGGCCTTTCAAAGGGGACTTAACATTCACAATTTTCCACCCTGTGCTTATTATTTTAAAAAATTCAGCAGTTCCTTAAAAATTTTTAAAGTTATTTATAGGGCCCAACTCCAGTAAACTAAATTTGCTGTTGTCATAGAAAATTTTACAAACAAGCTTTACATTTTGTTTTTCTAATGAAGAGGGCCACAGAGCTTTAGTAGTTAAACCATACCCAAATTTTAATAATTTGTTCGTTTTAGTGGCAAATATGGACCTAATTGCAGAAAATGATGCTTGTAGATATGTTTTCAAAGCCAGGGAAGCAAAATGTCAGAAGTTCATCTTTCAAATTCACCCAGTTATTTCTGATGCATTTAAAAATGTGTACTGGGTCTATAACATAAAACAAGTGTCTGGAATGATCTGAAGGTTGTGGGTAAGCAATACTAAGTTGGGGTGGATTTGCAAAATAACTAACAGCTTTTCTATTAATTGAATTATTGTCAGAACAAATGCAAGTAACCTTTAAACCTAAGTCTTCTAACTCAATCAACACTTTTTTATTACATTGAACAACTGGTCAGAAGTCATTTATTTACATGCAAGATATGGACAACATCTTTAAATGACGAAATTACACCTTGCATGGTAAAACACATGAGCAGTTGTTGCAAGAGCGGTGGTATCATGTGCCATACCAACTAAATTTCCTCCTTTGCAGTCCATGGCTGACTTAATGTGTATTTCATCTAACATGAGTGTCACAAAACAATCATGTTTTTTGTAAGTGGTCAACCAGTCACATTTCCCTAGGCTGTTCTTTTAGCTCTTCTGTGTTTTGTTTTCCCTCCGTTTTAATTTATTGATTAGCTATCTTGCCTCCTCATTGATTAAAGTGCATGGGAGAGTGCCTGTGCGATAGAGTAATTGTGTGGTAATTTCGTGTGCATGCGTGTACGACAGCTTTCGTTCTTATCCACATTCGTTTATTTTAACCATTGTTAGGATGCTGATAACGTCGCCGTTGGGCGCCCAGAAGATCCCCAAAGCACACACACACACACACACACACACACACACACACACACACACACACAGGTTTGATACTTTCTCCCTAATGTAAACTACAAAGTTTGGACTGTAAGGATCAATTAATATTTGGACAGATGTTCTAATAGTATTAAGATGAGGCAGAATAATATTTCCAGTGTTCCGTATGACTCGGTATGCATGGCTTGAAATGAAAACCAATAAAGAAGCAAATACTAAAACATGGGGAGGAAACCTATGTCTCTCAGATGGCGAAAAGCTTAACTGAAACTGGCTTCTTATGAATTCAACAGTAGATTTAGTTATCCCCTCACATTCTAAGTTATCTACAACAATTCAAGTATGATTTTTGAAGGTGTTTTTCTTCCTTTTTGCACACTAAACTTTCAACAAATATTATAATATTATCTAGGTCATGGATATCGTGATTAATAATTATATACAAAATATGATGTAGTGTTCTTTCAGTTTCTTTCACCACAAGTAACAGCGTCAAGCTTTTTAACAGTTTTCGAATTGAAGGAAAACTTCTTATTATATTCTTCTAGAGATTTAATACTGTCCTCTATGGATGCCCTCAGTGCAGCAGTTTCCCTCTTCTCCAGTTTTTCAGAAGGAGATTCTCTGGTTGTTGGCATTGCTTTCGAATTATACGAGGTGCAGTAAGGAAATTTGCTTCGGGCTGCGTTTTGTCGGAGTTGTGGCTTGCTTAGTGGTGTGGTCAACGTAGTCCCAGTTTTCCAGTCTGCTGCTTGTGTTTCCCATAGTATATCGTCGTCGCAGATGTGCAAATGGCAGACCTACGAAGTGAAAAATAATATGTCGCTGACACTTGTACTGATATTCAAACTTCAACTGACATATAAGTACGGCTTAAAATGAAAGGCACTCATCATAGAATGCTTGCTAGGAATGAAGTTCTCTCTTTTGATTGCATATAACCATTTCCTTTGCGTATTCTCATCGGCTGGAAATTTAAAAATGTGAACCTTCTTCTTTTCGTCGTAATTACCGTCACAGCCAGGAACACAACACTTATTCACCATGGTGATGATCACTTCTGAACTGCAACACTTCAAAGAGCAGAAAAGCAAACGATTTCACAAGGGAATTCAACTCACTAACACTACAGCTCCGAGACAGTTTTTACATGGTCCACATAGCATTTGTACAGGCATCTAGGTCACAGTGCTAGCGGTAGGTGACACTGGCCGTATAGCTGAAGTTGATGACGTCACTCGCCTGTTTGTAGAGAGTTGTAAGCACTCCGTCTTCAGGCCACGATTGGCCTACCGGGACCATCCGACCGCCGTGTCATCCTCGGTGGAGGATGCAGATAGGAGGGGCGTGGGGTCAGCACACCGCTCTCCCAGTCCTAAGATGGTATTCTTGACCGAAGTCGCTACTAATCGGTCGAGTAGCTCCTCAATTGGCATCACGAGGCTGAGTGCACCCCGAAAAATGGCAACAGCGCACGGCGGCCTGGGTGGGCACCCATCCAAGTGCCGACCACGCCCAACAGCGCTTAACTTCGGTGATCTCACGGGAACCGGTGTATCGACTGCGCAAGGCCGTTGCCCTAGAGAGTTGTAAGGCCTTGTGATTTGGGTGGTGTTGGCTGAGCGGGCACGCACACCAGAGTCGTCCGCAGGGCTGGCGGCAGCGGCAGCGGCAGCGGCAGCGGCAGCTACAGCCTCCTACTGCGGTCAGCGTCGCGCATCCTTTTAGGAAAGGAAAGCGAAAGCTGTTGTAGTCGCTGCCGGAGTGGCTATTTTTTAAAATATTAGTTTGAGACAAGTTTATGTAGTTGAGGGGAACGGCTAGTATGTGCAGTATGATAATCTCTCTGCTCTTCGAGTACACTTTTCAACATTTGTACGATACGTGCAGTGTCTGAGAATTAACCGGTTTGACGAAAAATTACAGAAGAGATAAATTGTAGATCATCAAGTCGGTTTTCAAAAAAAAAAAAAAAAGAAAAAAGAAAAAAAAACTAACTGATAAAAGAACTAGGTTGAAAGTAAATTTCACCACTTATGGATTTAATAGAAGTCGCATGCATCGAGACAACACACTGGTGTGCAAAACGTGAGGCCGAAACCTAACAGCATACACAACTAAACTTTTGTATGTCTCATAAGAACTGCTGCAGCCGTTGTAAATCAGTTATTAAAGTCACGAGCAGTTTCGTAACTTAAATTATATCATCAGGTGGACTATTATGGTGTGATGCCACTTTACAATCTGATCCCAACTCTTTCCTTAAAATGCGGGAATCGGCTTTAGATAACGTTCCAGTTTCACTGCCACGCGTAATCCACTACTACAGTTTTTTGAGAAATTCCTAACTTTTTAAAGAAGTGGTTGGGATCGGAGTGTGAAAGTGGCCTGACCACTATAATAGTCGCACTCGATGATTTAACCTAAATTAATAAACCGGTAGTGCCTCGAACAAAGGATTTACGACATCTACAGCGGTTTATATTCAACGTGTTAAGGACGTGCAACCGCTCAATGTCATTCAATACGATCACCACGACACCCCTCAATCGACGTTAACACTCGTGGTGTCACTCGTCTTCATACATGGCAGTGGACGTTTGAAAATTCGTGACGCTAGCTCAATGATCGTCAATTGATTTAAATGTATTTCCCGGCTGACTCTTAATTCAATTACTGCCACGGGGGTGAGGAGAAAGAACACATCCTGGTGGTATCAGCATTATGCGTATTTAGATGTTCGATTGATCTGAATTGTTTGCAATGTTCCAGCGATTCTATTCTAACTCTATGCTGATGTACCGACAAGGACCATTTTCGCAGATAAACATGCAAGTACGTAATGGATGTTAAGTTTCTCAATATAGTTCGTCGACCTCGCACATTATACATCCGCTGTAAGAACAATTTCATGGATTTACATTTTTGGTGTCCCACAATATTGGCTGGCTAAATATTGTGACGATACGTTGCATACAACTTGCACAGATATTGTTTATCATGTAGTCAAGACTACGTAATGAAACCAAAATCGTGGATAAAATTGAAATGTAGTTTGTTTATTAACACTTCTCTTTTCTCTAATTAAATATGAAATATGAATCGGGATTGTTTTTAGTAGTTTAGGTCCCTGTTAATTAATATCTGGTAGTTAACAAGCGAACTATTTTTTATGCTGGCGCGTTGTTTGTATCAGCTACCCCCGCAACCGTCCAAGGATAGGATTCTATTAATGTTCCGCGCACACGCGTTTCACCATTTTATAAAATGCAGAATTACGTAACCTATAGCTTTCCGTTGCGCACAACTTTCGTGGGTTCCACAACCATAATAGTTTCCTAAGAGTATTTTTCCCAGCTAACACAAAGTTTGAATTATGTTGTCGGACTCATTTTCACTTCACCCGACAATAAATATCTCTGATCACTTTGTCATACGAAATGTATTTTAAACGTGCTTGAAGAGTGTTTAAATAATCTCCTTACGAATTTCGCAGTCGCGTACCACTTTTTCATCGACTAGCCCGATCGCGATAACTGAAGATAGAGAGCTCAATAATGTGTTACATGTTCTTTTATATGTATTAAAAAACAAACGCGCCCCTATATCTTTCTGTGCCGCTTGGTCTTTGCTACTTTGCTTTTTATTACTTTTCATTATATTGCTTCTTAGTAATACTGTGCAGTTTTTAAAGTTTCGTATTACTTTCCCGTTTTTAATTCTTCCCCGATTTTAATTAATATGATGCTAATTGACACGCCTGCCCACAAAGTACCGTTATAGACGATAGTAACTTTCGCATAATGTGTCACTGCCAAGTAACATAGTTCGTTGGCCATACACAGAAAGAACTGTTACAGTGTAGTACAGAAGACAACTGAAATAAATATGCAATGAGACGAACAGAAATTTTATTGAAAGACTATAATTACACTGATTACACAAGTCACCGCGATTCGTGATGGTCTTCTGGACATTAAAAAAGGCGGGACGCGGTGTGTGGTGACCACAGGCGGCAGTGCATGCTCCTACGCCGGCCACGGTGCTGGTGAGGCGTTGTGGCGGCGGGGCGTCCCTGTCCTCGACCAGCGTGACTGACGACCGCTGGCCGGTCGTCGGTGCGTGTGTAGGTGTTTCAGGACGTCTCCCCAGTGCACTCCGCACGTGTTCAGTGGGGTTTAAGACGGAGGGAAGGGCACACCAACCCCTCGCCGAACACACTTTCTTTCCAAAGGCTTCTGCACCTGCGCCGTCCAATGCTGTCACAGATTCTCGTCAAACGAAAATTACTTTCGTCCTAACGTCTTGCGCACCAGTGAAGTTTTGGAAACACTGGAATTATCAGAATAACGTTAAATAAATGACAAAACTTTTGTTTACTTCGGTTCACGTTATGTTTATTATTAGTTTTGTGGAGATTGACGTCCACGTTGTTGAACACAAACTGGATGAAATAATCGTCTTGAGAGACTTCTGCTATTTATTGCGTCCTGGATACTTCAGTCCGTCTGATGTCACCACAGAGTTAGTTCAAAAGCTGACACCACATATACAAGATATGTTGACCAATATTTTTTGTATCTTTATCTCAATATCTACTTGTGTACGAGAAAAGAAGAATCTCCGTCTTGCAGCTGAAATGACAGAATGTGAAGGGGAGTTGATTGTTGTCTTTAGATTTGAACAATCTCCTTTGTCTTCCGGACAAAGGATCATTCTAACAAGTAATTTCAGTTACTGTGGAAAAAAATGGCTCTGAGCACTATGGGACTCAACTGCTGTGGTCATAAGTCCCCTAGAACTTAGAACTACTTAAACCTAACTAACCTAAGGACAGCACACAACACCCAGCCATCACGAGGCAGAGAAAATCCCTGACCCCGCCGGGAATCGAACCCGGGAACCCGGGCGTGGGAAGCGAGAACGCTACCGCACGACCACGAGATGCGGGCAGTTATTGTGGATGTCTCAGCTGTATCCAATAACGAATCTGGACGGAGATACGTCGCCATTTCATTAGCTCTTGAAATGATGTTCTTAAGCATTCCAGCAGCAGTTTCAACAATTCTGATACTTTTGTCTTGTTGTTCATTGCTTCGTTCTGGCTCTCCAATTTCCTTTGCCTCATGGATGTGTCTCTCTGTGTGTATGTATGTGTGTGTGTGTGTGTGTGTGTGTGTGAATACATGCATTCACGTTTTTGCTAAACGTGTTTGCTAAACACTTCTATGAGTTATGCATTCTTTTTTTGGATGAATTCATAAATTGTTGAACCACGATAGGAGGCTATGACGTAAAAACTAACTTTCCGATTCTTTGGCCCATTTTGTAGTGTGTGTTCGAAAAATCGAACAAATTCACTATTTAAAGAGACTGCCAATGTATGTAGATTAAATCGTAACAAATCTTACCAAGAACAACTTGTTGTTAGCGAATTTTCGATGTGCCATTGCCTAGCAGACGCTCTATCCAGCTGAGCCACCGAGGACACAATTTTCGATGTGCCATTGCCTCGAAACCGCATACTGCACAAGCTATAATAGGTAAATCAAACATAAAATTCCTTTACCACCAATGTTTCGTTTCCTGTCATTTTATTGCAACAAATCGTACAAAGAACATCGCGTTTGCCAGAGATTTTCAGCGCGCTGCTGTTTTGAAACTGCGTACATTCATAGGACGCCACCAAATACGGGGTTTGAAATACGAACGACACAATCGACTACGGCGGGGGCGGTGGCGGCGTCGGGTGTCGAGTGGCGGGATTTCTTTTTTATTGCCGATCTTTTGTTTAAACTGTATTCCATCGATTTCACTGACCGGTAGGATGCCGCAAATTAAAAAAAAAAAACTACCCCATACATGTGAAAAATATCGATTTAATTAATATGCACACATTTTTATATCAACGTGGTGTTAGCTGTACAAGAGTTAAGGGGAGGGTGTGCGTGAGTGGGTGACATTGAGCAGAACAGCAGGCTAAGTGCAGAACACTAGATTAATTTGCATCATTTTTATGTAAAATGCAGTACAATAATTAAAGGGCGCGAGTGACAAAGAAAAGTGCGCCAGAAATGGCGTTCAAAAGCATGTGACATTCGAGAAGTGTACCAGATAATGGTGGAAGGGCATACCTAATAACTTAATTTGGTAGCAAAAGCGGTACAATAGCTTAAGGAAATGGGGGCAACATGGAAAATCACTTATCAGAACAGTAGGTTAACTGCTCACAAAGGGTCAAACATTAGATTAAGACACGCAGAGTGTGGTCCCGAACATTAGGTTATGCAACATGTTTGCTCCATGTAATTACTTCTTACAACATCTACAAGTTTCCAAACAGCAGAGAACGATTAAGAGAAATCCAACCCCAACAAACTGATTCTCGTATAAATAAACAATATACCCTTGAAATTCCTGTTATGAGACTCTTCCTCTCCAACACCAGACCGTCATCTTAGATTACATCACGGAAGGGACGACAGCGCTTTCTAGTGGTGGTACTGTGTACTAGGCCCGGACATCGTGACGAACACACTGTTCCCCGCCATTTTACCGCACCCCAGACAGCCATCTTGGATTACATCACAGAATGGAGAACAGCGCCCTCTGGTGCCAGTACTGTGTACTAGGTCAATTGGACTCTGGACCTTGTGGTGAACACACTGGATGAAGGTACTGCCTGTAATTGATTAAATAAAGACTGAAAATAAAAACTTATGTCCAGCACAGGTCAAGTCCTCTTCCCACCATTTCCTAGGAAGTAGTGGAGGTCAGATGACTTAGATTAGTGGAGGTAGCCCAAGTGCCCTTTCTTTCCCACCCAAGTGGAACTTCTTTACCACCAAAATTCAAATTTCCCACCAATCCCTAGGAAGAGGTGGCAGTTGGATGACTTAGGTTGGTGGAGGTAGTCCAATGGACCTACTATCCCGCTGTTTTCTTAGGTTAGTAGAGGAAGCCATTCTGATGGAATTTGAACTTCCCGCCATTTTCTTTGGATAGGGAGGGGAGGGTGGTTAGGTTAGTGGAGGTAGCCGAATTGACCTATTTTCCCGCCAAAATTCAAACTTCTCGCCAGAAGCCGCCATCTTGGATAACGATACTTGCTTTATCAAATAACGTCACAGCCGCCATCTTGGATGACGTTGTCGCCGCCATCTTGGATAGCGGTACTTTGGAGTGACCCCCCCTTGTCGCCCTACTATGGACGACATTGTCTGCTGTGTGAGAATATGCTTTCAGCAGAATGGAGACTGGAACGTTGTGAGACAAGCATACTCGTTAGCTCGTAAGCCATGTTGCAAGAAACTGTATAAGAGAGCGCATAGCGAGGGACCGACACAGCAGTTAACAGCCATTCAAGTGAATATAGCACTACAAGCAGGACACATGCGGTCATTTTGAAGCGACCCTTGCGTCATAGACTCACGCTAGCTTCCTTTAAATACTCTCGTCATGAACTGATCATTGGCATCGATGGTTTTCTTAGTAATAGCATTAGATTCCATGATTACGATACCGTAGTGAATCTATGTTCTAGATGCTCCAGCACAGTCTATGAACTAGCCGAAGATGTAATCAAGATGATGACCTTCACCTGATTAGCTTCGCGCTGCTCGCTGTCTACCATCTATCGATGGGCAAACTGACTGTCTTCCGACAGTACCGCACCACCGAGTGTTGGCAGTGCTGGACTTCATCCTGGAAACTAGCAACGCGGGTTCTTGGTGCCCACGTTCCTGCTCAACACTCAGGCGAATTCTGGTGCTGACACATACCAGGGGTAGGGAGACCAATCGACCACGCACCAGGTAGATCACGGGTGGATCATCGAGGGTCATCGTAGAATCCGAAGTGGGACCGAGTGAGCTGCAGCATCCAGCCCGAAACGGCCTCGCCAGGGTCGCTGGCATCACCTCCTGGGCGTGCAGACGCTCAGCCCACTCGACGGACGCCGGCCACACAGCTGGATGAGCTACAGCCGAGGCTGGTGTGCATGAACGACGACTTGTAAACGTCGCGAATAAATAACTGTACTCTAGTAATATTACGAAAAGCGTAGTTGCCACTCACCATATAGCGGACATGTCGGGTCACAGAGAGGTGCAACGCAAAGACTATCAGAAAGTAAGCTGTCGGCCAACAAAGCCTTTATCGAAAATGGAACTGTTGGCCGAAAGCTCAATTTCTGACAGTCTTTTTGTTGTGCCTATCTGCAACTCAGCATCTCCGCTATACGGCGATTAGCAACCGCCCTTTTCATAATATCGTTACATTCCATTCTGGATTTTCCATCGTTTGAAGCCCAATAATGTTTCAATAGCGTCATTGACGCTTCACAGGTTTTCAACAGCTGTCGTGACTCCATGCAAAGATGTCTCCGCTAGGCACTCTGTACAGTGTTCGTTCACCAATGGTGATGCTGTTTTCCGAGACCATAGGGCCCTTGTTCAGATAGCATACCCATCGTCCAGGACAGGTTTTGGGAGCACACAGATGAATTTTGTGGTGTCACCGCCAGACACCACACTTGCTAGGTGGTAGCTTTTAAATCGGTCGCGGTCCATTAGTATACGTCGGACCCGCGTGTCGCCACTGTCAGGATTGCAGACCGAGCGCCACCACACGGCAGGTCTAGAGAGACGTACTGGCACTCGCCCCAGTTGTACAGCCGACGTTCATAGCAATGGTTCACTGACAACTACGCTCTCATTTGCCGAGACGATAGTTAGTATAGCCTTCAGCTACATTTGCTACGACCTAGCAAGGCGCCGTATTCAATTGATAATTAATATTGTGAAGCCTGTATCATCAAGAGCGATGTTCTACAAATGTGGATTAAAGTTAAGTATTCCAGAAGCTACGTACTTTTCTTTATAGCAGTCATTACTTATCCTGTTTCAGACCTCACGCCAGCCTGCGTGAGTTTAAGCGCGTGCCTTTCGGCTTCCTCTCATTGTGTCTAGGCTGTCTTGTCTAGACACAACAAATTTTCTCATCTGCCCCGTCCACGACACTCACCACATCTCAGTATTATTGAGCCTTTGTATTCTTTTTCGGGGACAAGGTGCATAATCGCTATCCACCTCCAATATCGTTGCCTATTTTGCAGGAATGGTTTGCAGTAAAGTTGCCTTGAAAACCATAGAGGACGTGTATTTACGCGTTCCGAGATGGCTGGGTTTCGAATGCCAATGGTTTTCCTACACCGTAGTAGGGCTGGTAATATGTTGTATTTTTAGTGTTTCCATATTTCTGTCCACCGCAGCTTTAGGTAACGTAAAACGCCCCTCATAATTCCTTTGCACTTTAGCATCCCACTTCTTTCCACACCATTTCTTCGGACGATTCTCTTAAATTTAAAACTTAAGTCTACATCGGCAAACGACTTGTGAGAGTATGTGAGACAACAAGGCGCTGTGGGATGCGACACACTGTTCCACCGACTGAATAAATGGTGGAATCGCGGAATGTTGCAAATTGAAGAGAATCGATGCGTTCTAGATGTGGTCTTACAGTTAGTTACGAGGACCGATAAGATAAGAAATGAGGAATTTCTCCACAGAAAAAGTGAAGAAAGAGAAAAGCGAGAAATTTTAATTAGAAGAAGGGGCAGAATGGCAGAACATACACGTCAAGTTAACAGGTAGTGGCAGAAACATATGCTGATGTACAGAGGACAGGACACAGGCCATCTTGGTACAGGCTTTCTTATACACAGCTTAATGAAAACAAATATAATAAGTTTCAAAGTAGTTAGCAATGGATTCTGTTGTTTGAGAGTTGGGGCAAAATTTTTCAATGTTGCGATGATGCGTGTCTATGTCCGTACTGTGGAATCAGATATAGATGAGAAGGGCACATTTTACTGCAAACTAGAGGCGGAAATCACTCAAGTTCTAAGGCATGGTCCAAAAATGATCCTTGTGGATCTGAATGCAGAAACAGAAAAAGAAGAAGTGTGTAGCAACAAAATGGAAAAGAAAAACTGCATGAAGTCCTTAATGACAACGGACTAAAGCAGACAGATTTTGCCAATGGTAAGGAGATGATAAAAAACGCCTATGGAAAGATATTAAGAAAAGCACGTGGGCATCGCCAGACCGAGTTACAAGAAGCCAGATACATTATACAAATATTGGTAAACGCACACATAAACATTATGGGATGCCAAAAGATGTAGAGAGGCAGACAGAGACATAGATCGGTAGTTAATATAGGTCATATATAGACATAAGAAACAAAACCAGTAGGGGGAAAGTGACACTCGGTACATAAAGTTTCCAAATGAAGGAAAAGCAGGAAGAATGCAAGAAGAAATTAGAAGAGATTATCGTACAACGAAGAGCAAATGGAAACTAAAGGGGGGGTTCTGAAAACAGCCACAGTGTAGCAACGGAAGAAGTGCTGGGGAGGGCACAATACCAAAGAGCAGTGAAATAGTTTGGCTAGGAATGCTCACTAGTACTACAAGAGAGAAATGAAGCGAGGCAAAGAATGCTGAAACGAAAAAGAAGACAAGGGACGGAAGACTACAGAGAGCATATTTGTTATTTAGGATGGAAAAAAGGCAGTACGAAAAGATAAAATTAGGGGTAATACTGAGGGAAAAATCTTATAGGAAGGATCTAAATAAATGAAGAGAAGATTCCAAACGAGAGCAGTCTAATACAAGGACAAAGATAGAAACCTAGTTGGGGGTAAATGAAAAGTTTAGGAATGATGGTAGTAGTATTTTGTTGAGTTACTTGACGGAAAGGAGGGAGGGAACAGGGAGGAAATCTTGAATGAGGGAGAGGAGGAACTGAACTTGAAGCTGGAATTAGAATAAGGAGAAGCAGGAATTCGAACCACCAGACTTACAGGAAATGAAGAATGTAATTACAAACTTCAAGAATAATAAAGTAGTAGGAAAAGGCGGCATGGAGACCTAATTATTAAAGTTTGGATGAAAGAAGATGGAGATGGCTGTTAATGAATTAATGAAGGAAGTATGAATTTAGGAATACATGCCTAAGGATTGGAACATGAAAATAATGAAAATAATCTGTTCACTAGATAAGAAAGGTGATTGGGCAGAGTGCAGCAATTATCGTGGGACTACTCTCTTAGATACAATGAAATGATACTAGGGGAGTGTCGGGATTGATTTAGGAGACATAGATCCACAGCAGACCAGATTTATTATTGAGATAAGTGCTAGAGATATTTTATGAATATGACAACAACTGCATCAGCTGTACAATGATTTTAAACAATCATACGACAGCCTAGACAGGAATCAGAATATCTAAAGTAAGAAGCATTTTAGAGTCCCACTAAAATTAATGAGGGTGACCAAAATGACATTGAAAGGAACAGTTTGCGATGTCAGAAAAGTGCAAGAGTTGCCAGGAGAGTCCCATGTGCGGAGAGAGCTGCGGCAGGGAAATGTGATCACTCTTTAACTTAGAGCTAGAGAAGGTAATTCGGCAAATGCCAACAAACCCAGGAGGAACAACATTTGACCGGCAGGTCCAGGTGGTGGCACAAGCTGATGACGCAGCTTTAATTGCAAGGAATATCAGAGCCTTGAAGAATAATTGTGCTATATTGGAAGAAGCAGCGTGGAAGTTAGGACTGTAAGTTTATATAGATAAAACAAAGTATATGGTGGTGTGAGAGCCTGGTAGAGGTAGAGAAGAGACTGTAATGAAAATAAATCCAGAAGAATACCAAAGAGCGGAAAAGTTTAAATATCTAGGCTCGATAAGAATGGAAGATAACAGGACAGCAGCAGAAATCGAAGAAAGGACAGCAAGTGGAAAGCGATGTTGTTATTCCTTGCAGAATGTATTCTAGTCCAGAAATGTTAGCACAGATACGAAAATCCCAATATACACTCCTGGAAATGGAAAAAAGAACACATTGACACCGGTGTGTCAGACCCACCATACTTGCTCCGGACACTGCGAGAGGGCTGTACAAGCAATGATCACACGCACGGCACAGCGGACACACCAGGAACCGCGGTGTTGGCCGTCGAATGGCGCTAGCTGCGCAGCATTTGTGCACCGCCGCCGTCAGTGTTAGCCAGTTTGCCGTGGCATACGGAGCTCCATCGCAGTCTTTAACACTGGTAGCATGCCGCGACAGCGTGGACGTGAACCGTATGTGCAGTTGACGGACTTTGAGCGAGGGCGTATAGTGGGCATGCGGGAGGCCGGGTGGACGTACCGCCGAACTGCTCAACACGTGGGGCGTGAGGTCTCCACAGTACATCGATGTTGTCGCCAGTGGTCGGCGGAAGGTGCACGTGCCCGTCGACCTGGGACCGGACCGCAGCGACGCACGGATGCACGCCAAGACCGTAGGATCCTACGCAGTGCCGTAGGGGACCGCACCGCCACTTCCCAGCAAATTAGGGACACTGTTGCTCCTGGGGTATCGGCGAGGACCATTCGCAACCGTCTCCATGAAGCTGGGCTACGGTCCCGCACACCGTTAGGCCGTCTTCCGCTCACGCCCCAACATCGTGCAGCCTGCCTCCAGTGGTGTCGCGACAGGCGTGAATGGAGGGACGAATGAAGACGTGTCGTCTTCAGCGATGAGAGTCGCTTCTGCCTTGGTGCCAATGATGGTCGTATGCGTGTTTGGCGCCGTGCAGGTGAGCGCCACAATCAGGACTGCATACGACCGAGGCACACAGGGCCAACACCCGGCATCATGGTGTGGGGAGCGATCTCCTACACTGGCCGTACACCACTGGTGATCGTCGAGGGGACACTGAATAGTGCACGGTACATCCAAACCGTCATCGAACCCATCGTTCTACCATTCCTAGACCGGCAAGGGAACTTGCTGTTCCAACAGGACAACGCACGTCCGCATGTATCCCGTGCCACCCAACGTGCTCTAGAAGGTGTAAGTCAACTACCCTGGCCAGCAAGATCTCCGGATCTGTCCCCCATTGAGCATGTTTGGGACTGGATGAAGCGTCGTCTCACGCGGTCTGCACGTCCAGCACGAACGCTGGTCCAACTGAGGCGCCAGGTGGAAATGGCATGGCAAGCCGTTCCACAGGACTACATCCACCATCTCTACGATCGTCTCCATGGGAGAATAGCAGCCTGCATTGCTGCGAAAGGTGGATATACACTGTACTAGTGCCGACATGGTGCATGCTCTGTTGCCTGTGTCTATGTGCCTGTGGTTCTGTCAGTGTGATCATGTGATGTATCTGACCCCAAGAATGTGTCAATAAAGTTCCCCTTCCTGGGACAATGAATTCACGGTGTTCTTATTTCAATTTCCAGGAGTGTATTTGGTCTATGAATACCTACATTAATGTATGGGTCGGAAGGCTGAGTGGTGACCACAAAAGAGGAATGCTGGACATTGAGTTGGGAAAGGAAGATTTTGAGTAAGATACTTGGGGCATTGAGAGAGAAAGGAAACTGGAGACTAAAGAAAACGCAGAACTACAGGCACTTTTTGGACAGACGAATATTGTGAAAATCACGCAAGGAAGAATAAGATTGGCTGGACGCGTCCATAATACGCCAGAAACTAGAAATGTTAAGAAAGTTATTATAGGAAAGCCCGAAGAGAGAAGGAGAAGAGGAAGACCCAGGAAAAGGTGGCTTGAAAATATGGAGGAGGACCTCAAAGCAACGAGAGTCAGGAATTGAAGAAGGAAATCGATGGACAGAAAAGAGTGGAGGCAGATGACAAGACCGGGGTTCTATAAGAATTTTATTGGAAATTTGTGGTAAGGTTTTATGGGACCAAAGTGCTGAGGTCATCGGCCCCTAAGCTTACGCACTACTTAATCTACCTTAAACTAACTTACGTCAAGGACAACACACACAGAGGACTCGAACCTCCGAAGGGGGGAGCCGCGCGGACCGTGACAAGGCCCCCAAGACCGAGCTTTTGTAAGAACTGTGGCGCTTGCCAGTAAGTAAGTAAGCAGAGTAGTGCCAGGAAAGGAAGAACCAATGGAAACATTTTTATATGCCTGGGTGTAATCTAATTAACTATGACGGCACAAGGAAACTGCTGGTAGACAGTGACGAACTAAGAAAATTGAAAGAGCGGTAATAGCTTCCACAGTCACCATAATACAGTCTCATTTCTGGCCATTGACACAAGAATGGGCGAAATTAGTACACCATAAAGTAGAGAAAAGAAGGAGCCTTCACATTTAAAAAGCGCTACGCATACAAGAAGTTAGGTATTTCACGCCGCCAGCTGCTGATCCGGCGAGCGTGCACCAATGTCAGCAGGCGCCTTGGCACGCTGTGACGGTCGCCACCTGCGCGTCGAGGCCCTACCTTGGCGCACTCCTCCCAGCCTGCTTGACCAGTTTCAGAGCGGCTAACAACGACTTCTTAATACTCTCAAATGACAACAGGACTCCTTACTCAGCTGCTTGGCATATATTTACAGAGAATGACGTAACTATTTTCAGCAGCCATCTTAAAATATTTACTGTACAAAAACTCCTACATTTATGAAAAGTGCTCAAAGATTTATAAAGTTTTTGTGTTGCTTCACTTAAAATACAAATCCGTAGTACATTTCCTTGTTTTAATGTCTTTCGTTACGTGTTGGGCACTTTCTCTTTATGTGGCTTGTTGCTAAATCCATAAATTTGTTACTGAATTATCTTCAGCAGTCTGGCGCCCAGCAATCACACGTGATACGACAGAAAGACCAGGATAGGATTGGCACCCATCACGTGACCCGAGATGCACACTGCAACTTATGAGGTGCCTAGAAGCAAAGTCAGTAATCTCCATTTTGGAAAATTTTACAGTAGAAGCAAAAAAACGTACAGGTATTCAAGAAACGAAAATTCAACCAATAACCAACGGATTATGTGGACTGACGTCAGGAAAACTGTTTTACATAGTATTTTTATCTTATAGTAGCTGCGGTAAAAGATAGTAACGCGTTCAACTTGGAGATGGCTGTTTTTGGTGCTCATGCAGATTTTGCTGCTTTTGCACCTCATCCAGGTTTTGTAACAGAGCTCTTAATGTGTCTTTGAAGGCTTGAAATTACATATGGATAACAAATATTATTATTATTATTATTATATTAACATTAAAGCGCACTCTGAAAGAGTTATATTTTATTTTTCATTAGTTGTGTGTTCTACACTCGCAGTAGTGGAGACACTTCCATTATCTCGCACTCACAGTCTTTACTGTCTGCCTCGTTAGGGGCATTGGTGGACGGACGTTGCAAAAATCCAGTTTTTAATTCTGATACCAGTCCTCATTTCAATGAATTTAAAGCAAGCTTTGACATCAGTCAATTTCTTGGAATAGACAAGGTTTTGCTGCAGTGGTTGAAGTCTTTGGGAAGTATTTGAGCAAAATGGGTGTCTTTGTTTATTATATACGAGTAAGTAAAGGACGAAGCACCTAGGAGTTCCCACCTCCTACGTGTATATCGCGCTGGTTGTTGGTACAACTCTTGAGTAGATATCTATCTCTTTTAGGGAGAAAACTGAAAATGCCAAACATTTAGAGGCTTCAGTATCTTTCCTGCTTTCAGATTTTTCTCTGTGCTATATATTTTACAGTAGATCTTATAAACTAATACTAGTTAGTGTTGTAAATATTTGAAACTCTTGAGTAGATATCTATCTCTTTTAGGGAGAAAACTGAAAATGCCAAACATTTAGAGGCTTCAGTATCTTTCCTGCTTTCAGATTTTTCTCTGTGCTATATATTTTACAGTAGATCTTATAAACTAATACTAGTTAGTGTTGTAAATATTTCAATACAAGCACTATCAACGCAATGCATAACAATGTAAGGTCTTTCTTAAACGAAAAAGGATTGCTAGCAACCACATAGAAAAAATGAGGTTTCTGATTAGCCAATGTGGATATCGCAGGCTTCGCTTCTCAAACTGGAACCGATGATCACGGAGGTTGCAGCGTCTGCTACTACCAACAGTTTCCAGTAGAGAAATATACCACTTACAGCTGATTTTGCTTATTTAAACCGGTGAATGTTGCTAAAAAACACAAAATAGAATCTATGTTCGCCATAAGGTGGTTTTTGAAAATAACTCGTGACTGCCGACTTTGTTTTCAGGCGCCCGACATGTGGTGTCCACTGTGGGTCAGCAGAAACCAAATCAAAAGAAATGCAGATTTCCTTTGGTACAACTTATACGTTCCTACGTTAAGAAGTTTTGAACAAACAGATGTGCGTGTTTATTATCAAAGAATACTATTAATTTTTTCTTGTCATTACAATTTGCCAGGCAGCATTTGACTTGAATTTGTGCAGTTAGATATCATCATGGTTTCCTGTAAAGTTCCTCTTCGTGTTTTGCTGTTAGATTTTTGCTGTTGGGCATAAACTGAAAAAGAAATTACAGTAGTACAACTCCGGTGGTTTTTGCACTTGTAAATGGAGAAATCTCCAGCGCAGAGCAGTTCCAACATACAAGCCAACTCGCAGTTTCGTAGACAGCAAATCGACCAGGACATTATACATCAATGAATATGATATGGAGCGAATTCCACAATGAATACCGACAACAATAAAATATATTATCTGACACGTCGCAAGCAGAAGACGGAGATATGAAGAAATTGCATGGGGATACTGAACGACTAATTCAGTATATAAAGTGAGATAAAGATCTAATAATCATGGGTGATTGAACGTGGTTGTAAGGGAAGGGATAGCAGAAAGAGTTACGGAAGAGAATGTTCTTGGTAGAAAAAAATGGAACATGTCGATAAGGTTGACTTAAGGGGATACAGTTTTAGAGTCAGAATTTAATGACCCCTGAAAGACTTGAGATCAAATAAGGCAGAAAGGATAGTAACACTGCATCGTAACTCTTACAGTCATTGGGGGGAAATAGTAACCAAACCACTGTTCAGGATGGTATGTAAAATCTGTGAGACTGGCGCCGTACCATCATAGTTTCGGAAAAAATATCATTGACGTAATTCCGAAGACAGCGCGGGCAGGTAGGTGCGAATACTAAAGCACAATCAGTTTAATATCTCATGTATCCAAGCTGCTGATAAGAATAATATTCAGAAGAACGAAAAGAAAGTTAATGACCTTTGAGACGTCGATCAACTTGGCTTTAAGAAATTCAAAGGCACCAAAGAGGCAGTTCTGACGTTGCGGTTGATAATGGAAGCAAGAGTGAAGAAAACTCAAGACACGTCCTTAGATTTTGTCGTACAAGAAAGAGTTCGATAGTGTAAAATAAGAAAGAAGAAAACTTCAGAAAAGTCTGTAAATTTTGTCGAACTGGAAGAAGCGTTCGGTAGTGTAAAATGGTGCAACGTCTTCTAAATTCCGAGAACATCTGGGGGAAGCTATATGAATAGGCGGCTAATGTACAATATGTAGCGCTTTTACTGTTATAATTTTACATGCCCAACTCGTTAATTTTTATTCACCTCAAGGCATCACCTCCATTAAAAGTCTCATTATGAGTCAATGAGGCCCAGGTATGATAGTTCTTAGAAGGTGAACAGATGACATTTGGAAGCTTAACAGCTTATTTCCGAGAATATAAAAATTTTGCCTTGCTTTCACTTTAGTTCTATATGCTACGTTTGAACGATACTCACGATATGAGAAGACATTATTTCGATACATGTGCGTAAAGCAACGATATCTTAGTTCACGAATAATTCCGTCTTCATAGAACTAAGCTATGCTGGGCATTTTTCAATGTATTGTTGAGAATATTTCTTGATATTCATCTATGGAGGATTCACAGGAAATGTTCGGAAATTGGTCGGAAGCTATTACAAATTTCACGTTCCTACTTCACTTTCGATCCACTGTATGATGCAATTATTATTAACATAAGACGGATGGACGTCAGGAAGTGTAGTGTGTTCAAAATTACAAGAGCTGCTCGGAAATTCACTTTCAGGCCACTGGTGGCCCAGTGCCCAGTGGTGGATGTATAATTGAGGCACGGAGCGGCTCGGAACGGCCACGTGTTCATAAATAACGGCGTACGACGCTCACTATTTACGAGGAGCCAGCTGCCGTCTGCCGACTGATTAAGCAGTAATGAGCGAGCGTGCAGCTGACCGGGTTTCACACCACCCTCGCCGTTCTGGCCGGCAATCGCTCCTTCTTACAGCACATCAAGGCCGACAGAGGTCTGAGAAGTGACGCAGGAGAACAGTGGGCGTGAAGCCCTATGCGGCCGTGGCAACGTAGTTACTAATGCATTTTTCATATCTTGGAAATGGTTTTGAATACTGTTGTGGTAAATTTCACATTAAGATTTGTAATGATAACTACAACTCTTAGTCACAATCCTTTGGTTTCGTATACGACAATAACCGTTAGTCCTTACATCGACGGCTTACTGTTTTGCGTGGCTGATGGAAAGGAGAGATGAACTGATACCTGTCGATGTAGACGTACACTATTACAATCCAGGCAACGTTAGTTCACGACTGCCAAGGAATTTTGCAGGATTGCTGGAGATCTTCTAAACCGTTTTGCATCGTTTTAAATAATTATTAAGCGTATCTTTTGTTTTCTGTTCTGTTCTTCTCCATTGTCGCTTCATTATATTTATCTCTGTATAAAAAAAGACAACGTTCCGACTGACTCACTCACGGGCTTGTCGTCGCTCAGCCCAAACCACTAAAGATAGAAACCTGAAATTTGGAGAGGATGTTGAGCTCATACTGTAGACGTCGTTTAAGAAGGTATTTTTCCGAAATTCCGTCCATAAGGTGGATGAAATAGGTGATGAAACGGTTTTTTTAGAATATGTCGCCATTAAGGCAATTTTGAAGGTACGCCTACGAAACTTGGTATTTGGTGTCTCGGTCAGAAATAAAGACATACATGTTTCAGAATTTTTTGAAATATAATCCCTATGGGGGGTGAAATACTAAGAAATGAACAACAGCAAAAGTATTTTTTAAACTACATTTACGAAAATTGGTAATTGACTTCTCGGTTACAAATGAGAAAATACGTGTTTAAGTGCTTTTACAAATTCAACCCCTTAAGGGGTGAAATAGTTGATGAAATACAGTATTTCATTATGGAAGCGTTTTTAAAGCTAACTCTATGAAAACTGGAATTTGGTTTCTCGGTTATAAATAAAATAACAAGTGTTTCACTGTTTGTGGAAATTCAACCCTATGGGAGTAAAATAGGGGATGAAACCTTTTTAAAAATGTTTCATTATATAAAAAAAATTTTGAAGCCAAATCTATCAAAACTGGTATCTCCTTCTCGGTTATATATAAGGAAATAAGTTTCGGGGGATGAAAGTTTCTATGGAACGCAGAAAGAACATGATTAACCAAAAACTTGAACTCCAGCTATAAGAATCGCTTTTCGGTCAGAAGTATATTGAAAAAAGACCATTTTTCTATGCCATTAAACACCGTGAAGGGTTTAGAAGGTGTTGTAGTTTTTAAACAGCACAAAAATTCGATCAAAGAAAAACAGAAAATCTCTCTGCAGACGATGGAATCTACGCGAGCGAAGCAGCGGTAGCTAAGCTAGTTCATATATATTTTACGTTCTGTAGGCGATCTTTTTCTACACAGGTGAGACAACCCGAGATAACTGACCGACCATTTATGGCGCTACCAGCAGTGTGAGCACACGAGGGCGTACATGTGTGCTGGCCTGTCCTACTACCCGCTCGGCATTTGTGCTCACCTCGTTAAATGAGTGTGATCATGCAAGTCGGTATAATCACGTTTAAAGTTAACTGAATTAGATTAATATTTTTGTAAAATATTCTTATTACGTGTCTGAACTCAATAATAATTCTTGAGATGATCTAAACAGTGATAGACACAAAGTCTGAAACGTCCCAAAGAAAATGAACCTAATGGAGGAAAATGGTATATTATTTAATTAAATTTAAAATGAAACATGCGTGTAAGTCAACATACACGAGACAAGTACATTACAGCATGAGTTGTGCTCCTTTCTAGTCAGTGCCTACAAAACAAATAAGACTAAGAAAAGAATTACTGGAAGCTTTACGTACATCTCAATGAAATACTCGACAGCTGCATTGTGGATATTGCCTTCACGACCGATTGAGTTTCAGGTCATTTGTGCCCAGCGAGATGACGCAGTGGTTTTAACACGCAGGAGTGGCCATCGCGAGCACGACGTCTCAAATCGACGCCCGGTTATCCAGATTTAGAGTTTCGGTGATTTCCCCAAGTCGCTCCAGTCAAGTGCCGGGTTGTTTCCTTCGTAAAGGCGTGGTCGATTTCCTTCCCCATCCTTGAATCAATCCGAGCTTGTGTACCGTCTCTAATGACCCCGACGTGGAGGGGATCCTAATGTTCCTTGATCCCTTCGGATCAGTTGAAGTGTTCTGTTTTGATTAGAGCGGCGAATAGGCTAAAAATTAAATAAGCAAAGGATACAAATTTTCAACACGACACAGCTGCAGTTGAGGACATTGGTGTTCTTCGAAACTTATTATCTGTAATCGAATCAACCCCTAGAGATGCGGTATAAGACATATAACGGTATATGTGACCTTTGTTGGTAAAAAGATGTTAACACGTTAAATATTTTACGATATTTCTTAGTTCCAGGCCTATAGGTGTAGTTTTTAGTTAAATGATCAGGAGGATTGTTTCTACTCCATCAGTTTTCTATGAGATTGTCCCACTGAAACTCGATATTTTTAAGAATACTGTGGGATTAGCATTTTCGACACAGCTGTGGTTAAGAAGAATTTCGTTGTTAGTAGAGTTTCATTGCTGCCATTGTTGCCTTTCCGGGCTACTACTGTGTAACATAATGTGCAACTACGATTACACACGATATTACACTGTCTCGCAAGGAAACGAAAGAACCGAGAAGAAATGGTCGGAAAAGGAAAGAAGGAAGATTCAAGATGAACGTCCCGTCGATGGCGCAGTCATTAGAGACGGACCAAAACTCGGAACATGGAAGGGTTAGGAAAGTCGTCGACCGTCCCCTTTTCAAAGGAATCGTCCCAGTACTTTTGTGGAACGATTTAGGGAAGTCGCGGTGTATTAGATGAGTATGCGCCAAGCAAGATCGTAAGAGATGGAAAAGAGCCACCGTGGTACAACAACTGAGTTAGAAAACTGCTACGGAAGCAAAGGGAACTTCACAGCAAACATAAAAATAGCCAAAGCCTTCCAGACAAACAAAAATTACACGAAGCGAAATGTAGTGTAAGGAGGGCTATGCGAGAGGAGTTTAATGAATTCGAAAGTAAAGTTCTGTGTACTGACTTGGCAGAAAATCCTAAGAAATTTTGGTCTTATGTCAAAGCGGTAAGTGGATCAAAACAAAATGTCCAGACACTCTGTGCCCAAAATGGTACTGAAACAGAGGATGACAGACTAAAGGGCGAAATACTAAATCTCTTTTTCCAAAGCTGTTTCACAGAAGAAGACTGCACTGTAGTTCCTTCTTTAGATTGTCGCACTGATGACAAAATGGTAGATATCGAAATAGATGGCAGAGGGATAGAAAAACAATTAAAATCAGTCAAAATAGGAAAGGCCGCTGGACCTGATGGGATACCAGTTCGATTCTACACAGAGTACGCGAAGGAACTAGCCCCCTTCTTGCAGCGGTGTACCGTAGGTCTCTAGAAGAGCGTAACGTTTCAAAAAATGGTTCAAATGGCTCTGAGCACTATGGGACTCAACTGCTGAGGTCATTAGTCCCCTAGAACTTAGAACTAGTTAAACCTAACTAACCTAAGGACATCACAAACATCCATGCCCGAGGCAGGATTCGAACCTGCGACCGTAGCGGTCTTGCGGTTCCAGACTGCAGCGCCTTTAACCGCACGGCCACTTCGGCCGGCGTAACGTTTCAAAAGCTTGGAAAAGGGTACAGGTCATTCCCCGTTTTCAAGAAGGGACGTGCCGAACAGATGTGTAGGACTATAGACCTATATCTCTAACGTCGATCAGTTGTAGAATTTTGGAACACGTATTATGTTCTAGTATAATGACTTTTCTGGAGACTAGAAATCTACTCTGTAGGAATCAGCATGGGTTTCGAAAAAGACGATAGTGTGAAACCCAGCTCGCGCTATTCGTCCACGAGACTCAGAGGGCCATAGACACGGGTTTCCAGGTATATGCCGTGTTTCTTGACTTCCGCAAGGCGTTCGATACAGTTCCCCACAGTCGTTTAATGAACAAAGTAAGAGCATATGGACTATTAGACCAATTGTGTGATTGGGTTGAGGAGTTCCTAGATAACAGAACGCAGCATGTCATTCTCAATGGAGAGAAGTCTTCCGAAGTAAGAGTGATTTCAGGTGTGCCGCAGGGGAGCGTCGTAGGACCGTTGCTATTCACGATATATATAAATGAACTTGTGGATAACATCGGAAGTTCACTGGGGCTTTTTGCGGATGATGCTGTAGTATATCGAGTGGTTGTAACAATGTAAAATTGTACTGAGATCCGGCAGGATCTGCAACGAATTGACGCATGGTGCAGGGAATGGCAATTGAATCTCACTGTAGACAAGTGTAATGTGCTGCGAATACATAGAAAGAAAGATCCTTTGTCATTTAGTTACAATATAGCAGGTCATGAACTAGGAGCAGTTAATTCCATAAATTATGTGGGAGTACGCATTAGGAGTGATTTAAAATGGAATGACCATATAAAATTAATCGTCAGTAAAGCAGATGCCACACTGAGATTCATTGGAAGAATCCTAAGGAAATGCAGTCCGGAAAGAAGCGAAGTAGGTTACAGTACACATGTTCGCCCACTGCTTGAATATTGCTCACCAGTGTGGGATCCGTACCAGATAGGGGTGATAGAAGAGATAGAGAAGATCCAACGTAGAGCAGCGCGATTCGTTACAGGATCGTTTAGTAATCGCGAAAGCGTTACGGAGATGCTAGATAAACTCCAGTGGAAGACTC
The DNA here is from genome assembly GCF_021461395.2 of Schistocerca americana. Classification (NCBI taxonomy): domain Eukaryota; kingdom Metazoa; phylum Arthropoda; class Insecta; order Orthoptera; family Acrididae; genus Schistocerca; species Schistocerca americana. Next base: position 26,937,261 of record NC_060122.1, on the reverse strand, counting down.
TGCAAGAGAGACGCTCAGTAGCTCGATACGGGCTTTTGTTGAAGTTTCGAGAACATACCTTCACCGAGGAGTCAAGCAGTATATTGCTCCCTCCTACGTATATCTCGCGAAGAGACCATGAGGATAAAATCAGAGAGATTAGTGCCCAGACAGAGGCATACCGACAATCTTTCTTTCGACGAACAATACGAGACTGGAATAGAAGGAAGAACCGATAGAGGTACTCAAGGTAACCTGCGCCACACACCGTCAGGTGGCTTGCGACGTATGGGTGTAGATTTAGATGTAGAAATCTAAATCTGGACTGTCGGTCGCGCGTTTGAAGCGTCGCCCTCCCGAATGCGAGTCCGGCGTGCTGACCAGTGCGCCGCCTCGTGTCGGATGTCACTGTCACTTCGTACACGGGCAGACGATCGGCGAGTACGTAAATGATTACAGAGTTGAAATTCTCTGTCACGTGTGGAGCACCCACCAGAGTGCATTAGTATTTGTCCTGTTGAGTGTTGTTACAAGACGTGGTAGGGTATATGAGTGGCGTGAACAGCATTAGATGACGAGTAATCACTGTCCAGAACATGTAGATGCTAAAACTACCATCTAGTATTAGTGACTGTGAGATTTTACGCTTTGTGAGCACAGAATTCAGCAGAACAGCAGGGTCATTAGGTGCAAACAAGTCTTCCATGCCACAGAATTGGCTCCTATTATTGCAAACCAATAAGCATGAGTCCCGAACAAAGGATTGCCTGAATATGTCAATTTGATCTTCTTTTCAGTCTCTGTTGCTACCCGTGCCACGAACGGAAAGATCTTGCTGACTGGAGTTGATCTTGCGCATCGTGCGACTACGCAGCCAATGTCCAGAAGAAGTGCATAACGTCGACTAGCGTGTGCCGAGTTCCTCCAGACTGGAGATGCGTACTCTACCGCAGAGCGAGAGCGGGCGGGGGTGGGACGCTGTGCAGCGCTCCCCACGTCCTGTTTGTCCGTTTACGGACGAGGCTCTACTGGCTGCTGTCCACGGTCAGCACACTGGACTCGCATTGGGAAGGACGACGGTTCAACCCGGCTTCCGGTCATGGTGATTTAGATTTTTCGTGATTTCCCTAAATCGCTTCAGGCGAATGCCGGCACGGTTCCTTTGAAAGGGCACGGCCGATTTCCTTCACTAATCCCAACTTTTGCTCCGTCTCTAATGACCTCGTTGTCGACGGTACGTGAAACACTAACCTCCTTCTACTCCTGTTTGTAAGTTAAGGCGTGATCCAGTTTTAATCCTAAGAATTTGGGGTGAACAAAGTCGTACTACACATATGGGGTTCCCATGTCATTTTGTTTACTTTATGACACGATATACAGTGCCGTATCATGACGTTATAATCATGACCTCAAAGTGGGAAATTAAAAAAAATACCGACGGAACAGCAATCACATCACAGTACTTTATGGACCATAAAAACGACACGGCCAACCTGTAGTTATCTGCCATGTTGAAAAGCATCCGAACCATGTGAATTTGTTATGCCACCCTCCCCAAAAGTATCCGAATGACCCGCATTTTTTTTTTATTTTTTTTTTTTTTTTACAGTCGCGTTGACCAACTAGGATCACGTTAATAACTTCAGTTCCTCTTCTTCCTTTGTTGTTGTTTCCTATTTTTCCAGTATTCCTTTATTTACTCCCCATTTAAAATTTCAGTATTATCAATCAAAAATTTTTAAGCATGCATGCATGTGCGTGCATGCGTTCACGCATGCACACATGTTCGTTCATAAATGATTGTTTTTATATTTCATGAATACTACAATGCCTCATCAGTGAATTTCATCTCACATGTATGTACACAGCAACAAAAATTACGTAATCGCTGTGACTTATATTACAGGTTGGGTCAGGAAGGACTTTTCAACTCTGGAATGATACAGAAATTTATTGAGACAACTTACAGAATCGGTAGATGTGTTATTTTCTAGCAGACAGCCTCAAGTTCGATTCACGTATTGCATCAGCACCCCATCCCGCCTCCAGGAGCGCTAGCACAGTGCACAGTCAAAGTGGCTACTTTCACTGGTAAGGAGCGTGCTCGCTGTGTGTTTTGGTTTCATGAAACGAACTCTGCAACAAGTTTTCGGCGTAAATTTCGCACCGAACACGCTATAGAACCTCGAAACAGACATATAATTTACTCTTGCCATATGAACTATGTTGAGACAGGTTGTTCACTGAAACATGATAAATAACCAGGTCGCCCACATGCTGGTTATGTCGATCAGGGAGAGCTTTGCCCGCAGTACACAAAAATCAAAGCGACTTGCATTTCGCGAAGATGGCATTCCATAAAAGAGTGTTTGGCGAATACTGTATAGACGTTTACTCTTGAAACCATATCGATTCCAATTCACAATGGTACAGTAAATTAGCGATGCAAATAAGGTTGTTCGTGAGGAATTCTGTGGGGAAATGTTGCATCCGTTAGAGGACGACGAGACATCCCTGAACACAAAAATCTTCAGCGATGAGTCAACATTTCGTATCAGTGGCATGGGAAACACCCACAGTTGCAGAATGTAGGGCACCGAAAATCCACATGCAGCCCTGGAACATGTTCGTGACAGCCCCAAAGTTAACGTACTTTGTGGACTTTCCTCTTCATGGGGAACCTGTCAGTGGTATTTTGTGTCTGGATATCGTTGACAACTTTTTAATTCTACAAATCGATGAAGACGGCCGAGATAGGATGGTTTACTACCAGCAAGGCGGTGCTCCAACTCACTTCCTCGCGGCAGTTCGAGGTTTCTTCGATAACTGCCTCGCAGATCCGTCGACTGGCCGTGGAGGGCCAGTAGCTTTGCCACCTCGCTCTCCATACTTGACACCACTGGTCGTTTCTCTGGCGTTTCATTAAAGACCGTGTATATGTTCCTGCCTTACAAAACAGTTTAGCCGACCTGAAAAATGTAATCTACGCTGTCGTTGCACAAGTTACACTTACTTTGCTGCAACGAGTGTGGGAGGAAGTTGATTAGCGGTGGGATATTTGCCGCATCACAAACGGTACTCACATCGAACCAAGATGACATTAGACACTTTTATGTGCTAATTGAAGTTGTTTGCTATAAAATGACACACCTACCGAATCTGTAAGTTATCTCAATAAATTTCTATATAATTCCACAGTTGTGAAGATTCCGCCCCATCAGTAAATTTATTAAACTGAAGTAACTTTCAGATGAAATATATAAAACTGGTGTATTATTTATTTTCTTTATTGTAATACAATACATCACTGACAAATCACATTTATTTGTTTTTATACCTTCACAAAATCAGTTAAAAAACACATTTAATGTTTTTTATGGAATCTTCCATCAGTTCTTGGAGGAACACAGACATATTAATAACTTGAATAGAAAGTATTAATGTTTCGCAATAATATTTACTATTTCATTATGAGCCAGCTTCGGCTTGTTGGGCCATCGTTCCAGAATCCTGTAACACATTAACATGCAGCCTTCCACTACGTGGTACACTGCTCTACCACAAACCAAACCAGATTTTAAAAATGAATTGAAAATAACTTTAGAAACGGCGTACAGTAATGGTTATAGTCCTACACTAACTGACAACATACTCAGCGAAAGGAAGAGACAGAGGATAGCAGTACTCCTACATTCAACTCAAACAACACAAGACAACATTGATTAAGAAAAGGGCCCCCATGCTGTTTGTGGGTAGGATTCGACAGGTCCTTGCCAGAAAACTAAAATCCAGGAAAGCTATTCAACCTTTTTGCCCACCTTCTACTCAACAGTAAAAATAAGATTCCACCTTTAGAACAGAGTGGAATTTATAGAATTTCATGCAACCTGTGTGGTAAATTATATGCAACTCCATCAGGTAGGGCTATAACTACTAGACTGACTAAACATGAAAGAAGTTGGAGATTGAAAATGAAAGAATCCACCTTTGCTGAACACACTCTGAATGAACTTCCATGAAGGAACTAAAGGTTGAATACTAACATTACTTGAAATTCTCGTCATTGATAAACACCAGTCAAATAATCCTGTCCTGTTCCATTACTCACCCTTATTAAGGTAGCAGCCAGCTATTATTTCTCTCACTATTACATAATAAGCTTCTTATAACTGTTCCACACATACATTCTACAAATTTCTTTCTCCCCCTCCCTTTATTAGATCTGTTCATCACACTCACCAGTTTTTCCATATCAGATAGTAGCACGTGCCATTACTTATTTGTAGAACGTTTTTGTCCTATACATTCACATAGTGTTAATTTTTGAATATACTGTAATATGAGATTTATTTGTCAGTCTTTTTAGGTATTACATTGCGCTTGTGTTTTGTATCGATATAGTCATAAAATGTCACATATCTTTGGACAGCCATCTCCTACTGCTATGAATTCTCACTGAAGTTGTGTGGAGTATCTGTTTAATATTATGTTACCTGACGATGGCCCAGGAAGACGAAAGCCGGTCCATAACGAACTAATAAATATTATTGTGGAGCATTAATACATTGTATTCAAGTCATTAATTTAACTTTTTTCACACATACCCTAAAATCCATTTAATTTTGTTATCCTACGCTGATGATGCTAACTTATACTGTCACACGGTGGAAACTGTACAGTGAGATAACATTCTGAACAGTAGTTATATAATACACATTATTAGTCATCTTCAACACCTTTTAGGACATCATTTATTGCAAACAATATATCGTTACGATTCGAGTATACATGTGAAACATGTCCAGCAGCTAACCTAGTTTTGACATCTGTTTGGTTCTTAATAAAATTGATATGACAGTAAATCGTAGCCGGTAGTCAACACAGACACATGTGGCACGACTTGAGGTGCCACACTTTTATGACTCTGTCATGCCATGAAGACATAGCTGTATTTTTTAATGTTTTCCTCTCTTTTTGTTATGAATCCGTTAGGATGGCACGAATACAGGAGTGTAGTTCCTCACACAGCATGATTTCAGTCTGTACTCTGTGGATCTGAAGATGGCAACTAGTCATGTCGAAACTACTAAGTCAGTGTACATACACGTGATCAAGGCAATAAAAAACTTCATGTCAGTTGCTTTCTTTACATTGACAGTGAATATGTTTCATGGACAAACAGTATACTATGTGTATAACATTTCTTTAATGTAATTATTAACTTTTTTTTGTACTGAATCAGAAAAAGTTTATTGTAACAAATACACCCATATTTGTCATACAATTCATAGGCAACAAAGTGTTTGGATTCTGTGATTATTGTTACACTTACTTACCTAAAAGCGCTTAGATCTTATCCAAAACTAACGACTTTATATGTGAGAGCTAAACTCCCTATCTAATCAATCACAGAGAGTGAAAACTAAGTTCTCTTATAGTTCCACTATTTGATGCTATATGAACAGGAATTCACATTTTTTATCCTTATAAGATACCGTAAGGCAACGGCCTTGCCGCAGTGGATTCACCGGTTCCCGTGAGATGACCGAAGTCAAGCGCTGTCGGGCGTGGTCGGCACTGGGATGGGTGGCCATCCAGGCCGCCATGTGCTGTTGCCATTTTTCGGGGTGCACTCAGCCTCGTGATGCCAATTGAGGAGCTACTCGACCGAATAGTAGCGGCTTCGGTCAAAAATATCATCATAACGACCGGGAGAGCGGTGTGCTGACCCCACGCCCCTCCTATCCGCATCCTCCTCTGAGGATGACACGATGGTCGGATGGTCCCGGTAGGCCACTCGTGGCCTGAAGGAGTGCTTGTTTTTTTATAAGATACCCTAAAGCATACACATTTATTACTAGGCATGTGTGCAGAAAAGAAATAAGTTTAATTCATGCGACTATTCTCGACATTATATTTTGTGTCCATGTTACTTACTCTTCTGTAATAAGTCATGCATGCAGCACCATTGTTAAGAAAGTTAAGTTCCCAGCACTGATAGCTGAGAATCTTAATGATAGGTACATCTTCTTCAAATAACCCACTTTTGCTGCTTTAGATTTCTTTTTGACCTGTCTTTCACTCAAGATCAGGTGCCTTCCTCCGTTTTCTAATGCTAGTAGTCTTTTGATGCATATTCCACTCCCACCTTCACCCAGATACTTAAAATTCTACAACGTACATTTTGGGGAGTCGTGTGCGCACACCTTTCCAAGAAGAAAGCATTTAGTGATCACAATCGTGGTCATACTTTATCAATAACGTGCTATTCCAAGTGGATGCCTTTCTTCTTTAACCTGAATTCCTCCTGAGTTAGCCAGTTAAGAGACCTGTGCGTATAAATCAGAATTTGTAAAAACGCTTAGCAGAAAGCTGAGAGTTATACTTCTGTCTGACCATGCGCATTCAAGGAATCATCACGTTTCACAGAACCAACTTGAATACATGCGTGCTTTCAGGACATGCACATTCAAGGAATAGATAACATAACATAAAGTGCGCAAGTGCACATTCACGGAACAGGTAATACCATGTGAAATACAGTTGTCTCATCAGCTCTAAGCTGCTTAAGAAACTGACTTACAATGACTGGCTTTATGGCAGTAACTGTATCTTGGTAGTGAAATTAACTGCTGCCCAGTGTGTGAGCTGTTCAGCTATCAAAACACTAGAGCCGCCGTCGCACCCGCTACCTGTGAGTGGACGCTGCTCGCCAGGCGAGATGCGGTGAGTAGGATACGCGCTCACAAAGGCTGACCGCCAGCACCTCCTTCGTCCAGTCTGCCTAAGATTCCCATCTTCTGTGACGATGAACCTGTAACACTGACACTACAGTTCCGCCTATATGTTCAGTTCTCATTTGAAATCGTATACGACTGCTCACCGTTTGTTCCCAAGATCCAAAACATGCTGTTCAATATGTGAAGTCCCAAGTAATAATAATTACGACAAATGTGTCCAAATATTTTTAATTTGTGAAATGAATCTTTGTGGGTGTCTTTTGACGAGCAGAATGTCCACGTATGCAATTTCCCTTTCAGAACTTGAGTCCTACACTTAATTTTCAATAGTCAGCATAAACTTGAAATAATAATCGCTGCTTCCCGAAATTTCTCTCGAATAGATGTTATGTTGTTATCATCTGAATTATTGCCTATCACTTTTGAAGCTAGCAAGGAAACCAATTGCTCTACCAATCCACAGGAGTTATTTCGATGAACAAAGTCCTTATACACTGGTGATTCATTGGAGATTGTCTTCCAGTTGTGAACGTCGAGTGTAATTTCCTTCTCTCCATGCTTGTACATTCCTGTACTGTTATGCATGTCATCATAACTCGGTGATAATCTGCCGGTTTTAACAAATGCAGGCTTAACGACATGGATATATTCATAATCTCTGTTGGAATTTAGGTGTGTAAGAGAGATAGTTCTGTTTACGAACAATCGTAGCGATGAGAATTTTAGCATAATTTTGAAGGTGCCTTGTCCTTCCTGAGTACCTTACACTGTGATTTATTAAATCATCTCAACAACCTGTAAATCATTCGCATTCTTGATATCAATATTCTTTATATCAGTTCAAATCAGATGCCATATATGGTATCTTGTATTTCGTCCATTGGTCTAGTAAAATACACTGAAGAGCCAAAGAACTGGTACACCTTCCTAATAAAGTGTAGGGCCCCGCGAGAATGCAGAAGTGCGACAGCTCGACGTGGCATGGACTCAACTAGTGCCTAAGTAGTGCTGGAAGGATCTGACACCATGATTTCTGCAGGGCTATCAATAAATCCGTAAGAGTACGAGCTGTCGAAGATCTCTTCTGAACAGCACATTGGAAGGCATCCCATATATGCTCAATAATGTTCTTGTCTGGGAAGTTTGGTGGCCAGTGGAGGTGCCACTCTGTAGAAGTTCTGGATGTGTAGGATGTCGCATTGTCCTGCTGGAATTGCCCAGGTCCGTCGGAGGACACAATGGACAGGAATGGATTCAGGTGATCAGACAGGATGCTTACGTACGTGTCACCTGCCAGAGTCGTACCTAGATGTATCAGGGGTCCCATATCACTCCAGCTGCACACGATCTACACCCTCCGCCAGGTTGAACAAAGCCTTGCTGACATGCAGGGTCCATGGATTCATGAGGTTGTCTCCATACCCGCAAACGTACATCCGCTCGATACAATTTGAATCGAGACTCGTCTAAACACGCAAAACATGTTTCCAGTCATCAACAGTCAAATGTCTGTGGTGACGGGCCCACGCTAGGAGTAAAGCTATGTGTCATGTAGTCATCAACGATACACGAGTAGCCCTTCGGCTCCGTTACCCCATATCCATGATTTTTCGTTGAATGTTTCGCACGCTGACACTTGTTGATTGAAACCTGCAACAATTTGTGGAAGGGTTGCACTTCTGTTAAGTTGAAGGATTCTCTTCAGTCGTCATTGACACCATTCTTGTAGGATCTTTTTCCGGCCCCAGCGATGTCGGAGATTTGATGTGATACCGGTTTCCTGATACTCACGGTACACTCGTGAAATTTTCGTAGGGGAAAATCCTCACTTCATCGCTCGTGCGCCGACTATAACACCACGTTCAGACCCACTTAAATCTTGATAACCTGCCATTGTAGCAGCTGTAACCGATCAACCAACTGCGCGAGACATTTATGTTACATAGACGTTGTCGACCGCAGCGCCGTATTTTGCCTGTTTACATCTCTCCGTATTTGAATACCCATGCCATAACCAATTTTGGAGCTTCAGTGAATGATACTGCCAGTCTGCCTTCTGTCTCTGCCATACTTCCCTTCTCCATATACCTGTCAGCAATTTTACTGATGGAAGTGGAATACAAAAAAATCGCACACATGGCGACCTATTTCTTGATAAAATTAGATGCATTATAACTGGCCCTTCCAACTGTGGATAAGCGAATGTGATTATTAACCTTCTGCGTCATGAAAATGTGTGTAACTTTCTGGAACAAGTAACTATAAACTTGAATGATATTGAATATTTGACATTTGCAAGTAAGAAGGCAAGAGTGTCATCCAAAGAAGCACTACCATTTTCAGTTTCTGTTTTCTAAGATATTGCTTATGATAAGCAAGATCATATTAAGGAATACTTTTTAATGGGTGGACATATCGTGTACACAGTTGTTATGTATCACAAACATATAGCAAAATTCCGAAATAATTAGATACAATGCAAGTGCACTTATTCCTTTCAAACAAGACAAACATCATATGACTGTTAATAAAAACCTCGAGTGTCTGCTGCATGTGAACAGTTCAGTATTGTGGTATAAACTGGGACATCTGATTATAATTAGTTCAGATATTGACTGAGCTGCGGTTTTCAATATACTTTCCAATTCCATTGGGTGAATAATTAGTCTTAAAATGTGGATGTCGAATTGTCAAAGAAATATCCACAGTAAACTGTCGTTCCTGTCAAAAAAGGTATGCTTGAAAATGCAATCAGTTGTTATTAGTTCCTCCATCTTAAACTTAATGCAATTAATTAACGAAAATTTTACACAAGATACGTTTCGCTTTTATTTGCAAAGCATCTTCTGTGGTCATTGTGCAAATTGCCCACTCATGTTTGTAGAGTTTTTGTTGTGTTAGATTAAAAACAACATATCTTTTATAAAGCTGGTGTGCAAATTGCTTACGATGATTCTGCCTTCTAACGCTTTCTTGGACGACAAGAGACAGTGCGATGTTGGGCTGCACGACTCACACGCCTCTCCCAGGCAACTGACACATTGTGCGTGCAGCCGATCCTCTTCTTTGGGTCATCAGGTACGTCGCTGCCACCGTTTAACTCTTCTGCGAAGACAGTATCAGGTTAAAGGGAATAATATTAACCAACTCTCTATTCTTGAACTAAATCATATACTCGTAGACTCTCGTGATTTCAACAACAACATATTTTCAACTCCCCCCCCCCCCCCCCCCCAAAGTAACAATTACTCTGTACAAACTCCAGCAAGCCAACTGCTTCCAAGATAAATGTCAGAATCGACTAAACACTCATACAATTACATACGTTCTCCCTCATACAGAGCCAAGACATGAAGTAGAGTCTCTATACAACACACGCTTCATCTGTCTCTCTAACAATCCTCATGACACCACAAACCACGGAACATCATGCAAACACTCTTTGACTTTCTGATAATAATTCCGTGGCGCTGCTGGTGACCACTTGTCGGGGCCGCTCGTCTGACGCAGCTCCTGGCTCCCCGTGACAGCTGTCCCTCCTGCACACACAGATATGTGCGGCGTAGTAAAAAGGCTCTCTCACCCTTGTCATTAAAATATCGGGTGTTCGAGACGATGGAGAGCCAAGTGTTTCTAGAATTTACCCCGAAGTTCTCGAAGCACTACAAACTGTCGTTTACACACTCTCCAAACCACTGCTTCTTCCATCTTCTTTATCAGAGGTTGATTTGGTACAGTTTTTGCCTTCCTGCACTTTTTATTTCGTTGCATTTGCGTTATTTACACTTCACTTCACTTCTGGAAACCGAACTGAATTTGTGTGTGTTCACACAGTATTACAATGATTATGTCTCTTCGTTTATTTTCATGTAGGTTGTGAGCATTTCCAAGCTGTGAAGTTTTTTTTTTTTTTTATTACGGTTCGTTTGTGCATAGTTTTGTGTGTGTGTGTGTATGTGTCTGTGTGTGTGTGTGTGTGTGTGTGTGTGTGTGTGTGTGTGTGAGAGAGAGAGAGAGAGAGAGAGAGAGAGAGAGAGAGAGGGAGAGAGAGAGAGTTCGTGTAAATTAGCGAATAACGTCTTGTCTGTTGGGCAGAGATGTGAGAGAAGACTGAAGGGAGGGCTGACTGCGAGTTGTGATTTCGTTTTACTTTTATTTTTCCAGAGATTGATACGAGAAGGGCCACTATTCCGATAGGAAAAGAAGGAGAAGAGGGAAAAAAGACCAAGACGAAGAAGACAGATCAAAACGAATAAGCTAAAGCCAAAGAAAGCAATGTACTTCACGAAAGGCGGAGAAGATGGTGGAGGCACTGGAGACAAAGAAGAATATTGTGATGAGGAAGGTGATGATGATTGGATTAGATTAGATTAGATTAGTACTTGTTCCGTAGATGATGAATACGACACTTCGTAATGATGTGGAACGTGTCAGGTTAGTAAAAGGTGTCTATACAATATATTATATAACACTATTTTTTTTTGTTGGGGGTTGGGGAAATCACCCACTTACTATATCCAAAAATTCACCTAATGAGTAGAAGGAGTTGCCAAATTCTATTAATTTCCTTTTAAACGACATATGGCTATCTGTCAGACTTTTGATGCTATTACGTAAGTGACCAAAGACATTTGTGGCAGCATAATTTACCCCTTCTGAACCAAAGTTAGATTTAACCTTGAGTAGTGAAGATCATACTTTCTCCTGCAGTTGTAGCCACGTACACTGCTATTACTTTTGAATTTGTTCGGATTGTTAATAACAAATTTCAGAATTGAATATACATAGTGAGGCTACAGTCAAGATCCCTAACTCTTTAAATACGTGTCTGCAGGATGATCGTGGATGAGCTCCAGCAATTATTCTGATTACACACTTTTGTGCAATGAACACTCTTGTACTCAATGACGAGTTACCCCAGAAAATGATGCCATACGATGAGAGGCACCCACATGCCTTGCTCATACTGTGGCATCAAGCAGTCAGGACTGCAAGATGAGTGGTCTGCCAAGCGAGTGGATTCATTCTTACTTATATAGTAACATGAACTCTAGTACACACACTTAAGTTACAAATTATCTTCCTATATGACTATCAGTAATTTACAGAACTCTGACTGTACACTACGCACTGGCAATACCACATTTTCTTTTTGTCTTTTATTTAACGGCTTTTGTCAACACGTGGCCACCGCACTGAATATGAATGGCGCACACACTATAAATTCGGGACATTACGACAACATACACTTCGAAGGAAAAATCCACCAATATTTTTCTTTTCACTATCTTATTTATTCCGATAAATTCTCTAACCTAAACACACAAATTCTACAACCTACAACAATAACACGTAAGAAATTCCGCCCAGTGGGCATGGCTTTACAATGGTGAATCTCTATATTATGGTCTCGTAATTACTTTTAACGCTACAGTGCACTTTCTGGATAGGATGGTGGATCTTTTATTATACCTCACACTTCGACTCTCACAATCATCATCACTAAACTTTCCTCCAGACCGAGTGGTACCGAAGGAACAAGCATAACCCACTAAACTTTTGAAACTACCTCGCTACTCTCCCATGCAAACCACACATACCCAAATTACATGACATACACCACACTACAACATGAAATACTACACAGAGAATGGTCACAACATTATCACTTTCAGCTTTCCCACTTCAATTAATATTTATCCCAGTTTCACACGACACTGCCCCACTTCGTAATTCTACTTTCCTACTATGAACTCTGGAGATATATGCACGTCTTCCTGTGCAATGCAAGCCAAGTGGCGTTGCTGGATAGACGGCCGACTCACCTTGCTTCTCTCTCAGAGTTTGAATCTAGCGTCACACGGAATCATATCACGCATAGTAATATTAAGAACATCACACACGCGGGTCCTCAACTGATACCATGGACGAGTACTTCTCTTTATCCTTTGTCTCATACACAGATTGAGACTCACACAGTACTCACCACGTGGAAGTACTCGTCTCTAATTTCAAGTCCTGCACACGCCATTTCTTAAATATTTCAACTTATTGTACACACGCTATTTCTTAAATATTTCAACTTATTGTACACACGCTAGTAATTCAGCTTAACTTAAGCACACGGAAGTATTTCAACTTAATGCTACACGTGGTTTCATTGTGACCGTTGGTCACTTCCGAAGATTCCTACAATCCCTTTAATATTACCTGCCTGACATTTAATTCTTCCCACAAAAGTTCCTGAAATAGAGAAATTATTATTTCAAACTACTCTTAAATATTCCACATGCATACCATGTCTCCACTCTTTCGTCATTATGGAGCACAACTAAAACATGTCTTAACAGCACAAGATCCAGCGGCAGAGTGCTGAAACATGGCCGTTCTCGAGGTCCTCTCCCATCTCTGTCGAGGTGGGGGAAGCACCTTGCTATCGTATTGGTCAGCCACATTTCAGGCGCTCAAAGCTCTGGTAAATTTCATCTCTTTGGTCCCACCAAAGGTGGCCAAAGGATCGACTCAAAGATGATCATATATTCACATTCACTGTCTGCGGTTAGCAGACGACCATACATTCATTCATTTCACAGATCTCACCAAACTGGATGTAGGGATTTACTTTGTGGGAGTGCACATGTGATCAATTAAACAAATAAATTGTCATTCTTTCCCACACTGGTATCTGGCTTCGCTATATTAATTGAAATTGAGTTATTTTACAAAAAAAATGTGTTGTTCTGACAAAAATAATGAAGTATTTTGTACCTATTTTCAATGTCGGGTGATACTGTACCCTTTCACCATCAGCTACCCATGCAGAAAAAAATGGCACGGTACTATCCTTGCAATGCGAGGGTAGTTCCGAACATTTTTTTAAGAAAACTGTATTAGATCAAACATAGCAAGTCATCAAAATAACCAGGAGGAGACCTTAGCCCCTGGTGACCTCAAATAGACGACCAAATACTGTTACTTTACCAAATTACTGACACAGTTGTTGCATTATTGTACTCTCCACAATCCGGAGTAACGTACACATACAAATTTACATCAATCCAAATGACAAATAAAACATTACATCATACAAATAAAAAAAATAATGTTGAGATAAAAATTTGCTTAGTTACTGGGATCTTCGTTATTTTTATGAGTAATCCAAACTTCACTATTTCTATGACAAATAAAAAAAATACTAATTGTACTCATGAAATTTTAAATAGCTCACCGTCCAAGCACAGAACTAGTAATCTGACATTCATAAATTGCGTTGTAATAATCTTTACATGGCAATGTCTAAATACAAAACAAAATCAACAAAAGGAAAAAAAAATTGCGTACACTAGTTACACGTAGAAGTCAGGCTCCATATCAATACACGCAATAAATAGTTAGCAATAAGTGCTTGAATCCACCAGTAGGTCTTGTATCTTACTCTAGTGCTCATTTCTCTGTTGTCACACATTTAGACGACAAGAACTTGCACTTCGACTAGCCTTCGTTACACTTTAATGTGAAATATCACCACTGTGATAATAAAATAAGTGGCTTCAGTCACCACACCAACAAGATCATTACTGTCCACGACATCAAAATGCATCAATTAATTCCGATATTCGTTGTGCAATGCAAACTCTTGTCCCCTGTGACAACCTTACTGATCAATGCTACAAGAGCCGCTATGTTAGTATTACGCCACTGGCTAATAATTAAAGCATCATTGTACCAAATATTCTAATAAACCTGCTACGCGAACTTGATAACCCAGAACAAACAAAAAACAAACACTAACTATTCTAAACACAACTGTTAATGAAATACAATTACACTTGCTGTCCCTTCAGGAATGAAACATATAAAAAAAACATTTACACAATTACAAATACATTATTCCCTATCTTGCGAGTCACACGGAAACATTTCATTCTGTAATTTTCTTGGGGTCAAAAAGTTGCTGATAGTTTTCCTAGAAACACTGTCTTGATATCAAAGCTCTCCCATGGTTACCCGGACGAAAGTCTTTAAGTCACTCAAATCGGCATTTTGAACACGCACTGAACAGTAAACTGTATCTCACATTAAACACAAATGTCATAGTCACTCTCAGCGTACCATCCACATGAATCTGGTCGTCCAGAAATGGCCCTACAACTACTATTACCCACGGTTCTGTCCTTTCAGTTCATGGTGGAATTAAACGTCGTAAGTTCCAACAAACAGCACTTATTCCCACACCAATTAAAGAAGTGTCTCCTACTACAGACGCAAATGTCAATGTCCCACTTTAGTTTCTTGCGTTCATACAATAATTAGTCACCATACGACAACTGTCCTCTTCAAGAATACCAAGCGTCCCACGTGCAATTCACAAAGCACACTTAACAAGTCACTGCCAAAAGTTTATGGATCCCACCGTTCAGTGGTCAAGACAAAACAAAACGATCGTCCTGTCTGCTAAAGACAAAATCTTTTCCACTACTCAAAACACCAGTCTTTCACTTTCCACCTTATGGAGACATACGAGCAGTCATCTTGCTTCACGGCTCCACAGTCCAGTACTAGTTAATACACTCCTGGAAATGGAAAAAAGAACACATTGACACCGGTGTGTCAGACCCACCATACTTGCTCCGGACACTGCGAGAGGGCTGTACAAGCAATGATCACACGCACGGCACAGCGGACACACCAGGAACCGCGGTGTTGGCCGTCGAATGGCGCTAGCTGCGCAGCATTTGTGCACCGCCGCCGTCAGTGTCAGCCAGTTTGCCGTGGCATACGGAGCTCCATCGCAGTCTTTAACACTGGTAGCATGCCGCGACAGCGTGGACGTGAACCGTATGTGCAGTTGACGGACTTTGAACGAGGGCGTATAGTGGGCATGCGGGAGGCCGGGTGGACGTACCGCCGAATTGCTCAACACGTGGGGCGTGAGGTCTCCACAGTACATCGATGTTGTCGCCAGTGGTCGGCGGAAGGTGCACGTGCCCGTCGACCTGGGACCGGACCGCAGCGACGCACGGATGCACGCCAAGACCGTAGGATCCTACGCAGTGCCGTAGGGGACCGCACCGCCACTTCCCAGCAAATTAGGGACACTGTTGCTCCTGGGGTATCGGCGAGGACCATTAGCAACCGTCTCCATGAAGCTGGGCTACGGTCCCGCACACCGTTAGGCCGTCTTCTGCTCACGCCCCAACATCGTGCAGCCCGCCTCCAGTGGTGTCGCGACAGGCGTGAATGGAGGGACGAATGGAGACGTGTCGTCTTCAGCGATGAGAGTCGCTTCTGCCTTGGTGCCAATGATGGTCGTATGCGTGTTTGGCGCCGTGCAGGTGAGCGCCACAATCAGGACTGCATACGACCGAGGCACACAGGGCCAACAGCCGGCATCATGGTGTGGGGAGCGATCTCCTACACTGGCCGTACACCACTGGTGATCGTTGAGGGGACACTGAATAGTGCACGGTACATCCAAACCGTCATCGAACCCATCGTTCTACCATTCCTAGACCGGCAAGGGAACTTGCTGTTCCAACAGGACAATGCACGTCCGCATGTATCCCGTGCCACCCAACGTGCTCTAGAAGGTGTAAGTCAACTACCCTGGCCAGCAAGATCTCCGGATCTGTCCCCCATTGAGCATGTTTGGGACTGGATGAAGCGTCGTCTCACGCGGTCTGCACGTCCAGCACGAACGCTGCTCCAACTGAGGCGCCAGGTGGAAATGGCATGGCAAGCCGTTCCACAGGAGTACATCCAGCATCTCTACGATCGTCTCCATGGTAGAATAGCAGCCTGCATTGCTGCGAAAGGTGGATATACACTGTACTAGTGCCGACATTGTGCATGCTCTGTTGCCTGTGTCTATGTGCCTGTGGTTCTGTCAGTGTGATCATGTGATGTATCTGACCCCAGGAATGTGTCAATAAAGTTTCCCCTTCCTGGGACAATGAATTCACGGTGTTCTTATTTCAATTTCCAGGAGTGTAGTTGCTGGTAACAAATTCCCGCCGGGCTCTGCCGCGCGTCGTCCTTTCTGCCGTGGCGCCGCTACGCGCGCCGTTGAGCAGAAGAAACCACCCGCTGTTGCCTCCGCGGGATACTTTCCCCAGTCGTAAGGGTGGCAGAACTTATGAATGGCCAGTGGTACGTGCGTGTCGCCCCAGGCCGTTGACCTGCTGTAGCGGGCGCGTGGAGTGTACCCCATCCGGCAGTGGAGTGGGGAGTGCCACGGCTCTGTCGCCCGTCGCCATGGCTACGTCAGCTCGGCCCGCTAGCGGTATGGGCGTTACGACACCCAATCAGTCAGACCCTTCCGTGCATCTCGCAACATTACAGACAAAAGGATATATTTAAATACTCATTCATTACATGTATGATCTATTAGATACATTGGTAATAAAAGAATCTTTGTTCTAAAAAACATAAAACTATACACCCTAGTTTTCTACACATACATCAACATTTATCCCTTTTCTATATACAGCCCACACTTGCGCTATTGATTGTACCTGTCGTCCCTCATACAAAACATGAATGTGTAAAAAAAAAAAAAAAAAAAAAAAAAAAAAAAAAAAAAAAAAAAAAAAAAAAAAAAGGAATAATAAACAATCTATACAACTCATAATTACAATATAAAATAGTAGACTACTCTAACATCCTATCACAATAAACATTTTAGAAACTGGTGACTCTAAATCTACAACATACAATGCACCTTTGTGCTTGTGACAGACTGAAATTAGTATCTCTTTATATATTTTACCTTTTTTATTATATATAACAACATTTCTAGGACACGTATGTACCATCCACATGATGTCAGATCCTGACCTGCCATCGAGGTTCATCCAAATCAAACAATACACAATAATGTTTTAGTTACAGATCGGTAGCATGCCCTTTACAGGAGTGTGCGC
Source organism: Schistocerca americana (assembly GCF_021461395.2). Taxonomy (NCBI): domain Eukaryota; kingdom Metazoa; phylum Arthropoda; class Insecta; order Orthoptera; family Acrididae; genus Schistocerca; species Schistocerca americana. Next base: position 26,919,620 of record NC_060122.1, on the reverse strand, counting down.
ATTGATCACACTACTCTACGACTCTCACTCACCAGACATCACATTTTCCTTCTCATTCAATCCATTAATACACTAACAGAATAGGTCTAGAAGTCAGCTAACCTTAACACCACCACACTCACGACAAAATACCATACCTTTGCTCCCTTATACTCATAACACCACCACACTCACAACATACCATACCTTTCCTCCCTTATACTCAACCACATAACACATGAAGCTGTTTCGGAGATAGCATTCCTGTCTCCGAATTCGTCCTTTCACTCTGGCACCTCTCTCCATCGGCTTACCTCTGCATTCGCTTTACCGACTATTCCTCCTGCTAAATATCACTTTATAATTGCGACATTTCATCTAAGAACAAAAATACACAAATTATTCAACCTGCAAAATAACTGTACACATTCTTGGTACCGTTTTGATTAGTTATACTAGTACCAGGCTTCAACAACAACAACAACAAAATTATTTTTGCCAAATCGCAAATCTTATGGTAAGAATTAGATTTACACTTATATTACATCTTACGTCAGTATTCCACAACGTTCACCACCTGGATCTCATACTCCCTTTATGTCCTTTCACATTGTGCAGTTGTCCTCATCTCTTCATTCGTATTTCGGCTCTCCATCCGTCCATTACTCCATCATTTCCTGGTCTTCCTTCGCCATTGGCATCAATCTCAATTGCAGCATACACAGGCCTCTCTGTAACATACATCTAAGACATCTCCACATTATTCAATTCTACTCACCTTTATTTACCACTGTTTCATCACGTCGAATCTCTCTTTATTAATCACACTGCTTCACGTCGCTTCTCTCCTTAAATATCCCCTTTATCCACTACTATTTATCACGTCGCTTCTCTATCTACCATCTTTATCCACTCATTAATCATCACGTCGTTTCTGCTTGATCCTTATTCATATGACAAAAAATACGTACATACACCACTCTGTCGACTCCTGTTCATGACTCATTCGACCAGTCTATTCCGACATACTTCCTGACATCCCGCCTGAAAATTTTTATGTTCGATTTTGACCCTGCACAACGTTACACACCACAAATAAATACACTGACTATCTACCATAAATTGCCTACTTTCGATCTATCCTTAACTTTTCCATAATTTGATGTTAGAAATGTGATGAAGCCCACGAGATTGTTTTCCCTTGATCGTCTCAATCAGTACAGCATTTTCCTGGACAATCCGCCTCACTCTGAATGGTCCACTATACACAGTAAAGAATTTGCTAGTTAGGAATCTAAGCTTACATGAAAATTAGATGTGTGCAGAGAATATACAAGCTGGGAGAAATGGGCAGCCCAAGTGTTAGAAACTTTGGTGCTAGTGGCCTCCTTCACTAACACTAGATTCCGAACAACCATACACAGCACCTCATTATAACTGTCACCACGACTATGACATACTATAGATCAGATGGCATCTAATTTAAATACTTCGATCACATTACTGATGTTACCTGTAACAGCGGTATAAACGTACCCTATTCCATACAGATCACAATGTTTACTTTTTACATTACGTGTTAAGTACCTGCAATAGTCAAATCACACTAATTAAACTGGACTCATTGGCATTATTACATAACATTTTTAGCAACTGGTTTGTTTTGAGGAACCAGTCCTTTTACTTCACTGTTCGAAATAAAAATTTGCAAATTTTGCTCTGAGTGACCAGCCTAACAGATGCCATTACTGGTGTTTTATTCTCTGATCAGAAGTATGGTATTTGCATTTCTACATATCAGTAGAGTATGTCTGCTACATAGACAATTTTCAGTGCCAGCTGCATGTGTTTTAAGGCAAGATGCTAAGGGTTGATATGTTGGATTGGTTTCTCCTATCTTTCAATCCATTATGACAAGAATTAAATGCCAGGATTCCATGCTCTCCTGCCATTCTGATAGTTTCTGCCGTTCCTATCCTCGACTCTGTCTGACCTACGAGTGGTTTCGCCGTTCACAATGTTGCACTCATTACCCACTTCCTGTAACAAGTGTTGAAATGACGAAGAATCGTCTAAGCCTCTGCCTGCTATCACTATATCTCTGCGCAATTTCACTGGCAACTTCGCTATACAGATCCTAATGAGCTCCCCAGTTTCGTATGGCACATCCAAATACCTATTTCGTCTCAGCATTTCCTGATAGCACGCCACTGGATCTCTTATACCACCTTCGTTACCATTTCGCATCATCAATATGCTTCGCGTAACCTGGTCCTGCTTGCTTTGCGACCAGAATTCATTTAAATAGCTACTACAGTCTTTAATAACTTCCTGCATTTTCGCTCCAGCCTCGTCCCTCAAATGGTTACACACAAACTTCATTTTGAGGAGCGGTCCCCACGATGAAGGTAATGAATCTTGAAATTGAGAAAGGCTTGGACTATACCCAGTTGGGTCTGCCACCTGTTTTATCCGACACAACCGCTCTTCTGACTCTCTGAATTCGTCTTCCTCTTTCTGCCAATTTTCGCTTTTTGAGTTTATTTCACTCTCCCTCTGCAATCTACCTGGTGGCGTGTCACCTTCGCTACTGCACGCTAATTGCAACTGTGCTAGTTCTTCACTATGTTTCCCACCTATTTCTAATTGCGCCTCTTTAAACTGTAATGGTGATTGTATCTCCTCCTGGTCGGCATAAACCTCTCGCTGCGTACTGTCAGAGCCTGTCTCGCCTCTTATACTGAGCTTTTCTACATCTGCACTAATCGTATTCATTCTGACCACTACCTCTTTGATTCGCTCATCCGGCAACACGTCCCTACGCTCAGTAGTATCACTCTCTATTGCAAATACTTGTACCTCCAAATTATTCGCTTTTTCTTTCACGGCGTCACATACTTGCTTCAACGCACCCAGATTCTTCTCCCCCTCATCGAACCGATTATTAACTATGGGCAGACGCTCATCGATAACTGTGTGTAGCTTCCTCATTGCCTCTTTATTTCCCTTATCCATTGCCTCCAATCTTTCCTTATTTGCTTCCAATCTTTCCTTAGTCTCCCTATCTCTCTCCTTATTATCTCTATCCATCGCTTCCAATCTTTCCTTATTTGCTTCCAATCTTTCCTTAGTCTCCCTATTCATCGCTTCCAATCTTTCCTTATTCTCCCTATCTCTCTCCCTATCTCTCTCCTTACTCTCCCTATCTCTCTCCTTATTATCTCTATCCATCCTCTGTAAAAACTGTAGTATCACATTGTCATTTGATACTTTCGACGTGCTCACCTCGTTCGCCTGGGAAACCGTAGCCTCGCCAAGGGTAGCTTCACTTTCACTGCATACCTGACCTAGTCCTGGCTCACCCGCGCCGTCGGGAAAAGCCCGCGTTTGTGGACAAAGCCCGCCGCATAAAGGATCACCCAGCAGCGGTCCACTGAACAATTCAGCCCCTTCGGAGTGTTTGCCGTCCCCGTTCATTAACCCATCATCAACAGCTACTTCCTACTGTACTGCTACGTTCACCCCAGAATCGCTATTCTCCATGGTGGCTACACTTTTCGACTGCGACCTAGTTACTACGGACATTACGCAAAAAAAATTATGCAACGATCTTCCAGCCTCGGACGATATAGCAATTAATTACATAAAAAAAATAAAAGATCCTCACCAATCCAGAAGGAAATTACAAACAGAAAAACTTTTACTTCTTAGCGCTATCACAATATATTCCATCAAAATAAAAAAAATCTTAACAGCAAACCCTACAACAAAATATCCTGGCAAAAAAATATCCTGGCAAAATATATCCTGGCCAAATTATCCTAGCAACAAAATATCCTGGCAGGGTCGAAATTATGAGAGGCACCCACATGCCTTGCTCATACTGTGGCATCAAGCAGTCAGGACTGCAAGATGAGTGGTCTGCCAAGCGAGTGGATTCATTCTTACTTATATAGTAACATGAACTCTAGTACACACACTTAAGTTACAAGTTATCTTCCTATATGACTATCAATAATTTACAGAACTCTGACTGTACACTACGCACTGGCAATACCACATTTTCTTTTTGTCTTTTATTTAACGGCTTTTGTCAACACGTGGCCACCGCACTGAATATGAATGGCGCACACACTATAAATTCGGGACATTACGACAACATACACTTCAAAGGAAAAATCCACCAATATTTTTCTTTTCACTATCTTATTTATGCCGATAAATTCTCTAACCTAAACACACAAATTCTACAACCTACAACAATAACACGTAAGAAATTCCGCCCAGTGGGCATGGCTTTACAATGGTGAATCTCTATATTATGGTCTCGTAATTACTTTTAACGCTACAGTGCACTTTCTGGATAGGATGGTGGATCTTTTATTATACCTCACACTTCGACTCTCACAATCATCATCACTAAACTTTCCTCCAGACCGAGTGGTACCGAAGGAACAAGCATAACCCACTAAACTTTTGAAACTACCTCGCTACTCTCCCATGCAAACCACACATACCCAAATTACATGACATACACCACACTACAACATGAAATACTACACAGAGAATGGTCACAACATTATCACTTTCAGCTTCCCCACTTCAATTAATATTTATCACAGTTTCACACGACACTGCCCCACTTCGTAATTCTACTTTCCTACTATGAACTCTGGAGATATATGCACGTCTTCCTGTGCAATGCAAGCCAAGTGGCGTTGCTGGATAGACGGCCGACTCACCTTGCTTCTCTCTCAGAGTTTGAATCTAGCGTCACACGGAATCATATCACGCAAAGTAATATTAAGAACATCGCACACGCGGGTCCTCAACTGATACCATGGACGAGTACTTCTCTTTATCCTTTGTCTCATACACAGATTGAGACTCACACAGTACTCACCACGTGGAAGTACTCGTCTCTAATTTCAAGTCCTGCACACGCCATTTCTTAAATATTTCAACTTATGGTACACACGCTATTTCTTAAATATTTCAACTTATTGTACACACGCTATTTCTTAAATATTTCAACTTATTGTACACACGCTAGTAATTCAGCTTAACTTAAGCACACGGAAGTATTTCAACTTAATGCTACACGTGGTTTCATTGTGACCGTTGGCCACTTCCGAAGATTCCTACAATCCCTTTAATATTACCTGCCTGACATTTAATTCTTCCCACAAAAGTTCCTGAAATAGAGAAATTATTATTTCAAACCACTCTTAAATATTCCACATGCATACCATGTCTCCACTCTTTCGTCATTATGGAGCACAACTAAAACAGGTCTTAACAGCACAAGATCCAGCGGCATAGTGCTGAAACATGGCCGTTCTCGAGGTCCTCTCCCATCTCTGTCGAGGTGGGGGAAGCACCTTGCTATCGTATTGGTCAGCCACATTTCAGGCGCTCAAAGCTCTGGTAAATTTCATCTCTTTGGTCCCACCAAAGGTGGCCAGAGGATCGACTCAAAGATGATCATATATTTACATTCACTGTCTGCAGTTAGCAGACGACCATACATTCATTCATTTCACAGATCTCACCAAACTGGATGTAGGGATTTACTTTGTGGGAGTGCACATGTGATCAATTAAATAAATAAATTGTCATTCTTTCCCACACTGGTATCCGGCTTCGCTGTATTAATTGAAATTGAGTTATTTTACAAAAAAAATGTGTTGTTCTGACAAAAATAATGAAGTATTTCGTACCTATTTTCAATTTCGGGCGATACTGTACCCTTTCAACGAAAGCAGAGAATGAAAATAGGCGTGATAAGCTAATTTACTGATATGTATATTGCCAAAATTTGCAATGACCCTAACAGCCTAAGTAGCTCAACTCAAACGTTTCAGCAGTTCTTCAGCGTGTTTTTTCCAGTTCAACCCCTCAATGCATGCACCTAAAAATTTTGAATATTTACCTTAGCTACCGATTTTTGATCGAAGTCTATATTTATTAATGATATCATTCCATTTACTGTGTGGAACTGTATATACTGTGTTTTGTCAAAGTTTAATGAGAGCCCATTTGCAGAGAACCACTTAATGATGTTCTGAAAAACATCATTTACAATTTCATTAGTCAATTCTTGTCTGTTGGGTGTGATAGCTATACTTGTATCATCGGCAAAAAGTACCAGCTTTGCATCTTCGTGAATATAGAATGTCAAGTCATTAATATATATTAAGAACAGCAGAGGAACCCAAGACCGAACCATGCGGCACCCCATTCTTGATTGTTCCCCAGTTTGAGAAATCACCAGTTTTTTGCAGATGGAGAGTAATATACGCGTTGATTTTAAGCTGGATAGTAATATAGGGTCAGTTTTAGGTTTTGGAAGACACGTAATTGAAAAAGAAACCTTAAAGGCATCATATCATGTAGTAAATTCAGGTCATTAACATCCTGTGGGTTGACATTTCTGGAGGTTCTTTCTACAATGTTACTCCTACAAACACATTACATCAGTTCTGGCCTGCAGTACCACCTGGATATATGACTGTCGAAACACCTGCTTTAGCCATTTACCTGTCAGTTCTGGTGAGATACGTTTCATAAATAGATGTAAATAGGAACGTCAATTAGAGATCAAGACAGAAATCTTATGGATTTTTATGGTGAAGTATTAATCGTTCGATTAGGCTTAAGGAAAAGTAATAGGCATCACACACGGGCAGCACGTTACATTTAAGAATAAATAGACGAATAGAAAGAAGACAAAGAAGACTAAGAAGGTAAAATAATACAAGTCATCTTATTCAACAAATGGTGTGACCACTATGATACAATCTGTTGCAAACGTTAACATCATTCTCTGTGAGCTGTAATTCGACATTGTGGTGAGTGAAGAAAAAGAGGAAGAAGAATATGATGATGATGATGATAATGATGATGAATTTGATGAGTTACGCACTGAATATAAAAGACAAACTTGTTATTGATAACTCCATTACACCCTTAAACCAGATTTCGTCCAGAACGATTCCATATTGACTGTGACATACGAATACAATGAAAACAATTATCTACTGACGTGACTTCAATAAAAATTGATCTCGTCACTTGTTTCCAGAAATCAGGTATTATTTCAATGACCAAACTACTAATCATGTGCGCAATCTGAGAACTACAATACTAAAGAGAAGATATGCAAGTGTGAATTTTAATATTTTTTAATTTTTCCAGCGAATTACATGTTCAGGAAAATTTCGGGCTTGCAGTCGTTCGTTCTTTAATTCATCAAACTATATTTCGACTGGGCACCTGCCAGTCATCTTCAGGTGATCATCGAAGTCTTACTAAGACTTGCTCCGTTCCGCCATTTATATGTATTCCGTGTACGCGCCAAAACTCAAGTTGACGGACGGACCACACTTCGGGGAGGCGGCGACATCGTTGGTGAAATCTCCTTCGATTAGAAAAACAGTGGAGACGATGGGGCTTCGTGCGCTGTCCAACTTGTAGCCGCTATCACGGTTCATCAGACTCTCCGCCAGGCGTGTTTCCACGGATTCTTTAATAATGTAGACCCAAGAAGTTGTTGCTGTGGTGAGAATCATATTTGTGATATACGCCATTGAATGTCCAGTGGATATACAGTGTTCGGCGAGAGCGAACTTGCTTCACTGCAGAAGGCGAGTGCAATGTTCAGTGCAACGTTCTTTTGCCGTGCTGATGATCTGTCCTGTGTAAGCCACACTACACTGACAAGGTTTTTCTTGAATTCCTGCCTTCCGTAATAACAAGTCGTCCTTCACCGATCCCGAGAGGTTTGCAATCTTAGATTGTGAACGGAAAATCACTTTCACCTGAATTTTGCAGAGGATTCTTGTTATTTTAAACGAAATGTTCCCACAAAAGGGAGAAAAGCTAAATATTTTGCCACCGTATTCTACTCTTTATCCACTTCCTGATCCCTGGTTTTAGCTGCTGACAATATCCTCTTAATCTGCTGAATGGAGTAGCCATTTTTTCTTAACGCTGTCTTTAGGTGGGTGAGCTCTCTAGGCAAACGGTCTAGATCTGAGACAGTGTGAGCTCTGTGTACGAGTGTTGAAAGCGCGATCATAGTTTGCGACAACTGACGATAAATTGAGTAGTAGGAGATGGCGGCACAGGTGCAATTTTGATATCAAATTGATATGCAAATTAATTAAATTGATCAATTACTTACACCCCAAACACGCCCACCCCCATCCCCGACTGATATTATGTGTTTTCTTCAGCCTGCGCGTGGGTCCCAGCACCCTGCCCCGTCACCACCTTTCCACTTCCCCCTCCCCAATCTACCCCATTCGTGGGAATTTCGAATTTTAGCAGGAATTTCGAATTTTTCGCTGTACAAATCAATTATCAATCAGAGGTCGCAATATTAGCGGAAATAATTGATGGAAATTGTTTATAAATCGGAAATATGTGGTAGAAATCATAAAAAATAACAATTCAGAGGATGCTAAATCGCTGAACTATCCTCTGAGAAGAACGTAACTTGCATTTCGTTGAACAGGGACACACTTGTTCAACTTCTGATCGCTTCGTACACTGTGATCACAAAGTCATGAAGATGCTCCGTGGTACGCTGCCAGGCGCGTGAGTAATAGCGGTGCGTCAGGTTCATCTCCCCCGCCTTCTGCACCACGCCACCTCATGAGCCTTGAGGGGGACGGGGGGGGGGGCGCTCTGTCTGGCCCCCCATGGACCGCATTAACGATCGCTGCTGCAGCTGCCATGCCTTGCGGGTGCAGTCCGGACTCGGCCACCGCCCCCTGCCCAGCGTTTCGAGCTCTCCACAGGCCATGTATGACACAACCTGTGCCACATTCACCGCTTGGATAGATGTCCGGCGATCTGCAGGATAACCACCCGCTCTTGCGGGCTCCTCGGCTTTCACACCACAGGAGACGCGGCATCCAGCAGTTCGAAAATGGCAGGCAATGTAACGTACAATGCCATTCTCAAGGTGTGCTTTGTTGAGCATCTGCACCGAACGGTAGATTTGTTTTCGAAGGTTTGCGTCTTCCCCCACTGCTATGTGCTAACGAAAACAACCCTCCCGCCGGAGGTTCGAGTCCTCCCGTGGGAATGGGTGTGTGTGTTGTTCTCAGCAAAAGTTAGTTTAAGCGGTGTGTAAGTCTAGGGACTGATGACCTCAGCAGCTTGGTCCCCTAGGAATTCACAGACATTTGAACACTAACGAAAACAACAAAATGCATTTCGAGGGATGCCAGCTGGCATTAGGTATGCCAGACTATCTATCTCAGTATGAGCAAAGCCTGTTTTTCTGAAGATAGCAGTTGCATCCAATTTTCCATCCACTTGCCGACAAACAAAGGATGTTTTCGGAAGGGGCTTCTATCTGTTTCACAGAATTTTTTGTCCCTCGCAACAGTCACGTACACCAAGCCCGCCTGAAGAACGAAAAGAAGATTAGGTCAGCGCCCTCACCCAACAACTGTACCCACCGCTTACAAATGAACAATGTAAGTTAGACCAGATGTAGCTTGAATTCAAAGAAATAATATTGGCAGCAATTGAGACATTCATGCCCAATAAATTAACAAACGAGTGAACTGATCCCCATTGATACACAAAAGGAGTCAGAACACTGTTGCAGAAAAAAAAAACGAGAAAAATCATGCCAAATTTAAACGAACGTAAAATCTCCATAATTGCCGATTTATACGCTCGAAATCTAGCGCAGACTTCAATGCGAAATGCGTATAATAGTTTCCACAACTAAACTTTGTCTCGAAACTTGTCAAAAAATCCAAAAAGATTCTAATCGTATGTAAAGTATGCTAGCAGCAAGACACAGTCAATGTTTTGTCTGCACGATAGCAATGGAAATACCATCGATGAGAGTGCTGCTAAAGTAGGGTTACTAAACACAGCCTTGCGAAATTCCTCCAACAAAGAAGACGATCTAATATTCCAAATAGTCAACAACAACTGCATGAGTAACTTAGAAGTAGATACCATCGGAGTAGAGTGAAGAACCTGAAATCTCTTAATAAAGGCAAGTCTTCCGGTCCAGACTGTATAACAATTAGGTTCCATTCACAGTATACTGATGCAACAGCCCCGTACTTAATAGTCTTATACAACCGCTCGCTCGACGAAAGATACGTACCCAAAGACTGGTACGTTGCACAGGTCACACCAACATTCAAGAAGCTCAGTGGGAGTAATGCACCAAATTACAGCCTCATATCATTATCGTCGATATGCAACAGGATTGTGGAACATATATTGTGTTTGAACATTATGAATTACCTAGAAGAGAAGTGCCTATTGATACACACTGAACATGGATTTAGAAAACATCGTTCTTGTGAAACACAATTCGTTCTTTACTCACATGAAGTGTTAAGGCATTTAAATTTATTCCGTATCTATAAATTTCCAGAAGGCATTTGACTCTGTACCTCACAAGCGGCTTGTAATCAAATCGAGTGTTTGTGGAATATCGTCTCATTTATGTGACGGTATTCTCGATTTCCGGTCAGAGAAGCCACAGTTCGTAGTCTGGCGTTCCCCAAGGCCCTCTGCTGTTCCTTAAACGATTTAGGAGACAATCTGAGCAGCCATCTTAGGTTGTTTGCAGATTTTTAAAGTCATCAGAATATCAAAAGAAATTCCAAATGATTAGATGAAATATCTGTATAGGACGAAAATTGGCATTTGACCCTGTATAACGAAAAGTGTGGCGTCATCCACGTGAGTGCTAAAAGAAATCCGTTACACTTCGGTTACACAATAAATCAGTCAAATCTAAAAGCCGTAAATTCAGCTAAATAGCTAAGAATTGCAACTACGAACAACTTAAATTCGAAGCAACACATAGAAAATGTATGGAAACCTAACCAAAGACTGTGATTTATAGGCAGACCACTTAGAAGATGCAACGGATATACTAAGGAGACTGCCTACGCTACGCTTGTCCGTCCTCTTTTGGAGTACTGCCACGGGGAGTGGGATCCTTACCAGATAGGATTAAGGACTACGTCGAGAAAGTTCAGAAAAGAGTACCACGTTTTGTATTATCGAGAAATAGAGTGAGACAGACATGATACTCTATTTCGGGTGGACATCATTAAAACAAAGGTGTTTCTCGTTGCGGCGTCGGCAAGACGACGGTTCAAACCCGTGTCCGGCCATCCTGATTTAGGTTTTCCGTGATTTTCCTAAATCGTGTCCAGGCAAATGCCGCGATGGATCCTTTGAAAGGGCACGACCGACTTCCCTCTCCATCCTTCCCTAATCCGATGGGACCGATGACCTCGGTGTTTAGTCCCCCCCCCCCCCCCCCCAAATCAACCAACCAATCAATCGTTACGGCGGGATCTTTTCACGAAATTTCAATCACCATGTTCTCCTCCGAATGCGAAAATGTTTTGTTGATGCCGACCTAGATAGGCAGAAACGATCATCATAATAAAAGGACGGAAAACAGAACTCACACGGAAGGATATAGGTGTTCGTTCTTTCCGCGCGCTGTTCTAAAGTGGACTAATAGAGAATTACTATGAAGGTGTTTTGATGAACCCTCTGCCAGACACTTAAGTGTGATTTACAGAGTATCCATGTAGATGTAGAGGTAGATATACCTGTTCCTCTTCTGATTCTTTAATGGCTATTCGCTTTTACAAGTTGAAGTTTATTGCAGAACTCAGTTAGTCTTTCTGCTCTCTCATTTTTACTGCGAAGCCCATATTCTTCAGTATCCATTCAGCTTCCTCTTCCCCTATAATTGCATTCCATTCTCTCTTGGCTATTAGATTTCCATCTCCCTTTAAGTACTGAACTACACTACTGGCGATTAAAATTGCTACACTAAGAAGAAATGCAGATGATAAACAGATGTTCATTGGACAAATATATAATACTAGAGCTAACATGTGATTACATTTACGAGCAATTTGGGTGCATATATCCTGAGAAATCAGCCAGAACAACCACCTCTGGCCGTAATAACGGCCTTGATACGCCTGGGCATTGAGTCAAACAGAGCTTGGATGGCGTGTACAGGTACAGCTCCCCATGTAGCTTCAACACGATACCACAGTTCATCAAGAGTAGTGACTGGTGTATTGTGACGAGCCAGTTGCTCGGCCACCATTGACCAGACGTTTTCGATTGGTGAGAGACCTGGAGAATGAGCTGGCCAGGGCAGCAGTCGAACATTTTCTGTATCCACAAAGGCCCGTGGAGGACCTGCAACATGCGGTCGCATTATCCTGCTGAAATGTAGGGTTTCACAGGGATCGAATGAAGGGTAGAGCCACGGGTCGGGTAACCGCAGCCATGGTCTCCGAGCTGATAGTCCATGCTGCTGCAAACGTCGTCAAATTGTTCGTGCAGATGGTTGCTGTCTTGCAAACGTCCCCATCTCTCGACTCAGGGATCGAGACGTGGCTGCACGATCCGTTACAGCCATCCGGATAAGATGCCTGTCATCTCGACTGCTAGTGATACGAGGCCGTTGAGATCCAGCACGCCGTTCCGTATTACCCTCCTGCACCCACCGATTCCATATTCTGCTAACAGTCTTTGCATCTGAACCAACGCGAGCAGCAATGTCTCGATACGACAAACCGAAATCGCGATAGGCTATAATCCGACCTTTATCAAAGTCGGAAACATGATGGTACGCATTTCTCTTCCTTACACGAGGCATTACAACAACGTTTCACCAGGCAACGCCGGTCAACTGCTGCTTGTGTATGAGAAATCGATTGGAAACTTTCCTCATGTCAGCACGTTGTAGGTGTCGCCACCGGCGCCAACCTTGTGTGAATGCTCTGAAAAGCGAATCATTAGCATATAACAACATTTTCTTCCTGTCGGTTAAATTTCGCGTCTGTAGCACGTCATCTTCGTGGTGTAGCAGTTTTAATGGCCAGTAGTATACATATGCCATGTCTTCATCCTCTGCTTGCGATGTTGGCATGTGTACTTGAAATATTGTTGTCAGTATTGGTTTGCTGTCGGTTCTGATGAGAACAACTCTATCGTTGAACGGTTAACAGTAACTTACTCTCTGCCATACCTTTCTATTCGTAACGAATCATACTCCCGTTATATGATTTTCAGTTGCTGTTGAAATTACTGTGTATTCGTGTGACCATAAATGCTTGTCTTATTCACATTTCACTTCACTGACCTCTACCACATCTAGACTGAGTCTTTGCTTTTCCCTTTTCAGACTTTCTAGTTTCCATACCTCGTTCAAGCTTCTCACATTCCACGTCCCGACTAGTAGAACGAAACCCTTTCCTTGGTTATTCAATCTTTTTCTCTTGGTTATCCCCCTCTTGGCAGTCCCCTCCCAGAGATCCGAATGGAGACTAATCCGGAATATTTTGCTAATGGACACATCATCTTTACACTTGTTCAATTACAGCTTAGATGTGCTGTGGATACATATACTGTGTCTTTAATGCAGTGGTTTCAATTGCCTTCTGTATCCTCATACGTGTGATCACTGCTGATTCTTCCGACTTTGGGGGCGTTTCCACCCCAAGGGGAAGAGAGTCCGCCGAACCTCTGTCCATTCCTTCGCCCACTTTGATAAGGCCGTTGGCAGTAAGATTATGATTTCTTATGCTTACTGATACTTTTCTATTCAAAAGTTGAACAGCGGTGATGGTCAAACCCAGGACACAGAAGCTTTTGGTTAATAGTCGAAAACACTACCCCTTTTTTGCTTCTTTTCTTAAATCACAAATTATGATGGTCCTCACTTCTGTATCTGCACAGTGAGCGTGCTAATGTGTGCAAACTTAGCTTACCACTTGGCACGAAAATGGACAAAACATCTGAACTGTCTTCTCAAGCCCAAGATGTCAAACAGACATTCTAAATAAATATGAACCTGGCCCTGTAAGGCAGCTAGTATCAGGTGCGGATCGTAAATAAATCATTAGAAATGATGTTGTTACGTAACCAGAATGCATTAAGGTGAATGTTTGGAGTCTATTTTAGGAAGACAAAACAGCCATTCCCTTTTTTATTCTACATATAATTTATCAACTGTGCTTTCAGAGGTCAAGTGATACACAACAACCATGTTCAATTACGAGGGCAGCTCAATAAGTAATGCAACACATTTTTTTTCTCGGCCAATTTTGGTTGAAAAAACCGGAAATTTCTTGTGGAATATTTTCAAACATTCCCGCTTCGTCTCGTATAGTTTCATTGACTTCCGACAGGTGGCAGCGCTGTACGGAGCTGTTAAAATGGCGTCTGTAACGGATGTGCGTTGCAAACAACGGGCAGTGATTGAGTTTCTTTTGGCGGAAAACCAGGGCACATCAGATATTCATAGGCGCTTGCAGAATGTCTACGGTGATCTGGCAGTGGACAAAAGCACGGTGAGTCGTTGGGCAAAGCGTGTGTCGTCATCGCCGCAAGGTCAAGCAAGACTGTCTTATCTCCCGCGTGCGGGCCGGCCGTGCACAGCTGTGACTCCTGCAATGGCGGAGCGTGCGAACACACTCGTTCGAGATGATCGACAGATCACCATCAAACAACTCAGTGCTCAACTTGACATCTCTGTTTGTAGTGCTGTCACAATTGTTCACCAGTTGGGATATTCAAAGGTTTGTTCCCGCTGGGTCCCTCGTTGTCTAACCGAACACCATAAAGAGCAAAGGAGAACCATCTGTGCGGAATTGGTTGCTCGTCATGTGGCTGAGGGTGACAATTTCTTGTCAAAGATTGTTACAGGCGATGAAACATGGGTTCATCACTTCGAACCTGAAACAAAACGGCAATCAATGGAGTGGCGCCACACCCACTCCCCTACCAAGAAAAAGTTTAAAGCCATACCCTCAGCCGGTAAAGTCATGGTTACAGTCTTCTGGGACGCTGAAGGGGTTATTCTGTTCGATGTCCTTCCCCATGGTCAAACGATCAACTCTGAAGTGTATTGTGCTACTCTTCAGAAATTGAAGAAACGACTTCAGCGTGTTCGTAGGCACAAAAATCTGAACGAACTTCTCCTTCTTCATGACAACGCAAGACCTCACACAAGTCTTCGCACCTGAGAGGAGCTCACAAAACTTCAGTGGACTGTTCTTCCTCATGCACCCTACAGCCCCGATCTCGCACCGTCGGATTTCCATATGTTTGGCCCAATGAAGGACGCAATCCGTGGGAGGCACTACGCGGATGATGAAGAAGTTATTGATGCAGTACGACGTTGGCTCCGACATCGACCAGTGGAATGGTACCGTGCAGGCATACAGGCCCTCATTTCATGGTGGCGTAAGGCCGTAGCATTAAATGGAGATTACGTTGAAAAATAGTGCTGTGTAGCTAAAAGATTGGGGAATACCCTGGTGTATTTCAATGCTGAATAAAACAACCCCTGTTTCAGAAAAAAAATGTGTTGCATTACTTATTGAACTGCCCTCGTACTTATGCCACTCAATATCAAAATATTTAACTCTTGGACGTATTGAATTGACGATTGTTAAAATCACTATCTCTACATATAAAGAATTTTTATCACAGGAAAGAATGATTAAAAATCTTCATCAACTCATTTACATTTATGTTGTCATAGCTGGTCAATGTACTGAGTTGGTGGAGAATAAATTTATTTTTTGTACCAATGAAAAAACCCATGTACTCATTGTGAGTGTAGCTTAGTCACCTAGCTTTTGATATTCAATGGTCAAAGTGTACACAAGTTGGAGTGAGCAATTCTAGACTGAAGATTTACTGTAGCCTAATGTGCAATGGTACTTTACCAAGCGGCATCTGCAATGGTGTTGTCTCCATGCTGGATCTGCAACGCTAATTGCCTACTCTGGCCTTGACTGAATTCACTCAGTGTCAACTTTCCGGCATTCCACAGAATGTTAATCTTTCTATAGGCGAAATAATGGCTATTGCACACTTGGTAAGGGATGGAGTAATGTGCACAATTTCTGTTCACCCGTAAAAATTCCCACAGGAATAATTAACTACCTCTTTGCTATCTGTCGCCACAATACGTGAAGTGTATCGTTCTCACTTTGCAGAAAGCAAACCTCACAAGGCCCTCGCTATTTTCCACACACTTGTGCGGTCTGCCGTGAGACGAGAGAGAGAGAGATCTAGAAAATTTTAGTTCTCAAAATGCTTTTATATAATAGGGATCTCCTCACCATGTCATGTCTGCATCGTCCACTATGGCTTCAGCCAATCACCATCTCACTAGAGGTGAATTTTATTTTTCTTGTTGGGTCGCAGCCTAGCCCTGTTAATGCCATGCAGACACTTACCCTTGGTCCCAGCCATGATCTTTACATTAAAATGAATTATGTATTGTTATGGTCTTAGCCCTTTCTGCACTGAAGCTCGCAGTTTTCTTGTGAAATGAGGTTTTCTGATGCCATTAACCACCTGCTCAGTTCATCTCCAAAACACATTTAACTTTAACTTTTTTATTCATGCCCCTGTCCATATATTGGTAGATATTGTTTTGTTAGTTTTTGGTACAAGAGATTAACTGCAATTGCATTTTGTTGATATAATGTAATTTTAATTTCTGAGATTCTCGTACTGTATCATACTGTCATTGTGGATCAAGCTCATGTAAGGTCCATTAAATCCGGATGCCTTACATATGCTGTCCCTTCCGGATTAATTTTGTGCTGAAGTGCAAAATTATAAATTCAATTAATTTTAATCATTGTGCAGCTACTTGTCTATCGCATGGTAGATGGTGTCGTTTTAACACTACATTTTTTATTTGAAATGTATTTTGCTTTACTCAGCATTTTCTGTTTAGATGATTATTATGTGGCTTTGCAGTCCTTTATGGTTTCTTGACTAATCTTAGAACATTTTTCTCTCCAGTACTTATGGTTAAATTCTATTAAAATGGTTCATTCACCCTTTAGATTCTCTCTTTACAATAACTTCAGGTACTCCACAACTCTCAAACATTGTATATATTGTAGGTTGCAAAAGGTGAGTGAAGTTAAGGAACCGTTTGTTTCTTTTATATCTACTCTCAACATTTAAACGCTACATTAATATTACAATTTATTCTCATAAACAGACACGTAGTTACTTATGTGACATATATGAAAACAGTTAATATTTTTGCATATTTTTATACACATTAACACGAAGTTTATATTCATTGAAATTATTTATTATTAAAACATATGTTTCCAAAGTATCTACAAAAAACAAATTCTTATTAAGATATATTTAGATTAAATGAACATTAGACATGAAATGTTGTTGTTCTTGTTGTGGTCTTCAGTCCTGAGACTGGTTTGATGCAGCTCTCCATGCTACTCTATCCTGTGCAAGCTTCTTCATCTCCCAGTACCTACTGCAACCTACATGCTCCTGAATCTGCTTAGTGTACTCATCTCTTGGTCTCCCTCTACGATTTTGACCCTACACGCTGCCCTCCAGTACTAAATTGGTGATCCCTTGATGCCTCAGTACATGTCCTCCCAACCGATGACTTCTTCTAGTCAAGTTGTGCCACAAACTCCTCTTCTCCCCAATTCTATACAATACCTCCTCATTAGTTAGGTGATCTACCCATCTAATCTTCAGCATTCTTCTGTAGCACCACATTTCGAAAGCTTCTATTCTCTTCTTGTCTAAACTATTTATCATCCACGTTTCACTTCCATACATGGCTACACTCCATACAAATACTTTCAGAAACGACTTCCTAACACTTAAATCAATACTCGATGTTAACAAATTTCTATTCTACAGAAACGCTTTCCTTGCCATTGCCAGTCTACATTTTATATGCTCTCTACCATCATCAGTTATTTTACTCCCCAAATAACAAAACTCCTTTACTGCTTTAAGTGTCTCATTTCCTAATCTAATTCCCTCAGCATCACCCGACTTAATTCGACTACATTCCATTATCCTCATATCCATGAAATACTAATTATAAAACATGGTACTTTTATGAATACACTTTAACAATTTACAAATCGAATTATAGAATGGAAATGAAACATGTAATTTACAAATTCTCAGTGGTACAAGTGTGACTGCATATTTACAGGTATCTCAACTCCTTACTGAAGTGATTATCTTTTGCACTCTTTAAAAATATGACAATGAATAACGTCACACACTTTACACTTTAAAATTTCGGGCTGGGTTTGCTTCCCGATGCTGCTGTTGATCAGTGGTGGTTGATGCTGCTAGTCAGTTGTAGACTCTGTGTGTGTGATGTTGATGAAGATTACCGACATTTACAGAGTTGAGTGTTCGATCACGAATGCCATTACATGATCAACTCCATGTTGCATTGTTCTGACGACAAACTGCTCGCCCAAGGCAATGCCTGGACGCGACAACATAGGTGGCATAGTCCTTTATTGGTGTAGTTGCCATCGAGGTTGATGCATGCAGCCCCTCAATGGTTGCTGCGTTTTGATGTCCCCGTTATGCGTACTCTCTTTGATGGTTTGACTGCCTTCGGTTGGTTTGATAGAATGAAATAACTGCCATGGTTTTGTTGAATACTGCTTTCTGTTGATTCTGCCAAATCTCATACTGGTTTAAGGTATAGGATTTAGAAAGAAATCTTGCTGTCTTCTGCCCTCATCTTAGGACTCTTTCTTCTCTTCGTTGCTTGCTGTGTCTTCATGTCTTCCTCCTTGGAACTTGCAACTTCTTGGTCATACGGATAGGTTATGCTGTTCAGCGAAAGTTATTCAGAAGGACTACCAGGAATGTTGTTATGAGATATGGTCAAGTCTGAGTAGATAATTTCGGAAGTGATATATCTGTTTTCAGTTATCAGCTCCTCCACCTGGTATTGAGAGAAATATTTTGAGTTTATTTTTCCAGGCGGCTGTACTAGTGAGTTGTTGCCGACAGTTTGCTATTGTGCATCGCTGCTATTGTGCATCGCCGTTAATGGGGTCGCTTCGCCTTCCTTGCAGGTGTGCGGCCTTTGTCCCTCGCTGATGTTGTTTTTTCCCAGTCCTCTCACTATTGGCGTGAGGCGTGGGACAATATTCTTCAAAATACTCGTGACTTGGTCTCCGCACTGATGTGAAACGTGAGACAGTGAATTCCTTACTTCGGTCTCCGGTTTGTCGCCAATGCCATATTTTGCAACTGTACAAACTCTGACATTCAGGCCGTAGCTTCCTGTCGACTTTCTGCTTCTGTTGTCAGCTTGGCTTCCTTCCCCTTAGAATTGTAGTGACATTGTGCGTCTGTCATCTTTGTTTCATTTGTTTACAATTACTTTTGCTTAATGCTACTACTTACAAGTTTCTTTATCTAAATTTACAATGAGCTTTATATTTGAATACGTACATGAATAATACAAAATGAACGTTTCACCAGTTTTTTTTCCTGTACTTTACAGAAAAATTATATCATTTACACATTAAGTTATTTCATTTTATAATGGTCCCTTTACTTCTTGAATGAGCGTGGATTGATTATGTGTAGGTTAGTTATTAATACATCATGCAATTAGTTTTCTTTTATTTTTTTCTGACCTGCTTTGATGATTTAAATGATTACTATTATTGTATCTACATTTGAATATTTACATGTTTGTAGATCGTCCTGTAGCCTCTTGAGATCTGGTGCTACCTGAAACATATCTACATTCTTTTGCTGTATCATCTGTGATCCATTTATTTTAGTTTTCATGGCTAATTGCCTTATGACTACTGCAAGAATTCCTATCCAATTCTGATGAATGTCGACCGAGTTCTTGTCTTTCAACTTCTGGGTCTTTTTCTCTGTTCGAATAAGTCATTGTCACCATTGCAAAGATTGAATAACGGCTCTGATATCGCCGTTAACTCACTGCAACTATCTACTATTGCGTTAACGACAATACCCTTGGCTGTTACACGAAGTATTGGACATATCTTTGAATTACTCTCGTCTTCGACTTCCCCCATTAATATGTTCTGCATTACTTCGTAATTTCACCGATGTATGTGTGTTTGTTCTGTCATAACTGGATTTTTATGGACATCCATAGTTGCTTCATTTTCCGTTTTTTTTGTCTTCTGGCGAAATTAGTGTCCTTAAAACAGTGTCCTTTTCCATCAGTTCATCTCAAAAGATCCTCGCTAACGCGACAAATGAATGTAGTGACTTTCTTACGAAAATAAAGAAATTTTGCACTGTACTTTCTTCAATCATTACACGGCGTGTGAAATAACCCGTTTATGTGACGATCAGCGACGAAAGGATGTGCCCAGAACTTCTTTTCTGCTCTCTGCTTTTACTTCGAACTCGTACACAACGCTGCTGAGTAGCTCTCGTACTGAGCGCAGACGGGTGGCATTCCTCCGCAGCGCGGCCTGCCGTGGCCTCCCAGCGTGCTGTGCGGCGGGCCCGAGCAGCACGCCAGTGGCCTGCCTGCATCCCCAGAGATATTCGAAAGCACATCACTACTTTAGTGCCCCACATCCGACCATACTGATTCTAGTTTGACTATTCTCTTAATCTTCTTGCTACTCTTCGTAATTACTCAACTATATTCCGAGATTATATCTCATCCTGCCAGAACCTTATAAACCAATACCTCTCTTCGGAATGTTCGTCTCACCGTGATGGAATTCTGTTGTCAGTGCATCTCCCCCTGTTGTGAGACCTGAGCGATGTATTTTCGTTACAAAAAAATGTTCAAATGTGTCTGAAATCTTATGGGACTTAACTGCTAAGGTCATCAGTCCCTAAGATTAAACACTGCTTAACCTAAATTATCCTAAGGACAAACACACACACCCATGCCCGAGGGAGGACTCGAACCTCCGCCGGGACCAGCCGCACAGTCCATGACTGCAGCGCTTTTGACCGCTCGGCTAATCCCGCGCGGCTTTCGTTACAAGATGTGGACCATTGTGAAGCACAAGGTAACATTCCCCTCCCTCATTTCTACTTCGTGTTCTCCTGTAACTTTCCCTGACACGCTTTCCCCTAGTACAGCACTTCAGTTCGCCACTGCTTCGAGCTCACTCGTAAAGCACTACTCACCCACGTAAGGCAGCCGACTGGTCACTCTGGGGAGCTGTGGACGGCGTCGAACTGGTACCATGTGGACGTGCGACCCTCCAGCGCTATACTGAGGTGGGGTGTGTCATAACCGGGTGCGTGGGATCAGCACAGAGAGATGGGGTCGCGCCCGCGAACACACCTGGAGTGAAGTTGCCCAGCTTGATCTTGCCAGAGCTTTCACAGTTTTGTGTGGGCTTCTTTAGAGCAGGTTTTTGGTACGTTCAGAGGGTGTCACAGGTGACCTCGTTGAGCCGTTCTGCGGCTCACGTTGGTGCTGTTTGTAGGTTTCCACCCTCTGTTGGAGGCCAGACGGTATCGTTTGGTTGGCATGGTTGCGGTTGTTTGTCTTCTTCTCGTGTTCACTGGCGCTAAACGGTTTCCCAAGCGTTGCCTGTCCGCTAGTGGCAAAAAATGGTTCAAATGGCTCTGAGCACTATGGGACTTAACATCTGAGGTCATCAGTCCCCTAGAACGTAGAACTACTTAAACCTACCTAACCTAAGGACATCACACACATCCATGCCCGAGGCAGGATTCGAACCTGCGACCGTAGAGGTCGCGCGGTTCCAGACTGAAGCGCCTAGAACCGCTCGGCCACACTGTCCGGCCGCTAGTGGCAGCAGCGGCGGTTATCGATATGTAGTAACTGTTGCCCAATCTTTCGAGTGACGTCGTCGTTTTTCCGGGTCGTGCGAGTGTACGAGTTTGGTTGGGGGGTGAGGAGAAGCCATGTCCGCACAGTGCGTAAACATGCTGGGACCGCTGGCGGCACTCATGGACTGCTGGATGGAAGGGCTGCGGTCACGAGGGTGCACGACTTCGTCGTAAACCGGATCCAGCAAGTTTTAAGATGAGTGCATTTCAGTTCAAGCAGAGAAACCTCCAACATTGTGATATATCGCAATTCTCCTGTGAGTTGGGTTCGTCTTGCTGCTTTTAGTGTTGCCAAGTGGAAGAGCAGCGAGTGGAGTGCTTGGAGAAGGCGGATCTGATTAGGTTTCCTCTATTTCTTATTACTATTTACTGCGTTCAACTTGTTACAATTTCTTAAGTTCAACCAGCGGTAAATTTTCTTGCCTTATGTCCACTAACGCCCGAGTTACCTGCCCCGGCGGTTAATGTATGTAACGGCAGTGTACATTTCCTCGCCTTGCCGCTGCTGTCCGGTAAGGCGTGTAGTTTTGACAGATTTCTTGATTGTAGGCCAGTTGGTGATTCTTCTGTTCTGGTGGTAGTGATTCCTTTCTCGTTCTGGGCGCTCTAAAAACAGTATTCCGGACGTAGTGCAAACCGCCGGTTCCGGCTTTGGCGTATTGTTCCATCGTTGCATTTGGTTTATCTGACGTCAGGTAGCTTCAGCAACATTATCCTCAGTCGTTCATTAGAGTGCCACTAGTCTGAGTTACCGTCTTGTGAAGTGAATGCAACTCTTGGCTGCCTATCTCATCGCTCGCGAAAGTGTTTGTTGCCGGACATTCTCAGAGGTCAATTCTTGGAGCACCGTCTGGATCAGTTGCTTGTTTTTTTAATTAACTGGCAGGCCGGTGTGGCCGTGCGGTTCTAGGCGCTTCAGTCTGGAACCGCGTGACCGCTACGGTCACAGGTTCGAATCCTGCCTGGGGCATGGATGTGTGTGATGTCCTTAGGTTAGTTAGGTTTAATTAGTTCTAAGTTCTAGGCGACTGATGACCTCAGAAGTTAAGTCGCATAGTGCTCAGAGCCATTTGAAGCATTTTTTAAATTAACTTCTGCTATTCTATTTGCTGTTTTACAGCAGGTTTGAATTTTTTTTTATATTGTTGTCGTTCCTGATGTGTAAGGCCTTCAGCTGTGATTGTGGTCGCTTGTCTTAAAATTCTAATTTGGTATTTGCATTTACGCAGTAAGCATTTAAAACCTTATTTACTGCCATTCCTGGCGTCTCATGCCGTCTGCTGTATTTATGGCGACTTCCCTTTCATATTTCAATACCTGTAATTTGTAAGTTGCAGCGAGTTTTAAGCACTTTCTTAATTTATTGCCATTCCTGGCGTGTAAGGCATTCAGCCCAGATCACAGTGGGTTGCTTTTAAAACATTATCTGTTGTATCTGTATTTAATGCTGATTTTCTAAATTGTAACTCACTGAAAACACTATTATTTACACAGTTGTTTATTCCTTCATTAATGACGTGTGGTATTTTTTATTTATTGTTGAGTCTGGAATTGCTCGTTTAAAATAAATTGTGTGTGACTGTAACACGAAAGCAATAGTAAGTGATTACGGCCGCGTCCACAGTCGTAACCGAATCCTGCCTTCCCTGGACCACGAGGCTTCACTCGTGACTACTGCAGCGCCGCCTGCACTTGTGCTGCTTATTTATGGCAGTGTGGGTGCACAAAGTAATGTCACAGGCTGTTTTTTACTGTCAACTTGAACGCTAACGTGACTCCTGTGTAGTGACTTGGCAAGACAGCCAAGCCACTCGGAGGTAGCCGAAAGGCACGCGTTTAAGCTCACGCAGACTGGCGTGAGGTCTCCATAATTGGAGAACATCGCTCTTGTTTATACATAATTACAATCTCAATATAACTGGTAATGGCGCCTTGCTAGGTCGTAGCAAATGACGCAGCTGAAGGCTTTGCTAACTATCGTCTCGGCAAATGAGAGCGTATTTGTCAGTGTAGCATCGCTAGCAAAGTCGGCTGTACAACTGGGGCGAGTGCTAGTACGTCTCTCTAGACCTGCCGTGTGGCGGCGCTCGGTCTGCAATCACTGACAGTGGCGACACGCGGGTCCGACGTATACTAACGGACCGCGGCCGATTTATAGGCTACCACCTAGCAAGTGTGGTGTCTGGCGGTGACACCACATCCTGTAATGGGATGAAAATTTTCATTGCTTCATTATAAGGCACTTTCTTTATGATTTCACTATCTTACACCTCCAAGAAAAGAAAAGTAAGACCATCAAATTCCCAAAATTCTGGCAGATAATTTAACTCATCGGTTAATGTAGACCACGTGTTTATTTCCGGCTGCTTAACATAGTGCTTCCAAACCTGGGGGTAATTTTCCAATAATTGGTAGAAGGTAATTTCCTGAGGTTGAAAACGAAAGGGTTCAACTGTGTTTCGATCACGGAACTGAATTATTATTGAAAGATCATTTCTATTATCGTTATTTCGTAGGACTGTAATATTGACGACATATATTACTTATAATTATATTTCAGTATTATGAAAAGGAAAATTGCTACTCACGACACACACACACACATAAGAACATGGACGCAAATGCAACTGATTTGTGGATTCAGCCAACTGAAGCTTCAGGCAACTGAAGCCACACATCAGGCAACTGAACCCACACTTCAGTTGCCTGAGACAGTAGTCATGTGTGTGTGAGTTGTATTTGCGTCCGTGTGTATGTGTGTGTGTGTGTGTGTGTGTGTGTGTGTGTGTGTATTTTTGACGATGGCCTTAGTGGCCGAATGCTTTATTTGTGACAGTCATTTTGTTTTGCCTTTCTGCGTCTCATCTTCTCCTCTATTTGGTGAGTAGCAACCTTCGTTTTCATGATATTGTTACATCCCATCCTGGATTTTCCATTGTTTGATCATTATATTTTTTCATACGAGGTCTCTGACAAAATTATCCCACCTTTTTTATTGCGAACAGCTGATGGATTTGAATCTAGTGCCCTTGCATGAGCCGACCTTGAACCTTCGTGCTTGTGTTTGAATTTTTTTCCACCTGTCGATAACGCCAGTTTCTGGCAGCCGGCAGTTGAGTGAGGCAGTGTGTAGTCTCAGTGTTTTCATCGCAAGGGAAACGACGGAACGACTGGAGCAGTGCTACTGCATGGAATTTTGTCAGAAACTGGGCGACAGCCAGGTGGAAACCACTGGGAAGATCAGACGGCTATAGGTGACGATGCTATGGGCACAACTCAGATGAAGGAGCCGTAGAATCAGTTTGAAGACCGGCGCACATCGGTGGAGAGCGAGCCCCCCACGAGTCGGTCGTGACCAGTGAACGCCGTGATGATGTGGCACCGTCGTGTGACAACCGGAGAGACTGCGGAAGAGGTGGGCATCAGCACTTTTTGGCACATACCATTGTGACCGAAGATTTGGCCATGACGAGAGTATCACCGAGACGGCGGAGAAAAAGCAACTTCGTGTTGAAGTCTCACAGGACATTTTGGATTCCACAAACAGTGACCCCGCCTTCGTGAACATCATGATCACTCGTGACGAGTCCAGGATGTACAGATACTATCCGGAAACCAAATCTCAGTCGCCACAGTGGAAGCATTCCTCGCCACCGAGGCCAAAGAAGGTCCACCAAGTGAGCAGCAATGTCAGAGTAATTCTGATGCTTTCTTTGACTCTCACGATGTGGTACACCACGAGTACTCCCCAAAGAGTACCACAGGGATGTCCTCCATCGCCTACGTGATCTGCGGCGCTAGAGACCGGACTCGCGGTCGGTAGGAAACTGGCGCCTCCATCATGACACTGCTTCCAGCACGTCCCTCGCATTTCATTCAGACTTTTACGGCCCCCTGTGACTTCTGGCTGTATCCCAAACTGAAGAGGCCATTGAATGGAATGCGATTTCAGACAAGAGAGCATACATGCCAGCAACGACACCTGAGCTAAACTCCATTCCGAAAGAGACTTTTTCGCCATGCTTCCAACAATGGCGCAACCTCTGGGAGAAGTGTGTGGAGACCCAAGGGAGCTACTTGGAGGGCGATTAGGTGACCAACGCTCCAGGTAAGCCAGTTTTTTTCCACGGTCAAAGGTCGTATACTTTTCTAACAGATCTCGTATTAGCATTAACGGATGACACACTGTTTTGAGGTTTACAGCTTGGTAAAAGAATGGGTGAATATCTTCCTCACATAGTCCACTCATTACACATGTACTTTACACTTAACGTACATCACGCATGTTTAAATACCTCTTCTCCGAGTTTGAGATAGTTCTCACAACAGACCAAAAATTACTTTGTCATTCACTTCGGCAAAATAAAATAACTAATTCACAGCAGACAGTAAACACGTAATGGTTACTACCACAGTTGTAGAACCTATACTGTATTATTATTATTATTATTATTATTATTACTGGCAGTGGTCAGACTCAAAGTGTGGTGTCACCGCCAGACACCACACTTGCTAGGTGGTAGCCTTTAAATCGGCCGTGGTCCGTTAGTATACGTCGGACCCGCGTGTCGCCACTATCAGTGATTGCAGACCGAGCGCCGCCACACGGCAGGTCTAGTCTAGAGAGACGCCCTAGCACTCACCCAGTTGTACAGCCGACCTTGCTAGCTATGGTTCACTGCCTACATACGCTCTCATTTGCAGAGACGACAGTTTAGCACAACCTTCAGATACGTCATTTGCTACGACCTAGCAAGGCGCCATATGCAGTTACTACGAATGTATTCTGAACAGATAATATTGTGAATCATGTACCGTCAAGAGCGACGTTCATCATTAACGGATTAAAGTTAATTATCAAACTAATTACGTCCGCTTTCTGAATTCTCATTCCTTGTCATGTTCCAGACCTCAGGTCAGTATAGTTCTTCCCTCTTCATGCCAGCCTGCGTGAGCTAAAACGCGTGCATTTCGGCCTCCACTAGTAACACGGTGTCGGCTCTTCTGTCAACACAAAACAAAGCATTCGCAGCATGTCCAAACTTTTGCCAGTTCAGAACTAAGGAGCCCAGCAATCAAGTGATTTACAAACAGCAGGTCTAAGTACAGTACACACATTTTAATTTGGTTTATTTGAAACGGAGGTGCAACGTGTGGGTGAAGAAGACGTCTCGAGGAAGAAAGGTGGTGCGAAGGAAGCATGTTTTGTGATAAGGAGATGTGGATAGTTACCTTTCTTTCAGATAAGAAGTAGTAGATAGCACTCACAATGTATTGAGAATTGCTTCATCAATTCATGAACAAAGATCGTTACAAATAAGTAGTGCCAATTGTGTCACTGACTCATTCGTAACAAAACACAAAAACTAAGTGTAGCTACCTTTCGTCATTTCAAAAATGAAAGGAAAGTATCTAAAGAAATTCCTTTTCTTTCTACAGTTTAGTTAGGTGCTAATGTTGATGACGGTGTGGTGACGGTGGGGGCAGGGATAGGGGGGAAGAGGGGGTAACGTCTGATGTCTGATTCCACACAGGGGTAACGGTTTCAGAAACTTTGGGAGCCTCTGGTTTAACAGACGGCGCTATTGTTTCATAGATCAGGTTGGATGGGTGACGCGACCCGACTGTGATCGCAGGCCAGGTAGAGCGTGGCCAGAGCAATCCGGGCGGTGGCTTTTTACATACCAACCAGGACGACTGCAGCAATATTCCACTTCCGACGGTAGGCAGCAGTTCTACTAAGTACAATGTCTTCACAGCAATTTGGTTCATGGGCCAGAACTTATTTGCTCTGGTATTACTCGCATGAAATAACTGGAAGCAGCCAATCGTGTATCAAACAAACGTTAATAGTTTCTTTAAAGTCTAAATTAACTATGCATCGAAGTGTAACACTAACTAACCATCAAGTCACCGAGTGATGATTTACTGGAAAAACTAATGATTTACGATACAGGAGCTGAAAAAACTGCGTTGCAAGCTTAAATGCTTTATAAAAATGGATGAAACTACATAAACATCCCTGAAAGCAGTTGCATATTCATAAGTGAAAAGAAGAAGGTGTTATTTTTTTAAAACTTGAGAACGTAACATACGCTAAGGTTTTGAATATCAGTAAGACTTTTCGATGAGATAACGATTACAAGATGGCCAAACGATGTATATAAAATCATGAGCGTCAGCAGAAAATCACCAAAGCGAGTGAGGGGAGTAGGTCTGTTCACCTGTCATTTTTTATATAACTGACTTGGTCACTATCGAGACGTGTCAGGCCACAAAAACTAAATTTTATAGGTGACACAAAAAACATATAATTTCGCTGGGAAATCTAAAAGTGCAAGAGAATTCTGAAAACCCTGTATTCACGATTCAAGGCGGTGGAAAAGTTCTCCTCTTGTCCCCCCCCCCCTCCCTCCCTCTTGCGGACACCATTGCATATAATCGATCACCGGTTGTTTGAGAAACAGAATAGAGACAGCCGAGAAATGGCGAGAGCGAAGCGGAAATTTAAGAACACAGTAAGTTACTTAATGACATGCTTATAAATGTAACGTATTATTAAAAAAAGAAACGAAAAATCCATTAATTAAAAACTGCTAATTTTACGCAAATTTCGGTGGTTTTACATGTGGGAAAGAGCATAAACACTCGTTAAATGGCGTCTAATCCCTTTCTCAAGCGCTAGTTTTTGATACAATATCATAAAATTCCAGCACTTTCAGAAATGCGTACTTGTATTTCGTTTGCAGTCTTCAGATGTATGGTATTATTCTCAGAATTGGTTTCGAAGAGCAAAGAAACTATAGACACACAGGTCTGACTATGCGAATGTTGAAAAAAATTCAAAACACACGGTCTGGAATCGAGGATTGTTAATTCTAAGTTGTAAACACTTGGATAGAGTCGATGTGCCTCGAACCCTCGATTCTGTTACAGATACATTCATGTTCAGAGAAAACAGAACACCTTTGCACGACTAGAGACAGGACGTTCATATGTTCAGGAGATGTACATCAGCATGTTCTGGAGATATGATTAGCATTTCAGTCACATCAGTTCAGCACGTATCCTGTTGCCTAGTAGGCACAGGGTCCGCCATGGGCCCTGAAAACTTCCATGCGTGTGACCTCGACGCGTATAAGGCGCAAAAGGCGTCCTGCAGTCTAGTCATCCACGCCGCGCTCACCTGCTCCCATGGATCGTGCGGCTGGTCCCGGCGGAGGTTCGAGTCCTCCCTCGGGTATGGGTGTGTGTGTTTGTCCTTAGGATAATTTAGGTTAAGTAGTGTGTAAGCTTAGGGACTGATGACCTTAGCAGTTGAGTCCCATAAGATTTCACACACATTTGAACATCTCCCTCACCTGGTTCCAAAGTTCGTGTGTGGTGGTTGGCACTGGGCCACAGCGCTGCACCCGTCGTTTCGTCATATCCCACACAGTTTTAACTGGCGCAAGTGTGGTGACCTCGCGGGCAAGGGCAGAAGGCAGACATCCTGTGACACCAAGAAGCTACGTGTTCACGCAGGGCCATGAGGCTGTGCATTGTCTTGCTGAAATATGGCGTCTGGGATATTGGGCAGAAAGCGTACGGCTACGGGTAGCAGGATGTCATTTACGTATGTCACACAGGTCACAGTGCCCTGTACACGCACCGACTGTAATTTATGGCTATACCCAATAGCACCCCACACCATGAGGCCTTCAGCTGGCGCTGTATGTCTTACGCGAATGCAGTCAATGCCGCTACCCCTGTCTGTGGCGAACGAAAATGCGGCCATCATTCTCAAACAAACAGAACCTGGATTCGTCCAAAAACACTATTTGATGCCATTTCTGTCCCCAGTGACTTCTTTCCATACACCATTGCCATCTTGCACGTTTCTGCACATTCGTCAAAGGCAGACGGAGAAGTGGACGACGCACACATAGCCGATGCTGCAATAAACGCCGATGGACTGTCACCCCTGACAGTGTACGATGTGTCAGGCTGTTCCACTGCTGCGCCAGAGCCGGGGAGGACGCAGGTCTGTCCTTTTGCTATTCGGATGAGGTGTCGCTCTTCTCGGTTGGTGCGACCTGACCCATCTCGTCGTGTTCTGTGACCTTCCGTGAACCATTCTGCACACACCCGTTGCACTGACGAAAGGCTTTGTGCCACATAAGCAGCAATTTCGCGGAAGGATATACCACATTCGACCGTACGGTTCGCGTCTGCGAGGCATCCTGCATGTCTGCTCAAGTCACACCGATCCATTACCTTCGGTTTTCAGCTACAACGAGTGCCGCGGGCACATGTTACCGGTAGGTGGTGTTGCGCTGCAACATCGATGCTGACCTTGAACCCGCGGACCGATGTGCTTCAAATGCTAATCATTTCTGCAGAACGTACTAACGTACATGTCCTGTGAATATGAACGTCCTATCTCTAGTCGTTCAAGGTGTTCCGTCTTTCCTCAACATGAGTGTACTTCGAGAGAGGATTACGTCGAATCTTTACAATTACCACCAATGTCTTTTGCCAAATCATCATGTCATACAGCATTTTTCCATTGTTTAGGGGCTACCAACCATGCAAGGCGCTTCCTTGCATAAACTGTGGAGGAGGAGGATATTAGTGTTTAACGTCCCGTCGACAACGAGGTCATTAGAGACGGAGCATAAACTGTATCTATATTCCAAGATGAATTTGAAATCGCCACAACAAGACAAGGTTACTTCTGATATATGTATTTTTCTTATCACTGTAAACATAAAATTATTATTCAGAAAAATATCATTCAGACAGTGTTCTTTCAAAAATTTAACTGTGTTATGTCTTTGGTGTTACTTTATAAAAACTGAAAAATAATTTATGGTATCTATCTGTTGAATTGAAGCTTACAATCTTTGATCCTTATTTGTGTTGTGAATCATAATGTAAACGATTAATGCATTGAATCGTGAGGCAGGACCAAGAAACGAAAAGGGTTCAAGCACTCCTTCACATCTCAGAGTATTTTTTACCAACTTTGATTTCAGTGACGAGTTTCAGGTTCTTCAAAGTGAAATGAATATGAAGATTTCATCGACAGTCTGCACCTAGCGACGAAACTGGAGGTAGTAAACAATCTGTGTGGGAGGCATGAAACTGATGGAAGGCCACAATATATAATTAAAAACAGAAATAACAAAAAACAGAAGCAGTATGTGCTTCAGCTTGTAACTGAGTACTGCCAAAGGTACAGCGCCCAAACATGAGACATTGTTAAAAATTAAGAAATATAAAAAAAATTATTGATACTTATCTAAGAAACACTGTATTCCACGGTTTTATAGATTGTGTTATTGGAGACAATACTGTAAGAGAATATTAATAATTAAGTTGACATTAATCAAGTTATTAACTGATCAGCTACTTGCTGCAATAATTTTAGATATGAAAGAAATATTTTATACAATTTTTCGTGTTTTCAAATATAAGTTCCGAAAGCAGCCATTCCTCGTTTCCTACTGAGCAAACTTACACATCTCACTTTTTCAGCACTAGGACAAATCCGAGAGTTTGCTTGAAGAAAAACACTCAAACCTGAGAAATCAGAGCCACATGTTAACTTCAGTGGGTCTATACCGCCTGAGACACCATAAGGGCCGCGCAGGATTATCCGAGCGGTCGCCGGCACGGTAGCTCAGCGTGTTTGGTCAGAGAGCCGGTTGGCCTCTGTAATAAAAAACTGAGTGGAAGGATCAACCACCGAACTTGAACAGGATCTCTTGCGACGTCCGCAACGACCAATAACGAACAAAATGAAAAAAAAGCGGTCTAAGGCGCTGCAGTCATAGACTGTGCGGCTGGTCCCGGCGGAGGCTCGGGTCCTCCCTCAGACATGGGTGTGTGTGTTTGTCCTTAGGATAATTTAGGTTAAGTAGTGTGTAAGCTTAGGGACTGATGACCTTAGCAGTTAAGTCCCATAAGATTTCACACACATTTTTTGAACACCATAAGGAATTCGGAATATATGCTCACACCTTCATACAGAGGAAACCTTTCCTACTGTACTCTATCAAGATAGGAGAGTGAAACATTAGTATACAGGTGGCAGGTTTTTCGCTCTCACAGTTTACTCATTTCGTAGTATTTTTCATTCACGTCATCCTTTCAACAGACTATTCATTCTGTACTTCATTTGCATTGGTATCATTGTGTGAAGTCATTTGACAACCACTAAGCAAACGTGTATTGTGTCGTTCAACGGTAACTGTGTATTCGCCTAATTTATGACATTCCCTTGGACATTCTGCTTCTTTAGCAGGAAGCATTCCATACCGAAACCGTCTGAAGGCCTTCAGATTTCTGGTAATGGCTTCTAACGCTCTTTGCATGTAAAAGCGAGATCCCTTCTCGACATTTCTTCTCACCTTTTAATGACAAGGTATATGCAGGGTAATTACCCGTATAAAGCCTATGAAACATATCAAAAAACGGTACAGATAAATGGCTATGCACGATGTAACAAATGATAGTGTATGTCGAAGACAAACTCTGGTAGTTTTCTTTACAATGTTATATATGTGTTCATCCATCGTGTAACGGCACACCTCTACCTGGTAGTCCAGGTCTGCCCATACTCGACCCAGCACGTCAGGAGTGATGGTAAGAACTGCTGCTGTGGTGGGGAGTCGCAAGCCTTCCAAGTTCTGTGTTAGAGGTGGAACGCAGTCTGTATGCCTGGTGTGAGCCCACAAGAAACAAATACTCCTGCTCTTAGTTTCAAGTTGTGGCCCTAGCCACAGGTGCAGCGTGTCGAGACAGGTGATAGCACCGGCAGTTTTCCTAGCAGGGAAGGTTCCTACTGTCTTGCTGGATCCAGCAAGGATCACGCTTTGGGGCTTCCCCTGTTCTGAAGGGTATTCGTGTCTCCAAATTTTACGTTTACTGGAATTCGGCAGATAGCCGAAGTCAGTTCGCTAGGCGCGATGATGAATCCTTCGAGTGTGCAGAGGAACGCGCGTCTTGAAAACAGTTGTTTCTCGGCGGTGAATACGCAGGGGAGCCACTAGTCTTCTGCCGTGTAGCGAGCGCCACTTTAACTTTACAATATATAGAGTATTAAACTCCTTCTTCGGCGTAACTGGTACTAGGAGAAGCCAAGAGGTCATCAGAGGTTCAGTACAATAATAACACTATGCACAAATCCAAGTCAATATTGTCAACTTACCAAAGGCATCCGAAGGGTTACGATGTAAGCAAGAGATTTCGGCTGCTCACCAATCTCACCAGTCGGCTCTCAGAGCCTGTTCATATGCGGTAGCCGACTTCACGGTGTTGTTGCGTTTTATTAACCTTTATAGACGGATCTCTTCATAATACTAAAATATTAGTTTTTTTTGGTGTTTGCAAATAAATGCATAGTAATGGCATCCCGGGACTTATTTCACATAAAGTACTACCGCTAAGAATGACAGGTCGCCTTCGTGAATCTTATGAAGAACCCAGTGCATTCCAAGAGCTGCTTTGAGAGACGACATCAAACGAGAGCGACACAGAAGACAGGTAGTAGGGAATGCCAAGTGCTACTTCACTAAGATGTTGAATGAAGGGTCATCTTCACTAGTGCAGTCTCTGGTGGGAAAGCCTGACCAGTCGACTCTACGTCACCTGTATCACTTTTTACGGAACCGTATCTGAACTTAGAAACTTGTATGGAGGTTTGAGACCGCGAGTGGAGTTTTCACAGTTTTAACTATCTCGGAATCGCGAACGTGTTAGCTGCGTGCGGATTCTCTGTCTCTCATATGCACGTGTTATTCAGGATGGTCCACCGATCGTGACCGGGCCAATTATCTCACGAAATAAATGTCAAACGAAAAAACTACAAAGAACTAAACTTGTGTAGCTTGAAGGGGGAAACCAGATGGCGCTATGGTTGTCCCGCTAGATGGCGCTGCCATTGGTCAAACGTATATCAACTGCGTTTTCTTTAAATAGGAACCCCCACTTTTTATTACATATTCGTGTAGTTCGTAAAGAAGTATGAATGTTTTAGTTGGACCACTTTTTTCGCTTTGTGATAGATGGCGCTGTAATAGTCACAAACATATGGCTCACAATTTTAGACGAACAGTTGGTAACAGGTAGGTTTTTTAAATTAAAATACACAACGTAGGTACGTTTGAACATTTTATTTCGGTTGTTCCAATGTGATACATGTACCTTTGTGAACTTACCATTTCTGAGAACGCATGATTACCTGTAAATACCGCATTAATGCAATAAATGCTCAAAATGAATGTCCGTCAACCTCAATGCATTTGGCAATACGTGTAACGACATTCCTCTCAACAGCGAGTAGTTCGCCTTCCGTAATGTTCGCACATGCATTGACAATGCGCTGACGCATGTTGTCAGGCGTTGTCGGTGGATCACGATAGCAAATATCCTTCAACTTTCCCCACAGAAAGAAATCCGGGGACGTCAGATCCGGTGAACGTGCGGGCCATAGTATGGTGCTTCGACGACCGATCCACCTGTTATGAAATATGCTATTCAATACCGCATTGAGGTTGACGGACATCATTTTGAGGATTTATTGCATTAGTGTGGTATTTACAGGTAATCGCGTTGTAACAGCATGCGTTCTCAGAAATGATAAGTTCACAAAGGTACGTGTATCACATTGGAACAACCGAAATAAAATGTTCAAACGTACCTAGCTTCTGTATTTCAATTTAAAAAATCTGCCTGTTACCAACTGTTCGTCTAAAATTGTGAGCCATATGCTTGCGACTATTACAGCGCCATGTATCACAAAACGAAAAAAGTGGTGCAACTAAAACATTCATATTTCCTTACGTACTACACGAATATGTAATAAAAATGGGGGTTCCTATTTTTAAAAACGCATTTTATATCCGTTTGAACAATGGCAGCGCCATCTAGCGGGCCAACGATAGCGCCATTTGGTTTCCTCCTTCAAGTTAGACGAGTTTTGTTCTTTGTAGTTTCTTCGTTTGATGTTGATTTCGTGAGATATTTGGCCCGGTCACGATCAGTGGACCACCCTGTATAAGTTGATCTTTCTCAAAAGATGAAAAGTGGCTTCTTTGCTGAAGATTGATTTGTTTGCGTAGTCGTCGTCTTGAACACGGTTCTACATATCAGTGCACGACTACAGACGGCGTGATCTGTCGTCGTGCCTTATAGCTTGCAGGAGCAGCAACCTGTACGGTTTCACTGTTAACCGCTTTCCATACTGTTGATTGAGGTATGTTCAGTTCTGCACTAACTCGGTAGCTAGACTTCATGGGACTTATGGTACTTCCCCAACACGCCCACTTGTCCCTAACGTTCTGCATGGCTCACACAATCACACTCCTCTAATTTCTTCTTTGTACTGCTGTTATACTGTTTCTTCATTAACTGTTGTAAACTGGCGGTGTCTCGTGAAACCTGCCACGGGAAGCTCTTTACGCATTCAGTGACGATTGGTATCAGTCAAATATTGCGCACGTAATGCTTTCTGTGCCTGGTTGGTCATCATTTTCAGCTACGGTCGGTGGCGAGCCTCCCAGCACCACGTTAAATAATAAAAGGTCAGAGCTTGTCTCTCACCTACTGTACCGTTTGTACTGGTATGTTTAGCCAGTTACCTATGTCGATATTTTAAATTGTTTCTTAAACGCTACAATTACCCTGCACTTTGCTACAGCCATACACAGCTACCTTGGATATTTTTACGTTGTGATACAGATATTTTAATGGGATGGGTGATAATACTAACCAGTGGACCACTTAAATCACTGGTGATTCTTCCGATGGAGCCGTAAATCATTAGGTCGCACGCAACATAAGGGAATGATACGTACATCGAACCAGGGACCTCCATGCTTGGGTAAGCCTTGTACAGCAGGGTTGTGACACGCTCCCCAGAGGTTGCTCATGAATGGCTGTTCCTCCTCAACAGCTGTCTACTGCTCGGAATGTGACACACTCTGAGGAGTAGGTGTTTTTTATATGGAGATCTATACTCTCATCATGATGCAGGCAGCTAAGTCAAGATGCCCACTCTCACAAAGTTTCACAGTCGTGCCGCATGGTGCTTGCTGAGCCATGCGCAGGACTAACAGAAGACTGGCAGGACCTAGCAGTCTCCAGCACACGAATTCCTGGTTCGCCAAACCCGTACCTGAGCCTCCTACCCAACGATGAATTGGCTCCCTGAGGGACTCCCAATGAGGCACAAGCCGGAAGACAGCTGTGGCTTATCAAACACTAAGGACATGGCGACTACTACGGCCCGTTTCTGGGAGCAATGCAGTCTGAAATAACCTTCAGTTTATTCTAATTGTGCCTGACTCCTTCCGATGACTATACATACCCTAAAAACCAGAGATCAACATTTGCGAACTCATACTTCTGAGCTTCAGTTTCATTTATTTTTGTTTAAATTCAGCGAACACTTCATCCTTATAAATTGATGCCTACGACCTTTTCACTAAAAAATCTCTGTCTGCGAGAAGATTGACGTTCAGGATTGGTACGACAAGAAATCTTTGTCTTCACAAATCATTACCGATGACCAACTTCAAGATTAACATTTTTTAATTTCATTACTGAAACTTGGCTACGCTTTTTCATGTTAACACTGCTTACAGGCAATTATAAACTACTCTTTTAATATGATTGAATATAGAATTTGTGACACCTAACATGTCACCAGCGGTGTCTATCATACACTCAACACTGTCTTCATTTAGTTTTGCAATGATAATAGGTTGAATATTTTCTGCGTTTGTTCGCTTCATTCCGGTTCAGCAATGAGATAATCTTCCGTGCCTTTAAAACCGTATCTAAACATAGTTAAACTTCATATAAGGGCTCAATCTCATTCTCCTTAAAAAGTTTTGCGGAGAGGCTGTCTAAACTCTACATTTCTTTACCGAAGCCTAAAAAATTTTCTGATTACCTCCGACTTTGTAATTTCTCACGACAGTGATATTAACACTTATACGTTTTGGCATGCATTATCTACTTATTGGCCACATAATGTGAATCATTTCGAAAAGTGACTTCCCCGTGATACGAGGTTGCACCACGAACGAAACGCACTAGCGACAAACAGTCGCCTTTCAAAGCAAATTATCCGACGACATGTACCTCACCTTGTTGTAGTGTATCAGTAGTAGTAGTTTATGTATTTATTTATTTATTTATATTATTTAACCTGATGTGATTAGTGCCATCAGCCTCTCCCTCACATGGGATCAGGCTCTCGCACATACACTACCCTTCCCTTCTTCATTATAGATTCCTAGAGAATAACAGTTTTAATATAAATAACATTAAAATGATATGAGTGTCTTAAGTGGCAATGTGAGTAAATAATGCTGACTATGAACTCATAAAGTTAACATTGGCTATACTTGCACTACTGTCGCTGCTGCCACTAATAATGATAATACTATTATTTTTTGGTTTCTTTGGGGAAGGAGACCAGACAGCGGGGTCATCGGTCTCATCGGATTAGGGAAGGATGGGGAAGGAAATCGGCCGTGCCCTTTCAGAGGAACCATCTCGGCATTTGCCTGGAGTGATGTAGGGAAATCACGGGAAACCTAAATCAGGATGGCCGGAGGCGGGATTGAACCGTCGTCTTCCCCAATGCGAGTCCAGTGTGTAACCACTGCGCCACCTCGCTCGGTCACTATTGTTATTTTTATTATTATTACTATTATGACTATGACAATACCAACAGTTATGATAGTGGCAGAGAAAAAAAAAGAATTTATAGGTGTACAAAACAGATGTATTTCAATGTAGCGAGTTCTGGGGAAAGGAAATTTGACAGCTGAGAATACTAGGAAACGAGAAAGATCTGGTTGGAAGGAAGGATATAGAAGGGTAACGAGTGCGTACAGGGGCTATGGTAATCATTGTTGTTGCTTTAGAAGATACCTCATTAACTGTCGTCAGACCTTGGAGACGTTATGCAGTTCTTTAATACAACGTGGGAGGTTATTCCACAGTCGAGCACCTGCTACTAAGAAGGACTTCGAGAAAGTGGTTGAACAATGAAGTGGAAGAGAAACGATTTTGCTGTGATGGGAACATGTGTTTTGCCATGTTGCTCAGACAGAAGCGTTAATGTTGAGGGAAGATGTGGGGAACAGAGCACGTTGATAAGATGGTAGAGAGGACAGAAAGCACGGAAATCTCTGCACTTCACTGCACCCAGCCAGGATAGCTGTGCGTATGATGGTGAAATACGAACAGAAAGTCGAATATCAGAGATATAACGAACACATGCATTCATAACTAGTTCCAGGCGCCGTGATCTTTCCTGAAAAAGACCTTGCTGGATAACATAGCTGTAATCAATAATTGGAACCGTAAGTATTTGTAGAAGTTTCTTTTTCAGGTCAAGAGGGGTGGTAAATATACATTTCTGGACATTAAAATTGCTACACCAAGAAGAAATGCAGATGATAAACGGGTATTCATTGGACAAATATATTATACTAAACTGACATGTGATTACATTTTCACGCAATTTTGGTGCATAGATCCTGAGAAATCAGTACCCAGAACAACTACCTCTGGCCGTAATAATGGCCTTGATACGCCTGGATAATGAGTCAAACAGAGCTTGGATGGCGTGTACAGTTACAGCTGCCCATGCAGCTTCAACACGATACCACAGTTCATCAAGAGTAGTGACTGGCGTATTGTGACGAGCCAGTTGCTCGGCCACCATTGACCAGACGTTTTCATTTCGCGAGAGATCTGCAGAATGTGCTGGCCAGGGCAACAGTCGAACATTTTCTGTATCCAGAAAGGCCCGTACAGGACCTGCAACATGCGGTCGTGCATTATCCTGCTGAAATGTATGGTTTCGCAGGGATCCAATGAAGGGTAGAGCCACGGGTCGTAACACATCTGAAATGTAACGTCCACTGTTCAAAGTGCCGTCAATGCGAACAAGAGGTGACCTAGACGTGTAAGCAATGGCACCCCATACCATCACGCCGGGTGATAGCCAGTATGGCGATGACGAATACACACTTCCAATGTGCGTTCACCGCGATGTCGCCAAACACGGATGCGACCATCACGATGCTGTAAACAGAACCTGGATTCATCCGAAAAAATGATGTTTTGCCATTCGTGCAGCCAGGTTCGTCGTTGAGTACACGATCACAGGCGCTCCTGTCTGTGATGCAGCGTCAAGGCTAACCGCAGCCATGGTCTCCGAGCTGATAGTCCATGCTGCTGCAAACGTCGTCGAACTGTTCGTGCAGATGCTTGCTGTCTTGTAAACGTTCCCATCTGTTGACTCAGGGATCGAGACGTGGCTGCACGATCCGTTGCAGCCATGCGGATAAGATGCCTGTCATCTCGACTGCTAGTGATACGAGGCCGTTGGGATCCAGTACGGCGTTCCGTATTACGCTCCTGAACCCACCGATTCCATATTCTGCTAACAGTCATTGGATCTCGACCAACGCGAGCAGCAATGTCGCGATACGATAAACCGCAATCGCAATAGGCTACAATCCGACCTTTATCAAAGTCGGAAACGTGATGATACGCATTTCTCCTCCTTACACGAGGCATCACAACAACGTTTCACCAGGCAACGCCGGTCAACTGCTGTTTGTGTATGAGAAATCGGTTGGAAACTTTCGTCATATCAGCACGTTGTAGGTGCCGCCACCGGCGCCAACCTTGTGTGAACGCTATGAAAAACTAATCATTTGCACGTCATAGCATCTTCTTCCTGTCGGATAAATTTCCTCGTCTGTAGCACGTCATCTTCGTGGTGCAGCAATTTTAATGGCCAGTAGTATATATGTATTCCAGGACATTGAGAGATGCTGTTGTCTTCTTGCAACATTGCATTGTAGTTACATGCTGAGTTCAAATTAGATTTTCATCTGTTATTACTCCTAGACACTTTGGTGAGGGAGAGAAGTTGACATTTGTCCCATCTAGAGTTAAAGATGGTAGGGATTCACGATATGTCGGTCTGATGAGCCTAGAATTGGCAACCAGTACGGCTTGGATGGATTGTGTTTAACCGCATATCCTGCGCCCATTTTGATAGTGCACACAGATCGGTACTGAGATCTTCGATAGCTGTCTTATTGATTTTGTACACAGGTACAACTGGAGATCAGCAACGTACACGTGGTATTTGCGGCAGGACAAAACTCATGACGCATCAGTGACACACAAGGAAAAGAGTGCAGGAGGGAACACCGACCCGAGGGGGGCGCCTCGCACTGCCTGCCCCTGCCTCCAGTGTGGCGGCTTGCTGGAGGCGGGCATGGCGCTCTGCAGGCGAGGCGCCACGTGCGAGCGAAACTGCGCTGCACTTTGCGAGAAACAGGGATCTGGTTGGAACAGAATCTCTACCTGGAGAACTGTCTCAAGTGCTCCTAAGCTAACAGGAGTAATCGGCAAGTGCAACTAAGATGAACAGCAGTTTTCTTTAAAGATGACATTCGTATGGGATATACGGTTGTAGTTGCAGCCAGATGTATAACGATGTTCTCCTTTCGGAAATTAATCTTGGCTAAAGACCCTAAACAAGAAACAGATGACTGAAGATTACCTTTTAGTTAAGAGACAGACAACTCGACGTTAGTGTCAGAATAACAATTCAAAAAAAAGACTAGCAAGCCGGCATAGTGGTATAAAAGAGGGTAGCGGTTCAAAATACTCTTGTGACATTCAGGTTTAGGTTTTCGTGGTGTCCCTAAATCTTGTAAGGCAAACGCTGGTACAATTATTTCCCCTTTCATCCTTCGCCGACATGAGATTGTCCTCAGTCATTGATGACCTCTTCCTTGTTACAAGCCAAAGCCACAATAAGCATCTCATTTCATCCAGATGAAGTGCACACATTGTTGAGCTAATCAGTTCGTTTATTTTGACCTGATTCTATTTTAGTCCAATAGTTATTATTAGTAGCAGCTGTTTTAATGAAGGATAAAAACAACCAAACGGTTGCACAAATTTCATTGCGTTAATCATTTCATTACAACGGTTGTTATAATTAATTGCCATACCTGTGCTTAATAATTTTCTTCGTATGTCTTTGTGTTTCGTCACAGCCTTAGATACTTGGGCTGATAAAATTCTTACAGTCTTATACATGACTCACCTTCAACAACCGTATTTAAGTTTTAATGAAGGATAAAAGTCAGCCCATGTGTCAAAGACTACGATGAAATACAAAGACGTAAGAAGAAATTGTCCAACACGAATATGGCAATTAATTACTAAAATCGTTGTGAAGAAATGAGATTGCTACTTAGTTAACGTAATAAAATTTCTGCAACAGGCTAACTGCTTTTACCCTTCATTAAAACTTAAATATGGTTGCTGAACGTCACCCATGTTCATGTTTTTAATATTATTATTATTAGTAGTAGTAGTCCTACTACTGGTAGTAGTGGTGGTGGTGGTGATGGTGGTGGTGGGGGCGGTATTTCTTCCCATCATTATGATTCATTTGATGTCTGATACTCTTTCCATAGCATATCTAAAATATTTTTGGAAATGATTCATGTCATTACAAAAAGTGGAGTAGTCGTTAAGTAGGTGTTGTGCTTACACACAATCAATCTTTTAATCTCGGCCACGCTTCATTCGATTGCCAACAATCGATAATCCTTCTACTCAGTGATTCCTGTAAGTACAATGCAGAAAATTAGTTCAACTGATCTCAAATGCTTCACAGGTCAAATGTGACTTCGTACCCCCAACATGTGCTTAAAAATTTGTGGTAAGTTGCTATGGAATCAAACTACTGAGGTCATCGGTCCCTAGGCTTACACACTACTTACGCTAAGGACAACACACACAGACACCCTTGCCCGAGGGAGGACTCGAACCTCCGACGAGGAGAGTCGCGCGAACCGTGGCAAGGCGCCTTACACCGCGTGGAACTTGTGTTTACTCTGCCTTCCTAATGCCTTAACTTCGTGCAACATTGGATCAGTTCGTCCATACATGCATCTGACATGATAAATTCAGAATGTATCAAGAGACCCATAGCTCATATGTTTCTTTAATGACGTTCGACAGCACACAAGTCAAACACACGGATTTGAAGGGAACACTGTTGTGAGACAAACACCCACAGAGCCGTCCGCTCACCGGGCAGGTGTGTGGTGTGGCTCCGTGACGGACACCGCTCAGCCGTTCATGAATGTTTGAGCCAGACAGCTGCACGTGAGGAAGGTCTGAACAAGCAGCGAGGAATTATTTAGACAGGACAAAGAGAGCGACGAAACGGATGCAAAAGAGGGAACACAATGACAGCTTCTCATCTACCAAACATTTCCTTGTTTTGAAACTTCCTGGCAGATTAAAACTGTGTGCCCGACCAAGACTCGAACTCGGGACCTTTGCCTTTCGCGAGCAAGTGCTCTACCATCTGAGCTACCGAAGCACGACTCACGCCCGGTACTCACAGCTTTACTTCTGCCAGTATCTCGTCTCCTACCTTCCAAACTTTACAGAAGCTCTCCTACGAACCTTGCAGAACTAGCACTCCTGAAAGAAAGGATATTGCGGAGACATGGCTTAGCCACAGCCTGGGGGATGTTTCCAGAATGAGATTTTCACTCTGCAGCGGAGTGTGCGCTGATATGAAACTTCCTGGCAGATTAAAACTGTGTGCCCGACCGAGACTCGAACTCGGGCGTATCTGATCTGTCAACCTCTGCTGGTCCATTATAGACTCGTTTCCTAAAAAGATTGTCCTTATTTTCCTGATGTACGAAAATCTATCTGTGTACACAGTTCTTGGTTTTCCGAGAATATTGACGGTCTCCTTAGCTGAGTAATCCTGTTCTTACAAGTTTCAAACTTTTTCCTTCGTTTAAGGCTTTAGGGTAGATAACTGTCTGGTAATGCCTTACTTTTGAATTAATCGAAACATTCTTCATATTGAGTTTTTTGCTCTACTGTATTGTCTGTTCGTGACCGCATTGTTTCTTGCACTGTCACCAGCTCCTCTCAATTCTCTTACATACGTATTTAAATCTCTCTAGCCTCTGTATTTTCGTCTTCCTCATGTCATCCATTTAGGAACTGTCTTGATGGCCGTCATATACTGTGTCTTCTCGAACTCTTCTGTAAACATGCTATAAATGCATGTTTCTAGCGTTGGGTTCTTTGATTAGTCATCTCTTTTAATCTTTATCACTTAATGGAAAACTTTTTAAGTCTCGTGAAGGTAGAATGCAGGTTGCTGAACTCTTCCGTGGATATACTTCAAATCCTTCACCTCTTTGTCTCTTATAGAGGTTTCCAGGTTTTGAGGTTCTTTTTTTTTTTCTTTGTGAGCAGTAAGTAATGTGAACGATAACCTTTGCACAATCTGCTTATCCGTCACTTCCAAACAGAAACACACAAAACAGCACTGATACATCAATAACTCAACACGACCGAAATCAGTACTACCAACATGACTTATGAACACACTGATATCTACACACGAAGTGCGTCCCTCTCCCTGTAACTGCCACACAGCGCCCACCTTCACCAGAGTCAGCTTCTGTACATGTGACGTCATTGTTTGAGTGCCAAGTCTGCTGTACGTCACGACGAAGAACTCGTATCTCAACCAATAGTTAATACAGTGTTAATTTAGGATGAAGGTCAATGTACTTTATGGTTCAGTGCAACATAATAGATACGGGCGTCCCTTTACATCACCGGGAAAAAGTGTAACAAGCTTAAGGATCACTCACGGGCGGTCTTAAGTGGCACGAGGGTATAATGCGTGCGTACTGAGGGGTTGCAGTGGTAGTGATTCACTTGCCACGGTGATGGACGATCAGTCGGCACTCAGGGCGCCTGCCTGCGCTCCCTCTATTTCAGCTCTGACGGCAGCGAGTACACGTAGTTTATAGAGGTGAGCAACGTCCGCAACATTGATTCAGCAGGATACAGTGTACAGGTATTTCTGAGCGTAGTGACGATGTTATCTCAAGTTCACTGATAAGATAAAGGGGCATCAGGTGCACATCCAGTGTCAGGTTACACACCTCGGGGACTTACATTCCAAGTCATTCCTGACTTCCCTCACCGTTGGGACGTGTATATGGTACATTCAACGTCACCGAGGGGAACCCCGCCTCTCCCCTCCCCTCCCCCCTGGACCAATGAGGGTCAAGCACGCCCTCACCATTTGCATCTTTCATAACTGGGACACCTGAGTAGATGGGATCCATTCTGCTGCTGGGCACCATAGGGTTTGTTCATAACAAATTGCATTAAGTCACATCACTTCAGTTTTAGGCTATGGCTATTTGTTAATAACAGTTTAACAGCACATCATTCAAGGCAGTAACAGACGCCACACGACACCCAGACAGATATGGAAGTACTCTCATACATCCATATTTTCCACAATTTTGCCCGTAGTTCAAAATTCATGGAATTTTTCCATACATCCCACAATTTTAAGTATTTTTCCACGTATTTTGTGGCACTTGAGTTGGTAGGATTTTCTCTTGACCTGTGCAGCACAGGGAGAGGAT
Source organism: Schistocerca americana (assembly GCF_021461395.2). Taxonomy (NCBI): domain Eukaryota; kingdom Metazoa; phylum Arthropoda; class Insecta; order Orthoptera; family Acrididae; genus Schistocerca; species Schistocerca americana. The sequence goes on along the minus strand of NC_060122.1, from coordinate 26,875,425 downwards.
TGGGCTATCCCTATTTGTTAATAACAAATTATTGTAGTTACGTTAAGTCACATGACCCAAGGCCAGTTTGTTAATACCAATTTGATATTACGTGAGTTTTGTCATTCGAGGCACCAGCAGAGACCACAACCGGGTAGACATGTAAGTACTCTCATTCTTCCCCAGTTTTACCTATTTTTTAATCTACTTCCGTATTTTTACAAAATGTAATCCACCTACACGAGTTCCATTCCACTGCTCTTGAAGTCAAGTCAACATCACATTGCATCTTGTCATCATGTTCTTAACAATCAGAATGTAACATGGTTCCCAATTATTTATCATTGGTAAGCCACCACTTCATCACTGTGTATGTGTGACGTCACATTGTATCCGTTAGAAACAAATACACTGGTGGAAATAACGATATCATAGCAAATTCTACAAGCACTCCAGTTTTACCGATTTACAACCAAAGACAATGCATGTATACAAATACCACTTTATGATAGGATAATCACCTGATATGTCACGCCGAAATGGCTATATTGTGTGACACCGTAACAAAATTTTGGTGCATCCAACCAAAGATACTGGGTATGTAGCAAAGCACTGCAAAACAAACATGATGTTCTTTCTTAATTTGATTCTTGCGATGTGCGCTCATCACCACAGAGAGGTTAGTCTGGTGGGAACATGTAGCAGAAATACCACAGCTCGATGTGTAAACTCATGCAAATCTATCAATATTTCTGTGTCCATCACACTGATAAGGTCAGTCTGGAGTTTCCTTCAAACGTTTTCAGGAGTGGTAACTAAACTGCTACACGACCCACACTAGATACATTCCATATTGGGCGAAATCTGCTAGTGTTGCCAGGCAGACTAAAATGTCATGTAACCCCCGCAATATTGGTGTGCGATATCACTGTAAGACTTGCAAGTAGACACGGAGTATCACCATACTGAGACTGTAGAATGGCTCCAATTCAGCGAAAATAAATTATTCGTGCATACAAAGTCAACGACTCATAGAGGTTACAACACCTCTGTCGCTATACGATAAAACGCGACCTTAGAGTGCTGTAGAGATCAAGCACCGTCTGTTGATTAGTGACTTTTCCAAAGACGAACAATTAATCTACCATCAACGGGATTGAAATTGAGAACAACGCATGCAGAATGACTGCTGGAAAAGAAACTGCCTGCACACACGCCATAACAGTAGAATGACAACCGCTTCTTCTCGATTCCTGCAAATGCTGTCACCACTACAACGCTCCAGGTAGCTCATAGGTATCGTCGATATGGAACTCCCAGCGTAACTGAAACACGTAGACCCAGGGATGAATCACCACGACCTCAGGCTGTGGATACTGGTTGGCGGCAACAGCAGGAAAATGCGCTGTGCATCAGGGAAGCCCCACCCTGTATGTCTATCTAGTTAACGGAACAGAATTCCTTCCACCGCCTCACGTGATACTCCATCACACCACCCTGAGGCCACTCGGCGACCTGTAAAGGAATCAGAAGCCCTGCGTTGTCCGCGCACTGCCAGCGCGCCGCTGGCTGCTGGGTGAGCCTTCGCATACCAAACAATGGACGTGACACGAGAGGAGCAGTAATGTGCAATAAAATTATGTTTTCATTTAAACCATATTGGCACTGTAAATTACAAAAAACTGCCGCAAGTGTACGGCGAAGATGCACTACGTCGTGCGCCAGTGTAAAGGTGGTTAAAGGACTTCAGAAGTTCAAAGAAGGCCTACTTGTCTGAATTAAGCAATGTAGGCTTGGTGTTCCGGCTTCTGATGTGTCTTTAGTCAATATCAACTCAGTTGTGGTTGACCGTAACGATCAGCGGATGCCACTAAATAACCTCATCGAAACGTTGAGAATTTCATATGACAGTGTCTTGACGCTTATGCATGATCATCTGCATATGACTTGTGTTTGCGCGCGTTGGGTGCCACACCTGTTGACTCCTGAACAAAAGGCTCTGCGGGTGTAGACAAGTTATGAGGTGCTGCATCTCTTGCTGATGCAGGGGATGCGTTTCTGGAATCGATTATCACCGCTGACAAGTCTCGGCCGCATCACAATGATCCTGAAGGAAAATGAGCCTGCACAGTGTGGGAATCGCCAGTTTCTGTAACACCAAAGAAGAAGAAAGTTGTTCCACCTGCAAGGAAAGTGATGGGGATCACATTTTTAGACTGCCATAAAATGATTTACCGGATGCAATTCCCCTCACACTGCAGTTACAGCAGCATGCTACACGTCAGTATTGGCTAAACTGAGGAACCACATTGCCAGGAAACGACCAGAAATTCTTGGACTGGGTGGCGACTTCATCACGACAATGTACGACCTCATGTTGCTATTCAAGTCGTGCAGATGCTGGCTCTGTTCAACGTTACCCGTGTACCCCATCTGTCTTATGGTTCCAATGCACGCTGTGATTCGGGGAATTCGATTCGAGAACTCTGAAGTAGTACTCAAGAAAACTGAGGCGATTCTCAAGATGACAAAAAATGTCCTGCATCATACGTTTGAGAACTGGGAGAGACGCTGTAAAACGTACATTCACAAAGAGGGAAGCACGTCAAAAAATGTAAAGACACAAATGGAGTAATAAACACATGTGAAAAAAAATCAATCTTAGTCTTTGTCGATCAGCCCTTGTGCAACGAATTATGCCTTTCTGGTACGTACAGGAGGCAACATGTCTCGTTCAAACTTGGACAATTAGCTATTAAAATTTTCTTATATATGATTCTAAGACCGTTATGCAATTTCGTCTACTGGAACGCCATACCAGATAATATGTTTCTGATCGTGTGATCATGAAGTCGTTTTTAGTTGTCAGTTCTAAAATTAGAATACATGAGTTTCAAAATTTTGCTGGATGTCTTCATGTTGCGGAAGACTATAGTTTTAATAGATTATGCAGTAATGGCAGGACACAATATCATATCTCGATACTCTACTTTAAAACCAAAAGAGAAAGAAAATGACGACCTGCACTGAGGTGACAAAAGTCGTGGGATACCTCCTAATATGGTGTCGGACCGCCTTCTGCTCGGTATAGCTTCTATGCTGCAACTCGGCGTGGCGCGAACTCAAGAGGTCGCAGGAATACTGAGCCGCGCTGCTTCTACAGCTGTCCATAAATGCGAACGCGCTGCCTGTGCAGCATTTTGTGCACGAACTTCTCCCTCGATTATGTCCCATAAATGATCCATGGGATTCATGTCGAGTGATCTTGGAGGCCAAATTATTCGCTTGAAGTGTCCAGAATGTTCTCCAAAGCAATCGCGAACAATTGTGGCCACGTGACATGGCTGCAAATGAACTGCAAGTAGCTGAATATAACCATTTCCTGTGAATGACCAGAAGAACCAGTCTGTCCCATGAAAACGCAGCCCACACCACTATGGAACCACCACCAGCTTCCACAGTGCTTTCTTGCCAACTTGGGTCCATTGCTTCGGGGCTTCTGCTCCATACTCGAACCTTACGATCAGCTCTTACCAAATGAAATCGGGACTCATCTGACCAGACCACGGTTTTCCAGTCGTCTAGGGTCCAGCCGATATGGTCACGAGCCCCCGAGAGGCACTGCAGGGGATGTCTTGCTGTTATCAAAGGCACTCGCCTCGATTGTCTACTACCATGGCCCATTAACGCCAGCTTTTGTCTCACTGACAACGTCACACATTGACTTCTACGGGTACTTCACACAGTGTTGCCCTATTCTTTCCTCTGACCAAACATTGCAACTCTCGGTCGTTAAGTGAAGGCCGCCGGCCACTGCGTTGTCCGTGGTGAGAGGTAAGGGCTGAAATTTGGTGTTCTCGACACCCTCTCGATACTGTTGATCCCATGCATCTAGCTCCAACTACTATGCCGCGTTCAAAGTCTTAATTCCCATCGTGCGGCGACAATCACGTCGGAAACCAGAGCACAAACGACAACTCCGTCAACGATTCGCCATATTAGGCCTCGTGTAACCGATATCTACCGCCGTCTGTCTACATGAATATTGTTATCCCATGCCTTTGTTACATCGTTCTAAAATGGTTTATAAAATCGATGCGCTATAGTTTCAACGTAGAAATCGCTTACGCAGAACGGCGATCCTGGCAGCTGTTTTGCAGAAAAATCTAATGCTGGAATCCGACGTTACTCTTTAAAATGACTGGAATCATTTCGTCTGCCCCATACTTTCCTACAGAACCAAGACAGGTGAAACATGTTTTATTGTGCATGGCTTGCATAAGTATATCTTTCCCAGAAGTGTGAGGTAGACCGTTTCTATATGTTTGTCCGAAATATAGGTCACCTGCAAGAGGCTCATGAGGTTATGACGTCTGTTCCAAATTTTTAGGACACACACACACACACACGCACACAAGTAGTGGGGTACTGCGGCTTCGAGCCCAATTTTCATAGCAAATTCATATGCAAACTAATTAAATTAACAAATTAATTACCCCTCACCACCACCCCCAGATGACATCATGTGTTTTACCCAGGCGCGACCTAGGTCCCCGCCCGCTCCCCCTACCCCCGCCTCCCACCTACTTTATCAGTGGAAATTTCGGATTTTGGCGGGAATTTCTTTCTCCTAGGGCTCTGCTAACATCCAACCCCACCCCCTCCCGGAAATTGGCGGGAAATTGAAATTAGCGGTACCCTTTCCAGGACTCGAAGCGTAGTTCTTCTGGACAGAAGGCCCAAGTGCACCCCGAACACATGGAATTGTCCAGAGGCAGGAGAGGAAGCTTAGGTTAGTGTACTTTATTTATTTTGGTTTGGGAACTGAAGTAAAGATCGGTCCTAATTAAGTAACTATTCACAAAATTTGGTTCTAATTACACAACTATATGCGTAGCGCTACACAAGGAGTGCCTAAAATCACGATAAAGTTCCAAATTTGATGATGCCACACAACTCTGATTATCCTCCTAGGTAAATGTTTCGTAATACAATTCGACACTAGTGGCTGACGTACGTAAACTCTACCCTTCACCAACTAGCTGGCGGGGAAAAGGCTGGAAAGGAAGGTGCTATATTTACTAGCGGGAATTGAGTTCAGCTGACAAGATGCTAGTGTTGGACAGAGAAGAGTTTAATAAGTGTATTACCTGTAAACAGCCGGCCGGAGTGGCCGAGCTGTTCTAGGCGCTTCTGTCTGGAACCTCGCGCCCGCTACGGTCGCAGGTTCGAATCCTGCCTCGGGCTTGGATGTGTGTGATGTCCTCAGGTTAGTTAGGTTTAGGTAGTTCTAAGTTCTAGGGGACTGATGACCTCAGAAGTTAAGTCCCATAGTGCTCAGAGCCATTTGAACCAACCCTCCCCCCTTCCGCTAACAGTGGGGATACAGGCTTCTTGAAACGGCAAGCTGCCACCGCCTCTGCCATATCTGGGAGTAGAGTCTTTGGCCAGCTGCGGCTGGAGCAGCCTCCGAGAGGAGCATGTGGCTAGGTGGTAGAGGTTGCGGATGTTTGCTAACACAAAAGGCCGTAACACCGAAGAACAAAGTGAGATAAATCACAGACACATCTTGCTTGTTCGTCTAAATTATAACCACACCCGACCGAAACGCGCTGCCTCCGGCGCCCACACGCACACACTGGATCATCCCCCACACCGCCCCCACAAGCACCCGCTGTTCTGAAACAGAGAACACTTGTCAACACATCTTCTACAAGCGAGCATCTGTTGAAATCGCACGATTGTAGAACCCTCCTTCCACAAAAATAGGCAAAGTCCATTTTCTTTACTTTTATGAAAAAAATCGCTATAGCTTTTATGTTTGACTGCAGGATACAATTCACATCTCTCTTTACCTTGCCTGCCATTATTTTGAGACATACAGCAAAGTGAAAGAAACTACACCACCACAGCCAGTTAGAGATTACCAAACTACAACTGCCCTATACATCACCATCCTGCGTAAAATCACAAAAACTGCCGGTCACTGTAGAATGTCGTCGTTATTTTGAAACTGTCATCAGGGTAACGAGAAAAGCGAGATTTGAACTCCAAACAAAAAATATCTGTGTAAACCAATTTCTTTCAGATTGATAGACAAATTACATGACCTGAAACTGTCGCTCATGTTCAAATCGGTGTCTGTAAATGAACTGTCATGCACTTGCGTATTACAAACGTTTAAGGCACGTGATATAACACTACAGAATACACAGCCTTTCACGCCATCTGCTCACATTTCGGGAAAAACACAATCATTTTACATTCAACAATAACAAGCTATAATTTAAGAGGATGCTGCTGTTTTCTACACTATGGCAGGTCCTGTTTTACCAATGTGATTCTATATTACACTGGCGTTTACGAAACAAATCGTGAGAGAATATCTCCTGTGGTGTCACCGCCAGACACCACACTTGCTAGGTGGTAGCCTTTAAATCGGCCGCGGTCCGTTAGTATACGTCGGACCCGCATGTCGCCAATATCAGTGATTGCAGACCGAGCGCCGCCACACGGCAGGTCTAGTCTAGAAAGACTCCCTAGCACTCGCCCCAGTTGTATAGCCGATTTTGCTAGCGAAGGCTCACTGACAACATACGCTCTCATTTGCAGAGACGACAGTTGAGCATGGCCTTCAGCTACGTCATTTGCTACGATCTAGCAAGGCGCCACATTCAGTTACTACGAATGTATTCTGAACAGATGATATTGTGAATCATGTACCGTCAAGAGCGGCGTTCATCATTAATGGTTGGTTGGTTGGTTGGTTTGGGGAAGGAGACGAGACAGCGTGGTCATCGGTCTCATCGGATTAGGGAAGGATGGGGAAGGAAGTCGGCCGTGCCCTTTCAGAGGAACCATCCCGGCATTTGCCTGGAGTGATTTAGGGAAATCACGGGAAACCTAAATCAGGATGGCCGGACGCGGGATTGAACCGTCGTCCTTCCGAATGCGAGTCCAGTGTGTAACCACTGCGCCACCTCGCTCGGTCATCATTAATGGATTAAAGTTAAGTATCAAAGTAATTACGTCCGCTTTCTGAATTCTAATTCCTTGTCATGTTCCAGAACTCACGTCAGTATAGTACTTCCCTCCTCACGCCAGCCTGCGTGAGCTTAAACGCGTGCATTTCGGCCCCCCACTAGTAACACGGTGTTGGCTCCTATGCCAGCACAACATCTCCTAACGCCACCTAGTAAAGAACCCCGTAAGATTGCTCCAATACGTCGAAAACAAATACTGTATGTTTATGACGACACCTAATTTCCTTTCTTTTTTTTTCTTTAGCTCCTCCTCTAGCGACCTGTCTATAAATTTTCTGTTATCCAACAGACAATCATTCGCAATAGGAGCAGTTTCTTGAATCCTAATTTCGTAAACAATTTTATCATCACAGAACGACATGTCCCACGTAATCTACTTACACGTCAGGAAAAACACTATCATTTCTAGGTTCCACAATGAGCTATAATTCAAGTGGTGTCTACTTTAAAATTAGATATTATGGAGTATGAAATAACACTGAGCTTGTCGTAACACATATTTTTAAAAATGCAATCGTGACAATAATAATACAAACAGTCATGATTCCACGAGAATAGATGCAGCCGGTATCTATTAGTTTTATGAGCAAAATTGGTGTAGTTATTTTGTATCATCCAGAGTCAATAAAAAACTACGAACTATCTGCATCAAACAATCAGCCATACCACTTTTTGTAATAGAACGTCCTACAAGTTTTTACCGTGTCTCTCTCTTCTGATATACTGAAAAACAAACACCACTGCGTGTTGACATCGAGAATATTACATATATACGTATTGCTCCACTGGAGTAGGCAGCTAGTGGTCGAAGTCACTGTACTGGAGGAAGACCATATCCAACAAGCAATCACACGAGAGGGGTCATGTGTTTGTCTTTCATAAGCAACTTAATACATTGCTTTTCAGCTGTAATACATCCAAGCAGAGTATGACTACAGGTTTTTACATTGCGATACACTTCGTTACTCTACCATTACCTCGAGGTCTGTGTCAGATGCTAAACCGAAATTAACATGTTTCAGTCCATTGGGTCCCACAGAAATCTGAACATTGCGTGGTACAAACTATGTAGCTCCCACAATACACAGGATGGCAGAAATAAAACACAGAGGCGATGTATCTCATTGACAAAAATGTGGAAGACATCATAATATATGGAAACTGGATGTGTTTGTGCCATTGTAGAGCGTTTCCAGACAGCTATCCGAAGGTGATGATCTATACAGCGGGGTAGCAGATGTCTCCGTGTTACGTTTTGAACTGCATTGTTTCCTCACTTTGCAGTCATGCACATGATTACTGATCCATTGTTGACCATCGCCAAAAGGTGTGTTCAGAACACGGGCAAGGTAGTAGAAATAAAGAGATGTACTATCGTGTTACTGGAGGAAAATAAATTTGGAGATCATTGTAGCATATGGAAATAGGACGAGCCTGCATCTAATACCATGCCACACAGTGACAAGGAGCAGATATCCAGTGTTCCGCCAAGGCTCCCTCCGTTTCAGCCAAGAGGTGTCACTCAATCATTATGTGGTAATCAGCAGCGTACCAGTGGACGGGTGGGAGGAGAAAAACACCATCGAAATGGGACGATGTACTGTAATATGCACAGCAGTTGAGAGCAGCCGTGCTGGATTGGTCGCGCGGTCTCAGGCGCTGCAGTCATGGACAGTGCGGCTGGTCCCGGCGGAGGTTCGAGTCCTCCATCGGGCATGGGCGTGTGTGTTTGTCCTTAGGATAATTTAGCTTAAGTAGTGTGTAAGCTTAGGGACTGATGACCTTAGCAGTTAAGTCCCATAAGATTGCACACACATTTGATTGAGTTGAGAACACGATCAATTTTAGCAATTTTTCCAGTTCTTCCGTAATTTCAACACCAACCAACGACAAATCAGAATGCTTCCCAATTTGTGCATATACTACACTGCAAATGCTGATATATGACTGTGCAGTTCATCCATTCTGTCATATACATCAAATTATAGCAGTTGTTCCGTAATGTCAACGTCGGCCAATGACACAGCAGAATGCTTTCCAGTTTCTATATCCCCTCCGCTGCTTTGCAGCTACGGTATACTAGATTGCGAATGCAGCTAGATGACTGTGCAGTGCGTCCATTCGACCATATACACCAAAGTGTACCAGACAGCTTCCTATACCGATGCAATTAGGTTATCTACATATTTCCAGCACCTCGATCATAGTGCAGAATTCACGACTACCACTGGCCATCTTTCCCTGTTTCTATGGGCGTCACAGAGTATTCTCGCATTCGTTGGATAAAGTCAGAAATTGACAGATCTCACCACACTGTCTTTGACCAGTCTTCTCTGCAGCATAGTTGCCTGTTTAAACTGCAACTGACCAGAGCCCTGTACCCACTACATCCACGTCTGTGTCCGTAACTGCTGTCCAGGGAAGTCTGTTCCACACCTGTCTTCGCCACAGCACCCACCCAAGTGCACGGGATCTCTCCAGACGCGTGCATAGATGTATAGTACACATAAGAGCGTTGAGGTGACGGTTAAGAAGAAACGTGTCGTTTATGCATGTTGGAGCTCCACATGGACAGAGTTTGAAACATTTCACGTAAGTCTGCTGTGCTATCAATTCCGGAGTATTATTCCACTGTCTGAAGTTAGTACCAGGAAGGCACTGACATGACAGAAATGATCATTCAGCATAAATACACATGCTACAAAATAACGATACGGAGTGCCCTCGAACGTACTAAATAACTGTATAGATGTTGATCTGTATCGTCCTTTTTATGTGTCTCAAATGAATGTAATGCTCTTTGCACGACAATTTGTAGTTCGGAGATGCGGAATGCGCTCAAACTACACGGATTTTGCTAATAAACTAACAGAAAGCGACTATATCTATTCTCATGAGGTGATGACTATTTTTCTTATTATAATAAAATTAAAAATAGGTGTTACCACAAGTCCAGTGTTACTTCATACTTCACGACATCTAATTATAAAGTAGAAACCGCTTGGAGCCGGCCGGAGTGACCGAGCGGTTAAAGGCGCTACAGTCTGGAACCGCACGACCGCTACAGTTGCAGGTTCGAATCCTGCCTCGGGCATGGATCTGTGTGATGTCCTTAGGTTAGTTAGGTTTAAGTAGTTCTAAGTTCTAGGGGACTTATGACCACAGCAGTTGAGTCCTATAGTGCTCAGAGCCATTTGAACCATTTGAACCACTTGAATTATAGCGCATGCTGGAACCTAGAAATGATAGTGTTTTTCCTGACATGTGAGTAGATTGTGTGATACATGCTATTCTGTTATAATGAAATTGCTTACGAAATTAGAACACAAGAATCTGCTGCTAATGCGAATGATTGTCTGCTGGATGACAGGAACTTTACACACAGGTCGCTAGAGGCAGAACAAAACAAAAAAAAAAAAGTTAGATGTCATCTCGCATACGGTATTTGATTGTCGGGGGAATCTTACAGAGTTCTCTACTAGGTGGCATTCCCACACGATTTGTTTTGTAAACACCAGTACAATAAAGCATTGCCTTAGTAAAACAGGACTTGCCATCGTGTAGAAAACGGCAATGTCCTCTTAAATTATGGCTTGCTGCTGTCGAATATCGTGCGACATGTGAACAAATGGCGCGAAAGGCAGCATTTTTGACGTCATTTCGTGTGTCTGAAATGTGTGTAATACGCACGTGCGTGACAGTTTATTTAGACACTGATTTGAACAAGTGGGACACTCTCAGGCTGCGCAATTTGTCCATCAAGCTGCAACAAACTGGCTAAGATATATATTTTTTCTTCGGCTTTTAAATTCTCGCTTTTTCTTTACATCAGTGATAGTTTCGAAATAACAAGGACATTCTGCAGTGGTCGGTAGTTTTCACATAATATTAATGGGATTTTTTTCCGATTTTACACATGGTGGAGATGTATAGGATATGTATAGCTTGACCTCTGCAGTTTGGCTGTGGTGCTGTAGATTTTTTCCTTTTTTTCAACTTCGTGAGGTGTCACAAATAACGGGTGAAGGCTGGAGAGAGACAGATGCGTATGGCATCCTGCAATCAAACGTAAAAACTATACCGATTGTGCTCATAAAACTAAAAGAAAATGGACTGCGCCTATTTTCGTTGAAAGAGGACATTTATTATCGTCGCGATTGTGTTTTCTCTTTTAACAGTTGCTCGTTTGTAGGAGGTGCGTTGACAAGTGTTCTCCATCACAAAACGGCCGGCGCATGCAGGGGCGATTTGGGGGGACAGTCAAGTGTGTGTGTGTGTGTGTGTGTGTGTGTGTGTGTGTGTGTGTGTGTGTGGTCACTAGAGGCAGCTATGCTTTGGTCAGAGTGCAGTTACATTTTAAACAAGCAAGTTGTGTCCGTCACTTATCTGGCTTTGTTACGGCCTTTTATGTCAGTAAAGAGCCACCGCCTCGGCCACCCAGCCACGTGCCCCATCCTGGAGGCTGCCCCAACCGCAGCTGGGCGAATACTCTGCTCCCAGGTACAGCAGTGCCTTTCGCCAGCAGAGGCAGTGGCAGCTGGCCGTTTGAAGAAGGCTGCACCCTGACCGTAGGTGGAGGGAAGCCGGGAGGAGGACTGATGACGGGAGGCGGGAGTATCTATAATTTCGCTAGTTCCTGACCGCGCATCGAGCAGAACAGAAAATGGTGCAAATCGCTCTGAGCACTATGCGACTTAACTTCTGAGGTCATCAGTCGCCTAGAACTTAGAACCACTTAAACCTAACTAACCTAAGGACATCACACACATCCATGCCCGAGGCAGGATTCGAACCTGCGACAGTAGCGGTCGTTCGGTTCCAGACTGTAGCGCCTAGAACCGCACGGCCATTCCGGCCGGCCGAGCAGAACACACGTTCAGCTGTCGCTCCTCTCTCCTGGTGTAATCTTTTGGGACGACGATTTTCCCCAATACATGTGTTGCATTACGTCCCATTGATTATCAGTGCTGTTTCTTCTTCTTTTTTTTTCCACGACAATTTCGATGTGTAATTAGAACAGTGAAGCATTTTCTGTCAGATCTTGTAGCATGTATTGGCTTCTATTACCCAGGCTGCAGGGTGATTGTCCAGCAATGCAGGGAGAGGCTTCTGTAGTGAACTCTCATGCCTAGATACAGTCCTCAGCTGTAAGCTTACAGGTAATGCACTTATTAAACTCCTCTCTGTCCAACTCCAGCATCTCATCAATTGGACACAATTCCCACCCAAAAATAAAAATGGTACCCACCACTCCAGTCTTTTTCCAGTGTTGTTGTTGTTGTGGTCTTCAGTCCTGAGACTGGTTTGATGCAGCTCTGCATGCTACTCTATCCTGTGTAAGCTTCTTCATCTCCCAGTACCTACTGCAGCCTACTTCCTTCTGAATCTGCTTAGTGTATTCATCTCTTGGTCTACCTCTACGATTTGTACCGTCCACGCTGCCCTCCAATACTAAATTGGTGATCCCTTGATGCCTCAGAACATGTCCTACCAACCGATCCCTTCTTCTAGTCAAGTTGTGCCACAAACTTCTCTTCTTCCCAATCCTATTCAATACCTCCTTATTAGTTCAGCATTCTTCTGTAGCACCACATTTCGAAAGCTTCTATTCTCTTCTTGTCCAAACTATTTATCGTCCATGTTTCACTTCCATACGTGGCTACACTCCATACAAATACTTTCAGAAACGACTTACTGACACTTAAATCTATACACGATGTCAACAAATTTCTCTTCTCTTCTCAAATATAGAGCCCCTAATGACATCCCTTTTGACAGCAAAAGATATAAAAATTAGTTATCCTGACCTTGACGGTAGCTACTGGCAACAAAATATTAACACTATTGAAAGTTTGACCAACAGAAATACTAGGCATCTAACAACTTCTATTCGACAGAAAGAACTAAATGAAAGACTATCAGATGATGACTTAATCTACGAAGCATGAAACTCTAAATAAAGAATTCCAAATATTTGCTTTACGAAGATTAAAACCCAGACGAGATAAAGTTATCAGAGATAACATTTATCCAAGAAAATAGTTGTAGCCGCATCGAGTTGTAAGTTCGCTGCGACTACAATGAAAAACTTCAATGGAGGTATTAATTCGCTCTCTTGTAGACGTCGTGATAGAGGCACGCTTATTAACCGATAATAGATTGTTTTAGACCGTTCTGGAATTTTAAAGTTTTTAAGCATCGTCTTGACGTATTAGTCAAAGTTCTGAAGACCAAAGTGATAGAACATATACCGTTCAGCCAGACAACGGAACAGATATTATATGCGAGGGAAAAGTAACTCATCTGATACTTAATCAATTCTGGGACTTAGCCGTCGTGATCTGTGATCGTCACGAACATTTAAGGGCACAGCAATGTACTAAACGCCGATATAAACTCTACAAAAAGACTTGAGTAGGAAACATATATACGCAATCATGAAGAATTCACAGGTACGCCGTGTTGTCGGAAGCTGTAGTCAATGTCAGAATTGCAGATGTAAATCGTAGTTTCAGTTCCTTGAATGACAGATCGGTGTGCTTTGTAGTGCAATGGTTAGATAATTCAGAAGTTCAATAAACTCAGTTATAACTTTAATAGTTCGTGTTGTCTACAGCATTTAATTGAACTTTATTGTGTAACTGTGAAATAATTATTTTCTTGATAGAAGGTCGAAATTAAAGGTGCTTGAGTGACATTATTAATAGTGAACAGTAATTGAACATCTTTGTCACGACGCTTTCTGTGAGTTATTTAGAGAATACATTATCTCTGGATTTACGACGTAGGAGTTGTTGAATTAGCACCGTAGCGACGCGTTAACGACGACGCTATAATACTTCACAAATCAACATCTTCGCAAGACTTTAATGTGGCCTCGGCTTGAATGGTGGAACTTATAATTCGAGATATATTATCTACGTTTCAGCATTCATTTGAAAACCGGGCATAAAAACTACTGTTATCAAGTTTCGCTTAAGCTTATAAGCCCGTCGCGAAAACGCGAAGGATATTTGGTTTAGTGTTTCATATAAAGGGAGTTGTTGCGGTACCGAGTGGTGCAGTCGCTGTGTATAGCAGTAAAGAAGACAGACGTCCTTCGAAAACCATTGCTTCAATTGCAAGCGAGGGCCACTTATACATTTCAGTGTGCAGCTCTATCGACACTCGGATATCTGTTAAAGGGAGATAGTATCTGAAACCAAACAAACAAAGTGAGAAGTTTGTTTTAACAGTTACAGATCTGAGTTGTCGCGATCGACGGACGCCGACGTGTGTCAACCATCCCCATCAAGCCAACACACACACACACACACACACACACACACACACACACACACACACACCAGCCAGCCAGTAGGCGAAGGGTAGATATTGAGCACGTCTGTCACTAGTTTCGGGTGGTATTATGAAATTTTTTCTCGGCAGAGTAACACCAGTTGTACGGCATCGTCAATTGTCATTTCAGGCACTCCTCGTGTAGCGCTTTGCATATCGTTGTGTTACTAGAAACGAACTTTACGATTAATTACGTAATTAGGACCGATATTAACTTCAGTTTCCTCACCAAAATAAAGAAAGTACACTAGCGTAAGCTTCCTATCCTCGACAGTTTTATTTTGTTGGGGTATGTAGTTTGATATTCCATGAGAAGGGCCAGGGTTCGAGTCCTGGAAAGGGCACTGCCTTTTTTAATTCTCCCCAGTCCCGGGCTTGGGTTTGCGTGGGGTGTCAGCACAGCGCTGAGTCAAAAAAACTCCTGCCAAAATACGAAACTCCCAAAAAAATACGAAATTCCCGTAAAAATTCGAAACTCCCGTCAGTTGTTTGGATGGGAGGGGGGAGGGGAAGGTGTGGGCAGGGGTGCCAGGATCCACGTGCCAGCTGTGGAAAACACAATGATGACATCCGACAGTAGGAGTAGCGATAATTAATTGGTCAATTTAATTAATTTTCATAGCAATTTGGTATCAATACTGGGCTCAGTGTCCCAGTACCGTACTCCTAACACACACATATTCCGTATCGTGTCATGTGCCACTCACAAAAAAGATGCTAGACAGGGAGAGGAAGTGTCCATCTGGACAAATCCTAATACGAGTATTTTTTATGTTACTTTATCTGGGAATGTCGATTCTAAATACTCTTTTCACGAAAAGAGTTTGTTGATTTGACTTAGAAGTAAAATGTAGTGCTTTAAGTTATTCGTTTTTGGAGAAAGCTTCTACTTAGTATGAGGGGTATCTTACAGCATATCCGCAATCAACAAAATAGTCATTGCTGTGAAACGTGGCCAGAAACATAATTAAACACATATGTTGATCATAAATCTTTTTTTTTTCGATCATAGTTTTTTCTTCTTCATATGAAGCAATGTGTGGGCCTGTCATGTGGTATACCGGTCGTAATTTGCCGCCGCGTACATAGCCAAACCGCATATGTAATGGTCCCACCGCGATGGTAGAATGACACAGGTTGCTGCAAATGTTTCTTACAAGGGAAACTCCCCATCGCACCCCCATCAAATTGTTTGGTGAGATAGCCCAGTGGATAGATAGTCGGCCAAAACCTGAACACAGATTAAGCGTGAAAACAGGAAGAAGGTGTACTGAACTGTGGAAAAGAAATAAATAGAAACCGTGACAAGTTCAAGATGTGTAGCATCGAGCGAAGGTGAATAGCCGTGGAATTGTGGCTATGTGGTCACGGTGTTGGACTGCGAAGAGGGAGATTCGTGTTCAGTTTTCCTTCGTGTCTCAAAATTCTGAACTGTCCGTCCGCTCATGGGCGTGTTTGCGCGCTGTATTCAAATCTGGGCCTGTGTCGTGGTGTAATGTCAGTTGGCAACAGCGAGGTGTAAGGAAAGGACCTCCCGCCTGTACGTCCCTTCTATTTGCTGTACACGAGTACCACATATTATGACACTCGGGTCCCGTGTTGGAAGTTTTGACTCTTGCATTCCTTTGTTGCAACGTAGTTCACACCAGTTTATTTGCTGTTTTCTGTGAGAGGTCTGTCGGGCATCTCGCCTGCTCTCACCGTTCATCACATTTACTTGCGACATTAATACATTCTTACCACATGACTCATATTCTATAATCAATATATACGAGGGTTGGAACTTTAATAGTGGCAACTATTTATTTACAGCTCGTACAAAATAGATATGTCTTTCAAAGTTTTACTGACCTCTAGAGTAGTCACCAGCATTGTTGCCAGCGTTGCCAGCGATGTGGACGTTGCAGGATACTGTTAGCAGTGCCAGTTGTGTTGACAGTTCGAGCGGCGCGGTCCATTGCCCGACGAATTTGTAGCAGTTCTGAAGCGAATGCCGTGAAGTGTTTTGGAGTGCAGGGGGTGTAGCACTTAGCAGCCCCATCACTCAAATAAATCAGTAATTTTTTTAGGCTCAGATGACTTGAAATATTCGTGCGCGTGTACGGTATGACACAACTGAGTGGAGGAAACGGCACCGCGTGTTGTGCCGGGCGATGCGACAGACGGTGTTGTGCCGCGGCGCTGCCGTCCCAGTGTGAACCACCGGACTCGCTTCAGCCTCGCTTCTATGCTACGCCCTCTGCCAGTGCAGCTTGCCTCTGTGTCGCAGTCTGAGTTGCGTAGCGTTTCATATGCTGTATCGTACTGTATGGACTCACTGACAACTGTAACTCGTCGTTAGAACTTGATATATGAAAATGTAGCTGAATTTGATGACACATCCTGGTCGCTGCCATGACAAACTGAAGTTGGAGATCCAAGTCTGTTAAGATGTAGGAGACATTTTAACAACATTGTGCTTCTCAGTGCTTCTTTATTTTTTATAATTTATAACAAATTCTTTACAATGCCTATTCTTTGTGTACCTACATCGCAAAGCAACGTTTAGAATTTCAACATACATAATTCTCTTTATCACACAATCTGGAACAAATAAAGTAAAAAAAAGAGTCAAGAGAACTGTATGAAGTACATGTGAATCACGTCAAATAATATTTTGTTCAATATTGAAATAATTAAATGAAATCAGGTGAAGATCAGTTTGTGCGAAGCCATCATATATCAGTGCTGCAGCAGACATCTGCTTTTCTAAGCATCAAACGGATTGCGCTGTGTTTCACTTGCTGTTCAAATGGTGGAGAACTGCAAACAGGCTGTAGGATCCGTTCAACAACTAAAAACAGAAAAGAAAATTCTAATGTTAAATTCAACAGAATGAAAACCTGTTTGTATACTGCAGTAGTACGGCTAACAATGCAATGCTACGTTCCCATATGTTTGTGCCTGCCGTTGGTATCACGTCTAGCATTAATAATGCTGATGCTAGAAGAACAAATTAAACAACACGTACAAAGTATAATAATAATAATAATTATTATTATTATTATTATTATTATAACTCTATTGACAAAGCACTGCGTATGTAGTGTAGCAGACTGGTGAATGTGAAAGGGGCGACGCTGCAGCCTCAGTATTGCTGCATTATTCTAGCCAAGGGGTCGGGGGGAGGGGGGGGGCAAGAATGACAGGAAACACAGCAGGCCTTCGACACATACAGGTGGCAACACTGTCCTCTGTGTAGAGGCTGGTAACCTCTACGAAGTAAAAGAAAAAATTTGCGCAAGTCGGTCTAAGAGTGCTTAAATTGGATAGTCTCCAAAAAGACGGAATAACGAACTAAAACTGAAAATGAGAATTCTCCAGCGCTTAACATTTCACTTTATATCTGATAACTGACGGTCTGTGTACAGTCATCTAGTCCGCACCTCAAGCTCCCCACGCCATTCAGGATAGAAGTCAATGCCAACCGCCAATAACAGTGCGGCTATTCTAACATTATATGGAAGTTTCTTTAGGTAGTCTCCACATGCATCGAAATATGCGATCAAAACCCAAAACCTTCCTTTCGTAATCTACACTCTGCCATCTGAGCTATCCGAGGAAGACCTACTGAAGAAAATGGCTTATCCTAAGCAGAGCTATCCGAGTTCTGTCGCTGTATCTTCTGTGTCATCTTCAACGCAGTGTGATGGAAACACTGTACATGGATTGTAATAAATTACAAGAACACGTATTGGTAGAAACACATTATTGTCTCTCCTCATCCATATGCAACAAATCAACACAATTTTGTTTTACCATTCTAGTATAGTAACTCTGTGCATTGTGATCTACATGTTACTGTGTTACTGTTGAAGGGTTGTACTAAGACATTCAACACATCAGGTGCACGGGACAATTGTTGAACTACATGAAGTAAAAGCGTCATAACTTCTGAACGGTTTGCATTAGGACGTTCAACCTGCACGGTTGGCCGCGGAGCATGATGGGAATTAGTATGCGCATGCATTGTTTGATTTAGCGACGAAGCCCACTTGCATTTGGATGGGTTTGTCAATAAGCAAAATTGGCGCATTTGGGGGACTGAAAATCCACAATTTGCGATCGAGAAGTCTCTTCACCCTCAATGGCTGACTATGTGGGGTGCAATAACCAGTTACGGAATAATCGGAACGATATTCCTTGATGGCACAGTGACTACTGTGGAAGGTTTTGGAATATGTTTTCATCTCCATTGTCCTGAGTGACCCCGCTTTCGACAATATGTGGTTCACGCAAGACGGAGCTTGACCCCATCGAGAGTGTTTTGTTTGATGTCCGGAGGAGCACTTTGAGGCCCGAATTCTGTCTCTGGGGTACCCAGAGGCCACTGGCATGGCCCTCTATTGGCCTCCATCTTCTCCGGATCCAGCAAACCCCAAAATCATTTCTGAGCTGAAAAGGACCATTAACGAGATCATCGACAGCGTCGATGTTCTGACGCTTCAGCGGGTCATGCAGAATTTCGCTATTCGTCTGCATCACATCACCGCCAATGATGACAGGCAGATCTAACATGCCATTACCTAAATTCGAATATCTCTAGTGACGTTTACATGTTAAATAAAGTGTGTGCAGAGCGTAGTTTGTAACTAATCAACGTTTCTTTTCATATACTTCAGTAATTAGCATCCTGTAGGTACCCGTGGCCTAGGGGTAGCGTCTTTGATTCCCACCACTGACTGAATTTTGATAAATAATCAGCATTGGCGGCCGAAGACTTCCGGCATAAGAGGGCGGAGGAGCGGATAGAGATTCAGGGCACTCTCTTGTCCTAGGGGTGGGAAATTGCCCCTAAAGGCGGAAGAATCAGCAATGATCAACGACATGAGGATGCAGACGGCAATGGAAACCACTGCATTAAAGACACGTAACGTGTATCCACAGGACATGTGGCCGGTAATTGAGGAAGTGTCATGATGATCTCTCCATTGACAAAAGATTCCGGAATAGTCCCCCATTCGGATCTCCGGGAGGGGACTGCCAAGGGGGAGGTTACCATGAGTCAAAGATTGAATAATCAACGAAAGGATAACGTTCTACGAGTCGGGGCGTGGAATGTCAGAAGCTTGAATATGGTAGGGAAACTAGAAAATCTGAAAAGGGAAATGCAAAGACTCAATCTAGATATAGTAGGGGTCAGTGAAGTGAAGTGGAAGGAAGACAAGGATTTCTGGTCAGATGACTATTGAGTAATATCAACAGCAGCAGAAAATGGTATAACAGGTGCAGGATTCGTTATGAATAGGAAGGTAGGGCAGAGGGTGTGTTACTGTGAAGAGTTCAGTGACCGGGTTGTTCTAATCAGAATCGACAGCAGATCAACACCGACAACGATAGTCCAGGTATACATGCCGACGTCGCAAGCTCAAGAGGAACAGATACAGAAAGTGTATGAGGATATTGAAAGGGTAACGCAGTATGTAAAGGGGGACGAAAATCTAATAGTCATGGGCGACTGGAATGCAGTTGTAGGGGTAGGAGTAGAAGAAAAGGTTACAGAATATGGGCTTGGGACAAGGAATGAAAGAGGAGAAAGACTAATTGAGTTCTGTAACAAGTTTTAGCTAGTAATAGCGAATACCCTGTTCAAGAATCACAAGAGGGGGAGGTATACTTGGAAAAGGCCGGGAGATACGGGAAGATTTCAATTAGATTACATCATGGTCAGACAGAGATTCCGAAATCAGATACTGGATTGTAAGGCGTACCCAGGAGCAGATATAGACTCAGATCACAATATAGTAGTGATGAAGAGTAGGCTGAAGTTCAAGACATTAGTCAGGAAGAATCAATACGCAAAGAAGTGGGATACGGAAGTACTAAGGAATGACGAGAGACGTTTGAAGTTCTCTAACGCTATAGATACAGCAATAAGGAATAGCGCAGTAGGCAGTACAGTTGAAGAGGAATGGACATCTCTAAAAAGGGCCATCACAGAAGTTGGGAAGGAAAACCTAGGTACAAAGAAGGTAGCTGCGAAGAAACCATGGGTAACAGAAGAAATACTTCAGTTGATTAATGAAAGGAGGAAGTACAAACACGTTCCGGGAAAATCAGGAATACAGAAATACAAGTCGCTGAGGAATGAAATAAATAAGAAGTGCAGGGAAGCTAAGACGAAATGGCTGGAGGAAAAATGTGAAGACATCGAAAAAGATATGATTGTCGGAAGAACAGACTCAGCATACAGGAAAGTCAAAACAACCTTTGGTGACATTAAAAGCAACGGTGGTAACATTAAGTGTGCAACGGGAATTCCACTGTTAAATGCAGAGGAGAGAGCAGATAGGTGGAAAGAATACATTGAAAGTCTCTATGAGGGTGAAGATTTGTCTGATGTGATAGAAGAAGAAACAGGAGTCGATTTAGAAGAGATAGGGGATCCAGTATTAGAATCGGAATTTAAAAGAGCTTTGGAGGACTTACGGTCAAATAAGGCAGAAGGGATAGATAACATTCCATCAGAATTTCTAAAATCATTGGGGGGAGTGGCAACAAAACGACTATTCACGTTGGTGTGTAGAATAAATGAGTCTGGCGACATACCATCTGACTTTCGGAAAAGCATCATCCACACGATTCCGAAGACGGCAAGAGCTGTCAAGTGCGAGAATTATCGCACAATCAGCTTAACAGCTCATGCATCGAAGCTGCTTACAGAAGAATGGAAAAGAAAATTGAGAATGCGCTAGGTGACGATTAGTTTGGCTTTAGGAAAAGTAAAGGGACGAGAGAGGCAATTCTGACGTTACGGCTAATAATGGAAACAATGCTAAAGAAAAATCAAGACACTTTCATAGGATTTGTCGACCTGGAAAAAGCGTTCGACAATATAAAATGGTGCAAGCTGTTCGAGATTCTGAAAAAAGTAGGGGTAAGCTATAGGGAGAGACGGGTCATATACAATATGTACAACAACCAAGAGGGAATAATAAGAGTGGACGATCAAGAACGAAGTGCTCGGATTAAGAAGGGTGTAAGACAAGGCTGTAGCCTTTCGCCCCTACTCTTCAATCTGTACATCGAGGAAGCAATGATGGAAATAAAAGAAAGGTTCAGGAGTGGAATTAAAATACAAGGTGAAAGGATATGAATGATACGATTCGCTGATGACATTGCTATCCTGAGTGAAAGTGAAGAAGAATTAAATGATCTGCTGAACGGAATGAACAGTCTAATGAGTCCACAGTATGGTTTGAGAGTAAATCGGAGAAAGACGAAGGTAATGAGAAGTAGTAGAAATGAGAACAGCGAGAAACTTAACATCAGGATTGATGGTCACGAAGTCAATGAAGTTAAGGAGGAATTCTGCTACCTAGGCAGTAAAATAACCAATGACGGACGGAGCAAGGAGGACATCAAAAGCAGACTCGCTATGGCAAAAAAGGCATTTCTGGCCAAGAGAAGTCTACTAATATCAAATACCGACCTTAATTTGAGGAAGAAATTTCTGAGGATGTACGTGTAGAGTACAGAATTGTATGGTAGTGAAACATGGACTGTGGGAAAACCGGAACAGAAGAGAATCGAAGCATTTGAGATGTGGTGCTACAGACGAATGTTGAAAATTAGGTGGACTGATAAGGTAAGGAATGAGGAGGTTCTACGCAGAATCAGAGAGGAAAGGAATATGTGGAAAACACTGATAAGGAGAAGGGACAGGATGATAGGACATCTGCTAAGACATGAGGGAATGACTTCCATGGTACTAGAGGGAGCTGTAGAGGGCAAAAACTGTATAGGAAGACAGAGATTGGAATACGTCAAACAAATAATTGAGGACGTAGGTTGCAAGAGCTACTCTGAGATGAAGAGGTTAGCACAGGAAAGGAATTCGTGGCGGGCCGCATCAAACCAGTCAGTAGACTGATGACTAAAAAAAAAAAAAAAGTGTTACTGATGTTACTCTGACTGATGTTATGCTGGTATACAGAGTTCATTATAAAGCTCGTTAGCTATGCTCGGTAGTGTAAGAAATACTAAAAGTACTCAGAGCGGGACTTTAAATAATAGTGCTTATTACTTTGTCAAGGTCATCGTAAAGAAAATGACTGCTAAGCTGGAGAGTGTCAACAAAATCATTACAATAGAAATTACGAAACCAAACCATTTCAAGCGTCTTGTAAGCCGGTTAGTTAAAAAAAGGTAAAAATGTTTTCTACAAAATCTGTACTGCTGAAAAATACTGACATTTTCGGTGGTCTTCCAGCCTACTTATGGACTATTCTCTACAGCAGAATATGTTTGCCTACAGAGAACATGCGGTAAAGTGTAATACACACGGTCTTCTATCAGTTGTAAAAGTGAGGGTTTGAAGGTGGAGCCGGGGGAGACGTCCGGGGATGTCGTAGTGGTGATGGGAGTTCGGCTGTGTTAAGGAGTACTACATTCCATCACACAGTGCGAAAGCGACGATGTTCACGAACTCTTTGCAGAGATGGATGTATTTTCTGGAACACGGCACGTCCACACTCGTTACAGTGGCCCAGTGTTGTGCCAACACTTCGATGTATCCACAGAACCTGTTGGGGTCACGGCGGTTAACTAGCTCTGTGGTCACAATGCGTAGTCCAGTCTGTGCGACTATATTGCTTGCTCTCTCTCTTTCCACCTATCTATCTGTCTATCTCTCCCTCTCTCTCGCTGTCATTTCGCTACGAGAAGTGACTCTGATTTACTACTGCTGAGGCTGTCGTCACAGTGACACCGACATCGGAGGATTCTGATGACGACCAACACTGGCCGATACTTACAGATCAGTGCGGCAGGGCGTGTGCGATCCAACTGCAGTCGATCTCAACACCCGAACGTACCGACTTCGGACGATGATCGATGGAATTCAGATCAGTTTCTATGTATACAGACTGAAAGGACGCATGAAAATTTGTACCAATGTTCACTAGGAACACGTGCTAACCGCTAGGCCACCCCGACAGAGTGGCTTTGCACAACTGCACAGACCAGGTCAGTATGCGTCGCTGCTCAATCCACATTCCCACTCACGCCTCAGCTTACTTAGTATTTTCCCTAAATTGGTCGCTTCAGTCTACATACAAGTATAATAGACGTTTGAGACTTGAAAAGGTCTCTGGAATCAAAGTTTCTTCTCATCAAATAAGTTTATTTTCTCCAGACATTACCACACGCAAGACAAGCAAGTAACAAGACGTTTGTGGCATCCCGAGTATGAGAAACGTAATGACAGGGGTATGTCTTGGAATCAATGGTCTGAAATCGCTACTTTATTGTAAATAAGAAGCTTCGAACAACGTAAAAATTTGTTGAAGGTTACCTTATGCTTGTTCTGTGACTGGCTACCCATTTCAGCATCATGTATAATCCTAATACAGCATGTTCTCTACAACACAGGCAAAATCAGTATTGGAAATTTTCGGTCTCACAAAATTATGTGTTCAAGGTAGAAAGATCATGAATGTCCATTTTGATGCTTAAAGATTCCGTAGTGGATCAGTTTTGTGTTGTGGTAGGTGGGCATTAGGTGTCTTACGTTTTGATGATAATCCTTAATGACGTTCTTATGCCACTAGGGTGGTAATTCTGTTGTATGAGGTGGTTTGCAAAAGTGGTGTATGTGTTTCCATTTTTCAGTACTTCAGTTGTTCACAGCGTCTTAGTCCGAAATTTATATCTGTCTGTCACACATACACTGAATGTCAGTCTTTGAAGGTTAACTCACATACTTCTGTTTTGCTTGATTTAACTGAAGTTAAGACACAAGGTAATTAAAGACATTAACTGCCAGTGGGCTTTGATTTGTATCAATGCAGAAAGTCGGAAATTCGTCTCAGACCAGGAGTCGAAACCTGGTCTCCCGCTTACTTGGGAGATGTGCTGACCACTCCGCCATCTGGACACGGTGGTCAGTCTAACTGCACGAAGAAACAGACACCACACATTTTCAATTGAGGCAAGTACGGTTAGTGATAGATACCTTCAGTGCAGATGCACACCAAGCTCGAACCCTTATGGGAATCTGCGAAATGACGTGAGTAGTGACGATAATGGGCAAGGGTTACCACATCGGCAGTGTGTGGATAAGCTGAGAATTTGGGTCTGATGGGAAGCGTGCAGGTACAGACCATATAGGTGTGTTGACCACTGCGTCTGGATGGCGTAGAGGTCAATGCATCTGCCCAGTGAGCAGGAGGCCTAGGTTCGAATCGTGGTCCGGCACAAACTTTCAACTTTCCCTATTGATATAAATCGATCTTCAGAGGCAGCTAATGTCTTCAATTCCTTCATGCCTTGCTTCATACTGGCTGCAGGATCAAAATCCTAAGCGTCTCGAGTATGTAATGCACTGTCTCTATCTATATCTCACTTACACCAATAACTGAAGAAAGAGATTCTCACCTCCTTGATGAAATGGCTTTTGACTTGATCTAGCCTAACGGCCTTTAGCAGTGCATTTCAACCGGTCCTATCTGACCTTGCTAAGTCCTGGCTCACCCAGGACCGAACCAAGTTACCCAGGACCGGTTAAAATACACTACTATACAACACATTCAGATATTTTCATTTTAGTATAAATTACTTAGAAAAATCAATGAAAATGGATATTTTCTCTAAACACAGGCGCTTATTATAAAATAATTATTTTTTTCAACAAAAATATCAATGTAAGAAAATAAATGCAATTTTTTTAAATCGTGCATTTATGACAAAAATTTTAAGAACTGTACCATTCCTTATCCAAAATTTTTCTAATTCTTTCTTCTTGAGCAGCCATAACATTTTTATGAACCCATGTTTATAAATGTTTTTTGAGACGACTCTTGATACACTTCTACCACATTCGCGTCTACCTTTAATTTTCTGATATTCTTTGCTACATTTCTTACATATATTACAATATCACCTTTTCGATACTTATCTTTATGAAATTCATCAATATTTTTTATCCATACAGTTAGTAGACTGTTTCAGCTGTTTGCTGTTGTCTTTTTAAAAGATATAAAATTAAATAGGAAAAAATACAATTTTTATAAAATTCACATCATGAACTGTATATCATGAAATTTATTATTTCAATTTTTAAGTTTCTTCATTCTTTTATACACACATCAAAAAAGTTTTGCCTCATCCCAACTCCCAGAACTCCTGAAGATTGACGTTGACTGTGGATATTGTATCACAGACAAAGTCCCTTTGGCCGTTCAGAGATGTCACTAAACATGCCCAAGGATGTAAACAACCATGCATGAGCAGCATCTATTAGACATAGGGAGTCCGACAGCCAATCAGTTCCAGTCATTCCATCAGGAAGGAGGTACATGCCTTGTGTAGTCTTTAGTTCAACTAAGCCTAGACGTCAATACCACGGTTATATCGTGTCCGCATTGCTACTTTATGGCAGGATGGGTGAGGGAAGAGTCCAGGCGTCTCAGAGTGAACTAAAGCGATGTTGTTCGGACATGGAGGAGATTCAGAGACACAGGAACTGCCGATGACATGCCTCGCTCAGGCCGCCCAAGGGCTACTACTACAGTGGACGACTGCTACCTTCTGATTATGGCTCGGAGGAATCCTGACAGCAACGCTACCATGTTGAATAATGCTTTTTGTGCAGCCACAGGACGTCGCGTTACGACTCAAACTGTGCACAATAAGCTGCATGATGCGTAACTTCACTCCCGCCTGTCCATGGCAAGGTCAATCTTTGGAGCCGGGGCACCATGCAGTGTGATACAGCCGAATGGATGGCTCAGGATTGGCATCATGTTCTCTTCACCGATGAGTGTCACATATGCCTTCAACCAGACTATCGTTGGAGATGTGTTTGGAGGCAACCCAGTCAGGCTGAATGCCTTAGACACACTGTCCAGTGAGCGCAGCAGGGTGGAGATTCACTGCTGTTCTGGGGTGGCTTTATGTGGGGCTGACGTACGCCATTGGTGGCCATGGAAGGCGCCATAATGGCTGTATGATACGTGAATGCCATCCTCCGACAGATAGTGCATATTGGCGAGGCATTCGTCTCATAGTCCACATCTTGTGAATGACTTCCTGACTCGACTACAGTGACCAAGATGTTCTCCAGACATGAACCCTATCGGCAATGCCTTGGATAAATTGAAAAGGGCTGTTTATGGACGACGTGACCCACCAACCACTGTGAGGGATCTACGCCAAATCGCCGTTGAGGAGTGGGACAATCTGGACCAACAGTGCCTTGATGAACTTGTGGATATTATGCCATGACGAATACAGGCATTCATCAATCTAAAAAGATGTGCTACTGGGTATTAGAGTTACTGAAGTGTGTAGCAATGTGGACTACCACCTCTGAAGGTCTCGCTGTGTGGTGGTAGAACATGCACTGTGTGTTTTTCATGAGCAATAAAAAGGGCGGAAGTGATGTTCATGTTGATCTCTATTCCAATTTTCTGTACAGGTTTCAGAACACTAGGAACTGAGGTAATGCAAAACTCTTCTCAATGTGTGTTTTTCACTTTCATCTGTTCTTTTACAATTAATTGACATTCCCATTCAGTAATTAATTTAGAATACTTACCTGGTAACATAATGTTAAACTCATTATTAAGATCCATACAAATTTTTTCTCCATATATAGTATTTAAATATTCACATCCAGCAATATTATAATAAACATTTATCTCTGATTCACCATGTTCCTTAATCTCTTTTGTTGTTGAGATTCTTGATTATAGTCTCCATTATACAGAAAAATTTTATTACACTTTTTTATAATTTTTAATGCCTGTATGGTAATGTATCTATTTTATTTCCAAAATGTATCTTTCATCATTGCAGGGACTTAATGCTTTCTTGTTTATTTCAGCTGTGTACATTTTATGTTTTTCACTTCAAATCGTATTAATTTTTTCTTTTCTTCTCTATTGGTAAACAAACAATTTTTATAATCTTCTAACCTTAATCTACTTTTAACAATAAATTTTAGAGCTCCTTTAGATTTTTTCTCTATTTATAAGCATGTTTTTTTGCTCTTTAACTACAAAATTCTTGCATTATTTTTCCATTGACTCATCTTTCATTTTTCCTAAAACTCTCTTGTTTACTTCTGGAATACCATAAATATTATTTTCAGGATAACCACTTGTATCAAATGTATCAATCATTATTTTCGTGACTTCATAGAAATCTTCAGTTTTTATATTGTAGATATAACTGACTGTATCTTGATAACACAACTCCATATTGTCTCCATATTTTGGTTTCATTATTCTCTAGCGAAAATCATACATCAGTCGTTTAGATAACTGAAGTATATTCATTCCAATAATGACTTGTTTATTAAATGTAATTTTTGTTTTATTCATATGAATACCAACAAGATTTTCATTAAATATAGTTCTCCCTTTAAAGTTTGGTTTTGCTATAAGTTTATCACACTTTTCTCTGACTGATACGCATTTTATATCAACTCCATTTCTCATACTTTCTATTGTCTTTCCAAATACTGAATAATTCATAAATTTTTTGAATATCATTTTTGGCTCCACCTCTCATTTCTGTATTTAAATCTCAATACTTCTTCAATCAATCATATTGTTTAAATTTTAAAAATCTATGTATTTTTGTTGTTTTCATTCAAAGAAACAGATACTGTTTAAGATTTCTATAGTGAACTACATAATTATGTTTATCATTCAGAGTAGGCAACAATTTGCTTTCTCTAGTTCCTGGCACATTTTATTTCCAGGAGCTAATGATAAATCTTTGTGTAAATTGTGTAATTCTTTTGGATATTCTAAATGTAATACAAAAAATTTTACGCAATTTGAACAATATCCGATATTTGACTTACATTTGTACACTCCCATTCATATCCATCATTTGGTAAATGATGACTCATAGTATAACCACATAAATTATTCACATCTAATTATGCTAAATAATTTGGTAATTTACTATCAAAATCCTTCATATATTTATTGTTTGCTTTAACATATCTTCTACAACACTGTTATTCCTACTCTTATTCCCTTTTCAACCATTAACGCCATTTAATAAGCACATAGTAAATCAAGTGGTTGTTTAATCATTTCCATCATTGTGTACCAAGATAATAGTGCTGCAATAAAATACCAAAATGGGTCAGGATAATAGGTTTTTATATAAGTTTTTCTAAAAAATTATTCTAAAATTTTCAGTTTTAAGATATATATTATGATATTAACCTAGATTTTAACACTGTTTTTTTTTCAAACTATTTTTGCATGTTTATAATCTTCATCACTAATTTCACAGCCATTCATATCATTAAAAAAATTTTCTTTTGCTGGTAATTCAAAATTCTTCCAAGAATACATATAGTCTTATGGATATACACCTTTTCTAATCACTAGATTAAATGACTCTTCTGGGAAAAATATTCTAATTTTTTTATCTCTTCAAATTTGATGAAAGTTGATCAAGTAAAGAAGCCATAAATTTAAATGTGCCAATAAATCTCATTTTCAAATTTTCTGATCACTTACAAAAACTAATAAATAAATCAGTACAAGATCTCGTATGTTTTAACTATAAATTACATTTGCTATATAATGGATTAATATATTTTCCAGTTAAATGATCATGGTGTTGAACCTTTTTATTTTTCTGTGAGTAATGACATATACACAGTGTACTAACCTTAAATTTATTGTCTTGATTGTACTTCAGGAGTTAATGGTTTCGTTTCTTCAACTTTAGAATAAATTATTTCAAATATCTTCAACTTATTTTTTAATTTTTTTACAGTCATCAGTCTTCTAACAGGTTTGATGTGGCCCAACACGAATTTCTTTCCTGTGCTAGCCTCTTCATCTCAGAGTAGGACTTGCAACCTATGTCCTCAATTCCCTGCTGGATGTATTCCAACCTCTGTCTTCCTCTACAGTTTTTGCCCTCTACAGCTCCCTCTAGTACCATAGAAGTCAGAATGTTATCGATCCCTTCTGCCTTATTTGATCTTAAATCCTCCAAAGCTCCTTTAAATTCTGATTCTAATGCTGGATCACCTATCTCTTCTAAACTGACTCCTGTTTCTTCTTCTATCACATCACGCAAATCTTCCCCCTCATAGAGGCCTTCAATGTACTCTTTCCCACTATGCACTCTCTCCTCTGCATTTAACAATGGAATTCCAGTTGCAATCTTAATATTACTACCCTTGCTTTTAATTTCACCGAAGATTGTTTTACTTTCCTATATGCTGAGTCAGTCCTTCTATCCTTTCTTTCTCAATTTCTTCACATTTTTCATGCAGCTATTTCGTCTTAAATTTCCTGCATTTCATATTTATTTCATCCCTCAGCGACTTGCATTTTTGTATTCCTGAATTTCCCTGAACATTTTTGTACTTCATTCTTTCATTGATCAACTGAAGTATTTCCTCTGTTATCCATGGTTACTTTACATTTATCTTCTTCATACCCATGTTTGTCTTTTCAGCTTCTGTGATTGCCCTTTTTACAGATGCCCATTCCTCTTCAATTGTACTGCCCACTGGACTATTCTTTATTACTGTATCTACAGCCTTAGAGAACTTCAAGCGTATCTCATCATTCCTTAGTATTTTGTGTCCTCCTTTTTTGCATATGTATTCTTCCTGACTAATCTCTTAAACTATTCTTCATCTCTACTACATTGTGATCTGAGTCTATATCTGCTCCTGGATATGTCTTACAATCCAGATCTGATTTCTGAATCTCTGTCTGACCATGATGTAATCTCACTGAAATCTTCTCCTATCACCCAACCTTTTCCAAGTATACTTCCCCCTCTTATGATTCTTGAACAGAGTGTTCGCTATTAGTTGTTGAAATTTATTACAGAACTCAAGTAGTCCTTTTCTTTTTTGATACATGCAATAAATTTCTTTGGACAATTTGGTCTTCTATAAACAACAGGACCTTTATAGTGTCCATTTATATATTTAATATACCAATAGAATCCACTTGGTTCATGTTTTGATATTTCATTGTATATGAATTTTCTGGATTCGGTTAGCAGTTGTCCACTTTCAATAGTAAACTTTCAAATCAGCATAAATGACAAATGGAACTTTTTGTGTAGGTTGATAATTTTGGCATTTCTACTTTTGGCGTTTTTACTTTTAATGGTTTTATTAATTAAACAGCTTGATGTGGGATTATCTACTTTTTCTTTACTAGTGAAATGAACATAAAACATAAATAAATTTTCAATTTGGTCATTCATAATTTGACTCAAAACAAACTTAGATAAATTTTAAATATAACTATTATGTGAATTACTTCCATCCTTGGAATAAAAGAGATATATATGTTACTCTCTCTTACATTTTGGAGTTTTTAATGGATACACAATTTTTATCAAATGAATTAACATTAATAGATACATTAATTCTAGTCTCAATTTTTGGGATATGGCCAACTACAACAGCAAATTCAAATTTTTCAAATTTACAGTCAAGATCAAGACCAACATTTTTATATTTTGTAACTGTTCCTGATTTTTTGTCTACAGCTTATAATGCAGATTTTATGGCCCACAGACAACACTTTTTATATTTATTTTTTACATTAAAGTAGGCTATTTTATTTTTATTTCATCCAGTAATTCAATGTAAGATGATCATCTCAATGTAACATATCTATTAATCCCTATCTGTAGTTCTATAATTCTATTTAATGACCATCTTGATTCCCATGCTTGAAAATTATACATTCTTCATAAAATATCCCATTTACCAATCTTAAGTTTTTAATTAATTCTCTCTCATTTGTAATGCTATAGTTCTCTGTTTGGAAATCAAATTCCAGAATGAAACTTCCTGGCAGATTAAAACTGTGTGCCCGACCGAGACTCGAACTCGGGACCTTTGCCTTTTGCAGGCAAGTGCTCTACCGTTGGTCGGGCACACAGTTTTAATCTGCCAGGAAGTTTCATATCAGCGCACACTCCGCTGCAGAGTGAAAATCTCATTCTAAATTCCAGAATATTTTTATTTGTCTGCATTTGATACTTACAATAAACTTTAAAAGTTACTATCAATTAACAATGTATTCTCAGATTATCTTCCACAGTTTTAATAAGTTTCAGTTTTACTGCACTCAAGAAATGATTAGGTTCAATTCATTTTCTACTATTTTCAAAACTTATAGTTTGTAAAATATTTGCAAATGCATTATCAACTATATAATCATGAACTGTTCTTCTGTTTTGGTTCTCAAATAAATCAATACAAAAATTAAATAATTTTTCATCATTAGTTCTAGCTTTTTGTTTCACAAACACACCAGTAAAATTGGAAATATTACTTTCAATGGCTTAGTTTCACTGTTTTAAAAAATTTCATCATTGCTTCCAATTTTATAATAAGGTAATTGTTTCCAAACCCTTCCACCTACATTATTCCTACTAATAACTCTAATTAGATAAACTTTGTTTAATCCCATGTAACCTCATAAGTTATTCGTTTTACAATAATCATGAAGGTGAACAAATGTGAATTTCTGCAGTTGACTTTCCTATTCGTAGGAAATAAAATTTATTAGATTTGTAAAAAAATACCTTTGAAAATTTCCACTGCTAAGATTTCTTATTTAAGGGGACCACACCTTGCCTATCTAACCCATGTTAATTTAAGCAGGTATTTGACCATTTCTAAAAAAAACTTTTTAATGCAGTACCTTAATATTTTTACTGTATGTTACATGATACTAATAGAGTCAACTGTACTAAATCTACTTTATCGATTTCATAGTTTTTAAGAAATACTTTTTAATTTATTAACAAATAATATTAATTTTTTTTCTACATGTAATATTTTTTGTGAACTTCCTAATGGGGGGAATATTAATGAATGTAGTACCAGAGGTGGTTTTTTTATGTTATGCAGAGTCTCTGAAAATTTCATTCATTTATGATAGTTTCTGATGTAATGGGGCATATGTACTGAAAAATTTTAATTTGTGGGAAATTAACTTTAAAGAAAAAATTTTTGAAATTTGTTACTTACAGTTAATTAAAACTGCCCTGCTACATACGATGGCCCTTCTTTGGCCTCTAGCTGGTCTTCTAGCATCTTTTTCACCTTCCTGGATGTTTGTCTTGCTTTCTTGGCCGTATTACTCGTAGATGCATACCTGTCCGCATCAGCTGTCCTTATTTTATCGCAATGTTGCAGCCCAGTGAACATATTTTCACCAGGATTAATTCCCAGCTTTTTCAGTACCCAACACTTTCCAATATTACCACAATTGAATGTGATAATAGCATCATGAAATCCTAGTTTCCTTGTCTTCATGCCTACAAATACAGTTTTAGGAAGACGGTTCCAAATTATGCTTCTGAAACATTCATTTGGGTTCAGTGTCTGCTCATGCAGACATTTCCTTAGAAGGTCAGGACGAGCCAAGTCTCTGAAAATAGGTTTAACTGCCAATAACAGCAGCAGGAAGACAATGCTGGCGAGAATAAGATTCTCCAGTTGCATGAGCCCTACTGTATTTGCACCAAGAATATTCTCCTGATGGAAATAATCCATGACATGGCTTATCATTAGTAGAGGACTTATGGAAGAATATGGCCCCAACATCTCTCTTCATTGCCTCCAGATTGTCTTTATTCCTCCTAATTGCCTGCCCATAGTATACCTGCAAGTTTTCTATTTCAGTTTTAGTTAACTGACCCTGTCTGGTCAACAATTTTCCATCTTCTAATTTTTTTTTTCCTCTCATATCAACAGTTAGTTTTCTCAGCATTGTTCCCAAATGTTTTTGAACATGGCCTACACATTCTATTTTGCTAATAATGGTATCTCCATATGGCTTAGAGTTCATCACATTGTTGTATGTCTTACTGTCACCATCACCCAAATATTTGGTGTACTGTATGCCTCGTGTTTCAATGGAGCGATGAAATATTTGTTGTACTCCATGAACTCCCATACAACTACTTGTTCCTCAAAAATGAGGCACACAGTTGTGTTATTTATGTTCATCAACTCTACAATATTTGCAATACTTAGACATTCTCTCCACATCTAACACTACTGGTGTCTACACTCGTGGCAGTCACTACTCCATTCAGAGAAGTATGTCCTCATTTCTGTCAACTTCCATCAAGTGCAACTGCAATATCTAAACATCCATCATTTTCTTCCACTGCTACCCTAGCAGCCAGTTTCATACTTTCCTCACTGATCTCACATATAGCTTACTCTTATATTGCAGTCAGTTTTTCAAATTTATTTGGTGGTTGATGTAAGTTCATCACTGAACAAAATGTTCTCCCTGCAGCAATACCCTTGCTAATGGATTGTAAAGCATAAACTAATCTGGTATTGATTTCATAAGGGCTACTTGCATCTGGTTTTGAAGAACTCATAAATGAAATCACAGCTGAGTATTTAGTGCAAATTAAATTCAAAGCATTTGCTAGGCCTTCCCTCCCACTGGCACTCTCACAAATTTTCACACTCTGTGATTCACCACCCTGTCTGCATTGTACAAATTTAGAAATTACATCTGATAATATTCCTAAATTTATAATAATGTTGCTGCACCCCTAGTCACTTACAGTAAATTCGTTGTAACTCTCTTGAAATGGTGAGAGCTTCTTTGATGATGCACTTGTTGAAGAATTACAATTAGAAACATCGTTGCCAGGTGACATAACCTCTTGTACAGAAAGCTTTCTAAACTTGTTTCCTCCAAACTGTTGTTTCTTGAAAATGCCTTTACGTTTCGTCATCTTCAATAAACACAACAAAACAATCATTGCAAATGTAAGTATAACAACTACTCACAATCACATTTGAACAAAACTAACCGTGTGTTTCAAAGCATGTTGTTTACAAACAGCAAAAACATAAGAATACCAACTGTAGCATTCCAAGGATAGCCACAAAATTAGGGTGTAAAAAAAATCCCTAATGTGCAATGTAGGGAACATAAAGATCCAAAACATATGCAGGCAAATGGGTGACAGAAAGGTGGCCATGGCACATAAACACACATGGTAGGAAAATTCTCTTTCATGATCGAAAAATTTTTTTTCAGCAAAATCCTTTTCAGAGTACTTAAATATAAACCTTAATCTATCGCAATATGGTGAAAACTGAAAATCGATTTTTTTCGACCTGAGCCACAGTGTGGTCCCCTTAATAGATATCTACATATTAAGTATGGGCTGATTCTTTTTTCTTATTTTTCACATAGTCTAAAGTGCAATTTTTACATTTACTATCATGTTTATCTTTATGTGATGGATGAAATCTAAATTTTTAATCTGTTGACAAGTTTTACGTTTTCTTAAACTATTTGGTTCTTCTTTTTCATTAGTAGTCATAGATAATAATATTGCCAAATGTTTTTCACTCGGAATTCGTTGTAAATGATTTTTATAATAATATTTAGAAATATTTTTCCACATATACAGGGAATTCCTGTACTGTTGTAATTTTTTGTGTGATATTCATGTAAAATCCACACTGTCTACACATTGTTCTATATCCAGCTTTTGTATATTTCCATGAAGTAAAGTTATCAGTTGACTTCTAAGTGCTACAATATTTACAAAATTTATATTTGATACAAGGTTGCTCTGCTTCTTGTTCAACTGGCTCCATTTATATAGGAAAAAGTTTATTACAGAAATAAAATTAAAAAATTTTTCTGTTAAATGGAGTCGATTATAGATCTAATCAACAGTAAGTTTACATATAAGTATTTATGATTATTGATGTAAGGAATAATCCCTGGTTTTATGCAAATCAAGTTGCTGGTCTACTGTAAATCATTTGGAAATCTTGATAGTCCTGCTTCTGGACTACCTAAATATATACGAAATTCAACAAAATTTATCAATGACCCAGGTCTATGCTCTTTAGTTATGAGATCAAAAATGCCTTTTGAAGATTGGATTTATGAAGAATGTTTACCAGTAATTATAAAACAAGGAGAATATAAAATTAAGTAAAAAATAAATACCAAACAACTGGCTTCGAAAATTAAAAAAAAATTGATAAGATCACATACAAAACATAAATGGACTAGTTGATACAAAGGTTACATGAAAGTAACGAAGAAATAAATACATTATTACCACACATTGTTCCTCAGACATTTAATAAAATTTATGACCGACTTTTATTCTTTTAAAGTAATTTGACAATAATTGTGAAGACGCTTATTACTTAATTAGAGCAGAAGGAAAAAATTTACAAAAGCGATTATATAGAATCGAATGTTGATGATAAACATGCAGAAGGTCAGCAGCCATATTATGGAGAGACGTAACTGAGTGTCATTTATTTTTATTTATTTACACATGTAGTTCTGTAGGACGAAATTCAGGAAGTCACCTAGTGATACATGGCTGGCGACCACAGGGCCCCGAGCTGAGTCCTGGCATTGCTTCCACTTACTTATGCCAGGCTCCTCACTTTTATCTTTCCTATCTGGCCACCCTCGGCCAGCTCTTGTTCTTTTCCGACTCTGACGCTATTAGGTTTCGAGGGCTAGGGGTCTTTCATTTTCCAGTCGATACTTCTCATGCAGCATCTGACCCGGAGTGGGCGGCTGCAAAAGGCGTCTGTATCCAGAACTGCGGAAGGCAACGGAATACCACTGCAGATCTTCCCTGCATAATGCAGTCTCCATTTTATGCACAAAAAATGGCTTCCTCTCATGTTAAATCAGTGTCCAGAGGTAAAATAGTCCCCCATTCGGATCTCTAGGGGGGACAACTTGAAAGGAGGCAAAAAATCAAAACGAGAATTGGTACCTGGAATGTCAGAACTCTGCTACAAGCAGGAAAACTAGAAATCCTTAAAAGAGAGATGGAAAAGAATCATATGGACCTCGTAGGGGTTGCTGAGGTAAGATGGAATGGACATGGAGAGTTGCAGTAAGATGAATATGTATTCTACTACTCAGGAGGAGAAGTAAAAGGAATTAATGTAGTAGGAATGATTATGACAAAGGAATTGGCTAAATGTGTGGAATATGTAGACTATGCAAATGACTGGGTTATTGGTGTAAGGCTGAAAGGAGCACAAAAAGATTTACTGATTGTCCAGGTGTATATGCCAACTTCAGAACATGATGACCAAATTGTAGAGGAAACGTACAATGCAATAGAGAGAATAATGGACGAAAATAAAAAATGCTGCAAAATAGTAATGGGAGACTGGAACGCCATTGTGGGAGAAGGGAAAGAGGGAAACATAGTAGGCAGTCATGGTCTTGGAAAGAGAAATGACAGAGGTGAATGGCTAATTGACTTCTGCATGGAAAGGCAGCTGATAGCGGCAAACACATGGTTCAAGAACCATAAGAGGTGGCTCTACACTTGGAAATCACCAGGGGATAAATACAGAAACCAAATCGATTTTATACTGGTAGAAGAAAGATAGAGGAATTGAATCAAGAAGGTGCACACATTACCAGGTGCAGATATTAATAGTGACCACAACTTACTTATGGCAGAAATAGAAATAAGAATGAAAAAACTGAAAAAGGCGACAATGGTGAAGAAGTAGGATTTAGAGAAGATAAGGTCCAACAAAGAACAAATTACAGAAATGCTGTCTCGGGACTTTCCAAACACATTACGAGACAAAGAAGCACCTGATAATGCCAACGAGTACTGGAATATGCTGAAAGAAGGAATCATTAAAGCAGGACAGCAAAATATAGCATATGTAAAAGGGAAAAGGTCAAAAAAACCATGGGTCACACAAGAAATGATTTCCAAGATGGAAGAGAGAAGAAAATTGAAAAACAAGAACACTGAAGATGCAAGAAAGATATACCGAAGGTTAAATAACGAACTGCGAAGAGAGACAGAGCAGGCTAGGAAAAAATGGCTAAAAGAGGAATGTGATGAAACTGAAGAACTGGACAGGAAGGGAAGATACGACTTACTATACAACAGAGTAAAGACTATGACATGGGAACAAAACAGAGCAGGAAGTGCTACTATGGAAATTTTGAGTAAAGACGAAGAGGTAGTGTACAAAGATCGTGACGATGTCCTCCAGAGATGGGAAGAATATATAAAAGAGCTATATGACACAAATAGCAAACCAGAAACTCTGGATCTTGAATCACACAACAGTGTAAGCGATGAAGAGAAAGGACCGACCATCATAATGGAAGAAGTAAAGTCTGCCATTGCTGCAATGAAAAATGGCAAAGCAGTAGGTACAGATACAATACCAGGAGAAATACTAAAATGCTTGAACCACAATAGAATAAGAGAAATATTGAGCTTATGTAATAAAATATATGACAGTGGTGAATGGCCTGAGGACTTTTTGACAACAGTAATGATTCCATTACCGAAAAAACAAGGAACCAAGAAATGCAGCGAGCACAGGACAATAAGCCTCATTTCACATGCAGCCAAAGTGATGTTAAGAATAATTAATAAAAGGCTTGAAAAAGTAATAGAGGAGAATCTCGACGAGGAGCAGTTTGGCTTTAGATGGAATACGGGCTCCAGAGATGCAATAGGGCTCCTACGAATCTTGGGAGAAAGGTTTATTGAAAAAGGAAGAGACCTATATATGTGCTTCATTGATTTAGAAAAGGCATTTGACAATGTGGTTTGGGACAAGCTGGCTACTATTATGAGGGAAAAGAGAGTGGACTGGAAAACCAGAAGACTTATAAACTCATTATACCTTAATCAAAAAGTTTCAGTTAAAGTGAGAGGAGAAAGTACAAACTGGACCAGACTAGGGAAAGGAATAAGACAAGGATGCTGTTTATCACCTACTCTTTTCAACCTGTACTTGGAAAATATGATTGACCAATGCTCATTAGATGACAAAGGAGTAGAAATTGGAGGAAGAAGAGTAGGGTGCTTGAGATTTGCTGATGACATGGTCCTTCTAGCCACAGGGGAAAAAGAATTACAGGATTTGATGGACACCATTGCTACTAATGGAAAAAATATGGAATGAAAATTAACACAAATAAAACAAAAGTATTGGCAATAGGAGGAAATAAGGAAATAAAAATTGTGCTGAATAGAGAAACACTAGAACAGGTGCAAAATTTTAAGTATCTTGGAAGCAGGATAGACACCGACTGGAAGTGCACCACAGAAATTAAAACAAGGATAGCAATGGCAAAAGAGGCGTTTTATAAGAAAAGGAGAATCTTCTGCAGCGGTCTAGACAGAGAACTCAGAACGAGACTCATAAAATGTCTTGTATGGAGTGTCCTTCTATATGGCGCTGAAACATGGACTTTGAGGAAGAAAGACAGAGAAAGGCTGGAGGCTTTTGAGATCTGGACATGGTGGAAGATGGAAAGAATAAGTTGGATGGACAGAGTAAAAAATGAAGAGGTACTGAGAAGAGTGGGAGAGAAAAGACAGTTACTAGATGTAATAAAGAGAAGAAAAAGAAATTGGATTGGGCATATATTAAGAAAGAATGACGGACTCATAAAAACAGTTTTAGAAGGTTATGTAGAAAGGAAAAGGAACCAAAGAAGGAAGAGATTCCAGATACTGGATGACATGATAGACGGTACAACATACAGCAGCCTTAAGAAGGAAGCAATGGATCGCAGAAAATGGAGAGGCAAAGGACCTGCTAATATAGCAGATAACTGATGATGATGATGATTTCCAAAGTCATGAAACATGTTAGTATATGAAATTACAGCATAAAAATAATAACAGATAAAATAAAATGTTTATGAATCCAAAAATGCCAAGCTATAAGTTTAAGTAACCGCAATCAACAATATAACATAGGAATCAGCTTAATTTTTAAAGGAACTCCTCAACAGAATAGAAGCAGAAACCTATGAGGAAACTCATCAGTTTCGATTTGAAAGCACATGGATTACTGGTAAGATTTTTCAATTTTTGTGAGTGAAAGCTGGTAAGCCTTGGGAATAAGCTGATATTGTTAACAAGAAACAACAGTAAAGAATGTATATATTGAAATTCCAATGTCAGGACAAAGAGACTAGTGAAAAGGAGTCAACAAGTGGTTCGAAAGTACACTACTTACTGCCTGAACTGCCCGTTTCTGAGCCAAAAATATCCTTTGAGAATGCAAAGAGTAACCCCAAAATATGACACTATAGAATGTAAGCCGATGAAAATAAGCAAAGTAGACTAATATTCATGTCACTTACTTCAGATACCGGTCACGAACAGTAAAAAAGGCAGCATTAAGACTTTGAACAAGATCCTGAACGTGGGTTTCCATGATAGTTTACTATATGGACACCTAGAAATTTGAACTGTTCAGTTTCATTAATAATATGCCCATTCTATTAAATTAAAACGTCAGGTTTTGTTTAATTGTGTGTTAGAAACTGTAAAAACTGAGTCTTACTGTGATTTAGCTTTAGTTCATTTTCTACAAGCCATGAACTCATGTCATGAACTGCACTATTTGAAACAGAGCCAATGCTGCACACAACTTCCTTCACTACCACGCTAGTGTCATCAGCAAACAAAAATATTTGAATATTAAGGTGTCTGCAGAACGCCTATTGTACTGCAACAGTGAAGCGATTTTGTGTACCAGGAGCATTGCGATAGGGAGAGAATTACAGAAAGCCGTCAGCTTTGTGTCGCAGAAAGAGTGATGATGATGATGATGAGGTCCCACACTCCGAGGAGCGTAGGGGAACAATGCGGGAGACCCGCACCGCCGACTAGGCAATGTATTAGCGGAGGTGGTTTGCCATTGCCTTCCTCCGACCGTAATGGGGATGAATGATGATAGTAAAGACGACACAACACCCAGTCATCTCTAGGCAGGGCTAAATCGCTGACCCCCCCGGGAATCGAACCTGGAACCCCGTGTGCGGGAAGCGAGAACGCTACCATAACACCACGAGTATGCGTAGCGTCGCAGAAAGAGTACTGGATACATAGTAGATGTTCCATGGTGTGATGCTAGCCTAATGAAAACAGCAGTACAATAGAAATACACATGCAGAATGACTCCAGCAATGTGATAGATGCCCTTTCAACAGCCCAGCAGCCTTGTGATGTAGACGCACCTGAGGGCTAAATTAGAGTCGTGGTGAGGCGTCTGCAGAAAGACAGTGTTATGCAATGGCGAAAAAGTTTCTGTGTCCAAGCGTCAATCTGTAGGTGCGAGGGTGACACTAAACCAGCAGCTGTACTTCGGTTACAGGCTACTGGACACCCAGAAGAGGTTCCATGGTGTGACCATAGGTGCATGGCAACGGCAGTGTCATGGATATACACTAGAAGATCGACTCCATAAAGAGACATATGCATTAGGGCAGCACCTGTCGGATGGAGAGGCATTCCTAATGGGCAGCATTTGTGTCATGGTGAGGTGCGTGCAGAATGGTGCAGAATGGCTATAGTGGTGCAATGACAAGGCAGTTTCTATGTCCCTGCAGTGATGTGTTGAAGAGAGTGTTACAGTAAGATAGACGCTTTGCCTCAGAGACAAATTATTGTAGACCCAGAAGGGGTTCCATGGTGACATCCTTCCATATTGCCAGCAGCATTAGCATAGAAAAACACTTTCAGAAACATTCAAACAGTCTCGTACTTACTCCTGTAGTAGGCCAACAGCCATGTCTTGGAGAGGCAACAGCATAACGTTAGAGGGAGTGGCATATTGAATCGTCTGTAGAATGAGTGTTATATTGCAGTGGCGAAGCAATTACTGTGTCTCAGAACCAAGGTGGTGGTGAAACAATGACGGTAAGCTCTCGGTTTTGTCTCGCAGAGAGACTGCTGGACACTTGGGAGGAGTCTGCAGAATGCCAACAGCACAGCAAAGGCACAGCAATTTTAGTGTCCCAGTAACAATAGGATGGCATGAGAGTTACAGGAAGTAAGCAACTGTGGCTCAGAGACAGATTATTGGAACCCCAAATGTGGCTCTT
Source organism: Schistocerca americana (assembly GCF_021461395.2). Taxonomy (NCBI): domain Eukaryota; kingdom Metazoa; phylum Arthropoda; class Insecta; order Orthoptera; family Acrididae; genus Schistocerca; species Schistocerca americana. Next base: position 26,834,141 of record NC_060122.1, on the reverse strand, counting down.
TGTTGAGACCAGTGCTACTTTCCAGCAGCAACATTCTCAACAAGACACTTGCAGTAGGACAGCAGCCTTGTCATGCTAAGGCAATAACTTAATGTTAGTGGGAGTGTCACATTGAGGTGTCTGCAGAATGACTAATCTATCACAATGATGCAGTAATTACTGTTTCCAAGAAGCAAGGTGATGGGGAGAGAGGTTCAGCAAGCCATCAGTTTTGCCTCACAGAAAGACCGCTGGAGTCCCATAATGACATCCTTGGTGAGACTCTACCAGAATGCCAGAAGCAGTCACAGAGAAACATACAAAAATAAAAAAATTCAATAAAAATTATTTTTAATAAATGGCAGAAATTCCAACCACATCTAATTCAGAAACATCTACAAAGAATAGATCTGAACGTATTAATCAAAACAATTGTCAACTATTTTAGGTTCTCTGTTTAAGGACATTTGGTTTCCTTCATTTGAAAATAAAAATGTATTAATTACAAATGATATTCTATGTATGACATCTCGCCTCCAAATAATTTGGATCCAACAATTTTAATGAAAAGTAAATGTTATTATCTCGAATTTCTTAAGCTAAATAATATTTCTTTCAGAGAAATACATAACAATCAACTAGCTTTATGGTAAGAATATATTCACAATGAAATGAAAACATTAAGATGTCGTAATCTTGTTCAAAAGAAATGGATTTTATTAACAGTTAACGATTTCAAAGAATCGATTATGATAATGAAAAATAAAAACAGTAAACAAATAAGAAAATATTATATTACATTAGAAAAATATATTATTCATTTACATTAAATATAGATCAGAACAAGCAAAAAGAATTGTTGTAGGTTTTCAAAACCTATTAAAAATCAAAGAAGAAGAAAAAGTAGAATTGAAAAAGTAAAAATAATAAGCTAGCACCATTCAACATGAATATGAAAATTTTCATTGATAAGTTCAACAAAAACTAAAAATGGTTATATCTGCATTCAATAATTTTAAAGCAGGAATAGCAGACAATATGTCCATTAGAAATGGACACAATGAACAAGATACATTTTATACATGTTATAATGATAAAGTATATGATGTAAATAAAGCAGAAAAACTAATTCATTAATTACTTGATGATTTTAGAGATAAGAAGAACAAGGAAATTTTTTTACATTACACACCATTACTTGATTGTGTCAAATTAACGATTGAACACATAAACTAGCCTTTTGATTATTTTAATGTTTTTTAACTAGAAATTCATAAACAGAAAATTTCTTCACGAATATTGCCACCTTCACCAACAAAATTTTTTAATGAATTTACTCTTTTTAGTTTTACATACTGTACAATGACCTTCAATTCTTTGTCGTCCATTTTTAGTTGTTACTCTCTGAGGATATTGTGTTTTAGTAAATTTTTTACTCTTCAAACAGTAAATGTGATTCTCTTTATGTATATATAGATGAAAACTTTAATAAGATTTTAATTACTTCATCAGATATAGTTAACTTTACATCAACTGGAACAGTTGTAACAGAATATTTTAAAATTATAGTAAGAAAAATTGATTTATTTACTATTATTGACTGATCAATAGGATTTATTTGATGAAGATTATCATAAACACTTACTGTGATATCAAAATCATAAAACAATAATTCTTTATTTATATTTCTACAAATTAAAACATTTTTTTAAAAAATAAACCTATAACTGAAAGTGCACAATTTTTGTTCGCTTCCAGTCATAAAATTAAATTCAGTTACTTGCTTATCACATAATTTATGTTTAAGATTACTTAACTCATTTAAATATAATGCTAAATCTGTTTTTCTGATATATCTCTGGAAAGTTTTTCTATTTACTTTTTTGTAAGGTAATTAGTTACATCATTTTTATTAAGTTGTTTAATTTTTCAGTAAGTTGCTTAGTAGTGACATAATTTCTGACCTATGTTAGAAAATTCGAATATTTAGGTTTTGTATCAAGATTGTTTAACTCGCTTTCTACGTACTGTTTTTTAACTGCATCATAGCCATTTACATAATCTTTTACACCTAATATTCTTTTATCTTCAAAACCAATATATCCTTTGGTTGCTTTACAAATGTTACGTGATTTCTTATGAAATTGTTTAATTAAAATTTCTGTATTTGGATCAACTTTTTTTATAGTTCACTTTTCAGATTTTCTATATTTTATGTAGGTTTTCTACATTTTATTCTCTCAATATTGTAGTATAGATGAATTTATCCCAAATAGTTACTTAGTTGCTTAGGTATATTACTGCCAAATGAATTAAAAACAATTTTTTTATTTTCATTCTTATAATAACAAATCCAGTGAGAACCAGAATGATTAACTGTTTCTAAATTTACTATTTCACATTCAGATTCTTTTGATTCATTAGGTAATTCAGCAATCATATACTCCACAAAAGTGTTTAATTTTTAATTTTTTAGCAAAATCGAGAGCTATCAGCTTTACTAATTCCTTGTGAATGAGAAAACAAAAAATTATTTACAAGCACCCAATAAGGCTACGGAGATTGTAATATATGCTGATGATAAATGGCTTCATCCAATGCATGAACTTAAAAATTTGATAGATAATCACGATGAATCAAAATCAGATTAATCAACAAATGATGGAAAATCTAATAAAAATTGATCGATACTTCTGTGGCAGAACTGTTTGGTTTTGTGACTATAAAAAAAAGAAATAATATTTTATCTAGAATCAAACATTCTTTTATTTCATCAACAGCTATGTTTTATTTGACTTCATCTGTTACTGATAAAATAAGCTTGGAAGGACATATTGTTAATAATGGAAAAATAAGGAGTAAGGCAAACAAGGTACTTTATCCACTTTCGGTACTTGGTGGATTTTTTTAAGATTATAAAGAAATTATGTGGGAAAGAGATTTATCAGTAATTTTCACAAGATCTTTTAGTTCTGGAGATGCAGTTCATAGATGGCCTGATTGCAATGATACTGGAGTTGAAATTAAAGACACACTCCCTAAGGAAGAAAACATTGTCATAGAATTGATGGAAATATATGAATCAATTGTTAAATATTAATCAGATTATGAGTTAGAACAATGAGAAAATATTAGAAAAAATCCAAAAATTCAGATATATTTTTATGAACTACAAATGTAGAAGTTGCAGTATTGAGTGGTAAGAAAAATTTTGTACTTGATATCACAAATTATTATAACTCTGCAGAATTTGACATGCCATATTTCATATTTGTTACATTTCAGGCAAATTGTAGAAATAATCTGTTACTTGACTCTTCATTAATTGACAACATTAATGTATAGTGTAGATAAAAGATGGAAAAACGAAATTTCCCACAGGATTTCTGGAATATTAAACTTCCAAATAACTTTCTCAAAGTATACAATGCATTTTTCGATTTTAAACGAGTTACAATACTCAAATCAGACACTGACTTAACTCCATATAATTTAATTTCAACTTATCTGATCTAAGTGATTAATGTGACTCATAAAAAGAATATTGTAACTTCATAGAAAACGTCTTTGAAACTTTGTGCAACTTTAAATGAAAAGTGCCTTCAGATACTTAAGTGTATATAACAATGTATGTTAACAAAAACTTAATGTATGATGCACATCACAGAATACTTACTAAAATTTTTAACTATATAAGTGTAAAAAAAATTAGAAACGTTATAGAAGTGTTAACTTCATGTTTGCATTTCCTTTTGAATTATTTTCAGACAGATAAAGGGAATAAAACCAGAAAAAAAAATTTATATCAATTAGAGTATGTTATTTCAGATAGCTCTTGGTATGTAGATTATGTTAGCATTTTGAATTTTCAACATCGATTAGTATTTGCATGACACAGATAATTGTTCCCCACTCATCCATACAAACAACATAGTTCTTGCCTGTGTAAGCCGTCTGAGGCTGTTGACAGATCTGGGTATTTACAGATTGTTTGTAATCAGCAGCGTGTGGCCTTTAGATAAGATAATACTCAACTAGTGCGACAGTGCTCAGTGGCAATGAGATAAATCTGTGTTCTGGATTCTCCTGTTTGCTCTGTCTCGCTTATACATTCTGCCTGAGCTGTTCACTAAGCAGTTCATAGCTTCATTCAGAGATGGCGCTGAAGCAATTGCCGTTTACAACATTATGGGAATAAGCCCCTGCTCAGCGCGGGTGACAGGATACAAATTATAGAATATGTCAGCAGTCAGCATCAATTATTGGATAATGGGGATGAAGATGTGGAGAACAAATGGAAAAAATTCAAAGGCATCGTTCAATATGCCCTAGATGAGTATGTTCCGAGTAAGGTGTTGAGGGATGGGAAAGAGCCACCATGGTTAATAGGCGTGTCACAAAAGCGTGACGTTAACAAAGAGCACTTCAAAAAAAAAAAAAGATAAATGATGATCAAAGAGCACTTCATCTCAGACTCAAGAGAAGTAATAGCCTAGCTGGCAAACAAAAACTGAACGAAGCAAAAATGAAGGCAAGGAGAGCAATGAGAGAAGCGTTCAATGATTTTGAAAGTAAGACGTTGTCGACTGATCTAAGTAAAAGCCCTAAGAGATTTTGGTCATACGTAAAATCAGTAAGTAGGTCAAAATCATCTATTCATTCTCTCAGCACCCACACCGACACGGAAACGCAACAGAGAGAAGGTCGAAATACTGAATTCGGTCTTCCGAAGTTGTTTCACCGCGAAAGATCAACACTGTCCCTCCTTTGAATCGTCGTGCGAACGTCGAAATGACAGATATTGAGACAACCGATCGCGGAATTGAAAAGCAGCTACAATCGCTTAGGAACACATGAGATACCTATAAGATTCTATAAAGATTAGGCGAAAGAACTTGCTCCCCTTCTAGCAGTAATTTATCGTAGATCGCTTGAGCAACGAAAGGTACCTAACGAATGGAAAAGGCACAGGTCGTTCTCGTTTTTAAGAAAGGCCGTAAGACAGATCCACACAATTACAGACCTATATCGTTGACGTCAATCTGTTATAGAATTATGGAACATGTTTTATGTTCAAGAATTATGACGTTTTTGGAAAATGAACATTTCCTCTACAAAAATCAACGCGGATTCCGCAAACGGAGACCCTGCGAAACTCAGTTCGCTCTGTTCCTCCATGATATCCACAGCGCAGTGGACAACGGCGCTCAGGCAGATGCCGTGTTCCTTGAATTCAGTGAGGCATTTGACACCGTCCCGCATTGCCATTTAATGAAAAAAAATACGAGCTTACTATCGGAGCAGACCTGCGATTGGATTCAAGACTTCCGTGCAGGCAGGACTCAACACGTCGCTCTTAACGGAACTAAATCGGCAGACGTAAAAGTAATATCCGGAGTACCATAGGGAAGTGTAACGGGAGCGTTGCTGTTTACAATATATATATATATATATATATATATATATATATATATATATATATATATATATATATATATATATAAAGTAGCAACGTCAGAAGATAGTGAGAGAGCGTTAGGGAGAAGCCAAACAATCTCCACTGACATACGTTACAAGAGAGGCGTTGTGCATCACGGAGAGATTTAGTATTGACATTTTGGGACAGCACTTTTCAGGAGAAGTCGGACGACATATTACTTCCCCCCACATACGTCTCACATAGTGACCATGAGGAGAAAATCCGAGAACGACCTGTAGAGTTGATGAGTGGTAGAGGCTCTGGCAGTTGACCCTGAACGTAAATAAATGTAACCTATTGCACATACATAGGAAAAGAAATCCACTGCTGTACAGCTACACTATTGATGAAAAACAGCTGGAGACAGCGTTTCCCGTAAAATATCTAGCCGTAACTGTCCAGAGCGACCTTAAATGGAGTAGTGGGAAAAGCAGACACCAGACTCAGATTCATCGGAGGAGTCTTAAGGAAATGTAACTCATCCACGAAAGAAGTGGCTTATAATGCGCTTGTTTGCCCGTTTCTTGGGTATTGTTCGTCTATCTGGGATCCATATCAGGTAGGACTGATGAGGTAGACAAGATCCAAAGAAGAGCGGCGCATTTCGTCACGGGATCGTTTAGGTAGCGAGAGAGCGTTAGGGAGAAGCCAAACAATCTCCACTGGCAGACGTTACAAGAGAGGCGTTGTGCATCACGGAGAGATTTACTATTGACATTCTGGGACAGCACTTTTCAGGAGAAGTCGGACGACATATTACTTCCCCACACACACGTCTAACGTAGTGACCACGAGGAGAAAATCCAAGAAATTAATACAGAGGCTTACTAACAATCATTCTTCCCACGCACTGTTCGCGAGTGGAACAGGGTTGGACGGATCAGATAGTGGTACCGAAAGTACATTACAAAGTAGATTACACATTACTGTAGGTTGTTTTTGTTGTTCAAAACGTCTTTTATAGGAGAAAAAGACATACAGATCACTTTTCATATCGCACTACAACATCGGAATTTACTGTGAGTAATGGTAAGAACAATTTTACTTCACTTCGTTAAATTTGTTTTGTGACGTACCTGATAATTTGACATGGCCTACTACGTGTTTCTCACAATACAAAAACTGAGTGCTTACCTGTAGCAGGTACACTGTGTAACGTGTTACATCCAGGCACAGATGCAGCCATCCTTTGTAGATGGTAGTTAGTGCTGTTATATTTCGAATCGCCGGAAGTGATTGATTGGCCGCCAAAGATCTTTTTTCTTGTGGTATACTTTTAATTCTTGCACATAAATAGCCAACAGTTTTTCCATCATTTGAAAGCTGTGAAGTCTCTGCCTTTTTTTCATCACAGTAAATTCACTTATAGAGAAGATTCAAACTCATGAACTGTAAACTTAGGAGTTCCTTTTACATTTTATGAATATATTTTCCATCTTTTTTTCTGCTACATGCTTTGGACCGGCACTGACAAAGTTAAAAACATATTTTTATTTTTACTTTTTTACTTTTTATATTTTTTCCGGTTTCGAAGTTTTTTCTGATAGCATTCTTGTATTTGTTCTGTGCTGCGATTAGTAATTCGTTTTGTGTGGTAATTTTCAAAACAGGGTACGACACACAATGGTATCCTGCAAGTTTTACATTCGTACCTGCTTTCTCTTCACACTTTCTGTTCCCAGAATACAATGCGTCTATGCATTAGCGTACTTTTCTTGGAATACTCACTTGTTATAATGTTTGTAAAATGCCTTTACGCAAACCTTAGAGTATTATCATCGGAACACCTTCTCCTACCAGATTTTCTGCGCTCTGATGCATATGTTTCCGTAAGTTCCCTTACCAGCGACATACGAAACTCTGATATCGACGTTTTATGACGTGTTAGTGACCTGTGTAGCGCATCATCATTTAAAGCACACAGATCGAGATGGTCATAAAAGAACTTCTTATACCACTTCATTGTTTCACGTATACATCGACAGAGCTAAGCGGCGTATCAGAGAGTTAAACTGCTCCCATATTCAAATTATAATCTACAATCCTTTGTGGTTTCTTGATTTTCTCTAAAGTGTTCCTGTCAGTTTTTCCCGTGTCAACCATTTCTGTAGTGTTACATGTGCTCAACATCCACACTTCCCTTTTGTCAGACCACTTTATAACAAGCATTGAATCAGTACACATAAATCGAATATCGCCTCGTTTCAGCTTCTCCTGAAGTTTCAGCATGTTGTGTCTGTCCTTACGGATAGTATCGCATGTTCTCACCCCGTGACTGTGGAACCAGAAAAATAAGTCAGGGCTTGGGCACCAATTATCGAGGAAGAGGGTACGTCCTCGTTCTAAACAGTGCTTTATAAATGTAGCCACTAGGTCACTGCTTTTCCCCAAATTGTGGAACCCAGTTTCTGTCCTAATTGCGAATAATCTGTCTCTTCCAGTACTGGCAGAGCTGTCACTGAAATGTAACATTCTCGTAAGTAACCAACTGCGATGTCTTGACATAAGTTCACTAAAAATTGGTGTATTTAGAAGAACATCTCTGTTCCAGTAATTGCTAATTTTCAGGTTTATCACGAGACGCATCAGAAGACAAATAGCTATGAAATAATACATTTCTCCATACCGAGTATCTTTCCACTTTGTTATTCGAGAATGTACTTGAGTATTCTCCTTGGTGAATAAGTAAAACCGATTTATTTCGTCAGCTATATATTTCATTGTTCTTCTGTAAAGTCAGCCTCTGTGACCGAGCGGTACTAGGCGCTTCAGTTCGGAACCGCCCTGCTGCTACGGTCGGAGGTTCGAATCCTGCCTCCGGCATGGATGTGTGTGATGTCCTTAGGTTAGTTAGGTTTAAGTAGTTCTAAGTCTAGGGGACTGATGACCTCAGAAGTTAAGTCCCATAGTGCTTAGAGCCATTTGAACCATCTTCTGTAAAGAATAACACGGAAACTGACAATACCTGGCTCTTTTCTTATTTGAAATACAAGTCCCGATAGCGTATCATCAAATGCGTGATTAACTGGCCTAAAATCATTTTCTTTCCATCAAATTTATCGCTTCGTAGGTGTTTCACTGTCACTTTCTGTTTCTTCGGATTCAGAACAACTTACATCTCTTGTTGAAACACGAGACTGCATTGATACTACTGCTGACCTGGACGGTTTATGACTACAGCTTTCTGATTTTGTGGAAGAGCTGTCACTTTCGTCAAAACCAAGTAGTTCCTCGTAAGAATTTCCATGATTCCTTCCCCCGTGCACCGACGACGTCTTGTCATTTTCTTTGTAAAATACAGGACGCGAAGTGCACTGATCTAAATTCGGGTGGACAGTGAACTGTAGTGCGAAGCCTGGGTTAATGGCAGACAATGATTCGGACGACAAGCTAGCTGCCAGAACTGCGAAAGGCTACTGAGGCATGGGGCTGGAAGTCCACTGTGCGACCCATCTCGTCATCAGCACTCAGGTAGCGGCGCGCCGATACTCGTCATCAGCGCTCAGGGGCCGGCAAACGGGTGCGACTGAACTGGTCAGCAGAGCTCAGAGCAAAACCTGCGGCCGCGACTACACAGTGAGCGGCAGGCAGGATGACGAATAAATCCGTCAACAGCAAAGGCGTAAATCCTATTCTGACTGTTGTAAAGGAACGTTACATGTTAATTACATTTCATCACTTCAAATAAAATACGAAAATGTGAAGAAAATAATTTATTTACGCCGAAAATAAACCGATGAAAAAAAGCATTTTTAGAATGTACTTCATCATTCAGATTCTAACTATATATAGGGGAGTGGGCTGGCCATACAAGCAATGGGGACCATCGATCATCAAGTCGCTGCTGTTCGAGCTCTGACCCTCCATTTTTTTTAATCTCGTTTTGTTCTATATTGTTCGTTGAATTTGTTCGTGGCGGACGTCCGATGACATCCATGCAGATTGTTCGTTGATCCGTTCACTCAGTTTTTTTTATTACAGACGGGAGCTAAACCCACTGACCGAACACGCTGAGCTACCGTGGCGGCGCAATTAAAGACAAGAGACCCGATGCAAAGGACAGCTACCTCGGTTTCGAGACGGACTTCGAAGAAACCCGAAGGGTGGAATGAAATAAAAGAGCAAAGGTCAAGAAAAAAAGTCCATCGGATTCCCTTCATAAGGCACCGAAGCTTTTTGGACTTTTTGAGGATGAAGTTTTTATTTAAATTAATTCCAACTGCCCAGTTAAATAATAACTAAAGAGTCAGTAAAATTTTAGTATGAATTATTCTTTCTGAAAATGAATTAAATATTTTTCTTACGTAAACCTTTTATAAAAAAAAGTATTAAACTTATTTTCTTACGTCACCCTTTGTTGAAATAAACAATTATTTTATAATAGGTGAATGTGACAAGAAAAAATATCCATGCCCTCTCTAGTAGGACGTCTACACATGATCTGAAATTGTTTGAAATATACGAAATAGGGCATTTTCTGTGGGGGTTATTATTAAAAATATGGCCATTGTCTGGAACTGACAGACCGTACGAAACAACGTTTGTGAGATGCAGGTGAGTAGTATTGAACAATAAATCTGATCGAAAAAAGCCTGCCGTGAAGCAAGTTGTGAGGACGGGTTTGGTACCGCCAGGATATTTCCCAGTGAGCTGGCATAATGCAGGAAGCTTATGAGACGCGATGCTGGGTGAAGTCTGGATGATGGACGGGCAGAACCTGCGGCTTGACACACGCCGGCAACATCTGACAGCGATCGCTGCAGTGCTGCTGTCTGCGGTACAGTGACCCAGATCACTAGAGGCTGAGCTGCACCCACATCGAGAGTGAAACAGAGAGTGAGGAGCTGCATTTCACTGATTCTGAACATGAGTGGCTTGTGTACAACACATTTGTATCATCGTCTTTTTCGTCTCTGCGGTAAATGTGTGTGAAATCTATGTTTATCGTAACTACGTTTCCCTTTAGTTCACTGTAATATTTCTAGAAAGAGCATTGTGAAAAGTAACTGTGAGTAGGTGGATACAGGAAGTCAACTAGTTAGAAGGATCAACATCCTGACCTATGCGGATAATGTAGCTGTAACACGGGGTGGTTATAATCAAACTGCAGCCCCTGACGGAAGTCCAGTGTGGGCTGTAATTATTATATGGCAGTGGAATTTGATAGACATGCTAAAGTGTTAATGCGGAACTGACTTACATTGGACAGAACATTAGATCCATTTGTGGCAAATATGGTGCTGTATACTGTTTGTATGACGGCATGACATCCATGCTGTCATTTCACAAGCCACAGCGTGAGTGAACAGAGAAGAGAGACCGTGCCCTGTTAGTGAAGTTAGTGAAAGTGTTTCATGTGAGCGGCAGCAAGTTCAGCGCTCCTGTGAGAGAGTATCGCCGACTGGACGGTCTGAGGAGAAGCCCAATGTCATTAAACGGTTTAAAGAAGACGGCAATGGAATTCGAAAACACGGGTGAGCTTCGAGAAGCACTTAGAAGAAAGAGCTCATTTTCGTGCTTGTGTCACGAGAATTGTCCGTCCCATGATCACCAACACAGAATTCTTTTGCGGTTTATTTTACACTGAAACCCATACAAGATTCAGATGGTGCAGCAGCTGAAACCTCATGGTCCGCAGCAACGTTCTGAACTTGCTCTTGGGTTTCTGTCACGGATCGAAGTTGATGACATGTGGTCAGGCAACATTCTATGGTGTCACGAGGTACACTTTACACTACTTGGTGCTGTGAATACACAGAACTGCCGCATTTGGGATACTGTTAAACCGCGTGTGTGCACGAAAAGCCGTTGCACTCGTCGTGTGTCACTGTGTAGTGTGCATCCAGACGTAACATTATTCTCGGTCCATTCGTCTTTTAAGAGAATATACTGAGATCGCCTTTCAGGTGTGCCGTCACTTCTCCTTGTAGCGTATGTGATTGCCACTTTGGAAGAGCGCCACTATGTGGAAATCACTATTTTCATTCAAGATGGCGCAACGCCTCATGTCGCTCGCCCTGCGAAATATCTGTTTAGTGCAACCTTCCACGAATATGTTTTCTCCAGACGTTTCTCAGATACATGACCTGCAAGACCACCTGATCTGAATCGATGTGTCTTTTGGCTCTGGGGATACGTAAGAGAACTCGTTCGCTAGGGACACGTTCGGTCTCAGGGCATTACACATGAACACGTTGCTCGGATTCCACCAGAACGGCAGTGACCAACTGGTTACCGCGCCATTTTACGGATGCGGCATTTCGTGTACGTCTCCAGTGCTTATATAAGAAATTGTGTAAACGGCAGTTAATAATAAAATCAACATAACGCCTTTCTCACTTGCATGATATTTTATGCCTACATCCCGTTCCTAATACATATGGAAACATTTCTATATGCCTTTCCTTCATTCTCGGAGCAAGAATTGCACCAGGTGGCCAAAACTGGAACTATCTTTTCTCCTGGTGTAAATCTGTTTCGCATTAACGCATTACAATATCTACCAAGTTTCGCTACCATCCGATAATTATAGGCCACACTTGACCTCTGCGAGTAGCTACATTTTAATTATAACCACCCAGTAGCACATAATGAGCAAGATCTGGTCCAGATGGCTAAGTGTTAATGAAATAGGCAATTAGAGCTGGCTTGAAAACGAATGTGGGTAAGACCATATACGTCGTAGCTGGCAGATAACGATGACATACCCTTAGATGTAGATTGTAAAATTTTTGACAGGATAAAAGAGTTTAAATATGTTAGGGTAGTATGCAGTGAATGCAGTGTGATGGCCTAGGAAATAACGACAAGAGTTCAAGTAGGAAAGAGGTCAAGGTTTTCACTGGGAAAGCTGCTAAAGTGCTCAAATCCCAGCTTCTATCGCGATCCACAAGGTCTGATGTCTACAGCACTGGAATGCATTTCGTATAGGCAGGAGAGATATGTACTCTGGTCCAAAACATAAAAGGAAATCTCCGGACATTTGAAAATGCTGTTCTGCGACAGGTTTCTGGACCAATGAAGGACTGAGACGACTGGATAAAAGGAAAAATCGCGAACTGCAGGACTTGCACAAACCGCTGCACATTCTGGTAGCGGTCAGAGAGAGGAGACTGGGCGCGCAAGGTGTCGAGCAGGCCAGGTCACCGGGAAGGCGGTGCAAGAAGACATCCGAGATAAGAGACCAACGAGAAGGCCATGGCTGAGACGGATTTATGGGGCCAGAGAGGATATGAGTAGCATGGGACCAGCTGGGGAAGAGTACATGGACCGAATAAGACGGGAGAGGCTGACAGGCGAGATCAAAGATCTACTGCGATTTGTGTGGCCCAACTAATAAGTAATGCTGCCTATATTTCTGTAGTGTGTAATGTTCCCATCGACACAGCTTCATTATTTGACAGAATATCTGTCACAGTCATCGTTGATGACATACTGTCTGTCCCACTGCGGGAAAGTAGCTCGGTCAAGTTAAGGAAATAACAAATATTGATGTGATTATGATAACTGTGGTTCAAAAAAATGGTTCAAATGGCTCTGAGCACTATGGGACTCAACTGCTGTGGTCATAAGTCCCCTAGAACTTAGAACTACTTAAACCTAACTAACCTTTGGACAGCACACAACACCCAGCCATCACGAGGCAGAGAAAATCCCTGACCCCACCGGGAATCGAACCCGGGAACCCGGGCGTGTGAAGCGAGAACGCTACCGCACGACCACGAGATGCGGGCTATGATAACTGTGTTAACAGCCTCTGTACTATGAGAATGCGTGTGTGTACGTATATGCAGACATGCAGGAGAGAAACTGAATGTATAATTCTAATTGATTTTCAGCATGTGATTAATTGGATTAGTTGTGTTGCCAGTTTGATGGCGATTATCTATCGTAAGTTTATGAGGGCCATTGGTGCTTGGCCCTAGGCTTTTCAAAACCTATTACGAAAGTCACGTAGTTCATTTCTGTTTGTTTATTTTACGGCATCACAATTTTCGCGAATGCAGCGTCTCTGTGGTAGCCTAATTAGCGATTGGTAAAGTCAGAATATCCAGTATACGACGGAAATTGTCTAAATATGTCTCTCCAAAACTTCACTGACACAAAAAATTGCACTGTACAACATGAACAGCGGAAGGAAGACTGCTGTAACTGCGACACCAGTAAGTTTTGTTAGCGCGCAGTGGCATTTATAATCTGACGAACAGCAAAGAACCATTTATCGTTATGCCAGTACCCGCTAGTCCTTGCGTACCACCCACTACTACCCACTAGTCTTACAAATGACACAACAGAACGGAAATTTTATTCTCAGGAGCCCAGTAATTCTACCCTGCTACCAGCTGCTTACGTGTTCACATTACATCTTGCTACATCTTGCAGGGGTATTGGCACATTAGTCGCCAAACGAATGGAAGAAAACTTTGCACTCTAGGCAGCGCACAGATTGGTTTATGAGCTCCGCATGTCGCTGCAATCCCAGTCACCTGTTGCTGGTTCGCTGACGTGTTCTGCCTCTGAGACTGGGTTCATCAAGACCGTTCCTGTGGGAGTGGGAATTTTTCCAAGTGTTTGTATGTACTGCAGAGCACCTTTACGGAGCGGTCCGCAGCTGATTTCACTTACGTGTGCCTGTGAGTTGGCGCTCGTCTCTGAATTACGGTGTTGGAGCAAATATTCGCTATCAGTATTTGACAGTAAATGGGAGCAGAGGTGCTGATGTAGAGTTCCCGATCACCAGTCTTCGCGCCAGTATCCAGGATTAAATTCCACACCTCTCTGCAATGTGTCATGAAGTAAGGGCATGTGGTACTGATGATGGCGATCCATGCTTTATACGGGTTGTTAAACCGCCAGCCCCGTTGGTGCTATTCGAGAAGGCCATGCTCTGGGACCAGGAAAAACGCCATCCTTTCTGTCCGGTCCATATAACAAACATTACAGCATACAATACAAGGATCTATCACAGTCTTCTGCACTTAGTAGATACACTTAAGACACAGCACACAGCAATACGGCCACTGTGCACGGATGACGAAAAATCTGTCCGATTATGTAGACGAACCTACCCCTCGATGAACCCACCCATCGTTGTCTCCCCACCAACAATGCCACGCAACTCCTCCTTTCTTACTCTCTGTGCGGCAGTACTATTCATACACAGTGATTGGTAGGCAGCCGAGGAGAATGTCTTCGGGGACGAAGGGTGGGGGGAGGAGGGGGGGGGGGGCGAAACGAGGAAACAGTCCTTCCCATCACTCGCTTCTGCCGTGCTGCTGCCTATGGTCTACAACTGGGCGACTTGTTTGGCGTAGAGATGTTTATTTATGTGCCACTGGGAAGAGTTATGATTAAAATTCAGGACGCAACGTCGAGTAATAAAATATCGTCACTTACAAATAACTTATATGATTTAGTGAATGCATGCCAGTCACAGATGTTACCTGTTCCTTATTTAATCGGCGTTTGGAACGGATATCTCGCGGCGCTGATGGTAGCAGTGTCCCATCGCACTCTCCCGTCCGCGCGACTACAGCGCCATTCCAGCACGAGCTGCGTTTCCTGTGTAGCCTTTCTCCCATTTGCCGTGACACCCCTCAGACATTAACTCCATACCACAAGACCCGTTCCTATCAGCTGAGTGCCCACGTCACACGTCCAGAGCCGGCAGCAATTCGCGCCGGCTCCCAGTAGCGGCGGCTCGCGCCAGCCTTCTGGTGCAGTCAGCCGCATCTGCATGTGTACAGTCGGCCGACTGCGCCAGCCTTCTGGTGCAGTCAGCCGCATCTGCATGTGTACAGTCGGCCGACTGCGCCAGCCTTCTGGTGCAGTCAGCCGCATCTGCATGTGTACAGTCGGCCGACTGCGCCAGCCTTCTGGTGCAGTCAGCCGCATCTGCATGTGTACAGTCGGCCGACTGCGCCAGCCTTCTGGTGCAGTCAGCCGCATCTGCATGTGTACAGTCGGCCGACTGCGCCAGCCTTCTGTTGCAGTCAGCCGCATCTGCATGTGTACAGTCGGCCGACTGCGCCAGCCTTCTGGTGCAGTCAGCCGCATCTGCATGTGTACAGTCGGCCGACTGCGCCAGCCTTCTGGTGCAGTCAGCCGCATCTGCATGTGTACAGTCGGCCGACTGCGCCAGCCTTCTGGTGCAGTCAGCCGCATCTGCATGTGTACAGTCGGCCGACTGCGCCAGCCTTCTGGTGCAGTCAGCCACATCTGCATGTGTACAGTCGGCCGACTGCGCCAGCCTTCTGGTGCAGTCAGCCGCATCTGCATGTGTACAGTCGGCCGACTGCGCCAGCCTTCTGGTGCAGTCAGCCGCATCTGCATGTGTACAGTCGGCCGACTGCGCCAGCCTTCTGGTGCAGTCAGCCGCATCTGCATGTGTACAGTCGGCCGACTGCGCCAGCCTTCTGGTGCAGTCAGCCGCATCTGCATGTGTACAGTCGGCTGACTGCGCCAGCCTTCTGGTGCAGTCAGCCGCATCTGCATGTGTACAGTCGGCCGACTGCGCCAGCCTTCTGGTGCAGTCAGCCGCATCTGCATGTGTACAGTCGGCCGACAGGCACGTGAGCGATGGCAGTGGTAACAGTGCTACTATGGCAGAGTTACGAAACACATATTTCCGAAATTCCTACACCAAAGCAGAAGAAGTAAATATTCCTGAATTCGAATCAACAACAAAACTTAGAAGTAGCTACCTCGTTGTAGCGAAGCAGCTTAAGTCACTCAATAAAAGTACGTCTTCCGGTCCAGATTATGTAACAGTTATGTTCTTATCAGGGTTTGCTGATATACTGTCTCCATACTTAACTAACTTAATTACTCCAATAAAATAAAAATCAATTGTCCTTAGCAGACAGTTGCTTTGTAAGCGAAATGGGACTTCTCTGGAAGAGATATGCAAGTGAAAGAAAGATTCTCGTCGTGCAATTGACTATCTGTCTAAATACATGACACAAGTACGGAAACTGGGGTAGTATGGCGGAAAGTTAGTTTACACTGAAGAGCCAAAGAAGAGTACGAGAGTTTGGAGATCTCTTCTGAATAGCACGTTGTAAGACATCGCAGATATGCTCAATAATATTGATGTCTGGGGAATTTGGCGGCCAGCAGAAGTTTTTCAACTCAGGAGAGTGTTGCTGGAGCCACTCTGTAGCTGTTCTCGACGTGTGAGGTGTCGCATCGTCGTGCTAGAATTGCCCAAGTCCGTCGGAATGCACAGTGGACATGAGTGGATGCAGGTGATCAGACAGGATGCTTACGTACGTGTCATCTGTTAGAGGCGTATCTAGACGTATCAGGGGTCCCATATCACTCCAACCGCACACACTCCACACCATTACAGAGCCTCCACCAGCTTGAACAGTCCCCTGCTGACGAGCAGTGTTCATGGATTCATGAGGCTTCTCCATACCCGTACACGTCCATCCGCTCGATACAATCTGAAATCCATCCGCTCGATACAGTATGAAACGAGACTCGTCCGACCAGGTTTCCATGCATTGAGAATCCGGTGTCGGTGTTGACGGGCCCAGGCGAGGCGTAAAGCTTTGTGTCGTGCAGTCATCAAGGGTACACAAGTGGCCTTCGGCTCCGAAAGCCCATATCGGTTATGTTTCGTTGACTGGTTCGCACGCTGACACTTGTTGATGGCACAACGTTGAAATCTGTAGCAATCTTCGGAATGGTTACACTTCTCTCACGTTGAAAGATTCTTCAGTCGTCGTTGGTCCTGTTCTTGTGCGATCTTTTTCCGGCCACAGCGATGTCGGAGATTTGATGTTATACCGGGTTCCTGACATTCACGGTACACTCGTGAAATGGACGTATGACAAAACCCCCACTTCATCGCTACCTCGGAGATGCTATGTCCCATCGCTCGTGCGCCAACTATAACACCACGTTCAAACTCACTTACATCTCGACAACTTTCCCTTGTAGCAGTAGTAACCGATCTAACAACTGCGCCACACACTTGTTGTCTTATATAGACGTTTCCGATCTCAGCGCCGTATTCTGCCTATTTACATTTCTCTGTATTTGAATATGCATGCCTAATCCAGTTCCTTTGGCACTTTAGTGTATTTCGTCGAAACCTGGGTGGACAACAACATTACTTTTAGTTGAGGGGCCGGCCGCGGTGGTCTAGCGGTTCTAGGCGCTCAGTCCGACACCGCGCGACTGCTACGGTCGCAGGTTCGAATCCTGCCTCGGGCATGGATGTGTGTGATGTCCTTAGGTTAGTTAGGTTTAAGTAGTTCTAAGTTCTAGGGGACTGACGACCATAGATGATAAGTCCCATAGTGCTCAGAGGCATTTGAACCATTTAGTTGAGGGGTTCATGTACAATGTTAGTAGAAACAACAGGATTATTGTAGTGAATACTGGGTCTAATTCTGGCTTTATTCATTAGTCTACATCAATGTTATTCTCTTCAAAATATTCCCCGTTACGTATTATACACTTACGCCAGCGCTTTTTCGAAAACTCGAAACATTTTTGGAACTCTAACTTTGGGATAGCTTGTAGCCCAATCAGCGACTAGTTTTAATCTCATCTATGCTTGTAAAATACTTCCCTTTATTTTTTTTGGGAAGAAGAGAAAATCACATGGAGCTAATGTTGGGGCTATTGTATTGTTCTCGGGCAAAAATTCGCGAAAACGCAACGAAATGTAAGGAGGTGAATCGCCGTGATGCAAACGCCACGAACTCCTTCGCCACAAATCCAGACTTTTTTGTGGACTGCTACACGCAAATGACGCTGTACTTTTAAGCAGTGCTCCTTGTTGTTCGTTTCAGCTTGTGGCAAGACCGTGCGGTATACTGCAATGCTAAAATCTAAGAACGTCGAGCGATTTTCGGTTTTGGCGATGCAGATTGCCTCTTCCGCTCGGGAAATTTGACCTTAGTTTCAACGTCAAATCATATTTCACCATCTGCTATGACACATTTCAATAGACTTAGGTCATCGGTCCCTAAGCCTATACAGTGCTTAATCTAACTTATGCTATGGACAACTCACACACCCATGCCAGATGGAGGACTCGAATCCCCGATGGGGACAGCCGCACGTACCGTGACAAGGCGCCCAAGACCGCGCGGCTACCCTGCGCTATTCTTTTCGTTAAAAATTGAACAATTTTGAAACATATTTACTCGAAACATTTGAAACAATTTCATGCCCCGAGCCAGGTGACATCGCAACGCTATCACCGACTTCTCTGATTACGATACGGTGATCACTTGTACTCATTTCTTTCACTTTTTCCACCGTTTCATCGGTTGCAACAAAATTTAATACGAATTCTCTAAAACCGTTTGTATGCAAAATAAATAACCCGTGATATTACCAAAATAAGCACATTGCCGTCAACAAACCAGTCAGGAGACCGATTACTGAAAAAAAATACCTTCCAAAACACCGGCAGCGTTCTTCCTCACAGCTGGCAACAGACTAAATATGCAATACGCGAAACTGCTCAACATTGTGCAGATACTTTTCAGTCATGTTTATAAACACAATGACAAAAAATTTTGCGAAGTGAACTAATACAACACGTGCAATTACATATTCCTTGTTACTTTTTGAACACTCCTGTTGTAGTAAGAATTGTCGCGTCTCAACACAGCTCTTCAAAGGAAACTTCTACCCCTTAGTAGAAACACTAAACAAGAAAACTTCTTAAATTCTACACAATAATTGCGCTATTTAATGTTGTTGTACAAAGAGAGAGGAGGCAGATAAAGATTAACGGTAGAGGGGTAGGAGGAGCGAAAACAGAGAGGTGCGAGGAGGGTACCCAGTAATAGAATGCTGCGATAAACAAATACCTTAGCAACACCGGGTTTCTCATGTAGTTTACAATAACATGTATGATTCCAAGAAGTTCTCTCATTCTCCAGTAGATGACAGTGGCATTATTTTCAAAGTGGTGTGGAATTTAATTCATCGTAATTCAGCCATTAAACACAAAATATATATAAACTACATCCATAAATCTTTCTTCTTGTTAAGTCGACCTCAAAGTCAAAACAGTATCAAAGTTCCTGCAATAGTTCCTGAGATCATCTTGAACCTACAGACAGAACATGTGGCAGGGGAGTTTATGTATGTAGTAGCGACTCCTACGCCTTGGTCCGCTCCACTTGCTCCTAGTCTCCAGTACTTGGGGCCGTTGCCCCCCTCCGACATCAACACCTCAATCACAGCACAACACATTAAACTTATCCTCCAGTCGAACCGCAACACAGCCCCTGGTCACGACTGTGTCACCTGCTGCCACCTTAGAGAAAGTCCCTTCTCCTTCCTGACTGTCCTTGCCCATCTCTATAATGTCATCCTCTCTACCGGCTTCTACCCCACCCTGTGGAAGACTTCCCGCGTCCTCTTATTCCTCAAACCCAACAAACCCCCTTCCGTCGCCTCTTTGTATCGTCCCATCTACCTCACCTCCGTCTTTAGTAAGGTCTTCGAATCCATTCTCTCCTGTCGTATCCATCAGCACCTTAATCAACACCACCCTATCCCCCCTCACCCAGTGTGTCTTCCAACACTCCTTCTCCGCTGAAGACCAACTCCTTAACGTCGTCCACCTTCTCTCCCTCCAGCTTAACTCCTGTCTCCGCCATTTTTGTTTCCCTCGACCTCCAAATCACCTGTGACCGTTTATGGCATCCCGGTCTCCTCTTTAAACTCCAAGCCTACGCCATGCCTAACAATTTTGTCCATCTTGTCGCTTCCTGCCCCTCACTCTGCCCTTCCTACGTCATCCTCCACAACACCAACTCCCGTATCTTTAATCCCACTGCTGGCGTCCCCCAGGGCTCTGTCCTCTCCCCTCCACTCTATTTCCTGTACACCGCCAATATGTCCAAGCCGCACCCACCTGTCCACCTTCTCCAATATGCTGATGACACCGCATCCCTGGCTCTCTAACCTACCCTTCAATCGTCCCAACACACCCTCTAAACCCACCTTGACCAGTTCACCACTTAGTGTAACCAGTGGTTCCTTCATCTCAACCCCTCCAAAACCCAGGCATTAATCATTGGCCACACCACCTGCTCCTTCCGTCTCCATGATTTCCACTTCACCATTTATGGTCGTCCTATCCAGCTCACCCCCACCCTGAGATACCTTGGCCTCACCCTTTTCATCACCTCACCTTGACCCCTCACCTCCTGACCATCCATCAGAAAGCCCATTCCCACTTTCGCCTCCTGAAACTCCTGTCTGTCAGGCTATGGAGATTGCATCTTTCCACCATCCTCCACACATATAAATCCCTCATCTGTTCTATCCTCTCCTCCAAATCCTCGAACACCATGCACTTCGCCTTGCCTTCCGTGTCCGCCTTCCTTCCCCCATAGAGCTCATGTATGACCTCATCCCCTCCCCCCTCCTCCTTTTCCTCCAACTTCTCTGCATCCTTTACACTGTCTGCAGGCTTGATTCCACCCCCCCTGCACCTCATGGTTTCCTCCTTCCTCTCCACCTGCCACCCGGTGCCATGCTTCTATCGCTGCACCCCTCCCTCTCTCCACTTCCACACCCTCCATCTCCTACATTGGGGAAATTTCCAGCGCCTCTCCCTCCTGGATGTTGAACTTTGCCGTGACATCTACTCTTCCTTCCAACTGTAACCTGGCCTTGTACCCCCCCCCCCACTCCCCACGGCCCCCTTTTTTCCTCTTCCCTCCTTCTCCCACAGTGGATTTTTCTCCTTCCCTCCCTGAAACCCTGCACCCCCTCCTTGACTGCTTCCCTCTCACGCCCTTCCCTCCCCAGCCCTCTTCTGTGCACCCCCACCTGTCTCCCCGCCTGTCTCCTCCCCTCACTCCCATCTTCCCTTCTCCCCTCCTCCCTTCCCTCCCTTCTTCCCTCCTCCCTCTTCCCCCCTCCCTTCTTCCTTCCTCCCTCATCTGTATGCCCCTGGCAGATCCTCTCCATTTGCTCATTGTTATCAGTGTGCTACGTCAGTGTTGTGTTTGGTGCTGTTCTCCTGTGCGTCAAGTGCTGCGATTTTAATTGTGTGCTGGACTTGTACATGGTGTTGTTGTCAGTGCTACGCCGTCCTTCGATACTTTTACCATCCAGTGTGTGGTTTAGTTTTGTGTGAGCTAATTTTTTACCGTTCTTATCTCCATTTTACAGTTCCCCCTTTTTGTCTGTTCTCTTCCATACTGTTCCCCATTTTTTTATATATCTACGAACGCCATATTTCGCCATGCTGTTATTTTAAACGTCTTCTTTGTACAATTACTGTCTTTCGGCTGAAGAGCAGCGCATATGCTATTGCCAGCCCGCCCCAGATGGGGCTTTCACATAACAAACGATTCAAGCAGTGCACGCCAGAAAAGTTCTCAAGTGCACGAGTGTCATCTGCTGCATATTTGATTGGCATTAGGAGAGACACCTCGTGGCAATGATAGGCGCATATCATCTACACCATATGGTGTGTGGCGGAAGGCACCCCAACTAGTCTTTTCCCTTCCTACAGGTGAAACACTCTTTCCTAAAAGTCTCCCAATAATCCAAAGTCGACCATCCGCCTTCAATGCCACAGTCCTCAGATGGTCGTTCCTTTCATATCGCTTTGCAACTTTACGCCCAGATATTTAAACGACTTGACTGTGTCAAGCAGTACATTACTAACGCTGGATATGAACGGTATGGGTTTGTTTTTCCTACTCATCCGCATTAACTTACATTTTCCACATTTAGAGCTAACTGCCATTAATCAGGCCAACTAGAAATTTTATCTAAGTCATCTTGTATCTTCCTACAGTCACTCAATTTCGACAGCTTACCGTACACCACTACATCAGCAGGAAACATCCTCAAACTGCTGCCTACCTCGTTCGCCAAATATTTTATCTATATAGAGATCAACAGCGGTCCCATCACACTTCCTTGGGGCGCTCCTGACGATATCCTTGTGTCTAATGAACATTCGCCGTCGAGGACAACATGTTGTTGTTGTTGTGGTCTTCAGTCCTAAGACTGGTTTGATGCAGCTCTCAATGCTACTCTATCCTCTGCAAGCTTCTTCATCTCCCAGTACCTACTGCAACCTACATCCTTCTTAATCTGCTTAGTGTATTCATCTCTTGGTCTCCCTCTACGATTTTTACCCTCCACGCTGCCCTCCAGTGATCCCTCGATGTCTCAGAACATGTCCTACCAACCGATCCCTTCTTCTAGTCAAGTTGTGCCACAAACTCCTCTTCTCCCCAATTCTATTCAATACCTCCACATTAGTTATGTGATCTACCCATCTAACCTTCAGCATTCTTCTGTAGCACCACATTTCGAAAGCTTCTATTCTCTTCTTGTCCAAACTATTTACCGTCCAGGTTTCACTTCCATACATGGCTACACTCCATACAAATACTTTCAGAAATGACTTCCTGACACTTAAATCTATACTCGATGTTAACAAATTTCCTTGCCATTGCCAGTCTACATTTTATATCCTCTCTACTTCGACCATCATCAGTTATTTTGCTCCCCAAATAGCAAAACTCCTTTACTACTTTAAGTGTCTCATTTCCTAATCTAATTCCCTCAGCATCACCCGATTTAATTTGACTACATTCCATTATCCTCGTTTTGCTTTTGTTGATCTTCATCTTATATCCTCCATTCAAGACACTGTCCATTCACAGATATATGAGTAGCTCGAAGACTTCTTAAGTAATAGAACTCAGTATGTTGTCCTCCTCCCCCCACGAACCATGGACTGCTCTTCCAAGTCTTTTGCTGTCTCTAAAAGAATTACAATGTCATCGGCGAACCTCAAAGATACACATTGAATAACATCGGGGATAGGTTACAGCCCTGTCTGACTCCCTTCCCAACCACTGCTTCCATTTCATGCCCCTCGACTCTTACAACTGCCACCTGGTTTCTGCACAAATTGTAAATATCCTTTCGCTCCCTGTATTTTACCCCTGCCACCTTCAGAATTTGAAAGAGAGTATTCCAGTCAACATTGCCAAAAGCTTTCTCTAAGTCTACAAATGCTAGAAACGTAGGTTTGTCTTTCCTTAATCTTTCTTCTAAGATAAGTCGTAGGGTCAGTATTGCCTCACGTGTTCCAATATTTCTACGGAATCCAAACTGATCTTCCCCGAGGTCGGCTTCTACCAGTTTTTCCATTCGTCGGCAAAGAATTCGTGATAGGATTAAACTGATAGTTCGGCAGTTTTCACATCTGCCAACACCTGATTTCTTTGGGATTGGAATTATTATATTCTTCTTGAAGTCTGAGGGTATTTCGCCTGTTTTATGCATCTTGCTCACCAGATGGTAGAGTTTTGTCAGGACTGGCACTCCCAAGGCCGTCAGTAGTTCCAATGGAATGTTGTCTACTCCGGGGACCTTGTTTCGACTCAGGTCTTTCAGTGCTCTGTCAAATTCTTCACGCAGTATCATATCTCCCATTTCATCTTCATCTACATCCTCTTCCATTTCCATAATATTGTCCTCAAGTACATCGCCCTTGTATAGACCCTCTATATACTCAGTCCACCTTTCTGCTTTCCCTTCTTTGCTTAGAACTGGGTTTCCATCTGAGCTCTTGATATTCATACAAGTGGTTCTCTTATCTCCAAAGGTCTCTTTAATTTTCCTGTAGGCAGTATCTATCTTACCCCTAGTTAGATAAGCCTCTACATCCATACATTTGTCCTCTAGCCACCCCTGCTTAGCCATTTTGCACTTCCTGTCGATCTACATCTACATCTACATCTACATTGATACTCCGCAAGCCACCCAACGGTGTGTGGCGGAGGGCACTTTACGTGCCACTGTCATTACCTCCCTTTCCTGTTCCAGTCGCGTATGGTTCGCGGGAAGAACGACTGTCTGAAAGCCTCCGTGCGCGCTCTAATCTCTCTAATTTTACATTCGTGATCTCCTCGGGAGGTATAAGTAGGGGGAAGCAATATATTCGATACCTCATCCAGAAACGCACCCTCTCGAAACCTGGCGAGCAAGCTACACCGCGATGCAGAGCGCCTCTCTTGCAGAGTCTGCCACTTGAGTTTATTAAACATCTGCGTAACGCTATCACGGTTACCAAATAACCCTGTGACGAAACGCGCCGCTCTTCTTTGGATCTTCTCTATCTCCTCCGTCAGACCGATCTGGTACGGATCCCACACTGATGAGCAATACTCAAGTATAGGTCGAACGAGTGTTTTGTAAGCCACCTCCTTTGTCGATGGACTACATTTTCTAAGCACTCTCCCAATGAATCTCAACCTGGTACCCGCCTTACCAACAATTAATTTTATATGATCATTCCACTTCAAATCGTTCCGCACGCATACTCCCAGATATTTTACAGAAGTAACTGCTACCAGTGTTTGTTCCGCTATCATATAATCATACAATAAAGGATCCTTCTTTCTATGTATTCGCAATACATTACATTTGTCTATGTTAAGGGTCAGTTGCCACTCCCAGCACCAAGTGCCTATCCGCTGCAGATCTTCCTGCATTTCGCTACAATTTTCTAATGCTGCAACTTCTCTGTATACTACAGCATCATCCGCGAAAAGCCGCATGGAACTTCCGACACTATCTACTAGGTCATTTATATATATTGTGAAAAGCAATGGTCCCATAACACTCCCCTGTGGCACGCCAGAGGTTACTTTAACGTCTGTAGACGTCTCTCCATTGATAGCAACATGCTGTGTTCTGTTTGCTAAAAACTCTTCAATCCAGCCACACAGCTGGTCTGATATTCCGTTTTCTGATACGTTTGTATTCCTTTTTGCCTGCTTCATTTACTGCGTTTTTATATTTTCTCCTTTCATCAATTATATTCAATATTTCTTCTGTTACCCAAGGATTTCTACTAGCCCTCGTCTCTTTACTTACTTGATCCTCTGCTGCCTTCACTACTTCATCCCTCAGAGCTACCCAGTCTTCTTCTACTGTATTTCGTTACCCCATTCCTGTCAATTTTTCCCTTATGCTCTCCCTGAAACTCTGTACAACCTCTGGTTTAGTCGGTTTATCCACGTCCCATCTCCTTAAATTCCCACCTTTTTGCAGTTTCTTCAGTTTTAATCTACAGTTCATAACCAATAGATTGTGGTCAGAGTCCACATCTGCCCCTGGAAATGTCTTGCAATTTAAAACCTGGTGCCTAAATCTCTGTCTTACCATTATATAATCTATCTGATACCTTCTAGTATCTCCAGGATTCTTCAATGTATTCAACCTTCTTTTATGATTCTTGAACCAAGTGTTAGATACGATTAAGTTATGCTCTGTGCAAAATTCTACCAGACGGCTTCCTCTTTCATTTCTCTCCCCCAATCCATATTCACCCACTATGTTCCCTTCTCTCCCTTTTCCTACTCTCGAATTCCAGTCACCCATGACTATTAAATTTTCGTCTCCCTTCAATACCTGAATAATTTCTTTTATCTCATCATACATTTCATCAATTTCTTCGTCATCTGCATAGCTAGTTGGTATATAAACTTGTACTACTGTAGTAGGCGTGGGCTTTGTGTCTATCTTGGCCACAATAATACGTTCACTATGCTGTTTGTAGTAGCTTACCCGCACGCCTATTTTTTTATTCATTATAAAACCTACTCCTGCATTACCCCTATTTGATTTTGTATTTATAACCCTGTATTCACCTGACCAAAAGTCTTGCTCCTCCTGCCAACGACCTTCACTAATTCCCACTATATCTAACTTTAACCTATCCATTTCCCTTTTTAAATTTTCTAACCTGCCTGCCCGATTAAGGGATCTGACATTCCACGCTCCGATCCGTAGAACGCCAGTTTTCTTTCTCCTGATAACGATGTCCTCTTGAGTAGCCCCGCCCGGAGATCCGAATGGGGGACTATTTTACCTCCGGAAAATTTTACCCAAGAGGACGCCATCATCATTTAACCATACAGTAAAGCTGCATGACCTCGGGAAAAATTACGGCTGTAGTTTCCCCTTGCTTTCAGCCGTTCACAGTACCAGCACAGCAAGGCCGTTTTGGTTAGTGTTACAAGGCCAGATCAGTCAATCATCCAGACTATTGCCCCTGCAACTATTGAAAAGGCTGCTGCCCCTCTTCAGGAACCACACGTTTGTCCGGCCTCTCAACAGATACCCCTCCGTTATGGTTGCACCTACGGTACGGTTATCTGTGTCCTTGAGGCACGTAAGCCTCCACATCAACGTCAAGGTCCATGGTTCGTGGGGGGAGGAGGACAACATACTGAGTTCTATTACTTAAGAAGTCTTCGAGCTACTCATATATCTGTGAATTTATTCTATATGCACGTATTTTCGTTAACGGCTTGCAATGGGACACCGTGTCAAACGCTTTCCGGGAATCTAGAAATATTGACTCTACCTGTTGCCCTTCACCATAGTTCGCACTATATCATGTGAGAAAAGGACAAGCTGAATTTCACACAAGCGATACTTTCTAGAAACATACTGGTTCTTGAACATAAGCTCCTCATTCTCAAGAACATTTATTGTATTCGAACTGAGAATATATTCGAGGACTCTGCAACAAATCGAAGTTAGGGATATTGGTCTGTAATTCTGCGGTTCCGTTCTTGGCCCCTCTTATACACAGAAATCACCTGTGCTTTTTTCCAGTTGCTGGGCGAGATACTCGCAATAAATCCCAGCTAGAGATGGGGCAATGCCGTACAGTGCTCTTTGTAAAACCGTATTAGGATGCCATCTGGACCTGGTGTCAGATCTTTTGCTAAGATAGGACGGTGGTAGTTGTATGCTTCGCGCATTTATTCACAAGTGCACAAATCTCTACTAATCTTTTCTTGTCGTCATTTGTGCGTTCTCTTTTGAACCGAGAGTGCAACAGCGTCTGCTTCCTCAGCATCTTCCGAATTTCGTTATTAAACCATAGTGGATGTTTTCCATCCTTTATCCACTTACTAGGCATATAAGTCTCCAGACTACGATTTACATTCTGCTTAAATTTTGCCCATAATTCCTATACGTCTATCATACTGGAAATAAGTGATGTCAATTCACTGTCTGAGAGAGATGCTAACAACTGCTTATTTGTTCTGTCTTCTTGACTGATTTATTAACTTTCGTAATCATAATTGCTATAATGACATAAAACTAAAAAACGAAACTCTTGCCGAACAGGCCATGAAGGCCCAACTGTACTGACCGGCCGCCATGTCATCCTCAGCTCATAGGCGTCACTGGATGCGGATATGGAGCTGCATGTAGTCAGCACACCGCTCCCCCGGCCGAATGTCAGTTTCCGAGATCGGAGCCGCTACTTCTCGATCAAGTAGCTGCTCAGTTTGCCTCACAGGGGCTGAGAGCACCCCGCTTGCCAACAGCGGTCGGCAGACCGGATGGTCACACATCGAAGTGCTAGACCGGTACTTAACTTCGGTGATCTGACGGGAACCGGTGTTAGCACTGCGGCAAGGCCGTTGGCGCTATAATGACATCATGATCGCTAGTACCTGTTTCTAGACTGACACTGTCGATAAGGTCCAGCCTATTTGTAGCTACAAGGTCTAAGATATTTCCATTGCGTATGGGCTACCGAACTAGCTGTTCAAGTCAGTTTTCAGAAAACGTGCTCAAAAGTATTTTGCATGACTGGCAGTACCCCCCCCCCCTCAATAAATCCATTGACATCCCAGTCTAAACTCGCTAGGTTAAAGTCGCCTCCAATAGTATTGCATGATCTTGTCATTTACGCGCTATTGATCGAATACTTTCTTTGAATGACTCTAAAACTGTCACAACGAAACCGGTTGGCCGATAAAAACATCCAATACTTAACTTGGTTTGACCTTCACCTACACCTGTTATACACGACCAGCTGACTTCACTGTCACACTCAACTTCGACCTCACCAGAGACAAAAATTTTGTCTACTGCAGTAAAGACTCCCCTTCCTATTACCTCTAACCGGTCCTTGCCATACTCGTTCCACGACTCGCTAAATACGTCAGAGCTTTCCACTCTGGGTTTCAGTCACCTCTCGGTCCCAAGAATAACTTCAGTGCGAGAATGTTCCAGGAAGGCAGCAAATTCTGGAACTTTTTTGCGATTACTGACAAAATTTCGACACTCGAAGTGATTTACTCTGAGCGTTGACTGACTTCCTTTGTTGCGCATCGACTGGTGAGTATTCACCAGAGTACCTCAAACTTCTGCCTAGCCTAAAAAAAAGCCTCATGTGCACTCCACAAGTACTCTGCTACCCGAGTAGCTGCTTCTTGCAGGCTCGATGGTCATCGGCAAGACCGCCTCCCCATCACAGACGTAGCGAGGCGACACATTGGCTTTCTTTCAAGCCCTGAACGCTACCTGCCCATGAGGCTACATAATGCGCCTAACACCGGAGCTCCCAATAACTAGTAAACCCCTGCTCGGACCCTGCTGAAGCAGCGGCCACCTGTCCACTCACAGGCTGAATGGGCGAGGCCAAGCGGCCAGTCTCCACACTGGCCCTCCGCCTCGAGCGACTCCTTACCACCCGCCTGCGACGAGGGCGGATCCACCGTGTCAGGTACAGCACGAGGTGCCTCGACATCAGAGCCCGTGGGCAAAACAGCTGAGGTGTCCCATGTGATGTGCAAGACTCTCTGCCACCGCTGCTCCCCGAGGCAGCTTCCTGAAGACCATAACCGAACGCACTCAGCTCTTCGCGAACTGCGGCAAGCTGCTCATGCATCCACACACAGCATGCACACATTCTAACCATTCTAGCAAGACCAGCTGAGGAATTAAACGATAAAAGCAGACAGAATCTCAAATATGCAACTTGCTACCCTCCTGATGCGTCACCAATGGATGCTGATGCGTTAATGAGCTATGTAGCTGTCTGTTCAGTGAGCAACTACTGCGCTAGAGCCTGAATGAATTTACCATTACAAAAAGGTGAGATTAAGTCTCTTAAACAGAACAAATCACACGAAATTTAATGAATATACTACGAGGAAAAAACAGTAAAAGGTAAACAGTTAAATTGCCGTTCTGCCGATCAGCCGAGAGCTGCAGCCTGGCTGACTGGCTTAGTAAACGAACGGTCGCTTTGATTAATATGTTCACAAGCAACGAAAATATTCCATGTGAGTCATACGTGTATGCGTATCAAGGCCACAAATTAGAAAAGAAAACACATCTGATCTGCTCGTAGGCATGAGCCCATGATAGCACTCATCTTGTAAAGCTTAGTATACGCTGACACATTCTTCAGACTGACTGCTAGAATTATTTGACACGGAAATTTGAGGTGTAGTTTTTTGACGTGACATGCAAAGAACCGTGTCCGCATTTAAGTTCGATTCAAGGAAAATAGACAGCTGAAAACTGTGTCACCTTTTGTACTCCTGAAAAAAGTTTTCTATCTAAATGAAGCAAACTCACATTCCTTGTTAAAATAGTTTTCCGAAAACATTATATTCTTTGCATACAAAAATTTAAATCAACAAATTTTGGATTTGCTTGTCTTTTTCGCTGTTAGTGTAAGTTGTTATCAAACGATTGCAGCGAAACTGCTTGTTAAAAATATATGACTCTTTCACATGTTATAGTCTCACTTCGTTACTTAATGAGGAAATGCCTGCTTTGAAGTTAAATAACTCACTGCTCAATGTTCGAAGAATTTACCCAGTGAGTGCGTACTGCGATCGCTGATCTGTGGAAAACAGAAACTGGCAGTCTCAAATTGTCTTTTCTCAAAAAGCGTGCCCCAGCCATCTCTAGAAGTCTTTCGAAACCTTTGTGAGGTGGCAACGGCCTTGCACCTTACATGAGTCCATTTAACGTGACACTTTAGGTTTTGTTGGTTACGGTGTAGGAAATCTATGTGGCAACGCATCAGCACGCGGGAATTCCGCGATTTTGTAATTATAAGATTTTGCGGAAAGGCAGTACACGAGACAGAGCTCAGCTACGTCCCCACCTAGCCGCCGAAGGCCACAGCCTGACGGTATGAATGGCGAACTGGGGGATTTCTGTAATCCGTTTAGAGAGGCCACAGCGGCCACCAACCTCTGAGGGATGCGCGGCTGCAGGTGTTCAAGATTTACCAAAACAGAGCAGTGGATAGCTGAACGGGCTTTCCTGTGCGTGCTCTCGCCTATGTCCCACAAATTTTACGCCTTCGAGTAACTCGAGTGGGGCCGGCCATGAGTTCCAAATAACAAACTTTCATTGCAAGAATCTGTGTTCGCTACGACGGGGAATCCTGCCGGGAAAATCTCGAGTGGTCTCTTGGGAGAAAACTGCCAGTAAACGTGCTATTTCCCTCACCTGTGGCTCTTCCCAGCCGTCGAGGGCGGAGTTTACTTGTGAAATTTTGTAGAAATAAAAGTATTGTGGAAAAGAGTTCTATTCCCGAGCCGTACATTGGTCGGCACTGGCAAACTGGGTATTTTGAGAGCTTCTAGTGATGTGACTCGCTCGGTAAAAGTTGAGGTGAGAAAACAAAGGTGAAGAGCGATCTTGCTGGACTCTCGATAGAGGTCTTCCGTTCTGGGCTCTCGTACTGAGAAGACGTTAGCCAAGTCGTCTCGCGTCTTGGTCTTTCGTTCTGAGTCGACGTTAGCCGCGCCAGCTCATTGCTGATGGAAACATTGTCGCAATTAGAGAAGTTTACGGACAGCAGTCTGGTGTTCGAATACTGTAGGGTTGTACTTTCCGAGACGCCACACGCCGACCGCACGGCCGCGCCGTCGCCGTCGGAGACCGCCGCTACAACAGGAACATTACGGTGAGATCGCTCCCGCTTCGGCCTGTGTTAGGAGTAACGTTAAATAGTCGAACCAATTGCAATTGCTGTTTCCACAGAGGTTTCACGGTAGTTTGGAGTGTAGTGGTTCCTCGTACATATGTTATAAGAGATCGCGTTTTGGACCGATTTTAACACAGTTACTGCCAATGCCAGTTAAGAGGATAATTTGTAAACTGTTAATTGTGTTTCATTGAGCATTGATCTGAAGGTTATAATAAAATTATTGTGATTCAGTAGAGCCTTTACTTTCAGTAGTTGACCCTGAATTCACCCTTTTGCTTCATTTTATTTTTGTGAATGTGTTTGATGTCATTGAACATCTTAAGTGTTCGTGATCGTTCATGTTTGGTAGTAAGAATAGTTGTGATTTATCGTCAACACTACAACCGCAGATTAATTAGGGGTGACAGGGCCACATTTAAATCTAGCGTTATCCATTTTTGCGTACAGTTTCACTCCCAGTTTCTGTGTAAGTTGTTTGTCAGGGGCGAACAAATGCAAAAATCGGACAAGCAACGCCCGGGGTGTTACACCTTCTGCAGACATCTGTAAAGAATTTCTGAATCGCACTCCATCTTCTGCTTTTAAGATGTCAAAAAGATCGGACCCTCGTCTGTTTCTTTTTTTTTTTTCTTTGGAAAGTTCACGAAACCGTCAACTTTTGTGAGCGAACATGCTACTTCAGGCTGTATATCGCGCTGCACACGAAATGTAGTTAACATTGCAAAATATTTAATGTACGAAGTAACATATGCGAAACCCCTCAATCTGTCCATCTATTCCTGATTCCTTTGTCCATCCACATCCACCCCCACCCCTCTCTCTCCCTATACATCCCATCCTGCCCTCTCTCTCTCTTTCCGTTCATTCTTCTATCCATCTCGACCTTCTTCCCATCCATGGACATCCACATATGCAGCACCTACACAACAACTCGATAATGCAGGCCAGTGTTAGTCCAACACAACATGCCTGTGATTCAGGGTAGCCTAGTCATATGGGACTGGGAAACCGTCTCTTGCCCGTAATGTGTAGGCTGCCCTTCATAGCAGGTTGATAAGGCATGCTGATGCAATTCCCACACAAGACAGCAGTCATGCAGGGCTATCCTATTCAACAGGGGCTGAAGAAACACGTTTTTGCCCTTTCTCTAGTCTTTTAGAGCTACGGGTTTATAATCCCCGCAATGTTGATACTCTTCAAGGTTTCAGTTTGTGTGCCTAATTTGGCTCAGATCGATCAGAGGATTGAGAGGAGATCCCAGACATACATGCATACGTAAGTACATAATCTGCCTTTCCCGCACAGCTTCACCTGCATAATATATCCTCCTCCTCTCTCTATCCATCTCTGCCTCCTCCTCTTACTTTTTCACCAACCCACTACCCCTCTATACCTTCCACCTGCCTCACACATCTCCCTCTCCTCCCCTCGCTCTGGCCATTTTCTCCTCCGTCTTGCTCTGTCCACCCCATTCACAAAACAGCAGTCACGCAGGGCAGACTACGTGTCGGGGTCGGGAAAAACTATTTTGTGCCCCTGACATGTAGGCTGCCCTGCAAAGCAGGGGATCTGCGGGATGCCAGAAACAAATGGTTCGAATGGCTCTGAGCACTATGGGACTCAACATCTGAGGTCAGCAGTCCCCTAGAACTTAGAACTACTTAAACCTAACTAACCTAAGGACATCACACACATCCATGCCCGAGGCAGGATTCGAACCTGCGACCGTATCCGTCACGCGGTTCCAAACTGAAGCGCCTAGAACGGCACGGCCACACCGGCCGGCATGCCAGAAACACATATGACTTCTATATCCTTCCATCGGCAACATTAGATTCACTTGAGACCACTGCATTGCTCGTGCAACACCTGTCAATAATAACAAAAGCAGAGAAGGTAGCAGAAGAAAGTTTTCTGTAAAGGTAGCGCCGAAACGGATAGGACGGCAACTTTCTTCGATAGTCCACTAAAAGGTGGACAGCCACTAGAACACGAGTGAACACAACCGAATGCGAACCGGACAAGAGCGAATGTAATTTTCTCACACGTGCTAGCATTTACGACAGAGAGAGCTCTCGAGTTTGCTGCAGTGTGGAGGTGACTCACGTGCAGGAAGGTCTGCCTGGAGAGCGTGTAGAGGCTGCCCACGGTGATGTGCAGCGGCCGGCCGGCGCGCAGCGCCAGGATGCGCAGCGTCTGCCGGAAGCGGCGCCCCCCGTCCGGCCAGCGGCTGCTGTACGCCGAGAAGGGCAGCCGCTCGCTCTGCAACACGACACGTCACGACCACTGTGCGGCAAGCGCACTGCGTGTCTGCACTACAAGCCATAACGGCAGCGGTTGTCCGTTACTGTGTCCTGATTCACTCAGTGCTGGCTCGTGGTTTCCATACCGGGGGCAGCCTACCAGCGTGGCCAAAATCCGGATTGGCAGAGACTCTTAACCGGGTAGGACGTCAAACTCGCCAACTTCGGGCAGGAGAGGCACGATAGGACATTTTAATTTCCATTGTCTATACTTTTACAAATAAATTCATAAAACTTTGTCAGCATGACCAGGAAGGGTTCAGGATTCACGCTCATAGCAGTGGAAGTTCAAAAATACAAATATATATATATATATATATATATATATATATATATATATATATATTACTTGTGAAATGTCATCATTTTTTCACTTACTATTGGCTGCATTCGTTGCTATAGGTACACTTTTCTTCGTAAGTAAGGAAGATTCTTCGATGAATTTTGCACAGCATACGAACCATACTTACAGGTATATGAAAACTCTAGAATTTTCCAAATCTATTAAAAACTCTGCTCAAAATTGAGATAATTAACCATAAAATTTGAACTTTTTCTGAACATCACGTTTAAAATGTAACAGCTCATTAATTTTTTCATTAATTAAATAAATTCTAGAGTTTCATACACCTGTAAGTATGGTTTGTATGCTGTGCAAAATTCATCGAAGAATCTCTCTTACTTGTGAAGAAAAGTGTACCTATAGCAACAAATTCAGCCAATAGTAAGTGAAAAAATGATGAAATTTCACACGCAAAAAAAATTTATTTTGATATACTTCTGAATTTACATTGCTATGAGTTTGAATCCTGAATCCTTCTTGGTCGTGTTGACAAAGTTTTATAAATTTATTTGTGAAAGTAGAGACAGTGGAAATTAAAATTTCCTGTGGTGCCTCTCCTGCTCTAAGTCGGCCCCTTTGACGTCCTACCCCCCTTAACGGTTTTCATTTCCTTTTTTTTGTTCTCTTCAATTATGTATCAGTATACGTGTTTTTGGCAATTCTGTCCAGTACACACATTGTAAAAACCGTAAAAATGCACCTCACCTTACAGAAATAAACTTGCAAATAACAAACTTGATCAAGCAAAGGGCGTTAGCAAGCAAGGAATGTGTTATAAGTTCGTTAGCCTCCAAAGCCGGTGTCATTTTGGATCGTATAATTTTTGAGCCACATCTTTATAAACTACTGAAACAACTAAGGAACGGAGCAAGTTGGTCGAAACTTTCGCAATTTAATTGTTTTAATAGTTTACAATGAGCCGGCCGCGGTGGCCTAGCGGTTCTAGGCGCTTCAGTCCGGAACCGCGCGACTGCTACGGTTGCAGATTCGAATCCTGCCTCGGGCATGGATGTGTGTGATGTCCTTAGGTTAGTTAGGTTTAAGTAGTTCTAAGTTCTAGGGGACTGATGACCTCAGATGTTAAGCCCCATAGTGCTCAGAGCCATTTGAACCATTTTCGTTTACAATGATGTAGCCCAATACCCTGAATTATTTAATCAAAAAAGGACGTGCTAGCCACTAAAAATAATGACGCACGTTTCACACGCTGATTTCACCTAATCGTTCGCGTAGCTCTCACAGGTTGGTGTTACTTACCTTCCCGTATTTTATTGTGCTCTAGCGAGATATTTATATGTTTAGCATGTCTTTATTACAACGGATAGCGCATTAGCAAATGCCAGGAATACAACAGTATCATGAACACTGCGAAAGCATTAGTACTAGAGGCCGATTAATGACGCATCGAAGCATAACACGCCGATATAAGACAGGGATTCGAGAGGGAAGGTTCCCTCTCGTTGCAACCAATGGAACGAGAAAATCAAATGGTGATTGGTGTGACTTCCTAAGGCTCAACTACTAAATCAGTCTAGAAGCCTTCAAGCGCTGTTCCCCGTAGAAACCACGCCACCCACTCCCCTCCAAATCCGTGCTAACTGGCATTTCAAGGTGCAGGATAATGACTTGCTACTAACTGCCTGAGAAACGTCACTTGATATCTACAGTTCTAAAAGAGTTGACTGTCTTTATGTAACCCAGTGGGGGCGGGGCGGGGGGGGGGGGGGGGGGGAGGGGGGCATGACTGGGGGAGATTATGAATATTAAGTGAAACAAGAGTTATAATGTCTCTGGTTTACTGCGATAGAATGAATTTTAAACATTGGCGACATGTGGCAACGTTAGCAACATAAAATCATAGACAAATAAACAACTGAATAGCAGCTTGTGACAATTTTACACCATTACCGCTGGCATGGCCGACTCAGGGATCGGGGGGAAAAGCTAATGATCTCACAAGATATTTACTTGTAATTGCGGAATGCCTAGTGATTGTCGTAAGGTTAGTGGAATACTACAGAAAGGAAAAGCACCACATCTGTTCCTGAAGTTGAAAGCAAACTGTTCATTACTGACAAAATGTAAGATTTCAGAGCGAAACTTGAAAAATAATCAGAACATGAAAAAACGGCACTAATTTCGCTATGCTTTTCTCGTGGCTTCCATCATAATCTCAGTATAGCACTGCAGGTGATGGATCAAGTCGCTGCAGAATAGATTATTGGTGGATCCAACGACCCTCACCAGCAGCTGATTCCAAATTAGCTCAAACAGTCTCTCATTCCCCATTGCATACGCTCAGAAGGCTCAATGGAAACTCTCAGCGTAAAAGTCGGGCATTCCCATCTCATTTCCAACCAAATCTAAAATAAAAGGAAACCTCGCTTTGCCACATTTTACATCTCTCACAGTATATGATTGGCTCAGATGTGAATCTTCCAAGTGACTATCGATCGAACTGCTCATTGCAGAAATTCGTTTCCTTCCCCTTACTGATTGTCCATTGGCTTGTAATCAACCGTCTTCCGATGAAAAGGAGTACATCACTCTCTCTTTCTTCAAACAATGAGTGCTCTGCCTCTTCATCACCTTGCGTCTCTTCCTAACTTGGAGTTTACGTTAGCCAATAGTGTCAGGTTTCACATTAAATAAACACTGGTTTTTTTTTTTTATTTTGCAAAATCAGAACATTCGGCGGTCTCCCACAATTTCGAAGGTCCAGACCAAATGTCCCCTATCCGTCACTGAGATGTTTACCTTTAGTTTTCTCTGCTTTTCTGGGGAAATGGGCAGCTATCGCCATCTCGTGTACAAAGGTACATTCCAGCTAAAGAGGGCGGAGTCCTCACTCCATTTACTGATCGTAAAATATTTATAGGAGATGCTAGCTGCATTTCTGTAAATGGCCCATCTTCCAGTGGCGTCTCTGCACAGCAACAGAATCTGTCTGCTGACCAGTGACCCCGTGACCCCTTGGAACCCCTGGTGACCTTTCCAAGCACTCTTCCATTGGGGGAGACTCTCTTATGGCTTTGTCTGGTGTGTGCCCCTGATCATCGCTTCATGGTGCTTCCAATATTTCCCATTGCTACATTGCACGCAAGTATGAATTAAAAGTAAGAGAACAGCAAGACAGCATCAGTTATCTACTTACAACCACTAGTACTGTGATTTATCAGTTTTAC
This sequence comes from Schistocerca americana, assembly GCF_021461395.2. Taxonomy (NCBI): domain Eukaryota; kingdom Metazoa; phylum Arthropoda; class Insecta; order Orthoptera; family Acrididae; genus Schistocerca; species Schistocerca americana. The sequence continues at coordinate 26,797,060 of NC_060122.1, read as the reverse complement.
AGACGTAAATTAATTATTTCGATTAAATGGGAGTTACATTACCGATTCTGATGTGTGGTGAGACTGTTTCCGAATAACTGTCCCACGAAAGTGCACCATTTTCGAAATACTTCATAATAATTTCTGCCATGTATTATTGAGTGGCCATGGTGGTCTCTTTAGTAGAGTACTAGGCTTCACCCCTCAAAGTTCCAGGTTCAGTTCCAGGTAGGAATGAGGATTGTTCCTCATTTTAGCCCTTCCAGGATGGGCCCAGGTGTAGTCAGCCTGCTATGAAATTCAGTACGGGGCGTCTTGCCCGGTGTGTAAAATGCGGCTGGGATGATCGACTCTCCAAACTCCCCCTGGCATGATGGAGTACGTAAGAATGCAGGTGGCGGGGCGATGTGCAACAGCAAGGAGCGGTGTATCACTTTGTCCTCAAGCCAATAGCATTATTCTGCCATGTCAGTCTGAAACTCATGCTTCAGGGAGCACGTAGAACATTTAGCGTTGGTTTTCATTTTAGTTTAGGTGCTGTGGTGTTGCTGATCCACTATAGTTCTCTATATGGGTGATATGAAGCAAACATAACTGTTATTACATTAAGAAGTGACAGAGGTAGTTTTGCAAGCAGTGTGACGTTTACGCCAGCGTTGCCAGTTATGAGGTTAGGTAGCGGCTGGGGCATCAGGCGTGCGGCGGACCCCGAGGTCACACTGGCAACGCCGCAAAGTGTTTCCCGTCTCGCTCTCTCTCTCTCAGCAGAAAGCATCTTGCAACAGCCTTCTCACCGGCACAGTACTGGCAGTCAGGCCAGCAGCACACTGCGGCTTGAGCACCGCCGACTTTACCTTCTGCTAATTACTGAAAAATATAGCTTTTGGTGCGCTCAGCTACGAGCCGGACCTGTCCTTAGTTTGTTAAAAATCCTGTCGTATGTGATGTACGCGCAGCAAAGCCGTCAAAATGCATTAAAGTGTTCAGAGGTGGCTGTACAACCGCTCGTGATGAAATAGAAACTAACTGTCTACCTGTCACCATTTTATATTCGAAAAAGCAAGATGATTCATAACCTCAAGGAAACAGATGGCTCTGGGCACTATGGGACTTAACATCTATGGTCATCAGTCCCCTGGAACTTAGAACTACTTAAACCTAACTAACCTAAGGACATCACACACGTCCATGCCCGAGGCAGGATTCGAACCTGCGACCGTAGCAGTCGCGCGGCGCGCGGTTCCGGACTGAGCGCCATGAACCGCGAGACCACCGCGGCCGGCCCCGGAAACAGATGCTTTACGATTTTTTTCTTATTGTATGAGTTTATTAAGGTTTACTAACATTTTAAGATTTGTTCACTAAGAATCTGTCATAGAACGCTTGAACCTCCGGAGACTATGAAGTAAAAATGGCCTTCTGGCTGTGGTTTACAAATCAGCCAACATATTTTTATAAGAATGAAATTCAGAGGTTGATTGGTTGCTATGACAAGTGCCCAAACTTTAATGTAAATGGTGTAAAATAAACTCACATGTAAACTTTCAGGTAATACTACAATTGGTTTAAAACTACTCTGTGTTTGTTTGCTACAAATTAAGTACTTCCTTAAAAATACGCCTCACAAGTGAAAAAGATGCAACTGTCGTTACTGTTTTCCATCCTGGATTGACAATACAAAGAAGCTAGTTGACCATTTGACGACAGACTGAACAAAGTCTACATTGTGACGTGTTACTCTACGTCAAATGTACCATGTGACACAACGAAGTCCTAATTTGTGCCAACCGGTACTGGGAAGATACTGGAGAAACCGTGTCGCGATGCAGAGTGCGAGCAGTCCAATGAGACCTCGAGAGCGACGCATTGCTGACGGAGTGTACAGCCTCGTGCCACGTCGAGTATGGAGAACACTCTCTCCAACATGTGCAAAAAGTTGCGCAGCCTTGCAGTATTATGCATGTACACTGGAACGCTCAAAAGTTCGCTTCAAAATTATCACTTTCATGAAATTCGCTGCATCTTCGTTTAGTGACATACGAACAAGTGGAAACTAATTTGTCTTTGTTGCTCGAGATGTGACATTATGTACAAAATATTTTTTCTCAGTTGCAACCCACCCTTTACTACACACACACACACACACACACACACACACACACACACACACACACACACGAGAGAGAGAGAGAGAGAGAGAGAAAGATGCTCGTATTGGAATACAAAAAATGCGAATATACTACTGTTTAATAAAAGATTCTGACTGAAAAGTGAGATACCAGCTGCCTCATTTTGTCTCCCTCACCACCCTTACAAATTTTCCCAAAAATTTTGGCATATGAACATTTTCGTGCTCTTTATTAACAAGCAACTATTCTCTCACTCCCATAATCTCCCCTAACTGTAACTCACTCACACCCAGCAGTCCACCACCGTAAGTCGCTCGTACCCATCTGCTTCCACTATCCATGTTCATTCAGCACAACTCATTGTTATTATCTCTTTCTGTCTCCCTAACTGTCACAACCACAGCCTCCTTCGTTATGTACAGCTACAACTGGCTCCCCTCACTGCCGTTGTCTCCCTCTTGCTCCCTCTCACACCTACTACCTCGCTCACTCCTTCCCACTGCTGTTGCCTCTTCTCGGTGTCACTCTTTCTGTCTTGCTCGCTGTCCTTGCCACCGACTCTGTCTCTCATTATCACTGGCTATCTCCCACTTCTACACTCTCCTTCTCTTTGCTCCTCTTCCACTGCTGGGGTCTTCTTCACTCTTTTTGTAGCACTGTTCTGTCACTGTCAAATATCTTCCACAACCACTGTATCTTTCTCTTTCTCTCTTTCTGTCGCTGTCTCCTTAGCTCCTTCCACACTACAACTACCATCTATTATCTTCCAGTATTTATTACTGTCACTGTCTCCTTCTCCCATATCATCAAAAACGCGACAATGTTCGTATGCCAGATTTCATGGGAATATCTTTAAAGGTAAATGATAATTAACTTAAACCCCCAGCTGCCGACAGGTGTTGTTGACATACCTTGATGGGGGCAGCTGAAAATGTGTGCCCTGACCGGGACTCGAACCCAAGATCTCCTGATTACTTGGCAGACGCTCTATCCATCTTTTTTATGAGACAACTGAAAAATGTGCGCTCCAACCGGGACTCGAACGCAGGATCTCCTGGTTGTATGGCAGACGCTCTATCCGACTGAGCCTTTTTTTTTATGGGGCTTCAACGCTGACCACTTTTTCTATATATTTTTTTTTTCTATTTTTTTTTCAATTTTGTTTTATATTTTTTTACACTGCTCCCTCACCCACAGTACAATACCGCGACCAGTTATAATTTTTTTTCTTTTTTTTCCCGACACAGGAAACACACCGAAATTATACACTCAAATGACAGTGTATTCCTTCAAAAAACGAAAATATTCACTCTTTTTTTCCAAAGTAATCATTGAAGGCAATCAATTAAAATAAAACAAAAGAAGTCACTTCCACAAAAACAAAGGGGTGAAATCAGAAAAACGTATAGGAAGGAATGGGGTGTCAATTTGAATGTGCCCACACATTCTTTCTTCCTTCACTTCTACACGGTGTAACATCTAAATCCATAGAAGTGTCCACAAAAATAAAAAAGGAAATTAAAAAAAGGGGGGGGGGGATGCATGAAAACTCACCCAACGCCTTGTCGATGAAAAACAAGATACAACATATTAGGAAATATTTCACGATAACGGGGCATCCTGAGCCACGTCCAATGTGCAGTGGCCATATATTGGGAAAAGGCACACGGATCTGCGTCATATCCACTCACCATCACGTAGTGGACATAATGACCAACAAGCCACATGATGGCATTGTTCTTCGATCGAGATAAGAAGGTTGAATCGGGTCGCATGAGAATCTCCCCCGAGATAGTCGCTTCCGACATCCTGAGGAGAAAAGCCATCTCCAATGGTCATGACCGCAGGAAATCAACCTATGAGATTTCATGGCAACGATTGCAGCGATCCGTTACACTCAGGCCAATACGAAGAAGTCGCACGCTGGTAGGTATAATATTATGAACAACTTGGTACCACGAGGTCGCCACTTCCATCGGGAAAATCGGGAGGTTCAAATGGCTCTGAGCACTATAGGACTTAACATCTCAGGTCATCAGTCCCCTAGAACTTAGAAGTACTTAAACCTAACTAACCTAAGGACATCACACACATCCATGTCCGAGGCAGGTTTCGAACCTGCGACCGTAGAGTCGCGAGGTTCCAGACTGAAGCGCCTAGAACCGCTCGTCCACCAGCAGCCGGCCAAAATGTTAGACCAAACAATCTTCCAATTCGTTTCTGGCGACAGGGCTTCCACAGAGGGAATACTATGAGGAACTTGCCAGCGGCTTAACAGCATTTTTAGGGAGAGATTCGCTTGGAAAAGGATATTTACTCCTAAATAACTGATCTCAAGAAAAAATTCCTTGACGTGCCGTAATTTATAACTAATCCTACCAATATCTACTGGAGGTGTTAACCTCGCCGGTCGGATACCGACATAAAGGCGAGCTGTAAGTGACTCGGGGGCGGGTTGACTCGTTAACACGGCTCGACGGATGAATAAGGCAGAAGCCTTAACCCGAATGTCAGGGAGGCCCAAACCTCCCTGCAAACGGGGCCGCGCCATGACCCCATAACGCACGCGGAATACAGAGTGGCGCCAGATAAACCTGCCAGTTAAACTTTGCAACTTGTGGGACAACATCGCAGGAAGTGGAAGGATTTGTGCAATAAAATAAGCCTTACTTAACACTTACGTTTCCATGGCCCGAACCTTATGAAGAAGTGAGAGGGAGCGACGCTCGTGTTCAGTGATTGCACCCTGAATCTTATCCGTGACAGACTTCCAGTTCATCGTAGCCATCTTTAGCGGACGGCTGTCAATTATAACACCCAACAATCGATATCGGGTGACCTTCGAAGCCCATGGAATTTCAACAGCGTCAAATCCTCGCAAACTGAGTAAATGACATTTCTGGTCATTAACCCGCGCTCCCGTAAGACGACAAAAGGCATCCAAATCTTCCTTCGGCAGTGGTATATCATCATGGGTAAGGAGAAGAACCATAACGTCATCAGCACATGCGCGAACGGTAAACTTTCTCCCAGCAGCGACCAGCCACTCAAACGAGCAGCTATAGTTCGCAATAATGGTCCCAGAAACAGCACGTAGAGCGACATTGATCATGGACTCCCTTGAAGGACGCCCTGACACACCGCGATGGGGAAAGTAAGACGGCCATTTATGTCAATGGACGCCCGAATACCAGTGATGAGAGAGCTGAACAGCCGTCGTGCACCATTGTTAAAACCAACAGTCGTCAATACCCGCATAAGGAATCCATGATTGACGAGGTCGCACGCTTGGTGAAAATCAGTGAAAAGCAAAGTGCTTGGCACGGGAATGGTGGAAGCAATCGAAATTAAATCTCGACATTCAGCAACGGGAGTCAGGAGAGTACGACCAGGAAGACAATTTTGATGGCTCGCGATGATGGTAGTCAACAACACCAATAGTCGGCTATTGACCGCTCACGCCACTGTTTTATAATCATAGTTGAAGAGGGTTATCGGGCGGACCTGATCCACACGCAAACGTCCCGGCTTCTTGGGAATCCGGACTATTTTAGCAACCTTAAAGCTGGGCGGGAGAAGGCCTCCGTGGAACACTTCATTCACCATGGAAGTTATTGTATCTCCTATTAGGGCCCAAAATCGGATATAAAATTCTTTGGGAAGGCCATCGGGGCCAGGTGATTTATGGAAGGGAGAACGAGCCACAATATCAAGTATATCATCGCGATGGAATAAAGAGAAAAACTCTTCCTGGAGAGCTGGTGTAACAATACGATCAAGGAGGGACGTGAAATCTCAACAGACGGTGGACAGTCTGAATCCACTTTACCATAAAGCTCGGAATAGTACTGGTAAAGTTCACGCATGATATCAGATTGGGAGGACCACTCACGCCCATCTAGAAAACGAATGGTAGAAGGACACATCCTTTGAGATCGCTTGTGAAGCCGGAGAAGATGATAGAGAGAGGTCAACTCATCCTGTACGATTGAACAAGGCTGGGAACGCAGTCGGACCCCATCCATTTGCCTACGTTTGAGTTGGAGAAGTTTTGCCTTCACACGGTGGACATCGAAGACCCTCAAGGGCGCGTCACGAGCATTATCGTAAGGATCGCGAAGGACTTCATAATAAAATTCCCTAGTGCGCCTTATTTCAGCCGCTTTTTCAGCGCTAAAATACTTGAGTGTATTTCGAATCCTGGGTTTAGTAAAAGTAACCCACCAATCGAGAAGTGAGGAATAACGCGTCTGGGACTGGGTTGTTCGCCGCCATATGTCTGCGATGATGTCTTCCAGAGAGGGGTCTGTGAGATGTAGAGTGCTTAGCATCCATAAATGGCACGAAAGATGGACTCGCAGCGCGACGTGGTTAAAAGTCGTGGAAACAGCACAGTGTTCAGTGAAACTGGAAGGAATGACATCAATCGATATAAGCTGTCTACACATGGGGGCGGATAAATAAAAGCGGTCCAATCGGCTACTTGAAGTAACTGTAAAAAATGTTAACCGCACCAATGTAGAATATCGGCAAACCCAAGCACCCTGGAGATGCAAGGACGTCACCATATCATTAAGTTCACTACAAAATGTATAATTGGGGGTCTGATCAACACGGCGTAAGACGCAGTTAAAATCGTCCCCAAACAAAATCTTGAGCAGGTTCCGTCGGAGTAAACAAACAACTTCTTCGCTATAAAACCGCGCGCGATCGGATGAACGACCGTATCCAGACGGAGCGTAAAGAAAATTAAGGTGAGGTCATAAAAACTACAGCCTATACCACGGCCATCATCTAGCGTTTCGAAGTCCGTCAGCGGGATTCCATCTCGATAAAGCAAATCCATACCGGTAGAATTTTCAGGCGCGACATTGAAAAACATAGAATATCCAGGAAGACAAAACACATCAAATAATACCTCTTGTAAACACACGATATCAGCTTGGGAATCGTAAATAAACTGGTGTAACGCAGCAAGCCGTAAGTGGGAACGTATCCTATTAACATTAGGGTTAGAAATGTATACGCCTGCATCCGTTAACATATGTAAGGTCAATAAAACAACATTAAGGAAAAAGCACTATCACGTCCGTCTCTCCCCAACGTCCGGAGGCGGGGAAAAGAAGGTACAATGCTAGTCCTCCCCACCTGACGCCGAGGAATCCTCGCTTTTCTTTTTACGACGCGCCGCGGCACGGGCAGGTTGAAAACGCTGTTTCACACCACTCCGTGAAAATATACACTCTTTATGTGGAGAGGTTGGAGGCACGTCAAGCTCCGATTTGACAGAGGAGCCATCGTCACCGCACTTATCGGAAATCGGGGAACACAATTCAGAACGACCAACAGAAACATCAGGTACAGAAGAGACAGGTAATGCAGTGCCGGTGTCGGGTGGCATCTCCTGAACATCAGAAAGTGAACCCGTAGAATCTTGTTGCTCGACCGTCTCAGCGTGGAGGAGGGGTGGTGCTGCACTGGAACACTGTAAAGGCTGGCCAGCAGGCGACGTCTGTGCGGGAACGAAGGAACCCACGGGAACCGTCATGTCGACGGGTGAAGTGGGGGACGCAGATTGAACGCACATTTCAACATCAACAGAAGCAGCTACATCCTCTCTGTTAATACTGGAATCACAATTAACATCAGCAGACAACTCATTATCGCCAGAAGTGCACCCTCTGTCAACGACGTGTCAGAAGAACGAGACTGGAGTGGGGCGTCCTCGAAGTCTGTACCGTCCTCAGTCCGCCGGCGTTTGACGTGCGCTGCAGGAGCCGTCGTCCCCTCGTGGACAGAGGCCGCACTGGTACGCTTCGGTAACGCTGGATATCCGCTAGGAGTAGGCGCTTAAAGCTGGAGACTGACTTACAGCCGATTGTGAAGTTACTATGTCTGCTAACGTTAAAGGAAAACGTTTTTGATAAGACGACGTCAGAACAGTAGCACGGCGCGGACAATCAGATCTGAGATGGCCGCTTTCGTTACAGAGAAAACAAGTTCCTTCTTGCCCTGCATACGTAACATGGATTCGGTAACCACAGACAGTTAAGTGGGAAGGAATATTCTTTTTAACGCACATGTCCACAGTCAGGATACCATTACAACACTGGAAGCGATGTTGTGCTGACCAGCGTTCCCATCGGATATGCCGTATGATTCCAAACGAAAGCAACGCTGTTTTAATAAATGAATCGTCCACTTCAGGAGGAAGGTTATAAATCCTAACCAGAGTAAACTCGAGTGCCACATTTTCAAGGAGGACTTGACTAACAGAACCATCGCGATGAGTAAACAACACTTTAGAACCAATCCGGTAGAGAAGTCTTTCTACTTGAACGGGATCATAAAACTTCACAAAGAACGCATACAAATCAGAATCAAAGTAAGCAGTATCTACCTGGTCAGGTGAAACATGGATAACATCAGCCAACCAATCGTGAATTTCTAAGGAGCCAGGTTGAACACGACGTGTACTCTCGTCAAAATTGAAACGAACAGTAGCTCGACGAGGAACAGATTTTGGAGACTCGACAGACACCATGGCGCGGGCAGAAAACACCGCCACCAAGAGGAAAACGACAACAAACTCCGCTACGCAACTACGATGTGACTCCGGCCGATACACCAACATGACTGAGTAGCTTCGACACAAGCGGCGCTGCGGCACAGTCGGAAGTTAACGACAACCTGCTCGCTCGACGCGCAAGGCGACACTGATCCATCTGACCCACCGAGGACACAGACGAGTGGCGCGAGTGCAGGGACTTATCCCTTGCATTCTTCCCGTGAGACCTACATTTCCAACGTTCCAGATAGTTACCTCGAAAGAACAGATACAATTGATGACAGAGCAGCTTCTCTAGAATAAATGATAATTAATTGAAACCCTCAGCTGCCGACAGGTGTTGTTGACATACCTTGATGGGGACACTGAAAATGTGTGCCCCGACCGGAACTCGAACCCGGGATTTCCTGCTTACATGGCAGACGCTCTATGCATCTGAGCCACCGAGGACACATATTCATAGCTCGACTGCAGTGACTTATCCCTTGCACGCTTCCCGTGAGACCCACATTGCCAACTGTCCAACTGGACAGTGCGCACAAGTAGCCCGAACGGGAATCGTCAACTTAAGTGGGCGGGAGTAACGAGTGGATGGGCAAAGTATCTATTAGGAACATTACGTATGTAGATTGTGGACAGTTGGGAATGTGGGTCTCACGGGAATCGTGCACGGGATAAGTCCCTTCAGTCACGCTATTCATCTGTGTCCTCGGTGGCTCAGATGGATAGAGCGTCGGGCATGTAAGCAGGAGATCTCGGGTTTGAGTCCCGGTCGGGCCACACATTTTCAACTGTCCCCATCAAAGCATCTCAACAACACCTGTCGGCAGCTGAGGGTTTTCAATTAATTATCATTTATTCTAGAGAAGCTGCTCGGTCATCAATGGTAACTGTTCTTTCGAGAGCAGTTACTATCTTCATATCTTTAAAGGTGTTGAAGGTATAATGAGGCAGCTAGTACCCCATTTTTCGCTTAGTCTTTTAATAAACAAATGCATCGCCTTTTTGTGCTCTGGTAGGAGAATTTCTCTGCTGGTGCCCTTACTTTCCCTGTTGGAGCATGTCATTCATATAAAAAGAAATGTATGGATCAGTAAAATTTTTATTTTTATTTGTGTGAAATTGATACAATGCAAATCTGTCGGGTTTTACGCGTCTGATCAGATTTTATGTGCACATAATTTTTGCATGTGCTTCAGTACTACGACAACATGGGGTTCCCAGAACGCTTCTGATGAGAGCGGAGACACTTTACAGCATATTTCTCCGTGCTATGTCACTTCATAAACTAGCTCTCCGCCTTGCACTTGATTTTACGTGCGTATTTTACATCCATAAATACGGTAAGTTTGAACCTCTATAGCCCGGAATCGGACAAAGATGCCAAGAAAATTTTCAAGATTGTTCGAGGTCAGTTTCGTGGGAATATACTGTAAAAATTAAAATCACTTGCTGTGCACAGCCGCCATGCAGGCTGCGGCTCGGTTTCGGCACTCAAAAACCATGTTTTTCGGGTTTTCTCAGAATCTGCCCATAAACTAAATGCTGCCTCCATTATCCCCTTCGTCGCGTCGTGAACCACATGTAATGCAAAAGGAACCAACCCACTTGTTCCATTCGCCTACGCTGGAGGAAGTGTGTAACACTCAAAATTTGAAGGTTTCTTGGTATTACTGCACCCAGTCGCCTTTTGGAGCAGTTATTTCGAAAAACCTTTGTTCATCACAGCCACAGTGATCTTCGTCCATTAATGGATAAAAGTTTTATTCAGAATTTGACCTCCTACTGTAAAACAGTTACAGTAAGACGATCCTTCTACTGGGTATACAGATAGTCCCTAGCCAATGGCTATCCAAAAAATTGGACCCTATCTTTCTATCATAAGTAGAGCCCCAGATATGAGCCCCGAAAAAATCCCGTTCTTACACGCGGCATTGTAGGCCATATTAGGTAGCACGCTGTCGCATGTGTACCGATGAACATATATTACCTATGTAGTGTTTACCCAGCAACCCATAGAACCATTATGATAGTCCAGAACATAATTGGGTCACATACTGGAGGATTATATAAAGGAATCCATCTCTGCGCAAATGGTTTTCAACATGGGTCTACAAGAAGCGAATATTCATACACGTGAAAAGTCATATCACAGATAATCATTTTTAGAAACAATATGACGTGAAACATGAAATAGGCAGTCTGCATTTCGCAGCCGTAATCAGAGGTGGTGGAGTCCTACTTCATCTGTGAGTTCGAAGCTTGTGCTCGCATGGACCATCTGCCCGCCAAAGGTGTTACGAACTGGACGCTGTGCATCCTAAGAGTGTTTCAGCATCACGGTGGCTGCAGCTCAGAAATACCGTTGAATCCTCACTTGACGTGATGCAGCACTTCTGCTGAAGTACGCGGTGCAAAACTTCCGTAAACTGAGATCCAGTAAACGCTGGCGACCAAATTCCTGGAGCAGCACTAACCATCACGAGCAATTATGGTTTGGTCTCCAGAAACGTACCAGGCTGCTTTATAACAGCTTCTGCGGCCACTCCTTCCTTCCCTTTATAAACCTCAGCGGTGGTAGCGCGCAGCTGACGCACCTGCTCTATCAGGTTGTTGCCGTACCAGCAGTACAGCAGGTTCTCGAACAGGTAGCTCTCCAGGGTCATGCCGAACTTCGCCAGCGTGCTCAAGTCGCTCTTCCTCTGAAACAGCCGGGCCGCCGCTGCGTTTCAACGTTGCGGGACTACTTACTACACTATCATAGGTATAATGCAGGTCCAGTCGAGATATTACTTACCGTTGTAAGCACGAATGCATACACGCAGATCAGAAGCATGTTGAAAACAAACTGCACGAAGATGGAGATTCCCATTACTTCCTGGAGTGTGTTAACGCATCTGCAAAGTTGAATGGGAAATGCCTGCTCATGAACTGTCCTCGACATTAAGCAGAAAAATTCAAAACAGTTATTAAACTAACCTAACATATAAATATAGTATTTTATCAGTCTTTTTTTTTTTTTTTACCTGCGACTCAGCCTATGAAACTGTTTATCTGGATGTGTATTCTGTGTAAATAGTAATTTGAGTTTCAATATTGTTTTCTGTTTTTCATTCACAGACGTTAAAGCTGGCTGAGGATTGAAAAGCGGACAAATGCGATTTTGAGTCGCGAAATGAGGGTACCGTACAAACTCAGTTATGTTTGTAATAAATAATAATTATTTCAAGTTACTCAGTGGCCTGGCGCAAGTCACCATTTCTGTGACCTGCGTGCACCTAACCTAACCCAGCTAGCAACCTGGGACACGGGACAAACAGTTTAACGTGTTTTCTCTGGAGACTCCTCCGACTCCTCACACTGTTGAGAGGTGATGGCCAGGCTGACCCTAAGTCTGGGAATTCCGTGTTACGACCGAGATTCGATACCGCGACCTCTCGATGTCCAGGCACGCACTTCACTGTCAGACAACCAGGCCTGACATGTATGTCGGTAGTTCATCCATACGTTTTGCTGGGTGACTTCCGAGTATGAAAATATGTGACATATATGGCCGAATCTCTCGATTCCATTGACTTCGAAGCTTAAATTATTTATCCGCCAAGAGACCGGAGACCTTACTATTGGTCATAAATTTCAACTTGATATCCGTTCCTGTGAAAGAAGGGGTCTTAACAGTTGGACAGACAGACAGAGTCTGTTGTTGTTGTGGTCTTCAGTCCTGAGACTGGTTTGATGCAGCTCTCCACGCTACTCTATCCTGTGCAAGCTACTTCATCTCCCAGTACCTACTGCAACCTACATCCTTCTGAATCTGTTTGGTGTATTCATCTCTTGGTCTCCCTCTACGATTTTTACCCTCCACGCTGCCCTCCAGTACTAAATTGGTGATCCCTTGATGCCTCAGAACATGTCCTACCGACCGATCCCTTCTTCTAGCCAAGTTGTGCCACAAACTTCTCTTCTCCCCAATCCTATTCAACACCTCCTCATTAGTTATGTGATCTATATTCAACATAATGTGATCTGAACCATTTAAATGTCATCTGGACACAATTACTGCAATACGCTATCGTAACGTACTTATATGAACATTATTTTCTCCATACTTGAAAGTCAGCTTGTATTCTTAGGAACTTGTAACTTACCAGCATCTGTTTTTAATCGTTCATATAAGTGGAGCGATACTGTAAGGTTTTAGAGATCTGGTCGATAATCAATAATAATTTCATGTTACTCAGTGGCCTGGCGCAAGTCACCATTTCTGTGACCTGCGTGCACCTAACCTACAGTAGTATAATAGCTGGAGAACTCTAAGGAACAGGAGACGTCTCTATACATATAGGTCACTGATTTCTGTGGTGCTGGCTCTCTAAGAAATAAATCAAAAAGGAGTGATTTCAACAATTATGTTTCCGTGGAAAGCTAACATGGTATTAAAGCTGACTTTTATGAAAAAGTGTGTGTAATTTGGAAGGTAGATGGTCGTTGAGTGTGTTGGAGCCTGATGTAGCTACATCTGTCTCAACTATGAAAAAGACAAGTACTATATATCATCTTAATTACTGGCAACGACTGAGTTTGTTCACTGAAATAATCGAAACATTGATGTTTGAGTAAAGCATTCGAATGAACTGGAAACTGAAACTCTTGTCAGTTTTCGTTGACAACAATCACGACAGCAAATGTGCATTTAGCTGACTGTTGTTATCCAACGATATCAGTCACCCGAAATTGTTTCACGCTTTATTTTCTATTGAAAATACTCTTCAGTAATCGCGAAGCCGTGCTGGTGGATGCTGTGTGACGAAGTTCGAGTTGTAGTAAGGCGTAACTGTCACTACTGTTCCTCTGTTCCATGTGCGAGTGCTCAACAATCCTTTACCAAAATGTCTACAATTGGCAAACAGCAGTTTCATTCTTTGTTTAAATACAACGTGCTGAAAAAAATTTGACTTCACATATTCCTGGAGTTCAGTAGTCTGGCGGCGATGATAAGTAAAATTAAGTTAAATGACATTACATAATTATGGACGGCAAATCTAAATTTACAATTAGAGATTTTATTGTTCGGTACATTTGTATTTTAAGAAACTTAAAGTATATCAGTATTAACTCTGAGTTTTGATAACCGCACACATCAAAAAAAGCTTTGCATCACCTCGGTTCCAAGAGTTCCGGAACTCGTACAGAAAATTGGAATAGAGATCAAAGATCAACAATAGCATCAACTTTTTGTTGATCATGAAAACCACACATTGCATGTTGTACCACCAAACAGCGACACCTTCAAAGGTGGTGGTCCAGATTGCTGTACAGACCGGTATCTCTAATACCCAGTAACACGTCCCCTTGCATTGATGCATGCCTGTATTCGTCGTGGCATACTGTCCACAAGTTCATCAAGGCACAGTTGCTCCAGATTGTCCCACTCCTCAACGGCGATTCGGCGTAGATCCCTCAGTGGTTGGTGGGTCATGTCGTCCATAAACAGCCCTTTTCAATCTATCCCAGGCCTGCAAGATAGGGTTCATGTCTGAAGAACATGCTGGCCACTCTAGTGGAGTGATATCGTTATCCTGAAGGAAGTAATTCACAAGATGTGCACGATGGGGGAGCGAATTGTCGTCCATGAAGACGAATGCTTCGCCAATGTGCTGCCGATATGGTTTCACTCTCGGTCGGAGGACGGCATTCACGTATCGTACAGCGCCTTCCATGACCACCAGCGGCGTACATGGGCCCCACATAATGCCACCCCAAAACATCAGGGAACCTTCACCTTGCTGCACTAGTTGAACAGTGTGTCTAAGGCGTTCAGCCTGACCGGGTTGCCTCCAAACACCGACGATTCTCTGCTTGAAGGCATATGCGATACTCATCGGTGAAGAAAACGTGATGTGAATCCTGAGCGGTCCATTCGGCATGTTGTTGGGCCCATCTGTACCGCATAGTCTGTTGTCGTGGTTTCAAAGATGCACCTCGTCATGGACGTCTGGAGTGAAATTGCGCATCATGTAGCCTATTGCGCACATTTTGAATCGTAACACGACGGCCTGTGGCTGCGCAAAAGGCATTATTCAACATGGTGGCATTGCTGTCAGGGTTCCTCCGAGCCATAATCCGTAGGTAGCGGTCATCCACTGCAGTAGTAGCCCTTGGGCGGCCTGAGCGAGGCATCTCATCGGCAGCTCCTGTCTCTCTGTATCTCCTCCATGTCCAAACAACACCGCTTTGGTTCACTCCGAGACACCTGGACAGTTCCCCTGTTGAGAGCCCTTCCTGGCGCAAAGTAACAATGCGGACGCGATCGAACCGCGGTATTGACCGTCTAGGCTTGGTTGAACTACAGACAACACGACCCGTGTACGTCCTTCCTGGTGGAATGACAGGAACTGATCGGCTGTCGGACCCCCTCCGTCTAATAGGCGCTCCTCATGCATGGTTATTTACATCTGTGTGTGTTTGGGGAGGGGGGGGGAGGGGGTTAGTGACTTCTCTGAACAGTCAAAGGAATTGTGTCTGTGATACAATACCCACAGTCAACGTCTATCTTCAGGAGCTCTGGGAACCGGGGCGATGTAAAACTTTCTTTGATGTGTGTGTATATTATTGCTATTTCTTATGCAAATAATAGCAGTTTCTTAGTTACGTTATGGATAGGTTGATGTTCGGTTTCAAACAATGGAAACTCCAGGTAGATATATCACAGATATATCAACAGTATATATATATGTATAGTGTTTGCATTTGTACTCCTATGGGCTTCATTCAGACATCTGAAATAGTAGAATAATTTAAGAAAAGTTTGTGGGAATATGTAATATAAATTGTTGCTCCAAAAATTTTTAGTTATATTGTGTATGTGCTTAAGGCCACTTGCTAGTGATACTGCTTCAAAAATTCGAATTTCTATCCATCTTAAATCAATATTTAGAGTTTTGTAAACAAAATGGTAGTTAAATGAATCGATTCGGACATCGGGAACATCATTAAATACAACTTTAAATACATGTCGGTATGCAGCGGTCGGATGTCAGATGGCGTCATTATTATTTATTTGCGTTGACCTAGAAGCGTGAGACGTGGAAAGAAACAAGGTTTCACAGTACAATTGAAGGAAAGTAACGGAAAGTGTTTCATTTGTAATGCCATAAGACGAAAAAACAGCTTTTCACTGTGTTCCTTTAATCCGTTTTTCGGTTTGGGTTTTTGTCTTTGAGGGCGTCTTTCCCTGGGAAAGTAAGCGTGTATCAAGTTGAAATTGATATCGCGTACTGAGGTCGGTGGGCGCTTGGCCGTGTCAAAGTTTGAAGCTTGTAAGTGAAGGCAGCGAGGAGTTAGGGTAATTTATGCGTTCGCGATGTGTCTAATTTATGAGTCAACCAAAGACGACAGAATAGCACAGAGGAGCAAGAAAAGTAAGAGAGAAGACGAGGAACACACAAACCAAGAATATTATGCAACTGGAGGGCTTTAAGAACAACAGAGGTGAGTAACAGATGAAATGTACCTTCAAACTGAATTTCCCAATAATCAAATTTTCTGACATGTTTATTTTATGCAAAAAAACTATTTGAGCCAGAGGTCTGAAATTTTTTGTGATATTTCAGGCTACCATTTGGAGAAAAGTAGAATAGACACCAGCTTATTATCACAGGAGGAAAAATATACCCTTATTAATTATAAAAAATTACCTTAATTTTGATTGTCTAATTTAAGTATTTATAGTATAAAAATCATTTGATTGTAGTCTAATTTTTAGATAATTATGTCATAAATGTGTGCACAAAGTTTTAAGCAACTAGGAAAAGTAGTTAATAAGTCTATAGACCTCAAACGTAGACTGGCAGGAAAAATTTTAAATTACTGGCCGACATAAATGTTTAAATAATAAATTTTATATCGAAGCTATTCTGATTATTGTTATACCAATACCTTCATCCTCAGAACACTTTAATTGTCCTAAAATTTCTTTGTATGTTCAAATGTGTGTGAAATCTTATGGGACTGAACTGCTAAGGTCATCAGTCCCTAAGCTTACACACTACTTAACCTAAATTATCCTAAGGACAAACGCACACACCCATGCCCGAGTGAGGACTCGAACCTACGCCAGGACCAGCCACACAGTGCATGACTGCAGCGCCCAAGACCGCTCGGCTAATTCCGCGCGGCCTTTCTTTGTATTCGGAGTTCACATTATGTAGTTAGACCATCATAAACTTTATGAAAATTATTACTGTTTTTCCAGCCGTTCACTGGCAAGTTACCTTAAGGAAGGAAAATAATTGCGGGCATTAGGTGAAGGCTGCTTCAATTTGGAGCACAGTACTTGCTTTGGCCAGAGTAATATACAGGGTGACAATTATTGAACTACATGAAACAAAATCATCATAACTTCTGAATAGTTTGCTTTAGGACGTTCAAACTGCACGGTTGACCGCGGGACATGATGGGAGTTATTGATGTGAATAGCGACGATGCCCACTTTCATTTGGATGGGTTCGTCAATAAGCAAAATTGGCGCATTTGGGGAACTGAGAATCCACATCGATAAGTCTCTTCACTCTCAATGGATGACTGTGTGGTATGAAATTTCCAGGCACGAAATAATCGGTGCGAAATTCCTTGATGGCACAGTGACTACCGAAATGTAGTGAAGGTATTGGAACATGATTAGATCTCCATTATACAAAGTGACCCATATTTCGACAAGATGTGGTTCATGCAAGACAGAGCTCGACGCCATCGAAGCAGCAGAGCGTTCCATCTACATCTACACCTACATTTATACTCCGCAAGCCACCCAACGGTGTGTGGCGGAGGACACTTCACGTGCCACTGTCTTTACCTCCCTTTACCTCCCTTTCCTGTCTTTACCTCCCTTTCCTGTTCCAGTCGCGTATGGTTCGCGGGAAGAAAGACTGCCGGAAACCCTCCGTGCGCGCTCAAATCTCTCTGATTTTACATTCGTGATATCCTCGGGAGGAAGCAATATATTGGAGACCTCATCCAGAAACGCACCCTCTCGAAACCTGGACAGCAAGCTACACCGCGATGCAGAGCGCCTATCTTGCACAGTCTGCCACTTGAATTTACTAAACATCTCCGTAACGCTACCACGTTTACAAAATAACCCCGTGACGAAACGCGCTGCTCTTCTTTGGATCTTCTCCATCTCCTCTGTCAAACCCGACCTGGTACAGATCCCACACTGATGAGCAATACTCAAGTATAGGTCGAACGAGTGTTTTGTAAGCCACCTCCTTTGTTGATGGACTACAATTTCTAAGGACTCTCCCAATGAATCTCAACCTGGCACCCGCCTTACCAACAATTAAATTTATATGATCATTCCACTTCAAATCGTTACGTACGCATACTCCCAGATATTTTACAGAAGTAACTGCTACCAGTGTTTGTTCCGCTATCATATAATCATATAGTAAAGGATTCTTCTTTGTATGCATTCGCAATACATTACATTTGTCTGTCCCTGCACCAAGTGCCTATCCGCTGCATATCTTCCTGCATTTCGCTGCAATCTTCTAATGCTGCAACTTCTCTGTATACTACAGCATTATCCGCGAAAAGCCGCATGGAACTTCCGACACATCTGATCCGATATTCCGTAGGCTCTTACTCTGTTTATCAGTCGACAGTTCAAAATTGTATCGAATGCCTTCCGGAAGTCAAGGAAAATGGCATCTACCTGGGAGCCTGTATCTAATATTTCCTGGGTCTCATGAACAAACGAAGCTAATTGGGTCTCAAACGATTGCTGTTTCCGGAATCCATGATGATTCCTACAGAGTAGATTCTGGGTTTCCAGAAATGACATGATACGCGAGCAAAAAACATGTTCTAAAATTCTACAACAGATCGATGTCAGAGATATAGGTCTATAGTTTTGCGCATCCACTCGACGATCCTTCTTGAAAACTGGAACTACCTGTGCTCTTTTCCAATCATTTGGAACCTTCCGTTCCACTAGAGACTTGCGGTACACGGCTGTTAGAAGGGGGGCAAGTTCTTTCGCGTACTCTGTGTAGAATCGAATTGGTATCCCGTCAGGTCCAGTGGACTTTTCTCTGTTGAGTGATTTCAGTTGCTTTTCTATTTCTTGGACACTTATTTCGATGTCAGCCATTTTTCGTTCGTGCGAGGATTTAGAGAAGGAACTGCAGTGCGGTCTTCCTCTGTGAAACAGCTCTGGGAAAATGTGTTTAGTATTTCAGCTTCACGCGTGTCATCCTCTGTTTCAATGCCATCATCATCATCCCAGAGTGTCTGGATATACTGTTTCGATCCACTTACTGATTTAACGTAAGACCAGAACTTACTAGGATTTTCTGTCAAGTCGGTACATAGAATTTTACTTTAGAATTCACTGAACGCTTCACGCATAGCCCTCCTTACGCTAACTTTGACATCGTTTAGCTTCTGTTTGTCTGAGAGGTTTTGGCTGCGTTTAAACTTTCAGTGAAGCTGTCTTTGCTATTCGCAGTAGTTTCATGACTTTGTTGTTGAACCACGGTGGGTTTTTCCCGTCCCTCATTGTTTTACTCGGCACGTACCTGCTAAAATGCGTTTTACGATTGCCTTGAACTTTTTGCATAAACACTCAACATTGTCAGTGTCGGATCAAAAATTTTGTTTTGATCTGTTAGGTAGTCTGAAATCTGCCTCCTATTACTCTTGCTAAACCCATAAACCTTCCTCTCTTTTTTATATTTCTATTTACTTCCACACTCAGGGATGCTGCAACGGCCTTATGATCACTGGTTCCCTGTTCTGCGCTTAAAGAGTCGAAAAGTTCGGGTTTGTTTGTTATCAGTAGGTCCAAGATGCTATCTCGACGAGACGGTTCTCTGTTTAATTGCTCGAGGTAATTTTTGGATAGTGCACTCAGTATAATGTCACTCGATGATCTGTCCCTAGCGCCCGTCCTAAGCATCTGAGTGTCATGTCCTGGAGGAGCGCTTTGGGGGCAGCACTCTGAGCAGAGGCTACTGCCATGGGCCTCGATTGGCCACCATATTCTCCGGGTTTGAACACATGCGAATCCTTTTTGTGGGGCTATATTAATGACAAGGTGTACACTGTTGTTTGTTGTTGTGGTCTTCAGTCCTGAGACTGGTTTCATGCAGCTCTCCATGCTACTCCATCCAGTGCAAGCTTCTTCATCTCCCAGTACCTACTGCAACCTACATCTTTCTGAATCTGCTTAGTGTATTCATCTCTTGGTCTCCCTCTACGATTTTTACCCTCCACGCTGCCCTCCAATACTAAATTGGTGATCCCTTGATGCCTCAGAACATGTCCTACCAACCGATCCCTTCTTCTGGTCACGTTGTGCCACAAACTTCTCTTCTCCCCAATCCTATTCAATACTTTCTCATTAGTTATGTGATCTACCCATCTAATCTACACCATTCTCCTGTAGCACCACATTTCGAAAGCTTCTATTCTCTTCTTGTCCTAAATATTTATCGTCCATGTTTGACTTCCATACATGGCTACACTCCATACAAATACTTTCAGAAATGACTTCCTGACACTTAAATCTATACTCGATGATAACAAATTTCTCTTCATCAGAAACGCTTTCCTTGCCATTGCCAGTCTACATTTTATATCCTCTCTACTTTGACCATCATCAGTTATTTTGCTCCCCAAATAGCAAAATTCCTTTACTACTTTAAGTGTCTCATTTCCTAATCTAATTTCCTCAGCATCACCCGACTTAATTCGAATACATTCCATTATCCTCGTTTTGCTTTTGTTGATGATCATCTTATACCCTCCTTTCAAGACACTGTCCATTCCGTTCAACTGCTCTTCCAAGTTCTCTGCTGTCTCTGACAGAATTACAATGTCATCGGCGAACCTCAAAGTTTTTATTTCTTCTCCATGGATTTTAATACCTACTCCGAATTTTTCTTTTGTTTCCTTTACTGCTTGCTCAATATACAGATTGAATAACATGAGGGAGAGACTACAACCCTGCCTCACTCCCTTCCCAACCACTGCTTCCCTTTCATGACCCTCGACTCTTATAACTGCCATCTGCTTTCTGTACAAATTGTAAATAGCCTTTCGCTCCCTGTATTTTACCCCTGCCACCTTCAGAATTTGAAAGAGAGTATTCCAGTCAACATTGTCAAAAGCTTTCTCTAAGTCTACAAATGCTAGAAACGTAGGTTTGCCCTTCCTTAATCTAGCTTCTAAGATAAGTCGTAGGGTCAGTATTGCCTCACGTGTTCCAACATTTCTACGGAATCCAAACTGATCTCCCCAAGGTCGGCTGCTACTAGTTTTTCCATTAGTCTGTAAAGAATTCGCGTTAGTATTTTGCAGCTGTGACTTATTAAACTGATAGTTCAGTAATTTTCACATCTCCCAACACCTGCTTTCTTTGGGATTGTAATTATTATATTCTTCTTGAAGTCTGAGGGTATTTCGCCTGTTTCATACATCTTGCTCACCAGATGGTAAAGTTTTGTCAGGACTGGCTCTCCCCAGGCCGTCAGTAGTTCCAATGGAATGTTGTCTACTCCGGGGGTCTTGTTTCGACTCAGGTTTTCAGTGCTCTGTCAAACTCGTATCTCCCATTTCATCTTCATCTACATCCTCTTCCATTTCCATAATATTGTCCTCAAGTACATCGCCCTTGTGTAGACGCTCTATATACTCAGTCCACCTTTCTGCTTTCCCTTCTTTGCTTAGAACTGGGTTTCCATCTGAGCTCTTGATGTTCATACAAGTGGTTCTCTTATCTCCAAAGGTCTCTTTAATTTTCCTGTAGGCAGTATCTATCTTACCCTTAGTTAGATAAGCCTCTACATCCTTACATTTCTCCTCTAGCCACCCCTGCTTAGCCATTTTGCACTTCCTGTCGATCTCATTTTTGAGACGTTTGTATTCCTTTTTGCCTGCTTCATTTACTGTTTTTTTTATATTTTCTCCTTTCATCAATTATATTCAATATTTCTTCTGTTACCCAAGGATTTCTACTAGCCCCCGCCTTTTAATTACTTGATCCTCTGCTGCCTTCACTACTTCATCCCTCAGAGCTACCCATTCTTCTTCTATTGTATTTCGTTACCCCATTCCTGTCAATTTTTCCCTTATGCTCTCCCTGAAACTCTGTACAACCTCTGGCTTACTCGGTTTATCCAGGTCCCATCTCCTTAAATTCCCAACTTTTTGCAGTTTCTTCAGTTTTAATCTACAGTTCATAACCAATAGATTGAGGTCAGAGTCCACATCTGCCCCTGGAAATGTCTTGCAATTTAAAACCTGTGCCTAAATCTCTGTCTTACCATTATATAATCTATCTGATACCTTCTAGTATCTCCAGGATTCTTCCATGTATAGAACCTTCTTTGATGATTCTTGAACCAAGTGTTAGCTACGATTAAGTTATGCTCTGTGCAAAATTCTACCAGACGGCTTCCTCTTTCATTTCTCTCCCCCAAATCCATATTCACCCACTATGTTCCCTTCACTCCCTTTTCCTACTCTCGAATTCCAGTCACCCATGACTATTAAATTTTCGTCTCCCTTCAATAGCTGAGTAGTTTCTTTTATCTCATCATACATTTCATCAATTTGTTCATCATCTGCAGAGCTAGTTGGCATATAAACTTGTACTACTGTAGTGGGCGTGAGCTTCGTGTCTATCTTGGCCACAATAATACGTTCACTATGCTGTTTGTAGTAGCTTACCCGCACGCCTATTTTTTTATTCATTATTAAACCTACTCCTGCATTACCCCTATTTGATTTTGTATTTATACCTCTGTATTCACCTGACCAAAAGTCTTGTTCCTCCTGCCAACGAACTTCACTAATTCCCACTATATCTAACTTTAACCTATCCATTTCCCTTTTAAAATTTTCTAACCTGCCTGCCCAATTAAGGGATGTGACATTCCACGCTCCGATCCGTAGAACTCCAGTTTTCTTTCTCCTGATAACGACATCCTCTTGAGTATTCCCCGCCCGGAGATCCGAATGGGGGACTATTTTACCTCCGGAATATTTTACCCAAGAGGACGCCATCATCATTTAATCATACAGTAAAGCTGCATGTCCACGGGAAAAATTACGGCTGTAGTTTCCCCTTGCTTTCAGCCGTTCGCAGTACCAGCACAGCCAGGCCGTTTTGGTTATTGTTACAAGGTCAGATCAGTCAATCATCCAGACTGTTGCCCCTGCAACTACTGAAAAGGCTGCTGCCCCTCTTCAGGAACCACACGTTTGTCTGGTCTCTCGACAGATACCCCTCCGTTGTGGTTGCACCTACGGTACGGCTATCTGCATCACTGAGGCACGCAAGGCCTCCCCACCAATGGCAAGGTCCATGGTTCATGGGGAGGGAGGGGGGGTGGGGTGGAGGTGTACACTAATAACCTCAAAACCAATGATGCTGAACTTAAAACAGTCATTCAAGAGGTCACCGACAACATCGATTTTCCGAGACGTCAGCAGGCCATGCAGAATTCAGCTCTTCCTCTGCGCCACATCATCACCAATGATGGCAGGCATATCGCACATGTCGCAACCTAAATCCGAATATCGGCAGTTACGTTTACGTGTTGAATAAAGTGTGTGCACGCTGTAGCTTGTAACTAATTCACGTTTTTTTCGTATAGTTCAATAATAGTCACCCTGTGTAACTGCTGTGTACAGCATAGCAGAACTGATCTGAGCGCAGTGTGTCGGGTAGTGGGGGTTAAACATGGTAGTCACTAATGTATTACAAATATAGTTTGTAGTAATATTTTGCAAATAAATTTCAGATGCGTACAACTCACAGAACAAATCTACACATAATCTTAAAAAAGATTATACAGAAAGTACGAAATTATAAGCGTAATTTTGATTCTTTCTCCAGATACTGTATGATGGAAACAGGGAAAATTCTTAATATAAGATACATAGTAGGCATAGAAGCACTTCTTTTTCTTCTTCTTTTTCTTTGTCTTCGGTGGCTCTTCAGTCGGTGATGAGCTTTCGCCTCTTCCACCATTTGCGCCAGATATTGTAATGTTGTGGCAGTGATTTTCTGTTCCTGTATCGCCTTCTACGTGGATATTCTACAGTAACACCTATCAGCACGATCTTTGCCCCTTTCTTTGATACCCCTGTGTCACACATACAGTATGTACCACATGCCCATCTCAGTCTCCTTGACTGCGTTGTCTTTGTGATGTGTGGTTCTTTACAGATGGCATAAAGTACATTGTTATGCCTTGTGCTCCAGTTTCCTTCGGAGCAACACGGGCCTAATACTCTGTGGAGTACCTTGCTCTCAGAGACGTCCAATAATTTGGTAGCCCAGTTCCTGGTGCGTGTCTGGGCAGTGGTTGCAGTACACCGAGGTGACACAAGTAGTGACGTGCCTCCCAGTATCGTCGGAACTCCTCCTGCCCGGCGTAGCGCACCAGCTGGACGTGGTATAGACTCAGCAAGTCGTTGGAAGTTCCCTGCAGAAATAATCAGCGGTACTGCCTCCATAGCCGACCATAATTGCGAAAGTGTTGCTGGTGCAGGATTTTGTGCACGAACTGACCTCTCGATTATGTCCCGTAAATGTTCAATGGGATTCATGATGGGTGAACAGGGTGGCCAAATCATTCGCTCGAATTGTCTTCTGATCAGTCGCGAATAATTGTGCCCCAGTGACATGGCGCATAGTCATTCATAGAAATATCATCGTTGTTTGAGAACATGAAGTCCATGAATGGCTGCAGAAGGTCTCCATGTAATTAATTTCCAGTCAATGATCGGTTCAGTTGAAACAGAGGACCAAGTCCATTCCATGTAACACTACCCACATCATTATGGATCCACCATCAACAGTGCCTTGCTGGCACCTTGTATCCATGGCTTTGTGGCGTCTGCACCAGACTCGAACGCTACCATCAGATCTTACCAACTGAAATCTGGACTCATGTGGCCAAGCTACGGTTTTACAGTCGTCTAGGGTCCAACTGACATGGTCTCGAGCCCAGGAAAGGTTGTTCTTGCAGTTGTTTTCAGTGAGTGGGGTTTTGTTCAGTCTGTGTAGCATATATTGGAAGCCGCCTAGTTTGTGTGTAATCGGATGATTAGAATCTTTGTGAATGGCTGTGTTGGTGGTGGTCACTTTCCTGAATGTAGAGAATTGGTGTTGGTTGTTGTGTCTGTATATTGTGAGGTCAAGGAAGCTTAACCTCTTGTCATGTTTTGTTCCTATGGTGAATTTTATTTTTGGGTGTACTTTGTTTATATCACTGTGGAGTTGTTGGATACGACTTGGTGTTTCATCTACAAGGCATATGATGTCATCTACATAACAGTACCAACATATTATCCGGTATTGTTTGGGTGTTACTATTGTTTCAAATATTTTATTTTCAATGTGATTGAGAAAAATGTTGGCTAGGAGTCCACTGACAGGTGATCCCATTGGGAACCCGTCTTCTTGTGAGTAGAACTGATTGTCAAATGAGAAATAGCTTTGCCCTGTCATTAGTTTTAGAATGCTAGCTATTTCTCTTATGCGGGGTTTGGGAATTTTGGCTTGTTCTTCTAATTGTTGTTTGATCATGTTGATGGTTTCTGTGGTAGGGATATTGATGTACATGGATGTGATGTCAAATGATTTGAGTGTGGCTGTTGTGGGTATGTTGATGTCTTTGATTTGTTGTATCAGCTTTTCAGTGTTGTGTATGCTTCTGTTATTTGTGTATATGTAATGTTTTTGTAAGTATGTGTGCATTTCTCTGGCTAAGTGGTAAGTGGGTGCACTTCTGAAATTGTCTACATGGCTTATCGGAATGCCTTCCAGGTGGAGCTTTAGTAGGCTGTTCAGTGTGGGTGCTTGGGGGTTCTGTTGTTTCAACCATTTTGCTTTCTGATTTGTGAATACGTGTGAAATATTTTTTAGGAATGTTAGTGTGTTTTTCTGGTATCTTTGTGTTGGGTCACTGGTTAGCTTTGTTATGTTGTCTTCCAGGCATTTTAAGGTTTTTTCCTTGCATCGATCCTGTTTTATTATTATCATGGTGCTGCCCTTGTCTGATTTCGTAATGAGTGCCTCATTGTTTTTAAGTTCGTCCTTTATTTTTCTGCAGGTTTTTTCTTCTTCAGTTTTTGTTCCTGCCAATATGTTGTTTTGCTTTCCTTTATTGTGCATCTTATTTCTTCTGCGACTAATTCTCCTTGTCAGACCTGCATAAAGTTGTACATGACATCATATGCCTTGTAGATGAAACACCAAGTTGCATCCAACAACTCCACAGTGATATAAACAAAGTACACCCAAAAATAAAATTCGCCATAGAAACAGAACATGACAAGAGGTTAAACTTCCTTGACCTCACAATATACAGACACAACAACCAACACCAATTCTCTACATTCAGGAAAGTGACCACCACCAACACAGCCATTCACAAAGATTCTAATCATCTGATTACACACAAACTAGGCGGCTTCTAATACATGCTACACAGACTGAACAAAACCCCACTCACAGAAAACAACTACAAGAATTAATTGCAGACAATCAGACAAATAGCAGAAGAGAATGGATATTACACAAACACTATAGATAAACTGAACCACAAAATGAAAACAAAATTAAAAAGGACACCCAACACACAAAAACAAAAGCCTCCTCATCAACTTACAAACACACAAAACCCACACATGAACACACACGAGCAAGAAACACCTTCAACTGTTCCACTGTCAGCCATCTTGCTTTTACACCTTCAACTGTTCCACTGTCCACCATGTTTTGTTTTTACAGCTGGTAACCAGTGAAACAATGACAGTGACACTGGCAACTCAATATACACTCCTGGAAATTGAAATAAGAACACCGTGAATTCATTGTCCCAGGAAGGGGAAACTTTATTGACACATTCCTGGGGTCAGATACATCACATGATCACACTGACAGAACCACAGGCACATAGACACAGGCAACAGAGCATGCAAAATGCCGGCACTAGTACATTGTATATCCACCTTTCGCAGCAATGCAGGCTGCTATTCTCCCATGGAGACGATCGTAGAGATGCTGGATGTAGTCCTGTGGAATGGCTTGCCATGCCATTTCCACCTGGCGCCTCAGTTGGACCAGCGTTCGTGCTGGACGTGCAGACCGCGTGAGACGACGCTTCATCCAGTCCCAAACATGCTCAATGGGCGACAGATCCGGAGATCTTGCTGGCCAGGGTAGTTGACTTACACCTTCTAGAGCACGTTGGGTGGCACGGGATACATGCGGACGTGCATTGTCCTGTTGGAACAGCAAGTTCCCTTGCCGGTCTAGGAATGGTAGAACGATGGGTTCGATGACGGTTTGGATGTACCGTGCACTATTCAGTGTCCCCTCGACGATCACCAGTGGTGTACGGCCAGTGTAGGAGATCGCTCCCCACACCATGATGCCGGGTGTTGGCCCTGTGTGCCTCGGTCGTATGCAGTCCTGATTGTGGCGCTCACCTGCACAGCGCCAAACACGCATATGACCATCATTGGCACCAAGGCAGAAGCGACTCTCATCGCTGAAGACGACACGTCTCCATTCGTCCCTCCATTCACGCCTGTCGCGACACCACTGGAGGCGAGCTGCACGATGTTGGGGCGTGAGCGGAAGACGGCCTAACGGTGTGCGGGACCGTAGCCCAGGTTCATGGAGACGGTTGCGAATGGTCCTCGCCGATACCCCAGGAGCAACAGTGTCCCTAATTTGCTGGGAAGTGGCGGTGCGGTCCCCTACGGCACTGCGTAGGATCCTACGGTCTTGGCGTGCATCCGTGCGTCGCTGCGGTCCGGTCCCAGGTCGACGGGCACGTGCACCTTCCGCCGACCACTGGCGACAACATCGATGTACTGTGGAGACCTCACGCCCCACGTGTTGAGCAATTCGGCGGTACGTCCACCCGGCCTCCCGCATGCCCACTATACGCCCTCGCTCAAAGTCCGTCAACTGCACATACGGTTCACGTCCACGCTGTCGCGGCATGCTACCAGTGTTAAAGACTGCGATGGAGCTCCGTATGCCACGGCAAACTGGCTGACACTGACGGCGGCGGTGCACAAATGCTGCGCAGCTAGCGCCATTCGACGGCCAACACCGCGGTTCCTGGTGTGTCCGCTGTGCCGTGCGTGTGATCATTGCTTGTACAGCCCTCTCGCAGTGTCCGGAGCAAGTATGGTAGGTCTGACACACCGGTGTCAATGTGTTCTTTTTTCCATTTCCAGGAGTGTATAATGTTTGACAGTGATGAAGATGAGGAAAAAGAAAATGTAAGTGAAACATTACGTAAACAGACACACAGACACACACACACACACAGAATTACTTAATTTCAGGCATATAAATAACAATTTTCAAATCGTAATTCTGGCTCAATTAATTTATCTTCTTTAAGGTGTAAGTGATTGCAAATGACAAACTGTGGAAGAATACAGTCACTGTAGAAACACAACACATCAGAAAAACAACGCTCTGTGGTAAAAAGGTATGAATTCATAATTTATGTGTTTTTCCAAATATCTGTAATTACGACTTAAAAACTAATAGTTATATGTATACAAGCAGTAAAGAACACTCTTTATCTTTAACAGATGAAAAATAAAAGCCCACTGAAGATGCTGCAACTGCAGTGAAACATGTTTGGGTTAAAGAACAAAATTGTGTTTTGCTAAAGGCAGACCCTGTCCAAAAACATACGTACTGTTAAAGTAAATACGGAAAACAAGTGCTTCAACCCAAAGATGATTATGTTGCCTACATGTTGATGTTTACATACCCTTATCAGAGTCACGCTGCGTTGCATATGCGATGCAAAAACGCCCTCAAACGAAACTCTTTGATAACCCCTTATACATTGATCTCTGACAAGGAATTTTCATTTCGATAGATTAGGAACACGATGGGGCAGGGAATCCTCGAAATTACTTTAGTTAAAATTTAGGTATAGTGGCAGGTGAGGGATGATGGAGGTGAGCTGGCCCTACCTGTTGAGAGCCTGGTGGTGCCTGACGCAGCCAATCAGCAGGGAGCAGTCGTCTTCGTCGTCGCCTTTCTCCTCGGACGGCCGGCAACTCCTGGCGACCGCCTCGTTGAGGATCTCCAGTTCGACGCCCAGGTAGACCATGACGCTGACGTAGAAGACGTCGATGACGGCCGTCGTGATGAAGGCGATGTACAGCGTCACCGACTGGTACAGCAGCGCCAGCTCGTAGTTGGGCGACGGCACCGGGTCGAAGGGGAACCACGCGTCGAAGAGCAGGTGCCTGCGGGCGCCACCCACACCGCTGCGTACTCCCGCAGGAACGTTATTGCGTATATACTTTTATGCTTGCATTTACCCCACTGAAACTTTAAGCTCCCTGCAATTACACCGAAATTAGCAGTAAGTTCAGGATATTGTCCACAGATAACAACTGCTATATACAATTCCTCTGATCTCACTGCATGTTAAAATACGAATGCTGCATTGTTGCCTGGGGCCTATGGTTTCAGTCTACATCAGAATGGTTTTTCTTTTTTAGTTCGTTTCGAAAGGCCACCTTTTCATTAAAAAGTGTCTGTATGTTATGTGTCTCGAGTGTCAATTTTCGTGTAGACTACTGTGATTGGAAAGAATTCATTAAAAGAGTTATCAGAATGAGATTTTCACTCTGCAGCGGAGTGTACGCTGATATGAAACTTCCTGGCAGATTAAAACTGTGTGCCGGACGGAGACTCGTACTCGGGACCTTTGCCTTTCTGAGCTACCCAAGTACGTCTCACGACCCGTCCTCACAGCTTCAATTCTACCAGTACCTCGTCTCCTACGTTCCAAACTTCACGGAAATTCTTCTGCGAACCTGAGGCTCTGGTAGAATTGAAGCTGTGATGACGTGTTGTGAGTCGTGCTTGGGTAGCTCAGATGGTAGAGCACTTGCCCGCGAAAGGTAAATGCCCGACTTCGTGTCTCGGTCCGGCACACAGTTTTAATCTCCTAAAAGAGTTATGTTCAAAACTGAAGAAAACCATTATAGATGTAATGAAAGCGTGCAAATATTACAGGGACGCACTAATTTGAAGGCAAATTTAAAATAAGTAGTTTGGGCAACATGTTGTACCTTTGGTTGCGCATTTGACAGAAGTTAACTTCATTGCTGAATGTTCATTTTGTCGTCATGATTGTTATAGAAAGTACAGGGGTTGTTCAGTAAGTAAAGCACACTTTTTTTCTGAAAGTAGATTGGCTGATTCTTCCCGATTCTTTTGACTATAAAATCCTGTTGTTCAAGATAATCTCCGTTCAGTGCGACGGATTTACGCCCGCACAGTACCAGTCCACTGGCCGACGTCGCAACCAACGTCTTGCGCCGTCGGTAACCTCCCAATCACCCACGTACTGCTTTCCACGGACTACATTGAGCCAATGAGGTGGAAGTCTGTTAGGCAGCTAGAAACCGAGGAGGCACACACACACTTGAGTACCCCAAGTGCTGGACGAGTGTGTCAGCATTACCAACAGGAGTGTCCAGCTGAGCAGCAAGGTGTTTGACTGTGATCCGTCGATGAGCTAGAATGAGAGTGTCCACACGTTCCACTATTGCCGTAGTCGCAGCTGTGTGCGGCCGGCCGGCACGCGGGAGATGGGACAGGTTTGCGCGACCTTCTAGTGATGATGACAGGTGCCTCGCCCGACGACGCACCGTGCGTTTGTTCACTGCCAGGTCTCCGTAGACACTCTGCAAGCGCCTGTGAGTATCTGCGACGCTCTGGTTTTCCTCCAAAAGGTACTCAATGACAGCCACCTGCTTGGAACGAACCTCTGTTACAGACGCCAGTGTGAAGCTACGTATAGCGCCGCCACCTACGAGAACTTCATCAAACTGTAGGGGCTGAAGCGGAAATATTCCACGTTGTCCCACAACAAATTGCGCATTTTTTCAACCGATACTGTCTGAGAAAAACTTGTGTTGCAGTACCCACTGAACGCCCCCCGTAACTTTATATTTCTGTTTTTATACTGTCAGCTACTTAGGTAACGAAGAGTGATAACTCACAGCTGAACGTCCATCATAAAACATAATTCGATGAAATTATGTATCTTGTTATTATATGGAATATTTATCAGCACAAAATTATATTTTTCAAAATAACATACCAAAGTTGCATTGCATACAATAACCACATAGTGTATGTCGGTGACACAGAAACACACATGCTGTTCTGAAAACAAGTTAAGCACTTATCAGTTATGACGAGAAACTTCGTTTCAGATTATTTACGCCGAAATTCTACAAGAGGCATCGTATTGAAGCGAAATGCTTCACAGCAGTGGATAGAAGGGCAAAGTACGAGGACGCTCAGAGTACTAATCCGGACTGCCGTGCACTGGTCGCTTGAAACGAGACTGTCTTAAAACATTTTGTAGTTTAACAATCTTTCTCTTACGATTAAGTCACTGATTCCCGAGTTCGTAGATGGTCAATTGCCATTTAAGTGACATTTTTCTTCACTATCATAAACTCTTGAGGAGTTGGTCAAAAATATCGAAACACCGAGAGAAATGTGTGCTCGAACATAAATGAAGATGCTAGCCAATCCTGCAGGTGGCACTGTTGTATCTGACCACGAACGGCACCCTTGCAGTATCCTCAATACGGTCCAAGTGTCTGCCGTGGTCAGAGGAGTGTCGTGTGTACGTGTGAGTGAAGTGTGTCGGAGCCCAGCGAATACGACCGTGGGCACATGGTCGGCGCTCGTACGGTGGGTGCTGGGTGCTTCTGTAGTGGGGGCAGTCAAAGTGTTTCATGTTGCAAGAGGCAGCATATCGAAGATTTATGCGGAGTACAGGGAAAGCGGGGAGACGTCATCCGCCAAGACACAATGTCGGTGAAAACCTGTGTGTCGAGTCATCGAGCCGCACGGTCACTGAAGAGGACTGTGACAAGAAGTAAGTGGATGGCAGCTGCAAATATCACTGCAGATCTGATTATCGCACTCGGAAACCCCATCACCACCAAAACAACACGAAGGGATCTCCATGGGCAGAGAACTGCAGGGCCAGTTGGAATTACACACTGGTAGTCAGTGATGGAAAAGTCCGAAACAGCAAAACGTTGTACCAGAGCCATAAAACATGGACTATGGAACAAAGCAAGAAAGTCATTTTGTCAGATGAGGTTTGTATGATGCTCTTTGCAACTTCTGACTGAGTTTACATCGACACAAGAGCGAAACGTGGCCGAGATTCGGCGATGATCTGGGCAGGTACATCGTGCTATTCCACGGACGTCACTGTTATTCTGCAAGGCTCCATCACTGCCGTCGGGGAATGTATGATATTTTGACTTATCGGCTGGATCTCACGTTTGTTGCACAATGGTGATTCCGTGCCCCAAGACGACAGGGCCCTTTTTCACAGTGTCACATCGTCGAGGACTGGGCCGCGCGGTTCGAGGCGCCATGTCACGGATTAGACGACCCCTCCCACCGAAGGTTCCAATCCTCTCTCGGGCATGGGTGTGTGCCCGCTCTTCTTGGCATAAGTTAGTTTAAATACTGTGTAAGTGTAGGGACCGATGACCTCAGCAGTCTGTTCCCTTAGGAATTTCACACACATTCCGTCCAGGACTGTTTCTGTGACCACGAGGATGAATACTGCATATCGCTTGGCTACCAAAGACAGATTTTGTGCCTCCACTGATGACATCCTGTTCGCATATTGCTATATAAGTGATGAATCTGGTAAGATGGCAGTCAGCCGTCAGCAAGCCTTTCCGACGTAGCTGGCCGTTGGTGGCCGAGCGGTTCTAGGTGCTACAGTCTGGAACCGCGCGACCGCTACGGTCGCAGGTTCGAATCCTGCCTCGGGCATGGATGTGTGTGATGTCCTTAGGTTAGTTAGGTTTAAGTAGTTCTAAGTTCTAGGGGACTGATGTCCTCAGAAGTTAAGTCCCATAGTGTTCAGAGCCATTTTCCTCTCTCGGGCATGGGTGTGTGTGTGTGTGTGTGTGTGTTGTTCTTAGCACAAGTTAGTTTAAATAGTGTGTAAGTGCAGGGACCGATGAGCTCAGGACTTTGGTGCGTTACGAACTCACACACATTTCGTCCTGGACTGGTTCTGTCACCATGAGGATGAATAACTGCATCTCGCATGGCCACCGAAGACAAAAATGGTTCAAATGGCTCTGAGCACTAAGGGACTTAACATCTGAGGTCATCAGTCACCTGAGACTTAGAACTACTTAAAGCTAACTAACCTAAGGACAACACACACATCCATGCCCGGAGCAGGATTCTAATCAGCGACCGTAGCTGTCACGCGGTTCCGGATTGAAGGGCCTAGAACTGCTCAGCCACCGCGGCCGGCACACCAAAGACAGATATTGTGTCTCCACTGATGTCATCCTGTCGTATATTGCTTTATAAGTGATGAATCTGGTAATATGGCAGTCAGTCGTCAGCAAGCCTTTCAGACGTACACATTGTGCCTATAGATGGCGCCCTAATATCTACTGGATGTGGAGACGGATTATGATACGAATGTTGATTCTGCTGAGCTTATTGATGTGATCCATGGCCAGACTGTGTTTCGCCGTTTACGTTTCGACTTTGATTTGACAGGTGTCTAGATCCATCCTCGACAATTGTGATTCACTGTTCCTGTTGTTCGTGGGTAAATTGTGAAAGGACGATTCAATGTGTACATTTGCTAATCAACCTGGAATTGATAGGAAGTTTAAACTTGTTGGTGACATCGCTGAGCCTTTTTGGTGTACTTTGGACGTAGGGGTGTCCGATTACTACCCACCTGCATCATCGTTATGCCACGAGTTGCCTCGAAAAACGTACAGGACCCTTTCGAGCCGACTGAAAGTTGTTTTGATTGCCACCTTGTTTCCTGTACAGTATCTGGCACGGTAATGTGTTGTGTTTTTAGTGTTTTCATATTTTTGTCCAGCGTCGGAATTTCTCGAGAACTGGATAACTTTCAAGTTGTAATCTTAAGTTTGCGTCGCCTTTACGTGAACGTTTAGCTGGAACTACAGCTGGCTACCAGTACGCACCTGGGCAGCGTGGCGTTGGTGTCGGGGTCCGGCGCGAGCGCGGCGTTGGCGACGAGCGGCGAGGCGTACCAGGCCAGCATCATGAGGTGTCCGCACAGGTAGAAGGCGGCCGCGGCGCGCCGCAGCAGCGCGCCCGACTCGGCCAGCATGCGCTCCGGCCGGCCCGGCGGCAGCGCCGCCTCCGCCGCCCCCGCGGCGCGCCGCTCCGCCGCCAGCTGCGCCACCAGCCGCTGCGGGCCGCCCCAGTAGCCGAACGTCGACACCTTCACCTGCCGGCAGGCGCCGAGGCGGCAGTACAGCGCGGAGCACAGGGCAACTGCAGAACTCCCTGCGTCTAACAATGTTTACCCTAACCCGGAAAGTTGATCGAGAGCCGAACGCGCCTTTAAGACACGAGCTGCAATCGCTGTGCATAATGAAGCTCCAAGCTATGTACCCTAAAGTGGACGATTACACTACTGACCATTAAAATAGGGACGATTACACTACTGACCATTAAAATAGGGAACGCCGTGCTGGATCCCAACGGCATCCCATCACTAGCAGTCGACATGACAGGCATCTTATCCTCATGGCTGTAACGGATCGTGCAGCCACGTCTCCATCCCTGAGTCAACATATGGGGACATTTCCAAGACAACAACCATCTGCACGAACAGTTCGACGACGTTTGCAGCAGCATGGACTATCAGCTCGGAGACCGTGGCTGCGGTTACCCTTGACGCTGCATCACAGACAGGAGCGCCTGCGATGGTGTACTCAACGACGAACCTGGGTGCACGAATGGCAAAACGTCATTTTTTTTTTCTGTTTACAGCATGACGATGGTCGTTTCCGTGTTTGGCGACATCGCGGTGAACGCACATTCGAAGCGTGTATTCGTCATCGCCATACTGGCGTATCACCCGGCGTGGTAGTATGGGGTGCCATTGGTTACACGTCTCGGTCACCTCTTTTTCGCATTGGCCGTACTTTGAACAGTGGACGTTACATTTCAGATGTGTTACGTCCCGTGGCTCTACCCTTCATTCGATCCCTGCGAAACCCTACATTTCAGCAGGATAATGCACGACCGCATGTTGCAGGTCCTGTATGGGCCTTTCTGGATACAGAAAATGTTCGACTGCTGCCCTGGCCAGCACATTCTCCAGATCTCTCACCAATTGAAAACATCTGGTCAATGGTGGCCGAGCAACTGGCTCGTCACAATACGCCAGTCACTACTCTTGATGAACTGTGGCATCGTGTTGAAGCTGCATGGGCAGCTGTACCTGTACACGCCATCCAAGCTCTGTTTGACTCAATGCCCAGGTGTATCAAGGCCGTTATTACGGCCAGAGGTGGTTGTTCTGGGTACTGATTTCTCAGGATCTATGCACCCAAATTGCGTGAAAATGTAATAACATGTCAGTTCCAGTATAATATATTTGTCCAATGAATACCCGTTTATCATCTGCATTTCTTCTTGGTGTAGCAATTTTAATGGTCAGTAGTGTACAGAGGAATAGATTTGACGCAAAAGTAGCTTGGAATCGACACATTAATGTATTCAGGTTAATTATGTATTAAACTAATATGACTATGAAAGAATATCAATCGATTTTACAAATGTCCCCTACGTGAGTTCTGTCAAGTCAACTTCTTGGTTCTCAACGTACTTGAACGAACATGTCCCTTAGACGCAGCTGACCGTCTGAACATTAATCACTAACTTTTGTACGAACGAAGACAGTGACTATTGGCCTGATAGTTATTGAGAAACATGTGCAACTACTGAGTCAATGCTGGGCCTGCGACTAGTGATGGCAATGCCTTGAGTGGCTGTGGACTAAGAGCAGCCGTGTGACGCCGTTGTCGCCAGTTATGCCGAGCGCAGTTGTTCTGCACGAGACGCCGTCGCGGGTGTCGGTAGCAGCACTGGCCGCTGTCGTCTTTACATCAGGTGTGGAATAGATTAGTATCTGAGTTCTCTGTTCATGAACGGCGTCTGTTACTTGCTCCTGTATCCACTAAAGAACCCCACACAATGCAGAGGAAGTCATAACACACAGGCGATAAGGAAAAGGAAGTGCAACAAGGAGCTTCGGACACCACATCAGCAGAAATTTCTTTGTTTCTGTTTTCTTTTGTTTGTGTGTATATACGTGTATGTTACATTAGTTGGAATATTTAAGTTGAGCAATGATGGTAAACCAGGCTGAGCGGCGTCTAAGATCTGTTGATCAGTTTCAGAGTCAAAAAATAACAGAACTGCTGTCAGCAATTTCTCGCCTCGTACAAGTGCAAGCAACCAGCAGCAAATGCGCCGGAAACTAAAGAAGAAATTCCGCTTCAAAAAATGGTTAATTCAAATGGCTCTCAGCACTATGGGACTTAACTTCTGAGGTCGTCAGTCCCCTAGAACTTAGAAGTGCTTAAGCCTAACTAACCTAAGGACATCAGACACATCCATGCCCGAGGCAGGATTCGAACCTGCGACCGTACGTCGCTACTGCACGCTATAAATTTTTCCTCATGCAATGTCGTAGTTATCAATCCCATAAAAAATTGATTGCGGAATTTTAGGGCGTGACTAGAGTCTGTAAATTCAATTGTGTCTGTGGCGCAACTTATCAGAATGAAATAGTTCGCGATGCCGTTATTCACAATCTATCAGATTAGAGATTAGTGCCCCAAATTCTAAATCATAGCAACCGTGGCCGCAGTGAAGTGCTTGAAGTTATAAATGCACCTGAAGTTCAAGATATAGCGGAGCAAGGTTTCCGTCCACCAGTCATCGCTTCAGTTGAGACGAACAACCCGTGCCCCAGCCACAGCCCCCGTCCCAGCACTCGCAGGTCAGCACCGCCTAAACACGACCGCACACCCGACCACATACAGCGTCTGCCAGGCCGGAGCAACGCTAATTACACGGCCCCAGCTCCGCGCGAAGCGAAGTAATCCGTGAAATGAATGCCACATCTCCCACGATCGGAGAATTGCTTCTTCAGACAAACTGAATGCAAACTTTGTCTTCGCTCGGGACGTAAAAAACCGGTCTGCTTGCGAAATAATAGAAAGCCCTCCCCTCTTTGACACGGGAAGCAGAAACGGATTTCCTGTTCAGATTCTGCGCCTCATCCTGCCCAAAAATCAGATAGGCGAAGACGTAGAAAACTAACACACACGTTTAATATGAATACCACTCTCTTCAAAAAGTCTAAAAAAATGGCTCTGAGCACTATGGGACTGAACATCTGAGGTCATCAGTCCCCTAGAACTTAGAACTACTTAAACCTAACTAACCTAAGGACATCACACACATCCATGACCGAGGCAGGATTCGAATCTGCGACAGTAGCAGCCGCGCGGTTCCGCACTGAAGCGCCTAAGCCGCTCGGCCAAAGCGGCCAGCTCAAAATGTCTCTCCCACTCTTCAAATTCACGAAAGCGCTCTACTGTTCTGGTGGACACAGAGAACAGTTTCTCACAACGCGCAATTGACAACTGTATTCGGAGAACACACCGCAAACTGTACATGACATTGCAAAGTTGCAACCAGTCAGTGCCTTTTCAACTAGATACCGGAGCTTCTCTCACGTTGCTTAACTATATACATATGGAAAGATTGCTCAACGACATTTGCAAACATAAAGACTACATCTCACCGCCTATAACGGCAACAGCATTTCAGTGCTTAGAATATGCCGCCTACCTGCAGAACACAAAAACACGATTGAAGAAGTCCCTTTCACTGTAGTTCGCCGACGCACGAGCCGAAATACTTTCGGCGTGGATGCGTTTGATTCCTTCGGGTTAGACATACAGTGCAACGTGCTTAGCACTACCACAGAAGTTCCCCATGTTGCAATTCAACAACTCTCTGAGAATTATCAGCATTTCTTCGATGGTGCTATAAGATGTGGAAAAACTTTTGACGCTCACGTTACGCTGAAAGCAAATGCGCAACCCAAATTTTGCCACGCACGCCCTGTGCCACGTGCATTATGCGACAACGTCGCTACAGAAATTCAGAGACTGGAATCCGTTGGAGACTGCTTAGGTCATCGGTCCCCAAGCTTATACAAATCTAACTAAACTTACGCTATGGACCGAGGGAAGACTCGAACCTCCAATGGGGGGGGGGGGGGGGGGGGAGTTTCAGCAAGTCAGTGGGCATCTCTCATAGTCCTCAGTCGTAGGCACATGGGAAGATTCATCTTTGCGCTGATTTCAAGAGCACGGGAAATTCGTAGACAGAGGTTGATTCCAACCGGTTCTCCCGTATAAAGGAAATCTTGGATCGCCTAGCAGGCGGACAGTTCTTCTGAAAAATTGTTTCAAAAATTTCTTGAGAAAGTAACGTCCAACGTGCCTTCTAGTTTTAATTATCTTAATGACAAGCACCGTAACAACACCTTAAAAGTTTGGACTGTTCTTTTGAAGCGGGCCTCAAACATAAGTTACAGAAATGTTGTTTCCTCATCACAACGATTGAATACTTAGCACATATCATTGACGACAGTGGTGCTAGTTCGTCGACGAAACATTTGCAAGCATTCCAACAATTTACACCTCCTAAGAGTTTACGTGAACTGCTCACTCAGTGCAGTAAGCTTCATTATTGTTGACGTTGTCATAGCTGGACTCTATTTCTTGTCGTATTACTTGTAATGAGACTTCATTCGACTGCAGAAATACAAGTTATAGAAATCTTTTGTTTGTTGTGTTAACTTGTTCACTAATAATTTCTGCTACTGTCCAGCTTTCCTATGACAACATTTGCCATACCACTCTGCAGCCCACCTTTCCATACCATTGTGCGTGAACTCGTACACACCAGTTACTGACTGCTACCAAGAGTTCATTTCGCACTAACAGGGAGTAATGAGTGTTTTAGTCGTTTTTTGTGTTTACTGTTATTTCATATCCTTCGCCCAATGTAGAGAATAGGTGGGCTGTCAGCGATATAACATTAAGCTCTTCCGTCAAAAGCTTTAAATATAAAAACAAAGACGAAACAAACGTTGAAAGGTACGGAAAAAATATAAGCGTCCATTCGGTGGTAACTATGGAAATAAAGGTAGGTTCTGGGGTGGATAGTGGAAGACAGAAGGTGAAGACGACTCTTGTGGCGGGCAGGGTCGTGGTGTCGAGACGATAACTGACGGGGACAGATGGAGAGGGAAGAGGTGAAGGACAGCCCTGATGTTAAGTGGTATTAGTCGGAAAGTTGCAGTCGATAGTAAAGATAAACGTCGGGGCGGATTTCATTATCTGGGGCAGGGAGTCTGTTGTAGTTGTGTTGGAATAGGAAATCCAGTGCGTGTAGGTAATGGGACAGTAGGTACAGCAGAATGACAGGACTGGTGGTCAGAGGGGAAACAATGGCGTAATTGGAATCTAGTTTTCCATTAAGAACAAGACTGCTTCAGCTGTATCACAAATCATTACTTATTATCCAGCTAGTTTCAAGGGTTACATCTGTATCTAAACAAGAGTAAACGAATCCGGTTTCAGTTAAAATTTAGTTGAACTATACGTGAAGTAACATAGGAAAAATTACGCATTGTTATTTATTTCATAATTTAGTTCAAAGGATAACCAGTAGGTGACCAAACGTTCTTTCTCTAATTGTGATGAAAATGTCTAACCGTCAAGAGATCGGTAGTCAAATTTAAAATAGAGCAGAATGCAGGGAACATCATCATCATACAGGAGAACTAAAATAAGAATAGAGTGGTAAACCAGATGGATGTAAAAGGTGTAACAAATGATGTATACGTGTGAAAGCGACATTCACACTGGCAAAATAAAACAAACTCAAAAAGCAAAACTTGTATGATCGAAGGCTAGGTAACGCAGGTGCAGTTTAGATAAAATGCTGCTTGCAAAATATGCGACCTAGCTAGAAGAAACACTGGGGAAAAGTAGAATGCAAGAAGCATTATCCCGATAGAGAAATGAAGAATAAGGATAATGCGGTAAGACGTACTGCAAAAGCATAAAACGAATCGGGCGTAGATGATGAAACGTGCGTTCATGTCACACGGTGAAAGAAATCCAATAAAGCGGAGTCTACAGCACTGTACGACAGGTAACGGAACTCCACTGTAGATACAATTGCTCTTATAAAATGGACCTCCATCTAGGTCTGGAGAAAGGAAAACTTGAAATCGTACATAGACAACGTTGTGGCAACATCCACAGTGACCACCTCGACAAACGGAGCTGAGACGGACCAGGCACTGATAAAGGAAAACGGGCGTACGCGCTTAAGAACATACGCAACGTGAAGCGACACAGGAATAGAGTCGTAAACAGTGGCAGAGAAAGTTGGGTAGTAGTTTTACATGCGAAGTGTGGAAACACCTAAAATACAATTCCTATTTTATTCTTAAAAACAAGGATGGGGGATAACTATGCATAGTGGAATACAATTATAATAAAACGAAATATATAGGACTTTATTAATAAACTGCTTTATGAATCGCAAACACATAAACATTGAAGTCTGAATCTCAGAATGATTAACAGTTATAGAGGTCAAACACGGAACGACAGAGTGGAGAATTGTGATTTCAGGGACGAATATAAAACAACTGTGAGTAAAAATGGTTTAAATTACGGAATTGACATGTGTACTAGGATATTTAATTTAAGCAGTCGAATTTTGCTAAAACGTTGCGATGGCGCAACTGTAGTTGCCCAATGAGGGTATGCATTGGGAGGCGATTTCTGCATCGTAATATCCGATTTCTTCGAGAATGTTGAGATTATGTGCCTTTCCTTTCCGATGCCTAATTTTTTAATTGTTTTGCAAATCTGTAATGGCGTGTACCTGCTCATTCAGCTGGTTACTTACAGCTGACTTGGAGTTAGCTAGATTAAGGTGTTCTTTAAATCTCGAGCAGAAGCTTCTGCCTGTGTGTCCAATGTATCTCATAGGACAGTTGTCGCCCGTAATGCAGTATATCCCACTAGTACCGTATTTTCTACTGGTAGAGTGTTCTTTGTGCCTATACCTCTTTCCGGCGTTACGTGGTATAAGAAAGGCCACTGGTATGTTGTTATCTCGTAGTTGTGATGCCGCGTTTTCCGTAACCTTACCGAAGTATGGGATGAGCGGTGGTTAGAAGCGTCGACCTGCATGCGAGATCCCGCGTTAACCCATGTGACTATAGCTGTTCCTCGTTTTATTCTTGTTTAAATCTGTACAACTTTCTCAAAACTCCCTTATTGACATCGCCTGCGAAGTTGACCTCGTAACCATGCAGTGTACCGAATCAGCTGATATTCTTTATCCCTGGATTCATTGAAAACGAGCACATTGTACGTTTTATATATTAATGCCCGAAATGCGGCCGTTTTGTACGGCAAGGGATGATTAGATGTACTGTGAATTACCAAGTCTGTGGTGGTGGGGTTCCTATAAATGTGGTAATGAATGGTGGTTTGTTCTAGGGTAATCATGAGATCCAGAAAGGATAAAACTCCAGCGACGCTTTGTTGAATGGTAAACTGGATGTTGTTATTTAAACGGTTTTTTTTCTACAAAATTGCAACTGTCTTATTTAGTGCCCCTGTACTACAACAACACGTCGTCTACATATGTGCACCATTTAACGATTCAGTTGGCTTCAGTTCGAAATTGCGTCATTTCATCATATTCTAGAAACGATATTAAAATTTATGACAGACAATATCAGAGCGGCGAGCCCATTGCCAGCCCAAGTTTTTGAATAAAAGTGCGTGGTCCAAAAGTAATATAATTATATTTTAAAATTGTGCCAAATAATAAGATAACTTCATTTATTTCGCTTGTCGGTCTACCACTGTATGTTCTCAAATTTTGTGCAGCAGTGTAAAGGACTTGGCCTTTGGGAATGTTGGAGTACATGCTTGTAACGTCTAAAGACGAGAAGCATTGTTAAATTTGAAGGTTTAATAATCAGATGTTTTGTGTTCCATGTATTGAAATCAGTGAGATGTTAATAACATTTGTTTAAATAATCTGCAAGGAATTTTTCAGTGTGATAAACCACTCTCTCACTATCCTTTTGATATACACTTAAATTTTCCCCAAAAATCTCACTGCTATCGATTTCAGGTTTCAATCAGATTTCTGTACCTAGTATTAAGTGAGCTTCTCTGTTTTTCATGAGCGCTTCAGTATTTCAACACTCTCGCCTGTGGGAGGCATTTCTTTCGATCTTACACTGATACTTCTCGGTTTCCTACAGCTGTTGTTATCTGGATTGGATGAAGAGTCGCGTAATCTAAAAAACCTTTGTGTGCACCCGACACACAGTCAGCTACCTGAGTGATGTGTAGTGCGCACCTGACTCATTTAGGGGAACCCTACAGTTCTAAGCCCTGTGGCGCTACGGTCGCAGGTTCGAATCCTGCCTCGGGCATGGATGTGTGTGCTGTCCTTAGGTTAGTTAGGTTTAATTAGTTCTAAGTTCTAGGCGACTGATGACCTCAGAAGTTAAGTCCCATAGTGCTCAGAGCCATTTGAACCCTGTGGCGCAAGTCCAGGAATTCGCAACCTAGCGTTTCACAGAACTTTCGAAGTCTCTGGTTCAGTCCTTCCGCTCGACTCAGAAACAAAGACCCACGATCTCTTCTGCGGAGAAAGCTGCAAATTCTGAGCTTCGTAGAAACACCAAGCGCAAGGCCGGTCTTCTCAACCTTCTCAGCCAGTCGCTGGAATGATCCAAGAATGACCTCAGAGCCCAGATGACAGGCTTCATTTGTTTCAACGTGAGCCACAGTCTGCCGCTGACTGCACCCTGTTTCCTCAATGACTGCTGTAATAGCCTCTTCAACATGCTGAATAGCGACAATACTTACTACATATTATTAATAAGAAAGTAGACCAAAATTATGTCTTGGTCGTTCAGACTGATAAGGATATAAACGTTGTATTTCTACAGGAAAGCAAATACATCAGTAAAGTTCATGTGTTCGCTAACCCCAGTGATATTCAAGAATGTAGGTACGACATCACTAACAAAGATGCTGTACACTTGAAAAAGGCTATTAATAATACGAAATGTATGTTAAACGATTTCCAGAAAAAGAAAAGGACCTCAATGATTCCAACAACCCTCGAACTCAGAGTACAATTAAGCTGCGTAAGAGTGATATGCCCGTGAGGGAAATGGGAATTGGAGGTGGTGTGTTTGTCGCAGCAGACAAGAAACTCAAATCCACCGAGGTGGAAATCGAAGTTGCATGTGAGATTGTTGGGACAAGACTCAGTATCAGGTGGGGACAAAATGATGGATGGATCCTTCTACCACCCATCAGTCTCTTCTCCTAAGGTAACCGAAATCTTGACAGAAAACCTCAGTTCACTTGCACGTATGTCCCCCAATCACAATGTAATCATCGATGGAGACTTTCATGCAGAGTTCTGCGCTTAGAGCTCTTTGTGTGCTCAGAAGGGAGATTTTCACCAGAGCTTAACCACTTCCAACAACTTACCTAGTATTCTTGGTCTTGTAGTTATCCTTGCGAGGTGCCGAGTATTCATCAATGTAGCTGCCGGTAATTGGGGCGCGTAATTGCCAACTTAAATGTCAGTATTACAATCGAATTATCGACTTCATTGCAGCTAGCATTTAACCTCTCCCAGTAAGCATTATGTGTACCCTCTACACAACTTGTCCAGACGGGAAGGAAAGAAGGTTCGCTTTCTTCTATGCCAGCAATGGACAAATAAGCTTACAATGGTAACAAATAACCTGACCTCTTTGAGGATGTTCACTTCGAAACTGGTATCAGTGACCATGATGCAGTTGTGGCAACAATGATTACCAAAGTACAAACGGAGAACTAAAACAAGCAGAGAGATGTATGTACTCAGTAAACTAGATAAAAAATCAGTAGTGTCATATCTCAATAAGGAACCTGAAACTTTCATCATAGGGCAGGAGCATGTAGAGAAACTCTGGCTCAGGTTTAAAAGAAT
Organism: Schistocerca americana; assembly: GCF_021461395.2. Lineage (NCBI taxonomy): Eukaryota > Metazoa > Arthropoda > Insecta > Orthoptera > Acrididae > Schistocerca > Schistocerca americana. The sequence goes on along the minus strand of NC_060122.1, from coordinate 26,753,337 downwards.
AGTTCACCATTCACTGGATAGATATTAATCCAGTAGAACAGTCGATCATGGGAGGAAACCTCCATGGTATACCGTCACTGCAAAGCAACTTGTAAAGAAACAGGTGTAAAACGAAGCATAGGTCTGTAGGTAGAGAGAGGCTGAATTAAATGTGTTTGGCTGACAAGAGGGCAATGCGTGATGCCTTCAGCGATTACATTAGCAGTATATTATCGAGTGATCATTCACAGAGCCAACAGAAATTCTGGTCGTACATAAAGGCTGTTAGTGGCACAGAAGTTAGTGTCCTGTCGCTAGTGAATGAGACAGGAACTGAAATTAAGGGTAGCAAGCTGAAATGCTTAACTCCGTTTTAAAATGTTCCTTTACAAAGAAGAACCCAGGAGAATCACCCCAATTTAATTCACTTAGCACTGAAAAGAACAATGAATAAGTATTAGTGTTGAGAAACAGCTGAAATTGTTAAAAAGGAAGAAACCTCCAGGACTCGACGGAATCCTTGACAGATTCGATGCTGAATTTGCAGCCTCTTATTATTATAATCTATTGTGATCGCTCGAACAAAAAACCGTTCCCAGTTATTGGAAAAAAGCACAGGTCACAGTCGTCTACAAGAGGGGAAGTAAAAGTGATCCACAAAACAATCGTTCAATATCCCTGACATCGATTTGTTGTAAAATCTTATAACATAGTCAGAGCTCCAAAATAATGCGATATCTTGAACAGAATGATCTCACGAACGCCAACCAGCATGGATTTTGAAAACTTCGATCTTGTGAAAGCCAACTTGCACTTTTCGCTTTGGATCAAGGCAATCAAGTAGATGCTCTGTTTCTTGCTTTCCGAAAAGCAGTTGATTCAATAACACACCTACGCTTATTGTCAACTGTACGATCATATGCACATATGAAGTGAAATTTGTGACGGGATCGAAAACTTTTGGTAGGGTGGACGCAACGTGTTGTCTTGGATGGAGAGTCATCGTCATATGTAGAAGTAACTTCGGGTGTGTTCCAGGGAAGTGTGTTGGGGCCCTTGCTGTTCATACTGTATATTAATGACCTTGCGGACAATACTAATAGTAAAATCAGGATTTATGCAGATGATGCTGGTATCTACAATGAAGTACTGTCTGAAAGATCTTGATAAGAATTCAAAGTGGTGCAGATATTGGCAACTTGCTTTAAATACTCATAAATGTAAAATTTTGCACTTCACAAAAAGAAAAATCGTAAAATCCTATGACTATAATATCAATGAGTGACTGTTAGAATCGTCCAACTCATACAAATACCTGGCGTCACACTTTGTAGGAATATGAAACGGAATGATCACATAGGCTTAGTGCTGGATAAAGTAGGTGGTAGACTGCGGTTTATCGGGGAAGTGCAATACGTCTACAAAGGAAATTTCTTACAAATCGCTCGTGCAACCCGTTCTAGAATATAGCTCAAATGTGTAATACCCGTACCACATAGGACTACAGAGGATATTGAACATATACCAAGAAGGGCGGCGTGAATGGTCACATGTTTGTTCAACTAGTGGGAGAGCGTCACAGAGATACTGAAGAAAGTCCGCTGGAAGACTCTTGAAGGTCGACTTAAACTCTCCCGAGAAAGTCCATTAACAAAGTTTCAAGAATCGACTTTAAATGATTACTCTAGGAATACACTACACCAGCCAACGTAACGCTCAGATAGGGATCGTGAAGATAAGAGTAGAATAATTGCTGCACGCACAGAGACATTCAAGCAGTCATTCTTTCCGTGCTCCGTACGATAATGGAACAGGAAGAAACCCTAGTAACTGGTACCATGAGGCATCCCTCTGCCATGCACCTCACGGTTGTTTACAGAGTATAGAATTAGAGGTAGATGTACAAAATACAGAAACGAGCAGCACGCTTTGTATTATCGAGAAATAGGGAAGAGAGTGCCACTGAAATGATACAGGATTTGGAATGGAAATCATTAAAACAAAGGCGTTTTTCATTGCGGCGGATTTCGTCTTACGAAATTTCAAATATCAACTTTCTTCTCTGAATGCGAAAATATTTTATTGGAGTCGACCTACATAGGGAGAAACGATCATCGCAATAAAACAAGGGAAATCAGAGATCGCACGGAAAGATATACGACTACGTTTTTTCCCGCGCGCTCGTCTAGACTTGAATAATAGAGATTTATTGTGGATGTGGTTCGATGAACCCTCTGCTAGGAACTTAAGTGTGATTTGCAGTGTATCCATGTAGATGTAAATGTAGCTGTAGATACGTCTGTTTGCCATGTTCTGGTCACATGTATTACTTGGAGCAGTCTCAATGAACTTATTTGCATTGATGGCCACTTGATCACGTTCCGATGTCGCATTCGGGAAGACAACGGTTCAAACCCACGTCCGGCCATCTTGATTTAGGTTTTCCGTTCAAAATGGTTCAAATGGCTCTGAGCACTATGGGACTTAACATCTGAGGTCATCAGTCCCCTAGAACTTAGAACTACTTAAACCTAACTAACCTAAAGACATCACACACATCCATGCCCGAGGCAGGATTTGAACGTGCAACCGTAACGGTGGCGCGGTTCCAGACTGAAGCGCCTAGAACCGCTCGGCCACACCGGCCGGCCTAGGTTTTCCGTGATCTCCCTATATCGCTACAGGCAAATGCATGAATGGTTCCTTTCAAAGGGCACGGTCGACTTCCTTCCCCCCGCCCCGCCAGTCAATCAACCAACCTATGATCCGGTGTGGTTAGCATGCCTGTGTGTAGGACGGTAACAGTATGTCATATTAAGGAGCTTATTTATTGTTCTAAGGATGCACTGTGAAGATTGTATGATAGCCCCTTTTCTAAGAGCTGCATTTCATTTTCAGTAAAGGTTATCTCCATTAAATTGCTAACTTTTGGAAAAAAAACTTAAAACTGTTATTTCCACTACAAGTCCGGATACCTGCTGTTTTCTGATATATAGCTTATCGATTTTCGTATTATGTATATTTGCCGATTTTTTTTCAGTAGCGGCGTTATTTGAAAAATTTCTTAGTGCGCCCTATCGAACTGTGCGTTACGGACAACTTTTGTGAGGACTAAGCGTGCTTTACAAATTCTCTATTCTGCTATTGGCTTTCGTAGAATATAACAGATTATTCTAATACCAAAAAACAACATGCGTCATAAGTAATAAGCAGATTTATCCAAACGAGAATTTAATATGTGATTATTGTAGCTTGGGATGCACTTTTTCTTTAAACACATCTTATTGAATTGATAAGTAGCTCTAACAGTTATTAGTGTTGTGCTCAAATTTAATAAGGGAGTTTTGAGAAAGTTGTACAGATTTAAACAAGAATAAAACGAGGAACAGCTATAGTCACATGGGTTAACGCGGGATCTCGCATGCAGGTCGACGCTTCTAACCACCGCTCATCCCATACTTCGGTAAGGTTACGGAAAACGCGGCATCACAACTACGAGATAACAACATACCAGTGGCCTTTCTTATACCACGTAACGCCGGAAAGAGGTATAGGCACAAAGAACACTCTACCAGTAGAAAATACGGTACTAGTGGGATATACTGCATTACGGGCGACAACTGTCCTATGAGATACATTGGACACACAGGCAGAAGCTTCTGCTCGAGATTTAAAGAACACCTTAATCTAGCTAACTCCAAGTCAGCTGTAAGTAACCAGCTGAATGAGCAGGTACACGCCATTACAGATTTGCAAAACAATTAAAAAATTAGGCATCGGAAAGGAAAGGCACATAATCTCAACATTCTCGAAGAAATCGGATATTACGATGCAGAAATCGCCTCCCAATGCATACCCTCATTGGGCAACTACAGTTGCGCCATCGCAACGTTTTAGCAAAATTCGACTGCTTAAATTAAATATCTTGGTACACATGTCAGTTCCATAATTTAAACCATTTTTACTCAATTTTACATGCGTCCCTGAAATCACAATTCTCCACTCTGTCGTGCTTGACCTCTAGAATTGTTAATCATTATGAGATTCATACATCACTATTTATGTATTTGCGATTCATAAAACAGTTTATTAATAAAGCTTATATAATTCCTTCTATTATAAGTCTGTTGCACTATGCGTTTCTTCCACTCTTGTTTTTAAAAATAAAATAGGATTTGAAAAAAAAGTTCAAATGTGTGTGAAATCTTATGGGACTTAACTGCTAAGGTCAGCAGTCCCTACGCTTACAGACTACTTAACACAAATCATCCTAAGGACAAACACACACACACACCCATGCCCTACGGAGGACTCGAACCACCGCCGAGACCAGCCGCACAGTCCATGACTGCAGCGCCTGAGACCGCTCGGCTAATCCCCCGCGGCAATAGGAATTATATTTTAGGTGTTTCTACCTATCACTATGTAAAATTATTTGTACAGATCCTACCCAACTTTCTTTGCCACCGTTTACGACTTTATTCATGTGTCGGCTCGCGTTACATACCCTCTTAAGAGCGTGCGCCCGTTTTCCTTTGTCGGTGCTGGCTCCATTTCAGCTCCGTTTGTGTAGGTGGTCAGTGCGGGACTCATGTTGCCACGACTACGTTTATGTACGATTTGAAGGTTTCCTTTCTCCAGTCCTTATGTCACCTAGATGACGGTCCATTTTATAATCAGCAGTATTGGACCTCTGTTACCTTTAGTACAGTCATGCAGGCTCTGCTTTACGAGATTTCTTTTACCGTACCAGATTAACGTACGTTTCGCTACCTACACATAATTCGTTTTACGCTTTTGCAGTCCGTTTTACCGCATTATCCTAATTCTTGATTTTCTATATCGGAATGGTGCTCCTTGCATTCTATCTTTCCACAGTGTTTCTCCTAGCTAGGTGGTCTATTGTGCGAGCAGTATTTTATCTAAACTGGACTCCCGCTACCCACTCTGCAATCATACAGGTGCCGCTGTATGGGATTTATTTTATTTGCTAGTGCGAATGTGGCTTTCACCATCTACACATTATTTCTTTTCCGCTTTATTATTATTTTAGTTCTCGTGTATAAAGATGATGTTTTCTGCATTCTACTCTGTTTTAAATAGGTCTACGACCGCTTAACGTTTGAACAATTTTAATCACAATCGGACAAAGAACGTCTGGTGATCTACTGGTTATCCTTTGAAGTAAATTATGAAATAAGTAAGAATAAATAATTTCGCTGTGTCGCTTCACGTGTAGTTCAACTACATTTTTAGCGAAACAGGATGTTTATTTGTTTCACTCTTCTTTAATACTGATGTGTCCCTGAAGCTGTGGTCCTAAACGCCGCGAAACTAGTTGGATCATAAATAAAGATTTATTATGACGGTGACCCAGTCTTCACCTACATCTACATCTACATCTACATGGCTACTCTGCAAATCGCACTTAAATGCCTTCACAATAACTCTCTATTATTCCACACTCGAACAGCGCGCGGAAGAAGATAACACCTATGTCTTTCCGTGCTCGCTCTGATATCTTTCATTTTATTATGATAATCTTTTCTCCCTATGTAGGCTGACGTCAACAAAATACCTTCGCATTCGGAGGAGATAGTTGGTGACTGAAATTTCCTGAGAAGATTCTGCCGCAACGAAAAACGTCTTTTTTGCATGATTTCCACCCCAAATGTATCATGTCCGTGACACTCTCTCCCCTATTTCTCGATAACACAAAACGTGCTGCTCTTCTTTGAACTTTCTCGATGCACTCCGTTAATCCTATCTGCTAAGGATCCCAGACCGTGCAGTAGCACTCCAAAAGAGGGCGGAGAAGCATAATGTCGGCAGTCTCTTTAGTAGATGTGTTGCAGTTTCTAAGTATTCTGCCAATAAAACGCAGTCTTTGCTTTGCCTTCCTTACAACATTTTCTGTGTGTTCTTTCCAATTTAAACTGTTCGTAATTGTAATATCTAGGTATTTAGTTGAATTTACGGCCTTTAGATTTGACTGATTTATCGTGTAATCGAATATTAACGGATTCGTATTAGCTCTGATGTGGGTCACCTCAGACTTTTCATTACTTAAGGTGAATAGCCAATTTCCGCGCCATACAGATATCTTACCTAAATCGTTTTGCATTTTGTTTTGATCTTCTGATGACTTTACTAGACGATAAACGACAGCATCAGCTGCAAACAGCCTAAGACGACTGTTGAGATTGTCTCCTAAAGCGTTTATACAGATAAGTAAGAGCAGAAAGCCTATAACACTACCTTGGGGAATGTCAGAAATCACTTCTATTTTACCCGATAACTTTCCGTCAGTTACTACAAACTGTGATCTCTCTGACAGGAAGTCTAGAATCCAGTCACATAGCTGAGACGATATTCCATAAGCAAACAATTTCACTCCGAGCCGCTCGTATGGTATAGCGTAAAAAGCCGTATTTATCGTGGTATAATTCTACAGTTGTGGATGCCCTCTATACAAAATTTACTGCAATCTAGTTGTCAGATAGCGTTGGCTATACGAATGTGTTCAATGTGGAGAAGAAGTGGCGGGAATTTGATGCGATAGTAGAGGATACAGGTGGGGAAAGTGATGCAAAAAAGCAAAGCAGAGGACATGGCGTCAAGGATTTGGAAAGATTGATAGAATATGAGTTGATTGCATATGCGCGCAACATCTGAATAGCAGAGGAGGGATCGGATCAGGGTTTGAAGGCGTGCAATAATGTGCGTCTGTAAAATCCCCATGTTCGATCAGTTAACGATTTTAGGAGACATCATGAAACATCGAAGAAACATCAGTTTAGTATCGGAGGGAGCTGTTAAAGCTAAAAACTGTAGAGGGAGATCAAGAGATGAATACAGATGAGTGCTTCAAATGAATGTAGGATGCAGTAGCTATTCGTAGATGAAGATGCTTCCTCAGGATAGACTATCATGGAGCGCTGCATGGAACCAGTCTGCAAACAGAGACCCACAACAACAACACCAGCTTTCTGTTGGATGGTTAGTAGGTGAGGTTTCCATCTTAGTTGCCGGTATAAATAGTATATATATTTCAGTTTATTTGTTAATTGGTTAGGATGGTTGAAAATGGTGTACTAGAAGTCATGGTAATGGAACCTGTGGGTGGTTATTCCTATAATTATTTCCGGCTTTTTGAGGAGCCGTTGAGTGCACTATGAGGTAAACTGACTGAGGTGGGTTTGGAGGGATCGTTGGGATTTCTAGGGTGTAGGACAGAGGGCAAGGAAAGCGGTGTCATCAACGTACTGAAGAAGGTGGGCCGGCCGGTGTGGCCGTGCGGTTCTAGGCGCTTCAGTCTGGAACCGCGTGACCGCTACAGTCGCAGGTTCGAATCTTGCCTCGGGCATGGATGTGTGTGATGTCCTTAGGTTAGTTAGGTTTAAGTAGTTCTAAGTTCTAGGGGAGTGATGACCACAGATGTTAAGTCCCATAGTGCTCAGAGCCATTTGAACCATTTTGAAGAAGGTGGTTTGATGGAGGTGGTTTAGGCATATTATTAGTGTAGAGGAGATAGGACAGACCATTATGTCACGCCTGCAGTTGGGTGGACGTCATAGAATTGTTATTATTAATAGTGACAAAGGATGAAAAGTTAGTTAGGAAGGGTGCAGTAAGCACAACATGATTAACTGAAAATTTGAAAAGAAGACCTAAATGCCACCCCAGTAGTAGGATTTCTTCTGGTTGAAAGATACAAAAACAGCGGATTCTTTCTTGTTGAGCTGATGGGGTAGGAGATAAGAGATGTACAGGAGTTGGTCATAAGAGGGGAAGTCGGGACGGAAGTCACTGTGGTTAACAGGAAGGAGGTGGAGTTTGTTTAAGTGTTGAAGGATATGCCAGGAAATGATGAATTCAAAGATCTTGCAGAACAGTGAGGTGAAAACGATGGGTTGGTAAAAGGAGGTGTCAGTAGGAGGTTTGGGTGGGTTGGAGGAAACTAGGATTTTGGTTGTTTTCCACAGTTCATTATAGTAGCCTGTCGATAGGTCCATATTATGAAGGATGGCAAGGGCTACTAGAAAGAAGAACGTACATCCATTTAGGTGTCGACAGGTTATAGGGTCATGACTAGTGTATTATGTTGTTTGCAAGGTAGCTGTTTTTTGTCATGTGCTGTGATTGGTGTATTTAAATATGGTTGTTGTATATTGCCCTACTAGTGGAATCTGGGTGCCAGGGGTGGGACAGTGTCGTCTGTGCATTCGCTGTTTGGAGGAATTATCCTACCGAGGGTTGTCAGGAACTGTGAAGAAGTTGGAAAGATAGCATGAAAAGTGTTCAGCTTTGCTCTAGTTGTCAGGCAGGCCATATCTGTGGTGGAGGTGTTGGTAGTGAATGATGCAGTTAGTTCAAATGGCTCTGAGCACTATGGGACTTAACATCTATGGTCATCAGTCCCCTAGAACTTAGAACTACTTAAACCTAACTAACCTAAGGACAGCACACAACACCCAGCCATCACAAGGCAGAGAAAATCCCTGACCCCGCCGGGAATCGAACCCGGGAACCCGGGCGTGGGAAGCGAGATGCGGGCGATGCAGTTAGTGCCGATAAGTCAATGGAATGCTTTCCAATATTTGGAAGAGAGTTGATGTAGATTGTAGTATAAAGCGTGGCACGTGTCTGGCAACTGCATTTTTTAGCATCCAGTAAGTTCCTAACATGTCCATTAATTTTACCGTTCTCTGCCTCGTGATGACTGGGTGTGGTGTGATGTCCTTAGGTTAGTTAGGTTTAAGTAGTTCTAAGTTCTAGGGGACTGATGACCATAGATGTTAAGTCCCATAGTGCTCAGAGCCATTTGAGCCAATTTTACCGTGGCAAGTGAGTGTACCACAGTTGCGAGCGTGTAAGAAGGGAGAGTTATAAGGGACAAGATTTAGTAACAAAGAAGTGATGGGGCAGATTTTCAAGCGTCTCAGTGTTTACGATGTCATGTGCCCTGAAGTATGTATCGTGCATTGATATCATTTTCACGGTACATTCAGTGATATATATCAATACTGCATGTCGCCGGGAAAAAATGTTGTAAAGGTTTGAAGTTATGCGTAAAATTTGTTGCACGTCACAAAGTGCTCTCATACTCAAATAGTGGATGAATAAACTGTGGGTATTCACTCGTCGTGGGTACACAAAGTGCTCTCCTGAACAGACAGCTAACTATCATCCAATATTTCCGGGGGAAGATATGCTGGAGCTGTACACATTCCTAGGTGACAGTGTGTTTCTTCGTTTTCGTTATTGTCAAGAACAAGACAGCAAAACTGAACTTTTTTCCATACCCATAATCTCAGTTTTAGGAAAAAAACTTTTAGCTGATGGGACGATAGCAACTTGCAAGTGCATCATGAAAGAAGCTGGGTTCTATTCGAAGACGTTGCTCTCAATAGTTAAATAAAATGATCTTATTATTCTCGGCTTTTATTCGGCAGCAAAACGTTCTAGTAGCGTTTCTTTCCTTCCAATAACTTGTAAGAGCGTTGTAAAGTATACACAACAGTCCAAACTATTTGTTCGAACTTGTGAACGTTCCACCCACTAAGAATGATTTACAGGTTGACAATCAGGACTTTCCCCTTTCTGCTGGCAGACATCAGTATTCTCTCAATCGATCCCCTGTTGTCACCTGCAAATAAAAATTTGCTGCCTTAATCCAACAGAAAGTTATTTGCTTGAAAGAAGTTTCCTCCAGAATCGGTCAAATGTTCCGTAGGTCCCATGTATACTCCCCTTACGCGGTGCAGTTACTGTGCTGAACTTCTAAGTGGTGGTACCGATGTTACTAAGTCGTAGATTTTGCATCCCGCCTGGAAGGCGACGCATGGGTAGGAGCAGGTAAGGGTAATACACGTCGGTACTGCTTGTCAAATTTAAATCGCCATTACTCTAACAAAAAGAATACATAACTTTCAATGAGGTGCGAAGTGTCCCGGCCATCTGCTCTGGATCAAATGGGCTGCATCTGGAGCGGAGCTCGTAGATCTGCACAGCACCGACTAGAGGGCGCTGTCAGCGGTGTCTGTCGTAGTGCCAACCTAATAACTGGCAGCTACGCCGTGGCTTGGTTCAAATGGTTCAAATGGCTCTGAGCACTATGGGACTTAACTTCTAAGGTCATCAGTCCCCTAGAACTCAGAACTACTTAAACCTAACTAACCTAAGGACATCACACACATCCATGCCTGAGGCAGGATTCGAACCTGCGACCGTAGCGGCCGCGCGGTTCCAGACTGTAGCGCCTTCAACCGCTTGGCCACCGCGGCTGGCTACGCCGTGGCATCCTAGCTATCGATACCACAGTAGACTCCGTTGAAACCCTACTCCTTCAACGTAAATTGAAGAAATTGTAGTACCTGTTTCATTTGCACGTTTTTTTGGACTTACAAAACGTTTTCGGACTTCAATCATCTGAAATACAGATATGGCTACCTTCACCTAAAACTGTATTAATTTTGATGTATAGTCTTTCTTTGCATGTATTCTTTACAACGTTTACACAATGCTAGTAAGTTACATCTTCTTTGGTGGTATGTTCTACTACATACTGATGCCCATTGTTAATCAATAATGACTGCTCATTGGTGGCCTCGGTGGACGCCATCTTCACAACACTTACAACACGGATCACTGCTTGCAGATCTACCGCAGTACTGAACTCTGGCAGAAAGCCAAACACAACAGCCGGCTGTCCTAGGTTCTACAGAAATGTGAACACATTTCATCTTCGTGCAACTGTCCACACAAATGTCACAAAATTCCAAAGTCCGAATCTTTCACGAAACACTGCAGTCCAGCCGGCTAGCTGGCTCCAGTGGCAATTCGAGGTCTCTGCCTATTGATAGCTAAACGGCAACGCTCGCCGAAAAAACGGGAATGTCTCGATCCAGAATCCACATACGCGGTAACACACCTTGGAATTCTCTCAGTTTTCCGTACTGGAGGAATAACCTGGCTGTTAACTCGAGATCGCTATCACTTGAGTTCAGAAAACACACTTTAGAACGCTACCTTAGCCCCAGAGGGTACAGAAAATCACCCACCCAGCCCCACACTGTTCCCCTACATTATTTAACATTCACGCCTTGCGGTCAGTCTGACACAATAGCTGCTTGCTGGCAGTTCAATTCACGATTTCCTGCCGCTTCTGTGAGGTGTTGCTTGCACCAAAGACTTTTACAAGTTCCACTGCAGTGGATGCTGGGAACACTGACAGTCCCGGGGAAGTCACTCGGCCTCGAGCCGGCCTCTTATGCGCCAACCACTATGCACTTAGGAGGATTAGAGGAAGAAATCGAGACCCTCTGAGGTGACGAACAGAATGACTTCAGTAAAAGCAAAGCACCAGAGAGGCAAAGCCCACACTGTGCTTGATAATGGAAGCAAGACTTTCGGAAAATGAGGAAGCAGTAACAGGATGTGTCAACCCCTAAAAATCAGTTGACAACGTGAAATGGTGCAAGCTGTTCGAAATTTTGAGAAAAATAGAAATAAGCGTTTTGAGGAGGACGCGTAATATACAATACGTGGAAGAACCAGGGGCAAAGAATAAGAAAGAAAGACCGACAACGAAATGCTCGGTGAGCCGTGCACGGCTCTCGTTCATTCCATTTATTTGTCTGTCATCTTGTATTACGGTACTGCCGCCTCGTTTTCTTATTCTATTTACTGGCGCCACTAACTTCCTACATTACTTGCCCGTGAGCGGCAGCAGCAGTGCGCATCGATAAATGCACTGTCGTACCATCTCTAGAGCGACCGATAGTATTTCCGAGTCGTCGCGTGTCTGGCGAGGAGTTGGAAACGGACCAGCGGTCCAGTCGGGACGAGACTGGAGCGGGACGACTGTTGGTTGGTCGTTCGATTGGTCGTCTTATCGGCCGACGTATATTTGGCCCTTTCACAGTTTCCGGCTGGGCTGTGTGCGGGCAGTTGGTCTGTTGGTGCGGAGCAGCGAGGAAATCTCCGCGGTACGTAGTTTGGCCGGGTCCGCTGGCCGTCTCTACGCGGTGTCGGAGTGTGTGCGGCTGCTCCCATTGCTAAGAGGTCCGTGGTTCACCGACCCTGGATACGAAAGTTGAGTTTTGATTTAATCTACCAGCAAGTCAAGACTGTTCACTTTGGAGTCCGTTTTCGGCTGTTGGGATATTTCAGCGAGCAACAATATGGTTTTCAAGTTGGAAAATTCTAGCCACCCTCCGGTGGAGTTTCACCGTATTTAGTTGTTTGAATTGAAGTGCTTCTGCCTTGTGACTGTTAACGTTCCGGTTACCTGCGCAGGCCATTGAAACAAATTAAGGCAGTGTATTTTCCTCATCGTGTTGTCGCTGTCCAACACGGCGTGTAGTTTGAAAACTCAATTTATAATTGGTTGTGGGCGCCAATACCTTCTATGTTGTTCCATTGAATTCACTGTTGTGTGCTGGTCGAGTGAAGCAGAGCTTATCTTGTCGGTGGGTCCGTTGACTGTCGGTCGGTTGGGTTGTCGTCGGATCGACAATGGATGGGCCGACTGCCTGTCTCACCTAAGTGAGCGTTAGTGTTTGAATTACAGGCCGACCCTCGGAACTTCTGAGCGCCCTTGGGTGTACTGCCTTTTCTTGTTTGTTCTTGTTGTTTGTACTTGTATGGCTTCTAGCCAATTTTTAGATTAAGGTTGTTTTGCCCTTAAGGCGTGAGATGGTTTGGGCCTTCAGCCTAATTGTAGAACTGATTTACGTAAAGCCTTTGGCATTTTTTTTAATTAATGTTATTAAGCCTTAATCGTTGGGCCTTCAGCCGATTTTGAATTTAAGTTGTTTTGCTCTTAAAGTGTCAGATTCTTGGGGTCTTCAGCCGTTTTTGAATTAAAGTTGTTCTGCTATTAAGGTGTTAGATGGTTTGGGCCCTCAGCCTAATTGAAGAACTGTTTTACGTAAAACCTTTGGTTTTTTTAATTAATGTTATTAAGCCTTAAGTGTTGGGCCTTTAGCCGATTTTGAATTTAAGTCGTTTGCTCTTAAAGTGTCAGTTTCTTTTGGCCTTCAGCCTAATTAAGGAACTGTATTAATATAATGCTTGCCTTTTAAATTTCTGATTTTGGTTGAGCTTTAAGTTATTGGCTTTCAGCCGTTTTTAAATTAAAGTGGTCTTGCCCTCAAGGCATGAGATTGTACGGTGCATTCAGCCATTAATTAAGTTCCAAAACTGAAGCTGTGTTGTTTTTTTTTAATTCTTGGCTCTTGAAATGTTTGATCAAATAAAAGGTTGTATGTTCGAGTGCAACTGACAGCTGCTTATTTTGGAACCTTTCCACAACTTAAAACTACTTGTCCTAGCCTGCGGGTTTAGCAGGGCGTGTCACTTGGAATAAAAAGCGTCTAAGACAGGGATGCAGTCTTTCGACCCTCTGTTCAGTTTATACAACGAAGAAGCAATGACGGACATAAAAAAATATATTCGAGAGTGGAGTTAAAAATCATGGTGAAAAGATATCAATGGTAAGCTCCGCCGGAGCTCAGTGAAAGTGAAGAGGAATTATAGTATCTGTTGAAGGGAATGAACTGTGTAATGAGTACAGAACATCAACAGAGAGCAAACTGAAGGAAGACGAAAGTAAGTATGAGTAGCAGAAATGAGAGTAACGATAAAGTTAATGTCAAAATCGGTGACAAAGAAGTGGATGGAGTTAAGGATTTCTGCTGCTGTGGAAGAAAAATATCACATGAAGGAGCAGACAAGGACGGCATAAAAAACACACTACTCTCTTCACGAGAGCAGTCTTGACAAAACGAATGGAAGTTTGTTTGAAATGTTTGCCACTATAAGCGTCTCTGTATGCCTCAACGTATGAGTGATATAAACTGTATGACTGCCGGAGGTTGTATTACTAGCAGGACATAACTGAGTGACGGAACAGGCTGGAGAGAGAGAGAGAGAGAGAGAGAGAGAGATAGAGAGAGAGAGACGCTTAGATTGCGGCCGTGCCGTACAGAAAATGAATTCCATTTGAGATGAGCCCTGTTGTGACTGAATACAGAGGATGAATTTTTGATATGATTTAATAGGGGAACGACACTTTTGGTAAAGGTAACTTGCTGAGTACGTGTTTAAAGATTACATTTTGTTTCACAATATCTACGTTTTGGCCTAAATGTTAAATAATGTAGGGGGAGAGTGTGGAGCTGGGTAGGTCGCGTCCTGTAACCACTGGTGCTGAGGTAGCGTTTTGAAGTGTGTTTTGCGAACTCAGGAAATGGTGATCTCGAGTTACAGAGCAAGATAATTCTAAAGTGATTTCATGCGTACGTGGATGTTTCGTCGACACTTTCCTGTTTTCTCGGTGAGTGCTGCCGTTTAGCGATAGTGCAGGCTCTGACTAGTCACAGACCTCGAGCTGCCAGTGGGTGGCAGCCTTCAGTGGACACGTCGGACTCGGGAGTTTTGTGACACTTGCACGGAGTGACACTTGCACGGAGATGGAATGTGTTGACGTTCAGAATGTTAATAATTATTCTTCGTCCTCCACCTACAGTTAAAAGTATTTCATTAGAAAAGCAAAGAGTAAATTTTACGTAATATAATATACTATTTTACCTATACAGTTCTATACATATATAAACTTTATAATTAATTTAGCAATATCAACTCAAAAATGCAATGTCTCTCTACTAGTGTAAAAGGCATTACATTCGTGTAAACGAATATATGATCCTTTCCAAATATAGGACATCAACGTCAAATGTTACGATATATCATAGCATCTGTGATACACATATGTTTGTAAGCTCTTTGTATGTATCAAAACATGTGGTGCGTGGTAGAAATCGTCTAAGTGACAACTCTTAAGTGTTCAGTGAGAACAATTTACGTGTGCAACAATAAGAATGGAGTGGGAATGCATTTACATCTGTTGGACGAATTTTATGAAAACAAACACTCGAAACCGACGTTTCACGTAAGTCACATGCAACGAAAATCTGTAACGCAACCATCTGTGTGTGGCGTGTTTATAATTATGTATTAGTTATATTTTAGGACAATTAATCTGTAAAAAAAAAACACACCACATGTCATAAAGAAGGCGTGTAAACCGTCTGAGGACGAATCACAACGATTCGAAACCGGTAACGGTACCCTTTGAATAAAGGAACTGAAAGTAAATTTGTGGCTGGTTGCTGTCCTAACACCATCAACATTTGTCTTCAAACAACAGCCACGGTCTCCATTATGTCATCATATGACAAAATTGCATTATTCGTATGAGTTAATTTTTATAGCCTGTGACAGTGCTACAGAAAATTGTAGTTCATACCAGTACAAGTCACTTCTGTGTTATTAAGACGACTGAAGTATATGAAAAAAATTATTTCAAGTTAGTACGGGTCACTACTGCGTTATTAAAACGTCTTTAATATAATTTCAAAATACTCGTTTATTCATTTGCAAATAATTCACTGCAGTTTATCCTTACTACAGCTTTACTCGAGTGTCAATACTGCTAGCTGTATGTTTGGAAAGACAGCAGGATCTTCATTTGCAAAAGCATCCTAGAATAAAGTAAGATAAGGCAATAGTGGCGCAGTAACTTATTTCAGGGTCACGTAGTTCAGCACTTGATATTCTTGAGGTTGGACAGGACAGAGCAGAGCTGAATTATCCGCTGCCCGGGTATGACACAATTGTAGGGCCTAAACGAACTTATTGCGGTGAAATTAGGAACTGGATTCATTTATAAAATTTTCATATAAATTCAGTACACGTGTTTTTCTAACAGGGCATAGTTTCACTACGAAACAGGTAGCCACTGTGTGTGGCTGTCTGATGATAAATCCAGTCTGTGCATTATCGATAACCATTCTTTGTATTTAATTTCATTTACAGATAGTTAGTGCTGAGATTAATTGGGGTCAGCCGTGTAAAAGGAAACTTACGTAGCTAATTTTCGTGTTCAAAATTAGGGCAGCTAGATGAGGTTAAGAGGGTGACACCGCTATCGGAATTTAAAAGTACTTTCTTTCACATCGCAAGCGAAAGGTCATGATAAACAAGTTGCCAAGTTTAAGTGTAAAAGTTTCAAGTAGTCTACCAGTATCAAATGCAGCCCTTACTTTGGGGAAGAAATTTCTGAGGAGTGCAGCATTGTATGGTAGTCAATAGAGGACTGTGAGAAAAAAGAAAGAGAAGAGAATCGAAGCAGTTGAGATGTGGTGCTACAGAGAGACGTTCAAATTTAGGTGCATCGATGAGATGAGTAACGCGGAGATGCAGTGAGGAACGCATGGAAAACACCGCAAACAGGAACAGACAAGACGATGAGGCGGGCGTTAAGAAATGAGGGTAAATCATCCGAGGTACTAGAGGGAGCTGTAGAGTGTAAAGACTGTAGGGAAGGCAGAACGAGGTCGAGCAAATAGCTGAGAAGGTAGGGTGCAAGCGCTAGTCCGAGGTGACGAGGTTGGCACAAGAGAGGTGTTCGTGGCGGGGTGCATCAAACCTGTCAGAAGACCGACGACTCAAAACAACTAAAATACCGTAAAATGGGGTTATTGTGTGACTGTAAGGGCTTCTTTGTAACACGTTCATTTTCGCTTATTTCGAATCTTCCGCTGCGTTCAAGATGCCTAGAAACCAAAGATTAGCTCCAGCAGCTTGCCTGTAGTGCTGCACCATCTTGCGGCAGCCGGCTGAATCTCCCGCAATTCTTTTGTTCGTCGGAAGTGCGTTCGTATTGACACCTGCTTTGTAGCCATTGTCTGCATTGTTGTAAACTTTGTGTGCTGGAGCCGTTCATGTGCAAGAACTGCAGATAGCAGGTATGTACGCCTGGTTGTTAATATGTTGGCTACATTATGGCGTGATTTGACGTTAATTGTAATGTTTATGTAAGCAGTATAATTATATAACCATAAAATCAGCACGTTAAGGGGTTTCGTAATGACAGTTTAGCGGTGTCACGAAGTAACCCCACGGTGTTTTAAAGTGTAAATATTTGACCTTTCTGTCACCGATAAGGTGGAGCCCTCAGATGAGAGCGAAAGCATCAAGTGGACCCACGAAGATCCGAGTGACTGGGAAGCTCTCTGTGAAAGTTCGTCAGATGAGCCAGCAGACAGAGACGCACCTTCGACTACTGGTAAGGTACATCGAGAAACAAGAAACGTCCACCACTTGAAAAGCTCCACTAAGAAGACCCCTGAATGCACGTTCAAACTTGATGACTTAGTGGTAGTGAACTTCGAAGGGGAAATGTTCCCTGGAAGAGTGACTGATGTCGAACCAGGAGCCAGCCGGAGTGGCCGTGCAGTTCTAGGTGGTACAGTCTGGAACGGAGTGACCGCTACAGTCGCAGGTTCGAATCCTGCCTTGGGGATGGATGTGTGTGATGTTCTTAGGTTGGTTAGGTTTCATTAGTTCTAAGTTCTAGGCGACTGATGACCTCAGAAGTTAAGTCACATAGTGCTCAGAGCCATTTGAACCATTTTTCTCGAACCAGGAGGCTACATGGTAATCATCATCGAGAGGTCAAAAATTTACTGGAACTGGCCAGAACGAGATGACTGCATTTATTATTCAACGGAGGAAGTTCTGTATAAAATAGCACCTCCACCACCTGTAGGAAATTGAGGTTTTTTTATGTTAAAGATTTATTTTTAGATTAAGTAGGTACTTTTGTAAATTCTTTAGGTTGTCAAACAATAAACCCATGTTTTGTATGTTGCTTTAAATAAACATTTGCTGTGGTAACTTTATGTCAATGTTTATTTTCCATGCATTTCGATGAAAAAACAAGGCTTGTCACTTAAATAATAATAATAATGGCGTGTGACGAGGGCCTCCCGTCGGGTAGACCGTTCGCCTGGTGCAAGTCTTTCGATTTGATGCCACTTCGGCGACTTGCGCGTCGATGGGGATGACATTATGATCATTAGGACAACACAACACCCAGTCCCTGAACGGAGAAAATCTCCGACCCAGCAGGGAATCGAACCCAGGCCCTTTGGATTGACATTCTGTCGCGCTGACAACTCTCTCACTCTCTTTTTTTCCGATATAGTTCGTTGCGTTTGGCTTGGGCGGACGTCACGAGTCAACCGTTCAAGTTGATAGTTGATACCTTGACTCAGTCTTTTTTATTACAGAGAGCACGCAGCCCTCTGATCGAACACGCTGAGCTACCGTACCGGCCTCAGCTACCGGGGGCGGACGCTTGTCACATAGTAGCCCAACCCACTGGGGTAACTTTGTGAGAACTTGCAGTTGTACAATTTCTGTTGAACATGGTTATTTGTATAACATATCGCCACATACTGGAAGCTTTCAGCAACTTCTTGGTATTACTTATTAAGCTTTATAATTTACACTGTCCGGCCAATGCGAGCAAAACCTTAAAAACTGTCAGAAAGGAACCCCATTTTACGGTACTCAGGAGCGGCCCACTGACAGCAGGCTGAGCGAAGCCTGGAAACCGACCTGTGCGGCGAAGACGGCGAAGCAGATGTAGGCGTTCATGGAGAAGGTGGTGATGTCCCCGCTGGCCCAGAGCGTGGGCAGCGCGGCGGCCACGCTGGCCAGCAGGGAGAGCGCCGCGGCGCTGCAGGCGGCGGTCGCCGCGTGGTACAGGCGGCCCGCCGACGCCGGCTTCCACAGCAGCACGGCGGCCAGCGCGCGCGTCGCCGGCCCCACGTGCCGCTCCATGCCGCGGGCAAGCTCCGAGGCTGCAACAGCGCGCAGCTTCCTGTGGCTCATCCGTCTACACAGATGTTACACGTGCAAGACCCCGAGTCAGTTTCAAACGGTTAACCTCACCCAGCAAATTAATTAAGAGTGGGACTCGCCTTCGAGACCTGAGCTGAATTACTGTGCACAAACGAATTAACTAGCGCAAAGAATTTGCAACCCTAGTTGTGGATCCTAAAGTGGAGAACTGCGTAATATAAAAAATGAGATTAATTGAAGTTGTTAGAGAAACAAAATTTTAATGGCACATTAATTTATTCAATTACACCTCAAATACTAAATGTACCGGGTGAGCAAAAAGTCAGTATAAATTTTAAAACTGAATAAATCACGGAATAATGTAGATAGAGAGGTACAAATTGACACACATGCTTGGTGTTTTATTAGAACCAAAAAAATACAAAAGTTCAAAAAATGTCCTACAGATGGCGCTTCATCTGGTCGGAATAGCAATAATTAGCATAACAAAGTAAGACAGAGCAAAGATGATATTCTTTACAGGAAATGCTCAATATGTCCACCATCATTCCTCAACAACACCTGTAGTCGAGGAATAATGTTGTGAACAGCACTGTAAAGCATGTCCGGAGTTACGGTGAGGCATTGGCGTCGGATGTTGTCTTTCAGCATCCCTAGAGATGTCGGTCGATCACGACGCACTTGCGACTTCAGGTAACCCCAAGGCCAATAATCGTACGGACTGAGGTCTTGGGACCTGGGAGGCCAAGCATGACGAAAGTGGCGGCTGAGCACACGATCATCACCAAACGACGCGCGCGAGAGATCTTTCACGCGTCTAGCAATATGGGGTGGAGCACCATCCTGCATAAACATCGTAAGTTCCTGCAGGTGTTTATCAGCCATACTGGGGATGATGCGATTCTGTAACATATTGGCGTATCTATCACCCGTCACGTAGCAGTTACAAATCCAGAATCACGCATTTCCTCCAAGAAAAAAGGCCCTATAACGGTAGATGTGGTAAATTCAACCCATACCGTGACTTTCTCGCCGTGCAATGGATTTTCCACGACAGTTCTAGGATTTTCGGTAGCCCAAATTCTGCAGTTGTGGGCGTTGACAGACCCTCGGAGCGTGAAATGAGCTTCGTCGGTCCACAACACGTTACTCAACCAATCGTCATTTTCCGCCATCTTTTGGAACGTCCACACCGCAGATGCCCTCTGCTTCATTAAATCGCCAGATAACAGTTCATGATGCCGATGGATTTTGTACGGATAGCATCGGAGGGTACGCCTAAGCGCCACCCAAACAGTAGTGTATGGAATGCCGGTGCGACGTGCGACTGCACGAGCGCTGACTTCCCCGCGCAAAGACGAACCCGCTACAGTCTCCATTTCTTCCTGAATTGTCACAGCAGCATTACGCCTTGTGCTCGGTCGGCCACTACGGGGTCTATCGTCTAAACAACCCGAGGCTTCGAACTTCGAAATCATTCTCGCCACAGCTACATTTGTCAACGGACCTTTACCCGTTCGAATCCCCTTCCTATGGCGATAGGATCGCAACGCTGAACTAGCACATTCCCCATTCTGATAATACAGCTTCACTAAAAGCGACTTTCCAGGTAATGTCAACATGCTGCGACTGCTGTCGCATCTGATTCTCTCTCTCATTACAGCTTCTTTTATACCCGAGTGTCATGCGCAGTCACTGACGTTTTGATCTCCAGCGCCATCTGTCGGACATTTTGTGAACTTTGTTTTTTTTTGTTCTAATAAAACCCCATGTTATTCCAAGAATGTGTGTCAATTTTTACATCTCTATCTACATTATTCCGTGGTTTATTAAGTTTTCAAATTTATACTGACTTTTTCATCATCCGGTATCTGACTACTTAACAATCTCAGTTAACATCTCAAAGCTGCAGAGCACGGATTACACCAAGTGGACCTGCTGGTTCTCGTCGTTACTTGAAAGTCTTGAGAAAGTGCCCTTTACGAGCACCTGATGTTCAAAAAATGACCTACACGTTTGTACGTGACACAGTGACTACCTTTGTAAACGTATTGAGAACGGCAGTGATCACAATCGATTATCAATAAAATATTAATTTTATTCGTAAGTGGTGACTGTTAGCCTGAAACGTAGACTGAGAAACACTGCTGGGCTCGATACATAATTGCAGTGATCCGACTAAATTCTCATCGAGGGCCCTGCAGTGCCGGTACTGCTGATATTGCTCACCGCGAATTATTAGCGCGAGGCATCCAGACCGTTGCTGTCAAGACTAGCTCTCTGAAGTTTGAGGCGAGGAACACGGTCCTGCCAATACGAATTCTGAACCTCGGGCGAACTCCTAGATCCACCCTCATTTGTATTACCAGACGAACACTGTCCCCGTACGAACTCTAGTTTTTCTAGCCGAATCGTACAGCTCGCTCGTCCCTTCCGAGCTAGGCATGACCACTGATCGCTGTACAAGAACACTGGCGTGATTGCTTCTCCAGCAAAAATCCTGCCAAGAAAAATGCTTCAGCCTCAAAGACCATCACTTTTCGATCTACCCTTCTTTTCGGCGAGCCGCCTCCCCGATGTCTCAAACATTTTCGCCGGTCGCACATTTTCACGCCCAACTGTTAGGGCAGTTTTAGCCAAATCGGTGAGACCCTTCATTCACCCTTCCCTTGTTAGTACAGTGTAATTCTCATATTAAATGAAAAGGGAGATGCCAAATGGCTTGCCGCTTTTCATACGGAGTTATTCGTAAGTAGCCCCCGGCGTGTCATAAGACAACTGCACGGAAATAACATGATATAATGTACAGACTGACTACCTTTACTCGTGCAGTTATTTCGTTGCAAGTTTAATAACACAATAATTTGTCCAAGAAGTCTGTTTGTGAACCACCATTATCGCTACACATGCCTCCATATTCCCCCACTCGATCGATTTAGCAGCAAGTCCATTTTTATGAGGAGTTGCGTTGTGCTCTGCACATTATGTTCTGCACCACACACGAAGTTCAACACGTTTCCCTTCGGGCTCACGGATGACCACCCCTGGCGCTCTTACTGAATCGTTCACGAAATCCATCCATCACTGCGGTATACTTTCTGTGGTCTCACCGCCAGACACCACACTTGCTAGGTGGTAGCCTTTAAATCGGCCGCGGTCCGTTAGTATACGTCGGACCTGCGTGTCGCCACTGTCAGTGATTGCAGACCGAGCGCCGCCACACGGCAGGTCTAGAGAGACTTCCTAGCACTCGCCCCAGTTGTACAGCCTACTTTGCTAGCGATGGTTCACTGACAAATTAAGCTCTCATTTGCCGATACGATAGTTAGCATAGCCTTCAGCTACGTCATTTGCTACGACCTAGCAAGGCGCCATTATCATGTCAGACCGATGTTCACCAATTATGGATTAAAGTTAAGTATTTCAGAAGCTACGTACTATTTTTGCTACTATAAAGACCTTGTCCTGTTCCAGACCTCACGCCATCCTGAGTGAGCTTAAACGCGTGCCCTTCGGCCTCCCGTCCTTGTGGATTGGCTGTCTTGCCAGTCCACAAAACTTTCTTTGTCGTATACTTTCGTTCTTGTGCTTCCGTTTGTGAACCTACACATTTGTCAGTAAGTGCTCCTCGAATTGAAGTCTCCGGTATTCTTCACTGTTCCTCACCAAAAGCGGAAACATCAACACACAGACTTTATCCTCCTGCCTGGGTAGTCACATCGCAGTTACAAAGCAATCGCATCGCCTATCACGCGAGGAGCACTGTTCCATATCAACGGCGAGCATGACAGGTTCGAATCTTAAATTTCTTACCATCTTGCACCGTAACATGCATTTAGTTCAGCTGTCACGGCCACAGCGTATACACGCGATCTGACGGAGAGAGACTGAGCGGCGGTGTGTGGCTGTTCCCTGATGTCGCTCTAGTTTACAGGAGTGTGTCGTCACTGGGGAGGACACAGACGATTTAGACAGAGCTTGTGCGTAATGTGATGAGTGTCAGCATCCTCTGAATGTGAAAAAAATGTAAGCTGATGCTTACGAGATGGAAAAACAATCATATAGTGTTCGAATACGGTACCACTGACTTCAGACAGTCGCTTCGATCAAATATGTAGGTGTAGCGTTGCAAAGCGATATGAAATGGAACGACCGCATAAGGATGTTCGAAAGTAAGGTAAATGGAAGGCCCATTCTTGAGTGTTGCTTGAGCCTTTGGGATCCCCGCCAGACCATATTAAAGGAAGACATCGCAACAACTCAAAGGAGTGTTGCTAGATTTTTTTATAGGTAGATTTGATCAACACGCGAGTGTTACGGAAATAGGATGTCAAATTAAACACCTTGCAGCAGTCTAGTTTACAACATTATTTTATTTGGCCACAGTTTCAGCGTTTCACTACGCCATCTTCAGGCCCCTGACCCCTACCTCGGTTGTGATCAAAACAGGAGCCATCAATACAGGTATTACAGGTTGTTGCTATAGCGATCACTTCAGCCATCATCTGCCGATGTCGTCATTGACGACAACAGTACGCTTAAAATATAGGCTTAATTTAAATCGTGCTCTTTTAATATTTTTGGGAATGGTAGGCCTATCTTGCTTCAAAAAACTGTTCTCTAATTTCACCGTGTAATTACGTGAGAAAAAGGGTATTTTTGAGAATTTTCAGACTCTTACAAAACCATATTTTCGTGTGTTGGCCGTACGAGTGTTTTGGATACATAACTTATTTCGTAGCAAATCATCGTTTGTGGTTCACAGTCACTGCCAAAGAATACATCACCCCTGAATATCATTGTACATCAACGCAAATAAACGTGCGTTTTTGAGAATTTTCGGAAGCTACCATTGTTGTTGTCGCCTTCAGTCCTGAGACTGGTTTGATGCAGCTCTCCATGCTACTCTATTCTGTGCAAGCTTCTTCATCTCCCAGTACGTACTGCAGCCTACATCCTTCTGAATCTGCTTAGTGTATTCATCTCTTGGTCTCCCTCTACGATTTTTACCCTTCACGCTGCCCTCCAATACTAAATTGGTGATCCCTTGATGCCTCAGAACATGTCCTGCCATCCGATCCCTTCCTCTAGTCAAGTTGTGCCACAAACTCCTCTTCTCCCCAATCCTATTCAGTACCTCCTCATTAGTTATGTGACCTACCCATCTAATCTTCAGCATTCTTCTGTAGCACCACATTTCGAAATCTTCTATTCTCTTCTTGTCCAAACTATTTATCGTGCATGTTTCACTTCCATACATGGCTACACTCCATACAAATACTTTCAGAAACGACTTGCTGACACTTAAATCAATACTCTTCTTCAGAAACGCTTTCCTTGCCATTGCCAGTCTACATTTTATATCCTCTCTACTTCGACCATCATCAGTTATTTTGCTCCCCAAATAGCAAAACTCCTTCACTACTTTAAGTGTCTCATTTCCTAATCTAACACCCTCAACATCGCCCGACTTAATTCGACTACATTCCATTATCCTCGTTTTGCTTTTCTTGATGTTCGTCTTATATGCTCCTTTCAAGACACTGTCCATTCCGTTCAACTGCTCTTCCAAGTCCTCTGCTGTCTCTGACAGAATTACAATGTCATCGGCGAACCTCAAAGTTTTTATTTCTTCTCCATGGATTTTAATGCCTACTCCGAACTTTTCTTTTGTTTCCTTTACTGCTTGCTCAATATACAGATTGAATAGCATCGGGGAGAGGCTACAACCCTGTCTCACTCCCTTCCCAACCACTGCTTCCCTTTCATACCCCCTCGACTCTTATGACTGCCAGCTGCTTTTTATACAAATTGTAAATAGTCTTTCGCTCCCTGTATTTTACCCCTGCCACCTTCAGAATTTGAAAGAGAGTATTCCAGTCAACATTATCAAAAGCTTTTTACAAATGCTAGAAACGTAGGTTTGCCTTTTCTTAATCTAGCTTCTAAAATAAGTCGTAGAGTCAGTATTGCCTCACGTGTTCCCACATTTCTACGGAATCCAAACTGATCTTCCCCGAGGTCGGCTTCTATGTTTTTCCATTCGTCTGTAAAGAATTCGCGTTAGTATT
This sequence comes from Schistocerca americana, assembly GCF_021461395.2. Classification (NCBI taxonomy): domain Eukaryota; kingdom Metazoa; phylum Arthropoda; class Insecta; order Orthoptera; family Acrididae; genus Schistocerca; species Schistocerca americana. The sequence goes on along the minus strand of NC_060122.1, from coordinate 26,728,570 downwards.
TTGCAGCCGTGACTTATTAAATCTCTGAGTAATTTGTAATAAATCGAAGTGATTTAGTTACTGTAGCAGATGTTCTAACTAACACATTGTGTTACATCTAGTTTTCCCTTAAAAAGGAGTAGGTCTACACGCTCTACATTATTCGTAAATTAACTGTTTTCGACTTTGCTATCAACCGTAATATTATTAACCACAAAACGTTTTAGGAAACTAGTAATTTTTATAACAGTTTTTTGTGTTGCCTGAATAGAAGTCTCGTTTTGTGCATTTGCTTCAATCCTTGGAGGGAATTACCAAATCTTTAAGTCGATAGATTAAAAGATAATCAGCGGGTTTAATTTAAAGTTATTTGTTCACTGCCATGAAATACATCCCACCAATCAAAATGCAGTCCGACGAGATTGTTGTTTTCGAACATAGGATGAGTTGGTTGACGATCGTAAGCAACTGGAAATCGCCCCGAATAACGTCAAACGATTGGCAGCTTATGCGAATCGGTGTGTTGGAAGAGCCTCTGTACCTGTAATACCTGTACCAGACGTACCAGGGAGGACTCAGACTATTATATTGATTCCCCTGGCTAAGAAGTTTTAGCCGGCCAGAGTGGCCGAGCGGTTCTAGCCGCTACAGTCTGGAACCGCGCGACCGCTACGGTCGCAGGTTCGAATCCTGCCTCGGGCATGGATGAGTGTGATGTCCTTAGGTTTGTTAGGTTTAAGTAGTTCTAAGTCTGGGGGACTGATGACCTCAGAAGTTAAGTCCCATAGTGCTCAGAGCCATTTGAATTTGAGCTAAGAAGTTTAAGGTGCCATCTTTCGCTGAAACTGAGCCAGTAGAATTCACTTCCTATTTTTTGGGAACCCAGATTTGTCAGATGTCAAGAGAAGGCAAACACAAAAGGGTAGGGGTCTATTAAAGGTAGGCAGTTCAGACGTACAGCGAATGATGGTACCCCTTAGAGAAATGGCAGCAAGGGACAAGAGTGGACACCAAGTGCACTCAGTGTGTATGTCTGGAGGCCTCACTCAACATGTTGAAGAGGCTATTCCAGCAGTTATTGAGGAAACAAGGTGCAGCAAACTGCAGATTGTCGTCTGGTCCCCGAGATCATACTTGAGCCATTCCAGAGATTTGCAAAGAAAGCTGATGGGTCAGGTGTGCACAACACATCAGAAGCTGCTGCTCAGGTGCGGGGTGCACACACGGGTATTTTAGGTTACATGACTCTCCATCCAATCGAGATAAAGGCAGCTGGAGGAAACGCAGAAGTATCAGTGTAAGATCGAAAGAAATGCCTCACACAGGTGAAAGTATTCAAATCCTAACAGTTGACTGACGAAGCATTCGCAACAATGTCCCAGAGGTTGAAGCGCTCCTGAAAAGCGGCGACGCTCACATAATACTAGGTACAGAAACTTGGTTGAAAACTGAAATTGATAGCAGTGAAAGTTTTGGGGAAAATTTAAGTGTACATCGAAAGCATAGGCAAATGGGAAATGGAGGTGGTGTATTTGTCGCAGTAGACAAGAAACTCAAATCCACCGAGCTGCATGTGAGATTGTTTGGGCAAGACTCAGTATGAGAGGTGGGCATAAAATGATAATTGGATCCTTCTGTCGCTCATCCCCTGATGTAACCGAAAACTTTAGAAAAAACATCAGTTCACTTGTACGAAAGTTCTCCTGTCGTACAGTAGTCATCGGTGGAGACTTTAACTGTCCAACAATTAATTTGGAAAATTACAGTTTTGTTAATGGTGGGCATGATAAGACATCCTGTGAACATTGCTAAATCCGTTTTCTGAAAAATGCCTAGAGCAGGTATTTACGAACCCCACCAAAGATGAAAATATATTATATCTGATGGCAATAAATAAACCTGACCTCTTTGAGGATGTCAACATCAAAACTGGTATAACGACCATGACGAGGTTTTGGCAACAATGTTTACCAAAGTACATAGGACAACTGAACAGTAAACTAGATTAAAAAAAATCAATTGTGTCATATCTGAATAACGAATCTGAAACTTCCAGCACAGGGCAGGAGCATGTAGTGGAACTATGGCTCAAGTTTAAAACAATAGTTGACCATGCACGGGATAGAACGCACTAGAACTGTTCATAAAGGGACCTCCATGGTATACAATCACTGTAAAGAAACTTCTAAGGAAACAGAAATTTCTGCGTAATAGTTGTAAAACAAAGCGTACTGATGTCAAACGTAATGAGGTCTCTTGAAGAGAGTGATTCCGGAAACACTGATCACGTGAAACTCAACTCGCACTTTTCTCACATGACATACTTAAAGCTTTGGATCAAAGCAGTCAGTTAGATGCAATATTTCTTGATTTCTGAAAAACATTTGAGTCAGTACCACACCTACGCTTGTTGTCAAAAGTACGATCATATGTGGTATGAAGTGAAATTTGTGACTGGACTGAGGGCTTTTGGTGGGGAGAATCATTGTCAGATGCAGAAATAATTTATGGTGTGTCCACGGAAGTGTGCTGGGGCTCCTGCTGTTCTTGTTGTATATCAATGACCTTGCACACAAAATTAATGATAACCTCAGACTTTTTGCAGATGATGCAGTTATCTACGATGATGTACTGTCCGAAAGCAGGTGCATAGATTTTCAGTCAGATCTTAATAAGATTTGAAAATGGTGCAAACATTGGCAACTTGCTTTAGATATTTAGAGACGTAAAATTGTGCACTTTACAAAACGAAAAAAAGCAGTATCCTATAATTTTAATATCAATAAGTCACAGCAGAAAATGGCCAACTCATACAATTACATGGTTGTAACACTTTGTAGGAATATGAAAAGGAATGATCACATACTCTATGGGCAAAGCATGTGGCAGACTTCAGCTTGTTAGTAGAGTACTGGCAAAGTGCAATCAGTCTACAAACGGGACTGCTCACGTATCACCCGTGCGACCAGTTCTACAGCATTGTTCAAGTGTGCGGTACCCGTACCAGATAGAACTGAAACGGGATATGGATTGTATACGAAGATTACGAACGGTCAGAGGTTTGTTCCGTCTGTGGGAGGATGTCGCAGAGGTACAGAAGCAATGAACTGGAAGACTCTTGAACATAGACGTGAACTATCCCGAGAATATCTATTGACAAAGTTTCAAGAACCGGCTTTAAAAGATAACTCTAGAAATACATTACAACCCGGTACGTGCCACTCACATAGGGATCGTGAGGATAAGATTAGAATAATTACTGCACGCGCAGAGGTATTCAGACAATCATTTTTCCACCCTCCATATATGAATAGAACGGGAGAAAAGCCTAATAAATGGTACAATGGGATGTACCCTCCGCCATGCACCTCACGGTGGTTTGCAGAGGGTAGATGTAGATACATATGTACGGTGGTTATCGGAGAGTATGCTCTAGAACTACAAGTCATGTCCTCACGTATTCGACTGGGAAACAGAGCGAGAGAAAATAACTGTTTATAAGCCACCGCATGAGCCCCAATTTCTCTTAACTTACCCTCGTGGTCCTTAGGCGAAATGTACGCCGACAACAATTGAGTCTTTCTGCAGTTAGCTTCAAATGTCGGTTCTCTAAATTTTCTCGATAGTGTTCTTCGAAAAGAACGTCGCCTTCACTTCAGGGATTCCCATTTGGGCACCCGCAGCATCTCCTAATACTTGCGTGTTTTTAGAACGTACCGGTAACAAATCTAGCAGCCTGCCTCCGAATTACTTCGATGTCTTCCTTTAATCCGACCTGGTGCAAATCCCAAACACCATCGCTTTGCAACGTTACGCTTAGACATTTAGTTGAGTTGGCTCCCTCAAGCAGCACAGTACCAATGCTGAACTCGAACATTAGGGGTTCGTTTTTCCTACTCATCTGCATTAACTTACATTTTTCTACATTTAGAGCTAGCTGCCACTCATCATACCAACTAGAAATAATGTCTAAGTCATCTTGTATCCTAGCGACGACACATTCCCGCACACCACAGCTTTTCAGCAAACAGCCACAGATTGCCGCCCACCCTGTCCCCAAGTTCATTTATGTACGTAAAAATTAACAGTGGTCCAGTCATGGTTTCTGGGGCACTCCTGACGAAACCCTTGTCTCTGATGAACGCACGCCATCAGGGACAACGTACTGGGTTCTATTACTTAAGAAGTCTTCGACCCGCTCACATATCTTAGAGCTTACTGCACATGTTCGTACCTTCGTTAACCGTCTAGAGTGGTGCAGCGTGTCAAATGCTTTTCGGAAAACTAGAAATACGGAATCTGCCTGTTGCCCTTCATCCATTGTTCGCAGCATACCACGTGGGAAAAAAGCAATCTGGGTTTTGCACGAATGATACCTCCTAAAACCGTGCTGATTCGTTGGCAGAAACTTTCCCGTTTCAAGGAAATTTATTATATGCGAAATGAGAATATTTTCAAGAATTCTCTACCAAACCGATGTTAAAGATATTGATCTTCAGTTCTGGAGTCCGTTCTGTCACGCTTCTTACATACAACAGTCGAATGCGCTAATAGTCGCTTGGGATTTTGCGTTGGCCGAGAGATACGCGATAAATGCAAAGTAGATTAGCGGCCTGTGGCCCGGAGTATTCTTTGTACAGCCGTATTGAGATTCCATGCGGACCTGGTGTCTTATTTGCTTTCAAATCTTTCAGTTGCTTTTCTACACCGTGGGTGCCTATTACATGTCGTCCTTCCGTGAATCTGTGCGATGATCAAACGACAATATTTTTGTACGATGCTCCTGCATGAACAAAGATCGATCTTTTGTTGATAAAGACTGTTGCGGTCCACAGTCAAATCGATTTAGGACATCATCAACTGCGGCTTCCGTCAGACTGTGTCGATCCGTGTCTTTCAGAAAGTGGTCTGTGAAAAGCGCCATTTGGGTTTCACATGACCAATGTTTCAGGAATCCTTGCTAGTTAGTCTGGAGGAAATTCTTTTGTTCGAGGTACCTCATTACGTTTGAGCTCAGAATACGTTCTAATATTCTGAAAGAGGTAGATATCGGCGGTATTAGACGATAGTTTGGTGGGTCACATCTGCCGCCCTTCTTGTAGATAGGCGTGACTTGTGCTTTCTTCCAACTACTTGGGGGCTGATCGTTTATTTGAAGAAACACCCCGGTGCTCCGTAAAAAAATTCAGTGCGTGTATCTGGCAGAATCGTCGAGGAAAAGAATTCTATACCAAACACTTATTATGATAAGGGATAGGACAGTGACACTCAATACGTCAGGGAAAAACTCCCTTGATACCAGAGGGAGCCGTAGAAGGCAACAACTGTAGAAAAAGGCAGAGAGAATGGATACGTACAGTAAATAGTTTAGACTGCTGAGTTTTGCTCTCACTCTGAGATGACGCGGTAGCTCGCCGCAACAAAACAGTCAGAATATGGATGGCAGTGAAAAAAGAAGAAAGCTGGCAATGTTCGGAGACTCATGTTTTTCGAAGGGACTACTGAACTATTCCGAAACTTCCTTGGGGCTCAAAACTGTATACTGAAACGGGATATGAATTCATTACTTTCTTTGTTATTGGCTGTGTTCTTACCGATGTTTCTTTCCATTTTTTTTTAAAAAAAAAAACATTTTTCTTTGGCGGGGTTCCATGACATAGTTGTTGACAATAACAAAGCTGAATTGACGAAAATAAATTCGTCGTGGACTTCAAAAAATGGTTCAAATGACTCTGAGCACTATGGGACTTAACATCTGAGGTCATCAGTTCCCTAGAACATAGAACTACTTAAACCTAACTAACCTAAGGACATCACACACATCCATGCCCGTGGCAGGATTCGAACCTGCGACTGTAGCAGTCGCGCGGTTCCGGACTGAAGCGCCTAGAACCGCTTGGACACCGCAGCCGGCTCGTGGACTTCAGAAAACGTTATTTATTGTCGCTTGAATAGTGAAAAGGAAAATTAAAAATACAATTATAAATAACTGATGGCGTACATACTTCTTGGGCTAAGGTATATATGTCAACAAAAGCACATCTTCCTCTAGTCTATATTGTTCTAAGTCCTTTTATTCGAAACTTGTTGTACCGTGGAGTATTACTTTAACTAATTGTAGAATCTGGAACTTAGTTTGTGTTTTATCCTTTCATTTGAATGGGGAACTGCTGCTGTTGACAGATATGCCTAAAGCATTTTGTACTCTGAAAGTCGCATTCGCTCATTGTGTTCCGTTATTAAATACTGCCATCACTCCTTCAGGTTTACATATACATATACGTCCACATCCACATCTACGTACATACTCCGGAAGCTACCATACAAAGGCCCTTGAGGCATGATCGTCCGCAGGAATTTTTCCAGGACAGGACAAGATAACCGACTTGCGATTTTTTATGTATGTTTGCTCAGTTTGACAACACTTCGTTGATAAGAATTAAGCAAAATTTATTATAGCTCAACCTGTTGATAGTTATCCAATTAGTACTTCTGTGATAGATTACTTTCGTATCTATACGGTAAGCATATTCAACAGGGTACACAAATACGTTATTAACCTTTATGATTCAACGGTCTGAAATTTTACCTTCACTTGATTACGTCGAGGGTACACAGTACGTTATGAAAGGAAGGTATAAAATATTAATAAAAAAACTATTTATAATCCCATAATGTGGTATGAAACGAACATTAAAAATTTAAATCATAAAAAAGTGAGAACCTTTGAGAAAATGCTGTTGGATATCAACAAAATTACATTAATATTCCTCGACGTGGAGTAACAGACTCTAAACTTTCAAAAATGGTGGATCAGATTTGATAACACATCTGATCACATTAATGGACGCACAGGGATTGGACAGAAATGTGGAAATACCGAGAGAAATAAACGCAGATGGTATCCATAAGCTCAGGTGGCGCTGTTGTATTTGACCATATACGTCACCTGTGCATTGTCCTCAGTATTTTGAAAGTGTCAGCCGTGGTCAGAACAATTTTCTGTGTAGTTTTGTGAACATTGCGTCGGAGCTAAGTGAACTGCACGGCGGGCAAATTGCTGGTGTTCGTATGGCGTGTGCTTCCGTAACGAAGCGAGACAAGTGTTTGGTGTCTCAAGAGGTGCCGTACCGGAAACACATACGGCATAGAAGAAAGCGAAAAAACTGTTCACTAAGTCACAACGCAGACGAAAGTGCATGCCGAGTGATCTTGATCGACGGTCACTGAAGAGAATTCTGACGAAAAATAAAAGGACGACAGCTGCAAAAGTCAGTACAGATCTGAATGTCGCACTCGTAAACCTGTCAGCACCAAAACAACACGAAAAGTCGAATGAGTCTTATTTCACACGGTTTCACACTGCCGGCCGAGTTTACGCCCCAAAAGTGAAACATGGCGGGGGTTCGGTGACGATTTGGGCAGCCATATCGTGCCTCACAATTACTCTGCAAGGTCGAGCTACGCCAAGGATTATGTGACCGTTTTGGCTGAAAGGGTCCATCCCAAGGTACAACGTTTGTTCCTAAACGCTGATGCTGCGTTTCAAGATGGCAGGGCTCTTGTTCACACAGCTCGTATCGTACAGGATTAGTTCGGTGAGCACTAGGATGAACTGCTGCATCTCCCCTGGACACCAAAATCTCTAGTTCTCAATATTATTGAGCCTTTGTGGTCTATTTTGGAGAGAAGGGTTGGTGACTGCTATCTAAAAAAAAATGGTTCAAATGGCTCTGGGCAGGATTTAACATCTGAGGTCATCAGTCGCCTAGAACTTAGAACTACTTAAACCTAACTAACCTAAGGACATCACACACATCCATGCCCGAGGCAGGATTCGAACCTGCGACCGTAGCGGTCGCGCGGTTGCAGACTGAAGCGCCTAGGACCGCCCGGCCACAACGGCCGGCGTGACTACTATCCAGCTTCGTCATAATTACCGGAACTTACCAATACTTTCGAGGAAGAATAGTATATGATTCCCTTGGAAATCATACTGGCCCTGTATTTATCCATTCCGAGATGACTGGAGGCTGTTTCGAATGCCAACGGTTTCACTACAACGTTTCGGCCATTGCAATGTGCTGTGTTTTTGGTGTTCCCACATTTTTATTCACCTCCTGTATTTCATCAGTTTCGAGCTCCTACTCTTTGGCATTGAGAGTTAAAGCTTAAAGTGAAGAAAATGTTTTTAGAAAACTACTTTTTTGGCTTGTAAACTTTAGCTGTAGCTCATTCGATGGATGCGGGAAATCTTCCAAAACTACTGGCAAGTTGGACGAAGCCCGCCAAAAATCTTTATGACTACAAGTGTTGTTCTGTTGCACTCCGTAGCGTTGAGGAACTTGCAGGTCCTGGAGAGCTCATCTTTTGGACCTGGAAATTTCAGACTTTTTATGCCGTCTTCTAGCGCTCAAAAGTGTATTTTCTGTTTGGACTCAAGCATTTGGACTCACAAATTACGTACAGACTGCTGTGTTCTTGAGAGCCTACTCACTGCTGCAACAGCTCTACTATATGCCATCACAGGTTTAGTTTGTCCACAGACAGACGGTCAACTTCTATTGTGCGTAAGGGGATGGGCGTTCTTGAACAAGTTGAGAACGGATCATGCACACGTTTATAGTGCTGCCATGTTTATGCGGTGCTAGACATTCACAGGTCAGGATGATGGGCCAGCCGCTTCGAGTTCGTCGCTTTTTAGAGCTCATATTAACGGCAATTTTTTTTCTTGTTTTGGTTTATACTATCACGCCGAAAGTTGCCTATCTCAGCAACAAAAGTACCGGTACATGTATTCCACAGTCAGAGTATCAGTTCGATTTTCGCTTATAACTTTCCACTCGGTCGTTTCCGGGCCAGAGCCCCTAACCTCAAATTGATACATGTAGCCTTCTGCAGGATTCCTAAAAGTGTACGGCATCGTCACAGAATCACCGTGTGGACGCGCGGCTCGACACGTGCAGCGCGCCACGGACGCAGGCTGGTGGCAGCAGTGTTATGCTCTGGAAGACTTTCTCCTGCGCTTGCATCGGACCTGTGATAGTATTCGCAAGCGCCTGCACCCCTTCATGCTTGACGTCATCCCCCATGGCGATGTCATCTTTCAACAGTATAATTGTCCGTTTCTCGGAGCCAGAACCGTGCGACAGTGGTTTGAGGAGCATTGTAGTGAAATCGCGCTGATGTCTCGGCGGCCAAATTCGCCCGATGTAAACTCTATGGAACCCATCTGGGTGGCTGTCGGGCGCCGTCACTGCGTACTCAGATAAGCGGCCCCTCATTAACGCCACTAACACGACCTGTTCGTGGACATCTAGTGCGACATACCTCCACAAACCTACCAGAAAACCGTCGGATGCCTGATACGCAGAATCAGTGACGCATTTCGTCGTTGCAAAGACGGAAAAACAAGCAGGTCATCATAATGTTTTCGCTCATCAGTGCCCCTCTAGCCTTTCAAAAAAAAAAAAAAATACGACTTCTTATTGCAGTTTAGTTGTAATGCGTCAGTAATACATAGGGGTAATCGAAGGAAAATAATAATTCTTGTGGAACAGAGATTAAGGAAAATTTACCCTCAGTATCAGTGTTAGAATATGTATCCACCACAGGTTTAGTAATGAAATACTACGCCCGCCGGTGACAGTACTTCTACAGGTATACAGACGGATAAGGACTTGGAAGGTCAGTTGGACGGAACGGATAGCGTCTTGAAAAGAGGTCATAAGATGGACATCGACAAAAACAAAACAAGGGTAATGCACTGTAGTCGAGTTAAATTAGGCGACACTGCAGGAATTAGATTACGAATTGAGGCAATAAACGTGCTTGATGACTTTTCCTATTTCGGCTGCAAAAAAATACCATGTGCAAAGTAGACAAAATGTAAAGTGCGGAGTGCAGATAGCAAGAAAAGTGTTTCTGAAAAAATAAAACTTGTTAATATGGACATAAATTTAAGGCTTTTCTAAGGTATTTGTTTGATGTGTAGCGTTATGCGAAAGTTGAAGCAGTAAACGAAAGAAGCTTTTAAAATACGTTGCAGAAGAACGTTGAAAATTAGAACTGTATATCATGTTGTGGAGGACGAGATACTGCATCGGACTGTGGAGAAAAGAGCTTGATGACACAGCCTGACCAAAAGAAGGACAGGTTCGAAGTTCCTGAGATATCAAGGAATAGATAGTTAATTTGGTGATGGGGAAAAGTGTGCGAAGTAAACACGGTGAAAGGAGGTCAGGGCTTGACTAACGCAAGAAATTTCAGGTGGACGTAGGCAGCAGTAGTCATGCTGAGGTGCACACTACACTACAGACTACTGTGGAGAGTAGCATCAAGCGAGTCTTTGGCCTGAAGCCATCGCCTGTCTGGGGAAGCCCAGTTTAGAACAAAGATAAAAGTAATAATTAGTCTCGTAAATCAAGAGCAAATGAGAATTACTCAGCCAGCCTCAGTTTTCTGAGACACTTAAGAAATTTGCAGTGTCATGGTGAGGGCGGGATTTATTCAGTGGCCAGGTAGACGCGGTCCTACGGCGCCGAGAAGGTAAAGGCCGCTGAGGGACCTGCATTTTCGATAGACTTGCTGTCTCTCACACCCACAAATTGCGTGTAATTTGAAAACATGGAAGGCAACGGCGCCGAGAAGGTAAAGGCCGCTGAGGGACCTGCATTTTCGATAGACTTGCTGTCTCTCAGACCCACACATTCCGTGTAATTTGAAAACATGGAAGGCAAGCGGACAGCAGTGTCTGTAGAGTAGCGTTTCGTTCATTGAGAGTTTAGATGGTAAGAAAGTGTTCAGTCACCGGTGGCAGAGTGCGTCTATTCGTGTGCAAGCAGAAGTCGATTTGGTTGTCAGTTGACATCATTACACATATCACCGATTGTCGTTTTTTAAAAAAAGTAGACTAGGCACCACGATTAGCCTGAAATAGGAAACTAACTACAAAAACGGACGACACATTTCAAGCTAAAAGATTTGGCGAATATATTTGCACAGTGCAGAATATGTCACTTTTTAAATAATTACGTTACTGATTTTTTTTTTTAATATGGAACCTTCATTTAGTCGGTTTCGGAGACGTGAGGCATTACTGACCCTGTGACTTGTATTAAAAGAGAGTTTGAAGAAAAGCAACCCTTCGTTTGCAGCATTCGTAGATTTGGAGAAGGCTTTTGACAAAGTTCACTTGACTACACATATTTCTAAAATTTTGAAGGTAGCAACGATAAAATACAGGGTTCAAAAATTTTTACACGTCTTCTACAGAAACCTCGCTGCACTTACAAGAGCCGATGGACATGAAAGGGAAGCAAAGCTTGAAAAGGGAGTGAGACAGGGCTGCAGGCTGTTCGCAGCGTTATTTGATCTGTCCACTGAACAATCTGTGAAGGAAAGCAAAGTGAAATTTGAAAAGAGAATTTAAGCTGAAGGAGAAGAACTTCGCAGTTTGCCGATGACTTTTGACTGTGTCAGAGACAGCAAAGGAGTTGCAAGAACAGTTGAACGGAACGTATGGTGTCTTGAAAAGAGATCGTAAGGTCAACGTCAACAAAAGTAAAAGAAACACATAAAGGTCAGGCTGGAAAATCAAAACGACAGATTGCTACGCTCTGTAAAAATGGCATGCTGAATCGCGGACAGGCACAACAAAAAGAGTGTTCCGCACTGGGCTTTAGGCCGGAGCCTCCATCAGGAATGGAAGCACACTCACACGTTCAGACAAGGTGGCGCACCTCGCGCACAGGTGACCGCTGTCTCCGGTCGCCAGAATGTGGCCAGAGATGTTGGTCATGTGTGTCGTCTTGTCTGAATGTGTGCTTTGTTTTCTGAAGAAGGCTTTGTCCTAAATTTCCATGTGTACACTTTTTTCGTTGTACCTGTCTGCAATGCAACACGTGTCATCCTCACGGTGAGTAGTGATCTACCCTTTTCATGGTATTGTTAGAAATAAAAGAAGGTTAATGGGTGTAGTCGAAGTAAATCAGTCGAATCTGAGGAAATTAGATTCGGAAATGACAAACTGAGTCGTGCCGGATTAGCCGAGCGGTCTTGGGCGCTGATCCCGGCGGAGGTTCGAGTCCTCCCTCGGGCATGGCTGTGTGTGTTTGTCCTTGGATAATTTAGGTTAAGTAGTGTGTAAGCTTAGGGACTGATGACCTTAGCAGTTAAGTCCCATGGGATTAAAAGGAAAAAAATGACAAACTGGAAGTAGTAAATCAGTTTTACGATTCGAGCAGGGAAGTAAGTGATGATGACCGAAGTACAGAGAATAAAAAATATAGACTAGCAATAGTAAGAAAAACATGTCTGGGAAAGAGAATTTCTTGAGATGTAGTAAAAAAGTCAGTGTTAGAATGTCTTTGCTGAAGGTATTTGTTTGGAGGGTAGTCTTGTACGGAACTGAAACGTGGAGGAGAAGAGAACAAAAGCCTCTGAAACATGGCGCTACAGAAGGCCTGATAGGCATCTCAAATAACTATTGACGGGGTATCGAATCGAACTGTTGAAAAACGAAACTTAGGGAGCAACTTCGCTGAAAGAAGGGGTCTGTCTGTTGGTAGGACATATCCGGAGACATTAAGGAATTTTCTGTTTGTTAACGATGGCATCTGAGGAGAGGGGGGTGGGTGATTGTGGTGGAAGACCCAGGCGTGAATGCAATAAGCTGATTCAAATGGAGGTAGGTCGCAGTAGTTATTGGAAGGTGACGAGCCGGCCGGAGTGGCCGAGCGGTTCTAGGCGCTACAGTCTGGAACCGCGCGAACGCTACGGTCGCAAGTTCGAATCCTGCCTCGGACATGGATGTGTGTGACGTCCTTAGGTTAGTTAGGTTTAAGTAGTTCTAAGTTCTTGGGGACTTACGACCTCAGCAGTTGAGTCCCATAGTGCTCAGAGCCATTTGAAGGTGAAGACGCTTGCATGGGATAGAGTGGTGTGAATTTCTGCATCAATCCAGGCTTCAGAGTAAAGACTGCAATGACTCTGAAGAGCAACAAGACTAACAACGTCAACGTCGCAAGTCGGAAACAAAGGAACGTGAGAGTGGTGAGGGAGTAAGAGGGGGGGGGGGGGGGAGACGGAAAGTTGTTGGCGTCTCTCCTGTTCTCCGGGGCGAGCGTTACCTGTTGGCGTGCAGAGAGGGGTCTGCGGGCAGCCTTCACGGAGGTCGCAGCCGCACTGCGAGGGCGTAGACGGGCCCCGGCGCTGGGGCTGCGCGGCGCGGCGCCTGCTGCATTATTCGCAGCGCTTGTCTAACGACTCGGCCGCCCACTTCGATAATTAGCGGTCCGACGCGAATTCATCAGTCGGAACGGTATGCAAGAGGTTCTGCAGCGTCACCTAAAAAGTCGCTCCCTTCCCGAATGTCGTGTTTTGGGTGTGTGCGTGTCTTCTACTTAGAGTACTCACAAACTGCAGCGTACATTTAATATTCTGATACTTGCCACCTAGACACAAGCAACAGAAAATTAAAGAAAACTAACAGGTGGCCGCCATACATCGTGCGCAAAAAAAGAAAGAAAATCGTCATTACTTAAAAGGGCTGTTATTTTGTTTACTAGATCTGTGTTACGAATAAGATTTCAGAAAAATGTGAGACCAGATCTGCGACTCAACATTTTTTTACTTGGCTCTAGGGCCAGTGTCTTTTAAGCCACAGCCGAGTAAAAAGAACGAATGTTTTATTTACGTTTTCGTGTGTGACTCCGGCCAGCAACACTAGAAAAAATAAAAAATAATAACTTTGCCGGTTACGTGATTTTACTGCAATTAAATCGATCATTTGCATGAATGTGCAATATAGAAACTGATTTATTGTTTTATTTGTTCCCCAATACAGTTGAAAGACTTCACTTCCACAAGAAAAGAAAACTATGCCCAGTCACGCTGTAATGCTATCTTTATCTGACCGGTACCTCATGGATATCATTATTCATTTTTCAAATAATGTAGGCAGTGGGAACGACAGAGAAAATTCCAGAAGCGCACTTGTACTAAACATTTTACACCATACAAAAACTTTTACACCATACGCATTCGTAGCTTAACAAAAATTGTGTGAAAGGAAGTGCAGAAAAATGCTCCTGTTGGAGCACAAAAAAGGCGAATATGCTCCTGTTTAAAAAGCTCTGAATGAAAAGGGGGGTACCAACTGCCTCCTTCTATCTTCTTCAGAATCTTTAAAAATTATTCCAAAAATTTTCGCATGCCAACATATTCGCGATGTTTTTAACATGCAACTCGCCTGACTGTGTATACCGAGTTGTTGGACTTCATTAACGGAAGTAGACAATATTGGACTCAACATTCGTATAAGTGAACTTATAGAAAGGAATGGACAAAGTTTCAAAACACTATAATACACGTTTAGCCTCGAGTAGGAGACATTGACACGAATACACGAAGAAGATACAATTACGCCAAGGGTTAAAGCTGTCGTAATTGTCACGATACTTGAAACTGACAGAACTGCCAGTGCTAATTAACCATGTGTGCGTGTGGCGTGAGGTTTATAAAGTATTTAGAGAAAAGGAACAATAAAATTGTTCATCAAAAGTGAACATTCAACTTGTAGCCTCCATCATTCAATGGATTTTTGATAACTGCTCATCAAAAGTTAATGAACAGTGACTGTTTAGCTTGGAAGTAAATTCGTGGACTGTTAGTTGTGACAAGGAAGGTTTGGACATACATAATATTACGACGCAAAATAATTAAGACATTGTTAAAGAGTATCTGTGGATCTCACGTCATATAGAGCGAACAATTTTACTTAGCAACGAACAAACAACGACCAATACGATCTGCAATTGAACTTTGTCCTCGCTTTTGGTCATGTGGACGATGCGCATGAGGGAAGATTCATCAATCACTGCACTAAAGTGTTAACCGGGCACATAATGATTCAACTTCAAACCATAAGAGACAATCAGAGTGCGCAGTTCGCATTAATAAGGAAACTGCGCGGACTCGCAATCAAACTTTAATCATTACGCGAGGAACGATTTCTTAAGAGCTTTTTCCGATCTTGACTCGTTAACCGACGGAGACATCCACCAAGGCGCATCGCGTCTCGACTCCACCGACCGAGCTGCAGCGGCAACAGCTCCACGGCGTCGGCAACACCAGCGCGCGGCGGAGATGGGACGTCACACTTCCCACTGCTGCTGTCTCTTGTCACGGTGACTCTCTCTCTCTTCGTTGTTGTCATTGTCATACACCCTGTCTCTCATTATCACTGGCACTCACTCACTTTCACTTTCCCCTTCTCTGTATTCCTCACTCACTGGAGCTGTCTCCTTCATTCTTTTCCTAGCGCTGTTGTTTTGCTGTCAAATATGTTCCCCACCACGGCGTCCGCCTCTCTGACACACACTGTCATTGCCTCCTTCGCTCTTTCTATACCACAACCAATGTATGTTACTTATTACTTTTCCATCTCGTTATCACTGCCATTGTCTCCTTCTCGCTCACCATAAAAAAGCGCTAATATCTCCGCATCTCAAAAATTTAGGGAAAAATTTTAATGGTGTTTAGGAAGGTAGAATGAGGTAGCTCATATCCCACTTTTCAGTCAGTCTTTTAAACCTGAACATATTCGCCTATTTTGTCCTCGGATAGGACCATTTTTCCGCTGGTTTATTACTTTCCCTGCTACAGCAGGGATATCTCTCACATGAAAAAGAACTTTATGGGTCAGTAAAATTTTGATAGTTTACTTATGTGAAACTGGAATAACGTGAAACTAATTTCACATTTCAGATCGGATTTTACGTACGTAAATATTTTGCATGTGCGTCAATGCTATATCATGGGGTTCCCAGAACCGTTATAGTCATAATGGAGACACTTTACGTCACTTTATAAACTACGTTTTCGACTCGAGCCGGATATTACGTGCGTACTTTACGTCTACAAATAGAATAACTTTGAACATTTGTATCTCGGAAAAGGACAAAGATAACAAGAAAATTTTCAAGGTTCTTCGAGATCGGGATATTAGGAATATATCTTAAAAATTACATCGATTTGCTGTGCACAGCCCTGTATCTGCGGCTCTGTCTTGGTACCCAAAAACCGTGTTATTGTGGTGTTTCTCTGTAATGGATACAGAATTCCTGAAATATGGCACTTCTAGATAAAAGAGCAGAGAATTTACCGTTGAATTTTGATCAATTTTGATGAGTCTGCTGCGGTTAGTTATTTAGATAACCGCTGCTGACAGTGAAAAACTGGTGGGAAACGCTATTTTTCAGGTTTTCTCAGGAACCAAATGACCCACCCGGAAGCCCCTTAAGGCGCACCGTAGACAACATCAAATGCAAAAAGAACCAGCCGATTTACTCCATTTGCCTAATCTGGAGGAGGTGTGTAACATTCAAACTTTGAGCGTGTACTGTAGGGCAGTAACAGTAAGACGATTCTTATACTGCGTAAACGAATGGTCCATATCCCAAGGGCTACGCAAAACATTTGACCTTACCTTTCCATTATCAACAAAACCCGAGGTATGAGCCCCGGGAAAATCCCATTTTTATGCGGTACATTTTGGAACGTACTGGCAACGCATGCTGCCGCATGCGTACCGATTTATGTTGCTGTTTCACACTGACCTTATATGCTGCAATCCGTCCATTGCACAACACAATCTCTCTGGTGACAGAGAGCTTCCCTTTTCGTATTACCACGCGGGTGCGAATTACGCAGTGTTCGTGAAAACAAAATGGCCTCCTTCTGGTCGGTTGCAGATTAATTCGGTAATGGTGCTCCACGGCGGGTTGGTCAATGACATTATGAGGAGGGTCTTTCACTCTCTAATTTTACCCTGAGACAGCGAGAATGCTCTGTTACTGCCATGCGCAGAGAGATAGATCGTAAATCAAGCACTATGCTCCAGGTGTCAAAAATATGTCGAGTGCTGTCTGGTATACTTTGATGATTTATGTGTTCGAGAATTTACACTGAATTGACGTACTGCGCAGTCATCTATCCACGTTCGCAATTATAGTCGCAAAGTGGAGAAGGGATGGTTGATCTATGATACTGAAATTGAGGGAAACATGCTGTCACATCACTGGTCGGTGTTGAAGTTACTGTATAATTGCTAAAATTGTTCGCACTATCAACTCTGATGCTTATAATTAGAGTACACCGATGGTGTCTTCTCCATCCCACCCGTGCACTGGCACGCTGTTGGTTACCACATAATCTGGTTGACTGATATCGCTTATGTGAGCTGGGGAAAGAGTTTTGCTGGATGGACAGCATCTTCTGGGGTGGATAGCACCGAAACGCTGATCGCGTATATGAGTGCAATATGAGGAATCAGTCGAAAGGGAACGTAGAGCAATCAGCTATTCCGTCAGTGTGAGAGATGAGTCTAAATGTGAATCACCTTCGGACTGTAGTCTGGAAACCTACGTCAAATCCGTAAAACTCATCCAGTTTGCTTATGTTGTAACTGTCTTTTATTTAAAATCAGCCGATGTATGGTGTGTTAGGCTATCTGCCATAAGAACATGATTTACACCGTGCAACGTCTAGTTTCGTGCGAAAGGCCATGGATCAGAACTTCTTAATGTCAGTTTAGAACCTGGCACATGCCTCGAAGTCATGGCAGAAAAACGAAATGGTGGGCCACTGGGAAACAGAATCAGGGATTGATTACACTATTATAATAACATACGTTGAGCATTAAATATCTGAATAAGAGAAACATTATCATTTCTGTGCATTTTTATTTTCGCGATGTAGTCATGCCCGGAACAACACTAAGGGACCAGATGATTCATAGACTTTAAAAGAAATGCAACGTTACACAATTTAAAAAAATTGGTTCAGAAATAGTAGGAAAACGATAATGTTCCTTCTGCCTCATGCTGCGTTCGGCCCATCAGCGTGATCGTAATTTCTGGTGATGAACTTTTCATATTAAATTACAATAGATGACCATTGTGGTTAAATACTTTATACATAACAGTCAAAACGTCCTCTTGATGCTGTCTGTTCGTAGTCAGTTACAAGAAACTACATGTTTTCTGATTGGAAAAATAACAATTAGCATATTCCCTCAATATTTTCACATGAAATATAAAATACCGTTGCGGAAAGCAGCAAGTCTGCGTCCGCCTTTCATGGAATACAAACAGTAAAAGGTGAGGCGCCAATTGCCTCATTTGTCTTGAAACAACAGAATTCTTTTTTATATCATTAATCGATACATGTACATAGAGATTCACAGGCACCGCGCAAGAACGGCAAAGATAAAGAATAATAGATTCTGTCGCTGCTATGCGATGGTTCATTTCTTTTACTTTACAATTATTCGATAACTTTAGGCCATCAGGCGTTTACTATTGCGCGTATATTAATGTCTGTGAGGCGAAAATTACTAATACTACACTGCCTCCCAAGAGGAGGGAAGGAATACCGAAGGTGTTACTTTCATCCTCATGCCCATTGGAATATTTCTAATTTTCGGGTGTAACATACAGGCTATTAAAAGTTTTCATTTCACATTCATTCCATAATAAAAGAATTAACGTTACAATTTGTAATTACTGACGATAAATTATTGTGAATTTGTTCTGTTTTTCTATCAGTCTTTGTATGGATCAGTCTTTCTTGATGATCCTTAAAATTAAAGCTATAAGTACACATATTTACAAAATTTATAAGGAAAAAGAGTCACACTTCATTTTTCATCGTTGCAAAAGTAATTTGACTATCACAACTGGTACACAACTTTCTGTTTTGACTGTATTCATTATATTGTCATCATCGTCTTGTCAGTTGATTGCCTTGTCCGTTATCGCACTTAATTATACATTTATTTTCGTCGCACATACACTATTTATGATAGACTTGGATTGTAGAGCGGCCACTGGTGATGGCTTCGACAAGGAAGTCCGTATCTGTCATTTTCAGTGCTCGAGACAGGCCCCCACAACCCCACGAGTGGTCAACTGTGAAGAGCGGACAAATTGAATAGCTGGGCGGCGGCCATTAGAGTGGTAAACTGACGCGCGGAGTTCGAATGTTTATACATCGCTTTTGGTTATAAAATGCCTTCCCTTGAGTTAGGTCACAAACATAATGCCTCACTTAAATACGTTTACTTTTTAATTTATGAACAAACAGCAACTAGTCACTGTTTATGAATTTATCTTACGTACTACATGGAATCTGCCGTAGCTAAAAGTTACGTACTGGACCCCTAGCATTTTTCGTAGTTCATTTACGATAGATGTACGCAAAATGCCTCAAAATACTCGAAGATTTGCCCACTATATTAATAGATATTTTGTGACTCTACCTTGCTGTAGATTTTATGACGAGAATTGCGTTATATATGGCATAGTGCTTTGGCATCTCACGACCAAATTATCAAGTTTCAACCTAACCTAGACCATGAAAACACTACAGATCAGCCAACTTTCTTCAAAATAATCAGAACATATAAAATGGTATTCTGTCGGTCGGAAATGTTGCCCCCTGACAGCGTGTAACCATTTTTGTAACAGCTATGGTTTTGAGAAAGGAAACCTGCAAATAGATGCACAGACATTGTACTAATACCGTGTTACAAAAACATTTATTAAGCAAGTGCACTGACATACAAAACAACTTAAAATATACACTTACCTGTGAAATGTAATATTCGTTGCTTTCTCGAATTTATTTGTACAATTAATCGCTGCACGACTCTTCACCACTGTACTTCTTTTGATTAGAACGTACAGACAGTAGAATTACCAGTAACAAATACTGTATGTACGTTCCAACAAATATATAACGTTGAATCAGGGTCTTCATAAACAACAGTACTACACAACACATCAGATTACAACCACTATAATGGCGTCCAGCCGAAGGTTCAAATTATCCCGCGACTGCAGCGCCATCAGTGAGTCTAGTTATTTTTTACAATGTCTTTGGCTCGAGAGTGGCTCTCCGAATTATTTCACGTATGAAACGGATAAAATATCTTACATTAGAATAGCTTACAAAACTAATTTTATGTACATGTGGGGTGGGATATAGGAAGGATCGGATCCTTTGACGTATTTTCGTGTGCTTATTTTCATTTGCATCGTGACCTCTCGTTAAAGTTTACATTTCAACTGTGGTCAGAGGTGACCTCGTGACTTATCTCTGTGTATAATCAGTCATTATACTAATTACGCTAACTTCTCTATCTTAGAGTCTCTCAGAAGGTTTATGATACATACAAAAATGTTTTCAGTACTGGGTGTGAATGTTTTTGCTACAGAATGTAGCGCACAGCAACTGCTGTTGGTTGAACGTTTACATTATTTCGTCACATGGTGGCTGTCCGCCTCCAGTGTTGCGAGCAGTCTTGAAATTCTGTCTGCGCGCTCACGTGACCGGAGCTTATTTGCAGAGCGTTGATTTCGCGTTTGAGGTGCCGTGCATCGCTTTTGTTCGTCGGATCGTGGCTTTGTGCTTTTTAGATTGCTGGAGGGAGCTTCTGCCACCGAAACTGCCTCACATCACTTCCTGTCCACTATCCAGTTACGGATTCACAGGTAAGTGGTAGCTACCGCTGCAGCTGCATGTGTGGAATGACACTGATTATGACACACTGCACGAATCAATGAATTTTTCACACATATGGTGCAGTAGAATACTGCCACTGAAAATCGTCGAACTTTAAAACTTCACTTGCACTGTGGTGAGCGTCTGCGTGAACAGTGTATTAAAAGAAATTCTCGCTTCATAACATCACACGGAGTTTAAAAGTTGATTTACATACTAATATTTACAAGAGTTCCTTTAAATCGAGAAATAATCTAATTGACCACTTTGAATCAAAACAATTGTTTCTTAATTAGCCTTTTTTTACTATTTATGCCTACGGTCTCAGGTAAGCTATTATAAGTCCTTTTTATTTGACCAAATTCATTCCAATCTCCTTTACAAATTAATTTCATTCATAGTAATCTTTATCACACTTGCTATTCACTTTGTAGGCTAAATACATTTTCTTTAATGCTCATCTTATTTAGTGACTTGTGAGGGGAGCTTCATTTATGTCAAAATTTCTCTCGTATGTGTTTGTCTTTAAAGAAAGTTCGAGGACAGATTTGAAAATAGCAAATCCGCCTCTGGATTTCGTGTATAAATACAAACAGTCGAAAAAGAAAAGTGGGCAAAGCGGGCCTACTCGCGGATCGTCGACAGAATTTAAATTACTCCTCAATGAGGTCGAAAATTTAATTTACATTGCGCAATGTAAAAGCATTTTTATACGTAGTGCTTCACTTCCCAAGCACACGTGCATCTTTACAAGTTGATACTGGGGAGTGGATAGGATCAAGGATTTTGAAAGATTTGCATTTAGGAAAGGGGATTCAATAATCATATAATCACAGAGAAAATAATAAATATTGCAGTGCTCACTTAAAATCTATCACTTCAAGCATGTATATCTAATATGTATCTTGCTACAGCTTGCTTACGGCTCTTTGTTCATTTCTTAGACTAAGTCAAGTTTATGCATTACGCATTTGGGTATTAATTATCATTTGTATTTATAAGCGTCTCACTAGAGTGTTGTTTGGTGCTGTGGCGATCTGTGAAGCTTGGGCGAGATTCTTATTCTATTTGCTGCTAGCTTGTGAATTTGCAGTATTGCTAATGCTCTATAGTACCATGAATTTGCCATGATAAACCATGTTACTCATATGTTATTTTACTCAGCTTGTTTATAGTCTGGACTCATCTTACTTTGAGTTATATAATAAACTTCCTTTTTATTCCATTACGCTTTTACTTAAGGTTGAAGTCAGGTCTTTTTTAGGACAATTGCACTGCGTTATCAATCTGTTCATGCTTAATCCTAGGTATCTGTTTACTTCAAACAGATGTTGTTTTATCGCTGGCACAGCACTGTGGGAACTTAAAAGTTAAATCTACCGACTTTTGCGCCAACAGGTGGTGCCTTATTTACTTCACATTAGAAATTAGGGAATAACCTCATGGAATAGAATGTTTTCACACCACTTTCCTCCTTTGTCTGTACGTGAAGTATTTTCTATCAAAACAGGTCATTAATTTGTCCTCGATTAAATTTCACGTAGCCTACTAATATTAAGAGCACATAATCATCATTTTTATATTTACTATTTAGCGAGAGAAGTGCATTATTCGCTCCTTCCTCTTTCCTCATTTTAGTACCTTGGGGATAATTAATAACTCTCGAGTACATCATTTTTCTTACATACTAACTTATAACTAAAATTGGAAATCGCCTCTAGGACATGTCCTCCTCTTCACATAGAGATTATTCATATAAATACTTGTCTACAACTTATTCTGTATTTTATTTTCCAGACACGTTGTTTTAATACATAAGGTTTCCTTTTAGCACCGCTTAACGTCCGTAGTCCGTTCAGTTCAGTTCTTGTCACTCTTTGGTTAATCCTGATCTCCAATACCTTAGAATTTTCTTACAGCTTAAATTAACTTAGTTCCTGGCGTTATAAAATTTTCTTAAATCATGATGGTGGAACAATCCTTTGATTTTATTCGTGACAGGGTCAGATAACAAATAGCTATCGATGTATGGTTTCCTCATTATCACAAAGGGACCTTCATAAGTGTGTTGCCACTTACGATTCTTCTTTAACAACAGGGATGGCTTAAAGTGAGTCCTGACGAATACCTTTTCTCCTTCTTTGAAATCGATAACTCTGTTTACCTTCTTATCAAATGCCTTTTTTCGGAGCTTAGCATACGTTGTCAATGATATGAGAGCTTGCCTGATTTTTGCATCTAGGTCCAATTTGTTGTCTTGTAACTTTGGAAGGGGGTCTATCCACTCATTCCTTTCTTTTGATCTTGACATTAACTCGTGTGGCATGAATCCGGTCGACAGATGAGGAAGGAGGTTTACAATCTGTTCGAAAGGTGTTACGAAGTCTACCCACTTAGATTGCTTATTCGGAATGTACGTCCTTATAAATCTGTTAAATTCTTTGAAGATTCTTTCTGTCGGATTAGATTGCGGTCGAAACCGGGATATCAAAATTTGTTTGATTCCATGGCGAGCAAGAAATGCACGCCACGGGCGTGATGTGAAATTTGAAGCATTATCGGACAAGATTGATTCAGGAACCCCGAATCGTGGGAAATAATCATTTTCAATGCGACAAATTATCGGATTTGCACAAGAAGATTTCACTGCATACAGTCTTATATGCTTAGAAAAATTGTCCAGGATTGCTACTAAGTATTTAGCGCCTCCCCTACCGGTGGGTAGTGGACCTGCCAAGTCAATACTAAGAAGCTGGTTTGGCCTTTCAGCAATTATTGGATTGAGTGGGATTGAAGTGGAAATGTTTAAGGATTTTGGTTTTTGACAGATGACACAGTTTCTCAATAATTTATGGATTCTCTGATGTAGATTCGGAACATAACAGTAAGTCGAGATTTTCCTTTTACATTTCTCTGGTCCGTAGTGACCCCATGAAATGTGAGTGTATCACAGAAGATGTTCAATGAAATTTCGAGGGATGCAAACACACCATCTCTCAGATGACTCTGACGTCTTATGAAATAGCACTTGGTTATGAACTTCATAAAACTTTGACAACTTGTGGGCTGGATTTTCATGAAGAATTTGTTTAACCTTTTTCCGTTTGGGATCTGTATTTTGAAGAATCTGAATCTGCCTACATAATTGAAGAAAATACTTTCTGTGAATTGGATCTTTCATTAACAAAATTTTATAATTAGACGTTTGTTCCACCAGTTCGCTGGTTTCTGGTAAGCCCTCAGGTGAGCGAGAAAGTGCGTCTGCTATAACACTATCTTTACCTTTCATATATACAATGTCAAACTCATATTCCTGCAGGAATAAGCACCATCGAGTAAGAGGAGGATGTTGCAACTTGCATGTAAGGAGAAATGATAAGGCTTGATGGTCTGAATAGACTTTAATTTTTCTTCCATAAATATAATAGTTAAATCACCTAAAAGCCCATACAACGGCGAGTGCCTCCAACTCCGTAGCCGAATAAGACTTTTCACACTCAGATAACACTCGACTCGCAAAGCTAATCACTTGGATTTGCTCGTGTCCATCTACTAATTGAATCTGGAAAAGACAAGCGCCGATGAGGATGATGGAGAATGTTACTGTTAACCAGACTGTCTTTAATTTTCTGAAATCCGTCTTGGCATTCCGGCGTGCAATTCCATTGTGAATTCTTTTTTAAAAGGTTGTGAAGAGCGGGATTGTTCAATGCCTGATTGGGAACAAAACGTCTGAAGAATGACGTAAGATCGATAAATCCTTTCAGTTACCTTTTTGTAACAGACAGTTTTTCGAGGTTTAATTCCTTCAGGGGTGATGGTGTCTTAAAAATTTAATTTCACTTTTTCCAAACTTGGATTTCTTAAGATTTGCTGTAACACCATACTCTCTGAATCGTTGAAATACCTTTTGCAGAAGGGCCACATGATCTTCCCAATTTTTCGATGCTACAAGAACGTCATCACACAGACCGTTACCTCATCTAAAAGTTCAGGACCTAGTACATAGTCAAGGGCTAAAATGAAAATTCCGGAACTCACATTTAGTCCAAACGGTAAACTTTGAAATGGTAAGATCTACCTGCAAATATAAACGCAGTGTACTTCCTAGACTCCTGCTCAAGTTTTACTTGCCAGTAACTGCTTTTCAAACCAATTGTGCTCAAATACTTAACTCCATGAAACTTCTGCAGATGCCCTGGTCTCGTTCTTATGGGTAATATAATTTTATTGATTAATGTTGCATCTAGGACTAGCCTTACGCTACCATCTGATTTTAGTACAGACAATAAAGGACTTGAATAAGGTGAATGAGATACTTCTATCACATTCCAGCGTAACATTTTCCTGATCTCGCACTTGACAGCTTCGCGTCTCGCATATGGAATGGAGTAGCTTGTTCTACAGTAGGTTGAATGGGGCAGGACATCCATTCGATATTCAAAGCCTTTTATTAGTCCAGGTTTCTTAGAAAATACTTGAACGTAATCTGCTAACAAATTATAAAGCTCATTCTTCTGTTGTTTGGATAATTCAGTGGACTCACTAGCTTTACCGTATAATTCAATCTGACCGGGAATTAGGCCTTTATACTCATCGTCATTAACACTTTCAAGATCTGTCATGTCTTCTGTCTGACTGTACTGTTGTCTTTTATTCCATGGCTGTACTGCTATTTGAAACACACCAAAGTTTGTCTTCACCTTACTTCTTAATCACCTTACTTCTTAACAAATTTACTGTTACTTGTTGCTGACCCGCTACTAGAGTACAGATTCCACACTCGATGTCAATTTTAGCTTTCGTCTGTCTCAAGAATTCCATACTCAAGATACATGGCACTGATAGATTTTTAACCATAAGAAAAATGCATGTTACTGAAATAGACTCTATCTGGATTTGAAGCTGAGTCTGAAGATTTACACGTTGTGTTAGAGGACCAATTGCTCCTGAGACGGTGCAACCTTGAATTGGAAGTGATAAAACTTTGCATACAGAGGATATTTGCTTAAATAAACATAAAGATAAGACATTTATATTAGCTCTTGTATCTGCAATGGCTGTTGCTGGTATGTTGGCAACTGATACTCTTATGGAAGCTTGAACTCGTTCGTCCCATGCGTCATCATTGTCTTCGTCTCAATGTCTGCTACTAGATCATCCCGTAAGTTTGTCTCTTTGTCATACCTAATTGCTTTAATTTCGTGTGGGCTAATGGACAGGGTGCCTCCATTCAGACCTGCAGCATCCTCTAGGAGGCTGAAAGGTGCTGCTTTTAATTTTCCGCTCGACGCTTACTTTCCTGCTGATTTATATTTCTTAAAAGTTTCTTCCGTCTCGAACTGATGTTGGTTTTGTGGTACGAACTCGGGTGGAAATGGATCTTGTCCTGGCGTATTCGCTTGCACATAATAAATGTGCGTATTATGCGGGCGTTTAGGCTTCAGACGTCCCGAAGGTCCGTTCGCTTGTTGCATGAAGTGTATATTTTGTGGCTGAAAAGTATTTTGCTGTGGCTTGTGTTGATTGTAACCGTTACTGAAAGGTGTAAGTTGGTCTCCACCTTGATTATGTCATTTATTTCCTTTCCACTGACGATTTGAATCGTAAGACTGATCGTTTTCATAATTCCCGTTGATCGGTTGCGTGTTTCCATATTACTGGGGCTGTGTATTATAATGTACATTTCCGTACTGATGTGGTGACGAATTATATATTGGATTGTTTCTCTGGCCGTTATTGTACTTATTTTTGTATTTACTGTTGGAGTACGTAGTGCGTTTATTTTTGAAACCGTTGTGGGGTTGGTACTGGCCGTCCCTGTGACGTGCTTTCGCTTTGCCTGCGTATTCAGTATTGTGCTGGCCGCCTGCACTCAAGTGGGCGTTGCCAACATCAACTCTAGCGTCCTCGTAAATCAGATCTAACGAGTCTAACACAGATAGGAAGGTGTCCGTATCGTCCTCAGATACTTGTCTCTGATCGCAATCGGTAGCTTAGTTTTTAGAATCGTAATTACGTCTTTGGCGGTGATCGGCGAATCCCAGAACTTGATTTTCGCTAAATACTTTTCAAAATATTTCCTCACACCACCGCGCTTACTGTTAAATACTTCGGCGTTGTAAACCTCTTTTCTCAGGCGCTGCTGCACACCAGAACTCCAGAATTTAGCTAAAAACATCTGTTCAAACTCTTTGTAACTTTTACAAGAGTTGACCACTTCGGTTCCCCACAGGGCAGCATCGCCTACGATAAATCCAGTAACGAATTGAATTCGCTGGCGGTCACTCCAGCTATTCGTTAAAATTCCTGAAAAATTTCGGAGGAATACTATAGGATGAATTTCCCTTTTCTGTGGGTGAAAGGTCGGAAAAACACGATGTTTGATCACGCTTTCCTCCTGCATCAAACTGACAAAAGTGGGTGGGCTGGTACTCTGGTTAAATTGTGCTTCTATAGAACTATGAGTGAACGGTAATGTACCTGCTGTTGTTCATTACATCGTGGTGAATTATTCCACGGGATGTGGGGAAGTTTCAACTTGACACTTTAGTGTACGAACTTCATCAACTATCTGTTGACGCGATTCAGGTCAGTCTTGAGCTGACGGTCGTCTTATCTGGCCTAATTCTGACATGACCGTGTCTCCTGTTTTTCCAGGGGCTGCCAATATTTCAATGGTTACATTTTTGACAGTTTCCCTGAGTTCGTTCTTGACCTTGTTTCCTATGAATCCGTCTTTGTTTTTAATCCACTCTTGGTAGTGGTCGGACAATGCTTCAGCATGTGCCTTTACAGTATTCTTTATTTGATCCTCTAGATTAAGAGTCTCAGTCTGTTTGGAAAGATCATCAACATTCTCGATCGTGTCTACTGCAGTTTCAACTCCCTTGACCTCATCAGAGATTGCATTATAATCTTTTTTTAGGTCGCAGTTTGTTGATGATATTCCATCACTTTTGAATTTATCTCTCCATTGGCTGCTTCTATTTTTCATCTAACCGTTTTGAGATATCCTCTATTTTTGACTCTACTTGTGTGTCAATTTCTAACCTCATGGTCGTGATCTGACTACTGATTTGGTTTTAGACATTACCCAACAGGGTATTTTAATCAGCTGTTATGTCTGCCTTTAGTTCGGCCTTTACCGAATTTAACTGTGTATTTAGGTCGTTTATCCCCATTTGCGGATCTGTTTTTACTGAATTTATGTCAGGTCGTTTATCTCCGTTTGCAGATCTGTTTTTACTGGATTTATGTCTGTTTTTACTGAATTTATGTTTGCTTTTACTGAATTGCACAGATTTGTAAGGACCTGATCTTTATTATGCCGTCTTTCGGCCTTCTCTTTTTCTTCGCGGGCCTTTTCATATAATTTTTCCTGCTTTTCACGTTCCTTTCTTTGTGCTTCTCTGTCTTTGACTTTGGAACTTGCGTTCCATTATTGCTTCGAACATTGCAGCCAAGTCATTTTTTTTCAAAAGCGGGAATAGTTTGCACACTCGGACCAGCTTCTAAAACTCCGGTCGAGGCTGCTTCTGCCTCCGCTCGTGTACCTATCGCGCGTGATCGTAATGGATAGTAAGGTCCATTCGCATCACCGCTGTCATCTGCTTTTGTCTGTGTACGCTGTTTATCGTCAGCCATGTTCATTAATTATTTGTCAAACGTCAAAATGCTACAGATATTGTTTGTCACTGCCATCAGTCGTTTGTTTGTGCCGTAGTGCTATGGCTTACTGGTACCTAAGATGAAATTTTAACTCTGGTTAACAACTGACGTTCACGTACGCCTAGGAGACAAGATGATTCCAACTAATTACAGACAAATGAAATATCACACGATTTTACCAGTTTTTGAGCGTAATTATCCGCCATATTGTAAAATTTTTTTGATGCACTGACAACTAAGGTACACTTTCACTGAGTTTAACTACATAAGAATGGACTATGGACAAATTGAAATAAAGCTGTTTCAAGGCAAGGAAAGACAGGTTTACGTTCTGATCAACCCGAAAGATGCTACGTCACTACAAAATCTTGGCTACTGCGTATGAAAATTTCGCTTACTATGGCTATCTTGATGGTGATACGGCTGGATACTCGCTTTTTTTTTTTTGTAATTTCATCAATCGTTCTTCTGAATTAATTAAAAGGTTTTCCCACTTCTCTTTCTCGGTTGAATTGCATCCACATGAAAAAATGAAACAATTATTAGAATAAGCACTGAAAAATTTTTAAACACATACATGAAATGATTTCTATTCACGTCCCTGTTCTGGCGCCAAGTGTAGCGTTGCTCTTGGGGGGCGAAAAGAAAAAGAATTGTTATTTTATATTTTTTTTTAAAATGTCGAAAAAGTGAATATTTTGGTGGGCCACTTGGCAACAGAATCAGGGATTGATTACACTATTATAATAACATACGTTGAGCATTAAATATCTGAACAAGAGAAACATTATCATTTCTGTGCATTTTTATATTCGCGATGTAGTCATGCCCGGAACAACACTAAGGGACCAGATGATTCATAGACTTTAAAAGAAATGCAACATTACACAATTTAAAAAAATTGGTTCAGAAATGGTAGGAAAACGATAATGTTCCTTCTGCCTCATGCTGCGTTCGGCCCATCAGCGTGATCGTAATTTCTGGTGATGAAGTAACACAAAATAATTACCCTTCAGGTAAATAAGGAGATGGAAATCATCAAGGTTAATTTACTAAAATAAGCACACTTATCTTTAACACACTTTTTTTAATGCTACGTACCTTTTCATATTAAATTACAATAGATAACCATTGTGGTTAAATACTTTATACATAACAGTCAAAACGTCCTCTTGATGCTGCCTGTTCGTAGTCAGTTACAAGAAACTACATGTTTTCTGATTGGAAAAATAACAATTAGCATATTCACTCAATATTTTCACATGAAATATAAAATACCGTTTCGGAAAGCAGCAAGTCTGCGTCCGCCTTTCATGGAATACAAGCAGTAAAAGGTGAGGCGCCAATTGCCTCATTTGTCTTGAAACAACAGAATTCTTTTTTATATCATTAATCGATACATGTACATAGAGATTTACAGGCACCGCGCAAGAACGGCAAAGATAAAGAATAATAGATTCTGTCGCTGCTATGTGATGGTTCATTTCTTTTACTTTACAATTGTTCGATAACTTTAGGCCATCAGGCGTTTACTATTGCGCGTATATTAATGTCTGTGAGGCGAAAATTAATAATATTAGAACGTGGATCTGTAATACTTGTACGTACAGTAGTTTGGGGACTTACCACAATGCGAGCATTTCCACCGAATACTCAAAACATGCTCCTGTCGCACTAACTCAGGTTATTCTGTTTCTAAACAGGTTGCAGAAGGTGGTGGGTATAGTTTTCCCCGACTTCTGCTCAGTTACAACTTAATATGGAACGATCAGATGCTCAAAGCTGTAGAAATGGGATCAGCTGCAAGATGCGTAGGGACTGACTAAAACCAGATTGTAATTTTACTGTAGCAGACAGGTTCAAGGAAGGTGACTCGCTGCGAGATATGAAGGTGCCAGAAATATGATTGAGTAGTGGCTGTAATCATTAAAGGAATTGTCAATAGGATCCAACGCAGTTGTTTGCTTGAATGGAAAGACCCGATTCCAAATCATGGACATCATTTCTAGCGGATAGTGTAACACTGGAGATCTGAGAAGCTACTGTACATTTTCTTATGACCTCAATCAGCACATCATCTACTACTAGTGTTTGTGCCCTTCTCAAACAGTCATCGCTTATAACCAGGTGGATATATCGTGGATCGTCTGATATGCTATCGAGACAAAATGCACTACAAATACTATAGAATTATCTATCTGGGGTGGTGTGAGGGAGTCGCAAATACCTCTTACATACCACATTCCTTAGCCGAATCACTTTCAAAATGGGGTAATTTTATCACGAGGTTGCATCGTGGGCTACGCGTTGGTCTGATAATACACATTCCTACGATCACTGTCACAGTATTTGTCCACAAAAAACCACGTCCTTCAAAGGTAATGTCGTACATCGATTTATAAAGCGGGTATAGCTTTTAACATGGGTACTTGTGTGCAACTGTAGAATGAAGACCGCTTATGATGGTAACTTACAGTAGTTGTTGTGATCGGGTATTTTTTTTTAACATCTGCCCGATTACGTCTCTCTTTCTAAGACCTAGTAGTAGCACTCGCAAGAAAAACCTAAGAGACATGCCCACCCATCGTTGATTTTCGGTCACTATTATTTTGCATCATGTGGTATCATTTATTGGTCAAGTATTATACTTAGTAGTAGTGAGGGGTATGTGATACGTTCACATTTGAGCATCAGGCTTATAATGTATGTGTTTGTGTTCCGACATGTGTAAAGGAGATGAATATGGTCCAGTCGTAAGGAAGGTACAGATATTTCCTTTTCCAGAGCCACAGCCTTCAGTAGGGTGTATTTCCAATACTTTGCTCATTGTCGAATGCTGTTTAATTGAGACTGCGACCGTAACATTTAATTGTAAGTATAATGATAAAACATATATGTTACCAGTTTTCTAGAATGATTTCGTGTATGCGTGGCCTGTGGTGGGAATGATTTATGTTTCCCATTAACGGCAGCAGCCGCCCGAATGCAGAGGCCTGTTGGAGTGTAGGAATGTATCTGAGTTAACTTTGCCATCGTCTAGACGACCGAATAGCGAACTAATACTTAATATGTGTCGGGCGGCTTTCGTTATCAAGTGAAAATTGAAGAGATTGTGTATGGAGGTACGTTTGCACTGGACCATTATTCCCTCTCATGTAAATTGTTCACTTGACAGCTTCTGCACATTTCGCGCCTTTATTTAGTTGAGAGAGGATCGATTGTGGTGCGTGCATCTAGCATGTGGAAGACACATTTGCCTGTTCCTTAGACCTGGGAAAGACCTTAGTTGGCTTGTAAATTATAGGGATGATTTGGAATCTGCTACATCACCGACATCGGTATTCGAGAGTGGAAATATCAGTTAACTCTATTTGTTTCCAGTTACTCAGTGGTTTACAGTACACTGCACCTCGCTAAAGTTTGGGGTTTGTAGAGAAATAATTTCCAGTCCATATCTTGGGAATTACGTTGCGCCAGCGATCGGTAGGATGCTGCCTAGTGCTTGATATCGAGAAGTACCGCGAAAATGGTGTAATATCGTGGTGAACAATGCGAAAATACGTGTGTTCCTGTAATCCCAAGTCTGGAGATGTGCATAGAAAAGTGAGCAAGCAAGGAAGCAGGCTTGGAGCAGAAACAGTAACGCGTTTGTGCCAAGGGGAGACGATGCTGAATTTGTAGAACAGTTCTGAGAGCGATTTCGGTCTGCTGAGGGTGCTCTGATGTAAAAGGGATGATTTTATATGGAGGAGGATATCAACTGTATGTTTACTACATCGACATGGTACGTGGTGATATATTGCTGGGTTGAAGATTGTTTTCACGCTCTAATATTCAACCTCGTGTCCTCAGTGGGAGATCAGTGTAATTGAGTAAGAGTCTTTCCATATTTGACGATGTGTATGGCACTTTGCAAGGTTTAGATGTCAGTGCAATATAATGATCAGTGTAAAATAGTTTATTGCACCTGAATGTCACGTCTGTAGAAAGAAAGAAAAGGCTGATGGTGCTTCCCTAGGACTGAGGAGCATCTTGTCATATAGCCAATGTGAGTGTAGGCATACCATAATCTTTTTGGCTGCTGTACAGCTATAAAATATAACTTCCCTGTTTATGTATATATTGTATTGTAAAGTTACTGTGGCTTATGTTGTGTAAAATGTGTATATATTGCATGGTTTATGTTGCGGCATGAGTAGAGAGGATGACTGTGTGTACTAGCGTGAGGGATGTATAGATTCAGCACATCGATAATCTCGAGGGTATGAGAGAGACTTTTTACGTGGAAAATTATGTGTGCTACAGATACTGAGATTCGTTCCAGAAGCACAGTCGTCAAGAGGAGACATTACCCGTACATCGATCGGTATCAGACTGTAGCAGCAACTATAGTATTTAATTGTAGTTAACTGGTAAACATCTTCCTGGCTTCCAATATTCTTGTGAGTCTCATATGTATTTGATGATCTGAAGACAACTTTGCGGATTTAACTGTCAATGCAAAGTAGCGATATGTGCAAAATAATTTTACCGCTGAAAAGTCCTGTCTGCAGAAAGGAAGAAAGGTGGATGGTGCTTCGATACCAGTGGCATCAGTAATTCGGCAGGTAAATTCGATAAGAGCCAATCATAATGCTTGATTCATTCACATCCTTTGTGCTGGGATGTAGGAGCCTCTACATAGCGGATGGAATGTTTGTGTGTGTTGGGCCGGCGGGTGTGGCCGAGTGGTTCTAGGCGCTACAGTCTGGAACCGTGCGACCGCTACGGTAGCAGGTTCGAATCCTGCCTCGGACATGGATGTGTGTGATGTCCTTAGGTTAGTTAGGTTTAAGTAGTTCTAAGTTCTAGGGGACTGATGACCTCAGAAGTTAAGTCCCATAGTGCTCAGAGCCATTTTTTTGTGCGTGTTGAAAGCAGGAAGGGTAACACATGATGGACTGGGTACCACGTTAGGTCCATGAGGAAGACTACATTCGACGTTATTCTGCGTTATTTTCGTAAACAGGTTCTGTTAGGGCAAGAACTTTCCTGCATACAAGCCGAAACATCAAGAAAGCGAGCGTTAACTATTTCTGGGATTTCCACGACGTCAACTCGGTTCTTATTTTCTACATAGTCACATGATGTCAGTATAAGATTGAGAACCTTGTTAGATGCACTTGCGAAGGTTTGTAGCTACGCGCATGCACTTCGTGGCGTTGCATCAGGCTGGGGAGTTAAGCAGGGTTAGATGCGTGTCTCATGTCGCACTAGGAACAATGCGCCCTGTGCTACTCTGTCTTCAATGGTAAAGACATGTGCTTCCCCGAGGCAACTCGCATAAGGGATGCCACCGCCTCATGTGTGCAGGACCTTAACGGGCGTCTGTGTGTGGTTTAACAGCTGATGGATGCGTCACTTCGCAGAGGCTGCTGCTAACCAAGGTCCGTAAAAAAAATAAGGTTGAGCAGTAAGCGTTCTGTCCTGCCATTGGCTGAGGCTGTGACGTCACGAAGGAACCGCCGCTGCCTCTGGAACAGCGCTACAATACGCAGCCCGCGCATTTAAGCGATGTATTTGTGAAATGTTTCAGTTCCTACAGAAATAGTAAAACGTAAATTGTCATTCTGCTATTTCTAGAAACTTACTGCTATATTCTGTAGCTTGTCCAGCTTTAAACAGACACTGCTGAGTGCTGACTTTAATAAAATCAAGCGTCTATAGATCAAACTATACAAAAATAAGTGCGGAGTACAGTCTGTTTTGCAGTACTCTACGAAGTAAACGTTCGAAATGAGCATTCAATTATCTAACTTTGGCTCTGGGAAAAGTGTTAACTTGTAGACAAGCTCTATGTAACGCGCATTTATATTCTGTTTACATCATGTCTACAAAAACACTGTCGTTTTCACTCAAGAAATTATGCAATTGCCTTATTTGTAGGAAGCATTTGAATTACCTACCTGAACTGACACACACACACACATTCTTAATATTCTCACACCTCAAACCTTTGGCTTATATTTTTATCAAGGTGAATGTATAATGTTTGCCCTAGTTGTTAAAATTCACTTATATAAAAGGGCATTGAATCAAAAAAAGTGCTGCAAAATACGATTTACAGGAAATAGTGGTAAATTAACTTACCGAGTCCGCCGTTCAGCAAAGTTGGTGTGTAGTGTGGGAAACAATAAGCCAATCCTTGGCACTGTCAGTGTAGAGTCTTGCTAGTTGTGAAACACATACAGTCAGAGGACCTTCACTTCTATCACTAAGTTTATATATTATTTAACTTTCGCAAATATTGTTTATTTACATTCTAAAGCGATGGCAAATACCACTTCCTTTCTTTCCGTTGCTGAGCGGCAACTGCTTTCTTCGACTTGTCCTTTGCAGACAGCCAACGCAGTCGGATAAATGTTCTCGTCCTAGCATAAATCTTAATGATTTCTGGGTGAATAGTGGGGAATCGCTCGGTAAGTATAGCGCACAGGTTCTTGATGACACCACTTTCTCTGGACAAACTGTCGTGTCCATGGATCTGGGCAAAAATTAATTGAAATTAGCTAATTGTTTCGAGCCACGTTTCTGAAGGCACAAGCAAACCGCCACGAGAAACCATGGCCAGCCATCCTCTCGATGTCTCCTCAGGCAGTGTCAGTAACTCCCCAGTGGGTGTGGCCAGTGATCTGTCATACTGTCTGCATCGATAAGCTACATATCCTTCAGTGCTACAATCAGAAGCCAGTGACATTGGAGGCACATCAGATTCTCGTACTCCAAAATCTAAATCTTCTATCTCCTTCTCTCCTTCAACCATTGCCAACGCCTCAGACATATCAGGCAGGATATTGCCAAAAACAATTGCAGTCACGAATCTTCCTTCTTCATCTGGCTCAACAGACGATGCGTTTGCTCCCAACAACAACAGTCTTAACCGGCTCTTTACCTCGAATGGCGATGGATGATCATAAAAACGTCTACAAAGATAACCAGACGGAAACGACAACACGCACGAAACACAACACGGACGAACCATGACAACACAAAGCTCAGACGTACACTTCGCGCGCGCCAAGAGCTGTTCCTCAGTGACGTCATGCGCAGAACGTCAGAAATGGGTTTGCTTCTGCGCAGCAGTTACTGCTCCCTCGTGCTGCTAACCACCTGTGCGGTCCAGTGGACAGGGTGTGTGTGGGAGGGGGGGGGGGGGGGGCAGTACTTCCACGTGTTGATTACATGTCTGTTGCATTATTTTGCGAGCAGGTCTGCAGGCTGTGCTACGCATTATTTGGACAGTTTACGATTTTGTATCTGCATATCAGTGTACTGCATTATTTAGAAGCAGTTTGCATGTGTGTACTGGAATTATTTCGGTAAATTATATGTTTACGTGGCTAGAGCGCGTTATTTAGAACTAGTTTACAGGCATGCAGACTGTGTAGTGACCCCAAGCACACAAGGGTGCGTCAGTGTGATAAATATACACCATCCGTAAATAAAATGTTCCAAAATAAATACACGCCTTCCTCAGTCCCCCCTCCCCTCCCCCCCAGTAGCCCAGCACAGGCTGAGTCATTTTCGCGTCATTTCCCCCCCTCCAGAATACCATCTCGTATTATGTCACAGGAGAGATGACAGCACCCTCTAGTGGCAGTATTGTGTACCAGGTCCAGACCTCATGCTGGACACACTGTTTTCCGCCATCTTGAATAATGGTACTTGCGCCATTAGCTGACATCATGGCTGCCATCTTCGATTACATCACAGAACGGATGACAGTGCCCTCTGGTGGTGGTACTGTGTACTAGGTCAGTTGGAGTCCAGACCTCAAGGTGAACACAATGGATGGTGGTGCTGCCTCTAATTGCTTAAATAAAGACTGGTGCATGGTTTCGACAGTTGACGATTAGCAAGGATGTTTGCGAAGTCTTTTAGATGGATTATTATTTTGACAATTTACGAGTTGTTTGGCTCTCTGTATGTAAATTTATTGCATTATTTATGAGTGGTTTGCATGTCTGTAGGCTGTGTAATGCGTTATTTTGACAGTTTACAATTAGCAACCACGTGTGTAGTGCATTATACATGAGTTATTTAGGAGTAGTTTGTAGGTCTGTATGCTCTGCAGCATCTCAGAACGTGTGTTCAGTACCACTGTGATAAATATAATCCATCCTTAAATAAATTGTTCCAAAGTACACTCCTTCCTCTCTCCAGCAGCCCAGTGGAGGCTGAGTCCTTTTCCCACCAATCCCTAGGAAGAGGTGGTGGCCGGGTGACTTTGGTTAGTGGAGGTAGTCTAAGAGTCCTTTCTTTTGCGCCATTTTCTTAGCTTAGTAGTGATATGCGAATTGACCTTTCTTTACCACCAAAATTCAAACTTGCCGCCAGCTCCCAGGAAGAGGTGGCGGAAAATTCGGCTTGTGGTTGGGTGACCTCATCGCCGCCATCTTGGATAACAGTACTTTGGAGTAGAATGCTGGTTGCCCCAATACTTCTGCATTGTTACTTTGTGCCACGAAGGGCTCTAAGCAATAGAAGTGTCTAGGCATCTTGGAGTGAAGCAAAACGGTGTTGTTTGGACATAGAAGAGATATACAGAGACAGAAGCTGTCAATGACATGCCTCTATCAGGCCGCCCAAGCGCTACTACTGCAGTGGATGACCGCTACCTAGGGATTAAGGCTCGGAGGAACCCAAACAGCAATGCCACTATGTTGAATAATGGTTTTTGTGCAGCTACAGGACGTCGTGTTATGACTCAAACTGTGCGCAGTAGGCTGCATGATGTGCAACTTCACTTCCGACATGCATGACGGGGCCCAGTTTTGCAACCACAATACTATGCAGCGTGGTACAAATCGGCCCAACAGCATGCCGAATGGACCGTTCAGGAGTGACATCATATTCTCTTCACTGATGAGTGTCGCATATAACTTCAACCAGAAAATCGTCGGAGACGTGTTTGGAAGCAATCCAGCGAGGCCGAACGCCTTAGACACACTGTCCAGTGAATGCAGCAAGGTGGAGATTCCCTGCTGTTTTGGGGTGGCATTATGTGTGGCGGACGTAAACCACTGGTGGTCATGGAAGGTGCCGTAACGGGTGTACGATACGTGAATGCCATCCTTTGAATATTGGCGAGGCATTCGTCTTCATGGACGCCAATTCGTGCCCCTTTGTGCACATCTTGTGAATTACATCCTTCAGGATAACGACATCGCTCGACTGGAATGGCCAGCATGTTCTCCAGATATGAACACGATCGAACATGCCTGGCATAGATTGAAAAGGGCTGTTTATTGACGACGTGATCCACCAACCACTCTGAGGGATCTATGCCGAGTCGCCGATGAGGAGTGGGACAATGTGGACCAACAGTGCCTTGATGGACTTTTGGATAGTATGCCACGACGAATACAGGCATGCATCAATGAAAAGATGACGTGCTACTGTGTATTAGAGGTACCGGCGTGTACAGCAATCTGGACCACCATCTCTGAAGGTCTCGCTGTATGGTGGCACAACATGCACTGAGTGGTTTTCATGAGCTGTCAAAAGGGCGGAAATTATGTTTATGTTGATCTCTATTCCAATTTTCTGTACAGGTTCCGGAAGTCACGGAACCGAGGTGATGCAAAGTTTTTTTTTGATGTGTATAGATCAAATAAATGTGGGTGAATACGATCCTGGCCCCCGCCAAGTACACACACACAGGGAGCGCTTAAGTTGACCGGAAAAAAAGACGGTGCAAGAAATAAACGGGAGAGGTGCGGCACGTGACTTCTCCTGCCCCACGTGCTCCTGCCTTCGCCCCGTCTCCGGCCATCCTGATTTAGGTTTTCCGTGATTTCCCTAAATCGCTATAGGCAAAAGCCGGGATGGTTCCTTTAAAAGGGTACGGCCGATTTCCTTCCCCATCCTTTCCTCACCCGAGCTTGCGCTCCGTCTCTAATGACCTCGTTGTCGACGGGACGTTAAACACTAATCTCCTCCTCCTCCTCCTCCTGCCTTCGCCCTGCGAGGCGGACCCTTTCGCTCTGCAGGAGACTGTAGCCGCACGCTGTTCCCGCATTCATTTCGTCCAAGCGGGATAGGGAGATAACGGCTGCTACCGAACACGGGTAGTGTGTTTCGTGCAGCTGTCTCCTGCACAGCTACATAGCTCAGTTTTTGCCTCTAAGTTGGGGAGATGATCCTGAAGCAAAAATGCTATTTAACCAAAGTCTGCGATTTCTGCCAACTGAGCACCGGAGTGAAACTGTCTGAGCTAGACTGCTTCCAAGTATTTGATAGGATAACAGGTGAAATGGCAAAGAGATCTCACATGTAACAAATCATTTGATCTAACTTTAATTTCTTGTCAGCAGCGTTTTAAATGAGAGATCTGTATCTGGTTATAAAAAATGTGCAAGAATATTGAAATAGCTGAGCTAGTTAACGAAAAATCTGCTTTCAAATTCCAGCAAATCAGCCGATTAATAGCTGACCTAGATAAGGATACTGACACAGCTTCCTATCTGGGTGTTTCGAAGTATTTTTCTTTTCCTTTTTTTACGAAATATGGATTACGATACAGCTATCCAAACACCAAAATAGCTTTTGGGGATTTTTGTGATAATTCCAGTGATTGCAGCATCTTGCCAACGCAGTTTAAGCAAACTAAATATCATAAAAATTACTTAAGATAGAGTATATGTTCAGTAGACTGTCAGAGTCAGCTCTTTTGGCTAAAGAATGTGACGCAGCTGGTAAATCTGACTTCAACGATATAAACAGTTTTTTTTGTTCAAAGCAAAGAAATGGAAGCTAAAATTGTAATAACGACATAACTCTTAGAAATGTTAGTTTTTTCCAATATTTAATTATTGCCTTTCTTCTTTTACTTTTAATTACTGATTTGTGGCCTTTCACAAGTTTGTACAATTTGTAGTTTGTTTACTATAACGATACACGTCTTTCAATGTGTGCAACAGTTATTAACTATATATATAATTTAAGTAATATTTTCCAGTGACACTTCATTTTTATTAAACTTACCTTACCAACTGCAAATTTCAGAAAGGTAGTTATTTCTCGGAGTGAGGGCAGCTATCGAAGTTCTGCCGAGGTTCCAGGATCATCTCGGTACAGATCTGGCCGAAAGCCTAAGTCGAAGGCAGACAGCGGCAGACAGCCGATCTGCGTGTCTTTCGGGCACTCTGTACACATGTGTTCAGAAACTGTGCTGCTGTGTAGTCCCACACGTCGCTCATTCGATTCGTAGGCACCAAAGGCTCCGAGTGGTTGCAGTTTCGTCCCATGCATACACTACAGTGGAGCTGCCTGCTAACCTCACTTTTGGGAGCTGCAAACTTCCGCAGCTGGCTGAAAAATGTGTGAATGGATATTAACAACTGATTAAGAAATGATGCGGAAGAGAAAACTTGTCTCAAAATTTAGATGAAGAGTTTAAGCAATAATTCCTACTAAATGATAGGCTAATCTCATAGCAATTGAAACGATTTAAATTTGACTAACCATTTAAGTGTGCTTGTGAGGAACTGGAGAACTGACTTAGAGGAGTTTGAACAATTTAAGATATTAAAGCATTTAAGAGATTAACTGACATGGAGAAGAGTTCGTTTAAAAACTCTTCTCTTTCTAAGGCAAGCCATAACATGCCTGAAATGGCTGTCGCGCAGTGGCATCTCCTGGCAGATTTTAGTAAAGAAGAAGTGGCGTGAGGCCCCCTAACATATACGCCTCCAATGATCCTATTTTTTTCTATCGAGTTTAGAAAGCGGACTCATCCCTGGTGGTCCTGTAGAGAGAAGAAAGGGTGTTATCTCCTGCTATACCAAAATTGTGTTTGCATCAGAACCTGGTGGAGCGTGCACTAGTTACTTCACTCCTCCAGCACCAAGATAGTAAGAGGACAAATCTGCTTCGATTCTCTCACAGTAGCTCCTTTAGCTCATTTGGCTCGTTGTGCGAAATGCGTTTCTGCTCACGTTGGGTAGGTCTCGGCCAGCATAGGTTCTGCGGCGGTGCTTTAACGTTAGCACACTTTCCGACACCGACCTTTGTTGTTCGCAAATGCTAGGCACTAGGCACTAGACTAGAATCTGTTCCGGTTTGTTTGTGACGCCCAGGCTCTGTTGGGCGCGGCGCCAGAGTTCTTGGCCGGGCTTTGACAGCGACGACTGTAGCCCTGCCAACGTAATCTTCAACAGGTAATGCCACCGCCGGCTGATTCTTCCATTTCCTTTGAAAACCTGTCTGCATAAGCTATACGCATGGACAATTTCTTTACATATGCGGTTAGTCAGTTCTCTTCCTGATACTTAAGTTAGTTGCTCGCCGTACGCACTTATTCTTCCATCCTTAATCACAACCCACTATTGATGTCCACTGTAATGTGTATAACTGTTAAATATTCTTAATTCCTAAATAATCTATGCTGTTATGCTGTCGAAATGAGAGGTAGTAGCTGACCCGTGTTCTTCCAATTTTTTCTTGTAAACTAAAGAAAAATATAACAATTGTATTTAACGCCACAAATGATAAAACGTCCTTTTTTGCTGTGGAGGCATCGTTTTCCCCTATTGTATCCGTACATGCTGTCGGTTTTGGCTTTGCAAATACACTTCTGGAAATTGAAATAAAAACACCGTGAATTAATTGTCCCAGGAAGGGGAAACTTTATTGACACATTCCTGGGGTCAGATACATCATATGATCACACTGACAGAACCACAGGCACATAGACACAGGCAACAGAGCATGCACAATGTCGGCACTAGTACAGTGTATATCCACCTTTCGCAGCAATGCAGGCTGCTATTCTCCCATGGAGACGATCGTAGAGATGCTGGATGTAGTCCTGTGGAACGGCTTGCCATG
Source organism: Schistocerca americana (assembly GCF_021461395.2). NCBI lineage: Eukaryota > Metazoa > Arthropoda > Insecta > Orthoptera > Acrididae > Schistocerca > Schistocerca americana. The sequence goes on along the minus strand of NC_060122.1, from coordinate 26,687,485 downwards.
CCATTTCCACCTGGCGCCTCAGTTGGACCAGCGTTCGTGCTGGACGTGCAGACCGCGTGAGACGACGCTTCATCCAGTCCCAAACATGCTCAATGGGGGACACATCCGGAGATCTTGCTGGCCAGGGTAGTTGACTTACACCTTCTAGAGCACGTTGGGTGGCACGGGATGCATGCGGACGTGCATTGTCCTGTTGGAACAGCAAGTTCCCTTGCCGGTCTAGGAATGGTAGAACGATGGGTTCGATGACGGTTTGGATGTACCGTGCACTATTCAGTGTCCCCTCGACGATCACCAGTGGTGTACGGCCAGTGTAGGAGATCGCTCCCCACACCATGATGCCGGGTGTTGGCCCTGTGTGCCTCGGTCGTATGCAGTCCTGATTGTGGCGCTCACCTGCACGGCGCCAAACACGCATACGACCATCATTGGCACCAAGGCAGAAGCGACTCTCATCGCTGAAGACGACACGTCTCCATTCGTCCCTCCATTCACGCCTGTCGCGACAGCACTGGAGGCGGGCTGCACGATGTTGGGGCGTGAGCTGGGGAATGAGCCCAGCTTCATGGAGACGGTTGCGAATGGTCCTCGCCGATACCCCAGGAGCAACAGTGTCCCTAATTTGCTGGGAAGTGGCGGTGCGGTCCCCTACGACACTGCGTAGGATCCTACGGTCTTGGCGTGCATCCGTGCGTCGCTGCGGTCCGGTCCCAGGTCGACGGGCACGTGCACCTTCCGCCGACCACTGGCAACAACATCGATGTACTGTGGAGACCTCACGCCCCACGTGTTGAGCAATTCGGCGGTACGTCCACCCGGCCTCCCGCATGCCCACTATACGCCCTCGCTCAAAGTCCGTCAACTGCACATACGGTTCACGTCCACGCTGTCGCGGCATGGTACCAGTGTTAAAGACTGCGATGGAGCTCCGTATGCCACGGCAAACTGGCTGACACTGACGGCGGCGGTGCACAAATGCTGCGCAGCTAGCGCCATTCGACGGCCAACACCGCGGTTCCTGGTGTGTCCGCTGTGCCGTGCGTGTGATCATTGCTTGTACAGCCCTCTCGCAGTGTCCGGAGCAAGTATGGTGCGTCTGACACACCGGTGTCAATGTGTTCTTTTTTCCATTTCCAGGAGTGTAAGTTATTAGGCGCCAACAGCACGGTCACCTGATAAATGAGGTGCGAACTCTGCAATCACCACTTTACCAGCTTCTGCACTGACTGCTTAATTTTATAAGACCCCTCCACTCATCTCTCTGGCACTGAACTCGACCCACGGAGGAGTAATGTTGCTCTTGAGACAGAGGAAGCTACAAAGCGGAAACCGCACAGCTCCACAAAGAGCAGACCCCCTTAATGATGTCAAAGCGCGAAGTAATCTTAACGCCAGTCTTGCTGACAGAACCCTGTCGCTTTCGATGCACACGTGTGGCCGCGTACACGCCATTGCAGCTACATGACACAGGCTGTTCTGTATGCTGTAGAGACCCACAATATTAGTGACTACTTGAGTAGTCTTTCAACCACTTTACTCGCAGAGGCGTCGGCTAAGGCGAGGTGAGAGGGTGACCCCTCCTGGATTCAGGGGTACTGACTTTTTATCCACTGCAGAATTATTCTCACACGGCAGTTTCTGCGTCTTCCTGCAATCAAGGCTGATGTGAATCTTCACTTATTTTCCTTGTCGCTTCCTCGTACCTGGCCTAATCGAGCATCAGATAATGTCGAGCAGCAGCAGAAGGACCGGTCCCATACACTGTGGTGCGGAGGCTGTCCGCAGTGCCCTGCACACCCTTCTCGCTCCACAGCACAGTATTTTCACGACTGCAGTACACGCCGCCGTCGTCCTTCCCCAGTTCCTACAATGACTCCCTCTGCTGCACAACCCAATGACAGCAGTTACGTCAGGGCGTGGCACAGAGTTTCGTAATAGGGTCTCTGTTCTTCCTCACGACATAAGCTCCTGTAAGAGCCCGCCAGAAGCGGACTCCCACGTGAGTGTAGGATAGACGAGCTGAGGTGCGGTGGTGAAGTTCTGTGGAGTGCCGAGGCGCTAATGAGACATCACTCAGTTGTCAGTCATTTATCAGCTAGAGTTTTACCTTCACTGTGTCTTCTTCCCAGGGCTGCCTAGCAGCGGCCATGCCGAGCCCGTGTTGCACGAAGGCACAGAGTAGCGCGTCGGCGTCTGTCGAGGAATTTGTAGGCGCAGTCTGTGGTCTGAGCTGCGGCCCTGCTGGAGGCTCCAGCGACCAGAGCGTCGCTGCAGTCCGGTGTGGCTGTGGACTCCTGTCGGAGACGCAGCGCTCTCTTCGAGTGAAGTTGCACTTGGGCTCAGCCCCAGAAGTCAACGTGCCTCCTGCTGTCAGTTGAAAAGATGGTGTGTAGGCAGAAGACACAACAGCGACACGAAGCACTGTCCGCGGGGCAGTCCCAGCATACGGCCGGTAGTGTGGTACTCGTACTGCCCCAGCAGCGGCGACGCAGGCACCTTGCTCCCAGGCTGAACAGCTCGCAGGTGGCCAGACCAGCCCTTCATCCGTGGAAGATCCGCCCGGCCCTCAGCGACAGTCAGTCACCATTGAGACCGACGGGGGTGCAGCTCGCACGGTCGGCGTTTCCTTCACCGCCAGACCGTTGCGGACTCATAGCAGTGGACTCCAAGGTGGCGGCAGCTGTAGATGTTGTGCTCACCACGGCATCCAGCAGGTAGTAGAGCTGACCCTCTGTCGGTATCTTCGATGCAGATGGAGTTGCCTAACTTAGGGAGTGAATTGAAGGAAGGTGAGCGTTTTGTATCAGTCGATGATATGGTTTCCCCTCCCCCCATACTGGTGACTGAATGTGCTCCCATTTCCTGTGCCTGTCAATGCTCTTGGCTGAATTAATGTTTAACTTCAGGGATTCAGAGCGTTCCTTTAAGCAGACTTTGCCACCTGAGAGGCGTACTTGTGTCATCCCTAGGTGGCCTCATTACAGAAGGGTGTGTCTAAGTGCTGAATCAGCGCTTTCTGGCATTCTCTCTCGCACACTACGAGGCAATAAGCTCCATGTCTGTTTGTACTTCATTTCTTCCGAGTGTTGACGTTGGTACTCTACCGCTGCGCTTGCAGACGACGTGTTCCACTTGGTGTCGTCCCAACTGACTCCAAAAAAATTTTTCTTCCTATACTTACCTACTATTCTGCTCTCCTGCACTCCAGTGGGCTCACCTTGCAGTTCGCAGATGATACAACCTTATGCTGAAAAGGGAAGGCTGTCGCTCACATTGTTCAACAAGCACATGTCATTTTCGGCCAAGTCAAGGCCTAGTTTACGAAGAACATGATATAAATCATTGAAGACAAACTGCAGAGGATGACATGCAGCCTCAGTGGTACTGGAGCAGTGTATAACGAAGCAGCCATTAAATATCCACGCTTTTTTATTCATACTAAATTAACACATATATTCCAAACTTTCAAGAGTTCTGTGGGTCTTGAGGAAACTAAATGTATAATATCAGGACAGCAACAGCTAACAGTATAGTATGCAATGTTCAACAGCCACATCAGCTAAGAGCTGCTGCTGTGGCCCAGCTCCAAAGGCTCCAAGACTGTGCTTTTGCTGCAAAAAGAAAAATAAAAGACCATTTTAAACTAGTTCATTTAGAGATTAGGCGTTCTTACTGTTTTCAGCCATTATATATTGCACAGCCTCGTTCACAAAAAGATAAATCATGATAACTATTGATAGAGAAATGAAGTTTCTCAAGACAGCACTTTGCAATAAAAACAGTGTAATCACACTAACGTTTCGATTAACGAAGACACAAAACAGATTCCCAATGGTGGCCAGATAATTATTTAATGCACTGCCTAAGGATATTCAGTCATTACAACTGCAGCAGCTTAAAACTACAATTTTCTATAACTGAAAGTGCAACCTTTCAACATTACTGAAGAACTCTCCTCCACTGATGGAACAGTGTCTACCTGAGCAGCAACTCAGTGTCATGACGTCAGCTGCTCGTGGTCTGGGGGCTAGCATTGCTGCCTCTGGGTCCCGGGTTCGATTCCTGGCCAGGTTGGGGATTTTCTCTGCCCGGGTACTGGGTGTTTGTGTTGTCATCATCATCATCATCATCATCATTTGTGAGAGTGGCTAGATTGCACTGTGAAAAGAAAACGGACTGTGTAAAAACTGGGTTTTGTACGGGAGCTGATGACCGCGCAGTTGCGCGCCCCACAAACAAAACACCATCATCAAATATCATTGTCATGACAACAGAAGAACTCTGATGTTTAACTTTACTGCTGAAAGGGGACAGTACGTCCCACTTTGACGGTTCTTTTGGTGTGCGATTTGTGCCTCAACTTGCTGCCAGCAACTAACTCTATTGAAATATTCCTATCGCTGTAACTTGACCATGCAGCCAATACGTTTCGAATGAGCTCCACCTGGGCCAGACGGTAGTATAGTGCTGTAGGCTTGGGGTGCCAACTTAGATTCTTTTAGTCGTAAAGGGGGTTAGGAGAGTTTGATTTCACAGAGAGGATGGTCACCTACCCTCGTGTAAATTGCAGGTAGTGGCAGGCACTGCTTTCCCTCCCTGTCCTCTGTTGACTATTGGCACGCTAGGACACAAAGCGAAGAGAAGCACTGTCTTCCAGGACTTTGTGAGCAGTGCATGCTTATGGCACGCTTCACCACGTGCTCGTCAACAAAGCATTTGTACATCTTAATTAGTTTCCTTTTCTTAGCAATTAGACTCAGTTGTACTGCAATGAAGTGTAGATGTGTTCACATTAAATTATTCAATCAATTTTGGTGTAAAATTGGTGTGGGTGTGCGATTTTTCAACTTGGCTTCGTTCATGCTGCTACAGTTAGAGCGCTGGGCTTAGTTCTAGTTCAGCCGGCCCTGTGAATAGTACTTCCGCTGTTAGTTTCACTCTACAGGTATTCAACAGGCGTGTGCTGCAACCAATTTATCTGCGTATTTAATCCAGATTTTGATGAGATTTCTTTGTGGGACAAATGGCCATTCGATTGTTGCCACAGTGTGGTCCTATAACCTAAGTTAAACGGTTTTAGCTGAAGCATTGACCGAGTTACTTATTCACTAAGTTCACTGATGCACCACGGACAGTTTGATCCAGTAAATTCTGTGAAATTAATGTCCATTCGTTACTTGGTCTGTGACTGGTGCCCTATCACCACACCAGGTTCATGAATTTAACACATATTCATTTACTTCAAATAATTATGCAAATCTTTGTGCACTGACGGCGGTGATACACAAGGAGTTGTTTACGTCAAGCTTTCGCATCTGCCATGTGGTCCATTGTGTGCGCACCAACCAGCAGCCTGACCAAAGTTTATGTAAGCGTTGCTGGTAACTGGGGTGGCGGTGAACATATAACTATATCCTTTTGTGTAACAAATTATTATGCGATTAAACTGTATTATATACATATATCTTCGGGACCCACCGTGCACTAGCTAATCCTCTCTGGACCTCCTCGAGGCACAGTTTGAATCAGTAAACTAGCAATAGTTGAAAAGTTAGATGCTTCTGTACAACATGCATTTGAATGTAATTGAATTTACACCATTTCCACCCCACTCCCCTTTCCCCAAAGAGAATATGGAGTGCCCTAGACAATTCGATAGTCCTTTGACGTTGTAGAGAACAACATTAATTAAATGTCTTTTGACATGTAATTTGTTTTGTGGCAAGAATGTTAACAGATTCTTCCAGAAGTTCTGATAAATGGGAAATATAGGTCAAAAGTTTACAATAATTTATACATCCACCAACTCACCACCTATTCCCAAACCTCATCATGTGTAATTGATCAGAATGTAGCTGTTTTATTCATCAAGCTCTTGAGCTCTAATTGTTATGAGTGCTGTCTAGCCTGCTACTCAATCATTACAGGTTTACAGAATGCCCTGTGCTTACAATGTTAAATTGAGCCAAAAGTTACTGGGACAATACTCTTGACTTTTGCACAGATCGAGGACATGTGTTCTGCTTTTCTACTGAATTAATCATTTTGGAAAAATAATGTTAGTTTTTTGAAATAGTTTATTTTTTTCTAAGTGTAAAAAAGTTATGCATTTTAATAAGTATTTTAAAATACAAATCCCTTACTACAAAATAATTACACAGATCTTTCAATGCAAATATATTGAAAGGCTTTAAGAAAAACTCCTTAAAACTTCATTGTTCTACTATGAAAAGACTCTGAGAAAATGTATCTTGTTTGCAAAACAAAATTAAATTTACAGGAATTGAACTTCAAAGTTTTTACTTCAAGACATGCCTGCTCCATATCTAATATCACAATTGTCCTCTTGATGGCCCTCCTATGCTTGCTAGCCATCTTTGAATAGATTTTTACTGCCTGATCCGTTCCTGGTCTCAATAAAGCATAGCCCCTGCACAGAACCCTATCTTCTACAACTTTGTTATATTGTCCTGACTGAATGAAGAAACAGACTCATAAACGCCAAAGCAAAGATTGTTTATACCCACAAACACAGTTTTAGGTAGAATGAGATTTTCACTGTGCAGCGGAGTGTGCGCTGATATGAAACTTCCTGGCAGATTAAAACTGTGTGCCGGACCGAGACTCGAACTTGAGTCTCAGTCCAGCACACAGTTTTAATCTGACAGGAAGTTTCATAGTTTTAGGTAGTCTATTCCATATCATATGGTTCACAAACTCATTTGGATTTTGCGTCCAGAGTGAAAACATTTCTTTAGTAGACTAATATCTGAAAAGTCTCGGAATTTAGGTTTCGTGTCATCTATTACGGTAGGTGGTAAATGATGAAGTTGACTGCATTGTTCTTGAATTACCTTGACTCTATTGTTATCGTACCAACTATCTTCTATTATTGAACATAGCTCATTTTGGGAATTCTCATCGCTTGAAGCTGTGGAAGAAAACAGAGCCCAGAATGCTCTACTCATTAATTCTGCATCTGCTGTTTCTGTCTAATTGCTAGACCACAGCACTTCTGTAGCAGAATCTGTCAGCCGTTTTTCCCATCTAAAGTTTTTTTCATCCCTCAATTTCTTGCCTTTCGTGCTAGTCTTGGGCTGTCATCTTGATCCCATCCTTTTCTGAATGTGACCAACACATATTCCAGTTTGCAAATGTTCACATCGTTGCCATAGGACCTCAGTTCCTCAATTTTTCTGAATGCCTTTGAGTCACCATCTCCAAGATACTTTGTGTATTAATGATGTACCATTCTACTGAACACAGATGAGTACTTATAACTCCAGCAACTTCCAGACCGCCACATGAACCATAACAATTTGCTATGCACTCTTTTTTATGTTTATTTTTCACTTCATCTTTCCGTCTGAAAAGAGTACAAAATATTATCACATCAGCTATCTTGCCAGTGCCCACAATTTTAGCTATTCCATTATCATTCAGAGATGTGTGGCCTTCCTTCTGCCAGATCCTGTTGAAAGTCATAGAAAAGTCCCTTTTATTATTACTTTTTACAACAGCTTCTTCAATAGCCTCTTTCATATTTTCCTTTGCTACATCTTCAACATCAGTGCCAATTGCAATGACGTGTTCATCAAATTTAGAAGCTAGAACAGAAAGTTTCATCACACCAGATAACATGTCACCTGCAGTCCTGCCCTTACCTATATCCATATATCAGTCTAATGTTCATATCATATAGTTACCTGTATCTGCAGTAACATGGGCGGAACTGAAAAAAAACATGTGCTTGTAATAATTACATATCAACTCAAATTCATTGGCAATCCTATATGTTTGTTTGTTTTCAGTGAAACACCACTTTTTCCACATTGTTTGGGGCACACATTGTTCTCCAAGACATCTAATAATAAAGACACAATAATCATCTTATATTTTGTTGTCTCAGTATTTAGCTTCCCGTATTGTTTGTCAACTCCAGCTAATTTTGTTTTTGAAGCTCTTTCAGGTGTATTGGCAGTAGCATCTTCAATGTGTCACTACCAATTAAAGATCAGACGCTAATGGTATGTCAAGTGGTGATATGGACGATGAATCAGGTGAATTCTGAGTACCCTTTACTTTCTTGCACCAGTGTACAAACTTTTTACATACCTTCAGACTAGGTCTTGGCATGCTGAAGGGAAGAAAACTCAATGACTTAATCAAATATGACTTTCACAACAAGCACATGAATTTTCTCACAAAGGAAAGAACACAAATGGCAATAAATCAATTGTCAACTGTCTTGCAGTACAGCCAACAGTAAAGATAACTCTCTTGAACTCAGTTATATCCCTTTCAGGGCAGGCTATATCAGGCATGTTTCTTGTCTCATAAAAACAGCGCAGAATATCATGTGCCACAATTTTAAAGAAAACAGTTTGAAATACTCCTGTGCATGTCGTATCAATATTTTATTCACAGTTTTAAATGGGAAGCTCTACATATTTTGAAAATGAATTTTGCCAAAAATTGATTTTCTAATCAAAAAACCCATTCCGTTTACCCCTAATTAACGTCTTACACTGCTCTCAACACTAACTTGGAGATTTGCTGGTATGCCGATCGCATAGGAAACTTGCAAGCAAAAGATGTTATCCATTGCATGACATTTATTTTGCCTGATTAATTCGTGGACCATAATTGATAAATTTGTGATTGCATCACAGAGAGACATACGGGCATCCAAAGTGGGCCCACATGAGCCAGCCGGTCTGTCAATTATAGCATAGCTAGCCATCACTGAAAGTGACGCTTACTAAGATTAATTGCACATTGATTTGAAGGCCCACAAATAATATCGAGAAAGATATGTAAGAAGAGAGGTAGCTTATCATTACATTCTGGTATTGGTCTGATAGTTGCGATATCACTGTAAAGTGTGTTGTAATCTGGTTCTTGACTTTAGTATGTTTTTAACATCAATTTTAGCATCACCATTTAATTTGCAGTGTTGTATTCATTTTATTGTGGTACATAATATTATTGCAATTTTGATGCAGTCTGTCTGACCATGGCTGGCCAACGACTTAGAATTTATGAGTAGGTAGTTCACATTATGTGCATGCACAAACAAGACGTGCGTTTTGTTGAGACTACATTAAGATTTACATGTCAGAGCATCTGACATACGCTATGAAGAACATAGGCATGCTAAACTGTGTGTTCATCTGTACTTCATTCATGGACCCAACTTTCAGGAAAAATATATCAATATCTGCAACAGAGAAGAGAAAAGCAGAGTGAGAAATATGGAAGACATGTCTTTTCCAGAAGTTGTCACCTTCTCTGTTTTTTACTAGGGGTTGCACAGCTCACCATGGTGTCATAGAGTTGCAAATTCTGCACCACAGTTGGTGTGGCATACAGAATAGGGTATGGAGCACATGGTATGAGAAGTGTTGACATCCACTTGAGCTGTTGCTGCAAATAACCTATTCATGGTCTAGGAGTCACCATCATGCAGTGGGAATGCAAAGCCATGATATCAAAACCATCCTTTTCCTTTCTTTTTTAAGTCGTATTCCATCTGTTTGCTATGAGCATCAGTCTGACGGAAGGTCAGAGACACATTCGTTCATTTTCTAACCATCCAGTAACAGAAGAATCTTGCAGAAACTTGTTTGTGAATGGACTGATAGGTGTCTGTCATGGTGAGACCAATCTCAAGGCCATCAGCCAGCGGCTGCTTGATGGGGATCGGCATGTGCCCCACATAAGAGAGCACAGAGCCTGTGATATCCCGTGGACCTTTCTGCGGTCGAATTAGCAAGTTTAACATTATATAACGCTGTATATGATATAATGCAATGTTGTAGCATGCTCCGTGGTGGTTTTGTACGACATGTTGCCAAAAGTGTATTTAACTATGGTCATATTTTCTTCAAGTTTGTAATATAGCTAGTATCAAGACAACTTGAATATTTCTCATTTCTGACAGTATGACGAGCATCGTTTATGCATCAGAGAATGGAGTAAAGTCTAATATTTTTTACATTGTTTTCTCTTTTTGTTTAATAAAAGGGTGAAAGCAGTAGAGGCAATTCCAAATGCCTTTGCCCTGTATGGAGAGAGTGCTATCGAGAAAGTCAAGTTGTATTGTTTCAAGTACGATTGTTGTGAGATGTATTAATCACACATTCAGGAAGACAAACAGAAATTGATGAAGATTTTTCTGTGATTACTCTATGGACAATGATAGTGTATCCAGTACTTGGAAAGTATGATGACCTATTATCCTTCGTGCAACACTTGCCTTCAGTAGTCATATTGAGGCTAACAGGAAGGAATGAGGATTACAGAACATTGTCTCGTCAAAAATGAGATTTGAAACGAATCAGAATCTCAAACTGGGAAGAATGGGGAACGAAGTTGTCTGTGCCCTTTCAAAGGATTTATCCTGGCATTTGCCACAACAGATTTAAGGAGATCACCACAAACCTAAATCACTGAGGCCCTATGGCGATTTTAAGTACCGTTTGGTAAATTCATAATGAGAAAATATTGGGTAAGCCATAACCAACCATATCTTAAACAATGGCCCGTATATGTCTACAAAATGTATTCTTATTGGCTTTACTCACTACATGCGTGAGATCAAAAAACTACCTTTGTTTCATCAAGCAGTTTTCAATAATGGGGTAGAATATGCTGTTTACAATTTCTGATATTTGTGTCTGCTTTGTTCAGTAATCTAATGGGAAACACTACTCATATGCTTTACACTAGTACAGCTGGTGTCTCATCATAATACAATACAACAAATAGCTATCATAATTAAACACGTAGATTTTGTCTTACTCAAGTAGCTTTACTGGACTACATCATAAATACAACAATGTGGCTGTGAGTAGTTGCTGAATGAAACACAGTTAACAGAGTATTCAGTGACACTGTTTCATTAACAGATTTGTGTATTTTCAGTAGCCACTCCCCAGTATTTTATGTTTCGTACCTCTAGATCTACTGGTTACTGAATGTAGCACAATCTCTTATGATGACAAAATTTCTGAAGATGTAGTTCTGAGTTCGATATAACTGTTTGTAGCTGTGTCACTGAGGAGGTAAAATGTTACTCCTGTGCCAGTTGTGAACTGAGAGCTACTGCCTCTTGCTCTTTACAGTGCATCAACATTTTCATGGAAAAGTGACCAACTTCAGTGTTCAATGCCTCCTCATTACCCCATGTGATGGCTGATACAGATAATTTGCAATGTAGACTACGAGATTGCTGCATGAAAGTAATCTTCCCTGCCTGTAAACACGTATTTGATAAGTCAATGACACACATTAATGGTCTTTCTTTAAATTAATGTAAAACAAACTACATTCAGTTCCACACAACATCCAAAGATGAGGAAATAGTAGTAAAAATAGGTGAGCAGACAATAACCAGGGTAGATTCCTCAAAATACCTACGCTTGCATATTGATAGCAAATTGAATTGGTCAAACCACATCCTGGATCTATGCAAAAGACTAAGTTCAGCAACATACGCATTGCGCATTGTTTCTTCTTATAGAAATATGGAAACCATGAAGTCAGTGAATTATGGTTACTTTCATGCAATTATGTCATTTGGAATCATATTTTGGGGAAATCAGCCACTGGCTAAAAAAAGTACTGTGTGTACAAAAAAGAGCCATAAGGATCACGTGTGGAGTCCATTCTAGAGCCACATGCAGGAATCTTTTTAAGAAGCTTGAAATACTTACATCCTCTGCGCAATATATATTCTCTTTGATGTGCTTCATAAGGAAAGTAAAATCCATCTTTAAGCTGAATAGTGCATATCACAGTTACAATACTAGAAGGAAACATGATATCCACTATGAACAGCTAAATCCAAGTATGGTGCAGAGAGGAGTCCATGTCAGTGGCTGTAAGATTTTTAATGCCCTCCCTTCAAGAATTAAGTGTTTGCTACATGATGATCTCTTGTTTAAAAAAACCTTAAGGCAGTTCCTATTGCAAGGATCATTTTATACAATAGAAGAGTTCCTGAACTACAGTGTTTAACATTTCTTGTATTGTAAATCGCAAATGTATGCCCAAATTTGTATTTGTAATACCGAATATTTTTATTGTAAACATATATTTTGCAATATTTATTTCTCTGTAACACGTATTATTTTGTAATCTTTATCTATCTCTAAAATGTATTTTTTGTAGTGGGACCTAAGTTACTGTTTACTGTTTTTGTTTTGTAATCTCTATCTCTAAAATGTATTTTTTGTAGGGGGACCTAAGTTACTGTTTACTGTTTTTGTTTTGTTTTATGTATTACCATAAATTCTGGCCACAAGCTTGTAAAATTGACATGTTCCATATCCAGTGATAGTGTCACAACATGGATCACCGGAACAAGAGATAAATAAAAATAAAAAAATAAACATCAACGTGGCATTCATTCAGAATCTTTTATTGGTATACCACAAGTATATCAGTTGAATCTTACAGGATAACTCTCTGTCATGCCAGGAAGTAACAAGACTACCACATTGTCACCAGATATGTTCCACTATGTTGTTGTGACCACACCTTAGTCATAACAGGACGATTATTCTTTCTACAGGCAATGTCTTTCTTGAACAGACTAACAGTTTAGTGTGCATCTTGTGTGTCAACGACTCACCAGCTTAACTACTTTTCCTACAACATCATGAGGAGTATTCTAATATTTGTGGTGAGAGGAAAGAATGGAAAGTTGCACAGATCACTGCAATACATATAAAAGAAAATAAACATAACCCATTGAGTTACAGATCGATATCGATGATATCAACATATAGCAGGACATGTGAATAATTACTTTGTACCAACGTCATGGAATACCCCAAAATATATTATCTATTGACATCAAACCAACATGGATTTGGAAAGCGTAGCTCTTGTCAGACACAGCTGGCACTTCATTCACATGACGTAATGTGTACAGGGGTTCTCAAATTGATTCCATGTATACAGAGTTCCAAAAAGGCTTTTGATATCATTCGTCATAAGCTGATTCCACAACCACATTGCTTTCCTATGGACTACCACATCAATTGTGCAACTATTTGTGCCTGGTAATACTACAGTCTATTAAACTCCTCAGAAGAACAAAGCGAATTGCGAAATGAAGTTGAAAATAAATCTTTACCATGAGATTCTCCACATGATTTCAAAAAAGGTTTTGTCAGGCTTCGAGAAATCGGCAAGTAATACAATTTTGAGTGTTAAGGACCTAACAAAAGTCCTAGAGGTTACAAACATCACATATTTTGGCGAAGGTGAAACAAATGTTGGGTTATTGGCCCAATAAGTCTACTAAGGAGACTGCCACCATTACGGTTGTTCGACCTCTTCTGGAATATTGCTGAGCACAGTGCTGACCACAGTGCGGTCATTACCTGATGGGTTTGACGAAGGACATCGAAACCATTGAAAGGAGGCAGTTAATTTTATAGTATGGGGTATTAGGGGAGGGTGTGGTGCGGATGTTTTTCCTTTTGTTTCCTTGAAGCTGGAGGGAAGAGTGGGCAGGTGGACGAGTTGGGGATGCAATGTTAAAACAAACGCTTTCTCACTACAACACGTTATTTCCATGACATTTCAACCACCACCTTTATCCTCCGGATACAAACAATTTTTTGTTGCCACTGTTGTACAAAAGATAATATTACACGTATAATAACATATGAGAAATTAGAACTCGTTTCTCTAGAGCTTCGTGCATGAATGGGATGGTTGAGAAATTGAAGGTATTCTGTGAACGCTCTATGAAACACTTAACTGTGAATTACAGATTAATTTTGTATCATTGTGATGTAAAGGAAGTGCCTCAGCAGAACGTAATTTGCACCGTGCTGCACATATTGTTTCTGAGACACTGAGTAGGCCTACACATTATATGTGCTCGAAATGTGAGTGATATACTACGTACACACAAGGAGAAGGAAATCGGCCATGCCCTTTCAAAGGAACCATCCCAGCATTCACCTGAAGCAATTTAGAGAAATCACGGAAAACGTAAATCAGGATGGCCGGACGCAGGTTTGAACCGTTGTCTTCCAGAATTTGAGTCCCATGTTAAACACTGCGCCACCCCTCTCAGTAGTATACACAAGGCTGCCATCAAAAGTGTTTACTTTTAAAATCCACTTAGTTTTGTCTTGCCGTGATACACTCACAAGCTCTTCCACAGACCTTTTTCCGCAAGATGTTTCTATTACTGGCTGCTTAGAAAGTCAACTAAACTGTCTCTGACCTTCAGTCAGACTGATGCTCTTAGCAGACTGATGGAATATGACTTAAAAAAGAATGGAAAACAATAGGTATGATATCACGGCTTTGAATTCCCACTGCATGACGTTGACTCCTAGACCATGCTAGACCACGGATAGATTATTCACAGCAACAGCTCAAGTGGAAATCAACGCTTATCGTGCCATGTGCTCCATACCCCATTATGACAAAAAGATAATGCTGGCATATCCGAAATTCGGAGGTTGGTTGGGTTGAGGCCAGCTTGTAATGGCTAAGGTGTCGATTCGATTCCCGCTGGGAGGTACCAGTTTTTAATAGCCACAAATAGTAAGGCCAAGAAAAGAATACCAGACTGTGCTGTGTTTCCAAATCAGCATTAAACATGTTCATTTGCTACTGACTGGAACACAGTTGGATTAGTTTTGGCTGTCGCAGACAGAAATCGCTGCTCCCCGAAACTCGGTCTTTAGAAAGCTTTCTTACACTAGTATTGTTATTTTAGTTCACAAACCTACCGTCATGTAGGGTCATAGGACCTCCATTTCTTATTTTAAGTGACCTTGAGATTTTTAAAATATTGACACTGGACTGGGATTCCAGCTCCGGCCTCCGATTCGAATTTTTCTGTGGGTTTGAACACTTTGAGATGATCCTGTTCCATCATTTTGTTGTTTCCTCACGATGCCAAACTCCTCCATGTTTCTACGAGTGGAGCGATCCTAACTATTACTGAAAGGGAATTTGATATCTGACACCTCTTTGTGTGAGGTCAACAACGACGATATTCGATGGGCTGGAGCCCCAGTCATCAGAGAGCTATTCGTTGCGTTACCTCTATCCTGAATATGTGCATATCTCGTTACTGGCAAAAAAATAACAAATATTTTATGTCTATTTGTGGCTATAAGACAATAGCAAAGGGTGTCGCATTCGAATCCCTGCCAGGAAAAAATCGCTTTTATCATCGTTTCAGGTTCCAATCTCACGCTATGGGTGAACATATTTAATATTTGACATCTGATTGTTCTTAGTTAACAGTTCATATAGGTACTGGGTTCTACTGCCCATCCATCACCAAAACTTTACTTCATGGCGTTTCACACTTGTGCGTTGCACATTATTACATTCCTATCGTGGTTACTTCTCAGGGGAATTATAAGCTTCATTAGGTTCCCGATTCAGTGTTAAATTGTATAATCTCTAATAACACGTTTTGTAATATTTATTCTATCGCTGTATTAGTTTATATCTGGATTGACTGCCATAATGAGCAGTGTTCCCCAGTGGTCTCTTATTGTAACCACTGTGTATATACTCAAACGACTCAACCCCACAGGGTTTCGGCATTTAGAGGACCTATTTATTTATTTAGCATCCGTGTCATCGTACAAACGATATTGGACTTGTCATACATAGTGACACAGCTACGTTTTTGAGGTTAACCTTTTTTTTTTTTTTTTTTTAAAAAAAGTGTACATCCAGTTCCCATGCAGCAGTTGCGAAGCATTCTTGGGTTTGGTAGTGTCATCTAAAGACAGATGGAGGAGACACTACAAATTTTAAGAAGTTCACTGTACTGAGACAAGGGGGTGCCATTTCAAGTGTTATATTTAACCTCATCTTACAGACAAGATGGATAGGAAATTTAGTAAACTAAACCACAAGGAATTCAAATGCAGAAGGTGAACGTTACTGCACGTGTCTATGCAGATGATGATGCATTAATAAGTAGTTTCAAAATAGAATCAATCTGAATGGTGAAAATTATTACAAAATCGCTGAGAAAACAGGATTACATGTTAATGAAGGAAAGACAGAATATTTGGTCATAAGTAAGAAAATCCAAAGTGATGGATACACTTTCAAGACAGTTCCCCACTTCAGGTACGTAGGATGTCTTTTCAGTAACAACAATAGAACATGCATAGAAACAGATATTCATCTAGGAACAGCAAACAAAGCACCTTTTAGTTTTATCAAAATCTTAAAGAATAGATCACTTAGAACTAACTTCAACATCCGCTTGTATCAATCTACTATTATACCGGTAACCTTACACGGGTGAGCATTAATATTTTGGAACAAAGATGTAGAAAACCTGTTAATATTCGAAAGAAACTTAATAAGAATTATTTTAGAACCGGTACATTAAGAAAATAATATGTAATGGAGAATAAGAAAAAAGGAAGAATTAAGAGAGCTATAAAAAGATCAGAGTGTTCTTGAAGTTCTAAAGGAGAGAAGGTTTTACTAGGCAGGTCATATAGCAAGGATGACGAAAAATAGACTACCCAAAATAGCGTTCAGCATGACGGTAGGTGGAGCAAGAGCAAGCACAAGAGGATGAACATCAAGACTAATGGACAAACAGCGCACTCAATAGAAAAAAATAGAAGAGGCTTGTAAAGCAGCATGAGGTCGATTAGGTCCTTGCCAAATGTAAAGTAAACTAATATACACATCAAAAAAAGTTTTGCATCACCCCCAGTTCCCAGAACTCCTGAATATAGGCGCTGACTGTGGATGTTGTATCACAGACACAGTACCTTTGGCTGTTCAGAGATGTCACTAAACCCGCCCACAGATGTAAACAACCATGCATGAGCAGCGCCTGTTAGATGGAGGGGGCAAGCCTTGCAGAAGTAGCACAACTGGGAGAATGGATAATTTTCAATATTGTCTGAAAAATATGTGGAGGAAAGTAAGGATCATATGTCTAAGTTAAATTATGTTTATGGGCCTGCTGGCACAAGTTCTAGTACTATTCACAATGATTTTGATGCGGAGACATACGTAGTTGGATTTGTGGTTCATGTAGGTGCAGATGATTTTGGTAATGACTATTTTGAGACTATTGATGCTGATACTGATGATGAATTTTATAATGAATTAGATGGTATGGTTTATGTGAAAGTACTAGACAATGATATTAGAAATGGAATGGTAGGATATGATGATTTGGATTTGGAAAAACAAATACATGAAAATCAGATGATACCCATTGAGGTCAGTGACATATTACTATGTCGGTACAGTAAGGAGGATCAAGGTAAGTTAATTAGTAATAAGATACTGAAAGTATTGGAAGTGAATGGGGAGACCGTAGGAAAAGGTGATTACTGTGATAGAATTAAACACACACACACTACTTGTAAGCTACCATTTAGTACTTTACAACCTAAGTTACGAAATGCGTTTCAAGTGAATGCCAATTCAAATTGTAGGGATACTGAAGATAGTTTATTAGAAGAGAATGGATGTAATAAGCATGAAATACTCAGTAGTTCTTGTATTGAACTATCTGCAGGCAACTGGAAGTGAGTTTGTCTATTGGACACTGGTAGCCTGGTAAGTGGTTTGTCTGGTAAATTAAGAGATGGGTTAAAGAACAATGAACAGTACATTGATTTTCCAATTATTGCTGTTAAAATAAAAAGGTAAATTAATCAGTAAGCAAGCATTAATTTCATTTACTCTCAATATTGTTCTGTTTGAGCAAGGATGTCTAGTAATACTGCCTTGAACAAACACATGAACACATGTTGTTACGGATGGATTGGATGCTGAAAGTTAATGCTATGTCTGATTAGCTAAATATGAAATAAAATGTTGCTGTTGTTGTGGTCTTCAGTCCTGAGACTGGTTTGATGCAGCTCTCCATGCTACTCGTTCCTGTACAAGCCTCTTCATCCCAGTACCTACTGCAACCTACATCCTTCTGAATCTGCTTAGTGTATTCATCTCTTCGTCTCCCTCTACGATTTTTACCCTCCACGCTGTCCTCCAATACTAAATTGGTGATCCCTTGATGCCTCAGAACATGTCCTACCAATTGATCCCTTCTTCTAGTCAAGTTGTGCCACAAACTTCTCTTCTCCCCAATCCTATTCAATATTTCCTCATTGGTTATGTGATCTACCCATCTAATCTTCAGCATTCTTCTGTAGCACCACATTTCGAAAGCTTCTATTCTCTTCTTGTCCAAACTATTTACTGTCCATGTTTCACTTCCATACATGGCTACAAATACTTTCAGAAATGACTTCCTCACACTTAAATCTATACTCGATGTCAACAAATTTCTCTTCTTCAGAAACGCTTTCCTTGCCATTGCCAGTCTACATTTTATATCATCTCTACTTCGACCATCATCAGTTATTTTGCTCCCCAAATCGCAATACTACTTTAAGTGTCATTTCCTAATCTAATTCCCTCAGCATCACCCACTTAATTCGACTACATTCCATTATCCTCGTTTTGCTTTTGTTGATGTTCATCTTATATCCTCCTTTCAAGACACTATCCATTCCATTCAACTGCTCTTCCAAGTCCTTTGCTGTCTCTGATACAATTACAATATCATCGGCGAACCTCAAAGTTTTTATTTCTTCTCCATGGATTTTAATACCTACTCCGAATTTTTCTTTTGTTTCCTTCACTGCTTGCTCAATATACAGATTGAATAACATCGGGGATAGGCTACAGCCCTGTCTCACTCCCTTCGCAACCACTGCTTCCCTTTCATGCCCCTCAACTCTTATAACTGCCATCTGGTTTCTGTACAAATTGTAAATAGCCTTTTGCTCCCTGTATTTTACCCCTGCCACCTGCAGAATTTGAAAGAGAGTATTCCAGCCAACATTGTCAAAAGCTTTCTCTAAGTCTACAAATGCTAGAAACGTCAGTTTGCCCTTCCTTAATCTATTTTCTAAGATGAGTCGTAGGGTCAGTATTGCCTCGCGTGTTCCAGCATTTCTACAGAATCCAAACTGATCTTCCCCGAGGTCGGCTTCTACTAATTTTTCCATTCTTCTGTAAAGAATTCATGTTAGTATTTTGCTCTACCACTTGCCCGCGAAAGGCAAAGGTCCTGAGTTCGAGTCTCGGTCGGGCACACAGTTTTAATCTGCCAGGAAGTTTCATATCAGCGCACACTCCGCTGCAGAGTGAAAATCTCATTCTGGAAACATCCCCCAGGCTGTGGCTAAGCCATGTCGCCACTATATCCTTTCTTTCAGGAGTGCTAGTTCTGCAAGGTTCGCAGAAGAGTTTCTGTAAAGTTTGGAAGGTAGGAGACGAGATACTGGCAGAAGTAAAGCTGTTGAGTACCGGGCGTGAGTCGTGCTTCGGTAGCTCAGATGGTAGAGCACTTGCCCGCGAAAGGCAAAGGTCCCGAGTTCGAGTCTCGGTCGGGCACACAGTTTTAATCTGCCAGGAAGTTTCAAAAACCCTTTTGTTTGCTGATGACACCTCTGTACTCATATCTGCACCCGAACAAATTCTCCAATCTAATATAGATAGGACCACAGATCAAATAAGTCAATGCCTTCAAAGTAACAGGCTGCTTCTTAATGCAAAAAATACAATTGGAATAACCTTCCGCACTGCCCAAAACAGAAATCCATTACTACCAACTATATCACTGGAAAAAAATAATGTTAAACTTGAAAATGAAATAAAATGTTTGGGGGTCACCATTACTGGTACGCTCACATGGAAAAGGCACATTGACGTTACCAGCACATAACTTAGTAAAGTATGCTTCATGATTAGGTCAATAAGGAACGTCACTAACACAAGTACCCTAACCACAGTGTACCATGCACTCTTTCACTCTGTACTTAACTACGAAATCATCTTCTGGGGCCAAAATTCTGAATCAATTAAGATATTCAAACTGCAAAAGAAGATAGTCAGAACAATTATGTTCAAAAAACAAAGAGACACTTGTAAACCATTATTTAAGAAACTAAATATTTTGCCCCTCCCATGCCAACACATACTAGAATTATTATTCTTTACCAAAAAAAGTATCAACAAAATTAGCAAAAATATGGATTACCACAATTAAGACACAAGATCAAAAACCTCTCGAAGAATACTTCCCCACTCAACAAAACTGTACAGTGATGGTGTCAAGTGCATGGGAATAAAATTATATAACCACCTTCCAACTTTTATACAAGAAATCGAAGAAATAAATAAATTCAAACAGATGATGAAACCTCTTTTAATAAAAGACTGCTTTTATACCATCCAGGAATATTTGGAATCAAAATTGTCTTAGTGCATGATAATGTATCAAAGCTGAATGTTATTAAGTCAATTTTGCCACATCATGTAACAATTATCTGTATAGCTGTAACTTTAAGTAACATAATTTGTAGGTAATGTAAAACAATCATTCTTCTGTGTTCTTGTTTACTGTTTTAGACTCCTGTAAACTGTATATTTGTATTGACTTACCCCATATCAGTTGTACAAGCCATAGTACTGATTTGATCTACGGGACAAATAATAAATAAATAAATAAATAAATACAACTTCTATGCTTTGGATTTACGCTGATTTTGATTATCTATCTTGATTCATGGTATTGGTATTTTATGATGATAAGTACAATAATTTGCTTAATACACTCTACTTTGATGATATTTTCTGAGGTTTAATATGATCACACCTCAGGACGGTACACTCTTTGTGTATACTATGTGCCTGGCAAGCACAAGGGCCCCACCTAATGTAGTATCTGCTTCTACATCTTCATATTTCGTTACTATATTACTTATTTACACCATTTACACTTAGTTTCTAGTCACATGTCTAAGTCAATTCTTGGTACATGAAATGCTTCACTGAGCTGAAAATAGTACCTCATCACATCTATACTGACAGGAGTGACAACAATATTAATTATGAAGAAAATATAGCCAACTGAATGGTACACATGCATTTGTCTACCTGACACTCTAGTTGATCAGCAGGAACTATGGTATAATCTTGGTCACTTGTATAATATTTGGTATTATTTCACATCTTTATGATTATATGATTATGGAACATTATGTGAATCTGAAACACTTTGTACATACACGATTATTATGGTGACTTTTGGTGACAATCGACATAATTTACATTGCATACACTTAGCCTGCTTTTTGAAGTTTATACATATTCTATGAATTTCAATAATTTACTTATTATTTACTTTATCTTGACTACAATGAATTCCATTGCTTGTGGTAAATCTGCTGTTGTCTTTGAAAGCTTTTGATTAGTATAATTTAGGTGTATTTTGCTTCCTGTTGTTCTAGGGTGACAATAGTACTAAGAGTGGATTTTGGCTGCATGGATACAGATGACCACGGTCTTGATGAGACATATGTGTTGGCTGATTAATCTGAGGAAGGCATCAGTCAGATAGTAAATATTTTGGTTGGATGCCTTGGTTGGACATTAACCATTATTTTGACACACCAATTACACATGGTGTTTATGCTATGTTTCAGTATGTCAAGAGAATTACTTTGCTTTGCATTATGCTTGTGCTTTTCTTTATATTTGATTCTGTATATGCTTTGTGTCATGTTTTCTATATTGCTTGTTAGCATTCATCATATATATCCTTTAGTACTTTGGTGCTCAACACTGACATGTAGTATTTTGATCCACATCTTAAACATTTATATTTTCTGCATGTTACCAACTGATAGTGACTGATCATTGCCTACAAGATCATTTTCATTACATTTTATTACATCATGAGCATGAGTAAATTTGCTTATCTGGAAGATTTTTCCATATTTGAGATCAGTTGTAAGCATTGTTGATACTTCACTGTATCACTGAACCTTTGTGCTCTCAATACTAACATCTGCTTGTCTTATGGTAGTAGGTGTATTTGTTTGGAACTTCTTACTGGTTAGTATTCAGCGGTTTGGATTTTTCAGGTCAGTCCAAATGTCACAAACAGAGGCCTTGAACATTTTTGTCTGGAATTTGAATTTCCACATCAGATTGATTTGCATATTTGCATACTTATATCTCATGGTTTTTGAGAGTTTAGGTAATTGATTATGGAATTTGTTACTGGTTAGTACCCGTCAGACTTGATGTTTTCAGGTTGGTCCGACTGTCGCAAATGATGGTCTTGAACATTTTCCGTTTGGAATGAGATTTTCACTTTGCAGTGGAGCGTGCGCTGATATGAAACTTCCTGACAGATTAAAACTGTGCGCCAGACCGAGACTCGAATTCAGAACCTTTGCCTTTCACGAGCAAGTGTTCTACCATCTGAGCTACCCAAGCATGACTCACAGCCCATCCCCACAGCTTCAATTCTGACAGTAGCTTGTGTCCTAACTTCCAAACCCAACAGAACCTCATCTGCAAGCCTTGCAGAACTGGCACAACTGGGAGAATGGATAATTTTCAATATTGTCTGAAAAATATGTGGAGGAAAGTAAGGATCATATGTCTAAGTTAAATTATGTTTATTGGCCTGCTGGCACAAGTTCTAGTACCATTCATAATGATTTTGATGTGGAGACATACATAGTTGGATTTGTGGTTCATGTAAGTGCAGAAGATGTTGCTAATGACTATTTTGAGACTATTGATGCTGATACTGATGATGAATTTTATAATGAATTAGATGGTATGGTTTATGTGAAAGTACTAGACAATGATATTAGAAATGGAATGGTAGGATATGATGATTTGGATTTGGAAAAACAAATACATGAAAATCAGATGATACCCATTGAGGTCAGTGACATATTACATTTTTGGTACAGTAAGGAGGATCAAGGTAAGCTAGTTAGTAATAAGTTACTGAAAATATTGTAAGCGAATAGGAAGACTATAGGAAAAGACGGTATTGAGGGTAGTCTTAAACGCACACACTAGTTGTAAGCTACATTTTAGTACTTTACAATCAAAGTTAGGAAATGAGGTTCAAGTGAACGCTGAATTAAATTGTACAGATATTGCAGATGATTTATTGGAAGCAGATGGATGTAACAAGCATGAAATACTTGGTAGACCTTATATTGAAATATCTATAGGCAACGGGAAGGGAGTTTGTCTATCGGATACTGGTAGCCAGGGAAGCGGTGTGTCTGGTAAATTAAGAGATAGATTAAAGGACATTGAACAGTGCATTGAGTTTACAGTTACTGCAGTTAAAACAAAAGGAACCTCAGGGAAAGTTAGTAAATTAATCAGTAGGCAAGCATTAATTTCATTTACTGTCAGTAATGTTGTATTTGAACAGGGATGTCTGGTAATTACTGACTTGAATGAACACATGAACACATGTTAAGGATGGATTGGATGCTGAAAGTATATCTACGTTTAATTAGTTAAATATTAAGTTAAATTATATTGATGCAAAATCTGGTCTTCATGGTGAAACTAAATTATATATAATGTTTGAGGAAAATTGTAGCAATAATTTAAGATGAGTAGAAGTATTTGATGACAAAAACTATTGAGATGAAGATATGGAGTATTTTGATAACCAAGTGGTTAGTGAAGAATTTTCTCAGTTTGTTTTTGATAAAATTTAAGTCTGCATACAGTTTAAGTAGCAAAGAAAAGAGTGACTTGGATGGATACCTGTGGGAATATAATAGCTTTTTCAGTGTCAAGCCAGGCAGCATAAGAGATTAAATGTCTAAGTTAAAATTAAGACCACATGAATCATTTCTCATTAAGCCATATTGTGTACATTATTGTAAGAGGAAGGTTGTTGAAATCTAGTCTTGCAGGACAGAGAGGATTAGGTTGTGGTTGTGGAAAGGGTCCGAAATCACTTATTGTTAGTTGCACAAAACACACAAACTTTATTAAACTTTATTCACCTAAAGACACTTAATCAGACATGCCCCTCAAAGGATACAGATACAGCACAGCTGAAGGTCCAAACACAAGTTATAAAAATTGCTTTAAGGAATACACATAGGTGAAGGCCTTAGTTAAAAAAGAAAGAAAGAAATTTACATAAATACTTGGCTCAAGGCCACATACTGTGCATAGAACAACTCAAGGATTAAGGCCTAGATAACCAGAATTTCAGATAGAGAAGAAAATTTTAAGGGTTTAAACAAGTAATTTTCAAATTTTAATTTAAGACAGCTGAAGGCCTTAACTTAAAAATATTTGACATAAAGCTTGGCTGAAGGGCACATACTAAACATTGAAGAAATGAAGGCTTAAGCCTGAATAAGAAAGATTTGAAGTAGAGCAAAATCTTCTTTTTTAAAATAAGTTTCAAGCAATTCAATCTTGAAACCTTAACTCAAGTTGACTGAAGGCCTTATTTTAAAATTAAAACAAACTAAATTAATAGGCAGCTGAAGGCCTCGCACAGTACTTGAGACAAAAATCGCAATCTAAAAACAACAGAACAATGGTGCTCACAAGTGTTCCAAGGGTTGACCTGAGGAGGTAACTGTAACATAAGGTTACGTGAGATAGGCAGCCAAAAATAAGATTAAGTTATCAGCTGGCAACCTGACCCAGGGATGGCTGAAGGACTGACCAACAACCTAATCAATTCCCTTCTGCCGATCGAGGGCACAACAATGGAAAATATAAGCCGAGGATGAAGGTACCAGCAGCACTACGTCTTCAAAATTGGTGTCTAAAACAGCCAAGGCACAATAACCACTCAAAAATATGAACAACACCAAAGGCTGTCAAACTACACACAATACAGATAGCACAATATGGCGAGGAAACACACACTCGCTGCTCTGTTCTAACTGACCAACTGTCCACTCCAGTATGCAGACGGCATTATCATAACTACTCAGTGGAAATCACACAAGCTACACACAGTTCCACATAAACACATGCACCAAGAACTCAAACCATCCTAAAACCCAATCACTGTGGAACAACAAGGAAGAATCACATGTCAATACACACAGAAAACCCAGAAACAGTCAGTGACCAAATACGCGTCAGCCAGTGAGATGACCAACCAAGGTCATCCCCACTCAAGTTATGTGTGTGAGCAACGGTCGGGCAAGTTAGTGCTGTCTGGAGCTCACCTCAGCTCCATCCCGACTCAACTCAATGTCTGTTCAGAATTCGGAGATGTGGTGACCCGGGCTCGGAGCCAACCATGCAGAGGTAACACTTCCCCATTGGACACCTGACATCTCTGCACAAGGAAGAAACCGACCCACGTCCGGCAAGATGACCAACTGACGAGGCCCAGAAATGGTCAAAAGACCAAATACACGTCAACCAGTGATACGACCGACCAAATGACCAACCAACGGTCATTCCCACTCCAGTCTCCTTCTGTCGGACAGTACATGTGAGTCACTAGCGGTAGGCGAGTACTGGTTATCCGCACCTCACTGGCGCTCCATCCCAAATGAACTTCCAATACACGACAAGCCAGAAATACTAGCGGTCCCTTCAAAGTTAATATGAGAGTGCTCTTATCAATATGAGCTGATGGTGACACTCACAGGCGGCAAGCCAGCAACTAAGTAATGCCAGTAAATTGAAAAAGAAATGAGGAAACAGTTCCATAAAGTCAAGCTATCAAGCAAGTAAGGGCGTTAACACAAGTCATGCATAGCTCAGTTGTTGAGAAGGAATTAGAGAATTTGCATAGTTCTGGTTTAATATGACCAACCATTACTTTGGTTGGGGGAGGGGGGACGGGGGGTGTTTACACTCTCTGTGTGTATCATGTGTATGGCAACCACAAGGGACCCAATTAATCTAGTATCTCCTTCAGCAACATTATACATCAGTACTACATTCACAAACATACTCATACACACCTCTATGCTTTGGATTTATGCTGATTTTGATTATCTATTTTGATTCATGATATTGGTATTTTATTTTGTGAGGTAAAATAATTTGATGATATTTTCTGCGGTTTAATATGACCAACCATCAGGAGGCTACAATCTCTGTGTGTACTATGTGCCTGGCAAGCACAAGGGCCCCAGCTAATGTAGTATCTGCTTCTACATCTCTATACTTCAGTACTACATTACTTATTTACACCATTTACATTTAGTTTCTAGCCACATGACTAAGTCAATTCTTGGTACATGAAATGCTTCGCTGATTTGAAAATAGTATCTCATCACATCTATACTGACAGGACTGACAACAATATTAATTTTGAAGGCAAGTATAGCCAACTGAATGGTACACATGCATTTGTCTACTTGACACTCTAGTTGATCAGCAGGAACTATGGTATAATCTTCGTCACTTGTATAATATTTGGTATTATTTCACATCTTTATGATTATATGATTATGCAACATCATGTGAATCTGCAACACTTTGTACATATACCATTATTATGGTGACTTTTGGTGACAATCGACATAATTTACATTGCATACACTTAGCCTGCTATTTGAAGTTTATACATATTCTATGGATTTCAATAATTTACTTATTATTTACTTTATCTTGACTACAATGAATCCCATTGCTTGTGGTAAATCTGCTGTTGTCTTTGAAAGCTTTTGATTAGTATAATTTAGGTGTATTTTGCTTCCTGTTGTTCTAGGGTGACAATAGTACTAAGAGTGGATTTTGGCTGCATGGATACAGATGAACACAATCTTGATGAGACATATGCGTTGGCTGATTAATCTGAGGAAGGCATCAGTCAGATAGTAAATATTTTGGTTGGATGCTTTGGCTGGACATTAACCATTATTTTGAAACACCAATTACACATGGTGTTTATGCTATGTTTCAGTATGTCAAGAGAATTACTCTGCTTTGCATTATGCTTGTGCTTTTCTTTATATTTGATTCTGTATATGCTTTGTGTCATATTTTCTATATTGGTTGTTAGCATTCATCATATATATTCTTTAGTACTTTGATTCCCAACAAGGACATGTGGTTTTTTTGATGCACATCTTAAACATTTATATTTTCTGCACATTACCAACTGATAGTGACAGAACATCACCTACAATATCATTTTCACCAAATTTCATTACATCATGAACATGAATAATTTAGCTTATCTGGAAGGTTTTTCCATATTGGACACGAGTTGTAATCATTGTGTATGCTTCACTGTATCACTGAACCTTTGTGCTCCCAATATTAACATCTGCTTGTCTTATGGTAGTAGGTGATATTTGCCTGGAACTTGAAGTTCACCATCACATCGATTAGCATATTTGCACACTTGTTTCTCATGGATTTTGAGATTTTAGCTAATTGATTATGAATTTTTTTACTGGTTAGTACCATGCGGATGGGATTTTTTCATGTTGGTCTGATTGTCGCAAATGATGGTCTTGGACATTT
The DNA here is from genome assembly GCF_021461395.2 of Schistocerca americana. Taxonomy (NCBI): domain Eukaryota; kingdom Metazoa; phylum Arthropoda; class Insecta; order Orthoptera; family Acrididae; genus Schistocerca; species Schistocerca americana. The sequence goes on along the minus strand of NC_060122.1, from coordinate 26,660,134 downwards.
TCAGTTTGGAATGAGATTTTCACTCTGCTGTGGAGTGTGCATTGATATGAAACTCCCTGGTAGATTTAAACTGTGTGCCAGACCAAGACTCATACAAGTAGCAAGTACAACACAAATGACAGCAGCAGCAGCAGCAGCATCACCCCCACCACCATCACCACCGACAACATCAACAAAAACAAAGGCAACAACAACAGCAACAGAAGAAACAGCAATAACAACTAAACCTTTGTCAATAGCAAAATAACCATCAGTAGCTGAGGAAAAACCAACATCAGTTACAGCAGCACCCCCACCTCCAGCAGAAACAGTGTCAGTAAAAAAAAGCAAACACAATCACTCTACAAGAAACCATGTCACCGACAGCACCAACAGCAGCAGCCACTGAACTTCCAATAATAGCAGCAGCTGATCAACACTGTTGGAGGAGGAGCCAAAGGCTAGGTACAGCTGCCTCACTTAGTGATGATGTTTTATGGCACCAAACGAGGAAAAGGAAGAGATTGTGACAAATCAGTCTCAAAAATTGCAGATAAGTGTCAAAAATCACCAAGAAAGCACACTTCACCAGGTAATGACAAAATAACAAATACATGCAAAACTCATTATCGTCGCAGTGTTTGTAAAAATGGTGGAGTATGTGTATTCACTAGGATTGGGCTGCAGAATTGAAACATACCATGTAAATATTAAGAAAAATTTTGAATCATGTGCCATAAAGCTAAAATCTGAGGACAAGCATAAAAAACTAATTGTCATATCAATACACAGGTCACCACTAGGTGACACAAACATTTTTTTTTTAATTTGTAAGCAGTGCTAAACATTTTGTATACCAATGAAGTGATCTTGTTAATATGTGGCGATTTTAACATCAACCTGTTAATTGAAACTGAAGAAAAAAGACACCTTTTGAGTATCCTAAACAGCTTTCACATGAAATCACTCTTCACAGACCGTACTAGAATATCAGAGTCATCTTCGTCCCTATTAGAAAATATCTTTACAAATATCAAAAATGATGTTACTGAGGCACAAAACAAAAACTTATGTCTCTCAGACCACAACATACTAGTAACAAGCATAAATTCTTTTGTACCTGAGGTGGTTAAATACAAGTGGGAATATAAAAGGCACTTCCACCCAGAAAAGGATAATATTTTTATTCAGTCATTAGCAAAAGAAACCTGGGAAGATGTATACTCAAAATCATCAACTGATGAATCATTCAATGCATTTTATAATACTTTCATGTGCATATTTCAGACGTGTTTTCCAAAAAACTGACAAGAATTAATGTCATGCCAAGAAACAGCAGCCACTGGATAACACCTGCTATCAGAGTATCCAGTCAAAAGCTAAAACTTCTCCATCAACTGAGGAAAGACAACCAACATGAACACTTTGCAGAATATGTTAAGACATTTAAGAAAATGTATACAAAAGTAATCCAAGACAATGCACAGTGACAAAGTAATCATAGGGGCAGCAAACAACTCAAAAGCAACATGGAATATAGTAAGAAAGGAAACAAACAAAAGTGTTAAAAAGCAAGATAGCATTATATTAAAAGATGATTGTGGTGTGTTACTCAGAAATGGTACTCTAGCAAATTACATAAATGACTATTTCATAAACACTTCAGTCAATCTGAGTAAAAATTTTGCTAGTAATTGTAGTACCACAGTTCAAAGACACCAAAGTGATAATTCAATATTGCTATGTCCCACAAATAAATTAGAAGTTCTTAAGATAATAAAAACAATGATGAATAAAATGTCCTCTGGAACTCATGAGGTACCAGGTTCAGTCATAATTAAATGTGCTAGTGTCATAGCAGAACCACTCTCACATATCATTAACAGAAGGGATGTTCCCACAAAGATTAAAAATAAAACCTTTATATAAAAAGGGTAATATATATGTAGTGGGAAACTATACACCAATAGCTTTGTTATCTGTATTTGCAAAAATAATATATCCATCATGAAAAATATAATTACAAATTACCTCAAAAAATTCAATCTCTTGTCGGTAAACCAATATGGTTTTTGCAGAGGCATGAATACAGATACAGCAATTACCAAATTCCTCTGAAACATTGTAATAGGACTTGACAGAAATAACAGTACAGTAGGAATAAACTTGGACTTATTGTAGGCATTTGATACTGTTGATCATGATGCCCTGCTAGACAAACTAGAAGCTATAGGTATGTGAGGAGGCACTTGGAGAACAACAAATATCAAGTCTGTGTATTAGATGATAGTCATGCAAAGGGTGTGGCACAGATAATAAATGATCAGCAGTCCCAATTTAGAGTAACAGGCATTGTCAAACCTGGTGCTCCCCTTAATGAAATAGTAAATAATCATGAAAACTTAGTTAAGACTGGAACATGCTGTGTGCTAATAGGTGGAGCAAATGACATATGCAAAAATGAAAGCCAACTAGTGACAAGGGCACTTCAAACAACCCTAAAAAAGCTGTCAGATCTAAATTTAAAGGTTCTCGTTGTAAGTGTGCCACATAGACATGATCTAATCGAGGAATCATGTGTAAACAAAGAACTTAAGTCAACAAATAATAAATATAGGAAGATCTGCTGTGCTTTTAGATGTGCAACTTTTGTGGATGCAAACAGCTCAGAGAGAAATCATTTCACGAGACATGGACAGCAAAGGAACTATTACGGAAAAAAGATGATGGGTGAAAAGATACTAGAAGAAATAAGCCATATATCAATAGAAAAGTTCCCTAAAATCCCACTCCAAATGAGGGCAGAAGCAGAAGAAATGCAAACCTTAACAAGAGCAACATTTGCTGAAGCACTAAAAACATCAACATCTGCTATAGTTAATTTTAAAATGTCATCAGCTGCCACAGCTAGTATAAACAATCAATCAGCATCATCCATTTCAAGTAGGAAAAGCAACATAAACAAGAAACCTGTGGTACAACAGGATTTTTGGTATCCAGCCATAATGAAAACTCCAAGTTAACAGTGTTAAACGAAAGGAGAAATACCATCAGTGCTCACTCCCCTGTTCTAAAGATTATGACTCTAAATGTGCAGTGCCTCAAGAACAAATATTGTGAACTTGAAATAGCAGTAAGTAACACCCAACCTGATGTCTTGAGTATTACTGAACACTGGTGTAAGGACCATGAAATTAGTAGTATTCATATTAATCCATTGAAACTGGCAAATCAATATGGTAGGAAAATTGGAAAAGGTGGTGGAGTCGGAATTTACCTTAGATAAGAGTTAGAATTTAAAAAGAGATGTGAAGCAGAGAACTTAAGTATTGAAAAGTGTTTTGAAGCACGTGCTGTCCAGCTATATGGCCTGATGAAAAAAGTCATAATCATAACAGTGCATAGGTCACCACGTGGAAACAAAGAAGTCTTTTTTGATAAATTAGAATTGTTGCTAAATACTTTTTACAAAAAAGAAACTGTGATTATTCTTTACGGTGATTTCAATATTAATCTTCTAGATGAAAGTCAACAAAAAAGACAATTTTTGGACATATTAAAGAGTTTCAACATGTCACCACACATAAACAATTCAACAATAATAACAAAAACCTCCAATAGCCTTATTGATAACATTTTCTCAAATATGTCAACAACTGACATAGAGGTAACAAACATAGATTTAGGATTGTCTGACCACAATGCTCTCACCATTGAAATCCCTTTAAGGTCAAAGGAAGATAAAGTTGTAAATTATATTTACAAAAGAAGCTTCTCTGCGGATGGCTGTCATCAGTTCATAAGTATCTTAGGAAATGAAAATTGGTTAGATGTTATGAAACAAACAAGTGCAGATGAGGCATATTGTGTATTTGCATCGATTTATATGATGGACTTTGAGATATGTTTTCCAAAGAAACTGACCATAATCGAGTGTACTGGACACATAAAGTCAAGTTCTTGGATGACTCTTGGCATTAAGAAATCATGTGAAAACATGAAAAAACTGAATTCAGAGTTGAGGGAGTGTGCAGATAATGATTTTATAGAATATGTAAAAAGGTATAGGAAAATATACTGCAGAGCAATTGCAAATTCAAAGTTACTAAGTAATGATATGGAAATAAAACAGTCCAGAAATAAAACTAAAATAGCATAGGAAATAGTGAGAAAAGAAACTGGGGTACCTATCAAAGATAAGGAAATTATTCTAAAAGATGAGAAGAATAAAATGGTGGATAAATATGCCATACCTAATTATATAAATAAATACTTTTTAAATGTACCCCAGACATTAAGAAGGAATTTTGGAGAGCAGATTAAGATGGCAGCACCCAAGGCAGCCAGCAGTATGATGGCTGTCCCAACAAACGAAAAGGAAGTTTTAAAAGTGATTAAAAGTCTGAAGTCCAAAATGTCAGCTGGAGTAGATGACGTACCAGTAACACTAGTAAAGAAAATAGTGAAACAATTGGCGTACAAAGCAAACTTGTCCATGGCTGAGGGCATGTTTCCACAGAAACTGGAATTTCTAACGTCGTTTCCCTGTTGAAAAAGGGTGAAAAGCTTAAAATAGAAAACTACAGACCTGTTTCACTTCTCCCAACTTTCTCTAAGGTTTTAGAGATACTAATGAAATATAGAGTCACACATTATCTTAATATCCACAATCTGATAAACAGTAATCAGCACGGATTTCAAGCTGGGAGAAGTACCGAAACAGCTGTACTGCAATACACTAAAGAAATAATCAGTAAATTGGAAGAATGAAAAAGTGTAGTCGGGATAAATCTAGATTTGTCAAAAGCCTTTGACACTCTTGACTACAGCATACTTTTGGAAAAGCTTGAAGCTATAGGTATTAGAGGACCAGTAAGAAAGTGGTTTGAGTCGTATCTGAAAAAGAGGATACAGGTGGTTAAAATTACAGCACCAAATATCAACCAAAAAATTAAAGTAAGATCAGATCCAAGGGAGGTCACAGTAGGAGTACCCCAAGGAAGTGTATTAGGCCCCTTGCTGTTCCTCATTTACATTAATGATATTCAGGTGTCAGAGAGAAAAGCTAGAATTATGTTATCTGCTGATGATACTACTTTAATAGTTAGTGATATGAAGCAGTCATTGCACAGTACTGTGGGCCATGTCCTACAAGATATACAAAAATGGTTTAGTGCAAACAAGCTAACACTGAATTTAAAAAAAGAAAAAAACTAATTATGCACAATATGGAAAAATAAGTGAACATGATGACCTAAATCCCACCATGGAGGGCAAACAACTTGATAGAGTACAGTGTGCAAAATTTCTGGGTATGCACATTGATAAGAAGATAAACTGGAAGGACCATGTGGTGAGCTTAGCACTAAAACTAAATTCAGCATGTTTTGTACTTAGAATAATTTCAAGAGTTTGTGGTGATGACTGTACCAGATTAGTATATTTTGGCTATTTCAAGTCAACTGCATCCTATGGGATAGTATTCTGGGGAAAAACAAATTGTCGTCTAAATGAGATTTTCAAATTACAAAAATTCGCTATTTGGATAATGACCCAGAGCCCACCTCAAACACATGGTAGGCCCCTTTTTAAAGCATTGAAAATGTTAACAATTCCATCATTATACATTCTGAAATGTCTGTTGGTGATCAAAAGAAATCAGGACAAAATGAAAACCAATACAGACTACCATAATTACGATACACGGCACTGTAAAGATCCCCACTTACAAGCTGTAACAAGGACCCGAAGTCAGAAACATGTGTGGTGTCACCGCCAGACACCACACTTGCTAGGTGGTAGCTTAAATCGGCCGCAGTCCATTTAGTACAAGTCGGACCCGCGTGTCGCCACTGTGTGATCGCAGACCGAGCGCCACCACAAGGCAGGTCTCGAGATACGGGATAGCACTCGCCCCAGTTGTACGGATGACATTGCTAGCGACTATACGGACGAAGCCTTCCACTCATTTGCCGAGAGACAGTTAGAATAGCCTTCTGCTAAGTCCATGGCTACGACCTAGCAAGGCGCCATTAGCCTTACCTAGTTTGAGAGTTATCGTATGAAATGTCTCATCAAGAACGTTGTAAACCAACAAAGAATAAAGTTAAGTATTCGAGGAGCTGCATACTTTTCTTATTAGCATTCAATAGTTATACTGTTCCAGACTTCACGCCAGTCGGCGTGTGTGTACGCGTGCCTTTCTTTCGGCTACCCGTCACTGTGGACTGGCTGCCTTAGCAGTCCACAACAACATGTATATAATCAAGGCATCAAACTTTTTAATGCACTACCAAAACATATCAAAGAGCTGGAAAATGAGGATAAATTTAAAACTGTTATAAAGAATCACATGCTTGACAAATGTTATTACAGTGTAAGTGAATTTCTATGCTCAACTGCATTAGAATATAAAGAACAACATGCTTGACAAATGTTATTACGGCATAAGTGAATACCTCTGCACACTGTATAACAATATATGTTTAAGTTAATGTGACAAATGGAATTACATCAATGAATATGTCTGTCAAGCACATAAGAAGATTAAGAACCACATGATTAACAAATGTCACTACAGTATAAGTGAATAGCTCTGCTCAACTGTATAAGAATGTATGATATCATAAATGTGACAAATGAAATCACAACATGAAGGAATAGGTCTGTCAAGCACATACGAAATTATGTTATAAAAACACTTATTAGTTGTATATTGTATTAAACACAAGATAGATTCATATGAATTCAGCATAGAAAAAATTTTGTGAAGATATTATATAGTTGTTAAAATGAATCCTGACAAATCCTTTATTACAAATGTGATCATTGGGATGATAATAAATAAATAAATTAATTAATTAAAATGGTTTCAGTCATATCTCCACAACAGAAAAAAGATATGAGAAATTACTTCAGCAAACAATAAAAATCAAAGCATTGAGTACAGATCGGACATGCAGACTGTACCAATCAGAGTACATCAGGGCAGCATTCTAGGACCTCTCTTATTTCTTATATATATAAATGATATCAAGATCCGAATCAGTGGTATGCACGTAACTTTGTTTGCTGATGACACAAATATTGTTGTAACAGACATAAATAGGGTATTGCCAACATGTGCAAGAAGAGTTTTGGAATATTTAAAAACTGGTTTGTACTGAACAGTTTAACTAATTATATACATTACAGGAAAACAGAGTCTCATCATGATGTGAACCTCAAAATTCGAAGTAACCAAATTGAAAGGGTAGCTGCCATAAAATTCTTAGGTGTGCAAATTGATGAAAATTTAGACTGGAAACTCCACATTCTCTACCCCACTAACAAGTTTTTAGTACTGTGTGTAGTAGAGAGTGTAGCAGAGCTGTCTACTTTGCTTACATCCATTCAGCTATCACCTATGGACTAACACTCTGGGGTCATAATAAGGCAAACATGAAAACCATCTTCATCTTACAAAAACGAGCTGTCAGAATAATTTCAAACAGTACAAGGCTAACACCTTCCAAACAGTTATCTCAACATCTAAATATCCTACCCTTGCCATGCCTCTATACAAAGAAAGTGTTGTTAATATAAAAATGCACATTGCTAATTACAAAACCAACACAGATCTTAATTCCTACAATACAAGAATGGGCAATGGCATCCACATAAAGAGAGTAAACAAACCAACATTCTGGGTATTACTTTGTACAAAAAACTTCCAACTCAGCAAAAAGAAATAAAAACATTGTCTACATTCAAGGAAGCAATATGTGCTATTATAGTATAAATGAATATCTGCAGAAACCTTGTAGCAAGTAACTACATTCATTTACTATATGTTAATAGTATTATAAATCAAATGCTTGCCACAGCCTCAAGGTTAATTTTTCTGAACAAAAGCGTTAAATTAATTAAATAATTGTAATGTATTTCATGTAAAAGATCCTTCTCATACTTCTATATTGTCACATAGAAGAAGGTGTAATTAGATGAATGACAAACACTAACTTCACTTAACGAAGGTTTATTCAGCACTTGTACATACAAGAGTGTGGAGCGAACTGCCTCCAGCCAGAACACATACAGTATATATACAGCTACAGAACATTTCAATACAGTGATCTTGGCATCTGTGGATACTTCTAGAATGTACTCAAACCAAATATAGAAATTAAAATTGCACAGTTGAGGTGAGTTTTGAACTCACGACCCTCCATGCAACAATTTAGTACCATAACCACCACACCACAGTGCTGCTCAGCTTCTCCTGTGATCAGATTATTACAGTAATCAAAGTTGTATTGCCCAAAAACATTGTGATTGGTACAATGAACCATTGTATTATGCAGGAAACTGTGCACCCTTATCTTATTTTTGTTATACTATGTTCTTTGACGAAATCTAATAATGTACAATGTTGCTGGATGATTCCACGTGGGAAAATATATATAAAAAACAAAGATGCTATTAACTTACCAAACGAGAAAGTGATGGTATGTTGATAGAAACAATAAAAAACACACACAAATTTCAAGCTTTCACAACCCAAGGTTGCTTCATCAGGAAAGAGGGAAGGAGAGGGAAAGACGAAAGGATGCCTCACATATACAGACACAGGCAGACATATAGGTGAGTAGCAACTTTCCTTCTCTGGTACTGTTACATTCCATCCAAATTTTCCATTGTTTGTAGTATTAATAACGTGGCACATGTATCTGAAGTTGAACAGAAGGAACATCAGATTTCTCATTTATGTTTTGATTAAAAGTTTTGGAATACATGTTTAATTATAGAGATGTAGGTACTAATCACAAACCAGAATGTGAGAGTAATGAGAATTTTGATGTAGTGTGTACTAATGGTTGGTAAGTTTGAGATTGGTAGCATACTCCAAACGAATGTAGGTGAGAATGAGAATTTCACTCTGCAGCGGAGTGTGCGCTGATATGAAACTTCCTGGCAGATTAAAACTGTGTGCCCGACCGAGACTCGAACTCGGGACCTTTGCCTTTCGCGGGCAAGTGCTCTACCAACTGAGCTACCGAAGCACGACTCACGCCCAGTACTCACAGCTTTACTTCTGCCAGTACCTCGTCTCCTACCTTCCAAACTTTACAGAAGTCTCGGTCGGGCACACAGTTTTAATCTGCCAGAAAGTTTCGAATGTAGGTGAGGTGTGTGACTTTGATAGTGATGGGACTTGGGTTGTTAATGAAGTTGATGTTAATGAAGTTAATGTTGATGATGAAGTAATTTTGGAAGATGATGATGATGATGATGATGATGATGATGATGATGATGATGAGTATCAGGTTTTTGTGGAGTTTAAGAATAATGAAGTTTCAGAGTTATTTACAAATACAGGTAATGTAAGTGATGTATGTGATGATGTACATGAGAGTCATGGGATACCAGTCCAGTCAAAGCAGTTTTTCATTATTTTCATGCAGAGTAATGATCCAAACAGCAAAGGTGAGTTATCTGCAAGTCTAGAGAATGAAGGTGAAAATTGTTTTAAATTTGTTTGGGACCAAATTGATGATAACGTACATAAATGTGCATTCGAGAGTAAGTTACCTATAGTTAGTCAAAATTTGCATCCAAATTGGTGGAATGAAGTGAAAGAAGTTCCAAGTAGTAAATGTAATTTTGACAGTAATATATTTTTTGTTCCTTTTGTAATAAGTGATGTTAGTTGTGCTATGGAACCCATTCAGTGTGTTCAGTCTTTACCTGACAACATGTCTAACCAAAGCAGTACTACGATACCAGTAAAGTTAAAACCCTGCAAAAACAGTGTGGATGTAGCATTTGATGAAATTGAAAGTGATCTCTTACATGAAGTGTCCAATAACAAAGATGATAATTCAGATTTTGGACATTCTTACATTAAGATTAAGAGTGATCAGTGGGAAGGCAACTGCTTGATTCACACAGGTAGCCCGATTTGTGATTTATCTGAACAATTTAGAGACAAAATCCAGTATAGTAAAAATTTTGTGGAAATGTTTATTGTATGTGTAATGATAAGAGGAGCTACAGGTAAGCAAAGCAAATTGGTAAAATCTTGGGTACTTCAAACATTTAGTACAAAAGTCAAAACCTTTGAACAAGGATGCTTAGTAATTCCTAGTCTGGAAGAAAATATAATTCTCGGTATGGATTAGAGAGTGAAAGTTGAGGCTTGTTTTGAATGGAATGCTAAAGAATTGTATATTTTGGAACCTAAAGGTAATATTTATGTAAAAACTAATTACTGTATTTTAAACTGTGGGAAAAGTTGTAGTTATTTGCAAAATATTGTGAACTAAGGTGAGTAACAGGTGTTTGATGATGATGATAGCCTATAGATTTTGATGGGATTGAAGATCGAGATTTTCAAAGTGTTGTAGATTCTAAAGTAAGGGAAGCTACAACTCTTGATGACCTACAAAAGGAAATTGTTATTGGAGTTTAGAAATGTCTTTAGTGAAAAGTCAGGGAAAGTGAAAGGCTATCAGTGCATTTGCCGTATAATATATTATTTTCAAAAAGGAAAGATGCAGAGAAAGAAATTCAGAAAATGGAAACATGAGGTGTAATTGAGAGAAGTAGGGGAGTGCTTACAATAATCCTTTAGTTGTGGTAAGTAAGAAAAATTCTGGAGTGAGAACTGTTTTGGACTCTAGACATCTTAATAACAAGAACAAAAATGTAAAAACATAGTTCATTAACATAAACATTTACACACTTGTCTAGCTTGCATCAGGTTGTTGACCATGGCCTGATAGGAGGAACCATCCCAATATTTGCCTAAACTAATTAAGGAAAACCAAAAACAGAATGGTTGGATGAGGATTATAGCCTCCACCCTCCTAAATACAAGGCCAGTCTGCTAAGAATGACACACAGTCATTCAGTTTATCTCTAGTGTTCAATGCCAATTTTTCATACATTCTTGTAAAAGTATTTCATAATGTGAAAAGTTATTGCTACAGTTATTTCTCACCACTCATTACAAACACATTATTCCGTAAAGCAAAAGCTAGTAACACATTTAATCTTCACCATCAGTCACTGCACTGTCTATACACCTTATACACACATAAGATGACATTAGGACCATGATAATGTTGTTTGGTTTTCGTTTTGTGTAGTGGATTTCCCAATTGTTTCCCAGGAAAACTGATTCAGCATTGCTTCATAAAGAGTGGATAGTGAGTTATGGAAGAGGATAAAGTGTTAATATTATACACTGCAGAGCATTGTTGTAAAACCATGTAGCACAAAAGTATGTTGCAAAATGATGAATTTATTTTATTATTAATTATTTGTGTTACATTTTTCACCAAACTCCTTCTCTTGGTTGTCTAAGTGATCCTTCATTGTATCAAATGTACTGCTGAACAGAAATTCAACTGTTTTTTAATAAGTTCAAGTATTCTCATTAATCTCCTTACGCAGTTTATTGTACAATGTTATTTCTTGGTAGAATATGCTGTTTTGAGTTTTATTTTTATTCTTTCTTGGTAAATGTTACTTCAGTGTACATCTTGTTCCATGGTCACTGAATTGTTATGAAACATTGAATGTTATGAAACATTTATCAAGTTTTTTTCAATGTGAAAAGGTGTTTGGTTAATGCACTTATACATTCTAGCTAAAATTCCCAATGTTTTAAGTATACATTTATAAAGAGCCTGGTTACAATTAATGGTTATAATTCTGATAGCCCGTTCTTTGTAGTTTGAAAACTGTCTTCATACTAAGTACATTTGGTCTCAGGAAAGAATTATGTAGCTAAGAACTGAGTGTACATGTAAATAACATGTTACTAGAAAGCTCTGGGTGTTACATATTGATGACAAGGCTCTAATGGCATAATATGTGAATTACATTCTTTTTGCAAATATCTTTGTATGTTCTCCATATTTCAACTGACAGTCAGTTTTCATAGCGAGAAATTTTATATTTGGTACATATCTTCTGTAATTTGTATTTGTATTTCTTTATTGGTTCTGTAAAACGTGTTTAGGTACATATTTTGCACAAACGATGTAGGACAAGTCAGGTTGGTACAGTATATACATCATCATACACATTGTTATTTTGAAAAGGTAAATAATTAAAAATTATTCAATACATGTTGAATATTGATGACAAAATTAATATAATGAAATAAAACGATAAACTGGTTAAGAATATTTGAGCAGTTACACTATATTTTTCTGGTACTCTAAAAACTCGGAAACAGAATAGAAGCAGTGGTCAAGCAAGTACTCTTTCAGTTTCACTTTAAACTTTTGTAAATTTTGCATCTGTTTCAAATAGAATGGCATGTGATTGTACAGCATTATGCCAGTATGATACACTCCTGTCTTACAAATGTTTGTACTTACTGTATTGACATGCAAATAATGCTTCTGCCTAGTATCATGAGGGTGATAACCACAGTTATACTTGAAGATATTTCCATCTTTTAAAATACTTCCTTTTGTGAAATTTAATATTTCATACATATATAAGCAAGGAAGAGGCAGTATATTGAGATTTTTAAAAATAGGTCTACAGGAGTCTCTGTACTTAGCATGTTTTATTATTCTAACAATCTTTTTCTGTAGCCTAAATGTTTTGTTTGTATCTATGGAGTTCCCCCAAAAGATAATGCTGTACATCAGCAGTGACTGAATACTGCCAAGGTACACTGTGATCACTGAAGCATGGCTTGTATTTCGTCCGAGGATTCTTACTGCGTACGTAAGTGTGTTTAACTGTTTATTTACATGATTAAGATGTGTCTCCCATTTTAGGTTTTGCTGAATATGTATATCTAAAAATTTTGTGTCACTCACAGATGAGACAGTTTTTCCATCAATTTTAAAAATCAGTCTTGCAGGATGTAGTTTCTGTGAATTGTGGAAATTGACTGTCACCGTTTTTTCATTATTTATTATTAGCTTGTTTGGTCTGAACCATTGTGTCAAATTTTGTATTATACCTGTAGCTGTTTTCTGTAGGCTTTCCTCATCACCTGATTTGATTAGGTTATTTGTGTCATCTGCAAAAAGTACTGTTGTCCCTTTAGTTATTGTTTCTGACAAATCATTAACATAAAGAATGAAAAGAATTGCCCCAAGGACTGACCCTTGAGGAACTCCATATGTAATGTTTTGTGCATGACTGTAAAAATTACAATTTTTTGTGTTTTTATGTCTTTGTATTTTATTTGAGTGATCTGTTGACGGTCATTAATGTAGGGATGTATCCACTTGTTTGGCAGGTTTCATATTCCATAATTACCTAGCTTCTGCAACTGAGTATTATGATCAATTACATCAAAGGCTTTACTAAGGTCAAGAAATATGCAAGACTCATGTTGCTTGTAATCTACTGCAGTTAGAATTTCATTTAAGAAGGTATAAATAGCTGACTGTTGATCTGCCAGTTCTGAATCCGTGTTGCGCATCACTTATTACGTTTTCTTTATTTAGAAAGGATGTCAGCCTTCTAAGAAATAGTTTTTCAAGAATTTTACCAAAGCCTGACAATACTGATACAGGTCTATAGTTTGTAGCTTCATGTTTGTCCCCTTTCTTGTACATGGTGTCACTTTTGCCATTTTCAGATTTTTCGGGAATATACCACTCACGAATGATGAATTGAAAATATCCATTAATGGTTCTACAATAGATGTTACACTTGCTTTGATGATAATATCTGGTATTTCATCAGTACCTGCTGAATACTTATTGGGTAACCGTTTTATAATGACAGATAATTCCTCAGGTGTTGTTGGAGACATGAATAGGGTTCTTGTAAAAATTTTTGTATCTTACTGGAGTGTATTGCTGTCTGGTTTTGAGTTGTAATGTTTGGTAATCAGGTGGTGTGCTACATTAGAAAAGTAGTTGTTAAATTTATTGGCCGCTACTGTGGGGTTGATTATTTTATTGTTGTTTTCATTTAGTTCTATATTTTTGTGGGTTAATGATGTAGTACCTGTTTCTCTTTTTATGATACTCCAGGTTGCTTTAGTCTTATTCCTGGAATTTTTTATTTGTTTGTCATTTTATATTTTCTTTGCTTTTGTTATGACTTGTCTAAGTATTTGTTTATATTGTTTAAAGTAGTTGATAAATACAGGATTTGTGGTTTGCTTTGAGTATTCATATAAGTTCCTTTTATTCTCACATGATATTTTTATTCCCGTTGTGATCCATTTATTTGGTTTCTCCACAGAATTTATAAGTGACATTTGTTTAGAAAAGACTATTTCAAAAAAATGTTTGGATGTGGCCATAAATTTATCAAACTTGTCATCTGTGTTGTGTGAACTGTAAACATCAGTCCAGATTTCTCTTCTCAAGAGAGAACAAAAGTAATCTATGTTTTCATTATTAAACTTCCTCATAATAGCTCTAGTTTTCTGGACTTTCGTGTTTCCTGGAATAGCGATTGTTTGTATTTGAGCATTGTGATCACTAAAACCAGTGTTTTCAGTCTGTGTGTTCCAGATATATTCACCTGTATTTACAAACACCTGATCTATGGTTGTTGCAGAAGCAATGGTTATACGAATTGGGTTAGTTATAGTTGGTTTTAGGTTAAAGGACTTCAGTAAGTCTTTGATTTCATCTTTAAATTTACTGGGTTTGGAGAAATCGACATTGAAATATCCACATACAATAATTTTTTTTAAGGGTATTGAAATCCTCTAACAGCTCTTCCATATGGTCTTAAAAAACTTTTTTATCGCCATCTGGTGACCTATATACACAGATGATAACAGAATTTCTAGTTGGCAGTTCTGCTATTGAGAGTTCTATGTGTCTTTCTTTAGATAAGCTGTCAAATTTGGTTATGTTAGTGAAATCTATATCTTCTCGAACATATATGCAGCTACCACCATGCCTGAATACTTCTCTACAAAATGTGGCAGCTAATTTAAACTGAGGTAGGTGTGCTACTTCTACCAAGTCTTTATTTAGCCAGTGCTCAATAAAGCACAAAACAGAAGTATCACTCATATCATTTAACAAGTGGATCAGGTCCTTCGTGACAAATCTTATGCAGGCAGTATGCGTCAAGCACACAAATATTGAACTAAAAACTGTATCTAATCACTTATCTGACTATAAACAAATAAAATGTGGTGTACCCCAAGGATCCGTATTGGGACCCCTTCTGTTTCTTCTGTACATAAATGATCTAAGCTTAAATATTGATGCTCACAAATCAATCATATTTGCAGATGACACCACGATTCTACTAAAAGGAGACGACGATGAACAGTTACAGCAGACAGTAAACACGGTCACGAAACAACTTAGCAGCTGGGCACAGAGTAATCAGCTTGTAATAAACAGTAAGAAAACCGTTGCTCTAAAATTCCAAAATGTTCCTAATAAGGACATGTTTATCCCATCAGTCTCTATCAATGACGAACCAGTTGGTAACAGTACTGAAACCAAATTCTTAGGACTTTGGCTGCAGAGTAACATCAGATGGAATAAGCATATTGAATATCTCAATGCAGAACTGAGCAAAACATGTTATCTTCTTTGTTCATTAAAATCATGCTGTAGTGAGAAATAGTATTGAATGCATATCATGCGTACTTTCAATCTCGTCTTAGATATGGGGTCACCTTTTGGGGAAACTCTAAAATAGCTAATAGCACTTTTAAACTACAAAAAAGGGCCATTAGAATCTTGTTTGGGTGCAAGCCTAGAGACTCTTGTAAACCCCTGTTTAAGAAGTCTGGTATTCCCCCATTACCATGTGTATACATTATGGAAACCCTTTTGTTCTTTAAATTAAATGTAATAGGCAAGGACCAGAGGCTACAAAAAAACTGTGATATACATGAGCACTTTACCAGACAAAACAGAAACTTACATATGACTCAAATCAGCACAGCACTGTGCCAAAAAGGTACTTTTCACATGGGAGTTAAGCTTTATAACAAACTTCCTGAAAACATAAAAGCTATCATTGAGGTCAATACATTTGGAAAATCTCTAAAGTCATATTTACAGCATCACTGCTTCTACTCCATTGAAGAATATTTATATTTATGAAATGTGTTATATAAATACTTACGTGTAAAGTGTATTATTGTAAGCTTAAATATGTATGCCTTGAAATTACTTTCAGACTGTATATTTATAACTTGACTTGTCCAATGTCTTATGCATAAGCTGCTATGTAGACAACAGGATCAAAAAAAAAAAAAAAAAAAAAAAAAAAAAAAAAAAAAAAAAACAAGAGTTGTATTTCATTCAGTTTATTGGAAAGAGACTGAACATTCTGATGGAACAATTAAAGTATGAAGCAGGAACTATATTGTGTCTTGCTTGACCAGTTATCTCATTTTTACATCTAGTATTGTTAGCTATAAAAAATCCTCCTTGTTTTGAGGTGTGGGTGGTGCCTTCATGCTAGCTGGTTCCCTGGATTCTGGGCCCTGCCTTTCGTGTGCTGTGGTACTTCTAATGGTAATCCACTTGTCAAGCAGCATTTGTTTCATTTTAGGCACATGTATTGCACTGGTTTTCACATTGTATTTATTTTGGTGAAACACTGATGTCTTCAGGTAGACTGGTCGATTCAGAGATAAATGCATCTGGGTTGTACGATTGTTAATTTAGATTAAATTTCATAGTATCATTTCCCCACTTCAAACTAAAATTCACAGTGTTTTCTTCTTTATCTTCAATGTAGCTTTATTGTGTATTGACTAGTAGTAAGCATTCTTGAGGGTTTCATTTGATTTATCTGCAAGTCATTTTACTTTACTTTTCAGTGACTGAAATATTGCTCTCATCAGCAAACAGAATTTTTGCTCCATGACTAACACTATTGGAAAATCCATTAACATATATCAGGGAGAATATTAGTCCTAACAGATAGCATGGAGTAATTCCAATGTTAATGTATTCTGGTTGTAACAAATTTCACTAACAGTTTAGCCTTACTTGAGGTTTTTTTTTAGGTCGGTGCTCAAGTTCGTAGCATTTTTCTGTAAGTTTAATAAATACAACAGATACACACAACAGAGATATTAGTCAACAATAATATATTCTCCTTTACTAGTTACAACAATATGCCAGTGCTGGAGTAACTTTTCGATTCAACAGCTGTAGAAATCATGTTGTTTTGAGGTGAAGTACTCATCGAATCATGTTCAGAGCACATTTTCATCTGGAAAGGATGTTCCTTGAAGGTTGTTCAGCAGAGAACAGAAAAGATGAAAACCTGAGGGTTCATGATTAGTTAAATAAGGTAGCTGTGGAATGACTTCCTGACCTAATTCCTATGTAGTGTTTTTTGTCAGTCTAGCAGAATGTGAGCAGGTATTACCAAGGAGTAGCACCTTCACACACTCTTCCTGGTCTTTGTTCTTGGATTGTGTCTGCAAGACATCTCAGTTGTTGACAATTAATTTCAGCAGTAGTGGTTACACCTCAGGGAAGCTATTCATAGTACACCATATCATCGCTGTTTCACGGGTGTATAACATTATCCTTTATGAATGTGCACAGGTCTTTGTATGGGGAGTTGTTTTGTTTGGGCTCAACCCCTCCTTTCTTTTCCTTAAGTTAACATAAAAACACCATTCCTCATCACCTGTAATGATGCAGAATCAGAATGGTTGGTGTTGTTCATGAGCAAGCAGAGATGCATGTATGGCCACCTACTAATTTTTGTGATTTTGGCTTAGAGCATGCCGTACTCATACACCCAATTTTTTAACCTTCTCCATTGTAAGCAAATGTTGCATGATGGTGGAATCATCATAATTCACTACATTTCCCAGTTCTTGAGTACTCGGACATTGATCATTGTGGATTAATACATTTAGAAGAGCTTCATCACACCCTGAAGGTCTTCCTGAACTAATGTCAAAATGATCCTCCTTAAAATGAGAAAACCATTTTCTTGCCATGCGCTATCCAATGACATTATCCTCATACAATTTTTCTGACTGACTCCACTGCTGTCACATGTCTATTGAACCCAAACAGAAGAATGTGTTGGAAATGTGCTGATTTCTCCACTTCGTACCCTGTTTTCTAGTGTCCACAGCTACACTAATTATCCCCCGATGACAAGATGTCAACTCAAATAGTAACAGGGAACTACAAATAAAAAAATGACAATCAGTAAATAAATCCATGGCGACTAAGCATTGACATGCGAAACAAAAATGCTTACGAACTTATTCACCAACCTAATATAATTCATTATTTTTCATCTTATCTGCTAGGAATGATTGGGCACTCTCATAAACCATACCCTTTATTGCTAATGATTCTCACTTCTTCATTAGTGACTTTTTACCAATAGTAACAAAGATATAAGAATGTTCCTGTCACATACTCACCCTTGTCAAGAGCATCAAGTAGAACTCTTGTGAATTTACCTAGGGCCAATGTGATAGATGAAGATGCAGATGTAGAGATTATGCAAACTTAGACGACTGTCATCATCATCATCATCATCATCATTTAAGACTGATTATGCCTTTCAGCATTCAGTCTGGAGCATAGCCCCTTTATAAAATTCCTCCATGATCCCCTATTCAGTGCTCACATTGGTGCCTCTTCTGATGTTAAACCTATTACTTCAAAATCATTCTTAATCGAATCCAGGTACCTTCTCCTTGGTCTGCCCCAACTCCTCCTACCCTCTACTGCTGAACCCATGAGTCTCTTGGGTAGCCTTGCTTCTCCCATGCGTGTAACATGACCCCACCATCTAAGCCTGTTCACCCTGACTGCTACATCTATAGAGTTCATTCCCAGTTTTTCTATGATTTCCTCATTGTGGACACCCTCCTGCCATTGTTCCCATCTACTAGTACCTGCAATCATCCTAGCTACTCTCATATCCGTAACCTCAACCTTGTTGTTAAGGTAACTTGAATCCACCCAGCTTTCACTCCCATACAGCAAAGTTGGTCGAAAGATTGAACGGTGCACAGATAACTTAGTCTTGGTACCGACTTCCTTCTTGCAGAAGAGAGTAGATCGTAGCTGAGCGCTCACTGCATTAGCTTTGCTACACCTCGCTTCCAGTTCTTTCACTATGTTGCCATCCTGTGAGAATATGCATCCTAAGTACTTGAAACCGTCCACCTGTTCTAACTTTGTTCCTCCTATTTGTCACTCAATCCTTTTATATTTCTTTCCCACTGACATTACTTTCGTTTTGAAGATGCTAATCTTCATACCATAGTCCTTACATTTCTGATCTAGCTCTGAAATATTACTCTCCAAACTTTCAATCGAATCTGCCATCACAACTAAGTCATCTGCATATGCAAGACTGCTTATTTTGTGTTCACATATCTTAATCTCACCCAGCCAGTCTATTGTTTTCAACATATGATCCATAAATAATATGAACAACAGTGGAGACAGGTTGCAGCCTTGTCTTACCCCTGAAACTACTCTGAACCATGAACTCAATTTACCGTCAACTCTAACTGCTGCCTGACTATCCATATAAAGACCTTTAATTGCTTGCAAAAGTTTGCCTCCTATTCCATAATCTCATAGAACAGACAATAACTTCCTCCTAGGAACCCGGTCATATGCCTTTTCTAGATCTATAAAGCATAGATACAATTCCCTGTTCCACTCATAACACTTCTCCATTATTTGCCGTAAGCCAAAGATCTGGTCCTGACAACCTCTAAGAGGCTTAAACCCACACTGATTTTCATCCAGTTGGTCCTCAACTAATACTCGCACTTTCCTTTCAACAATACCTGAGAAGATTTTACCCACAACGCTGATTAAAGAGATGCCTCTGTAGTTGTTACAATCTTTTCTGTTTCCATGTTTAAAGGGTACTGCTTTTGTCCAGTCTGATGGAATCTGTCCCGACTCCCAGGCCATTTCAATTATCCTGTGTAGCCATTTAAGACCTGACATTCCACTGTATTTGATGAGTTCCGACTTAATTTCATCCACCCCAGCTGCTTTATTGCACTGCAATCTACTGACCATTTTCTCCACTTCCTCAAATGTGATGCTGTTTCCATCATCATTCCTATCCCGTTCTACCTCGAAATCTGAAACATTACTGATCGTATTTTCACCTACATTGAGCAACTCTTCAAAATATTCCCTCCATCTGCCCAAGGCATCCACAGGATTCCCAGCAGTTTTCCTGACCTGTCCAAAATACTTGTCATTTCCTTCTTACCTCCCTTTCGAAGACTGCTAATTACACTCCAGAATGGTTTTCCAGCAGCTTGACCCATAGTCTCCAACCTGTTTCCAAAGTCTTCCCAAGATTTCTTCTTGGATGCTGCAATTATCTGTTTGGCTTTGTTTCTTTCTTCAACATAACTCTCTCTGTCTACCTGAGTTCTAGTGTGTAGCCATTTTTGATACGCCTTCTTTTTCCTTTTACAGGCTGCCTTAACTGTGTCATTCCACCAAGCT
The DNA here is from genome assembly GCF_021461395.2 of Schistocerca americana. Taxonomy (NCBI): domain Eukaryota; kingdom Metazoa; phylum Arthropoda; class Insecta; order Orthoptera; family Acrididae; genus Schistocerca; species Schistocerca americana. The sequence continues at coordinate 26,639,726 of NC_060122.1, read as the reverse complement.
GTTTACTTCAGCCTACTTTTACACACTACTGTTCCAAGACATTCTTTAGCCACTTCTAGTACTGTGTCCCTGTACCTTGTCCATTCCTTTTCCAATGACTGTAACTCACTACATTCAACTAACTGGTACCTTTCTGAGATCGCTGTTATGTACTGGTGCCTGATTTCCTTATCCTGAAGTTTCTCCACTCTTATCCTCCTACATGTGGACCTGACCTCCTGCACTTTCGGCCTCACACTCACAATTTCACTGCAGATTAAATAATGATCAGTGTCATCAAAGAATCCCCTGAATACATGTGTGTCCCTCACAGCCTTCCTGAATTCCTGATCTGTTATTCTATAGTCAATGACAGATCTGGTTCCCCTGCCTTCCCAAGTATACCGGTGAATGTTCTTATGTTTAAAAAAGGAGTTTGTGATTACTAAGCCCATACTGGCACAGAAATCCAAGAGTTGTTTCCCGTTCCTGTTGGCCTCCATATCCTCTCCAAATTTACTCATAACCTTTTCATACCCTTCTGTTCGATTTCCAATCCTGGCGTTAAAATCACCCATGAGCAGAACACTGTCCTTGCCCTTTACTCTAACAACTACATCACTGAGTGCATCATAAAAGCTACCCATCTTATCTTGATCTGTCCCTTCACAATGCGAATATACTGACACAATCCTAATTTTCTTGCTAGACACTGTCAAATCTATCCACATCAGTCGTTCGTTTACATACCTTATTGCAACTACGCTGGGTTCCATTTCTTTCCTGATGTAAAGCCGTACACCCCATTGTGCTATTCCTGCTTTGACTCCTAACAGGTAGACCTTGTATTCTCCCACTTCCTCTTCTTTCTCACCCCTTACCCGAATGTCACTAACAGCTAAAATGTCCAGCCCAATCTTACTTGCAGCCTCTGCCAGCTCTACCTTCTTCCCAGAGTAGCCCCCATTGATATTAATAGCTCCCCATCTCATTACCATTTGTTTGCCAAGTCGTATCTTAGGAGTCCCTGGTTTGTCAGTTAGAGGTGGGACTCCATCACCTCCAAAGGTCTGAGGCATTTTGCTCTGATTGTTGCCAGCATCATATTTATAGTACCAGGGAAGCAGGTTGCTAGCCTTACTTGCCCCGAGTCCCATTGGGTTTTACCCCTAACGGTTGAGAGACTAACCGGTGGATTTGGTAGTCTTTGCCGTATGAGCACAAAGGTGACCACGACTCAGAATATGTCCGAGATGCCCAGCCTTATTCCAAAGTAACTGGTACCCCAACTGTCGGGACCACTTACTTGGCCACTCATACGTTGCCCGTGGTTCATGAACTAGGACATGACTCCAGGAACCCACACCATGAACCACTGAGAAGACTGTGTTTGTACAAAAAAATTCACTAATGTTGTCTTTCATAATTGAGTCTACTATTTTTGAGAATGATCACAGCAGAGAAATTGGCCCATAGTTTTCAATGTCTTCTGTATTACCTTCGTTTGGCGTAGACACAACTATTTCCTGTTTTAAATAATCTGGAGAGCTCCCCGATGCAAATGACTCACATAACATGTTGACTACTGTGTGCTTAGTAGTCAATGTTTCACAGCGAGGCCACGACAGGCGATGGCACCAGGCCCGAGGCTCTGCTGTGGCCAGAGGCAGCCTCATAGTAAGTCAACACATTAAAGAAAATTGTATGATCTTTTGACATTGTTTTGAACACAGATTACATCATCATCTAGGCCTGCTGACATTTTTATTTTTTAGTTTTTGTCCTGTTTTACTGACTTTATGCTCGCATTATTTGACTGTTCCATTTGTTCTTGGTAGAATATTTTACACATTATGAATGAAACAGACACAACTCCAGAGTAATACTCTACAATATTTAATATCTGTTACATGAACTGGTTTATGGATGTTTCACCATCATCAGGTACCAAGATAAGTATGTGGTACAGTGAAATTTTTGTTGGATCAAAGGCTTTAAATTAGTGCATCTACAGAGCATCACCATTTCCAGAGATGAAAAATGTTAGTGAAGAATTAGAAATAAAACAAGAGAGATTATTTAATTGTAAATGTGATGTACATAGAAGGAAATAATTGAACAATAAACTTTGGTGACACATTTCAAAGATGTGGCTGAACAAAATAATCTTATCTTTAATAAGTCTTAAATTACAAACTTAACACAACAAGAGAAATTATAGTAATTGAAATAAAGGAAAATGGGGCATGTAAGTAAAAGGAGTAATTTACAACATGGTCTGGATGGGATTATGAGCAGTCTCTGCAGTTAGAAGTGGCTAGTAAGGGAACTGTGCCTGGTCGCTCAGTACTAAGATTTGATTGATTCCATTGTGGATATGACTTAATACTTCATGTTTCACCTTGTAACTAAGGTCTTCTTTAACCCTTTCAAGCATGAATTTTTTCTAGAGGAAGAAAAATTTTTCATTGTGTGGGAATGCTGTTAGGTGACTTTGCAATGGTTTTAGATGCAAGATTTATACAAAAAATGTACCTGTACTCAAAACATATTTTGCGCATTTCATTTTATGGACTAATATGACTAATTATGAAAAATTCTCTATTGTAATAAATAGTAACATGATTATTTTACAATTATCATGCAAAATTATGGCAAATTCTATATGGATCAGTCTGACAGAGCAGTATGTACCTGCTTGAAGAAATGCTGCAGAAACTTAGAAAAGGAGACACTATTTTTGCAGACCAACTGCTTAAAGAAGGCCATAGCCACATGGTGAAATGAAGTATTACATCACATTCATAAAGGAAGAAAGATCAACTATTTTTAAATAACGGAAATTAATAAACACACGTCATCAATCCAAGCTTAGTACTGAATGACCAGACACAGTTCTCTTACTCGACACTTCTAACTGCAGATACTCCTGAAAATCCCATCCAGGCCATGTTGTAAATTACCTCTCTCACTCACATGCCTCATTTCCTTTATTTCGGTCACTATAATTTCTCTCATTGTGTTAAAAACTTACTTTGTATAATCACAGCTGCTTCGCTCAATTGCTTAATATCACTAATACATCTTATTTGTTTGTAATTTAAGACTTATTAAAGACAAGATTATTTTGTTCAGCCACATCTTTAGGATATGCCACCATAGCTTTTTGTCCAATTATTTTCTTCTATGCACAACTGTTGTAATTTGTCTCTAGTTCATTAGTTAATGTGTCACATATTTTATCTCTGTTAAACTATCTTACATCACATTTACAATGAAATAATCCCTCTTGTTTGATTCTTAATTGTAACATTAACATTTTTCATCTCAGGAATGGAGATACTATTAGATGCATTAGTTTAACATCTTTGATCCAACAAATATTTCACTGCAGCTCATACTTATCTTTCTATCTGATGATGGTGTAACAGCTGAAAACTGGTTTTTACAAAAAATAATAAATACTGTAGAGAATGTTACACTAGTGATGTGTGAGTTTCATTCACAACATCCTTATGTTCCAAAGTTTGTACATAATGGTATTGAGTGCATAATTATTTTCAGGTATTATATCTGTTCTTGGTAATCTTTGTTCTAATTTCTCTGTAATACTTTAAAGCCTAAATCCACGTCTACAACTTACATCCATACTCTGCAAACAGTTATAAGCTACATGGTAAAGGGTACCTCCCACTGTATCAGTTATGAGGGCTTCGTCCCACTCCATTCACATATGGCCCAATGGAATTTCATTTGTTGTTTTATTATTATTATTATTATTATTATTATTACTGCAATTTACTTTCCTTCTCATTCTGTGTGGTAAGTCTTCCCTGACCTGCAGTTCTGGTTGACTTTCTCAAAATCTACCCCTTCTCCTTCACCCCCTTCTTCCTTCCCCTTCAACCCTTCTGCCTGAAGAAGGAGCCACTGGCACCAAAAGCTTGCCAATTGCAATCGTCTTTTATGTGTGTGTTCTGCCTTCACTTGGTGAGAGGATTTTTTATCTATCCAGTTAAGTTATTTTGTCAATAATTTATTCTTTTGATTGTTACATATATTTTTAGTTACACAGATTATACTGATATATATGATCACTGAAACTAATTTAATCCCTCAGTACTTCCTTTTCCTAAAACACTATAGTATCTTAGTCCAGAGATCTAAGCCCTCTCTCAGCAAATCCCTTTCTCCATTACCTAGGAAATAAATTCTGTCCAAAGACTTGTTGCAGTGTACTATGTGCATTTTATGGGAATGGTCTAACCTCTGGCCTCTCCTCCAAATTAAAGTTATAAACGCTGTAACCTGTAACAGCCACTTTCCTGTGAGTTTCATTTCAGCTATTTTATAGTGGCAGTGACGATATTGCACTAGTCAAAATTTCTCTTGACTAGTCTTGCTACCCTTCATTCTATCCACTGCAAGTCTGAAAACAGAAACAACTGGTATGGTTGCCACACAGAACTTCAGTACCCCAGATGAGACCCTACCAAGGAACAATATGCCCTTTGCTTCACCTTCTTCAGCAATTCCTTCACGATTCTCATCTATGGAAGAGGACTATGTTTGAATTGCTAACTACCCCTCTCACGAAAAGATATCAATGCAATTTGCTATCATATTTTAGTCCCTAAGTATTTAGAATTAGTTAACACAGTTGCAAACAAGCAATAGTTACCTAGTACCAAGAGAAGTAGGAATTACTGGCCATACACTGAACAAGCACGCTGTGTAACATTCCTTGGGGTACAACTGGATACAAGTTAAAATTAAATCAACATATGACTAGTGTAGTAAAATATTATTGAGAGATCTTTCACAAAATCAAAGATATCCTGTTTGTATATAAAACCTGTTACTGGCACTTCAGTTAGTGCCCAGCCATTCACAGATATGAGAGGAACTGAAATTGAGAGTAGCAAAGAAAAAGCAGAAACACTTAACTCAGTTACCAAACGTTCCTTTATGACAAAAAACCCACAAGTATTACCCCAATTTAATTCTCATATCACTGCAAAGATAAGTGATACAGATACCAGTACTAGTGACTTTGAGGACCAGCTGAAATCATTTAAATTAAACAAAGCTCTAGGGTCTGATGGAATTCCTACCAAAATCTATAGCAAATTTGGAGCTGAGTTAGCCCTTTATTTAACAATAATATACTGAAGGCCTCTTCAACAAAAAATTATGCCTAGAGGATGGAAGAAAGCACAGGTCACACCCATCTCCAAGAAGTGATCAACAAAAACAACCATCCAAAATACTTGGAACACATTCGCACCACAGAGGTGATGAAGTATCTCTAGCAGAATTATCTCCTCCATACTACCCAGCATGTATTCGAAAAACATTGACTATGTGAAACTCAACTCCCATTTTTCCCACATGACACAATGAAAGCCTTAGGTCAAGGCAGTCAGGTAGATGCAGTATCTCTTGATTTCTAGAAAGTACCACACCTACACTTTTTATCGAAAGTATAACTGTATGGGATAGCAAGTAAAATTTGTGACTGTAATGTGGATTCCTCTGAACAGAGGATACAACATGTAATATTAGATGGAAAGTTAACAACAAATATAGAAGTAACTTCAGGTGTGAATCAAGAAGTGCGTTGGGTTGCTCATTGTTCATGTATATTAATGGCATTGTGAACAATATCATTGGTACCATCAGACTTTTCAAAGATGATGCAGTTATCTATAATGCAGTACTGTCTGAAAGAAGCTGTGCAAATATTCAGTCAGATCTTGATAAAATTGAAAGTGGTGCACCGATTGCTTTAAATGTTCAGAAATGTAAAACTGTGCACTTCACAAAATGTAAAAACTTTGTATCCTATGACTATAAAATCAGCAAGTCACACTTGAAATCAGTCAACTCAACCTGGGTGGTAACGCTTTGAAAGGATGTGAAATTAACTCTCAAATAGGTTCGGTCATAGGTAAAGCAGATGGCAGGCTTTGGTTTACTGGTAGAATACTAGGGAAATACAATTAGTCTACAGAGAAGATTGCTTGCAAATCACTCATGTGACCCGTCCTCTGATTTTGCTCAACTGCGTGGGACCCATCCCAAATAGAACTAATAGCTGACAAAAATCAGCTATATAATAAAACCGAGGAAGCTGAAGCTTATTCCTAAGGTATCAGCTTCCTCATCCCTCATTGCCTCCACCACATAGGGAATAGCAATCAGTCCTATTTCTAATTTCTACACTATCATCTTGAATTTTCTGGATCAGACCAATTGGCTCTTGTGCACATTTACAGCAACCTGAGGCTTGATCGTTACGCCACTAACAGGCAACTGACTATGTGTGTGAAATATTTTTGTATTGTTATCATTGTTCTGTTGGGACATTTATGTTCCATCTGTGTTACTAGATATTTTGTGGTGTGAAAATAAAGCGAATTTAATGCATATATCCTGAATGGTGTGTACCTATTTATTGAATTGTGTTTTATTCATCTCATGACGTACATTTGCAATCCATTTGGTTTGCGTACAGGAGACATGTCAAAAATTCATAAAACAATTACAATGATTTTTACATTAATAAATAATAGCACTATAATAAATAACAACATTATAAGGATAACACATTGTACCCAGCTCAAATTTCCAGTTTGTCCTGCACGAATTCATCCACTAAGTAATAACACTTCAGTGTCAGTACCTAATATAGCTTTCTTTTAAGTGAACCTAAATTCATCTGCATCAACTTGTTCCCTTTTAATTTATTACAAATTTTTATTCACGCGTATTGAGGTCCCAGGGCATACAGTCTGAGGAGGAGGGTGGGGAGCATAAAATTTTCTTTGTTTCTGGTATCATGTGAATGAATAAAATGGTTTCCCTCAAATAATTCGTGTCTGGTGTACAAAAATATAATAATCTCGTATGTATAAGGGTGGCAGAGTTAAAATATTGAGTTTTCTAAATAATGGTCGACATAGTTCTTTGTGATTTGCAGTGCACATATTTCGTATGATTTTTTTCTGTATTTTTAGTATCCGCACTATGTTTGTCGAGTTACCCCAAACAACAATACCATACCTAATAATGGATTCGAAGTAGCTTGCATATGCTACTTTTCGTGTGTCCATGTCAGTTGCAGTTGACAATATTTGCATTGCAAATGCAAAGCTGCTCAGTTTGTTTGCCAGGTATTCAATATGTGCCTGCCAGCTCAAATTTTTATCTATATTTAAACCTAAGAATTTGACCAAGTCAACTTCTTCGATACCTTGGTTGTTGTGTACAATCAAAATCTGCTCACATTTTGACTGTTTGGTTCTGAACTGCATCACGTGAGTCTTAGATATGTTTAGATTCACCCCATTTAGCTGAAACCAAGTTTCTAAGGTACTGAGGGTACTGATCACAGATTTGGGAATTTTTTCCGAGTCCTGATCTTCAATTAAGACAGAAGTATCATCTGCGAACAGAACTGATGGGGAGCTGATTTTAATGGTAAGTCATTAACATAAAAGAGAAATAGGACTGGGCCTAATATGGAGCCTGTGGAACACCCTGAGATATTTTTTTCCAGTCAGAAAAATAATATGTGCTATTTGAAGAAATGCTAACTCTTTGCTTTCTGTTGGATAAGTAGGATTTAAGCCATTGTAGGGCACTGCTGCTAATGCCATACTTTTCAAGTTTGTAAACAAGCAATGCGTGGTTTACGGAATCAAACGCGTTTGTGAGGTCGCAGAAAATTCCTGCCACCTTATTTCTCTTGTCTAATGATGTGCTCATTTTCTCAATGAAACTGTTTACTGCATCAATGGTGCTTTTACACTGCTGAAAACCAAATTGATTGTTTAGAATAACAGAATATTTTCCAATGAAGTTTCGGATTTGTGCAACAGCAAGTTTTTCAAATATTTTAGATAGGACTGGAAGAATTGAGATAGGACAATAATTTCCCATGATCTCTCTTGATCCCTTCTTGAAGATTGGTTTGACTTCAGCATATTTCAGTACCTCTGGGAAACAGCCCTCTTTGAAACATTGATTTATTATCTGAGCTAGTGGGTTTGCAATTCTGTTGTGTACCACTTTAATAACTTTGGTGGGTATTCCATCCCAACCTGCAGATTTTTTTGTTTCTTAAAGTTAGAATAGCATTTTCTACATCCTCCACAGAAACTTTTGCGAATTTTGTAAAGTTTTCAGAGTTTTTTACTTTGTTGTGATAATCTGTTACTTCAACATCAGACTTTGATACATTTATAAAGAATTCATTAAAGTACCCTGGTATTTGAGCTGGATTTACAATGGTATTTCCTTCAATGTCAATTTTTAAACACAGATCATCAGGGAAAAAGAGTAGTGTACTATTACTAGCAGACAGTCATGGCAGGAATCTATCCAGCATGCTCCGTGAGAAAAATCGCGACATAGCAGTAACTAGTGTAGTGAAACCGGGAGCGGGATGTAAAAATGTTGTAGACATTAACTCTCAGACGAAATTAATGCAAGAAAATGACTTTATCGTTTGTATAATGGGTTCAAACGATGTGGCAAAAAATGAAGCAGAGGTTTGCGTGAAAACGCTACAGAATTTTTTACAAGCTAATAAATGCAGAAACACAGTAGTTGCCACACTTCCTCATAGGCATGATCTGATTTATAATTCGTGTGTAAACAAAGAAATTCGGAAAACAAACATTAAAATAAGGAAAATGTGTTCTCAATACACTAAGTGCGATGTACTGGATATAAGCAAGCTGCATGGAAATCTGCACACGAAGCATGGAATGCATTTGAACTATGATGGGAAAAGATTTGTTTGTGATCGTGTTAGTGAAATAATCAAAGAAAGACTTGAAAGGGATAGAACAATTTATCAGCTTCCTGAACATCCTTCCAACAGCGAGGAAAACAAAATAAACAAGAAAGAAGAACGAAAATACAACGCTACTGACGTTCCTAATTTAAACTAGAGGTATGTGATGCTGTAAATATGATTCCCAATTACCAAATCGTGAATACGCCCAAACTAAAAATTTATCACCATAATGTGCAATCCCTGCGTAATAAGATCGATGAAATTAACGTTATATTAACACATGAACTTAATGATATCTCAGTGTTATGCATTTCTGAGCACTGGCTTAACCCAGAATTAATCCAGAATACGAAAATAAACAAATTTGTCTTGGCTACTTACTACTGCAGGAAAAACAGCAAACAGGGTGGGGTAGCAATTTACACAAAGGAAAATGTAGATTTTATTACACTACCTGACTTAACTAGGGCAAATGTCGAAAAGGATTATGAAATTGCAGCTATAAAAATTACTCAGTTCAACCTGGCTATTGCTACAGTTTACCGATCACCGTCCGGGAATTTTGAACTTTTCTTAAACAAATTGGAGTCATTGCTAAATAAAGTAAATAAAATAGATTGTGAATTGATAATCTGTGGTGACTTCAATATTGACTTCCTCACGAATAGTGGAAATAGGGAGACCATTTTGAACCTTGCAACGTCCTACAATTTAAAGGCTGAAGTAAAAGCAGCTACCCGAGTATCAGAAACTTGTCAAACAGCTCTTGATCAGTTTCTAGTAAAGAAGAGTTTACATAACACCTCACTAAAAATTTTCAATGCAGGTTTTAGTGATCATCTTGCTCAAATATTAAGCATAAAAGTACAAGGCAGTATTATTAACAACATGTCTCTTAGAACAGCATATCGAAGCTATAATCAGCATAATGTGAACTACTTCAACAGCTTATTACAGAAAGAAAAATGGCTAGGAGTGTACAAAATGAACGATGTAAATGAAAAATTCGACACTTTCATTGATACATTAACCCATTTCTTTGAACTTGCATTCCCACTGAAAACATTAACCATACAGGGAAACTCTAGAACAAACAGCTGGATCACAAAGGGAATAAGGGTTTCATGCCAGAAGAAAAGACTACTTCATGAAATATGTAACTCAAAAAATTCCTCACCTGTGGTATGCGCATACTATAAAAAATACTCCAAAATATTAAGAAAAGTAATAAAAGCAGCAAAAACAATGCATAATGATGAAATCATTTATAATTCAGCTAATAAATCAAAGGCTATGTGGAGTGTTATAAAAAAAGAATGTGGAGAATACAGACAACCTTGGAAAAATATAACACTATCACATAAAAATAAAAAAGTAACAAACCCCTTAGAAGTAGCTAACACATTTAACAACTTTTTCACAGGTGTTGCTGAAAATATGTTACAATCAAACTTTAAGAGCATCCAGGCAAATGAATATAAAATAAGTACATGCAGAGGATCAATGTACATCAGTTCTGTTTCACAAGATGAAGTAGCTAAAGCAATAAAAGGACTAAAAAATTCCAAATCGGCAGGTATTGATGGTATACCTGCAACAATGTTAAAGAAGAGCGCATCAAACCTAATTGAAGTACTCACACATTTATGCGACTGCTCACTTCAGGCCGGCACTTTCCCTGATGTGTTAAAAACATCAAAAGTTATTCCTGTATATAAAAAAGGGGATAAAGACAATGTAAATAACTACAGACCCATCACAATTTCCTCCTGCATCTCTAAAGTACTGGAAAAAGTTATGTATGAGAAACTTATGAAATTTATAAATAAAAACAGCATCCCATGTAATGAACAACATGGATTCAGAAATAAGAGGTCAACGACAACTGCTGTCTATGAGTGCATCAATTCCATCCTAAACCTGATGGACAAAAAACAGGAAACAATAGGAGTCTTTATTGACTTGTCAAAAGCTTTTGACATGGTGGACCATAAAATTCTGCTATCAAAGCTAGAAAGATATGGTGTTCGAGGTCTGTCCAACAAGTGGATCAGTTCCTTCCTGACAAATCGTATGCAGGCAGTGTGCGTCAAGCACACAAATATTGAACTAAAAACTGTATCTAATCACTTATCTGACTATAAACAAATAAAATGTGGTGTACCCCAAGGATCCGTATTGGGACCCCTTCTGTTTCTTCTGTACATAAATGATCTAAGCTTAAATATTGATGCACACAAATCAATCATATTTGCAGATGACACCACGATTCTATTAAAAGGAGACGACGATGAACAGTTACAGCAGACAGTAAACACGGTCACGAAACAACTTAGCAGCTGGGCACAGAGTAACCAGCTTGTAATAAACAGTAAGAAAACCGTTGCTCTAAAATTCCACAATGTTCCTAACAAGGACATGTTTATCCCATCAGTCTCTATCAATGATGAACCAGTTGGTAACAGTACTGAAACCAAATTCTTAGGACTTTGGCTGCAGAGTAACATCAGATGGAATAAGCATATTGAATGTCTCAATACAGAACTGAGCAAAACATGTTATCTTCTTTGTTCATTAAAATCATGCTGTAGTGAGAAAACAGTAATGAGTGCATATCATGCGTACTTTCATTCTCGTCTTAGATATGGGGTCACCTTCTGGGGAAACTCTAAAATAGCTAATAGCACATTTAAACTACAAAAAAGGGCCATTAGAATCTTGTTTGGGTGCAAGCCTAGAGACTCTTGTAAACCCCTGTTTAAGAAATCTGGTATTCCCCCATTACCGTGTGTATACATTATGGAAACCCTTTTGTTCTTTAAATTAAATGTAATAGGCAAGGACCAGAGGCTACAAAAAAACTATGATATACATGAGCACTTTACCAGACAAAACAGGAACTTACATATGACTCAAATCAGCACAGCACTGTGTCAAAAAGGTACTTTTCACATGGGAGTTAAGCTTTATAACAAACTTCCTGAAAACATAAAAGCTATCACTGAGGTCAATACATTTGGAAAATCTCTAAAGTCATATTTACAGCATCACTGCTTTTATTCCATTGATGAATATTTAAATTTATGAAATGTGTTATATAAATACTTGTGTGTAAAGTATATTATTGTAAGCTTAAATATGTATGCCTTGAAATCCTGTATATTTATAACTTGACTTGTCCAATGTCTTATGCATAAGCTGCTATGTAGACAACAGGACCAATAAAATACAACCTACAATCTACAGGCTTTAACATGTAACTCAGATTTAATGACAGACCACATAGCCTTTGTCTTATTTTTATGATTTAAAATTAGCCTGTTATTTGCCAGTTGTTTTGCTGCCTTGACAACTCTTTCAAATATGGTTTTATAGAGTCTAACATATTTAATGAAATCAATATCTTTATTATATTTTAGTTCTCTGTGCAGTTGCCTTTTCCTTACACTGGTAATTTTTTTGCCCTGGGTAATCCACTTTACTGTATTTGTTATTTTATTGTTGCAGAGTCTAGGTGGAAATGTTTCATTAAAGTCTCCAAGAAAACTGTTTAGGAATTTCTCAAAGTTTTTGCCACTTGAGTTACAATAATCAAAAGGTCATGTTTTATCTCTTAGCTTCTCACTAAATGTTAGCAAGTTTTCTTTGCTAAAGTTCCTGCTCATATGGGTTCTCATACGTGAAATGTTCCTGTGTGTCTGTGGCAGCTCAATGAACAATGCACAATGATCTGAAACACCTAGATCTAGACAAAATTTATACACATCTTCATATACATAATTCGTTAGAACATTGTCAATGCATGTTGCTGATTTCCCATTGTCTCTGGTAGATTCAAACAAATTCAATTTGAAACCATATTTCTTTACTGAATCAGTGAAACTTGACACATGCCTACTATCACATGTGATATCAATATTAAAATCAGCAGCTATTACAACTTTTTTTCTTTTTTCCTCTGCAAAGGTGTTCTAGCGTAATCTGAAGCTTAGATAAGAATAGTTGTGTTGTCTCTGGAATTCTGTATATTGAGATTATTATAATATTTGCTATTTCTACACAGCAGCTCTCGAACACACATTCTTCATTTAAATAATTAAAACAGTTTCTGGTCTCATAATTTGTACCAATGTGTAGAAGTATACATGAGACTCCATGTGACTTGTTTCTTCTGCAAAAGCTACTTGCTAATCTGAAGTTCCCTATTTTGTTTAGAATTTTAATTGTGTCTTCAGTAAACCAGTGCTCGTTTAAACAAACAACTTTAATATTTGCTCATTCTGACCGAATGATTTCCAATTCATCTATTTTGGAACTTTTATTGTCAGAAGCATCAATGTTTAAGCCATTTATATTCCAGTGGATAACATACCTACTTTGACTATCACTTACAGGTTTTAGCACATTTCCTGCCAGATAATGGTTTGGTTCTGTCTTTCGTAATGCTACACAAGTTTTTTCACCCCCATCACTACTTATCAGTTTCCCTTATTTTTTATGATCTGGCAAATATCTACAAACATCTTACTGAATATTTTTGAACCCAACCTATTCAGATGTAGACCATCTTTGGCAAGACACTTTGCACTTAGAAATTTGTTGGGCTCAATGAAAAGACTCCTAGTTTATTGCACTGTTCTTTAAAATTGCTGTTTATTCTCTGCACACAGCTGTCACTCACCGATCTTATGTATGCAATGCCACTTATTATTATTCTGGAATTCGGATAGAGTCTTCTGGCCAGTCAGATGAGGTTTCTTGTGTGGTTTACAATTTCTTCCTCACTGTTGTTTCGAAGTGAATTTGTTCCCACATGGATGAAAACTCCTTTTGGATTCTGCTATGCTTATCTGCTGCATTCTCTCTTGAGTTTAAGATGTTGTTTAGGTGTGTATGCAATTCATTTAGTGTTTCTTCTTCTTTTTTCTTTTGTGGCTGTACCAACAAAAATCCTACAGTGGTGACTCCAAGCAAGAACATGAAGTATGAATAACCTAAAAGAAAGCAACAGAATCAACAACCAGCATCTCCAACCAGCAGGAGAACAGCGCACCTTAGTTGCATTTTGTGAGTTTCTAGGAACCATACATTTTTCTGCCGTAACTCAATAACATTGATGATACCTGTGCAAATCACGTTAAATTGCCAGCGTTCTGTACTACGAGACCTGGGCTGCGGTTTGCTCAGGCTAAAAGCATCTTCATCTAACAAGGCATTAGTAATGATACAGATCACTTTCACTGTGTTATTGCTCATATGAACAAAACTCCAACAGGTCTGAAAGAGAAATCTTGCACATACACAGTCGCACCACTTTAAAAACATGCCTTATAAAACATTTCATGCCAATGCCTGAAACAAGGCTGCAATGGTTATTAACAGATGACTGCTTAGGAAATAGATCCCCAAGCAACTATTATAAGAGCTTAGATCATTAGCAAGTTCTGATCTATTACCAGAAAATTTGTTACAGATGCAGTGGCTAATAAGGCTTCCAACAAATATGTGGGTTGTTCGGGCTGCAGATACCAAATTGTCTCTCACCACATCAGCAGATAAGATAGAAGCCAATGCAGATTGTGTTCAGTTTAATGTTGGCAGTGCTGTAGCAGACAGCCCAAAATTGTGAATGCTAGGGGTGGAGCCAAGTGGCCCCGGATCAAGCATCCTGAGCAGTGCACCAGCAACAGCTACAGATCAGCTGGCAGGGAGCGTCAGAGTGCTCACCACTACACAAAGCACAATGTTCCACTAAGAAAATATAAAGCAGATGGCACTGTATGTTTAAGAAACAGGATAAGCATGGATAAACCCTATTGGTGCTGGTATCATCAATATTATTGAGTTAAGGTAAAAAAATGTGTGGTTCCTAGAAACTCACAAAATGCCACTAAGGTGCGCTGTTCTCCTGCTCGTAAATGTTGCTCATCCTTTCATTCCCCTGTCACATCTACTGCTTCAGTTTTTTCAGATAAGGCCCAAAACTGTCAATGCCCAATGCCCACAGAGTGCATTCATTCAGGTACAGACTACATGAAGATTCCCATGACTGGGCTGTCACCCAATCTCCCTTCCTTTCGAACAACTGCAACTAATTGGCTCAAGTCACAATTGCCTCCAACTTTCACAGACACTGATAAGCTGTCAGACTTAATTGCAGCACAAGCTAGAGCATCAGCTTTCTGCTCTGTGCAATATATGGCCCATAGACACTTGACTAAGTTCCAGTCCATGATGGGTGCCAATATGATAAAAATGAGATGCGACTGCAGAAACTTCATACCAGTTTATGAAGACCTGCGCTTTGAGGAGATGCACCTCGAATTCTAGACAAATTCAGATGTCCCAGACACTTGGTGCCAACAGCTAAAAAATTTTACAAAATAATTCAAAAATTCACAGAGGCTTTTCTAGTAGACAAGGTATCGGGAACCTCTTTTTTGGTCAACACTGGTTCTAACCTCAGTGTGCTACCAGAAAATTGTTTCAAAACAAATCGTGCAGTGAGATCAGAAATATTAGCAGCTGGCAATAATTCAGTTATCAAGACATATGAAAAAAAGGAAATGTCATTGAACATCAGTTTGAAGAGACAGTTTCTGTTGACATTTATTGTGGCAAATGTTAGTGAACCTATTTTGGGCACAGAGTTTTTGCATCACTACACAACAGTACACTTCTGCCTACAGCAGTCTTAGTGCCACCACAGTACAACAGAAACATTGACAACATTATTGATGAATTTCTTTATATTGTATCAGTGAAACAAACAAACAGCAAGAGCAGTCATAATATGATATACTTCGTTTGCACATTGCCCAGACCTCCAGTAGTGGCTGGACCGTGATACCTAAAGCTGGAAAAGTTCACTGCGACTAGAGAGGATATCGACAAACAAATTCAAGAAAGAGTAATGGTACCTTCGGAAAGCCAACGGGCATCACTTTTACATGCAGTGTGACAACACATGGTGCCTTTGAGGTCATTACCACATACTGAATACCAGAATGGTAATGGACATGTATGCTATACCTCGCGTGATGGACTTTCACTATTTACGATACCATTTGTGCCCAAAGACATAAAGAAGACTGAAATCACTATTGCATTCGGCCTTTATGAATACCATTTCGTGTTGTACAGTTTAAAAAAATGCAGCACAGATGTGGGCGTGGTTTATGCACTAGGTTCTTTTAGGGTCTTTAGTTTTTTTCTGTTATGTGAATGAAGTTACTAGAACACGAGGAACACCTTTGGCAACTATTCAAATGTCTCAGCCTTTTTGGAGTGGTCATAAACAGGGAGGAATTTGTATTAGGTAAATGCAGTGCCAAATTTCTAGGCTTTGTGTCCTCTAATGGCATCGCTCCTTTGCCAGAAAAGCTATGCTATATTTCACTTTTGTTACTATCAAAAACTTATAGAGACTTGTGGCGTTTCATTATTGCTGGCACCATCCATAGAAATATTAAAAGGAAAGTACACAGCAGGGAACAGTAAAGTGAAATGGAGTCCAGAGCAGTTGATGGCATTCAACTCTGAGCAAACGCATTGCTTCTTGCTCATCATGTCACAATGCATCTATGACCCTAATGGTGGACACAAACCAAGATTAAGTCACTCAGTGGCACAGCAAAAATGTAACACCACTGATAGAGAACTGCATGCTATACATGCCATGATAAAACATTTCCAAGACCAAACAGAAAGTAAACACTTCACCATTTGCATGGATCATGCTCCTCTCACATCCTTCTCCAAGGAAACTCCTCATAGATGGAAACATCTCATAGATCACCAAGCAGTGCAGGCATACTGAATACATTTTGCAAGTCATGACAGACGTATGTCACATCAGTGGAAAAAGTAAAGAGCAATCTAAGGACCCAGAACTACATTCAGTGCTAGAGCAACAACAGACCAGCCTTGTTTTCTCAAAAATGTGTGTGTCACAGCTTAATGTTTCATTATGGTGTGAAACAAATTAACCTGCTGCAAGTTTTCATATCACAACAATTTTGGTGGCCAGTTTTTGAAGCATTCCATAATTTATCTTGCCTCAAATATGGGCCATGGTTAAGTTGTTAAAAAAGAAAGTAGTCTGGCCATGAATGAAGAAACACTGCTGCAAATGGAGCAAGCTTGTACTAGATGCAAACTATGCAAGATGGGCAGGCATGTGTCAGCACCCCTCAGTCCCATAATTACCTACAGTACATTTCTTATACGTGCATATGGACTTGGTGGGCCTGCCATCTTTTTCTGGTAATTAATGTTATTTGCTATCTGTCGTAGGCCATATTACGTTATGCCTGGAGGCTCCCCTCCAATTATGGATACTGCAATAACAATGGTGGCCCAAGCATTGGCCAAAAGCAGGATTTCCCAATTCAAGGTTAACCAGACAATTACTGCAGGATGAAGCATAGTGTTTGCATCATTACTATTCCCTAAACTATTATTACTGTGAGGTTGGTCACACATTAGAAGCACCAACTACCATCCGGCAAGTAAAGGAATGATGGAGCAGCTATATTGGACCCTGAAGGCTGCACTTACATGCAAGGGCATGCACTGGACTGAGACTTTACCCCTGGTACTTTCAGGTTTACAAATTTTGAAGGAAGACGTGGTCTACACTGCAGCCCAGCTGGCCTACAGAGAAAGCTTAAGACTGCCAGCTGAATAACTCTCAGAAAAGCCTCAGTTGTTACCACAGGAAGAGGAACATAAAGAGTTTTGGAAACATCTACAAAATAACATCATCTTACTCCATCATTCTACAGCTAAATCAGGCAGCATCAAACATGTTTTCAACCACAGGGAAATGTACAAAACCTCATGTTTGGCTGAGGGATGATACTGTTAAGGTGCTTTACACAATGATAGGTGTCATGTATAATTTTGGTATCTGAATTGATTGTGAGTGAGCAGTGACGTTGTAAAGCTGTATTGCAGAAGTTAGGTTATTATCTTTGGTATGCGTGAGGGAGCAGATAATATAAGCTGTGTTAGAGTGAGGAAGCAATGGTAATGTTATGATTCAAATGTAAAGTCTCACTTTATCAATGTGTTTAATGAAGATGGTTATATCAAGATTGTAATGGAAACTTATTTGCGAAGGAGGAAGTTTAATGGAACTAAGTGTATACCAGAAGTGGAATGTCAGAGGTAAATATTATATTGATGTTACTTTTTTTCATTATTGCTGCACCATCAGTCTAACTTCATTTACATCTACATTCATACTCTGCAAGGCACCTGACGGTGTGTAGCTGACGGTACCTCTGAGATCAGTTCTCCCTTCTATTGCAGTCTCGTATTGTTTGTGGAAAGAAAGATTGTCGGTATGCCTCTGTGTGGGCTGTAATCTCTCTGATTTTGTCCTCATGGTCTCTTCACGAGATATATGTAGGAGATATACTGCTTGACTCCTCGGTGAAGGTGTGTTCTCGAAACTTCAACAAAAGCCCATACTGAGCTACTGAGCATCTCTCTTGCAGAGCCTTTCACTGGAGTTTATCTATCATCTCTGTAACGCTTTCATGACTGCTAAATGATCATGTAATGAAGCACGCTGCTCTCCGTTGGATCTTCTCTATCTCTTGTATCAACCCCATCTGGTATGGATCCCACACTGGTGAGCAGTATTCAAGCACTGGGCAAACAAGTGTACTGTAACCTACTTCCTTTGTTTTTGGACTGCATTTCCTTAGGATTCTTCCAATGAATCTCAGTCTGGCATCTGCTTTATCGACGATAAATTTTATATGGTCATTCCATTTTAAATCACTCCTAATGCCTACTCCCAGATAATTCCAGAATGAGATTTTCACTCTGAAGTGGAGTGTGCACTGATATGAAACTTCCCGGCAAATTAAAACTGTGTGTTGGACTGAGTCCGAGTCTCGGTCCAACACACAGTTTTAATTTTCCAGGAAGTTTCATCCCAGATAATTTTTGGAATTAACTGCTTCCAGTTGCTGACCTGCTATATTGTAGCTAAATGATAAAGGATCTTTCTTTACATGTATTCGCAGCACATTACACTTGTCTACATTGAGATTCAATTGCCATTCCCTGCACCATGCCTCAATTCGTTGCAGATCCTCCTGCATTTCAGTACAATTTTCCATTGTTACAACCTCTCAATATACTACAGCATCATCCGCAAAAAGCCTCAGTGAACTTCCGATGTTATCCACAAGGTCATTTATATATATATTGTGAATAGCAACGGTCCTAAGACACTCCCCTGTGGCACACCTGAAATCACTCTTACTTTGGAAGACTTCTCTCCATGAAAATGACATGCTGCATTCTGTTATCTAGGAACTCTTCAATCCAATCACACAATTGGTCTGACAGTCCATATGCTTTTACTTTGTTCATTAAACGACTGTGGGGAACTGCATTGAACGCCTTGCGGAAGTCAAAAAACACGGCATCTACCTGGGAACCCGTGTCTATGGCCCTCTGAGTCTCGTGGACGAATAGCACGAGCTGGGTTTCACAAGATAGTCATTTTCAAAACCCATGCTGATTCCTACAGAGTAGATTTCTAGTCTCCAGAAAAGTCATTATACTCAAACATAATACGTGTTCCAAAATTTTACACCTTATCGACATAAGAGATATAGGTCTATAATTCCGCACATCTGTTCGACGTCCTTTCTTGAAAATGGGGATGACCTGTTTCCCATTTCCAATCTTTTGGAATACTACGCTCTTTTAGAGATCTACGGTACACCACTGCAAGAAGGGGGGCAAGTTCCTTCGCGTACTCTGTGTAAAATCGAACTGGTATCCCATCAGGTCCAGTGGCCTTTCCTCTTTTGAAGGATTTTAATTGCTTTTCTATCCCTCTGTCATATATTTCGATATCTACCATTTTGTCATCCATGCAACAATCTAGAGAAGGAACTACAGTGCAGTTTTCCTCTGTGAAACAGCTTTGGAAAAAGACATTTAGTATTTTGGCCTTTAGTCTGTCATCCTCTGTTTCAGTAGCATTTTGGTCACAGAGTGTCTGGACATTTTGTTTTGATCCATCTACCACTTTGACATAAGACCAAAATTTCTTAGTATTTTCTGCCAAGTCAGTACACAGGACTTTACTTTCGCCTTCACCAACCCCCTGTACGAACTGAGGATGACCATTGAACCCAGACGGCAGGAGTCACTGGTGCTGACACGAGGAACAATTTGTGGTCGGGTGCACCCAGTGCTCTCTACAGCCGCCGGCAGGGCCTCCTCCACATCTCGGATGAGACCCCCGGCTAGCAGACAGAGTGAACACTGGCCTTCTACCTCGACCTTTCCCCTATTTCCCTAAGGGGCTCCATCACCCATGTGCCTGCTTGGGCTTTGCTGAAGGAGCAGCCACATGTCCACTCACAGGCAGGGCAGGCGATGCCACACAGCCAGCCTCCACACTGACCCTTCGCCTCGTGCGACGCGAACACCATTGAACCCGCCACTCCCCTTGGGGAGAGGGTGGCCCAACCGTGCCCAGTACCCGTGAAGATGTCTTGACAGCAGGGACCGTGGTGGCATCAACAGTGATGAGCAGGGCACTGTGTGGTAAAGGGAATAGTGGAGAGTCGGTGGAAGAAATGGTTTGTATCTTTTATATAGGAGGGTAGGTTCCAGGTAATAGGTTGTGGGTGTTGGTATATGAGAGCAGAGATTGTCTCAGTGGGGGCACACTAACTGGCCACAATGGGACATCCTGGGTGGTTAGGTTTATGGATTTTAGGAAGCATGTGCAGGGAGTGGTAGGGGTGAGTAGAGAGATAGACTCCGGGGAGAGGTTCTGGAATGGGCCTAGGGATTTGTGTTCCACCTCTTTCTATTGTACAATTTATAACCCTAGAGCATGAGGAACTCTATAATAGACACCTACTTAACTTCATGTTCTTAACAGAGTGTATAGTTTGCACATAATTTGCTGTATATAATTTACAGTAAGATGAGTAACTTTCATTTACATGGGAATACTTTCTGCACTCAGATTTTGGTAGTTCAGATGATGGATGACAACATAAAAAATTAGCAAACATAACTTACAACACTTTGGAAGCTTTTAAACTGACAACCAGTTGGCATTTTTAGTTCCAAGGAGAATAGCACCAAACAGTGCAACACTGGTTCTTCTGAGATTTTATTACAAATGGCTGTGGTTGCACTTGCTACCAGTAAATATCAATAACGTGGTCCAGCTTCCTTTTTGCTGATACTACACTGAAAAATGACAGTGCAGAACGTGAATTTATTACCTGAATATCAAACTCTTTCCTAATGCGCAGGAGGACAATGGTTTCCCCTGTTCATCACTGAATATGTCATATTGCTCACCAGCAAAACCGAATGAGATTTCCCATTGTTCCACTAGCCCTAAGCTTAAGCATTCAAATGAAACAGAAATTCTCAACTGTGTTGTAACATCATGTTTGCTAATTGGATAAAGTACATAAAAAACAATTTTTTAAATGTAATATAAAGGTCCCTGGATTCCAATATATACTGCACTTATTCGTATCTCTGTATTGCTTGGAGATATCCCTGAACACAGGACAGGACGCGAAAACAAAACTTGGAAGGGCAGGCTCACAATTGTCATCATTAGTCATTTTAAACTAATATTTATTTTTAATAAACACAACACTTTAGCCGGCCGCAGTGGCTGTGCGGTTCTAGGTGCTTCAGTCCAGAACCGCGGGACTGCTACGGTCGCAGGTTCGAATCCTGCCTCGGGCATGGATGTAAGTGATGTCCTTAGGTTAGTTAGGTTTAAGTAGTTCTAAGTTCTAGGGGACTGATGACCTCAGATGTTAAGTCACATAGTGCTCAGAGCCATTTGAACCATAACACTTTAACAAAGTGGATGAACAATATGTGCCAGTTTAAAATTAACCAATAATTAAAATCAGTAGCACAATAATTGAATCTTTTTTTTATTTAAAAAAGGGTGCAACTTTACAGTTGTATTTAATGACAGTTAAATAAAAGATTTCTGTAAAACATATTCCCCAAACCATCAACAGAAAATGTTGGCATTAAGGTAGGCAGACACAAATAGCCTTAGCAAACATTCTAAATTGAACAAGTGGAACAATGCACAAATTTTCTTCAAAAATCAAACAATATTTACACGACACAAAGTAGCATTATGTTAAAACATTAATTACTATAAATCAGGACTTTAAAAATAACCTTCAGATCAACGGAAAATTCTTTATGCAAGAAGCTGCCATAGGAAACTTGTACAATAAGGTTCACTAGTAATCAGAATGAAATAAGTATAGCTGATTTGATTTAAAGCTCACATCAACCTGAAAACATGAAGTCTACATATACAGGCAGGCATTAAAACAATAGTCTTTCGGCGGGAAAGAGAAAGCCTGATAAAACTCAACTTGATCTTTAGACACTCAGCATAAACAAACTTGTGCACCACAGTGTGGCACTGCCCAAATACCAGCCAACAGCACAAACATCACAGTGTCACACCAGCAGTTGTCCCGCTTGGGGCAACAGGCCTTCTGCTCATGGCAAGCATGCTACAATCACATGACGGCCCGAACTTCAGGAACACAATTAACAGATGCTATCAATAAGAATACTGTAGCCTAAGCACAAATAAATTACGACAACATAACTCACACCTCTTCTAATGTTACTCACCAAAAGAATCTTTAGAAGATAATGCTAAGAAGCCAGAAAATTATCCAGTCAGCTACGCATCTAGAAATTCCTTTATACATTTTAACATAACAAGGAGTTTAAAACAAGAAAAATTTACGAAACCACTCATCAATGTATCTCAGAGACTGAAGCTACCTCAAAGCACACAAAACATTGTGAACAAATCAAAGTCCAGAAAACATACTTTAAATGTAAGGCGTTACCAATACAGATCCAGTAAATGGCTGTTAATGCAGTTAGTGTCTTAAAGGGTGCATAAGCCTTACCTCTATAACTGATGGTGTTTAGCATAATCTTTTAGCCATCAAGAAATACATCAAAGTCTCCACCTTTGCACAATAGCACCTAAAACAATTCAAACACATACTAAAAATGGGCTCTAAAATCACAAATTTTCATTTTAAGAAAAACATGTGTCTCTATAAAATAATAAATGAGATGCAACTAATTTTAAAACTATCCCTAATTACTAATTAATCTTCCAGTTCCATGCCATAACTTGGCCCATAAAACCTCATAATTGCCAAAATCATATAAGGTAAACTAAATATACACCAATGCTATCTGAATAAACCACATGGTGATTGTTCAATGAAGTTAAACTGCAACAAATCTCAGAGAGCGATGCAAGGTATCGAGTTGGTGAGCACACTGGTAAATAATATTGATCATTGCACAAGAAATGCTGTCCAGTCCAGGCTCTTAAGATTTCGATCAATGAATGGGTGGCCAAATCTGCATTTACAGTAATCCAATACAATCGGAGATGACTCCTAACATCAATAACAGTGATGATTCCTCCAAGTCACACACTGGCTCTCTGAGCATGCAAGACTTGTTTTTCAAAAAGATGGCTGACTTTAGACAGCACTGTACTCCAGGACTCCACTCTTATGAACTCTCGGTGGGTGCGCGGGTCTTGTTTTTCACATCACCACAGCAACGATAACTCCAGAGACAGTACACTACAGTCACACCACCTACCAAGATTCCAGTAAATCAGACAAATGAGCCAAAGATTTGACTCAAGCCAGCACGGCTCGACGTCCTCCAATCAAGCAGAAAACAAGCCCACACTTACTCCCCATCCTCCTTATAGGAACACAGAGAGAGGGAAGCTAACCATCCTGTTTCAAGTGATTAACAGCAACTTTAAAGGTTTTGCCTGTAGACAGATCATGCATCAATAAGTTGACTGGCCCCATCACCCAGACAATGGAACAAGGCCCTATAAATTGAGGTGCAAGTTTTTCAGTGATTCCACATGACTGCCCCTCACCAACGTTAAAATTGTGTACAAACACTTTATCCCCCACGCTGCCCTGAAATGTTTGCCTTCCTCAGTTATAACACCTCTCCTGATGATGGTGATGTAACTGGATGTTCCTCCTAGCTCTACTCCAATTTTGTGTAATGACTTCCAGAATAACATGCTCAGGCAATAGATCATTAATATTCCATAAGTTGAAAAGAGGTGAATTAAGAGGACGAGCAAGCATGAGAATGACCAGAATGGCCTTGCAGGCTTCATGCTGAGTGGGATTAAATGACAGGTTAATACAGGGGAGGGAGGCATCCCACTTACTCTGTGCTTTATCATGACAGAAAATCAGAGCAGTATTTAAATTCCTACTCACTCTTTCCACAAAGGAAGGCTGGGGTAGTATGGGGTGGTGGTAATGTGCTTAATAGACTGGCTAAAGCAAAAACATTTAAATTCTCTAGAGATAAAGGTAGGAGTATTGTCACTAACCAGAGTCTTAGAGACTAGCCCAAAGAGAGAAAATATATTAGTTAAATGATTAATCGTGAGACAGGCGGTAACTCCTCTACTAGGAATCAACCAAACAAACCAGGAGAAGATATCAACAACCAGCACATAGCAATTCCCCACTTTAGTACTGGGAAGTCGACCCACATAATCACTAAATGATGTATCCATTGGATATTCCCCATGTTCAGAATGCAGAAGACCCTTGCGTGAACTGTTATATTGTTTAGTGATTTTACATAAGTCACATTCCCCAACTAAACGGTGGATATCTTTATACAACAAAGACCACATAAGGTGTTGCTGCACCTTACCCAAGGTCTTATGCAGGCCTAAATGCCCTCCCAACAAAAGAATCATGTAAATACTGATACACCGAGGGGGACAAACTCCCTACGCAAACAAATTCTAAGTTGACCTGATTTATCAACCTCATGACAAAGGATGTCCATCTTCAAGAAATAAACAGGAATCTCTTCCCTGTCCAAAAGCCATTTCCTAATTGGGTCCAAATCAGTGTCCTGATCTTGTTTGACCTTACGATCACCAAAGAGCTGAGTCATCTCAGCGAGAATGCTACAGATGAGGGCATCAGATGATAACAAGCGGCATTCACCTCCATGAGTACCCTCGCAAAACATTTGGCCCAGGGCATCAGCCACCTGGTTGTCAAAGCCTTCAGTATTACATACTTGGAAACAAAAGGCGGGTACATGGACTGATTAATCAGCCAATTTTCCTCTGGCACACCAAACCCCAACTCAGGGCTTGGTTGTCAGTCTGTGGGTCAAATTATCTATGCTCAAGATAATGTTTAAACTTTTATATAGCAAATACGACTGCGTAATGCTTTTCATTCATAAACTGAGTACCTCGCCTCTGCACCTGTTAATCTTCTGGAGGCATATGCTAACACATCCATCTGGACAATGAATCTTTTCAAAATGAGGAATGGCTAATACCAGATGGTTACTGAGTATGGTTTTGATGGCTTCAAAGGCAGACTGCTGACTTTCACTCCAAATAAATTTCTCTCTCTTCTTTCAAAGATTATTAAAGGGAGCCAAAAGTTGAGTAAAATTAGGAACAAATTTCCTAAAATAAATGGCCACACCAATGAATCTGACCACTCCTTTCTTATCATTAAGGGAAGGAAACATTCTCAGATCAGAGGTATGTTCTTGATGAGCTCCGGTACCATTGCTGGAAACCAAATGCCACAAAAAGGAAATCTGCTGCCTTGTAAGACTTATCTTAGATGGCTCAACAGTTAATCCAGCAGCACAAAGCCTCAATAACACTTGTTCAAGGTGAACTACGTGTTTCTCAAAGGAGTGACTACACCAGACCACATCGTTTAAGATAACTATAGATGCAACCAAACTTGATATCCCCCAAAACGTGATCCAAAAGACATGAGAGAACAGCAGCCCCTGACCTCTTATAATCTACAACTGCTCTATAATCCTTACCCTACCTTTTAGGGATTAAAAATATCAGTGAAGTGTAAGGCCAGTGGAGGGCCAGATAACCCTATCTCAGGGCATATCATTGATTTTTTTCTTTTAGAATTCTCATTGGCAGGGGAGAGATAAGGTGCACAATGTAGCAGAATATCCTCAAGCAAACAACTCTTATAGTGAATCCAACTGGTTGCTCCCAATCGATCCATGAGAATTTCAATAAACTGCTTCAAAACACTCATTAACAGGTTATCTTCGCCATGAATAAGGTAATAAAGCTCAAATTCAGACTGCTTGACCCTGTGTGAGTTGACATTATTTATAACATGACAAGAACAAATGGCTAGTTTCTGAGGTGGACAAAATTTAGAATAAAAGGCATTACTAGCAAAATCAAGAAATAACCCACCTGCAGAATAAAATCACATCAAAACAAGAGTGCAACAGAAAGGTTCTTGACAAGAATCAGTTTAACAGGCCATAAAAATTGCAAATAGACAGACCCCCATGCACCTCCCTTACCAGAGTGGCAACACAATACCTCTCAGACGAAGGACATAAAGGAGAAAACTTACACAAATCACAGTACTCTAAATATCAGTTATAATCCAGCAATCTAACTGAGCAATAAACCACACATATGATCCTGATTAAGCCAAGCACACACATGTGGAAGGCAAAGTTTATTAACAGCTGTAATACATTTGCAATGAGCTGGGGGCTTACCTTAAGTGTCTTAGTCCTCTCCTGAGGGCATCAGCTGTCAGGCCTAGGCCCATGCCTAACCGGACAGTTGCACACTAGGTTACGATGGGCGCCACATCGAAAACAACTCCTGGTAGTCACGGAATTAGTAGATGGCTGACACGGATTATTGGTTCGCACACGAGGGATAGACAGACTCCATACCCTGACTGTGTTTCTCATCAGCAAACCTAAGTGCCTCTACAGATGAGAACAATTTGCTACATCTGGAAAAGGTGGTAGATTTCCAAGCAAACGTGAGACGTGAACAATCTGGCCACGTGCCCTTGAATATTTTCAAAACTCTCTCTTGTTTGTTGACTTTCCTCTCAAAGGCAGAGACCACAATACGAACTTTCTCTATGCATTGAATCAAGGTCTCAATCTATGCTTAAACTTGCCAGTATTATGTACACTTGAGCTCATTCTGAATGTGCAGGAACAATTTGCTTTCTACTGTACAAGACCTCAGCTGCATCAGAGTACCCTGTTCTTGAAGTGTTTCAGATACCAATGAACTCAGCAAGCCCTTAGACGAAGGATGAAGTAACCAAAGAATAACAGCACATGAAATCTGTAAGGCATCTGCATGGTGTTCAAAACTTACTATAAGCCACACCATCTCCTGAACTTGATTTAATGATCAACAGACAACTCAACAATCCTCTTAAGCAAATGCATAATGGGGTTAGGCAATTTACTGAATGAACCTGAAACTGGGCTACTAACACCCTGAGTATCCTCATGCCCTAAACCTTGTAACTGATTAACAACTGGGTTTTCTCCTTCCACACTACTTGCTTCACTGTCTAAATTCAATGTACTAGAGCTAACATGGAGATCTCTTACCCAACCAAGCAACTAACAGTTTCCTTTTGCTCTTTATTAAGCTAAAGATGGCCTAAATCACACAGATGATTATTCAAACAAAAAAGATGTGCTCATACCCTACATAACTGCCTACAGGTGGGCTGACTACCCTGTAAAAACTACACATTTTCATTAACTTCACCATGCCGACAGAACAAGTGGAAATAGCAGCACCTACCTCACCAATGGTGTACAACAAGATGCAAAGAGGCCTGTCCAACAAAGTGCGTAATTTGGCCAACAGGTCAGCAATGGCCCCTTCCACAGGAATGTGCCGTATTCTCAACTCTCAGTTGAGATGTTCCCTCCTTAAATACGACAGGCCCAAATGACCTCAAGATTCCATGTATATGTACGGCTCCCTGAAACAATTTCAAACGTCTTCAGAGCAAATCATAGATGACAGATGATAACAAAGAGGCCAGGCACTTCTTCCCTCCCCTTAACCCGTGAATATGTAGCCTCAGCTACCAACAATATCTGTGAACACAGGACGGGATAGGAAAAAAAAGACTTGGAGGGGCAGGCCCACAGTTGTCATGATTTTTCATTTACAAATTCATATTTATTTTTAATAAGCATAGTTCTTTAGCAAAGTGCATGAGCATTGTGTGGCAATTTGAATATGCTCTGGAATTCACCACTTAAAATTAACCAATAATTAAAGTCAATAGCGTCATAATGGAATTTTTTTTTTAATTTAAAAAAATATATCAGACAATCTAAGCCCTTAAGGCTGCAACTTTACAACTAAATAAAACATTTCTGTAAAACATATTCTCCAAGCTATCAACAGACAATCTTGGCACTAATGTAAGCAGACACAATGGAAAATATTTACATGCCACAAGGTGACATTATGTTAAATCATTAATTACTATAAATCAGGACTTCAAAAATAATCTTCAGATTAAGAGAAATTTTTTTATGCAAGGTGCTGCGTTAGGAATCTCATACAGTAGGGCTCACTAGCAATCAGAGTGAAATAAGTATAACTGATTGAATTTAAGATCACAACAACCTGAAAACATGATGTCTACATATACAGGCAAGTGGGAAATAGAAAGCCTGATAAAAATCAACTTAATCTTTAGACACCCAACATAAACTAGTCCACCACAGTGTGGCACTGCCCAAATATCAGCTGACAGCACAAACACCATGATGTCACACAAACAGGTCTCATGCTTGTGGCAACAAGACTCCTGCTTGTGGCAAGCACGCTACAATCACACGAGGCCTCGAACTTCAGGAACACAATTAACAAAAGCTGTCAACAAGAATACTATAGCATATACACAAATAAATTAAGCCAAGATAACTCTCATCTCTTCTAACAGTACTCGCCAAAAGGAGTCTTTAGAAGCTAATGCTAAGTAGCCAGAAAATTATTCAGTCAGCTATGCATCTAGAAATTCCTTTACACATTTTAACATAACAAGGAACTTAAAGCAAAAAAAAATTTACATCACTCACCAATGTATCTCAGAGACTAAAGCTACTTCAAAGCAGACAAAACAAAGAGAATAAATTAAAGTCCAGAAAACATACCTTAAATGAAAGGCCTTACCAATACAGATCAAGCAAAGGACCGTTAATGCAAGCAGTGTCTTAAAGGATGCATAAGCCCTATCACTATAACTGATGGTGCTTAACATAATCTTTTAGCCACCAAGAAATACATTAAAGTTTCAAGCTTCCACAACAGAATCTAAAACAATTCAAATACATTTTAACAATGGTCTCTGGTATCACATTTCTCTGTAAAGTAACTAATGAGATACAACAAATTTTAAAACTATCCCCTAAGTACTAATTAATCTTCCAGTTTTTCACCACAATTGGCCCGTAAAACCTCATTATTTCCAAAATCGCATAAGGTAAACTAAACATATGCTAATGCACTCTGAATAAACCATATGGTAATTATTCCACGAAATTAAACTGCAACAAATCCCAGAAAGCCATGCAAGGTACGGACTTAGTGAGCAGACAGGTGAATAATACTGACCATTGCACAAGAAATGCTGTCCAGTCCAAACACTAAAAATTTCAGCCAATGAAAGGAGGGCCAAATCCACAACTACATCAATCTGATACAATCACAGAAGACTCCCAACACCTGTAAAAGCAATGATTCATCCAAGTCACATGCATGTCTTGTTTTTCAAAGCACTCACCACCAATGGGCAGTGTTGTACTCCAGGACTCAGCTCTCATTAACTCTCAGCGAACACACAGGGTGTTTTTCACATCAGCACAGCAGAGGTATGTCCAGAGATACTACGCTACATTCACACCAGCTACTGAGATGCCAGTAAACCAGACTAATAAAAGAGCCAAACATTAGACTGAGCCGGCAAGGTCCCCCTGCTTCTCAAATATCAACATCAAGTGATGTTGGAATAAAACTGCTATTTACAGTGACAGCTGCATCCCCAAGCCAGCAGCACATGATGAGAGTGCTTCCTATTGTACCAGAAATTAGGGCTTCTTCCTTTTACATGGAATGCATGTGCTCCGTATCTAGTATTACCTTGCTTTTGTGGACCTTATTGGAGCAATACATTACAGGTTTTAGTATATTCCTAGATTCCGCAATTACAGTTGTATCTGTAAACTTTATAACTATACTTTGACAGGACAGTTTGCATCTATCTGTAACTGTTAGGCAGTTTAGGTTTTCTGTAGCCTTGTCATGCTCCCAACCAGTGAACATTTGTTCTACCCTTTTTAGTTTGAGGAAAGTTGTGACAAGTCAACAAAATATCTAACTGGCACTGATTGCTCCAAATTGTAATAAATCAAGACCTGATGGAATTTCTTTCAACTAAAGAAACCTGTGATACCAGCTGGTTGTCAGTGTCTGAACTTACTTTCATTTGTAAAGTGTTTAATTCATAAAATGAGATTTTCACTCTGCCGCCGAGTGTGTGCTGATATTAAACTTCCTGGCAGATTAAAACTGTGTGCTGGACCGAGACTCGAACTCGGAACCTTTGCCTTTCGTGGGCAAGTGCTCTACCATCTGAGCTACCCAAGTACAACTCACGCCCCACAAATTCATGATTACAAACATTTATTAAGTTTTCTAGAACCTGTGTGGAACTTTGCCAAATACATTTTTTCCATTTATATAATAATTGTTATACAGGGTGTTCATAAAGTCCCTCTACAACTTCAAAATTTTATTACAATGGCAGTTGTTGAAATATTTTAACAACATTTCTTTTATTGTAATCAGTGTTTGCAAAAGTTTTTTTTGAGTTGCATGAAGCACATCAAACAGTACTCGATTTCTTGCCATGTTCGTTGTAGCATAGCATCATCAATGTTGGCAATGGCATTACGAATCCTTTGCTTCAAGTCAGCAATGTCCTGTATCTGTGTTTGATATGTGATATCTTTTACATTCTCCCATACAAAGAAGTCCAAGGGAGTGACATGTGGTGAATGTGATGGCCAAGGAAATGGCCCATCCCTCCCAATCCATCTGCCTAGAAATGTTTCATTGAGGAACCGACAAACATGCAGTCCCCAATGTGGTGGTGCACCATCTTGTTGGAAAATGATAGTTGGTTGTAAGTCAATCAATTGTGGTGCCACATATTCAGTCAGAAGGTCGAGGTAAACATCTGCAGTAATTGTTGACTCGTTGAAGAAAAATGGACTATCCCGGTGAAGCTCTCTTGTCATATGGGGGTTTTCAGATCCCCAGGTTCACACATTGTGTCTGTTTAATGTCCCAGAAATATGAAAAGTTGCCTCGTCACTGAAACAAACTTGCTTGAGGAATGCTTCATCCTCCGAAAGGCATTCCAGCATGTTGAGCGCAAACTCTGTCCGTTTTGGCTTGTCTTTTGGCTCAAGTGACTGTAAGTGTACAACTGTAAGTTCTTGTGGAGGACCTTATGCACAGCTGAACATGGTAGTTGCAACTGTCTGGCAGCAGTGTGGATGAACTTTGTAGGTGAACGAGTGAAGATGTTTAAAATGCAATCGATGTTTTCCTCAAATGTTCTTGGTTGCCCGCTCCTCCCTTTATCCAACACTGTCTTTGTCTCCATAATTTTTTTGTGCCATGCACGGACCGAAGGTCACAATGGCGGATCTCTTCCATACTTTGTCCTGAAGTTCCATTGAGTCTGTACATCTGATTCTGTCTCAATAAACCAGGACATACATTGTGCCTCCTCTTGAGGAGTTGCCATTTTATAGAGGTTCAGTTCCTTCCATCAACAGAGTATCTGAAACACAAAATTTTAGTATATATAAAACAGTGATTACAACAAAAGAAATTATGTTAAACTATTTCAACAACTGCCATTGTAATAAAATTTTGAAGTTTTATATCCTACAATACAATACCATGAAAATTAATTTTGAAATAAATGACAGTAAATAGGTATAAAACAGAATAGTTCACAATGTCATTTGAAAGTTATTTAAGACAAATGTTACTGTTTACATTTTAATTGATATCCAATTGATACCTGATTAAGATATCAAC
The DNA here is from genome assembly GCF_021461395.2 of Schistocerca americana. NCBI lineage: Eukaryota > Metazoa > Arthropoda > Insecta > Orthoptera > Acrididae > Schistocerca > Schistocerca americana. The sequence continues at coordinate 26,607,876 of NC_060122.1, read as the reverse complement.
ATAAAATAAGGTCAATAACTTTAGAAATATTTATGCTGTTTTTACAATACTGTCATTACCTATCATTTTCATAAATCTCTGTTTACACATGGAAAGTATATCCATTAAATTTAAATGTTCATAAAACTTATAGTATGTTTAGTACAATACATTATGCAGTTTTGTGTATTAATTTGTATTTCTTGACTGAATTGACACTGGTGTACGAGAAGTCAAGTACAATATCCCATTCAACATTTTCACTTTGCTTTTCACAACTTTATGCACCACTGACATATATACTGAACTGTGGAGCTTGTGGGCACAAGTGGATGCACGGCATCATATAGGAACCTCTGCTCTGTCTGTCAGCTGCCTCACGGCAGTTGACATGTTGTGGAACAAAAGAGTCAAAAATTTTAAAAATTGCTTAAAACTCTATATCACACAGAAATGTTTGAGCTGTGTGACTGAGTATCTGAAACGAACCTAAATATTACATTGTTACAGAAAATATGTAGCAACCTTTTAAATACCTGTAAAGTGCAAAGTTGTTTTGTTTTTAATAGAATATATATTTATCGCCCCCCCCCCCCCCCCCACCCCCACACCCATGAACCATGGACCTTGCCGTTGGTGGGGAGGCTTGCGTCCCTCAGCAATACAGATGGCCGTACCGTAGGTGCAACCACAACGGAGGGGTATCTGTTGAGAGGCCAGACAAATGTGTGGTTCCTGAAGAGGGGCAGTAGCCTTTTCAGTAGTTGCAGGGCCAACAGTCTGGATGATTGACTGATCTGACCTTGTAACAATAACCAAAACAGCCTTGCTGTGCTGGTACTGCGAACGGCTGAAAGCAAGGGGAAACTAAAGCCGTAACTTTTCCTGAGGGCATGAAGCTTCACTGTATGGTTAAATGATGTGGTGTCCTCTTGGGTAAAATATTCCGGAGGTAAAATAGTCCCCCATTCGGATCTCCGGACAGGGACTACTCAAGAGGACGTTGTTATCAGGAGAAAGAAAACTGGCATTCTACAGATCAGAGCGTGGAATTTCAGATCCCTTAATCGAGCAGGTAGGTTAGAAAATTTAAAAAGGAAAATGGATAGGTTAAAGTTAGATATAGTGGGAATTAGTGAAGTTCGGTGGCAGGAGGAACAAGACTTTTGGTCAGGTGAATACAGGGTTATAAATACAAAATCAAATAGAGGTAATGCAGGAGTAGGTTTAATAATGAATAAAAAAATAGGCGTGTGGGTAAGCTACTACAAACAGCATAGTGAACGCATTATTGTGGCCAAGATAGACACAAAGCCCACACCTACTACTGTAGTACAAGTTTATATGCCAACTAGCTCTGCAGATGACGAAGAAATTGATGAAATGTATGATGAGATAAAAGAAATTATTCAGATAGTGAAGGGAGACGAAAATTTAATAGTCATGGGTGACTGGAATTCGACAGTAGGAAACGGGAGAGAAGGAAACATAGTAGGTGAATATGGATTGGGGGAAAGAAATGAAAGAGGAAGCCGTCTGGTAGAATTTTGCACAGAGCATAACTTAATAATAGCTAACACTTGGTTCAAGAATAATGAAAGAAGGTTGTATACATGGAAGAACCCCGGAGATACTAAAAGGTATCAGATAGATTATATAATGGTACGACTGAGATTTAGGAACCAGGTTTTAAATTGTAAGACATTTCCAGGGGCAGATGTGGACTCTGACCACAATCTATTGGTTATGAACTGTAGATTAAAACTGAAGAAACTGCAAAAAGCTGGGAATTTAAGGAGCTGGGACCTGGATAAACTGAAAGAACCAGAGGTTGTACAGAGTTTTAGGGAGAGCATAAAGGAACAATTGACAGGAATGGGGGAAAGAAATACAGTAGAAGCAGAATGGGTAGCTTTGAGGGATGCAACAGTGAAGGCAGCAGAGGATCAAACAGGTAAAAAGACGAGGGCTGGTAGAAACCCTTGGGTAACAGAAGAAATATTGAATTTAATTGATGAAAGGAGAAAATATAAAAATGCAGTAAATGAAGGAGGCAAAAAGGAGTACAAACGTCTCAAAAATGAGATCGACAATAAGTGCAAAATGGCTAAGCAGGGATGGCTAGAGGACAAATGTAAGGATGTAGAGGCTTATCTCACAAGGGGTAAAATAGATACTGCCTACAGGAAATTAAAGAGACCTTTGGAGAAAAGAGAACCACTTTTATGAATATCAAGAGCTTAGTTGGAAACCCAGTTCTAAGCAAAGAAGGAATTTTGCTATTTGGGGAGCAAAATAACTGATGATGGTTGAAGTAGAGAAGATATACAATGTAGACTGGCGATGGCAAGGAAAGAGTTTCTGAAGAAGAGAAATTTGTTAACATCGAGTATAGATTTAAGTGTCAGGAAGGAAGTGAAACATGGACAATATATAGTTTGGACAGGAAGAGAATAGAAGCTTTCGAAATGTGGTGCTACAGAAGAATGCTGAGGATTAGATGGGTAGATCACATAACTAATGAGGAGGTATTGAATAGAATTGGGGAGAAGAGGAGTTTGTGGCACAACTTGATGAGAAGAAGGGACCGGTTGGTAGGACATGTTCTGAGGCATCAAGGGATCACAAATTTAGCATTGGAGGGCAGCAGCGTGGAGGGTAAAAATCGTAGGGGGAGACCAAGAGATGAATACACTAAGCAGATTCAGAAGTATGTAGGTTGCAGTAGGTACTGGGAGATGAAGAAACTTGCACAGGATAGGGTAGCATGGAGAGCTGCATCAAACCAGTCTCAGGACTGGGTTTGACCTTCCTACTCACCCACATTAATTTACAATTTTCCACATTTAGGGGTAGCTGTCATTCATCACACCAACTGGAAATTTTTCTAAGTCATTCGGTATCTTACGACAGTCATGCTACTTTGACACCTTACCGTACACCACGGCATCATCAGCAAACAATGGCAGATTGCTGCCCACCCCATCTGCCAAATCATTTACGTACATAGAGAACAGCGGTCCTATTACACTTCCCTGGGGCACTCCTTACAATATCCTTCTCTCTGATGAACACTCACCATCGAGGACAACATACTGGGTTCCATTATTTAAGAAGTCTTCGAGCCAACCACATATCTGTGAACTTATTCCATATGCTTGTACCTTCATTAAAACTCAGCAAAGGGGCACCATGTCAAGTGTCTTCCAGAAATCTAGAAATATAGAATCTACCTGTTGCCCTCTACCCATAGTTTGCAGTACATCATATGAGAAAAGGGCAAGCTGAGTCTGGACATAAAATTGAATGACATGTCCACTATTCTCAGCTGAAAATTATCAACTACATTCCATGGACAAAGAATAAATAAATAAACATTCAACATCTCTTGTTAGTACTATTTGGTCCACGTCCCAAATAATGTTTTTGTCAGGATTCTCCTTTGTACAGCTGACATTGAGATTTTATCCTGCTTATGAGTGAAATCTTGCATTTATTTTTGCAACAGAATGACCTCCATTACTGGTGTTGCATATTTATTACTAGAGGTTAAGCAATCTTTTAGAATTTATCTGTTAATTCAACAGTCATCCAAAGGTCAAAATCACCTTTTATTTGGTGAATTTCCCTTTTTTCGACACTGCATTAGTTGGTTCACCATTCACATATGACCAGAAGGTGCATTAGTTTGATGGGAAATGTTTAGTATCCAGATTACTCCTCAAGGACACTCTGCTGGCCCAAAAATTGACTATTTCTAGTGTTCTTTTAAGCTGTGCCTTCTGTGACTCAATGCCTCCTTGTTCCACAATATCGTTGGTCACATCAGTTGTGATCCCACAGTTGTTATGCAAATAAGGAATTAATGGATTCGGTAGGTCTGTCAACCATCACACACTACAAATTCGCAGGAGCTCAGATGTATTGTTTGCTCAGCCACTTAGAATCACAGAGCCACACCACTGACTTCGTCAAGAAATGTGTTTCGCAGTGAGACAAGTATCGACACTGTCAGTCCACGACACCTGGAGTGCAACAAACTATCGGCACAGCGACCTCTGTCGTGGCTTCCTGTGACTTGACAGCAGAGAGAGAGGCATGCTGGCTAGTGTCTCCGAGGATCGGACAGCATTGTTCACAGGAGCTGCACCCCAGCATCTTTTCAGATGATCTGTGTGCAGCATAATATGGACATATGGAGGCTCTTAGGGAGAATGAACACTGCCAGATTACATTTGTCATCATTGTGGAGGTTCAGCACCTGTCGTGGTGGTATGGGGAGCTATTGGACACACTACCTGATCATCTCTTGTTCATATAGCAGTAATATGGAAAGCATATGCTACATTCTGATGTGATGAGGCCAGTGGCTGTTCCCTGTCTTTAAGGTACGCATGACACTATCATTCAACACAATAATGAATGAGTGCATGTTGCCCTAACTGTTCTGACCTACCTTGTTACACAGGGTGATTAGCTGTTGCCCATGCCAGCACATCCTTCAGAACTCTAGCATATTGAAAATGTCTAGTTGTGGGTCATGACAGCCTTCCATGCCACCACGTGCTTGCATCTATGACTGACAAACTCTGGAACAGAGCGGAAGCAGCACAGAATGACCTACTCATATAATTAAGTCATTGAAGTTCAGATCCACCTGAGGCCTGCCTGAGTTAGTGCTGTTACTATCTCCAGTATTGGCAGCTATGTGCACTACATTCCGCCTCCTGTATATGATTAAACTATCTACAAGTGTAATCATGTTTTCTTTTCACTATAATGTGTAAAAGTAATAACTAAAACCTCATTATTTACTATTTTTCCCTAGGTTACAATATTATTTTACCTTTCACCTTTACTGAATGGCAGCCATTTTTGCTTGTAAGCACACGGTGATGTTTCAGTTTAGAGATATTGGCAAAAATATGAATATCTCTGCACTGGGTTAAGTTACAACATTGCAATTGACATGATTGTTTTTAGAAAAGTGTCCTCTACAACACTGTCTATTGCACAAAATGCCCTAAATTCAAAAATAAATATATGATTTTTGCACAGTTTGTACATCTATATAATATAAATGTACTTTAAAAATTTCAACATTGATATCTGACTGTGAACAAAGATATAACTTTCTGAAAATGAGGAGGTAATTCACATTACTCTACAACTGATCTTATGGCTGTTGCCTATTTATGTGTGATACTGGCAGGATATAATCAGTTATTATTTAAGTAAGGTACTGAATTATATACAAAAAGTGGAAACATCACTGAAATTAACATTTATATTATGCTGACATACTTAAATTAAATAATTTCAATTAACATCCTTCAAGATGCGACTGTTCCTAAACCTGGTGGTGAATGTTAAGAACGCTTATTTCTTCACACAGCTTCTGTGACCTCCCAGTTGCTGTGGTGAGTTCAACCACTGAAAGTTTCGTTAAAACATTTTTCATTGGTATCCAAACTTTGTCACTAGTAGATTTATTGAATGATGTTCTTGGGCCAGCAGGATGGTAAAAATGCACAAAAACATATTGTTTTCCAAACTTATTCTTTCAACCCCTGCAAGCCACCACAGTCCATCATACACACATCCCACTATGTCATTCAACGTTAAAGACAGAGATGTAATTTTACTGAGACAATGATCATCATAAATTTTGGTTTCTGATGTTACATAGCACCAACCTAAGTTTTCTGAAATTCCAAGGAATATGTGGAAATGCCTTGTTCCTTTTATTGGCATACAGTTTTCAAATCTGGTTTGAAGTGTTGTTTTCATATGCAGAACCACTTCTTTTGTGATCAGAAAATAGGTAATGCCTTCAATATTATCCTTGCAAAAGACATACATGTCCTGTACTGTGAGAATTTCGTCTGTGGTTGGTCTTTGTAGGTTGGCTCTACCTACTCCACATTTCGTTGTACCTCCTGCTCCATCACATGTATTTTTACCATGGCAAGATGCAAAAAAATGCCATTCAGTCTCCAACCCAAAGTCTACTTTGTGAATGCACAGATTTAAAAAATTATTTTTGTTCTTATACTGACTACCACGTCCATCTGAAAAATATATCAGCTTCTCAACCTTGGGAAAATTTTCTTTTATGTAATTTATTATATACTTTTGAAACACATATACAGCCAAAGTGTTGTGCTCCAATAGCCGCTTAGAATGCAAATTGAAGAACTGCAAACTTCACCTTCCTCATTTTTAAAGTAGAGAATAAATGGATGCACTATTGCCTGGTCATTGACCCAGTGGTACCCTTGTTTTGCATCCTGAATCACAAATGTAAAATTTTCTACAAAATCAACTAGCACTATGCATTCAGTTTCCTGAAGTTGTACTTTTTCATTCTTCAAAAACTTTGGATTTTAGAATCATAGTGGTGACTTCTGAATTTTTTGTAAATTATCAATTAAAGATTCCAAGTACTCTTCCTGAGATTTAACCACTGCTATCATTTCTGCTCTGTCCGTTGTGGCCCATTGTTTGAAGGTAATACTGTCTGGCATTTCCTCACCATATTCATGAAACAATTTAATAACAGTTTCCTTACCAGGGCATTTACTACACAAACTCATCATGCAGTCATAACTGTTAGTGTCACAGACTATTAAATCTAGTAACTCTGTTGTTAAGATCACTGAGTTTTTCACCCACAATCATCAGTTTGACATTTTGATGATATAAACAAACAGATATGGAGTGTGTCCCTGATGAGCCACCCAAAATACACCACTTAGGGCGGAGGTCACAAAATTTTGACCTTGCAATTTTGCATTCAGGATGAGAATTTTTGAAAGCTACATTTTAATTTGACAGCACTAGTCATTTCTGCTTTGTTACTTTAACTCCATTTATAACAATTCTTTTGCTATCTTTGCAACCTGGGCACATTCTACTGTTTTCATCACTTTAAAAAACTGCTGGATTTTTTAAATTGTTTTATCACTTATACCTACTCATTTCTTCTTTCCTAAAACTGGAAGAATGCATTGCTCTTTCACTAATTTTTGGGTTAGTTTAACCAAACGATGAGAAACATTTAATTTATGAACTATTTTTTCTCTTGACCATGAGTCAGGGAGCAAACTTAAAATTTTAACTTTTTCCTCTTTAGATGTCAATGAACATTTAATTTTTAATTTCTCTATTAAGCTCAAATATTCAGTGTCATATGATGCTGGTCGTAGGTTTTCTTCTTCTTTAGAAATATTGTTGGTACCTGTATTACTACAGCATGATTCCAAGTCTTTTCTAATTTTGTCTGATATTTGTTGTACCATATTTTCAATAGCTGCTTTTCTTTTTCTGCTACTTAGTTTTATTATTTTTAAGAAGGAGATACGTCTAACTTAGAACAAGCAAAATAAAATATGCTGACAGCTTCCTCATTAGGAATATAAATGTCATTAACAAGGTTACATGATTCTGGTTCTGGATTCACAACAAATATTTTTGAGTAACAATTTGGGCACAGGGAATTTGCTGGAATCACATTACGTTTCACTTGGGAAGCTGTTTCAATCTCACAAGGACAGATGTTTGAATTTTATTTCCCTCAAACCTTTAGTACCAGGCTTTTTATGAACTTTAAGTGGATCACAGCACTTCCTTCCAAAAATGTGGTTGTACTTCAGAATATATTTCTTCTCATGATACTCACACAATGAAGTTACAGAAGAACTTACTCGAAATTTAAACAAAGTTTGTCTAACTTCATCAAAGTCATTGACATTTTTCAAGTTTTTTGAAACTGAACCGAAAACTGTTTTGTGACACACTTCACTTGCTATATGTCCAACAGAGCACTGTTCATCCATGTTATTGCATTCCAGTTAATCTCTCAAAATTAATTACAAATTACACACAGAACAAAGCACATAACACATTCTACACTATCAATGAAGAGTGTACATCCACTCTAACAGAGGTTTCAGAACAGACTGACTACAACAATGCCACTCCCAGCAATAATGTACTTCTACAATGCCACACTCAGCAATAATGTACTTCTTTATTGACAATAAACCTAAACATAAATGGGCATTTTTATTGCCATAGAACAAAAGCAAAAACTCCTATTGTTTAATACTGTATTATTAAAAATAAATAAACTAAATGAATATAGGTTGATAGTGTTAACTAAATATATGTCACAATTAAGTTTTATTACAATGAAACAATACACCAATTAAATAGGCAACAGCCATAAGATCAGTTGTAGAGTAATGTGAATTATTTCCTCATTTTCAAAAATTCATATCTTTGTTCACAGTCAGATATAAATGTTGAAATTTTTACAGTGCATTGATAACATATAGGTGAACAAACTGTGCAAAAATCATATTTTTATATTCAGTCCCATCTGAGATAACTAACCCCAAACTTTACAAAAAATGAAAATTTTCAAATTTCAAAAATTCATAAAATATTAAGGAAACATTTTTAAGTGTTCTTGCTCTATATGAGGCTAGTAGTGTATGATATCTAACTATAGGAAAAAAAGAGTCTCATAAATCACTCCTTGTTTGTTATTTTTGGGACTAAAAAGTGGATTTTTGAAAATTTGGATACCGAATTTTGGAGGTCTTTTTGACTGGTTATTTTTGAATTTAGGGTATTTTGTGTAATAAGCAAAGTTGTAGAGGACACTTTTCTAAAAACAATCCCATCAATTGCAATGTTGTAACTTAACCCAATGCAGAGATATTCACATTTATGCTAACGTCTCTAAACTGAAACATCGTCACGTGCTTACAAACGAAAATGGCCGCCATCCAGTAAAGATGAAAGGTAAAATATTTAGAAAAACTGTTTTGAACTTCTCAGTTTTAGGGTGATCACATATAAAAAAAACTAAAATATTTAAAAATTGTCAAGCAACCATCACTGGACACTTTCATATGGATTGACCCGGCTAGTACTCACATGTAAAATGGTTTTATTCTTATATCGGAAATAATATCCACTTTTATCCACTACGTCACCTTTAAAACTTAAACTCCGCCCGAACAGACCATGAAGGCCTAACGGTACCGACCGGCCGCCGTGTCATCCTCTGTCCGAAGGCGCCACTGGATACGGATGGATATGGAGGGGCAGGTGGTCAGCACACCGCTCTCCTGGCTACGTGTCAGTTTACGAGATTGGAGCTGCTACTTATCAGTCAAGTAGCTCCTCAGTTTGCCTAACAAGGGCTGAGTGCCAACAGCGCTCGACAAACTGGATGGTCACCCATCCAAGTGTTAGCCCAGCGCAACAGCACTTAACTTCAGTGATCTGATGGGAACCGGTGCTACCACTGCAGCAAGGCCATTGGCATTATATCATCTTTATTGCGAACTAAATCCAGTACCCCACATATGCGGAAAAGCTATTAAGACAAGAAGCAACAATTATGATAAGATATTGTCACTGAGAAAACTGTTGTGATTAATCAGATGCTGGTCATATTCAATTTCAGTCACCATAAAAACTTCACCATTCATCAAATTTGAATCTGAAGACCGATGTAAATTCCAGATTTCCACATTTATTCTCAACACAGAATAATATCATTATAGTACTAGCATATACAATTACATACACAATATTCTTCAACTGAAATTTCACCCTCAGTAGTCTGTCAATGCTCTGATTATATCAGTTCCTATTCAGTAACACTAGTAATGGTGCTTCTCATTGATTTTTATACAAACTACACCAAACTTCAGCTAATACATTTAGTTTCCAGTGAGCTGTAACTACATGTTTAAGCCATTGAAATCTGCACACGACAAATTTTTTTTACACTCATATCACTTAAAGTACTACATAGCCTATAACATGCATCTTACATTTCACTTTCGGAAATACGGAAGCGTCCGATCCCACCCGTCTGCTTTGACCCATGACGTCACAAATATGGGGGAAACAAAAACAAAAACACACACTTTCCACAAGAAGTCTAATGACACTAACGGGACAAGCGCGGGAAATGGGGTGTTTTGGGTGGGGGGCAAACTAAATATAAACAAATTTAGACACCTTGCGTACCTACAACGTGTAAGTGAAGACAGCCATGCATGAATACCGACCCACCTCCCCAGGGGTCGTAACCCCTGCAACCCATAGAAGATAAAGATGCTTCAGTAGCTGATTAGTGTTTTTTGTCTTTAAAAAAAAAAAAAAAAAATCTCACGGGATAGAACGCACAAATCAAAGATAAATATAATAAACTAAAACAGAAATTCGAGGAAACAGATAATTAAAATAAGTAATTAGTGTTTTTAAATTTTAAAAAATCTTACGAGATAGAACGAACAGATCAGAAAAGTAAATAAGATAAAACGGAACTGGAGACAGCCACACTCAAACCAAACTCCGCGCCGTTATGACGTCACACACGACACCCTTACGTCACGGGTCAAAGCCGACGCGTTGGATCGGACGCTTCTGTCGACCCTCACTTTCAGGTGCATGTAGCATGTTTACCTGAAACTGTGAATATTTTCCTTTACATGTGACAGAGAATGAAAAGTCGGTGGAACATCAAAGGGTTCTGTTTTTTATTTACAGTGCCAATAGATCTAGATGAAAAATATTTTCTTCATAGGTTTATTTTATGTTTTGGCTTGGTTTTTTTCTTTCCTTTCCATTTTCAATCTGTGGGTGAAACAATTTCATCAAACTTCTTGAGTAGTAAAACTGTTATTACAAGAGCTTGCTGAAAAGTAATTATGTGAAAACTCTTAAAGGATTTTAAATAAAACTAATGTTATTAACATTGTACATCCTTATTCTTCTTGTCTACATATTTGCAGCCCTTTGCTGCTACAAGGCTCTAAACTGTAGTGTGTAACATGTCAGAGTTTAACATGATAACGTTGGTGTGCAAGTAACAGCAGGTTGTAGTTGAGTTTCAAATTCGTAGGGTTTGTCCACACATGGGGCACCCTCTCCTTCGGCATGACAATGGCAGAGATCACACAAACATCTGAAGGATCTGACTACATGGTTTCGCTGTCATCGATCATCCTCCATACAGTCCCAACTTGGCCCAACTAATTTTCATCCGTTTCCAAAATTTAAAGGACGCCTTCAAGGACTTCACTTTGACAGTGATGAGCAGAGCAAGCAGAGGTGAGACTGTGGCTCTGTTAGTAAAAGTCAAACATTCTACAGTGACAATATCAATAAACTGGTCTCTTGTTGAGAGAAATGTGTTCATTGTCTATGTTGTGAAATAAGTCCGTAGACATGAAGAATAAAGACGCAGAATAACAACAACATTTGGTTTATTTTGGAAGCTTTAAGAATTTTCACAAAAAATTCTGAGGTATAACTTTTCAGCACACCCTCATACTATTAATGATTATGTAAAAAGAAGTCATACTGCGAATAGAATAAATAATGAGACTAACTGAAATTGTATAATTTTCCACAAATAGGCCTACTTTTATGAGACTTACATAAAATGGACTTACGGCAATAAATTCATAAGATTTGTCAACAAATATTCTTATACAAAACATTAGTCACATCTGATTAGTAGTGTTGTCACAACTTAATATTCATTCTACAGTTATTTGGTAATACTGTCACAACTTAAAATCCGTCTTGAGTTGTTCAGTTATGGTACTTTATTTGGAAAAAAATTGGCGTTTTCAAACAACACAGCCTGTCAAAGGTATTATTACTTCCTTGCCGTACACGTATTTTTCTTTACAGTCAATCGCTGCACAAGATCTCACCATCGTAACAAACAGAATCTTCGTTGAAAATTGTACAATCAAGACAAAATTAAACATTACTATATCACCTACCTGCAAACAATAACGTATCTGTCACCTGACTGATCAGATGTCACGCACACCACAGAACAACACTATATCTCACCAATGATCAAAGTTTTTGTTATAATAATAGAAGACAAACCCAGTATTGCCTGGTTATTCATTTTGCCAATTTTCTATTAGAAACGAAAACAAAAAACTGAACTGCGTTTGTAGTTAAATATCGAAAAAAAAAATTCAAACCCATGCCTTCGTGAAAACACCTTTGAGATTATGACACAGTCGTACGGTACAAAGAAATATGTATAATGTCCAATGGATAAGCAGAGTAACTAAATTAAGTAACGAAGTACGAAAAATACAAATTCTCTGTAACATTTATTTTTGCTCTCTGAGCTCAACTGCTTCGCGTGTGTACGAAGCGATTTTGTAAACGTCTCCATGGCAACTCCTTTTCGTATAGCTCTATAGACGCCTATTGTTTTCGCCTACACTCTTTTCATCATAAGAACAAACCTCATGCAAACATTATACCATGTATTCTCAGAGTTTTGCTTGAATCTCATTGAATTTCGATTCACGTGTAGCGGAAGCCAACCTTTGAACAGTACAGATAAGTACGATCATAAGGATACGTTTTATGCTGTAATGCGCGCACATAGACTGAGTGATAATGTGTGAGACAACATCTTTAAAACAGCGGTGCAACTAACCTGCAGTGATGTGAGCAGCTGCAGTTCAAACGTAAAAAGAAGACGAGCAAAGAAAGAATGCAGTTTCGGATGTTATTTAATTTTTAAAGAGAATAAAATAATATTCGGCAAAACTCCAGCGTTACCGCGCGCTTCTTAGGAGACCAGACGGAAAGCATAAAATGCTCCCGCTCTCATTTGAGATAGTATTCTAATTACAAACAAAAGTAGTGAAAATTTCAAACTTAAACACAGGGTAATTTTTCTGAGCGAGCTATATGTGATGCAAAAGCGTACTGCAGGTATTTCACCGTACTGTTGAATACTGAAGCCACTGAAGGTATTATTAATTACTGTCGTCTGGTGATCTCTTAGCTCTTTTCTTATCCGAATTCGAGAAATACATTTCCATCTGCTACGTTGATAAGGAGTCGATCAACAACAGAATCCACAAAGCCACCCAGGCGCCGCGTTGTCTCCTTTTCTGACGTGCCGTTCTGTCCCGCCAGCGCTCGGCAGTGACATGTGAAAACGCTTCGTGCGTTAGTTCCAGTACGTCTGACAGCTTAACAGTCTTGTAATTTCTCAGGCCTTAACTTGCCTCCATATCAGTTCTCTTAGCTGCATATTGTAATAGTACAGTGGAAAAACGTAAAAATGCAGCATTTGTATGGTGTGATCCATACTGTGAAAACTATTGTTTTTCATGTTTCTGCGACACATATTTACATATGTGGTATAAAACAATGGACATAGTACAAATAAAGAGTACCTGGTTTTTCATTTTTGCCTTAAAAATTAAATTGTAATGTTTCCATAATTTAAGCAGCCTTTATTAACAGTCTTCATAAAATATTGATAACTGAGAATTTATATTTGAAATATAAACAGGAATTTCGCGTGAAATATACAATTAAAAACAAGAAGATGTGCGCATTTTATAAAAAATGGTAATGAATTTTACAATGACAAGATGTAGGTATTTCAAATTCAACGAGAAACAAAAATTGACACAGGCGACGTTTGAACCAGTGAACCATGAAATGCAATAAGTTGCCTAACTACTACGCTACTGATTCCGCTATAAATCGAGGAAAACTTCAGAGCCGATTATCTCTGTAAATTTAAGATAAACATTAAGAACAACCTATTTCTAGACACTTTTTAACCGTGTTCCGCACGCATGTCTCACTACGGAACAGGAAGCAGCCTCAGTCATTTTCATACTTTCGTATTAACAGCGCGACAATCAGAGCACAACAATGTTTTAAATAAAAACTACACTGCTAAAGCGTGATTAAGAAATACGTTGATGACTGTTAATACATTTGAATATCTTACAGTTTCATTTAACATAACTAAGTAATAACATATCTAATACATAAGTAAGGCCTTCTGCCAAAAGCGTAACAACGCCAGTGTGTGGGTGCTCCTGCTTCTGACCAATCTGGTTCGTGTTTGCTTCTATCAGGTTTATTCTTATGATGAACGGAGTATAGAGCTGTCTGCGCTTCGCGGTTGAAAGCTGTCAAAAACGCCGCCGGGTCTGAGGGATTTCCTTGAATACTGTAGGAGTGCTTATTCGTAAAGAATAAATGTACTAAAACGTTATGCATGATGAGGCATTTTTTCACGTATCTCAGTACTTCTGGCGTCGTATCTCTTGAAAAATGTGTCGCACAACGATATATTTATGTGGGTGCATTCAGAAGCCTATGGAAATATCGTCTGCGAAATTTATTGCGAATAGAGTTAGTAGCACAGGAGTAATAAATTTAAAACGACATGCATGATGCGGTAATTTTTCATGTACCTGAGTGTTTACCTTTGCCGGCCGATGTGGCCAAGCGGTTCTAGGCGCTTCAGTCTGGAACCGCGTGACCGCTACGGTAGCAGGTTCGAATCTTGCCTCGGGCATGGATGTATGTGATGTCCTTAGGTTAGTTAGGTTTAAGTAGTTCTAAGCTCTAGGGGACTGATGACCTCAGAAGTTAAGTCCCATAGTGCTCAGAGCCATTTCAACCATTTTTTTGTTTACCTTTACCTCTTGAACTACGATAGGTAGGTGCTTCTTAAACCCAGTGCCATGTGTTCCACACTGGACTCGCATTCGGGAGGACGACGGTTCAATCCCGTCTCCAGCCATCCTGATTTAGGTTTTCCATGACTTCTCTAAATCGTTTCAGGCAAATGCCGGGATGGTTCCTTTGAAAGGGCACGGCCGATTTCCTTCCCAATCCTTCCCTAACCCGAGCTTGCGCTCCGTCTCTAATGACCTCGTTGTCGACGGGACGTTAAACACTAACCACCACCACCACCACCACCACCACCACCACCACCATGTGTTCCAAGTTTGGTTGAATCGGTCCAGTAGTTTAGGAGGAGATGTGGAACATACACACACATTCATACAGCCATTTTTATAGCTTGTATGGATGGTAAGCTTCACTGATTTTTAACTGATGACACTATTGACCCACAATAACAAACTTAGTGGTGCCAGAAAGTCTAAAAACATCATAATATGGTCGTTTTGGACTGGTATTCTTAATGGTTTCATTTATTGGTTGTGAAACAACTTTTCTTATACCAGTAAAACATGTGAAATGCTTTCTGTGTAAGTTATTAAATGTGCAAGAAGCAAATGCTTATAACAATATCGTGTGTCACTTTCACGGAAAAACACTAGAACGCATTTTCGTTTTCGGATTCATTCATACTGCCCTCGCTGAACATGGAGTTCAGCACCCAAATCCAAGTTGTAATCGAAGCTACGTCATCAACGCCAAATTAAAAGACAAGAACCACGCTTTGATTCGTCGCCGTTACTCTCCCTGCGTTCGTGACGTTTATCTAAACTGCTCCAACATAACACTTACCCGTCCTCATGGAATACGCACTAGATAACGGAGCGACAGCTGGCGCCACAGATAGGAGAGCAGGACCCTACATCAGCGCTCTTAGTGGCCTGGCAGTGAACTTCGAATATGAGAAATTACAATGCGAAAATCCGTATTTGTAATTCGAGATATGCGATGTGGATGACAAAATTTTTCATTATGGCTGAGCCTTGTAGCCTAGTAGCAAAATGCGTGCCTGAAAACCGGAAAGGTTTTGTGATCTTACAAAATCCCCCACATCGATCAATCAACAAAAAAGCTCGGGTTCGCAGCCACGTAAAATTTTGTAAATGATGTTGTGGTCGCCTTCTTATTGTAAAATTTTTAAAACGCTATATTGGTATACCGATCGTGTGGCCAGTATCAACTGGAAATAATTGTATCTTAGCACATGTCAGAACTTAAAAATGATGTGACATGACATGCCACAGGAGTTGGTTTCATCTCATTGTGTTCTTTGTACAAGGTGGCAGACAGTCAAGGAATATTTTAGGGAAGTTGTTTCAGAATTTTATTCCAAAGGGCCCAGTCAACTCTTTACAAGCTTTTTCCCAGAGTAACTTCGGCTGAGTCTATGTGTCGGCCTTTCAGAGAACTGAGGGAGTTCTGTTTAGTTAAAGTTGTTGACAAGAGACATCTTTGGCCCTCTCCTGAAGTTTGCTGGTGAACTCACGTCATCGATTTAGCCAGTAGCATTCGTGAGATGTGGGCCATGTGTGTGGATGCTGGAGAGTTCCGGAGAACAGAACTCAGTCGCTTCTCTCTTGTGATATAGACCTCGAGCAAAACAGACGTCTTTCTTGGGAGACAGAGTCTCTGGCTGTGCACCCCGTGACAAGCCACCAACAGATTTTAGCAATCTGTCCCATTGTCCACTTTCTTTAGTATGCTCAACCTCCTAGATGGGCCTACACCTTATGATTTCCTACCCGAGGAGCATCCTATGTATCCCATATACTTGCTCTGCGTTTGTCCATATTTCCTGTCCTATCATTTAACCTCAACCGTGGACACCCTCTCCCAGTCCCGACTGCTTGACCATATTGATTAGCCGGCCGAAGTGGCCGATCGGTTCTAGGCGCTTCAGTCTGGAACCGCGCGACCGCTAGGGTCCCAGGTTCGTATCCTGCCTCGGGCATAGATGTGTGTGATGTCCTTAGGTTAGTTAGGTTTAAGAAGTTCTATGTTCTAGGGGACTGATGACCGCAGATGTTAAGTCCCATAGTGCTCAGAGCCATCTTGATTACGAGTTCTTGTGTGTATGTATTGCAGTTTTCGAATTAAATTGTCAATATGTTGTGCTTCCTTTTTGCATGCATCCGTAATGTATGCAATAAATGATTCAATATTTGTTTTTGTTTCATATACAACAGAAGCTGGTTTCGTCGGATATTGTTCTGTGGACATTTGTTCTTGCCTACAAATACGTATGTGAAATGCTAGATTTGAATGCATTGTAAGCATTTTGTTTGTATTCTTTCAAAATGGTTCAAATGGCTCTGAGCACTATGGGACTTAACTGCTGTGGTCATCAGTCCCCTAGAACTACTTAAACATAACTAACCTAAGGACATCACACACATCCATGCCCGAGGCAGGATTCGAACCTGCGACCGTAGCGGCGCGCAGTTCCAGACTGTAGCGCCAAAGAACCGCTCGGCCACCTCGGCCGGCCTTGTATTCTTTATTTCAGTTCGCATCCGTATCTAGTACTTTCTCATATTGAACTTCTGTACCATAATCGAACTTCGCTAGGCTCTTGGGCTGGGACATATGTGTCAACCTACACGTCTGGGATACACACACATTCTGTTTTGCAAACTCTGCAGTACGAAATACGAGTTACTGATTTGATCTCTGGTGCCTGAAAGCTTCTGTGAAGTCGTCGATGGTTGCTGGTTTGAACTGGAGAGGGTCCTACTTGTAAAATGAGGCGAAAGCGTCAGTTTCAAACACGGCACTGCCCCTTTGCGATTCGTGACGTAACATGGTCTGGGGTGGGGTAGTTGTGTCTGCCGCTGACCTTTCCTGTTGGTGTCTAATTTCAGCGGCTTTCATGCTTTGTTATTAATATGAAAACACTGACTCACTTGCGGCGTTCAAAAGTTTTACTCCTGGTGACAGCTAAAGAAAGCTTGATGTTATCATGCAGTTTGTGGGAGTTTGAAAACTGAGATAATTTTATTGGCGCATAGACAGACTCTTTGGAAACAAAATCATCATTCTTGTCAGTTGTAACTTAAGAGCTAAACTCAGTATTTTAGGACAATTTCTGTATAGGAAAATGTACGATAGAAGCACTAGCTCTCATGTATCATGAGTGATTACATTATCTCGCATATAATAGATAAACAGTGATAACAAATGTTATCACAACAAACCTGCCATGCCATAAAGACAATGAAACTCTAAAACTCACCATCCACACTTGTTTAGCTTGCCATATATTAAGACAGATTAGAAGTTAAATGAATTACCCATATTTGAAGCTTAACACTTCGCAATAGCTGAAGACGAGAGCTGTCAATAAGATGTGAATGTAATGCTGATATAACAAGAAATTGTGTGTCTCTGAACTGTATTTGGCAAAATAAAACATTTTTAGGCCAAAGTTTTAAAGTGGGGCGCCTTTCCCTATCCATCTTTTCGGTGTTTGGAATCATTCATTTCGCTGCGACAATTCATTATTGCCAGAAAAAGTGATGTAACAATTGTTGCAGATTTGCCATGACACGATGGGAAGATATACATTTTAAACTGATGTTCTTCCTGTTACCTGATGAGACATTTATAAGCAGGCAAGTCGTTCGTATGTGACGCCACACATGACCTTGAGGAGAGATTTCTCTGTTGCTATGGAATTCAAAGCAATGCTAGATGGTAGAGCAGAATATGTCTGTCAATAATGCATTGTCCGCGGTGGCGCTAAGTCGCGTAATCTCGAGAAGACCTTCACTGGTTACTCTCAGATTAGCAGGAGACACAGACATAGCTGCAGGATAAAAGTGACTTTCGCAACATCAGACGGGACCCCTGTTGGATCAAATAACATAGCCTTCACTTAAAAAGATAAATAAACATACAGATACATGTTAACATCAATTGTAATCAAATAAGATATATTATGTAGCTTTGACATTTTCTGTCAATCAAAAATTGAATATAATGTGTACACGAGCTTTTTCTTGTTAGCAACATTGACTTTTAGAGTGACGGTCAACTGTTGGCACATTAAATTCTATCTCACGCAATCGTTAGCATCTCTGGCTACTACTTCCTTCGTGCTCATGTCATTTCGTACCGGTAGTGCGAGAAGCCAGCGCTCTCCACCTGGATTATAGCAAACCGGCAATCACAAAGCTTTCAAGTAGCAATTGAACTTAAATTCGTAGGGTTGCAAAATCTGTCAAATGCACTTTCTACGAAAGCGTGTAAATATTGGCTTATACCGTGTGGACCAGCATGCACGCTTCTCCAGTCACCCCCAAGTACACCACACCCTCTCTCGGAGCCAGTGTCGCGTTGCAAGCAACATGCGTGTCGGCACAAAGTGATCTGTAGCTACTTATTTATTGTCTCTATTGCATAGTGTTTTTCGTATCTCAAACTAATTGCGTGCAATGCAAGCGTTAGTTAGCGTTAGGTGACGTGTAGTTTCACGCCACCAAAGCGCCACAGCCTCTTGACCGAATTTGAGTAGCCAATAGTGCTACCGCCCTTGGCGAGAGAGCGGCAGCCACAAGCGGCTTAGCAATAATACTTGCAATATAAGCAGATACTTCTTGGGCTAGAAGTACATTTCTCGTCGTGTTACTGAGCGCAGGTAAAGATGGTTAGGGAATGTGTGTGTGAGTAAAGACGCTACAGCACTGACGACACTGTCAGTAGAGAGAAAGGAAATGATGTCCTCGTAGCGACGATGGTTACAAAAGCAAGGTCGCTGGATCTCTCCCCAACTGAGACCGTTTGGAGTATTATGGGCAGGGCCCTCCAACCACCTCGGGATTTTGACGAGCCAACGCGCCAATTGGAATTTGGCACGATATCCCTCAGGACGGCATCTAACAACTCTGACAGTCAATGCCAAGCCGAATAACTGCTTGCATCAGGGCCAGAGGTGGACTTGTTCAATCTGTGAAGCTCTTTCTCTTGAATAAACCATAATTTTTTTCTGAAATTGTGATCATCTGTTTACCTGTACGTGTACATCACATCTACCGATTTCCGTCCCACGCGGACAATTCCTTCGTGGTGTGTCCCTTGCTTTTTTTAGTTTTTTGTCTTACGGTGTCCACTATTGACAAAACATGTGAAGCACCACAAGGGGAACAAGAAACGAAACGAAACTTTACGAGTTCAGTGATAAGCCCACTCATCAGTAGGACTCTTGGCTACATTAATATTTTCTGTATCTGTATTCAGTATGCGTTCTGTAATGCATGAGTGTGTCACTGTAGTAAATGTGAGTTACATGTTCGTCTCTCGAAGCATTTAAAGTGGAACAACCACATAAAGACAACTGTGGGAAAGGTAAATGCCAGACTGATTCATTACAAGAATCCTGAGGAACTGTATCCACTCACGTTGGAGATGTAATGTAACAAATGGTTCAAATGGCTCTGAGCACTATGACACTTAACATCTGAGATCATCAGTCCCCTAGAACTTAGAACTACTTAAACCTAACTAACCTAAGGACATCACACACATCCATCCTCGAGGCAGGATTCGAACCTGCGACAGTAGCGGTCGCGCGGTTCCAGACTGAAGCGCCTAGAACCGCTCGGCCACCCTGGCCGGCTGTAATGTAACAACTCTAGCTCTTGTGTACGAGTATATGGTACACAGCTTTTAGTGTACTACCCGATACATTGTATAAAGACTTGTGTTACGGATAACTACAGTTTTATTTAGTCTTTTCGCATGTGTTATGCATTATTTAATATTATACGTCGGAATGGCAGAGTTATCTACATCTACATGACTATTCCGCGGTTTAGACTTGAGTGCCTGGCAGAAGTTTCATCGAACCGTCTTCATATTATATCTGGACTGTTCCAGTCGTAAACGCTAAACACACTGTCATTAAGAAAATTACAGTACTCAATAATTTTGAAATAAATTCTTTAGAAGTTTATTTTCGGTTAAAACAACATTATCAAACTTGAAACAACGATGTCTCAGTTACGTGACTATTATTTTTTGTATAAAATTATCGTTTAGGAAGTTGCAGAAAGTCAGGATTGACATATTGCTACATCCGCAAGTAGCCGAATACCGGTGCACACTTCAGATAAAACAGGAGAGAGACGATGCCTTGCGAGGCGGGAAGGCCGCCTGAGGTCGGGACTCAAATCCACGCCGTGGTCGAGCAAAAGGGCTGACCGAACTGTACGCCCGACACGACAAGAGCAAGTCAGCAGCATCCTATGCAACAATCGAGTGCTACGAACTCGCGGCACAACGCTGTCAACAGATAAGTACGAGCCATAATCCAAACCGACACGCGACAGCAAAACCGATACCCAAGCAAAGTCGTCGGCGAGTAGTCAGCAGTACGGCAGAGATAGCTACGGAAGCTATCAGACGATGCACACAACTGAAAGAGCGGTGGAGGTGCGGCGGTACTCTGCCAGCCGCGAGGGACCCAGCCGGCCGGCGTTATCACGTGGTGGGACGGCGGCGCAGTGCAGCGCTGCGGCTGCACTGTTTTCTACCGTCCACTGAGGTCCATTTGCACTGGCGGGCAAGCCCAGAGCAAACGTGTTACCCACATAGCCGGCCGTTGTGACCGAGCGGTTCTAGGCGCTTCAGTCCGGAACCGCGCTGCTGCTACGGTCGCAGGTTGGAATCCTGCCTCGGGCATGGATGTTAGGTTTAAGTAGTTCTAAGTCTAGGGGACTGATGACCTCAGATGTTAAGTCCCATAGTGCTTAGAGCCATTTGAAGCATTTGATTACCCACATAACCCAAGGCCAGCGGAGTCTCTCGACTGTACTGAATTAGAGCTCAGGACGCTCTCTCCAGCAGGCAGTGGCAGTGGCATTACCATTACATTAACGTATGATCATGAAAGACCCCAAGCAAAATTTTGTTCCACTACAATGAATGTTACTAGAGTATTAACACAATCAAGTTTTTCTGCCTACCTAACTTTGTGCAGGTATTATTCTACTAATGCAGTTAATCCAGTGTAGTAATCCAGTAAGGCCTAGTAGTGGTTGTTGTTGTTGTTGGTCAGTTGCTTCGCGGCAGTACCTGCTGCTAGAAGGGGCGCCAGCGCAGTTCCGCTACACACGAGCCTGCTAGCCTCCATGTGGTGGCTCCTGTGGGCACACCTTCGTGTCGTTTGAACAGTGATTCGACGTCTGCCATTTCAACTTTTGTTCTTCCTGTCGCTTTAATGCACGGCGTTGACATCCACGGAAGCTGCAAACAGGAAACTTCTTTGCTAGGAGTCTGGAAGGCCGTAAGTGTTGGGACACCAGGGCACGCCTCTGAATGCAGCCTCGACGTCGCCATTTCCCTTATCTTTTGCATTTTTCGCGGAATTATGCACATATCTGTCGTCGTCGGAGTCTGAAAACAGGAGACAAATTGATAACTTCTTTATCTGTTGCCTGAAGAAACCCGTAGGTAGCGGGCCGCGAAAGCATACCTTCACGTCATTCACGCAGAGCTTCATCTTAGCCGCTACCTTCATCTTTTGCTGTTCCTGACACTTTATACAGCCGGCTGTGGCGACCAACTCTGGAAACAGTAGGCGTATTCAGCATTTGTTTAGTACACGTATGAGAACCTGTATGTGGCGGGGCAATGAAACGTACCTCTGTTTTGGTCATTTGGAGCTTCGACGTAACCATTTCGCTCGTCTTTTGCGTTTGATGTTGCATTATACAGGGCATCGTCTTCGTGGGGACATCGGTGTATACCTCTGCATCATTCGCAAACAGCTTCGGCGTCATCACCACCCTTATCCTTGGCACTTCGTGCGGTGTTGCATACGGCGGTCGTGCCGTTGGACTCTGTGAACACGACGTAGATTGAGCGCGAGTTTCCCCTTGGGCAGAAATTAATGAAGGAACAATAAATTCATCATAAAATGAGAAGGAAGAACTACCGAAGATTGCATACAGATTTCTGATATCTTTGATGACCATATACAATTACAGCACAAAATTTAATCAGAAACCAAATTATTCCAAATAACGATGTGAAAATCCCCCAAAATGAAAATACAGAGCTGCAACAGAAGTAAGAAACGTAACCAGTAAACTAAAAAATAAAAGATCCACTGGTCCTAGCAGTATCGCAGGCAAGGCGCTAAACGAAGATCAAACATGTTTACGCTTTTCACGGGTATGCTGCGGGATACGATCGTCTTCACTAAACGATATTTCAGCGATCCACCTGGCCGCTATATTCTGGTGCGATCGCCGAGTACATAATCACGCCGGAACTGACCGAACATCTGCTGTTGCTGCTGTAAAACACTGGCGACATCTGCCAGCGCAGCTGCTGCTCCTGCTTTGACCTCAGCGTTGAACTGTGTTGCCTGTCTGATTGAGCTACCCTCAGTGAGCTTCTCTGACTATGGAGACGCACTGAGTGGCGTCATCGACACCGCGGGAGTTTGGCTACTCCCGCAGGAGGTAGGGCCAACGCGTTGTCGGCCTGTGGTGGACCTGGCGGCCCAGCCCACGAATCAGGCGACTGCCAGAGTGTTCTGCAGCGTCGTAGAACGCTCTGGCGACGTGCCGGAAGCGATACCGCAGTAGCGGGACGCCTGCTTCCTCGTGGAGCAGCCTCGTCGGGTAGCGAGGCGGTTTGTGAAGGGCAAGGCGCAGCGCCCAGTTTCGGACGCGCTGGAGCTTCGCGATGTGCGTATCGGCAGCGTTGCCCCACACCACGGCGGCGTACTCGAGTATCGGCCAAACCAGGGCCAGGCACAGAGTGAGGCCGTGGCGTGGAGGGAGTGTGGAGGGAGGGTTGAGCAGCGCCCCACTGCTCGCCCCCTGACGTCACGGACGTGAGGCAGCCACGTCAGGTGCCGATCGAGCGTCACCCCGAGGTATTTGCCGGTCCGCAACCGTGGGATGGGGCCTCCCGGGATCGCGACCGGCTGTAGGTCCGGAGGCAGCCTCTTCCTGCTGAAGACGACGGCCTGGCTCTCCGCAGCGTTAAATTTTAAGCGCCATTTAGTGGACCGGGCACCCAGGACGTCACATCCGAGTTGGAGGCGACGGCGCATCTCGGCCGCGTTCAGGCTACGGGTGAACAACGCAGTGTCGTCAGCACAAAGCGCTTACTCCACGCGTGCCACCCACGGAGCGTCGGCTGTGTAGAGGGAGTACGGCAGGGGGCCGAGAACCGACCCCTGCGGCACTCCGGTGCGAATCGGCCGATCGGTGGAGATGCCTCCGTCTGCTCGGACGTGGAATGTTCGTCCTGAGAGATACGAGCGCAGCCCCCCCCCCCCTTCGTACGAACCGAAGAATTGCAGCGCCGCCGGCGGTAGAAACTGGCGAAAGTGATAAATCGCAAATTAAGACGTAGCGTGTTGAAAACCAGAATGTTGTTGTTTTATATCAGATAAAATAAGGTTCCATATCTTGCTTAAAGGAAAACTTTTATCTCTATTTATAATGTCATCAGATAATAGTATTTCGATGGATTCTTTGAGCACACAATCCCAGTAACGAGAAGGCGGAGTAATAATTTGACCTTCATTGAGACAATGTTCGTCGACGGCAGATTTTTCAGGCTGGAGCAAACGTATGTGACACTGATGTTCCACACATGGTCATGAACAGTGCGAATAGTCATCCAATATAGGCCTTTCCAGAATGACAGGGAATTTTATAAACTCCAGGCTTTCTCAATCCCAAACCATTTAAACAGATCCAAACAGGGCTCTAGTCTTGGCCAAAGGCAAAGGAACATTTTTAATATCGTATTTCCCGAGAATTCTAGAAATTTTTGAAGAAATACTTCCAGCAAAGGGTAGAAAAGCACCTGATTTACTAGTATCCGGCGCTGGTTCATTTGATGGTCCAAACTGAAAAGCACGATTAATTTGGTGATCGGTATATCCGTTGAGCTTGAATACAGCCTTAAGATGATCCAGTTCCTGTGTCAAATTTTTGAAATCAGAAATGGCATAAGCTCTCTTGATCACTGTACGTAGAACTCCCACGCGCTGATGTGGTAGATGACAGCTCGTAGAATGAAGATAGCGGTCCGTATATATGAGTTTATAGTATACCCATGTCACAAGGTACCATTTTCTTTTTTGTGTAGTAGAACATCCAAAAACGATAATTTGGCATCTTTTTCAGTTTCCATCGAAAATTTGATGCGCGGATGAAGACTGTTAAAGTGATCTAAAAAAGCGATCAAAAGCTTCCATTCCATGTAGCCAAACAATGAAAATATCATCGACGTATCTCTAAAAACATGTAGGTCGAAGAAAAGAAGTCCTGAGTGCGATATCTTCAAAATCTTCCATAAAAAAAGACTGGCGACAACAGGGGAAAGAGGACTCACAATAGCCACACCATCAATTTGTTCAAAAAATACGCCATTAAATTAGAAATGTGTCGGTGTCAACACATGGCAACAGACTTCAGTAGTTTTATCATCCAA
Source organism: Schistocerca americana (assembly GCF_021461395.2). NCBI lineage: Eukaryota > Metazoa > Arthropoda > Insecta > Orthoptera > Acrididae > Schistocerca > Schistocerca americana. Next base: position 26,582,868 of record NC_060122.1, on the reverse strand, counting down.
AAGTTGACCAATTAACAACAAGGACTCTTCCAAAGGTACCTGGGTGAAGGGAGAAACCACATCAAAACTAAAAGGTCACATGTTCCAATACATAAAGACTTCAGCCGTTGAATAAAATCAGTCGAGCTGCATGAATGATGCTCACATTTCCTAACTTTGGGGCTGAGGACGGAAGCAAGATATTTAGCTAAATTATAAGTAGGAGCGCCCGAATTACTAACGATACGACGAAGAGGAGTGCCAGGTTTATGCACCATCGGTAAACCATACAACCTGGGTGGTACGGCCGCCCACAAAGTTCAATCACATTTGACTCACAGCTAATTGATATTTTCAGTGTATCATTGTATTCAGGAATACTCCCACCAAACCTAAAACAGTAGTAGTGAAGCCACTTCACAAACAGGGTGAGATACAAAACGTACAAAACTATAGATCAATCTCGCTGATATCAAACTTTTCTAAAATAACTGAAAGATTCGCGCACGAAAGATTACCTGATTTAAAAAAAAATGCTAGTTAACGCCCTTTATACCTTCAGGTAAAAAAAAAAAAACCTATTGAAAACAGCTGTCTTTGACTTCCTGACGCAAGTGCTAGGTGCTGTAGACCGAGCCGAAGCAGAATTAGGGCTGTTTGGTGAACCTGTCAGAAAGCTTTGTCTGATCAGTCACAGTTACTTCTCTGAAAATGTGCCTCAGACACATGAGCAGTACTCAAGTATCGGTCGAAGAAATGCTTTTCAAGTCACTTCTTTAACTAAGTTTGCATAAGATCCTCCCAATGAACAACGATCCGACAACTGCTTTATCTACACTTTGTGGTACGCAGATGTTCCTCTTTAGGTTAAGTTTTTATGGTAGTTTCTGTTTCTAGTAATTTGTTATCAATACTGTAATTGAATATTAGAGGATGTCTTTGCGTAGTTATGCCCAAAACTTTGTATTTATATACGACCGAGGACCAAACGCCGGTAATTTGCCATGGTGTATTCATCAAATTACCTTCGTCTGTGGATTTTGTTTGTTGAGAACGATATATTAAGATCCATCTGCAAGGAAGTCCTGGATGCAATCGCAAACCTGATCCCACAGGCAGTGAGCTCGTATTTTGTTCGCTAAATGGCTGCGCCTTCCTGAGCTCGAGAAACAAGGCATCAACCTGACCGCCGTTCTCTGCAGCGCTACGGATCTCGTTCAAGTACAGAGCGAGCTGAGCATCGCAGAATATCTGTTTTCTGAATCCAAGCTGATTTCTAGAGGGTAGACTGCTTGAGCAAAAAACAAGTTTCACCATTTTACAACTGACAGACGTCAGTGAGACGGGCATCTGTTGAACTACCTGTGTTGGCAACGGCAATGATTCGTGCTTCTTTTTCCGACCGCTAGGTACTCTTCGTTGCTCCAGCGACCTACGATAATATACTTGCTATAAGGGAAAAAAGTTAATCTGCATAATTTCTGTACAGTACAACAGGTACTTCATACGGTCCGGGTGCCTACCACTGTTGAGGAGTTTTAGTTCATTTTGTGTTCCGCTGCGGCCGCCTACCCCCAATATCTGCCATGTCAGTGTTCTTGCGATGACTGAACGAGCATCCATACTGCGATCTCCGGCCCTGAAACCATACCCTTTCGAAATGACTTATACATATCATTATACAAAATGAGCAAAAGATGAATAACTTTATTATTATATTATTATTATGGGCCTGGAAGTCCAGAAATTGTGGTTTACCTTTATTTCGTTCACATACGACTTCGAAGGAGCTGACTCCCTCGGGTTTTGCGTTTCCTTCCTCTTTATGCATGGCGGCGACGCCGACGGTATCTGCGAAGACGAGACAGATCGTACACTTGTTTAATAGACAGCGAGAGCGCTGTACGTGGAGAGACAGTGAGACATACCTCTGAATCAGTCGCACAGAGCTTCGACATCACCGTGTCTCTCATCTTCTGTGCTTTCTGTGGCATCGCGCACCACGACGACGGCATCGGAATCTATAAACAGAAGACGGCGTGAGTACAAGTTAACTGTGAGGCGCAGGTGCCTCGAACTGGTGAGACGGCAAGCCGTACCTTCCTGTTGTCCACATACAGATTTAGTGGTATCGGTTCCGTGAGTTTTTTGACGTTCTTACACTTTATGCATATAGTGTCACGGCCGGTATCTGCAAACAGAAACTTCGGTGAGGAGGAGCTATCTAGGGGGCCTGGCAACGCGTATCTGGTGCGAAGGTGCGGCTTTCCTCCGTACTGTCCAGACCCTGCTTCCCCAGCTATTCCCATTTCTGAACCTTTATGCTTGCCAACGTCGTCGTTAGAACTTTCAAGTAGGAGATGGAGTCTTCTAGGTGGTCTATTTGTCTCTACGTGGTGGCACATCGGAGCAAACTTCCTTTGCTGGACTGCTGTGACCTTAGTGCCCTCAGCTCTGTTCTTCTGTAACTGTTAACTAATTAATAAATGTAGTCAATTTCACGTGAAAAGTCGGCTCGGAGCCCCAGTATCATACTACTAACGCTGGATGTTTCTCCTGCTTCTGTGGATGTGTCTGGTGTCAGCATTTCTTCACACAGCGTTCAAAATTTTGCTGTCAACATTGTGCATTGTGAATATTTTTATGAAAATATTTTTCTTCTTTCTGCGTGTCTTCTATTGCCATTTCTACACTCTTTCTTAAATATTTTGCCCACGTTCAGCACTGGTCTGAACCGTTATCACTCGTAACATTGTTTGTGAAAATGCTAAATGTTTTTCTTGTTTTTGTGTATATCGCTCGAACCGTCATTTATACGTTCATCGTTCAAAACATGGTACACCGTGCGCTATTTCTAATTATTACTATTATTGATTTAAGCCCACTAAGGAGCGCTTATAACTAGCTCTTCTTCGATGCTCTCTACCGTTCTCAATATCTCTTGAGCCCTGCTGATAATTTCTCCCTCCTCTCCGGTGAAAGGGGCTTGCGACGTTTAGGGACTCTAGGTGGTGGGGTCCGAGACTCTACCGTAGCACAAAATTTGGAACGATCTGCTACCTCAAGGTCAGAGATCCCAGCCTTCAGTACTTCACTGAGCCACAGGTCTCCAGTCTTGTAGCTTTTAACCAATGAGAAGGTTTTCTTGTTAAGCCTATTGTTGTTCATACGTTGCAGGTACCCATAGAACTTGAGCCTCCTACGTAGCATACTGGTGTTAGCTGATTCTAGCTGTTGGTACAGTTCAGAACTGGACTTCAATCGGTAGGTTCCATCTAGGAGCAATCTCGGGCCATGAATTTTTCTGAGAATATGTCTTTCGGATTTCTCCAAGTCATCCATCGTGTTTTCTTTCTTTTTTTTTTTTTTGTTCATCAAGAGGGTCTCTGTGGATACAGAAACTGTGGTCTGACAGCAGTTCTGTAACGACAGACCTTAGCATTCTTCGAAATGCACTTCTTGTTGTATAGATTGTGGGACAGATGGTATGCTGCATTGAGTTTGTTACGCCTTTCTAAGATGGAGTTGCCGTCTCTACCATTGGGGGGACCCGTTCACCAAGATAACGAAAGCGATTGATCCTCCCAATCGTTCCATGTATAGCCGTCAAAGGTGTGTTACTGGGGTGCCGGTTCTCAAAGTATTCGGTCTTGTCATACTATATTTGTAACCCTGACTTCACCGCTACCTCATGCAGGGCTTGGACAGCAATGACAGCATCCTTAGAGTTATTGGTTAAGATTGCAATGTCATATGCGAAAGCAAGGCACCTTATTTCGATTCTCCAATGGTAACTGGTATGGTTCCTATATTCCTCAGCGCACATTCCCAGGTTTTGATGACTTTATCAAGCACCAGATTAAACAGAATGGGTTATAGACCATCACCCTGTCGCACTCCCATTTTGATATTGAAACTCCGATATAGTTCTCCTCTGAACTTCACCTTAGAGGTTTTACCCGTGAGAGCCTGTTTGATGAGGGTGTGTGTTGTAATCCACACCTCGTTCTCGGAGTACTAAGGAGAGGGTTTGACGGTCAATGGAATCATAAGCTTTAGTAAAGTCGACGAAAACCACATGATGTTCGTACTACTTTTTTGTTTTAGTTGGGGAATGGTTTTCAGATTGAAGATCTATTTCTAACATTATTAACACTGATCATTTCATGTGAAAATGTTAATGTTTTGTCCGTGGACTACCTTCCTGCTTTTGTGGGCCTTTCTGGCGTCGGAATTTCTACAATCATTACTCAAAATTTTGTTCACTTTGAACATTGCCGTGAATTTTTGCACTGTGAACATTGTTCGTGAAAAAGCAAGATTTTGCGTTTGTGCATATTTTTACATTCTTTGCTCATCGATCAAGCATACTTCACTGTGAACGGTTTTTAATCGTTATTTCCTGTGAAAATGCTAAATGTTGTGTTTCTATTTCACTTGTTTTTGTGAATGTACTTTGTGTCGCCATTTCTTCGCTCACCGTTCAAAATGTGGTTTTAACATTGTTCACTGTGAACATTAATTCTGATAATTTTAATGTCGTGCTTATGAATCTTTCTCCTGTTTTCGTGGGTTTTCCTGTTGTCGATATTTCTACGCTCATTGTTCGAAATTTTGTTTACTTTGGCCATTACTGCAAACCTTTATCACTGCCGGCATTGTTTGTGAAACGCCAAATGATATATCTTTCTCCGGTTTTGGTGGATGTTTCTCGTGCACCCATTTCTTCGCTTATCATTCAAAAAATCTTTAGTACTGTTCTCTGCGAATATGTTTGTGAAATGCTAAATGTTGTTCTTATGGATATTTCTCCAGTTTTTGTGAATGTTTATTGTGTTGCCATTTATTCATCATCATTCAAGACGTGGCTCACTTTCGATATTTTCTTGTGAAAATGTTAATGTAGTGTTTCTGGATCATTCTTCTGTTTTTGTAGGTTTTTCTCAAGGAGGTTAGAAAATCCCTTGGTTTTTCTGGTGTCAACATTTCTACACTCAATGTTCAAAATTTTATTCACTGTGGACATTCCTGTTCAACTGTGAAAATACTTTGTGAAACGCTAAAAGAGCATACTTTGTGAAGCGCTAAACGTTGAGTTTGAGGATATTTCTCCTGTGTTGGTGAATGTCTCTCGTTTTGCCATTTTTTTTTTTTTTTTTTTTTTTTTTGCTCATCGTTCCAAACAAAATTTACAGTGAACAATTTTAAGATTGTTCTCAGTGAATATTTTTTGTGGAAATGCTAAATGTTATGTATGTGGGTATTTCCCTAGTTTCTGTGAGTATTTCTCTCGTCATCATTATTAAGTCATTAATCGTTCAAAACGTGGTTTCCTGTGATCAATTTTTAACATTGTTCACTGCGATTTTTTTTATTTGAAAACGTCAACTTAAATGCAGTGTTTGCGGATATATGTCCATATTTGTGAATCTTTCTCATGTTGACATTTCTTTGTGCATCGTTCAAAACGTAGTTCACTGCGAACAATTCTTAACGTTGTGCTTCCTTAGATTTTTATTTAATGACGTATTTTCTTAACAAACTAACTGTGTGGCTATGGGGAGCTTCTGGGTATCTCTTCAGGTGCTGCTTGTTTCGCTGTTGTCGGAATCTTGTAACGCTAGATATTTGGCACAGGCACGCATCTCTACGGTTATACGTCTCCCATTTTTCTCTGATTGTGGTTTAGATCCTTCTAGTTTGGTTGCCTTCAGGTTATCGTTTACAGATTGCTGCAGCCTCTTCTTGGGCTGTCTGCATGATGGTGGCCAGCAAGGCTGCTGTGCATATGACAACTTGCCTGCATTCACAGCCGCCTTTATTACAGCGGAAATCTAGTGTAACAAGTGTCCGACGGAGTTCCTCACATTTTCTGTAGCAGCGCAACCAGGCTGGCGGCTGAGCCGCGGCCGAGGTCGGCTCCTCCTGCCTCTTGTGGCTCGGCGAGTGAACAACACCGTCACTTCCGGTTCGGAGGGTTCTGGCTGCCAGGCGACAGCGCTTCGCCAGACAGGCTGTGGACGCTGGACTGCCAATGGCAATGGTAGCTGTCTCTGCCGCCAGGCTATTGTGGTTCTAGACGCCGTCGGCCATCCTAGGAGACAAAGTGAAACAGCAGCTCGTTACAAATCTGAGTGGTACTTGCGTTGCAATTCTACAAGTGTCTGGCAATTGAAGTAATCCAGCATTTCCGTGGTGCTCTCTGTACCGGTCTTCTTTGTGTGTATGCTCAGTATCCCAAACTAGTCTCATTTGGTGTAGGCCCTACACTCTTGACAAGTTCATTGAGGTGACAGAAGTCATCGGATAGCGATATTCATATACACAGGTGGCGGTAGTATTGCGTACACAAGATATTAAATGGCAGTGCATTGGCGGAGCTGTAACTCGTACTTAGGTGAGTCATGTGAAGAGGTTTCAGACGTGATTATGGCCGCACAACGGGAATTAACAGAACGGAGAATGGTATTTGGGACATTCCGTTTCGGTAATTCGTTAGGGAACTCAGTGTTCTCAGATCCACAGTGTTAACAGTGTGCTGAGAATGCCAAATTTCAGACATTATCTCTCGCGACGGACACTGCAGTGGCCGACGACCATCACTTAATGACCGAGAGCACCAGCATTTGTGTAAAGTTGTCAGTGCTAACAGGCAAGCAAAACTGTGTGAAATAACAGCAGAAATCAATATGGGACGTACAAGGAACGTATCCGTCAGAACAGTGTGGCAAAATTTGGGGTTAATTGGGAAGGCAGGAAACGACCGATGGGACTGCCTTTGCTAACAGCACATCAACTGCAGTGTCTCTCCTGGGCTTGCGAATATACCCTTTGGATCCTAGACAACTGGAAAACAGTGGCCTAGTCAGATGGGTCCCAATTTCATTTGCTAAGAGCTGGTGGTAGGGCTCGAGTGTGGCTCAGAGTCCACGAAGCCGTGAACCCAAATTGTAAACAAGGCACTGTATAAGCTGTGGCTGCTCCATAATGGTGTTGTCTGTCTTCTCGAAAGAACTGTGACAGAAGCCCGAACAGCAGGAGATTGGCATACTAAAACATGCATCCATACTACGAAATGGTGCATTGATCCGAAACCTAGATTTTCCGAATAAAACCTGCAAGAAAGGGACAACTGATTGCTGTGCTCTATCATTTGTAGATGTTTGTTGAACTTCCAGTGATTAAATTTCGTCCGTACTATAAGTGTCGTGAATCTCCTCTCCTTGACGTTTGTTCTCATTACACCATGGCACTCTTGGAATTGTGGGATGAATAAGTGCATAGTGGCTGCCTTTGACTTGAAGTCTCCTCAATCATTCCTCCTGACGGTCCGGTGACAGCCGCCTCCTAAGCACGGGTATCATATCTCTGAGAAGAAGTTTTATCATATTTAGTAACTCCGTGTAGAGACGCTTGTTTTGCTAGTACTTCTGCTTGTTCATTTCCAGCTGTCTCAGAGTGGCCTTTCATCCGTACCATCAATATGTTGAGACGATTCTGCTGCACCTGAAACACAACGTCCACAATCGCTGCAACTGTGGGAGTTGATACAAATGTTATGAAGGTGTCTAATCAGTTTCAGAGCTGACATCCTATCAGAGACGATGACTGCTGTGTAGGCTGTGGTCGTCTGTGCGACTAGCAGAGCTTCCAAAATGGCAATCAGCTCGGCTATCATAATAGCGGAGTGTGAATCCAGCTTGTGGAGGTCTTGTCGCTTACTTAGGGGTATGCTATAGCCGCTACCAGCGCCGTCACTGTATTTGGACCCATATCTATACACCACTCATGCATCATGATAGGTGAGCCTGGAGTTCCACAGTCGTTGCGTTTGTTACGGACGACGTCTCCTATGGCTTTCAGACACGGTGCAGCCCCGCCTCTGCTCCTCAACGTCGACGGCTCTGAGGCAGTGACGGCAGGCCTGGCATATCTGCAACCAGAGGAGACGTTAAGATAAGAGCACTGGCAGCGAGCTAGTTAGCAAGTGACGAGCTGTAACGGCATATCTTCAGCTGTTGTGCCTCCTGACACACTACGCGTAGTGGATGCTGCATCAGAATTTGCAAACGGGGCGTCGCGTCGTTCACGCACGGAATCGGCGCCGTCGCGGTCCCCGTGCCGTGCAGTTCCCTCAGTACAACGCACGGCAGAGACGTCATTGTACTCTGCAAACAAGAGGAGGGCCGAGCACAAGTTTACTGAGACCCTTTTGAGCCTGTAAATCTCAGGTTTTCATGGCGTACCTTCTACCTTCAAAGCAGCTAGCTGTTACCATAGTCTTTGCGTTTCCTGCCTTTTAAGCATGAAGGTAGTAATGATGGAATCCCGAAACACGAGATAGACCCAAAATTTATCTCTAGCGACATGCGAGCCTGTAGTTGGAGAGATAGTTTAGACATACGAGGTTTCTACTTGTAAGCTCGCGCGAGTCCATTTTGTTGAGATGCTGCATTATCATTCTTGCCCAATATTTGCTTGATTTCAGTCATTACTGTACTTTACCAAATTTAACTTTCTCTGGTTTTGGAGCTCGCGAACTTTTTTTAAATTTATTCTGCAATCTAAATTCATTCAGACAGTTTTAATACACAAAACTGAGGTTAACTACAACGAATATTTAACTTATTACCTTTGTTTTACATATCGATCCTTGTCGTGCACACTAAACACTCGTGTGATGACGAAGGGTGTACCTATCTATATTCTATCGGGAAGCATTGATGTTTGGATTCAGTGCCTTGTTTTCATTAATTACGGAACATTTGGTACATGCGTCACGAAAAAACCATTTCATACACCAGAGAGCATAGATTCGCTATCAAACTTCCGTATCAGTAACACAGGGCTTCGACACAACCACCTCTCTCATCTTTTGCGCTTCCTTTGGCATTGTGCACAGCAGTGACACCGTCGGAATACGCAAACACGAGACCGATTGGGCACTTCTTTACCGCTACCCTGGAAATTCATTGGTGACGAGATATCAGGAAATCCTCTTGCTGTTCACGTACGCCACTATCTCCCTTATCTCATTCCTCTGTCTGTCCCATTATCCACTTGAGGTGACGTTGTAGCATTTCTCTAATCGTTTAACGGAGTGAGGACAAGGCTTAGGAGACTTGAAGTTGTGAAATATCAAGCCACGCTTTGCTAATGTTCAAATAAAATTCCAGCTGCGCCGATTACCCCAGCCTATTCACATTCTGACACTCTGTACATATGGCGACGCCGTCGAAATCTGTAATCAGGAGCTTAAGTGAGCGGCAGCTGCCGGCCGTTGTGGCCGAGCGGTTCTAGGCGCTTCAGTCCTCAACCGCGCTGCTGCTACAATCGCAGGTTCGAATCCTGCCTCGGGCATGGATGTGTGTGATATCCTTAGGTTAGCTAGGTTTAAGTAGTTCTAAGTCTAGGGAACTGATGACCTCAGGTGTTAAGTCCCATAGTGCTCAGAGCCATTTGAACCATTTTGAGCGGCGGCAGTTATCTAGGCGGCCTCGGAGCCTGTTATACAGTGTGACGGTACACTGCGCCCGAAAACACTCTCGCACCACGCTTTACTCACGTACAGTCGATGATATTGAAACGAGGTTTTCGGCAAATAACATTACGCAAAGTGGCGAACATTTTGTTACACGGTAAATAATTAGAACATCTTCGTCCATCGAAATAAAAAATCGTCCATGGTGCCTTTCAAAATTTAGATGTACTTTTTTTAATGCCGTTCAATGTCGACTATGTATCTGTTCGCTTGTAGTTCACAAGGAATGCATTTTTACATGCAACATCTTTAGCTTCTCTGTTTCAGGCATTTATTGTAATTATCTAGATTATAAAGTCTTTCGTTTCGAGGCCTTACTGTTTGTTTATTTATTTATAACGACTCCGTTAGAGTACTGCACGTGTGTGTTGTGGGTGTATGTGGACTGGACCGTAATGTTTGTAGTGTATGACGATGATGGTAGAAGGAAGAGAGCGAAACCCGGTGCCGGCACACAGCCATCCCTTCGCGAGTAGCGGCAGCAAGGGGGCCGCCGTCCCCACCCGACGGACGGATAGCTATCAACAGGTTCACATGCCCTCACTTCATGACGCACTGCGGAGAGGTTTGATATTTAGAACAACACACTGGTGCAAATTCTGGCGATCAGCAACTTCACGCCACGATCCCTCCTCCTCTTGCCGGCCAAACACAGGCAGTGAAATGTTTTTCCGCTACCAGGATTCAAATCGGCTTACCTCCGGATCGAGCGCCATCGCGCAAACATGCGTTAGCGACCTCGGCCACTGAGGCGGATCTTCCGAGGCCTTATATGTACTATCTGTTTATTTGAGGTAATGAAGCAAAACTAAAAAGCGATAATTTATGCTTCTGCTACGTGAGGCACGAGGTTTGGTCGTAGGGTTCCGTGCCTCAGACTGTAAAAACGGAAGAACCTTAACTGCGATCGCTATGTCGTCCGTCAGTCTGTGTCTCTGTCCACATGTTAAGAACCATTTCTCTCAGGAACGAGTGCATGTATTAAGTTGAAATTTATATCACATGTTGAGGTCTGTGGTCCACTGGCAGTGTATAAATTTTAAGTTCCTAAGTCGGTACAGTGAAAAGATACGGCCATTTATATCTCACACTTTGATACTCAAAAATCAAAACCTATACGTACTTCCCGCTGACCTAGAATCATAAAATTTGGCACGAAGCAAAGTCTCACAGTACAAGTAAAGGTAAAAAATTCAGAATTTGTAATTATATCATATAAAAAATATCTTTTTTCCATTAGAACATACATTGTACTCATCATCCGTCAAACGTATAATAGGCGAACGTTATGTATGCACACATAAAATGTAAGTTGCAGTCATGTTTTAGTAAGTAAATAACAAAATTTGTATCAACTCTTCTACATCTACATCCACATCCATACTCCGCAAGCCACCTGACGGTGTGTACGCTGTATCCACATGTATAAACTCAAGTCCCTGGCTCACTTCTTTTTGTATGTTTGCGCTAGTCTGTGGAACTCCTGTAGAGATTTTGATATTTCTTGGAATTCGTGTATACAGAGTCCGCCAGAAAAATGTATACTCTCTTTGTCAGGCTCTATCGAGATATTGTCGTTCGATTTGAGGTACAAGTGTGTTGTATTATGGACTTTGGCTCAACAGATGTTAGTACTTTCATCTTGGTATTGAGATAACAAGATTACTGGAGCACGCTTGACATTCGAGCAACGAAAATGTATTGTGAAGTGGTTTTTCAAGTTTGATAATGACATCGAAGCGCTACGTAAGCGGAGGCGGGAGTTTGAAATAGAACCGCCAACCTGCTTACCAATTAAACGCATCATTTGAAGTCCTCTGCTTCTTCGCCTCGCTTGTTGGAAACACTTGTTAATTCTCCACACGAGTCTGCTACGCAGTGTGCAGTTTACATTTCACGATTACTGTACGCGATTTACGATGACGATCCTAATCGCCGAATGCAATTTTGCGTATGGTATCAGCAACTGGTAATTGATGACGAACAATTTGTGACGAAGGTACTGTGGAGTGCCGAGGCACAATTTAATCTTAATGGAACCGTGCACCGGCATAACAGTGTGTATTGGGCAACGGAAAATCGGCATGTTTATGTGGATAAAGCGGTCAATCTACGAGGGGTTCATGTGTGGTGTGGTCTATCATCTAGGGTCTTAGTACGATCTTCTCCTTTGATGCTGCTGTCACAGTAGAAGCGTACCTGGAAATGTTACGCACATCAATTTTGCCAGGTATACGTGCGCTTTATGGAGCTGATGAAGAGCTCTTATACCAATAGGACGGGGCATCAGCACACTACCACCTAGCTGTACGAGCTTTTCTGGATGACAGTTTTATAGGGCATTGGATTGGACGAAGAGGGCCCGTTGAGTTCCCTCCACGTCTGCAACCAATGGACGTTTACTTGTGGTAAACTGTGAAACATAACGTCTATCGACGTAAGCCAAACTGGAGGAACTTGGCCAGGAGATTACAGTGACATGTACAGTGATCTCCACAGCCGGCAGCTGTGGCGAAGTGCTTCTAGGTGCTTCATTCCGGAACCGCGCATCTGCTACGGTCGCAGGTTCAAATCCTGCCTCGGGCATGGATGTGAGTGATGTCCTTAGGTTAGTTAGGTTTAAGTAGTTCTAAGTTGTAGGGGACTGATGACCTCAGATGTTAATTCCCATAGTGCTTAGAGCCATTTGAACCATTTGTAACATTGACTGACGTAGTTGCGGCGACCGCTCGTTTTTTTGTTATGTGTACCGACGCCAACAGTGAACATTTTGAATATTTAAAGTAACCATGTGCTAAACTAAAAGTTGTACAACATGTATGATCAATTATTAAATTTAAAATGAACACATAAGTAATATTTTTCGTTTCATAAAGTGTGTATACATTTTTCTGGCGGGCTCTGTATAGATATGGCCAATTTCTTCCTGTTGGTTATCTCCAGTTGTGCACCTCTCAATGCTCTCTTTGACTAGTTGATGTAATTTATCGAAACACTTTTTTCTACATCTGAAAATATTTTTTAAGAAATTCTTCGAGTTCAATACAAAATCGACAGTACTCTCCTAATGTTTTTATCTTGATTAATATCAGCACTGTCCTTTCTTCGATCCGTCTCGCAACGTTAGTATGAGAAGAAGTTGTTCATCCTCGGAACTGCTCCTGACGTCTGACTCATCAGGGCCTGGCCAGACTGGACCCGTGACATCCATCACACGGGGATCGACTGCCTCAGCCGTCGCAATGCGAGAGCAGGCCATAACCGAGTTCTTGTTCCTTTCCATACACTGTCTTTGCTTTGCACAGTAACCCTCACGTGTAAATTTGCAGAGTTCGTCGTACATTCCGAATCATTCCGACTGTTTCTCTTGGGTAGTCTTTCTCAGTAGATTCACATCGTCACCTTTCGAAATATTTACGTTTCACAAATGTTTTTTACGTTTCCTGGTCTATCTGTTGGCTTTCCGCAGATATCTTATCTCTCCACTTTCATCTGTTCACTGACGCAAGTGAATACAAGTATTCACCTTTGTCCTCCTCGATTGAAGAGAAATCCGTAGATTATCTAACAGAAAAAAAACTGACAGAGCTGAGTACTGCCGCTTAAAGAGGAATGAGTACAAAAAGATACTAGTAAAGAAAGTGTCATCAATATGTTTTGTCCTCGGAGTACTGTAATGTATTACAAGTGCTCCATAGTTACATGCTGTTTCTGTCTACTCTGTCCTTAATTATGGCATCAATTTTGGGAGATGCAGTGCACAACATATGGCCACGATATTATACATATATATATATATATATATATATATATATATATATATAACTCCGCCTAAGCCGGTCCCAAGCCCGGTTGTAAAAGGAGGAGGGGGAGGAGTAACACCTCGTAAAAAAACCTTGGTTCACCTGGCCCGGGTGATAGTACCTTGTGAGGGTCCCTTGCCAGGGATACGGCGAAGACCTCAACGGTAGTGAAGACGGAGATGAAGATCATCGGTACGGCGGAACTGGCGGAAGAGGCAAGCATTATCAACAAGATAAAGCATATTGAAAAGCCCAGACACGTCTGTGTGGCAACCACCGGTACTCTGGCCAGCGTCTGTTCACCATGTGAGGTGCGGCTGAACACCAAGCTCCAGGAACTAACAATCCCTGGTTCTAACTACCCAGCATTAGCTGGAACTTAATTACAAGCAGTATGATTCGTACAAGTAAAATTAATATTACCCCAGGTGGCCAATCCACTCGCCCTGTGGCGACAACCAAGCTATCGGATTCTGGGGAGCTTGGGCTCGTACGACAGAGAAAGTCGGAGTTCTCTAGTAAACGTCCACGAAAGTCCCATACATTTATTGGCACTTTTAACATTCAGACACTAATTCAGACAGGCAAACTTCATAATCTTACAACAGAACTCAACAAACAGAAAATTCAAATCCTTGCTCTCCAAGAGACCAGATTCACTGATTCAGAAACAATAGACTACAACAATTACCGTATCTTTAAAAGTAAAACAGACAAGAAAATTGGCAAAGGAGCTGCAATATTTGGCATGGCTTTTATTGTAAATAAGGACACCCTTGACTCTGTTATAGACATGAATCAAATCAGTAACAGACTAATGACCATGCGAATCAAGCACACCAACAAAATATATACATTTATTAATGTTCATGCACCTACCAACATTGCCAACAAAAAAGAACCGGAGAAGACAGAAAAATTTTGGGAAAAACTCGAAACTGAAATGTCCAAAATTCCAAAGGAGGATGTAAAAATTCTTCTAGGGGATTTCAACGCGCAAATTGGCAAAGAGAGGAAATATAAAAAAACAGTCGGTAATTACCCTGCACACAAATTCACAAACAAGAACGGCATGAGACTCATCGAGTTATGTCAGCAAAACAACCTAAAAATCGTGACAACATCACTTCGAAAAGACCCCAAGAAACAAAAAACATAGAGATCACCAAACCTTCAGCTTGGTGAATTTCAAATAGACCATGTTGCGATCTCCTATGACTTCCAGAAAGAAATACACGACGTTCAAGTCCGTAGAGGGGCAAATATAGATTCTGACCACTACCTTACCAGAGTTAAAATTAAATTCACTCCAAAAAGGAAACGCCAAAGGAAATCACCACTAATTCCCAAATTTGACTTGAAAAATATCAAGGAATCAGAAATTACAGAAGCATGGGATAAACAACCAACAAACAACTGGAAAGATTTCCGAACGAAAATTATACAGAAAGCAAGAGATTTGATTCCGTTAAAGAAAATATCCAAGCATCCATGGTGGAATTCGAATTGTGATAAGGCATTAGAAGAGAGACAACAAGCCTTTTTAAATTACAATTGTGACAAATCAGAAACCACACAACAAACATTTTTCAAAGTGAGAAAACAAACAGCTAAAATACTTAGACAAACTAAAAGAAAATACCTTAATGAACAACTAAACACAATTGAAGAAAACTTTAAGAACCACAACACTCAAGATTTTTATAAAATATTCGCAAATCAAATCAAAGGATACACTCCACAAAATCTCTGCTTCCGGAAACAGAATGGAAAATTGGCACTAACTAACAAAGAAAATTGCCAAGAACTAGCTAAATATTTCTCACAACTCCTAAATTGCCCACAACCAAGTACAAGATTCCCCAGATTACAACCAGAACACACGAATGAGACTTCACTACCACCATCTCAAGAAGAAATTTATAGTCACATTAGAAAACTCAAAAATAATAAATCATCGGGAGAAGATGGAATTGTAGCTGAACTACTGAAAAACCTTGGTCCAAATTCGTTAAAAGAGATCACTAGCATCATCAAAGAAATTTGGCAGACAGAAAATATCCCAGAGGAGTGGAAGTGTGCACTAATTCACCCATTGCACAAAAAGGGAGAGAGATCAGACGTAAACAACTACAGAGGCATTTCACTTTTACCAGTTACCTACAAAATTCTATCTGCATGTCTCCTAAAGAGGGCACAAGAACAACTAGAACATACAATTTCAGACTACCAAGCAGGCTTTCGTCCTAATAGATCATGCCCGGAACAGATATTCAACCTTAAAACTATTTTAAAGATTAAAGCAATCAGGTCAAAACCAATAATCTGCACATTCGTTGATTTCAAAAAGGCATACGATTCCATAGACAGACAGTCTCTATGTCACATTCTCGAAGAACGAGGCCTAGACACTAAAACCCGAAAACTAATTGAACAAACACTAACAGAAACCAAATCAAAAATTAAATTCAGAGGGGAAATTTCGGAACCATTCTCAATTAAAACAGGAGTAAGACAAGGAGATGGGATCTCACCACTATTATTCAATATAGTTTTGGACAAAGTTATGAAAGAGTGGGAAGTAACACTAAGGAAACAAAGCTTTTGGAAGCCAATTGAACTAGGAAGAGGTAAAGGAAAATTGAACATCCCTTATTTAGCGTTTGCAGATGACTTGGCAATTATAACTGACAGTGAAGAAACAGCAGTAAAACAAATTGAGACACTTAAAGAATGTGCTGAGAAGGTTGGCCTGCAAATCTCCTTTGAGAAGACGGAATTCATCTGCTCAAAATTAGATATTTCGAAACTAAAAACAAAGTATGGTGAAATAACTAGAGTCAAGCACTTTAAGTATCTCGGTGAAGTTATTGAACCAAGAGGACTTGAGAAAATAGCACAAAAAAACCGATTACAGAAAATCAAGAAAGTATTCGGACTTATTCAAAATATATATAACAAGAAATGTCTATCAAAAGGCACTAAAATCAGACACTACAACACAGTCATCAAACCAACAGTCACATATGCAAGTGAAACACTCTCCCTGAATAGAAAATTAGATTTACACGAAATTAAGAAAGTAGAGAGAAAAATTATTAGAAAAATCCTAGGACCACGATACACACAAGATGGATACAGGCTGCAGACTACCGAGACAACCGAAAAAATATCAAACATCGAGGCAGATATCAGGAAGAGGCGGATGAAGTTTTATGGACATATAGACAGATTACCTGGAAACAGGTTAACTAAACGTCTATTGGACTATATGACATCACTTAAGGCAACAATACCCTGGGTAACTGAAGTTAAGAAGGATTTGAAAAAGGCAAAAATTGACATAACAAACACATCAGACCGGGATACATTCAGAAGAAAAATCGACAAGTGGAAGTTTACTCCAGAGACGGAATCTAAACCTTTCCGACCAAAGTGGACCGAAGAAAGGAAGAAGGCCTTTGGGGAGGCAATGAAGAAATACTGGAGAAATAAGAAGAACATTAAGAAATGTTAATCACCTGCTTATCGTTCTCCCATGGGGACATTCGCTAATAATAATAATAATATATATATATATATATATATATATATATATATATATATATATATATATAATAACTAAACACAATAATCCGGCTCATGGTAAAAATCAGTCCAAAGAGTGGAGGATTCTAACTGCACCAATAGGCTCTATCTACTAAAACATTATTCACTTACAGATCATGGAACAAGGGCCTGACTTAACACACACAGAGAAAAATTAAACACAAACCTCGAAACAATATTCTCTATCAGGAATCCTAGCTGTACAATAAACTGCCCAAAGAAATACAGCTGTCTGGTGGAACCAGTATGTAACGGAGACGCATCTGCTCAGAGTCTTTCACTACCTGTGTTTTTCTTCTCTCGGCTCGAAATGTCGACTCCGCTTTCCATCTATTGCTGTGTTATTTCCTTGTGAGCAACATTATACATTTATTTTTCCACTAAAGGGGTTCCCATTATTATTGTCAAGATCAGACATTGAGCGATTTTGTTTGAGTCGAAGTCGGGGTACCTTCTTTTACCTTATTCCCAGTTTCTTTTCTGAGTCCAAATTCTCAGATGTATGGAAATATCTTTCTAGATTTCGACAGCTGCAAAGTACCTTTTTCGTTATTGCATGAAAAAGCCTTATTTCTTAATAATGAGACAGATTACTGTAACAGTCCAATCTCTGAGAATTTACTTTGTTCTCCAGAGATCCACCCTGATTCTCTTTAAGAAGCATGTCTTACCCTTTAACTTCTTTTTTAACAGTCTGGAATTTGGTTGCTTCCCAACTGTCCTAAGACGCTCTGGGAGCTTCATATAATTGTGAAATCCAGAGTATATTCTTTGTCTTGTTTCAAACACACTAGAGAATAGCTTCCCACTTTTATTATTACTCTTCCTTATCTTTCTCGCAGTTTCCTTCTATCGGTTATTCTTTACGGTGTCTATAAGGTCCCTTACTTGTTGTCTTTTTTACATGCATATCTATCAGCAGCATTCTCGGTTATTCCTAATACAAGAGGTCACCAAATTGTTTTCACAGCGGTCCGAAAATGACGACTGTGGGTCCGCGTCGTCATCATTCTGCATAATACTTGCAAGCCAGAAAGAAAGCTCAGGGAGAAAAGACGAAAAACTGACTTCAGCACTGCGTATTAATCGTGCGTGAGCAGCATGCAATGCGCAGAAAACACTAGGGCAACCAATATATCTATTTACTAAAAACGTTGTCGAAGAAGGTTGCGTCAGCAGAAAGATAGTTACATCACACCTAGTGCGCACATATCCGAATTTCACAAACAAGGCTACAAAAACCGTTTGTGAGACTTGTGAAAGAGATGTTAAGCTCTGAAGATATCATCAATGTTTGATATGGTATTTCTCCATCCAATCGAGAGAACTGCATTCAAATGTTCATTAATCAATCTCGTACGATGTGCTGACTTCATAGACTTCATCTTTGAAAATGTTTGCTCACAGACTAAAGTTATTCCAAACACTGATGTCATACCGGCGTAAATCTCTTTAGTTTCCGAAACTCAGTATGAGGTAAGCAGCGGTAAAATTAATTAAGTTTTCCTTCTCTGTGCTTCTCTTTCAACAAGTCATTTGCTCGCACATCAGTGAGTTCAAATGGCACATCGTCAACGCTACAATCAAACCGATTCTGGAACAGAAGAATGTCAAACTCAGTTCTGTCACGACCTAAAAAAATCTTCAAAATGGCCGAGCGGTTCTAGGCGCTTCAGTCTGGGACCGCGCGACCGCTACGGTCGCAGGTTCGAATCCTGCCTCGGTCATGGATGTGTGTGATGCCCTTAGGTTAGTGAGGTTTAAGTAGTTCTAGGTTGTAGGGGACTGATGACCTCAGATGTTAAGTCCCATAGTGCTCAGAGCCATTTGAACCATTTATCTTCATACTGTTTCTTGGAGTGACGAATAATAATCCGAAAATCTTCGGGGATTGTACCACAAAACCCTTTCAAGCAGTGAAAATGAAAAAAGTTTTCTCCTTCCAGTTGTACTTCATACAATGATAGCTTTCTCCTTTGATGAGTCTGTAGAGATCACAGAGGAGGTTATCTTTTCCCTGAAGTTACAAGTTCAGTTTACCGATGTGGGTCGTGATATCTACAGAATATGACAGCCAGATAGGATCTGACAGCTGTTGATCTGCTCTATCTTTGTCAGTGAGAAAAAAATCTGTTTCGTTTTGGAGCTGATAAAAACGAAACAGGACATTACCACAACTGATCCAGCTCACTTCTGTCTAGTAAGACAAGTCACAGAATTCAGAACCAATTTCTTCAAGAAACGTCTGAAACTGTGATTGAATGCATGTTTTGGATGACGTTCATAGTAGATACGACTCGTTTCGGTTCACTTAGGCTAGGCGCAAATTGAGACGCGTATAGCGCGTGTGGCGCGACGCAGCGCAGCGCGCATTTTCGTAACTCCACAGGTTCAAATGGGACCGCGTAAATTGCGACACGACGCGGCTGGGACGCGGCACGCGGCTGGGACGCGGCACGCGGCTGGGACGCGCGCCGTTGTGGTTGAGGCACAGTTTCTCGCGCAGCGCGTGCCTCGCTAGCACCGTGGGAAACTTGAGGCGGGGAGCGGAAAAGTAGCCCGGCCACATGCTCACATCGGAACGATGCATATGAGCAGTGGTAGTATTGCCCATACGATAAATTTTGCCTTACTGTGTACTAAATTTCATTCTCTTTTGGTAGTGTTTCGTTTTTCGCCATTTAAACGCTCCATCTTTCTTCGTTAGTACATTATACTTTTCTGTTATTTATGTCTGTATAGTTTTGTTTTGTTTTTCTTCTGTCAAGAAAAATACATACTTCAGTAACTGATGAGCCATTGGCCGCTGGAATTGTATCATATGCCTCCGCGATGTTTTCAGAACGCAAGAAGGGACAGAGGGTAGTGAATAAGGAAGTAAGGAATATTATAAAATCATGTGATTAAGAATCAAGGTAGGAAAGTAAAACAAGGTTATCTTCTCGCTGCCTATTATGCTGGCGTATCTGTTACAAAAATTTAGAAAGGGATAATCTCCACAGGTGTGCTCCTGATAAAAAGCGTCCAAGATCTGAAGTACAGAAGTCTCACTGTGATTACTTGGATATGGATGTAATAATGTAATACGACACACCGTACTACATGGATGTGAACATCACATTTCCACTGCAAGCTAGAAACAGTCGAAAAGCAATCACAAATAACAATGTTTTAATTGGTTCGCCGTGATGAGAAAAAGCATTTCAATAGTTACATGCACATTATCAGCATTAATAAACTAATTATACAACAGGCTACACAAAAGAAGAAAATTGTCGGTATTATTACGAAAGTAGGAATATACTAAAAGAGTGTTATGATTTGATATATTTAATTTGTTGAAAAGTACTGCTGACAAAGGCAGATCTACTTTCATGACAATGTTTCTCGAACTCCAACTCACAAGGCAAGCTTGTGCATTCCTGTAGCGCGCATTATTCTCCGCTGCTGACAATACACTGACCATTGTGTTGTGCGACAGATCAGTTGTTTATTTTTCTCAATAACAACTATTTCATTCGCGATCACACATTGTCAGTTTGGCAAGCCGTAGGTGAGTAACCAGTATCTGGCATGTGAATATCATTCCGCCTGAAGGAACGTTCGTCATTATTTTAACACTGCTCAGATCAAGAGAAGGAATAAAATCCTTTGGTAAGTTTCCATTCGAGTCGCTCAGTGTTAAAAATACGATGGGTTACGTGAATTCCACCAAAATTCCAACGGAATTGCCAATCTATTTTTGTGTGAGTTGTTAATCTTTTCTCATTCGAAGAAGCATCACCGTTTGTGAGCAACGGCCACATTTCTCTTGGTGAATGGTTTAATTGCACTTCCTTTGTCACAGTGTAATTTGCCAAACTCATCTCACAGCAGCTATTGAGACAGAATTTCGAAACGGAGTGCCTCATTAAACAAGTCATTGGCAATCACAGAGCTCAATAGCTTACGAAAAACCTCATAGTGTCGGTTTGCAGTAACGTAAAAGCAGAAATTTCATGTTTATTTTCATACTAAGAAGCTCTTGTTTCGCTACCTGTCGATAACTCTCAAAAAATTACAGTCACTGGAGTGAAATAAATAAAAAGGGAAGTATAAGTACTGATATATAGCCATAGATAAGAAAGTTCCGTGTGTTTAAGAATTGACAAAACACTCTCCTCCTTGTGTGCTATCATTCGCCAAACATTCGTTTCGATGTTTAGGAGATACGAGAGATGTTGCGAGTATTTCATTCTCGCGGGCGTGAGATCGGAAGTGAGCGCGCAACATGGGATCCATTTTCTCGAGATCGGAGGCAGATAGAGACCTCCTCCCAAATCTAAACAAAAATTCATCATGTTAGCTACATTTCACACGCAGCAACATATGGTGTAATACGCACCAGACCCAAAATCATAGCGAGCCCTAATTTTCGTTGCAAAGTTTTTGAGTTTTGCGTAGTGTCTTACTGAAATATGTACATCACAATAATAATGGTCATTAGCGAGTTGATGGGCACTTCGTCACGAAGCTGACATATAACGCTACAAGTAAGGCAAAAATCATATATTTTCAGTGAATAGTTTCTGTTTGAGAAAGGTAACAGGTTGCGCGCGCTTCGGTTCTGTGAGCGCAGAGCGTCGCCAGTCGGCGCGTGCGAAGTACGGTGTACGCGTCGCAATATGCGCTGCAGCCGCGCGACCTATGCGGCACGTGCGTGTCGCGCTGTAGTCTAGTGTCACGTCACACGTGCTATACACGTCTCAATTGCGCCTAGCCTAGTCTTTCCCACAGAATGCTTTCGGATGTATAACGCAGTGTATGAACAGAGCACCTGGAATTTGCAAATCTTCCAGCTGAGTCCTCACGAAAGGAAAATATCCTTTTTCGACTTGTTCGACAAGCAGAGTGGATATACCAGATGACTCATCACGAATGCCACACCTCAGCGTTGAAGTTCGTTCTAGTAGTCTATACGCGCGAATTCATGAAAAAAGACTAGAGCAGCAACCATGGAAAAAGAGTGATACTGATTCTAGTTATTACCACTATGACGCAATATTTGCAGTCTAGGATCTTTTTCTCGAAGTTTAATGTTGCCTTAATGCGCTTACCGGGAAGTTAGACTTCAAGTTTCTATGCATACGTAAGACATTACGGGACCATTTCTCTTAAAAGAGCAGAATGGCTTTACCAGAAACTGATCACACGTGGAAAGTGTTCATAGTGTGATACTTTGGAAAGAAGTAA
Source organism: Schistocerca americana (assembly GCF_021461395.2). Classification (NCBI taxonomy): domain Eukaryota; kingdom Metazoa; phylum Arthropoda; class Insecta; order Orthoptera; family Acrididae; genus Schistocerca; species Schistocerca americana. The sequence continues at coordinate 26,560,704 of NC_060122.1, read as the reverse complement.
ATTACCAGGTAAGAGAGATTACGATGTGTGTATCAGAATATACGTGGTCTTTTTACCCGTTCTTTTCGCGTACGAAAATCAGAAGGCAAAAGTAGTATTAAAAGAGATTTCTACCTTACTTTACGTATTTCCCTGTCTTGTGCTTAGTTTATCTCGTCTGACATCGCCGTTTTCGAAGTTTATTATAGAGCAGGATTCTTTAGCCACAGTGCGTGACTTTGTCGATTCTAAAACTGCGACACCAAATACAGATAGGCGGATTGTCACATGCATTACCTATTAAAAGTTTGTTTTTGTTGATAACTCAGTTTGGATAGATGCAGATTCGTTTTAGTAAAGCATTTACAACGACAACTACTTTAAGAGGACTGCATCGCCTTAGGAATTCTTATGACGCAAAAATTGTAATTTGGTTCTATACTTGTTTGCCGTTTGTTTTTAATTTCTAATTCCTAAATCATTATTTACTTTTTGAGCGACTTCCACACAATAGACTGACGCTCAATCTTTTTCACTTGTTTTCGTTTTAATACATTCATAATTTTATGAGGAATTTGAACAATAGGGGCAGTCAGATCAAAACAAGAGAAATTATTCCAAAAGTAATCGCCATAACTGTTAATACGTATATCCCACTGTGAGACATGATGAATAAAGCCTTCATAGAAAAATGATTGCAGTTCCCCACGGAACTATAATTGTACCCAGGCGTGCTCCTCTTGGTCCGAAGCACATGGACGGCCACGAACACCTTTCTTCAGCAATATTGAAATCGCATGGGACAGAGATCGGAACCTAATAGAGGATGCGTAAGGTCTTCAAAGCTAAACATTTGCAGAGTACTCGAAACTAGGGGCGGGTGGGCCCTCATGTTGACTACGGTGCAGAAGTTTCAGTGGAAAGTCCTTACACGTCCTCCATACAGCCGCGATCTCTCTCCACGCTATTTCTATCTTGTTGGAGCCCTGAAGGAAGACATTCGTGGCTGTCGATCTGCTTCAGACGTAGCGCAGCACGCCCGGGTATAATCAATTTTCTCATGAAGGCACTGGCCTCATTGCCCGACAGTGGGATAAATGCACTGGCAGTTAAGGCGATTACTTTTGAAGTAATTAAGTTTAATTACTTTTTACTATCCATCACGTTTTCGTTTGACTGCCCATGACACATAAAATATATACGAAGAAATTTTAATTATGCATGATTTTTTTTTATTTTGGAAGTATCTATTTTTTCTTAATAGGGTTTATTCATTTCCATTAAATAAGCTCCTTTACTGTGTTTTGCAAAGTATGACTGTAGATGAAGCTAGCACAAGCAAATGACTTTTGATGGTACTCGTGATACGTTTGTAGGATGACAGTGATTTCCTGAACATCCACACCACGCATCTTTAATCATAGACCATTGTAGATGCTCAGGAACAAGAACATGTTCGTCCTAACTGGCTGAATGCACGCATTGAATGTACTGGCGTTATAGCTTCTAGTTGTTACACATTATCTTCCGAATCACAATGTCACAGAACTTTTCTGGAACTCTGAAGGCGGGGGGGGGGGGGGGGGGGGGGGGGGGGGGGGGGGGGGGGGGGGGGGGGGGGGGGGGAACTGATAAAGGATATATCTCGGCAAGATAAGGTTATCCACAATACAACTTTTACAGCGACTATGAGTGGCAGTGACGCTGCTATCGTGTTTTAGTAACGGTAACGTGTACATTCGCAGAGTCTGTTGCGCAGTAGTAATTTGGCTGGCTCTGAGCACTATGAGACTCAACTGCCGTGGTCATCAGCCCCCTAGAACTTACAACTACTTAAACCTAACTAACCTAAGGACATCACACACATCCATGCCCGAGGCAGGATTCGAACCTGCGACCGTAGCAGTCGCACGGTTCCGGACTGCGCGCCTAGAACCGCGAGACCACCGCGGCCGGCAGTAGTAATTTGTTTGTTTTGAACGACCAGTAGCTATTGATAACAGCTCAGTCAGCCGTCGGTCTCCGCTGCTGAAGCACCTGAAGGCTTGCATGTCACACATTTAGTTTCTGTTTGTTTTGGTAGTAGTAGGATAGATAGGGTGTGTGCGTGGTATCTGTGTTGCCGCAGAAGGAGCTGGTCGCAGTTCGCGAACAGCTGAAGACGCTTATGGCCGCCGTTAGCCTTCTGCAGGCTGCTGCCCGAGGGTGTGGCGGCAGCGGAGAACATGGCGCGTCAGACGGGACACAAGTGTCGCTCGTTTCGTCCATTGGGTGAGTGACAATTTGTTAGGCGGTCACGTCGCTCAAGGCACCTGTCCGTTTGGCCTCGCCAGTGGGTAGACGCCGTTCCTTCAACAGGGTCCGAGCAGGAAACGGTGGGATAGGTTTACTAGTTATCGAGACCTCCAATATTAGGCACCTTCTGGAGCCCCTCTGGGAAATCGCCTCCAAGGCGGAAACGCTTCTATTGTGCACTCGGTGCGTCTCCCTGGGGGTCTCGTCCGAGACGTGGACAAAGCCTTTCCTGCAGCTATCGAGGGTGTAGGATGCAGTAGTCTGCAAGCTGATGCTCGTGTAGGGACCAGCGACACCTGTCGCTTGGGTTCTGAGGCCATCCTCAGGTGCTACAGGCAGCTGGCGGAACCTGTGATGGCTGTGGAGTGCAAGCATAGCTCAGAATTTGCGGCATCATACCCAGAGTCGACTGGGGTCCTTCGGTTTGGAGCCGAGTGGAGGGTCTCCGCCAGAGGTTCTACCAATTCTGTAACTGTCGTGGCTGCAGATTTGTGGACCTGTGTTATGGTGTACTTATCAACGAACCTGGGTGCACGAATGGCAAAACGTCATTTTTTCAGATGAATCCAGGTTCTGTTTACAGCAGCATGATGGTCGCATCCTTGTTTGGCAACATCTCGGTCAATGCACATTGGAAGCGTGTATTCGTCATCACCATACTGGTGTATTGCCCGGCGTGATGGTATGGGATGCAATTGGTTACACATTTCGATCACCTCTTGTTCGCATTGACGGCACTTTGAACAGTGGACGTTACATTTCAGATGGGTTACGACCCGTGACTCTACCCTTCATTCGATCCCTGAGAAACTCTACATTTCAGCAGGATAATGAACGACCACATGTTGCAGGTCCTGTACGGGCCTTTCTGGAAACAGAAAATGTTCGACTGCTGCCCTGGCCAGCACATTCTCCCGATCTCTCACCAACTGAAAACGTCTGGTCAATGGTGGCCGAGCAACTGGCGCGTCGCAATACGCCAGTCACTACTCTTGATGAACTGTGGTATCGTGTTAAAGTTGCATGGGCAGCTGTACCTGTACATGCCATCCAAGCTCTGTTTGACTCAACGCCCAGGCGTATCAAGGCCGTTATTACGGCCAGAGGTGGTTGTTCTGGGTACTGATTTCTCAGGATCCATGCACCCAAATTGCGTGAAAATGTAATCACATGTCAGTTCTAGTATAAAATATTTGTCCAATGAATACCCGTTTATCATCTGCATTTCTTCTTGGTGTAGCAATTTTAATGGCCAGTAGTGTAGTTAGACAACCCACAAGCAATCAAAATACGCTTGAACCAGCAACAAAAGAGCATTAGGTTTACATATGCAAAAGGGGGTCATGATATTGCAAACACTGACCAACAACTAACAATTTTACATAATGTTGGAAAAAGTAGATGGACAGTCATTTTGGAACTGGAGAATTGTGTCACAAAATGCAAAGAACCGGATAAACTCCTAAATCAACAAAATGAGTTGCCTACTAAAACATATTTTAATATTTACATTGATTTACTTAGCTGTAGTAGTTGCTGTTTCTTGCATACATGCTCCTTATGGACACGTGCCACAACGTGCAGTCCACACACATCTTTATTCTGTGTCCTAAGCATATGTACAAAGGCGTCAACTGCTAGCAGCCCAAAGCACAGTGCCACTGGACACTGAGGAGAGGGGAAAGGATTGCTGCTCTGTCTCTTTTATTGTAAGGACCTCACTTTGTTCTAAACAGATTTTGCTATTTCAAAAGTTTGTATTTACTTTCATATTTGATGAATAACTGATTGGAATATTATTGTAATAATTGTCATATTTTATGGTTTTTACGACTGAAGATTGACTTACAGAGGATGTTCACATCTACTGCAATGAGTGGAGAAGGAAAAGTAGACTAGGCTGTATGAATATAAATCCCTTATTTCTCATATCCTGTTTAGCTGACAATGCATGAATTCGTGTTCATCAAATGACACCTACGTTTATGAACCACGTGCTTGTTAATAGCACTTTACTAAATCCAGAAGTAGACCTATTGAAAATAACTGCAGTTGTTTTGGATCTTAATTTAAACTTTTCTGTTATCTCCTGTATCATGTGAAGATTGTCTCTGAAGGTTCAAACTGGTTGTAATTGTATCAAAGTGACTGTGACAGAAACAAAAAATAATACCTTGTAATAAGTAAATCACTATCTCCACAAATGGAATGTCATTTTTTTCCAAAAGAATAATATAATAAAATGTTTACTGCAGAACAAAGAAAAAAAATGTAAAACCAAGGAGTTGTGCGAATTTCACGCCAGTCGCATGAGTGGCACAAGTAGTGCCGGCTAAGAGAATGAAAATCAGCTTGGCTTTAAATATAAGGAGCGTTAAAAAAAAAAAGTCAGAGGCATAATTACAGAAACCAGTACCTGTATGTTAGAAGTATTGACCCTGGCTGTTGAGACACTTGTCGCACTGCGGCACAAGACGGTGAATGGCTCTCACACCAAATTCCCAGGGGTGCGATGTTAACCAGTTTCAAACGTACAGCTGGATGGCATCGTCCGAGTTCAATTGTTTGCCCCTCAGAGCCATTTTAAGGGGACCAAAAGACGGCCCTCTTCTGATTCACTTCCTGCAGCACAACAGTGAATGCCCAGCCGTACTCGCAAACCTTGGCCACTCTTCACCAAGTGATCAAATCAAAACGACCAGGCAATCTCACCTGTGGGGTCATTCTGCTCCACGACAATGCAAAGCCTAGTACGGCCAACACAGTCGCAGCTCTCTTGCAGAAATTCAAATGGGGGGTTCTCGGCCACCCTCCATACAGTTCAGACCTCTCTCCCTGTGATTACGCCATTTTTGGTCCCCCGTAAAAAGGTTCTGAGAGGCAAACGATTCGCCTCAGACGATGACGTCCAGCTGTACGTGCTGATCTGGTTAACATCACACCCCCAGGAATTTTATGAGACAGCCATTCACCGCCTTCTGTCACAGAAGGACAAGTGTCAACAGCCAGTGTCAATACTTTTAACATACAGGTACTAATTTCTCCGAATATGCCCCTGGTTTGTTTCTTTTTGAACGCCCCTTATACACGCTATAACGGTCATCAGCATTAGTTACCTTCAGGATTGAATGTGGTGAATTGATGTCAGTCAAGAATGCCTTTCAGGCGACAAAGACACCATTATCAACACTTCACTGAGGTTGAACGAGGTCGTGTAATAGGGTACGAGAGCTGGATGTTCCTTCCGCAAAACTGCAGAAAGACTTAGCACAAATGCAGCCTCTGTTCATGATTGTTGGGAGCAGTGGTCATGAGAATACGTGGTTGCAAGAAGAGCGGGCTCCAGTTGCCAAAATGGCACTACCGAGAGGGGGTACCATCATGTTTGGCGTAAGGCTCTGGCATGTCGTACTGCATCTACAGCAGCAATTCGAGCAGCAGCTGGCACTGTGGTGACACAAAGAACTGTTACAAATAGATTACTTCAAGGAGAGTTCTGAGCCAGACATCCTGTAGCATGCATTCCAGTGACCCCAAACGACCACTATTTGCGACTTCACTGGTGTCAAGTGAGAGGTCATTGGAGAGTAGGTTGTTTCCTAATGAAAGTTTGTTCTGTCTCAGTGCCAATGATGGCTGTGCATTTGTTAGGAGGAGGCCAGTTGAGGGCCTGCAACCAATTTGTCCGAGTGCAAGACACAATACACCTGGAGTTATGGTCTCGCAGCAAGAGCACTTTTCCTTAACTTATGCACCCTGATTGCAAATTTGTTCTGGTGATTGGATCTGTTGTACCACTGTTCATGAATAGTATTCCAAGTGTGTTTTACAACAGGATCACAGTCACCCACATACCACTGTCATAACCCCACATGCTCTACAGAGTGTCAACAAAATGCCTTGGTTTGCTTGATCAGCAGATCTGTTTCTAATTGAGCACTTCTGGATCATCTGGGTGAAACTCCAGCATCATTTACAAACAGCATTAACCATCGCTGTATTGACCAACTAAGAGCAACAGGCATGGAGCACTCTAAGCTTCACAAAACATGTTTATCACACTAAGACAAACTTGTCACAGCTCATGATTGACCAAATACTGCAATGGCAAGCCAAAAAATGGGCATGTGCCATGATTGTTACCTGAAAATACATTTTAAAGATTGGATTATGAACAAAAATACAATGTAGATGATACTTTAACATCCTTCACATTTTCAGATGACACGGTGTAGCGATTTAGACATGTGGCTGATTTGGTTTGGCAGCCACAGGATACATACAATGTAAAATAAATGGTAAAGTGTGGGTGTAATTTAAATAATAATTTTAATATCCAATGTACCATATTTCCTAACCTGAACATCATCTGTATGTAAGCATTTCAGGAAAATAAAAGGAAAAGCCACATTTGTGGTAAACATGTTTGAGTGTTAAATCAACGATTTGTATACTCATAAAAAGGTAGACCCATCCTTAATTCATTACCTTTTGTGGAGGTTTACAGTTTGCATATTAAAAGTTTGAAGTTATTTTGGGTAAAATCGCATGCTATTTTGCTGAAGTACTTATTACATAATATTATCTACTGAGATATTAGATACTTTCCATTTTCAGGTTTTAGACCAACACTTTTGCCACTGGCTTTGTGCTTGTTACATATCTTATGTTCCATGTGGTTTTTTTTTATTATTATATTTTATTTTGGATGGCATCATTAGCCTTCCTTTTGCATCCTCAACAACTTGGCAGATGCATTCATCATTACCCTTCTTCTTGCATCTTTAGCAACGTCATGGCGGATGGTGGTTTGTGGAATTTGGATATAGAGGAATGTTTGGTACAAGTCGTCAGCTTTGATCAGACACACAGGAAACATGTGACAAATGCCGTAAACAATATGGCACGTATAATGTTATGTTATTGGCAATTTTTACAAACAGGGATACCTGTTACCATAGCAAGGATTTTGAGTATCACTTCTGTTGGCTACACAAAACTCTCAACCAAAAAACAGTGTTTATGTGCACCAAAATCTGATGTGACATCAGCCATTAACATTGCCTCACTGACCAAAGCCAACAACTCATATTGAACATTCCTCATGACCCAAGTTTTTTTATAAGAATGCAGAAATCATTTCTTGGAACTGGATATTTTTATGCAAGTTGTAATATAAATTTTTTTCTCATCTGGTTTAAATGTATAATGTGTTAAGTGAGGCGGCTACATCAAAATATTAATAATTATATGTTCCATAATAGTTATTAAACACCTGTTTAATTGAACAGTGGATTCCATGTTTACTGGCTTAATCGATAGCTGAAGTTTTCTATATTACACCACTGAGAGCTCTGCACTCACATTTTGATCCATGCTATTTTTTCTAAACATAATTCCAATGTTAACAACAGCCATATGATTGTTGAAGCCCTTTTCTTCTACTATGAATAAAAATTTGGTCTAATGAAATTTTACAGTACATGGCGATTCTTGGCGACATATTTATTATGAGGAGTAAACTGAAACACTGTCATGTAGAGTAATTACTAATCTAAGTAATTTGCAGTTTTCAAAAAATCAGTGTTAAAATCATCTCAGATGGTTTTGTTTTTTGTTGGTTCAAGAACATTTAACATAATTTCAAATTTAAGGACATCATCAAACACTCCACCAAGAGATTGCACGGTTACAATAGGTAAGCATATGTCAGTATGTCCAGTAGCTGCCATTTGACTTCATTCCTTATCAAATGATGTATTTGGATTGCCTTGTATTATGAATTCTGCCTTGTAAAGATAGCTGTCCCTTCTTGTGGAACAAACTGGTTAGGAGAAATACAGGGACCTTTACAGATTCTATTTGCTGCTTTCTAGCCAGTGTTTTGTTAATTACGTAACATCAACATTTGAGTCAGAACCCACTATTATTTATAAGTCTTAATTTGTTGGCTGGAAACTAAACATAGTATGCTTTATTTGAAATGAGAAAAAGTTGATTTCATTTGCTTATTATTGCTACCACTTTCAGTCATTTCTGATGAACCACTTACCTCCAGTAAGATCCTGACAGTCATTTATCTTGTGTGTTTTTTCTTTGTTGTCTTCTCTACAAAAATAACTCAAATGAGAGGCAGGTACTTTTTCTCTTCTGCCCTCTGTGTTGACAATGTTGTTAACACTGTTCCTTGTGTGTTCATTACCACACGAAACATCAGAACTGCCACAATTGTATTCAGTATGATTGCACAAATTTTTACTGAGTAATCTTCCTTGTGGGTTCATTGGCTTCGTCACTGTGTGTACAGTCAGCTTGGGAATAATCTGCTGGTGCTGCTCTTGTCAGTTGGGACACTTCACTGCACTCAGTATGGGTATGGGTATGGTTTGACCTTTTCAAAACTACCTGCACTATCCTAGACAGAGGAAGGGCAGTTGAACTAGATGGGCTGTGAATACTTCTCAGAATTTCCATGATTTTTTTAATGACTGAAAATTTGTTCGATCCCATTAATGTTCATCCCGGTTCTTATCCCATGTGTAGAGGATGAATGTGTCCTGAAAGGTTTGGCGTATTTGGTAATAGATTCCATTGGTTTTCTCGATTTCTCTGTTCACACAGCTGAACTTTGGAAGGTTATAATATGACCATAGGATGCTTGTTACTTTACAATGATACTGCTGACTTTCTCAACTTCATTAATTCAGCTCTAATGCAATGACTGATAATTTGAGGAAATGGATGATGGGTACTATGAAGAACATTGTTAGCAGAACACGAACGGTATGATTTATTTTTGGAAGCATTACTCCTAGTAAACATAGTTAAACACGCACAATTAAGATTCCACGACATCGATCTTTTCACACAGAAACTCTCAAGTGAAGAAACATGGCATGAATAATCACATTAAAATGGATTAGCAACTTCAGCTAAACAGTGCTGGTCTATTGGTGTTCTCAACCCAACTGTGTCGCTCACACACGACAGCATTGCGTGCCGAGTGAAGGCTGCCCACTGCTATTCAGTGCCTGCATCCGACAATAACAGTCAGACTTGAACAAACATTTTCAATGGGCAGTGATTACCTTAAAATCTTACCTCAGTGAAAGCAGAGGCAGCTGCAACACAGCCATTGTGATTACGCATTTCGACAAGCACACTGTCACGTGTTAAACTGATAGTAGCAAAAACCCCTGTATGGGACTATGTAGAAACTTCATGAGGTCATATCCAGAATTGCCGAAACAGTCATTGTTTGTTTGTCCAGTAACATCAGTACTTTAAGTGTTGTATGGCTTCATTTATACAGATGTTACTAGCACTTGCTATTAATACCGTGTAGCATTCACTATTGATTATTTAGGCATAGGACTTTACTACGGTAAGCGATGAGCACAATTTTATGTTTCTGAAAAGTTAAAGCTAGTTTATAACCTTCACACCACTGAAATCTTATCATGATGTGACTGGATATTTGTGGCTTGTTCTAACTTGTTCTATATGGAGGGCCCCACAGTTGTGAGTAATCAGAGTTGGTTAGCACATCACCAAGTCTAACTCTTATCGAGATACATTTTCATATGTACAAGGAGGGAGCAGTAAGCAAACATTTTAAATATGGGATTGCAGTGAACCCTACCCAAACTGTGAGACAAGATTTGAACAGCTGTTTCCTGCAATGTAAACATTTTATATAATCAACTATGAATTTTCCCCTATAAAACTATTCCATATGCTACAATGGACTGGTAGCACTTTAGAAATAATTCCTAGAGCAAAAAATGCAGAACACTTCTTTCTGGGTGAGATTAATTACATGATCTTTCCACTTTAAGCCTTGGTCAACACATATTCCTAAAAGTCTTGTTCATCATACCCTTTGTAATTCATGTCTGTTAAGTACCAGATGGAGATCTTGGTTTTGACCCATCTTTCCAAATTGTGTATAGTTCAGTTGCTTCACATTTAAGGTCAGCCTGTTGGCATTGAACCATGTATGCAAGGACTTAAGGACGTTGTGTTTTATAGTGGGGAGATACTCCCTGACGTCACTGTTACACTAGTGTTATCTACGAATTTTGAACTTCGTGCCCATTTCCACACTTAAATGAAGGTATCACTTTTGATATTTACAATCTTTTGGGGAACACACCATCAGTGAATCATAAATTTGGAAAGTCAAAGAACTTTATCTTACCATATACTAGTGATGTAATTATAAACAGTGTCTTCCCTGCTCCAACTATCTGTTGTATGTAAATATTTACTACTAAAAATGTAAAAGAATGCATTTTTATGAACTTAATTATTTTCACTTGAAAACCCCCATCCGAAAACTTGAGAATTACACAAAAAAAAAATATTGCCGAGTTAGTACGTCAGAAGTCAGTGTAAACACACAGGGAAACATTTTTCTTTGTAAAGTGTTAAAAATTTTTCCAACATTCTGCACCACTGAATTTCTAGTGCAAAATATGCATGTTAGCAACATTGTTTCCAGCACTCTTATGTTTATAACAAGCGAGTGAGAACTTGCACATAAACCATTCTGCACTGAGTATTGTGTTTGGCTTGAACTTTCTGTTAGATACCATGTCAGTGAGAAAATACAGTAATGAAAGAGTGAGGTGTGTGGACTATGAAAGAGACACAAGAATGTGGTGTTTAACAAAAGTGAAAAACGCTTCACAGTTGTTGGGATTTTGTCAGAGGTACTGCAGAAATATCTTGGTCCTCAGGTAACAGTATTAACATCACATTCATTGTGTGCAAATTATTACACTCGCTGCAAGAAGAAATTTAGTGACAATCCTCCTGAACGATCACCATCCCCGGATTGTGCAACTGAAAGACAGTGCAGATGTTTATATTCCTGGGTGTGAAGTTTTTGATGCATTGAATGTTAGCATTTCTGCTGTATCCCTTATTATGTCCCCCCCTTAAACATCCAGAAAAGGTAAGAAGCACAAGAAGAAAACCGTATGTAAGTAGAAAAATGGAAGAAATTGAAACAAGTTTAACATAAGCAACATCTTCAAAACTTTGTGATGTGTATAATGTAGGTGCACTTTGTGCAGAACCTGAAGAGAGAGTGATATGTGCACAAAATATGATTTGCAATTTCAAAACCTAAATACTGCTATCTCAGCAAACACCTGTACTAAGAAGTTACAGTTGTTGTTGCTGTTGTTTTTTTCAGTCCTGAGACTGGTTTGATGCAGCTCTCCACACCACTATCCTGTGCAAGCTGCTTCATCTCCCAGTACCTACTGCAACCTACACCCTTCTGAATCTGCTTAGTGTATTCATCTCTTGGTCTCCCTCTACGATTTTTGCCCTCCACACAGCCCTCCAATACTAAACTTGTGATCCCTTGATGCCTCAGAACATGTCCTATCAACCGATCCCTTCTTCTAGTCAAGTTGTGCCACAAACTTCTCTTCTCCCCAATCCTATTCAATACTTCCTCATTAGTTATGTGATCTACCCATCTAATCTTCAGCATTCTTCTGTAGCACCACATTTCGAAAGCTTCTATTCTCTTCTTGTCCAAACTATTTATCATCCATGTTTCATTTCCATACATGGCTACACTCCATACAAATACTTTCAGAAACGACTTCCTGACATTTAAAACCTAAACTGGATGTTAAACTTCTCTTCTTCAAAAACGCTTTACGTGCCATTGTCAGTCTACATTTTATATCCTCTCTACTTCGACCATCATCAGTTATTTTGCTCCCCAAATAGCAAAACTCCTTTACTACTTTGTCTCATTTCCTAATCTAATTCCCTCAGCATCACCCACTTAATTCAACTACATTCCATTATCCTTGTTTTGCTTTTGATGTTGTTCATCTTATATCCTCCTTTCAAGACACTATCCATTCCGTTCAACTGCTCTTCCAAGTCCTTTGCTGTCTCTGACAGAATTACAATGTCATCGGCGAACCTCAGTTTTTATTTCTTCTCCATGGATTTTAATACCTACTCCAAACTTTTCTTTTGTTTCCTTTACTGCTTGCTCAATATACAGATTGAATAATATCGGGGAGAGGCTACAACCATGTCTCACTCCCTTCCCAACCATTGCTTCCCTTTCATGTCCCTCGACTCTTATAACTGCCATCTGGTTTCTGTACACATTGTAAATAGCTTTTCGCTCCCCGTATTTTACCCCTGCCACCTACAGAATTTGAAAGAGAGTATTCCAGTCAACATTGTCAAAAGCTTTCTCTAAGTCTAGAAATGCTAGAAAAGTAGGTTTGCCTTTCCTTAATCTAGCTTCTACGATAAGTCGTAGGGTCAGTATTGCCTCACGTGTTCTGATATTTCTACAGAATCCAAACTGATCTTCCCTGAGGTCGGCTTCTACTAGTTTTTCCATTCATATAAAGAATTCACATTAGTATTTTGCAGCCGTGACTTATTAAACTGATAGTTCGGTAATTTTCACATCTGTCAACACCTGCTTTCTTTGGGATTGGAATTATTATATTCTTCTTGAAGTCTGAGGGTATTTCGCCTGTCTCATTCATCTTGCTCACCAGATGGTAGAGTTTTGTGAGGACTGGCTCTCCCAAGGCTGTCAGTAGTTCTAATGGAATGTTGTCTACTCCCGGGGCCTTGTTTCGACTCAGGTCTTTCAGTGCTCTGTCGAACTCTTCATGCAGTATCATATCTCCCATTTCATCTTCATCTACATCCTCTTCCATGTCCATAATATTGTCCTCAAGTACATTGCCCTTGTATAGACCCTCTATATACTCCTTCCACCTTTCTGCTTTCCCTTCTTTGCTTAGAACTGGGTTTCCATCTGAGCTCTATATTCATACAAGTGGTTCTCTTTCCTCCAAAGCTCTTTAATTTTCCTGTAGGCAGTATCTATCTTACCCTAGTGAGATAAGCCTCTACATCCTTACATTTGTCCTCTAGCCATCCCTGCTTAGCCATTTTGCACTTCCTGTCAATCTCATTTTTGAGACATTTGTATTCCTTTTTGCCTGCTTCATTTACTGCATTTTTATATTTTCTCCTTTCATCAATTAAATTCAATATTTCTTCTGTTACCCAAGGATTTCTACTAGCCCTCGTCTTTTTACCTACTTGATCCTCTGTTACAGTTGCTAACACCAATACCAGGTAGCTACTCCAAGCAGCAATACAGAAATACATACTACTTTCTCAGATTATTTGATGTTAAAAGCTCATAAAATAAAGAATGAGAAAGATATTTGGGCATTCCCAGATTCTTACTGTGGGCATCCGTTGCAAGATGGTACACACTTACTGTTGCTCGGAAATGTTACCTAAGTGACGACAAAGATTGCAGCAGACAAAGTCCTAACCAGGCAGATGTTACCTCTGCTAATGAGAAGGGAGAAAAAATTAAAAAGATATGACAAGATCAATAACAGAAGCCTATCTTCTAATGAAACAACCCAAATTTAAAATTTGATCTCTCAAAATTCTACTCCTAATGACCAAAATGGGTAAAATGCCAACCAGTGAAGGAAATATGCACACGTATTTGCTGCACTAATTTGAAATTTGTTTCACCATTAGCAGTGTCACGGGAAAGAAGTATACAGATATGGACTGCAAGATAAATGTTGGTTGTAGGAGTGGACACTGTGTCCTGGTGCTGATGTGGTGACTGTTCGAGGGTTGCACCCACAGGATACTGACAATGGCATAACCTATGCATTGTGGGAGGGAGGAGAGTTTGTGAAGATGACAGTATAGCCAGAGAAGTCTGTTACAGAGGTTAGGCATTGGGTCACCAAAGGAATAGCTCACCATCATATCTGGAGATTCAGAGACGGGCCATAGCAGAAGTAAAAATCAGCCACATCCCAGAATACTGACATTAGTTCTTTTCGACTTGGCTGAGAACTGGGCTGCTGGTTTGCAGAACGAAATTCAAACTTACCACTGGCACACATTACAGGTATCAATATTCACAGGTGTTGCTCACTTCCTTGGAACATCACACTGTTATGTATTGTCAGTGATAATCTCATTCATGACAGTGCACATGAATGCTACACTGTCAGCATGATACCTGATGGCATAGAATCTAGACGCCATGTGTATGTGACTGACAGTACAGAATCTCATTTTAAAAACCACTTTCAGCTTTATGAGGGGTCAACACTGTAGTACACAAATTATGACAAAAAATGCATATATTCAGCAACAGGTGATGGAGAAAGTGCATTTCATGGAGTAGGTGGTGTCTGAACATTTTGCAACTTGATTCAAGCTGAAGCATGAACTTGTTGATGCTAATAGAGATGCTAGTGGATTTGTACACGCCATATTCATGTTAGTACCAAATATTAAACACTTAATTCTAAATGAATGTATATTAAGGGAATTCCATTTAAAAAAGGAAGAAGAGTGGTCTGATATGAAGCCTGTGATAAGAATGAATCAATTCAATACTGGGTTACATCCCAGAGTGGCACATACATTGCAATAATGGGTCTCCACAAAATGCAGCCTGTTACTGTTTATGAAATGTAGAGACCACATTATACATTAGAATACTTTGTAGTGAGCCACTTCGTTTTGTGTATATGACACAAGTGTCATGAGCTGCAAGATATAACTGTCTACTTTATTACACCTCATGGTCCTGCTAATGCTTTCAAATTGCCACCATCAAAGGATCAGTGTGCAGTTCTCTTTTCCCCAGTACTGCCTTGTTGTATCATCCTTGACCGTGTGCAAATTCAGCTCGGCTATCCAGCTTCAAAGAGATGCAGATGGAAAAAACCAAATGAACTCTTTTCAACAGTGCAGTGTTGATTGTTAACATTGTAGGCAATTTCAATCCATGGAAAGTCACTAAGTAAAGTCATGACAGATGACAATAGCAATTTGTGAATAATATCATGAAAAGACAAATGGGTATAAATATTCTGTATTCAATTTTTGTTATCAAATGCTGTCGAAAAAAATGAATTGTTTTCCCACTCACTTATGTTGTAAAGTAATTATTTTGACTCAAAAATACCCATTTTGCACGAAATTTACTTAAGTACAATGACCAACTAACACACCATGAAAATTCTGAACATTTAGGATGGGGGTTTTGGAGAAAATAATTTCTAAATAACCAAAAAATTTCAGATTCTTTCATCTTCATGCACAAATATTTTGACAGTTTAAGAATTTCATGCATTAAAATCATAGCTGACAGTTAGTAGGGCTTCCACTTCATTTTTCAAGACAGTCAACATCCTGTGACTATTCATCATTTCAAAATAATTTTGAAATTTGCAAAACGTTAAATTTTTGTAGTTTGTTTTAAAGAATGAAAAGCTAAGAAGTCTGTGTATTATGTCTTTTAGTATTGGAAAAACAATATTTATTGAAAATAAATTTTGATCTCCATCACTTTTGGTTTCTTTTTTTCAATTTTCCCTATGGTTACAACATTTTCATAAATACTCTCATTTAGAGAGGTTTGTAAAATATCAGAAAATCAAAACATTGTAGTTTTGGAGAGGTACCATGTGGAACTTACACATATATTTTTTAAGCAAAGTTTGAAATAGTGACTTGACACATTCACTCTTGATCTGTACGATCTGAGATGAAATCACCCTCTAGTAGGTTCACAAACTCTTGTTCAGCGGAATAAGAAGCTCTGGCACTTTTTGAAGCAGATGTAGGCTGCCTACTACCAGTAAATTCAGATTTCTTGAAGCAAATCCTGAAAAAGAATTACAGTGACATGTATCAACCAAGGAAGTAAGTTAATTAACTGAATATTTTTGAATGAAAAATTTATCTTTAACAAGATCAAGTTTAAGTCATTCTCAATTTCAGCCTGAACTGCATCTACACATTTAGGATGAGATAAACAGGAGAAACTTATCCACATAAAATGTAAAAGAAAGGCTTACTCAAGAGATCTCAATCAGAAAGGATTCAAGAACGCAGTTCCTGTGCAAAATTCTTAATCTCAAAATTACCTTGCAAATCTGGAAAGACAGACAAACTGGGATCCCATTTATAAATTTAACCCCCACCAGACAGATAGGCGCACGCGTGTGTTAGCACACGCTCACACATGTGAATCAATCAAGCAAATAACACCAAATCCGAACGAACTTGAGTGTGATGCCAACCTTTCGACACTAACAGGAATCCAAGTAATACCATAAAAGAGTGTTGCAACAATACAAGAGAGGCTTCAGGTTACACAAATTTAACATCAGGGTGTACAGGCGGACAAGGAAAAAAAAAAAATACACTTTCTCCCAGATGAAATCGCACTTTTTCCATGTTAAGTGATAGTATATTTCCTCTGGAAACTGCAAAACTTATCAATCCTTTGAATGGTTATGATTATGGTTTTATACACGGGCATAGAATTTCTCGGCACTTTTGGAAACAAAACTATGGGAAAAAAGACGTATTTCCAAAACATCTTTGATGGGCAGCCACATGTACACTGTGTATTTTCGTATTACGAAAGTATACATTGGGATTCCACCAAACACCATGTGTTACTTTCTGAATCATTGAAATGGAGATTGCGATGAGCTTTTGTAAGCCAGCCATAGCTCATGTCACGTGATCTCGCCAGCCAATATTCAGAGCATAGGACACATGATGTAGTCAGCCAACAGCAACATCACATAAGTAGCACAAACACGCAAACAGGGAAAGTTAATAGTTTTAATTAATATACATAATGTTAGGACTACTCAAGAGGACGTCGTTATAAGGAGAAAGAAAAATGGCGTTTTACGGGTCGGAGCGTAGAACGTCAGATCCCATAATCGAGCAGGTAGGTTAGAAAATTTAAAAAGGGAAATGGATAGATTAAAGTTAGATATAGTGGGAATTAGTGAAGTTCGGTGGCAGGAGGAACAACACTTTTGGTCAGATGAATACAGGGTTATAAATACAGAATCAAATAGGGGTAATGCAGGAGTAACGAATAAAAAAAATAGGAGTGCGGGTAAGCTATTACAAACAGCATACTGAACGCATTATTGTGGCCAAGATAGACACAAAGCCCACACCTACTACAGTAGTACAAGTTTATATGCCAACTAGCTCTGCAGATCATGAAGATATTGATGAAACGTATGACGAGATAAAAGAAATTATTCAGGTAGTGAAGGGAGACGAAAATTTAATTGTCACGGGTGACTGGAATTCGACAGCAGGAAAAGGAAGAGAAGGAAACGTAGTAGGTGAATATGGATTGGTGCTAAGAAAGGAAAGAGGAAGCTGCCTGGTAGAATTTTGCACAGGGCACAACTTAACCATAGGTAACACTTGTTTCAAGAATCATGAAAGAAGGTTGTATACGTGGAAGAACCCTAGAGATACTAAAAGGATTCAGATAGATTATATAATGGTAAGAAAGAGATTTAGGAGCCAGGTTTTAAATTGTGAGACAGTTCCAGGGGCAGATGTGGACTGACCACAATCTATTGGTTATGAACTGTAGATTAAAAATGAAGAAACTGCAAAAATGTGGGAATTTAAGGAGTTGGGACCTTGATAAACTGAAAGAACCAGAGGTTGTACACAGTTTCAGGGAGAGCATAAGGGAACAATTGACAGGAATGGGGGAAAGAAATACAGTAGAAGAAGAATGGGTAGCTTTGAGGAATGAAATAGTGAAGGCAGCAGAGGATCAGGCAGGTAAAAAGACAAGGGCTAGTAGAAATCCTTGGGTAACAGAAGAAATATTGAATTTAATTGATGAAAGGAGAAAATATAAAAATACAGTAAATGAAGCAGGCAAAAAGGAATACAAACGTCTCATAAATGAGATCGACAGGAAGTACGAAACTGCTAAGCAGGGATGGCTAGAGGACAAATGTAAGGATGTAGAGGCTTATCTCACTAGGGGTAAGATAGATACTGCCTACAGGAAAATTAAAGAGACCTTTGGAGAAAAGAGAACCACTTGCATGAATATCAAGAGCACAGATGGAAACCCAGTTCTAGGCAAAGAAGAGAAAGCAGAAAGGTGGAAGGAGTATATAGAGGGTCTATAAAGGGGCGATGTTCTTGAGGACAATATTATGGAAATGGAAGAGGATGTAGATGAAGATGAAATAGGAGGTATGATACTGCATGAAGAGTTTGACAGAGCACTGAAAGACCTAAGTCGAAACAAGGCCCCGGGAGTAGACAACATTCCATTACAACTACTGACAGTCTTGGGAGAGCAAGTCCTGACAAAATTCTACCATCTGGTGAGCAAGATGTATGAAACAGGCGAAATTCCCTCAGACTTCAAGAAGAATATAATAATTCCAATCCCAAAGAAATCAGGTGTTGAGAGATGTGAAAATTACCGAACTATCAGTGTAATAAGTCACAGCTGCAAAATACTAACATGAATTCTTTACAGACGAATGGAAAAACTGGTAGAAGCCGACGTCAGGGAAGATCAGTTTGGATTCCGTAGAAGTGTTGGAACACTTGAGGCAATACTGACCCTACGACTTATCTTAGAAGAAAGATTAAGGAAGGGAAACCTACATTTCTAGCATTTGTAGACTTAGAGAAAGCATTTGACAATGTTGACTAGAATACTCTCTTTCAAATTCTGAAGGTGGAGGGGTAAAATACAGGGATTGGAAGGCTATTTACAATTTGTACAGAAACCAGATGGCAGTTATAAAAGTCGAGGGACATGAAAGGGAAGCAGTGGTTGGGAAGGGTGTGAGACAGGGTTGTAGCCTCTCCCCGATGCTATTCAATCTGTATATTGAGCAAGCAGTAAATGAAGCAAAAGGAAAGTTCGGAGTAGGTATTAAAATCCATGGAGAAGAAATAAAAACTTTGAGGTTCGCCGATGACATTGTAATTCTGTCAGAGACAGCAAAGGACTTTGATGAGCAGTTCAACGGAATGGACAGTGTCCTGGAAGAGGGGTATACATTAAGAAGGGTGATGCTGAGGGAATTAGATTAGGAAATGAGACACTTAAAGTAGTAAAGGAGTTTTGCTATTTGGGGAGCGAAAAAACTGATGATGGTCGAAGTAGAGAAGATATAAAATTTAGACTGGTAATGACAAGGAAAGCGTTTCTGAAGAAAAGAAATTTGTTAACACTGAGTGTTGATTTAAGTGTCAGGAAGTTGTTTCTGAAAGTACTTGTATGGAGTGTAGCCATGTATGGAAGTGAAACATGTACGATAAATAGTTTAGACAAGGAGAGAATAGAAGCTTTCGAAATGTGGTGCTACAGAAGAATGCTGAAGATTAGATGGGTAGATCACATAACTAATGAGGAGGTATTGAATAGACTTGGAAAGAAGAGGAGTTTGTGGCACAACTTGACAAGGAGAAGGGATCGGTTGGTAGGACATGTTCTGAGGTATCAAGGGATCACCAATTTAGTACTGGAGGGCAGCGTGGAGGGTAAAAATCGTAGAGGGAGACCAAGAGATGAATACACTAAATTCTGAAGGATTTTTTTTTTGGTTGGGGTTTAAGGGCGCTCAACTACTGGGGTCATTAGCGCCCAGTCACAATTGTGACAGAGAATTGCACAGAGAATCTAGTAAAACTCAAGGGGGGGGGGGGGGGGGGGGGGACACCAGAAAGTTCTTACAAAGATGCAGATAAAATAAGTGAAAGAGTCAGATGTCTTTGGACGAGACAGTCAAAGTAATAAAATGAAGAACACGAGCAGCTGCTCGTCATCAGCTAAAATATCCTGTAAAGTAGATGGCAGAGACAGGACGACACAAGATTGACTAAAACGGGGACACGACAATAAAACATGGCGCACTGTCAAGGCATGACCACAAGGGCACTGCGGGGCTGGGTCACCGGAGAGCAGGTAGCGGTGGCTAAACCGGCAATGCCCAATCCGCAACCTGGTCAGAAGGACCTCTTCTCACTGAGATGGTCGGGAGGAAGTTGTCCAAGCAGTTGGGAATGGTTTTACTGCCCGGAGCTTGTTTCCTTGAAGTGATGGCCACGTATCCCCCCACAACGATACAAGCCTCTTACAAACAAACAACCCCCCTTAATGTCCGATGACGGGACACCATGGGAGGCTGGCCGAGGCAGGAGGACTGCAGCCTTGGCTGCAGCATCAGCAGCCTCATTCCCAGGCACTCCTACATGGCCGGGAACCCACAGAAAGCTGACAGGAGAGCCATCATCAGCAAAAGAATGGAGGGACTGCTGGATCCGTTGCACCAAGGGATGGACCGGATATGGAGCTCCAAGGCTCTGAAGAGCACTGAGTGAATCAGAGCAGAGTACATACGATTAATGGCGGTGGCGGCGGGCATACTGAACGGCCTGATAGAGAGCAAAAAGCTCGGTCGTAAAGCTGGAACACTGGTCGAGGAGCCGGTATTTAAAAGTGACGGCCCCGACGACAAAGGCACAGCCGACACCATCAGCAGTTTTGGAGCCATCAGTGTAAATAAAGGTGTGACTGGCAAGTCGCGCACGAAGTTCGACAAACCGTGAGCAATACACTGCAGCCGGAGTACCCTCCTTCGGGAGAGAGCTGAGGTCGAGATAAATATGAACCGGAGCCTGGAGCCAAGGTGGTGTCGGGCTCTCACCCTCTCTGAAGGTGGTAGGGAGGGCAAAATCCAATTGTCGAAGCAGGCGACGAAAGCAGACTCCAGGGGGCAGCAGGGCAGACACATACAACCCATACTGACGGTCGAGAGAATCGGCGAAGGAGGACTGATAAGAGGGGTGGTCGGGCATTGACAACAGCCGGCAGGCATACCGACAAAGCAGTACGTCGCGCCGGTAGGTCAATGGTAATTCAGCAGCTTCAGCATAAAGACTCTCGACAGGACTAGTGTAGAATGCTCCGGTCGCAAGACGTAACCCCCAATGGTGGATGGAGTTGAGACGGCGTAAGAGGGGTGGCCGAGTAGACGAGGCTCCCATAATCCAGCTTCGATCGGACTATGGACCGATACAAGCGAAGCAGGACAGTGCAATCCGCTCCCCAAGATGAACCACTAAGAACTCTGAGGACATTAAGGGAACGTGTACAACGGGCAGCCAAATAAGAGACGTGCGGAGACCAACAAAGTTTCCTGTCCAGTGTGAGCCCTAGAAACTTAGTTGTTTCCACGAATGGGAGAACAATGGGACCGAGATGTAAGGATGGCGGAAGGAACGCTTTATATCGCCAAAAGTTGATGCAAACCATCTTCTCTTCAGAGAACCGGAAGCCATTTGCCACACTCCATGAGTATAGGCTGTCTAGACAACGCTGAAGGCAGCGCTCCAGGAGGCATGTTCTCTGGGCACTGCAGCAGATCGCAAAGTCATCGACAAAAAGAGAGCCTGAGACATTAGGTGGAATGCAATCCATAATTGGATTGATCGCTATGGCAAAAAGGGCTACGCTCAAGACTGAGCCCTGAGGCACTCCGTTCTCCTGGAGGAAGACGTCGGACAATACGGAACCCACACGTACCCTTAACTTTCGATCTGTTAAAAAGGAATCAATAAAAAGGGGCAGGCGACCGCGTAGACCCCACCTGTGCATAGTGCGGAGGATACCACCTCTCCAACAGGTATCATAAGCCTTCTCCAAATCTAAGAACATGGCTACCGTTTGGCACTTTCGCAAAATGTTGGTCATGATGAATGTCGACAAGGTCACAAGGTGGTCAACAGCGGAGCGGCGGTGACGAAAGCCGCATTGGACATTATTAAGTAGTCATCGAGATTCAAGAATCCAGACTAACCGAGCATTAACCATGCGCTCCATCACCTTACAGAGACAGCTTTTAAGAGAAATGGGGCGGTAACTAGAAGGAAGGTGTCTATCCTTCCCGGGTTTGGGTATAGGAACAACGACGGCGTCACGCCAATGCATGGGGACTTGACCTTCGGTCCAGACGCGATCGTAGGTACAAAGAAGGAAGCTTTTGCCTGCCGGAGAAAGGTGTGCCAGCATCTGAACGTGAATGGCATCTGGCCCCGGAGCAGAGGACCGGGACAGTGCAAGTGCACGTTCGAGTTCCCGCATAGTAAAGGGGGCATTATAATTTTCCAGATTCAGCGAGTGGAAGGAAGGTCGCAGAGCCTCTTCTGCTTCTTTCCTGGGAAGGAAGGCAGGGTGGTAATGGGCGGAGCTTGAAACTTCTGCGAAAAAGCGGCCGAAGGCGTTGGAGACATCCACAGGATCAACAAGGCCCTTATTACCTGAAGTCAGGCCAGGTACCAAGGAGTGGGCCTTAATGCCCGACAGCCGGCACAGGCCACCCCAGATGATAGAAGAGGGAGTAAAACTGTTAAAGGAGCTGGTGAAAGAGGCCCAACAAGCTTTTTTGCTGTCTTTGATGCCTCTACGGCATTGCGCTCGGAGTCGTTTGTATCCAATACAATTCGCCAACGTAGGATGGCGGCGAAAGGTGCATAAAGCACATCGTCGAGCACGGATAGCATCTCTACAAGCCTCATTCCGCCAGGGGACGGAAACGTGATGTGAAGAAGAGGTAGTACGAGGAATGGAACGTTTAGCAGCACTGATGGTAACAGCCGTGAGGTATTCGACCTGACTGTCATAACTGAGAAAATCGTGGTCTGGAAAGGTTGCCAGGGAGGAGTAAAGTCCCCAGTCAGCTTTCGGTACGTTCCAGCTCGAAGGACGTGGGGATGGGGTGTGGTGCAGGAGATGAACGACACAGGGGAAGTAGTCGCTCGAATAGGAGTCAGAAAGGACATACCACTCGAACCGATGGGCAAGAGTGGTAGAACAGATCGAGAGGTCCAAGTGGGAGTAGGTATGAGTGGAGTCTGAGAGGAAAGTCGGGGTGCCAGTATTGAGGCAGACAAGATTGAGATGGTTGAAGACATCCGCCAAGAGGGAGCCTCTCTGACAGGACGGATGGAGCGTCAGACGAAACGCGCCGGGGTGGAGTGGGGGATAAAGACTACTTCTTGGAGGCCTTCTTGGAAGTCCGATTAGGCACGGGGATGGTGGGCTGGACCCGAAGAAGGTCCTCATGCGTGGGGTCCGTTTTGGAAAGCCAGACCTCGGAAGCTGGGGTCCGAAACGTTTCCCCGATGGGCGCCTGAGAAGAGGATCGCTTCTCAGGCGGCGGAGGGGGAGGAGGAGGAGGAGGAGGAGGAGGAGGAGGAGGAGGAGGAAGGGTGGCCCCTGGGGCAGAGGGGGCAGGGACCGCGAGGGAGGAGGATTTGGAAGTGAGGGGGTTTGGGAGGCGGAGGCATAGACCCCGGATGGGGTGAGGAGTTGGAGGGGGGACAGGATAGGGGTGAGGATACTGTGGAAGGAGTGGACACGACTGAGGCAAACGAAGTTGTCAACATCACGGGATGGAGGCGGTCATACTTCTTCCTGGCCTCAGAATAAGAGAGACGATCCAAAGTTTTTAATTCTTGAATCTTCTTCTCCATCTGATACGCGGGGCAGTCTGAAGATCTAGGTGAGTGGATGCCAGGACAATTGACGCACCGAGGTGGTGGGTTGCATGTATGTTCCTCACGAAGAGGACGTCCACAATCGCCACAAAGGGGCTCAGCCTCACACCGTGACGACATGTGCCCAAAGCGCAAACACCGAAAGCAGCGCACAGGAGGCGGGACATAAGGTCTCACGTCGCACCGGTAGCACATCACCTTTACCTTCTCCGGGAGAACGTCCCCCTCGAAGGCGAGGATAAAGGCCCCGGTGTCGATGCGACGGTCTTTGGGGCCGCACTGGACTTGCCGGACGAAATGCACGCCTCGGCGCTCCAGGTTGGCCCTGAGCTCCTCATCAGATTGTAGCAGGAGGTCACGATGAAAAATAACCCCCTGCGTCCTATTCAGTGCCAGATGCGGGACAATGGACACTGGGATGTCCCCTAGTCGGTCACACACCTGGAGCACTGCCAACTGTGTGGCGGAGGTGGTCTTTATAAGAACGGACGCCGAACGCATTTTACTGAGAGCCTCGATTTCCCCGAAGATATCCTCGATGTGCTGGACAAAGAACATGGACTTGGAGGTGGCGAATGTCCCCCCATCGGTCCGAGAACAGACTAAATAGCAGGGGAAGTACTTCGCCCCAAGCCGGCGGGCCTGTCCTTCCTCCCAGGGAGTGGCCAAGGGGGAAAGGGCAGGAGAACCAGAACCAGAGACAGTACCTTTCTTTTTAAAAGACTCGGCCGCAGAGCGACCTGATACATGTTGACGTTTCATCTGCGAAATGTCAGCCCCGATACCACCCACTCCGACCAGGGGCTCTCCCCACGGGCGCCACCCAGCCTCAGCAAGGGCCACCTGGTAGGATGACCGTTGCCGGGAGTCCTGATGCCCCAAGGGGACTGGCATCTACTCCTTGGCCGAAGTGGGGAGGGTGCAGCTCAGGAATCGGCATTACGATCCCTGTGTTGTCAGGGGGCTACAACCTAGAGGGTACATGACGACCCCACCACAACAGGCTGGCTACCGCGCTGGATTTCAGGTGCCATGGAAAGTCCATCATGAGTGTACGTGCAGATGGGGACACACTATGGGCGAACTTGTGCAGCCCATCAGGCGTTTAGGCCCAATTTGAGGAATAGTGGGTGTGGTTACAACGCCGTTACAATGCAGAGTGCCAAGGTCTTAGTGCACTGAGGACCAGTGGTACACCATGTAAGGCGTCCTTCCCCAAAAGGCTCGTATTTCTGTAGAATTTTGAAAAATGGGGGTCAAACCCCAGGGGGGGATCATCACATGGAAGGCCGAAACAGTTGAAACTCCTTTTAGTCGGCTCTTACGACAGGCAGGAATACCTCGGGCCTATTCTTACCCCGGACCCGCAGGGGGGAAATTCAGAAGGATGTAGGCTGCAGTAGGTACTGGGAGATGAAGTTTGCACAGGATAGAGTAGCATGGAGAGCTGCATCAAAGCAGTCTCAGGACTGAAGACAACAACAACAACAACAACAACAGCATAATGTTGCTACAAGAAAAGCAAAGCTTTCACATATAATATTGGTCTCTACGATTAATAAGATGCAATAGAAGCTAAGATTTCACATATAATAAAGATCTTTTTTGCGGGTATTACACTTTAAGATACGTCACACAAACGTGCCAGTAAAATTTTTAATAATGACATGAGCGGCTGCTTTAAGGGTTCGAAATTATTCCAAGTTGCTCATCATCAACGAGTAGATTTTTAAATGAGAGTCAAATGCTCTGCAATTTAAGAAATTCATGGTACATTCTTGCACATAGTTCAACTTACGTACAAGGATATTTACTTTCAAAGTAATGCTTTTCAAAGTGCCATTCCCAATATTTTCCTGCGACCTGTTAGAAATAGGTTTGTTTCAGCAGTTGCCAGAGAGAGCAGATAACAGGCAACACCGCACTTGCACAGCTACCATGATGTAGGAAGCCCATATGTACGTACGTACATGTAAAACATTAAAAGATCATACATTATGTCATAAAAGAAACGAGACATCAGAGAATACTCCAAGAGCATCGGAATTTTGTGAACCATACTACAATGTGCACATTTAAAGTGCACATTCGTATGTCCAGATTCCCAGTGAAGTAGACCCTGACCTGAAGTAAGCTTTTCAGTGTGGTTTTTGGGATGTAGATTTTCTTGGAGCACCAGTACTGTATTATATCTTGTTTGGTTCTTTATTATGGCATAATGCCATACATGCTGGAGGATGAAAACATGCACTTGAAATGCAGCAAACAGTTGAAACTAGCCAGTACTGTTGAATTAATCATTTAGTTTCAAATATATTCACTGCCTCTGTGGAAAAGGTTAATAAAAGTCAAATTTCTTTAGAAAACAGACAAAAATAACTTCATTGCTCTGCAAGGCGACTAATGCTCGACTGTCAGAAAGGCGGAAATAAAATAAAATCTGAAACTAGTAACATATTTTAGCCTTCCATAATTGTGTGAATATATTTTAATTCACTTGATAGCTCCCAGCCACTGATATCCATTTTGTTTTCATTTGACATGAGAGGAAACGAAGGGGAAACAGCGAAATCACTATATGTAAACACGTGTCATGTGGAGGCTACCCGCTGTAATTCAGACTGCTCTGCACACCCGCCCCCAATCTACGATATTTGTGAACTGGGTCAATACTAAGTAATAATAATAAAATAATAGGCCTCCGGTATGTTCTGCCAGTCGTAAAAGGCGACGAAAAGAACAAACCACTAATAGGGCTAACCCCCCTTTTAGTGTGATTACTTGGTTCAGGACAGAACTAAAGAAGCCTCGGACAAGCGCCGTCATGGTCGGGGACAACGCTTGAACCCTATGCCCGCCCACAATGGTAACGACACTGCTAGCCAACTGGAAAATTATTTAAATCCAAATAGAGGTGTTTTGCAGGATATGCTTCCTGCAACCACCCTAGAAGGAAAACAAAGACAGAGGATGAGATGGTCAGATGAAGTTCATCGACACCTCATGTTCTGTTATTACCAAGCAACAAACCTAGGAACCAACACAACTGGACAAAGATCACAAGTATACACAACATTTATTACCAGATACCCGGAATTAAAATTTTTAACAGAACAATGACTAGCTGATCAGATCCGTGTAATAATAAAAAATAACAGGATACCCCAGTCAGAATTAGTAAACATCAAACAACAAGTACAACAAATACTGGAACAAAATAATGTACAATCAGAAGAAGAAAATACAGTAATGGACTTAAACATCCCAGAGCAAAGAAACAAAGAACAACACGCATCAATTAAACAATCAGAGGAAAACGAAACCTTAAGACAGCCACCAGAACAAGCAAAAATAGAACTCTGAAGTAACACACTTATTAGATATAGAAGAAAAACTTCAGCTTACATATATAGAATACAAAGACACAAATACAGACATTAGACCAATCTTGCATAGGCCACCAAATAACCCACAAGTCGAAACAACAATAACAACTATCAACACAATCATACACTACAAAATAAATGAAAATACAACTATGGAACAGTTACAACTACTGGTTTATGTAGGAGCACTCACTACACTAAATATACACACTAGGCAGAGATCAGAACCAACCAACACACAGAAGAAACCCACAAAACAAGATTGGCAACACAGGCTACAGATCAGAATAGAAAAACTAAGAAAATACATCGGACAGCTAACACAATTTACACAATTTATAAGAAATGAAATATCAGACAAAAAATGAAAAAGGTTAGATAAAATCTCACAACAAGAAGCAATAGAGCAATTAGATGAAAAGAAGCAGAAATTACAAGCATTGGCCAAATGACTTAGAAGGTACAAAAAAAGTGAAAATAGAAGGAAACAAAACCAAACATTCAACAGAAACCAAAAGAGATTTTACCAAACAATAGATAACACACGCATTAAAATAGACAATCCACCAAACATAACAGACATGGAACACTTCTGGAGCAACATATGGTCAAACCCGGTACAACATAACAGGCATGCACGGTGGATACAAGCAGAAACAGACTCATACAAGATGATACCGCAAATGCCCGAGGTGATAATTTTGCAACATGAAGTCACCCGAGCAATTAACTCTACGCACAATTGGAAAGCCCCTGGAAATGATAAAATAGCAAATTTCTGGCTAAAGAAGTTCACCTCAACACATTCACATCTAACTAAATTATTTAACAGTTACATTGCAGACCCATACACATTCCCTGATACACTTACACATGGAATAACTTATCTGAAACCTAAAGTTCAAGCAGACACAACAAACCCAGCTAAATATCGCCCCATAACATGCCTACCAACAATATACAAAATATTAACTTCAGTCATTACACAGAAATTAATGACACATACAACACAGAACAAAATTATAAATGAAGAACAAAAAGGCTGCTGCAAAGGAGCACGAGGATGTAAAGAGCAACTGATAATAGATGCAGAGGTGACATATCAAGCTAAAACTAAACAAAGGTCACTACACTACGCATACATTGATTACCAAAAAGCTTTTCATAGTGTACCCCACTCATTGTTACTACAGATATTGGAAATATACAAAGCAGATCCTAAATTGATACAGTTCCTAAACACAGTAATGAAAAAACTGGAAAACCACACTTAATATCCAAACAAATTCAGATAATATCACATCACAGCCAATACAGATTAAGCGTGGAATATACCAAGGAAACTCATTAAGTGCTTTCTGCTTCTGCCTTGCTCTGAATCCACTATCCAACATGCTAAATAATACAAATTATGGATACAATATTACTGGAACATACCCACACAAAATCACACATTTGCTATACATGGATGATCTAAAACTACTGGCAGCAACCAATCAACAACTCAACCAATTACTAAAGATGACAGAAGTATTCAGCAATGATATAAATATGGCTTTTGGAACAGACAAATGTAAGAAAAATAGCATAGTCAAGGGAAAACACACTAAACAAGAAGATTACATAATGAATAACCACAGTGACTCCATAGAAGCGATGGAAAAAACAGATGCCTATAAATATCTAGGATACAGACAAAAATAGGAATAGATAATACAAATATTAAAGAAGAACTAAAAGAAAAATATAGACAAAGACTAACAAAAATACTGAAAACAGAATTGACAGCAAGAAACAAGACAAAAGCTATAAATACTTATGCTATACCAATATTGACTTACTCATTTGGAGTAGTGAAATGGAGTAACACAGACCTAGAAGCACTTAATACACTTACACGCTTACAATGCCACAAATATAGAATACATCACATACATTCAGCAACAGAAAGATTCACATTAAGCAGAAAGGAAGGAGGAAGGGGATTCATCGACATAAAAAAAACCTACATTATGGACAGGTAGACAATTTAAGAAAATTCTTTCTAGAACAAGCAGAAACTAGCAAAATACACAAAGCAATCACTCATATAAATACATTGGCTACACCACTGCAATTTCATAACCACTTCTACAACGCTTTAGATCACATAACATCAACAGATACGAAGACAGTAAATTGGATAAGAAAACACTACATGGCAAGCACCCGTATCGTCAAACACAGCCACACATCGATCAAGACGCATCCAACACATGGCTATGGAAAGGCAATATATACAGTGAGACGGAAGGATTCATGATTGCAATACAGGATCAAACAATACCACAACAGATAAATGCAGACTTTGCAAACAACAAATAGGAACAGTAGATCACATCACAAGTGGATGTACAATACTAGCAAATACAGAATACACCAGAAGACATGACAATGTAGCAAAAATAATACATCAACAACTTGCCATGAAACATAAACTAATAAAACAACACGTTCCCACATACAAGTATGCACCACAAAATGTACTGGAGAATGATGAATACAAATTATACTGGAACAGAACCATTATAACAGATAAAACAACACCACATAACAAACCTGACATCATACTCACCAATAAAAAGAAGAAATTAACACAACTAATTGAAATATCCATACCCAATACAACAAATATACAAAACAGGAGAAAAAATTGAAAAATACATCCAACTGGCTGAGGAAGTCAAGGACATGTGGCATCAGGATAAAGTTGACATTATACCAATTACACTATCAACTACAGGAGTCATACCACACAATATCCACCAGTACATCAATGCAATACAGCTACAGCTACATCCAAACGTATATATACAACTACAGAAATCCGTAATTATTGATACGTGTTCAATAACCCGAAAGTTCCTAAATACAATGTAACATATACCGTACAGTTAAAAGAAAGTCACGCTTGATGAAGGTCTGCGTCACTTTCCATTTTTAACCAGACCTAAGGTCTGAGAAAAATAGAAATAATAATAATAATGAATTTCCAAAAGTATGTTCATCTTGCAGCTCACATATTTCTAAAAAGTCTGAAACATAAAACATGTGTGTTCGAGGAATTGTAAGACATGTTATTTTGTCTTAAGTGTGCTAAAGTGCATTGGCAAGCCTCTTGATACAGCATTCTTCTATAGCACGTCACTATGTTTCGCTCTGTGGAATTGGAACGTGTAAATTTTGTAATGAATACCCTCAAACTATATTCAGGACAGTGGACACTGGAATGTCCTGTGGTGCCTCTCCTGCTCCCAGTTGGCTGGTTTGGCAGCCTGCCTCTCTTAAAAAAAAATCTTGCAGTTTTGTGTGACATAAAATTAAATATAGGGTACATAAAACCAGTAAAGACAAGAAACAAGCAAGAAAGTAAGTACACATTAGCTCCTAGCATTTTTTCCTCTCTAATCTTGCTACAGCTTTACAGGTCGTTCTTTCCTTTTTGGGAAAGGATCTATTACCTGATCATAGTTCGTCAAAAGCCTTGCCACATGAAAAATAAAAATATCGTTATGTAATACTGAAAAAGCTGTTAATACAAATAAGACCCAACACTGGTGTGGTTTCTCAATCTGATTACGTCTATTTTGTCACTTTCTGCTAGAAAGAACAAAATAGGCCTTTCTAATATTACAGCAATTTTGTAACACACACCAAATAAACGAGACTGTTTTGGCACAAATGGTCATTTTTATAACATGACAGAATACATTTTATGAAGTACCAATATCAAATGCCTATTAGGCCTACTACAAGCAAAAAGATTTATGTTAAGAAATAGTTTCACATTTCATTCTTATGCATCAGTTTCTCAAGCACGAGATCAAAAAATAGTATTACGAAATTTTTATATAAATTTGGAATCGTCTTATTCTTCCATAATTTGTGTGATGTCACCGTTTCTTCTCATTCCTCGTTCTAACAAACACTCTTGTCATCAATAATTCTGTAGCTATTCATGCCATTGTCAAAATTAATTTGTTGATTAACTTCACTAACCCTGCCAAAATCACAGGTTTAGTAATCCCGCAATTATTCTCCGGTTAGGCATTGTTACATGCTCCCACAACACATTTTCCGCGTTACTTCCAGAATAGAACTTAAGCGGCTGGTAGCCTGGGACTGTACAACTAGTCCTTACTAGTGTAGCGATTTGGCCAAAAATTATCTGTCAAAATTTCACTTTCTTGGATACACTGAAAAGATAATACGTAATCTTTCCCACCTGTTATTCCTGTTAGTCATTTTATGTACAAGTCAGTCTGAATCTCTGGATTTCACTAATAATTAAAATAACGCTGATCGTTCGCAAACCCAGTCAACCACATAAGCAGACAGAGATTGGCATTCATCTGTTCGCCTTTACTCCACTCAGCTCATGTAGTCTCATTCCCTTTTGTCTGCAGAAAGTTTATTTCTAGATGCGACGAGGATTCTCCTGACAAAGACATCACATACACTATGCTCAAAATGTTCAAAAACCAACAAGGATGCATTTCAAAATTATATGAATAATCGATATACCAACGTGCGCTGGATGCTAGGCGCTTTGTGACAAGTCTTTTTTTCCTCAAGAATACGAATTTGGCGCCACCTTTTCCCGGTAGCATCTAGCTACCTGCTGCAACTGATTGCACAGCAAACAACCATATTCCTGTAATCAGAAGCAGGAGAATCTACTACTGGAACGCGACTCAACTGCGCATATGCACGAGCCCACTCGTAACTGCTAAAATGAATTTAATGTAAACAGTTGTGATTGCACACTCATCAGGGGCAATTTGTTGTTATTAAGCACTGCATATACTTCCTAGAGCCTTTGATACATTTTGCTGTTGGCAGACGCTTGCATGAGCACTGTGTGTGTGTCGTATATGGCGCCTTTCCTTTGCAATTTAAGTTATTTTTGTTTTTCCTTTTGTTTATGTTTTATTGTTGAAGTATTATTCTGTAGTACCGGGATATAGTAATATCCTTTGGCAGAGTATCGGTTCTTACCAGTCAAAATTATAAAAACTTAACTGAAGGAAAACAAAAGAGAAAACATGACAAATTCCCAGAATCCTAAAAAATTCCCGGGTTCTTCCCAGTGTTCTCCTGGATGAAAAAATTATCAGGTTTTTCCTGGATCTCCCGGTTGCCCCGGGTTGTATACACCCTGAACATAGATAGGCTAGTATTATTTATTAAAATAATGATCATCAATGACAGTATGGTGTCCCACAGTCAGCTCTTAGATCCTTACTGTTCAAGTTATATTCTTTAAAGAATCAGACTCCCATGTACAAGTCAGTTTCAAATGTCTGATTACAAATGAGTTAATGCGTTAAAATATTTTACACTTTATGGTTTATAACAGTCCTAATTAATTTGCTTTTGTTAGTTTCATATTTACCCAAGTACTCATGCTCCTTCAAATATGGCGCCGGTAGGATTGTGTGGTGATAGGATGCTCCAAAATCAGTTGAAATTAAATGGTTCTTCGTGCAGAAAGTGTAAAAACGTGTAGTCAAAGGAATTCGATGCATTAAGTGCAACTTTTGGTTACACGAGAAGTGCGCAAACGTGTGTCTGAAATTTATAAATGACGATATTCAGTGGACATGCCTCGACTACACTAGTGATGAAAATGCGCCACTAACATCCGCACTAAGTTTTAAGGACGAAATTATTCATCTACTTCAAAGTGACATTGATGCTCTGAAAGCAGAACTGACGTTACTAAAGAAAGGAAATATTGCATTGAAACATGAAAAGTGTTGTGCATGTGAAAAAACTTCAGTATTAGATGGACCTACTTCGGCAAATACGCGGAGTGATACAACTGACAAACAACGAAAAAATTCTGCCGCCATTGCAAAAGAAAAAGAAACTTAAGAACCAAACAAATATAAGTGGACCAGTTTAATGTACATTATAATGAGACAGAGAGGAGCATTATAATGAGACAGAGAGGAGCATTATAATGAGACAGAGAGGAGCATTATAATGAGACAGAGAGGAGCATTATAATGAGACAGAGAGGAGCATTATAATGAGACAGAGAGGAGCATTATAATGAGACAGAGAGGAGCATTATAATGAGACAGAGAGGAGCATTATAATGAGACAGAGAGGAGCATTATAATGAGACAGAGAGGAGCATTATAATGAGACAGAGAGGAGCATTATAATGAGACAGAGAGGAGCATTATAATGAGACAGAGAGGAGCATTATAATGAGACAGAGAGGAGCATTATAATGAGACAGAGAGGAGCATTATAATGAGACAGAGAGGAGCATTATAATGAGACAGAGAGGAGCATTATAATGAGACAGAGAGGAGCATTATAATGAGACAGAGAGGAGCATTATAATGAGACAGAGAGGAGCATTATAATGAGACAGAGAGGAGCATTATAATGAGACAGAGAGGAGCATTATAATGAGACAGAGAGGAGCATTATAATGAGACAGAGAGGAGCATTATAATGAGACAGAGAGGAGCATTATAATGAGACAGAGAGGAGCATTATAATGAGACAGAGAGGAGCATTATAATGAGACAGAGAGGAGCATTATAATGAGACAGAGAGGAGCATTATAATGACACAGAGAGGAGCATTATAATGACACAGAGAGGAGCATTATAATGACACAGAGAGGAGCATTATAATGAGACAGAGAGGAGCATTATAATGAGACAGAGAGGAGCATTATAATGAGACAGAGAGGAGCATTATAATGAGACAGAGAGGAGCATTATAATGAGAGAGAGAGGAGCATTATAATGAGAGAGAGAGGAGCATTATAATGAGACAGAGAGGAGCATTATAATGAGAGAGAGAGGAGCATTATAATGAGACAGAGAGGAGCATTATAATGAGACAGAGAGGAGCATTATAATGAGACAGAGAGGATCATTATAATGAGACAGAGAGGAGCATTATAATGAGACAGAGAGGAGCATTATAATGAGACAGAGAGGAGCATTATAATGAGACAGAGAGGAGCATTATAATGAGACAGAGAGGAGCATTATAATGAGACAGAGAGGAGCATTATAATGAGACAGAGAGGAGCATTATAATGAGACAGAGAGGAGCATTATAATGAGACAGAGAGGAGCATTATAATGAGACAGAGAGGAGCATTATAATGAGACAGAGAGGAGCATTATAATGAGACAGAGAGGAGCATTATAATGAGACAGAGAGGAGCATTATAATGAGACAGAGAGGAGCATTATAATGAGACAGAGAGGAGCATTATAATGAGACAGAGAGGAGCATTATAATGAGACAGAGAGGAGCATTATAATGAGACAGAGAGGAGCATTATAATGAGACAGAGAGGAGCATTATAATGAGACAGAGAGGAGCATTATAATGACACAGAGAGGAGCATTATAATGACACAGAGAGGAGCATTATAATGACACAGAGAGGAGCATTATAATGAGACAGAGAGGAGCATTATAATGAGACAGAGAGGAGCATTATAATGAGACAGAGAGGAGCATTATAATGAGACAGAGAGGAGCATTATAATGAGACAGAGAGGAGCATTATAATGAGACAGAGAGGAGCATTATAATGAGACAGAGAGGAGCATTATAATGAGACAGAGAGGAGCATTATAATGAGACAGAGAGGAGCATTATAATGAGACAGAGAGGAGCATTATAATGAGACAGAGAGGAGCATTATAATGAGACAGAGAGGAGCATTATAATGAGACAGAGAGGAGCATTATAATGAGACAGAGAGGAGCATTATAATGAGACAGAGAGGAGCATTATAATGAGACAGAGAGGAGCATTATAATGAGACAGAGAGGAGCATTATAATGAGACAGAGAGGAGCATTATAATGAGACAGAGAGGAGCATTATAATGAGACAGAGAGGAGCATTATAATGACACAGAGAGGAGCATTATAATGACACAGAGAGGAGCATTATAATGAGACAGAGAGGAGCATTATAATGAGACAGAGAGGAGCATTATAATGAGACAGAGAGGAGCATTATAATGAGACAGAGAGGAGCATTATAATGAGACAGAGAGGAGCATTATAATGAGAGAGAGAGGAGCATTATAATGAGAGAGAGAGGAGCATTATAATGAGACAGAGAGGAGCATTATAATGAGAGAGAGAGGAGCATTATAATGAGACAGAGAGGAGCATTATAATGAGACAGAGAGGAGCATTATAATGAGACAGAGAGGAGCATTATAATGAGACAGAGAGGAGCATTATAATGAGACAGAGAGGAGCATTATAATGAGACAGAGAGGAGCATTATAATGAGACAGAGAGGAGCATTATAATGAGACAGAGAGGAGCATTATAATGAGACAGAGAGGAGCATTATAATGAGACAGAGAGGAGCATTATAATGAGACAGAGAGGAGCATTATAATGAGACAGAGAGGAGCATTATAATGAGACAGAGAGGAGCATTATAATGAGACAGAGAGGAGCATTATAATGAGACAGAGAGGAGCATTATAATGAGACAGAGAGGAGCATTATAATGAGACAGAGAGGAGCATTATAATGAGACAGAGAGGAGCATTATAATGAGACAGAGAGGAGCATTATAATGAGACAGAGAGGAGCATTATAATGAGACAGAGAGGAGCATTATAATGAGACAGAGAGGAGCATTATAATGAGACAGAGAGGAGCATTATAATGAGACAGAGAGGAGCATTATAATAAGACAGAGAGGAGCATTATAATAAGACAGAGAGGAGCATTATAATAAGACAGAAAGAAGCATTATAATAAGACAGAAAGAAGCATTATAATAAGACAGAAAGTGAATTCTTTATTGTAGGTAACTCATTGTTGAGGAACATAGTTGTACCAAACCCCGAAACACACGTTTGACCTGGAATCAGGATGCATCAATTGCATACACACCTAAACAACGTCTTAAACTCAAGAGAGAACGCAGCAGATAAGCATAGCAGAAGTCCAAAAGGTGTTTTTATCCATGTGGGAACAAATTCACTTCGAAACAACAGTGAGGAAGAAATTGTAAACCACACAAGAAACCTCATCTGACTGGCCAGAAGACTCTACCCGAATTCCAGAATAATAATAAGTGGCATTGCGTACAGAAGATCTGCGAGTGACAGCTATGTGCAGAGAATAAACAGCAATTTTAAAGAACAGTGCAATAAACTAGGAGTCTTTTCATTGATCCCAACAAATTTCTAAGTGCAAAGTGTCTTTCGAAAGATTGTCTACATCTGAATAGGATGGGCTCAAAAATATTCAGTAAGATGTTTGTAGATATTTGCCAGATCATAAAAAATAAGGGAAACTTATAAGTGGTGATGGGGGTGAAAAAACTTGTGTACCATTAAGGAAGACAGAACCAAACCATTATCTGGCAGGAAATGTGCTAGTGATAGTCGAAGTAGGTATGTTATCCACTGGAATATAAATGGCTTAAACATTGGTTCTTCTAACAATAAAAGCTCCAAAAAAGATGAATTGGAAATCATCCTGTCAGAATGTGCAAATATTAAAGTTGTTTGTTTAAATGAGCACTGGTTTACTGAAGACACAATTAAAATTCTAAACAAAATAGGGAACTTCGGATTAACAAGTCGCTTTTGCAGAAGAAACAAGTCATGTGGAGGCTCATGTATACTTCTACATAGTGATATAAATTATGAGTCCAGAAACTGTTTTAATTATTTAAATGAAGAATGTGTGTTCAAGAGCTGTTGTGTAGAAATAGTGGACTCACTAGCAAATGTTATAATAATCTCAATATACAGAATTCCTGGGACGTCAACAAGACAACTATTCTTATCTAAGCTTCAGATTATGCTAGAAGACCTTTGCAGAGGAAAAAAGAAAAAAGTTGTAATAGCTGCTGATTTTAATATTGATATCACATGTGATAGTAGCCATGCGTCAAGTTTCACTGATTCAGTAAAGAAATATGGTTTCAAATTGAATTTGTTTGAATCTACCAGAGACAATGGGAAATCAGCAACATGCATTGACAATGTTCTAACTAATTATGTATATGAAGATGTGTATAAATTTTGTCTAGATCTAGGTATTTCAGATCATTGTGCATTGTTCATTGAGCTGCCACAGACACACAGGAACATTTCACGTATGAGAACCCATATGAGCAGGAACTTTAGCAAAGAAAACTTGCTAACATTTAGTGAGAAGCTAAGAGATAAAACATGACCTTTTGATTATTGTAACTCAAGTGATGAAAACTTTGAGAAATTCCTAAACAGTTTTCTTGGAGACTTTAATGAAACATCTCCACCTAGACTCTGCAGCAGTAAAATAACAAATACAGTAAAGTGGATTACCCAGGGCATAAAAATTTCCAGTGTAAGGAAAACGCAGCTGCACAGAGAACTAAAATATAATAAAGATATTGATTTCATTAAATATGTCAGACTCTATAAAACCATATTTAAAAGAGTTGTCAAGGCAACAAAACAACCAGTAAATAACAGGCTAATTTTAAATCATAAAAATAAGACAAAGGCTA
The DNA here is from genome assembly GCF_021461395.2 of Schistocerca americana. Lineage (NCBI taxonomy): Eukaryota > Metazoa > Arthropoda > Insecta > Orthoptera > Acrididae > Schistocerca > Schistocerca americana. The sequence continues at coordinate 26,523,054 of NC_060122.1, read as the reverse complement.
TGTGGTCTGTCATTAAATCTGAGTTAGATGTTAAAGCCTGTAACCAAGAAATTTCAAAAGTTGACATTGAAGGAAATACTATTGTAAATCCAGCTCAAATACCAGGGCACTTTAATGAATTCTTTATAAATGTATCAAAGTCTGATGTTGATGTAACAGATTATCACAACAAAGTAAATCCCTTTGGCCTAGGCGAAAACTCTGAAAACTTTACAAAATTCGCAAAAGTTTCTGTGGAGGATGTAGAAAATGCTATTCTAACTTTAAGAAACAAAAAAATCTGCAGGTTGGGATGGAATACCCACCAAAGTTATTAAAGTGGTACACAACAGAATTGCAAACCCACAAGCTCAGATAATAAATCAATGTTTCGAAGAGGGCTGTTTCCCAGAGGCACTGAAATGTGCTGAGGTCAAACCACTCTTCAAGAAGGGATCAAGAGAGATCATGTGAAATTGTTGTCGTACCTCTATTCTCCCAGTCCTATCTAAAATATTTGAAAAACTTGCTGTTGCACAAATCCGAAACTTCATTGCAAAATATTCTGTTATTCTAAACAATCAATTTGGTTTTCAGCAGGGTACAAACACCATTGATGCAGTAAACAGTTTCATTGAGAAAATAAGCACATCATTAGACAAGAGAAATAAGGTGGCAGGAATTTTCTGCGAGCTCACAAAAGCCTTTGATTCCGTAAACCATGCATTACTTGTTCACGAACTTGAAAAGTATGGCATTGGCCACAGTGCCCTAAAATGGCTGAACTCCCACTTACCCAACAGAAAGCAAAGAGTTAGCATTTCTTCAAATGGCACATAATATTTTTCTGATTGGAAAAAAATATCTCGGGGTGTTCCACAGGCTCCATATTAGGCCCAGTCCTATTTCTCTTTTATGTTAATGACTTACCATTAAATATCATCTCCCCATCAGTTCTGTTCGCAGATGATACTTCTGTCTTAGTTGAAGATCAGGACTCAGAAAAAATTCCCAAATCTGTGATCAGTACCATCAGTACCTTAGAAACTTGGTTTCAGCTAAATGGGCTGAATATAAACATATCTAAGACTCACATGATGCAGTTCAAAACCAAACAGTCAAAATGTGAGCAGATTAAGATTGTACACAACAACCAAGGTATAGAATAAGTTGACTCAATCAAATTCTTGCGTTTAAATATAATATAAATTTGAGCTGGCAGGCACACATTGAATACCTGGCAAACGAACTGGGCAGCTTTGCATTTGCAGTGCAAATATTGTCAACTGCAACTGACATGGACACACGAAAAGTAGCATATACAAGCTACTTCGAATCCATTATTAGGTATGGTATTGTTTATTGGGGTAACTCGACGAACATAGTGCAGATACTAAAAATACAGAAAAAATCATATGAAATATGTGCACTGCAAATCACAAAGAATCATGTCGACCATTATTTAGAAAACTAGGGAAACATTCCACGTGGGAAAAATATATCTAAAAACAAAGATGATGTGACTTACCAAATGAAAGTGCTGGCAGGTAGAAACACAAACACACAAAATTCAAGCTTTCGCAACAAACTGTTGCTTCATCAGGAAAGAGGGAAGGAGAGGGGAAGACAAAAGGATGTGGGTTTTAAGGGAGAGGGTAAGGAGTCATTCCAATCCTGGGAGCGGAAAGACTTACCTTAGGGGGAAAAAGGGACAGGTATACACTCTCACACATATCCATCCACACATACACAAACACAAGCAGACAATTGTAAAGGCAAAGAGTTTGGGCAGAGGTGTCAGTCAAGGCGGGAGTACAGAGCCAAAGATGTTGTGGAAAGACAGGTGAGGTATGAGCGGCGGCAAATTAAAATTAGCGGAGATTGAGGCCTGGCGGATAACGAGAAGAGAGGATATACTGAAGGATATACTGAACTCCAGAGATGGGAACTTGCCCTTCAGTATATCCTCTCTTCTCATTATCCGCCAGGCCTCGATCTCCGCTAATTTCAATTTGCCGCCACTCATACCTCACCTGTCTTTCCACAACATCTTTGGCTCTGTACTCCCGCCTCGACTGACATCTCTGCCCAAACTCTTTGCCTTTACAAGTGTCTGCTTGTGTCTGTGTATGTGTGGATGGATGTGTGTGTGAGTGTATACCTGTCCTTTTTTCCCCCTAAGGTAAGTCTTTCCGCTCCCAGCATTGGAATGACTCCTTACCCTCTCCCTTAAAACCCACATCCTTTCGTCCTTCACTCTCCTTCCCTCTTTCCTGATGAAGCAACCGTTTGTTGCGAAAGCTTGAATTTTGTGTGTGTGTTTGTGTGTCTATCGACCTGCCAGCAATTTCGTTTGGTAAATATATATAGTTTTTAATATATTTTTCCCATGTGGAATGTTTCTTTCTATTATATAAAAACAAAGATGATGTAACTTACCAAATGAAAGTGTTGGTATGTTGATAGACACACAAACAAAGATTATTATATTTTTGTATACCAGACATGAATTATTTGAGGGAAACCATTTTGTCCATTCACACAATACTAGAAACAAAGAAAATTTTATGCTCCCCTCTCAGCGCCTCAGACTATATGCCCAGGGACCTCAAAACATGGGAATGAAAATTTGTAATAAATTAAAAGGGAACAAGTTGATGCAGATGAATTTAGGTTCACTTAAAAGACGACTATATGAGGTACTGACACTGAAGTGTCATTACTCAGTGGATGAATTCATGCAGGTCAAACTGGAAATTTGAGCTGGGTACAATGTGTTATCCTTATAGTGATGTTATTTATTATAGTGCTATTATTTATTAATGCAAAAATAATTGTAATTGTTTTATAAATTTTTGACATGTCTCCTGTACGCAAACCAAATGGATTGCAAATGTACATCACGGAGATGAATAAAACACAATACTAATGAAATAGCAAACACCAAAATTTGTAAACAAAAAGTGACAACCCAATGATATAGTTTTGCAGGTACATTCAGTGGTATGTGGATACTATTTGCAAAATATTCTGTGAACATACTTTAAGTAAGAAAGCATCATGCCTCAAGCTTAAGTTGTTCTGCATAAGAGTATCATTAACAAGTTCTTACAATTTTAAATAATTCCTCTGAGGTATAAATTATCTTCACTTGCATCATGTTTGTTTGGGTTCAATAACTAAATATTGAAAAGTTTAATGTGTCCATAACCTTTTGCACCCTGGCCCGCACGATCATGCAGGTCTTATTTAAAATTTGTCCCTCTGTATTGCAATAATTGAGCACCCGGCATGTGTTTGGTAGCTTGCTGGTTTCATAATGCACTGACATAGGGCAGCAGATAACTTCAGAATTTGATGAGAAGACAGAGCCATGTGTCTGTGCTGCGAGGTAAGTACAATGTGTGTTCCTCCATTTCATTAATTTAAGGTAACGCTACATTACTTTAGACTAAGAATGTTTCACTTAACATTCTTAACATGACTAAACAGTGCACGAAGTGCCAGTTACATTTTGTAAATGTTTATATTTGGAGTAGCCTGATTGTGCATCTTAGGAATTAATGTTGCCAAGCTTTGATGCTAACCCGACTTTCACATGCAGGAGGTACAGTAAATATTCGCCCTATGATTTACGAGCTAATAGTACTGCTTTTATTTTTATATACAAATAAAATATCCTTTCGTCTTTTAAGGTTAACAGATGAAGAAATAATTTAACTTATTTTTGGAGGATTCTGATGTGACCGACCTCTCCAGTGACGACAATTTTCAGCCAAGTATATCATCGTGCAGTGTTGTGGATGACAGTGATGATTCTGGTGCTTGTAGGGGTGAAGATAACAGGAGGTACAACAAATTATCTGTTCCAACTTGAAGCAGAATGCTTCTGTTCCACAATCAGAAGTTTGCATTCAAACCACATCATTCTCAATTCAGATTAGTGTCACAGATTCACTGTCAGAACATGCCTAAATAATAGACTGCTTGAATTCATTTAGATCAAACCTTAAAGGTTAAACCTTAATAAACTAATTCTGGACATTTACTTCTAAATTTCAGAATCCACAAATGGTTGGTACATCACAGCAGTATTTGGTTGATTACTTTAGTGACAAATTTTATGACATAGGTGCATTGTATACTATGTATGTACAGTGCAAGAAAGATAGTGACGTCCATAAATACCACTGTTGTGGAACTAAGGTTTATTGACATGAACTTAGCAATGGGCTGTATCCCTTACCCTAGATTACCTGTGTATTGGGAAAATGGTCTGGCCCTATCAGTTTTAAGTGGGTGCCTGTGTAGAGACAGGTTTCCCTGACTCAGATAAAACATTAATTTTGTTGACACGTAGTCGACTCCAGAGAGAGCGCATATAAACAAGCTGTGGAAAGTGTAACTGGTCATTGACACTGAACTCAGTGCCAAAAGTTGCCAAGGAATCACAACTTTTACTCTGCATATGAGCAAATGGTGCCTTCTTGGATTGTCGTTCACTGAAACGGTATGTCAAGAACAGACCAAGGCCTGTTGGACTGAAAAATTGTTGTGGGGTCTTCCTCAGGAATGATGATAGACAGATTTACCAAGTGACAACACTCCACTATGAGACTGAAGTAGGGGTCTAGGTTCTGCATTTGTGTTGAGACTTAGTGAAACATTGCCCCAGAATGTTTTGCATACTTTGACCTATATTTTATTACAATTCCATTGCTAGAGACTATACAGAAAATAGGAATTGTAACCATAGGCACCATCACAATGAATCACATAAAATATGTGAAATTAAAAGGGAAAGCTCAAAGGGTTTATTGCCACTAATATGTCTGTTGTGATGGGATGGGATGGGAAGAAAATCAGAAAGTTATTTAGCATCAACTTGTGTAGGAATAGAACCACTTGCAAACGCAAAAACAAGGTGGCAAGGAGCAGCATGAGTATGTGGCAACTGACTGTCCGAACATTTTCTTGTTTTGAATAAAGTTTTATAACACTCGATCTGTTGATCCAATGGTTGACATTGGATCAACAGATTGAGTGTCATAAAATTTTGTTCAAAACAAGAAAATTGACTCAAATTAATTCTTCACTTTGTGGACTTTAGCACTCTTGGTAGCAATAAAGAAAAGATCGCAGAGGAAAGAAAGTCCCTAAATGGTACTCCTGAGAGACAGAATAATCATGCAGAAAGTGACAATTATAAAAATTAACAACTTGAAAAGAAAAAAATGAAAATTTGCACTCCACCGGCAAAACCAGTTGTAGACATCTGTTACAATGGTTATCTTCACCAAGGTCTTAAGATCTTGCAGATATGAACACTGCAAAAGCAGGACAAAGTCACACTGCATCTAGTGTGACCAACATTTGCGCATGTCCAAAGAAAAAACTGCTTTCATGTAATCCATATTAAAAATTAATGTGTGTGTGTGTGTGTGTGTGTGTGTGTGTGTGTGTGTGTGTGTGTGTCACAAATCTTCCATTTGTTTATTGAAAAGACCATTAAGACAATTTTCAACCACATTTAGCAAGCTCCTCAATTTTTGCATACCTTGAATCCAAGTCCCTGAATGTGACCAGCTGCCTCTTGTATATGTAGCACACAACAGCCGCCAGGCACACCACCAACAGCACAATCACAAGTGCTATCAGCACAGAGGTATCAGACTTTTCACTCAGCCAGTCAGCAACCGTAGTGGTTTTCAAACCACCCACAATTCCTGGGAGGACAAATCGTGGTTCCGAGGCCTTTGCACCCTGCAAACGTTCCAAATTTTCAGCGATGTCACATTTCAGCTAAAAAATTTCTTTAGTGCCAGCAGGATAGGAAATATTTAGAAGCTAAATATTCACAGTAGTGTCAGGCAATATCAAGAACTGAAAGTACTCTAGAAATAGTTTCCGAGAGTTGGAGGGACTAGTACACGTCCCAGGGCTGACAATGCACTGGAACCAACAGTGGTTGTGTTTACCTGTATCTAGTACCGTCAATATGAGCTAGACTACATAGTGGACCAGTAGGTCTTGTTCTCTGATATATTATTGCAGCGCTGTAGTTATTACCAACATGCTGTCACACACCCATTACTGACTGCTTGACACTACTCCAGACTACTGTGCTTGGAGAGTGTCCCCAGCAGAAACTTTACCTCATTCTTGCAGCGGATGTTTTCACCTACAATCTGCCCGTCTGCACACAGGCACTTGGCACCTTGAGGAGTGATTGCACACATATGGGAGCAGTGGTGATGCTTGCAGGGGTTCGTGCCTGCAAATCACAATGGCAGTTAGCATTACTATATTCTATATTTGTATTGGCACATTACATAGTTTAGATTTACAAGGTGACAATTATTAAACCACAAGAAAAAAAATCATAACTTCTGAAAGGTTTGCATTAGGACGTTCAAACTGCACAGCTAGCTGCAGGCAGGATGGGAATTAATATGCCCATGCGCATGAGCCTTGTTGGCCATTTGCACATGAAAATGTCATGGTAAAGTGTGCCTGAGCATATAGTGCTTTTGAAGACCTACTATGTAAGCAATAACAGCCACACTGCAGCTCAAAGGAAGTTGGGGACTGAGTTCAAGCTGAAAACAACTGGCCCAAGAGTGCTAACAATCAAGAATTTGATTTGCAAGTTTGAGAGAATGGGTAGTGCTTGCAATGACAGTGTCAGCAATGCCTGTCATCCAAGAATGGTGAAATGCCTGAAACCATTGAGAAGACATGCACTGTGTTTCAAACCAGCCCCAGAAAGTGGGAATCAAGCGAAGGGGATTGCGACGAATAGTTGAACACCCGCATCTCTTTCCATATAAAATTTAAGCCCATGAGCTATTAAGTCCCTGGGCCATGAACAATGGTGGAGTTTCACCAACACTATTGTCCACAGAATTGACGAAAAGGACTTCAATCTGAATATGGTTTTGGTTTAGCAACTAAACCCACTTTTATTTGGATGGGTTAGTCAATATGCAAAACTGGCGCATTTGGGGTACTGAGAATCCACATTTCATGGTCGAGAAGTCTCTTCATCCTCAATGGGTGACTCTGTGGTGTGCAATGTCCAGTCACGGAATAACCTGTGAGATATTCATTGATAGCACAGTGGCTACTGAACAGTATATGAAGGTTTTGGAAGATTATTTCATTCCCATTATCCAACGCGACCCTGATTTTGACAAGATGTGGTTCATTCACGCCCTTATCGAAGCAGCAAAGTGATGGCTTGGAGGAGCAGTGTGGGGACTGCTTTCTGGCTCTAGGGTACCCAGACACAGCTGGCTTGAGCCTTGACTGGTCGCCATATATTCCTGATCCGAACCCATGCGACTCCTTTTTGTGGGGCTATATTAAACACATGGTGTACAGCAACAACCCCAAAACCATTGCCGAGCTGAAAACAGCCATTCAGGTGATCGACAGCATTGATGTAGCAGCACTTCAGCAGGTCATGCAGAATTTCACTATTTGTCTGCATCACATCATTGTCAATGATGGCAAGTATATCTAATATGTCATAACATGAATACCAATATCTGTAGTGATACGAGGTGTGGCTAGAAGAAAACCGGACTAGTACTGGTGAAACAATAAAACGAATGCAATAAGGCTGAAAGTCGCGTGGCCTGTCATGTGACTCTCGCTCCGCCTACTGCTCGAGTTTCATCTGCCTCCTGCACTCAGTCTGCCCGTGCCGTCTGTTTTAAGTAGTTGACGTTTTGTCTGTGCGTCGGAAAATGTTGAGTGTACAGAAAGAACAGCGTGTTAACATCAAATTTTGTTTCAAACTAGGAAAATCTGCAAGTGAAACGTTTGTAATGTTACAACAAGTGTACGGCGATGATTGTTTATCGTGAACATAAGTGTTTGAGTGGTTTAAACGATTTAAAGATGGCCGAGAAGACACCAGTGATGACACTCGCACTGGCAGACCATTGTCAGCAAAAACTGATGCAAATATTGAAAAAAAAAAAAAAAAAAAAATCAGTAAACTTGTTCAACAAGATCGCCGTTTAACAATCAGAGCAGTGTCTGAATTAACAGGAGCTGACAAGGAAAGTGTTAGGCAGATTCTTCATGAAAGTTTCAACATGAACAAAGTGTGTGCAAAAATGGTTCTAAAGTGTCTCACAATTGAACAGAAGGAACGCCGAAGAATGATTTGTTCTGACATCCTGGAAAACATTGAAAGTTATCCCACCTTCTTACAAAATGTTATTACTTGCAATGAATCGTGGTTTTTTACATACGATCCCGAAACTAAACGCCAATCGATGCATTGGAAAACTCCTGGTTCTCCACGACAAAAAAAAGCACGAATGTCAAAATCGAAATTCAAGGCAATGATGATTGTTTTTTTTGACATCAAAGGGATTGTGCACATTGATTGGGTACCAGAGGGACAAACAGTGAATCAGCATTACTACATTAGCGTCCTGGCTACCCTACGTGAGCGAGTACGGAGAAAACGGAACGATTTGTGAAGAAAAAAGTCATGGATCCTTCACCAAGACAATGCCCCAGCTCACAGTGCGTTGTCAGTGAAGACGTTTTTGGCAAAACACAACATTCCCACCTTAGATCATCCACCCTACTCACCTGATTTGGCCCCCTGTGACTTTTTTCTTTTCCCTAAAGTCAAGTCAGCTTTGAAAGGAACTAGATTTGAGACTGTTGAAGCAGTAAAAGAAAAAGCGACGGAAGTAATGTATGGACTTACCGAAAATGATCTGCAGCATTGCTATGAACAGTGGAAAATTCGCATGGAGCGGTGTAGAGACCGAGGAGGAGAGTACATTGAAGGAGATAACATGAAATTGTAAATAATTGTAAATAAATGTAAATAAATGTTTCTCCAGCATCAGTCTGGTTTTTTCTAGCCGCACCTCGTATAATAGAGGGAAACGTAAACGCTGTAAATTACTGTATACTTGCTCGAGTGTATTAGGAAACAGAACAGCTGTTTTTGTGTGTATGTATGTGTCTGTCTGTGTTTCTATCGACCTGCCAGCGCTTTCGTATGGTAAGTCACATCATCTTTGTTTTTAAATATCTGTAGTGATGTTTACACATTGAATAAAGTGAGTGCACGCCATAGTTTTTAACTAATTTACTTTTTTTTTCATAGAGCTCAATAATTTTCAACCTGTACATTTTGTCCTACAGATCCAATGATGGAGAACACATGAAACAGGAACACAAAAAATTTACAAAAATAAAGAAATGCGATTGTTCCTTCTATGTGAAACATAACAAGGTGGAACGGTTATATTTGTTTTATCACCACTAATGTATTTCTGTTCTGTTCCATATACAACAATATGTAGTACTAACCTGGTCAAACAATGAAAATTGCTTTCAAATTACTGTATACTTGCTCGAGTGTATTAGAAAACAGAACAGCTGTTTTAAAGACGCCACTGCTGCTGCTCTTACATTAATCAGTTGCTGTCTAGCCCTTCAAACAAAGTGTTGGTACAAAACTGACAGTTGTCCGAGTTCTCTTTACGTGTTACTGTGACAGAAAACATGTCATTTCAATGCATGTAGAAATTTTACCATTGCCAGAAACACTCAAACCAATTTTACAAAGCCTGGGCTGCAGAATTACACAGGTTGAGCAACCTTTGTAAATTTGTCACTAGTACCCATCATGAATCTTGCACTCAGCAGGTGGTGCATGTTATTCATCTAATCCCGGCTAGGGAAAAGATTGCAACAGCAACTCTATGTGAGAATCCAACACTTACAGATGTGCTTAATAAAGCACAGTCCTTTGAAGTATCACGGGCCACAGGCGATCAGATTGCTCTATAGGAGGTGGGAGGGGGTGGAGGGGGAGGGGGGGACACGTTTGAAGTAACTCAGTTGACCCCTGTAAGGCATGTTGCAAGTGTTCAGGGTGATGGGGAGTCATGGCAGCAGTACAACCTTCGACTCCGTCACATGGGGCAGTGTCGGTTACGGCCATGGCAGCAACAAGCCGCGTCACAATAGCGGCCGTGTACCCCCCCCCCTGTCTTTCCCATACTGCTTCACTCAAAGTGAGCGTGTTGTGTACCCTACGTATTGGGTTGTTTACAACAAGTGTCTAAAAGAAGTCCACATTACATCTATGCAAAACTACTTCAAACATGGCAGACACAGTAGAACTTGTGGGCAAACTGTATCTCTACAGTGACTGTTTTACCAAACAAACTGTTGATTTGCATGTGTTTAATAAACCTCTAAAAATGCAAGTGGACACAGGAGCTGCAGTGACTAGTAAATATGCAAATGTACGTAGACTCTGGCTCCCCTCACCTCACACAGATTCTATCGTAGCTAACTTCCATGGAACCTAAGTGATATCAGGGAGTGTATTTTTACGAGCAAGAATTAGTGAAAATTCTACACAAACATGTTACCTTAGCAAGCACTCTTGTTGCATGCTTTTGTTAAGTCAATACTTTAACCTCAACTGCACTGAAGTGAAAGTACACAAGCAATCCTGTCTCCTCTTATTATAATGTGAAAGCCTTTCAAGTAAATATGTGGAGGTAACATATTGAGCTACTAACAGAATGCAAACCAAACCTATTTTAACTTGTCTAATGATACAATATAATAAACAACAAATTGTTACCTTTTATTAGGAAATTTGAGGCAGTGAATGAAAGGATATCTCACATTACGATTCAATGCAAATATAAGACTTTAAATGTTATAAATTGCCATGCTCCAACAGAGGATAAAGAGGACAATATTAAAGAAGAATTTTACAACAAATTGGAACAGGTATATGATACATTCTCGAAAAATTCAATTAAAATAATTCTAGGAGATTTCAATGCCAAGTTAGGACATGAAAATCATTATAAACCTACAATTGGACCTCATAGTCTACATCAGCAGAGTAATGAAAACGGAACAAAACTTATTAGCTTTGCCACTTCCAAAAACATGTTGATCAAAAGTACATATTTTGCACATAAAGATATACATAAACAAACATGGGCTTCAAGAGATGGCATCACAAAAAATCAAATTGATCATGTGTTAATCGAAAAACAACATCATAAATGCATACATGATATCAGAAGTCAAAGGGGAGCAGACTGTGATTCGGATCACTTTCTTGTAAAAGCCAAGTTCAAGATCTCACTCTCAAGACATAAATGGTCTAAATTAAATGGTGTTCCTAGGTTTAATACAATGAAACTGAAAAACCCAAACATTCTCAACCAGTACATTAGAGAATTAGAAACACACAAACCTGAAGTGGAAAGTAAAATTAACAATGATGATACTAATCAAGCCTGGAACGCTCTGAAAGAAAATATCACACGAGCAACTACCTCAGTTTTGGGACATTTTACTACAACTAAGAACCCCTGGTTTGATGCCGAGTGCTCGAACGCTATCGAAGATAGAAAATTAGCAAGGGAAAAATTCCTACAAAAACCAATAACACAAAACAAACTTATTTTTGAAGAGAAACAGAAACTTGCCAGGAAACTCATTAGGAAAAAGAAAAGGGATTTTATGAATTACAAATTAAAAAGAGCTGAGAATGACCGTACCACAGACTCCAGAGGATTTTTCAAGAGCATAAATATGTTCAAAAGTGGGAATATAAAAAATTATGGACAGTTCATAACAGACCCAGATGGCTCCTTGCTAACAGAAAGAAGTGACATTGCTAACAGATGGAAGGAATATTTTAATGAGTTACTAAATGCTCCAACTATAAGCGTCTCTCAGGAAGATGACAATGAATATCTTACTGCTGACCCATCGGACGAAGAGCCCAGCTTAGCAGAAATTAAAGAAAGCATCAAGAAGCTGAAGAGACATAAAGCTCCTGGAAGTGATGGTATAGACACAGATATATGGAAGCTCAGTAAATTTCCTTTTGTAAACTGCTTACACAAAATCATCACCAACATCTGGAAGCAGGAACAGGTCCCACATGATTGGAAAGAAGTAGTTGTGTGCCCTATATACAAGAAGGGGGACCCAACAAATTGTTCAAACTACAGAGGAATTGCGTTACTAAACACAACATATAAAATTCTGACAAATATACTGTTAGCAAGGATAAGCCCTTACGTTGAAGACTCCCTAGATGATGCCCAATGTGGATTTAGACCTAACAGATCGACTATTGACAATATATATGTCCTAAGGATGTTGGGTGAAAAGAAATATGAATTCAATCAAAATGTACATATGCTTTTCATTGATTTTAAAAAAGCTTTTGACAGTATCAACAGGGAATATTTATGGAAGTGCATGAGGCAGATTGGCATCCCTAACAAATTGATAAATTTAATAAAATCTTGCACTTTAAACTCAAAATACAAAATAAAAGTAGCTAGCAAACTTTCTGAAGACTTTGAGGTTAAAACTGGAGTCAAACAAGGGGATTCACTCTCACCAGTTCTTTTTAACATAGTAATCAATAGAATAATCCAAAAAGTAAAGCTACTACAAATTGGAGCACAACTGGAAAGCAAAATTAACATTGTAGCATACGCTGATGACATTGCATTATTATCTGACAGTGAGAATGATTTGAAGCTTCTTACAGCACAATTAATTAAAGCCACAAATGGCACAGGCCTCCAGCTGAATACAGACAAAACAATGTACTTTATCTTATCCCGCTATCCATCAAATAATAATGTACTGCAAATTAATAACACAGCTTTCACAAAGACAAATGAATTTAATTACCTTGGTACAATAGTAACCTCTGACAACTCCATAAAAATTGAAATAGAATCACGAATTCAGAAGGCTAACAAATGCTACTATAGTCTCTTGACAGTTTTCAAAAGCAAGTTAATTTCTAGGAACACCAAACTACAAGTATACAAATCATTGATTATACCAGTACTCACCTATGGATCTGAAACCTGGACTCTCACAAAAAAAGAGGAAAACAGATTAAGAGTATTTGAACGAAAAATTTTGAGAAAAATATTTGGACCCATAAGAGATAGGATCAGTGATGAATGGAGATTGCTAAATAACAATGAAATTTACAAATTGTATAAAGACTCCGATATAGTGGCCAAAATTAAAGCCAAAAGACTGAAATGGATAGGGCATGTCATCAGAGCACCACCAAACAGGACCATCAAGAAAGTGACTGAAGAGATTCCCACCGGAAGACGACCTCTTGGACGCCCACGCATGAGATACTTGGACAATATTCAAGACGATCTCAGAAAACTAGGACATGACAGACAGTGGCAAATTACTTGTAAAGACAGAGCAAAGTGGTTCAACATTGTCCATTCTGCAGCAAAAAGCCTTCATGGATTGTAATGCTTAATAATAATAATAATAATAATGATACAAAGCTTGCTTTTTAATTCACTTTGCTAAATTTATCTGGCATAAACACATATTACTGAGTAGAATCAAACAACAGTACGTCCAAGATGGAATGAAAATACTTTAAGGATATATTGCTATTCATCATCACAGAAGCCATTGATCTCTTATTTTTCACTGTATCTGTCCACGACTATTATTTCTCGATGTAGTGAGTAGCAATATAGCATTTCCCTATTGTTAATATTATTAAACAGTATGATAGTATTGTAAACACAGTAAACAAATTACATTTTCAATTTGATTGTATCTCATTAACATATACCAACTTCTTCCATATCCCCATGGTTCTGCTCCCAAATATGATCAAAATGCACACACCCTTGTACTCACCAGCTCTCTGCCGTGACTGCTGCAAGACGGTCAGGTAGTCTCCATCATAGACATTTATGTGGATGCTCCGACACCTCTTTACCTTTGCGAACAGCTTGCATTTCATCACAAAGCCCGAATGCTCTGGCAGCCAGTAGAGCTCATCCTCAAACAGCACCAGCCTTTTGGGTCTCTTTACCTGTGGAATAACGAAGGGTTGAAAAAGCCAAGTACGCATATGCTTCAGTAATGAACTGAGGAAATTTAAGATTTCATGTAAATATCAACCGAAATGGGAATAAGTACTTTAACTTTAATACCAGTCAGGGATTAGGCCTTAAGCTTATCTGTGACTACAGTCTGTAATGCAGTACAAGGAGACATCTACGATTGTGGGATGTGCGATCAGCAAGTTATCAATTCCTTCAGCCATTGTCAGACAAATCCTGGTGATGGTACTGTTACTGCATTTGAACAGCTTATCTGGCCTCAGGGCTGAGTGAATTCTGGTGCCAACATCTGTACCTCAGAAAGGTACCGGGAATTGAACCCGAGTCCTTTTGCACCCGAAGCAGCAGCTAACCATGTGGCTACAGAGGTTTCTGGGAATAGGATCTGTGATGGTTTGCTGAACCAACAATATTGCTGTTTGTCATATAAATGAAACATTTACCTCTGGTCTCTCACCTGCTGGTAATGGCCATTGAATGAGTACGTATAAGTACACTGTATCTACTAGACCGTGTTCTTTGCCAACCAGGCAATTAGACGAAGTTCTGACAATGTGGATATTTGATTTGAGCAATTAGTATCAGTTAAGGTTAACAATAGCAACCAAGTCTTAAGAATTCTTCGTATGTGTGATTACAGTAACAATAGTGTGTCGCAAGTCATCTTTTAATGCATAGTGCTTATGTGTTGTGTTGTGTTGTGTTTTAGATGAAGGCCCAAGTGTAATTTTGTACCTGGGCAACAGCACGAGATCAGCCATCTTAAAAAGTAATGGAATTCTCCCTAAACGAAGACAATACAGGCATCTCATGAGTAAAAGAGTTTGGGAAGGTAGCTTTAAATTCTTATAGCTTTACAATAAATTATGCAGACCTGAACATTACATCATGTATGTTCTTTTTTGACAATTATTTCCCAAAAGTGAGTTGAAAGCAATGCAATACGAAATACAGTGTAGTTTAGGTGTATATTGTGAATAAATTTTCGGTTTCCAGCCAGTAACACTTAAGTTATGTGTGGGCTTTCAAACGTAACATGCAAACGATTTGGCGAAAAAACTAGTGGATTCCAGAAGAAACACATCTTGGATTATCTCAGTTTTTGATTAACCATTCAGACTAGTCAACATTAACCTGGATGATGTGGAACTCTCAGTAAAATACTATAAAGCTGTACTGGCCTGTGACTGCCAGTCCCCAACGTGCCAGACTATACACTACTTGTATGAAATGTCCAGTGTCTAGTGTAAGAGGTCGGAATCTGACCTCCGATGTGAACTCTGCTGTCCTCTCTTTGCCGTCATATGTCGCTGACTCTACAACCTGGAAGGAGGTGTCCGTCCAGTAGATGGTGCGCCGCACCGTGTCCAGAGCCAGGCCACTCAGCAAACCAAGGCCCGACTGCACCAGAACTGTCCTGCTGCCTCCGGCAAGGTCTGCCCTCCTAATGCTGCCAGCCACTCCATTTTTTATCAAAGTGCTCATTTCTGTCCAAAACAGATATCTGGAACAGTGAACACAGGAAAATTGAGTACTTCTGTTGTGGCACCTGTAAGGGGTCGACATACCTTATCCAATGATAAAAATTTTTTACCCTGCACAAGTTGATGTTAGGCAAAATCTGTTGTCAAGCACCACTAGCACTAGGAGTAAGAGTCAGGGAGTTCAAGTTTTGAGCCAGTCATGTCCAGGATTTGTGTCTTACTTGTCGCATTTGCATCAACTTAACCGGCCATATGTTGCAGTGAGGATTGTGTGTGTTCACCATTGTTATAACATGTGCTGAAATATCAAGCATTCTGACAAGACGAGATTAACTGTAATTAGAAGGGTGACACAAAAGTAGTATCTACCTATTATTGTGTCTAAATGAAACACGTAAGTCAAAGGCATAACATTTTGGCATTTGTTATTGCAAATGCTTTACGACTCTGTGAGTATTGCTGACCATCTGGATTCCGATTACAAATGACTCCTGAAGCTGCTAAATCCAATTAGCTCTTATTAAGCCATGGTCACATCAAAATTGAAGCAAGGCTGCTATTTCGGTCAACAATGATCCATGTCATTAAAATTAAGTTTTTCACATTGCAATCCTCAAATGTGAAGGACATTTTCATCAGGCTGCTATTTCATGAAGTTATTTGTTAGATTTGAGGTTTGCCCACTGGTAGGTTTATCTGTAGATGAAACACCGAACATAATAAAGTTCACCTCATCTCCACCGAAAAGTTATTTCTCAAAAACAGTGTCTGAATGATGAACATTTTTGGGTACCCATCCAGGAAGGAAGGTGCGACTATAAGAAGTGGGGGTGATGCTGTCGGGGGGGAGGGGGGGGGGAGAGGGAGGGGGGGAGAGAGAGAGAGAGAGAGAGAGAGAGAGAGAGAGAGAGTACTGAGAGTGACAACTAAATATTTACCTTGTGTGAAACCAGATGTCTTACAGCAAGTCACATTTTATTGTTACACCTCACATGTTCACAAATCCAGCACTGATAGCTCACAACTGCTTTCAAACTCATTACTTATCTATTTGTAATGGGACATTATGTAGATTGGGAAAAAGCAAAAAGAATGAATACAAACCCACTTCTCCCACTGTGGTGATAGAAATGTGACCTAGACTAACATTTTTGCCATTTTAAATGTGCTGTGTGTTTCCTACTATCTTTCACTAATTGCATTGAAAGTTGTATTGTATAATGCTCTTTTATAATACTCTTTTTTTGACAAATTTAACTATTGCAGTAATCATACACAAATCTACATGTTAAGGAGAACTGCATCCCAACAAGATACTGATACCAAAAATAGTACAATGTTCTGAAAACCCTCCACTACATCATATACTTGAGAATTAGAATGAAACAATAGAAAATCCAGGATGGAATAATAACAATATTACGAAAAGGGTAGGATGTTACGATATGGCACAGATGTTGACACACACACACACACACACACACACACACACACACACACACACACACACACACACACACAAAAAAAAAACCTCTGGCTGCTGGAATAAGACATAAGTCTGTCTCCAACGAATGGGCCAAAATCATTTCTGCACGTAGGTGGATCTCAAGAACGGCCAGCTAGGGTAAAAAAAAATGATCCCACTAAAGATAGGACAAATTGTAGAGAATAAAGCACACTTCATATAAGATGGCTAACAACACTAACTATTCACCTGAAGTTAAGGTACAGGAAAGTTAACTACTTTTCCTAATGGAGAACTGAGACTGAAGTAATGTTTTGTTACCAGTATGAAAGTCAACAAATTTTTTATTTCTTGATCTTACTCTTGATTTTACACAAATTGTGAGACCTTACAGCACATTTACTATTTCTTCTTGTATACTCACCCAGCAAGTGGATCTACTGCAATGTTGCCAATCTTACTGCCACGTTCGGCCGTCACCACAACAGCACAGAGCTTCTCAGTCAGGTGGCACACCTGTGGAAGGGAAAAAACACTGGTCAGAAACCAGTCCTGGTCTACATTGTTACTGAAACTACTTGTCATCTGACTCATTTCACACAGTGCTGCAGTGTCTTCACATTGGCTGTTGCCTGCACCTCTCAACGCTTTTGTGAAAGTGGGCTGCAGTTGCAGTGGAGACCACTGAACTGAAAGGAGTTAAATGAGCCGACAGAAATGCTACAGAATTATGCATGCCCACTGCACTACTTATTAACTGCAAGTGAAGCGATGCTTTGACATGACACTTGATGGCAGCCTAATGGTGGGTGCTTGAATTTTAGAACTACTGCGAGGTGTTGAATCAACTGACAAGCAGTTTTAACCAAATTGAGCATCAGTTCCATCCCCCTTGCACTCACCTGTATGTCACTTTGCCCAACAGGCACATCATTCACATAGTAGATGTTCTTTGTGATCCAGTCTATTGCCACCTCTGTTGGGTTACCTACCCCTTCCACGTACGTCCTGTTGTGGGTCTTCAGTGACTGGCAGTAAATTGTTGCCGTTTCCCCTGAAAAGTAAGGAGTTTTAGTGCTCTTTCACACTATTTTAAACCTTTCATTAAGTTTCTCTCAGTAATGAAATAATGTTTATTGCGAGGAATCAGACAGTTTACATAATGACTACAACAATGTGCAACATCAAGTGTGATCAGTTAAAATTAAGTAGTGGTGAATCAGTGGTACTCGTGTAAGTTTAAGAACATTTAAATTTTGTCACATTTTGGACTGTATCGTTATATCTACAAATACTTTATCAATTGCTGGATAATTTATTGAAGGGAAGGGTAGGTGCAGAAATACTGTCAGAAAGTATTAAACAATGGAAGAAAGTATCAATATCTGTTTATAATATTCAGTCTGACAGCTTACAACTTAACAGGAAATTCAGACTCTACAGTCCCACATGTTAAGGAGGGAGCATTTTATATAAAAATGTCACACTAACTACATGTTTCAAAAAACATCTAAGGGAAAATACTGTTTTAGAAGGAGTCAATGTTTTTACTGCATTAAATGTTTCTGGAGTATAGACAAATATGCCAGTTTCAATAAAGTTATGAGGTTTAATACCACTTGACGGAAAATGGTGGGTTATAGTCCTAAATGACTGAAGATGATTGTTTTTATTCATACTCAAGCTTTGGACAGCATATTGCCAGATAAATTGTTTTGTTAATTGCAGGTAATTTAAGGTCAAAATGTAATGCCATTGTTGAAGATATCTGGACCTAAATAGTGGTGATAAGACTACCAATCTGAGAATTTATGTATGAAGTATATTAAACACTGGTGTTGAAAGAAGAAATACTGGACAGTGTATCAGAATTTAGAAGTATTTCAGCTTCATTTCAGCCTTCAGCCTGAAGACACTGCAAAAGAGAAGTCTGCTAGCAAGACCATCATGGTCATCTGGAACTCAATAGCTGGACTGCATAGTCAACTTTATGAAGTTTATGACAATAAAATATACTGTCAATGGGACAGCGTCAACAAACTCTCCATTTTGGCTCATGCCCATGACCAGGAACGAGAGATTTACATTCCAGTCTTAATTTTTAGGCTTTAATTTGCTTATGTTTATTTCACGCACTAGTGCTGTACCTCAAAATTTCTGGTTTCAATAAGCAGACTTCATGACAAATTTTATATATCTTACAGTTACATATTGCTTGGATGTTTCTCTACAGCCTTGAGAAGTCAGTCACTAATAGGTTTGAGGTTTCTAACAGTCCCAACATGACAGAACATGAGATTGAAGTCCTTTAAGGAATTCTATTAGCAGACCAGGCAGCCTCAAACAATGTGAACTGGAACTTAAATTAGCAGGAGCCCACCCCAGCTTCAAAATCACATGTACATTAAACAACCCAATGCATATGAGCTGTTAACTGAATATAATACAAATATTAGAAAGAGAGCAGTTCATATTTACAATGTTGTTTGATACATACTGACACAGTAATCAACTGTTTGTGAAAATGATGGCAATCACCACCACATGAAGAGAGTTGGGGGGGGGGGGGGCGGGAGGGGGGGAGGAAGGTGTGTGTGTGTGTGTGTGTGTGTGTGTGTGTGTGTGTGTGTGTCTTTGTCCTGTACATGTGGGAAATATGAGATGGCAAATTTACGATTCAATCAGCTCTTTTTGGAGGTGGTAGCCCGCAGGTATAGCCATCACTAGAGATGGGCAGTCCACTCCTGAATTCAACCTAAGAGCTGGATCCTTCCTTTTAAGGACTGGATGATCGACGATTCGAAAAAAGGGAATGATAGCTTATCATCTGATCTGAAATGTGTGTCTGGCGGCAGCAATGAGCACACGAAAATTCTGTGGTAGGCCGCTTGCAACGGCACCCCACGCCACATCCTGAAGAAAACATTTCCCGAGCTACAAAAATTGTGCTATAGACCATGTGCACATATTGATTTGCATATCTTACTAATATGTGATGCCTTATAACAGAAAATAAAGAAAGATCAGTTATTCAGGACGCTGCATTAATGTAGAAAACATTTTCAGATTAATATTTTTGTTCTTGATTTGTAAAGAAAATCTCAAATTTCAGAAGCCCAATAAATGTTTATATACTTTTCAGTGAGCTATTACTTCTTATCCTTTGACATATCGTCACACTCAGAATGTGTTGTCAGCGACCGCATAAGCTGCAGACCGCAGCCATGACAACGTGAGAGCGTATCCCGACACGACCGAGGCAGCACTCCCCTCCTGAGGCTCGGCCCTCCACACAACTCTCAGCAGCCAGACCACAAGCTGCCTTGCTAGCTTAGTGCTCCCCACCACTCACTGATCGGATCTCGAGCAGCCTCACCAGCTCACTACTCCCCATCACTCTCACAGATCTGATCACAATGTGGCTCACTAGCTCCATGCTCCCCACCATAACTACAGATCGGATTGCAAGGTAGCTCTGCAGACCACACGGCGACACGTTCTCTGTGCTCTCGGCACAGTGATTCAGCTTGCTGCTTGCTTGCTCGACAGAGTCTCAGCGCCCAAGTTTGGCTCTAGCAGATACTGTTCTTTACAAAAATAACGGTATGTGTATTACACAATTATTTTAACATATATGATAGCGCTTTTACACAGGTTGTCTCAGGAGAAATGAACAATACTTAGGCAAATGACAGGTATGATCATTTGATACAAAGAAACTACATATGGACATATGGCCTATTCCAACCGGTTCCCAAGACAATACATTTAATGTTGCTTTTGTACATTTTTCTTTAATAACTAAATCCACAACTTCTAGCAAAAACATGTCACAGTACAAAACTAAACTACTTTAAAATCCCTATAAAAGAGTCCTATTCATTTTTCTTTAGTTTGCAAGAAGGAAGTGAGAGAATTCTGAAAATCTCAGGTGATGCATACACACTGAGGCATAGGTAGCTTTTCTAAGGAAATTTGAGGTAGTTTTCCGACTTCATAGACCGTGTGTCCGATATCAAATAATTTGTCTCAACTTCGTCAACACTACAGTGGTGCTCTGTGAACAATAGCTGTGTACTGATTAATAAAATAAATAAGAGTGTACACTAAGTATGTTCTATCTAGGAAACCATTCAGATTAGGGCATTTGTCCATATGGAGTTTTTCACTTTGAATGACCATTTGTGTTATATCCCTGAATATTGAGCAGTCTTCCTGGGACACCTTGTATGTTTAATTTTTTTTATTTATTCATTTAATCTGAACAGGTCAATGCCTTTAGGATCCTCCCTAAATCAGACAAGAGGTTTATACATAATTACAAAACTAATCAGTTACTTAAAACATCATAATATTTTTAATGTGTGTCTTCTCTCTCTGTGCACATATTAGGCATTTGCCTGTTTCACCGTCTTGGTTGAAATTGCTTGTATTCCTCATTCTTCCTAAATATCTTCTGTCCACTGGGTAACAATCATCATTAATTTTGATAGGCTATCGTCTTCCATTCTTGTCACATAGTCCTTTCAGTTGTTTCCGTATTCTTTTATACGCACATTTGAGCGTTTCATTATTAGTTCTTTTCTGATGTTTGCATTCATTCTCCTGTGAGACAGAATGCAGCCAGCTACTATTCTTAGTAAGCACATCTCCAATGCTTGTATTCTTCATTCATTTCCTTTTGTTGCAATCCATGACTCACCTCCACATGTTGTAGTCAGCACACCCATTGTCCTATAGAAATCGGCTACAGTTTCCTTTCTTGCTTCAGTTCTGAGCGCTCTACTGATTGTTCCATTAATTTAATTGATCTCTCTATCTACTTCTGTGTGTCCATTTCTGTTATGAATAATATAGTATTTTCTAAGAAGTTGAACGAGTTTACTCTTTCTGTTTTCAAATCATCATTATTTTGCCGATAATTATCTGCTGGCCCCTAAAAGCCATAACTTTAATTTTCTGTGAAGATACTAACAGACTGTATAACTTAGATGTTATGGATACAATATGAACAGCTCTTTGCAGCATGTTCTCACTATTACCAATCACAATTTGATCAGCAGCAAACAGATAATTCCTTTGGCTGAAGTAGAAAATATTAATTTACTTGTCACTTGCTTCAGCATGTCGTCAACATAAATATAAAAAAGAATTGAACACAAACTGCATCCTTCTCTTACTCTCAAGTTTGGCCCAATCATTGATTTTCCATTTCCGGCACTGGAGATTTTTCTTCCTCCGTACATGCTTTTAGTTACCTTTATAACATACAAAAGGTGTTCCTGTTTTGTTCATTATCAGCCACAGTTTTTCTATATTTATCGAAAACCTTTACATTGTCTATGAATAGTAAATGTGTCTTCCCACTGAACTCTGTGTTACTCAATGATTTCTTTAATAGTGAACGTATTGTCTGTGCATCCTAAAACACTTTTGCTCTTATAACAGAATATTTTCATTAATTACTGCTCGTCTCAGTGTTGCTGTTACAGACTATAATTAATACCGTAAGTTTAGCAGAGAAATGCTCTTTTAGTTTTTGCAATTACTTTCATCTACTCTCTCGTAATTGGATAATATTGTACCTAATTTCCATTCATCTGAGATTTTCTTATTTCTCCAACATCTGTTAATATAATTGAAAGATCTGGATATCAGTGTGAGAGACTTATGTTTAATCAGTTCTCTGTTTTTCTATTTATCACTAAACACTGTGTGTCTTCTAATGTTTTCATTTCTGTTCTATCTACTATTATCTCTTCCTCATCTTCATGCCAATCATTTCTGTCCAGATTTTTATTTATGTTGTTTTATTTGCACAATATGTAGTAATGAAATTAAATCAAATTGAAAATGATTTGACAGAAGATCTGAATTTATCCAATGCAATTTAGAATAATAGTACTGCTTAAGAACTAACAGCAATGGTGGTAGCTATACTATTGCTAAAAATATTAACAACAGTAGATGACAGTAAAAAGTATTTGGGAAATGAGGAATGTCTGGTATGGTAATTAACTGTAAAGGGATATTGGGTGCGTTGAGGCAAACATTTTTGTTAGTTTAATAAATATGTCACTATGTTTTGAAGCTGGGTTTTGTTATTCGGTTCTCTGATATCTGGAGGGAGAGTTGGGTTCCTCGTACTGAAAAGGACTTGCATAAGATGGCCGAGTAGTAGTGCTCGAGACAGAGGCTTTCGATCTGATGAGAACAAATGTTTATGCTGTGTTGTTCAGGCAGAGCTTCAGGGTCTAGGGAGCAGCAGTTATGATGAGCAGTAGTGGGTCAACAATAAGCTTTATCATCTGGACTGCAATGCCGTCCTATAGTAAATGCTTATCTGACAGATTTTTCGACGAGGTTGTCAGATCAAGACAATTTTTCACGACAAACTGCCATTTACCACTGTGAAATTATCAGTAAGTTATTTTTTGCTTATGGTTCAATGACGTTTATCACTAAAATCAAGTTCTAGTTTAGTTCCTTGGTTGGGACAATGGGATCAGCTGCAGCTTCTATTTTGCCTGTACTTCCCTAAATCAAAGTTTCCCTGTAGAACATCTGGTCTGTATGTTTTAGATTATGGTATTGACACACCTCAGTTATCTTTCCTCTCAGACTGATTGACTCTTTTCTTTCTCCCTGTAACGAATTTTATTTTTGAGAGTAGCTGTAAGTACAATGTGCAGCGTCCGAGATTCGTGCTCTGTTAGCTCCTCTGCTGGCCAAGATTCAGGTTTTCCCTCAAGGTTTAGGTCTTTGGGGGAACATATTTTTTGTGTAATCTATTTAGTTTGTACTTTTTTCTTTCATGTCTAGGAGTGACATAGAAGTCATCTCCCAAATTATCTATTGTGCCTGTGCTGCAGAAACAGGTACAATGATATATGTCAAGTCTCTGTGTGTAGTCAATTACAGTTTACTGCTTGGATATTTTAAACGCACAATATTCCATATCGCTCAGATAAATGTTCAATCACTTTCAACTCATTCCCATGAACTACGCCATATATTTCAAAATATCGATATCCGTGTACTACTTTTAACGAACTTGGACACCTGGTTCAAGCGAAGTGTGCTCTCCATTTCTGTAAATATACAGGGTGTTACAAAAAGGTACGGCCAAACTTTCGGGAAAAATTCCTCACACACAAATAAAGGAAAGATGTTATGTGGACATGTGTCCGGAAACGCTTAATTTCCATGTTGGAGCTCATTTTAGTTTCGTCCACTTATGCTCAATGGAGCACGTTATCATGATTTCATACGGGATACTCTACCTGTGCTGCTAGAACATGTGCCTTTACAAGTACGACACAACATGTGGTTCATGCACGACGGAGCTCCTGCACATTTCAGTCGAAGTGTTCGTACGCTTCTCAGCAACAGATTCGGTGACCGATGGATTGGTAGAGGCGGACCAATTCCATGGCCTCCACGCTCTCCTGACCTCAACCCTCTTGACTTTCATTTATGGGGGCATTTGAAAGCTCTTGTCTACGAATCCCCGGTACCCCTCTACCAAATGTAGAGACTCTTTGTGCTCGTATTGTGGACGGCTGTGATACAATACGCCATTCTCCAGTGCTGCATCAGCGCATCAGGGATTCCGTGCTACGGTGGGTGGATGCATGTATCCTCGATAACGGAGGACATTTTGAACATTTCCTGTAACAAAGTGTTTGAAGTCACGCTGGTACGTTCTGTTGCTATGTGTTTGCATTACATGATTAATGTGATTTGAAGAGAAGTAATAAAATGAGTTCTAACATGGAAAGTAAGTGTTTCCAGACATGTCCACATAACATATTTTCTTTCTTTGTGTGTGAGGAATGTTTCCTGAAAGTTTGGCCGTACCTTTTTGTAACACCCTGTATACTGCACCATAAGACAACAGAGGTTAAAGACGAGGAGGTGGTGTAGTGACATACAAATGCTGTATTGCCCATGCTTCTCAAATCCAGAAGTCATGAAGACAAATAAGTCAAATATATGTTCATAAATATCAAGTCTCTTAAGAAAATGTGCCTAATCAGCACACTCTACACATCTCTGACAGGAGGGGGGACAGCCTCTTTCAAAACTGACTCTTAAAAATTTGACTTGACATAGAAGCATACAAATAATGCTAGTAGCACTAATATAAATACTCTGCCCCTTCACTGTGAAATTAAAGTGTGTATTTTTTTTCTTCAGATGCAACTCTAAATCAGCTTGCACCTACCCATAATGCAGTTTACATTTACAATCGTTTACATCTATTTGCCGCGAAATCCACAAAAAAGTAATTCATAGCTGGGATATCAGCTCACACCATCATATTCATTTCTACGAGCGTTTCAGGCCTTCTCGTATATGGTACAAACTTTACCATTGTGGGTCTAGAATTTGCAGATCATACAGGGTGTATACGTGAACAAGGAAAAAAAAAGTTCCCAGATTTCCCGATTGAAAATACACTTTCTCCCGGGTGAAAATACACTTTCTCCGTGTTAAGTGACAGTATACTTTTCCTCGGCACTGTAAAACTTATCAATCCTTAGAATGTTTATGGTTTTCTACACAGACTTAGAATTTGATGGCACTTTAGAAAACAAAACCCAGGGGGGGAAAAAAAAAAAAAAAAAAAGAAAAAGAAGAAAAAAAAAAAAAACACGTTTTGGAAGGATCTTTGATGTGCAGCAATATGTACACTGCATGTCTTTGTTTTACAGAGGTATAAATTCGAATGCCACCGAACACTGCATGTTACTTTCTGAAGCAATGAAATCCGGATTGCGACGTGCTTTTGTAAGCCAGTCATAGCTCATGTCACATGATCTCGGCACAGGACACTTAATGTAGTCAACCAATAGCAAGATCACTAAGTAGCGCGAACACACAAAAAGAAAAGTTAATGGTTTAAATTAATATACATAGTTTTGCTAGAAGAAAAACAAAGCTTTCACAAATAATATTGGTCTCTAAGATTAATAAGCTGCAAGAGATGCTAAGCTTCCACATATAATTCAGATCATTTTGCATGTGTTACACTTTAAGATACGTCACACAAATGTGCCAGTAAAATTTGTAATAAGTGTCGGAACTTCTGGGCTCGAAATTCTTTTAGATGGTTGTCCTCAAAGAGTTTATTTTTTAAATGAGAGTCAAACGCTCAGCGATTTAAGAAATTCATTGTACATTCTCTAACATAGTTCCTCTTGTGTGAAAGGAAATTTACTTTGAAAGTAACTCTTTTCGAATCATCATTTGCAATATTTTCCCGTGACCTGTTTGAAATTGGTTCGTTTCAGCAGTTGCCAGAGCGCGCCAGATAAGAGGTGTCATTGCGCCTGCGCAGCTACGATGATGCAGGAAGCTCGCATGTTTTTATGTGTAAAACATTAAAAGATCTTGCATTATGTCGTAAAAGAAAAAAGACATCATAGGATACTTCAAGAGCATCGGAATTTCGTGAACTATACTAAAATGCATAAAGCGGCTTAAAGTGCACAATCGTATGTCCAGATTCGGATGTAAATTTTCTTGAGTACCAGTACTGTATTATCTCATGTTTGGTTCTTTATTATGGCATAATGCCATACAAGCTAGAAGGTGGAAAACGTGCACTTGAATGCAGCGAACAGTTCGAACTAGCCAACAGTGTGAAATTAAACACTTCATTTCAAATAAATTGACTGCCTCAGTGCAAAATATTAATAAAAGCCAAATCTCTTTAGCAAATCGAGAAAAATAACTTCATTGTTCTGCAAGGTGATTAATGGTTGACTGTCAGAAAGGTGGATATAAAACCTGAAACTAACAACATATTTTAGCCTTCCGTAATTATGCGAGCGTATTTTAATTTATTTGGTAGCTCCCAGCCACAGAAATTCTGTTTTGTTTTCATTTAATGTGAGAGCAATAAACAAAGAGGAAGCAGCAAAATCACTAAACATAAGCACAGGTCACGTGGAGACTACTCACCTCCCCCCTACAACTCAGACTGCTCTGTGCATCAGCACCAGATCTACGATATTTCCGAACCGGAGCAATTTAGATAGTGGCGCCCAGCCACACATCTGTAGCCAGAAGCGGGAGAAGGTATTACACATAGGCAATTCAACTGCGCATGCGTAAGAGCCTGCCCACAACTGCTCAAATGAATCAGATGTGAACAGCTGTCATGTCACGCTCATCGGAGGCAATCTGTTGTTAGGAAGCACTGCATATTCTTCGTAAAGCCTTTGACACACTTTGGTTGGCAGACAATTGTATGAGCACTGTGTTTTGTTGTTGTATATGGTGCATTTCCTTTGCGACTTAAGTTTTATTTTCATTTTTTTTCTCTCGTTCATGTTTTTTGCTGCAGCATTATCCTGCAGAAGCGGGATACAGTAATATCCTTCGTTAAAGTATTTGTTCTTACCAGTCAAAATCACAAAAATTTAACTGTTAACTAAGAGAAGGAAAAGTTCCTGGAATTCTAAAAAATTTCCCGGTTTTCTCCCAGATCTCCCGGGTCGTATACACCCTTTCATAGCATACTACATCCCACTCCGTAACTTCTGATTATAGACAGTGCTGCACGTATCGTCAGGTTCTGAACCGAGTCGTGATTTATTTCTTTCATCACACCCTTACTTCCAACTGCTTTCCATTTACAACAAATAACTAAATCTGTTAGTGTTATAAAGCCACTCACACTAAAAAGTATGGCATTAGATTCACAGCTTTTAAAAATGATTTGCAGAGGATACCATCCTTTCTCTAATTGAAGATGCAGAGTTTAAAAAACTTTGTACATATGATTTGCCCAAATTATAATTTACCAAGCCAACAAACACTGTCAGACAATCTGATGCCCGGTTTGTATCACAAATTATTTGATAAAATTAAAAGTGACTTTGCCACAACACAGGCATTTTGCCTTAGGTCTGATGGGTGGGCAAGTGTAAACAACATTAGTTCCTATGCACTCACTATACATTTCATAGACCATAAGAGTGAACTGATGTCATACCTTTTAGAGTGCTTACAATTCAAAGACAGACACACTGCAGAGAACATCTCAAACGGGTGAAGTCTGTTACCGCCAAATACAATGAAGTTTTAAAATCACTGCCATAGTAACAGACAATGCGTCAAATATGAAATTAGCTGCAAATCTTCTGCAAATCACACCTTACTTAAAAAGATAGAGACTGGGAGATAATGTTACAGGCTTCACAGATTTTGAAAGTTTTCGATGAGGTAACCAAAGAAGTACACTCAGAGGAAACACGCTCACTTTCAATGATGAAAAATCTTGCCGAGATCAATGGAATGCCAACTAAAATCTTTTAAAGAGAAAATAAACAGCCCTCAATAAAGAGTGTCATTGGTTGAAAATTTGCTTAAAGAGTTATCAGAGCAACCAACTGATTAGGCAATATTATTAGATCCCAGATTCAAAAGGCAAGGATTTTCAGATGAGAAAACATTCCAGGATTGCTACACAAAAGTTATTGCACAAATGAAAGTGCTGGTTGTTCAACGAACAAACACTGCCAATACCTCAACCAGTTACTACCGTAAGGTGTGAGACTACTTCAGGAGTAGTTTGATGAAACTATTCATCAGTTCCAAGCAAGTTACCACTCAAAGTGTGGCAATTGTCGAATTGGACAAATATTTAGCTGAGGGATATTTGCCTAGAAACATTGACCCCTTAAACTAGTGTGAAACAAGAAAACTGCTGTACCCAACCATGTATCAATTGGTCCTAAAAGTACTATGTATCACAACAACGTAAGTGCCCTGTGAATGAATCTTTTCAAAAGTAGGACAAATATGCACGAAGAAGAGAAACAGATTCACTTCAACTAAAATAGGTAAAATTTTATTTATAAATCACAATATTGATTAATTTTTCTGTTTTAGTTACATATATAGTAACACTGATTGTAAATTATGACTACAGACATACTTGCACCCGACTAACTCCACGCCAATATTTGGAGATGGAGGTCCCAGGAAGAAGACCAATTGGGTGGCCTAGGAAGAGATGGACAGATCTCTAGAGGAGAAGAGTAACGCAAGATTTAGAGGAGAGGGAAAAGCTATACCAGGACAGAAACCAATGGAGGCATATCATTCACCAAGTTCCTATCTGGCTTGCTGGAAGGAAAGCCTGATGATGAGGTACTTTAATTACAGCTATACTATAATTTTTGAATTTTATTTTTCCAATAAAAGTATGAAAATACAACAAGAATTGGTCTTCACTCTTAAAAAATCTTTCCCCTTTATAAAAAATATTTATGATTTTGTTGTAATATTTTTAATTTTTAAAGCAGACGAAGTTTAAAACTTTCCTACCTGAAAACTGCTAGGGACATAATGCAAAATTATTACTCCCTTCATACGTTCTTTCAAAATAGGACCAAATTGGGTAAAAATACAGGTTTAATGACCTTAATAAAAAGGTGACATGCCTTCGTTTTATTTATTTTTGTGAGTGAAGAGCCTGAAAATGAACTAGTCGATTCCAGTGAATGAGCAGTTGTGATCCAATCTGAGGGAGGAGGGGGGGAGTTTTGCATATCTCTAGTCATCACACCAATGATTTGATGCTTAAAATTGCAATTCCCTGTGTATCAACAACAAACTTCTCCCATCTGAACCACCAGGAAACAGTTTGGGGGAAAACTCACGAGTGCTCCAGCAGATGGCGTACTCCCTGGCATCGACATCCAGACCTGTGACCCTCAGGAACTGGTGCTTGTGCAACACATCCACGCTGGCCAGAGACTGCGACACCTTCCTAATCTGGCCCCCTCCCGTCACCAACACATACTCCATGATGGGCCCTGCAGCACAGACAGATACCATCAGCTGGCCTCATGTTTGGGAGACGTTACTGCACTATGCACAGAGCTACTTTTCTGAGTAATTACAAATATTGTTGTGCATACCAGAAGCGAGCCTGTTACACTTGGCAATAACAGAATGGATTCTGTTCTCTTAAACATTTGTTTTGTAATATCCAAGTAGAATTATTGTGTGTAACGGATGGACAGTATTTATCCTATTCTCACTTTTCAGTGCTAAAGCTTATACTCTATTAGAAACAAACTCTTCTAACAAACCAATTTCAAGGCTCAAACATAGTATTTAATATCACAATGAAAATTTATTTAACACACCTAATGCAAGTCACTAGCAAATGTATTGAATTGTGGATCTCATCTTTCTGCATGAAAGAATCTCTCGTTAACTTTTGCACCTGCAACATGTAGAAATCAACTCACACACCTGTTGCCTTGCAGGACACCTTATCCAGGCGGAGCATGAAGCCAGCAACACAGCTACAGGAGAAGCTACCCGGGCTGTTGTTGCAGACCTGTGAGCAGACTGGGGGCCGAACTCGGCACTCGTCCACGTCGTGGCAGCTCTTTCCGTCCTGCCCGAGCTCGTAGCCAGCCGTGCAGTAACAGTGTGGGCCTGCCGGGGTCGCCCGACACTCCCCATCGCACGGGTGCCCCACACAAGCCTTGCCTGCAATGCGATTAACTTAACGAGTGGCCCCGAACCAATTTTGTTACAACTGTACGGAAGGCAACTGATTGCTAGGGGCAGTACAAGTGAAGAGTTACAATAAATACATCTGAGTAAACTTCAGATATGCTGACTGCAGTGTAATACATCTTTCATTAAAGATTTAAATTTGTGACAGACCAACAAGGAATCCATATCACCTGTATCTTTGGTGCATACCTCCACTTGGTTATCAGAGTATGCCTCCAAAGCTAACACACTGATTTTTCCTACAAATTCCATACAATGGTACAGAATGTTCTGTTATCAAAATGTGTGGGAACAGAAGGTGTCTTTTTAGAAGACTGCCACTGTCACTGTTTAAAACAGAAACATTAAGAAAATAAACAAGGAATGCTTTATCAGCCAAACACATTAGCAAGTGACTAGTACTACCAATTCAGAAACAACTACATGCCAGGATCGTATGGAAATCTGCACTGAAAAACCTTGCAAAACTAAAATGTTACAAAAGTAGTTTCAGTAGATAATGGAGAGACTAAAGAATCAACCATACATGCTTCTAATCAATTAGTCGAACATCAACAGTACCCACAAACAGCAGCAAAACAACAAAAATTTCAGCATCAAGCAATAAGTTACATATAACTTATGATCATTTAGCTTAGTACACATAAAGAGTGCTTAGATGTATACAGTTCAAAGTAAATTATACTACAAGCACGAATTCACAGTAAATGCAGGACCACAAAATTATCATTTGCAGGATAGCTGACTGGGGATACCAGCCACTGCTGACATGATTCT
This sequence comes from Schistocerca americana, assembly GCF_021461395.2. Taxonomy (NCBI): domain Eukaryota; kingdom Metazoa; phylum Arthropoda; class Insecta; order Orthoptera; family Acrididae; genus Schistocerca; species Schistocerca americana. The sequence goes on along the minus strand of NC_060122.1, from coordinate 26,491,858 downwards.
GTGTCAACCACATGCCAGTTCACAGTGTGATCTGTTCACATTTTTGAGACTTTTAAACGGAATCAAAATGACAGTATATTACACAGAGTGCCACTCATGTCAACTGTTTACTGTGACAGTGTTTGTGGTAACGTTGAACATTACAGAAATGCATTTCATGTATGGTAGTGCTGCTGGTAATGCACAGGAGGCTGCAAACATACAAAGAAGCTTACCCTGCCTAAGGGCAGCCTGATCGTAATGTTTACAAGGACCCATTAACACATGAAACAGCTTTGCATATGCCGCAGGGTGTAAAGGTCTGCACAAACTACAGCTGTGCTTGAAGATGTGGTGCTGGAAACAGCCTAACAGTCCTGGTATCTGAACAAGGACACATGCCACACCAATTCCTGGAAGGAACCAGTGTTTGGAAAACAAAGCACCACAATGCAATGCACCTGTAACACCTCCACATTTGTCGTCTTAGTGAGGAAGCCTCGTCAGACTAAAAACATGCCAGTGGGTATCACAAGCAGTAGGCAACCATATGTTTCACAATTTTATTTACAGATGAAGCAGGGTTCATTCTATTGTATGCAATTGCCACAATTCTTGTGTTTGGAGTTATCTGTGCTCCAACCCACATGCTGTGCACAAGTCTCTGCATCAGTTATTTCTCACTGAATGTAATTTATTCGGCTGTACATGTTGCCAAATAAACTATTTGCAGAATTACCTTCAGTTTTTGTGGCATCTTTCAGGATGGCTCGAGTTGTTCTCTTACAGCAGTGCCAGAAGATGTGGTACATGCATTGAGCACAGGTAAAATTTGTTGCGATGATGAGACATCTAAGGCACTGTGGGAAAGGAGAACCTGCTGTGGCCTCCAAAATCACCTGATCTGAATCCCATGGACTTCTGCATTTGCAGATACCTTAAAGGTGTAGTTTATCCATTCTAGTTAACACAGTTGAATTGAGACACATACTTCTCAATGCCTGTCACTAATTTTAAAACTATCCAGGCACGTTTGAAAGGATTTGAAACCCTGACCAGTACAACTCTGCAACTGTATACAAACGTAACACTTTGGATACCATCTTTAACTATGAGTACAGTCATGGAACCTTTGTTCTTTCATAACACCTGCATTTGTACCAAAATAACTTAATATTGTACAGCATTATTACCTTTCCCTAACTGGGATAACAGAATAAGGTCAGTTGTGACTGATAACCACAAGGTCAGCATTACCTCTCAGATTATTTAAAGGCCTTAGTTTGTTGAGACTGTTTCTAATATTGTGTGCTTTTAGTTGTGTGGGTATGACAGTTATTATACAACCTGCATGAGCTACAATTAATCTATTGAGACTAACAAAGGGGGAAAATATTTAGGCAAATACTGTAACTGCCTCTCCGTAGATAATATTATTACATTCAGTTTTTTCACTGTGAATGAAATATAGCTGGCACTGAAGTTAGATGTGGCACCAACTTTTTGAAATAAAGTTATTTCAGATTTACCATCAATCGAAACCATGGAAGACACGACTACACTTATCATTTCAGTTACAGATGTTACACACCACATTTGCCGCCTTCGTCACTGCCATCTTCACAGTCTCTGTTGCCATCACAAAGCTGTTCTAACTCTACACATTTGCCAGCGTCACATTCAAATCCTTTGCACACAGCTTTTTCTTCTTCCCCTGAAGAAAAAATGCAAGTTTAAGTTCACTTGTCAAAGAAAATAGCACAAAATATTTTTACAGAGGCTGAATAATCTTAGATGTTACCTCCGACAATTGTCATTGGTGATTTAATGTAATGCCTATAGTGCCAAGGCCAGTGGCCAATATGTTAGTAGTAACTAAGCTGAAAACACTGAAACAGGTAAACTACTCACATATCAAGTGCATCTTTAATACAGTGGTATCACCTTACATTTTATTTTATGGTGCAAAAACAACTAGGGTCATACACACCTATATCGAAACACAGGACAACCGGGAGGGGGGGAGGAATTTAATTGAAAACGACTACACATTATACACAAGCCACAGAATTTTGGGTTTGTTTTGCTTTAGGGCCCAAAAAACAACTGGGGTCATATGCACCCGAGTCGAAACTATAGAGCACGAAGACAGAGAAGAGTTAAAAAACCAACTTTACATCAGTCCCAACTGACATAATAGAACACAGTTAAAAATAGGCACAAGGAAAAAGGGCTACAAAAGACACCATGCATAAATCGAGGTCCAAAATTAAAAATTAAATGACCTTTGCCATATTGCTTTGGTGGATAAAAAATAAAAATCGATCGACAGCGCACGTGTCATTTGCTAAAACAGCCGATAACTCATATGGCAAACCCAAGCGGGAATGTAAACAGTGAAAAAAAATGAGCATTCCATCAGGAAGTGGCAGACAGTTAGAACTTGGGCACAATGTGTACAAAGTGATGGGGTAGCACCACTTATCAAATGATTATGGCTAAAATCCAGTGCGCAATACACAGCCTAGTTAAAACGTCGTCGTCTTGGCGGGAGGCCAAGAGGTGGTCATCCAAGCCACTGGGGAAGGCTTAATAAGCCAGAGCTTAATCCCAAACATTGCACCACTGGTTCCACCAAGAGTGAGCAAGTGAAAGTTTTCCTGGACCCACTTCACTAAGGGAGGGGCAGTGTACAGTGCACATGGACTTTGGAGGGCACTGAGTGAGTCTGAGCAGAGGACAATTGAAAAGGCTGTGTCACCGGCTGTACTCCATCCTCCATGGCATGATGCAAGTTGAAGAACGCTGCTGTAAATACTGAGCAGTATGCCGGAAGCCGATATCGAAAGACACAAGTGCCAATGACGAAAGCACACCTGACCCCACGGTCAGAGACCCATTTGTGTATACAAAGGTACTACTGGTAAGTTCCATGTGAAGGTTGTGAAATTGAAGGCAACAGAATAGTGTCCTTAGGAAGTGAATGAAGGCCAAGGTTAACATGAGCCACTTCACAGAGCCAAAGTGGTGAATGGTTCACACCCACTAGGACAGTTGCAGGCAGTGTGAAGTTAAGCCACTGTAGCAAGTGTCGAAAGCAGAACCCAGGAGGTAACAGAGAAGAGGGACGTACTCGATTCTGGTGATCAAAGGAAGCATCTAAGAAAGAGGCATCTAAGAAAGAGGCATAGAATGGGTGGCCACGCGTGGCAGATAAACGGCATGCATACCTGCTGAGGACAAAGTCACAGCGGTAGGACAGTAGAAGTATAGCAGCTTCAGCATACAGACTCAATCGAGCTAGTGTAAAAGGCGCCCATGGCCGGACGGATGCCATGATGGCGGATATTGTTGAGGCGTTGTAAGAGGGATGGACGTGCAAATGCTTAAACAATGCACACAGTGAAGTTTTGAATGGACAAGGGACCGGTACAAACGGAGGAAGACGGTTTGATCAGCACCCCAGGAAGTACCATTGAGGACCCGTAGGACACTGAGGAACCGAATACAGCAGGGTGCCAGGTAAGACACATGGGAGGACCAAGATAGTTTCCACTCTAGCAGGCACAAGATGTAAAGAAGGTGGGAGAAACCACTTGCATCGCCAGAAATTCATACAGACAGTTTTGTCAGTGGAGAAGCGAAGTCAATGCCCCATGTGTAAAGACGATCAAGACATCACTGAAGACACTGCTCAGTGAGATAGGTCTGTGGAGAACTGCAATAGATGGCAAAATCGTCCACAAAAAAAGGAGCCAGAGATGCCCAGTGGGAGACAGGCCGTTGCAGGGTTAATGGCGGTAGCAAAGACGATGACACTCAGACTGTAACCCTGAGGCTCTCCATTTTCCTGGATAAAGGTGTCCACAACAAGGCAGAACCCACACATGCCTTGAAAAGTCGGTCTTTTAAAAATCCTGGAAGGAAACAGGGCAGCCAGCCACAGAAGCCCCACATGTAAAGAGTACAGAGGATATCAATTCCACAGCAGCTGTCTTAAGCCCTTCTCCAAATTGAAAAACATGGCCAGTCTGGGATTTATGCAGAGAACTATTCATGACATGGATGGACAAAGTAACAAGATGGTCAACTGCAGAATGCCACACTGTGCTTTTGTCAGTAAGTTGTGAGACTTAAGCCACCATACCAGCTGGGCATGAATTATATGTTCCATCACCTTTCAAACACAGCTGGTAAGAGATGGGGCGGTAACTAGAAGGAAGGTTTTTGTCCTTAGGCATGAGTATGGTGGTGGCTTTACGCCGGCGTCCGGGAAATGTGCCCTCTGCCTAGATGCAGTTGTATGTGTTAAGCAACAAGTGCTTGCCCTCAAGAGAAAGGTGCTGCAACATGTGAATGTGGATGACATCTGACCCTGGGGTAGAGGATTGGGATGAACTGAGAGCATAATCTAGCTCCCTCATAGTGAGGGCAGCATTGTAGGAAAAAAAAAAAAAAAAGGAGGAAGGCAGGGTGATAGTGGGAGGAGCTCGAAACTTCTGCAAAATGGTGGCCCAAGGTGTTGGAGATGGCAATAGGGTCCATGATGACAGTGTCTGCTACTGTCAGGCCGGAAATTGCGGAATGGTTCTTGGTCCCAGATAGCTATCGGAAGTTGGCCCACATGACAGAGGAAGGGATGGAACTGTTAAAAGAACTAGTGAATGAAATCTGGCTAGCTCTTTTGCTGTCCGGACACAACTACATTTTGCACACACCTGTTTATAATGAATGCAGTTTGCCATCGTAGTATGGCAGTTAAATATGCGGAGAGCACGTCTCTGTGCACGAATTGTGTCGCGGCATGCCTCAGTCCATCAAGGGACTGGGAAACTATGTGGTAAAGAGGAAGCACAAGGAATGGAACGTTCCGCAGCAGTAAGGGTAACATTTGTGAGATATTCCACCTGGTCATCACAACTGGGGAAATCTTGTTCTTCAGAGGTCGTCAGGGAGGAGTAAAGATCCCAGTCAGCGTAAGCTGCCATTTGGTCGTGCCCTGTTACGGCAGAGGAGGTTAAGTTGGTTAAGAAGGTCAGCAAAGAGGGCATCTCTCTGACAGGCCGTGGGAGAACCCCAAAGGGTATGATGTGCATTAAAGTCAGCCCAATACGCTGAAGGAAGTCTGCCCTGGTGACATAGAATGATGGAGGGACGTAAATGGTAAGAGGGAAAATGTCAGGTATGGAAGGAAAATGTGAACTGCAACATCTTGAAGATGGGTAGTCAGATGGGTTGACTACGAATATTATCCCGTATGAGGAGCAAGACACCCCCATGAGATGAAATGCTGACCTCAGGGGGAAGGTCAAAACGTATCGATAAGAAAGGTGAAGGCTTAAAGTAGTAGTGAGGGCGCAATTTCGTTTCCTGAAGGTAAAGTACAAGGGGACACTGTGCGATGCTAAAAGCAACCATAAATCCTCTGTGGGACCGAAGACCACAAACATTCCATTGGAGGGGAGTCATGATGAGGAAGAGATGTAGTGATGTCAGCTCGGCGGCTGCCGAGTTACAGCCGGTGAAGAGTCGCTATTACAGGTCACAGAAGCAGAAGGATCCTGCTCCATGGGGTCCACAGAAACATCGGCTTGCGCATGTGATTGGTCTGTGGAGTCCAAAGCTGAAAAACAGTTTGTGGTGTGCACCAGCGACATGGAGATCGGCCAGGCTAAGGTAACATGTGGTTACATAATCGAAGAGTATCTTCGAGTTGGCAAAGGAGAAGACCGTTTGCCTTTGGTGGACTTCTTCGAGCCTTTTCGGTTGAAGGAAGACGCAGGTGATGTTTGGCTGGAGAGACAGAGTACGTTTCACAGGGAGGCGAGAGTTTGATGGCTTGTGCAGCTGGATGAGGGGGGGGGGGGGGGGGATGACAATGCTACTTTCAACCTCAGAGCTGAACTGGAGGTCACATGTCTGCATGGCCATGTCCTCCATGGAGCAAGGGGGTAACAAGAACAGAAGTATAGGTGCCAGAAGGGAGAACGCACGGTTTGTGACTAGCCAGTAACTTATGAGCAACTGGGCCACAGCACAGCAGGAAGGGTCTTTGAATCATTAGCCTCATTATGTTTATGTTTCATAGAGAATGATTGGGAAGATGATTGACTCATTGTGAGAAAATACCCCACGATTGCCAGCATCTCCAATGGCGTGCTCCTTCCAACTGGGGGGTGGGGGGGCTTCACAAGGAGGCACACCCGTCTTAGGTGATTGTTCACACCTAAGGTCACACCTCCTGAACACCTGACAGAGGGACCACGCAGCAGTTTGGGAAGGTTGCAGTGCACACAAAAACCCCTTCCTGGACCTAGCTCTACCAGGAGGTACGTGCAAACCCTATCTGTCATCCCAGGGCTGGAAATTACACATTACCCTATCACCTGTTATGCGTCAGACACGTGGGCTGGCCTTTAGGAGCACATGGAGCAAGAAGAAGAGGAACCCCAAATGCTGAAGTGGAGGAACGAGAGAAGGGAAACAAAGAAAGGGAGGGAAAGGGAGCGAAAAACAAAGGTGAGACTGTTCTTATGTCAGTGACTGACAATGCAGAACATTCCCAATACCATGCCAGACATGTTCCCCAAGGGAGGGCAAATAAGACTAGCAAGAGGATTGACATGCAGCACGGAACGGAAAAAAATGCTGCGAAGGCTGGGGCCCCGTGGTAGCCAAGTGCAAACCTGTCAGAGTGGCGAGTCTCCTGGGGCTAAAAACAGGGACTTGGAGAAAGGTCCATAAAATACACCACAGAGAAACAGAGGCCCTGGACTATATATTAAATGTCCTTCGCCACATTGCCATGACGGATAGAAAGTAAAATGTGGCTGACAGCCTGTATGTCGTTCACTAAAGCAGCCGATAACATATGTGGCAAACATAAATGATAAAGTAAGTGGTTAAGAATCAAGCCATTCTGTCAGGAAATGGTGAACTCTCACAAGCTGAGAGGAATGAGCACATGGTGGTGGGGGAGTACCATTAAATGAAGATGGCTAAAGAGACAGTGCCCAATACACAACTTAGCTAAAATAAGGATGTTTCGGTCCTCTCACTGCAAGGTGGTCATCCAAGCAGATTGGAAAAGCTTAATTTCCTGGAGCTTGTTCCCATGAAGGGAGGACCAATGGTGAAGCCAAAATGGCACCACCTGCTCACAGACATCAAAGGGAGAGGAAGAACTAGCAGGCCAAGGTACAAGGACCGCAGCCTCAAAAGAAATGCCAGTGGCCTCATTTCTTGTCAAACCAATGTGGCCAGAAGCCGGAATAAAATCACAGTAGCTCTATCAAGAATGAGCAAGTGACAGCTTTACTGTGCCCACTGTAATAAGGGATGGATGGATTACAGTCCACTGACACTCTGAAGCACACAGAGAGTCAGAAAAGTTGACAACTGCAAAACCTGTGTCGCCGGGTGTACTGAATAGCCTGATACAGGGCAAAGAGCTCTGCTGTAAATGCTGAACAGTGTTCTGTAAGTCAATACTGAAAATCTGTGGCAATGATGAAGGCACAATTGACACCACAGTTAGACCAAAAGCCATCAGAGTACACAAAAGTACTATGGAGAATTTATGCGCGGTCATGAAACTTTGGCAGTAGAATGAGGCCCGAGTAGTGTCTTTAGGAAGCAAATGAAGGCCAAGAGGAACACAGGCCCCTGCCTGAAGCCAAGCTGGTGAAATGTTCACATGCATTGCAAAAGTACAGGCAATGTGAAGTTAAGCTGCTGGAACAAGAGACAAAAGCGAACTCCAGAAGGTAACAGAAGAGGGATGTGCCCCCATACTGTTGATCAAATGAGTCATCAGAGGAGGTGGCATAGGATGGGTGGCCACGCATAGCAGACACGCAGCATGCATATCTCCTGAGGAGAAAGTGAAGGCGATATGATAGGGAACTTCAGCCGCTTCGGCATACAGACTCTCAACCAGGCTAGTGTAAAAGGCACCAGTGGCCAAATGGCTGCCATGATGGTGGATAGTATTGAGACAGCTTAAGAGGGATGGATGTGCAGGTGCAGAAACAAAACACCCATAGTCTAGTTTCGAACGAACAAGGAATGGAGGAGGGTGGTCAGATCCACTCCCCGGGAAGTACCACTGAGGATACGTGGGACATCAAGGAACTGCGTACAGCAGGCAGCCAGGTAAGACACGTGGGAGGACCAAGAAAGTTTCCTATTGAGCACGAGCCCCATCAATTATGCCAGAAATTCATACAAACAGTTTTGTCCATGGAAAAGTGACAGCCACTGTTGATGCTCCACGAGTAGAGACAACTGAGACATCACTGAAGACACTGCTCAAGGAGGCAAGTACGTGCAACATATGGCAAAATTGTCAGCGAAAAGGGAGCCTTAGTGTCTGATTGGAGACAGGCCATAATAGGGTTAGTTGCGATAGTAAAGAGGATGATGCTCAGGACGGAACCCCTGAGGAACACTGTTTTCCTGGATAAAGGTGTCTGACAAGAACCCACAAGTACCTTGAAAACTCTATCTTAAGAATTCCTGAAGGTAAGGGGGCATACAATCACAGAAGCCGTACTTGTGGAGAGTACAGAGGATACCAGCGCTCCGGCAGGTTCATAAGCATTTTCCAAGTCGAAAAACACGGCCACAGTCTGGGATTTCCACAGGAAACCATTCATGACATTGGTTGTGGAAGTGACGAGGTTGTCAACTGCAGAATGGCACCCTAAATCCACAATGTGCAGTGGTTAGTAAATTGTGAGACTCTAGCCACCTGGGGCACGAATTATACGTTCCACCACCTTGCAAACACAGCTGGTGGCAGAAATGGGGTGATAATTGGTAGGAAGGTGTTTGAACTTGCCAGGCTTATGTATGGGTATGACAGTGGCTTCACACCAGCATCTGGGTAACAGGCCCTCTGCCCAGATGCTATTGTATATATGATGGAAAAAGTGCTTGCTCACAAGAGAGAGGATCTGCACCATCTGACTGTGATCATCATCCTGCCCGGCGGGGGGGGGGGGGGGGGGGGGGGGGGGGGCAGAGGATTGGGATGAAGTAACAGCATGATCTAGCTTCCTCATAGTAAAGGTGACATTATAGCACTTACGATTCCGAGAAGAGAAGGGTTGCACCTCCACTGTTTTCTGATGGAGGAACGCAGGGTGATAGCGGGTAGAGCTGGAAATCTCCATGCAATACCAGCCTCAGTTGTTTGAGATATCAATACAGTCCATTATGACATCTGAAACTATCACGCCAGAAATTGGGGAATGGACTATGGTTCCAGACAGCCATCTGGAGGTTGGCCCACATGACGGAAGAAAGGGTGGAACTGTTAAAATAACTACTGTAGGAAATCCAGCTAGCTTTTTTGTTATCCAGAAGAATGTGACAACACTGTGCACACAACTCTCTGTAATGAATGCAGTTGGCCAATGTAGGATGATGGTTAAAAATAAGACAGTTAAAAAATTGGAGAGCATGGCTCTGCACGCGAATTGTGAAGCAGCATGCTTCACTCCACCAAGGGACTTGACACTGTGCAGTAAAGAGGAAGTGCAAGGAATGGAATTTCTGCGGCACTAAGGATAACGTTTATATGATACTCTAACCAGTCATCGCAACTGGGGAAATGTTCATCGAAGGTCACCAGGAAGGAGTAAAGCTTCCAGTCAGCCACAGAAAGCTGCTATTTGAGTATGCATGTAGGTGGGGGTAGGACTCAGCAATCTTATAGCACACAGGAAATGGTCGCTCGAGTACATGTCAGAACGGACCACTTGAAATGTGGGCAAGTGGGCACTGCAAAAGGAGAGGTTCAAATGGCATTAGGAATGAGTGGAGTCTGAAAGGACCAAGGGTGTTTCTGTGTTAAGGCATATGAGGTTAAGGTGACTGGAGGGTCAGCCAAGGGGGCACCTCTGACAGTTTCTGGGCAAGCCCCAAAGGGGATAGTGTGCATTAAAGTCACAGAGAAGCAGAAAGGAGTGAGGGGGTTGTTCACTAAGTTGGAGTAAGTCTGTCCTGGTGACACCAAGTGTCAGACGGATGTAAACGATTTGAAGGAAAAAGGTCAAGTGAGGAAGGAATATGTGGACTGCAACAGTTTGAATCCAGGTAGTCAGGGAGATGGGTTAACTAGGAACGTCATCCCAGATGAGCAGCACGACTCCACCTCAAGATGGGATGCCGTCCTCAGAGGAAAGGTCAAAGAGGACCGGGAAGAAACTTGAGAGCGCAAAGCGGTCATGAGGATGCAATTATGTTTCCTGGAGGCAGAGAACAAGTGGCCACTGTGATTCTAAGATCAGCTGTAAGTCATCTTTGTTGGACTGAGCACTGCAAACTTTCTATTGGAGGAGAATGTTAAAGAAAAATGGCAGGAGGGAAAAAATGAAGGGGTGTCACCTCCGTGACTGCCGAGTGCCAGCCTTTGAAGAGTCACTGCTATAGGGTGCACAGGCTGGAGGATCCTGCTCCATGAGACCTACAGAGGCATCGGCATCAGCAACCCCCCCCCCCCCCCCCCCCCCCCCGACAAGGTGTGTGTGTGTGTGTGTGTGTGTGTGTGTGTGTGTGTGTGTGTGTGTGTGTGTGTGTGTGTGTGTGTGTGTGTTTGCGCGCCCGCCCTGTGCCATTGCCGCCCCTGCCCCCATTTGTGTTCACATTTATAACCTAGTTAGCATTACACCCGTGTCCATGTAATTTAAGAGGCCTGATCTGAATACTGGCCTTCACCTGCATCTACATGGGTATTCTGCAAGCCACTGTATGCTGCACACCAGAGCGTACCCTGAACCACTACTAGTAACTTCCGTTCTTGTTCCACTCTCAAACAGAGCAAGGGAAAAATGACTGTGTCTATATGAGCCCTAATTTCTTGTATCTTATCTTCGTGGTCCTTACAGGGAATGTATGTTGGCAGCAGAAGAATAGTTCAGTCAGCTTCAAATGCTGGTTCTCTAAATTTTCTTAATGGTGCTCCTGGTAAAGAATGTTGCCTTCACCCCCAAGGATTTGCATTCAAGTTCCTGTAGCATCTGTCACATGTTGTTCAAACCTACCAGTTAGAAATCTGGAAGCCCACCTCTGAATTGCTTCACTGTCTTCCTTTAATCTAGCCTGGTACAGATCCCAAACACACTAGCAGTACTCAAGAATAGGTCACACCAGTGTCCTATCTGCTTTCTCTTTTACAGATGAGCCACACTTCGCCAAATTCTCCCAATTAACTGCAGTCAGCCATTCACGTTCCCTACCACAGTCCTCACGTGCTTGTGCCATTTCACATCATTTTTCAACATTACACATGGATATTTAAACCGTGTGACTGTGTCAAGCAGGACACTACTAATGCTACATCTGAACATTACAAGTTTGATTTTCCTACTCATCTGCATTAACTTACATTTTTCCACATTTAGAGCTTGCCACCATTCATCACACCAACGAGAAATTAAGTCTAATTCTAAGTCATCTTGTATCCTCCCACAGTCATTCAACTTACTTTGAACTTCAGCTGATCAAAAATTTAAGTGTTTTTACTAAAATTCCTGACTAAGTATGTTAAAGCTGAGGCAGACAGAAACTACCCTGTGGAGAGGCTCACCTGTATTCAGACTGATGCACCTACTGGGATCCTCATCTGTGGCATCCCCACAGTCATCCCTCTGGTCACACAGCCAGCTGATCGAGATGCACTTTCCATTCTTACACTCGAACTCGTCTGCAGCACACACACAGTCCCGTTCATCTTCTGCCTTCGGGCAGTCCACATTGCCATCACATCTAATCCAGAAGCAAATACAATGTGAAATTAATTTAAATGCACTGAACTAATCTGTGACAACACTAAATTTCTGTACAGATGTGTGTCGTGCTTAACCTCTTTACAATAGAAAATTTGAGGTATACACAAACTGATTTCTTGCCTGTCAGGAGCAGTCACCTTAAACACGAACCTACCTGATCACAATTACAGGTCTCAACTTTTCAGTGTCACTTCTCTATCCCTTAGACAGGGCTTGAGCCTGTTTCGCAATAACATGGAATAATCACTTGAAGTTGAATTGGGTCAGTCATGGGAGTGTGCTAGGATAAAGTCATGCTACAGCCAATGCTTTTGTAAATCAGTGCTACTGGAATCGAGTTCAAGTCACTCTGATTTTCAATTGTCACAACATTACCTACATTTTTCTTTAACAATTTTTCAAATTTTAATCTGCCCAGATAGCCACACATTAGCATGCCATTTCTGGGTATTAGGGATACACACCAACTCCAAATCAAATCTGCCAAGAAGATTAACAATGAGGGCCAGTATGTTTATAGCCTGGATGTGGTTTTCAAGTGGTTTTCCATGTCTGATTAGGTGAATACCACGCTAGTACCCAGTCCCACCTCAGATACACAGTTTCACACAGGATAACACTAGGTGCGAGTAAATCAGGGTGCAATCTTTCTGTCACCTGCGGTAAAGATGTGGTGACAGTTAGGACATCTGGCCACCCTCTATCACAAACACTAGCACCCAGCAAAGACACAGGAAAAATAAGAAAGAACAATTTTTCTAATTTTTAAAACTTATCACTATGCACACAAACACACTTCAACAAATTTTACATTTCAGTTTGATGTGCAAACATTGGAATATTCTTATCACTGCATTCTGAATACATATAAAGTGACCATGAGCTTGTTTTCAGCTATATTCTTCAAGGTATGCCTTTTGGAATATTTTAAGTCTGATCATATCTGTTGTGTTCAGTTACATGTATATTTGTGTACATCTTCCTGCACAGTTCTACATATAAGTGACTGATGTATGGTGGAACTTGCACCTGCAAATTCTGAATTCATTGTTATTCAGTTTTGGGCTTCCATTTAATGTGCTCTCTCGTTAGTACGAGGATATTCACAGTCCATCGGTACGCGCCAAATGTTAAAATAACCACAAAACTGACACTACAGTCAAGACAAAATGGTTCAAACGGCTCCAAGCACTATGGGACTTGACTTCTGAGGTCATCAGTCCCCTAGAACTTAGAACTACTTAAACTTAACCAACCCTAAGGATATCCATGCCCGAGGCAGGATTTGAACCTGCGACTGTAGCAGTCGCGCAGTTCCAGACTGTAACAATCAAGACAGCGTAAAGAAATTCTCGACAGCACTTAGTGTTACCAGCTTTTGACTGTTAAGTGCTGATGGCAGCAGGCACAAACAGTAGCTGTCTACAGAGGTTGACAACACTTAGGCATTCTGTACACACATTTACAAAATCTTTACATTATTGCTCGAGGCAGGTCCGCAAATCTACCACCTGCAACTGTCGGGTATTAACTTATGCCAACTCAACTACAGGTGATATCCCTCACTCTCACCTCTGCCCCAGAGGAACACACAGCCCCTGCCGAGACCAGCAACTGAACTCTTCCTCACTGCACGTGACACTTTCAATTCTTGCACCCGACCGCCGGCAATCACTCTCGTCTGAGTCGTCGCCACAGTCGTCTACCAGGTTACACACCAGCTGCTTGTCCAAGCAGTGTCCATTTCTGCAGGAGAACTCCTCGGGATCACAGGTAGCTGTCGCTGTGAAAGGAAACACATTAGTGACAGTTTTATCGGGCTTAAATGGTATCGATGAATGGATTCCAATGTGCAGAACATGCTGAGAAAGAGTGACTTGAGATTTTGTGGCACATTTATTTAATGCAGTATAGGGATCCCATGCCCCCTGCCACATCCAGTTGTCTGAAACCCACACTGACCTATTTTTGTTCCACTCCCAGACAGCAATGCCCGGTAGGAGCACGAATGCCTCTGCATATGCTCTTTAGGTCAAAATTATTCCTAGTAGATGGCTATATACTAAAACCTCATTTGGAATCTACTCACTTTTACATCCTTGACTTCTAGATAGTTTGTCTATAAGGAGATGACTGAAGTGTGTATAACAGATGCCATCCAACCACAGAAGCCACCTGAAGATGTCTAGCAGTTGCCACACAAACAGTATCCAATTTACATTAGAGAAATGTAGTTATCTAATCAGGAAAACTTATAGATTCTGTTTTGTATTTCAGAATCAGACTTTACACCTGTTAAACAACAGATCACTTGAATGCTTCAACAGGAAAATGAACACTAACTTTCACCCTTCAATTGAGTACTGCAGCTACATAACCAATAACTTACTTACCATTTGAAAAAGCTAAGTGAACAACATAACTGCATTTTTAATTAGTTAATAGTGATTTATCTGTCTTAATGTACACTTTATTATCTAATTAGCTTCTAGGGAACATTTTTGGTAATTTATCTTTTATATTTTTGTGAAATCTGAGTTTCTATTCACGCCATGAGAGGAAAGCTTCAACATAATACAATGTTTCTACTTACTGCAATTCTCATGTTCATCTGTCGAATCTGGACAATTCACTTCCCCATCACATTCCCAGGTGTCCGGTATGCAAGCTCCGGAATGGCACCTGAACTCCGATTCTCCACATATAACTGCAATGTTGCAGATAATTTAACAAAAGCTTTCAGTAAACAAATGCAAGATCACTGCAGGTGAAAGTATTTGATACATTTGTGGTCATTGCAATGCACGAGCATCTTATCCAGGAAGATTATTGGCTATGTCTAAAATTAATAATAATAATAATACTAATAATCCTACTGGTTTACGTAGGAGCACTCACTACACTAAATATACACACTAGGCAGAGATCAGAACCAACCAACACACAGAAGAAACCCACAAAACCAGATTGGCAACACAGGCTACAGATCAGAATAGAAAAACTGAGAAAATACATCGGACAGCTAACACAATTTATAAGAAATGAAATATCAGACAAAAAATGAAAAAGGTTAGGTAAAATCACACACCAAGAAGCAATAGAGCAATTAGATGAAAAGAAGCATAAATTACAAGCATTGGCAAAACGACTCAGAAGGTACAAAAAAAGTGAAAATAGAAGGAAACAAAACCAAACATTCAACAGAAACCAAAAGAGATTTTACCAAACAATAGATAACACACACATTAAAATAGACAATCCACCAAACATAACAGACATGGAACACTTCTGGAGCAACATATGGTCAAACCCGGTACAACATAACAGGCATGCACGGTGGATACAAGCAGAAACAGACTCATACAAGATGATACCGCAAATGCCCGAGGTGATAATTTTGCAACATGAAGTCACCCGAGCAATTAACTCTACGCACAATTGGAAAGCCCCTGGAAATGATAAAATAGCAAATTTCTGGCTAAAGAAGTTCACCTCAACACATTCACATCTAACTAAATTATTTAACAGTTACATTGCAGACCCATACACATTCCCTGATACACTTACACATGGAATAACTTATCTGAAACCTAAAGTTCAAGCAGACACAACAAACCCAGCTAAATATCGCCCCATAACATGCCTACCAACAATATACAAAATATTAACTTCAATCATTACACAGAAATTAATGACACATACAACACAGAACAAAATTATAAATGAAGAACAAAAAGACTGTTGCAAAGGAGCACGAGGATGTAAAGAGCAACTGATAATAGATGCAGAGGTGACATATCAAGCTAAAACTAAACAAAGGTCGCTACACTACGCATACATTGATTACCAAAAAGCTTTTGATAGTGTACCCCAACTCATGGTTACTACAAATATTGGAAATATACAAAGTGGATCCTAAATTGATACAGTTCCTAAACATAGTAATGAAAAATTGGAAAACCACACTTAATATCCAAACAAATTCAAATAATATCACATCACAGCCAATACAGATTAAGCGTGGAATATACCAAGGAAACTCATTAAGTGCTTTCTGCTTCTGCCTTGCTCTGAATCCACTATCCAACATGCTAAATAATACAAATTATGGATACAATATTACTGGAACATACCCACACAAAATCACACATTTGCTATACATGGATGATCTAAAACTACTGGCAGCAACCAATCAACAACTCAACCAATTACTAAAGATGACAGAAGTATTCAGCAATGATATAAATATGGCTTTTGGAACAGACAAACGTAAGAAAAATAGCATAGTCAAGGGAAAACACACTAAACAAGAAGATTACATAATGAATAACCACAGTGACTCCATAGAAGCGATGGAAAAAACAGATGCCTATAAATATCTAGGATACAGACAAAAATAGGAATAGATAATACAAATATTAAAGAAGAACTAAAAGAAAAATATAGACAAAGACTAACAAAAATACTGAAAACAGAATTGACAGCAAGAAACAAGACAAAAGCTATAAATACTTATGCTATACCAATATTGACCTACTCATTTGGAGTAGTGAAATGGAGTAACACAGACCTAGAAGCACTCAATACACTTACACGCTTACAATGCCAAAAATATAGAATACATCACATACATTCAGCAACAGAAAGATTCACATTAAGCAGAAAGGAAGGAGGAAGGGGATTCATTGACATAAAAAAACCTACATTATGGACAGGTAGACAATTTAAGAAAATTCTTTCTAGAATGATCAGAAACTAGCAAAATACACAAAGCACTCACTCATATAAATACATCGGCTACACCACTGCAATTTCATAACCACTTCTACAACGCTTTAGATCACATAACATCAACAGATACGAAGCAAGTAAATTGGAAAAAGAAAACACTACATGGCAAGCACCCGTATCATCTAACACAGCCACACATCGATCAAGACGCATCCAACACATGGCTAAGAAGAGGCAATATATACAGTGAGACGGAAGGATTCATGATTGCAATACAGGATCAAACAATAAACACCACATATTACAGCAAGCATATTATTAAAGATCCCAATACCACAACAGATAAATGCAGACTTTGCAAACAACAAACAGAAACAGTAGATCACATCACAAGTGGATGTACAATACTAGCAAATACAGAATACACCAGAAGACATGACAATGTAGCAAAAAATAATACAACAACAACTTGCCATACAACATAAACTAATAAAACAACATGTTCCCACATACAAGTATGCACCACAAAATGTACTGGAGAATGATGAATACAAATTATACTGGAACAGAACCATTATAACAGATAAAACAACACCACATAACAAACCAGACATCAAACTCACCAATAAAAAGAAGAAATTAACACAACTAATCGAAATATCTATACACAATACAACAAACATACAGAAGAAAACAGGAGAAAAAAATTGAAAAATACATCCAACTGGCTGAGGAAGTCAAGGACATGTGGCATCAGGATAAAGTTGACATTATACCAATTACACTATCAACTATAGGAGTCACACCACACAATATCCACCAGTACATCAACGCAATACAGCTACATCCAAATGTATATATACAACTACGGAAATATGTAATTATTGATACATGTTCAATTACCCAAAAGTTCCTAAATGCAATGTAACATATACCGTACAGTTAAAAGGAAGTCACGCTTGATCAAGGTCCGCGTCACTTTCCATTTTTAAACAGACATAACATCTGAGAAAGGAAAGGAAATAAATAATAATAATGATATGCTACCTTTATGTAGCAAACTCTCAGCCATAACAAATTGTCCTAAAAAGAATATATGGATCAATCAGATGTCTGGTGGGAAAACCTGCCTACACAAACACCACCCACCCTAACGGATTTATTTCATAAATACTTATTTACCAACTGTTTAGAAGTCTTAATCCCTCTGACATTAGCAAAAGAAAATGTATAACTTGACATAATGAATAAAGACACTATCATAAAATCCCTTATCCATGTGTAGTAAAGACATACGAGCTAGAGATTACAGTGAAGCTAATGGAAGATATTTCTGTATAGGGAGATTAACAGTATAAAGGAATTTAAAGAGCAACAGTTAACACTTTGAAGCTGAAGCCCAAGCACAGTGATGGCTGCAGCTGTGTTAGACTGGACTTGCATACAGGTCAAGACGTGATTTTATCAATGTATGAGCTACCTGTCCCTCAAAGTTTATTCGTTTCATATATGAATTATGTGCAGAAATCTTCCAACTGCCCCTTGCCTTCTGTCAATTTATAGAATTATTTTATAAGAAACTGAACATAACAGCTGCTTTTAATGGCTGAGCCAATATGATTGCAGTGATGTAATTTTATGTGTGTACTCTTTAGGTTTCACAGTTTGCTCTAATTTTGCTACAAATACATCGTGTGTTTATGAGCAACTAATTTTGGTAGATCAAGAAG
This sequence comes from Schistocerca americana, assembly GCF_021461395.2. Lineage (NCBI taxonomy): Eukaryota > Metazoa > Arthropoda > Insecta > Orthoptera > Acrididae > Schistocerca > Schistocerca americana. The sequence continues at coordinate 26,473,623 of NC_060122.1, read as the reverse complement.
AAGATTTTCAGTAGATCATCTCCCACTTGTTTTTGGAGGAAAATTATACTTTGTCATTTTAAAATTTGTAATATGTCATAACTAAAGTAAACATGTTAAATCTTTACACTTGGCTCTTTTTTAGTATGTGTTACTCTTAAAGACATATACTTTACATACAAGCCAGTAACATGCATAAATGGCCACTTTCCTAGACCCAATATTCTTGCAACTGGCTGATCTGCAAAGTGTTCGTGACAAATTTGAAGTAATTAAATTATGTTTGTCTTAGTAACTATCTCCATGTCTTTTGAATGATTTCAAAGATGCTGACAGAAAACAGTTCATTATACATTGCAACTGACCATATCTACAATAAGAAAAGCATCTCTGAGAATGCACTACAATACTACCATCAAATCAATGCATAACAGTGAATGCCATGTAAACTAGAGCTGGCAAATCTAGACATCTTGGAAAGGAGACATGCAAGAAAAATCTTGGATATATTTTGGGCCCAAGATGACTTCAGTTTCCATCGAAGTCTACCAGAACATTGAAAGGCGATCTTATTGAGGATAATGTAGAGATGATGATCCTTCAACACTTCTAGAGAGCAAAGTATACGTTAACCAAACAATAAGGAAGGAAAACCACAACAGATTAATAAAGTCTCGGAATACTGGAAGAGTTTACCATCATGAAGTCCCAAACATGTAAGTACACTTATTTAAATAGGTATATAATATAATAGATCTAAACTAATGTTGCTTTTTGTGTGTATATTTTCTTCCAACTTCATGAATGTCAAAATTTATGACGGTGGTTTGAAAAGCTCTCTGAACGGAATAGAAAAAATTATTTAAATCACTGAAACTTTTTTTTATTGTTCAATGTAGTTTCCTGGTAGATTAATGCACTTGGTCCAACGATGTTCCAGTGCATTGTTCCCATCTCAAAGATGAGTTTCCTCCAGACCTGCAAAATAGTTGTCAACTCCAGCTATCAATTCTTTGTTTGAAGTGAATCTTCATCCACCAAGAAAAATTTTCAGTTTTGGGAAGAAACAGAAGTGTGACAGAGCCATATCTGGTGAATAAGGCGGGTGTGGAAACAATTCAAGCCTTAGTTCATGTAATTTTGCCATGGCAAAGGCACATGGGTGCAGCACGCATTGTCTTGATGGGAGATGACTCTTTCTTGCTAAACGTGGCCTTTTTTTGCACATCTTTTGTTGCAGTTTATCCAGGAGGTTAGCATAGTATTCTGCAGTAATTGTTTGCTCAGTGGGGAGATATTCTACAAACTGAATCCCCTTCACATCCCGGAACACTGATGCCACGACCTTTCCCGCTTAAGGAAAAGTCTCCGCTTTCTTCGGTGGCAGAGAATCAGCATGCTTCCACTGCTTTGACTGTTGTTTTGTCTCTGAGGTATAGTAGTGCACCCAAGTTTCATCTGTGGTCACAAACCTGGAACAAAATATCTTGTCCATTTCTGCTAAAATTGACCAAACATTGTTCCGATATGTCCATACTCTTGCATTTTTGATCCAACGTCAAGAGTTGTGGCACCCATCTTGCAGATAATTTTTTAAGTTTTAATTCTTCAGTTAAAATGAGATATACCCTTTTAGATGACATCCAACAAGCACGAGCAATTTCACGTACTTACAATCGGTGATCTTCCATGACCATTTTGTGCACTTTTACGATGTTTTTTGGAGTAGTGACACACCTTTGCCAACCACTGCGCGGATCATCTAAGCTCTCCCAACCAAATTTTAATTCATTCATACACTTAGCAACAGTTGAATATGAAGGAGCAGAGTTCCCCAGAGTATTCTGGAAATCAGCATGAATGTCCTTTACTTTCATACCTTTCTTTACGAAATACTTAATCACTGCTCAAATCTCTATATTTACCATCTTCGCAAATCAATATGTGGGAACAACAACAGAGACAGGTCACTGCCACAGTTCTCTTCCAAGAGCACTGACATAGCATGTGTTTACAGGCAACAGTCCAATGAATATCATGTGAACAACTCTTTGCGCTAGCGCTTACCTCTCGTGGTGATTTCGAGAACTTTTCAAACCACCCTCAAGATATTTGACTAAAGTGACATATGTACCCTCACCTTTGTCACAGTTTTCTTCATCAGAGCCATCATTACAGTCCTCTGTGAGGTCACACCGTAAGCTCTGAGCTACACACCTTCCATTTCTACACTCAAACTCTGTCTCTGCAATAAGTAATTTTTGTTAAAGAATTTAACAATGTTATGAAATGGATAGTTGCAACTAACCATACAGCGTGCGCTCTGTATGGTCAGTAGCTTGCGCGACTGACCTGTGTCACATATCCCAACTTCACAATCCCGTTCGTCTGACCCATCGGAGCACTGCACAATGCCATCACATTTCCCCTCCAGAGGCACACATTGCCCGTTACTGCAGGCAAACTCGTGCTCCCAGCACACTTTGCAGTTTTTCTCATCCTCTCCACTCGGGCAGTCATTTACACCATTGCATCTGTTGAACAGACATTCAAGTTGTTTTACAAATAGCAGAACAAACCACTGGAGCAGGGTTGCCACTCTGATCTATTTCAGAGAGGCACGCACAACTGCTCCCCTAAGTAGACATTAACAGTTCTTGATTGTTCCTGAATCTACTGCATTGATATAAACATAAGAATAGAAGGGGAAGTATGTAACTACTTTGTTAAAATTTTCAGAAGTGTATATGTCCTGAGTAAGTGGGAAGAACAACTTTAAAGATGAAGGCTACATTTTGTATCTTCGAAGGGTGCTCTGGAGACCCTTACCTCAGAAGGTAATAACTCAACAAGACTGGGCAAGTGCAACAAACCCTATGTTTGTTGTTAAAGCTGGAAGAATGTTATACCAAAGTTATACTGAAGTTCTGTAATCGTTCAAAAAGCTGATAGACACCATGATAATAGAAATACACTATGCCTATAAATAGAGCACCACATATCACAGCAATCAGTTCTACAACTAAAATGTGAAAGGAAGTTAGCATACCAAAAGAAGATGTCAAAATCCTGTATTCTGTTGAATGTTTTTCTGGTATTGGAATGCCCCATGTTAGAACAGTCTTACAGCAACAAGGCACCTTTTTCAAATGAGAATTAATGTTGCAAAAGGCCGTAAGTAAAAACCGTTTACAAGCGCTTCACCAAATTCCAACATGTAGACACTGTGGCTAATGTCGTGGAGAATGTTGGCCACAGGCAAACTGTGAAGACTCCTTAAAATGTCACCAGTTAATGGAATTATTCAGCAAAATCCGACAATCTGTCATAATAATTTCAGCACAAACTGCTCTGAAGGGATCCAGCATGCAGAAAATACTGAGGTCTTATACATTTTTCCATTCAATATCCAATCTCAAAAGGTCATAACTGTATGAGCTATGTGATAGGGCCAACTGTCAACCATAGCATCGACAAGATGGCTGATGTTGGCTGTATCTAGTTCATAGATGAAGCACACTTCCACCTGAATGGAGTCAAGAGTAAATGAAACTGGCCATTCTGGGATTCCAAAAATTTCCATTTGTGAAGCAAAACCATTGCATTCTTTCAAACTTACTGTTAGGGCTGTGGTGGGTATCATCATTGGCCCTTTTTCATGTGAAAAACTGTCACTAAAATTATGCTGCAATTTTGGAACAACTTTTCACTATACAGCTAGTGTTGGAGGATCAACCAGGCACCAAGTGGTTTATGCAAGATGGGGATCAGACCATATGGCTCCCAACAGTTATTTCACAGTGAGAAATAGTTCATGAACAGTCACTGTATTTGATTATTACAAATATACTGGCACAGTGATGGATTGGCTTCAATATTTGCCCATCTGACTGTGGGGCACATTTAAAGATTGTCTACCAAAACTGTCCCACCGCTCTGGATGAGCTCAAATCGGCAGTCTGTGTGGTATCACGATTCATTACTGCTAGGACACTGCACCATTTAATGGTAAATTTCAATGCTTGTGAGATGTGGATATTTCAAAATATTGTCGTGTGGCAGCAAAAACTGCTTGCAAATGATTAATAATTATGCATGCCACTACTGCGCAAACTGCAAAGCTTAGGAAACCATCTGTTAGCTTTCCATACTATTTTCAAAATTTTGTAAAAAAATTCTTACTGATTTCACAATAAACATACCTTTTGTTGCAGTCTATCCACCTTTGAGACAATTTTGGAATCAGGGACTCAATGGACACCTTTGGTATCTGTATCTTGCAAAACATTGTTTAGTGTTTAACAGAGGGTACATCCCATTGCCCCATTCTTTCCGTAGGATACAGGTGTTGATCTCTAATTAAAAGCCTCTGCCAATCATTGTTTTTCAGTATCTGTCTCACGACAAAGAATGGCGGCACTAATGTTTATAAGATTTATTTTTTCAATATTCTCCATTTATTTGGTATTGGATCTAAACACATTAGAAACATGCTGAAGAGTTGCAAAAGTGTTCTGTATGCAGCCTACTTCAGCACAGTATTTTACCTGTGTGAGCTGGAAGTGGCCTCTAGACTCAATTGCACAATAATATTGTGCAATATTACTCATTCTCTCTCCAGAATACTCTAACATTGTCAATAATAATGAGCAATGTTGTGGTTTGGGATATTGACAAAGACAGTGCTGCTGTTGTGAGAATTGTTCTACTTTTTTTGCAGAAGAAAGTGGATGAAGAATTGGGTCAAGGAGCACTGGGAAACTCAAAATCTTTCAATATTTATGTTGAATGAGGCAAAGGTAACTGTGTCAACGTAGGCATTCCCATACATTGGTGCAAGCTACAGCTTTGCTAAAAATTTGCGAGACCGGTGTAAGTTATTAAATCTTGCCACAGTATCAACTCTTATTTTATTGCAAATTAGTTCAGATACAAGCTCTCTTGGTACTACAATTATATACGAACACTTACAATGATTTTTATATACACCAATAGGAAAATTGGATGTATTATCCTTAATGACTACCTGACTCATCCAAATTAGATTCAGAGACTATGATTTAATGAGTACAAAATGAGCATTTCAGCCTCTCTTAAATGGTTATGCGTAAAGAAGTTATGAAACATTAATCAAATTGAGAACAAGATGGTTAAATTCAGATGAGAAAATTAACTGGGAACTGGATACCTTATACTAAAGATACTAATGGCGATACCAACAAACTAGAGCATCAAGACATTGTGTATATTTAGTGCTAGGCTTCAAGACATGCTAATGCTAGAGTATTATACTGAGCTGTGACTGCAATTGTCTCTTGTGACTTGCACCTAAAAACAAACTACAGTTTATAGTTGGTTGGCTATTTTTTGATTCCATAATACATTAACAGCCTCAAGACACCACAGTGATAATACCAACAGAAGTCTGGACTGCAACCTGAAGCTCAAACTGAGAGATTTCCTGATCTGTGATCACTGCTCCAATTCTTTGGGCAGTACTGAAGCTCAGCACTAAACATGTTAATTTTCCTTTGTTCCAAGCACATGACAAGGAGCTGAATAAGAAGTGTCTAACAGCTGTTGAAGCTCATCAGCAAGTTTTAAGGTAACCTAAGAAGTAAGAAAATTAGTGCAGAGCAGCACATCGGTGAGCACAGCTGCCACTGCGGACAACAGACTGACCTGTGAGAGGCAGGTATGCACCACTTGTCATGTTCGCAGTGGAACTCGTCTGCCCTGCACCCTGCTGGCACGAGGCACGTTACGTTATCCTGCAGCAACATGCCCTCGGGACAGCCACACACCTGCAACCCAGAGCCGCATTCAGTTTCTTCGCACAGTCTGAACTATTACACTGAAACAATTTTCAAAGCTAACAGATTCCCAAGTCATTGCAACGTACCTGGAATATACAACATTCCCTAACAGTTACTGCAGTAATATAACAGCTCACATAAGTTGATCCCTGACAGTTGCAGTGGGCTGGGCACAGCAGCTGAACAGGCCTACCTCAACCAACAACATAACGCACTTTTGAATAAAATCTATTTTTCAAGCCACATCAATGGCTATCTTCGCCATCATCGTCAGGAGTGAAACTACTGACTACTGGGGCCGGCATGATTTTCCACTCGTGTACCCACGATTAAGGTCACTGGCACCAGAGGGCCGAAACGATGCACGCGCGGAAGGTGAGCTGGGCACCTCATAGCAGCTACGGCCCACTGTGGGACCGAGTGACGTCAGGTGGCGTGAGGGGGCTGGCACCGTATCTGAAACTGTCGCTCTCGCCTCCCTCCGAGCGTTAAGCGTCCACCGTTGCTTCCTTTCGACTTCCAAAGCCCACTCCCGTGCCCTACTCAGTATTTACCCCTGGTCTGTTGAAACTGTTGCTGCCTCTTATAATGGAATTCCAGTATGTTAACACACTGGCCAAGACACTCATGTTCTCTGATAATGTTTTGTGTCTTTACCAGGCAATGCTCAGCTACAGCTAACTTGTCGAGCTCCTTTTATTTAATGGGTCTGTCAGGCTTGGAACAACACTGTGCAATTGTGCAAATTGTCTGGCCTATATCAATGCTGCCACACTCTCAAGGAACACCATGCACACTGTGCACACTAAGAGCTTTAACAGGGCACAACATCTCTCTCTTCTTGGGGGCAGGCAGTAACACTGGCTCAATCTGTCTCTCTGCAGTACACATTCTAACTCGCTAATCGTTGCCCCACAGTATGCCAGGAATGTCGCCGACTCTGTTTCTGCCGATTCACAAGGCGTCTCTTCAGTGACACCTGAAAGTGTTTACAGTGTCTCTTGCTATAAGCGCTCTCTCTTAACATGTGTCTAAAGTGCTGCAATTCAGATTTTAGGTGGTCATTGACAGAAATAACTGACTGTGTATTAATGTGTTTGGGACTGCTTTCTTGTGTACAGGGCAGTGAAAACTCTTGGCTTTCAAACACAGATCAGTGTGTGTCAGTTTCCTGTACACTGAATGACTGAGCTGGCCTCCTGCCTTCCACTCAACTAAAACATCCAAGAACGGTAGCTGGCCATCCTCCTCCATTACAGTAAATTTAATGTTGTGCTGGACACTCTTCATCTGATCCACAAACTGCTGCACTATATTTTCACCATGAGGTCATATCAGGAAGGTGTCATTGATGTACCTCAGGAAGCGAGATGGACACAACGCCGCAGAGTTCAGAGCCTGTTCCTGGAAGTGCTCCGCGAAGAAATTTGTGTCTGCAGGAGACAGTGGCAAGTCCATTGCTGTGCCATCAGTCATTCCATAATATTCGTTGCGGTACAAGAAGTAATTCGTCAGACAATCCCAGGTGGAAACTGCTGGGCCCAAAGATACAGCATGTCTTGTACTGGCACCCTCATAAAAAGTGACTACATGCAAACTACTGTAACACCATTTCGGCCTATTCACTTTTTTTTTGTGCGTTTCAACATATTTCTGCATTACACCACAGTGGAGATAGCTATCGAGAGCTCAAGAATTTTATTAGAATTGATGTGACTTGAAAACTGAGAAGATTTTATTCAGACAGGCTGCCGCAAAATATTCGGGACACTTAACGATTTTGTAAATCTTTATAGCAACACCTCAGTGTTGTCTGCTCTGTAGGCTGCTACTGTTTATGCCTCCAGCAATAAGCGCTTCATTTTAACGCTAGCAATAGCACTGAGAACTATCCGGGTTCTAGTTATGCTGCCTAGTACAGTGAGAGGCAGCCGTGACAGAACTATTCGACCTGATATGCGACATAAATATGTTTAATACCATCAGACTTAAAGAAGAATTTAAATATTCCAGTTCCATAGAAGGTACATGCTAACAAGTGTCATTGCTCAGCTATCAGCATTTATGGAATGATAGAAGAAGCTTATCTCAGGGAAGAACTACAGGAACACATGGAAAGTATTAAATCTAGAAACAGTTTGGATTACAGGGAGTATATGCAGACAAGAGTCAGGTTTTCCTGGGTTTCCCCAGGTGAAAGTACACGCTACCCAGGGTGAAAGTCCATTTTTTTCTGTACTAAATGACATACTTTCCCTCTGAGCTGTAAAAGTTTTCAAACCTTTACTTTACACACTAGCATAGAACTTCCTTGCGATTCAGAAAACAAAACCCAATAAAAAAACATTCTAGAATGATCTTTGATGCATGGCAACATGTACACTGCATATTTTCATATTACAAAAGTAAATACACATGTACGAATTGAAATGAATGCATAACCTCACAGCTTTGTACTTTTTGGCATCTGTTATTCTTTAATATGGATCAAACACAAAAGTGCCAATAAAATGTAGCTAATGGCGTAAATGCTGATCTTCTGTGGCCACAATTTTTCTGTGTGACTGGTCATCAAATTGTTAAGTTCTGAATGAGAGCAAACACACTTATTTAAGAAACTCATTGCATGGTCTCTCAGGCTACGTAATTCCTCTTGCATAAAAGAGGAAATTACTTTTCAAGTACTGCTTCTCCAACCATCATGCACAATATTTTCCCAGTAACTGTTAGAAATGTAAACAGATGTGATGTCAGTCTCACAGCAGCAGTTTGTTGTTACTAAATATTGTATAGTCTTCATCATGAAGCCTTTGACATTTTGCTATCAGCAGATGTTTCTTTGCAAACAAAGTTTTTACTTTTGTCTTATTTTCTTACATTTTATTACTACAGTATTATTCTGTACTAGGGGGCTACAGTAAAATTTTTGTTGAGGTATTGGTTCTTACAAATAAACAAAAATTTAACTGAAACCTACACAAAAAATTACCAGATTCTAAATAATTCCTGAAATTTTCCCTAGATTTCTTGGTTGTCTGGGTGTATACACCCTGGATTAACATGCCACTCATTCCACTTTTTTTACAGCTACGTGCGCTTTGTGAATTTAAAACGTCCTTGGGTAATTTTCATCATGAAACTGCAATTTAAATATAATTTTATCTGGAATGTTTGCAACAAATTTTTACTGACCAAATGTAATTTGTCAATGAGAAACTACTTAACCTTAAAATGGTTTCTTTCTAACACATTTTCTTTCTGCACCAGTTCCTGTGCACTATTCATAAAATGTACCCCTTAATCTCTCCAAGTCACTTTAGGAAGCAGAGCTGTATTTTGAATTGTGTTCCAGGCTGAAGGCTCAGAAGCTGTTGTCCCACAAACCTCACCTGCTTCTGCCCCCTCACGAGGCACAGGTGGCTGCAGCCACCATTCCCCTGATGGCACGGGTGGTACGGCAGCAACGCCACTCCCCTCACAGCCGTCAGCACTACACGGTAAGTGTCCTCCGCTGCCACTGCAAAATGACATGACACTTGGTATACCAAAATGTAAACTGATGTGAAGGCAAAACTGAGCAGCACGTGGCTGGCCACTTTATTTTCAGGAGTTGAAATGCGAAGTTTCACAAATCCACATTTGAATGCAGAGAAAGTGCCAATTTTTATCAATTTTCTGGGTTTTTATTCACAGTAGTTACAATTACCATTTCCACTTCTCAGTCTAAATAATAAGTCAGCCGCTCTGTTCATTATACCTGAAGCTTTGGTGTGTATCAGGTTGGTTGGTTGGTTGGAGAAGGGAATAAACTACACGGTCATCAGTCCTCCGACCTTAGATTAACTAAAACTGATAAAATCCCACATTAGGAGAGGGAACTACAATGTCCATAAAACGATAAACTAAAACTAATGACAGGGAAGGAAGGAAAAGGGTGGAAGAAGAGGTGAGGGGAAAGAAGGTGAGTAATTACAGGGACGTGAAGGAAGAAGCACAGGAAACAAGAGAGATGCTTAAGACAAAACAGACCCCACTAGGAAAGGGGTGGGAAGGCAGAGGGCTGGAATGAACCACCAAGCCAATCCAGTCAGGGTGAAGGGGGGTAGCAAGAGGACCTGCCATCCCCTCCACTCACCGATAAGGTGGAAGGTCCCTCCCTTAAATAAAGCGATAAAAACCCCCATCACGAATAAAAGGTAAAACGAGATCTGCCGCTGAGGCATTGTCAGCCAACACCAGGTGTAGCAAGTCTGGAAAGCTAAAAGCATGTCATATGGTGGCTAAGTTGGGGCAGTCCAATAAGATGTGTGCCACAGTCAACAATGACCCACAATGACCCACAATGACAGAGAGCGGAGTCCTCACGACGGAGGAGATAACCACGAGTCAAAAAAGTATGGCCAATGCAGAGCAAGCATAGGACAACAGAGGCTTTATGAGAGGCCCATAAGAAGGATCGCGATGGAGTTTTAGAATCCTTAACTGCCCTGAGCTTGTTCGGCGAAGAAAGAGTGTGCCATTCAGCATTCCAAAGGCCCAAAATCTGACTATGTATGCCGAGCAAAGGTCTATTTCCGGAATGCCAATAGCAAGAGATGGTTTGGTAGTAGCCGATTTAGCCAGTCGATCGGCAAGTTCATTGCCAGGAATCCCAACATGGATTCACACAAACTAAGGATATTTTGATTTTTGGAAAACTTCAGCTACTTTAACATTTGGTTGCTCCAGGATTTTGCCAGCAGTGACTATTTAGGCATCTGGTTAGGATATCTAGTGTCTCTGACTGACCATTCTGAATCAAATTCTGCATTTGCAGGTACTTTTAACAAGTAACTTACAACAATAGTTCACAAAGCACGAAAACTAATGACCTGTTCCTTTCCCCAGAAAAAAATTTTTGTTTTACTGGCACCCAACTGGAAATAAACATTCATGAAGTGTATTTACCATTGCTAAATAGAGTTGCTATCAGCTGTGTAACAATATGACAAAATTTATGTTTGACCTTAACTCAGATCTGGATTTTCCGCTTATTGCGCGAGTAATCCAGCACAAGATTTGTCATTCCATTATACAAGTGATGGCTGTCCACGTTCACATCTGTGAATACATTTGCTGTATTTCATAATATTTGTAGTCACCACAGTGCCTGCTGCTTCAGACATGCAAGCATGTCCAAAGGAACATCATACTTCTGAACACAGGCACTTCAATATCGTAAATATGCTTGGTTGTTAATCATTTTACATATTACAGTTTTAATTTTTACCATAAAAACCCAATTTCTGATTATATGCATGGTGTCTACTCTACTTACTACTGCAGTCTTAAGCATTAATTTGAAATGAAACTAGGTTATTAACATAAATTTTAGACTGCTAGCGTTTAATATAAAATTACACAATACCCCATTCCCACATGAAAAATTTATGTTAACATGTGAAGGCAACACCTGTATCAAGGGCAGATTCACTGCTCACTAGACAAGTCATCCAAGCAAATACTGCATAAGCTGACCATGATCTCTAAGAAGTTAATCCAATTTTCTAAGAAATTCACTTTTATACATTCTTTACATAAAACTAGTGTTATAATATTTATTCATTTAGTCAGGGCTGGAGGAGTGGCAGAGATGATCACAGAACAAAGCACAGTAAACAATACATAGCAGTCACATGCTCAACCACTAAACTATAAGGTCACCCTACTTACCAACAGTGAAACACTAGGAATTTGTGACAGCTTTTAAATGTTTTTATAAGTGCAAAAACCCAAAGTTAATCTCTAGAAGTATTTCTTGATGTTTCCAACATGTGCACAGCACCAGGAATTTATAACTTAGGTATGAGTAACAAGCTTGAGATCTTTCTCATTGGGTGACCTTGGATGGCAATGTAAGGTTTAATTACACACACTTAGAACAACCTTGTCAGGAGTTATTACAGTATCCTTAAGTACGGAGAGAAACTTATTTCTGCCAATCCACAACTGAGCCATGTTAATTTGCAGCCAATGATGACTGGAGGTATTTTTCCAAAGCAAATGAATCCGACATCTCTTGCATAAGTCGCAAAGTGGCACTTAAATGAACCACACATCATGGTTAAAGGATCATCTACCAATACCTTCTTCAGGTGTGGACAATTAAGATCTTAAAACCAACAGAGGCTATCTTTCTGAAGTGAGCTTTAATATAAAAGAAATCAAGCACATATAAAACTACATTATGAGGTACTTTCTAGTTTACCAGGTTTCCATTAGATCCAACTGGTTTGTTGGGTACATGATAATGATAATTTGCTGCACAAGATGAAACACGCCATTACAGTTCTTACCTGTCATGCACACTGTAGTCTTTTAACCTATTCACAGTTGATGGGACATTTTTGAAAAAAATGGGACCTATCTATCTGATATTTAGTGAGAAGCTTTCTGAACTGAGAAAAGTATGATATATTATGGGTTTGATCTATGGATGGCTGAGAGTAGTAAAGGGGGGTTGCATGCTTTAACATCTGGCAATGTGGATCTATCTCTGGAAAATATCTATCATCCAAGGGTGAAGCAATTGCGTTTCCTTTTACATCAACGACTGTTTTGAAACAATACTACTGTTCAGTCATGCTTCCGGTTCACACAATATTTTTAATTACTGTGATGCAGATGTCCACCAAACTTCAAATACTGCAAAAAAATGTGGTACATCAAAGTCATCTTCAAATCTTATGTTGAAAATTTGTGTACAATATTTCACAGCTTTCATTGTTCTGAGAGTGTCTCGGTACCATTGAATTGAAGTTTACCAATTTTGGATTTCAAATTTATTGGTTTCATAAATATTACTGTATTATTTTTCCTTTTTAAACATTCGTATAGAGCTGTAGTAAAATTTGTCTTGTTACCCTTTACTATGACAGATCAAAAGTAAAAAATTTGCATCTCAACTTCACCCCACTAGGGTGAATTTGATCCATTATCTGTTGTGATAATTGTGGATTGTTTGACTAGTGTGACTTGACACTAACAACTGAGAAGTAAATATTGCATAATTAAATTTCTGTGCTTGTCATCCTGATGATACTTTCCAACCAACATTTTACTTTGAGAACCCTAGATTCAAACGAAAACATAGAGCTGGTTAAGTTTGTAAGACTTTGGTTCCACTTCAACTTTCAGAATGAAACTTCATTTCTGTGTGTGAAATCTTATTGGACTTAACTGCTAAGGTCATCAGTCCCTAAGCTTACACACTACTTAACCTAAATTACCCTAAGGACAAAAACATACACCCATGCCCGAGGGAAGACTCGAACCTCCGCCGGGACCAGCCACACAGTCCATGACTGCAGTGCCTCAGACCATAAACTTTATTTTTGTTGGAAGTTTATTAATCATGAAAGGTTTAATACAGCCACAAATGTTATTATTACAGCCCAGTGTGCTTCCAAACCAAAGAGGAGACATGAAAATAATTTCTGTCTATCATTCACACAGCACACAGCTTGAATTAAGTACAATGGACTCCAACAAAGCAAGCAAATCATGGACATGGCCATTGCCGGAAATGCAACAAATAGACAGAGTCACATTCCAATTGATACAATGGAGGCACATAGATAAATGCCAAAACTTGCTCAATGAGGATCTGTGAACACAAGGTCGATAAATGTTGTTGTTAAGGAGGAAATCACAACTTACAAAATGTATTAAAACAAAGTAACAAAACAAAATTGAGCAAATTTGTTTTTCTGTACCAATTTTTATGATTAAATGTGCTTTTGAGTGTTCTGCCACACGTCCATTTAGTTCACAGTATTACGTTGACAGACCTGGGTGCGTTTCAGGAGCTCTAAGTTTCACTGTTGCGTGCTCATTGACTCCAACCATGCTGAATTATTGTATGGTCTCACTTATTTGTAACCAAGTTATTTTCCCACCCCCTTTTGATATTTTTTTAAGAGCTAGCATTGCTATTGTGTCAACTGCAAATTCAGCATTCTCTAGCTGGTGGATGTTATGGCTAGTGACACAAATAAATTGTGTGCCAGATCCCAAGCATTATTTAAACTAATCCCACTGTCTTTGTTTAATAGGTTTTCTGATATCTTCATTTTAATGTATGAACTATGCTGTCCCACAGAGTTCACATCACAATACTGGTTTCATATTTCATTTCACAATTTTATTTGATGCAGTGCTTGGTGACAGCTGGTTTGCTCTTTTTTACTCATATTTCTGGTGCTCCTTACATCTCTCCTTGACTGTTCAGACAGTCTGCCCCGTTAAGAGATGCAACATTCACATGAAATATAATATACACCCAGATTTTGAGGACCTAGAGCAACATTACAAAGCACAGTTTTTATCTTATGAGGATGAAACACCAAGTGCCATGCCCTGATTTCTCAGAAACTTCATTCAGTTGAAGAGGGGTCAAAATAATTGGACACTGTTTACCTGTACATACTCTATCCTTTATGAGTAAACAATGGTAAACTGAGGAAATTCTAGTGCCTTTTAGTGTGTAAATAGTACAATTGAAGCAATGACACAGTAGCTAGTGCAACAGCTTCATATTTTGTGCCCCATGTTTAAAACCCAGTTATTTTTATTTTTGTTGTTCATTTATCCGCCCCCAACCATAGAAGTTTACAACAAGGTGGTTTTCCAGTTTATATTCAAATAGTGTTGGCCATATTTGCCTGGTGAATGAATTATAGGAAGAAGAATAAATCAATGAGAAAAACCCTTCACTGAAAGTCCTGTTTATCTTTACTGAAAATGAACAACAAGTGCCAATTTTTAGAAAAATGATGCTACATTACACATGGTTTGCAGTGAATTTATTACCTACGTGGGGAAATCATCATCAATCATAATGCTGTTTCTTTCCAAAGTGAAATTCATATGGAGAATTTTCAGCAGAAAAAATAATTTAAAATATTTGCTAGGCCTACTATTTTTAGGCAAGTTCAAACCTCTTATTTCTCTGAATGAAATCTAAACTTACATAATATTTATCTGGTGGTGTAATTCTCAACCGGCTGTTATCTGTAGTATTTTTAAAATTTTCCAAACGAATGACTATAGGTGTTTCACTTTCAGAATTCAAAGACTTCTCATTTCCTGTGATGAATTATGGTTTATAAATTTATTTTCCAAAACACTGCAATCACTTTCACTTTTAGAATTTTTAATTAGTATTTTACCACGTCTAGGTCAGTAAAATCACTTGTATTCTGAAGTAAATCATAAATCTCGGCTGGTTTATTCGCATAATTTTTCCCAGAAATGCCATCTTCTATGACTAATGTTTACAAAATTTGTACAAGTTTCTTTTAAACTTTACAGTCTAAACACCTATAATGATGACAGAAAACTTAAATTGAATAAACAAACTTCCCTGTGTATTTTAGTAACTTCGGTTACTCACTAGATGGCTTATCAATATTATAAACTCTGTTTTTCTAAAGGTTGATTATTTCAATGTTGGCAGTTCTAGGAAATTTAAGAGTCATAAATGTTGACACTTTGCAGTTCTAGGGTAATTCTTTGATATTTACACCAAAAAATGTCTATTTCTAACAAGGAGGTTAAGTCGAGATCCATATAAGATTTAACAATATAATTACTACTTTTACCTTTAAACAGTTTTTTGAGCTTTTTTGCTAATTAACCATAATTTGCCAGGAATTTATGAATTTTGGGAATATTGCTGGCAATATTCCCTGGGCATATTTCTTCGCTTTTAAATTCCCGGGAATTTTACAACACTACTAGTGAAGATAAAGTAAAATTGTTTACATGGTATTCAATCTTTGAATATGCCAGGATAAATGAGTTGTGTAAGCATGACGACAGTTTCAAAAACATCCACCAAAATTTATATAAAAATAATCACAGCTGAGGGATTCATGAAGTGGAAAATTCAAATTTATTAATCATTTTAAGTTACACCCAAGTCTTTCCTGAACGAGAATATATGAATGTATATTCTTTGACCACTGCTTTGCAAAGTTGGTCAGCCTGATGCAAAGTGAAAAAGTAACAGCTGAGCATCATTACAGCACTTTTTGTTTTACCCTCAGTGATTTGAAATAGGGTAACACTCATTTCACAATATCTTCTTGGCAGAAAATATTTTGAAATGAAGTCACATTCAACATTGACAAATGCAGGAACTGCGATCTACTTCGTAACAAGGAATCGCATATTTTATTGCTTTTTGTTTCACTCTCAGCAATTTAAACTGTTCTCAGGTTCCTGCCTAACCCCACACTCAAACCGTCATGTGTTCTCTAACCAAACAAACATATGTAACATTTAATATTGCAGAACATTCTTCATTCCCTTCATTCCCTTCATTATGAAGTCAAGAATGTGTTAATGCTAAGAAGAACAAAATATTTTCATGTAGCAGGACGAGAACCTACATTGAACTTCATAAACCACAACATTATCCATTACATTAGCACTTTGTCATGTGATATTAATGCCCTGCATCATCATAGCATCTTTTGAAGGAATAAATCTATAATTTATTAATGACATTTAAAGAGAATTGTAACATTTCAAATTTTCAATGCACTATTATCTTTGAACATGGTACTCCTAGTTTTAACCAAAGTATGTTCCATGCTTCATATGTGAACTATTGATGATAACAGGCTTAACAAACATTAAGTCATATGATTAATTATAATAATAATAATTACAAATTTTTTACCAAGAATGGCATGTTTTTATACAGCATATGCATGCATAAATCTTGCAAGAGTTCCATACCTCGTGCTAATTATAGCAATTCCTGCTGTTATTGTGCTTTATGTCAAAGTGACGTTCGCAGAAAGTCTTGTGAAAAGAGTGTTACCATCTGAAATAGTACTTTATTTTATGAAGTTATCTTTTTGTGCTTATATTTTATTCATGCAGACTGTAAAAATAGCAACAATAAGGAACTTTAATAGAAGATTTAAGTTTAAAAAGCAACAGAGGACCTCTGTGCAGATGCTCCAAGTTGCCATGTATCAGTTCTAGCATAACTGCCGATTAATACAGACAGGACCATCCTCCTACCAATGTCAATAGCAGATTTTAAAACCTATCTATAGATACTTAACTAACAAATTACTTGCTTAAAGCAAGTGTGGGAGAACTCTCACTACAACGAAAGCTTCAATAACTGTGTGTGTGGGAATACTTGCCTATAACAGTATTTGTGGTTTTAAAACCCCTAAAAACTGGTGTGATGGATGCAGTTGTGTGTTTGTACATGGGTCAGACAGTACGCTGAAAGTTTTTCAGAAATATGGGCACAGAACCTGGGGTTAACATCACAAATGCTTGTGTCAGTTTACCAGCTGATGGTGTGAAAAGCTGAGGAAAGTGCCCCAAAATGACAAGATACAAGAATTCCGAAGAGTGCCTCCCAACTTACACTGAAGGATACAGAAATCTGCAAAGATGACAGCTACTGACCTCATGAGTTTTAACTTTGCATGTAGATTGAACAGATTTTCCAAAAATTTTAAATGCATTTTACCAAAAGCATGACTTTTTAGCTTTAAATATAATTTTCTTTGAAACTATGTCAATGAAACTTTGTACAACCATGACAAGATAAAAAGTTGCACCAGAATCCATTACATGGCACACTTACTAAGGTCAATCTTCTTCACTTTGGAAGCACCATCGAATTTGTTGGCCCAGTACAAGCTGCGCTGGCCGTGGATGGTCCAGAACAGATCCTGCCCCAGAGCAGTTACTGACGTCGGAGACCCCGACAGCCTCTTGAAGATGTGGTGGTCAATACCTGCAAATATTCAAACTCTACTGCAGTGTGTTTCTACACGTAGAACTTCTGCCACCCAATACTAAATACTCCTTGTGGCAGAAATCTGATTGCTAGTGAACTTTCATTCTATAATGCCTTACAGCATTATCTTCTAAGGCAATTCAACTAAGATCAGAAGAATTTTTGTAGAATAAATATGTAAAGTTAATACGTTTCAGAAACTCCTCAGAAACTAGGGATTATTATATTCACTGTATGTGTTAATCCACTCACTTTATTTGTGCTTAACAGTAACGGCAAATGTAGGATGAATCATGCAATTCACAACCAAAATATACCAGATGTCCAAATTTCCATGTGAATTATACATCCCTATTTGGGGTTCATAATGGAAACCAGTATACTCCTGCAGATGTCAAATACTCCTAACAGACATTGTAAGAGCAAGGTGGGATGCTCTTATCCATTCTTGTACCACTCCTGATGCCAATTTAATTTTTCCTTTTCTGGTCAATAACACACACGCACACAGTAGTTGCAGGAAATTTATTGTTTACGGGGTAGTTTTCAAACTACTGATGATACTATATTTGGATCTGAAGAACTATTCTTGATCGACTATACATGCACACCGTGAAAGATTTTCACGGTTGTTAGCTTCTTATAATGCATTGGAAAGTCCTCATTTTCTTATGGTCAATAATAACTTTTCCCAAAAACTACATAGTCAAAGCTTTTATCCAGCATCCTCAAATCCTAAAATGTAATTATTTATACATTTCAGTAAAGCAGTTTTTCTGTTTATTATATGTGTACTTTTACTTAACTATCTAAGTCCACTTTCTCACAACTTATTGGTTGATTTTGATAATCATGCACACTGTTCTCCCATAAAATAGTGCCCATAATTTTGCCATTTCTTAGTTAATACAGTTTGGAGTTAAACTTATTTTACCTACTGTATCTTTGTACCCACTAAGTTTGCTATTTTATAGTAACAGCTAAAATGTAGTTCAGAAGTATTTTGCAAATTTATAGTTTGTGTAACTCGTGCCTCTATGAATAGGCATCACACACAAAGTATAAGTCATCTTGCAGTTAATGTACGAACCTATGAGGTTCTAGACCTAGCAATGAACTTTGGCACAATGTGTGTTTCTTCAACTGGCTTGTCAGTGCTGAAGAGTGGAATTGTAAACACGCAGTTTGCAAAGAGTTTGAAGATAGTAATACTTATGCAATGAGTCTAAGCTTTATAAGGCCCATGTTGCCACTTTTACTGGAAAGTACTCTTTACAACACAATCAGAGGTTAAAGCAGTAATGAGTGAAAAAGTGAACTTGTGATATTAAGTCACTGTTTATGGTGAACAAACCTATCAATTCACTAAAGACTTTTCAAAATGAACAACAACTAGGCAGTGTGAGAAGTTAGCAATATTACAACATTAAGTAGAAACTTTCTCCAACATCCACGGATTTTCAGAAATTACCTTACTAGGCCCCCTTTGTGTAATTGCCCTTTTAATTGCATGTAGCAAAAGAAAAAGAATTTTGTAAAGAACCTTTCAGCTGAACAGCAGAAAGACTTTTTTTTTAAAGTACAAGGAAAGTTTCACCCAGCATATTCTGTAGAAGAAAGTGTAACCATATTTGGACTTCCACAACCTCGTGGATTTGAAAATTCAAAATAGTCTCCACATGGGCAAAGCACTGTTGCCTCCACAGTTTAATTTTGCACAGACTGCATTGCAGGAATTAAGGAAGCAGCTCCGTTCATAATATGAAAGAATTTCAATATGTGACAATGTATGAAATTCACTAAACTTCAGAAAAACATATGCACAAACAATAAACACTAAACTTTCAAAATTTCTCTTACAGTACGGTTTTTCTTCAATGACAACAGTAGCATGTAGTGATGGTGTTAGTGTAATGCTAGGTAAGAATTTTAGTACTTTATAACAATTTAAGTATGTGTACAAACTATTCAAATGGCATTATGCCAAAGAATTGAGTTGACTGACCTTAACTGCCAGCTGTTGCACAGGACTTAGGTGCAGATCATATTCTCAGCATGTTCAGTGGCCTCAAGCTTTAAGAGCAGTGCAAGCAGTAAGGGAGTCTTACCAAGGTTTGAACACAGATTTTAACAGATGTTCAAATGACATGAGAAAAATTAAGTATAATGAAATAATTCAACAGGTTGCAGAAAACACTATCAAGCTCAATATTTGTGTGCAACAATGTGTTGCTTTCTTTTTTTCTGTTTTCTTCTTTTTGTTTTTGAGATTAGTATTTTTTCAGTACCTCTGAAAGGACATTGCTGCATTCAGTCATATATGGCAATTATGAGGTCAATATGAGCCATTGAACAATTTAAGAAAATGCCAGGTGTTCAAACGAAGGAAGCCAGGTGTTCAAACGAAGGAAGCCAGGTGTTCAAACGAAGGAAGCCAGGTGTTCAAACGAAGGAAGCCAGGTGTTCAAACGAAGGAAGCCAGGTGTTCAAACGAAGGAAGCCAGGTGTTCAAACGAAGGAAGCCAGGTGTTCAAACGAAGGAAGCCAGGTGTTCAAACGAAGGAAGCCAAGAAAGCTATTTTAGAAGGGCTCTTCAGAAACATTTCTCATGTTCCTAGAAGAGAATCGAGCAAAATGACTTCTCAAATAAATAGTAAACAGTTCTGTCAGAGCTTTAGTGATCCTGAGGCTAAGGCTCATTTCAAATTATAAATTCAAATCCTTTATGAACAACGTCAATATTTTGTGCATTAAGAAATGGCCCTGTGACATTGCAAGCCCACTGCTAGAAGGGCAAGAAAATTATTAGGAATGTGAGAATTTTAAAACGTAACTGAAGGTTTCTGACATTATGCAAACAGCAGAGAGAACATTCCTGAAAACCTGAAACCAGTTTGTTGGTGTTGATTCACTCCCTGGAGTACACCAGGAAAACAGCTTGCCACATATTTGGTACTTATGACAACATTGCTTCTTAATTCATTTTCTGCACTCTACCCTTTAATGTTTGCTTCAATTGCGGGACCTCTGCTACATATATGGAACACCAAAAATTACATAAAAGTAGGGATCAAAACACAGGCTTGCTGAGGATAACCAATGCAGAAAGGCTAATTTGCACGTGGCAGCCATGAGTGATGCTTCAAGTCACAGGATCTTTAGCCAAGTCTTATTTCTGTTAGGAATACAGCACTGCAGATAAGGTACTAAATTAATATTAATAAGTGGTGCAGGTCTGAGCACAACAGGAAGGACACATTCTACCAGCTTTCTGTGTACAAAGGGTCAAAGTCTCCTGGTATTAACAAGCTTATGCTCACTGAAAGTAAGCCTTTGAGAAATTCTAAGACTGATGAACCACAGTCCCAGAGTCTAGTACTGCCGGTTCTTTACCGTAGTTGTCTACCTGTTGTCACATGGAAAGTGCACTTTAACCTTCCAAGTTATTGCCACAGACATGACTTGCACGTAATCAATTTAAACCTATCTGTAGTCCCTGTACCCTCCTGACGATTCGCCGAAGTTCTCTGCACTGCCATCTTAGGTAGAGTCCACAGGTCGACGAAGGCACCGCGGACGCCTCTGAGCTCACGAAACGGCCGAACCTGCAGTTGTACCGCAGATCTCTCCCACACAAATGTGAAAATAAACATCTCTTTCATAGCTATACCCACACTGAAGTCTAGGAGATACATTTTCGGCTTTACTGTAATGTAGGTTATTTCACTGTTTCAGTTATGAAGACAACACATTTAAATTGAGCCAATACAGTAACACTATTTAGGAGTTACTAATGCCATGACAAGTGCACAATTACCTACAGAAAGGGCAAATGAAGAAAATTGCGTATAGATTCTGCTTTGGCAGGACCACTTGAAAGTACCCCTACTCCTTTTGTATAACTTGCTTTTGTTTCAGGTAGTATCAAACAGTTCATGTGTTGGACTTTGGAGAGGAAACATATGCTACCATTGCTGAACCAACTGAGCAGTCACCAATGAAATCTATTCACAGCGCGTCAGCTGAAAACTTACTGATGCAAACAATGCAAGTGACAAAATATTGGATACTGAAATGTGTTTTAATTACCGGGGAGCAGCAAATTGCAGCCTGCAGTGCTTTGTTGGCATAATTTCCAAATTCCATGCCTTGCTCAATAGTGTTATTTTCTAATGAATGTGTGACCTACTGCAGTTCACACAGAAGGAATGTTTTCTGGCTCAGGGACAACCTTCATGATGTTAAAGAGTCAAACGAACTCGTCTCACATGACATGGACCAGGAAGTCCCCACACTTTCACTTTTGAAGTCAACATTAATGGAAACTTTTTATCAGATATGCTGGAAACATTGCTGACACTTCAGGCCATTGTTGACAAGGGAACCACAAGCCACTGTTACATCATCACACTTTACTATTCACAAACAAGAGTTTCTGCATGGAACAATGAGGCCAATGGATTGACTCTCCGGCAGCATTAAAATGGGCACCATAAGCCTGTATCCTGTCTCATCAATCACCTCATTAATGGGTAACAATTAAGTTCTGTACAGCCCAACATCACCGCAAGACTAAGAATTGCACAAGTGTACGACTCTCAGAGCACAACAGATTTTCTCCAAATTGTCAAGGATGACAAGGAGATGCACAGGTACCTAAGGCACAACTGTGTCCATACAGAAGCCACTGAGTATCCAGCATTTTTATCTAACCATTGCAGTATGCAGTATACTGTCAACTTAGTGGTACAGAGATTTATGACACCATCTAAATATGCAGTGCTTGATCAGTCCACACAACAACTGCTACTTCAACCAAATTAACTTATGAAACGAAAATTAAAACACGTGCAGCCATCTCTTGTGCATGTCATTTATATAAGTACTTCTCATGTTTCATTAAACGATCTTCAACTCCCTTGACCAATGTAAATTGGGAGTAATCCAATTTTGGGTGCAGTCACAACAGGAGCCAATATTAAATAATCCATGTCTGCCTCTCATTTACATAACAACCACTTTGTTCATCAAGGGACAACTGTTAGGACAACATTCAAACCAGAATGTCAGTCGGTTGATGAACGAGGGGTAGTGTTTGGTAAGCCTGGGATCTATGGACACCAGTTCTTTAACTACGGCTCCTTTTAGGACTGTACACAAGACTAGATTCCTCCTAATTTACATTGGTCGTAGGGCATAAGGATGGTATTATGGAACATCAGAGCTGATTGCATAAACAACAACCTGCAGCTGTCTCTCATTTAAATTTCATTTCACATTGAACAGCTGAAGCCGTGGCACTTAAAATACTAAATTCCTTCATCAAAAATTTTTATAGCAGGAGTGAATTGTTTATGTAGCTTGGAGAATTGTCCACTTTGCAGAAAGTGCAAATGTCACAGTTACGTGTCAGTGTGAAAATTTTAATGAGCCTACGCTTTCAGATATCTGTTATAAAGTTTTTTTAGGGACACGAATGGTATAAATACACACTGCTTTCCCTGCATCTTGCAACTGGGCCTGTATCCTGACTGCTTACGAGATATTACAAATGACTGAAGCGATTTCATAAATTCACTGTAGCTCCATTCATTGACATATGGTCACGACACACTACAGATACGTAGAAAAACTCAAAGTTTTGTTCAGCTGAAGCCGCACTTCAGGTTTCTGCCGCCAGAGCGCTCGAGAGCGCAGTGAGACAAAATGGCGACAGGAGCCGAGAAAGCGTATGTTGTGCTTGAAATGCACTCACATCAGTCAGTCATAACAGTGCAACGACACTTCAGGACGAAGTTCAACAAAGATCCACCAACTGCTAACTCCATTCGGCGATGGTATGCGCAGTTGAAAGCTTCTGGATGCCTCTGTAAGGGGAAATCAACGGGTCGGCCTGCAGTGAGTGAAGAAACGGTTGAACGCGTGCGGGCAAGTTTCACGTGTAGCCCGCGGAAGTTGACGAATAAAGCAAGCAGGGAGCTAAACGTACCATAGGATGGTGCTCCACCGCACTTCCATCATGATGTTTGGCATTTCTTAAACAGGAGATTGGAAAACCGATGGATCGGTCGTGGTGGAGATCATGATCAGCAATTCATGTCATGGCCTCCACGCTCTCCCGACTTAACCCCATGCGATTTCTTTCTGTGGGGTTACGTGAATGATTCAGTGTTTAAACCTCCTCTACCAAGAAACGTGCCAGAACTGCAAGCTCGCATCAACGATGCTTTCGAACTCATTGATGGGGACACGCTGCGCCGAGTGTGGGAGGAACTTTATTATCGGCTTGATGTCTGCCGAATCACTAAAGGGGCACATATCGAACATTTGTGAATGCCTAAAAAAAACTGAGTTTTTGTATGTGTGTGCAAAGCATTGTGAAAATATCTCAAATAATAAAGTTATTGTAGAGCTGTGAAATCGCTTCAATCATTTGTAATAACCCTGTACATAAAGTGCAGCATGAACATTTACAGGTTTACTTTTATCACCCAATAGCATCCCACAGACACCGAAAAATTGGCAGAATCTTGAGAAACCAGCTATTCACAAAACCCTGCTTAAGAAATATCTGGAATAAGCACTGACAAATTTCAGAATACACCACAGTCTTTTACATGTCACTCCAGTTATGAGCACGAGGACTGTATTATGTGTTTCAAGTACAGAGGTGCTTAAGTAATCATCCACTCAAACACTGACTACTTCCTGTAGTATTTTCATGCAAAGTTGTACAATGGGACATACTTTCTACCCTACATTTATTAACAGTAGTTTGCAGACCATGGATACAAATGTGCCTGACGTTCAGTCACAGGACATACCTACAAATTAAAACCTTGCAATCTCACTGCACAATATTTACAGTGAAGATGTGCTCAGTTTTTCAACTATAGAATAAGGAGAACAACACAGTCTTGGCTGTGATGAAATTATTGTTTGTTTATTCATCAATGAGTCATTTCTTGCATAATTCGAGGCATCTTCAGATTGGTTGATGTTGATAAGCAAGTTGAAAATATCTATGATAAAACATCTACAAAAATAAATTTCGTTCATGAGGATGTTTTATTGATATCCATAACTTAATCTGAAGATGTCTTGAATTAGGCAAAACACACACCACTGATGTACAAATAACCAGTAATTTCAACACTGCAACCGAAAGTCTTCTCATTCTATATACTTGTTGCTGTACCTGAATACCATAGAGCGTGGAAAAACTTTTATACTTTTAGAACAGTTTTGTCACTACTTTATGCAGGTACATTAACAGTTTAGCTATTATTACCATCAGAGGCAAGACTTCCTATGGTGTTCATCCCTGAATCTGCCACAAAGACTCTGTCCAGGCTGCTGTCGTACCAGAGTGTCACATAGGGCCCTGACACTTCCTCCAGCACATGGACACGCTGTCCAGAACCGTCCATCAGGATCTTGTCCACATGCACATGTGAAGACGAACCGAAAGCCACAAACATGTATCTGCAGCACAATACCAGTCACAGTTCATGTTACGTTAGTTTCTTATTTTTATGAGATGTACAGCATTCTTACTAAATCTAGTATTCCTTACAGCAGATTTGAAACCAACAAATTGTACAGGGCAGTCAGCTTCAAATTTTTTAAATTGTTGCCTGCCAAATCATTTGGTTTTTACAATATTTCAAAATACATCAAAACAGACTGCTAGACAACACAGTTAAGACCTGAAGTACTGAGTAATGGAAATGGCTTAGGTCTGGTTGTATGCGCTAACTTAGTACAAACAAAAATGCTAGAGAAAGGAAACACTGAACCAACCAATACCCTGTCCTCTCTCATCCACTTCAAAATGGCAGACATAACTTCTCATGGAATTCCAATATGCACAAAATAGACACTATGAGAATTTTAATTAAGTTCATGAAATTCTAACCAAATTATCACCTATTAATATGAAGGAGACCTTAGCCCATGCTACAGATTCATCACAACTATTTCCATTTCACACAATACAGGAGGAAAATTATCAGGGATCGGTCTCATTTCAGTTTGTGTGGATGAAACCACACAATCCAAATAGGTAAAGGGTTAAAGCTGAGGTTTGGTTTCATGTTCAATCAACACAAGAACAGTTCTGGAACCCCATGTTCACAAAAATAGGAAGTTCATTGCAGCATTTACTATCAAACCCAATGAAAGTGCAAAGATAGTTCCTGGTGCTACATGTTTACACACTTCAGCACTTTATATTTTCCTTCTACGCACTGAGCGCTAGATGAGTTGTCATACTTTGCATGTAATAGTTATGAATTCTGTACAAGGGATGATCAGCAAAGGCATTCTTTCTCGTTGCTTCTGTGACAGTTTCCTATCTGTACCATGAAACAAAGTGAGAGTTTGCATGTATAATGCTCACAGGTGGCAGCACATGCTTTACAGTAGGTTGGTAGTAACGTTCTACAGATGTGATGCAAGAGGAGCAGTATGGCACAATGGAAGTCCATGTTTGTTTAAACAAATGCAAAGCTGCAGCAAGCTTACAGTGAAGATGCACTACTTTGTGCAACAGTTTTTAAATGGTCAACCTGTGTGTTAAACAAGGTGGGCTTTGTGTTTTGGGTGCTACTGTGACAAGTCAATGTCACCAGGGTGCTGTGACTGTCCTTAAGCATCAGCACCTCTATGCAGTGCTGAAAATTTCACATGTCAGTTTCTTTACAATTATAGGATCATATTCCTATGACCCATACTTTTACCTGTTGGGTGGCACATCTTCCAATCCAAACAACAGGCTGTGCCAGTAGAGACAAGCCATGAGGTGCTGCATCTCTTATGATTTGGGGGGGGGGGGGGGGGGGGGGGCAGAGATGTGTGTGTGGAGTCTAATATCACCAATGATGAGTCATGGATCAGATGGATCATGAACCTGAGGGGAAACAAGCCCAGCACAGTGTGGGAATTGCTCAGTTTTCCAACACCAAAAGATAGGTGAAAGTTGTTCCATCTGCAGGGAAAGTGATGGCAATGGCATTTTTTGACTGTCCTGGAATGATTTACCAGTGTGCAGTTCCCTCACACTATTGTTACAGCAGCATACTGCAAATCAGTATTAGCTAAAATGATGAAATGCACTGCAAGAGAAGACCAGAAGTTTCTCTGACTGGACAGCAATGTGTGGATTCATATCACAAACCAAGTCTTGCAGTTTCTGGTTTAGTTAACATTACCTGTTTACTGCATCCATCTTCTAGCCCCAATCTTGTACCACACCATTTTCTTTTCAATTCCTGTCAGTAAAAGCAATTCCTTGGGGCATTTTAATTTAGAAATCTACACAGTGTTCAAGGAAAGTGACAATTCTCAAGGACCTGACAAAAAATGGTCTGCACTGTGTGTTCGAGCACTGGCAGAGATGCTGTAAAGAGTGCATTTCAGTAAGAAGGAAATACTTTGAAATAGATGCTAAACTGAAATTGACTAATAAACATCTGTGAATAAAATTAGTCTCCATCTGTTAATCGGCCCTCTTAATTTGTATGACGAGTGACTCACTGGAGAAACCAGAGTAGTAGATATCAGCTAACATGCTACATGAAAACATTTTCATGCCTTTTACATGAACAAACAGCAGCATTATTATTTTAATGCCACATATTTATACACAGGGGGCAAATCGGCACAGTAAAGCCACAGTCAAAGTATTTAAACAATTGCACAAACCCCAGAGGCAAGAATACATGCTATGAGAAACTCATCACACGCTCCAGTGGTCAGCTGCAGAACAACCACAAAGGTAATGAGGCTTTATGTTGCCTGTGTCATGGCTAAGCATATAAATTTAAATGGACATCTATAGCAGACTAAATTGTTAGGCCATTATAGCACTTATGACAGAGCACTATAACATTGTTACTGCAAGCACACAAAATTCATTAACAACTTTAATGCTATTACTCCTTTCCCAAGAAAGGAATGTCCTGGCAGTAAGAGAAATCATGTTGATTCATACATCTGGAGCAATAATTAATCAAAAGAATGCAAATCATTATAGTCTAGCATTATTTAGGGGAAAACTTTATAATGGTGAGTGAACATGATGTAAGATACAAGTTACATAGAGGGGACACTTCAGGAAGTATGTAGTGTAACTGGAAGAATTCACACCAGGATGAATTAACATCAGCTTTGAATAATATTTGGGAACCCTAGATCAGGAGATTCCATGGTAACGTGGCATAATAGTCTGCTGTTGTTAAAACCAATCCCTAGAACAAGTTTAAATTGGTAAACTGGTAGGACACAGAACTTCAGGAAACACCTCTATAGCTCCGAGAATATGTAATTGTGTGTTTTATACACAGGAGTAAATGAAACTGTTCTGGTTCTATGATGGTAGATCCTGTTAAGTCAGAGTTCAAAATGGCAAAAAAGTATTCTACCAGCTGTCAACAACCAGCCAAGTTCTTACTATTGCGAGATAATTATAGCGAAAAATTCACTGAAGGTAAGAATGAAGTTAAGAACTGCTGACCAAAAACCAGCTTCCAGGAGCCAATCTGAACTGCCCGTAGCCATATACATAAACACACACTAAGTGAAGGTTCGTACTGTCCAGCAAGTCATGTTACTAGTCACATTTACATTTACATTTACAAGCAGACAAAGCAAACTGCCTTGTCGATAGCTCTTTACACCGAGACTGATTAATCCTCACAGCTGATACATACCCCTGATCTGGGACGACGGCTACACTCAGTGGCGGTTCAGCCCCCGTGCTTCTTAACAACACAGCCACAGTCTTCGTGTTCATGCTCATCGCACTCACTGTTGCGAGCTCAGCATCGCTCCAGTACACATTGTTACCATACGAATCTGTGAATGTCACTTGTAAGTCAGAAGAAAGTGCCATTTACTTACATCATCACGATGAAACAGTCCATCCTACTCACCATATGACAAGCTCGTAATCCTCCCAATTCCTTTCTCGAGAAGTGGTCTAATTAAATTAGTAGACATCGCCATTGAGAACAATTTCTTCTCTTCACTCTCGCTCATTATTAGCACATCTAGAAGCAGTAATATTAACATTAAGTTTTATGCATTCACTTTCAACATTTCTGTGGTTGGTTAACATTAAAGGTTTAGAAATTTCTTGCAACACAAGTTCAATAAGGAACCTATCCACTCCATTTCGGCAACTGCATAGTTAAATTCAAATAGGAGTCACACATTAGGTGAACAAAATAAGCTAAATATCAAAATATGGCCAACAGTCAATAGAGCTGCCATGGCGCACTAACAATGAGCTTCTATACTGCATTTTCCAAACACCTTTTTAAGGTCTCATTACACTACAGGTGGGCATTCCCAGCACAAAATTTTAGGAATGATCATAAGACAAAAGGAATGAAACCCTCTGAATCTAAAAATCTAATTGTCAACCACACCTACAAATTACATATAAGGGTTGGAACTAACAGCACAAACCTTTACCAACTATTCAAGATACTAAGGCTTATTTCCCAACGATTTGTACAACAATATAGTAAGTCCCATTATCACATAACAAAATGTTAGTATGGCAATGTTTCTCTTTGCTGTGTGAAAGAGGATACATTGACGTCAATTCTTGCATTCACTCCTTGTTAACATTTCATGAAAATGCTTGCTTTTACAATGTAGGAGGAGTTAAGAGGAAACTTCTAAAAATTTGTGAGCTATTTCAGAAGACTAATCTTACATGGGAAGGTATTTTCACATACCTCCACCCAATCACGTTTTTCAGTGTTATTGCATTAATCCTTATTTCTTGAAAATTAATAACCAAACATCTTGCAATAGTCTCTTCAGGGATCACTGGATTCCTACACCTTAATGCCAATACATACTCCCTAATGGTATGTGGTTAAGAAGGGACTTAGGATGAACTGACCAGTTCACAACTGTAGTACTTGAGTATAAGGGCGCAGAATTATATTTTTAGTTGCAATAGGTAGAATGCTTGCACACCTGCCATTTTAAATAATGGAGTAATCATGCTCAGTGACATATGATTAGCTCGAATAATTTAGTTCTGTATTTAATGCTATTCCGCATTTGGTTTGTGTTGTTCTATGTCCAACATGCTCCTGGGACATTATGGGGCACCATGAGACTACTACCTGACGTGCTTACATTATCACAGGTGTCAGTGTGCATTATCAAGGAGCTCCTCCCCCGTCTGAAGTTCCATGCTTCTCAAGAATGAAGAGCTGAGATGCTGGACACCAAACCAGCAAGACGTGTTAAGCAGACCTTGTCTAATTGCACATTTACTATTCAATTTGGAAAGGTTATCTTAACTCTTACTTCCCAAATAATAAATGGTTGCTTTTGAGAACTTTATTCCTCCACATTCATTCCAATATAAATTGATCAGTACAAGAAGATTAACTTTAAAGTGAGGCTTCCATCAAGTTTCAATCCCGTGGTCAAGACAGTTATTGGTAACCACCTTAACAGGCAGAAATTTCCATACAACTTTTGCATTACAAGCCAAAACAGGCAGTGGATTTTTCTAATCCAGGGCAAAAAAAAAGAGTTAAAGTTTCCCAGTAGATCAGAAAAATTCCCAGACATCCAGAGAAACTGGAAAGAATTCTTTATTCTCTATTGCTCCTCAAAGTAATCAAAATGTGGACTAGAGGACAGTGTTCTGCGAAGAGCTAATTTCCACTGGTAAATACCACTTACACAAGGAAAATGCTGAGGTGACAAGCAGCAGAGTTTTATGATTTCAGTGTACCTGCTTTTCCCCTCATATGCACACAAATAAATAGAGAGACTTGGAAATAATTTCCATATTTACCACTGAAGATATGAACGTCATGCCTAATTGATGGTAAATATTTTTTTCATTGACAGCTTGTAGTGGCCACTTCCTATTTTTTGTATGCAATTTGTTCTATAAATCCAATTATGACGCACCATCTCCAAGGAGGTGAAATATCGTATTTACTCGAATCCAAGCCGCACCTGAAAAATGAGACTCGAAATCAAGGAAAAAAAAAATTCCCGAATCTAAGCTGCACCTGAAATTTGAGACTCTAAATTCAAGGGGACACAAGTTTTAGGCCGCACCTGCAAATCGAAACAAAGTTGGTCCATTGTAATATGAGACACAATTTAGGTCGAATGAATGACAATACAGCAACAGTAGTTTGGTACGAGTCTTAAGCTTAGCAGTTGAGCTTTACCAGGTAGCCATTGCTATGCGTCAGGTGCTCCGTCCCTATTTATATGGGAACCCTTCCTTTTTCACGTGCTTCGTCTGGTTTAAATTGATTGCTTATTTTTCTTTGATCTGATAAGTGCCGTTCTGGAAAAAAAGAAAAAAAAAAAAAAAAAAAAAAAAAAAAAAAAAAAAAAAAAAAAAAAAGAAGAGAGAGAGAGAGAGAAAAAAATCGTCTCGTTAGCGGAACAATGGCAAGACTGCTATTTTTTGTTACTTACACTGCTCCTTTCTTTTATAATGGTCAACAAGAACCAAATAATAGACTGCATATGATAGAAGATGTTCTGAACGAGAGTTTAGCAAAACTTTTTCTCCGTTTGAAAATCTTTGCAGGTGCCTCTTTAACACATTACATTCTGCACAGAAATTAGAGTCATCTTAGATTCAAAAATCTAGTCAATTTTCATGCTTCATTTCTGACTATCACTATCAGGCATAAGAATAATACGAATATAAAGATGACATGATATGATATGTACATTCTTCCATGTTTGCTGTTGTCCCACTCTAGTTTCATAGTTTATTAGGCAGACAGGATTTAAATGAGATAGCAGCAAACACAAAAGAATACATGGCAAAATGTTTATATTCGTATTATTCTTATGGTGAGGAGAATACTGCATGTGATTCACAATTCATAAAATTTCCTACTAGCGATCATCTCTTCTGACAGCTAGGAAAACATTCAGAACGTAGAGTTGGCCATATTAACAAACATCCCAAACAGTCTTGCCAGTAGGATTTTCGTAGTACATTGAAATGCTGCTACATTCGAAGATGAACAATACGGAATTTGCTGGTTGGTTGGTTGGTTCGTTTTGGGGTTTGATGGGGGCTAAACATCGAGGTCATCAGTCCCCAGTTAAAAACAGACATACTTGTAAAAGGCCTATACAGTAAAAGCATAACCTCTGCACCAAGACGGAGGGAACACCAAGGGGTACAGAGCTAAAATACACCGCAGTGACACAAAATAGAGGACACTTAAAAGGAGCACAGCAAATAGTTGACTAGAGTAAAACAGACTACAGTGGTTGATGGATCAGGTAAAAGGTCAACCACTCAACTACAAACAAAGAACCTCCAGCTGGAAAGTGTTGATAGAGAGACCAACACAACTTGTTACCATAAAAGGAAATATTTCGGTATCCACGTCACAAAAGTCTGTGGAGTGGGTGTAGCCTGAGAAACCATGCTAGAGCACCCACACTAGAGCGAGTGATAAAACCCAGCTGCACAGATAAAATGTAAAACTGAGTCAGCTATAGAGGCATTGTCACCGAGAATTAAAGGAAGTGCAGCTGGTAAATTAAAGGACTGCCGCAAGGGGACTAAAAGGGGCAGTCCAGCAGAAGATGGACCACTGTCAGCCCTGCATCACAGCGACACTTGGGCAGGTTCTCACAGCGAAGGAGATAGCTGTCGGTCAACCGCGTATGTCCAATTTGGAGATGACAGAACAACTGAGTCCCCATATGTGCCCCTCAAGGACGAGTTCCACATGGCAGTGGACGACTTGACCGTGCAGAGCTAATTTGGCGTGTTCCAGACAGACCATTCAGAGCTCCAGACATCGCAGACCTTGCGTTGTAGGGCTGATCGGAGGCCTCTTTCCACGAGATCAAGCTCCAGGTGCGATGAAGTGGTGGCCCGCTTGGCCAACCGATCGACACTTTCGTTTCCTGGAATGCCGATGTGGCCCGGGGTCCACACAAACGTCGCCGAACGACCACACTCGGCGAGAGCAGAAACAGCATCTTTAATACCGCGCACCAAAAGGTCCCAAGAGAAACACTGGTCGAGTGCTTGCAATCCACTCGAGGAGTCACTGCATATGACAAATGACTCCCCAGGGCAGGAGAAAAGGTGAGCGAGTGCACAATAAAGAGCAACCAGCTCCGCAGTGAAAACATTGCTCCCACAAGGCAGGAAATGCTGCTCAACGTAGTCGCCGTGGATGAAAGCAAACCCAGTGTGTCCATCGACCACAGAACCATCGGTGTAGACTACATCTGCATCGCAAAATGAGGCAAAAAGAGCCAGGAATTGTTGACGAAGACTGGCAGGTGGAACGGAGGGCTTGGAGTCGCAGGACAAATCCAAGCAAAGCCGCAAGCAAGGGGGGGGGGGGGGGGAGACCAAGGAGGGGTAGAAGAAAAGGGCCAGAAGCATGGGGAAGGGGAAAGGACTCTAGTGACGAGAGAAGGGAACGAATGCGGACCGCGATCAAGAGACGTGACCTAGGCCGCCGTTGTGGGGAGGGGAGTGCAGAAGATGGAAAAAGGAGCCTGTGGTTTGGGTGGTCAGGCGAGGCATAGATGCAGGCGATGTACGACGCAAGCAACTGTTGGCGGTGGAATCGTAGGGGAGGGATTCCAGCTTCTACAAGAAGGCTGGTCACCGGACTAGTGCGGAAGCCACCTGCTGCCAGTCTAAGGCCACAACGGAGAATTGGGTCGAGGATCTGCAACATTGAAGGCGCTGCCGAGTCTTACACCACACTCCCTTAGTTGAGACGGGAATGGACTAAGGCATTGTAGAGTTGTAGGAGGGTTGTTCGTGCAGCCCCCCCAAACGGTGTGGCGGAGGCAGCGAAGGATATTGAGGTGCCGCCAACACCGTTGTTTAAGCTCGCGAAGATGAGGTGTCCGAGTGAGCTGAGCATCAAACGGCATGCCGAGGAAGTGATGCATCTCCTGGAGTTCATTGGCAAGGTAGAGCTCTGGATGGAGGTGGACCGTTCGACGATGACAGAAATGCATCACTCGGGTCTTAGAGGATGAGAACTGAAAACCACGGTTGGATGCCCAAAAATGTGCCTTACGGATAGCTCCCTGCAGCTGTCGTTCAGTGGCACTGATGCTTGGGGAACTGTAATAAAGACAAAAGTCATCGGCATATAGAGAGGAACAGACCAATGAGCCCACCGCAGCCACAAGATCATTCATCGCCACCAAAAAGAGGGGAACACTGAGAACCGAGCCCTGCGGGACACCATTCTCCTGAATATGAGAACAGCTAAAATGTGCGCCAACTCTAACCCGGAAGGAGTGATTGGAGAGAATATTCGGCAGAAAAATCGGAAGTGGACCCCGTAAGCCCCATTCGTGCAGCGTAGCAAGGATATGATGGCGCCAGGTGGTATCGTACGCCTTCCGAAGATCAAAGAAAATAGCAACTAGATGTTCTCACCGAGTAAAAGCTGTACGAATAGCTGACTCTAGCGAGACTAAATTGTCGATCGCAGGGGGGGGGGGGGGGGGGGGGGCGGCCCTGACGGAAGCCCCCCTGTTGCTGTGCTAGGAGGCCCCGAGCTTCGAGGATCCACCTGAGTGTGAGTCACCATCTGTTCCAGGAGTTTGCACATAACGTTGGTAAGGCTGATACGGCAATAGCTATCAACCACCAGCAGATCTGCAACAGGTTTCAGCACTGGGATGGTAATGCTATCCTGCCAATGAGCTGGGAAAATGCCCTCTATCCAGATGCGGTTAAACAGGGCGAGTAATTCACCCTGACAGTGCGCCGAGAGATGGCGAAGAAACTGGTTGTGAATTCGGTCTGGACCTGGAGAGGAATCGGGGCAAGCTGTAAGGGCACTTTGGAACTCTTATTCACTAAACGGGGCGTGCGAAACGACAACTGCGTATGCCCAGCGTGCTCTTTAATGGTGCGGAATTCTGCACTGTAGCCTGCTGTAGCGGAAATAAGAGCGAAGTACTCTGCCAGATGTTCAGCGATGGCGATTGGGTCAGCACAAAGAGTACCTTGAAGAGAAAGGCAAGGGACAGACACTTGAGGGCAACAGCCAAAAATGCACCGAACCCGTGGCCACACCTTAGATGGGGAGGTGTGAGAACCTATGGTGGCAACATATCATTCCCAGCAGTCCTGTTTGCTCCGCCAGATTAACCGCCGAGCCTGGGCCCACAGCCGTTTAAAGGCA
The DNA here is from genome assembly GCF_021461395.2 of Schistocerca americana. Classification (NCBI taxonomy): domain Eukaryota; kingdom Metazoa; phylum Arthropoda; class Insecta; order Orthoptera; family Acrididae; genus Schistocerca; species Schistocerca americana. The sequence goes on along the minus strand of NC_060122.1, from coordinate 26,438,809 downwards.
ACCAGATTCTCTAGGGAAGGATGATGCCGGTGTCGTTGCAGGGCTCGCCGATGGTCCCGGATAGCTTCTGCAATCTCTGACGACTTATGCCTTAGGGTACTGGAAGAGCACGGGACAGTTGCCTCAGCAGCAGAAACAATGGCCATACTGACCTCGTCCACTGCCAAATCAATGTCACCAGGAAGCGGAGCGATGGCCATAGTAGCTGAGGTGTAGGCTAACCAAACAGCTCCATGAAGAGACCATCGTGGCAGCTGGTCAGGTGGGTTGGGATTGAAGAAGAGAAACCAGGATAGGAAAGCGGTCACTACCACAGAGGTTGTCGTGGACCTTCAAACTGAGGTACGGAAGAAGACCTGGGCTGCTAAGAGAGGTCAATGGCCGAGTATGTGCCACGAGTCAAGCTAAAATATGTGGGAGCACCAGTGTTAAGGACGCAAATGTCCTGTACCAAGACAGCCTCAATGTTCCTACCCTGGCCCGAGATCTGGGCCCACCCCATAAAGGGTGGTGGGCATTAAAGTCCCCCAACAGGAGGAATGGCAGGGGGAGCTGGGCGAGCAACGAAGCTAGGTAAGCAAGAGGGACAACCTTATCCGGGGGAAGGTAGAGGGAACAGATGGTAAGCTCCATTCCTGCCCGGATTCTAACAGCCACAGCCTCGAGAGCCGTGTGAAGTGGTACTGGGGTACTAGGAACAGTGGCAAGAACATAAACACAGGCACCACCAGACACCCTGTCATATTCTACACGGTTCTTATAGTAACCCCAGTAGCCACAGAGGGAGGGGGCCCGCCAAACAGGAAACCAGGTTTCCTGTAGGGCCAGGGTTGGCGTTACATCTCAATGACATATGCCCAAACCTCCAGCACTTAAAGCAGCACATGGGAGGACGGATGTAAGGCTTAACATTATATCGATATATCACCACCTTGACCTTCTCGGGCCGGGTTTCTCCCTCAAAAGCCAAGACGAAGGCGCAGGTGGTGACCCTACTATCTTTACATCCCCTGAAGACATGTCGTATAAAGTGGACACCGCAACATTCCAGATTTGCACGGAGCGCGTCATCAGACTACAACAACAGGTCATGATTAAAAGTAAGTCCCTGAACCATATTGAGGCTCTTATGAGGCGTAATGGAGACTGCAACATCACCGAGCTTGTCACAAGCAAGCAATGCTCGTGACTGCGCTGGGGAAGCTGCCTGTATGGGGATTGCTCCAAGATATCATTTTAGACATGCCCTCAACTTCACCAATCTTGTCCTCTAAATTTTCCACAAAAAACTGAGGCTTTGTGGTCAGAAATGAGTCCTCATCTGTTTGGCTGCAAACCAGAAATCGAGGAGAATACGTCTCACCAGGTAATTTAGACCGCCGTTCCTCCCCTGGTGTGGACAGGGAAAGGAACGATTGGGTGTCATACTGTAAAGCATTGAACTTTCCTTTCTTAGAGACTCATGCTTGCGTACTATTCGTACTTCATTTCATGGTGGTCCCATGAGCAGCTAGGGGAAGGAATGTCCACCCAGACAGAGCCCCACTTTTCTGGGTAAGCCTAATACAACGAGGGGGGGGGGGGGGCAGGTTCCCCAGAGGTCACCCACCCGCTAGCAACTGTTCTATCTCAACAGCCATGCGTCTCCTTGGTGCACAGCACACCTTGAGATTGAGGTTTTTTTTTTTTTTTTTTTTTTTTTTTTTTTTTTTTTTATAGAGGTTTATACCATCCTCGCGACCCAGGCAGTTAAGCCAAGATCCCCGGGCTCTGTACTGTACAACATTCCACCGTCACGCCATACGGTGGTCGTTGAAGCACGCTCAGAGCTTACGGTATTGAGGACTGGTGGCGCTTCCCAGTCCCCAGCTCATGGACCCCGGGGTCGCCAAGCCCATACCCAGCAACTAAATACTGAGCCCCCTGAGGGTACGGAATTTGATTTACTTCATTGGGTAATGTATGATAATGCAGTGATCGAAACTCTGGGCGGAGAAAAAGCTTGTCTTCCACCTTTTTTTTAAATTTATTTACTGACGCAGATGTTTTGGCGCCAGTATTTACCTTTGTGCCTGAAAGCATGCCTGTGTAGTGCTACATATATTTGACGGCAGAAGTTACTTGTGGCAGCACCTACCAACATTTTTCAGAACTTCCGCTTACTTTGCACTCGATTCTAAGCTACAGGCGGTTTTTTGCATTGCAAAAGCAGAATAAAAGTGCAGCTTAGATTTGAGTAAATACGGTAATCTGACTAAATTAAAATTTTTTTTCATCTGGGATGCCAGTATCAGGATCTCATGTGGACCATAGAAAGTGCCTGTACCTGGGCTCACTACCGTATTTACTCGAATCTAAGCCGCACCTGAAATTTGAGACTCGAAATTCAAGAGGGGAGAAAAGTTTTAGGCCGCACCTCCAAATCTAAACAAAGTTGGTCCATTGTAATATGAGAGACAATTTAGGTCAAATGAATGATGATAGAGCCACAGTAGTTTGGCTCGAGTCTTAAGCTTAGCAGTAAGCTTTACCAGGTAGCCATTGCTATGCATCAGGCGCTCCGTCCGTATTTATATGGGTACCCTTCCTTTTTCCATGTGCTTCGTCTGGTTTGAATCTATTGCTTATTTTATTTTGATCTGATAAGTGCCGTTTTCTTTGTTATAGGTGTTAACATCACTCTAAGCTGAAAATGCATTAATGTATTGTGTCATGCATTGTTTGTTGCATTTGGATAGTGCGTGTTTACAGCCTGTCGCCGCTCGCGGCATGGCTCGCTTTTGTGCGCGCTACCGCCGCTTACAATTAAAAAAATAGGAATCGTCTCATTAGCGAAACAATGGCAAGAGACTGCTATTTGTTGTTACTTACACTGCTGCTTTCTTTGATAATGATCAACAAGAACCAAATAATAGACTGCATATGGTAGAACATGTTCTGAACGAGAGTTAGGCGAAAATTTTTCTCCATTTAAAAATCTTTGTGGCTGCTTCTTTAGTACATCAAATTCTGCACAGAAATTAGTCATATTAGATTTAAAAATCTAGTCAGTTGCTGTGCTTCATTTCTGAATGTATCACTATTAGGCATAAGAATAATACGAATATAAACATGACACGATACGTATATTATTCCGCGTTTGCTGTTGTCTCACTCTAGTTTCGTACTTTATTAGGCAGACAGGATTTAAATGAGACAGCAGCAAACACGAAAGAATACATGGCAAAATGTTTATATTCGAATTATTCTTATGGTGAAGAGAATACTGCATGTGATTCACATTTCATCAGGTTCCTATTAGCAACCATCTCTTCTCACAGGTAGGAAAAAATTCAGAACGTAGAGTTGGCCATATTGACAAACATCCCAAACAGTCTTGCCAGTCGGATTTTCGTAGTACATTGAAATTCTGCTACATTCGAAGATGAACAAAACTGAATTTGTATTTACTTCGTTGGCTAATGTATGAAAATGCAGTAGTCTAAACTCGGGGGCGGAGAAAAAAAGCTCTTCTTCCACATTTTTTTTTTAAATTTATTTACTGATGCAGAGGTTTTGGCACCAGTATTTATCTTTGTGCCTACAAAGCATGCCTGTGTAGCGCTACATATATTCGACAGCAGAAGTTAGTTGTGGCAGCACCTACCAACATTTTTCAGAATTTTCACTTGCTTTGCACTCTATTCTAAGCCGCAGGCGGTTTTTTGGATTACAAAAACCGGAAAAAAGTGCGGCTTAGATTCAAGTAAATACAGTAATTTGTCAACAAAAGTTGTAATCTCTTGTTGTTGTTGTTGTTGTTGTTGTTGTTCTGGTCTTCAGTCCTGAGACTGGTTTGATGCAGCTCTCCATGCTACTCTATCCTGTGCAAGCTGCTTCATTTTCCAGTACTTACTGCAACCTACATCCTTCTGAATCTGCTTAATGTATTCATCTCTTGGTCTCCCTCTATGATTTTTACCCTCCATGCTGCCCTCCAATACTAAATTAGTGATCCCTTGATGCCTCAGAACACGCCCTACCAAACGATCCCGTCTTCTACTCAAGTTGTGCCACAATTTCCTCTTCCCCCCAATTCTATTCAATACCTCCTCATTAGTTATGTGATCTACCCCATCTAATCTTCAGCATTCTTCTGTAGCACCACATTTTGAAAGCTTCTATTCTCTTCTTGTCCAAACTATTTATCGTCCATGTTTCACTTCCATACATGGCTACACTCAATACAAATACTTTCAGAAATGACTTCCTGACAAATCTATACTCGATGTTAACAAATTCCTCTTCTTCAGAAACACTTTCCTTGCCATTACCAGTCTACATTTTATATCCTCTCTACTTTGACCATCATCAGTTATTTTGCTCCCCAAATAGCAAAACTCCTTTACTACTTTAAGTATGTCATTGCCTAATCTAATTCCTTCAGCATCACCCGACTTAATTCAACTACATTCCATTATGCTCGTTTTGCTTTTGTTGATGTTCATCTTATACCCTCATTTCAAGACACTGTCCATTCCGTTCAACTGCTCTTCCAAGTCCTTTGCTGTCTCTGACAGCGATGTCATCGGCGAACATCAAAGTTTTTATTTCTTCTCCATGGATTTTAATACCTACTCCAAATTTTTCTTTCATTTCCTTTACTGCTTGCTCAATATACAGACTGAAAAACATCGGGGAGAAGTTACAACCATGTCTCACTCCTTTCCCAACCACTGCTTCCCTTTCATGCCCCTCGGCTCTTAAAACTGTCATCTGGTTTCTGTACAAATTGTACATAGCCTTTCGCTCCCTGTATTTTAACCCTGCCACCTTTAGAATTTGAAATAGTATTCCACTCAACATTGTCAAAGGCTTTCTCTAAGTCTACAAATGCTAGGAATGTAAGTTTGCCTTTCCTTAATCTTTCTTCTAAGGTGAGTGTTCCAATATTTCTACGGAATCCAAACCGATCTTCCCCGAGGTCCGCTTCTACCAGTTTTTCCATTCATCTGTAAAGAATTCACGATAGTATTTTGCAGCTGTGACTTATTAAACTGACAGTTCGGCAATTTTCACATCTGTCAACAGCTGCTTTCTTTGCGATTGGAGTTACTATATTCTTCTTGAAGTCTGAGGGTATTTCACCTGTCTCATACTTCTTGCTCACCAGATGGTAGAGTTTTGTCAGGACTGGCTCTTCCAAGGCTGTCAGTAGTTATGATGGAATGTTGTCTACTCCTGGGGCCTTGTTTCGACTCAGGTCTTTCAGTGCTCTGTCGAACTCTTCACGCAGTATCGTATCTCCCGTTTCATCTTCATCAACATCCTCTCCCATTTCCATAATATTGTCCTCAAGTACATCGCCCTTGTATAGACCCTCTATATACTCCTTCCACCTTTCTGCTTTCCTTTCTTTGCTTAGAACTGGCTTTCCATCTGAGCTCTTGATATTCATACAAGTGGTTCTCTTTTCTCCAAAGGTCTCTAATTTTCCTGTAGGCAGTATCTATTTTACCCCTCGTGAGATAAGCCTCTACATCCTTACATTTGTCCTCTAGCCATCCCTGCTTAGACATTTTGCACTTCCTGTCGATCTCATTTTTGCGACGTTTGCATTACGTTTTGCCTGCTTCATTTACTGCATTTTTATATTTTCTCCTTTCATCAATATCTCTTCTGTTACCCAAGAATTTCTATTAGCCCTCGTCTTTTTACTTACTTGATCCTCTGCTGCCTTCACTATTTAATGCCTCAAAGCTACCCATTCTTCTTCTACTGTATTTCTTTCCCCCATTCTTGTCAATTGTTCCCTTATGCTCTCCCTGAAACACTCTACAACCTCTGATTTAGTCAGTTTATCCAGGTCCCATCTCCTTAAATTCCCACCTTTTTGCAGTTTCTTCAATTTTAACCTACAGTTCATAAGCAATAGATTGTGGTCAGTCCACATCTGCCCCTGGAAATATCCTACAATTTAAAATCTGGTTCCTGAATCTCTGTCTTACCATTATATAATTATCTGAAACCTTCTAGTATCTCCAGGGTTCTTCCATGTATACAACCTCATTTCATGATTCTTGAACCAAGTGTTAGCTATGATTAAGTTATGCTCTGTGCAAAATTCTACCAGGCGGCTTCCTCTTTCATTTCTTACCCCCAATCCATATTCACCTACTACGTTTCCTTCTCTTCCTTTTCCTACTACCGAATTCCAGCCACCCATGACTTAAATTTTCGTCTCCCTTCACTATCTGAATAATTTCTTTTATCTCATCATACATTTCTTTAATTTCTTCGTCATCTGCAGAGCTAGTTGACATATAAACTTGTACTACTGTAGTAGGCGTGGGCTTCGTGTATCTTTGGCACACTAAGGCGTCCACTATGCTGTTTGTGGTAGCTTACCCGCACTCCCATTTTTTTATTCATTATTGAACCTACTCCTGCATTACCCTTATCTGATTTTGTATTTATAACCCTGTATTCACCTGACCAAAAGTCTTGTTCCTGCTGGCACCGAGAACTCCGCTAATTCACACTATATCTAACTTTAACCTATCCATTTCCCTTTTTAAATTTTCTAACCTACCTGTCTGGTTAAGGGATCTGACATTCCACACTCCAATCCGTAGAACGCCAGTTTTCTTTCTCCTGATAACAACGTCCTCTTGAGTAGGCCCTGCCCGCAGATCCGAATGGGGGACTATTTAACTCCAGAACATTTTACCCAAGAGGACACCATCATCATCTAATCATACAGTAAAGCTGCATGCCCTTCGGAAAAATTACGGCTGTAGTTTCCCCTTGCTTTCAGCCGCTCACAGTACCAACCAGCACAGCAAGGCCATTTTGGCTAGTGTTACAAGGCCAGATCAGTCAATCATCCAGACTGTTGCCCCTGCAACTACTGAAAAGGTTGCTGCCCCTCTTGAAGAACCACACATTTGTCTGGCCTCTCAACAGATACCCCTCCATTGTGGTTGCACCTATGGTACAGCCATCTGTATCGCTGAGGCACGCAAGCCTCTCCGCCAACTGCAAGGTCCATAGTTCATGGGGGGAGTTGTTGTCTATAAACCTACGATGTTTGTTCTTGGCACCGAGTTGTTAACATTCATTCAAGTCTGAATTAGAATACAGTGCTATTACATCTTAAGTTACTTCAGTGAAGAGCAACCCTTTAGGTTTAACTCATTACTAGCATTATTAGACAAATTAACCCTTTTAGTGTCAAATACGATCTGATCCTGATCCAGATTTTCGGCGAAAAATGCCAGTAACGATCTGATCGTGATGGCTTTCTCATTCGCTAGGATATACTAACAACTTTGCCTTCAAGCGCGGAAAAAATGAATGAGAAAGGCATCACGATCAGATCGTTACTGGCATTTTTCGCCAAAAATCTGGATCACGATCAGATCGTATTTGGCACTAAAAGGGTTAACTATCTGCAGAAATTTTTGAGTCAGAAAGTGTTCGAACTATGTTTAATACACTGCAGTTCTGAAGTGTGAGATGAACAGAATGGATAGTCTCTAGGAAAGAAGTTTTAAAATAGACATCAAACAAAAACTGGGATAACAGAGTATAATTGAATTATGTGATTCTGAAGGAATTTGTAAATGAAACGTTGAGAATAGTGGGTGAAATTTTTCTATTTGGGGACCAAAATGACTGTAATAGAGGACATACAGGTATAATGCAGGCTCTCAGTAATGAGATGTTAATTTCCGAAATGGTAGTACAAACAAATTCCCAGTGTTCAAGTCACAGATTTACTTCAAACTGAACAGATTTATTATGACAATGTTGAAGTAATAAGGCATACTATCAAGGAAATTTCAAGAAAATTGGAACAAGCTTTGTGTGTCAATGATGTACTGGTGCACTGCCACTCAGCACGAACTCTATAATCTGGATCACTGGACTCAGTCCCACCTACTTTTTTTTTATTTATGTTTCTTTAACACTGCTAATTTCATATATATTAAATTTAAAAAGGTAATATGCTTAAGACATGAACTTGCACGAAATTTTCTTCACTTTTCAATGTTTTTCCACCTGTTTATTAATTTTTATTACTACAACTAATTGTTATTTTTCTACAGGCAAGTTAAAAATTATAAAGTGCCTTCAGAGTTGTTCACATTTAATTGACAAATGAGAAATTTCTTCTTTTGATGATTGCATTTAATTGTGCATTGCTAGTTTTTTGACACTATATTTTTGAAAATATTGCATATGGAAGGTTTTCTATCATTTGTCGGGAGAGAAATTTTTCACAATTTCAACAAGCTTTTTTTTTTATGAACTTTAAAGATTCCCTGTGCATGTTGGAAAATTGCATTCCTTACGCAGTAGCTGCTGTTATTTTTCCATGTCCATAATAAAACAATATGAGCAGCACATCTGACAATCATACATTACCATCATACTCAGGAATATTTTAAGACTGTATTATTGTATACAGTTATTTACACATTTATTTATTGATGCAACTGGTTTCTGAAGCCGGTCCATCCTCAAAATCTATGCCTGCAGATTGTGTTCAGGTGCACCCTGATTACAGGTTTAAGATTTCTGAAATCTCAACACGCATACATTTTCAGGAACACTGGTTGTTTCCTTGTCGATAGTTAATACTTGCTGTTACAGAAATTAGCGAATGATCAAATAACATTGAAAATTCAGTTTTATGTTCATGCAAATACGCGTGTCATCGCATTATCTTTTGAAAGACTTATGGATGAAATAATATGACTAGCATTGAAAAAATAATCACTATCAGCACGAATTGATACAACAATCAACTGATTGCAGAGCTTTAATGCTAATGGTCACCATACATTGGTACTTCACCAACACATAAAACTTCTCTTGCAATTTTTTTAAAATTTCCTACATAGTATGCCTTAATACTTTCACATTATGTTGTCCTAATGGACTAATAAAACAGCAAAAAATTGAAAGAAAATCTGTAATCTTGATGTCATGACCTCCCCTTGTAAGAAGGGTACTTTCTGGACTTTCCTTCGTATTCATATTTACAGGATTTGACATGATTGAGGGGACACGAGTTTCCTAATCCAATGTGACACTACTCAAGAAATAATCTACTTTAAGTCGTGAGTGCTGATAAGTTCAAAAAAAATTATTTCAGTTAAATTTGTCAAGTATTTAAGTCCATTATACTGCTTTGGCATAGTGATACCCACACATTATCTTTAAGACCTACAAATATGAAGAGAAGGTTAGAAGGGAGCCCATAAGGTCCCCTTGTAAGATTAGATTATAAGACAGAGATGCATTGAATCAAAGGCAGGCTGCAGTAAGTTGATTCCAGGAAGACAGGCTGTAGTAGCCCCGCAAGGTGGGAGTCTTCTAGAGCAGACTCATGTCGAGAGTGGCATCAAGTGTCAACCGACATGTGGAGACACCAGCCAGGCCTGCCACACCAAGAGATTACTTGCCATCCACGGAGCTGTAGACGACTGCACTGACATGGTGGATGCTCTTGGCCGGCACAACTGACTGAGTGTGCCGGCCCAGCAGCCAATGCTCCACCTTGATTATGCGGTTCCCAGCCACTGCCACCACTACTTCCTTCTTCAGAACAACTGAAACAGTTAACAGCTGTTTTAAGCACTTGGTAATATACAGTGGCTTGTTCATACTGTAGCAATCATATCTATAAATGAAGGCAATGTCCTGACTGCCCAGACCAACCACTAAGGACAAACTTTAAATTTGCAGAGGGCATTTATCTTTTACTGTAGGTGTCTAAGAAGGAATGTTTTGAAATTCCACTCCTAAGGTGGTGGAGTAAGCATGAAAGGTTTTTGAAAATTTGTCACTACTGAGGCAGTTTTCAAGATGACCTCCAAAAATTTTTATTTAGTTCCTCAGGCAGAAATTAGAAACGTGTGTTTCAGCACATTTCAAAATTTAATACTTACAAGAGTGAAATAGGGAATGAAAGTGTTCGAATAACTAAAAACTACAAACATTTCTAAATCTACATCTATGGAAACTGGTGTCTGATTTCTGTTGCAAACAAGTAGGTGTCACTGTTTTTCGGAAATTTAACCCCTTACTGAGTTAAATAGGGGATGAAAATTTTAGAAAATATTTAACAATATGAAAAGGATAGTTGCTACTCACCACATAGCAGAGATGTTTAGTCACAGGTACAACAAAAAGACTTTTGTTGTGTCTACCTGCAACTCAAAATCTCCACTATACAGCGAGTACCAACTATCTTTTTCATAATGTTGTATTCCATCCTGCATTTTCTGTTAGAAAGCAGTCATATTGAAAAATATGTGAAGTTAAATCTATGAAAATTGTTATTTCACTTCTCAAATCTAAGGGAATGTGTGTTGGGGATGAAAGTTTCTATGGAAATACCTCTATGAAAACGCAAAATGCGTGATTAACAGAAACTTTTGACTACAGCTACCAGAATCTTTAGTTCAGATATACACTAAGAAAATACTATGCTTCTATGGCCTTACCAGTGTGGAAAGCTTAGAAGGTGTTGTAATTTGTAAACAAAAATACAATTAAGAAAAAAAAATTCTGTTCAGATCATACAGTCTGTACAAGTGAAGCACCACACACTAAGCTAGTTTAAATGCAAGCTTAAAGCTGTCAGTGGCATCACTGCAATTTAAAGTTGCAGATATAACTACAATACAAGTCACCTTTTAACTTTTTTGTACCTCACCTCTGCATGAATGCTGATCAAAACCAAGTTCCTTTTCCACAGGGCAGGCACATGTGTAAGAGTTGTTAGGGGCCAGCATACAAATATCACTGCAGCTGGCATCTTTGCAGGGATTCTCCATCTGGAAACAAGTTACCAGTTACAGGTCAGGCTTCACAAAATGTTCAGCCAGTCTTCTATGTTACATTTGCTACATTGCAGTAATCACCTAATGTGATTAGGTGATATTTTCAGTAAGGTCAAGGTTTCAGAAAGTTGTTCACACAATGAGATGCATGCCGCAGGAGGAGACCATCCCTTTCTTCATATACCTTTTATAATTTTAATTTCTTGGTCCAATACTTTTTATAGCTTGCAGATGCATTCCACTTTTTGCATTAAAAAAATCTGTCGATTGATTTTTTACTTTTTATGGGGCTAGTTTTTTTTTTTAAATAAGGCCTACTTGTGAAAGTAAGAATGTCAAGCAATCACTGTAGTGAGAATGCATGTCTACTCCTAGCAAACTATTAACACATTTAGACACCATTTGCAGCTGAATCATTTGTGCACCAAGTTTTCGAACTTTGTAACATCTATGAAAATTGATTCACTTAACAGTGGGATACAATCTTTAATATAGTTGGGTGCTTGGCAGCTGTGGATATTTGCCCTGGCTAACCACATCTGATTTCTCAAAATTTGGTTTGTGATGGGAAAAAACTTTCAAGAGGTCCAACAACTCAAAGTGTTGAAGTTGTCAACAGAATTTTCACAGGTTTTAAGGTCAGTTTTGTACATCATTTCAGAGTAACAGAATTTCAGAAAATTCAGTTACTATTGTGTTTCAAGAACAACCAGACCGGGCTGTACTTTGTTGCATTTAATTTCATACAAAAATTTTTTTTGGACATCACTGTTACATGAGGTCAGTGTCACAATTAATGCAAACAAGCAATGAAGTGGCGGCACACATTGTTGCCAACCAAAGAAAGCGATGCAATTTCAGCAGAAAGACCAAGGCAAATGTCTTGGGACATGAAACAGTCACTGAATTTTGTGCCCAGACAAAAATTGTGTGATGCATATTTTGTGACACTGTGTGTGTGTGTGTGTGTGTGTGTGTGTGTGTGTGTGTGGGGAGGGGGGGGGGGGGCGCCTCGCGCCCCGAGTTAACTCCAGGAGGGGCGTAAATCAGCAATATATAAAGTACTCAATACCTGGCAAGCTTAACCCTGAACTCGGTAATCTACATTTATCAGTAAATTCGGGAAATAATAATAATAATAATAATAATAATAATAATAATAATAATAATAATAATATAAAATACATTAGTTTTAGAGATGCTGCAGGTAACACTCATAATGAAGAACCACAATAGTTGCAACCAAGATGTACACTGTAGAGGCACAATAGGTTTAATTTCAGTTACGGCCTAACTCTGCAGACAACTGATGAAACAGTTTTGTCCTAGGTGATTTGCTTTGTATATTCACAAACTTTAGTTTTTGGTTTGTTATTCTTTGGTGTTTACTATCTGACTTACATACTCTGATATGACTGTAAAATATGGAAGCTCTGGGCTTCTGCCTTGAAGTGTGACATTCTGGGATCAGATGTCCCACTTCCCTGTCTTCCTTTGGCCGACAAAAGATGTTTACGAGTTAAGGTAGGTTGTAAGAAGTAACCTACTTCTGAGACATATTTTATGGTCTGTGGAAATTAGAGCTTTACTGATCCGATGCTACCAGGGAGGTGAGCTGTAAACAGGCACTTCTACTTGCTGGGTTGAGTCCTTTGGTGCTGTGGGTGAGGGAAGGGAGAGAATGATCTCCATGTTAAAGAAATGCTCACCACAGAACAAATGTTTATATTTGTGCAAATTGCCTTTAAGGAGTGACAGACACACTTGTCTGACTGGAATATATGCAGATGTATGTTGTCTAGACTTTAATATTATAGACAATACATTGAGTTCAAAGTATCTGCATGTTATTCCAGAAACAATCTCTTTCATTGGTTTTCAACACAAAAGGGTAAGTCTCCTGAGAACAGCCAATCCACAGTTAAAAAGGCACTGGTTAGCAAGAGCCTTCGGGGGGGGGGGGGGGGGGGGGGGGGGGGGGGGGGGGGGGGGGGGGGGGGGGGGGGAGAGGGGGAGAGAGAGAGAGAGAGAGAGAGAGAGAGAGAGAGAGAGAGAGAGAGGCCCCAGATAAATATGTTTTAAGCACTCTGAGGAATTAAACTACAAAATGTCTACAGAATGACTAATTTTTCACACATCACCAAAATAAGGTAAGTAGGAAGAAATATTTCAGTTTCTGCCAATTACTTACCAATGGATGGAGGGCAGGGTGGTAGACCTTTATTCCATAAATGTGGCTTTTGAGTGAGCGTAAGATGACTCTGTAGTTCTTCCCCGTAAACTTGTGACATGAGGCAATCTGCCGGTCTTCCCAGTCCGACCAATATAGGGTGTTCTCAAAGACTGCAATCGAGAATGGGTGCTTCACAGCGGTTTCCAGAATTACCTGCAAGGCAAAATCGTCTCTTAAACTGAGCAGTATGCAGTTCTCTTAGACCAAACCTGTAACAATACTCCTCCATGCTTTGTATCATGATGGAAACAAGAGACATTAAAGGAGTTGGTATTTGTAACTAACTTATGTCTTAACAGAAATCACTGGGAACATATGGTCCCTCATGTAATACAGTCACTCATTTCCGAGTCCAACTCAGGAATATGCAACTCGTCTACACCAGCAGAATCTCCACCTAATTAAATATCCATTTCAGTTTCACATTCCTGTGTATAATCAGCTATGTGCACAGAATGTGGCCACAATACACAAGAGGCCTATAAGAGTTATCACCTCTACATTTTTTACAACCAACTGCACCATCTGAACATACCTAACAATCACATTAAGAGATGTTAGCAATATCTTACTATAATGTTATCTGATACCAGTTGCAGCATAGTGGCAACAAGAATTTAATTTTCAATATTTAAGGCGTATTTTCATTGGTTGAACTGTAAAACTTAAATGCCATTATAAACTGTTCATTAAGAGTACAATCTTATGTTTAAGTAACAAAGATTTATTACAGTTAGAAACTGCCCGTGAGACCATTTACTTGCCACTGCATGAATACCTGGACTTCTTTCTTCCATTATTTGAGGAATTTAAGAGTTTTCCAACAAAACTTACACACAATTTCGAGGCTTCTCATTGACACCTATTTTGGAGTCCGTAGTAGAACAATACAAGCTATGTTTCCTGCAAGAAAGCATATATCTTTAACACTAAAATACGGTGCTTATTACTACTTACACAAAACAAAGGCTAGTAACTGTCAGGAATGCCAAAAGTTTCGAAATAATTCTACCCAATACCTATGATAAATATTGAGGGGATGCTGGTTTAGAATTTGAGACTAATTTAAATACAGGAAGGGTGTAAAGGAGAGAGGTACCTCTGAGGCCCTGATGTCAGCTGGAAGGCTGTGTTTAGGGTGTAGTGATCTTATGTGAATGAACATTAGCATTAGTTTTGTAATTAGACTTTAGTAATTACATACCTATATGTTTGTTAGTTATGTTTTATAATTTGATCTAGCTGACATTTATTATCCTCGTAAAATTGTATTTGAATGAATACAATGTTTTCAAGTATGGCTGGAAGGGCAATTCATGTTTCTTTATGAATTTTAGTGTTTTTATGAAAAATGTTTGCAATAGAAACCTCTTTAATGACAACCTTTCAGTCTACTTGTCTGAAAAACCCATTAATCATAGAATGCAGGCTGTGACAGCATACTTTGTGAATTCTGTGCTTCGAGACATATTTCCCAATGCTGGTGACTTCAGAGGTTTCAATGTCTAAGCCATTACAACAAGCTCGCAAGTGTAACACATCGATATAAAACTCCACGTTCTTGTTTTTATTATTTTGACAGAAAATTAAAATCCTGGGTATACTAAGGCAACTTAATAACAGACCTTCAAAAAAGCAAAACCCTGTTTACATTTGTTTCAGCATTTACAATTGTTCAGCTGCTAGAGGGCATCTGCTATTACATTTGTAGCCTGGCTGTCTTTCAGTCTTTTCCTGTGCTTTTCACACTCTCCTGTATTGTTTAAGCAACACTTTCAAAAAAGGATTGCTATAGTGATCCTGAGTGACACTAAATTTACCGGCCCAGGAAGTGAAGAATGTAATGTCACTTCATTCAATACTGGAAGTGATGACTTTTTCAGTTGAGTGACAAGTGCTCACCAGTTACGGCAAAGCAAGCTGGGATCTCTCCACTTCCTCTCTCGTTTTTTGCCATATGCCTCCTTAAATTCATTTTAATTTTCATTTTGCCCAATTACGTATAATCTGAATTTCCATAAAAGAAAAAGGTTGGGCCCTCAGTTGTAAGAAATATAGCACCAGATCCAGTTTTTGTGCTTAGTTTTGTGCATCTAATGAATATCCCAATTTATTTTGACTATTCCTAGTTACTATCTTTTGTTATAGGGTGAAATCAGTAATTGTTTCGTAACAAATTCTATTGTTGACTTATGTTATGACAGATGGCCACTTCTTACGACTTCTGCACCTATTGTTACAGCCGTTTGCTACTTGTTAGTAGCAGACACAGTGGCTGCGCCAAAGACTGAGACGGCGTGGAGTTTTACAATTATTTATTTAACTTTCTTTACAATTTCTCCCTCATCGTCACTGCCCAGCCCTGCAGATCCCTCCGCCTGGCTGCTGCTGTGTAGATTCTCCGACAATGCGCCCAACGCGCGCCACCGATCGCACTCGGAGCCTCCGGCCACCAGTGCTCCGCTGAAGCCAGGATGCCCTGTGGATGAGATGAACCCGCCGCCGCTCGCCCACGGAGCCGTGAGGTCAGCTGCCGATGCCTGCTGCACCGGTGGCTGGGAAGCTGTCAGTCGCGATGTCCGCGAGGTCCCATTATGGGCAGACCATGCACCGTGGGGCCAGGTGGCCGTGGAGTATGGGCGTCAGTCCCTGGCGGCGCCTGTGACCAAGACCGCGTTGCGGCTGGTCCTGATGGAAGTTCTTGCTGTTGTTAGTCAGCCAAGGTGCTGATCAAACGAGGACCGACCCCCAGAGCTGAAATTGACATCTAGCGGCAAATGGATGACTCCTGCGAGCTGGAACAGACTTCCAGAATAGTCACCTATGAAGATTGAACATTCGGACATTGACCACGTCTGTCCTCAGATCCGAACTGCTTCCTAATGGCTTCTGTCAGTTGCTGCCTGCCCTCCACTATTTATATCCGGCAGGAGGACTTTTTTACCCTCGGTGGTAGCTTTTTGTTATTACTCCCGCAGTATATTGCAGTGTAACTTAGCGTGCTGACCTCACTTGCCCTTACACAGCACTCTCCAGACTTTGCTCGGCGCTCGGTCTGTGTGTGTGTGTGTGTGTGTGTGTGTGTGTGTGTGTCAGCCGGTGGGTAGACTGCTTCTGTCAGCAAGGCTATCTGTGTCGCACTTACTTCGCAATGCCTCGGTCGCCAGCTGCCTTTGTTTTCCCATTCTTCACTGCGTGAAGCAACGCTTACTACATGTGGCCACAACACTTATAAACAAATATAAATTCTGTACTAATTATAAACATTTGGAAAAAGAACCACTAGGATTCTTAAAGTATTTACTTGGCTCCACCCGAAAACATGCTAGAAAAGTCGGCCCTTAATTACAAAATAATTACAGGCATGTCAAAAGCCGTGTGCGCACACAGCTTTTGAAAAGCACGCGTAAGTGTGCGCGTGTGTGCCTATAATTATTTAAACAAATAATTCAGCCTAACCCTTGTAGTAGTAGAAGCAACTGTTAAACAGAAGGAATTTTTCTATATATTCAGTTAATTGAATGAGTTATGTTTTAATTGTAATTTCTGCAAATTAAACATCGAACAATGTTTCAGTACCTATTATTGAGATGATTATTAAGGCCCGATTTTTGGTCCCGAGACAGTCAGGCCACTGTTGATTTTCAGAGGAGAACAACGATGCATCAACTTAACAGTGAAATAAGTGTGACACAAATAGGCTGCGTGTTAAAATAATGACATTGTCTGTTCAATAGTCTCACGTGTACCGTATTATTCTGCAAGAACTGTGATTAGGTTTTTACTGCTCATAGATGTTCAATGGTAAACTATTGTAGCAGTATGCTGACGTTTGCCTGCAAATTATTAATGAGGCTTATCAAAAGTTAACCAACAGTGAACTGGCCATATAACTGGATAATACTGTGGAGTTGTGAACAGTGAGAGTAAAGAACTATGAAAAGCAACTGTGCAACTGTCGGCTACATCATTTACAGTAGTTAGTGTTGAATTTCCAGCCCCCATTTTTCAGCCAGTATAAAAATGCAGTACATCGACGACAATCAACAAAGAAATAAAGCAGGCAAATGTCACACAGTGGCACAAGATAAATACTCCACACTGTGGTCCAGCCGCCAGCAAGATTTATTACCACTTCCGAGATACATGGTTAGACTTCATAGCTACAAACCAACTAAAAATAATTTCAGGTTTTAGGATATTTGTGTCAAAGTCCTGTACACTAGTATACTCCTGATTTAATTATTGGTGATATCCATAATTTTGATATGCATTTTGAACTTCAAAAGCTGTCTTTATGTGTCTATGTGCAATGCCGTTCATGATATGATGATTTTAATTAACAAATGTATTCTTTGGAATAATTTGAAAACATTGCTAAGGGGTTATTTGTCTGTATCCATGCAACTGTGTTAGTTACATCAGGCCAATACTTAAGATCAGAGTCTCTCCAATGTATGTTGTGGATCTTTTAGGGGGAAAAACAGTTGCTGTTTTACTCAGCATTAAGGCACAGCACTTCTCTTAATGCAGTCTTCTACTTCCATTAAAGTAGTTTGTGCTTTTGAATATGTATGTATGTGTGTGTGTGTGTGTGTGTGTGTGTGTGTGTGTGTGTGTGTGTGTCTGTGTCTGTACGTCCTATCTTAATAATGCTTGGATTAAACTACAGTAGCCGTGAAACGAATCCGTGCCTCCTGGCCCCAGTGCATGAGATATGTCTGCTTATCTGTTTTCTGATAAATCCTTTCCCCACAATTACAAGACAGTTTTCCACTGAAATTTCTTTCAAATGTGTGTTCCTACATACCCTGCGATCACTGCCATCCAAGTTGACAGATTCTATTGACTTCAGTTTGGCATCCACCCAGTACAAGCGCTCGTTGCCAATGTCTATAGTTATTCCATTGGGCCAGTGCACACCGAGCACGAAGGCCCGTGGTGAGGATCCATCCATACCAGCTGTCGCAATCTTTGGATTCTTGCCCCAGTCAGACCAGAACATTGACCTGCACAAGAAACAACTATTACCTTACATTTAATGTCAGATTAACAATTTTGAAAATAAAACTGAAACAAAGGGGTGTGTAATTAGAAAACAGGAAATTAAAAGATTATCTTGTTCTGATACGGAAGCAATGGCTTACAGCATCAGACACATAGCAAGCTTCTAATAATCACTTTCTAGTGAAAACTAAGAAACTTGGCACAGTTCAAAATAGAAAGCATTACAGTATATGTGCCGGCCTCTGTGGCTGAGCGGGTCTACGTGCTTCAGTCTGGAACCGCGCGACCGCTACGGTCGCAGTTTCGAATCCTGCCTCGGGCACTGATGTTTTTTTTTTTTTTTTTTTTTTTTTTTTTTTTTTTTTTTTTTTGTGGTTTTCGGGCGCACAACTTCAATGGTCATTAGCGCCCTGACTACTCTAAAAATGCACTGCGAGGCACAAGTTGACAACAACAACTAAAAGGGAAAACACAATAAAAGACAGACTGACAGGCATAGGATTAAAAAACATCATCAAATGTCCTTAGCGAGGTGTGTCAAATTGATAAAACAAAGAACACGAGCAGCTGCTCGTGGGTCATCCGCTAAAATGGCATCGAAAGTATTAGGCAGGTTAAGATCGAGGCGCAGTGTGTTAAGATCAGGACAGGACATTAAAATGTGTCTAACCGTCAGCAAGTGCCCACATGGGCAGAACGGCGCCGGCGCAGCCGTCAGCAGATGGTGATGGCTGAACCGGCAGTGTCCAATTCTTAACCTTGCTAAAACGACCTCCTCCCGCCGAGAAGGGCGTGAGGAGGACGTCCAAGCCACGGGAAGAGGTTTTAAGGCCCGAAGCTTGTTGTCGGTAAGTGCAGCCCAATCGGCATGCCACAGCGACACAACGCGCCGACAAATGACCCTGCTAAAATCGGACGAAGGGACACAACAAGAAGCTGTCCGAGGCTGGAGGACCGCAGCCTTGGCCGCGGCATCTGCAGCTTCGTTCCCAGGGATACCGACATGGCCAGGAACCCACATAAAGCTAACCGGCGTACCGACGTCCACCAGCTGCTGAAGAGAGCGTTGGATCCGGTGTACGAAAGGGTGAACCGGGTACGGATCACTGAGGCTCTGGATGGCGCTCAGGGAATCTGAGCAGATGACATAAGCAGAATGTCGGTGGCGGCAGATGTAAAGAAAAGCCTGGTAGAGGGCAAAGAGCTCAGCTGTGAAGACCGAACAATGGCCATGGAGCCGGTATTGGAAACTTTGTGCCCCGACAATAAAGGAACACCCGACCCCTTCATTGGTCTTAGAGCCATCTGTATAAATGAAAGTCATGTTGTTGAACTTCGAACGAAGTTCCAAAAAACGGGAGTGGTAGACCGAACCGGGGGTGACCTCTTTTGGGAGCGAGCTGAGGTCGAGGTGAACGCGGACCTGAGCCTGGAGCCAAGGTGGCGTGCGGCTCTCGCCCACTCGAAAGGTTGCAGGGAGTGAAAAATGAAGGTGTTGAAGGAGGCGACGAAAGCGAACTCCAGGGGGTAGCAAGGCAGAGACATACAACCTGTATTGAAGGTCAAGAGAGTCGTCAAAAAAGGAACGATATGACGGATGGTCGGGCATTGACAGTAGCCGACAGGCATACCGACAAAGCAGTATATCGCGCCGGTAGGTGAGTGGCAATTCGCCAGCGTCAGCATGAAGACTCTCTACGGGACTGGTATAAAATGCTCCGATCGCAAGTCGTAAACCCCGATGTTGTATGGAGTTGAGGCGGCGTAAGATGGATGGCCGTGCAGAGGAGTATACGAAGCTCCCATAATCCAGCTTGGAGCGGACGATCGACCGATATAGACGAAGTAGGACGGTTCGATCCGCTCCCCACGACATACCACTGAGAACACGGAGGACATTTAAAGAACGGGTACAACGGGCGGCCAAATATGACACATGTGGAGACCAGCTAAGTTTCCTGTCAAAGGTAAGGCCTAAAAATTTGATTGTCTCCACGAGTGGGAGAGCGACGGGACCGAGTCGTAAGGACGGTGGGAGAAACTCTTTGTAGCGCCAGAAGTTAATACAGACCGTCTTCTCCGCAGAAAAACGGAAGCCATTGGCGACACTCCAGGAGTAAAGACGGTCAAGAGAACGCTGAAGACAGCGCTCCAGGACACGTGCACACTGCGCGCTGCAATAGATGGTAAAATCGTCCACGAAAAGGGAGCCTGATACATCAGCTGGGAGGCAATCCATTATTGGATTGATCGCGATGGCGAAGAGAGCGACGCTCAAAACTGAGCCCTGTGGCACCCCATTCTCCTGGCGAAAGGTGTCGGACAGGACAGAACCCACACGTACCCGAAACTGTCGATCCATTAAAAAGGAATGAATAAAAAGAGGGAGGCGACCGCGAAAGCCCCATGTATGCATGGTGCGGAGAATGCCCGCCCTCCAACAGGTGTCGTAAGCCTTCTCCAAATCAAAGAACACAGCCGCGGTCGGGCGCTTCCGCAAGAAGTTATTCATAATGAAGGTCGACAAGGTAACCAGATGGTCAACAGCAGAGCGGCGCCTTCGAAATCCACATTGTACATTGGTAAGTAGGCGTCGAGACTCGAGCAGCCAAACCAATCGAGAGTTAACCATTCGCTCCATCACTTTACAGACACAGCTGGTAAGCGAGATAGGTCGATAACTGGAAGGCAAGTGCTTGTCCTTCCCCGGCTTAGGAATCGGGACAACAATAGACTCGCGCCAGCATGCGGGAACATGTCCCTTAATCCAGATGCGATTGTATGTACGAAGAAGAAAACCTTTACCCGCAGGAGAAAGGTTCTTCAGCATCTGAATATGAATAGAATCAGGCCCTGGAGCGGAGGACCGTGATCGGCCAAGTGCGGTTTCGAGTTCCCGCATGGTGAATGGGGCATTATAACTTTCACAATTCGAGGAGCGGAAGTCAGGTGGCCTAGCCTCCTCTGCCCGTTTGCGGGGGAGGAAGGCAGGGTGGTAATGAGCGGAGCTCGAAACCTCGGCGAAAAAGCGGCCGAAGGCATTGGAGACAGCCTCAGGGGCCACAAGGACTTCATTCGCGACCTTCAAGCCAGAAACTGGGGAGTGGACCTTAGTGCCAGATAGCCGGCGCAGGCTACCCCAGACAACAGAAGAAGGAGTAGAACTGTTGAAGGTGCTTGTGAAAGCAGCCCAGCTGGCTTTCTTGCTTTCTTTAATAATACGACGACACTGAGCACGTAATCGTTTATAATTAATACAATTCGCCACTGTAGGGTGGTGCTTAAAGGTGCGTAAAGCACGTCGACGAGCACGTAAAGCGTCTCTACATGCTGCGGTCCACCAGGGGACCGGTACGCGACGTGGAGAAGAAGTAGGGTGAGGGATGGAATATTCAGCAGCAGCGAGAATGACTTCCGTGAGGTGTGCGACCTGACGATCGCAGCTTGTAAAGGTTTGATCCTGAAAGGTCGCCCTGGAAGAGAAGAGCCCCCAGTCTGCCTTGGAGATGGTCCAATTAGAGAAGCACGGAGATGGGGTATGCTGCAGGAGATGGATAACACACGGGAAGTGGTCGCTCGAATATGTATCAGAAAGTGCATACCACTCAAACCGGCGTGCAAGTTGGGTAGTACATATAGAGAGGTCTAAATGGGAATAGGTGTGAGATGTGTCCGAAAGAAAAGTAGGGGCGCCAGTATTGAGGCAGACAAGATCGAGCTGGTTGAAAAGGTCTGCTAACAAGGAGCCCCTCGGGCAGGATGCTGGAGAGCCCCAAAGGGGATGGTGGGCATTGAAGTCTCCAGTTAACAAAAATGGTGCAGGTAGCTGAGCAATAAGTTGCATCACGTCTGCCCTGGTAACGGCAGATGACGATGGAGTGTAAACGGTACAAAAGGAAAACGTAAAAGTGGGGAGAGTAATGCGGATGGCAACTGCCTGCAGGCCGGTGTGCAACGTGATGGGATCGTAGTAAATATCATCCCGGACCAGCAACATAACCCCTCCATGAGCTGGGATACCTACCACAGGGGGTAGGTCAAAACGCACAGAGGTGTAGTGTGCCAAGGCAATTTGATCGCATGGGCGTAGCTTCGTTTCCTGGAGGGCTACAACAAGCGGACGGTGCAAGCGGAGCAGCAACTTCAAGTCCTTTCGGTTGGAGCGAATGCTGCGAATATTCCAGTGAATAAGTGCCATCGTAAGAAAAGAAAGATGAGAGAAGTGGTCACCTCGAAGGCCGCTTAGGGCCTGGCTTCGAGCGAGCACTGCCGCCGCTATCAGTAGGCGGACAGTCATCGTCCATTGGGTCTATAGGGTCATCGGCCATCTCGGGAGGATGGCCGAGAGGGGGAGCTTCCTCCGCCAGTGAACGGCCAGATGTACGGCGACCAGCGGTGCGGCCAGGCGAAACGGATGACGGCCTGGGGCGGCAGCCGCTGGGTGGCGCAAGAGAAGAAATGCGCCGTGGCGGGGAAGGAGAACTGTGCTTCCTATGCGCCTTTTTGGAAGGACGTGTAGTGGAAGTACCGGTCGAAGGCTGTGAGGTCGAGGTACGGAGGAAGTCTGCACGGGATGGTTCCTTCTTGAAGGCCCGTGCATCTGACTTCGGTGTCTTCGTTTTAGCAGAAGCTGAAGAAGGTGCTCGTGTCTGTGGGGTGATGGGAGGAAGAGGAGACGTCGACCGCGCGATCTTAGCACTGGCCGAACGGACGACCGTGGTGCTGAAGGTCAGATCGCATGTCTGGGTAGCTACCGCCCGGGTAGTCCGAGGAGAGGCGAGGACAGTACTGTATTTCCCCGCTGGGAGCAGCGTGGGCTTCCTACTAGCCAATAGCTTGCGAGCAGCCGAGGTGGACACTTTCTCTTTGACCCGAATTTCCTGGATACAGCGTTCTTCCTTATAGACAGGACAGTCGCGGGAGGATGCTGCATGGTCACCCTGACAGTTCACACAACGAGGAGACGGAGGTGGACAGTCACCCTCATGGGCATCCCTGCCACAGGTGACACATTTAGCCGCATTGGAACAAGACTGTCGAGTGTGATTGAAACGCTGACACTGGTAGCAGCGCGTAGGTGTCGGGATATATGGGCGAACAGAAATAACCTCGTAGCCCGCCTTGATGCGCGATGGCAGCTTAACACTATCGAAGGTCAAGAAAATTGTCCGGGTCGGTACAAGGTCATTGTTGACCTTTTTCATGACCCTATGGACAGCCGTCACACCCTGCTCAGCGAGGAATGATTGAAGCTCCTCGTCAGTCAATCCGTCGAGGGAGCCAGTATAGACCACACCACGAGACGAATTCAAAGTTCGGTGGGCCTCCACCCGGACAGGGAAAGTGTACAGGAGGGTGGCCCGAAGCAGTTTTTGTGCCTGAAAGGCATTCTCAGTTTCCA
The DNA here is from genome assembly GCF_021461395.2 of Schistocerca americana. Lineage (NCBI taxonomy): Eukaryota > Metazoa > Arthropoda > Insecta > Orthoptera > Acrididae > Schistocerca > Schistocerca americana. Next base: position 26,415,333 of record NC_060122.1, on the reverse strand, counting down.
GTAATAAGGTGCCGTTACGCAACCTGGTACAGGATTTGACAGATCCGGTGATGGCATCTACGCCCTTCTGAATAACGAAAGGGTTGACAGAGGAAAAATCCTTTCCGTCCTCAGTTCGAGAAACTACGAGGAACTGTGGGGCAGGCGGTAGTACTTTTGTCACTGTTGGCTGGTCACGTTTCCGTTTTTGGGTCGAAGTCGAAAGAGATGGAGTAGAATCCATTGCGGAGGAATCCCCCATGATTGCCAGCGTCTCCGATGGCGCGCTCCTTCCTTGTGGGGACCCTCTCAGAGGGCACTCCCGCCTTAGGTGAATGTTTACACCTCAGGTCACACCTCCCGAGAAACAGACGGAGGGACCAATCGGCATGGTCAGAAGGTATCAGCTCAGGCAATCACCCCTCCCCGGGCCTGGCCTTTACCAGGGGGTACGCGCGTGCCTTACATGTCTACCCAGGGCGGGGACTTACGCGTTACCCCGTCACCGGCTACGCGTGCGAACGCGTGGGTCGGCCTTCAGGCACGCACAGGGAGGAAGGAAGAAGAGGAAAAAGAAGAGAGAGAGGGAGAAAGAGGACAGACTGTCTCAAACGCCGAGGCGGAGACCAGAGAAGGCAAGGAGAAGAAGGCAATGAGAAAGCGAGGGGAAGAAGGCAATAAGAAGGCAAGGAGAAGAAGGCAATGAGAAGGCAAGGAGAAAAAGGCAATGAGAAGGCAAGGAGAAAAAGGCAATGAGAAGGCAAGGAGAAAAAGGCAATGAGAAGGCAAGGAGAAAAAGGCAATGAGAAGGCAAGGAGAAAAAGGCAATGAGAAGGCAAGGAGAAGGCAAGGGAAAGAGTAAGGAAGACAGTGAGGTGGAGAAGAGCAAAGAAAGGAACCAACAAAAGGAAGGAAGAAACGAGAAGTGAAAAACCAAAAAGACCACGATGAGAGGTCGTGGAACCGTCCGTCTCCGGACGCAGGCGCTAACTACCCCCGTGAGGGGGATGGACTCCTTTTAGTCGCCTCTTACGACAGGCAGGAATACCGCGGGCCTATTCTAATCCCCGGACCCGCAGGGGGGTCGGGCACTGATGTGTGTGATGTTCTTAGGTTGGTTAGGTTTAAGTAGTTTTAAGTTTCCGGGGGACTGATGACCTCAGATATTAAGTCCCATAGTGCTCAGAGCCAACTGAACCATTTGAACTGTATATGCCACATACATCCAACCAATTCAGGATCACTCTAGTCTCTTCCACTGAGATTACTATGATCAGCTTTCCTAAAATCAAAAATTGCCACAAGATGAGTAAACTACAAGCTAAATATGAAAGTGTGGTGTGCTGTTACAGTTACACACAGCTAATTCATCACTATCACAGGGTGCCTCTCCAGACTTAAGTACGTCATTGTTTGAACACCTCAACTGATTAATGAACTTCGAATATTTTGGGAAGAAAAATTTAATGTTTTGAATGAGCAAGCACATCTGCAATTAGATTCTGAGCCAGCCACCGTCTGTACTCCAGAAGGAACTCACCAGACAGCATTTTTGACTATGAATTACAGTATTTCATTTATCAGGATTCGTGTGGTATGTCCATGGCATTTGCCTAAATCACAATCTTTTTAAGAAGCTTTAACCTTATGGCTTTGAAGGTATAGGGAGTACATGGTTCACTTAACATTTAACTGATCAGAAGCAAAATGGATATGTAGTGTGGCAAAATGGATATGTATTGTGGAAGTCTGAACTGCGTAAAAATAGTTGCAGCAAACAAGTGGTGTGGTACAGTGGAGTGCATTGTCACCCCTGTTTTTCACTGTGATGTTCCATGATTATGGTCACAGCAGGAGAGGAAACTTGAGAAAACAAAAGATTAAAGCAATGGTGTTTGCAGATTACTACAATCTGGGGAAACTGAGGACATTCAGGAACAGCTGCATGCTTAGGAAGAAACCGTAAGAGATGAAATTTAGACATACGAGATCATGGTTACAACTAGAAATATAGAGCAATTAGCAGAATAAGGTTTGGAGGAGCAATTGAAGGTGGGAAGTGAGCAGTACTTGGGAAGTATGACAGAGGAGAAGTGGCAAACACACAAGCATACTTGCCAAGTGTTAGGAACCTGATTTGGAATGAGGATGTCCCACAAATGGAAAGATGTCAGAAATAGAAGTTACTACATCCCAATTTTGACCTATGTACCTGAAACTTGGGTAATGAGAGAGATGTGAGCAGATTACAGGCCTTTGAAGTTTCCCAGAAGTACAAGAGGAGTAACAAAGAGTGGACGAGGAATGGAACAGTAAGGAAAATAGTGAAAGAGGGACCCTTCAAGAGCAGGACAGAATATCAAGACTAAGATGGTATGGGCACTAAGAATGGGAAGCAAGAGGGTGCCCAGGAAGATGTACAAAATGGAGATGCGAAAGAAACAGCCATGAGGAAGACTAAAGGATAGAGGGGTGAAAAATATGAAGGTTGAAAATAAAAGGCAAGTACTAGACTATATTGAACACACAAGCTGTGGGGAAAAAAAAGAGTATATGGCGAGGCTTATGTTTCAGACAGAACCAGACTGGGGCTAGAAATTGTTCAAGATAAGCAAAATGCTTACACAGCTCTGATGGATCTTCTAATGAGGCCAGATTACTACTGACATTCAACATGACCCACTCTTGTTCTTCATACATAAATGACCTATCTTATACCAAAAAAGATAAACTGGGCTCACTTATGGTGCTTATGTGATCAGCAAAGAGCACAGAGCTGCAACAGAAGATAAGCAATTAGTTGAAGTCTTCATCCTCTGTAAATGGAGTTTTCCTTAAGAAAAAGCTGTGCAAGGCAAGAATTGCAATTCAACACAAGATGGAAAGTAAACATTTGAGGCTACTATCTTTGAATGTGCATGTTCCAGAATTAACTGGAAATCACAACCAGATCTTTCCAAATGCTTAATTCCACATCTGCTCTAGGTTTAAGTGCGAATTCTGGTAATTAAAACATCAGAAAATTAATTTACTTTGTGTAATACCATTTTATGTACAATGGACTACTCTTCTGGGACAATTCAAGAGACAATGGACACACTACACCGAAGAATAATGTTCTCTGTGTATCTTTACTTCGTGACACTTGTCAAAATGAATGATGCTATTATGCCTTATTTTTTACTCAAGTCTGCCGTAAAGAATCTTCCATTGTGACTTAAATGTGCTGGCAGATAAATTTTGAAAATTCATATCATTTATTCTTTAAATTTCTTACTCCACTGATGACCTGAATAGAAGGTATGTTATTTGTAGGTCAACATTAAAACAAATCCTGTGAACAGCCATAATGTAACCACATTTCCATAGAGGAAATTTATCTTGTGATTGTACTGATTTTCCACATCAACAGCCAGCATTGCAAATATAGGCCAAGGAACATGTGAAAAGAATGAAACCACATAAATGTTTTAATTGTTACACCAATTTACATGTGCTATTACTGACTAGATGCAGACTGGCTAAATTAGGAGCCATTTCGTATTCCTATTACACATGTGAGCAAAGAAAGCTTAGTAGGTAAATTTGGTCAAAGACTATTTATGTTAACCCTAGGACACCAAAGGTGGTGGTGGTGGTGGGGGGGGGGGGGGGGGGGTTCATTGAACCCACAATTTTTTTATGTCCCCTGCTTTTGCCCAAGTAACTTTCATACTACATATTCCATTTGAGTTGTTATTGTTGGCTATTTTATGAAATGTTAGTGTCAGTATATTTTATAGAAAATTCCTGCTTTGAAAGAAAAAATAAACTTATTATGGGTCCAACAGACCCCCCCCCCCCCCCCCCCCCCCCATTAGGCTTCCATGCTATAGAAAATTTCCCTTAGTAGGATTTTGTATTTCTCATCTCTACAACAATGCAAGTTAGTTTCTTGTTCATTGGTATTCTTGATATTCACAACAATCCGTTTCCTTTCAGAGGAAGTGATTGTTGATGTCAGTCAGCTGTTATTTATCTTGTAAACTTGCAGTGAGTTAGTGCAGTTCCCAACACTTAGGCCTCCAGTAACTTTGGTGTCCTACACAGCAAAAATGAAACCAAGTAAAAACTTACTGATGTCAACAATGCACCAAGATAAAGGCACTGTTGGGGCAGAGAAGAATAAAACCGAGATAAATGCATATTATAATTCCACTAAAGGTGGAATTGATACCATCTATCAAATGGCGCGTATGTACACCTGCAAGAGGGGAACAAAGAGATGGCCTCTATCTGTATTTTGCTCCTTCATCGACATTTGTGCTATCAATGCAACCACCATATTCATCCAGGAACATCCAAGATGGAATGAAAAGAAACACAACAAACGGAAACTTTATCTTCTGCAAGCTGAGATGGAACTAGTGAAATTTGGAAGGTAGGAGACGAGATACTGGCAGAAGTAAAGCTGTGAGTACCGGGCGTGAGTCGTGCTTCGGTTGCTCAGATGGTAGAGCACCTGCCCGCGAAAGGCAAAGGTCCCGAGTTCGAGTCTCGGTCGGGCACACAGTTTTAATCTGCCAGGAAGTTTCAGTGAAATTGAAGGTAGAAGAAAGAAGTGCCAATGTAAGAGGGTTATCTATCCAAATTGTTCAATCAATGTTGACTATTCTACAAAAGAAAATCACAGAAGTGACAACAGAAGCACGTCAGCCTCCTGCAGGGAAAGGTCGGTGCCATATTTGTGTAAGAATAGCTAAAACGAAGAAGCAGAAGTACAACAATCTAAGTAAACCAAAACAGTATTGTGGACAGTGTCACAAACGTGTGTAACACATTCAGAAAAAATTGTGAACTGTGTCTCTTGCCTTGAAGTTGAGGACTCAGAGTAGTCTATTGTATATGAACACATCTGTATTTTGTATTGTAATATGTCCATTTTTTATTCACTCAATCCAATATTTATAACAATTAACAACATTTATAAATCGATGCTTTAGTTAAAATACATAAACCATTTTGAAAGTTCTAATTTTTCATCAGTCAACTTATTTAATACCTGTGGGCTCGCCGAACACCCCCCCCCCCTCCCCCCTTATGCAACCAAGTTGGAAAAAAAGGCTTGGGCATCCTAGGGAATTCCATAAACTCTGGAAAGATGCGTAAGTCTGAACTACAAAAATTGGGACTAATATTTGGTTCAATGCTGCTTTACTGTATAAATTTTGAAAGAACTGAACATTGTTCATAGTTCACACAATTTTGGCAGGTGTTGCAAATGTTTTATGCATCACCAGTATTTGAAATTTACAACAGGAGCCAAATACACACAGATACATATCGCATCTATCTGTTCAATGAATGGTAAGTATGTACCTCTGGAAAACTGTTCTTACGTGAGGGCACAATTTTTGTTGAACAAAATTTGGAATTTTTCCCCAGGAGCACTAAGTTTTCTGTATCCTTATTTACAAAAATGGGGAAATGTGTCAGTAATTTTATATTTAAGGTTACACTTTAAATTCTACACAGGTGTCATTTCTATATATAGGACATTCTCTACTAGTGCAAAATTTTTTATTGCAGATGTACTTTGGTGATACACAGTTCAAGTTCATTAGGAGGCATCTATGTGTCACAAGAAGCATAGCAAAGCAAAAACTATCTCTTAATAGCCAACAATACGTGTGGCCAATGCAGATGAGAAACATCAAAAACTTTCACAGTTATGGCATCTTTAAAGCTCTTATGTGTTTTTCCCACCACCATCTAGGATTTCCTTTTTAGAGTAATTCTTTCAGCCAGTAAAGAATTCGAAAGTGGAGGAAGGTGTCATGTGATGTCTAACTTAAAAAACAACCCTGTTGGAGGAACATCCACAACTAAGCATTATACCAGAGATTGAAAATACCACTTCAGTCGTGAAGTTCTTTTATTATCACACGACTGGTTTCAGGCTCTCATACGCCCATCTTCAGGTGTCTTAACTTGGTGCTGTGACCTCCAAGTGCTGCAGTAGACATGTACAAGGTGCGGTGTGCTACCTACAAGCACAAAGCATTGAGTCTGTGCTCTGGGCTCGTAGGTAGCACACCACACCTTTTACACATCTACCGTGGTGCTCGGGGTCAGAGCACCAAGTTACGACATCTGGAAATGGGCATATGAGAGCCCAAAACGAGTTGTGTGATGATAAAAGTATTTTACAACTGAAGCGATATTTTCAACCTCTGGTCTTAAACTAAATATCTTGTAGGTATGATTTCAAATAGGCACTATAACTATTCCATCTTCATATATAGCTGCTATTCTTGTACAGAAGAAATAATAATGGGGTTTTTGCATCAAGCAAATACTCGAGCATTAAAGTTTAATTGGTTTTCTTTAGCCAAGTTTAAAAAGTCAATTGCAATTGAACTTCAAATTTTTTTACACTCTACTGATTGCATACCAGTTTCTAAAGTTCCGCTGCATTTTCCATTCCTAAGAACAAAATAAATTTTTAGCATCTGCAGAGAAACCAGCACAATTTGTCACTTGATTCAGCTTTATCGTTTGATGTTTCAACACTTCAGTGTTACTACACATTCAATATTTCTCTTGCATTTCTGGAAGTACTTTATGAAAAATACTTGTTTAAGTGATATTGACAACATGTTGCCCACAACTTTAATTTGTTGTGTAATAGGAAAGTTGTTAAGGATTACTTTGTGGCAACTGATGCTATAACTCTTCAAATTCTACCGTTATCTTACAACTTACTGTAAACAGACTGCACACACGAAGGGAAGGTGAAAGGGAGCAATTTTATTTAAATTCCATGAGATGACAAATATTTAAAGACAGTGGTGAACACATTCTTGGAAAGAGGCTTTAATACAAAGGAAAATAAAACCAAGTAGTTGAATGAAGTCTAGTGAGATGAACAGTAGAAACAGTGGTGCTGGAGAGTGACAATTTACTTGTTATCTAATGTTACATTTTTCTCGTGTTTGTGATGTTCATTATTGATCCAAATGGACACTGTTCAAGTATCAGAAACATGCACATTAAAGGTTTACCTTTAGACACTTCAGATAAGCTGATAAACGTATGTCTACACTAAGGGTTGCCCCAAGTTCCTCTAAGTGAAATTCCCTGATTTTTCCCTGATTTCTAGACAAGTCTCACCATTTTTCACTCACAAATTTTGAGATCTCAAGAGCAATTAAACATAAGTTGACAAAAAATGTAAGGACTTCTGTTATTTCTAAACGTGTGAGCGAAAATCTTAAGTACTAACATCAACATCTTTTGTAATGAACTGTTTAGATGGAGAAAGAAAACCAAATGGTATACGTGTTTCATTAAGACCACTGATATTTTATTTCAATAAAGTGAAACATTTGTTAACAAAATTACGCATTTTGTTGGAGTCGCAAGACAGATTTGGAATACCTTTACTGCTTTCAGTAATACCCCCACAAGAAAGTAGGCCTCTTGAAAGAAATGTATAAGGTGGGAAAGAGTTGTATAAACTAATACTATAGATGACCACCAATAAAATGTTGGTTCTACTATGTTTGTAATTGTTGGTTACTACCCAATGTGTTATGTTTATTATTCTACTGGTAATGTGTAATTTTTCTTTCAAGAAATACATGAGTACATAGTGTACAAACTGACAGAGACAGCCACAGTTTTCTTCTTGTAGTCCATACTTTCGAATATATAAACTACTTTCGAAGTGCCAAAATGTACTCAAATAAACAAAATTTCTACAAAATGCCACACTGTACTATACACTTGCAGTGAGACAGTCAATTCCTGAAATCTATCACTTGTGGCCTCTGGCCTGCCAAGGAGCACCACAGTCCAGGGTCTATGGATAAACCATGAAAGTATGCCACATTATGCCCCACACAAACTGACCCAGCCTGCGGGCAGAGACTAAATCTGACTATGGGCTGCAGATCAGCAGGCTCAATCCGTTAGAGATACCAACAGAAATGACCTGGAATTCTGGCCCACTCGTGTGGCCAGCTATTCATGTGTTACAGACACCATGTTGACAAAATGAGATCATAGTGATCACCCATGCAACAGATGACTTATGCAAATACTCTGAGAATCAATACCAATGAGGATAGGTAGGAATTCACCGTAAACGTGATCGCTGAGCCACAGACAGGCACATAGAAAAGACAATCTCATTCTCTCAACTAAGTTTTTGGCCATAGCCTTTGCCAGATAATGACTGTGCACACATATTCACACAATCACTCAGACAACTCATGCACACAGGACTGTTGTCTCTGGCTGCAGCATCAACAAGCTCTGAGAAGGCTAGCAGCATGTAGTGGTGGCAGCACTGACTACAAGCTGAGGGGAGAGGGTGGGGTGGGAATGGGAGAAGCAGCAAGAATGAGAATAGGGAAGTGGCACATGTATTCAGCTGCACACAGCCAGTGGCAAAGCATGACATCTCAGTAAACCATTTCACACTACTGAGACAAAAACACAATTTTTCAAGTGTTTCTCAAATTCCCCCTGATATGTTTGAAATTCCCTGCTATTCCCAGAACCTGTGGCAACCCTGATACTATTCTCTCCTTTTCATGTCTAAAAAAGATGCGAATCTAAGTGTGCATCTTAATGGCATTATGAGGGACCAGGCAGTAGTTTTTCTGGACACCAAGTGTCAAGGAGTAACAGGTGAAAGCTGCGATGTTTAAAAAATCCTAGTGAATCACAGCAAAATTTATTATTAATCTCTGGATAGTGGTATCCAAAATTTGATTCGAGGGACAGAGGACAAAGATCATTTTTTAAAAATTGCTACCCCTGTTACAATTAGTCATCTGTGAATTAACTAGAAGTTATGACTATATACCTGTTTCAACTGATGTGCCACGAATTTCCAAATAAAGATTTTCATCAAAAATTATTGTAGTCAATGTGATCAAAACCTGGTCTGCTGGAGTTTTTTTTATTTTATTAAAATGTCGGCACAAACTAAACTGGCAGAGTACAGTCTCTCAACAAGAGAGAAGCTGAGATTTTCTACACTCATGATCTACAAATGTTCACACAAAATGCAGTTAAATTTATTTGGAAGTGCTACGCACATTAGGTGCTTTATTTGTGACCAATCACTGCACTGTTATTTTGAGGCAATTTCAAGCAATCATCACAACATCTGGGCACATTAGTTGCAATGGGAACTACTACCAATAGATAAATCTCTCTATCACTACACCACTTGATGCATGGCCTTGGGATGCTATTCTTTTAGTTCATTATTCTACGCATTGTAAGGATTATGAAATAAGTGCTATACAATATGGCTCAAGGTTACACAAATAGAGCTGATAACTACTACAGATGACTACTACAGATGAATATGACAAATTGACTAAAGTGTTTACATGGAAGGGCACATACTGAGGCATCAGTAATTTGGTACTGGAAGGAAGTGTAGCGAAGTTGCATCAAACCAGTGTGAACTGGATACAATTTTTGCCCTTCAGGACAAGCAGTGAAGAGAGTGGGCCATGGCCCTTATTAGAAATGTTGAGTGTTAAACAGCTAATAGTATCCTCACATCCACTTAGAAGATACCTATTTATAACTTTAGCTGTAATGTGGTGTGCAAAGAGCAGCATTTTGAGCCTTACCCATCCCGAGTCAGGAGAGCTATTCCCCTGGGCTTACGGATATCCTCATTCACCAGCACAGTGCATTCTGTCCCAGTTTTTGTGCAGACTCCAATGTAGCTCTCCTCACCATCGGTGAAGTATATGTTGCCTGTTATGAGGTCCAATGCCAGGTCTTCCGGTAGACTCAAACCTGTAAATTTTGAATTGTGTCAATTTACACTTCACAGAGACAACTGTGCTAACTTCACAATCCACATTAAGCCAATTTACAGAAATGTTGTCTATGACCCAAATATCCATTTTACTTCTTGAGACAGTAGACCACTGCTTTTTGAACTCTGGTTCATATGGCTCTGAGCACTATGGGACTTAACATCTGAGGTCATCAGTCCCATAGAACTTAGAACTACTTAAATCTATGCCCAAAGCAGGATTCGAACCTGCGACCGTAGCAGCCACGCAGTTCCGAAATGAAGCGCCTAGAACCTCTTGGCCACAACGGCTGGCTTGAACTTTGAACTGAGCAGTTTATAAAGGCTCTTACAGCTCAATATGAACTCCTTATCTCAGAGCAAAATGACAATTCCCATTGATACTGGCGAAAGAAGCAACAAATGAATTTTTGTTTCCTTCAAATGACTGGGTACTGAAAACCCCAAATCTTTGGCTCTGGGCCTACACCCAATGAGCCACCAAGGCACACAGCCTATCTCCATACACTTCACCAGAAATGAATTTTTGCTTTCCAAACACACACAGAAAATGGAATCCAAATATTATCCCTACTTAGTTGGCATGTATTACACAACAGTTTCCTTTAAAGTTTTAACATCAGAACAATGTCACACTAATGCAGCATCTATTGTATTCAATATTCTTTTTTGCAAATTTAAATGTCTTCATTTTTCACAATTGATTTCAATATTTTGACAATTTTCTTATAAGCAACAACAGGAGGCCCTCGTCACATGACATTTACATTTAATTGCTCTGAAGCAGCCATACTGGCAATGTCAGAGATGTTGCTTTGTATAAAGATGAGACTATTCTGAAGAGCAGGGAAGGATACTTGGCATAAGTCTACAGTGACAGTATACAGGGTGTTCCAGAAATTCTTGCTACAAAATCACACAACTTGTAAAGGGGAGTGAATACATAACATTTTGCATAGGAGGCTGTAACCTGAAACTTACCATTTCTGTTTTATGAAAGTTTCAATTCAGATGTTTAACTCTTTCACTTGAATTTAATTACACATGATACTATGTAATTATGATCCCACAAGAAGTAATCCACAGGCAATAGGGAGTCACGCAGTTGAGACTACCTCAGCTTATCCATTTTTCACCATGCCTTCAGATGGTCTGAACCACGTGTCAGGAGTGATGTGGAGCACCATCGTGCTCACACCACATCTCCTAACCAACATTCAGAGGCACAGCTTTGAAAAACTGGTCCAACACATTTTGTACAAAGATCAAGTATGCAAGACCAGTTAGCTTGAGTGGAAGGCACATCTTAACAGAAACTGTTAGAGTGGAAATGTACGTTTCCAGATATAGGTTCTATTCAAAACATTACTCATCTACTCCCTCTACTAGAAGTTTGTCACAGGAATTTCTGAATACCCGGTAGATACCAATTAACTTTAAGTGACAAACGACACCATTGAGTATGCCTCTAGCATGGGGACTGAGTGCAGGAATGCTTTGTGCCTTTGTGAACCAATGCAATTCTGATGGATCAGATAAAGCTAATGAAGCTTCAACAGAATTTTAAAGGAATAGTAGAGTTTGTCCAAAGCATGCTTAGAATTATGTAGAACTGGAAGAACAGCCTCAGTTAACATTGTGCCAAGCTAATATGCGATCAAAAGATTTAGACACCCCCAGAAACATATGTTTTCCACATTAGGTGCATTGTGCTGCCACCTACTGCCAGGTACTCCATATCAGTGAGCTCGGTAATCATTAGATATTGTGAGAGAGCAGAATGGGGTGCTCCACATAACTCACAAACATCGAACGTTGTCATGTGATTGGGTGTCACTTGCTTCATACGTCTGTATGTGAGACTTCCACACTCACGAACATCCCTAGGTCCACTGTTTCCAATGTGACAGTGAAGTGGTAACATAAAGGGACACATACAGCACAAAAGTGTACAGACCGACATCTGTTGACTGACAGCTGAAGAGAGTCATACCATCACACAGGAATTCCAAACTGCATCAGGATCCTCTGCAAGTCTTGTGACAGTTAGGCAGGAGGTGAGAAAACTGATTTCATGGTTGAGCAGCTGCTCATAAGCCACACATCACACCAGTAAACAGCAAACGATGCTTCACTTGGTGTAAGGAGCGTAAACATTGGACGATTGAACAGTGGTAAAACTTGTCTTGTGGCAGCCAGAGCGAGAGCACCAGCAGCAGCGAGTACTGTTTGTATAAAGCGTTTATTTTGCATTTTGTTTACGACCTTCCACTAAGGAAGGGATTCTATTTGTGTTTATCTGCTCTGCATAGTAACTAACAGTTCTTGATAAAACTTTACGTAGTTTTCGTGTTAGATTTCTTAGTGTTTTCTTGATCGTTTAGAACAGAAAGCGCCCTAAAACCGTCTTTTGTTTGTTTCGCGGCCGTTAGCCACTAGTCACTTGAATCAGCAGTTGTCTTGTGACAGCCAGAGCGAGAGCACCAGCAGCAGCGAGTACTGTTTGTATAAAGCGTTTTTGTACTTATTTGCTGCGCTTAGCTTTTAAATAGTTTTTCTGGGAAAACCTAGCGTAGTTTTCGCGTCTCGTATTTCAGTGAGTGTTTCTTGATTATCAGAGTAGCTCATCAGAAGATTATCTTGGGAATTTGTCACCGTATAGAGTAGGGTAAACATAGTCATGTGTAGGGACTGTGGTTGTTGTGAGCGGACGCAAGGAGAATTGGCCACTCTTCGGGGGCAGGTGGAGGCTTTGTCTGTTAGGCTCATCGAGCTCGAGGCGCAGGCGTCGGCTCGTAGTGGCGTTGGGGCAACTGTGGTGAGACCTATGCCTACTTCGGTGGCCTTGGAATCACATGGAACCCCTGATGTCGCTGCGTCTTCCGGCAGTGAGCATCTTACCGGTCAGCCATCACTCCAGGGTGAATGGCGGACAGTGGTGGGCTCGCGCGTGCCTGGCCGAAAGGCGAAGGTGGGATCTGGCCGCGTGGCAGTTGCCTTACCCCTTTCCAACAGGTACGGGGTGCTTCCTAGTGGTGATGACATCGTTTCCGAGCCACCACAGGATGCCTCGCCTGTTGGGCCAGTGGCCGATTCTCCGGCAAGGTCCCGACAGTCACAGAGGGCGGGCCTATTAGTTATAGGGAGCTCCAACGTTAGGCGGGTTATGGAGCCCCTTAGGAAAATAGCGGGTAGGTCGGGGAAGAATGCCAGTGTGCACTCCGTGTGCTTGCCGGGGGGTCTCGTCCGTAATGTGGAGGAGGCCCTTCCGGCAGCTATTGAACGCACTGGGTGTGACCGGCTGCAGATAGTAGCACATGTCGGAACGAATGACGCCTGCCGCTTGGGTTCTGAGGCCATCCTTGGTTCCTTCCGGCGGCTGGCTGATTTGGTGAAGACAACCAGCATCGCACGCGGAGTGCAAGCTGAGCTTAATATCTGCAGCATAGTGCCCAGAGTCGATCGCGGTCCTCTGGTTTGGAGCCGTGTGGAGGGTCTAAACCAGAGGCTCAGACGACTCTGCGACTATAATGGTTGCAAATTCATCGACCTCCGTTATTGGGTGGAGAACTGTAGGGCCCCCCTAGACAGGTCAGGCGTGCACTACACACCGGAAGCAGCTACTAGGGTAGCAGAGTACGTGTGGCGTGCACACGGGGGTTTTTTAGGTTAGAGGGACCCCCCCTTGGGCGAAACGATAAAATACCTGACGGCTTACCAGAGAGGACATTATCATCGTTGATAAAGAACGTCCGTCCTCAGAGACCAAAAACAGGAAAAGTTAACGTAATATTGGTAAACTGCAGGAGTATCCAGGGCAAGGTTCCTGAATTAGTATCTCTTATTGAAGGAAAAAGTGCGCATATGGTATTAGGAACGGAAAGTTGGTTAAAACCGGAAGTGAACAGTAACGAAATCCTAGACACAGAATGGAATATATACCGCAAGGATAGGATAAACGCCAATGGTGGAGGTGTATTTATAGCAGTAAAGAATTCAATAATATCCAGTGAAGTTATTAGCGAATGCGAATGTGAAATAATCTGGGTTAAGTTAAGTATCAAAGGTGGGTCAGATATGATAGTCGGATGCTTCTATAGACCACCTGCATCAGCAACCGTAGTAGTTGAGCGCCTCAGAGAGAACCTGCAGAACGTCGTGAAGAAGTTTCGTGATCATACTATTGTAATAGGGGGAGACTTCAATCTACCAGGTATAGAATGGGATAGTCACACAATCAGAACTGGAGCCAGGTACAGAGACTCTTGTGACATTATCCTGACTGCCTTGTCCGAGAATTACTTCGAGCAGATAGTTAGAGAACCAACTCGTGAAGCTAACGTTTTAGACCTCATAGCAACAAATAGACCGGAACTTTTCAACTCCGTGAATGTAGAAGAGGGTATCAGTGATCATAAGTCAGTGGTTGCATCAATGACTACAAGCGTAATAAGAAATGCCAAGAAAGGAAGGAAAATATATTTGCTTAACAAGAGTGATAGGGCACAAATCGCAGAATATCTGAGTGACCACCATCAAACGTTCATTTCTGAGGAAGAGGATGTGGAACAAAAATGGAAAAAATTCAGGAACATCGTCCAGTACGCCTTAGATAAGTTCGTACCGACTAAGGTCCAAAGCGAGGGGAAAGATCCACCGTGGTATAACAATCATGTACGAAAGGTACTACGGAAACAAAGAAAGCTTCATCATAGGTTTAAGAGTAGTCGAATCATAGCTGATAAGGAAAAGCTGAACGAAGCGAAAAAGAGCGTAAAGAGAGCAATGAGAGAAGCATTCAACGAATTCGAACATAAAACATTGGCAAACAATCTAAACAAGAACCCTAAAAAGTTTTGGTCATATGTAAAATCGGTAAGCGGATCTAAATCCCCTATTCAGTCACTTGTTGACCACGATGGCACCGAAACAGAGGACGACCAAAGAAAGGCAGAAATACTGAATTCAGTGTTCCGAAACTGTTTCACTGCGGAAAATCGTAACACGGTCCCTGACTTCAGCCGTCGCACGGACGCCAAAATGGAAAATATTGAAATAAACGATATCGGAATTGAAAAACAACTGCTATCACTTAGTAGCGGAAAAGCATCCGGACCAGACGAGATACCCTTAAGATTCTACAGTGATTATGCTAAAGAACTTGCCCCCTTTCTATCAGCAATTTATCGTAGATCGCTGGAAGAACGTAAAGTACCTAGCGACTGGAAGAAAGCGCAGGTCGTTCCCATTTTCAAGAAGGGTCATAAATCAGATGCGAATAATTATAGGCCTATTTCGCTTACGTCAATCTGTTGTAGAATAATGGAACATGTTGTGTGTTCTCGTATTATGACGTTCTTAGATAATACAAATCTCCTTCATCATAACCAACATGGATTCCGCAAACAGAGATCATGTGAAACTCAGCTCGCCCTATTTGCCCAAGAAATTCACAGTGCCGTAGACACTGGCGAGCAGATTGATGCCGTATTCCTGGACTTCAGGAAGGCATTTGATACGGTTCCGCACTTACGTTTAGTGAAAAAAATTCGAGCTTACGGAATATCGGACCAGGTTTGTGATTGGATTCAGGATTTCCTAGAAGAAAGAACACAACATGTCATTCTTAACGGTTCAAAATCTGCAGATGTAGAGGTAATTTCGGGAGTACCGCAGGGAAGCGTGATAGGACCTTTATTGTTTACAATATACATAAATGACTTAGTTGACAACATCGGTAGCTCTGTGAGGCTATTTGCAGATGACACGGTTGTCTACAAGAAAGTAGCAACATCAGAAGACTCGTACGTACTCCAGGAGGACCTGCAGAGGATTAATGCATGGTGCGACAGCTGGCAGCTTTCCCTAAACGTAGATAAATGTAATATAATGCGCATACATAGGGGCAGAAATCCATTCCAGTACGATTATGCCATAGGTGGTAAATCATTGGAAGCGGTAACGACCGTAAAATACTTAGGAGTTACTATCCGGAGCGATCTGAAGTGGAATGATCACATAAAACAAATAGTGGGAAAAGCAGGCGCCAGGTTGAGATTCATAGGAAGAATTCTAAGAAAATGTGACTCATCGACGAAAGAAGTAGCTTACAAAACGCTTGTTCGTCCGATTCTTGAGTATTGCTCATCAGTATGGGACCCTTACCAGGTTGGATTAATAGAAGAGATAGACATGATCCAGCGAAAAGCAGCGCGATTCGTCATGGGGACATTTAGTCAGTGCGAGAGCGTTACGGAGATGCTGAACAAGCTCCAGTGGCGGACACTTCAAGAAAGGCGTTACGCAATACGGAGAGGTTTATTATCGAAATTACGAGAGAGCACATTCCGGGAAGAGATGGGCAACATATTACTACTGCCCACATATATCTCGCGTAATGATCACAACGAAAAGATCCGAGAAATTAGAGCAAATACGGAGACTTACAAGCAGTCGTTCTTCCCACGCACAATTCGTGAATGGAACAGGGAAGGGGGAGATCAGATAGTGGTACAATAAGTACCCTCCGCCACACACCGTAAGGTGGCTCGCGGAGTATAGATGTAGATGTAGATGTAGATGTAGAACTGTTGTGTGGAGTGACAATTCACAGTACAGAATGTAGCGATCCGATCGCAGGGTGTGGGTATGGCAAATACCCGGTGAACATCATCTGCCAGCATGTATAGTGCAAACAGTAAATTTCAGAGGCAGTGGTGTTATGGTGTGGTCATGTTTTTCATGGAGGGGTTTTTTTTTTTTGGTTGGGTTTAAGGGCGCTCAACTACTGAGGTCATTAGCGCCCAGTCACTGTTGTTAGAGCACATGGAATCTGTTACAACTCAAGGGGATGGGGGGACACCAGAAGGACCTGACAAAGATGCAGATAAAATAAGTAAAAAGGTTAAATGTCTTTGGACAAGCCAGTTAAAGTTAGAAAACGCAGAATACGAGCAGCTGCTCGAGCGTCATCAGCTAAAACATCTGGTAAAGTAGATGACACGGACAGGATAACACGAAATTGACTAAAACGGGGACACGACAATAAAACATGGCGCACTGTTAATGCCTGACCACAAGGGCACTGCGGGGCTGGGTCACCGGAGAGCAGGTAGCGGTGGCTAAACCGGCAATGCCCAATCCGCAACCTGGTCAGAAGGACCTCCTCGCGCCGAGATGGTCGGGAGGATGTTGTCCATACAGTTGGAAGCGGTTTTACTGCCCGGAGCTTGTTTCCTTGGAGGGATGACCAAGCATCCCACCACAACGACTCAAGTCTCTTACATACATCCCCACGAACGTCAGATGACGAGACACAATGGGAGGCTGTCCGAGGCAGGAGGACTGCAGCCTTGGCTGCAGCATCCGCAGCCTCATTCCCAGGCACTCCTACATGTCCAGGAACCCACAGAAAGCTGACAGAACCACTACCATCAGCGAAAGAATGGAGGGACTGCTGTATCCGTTGAATCAAGGGATGGACCGGATAGGGAGCTCCAAGGCTCTGAAGAGCACTAAGTGAGTCAGAGCAGAGTATGTACGATGAATGGCGGTGGCGGCGGGCATACTGAACGGCCTGATGGAGAGCAAAAAGCTCAGCCGTAAAGCTGGAACATTGGTCGAGGAGCCGGTATTTAAAGGTGGCGGCCCCGACGACAAAGGCACAGCCGACACCATCGTCAGTTTTGGGGCCATCGGTGTAAATAAAGGTGTGACCGGCAAGGCGAGCACGAAGTTCGACAAACCGTGAGCAATACACTGCAGCCGGAGTACCCTCCTTCGGGAGTGAGCTGAGGTCGAGATAAATATGAACCGGAGCCTGGAGCCAAGATGGTGTCGGGCTCTCACCATCTCTGAAGGTGGTAGGGAGGGCAAAATCCAATTGTCGAAGCAGGCGACGGAAGCCGACTCCAGGGGGCAGCAGGGCAGACACATACAACCCGTACTGACGGTCGAGAGAATCGGCGAAGAAGGACTGGTAAGAGGGGTGGTCGGGCATAGACAACAGCCGGCAGGCATACCGACACAGCAGTACGTCGCGCCGGTAGGTCAATGGTAACTCTGCAGCTTCAGCATAAAGACTCTCGACAGGACTAGTGTAGAAGGCTCCGGTCGCAAGACGTATCCCCCGATGGTGGATGGAGTTGAGCCGGCGTAAGAGGGATGGCCGAGCGGACGAGTAGACGAAGCTCCCATAATCCAACTTCGATCGGACTATGGACCGATACAAGTGAAGCAGGACAGTGCGATCCGCTCCCCAAGATGAACTACTAAGAACTCTGAGGACATTAAGGGAACGTGTACAACGGGCCGCCAAATAAGAGACATGTGGAGACCAACACAGTTTCCTGTCCAACGTGAGCCCTAGAAACTTAGTTGTTTCCACGAATGGGAGAACAACTGGACCGAGATGTAAGGATGGCGGAAGGAACGCTTTATATCGCCAAAAGTTGATACAAACCGTCTTCTCTTCAGAGAACCGGAAGCCATTTGCCACGCTCCATGAGTGGAGGCTGTCTAGACAACGCTGAAGGCAGCGCTCCAGGAGGCATGTTCGCTGGGCACTGCAGTAGATCGCGAAGTCATCGACAAAGAGAGAGCCTGAGACATTAGGTGGAATGCAATCCATAATTGGATTGATCGCGATGGCAAAAAGGGCTACGCTCAAGACGGAGCACTGAGGCACTCCGTTCTCCTGGAGGAAGACGTCGGACAATACGGAACCCACACGTACCCTAAACTTTCGATCCGTTAAAAAGGAATCAATAAAAAGGGGCAGGCGACCGCGTAGGCCCCACCTGTGCATAGTACGGAGGATACCTCCTCTCCAACAGGTATCATAAGCCTTCTCCAAGTCGAAGAACATGGCCACCGTTTGGTGCCTTCGCAAAAAGTTGTTCATGATGAATGTCGATAAGGTCACAAGGTGGTCAACAGCGGAGCGGCGGCGACGAAAGCCGCATTGGACATTAGTAAGTAGTCGTCGAGATTCAAGAATCCAGACTAACCGAGCATTAACCATGCGCTCCATCACCTTACAGACACAGCTTGTAAAAGAAATGGGGCGGTAACTAGAAGGAAGGTGTCTATCCTTCCCGGGTTTGGGTATAGGAACAACAACGGCATCACGCCAACGCCTGGGGACTTGACCTTCGGTCCAGACGCGATTGTAGGTACGAAGAAGGAAGCTTTTGCCCGTCGGAGAAAGGTGTGCCAGCATCTGAACGTGAATGGCATCTGGCCCCGGAGCAGAGGATCGGGACAGTGCAAGAGCGCGTTCGAGTTCCCGCATAGTAAAGGGGGCATTATAAGTTTCCAGATTCAGCGAGTGGAAGGAAGGTCGCCGAGCCTCTTCTGCCTCTTTCCTGGGAAGGAAGGCAGGGTGGTAATGGGCGGAGCTTGAAACCTCCGCGAAAAAGCGGCCAAAGGCATTGGAGACAGCCACAGGATCAACGAGGACCTCATTACCTGAGGTCAGGCCAGGTACCGAGGAGTGGGCCTTAATGCCCGACAGCCGGCGCAGGCTACCCCAAACGACGGAAGAGGGAGTAAAACTGTTAAAGGAGCTGGTGAAAGAGGCTCAGAAGCTTTTTTGCTGTCTTTGATGATTCTACGGCATTGCGCTCGGAGTCGTTTGTATTCAAAACAATTCGCCAATGTAGGATGGCGGCGAAAGGTGCGTAAAGCACGTCGTCGAGCACGGATAGTGTCCCTACAAGCCTCGTTCCACCAGGGGACGGAAACATGATGTGAAGAAGAAGTAGTACGAGGAATGGAACGTTCGGCAGCATTGATGATAACAGCCGTGAGGTATTCGACTTGACTGTCACAACTGGGAAAATCGTGGTCCGGAAACGTCGCCAGGGAGGAGTAAAGTCCCCAGTCAGCTTTCAGTATGTTCCAGCTCGAAGGACGTGGGGATGGGGTGTGGTGCAGGAGATGAACGACACAGGGGAAGTGGTCGCTCAAATAGGTGTCAGAAAGGACATACCACTCGAACCGACGGGCAAGAGTGGTAGAACAGATCGAGAGGTCCAAGTGGGAGTAGGTATGAGTAGAGTCCGAGAGGAAAGTCGGGGCGCCGGTATTGAGGCAGACAAGATTGAGATAGTTGAAGACATCCGCCAAGAGTGAGCCTCTTTGACAGGATGCAGGAGAGCCCCAAAGGGGATGATGGGCATTGAAGTCGCCAAACAATAAGAACGGCGGGGGAAGCTGAACGATCAGGTGCATCATGTCAGCCTGACTAACAGCAGATGACGGTGGAGTGTAGATGGTACAAACTGAAAAAGTAAAAGCAGAAAGAGTAATGCGGACAGCTATTGCTTGCAGTGGGGTGGTCAATGGGATGGGATGGTAATAGACATCGTCCCGAACGAGCAACATGACCCCACCATGAGCTGGGATACCGTCCACAGGGGTGAGGTCATACCGCTCCGAGGTATAGTGGGAAAAGGCAATACGGTCAGTCGGGCGCAACTTGGTTTCCTGGAGACCAAGGACGAGCGGACAGTGCAGGCGGAGGAGCAGTTGTAATTCCTCCCGATTAGATCGAATACCTCTTATGTTCCAATGAAACAACGCCATCGCTAGTCAAAAAGTTGGGGGAACGAGACGGGGGAAGAGCGGGTCACCTCGACGGCCGCGGAGGGCCAGGTTGCGAGGGAACAACGCTACAACTGACGGGAGGCGGATCCGGTTCCATCGACTCGTCGCCAGCTGTGGCCACTGTCCCTGGTTGTGTAGAAGGGGCCGCATCATTTGCCGACGAAAGGCCGGCGGAGCGCCTGGCAGCAGAGTGTCCCGGCGAAACTGAGGACGGCCGGGAGCAGCGACTCACGGATGAAGCGTCAGACGAAACGCGCCGGGGTGGAGAGGGGGATAGAGACTACTTCTTGGAGGCCTTCTTGGAAGGCCGAGGAGGCACAGGGATGGTGGGCTGGACCCGAAGAAGGTCCTCACGTGCGGGGTCCGTTTTGGAACGCCGGACCTCGGAAGCTGGGGTCCGGAACGTTTCCCTGATGGACACCTGAGAAGAGGATCGCTTCTCAGGTGGCATGGGGGGAGGAGGAGGAGGAAGGGTGGCCCCTGGGGCAGAGGGGGTGGGGGCCACGGGGGAGGAGGATTTGGAAGGGAGGGAGTTGGCAGGCGGGGGCAGAGCCCCCTGATGGGCGGAGGAGGCGGAGGGGGGACAGGACAGGGGTGAGGATACTGCGGAAGGAGTGGACACAACTGAGGCAAACGAAGTGGTCAATGGCACGGGATGAAGGCGGTCATACTTCTTCCTGGCCTCAGAATAAGAGAGCCAATCCAAAGTTCTGATTTCTTGTATCTTCTGCTCCTTCTGATAGGCGGGGCAGTCTGAGGATCTAGGCGAGTGGACGCCAGGACAATTACTGCACCGAGGTGGTGGGGTGCATGTATGTTCCTCACGAAGAGGACGTCCACAATCGCCACAAAGGGGCTCAGCCTCACACCGTGACGACATGTGCCCAAAGCGCAAACACCTAAAACAGCGCATAGGAGGCGGGACGTAAGGTCGCACGTCACACCGGTAGCACATCACCTTTACCTTCTCTGGGAAAACGTCCCCCTCGAAGGCGAGGATGAAGGCCCCGGTGTCGATGCGACGGTCTTTGGGGCCGCGCTGGATTCGCCGGACGAAATGCACGCCTCGGCGCTCCAGGTTGGCCATGAGCTCCTCATCAGATTGTAGCAGGAAGTCACGATGAAAAATAACCCCCTGCGTCCTATTTAGTGCCAGATGTGGGACAATGGACACTGGGATGTCCCCTAGGCGGTCGCACGCCTGCAGCGCCGCCGACTGTGTGGCGGAGGTGGTCTTGATAAGAACGGACCCTGAACGCATCTTGCTGAGAGCCTCGATTTCCCCGAAGATGTCCTCAATGTGCTGAACAAAGAACATGGGCTTGGAGGTGGCGAATGTCCCCCCATCGGTTCGAGAACAGACCAAATAGCGGGGGAAGTACTTCGCCCCAAGCCGGCGGGCCTGTCCCTCCTCCCATGGAGTGGCCAAGGGGGAAAGGGCAGGAGAACCAGGACTAGAAACGGTACCTTTTCTTTTGAAAGACTCGGCCGCAGAGCGACCCGATACGTGTTGACGTTTCATCTGTGAAACGTCCGCCCCGATACCACCCACCCCGACCAGGGGCTCTCCCCACGGGCGCCACCCAGCCGCAGCAAGGGCCACCTGGCAGGATGACCATTGCCGGGAGTCCTGATGCCCCAAGGAGACGGGCATCTACTCCTTGGCCGACGTGGGGAGGGTGCAGCTCGGGTATCGGCAGTACGATCCCTGTGTTGTCAGGGGGCTACAACCTAGAGGGTACATGACGACCCCACCACAACGGGCTGGCTACCGTGCTGGATTTCTGGTGCCATGGAAAGTCCATCATGATCGCTGGGGCAGATGGAGATGCACTATGGGCGTAACTTGGACAATCCATCAGACGTTTAGGCCCAATTTGAGGAATAGTGGGTATGGTTACAACGCCGGTACAATGCTGAGTGGCAAAGTCTTAGTGCACTTAGGACCAGTGGTACACCACGTAAGGTGTCCTTCCCAAAAAGGCTCGTACTTCTGTAGAATTTTGAAAAATGGAGGTCAAACCCCAAGGGGGGACCAACACATGGAAGGCCGAAACGGTTGAAACTCCTTTTAGTCGCCTCGTACGACAGGCAGGAATACCTCGGGCCTATTCTTACCCCGGACCCGCAGGGGGATTCATGGAGGGGGCTTGCACCTCTTGTCTCGTGTGGCACTATCACAGCACAGGCCTACATTGATGTTTTAAGCACCTTCTTGCTTCCCACTGTTGAAGAGCAATTTGGGGATGGAAACTGCATCTTTTAACACAGTCGAGCACCTGTTCATAATGCACGGCCTGTGGCAGAATGGTTACACAACAATAATATCCTGTCATGGACTGACCTGCACCGAGTCCTGATCTGAATCCTTAAAAACACCTTTGGGATGTTTTGGAACACCAACTTTGTGCCAGGCCTCACCGACCGACATCAATACCTCTCCTCAGTACAGCACTCCGTGAAGAATGGGCTGCTATTTCCCAAGAAACCTTCCAGCACCTAGTTGAGCGTATGCCTGCGAGAGTGGAAACTGTCATCAAGGGTGGGCCAACAGCATACTGAATTCCAGCATTACTGATGGAGGGCGCCACAAAATTTTAAGCCATTTTCAGCCAGGTGTCCGGATACTTTTGATCACACAGTGTATGATGCCAGCAGCTTCACAGTAACATTGAGCTAGGCCTATTTCAGACTCAGTTCTGTCAAAGACTTCCCAGTCTCTGGCAAGTTCTCAGGACAAAAGACTAATTGTATAATGATACTTTTATAGTGGCTATTAACCCATGTAATTGCTATCATAAGCAGATTCCATATTCCCTTATCCTTAGCACTGAATCATTTGAGCTTGAGAAATATCAATTTGAGAGAAAAGTTTAGCTTTCTTTTCTGGCAGTTATTGTAAATTGAGAAAAATTTCCAACTGGTTCAAGTTTATAGTGAATATTTTACTACAACCATGGTCACTAACTTTTTAAAGTAATATTTGATACTTGTTGAAATTACTGAATCTGACAAGAGTGTTAAAATTAATTCTTATCCTAGTTTACAAGCCCTTTTATACATCTTGGTAAATAAGTCTCAGTGTCTTGGTATTTTGTTGCTATAATGTCATTCATACGTATCAAATTAAACTATATGGTTTCACAGACCTTTCAATACTCAAACATCTATGGAGTATACATGCAGACTGAAGTGACTAATGCAAATTTGTACTGAGGCCAGAATTTAAACCCAGGTCACCCGATTAGGAAGATGCACTAACCATTACACCACCGTGATGGCACAGTGCCTTTACAAACCTGCTCAGACTATCTTAACACCTCCCTAAATCCAAATTTCCATTTATATCTCACTCAATACCAAGGTGCTATTCCAGTATTGTTGGAGAGCCTTTGCAATGTTGCTGAAGTTTAGGGGGAATACCAAGTGGGTTGAGGTGTGAAGAGGAATTTGGACTGAGGGAGGCATGCTAGGGTAGTCTGCAGGAGCTCTGGGTTCAAATTCAGGCCTTTGTATAAATTTTCATTTGTCACTTCAGTCTGCACACATACATTCATATTTATGTTTCCAACACTGAATTTTGAGTAATTTGAAGGGTTCAGTAGCCAAAATGAATAACAGCGAAGTTTATTGTAACAATACAATTATAACTGTGCCACAATGCAGTAATTAAATTCTAATTTTATAGAACTTAACTCTAGTGCACAGTATACAACAACTTTATAGATTTGTCAATACAAATCAGCTTCCCATGAGCCATGACTTGTTGCCCACACCCATATTATTCATTTTTATTTACACTTAAATTTAATCAAATGCAACTGGTTTCAGAAGTGTGCCTTATTTCTTTCTATGATTGAAGTTTCACTCAACTGCAGTTTCTTTAATAACTAATTCAGTTATTCAAAATTTATTTGTAATTTTGAATGTTTTCATTCATTAGGACAGGATCCACTCGTGGAGAAGTGGATAACTTCACATTTCAGTTTATTTTCTTTGGAACCTATGCTTTTCTGGTAACTAGGTAAGTTTAATCACATTCATTAACATAAACTGAAGGGTGTGGGTGGATTACAAGGTCACTAGGATTGGCTCCTTACCATTCAATGGCTGTCAGAGTTCCAAATTTAGTATCTTATTGTACACTGAATTTTGACTGTAATTAGGTGTTCTACATTATTACATGAACTAGGCTGTAGGTTTTCCCAGAACACGGAGTGAAGGTTGTCTAATGGCTATACAAATACACCTCCATTCCCTTTGTCACAGCTACTGATTTGGCCACAATAACCAAGATGTTGGTCTTAATAATCTAGTATTCTGCTAACAGACATTTAAATCAATGTTACTGGTTTTCGAGATTACTGCTCTGCCATATGATTTGCTCCAACACTTTGGATTATCTTTTAAAAATAATGTGTGCACCAAAAAAATGGCTAAACATTTGAGGACTATTTTTTACAATTTTTAAATTATCACTGCCTGAACACTGAAAATCAGTTTAGGCACGCATCTGATGGAGAAGCACCCATCTAAGACAACTGTAACTGGTAAAACAAATTCAGAGGAGATCAGTGATTTTCCTGTGCTCTATTTGTTTAGGCAAGTCCAAGATCAACTGTTGCTGATGATAATATTGCCATTTTCTGAGCACTGGTTTAATAACATTGATGTATACATTTATTATTGAAACATTGTGCATTGGTGTGAGAAATCCATAAGAGCAGTTCAATTTGAAAAACCGATGGATTGCCCATAACTGACTAAACACACTGACTAAACACACCAGTTGGAGCTGAGAAATTATGAAGCCACCAAAATGGCACTTCAAATTTGTTTGGAATACTGTTACTGATGATTTTTAAGTGCTGTGATCTTGAAAAGAAGTTATCAGTTCAGCATGTGTTTCCAACAATCTAAGCCTACCAAGCTACTGAATACTGATTAAAGGTAAGAGACTTTGCCAAGCCCTATGTAATGCAGAACTAATGGATCACAACATGCTGGCAGGCTAACCTATGAAGTAGAAGCAATTTTAGAAGCTTGTGTTTAAGTATAATTTTCATGCAACAGCCTGAAACTTCCGATAGTTATTACACTGACTCAGATTTTGGGTATTTTCATTTTTTGCAAAAAAATAAGACACTGATAAAGAAAAATTGTCCTGAGGATAACTTATTAGATTTAATTTTTCACTAAACTCCTTGGAACACTTGATAACTCCCTGGTTTTTACCAGCTTGTGGTCATCTTCAGCAAGTATACAGATGAAAAGTGAAGACTAATGCCTGCAATCAACTGCCAAGCAGTCATGCACGTAAGAAAATCCTACCCTAAAGCAATTTATTTTGTTGACAGTACTGGCAACAGCTTACTAAATTTCAATATTGGCGGAGTAAAACACCTCTACTAAAAGTTTATGTGAACAGAAAAATCTAAATCCAGGATAATGTCAATAACCTTAAATCAAGCAATGCTGTCGAGTATTTCTTAATCTAGAGGAAATACTACAAGACTTATTTGGGCAGTGGGGTATGGCCAGAGAAGTTTCTATGAAAAATTTCTGCCAAAGTCATAAATTTAAATGTTATGAAGTTCTCCCTGAAGAAATTTATTTAGAGCAGCATAGTATGGTACTGAAACATTGTCAGTGCAGAACACACTTTTGAAATATGGAGCTGCAGAAGAATGCTGACAATTAGAAGGGTATATCTGATAACTTAGGAAGTATTTAAATGAGTAATGGGAAAGCAAAAATACAGTGAGGCATGCATCCATTCTTCAGACAATATTTCAATGCAAACCATCGTGAATAGAAGTATTACAACAACACTTAGAAATTGCTAGGGGTCTTGACAAAAGTGTTACAAAGGTTGACAGATAAATTAAGATTTTAAAATGTGAAAGCCTGCAACAAAACTGATTAAACATGCAAATGAATGTAATGAAAATGTTTATATATAAAAATTAAAAATCTGTCCATGAGAGCAGAACTGAAAGAAAGTAAGCAAACTGTAACAGTTTTACCTGCCTTTGCCTGTCTGTACCTGTCTTCTGAACAATTTTTTTACTTTGGTAATCATCGTCAGATTAGATTTTCTCTGCTCCAGGAACATGTCATATTACCACTTTACAATAGCATTACTTGAAAAATATCACTAAACCAAACTAAATGGAAAGACCATAGCCTCTAATGTACGTGTTTAGATCATAAGGTTTGGCAGCCGTATTGAATGTACTTTTTACTGTCTTATACAGGTTGTCCAGAAAAGGACTCCCCGGCTTCAAAATTAAATATCTCGAAAACAAAGATCGATAGAGGAATGCAGTAAACGGTATGTTTATTGTGAAAGCTGTAAGAAGTTTATACAGCAGTTTGAAATAATAGTTACAGAAGCTGCTAACAGATGGCACTGTACGCTGTACAGCTCATATCAGCATACATAAGTGAAACAATCATACGAAAACAATCTTTGCAAACAATCACATCACAATGTTTTCAAAATGTTGACCATTGGCACTACAGATGTGGCGCAAACGAAGAATGAAATTCGCCACCACATTTCTTAGTGTCTCAACCGAAATGGATTCAGATGCCACAGAGATCGCCGATTCAAGCTCGTCCAGCATGGCAGGATGCTTCGCGTAGACCATGTCTTTCACTGTGCCCCACAAAAAAAAAGTCACAGGGAGTCAAATCCGACGAATATGGAGGCCAATCCATGCCTGCACCAGTAAATTTGGGATATTCCAAAGCAATGACTCGATTCCCGAAGTATTCCTCAAGAAAGCGAAACACTTGTTCGGTCCCATGTGGTCGGGCTCCATCTTGCATAAACCATTCAGTACCTGGTTGATCCTCTAACGCTTGCTGTGTGGCGACAAATTGTTCCAAAATTGCAACGTAACGTGCACCAGTGACCGTTTCTCGAATGAAAAAAAGGCCAATAATGCCTCTGCTGCATACTGCAGCCCACACAGTAACTTTAGGAGAATACATGGGTTTCGCTTCACACCAACATGGTGTTTCGGAACCCCAAAATCGCCAGTTCTGCTTATTCACGTATCCATTGAGGTGGAAGTGTGCTTCATCTGTAAACCAGATGCAGCCAACATGAAATCCTTCACTATCAATCATTGTGAGCATCTGATTAGCAAAGGCAACCCTTTGTTGCACAGCTCGTACGGGTATGGCCTGGTGCGTTTGAATTTCGAATGGAAACGTGTGTAGGCTCTTTCTCAGTATTTTCTGCGTGGTGGAACGCTTCAAACCAGTCTCAGATGCAATTCTACGGACGGATGACGTTGGATTTCGCTGAATAATTCCAGAAACTGTGGCGATATTTTCAGGCGTAACTGCGGTTTGCTTGCGGCCAACATGCCCCACTAGATCATCAGTTACGCTGCCTGTTCGTTGAAATTTTGCAAAGAGCGTACGAATGGTTTTCGCATCGGGTCCTTTTGGAACATTAAATCGTGTTTGAAAACTTCGCCTTGTTGCCGTAGGACTCTCTTCTAACCTGTGGTACTCTAGCACCAGAAAAACGCGTTGTTCAATGGAGTACATGGTTTTAATCTCTTCCTTCAGTTCGCTAACCTCCTTTCACGTTTCAATAGTGGAACTGATCGCTCTGGGCTTCGGATCACTATTTATACTAGGCATTATGTATGGCAATTACAGCGCCATCTGTTAGCAGCTTTTGTAACTATTATTTCAAACTGCTGTATAAACTTCTTACAGCTTTCACAAACATACCATTTACTGCATTCCTCTATCGATCTTTGTTTTCAAGATATTTAATTTTGAAATCAGGGAGTCCTTTTCTGGACACCCTGTATTTTTAGACACTACACAATTTAAAAATGTTAGTGCTGACAATGAGTGTTAAGCAGCATTTTTGTACATCTGATGTGTTTATGCTAGTTGAATGAACTGCCATCTTTGTGTGAGAGGTTGGTTCTTGACCAAGAATATGTTAGGAGAACACCAATAATACTTCACTAAGATTCACTGTGCTCAACATCCAGAAGTCAGCCATTTATTCTGCTCCAGATATTTGTCAGTTTCCTGCAATGAGTGGAGAAAATACAAAAATTTGTCCCACAAACTCAATGCAAACTGAATATACAATCAAATCTTAACTGTTGTGTAAATCTTACTTTGGAGGAAAATATGAACTGTGACGTTCATAGCTTAAGACAATATTGGCTTCACAATTAATATGAAACATTAGAACCAAGCACTAACTATGTGGAAAGTTAAGTAAGGGAACAATTCACTTTCTCTAGAAATCTACTATGCTTTGTGTGTTGTTGAACACTTTAAATCATTTTTCAACTACTTATAGGTTTAAATGTAAGTACAAAGTAAATTAAGTATACCTGCACAACACACTTTAGTTCTAGTAGTACAGCTGCAGTATGAGTACCATTAAAATACATGAAACAAAATGATAGCAGCTGTATTGCTTCTTTTTTGTTTCAAAGAGATGAGATCATTTTCTCAACACCATAGCAGAAGGATGCAGTGTGTGTATTCTGAGGCAATGTTTCATCATATTTTGAGCAAACTTCGCCTCTGTATAAATAGAGTTTATATAAATACTACCAATCACTTTTTTATGAATCAAATTAACCTTATTTTCCTGTTTCACAAAATAATAATGGTTCAATCTAAAATTTGTTTGATGTCAATCACCATAACCTGGAGATGGTGTTTGAAGAAATATGACCGTCCTAAAGATGATAAAGGAAGGTGCATGGAAAGAAAAGTGTTACAGAAAGGTTACATATAATGGAATTGGACCACACAAGCTTTTATAGGGAAGATAGGTACTGGTTTACCCCACCCCCCCCCCTCCCTTCAATCCTAACATTTGCTGACAATCTGAAATTTGTCATGCTGTCCATTACACTTTACTCTTTTGACTGCAATTGTTACATCTGCATACATACTGCACAAACTACCATACAGTGCATGGCAGAGGGTACCCTATACCACTACTAATCATTTCCTTTCCTGTTCCACTCGCAAATAGAGCAAGGGAGAAACAATTTTCAATATTTCTCCATATGAGCCCTAATTTCACTTGTTTTCAAGGTCCTTACATGGAATTTATGTTGGGGCACTAGAATCTTTCTAGACAGCTTCAATTTCCTTTAACCTGATCTGGGGAGGATTAAAGCACTGCAGTACTCAAGAATAGGTCATATGGGCATCCTATATGCAGTCTCTTTCACAGGTGAATCACACTTTCCTAAAGTTCTCTAATTATGTGAGTTTCAGAAACTTGTATGACAACATATCAAAAGTAGTTTCTACTTTGCCACTAAGGGTTTATTAGTGTCCAAGACCTTTCCAGGTACAGAACAATTCTTTTACTTCTTACAGGGTGTATACAGGAGAAGGAAAAAATCCCCAGATTGTCCCCACTTAAAAAATACACTTTTCAGGTGAAATTACACTTTTTCCATGTTAACTGATAGCACTTTCCCTCAGAACTGTAAAACTTATCAATCCTTTATATGGTTAAGGTTTTATTCACCACCATAGTACTTCCTGGCACTTTAGAAAACTACACCCCGCAAAATAAAGTCGTGTGCCGGAAAAATCTTTGATCTTTGGAGAGATTTACATTGACTTTTTTTCATGTGACTAAAGTATAAATTTGAATTCAATCAAACACAGCATGTTAGTTTTCAAAGCATGGAAATCAAGATTGCAATGTGCTTTTGTAAGTCAATCGTAGCTCACATCAGGTGGTCTCGGCAGTTTATGACAGCAGATATTCAGAGTGTAGAACACATGATGTAATCAGCCAATACAAACATTACTGTTAAGTAGTGCGAACACACAAAAAGAAAAATTTAGTGGTTTGAATTAATATAGGTAGTGTAACTACAACAAAGGCTAAGCTTTCACACACAATATTGGTCTATTAGTGCGAGTGCGTGCGTTACTTTTAAGATACATCAAACAGATAAGCCAGTAAAATTTTAAATAATGGCCTTATCCTTTCAGTGTTAAGTTTTAAATGAGAGTCAAACACTCATATTTAAGAAATTCAACACACATTCTCACATGTAAATAATTCATCTTGCACAAAACGAAATTTACTTTGAAAGTTATGTTTTTCAAACCACCATTCACAATATTTTCTTGCGACCTTTTAGGAATCTGTTTTTTTAGCACTTACCAGAGAGCACCAGAAACAGGCATGACTGCAGATGCACTGCTACTTTGATGTAGGAAGCTTGTATGTTTGTATGCATACAGCATTAGAGATCTTCCATCACAAAAGAAACAGGTCACCAGAGGGTACTCTTAGAGCATCGCAATTTAATACATTGTACAAAAATGCACAATTCATCAAAGTGCACATTCGTATGGCCAGATTCACAATGAAGTGGGCTCAAACTTGATATTAAGCTTTTCAGTGTGATTTTCAGTATGCAAATTTTCTTTGAGAGCAGTACTGTGTTATCATATGTTTGGTTTTTTATTATAGCATATCGCAAAGCATGCTACAAGATGAGAGCTTGCATTTTAAATTCAATGAGCAGCTGAAACTACCCATGGTGTGGAATGAAACACTTCATTTCAAACAAACACACTGCCTCTACGGAAAAGATAGTTTGATTGATTAATTGAGAGTATGGGACCAAACAGTGAGATGATCAGTCCTATGATTCCAATGGGGGTTACATAAAGTCTGCTAAAAGTGAACGGATTCAGCCAGATGAGTCAAATTATAAAAGAATGAACATTAAACACATACAGTATAAGCATAAAAGGTGAGACTAAATCTAAAAACTGGAAAGGGGGGGCGGGCATGGGGTCACAGACCATGAAGACGGCAAAAGGAGTCCCAATCACAGCCAACCCATCCCTACTCAGAGACGAAAGGAGAATCTTATCTCTGGAAATAAAAACCACTTTCATGGAGGAAACCTAGGACCAGGTCTACCATCCGTCGATCGTCTGCCAGTGTTAAGTTTAAGGAAGCAGGAACACTGTACTTAGCACGAAGGGTCGAAAGAAGGGGACATGTCACCAATGTGTGAGAGATTGTCAGAGTCTGGCACGACAACCACATTGTGACGGTGGGTCTTTTTTTTGTTTAAGGGCGCAAAACTGCTATGGTCATTAGCGCCCGGTCCGTGACTTAGGAAACAGTAAAAACCGAAATTGAAAACCAGCAGCAATGGGAACGAAAGTCATAAAATAGGAGAAACTAAAAGCAGAGGGAAGGCTTAAAAATCCACTACAGAAAGGGGTTGGTGGTCCCAAAAAAAAAAAAACTTCAAATGACTGACGTCATTTCACTGGCAATAATAAACTGGAGAACGCGGTCGGCTGAGCGCGTGTCATCTGCTAAAAATCGACGACAGATCAGGCGATAGCTGTAGACGGGAGCGTAACGAATTAAAATAAGGGCACTCAATTAAAAGGTGTCTTACCGTCCACAGCTGAGAGCAGTGGGGACAGAGTGGGGGAGGATCGCCGCTTAAAAGATGTCGATGGCTAAAAAGACAGTGCCCTATCCGGAGTCTAGTTAAAATTACCTCCTCCCGATGACGCGTTCGGGAGGAAGAGGTCCAAGCGCAAGGAAGAGCTTTCACTTCCCGCAATTTATTATGGGGAAGTGTTGACCAATGCGCGTGCCATAAATGAACAACATGACGACATAAAACGCTCCGTAGATCGCCGAAAGGAATCTATGGAATAGCTGGCCGAAGAAGAGAGACTGCAGCCTTGGCTGCAATATCGGCCGCCTCATTTCCACAGATACCAACGTGTCCCGGGAGCCAGAGGAACGCCACCGAGACGCCTCCCAGGTGGAGCAAGCGCAGACAGTCCTGAATCCGATGGACCAGAGGGTGCACAGGATAAAGAGCTTGGAGACTGAGGAGAGAGCTGAGAGAATCTGAGCAGATAACGTACTGTATCCGCTGATGGCGGCGAATGTAGTGGACAGCCTGGAGAACAGCGTAAAGCTCCGCAGTATAAACCGAACACTGGTCGGGAAGCCGAAAGTGATTTGGGGTGTCGCCAACAATATAGGCACTCCCTACACCTAACGATGTTTTCGAGCTGTTGGTGTAAATAAATGTCGCGTCCGTCATTTGTGCACATAGAGCAGCAAATGCCCGACGATAAACAAGTGTAGGGGTACCATCCTTGGGAAATCGACAAAGGTCACGGAGCAGGCAGATCCAGGGGGCGGAGCCAAGGCGGTGCTGCACCCCAAGTTGTCAAGAAGGTTTTAGGAAAGCGGAAGGAAAGAGAATGGAGCAGTTGACGGAAGCGGACTCCCGGGGGTAGTAGGGAGGAGGAGCGGCAGTGGGTCGTTTCATAGGGGGAAACGATGGGTGAGCCAGGTATGGCCAAAGTGTAAACAACATAAAACAATGGACTACTCCTGAGAGGGGCGGAAATAAGTGCCCCAAACTGCTGTAGACTGATTGTGCGGAGTTTATTACTATGAGCAGTAGCGCTCAAGATGGCATTCCACTGTTGGGCAAAGAGAGATTTGACGTAGATCCGCATATCTGCAGCTCGAATTGTGAAAGGAAAAGGGGGATAAGTACCCGCTTCTCTAGCCAAACAGTCAGTCAATTCATTCCCTGGGATTCCCACATGACTCTAGACCCAGAGAAAGACGACTGAACTGGTGGCACGCTAAAGGGCAGAGAGAAGGTCGTGGATGGCAGAGACCAAGGGGTGATGAGAATAGTTTCTATCGATAGCCTTAAGGCTGCTCATGGAGTCTGAACAAATTAAAACACTATGGAGAGAGGCCCAAGAAACAAAAAGGAGGGCCCTGTAAATGGCTAGAAGCTCTGCTGTAAATACACTACATGATTCTGGCAACACATGGTGCTCTAAGCCAGTAGGAGATGTGAAAGCGTATCCCACCTTATCAGTAGCCTTAGAATCATCAGTGTAAAGGATGGTAGCACCCTGGAACTCTGCAAGGATGGCACATACAAGATGCTGGTAAACCATAGGAGCAGACAGACACCTTATGTAACAAAGACAGGGGGTGCAGTCCAGTGCATGCAGATTGAGATCCCAGCAGAGGGTAGCGAGACTCATACCAACTGGCAAACCAACCCATGGGCGGGTGTTAGGAGGCAGACATCCCTCGTTGGCAAAGAGCACAGGGTATACAGGATGGTCAGGGAATTGGCAAATGGCGACTGCATATGGAACAAGGAGTTGGCTCCGTAAGATGTGTAGAGGGTTGAATCCTTGCTTCTGTGAGGAGACTGTCAACAGGACTAATGCAGAAGGCACCAATAGCCAGACACACCCCACAATGATGGACAGGGTCAAGGAGATTCAAACCAGAAGGGGCTGCTGAGCCATAAACCCGACTACCATAATCGAGTCTGGACAAAACCAGAGCGCGGTAAAGATGGAGAAGAGCGGAACGGTCTGCACCCCAAGATGCGTGGGTCAGGAGGCGGAGGGCATTAAGCTTCTGCATGTATGTACCGTATTTACTCGAATCTAAGCCGCACTCGAATCTAACCTGCACCTGAAAAACGAGACTCGAAAGCAAGGGGAAAAAATTTTCCCGAATCTAAGCCGCACCTGAAATTTGAGACTCGAAATTCAAGGGAGAGATTAAAGTTTTAGACCGCACCTCCAAATTGAAACAAAGTTGGTCCATTGTAACATGAGACAATTTAGGTCGAATGGATGAAGATACAGCTACAGTGGTTTGGTTCGAGTCGTAAGTTCAACATTTACGCTTTATCAAGTAGCCATCGGTATGTGTCAGGCACTCAGTCCGTATTTATAAGGGTACCCTTCCTTTTTCAAATGTTTTGTCTGGTTTGAATCCATCGCTTATTTTGCTTTAACCAGATCAGTGCCGTTCTCTTTGTTATAGGTGTTTACGTCACTCTAAGCTGAAAATGCATTATTGTACTGTGTCATGCATTGTTTATCGCATTCTGATAATGAGTGATTACGACCGGTCACCGCTCTAGGCATGGCTTGCTTTTGTGCGCGCTAATGCCACTTACAATAAAAAGGAGAGAGGAATTGTCACATAAGCGAAAAAAAGACAAGTGACTTATTTGCTATTACTTACACTGCTGCTTTCTTTGATAATTATCAATTGGGTAGGGGAACCGTTGTTTAGGAGACAAATCAAAGTCTGTGATAAGTTGGTCGATATGGATACCCCGAGCAGTTGATGTAACACTGCCCCACAGTGGATGGTGGGCACTGAAATCCCCAAGGATGAGAAACAGGGGGCGGGAGTTGCTGAAGTAAGGTAGATAGTGCAACATAAGCAAGTGGCCTACCTGGAGGGAGGCAGACATTGCAAATGGCGATTGCTGGAGTCGTTTGCACTCTAACTGCTATCACTTCCAAGGTAGTACATAGGAGGATCCAGTCATAAGGGGATCCAGTCACTAAGGACATCGTGGCGAACCAAAGTGCAAACCCCACCAGATGGTATCCCAGGACCAGCACGGTTCCGACAACACCCAATAACCATGTGGAAAATGCGTTTCTTGGAGAACAAGACAGAAAGCAGAATAAGAAAAGAAAAGACGTTGCACTTCTGGTAGGTGACAATAGTAGCCATTGCAGTTCCACTGGATGATCATGTGGTACGAGTTCAAGGTAGGCATGAAGGAGCCAAGGAGGTCAGGTCACTTGGTCAGTAGTTGTCACCGACAAGGATGGGGTGACATCCATAAATAAAATGTCAGACTTAGGTTGCGAGAGGGGAGTTGGCACCTCCGAGGGCAACTGAGATGCCTTCACTTGAGGATGCCTTCGCTTGAGATTTATGTTTTTTTCTGATCCTCCTCCTCTTTCTGAAATGGAGGAGGACAGGACACGGGGGGAGTACAGGCAACTGCAAGATCAGGAACCGAAAGAGTGGGCGACCTTGGGGCCCACAGATGGCGTGCCTCATAGCCAAGTGCTGGTAACTTCTGGCCTGAGAGATGCCGGGGAGAGGGTTCCCAGGAGGGAGCCCAATCACTGGCAGATGCCGAAGAAGGGGGTCACTTCTTCGGCCGGGTGGGCAGGGGGGGGGGGGGGGGGGGAGACGACTCCCTGACAAGAGGTTGAGGGAAAGTGGAGATGAGGGTGTGGGAGGGGATGAGGGAGGGGATGAGGGTGCGGGAGGACGGGAGGAGGGGAGGACGGGAGGAGGGGAGGACGGGAGGAGGGGAGGACGGGAGGAGGGGAGGACGGGAGGAGGGGAGGACGGGAGGAGGGGAGGACGGGAGGAGGGGAGGACGGGAGGAGGGGGGGACGAGGGGACGAGGGGACGAGGGGAGGACGGGAGGAGGGGGGGACGAGGGGACGAGGGGACGAGGGGAGGACGGGAGGAGGGGGGGACGAGGGGACGAGGGGACGAGGGGACGAGGGGACGAGGGGACGAGGGGACGAGGGGACGAGGGGAGGAGGGGAGGAGGGGAGGAGGGGAGGAGGGGAGGAGGGGAGGAGGGGAGGAGGGGAGGAGGGGAGGAGGGGAGGAGGGGAGGAGGGGAGGAGGGGAGGAGGGGAGGAGGGGAGGAGGGGAGGAGGGGAGGAGGGGAGGAGGGGATGAGGGGAGGAGGGGATGAGGGGATGAGGGGATGAGGGGATGAGGGGAGGAGGGGATGAGGGGATGAGGGGATGAGGGGATGAGGGGATGAGGGGATGAGGGGATGAGGGGATGAGGGGATGAGGGGATGAGGGGATGAGGGGATGAGGGGAGGAGGGGAGGAGGGGAGGAGGGGAGGAGGGGAGGAGGGGAGGAGGGGAGGAGGGGAGGAGGGGAGGAGGGGAGGAGGGGATGAGGGGATGAGGGGAGTAGGGGAGTAGGGGAGTAGGGGAGTAGGGGATGAGGGGATGAGGGGAGGAGGGGAGGAGGGGAGGAGGGGAGTAGGGGAGTAGGGGAGTAGGGGAGTAGGGGAGTAGGGGAGTAGGGGAGTAGGGGAGTAGGGGAGTAGGGGAGTAGGGGAGTAGGGGAGTAGGGGAGTAGGGGAGTAGGGGAGTAGGGGAGTAGGGGAGTAGGGGAGTAGGGGAGTAGGGGAGTAGGGGAGTAGGGGAGTAGGGGAGTAGGGGAGTAGGGGAGTAGGGGAGTAGGGGAGTAGGGGAGTAGGGGAGTAGGGGAGTAGGGGAGTAGGGGAGTAGGGGAGTAGGGGAGTAGGGGAGTAGGGGAGTAGGGGAGTAGGGGAGTAGGGGAGTAGGGGAGTAGGGGAGTAGGGGAGTAGGGGAGTAGGGGAGTAGGGGAGTAGGGGAGTAGGGGAGTAGGGGAGTAGGGGAGTAGGGGAGTAGGGGAGTAGGGGAGTAGGGGAGTAGGGGAGTAGGGGAGTAGGGGAGTAGGGGAGTAGGGGAGTAGGGGAGTAGGGGAGTAGGGGAGTAGGGGAGTAGGGGAGTAGGGGAGTAGGGGAGTAGGGGAGTAGGGGAGTAGGGGAGTAGGGGAGTAGGGGAGTAGGGGAGTAGGGGAGTAGGGGAGTAGGGGAGTAGGGGAGTAGGGGAGTAGGGGAGTAGGGGAGTAGGGGAGTAGGGGAGTAGGGGAGTAGGGGAGTAGGGGAGTAGGGGAGTAGGGGAGTAGGGGAGTAGGGGAGTAGGGGAGTAGGGGAGTAGGGGAGTAGGGGAGTAGGGGAGTAGGGGAGTAGGGGAGTAGGGGAGTAGGGGAGTAGGGGAGTAGGGGAGTAGGGGAGTAGGGGAGTAGGGGAGTAGGGGAGTAGGGGAGTAGGGGAGTAGGGGAGTAGGGGAGTAGGGGAGTAGGGGAGTAGGGGAGTAGGGGAGTAGGGGAGTAGGGGAGTAGGGGAGTAGGGGAGTAGGGGAGTAGGGGAGTAGGGGAGTAGGGGAGTAGGGGAGGAGGGGAGGAGGGGAGTAGGGGAGGAGGGGAGTAGGGGAGGAGGGGAGTAGGGGAGGAGGGGAGTAGGGGAGGAGGGGAGTAGGGGAGGAGGGGAGTAGGGGAGGAGGGGAGTAGGGGAGGAGGGGAGTAGGGGAGGAGGGGAGTAGGGGAGGAGGGGAGTAGGGGAGGAGGGGAGTAGGGGAGGAGGGGAGTAGGGGAGGAGGGGAGTAGGGGAGGAGGGGAGTAGGGGAGGAGGGGAGTAGGGGAGGAGGGGAGTAGGGGAGGAGGGGAGTAGGGGAGGAGGGGAGTAGGGGAGGAGGGGAGTAGGGGAGTAGGGGAGTAGGGGAGGAGGGGAGTAGGGGAGGAGGGGAGGAGGGGAGTAGGGGAGGAGGGGAGTAGGGGAGGAGGGGAGTAGGGGAGGAGGGGAGTAGGGGAGGAGGGGAGTAGGGGAGGAGGGGAGTAGGGGAGGAGGGGAGTAGGGGAGGAGGGGAGTAGGGGAGGAGGAGGAGAAAAGGAAGTAACAGTGGCAAAAGTTGAAGACAGTGACACCATATTGAGTGTGTCATACTTTTGGTGACCCTCAGTGTATGACAGGCAATCCAGGGACTTACATTCTTGTATCTTCTTTTCTCTCTTGTAAGACGGGCACTCCGGTGAGTGAAGAGAGTGTCTGTCAGCGTAACACACACAGGTGGCAGAACACAAGGGGTGGCCACAGTCACCACACAAAGGGTCAGTCATACAGCAGGAAGACATAAGCCCTAAACACAAGCACCAAAAGTACCACATAGGTGGAGGGATGTATGGCCTCACGTTACATCTATAGCAAGTAACCTCAACCTTCTCTGGGAGGGTACCCCTCAAAAACCAGGATGAAGGCGCCAGTATCGGTGCAGTTGTCTTTGTGACCCTTTTGCACACATCTAACAAAATGAATGCCACGTCACTTCAGATTAACCCGGAGTTCATCATCAGCTTGCAGGGTGCAGTCCCTATGAAAAATGACTCCCTGGACCATATTCAAAGATTGGTGAGGTGTGATAGACATTGAGACATTGTCAAGACGATTACAGGCATGAAGGGCAGCAGATTGGGTGGCAGAAGAAGCTTTATCAACAGGGAGCCGCACCGCATCGTACTAATAGACTCCACTTCACTTCACCAAACTCGTCTTCAATATTTTCTACGAAAAACAATGGCATTGTGGCAGTGAATGTGTCCCCATCCGTCTTAGAACAGCGATAAAGATTAATAAAAGCCAAATTTTTTTAGCTAACTAACAAAAATAGCTTCAGCAAGGCGATTAATGCTTGACTTCCACAAACATGGAAATAAAATAAAATCAAAAACAAACCAACACATTTTTATCTTCCATAACTATGTGAATATGTTTTAATTCACCTGCTAACTCCTGGACACAGAAATCCACTTTGTCATCATGTGCCATGAGAGTTGTAAACGAAGACCGCCTGAAGACTAGACACGTGCCACGCACAGACTGAGGACTAGACACGCGCCAGCTTAAGTTTAGTTTTAGTTGGGTCATGTTCCATAGATCATTTTCCCAATTATTTTATCGATATGATGTGGAACAAGTCAGATTACAAGACACACACACACACACACACACACACACACACACACACACACACACACACACACACACACACACACACACACACACACACACACACATGAATAATGCTAATATTAATATTACTGAAATGTTGAGTTCTACACATGCAACTACATTTAGAGGTACATTATTCTTTTTTTTTACCATTTCTGAAACAGAAACTCTTCCACCGAGTAGGAGGAGTTGTCTAAAAGAAATGATTTTAAGCTAGATTCAAAACATGATTTGCTACCTGCCAGACACTATCTACATCTACATCCATACTCCGCAAGCCGCCTGATGGTGTGTGGCAGAGGGTACCTTGAGTACCTCTATCGGTTCTCCCTTCTATTCCAGTCTCGTATTGTTCATGGAAAGAAAGATTGTCGGTATGCCTCTGTGTGGGCTCTAATCTCTCTGATTTTATCCTCATGATCTCTTCACGAGATATATGTAGGAGGGAGCAATATACTGCTTGACTCCTCAGTGAAGGTATGTTCTCAAAACTTCAACAAACGCCCGAACCGAGCTACTCTGTTGGATCTTCTCTCTCTTCTGTCAACCCTATCTGGTACGGATCCCACACTGGTAAGCAATATTCAAGCAGTGGGCGAACATGTGTACTGTATCCTATTTCCTTTGTTTTCGTATTGCATTTCCTTAGGATTCTTCCAATGAATGTCAGTCTGGCATCTGCTTTACCGACGATTAATTTTATATGGTCATTCCATTTTAAATCACTCCTAATGCCTACTCCCAGATAATTTATGGAATTAACTGCTTCCAGTTGTTGACCAGCTATTTTGTAGCTAAATGATAAAGGATCTTTCTTTCTATGTATTCGCAGCACATTACACTTGTCTTCATTGAGATTCAATTGCCATTCCCTGCACCATGCGTAAATTTTTTGCAGATCCTCCTGCATTTCGGTACAATTTCCATTGCTACAACCTCTCAATATACCACAGCATCATCCACAAAAAGCCTCAGTGAACTCCCAATGTTATCCACAAGGTCATTTATGTATATTGTGAATAGCAATGGTCCTACGACACTCCCCTGCAGCACACCTGAAATCACTCTTACTTCGGAAGACTTCTCTCCATTGGAAATGACATGCTGTGTTCTGTTATCTAGGAACTCTTCAATCCAATCACACAATTGATCTGATAGTCCATATACTCTTACTTTGTTCATTAAACGACTGTAGGGAACTGTATCGAACCCCTTGCGGAAGTCAAGAAACACGCCATCCACCTGGGAACCCGTGTCTATGGGCCTCAGTCTCTTGGACTAATAGCGCGAGCTGGGTTTCACACGATCATCTTTTTTGAAACCCATGCTGATTCCTACAGAGTAGATTTCTAGTCTCCAGAAAAGTCATTGTACTCTAACATAATACATGTTCCAAAATTCTACAACTGATAGACGTTAGAGATATGGGTCTATAGTTCTGCACATCTGTTTGAAGTCCCTTCTTGAAAATGGGGATGACCTGTGCCCTTCTCCAATCCTTTGGAATGCTACACTCTTCTAAAGACCTACGGTAAACCGCTGCAAGAAGGGGGGCAAGTTCCTTCGCGTACTCTGTGTAAAATCGAACTGGTATCCCATCAGGTCCAGCGGCCTTTCCTCTTTTGAGCGATTTTAATTGTTTCCCTTTCCCTCTGTCGTCTATTTCGATATCTGCCATTTTGTCATCTGTGCGACAATCTAGAGAAGGAACTACAGAGCAGTCTTCCTCTGTGAAACAGCTTTGGAAAAAGACATTTCGTATTTCGGCCTTTAGTCTTTCATCCTCTGTTTCAGTACCATTTTGGTCACAGAGTGTCTGGACATTTTGTTTTGATTCACCTACTGCATTGATGTAAAACCAAAATTTCTTAGGATTTTCTGCCAAGTCAGTACATAGAACTTTACTTTTGAATTCATTGAACGCCTCTCACATAGCCCTCCTCACACTAAATTTTGCTTCGTGTAATTTTAGTTTGCCTGCAAGGCTTTGGCTATGTTTATGTTTGCTGTGAAGTTCCCTTTGCTTCCGCAGCAGTTTTCTAACTCTGTTGTTGTACCACAGTGGCTCTTTTCCATCTCTTACGATCTTGCTTGGCACATACTCATCTAATGCATATTGTACGATGGTTTTGAACTTTGTCCACTGATCTTCAACACTATCTCTACTTGAGACAAAACTTGTGTGTTGAACTGTCAAGTACTCTGAAATCAGCTTTTTGTCGCTTTTGGTAAACAGAAACAACCTTCCTACCTTTTTTAATATTTCTATTCACGGCTGAAATCACCGATGCAGTAACCACTTTACCATCGCCGATTCCCCGTTCTGCGTTAACTGTTTCAAATAGTTTGGGTCTGTTTGTCACCAGAAGGTCTAATATGTTATCGCCACGAGTCGGTTCTGTTTAACTGCTCAAGGTAGTTTTCAGATAAAGCACTTAGAAAATTATATTGGGCAAATGATCAAAGATTTTTGTTGCAGAATAATGTACCACTTTTTGAGCAACTAACAGCTTCAATAACAGATAGAAAAGATCATTTTTCCCTCTAGTGTTGTACGTATCAACATCACTGTTCTTC
Organism: Schistocerca americana; assembly: GCF_021461395.2. Lineage (NCBI taxonomy): Eukaryota > Metazoa > Arthropoda > Insecta > Orthoptera > Acrididae > Schistocerca > Schistocerca americana. Next base: position 26,373,879 of record NC_060122.1, on the reverse strand, counting down.
GTGAATTGAGAAGGATTATTTGTTACGAATTTCATTAGTGAATATATGTACTCTGATGGTGCAGTTAAAATACCTAACTCTTTGAAAAGGTGCCTGCATGATGGGTGTCCTTGGGTGAACACCACTATTGTCACTGCTCTCTTTTGTGCAATCAGTACTTTATGTCTAAGTGGTGAGTTACCCCAGAAAACTATTACATAAGACATTATTGAATGGAAATATGCAAAGTACGTTAGAAGGCTGATCTGTTTATTACCAAGACTAGCCATTATATGAAGAGCGAAAGAAGCTGAACTTAGTTGTTTGAGAAGCTCAGCAATATGCTTCTTCCAGTTACAGTTGGCATCAATGTGATCACCCAAAAATTTGGAGAAATCTACCTTGTTAACTGAGTCCTGTTTATATGCTACATCAATTGTTGGTACGACTCTATTCAGTGTACAGAACTGGATATAGTAAGTTTTTTTTTTTAAGGGAGAGTCCATTTTCGGAGAACCACTTACTAATTCTTCGAAATACATCCTTAACAATATCTTCAGCTGCTTTTTCTGGAATGGGATTTATTATAACACTCGTGTCTGCAAAAAGTACTAGTTCTGCTTGCTGAACCTTAAGTGTGAGGTCATTCACATGAATAAGTAACAGCAGAGGACCTAATATTGAACCCTGTGGGACTCTGATCACTCCACATTCACTAGAATTTATCACCCTCCCAACATTATTTGTGCTATTCAGCACAACTTTTTGTTTTCTGTTCATTAAGTAAGTGGTCTGGAGGAACAGGTAGAGGAAATGATAGACCAAAATGTGGCCATGAGAGTAACCAACAACGTGTCTCCAAATTTGTTTTCTGAACTTAATACCAGGAGAGGTATAGATAATTTGTGTAAAGGATTCACATTTATCCAGGATAGAGTAGAAAACACAATAATGTTACCTGATGATGTGTTACCTAGTAAATTGGTGATTGTTTTGCCATTGGGAAACTTATTTAATGTGATGTACTGGTCTGCACTTGCTCAAGTGAAATTAATATCAGATCCATGGGATCCGGGCGGGGTCACGTATATTCCCCAGAGACGTTAAAATTCCGTGTTAACAGGCAGAGTTATGACTGTCTGTTCCCGAGTTGTTTTCGGTGTTACTTTCACATTAATTTTCCTACACTGAATTCCCTTCAGATCTTAAACTATTCCATAATCCATTCATACATTCATAACCTCTAAAACTATCCTATCATGTTAGTATTTAAGTGACCGAATATGACTACAAGATTGTGACTAAGAGAATCACGAACTAACAACGCTCTCTCAAAACACACACACACACACACACACACACACACACACACACACACACTTTCAGACAACCCTCCCAGACCATCTGTCACTGATTCTTCACCATTTGCCATTCCCTAGGTTGATCAGCCTGGATGATTAACTGATCTGGTCTTTTAACACTAACTAAAACGGTCTCGCTGTGCTGGTACTGCAAATGGCTAAAAGCAAGGGGAAACTACAGTCATAATTTTTCCTGAGGGCATGCAGCATTACTGTATGGTTAAATGATCATGGTGTCCTCTTGGGTAAAACATTCCGGAGGTAAAATAGTCCCCCATTCGAATCTCCGGGCGGGGCTACTCAAGAGGACATCATTATCAGGAGAAAGAAAACTGAAGTTCTACGGATTGTAAGATCACTTAATCGGGCAGGTCGGTTAGAAAATTTAAAAAGGGAAATGGATAGGTTAAAGTTAAATACAGTGGGAATTAGGGAAGTTCGGTGGCAGCAGGAACAAGACTTTTGGTCAGGTGAATACAGGTTTATAAATACAAAATCAAATAGTGGTAATGCAGGAGTAGGTTTAATAATGAATAAAAAAAATAGGAGTGCGGGTAAGCTACTACAAACAGCATAGTGAACACTTTATTGTGAGCAAGATAGACACGAAGCCCATGCCTACTATAGTAGTACAAGTTTATATGCCACCTAGCTCCGCTGATGAAGAGATTGATGAAATGTATGATGAGATAAAAGAAATTATTCAGATAGTGAAGGAAGGAGAAGATGTAATAGTCATGGGGGACTGGAATTCGATAGTAGGAAAAGGAAGAGAAGGAAACATAGTAGGTGGATATGGAATGCGGGTAAGAAGTGAAAGAGGAAGCCACCTGATAGAATTTTGCACAGAGCGTAACTTAATAACAGCTAACACTTGGTTCAAGAATAATGAAAGAAGGTTGTATACATGGAAGAAGCATGGAGATACGAGAATGTTTCAGATAGATTATATAATGGTAAGACAGATTTAGGAACCAGGCTTTAAATTGCAAGAAATTTCCTGGGGCAGATGTGGACTGACCACAATCTATTGGTTATGAACTGTAGATTAAAAATAAAGGAACTACAAAAAGGTGGGAATTTAAAGAGATGGTACCTAGATAAACTGACAGAACTAGAGGCTGTAGAGTTTCAGGGAGAGTATTAGGGAACGATCGACAGGAATGGTGGAAAAGAAACACAGTAGAAGAAGAATGGGTAGTTTTGAGGGATGAAATAGTGAAGGCAGCAGAGGATCAAGTAGGTAAAAAGACGAGGGATAGTAGAAACCCTTTGGTAACAGAAGAAATACTGAATTTAATTGAAGAAAGGCCAAAATATAAAAATGGAATAAATGAAGCAGGCAAAAAGGAATACAAACGTCTTAAAAATGAGATCGACAGGAAGTGCAAAATGGCTAAGCAGGGATGGCTAGAGAACAAATGTAAGGATGTAGAGGCTTATCTAACTAGGGGTAAGATAGATACTGCCTACATATAAAATTAAAGAGACCTTCAGAGAAAAGAGAACCAATTGTATGAATATCAAGAGCTCAGATGGAAACCCAGTTCTAAGCAAAGAAGTGAAAGCAGAAAGGTGGAAGGAGTATATAGAGTGTCTATACAAGGGTGATGTACTTGAGGACAATATTATGGAAATGGAAGAGGATGTAGATGAAGATGAAATGGGATATATGATACTGCAGGAATAGTTTGTCAGAGCAGTGAGTAGACAACTTTCCATTAGAACTACTGACAGCCTTAGAAGAGCCAGTCCTGACAAAACCCTACATCTGGTGAGCAGGAAGAATATAATAATTTCAATCACAAAGAAATCAGGTGTTGACAAACGTGAAAATTACTGAACTATCAGTTTAATAAGTCACGACTGCAAAATACTAACGCGAATTCTATACAGACGAATGGAAAAACTGGTAGAAGCCAACCTCGGGAAAGGTCAATTTGGATTCCATAGAAATATGGGAACACATGAGACAATACTGACCCAACAATTTATCTTAGAAAATAGATTAAGGAAAGGCAAATCTACATTTCTAGCATTTGCAGACTTAGATAAAGCTTTTGACAATGCTGACTGGAATACTCTTTCAAATTCTGAAGGTGGCAGGGGTAAAATACAGGGAGCGAAAAGCTATTTACAATTTGTACAGAAACCAGATGGCAGTTATAAGAGTCGAGGGACATGAAAGGGAAGCAGTGGTTGGGAAGGGAGTGAGACATGGTTGTAGCCTCTCACCAATATTATTCAATCTGTATATTGAGCAAGCAGTAAAGGAAACAAAAGAAAAATTCAGAGTAGGTATTAAAATCCATAGAGAAGAAATAAAAACTGAGGTTCGCCAATGACATTGTAATTCTCCAATGACATTGTAATTATGTCAGAGACAGCAAAGGACTTGGAAGAGCAGTTGAACGGAATGGACAGTGTCTTGAAAGGAGGATATAAGATGAACATCAACAAAAGCAAAACAAGGATAATGGAATTTAGTCTAATTAAATCAGATGATGCTGAGGGTATTAGATTAGGAAATGAGAAAGTAGTAAAGGAGTTTTGCTATTTGGGGAGCAAAGTAACTGATGATAGTCGAAGTAGAGAGGATATAAAATGTAAACTGGTAATGGCAAGGAAAGCGTTTCTGAAGAAGAGAAATTTGTTAACATCAAGTATGGATTTAAGTGTCAGGAAGACGTTTCTGAAAGTATTTGTATGTAGTGTAGCCATGTATGGAAGTGAAACATGGACAATAAAAAGTTTGGACAAGAAGCGAATAGAAGCTTTTGAAATGTGGCGCTACAGAAGAATGCTGGAGATTAAATGGGTAGATCACATGACTAATGAGGAAGTATTGAATAGAATTGGGGAGAAGAGGAATTCGTGGCACAACTTGATTAGAAGAAGGGATTGGTTGGTTGAACACATTCTGAGGCATCAGGGGATCACAAATTTAGCATTGGAGGGCAGCATGGAGGGTAAAAATCGTAGAGGGAGACCAAGAGATGAATACACTAAGCAGATTCAAAAGGATGTAGGTTGCAGTGGGTACTGGGAGATGATGATGATGATTGCACAGGATAGAGTAGCATGGAGAGCTGCATCAAACCAGTATCTGGACTGAAGACCAACAACAACAACAAGGGTTGCTAAGATTCTTTCTACGGGGACTTCAAAGGTGAAGGTGAGAATGTCCATTCTTCAGGAGACATATAACATTATACCTCCTCTGGCTTCTCACTCAAGTACCGGCAAAGTAGGGTTCCTGGGGAAGTGGGGTGAGAAGGGTTTTCCTATCTTTGGGGCTTTTTTTTTCTCCTTCTACCTTGGCAACCATCTCTTTTTCCTTTCTTATTTCTCATCTGAGTACCAGTCTATCTTTCCCTCTTTCCATCTCCATATAGTTCTATCGCTGAAGTCCTCCTCATTCTCCGTGGTTTCCTATAACCTTCAACTTATTTGAAATAAGTAGGCTGAAGAATCAGGCTGCACGAACACACATCGTCATATACACAAAATTGCACTTAAGACACAAACATGAAAATTATGGGCTAGGAACCAAAAGCGATGTAAAGATGGTGGGAGAAACCACTTGCGTTGGCAGAAATTCATGCAGGTGGTTTTGTCAGTGGAAAAGCGGAAGCCGCTGTCGATGCTCTAGGAGTAAAGATGATCGAGACACCACTGAAGACGCTGCTCAGTGAGACAGGTCTGGAGAACTGCACTAAATGGCAAAATTGTCAACAAAAAGGGAGCCAGAGATGCCTGACAAGAGATGGGCCACTATAGGGTTAATGGCGATAGCAAAGAGGATTGAACCCTGACTCCTAGATAAAGGTGTCAAACAAAGCAGAACCCACACGAGCTTTTAAAAATGCCTGAAGTAAACAGAGCAGGCAGCCACGGAAGCCCCACATCTAATGAGTACAGAGGATACCAGTTCTCCAACAAGTGGAGTAGGCCTTCTCCAAATCTAAAAACACGGCCAGTTTGGGATTTCCACAGAGAACTGTTCATGACATGGGTTGACAAAGTAACAAGATAGTCAACTGCAGAATGCCGCACTCAAAATTCACACTGTGCACTTGTCAGTAAATTGCGAGACTTAAGCCACCAGACCAGCTGGGCATGAATCATACGTTCCATCACCTTGCAAATACAGCTGATAAGAGAGATGGGGTGGTAGCTAGAAGGAAGGTTGTTGTCCTTACCAGACTTATGTATGGTTATGATGGCGGCTTCACGCCAGTGTCTGGGAAATGTGCCCTCTGCCCAAATAAGGTTGTACTTATTAAGCAGAAAGTGCTTGCCCACAAGAGAAAGGTGACGCAACATCTGAATTCGGATGACATCTGGCCCTGGGGTGGAGAATTGGGATGAACTGAGAGCATGATCTAGCTCCCTCATAGTGAAGCAGCATTGTAGCACTCAAGTCTGAGAAGGGAAGGGTATTGCCTGAGCCGTCTCCACTCGATCCCTATGGATGAAGGCAGGGTGATAGTGGGAAGAGCTTGAAACTTCTGCAAAATGGTGGCCCAAGCTGTAAGAGAGAGCTATAAGATCCACGATAACATCGTCTGCTACCGTCAGGTTGGAAATTGGGGAATGGATTATGGTCCCAGAGAGCCATCAGAGGTTGACCCGCATGACAAAGGAAGGGGTGGAACTGTTACAAGAAATAGCGAATGAAGTCCAGCTAGCTCGTTTGCTATCCCCAAGAATGCAAAGACACTTTGCACATATCTGTTTATAGTGAATAGAGTTTGCCATCATAGGATGACGATTAAAAACATGGAGATTATGTCTCCGTGCACGAATTGCTTCATGGCACGCCTCAGTCCACCAAGTGACTGGGACACGACGCGGTAAAGATGAAGTGCGAGGAATGGAATGTTCTGCAGCAGTAAGTATAACACTGGAGATATTTCACCTGATAATCGCAACTGGGGAAATCTTGTTCTTCAAAGGTCGCCAGGGAGGAATAAAGCTGCCAGTCAGCCTCAGTAAGCTGCCATTTGGGTGTGCACGTGGGTGAGGTAGGAATCAGCTAACAGATAGCACACGGGAAATGGTAGCTCAAGTATGTGTCAGGAAGAACAGACCACTAAAGATGATGGGTAAGGTGAGCTGTGCAAAAGGATAGGGCCAAATGGGAATAAGTGTGCGAGGGGTTGGAAAGGAAAGTGGGTGCTCCAGTGTTAAGGCAGAAGAGGTTATGTTGCTTAAGGAGGTCAGCAAAGAGGGCAATAAGCTGAAGGAAGTCTTCCCTGGTGACATCAAATGATGGAGGGACATATATGGTACAGAGGGAACAAGTAAGGTGGGTAAGAAAAAGGCAAACTGCAACAGGTCGAAAATGGGTAGTCAGAGAGAGGTGTTGACTGCGAATGTCATCCTGTATGAGCAGCACGATGCCCCCACAAGATGGAATGTCGACCTCAGGGGGAAGGTCAAAACCAATCAGTAAGTAATGTGAATGCTCAAAGAAGATGTGAGGGTGCAATTTTGTTTCCTGAAGGCAGAGTACAAGGGGATGCTGTGATGCCAAAAGCAGCCGTTAATTCTCTTTGTGGGACCGAAGGCCACGAACATTCCATTGGAGCACAGTCATGATGATTAAGATATGTAGGGGGTGTCAACTCAGCAGCTGCCGAGTGACAGCCTTGTAGTCACTATTACATGGCCCAGAAGGAAGAGGATCCTGCTCCATGTGGCCACAGAAGCATCGGCTTGCTCGTGCAGTCGGACCGTGGAGTCCAACGCTGAGGAACTGTGGGTGGAGCGCACCTGCGATACAGAGGCTGGCTGGGGTAAGGTACTGTGCGGCAACACTGTTTAAGAGGATCATAGAGTTAGCGAAGGAGAGCGTTTGCCTTCGGTGGACTACTTCGAGCCTTTACGGTCAGACAAAGACTACTGTTTGGCTGGAGGGCAGGACGACGTCTACACTGGAGTACTTGTGTCCCTCCCAGCCTACCAGTTGGGTAGCTGGTGGCTTTGCCCCTCGAGGCGAGAGTGACAGGTTGTTGCGCAGCTGGACGGAGGGATGGTAATGCTACCTTGGCACTGGGTGATTTCACAACCTCAGAGCTGAATTTGAGGTTGCATGTCTGCATGGCCATGTCCTTCACTGAGCAAGGGGGTAACAAGAACAGAACTGTAAGTGGCCAACGGGAGAACACAGGGTTTGCGACTAGTCAGCAACTTGCAAGCGACTGGGTAAGGCACTTTTTCTCATTAAGACACACAAGACAATCCTGAGAGGAGGTAGCATGCCTGCCATTGCAGTTGATACAGCGGTTAGAAGGAAGTAGACAATCGCCCTCATGTGCATCCCTACCGCCGGATACACATTTTGCTGGGTGTCGACAAGACGACAGTGTGGTTCAAACAATGACACTGGTAGCAGCACATCAGGTTCGTTATGTACGGCCGGACTGTGATAATTTCATGGCCTGCTTTGATCTTGGATTCTTTTTTTTTTGTTTTGGTTTTAGGGCACAAAATTAATATGGTCATTAGCGCCCGGTCCGTGCCTTAGGAAACAGTAAAAAACCGAAAATGGAAACCAGCAGCAATGGGAACGAAAGTCATAAAATTGGAGAAACTAAAAGCTGAAGGAAGGCTTAAAAATCCACTACAGAAAGGGGTTGGTTGTCCCCAAAAAAAGCTTCAAATGACTGACGTCATTTCACTGGCACTAATAAACTTGAGAACGCGGTCGGCTGAGCACGTATCATCTGCTAAAATCGACGATAAATCAGGCGATAGCTGTAGACAGGAGCGTAACGGATTAAAATAAGGGCACTCAATTAAAAGGTGTCTTACCGTCCACAGCTGAGAGCAGTGGGGACAGAGTGGGAAAGGATTGCCGCTTAAAAGATGTCGATGGCTAAAAAGACAGTGCCCTATCCGGAGTCTAGTTAAAATTACCTCCTCCCGATGACGCGTTCGGGAGGAAGAGGTCCAAGCACAAGGAAGAGCTTTCACGTCCCACAATTTATTATGGGGAAGTGTCGACCAATGCGCGTCCCATAAATGAACAACACGACGACATAAAACGCCCCGTGGATCGGTGAAGGGAATCAATTGAATAGCTGGCCGAAGAAGAGAGACTGCAGCATTGGTTGCAATATTGGCCGCCTCATTTCCACAGATACCAACGTGTCCTGGGAGCCAGAGGAACGCCACTGAGACGCCCCCCAGGTGGAGCAAGCGCAGACAGTCCTGAACCCGGTGGACCAGAGGGTGCACAGGATAAAGAGCTTGGAGACTGAGGAGAGAGCCGAGAGAATCTGAGCAGATAACGTACTGTATCTGCTGATGGCGGCGGATGTAGTGGACAGCCTGGAGAACAGCGTAAAGCTCTGCAGTATAAACCGAACACTGGTCGGGAAGCCGAAAGTGATTTGGGGTGTCGCCAACAATATAGGCACTCCCTACACCTAACGCTGTTTTCGAGCCGTCGGTGTAAATAAATGTGGCGTCCGTCAGTTGTGCACATAGAGCAGCAAACGCCCGACGATAAACAAGTGAAGGGGGTACCATCCTTGGGAAATCGACAAAGGTCACGGAGCAGGCAGATCCAGGGGGCGGAGCCAAGGCGGTGCTGCACCCCAAGTTGTCAAGAAGGTTTTAGGAAAGCGGAAGGAAAGAGAATGGAGCAATTGACGGAAGCGGACTCCCGGTGGTAGTAGGGAGGAGGGGCGGCCTGCATACCCTACATCAAAGGAGGTGTCGAAAAAAATGTCATGGGCTGGATTAGCAGGCGTGGAAGACAGATGGCTACCATAACGACTCAGAAGGACTGCTCGCCGATTGGACAGCGGAGGTTCAGCAGTCTCAGCATAAAGGCTTTCCACAGGGCTGGTGTAAAAAGCTCCAGACACTAAACGTAATCCACGGTGGTGGATAGAGTCGAGACACCGAAGAATAGACGGCCGAGCAGAGGAGTAGACTATGCTTCCATAATCCAATTTCGAGCGCACTAAGGCGCGATAGAGGCGGAGAAGGACCACTCGGTCCGCTCCCCAGGAGGTACCATTCAGGACACGGAGGGTGTTAAGGGAACGCAGACAGCGAGCCGAAAGATAGGAAACATGGGAGGACCAGCACAGTTTTCTGTCAAACATAAGACCCAAGAATTTAGCGACGTCTGAAAACGGAAGGTTGACAGGACCTAGATGTAAGGAGGACGGAAGAAACTCCTTACATCGCCAAAAATTAACACAAACGGTCTTACTGGGAGAAAAACAGAAGCCGGTTTCGATGCTCCAAGATTGGAGGCGATCGAGACATCCTTGAAGTCGTTCAAGAATGCTGGTCCGTTGAGAGCTGTAGATCGCAAAATCGTTCACAAAGAGGGAGCTCGAGAGATCAGGAAGGAGACAATCCATAATTGGATTTATGGCAATGGCAAACAGTACAACACTCAGCACGGAGCCCTGGGGTACCCCATTTTCTTGGGAGAAAGTACGGGAGAGAGTAGTGTTCACCTGCACCCTAAATGTGCATTCTGCCATAAATTCGCGAAGAAAAAGGGGCAGCCGACCTCGAAAGCCCCAAGAGAACAGTGTGTGGAGGATGCCTGTCCTCCAACAGGTATCGTATGCTCTCTCCAGATCAAAAAATATTGCTACTGTTTGGCGTTTCCGGAGAAAATTGTTCATGATATAAGTGGAGAGAGCAACAAGATGGTCAACTGCAGAACGATGCTTTCGGAATCCGCATTGGGCAGGTGTTAAAAGGCTGCGGGATTCCAGCCACCACGCTAAATGGTAATTCACCATACGCTCCAAAACCTTACAGACACTACTCGTGAGAGAAATGGGGCGATAGCTAGAGGGGAGATGTTTGTCCTTTCCAGGTTTCGGAACAGGAACGACAATAGTTTCCTGCCATCATCTGGGAAAAGTACTGTCGGTCCAAATTCGATTATAAAGGCGAAGTAGGTAACGCAGACTATGGGTTGATAAATGCAGCAACATTTGGACGTGGATACCATCCGGTCCTGGGGCGGAGGAGCGAGAAGAAGTAGGTGCATTTTGGAGTTCCTGCATGGAGAAAATAGTATTGCAGCTTTCGCGATTTTGAGAGGAGAAAGCAAGAGGTCGCACTTCCGCTGCACGTTTCTTCGGGAGAAACGCTGGAGGGTAATTTGAAGAGCTCGAAATCTCAGCAAAGTGCTGATCCAATGAGTTAGAAATTGCAACGGGGTCCACTAATGTATCATGTGCGACAGTGAGCCCGGAGACCGGGGAGAAACTAGGCATGCCTGAGAACCGTCGAAGCCGACTCCAAACTTCCCAGGAGGGAGTGGAGGTGTTAAATGAGCTAATAAAGAATTTTCAGCTTGCCTTCTTGCTATCGCGGATGACGCGACGGCATCGCGCTCGGAACTGCTTATAGCGGATACAATTCGACAAAGTAGGATGGTGGCGGAAAACGCGGAGAGCATGTCGCCGCTCACGTAGTGCATCAAGGCATGCCGCGTTCCACCAAGGAACTGGGGGGCGCCGGGGCAATTCGGAGGTGCGTGGTATTGAACGTTCCGCAGCTGTAAGAATAATGTCTGTAATATGCGTGACCGCATCATCGATGCTGGGAAAGTGACGGTCATCGAATGTCGCTAGAGACGAAAAAAGTGTCCAATCAGCTTGGGCAAACTTCCAGCATCGCGAGCGCATATATGGCAGTTGAGGCTGCAGTCGAAGGACACATGGAAAGTGGTCACTCGAGTGTGTATCATCAAGGGCGAACCATTCGAAGTGCCGAGCTAGCGGAACAGTACCGACCGCAAGGTCCAAATGAGATAAATTTGTCGTGGAGGCAGACAAAAATGTAAGGACCCCAGTGTTGAGGCAAACTAGATCCGCTTGGTGGAAAACGTCTAGCAATAGTGAGCCACGTGGACAAGGATGTGGAGATCCCCAAAGCAGGTGGTGGGCATTGAAGTCCCCAACCAGCAAATAGGGGGGTGGAAGCTGACCAAGAAGATGAAGGAGATCAGCTCGTGCCATTGGTGTGGACGATGGAATGTATACCGTACAAAGAGAGAACGTGTATCCAGAAAGGGAAAGGCGGACGGCGACTGCTTGGAAGGAAGTGTTTAAATGGATTGGGTGATAATGGAGAGTTTCATGGAGAAGAATCATGAGTCCTCCATGTGCTGGAGTGCCTTCAACGGAGGGGAGATCATATCGGACGGACTGAAAATGAGGGAGAACAAAGCGGTCATGGGGACGCAGCTTTGTTTCCTGAAGACATAAGATGACCGGCGAGTAGGATCATAAGAGGATCGACAATTCATCCCGATTGGCTCGAATACCACGGATATTCCAGTGGATAATGGACGTAGGGTGAACAGAAAATGGAGGAATGTGACCAAGGTTGCTGTCAACGCAACGACTGCTCAGAGCTTGCGACCGACAGCATGGAATGGCATTCAGCCGAAGGCAGAAGATCTTGATCCATAGGTTGTTCAGGAGCAGTTCCTGCCACCAGCGATCGGCCGCCAGCAGTGCGCCTCGGCGACACAGAAGACGGCCGAGGGCGATTTCCGCCAGGTGGTGCTGTAGATGGGACACGCCTTGGCGGAGAAGGAGAGGAACTGGGTTTCTTTGTAGCCTTCTTGGAAGTCTGATGTTTAGATGAAGGAGGAACCGATGGTTGGGAAGTTGCGGTACGTAAAAACTCTTCACGAGTATGCTCTTTTTTCGAAGTCTTGGTGTCTGACTTTTGAGCTCGAGATTTAGCAGAACCCGATGAAGGGTGAGCCATAGAGTGTGCACGCGAAAGTGGTGAGGTTGAACGGGCGATCTTTCCACTGGCCGATCTGACGACCGTGGCACTAAAGGTGAGGTTGCAAGTCTGCATGGCCGCCTCCTTTGTCGGCCGAGGAGAAGCAAGGACAGTGCTGTATTTTCCTGTCTGAGGCACGGTGGGCTGTCGACTGGCGAATAATTTTCGAGCAGCAAAGGTCGACACCTTTTCCTTCACTCTGATTTCCTGGATGAACTTTTCGTCCTTAAAAACGGGGCAATCTCGAGAGGAAGCAGTGTGGTCACCCATACAGTTGATGCAGCGAGGGGATGGAGGTGGACAAGCACCCTCATGGGCATCCTTGCCACACGTAACACATTTGGCCGGATTGGAACAGGACTGGCTGGTGTGATTGAACCGCTGACACCAATAGCAACGCGTAGGGTTTGGGACGTAAGGGCGAACGGAAATTATCTCATAGCCTGCTTTGATTTTCGATGGGAGTTGAACTTTGTCAAATGTCAAGAAGACAGTGCGGGTTGGAATGATGTTCGCGTCAACCCTTTTCACAACTATGAACAGCCGTGACGCCCTGGTCAGACAGGTAGTGCTGAATTTCTTCGTCAGACAATCCATCGAGGGAGCGTGTATAAACGACTCCACGCGAGGAATTTAAAGTTCGGTGCGCTTCAACCCGGACAGGGAAGGTGTGGAGCAGAGAAGTACACAGCAATTTTTGTGCCTGGAGGGCACTGACTGTTTCTAACGACAGGGTGCCATTTCACAATCTGAAACAAGACTTTACAGGACCTGCAATTGTGTCGACACCTTTCTGAATAATGAAAGGGTTGACCGTGGAGAAGTCGTGAGCTTCATCAGACCGAGAAACAACAAGGAACTGTGGCAACTATGGAAGAACTGTCTGTGGCTGAGACTCAGTGAACTTACGCTTGTGAGCAGACATAGTGGAAGGTGAGGAAACCGTTGCGGAAGAATCCGCCATGATTACCGGCGTCTCCGATGGCGCGCTCCTCCCTTGTGGGGGCCCTCTCTGAGGGCACTCCCGCCTTAGGTCATTGTTCACACCTCAGGTCACACCTCCCGACAAACGGACGGAGTGACCAATCGGCACTTGCGGAAGGTATCAGCTCGGGTAATCACCCCTCCCTGGGCCTGGCTGTTACCAGGGGGTACGTACGTGTACTACCTGTCTACCCGGGGCAGGGAATTACATGTTACCCCGTCACCGGCTACGCACAAAAATGCGTGGGTCGGCCTTCAGACCCGCACAGGGAAAAAAAACAAACAAGGGGGGGAAAAAAAAACAAACAAGGGGAAAAAAACAAACAAAGGGAAAAAAAAGAGCAAAGAAAGGGGGAAAAAAAAGAGCAAAGAAAGGGGAAAAGCAAAGAAAGGGAAAAGCAAAGAAAGGGAAAAGCAAAGAAAGGGAAAAGCAAAGAAAGGGAAAAGCAAAGAAAGGGAAAAGCAAAGAAAGGGAAAAGCAAAGAAAGGGAAAAGCAAAGAAAGGGAAAAACAAAGAAAGGGAAAAACAAAGAAAGGGAAAAACAAAGAAAGGGAAAAACAAAGAAAGGGAAAAACAAAGAAAGGGAAAAACAAAGAAAGGGAAAAACAAAGAAAGGGAAAAACAAAGAAAGGGAAAAACAAAGAAAGGGAAAAACAAAGAAAGGGAAAAACAAAGAAAGGGAAAAACAAAGAAAGGGAAAAACAAAGAAAGGGAAAAACAAAGAAAGGGAAAAACAAAGAAAGGGAAAGGAAAGAGGAGAGGTCTCAAACGCCGCAGCGGAGAAAAGGGTAAAGAGAAGAGGTAAGGAAAAGAGAAGGACAAAGGAAGGATGAAGACATACAAGCAGAGAAGGCGAAGAATGCGGTACACTTACGAGCATCCGTCTCCGGATGTAGGCACAAACCATACTCCCAGAGGGGGAGAAAGGGAAGGAAAGAGCCAGAGGTGAGGGGGGGGGGGGGCGAAGATGGGGGACGGGGAAGGATGCGGAAAGGGAAGGGAAGGGAAGGTATGCAGCCCGGAAAGGAAGGAGGGCGACATTAGCTCGGGGTCCCGTGCTCGCTACGCACGTATCCACAAAAGAGTTGTGGACCCCCTGGGGGGTTTGATCATGGATGACAGCACCACTCTATCAAATGTGAGAATAAGAGTATGGATGGACACTAAGAAGGAATATCTTTTTCATTACACGATGGATGGCAATGACACACTGATCAGAGAGCTAAGATTGGATTTTGGGCTCGGTTAGACCATCGAGCAGCTTTATACAAATTACACCATGGGAAGAATTCCAAGTTTTATGGGCCCTGACATGAACAGGGTAGCTGTGGAGAATCGAGGCAGCAAGCAGTAGTTGTGTTTGAAAATCAGAAGTAGGCTCCAAAAGTAATGTGCTAATCTGTAAAGGAAAGCAGGATTTCACAGGGCTGCCAACTGCATCAACACTTTCTGAATAGTAACCTGATTGTCCGCGGCGAAAGACTGACCATCTTCAGTATGTGTGACCACAAGGAACTGTGGTGCAGCAGGAACGGTCTTTGAATCATTAGCCTCATTACGTTTATGTTTTGTGGATGTCAACTGAAGACTATTGACTCATTGCAAGGAAATCCCCACTGTTGCCAGCATCTCCGATGGTGCGCTCCAACTGACGGGGGCCCCCTTCATGAGGGGGCACACCGGCCTTAGGCCATTTTTCACACCTCAGATCACACCTCCCGAACACATGACAGAGGGACCAATCGGTAGTTTAGGAAGATTGCAGCTCGGGCAATGATCCTCCCTGGACCTGGCTTGTACCAGGGGATACACGTGAACTCTACCTGTCGACCTGGGGCTGGGAATTACTCGTTACCCAGTCACCGTTACGCATCAGATGCGTGGGCCTGCCTTCAAGGAGTGCACAGGGAGGAAGAAGAAGAAAAAAGAGGAACCTCAAATGCTGAAGTGGAGGAACGAGAGAAGGGAAACAAAGAAAGGAAAAGCGAGCAAAATGCAAAGGTGAGAGTGTTCTTATGTCAGTGACACACAATGCAGAACATTCCCAATAACATCCCAGACATGTTCCACAAAGGAGGGGAAAAAGAATAGCAAGAGGATATGCATGCAGCATGGAATGGACAAAATGGTGCACAGGCTGGGCCTGTTGTAGCCAAGCACGAGCCCGCCAAAGAGTGGCGAGCCCCCTGGGGGGCGCCTATGGGCAGAGGATGACAATGTGGCCAGTCAGTACTGTTGGGCCTTCAAGCCTGTTCAGACCGAGTTTAATTGTTTTAGTATACACCTTGTATTAACTACATCAGAACAGGAATGCGAAGTAATTTTAGACTGAAATGCAGTAATACAACCAACAAGTAAGACTTGCAACTTCTTTTACTATACCGCAGCCTCAGAATTTCATGCAGTTTGGCATGTATACGTTCACATTTTGCTTAATGTCCTTAAGGACCCTCTCATTTAGAATCTGGGGTGGAATTCAGTTCCCTTTTAAGTATTTTTCCAAAATCCTGCACATCACTGAGAATCTCATCAACAAACATGAGGATAAACCCACTTGCCTGAAGACACCAGCACATCAGTAATGGAACCGTCATGGTTGCTCTGGACGATGGCCTCCTCTCCATTGCGGACGCTCGTCCAGTAGACGTTCAGCCCGTCGTAAGCCACTCCTGCCACATGCTGCAGCCCACCTGCCACCAACTTGTACACCTCGTTCCGCATGAAATACACCCGAACTTCAGTTTTCGTAGAGAACAGCAAGACAGCTTCTCCTTCTGCACCCAACAGCAAGAAATGGCAGAATTATTTCTCAAGATATTATAATATTGTCTACAACACATAGTTATTTTACTACTGCTGAGAATAATTTTTCTGTACATCATATTCAACATACGGTGTACAGATGAATTATCTGCACATACTTTTTCCTGAATCTAAGGACAAAAAAACTGGCATGTGTTGAAGTAATTGTAACAAGACTGGTATTAAGACTTCCAGGCTGATTAAAACTGTGTGCCCGACGGAGACTTGAACTCGGGACCTTTGTCTTTCGCGGGCAAGTGCTCTATCATCTGAGCTACCGAAGCACGACTCACGCCCGGTACTCACAGCTTTACTTCTGCCAGTATCTCGTCTCCTACCTTCCAAACTTTATAGAAGCTCTCCTGCGAACCTGCCAGGAAGTTTCATATCAACGCACACTCCGCTGCAGAGTGAAAATCTCGTTCTGGAAACATCCCCCAGACTGTGGCTAAGCCATGTCTCCGCACTATCCTTTCTTTCAGGAGTGCTAGTTCTGCAAGGTTCGCAGGAGAGCTTCTGTAAAGTTTGGAAGGTAGGAGACGAGATACTGGCAGAAGTAAAGCTGTGAGTACCAGGTGTGAGTCATGCTTCGATAGCTCAGATGGTAGAGCACTTGCCTGTGAAAGGCAAAGGTCCCGAGTTCGAGTCTCGGTCGGGCACACAGTTTTAATCTGCCAAGAAGTTTCATATCAGCGCATACTCCGCTGCAGAGTGAAAATCTCATTCTGAAGACTGGTATTGCTCCCCCAACAAAAGATCCTATTATACTGTAGTGTTGCGACCTCATTCTGACATGTTAGGCGCATATTACAAGTTAAGAAGAGAACATCGGAAACTGCAGCAGGAAGAAAGTACAATGTGAACAAGCGGAAAAAAGAAAAAGAGAGAGAGAGAGAGAGAGAGAGAGAGAGAGAGAGAGAGAGAGAGAGAGAGAGAGAGAAAAGAAACAGTAATGACCTGACATTTTGCAGCCAAAAAGCAAAATGAATATATATATAAAATAGAAAGAAACATTCCACATGGGAAAAATATATTGAAAACAAAGATTCCATGACTTACCAAACGGGAAAGCGCTGGTAGATAGGCACAATAAAAAAACACACAAACACACACACAAAATTTCAAGCTTTCGCAACCAACAGTTGCTATGTCAGGAAAGAAGGAAGGAGAGGGAAAAATTAAAGGATGTGGGTTTTAAGGGAGAGCGTAAGGAGTCATTCCAATCCCGGGAGCGGAAAGACTTACCTTAGGGGGAAAAAAGGACAAGTATACACTCGTGCGCGCACACACACACACACACACACACACACACACACACACACACACACACACACACATATATCCATCCACACATATACAAACACTAGCAGACATATTTAAAGGCAGAATGAGATTTTCACTCTGCAGCGGAGTGTGCGCTGATATGAAACTTCCTGGCAGATTAAAACTGTGTGCCCGACCGAGACTCGAACTCGGGACCTTTGCCTTTCGCGGGCAAGTGCTCTACCAACTGAGCTACCGAAGCACGACTCACGTCCGGTACCCACAGCTTTACTTCTGCCAGTATCTCGTCTCCTACCTTCCAAACTTTACAGAAGCTCTTCTGCGAACCATGCAGAACTAGCACTCCTGAAAGAAAGGATATAGCGAAGACATGGCTTAGCCACAGCCTGGGGGATGTTTCCAGAATGAGGAGACGAGATACTGGCAGAAGTAAAGCTGTGGGTACCGGACGTGAGTCGTGCTTCGGTAGCTCAGTTGGTAGAGCACTTGCCCGCGTGTGTGTGTGTGTGTGTGTGTGTGTGTGTGTGTGTGTGTAGGGGGGGGGGGGGGGGGGGGAGGGATCGTAAGAGGGTCCACAATTCATCCCGATTGGCTCGAATGCCACGGATATTCCAGTGGATAATGGACATAGGGTGAACAGAAAATGGAGGAATGTGACCAAGGTCGCTGTCAACTCAACGACTGCTCAGAGCTTGCGACCGACAGCATGGAATGGCATTCAGTCGAAGGCAGAAGATCCTGATCCATAGGTTGGTCAGGAGCAGCTCCTGCCACCAGCGATCGGCTGGTTGACCGGCCACCAGCAGTGCGCCTCGGCAACACAGAAGACGGCCGAGGGCGATTTCCGCCAGGTGGTGCTGTAGATGGGACACGCCTTGGCGGAGAAGGAGAGGAACTGTGTTTCTTTGTAGCCTTCTTGGAAGTATGATGTTTAGATGAAGGAGGAACCGATGGTTGTGAAGTTGCAGTACGTAAAAACTCTTCACGAGTATGCTCTTTTTTCGAAGACTTGGCGTCTGACTTTTGGGCTCGAGATTTAGCAGAACCCGACGAAGGGTGAGCCATAGAGTGGGCAGGCGAAAGTGGTGAGGTTGAACGGGCGATCTTTGCGCTGGCCGATCTGACGACCGTGGCACTAAAGGTGAGGTCGCAAGTCTGCATGGCCGCCTCCTTCGTTGGCCGAGGAGAAGCAAGGACAGTGCTGTATGTTCCTTTCTGAGGCACGGTGGGCTGTCGACTGGCGAATAATTTTTGAGCAGCGAAGGTCGACACCTTTTCCTTTACTCTAATTTCCTGGATGAGCTTTTCGTCCTTAAAAACGGGACAATCTCGAGAGGAAGCAGCGTGGTCACCCATACAGTTGATGCAGCGAGGGGATGGAGGTGGACAAGCACCCTCATGGGCATCCTTGCCACACGTAACACATTTGGCCGGATTGGAACAGGACTGGCTGGTGTGATTGAACCACTGACATCGATAGCAACGTGTAGGGTTTGGGACGTAAGGGCGAACGGAAATCATCTCATAGCCTGCTTTGATTTTCGATGGGAGTTGAACTTTGTCAAATGTCAAGAAGACATTGCGGGTTGGAATGATATTCGTGTCAACCCTTTTCATAACCCTATGAACAGCCGTTACGCCCTGGTCAGACAGGTAGTGCTGAATTTTTTCGTCAGACAATCCATCGAGGGAGCGTGTATAAACGACTCCATGCGAGGAATTTAAGGTACGGTGCGGTTCCACCCGGACAGGGAAGGTGTGGAGCAGAGAAGTACGCAGCAATTTTTGTGCCTGGAGGCCACTGTGTGTTTCTAACAACAGGGTGCCATTCCGTAATCTGGAACAAGACTTAACAGGACCTGCAATTCCGTCGACACCTTTCTGAATAATGAAAGGGTTGACCGTGGAGAAGTCGTGATCTTCGTCAGACCGAGAAACAACAAGGAACTGCGGCAACGATGGAAGAACCGTCTGTGGCCGAGACTCAGTGAACTTACGTTTGTGAGCAGACATAGTGGAAGGTGAGGAAACCATTGCGGAAGAATCCCCCATGATTACCGGCGTCTCCGATGGCGCGCTCCTCCCTTGTGGGGGCCCTCACTGAGGGCACACCCGCCTTAGGTGATTGTTCACACCTCAGGTCACACCTCCCGACAAACGGACGGAGGGACCAATCGGCACTTTCGGAAGGTATCAGCTCGGGTAATCACCCCTCCCTGGGCCTGGCCGTTACCAGGGGGTACGTACGTGTCCTACCTGTCTACCCGGGGCGGGGAATTACGCGTTACCCCGTCACTGGCTACGCATGGAAGTGCGTGGGTCGGCCTTCAGACACACACAGCGAGGAAAAAAGAGAAAGGGAAAGGAAAGAAGAGGGGGGTCTCAAACGCTGCAGCGGAGAAAAGGGCAAACAGAAGAGGGAAGGAAAAGAGAAGGACAGAGGAAGGACGAGGACTTGCAAGTGTAGAAAGCAAGGAATTTGGAACAGTTTCGAGCGTCCGTCTCCGGACGTAGGCACAAACCATACTCCCAGAGGGGGAGAAAGGGAAGGAAAGAGCCAGAGGTGAGGGGGGGGGGGGGGGGGGGCGAAGATGGGGGACAGGGAAGGATGCGGAAAGGGAAGGGAAGGGAAGGTATGCAGCCCGGAAAGGAAGGAGGGCCACATTAGCTCGGGGTCCACAATTTTCCTCTGTGAAATCCTGCAGTCTGGCAAGCAAGGTGAATGATGCTCTCCACAGCTGACACAGATGGGAGGCAGGGCACATGGAGTATTGGGATGTGATGGATGTCCACAATCTCGACAGGTGGGGCTGGAAGTACAGCAGGAAGACATACGGCCGAACTTCCAGCACTTATAACACCGCATCAGGGGAGGGATATATGGCTTGACATCACAGTAGTAGACCATCACCCTGATCTTCTCGGGCAATGTGTCACCCTCAAAGGCCAAGATGAAGGCACCGGTGTTAACCTGGTTATCCCTCGGACCCCGATCGATATGCTTGACAAAATGAACATCTCGCCACTCTAAATTGGCACGCAGCTCCTCGTCAGGCTACAAAAGAAGGTCCCTGGACCATATTTTAGCTCGTATGAGGCGTGATGGTAACAAACATCCCTAACTTGCCACAAGCGAGTAATGCTCGTGGCTGAGCAGAGGATACTGTTTTTATCAAAACTGACCCAGAGTACATTTTGGACAAGCCCTACACCTCCCCGAACGGTCTACCCAAGGGGAGGCCCTAGTCACACAACATTAATTAATTAATTAACCTCCCCAAACCTCCAGATGCTCCACAAAAAACTGAGGCTTCATGGACATCAAAGATTCCCCATCAACTCTCGTACATACGAGGTACCGGGGCAAATAAGTTTCACTACCATCCATAGCCTGGCAATGGTGTGACCAGGGAGGGGAACGACTTGATGTCATTTCTTAGCATTGTAATTAGACTTTGCCCACATAGGGACTGGTGGCAGCGGACCACCAGGAGATGACATATCACGCTTCATGGCATGTCATCTGCCCTGATGCCACTCACTCTGACCAGGGGCCGTCCCCATGGGTGCAACCCATCCGCAGCGAAGACCACCTGGCAGGATGGCCATTCCCGTGAGTCCCTATGCCGCATGGTGACCGGCATTTACTCCTTGGCATATGTGGGGAGTTAACGGCACAGGCAGAAGCAGAGCGATCCTGTGTTGTCAGGGGGGCTACAACCAAGAAGGTACATGGCGGCCCCACCACAACAGACTGGCTACCGTTCTGGATACGAGATGCAAAGAAGTCAATGGTTATCATCAGCATAGAAAATGACACTGCATAGTGCAAAACGCACCCAGGAAGGCGTCCTCACCCAAGATATGAAGAATGGGTGAGACTGCAATGCGATGACGAGAAAGTGGGTTGAAAATCTCAATGCATGACGGACACGGAGCACCTTGTAAGGTGCCCTCCCCAATTGGCTTGCACTTCGTGAAAATTTTGAAAAATGGAGGTCAAACCATACAGGGGACCATCACATCAAGGCCGAAATGTGTGAGACTCCTTTTAGTCACCTCTTAAGACATGCAGGAATACCTCAGGTCTATTCTAACCCCGTGACCCGCAGTTTTGTGTTTGTGTGTGTGTGTGTGTGTGTGTGTGTGTGTGTGTGTGTGTGTGTAACTGGTGATGGATGAGAGCTGACACTTTAGACAGTATTTTTGAAAGAAACCTATTCCAAAAACAGGAGTGATAGGCATATTGGTGAGAGCAAATCTGAAAGGGTGGATGGACAATGAGCTTGTGGTCAAATGGGTGACTCATGTTTGGCAAAATCGCCCTAGTGAGTTAATTTATGGAACATATTTGTCTGGACAGTTTCCATGGATTTTTAACTGAAGAGGTCCGAGATAAGTTATGGAAAACGAAAAATGACTTATCCCTGGAGGCCTAATATCTGTACTGCAACCACTACATGTGAATAGTAATGAGTCATTCAAAGTTGCACTTACACAGCAATATGCATAATGGATGGCTGATGTAAACAACAAGTTCACAAAAAATGGAAAATCAAGCAGTCTTATTTGTCCCAGATTTGTGAGTGGGTGAAACGTGCATGGGACTCCATATTCCACTAACACTGGTGGAAAAATTCTTAATTAATCACAAATTAAGAGATGGAACTGTGACTTACACTCTTTGGGAAGATGGTGCCAACGATTTTCTTCATAGAATAATAATTCCGTAAATAAAACAAATGAAAGTCAATCTCTCTTTCCTCCTCTAAAATTAGGGTGCACAGATTTGATGGCACAGATTATATGCATATACGTGCTATTTCTGATTTCATATTGGATTGGCCCACATAAGCTGCACTTTCTATTTTTCATTTCTACCAGTATTGTCCATCATGAATTTACCCCTGGAGACAGACTATTAACCAGGAGTACTACAAATGTGTCCTTGAGCAATTGCGCGCACACCCGCACACGCACACGTGTCTGTGTTAAGGTAGATCAAACTGATAATCTAATGTACTCAAAGTTACGAAGTGATTATAATAGAAGTGCAGCTACTCCCTGAGTTCAGTGTGGACTGTAATTATCATATGACAGCAAAACTTGGTAGATATCTTTATGTGGTAATGCAAAATCTATTTTCATTTTACTAAATAATTGCACTATTTTGCTACCAGGTATGGCACTGGTCAGCATCTTTAGGTCTCTGGTGCTCAGAAAAAATTGCACAAGTGGCAATGTTATGCATTTCTCACTTGTTTGACTTTTCTGCTTACATCACGTTCCTAATCCATTAGAAATGGAAACCTTTGTGTGCATCTTTCATGCATTTGGTACCAGATTTACACCTGCTGGCCAAAAAATTGAACTAATGTTTTTCGGGCATAAATCTGTTCTACATTAACATCAAAATAACTACCAATTTTACTGCCATATGATCACTGCAGCCCACATTGGATCTCTGAGTAGCTGCACTCTTACCACCCAGCATATTTAATGTCTTTTCTGAAGTCTGATCAATAAAATTCAAGCAACTGCCACTCTATGGCTAAGGTTTGGATCTGACAAATTTGAGACTGAACCCTTTTGTTTCAGTACACAATCAGTGATCCTAGGGCTGTTATACTGAAGGTATTTAAAATAGAGATGTATGAAAATATTTTTGCTTGCTTACCACAACAGACTTCAAAATTACTTTTTTTGACACGAAGATATGGAAGTAAAATTTTTAAGTACTTTACAATACATTTCTTTCACTTGCCTTTGAAGGGCAGAGGTCTCAAGTTATGTATCAGTCCAGCACACAGTTAATCTGCTATGAAGTTTCAACACCCTTGTCTGATTAACAGATGGAAGATTAACATTAGAAGGAATAGAAGTGATGGAGGTGAGTACAGAGACCTAGTTGTGTTTGCAGAATCAGATAAATAGTTTATGATGGACAGGATGAGAAGTGGACAAATAAGTACAGAATGAATTTCAAAGGTAAGGTGTGAAGAAAATCAAACCAAACCAAATAGTTTTCTCAGAGTATCACTGGAAGATAAGTTCTTTGAACAATTGAAGATCTGAAGTACTTAAGAAGTTGGGAGAGGAAAAATCAACTTTTTGTAAGGTTTAAGGTTCATTGACAGTGTGGAGTGCATAATGTTTTCAATTGTGGCTATGAAGAAAATTTCTGCGAGTGAAATGGGCTGAATTGTGATCAAGAAAATACTTATAGCAACAAGTGGAAATTAATAATAATGCAAATAGTGAGGGAAAATTTCGGATGGGACCTATACTTTTATGAAGAAATCAAAACGTGTACTTTATTCAAGCACTTACCATTGACAGTGCAGGTGTGGTTATCACTTTGCAAAGTGTAGCCCTGGTCACAGAAACACTCATAGCTGCCATGTGTGTTCCTGCACTTCTGGGAGCATATGCCGTACATCTTGCACTCATCAATGTCTGAAAAATTTTAATGACAATACAAACATCTGCATCATTTTGGTGATAATATAAACTCAAGAAATATTTTAGTCTTTTTCCTCTTGAGGCTTCACAAAATTTTTGTTATACAATTAAAATTTTTGTTACTTTGGCTTCTGAGGATACTAATCTTGTGCAGTTAAGCTATGAATTAACCTTAAGATGTTTCCATGTGACTACACTAGGAATTAAGACTGTTTGTTGTTGAGGTCTTCAGTCCTGAGACTGGTTTGATGCAACTCTCCATGCTACTCTATCCTGTGCAAGCTTCATCTCGCAGTACTTACTGCAACCTACATCCTTCTGAATCTGCTTAGAGTATTCATCTCTTGGTCTCCCTCTACGATTTTTACCCTCCACGCTGCCCTCCAATGCTAAATTTGAGATCCCCTGATGCCTCAGAACATGTCCTACCAACCGGTCCCCCCTTCTTGTCAAGTTGTGCCACAAACTCCTCTTCTCCCCAATTCCATTCAATACCTCCTCATTAGTTATGTGATCTACCCATCTAATCTCCAGCATTCTTCTGTAGCACCACATTGTAAACAAATCTAAAAACTTAGCAGCATTTTGTCTTCCAAAGTTTTGGCCAAGGGAGAGGTGGAAGTGCAGCATTTATACAAGTGTATCCCGCATTTTTTGCATGATAAATTGATGGATCTCATTCAATAAGACTTAACACACTCACAGTAGTGGCTGTGACTACTTTTGGATTAGGGTATCTTTGCCAGTAATTTTTCTGTTCATTTTTTTAAGCTAAAACTAAACTGTTTCAGAGCTATGACATCATTCCTAAGGATTACATGCTGGTCATTACATTGGCCTAGCAGTCAATGAATGGCAGTTTTTTGAAAATGTCTCACCTGAGACTAATGAACAAATTAACTATTACCAATAAAGAATTATCTTAATTATTTTAAGATTTGTCAGCTAAATATGAATAACTGAAGTCAAACAGGTGTATAACTGCACACCCATGGGTTTAATGGGGAGGGGGAGGGGGAGGAGGAGGAGGAGGAGGAGGAAGGGGGGGGCGCAGGTGGTAAGACATACCATCAAGACACTGTCCCAGAATTTGAAGTTTTTCTTGAAAGACCATGAGGATGACTAAAGAGGGGAGCCATCCTCTCAAAACTGAAGCAAGTTTCTTAAATTTATCTTTTGGTTTTCGTTTGGGGATTATATAATTTGGAAAGCATTGATAATGCAGGACTATTTCCAATCTAATCAAAAATTGTTCCAACATTATACATGACAAGTCTCATTTTGGCTGAAGACTTCAGGAGCATGCTGCTTCATCTACTTTGTATCTTAATTTAACCCTATAATTAGTCTTCTGCACTAGTGAATAACTTCTGTGTTTTCACTTACAAATATTTTAACTGATTTAAAGTTTATCTACTTGTGATTTTGAGATTTGAGGACATATTAAATGTCATTTTCTGTTTCCATTAAGTAAAATTACTCAGTGGCATATTATTTGTTTTTACTTTCTAGCATACAACGCACTAAGGATACCACATAATATTTTTCACTAAACTTTCTGAACATCTTGTAAAACTGAAACCTGAAGCAGAAATCACACCCAAAAAGTATATGCCTCGAAAACAGAGCTGTACCTCAAGGAGCTATGACTAACAAAAATAAAATTTAGTGACAAGACAATATTAAAAGTGTAAAAATGTCTTAACACAGAAGTTTGAAAAGTTAAACCAGAAGAGAAATAACAATTACACATTACCTGTGCAGTACTTTTCATTAACCAGGTTGAAGCCCATCGGGCAAATGCAGACAGGTCCACTGGGTGTTGGTTGGCATCTGAAGCTGCAGCCCTGGTTGGGGCACAGAGCTTTGCCTGAAACATTTTACACTGCTGCTGAACTGTTAAATGAGGGGAGCACAGTCCAAATATTTTACCACTACGTATTAGCTTACTTTTCTGGCACATGGGGCTTTCATCCGAACCATCCAAGCAGTGCGGGGTTCCGTCACAGGCTTCGGAAATTTCGACACATTTCAACTGGTCATGGCACCCGAATAAGTTCTTGTTCAACATGCAGCCCTCAGTAACATATTTTGGCTTACCTGGAGATTAACATTTGTCAGTTTCATGTGATATCATTTCACTGCAGGAAATACTGCAAGAATTTAAATTAACTACTACCTATACAGTACCATTAACAATTCGACAACCAAGCCTGAGCACAACTGACCACAATACTGTGTTCTGAAGACTGCCCGTGTTTATCAGACCACAATATTTCCTTAAGTCTGAGCCACCTCCCATTAAAACTGGACTGGTTTCATATGGGAACAGTCTACAACATCTCATTAGCAATCCATTGGCAGGTCTTGCCACCTGGTGAGAGTATAGACTTGGAAGCAGTAGCAAATTTAAGAGCTGCTCTCGTGACCAAGTGAGCCTGTGTGTTCTAGAGATTTGTGCCTGTAATTTTATGCTTTTTATATTTTACAATTCTGCTAAAAAATTTTCACATTTGTTGTGGAATTTTCCAAAATTCCTTAATTGTTGATTGGAATGAGAAATATTGTAATTTATCAAAATTTTTAAGGACTCTTCCAGAAAGGTACAACACTGACTCAAGGAATGCTTATGGGACACCACTCTCTTGATAAACTTCTTACAACTGCGATGAAGCAGCATCCAAAATGTGCACAAAATTTGTTTGGAGGAGCTGCACAGTATTATGGCAAACAAGCAGGAAACAACAAGCTGGTGTTTAGTTTAGTGCCACAAAATCAAATGGCTCTGAGCACTATGGGACTTAACATCTCAGGTCATCAGTCCCCTAGAACCTAGAACTTAGAACTACTTAAACCTAACTAACCTAAGGACATCACATACATCCATGCCGGAGGCAGGATTCGAACCTGCGACCATAGCGGTCGCGCAGTTCCAGACTGAAGCGTCTAGGACCGCTTGGCCACACCGGCCGGCTATTGCGACACTGTGCCTGACAATGTTTGAGACTTTTCCCTACAAAAGCCAATTATGCACAAAAAGAATGCACTTCACTTTCTGAAGTACAAGTACACTATTATAATAAGATTTGTAATCAGAACTAAAAGATGAAAACTAAGCTGTTTTACTTCATGTATACTGAAATTTAAATCTCAAAGATGTTCCAGCAACACTAAATAATGGTATAAATGGCTGCTTTTCTGGGCCCAGACTGTTTCTATGTGGCTGGGCTTCATAGCTTAAGTTTTCTTTGAGCATTACTTGTGAAGGTAAATACAGATTTTAAATGCCATCAAACACAAAAGGAAAATTTGAAACAAATTACAATGAAGCAAAATTCTTTGTCAAGACTTGGCTCTAGGAGGTAAAATTTTAAGTATTAGAAATGAACATGTTTAGTGGCACAAACCATGTCAGCTTTCAGAACTGTAGTCCCCTACCTCAGAAAAGGGTGACAGGTTGACAGGAGAAGACACTAATAACCTTCAACTTTTGACATTTCCTGTGTGAAAACCAAACTACTGAATTCCAGTTCAGCAGTATTCCCCACTTAAATGTGTATTCACAGAGCCAGGAATTTAGACTGTACTGGCCAGCCATTCTGTCAGTCCCAAATTTTGAGATTACTGAATTTGTCCATTCTAAGGTAAAATGAAATATTATTTTTTTTAAAAAAACTTAGTATTGCTGTTTGAAGTTTTATAGTAGTATCACTTCACTGTCCTCTCCAAGACAGACTGACAATAGGAATTTTAATAAAATAAAATAATTCATGAGAGGTTTCAAATCAAGCCTTTGCTCACGACGTACTAGCTTGAAGGAATTATTCCTAATTATTTTCTGATCTATCTTAGATGCAAGTTACAAGGAAGTAGAAAATTATGGTCTGCCATTAAATTTGTGCGTTTAAAGACAAACACACCAATGAAGCACATTGGAAGTGTGCAAATCATCTGTCTAGATTATAAAAGACCAAGGTATAGGAGCTGTCACCATGAATTCATCAATTTGTTAATAGCATTAACTGCTATGGCTCATATTCCATAACCTTCACAGAACATTGTGAAGACAGCACAGAATGCTAAAAGTATCAGGGAATGTTCACATGCCTTTGTCAGTCAACTGGGAGGGAGTGAAATGCTCAATACAGATAAGTAATTTAACTAGTGTTTTCCATTCTATTAATGAAGACCACCTACCACTGAGATCTCTCAAACTGCAAGTACTTAGTGTTAACGAAAGAGTTAAATTGGAAGTGTGTATATATAAATATTTATGAAAATTACCAGCATCTAAAAAACGCAACTGGGATTGACATACTTGAGAAGCACAAATCAATATGTTCTTATGTCTTTTTTTGTTTTATTTTATTTTATAGGTAAGACAACATTTGTCTGTCTGAAGCTTTCTAGTGTGAAGCAGTAGTCTAAATAGAACATAGTAAATAATGTCATCATGATCATGTACTATTTTTACATCATATATTGACAAAAATATTTTAGAAGAATGAACGATGCGTAGTTCTGATGCTGAATACATCACCACAATATTCCTATACTGAAGGGTCCTCAAACATATAGGAGTTGAAGAGTGAGTCTGGACCCACGTTTTTAACATGAAGGCATTTAATAAATTTAAATTCAGAACTCACAGTTTACTTCATCACTGTTATCCCCACAGTCATTGTTGCCATCACACTCCCAGGCCTTGGGAATGCAGTGGTGGTTGGAGCATAGGAAGTCTTTGCCACAATCCAACTGTAAATCAAATCAGAAAACAATACTGACACAAACTTAGCAGCTGCCAAGCAAATAGAAAGTCAACTTATTTGTCTATGAATTTTGCAGTTTGTAAGCAAGGAGGACAGATACAAAATACTGAATACTATTCTAGCCATGAACATGCTCCTTCCCCTGATTTTTTACTTCTCTCTGTGCTTAGCTCTGTACAAACTGGTGAAACACTGACCAATGTCCCATCTCTTACTTTGACACCTTTGTCTCCATCTTTGTCTCCCTTCACTTATTACAGGTGGTTCTGAAGAGCACTTTCTTTGACCTTCCCAGCTTACTCCTCTCTCCTCTCACTAAAGAAATATTTGTTCACAAATCTAGCTAGTGTATGTAGCAGCAGAACTAGACTTGCCTCCTGAAATTAAGCACTAGAACCTTCCTTTGGTAAAATTATTGGAGGTGGTTTCAGCCAATTATCTCCACCTATTTATCTACTGTCCAACTATTTGTACCACTTTTTTATAGAATCCTTACATGAAATATGTGAGTAACTTGAATTAATGGATGTGCTAATGGCAATCAGAAAGACATATCGTTAAGAAAACAAACGGGGGGGGGGGGGGGGGGGGGGGGGGGGGGGGGGGGGGGGGGCACTGGGGGTTGTTGTTGTTGTTGTGGTCTTCAGTCCTGAGACTGGTTTGATGCAGCTCTCCATGCTACTCTATCCTGTGCAAGCTTTTTCATCTCCCAGTACCTACTACAACCTACATCCTTCTGAACCTGCTTAGTGTATTCATCTCTTGGTCTCCCTCTACGATTTTTACCCTCCACGCTGCCCTCCAATACTAAATTGGTGATCCCTTGATGCCTCAGAACATGTCCTACCAACCGATCCCTTCTTCTGGTCAAGTTGTGCCACAAACTTCTCTTCTCCCCAATCCTATTCAATACCACTGGGGGTTACGACTAAGAATTTCAGTATTTTAAGAGGCTTGTGCCATGCCTGAAGTAATTGTCTGTACACACTATTCCTCACTTTAGTGTAAGTTTACCAATTAAGTGATCTTACTTAGGGCATACGGAATAAACTATTGCTTTTGTATTCAGTACGTAAATAAGTGAGTAAAAATTTTGAAAAGACTCAGCCAACGAAGACTAAGTTACTGCTATCACCATTCTGACAGTATTACAAGATCCACAAAATTGGATAAGAATGACAAGGTTCGTACTGAAGACAATTTAGGTGTGTTTCACATGTTACAAATTTGAAAGCATTAGAAAACTTCAGTTTTGTGCACTTTGGGTAAAACTGATACATGTTGCAATATTAAATTCTATTACAGTTTTTATCACAATTTAAACTTCATGAACATGTTACACATTTTAGAGCATTATGTACAGGTAAAATACTGTGTTCTCTACACGAACACGTATAGATCCTTTGTGATTTCAGTTACACAGGAATTAGGCTATGGTCTAAGGTGTGTTTATATACCTAGTACTGCATCTTAACACTGGATATGTCCTCAGAGGCCCTTAAGAAAGATATTTTTGAAAACAAGGCATCGTTAGATCTTCAAACTCAAACAAGATTGCACACAAAGCCTCTGAGGATGTGTCTAGCATTAAGAGACTAAAAATTAGGCCCAGAAGCAATCCCACATAGACTGTACCACCAATTTCCTCATGTCAAAATTTAGACCTTACAAATAACTTGAGTAGATTGAAGCCCACACACCATTAGTTCCTATATGCTTTGTAATTAAAAGTACTATGACGCTAAGAGGTATACACATGCCAAGAAAATTAAATATGGGGCAATTTTACAGTTAGTCAAGAGCATTGTCTCCAGAGATCCAGATTCAAGTCCCAATCTTAGTTTTTCGTTAACATTACAAGAGCAGGAGTGTAAATACCTGAACATTTTTTTGTGGAATTATATTCCATTCAATAGATTACCACCATATCTTTGTTCCTGTGAAATCTTAGGCTTTTAGCTGAATGAATATTACATGCAAAAAGTGAGTTGTGCATCAGACAACTTTGAACACTGGTTTGGAATATTACAGAACAGGACAATCAGGGTGTAATTTTTCCAGCTTTTTGTGCAGTTTGAGCACTATTGGTTTACAACCACTTCTGATTTTTTTAAATAAATGGTTCATTCAGTTAAATGATGTTGCTCACTTAATAACAGTTTAATCTTTTGAATTAAATAAGCACATCTTAACATACTATTTAAGATTTACATCCACAAGAGTAAAAGTATTCTATTTTTGCTGCCATACAGCCAGAGAATTCAGTCAGCTACAATCCTATCAATTCCTTCAAACAACGTAATACTTTATTAAGCTTTAATACCTGAAACTCCACAGCTTCAAAAACTATAAATGAGAAGATAACTATCAGCACTGTAGCAAGCCTTACAATATAACAAGTGAGTCAACTGAAATAAATAATATCAGATGTTTACTCCATCTTGTGACCTAAAAATTTGGTGTGATGCCATACATTTAACAACTTGAAGATATAAGAACACTGAGAAGAGTGTGTGTGTGTGTGTGTGTGTGTGTGTGTGTGTTTTGAATACAGGCTGTGGCGTAATCTGTTAGTGTAGCATGAGCTTAGGTTAAGCAGAAATTCATCAAATTGGTTGATCAGGTAAAGCAGATTCACTTAACCCTAAACTTCCAAGATACCAAAACCCAATTCTGTATCAGGCACTTACACCTCAGATACCAAAACTTATCATGCATGACTATTACAGAGCGATATTAGACTAAGTTTATCCACAGCCAAATATGGTCAAAAATGTAGTATATATTCTGAAGGATTTCAACTTTACTATTCTTCAAAAATCAAGTATAAAATGCCATGCCTATTAGGATGAACTACGTAAAATGGATGTTTATTGTATTTCTATACAGGCTTATTTTTAATTCTATACTTCCCACCACAAGGAAGACACTTGCAGGATCTGTTGGATGGAATGAACAGTAACGAGTGTACAACATGGATTGAGAATATACAGGAAACACTGAAGTAATGATGAGCAGTAGAAATGAAAATAGCAAAAAACTTGCCAAAACTGGTGACATGGAGGAATTCTATCACCTTGAAAGCAGAATAATCCATGATGGACAAAGTGAGGATGACAAAACAGACTATTACACAGAATTCTTGGCCAATATCTAAAAATCTCTGTACAGATGCAGCACAGCTTTGTATAGAAGGAAATCCTGGATGTGGCAAAACTTTAAAGGAGAATCCAAGTGCAAGACATGGTGTTACAGAAAGTCACTGAAAATAAGACTGAAGAGACATGTCTCCACAGAATCAACACAGAAATGAATGTGGGAAAAATTGAATAGGGACAGCACAATAGAATATTTTGTTAAGAAACTGGGGAATCATTTCTGTAGTACTCAAGGGAGCTGTAGAGGGTGAAATATGTAGGGGAACATGGAAAACATATCCAAATAATGATTACTGATTGAGTCCTACTCCGAATGTCACTTGAGATGAAGTTTTATGAGGTTTCATCAAATCAGAAGGGAGATGGAAAAGTAATTAGCTTTGTATAAACAAGTTGACAAACTTGACATTGTCCAGGTACTCATTTTACCAGTTTTCTATAAAAAAACAAAAGTGAACTAGTGTAATGGTTCAGTCTGTTCTATGGGCACAGCTGCTTTGTATGTTTACAATATGATCTTGTTAAACATCTATGGCAATGCATCTTTACAGTTCTATACACAGCACTTGTTTGCCTGCAGCATTTGTACTTCAGTTGAAAGCTGCAAAATAGTGCTCCCAGGATTCAGATCACCTTAGTTAGACTACTGTATAAATGTCTTAGTAAAGAATAAATGAATTAAAAATTCCTGTATGTTGCAGTATTTTTCATGGAACTCTGATGTCACACCTCTGATAGGCATGTGGTTCTCACCTCCCGCAGTGCTTGTTTCCCAATAGTAGGTTTCATTGAACACTAGTGGTTTAGTAAAGCGGAAAACACAACAATTCAGGCTAAAGAATTTTTAGGCCACATTGTGACATCTTTTAGAAGGACTGAAATTTCTGGAAGGACTAGGAAATTTGAATAAATCAATTGAATTAGCATGCAAGTGTTTCCACCCCACTATGTGGAAACAACATCTAACTCCTGTGGTAGCACGAGTGCAGTATGTTTAAAAATTAATGCTTAGCGACAGGTAAAATGCTAATTGGGGTTTCTTTGCAGAGGCTTTCATCTAACTGCTCTTTTATAATATACATATATCTCCACAGAATGCTACTCTTATATTATACAGAAGGACTCATGTAGCAGATGAGGTGTTGGTGGAAGTAAAGATGTTGGTTTGGTTTTCTTTTGCTTTAGGGTGCAATAAACAACTAAGGTCATACACACTCTAGTCAAAACTATAGAACATGAAGACAGAGCATAGTTAAATAATGACTATACATGAGTCCCAATTGACATAATAGAAGACAGCTAAAAACAGGAACTTGGAAAAAGGGCTAAAAAAGATACCATACGGAAATGGAGGACCAAACTAAAAATTAAATAACCTTCACCATATTGCTATGGTGGATAAAAAGTAAAACATGGTCAACAGGCCACACATCATTCGCTAAAACGGCAGATAAATCAGACAGCAAATGCAAGCAGGAACATAAATGGTTAAAAAACTGGCATTCCATCAGGAAGTGGCAGACAGTTAAAACTTGGGCGCAATGTGTACAAAGTGGTGGGGTAGTACCACTTAGCAAAAGATGATGGCTACAAAGGCAGTGCGCAATACACAGCCAAGTTAAAATAAACTCCTCCCGGCGGCAGGATCGAGAGGAGGTCGTCCAAGCCGCTGGGAAAGGCTTAATAAGCCACAGCTTATTCCCATAAAAGGAGGACCATTGGCGATGACACAAGGGACACCACCTCCTGACAGACGTCAACACAGAGATCATCTCGGGGAATATAGGTACTTGCAGGCCTCCACCAAGAGTAAGCAAGTGACAGTTTTCCTGGCTCCGGTGCACTAAGGGATGGGCAGTGTACATTGCACAGACACTGAAGGGCACTGACCGAGTCTGAGCAGAGGACACAATTGAAAAGTCTGTGTCGTTGGATGTACTCTGTGGCCTGATACAAGGCGAAGAGCTCGGCTGTAAATATTTAGGAGTGTGTTGGAAGCCGATATCAAAAGAGACAGTTGCCAATAATGAAGGCAAACCTGAGCCCACACTCCGTTCGAGAGCCATCACTGTATACAAAGGTACTATCGGGAGGTTCCACATGAAGGTCGTGTGAAACTGAAGGCAATAGACCGAGGCTCCAGTGGTGTCCTTAGGAAGTGAATGAAGGCTCAGATTAACATGGGTCACTTCACGAAGCCAAAGTAGTGAGAAGTTAAGCCGCCATACCAAGTGTTGAAAGCAGACTCCAGGAGGGACAAGTCGTATACTGACGATCAAAGGAATCGAAGGAGAAACAAGATGGGGGCCACACATGACAAACGGCATGCATACCTGCTGAGAAGAAAGTCACAGCAGTAGGACAGAGGCAATTCAGCACCTCAACCAGGCTGGTGTTGGTTGGTTGGTTGGTTTGGTGTATAAAGGGACCAAACTACAGGGTCGTCAGTCTCATTTTCCTGACACCAGCAAGGCTCAAGGTACATAAACACCCAACACTACACTTAAAATGAAAATGAATGGAATGAACAAAAAACAGGGGAAACATACACCACAAGGAAAAGCAGAAGGTATTAAAACCATAGAGCTTACTGTCTGGGTAGGATGATCACAATAATACAATGAGGATGAGCCAGCCACTCTGCAACACATTAAAATGTCCACCCCAGACAGACAAGTGGGAAAAGACTACAACAACAACAACAACAACAACAACAACAACAGTGCAACAGAGTTAAAATGGATGAAGGTGGCGACCCCAGAGAGAAGGCTAAATGCCCACCCTTAGATGGCACAAAAAAAAAAAAACCCTCATGAATAAAATGTAAAACTTAATCTGCTGTTGAGCAGATTGTCATCCAACACTGAAGATAGGGCGCTAGGAAGGCTAAAAGCCTGCTGCAGAGCAGCAAAAAGTGAGCAGTCCAGCAAGACGTCAACAAGTCATATGTGAGCCATAGTGACACCAAGGTTGGTCCTCACAACACAGGAGGTACACATGTGTTAGCCACATATGTCCAACATGGAGCCAGCAGAGAACCAGGTCCATTCACGTGTACACCCAAGCTGAAGCTTCGCATGAAACTTTCACATGGTCCTAAGGACTCTGTTAACCCCACAGCTCTGCTGTAACTTCCTCTCGATTCTTGACATGTACCAGGACCATGAAGTGGTTTACACTGACTGCTCAGTGGCTGATGGTCACGTTGGCTTCGCATTTGTTCATGGAGGACATATTGAACAGCACTCCTTGCCAGACGGCAGCAGTGTTTTCACTGTAGAGCTGGCGGCCATTTCTTGCACTCTTGAGCACATCCGCTCATGCCCTGGCGAGTCGTTTCTTATCAGTACCGACTGCTTCAGAAGCCTTCAAGCTGTCTTCCAGTGATACCCCAACCATCCTTTGGTAGTGACCGTCCAGGAGTCCCTCTATGCCCTGGAACGGTGCAGTTGTTCAGTGGTGTTTGTGTGGACCCCAGGCCACCTCATAATCCCAGGAAATGAACTTGCCGACAGGCTTACCAAACGGGCTACATGGAAACCGCTTCTGGAGATCAGTATCCTTTAACCCACCTGTGATCATTATTACACTGCAAGGTTTTTCAGATTTGGGAGACGGAATGGCATAATCTCAGTACACACAACAAACTGCATGCCCTTAAGAAGACTATGAATGTGTGGAAGATGTCCATGGGGGCCTCTTGCAGGGACACACTGGTTCTGCTCCATGGGGTCCACTGAAGCATCGGCTTTCTTGTGCAGTCGGTTGGTGGATTCCAATGCTGGAGAATGGTTGGTGATGTGCACTGACAACAGGGAGGCTGGCCGAGCTACGGCACCACTTGGTGACACCGTCGAACAGGATATTCGAGTTGGCAAAGGGGAAGACAGTTTGCCTTTGGTGGACTTCTTTGAGCGTTTCCCATTAGCTGAAGACTCAGGTGTTTGGCTGGAGGGATGGTGGATATCTACATGGGAGTACTTGTGTCCTTTCTGGCCTACCGGTTGTGTAGCTGGTAGCTTCATCCATTGTGGCAAGAGTTTGATGGGTTGTTGCACAGCTGGATGGGGGATGATGATGCTACCTTGACACTGGGCGATTTCACAATCTCAGAGCTGAATTTGAGGTTGCATGTCTGCATGGCCATGTCGTTCACAGAGCAAGGGGTAACAAGAACAGAACTATAGGTGCCGACAGGAGAACACAGGGTTTGCGACTAGTCAGCAACTTGCAAGCGACTGGGTAAGGCACTTTTTCTCATTAAAACACGAGACAATCCTGAGAGGAGGCAGCATGACTGCCATTGCAGTCGATACAGCGGTTAGAAGGAAGTAGACAATCGCCTTCATGTGCATCCCTACCACAGGTTACACATTTTGCTGGTTTTTTTTGGTGGGGTTTAAGGGCGCTCAACTACTGAGGTCATTAGCGCCCAGTCACTGTTGTTAGAGCACATGGGATCTAGTAAAACTCAAGGGGATGGGGGGACACCAGAAGGACCTGACAAAGATGCAGATAAAATAAGTAAAAAGGTTAGATGTCTTTGGACAAGCCATTCAAAGTTATAAAACGCAGAATACGAGCAGCTGCTCGAGCGTCATCAGCTAAAACATCTGGTAAAGTAGATGGCAGGGACAGGACAACATGAAATTGACTAAAACGGGGACACGACAATAAAACATGGCGCACTGTTAATGCCTGACCACAAGGGCACTGCGGGGCTGGGTCACCGGAGAGCAGGTAGCGGTGGCTAAACCGGCAATGCCAATATCCACAACCTGGTCAGAAGAACCTCCTCTCGCCGAGATGGTCGGGAGGAGGTTGTCCAAGCAGTTGGGAGCGGTTTTACTGCCCGGAGCTTGTTTCCTTGGAGGGATGACCAAGCATCCCACCACAACGACAAGCCTCTTACATACATCCCCACGAATGTCAGATGACGGGACACAATGGGAGGCTGGCCGAGGTAGGAGGACTGCAGCTTTGGCTGCAGCATCAGCAGCCTCATTCCCAGGCACTCCTACATGTCCGGGAACCCACAGAAAGCTGACAGGAGAACCATTATCAGCGAAAGAATGGAGGGACTGCTGTATCCGTTGAATCAAGGGATGGACCGGATAGGGAGCTCCAAGGCTCTGAAGAGCACTGAGTGAGTCAGAGCAGAGTACATACGATGAATGGCGGTGGCGGCGGGCATACTGAATGGCCTGATGGAGAGCAAAAAGCTCGGCCGTAAAGCTGGAACATTGGTCGAGGAGCCGGAATTTAAAGGTGGCGGCCCAGACGACAAAGGCACAGCCGACACCATCGTCAGTTTTGGAGCCATTGGTGTAAATAAAGGTGTGACCGGCAAGACGAGCACGAAGTTCGACAAACCGTGAGCAATACACTGCAGGCGGAGTACCCTCCTTCGGGAGTGAGCTGAGGTCGAGATAAACATGAACCGGAGCCTGGAGCCAAGGTGGTGTCGGGCTCTCACCCTCCCTGAAGGTGGTAGGGAGGGCAAAATCCAATTGTCGAAGCAGGCGACGGAAGCGGACTCCGGGGGGCAGCAGGGCAGACACATACAACCCGTACTGACGGTCGAGAGAATCGGCGAAGAAGGACTGGTAAGAGGGGTGGTCGGGCATAGACAACAGCCGGCAGGCATACCGACACAGCAGTACGTCGCGCCGGTAGGTCAATGGTAACTCTGCAGCTTCAGCATAAAGACTCTCGACAGGACTAGTGTAGAAGGCTCCGGTCGCAAGACGTATCCCCCGATGGTGGATGGAGTTGAGCCGGCGTAAGAGGGATGGCCGAGCGGACGAGTAGACGAAGCTCCCATAATCCAACTTCGATCGGACTATGGACCGATACAAGTGAAGCAGGACAGTGCGATCCGCTCCCCAAGATGAACTGCTAAGAACTCTGAGGACATTAAGGGAACGTGTACAACGGACCGCCAAATAAGAGACATGTGGAGACCAACACAGTTTCCTGTCCAACGTGAGCCCTAGAAACTTAGTTGTTTCCACGAATGGGAGAACAACTGGACCGAGATGTAAGGATGGCGGAAGGAACGCTTTATATCGCCAAAAGTTGATACAAACCGTCTTCTCTTCAGAGAACCGGAAGCCATTTGCCACGCTCCATGAGTGGAGGCTGTCTAGACAACGCTGAAGGCAGCGCTCCAGGAGGCATGTTCGCTGGGCCCTGCAGTAGATCGCGAAGTCATCGACAAAGAGAGAGCCTGAGACATTAGGTGGAATGCAATCCATAATTGGATTGATCGCGATGGCAAAAAGGGCTACGCTCAAGACGGAGCACTGAGGCACTCCGTTCTCCTGGAGGAAGACGTCGGACAATACGG
Organism: Schistocerca americana; assembly: GCF_021461395.2. Taxonomy (NCBI): domain Eukaryota; kingdom Metazoa; phylum Arthropoda; class Insecta; order Orthoptera; family Acrididae; genus Schistocerca; species Schistocerca americana. Next base: position 26,335,939 of record NC_060122.1, on the reverse strand, counting down.
AACCCACACGTACCCTAAACTTTCGATCCGTTAAAAAGGAATCAATAAAAAGGGGCAGGCGACCGCGTAGGCCCCACCTGTGCATAGTACGGAGGATACCTCCTCTCCAACAGGTATCATAAGCCTTCTCCAAGTCGAAAAACATGGCTACTGTTTGGCGCCTTCGCAAAAAGTTGTTCATGATGAATGTCGACAAGGTCACAAGGTGGTCAACAGCGGAGCGGCGGCGACGAAAGCCGCATTGGACATTAGTAAGTAGCCGTCGAGATTCAAGAATCCAGACTAACCGAGCATTAACCATGCGCTCCATCACCTTACAGACACAGCTTGTAAGAGAAATGGGGCGGTAACTAGAAGGAAGGTGTCTATCCTTCGCGGGTTTGGGTATAGGAACAATGACGGCGTCACGCCAACACATGGGGACCTGACCTTCGGTCCAGACGCGATTGTAGGTACGAAGAAGGAAGCCTTTGCCCGCCGGAGAAAGGTGTGCCAGCATCTGAACGTGAATGGCATCTGGCCCCGGAGCAGAGGACCGGGACAGTGCAAGCGCACGTTCGAGTTCCCGTATAGTAAAGAGGGCATTATAAGTTTCCAGATTCAGTGAGTGGAAGGAAGGTCGCCGAGCCTCTTCTGCCTCTTTCCTGGGAAGGAAGGAAGGCAGGGTGGTAATGAGCGAAGCTTGAAACCGCCGCAAAAAACCGGCCGAAGGCGTTGGAGACAGCCACAGGATCAACAAGGACCTCATTACCTGAGGTCAGGCCAGGTACCGAGGAGTGGGCCTTAATGCCCGACAGCCGGCACAGGCCACCCCAAACGACGGAAGAGGGAGTCAAACTGTTAAAAGAGCTGGTGAAAGAGGCCCAACAAGCTTTTTTGCTGTCTTTGATGACTCTACGGCATTGCGCTCCGAGTCGTTTGTATTCAATACAATTCGCCAACGTAGGATGGCGGCGAAAGGTGTGTAAAGCACGTCGTCGAGCACGGATAGTGTCCCTACAAGCTTCGTTCCACCAGGGGACGGAAATGCGACGTGAAGAAGAGGTAGTACGAGGAATGGAACGTTCGGCGGCATTGATGATAACAGCCGTGAGGTATTCGACCTGACTATCACAACTCAGAAAATCGTGGTCCGGAAAGGTCGCCAGGGAGGAGTAAAGTCCCCAGTCAGCTTTTGGTATGTTCCAGCTCGAAGGACGTGGGGATGGGGTGTGGTACAGGAGACGAACGACACAGGGGAAGTGGTCGCTTGAATAGGTGTCAGAAAGGACATACCACTCGAACCGACGGGCAAGAGTGGGAGAACAGATCGAGAGGTCCAAGTGGGAGTAGGTATGAGTAGAGTCTGAGAGGAAAGTCGGGGCGCCGGTATTGAGGCAGACAAGATTGATATGGTCGAAGACATCCGCCAAGAGTGAGCCTCTTTGACAGGATGCAGGAGAGCCCCAAGGGGATGATGGGCATTGAAATCGTCAAACAATAAAAACGGCGGGAGAAGCTGAACAATCAGGTGCATCATGTCAGCCCGACTAACAGCAGATGACGGTGGAGTGTAGATGGTACAAACTGAAAATGTAAAAGCAGAAAGAGTAATATGGACAGCTATTGCTTGGAGTGGGGTGGTCAATGGGATGGGATGGTAATAGACATCGTCCCGAACAAGCAACATGACCCCACCATGAGCTGGGATACCGTCCACAGGGGTGAGGTCATACCGCTCCGAGGTATAGTGGGTAAAGGCAATACGGTCAGTCGGGCGCAACTTGGTTTCTGGGAGACCAAGGACGAGCGGACAGTACAGGCGGAGGAGCAGTTGTAATTCCTCCCGATTAGATCGAATACCTCCTATGTTCCAACGTAACAAGGCCATCGCTAGTCAAAAAAGAGGGGGAACGAGATGGGGGAAGAGCTGGTCACCTCGACGGCCACGGAGGGCCAGGTTTCGAGGGAACAACGCTACAACCGGCTGGAGGCTGATCCTGTTCCATCGAGTCGCCGCCAGCTGCGGCCGCTGTCCCTGGTTGTGTAGGAGGGGCAGCATCATTTGCCGACGAGAGGCCAGCCGAGCGCCTGGCAGCAGAGCGTCCCGGCGAAACTGAGGACGGCCGGGAGCCGTGACTCACGGATGGAGCGTCAGACTAAATGGGCCGGGGTGGAGAGGGGGATAGAGACTTCTTCTTTGAGGCCTTCTTGGAAGCCCGAGGAGGCACAGGGATGGTGGGCTGGACCCGAAGAAGGTCCTCACGCGCGGGGCCCGTTTTGGAACGCCGGACCTCGGAAGCTGGGGTCCGGAACATTTCCCGATGGACGCCTGAGAAGAGGATCGCTTCTCAGGTGGCGGGGGAGAGGAGGAGGAGGAAGCGTGGCCCCTGGGGCAGAGGGGGCAGGGGCCACGGGGGAGGAGGATTTGGAAGGGAGGGATTTGGGAGGCGGAGGCAGAGCCCCCTGATGGGCGGAGGATGCGGAGGGGGGACAGGACAGGGGTGAGGATACTGCGGAAGGAGTGGACACAACTGAGGCAAACGAAGTGGTCAACGGCATGGGATGGAGGCGGTCATACTTCTTCCTGGCCTCAGAATAAGAGAGCCGATCCAAAGTTTTGAGTTCTTGTATCTTCTTCTCCTTCTGATATGCGGGGCAGTCTGAGGATCTAGGCGAGTGGATGCCAGGACAATTAATGCACCGAGGTGGTGGGGAGCATGTATGTTCCTCACGAAGAGGACGTCCACAATCGCCACAAAGGGGCTCAGCCTCACACCGTGACGACATGTGCCCAAAGCGCAAACACCGAAAACAGCGCATAGGAGGCGGGACGTAAGGTCGCACGTCACACCGGTAGCACATCACCTTTACCTTCTCCGGGAGAACGTCCCCCTCGAAGGCGAGGATAAAGGCCCCGGTGTCGATGCGACGGTCTTTGGGGCCGCGCTGGATTCGCCGGACGAAATGCACGCCTCGGCGCTCCTGGTTGGCCATGAGCTCCTCATCAGATTGTAGCAGGAAGTCACGATGAAATATAACCCCCTGCGTCCTATTTAGTGCCAGATGTGGGACAATGGACACTGGGATGTCCCCTAGGCGGTCGCACGCCTGGAGTGCCGCCGACTGTGTGGCGGAGGTGGTCTTTATAAGAACGGACCCTGAACGCATCTTGCTGAGAGCCTCTTTTTCCCCGAAGATGTCCTCAATGTGCTGAACAAAGAACATGGGCTTGGAGGTGGCGAACGTCCCCCTATCGGTCCGAGAACAGACCAAATAGCGGGGGAAGTACTTCGCCCCAAGCCGGCGGGCCTGTCCCTCCTCCCAGGGAGTGGCCAAGGGGGAAAGGGCAGGAGAACCAGAACTAGAAACGGTACCTTTTCTTTTGAAAGACTAGGCAGCAGAGCGACCTGATACGTGTTGACGTTTCATCTGCGAAACGTCCGCCCCAATACCACCCACTCCGAATTTTGCTGGGTGTCAACAAGGCTGAACTGTGATAATTTCATGGCCTGCCTTGATCTTTGACGACAGTACCACTCTATCAAATGTGAGAATAAGAGTGCGGATGGGCACTAAGAAGGAATCTTAGTTGTAGCTTTATATGTATGAGTGATAGCACACACACACACACACACACACACACACACACACACATATATATATATATATATATATATATATATATATATATATATATATATATATATATATATATATATATATATATATCCCCCTCCCTCCCTCCCCCCCTCCTCGTACTGCAACATTAATGCATTACATGATACATCATATATGCCCCTCTTGTGGATGAACGTTTTTAGAGAAAACAAACACGAGGGTTCATACAACATTATTTTGATGATTGTTCAGCTGAGCTGAAATAGAATCTGAAGTACTTTCTAATTCTCTGTCCTGAATCTGAAATATTCTGAAGTTGTAAGATGTTCTTAATTTTTATCAGATGCACTACACACTAATCCAACTGGTGATGGCATCTCAACTTTCTTTCAGACGTACCATAACACTTGTCGATGGGCTTGTAACTGCTCAGCATTCGCCTAGTTGGTAACAATTGACACGAAAAAATTTACATACAGAGGTATGTTACAACACTGACACAATTACAAAGCAAATTTCCATTACAAAACATTGAAATAAAGCATAAGCGGGTGTCGTAGCTGAGAACGGGTTAGCCCAGTATGACTTTAGCTCAATGAGTTAAAAAGGATACAAACGTACACCGACATTGTCAAAAGTGACATAAACAAAAAAAAAAAAAAAAAAAAAAAAAAACAAAAAAACAAAAAAAAAAAAACAAAAAAAAAAAAAAAATACATATCTTGCCATAGACCAGATTCATTTGAATCATTAACCCATGGTCATTATGCATTGTGAGAAATGATTGAAGCTATTATTATTAATTAATCAATCTAAAAATTAAAAGAAATCAGTCATATTATAGCTAAACACTCTGCATTCTGGAAAGAAAATTCCTCTACATTGAAAAACAAATACAGCGCTATTACAAATGACCGAAGCGATTTCATAAATTCACCATATGGTCACGACACACTACAGATACGTAGAAAAACTCAAAGTTTTGTTCGGCTGAAGCCGCACTTCAGGTTTCTGCCGCCAGAGCGCTCGAGAGCACAGTGAGACAAAATGGCGACAGGAGCCGAGAAAGCGTATGTCGTGCTTGAAATGCACTCACATCAGTCAGTCATAACAGTGCAACGACACTTCAGGACGAAGTTCAACAAAGATCCATCGCCTGCTAACTCCATTCGGTGATGGTATGCACAGTTTAAAGCTTCTGGATGCCTCTGTAAGGGGAAATCAACGGGTCGGCCTGCAGTGAGCGAAGAAACGGCTGAACGCGTGCGGGCAAGTTTCACGCGTAGCCCGCGGAAGTCGACGAATAAAGCAAGCAGGGAGCTAAATGTACCACAGCCGACAATTTGGAAAATCTTACGGAAAAGGCTAAAGCAGAAGCCTTACCGTTTACAACTGCTACAAGCCCTGACACCTGATGACAAAGTCAAACACTTTGAATTTTCGGCGCAGTTGCAGCAGCTCATGGAAGAGGATGCATTCAGTGCGAAACTTGTTTTCAGTGATGAAGCAACATTTTTTCTTAATGGTGAAGTGAACAGACACAATGTGTGAATCTAGGCGGTAGAGAATCCTCACGCATTCGTGCAGCAAATTCGCAATTCACCAAAAGTTAACACGTTTTGTGCAATCTCACGGTTTAAAGTTTATGGCCCCTTTTTCTTCTGCGAAAAAAACGTTACAGGACACGTGTATCTGGACCTGCTGGAAAATTGGCTCCTGCCACAACTGGAGACCGACAGCGCCGACTTCATCTTTCAACAGGATGGTGCTCCACCGCACTTCCATCATAATGTTCGGCATTTCTTAAACAGGAGATTGGAAAACCGATGGATTGGTTGTTGTGGAGATCATGATCAGCAATTCACGTCATGGCCTCCACGCTCTCTCGACTTAACCCCATGCGATTTCTTTCTGTGGGGTTATGTGAAAGATTCAGTGTTTAAACCTCCTCTACCAAGAAACGTGCCAGAACTGCGAGCTCGCATCAACGATGCTTTCGAACTCATTGATGGGGACACGCTGCGCCGAGTGTGGGAGGAACTTGATTATCGGCTTGATGTCTGCCGAATCACTAAAGGGGCACATATCGAACATTTGTGAATGCCTAAAAAAACTGAGTTTTTGTATGTGTGTGCAAAGCATTGTGAAAATATCTCAAATAATGAAGTTATTGTAGAGCTGTGAAATCGCTTCAATCATTTGTAATAACCCTGTACATAATGTCCGCATACATCTCGAGCATGATGCCTGTAAAGAAAAACTTACTACTAAATTGCAAAAAGAAAGAAAAAATATTCTTAATATGCTTCAGAGTTTCAATGTAAAACTGTCTAATCAATAGTAATTGAGATGAATCTTATTTTCGGTCTTCAGAATCTTCAGTCATCATGAAATTCTTTCAATAAATGATGAGGATACATTCCTTTCACCTTATCGTTCTTCACATCCTTCGGAACACAAGTCCCTAGATAAGGTATTTTTGATACAGTAATTGCCATTTTTTGTTCCTCCTCTGTATAAGTGAAGCCTTAGGGTGAGTTTTTACTAAAACTTTATCTTTCACTTGATATGTTTTTATTCTTCCAAGTGAATTGTCAAAAGAGATTTTTATTTCCTTTGCCTTGTCCATTATATTGAGTAAGGTGTGGTGTACTTTAATTTTTAATGATTTTTAGTGACATTCTGTCAATTGCTGTGTTAGGAATTGGTCGAATCCAGTCATTCTACTCCTGTTTTCCAAACATCAGTTCATACGGGGTGTACTCTGTCGTAGTATGTGTCATGTTGTTCATAATTTCCTGAAAATCGTCAAGATAATAGATCCATTTCATTTGCTGGCTGTGGCTATATGTTCTCATGAACTGGTTTAATTTCCAAAAGATTAATTCCACAGGATTTGCCGATTTTTTTTTTTTTTTTTTTGTGGTTATGAGGCGCACAACTACAATGGTCATTAGCGCCCAGACTAAGTTAGGAATGCACCGCGAAGCACAACGTTAAGACAGCAACTAAAAGGGGCAACACTATAAAAAACATTAACAGGCATAGGATTAAAAAAAAAAGACATAATCAAATGTCCTTAGACAGGTTTGTCAAGTGGATAAAACGAAGAATGCGAGCAGCTGCTCCTGGGTCATCCGCTAAAATGGCATGGCAGGCCAAGATCAACGGGTAGTGTATTACAATTCGGACAGGATGTTAAAATGTGGCATACCATCAGCAATTGCCCACATGGGCAGAATGGCATCAGCGCAGCCATCAACAGATGGCGATGGCTGAATCGGCAGTGTCCAATTCGTAACCGCGCCAAAATGACCTCCTCCCGCCAAGAAGGACGTGAAGAGGTCGTCCAAGCCGTGGGAAGAGGTTTCAAGGCCCGGAGCTTGTTGTCAGTAAGTGTAGCCCAATCGGCATGCCACAGCGATAAAATGCGCTGACAAATGATCCTACTACAATCTGATGAAGGGACACAACAAGAAGCTGTCAGAGGCTGGAGGACCGCAGCCTTGGCCACGGCATCTGCAGCTTTGTTCCCAGGGATACCGACATGGCCAGGAACCCACATACAGGTAACTGGAGAACCTTCATCCGCCAGCTGCTGAAGAGAGTGTTGGATCCGGTGCACGAAAGGGTGAACCCGATACGGATCACTGAGGCTCTGGATGTCGCCCAGGGAATCGGAGCAGATGACATAAGCAGGATGTCGGTGGTGGAGGATGTAAAGAACAGCCTGCTAGAGGGCAAATAGCTCAGCTGTGAAGACCGAACAATGGCCATGGAGCCGGTATTTGAAACTGTGTGCCCTGACAATACAAGAACACCCGACACTGTCATTGGTCTTAGAGCCATCTGTATAAATGAAGATCATATTAATGAACTTCGAACGAAGTTCGACAAAATGGGAGCGGTATACCGAAGCTGGGGTAACCTCCTTTGGGAGCGAGCTGAGGTCAAGGTGAACGCGAACCTGAGCCTGGAGCCAAGGTGGCGTTTGGCTCTCGCCCACTCGAAAGGTTGCAAAAAGTGAAAAATCAAGGTGCTGAAGGAGGCGACGAAAGTGAACTCCAGGGGCTAGCAGGGCAGAGACATACAACCCGTATTGACTGTCGAGAGAGTCACCAAAAAAGGAACGATAAGACGGTTGGTCGGGCATTGACAACAGCCGACAGGCATACTGCCAAAGCAGTATATCGCGCCAGTAGGTTAGTGGCAATTCACCGGCTTCAGCATGAAGACTCTCGACGGGACTAGTATAGAACGCTGCGATTGCAAGACATAAGCCCCGATGTCGTACAGAGTTGAGGCAGCGTAAGATGGACGGCTGTGCAGAGGAGTATACGAAGCTCCCATAATCCAGCTTTGAGCTGACGATCGACCGATATAGGTGAAGTAGGACGGTTCGATCCGCTCCCCACCACGTACTGCTGAGAACACGGAGGACAGTTAGGGAACGGGTACAACGGGAAGCCAAATATGACATGTGGAGGCCAGCTAAGTTTCCTGTCAAATGTAAGTCCTAAAAATTTAGTTGTCTCCACGAATGGGAGAGCAACGGGACCGAGTCTTAAGGACAGTGGGAGAAACTCTTTGTAGCACCAGAAGTTAATACAGACCGTCTTCTCGGCAGAAAAACGGAAGCCATTGGCGACACTCCACGAGTAAAGACTGTCAAGACAACGCTGAAGACAGCGCTCCAGGAAACAAGTAGGCTGCGCGCTGCAGGAGATGGTAAAATCGGCCACGAAAAGGGAGCCTGATACATCAGCTGGGAGGCAATCCATTGTTGGATTGATCGCTATGGCGAAGAGAGCGACGCTCAAAACTGAGCCCTGTGGCACCCCATTCTCCTGGCGAAAGGCGTCTGATAGGAGACAACCCACACGTACCCTGAACTGTCGATCCATTAAAAAGGCACGAATAAAAAGAGGGAGGTGACCGCGAAGGCCCTACGTATGCATGGTGCGGAGAATGCCCGCTCTCCAACAGGTGTCGTAAGCCTTCTCCAAATCGAAAAACACAGCCGCAGTCGGGCGCTTCCGCAAGAAGTTATCCATAATGAAAGTCGACAAGGTAATCAGATGGTCAAAAGCAGAGCGGCGCCTACGAAATCCACATTGTACATTGGTACGTAGCCGTCGAGAATCGAGCAGCCAAACCAAATGAGAGTTAACCATTCGCTCCATCACCTTACAGACACAGCTGGTAAGGGAGATGGGTCGCTAACTGGAAGGCAAGTGCTTGACATTCCCCGGCTTAGGAATTGGGACAACAATAGATTCGTGCCAGCATGTGGGAACTTGACCTTCAATCCAGATGCGATTATAAGTACGAAGAAGAAAACCTTTACCCACAGGAGAAATGTTCTTCAGCATCTGAATATGAATATAATCAGGCCCTGGAGCGGAGGACCATGACCGGGCAAGTGCATTTTCGAGTTCCCGCATGGTGAATGGGGCATTATAACTTTCACAATTCGAGGAGCAGAAGTTAGGTGGCCTTGCCGCCTCTGCCTGGTTTCGGGGGAGGAAGGCAGGGTGGTAATGAGCGGAGCTCGAAACTCTGCGAACAATCAGCCAACGGCATTGGAGACAGCCTCAGGGGCCACAAGGAAGTCATTAGTGACCGTCAAGCCAGAAACTGGTGAGTGGACCTTCATGCCAGATAGCCGGTGCAGGCTACCCCAGACAACAGAACAAGGTGTAAAACTGTTGAAGGTGCTTGTGAAAGCAGCCCAGCTGGCTTTCTTGCTTTCTTTAATAACACGATGACACTGCGCACATAATTGTTTACAATTGATAGTGTTGTGACTTGGCAAGACAGCCAAGCCACTAGGAGGTAGCCGAAAGGCACACGTTTAAGCTCACGCAGGCTGGCATGAGGTCTGGAACAGTTAAAAGAATAGAGATTAGCAAAAAAGGTACGTAGCTTCTGGAATACTTAACTTTAATCCACAATTGGCGAACATCGGTCTGACTGTACATGCATCACAAGATATATAGCAATCGATAATGGTGCCTTGATAGGTCGTAGCAAATGACGTAGCTGAAGGCTATGCTAACTATCGTCTCGGCAAATGAGAGTGTAATTTGTCAGTGAACCATCGCTAGCAAAGTCGGCTGTACAACTGGGGCGAGTGCTAGGAAGTCTTTAGACCTGCCGTGTGGTGGCGCTTGGTCTGCAATCACTGATAGTGGCGACACGCAGGTCCGACGTATACTAAAGGACCGCGGCCGATTTAAAGGCTACCACCTAGCAAGTGTGGTGTCTGGCAGTGACACCACAGATACAATATACCACCGTAGGGTGGCATTTAAAGGTGCGTAAAACACGTCGACGAGCACGTAAAGCGTCTCTACATGCTGTGGTCCACCAGGGGACCGGTACGCGACGTGGAGAAGAAGTAGTGTGAGGGATGGAATATTCAGCAGCAGTGAGAATGACTTCCATGAGTTGTGCGACCTGACTATCGCAGCTAGCGAAGGTTTGATCCTGAAAGGTCGCCCTGGAAGAGAAGAGCCCCCAGTCTGCTTTGGAGATGTTCCAATTAGTTGAGCACAGAGAGGGGGTATGGTGCAGGAGATGGATAACACAAGGGGAGTGGTCGCTCGAATACGTATCAGAATGTGCGTACCACTCAAACCGGCGTGCAAGTTGGGTAGTAGATATAGAGAGGTCTGAATGGGAATAGGTGTGAGATGTGTCCGAAAGAAAAGTAGGGGCGCCAGTATTGAGGCAGACAAGATTGAGCTGGTTGAAAAGGTCTGCTAACAGGGAGCCTCTTGGGCAGGATGCTGGAGAGCCCCAAAGGGGATGGTGGGCATTGAAGTATCCAGTTAACAACAATGGTGCAGGTAGCTGAGCAATAATTTGCATCATGTCTGCCCTGGTAACGGCAGATGACAATGGAGTGTGAATGGTACAAATGGAAAATGTAAAAGTGAGGAGAGTAATTCAGACAGCAACTGCCTGCAGATCGATGTGCAATGTGATGGGATCGTAGTAAATATCATCCCGGACCAGCAACATAACCCCTCCATGAGCCGGAATACCTGCCACAGGGGGTAGGTCAAAACGCACAGAGGCATAGTGTGCCAAGTCAATATGATCGCATGGGCGTAGCTTTGTTTCCTGGAGAGCTACGACGAGCGGACAGTGCAAGCGTAGCAGCATCTTTAAGTCCTCTCGGTTGGAGCAAATGCCGCGAATATTCCAATGAAGAAGTGCCATCCTAAGACGAAAAAGAAAAGGGAGAAGCAAGAAGGGGTCATCTCGAAGGCCCTGAGGGCCTGGCTTCGAGCAAGCACTGCTGCCGCTACCAATAGGCGGAGAGTCATCGTCCATTGGTTCAATAGGTTCATCGGCCATCTTATTAAAATGGCCGGGAGGGGGAGCTTCCTCCGCCGGTGAACGGCCAGATGTTCGGCTACCAGCGGTGGAGCCAGGCGAAATGGATGATGGCCTGGGGCGGCAACCGCTGGGTGGCACAGGAGAAGAAATGCGCCGTGGCGGAGAAGGAGAACTTTCCTTCCTATGAGCCTTCTTGGAAGGTCGTTTAGTGGAAGTACTGGTCGATGGCTGGGAGTTCGGGGTACGTAGGAAGTCTTCACGAGATGGTTCCTTCTTGAAGGCCCGTGCATCTGACTTCTTGGTCTTAGTCTTGGCAGAAGCTGATGAAGGTGCTTGTGTCTTAGGGGTGACGGGAGGAAGAGGAGACGTTGACTGGGCGATCTTAGCACTGGCCGAACAGACCACCGCAGTGCTAAAGGTCAGATCGCATGTCTGCGTCGCCACCTCCCTGGTAGTCCGAGGAGAGGCGAGGACAGTACTGTATTTCCCCACACGGAGCAGCATGGGCTTCGTACTACCAAACAGCTTGCGAGCAGCCGAGGTGGACACTTTCTCTTTGACCCGAATTTCCTGTATACAGCGTTCATCCTTGTAGATGGGACAGTCGCGAGGGGACACTGCATGGTCACCCTGACAGTTCACGCAACGAGGAGACGGAGGTGGACAGTCACCCTCATGGGCGTCCCTGCCACAAGTGACGCATTCAGCCACATTAGAACATGACTGGCAAGTGTGATTAAAACGCTGACACTGGTAGCAGCGCGTAGGTGTCGGGATATAGGGGCGAACAGAAATAACCTCGTAGCCCGCTTTGATGCGCGATGGCAGCTGAACACTATCAAAGGTCAAGAAAAGTGTCCGGGTCGGTACAAGGTCATTGTCGACCTTTTTCATGACCCTATGGACAGCCGTCACGCCCTGCTGAGTGATGAAAGACTGAATCTCCTCGTCAATCAATCCATCGAGTGATCTAGTATATACCACACCACGTGACGAATTCAAAGTGCGGTGAGCCTCCACCCGGGCAGGGAACGTGTACAGGAGTTTTTGTGCCTGAAAGGCTCTCTCAGTTTCGAACAACAAGGTACCGTTATGCATCCTGGTACAAGACTTGACAGATCCGCTATGGCATCTACACCCTTCTGGATAACGAAAGGGTTGACTGACGAAAAATCCTTTCCGTCCTCAGATCTAGAAACTACGAGGAACTTTGGGGCAGGCTGTAGTACTTTTGTCACTGGTGGCTGGTCAAGTTTCCGTTTTTGGGCAGGAGTCGAGAGGGGAAGAAGAGAAATCCATTGCGGATGAATCCCCATGATTGCTAGCGTCTCTGATGGCGTGCTCCTTCCTTGTGGGAACCCTCTCAGAGGGCACTCCTGCCTTAGGCGAATGTTTACAACTCAGGTCACATCTCTCAAGAAACGGATGGAGGGACCAATCGGCATGGTCGGAAGGTGTCAGCTCGGGGAATCACCCCTCCCTGGGCCTGGCTTTTACCAGGGGGTACGTGCGTGCCTTACTTGTCTACACAGGGCGGGGAATTACGCATTACCCCGTCACCGGCTACGCATGCGAATGCGTGGGTCGGCCTTCAGGCACGCACAGGGAGGAAAGAAGAGGAGGAAAAAAAAAGGGAGAGAGGGAGAGAAAGGAAAGACTGTCTCAAAAGCCGAGGTGGAGACCAGAGGGTGGAGAAGGAGGCAACAAGAAGGAGGCAAGGTAAAAAGTAAGGAAGACAGTGAGAGCGAGAAGGACAAAGAAAGGAACCAAACAAAGGAAGGAAGAAACCAGAATAAGTGAAAAACCAAAATGACCACAAATATAAGTCGTGGAACCATCCGTCTCCGGACGCAGGTGCAAACTACTCCCTTGAGGAGGAGGGACTCTTAGTCACCTCTTACGACAGGCAGGAATACCTCGGGCCTATTCTAACCCCCGGACCCGCAGGGGGGTTGCCGAAGGGTCGTACACTGATGTTAGACTGTTTTATACCACAGTTACTTAGTGTTTGCCTCCAACGAAATCCAGTGAATGTTGACCCATTGTCAGAAAGAATAGCCTCTGGTTTGCCTAAATTGACTATATAATCTTTGACCAGTTTCTTGGCTATGTATGAACCAGTAGCTGATTTTAACGCATATAATTTGACATATTTAGTGAATAGATCAAGAAACCCCACAATATACTTGCATCCACCTCTTTATGACGGGTGAGGATCACAGACGTCGACCGAAATGATTGACAGTGGTTTAGTAGGGATAATAGGATGCAGGAAATCCATCACACAAAAATTTCCTGGTTTGGCCGTCGGAGATCATCCACTCGAGTGCTGAAAAGAACGTGTTAAACTTCAGTTACACGATAAATCAGTCTTGTCTAAAAGCTGTAAATTCAACTGAATACCTAGGAACTACAATTACGAACAATTTAGATTGGAAGCAACACATAGAAAATGTTGCGGGGAAGGCTAACCAGAGACCGAGTTTCATTGGCAGGACACTTACAAGGGAACCTCCCCATTGCACCCCCCTCAGATTTAGTTGTAAGTTGGCACAGTGGATAGGCATTGAAAAACTGAACACAGATCAATTGAGAAAACAGGAAGAAGTTGTGTGGAACTGTGAAAAAATAAGCAAAATATACAAACTGATTAGTTCATGGGAAGATAAGCAACACAAGGAGATTAGGAACGGAGGAGCGCCGTGGTCTCGTGGTAACGTGAGCGGCTGCAGAAAGAGAGGTCCTTGATTCAAATCTTCCATTCAGTGAAAAGCTTAATTTTTTATTTTCAGTTTATGTGACAAACTGATGTTTTCATCACTTTTTTGGGAGTGATTATCACATCCACAAGAAAACCTAAATCGGGCAGGGTAGAAGAATCTTTTTACCCATTCGCCAAGTATACAAGTTAGGTGGGTCGACAAAATATTCCTGTCATGTGACGCACATGCCGTCACCAGTGTCGTATAGAATATATCAGATGTGTTTTCCTGTGGAGGAATCGGTTGACCTATGACCTTGCGATCAAATGTTTTCGGTTCCCATTGGAGAGGCACGTCCTTTCGTCTACTAATCGCACGGTTTTGCGATGCGGTCGCAAAACACAGACACTAAACTTATTACAGTGAACAGAGACGTCAATGAACGAACGGACAGATAATAATTATGCAAAAATAAAGAAAGTAAAATTTTCGCTCGAGGGAAGACTTGAACCAAGGACCTCTCGTTTTGCAGCTCCTCATGCGACCACAGGACCACAGTGCTCCTCGAGTCGCTTTGTCCATGATGTTGCATATGTGGCCCATGGACTACTCAGTTTCTATATTTTGCTTATTTTTTCACAGTTCCACACAACTTCTTCCTGTTTTCTCAATTGATCTGTGTTCAGTTTTTCAAGGCCTATCCACTGTGCCAACTTATAACTAAATCTGAGGGGAGTGCAATGGGGATGTTCCTTGTTAGAAAATGTAACAGACCTACTAAGGAGACTGACTACACTATGCTTGTCCGTCCTCTTTTAGACTACTGTTGCACGGTGTGGGATCCTTACCAGATAGGACTGACTGAGTATATCGAGAAAGTTCAAAGAAAGGCAGCACATTTTGTACTATCACGAAATATGGGAGAGAGTGTCACAGAAATGATACAGGATTTGGGATGGACATCATTAAAAGAAAGGCGTTTTTCGTTGCGACGGAATCTTCTCACAAAATTCCAGTCACCAACTTTCTCCTCCGAATGTGAAAATATTTTGTTGACACCAACTTACATAGGGAGGAACGATCACAAAGATAAGGGAAATCAGAGCTCATAGGGAAAGATATAGGTGTTCATTCTTCCCGCACACTATACGAGAGTGGAATTATGAGAATTGTGAAGGTGGTTCAATGAACCCTCTGCCAGGCACTTAAATGTGATTTGCAGAGTATCCATGTAGATGTAGATGACAAATTTTACATTTCCTTAACTGCCGGTGTACTTTCTTGCGAATATTTGGGAAGTACCAATATGCTTGAATCTTTTGAGCACATTTTAATACTCCAAAATGTTCCGGAGTGATGTGTGTGTACAAAATTAAGTCATCCTCATTCTTCTCAGGAACACACACTCCCAATTATCTGAATCAATGTGCCCTCTGAAAAATAAGATGTCCTCCTCAACTTTGTACAGTCACTTCAGATCTCCGCTTCCATGTTTTCCTAAAGCTTCTTTTATTGAAAGCCAACAAGGATCTTCATTTTGCAGTTTTCCCATGTGTTTACACATTCTTAGAAAATGTTTTCTGTATTTTTATTATTCATTAATAGAATTTTGAACTCTAAAGGAATGTCTGTGATGTTAATTGTTGACACATCACAGTCTGGCATTCTTGACAGTACATCGGCAATGAAATTATCTTGTCTGCTTATGTATCTAATTTTAAATTGAAACTCTCTGAGTGAGAACATCCATCTTGCTAATCTTGGATGTAATAACTTACATGTTTGCAAAAAACTTAAGGCTTTGTGGTCACAGTATACTGTTGCCTTTATTCCGTATAAGTAATAATGAAATGACCAGAATAGGGCCAATGCTTCCTTTTCGGTAGTTGTATATGCTCGTTCACATGCAGTTAACAGTCGGCTAGTGAAAGCTATGGGGCAAAGTTTCTTTTTGCCACCTATTATTTTTACTTAGAAGAGGCAGGAACCAATTCCAATTTCCAAAGCACCCGCCATTAATTCAAATTCTTGGCTCATATCTGGATGATATGTGTGAATTAACTAGCCTTAGTTTTATTGCTTCAAATGCATGCTGGCATTGTTGCATCCACGCCTACAGAGTATTTTTTCGTAACAAGCTGTACAACGGTTCTGCATTAATAGAGTGGTCATAAATGAAGCACCTGAAAAAGAAGCAACTCTGAGGAATCCCTTCAATTGCTTTTTAGTTGTTGGAACTGTAAAGTTTTTGATTGACTTTAATTTCTCAGAGTCCCGTAATACTCTTTTTTGTTTATAAGATGACCTAGAAATTTAATTTTATCCCAAGCGAAATGGGACTTTTGCAGATTTGCAGTTATGCCTGCTTCCTTGGAATGTTTTAATACACCCCTCATTAAATCGACGTGTTCCTTCCATGTGGCCGTAGTAATGAGCATGTCGTCCACAAACAAAGTTAAACTGCTTCGAAGTGCAGGTCCCAATGCATAATCTAGAGCATTTACAAGAACTCTTGAGCTCACATTCAGCCTGAAAGGTAGAACCTTAAATTGGTAGCTTCTATCTGCATGTACAAACACGGTGTACTTTTTTGATTGTTCGTCAGGTGCCACCTGCCAAAATGAACTCCTGAGATCAATATTCGGTAAGTATTTCAATCCTTCGAACTTTTGAATTAACTTAACGATATTTTCCGGACGAGTTCACACGGGCACAATAATCTTATTTATTCGCCGTGCGTACAGCACGAGACAAACATTTCCTTCCTTTTTCGGGACAACATGAATAGGACTACAGTATGGACTTGAAGGTTCAATCAGCTCCCATTCAAGCATCTGTTGGATTTCTGCAACAACTGCCTTTCATAGATGCCACGGTACTGGATGAAAAGTACGGCAAAAAACTGTGTGGAATCACATCTAAATGACACGTGTATCCCTCGATTACACCAGGCTTTTCTTTAAAGACTTCATAATATTCCTGTATAAGATCGTATAATTGCTTTCTTTGATGGTATTACAAATATTCAGGTTCTTTTACTTTTTTGTGCACCACATCTTCAGTTTTTAAGACTGGTTGCAAATAATTAATTTGGTATTCCTGTGCAGGTTCACAATGTATCCATTTTATTTGCAGTTTTCGTCCATGGCAATATTTTCCATGACAACTATGTTCCCTGAGAAGATTCACCTGATATCTTTGATCCATTACTGTAAAACTGGCACGGCCCAGAGAAAAATCGATATGCCAATTCCTCTCTATAAATTCATCAATTTCCAAGATACAGCCTTCAACCAGTCTTTCTATTACAAGGAATATGCAATTCTTCTTCTTCTTCTTCTTCTTCTTCTTCAGTCCTGAGACAGGTTTGATGCAGCTCTCCATGCTACTCTATCCTGTGCAAGCTTCATCTCCCAGTACCTACTGCAACCTACATCTTTCTCAATCTGCTTAGTGCATTCATCTCTTGGTCTCCCTCTACAATTGTTACCCTCCACTCTGCCCTCCAATGCTAAATTTGTGATCCCTTGATGCCTCAGAACATGTCCTACCAACGGGTCCCTCCTTCTTGTCAAGTTGTGCCACAAACTCCCCTTCTCCCCAATTCTATTCAGTACCTCCCCATTAGTTATGTGATCTACCCATATAATCTTCAGCATTCTTCTGCAGCACCACATTTCGAAAGCTTCTATTCTCGTCCTGTCCAAACTTTTTATCATCCATGTTTCACTTCCATACATGGCTACACTCCCTACAAATACTTTCAGAAACGACTTCCTGACACTTAAATCTATACTCTATGTTAAATTTCTCTTCTTCAGAAACTCTTTTCTTGCCATTGCCAGTCTACATTTTATATCCTCTCTACTTCAGCCATCATCAGTTATTTTGCTCCCAAAATAGCAATACTCCTTTACTACTTTAAGAGTCATTTCCTAATCTAATACCCTCAAGCATCACCCGATTTAATTTGACTTCATTCCATTATCCTCGTTTTGCTTTTGTTGATGTTTGTCTTATATCCTCCTTTCAAGACACTGTCAATTCCGTTCAACTGCTCTTCCAAGTCCTTTGCTGTCTCTGACAGAATTACAATAGCTATCATCTCCTATGTTTAACTGTAGTTGAGACTGCACTTTAGCCTGAGAAGACTTATGACCAGTCTGGCCCACAATCCCACAACACTGAACAGGGAAAATTGGTGGATTTGCTTTCTGAAGTATTTTTTGAAATAACTTCTCAGAAATGACATTTACTGCTGGTCTGTGTCTAAAGTAACCTGCACACAGTAATGCCTTCAGTTTCCGCTTGAATTTTCGCAACAGGTTCAGTGGTATGTTCCTCTTTACAAGGCATCATATCTTGCTGAAGTTGTTCTATTGATAATATGTCATCATTGTACCTGAAGAAATAGATGCTTAAATTTTCGCCCCTACAAACTTCCTCGACTGCGCCGTCGGGGCTTCTGACTCTCTAATCTAGTTTAACGATTGTCCATTATTGTTAGATGTTTGCTCTGTTATGTCAGTTATTACTGGAGGTTGGTTTCGCCATTCATTTGCATTGACGTTTGGTTCCCAACCTGAAGGTTGTGGTTGGTTGTGATACTCTCAGATTTGTTGCTGATATCTGCGTTTTGGCTGGTAATTCCTCTCTCGGTAATATCCTTTCCTCCTCTTATTATTTTTCATCCATTTCCATTTGTATGTGTGTTCACCTTGTTGGTTTTGATTGCATTTGTCTGGATTTTCATTACAAGATTTCACATTTTTCTGGAAGTAGTTCACCTGTGCGTTTGGTGAATTGTGTGCAAAAGGTTTGGTTCCATACGTTTTGTTGTTACTATTATATTTGTTAGGTTGGTAATTTGGTTGGGTATAGCACACATGTGATTCTTAGAATAGGATGTCTATCAAATCCAATGTGGCAAAAAAAAAAAAAAAAAAAAAAAAAAAAAAAAAAAAAAAAAAAAAAAAAAAATCTTCCACGTGGTGTTCAGGCAAATGTAGAAGTTTTTCCTTTACCTTTACTTCTAGTGGAAGTTTGGCCTTTAATATTTGAATAATATCTTTTGTCAAGATTGGTTCATTCCAGTATTTGCTTTAATTATGTATTTGAGAAATACTTCCTTAAGGTTCCGTTTTTGAAATAAAATGGTTGTGGGTCAAAAACTTCCTTGTGTCATCTTTCTTGCACTTCCTTATTCCAGTATTTGTGCAAGAAAGCGTTTTCAAATTGCTGATATTCTTGACAACATTTGGATGCTTCTGACGCCCACATCGATCCATCCCATGAATGAATCCTGCAATGTACATAATTTTTTGTTGCTCAGTCCATATTCATGGCAATATCCCTCTAAATTGCTTCATAAAGACCATGGGATTGATCGCCTCTTTCGGGGTTAAATATCTGAAATTGACAATATTTAAGCATTATTTCTTCACTCAGTCACAAGTGTATTCTGGTTACTATTTTATGGTGGACGATATTCCTGATAATTTGGTTCCCGTTGATTACGTGAATACGCGCCAATACATGGATATTGTCGCATGGGTTCAGTTTCACTGATTTAGTCAGGAATAATGTCTGCTTTTGATAAACTGCAGGTAACAGGTGCCACTCTAGTATTAACTAAACCTTGCTGGCATGCTTTTAAGTTTAAGTTCAACCTTTGCCTTCCAAGCAGGAAATTCTTCTCCTATATTTTGTTTAATTTCCTGAATTTCTGATTTAAGTGGTCCTTGTGCAGTTTCATTGTTAAGTTGTACATTAGCAACAGTTTCTGCCAATGTTTGATCCACATAATTTCGCACTGTCTCGTTTTGCACTTTCGCCCATTCCCTCTACGTCTTTAGAAAAAGCGAACTTATGTTCGTTGAAACGTTTCTCTATTTGTTTCTCACCTTTGAGACTAAAAGAGTGTCTATCCTCCAAGTAAGATCAATGATTGCTTGCTCGTTTTCATGCTTGTTTGTAGTCATGTCCTGTGCAATGGTGTTCTGTATATGGATAACTTCTTGCACTTTATTATTTAGTTTATCTTGACAATATATCTTCGTATTTGGTTGTTAACTCTTTGTATTTCTGTTCTTGTGTGATGAGTTATGCTAGACTGGCCATCAAGTGACTGTTTTGCTTCCAAATTTTGGAATTTTTCAGTAATATCATTTATTGCTTTTAGTTTCGGCAGTTCTTTTGGTTTCGCGCACAGTTGCGGGCAATTCTCCCTCAGTGAGTGCTTCTGTAACAGACGTCATACTCATGTTTTTATTTGGTTGCTGTGTATGTCTTTGGATTTCACCCGACATATGAATGTCAGATATTGCAATCATTTGTGTTACTGATGTGTGCGCAGAAATTACTGCGAGTTGCTCAGCCATAACAGACACTTCGCTAACTATGCTTGGTTGAAATTCTGTGGCACTATTTGAGGATGTAATTACATTACTTATTTGGTTCTGTGCCATTGTGACATTACGTGCTTGCTTGTTGGCTTTAAACATAGACCTAGTTATCACCATGTAAATAAGCAACAAATAGTTTCTCTACTAAGTCTTCTCACAAGAGCCTATATTAATCTCTACATACACGCAAAATGTTAATGTCGTAATGCTATTGATGTTCACTTTACAATGTAACACCAACACATTACATAGAAAGCACATTAAATACTGTCTTAATTTTTCTACTAAAATAGTGAAATTCTAATCAAAGTTATGGAGAAACTACTCTTTGATGCTTAAAAGCCAATAAATAAAAGGTCATTACAATACATAAATGCTCCAGAGAGCTAGTAATTCAAATGTCTGGCCTTTAAGTTTCAGCCTGGCTGCTAGGACGGCTTACACATTCTCTTCACAAGATACTCCCACACGTTCAGTTAGCATGAATCATACAAAGAACCATGATGTAGTTACACTTTCTAGCTATACATACATGCGCAAAAATGAAACAGTTACTTAATAACATAACTAATTTCCCTAAAGACATGAATTATATCTGATACAAAGTATGCTACAGTTATCAGTAATCACAAATATGTTTAACTGTTAGTGTTGTGTCTAACTGTCATCAGTAAAGTGGTATTGCAGGTTCTAGTTCCTTTTTAGTGCTGTTGTATCAGGATTGAGTCCCGTCTAACAGCAGACAATTATAAAATCACTCAGCTATCTTCACTTACTAAATGTTATTTGTATTTTACCCATACTGAGCCTTTTATACTGACAAGGGAACCTCCCCATTGCAACCCCCTCAGATTTTGTTATAAGTTGGCTCAGTGGATAGGCCTTGAAAAACTGAACACAGATCAATCGAGAAAACAGGAAGAAGTTGTGTGGAACTATGAAAAAAATAAGCAAAATATACAAACTGAGTAGTCCATGCGCAAGATAGGCAACGTCAAGGATAGTGTGAGCTCAGGAGCGCCGTGGTCCCGTGGTTAGCGTGAGCAGCTGCAGAACAAGAGGTCCTTGGTTCAAGTCTTCCCTCGAGTGAAAAGTTTAATTTTTTATTTTCAGACAGTTATTATCTGTACGTGCGATGCGAGGTAACTGAGCCGTAGTATGGGAATGCTACACCTAAACAATCATCGAAACACACAACGTCAGTCGACTACAGCGCACCGAAGAGAGAGCATTCCTGCTAACGACGCTCCGTGGCTGGCAGTTGACTGTTCGCTACTTTGGACGAGGGTGCATTAAATGAGTGAGATGTATTCAGTGGGCAATATGAATCCAGCAAATATAGCTCGCGACTTCAATAACAAGGTCAATGAATATTTTCCGAACTGTAAGGAATCGGAAAGTTCCTTAAGGGATCGAAAGATTGTCGAACATTTGTATGATTATTTCCTACATTTGTTGATAAACAGTATGTGTGATGATGACGACACCTTGCTGATTGCTGCGGGGGCTGTACGTACCAAATGGTTGGATTGTTGAGGATCTGTACGAAGAGGAAATACTGCAACTTCAATCTGATGGTATTTCTTTGGGTTACATGAAGGAAATGCTCCAATACAGGTTACTGTCCAAACCTATTAAAAGAAGCAAATATAGATTATGGAGTGAAGCAACAAATTAATTTAAGAAATTAAACTTTTCACTCGAGGGAAGACTTGAACCAAGGACCTCTGGGGAGGTTCCCTTGTGAGATGTTTCCCAAACCACTTTGTGTTTTAGGTTTATATGTATGAGTAAATTCTCTCTCTCTCTCTCTCTCTCTCTCTCCCCCCCCCCTCCCCTCTTCTGTCCCCCCCCCCCCCCCCTCCCAAAGCCCTGGATGTATTAAACCATTTAAAAATTTAATCAGTTACCTTTCTAGAACAGCCCAAAACTTCATCATTGCCGTTCTGGCAGTCCTTGAGGCCATCACACACCCAGCTATCTGGAATGCAGGTGCCATCACCACATGCAAAATCCTCATCACTGCAGACCTTTTGCACATCGGATACC
Source organism: Schistocerca americana (assembly GCF_021461395.2). Classification (NCBI taxonomy): domain Eukaryota; kingdom Metazoa; phylum Arthropoda; class Insecta; order Orthoptera; family Acrididae; genus Schistocerca; species Schistocerca americana. The sequence continues at coordinate 26,313,837 of NC_060122.1, read as the reverse complement.
TAGATATAAAAGTTTAATTACTAAATTCTGTAGACTACATTTAAATGCCTCAACATGTAAAATTATAAATCACCATCCCTTCCTAAAATTTAAGTGGCAAGTTTGTCACTGTCCAAAATGCCACGTAACATCAGTTAATCATGTCACTACATTCTTTTATCACACTAACCCACTTGTCTGTCTAAATACAGATGAGATCATACTTCTTTTGATTTAACATTCACTACATTCATATGAACAAAAAAACAAAGTACAAAATTTTAAAATATTTAGGCCTACTTATATGTTAAGTCAAACATTTCTATAACCATGAAATTACTTTCGGTCAGTAGGCCTAGAACTTAACTAACAAAAGATTGGTGGGATGAAAAATTTGAGCACAAGGTACTAAAATTTGAAGCAGCAAAACAGAGATCCCATACTACACATTACTGTCTGAATAAGAATTATGGAAATAACATCAAGTTATCTTTGATACTGACAAGGTAAACATTAGTCAATTGTAAGCAGGAAAATTTAACATTTATGCCCTATAGAAGCATTATCAGGGCAAATCATTTCCCTATGTCCAATTTCTACCAATTCAGAACTAAGCAGCAAAGTTATCAAGTTGGGCTTCTGACTACACAGTGGCTTCCAAGATAGGATTGCAGGACTAAACACCTGTTTGTACACTTCAGACTTTAAGAGGCTTAAAGTCAATGAGAAATTCATTAAGTTGGCTTAGGCCTATCTGATGGCAAAGAAGAATGTACCTTGGATGCATTACAATCCTTTTCATCTGACCAGTCTCCACAATCATTGTTCCCATCACATTTGAATCTGGTCTGTATACATCTTCCATCTTCACACTTCCAGTACAATGGAGCCTCACAATTTATGTTGTCTGGAAAGTAAACACCATATTATTGCTATCTTAGAAACAATCAAAAATTCTACATTGAGCAGTTCATTAGGGTAATCTCTAATTAAAATGGGGTTTTGAGATTCAAGAAGTAGAACATGAGGAAGTTTAACCTGAACCATTTATAATAATCTGTTACTATAGATTATCCGTCTTGAGCTGACTGCAAGACTTACACAGACGCATTTCGCTATTATTTAAAAAGCATCTTCCGTGGTTATTCTGCAAATTGCATACATTTTTGGTTGTTTTTGGTTCATACCAGCGTTTCGTTTATAAAGTTGGTGTGCAAGTTACTTACAGTGTTTATTTACATATTTTGCTCCTTTCCTTCTTGCTAGCAGCGGTTGGCATCTAAAGACTTCGTTTCACCTTTGCACTTTGCAGTATTTGCCGTTCTACACTTTTTGTTGTACTGCAATATTTACACTCCTCAAACTATTTCCCACTTCGCACTGCAACAGTGTTTAATGTTTATATCTGTTTGTTTTGGTTCACGCTGTGAGTGTTGCCAACCTGGGAAGCTATTGCTCTCTTCCCTACTGTGTGTGTGTGAATTTTTTTTACCTTAATTATATTGATTTACAGTTTGTAGTCACACACGGTATTCGCCGATAACTCAGTTTCTGATGCTGCGGCTTGCAACGTGTAATCTCGAATCCAGCACGACACAAGAATTACGCTCGTCTGAATCGATAATTTGGAGGACTCGAACCACGTACTTCTACAGATGCTGGATCGCTTTCCGCAAAGTCCGCAATGAAATTGCAACGGAATCTCAGCGTACACACTCCTCTTACGAAGTTTTACAGACTTCGCAGCACCACAGTCAACACAATCCCTCCTTTCGTCGTCCGGCAGAAGTCCAAATTTGCGGCAGAAATTCAAACATTTGTCAATGGTGGATATGCATGCAATTAAGAGTTTTCCATGTCACACAATCCGCAGAAGAAACGTGAGAAGCAGCTGACATTACACTCGCTATCAACAAAAACCGCGTCGATTTTCGAATGGAATCACAAATAATAACGGCGGGAATGTAATGTACACGAACTGAAGAAACAACTGATAAAAATGACAATTACAAATAATTCATCATATCGCGCGCCACGAGACTTCCATAATCGATTTACTATCGCACGATCGATATGTGTTTTTTGGAGCCCTCCAGCTTCGATAGGCAATCATTCTTGGAAATTACCAAAAACAGTTCCGCAGGTGCAGCGGAAACTAAGCAAATAGCTCAAAAAATTTGGCTAAACAAAGAGATCAAGTCTCTCTATACCAAACAGCAAACCGTAAATTGAGAACTACATAAAACATTTTAATCTTACCAGACTTCTGAATAACACGGCAGTTGTCTCCCATCTTGTTAACAAGGTTGGAAATCGTACGTATGCAGTTACAGAAAAAAATGAAAAACTCTCAAAAGAAAGATTTCAAATTTAAAAGCTAGTCAAACGACCCCCACAGCCACAATTACACCCAGTCCAACGAAAACCATCACCTACATCCAAGATTGGTCAACCAGGGGATCTATGGTTAGCAACTAAATAAACAACGGCGTTCTTCCTATCGCTCTCAAGAACTTTGAGAAAGGGCGATTATTAACAGTTCGACTCTAAATTGTGTTGTCGGCAGTGAAAAACTTTTCGACGAGCGGGTAACGACAAATTGTTGCTCGCAGTTACGGCAGCCGCGTTGAGCAGTCGTTAGTGCTTCATGCGGTGGCCGGCAGACTCCATCAGGTGTTTTGTTGAACTTAAGCTTTTTTATTGTAATCTACTGGATATTTTAACTACGAGTAGTTAGTAACAAGTGTCAAAGCATCGTCGCTGGGAGATTTCTCTCAGCGGCTATTTTTAAAATGGAAACTAATGACGAAATCCCAGTCGATACCGGTCAAGGGTCGGCTATTGCTTTGCATACAAGTCACAACAACGAGACTGTCATGATGCACCCTCCATCAGCAGTGTTAATTACAAATATGCATCAATTGCGTATCATCAAAATGTCCTCTCAAGATCACTGTCCTCAGAATGATCATATGGAGATGGATCAGTATTCAACAAGTTCAGCTGTCTTCACGCAGTGTCGGACAAACAACACCCAGCGACAAAAGGCGAGACACCGATCACCATCACCCCAGCAGGCAGTAGCTCCTGACGCAAATGTTCCGAAGAGGGCCAAGGCAAGTGAAAAGCACACTGGTAATGTTGAAGGGGACGTAGATATGGTAGATATTGATAATGTTGCACACACTGTGGAAGTTCAAGGAGCAGACAGTAACTTGAGTGTAAATATAGGAGACAGGAATTGCAATGAGCAACCCGCTTCCCAAAAGTCGGGTTAGTCGCAAGAGCTTTGACAATTCGGTCACCACAACGGTACCTCCTATAGGAAATAACACGTTTCCTAGTAACAACAAATATGCTAGTAAAGATAATACATATGAATCAACACACATGGGTCCCTATGTAGTCTTTGTAGAAGGAGAAAATGGTAATGTAGGAAAGTTGCAACTGATGGATCTTGGAAGAATGTTGTTTACAGAAAGTAACACACTACTGGCCATTAAATTTTCTACACCAAGAAGAAATGCAGATGATAAATAGGTATTTATTGGACAAATATATTATATTAGAACTGACATGTGACTACATTTTCACGCAGTTTGGGTGCATAGATCCTGAGAATTCAGTACCCAGAACAACCACCTCCGGCCGTAATAACGGCCTTGATACGCTTGGGCATTGAGTCAAACAGAGCTTGGATGGCGTGTACAGCGATGACAAATACACACTTTCAATGTGCGTTCACCGTGATGTCGCCAAACACGGATGCGACCATCATTACGCTGTAAACAGAACCTCGATTCATCCGAAAAAATGACGTTTTGCCATTCGTGCACCCAGGTTCGTCGTTGAGTACACCATCGCAGGCGCTACTGTTTGTGATGCAGCGTCGAGGGTAATCGCAGCTGATAGTCCATGCTGTTGCAAACGTAGCCGAACTGTTCGTGCAGATGGTTGTCTTGCAAACGTCCCTATCTGTTGACTCAGGGATCGAGACGTGGCTTCACGATCCGTTACAGCCATGCGGATAAGATGCCTCCATCTCGACTGCTAGTGATACGAGGCCGTTGGTATCCAGCAAGGCGCTCTGAATTACCCTTCTCAACCCACCGATTCCATATTCTGCTAACAGTCATTGGATCTCGACCAACGCGAGCAGCAATGTCGCGATAGGCTACAATCCGACCTTTATCAAAGTCGGAAATGTGATGGTACGCATTTCTCCTCCTTACACGAAGCATCACAACAACGTTTCACCAGGAAACGCCGGTCAACTGCTGTTTGTGTATGAGAAATCGGTTGGAAACTATCCTCATGTCAGCACGTTGTAGGTATCGCCACCGGCGCCAACCTTGTGTAAATGCTCTGAAAAGCTGATCATTTGCATATCACAGCATCTTGTTCCTGTCGGTTAAATTTCGCGTCTGTAGCACGTCATCTTCGTGGTGTAGAAATTTTAATGGCCAGTAGTGTAATTTAAGACATGAAACAATATCTCAGCTATTGGTAGAAACAGGAGTAAAACTGAAACCAAAACAGCGCAGTCTGCAAACAGGTTGCTGTCGCTTGATGTTTTTCGGCTGAAGAATATGGAGGCTTATATTCCAAATTTCCTATCAAAGAGAAGGGTAGTTATCCATAATGTTGATACTGCATTATCCCACCAAGACATCCTTGCAGAAATAAAGTCGGAATTTTTAGTAACCGACGTCCAAAGGTTCACAAAGAAAGTAACAGAAAATGGTGAGTTGAAAGAAATTCCCACACATAAATGTGTTGTAGCATTTAAATTTCAATAACTTCCCCAGTATGTATATTTGAGCTGTAAGCGATGCCCTTTTGCACTGTATGCCCAGTCAGTTCGGCAATGTCATAATTGCCTTAGATATTTCCATTTAAGTCTGCAATGTCTTAGTAGTGCCCACAGGAGCCCAGGAGACCTCTTAGTGCTCACATGCCGGAGAGACCAGGTGTTTGCATTGCAACGGAAACCACCTCACTACTTTATCAGCAGCACATGGAAGCAAAGCCTATGGCACTTCTTACGCAATTGCCGTCTCGTCACCGCGACCATCATTTGCGCAGGCTACTGTAAGTGTTACTACAGCACGAGAGGTCTCTCCTAGCCTAAAATATGCGAGAAACCATGCAGGGTTATTCTGATATGATACACGAATTTCAGGGTCCACAGAACTCAATACAAAACAATCCATACCCTCCCACTCCTCCGACAACTTCTTATACTGGTCGAGAAACTACTATTAACAGCCTTTGTGCTTTAATAATGCAGATCTATCTTTCTCTTAGAAATGAAACAGACATGGTAACGACACGGGCTCTTATACGAAATGCTGTTGAGAACTTCTGCAAATCTGACAATAGCTTTTAAAATACTCCAGTGGAATGCAAGGCCAGCAATCTCGAACAGAGAAAGTTTTTATCGGGAGCTTAGCAGCAACAACATACCGGTAACTTGTATTTGGTTTCAGCCAACCTACCGAATACAATTCAAAGGATATGCTGTTCTCAGAAACGACAAGAGACGATGGAAAAAGGAGAAGGAGTAGCCATGTTGATTAATGCACTCCGTCTTCAGGCCCCAAGTGGAGCATCGGGACCATCCGACCGCCGTGTCATCCTCAGCTGAGGATGCAGATAGGAGGGATGTGTGGTCAGCACACCGCTCTCCCGGTTGTTATGATGGTTTTCTTTGACCGGAGCCGCTACTATTCGGTCGAGTAGCTCCTCATTTGGCATCACGAGGCTGAGTGCACCCCGAAAAATGGCAACAGCACATGGCAGCCCGGATGGTCACCCATTCAAGTTCTAGGCACGCCAGCCATGTTGATTAGAGAGACGATTCAGTTTAAAAAAAATTGGACATCACTATTAGGACAACAGAATGCAGGTAGTTGCTGCTGTAATTTACACTCTTAACGGCGCATTCACCATCGTCAGCATTTACAAACCTCCTAAGTGTAAAATACAAGATCTTTCACTGGATCAGATTGTAGATCAGATTCAAACGCCATTTCTCCTTTGTGCAGACTTCAACGCACACTACTCACTGTGGGGTTGCGTAATAGATGACGCGGATGGCGGAGTGTTAGACTTGTTGAAAAGTTCAATTTGATTCTTCTAAATGATGGTTCTCCTACTATGATACATAACCCAAACAGACGACCATTGGCCGTCGATTTGACATTGTGCTCTGTTGACTTGACATAGTGGACGGTCAAATGAGACTCTTGGCTCAGATCAGTTCCATCTGGAAATCACAATAGACTTACCTATAAATACAGTATAAATTATCTACCCAATCAGCAGGTGGAAAATAAGGGATGCTGACTGTCCAAAGTATTCTGCAACAGTCCAGGTGAAGTTGTAATCTTAATTTGTTGGCTCCGAAAGGGGCCTACCAACAGCTAATTTCAATTATTGAAGACGCTGCAGCAATTTCCATTCAAAGAAAAAAGGAAGTCATCGTTTTGAAACAACCAGAGTGCTCTAGACCCACAGCACAGCGCATACTTGCGTACAGTAACTTCTGTAAACAAGAAAATGTAGAAAACTTCATTGCATATCGAAAAATGGCAGCGAAAGTTCGAAGGCGGTTAAAAGACTGTAAAAAGAATAGCTGGCAAAATTTCTGTGAATCTTTAAATAACGATGTAAGTATCGCTGATGTTTGGAAGAAATTAAGATTTTGCAAAAACAAAAACTCCACTATGCGTTAGCCATTAACTGACGCATGGCTTGAAGACTGAATTTAATCTTTAATCAGATTTCAGCCAAACAATACACCTTCCCTGTATTTCATGGTGTATCAACGCAAGTAAAAGTACGTTTTGAGAATTTTTCTAATGCTGCCATTGTTCTTTGCATAATCTACGAGAAATTTGTAGCAAATCTGTGTCACATCTAATTTTCCAGTAAAGAGTAGTAACCCCATGTATTATCTATATTTATGGTAAATTAACTCTCTTCGAGTATGTTAACAACTAACATCAAAATGTTTTAGAAAACCAATAATTTTTCCACAGTTTTATGTGTTGCTTTAATAGACTAGTTTTGTGTATATGGTTTAATTCTTTTAGAGAATTATCAAACTTTTAGTTCAAAACATTAAGAGAATGAGCAGGCTTAATTTAAAGTAATTTGTTCACTGCCTTTTAATACATTGCACCAGCTGAAATTCAGCCCCACTGTGAATGCTGCTCTCAAACACGAGACTAATTGGTTGACGTTCGTAAGCAGCTGAAAATAAGTCTGTCAATCGTCAAACGATTGGCAGCTGCTGCTAAACGGTATCTCAAGAGGTCCCAAGAGTCATGTACCTGTGATACTTGTACCGGAGGTACCTTAAGTACTATCCTTTCCTGTGGATCGTGACCTCTGCAGAAAGTACAGGCTCTGTCATTACCCATCCATTTGAATGCGAGTGGCTTGTCAATGGTAGAACAAGGCATGGCACCCTGTACAAGCTGGACAGGGACCAGGAAGAACTCGGGGTGTTTTGCCAATCCCCCTAACCAACAACTTTAATGTGCTGTCTCATTGAAACAAAGTGATCCAGCAGGACTCATATCACCTGTTTTGGGGAAACCCGTTTTGTCTAGAGTGAGGAGGAAGCAAACAACACGGTATGGTCTATTAATCATCATCTGCTCAAATCTACGGGGAATGACGGCACCCCTTAGGGAAATGGCAGCAATGGACGGGACAGTACACCAGGTGCAGTCAGTGTGCATACCTTTGTGGCGCATCTGGCGTGAAGCGTCATGTCTTTGGACCCAATGATCTTTGACTTTTGTCTATTTCTCTCTGCGCGATATGTTCGTACAGCCATAATGTATTCGTTCGTTCAGTGTTTAAATAAACGTTCATTCGACTGCAAAAGTCGTGTTATTGCTCATCTACGACACGTAATATCCACAGTGGTGACCCCGACATCGTCGTCACGTGTTCGGGAATTACTTTGTGCTTCTTTTCATCATTAACAGGCTGTGTGTGCTGGTCCACATCGTCTCCAGAACAGTGGATCTGCCAGTGTCTTTTGTGCCAATGCCACACACCCCGTTAACTGTTCTTGCATTTTTACTAGTGCTCCTAATGTACATTTGGTTAAAAGTGAACAATTACCTGGACCCAGCCATGCCAGCAACCACTTAAATGTAATTGGCCCAACATGGCCACCGTCAAATGCTACTATGCAGCAATGGCTGCTACAAGGACAGTGCACACAGCTTAGTGACATTGTGAATGATAATCGAGTGAAGGACGTTGTGTTCACCCTCAGCTAAGCAGTCGCCTTCGGTTTGGTCTGATGTGTCGATTGTGTTCGAGAACTGTAATTCGGACATTCAAATGCACGGGGTCGCACATTCTTATTATATGCCTGACACCATTGCATCCCCATCCCCCCTCCACACGCCATCTCTGCGACTCCACTCACCTCAACTGCCACCGCCACCATCGCTCTGTGGTCACACCACAATCGCCTTCCCCTGCTCTCTCGACAGCACTGGCCATTTCTTCCGCACCAGTTTCCAGATCAGTCCCCCCTCGGTTGCATCTCAACAACCTTCCACGCACTGTTGCAACGGCACCAGCCATTACACCTGCACCGTGTCCACCTCTGGGCCTGCAGTTGGGACATCATTGTGCCGTCAGTTGCACTGGCTCACTCCACATTGTGTACTCCATGCACAGGATTTCAGACGATAAAGCATGTTTCGTCTGCCTGGTGAGCCACTCCCATGTTCGTCCAGACCTCATCAGTGATCTGCTCCTCTCACCACCCGCCTCAGCCAAGTATTTAACAGCAAAAACATTGCCCATCGAACGCCATTCTCGCCTTCCAGCAGAGGCTATCCACCGCATCATCCATGATGATCACCTCGACGACTACATATCTTCGCAGCTTTGGTGGCAACTTTGTGCATTAATTGATGACAAGCACTACCAGATGCCGCACTTGGACTTTTTGGATGGTCAAGCTCCCATCGGACGTACAACTACACCTACTATCTCATGTAACACATGACCAATCAGGCCCACGCAATCGTTCGTCTGACACCACCTGTCATGGACGACTTCACCTTCTGTTGGCACAACTGCACCTTCGGTTCTGCGCCCTCCTGGTAGGGACCAACGCGCACACCTCAGCGACCTGCCAGGAGCTGCTTCCTGGCGACCTACAGGAGGTACTGCCTGCAACATCCCGACAACAGCTGACCTCACCCGAGCAGCATCCCGAGTGGTCTTGGGCTTTGAAACAGTCAGCTGCATGTGCCCACTCTGCACAACCTCACCTCGAAGCTTACCCACTTTGCCGGTACCATGCAACCTACAGGGACGCTGCTCGCAACTGCCGTGCACCTTGTGTGTACCCAAATGATTCCAGCAGGCATGTTTACGTGCCACATCCCACCATGATCGTTCATGGCACCTACCTTCTGACGCCACACCGCTTGCTCTAACGGTGCGACACCTCTATGTCATGGACTTTTCACCGGGCACGCGCTTTCTCGTCGACACTGGCGCTGATGTCAGCGTTACCCCGACCAAGCAAGTGGGCAACGAACTTTCTCATGTTAACCTTACATTGATCGCCACAAATCACTCTTATCGCGGTCCTTGGCTCCAAAAAGATTTCACTTCACCTATCACTGGTCTCGACCTCTCCTTGGACCTTCCATGTTGACATGGATGAACCTGAAATCAGGTTGGATTTTCTACACCATTACGAACTTCCGTCTGACTTGCAGGCCACAGTGTTCTGCCAAGCATCTGGCTCTATCGTTCTGTGCTCTAACGGGTTCGGCATGACTGCCTCCTTGGCTACACTTTCCACATATGCATCTCTGCTCAGAGGTATTTCTGTACGTCTCTCCGATTTATTGGATGTCTACATGCAGATCGACGGGCTCCGCACATAGTGACGAGCTACATACCCGCATTGTTGCTGCTTTTGCTGAATTGGCTCACATACTGAGTACTATATACAGCCAGTCTGGAGAGCCACTTCTTTTGGAATCGTCATCCACTTCTACCGTGTCTTCACTCTGCATTGCTCCTGTGTCGAGCTTTCCATCCCTTGCTGCCAGTTCCACGCCATCACAGTTGAATCTACAGGACACTCATGTCCTCACTCCATGTGATCCCCTGCACTGTGTGGCTGCTGCACCATGCCTCCCATCTGCCGCCATTGCCCTGCCCTCGTCACTCCAGCCCAGCAAGGATGCACGTGTTCTCACTTTGCAGGATCCCTCGCATCACGTGGCTGCTGTGCCATGCCCTCAGTCGTCGTCTGCCGCCGATGCACCGCCCACGCCATTCCGGTCCGACAAGGTCGGTGAACAGCCATCGCTAGTGCCTCCTCTCGCTAGTGCCCCCCCTCTCGCCCCTCCCCCCCCACCTGCCTCCCTTCGTGGGTTTCGACAATCAGCAACAGCACTTGTCACAGGATCCACGCCACGGATGGCCCACCTGTACATTATAAAGCTCGATGTCTTAATGCTTCCAAATTGCTGCGAGCGAAAGAAATTGTTCAGGATTTATTGGCTTCAGGCATGCTCTGACCATCAGACAACAACTGGTCTTTCACCTATCCACCTTGTGCCTTTTTTTTGTTGGGGTTTAAGGGCGCTCAACTACTGAGGTCATTAGCGCCCAGTCACTGTTGTTAGAGCACATGGAATCTAGTAAAACTCAAGGGGAGGGGGACACCAGAAAGACCTGACAAAGATGTAGATAAAATAAGTAAAAAGGTTAAATGTCTTTGGACAAGCCAGTTAAAGTTATAAAACGCAGAATACGAGCAGCTGCTCGAGCGTCATCAGCTAAAACATCCGGTAAAGTAGATGGCAGGGACAGGACAACACGAAATTGACTAAAACGGGGACACGACAATAAAACATGGCGCACTGTTAATGCCTGACCACAAGGGCACTGCGGGGCTGGGTCACCGGAGAGCAGGTAGCGGTGGCTAAACCGGCAATGCCAATATCCACAACCTGGTCAGAAGAACCTCCTCTCGCCGAGATGGTCGGGAGGATGTTGTCCAAGCAGTTGGGAGTGGTTTTACTGCCCGGAGCTTGTTTCCTTGGAGGGATGACCAAGCATCCCACCACAATGACACAAGCCTCTTACATACATCTCCACGAACGTCAGATGACGGGACACAATGGGAGGCTGGCCGAGGCAGGATGACTGCAGCCTTGGCTGCAGCATCCGCAGCCTCATTCCCAGGCACTCCTACATGTCCGGGAACCCACAGAAAGCTGACAGAACCACCATTATCAGCGAAAGAATGGAGGGACTGCTGTATCCATTGAATCAAGGGATGGACCGGATTGGGAGCTCCAAGGCTCTGAAGAGCACTGAGTGAGTCAGAGCAGAGTACATACGATGAATGGCGGTGGCGGCGGGCATACTGAACGGCCTGATGGAGAGCAAAAAGCTCGGCCGTAAAGCTGGAACATCGGTTGAGGAGCCGGTATTTAAAGGTGGCGGCCCCGACGACAAAGGCACAGCCGACACCGTCGTCAGTTTTGGAGCCATCGGTGTAAATAAAGGTGTGACCGGCAAGTCGAGCACGAAGTTCGACAAACCGTGAGCAATACACTGCAGCCGGAGTACCCTCTTTCGGGAGTGAGCTGAGGTCGAGATAAATAGGAACCGGAGCCTGGAGCCAAGGTGGTGTCGGGCTCTCACCCTCTCTGAAGGTGGTAGGGAGGGCAAAATCCAATTGTCGAAGCAGGCGACGGAAGCGGACTCCAGGGGCCAGCGGGGCAGACACATACAACCCATACTGACGGTCGTGAGAATCGGCGAAGAAGGACTTGTAAGAGGGGTGGTCGGGCATAGACAACAGCCGGCAGGCATACCGACACAGCAGTACGTCGCGCCGGTAGGTCAATGGTAACTCGGCAGCTTCAGCATAAAGACTCTCGACAGGACTAGTGTAGAAGGCTCCGGTCGCAAGACGTATCCCCCGATGGTGGATGGAGTTGAGCCGGCGTAAGAGGGATGGCCGAGCGGACGAGTAGACGAAGCTCCCATAATCCAGCTTCGATCGGACTATGGACCGATACAAGCGAAGCAGGACAGTGCGATCCGCACCCCAAGATGAACCGCTAAGAACTCTGAGGACATTAAGGGAACGTGTACAACGGGCCGCCAAATAAGAGACATGTGGAGACCAACACAGTTTCCTGTCCAACGTGAGCCCTAGAAACTTAGTTGTTTCCACGAATGGGAGAACAACGGGACCGAGATGTAAGGATGGCGGAAGGAAAGCTTTATATCGCCAAAAGTTGATACAAGCCGTCTTCTCTTCAGAGAACCGGAAGCCATTTGCCACGCTCCGTGAGTATAGGCTGTCTAGACAACGCTGAAGGCAGCGCTCCAGGAGGCATGTTCTCTGGGCACTGCAGTAGATCGCAAAGTCATCGACAAAGAGAGAGCCTGAGACATTAGGGGGAATGCAATCCATAATTGGATTGATCGCGATGGCAAAAAGGGCTACACTCAAGACGGAGCGCTGAGGCACTCCGTTCTCCTGGAGGAAGACGTCGGACAATACGGAACCCACACGTACCCTAAACTTTCGTTCCGTTAAAAAGGGATCAATAAAAAGGGGCAGGCGACCGCGTAGGCCCCACCTGTGCATAGTACGGAGGATACCTCCTCTCCAACAGGTATCATAAGCCTTCTCCAAGTCGAAGAACACGGCTACCGTTTGGTGCCTTCGCAAAAAGTTGTTCATGATGAATGTCGACAAGGTCACAAGGTAGTCAACAGCGGAGCGGCTTCGACGAAAGCCGCATTGGACATTGGTAAGTAGCCGTCGAGATTCAAGAATCCAGACTAACCGAGCATTAACCATGCGCTCCATCACCTTACAGATACAGCTTGTAAGAGAAATGGGGCGATAACCAGAAGGAAGGTGTCTATCCTTCCCGGGTTTGGGTATAGGAACAACGACGGCGTCACGTCAACGCATGGGGACTTGACCTTCGGTCCAGACGCGATTGTAGGTACGAAGAAGGAAGCTTTTGCCCGCCAGAGAAAGGTGTGCCAGCATCTGAACGTGAATGGCATCTGGCCCCGGAGCAGAGGACCGAGACAGTGCAAGCGCACGTTCGAGTTCCCGCATAGTAATGGGGGCATTACAAGTTTCCAGATTCAGCGAGTGGAAGGAAGGTCGCCGAGCCTCTTCTGCCTCTTTCCTGGGAAGGAAGGCAGGGTGGTAATGGGCGGAGCTTGAAACCTCCGCGAAAAAGCGGCCAAAGGCGTTGGAGACAGCCACAGGATCAACGAGGACCTCATTACCTGAGGTCAGGCCAGGTACCAAGGAGTGGGCCTTAATGCCCGACAGCCGGCACAGGCCACCCCAAACGACGGAAGAGGGAGTCAAACTGTTAAAAGAGCTGGTGAAAGAGGCCCAACAAGCTTTTTTGCTGTCTTTGATGACTCTACGGCATTGCGCTCTGAGTCGTTTGTATTCAATACAATTCGCCAACGTAGGATGGCGGCGAAAGGTGCGTAAAGCACGTCCTCGAGCACGGATAGCGTCTCTACAAGCCTCGTTCCACCAGGGGACGGAAATGCGACGTGAAGAAGAGGTAGTACGAGGAATGGAACGTTCGGCGGCATTGATGATAACAGCCGTGAGGTATTCGACCTGACTATCACAACTGAGAAAATCGTGGTCCGGAAAGGTCGCCAGGGAGGAGTAAAGTCCCCAGTCAGCTTTTGGTATGTTCCAGCTCGAAGGACGTGGGGATGGGGTGTGGTGCAGGAGACGAACGACACAGGGGAAGTGGTCGCTTGAATAGGTGTCAGAAAGGACATACCACTCGAACCGACGGGCAAGAGTGGGAGAACAGATCGAGAGGTCCAAGTGGGAGTAGGTATGAGTAGAGTCTGAGAGGAAAGTCGGGGCGCCGGTATTGAGGCAGACAAGATTGATATGGTCGAAGACATCCGCCAAGAGTGAGCCTATTTGACAGGATGCAGGAGAGCCCCAAAGGGGATGATAGGCATTGAAGTCGCCAAACAATAAAAACGGCGGGGGAAGCTGAACCGTCAGGTGCATCATGTCAGCCCGACTAACAGCGGATGACGATGGAGTGTAGATGGTACAAACTGAAAAAGTAAAAGCAGAAAGAGTAATACGGGCAGCTATTGCTTGGAGTGGGGTGGTCAATGGGATGGGATGGTAATAAACATCGTCCCGAACGAGCAACATGACCCCACCATGAGCTGGGATACCGTCCACAGGGGTGAGGTCATACCACTCCGAGGTATAGTGGGTAAAGGCAATACTGTCAGTCGGGCGCAACTTTGTTTCCTGGAGACCAAGGACGAGTGGACAGTGTAGGCAGAGGAGCAGTTGTAATTCCTCCCGATTAGATCGAATACCTCTTATGTTCCAATGTAACAAGGCCATCGCTAGTCAAAAAAGAGGGGGAACGAGACGGGGGAAGAGCTGGTCACCTCGACGGCCACGGAGGGCCAGGTTTCGAGGGAACAACGCTACAACCGGCGGGAGGCTGATCCTGTTCCATCGAGTTGCCGCCAGCTGCGGCCGCTGTCCCTGGTGGTGTAGGAGGGGCAGCATCATTTGCCGACGAGAGGCCAGCTGAGCGCCTGGCAGCAGAGCATCCCGGCGAAACTGAGGACAGCCGGGAGCCGCGACTCACGGATGGAGCATCAGACGAAACGCGCCGGGGCGGGGAGGGGGATAGAGACTTCTTCTTGGAAGTTCGAGGAGGCACAGGGACGGGGGGGCTGGACCCGAAGGAGGTCCTCACGTGCGGGGTACGTTTTGGAATGACGGACCTCGGAAGCTGGGATCCGGAATGTTTCCCCGATGGGCGCCTGAGAAGAGGATCGCTGTTCAGGCGGCGGGGGGGGGGGAGGAGGAGGAGGAGGAGGAGGAGGAGGAGGAGGAGGAGGAAGGGTGGCCCCCGGGGCAGAGGGGGCGGGGGCCACGGGGGAGGAGGATTTGGAAGGGAGGGATTTGGGAGGTGGAGGCAGAGACCCCGGATGGTGGGAGGAGGCAGAGGGGGGACAGGATAGGGGTGAGGATACTGCGGAAGGAGTGGATGCAACTGAGGCAAACGAAGTGGTCAACGGCACGGGATGGAGGCGGTCATATTTCTTCCTGGCCTCAGAATAAGAGAGACGATCCAAAGTTTTGAGTTCTTGTATCTTCTTCTCCTTCTGATATGTGGGGCAGTCTGAGGATCTAGGCGAGTGGATGCCAAGACAGTTAACGCACCGAGGTGGTGGGGTGCATGTATGTTCCTCACGAAGAGGACGTCCACAATCGCCACAAAGGGGCTCAGCCTCACACCGTGACGACATGTGCCCAATGCGCAAACACCGAAAACAGCGCATAAGAGGCGGGACGTAAGGGCGCACGTTGCACCAGTAGCACATCACCTTTACCTTCTCTGGGAGAACGTCCCCCTCGAAGGCAAGGATAAAGGCCCCGGTGTCGATGCGACGGTCTTTGGGGCCGCGCTGGACTTGCCGGACGAAATGCACGCCTCGGCGCTCCAGGTTGGCCCTGAGCTCCTGATCAGATTGCAGCTGGAGGTCCCGATGAAAACTAACCCCCTGCGTCCTATTTAGTGCCAAATGCGGGATAATGGACACTGGGATGTCCCCTAGGCGGTCGCACGCCTGGAGCGCCGCCGACTGTGTGGCGGAAGTGGTCTTTATAAGAACGCACCCCCAACGCATCTTACTGAGAGCCTTTATTTCCCCAAAGATGTCCTCAATGTGCTGAACAAAGAACATGGGCTTGGAGGTGGCGAACGTCACCCCATCGGTTCGAGAAGAGACCAAATAGCGGGGGAAGTACTTCGCCCCAAGCCGGCGGGCCTGTCCCTCTTCCCAGTGAGTGGCCAAGGAGGAAAGGGCAGGAGAACCAGAACTAGAGACAGTACCTTTCCTTTTGAAAGACTCGGCCGCAGAGCGACCTGATACGTGTTGACGTTTCATCTGCGAAACGTCCACCCCGATACCACCCACTCCGACCAGGGGCTCTCCCCACGGGTGGCACCCAGCCTCAGCAAGGGCCATCTGGCAGGATGACCGTTGCCAGGAGTCCTGATGCCCCAAGGAGACGGGCATCTACTCCTTGGCCGACGTGGGGAGGGTGCAGCTCAGGAATCGGCAGTACGATCCCTGTGTTGTCAGGGGCTACAACCTAGAGGGTACATGACGACCCCACCACAACGGGCTGGCTACCGTGCTGGATTTCTGGTGCCATGGGAAGTCCATCATGATCGTAGGTGCAGATGGGGACGCACTATGGGCGTAACTTGTACAACCCATCAGGCGTTTAGGCCCAATTTGAGGAATAGTGGGTATGGTTACAACGCCGGTACAGTGCTGAGTGCCAAGGTCTTAGTGCACTGAGGACCAGTGGTACACCACGTAAGGTGTCCTTCCCCAAAAGGCTCGTACTTCTGTAGAATTTTGAAAAATGGAGTTCAAACCCCAAGGGGGACCATCACATGGATGGCCGAAACGGTTGAAACTCCTTTTAGTCGCCTCTTACGACAGGCAGGAATACCTCGGGCCTATTCTTACCCCGTACCCGCAGGGGGGTCCACCTGGTGTCTAAGAAGGACGGCTTGCTACACATGTGTGGGGACTAAAGGTCCCTTAATGCTAGGACAATAATCGATAACTATTCCATTTCACATATCCAGGATTTCACTGAGTTACTGCATGGCTTGAAGTTCTCTGTCTTAGACAGTTCGAAGGCGTATCACCAAATTTCCATGCACTCGCCGGATATCCCGAAGATGGCCATCATAACACTGTTACATGCCTTACAGCTTGAAAAACGCTGCGCAGACATGGCAACGTTTCATTGATTTCATTTTGCTACCTCTGCCTTTCGCTTTTGCCTATTTGGATGACATATGATTTGTTCCTCACCTTCCGATGAACACCAGTTTCACCTTGGCGCAGTTTGTGTGACTCTCACAGCCAACCGTATGGTTATCAACCATGAGAAATCTCAACTCTGTTCTACATCAGTTACACTCCTTGGCCATACAGTCTCGGCTAACTGTCTCTGACCAACGAATTCTCGTGTTGAAACCATTCTCGCATTGCCTCTTCCTGAGGATTATGCTGAACTCTGTCGTCATCTGTATATGGTAAACTTTTATCGACGACATATCCCTTGGGCTGCCTCCATCCAGTCAGCTCTTACCAACGCCCTCTCCAGAAAAAAATACCACGGGGAAGTGAAAATTAGACTGGACTAAGCCCATTCGAAAATCTGAAAATGGCCATTACGAAAGCAGTCACTCATCCATCCTGACCCCGAGACCCATATTTTTATTACTACCAATGCTAGTGAGTCAGCTGTGGGCACTGTCTACAACAGCCCACCGCCGACTCCACGCAGCTGCTCCATTTCTTTTCGAAAAAACTAACCAGGGCTCAGTGTAAATTGTTGGCTTTTGACCACGAGCTTCTCACAGTTTATGAGTCAGTCAAGCACTTCAGGAGCGATGTGGAGGGGTGTCCTTTCACTACTGACTCAGACCAAAAACCTCTCGTTGACAATATGCAACACAGCGAAGGACCTCCCGCCACGACGCTTCTGGCACATGGACTGTATTTGCCAACTTTTTTGTATGCTTATTACATCTACAGTGCGGAAAATGTAGCTGACTATCTTGTTTCTTGGTGATTTCCGCACCCTTGAACTTCTGAAGACGCATACACACAGTGACTGGTTCCGGACGAAGAGTCTTTGCTCACCATCAAACGTCTTACCCTGCACAGGTCGTCGATCCTGGTCCTCTGCGACGTTTCTGATTCTCCTCCACCCTTTGTGCCGCCTGCCCTTCGGCACGGGATTTCGACGCTTTACACAATCTGGCCCATCCTGCTGGAATGTGGGCAACAACAAGACTAGTCACTGAACGTTTCGTCTGGCCAAGTGTGCGGCATGATTGCCCCTCCTGGACATGCGTTTGTGTCCCTTGGCAATGTAGTAAATGGGCAGACACGCGAAGCCTCCTTTAGAAAAGTTCGACGGCACCAGGGGTCGCCTGCAGCACGTGCACATTGATGGGGTCAGTCCTCTTCCCCTTCCGAGGGGTACAAATACATATTGTCAACGACTGACCACATAACCCCTTTGGGTTGATGCGGTCCCTCTGGTCGACATTACAGCAGAGATCATAGCTCGCACCTTCTTATCAGCGTGGGTGGCGAGATTAGGCTGCCCCCTTTCACTTACTACAGACCGGGGACGACAATTCGAGTCCACATTTTACGCTAGACTGTGGAAGGTGTGTGGAGTAACGAAATTCCACATGACGGCCTATCATCCGCAGGCGAACGGCCTGGTTGAGCAATGGCACCGAACTATAGAAGCTGCATTCATGTGCTACGGTCGGCTTTGGTCTGAGGCACTTCCTTGGGTCTTACTCGGCACCCGCTCTGCCCACAAGAAGGACCTGAATGCTTCGCTGGCAGAGGTCTTTCATGGAGAACCACTCGTCCTGCCAGCTGAATTCGTCAAAGATACCCCCCCTCCCCCCCCCCCCCCCCCCCCCCCCCCCCCGATCGACGCAATCGACGTTCTGGGCCTCGTAGGACGATTGCGAGCGCACGTCGCCTGGTTTCACCCACCCTGCTTCGCGCTCATTCTATGCCACTGGTGTTTTGTAAACAATTTCGTCATGTTATGAGACGACAGTATGTGCAGCCCTGCAACCTCTTGACTCCTGTCTGCACCACGTCTTACGCTGCAGAGTCAATACTTTCGTGATACTACTCAATGGACGACCGAATACGGTTTCAATTAGCTGATTAAAACCTGCGTGGTCCCTCTGAGCCACATTCCGACGCCCCCAGCCGGCCTGCCATTGCCGACGCCTCACCCGCTGATGACATGGCCCCTAACGACTCTCCACCGCCTGCGCAGCAGTCTGACGCACGTGACCCTGTCGGCGTTGCCTCTGAGGTGCCCACTTCGCGCGCTGGACGCCGCCTTCAACCGCTGCGCTGGCACCAAGATTTTTTGTTGAAGTGGGCTAGCTCTACCCTGCCTTACTCCTCACTGCGGATGGGGAAGAAGGAGGGGGGGGGCGGGGGTTCTGTGCTCTGTGGCGCCTCTAGCATGTACCACAACGTCTTCGACCCAATGATCTTTGACTTTACTCTTGTCTATTTCTCTGCATACTATGTTCATACACCCATATATTATTTGCCTTGTTCAGTGTTTAAATAAATGTTCATTCGACTGCAAAATGTGTTATTACCGATTTACGACACGTAATATCTACACCTTCAACATTTTGAGGGTATTCCAACAGTCATTAAGGGAACAAAGGGCAACCAACTGCAGATTGTTGCACATGCTGGAACAAGTGATGAGTATTGTCTGGGCTCTGAAGTCTTTCTTGGGTCATTCCACCGACTGGCAGAGAAGGCTGAGAAGACCAGCCTTGCGCATAAAGTTTCCACGAAGTTCACAATTTGCAGCATTGTCCCCAGAACTGATCACGGCTCTTCGGTTCAGAGTTGACTGGAAGGATTGAATTAGATACTTCGAAGGTTCTGTGGCAAGCTAGGCTACGACTTTCTGGACTTGGGACTTAGGGTTGAGGACTGTAGGGTTCCTCTAAATGGCTCAGGTGTGCACTACAAAACAGGGGCTGCAACTCATGTACCTGACCATGTGTGGGGTGCACACGAGTTTTTTTTAGATTAGGCGATTTTCCATCTATTGCAGATAACGATAGCTGTAGGAAACTCAGAAATATCAGTGTCAGATCGAAAGAAATGCCTCCCACAGGTTACAGTATAATAATCCTAAAAGTAAACAGCTGAAGGATTTACAACAAAGTGACAGTTTTAAGGGCTCTTGAAAAGCAGTGAAGCTCACATAATACAAAGTACAGAAAGCTGTTTGAAACCTTATATTGATAGGGAGATTTTGGGGACAATTTAAGTGCGTATCGAAAGGATAGGCGTATGGGAAATGGAGGTGGTGTATTTGTATCAATAGACAAGAAAAATCCACTGAGATACAAACTGAAGCTGCATGTGAGTTTGATTGGGTAAGACTTTACGAGGAGTGGACCTAAAATGATAATTGGAGTCTTCTGTCACCCACCAGGCTCATTATCTGATTTAATGAAAACTTCAGAGAAAACCTCAGTTCACTTGCATGTAAGTGTCCCAATCATAGTGTAATCATTGGAGGAGACTTTAATCATCCAACAATTAATTGGGAAAATTAGAGTTTTGTTAGTGGTAGGTGTGCTCATGTGAATGTACTAAATGCCTTCTCTGAAAACTGCCTAAAACAGATAGTTACGAACCCAACTGGTGGAAATATATTGGATCTAATGGCAACAAATGGACCTGACTCCTTTGAGGATGCCCACATCAAAACTGGTATCAGTGACCATGAAGAGGTAGTGGCAACAATGACTACCAGAGTACAATGGACAACTAAAACAAGCAGAAAGGTATATAGGTTCAGCAAAATAAATAAAAAGTCGATAGTGTCATATCTGAATGAGGAACTTTAAACTTTCAGCACAGGGCAGGAGCATGTAGAGGAATTCTGGCTCAAGTTGAAAAGAATAGCTGACCATCCACTGTATAGATATGTGCCAGCAGAACAGTTCATAATGGGAGTCAACCTCCATGGTTTACAGTCACTAAAGAAACTTCTAAAGAAACAGTTTTCTGTGTAATAGGTGTCAAAGGGCTGTAGGTAGAGAGATGCTGAATGAAGCCTGTATGGCTGTCAAGAGAGCAATGTGTGATGCCTTCAATGACTACCATAGCAGAATATTGTCAAGTGATTCTTCACAGAGCCAAATGAAATGCTAGTCGTATGTAAAGGCCGTTAGTGGCACCAAAGTTAGCGTCCATGCCCTAGCGAATCAGACAGGAACTTACATTGAGAGCAGTAAATCAAAAGAAGAAACGCTGAACTCCATTTTAATATATTCCTTTACAAAGGAATACGCAGTAGAATTGCCCCAATTTAATCCTCATACCTCTGAAACAATAGCAAGTGTCAGTGGTGTTGAGAAACACCTGAAAGCGTTAAAACTGACCGAAGCTCCAGGGCCCAAAGGAATACCTGTCAGACTCTACATTGAATTTGCAGTCGCGTTGGCCTCTCATTTAACTATGATCTATCATAGATCACTAACAAAGAAGTATGCCCAGTTCTTGGAAAAAGGCACAGGTCACACCCATATACAAGAAGGATAGTAGAAGTACTACAAAAAACTACTGTCCAATATCTTTGACATCCATTTGTTGTATAATCTTACAACATATTCTGAGCTCAAACATAATTAGATAACCTTAACAGTATGACCTCAGTGTCAACCAGCATGGATTTCGAAAACATCGATCATGTTAAATCCAACTCTCACTTTTTTCACATCGCACAGTGGAAGCTTTGGATCAAGGCAATATTGTGGATGCAGTGTGATTTCCAAAAAGCGTTTGACTCAGTGTCACACTTACGATTGTTGTAGGAAGTACAATCATTAGTACCAAGTGAAATTTGTGCCTGGACTGACGACACCTTGGTAGTCACGACTTCAGGATGTTCCCCAGGGAAATGTGTTGGGACCCTTTCTGTTCATGTTGTATAGTAATGATCTTGTGGAAAATATTCACAGTAATCTCAATTTTTTGCAGATACAGTTCTCTGGGGAAGTACTGTCTGAAAGAAACTGCATAAATATTGTCAGGTCTAGGTAAGATTTTTAAGGGGTGCAAAATGGCCAACTTGTTTTAAATGTTCAGAAATGTAAAACTGTGCGCCTCACAAAACGAAAAAACGTAGTATCCTATGACTCACCGTTGGAATCAGCCAACTCATACAAATACCTGCGTGTAACATTTTGTAGGGTTATGAAGTGGAATGATCACATAGGTTCAGTCGGGGGTAAAGCAGGTGGTAGACTTTGGTTTGATGGTAGAATATAGGGGAATTGCAATCAGTCTAGACAAGAGTGCTTGCAAATCACTCATGCAACCAGTTCTGGAATATTGCGCAAGTGCGAGAGACCCATATCAAACAAAACAGGGCTGACAGCGATACTGAATGTATACGGAGAAGGGCGGCACGAATGTTCACAGGTTTGTTTAATCCGTGGAAGTGTGTCATGGAGATACTAAAGGAACTGAACTGGAAGCCTTGTGGAGGAAGACGAACTGTTCCAATAACGAAGCTGTAGGAATGTACAACTCCCTATGTATTGCTCACATAGGGATCGAGAGGATAAAAATAGAACTACTGGAAGCACAGAGCCATTCATTCTTCCCACACTCCATACATGAACGAAACAGGAAGAAATCCTAGTAACTGGTACAGTGGGACATACCCTCTACCATTCACCTCACGGTGATTTGCAGAGTATGGATGCTGATATGACTCAAGTGGCCATAAAAAGTTCCGACTGAATTAAAAATCAGTGTAATACCAACTTTTAAATCTTTCCTGAAAGAGAAAGACCTGACTACACGGTTTTCTTTCCTCGGAAGCCAGAGGGCAGCATGCGTCCTACCGCATCTCACCAAGGAGGAGGATGTTCACAGTTTGAAGAACCCCATCTAGTTTATGGACATCCAAATGGTTTTTGCAGGATTTTTTGTTGGGGAGGGGGGGGAGGTAGATGAGAGGCAGACATCATTTGATATAGTCCCCTGTGTCTTTTCCCCTTCAGGGTCACCCTCTTCCGTGTAACTTGTCTTCAACCACTCTTAGCGAAAACGTGTCTATTATTGTATGAACAGTCCCATGTTAGAAGTTTCTATATTATTTGTTTAGATTTGTGATTAGTACATTGCTTTTGCGTGATTTCCATAAATGTAACGCAGTTACTGCATTTGAAACCTTAATAGTAGAGATATATTCAATGTTTCACTCAGCAACATGGCAGTTTCATTTTGCTCAATGGCCTCCAACTGTCCTGTCCCTCGACTGTTCCAGAAAGTCTACAGGGGAAAGGGGACCTCCAGTGGAATTCGAACCGCGTGTCGTTGGTGCCGTTAAGTAATGGTTACAGGCGTAATGAAAAAATTTTCCTTGTTCGATTGGGATTCGATTCCGCAGTCTATTTCCATCACGCGCTTTGAAGGTAAACCAGGAACAGTGTTGAGTACCAGCCTGCCGTTTTGTTTTGCTACAAATGAGGGGTGTACTTTTTCTTTCAGTCATTTCCGAAATTCTGTTTTCTTGTTAAAGGATCTTCCCTTCTCTCTTTTCCTTAATCAAAGGTCCTCCTTGCCAGATTGATCTGTAGGCTAAAGCCGCGCAGACAACATTATTGCTCAGTGGATTACGTCGATAGATCGCACCACCATATTTAACAGATCTAACATTTTGAAGTCGAGTCCACATGATGTCCTGTGTGTGCAACTTTGCACAATGTGTAACAGCGCAACTACACACTCATTTGCTCACGTGTAATTTCCTGGAAATAGGTCGTACGTATAGTGCATTGCTTCCCGTCTTCAGTGGCAATCTGCTTTTTAGCAAATGACTGATAGCTGAGGCCGACGTGTTTCCTGGAGTAGCGTGTTGAGGTTATAGTGTGAAGCTATATGCGAACACCAAAGGAAGCATTCTTAAATTTAAGGACTATTTACAGATAGAAGTCACATGGAATGTTGCTTCTAAGAATTTGAATAAAAATTTGAGTTGTCATACTCAGAGTTGAGTATTAGACAGCAAGAGCCCGATCATTTTAGTGTAAAGAGTAAGATATTTTACGTTTGGAAGTAGGAAAACAAGACTAAGAAATTTATGAAACTTTTCATATAAACTGAACGAATGTTCATGATGTGGCGATAATCGCACAAAAAATGAGAAGCCTAGCATCTGAACAAAAACGATGGGGTGCGTAGCTCCTCTACGAACTACCGGGAATAGAAATGAAAGACGATTCAAAAGCGAAACTTTAAAACAACCTCTATTCTAGTTTATTCTGGCGTCCATAAAATTTCCGAATTTGTCGAGTCAAAGGATGTTAGCAGTCATTAAAGTTACGTAAACTTTATACAATAAAATACAGATGCACTGAAAGTATCTTTACATAATGACTTATAACCCTCTAATTCTGCATCCTTAGCTGAATGGTCAGTGCACCTGTCACACAGCAGGCCTGCGTTAGATTCCCGGCCGACTTTGGAATTTTCTCTCTTCTAGAACTGGGTGTTCTATCATCATCATCATCATCATCAACCAGTGTGGAGTCAACTGTAGAGACTCAACTAGATGGTTGAACTTCCCAGTGGGGGACTTCCAGTCATCACGTAGTACGATGGTCTCATCGCCTTTAAGTATTTTTCGGTTTCAGGAATACTCACTGGAATGCTTTGTTTTGAAATGCAAAATATCTTAGTTCGAACTGTATATAAGTCGTCGGTTACTAGCTAATTTATTGCCAGTCTTACTACTGCAACTTCCCAAGCAGAAAATCTAAGATCTATGCTGTGACCTCAAATTTGTAGACAAAGTAACGCTGTTCTCGCACCTGTTACTGTAGTTAGGTACTTTTAACTACAACCACTCTTCCTTTTACTTTTTCTATTGTCTTTTCCTCATAAGCGTAGTCCAAGCTGCCAAGTGAAGAAGCCGATGCACAGCAGACTGCTTGTGCAATGAGGCGAAGAGCGGACATAGAATTCTGAAATTTTTGTGCATGCTCTTATTCCCGGTCGTCCGATTGCGCTCGAGGAAAGGGCCATTGTGTGGGCAAATAATTTGCACTGCCCAAAAATACTGGATCGTCTGTGGGTAGTAGAAAGATTTACAACTTCTTTTTAATGTTCAGAAATATGAAACTGCGCTTTCTACGACTATAGTCTCAGTATTTCACAACTGGAATCTGTCAATACATATACATGGGTGTAACTTCATAGGGATATAAATCAAATACGCTTAGCTGTGGGTAAATGTGTTTCGTTTTGTTTTAGGGCGCAAAAACAACTAGGGTCATACGCGCCCACGTCAAAACTGTAGAATACTAAGGCAAAGACAGAAGTTAAAAACGACTAAACATCAATCCCAATCGACGGAAGAGATGACAGCTACAAAAGGGATATGGAGAAAGGTCTATAAAATACGCCATAGAGAAACGAAGGCGCAGAACTAAAAATTACATGGCCTTCGCCACGCTGCTGGGACGGATAACAAGGAAAATGCAGTCGACAGCCTGTGCGTCGTTCGCTAAAACGGCCGATAACTCAGACGACCAATACAAACGAGAACGTAAGCGGTTAAAAAAGGTATTTCGTCAAGAAATGGTGGGCAGCCAGAAGTTCAGGGAGTTTTCATAAAGTCGTGGGCGAGGACCACTTAAATGGCGATGGCTAAAAAGACAGTGTCCAATACGCAACGTAGTTAAAATAATGATCTCGCTGCGAGAGGACCGAGGAGCTTGTTGACATGAAAGGTGGACCAATGGTGATGCCAAAGTGAAACCATCTGTTGACAGACGGAAAAACAGAGATCAGAGGAAATGTAAGAACTTGCCGGCTGAGGTACGAGGACTACAGCCAGGGCAGCAGCGTCAGTGGCCTCATTTCCTGTTGGACGGACGTGATCAGGAACATCACAGTGGCTCCATAAAGAGTGAGCAACTGACAGCTTCCCTGGACCTGTTGCACTGAGGGATGGACGAACCTGCGTCGGCAGATTGGGCGAAGAATCCTACTGTAAATACTGAGCAGTGTTCCAGAAGGCGATACCGAAAAACGTAGGGGCCAATGACTAAGGCACACCTGACAGCACAGTCAGTCCGAGAGCCATCAGGGTACACAAAGGTACTATCGCGAAGTTCCGTGTGAAGATCGTGAAACTGAAGGCAATAGAGCGAGGCTGGAGTAGTGTCCTTAGAAAGTCAATGAAGGCCACGGTGGACATGGGCCACAGCACGAAGCCAAGGTGGCGAAGGGTTCACAGCCACTGGGAAAGTTGCAGGCAGCAAGAGCCATAAGTGAACTCCAGGAGTTAACAGAAGAGGGACGCACCTCATATTGGGGATCAAAGGAGTTATCGAAGGGGAAGACATAGGATGGTTGCCCGCGCATGGCAGAAAAATGGCATGCTTATTTACTGAGGAGAAAGTCACAGCAGCAGGACAGTGGTAGTTCGGCAGCTTCTGCATACAGACTCAACTGGACTAATGTAAAAGGCGCCAATGGCCAAATGGATTCCACAATGGTGGATAGTATTGCGACAGTAAGAGGGATGGGCATGCAGATGCATAAACAAACCCGTAGTCTAGTTTCGAATGGACAAGCGTCTGGTACAGATTGAGGAGGGTGGTTGATTTGCAGCCCTGGAAGTACCATTGAGAACACGTAGGACATTGAGGGACTGCATACAGCGGGCTGCCAGATGAGAGACTTGGGAGAACCAAGAGTGTGTCCTATCAAACACGAGCCCCAGGAAATTCGTTGTTTTAACGAACAGAAGAGCAGCAGGCCCAAGATATAAAGACTGTGGAACAAACCAATTGCAGCGACAGAAATTCATCAAAACTTTTGTCAGTGGAAAAACTAAAGCCATTGTCGATGATCCACGAGTAAAGACGATCAAGACATCGCCGAGAACTGCAGTAGATGGCAAAATCCTCAACGAAAAGGGAGCCGGAGATGCCCGGCAGCAGGCAGGTCATTACAGGGTTAATGGCGACAGCAAAGAGGACGACGCTCAGAACGGAACCCTGATGCACTCTGTTTTCCTGGTTAAACGTGTGGCGAGGCAGAACCAACACGTATCTTGAAAACTAAGTCTTTTAAAAATTCCTGAAGGAAATGGAGCGTGCTGCCACAGAAGCCCCCACTGGTACAGAGTACGGAGAATACCAGTCCTCCAGGAGAAGTCATAGGCTTTGTTCCTATCGAAAAGCATGGCCACAGTCTGGGATTTCTGCCGAAAACCAT
The DNA here is from genome assembly GCF_021461395.2 of Schistocerca americana. Classification (NCBI taxonomy): domain Eukaryota; kingdom Metazoa; phylum Arthropoda; class Insecta; order Orthoptera; family Acrididae; genus Schistocerca; species Schistocerca americana. The sequence continues at coordinate 26,286,870 of NC_060122.1, read as the reverse complement.
TCATGGTCAACTGCAGTGCGACGCACTCTAAATACGAACTGGACAGTGGTTAGTAACTTGCAAGGCTTGAGCTACCATACGAGCTGGGCGTAAATCATATGTTCCATCACCTTGCACAAACAACTGGCGAGAGAAATGGGGCGGTAGTTGGAAGGAAGGTGTTTTTTGTTACTGGACTTAGGTATTGGTATGATAGTTGCTTCACGCCAGCGTCTGGGAAGCGTTCTCTCTGCCCAGATGTGGTTGTACATATTAAGCATAAAGTGCTTGCCCACAAGGGAAAGGTGCTGCAACATCTGAATGTGGATGGCGTCTGGCCCTGGGGTGGAGGATCGGAATGAAGTAAGAGCATGATCTAACTCCCTCATAGTAAAGGCGGCATTTTAGCACTCACGATTCTGACAAGAAAAGGGCACCGCCTGAGCCGCCTCCGCTCGTTTCCTATGGAGGGAGGCAGGGTAATAGTGACAGGAGCTCGAAATGTCCGCAAAATGGCGGTCCAAGGTGTGTCCACAATGACATCGTAAGCAACTGTCAGGCCGGAAATTGGGAATGGATCTTGGTCCAAGAGAGCTGTCAGAGGTTGGCTCACACGACGGAAAATGGAGTACAACTGTTAAAAAGCTAGTGAACGAAATCAAGTTAGCCTTTTCACTATCCCAAAGAATGCGACAACACTGTGCTCATCTGTTTATAATGAATGCAGTTTGGCATCGTAAGATGACTTGCAAACGCAGAGAGCATGTCTCCATGCGCCAATTGCGTTGTGGCACACCTCTCAACCAAGGGACCAGAAAAGTGTGGCAAAGTGGAAGTGCGAGGAATAGAGCATTCTGCGGCGCTAAGGATAATGTTTGTAAGATATTCCACCTGATGATCACAACTGGGGTAATGCTATGCATCGAAGGTCGCTAGGGAGGAGTAAAGCCTCCAGTTGGCCTCCGCAAGCTTCTATTTGGGTGTGCACATATGTGGGGTAGGAGTGAGTAAATGGATAGCACACACGCGATGGTCGCTCGAGCATTTGTTAGAACGGACCACTCGAGATGGTGGGCAAGCTGGGCAGTGCAGAAGGATAGGTCCAAATGGGAATATGCGCGTGGAGTCTGAAAGGAATGTGGGTGCTCCTATGTTAAAGAGGAAGAGGTTAAGTAGATTAAGGAGGGCTCCTCTGACAGGTTCTGAGAGAAACCCAAAGGAGATAATGCACAAGTCACCAAGCAGCAGGAAGGGGTGAGGCAGCTGCCCAATAAACTGGAGAAAGTCTGCCCTGGTGGCATCTAATGACAGAGGGATCTAACAGTAAAAAGGGAAAGTCAGGTGAGGAAGGAAAAGGCGAACTGCAACAGCTTGAAGGCAGGTAGTCAGGTAGATGGACTGACTATCAACATCCTGTATGAGCAGCACAACTCCCCATTAGATGGAATGCGGACCTCGGGGGGGGGGGGGGGGGGGTGGGGGGGGGGGATCAAAACGGACTGGGTAAAAATGTAGAAATCCATAAGCTCAAAGTGGGCATGAAGACTCAATTTTGTTTCCTGGAGGCAGAGAAATCAAGTGGATGCTGCGATTCTAGGAGCAGCCATAAAGCCCCTTTGTTGGATCAGAGGCTGCAATCGTTCCATTGGAGGGGAGTCATGATGAGGAATAAATGAAGGCATGTCAACTCAGCGGCTACTGCCTGCTCCCTGCCGTTGTTGGATAAGCAGCTGCCAGCAGCAAGTTGTATACTCCTAGCTCACTTATTTGTTACATAGTTTCGTATACGAGGTGTAATTTCGAGTTTTAGATACTGTAATCGTAAATTCAGACAGATTGTAGCGCAGTCGTTAGGCATTTGTACAGGTTAGTTCACACATTCTTTCCGTGTTTCCCTTGCATTATCTAGGCACGAACTCTTGTATCAGTACCTGTTGTTCAACATAGATTAGAATCGACAGGGACTGTGATTGCTGTGTTCGGATGAGGGCTGAGTTGGCATCCCTTCGCTCACAGCTGCAGGCGGCGCTGACTTCGGTCGCGCAGCTTGAGGCTGTTGACAATGGGCACCACTGTGGGGGGCCGGACTTGGGTATCATGGGGATGTCAACCTCATCTCGTCTGTCCCCAGATCGGTCTGCTGCTGTGGCTGCCCCAGTTGCTGCCCGCATTGGGGTTGAGCCCTCACCTGTGGTTGATTGGGAAGTTGTTCCAAGGCGTGGCAGGCAGCAAAAGACATCCCCGGAGGCTGATCAGAAAGCCTCCCCGGTGCGTCTGAAACAGGTGTCAGGTACTGGCTCTGGCTGAGCCAGATGCAGCTGCCTGCACTGTTTCAGAGGATGATTCTCAGCCTTCAAGGTCCGGGCAATTGCAGAGGGTGGGCTTATTGGTAGTTGGGAGCTCCAATGTTAGGCGCATAATGGGGCCCCTTAGGGATATGGCGGCTAAGGAGGGAAGAAATACAGTGTTCACTCCGTGTGCTTTCCAGGTGGAGTCATTCCTGATGTGGAAAGGGTCCTTCCAGATGCCATGAAGCGCACAGGGTGCAGCCAGCTGCAGGTGGTGTCACATGTCGGCACTAATGACGTGTGTCACTTTGGATCTGAGGAAATTCTCTCTGGAATCCAGCGGCTATCTGATTTGGTGAAGGCTGCCAGTCATGCTTACGAGATGAAGGCAGAACTCACCAGGCGCAGCATCGTTGACAGAACCGACTGCGGACCTTTGGTGCAGAGCTGGGTGGAGGGTCTGAATCAGAGGCTCAGACGGTTTTGCGACCGTGTTGACTGCAGATTCCTTGACTTGCGCCATAGGGTGGTGGGGTTTCGGGTTCTACTGAATAGGTCAGGAGTTCACTCAGCTGGCGGCTACATGGGTAGCAGAGGCTGTGTGGCGTGGACTGGGCGGTTTTTTTAGGTTAGAAGGCCTCGGGAATGTACAAGATTGGCTGCAATCTCAAAGGGTGCATGGCAAATACAGGACGTGCTTGGATCAAGGAACAGTCGTAATTGTAGTTGTAAATTGTTGTAGTTGTGCTGGGAAAGTCCCTGAGCTTCAAGCGCTAGTAGAAAGCACAGAAGCTGAAATCGTTATAGGCACAGAAAGCTGGCTAAAGCCTCAAATAAGTTCTGCAGAAATTTTTACGAAGTCTCAGACGGTGTTCAGGAAAGATAGATTAGGCAGAATTTGTGGTGGAGTGTTTGTGTCTGTCAGTAGTGGTTTATCTTGTAGTGAAGTCGAAGTAGATACTCCGTGCGAATTGGTATGGTTGGAGGTTATACTTAACAGCCGAATTAAGTTAATAATTGGCTCCTTCTACCGACCCCCAGACTCCGATGATATAGTTGCTGAACAGTTCAGAGAAAATTTCAGTCTCTTAGCAAATAAATACCCCACTCATACGGTATAGTTGGTGGGGACTTCAACCTTCCCTCGGTATGTTGGCAAAAATACTTGTTCAAAACCGGTGGTAGGCAGAAAACATCTTCCGAGATTGTCCTAAATGCTTTCTCCGAAAATTATTTCGAGCAGTTAGTCCGCGAACCCACACGAATTGTAAATGGTTGCGAAAACACACTTGACCTCTTAGCCACAAACAATCAAGAGCTAACAGAGAGCATCATGACATACAGGGATTAGTGATCACAAGATCGTTGTAGCTAGACTAAATACCGTTTCTTCCAAATCCACCAGAAACAAACTCAAAATAACTTTATTTAAAAAAGCGGATAAAGTGTCACCAGAAGTCTTCCTAAGAGACAATCTCCATTCCTTCCGAACTGACTATGCAAATGTAGACGAGATGTGGCTCAAATTCAAAGATATAGTAGCAACAGCAATTGAAAGATTCATACCTCATAAATTGGTAAGAGATGGAACTGATTCCCATGGTACACAAAACAGGTCCGAACGCTGTTGCAGAGGCAACGGAAAAAGCATGCGAAGTTCAGAAGAACGCGAAATCCCGAAGATTGGCTAAAATTTACAGACGCGCGAAATTTGGCACGGACTTCAATGCGAGATGTCTTTAATAGGTTCTACAACGAAACATTGTCTCGAAATTTGGTAGAAAATCCGAAGAAATTCTTGTCGTATGTAGAGTACACAAGCGGCAAGACGCAGTCAATACCTTCATGCGCAGTGCCGATGGTACTATTACCGACGACTGTGCCGCTAAAGCGGAGTTATTGAACGCAATTTTCCGAAATGCCTTCACCAGGGAAGACGAATGGAATATTCCAGAATTTGAAACACGAACAGCTGCTAGCATGAGTTTCTTAGAAGTAGATACCTTAGGGGTTACGCAGCAACTCAAATCGCTTGATACGGGCAAGTCTTCAGGTCCAGATTGTATACCGATTAGGTTCCTTTCAGATTACGCTGATACAATAGCTCCCTTAGCAATCACATACAACCGCTCGCTCACCGATAGATCTGTACCTACAGATTGGAAAATTGCGCAGGTCGCACCAGTGTTTAAGAAGGGTAGTAGGAGTAATCCATCGAACTACAGTCCTATATCGTTGACGTCGGTTTGCAGTAGGGTTTTGGAGCATATACTGTATTCAAACATTATGAATCACCTCGAAGGGAACGATCTATTGATACGTGATCAGCATGGTTTCAGAAAATATCTTTCTTGTGCAACGCAGCTAGCTTTTTATTCGCACGAAGTAATGGCCCTATCGACAGGGGACCTCAAGCTGATTCCGTATTTCCGGAAAGCTTTTGACACCGTTCCTCACACGCGACTTCTAATGAAGCTGTGGTCCCATGGGGTATCGTCTCAGTTGTGCGACTGGATTCGTGATTTCCTGTCAGGAAGGTCGCAGTTCGTAGTAATAGACGGCAAATCATCGAGTAAAACTGAAGTGATATCAGGTGTTCCCCAGGGAAGCGTCCTGGGACCTCTGCTGTTCCTGATCTATATAAATGACCTGGGTGACAATCTGAGCAGTTCTCTTAGGTTGTTCGCAGATGATGCTGTAATTTTCCGTCTAGTAAGGTCATCCGAAGACCAGTATCAGTTGCAAAGCGATTTAGAAACGATTACTGTGTGGTGTGGCAGGTGGCAGTTGACGCTAAATAACGAAACGTGTGAGGTGATCCACGTGAGTTCCTAAACAAATCCATTGGAATTCGATTACTCGATAAATAGTACAAGTCTTATGGCTGTAAATTCAACTAAGTACCTGGGTGTAAAAATTACGAACAACTTCAGTTGGAAAGACCACATAGATAATGTTGTGGGGAAGGCGTGCCAAAGGTTGCGTTTCATTGGCAGGGCACTTAGAAGATGCAACAAGTCCACTAAAGAGACAGCTTACACTACACTCGTTCGTCCTCTGTTAGAATATTGCTGCGCGGTGTGGGATCCTTACCAGGTGGGATTGACAGAGGACATCGAAAGGGTGCAAAAAAGGGCAGCTCGTTTTGTATTATCACGTAATAGGGGAGAGAGTATGGCAGATGTGATACGCGAGTTGGGATGGAAGTCATTAAAGAAAAGACGTTTTTCGTCGCGGCGAGATCTATTTACGAAATTTCAGTCACCAACTTTCTCTTCCGAATGCGAAAATATTTTGTTGAGCCCAACCTACATAGGTAGGAATAATCATCAAAATAAAATAAGAGAAATCAGAGCTCGAACACAAAGGTTTAGGTGTTCGTTTTTCCCGCGCACTGTTCGGGAGTGGAATGGTAGGGAGATAGTATGATTGTGGTTCGATGAACCTTCTGCCAAGCACTTAAATGTGAATTGCACAGTAACCATGTAGATGTAGATGCTGAATTCCAGCCTTCGAGGACTCGCTGTTACAGGATCCTTCTCCACGAGTTCTACAGAAGCATTGTCATTACTCTGCTGGCGGCCTGTGGAGTCTAGGCTGAAAAGCAGTTGGAGGTGCTCACTACCGACACGGAGGTATCACATGGCGACGCTATTGCAGAAGGAGAAGACCATTTGCCTTTAACCTCGAGTCTTTCCTGTTAGCAGAGAAAGATTCAGATATTCATCATTTTGATTTGCAGCTCCATATGTCGGTCGTGATTGCAGTTAAAATTGTTGGATATGAGGTCCGCCAGTTATAAAAAACACCGTTTTTTCTCAGTACCTAAACATGTTTTGGCACCACTGGGCTTTGTCAATGAGTTTTGGTTTTCATTTATTCTGTAATGTGAACATTTTTGTTAAATGATTATAAAATTCGGTGGATGTTTAGTTCAAACAATAGATCGTTTCGTTTCGTAAATACCTTTACATTTGGTGTACATGAATTTTCCGGATCACTTGTGTGTTAATTACTACAGGTAGCTTGTCATCTGCACCCAAATGATGTTCACGAGAAAGTTTTGTGCTGGGAGTTAACCTATCTTCCACAATGCGATTTAGTTTGTCGCGATGTTTTTGCGCCTATATTCGTTTTTTCTGACGTTTTCGTGTGGCAAGCACTTTCATACTCCGCATCATGGTGAGGTGTTGTGATGCACACGTATTTTCCACAAATAACTTAGTAAAACACTTTTCACTTCACCAGAACATACTGTGATTGTGGTTTGTTGTGTATCCCAGCCCAGTCAGTGTTCATTTGTTCACCAGAGAGTCTGGCGCCAAATTTGAACTTTAAATCAGCTAATGAGGCATTGTCATAAAATTAGCGCCAACGAGTCCAGTGACAATATTTCGTCGCAGGGCAGTCAAAGTGGGACAGTGTACCAGAATATGGGCCACTGTCAGCCATGTGCCGCATCGACACAGGCGGATCTTCCGACGCAGGAGGTAGCCGTGGGTCACCCAAGTGTGGCCAATGCGGAGCCACCAGAGAACCACAGAATCCCTGCGAGAGGCCCGCATGGAGGACTGCCACACATTCGTAGTCTCCTTAATGGCACCCAGTTTGTTGTGCGTACTGAGACAATGCTATTCCGTGTCCCAAAGAAGAAAAACATGGTGGCGTAAAAACAAACGCAGGTCAGTTATTGGAATGACCATCTCCATAAGCGGTTTCCGTGTAACCTGTTTGGCCAGCCTGTCGTCAAGTTCGTTGCCTGGGATTCCGACGTGTCCTGTAGTCCACAAAAACACCACGGAACGACCAGACAGTTCCAGGGCATAGATGGACTCCTGGATGGTCCCTACCAAAGGATGACCAAGGTTGCACTGGCCGATAGCTTGTAGGCTGCTCAAGGAGCCAGTACACAGAAGAAACGACTCCCCAGGGCTTGAACGGATGCGCTCAAGAGCACGAGATACAGCCACCAGTTCGGCAGTGAAAACACTGCAACCATTGGGTAAGGAATGCTGTTCAATATGTCCTCCATGGACATACATGAAGCTGACGTTACCATCAGCCATTGAGCCATCGGTGTAAACCACTTCATGGACTCACTATATGTCAAGAATAGAGTGGAAGGGACAGCAGAGAGCCACAGGACTAACAGAGTCCTTTGGGCCATGTGAAAGGTCCAGGTGCAGCCGCGAGCTAGTTGTACACCATGGAGATGTACACGAATGGACCTTGAGTGTAGGTGGTAAAGGCAAGGACTTCAGATAGAAGAGATCGGACACGGACCTGGTCCACCGATGCGGGAGATGAACCACAGCAGGTGGGAAAAGGAGACTGTAAATCTCATGTGCAGGAGAACTATGAACGTGTACAATGTAACTGGTGAGCAGCTGTACACGTCTTACCTGCAATGGAGGAACTCCAGCCTCTGCCAGGATGCTGGTCACCGGACTCGTCCTAAAAGCTCTTGTCGCTAGTCGAACACTACAGTGGTGCAGTGGGTTGAGTAAACACACCACTAAGGGTGCTGCTGAACCATAAACCAGAGTCCCATAGTCAAGGCGGGATTGAACAAAAGCTCTGTAGAGCTGCAGCAGCGTAGAGTTATCTGCACCCCAGTTGGTGTTTCTCAGGCAGCAGACAAAGGTGAAAAAGCCAAGTCAGTCAGGCGTCGAAAACCACTCCTGAAAATCGATATGTCTCCACTACAGTGAGTGGATGGTCAGTAAGGTAAAGTTCTGGTTCCAGATGAATGGTATGATGCCAACAGAAGTGCATAACACACGACTTTGAGGACGAAAACTGGAAGCCGTGGGCTGTAGCCCATGACTGCTTTGTGGATGGCTCCCTGCAGGCGCTGTTCAGCATCACCAGTACTGCTAAAGCAGTACGAAATGCGGAAATCGTCTGCATACAGAGAGGGCGAGACGGACAGCCCTTGAGCTGCTGCTAGACACTCAGTACAGAGCCCTGCAGGACCCCATTCTACTAGATATGAGGGGGGGGGGGGGGGAACTATGGAAGGCACCAACTTGGAAACGGAAAGTATGAAGCGACAGGAAATTCTGGATAAAAATCGGGAGCAGGTCTAATGTGGCAAGGATACGATGTAGCCATCTGGTGTCATGCGCTTTTCGTACATCAAAAAAGACCGCAAAAAAGTGCGTGTCTGGAATACTGTTCAGATGACAGACCCGAGGGACAAGATTATCAGTTATACAGCGACCCAGGTGGAAACCGCCCTGCCACAGAGTCAGTAGACCAAGCTCCCACTCTCTAAATAGGGACTTATAGGGTCCACTGTGGCGTGTAGTGAACAAGAGGACTTTCCCTTCCATCCGCCATTTGAGAGTGCGAAAGGCTGGGGTGTAATTCTCTGAGGCAAAGGGCTCGGTAATCGCGTTTGCATCAGTAGGTAACACGCCTTTTATGTTGACACCTGTTGGGGTCTCATACCCAGAAACTAGTTTGATCTTTGCCCAGAGCTGGGAAGGTGAAATGGCACCCAATGGTCGAGACGTACCTCTCCCAACACACCTGTTTCCATCTTTTGATAAGCTGGCGAATGCTGTCATGGAGCCATTTAAATGCTATGAGGTGCTCCAGGGAAGGGTGCTTCTTATGCTGCTATAGAACTCACCAACGCTCCTTAATTGCCTCAGCGACTTCTGGTGACCACCAGCTTATTGCCTTTCGCTGGGGCACCCTAAAAAAACAGGGATCGCGTTTTCTGTCGCAGAAACGATCGTTTTAGTGACCTGCTCAACCACCACATCAATTTTTTTTGTGGTTTTAGGGCGCACAACTACAGTGGTCATTAGCGCCCAGACTAAGTTATGAATGCACTGTGAGGCACAATATTAAAACAGCAACTAAAAAGGACAACACCAAAAAAGGCACATTAACAGGCAAGGGATTAAAAGAAAACAGCATAATCAAATGTCCTTGGACAGGTTTGTCAAGTGGATAAACGAAGAACGCGAGCAGCTGCTCCCGGGTCATCCACTAAAATGGTATCCAGAGTACATGGCAGGCCAAGATCAATGCGCAGTGTATTAAAATTCGGACAGGACGTTAAAATGTGGCGTACCGTCAAAAATTGCCCACATGGGCAGAACGGCACTGGCGCAGCCGTCAGCAGACGGCGATGGCTGAACCGGCAGTGTCCAATCCGTAACCGGGCCAAAACGACCTCCTCCCGTCCAAGCCGTGGGGAGAGGTTTCAAGGTCCGAAGCTTGTTTTCAGTAAGCTTAGACCAATCGGCATGCCACAGCGGTAAAATGCACTGACAAATGACCCTGCTACAATAGGATGAAGGGACACAACAAGAAGCTGTCCGAGGCTGAAGGACTGCAGCCTTGGCCGTGGCATCTGCAGCTTCGTTCCCAGGGATACCAACATGGCCAGGAACCCACATAAAGGTAACCGGAGAACCGTCGTCTGCCAGCTGCTGAAGAGTTTTGGATCCAGTGCACGAAAGGGTGAACCGGATACAGATCACTGAGGCTCTGGATGACGCTCAGGGAATCGGAGCAGATGACATAAGCAGAATGTCGGTGGCGGAGGATGTAAAGAACAGCCTGGTAGAGGGCAAATAGCTCAGCTGTGAAGACTGAACAATAGCCATGGAGCGGTATTTGAAACTGTGTGCCCTGACAATAAAAGAACACCCGACACCGTCACTGGTCTTAGAGCCATCTGTATAAATGAAGATCATATTAATTAACTTTGAATGAAGTTCGACAAACCGCGAGCAGTATACCGAAGCTGGGGTAACCTCCTTTGGGAAAGAGCTGAGGTCAAGGTGAACGCGAACCTGAGCCTGGAGCCAAGGTGGCGTTTGGCTCTCACCCACTCTACAGGATGCAGGGAGTGGAAAATCAAGTTGCTGAAGAAGACGACGAAAGCAAACTCCAGGGGGTAGCAGGGCAGATACATAAAACCCGTATTGACGGTCGAGAGAGTCATCAAAAAAGGAACGATAAGACGGGTGGTCGGGCATTGATAATAGCTGACAGGCACACCGCCAAAGCAGTATATCGCGCCGGTAGGTTAGCTGCAGTTCACCTGCTTCAGCTTGAAGACTAGTATAGAACGTTCCGATCGCAAGACGTAACCCCCGATGTTGTATAAGTTGATGCGGCGTAAGATGGACGGCCGTACAGAGGAGTATACAAAGCTCCCACAATCCAGCTTTGAGCAGATGATCTACCGATATAGGCAAGTAGGACAGTTCGATCCGCTCCCCACGACGTACCGCTAAGAAGACGGAGGAAATTTAGGGAACGGGTACAACGGGCAGCCAAATATGACATGTGGAGACCAGCTAAGTTTCCTGTCAAATGTAAGACCAAAAATTTTGTCTTCACGAATGGGAGAGCGACGGTACCGAGATGTAAGGACGGTGGGAGAAACTCTTTGTATCATCAGAAGTTAATACAGACCGTCTTCTCGGCAGAAAAACGGAAGCCATTGGCGACACTCCACGAGTAAAGACAGTCAAGACAACGCTGAAGACAGCGCTCCAGGAAACAAGTAGGCTGCGCGCTGCAGGAGATGGTAAAATCGGCCACGAAAAGGGAGCCTGATACATCAGCTGGGAGGCAATCCATTGTTGGATTGATCGCTATGGCGAAGAGAGCGACGCTCAAAACTGAGCCCTGTGGCACCCCATTCTCCTGGCGAAAGGCGTCTGATAGGAGACAACCCACACGTACCCTGAACTGTCGATCCATTAAAAAGGCACGAATAAAAAGAGGGAGGTGACCGCGAAGGCCCTACGTATGCATGGTGCGGAGAATGCCCGCTCTCCAACAGGTGTTGTAAGCCTTCTCCAAATCGAAAAACACAGCCGCAGTCGGGCGCTTCCGCAAGAAGTTATCCATAATGAAAGTCGACAAGGTAATCAGATGGTCAAAAGCAGAGCGGCGCCTACGAAATCCACATTGTACATTGGTACGTAGCCGTCGAGAATCGAGCAGCCAAACCAAATGAGAGTTAACCATTCGCTCCATCACCTTACAGACACAGCTGGTAAGGGAGATGGGTCGCTAACTGGAAGGCAAGTGCTTGACATTCCCCGGCTTAGGAATTGGGACAACAATAGGTTCGCGCCAGCATGTGGGAACATGACCTTCAATCCAGATGCGATAATAAGTACAAAGAAGAAAACCTTTACCCACAAGAGAAAGGTTCTTCAGCATATGAATATGAGTAGAATCAGGCCCCGGAGCGCGCCAGCTGGAGTGGCCGTGCGGTTCTGGGAGCTACAGTCTGGAACCGAGCTACCGCTACGGTCGCAGGTTCGAATCCTGCCTCGGGCATGGATGTGTGTGATGTCCTGATGACCTCAGAAGTTAAGTCGCGTAGTGCTCAGAGCCATTTGAGCCCCGGAGCAGAGGACTGTGACTGGGCAAGTGCACTTTCGAGTTCCCGCATAATGAATGAGGCATTATAACTTTCATAAGTTGAGAAGCTCAAGTTAGGTGGCCTTGCCTCCTCTGTCTGTTTTTGGGGGAGGAAGGCAGGGTGGTAATGAGCGGAGCTCGAAACCTCTGCGAACAATCGGCCGAAGGCATTGGAGACATCCTCAGGAGCAACAATGAGTGGACCTTAGTGCCAGATAGCCGGCACAGGCTACCCCAGACTACAGAAGGAGTAAAACTTTTGAAAAAAGCTTGCGAAAGCAGCCCAACTGGCTTTCTTGGTTTCTTTAATAACACAACGATACTGCGCACGTAATCTTTTATAATTAATACAATTCGCCATCGTAGGCTGGGGTTTAAAGGTGCGTAAAGCACGCTGACGAGCACGTATAGTGTCTCTACATGCTGTGGTCCACCAGGGAACCGGTACGCAATGGAGGGAAGTGGTAGTATGAGGGATGGAATATTCAGCAGCAGTGAGAATGACTTCCATGAGGTGTGCGACCTGACTATCGCAGCTTGCGAAGTTTTCATCCTGAAATGTCGCCCTGAAAGAGATGAGCCCCCAGTCTGCTTTGGAGATGTTCCAACTAGTTGAGCACAAAGAGGGGGTATGGTGCAGGAGATGGATAACACAAGGGAAGTGGTCGCTCGAATACGTATCAGAAACAGCGTACCACTCAAACCAACGTGTAAGTTGGGCAGTACATATAGAGAGGTCTAAATGGGAATAGGTGTGAGTTCTGTCCGAAATAAAAGTAGGGGCGCCATTATTGAGGCCGACAAGATTGAGGTGGTTGAAAGGGTCTGCTAACAGGGAGCCTCTCAGGTAGGATGCTGGAGAGCCCCAAAGGGGATGGTGGGCATTGAAGTCTCCAGTCAACAAAAATGGTACAGGTAGCTGAGCAATACTTTACATTATGCCTGCCCTAGTAACGGCAGATGACGATGGAGTGTAAATGGTACTAATGGAAAATGTGAAAGTGGGGAGAGTAATTTGGATGGCAACTGCCTGCAGATCAGTGTGCAATCTGATGGGATCGTAGTAAATATCATCCCGAACCCGCAAAATAACCCTTCCATGAGCCGGAATACCTGCCACAGGGGGTAGGTCAAAACACACAGAGGCATAGTGTGCCAAATCAATTTGATCGCATGGGCGTAGCTTCGTTTCCTGGAGAGCTACAACGAGCAGACCGTGCAAGAGTAGCAGCACCTTTAAGTCCTCTCGGTTGGAGCGAATGCTTCGAATAATCCAATGAAGTGCCATCGTGAGAAAAAAAAGAAAAAGGAGAAGCAAGAAGGGGTCACCTCGGGTGCCCTGAGGGCCTGGCTTCGAGCACTGCTGCCGCTACCAATAGGCGGAGAGTCATGGTCCATTTTTTCAATAGGTTCGTCGGCCACCATGTGAAGATGGTCGGGAGGAGGAGCTTCCTCTGCCGGTGAAAGGCCAGATGTTCGGCTACCAGCGGTGCGGCCAGGCGAAACGGATGACGGCCTGGGGCAGCACCCGCTGGGTGGCACAGGAGAAGAAACGTGCCGTCGCGGACAAGGAGAATTTTCTTCCTATGAGCCTTCTTGGAAGGTCGTTTAGTCGAAGTTCTGGTCGATGGCTGGGAGTTCAAGGAACGTAAGAATTCTTCACGGGACGATTCCTTCTTGAAGGCCTGTGCATCTGATTTCTGGGTCTTAGTCTTGGCAGAAGCTTATGAAGGTGCTTGTGTCTTAGGGGTGAGGGGAGGAAGAGGAGATGTTGACCGGGCGATCTTAGCACTGGCCGAACGGAAGACCATAGTGCTAAAGGTCAGATCGCATGTCTGTGCCGATATCTCCCTGGTAGTCCGAGGAGAGGCGAGGACAGTAATGTGTTTCCCCGCTGGGGGCAGCGTGGGCTTCCTACTAGCAAATAGCTTGCGAGCAGCCGAGGTGGACACTCTCTTTGACCCGAATTTCCTGTATACAGCGTTCATTCTTGTAGATGGGACAGTCGCGGAGGACGCTGCATGGTCACCCTGACAGTTCACGCAACGAGGAGACGGAGGTGGACAGTCACCCTCATGGGCGTCCCCGCCACAAGTGACGCATTCAGCCGCATTAGAACAAGACTGGCGGGTGTGGTTAAAACGCTGACACTGGTAGCAGCGCGTAGGTGTCGGGACATAGGGGCGAACAGAAATAACCTCATAGCCCGCTTTGACGCGCAACGGCAGCTGAACACTATCAAAGGTCAAGAGAAGTGTCCGGGTCGGTACAAGGTCATTGTCGACCTTTTTCATGACCCTATGGACAACAGCCGTCACGCCCTTCTTAGCGAGGAGAGACTGAATCTCCTCGTCAGTCAATCCGTCGAGTGATCTAGTAGATACCACACCACACGACGAATTCAAAGTGCGGTGAGCCTCCACTCAGACAGGGAACGTGTACAGGAATGTGGCCCGAAGGAGTTTTTGTTCCTGAAAGGCGCTTTCAGTTTCCAACAACAAGGTACCATTACGCATCCTGGTACAAGACTTGACAGGCCCGACTATGGCATCCACGCCCTTCTGAATAACGAAAGGGTTGACAGACGAAAAATCCTTTCCGTCCTCAGATCTAGAAACTACGAGCAACTTTGGGGCAGGCGGTAGTACTTTTGTCACTGGTGGCTGGTCAAGTTTCCGTTTTTGGGCAGAAGTCGAGAGAGATGGAGTGAAATCCATTGCGGAGGAATCCCCCATGATTGCCAGCGTCTCCGATGGCGCGCTCCTTCCTTGTGGGGACCCTCTCAGAGGGCACTCCCGCCTTAGGTGAATGTTTACACCTCAGGTCACACCTCCCGAGAAACAGACGGAGGGACCAATCGGCATGGTCAGAAGGTATCAGCTCAGGCAATCACCCCTCCCTGGGCCTGGCCTTTACCAGGGGGTACGTGCGTGCCTTACATGTCTACCCAGGGCGGGGAATTACGCGTCACCCCGTCACCGGCTACGTGTGCGAACGCGTGGGTCGGCCTTCAGGCGCGCACAGGGAGGAAGGAAGAAGAGGAAAAAGAAGAGAGAGGGAGAGAGAGGACAGACTGTCTCAAACGCCAAGGCCGAGACCAGAGAAGGCAAGGAGAAGGAGGCGATGAGAAGGCAAGGAGAAGAAGGCAATGAGAAGGCAAGGAGAAGAAGGCAAGGGTAAGAGTAAGGAAGACAGTGAGGTGGAGAAGAGCAAAGAAAGGAACCAACCGAAGGAAGGAAGAAACGAGAAGTGAAAAAGCAAAATGACCGCAAATAGAGGTCGTGGAACCGTCCGTCTCCAGACGCAGGCGCTAACTACCCCCTTGAGGGGGAGGGACTCCTTTTAGTCGCCTCTTACGACAGGCAGGAATACCTCGGGCCTATTCTTACCATAGACCCGCAGGGGGATCACAACAATGTTAGCATGTGGGGGAGATTCAACACCCGCATCTCGTGGTCGTGCGGTAGCGTTCTCGCTTCCCACGCCCGGGTTCCCGGGTTCGATTCCCGGCGGGGTCAGGGATTTTCTCTGCTTCGTGATGGCTGGGTGTTGTGTGCTGTCCTTAGGTTAGTTAGGTTTAAGTAGTTCTAAGTTCTAGGGGACTGATGACCATAGATGTTAAGTCCCATAGTGCTCAGAGCCATTTGAACCATTTTTTGAGCTTCAACACTGACAGCAGATTTGAAAGCATCCCAATCTACCTTGTTTAAAGCTCATCTGCGCAGGCACCCATGGGCCTGACGCTGGGGCAGTGATAGGAGGATGGGGAAGCAGTCACTACCACACAGGCCGTTATGTTCTCTCCAGTGGATAGATAGAAGGCGAGGACTGCAAACCAAGATATCAATGGCTGAATATGTGCCGCGTGCCACAACGAAATGAATACACTTGTTGTAGTTGGGATTCACAGTCTAAAAACTTTTTTAAGGGCGTCATCTTTACGCCAGTGACTGTTATATGTTTTTACTGCACACTGCTGCAATTTCGGCCTTAGGCCATTATCAAGTGCTGATATTACGGCTTTAAGCCTTGTCTCAGCTTACATTACGTTGACATGGCTGAAAGCTGTAATATCAGCACTTGATAATGGCCTAAGGCCGAAATTGCAATAGTGTATAATAAAAACTTACAACAGTCCCTGGTGTAAAGATGATGTCCTTCAAAAACACTGAAATGTGTAGGGGCACCTGTATTTAAGAGGCAGAGGTCGAGTTGTGACGGCAAATTTTCGAGATCTCTGCCACTACCAGTAAGCACGACGCCACTGCTAATAGGGTTATGAGCGCTAAAATCTCCCCAAAGTAGGAAAGGTTTAGGGAGCTGATCAATCAGGGCAGCCAATGCGTTCAGGGGCACTGCACCATCTGGAGGAAGATATACGTTGCAGACAGTTATTTCCAGCGTCATTCTGATCCTGGCAGCCACAGCTTCAAGAGGGGTTTGAAGGGGCACAGGTTCACTGCATACTGAGTTCAGGACAGACAAACTCCACCTGACACTATTAGTCACTATGGTTCTTGTAATATCTCCTATAGCCACAGAGGGCAGGGGTCCGCATTTCCGGGAACCAGATTTCCCGAAGGGCAATGCAGAAAGCAGGTGTAAAGCTTAACAGTTGCTGTAGTTCAGCCAGGTGGTGGAAAAAACTACTTAATTTCCAATGGAGGGTAACATTATCGTGAAGCTGGGAAGGCACGAAGTACGCACGCAGACAGGTTATGCCTCAAGGTCACCTGCTGCCACCGATTGGGTATTTGTAGATATTTCTATGTTAGATGAGGCATCAGTGAGATCCAGGTGCTAAGATCTCCATCGCATCCTCAACTGCAGAATTGCAGGGAATGGTGTTGGGGCCACCAGAGGGTTTCTTAGCAGACTACTACTTAGTTTGCCTGCTCTCTCGCTTCTCTTTAGGGGCTTGCTGGGAAGATTTCTATGAAGCAGCTTAAGGCATGGAGGAAGTCTGAAGCTCTTGGTCCAGCAGCTTTTGGCTCCTAGAGCCACTGGCGAGTGTCCGCCATGGCAATAGAGAGAGAGGGCCCCAAGGGACCCATTCCACGCAAGAGGAGCTGGAGGAGGCTGTTGCTTCTCCAGGAAGACGTGCCTGAACTTGCAACACTTAAAGCACCACATAGGGGGAGGAACATATGGTTTAACATTACAGCGGAAAACCATCACCTTGACCTTGACCTTTCCAGGCAATGAATGATCCTCAAAAGCCAAGATGAAGGCACCAGTAGCAACCCTGTTGTCTTTGGGTCTCCTGTAAACTCGACGGATGAAATGAAGACCGCACCGTTCTAAATTTGCGCGGAGCTCGTCTTCAGATTACAAGAGAATATCGCTATGGAAAATGATCCCTTGGACCACATTGAGGCTTTTATGGGGAGTGATGGAAACAGGAATGTCACCCGGCTTGTCACAGGCGAGTAACGCTCGGGATTAGGCTGGGGATGCTGTCTGAACCATGACTGCGCCATTTCGCAACTTGGACATCGCTGTAACTTCTACAAATTTATCCCCAAGATGTTCATCGAAAAACTTAGGCTTTGAAGGTAGAGAGGAGTCCCCATCAGCTCTGCTACAGACTAAAAACCGAGGCAAATACGGCTCTCTCCATTCTGTAGCCCTACTTCCTCCCATACTGTAGCGAAAGAGGGAAACGATTTACAGCCCTACCTGTCGGCATTCTTAGAGACTGCTCGTGGCATACAGTCCTCTTCATTGCGCATCATCCGCCCTGATGCCACCCACTCCGACCAGGGGTTCTCCACACAGGTACCACCCAGCCACAGCAAAGGTCAACTGGCATGATGGCCATTGCCGGGAGCCCTGATACCCCAGGAAGACAGGCATCTACTCCTTGGCATATGTGGGGAGTTTGCAGCTCAGGTATCAGCAGTGAGATCCCTGTGTTGTCAGGGGGCTACCAGCAAATGAGTACATGACAGCCCCACCACAACAGACTGGCTACTGTGCTGGATATTGCGTGCAGAGAAATCAATACATACCCCGGAAAGTGTCCTCACCCAAGTAGTTGACTTGCAGGTGGAGATGCAAAGCCATGACAAGAGATGCAGGAGATCGAATCTAAGGGCACTATGGATAACTCGTGCAACATGTAAGGCATCCTTCCCCACATGGCCCACACTTCTGTAGAATTTTGAAAGTGGCAGGTCAAACCATAAAATGGGACATGAACTAGTAGGGGCAAAAAGTGAGAGACTCCTTTTAGTCGCCTCTTACAACAGACAGGAATATCTTGGGCCTATTCTAACCTCTGGACCCACATGAGGAGCAGGCAGACAATTGCCCTCATTAGCATTCCCACCACAGGTTACTAATTTGTCCGGATGTTGACAGGACTATTGTGGATGTAACAATAACACTTACAGCAGCCCATTAGGTTCATAACCTGATTTGATCTTTGAGGGAAGATCCACTCTATCAAAAGTGAGTAAGAGTGCATGTGGGCACTAAGGAGGCATCTACTTGTCTTCTCACCTGATGGATGGCAATGACATTTGGCTTTCATCTTTGGTCAGACTATTGAGCAACGTTTGATGTGCCCCAGCACGAACAGCTGAAAGCAGTATTTGTGCTTGAGAATCAGAAACAGTCTCAAAAGCAACAGGCCATTGCTTAAACGAGAGCAAGATGTCAGAGGGCCAGCAATTGCATCAGTTTCCGAATAATAAATGGATTTACCACAGCGAAGGATTGACTGTCTTCAGTACATGCACCACAAGGAACTTTGGTGCAGGTGGCAGGGTCTGAATTAATAGACTCTTTCCGTTCATGTTTAGTAATCATTGACTTAAGGTGATTGGCTCATTGCAAGAAAATCCCCAATATTTACAGAATCTCCGATGGCGGGCTCCCTTCAGAAATGGGTGCACCCACCTTAGGTGATTGGTAGCCTCCCCAACACACTGAAAGGCGGGCACTTCATCCACCATTCAGTGCTCGCATTTCATATTTCTAATCCACGCATTCTGGTATTAGGTAAATTAATAATTCAGGTAATATTAATAATTTCTATGGGTTGCCTGATTTATTTGACGATTTTTACAGCTTCTCACACACTGATCTGTGAGAGGAGCTTGGCGCCAGGAATTTTCTTTATTTATGGGCGAGGGCAGCAGTCTTCCTAACAGCCATGATGGCTCCCTGTTTCCTATCCTTTTTCCGATCGCCAGGGTAGCACGTGCTGGCGTTTGAAAGTTCAGTAGTGGCCAAAGTTTCTCCTGCTCTCAGTTCCCCAACCTGCCTTACCAACCTTGTAACTGATATTTCCTCTCAGCTTTAACGTCGCGAGGTCGCCTCCCTTTAGAAATTCCGGCCCTATGATTGGCCAGTTCAGGTGCGCGCCCGTTTTTCGCGGGCGGGCGCCAACCGCCCTCCGCGGATGGATAGTGGACAAAGGGGCAGTAGGTCAGTTCTAGTGTGGCCGCGCCCGAGGCCGGAGGTGCCGCTTCCAGGAGATGAAGTTCGGTAAGCATGAGCGCCGACGTGCGCTGTAGATTCGCGCCCTGCGGCCCGGAGGGAATCATAGGTCACTGTACTGGTGTGCGCTCCTCGAATTACGGTTTATGCAATGTTTTCCGTGTTATAAGACTGTAGGATTTTCCTTATACAGTCGGGCATAATGTGCGAGACGGGTTGGTTAGTCACAGAAGCTTGCAGTACGGCACTAAAGTGCATACATTCATGCTCACTTTTCCACTTCGTCCGACAGTAGCTCTTTCAGTTCTCCTGTGTAAAATTCGACTCAGAATTTATGTCTTCCTAGCTTGAAAACTTGTGCCCTTTGTCCTACGCCACGTGGTGAGTGTCTGGCGCCCCTTCATGTTTCGTTACGTAGTCGGACCGGGAGCCAAAGGTATATGAATAGTTTCGCGTCTTGCTGGTTGTATTCCTTTAGTACAGGAGGCTACCTAGCGATTCACCCACAGTAGTACCTTTCTTAGTCTTTGGCTGATTCATGGTGGTGGTCGTTGCATGCCTGCAACCCCTTCCTTTAGTAAATTGGACCCCATTCGGTAATACGGCGATCGTCCCTAAAATTCCTTGTCACCTGCTATCGTGGCTTATTATGAACGAGCGCTGGCGCAAGCTGCTGAACTCAATTCTTTCTTCCCCCCCCCCCCCCCCCATTTGATTGTATAATTGTTCAGTATTCAAATGTCAAATAAATGAGTCCTTTAATCTGTAAATTCTCCCTTTCATTGTGTGAAACCATCCTTAGTGTCACAATAGAATAATGAACTATAACGGTTGCTATAAGGTCGTGCAGGTCTCGCGCCGTTAATGATAGGATCAAGATTCAATATCGCGCGCCTGACACGACCATTGCACGCATGGCACCGATAATAGTAATAATAATTTTCAATTATCCCCGTTGCTAAACTGGGAAGTGTTCACGGCTCAGTGTGAGTACGTGAGCACTAAATCCACTTTATGTGGTGGAAGTAGTGGCCTCTTCTTTACCTTGCTGGTTAAAAGAAAAATCAAAAATTACAGCCCCTACACAGAGGGATAGTAACCTGTAAAATAAAACGAGCCACAGCTTTTAACCTGCACAACACCTGACAGAGGGACCAATCGGCAATTTGGGAAGGTAGCAGGTCAGGCAATCACCCCTCCCTGGGCCTGGCCTTTACCAGGGGTATGTATGAACCTTACCTGTCGACCTGGGGCTGGGAATTACTCATTACCCAGTCACCTGTTAAAGTCTGACGCATGGTCTGTCCTTAAGGAGTGTACAGGGAGGAAGAACAAAAAGAAGGACCTCAAACGTGGAGGAAGGATAGGAGGTGAAGAAATAAATAAAGAAAGAAACAAAGGAAAGAAAAACAGTGGAGAGTATTCTGATATTTACTATCTAAAATGAATAATGTATTTCCAAAAACAGCCCAGGCATGTCCCAAGAGAGAGGGGGGAGGGGGGAGATCAGCAAGAGGACAGACATGCAGCATGGAACAGAAAAGAAGAGCGGCGAGAGTCTTAGTGGATTGGGGGGGGGGGGGGGGGGCAGTTGTGGGTAGAGAATGTGGTAGACTTCTGTTTATTGGTGGAACACTGGGAATGCAGTTTGCAAAGGAGGCTGCTTAGAAATCACCTACTGAAGTGTATGTGGCACCTGTACCAAATGGAACAGGTATCCTGAACATGTCAGGTCACAGGTTTCTTACCTGGCAGAGTGACATGCTGAAGCAAGTGAATTGGCAGACTCGAAAATAGTCTATCCCGAGTTTTTAGAACCGACTTTTAATGGAGTCAGTACACTACAACCCCCTATATATCACTCCTGTAGGGATTGCAAGGAAAATATTAGTTTATAACACTCGCGGATGCATGTAATCTATCATTCTTCCCACGCTCCGCGCAAGAATGAAGGAGTAAGCCCTAATAACTGGCACTGTGCCATCATAGTGGTTTGCAGAGTAAGTATACAGACGGATCGAGAAAATTTAGGCCATGAATGTTTATATTTTTGGAACAATATGGCATATCGTTGCTATTTTGCGTGGTTGCGTAGTTTATTGTTTTCGCAACAGATAAAGTGGAGGACAGGCCCTGGAATATGACTGAGCCGTGGTAAAAATTGCTGTTTTGAGGAGCGCGCTGCAGCGCGTAGTGTGAAGCAGTCGCCCTCCGTTTCTGACGGTGGCGCCGCTGTGGCAATCGCAGCTTTGGTGTCTCCCTCTGGTGGGAAAGGGGAAAGGTTGCCTGTTCACGTGCATAAGCTCACCAGTCTGTCAGTCTGGATCAGTCTCTCCCCAGCTTGCTAGTCTGTCTCTCGTCCGCATTTGTTAGGCAGTTAGTGTGTCGTTCGGAGTGCTAGTATGTCTGTCGTTCGGATCAACCTTTAAAGCCGGCAAAATGAGAATCTTTCCACTCCGCCAGTAAGAGAACTCAGTGAGTGGTTGCCCGGTCGGGGCTTAGTTCCTGCATCTGAGTCTGTGCGTTAGGCCGCCAGTCTGCTCGAGTTTGCTCAGGTAATGGTCATTGGAGGTTGGATCGATCGGTTGGTCGGTCGCACTGAGACAAAATGAACTGTCCGTCTTGAGTGTCAACGCATGTGAGGTCGCCACGTGAGTCCAGTGGGCCACGGCGTATAGCGAGGGGTAGTGACCTTGCGGTCGACACGAGAGCAACAGGAGTCAACCCACGACATCGGTCTGGCCGGTGCGAGCTGCGACGCCGTGAGACGGGAGATCGGCGCGCCTTCCTGCGTCCGTTGAAGCGGCTGGCAGCGGACGGTTTGGGAGAGCGATCTGGGGGTGCTGCGCCAGGTCTTTTCGAGAAATCGCAGTTTATTGTAAGTTGGTTTACTCTTGTTAAATTCTACTCGTTTTCTTGGTGAGGTCACCAGCCGTTTTGCTTTGGGGGTCGTCCCACCATTCTTCTCCGTTTGCCCACCCGCGGGAAGGTGGTAGTTTATAAATTGGGTGGTCCGTTTTTCCCTTGTGGAGTAGGGGCGGGTTAGAGCAAGCTGCGGTTCGGGTTGTTCGGTAATCTCCCTATCGATGTACCGTACGTTAGTAGCTGCCTGTGTCATGTTTTTCGGATTTGGTGTGTTAACGAGTTTATTGCTTTGAGTGTAACGGCCTAATACCTTAAATATGTTTTGATCTTTGGAAACTTTGATCTTGAGAGGCGGTATCTGTGTACTGTAAAGCATCTTAACTATTGTTTGGCCAACCTTGTAGAATTTTATGTAAGATAGCATTTCTTGGGCCTTTATTTAAATGATCATTTTAGTATATAAAGTTGCCTCCCTTTCACTGTAAGACTTTTCTTAGAAGTTAAAATCAAGTTGCACCTTCTGTGGCAAGGTTAATATTTTAATTGTTAGTGTTTTGTACCATTTCCATGCCTCCTACAGGGGATGCATAGTTTGTGTGCTTGTGTAAATTTTTAAAACTCAGTTTAAAGTAATCTGGTGAGATGCAGATTTTCACCAGTGTAGTCTTTCAGAGGCTGTTGTGAGCGGTCGTAACTACAGCCGTGTCAAAAGGGAGCAACAAGGTTCTCTGCCCGAAAGCTCATACAGTCAAAACTTGTTTCTTTCTGCCCCTGAATAAATTGTGACTGATATTTAGAGGGTGCTTTCTGATTATAATTTTAAATCTGTTTCTTCTAAAAAATGCTTTTAGGCACTATTAAAGTGAATAAAATTCTCATTTGTTAAAAGGAATTTGGTTGTGATTTCATCAGTTACTCCCTGGTAACTACTTCCATGCTTACATAGTGTGATTAAATGTGTTAATGCTCTTGATGAATCGCTAGTAAATAAATTCTTAAGAATATCCTTTGAAAATAAATCACGATTCAATGACCAATGCCTGGAGTTGTCATGTGAGACTGTCATTGGGTGAGGTGTGGATTGTGCCATACAGTCG
This sequence comes from Schistocerca americana, assembly GCF_021461395.2. Lineage (NCBI taxonomy): Eukaryota > Metazoa > Arthropoda > Insecta > Orthoptera > Acrididae > Schistocerca > Schistocerca americana. The sequence goes on along the minus strand of NC_060122.1, from coordinate 26,263,790 downwards.
CAAAATTGGAGACCATATTAGTCGGATGAAGTCTTTCAAAGTTTAAGACCTGTAGTCAAGCGTTTAATACTCTCGAATTTTCTATTCCCGCAAACACTGAGCATTGTGGTGAATGGAGAGTTGACAAATTGAGGGGTTGGTCATAATGGCTGCCCTCGTGGAACACCTGTCCACACGCACTACAGATAGCCTCATTAGAACAGTGGGAGGACATGTGTCCTAACCTTTGGAGCTTACACCATCTCACCAGACGAGGAAAGTAAGGCCAGACACCTAAAAAGCAAGACAGCCTTCTCAGGCAAGATGTTACCATCGAAGGCTAGGATAAAAGCTCTAGTGTCCACTAATATCCTTGGGTCCCTTCTGGATGCAGCAAACAAAATGGACTCCACATCACGCCAGATTAGAAAGCAGCTCTTCTTCAGTTTGTAGCATTAGGTCGCGATGGAAGATGTTGTTGTTGTGGTCTTCAGTCCTGAGACTGGTTTGATGCAGCTCTCCATGCTACTCTATCCTGTGCAAGCTTCATCTCCCAGTACCTACTGCAACCTACATCCTTCTGAATCTGTTTAGTGTATTCATCTCTCGGTCTCCCTCTACGATTTTTACCCTCCACGCTGCCCTCCAATACTAAATTGGTGATCCCTTGATGCCTCAGAACATGTCCTACCAACCGATCCCTTCTTCTAGTCAAGTTGTGCCACAAACTTCTCTTCTCCCCAATCCTATTCAATACCTCGTCATTAGTTATGTGATCTACCCACCTTATCTTCAGCATTCTTCTGTAGCACCACATTTCGAAAGCTTCTATTCTCTTATTGTCCAAACTAGTTATCGTCCATGTTTCACTTCCATACATGGCTACACTCCATACAAATACTTTCAGAAACGACTTCCTGACACAAATCTATACTCGATGTTAACAAATTTCTCTTCTTCAGAAACGATTTCCTTGCCATTGCCAGTCTACATTTTATATCCACTCTACTTCGACCATCATCAGTTATTTTACTCCCTAAATAGCAAAACTCCTTTACTACTTTAAGTGTCTCATTTCCTAATCTAATTCCCTCAGCATCACCCGATTTAATTTGACTACATTCCATTATCCTCGTTTTGCTTTTGTTGATGTTCATCTTATATCCTCCTTTGAAGACACTGTCCATTCCGTTCAACCGCTCTTCCAAGTCCTTTGCTGTCTCTGACAGAATTACAATGTCATCGGCGAACCTCAAAGTTTTTACTTCTTCTCCGTGAATTTTAATACCTACTCCGAATTTTTCTTTTGTTTCCTTTACTACTTGCTCAATATACAGATTGAATAACATCGGCGAGAGGCTACAACCCTGTCTCACTCCTTTCCCAACCACTGCTTCCCTTTCATGCCCCTCGACTCTTATAACTGCCATCTGATTTCTGTACAAATTGTATATAGCCTTTCGCTCCCTGTATTTTATACCTGCCACCTTCAGAATTTGAAAGAGAGTATTCCAGTTAACATTGTCAAAAGCTTTCTCTAAGTCTACAAATGCTAGAAACGTAGGTTTACCTTTTCTTAATCTTTCTTCTAAGATAAGTCTTAAGGTTAGTATTGCCTCACGTGTTCCAACATTTCTACGGAATCCAAATTGATCTTCCCCGAGGTCTGCTTCTACCAGTTTTTCCATTCGTCTGTAAAGAATTCGCGTTAGTATTTTGCAGCTGTGACTTATTAAACTGATAGGTCGCTAATTTTCACATCTGTCAACACCTGCTTCCTTTGGGATTGGAATTATTATATTCTTCTTGAAGTCTGAGGGTATTTCGCCTGTCGCGTACATCTTGCTCACCAGATGGTAGAGTTCTGTCATGACTGGCTCTCCCAAGGCCATCAGTAGTTCTAATGGAATGTTGTCTACTCCCAGGGCCTTGTTTCGACTCGGGTCTTTCAGTGCTCTATCAAACTCTTCAGGCAGTATCTTATCTCCCATTTCGTTTTCATGTACATCCTCTTCCATTTCCATAATATTGTCCTCAAGCACATCGCCCTTGTATAGCCCCTCTATATACTCCTTCCACCTTTCTGCCTTCCCTTCTTTGCTTAGAACTGGGTTTCCATCTGAGCTCTTGATATTCATACAAGTGGTTCTCTTCTCTCCAAAGGTCTCTTTAATTTTCCTGTAGGCAGTATCTATCTAACCCCTAGTGAGACAAGCCTCTACATCCTTACATTTGTCCTCTAGCCATCCCTGCTTAGCCATTTTGCACTTCCTGTCGATCTCATTTTTGAGACGTTTGTATTCCTTTTTGCCTGCTTCATTTACTGCATTTTTATATTTTCTCCTTTCATCAATTAAATTCAATATTTCTTCTGTTACCCAAGGATTTCTATTAGCCCTCGCCTTTTTACCTACTTAATCGTCTGCTGCCTTCACTACATCTCTCAGAGCTACCCATTCTTCTTCTACTGTATTTCTTTCCCCCATTCCTGTCAATTGTTCCCTTATGCTCTCCCTGAAACTCTCTACAACCTCTGGTTCTTTCAGTTTATCCAGGTGCCATCTCCTTAGATTCCCACCTTTTTGCAGTTTCTTCAGTTTCAATCTGCAGTTCATATCCAATAGATTGTGGTCAGAATCCACATCTGCCCCTGGAAATGTCTTACAATTTAAAACCTGGTTCCTAAATCTGTCTTACCATTATATAATCTACCTGATACTAAAAGGTATCTCCAGGATTCTTCCAGGTATACAACCTTCTTTTATGATTCTTGAACCACGTGTTAGCTATGATTAATTTATGCTCTGTGCAAAATTCTAGAAGGCGGCTTCCTCTTTCATTTCTTCCCCCCAACCCATATTCACCTATGTTTCCTTCTCTCCCTTTTCCTACTGACGAATTCCAGTCACCCATGACTTATTTTTTCGTCTCCCTTCACTACCTGAATAATTTCTTTTATCTCGTCATACACTTCATCTATTTCTTCATCATCTGCAGAGCTAGTTGGCATATAAACTCTTACTACTGTAGTAGGCATGGGCTTTGTGTCCATCTTGGCCACAATAATGCGTTCACTATGCTGTTTGTAGTAGTTAACCCGCACTCCTATTTTTTGATTCATTATTAAACCTACTCCTGCATTACCCCTATTTGATTTTGTGTTTATAACCCTGTAGTCACCTGACCAGAAGTCTTGTTCCTCCTGCCACCGAACTTCACTAATTCCCACTATATCTAACTTTAACTTACCATTTCCCTTTTTAAATTTTCTAACCTACCTGCCCGATTAAGGGATCTGACATTCCACGCTCCGATCCGTAGAACGCCAGTTTTCTTTCTCCTGATAACGACGTTCTCTTGAGTAGTCCCCGCCCGGAGATCCAAATGGGGGACTATTTTACCTCCCGAATATTTTACCCAAGAGGACGCCATCATCATTTAAACATACAGTAAAGCTGCATGTCCTCAGGAAAAATTACGGCTGTAGTTTCCCCTTGCTTTCAGCCGTTCGCAGTACCAGCACAGCAAGGCCGTTTTGGTTAATGTTACAAGGCCAGATCAGTCAATCATCCAGACTGTTGCCCCTGCAACTACTGAAAAGGCTGCTGCCCCTCTTCAGGAACCACATGTTTGTCTGGCCTCTCAACAGATACCCCTCCATTGTGGTTGCACCTACAGTACGGCCATCTGTATCGCTGAGGCACGCAAGCCTCCCCACCAACGGCAAGGTCCATGGTTCATGGGGGGGGGGGGGGGGGCGATGGAAGTTAACACCTTGAATTCGACTGAGCTTGTTATGAGGATTACCTAACATGATAAGCCTGAAGTGCCCATGATTGGTTGGCATGTGAGATTTTGAACAGCAAAGCTCCATTTCTCCTCTATTGCTGCAAACCTCCCCAAACCAATCTTCAGTATTTTCAACGAAAAACATTTGCTTCGTTGAAACTAAAGAGCCGCTGTGAGTGTGGGAACAAAGTAAGTTGAAAGTTCCTTGGCAAACACAGAGGCAGCAGAACACTGAACATAAGATTTTACTTTTTAAAAATTAAGGACAAACAGAGGCAACTATTAATAGTTTTTATCAATTATGGACCATCAACAAGTAAATCTGAACCTTGTCCAACCTCTCCATGCTTTCGTTAGTGAATCTGACACTACCAATTTTTTCTACATCAACAACAGGAATGTTTTGATCAAATTCTGATAAAGGCTAAATTTTGCACTTTATTGAGCACTACGTGGAGAATTTCAGTAACATTGCATGTTATTGTACAGCAATAATGAGCTTGTAGGGAACTTTGATTTCATGATGGCCGCATGTGTGCCTTTACCTGGCTGAAATGTTGGACATGAGCCGGAAAAACATCCACATGGGCAGGCCGTCTTCAGTTACAGAGAAGTATCCCATATCGAACATGGCTTTTAACTTTTAGAACTCCTTGCTAGTTTCGAGACTAGTTTCCATGGTACCTTACTCTCCTGAAGCTAAAACTGAAATTTCAAGATTCATATTCCGATACATGAAAATATAGACTCTTGTAATATAATTCCTATCAAATTACAGATAGCCTAATTCATTCGACTACATTTATCACATAGGGAAAGTTTCCCGAGAATATTTTGTGGTGAAAGTAAGGTCATAAAACTGGCACACGTCAAACTTTTCAATTTATCTGACCTAAACCTGATTTTTATTCCGGTAGCTTCAAATCTAATTTTCGCCCTTGGCAAAACAAATTTCAGAAAATATATAGTTTGCAGCACCAAAGATTAAAAGGAAGAGGTGCAGGTTATAATTTAACGGTTCGCCTACATGGACTGATGTTTTCCGTGACCTACAATATCAAAATCTCGTAGCTATACTTACCACAATGAAGTTCGTCAACTCCATCCGGGCAGTCTTTCTTATGGTCGCAGTGCTTTGCTTCCCGTATGCAGGCGCCGTTACTGCATTCAAAAAATCCAAACGGGCATTTAGCGCACACTGGAAGAGAGAAGAAAAAATTCGAAATCAGATTCTTAGACAGCTCTGTTTGCAGTTATTCCGTTTGAAATCTAGTTTGCTTTCGAAGCATGTGCAATCTCTTAACATCCACATTAACTTCGTGAAGATATGCTCACGATATGCCTGTGTTTTTTTCTTTTCAACTGTACGCCAGTCAGCGTTACGCAGGCATAGTTTTAGAGAACAGCAGCTAAATATTAATACGAGCTATTTTTCACACGTTTATTAGGCCGCTTTGTCTTTTCAGTACAAATTTTGCAATCTGAAACTCAATTCCCAGTTATGTAATGACTGAATAAAAACTGCTCAGAAGTGAATGGCAATGCCTCTCTCTCTCTCTCTCTCTCTCTCTCTCTCTCTCTCTCTCTCTCCCCCCCCCCCCCCCCCCCCACCCGTTTTCAAGTTCCTGTCGCGAATATCTCGCGTTAGGTGAGATTGCTGGTATATAAAAAACCAATATACTTTTTGAATGTGGTAAAAGTACATTTTTTAGCCCATGCTCATTCTTAAACCCGTATAGATAGGCCAGAAAATCTGAGCTTGTGAATTTTTAATAGCTATGACTACTTTTAAAATTTAAAGCGGAAAACGTGGGGAGCATGCAATAATAAGATTTTACAGCCTAAGAGAAAAATCAGACTAGTTCGTTCCCATCTGCAGTACAGCAACGCTGTTAGCGCACCGGTTTACAGGCACCAAGTTTTTCGTTTTAAGTTTTGCTAGTATCGTTTCCCAAGCGTTCGGTTAGACTTTTAAACTATAGTCTTTCTGCATTATGAGATGTAAATAAATGACCATCGAAAGGTAAACTAGTGTAAAAGTGCTGATTTTACCCTAAATTTTACTATAAAATTCTGAATTACTTCTAATCCGGAGACATACTGCCCTTGCCAACAGAACCAGTAGCAAAATAATTAGGACTGAGGTAACATCAAACTACGGCAACTTCTAAAAAGTTATTTTCACTCATCTGATTCACAGCTGGCAGCTTCCCCATATGAGACTTATCTATTCGCGCAAGGGTTAAAGCATTGTGTATAGTAATCTGAAATGTCTTTTGGATAACAATGGGACTTAACATCTGAGGTCATCAGTCCCCTAGAACTTAGAACTACTTACACCTAACTAATCTAAGGACATCACACACACATCCATGCCCGAGGCAGGATTGGAACCTGCGACCGTAGCAGTCACGGGGTCCCGGACTGAAGCGCCTAGAACCGCACGGCCACCGCTGCCACCAGCTACATATTTTCACCATTTTCCAACTTTTAAATTAAAGCTATTTGAAAGTTGACATATTACTATTTCCTTACCTTCTGCAACACCCACAAGTAGAAGCAGGAAAGCTGCTGCTAACTCCATTCTCCCTCCTGGACCATAACTCATCGTAGCTCTTTGACTGGTACTGGATACCTGTTTAAAATATTCTTGGTTTATACAGATAATATAAAATACAATCTCAATAGCAAGAAAAGCTTTTCTGGAATGGAGAACTATATCTTATTTAAATTTAAGTTTTATCAAGTTTTTTAGAGAAGTATTTTGAGTGTAACTTTGTGCTAAGGTAAAACAGACTAATGACAAGAAACGAATACAAACTTTAAATGTGCTCCAGAAGAACGCCGAAGATTAGGTGACTAGATGGGGAAACTGGGAGAAAAAATGAGGACCATCCAGAAAAGTATGACCATTTAGTTATAAAAAAATCGAAAGCAATGTTTATGAGAGAAATTATTTACATTAAGCTTCACTTTTCCACATAGTCGCCTACTTTTAAATATTGCCTCTGGTCGCGAACTTCAGAATTTCCTTCCACTCTTACTCAAAATTCACTTAGGCGGATCGTCACTGCATTCAGACGAAACTGCTTATGATCGCCAAGCACCTCATTCCTTTACAAGCTCGACTTGCTTCTTTAACAACTAAGCTTATCACACAAAGTATCGAGAAAATTCAAACCCCTCGCAACAAGAAAGGTAATGGCAAATCATCGTAAAGGTTCTTTCAGTGGATTTTACACGAAAATCCGCTAGGATCAATGTAAATCTTGAGAAAACTATAGGAGCCGTCCAAACCAGGAGGCGAGGAAGGGTCTGAAGGAATTTTTCTTCAGATCAGAGCCTACACAGACACACACACCACTGCTGCTGCAACTCAAATTGCTGGCTGGATCAGTTCCGATGGGAAGTTTTTAATCATCCATCCTACTGTCCAGATCTTGGGCCTAACGATTTCCAACTTTTCCGTAAAACTAAAGATCTTCTCGACTGTAAAAGTTTTGGGGGTGATAAGTTTGAGAAAACGGTGACCATGTGGCATATTGAACTGGTAATACTAGGGCACAACATGGGAATTCTGAAGCTCGTGAGCAAATAAGACAGATGTATAAGTGATTACGTAGAGAAGTTAAGGAAGCTTCACATAACTTTTCCAGAATAGTTTTTTTATTTTATTTTATTTTGAATAACAATTGGTTGGTTGGTTTGTTGGGGTGAAGGGGTGAGACTACAAAGGCCATCGGTCCCTGAATAACAATTGTCATTTCTGGGTGACCCTCATTTAGAACAACTTTAGTAAAAAGAATAGATCCTGAAGTTTAAAGAGTTTATTTACGTGTATATTTTTGGAGAGGTCTGAAGATTGTAGAGGGAGACGAAGATTTAAATCCTGTATGCAGTTTAGAGTGAATGAACCTACAGCGAATTAGACTTCAGCATTAATATAGCATTGAGGGACTGAAAGGCTGGTTTGATGACTCGGGCATCCTATTGGGCCACAAAACGTCTGAATTCTATTTTCTGACTTTTCCACAGCTTACTGGTTTTTATAACACAAATTTTCATGCTAACTTTCCGCGACACTTCATGTTCCTCTACAGCGCCTCCTAGATGGCAAATATTACACAATTTTTCCTGAAGTGCAATAAGATTGAAGTCTAGGGGTTACATTGAGCTTGTGCAATGCACTGAGAACAAAGTTGATATATTTTGCGCGCCCGAAAATAGGCGGTCTGTGGGCAGTATTGACAATATCCTATACTGTTTCGTGTGCTACACATTCTGCGGACATTTGCATTTAATGTGTGACGTCATCGACGTTGCGCGTGAGACATTTAAGATGGTCACAAAGCCAGGAGAGCATTATGACAGCGCATAGAGCTCTACAAACCTATGCCCATACCGTCTCAATATTTTACAATTAGGGGTAACTTCAATAACACTGGACAATACAGTTTCACAGTATTATTGCCTGTCTAAGTGCAACTTTAGCCATATCAGCTTGTTCTCAGATCTAAGGACACGTACAGCATTTAGAATAACTAGCTTTCACGTTGACAGAATTAAGGCTCTAAAGTACGTAGTTTATTTTAATCTCCTTGAAAAAGCTACTGTAATTTCCGCCAGTTTCGGAATCTGTCCTAGCACACAGCAACCTGTTCCATTACTATTATGCACTGACTGCATTTATCATATTTCCTACAGTTGTGACCGAATATAAAAAATTTTGGCTTCTTATTGCACTCATTAAGAACTATAATCTTGCGTCAAAGGTGTAAATCAGAGTTACAAACCATGTACCTAGAGCAGCGTAACTGACGGCGCACATATTACCCAGACGATAGTTCTCCCCTATTTAAGATTAGAGAGGTCTTAGTTGCTTCCCAAGTTTACACCGTTTGCAAACTTTAAAAAACTGACTCTCAAAATGAATATATATATATATATATATATATATATATATATATATATATATATATATATATATAAACTGTTCATGCAGTTAAACACCATCGCAAGGCGCGACATTTTAATTCACTGTAATTTTACTCCTAACTGTCACATACCATTCGATGTACCTGCACAATTTTATCATTCTACGACGCAGTTGAGGACATGTCATTTTGATGTGTGAAAACTAGCTTTAAAACTGAGATCAAATTACTACCCTCACTATACTCATACAGTATGAGCACTTTGCGTTTTCCAACTTTAAAAAACTGCAAACTTTTTTGTCCTTTTATCTATAGGTTGATTCGAAACTAATAATTAGTTTTGCGTATATAGCCCCTTAAGGGTTTACACGCTTAAGATATTTAATTCATTTCTAAAGCTATCAGTCGTTTGAAACTGCTTTGTACATGGGAGTTTGATTCCTTACAGAATCTAGAGTAAGGAGTTAATTAGTATTCCGTGTAATTCCTATGGCTCTTACGCGATATTACAATGGCTGCAGCGATTGGTGCACTGCCTTCCACGAAGGTCTTAGCATTTCCCCGACAAGTTTTTTTTTCCGAAAATCTGTTCCCTGAACACACCTCATACCGTTTCTAGTTGCTACGGCCTACGGTCGACAAATGAAGTTATGAAGTAGTTTCCTCAGGTACATTGTCTACTGCACATTTTTACTTCATAGGCATACTGAATAAAGGTGAAAAGCATTTTGCTGTTTAAAGTGCATAAGTGTTTGGAGTATGCGCCGAGATAGCCCAAGAGATCACAAATTTTTTTCTGTTCAAATTATGACAGCGCAGAAATTCACAGTTTAACGTAGTACTCTTTGCACTTTCGGCCTGTGAGCTGCAATAGATTTGTTTTACTACGCAGTAAAATGCTCCGCGCTGATTAAAAATCGAACTAAACTGCGTGTCACTAAAGTGTCTCCGTACATTTTATTGAGCGTATACCGTCGTACAAGGGTGTTTGCCTTTAACTGACAGCACAAACAGGCGAAGACACATTGCTGTTCCAATAAACTATTTGCGATAGTTCACTGGAAACAATTACACAACAATACGTAGTACCGTTCATGGCGATCTAATGTTGAATGGTAACTGCAGAAAAAACATAACGGGCTCAATTTTTATCCTTTAATCTAGTGAATCTAAGTATGATTGAGAATGTTCATTTCCGAACTACTTGCGGCTGCCACTTTGTGATTTATCTTGGACACAAGCTTGTTTAATATATTAGCAACAGAGCACATAACTCGGCCCGGAACCCCAAGCAGCAACTAAGTAAAGTCTACATGCATATTACTTTTGCGTCTTATTGCGTCCGCAAAAGACGTAGCTTTAGTTTAATTTTATTGTCTACAACAAAAATCTTTTAGTACTTACTGTATTTAAATAAGTATTCAACGATCCTTGAAAGGCTCCTGCAACATGTACGATTCTCTACCCTACACAATTCATTTACTGTTCGCATCTGCTGAATAAGCACTATTTACGAAGTTGCAAAGACCCAGAAAATTCCACGAGATAACGAAGCGACACCATGCAAAATAAGCGAACCACTTCTATGGGTCAGCCGAAAGAATTACAGACAAAACGTTTAACTGAGCGTTTGTTACGCTATCTTGTCCAGCTGGATTTCCAAGGACTTATCTTAAAAAAAACTTCCAAATTCTTAACTTCAAAGAAAGAAAGGAATTCAGTAGTCTATCGCAATTTATGTTTATTTGAGATCTCGATTTCAGTTATTGAATAGTTAACTGTGCGTATAATCCGACTCTTCAAGCTTTTGACAACACCTGTTACTATACCATTTTAACACGTACAAAGCCAGTTTCTACTTAACTACTTAGAATCTGGCTATGTATGTGTCAAAATCTTACAGTAACGCGTGTTGTCACAAGCCTTACGAGTTTGTGTACGCAGAGGATAAGTATTTAATAGACGAAATCTCTCTAGCCTTTTTGAAATATACCAGAGTCGCTGCGCTGAAATGTTCCGATGGAGTCTAACAGAGATAAAATTCTGAACCTCTTTCGACCATAAGCTTATAATATATTAATCAGCCTAACTTGCTCCAGATTGTTTTCCATTACTGTTTCCAAGTAGTGTTTGGAGGAAACAACTTCTAAAACACTGTTGTTACTCAGGAACAAATCTGCTCCTACTGGAGCAAAATCTCTTTGTATACAAAACTGACGCCGCAAACGTTCGCCTCTGGAACTTATTGTTAAGGTGAAATAAAGTAACGTTTAATACAGTCACTATAGAACCTGCTGACAATGTCTTTACGTCGAGGAACTACATTGAAGCTGCAGATCCGAACGAGGAAACGTACGTAATACAAGTATCAGACTTTAGCCGCAACACTATAAATGAATGTAGCGAAAGAAAGGTTACATGAAGCACCGTCTGACAGGCACTAACACGAGCCTGAGGGAGTGTAGCGAGTTAGTACTTTCCTGGAGAGCAACCGGCCACGCGAGACGAAGCGAAGCCCGCGGCGCTGTAGCACCAACTGAAAGGGCTTCTAGCGTTGTGTGCGACACTTGACCATTGTCTTGTTTACACTTGCTGCCGTACTTCTGATAGAGCTCTAGGAGGCATGTTTATCCCGCGTGTCGACACGTATTACAGGGATAGCAATTCACGTAAACCAAAGTATCAACACCCCTGTCCTCTCCAATATGCGACCCTAGTTGCCAATCTCTATATAAAAGGCAATGTCCTGACTCATCGGCCAGCCCAAACAGCCAAGGATAGAAATTTGATATTTGGTGAATATGCAGATCTTACACTGCAGGCGTCGTTTAAGAAGGGGTTTTTCGAAGTTCCAAATTACGGAGGTTAAATAGGGGATGACGGATTTTTCTGAAAAATGTCGCTCCAAAGGCAATTTTGAAGCTAGACCTACGAAAATTTTCTTTCTCGGTCAGAACTTAAGACCTACGTGTTTCAGGACTTTTGGAAATTCAGCCAATAAGGGGGTAAAATAGTGGACGAAATTTTTAAAATAATTACTAAGGAATTACTAATGGATTTTTAAAGGCTACATGTATGACCATTGGTATTTGACTTCTCAGAAATAAATACGTGTTTCAGTGTTTCTGGAAATTTAACACCCAACGAAGTGCATTACGGGATGAAAATTTAAGAAAATATTTCATTACATTAAAAAATTTTAAATCCACATTTATGAAAATCTGCATTTAACTTCTGTTAAATATAAAGAAATAGTTGCTAGGGGATGAAAGTTGTTGTGGAAGAACACAAAATGCATGATTAAAAAAAGCTTTGCACTCAGCTACCAGAATAGCTTTTTGGTCAAAAAAGAACATTTGGGAAAGACCACTCTTATGTGGACTTAATTAGCGTGAAAAGCTTAGATGTTGCTACACGGAGAGAATTTCGATTAAACAAAAAAAAGTCTCTCCAGGCCAGTGTCTACGCAAGCGAAGCAGCTGATGCTAAGCAGGGGATTTTTTTACGGAACGCTCTTTACCCTCGCTGGTGTAGTAATGCACTATTCCCTGCCGCACATATTTTCATGATAATTAAGGAAACATTTCAGTTCTAAGACTTCAGCACATAGTCGTCAGGGACAACATAATCCTCAAGTTTTTACGCCACAAATCTGCGTGGGACAGCTTGCCGCTGTTTGGCCATCGGCTAATAGGTAAACATTTTCCAGAAATCTTGCGTGATTATTGGCTTCGACTACACAATTTACTTTATGGCTTGAATAAAATAGTCCGGCTCGTGGTGAAAGTTGCATAAGGCATCCCCCTTTATTTTTTGTCGTTACTTACGATACATGTACATACTATGCATCAATATACTTTTCTGAAATTTGCCCATTAGCTTTATAGTTTTCATATAAGTGCGTGAAGTATGGCACGAATATAAACATTAGGCTACACTACATGTTTAACTGTTACCACAGCCTTTATCTAGCATTCATATTCGTTGCTTCAACTCAGATTATCACGTCGGCCGCTGTGGCCGAGCGGTTCTAGGCGCTTCAGTCCGGAACCACGCGGCTACTACGGTCGCAGATTCGAATCCTGCCTCGGGCATGGATGTGTGTTACATTCTTAGGTTAGTTAGGTTTAAGTAGTTGTAAGTCTAGGAGACTGATGACCTCAGATGTTAAATCTTATAGTTCTTAGGGTTATTTGAACCATCAGATTATCACCTTCCAACCCAGTCTAGATCTCCGGCTGTAATAACTATCATTTTCACCATAACCAAGCATTTTTTTGGGAGCGGGCCTCCATTATTACAGAAGCTCAGTTCATTTTGAATATCACAGACACTTGCCGACGCACTTTGAGAAGGCTTTTTAGTGAAAATATTACAGTAGATTAGTGTGTTATCCTATTGAGTACTCAGTTCTGGGGTTTTACTCCTACGTAAGGAGCTGCGATTTAGTAGCCATGATATAAGGCACCAGAAGTGTTAGGGTCTTAAATGGAGACCCCATGGGAAGTACAAATGGTAGAGAAAGTTTAATGCGATTATTTGGGAATAATGCAACGCTTCAGAGCTTACTTTCGTATCGGGTGCCACGGTCAAAAATATATTTAAAGCCAATTTCATTTAGCACACAAGTTATTAAAATCACTGTCAAACCATTGTTAGCTGATTTCTGTTGTCATTTTCAACTGCGTCCTTCTACACTCCAATTTACACGGTCAATCTTTGTGGGTACATAAAAATGCACGTCTGTCATTTTAATAAGCAGCAGCTGTCTTAGTAAACAGGAGCGAGAACGAATTTCTGTATTCATTAACACATTACAATAACGTTGCCGCCGTAGTGGCTACACGCGTTGAATTAGCGAGCATTGTTCTCTCGTGTTAATACAACAGTAACGTATTGAAGTGACAGTTTTACACGTTTACACGCCCAAAAAAAGGTGTGTGACTGAAGTACGGCCTTAAAAATGGTAAACAGCTGAAGTCAACTGTTCGTGGTATAAATTCTTTTACAACAGTCAAGCCGAAAAATGATTTTTTTTCACATGCAACGTTCCCCTGAAACCCCGTCGCGTAAATTTCGAGAGCCAGTATCCTAGGAATACAGTGCTGCAGTTCTGCTCCCACTGCTGTATTTCTTGTAGGAATCCTCAGAAATTAACAGGAAGCGTACAGAGGCATATAGGTTCATTTTTCCATCGCTCAATACGCGAAAGGAGAAAAAATTAATATTGGTACCACGTACTCTCCGCCATATACTACAGCGGCTTCCGGAGTTCGTGTGTTACAGAACCAATCTGGAATAAAAAGTAAATAAGTAATGTTTTAAGAAAAACGGAGGTTAGACATACCGTCTGTTGGATGTAATGAAGTGCTTGAATTATGTGGTTTAGAGAACAGTACAAAATTGCTGCAAGCACTCACTGCGGCAAAGTATACTTTTTAGAAGTAGATGGCCGCCTCTTCGGTACCGTGATTAAGTTATAGTTCGCGCTGTGTATAATAGCTATAAACCTCAAGTTCGGAACAACCTTTCGAAGTAGTATCTCAAATTCAGAGGCAAATGCCCTGGCCACCCATGTCTTAAGATGAACGGGGTGCTACTCGACACGGGAAAAATTGTACTTGAGCCAAGACGAGTACAAACACATACCTGTTACACGAGGTTCGGAATTTGAGTTTTATCTTAATTGTTTTGGAAGCTTAATCTGAAATGTGGCACAATTTGGAATGTGCCGCACAAACAGTTTGCTAATTATATTGATTCTGTTATTGCAATCCATTTTACCAGACTTGGGGGAGAAGGGCAAGATCGTTTGATATTTGCAAGTTTTCACGATAAATTTCGGAATTTTGTACAGTTCAAACACGTTTCCGCATTTAAACCTCGGATCTTTAATCCTGGCCAAGAAACTATGCCATGAAATTTAAAACCGTGACGAAGGATTTCAGTAGTGTAGTTTCTTAGATTGCTGACGAGATCTCGCATTCTCTAAACGAAAGTACTTTACTTGGATACTGTAATTATAGATCCTCTGCTGGAAACGCAGTAAACGTCACCCTAGCAGACCAGAGCACAGCAAGCTTGCACAACGACACACTGCAGTGTCAGCAGGATATAATGACCTGTGTGGCGTCGTACCAATACTTTCGCAGCCTTATCAACAACGCGCGTCGTAACAGTTCGACTACACTGACCTTGTCGCTTCTGCGCGTTTGGGGGAGGTCAGTTTGTTTAGCTGGCTGTAGTGTACTTCACTGGTCAAGGTGCAATTGAATGGGAGCAGCTTCGCACACTCAATCACAAAAAGTGCAATTAAGACCAAGTGCTTCCCATTTTCGGTTCTCCAAACGCTGTCAGAATTATATCTGCTAATAATTTTGCTTGGCATATTCCAATAATTCACAAAACAAGCAGTACTTAAAATTAAGGGAAAAAATTAAGAGGAAAAAGCTACACGACACGCGAAATTTGTAGAATGTTCCCTACAAATTAGCATAGAAAAACATTCACTGTTCTATTAATTTTTCCCTCAGTAACCACACAGATCTGTATGATCCCAAAAAACTTTAAAATCGTCGAAAACTTAGAATTTTATGACGGAGCTGCCGCAAACATTGAAACTAGCAACCCACACCAGCTTCCACGGCAGCTGGTCGACTGCACTGACGTAACGCAAACAAAGTAGATATAAAAACCTTCGTTATGAATCTATTTCCCAAAACCATACGAAAACCCCTTACAGTAGTTAGAGCTTAGCCCGAAAAGAAGTCCATAAAAACGTGCCGGAGATTAATTTTTAATATGGATACGCAAAATCCCACATCAGCTTAATGGATCATAACAAATCTCTTGCAACATAGCACAGATACCTTTCAAAACTTAGAGCAAATAACAAAGTATGCGTGAACTCACAGCAGACTAGTGTGTACCAAGCGCGCCGTGATTCGTAAGCCGCGTCCCGCCTCAGCGTTGGTGTTCGCTCGCCAAAGTGCGGCTCAGGACGGCTGCCAACAACTAAAACCGACAATTCCCTGGTAAGACGCTTATTTGCAACATATTCAATAAAATAATTTTCAATCATGAACGAAAGAGTCTAATAAGTGATAAATATTACGGAATGTTAGCTGTCAATTATAACATCCACGAGATAAATTTTAATTACTGTGTGACGAGAGGAAATTATGCCTCTAACAGTTATAAACATTATCTATCCGACATATGAAAAAAACAGTGAAATAAAACGATAATAAATATTAATTATTTATATAATATTTTATGATGCAATTGTACATATCGATGTGTATCATACAAAGTCAATGATAATTGTAAATTCCCTTTATGATCTGCGTATGTCTTCCTTTGTTTTTACCTTTTGTTGGTTGGCTTTTGTAGGTTGCGGACGCAAGACGCATATCAAACTCAGGTCTGTTAAGAAATTATAATTATTTGTTAACTATTACTCGAGAATAGAGTTCATTATTATTATAAATATGAGTGAATAATTACTTGTAACTTCAATTCGTCTCCCAATAAGCATTATCTGTGTTAATTATTTCTTTCCGCTGCAAGGAGCGCAGCCATTGATGATAAGCGATTTGTATCGCGTTTTTATCTGTGTTTCTTACGAAAGTATCAAAGGTTTGCTTGATGAAAATTAGTCTAAACAGTGCACAATATGAAAGGAAACTTTAATAAGCATTTCAAATACTTATCCTGTTAAAACGAAATTTGCTCTAACAATAGAAAGTCTCTATCAATTGTCTGACGCCATCTTATCATTTATCTCAGCGGCAAATTCAAATTACGCAACTCTGCAAACATAAATGCCGAAGGTAATAAAAATGTGTAAAAATAAATGTGCACCTGTGGTCCCGAACTCATTTTAATGAAAATAATTCGAATCAGATTAGTTCTTTAAAAAACAGTGCTCATAGCACGATCCATATAACAAACTTTTCTTGCTGATGTATGGAGCCGAAATTAATTACGCACGAGTTGCGAAGAATATTATTTCAGGTAACATACGTCAGTGTTGTGCGCGGCTGATATTCGGAGGTTTTAATGATCGTTTTCCTGAAAATAACTGTTTCCATTATAATCAATAGTTGTATAGAATCTGTTGTATGAACTGTGATTTAGTGACACTTACACAACTTACTGACAACACTTTAACACAATGTTAACTTGCAGTTCTTTAGCAACTTGACCAAATCTTTAGCCGGGGGAAAAAATTATTTCGTAATTAATCACTGTAATGAAATAACATTATCATTTTCATTTACGAATTAGTGAAACACCAAACCACTGAATAACACAGCGAACGCCACACAATATTAAAGCAGTTTGAAGGATGGCAAAAGATTGAATTGTTTACTTTTTTAGCACCTCAAAAAATATTAGCAGTACGATTCAGACTGTAAACTTGTCGTCATTACTTAACAGATAGCTATACAATCAATAAAAGGAAACGAATATAATGTATGTTTGGTTTAATGAAAGGCGTGAGAAGATACCTGTAATATTCCACAGTCAAATATGTACAGGGTAGAAGTAATTCGTCATGTATGGCAATCAAGGAGGTTAATTCGAATTTCGTTGACAGCAATGTAACATCAGTAAGTGTACAACTGTTTTATGACTTTTTCTGAGGAGGCTACGAAATGTTAAAAATATAAATGTATAATCATACGTCTGTTTTTCGTAGTAACAGAAGGGTTAGGTATGGCAAGTAAGGAATTTTCTAAATGGATCATGTAATAATACTGGGCTAGATTTTTAATTGCTCTGATAAGAGTCCGGTTTTGTAATATAGGTGACCTGAAGTGTAGTGAAATACCGACACTGCACTTCGTCTTTGAACAGTGACGCTTGTCGCAGACTGATATCATTAAGTTTAGTAAGAAACTATCACAGCTGTGTTGATGACACTATTATGGTGTCACAACTGGTTGCGTTAAAAATAATATCGGAAACGTTGTCAACAGTGTTCATAAGATATCCCCATTAGAATTGCACCAACATTATGACTTAAGAAGTCTGTATTATATAGCTCCTGTGCCTGACATTAAAGATAAATTCTGGAACTTGAGGATCATATAAACACTATGTCAACTGTCTGACAGAAGCATGGTGAATACTGAGAGCAGGCAACATGGTATGATGTATAAGCTAAACTATATCAGTATCGGTACATATATGGTTGTTCCATATTAATACAGGCCACCTGTGCTCAATATGATTCGATGTACACAAGATATGTAGTGTTAAACCTCCCAACAACATCTATCAACAAAATGGGAGACACAATTTGCTCATTGAAATCCAATATCAGTAGATACAAAGTACACACCACTTGTATTATGACATCAAGTGTGTTGGCCGTGCCAGCTTATATCACACTTGTCACTTCTCAGCATAATATGGAATTCAGGCTTGCTACTGATCAGTATGTTGTGACAAGCAAATTTCAAAACAGAACTAAAAAGCAAAATAAATATTATCAGTGCAGTGATAGAACTGTGTGTACATGTTGGATGTAACACACAACAATATTATATTATGGCTTAGAGCCAAAATCAAATATTGGTAGGTTCAGCCCATTGCCCTGTTAATAAGTACAAGGAATATCCCGAAGAAATACAGAGTGCTCCATAAACGTATATCACAATAACTGTTACATTACTATATTTAAAAAACCAAATCTTATAATTATTATTGGTAACTCACATTACATTTCCAAGAAATGACTTTTACAAAGAAAATACAAAAGTTGGCTCTGTTCTATGTGAACATTTCTTGTGAGTTCTACACAAAATAACAGAAGATCTTATAAGTATTTTAACAAAGTTCCAAACATTTAATCTCCAATAAAATAAATATTAAAACATAATGAACAGGTAAATCGGATTACAACATATGGTAACTCACATTACATTGTCACAGATCACAGTCAAACTTAAAATAACCATGGGAATTTACAACATTTGGAGGGTTCACTTTTCTGATAAGCTTGTCTTTGGTGTAACACATCTCATCTTTAATTTCAGGACACTTCCAAAACTTCCCATCTTTCATCATAATATCAACTTTAAACTCACCATTTTCAATTTTAGTAACATAACCAGGAAAATATGAATTGTCATATTTTACCACCACCCAGTCATCTACTTGTATATCTGGTGGTTTTTCTGTTCTGTTAGTGTTTTCCTCTGCAGCTGATGAAGTGGTGTCTCCTAAAACTTCATTATTATAGAGTTCCAAGTGATGAATTTTAGAAATGTTCAAGAAAGGCTTGCAGTTCTTGATTAAGGCCGAGAGATGTATTTTTTTTGCTTCTTTGGCTAAAGTCTTCTTCAGCCATAAGAACTGCTGTCATATTAGAAGAAGAATTCAACAATGCTTTTACAAAATCTGTTGCATTGTTTACAACTCATTTCCTGCTTTTCACATGAGACCAAACTTGGCATTTGACGGCCCCACCAATTCCATCTACTGGCCCCTTTCCATGAGAAGTTGCAAAGTACTTCCATCAAACAATGGAAAATCCAGGATGGAATGTAACAATGCCAGAGAAGGAAAGTTGCTACTCACCATATAGTGGAGATGCTGAGCCGTGACACGCACAATAAAAAGATTCACACAATCATAGCTTTCAGCCATTACGGCCTTTGTCACCAGTAGACACACACA
This sequence comes from Schistocerca americana, assembly GCF_021461395.2. Taxonomy (NCBI): domain Eukaryota; kingdom Metazoa; phylum Arthropoda; class Insecta; order Orthoptera; family Acrididae; genus Schistocerca; species Schistocerca americana. The sequence goes on along the minus strand of NC_060122.1, from coordinate 26,244,399 downwards.
CACACACACACACACACACACACACACACACACACACACACACACACATGCACACACACACTTGTACACACGTCTGCAGTCTCAGAGAGCTGAAACTACACTTTCATGTAATTATTTTGGCATGACTGTTACTTAGAACTTTCATAGCCTCTGCAATATATCTGTTTTTAAACTGGGAAGCAGGACCATGCGGCCAGATTGTAACTTCTCTGATGTTTTTGGTAGTTCTTCAAGAAGTCTATCAACATAGGGAATGAAAGTGTTTTTTATGTGGTCTGGATTATCAGATACCAACACGTAGGGGTGAGAAGTACCTGAATGCCAAATTATGGCAGTAAAAATACCGATTTGATTCTGTTGCCAATGTGCACTTTGAATTTCATCTCGACTTACACACGTAAAATTTTCAGAAAAATCGATTTGCATCATGGCAGTTAGCATCGTAGAAGGCAGTGATTCCTTACCACTCTGATAGTTCTTTGATTGTTCTCTCATAAAGTAGCAGTACTACAAAAATTTAGGTCCCATGGTAAGAATGTGATTAATAAGTTTCTGTAGTGTACCTTTTTCCTCTACTTTCAAAATTCTGCCATCACTCTCCTGCCACACATACCATTTCACACTGTACTCTTGTATGCCAATAAATAAATAATGAAGTTTAACTGCCAATAAATCTTTACATTTCATGCACTTTCCCAAACAACAATCGCCTGTAGGCTCTGCACATAGAAATTCTAGCCAGTTACTGGTCTACTTAGGTATTTGAGGTAGTATGCTATGAAGATAGTTAATAGCACAGATGAAATTCTTGTGACATCTGCAGAGGTACACATTGAGTTGAAGTTTATTGGCAAGCATGACATGTTTGGGTCTTAATTCTGCGAACTTACTTTTACCAATCACTTTGTCATTTTCATCACAAAATATTGCATGGGCGTCTTTCAAAGAAAACATCAAGTGTCGCACTTGCAACTTACTCTTGCCTCTTTCTCATCTTTTACAATCACAACATCTTTGCGTCCAGGGGCCTATCTGGTAATGTCATCCCTTTCATAGAATTTGCTCACTGCACTTATTATTTAATCACTTATTTTTTGTTTAGAGATTCTTTCTAGTTCTAAAGGGTCAATAAATGTATGATACAACCTTCTAGTAACACATTTTTATTTCCTGGGCGATGCTGGAAGTACATGTTTCACTTTTCAGATGCCTTTTCGCAATGAAGACCTATTTTTATATGGTGGAGAGGCAGAATTACTGGGTGTAGCTGCAGAAGCTTCCTTTAGCCACTTCCTGTACTTGGCAACTCTTTCTCTAACATTCTGTTTCCTGTCTGCAGCAATCCTTTCTTGTTCTCTTTTACTCAAACATTTTTCTGTTCCTGCTTCTCTTTCTGGAATTTTTTCATAGTTTCCTTGTGTTTGATTTTGTTGTTGTTGTTGTTGTTGTTGTTGTTGTGGTATTCAGTCCTGAGACTGGTTTGATGCAACTGTCCATGCTACTCTATCCTATGCAAGCTTCTTCATCTCCCAGTACCTACTGCAGCCTACATCCTTCTGAATCTGCTTAGTGTATTCATCTCTTGGTCTCCCTTTACGATTTTTACCCTCCAGGCTGCCCTCTAGCACTAAATTGGTGATCCTTTGATGCCTCAGAACATGTCCTACCAACCAATCCCTTCTTCTAGTCAAGATGTGCCACAAACTCCTCCCCAATTCTATTCAATACCCCCTCATTAGTTATGTGATCTACCCATCTAATCTTCAGCATTCTTCTGTAGCACCACATTTCGAAAGCTTCTATTCTCTTCTTGTCTAAACTATTTATCGTCCATGCTTCACTTCCATACATGGCTACACTCCATACAAATACTTTCAGAAACGACTTCCTGACACCTAAATCTATACTCGATGTTAACAAATTTCTCTTCTTCAGAAATGCTTTCCTTGCCAATTCCAGTCTACATTTTATATCCTCTCTACTTCGACCATCATCAGTTATTTTGCTCCCCAAATAGCAAAACTCCTTTACTACTTTAAGTGTCTCATTTCCTAATCTATTCCCTCAGCATCACCCAACTTAATTTGACTACATTCCATTATCCTCGTTTTGCTATTGTTAATGTTCATCTTATACCCTCCTTTCAAGACACTGTCCATTCCGTTCATCTGCTCTTCCAAGTCCTTTGCTGTCTCTGACAGAATAACAATGTCATCGGCGAACATCACAGTTTTTATTTCTTCTCCATGGATTTTAATACCTACTCCGAATTTCCTTTTGTTTCCTTTACTGATTGCTCAATATACAGATTGAATAGCATCGGCGAGAGGCTACAATCCTGTCTCACTCCCCTCCCAACCACTGCTTCCCTTTCATGCCCTTCGACTCTTCTGCCACCTGCTTTCTGTACAAATTGTAAATAGCCTTTCGCTCCCTGTATTTTACCCCTGCCACCTTCAGAATTTGAAAGAGAGTATTCCAGTCAACATTATCAAAAGGTTTCTTTAAGTGTACAAATGCTATAAACGTAGGTTTGGCTTTCCTTAATCTTTCTTCTAAGATAAGTCGTAGGGTCAGTATTGCCTCATGTGTTCCAACATTTCCATGGAATCCAAACTCATCTTCCCTGAGGTCGGCTTCAACTAGTTTTTCCATTCGTCTGTAAAGAACTCACGTTAGTATTTTGCAGCTGTGACTTATTAAACTGATAGTTCGGCAATTTTCACATTTGTCAACACCTGCTTTCTTTGGGATTGGAATTATTATATTCTTCTTGAAGTCTGAGGGAATTTCGCCTGTCTCATACATCTTGTTCACCAGATGGTAGAGTTTTGTCAGGACTGGCTCTCCCAAGGCTGTCAGTAGTTCTAATGGAATGTTGTCTACTCCCGGGGCCTTGTTTCGACTTAGGTCTTTCAGTGCTCTGTCAAACTCTCAGTATCTTATCTCCCATTTCATCTTCATCTATATCCTCTTCCATTTCTGTAATACTGTCCTCAAGAACATCGCCCCTGTATAGACCCTCTATATATTCCTTTCCCTCTTTTGCTTTCCCTTCTTTGCTTAGAACTGGGTTTCCATCTGAGCTCTTGATATTCATGCAAGTGGTTCTCTTTTCTCCAAAGGTCTCTTTAATTTTCCTGTAGGGAGTATCTATCTTACCCCTAGTGAGATAAGCCTCTACATCCTTAACATTTGTCCTCTAGCCATTCCTCCTTAGCCATTTTGCACTTCCTGTCAATCTCATTTTTGAGACGTTTGTACTCCTTCTTGCCTGCTTCACTTACTGCATTTTTGTATTTTCTCCTTTCATCAATTAAATTCAGTATCTCTTCTGTTATCCAAGGATTTCTACTAGCCCTCGTCTTTTTACCTGCTTGATCCTCTGCTGCCTTCACTATTTCACTCCTCAAAGCTACCCATTGTTCTTCTACTGCATTTCTTTCTCCCATTCCTGTCAATTATTGCCTTATGCTCTCCCTGAAACTCTCTACAACCTCTGGTTCTTTCAGTTTATCCGGGTCAACTCTCCTTAAATTTCCACGTTTTTGCAGTTTCTTCAGTTTTAATCTACAATACATAACCAATAGATTGTGGTCAGAGTCCACACCTGCCCCTGGAAATGAGTTATAATTTAGAACCTGCTTCCTAAATCTCTGTCTTACCATTATATAATCTATCTGAAACCTTCTAGTATCTCCAGGCTTCTTCCATGTATACAACCTTCTTTTATGATTCTTGAAGCAAGTGTTAGCTATGATTAAGTTATGCCCTGTGCAAAATTCTACCAGGTGGCTTCCTCTTTCATTTCTTACCCCCAATCCATATTCACCTACTATGTTTCCTTCTCTTCCTTTCCCTACTGTCGAAATCCAGTCACCCATGACTATTAAATTTTCATCTCCCTTCACTACCTGAATAATTTCTTTTATCTCATCATACATTTCATCAATTTCTTCATCATCTGCAGAGCTAGTTGGCATATAAACTTGTACTACTGTAGTAGGCATTGGCTTCGTGTCTATCTTGGCCACAATATTGCGTTCAATAATGTGTTCGTTATGCTGTTTGTAGTAGCTTACCCACACTCCTATTTTTTTATTTGTTATTAAACCTACTCCTGCATTACCCCTTTTTGATTTTGCATTTATAATCCTGTATTCACCTGAACAAAAGTCTTGTTCCTCCTGTCACCGAACTTAACTTTAATTTCCACTATATTTAGCTTTAACCTATCCATTTCTCTTTTAAAATTTTCTAACCTACCTGCCCGATTAAGGGATCTGACATTCCACGCTCCGATCCATAGAACGCCAGTTTTCTTTCTCCTGAAAATGACGTCCTCTTGAGTAGTCCCCGTCTGGAGATCCGAATGGGGGACTATTTTACCTCCGGAATATTTTACCCAAGAGGACGCTATTAATATTTAACCACACAGTAAAGCTGCACGCCTCGGGAAAAAAATTATTTTATACTCTCAGTATCTGCCTTCATCTTTCAATTTCTGCCTGTATCTTCTGATCTTTTCAGCTGCACTTAAAGGCATTCTGCAAAAATTGCAAATTGTTGTAAAGTAGAAACAGCTGTTCCCTATGAGGTTTTATATGGCATGTGGAGATAAATATACATTAAATATGTTGAAATATTGTGGTGTCACTGCCAGACACCACACTTGCTAGGTGGTAGCCTTTAAATCGGCCGCAGTCCGTTAGTATACGTCGGACCCACGTGTCGCCACTGTCAGTGATCGCAGACCAAGCGCCACCACACGACAGGTCTAGAGAGACGTACTAGCACGCGCCCCAGTTGTACAGCCGACGTTCACAGCAATGGTTCACTGACAAATACGCTCTCATTTGCCGAGACGATAATTAGCATAGCCTTCAGCTACATTTGCTACGACCTAGCAAGGCGCCGTATTCAATTGATAATTAATATTATGAAGCATGTACCGTAACGAGAGATGTTCTACAATTGTGGATTAAAGTTAAGTATTCTACCAGCTACCTCCTGTTTTGCTAGTCTTATTTCTCTGACCTGTTCCAGACCTCACGCCAATCTGCGTGAACTTAACGTGTGCCTTTCAGCTTCCTCTCGTTGTGACTTGGCTGTCTTACTAAGTCACAACAAATATATTGTTAGTTGTGTTGTATGTAATTCAGAACCAGTCCGACTGCTCAAAATTATAACTAATCCTACAATAATTATGGTAACTCATGTTACATAAATAAAGGTAACTCAAGTAATGTGAATTAAATATCCTATACCAGGAGAAGGCTTCCTGGAGGAAATATATTTGAGACACCAAATTATCAGGTACACTTACACGAAGGACAGCATGGCATATAAGTTTCTACACTTTTAATGTATTTTGTGAAAATCTTTAAAAAATTGGCATTTGGTAACTCATGTTAAACATTCTGGGTTAGGTTATATAAATGTTTTTGTATTTATCAAGCTTCAATTGTTTGCTTCTAAAAATATACCAAAAAGAAGAAATGTGTAAACCATAAAGAATTATTATAAATGTCATGATTTTTTCTTACCTTGAAATTGATCAAATCTTCTGCATGAACAAACTCAACAATATAGCCTTCAAAACAATGGCTCCCGCAAGTAAATAATAGGTTTTGGAGGGAAAAATCAATCTTGCCAACAAAATTCAATGCCCAACCTACATATGTAAGAGGGCAAAATATTTCCACAGAAAAATTAATTTCTTGATAATGATTTCTCATTTACATGGAATGACCCTCTACATGACTAAGAACATGATTAACAACCTTTTGTTTTAGGTATCCCCAAAGTAAATCTCCAGGTATCGACCTTGCAGAATACTACAGACTTCACTCAGCCTGTTTTCCTTCAGATGTAAAATTGAGACTGAATGTATTAAATGGTTTTCATTTTTGGCCATTTTGAAATCTTGTGTTCGGACTCTTCATGATTAGAGAGTTGTGAATCAGTTCTTGTCATTGGGCTCTTAGTATTTTTCAACCAGTGTTAAATGTACTTTTATCTGCAAGAGCTCATCTGCTTAGGCCAGTGTAAACTGAGAATTCCACCCTCGACTTGTATTTCCCAGTGACACTGGAAATTTGATATGCCTGTCTTTATCTGATACTTTTTTCCCCAAGGTTTTATAACTGCAATGGCAGAGAGCAAACAAACTCTTTGTGTTAAAAAAGGGGGAACAAATGGGATACTTAGTGTGCACTCTTGATGGAAGGTCGTGTCTTTGTGTTTCTTGCCATTCTTTTATTATCTTCTGTGTGCAGGGGAAATTACTAATGAGCAATGTGAATGGCTATTCAAATCTGAGAAATGATTTATCATGTTTTCTTCCCATCATTCATCACAGGAACCATTACTAATAGCAACAGGTGACAGAGAAGCCATGGATGCTGTAAGTGCTGTTTTATAGCTGAGAGCAAGTTTATTTACATCCAATATTAGAATACTATTTAGGAACCACTAGATGATATTCTTCCATAAAAAATAGTGATAATAAATAGAGAAACAACTTACCTTGGAATCTGGACGCTAAGTACCTCATCTGTTTCCTCTTTTTTAACTCAAAGAGTTTGCTTGTTCTCTATCAACACTGTTATAAATCCCTGGAAAGTGAAGAATCAGCATTATAATTAAAGGTGAAAGTAAGGGAGGTACAAATAGTGGTTTATTAAATTGTTTGCATAGTATTGAAAAGGAATGGCATTTCTCATTTGAAATTAAATGTTTGGTAGTGACATAAGTAATTATTGTTGAATTTGTTTAGAGAGACATTTATTGTGATCACTGGTTGGTAGAATATGCTTCATAATGATATTTACATCAGCAGTTGTCTTCAAATATGTAAACAAGGCCACAGTAGAACCAACAGAAGTATATTTTGATTCCAGCCTGAGGTCATTAGCTGTGTTACTTAATAGTTGACAATACTGTATGCATGCCATCATACAGATCTCAAGAATAAATTTCTATGTTGGCAGCACAGATGTAGCATAGCAGAGGTTACATGTTGGACATTGAGAGATTTCAGCAAATCTTGTTCCACTCAATTATAACACCTGTGATAGGGTATGTCATGGTCCTCAAATTACTTTGTTCCCCCGGTGGTGCTACTCCCACACAACTATTAATCTCACAGAGGCTCATGTTATGCAGTTTCAAACAGCCAGTAATGACCTGTGACCACCACCAGTGGAAATTAATGGTCGTACACTAAATGGAACATTCTATGTAAAATTTCTTGGCTATACTAGGTTATAAGATATCACTCATGTGCTTTGACCCATGACAGAGCTGTGCTGTGCTGTGATGTGTTATGTGACATCACTGAGCCATGAAGTGTTTCTTTTAGAAAAGAAGTGAAATGTTATTGTAGTGGGCGAGGCTATGAATACATGGCATGCTCTAGTGGTTTAATTATGTGATTGCAATGTGTTGGTGAGATATGTTATTGTGTCATTTAGTGTGATACAGTTGTCATGATGTGGAGCACACAAAATAACGTGGTGTCAAACTGGAATACATGGAGCAGAATGTTGTCATATAAAACAGAATATGTCATAAAATTTAAACTCTGCTCTGTGTAACTGTTGTGACTTGGCAAGACAGCCAAGCCACTATGAGATAGCCGAAAGGCACGCGTTTAAGCTCACACAGGCTGGCGTGAGGTCTGGAACCATTAAAGGAGTTGAGTCTAGTAAAAAAAGTACGTAGCTTCTGGAATACTTAACTTTAATCCATAATTGGTGAACATCGGTGTGACGGTACATGCATTACAAGATAAATAGCAAATGATAATGGCGCCTTGTTAGGTCATAGCAAATGACGTAGCTGAAGGCTGTGCTAACTATCGTCTTGGCAAATGAGAACGTAATTTGTCAGTTAACCATCGCTAGCAAAGTCGGCTGTACAACTGGGGCGAGTGCTAGGAAGTCTCTCTAGACCTGCCGTGTGGCGGCGCTCGGTCTGCAATCACTGATAGTGGCGACACGCGGGTCCGACGTATACTACCGGACCGCGGCCGATTTAAAGGCTACCACCTAGCAAGTGTGGTGTCTGGCGGTGACACCACAGTAACAATTAAGCAAGTGGATCAGTGGTTTTAATTAAATAAAGGGAGAAGATAGGTGGATCAGTGTTTGTTAATATATCAAACATGTGATTCTGATGTTTATAAACATTGATCCACCTACTTTCTCCGATGATTTAATTAAAACCACTGATCCACCGACTGATGACCTCAGAAGTTAAGTCCCATAGTGCTCAGAGCCATCTGAACTGATCCACCTACCTTATCCCATGATTTCATTGGAAAACATTGATTCATCTACCCTCTTCACATGATTTAATTAAAAACATTGATTCATCTACCTTCTGCCATGATTTAACTAAGAAACATGATCCATGTATGACAGCTTTTTACTTTGTAATGGGTTCCAGTGTCTTGTCCTATCCAACTTGTCATTTGTTATGTTCACTTCCCATAATTCCCAGTGCATACAGTTATCAACTATAACATAGCAACAGAAAAGATGCCAACACTGTAAGTTCACTGTTACTCTAGAGTTGAGCTATATAGGTGAACTGGAGATTGGGGTACCGGCATATGTAGTTGGAAGGAGGGTTTATTGGTATCCTGGTCAGGAGTTTAGCTAGATAGGTGAATTGGAGATTGAGGTACCAGCTATCATAGTTGTGTTAAGGGTATCCTGGTCTGGGGTTGAGCTGTGTAGGTTAACTGAAGATTGGGGTACGATGATCTTATGATGTGTTTTGTCGAGTTTATTTTTTGGCAGTATCAAGTGTTTTCCTTTTTCATGTTATTTGTATGTTTGTGGGTGTTATGATCGATGTTTTGGTAACCTTGTTGGATACACTTGAAACAAGGGTTTTTGGCACAGTTATGACATGGTTGTTCAAAGCAGATGGGTTGTATTCCAGTGTCTAATAACTCCAATTCCTTGAGCTCCAACTGAACAACAAATTAAAATGGAATCAACCTGTAGATAAGATAGTCAAAAAGCTCAGTGCAGATTGTCCGCCACTAGAAGTATTTCTCATTGTGTTGATCTCAAGACAGAAATGTTTGCTTATTTTGTTAGTGCTCTCATGGTCTGTTGTGCTGTGTGCCATTGTTGAAATAACTCGTGAATGATGGGAACTCAATGCAAAGAATTGCGGGTTGTCTGTCAGAAGCCAGTGAGAATGTTCACTCATAATTTTCCACAGTTCATAAATGATAGCATGTATTTTGTTCTACTAGATGAGAATTTAACCACATCTTTAGAATTTTCGACCAACTATTTCTGTGTCTGGCCAGCATTTCCAAAAAATAGCAGCTGCGACAGCTTTATCATTTCCTTCGTAAACATCTTGTATTGTGCACGTGTTGTACAGGAGGGGGCATACAAGTAGGTGGCTTGGGTCTTCTTCAACCCCACAGTTGCAAAATGTGTCAGTGCTCGCTGGAAGGATTCCCCATTTCTTCAGATTGGTCTTGCATTGGGGGATACCCACACTTAGGCGGTTGAGGGACCTCCATACAGGGTATTGTAGTTTTGCGCCAGGAGCTAGTTTTTCTTTTGGTGAGATGCCTATGAGCAGTGAGCTCTTCCATGCTGCAAGATGAATTGCCTCTAGTGCTCCCTCCAGTGCTACAGTCCTAGCACGGAAACTCTTGTGGGATTTAAGGCAGGATCTTGCTGCCTGATGACCATACAAAGGATGTTGGCAGTCATTCCCCTGCTTTGTTCTCTCATCATCTGCGGCTATGGTCCTCTGGATGTTGGGTGGGGCTATTCAATCAGATACAATTTCTGCACAGGTGTTGGTTTCAAGCATCCTGAGATGCTCGTTGACCGCAATGTCAACTTGCTTAGCATGGGCTCAAGCGTTCCACACAGGAGCAGCATACTCAGCGGCTGATACACAAAGTGCAAGTGCAGAAGTCCTTAGGAGGTGTGGATTGGCTCCCCTCTGCTGCCAATCGGCTTCTTAAGTATCCCATTCCGAGCAATGACTTTCTGTTTCACGTTTAGACATTGCTGCCTGTACGTTAGATCCTTGTCTACTGTGACACCAAGGTAGACTGGTGTTGGGCAATGTTTTAGTTGCTCCCTCACCATTTGATGGCCAGCTTTTGCTGTGCTTCCCTGTTTCATAAGTGGAAGGCACTCACTTGAGTTTTACTGGGATTGGGCTTCAGGTTGTTGGCATCACATTACCTGGACAGTACATCCATTGCTAAAGACAGTTTTCCCTCTAGTTCTTCAAAGGTTGGCCCCTGAACAGTTACTGCTGTGTCATCAGCATAGAAGAAAAGCCTACTACCTGCTGGTATTGGCTGATCATTTGTCTAGATATTGTACAGTCCTGGAGTAAGCTCACTGCCTTGAGGGAGATCATTTTTTTGCGTTTGCCACCCACTCCTCTTAAGCCGTAATGAAACTTGGAATGTTAGGTTCTGAAGGAAGGTGCTAATAAGGGATGTTATGGTCCTACTCAAGTTTGGATTTATCATTAAGTAGGGGTGGGAGTGGGAGGGCTAGGCCAAGTTCCAGGCGGTCAAGCAATACATGCTCTGACAGAGATAGCGAGTGGTGCACCTCAAATAGGCAACTCTCTTAACCCAAATACCTTTCCAAGGTACAAGGTACAGGATCATGGTTGGGTGCAGAACATTGGAAACCAATTTTGGCCCTGCAATGATCATAAATACAGACGTTTCTTATCTTCCCAAACCTTAAGTCCGAAGAATGTATATAAAAGGATATGCCAAAATTATGGTCACTATGCAATCAAACCAACAACCGGGGCACAATTCTCAATAATGATGCGTTAACTGTCAGACCTGTTGTGACCAAACATATATATAAAAGATTTAAACAGTACATATGTACATAAAACTAGAAAAATGTAATGAACCAAGCAACAAGCCCAGAATACTACAGCTGATGGCCGTAAGCTACCAGGTAAACCTGCTGCGGGTAAGACTATTAAATGCCCAGAATTATTTTACCTTTTAAATATTAACAGACATAGATAAACAACTAAGACAAGATAATCGTTGAAGCAACAAGTAGCAGGTGTTACTGACAACAGTAATACTTAGTAGCCAGACCTGCTGCATCCCAGCATATACATACATTACAAATAAGGAAGTTTAAACAGCAACATATATATAAAACTAGAACTATGTTATCTTGCTGACAATGCTATTAATCAGTTGCCAGATGTGCTGCGACCCAACATACACATACATGAAAGGGGCTTAAACAGCAAATATATATATATATATATATATTAAAAAACTAAAACTATATAATCAACCAAGTCACAAGCCCAGAGTACAACTGTTAGTGGCTGTAAAACATTTGGTAATAACAGTATTTTCAACTGTACACTGATTGAGCACTCTGTCGAAAGGCTCTTCTTGTGGCTTGCCATTAAACAAATTATGATTCAACGGTGCACATTAATAACAGGAAATATCAATGGCGCTCTTGCCACGTTATTAATAATCACATAGCAAAACAATGGTTCAAATGGCTCTGAGCACTATGGGACTTAACAGCTGTGGTCATCAGTCCCCAAGAACTTAGAACTACTTAAACGTAACTAACCTAAGGACATCACACACATCCATGCCCGAGGCAGGATTCAAACCTGCGACCGTAGCAGTCGCACGGTTCCGGACTGCGCGCCTAGAACCGCGAGACCACCGCGGCCGGCAATCACATAGCTATGACATATTTGGTTATAACAGTAATTACAACTGTACACTCATTGAATACTCAAGGGCATTCTGTCATAAGGCACTTCTTGTTGCTTGCTGTAAAACAAATTGTCATTCAAAGGTACACATTAACAACAACAGGACTATCAACGATGCTCTGTCGAAGGGTAGTAATATTGCCAACAGTATATAATGATCACAGAGCAATGACGTATTTGGTTATTACAGTAGTTTCAACTAACGCTCATTGAACACTCAAAGTCGCTCTGTCAAAAGGCTTCTCTTTTTGCTTGCCATTAAACAAATTGTCATTCAATGGTTCACGTTAACAACAGGAAAATTTGGGGAATACTACAAGAAAGCCACGAAACGAATCCATAAGATGCAAACTTGCAGATCAAGTTGACAATCTACCATTTAATGGTGAACACACACACACGTGACAACAGGCAGATTCAAACTGTCAAACAGTTTGAGTGTTGCTCTATCAGGAGGCAATCTTGCCAGTGGAACCTTGTGGGCAGCAAAATAAATAGCAAACAACTGGCACATATTAGCAACCAAGAGTCTAGTGTGCGTGAAGCAGCTTCGAATACCAACGGCCACAGTTTCACAGACCAACAGCCACAGTTTAAACCACCACTTCCTCTTTAAAGGGGGGGGGGGGGGGGTACAATGCATAATGAAAGACCACTCTTATCACAAGAATTTGGGTACTCAATAATACAAATGGCAGAATATCATGCCTCCAGGCACATCGCCTCACTGCCCTTCTGGATGAGTCGCAACACAAGCCGTAATGAGGCGTGGCTTCCCACCTCAAAACAACCCACAATATGATACAATCCTGCTCGTGAAACGCGCCCGTTCACGCGGGCCACCTAGCACCAACTGCCCATACGCTAGTACATCCTCTCTCTCCATAAGCCGCCAGCGATCACACACTATGCACCGTGACCCCCAGAGGAAGGAGAGCATGGCTCAACCTCCTCCTCCAAAGATGAAGTGGGGGGGAGGGGGGAAGAAATATCAACGGACAGCTTAGGCTTTAATTTTACTAACATGCACCCGAATGAACCTATTGTTAGCAAGATTTTAACCAGAAAGTTGACTGGACCCAGTGGACCTGTCATGGGCCAATAGAGCAGGGGTCAACTTACCAACACTATATGCTCCTCTGGCCACATGGGCGTTAAAGTTACATACAAAAACCTGATCCCCTACCTTTATTTGGACTGGGACCCTATCACGGTTCTAATGCAAGGTTGCGGGAGGTGTGCTCGCTTAATATTGCTCCTAAAGTTCTCCCAATTGCGCTTAATTTGATGCGGATCCAAACTTACGGGTAAGAGGTCTTCAATATTCCACAGATTGGCTAGGGGAGTATTAATTGGATAAGCTAGCCTGAGGAAGGTGGGGGCCACGCTGGAAGCCTCATGCTGAGCAGTATTAAAAGCAATATTGAGACATGGTTATGACGAATCCCACTTGTTCTGTGTGTTGGCATGATAAATAATTAAGACTGCCTTTAGGTTCTTGTTAACACGCTCAGCAAACGAAGTCTGGGGATAGTAAGGTGTGGTGGTAACGTGTTTGATGGCATTATTGAAGCGGCTAAAGGCATCCATGATGACCAAAATATAGCGGTTTCCATTCTTGCTCCTGGGTAAAAGTCCATGTGATCAATGAACGCCTTGTCCATGGGGGTAAACTCTTGGTCGGATTGCAGTAATCCCTGACGAATGTTATTTCCCAGTTTCTCGATTTTACAGGCCTCACATTGCCTAACTAATCAACGGACATCCTTATACATCGCGGGCCAGGTGACATGCTGGCACATTTTGGCGACCGTTTTGGCCACCCCTAAATGTATGCCTAGAAGTGAAGTATGAAAATATTTAAAGGTGGACTGAATGAGGCTCTGGGGGAAGCAAATCCTATCCTGATTGGACCTGCCGAACCACCGACATAGGACTCCTCTCTGTAAAGTATAACTGTGGACCTTCTCCCCATTCAACACAGCCTGCCTAATGGGCCCCAAGATGGGAACGTGCGACTGTTGCTCTTTGAGGTTAACAAATAGTTTAGGGATCTTGGACAGGGCAGATCCAATGAGGATAGCGTTCTGGCAGGTGTACTTTTTAAGATCTTCCCCTTTCTCCTCAAACATGTGACTCAGCGCATCGGCGATCTGGTTCTTGGCCCCTTTAATATGGTGAAACTTAAAAGGAAAGGCCGATATGCGTACTGCCCACCCAGCTATACGCCCAGTTTTTCTGGGCCTGGCTTAATGCCTGGTTATCCGTCTCGAGGTCGAACTCCCTACGCTCGAGATAGCATTTAAACTTCTCGAGAGCAAACAAAACAGTGAGACTTTCACATTTGTACATGGAGTACTTCAATTCAACCTTGGACAGACACCTAGAGGTGAAGGCAACAGAAGTCTATCCCCTTCAATTTTCTGCAGGAGGACGGCAGCAATGCCGGTGCTTGATGCGTTGGTCTGGACAATGAATCAGTGATTGAAGTCAGGGATGGCAATTTTTAGGGTGTCAAAGGTGGCTTGTTGACTCTCTCCCCAAATAAAGCTCACTCCTTTCTTGCGTAAGTTGTTAAGTGGGGCAGCCAGCTGAGCAAACTTCGGCGCAAACTTCCTGTAATAATTGGCCATCCCAATTAAACTTGTGACGTCCTTCTTACTGGTGGGCGGGGGAAAATTTCTAATACTGGTGGTCGGCTCCTGATCATTGCGGATTCCATCATGATAAACCAAATGCCCGACGGAGGGAAATTTGTTCTCTGGCCAAGGCGATCTTGGACAGTTTAACCATCACACCAGCCCCCCGCAATCTCTCCAGAACCAGGGTGTATACGACCCGGGAGATCCGGGAAAAACCCGGGAATTTTTTCATCCGGGAGAAAACCGGGAAAAGCCCGGGAATTATTTAGAATTCCGGGAATTTTTAATTGTTTTACTTTTTAGTTACATTTTTGTAACTTTGACTAATAAGAACCAATACTCTAACAAAGAATATTATTGTATCTCGCTACTGCAGAATGATACTGCAGCAATAAAACACGAACGAGAGAAAAAACGAAAAGAAAACTTGAGTTGCAAAGGAAATGCACCATGTACAAGAACAAAACACAGTACTCATACGAGTGTCTGCCAACAGCAAAATGTGTCATAGCTTTTAGGAAGACTATGCAGTCTTTCATAACAACAAATCGCCTCCGATGAGCGTGACGTCACAACTGTTTACAAAAGATATGTTTGAGCAACTGTGAGCGAGCTTATGCGCATGTGCAGTTGAGTCGTGTGTGAGTAGTACCTTCTCCCGCCTGGTTACAGAAGCGTGGCAGTTAGCTGAACAAGCAATTGCAGCAAGCAGCCAGATGCTATCCAGAAAAATTTTGCTGGTGCGCCTAAGCTGGCAGATTCACGTATGCGCGACAGGCCCGGAACTAGGGGGCGGGGGCAAACAGGGGTATCTGCCCCCAGTGGCAGTTTCAGGGACGGGGGGGGGGGGGGGGGGGGGGCGGGGGCGCCAGATTCATATTATTGAGGAAAAAGACCTTGTTTCACAAAGCGCCCAGCATACGTCGCATCTAGAAATAAACTTTCCTGTACACAAAAGAGGACGGGTCTATACGAGCGGAGCGAATAAAGCCGAAAGGGTGAATGACAATCGCTGTTTGTGGTTGACTGGGTTTGCACATGATCAGCGTTGTTATAATTACTAGCGAATCCATAGATTCATACTACCAGAGTGGAAATAAACGACTAACAGGAATAACAGGCAACTAAGATTACGTATTGTCTTCTCATGTATCCAAGAAAATGAAATTTTGACAAAACATTTTTGGCCAGAGCGCTGCACTACTAAGGGCCAGTTACACAGTCCCCGGCTAGCAGGCGCTAAATTTCTATTCTGGGAGTAGCGCGGAAGACGTGTTGTACGAACACATAATAACGTCTAACTGGAAAACAAATGCGGGATAACTAAACCGGTGATTGTGGCAGGATTAGTGAAGTTAACCAGAGAATCTATTTTGACACTAGCAGGAACAGTTACAGAATTAGTGATGCCAAGATTGTTTGTTAGAACGAGGAAGGAGAAGAAACGGAGACTCTCACAAATTACGGAAGAATATGACGATTCCAAATTTTTATAATTTCGTACTATTACTTTTCGATCTCATGGTTCAAAAGCTAGAGAGTATGAATGAAATGTGAAACTATTTCCTAACATAAAACTTTTTGCTTGTAATATGCCTAAGAGGCATTTGATATTGGTACTTCGTGAATTATATTCTGTCGTGTTATAAAAATGACCGTTTGTGCCAAACCAGTCTCCTTTATTTGGTGTGTGTAACAATTGCTGCAATATTAGGCAGGCCTATTTCGTTTTATCTAGCACACAGTGACAAAATACACGTAATCAGATCGAGAAACCACACCAGTCTTGGGTACTATTTGTATTAACAGCTTTTCTGGTAGTAGAGAACGACATTTCGTTTTTTCGTGTACCAAAACGTTGACGAACTTTGATGAGGAAATAGATTATTTCCCAGACAGGAAAGTACGCCACATAAAGCCGTGGTAAGATTAGAGAGAAAAAAATGCTATGACTGAAGGATTGAGGAAATGTGTACTGTGTTGCTTGTCTCTTGTCTTTACTCGTTTTATGTATACAAAATTTAATTTTATGTCACTCGAAACAGCAGTTATTAGCTAATCGGCAGTAAAGGCTGCAAATTTTCTGAAGAATTCTTGCTCTCCCGGTTACAAATAATCCCATCCACTATTAATTGCGAGATTTTTTAATTGGGGCAAGATGTCAAACCGGCCGACTCGGAGCAGGAGAGGCACCACAGGACATTTTAATTTCCACTGTCCTGAATATAGTTTGATAGCACGCATTACAAAATATTACACGTTTGAATTTCACAGAGCGAAATACAGTGACGTGCGGTGGAAGAATGCTATGTGAAGAGGCGTGGCACTGCCCTTCGGCACACTTAAGACGAAATAACATGTCTTACATAAAACATATATGATCGAGGGAACGTATCAGACTCATCACAAAGATATGCGCTACAAAATGAACATATTTTTGAAAAGTCGATTTTTTTCTTAAAATTTTTGGCGTCCTACCTCAAACGCTCGAGGGAGGGGGAGCGCCACTATCTAATATTGCCCCGGGTTCGGAAATATCGTAGATCCGGACCTGATGCGCAGAGCAGTCAAGAGTTGTAGTGGATAGCTGGTACTCTCCACGTGACCCGTGATTTTGCTGTTTCCTCTTCGTTTATTGCTCTCACGTCAAACGAAAGCAAAACGGATTTCTGTGGCCGGAAGCTATCAAGTGAATTAAAATACATTCACATAATTACGGAAGGCTAAAATATGTTATTAGTTTCAGATTTTATTTTGTTTCCACCTTTCTGACAGTCAAGCGTTAATTGCCTTGCAGAACAATGAAGTTATTTTTGTTGGTTTGTTAAAGAAATTTGACTTTTCTTAATCTTTTCTGCTGAGACAGTCAATTTATTTGATACGAAGTGTTTTTCAACTGTTCGCTACATTTCAAGTTCACGTTTTCATCTTCTAGCGAGTATGGCATTATGCCATAATAAAGAGCCAAACACGAGATAATGCGATACTGGTACTCCAAGAAAATTTACATCTGAATCTGGACATACGAATGTGCACTTTAAGCCGAATTATGCATTTTAGTATGGTTCACAAAATTCCCATTCTCTTGGAGTATCCTCTAATGTGTTGTTTCTTTTATGAGATAATATAAGATCTTTTGATGTTTTACATGTACGAACGTACGCGGGGACGCCTGTCATCTGGCGCAACTGCTGAAACAAATCTATTTCTAACAGGTCGCGGGAAAATATTCCGAATGGTTGTTTGAAAAGCGTTACTTTCAAGTAAATTAAATTATCTTTTACACAAGATGAACTCTGTGCGCGAATGTCCGATGAATTTCTTAAATCACAGAGCATTTGACTCTCATTCAAAATTCAAATCTTTGAGGACGACCATTTAGAATATTTTCGAGCCCAGAACATCAGACATTCATGTCTTTGTTAAAAATTTTACTGGTACATTTGTGTGCGCAAAAAATATCAACATTATGTGTGAAAGCTTCACTTCTCTTGCAGCTTATTAATCTCAGAGCCCAATATTATACGTGAAAGCTTTTCTTTTCTTGTAGGAACACTATTTTCATTAATTTAAACCATTACCTTTTCCTATTTGTGCGTTTGCCTTAGTTAACAATGATGTTGCTATTGGCTGACTACATCACGAGTCCTGTGGTCTGAATATCCGCTGATATTGGCTGGCGAGATCGCTTGACATGAGCTACGACTGGCTTAACAAAGCTCATCGCAATCTCGACTTCAATCCTTCGGAAAGTAACATGCGGTGTTTGGTGGAATTCGGATTTATACTTACGTAATACGAACATATGCAGTGTACATGTTGCTGCACATCAGACATCTTTCCAAAACGTTTTCTAAAGTGCCTGGAAATTCTACGCCGGTGTATAAAACCACAAGCACTGAAATGACTGATAAGTGTTACAGTTCCGACGATAAGTATACTGTTACTTAACACGGAAAATTGTGTATTTTCTTTCCGGGAGAAAGTGATTTTTAAACCGGGAAAAATCATGGAATTTTTTATCCTCGTTCACGTATACACCCTGAGAACAGATGCCAAATTATTTAAATGTTTGTCAAAAGTTTTACTGTAGATGACTACGTCATCCAAATAATTATAAAGGAATTCAAACTTGATATCACCAAATCAGCATGGGTTTCGAAAAAGACGGTCGTGTGAAACCCAGCTCGCGCTATTCGTCCACGAGACTCAGAGGGCCATAGACGCGGGTTCACAGGCAGATGCCATGTTTCTTGACTTCCGCAAGGCGTTCGATACAGTTCCCCACAGTCGTTTAATGAACAAAGTAAGGGCATATGGACTATCAGACCAATTGTGTGATAGGATTGAAGAGTTGCTACAAACAGAACGCAGCATGTCATTCTCAGTGGAGAGAAGTCTTCCGAAGTGAGAAAACAGACTCGTGGCGATAACATATTAGACCTTCTGGTGACACAGACCCGAACTGTTTGAAACAGTTAACGCAGAACAGGGAATCAGCGAGCATAAAGTGATTACTGCATCGATGATTTCAGCCGTAAATAGAAATATTAAAGAAGGTAGGAAGATTTTTCTGTTTAGCAAAAGTGACAAAAAGCAGATATCAGAGTACCTGACGGCTCAACACAAAAGTTTTGTGTCAAGTAGAGATAGTGTTGAGGATCAGGGGACAAAGTTCAAAACCATCGTACAATATGCATTAGATGAGTATGTGCCAAGCAAGATCGTAAGAGATAGAAAAGAGCCACCGTGGTACAACAACCGAGTTAGAAAACTGCTGCGGAAGCAAAGGGAACTTCACAGCAAACATAAACATAGCCAAAGCCTTGCAGACAAACAAAAATTACGCGAAGCGAAATGTAGTGTGAGGAGGGCTATGCGAGAGGCGTTCAATGAATTCGAAAGTAATGTTCTATGTACTGACTTGACAAAAAATCATAAGAAATTTTGGTCTTATCTCAAAGCGGTAGGTGGATCAAAACAAAATGTCCAGACACTCTGTGACCAACATGGTTCTGAAACAGAGGATGACAGACTAAAGGCCGAAATACTAAATGTCTTTTTCCAAAGCTGTTTCACAGAGGAAGACTGCACTGTTGTTTCTTCTATAGATTGTCGCACAGATGACAAAATGATAGATATCGAAATAGACGACAGAGGGATAGAGAAACAATTAAAATTCCTCAAAAGAGGAAAGGCCGCTGGACCTGATGGGATACCAGTTCGATTTTACACAGAGTACGCGAAGGAACTTGCCCCCCTTCTTGCAGCGGTGTACCGCAGGTCTCTAGAAGAGCGTAGCGTTCCAAAGGATTGGAAAAGGGCACAGGTCATCCCCGTTTTCAAGAAGGGACGTCGAACTGATGTGCAGAACTATAGGCCTATATCTCTAACGTCGATCAGTTGTAGAATTTTGGAACACGTATTATATTCGAGGATAATGACTTTTCTGGAGACTAGAAATGTACTCTGTAGGAATCAGCATGGATTTCGAAAAAGACGTTCGTGTGAAAGCCAGCTCGCGCTATTCGTCCACGAGAGTCAGAGGGCCATAGTCACGGGTTCACAGGCAGATGCCGTGTTTCTTGACTTCCGCAAGGCGTTCGATACAGTTACCCACCGTCGTTTAATGAACAAAGTAAGAGCATATGGACTGTCAGACCAATTGTGTGATTGGATTAAAGAGTTCCTAGATTACAGAACGCAGCATGTCATTCTCAATGGAGAGAAGTCTTCCGAAGTAAGAGCGATTTCAGGTCTGCCGCAAGGGTGTGTCGTAGGACCGTTGCTATTCACAATATACGTAAATGACCTTGTGGATGACATCGGAAGTTCACTGAGGCTTTTTTCGGATGATGGTGTGGTATATCGAGAGGTTGTAACAATGGAAAATTGTACTGAAACGCAGGAGGATCTGCAGTGAATTGATGCATGGTGCAGGGAATGGCAATTGAATCTCAATGTAGACAAGTATAATGTGCTGCGAATACATATAAAGAAAGATCCCTTATCATTTAGCTACAATATAGCAGGTCAGCAACTGGAAGCAGTTAATCCCATAAATTATCTGGGAGTACACATTAGGAGTGATTTAAAATGGAATGATCATATACAGTTGATCGTCGGTAAAGCAGATGCCAGACTGAGATTCACTGGAAGAATCGTAAGGAAATGCAATCCGAAAACAAAGGAAGTAGGTTACAGTATGCTTGTTCGCCCACTGCTTGAATACTGCTCAGCAGTGTGGGATCCGTACCAGATAGGGTTGATAGAAGAGATAGAGAAGATCCAACGGCGAGCAGCGCGCTTCGTTACAGGATCATTTAGTAATCGCGAAAGCGTTACGGAGTTGATAGATAAACTCCAGTGGAAGACTCTGCAGGAGAGACGCTCAGTAGCTCGGTACGGGCTTTTGTTGAAGTTTGGAGAACATACCTTCACCGAAGAGTCAAGCAGTATATTGCTCCCTCCTGCATATATCTCGCGAAGGGACCATGAGGATAAAATCAGAGAGATTAGAGCCCACACAGAGGCATACCGGCAATCCTTCTTTCCACGAACAATACGAGACTAGAATAGAAGGGAGAACCAATAGAGGTACTCAAGGTACCCTCCGCCACACACCGTCAGGTGGCTTGCGGAGTATGGATGTAGATGTAGATACACTGTCCAACAGGAGAGATAGAACAGTGGCTCCAGTCAACAATCCGAATGGGATCGGTTAAATTCAAAAAGATTCCATCTGATGTTATGCCTGAGTCAAGTCGAGGACGGAAAAATACCTAGTGCCAGCAAACCAGGTGAAGCAGTTATGAAGGTCAGGAAGAGGAATGGACACCAGAGCCACCTTCTGGTTAAGTTGCAGGTAGTCGACAAGAGGCTGGTAACGTCGTCCCTGAGGCTTCGGGACTTAGAACATTGGGGAAGCGTAACGGGAGGTAGAAGGTCTGATAACCACATCACGCAACATAGAGTTGACCTTCTGGTGTAAGATCTGCATTTTAGGAGGGGTAACCGATAGGGGGCTTGGTGCACCGGGACATCAACAACCAAGTGAATTCTATACTCTATCCTATTGATTACTCCGAATTTGTTGATAAGAACATCAGGATAACGTTGGTCCACCTCAAACAGTTGTTGGGCTTGGGGCCTCTAGAGGTGACCGAGCTGAAACTCAGATGAAACAGCGTTGACCAGCAATGGATGCCACTGACTGAGCTCACAGGAACGAAACCCTATTTTCTGGTAGCGGCAAAATTTAAAGGAAAAGGTCCTGCTGTTGATGTCACGGATAAATCCGGCGTGCTGAATAAAATCGCTGCCAAGGAACAGGGTAATGGGAAGTTTTCTCACCAACAGTAGCTGTACCGGCCAGGAAAAACCTGCCACAGACAACTTGACCGATACCCCTCCCACCAGGGGCAACCTCTGTCCGTTAACTGCTTGACACCTCTGAAAACAGGGAGATGGGGGGTGACAACTTATAGATCCTACAAAGTTCAAGATGCCAGTCCAGATCGAGCAGCGACACTGCGTTCCTGGAGTGAAGGAGACCACAAACAGGCTCCTGATTGAGTAGAGCACAGAGAAAGGGAAGTTTCGAGGAATTAATTGTTCCGACATGAGCACAGCCTTTCGGTAATATAGAACGGTAGTCCCCCTCCCCACTGTTTCCTCTGATGTCATCGACCTCTTTTGCCCCCTCGCTGCTCAGGGCAACTCCTGACGAGATGGGCGTCAGATCCGCATGTGAAACAACTCCTGTCAGTTAATGACTGATGAGACAATTGTGCTATCTCAGTGCCCTGGTCGTGGCACCACTAAGGCCTCTCTGCTCATCTGCAACCCTAAGGGCCTCTTTAGAGGTAGCCAACATGGATAACTTGGAGTAGCTAGTAGGCTTCCCAGCGAACTGCGCCCTTGATCAGTCCTCAGGTCTCATTCTCTGCAGAATAACCTCCACACTCCACTGTTTGGCAACCTCCATACTTAAGGCGCGTTCAGCAGTACGAACTCAGTCGATATATTGTACTAAAGGTTCAGATGGTTCCTGAATATGCCAATTATACTGGCGCTCCAATTCATTGTGGGGACGAGGTGAAAGCTTGGATGTAATAATAGTCCACTGGAGGTAGGCAAGGGTAGGTTGTTCTCGCAGTACTTCTAAGAAGAGCCCAGACTGGGTCCCCACACTGAGCAGATACAACAAGCGCAAAATGGTAGCTTCCGGCACACCCAATGCCTCAGCATGCAGCTGGAGACGCATGACCAACCAGGGGAAATGTTGAATTTGGTCGATACTGTCAATGACGAGCTGGGTGACATCTCTGAGCAAATGGGTGACCAAGTTCAGCAGTCTGGCAGACTGTACCGTCACCTCTCCCTGTGGTATGCCAGCTGCCTGGCTGGAGTGTTTGGTTATGCATAACTTCAAATTCTTCCTCTATCCCAATAGTACTGGCTTTGGCTCGTAACTGAGTAATTCTGCTAGCTAACTCGTCTGTCTCTTCCTTGGACCATTTATCGCTTTGCACAGAGCTAAAATCACCTGATCTGGCCTGCCAGTGACAAAGCTGGGCCTGAATTCTTGCCCGTTGTTTTGGAGTGACTTCAGTACTCTCCAAAAAACTCAAGTTCTGCTCAAGCTGGTCAACAGCCTGCTCAATCAAAGGTATAAGGTGGTCAACCTTCCCCAGGATGTCAGGAGAAATGACAATTGGCTCGTGTAATGTAGCCCGCAGCCTATTTACTAACTCAGTTACGGTCCCTTGGGTTGACTGTTGATGAAAGGTGAGCTCATAACACAGATGATCAATTTTTAAGTATGACAACCCTGGACAGCTCCTGGCAGCCATGCTTGTGTGAAACCCGACATGCTCCGCTCGTAACTCAGACATAACCACGCTCTGCTACCATTGATATGGTCCTACTCAAGTGTGGATTTATCGTTAAGTAGGAGTGGGAGGGCAAGTTCCAGGGAATCGAGGAATACAGGCTCTGACAGAGATAGCGAGTGCCACGCCTCAAATAGGCAACTCTATTAACCCAAATACCTGTCCAAGGTACAAGGTGCAGAATCATGGTTGGGTGCAGAACATTGGAAACTAACTGTGGCCCTGCAATGATCATAAATACAGACGTTTCTTATCTTCCCAAACCTTAAGTCCAAAGAATGTATATAAAAGGATATACCAAAATTATGGTCACTATGCAATCAAACCAATAACCAGGGGACAATTCTCAATAATGATGGGTTAATGTCCAATAATGATGGGTTAATTGTCAGACCTGTTGTGACCAAACATATACGTAAAAGATTTAAACAGTACATATGTACATAAAACTAGAAAAATGTAATGAACCAAGCAACAAGCCCAGAATACTACAGCTGATGGCTGTAAGCTACCAGGTAAACCTGCTGCGGGTAAGGCTATTAAATGTTTGGTGAAGACAACCAGCATCGCACGCGGAGTGCAAGCTGAGCTTAATATCTGCAGCATAGTGCCCAGAGTCGATCGCGGTCCTCTGGTTTGGAGCCGTGTGGAGGGTCTAAACCAGAGGCTCAGACGACTCTGCGACTATAATGGTTGCAAATTCATCGACCTCCGTTATTGGGTGGAGAACTGTAGGGCCCCCCTAGACAGGTCAGGCGTGCACTACACACCGGAAGCAGCTACTAGGGTAGCAGAGTACGTGTGGCGTGCACACGGGGGTTTTTTAGGTTAGAGGGACCCCCCCTTGGGCGAAACGATAAAATACCTGACGGCTTACCAGAGAGGACATTATCATCGTTGATAAAGAACGTCCGTCCTCAGAGACCAAAAACAGGAAAAGTTAACGTAATATTGGTAAACTGCAGGAGTATCCAGGGCAAGGTTCCTGAATTAGTATCTCTTATTGAAGGAAATAGTGCGCATATAGTATTAGGAACGGAAAGTTGGTTAAAACCGGAAGTGAACAGTAACGAAATCCTAGACACAGAATGGAATATATACCGCAAGGATAGGATAAACGCCAATGGTGGAGGAGTATTTATAGCAGTAAAGAATTCAATAATATCCAGTGAAGTTATTAGCGAATGCGAATGTGAAATAATCTGGGTTAAGTTAAGTATCAAAGGTGGGTCAGATATGATAGTCGGATGTTTCTATAGACCACCTGCATCAGCAACCGTAGTAGTTGAGCGCCTCAGAGAGAACCTGCAGAACGTCGTGAAGAAGTTTCGTGATCATACTATTGTAATAGGGGGAGACTTCAATCTACCAGGTATAGAATGGGATAGTCACACAATCAGAACTGGAGCCAGGGACAGAGACTCTTGTGACATTATCCTGACTGCCTTGTCCGAGAATTACTTCGAGCAGATAGTTAGAGAACCAACTCGTGAAGCTAACGTTTTAGACCTCATAGCAACAAATAGACCGGAACTTTTCGACTCCGTGAATGTAGAAGAGGGTATCAGTGATCATAAGTCAGTGGTTGCATCAATGACTACAAGTGTAATAAGAAATGCCAAGAAAGGAAGGAAAATATATCTGCTTAACAAGAGTGATAGGGCACAAATCGCAGAATATCTGAGTGACCACCATCAAACGTTCATTTCTGAGGAAGAGGATGTGGAACAAAAATGGAAAAAATTCAGAAACATCGTCCAGTACGCCTTAGATAAGTTCGTACCGACTAAGGTCCAAAGCGAGGGGAAAGATCCACCGTGGTATAACAATCATGTACGAAAGGTACTACGGAAACAAAGAAAGCTTCATCATAGGTTTAAGAGTAGTCGAATCATAGCTGATAAGGAAAAGCTGAACGAAGCGAAAAAGAGCGTAAAGAGAGCAATGAGAGAAGCATTCAACGAATTCGAACATAAAACATTGGCAAACAATCTAAACAAGAACCCTAAAAAGTTTTGGTCATATGTAAAATCGGTAAGCGGATCTAAATCCCCTATTCAGTCACTCGTTGACCACGATGGCACCGAAACAGAGGACGACCGAAGAAAGGCAGAAATACTGAATTCAGTGTTCCGAAACTGTTTCACTGCGGAAAATCGTAACACGGTCCCTGACTTCAGCCGTCGCACGGACGCCAAAATGGAAAATATTGAAATAAACGATATCGGAATTGAAAAACAACTGCTATCACTTAGTAGCGGAAAAGCATCCGGACCAGACGAGATACCCTTAAGATTCTACAGTGATTATGCTAAAGAACTTGCCCCCTTTCTATCAGCAATTTATCGTAGATCGCTGGAAGAACGTAAAGTACCTAGCGACTGGAAGAAAGCGCAGGTCATTCCCATTTTCAAGAAGGGTCATAAATCAGATGCGAATAATTATAGGCCTATTTCGCTTACGTCAATCTGTTGTAGAATAATGGAACATGTTTTGTGTTCTCGTATTATGACGTTCTTAGATAATACAAATCTCCTTCATCATAACCAACATGGATTCCGCAAACAGAGATCATGTGAAACTCAGCTCGCCCTATTTGCCCAAGAAATTCACAGTGCCGTAGACACTGGCGAGCAGATTGATGCCGTATTCCTGGACTTCAGGAAGGCATTTGATACGGTTCCGCACTTACGTTTAGTGAAAAAAATACGAGCTTACGGAATATCGGACCAGGTTTGTGATTGGATTCAGGATTTCCTAGAAGAAAGAACACAACATGTCATTCTTAACGGTTCAAAATCTGCAGATGTAGAGGTAATTTCGGGAGTACCGCAGGGAAGCGTGATAGGACCTTTATTGTTTACAATATACATAAATGACTTAGTTGACAACATCGGTAGCTCCGTGAGGCTATTTGCAGATGACACGGTTGTCTACAAGAAAGTAGCAACATCAGAAGACTCGTACGTACTCCAGGAGGACCTGCAGAGGATTAATGCATGGTGCGACAGCTGGCAGCTTTCCCTAAACGTAGATAAATGTAATATAATGCGCATACATAGGGGCAGAAATCCATTCCAGTACGATTATGCCATAGGTGGTAAATCATTGGAAGCGGTAACGACCGTAAAATACTTAGGAGTTACTATCCGGAGCGATCTGAAGTGGAATGATCACATAAAACAAATAGTGGGAAAAGCAGGCGCCAGGTTGAGATTCATAGGAAGAATTCTAAGAAAATGTGACTCATCGACGAAAGAAGTAGCTTACAAAACGCTTGTTCGTCCGATTCTTGAGTATTGCTCATCAGTATGGGACCCTTACCAGGTTGGATTAATAGAAGAGATAGACATGATCCAGCGAAAAGCAGCGCGATTCGTCATGGGGACATTTAGTCAGCGCGAGAGCGTTACGGAGATGCTGAACAAGCTCCAGTGGCGGACACTTCAAGAAAGGCGTTACGCAATACGGAGAGGTTTATTATCGAAATTACGAGAGAGCACATTCCGGGAAGAGATGGGCAACATATTACTACCGCCCACATATATCTCGCGTAATGATCACAACGAAAAGATCCGAGAAATTAGAGCAAATACGGAGACTTACAAGCAGTCGTTCTTTCCACGCACAATTCGTGAATGGAACAGGGAAGGGTGGATCAGATAGTGGTACAATAAGTACCCTCCGCCACACACCGTAAGGTGGCTCGCGGAGTATAGATGTAGATGTAGATGTAGATGTCCAGAATTATTTTACTTTTTAAATATTAACAGACATAGATAAAGGACTATGACATGATAATTGTTGAAGCAACAAGTAGCAGGTGTTACTGACAACAGTAATATTCAGTCACCAGACCTGCTGCAACCAAGCATATACATACATTAAAAATAAGGTAGTTCAAACAGCAACATATATATAAAACTAGAACTATGTTATCTTGCTGACAATGGTAATAATGAGTTGCCAGATGTGCTGCAACCCAACATACACATACATGAAAGGGGCTTAAATATATATATATATATATATATATATATATATATATATATATATATATATATAAAACCAAAGATGCTGTAACTTACCTAACGAAAGCGTTGCTATGTTGATAGAGACGATAACAAACACAAACACACACACACAAATTTCAAGCTTTTGCAACCCACCGTTGCTTCATCAGGAAAGAGGGAAGGAGAGGGAAAGATGAAAGGATGTGGGTTTTACGGGCGAGGGTAAGGAGTCATTCCAATCCCGGGAGCGGCAAGACTTACCTTAGGGGGAAAAGGGGACAGGTATACACTCGCGCACACACACATATCCATCCGGACATATAAAGACACAAGCACAAGATATGTCTGCTTGTGTCTGTATTCGTGCGGATGGATATGTGTGTGTGCGCGAGTGTATACCTGTCCCTTTTTCCCCCTGAGGTAAGTCTCGCCGCTCCCGGGATTGGAATGACTCCTTACCCTCTCCCTTAAAACCCACATCCTTTCATCTTTCTCTCTCCTTCCCTCTTTCCTGATGTAGCAACCGTGGGTTGCGATAGCTTGAAATTTGTGTGTGTATGTGTTTGTTACTGTCTCTATCAACGTACCAACGCTTTCGTTTGATAAGTTACAGCATCTTTGTTTTTAGATATATTTTTCCCCGTGGAATATTTACCTTTTGTGGTGGCAGATTATGAAAATGAGGCTAACAATTGTCTGACGAAGAAATAATGGCGTTAAAACCTGTGGGAAGCGGCTAAAAATGATCAGTGATGTGGGAAAAACGGAAATGGAAATAAAGCGAAAGTTGTTACAACTAGCCGAAGTGGTTGTTTCATAGGTAATCAACCAAGTCACAAGCCCAGAGTACAACTGCTAGTGGCTGTAAAACATTTGGTAATAACAGTATTTTCAACTGCACACAGATTGAGCACTCAACAGCACTCTTTCGAAAGGCTCTTCTTGTGGCTTGCCGTTAAGGCAAGACCGTCACGAGCCATCTTCCCTATGCCAGCAATGCAAATTTCCGAAGTGTTCAGGTACCATTTCTGAACAAACTATTAAACATAGAACCCTGAAACATGGTATGCATATTTTCAGTAATAATTGCTTTAATCTAGTGCAAATTCAGGCACTTCGAATTTGTAGAGACCGTTTGACATTTTTTCAAACATTTGGTTTCGTTTATTTTTTTATTTTTGATAAAATTTATAATTGTTTTTGGCCAAATGTGCATGTGTTTGTTCATTTGTTGTCTTGGGACAACTGCACAAAATTTCAACACTCTGTGACAAACCATTCAGGAAGTAATGGTACCTACAGGATTAAAAAAATGTAGTTTTGAGAAAACTTGGTTTAAAGTTTTATTTGCAAACTATTTACAAATTTTTGTTACAGTGCATACTATTACTATTTTCCTGCAGTATATCCAGCATCACCTGAATTGCAGGCATGCTCCCATCTTTCATTCTTGGCTCATCTTCTTTTTCTCTCTTCTTTTGTGCAATTGAGGGCAGCTATGTCTGCTTTACAAATTCTGGAAAAACCGATAGTACGCAATGCCGGTCTAGCGTTTGCACCTGCATTTACTCCAAGTCTCTTGAGTACCTCAATTTTTCTTGATGTTCCATCACCAAAACACAAAACAGTGTCTAATACCCCAAATTTTGAAGTTTCATAGTGTACAAAGACCGTTTTCGGTAGGCAATTGCAAATTGCAGAGTTCAAACTTTCATTCAAATTTTGAGTTTTCCCATGTAAACACTTCTTGAGTAGATCGGTACTAGCCAAGTCCCTAAATATAGGTTTTATTGCACTCATAACAGCTAGAGGTGAAGTTTGCTTGTGTTTATAATTTTCACCAGAACATAATGCCCGATTATATTTGCACCAAGTTTCATAATCATTTGGGCAAAGGCCGTGTTGTGGGTCTTCATTACTTGATACTTTATCGAAAAATATTGCCCATACAGCTCTTCTCATATTTTCCAAATCATTACAGTTCCTTCTTATGGCTAATCCATAGTAAACTTGCAGCTTGTCTATTTCACATTTTGTAAGACGTCCTTTTCCTCCAAGTTATTTTCCATCTTCTAATTTATTTCCTACCTTTTCCTTTAGAATCTTTCTCAGCCTTGAGCCAAGTCTTTTCCGAACATGTCCTATGCATTCTAGTGTTGTAATCTGAATGTCAGGGCCTTATGGCTTCTCTTCACAGATTTTTGCGAAGGTTTTACTGTCGCCATCACTGAGATATTTCGTGTACGTGACACCTCTTGCACTGACAGGGCCCCGAAATATTTTTCGTACTCTAGCCACCTCCATACTCCCACTTGGTTCACTATAATTTTTTTCACAGATGTGTTTTGCTCCTGGGTCAGTTTGACAAACAAACTAAAATTTATTCATCACTTCTACATCTAAAACTTTTCCAGTGTCAAAAGATGTGACAGAAACGATGTCATTGAAAGACGTGTGCCCTCGTTTCTGCCATGAACCATCAAAACAAGCTGTTATGTGTGTGGAATTATCTTTGGTGTTTTCATTTATCGCTTGCTGAGCTGCTTCTTTCATTGACAAGTTAGACACCTCGCTGACAGCTAAACGAGTGACTTTATTATAAACTGAAAATCGCATGGAAGGCTGAGGAACATCTAGTAGTGCACAGAAAATCTTTTCTGCCTGCACACCTTTACCTATTGATGTGAGTCCATATACAAGGCGTATATTATAGTTATATACCTTCATTGGACCACAGCTAGAGGTCATTGTTGCCGCAGTATATTTGCACTTAGCACATTCTAAAACTAGCTGACTCACAACACCCGGTTGCGAATATTTCTGTTCTCACCCAAAGATATAATACCACCACACTCCTTACATCACGTATGTGAACTGATAAATTCACTCAGTATCTTCAAGTCAATTATAATATATCCACAGTTTTCTTTGTTTTGAAGGTTTATGTGACAGGCAAACAAAGAATCAAGTGTTACTTTCAACTTCATTCTTGATGCACTTACGGGTTGCTTGTTTGAAGTACATGAAGGCAAACATTCTTCTTGTTTGTTGCTTTTATTTTATTGATTTCCTCTGAATCTTGTCTTTGGTGAAAATTTCTTTATATTCGGCATTTCCTTTGCACAAATACACCACAACAGCATTTCACGTGTGTAAATAAACAAAACAAAGTGATCACCATCTGTTGTCACATGATGTTCAGTTGTCACCCTGATTACAGTCTAGAAAACCATTTAAATGTAAATCAAAGATACTAACATCACAAGGACCTACCACAACGTCATATGCACGAAATATTACACTAACACGAAAATGGGTGTGGCACTTGACGGACAATGTATTGTAAAATTGATGATATCTCAGAAAATTATCATCAGATTTGCATGAAACAAAGCTCATTTTACAAAGAAAACTACAAAGCATTTAAAATGACCATAAAAGAAATTTCGATTTTTTAGCCGATTTCGCGCATGTCTCCTCTTAAACAAATATTTATTCAACGGCACACGTTAATAACAACAGGAAATATCAACGGCACTCAGTTGAAAGATAGTAATCTTGCCAAGTTATTAATAATCACAGAGCAATGACATATTTGGTTATAACAGTAATTTCAACTGTACGCTCATTGAATACTCAATGGTGTTCTGTCGAAAGGCTTTCTTGTTGCTTGCCGTTAAACAAATTGTCATTCAACAGTGCACATTAACAACAACAGCAGTATCAATGGCGCTCTGTTGAAAGGTAGTAATCTTGCCAACAGTATTTAATAATCAGAGCAAAGATGTATTTGTTTATAACAGTAATTTCAACTGTACGTTCATTGAACACTCAGCGTCGCTCTGTCGAAAGGTAGTAATCTTGCCAATAGTATTTAATAATCACAGAACACCAATGTATTTGGTTATAACAGTAATTTCAACTGTATGCTCATTGAACACTCAATGTCGCTCTGTCGAAAGGCTCCTCTTTTTGCTTGCCATTAAACAAATTGTCATTCAATGGTGCATGTTAACAACAAGAGGAAAATTCAGAGAACACTACAAGAAAGCCACGACACGAATCAGCAAGATGCAAACTTGCAGATCAAGTTTACAATCTACCATTTAATAGTGAACACATACACGCGACCACAGGCAGACTCAAACTGTCAAACAGTGAGCGTCGCTACCAGGAGGCAATCTCGCCAGTGCAACCTTGTGGGCAGCAAAATAAATAGCAAACAGCCGGCACATATTAGCAACCAAGAGTCTAGTCTACGTGAGGCAGCTTCGAATACCAACAGCCATAGTTTCACAGGCCAACAACCACAGTTTAAACCACCATGTCCTCTTTAAGGGGGAGGGGGGGCGGACAATGCATAAGGAAAGAGCAATCTTACCACAAGAAGCCGGTAACTCGATAATACAAACGGTAGAACATGCCTCTAGCCACATCGTCGCACCGCCCTTCTGGATGAGTCGCAACACAAACTGCGATGAAGCGTGGCTTCCCACCTCAAAACATCTCACCGTATGATACCCAGCCATCCGTGCAGGCCACCTACCACAAACTGCCCGTACGCAGAAAATCTGGGAAAATACACAGCATTTGCCACCTTAGGCTAAATGGACTGCTGTGTTACGTTCGATAATGTGAAGTAGTTTTAGCATGTATTTGTTTGTTGTATACAGGGTGAGGCAGCTAAGTCATAACACCCCTTGTATCTCCCCAACTGTAATAGGAACAAAGATGCCGTTCCGACAGTGAATTGCAGGGACAAGGGCTACTTGAATACGTCACATTTCATGTTTGTGCTGTTTTTTATTACAGAGATATGAGGCCATCTTTGTTTTTTCTTAAATGGAACCCTATGTTAAATTTTAGCGTAACATGATGGGCTTAAAAAGACAGTTTCAAATATGTGTATATCGTAATATTTAGGCGAGTAGTTTTTGAGACGCAGATATGTTCTCATATCGTGTTGGTCCTTCGAAGCGGCGTTGTCCAATGCGATCTTACCTGTTGTGTAGAGTACATGGTAAACGTCGCGAGTCCGTCCTTACACAGACACGCCCATTTATCTGACAATAGTAATACATACTGCGATATTCTGCGCAAAAATTAACTGACGATGTCACGCAAATATTATTCAGTTATTTGACAACTGTGATACCAAAATAGTAGACAACATACGGTACTAAAATACTAAAAGATGTTAAAACATTTTAAGCAGCAGAAATACAAATGTAAATGAGGCGGTCCGTATTGGTCATAATTATTTTGCACGTATTTCTTATTTATTTGAAAATATTTACTACTGATCACAATACGAAGCAAATACACACAAAGATACAAACTACGTACTGTACGTGATACAAAACTTTACTGAATCATATGCTCAAAATGCTTCCCCTCTGCTACAATGCACATTTGTAGTTGCCATTCGAATGATTTGTGAATGGTTGCGAGGGTGTCACATGAGTTATCAGTGCACGCTTCGATAATACGTCGCTGACGTAGTTGGTATTTGAGCATACACGTTATGTTTCATTGCTCCCCACAGAAAAAAATGAAGACGGCTCAAATCAGGAGACCGCGCTGGCCATTTCACTTCAGCACGTCGTCCTATCCAACAATGTGGGAACATTCCATTTAACAGCTCTGTAGCTACACGGGAAGAGTGAGCAGTACAGCCGTCATGTTGAAACCACATGCACTGATGCGTAGTTTGTAGTACCTCTTCCAGCAAAATGGGCAGAGCGTTTTGCAGAAACTGTGCATAGTTATTGCCATTTAGTATACATGGAATGACGTACGGCCCCACAAAGACATTTCCGACGATACCGCACCACACGTTAACACACCACAGTTGTTGATGCTGTACCTGTCGAAGCCAATGAGGGTTCTCTATTGACCAGTAATGCATATTATGCAAATTCACATTACCGTGGTTGGTGAAAGTCGCTTCATCAGTAAAAAGCACCCGTTGAAATAACGTTGTAACATCTTGTAGGCGCTGCAGAGCAAACGGCAAAAATCCTGCCACCATTCGAAATCCACACTGGAGAGTGCTTGATGTAATGAGAGGTGAAATGGGTGAAATCTATGCTGGTGCAATATGTGTAGAACACTTCTCTGACTTATACCACATTCCAAGGCGATACACCACGACGAAACAGTAGGGTCGTTATGCGCCAACGCTAGAACACCCTCTGCATGTACCTCACCAGTTGCAGTTTTCTGCCTTGTCCTCTGTATGATGTTCCATGATCCCGATTAAAGTAGTTTCTTGCAAATACGCGCAAGAAGCTGGCGCGTCGGATGCTCATGATCAAGATACAGCTCTCCGTATCGCTTTATTGCTCTAACAGCATTTCTTCGGGTTTCACCATACACTAGAAGCATACCTAACTTTTCTTCGTTGGTTTACATATCTGCTCCAAGAAACTGTGATGGAAATGCGATGTCTCATTACTCCAGCAGCACATTTATACCCTTCTCTCCAGTTACCTCATGCGTCACCTTGCGGCGTTATCGAGAAGCAGGAAAACAATGCATTCCCTGTTAAGTTCCTCAGTGGTCAACAGGAAAGGTCGCATTGGACAATGCTGCTTCGAAGGACGAATATGATACAGGAACAGATCTGTCTCTCAAAAACTGTTTGCCAGAATATGATGATATACACATATTAGAAACTGTCTTTTTAAGCCTATCATGTTACGCTAAAATTTAACATAGGGTTTCATTTAAAAAAATAATAAAAAAAGATGGCCTCATATCTCTGTAATACAAAATAGCACAAACATGAAATGTGACACATTCAGGTAGACCCTGTCCCTGCAATTCACTTGTATCTATTATGCTTGGGAAGATACAAGGGGTGTTATGACTTAGCTGCCTCACCCTGTATATGAGCATAAAATAAGAATTCAATAAATTTCATCACTCATGGCAGTGACTGTCTTGATATACATACACTGTTTGATTAAAACTGTTTGGACACCGCTATGTAATGTGGATTTGACGACTAGATGTTATGTAAGGTGGATCTGAAAGTATAAAAGGAGGGGGGGAGGGGGGGGGATTGTGTTGTCATCAGAGAAACAGTAACACCAGAATGATGGGTCAGTCATGAGATCTCAGTGACTTCGAACATTGACTAGGCATTCGGTTCCACGTGAATAACAGACTCACCCGAGTCATGTATTTCAACCACTGTGGAGCTGCCCAAGTTGACTGCAGGTGATGTAATTGTGAAGTTGCGATGTGAAGGAGCAACCACAGCTAAACCGAAACCAAGCACACCTCATGCACTGCCAGACAGGGACCATCAGGCAATGCAGAGGGTGGTTATACAAAAAAATAGCTAAGTGTGAGTAGGACTCATGCATTGAGGTCCCTATACAAACTTAATTATGTATACGTGTAGTTCCTCCAGCAATTTTTGCCTCTTATCGATATCGGCCCCCAGAATTCCAGTATCGTATCATAATCTCTGAAGTAGTTCTTCAGGGTTTCCCAGATATACAAAAAGAGTTGAGCAGCAGACTTCAGTTTATATATGTTGAGAGAGGAGATGTACAAAAATATTTTTAATTTCATCAACAGCCCGCCTTTCGTACTTGAAAGTTAGTAACCTTTCGCAAAATCCTCTTAACGGTATCTCCATTTTTCCCAGTCTCCTGCATCTCGGAGTAGCTGGGCCCATGTTTGGTGTGTCTCATTTATCTAATCTATCCATCATTTTGGTGGTCTTCCCTGCAATCGCGTCCCTTCCACATAGTCTTTGACAATCATCTTTTCCTAGTTATCCTCCTGTCATTGAGACCAAAGGAGTGCAGGAATTGCTGGAAACAAATAATGGACCACCTCATTCGCCACCCTGAGTTCTTGAAGGGTTGATTCGGTTTGTTTGTGCATACGTGATAGTGTCAGGAACCTCCTATAAGCCCATATCTCAAAAGCATCAGTTTTTTGTGGTCCCCTTCAGTTATTGTCCATGTTTCAGTGCCATAAAGGAAAACTGGCAACAGCAGAGATTTTAGCCCTATGAATTTAGCATGTCTGGTTAGGTTTTGGTCTTTCCAAATCACTGTCAGCTTCACTGCAGCATCTGTACCCAGCATACTTCCTCTGTAGAGCCCCTCTCTTTCTGAACATCTGAGCCCAGGCAGAAAAAGTGATCAATGTTTCCATATTCTGATACTACTTCAGTGGCTGGTACTCATCTCTGTTAGTTATCATGATCATGATCTTGGTCTTTTTCTAATTAGTTGACAGTCCATTTTCTCACTTTATGTCTTAATTCTATCCAGTAGTTCCTTCATTTTCATTTATGATTCTGTGACAATGTGTGGTATCATCAGCAAATGTTAAATTACTGATATTTCATCCTCTAATTTGGATCCCTCCAGCCCACTCATGAAGATTTTTTTCTCATAACATTTTATTCATAGTTGTTAAATGGAACTAGTGATAGAATGCACCCCCCCCCTCCCCCTAACTCCTTTACATGGTTCTAAAGGACTTGAAATAGTTTTATCTAGTCTTATTATGCCCTTACCATCAGAGTAGAGTTTTCTGATAATGGCAGTAAGACGACAAGGAACACCAATTCCTGCTAGCATGCTCCACAGTTCTTTCTGTTGAATACAGTCAAAATCCTTGTTCTACCAAGTGTGCCGGTATGAAATGACCGTTAAGATACAAATGTGTCGATTGTTGTGAACGAGCCTTAATTTTTTGTTTGTTTGGTTGGTATGACATCTGTCAAAGATATTTAGTATACATCAAGTCATGGAACAAACAACATCATATGTTTTCATCGTGTTAACAATGTTGAATTTTGTACCAGAAAGTGATGATTTGCAGAAAGCATTAATTTTTTGTTTTCATTTGAAAAAAAATGCTGCAGAGTTGCATCGAATGCTTGTCGAGGCATATGGTGATCACGCTCTATAAGAAGCAACATGCAATAGATGGTTTCAACGGTTCAGAAATAATGATTTTGATGTAAGAATGAAGAACGTGGAAGACCACTGAAAAGATCGAAGACGCCGAATTGCAAGCAATATTGGATGAAGATGATACTTTTGAGTCAGAAGCAAATGGCAGCAATGCTAAATGTTGCACAAAAAACAATTTCTGACCGTTTGAAAGCTATGGGAAAGATCCAAAAGTGTGGAAAATGGGTGCCACATGAATTGAATGAAAGACAGATGGAAAACTGGAAAACCATTTGTCAAATTTTGCTTCAAGGACGTGAAAGAGAATCAATTTTGCATCGAATTGTTACTGGCGATGTAAAATGGATTTATTTTAAGAATCCTAAATGGGAAAAATCATGGGTTAATACAGGACAACCATCAACATCGACTGCAAAACCACATCGATTCGGCAAGAAGACAATGCTCTGTGTTTGGTGGGATCAGAAAGGTGTTGTGTGTAATGAGCTTGTAAAACCCGGTGAAACTGTGAATACTAATCACTACAGACAACAAATAATCTATTTGAACTATGCATTGATCGAAAAAAGACCAGAATGGGCCAGAAGACATGGAAAAGTAATTTTTTTACACGACAATGCACCTGCACACAAAGCAAAACTGTTTCAGGATACAATCAAAACACTTGCCTGGGAGCTGCTACCCCACCTGCCGTATTCACCAGACTTGGCCCCTTCCGACTACCATTTGTTTTCACCAATGGGACACGCATTGGCTGAGGAACACTTCGATTCCTACGAAGTCGAAAATTGGGTGTCTGATTGGTTTGCTTCAAAAAACGAACATTTCTATTGGTGTGGTGTCCACAAATTGCCAGAAAGGTGGTCAAAATGTATAGAAAGCAATGGTCAGTACTTTGAATAAAATGTTTTTGCTTTTAAATTCAAAATTACTGTTTCATTTTCACAAAAAAACACTCATTTCATACCGGTACACCTGGTAGTCCAAGAAACAAATAATTAATGGGGTATTGAATTCCCTACGTTTTTTAGTTAGCTCTCTGACATTGAGAATCTGCTCTTGTGTTCCTTTATTATGCACCAACTCAGCTAGCTCTGGTGGTATTTCTTTATCTAAGTAGGTTCTCAGTCATTCATGGGGATGACATTTAGAAGAATGTTGCTGGCGTGTGAAATTATTGAAATGGTTCTATAGTTCTCACAACACTTACATTTCCTTTCTTGTGAAACCAAATCATTACTGACATGGTCCAGTCCCCTGTCCATGTTTCTTTATTCCATATGCTGTTACATATTTCAGGTATGATGCTTTTCAGAGTTCTTATTTTAAAATATTAGATGTCTTCTGTACTGAAATGTTTGTACAACCAAGTTTTCCTTTTTTATCCATGTATAACTTGTTGCGGTACGTTCTCCATCAATCAGCAACTGGTTCTATGTTGGTCAGAGGTGGGTCATTTTCATCTGCTACCAGCCATGTTCTTTGCTTGAAGGATCTTATTAGGTAATATATCTTTGGCAGCTTCTCTGTATTTTACATCTACATCTACATAATTACTCTGCAATTCACATTTAAGCGCTTGGCAGAGGGTTCATCGAACCACAATCATACTATCTCCCTACCATTCCACTCCCGAACAGTGCGCGGGAAAAACGAACACCTAAACCTTTCTGTTCGAGCTCTGATTGCTCTTATTTTATTTTGATGATTATTCCTACCTATGTAGGTTGGGCTCAACAAAATATTTTCGCATTTGGAAGAGAAAGTTGGTGACTGAAATTTCGTAAATAGATCTCGCCGCAACGAAAAACGTCTTTGCTTTAATGACTTCCATCCCAACTCGCATATCATATCTGCTACACTCTCTCCCCTATTACGTGATAATACAAAATGAGCTGCCCTTTTTTGCACCCTTTGGATGTCCTCCGTCAATCCCACCTGGTAAGGATCCCACACCGTGCAGCAATATTCTAACAGAGGATGAACGAGTGTAGTGTAAGCTGTCTCTCTAGTGGACTTGTTGCATCTTCTAAGTGCCCTGCCAATGAAACGCAACCTTTGGCTCGCCTTCCCCACAATATTATCTATGTGGTCTTTCCAACTGAAGTTGTTCGTAATTTTAACACCCAGGTACTTATTTGAATTGACAGCCTTGAGAATTGTACTATTTATCGAATAAATGAATTCCAACGGATTTCTTTTGGAACTCATGTGGATCACCTCACATTTTTCGTTATTTAGTGTGAACTGCCACACCATACAGCAATCTTTTCTAAATCGCTTTGCAACTGATACTGGTCTTTGGATGACCTTACTAGACGGAAAATTACAGCATCATCTGCGAACAACCTAAGAGAACTGCTCAGATTGTCACCCAGGTCATTTATATAGATCAGGAACAGCAGAGGTCCCAGGATGCTTCCCTGAGGAACACCTGACATCACTTCAGTTTTACTCGATGATTTGCCGCCTGTTATTACGAACTGCGACCTTCCTGACAGGAAGTCACGAATCCAGTCGCACAACTGAGACGATATCCCATAGGCCCGCAGCTTGATTAGAAGTCGCTTGTGAGGAACGGTGTCAAAAGCTTTCCGGAAATCTAGAAATATGGAATCATCTAGAGATCCCCTGTCGATAGCGGCCATTACTTCGAGCGAATAAAGAGCTAGCTGCGTTGCACAAGAACGATGTTTTCCAAAACCATGCTGATTACGTATCAATAGATCATTGCCTTCGAGGTGACTCATAATGTTTGAATACAGTATATGCTCCAAAACCCTACTGCAAACCGACGTCAATGATATAGGTCTGTAGTTCGATGGATTACTCCTACTACCCTTCTTAAACACTGGTGCGACCTGCGCAATTTTCCAATCTGTAGGTACAGATCTATCGGTAAGCGAGCGGTTGTATATGATTGCTAAGTAGGGTGCTATTGTATCAGCGTAATCTGAAAGGAACCTAATCTGTATACAATCTGGACCTGAAGACTTGCCCGTATCAAGCGATTTGAGTTGCTTCGCAACCCCTAAGGTATCTACTTCTAAGAAACTCATGCTAGCAGCTGTTCGTGTTTCAAATTCTGGAATATTCCATTCGTCTTCCCTGGTGAAGGCATTTCGGAAAACTGCGTTCAATAACTCCGCTTTAGCGGCACAGTCGTCGGTAACAGTACCATCGGCACTGCGCATGAAGGTATTGACTGCGTCTTGCCGCTTGTGTACTTTACATACGACCAGAATTTCTTCGGATTTTTTACCAAATTTCGAGACAATGTTTCGTTGTGGAACCTATTAAAGGCATCTCGCATTGAAGTCTGTGCCAAATTTTGCGCGTCTGTAAATTTTAGCCAATCCTCGGGATTTCGCGTTCTTCTGAACTTCGCATGCTTTTTCCGTTGCCTCTGCAACAGCGTTCGGACCTGTTTTGTGTACCGTGGGGGATCAGTTCCATATCTTACCAATTTGTGAGGTATGAATCTCTAAATTGCTGTTGCTACTATATCTTTGAATTTGAGCCACATCTCGTCTACATTTGCATAGTCAGTTCGGAAGGAATGGAGATTGTCTCTTAGGGAGGCTTCTAGTGACACTTTATCCGCTTTTTTAAATAAAATTATTTTGCGTTTGTTTCTGGTGGATTTGGGAGAAACGGTATTGAGTCTAGCTACAACGGCCTTGTGATCACTAATCCCTGTATCAGTCATGATGCTCTCTATTAGCTCTTGATTGTTTGTGGCTAAGAGGTCAGGTGTGTTTTTGCAACTATTGACAATTTGCGTGGGTTCGTGGACTAACTGCTCGAAATAATTTTCGGAGAAAGCATTTAGGATAATCTCGGAAGATGTTTTCTGCCTACTACCGGTTTTGAACAAGTATTTTTGCCAACATATCGAGGGAAGGTTGAAGTCCCCACCAACTATAACCGTATGAGTGGGGTATTTATTTGTTACGAGACTCAAATTTTCTCTGAACTGTTCAGCAACTATATCATCGGAGTCTGGGGGTCAGTAGAAGGAGCCAATTATTAACTTAGTTCGGCTGTTAAGTATAACCTCCACCCATACCAATTTTCACGGAGTATCTACTTTGACTTCACTATTGTAAATATCGTGTGGCTAGGGCCTCCCGTCGGGTAGACCGTTCGCCTGGTGCAGGTCTTTCGATTTGACGCCACTTCGGCGACCTGCACGTCGATGGGAGTGAAATGATGATGATTAAGACAACACAACACCCAGCCTCTGAGCGGAGAAAATCTCTGAACCAGCCGGGAATCGAACCCGGGCCCTTAGGATTGACAGTCTGTCACGCTGACGACTCAGCTACCGGGGGCGGACACTTCACTATTAAAGCTGATAACTTGCAGTACTGCTGAGTTCCCTGTAATCCTCTCATCTTCAGTACTTTTCTGTTCTGAGTTATTTGTATGGTTTCATCAGTAAGTCAGTTATTTTTATTTTTCACTTTTTTGCTATCCTTGACTGCTTCCTCAGCTGTTTCAGCTAATGACTTC
The DNA here is from genome assembly GCF_021461395.2 of Schistocerca americana. Classification (NCBI taxonomy): domain Eukaryota; kingdom Metazoa; phylum Arthropoda; class Insecta; order Orthoptera; family Acrididae; genus Schistocerca; species Schistocerca americana. Next base: position 26,203,603 of record NC_060122.1, on the reverse strand, counting down.
TTCAGCAAATACCATTTCTCTGCAGATGTCATGTTATCTGATTGACTGGTCAAAAGTGTTTCTTTTAATTGATTCCTAAAAATTTCAGTTTTAGCATTTTACTCTAATCCTCTTGCCTTTGGAGGTGCCCTTTACATTTTGACTGTTTCATTCACAGAACCACAGTTGGCACCCAGAAGAGTCTTAATGTTTCTAGTTGATGATCTCCATCATAAGCTAATCAAAGAATTGTCAGTCCAATTACAGTATCTTTCACCTGGTTAGGTACAGGTGTAAACTCTCTGTGGATGGTAATGGAAGCAGGCAGTCGTTGTAACAAACTTACTTTCCTGACAGAATTCAATGAGTCTATCTCCACAATCATTTCTTTTGCCTAAACCATGACAGCCAAGTACTTCATTTGATGAGTCCCACTTCCCTATGTATGTTAGTATTAAAATCTCCTCGCACTATGGTAACTTCCTTTTTGGGTATTGTGTCTAGGCAGTCAGAAAAGGACTCATAAAATTTTGTTGTTGAAGCTGGTGCATATTCCTGTACTACATTTAGCTTGCAAGGTCTAGTGTTGAATTTCACTGGTATTATTCAGTCACGGACATGCTTCTATACCAACGTGGCATTCAGTTCCTTGTATACTAACAAGGCAACACCATTGATAGTTATTTGATCCATCAGAAACAATATATTATCTGGCCGTTAGCTGTTTTGAAGTGCCCAGTGTGTTTCCAGTGGGTCTGTGCTAATCCTAATAACCCAATTTTAGTTTGCTGGTACTTCATTTCCACAATCCATACTTCTCCCATTTGGCATAATCCTTGTACATTTCAAGTCGCAATCTTGTGTATTTCCAGGGATCTGACTGGGGGACTGTCCACATCTTCAGACTGTATAACAGGAGGCAAATCTAGGATGGGTTTTCTTGGGAACAAAACACTGGGGTGGTTTCTCATTGCCTTCTCTGCTGAATGTAAATATAAATGAAAATATAGAGAACTAAGTAGAAGTGGTTAGGATCAGTAGTAAGGTCATGGTTCATCCTAGGTAAGGAGTTAGGACAAACCAACATTTTATGTCTGCATGCAGTAATGTTTGTCTTTTATGCTTTTGATGGATGATGAATGGAATGTATGTTTTAATGGCAGAAAGACATTTTTGTGATATATTTAAAAATTGACAATTTTCAGATATTTTTACTTTACTTGCAGTGTGGTACCTTGCTTCTTGCTGAGTTTAGTGATCCTAAGTCAACGGGAAGTATCCTGTTGGTTCTGATGCATGAGTTTTTGAGTATCAAAATATGAGACATAAATGACTGTGTCTTTTGATTGCATTGTCAAAGATGCTTAAAATTTTAACATCACCAAGGAACTGTGGATCTTAATATGTGACATAAATATGAAAGTGATACGTCTACCCTTTTCTGAGAAAAAGGGTCCTTAATAGTTGGGCAGATAGGGGTGAACAGACAACAAAGCAATCCTATAAGGGTTCCCTTTTGACAGATTGAGGCGTGAAACACAAACTGCATGAAGTCAGTGGAAGGAATGACATCGGACTTGCATGATGTTAACAGCAGTCCATCAAGCATGATGACTGTGTCTAGGCACTTAAAAACAATGGGGTACAATGGTCAAGTTGTTTCTCATAGGCCACACACACAGAAAAACCCTGTTTTTACATTCCCATATTTTACATTTTCCTGCTTTTCACATTCATTTTTATCAGTACCAACAGAAGTCCTGTCATCCCAATACAATTCTTTGCCCTCATTAATGATTCTGTCTTAAAGCATTTCCTGCATCTTCAGTTTTATTTGATGTTATCACCTTTAATACTGATTTTCATACAGATTTCTGCAAAAAATGCATCATATTCCTGCTCAAAGTCAGTACTGGAACAAAGTAGAAACTGCAGGCTAATCACAAAGTTAAGTCAGTGCGGTGAGCCAGATTTTCATTGGTAGTGTGTTGGGTCACACTGTTTGGATGGGTGGGAAAGTATGCTGAGTCACAGTGCCTTAATGATAACCATGATCTGATGATAGTGACTCTAGTAGCAACCTTCCTCCTGCTCATTGGATTGCATTATGACAGCTTTAATTTAATTTCACAGTCATTTATACAAATAAACACTGGTTTTGAAGACAGCCATCTCTATAATGGGCTTTCACAAATGATTGTTAGTTCTGTGTGAAATACACTAATCTGTACTAGGTGTGCAGCCTTAAGTTGGTACAACCTGATGTCGGTTGTAAACATTCCTCCCTGAGATGCTCTGTAATGTTACGACAATTTCTGGTCTCTCTCCCTGCCCAGGTGCCCCTGAACTGAGTGACTTCCTTGGCAGCAACAAGCTATAGATTTTGTGCCTATTGTTCTCAGTTTATAAAGACTGCCCAGTTTAGTGTCTTAACAAATATTCTGTTAAAAATTTTATTTGCCGTAATTTTATAATGATTATCAGTAATAAGTTTCATGTTAGTAGACAAATATACTTTTAATGTGGTTTCATGAAAGACTTTTGCTTCCACATTTTAATTACCATTGGACATGATCAGAACATTTTGAGGCAGTACATTGGTACTGCATTAGGTGATGATAATATGTTGGCTACTTTGTATAGGCCTACTGTGGAGTAGAGCTAATAGCTGTTAGAAAGAAACTAAAACTATTAATTATTTCAGATTTTTTCAAATAGACAAAATTTTAATTTTTTTAATTTAATATTTTGAACAATATAAAGAGAATGACAGTAATAATAATTCATTAATTCTGCACTTTCTGTGTTTCCCATGCTTTCCTGTGTTTTACACTTTCTTGTGTTTTACACTTTTCTGGGATAGCCCACTGAAAAGTGTAAGAAGAGGGTTTTACATGTAGACTGTGCTAAATTATGCTCAAGATCATGTACTAAAGGCACTGGACAATGGATGAGTGGAAGTGAGATTTGGAGTGATCACTCATGCTATACCCTGTGGCAATCTGATGGAAGGTTTGGGTTTGGTGAATGTCTTGAGAACATTACCTACCATAATGTGAAGGGTCAACAGTGAAGTACAGACAATGGTGTTACTTATGGAGGTGTTCATCAACATTAGGCTTAAGAAAATGCTAAATGCAGAAGGATATGAACGTATTTTGCAGCATAGTGTACTGCATACAGTTGAGGTACAGTTCAGGGAAGATGGTTGTACCAGCATGAGAATGTACATGATAAAGCAGCATGGTTTGTGGACTGTGCTGGTACTGCGAACGGCTGAAAGCAAGGGGAAACTACAGCCGTAATTTTTCCCGAGGGCATGCAGCTTTACTGTATGATTAAATGATCATTGCGTCCTCTTGGGTAAAATATTCCGGAGGTAAAATAGTCCCCCATTCGGATCTCCGGGCGGGGACTACTCAAGAGGATGTTGTTATCAGGAGAAAGACAACTGGCGTTCTATGGATCGGAGCGTGGAATGTCAGATCCCTTAATCGGGCAGGTAGGTTAGAAAATTTAAAAAGGGAAATGGATAGGTTGAAGTTAGATATAGTGGGAATTAGTGAAGTTCAGTGGCAGGAGGAACAAGACTTCTGGTCAGGTGACTACAGGGTTATAAACACAAAATCAAATAGGGGTAATGCAGGAGCAGGTTTAATAATGAATAGGAAAATAGGAATGCGGGTAAGAAACAGCATAGTGAGCACATTATTGTGGCCAAGATAGATACGAAGCCCACACCTACTACAGTAGTACAAGTTTATATGCCAACTAGCTCTGCAAATGACGAAGAAATTGAAGAAATGTATGATGAAATAAAAGAAATTATTCAGGTAGTGAAGGGAGACGAAAATTTATTAGTCATGGGTGACTGGAATTTGAGAGTAGGAAAAGTGAGAGAAGGAAACATAGTAGGTGAATATGGATTGGGGCTAAGAAATGAAAGAGGAAGCCGCCTGTAGAATTTTGCACAGAGCACAACATAATCATAGCTAACACTTGGTTTAAGAATCATGAAAGAAGGTTGTATACATGGAAGAATCCTGGAGATACTAAAAGGTATCAGATAGATTATATAATGGTAAGACAGAGATTTAGGAACCAGGTTTTAAATTGTAAGACATTTCCAGGGGCAGAAGTGGACTCTGACCACAATATATTGGTTATGACCTGTAGATTAAAACTGAAGAAACTGCAGAAAGGTGGGAATTTAAGGAGATGGGATCTGGATAAACTGAAAGAACCAGAGGTTGTACAAAGTTTCAGGGAGAGCAAAAGGGAACAATTGACAGGAATGGGGGAAAGAAATACATTATAAGAAGAATGGGTAGCTTTGAGGGATGAAGTAACGAAGGCAGCAGAGGATCAAGTAGGTAAAAAGACGAGGGCTAGTAGAAATCCTTGGGTAACAGAAGAAATATTGAATTTAATTGATGAAAGGAGAAAATATAAAAATGCAGTAAATGAAGCAGGCAAAAAGGAATACAAACGTCTCAAAAATGAGATCGACAGGAAGTGCAAAATGGCTAAGCAGGGATGGCTAGAGGACAAATGTAAGGATGTAGAGGCCTATCTCACTAGGGGTAAGATAGATACTGCCTACAGGAAAATTAAAGAGACCTTTGGAGATAACAGAACTACTTGTATGAATATCAAGAGCTCAGATGGAAACCCAGTTCTAAGCAAAGAATGGAAAGCAGAAAGGTGGAAGGAGTATATAGAGGGTCTATACAAGGGTGATGTACTTGAGGACAATATTATGGAAATGGAAGAGGATGTAGATGAAGATGAAATGGGAGATACGATACTGTGTGAAGAGTTTGACAGAGCACTGAAAGACCTGAGTCGAAACAAGGCCCCTGGAGTAGACGATATTCCATTGGAACTACTGACGGCCTTGGGAGAGCCAGTCCTGACAAAACTCTACCATCTGGTGAGCAAGACATATGAAACAGGCGAAATACCCTCAGACTTCAAGAAGAGTATAATAATTCCAATCCCAAAGAAAGCAGGTGTTGACAGATGTGAAAATTACCGAACTATCAGTTTAATAAGTCACAGCTGCAAAATACTAACACGAATTCTTTACAGACGAATGGAAAAACTAGTAGAAGCCAACCTCGGGGAAGATCAGTTTGGATTCCATAGAAACACTGAAACACATGAGGCAATAATGACCTTACGACTTATCTTAGAAGAAAGATTAAGGAAAGGCAAACCTACGCTTCTAGCATTTGTAGACTTAGAGAAAGCTTTTGACAATGTTGACTGGAATACTCTCTTTCAAATTCTAAAGGTGGCAGGGTTAAAATACAGGGAGCGAAAGGCTATTTACAATTTGTACAGAAACGAGATGGCAGTTATGAGTCGAGGGACATGTAAGGGAAGCAGTGGTTGGGAAGGGAGTAAGACAGGATTGTAGCCTCTCCCCGATGTTGTTCAATCTGTATATTGAGCAAGCAGTAAAGGAAACAAAAGAAAAATTCAGAGTAGGTATTAAAATCCATGGAGAAGAAATAAAAACTTTGAGGTTCGGCGATGACATTGTAATTCTGTCTGAGACAGCAAAGGACTTGGAAGAGCAGTTGAATGGAATGGACAGTGTCTTGAAGGGAGGATATAAGATGAACATCAACAAAAGCAAAACAAGGATAATGGAATGTAGTCTAATTAAGTCGGGTGATGCTGAGGGAATTTGATTAGGAAATGAGACACTTAAAGTAGTAAAGGATTTTTGCTATTTGGGGAGCAAAATAACTGATGATGGTTGAAGTAGAGAGGATATAAAATGTAGACTGGCAATGGCAAGGAAACCGTTTCTGAAGAAGAGAAATTTGTTAACATCGAGTATAGATTTAAGTGTCAGGAAGTCATTTCTGAAAGTATTTGTATGGAGTGTAGCCATGTATGGAAGTGAAACATGGACGATAAATAGTTTGAACAAGAAGAGAATAGAAGCTTTCGAAATGTGGTGCTACAGAAGAATGCTGAAAATTAGATGGGTAGATCACATAACTAATGAGGAAGTATTGAATAGGATTGGGGAGAAGAGAAGTTTGTGGCACAACTTGACCAGAAGAAGGGATCGGTTGGTAGGACATGTTCTGAGGCAACGAGGGGTCACCAATTTAGTATTGGAGGGCATCGTGGAGGGTAAAAATCGTAGAGGGAGACAAAGAGATGAATACACTAAGCAGATTCAGAAGGATGTAGGTTGCAGTAGGTACTGGGAGATGAAAAAGCTTGCACAGGATAGAGTAGCATGGAGAGCTGCATCAAACCAGTCTCAGGACTGAAGACCACAACAACAACAGTTCTGAAGTGGACTGGCCTGCCCAGAGTCACAACCTGAACCCTTTGGATTAGTTACAGTGTCAGGTGTGCTCCAGACCCTAATATCCAACATCATTCTGGCTATTTCTGTGGAGTACGCCAACAACAAATTATGACTACCACTAATCTTTTCAATGTGTTGTCGTTGTTTTGGTCTTCAGTCTGAAGACTAGTTTGATGCAGCTCTCCATGCTACTCTATCCTGTGCATGCCTCTTCATCTCCAAATAACTATTGAAACCTACATCCTTCTAAATCTGTGTACTGTATTCATGTCTTGCTCTCTCTCATTGATTTTTAATTCCCCCCCCCCCCCCCCCCCTCCCCTGCACTTCTTTCCAATACTAAGTTCATGCTCTCTTGAAATCTCAGAATGTGTCCTATCAAACTGATCCCTTCACTAGTCAGATTGTTCCACAAATTTCTTTCTTCATCAGTTCTATTCAGTACCTACTCATTAGTTATGTGATCTACCCATCTTACCTTAATCGTTCTTCTGAACCACCACATTTCAAAAGCTTCTATTCTCTTTGTGTCTGAACTGTTTATTGTACACATTTCACATCCATACATGGCTTCACTCTTTCAGAAAAGACTTCAAACACTTAAATCTATTTTCAGTGTTAACAAGTTTCTCTTTCTCAGAAATGCTTTTCTTGCCATTACCAATTTACATTTTATGTCCTCTCTACTTTGGCCATAATCACTTATTATGCTGCCTCGATGCTAAAACTTATCTACTACTTCAAGTGTCTTCTGTCCTAATCTAATTTCCTCAGCTTCATATGATTTAATCTGACTACATTCCATTATCCTTGTTTTGTTTTTGTTGATGTTCATCTACCTTTCAAGACACTGTCCATTCCATTCAACCACTCTTCCAAGTCCTTTGCTGCATCACAAAATTAAGATGTCAGTGGGAAACCTCAGAGTTTTTATTTCTTCTCCATAAACTTTAATTCCTTCTCCAAATATCTCTTTGGCTTCCTTTACTGCTTTCTCAGTGCACAGATTGAATAACTTTGGAGATAGGCTACAACCCTGTCTCACTCCCTTCTCAACCACAGCTTCCCTTTCATGCCCCTTGATCTCATAACTGCCATCTGGTTTCTGCACATTTTGAAAATAGCCTTTCACTCCTTATAGTTTACCCCTGCTACCTTCAGAATTTCAAAGAGGTACTTCAGGCAACATTGTCGAAAGCTTTCTCTAAATCTACAAATACTGTAAATGTACTTTTACCTTACCTTTACCTATTTTCTAAGGTAAGTTCTAGCATCAGTATCACTTAGTGTGTTCCTACATTTCTCTGAAATTCAAACTGATCATTCTTGAGGTCAGCTTCTACCAATTTTTCCATTTTTATGTATAGAATCCATTTTTGTATTTTGCAACTGTGACTTATTAAACTGATACTTCAGTAATTTTCACACCTGTCATCACCTGCTTTCTCTGGAATTGCAAATATAATATTTTTCTTGAAGTTTGATGGTATTTCATCTGTCTCACACAACTTGCACACCGGATGGACTAATTTTGTCGCGGCTGCGACTCACAAGGCTTTCAGTTGTTCCAATGGAGTGTCATCTACTCCTGGGGCCTTGTTTTGACATAGGTCTTTCAGTGCACTGTCAAATTCTTCTCACAGTACCAAACTCCCATCTCATCCTCATCTATGTCCTCTTCCTTTTCCATAACATTACACTAAAGTTTCTTTCCCTCATATACACCCTCTATATACTCCTTCCACCTTTATTTGGTTGGGACTGGTTTTCCATATGAACTCTTGATATTCATACAGCTGCTTTTCTTTTCTCCAAAGGCCTCTTCAATTTTCCTCTGGGCAGTATCTATCTTCCCTATAGCAAAATATGCTTCTGAACCCTTACATTTGTCTTCTAGCCATACCTGCTTAGCCATTTTGCATTTACTGTCAATCTCATTTTTTAAATGTTCACATACTGCATTTTTAAATTTTCTGTTTTCATTAGTTAAATTCAGTATCTCCTGTGTTATCCAAGGTTTTCTACTAGGCCTGGTCTTTTTACCTATTTGATCCTTTCCTGCCTTCACTATTTTATCTCTTAAAGCTACTCATTCATCTTTTACTTTGTTAATTTCCCATGGTCTAGTCATCTGTCGCCTAATGCTCCTACTGAAATCTTCAACAACAGCTGATTTTTTACAACTTATCCAGGTCCCATCTCCTTCATTTCCTACGTTTTTGCAGTTTCTTTAGTTTTAATCTGCAGTTCAGTATTGATACTCTGTGGTCATAGTCTACAACACCCCTGGAAATGTCTTGCAATGGAAAATCTGATTCCGAAATCTCTGTCTTGCCAAGATATAGTCAATACGAAATCTTCTGATATGTCCAGGTCTCTTCCACATGTGCATCTTTCTCCATGACTTTTAAGCCAATGTTTGTGATGATTAAATTATAGTCTGTGAAAAATTCTAGCAGGCAGCTTCCTCTTTCATTCCTTTCTCTCAGTCCATGATCATGTGCTATTTTCTTCTCTTCCTTTTCCTACTATCAAATTCCAGCCCCTCACCAATGTTAAATTTTCATCTCCCATAACTATCTGAATAATTTCTTTTACCTCAACATACATTTCCTTAATCTCATCATCTGTGGAGCTGGTTGGCATAAAGCCTGTGCTACTGTTGTGGTTGCTGGCTTTGTATCTCTCATGGCTACAATAAATGCATCCACTATGATGTTCATAGTATCTTAACCATATTCCTATTTTCTTATTCATTATAAAACCTACTCCTGCATTACCTCTCTTTGATTTTGTATTTCTAAATCTGTATTCACCTGACCACAAGTCCTGTTTCTCCTGTGACCAAACTTCACTTATTCCCACTGTTAAGTGGCATCCTCCTTTAGCATTACTTTTCTTCGACAGTAGTAGTCGATACCAGAAATATTTTTAGAATTTTGGACAGGTCAGTATTATCTCAGCTGTTTTTCTTAAAAATTTCATGTAATTTTGTATACAATATGTTATATTTCAAGCTAAAATTTTTTTGTTTTAGAGGAGATGCTGAGACACAGATAGGCACACCAGAAAGACCGAATAGGCACAACAAAAAGACTGACGCAAATGCTTTTGGCCAGTAAGGCCTACATCAGAATTAGACAGCATACACCCACATACACATTCACACATATACAACTCACACACATGACTGCAGTCTCAGGCGACTGAGGCCGAAAGCTATTATTTGTATCAGGCTTTTTGTTGTGCCTATCTATGACTCAGCTCTGCTATACGATAAGTAGCAACTTTCCTTTTCACAATAATGTTACATTCCATCCTGGGTTTTCCATTGTTTGAATTACTTTGCTTTCATTGTTACAGTTGATATGTACTAGCTCTGAATGTACAGGTTCTTTTTTTTTTTTTTAATGGAAACTTTTGAAATCACAAAATATTTGGCACGTTTAAAATTTCTATTATTAATCTAGTACTGTTTATTATATTTATTTCTGGATTCATTTATAAATAAGAATCTAAATTAATAGAAATTCATTTGTCAAGAAAAACTGCAAACCCTTTGGAATATTGATATTACCGCAGAGTGAAGTAGCAGTAAGCATGTCTCTGATGTGATTGGATATATTTTTGTATTTTAGACAAAAATGTAATTTCAGCTTTGTTAATGTGAAAATTCAAAAGACAGGGTGATGTAGTAAAATGTGAGAAAATGAATTATTGTAAAAATAAAAATTCTACAAAGACATTATTCAAAATTATTTAGATCAATTGAACTGTGAGAAACTAAACTCTGAGAATTTCAGCTTCAAAAATGAGACCCCTAGACATGAGGCAACTGTGCAAGAAAAGGTAAGTAAAAAGTTTATTGTCCTCTCGAATCTTCTGAAAAGACTTCACCATCATGAACCGTAGCAACAACAAGGAAGGGAGGGGTAGATTACACCACTATATCTAACTTCAATCTATCCATCTCCATTTTTAAATTTTCTAACCTACCTGCCCAATTAAGGGACTTAACATTCTGTGCTCCGATCTGTGGAACACCAGTTTTGTTTTTCCGATAACATCATCATCCTGATTAGACCCTCACCTGGGGATCCAAATAGGGGACTATTTTACCTCTGGAGTATTTTTCCCAAGAGGATGCTATCATCACTTAGTCATACAGTAGACTGGCATGCCATCAGGAAAAATTAGGGCTATAGTTTACCCTTGCTTTCAGCCATTTGCAGTACCAGCACAGAAAGGCTTGTTTGGTTGATGTTACAAGGCCAGGTCAGTCAATCATCCAGATGATTGCTCCTGCAACTATTGAAAAGGCTGGCCTCTCAACAGATACCCCTCTGTTGTGGTTGCACCTATTTTATGGCTACCTGTATCGCTGAGACACACAAGCCATCCAACAGCAAGTCCATTGTGGATTACTTCATAGATGTATGAGCCTTTTTTCAGGAGAAAAGTTTATTTCAATTTAGCAGGTTTTTCAGCATATTTCAGTGGCATTATGATGCACATAATGTGAATGCCAACTTTCCAATGATGTGTTCACAAAACTGGCCCACCCACAGTCTAAAGAAGAAAAAGAGAACCACAAGGCAAAGCACCATGAAGTTGTAATGGTACTTGAATTACATAACCATTACAGCAGCTCACCTCAACCTCTCAATACCAGCAATATTCTACTGCGTTTCTGTAAAGTAGTTAACATATTTCTGAGACAACATTCAGATTTGATTTCATTAATGTAGAGGTACTTTGATACGTCAATATGTTTATATTGCAATGATATTATTCTTATGTGAATTTTCTTTTGTCACTATGATCTTTGACGTACTTGTAACTCTGATTTTTGGGTGCATAAGCGATTATTAGAGAGTCGGACCATTAGAAACTCAAGTCTTGGACGTCATGTTGGAAAGACGCAAATTGTAGTCAGTTTATAAAATGTGAACTTTAACAGTGAGGAAGATGTTTTCAAGTGTGTTTTGTCTTGTGAAGTGATGTTTTGTGTGTTACGTGATATTGCAACAAAAGCAATAAAAATGAAGTGTAACTTAAATTCGGAGTGCTGACAAAGGTTTAATCTTCAAGAATGGTTTGTGAAACACATCTATAAAACTTTTGAATATCGCAGAATAAGACCCAGGCCTCTTTGCATCCGAGCTTGAACTCATGACTACCTGGATTTTCGATGATTGAGCCATGAGTTTACAACAAGACCAGCGTGGGAAACACGAAAAGATGGATGCCTAGTTTATCCATTATTTCATGAAATGCCTTTATTAACTGTGCTCTAATGACACCTGCCACATAATACAACTTTGTTGTTGCCCGAAAATGCAGTATTTAGCAGCGTGAGCAACACCACAATCATAATTAATGTTTGACCTTTGCTGTGGTAGGGTTGTTAGAAAGTGAAGGATCAGAACCTTAGATATTTCAAGATGATGCCCGTCAAACCAAAGTGGTAGCCTCGCCTGGGACTTTGGGAAAGAAATTGGTCAGATTGGTAATGGGGTTGCTGGGACTTCTGGTACTCTGTTGTCATTCTCTGTCACGAAAGCTTCGAGTGTATTCCCCAAAGGTTGACTTGGAAGAAAGTGCAAAGAAAGTCACCAACAGGCAGGAGCTTCTAGCTCCTCCCCACAAAAAATTTTTGTTTGGAGTTTTGCTTCTTCTGCCCCTTCCCTGGTTTTTTCTTCAGCTTCAAAATCTTTTTTGTGTAGAGTGGAGGTCACTACTACTGTTTTGCCTGTTGGTGACTTTCTTTGCACTTTCTTCCAAGTCAACCTGGATGAAGCTGTAAAGAAGATGAAGATGCAAAAACTGACAGCTGGAAAGATCAGGCAGGCTAAAAAAACTGAAAAAATAAGTCTTTGACCTAATCAGGCAAAGAAGAGCCCACGAAGTATGCATATTTTACAATAGGCCATATTCAGACTTTTTATCACAGGATTTGTCTTTGATTTCTGTTCTTAAAATGTACATTTTTGTTGTTTATTGGGACTAGTTATTGAAAACTTAGTCAATATTAGTGTAATATTTTGGAAAATTGAAGTTCTTTGTTAAAAACCTGTTTTGGTACTTAACACTATGGAGACCAGCTGCTTAGAAGAATATCAGGCCTAGGAAACTGACCATTTATTCGGATATGATACTGGCACATACATAATTGATGTCTCTTCAAGAGTAACACACTTTTAAAAAAAGTTACTTTAGTTCTTTGACAGAGTACAAATTTTAAAATAATTATGAAAGAAAGTGTAATTATTCTACCAAGAAACAAGTATGAGGTGAGTTATTGAGCAATTTATGTCTCTAGAGCTTTGTAAGTGTCTTTCTCACTCAATAAACATGGACATATTTGTAGCAGAATTGCAGCAAACATAATAAGTACATGCACAAAATTATGCCAATGTGATAATATTGGCTCTGTTGCTCATGACAGCAGCTGTTAAGTCTGCTAATATTGCTTTCGAAATAATTCTAGAAATTGACAGCAGAAGGCAGCACTGAACAAGGGACATGTATCCAGACATTCGTACATTGTTATCATATGTAATGAGTTCAGTTACAATCTTTTGTTGGGCTGGCAGCAACTCAACGAGTCATCTTTATCTTTTCATAATATTATTGATATTCAAGGCTGGGCTTTCCATTGTTTGATTATTGAAAATAATTTATGTGAATTAAAAATTAAGTTATCCACTTTTATCCTACTTTCTCTTATGTTTTTATGCACCTACGACGACTATGTCTCTTGATTCACCTGCTTATTTCGTCAAGTATTATTAATGCAATACCACACTTCATTAATTCTTCCTCTTCACTTGTCATAGCGTAGTACTTGACATGAAATCACAATGTGGAATGTTTGCTGCCAGCTCAACATAGCTGACTACATGAATACATAGGTAGTCTGTATATGTAGTATGTCGCTAGTATAGACAAGGACACGAACAGTGAAAATTTTTGTCAACATGTTGCTGACTTTGGTGGGACAATGTGCAAACAATGCTGTGAACAGAAACACGTATCTGAACTCAATGTAACATTGCTTAAGAATACCTTGGTTGCTGAAGAGTCTTCTCCAAGATGTTTGGCTGTCAGCTTTACCCAAGTGATTATTGCACACTTCTTTAAAATAAAGTTTTTTCATCTTAGCTGCTAGATTAGATTTGATTTGCTTTTCATTCCAATTGATCAATAGTAAGGAGATCCTCTGGGATGTGGAACATATCAGAAGACAAGAATACACAATAAATACTTACAAAATAAGAACAGATATGATAATTTACCTTCCACAGATACAAAATGTAATGTAAAAAAAAAAAGATATAAAATTTGTCACCAAGTATTAAGTGTTCAGCACACTTTGGTGCATATGATAATTCTTAGATTACTATAGACTCATTTAATCAAACAAAATAAGAAACATTTTACAGCACTTATTTACAGTGATCACATTACTGCAGAAAATTTGTACAGAAATGAAATTGTACACAACACTTTTATATGTGATATTAATAATAACATACACACACCAATTGGTTCTGCTAATAATTCATCAATGGAGTAGGTGTTGGCCAACAATAAATCCTTTAGACTTTTCAAACTGAACTTTATAATCAGTTAAACTTTTTATGGCTGCTGACATGTTCTTAAGCTAGCTTCTTTATTTTCATATCACCTATGTATGACAACATTCACTTAGCAAATAGAGAGTTGTTCTGGCACTTCAGCAGTTCTGTGGTATGCTCCTGCCGGTACAATTTATCATCAATCTGTAATACCAAGAATTTAACATTGTCAGCTTCTTCTATGTGCTTGTTGTCATATTTTAGGGATATACTGGCAGGCAAGCTTTTACAAGTTCTGAACTCCATGTAGTATGTGTTTCCAATGTGTGCCCCAGAAGACAATGTAACTGGGCGGATTTGAGTGAAAGTATGAAAACTTTGTTAGCAGTCCTCTGAGCACAATGAGAGAGATTGCCGACTGTGAAGCAGGCAGAATTTAGCTTTCTGGTCAACTTACCCACATGCTGGTGCCATGATAGTCCATCTGGATGCCCAGGAACTTCACACGTGGAACCTCATCCAGTGTATACTCATTGATCTATTCTTCTGGCATCTGTAAGTCAGTTTCTTTTGTTTGTAATGACATACTATGAGTTTTTGTGAGAGTAAGGGTTAAGGTGTTGGCTGTGAACCTATTATAAACCTGTTTTGTTATTTTCCTGGCTGTCTGGTATGGATGTGTTGATGCCCTTTACCAACATAATTATGTAATCACTGCTAAACACTGAAGTTTTTTAATGGGAGCCAAGCACCGAACATTGATGCATGTCATATGTAATGTTTCCAAATTCTCAAATTTAAGGTTACTCCTGTTGTGTCATTTGCTAATGTGACCTTTGGTTTTCAATAGTTAGGATATTACTGCATCCATGAACTTGGGGAGAGCTACAAAGAACTAAAAACAGCTGGGAAATTGGAGAAAGACAGTATCAAATTTTTGGGAATACAGCTTGATAATAAATTTGAATGGGAGGAGTATACCACAGAACTGTTGAAGCACCTAAACAAATCCCTAATTGCTATGTGAATTTTGTGAGACGTAAGTGATATAAAAGTAAAAAGCTAGTGTACCATTCTTTCTTACATTCCATAATGTCATATGGTATTCTTTTCTGGGGTAACTCATCACGCCAGGCTAAAGTTTTCTGAGCCCAAAAATGTGCAATATGAATCATTTGTAGTGTGAACTCAAGAACGTCCTGCACAGAGGATACTAATTACTGCTTACCAGTATATTTATTCCTTATTGAAATTTGCCATTAAAAATATATCTTTTTGTCAAATCAGTAGCTCAGTTCATGGAATGAATAACTTTCATAAAGATTTAAAGTCACTTACTTAGATTCAGAAAGGTGTCCACTATTCAGTTAAACACATTTTCAATAACATGCCAGCAGCCATAAAAAGTTTAACTAAAAATAAAGTTTAGTTTGAGATGAGTCAAGAGGCTTTATTTGTGGCCAACTCTTTCTGTTACATTGATGAATTTCTTAGCAGAACCAACTGTTGCATGTATGTTATTAATAATATCACATAATGTCAATATTGTACACAATTTCACTTCTGTACAAAAATGCAGTAAGTGAAGCAGGCAAAAAGGAATACAAAGTCTCAAAAATGAGATCGACAGGAAGTGCAAAATGGCTAAGCAGGGATGGCTAGAGGATAAATGTAAGGATGTAGAGGCTTATCTCAAGAGGGGTAAGATAGATACCGCCTACTGGAAAATTAGAGAGACCTTTGGAGAAAAGAGAACCACTTGCATGAATATCAAGAGCTCAGATGGAAACCCAGTTCTAAGCAAAGAATGGAAAGCAGAAAGGTGGAAGGAGTATATAGAGGTTCTATACAGGGGCAATGTTCTTGAGGACAATATTATGGAAATGGAAGAGGAGGTAGATGAAGATGAAATGGGAGATATGATACTGCGTGAAGAGTTTGACAGAGCACTGAAAGACCTAAGTCGAAACAAGGACCCGGGAGTAGACAACATTCCATAGAACTACTGACAGCCTTGGGAGAACCAGGCCTAACAAAACTCTACCATCTGGTGAGTAAGATGTATGAGACAGGTGAAATACCCTCAGACTTCAAGAAGAATGTAGTAATTCCAATTCCAAAGAAAGCAGGTGTTGACAGATGTGAAAATTACCGAACTATCAGTTTAATAAGTCACAGCTGAAAAATACTAACGTGAATTCTTTACAGACGAATGGAAAAACTGGTAGAAGCCAACCTCGGGGAAGATCAGTTTGGATTCCGTAGAAATGTTGGAACACGTGAGGCAATATTGACCCAATGACTTATCTTAGAAGAAAGATTAAGGAAAGGCAAACCTACATTTCTAGCATTTGTAGACTTAGAGAAAGCTTTTGACAATGTTGACTGGAATACTCTCTTTCAAATTCTGAAGGTGGCAGGGGTAAAATATAGGGAGCGAAAGGCTATTTACAATTTGTACAGAAACCAGATGGTAGTTATAAGAGTCGAGGGGTATGAAAGGGAAGCAGTGGTTGGGAAGGGAGTGAGACAGGGTTGTAGCCTCTCCCCGACGCTATTCAATCTGTATATTGGGCAAGCAGTAAAGGAAACAAAAGAAAAATTCGGAGTAGGTATTAAAATCCATGGAGAAGAAATAAAAACATCGAGGTTTGCCGATGACATTGTAATTCTGTCAGAGACATCAAAGGACTTGGTAGAGCAGTTGAATGGAATGGACAGTATCTTGAAAGGAGGGTATAAGATGAACATCAACAAAAGCAAAATGAGGATAATGGAATGTAGTTGAATTAAATCGGGTGATGCTGAGGGAATTAGATTAGGAAATGAGACCTTAAAGTAGTAAAGGAGTTTTGCTATTTGGGGAGCAAAATAACTGATGATGGTCGAAGTAGAGAAGATATAAAATGTAGACTGGCAATGGCAAGGAAAGCGTTTCTGAAGAAGAGAAATTTGTTAACATCGAGTATAGATTTAAGTGTCAGGAAGTCATTTCTGAAAGTATTTGTATGGAGTGTAGCCATGTATGGATGTGACAAGAAGAGAATAGAAGCTTTCGAAATGTGGTGCTACAGAAGAATGCTGAAGATTAGATGGGTAGATCACATAACTAATGAGGAGGTATTGAATAGAATTGGGGAGAAGAGGAGTTTGTGGCACATCTTGACTAGAAGAAGGGATCAGTTGGCAAGACATGTTCTGAGGCATCAACGGATCACCAATTTGGTACTGGAAGGCAGTGTGCAGGGTAAAAATTATAGGAGACCAAGAGATGAATACACCAAGTAGAATAGGAAGGATGTAGGTTGCAGTAGGTACTGGGAGATGAAGAAACTTGCACAGGATAGAGTAGCATGGAGAGCTCCATCAAACCAGTCTCAGGACTGAAGACCACAACAACACAACAAAGTATGTGCAGTAATGCAATCATTGCAAATGAGTGCTGTTAAATGTTGTTTTTATTTTATTTTTTTTATTTGACGATGATTAGCTGCAATAGGTTAGCAATTATCATATGTTCCTAAGTGTATTGAACATTTAATATTTTGTTTAACATCCTTTTAAATATAAATGTTCTTTTTTTTTTGACTGATACCACATCCATGAGGACAGTATTATTTGGGATCTGTGAAAATAGATTAGCATATCTGTTCTTATTTTTCTATTCACAATATATATAAATGACCTTGTGAATAACATCGGAAGTTCACTGAGGCTTTTTGCGGAGGATGCTGTAGTATATTGAGAGGTTGTAACAATGAAAAATTGTACTGAAATGCAGGAGGATCTGCAACAAATTGGCGCATGGTGCAGGGAATGGCAATTGAATCTCAATGTAGACAAATGTAATGTGCTGTAAATACATAGAAAGAAAGATCCTTTATAATTTAGCTACAATATAGCAAGTCAGCAACTGGAAGCAGTCAATTCCATAAATTATCTGGGAGTAGGCATTAGGAGTGATTTAAAATGGAATGACCATATAAAATTAATCGTCAGTAAAGCAGATGCCAGACTGAGATTCATTGGAAGAATCCTAAGGAAATGCACTCCGAGAACGAAGGAAGTAGGTTGCAGTGCACTTGTTCGCCCACAGCTTGAATACTGCTCACCGGTGTGTGATCTGTACCAGATAGGGTTGATAGAAGAGAGCGAGGAGATCAAACGGAGAGCAGCACACTTCATTACAGGATCATTTAGTTATCACAAAAGCGTTACGGAGATGATAGATAAACTCCAGTGGAATACTCTGCAAGAGAGATGCTCTGTAGCTTGGTACGGGCTTTTGTTGAAGTTTCGAGAACATACCTTCACCGAGGAGTCAAGCAATATATAGGTCCCTCCTATGTATATCTTGTGAAGAGACCATGAGGATAAAGTTAGAGACATTAGAGCCCACACAGAGGCATACCGACAATCTTTCTATCCACGAACAATACGAGACTGGAATAAAAGGGAAATCCGATAGAGGTACTCAAGGTACCCTCTGCCACACACCGCCAGATGGCTTGCGGAGTATGGATGTAGATGTAGATGTAGATTTTGTAAATATTTATTGTGTATTCTTGTTTTCTGACATGCTCCACTCCTCAGAGAAACTCCTCACTACGAATAAATTGGAACAAAAAGTAAATCTAATCTAATCAAATCCCAAGTGCAGGAATGACATGTATGTACAAGTAAGGTGGAGCCTGAATACACAAATGCAGTTTATAGATCATCTTGGGCTTGGGTTTCCGCTTTGGCAACTTGCATGTCCGTCATCTATCCCAGTGATCCAGCTGGGTAAAGGGGACCTACAATATGACATGGAATCCAGCCCATCTGCCACTTCTGTGACTCTTCACATTAGTGAGCGGTAGAGGCCAAGTTAAAGGCGAACTGAAAATTGTTGTTGTCTGCCTAAGATTTGGTCCTGTGACCTCTGTTTCTGGGCACCCGCTTTACTGCTAGACTGCCAGGCCTAACACCAAAGGGAAGCAGATGGACAACCTTCCAAAAAAATTCACAAAAACATTACAAATAGAACAACAGAAAATCCAGGATAGAATGCAACAACATAATTAAAAGGATACCACCAGAGATACTGAGTCGCAAGAAGGCACAACAAAAGACTGTCGGAAAATGAACTTAGGGGCCAACAAGGCCTTTGTCAAAAAGAGACCCCACACACACACACACACACACACACACACACACACACACACACACACACACACACACACACATACACATACACACACGTGTGATGACAGTCTCTGATAGCTGAAGTTAGACTGCGAGCAGCAGCACATGATGGGAGTGGCAACCGGCTGGTGGGAGTCAGGAGGAGGCTGGGGTGGGAGTCCCATTCCAGTACTATACAGCCCTCAATTCCAGCAACACACCCTCAGTCTCTTTACTTTTCTCCTTTTCCGTTACCCTCCCCCTCCCACTACCATCTAGTCTAACCTCCCAACTGCACCTAGCTGCACTACCCTCTCTCCCCCTCACCCTGTACGCTGCCACGAGCAGCACTTTCCTGTCCTCCACCCCTACCCTGTTATCCTTCCTCCGCCCCTTGCCAGCCTCCTCCTTACTCCCACTAGCCAGTTTCCTCATGTGTGTGTGTGTGTGTGTGTGTGTGTGTGTGTGTGTGTGTGTGCACGCACATGTATTTTCAACGAAGGCCTTCTTGGCCAAATGCTTACTTTCTGACAGTCTTCTCATTGTGCCTATCTGCAACTTAGTGCCTCCACTATATGGCGAGTACCAACTATCCTTTACATAATATTGGAACATTACAAATAGCTACAAATAATTGAAGTCAAAATCTTGTAGGTTTGTAGGCAACATCATGTTCGCCTGTAGTTTATTCTCACATTGTTGACGTTTCAACCCCTTTGCTGAGATGTTTTTCAGAGCCTTCTGGTGTCCCCAATTAGCTTAACACTTGAAGAGCAGTTTGCATTCATTTATAAAATGGAGTTTTCTCACACTTGTTCTGAAGAAGTTCGGTTATGGTATGAATGTCTTACAGCTGCTGTTGAGGGTCATCACCATTGTACAGGTAGCGAAACAGACAAAGGAGAAGGGCAAATATTCACCAGATTATTGTTATTGTGCCATAGAGATGACTTCATGGTAGTTAACTGTATTAAATTTTTTGTGTATTTGTGTATCTACTTGCCATAGTTCAATGTTTTAATTACTGTCTAGTCTATAGTTCCTCTGTCTTTAGTATGGGTAGGGACTGTGGCACCCACAATCACCCTCAATCCTGGGTTTAATCCCACCACTGCTTAAATTTTGAATAAAAATTGTCAGCAATGGCAGCCAAAAACTTCTGGCATCATAAGTCATCCTCACTCTGCCAGCAGCCTTGTCAAAGAGGTCAGAGGATCAGACAGAGGTTCAGGGCACTCTCTTGCCCTTGACATGGGGAAATGTGACTAAAAGGCAGAAGAATCAGCAATGATCAATGGCATGAGGGCGCAGAAGGCAATGGAAACCACTGCATTAAAGGTATGTAACATGTGTCTGCAGGACATGTGGCCTGCAGTTGAAAAAGTGTCACGATGATCTCTCCATTGGCAAAAGATTCCAGACTAGTCCCCTGTTCGGGTCTCCTGGAGGAGCTGCCATTGAGAGGTCACCATGAGAAAAGATTGAATAAAAAAAAAAGAATGATAAAATTCTACAAGTCAGGCCACGGAATGTCAGAAGTTTGAATGTCATAGGGAAGCTAGAAAAATCTGAAAAGGGAAATGCTTAATCTAGAGAAAGTGGGCATCAGTGAAGTGAAATGGAAATAATACAAAGTATAGGGCAATAGCAGCAGCAGTAGAAAGTGGTGTAATGGGAGTAGGATTTTTTGTGAAGAGGAAGGTAGGACAGAGAGTGAGTTAGTGTGAATGGTTCATTGGTAGGCTTATTTTCATCCAAATCGACAACAAATGAACACCAACAATAATAGTTCAGGTATACATGCTGATCTCACAAGCAGAAGGTGAAGAGATAAAGTATATGAGGATATCAAACAGGTAATTCAGTACGTAAAGGGAGATGAAAATCTTACAGTCATTGGTGATTGGAATGCAATTGTAGGGGAAGGAGTAGGAGAAAGGGCTGCAGAAGATTATGGGTTGGTAGTAAGAATGAGAGGGGAGAAAGGTGAATTCAGCAATAAATTTCAGATGGTAAGAGCAAATACTCTGTTGCAGTTACAGGAGGAGGAGGTGCATTTGAAAAGGCCGGGACATAAGAGAAGACTGTAGTCAGAATACATCATTGTGAGGCAGACTATCCAAAATCAGATAGTGGATTGTAGGGCATACTGATGGTGATGTTGAGTAGGCTGAAGATGAAGAGACTAGTCAGGAAGAATCAGTGCACAAAGAAGTGAAATGTGGAAGTACTAAGGAATGAAGAAATATGATTGATGTTCTATAAGGCAACAGCCACTGCACTAAGAAAAGGCTCAGTGTTCAGTTCAGTTGAAGAGGAATAAACTGAACCGTTCACACTAGCTCACTCTCTGTCCTGTCAGAAGCTGGAAAGGAAAACATAGGCACAAAGAAGGTAACTGTGAAGAAATTGCGGGTAACAGAAGGAAGTACAAAATTTTTTATGGAAATTCAGGGATACAGAAATAAGTCACTTAGGAATTAAATAAATAGGAAGTGCAGGGAAGCTAAGGTGAAATGGCTACATGAAAAATCTGAGGAAATAAAAAAGAAATTATTGTCAAAAAGACTGAAGCAGCATATAGTAAAGTCAAAACAACATTCAGTGGAATTAAAAGCAAGGGCAGTGGCATTAAGAGTGCAAAGGGAATTCCACTGTTGAATGCTGATTAGAGAGTGGATAGGTGGAAAGAGTACACTGAGGGGGAGGACTCATCTGATGTCATGATAGAAGAAGAAACAGGAGTCAATAGGGAAGGGAAAGGAAACCTGCTATTAGAATCAGAGTTTAGATGAGCTTTGGAAGGCTTAAAATCAAATAAGGCGGAAGGGATGGATAACATTCCATCAGAATTTATAAAATCATTTGGGAAATGGTAACAAAACAATTGTTCACTTTGGTGTGTAGAATATATGAGACTGGCAATATACCATCAAATTTGTGGAAAAGCATCATCCATACAATTCCTAAGACTGCAAGAGCTGTCAAGTGTGAGCATTATCCCACAGTTGGATTAACAGCTCATGCATCCAAGGTACTGACAAGAATAATTTGCAGAAGACTGGAAAAGAAACTTGAGAATCTGTTCAATGATGATCGGTTTGGCTTTAAGAAAAGTAAAGGTACAAGAGAGATAGTTCTGACCTAGCGATTGATAATGGAAGCGAGACTGAAGAAAAATCGAGACATATTCATAAGATATGTTGACCTGGAGAAAGTGTTTGACATTGTCAAATGGTGCAAAATGTTCAAAATCCTGAGAAAAATAGGTGTAAGTTTTAGGGAAAGACAAGCAATATACAATATATACAAAAACCAAGAGGGAACAGTAAGAGTGTAAGACCAAGAACCAAACGCATGGATTAAAAAAGGTGTAAGGCAGGGATATAGCCTTTTGCTCCTGATTTGTCTATATGTCAAAGAAGCAATGACAGAAACAAAAGAAGGATTCAAGAGTGGGATTTAAATTCAAGGTGGAAGGGTATCAAGTGTTAAGATTTGCTGATGACATTACTATCTTCGGTGAATTTTGGAGAAGAATTACAGGATCTGTTGAACAAAATGAATAGGCTAAGGATTGCAGAATATAGTTTGAGAGTAAACTGAAGAAAGGCAAAAGCAATGAGAAGTACAACAAATGAGAACAGCAAGAAACTCAACATCAGGATTGGTGATCATGAAGTAGATGCGGTTAAGAAATTCTGCTGCCTAGGCAGCAAAACAACCTATGGAAGATTGAGCTAGGAGGACATAAAAAGAAGACTAGCACTGGCACAAAGGGCATTCCGTGGCCAGCGAATCGTGAATTGGGGAAAACTGGAACAGAAGAGAAAAGAAGCACTTGAGATGTGGTGCTACAGAAGAATGTTGAAAATTAGGTGGACTGATGTTCTGTGCAGAATTGTTGAGGAAAGGAATGTACGGAAAACACTGACAAGAAGAATGGACAGGTTGAGAGGACATCTACTACGACATCAGGGAATAAATTCTAAGGTACTAGAGGGAGGTGTAGAGGGTAAAACCTGTAGAGGAAGATGGAATTTGGGATATATCCAGAAACGAATTGAGGATGTTGGTTGAAAGTGCTACTCTGAGATAAAAAGGTTGCCACAGGAGAGGAATTTGTGGCCAGCTGCTTGAAACCAGTCGGACTGATGATGTGAAGAAGAAGAAGACTGCATCCAGATTCAAGCTGAGTTGGTGACCCTTTGATCATGACATGGTACATCTGGCACATCACTTGCCCCCCCCCCCCTCCCCCCCCCCCTCCCCCCTCCCAGTGGTCCACTACTGTGACCACAGTGGTCGCTACTTGCACTGCGGATGACTTCTCACACACGGTTGGGTGGGAGGTTGTTCCCAGGTTTGGCAGGCAGCGAAAGACTTTCTGGGCAGCTGATTGAAGGACCTTTCAGATGAAGGACCTTTCAGATTCACCTGATGAACAGGTATCAAGCACTGGCAGAGGCTGTCAAAGACCCTGAGCCAGATGAATTCACTTGCCCTGTTCCACAGGAAGCATCTCAGCCTGCAAGATTCATAGAGGCTGGGATTTCTGCTAGTTGGGAGCTCTTCAATGTCAGGTGCGCAGTGGGGCTGTTTAGGTATATGCTGTTGAAGCGGGGAAGGAATCCTGTGTGCATTCTGTGTGCATACTGGGAGGAGCCATTCTAGATGTGGAATGAGTGCTTCCATATCCCATGAAGAGCACAAGGTGCAGTCAACTGGAGGTGATGGTTCATGCTGGTACTAACAAAGTGTGTCGAAATAGATTCTCTGTGGTATTTGGTGGCTAGCTGAGGTGGTAAAGACAGCCAGTCTTGCAAGATGAAGGCAGAGCTCACCGACTGTAGGATTGTGAGTAGAACCAAGTGCAGACCTTTGGGACAGAGCCATGTGGAGTATCTGAATCAGAGGCTGGATGATTCTGCGACTGTGTTGGATGCAGATTTCTCAACTTACACTACAGGGTGGTGCAGTTTCAGTGCATAGTAGTGGGGACTGTGCAGAATAAACTGAGCACGTTTTTAGGTTAGAGGGTCTTGGGAAAGTGCAGGAAGGGCTTCAGACTCAAAGAGTGCAGGAAAAACACAGGAAGAGGGTAGACACAGTGACACTGAATTTTGTAGTTGCAAATTGTTGTAGCCATGTTGGGAAAGAACTGAAGTTCAAATCATTATAGACACTGAAAGCTGGCTAAACCCGGAGATAAGTTCAGCCGAAATTTTTACAAAAGTCTTAACAGTGTTAAAAAAAGACAGATTGAATAGAGCTGGTCGTGGCACATTTGTTGCTATTTGACGTACTTTATCTTGTAGTAAAATTGAAGTATATAGTCCATACGAGTTAGTATGGGTAGAGGCTATACTTGACAATGGGAATAAACTAATAATTTGTTCCTTTTACCGACTCCAAGACTCAGATGATACAGTTGCTGAACAGCTGAAAGAAAACTTGCATCAAAAAAGGTAACCCAATCATATAACTATAGCTGGTGGTGACTTCAATTTACCCTTGATATGTTGCTGAAAATATCTGTTCAAAGCAGGTGCTAAGTATAAAACAACCCCAACACCTTTTCTTCCATCTGCTTTACATGGTCCTCCTCTAATCGATGTGCCACCTTCTTGGAAAACGGCCTCCACCTTACTGACGGCTCTACCCAGACCTCTGTCCACAACAAACCCACTAACCACCAGCAGTACCTGCATTTCAACAGCTACCATCCCATCCACACCATAAAATCCCTCACATACAGCCTAGCCACTCATCAGACAACATATCTGCAGTGATGAGAACTCTATTTGCCAAATGCTGAAGGCCTCACCAAGGCCTTCACAGGCAGGCATTATTCCCCAGAAACAGATCTCACATGCCATTTCCCATTACACCACACCCCAGCACCATCTTCAAGAACCAGCCACAAGAAAGCACCCCCCTTCCTCACCCAGTACCACTCCAGACTGGAACAGCTGAACCACTTCCTTTGCTAGTGCTGTTACTACCTATCATTGTGCCCTGAAATGAGGGACATCCTACCCAAGATTGTTCCCACTACTTCTAAAGTGGTGTTCCACTGCCCACCCAAGCTACACAACATTCTGGTCCATCCCCATGCCACTCTGAGTCTCCATGCCACAGGGATCATATCCCGATGGCAGACCCAGGTGAAGGATGCACCCATACAGCACCTTCTACTCTAGTCTGTCACAAACTCATCCTACTGCATCAAAGGCCACACAACCTTTGAAAGCACCCATGATCATATACCAACTCTGCTGCAACACTACACAGCCTTTGTCGGCATGACTGCCAACCAGCTGTCAACCGGGCCTATGTCAAACTGTTGTCAAGAACAAAGTTGACCATCCGGTGGCACAACATGTAGCTGAGGACAACATGCTCAATATTAATGGCTGCTTCACAACCTGAGCCATATGGATCCTTCCCTTCTCTGAACTGTGCAGGTGGGTGTTTTCCTTACAACACATCATCTGCTCCTGTAATTGTCCTCGTTTCAATCTCAGGTAACACACAATGTCCTATCACTCTCCACCTGACAGTTTCTCTTCCCATATCCTGTCACCACCCCCATTAATGTGCAATCCCTAAGACATAAGGTTAATGAGTTACAGTACTTGGCAGACAAAATTAACTGTAGCATATTGTGTATTAATGAGCATTGGTTGCATGACTCAGAAATAGATTTGTGTGTACCTTATGGCTGCATATTAGCCACAAAATACTGTAGAACAAATACTGCACATGGTAGAGTTGCAATCTTCATCAAAGAAAACTTAAATATGCAGCATTCAGTGATAGAACTACACAAACATTGCATTGAAGGTGTATGTGAAGTAGCAGCCATAGTATTGCGTACCCAAAAATTATCATTGCTTCTGTGTACCATGCACCAGCCTCTGATGAGGAAGTTGTTATAGATAAACTAAATTCACTAATCAAAAATTCACTAAACACAAAAATCATAAAATTTTTATTGCAGGTGACTTCAATATAGATACAAGGGAAAGTAGAAAAAATGTAAATGTCATGGTTAACAGCCTAAAGGCACTAAACTGCTACTGTATAAATGAAAAACCTACTAGACTAGATGCATGCCTTGACAATGTAATTAGTAATGTAAATCAGGATCAACTAAAGCATGATGTGATTAAGTTAGAGTTATCTGATCATGACGGGATATGGGTCAGAATAGGCAGTATGAACTCAGAGAGAACTAGTCACTTTCAGAATACTAAAAGAGGGCAATATTGTACAATTGAAACACACAATATAAAAAGTCTTGATGAATGTTTCTCTATGTTTTTATATATCATTAAAAATGCAGTAGATAGTCACTGTCCACTTGTCACAAAAAGATGCCCCCTAACAACAGAGAAAAACCGGAGCACTCTAACAAGTGGTACACTCCAGAGCTCAAGTAAATGAAGACACTGCTACTTATACTAAAAAATAATAGCGATAAAAAAGAGGAAGCCAAGAAACACTATGTGACCCTTAAGAAGCTGTACAAATATGAAATAAAATCAGCTAAATGTAAAGTAAATGATGAATATATTGCAGGCTCAAAAAATACCTGTCAAGCAGCTTGGAATATAATAAAAAGTGAAATCAATATGAGCAAACAGGAAGCCACAGTGCCTATAGATTGCAACATCCTTAACGAAAATTTATAAATTGTGCCAGCTCTCATTCTTCTTCTTCTTCTTCTTTTGGTAAAAGTAATTCTGATAATATTTCAGCTGCTGCAACCCTTCTTAAGCAACAAGCACCAGGAACCAAGAAATTCTTTTGGTCAAAAATCACCTCCGGCCACATTATCAAATCTATAAAGAAACTTTACGGGCTTAGTAACAGTATTGTTAAACACATAGCCACTGCAATCTTAATGCCACTAACACATCTGATGAAACACATACATGAAGAAGGAGTATTCCCTGAATGTCTGAAAATGACAGTTACACTCCCAATCTATAAAAAAATGTGACAGAAAAATGCCAAACAATTATAAACCTATATCAATAGTTCCCATTATATCAAAAGTAATAGAAAACTGCATACATATCCAAATTTACAATTATTTTGAAAGTAATAAATTATAGAGTAAGAACCAGTTTGGCTTTTGATCTGAACTATCAACAACCAAAGCAGTTGAATGCCTCCTTAGTAATATATATGAAGGATATGAAAACAAGAAACTCACTTGTGCCACACTGTTAGAGTTAACAAAAGCCTTTGACTCAGTCACACATGAAATAATGATAAAAATCTAGAACATTATGGTATTGTAGCTCAACCATTACAATTTTTCAGTCACACTGAAGCAATAGGGCACAATTAGTAAAAACGAACTATCAAAAGTCAACACCCATGAAAATAAAGGAGGAATTCTACAAGGCTCAGTGCTTGGCCCTATCCTGTTCATTGTTTACATGAATGAGCTCTCAAATTATATGCCATGCAACAGTGTACTGTATGCTGATGATATGACACTAATAACAGATGAAGAAAATCTGCAAGATGTCATAAAATACAACAAAGTAGTAACTGAAATGAGCAGTGACTGGTGCAGAGCCAACCTTCTATCAATAAACAAATTGAAAACTGAAGATATTACTTCAACCTGAAACCAATTGAACGGAATACAAAAAATGTCAAGTTATTAGGTTTACATATAGATCAAAAACTTATGTGTGACAGACACACAAATTATCTATGTGGCAAACTTGCTCGAACTCTCTTTCTATTACACAAGCTGAGACACGTTATCAGTAAAAATCTGCTAATCTCCACATACTTTGCTTTTTTCCATTCACACCTGCAATCTGGGGTACTTCTTTGGGGTAACTCAGTGGGTTCAAGTACCATCCTCAAGTGGCAGAAGAAAGAAGTTAGGTGCATTTTAGGACTAGCACCAAGACAAAGTTGCAAAAATCATTTTAATGAACTAAAGATAACAACACTACTTAGTACATACATTTATAATTGTTTGATATATGCTAAAGAGAACATAAAGAACTTTAATTTAAGATCTGAAGTACATGTTCATAATACTCGAAATAATAGTAACATAGACCTACCATACACAAGGCTGACATTAACACAAAAGAGCCATAAACACCTTAGCCTGAAATTTTATAACAAACTCTCAAAGCCTGTGAGCGAACTACTGATGAATAACTTCAAGCAAACAAAATGTACGCCATATTACTCACTTGATGAGTTTCTAAACAGTGACACAAAAGAGATATGCTACATGAAACAAAACACTGCCATATGATTCATACCTATATATTTAGGACAGTAATGTACCAACAAAGACTTTTTACATAGATATGTAAAGTGTACCATAAATATATCTTGATACTGTTGTATATTTAACTGTTATTATTATTATTATTAGTATCGTGAATGAATAATTGTTGTATTATCAATATTACTTTAGCATGCGTATCTGCTTGCCCTGCACAGGCACAATTATGTACAATAATAACTATTATAATTTAAAAAAAAAATTTATTGAACACACTGATGATGCCAATTGTATGGAAAATATACTGAAAGGCAAATAAAGATTCTATTCGATTCTATTCTTGCACATCCCCAAATAGCCTTCAGCATTTGCCACTTCCCACCAGCTGCTACTGCTGTGCCTGCCATCCCTCTCTCCTGCATTCATAGCCAGCAAATCGGCTGCCTCCCTCCTTGCTGCCAGCCACCCACCCCCTGTCCTTCTCCTTTCCTCTGACTTCCCTCTCCTTCTTCCCATCCCATGCATCACTACCCCCAGCACAACCAGCCCACCTGCCGCAAAATAGCACTAGTATTGTGTGTATGTTTTCTAACTTGGTAAAAGATGACTCTGAAAGCCAGCAAGTTGTCCTTTTGTATGTGCCTATCAACAACTCAATGCTTCTGCTTTTCAGTGAGTGGTCTCCTTTAATCACAAAGTATTTATATTTTACAATAACTTTCCAACAAAATTTATTCAGCAGAATATTTTATTTGAAACACTATTGGACTCATCTCATGGTTAACACTTTCAAGAAGGACAGGGAGGAGTTAAAAAAATAGCCAGGGACACTAGGTGTAATTTCTTTCTCCCCCCCCCCCCCCCCTCTCTCTCTCTCTCTCTCTCTCTCTCTCTCTCTCTCTCTCTCTCTCTCTCTCTCTCTCTCTCTCTCTCTCTCTCTGTGTGTGTGTTTCTTTAGAAAAATCATGGACTGTTTTAATTTTGGTTGTTCACGTTTTAAATTAAGGTGTGACAATAATGGCAATAGATCTACCAATGCCATATTAAGCCCTTTTCTGATAAACATTCATATGACTAAAAGACTGAAACAGTGCACAGTGAGAGTTGCAGGTTGCCTATCTATCTGCTTCCAGGGGCAAAAAAATTTGGTTTTCTGTATTTCATATAATTAGTGATCATATTCAAAAGTTTAAAATGCTATTATAAGCTACTCATTAATAGGCATAATTCTATAGTAAAGGTTGAATGCAGCAAGCCAAGGCTGAATGTTGAAAACTGTGTGTATGTCATGAGGCAGTATAACTCATAGTTGTTAAATCACCTAAAATGTATTTATCCAGTATTTGAGAAAGAGAGCAAAAACAAATATTCAAACCATTTCTAGACTTTTCATTAGTCCTAGATCAATAATCTAAAATTAATAAAACAGTTTTGTGTTTTATGTGTTTGATTCCAGATGTTTGATGCATTAACTCATTTGTGAAGTAATCAGGTGTTGGAAGCTGTTTTATCTAAGGGAGTTCCATTTGTTTGTGGATCAGGGTTGGGGTTACTGGTTCTTTTCTAAACTGACAAATGTGTTTCTAATTGGGAAAAAAACTGCAAGTGTGTTATGAAAATGTCATCAAACAAAAGTTTTTCCAATGGACAATGGTTAGACACTGAAATCAACCCTAAAGTTTGTTGATTCGTTGATAAAAGGTGCTACCAATGTACATATTTACCACAATATATGAAGCAAAAACTTGATTTATGAAACATGGCACTTCAGGATATATCATCTCATTCTAAATGGAACCCTCACATGAGTTTTTTTTTTTTGTGTGTGTGTGTGTGTGTGTGTGTGTGTGTGTGTGTAGGTGCGTGCTCTTGTGTGCGCACCAACCCATATCCAGATGCAACTTGCCTATTTAACAGCTTCTTGGGGCAACATAAGTGTTTGTCCGCAGCTCGTGGTCTAATGGTTAGTGTTGCTGCCTCTGGATCACGGGTTCCCAGGTTTGATTCCAGCCATGTTGGGGATTTTCTCTGCCCAGAGACTGGGTGTTTGTGTTGCCCTCATCATTTCATCATCATCATCATCATCATCATCACCACCATTCATGACAGTGGCTAGATTGGACTGTGAAAAAAACTGGACTGTGAAAACACTGGAACATTGTGCGGGCACTGATGACCGTGCAGTTGAGCGCCCCACAAACCAAATGTCGTCAACAGAAGTGTTTGATTTTCATTATGTCATATAATTATTGAGTGAATTTAAAAATTTTATGTGCTTTCACAATCTACTCATTATGTTAAAGGTTTAATGCAGTAAGACAAGTATTACAATTGGAGGAAACTGTGTTTATGTCTTGAGGCAGCAAACAGACAGTGTGCAAATACTTAGACTACATTCATCCAGTATCTAAGAGTGAGAGCATTTAATGACTTGCAACAATCTTTGCACATCATTTCAAATCATAATGAAACTTGCTCTCATTTATGCCCCTCCACAAACTGATAAAAGGAAAAATGTTTATCACTTACTTCACGTCCACTGCTCATGCAGTAAAACTGCCACATGAGGCATGACATTATATACTAACTCTGTTCACAACACAGTTTGCAGACTATGTCCACATTTACCACTGAATGTATATGCAAAATTATATCAGTATACAACGCATAATTCAGGAGATATGTCATAAACACTGAGAACCATGAAGAACTAGCTTTTGCTTAAAATACAGCACAAGTGACCCAGAGTGTAGTCATCTAGTGATTGATAATAAGAGCACTAAGTGACTTCCAACAATCTTGAAACATAATTTCAAGCCTTTCCTCAACTTTTTCTCTCTTACATGTGTGACATCAAATATTTTACACATTAACTCATTTGTAAAGTAGTGAGAAGTTTGAAACTATTTTATTCTTTAGAGAATTGTGGGGTTAACTGGTGCTAAAGGAACTGGTTACTTTAAAGCAATGATAAAATTTTGACAATTTTGAGTGATATTCCTGATTTATTGAATCAAGAAAAATTCTAAATGCCAATCTAGAGAGAAATATTTTAACACAGGTGAAAGAAATTTTCATTAAATGTAAACTGGCATTTTACAAGACTATTTCATTAAAATATGCACCATTTTTAAGAATGTTTCAAACTTCTGGTTCACTTCCTCTCTGTCTGCAACATGTTATGCATAACAGGCTGGAGAGTTTTGTGAAGAGTCGCAAAATATCAGGCCAGATTGTATGACTTAACAAATATGCATATTGGCTTCCAAATCAAAAAGTTATTAATGAAGTAAAAGCAAATGGTTCTCATATCCAAAAGATCAATCAGCGTGTAAAAGCATATTCGTCAAAGTAACTGAAAAACACCCAGTCAAACATAAAACTTCTTGTGGTTTATTGTTATGAGAGCCTAATATAATATTTAACCATGGACAGTAAGGAAACTGTAAGTGTTAACATATTATCAAAGACTAAGATGAGGAGATTAAATATTTTCTGATCATAAAAGATGATGTAGTCACACCAGCATTCTGGATGAATCAGGTTGCAAAAATGTTCAAAATAAAACTTTGGTTGAGAATGTTAAAGGCAAGTATCATTGGTGCTGAAAGCAAATTTCATGCTAATTTTGGCAGAGGTTGCATGCAATATACTAACAATATAGTGAATGAATGGAAAACTATAATAAGACGATGCCACCATTTGGCTGATAACTCGAGAAGAATTCATCAGCAGAATATGCTGTGAAAGACTGCAATCGCAACTGTAATAAAGGATGTGTGTCTTAACAAGTGTAACAAGTGTGAATTGTGGGCTGATTTGTATATTAAATGTTTTGTTAATGAGGGTGATGTAAAATTCTTAAATTTGACTCATAGTTGTAATTAAAATTTTGTTTCAAATTTATTTAGTGTTGAAATTGATTATTTTGTTAAAGGATTTATAAAGACAGAAATTTTTTATTGGAAAGTGCAAGTACCAGAAAGACTTCATCTATTGTTAAACTTAAAAATAGCCTTGTCACATACAATTTTGTTATAAAATGCAATAAATCAAGTCTTTTGTGTGTTCGTTTCATATTTTTGAAAGTTTCTTTGATGTCATGCCTTAACAAGATAAAAGTTATTCAAAAAGTTTAAAGTTTGAATTAGAATCAGGTACTGGTCCCATCGTATTTCATTTCATAATTATATTAGAAACATTGCTCAGCTTTAGCTGGTTGTGTCATTGATGTTCCTCGCATCTCTCCTCAACCATTCTGATAGTCTACCCCCACACAAGAAATTCCACTTTTGCATATATTGCAATACATAAGTAGCTTTCAGAAACCAAGATCATCTTGTGATGTGCAGATGTCTATTCATCCATCACAGTAATAGTTGGTCAGATTTTGTGACAAAATATCATCATGTTTGAATCAGTAATTACTACAAGACTGATAATGTGTAAACAGATGCTGAGTACACAACTGATTTTGTTTTGCATGTGGCACCATCGTATCGGTGTAGGTGTGTACACATGATTGTTACAGTTTAACTTTGTGTAAAGGTGTAGTATGGAAATGCATTTAGCTAAGACATTGATTCAGGTGTCATTGTGAGGAAGTTGTGGAGCAGTACTAGAACTCAAAGTGAGAGAATAAAAATATTCACAGGAATTTAAGTGAAAATCAGCATTAAATTGCAGTTATAAAATACTGAAAGATGTCATATCATATGACTTGTAAATATGCTCAAAATTATAGAAAATTCAAATCAGAGGAAAGCTTGCATTGAAAGAAATCCAATAAATCTAAGAAGTCCAGTACCGAGTGAAAAGCGAGAGCTAAGGCAGAGTCGAAAATGAAATGAAAAATGGCATGTTGTGTATGTGTATGTTACGTTAGCTACCACAGACCCTTGTTACATGCAGTAAATTTGTGATTTATCTATTCTGTAACCATTATACTATGCTGTGTGATCACTCTAGTAAACAGATTGCTAATTAAATTACATATTAATACAAAACACTTGTTACAATTTTATTGCAACATTTTCATGAAAAGTATTTGGTGCAGACACTAACCGTGCAGATAAAACTTTTTATCATAGTTGCAGGGAGCGAAGTGTACTGGACACAATGCTTCCAAAGCAGTCTGTCTGTCTTTCACGGTAGTGTACCAGCATAAGGTAGACTGATATTTGGCTTCTCTTCCTTGGTCTAAGACTCAACCCCCTTTCCAGGAGTTCTTGATTTTGACAGCAACACCCATTCAGTTTAATTATATGCGTACCCATTCCTTTGTGTGTGATGTAATTCCTTGTGGCAGCTCTCCTTACCTAAAAGTGTTCAAGCTATATGGACCATAGTCTTTAGCTTTGAATTCCTTTGTAACATGTTGTATGATGGCTCAAGGGCATGAAGATAGAGGTCTATAGGCATCGGCATCTGCAATGGCTGTGGGTGACAAAGATCACCCCCCCCCCCCCCCCCCCCAGCTCCCTGTAGTCTGGAATACAATGTTTTTAGTCACAAATAGAGTGGGTAAACGTCAATTCCCTGGGATATAATAAGTTCTTGTGTGACTTCTAAAATTTAGTTCTGATCGCAAGGCATCTCTCAAAATGGAACAGCTTAATTATGTAACAAACAGCTTAATTATGTAACAAACGGCAATTCCAAGGCCTTGTGTTCCTTTCCCCAAACTGCTACAGAAATTTTTGGAGATGCCCCATGTAGAGGTCAGTGGGCCAATTTTTCTATGTAAACTGTGACCAAAGGATCTGTTTGGTCTTAAAAATTGAGGCAAGGTACCTTGCCCTCTTTTTCAGGTTCCATCATGCATTTATAAATAGAGTTTAAATGTTACAGAAAGACTTAAAAGTTTTTCCAGGTTCACGTGTCCACATAAAATTGTTGTCCAAAAACCAGCAGAAATACTTTGGTTTCAGCTTGGTGGATACTAGAGCCTATGCTTCAAAGTGTTCCATGTATAGGATTGCCATGATAAGTGATAGGGGACTGGCCATGCCACATGATCAGTTTCCTCGTAGTATTTTCTGTTCAACAGAAAATATGTTGACATCAGTATGTCCCAAAAAGTTCTATGAAACAATGAAAATGAAAATAATTTGGCTGTAGCAAAGCTAAAGATGGATATTGATTACTATATTCATGATGAACTTAGGAAATTGTGAGCAGAATTGTTCTGGATTATCATGAGATGGTAGGATTCTTTGTGACATACAGGGAAGTGTTACTGTTGTTTCTGATCATGATAATGCTGATGATTACGTTGTGTTCTGCATTATTTTAGTTGTTATGAATAGTATTGAAGTATTATGACGAACAAGATGATGGAGTCAGGAGTTAACGTAGTCATGAAATATATTGGATTGTATTGACAGAGTCATGTGGTATGTATTTACAGCGAGAAAGAAATCGTTTGCTTGATAAACTGAAGGTATGGTCAGTGGCAAGAAGAAATGCGCTTTAGCAAATGTGGATCTGTTGTCTTTGTGATAAGAAGTAGCTGAAATGTATAATTCAGCTGATATCTTAAGAACAACAAGAATCGGGGGGATATTGGAATGACGATGATTGACTCAGGACTGTATGTTGAGAAAGTATTGTAGCATCTATGTTTGAGTACCATCTGAAAGTAATATACGAACAAGTGTTGACAGATAAAAATGTGAGCTGCAATATTATTTTATTTATTTTTTGAGCTTTAGGTGACATTGACCAGACAACCAGCAATAGTTATAAACAGTACAGAGTTAACATAAAACTTTGAGTTGAAGTAAAATGATGGGCTAGGCTTAGCTTTGGGGAAAACCAATAACTAAGAGACTACAATGCACATGTCTATTCTCACAGTGTTATTATACAAAGTATCTTATTCAAGATAGTTTGAGTCTACATATACAAACACCCATTCATAATTTAAAAATTGTAGAATGGAACATTAATTTGCATCTTCACATACAAATACACTGCCAGAGAAAGAATTAGTACATCTGTAAAGACGATGTCAATTTTGATCCGATGACAGGCTATGCCCCCTGAAGGATAGTAGATGTACTTGAAATGGTTTCAACCACATCCGTCAACAGATAGCAAAGGGGTATAGCTAGCAGACCACCATGTGTGTCTACTCTTTAATAGACGATGCTCACAGCCAGAAGACTCAGTGTGGTGCAAATGTGTGAAGCAAGCAGTTAATCATGACACAAGACGCACTCTTGTTTCCTAAGGTCATCTGAGTGAGTTTGGAAGGGGTCAAATTGTGGCCTACCAAGTCGTGGGATGGTTCATTTGGAGGATTGCCACACAATTTGGATGTGCTACAACAGTTGTGCAATGTTGCTGGTGTCAGTGGTCACGTGAACTTACTCACTCTTATAGATGAGGTTCTGGACATCCAAACAGCACAGACATCTGCCAGGATCATCGTATTGTAATGCCAGTAGTGGCAGATTGTACAGCTATCACAGAACCGATAAAAGGGTTTGGGAATCCAGATGTGTCAACCCAAACTGTTGTGGACTGGTTATTAGCAGTAGGACTACAAACATGCACACCTCTAGCCCGTCTTTCACTCACACCATGACATTGAAGTGCACAGCTTGACTGGTGCCACTGGAGGATAACTTGGAAGATGGAATGTTATGCCATGGTCTTCAGCAATGAAGGCAGTTCCTACTTGCATGCAAGTGACTGTCTTTTACACATACAACGTAGACATGATGAGCACTGTCTCGTGGAGTGCATTTATTCAAGATAAATTCGCACCACCCCAGGCCTTATAGTCAGGATATGCAATAAGCAACAACTCTCATTCACCTCTGGTGTTTCTGGAGAGAGTGCAAACCAGAATGTAACAAGATTCTTTTGCTGTTCTTGCAGCAGGAAGATGTTGGGTTGTTTTGAAAGGATAATGCTCACCTACATAATGCCCATAAAACTCAGAGTGCTCTGAAAGACATGCAGCAACTTCTTTGGCCAGCACAAACTCCAGATTTGTCTTCAATCGAGCGCATGTGGGATACAATGAGACTCGTCAACAAACAACTCTTACAGAACTACATGAAAAAGTTGAGCAGGTATGGCATAACGTATCCCAGGACAATATTCACCATCTGTAGGATCAACCGGATGCTAGAGTCAACACCTGTGTTGCTGCCCATGGAGGCTACAGCATGTACTAATATGGCTGTTTCAGCATGGGTCGATAGCTGGTACCATAGAACTGATTGTGCTGTTGATTTGTAAATGAAATCATTGCATTCGTGCACTCCATATGCAACAATAAATCTTGAGTGAATTGGAAACCTCTAAAAGGGTGCACTAATTTGTTTTTTGGCAGTGTATAAATTCTGAACTTAACCAAACAGACGTGTGAGTGCATGTTCAGTGGATAACAGTATTACGTGATTTGGATCTGCCACGTCAGTTTGATCCTCATCAAAGGTTACAGAAACTGGAACTTTTATTCCACGTAAATTGTGCGCAGTAACACTTGTGTTTCAGCCTCATAAGAATGAATGATGTCGCATGACATTTACTTGGCTTTATACAGTTGAACCCCAGTCGAGGAGAGGTGTGTGGTTGTGCAGCCGCTTGGTGTCTGCTCTTTCAGATACATGCCGGAGAGAATTGTTCTTCAGTAATGTTTGTCTTTACTAGGTGTTCCATAATTATTTGTGGAAAATTGCCGTGTGCCATTTAATCCATAACAAGTTTATGTCCGTGTCATTTTTCCTTGCTTCTGTTATGGCCTCCAATATTTCTAAGATATATCTATTAGACTGCTTGCTGAATTTGCGATTTTGTAATTTGTTAATAATGCTTTGTTGGTGAGTATCAATATGAGTTCCAATGTCTATATTCCATAACAAATGGCCTCCCTGTGACCACAGCAGTGCTATATAGACAGATGTTTCAGGTTGAAGTGCAATCATTTTATAGGTGTGATGAACCCATAGGGACCCATACCAAATAGGTCTAACAGGAAATATTGAACTTAACAATACCAGAGAAGGAAAGTTGCTACTCACCATATAGTGGAGATGCTGAGTCGCGATGGGCATAACAAAAAGATTCACACAATTATAGCTTTCGGCCATTAAGGCCTTTGTCAGCAGTACACACACACACACACACACACACACACACACACACACACAGACACACAACTTGCACACATGTCTGCAGTCTCCGAGAGCTGAAACCACACTGCAAACAGCTGCAATACTTTACTTCACTGACCACCACCCCCACCATACTAGCCCTCCCCCTCCCTCCCCCAGCCTCCTCCTTACCACCACCCCGTCGCCACTCCCATTATGCGCTGGTGCTACTGTTTGCAGTGCCGTTTCAGCTCTCTGAGACTGCAGACGTGTGTACAAGTTGCATTTGTGTGAGTGTGTGTGTGCGTGTGTGTGTGTGTGTCTACTCCTGGCAAAGGCCTTAATGGCTGAAAGCTATAATTGTGTGAATCTTTTTGTTGTGCCTATTGCGACTCAGCATCTCCGCTATATGGTGAGTAGCAACTTTCCTTCTCTGGTATTGTTAAATTCCATCCTGGATTTTCCATTGTTGGATACTGAACTTAAACAGAGAAGGGCAGCGAAAATTTTTACTGGTTTGTTGGACCTGTGGGAGAGTGTTACAGTGATGCTGAAGAAACCAAACTGGCAGACTCTTGAAGATAGATGTAGACTATCCCAAGAAAGTTTACCGACAAAGTTTCAAGAGCTGCTTATAAATGATGGCTCTAGGGATATACTAAAACCACCTATGTATCACTCACATAGGGATTGTAGAAGTTTAAAACAATAACAGCATGCACAGTGCCATTCAGATTATGGTTCTTGCTACTCTCCATATGTGAATGGAATGGGAAGAAACCCTAACAAGTGTTGCAGTGGAACGTTCCTTCTGTCATTCACTTCGGTGGTTTGCAGAGTATGGATGTAGATGTTTAAGGGGCATTCAAAAATAAATGAGCTGGAGGCATAATTACAGAAACTAGTGCCTGTATGTTAGAAGTATTCACCCCTGGCTGTTGAGACACTTGTCCTACTGTGACACAAGGCAGTGAATGGCTGTTTCATAAAATTCGCAGGGCTACGATGTTAGCCAGTTCCACACTTACAGCTGGACGTCGTCGTCCGAGAAGAATCATTATACTGATGTTCTTCTTTCACCAAGATGGTCCTATTTGGTCCTATTCTGATTCACTTCCTGCAGCATGAGACAACAGCAAATGCCCACCCTTCGCCAAGTGATCAAATCATAATGACCAGGCAATGTCACCCGTGGGGTCATTCTGCTCCATGACAATGCAAAGCCTCATACAGCCAGCACAGTCATGGCACTCCTGCAGAAATCCAAATGGGAGGTTCTCGGTCACACTCCATACAGTCCAGACCTCTCTCTCTGTGATTACAACACTTTTGGTCCTCTTAAAAAGGCTCTGACGGGCAAATGATTCACCTCAGACAATGACGTCCAGCTGTACATGCGGAACTTGTTAACATCGCAGCCCCGGGAATTTTATGAGACAGCCATTCAATGTCTTGTTTCACAGTGGGACAAGTATCTCAACAGCCAGGGTCAATACTTCCAACATACAGGTACTGGTTTCTGTAATTATGCCTCCGGCTTGGTTCTTTTTGAATGCCCCTTATAAATGGGCTAAAGAAGGCATATGCCACTCCCTCTTCTGTTTTAGAGCCATCTGTGTATACACAAGCATACTGTGGCCAATATCATTCAATAAATTGCTCTTCTTTGTAATTGATGTCCCTATTTCTTACATCATGATATAAATAATGCACCTGGGCTGCACTGAAGATATCAAACAGGTAGCAGAAGCAAAGTCATTTTGTGTTCTGTAGTATTATTGGTAAGAGATTTTGCCATTTCTCATAGATTCTTACTTGAAGAGGACTTTGCTTTATGTTTTTTTCCGTGAGGTGCTAATGTTAGCTCCCAGAATTTAGTCCCTGACTTTATGGACTTATGATCAGATTTTGATAAACAACTCAAGAGAAATGTGTGTTGTACTGAATTGTATTTATTTGGTCCAGTAAATCTTAAATGTACAGTACAGCACATCAAATATTGGTCTGGTCATTGCAAATCTATCTTCATGTTTACAACAATGAATATGTATTTTCAGTTCTGACTTAAAATTAATTACATTAATATTATTATGCTCCAAGTAGATAGTCATATTTACACAATATTTTTGTAAGTGATAAAGAAAGTTCCTTACACATGTAATGTTAACTTTTTTAGCCTGTCTGGGCATCATCTGTCTTTGAATCTTCAGTAACATTTTGGAAGCTATGACTAGCAGTTTGTTGGTGGGATAAATGTAATAAGAAAATTAAGTAAAGAGAGTGTGTGGCCAGTGTTATTGGAGTGATATGGTAAACGTTTATTGTCACAGATTAATTTGGATATTGTGATGCCACATTAGTTAATTAACACTCTTTTTTAGCATATGATTTTGATTAATTATTGGAGTTTATTTTATACGTCAAAACATAATTTTGTTGCAGCTTCCATTCATGTTCTGTATATATTTGTGTTTACCTGCCACTTCATGATTACTGTTGTAGACACATTCTGTGTGTTTTCATTACAAATGGCATTGCTGAGTTGCTTTGCAATTTCATTAGGGTTAATATTGTCACATAGAAGAAGGTGTAATTAGATGAATGATGAACACTAGCTTCACTTAACGAAGGTTTATTCAGCACTTGCACATACAAGAGCACAGAACAACTGCCTCCAGCCAGAACACATACAGTATATATACAGTCCAGTACAATGATTCTTGACATTTGTGG
Source organism: Schistocerca americana (assembly GCF_021461395.2). Classification (NCBI taxonomy): domain Eukaryota; kingdom Metazoa; phylum Arthropoda; class Insecta; order Orthoptera; family Acrididae; genus Schistocerca; species Schistocerca americana. The sequence continues at coordinate 26,163,424 of NC_060122.1, read as the reverse complement.
ATACTTCTAGAATGTACTCAAACCGAATATAGAAATTAAAATTTTACAGTACAGTTGAGTTTGGAACTCATGACCCTCCATGTAACAGTTTAGTATCATATCCACTACACCGTGGCACTACACAGCTTCTTCTACGACATTGCTCCCTCCTTAAGAGAACAGCATCTCGGTGTACGTCCTCCTAGTCTGAGAATGAGTCATTGGTCCTGCATATTCTGGCTCCTGATGACTGATTTTCACCCTGGTGGTGATCTTCTTAGAACTTCTTTTGCTGCTATGCTCATCGTCACCTTTTCACTTGTTGCCTGTCACAGGAGCTTTGAATTTACTCTGTGTTGCAGGATCCTTATAGGGCTTCATTCAAAGGAAGTAGACTGTATCTCTGATCTTTCATCGTCTTGTGTCAGGGTCAAAATCTTCAACTTCATAAGTAACATCAGACAACTGTCTTACAAACCATATAAGGTTGTAGTGCCTGAGGAGCTTCCCAGAGAGACCAACCTTCCAAACAGCAGTGAAGATCCAGACGAGGTCACCAGGCTGGTAGACAACAGGCTGGTGGCTCGCATCATACCTTCGATGATTGTTTTTTTTGAGCTTGCAGCGTGCAGAGTCGAGCTAACTGCTGAGCTTCCTCAGCTCTGGTTAACACCTGGCCAATGTAGCCATTGTCCACATCATCAGGATGTAATGGAAACACAGTGTCCATCATTGTAGTCACCTCAAACCCATGCACCAGGAAAAATAGTATAAATCCTGTAGTGTCTTGTTTGGCGATGTTGTAGACAAATGTCATGAAAGGTAGCATCTCATCTCAGTTGCTCTGCTCAACATTGATGAACACTGATAGCATGTTGAACAAGTCTTATTAAGGCGTTCAGTAAGCCCGTTAGATTGGGGATGGTAGGCAGTGGTCATGTGATGAGTAATGCTGCACCGACGGTTTATCTCTGTCAAAAGATTCAATTGAAAAACTTTCCCTCGATCCGTAATTAATGACCTTGGGGCACCATGTTTTAATACAATGTCTTCCAGGATTAATTTGACTGCCTCGGATGCTTTGGCTGTTTTCATGGCTTTTGTAATGGCATAGTGTGTCAGATAATCAGTACAAACAATAATCCATCTATTGCCACTAGCAGACATTGGATATTGTCTGAGGAGGTCAATCCCAACATGATGGAAAGGCATTTAGGCTGGTGGAATTGGTATGAGTCAGCCAAATGGTTTCTGAGGAACTGCCTTTCTCCTCTGGCACTCTAAATGGTGTGACACATAGTGACAGACACTCCTAAATAAACCTGGCCAGAAAAATGTCTTGCGGATTCTATCGTAGGTCTTAATAAATCCGAAATGTCTGGCCTCAGGTGTGTCATGGAATTTCTGTAGAACATCTAAGAGCATGTGTTTAGGAATCACTGGTAGCCACCTCTTTCCAAAGAGATCAAAGTTTTTCTTGTTCTGTAGGTGCTCTCTCATCATACAGACCAAGTACAGGGTCAGTCATCAGAGCTTTTTGCAGCACATCAAAAGCATCAGCTTTTAACAACTCTTGGAGTGGCCTGGCTTTGATACAAAAGTCTTTGATAAAACAACAGTAATAAGAACATAATCCGAGGAAGCTTCTCACATCTCTAATACTTTTAGGAATAGGAAATTCTATGTCTGGCCACACACCTTCATTTGACACAAGGTGTCCAGGTATTTTGATTTCTTTTGCTCCAGAGATACACTTTTTTGGATTAAGTTTCAGTCTGCCTTGTTGAAGACACTTAAGAACGGCCCTCAGTCTTTTTATATGATCATCAAATGTCTCTGAGAACACTATAGTGTCATCTAAATAACAAAGACACATCGTCCACTTCAGGTGCCTTAGAAGATTGTCCATCATCCGTTCAAAAGGAAAATGAAGAACGAGAGATTGGGTTCAATGTCTGTTCCACTTCCTCCCTTATGACCTCTTGAAGCATCTCAGTTTTTTGCTGTCTCTATCTGATGAAGAACACTTGTGAAATCAGTTGCTTCCTTCATCACATACATCAATACGACATTTGGAAGCTGTTCATACTTCTTGTGTGTAGTTCTTTTTTGACGCATTGTCTCGATATACTGGCACCATTTTATGAAGTTATCTGCTGTTGAAACCTCCTTCAGGAGTAGGGCTTGATACATGTCCTCAGCAACACCCTTCAAAAGATGTGCAACCTTATCTTCCTCCTTCATTCTAGGATCCACTATTTTACACAGCTCCAAGACATCTTGAATGTAGGATGCTGTAGTTTCTCCTGGACACTGTGCCCTGCACTTTAATTTATCTTCAGCCTTGCACTTCTGTCGTTGTATGTCGCCGAAATACTTGCACAGTTGCACCTGGAACACTTCCCAGCTTGTGAACTTCTCCTCTTTGTTCTCATACCATTGCTTGGCAGTGCCCTCCAAGTAGAAAAATACGTTAGTCAAAAACATGCTGTCATCCCATTTGTTAAATTTGGCTATATGCTCGTAAACCTTCAGCCACTTGTTTCGTTCTTGGCCATTGTAACTAGATAACCTGGAAGGATGTCTTATGTGGTGGCACACAGTTGCTGTTATCGTAATGTCCTCTTCTTCTTCTGTCTCTAATAGATTGTGATCTGTTGAATATGGCTCAAACTCGGGTTTCTCGCCATGTAAATGGTGGCTCTGTCATGGCCTGATAGGAGCCACTGCATCATCGATAATGTGCACTATAGCAAGTTCCAATACCCAGTGCCTCCACCAGAATAATGTCACATAGAAGAAGGTGTAATTAGATGAATCACAAACACTAACTTCACTTAACGAACATTTATTCAGCACTTGCACATACAAGAGCATGGAATGAACTGCCTCCGACCAGAACACATACAGTATACATATGGTCTTTAAATATGTCTGCTTGTGTCTGTATGTGTGGATGGATATGTGCGTGTGTGCGAGTGTATACCTGTCCTTTTTTCCCCCTAAGGTAAGTCTTTCCGCTCCCGGGATTGGAATGACTCCTTACCCTCTCCCTTAAAACCCACTTCCTTTCGTCTTCCCCTCTCCTTCCCTCTTTCCTGATGAGGCAACAGTTTGTTGCGAAAGCTTGAATTTTGTGTGTATGTTTGTGTTTGTTTGTGTGTCTATCGACCTGCCAGCACTTTTGTTCGGTAAGTCACCTCATCTTTGTTTTTATATATAACAGTATACATACAGTTACAGAACATTCCAGTACAATGATTCTTGACATTTGTGGATACTTCTAGAATGTACTCAAACCGAATATAGAAATTAAAATTGTACAGTCCAGGTAAGTTTTGAACTCACAACCCTCCGTGCAGCAGTTTAGTATCACATCCACTACACCACAGTGTTATTCAGTTTCATCTGCCACAATATTAGGATGTTCACTAATGACCATTTCTCTTTACTTGCAATCAAAGATTATTATCAGGAGTGAGTTCATTGTATACAGTAATAATTGTGCTGTGATTCACATGTTTAATGTTCAAGACTGTTTGTATTACATTTTTTCAGATATGCCTAGATTTGACAAGTAAAGAACATATGCCATTTCACTTATCTATAATGTACTGTGCACTTCCTTCTTATTCACATCCATTTTATTCCTGTGTCAATGAAAATTATTATCTAGTTTACTCAAGTTAAAAAAAAAAAAAAAAAAAAGATTTATCTGTGAATTGTGGGCAGTTATTTTTTGTTGCTTATGGGAGTCGGTTGGTTTTAATTCTTATTCGGAATCTTTTTGCGAACATCTTGTGACAAAGCAAGCTGGGATAATTTTGCTTCCCCTCTTGTTTTGCCATCTGCCTCCTTAAATTTGTTTTTTCAATTTGAACTATTTACTATTAACATATGTGAGTATAATCTGTATTTTCATAAAAGGGGAAGGTTGGTCTTCAGTTTTAAAGATTATAACACCAGATCTAATTTTGTGCTTAGTTTTTGGTATTTAATTGATTTTCTAATTTATTTAAACTATTCCTAGTTAATATTTTTGTTATAGGGTGAAATCAGTTATTGTTTCATAACTTAAATTCTGTTGTTGACCTATAAACAAATATAAATTCTGTACTAATTATAAACATTTGGAAGACGAAATACTAATAATCTTAAAGTATATATTTGGCTCTATTCGAAAATATGTTAGCAAAATCAGCCCTTTAATTCCAAAGTAAGTAACAGTTTTGTCAAAAGTATTGTTTTCATACTTATACAGGGTGTTACAAAAAGGTACGGCCAAACTTTCAGGAAACATTCCTCACACACAAATAAAAAAAAGATGTTATGTAGACATGTGTCCGGTAACGCTTAATTTCCATGTTAGAGCTCATTTTAGTTTTTTCAGTATGTACTGTACTTCCTCGATTCACCATCAGATGGCCCAATTGAAGGAAGGTAATATTGACTTCAGTGCTTATGTTGACATATGACTCATTGCTCTACAGTACTAGCATCGAGCACATCAGTACATAGCGACAACAGGTTAGTGTTCATCACGAACGTGGTTTTTGCAGTCGGTGCAATGTTTACAGATGCGGAGTTGGCAGCTGCCCATATGATGTATGGATTAGCACGGGGCAATAGCCATGACGCGGTACGTCTGTATCAAGACAGATTTCCAGAACGAAGGTGCCCCAACAGGAAGACGTTCGAAGCAATTGATTGGCATCTTAGGGAGCACGGAACATTCCAGTCTATGACTTGCGACTGGGGAAGACCTAGGATGATGAGAACACCTGCAATGGATGAGGCAATTCTTCGTCCAGTTGATGATAACCCTAATGTGAGCATCTGAGAAGTTGCTGCTGTACTAGGTAATGTTGACCACGTCACTGTATGGAGAGTGCTACGGGAGAACCAGTTGTTTCCGTACCATGTACAGCATGTGCAGGCACTATCAGCAGCTGATTGGCGTCCACGAGTACACTTCTGCGAATGGTTCATCCAACAACGTGTCAATCCTCATTTCAGTGCAAATGTCCTCTTTACAGATAAGGCTTCATTCCAACGTGATCAAATTGTAAATTTTCACAATCAACATGTGTGGGCTGACGAGAATCTGCACGCAATTGTACAATCACGTCATCAACACAGATTTTCTGTTAACGTTTGGACAGCCATTGTTGGTGATGTCTTGATTGGGCCCCATGTTCTTCCACCTATGCTCAATGGAGCACGTTATCATGATTTCATATGGGATACTCTGTCCTGCTAGAACATGTGCTTTTACAAGTACGACACAACATGTGATTCAGGCACGATGGAGCTCCTGCACATTTCAGTCGAAGTGTTTGTACGCTTCTCAACAACAGATTCGGTGAACGATGGATTGGTAGAGGCGGACCAATTCCATGGCCTCCACGCTCTCCTGACCTCAACCCTCTTGACTTTCATTTATGGGGGCATTTAAAAGCTCTTGTCTACGCAACCCCGGACCAAATGTAAAGACTCTTCGTGCTCGTATTGTGGACGACTGTGATACAATACGCCATTCTCCAGGGCTGCACCAGCACATCAGGGATTCCATGCGATGGAGGGTGGATGCATGTATCCTCACTAACGGAGGACATTTTGAACATTTCCTGTAACAAAGTGTCTGGAGTCACGCTGGTACGTTCTGTTACTGTGTGTTTCCATTCCATGATTAATGTGATTTGAAGAGAAGTAATAAAATGAGCTCTAACATGGAAAGTAAGCATTTCGGGACACATGTCCACATAACATATTTTCTTTCTTTGTGTGTGAGGAATGTTTCCTGAAAGTTTGGCTGTACCGTTTTTGTAACACCCTGTATTTGTTAATTTCATGATTTAAACAAATAATTTGGACTAACTCTTGTAGTAGAAGAAACTGTTAAAAAGAACCAATTTTTCGATGTATTTAGATAGTCGAATGAGTTAAGTTTTAATTATAATTTCTGTAAATTAAACTTCGGACAATGTGTAGTTTCAGCACCTATTATTGTGATATTACATAAGGGCCCAATTTTTGGTCACAAGGCAGTCAATCCACAGCCAACTTTCAGACGAGGAACCTGTGTTGGTTAGAACGATAACAATTCATCAACTTAACAGTGGAATAAGTATTACACCAGTAGGCCATATGTTAAAGCAATGACAGTGACTGTTGAATTTAGTTGAAAGACTGTGAAATGTGTGGTTAGGCTGTAACTGCTCATAGATGTACAACAGTAAACTATTGTGGCAGTAAGTGGACGTTCACTTGCAAACTATTAATGAGGCTTATTGAAAATTAAACAATAGTGCACTGGCCATATTAAATGTGTATATGTGGGGTTGTGAAAAGCGAAAGTAAACAACAGTGAAACACAAATGTGTACCTGTTGGCTACATTATTTACAGTAGTCAGTGTGCAAATTACAAACCCCATTTTTCAGCCAGTGTAGCAACACCGAGGACAACAAACAAAACTGCTACAGTCTGTTACAGGAAAAATGGCATAAAAAATATTGCTCTTGCCTAAATTCCTTGGCAATAGACAAGTTTGCAATTTTATGATGAAGCTAAGTGAAGCTGCCAGATTTGAATCAAGTTAGTAGTGTTAAGGAGAGCAACAAAGGACTTGGTTGTATTAAGAGAATGGTGTAAGGATGGTGTAGAGTAGAGATTCAAAATTTTCTGTTGCCCCAAATGAGGCTGATGTAGATAACTATGTTGTTACCTGTCTAATGTTAAGTATGGGATTAGTATTTTGTCTTGGAGATGTTGTTGTATTGACAAATTAAGATGTTTATTGAGGTTGTAAGGAATGAAGTAGTAATGGTGGGGAATATATAGTGTGTTTTGTTGTCTAACAGTGACTGTGTAAATAACTGTGTTAAAAGTCTGACATCAAGAATAGTAGTACACAAGTAAGAATCATTGATGTTTGCACCTTCTTGCAATTATTAGTGAGAAGGTTGGTAGTGCATTGTGCTAGTTAGTCTGTGTAAGAGGTAATGGGGATTCTCTTCCCCTGTAATTTTGGCACAAACAGTGCCACAAAATGCCATGGATTAACATATGAAATAGTTGTAAAGAAGTAAAAAAAAAAAAAGGTAAATTATAACATTATGTATGTTGTTGTTGTTGTTGTGGTCTTCAGTCCTGAGACTGGTTTGATGCAGCTCTCCATGCTACTCTATCCTGTGCAAGCTTCTTGATCTCCCAATACGTACTGCAGCCTACATCCTTCTGAATCTGCTTAGTGTATTCATCTCTTGGTCTCCCTCTACGATCTTTACCCTCCACGCTGCCCTCCAATACTAAATTGGTGATCCCTTGATGCCTCAGAACATGTCCTACCAACCGATCCCTTCTACTTGTCAAGTTGTGCCACAAACTCCTCTTCTCCCCAATCCTATTCCATACTTCCTCATTAGTTATGTGATCTACCCATCCAATCTTCAGCATTCTTCTGTAGCACCACATTTCAAAGGCTTCTACTCTCTTCTTGTCCACACTATTTATCATCCATTTTTCACTTCCATACATGGCTACACTCCATACAAATACTTTCAGAAATGACTTCCTGACATTTCAATCTATACTCGATGTTAACAAATTTCTCTTCTTCAGAAACGCTTTCCTTGCCATTGCCAGTCTACATTTTATATCCTCTCTACTTCGACCATCATCAGTTACTTTGCTCGCCAAATAGCAAAACTCCTTTACTACTTTAAGTGTCTCATTTCCTAATCTAATTCCCTCAGCATCGCCCTACTTAATGTGACTACATTCCATTATCCTCGTTTCGATTTTGTTGATGTTCATCTTATATCCTCCCTTCAAGACACTGTCCATTCCGTTCAACTGATCTTCCAAGTCCTTTGCAGTCTCTGACAGAATTACAATGTCATCGGCGAACCTTAAAGTTTTTATTTCTTCTCCATGGATTTTAATACCTACTCCGAATTTTTCTTTTGTTTCCTTTACTGCTTGCTCAATATACAGATTGAATAACATCGGGGATAGGCTACAACCCTGTCTCACTCCCTTCACAACCACTGCTTCCCTTTCATACCCCTCGACTCTTATAACTGCCATCTGGTTTCTATACAAATTGTAAATAGCCTTTCGCTCCTTGTATTTTACCCCTGCCACCTTCAGAATTTGAAAGAGATTATTCCAGTCAACATTGTCAAAAGCTTTCTCCAAGTCTGAAAATGCTAGAAACGTAGGTTTGCCTTTTCTTAATCTAGCTTCTAAGATAACTCGTAGGGTCAGTATTGCCTCACGTGTTCCCATATTTCTACAGAATCCAAACTGATCTTCCCTGAGGTCGGCTTCTACCAGTTTTTCCATTCGTCTGTACAGAATTTGCGTTAAAATTTTGTGGCCGTGACTTATCAAACTGATAGTTCGGTAATTTTCACATCTGTCAACGCCTGCTTTCTTTGGGGTTGGAATTATTATATTCTTCTTGAAGTCTGAGGGTATTTCGCCTGTCTCATACATTTTGCTCACCAGATGGTAGAGTTTTGTTAGGCCTGGCTCTCCCAAGGCTGTCAGTAGTTCTAATGGAATGTTGTCTACTCCCAGGGCCTTGTTTTGACATAGGTCTTCCAGTGCTCCATCGAACTCTTCACGCAGTATCATATCTCCCATTTCATCTTCATCTACATCCTCTTTCATTTCCATAATATTGTCCTCAAGAACATCGCCCTTGTATAGTCCCTCTATATACTCCTTCCATCATTCTGCTTTCCCTTCTTCGCTTAGAACTGGGTTTCCATCTGAGCCCTTAATACTCATACAAGTGGTTCTCTTTTTTCCAAAGGTCTCATTAATTTTCCTGTAGGCAGTATCTATCTTACCCCTAATGAGGTAAACCTCCACATCCTTGCATTTGTCCTCTAGCCATCCCTGCTTAGCCATTTTGCACTTCCTGTCGATCTCATTTTGAGACGTTTGTATTCCTTTTGGCCTGATTCATTTACTACATTTTTGTATTTTCTCCTTTCATCAATTAAATTCAGTATTTCTTCTGTCACCCAAGGATATCTACTAGCCCTCGTCTTTTTACCTACTTGATCCTCTGCTGCCTTCACCACTTCATCCCTCAAAGCTACCCATTCTTCTTCTACTGTATTTCTTTCCCCCATTCTTGTCAATTGTTCCTTTATGTTCTTCCTGAAACTCTCTACAACATCTGGTTCTTTCAGTTTATCCAGGTCCCATCTCCTCAAATTCCCACCTTCTTGTAGTTTCTTCAGTTTAAATCTACAGTTCATAACCAGTAGATTGTGGTCAGAGTCCACATCTGCCCCTGGAAATGTCTTACAATTTAAAACATGGTTCTTAAATCTCTGTCTTACCATTATATAATCTATCTGAAACCTGTCAGTATCTCCAGGCTTCTTCCATGTATACAACCTCCTTTTATGATTCTTGAAGCAAGTGTGCTCTGTGCAAAATTCTACCAGGTGGCTTACTCTTTCATTTCTTAGCCCCAATCCATATTCACCTACTACGTTTCCTTCTCTTCCTTTTCTTACTATCGAATTCCAGTCACTCATGACTATTAAATTTTCGTCTCCCTTCACTATCTGAAGAATTTCTTTTATCTCATCACTCATTTCTCCAATTTTTTGTCATCTGCAGAGCTAGTTGGCATATAGACTTGTACTACTGCTGTAGGTGTGGGCTTCATGTCTATCTTGGCTACAATAATGCGTTTACTATGTTGTTTGTCCCCCCCACGAACCATGGACCTTGCCATTGGTGGGGAGGCTTGCATGCCTCAACGATACAGATAGCTGTACCGTAGGTGCAACCACAATGAAGGGGTATCTGTTGAGAGGCCAGACAAACGTGTGGTTCCTGAAGAGGGGCAGCAGCCTTTTCAGTAGTTGCAGGGGCAACAGTCTGGATGATTGACTGATCTGGCCCTGTAACAATAACCAAAACGGCCTTGCTGTTGTGGTACTGCGAAGACTGAAAGCAAGGGGAAACTACAGCCGTAATTTTTCTCGAGGGCATGCAACTTTACTGTGTGATTAAATGATGATGGCGTCCTCTTGGGTAAAATATTCCGGAGGGAAAATAGTCTCCCATTCGGATCTCTGGGCAGGGACTACTCGGGAGGATGTTGTTATCAGGAGAAAGAAAACTGGCGTTCTACGGATCAGAGTATGGAATGTCAGAGCCCTAAAACAGGCAGGTAGGTTAGAAAATTTAAAAAGGGAAATGGATAGGTTGAAGCTAGATATAGTGGGATTAATGAAGTTCGGTGGCAGGAGGAACAAGACTTTTGGTCAGGTGAATACAGGGTTATAAATACAAAATCAAATAGGGGTAATGCAGGAGTAGATTTAATAATGAATTATAAAATAGGAGTGCGGGTAAGCTACTACAAACAGCATAGTAACGCATTATTGTGGCCAAGATAGACACGAAGCCCACGCCCACTACAGTAGTACAAGTTTATATGCCAACAAGCTCTGCAGATGATGAATAATTTGATGAACTGTACGATGAGATAAGAGAAATTATTCAGGTAGTGAAGGGAGATAGAAATTTAATAGTCATGGGTGACTGGAATTTGACAGTAGGAAAAGGAAGAGAAGGAAACATAGTAGGTGAATATGGATTGGGGCTAAGAAATGAAAGAGGAAGCCGCCTGGTAGAATTTTGCACAGAGCATAACTTAATCATAGCTAACACTTGGTTCAAAAATCATGAAAGAAGGTTGTATACATGGAAGAACCGTGGAGATACTAGAAGGTTTCAGATAGATTATATAGTGGTAAGACAGAGATTTAGGAACCAGATTTTAAATTGTAAGACATTTCCAGAGGCAGATGTGGACTCTGACCACAATCTATTGACTATGAACTGTAGATTAAAACTGAAGAAACTGAAAAAAGTTGGGAATTTAAGGAGATGGGACCTGGATAAACTGACTAAACCAGAGGTTGTACAGAGTTTCAGGGAGAGCATAAGGGAACAATTGACAGAAATGGGGGAATGAAATACAGTAGAAGAAGAATGGATAACTTTAAAGAATGAAATAGTGAAGGCAGCAGAGGATCAAGTAGGTAAAAAGACGAGGGCTAGTAGAAATCCTTGGGTAACAGAAGAGATACTGAATTTAATTGATGAAAGGAGAAAATACAAAAATGCAGTAAGTGAAGCAGGCCAAAAGGAATACAAACGTCTCAAAAATGAGATCGACAGGAAGTGCAAAATGGCTAAGCAGGGATAGCTAGAGGGTAAATGTAAAGATGTAGAGGCTTATCTCACGAGGGGTGAGATAGATACTGCCTACAGGAAAATTAAAGAGACCCTTAGAGAAAAGAGAACCACTTGCATGAATATCAAGAGCTCAGATGGAAACCCAGTTCTAAGCAAAGAAGGGAAAGCAGAAAGGTGGAAGGAGTATATAGAGGGTCTATACAGGGGCGATGTTCTTGAGGACAATATTATGGAAATGGAAGAGTAGGTAGATGAAGATGAAATGGGAGATATAATACTGCGTGAAGAGTTTGACAGAGCACTGAAAGACCTAAGTCGAAACAGGGTCCGCCCCGGGAGTAGACAACATTCCATTAGAACTACTGACAGCCTTGGGAGAGCCAGGCCTAACAAAACTCTACCATCTGGTGAGCAAAATGTATGAGACAGGCGAAATACCCTCAGACTTCAAGAAGAATATAATAATTCCAATCCCAAAGAAAGCAGGCATTGACAGATGTGAAAATTACAGAACTATCAGTTCGATAAGTCACGGCTGCAAAATACTAACACGAATTCTGTACAGACGATTGGGAAAACTGGTAGAAGCCGACCTCGGGGAAGATCTGTTTGGATTCTGTAGAAATGTTGGAACACGTGAGGCAACGTTACAAACATAGTGTCAGCTTGTAAATGGAGAGAAGTACAAGTAACTGATATAATTAAAGCAACCTCTAAATTAGGATACTCTAGATCTGAAGATGTGTATGGCCTATCAAACTATGTAATTAAAAAAGTTGTAGATCTCATAACATATCCTCTTTGCATACTGATAAACTGGATGCTCTCGAGTGGACACTTTCCACAATGTCTCAAAAAAACAGTTGTCATACCATTATACAAAAAGGGTGACAAGCCCTGTATCAATAATTATAGCCCAATTTCACTTGTGCCTATTCTCTCAAAAATAATAGAACATTGCATACTGCAGCAAATATGCATACACCTATCAGACAATAATGTATTAAATGATTCTCAGTATGGATTCAGGTCAAACTTATCAACAGTCAAAGCAGTTGAAAATCTTATCTCTTTTGTACTAAGCGCATTTGAGTCAGAATTATCTGCTGAAGCCATTCTAATTGACTTGAGTAAGGCTTTCGACTCAGTTAACCACAAATTATTATTAGATAAACTGTGTTGCTAAGGAATCAAACACTTGGAACTCTCACTAATTGAATCATACCTCAGCAATAGAAAACAAATAGTAAAGCATAATGACCAACAGTCACAGACTTTAAGTATAAAATGAGGTGTTCCTCAGTGCTCAGTGCTTGGCCCTCTACTATTTATATTGTTTGTAAATGACTTTCCGAATAACTTACCCTGTAAATCTATCCTCTATGCTGATGACACAACATTAGCTAATTCTGGAAAGGATGTAAACATATTGAAGGAGGAAAGTGAAGAGTGTCTCAAAATATCTAATATCTGGTTTAAAGCTAATGAATTATCTATGAACCATGAAAAGACTCTCAAGATAATCTTCAGTTTATCAAACAGTAACATGGAGTTATCATCTGTTAAACTACTAGGAATACACATTGACTCAAAATTAACTTGGGACACACATACAGATTACGTATGTCAAAAGCTATCACGAGTTATCTACCTTCTAGCCAAACTACACACATGTGTTACACAAGATTTATTGCTTCAGTCATACTATGCCTTCTTTCATTGCCATCTACAATATGGCATTCTTTTATGGGGTAACTCTCCAGGAGCCAAAAAAATTTTCACTTGGCAGAAGAAAGCAATTAGACGTTTTTACGGAATCACTGACAACAAGACCTCATGTAGACCTTATTTTAGAGACTTAAAAATTCTCACAGTGGCATCTCTTTACATATATTGTTGCCTATTAAACATAAAAGAAAACTTAAACCACTGCACTGTAAGGAAATCAGTTCGTCAACACAATACTCGACAAACAAATATGATTGATATACCCACAACCAGGCTTAAGAAAACCCAATCTAGCTATGAATACATAGGCATGAAATTATTCAACACTTTACCCGTACAGGCTCAATTGGTTTCAATGGATATTTTCAAAACTAAAACCAATGTGTGGATGAAGAAAAATACTTTCTACAGTGTAGAAGAATTTCAGAATAGTTGTAAAGATGATCTAATTTATTGATAAACTAAGGCTTACTGTTATGTATAGTTATGGATGTAGAGGCAGCTAGCTATAAGCTAATAGGGTACAACACTGTCTTTTTTTTCCATGTAATATTTTTGTTATATGAAACATAATGTACAAATAGCTATAATACTTCTGACAACATTGATTGCATGTTAATGCTGATAAATTATGGCTTACTGTTATGTATGGATCTAGGTGTAGAGGCTGTTGTAAGCTAATAGTTTACAACATTGTTATATTTTTACTATGTAATATTTTGGTATGTAAAACATAATGTACAAATAGCTGTAACTCTTCTGATGACATCGATTGCATGTTAGTGCTGAAAGATGGATAAAATAAATAAACAAAATAAATAAATACTGACCCTACGACTTAACTTAGAAGAAAGATTAAGAAAAGGCAAACCTACGTTTCTAGCATTTGTAGACTTAGAGAAAGCTTTTGACAGTGTTAACTGGAATACTCTCTTTCAAATTCTGAAGGTGGCTGGGGTAAAACACAGGGAGCGAAAGGCTATTTGCAATTTGTACAGAAACCAGATGGCAGTTATAAGAGTCGAGAAGCATGAAAGGGAAGCAGTGGTTGGGAAGGGAGTGAGACACGGTTTTAGCCTCTACCCGATGTTATTCAATTTCTATATTGAGCAAGCAGTAAAGGAAACAAAAGAAAAATTCGGAGTAGGAATTAAAATCCATGGGGAAGAAGGCCGTTTTGGTTAGTGTTACAAGGCCAAATCAGTCGACCATCCAGACTGTTGCCTCTGCAACTACTGAAAAGGCTGCTGCCCCTCTTCAGGAACCCCACGTTTGTCTGGCCTCTCAACAGATACCCCTCCGTCGTGGTTGCATCTACGGTACGGCTATCTGTATTGCCGAGGCACGCAAGCCTCCCCACCAATGGCAACGTCCATGGTTCATGGGGGGGAACCCTTGGGTAACAGAAGAGATATTGAATTCAGTTGATGAAAGGAGAAAATATAAAAATGCAGTAAATAAGTAGGCAAAAAGGAATACAAGCATCTCAGAAATGACATCAACAGGAAGTGCAAATTGGCTAAGCAGGGATGGCTAGAGCCAAATGTAAGGGTGTAGATGCTTATATCACTAGGGGAAAGATAAATACTGCCTACAGGAAAATTAAAGTGACCTTTGGAGAAAAGAGAACCACCTGCTTCAATAACAAGAGCTCAAATGGAAACCCAGTTCTAAACAAAGAAGGGAAAGCAGAAATATGTCAGTGTCGTCGTAAGTGCCGTCTGCTTCACGTCTGCTGTGCAGCGAGCTACGTTAATTTAAGTATTAACTGTATTTTTCTTACTTGTTACTTCTTCCTCCGTGTGTTTTTGCTGTTAGGAAGCTTTAATTGTCGAGTGCTAGTAATAGTGTTCCATAGATTTCGTGTTTGTTTTGAATACAGACAGGGAGAGTCCCTTTAGTCAACCATAGTGCCAGTAGTGCTAGTGTTTGTTTTCAATACAGTCCAGAGACAGGTAGTGCTATTTTCATTGTTTTCTACAAGAAGTGTCTAGCAACCACAGTTTAGTCAACTATCAGCCGCCTTTAGTGAATTAGCAGCCTAGTTAAAAGTTGATTAACTCTGTACAGTAAATTGATTTCTTAGGATGGATAGGATGTGTGACTGCTGTGTATGGACGCAGGAGGAGCTGGCCACTGTTCGCGAACAGCTGAGCGTGTTGATGGCAGTGGTCAGCCGTCTTCAGGCTGGTGCCTCGGAGTATAGCGGCAGTGGGGATTCTGGTGCGCCGTATGGTACACCCCAGGTGTTACATTCTTCACCCAATGTCCCTGCTGTCGAGACATCTTCGCGGGTACCAGGCGCGGTTGGGCCACCCTCTCCCCAAGGGGAGTGGCGGGTTCAGTGGCGTTTGCGGCGCACGAGGCGGAGGGTCAATGAGGAGGCTGGTCGTGTGGCATCGCCCGCTCTGCCTGTGAGTGGACATGTGGCGGCTCCTTCAGCAAGGTCTGAGCAGGCACACGGGGGAGGGGTTTATCAGTTATTGGGAGCTCCAACGTTAGGCGGGTGATGGAGCCCCTTAGGGAAATAGTGGAAAGGTCGGGGAAGAAGGCCAGTGTTCACTCTGTCTGCTTGCTGGGGGGTCTCATCCGAGATTTGGAGGAGGCCCTGCTGGCGGCGATAGAGAGCACTGGGTGCATCCAACTGCAAATTGTTGCTCATGTTGGCACCAATGACTCCTGCCGTCTGGGTTCAGAGGTCATCCTTAGTTCGTACAGGCGGTTGGCGGAGTTGGTGAAGGCGGAAAGCCTCGCTAGTGGGGTGGAATCTGAGCTAACTATTTGTAGTATCGTTCCCAGAACCGATCGCGGTCCTCTGGTTTGGAGCCGAGTATAAGGCTTAGACCAGAGGCTCAGACGATTCTGCGGAGATCTGGGGTGCAAATTTCTCGACCTCCGCTATCGGGTGGGGAAATGTAGGGTCCCCCCTGAATAGGTCAGGCGTGCACTGCACTCAGGAAGCGGCTACAAGGGTAGCGGAGTACGTGTGGAGTGCACATGTGGGTTTTTTAGGTTAGAGAATTCCCTCCCTAGGCCCGACAAAACGCCTCCTGAGACTCGGCAAGGTAGGAGTAGGCAAAATGCAACAGGGAATAACAAAATTAATGTGCTAGTAATAAACTGCAGGAGTGTCTATAGAAAGGTCCCAGAACTGTTCTCATTAATAAACGGTCACAATGCCCACATAGTACTAGGGACAGAAAGTTGGCTGAAACCAGATGTAAACAGTAATGAAATTCTAAACTCAGATTGGAATGTATACCGCAGAGACAGGCTGGACAGCGAAGGGGGATGCGTGTTTATAGCGATAAGAAGTGCAATAGTATCGAAGGAAATAGACGGAGATCCGAAATGTGAAATAATTTGGGTGAAGGTCACGGTTACAGCAGGCTCAGACATGGTAGTTGGATGTCTCTATAGGCCCCCTGGCTCAGCCGCTGTTGTGGCAGAGCACCTGAAGGATAATTTGGAAAATATTTCGAGTTAGTTATAGTTCTGGGTGGAGAATTTCATTTGCCGGATATAGCCTGGGAGACTCAAACGTTCATAACGGGCGGCAGGGAGAAAGAATCCAGTGAAATTTTTTTAAAGTGCTTTATCTGAAAACAGAGGGCCATAGACACAGGTTTCCAGGTAGATGCCGTGTTTCTTGACTTCCGCAAGGCGTTCGATACAGTTCCCCACAGTCGTTTAATGAACAAAGTAAGAGCGTATGGACTATCAGACCTATTGTGTGATTGGATTGAAGAGTTCCTAGATAACAGAACGCAGCATGTCATTCTCAATGGAGAGAAGTCTTCCGAAGTAAGAGTGATTTCAGGTATGCCGCAGGACCGTTGTTATTCACGATATACATAAATGACCTTGTGGATGACATCGGAAGTTCACTGAGGCTTTTTTCGGATGATGGTGTGGTATATCGAGAGGTTGTAACAATGGAAAATTGTACTGAAACGCAGGAGGATCTGCAGTGAATTGATGCATGGTGCAGGGAATGGCAATTGAATCTCAATGTAGACAAGTATAATGTGCTGCGAATACATATAAAGAAAGATCCCTTATCATTTAGCTACAATATAGCAGGTCAGCAACTGGAAGCAGTTAATTCCGTAAATTATCTGGGAGTACGCATTAGGAGTGATTTAAAATGGAATGCTCATATAAAATTAATCGTTGGTAAAGCAGATGCCAGACTGAGATTCATTGGAAGACTCCTATCCGAAAACAAAAGAAGTAGGTTACAATACACTTGTTCGCCCACTGCTTGAATACTGCTCGGCAGTGTGGGATCCATACCAGATAGGGTTGATAGAAGAGATAGAGAAGATCCAATGGAGAGCAGCGCACTTCGTTACAGGATCATTTAGTAATCGCGAAAGCGTTACGGAGATGATAGATAAACTCCAGTGGAAGACTCTGCAGGAGAGACGCTCAGTAGCTCGGTACGTGCTTTTGTTGAAGTTTCGAGAACATACCTTCACCGAGGAGTCAACAGTATATTGCTCCCTCCTACTTATATCTCGCGTTGAGACCATGAGGATAAAATCAGAGAGATTAGAGCTCACACAGAGGTATACCGATAATCCTTCTTTCCACGAACAATACGAGACTGGAATAGAAGGGAGAACCGATAGAGGTACTCAAGGTACCCTCCGTCACACACCGTCAGGTGGCTTGCGGAGTATGGATGTAGATGTAGATGTAGAAGGTGGAACGAGTGTATAGAGGGTGTACACAAGGGTGATGTTCTTGAGGACAATATTATAGAAATGGAAGAGACTGCAGATGAAGATGAAATAGATGATACTGTGTGAAGAATTTAACAGAGCACTGAAAGACCTAAGTTGAAACAAGGCCCCGGGAGTAGACAACATTTCATTAGAACTACTGACAGCCTTGGGAGAGGCAGGCCTAACAGATCTCTACCATCTAGTGAGCAAGATGCATTAGACAGGCAAAATACCCTCAGACTTCAAGAAGAATATAATAATCGCAAGTGTTGACAGATGTGAAAATTACCGAACTATCAGTTTAATAAGTCACGGATGCAAAATACTAACATGAATTATTTACAGATGAATGGTAAAACAGGTAGAAGCTGACCTAGGGGAAGATCAGTTTGGATTCCATATAAATGTTAGAAAACGCGAGGCAATACTGACGCTACGACTTATCTAAGGAAGATTAAGGAAAGGCAAACATACATTTCTAGCATTTGTAGACTTAGAGAAAGCTTTTGACAATGTTGACTGGAATACTCTCTTTCAAATTCTGAAGGTGGCAGGCTTAAAATACAGGGAGCGAAAGGCTATTTACAATTTGTACACAGAAACCAGATGGCAGTTAGAAGAGTCGAGGGGAAGCAGTGATTGGGAAGGGAATGAGACAGGGTTGTAGTCTACCCCTGATGTTATTCAATCTGTATATGGAGCAAGCAGTAAAGGAAACAAAAGAAAAATTTGGAGTAGGAATTAAAATCCATGGAGAAGAAATAAAATCTTTGAGGTTCGCCAATGACATTGTAATTCTGTCAGAGACAGAAAAGGACCTGGAAGAGCAGCTGAACGGAATGGACAGTATCTTGAAAGGAGGATATAAGATAAACATCAAGAAAAGCAAACTGAGGATAATGGAATGCAGTCGAATTAAATCAGGTGATGCTGCTGGAATTAAATTATGAAATGAGACGCTTAAAGTAGTTAATGAGTTTTGCTATTTGGGGAGCAAAATAACTGATGATGGTCAAAGTAGAGAGGATATAAAATGTAGACTGGCAGTGGCAAGGAAAGCGTTTCTGAAGAAGAGAAATTTGTTAACAACGAGTATGGATTTAAGTGTCAGGAAGTCGTTTCTGAAAGTACTTGTATGGAGTTTAGCGATGTTTGGAGGTGAAACGTGGACGATAAATAGTTTAGACAAGAAGAGAATGGAAGCTTTCAAAAGCTACAGGAGAATGCTGAAGATTAGATGGGTTGATCACATAACTAATGAAGAGGTGTTGAATAGAATTGGAGAGAAGAGAAATTTGTGGCACAACTTGACCAGAAGAAGGGATCGGTTGGTAGGACATGTTCTGAGGCATCAAGGGATCACCAATTTAGTATTGAGGGTAGCGTGGAGGGTAAAAATCGTAGAGGGTGACCAAGAGATGAATGCACTAAACAGATTCGGAAGGATGTAGGTTGCAGTAGGTCCTGGGAGATGAAGAAGCTTGCACAGGATAAAGTAACATGGAGAGCTGCATCAAACCAGTCTCTGGACTGAGGACCACAACAACAAAAACAACAACAATACATAAAAAAATACTTGCACTTCACTTACTAAAAGTTACATTCTTACCACTATGATGATTTAACCACTTACCTGTAAGTAATCTCCTACAACTTTAAACATAGCTGTGTGCAGCAACCGTGAAAATATTTTTTACAGTAAAGACAGCCCACTGGTTGCAATGGATTTTATGGTCGAGTTGACCATGGTTTCGACTCATAAAGTAAGGGAGTCTTCATCAGAATTTATATTACATACATAAGAAGTTGAGCATAACAGCTCTGGTCATACAATTTTAACACCAAAAAGGCCATGTCACATAATAAAACATCCTACATAAAAGTTTTACTGTCTTTTCTTGTTAAAAATTAAAGATTGCCGCTAAGGGCTGCTTGTGTATACAAAAAAAAATCCCCTACCGTTAATTAGCCGAGACAACAAAGACCAGGAGAAGAGGGGGATTATAGGTTTCTTTTTTACCGTTTTCTTTAATAACTTGTTGTAAGCTGCTTATTATTGTGAAAATGTTCCACAGTGCAAAGTTAAATGACGTAAAAGTTCCTGCAAAAAAAGGTCCTTTTCATTTTTTCTCTTCGACTAATATTTTCCTGATTGCAGAGGATGTGAAAAATTGCAGATCATTAAATGCATTTTAATGGAACAACAGTTAATGTTTACTGTTAAATGAAGTGGGTTACAAATATTAAATGCCTTCGACAAGGGTAACATGAGAGAAGGCATAGTTCGAAAGAATGTATGGCAGTTATGGCGTTGCAGAAGGTTAAAAGAGGAGTTGTGGAACACATTTGATGTGGCCAGGTAGAGTCAATAGAGTGCAGTTGTGCCACATTAAGGGATAAGCTGTGTAACAGAGTGGATGGGGCAAGGAAGGAGGGTAGAAGTGCTAGAGAAGGTAGATCTCTGGATTGTAGTCATGGACGCTTATTCATAGGTCTTCAAACTGAAGAATGAAAAGGTGATTTCCCAATCCATCTACCATACTACGCCATAAGAAGCAAATACAGAATGTTTCACAAAGTTATATCAACCCTCCGCAGTGTGCCGTATGGATAATTGGTGATACAATGCACCAACATGCCCACATGCAACACTAAATGGAATACAGGTAGGAGTTACTAATAACACTAACATAAGAAACACATATGGAGAGATTCTATGTAAATTTCTGTGTACTGTTCTACACTGCTAGAAGGGAAATGGATTCTTAAGGGAAAACTTCTTCCACCATGAGAGGTGCACAATTTTCATTTTGCAGACATTTCCTGTCTAGTTCTCTTACATGAGCAGACAAAATAACTTCACTCATCTGGTGTTTATATAGTGGAGTTATTTTCTATTTATTAAATGAGTGCACAGTTGTTAAGTGAGCTTGTATGTAAAATACACACTTCAGTGATTAGCAATCTATTCTTTTCATAAAATTATAATTACTCCATCCTTGATTTTCCATGGTTCACTTTAATGATAAACGTCCATAAACAAAATAATCTGGTAGCAATAAATAAATCATGGATGATTTGCCTTCGACAAGGGTAACATGAGAGAAGGCATAGTTCGAAAGAATGTATGGCAGTTACGGCGTTGCAGAAGGTTAAAAGAGGAGTTGTGGAACACATTTGATGTGGCCAGGTAGAGTCAATAGATTATGGAGAAATTTCATCACTGAAAGTTATAAACACGAGGTTCAGAAGCTGGGCATGGGGTGGGCATGGGGTGGATCCAGTTTTATGTAGGTATTTAGATAGGAAAGATTGACTACCAAGAGGAGGGATCATCTAATCCTTAGTCAGGGGAATCCATGGAAGGAGGGTCAAATGATTCATCTTATAACATACGGAATTTCAGAACATATGTCTGATGTATGGGAGACACGTCAAGGTTACAATTCGCTTATTTGAAATTTTGTCACATTTGCAATAATACTTTGTGAAGAATTTCCTTATTTAAAATTTGTCAGACTTACAATATTTTTTTCAAAAATTAATTGTCATAAATTTTTATTCCATTTTAGGGATCCAGCTCAAAGTATCACTTCATCCTTCATAAATCTTCCACAAAGTAGTAACATCATTCAATTACAAAATCACATAACTTGCTGTTTAAAATATTTATCTTCATTTTCATTATGTCATACCCTTTTACCGTGTTGTGAATTTTCATGAGTCTGAGTACACAATTTTAAGTAATGTTAAGTGAGCAAAAAGTTTTTTTATGTCTTGTGTTGTATGGGTGTTCAGATGGTTTTTTGAATAGATGTGCTCTGCTAGATAGGAAAAGGATCACCTCAAAGAAGAATAAAGATGGGCGAGTTAATATTTTTAGGTCTATTATTTAATAGTTGACATGATACCCTAGGCTGTGTGGTGCACATGTTACAAAAGAATTTTTTTTCAACTTTCAAATTCGTGTAATGTTTGCTAAGTTTCCCAGAAAAAGTAGAGCCATATCTAACACCAGATTCAAAGTAGCTATAGTGTGCTATTTTCCATATTAGTGGCACAGGCTAAAACTTCCATTGCAAACGCAAGGCTGTATAATTTGTTTGTTATATGCTCTATATATGAATCCCAACTCAAATTTCTGTCTAAGTTTATTCCTAGGAAACTGATTGAGTAAAGTTCTTCCATTTTTTTCTTATTGTGAGTAATACAGATTTCTTCAGTTTTTGACTGTTTGCTTTTAAAACTCATCATCCTGGTTTTTAAAATGTCTAGCCTCAAGCCATTTAGATTGGACCATGTTCCCAAGTTACTTGACGTATTCATGACATTGTGTAGTATATTGTCAATTGTGTGGTATATTGCCAAAATTTTCATTTTCAATTAGGGCAGAAGTATCATCTGCAAACAAGGTTAAATGAGAATTTATGTAGAGAAACGACTCATTTACAACAGGAATAAAATTGGTCCAAGGATTGGGCCTTGCAGAACATCTTGCGACACAGTTTTCAACTCTGAGAAGTAACTCGCTCCATTTGATGTGATTATTACCCTTTTTTACCTCTCCATGAGGTATGATTCAAAACATTTCAAAGAAATATCCCTTATTCCATACTTGTTTAGTTGGAAAAGCAGCAGGGTATGGTATAAAGAGTCAAATGCTTTTGTATGATCACAGAATATTCTTGTGACTTTAGCTTTCCTCTCTAATGATGAAGAATTTTTTTCAGTAAACTCATTTACTGCATCTACTATGTTTTTGCCTTGTTGGAAGCTAAATTGGTTATTTGAAATGATATCATACTATGTGATGAAGCTTTGTATCTGTAAAGCAGCAATTTTTTAATAATATTTTTGATATGACTGGGAATACAGAAATGGCGTGATGATTCCCAATACCATCTTTTGAACCTTTTTTTAAACAATGGTTTTACTTCCATGTATTTAAGAGATCAGAGAAGTAATCTCCATCAGATGATTTGTTTATTATGATAGAGAGAGGATGAACTATTAGGCTGTAAACTTTTTTAATTAATTTCGTTGGTATCCCAGTCAAACTGCAGACTCTTTGTCTTTTAAGAAGAGTTATGATATTTTCAACAAATTTTGTTGAGACTGTGTTGAATTTTTAAAGACATTCACTGATATTGCCTTTCATCCCAAAACTGATTACTTTCTGCCTATTATTTGGTACATCTAAATCATATTTTGCTACCTTTATGAAGTACCTATGGAAGAAGCACTCAGATATTTCAGTTGGATTTACAACAGATTTGTCCTTAAGCTTGGTTTCTGAAATGTCTTATTTGTGATTTTTGACACCTAATTCAAGGTTAACTACAGATCATACAGCCCTTGTTTTATTTTTTTGCCGCAGAATGTATTTATTATTTGCCATTTGTTTTCAAGCTTTCACCTTTTTTGAAAAATTGTTGTATAATCCCTAATATATTTTTCAAAATCAGGATCTTTGTTGTAGCTGATTGTGTAGCTTCCATTTCTTTTCACTGGAAATTTTTATACCTGGTGTGATCCATCTTATCTTACTTGATGTTTTGTTGCAACATGATCTTGATGGAAAAGTTTCATGAAAGAATTCAAGAAAACTGTTTAAGAATATTCTAAAGTTTTCCTTTGTTGAATCACCATCCCTGAAAGACTATTTAACTTTACTTAGTTTCTCATAGAATATTTCAATATTTGTTTTATTAAAACTTCTTTTGATATAAGTTTTCTTACATTACGTTTATAAGTTTTTGGCAGTGAGACAAACAGGGCTGAGTGATCAGAAGGTCCTGAACCTATAAAGAATGTATGTACAAGGTGCAACAATAAAGTAATGAGACTGATGTGAAAAAAATGTTTCTTACCGCTTTAGTCAAGCTTAGTGTTGTCTCCTTCAAAGTAGTTCCCTTCTGATTGCACATACTTTTTCCAGCACATCTGCCACTCATGGTAACATTTCTGGAACTCATCTTCTGTAATATCCTCCAAGACCCTTGTCACAGTTTTTTGGACATCTTGTGTTGTTTGAAAATGGTGTCCCTTGACTGCCGTTTTGACTCTTGGAAATAGAAAAGAGTCGCACAGAGCGATATCTGGTGAATAAGGTGGCTGTGGTAATACTGAAATTTGTTTTGAGGTTAAAAAATGCTGTACTGACAGAGCAGTATGGGATGGCGCATTATCGTGATGCAGAATCCAATTATCAGCAATGTTGGCATGGACACGAAGAACTCTTTTACAAAGTCTTTCTAAAATTTCTTTGTAGTAATATTGGTTAACTGTTTGTCCAAGAGGCACCCCACTCTTTATGAACAAATCCCTTTGAATCAAAGAACCATACAAACATGCATTTCACTTTTGACTTTGACATGCGAGCGTTTTTTGGTCTGGGTGACCCCTTTGAGCACCATTGTGAACTTTGGCATTTTGTCTCTGGATCGTACTGAAAAAACCAACTTTCATTACCAGTGATAACGTGGCCCAACAAATCTGGATTGTTTTCCATTTGCTCTAACAGATCGGCTGCAACATTTTTCCGTGTTTCTCGCTGTGGTGGTGTGAGATTTTTGGGGACCATTTTTGCACAAATCTTTTTCATACCAACATTGTCACTTATTACTAGACGAACCATTTCTTGATTGATGTTCAGTTCTTCTGCAATCTTTTTCATGGATAATCTTCCATCAGGTCGAACGAGTTCATGCACCCTGGCCAAGTTGACATCCATCTGTAAGGTTGATAGTTGTCCACTGTGGTCTTCATCTTCAACATTCGTTCTGCCTTCACTAAACATTTTATGCCAACAAAAAACTTGAGCTCTTGACATAACTTCCTCTCCAAAAACCTTCTGAAGCTTACTGTAAGTTGTCATCCCGTTTTCACACATTTTAACGCAAAATAATGGCGTACCGTTGCGCAGTATTATGCTGTTCCATTTCTGTGACGAGAGACACAAACACATGTTAACTTATTACAGCACAACTCACGACTGAGCAGTTGCATCGATGTGCCGCTTGGACTAGAAGCAGCTTATAGACCAAGGTCAAAGATATTGTGCCTATGCAAGCCTGCAGGATTGCCACATATTGCAAAAAAAATCAGTCTCATTACTTTATTGTCACACCTCATACATTGTCAAAGTAGGAATTTGTTACAATGTTATCAATGCATGTTGCTTAGTGAATATTTTTTCTCGTGAACTCTGACAAATTTATTTTAAAACCAGACTTTTTAACTGAATCAATAAATTTTGTTGATCCTTTATTGCTATTTGCAGCGTTTATATTAAAATCAGCTACCATTACAAATTTTTTCTTCTTGTCTTTCTTTAGTTCATCTAGCAAGCTCTGGAATGCAGAGAGGAATGGTGCAACTAAAGCCCTTTCTGGAATGCTATAAACTGAAATGACTAATATATTTAGGTCTTTAAGTTCTACATAATAGCTTTTGATTATACAATCTTCATTTAAACAATTAAAATCTGTTTTCATTTTATAGCTTATAGAAGAATCCAGGAGTATGTTGCAACCTCTGTGAGATTTTTCCTCCCTGAATTAGCTGCTTGCAACATTGAAAATTTCAGTTTTATTCAAAATATTTATTTTATTAGAGCTAAGCCAAAGTTCATTTAAACAAATAATTTTAATGTTTTTACATTCTGAGAGAAGGATTTGTAAGTCATCAAGTATATGGCTCCTGTACACATTGTATGTGTTGGTCCAACTCCTCTAACATTCCCCGAGTTTTTGCATCATCATAGCCCTGCACATCACATTTATCTTGCTGATTTTAATCATTTTTCTGTATTTCATTGCTGTTGGGACGCTATTTGATTGTAAGTAATGGGCACACAGGTATGGGGCTTGTGTAACGTGTAATCGTATACAATTCAGCCATGTGTCATCACCAATTTCCTAATACAGACGCTCAGTATAAAGTGTCTTCTCTCTCCTCATAAAGATGAGGTTAAGTAGAGTCTGAAGTGCCTTTGTATTTGTAGGTAAGCTGACTGATCTGAATAAGATTAATTTCCTCCATAACAGGAACATTTATAGGACAGCCTTTTGGATGACTATACCTAACCAGGTGACTTGCCTCTAATGTAGCCAGTCTCATTGCATTTTCACACATTTTGTAAACAAGTCTTGGGTCCAGCCATAAAGTTCTTCCATTTTTCATGGCATGTCCACCCCCGTTTGTATCCTTTTCATAATTCCCATTGCCATGTGTAGGTTTATGATTGTGTACAAGTATTTTCATAATCTTCCTCTATTACCTATTGCATGCTACATTTCTTTAAGCCTTCTCTGTTCAGAGGTAGGCATACTGCCCTTCCTTATTTTCCTTTCTCCTTAGCCATTTCCAGAAACCTCACTTCTGATATAAGTTTTTCTTACATTATTCTTAACATTGGCCTGTTTATTGTCCATCTCATTATCACTCTTGTCTATGCAGTCATTCACATTTTCATTTTGTGTCGCTATGTCTCTCCTCGTTCTGCCCTTAACATTGGACCGGAACATTTCGGAGATTTCTGCACCTTGCTTTCTTTTTGATCGAGGTTTCCATTTCTTACAAAGATGATAGATAATTTTATAATCCATGTGATCGGTGGACTCTGGTTTAATAGTTTTGTTCCTGGACAGTGTTTCATCTTCTTTGACTGTCAACGTGATATTTTCTGTGTTTGTATTTACTCTGTGGTTTCCCGTGATGCTCACCAGTGGATTAAACAATTGTACAGAATTCATATATTCAGTTCTTTGAATTTCGTACTCCAAGTGCATTTGGTATGTCACACAGTCTTTGCCTCATTGGCTGCATAGTTTGTTCCTTTTCGCAAATGGAATGCACACTGGAGATTGCTTGGTATTTTTACAATTATTTTTTAGATGGTCACACTCTCCATAGTGGTACCATGTCGGTTTGTTTTCCTTACAGTATTTTACGGACACACAACACCGTGATTCCAATACAACATTAATTTATTTCTCTCCAAGGAACGTACATCATGGAATATAAAACATTAATTCAAGGATAATCAATATTTCCAGAGTATCTATAATTACAAATATCAACCCGCAACACCCTCCCCACCCTGGTCAACTTCTAGAGGAATGACCAGTTGAAAGGGACGTGGGATTATCGATCCTTCTGAAGTTCGTAAGGTTACAGTTCGTATTTTCCCATCTCTTCCTTCATGAAGATCTTCTATCCGCACCTTCCTCCACATGTATCGTGGACGAATATCCTCTTGTAGAAGAACGACATTACCCAGCTGGAGCCTTCCTGAATCTGGCCTTGGTTGATGAGTTTCATGGAAGTTTTTGAGCAGGATCAGATATTCTTTCTTCCACCTGTTCCAGAAGTGTTCTACCATCTTCTGCAGCCATTGAAATTCCTTGGACAAGTGCTTTTTAACTGGTGATTCTGGACCAGTAGGTAGGGTTGTGAGTCGATCACCTACGAGTAAATGTGCGGGCGTCAGTGGCTCAGATTCCTCTCCCCCTTTCGTAATTGGTCTAGAGTTTAGTGCTGCTTCTATGCTGACCAGGATTGTGTTGAGACCTTCTTCGTCCAACCGTGACTGTCCTAAAACTTTTCTCTGGCAGCGTTTGACAGATCCCACTATCTGTTCCCAGAATCCTTCCCACCAAGGCGCGTGCGAGGCGATGAATTTCCAAGTGATGGCTTGCTGGGCGAGGTACTTGTGCGTCTTGTTTGCCATGGGAGCCTGCCAGAGCTCCTTCAGCTCTAAGTGCGTGGCATGGAAGGTAGTAGCATTTGTAGGGCTTGAAGAAATCTGTCAGTTGACATATCTGAGCTTAGTTCCAGGTGTATGGCTCGTGTTGTTGCACATTTGAATAGAGCAATATACGCTTTCTTCGTAATATGTCCTTGTCTGACATATAATGGACCAGCAAAGTCAATACCTGTTACTGTAAATGGTTTCAGTGGTGAAACTCGTTCAGCTGGTAATGGGGCCTCAGTTTGTTGAACAACGTGAGCTTTCACCATCTTACAAGGTAGGCAACGGTGTAGAACATGTTTAATTGCCTGCCGAGCTCTAAGGATCCAGAATTCTGTTCTCAGTTTAGATAACACTATGTTTACTCCAAGGTGATGCAAACGAATTTGAGTCTGCTGGATCAGTAAACGTGTGAAATGATGATGTCCATCAAGAAGAATCGGGTGGCGTTTATCTCTGGTTAATTCTGCAAACTGCAGCCGTCCACCGAAACGAATAAGACCATTATCCAAGAATGGGTTGTAGCGAGCTATCTGAGAATTACGTGGTAGAGGCATGTTGTTGTATAGTGCATGCAGTTCGAGCGCAAAATGTTGCTGTTGAACAACTTGAATCCAGTAAGTGCGTGCTTCGCCCAAATCTGATGCTGTTAGTTCTCCAGATGTTCTGTTTTCTTTCAATAAGTGCTATTTAAAGCGAAGTACCCATCCTGTAATTCTTAACAGCTTGAAATAGCTACTGTACCGTGTAGCTGTTAAAATAGGAATCGTTGTTTGTATCATGGAGACTTGGTCTGTTAATTTCTTCTTTTCTGGCAAGGAGTGCTCTTCCGTCTGTAAAATTCGAGGCCACTGTGTTCTGTTCTTTGTTAACCAAGCAGATCCATGAAACCATACAGAAGCATGGTGAAGTTTACCTGTTGTGATACCTCTGGAGGTTAGATCAGCTGGATTTTCGTCACCAGGGCAGTGCCTCCACTGTGACGGATTCGTTAGTCGTTGTATTTCCGCAACACGGTTTGACACAAAGGTTTTCCATCGATTAGGGTCGTGTTGTATCCATCCTGTGGTGTCACCGCCAGACACCACACTTGCTAGGTGGTAGCTTTAAATCGGCCGCGGTCCATTAGTACATGTCGGACCCGCGTGTCGCCACTGTGTGATCGCAGACCGAGCGCCACCACAAGGCAGGTCTCGAGACTGACTAGCACTCGCCCAGTTGTACGGACGACGTAGCTAGCGACTATACTGACGAAGCCTCGCTCCTTTGCCGAGCCGATAGTTAGAATAGCCTTCAGCTAAGTCAATGGCTACGACCTAGCAAGGCGCCATTAGTAACATTACATGTATCTAAAGAGTCTCACTTGTATCGCCACAATCTCCCGATGTACCAAAAGGATGGATTAAAGTTAAGTATTCCAGAAGCTACGTACTTTTCTTTATAGCATTCATTACGTATCCTGTTTCAGACCTCACGCCCATCTGCGTGAGCGTAGTGCGTGCCTTTCGGCTTCCTCTCATTGTGTCTAGGCTGTCTTGTCTAGACACAACACATCCTAAGGCTACAGTTGAGTCAGTCCACAATGTTGCACGACTTGCATTATAGCTCGTGGCCTTACAGAAATAATGAAATAGTCTTGATCCAAGAAGTGTCGCTAGAAGTTCCAGTTGTGGAAGAGTTATTTTTTTGATGGGAGCTAGTCGGTTTTTACTGTAAACTAAATGGACTGATACCATATTTGTTGTGATGCACCGTACATAAAGGACTGCTCCGTAGGCCTTTTCTGATGCGTCACAAAAGACATGGATTTATGGCTCAGTGTTTTCAGATACACCAACTCATCGGGGCATTTTTATGTGTGAACATGTTGGCAATGTTGATACCCACATTCGCCAGCGCTTGCTAAGATCAAGGGGTAAAAGCTCATCCCATTCAATTCCTCTTGACCAAATTTCTAGAAAAAATATTTTTGCAGTGAGGGACACAGGCGACAACAAACCCAGTAGGTCATAGAATCTACCAGTGTTTCGTAGTACTTCTCGCTTAGTGGCAGGACGATTTATAAAATTGTCGGTAAAATTGTTGTGAAGAACACTGAGCGTTTCAGTCTGTGTGTTCCAGTGGACTCCCAGTACCTCCGTATCTGTAGTGTTTATGACACCTTCTGATTGCCGTATTCCAATCAGTTGGCTTGAATTTGTGGCCCACTTTGCCATTGGTAGACTGATCTGTCCCATGAGTGATGTAAGCTCATAATTTAAGTTAATTACGGCATTGTCATCTTTAGCACCTGCTACAAAATCATTCATGTACATATTATCTTCAACAAGTAAAGCAGCTTGCGGAAAATTCGTTTTGTGCATTACAGCAAGTTCTTTCAGCTTGGCTGCAAGAAGAAACGGACTGCAGCTAAGTCCGAAAGGTAGCCAGGTGAAGCGGTATGTAATCCTTTCGTCAGTTGTAATATAGTTTCCTTGTTGATCTACGAGTACTTAGTACCAAAAAAACCTCGTGAGATCTCTATCTTTCCTGTGAAGAACTAACTGTAGAAATGCTTGTTTGATATCGGCAATTAAGGCTACTCGATGTAGACGATATCTCAGTAATATTGAAAGCATGTCAGGAAGTAAATTAGGACCTATTTCTAAAGAGTCATTCAATGAACGTGCATTGTGGCCGTGCGACGAACCATCAAATACAGTCCTCCATTTGATGACAACTCACTATTCTTTCTTTACTGCATGATGTGGCAGATAAAATGTGTCACGCAATTTCTGTCCAGAAGGAGTGACTTCCACATGTTTCTTCTTGATGTGTTCTATCATTTGCGCCTCGTAAATTTGTTTCAGTTTCTTGTCCTTCGTAAATTTTTTCTCAAGTGAAGCAAATCTCTTCCCTGCTTGCTGAAGATTATTAGATAACATAACGTTGGGTTTTCTGGGGAAAGACACGACTCTTCTTTTGTCTTCGATGCAGTAGGATTTTGAGAAATCTTGCAATAACGCCAATTCCTTCTGATTCAGAGTTGTTGTTTCATCTTCTGTGATTCCCATTGTTTCTAAATTCGAGAAACGTCGTAAAATATCGTCTGTTGTTGTCGCTGTCTCTAATCTGATGTAGTTTGCCGTCACAAAGTTAGCCGTGGTGCTTGATTTGCTTCCACTTAGAATCCAACCTAGAATGGAAGGTACCAGAACAACTGATGACGTTAGTCGAATCGGAGGGGAATCTTTAACGATTTTTCTTGAGTCGGAAGGCACAGTTGGGTGCGCGGAAAATGAGTATGTGCTTTCAAACGCAGTCATAGACGTCTTGGAATTAGTCCATGTACCCTGTAGTGTGAATTCTACGACTCTGCTCCGATAAGAATCTCGATGGGAAGATCTTCTGTACCATCCCTTAGGTCCGCAAACTGAAGTCCTCGTGTGCGTACAAGTTTTCTTGAGTCGGAAGGCACAGTTGGGTGCGTGGAAAATGAGTATGTGCTTTCAAACGGAGTCATAGACGTCTTGGAATTAGTCCATGTACCCTGTAGTGTGAATTGTACGACTCTACGATGCGTTGAAGTTGCGGATGGCATTTCAAAGGCGTTGACAGATAGATCACGATGTTCTATAGTTCTTAAACCTAGCTCATCAATCAGGAACTTAGAAATGAAGCTTGACTGACTACCGCTATCCAGAACGCAGCGAGAAAGTTTGCTTAATCCTGCGGGTCCACTGACCCAAACTCGAGCTGTCTGAAGATAAGTAAAACCTGCTGAACTTACGTCGATTCTCCCTACAGATGTAGAGCTAATTTGCTGAGAAGATGAAGAAGAGGCAGCAATGTCAGTACAGATAGCTTTGTGATGACTTTTCTTGCACTTAGAACACGAGACCTTGCCCTTCTTACTGCAGTTTCTAGCAGTATGACCTCGGTTTAGACATATAAAACAGCGATTATCTTGCTTTAGTTTATCGATACGTTGTTGGCTGTCAGTTACTATGTTGCAGTCTTGGACCCAATGAGAGCGAGCTTCGCAAAATACGCAGTATGGTTGTACCGGTACTTCTCGTTTAGGCTTACGCGGATTTTTCGCTTGCTTTGAATTTATGTGAAGCCCTGCTGCAGTGGGCGTGAAGCTAGGAGATGACTGATATTCTGTACGAATCTTTTGGAGAGCACCACGAACTTCTTCTTCCAAAAAGTTAAGTAGTTTCAGTACATCTCCTTCCGCTACTCCGGTTCTTCTAGCATGAATGACCCATTTCTGGCACATTTCAGCGGGAAATTCAAGCAGAATTTTCGGAGTGAGAATTTTACCGTATGCCACGACGTCTTCTCCTAAGGCTCGCAGTGCTTCAATACGACGGTTACAATCCAGGAATGTACTGTTCAGCGTTTCAGGTGTCGCTGACTGTGCAGGCTTTGGCGCATCCAAATAATCGAGGAGTGCTTGTATAATGCGATTGCTATCTCCGTATCTATTCAATGAAATTTTCTTTGTTTCTTCATACGTGTTGGCCGTTATAGGTATTCCATTTATTAGGAACTTAGGGATGGGTCTCTATCAATGGTCGATTCAAATTGTTCCCAGAAGCGGGACCACATTTCGACATCTCCACAAAATGACTCAAGCTTAATTGCTGGTAGCTTGACAGAGTGGAATACAGTTGGTTGTGTGAGCACTGGTGGTGACGAGATATTCATCTGCGACGTTGTGGCTGAAAGCTTGTAATCAATTGCTTTTGTAGCCTTCTGTATAGCGCGTTTGACTTTGTCTATATATTCCCACAGCTCAGCACGTCTGCATTGTATTCATCATCAGAGAGAAAATTATGAATAGCGTCATCTAATGAAACGAGCTTCTCTAGAGTTTCTTGAAGACGTTCCCTGTAATGTTCAAAATCATCAATCGGGCTTTCTGTGGTAAGAGCATCAACAGCCGCACAAAACCGCGTAGCATTAGTCCCCTCCCTAGTTCGCTTTCTTTTGAAGTTTGCTAACTGTATCTCTGATTCGTCCTGCATTATGTCTTACCAGAGACGGCTGATGTAAGATTGTTTACGAGTGCGGTTGTGAATAGCTTAAACGTTTAACAAGCAGCGTATGCGCAAACGTAAGTGAACGAAAACCTTTTAATAAAACTAGCTACTCTGAGTGCAAGTTTCAGGCTTGCAATACAAATCCGCAAAAATTGTTTTGAAGCAACCAGTTCATGCGATCATATTATATTGGAATGGACTTAGCTTGTGATGCGGTCCGACATCGTCTCTTGTTTCCTACAGCGTGAAGTAAGCCGTTAATTGTTGAAATCACGCAGGAAATCGCAATTTCTTCCCGGGTTTCGGCACCAAAATATTACGGACACACAACACCGTGATTCCAATACAACATTAATTTATTTCTCTCCAAGGAAAGTACATCATGGAATATAAAACATTAATTCAAGGATAATCAATATTTCCAGAGTGTCTATAATTACAAATATCAACCTGCAACACAGTATTTTGCTATATGACCATAGTAGTGGCAGTTACAGCATTTGGTGACTGCAGTGTAGTTCTTCACAGTGGTTGACCAAAATCCAATGTCTATTCTATTCTGTATACCCAGTTGTGTTCTAAGTTTTGGATTTACCTCCAGTACATAATTTACTGCCAGCAGAGATAGGCACAACAAAAAGACTTTCACAATTAAAGCTTTCAGCCATTAAGGCCTTGGTCAACAATAGACACACACCCACACACACACTCATTTTTTAATCTAATTTTCTCATGTACCACTGTTTGAGGTTTTTACAAGTAAGACGAGACATATAACCCACACACGAAGATGAGGCAGAAACCTGATGAGAGAGACAGCTGCCCAGTGAAAACAATGTGGCCTTGACTGAATGTCAAGCCCCAGAGACCAACTTATGTCTGAGGAACATACCACTATCACGCCAGCTGTAGCCTGCTGGCAGAGACCCACATACCACATACCAGTCAGCATGTGACTGGGCTGCCACTTCCCCAGGTAGTGGAACAGCCCTCGCTATGTGACTGGGTCATGAGCACGAGTGACGACTCGGTCAGCTCGACTTGAGATGCTGCTACAAAAGCTTGGAGAACGTTTGACTGACTTATGACAGCTGTCAAGCAATCATCCTGTGGACCATGAGGTGACACTGTGGAGGATACCCGACCAATTTTGTCATTATTAACTACATGGTAAACTGTATGTCAACCTCAATCATTAGTAAGCTTGTGTGGGACATCTGTATAAGGAACTTTCTGTGAATATTGTGGTGCCCACTAGATCACATGCCTCTGTCAGCTGACATGAACTGTTGGCTTGGTTATCCATTTAGATATTACTGTTGCAGACGACATCATTTTTCTTCATTGCTAGTGTGGGAGAATGAACATTACAGTAACACTTGCCACAACCTCAAATTATGTGGGAGCCAAGAACTGTTGCTCACAAAATAATTGCAGACTCGTCATACCTTAGAGCAGGGAATTTATGATAAACACTGTTTGCAATATGGGAAAGACCCAACTGTTTTAAACTGCAGGCTGTAGATGTAAACTTTATGCTAGTCAGCACTTAATAATGCACAAGTTGTACCACATGGACTAACTACCAATTTGAACTTGTGAATCACTTCGTGCTTCCATGAGGATAATTACTGGAACTATAATTGTGAACTCTTTCATTTACATATTATCTTGTGTGTCAAACCTTTAATTGAAAACAATCCGTGTTGTGAACATGTGTATTGCCCAGGAACAGTGAAATGTACGCTGTTTGGTGTTTTGTTCTACATTTCAGGGACTATTGTAAAGACTGGCCAGTAGACCTATTTATTCAGTAATTCGAAATCAAGTCAGCTACAGTGCTCCAAATTTTTTTGCAATTGTTATTTGCTGTTGTTATCTGCTATTCACACAGTGATTCAGACAGATGCCATCGGTGTTGTCACAGTTTGTGAGTATTTGTACATTTCTGATGTTTGCAATTATGTCACTTATTGGTTGAGACTGTGTGATGTCCCATTTATGAGAGTTATTTATCGATACATGGATCACAGCAACACAAGAGTCTGCGTATGGGAAGTTATTGGTAGGTGTAGTAGTCATTTTTGTATTTTCACATGCTGGATGTACGTCTTTAAGAATTTATGACTTTTTATTGCTACATAACCATACAAAAATGCAAGCATAGTACATTTTGTTTTTCTTATGTCTTGTTTGTCATGCACATGTGTTTCTGTATATGTTAATCATGTTGTGTGATGTGACTTGCTGTACATGTGTATCTATAAATGTTATTTTTATTTTTCACCGTAACATACTATGTAGTAGGTTTTGGTCTAATGGTGTGAACGTGGTTGGCCTAACTAACTGTAGATTGTTTTGAGCATGTCTGGGTATTTACAACAAGCCGTCCATGTGTGTGTGACTCTATCAAGGCACTGTCTTCATTCATGAACATTATAAGAACAATTAGTATGTGTGTGCAATATTGTAATATCTGGTGTTTCTCCTTATTAAATGTTTCCACAAATAAATTGACAATTGCAGCAGTACAGATGAACGAATGTGAGGAGACTTGTACATAAGTGCCGGCCGGAGTGGCCGAGCGGTTAAAGGCGCTACAGTCTGGAACCGCACGACCGCTATGGTCGCAGGTTCGAATCCTGCCTCGGGAATGGATGTGTGTGATGTCCTTAGGTTAGTTAGGTTTAAGTAGTTCTAAGTTCTAGGGGACTTATGACCACAGCAGTTGAGTCCCATAGTGCTCAGAGCCATTTGAACCATTTTGAACTTGTACACAAGTGTGATTGTGTACTTCCATGTTGTTTATCTTGGCACCAGGTATACCATTTTAAACCATGGCATAATACTTATCAGGCGATGAGTATGTCAAGCAAAACACAGAAATAGCACCCTTACCCCAGTGAACTTGTGCTACAGATAAATCTCAGTACAATTTCTACAGCATCCATTTTATTTGCAATGAGGGGTTGATGTTACACGGCAGGGTATCCCTAAACTGTCATGCAACATGTTTTATCATGTCATATACGCATCCCTGTGGTCATTGTGGTCGATCCTTTAATGCTACATAATAACTGCAGACAATACTGAGTACTACCAATGACTGCCCAGATAATTTACCACTTCTCTTGTCTTCCTTTTATTAAAGTGAGGACCTGTCATTTCCTGCATTCATGGGGAGCTTTTTCTAACTGGCATGCAATGTAGGAGTTCAGCTAAAGGAGCAGGGAGAATCATAAATTAGTTCAGAGCTAAAAGCTGCCCCCTGAGAGCACGTCGTCCCAACTGCCTGCAGAGAGTGACTGAGGTGGTGGTTATCTGCCATGTATTGTTCAAGACAGTGGGAGAAAGATAAAAAAGATCTGATCCAGCTGCAGCCTTCAGCAACGATTTGTGAGCTTCAGAATCCTGTCTTGGAGTGAGAGAGGTTTTGTGTCTTCCTCCCTGTGCCTCGACATCTTTGGTTAATGATAACAAACATTACAGGAGTAGCAGTCTGTTTAACTTACTTACAAAATCATTACTGGACAGAACTCACAAGATTGGCTGCAAGTGGCTTATGAGATTCCTACACTCCCTGAAACTGTTAAGTTTCAAGCGCCTGAAATAGAGAACACTTGCTGCTGGGAGACTGAAGAGTAAACATGTGCTGACAGATGATGGAGGAGGAAAGACTTGCTGCCAGACGAGACTTTCCGCTGTCATACAGTAGGGTGATTCCGTTTCAGTAGTGAGTACAGAGGGCAAGCTGGGCTCAGAACTGCTGCCGCCTTCCAATTTTATGCTACATAGGAGTGGTAAGACTGAGGCAGCGATGCAGTCACTGAGTCGGTAGGGGTGTGATGCTGGTTGATTGTTGTCAGGGGCCAACAGCACAATTTCAACATTTGCAGCCAGTTAGCTAGTTGCTTCCATCATGACTTTGGTGATTCTGCAGGTAGTCATACTTTTTTTTCTTGCAGTCATATGCCATATCCATGATTTATGTTTTTATTGTACTCACCCACTTATGCCGAGGTTATATTTCACCGTTACAGTTTCTTGCTCATTTACTAAATGTTCACTTACTTGTCACAGGGGATAAGTCATATACTGATACTTTACAATAGTAAACGGGATCGTTAAGGTGACCACTTGTTTTTGTTGTAGACAGATGATCCCTCCTTTCATTAATATATCTGTGTGTCATGTGGTACCCATACTTTCATGATAGAGTGGGCCAAGACTATTAAATATCATTCAGCAAGATGTTTCCAATGTACAACACTGTCATTTTCTTAAAATGTGTGTGATCTTATGGTAAGCTTCCCTTCTCTGTAGGTCACTAGATATTGGACTTACGCTTCTTAAGGGGTATGCTAAACAGCTCAACCCAGTTGCCATATCAACTGGGTACGATTTTAGAAAAGAGTCCGAGAAAGTCGTTGGACGATTGAGGACTTGAGGCTGGTTTGAAAAACAACATCTTCACAAACATAAGCACAAACCCAAACTGAAACACTACAAAGCAGAAGTGTACTGACTGACCAGGTGAGACACTGCTTCTTGACCACACTACTGAAACTGTGCATTGCAGTCTACATGTGATGGAGGCTAATTCTGAGATGCTCCTTTTTTTCTGACGAAACATTTCATTACAGCGATCATTAAGGTTCGTGAATGTGTAGAGCAATGGACTGTGGAGTTTTGGAAGGCCTCTTCCATTACAGAAAGACATAATACGAAAACAAGAGTTTAGTGAGCAATTAGGACAACTAATGGACAAATCGTATGTTGTGACATGGATGTGAATAATATACTGCAACGGGTTTGCAGACAATTAACAATTATTTAATGCTGGACAGTGGAAGAGTACATAATACCAAGGCATAGCTCACAGTATTACTTGTAGATACGTGCTGTCCTGTATCAGTTGCTCGCTAAACGGTCTACTGTTACTAGTTAATAAGAACGGGACTGATCCACCATGGTACACAAAACACGTCAAAACACTGTTGTAGAAGTAACGAAAAAAGCATTCCAAATTCAGAAGAACGCAAAATCCCCAAGACCGGCTAAGTTTCAAGGAAGCACGAAATTTAGTGTGGACGTCAAAATGCGAGATGCTTTTAATAGTTTCCACAGTGAAACATTGTCTCAAAGAATGGTAGGAAACCCAAAGAGATTCTGGTCGTATTTAAAGTACACCAGTGGCAAAAAACAGTCAATACCGTCACTGCGGGATAGCGATGGAAATGTTAACAATCATGGTGCCACTAATGCGGAGTTACTAAATACAGTTTTCCGTAATTCCTTCATGAAAGAAGACGAAGTAACTATTCCAGAATTCGAAACCAGAACAGCTGTTAGCATGAGTGACATAAAAGTAGATAGTTTAGGTGTTGCGAAACAACGCAAATCCGTTAAGGTCCCTTCCGGTCCAGATGGGATACCAGTCAGGTTCCTTTCAGAGTATGCAGACACAATAGCGCCTTTCTTAGAAATCATATACAACCGCTCACTTGACAAAAGGTCTGTTCCTAAAGACTGGAAAGTAGCACAGGTCACACCAATATTCAAGAAACGAAATAGAAGTAACCTGTTGAATCACAGACCCATATCACTAACCTCAATTTGCAGTAGGATTTTGGAGCATATACTGTACTCGAAAATTATGAATCACCTTGAAGAAAATGACTTATTGATACACAATCAACACGGATTCAGAAAATATCGTTCTTGTGCAACGCAGCTAGCTCTTTATTCCCATGAAGTAATGAGTGCTGTCGACAAGGGATCTCAGATCGATTCCTGATTACTAGATTTCCAGAAGGCTTTTGATACCGTTCCTCACAAGCGACTATTAATCAAATTGCTTGCACATGGAGTATCGTCTCAGTTGTGTGATTGGATTCGTAACTTCCTCTCAGAGAGGTCACAGGTCGTAGTGATGGACGGTAAATCATCAAGTAGAACAGAAGTGACAACTGGCGTTCCGCAAGATAGTGGCTTAGGCCCTCTGGTGTTCCTGATTTACATAAATGATCTAGGTGATAATCTGAGCAGCCCCTTAGATTGTTTGCAGATGACGCTGTAATTTACTGTCTAGTAAAATCATCAGACGATCAATTCCAATTACAAAATTATCTAAACAGAATTTCTGTATGGTGCGAAAAGTGGCAATTGGCACTAAACGAAGGAATATGAGTACTAAAAGAAATCCGATAAATTTTGGGTATACGATAAATCGCACAAATCTAAGGGCTGTCAATTCGACAAAATACCTAGGAATTACAATTACGAGCAACTTAAATTGGAAAGACCACACAGATAATATTGTGGGGAAGGCGAAACAAAGACTGCGCTTTGTTGGTAGGACACTTAGAAGATGCGACAAACTAACTAAAGAGAAAGCCTACATTACATTTGTCCGTCTTCTGGTGGAATATTGCTACGCGGTGTGGGATCCTCACCAGGTAGGATTGACGGAGCACATCGAAAAAGTGCAAAGAAGGGCAGCTCGTTTAGTGTTATCTCGCAATAGGGGCGAGAGTGTCACAGATATGATACGCGAGTTGGGGTGGCAGTCACTGGAACAAAGCCGGTTTTCTTTGGGGAGAGATATATTTACGAAATTTCAATCACCAAATTTGGCTTTCGAATGCGAAAATATTTTGTTGACACCCACCTACGTACGGAGAAATGATCATCATAGTAAAATAAGAGAAACCAGAGTTGTAACGGAAATATGTAGGTGTTCCTTTTTCCCACGCGCCATTCTAGAGTGGAATGGCAGAGAAGTAGTATGAAAATTGTTTGGTGAACCCTCTGCCAGGCACTTAAGTGTGAACTGCAGAGTAACTATGTAGATGAAGATGTACTTCGTAAGGTTCTGATCTGGGCACAGTGCTGTGAACATGCATTGCTGACTGACACACCAGTCAAAAGTGCTAAGCGGGGTAGTGATTTCCTTAGACTACTGCAGGTCCAGTAAAGCTGAAACCACTGTGCCACCCGCATAGCTCAGAATGGGCCAGGCCACAGTCCCTCACATACCCTCCTGTCCTCATGCCTCCCCACTCATACTGACCCCGCCCCTATCCTGCTCATTACTCTTCCCTGCATGCCCCTCTCTCTCCTCTCATCACCCCTCCCCTCCAGTCCACATGCCTCCCC
Source organism: Schistocerca americana (assembly GCF_021461395.2). Lineage (NCBI taxonomy): Eukaryota > Metazoa > Arthropoda > Insecta > Orthoptera > Acrididae > Schistocerca > Schistocerca americana. The sequence continues at coordinate 26,123,808 of NC_060122.1, read as the reverse complement.
AACCCTACTCTCCAATCCCTTTTCTTTCCCTCACCACCCCTCCATCCTCCTTTCCTTCCTTCTCATCACCTCTCCTCTCCCCTGCTCTCCTCTTCTTTCTGCTCCCCTGCTCTCCTCTTTTCTCCTCATCCCTGCCCTTCTCTTCTTCTCTCTCTCCTGCTCTCCTCTTTTCTCCTCTCCTCTCCTCTCCTCTCCTTTACTTTCTCCTCGCCTCTCCTCCCCAGTATCAGTTCCCATGCAATACCAAATGGTTCAAATGGCTCTGAGCACTATGGGACTTACCATCTGTGGTCATCAGTCCCCTAGAAATTAGAACTACTTAAACCTAACTAACCTAAGGACATCACACACATCCATGCCCGAGGCCGGATTCGAACCTGCGACCGTAGCGGTCACGCAGTTCCAGACTGAAGCACCTAGAACCGCACGGCCACACCGGCCGGCCCATGCAATACCAGGCACCGAGCTTGGCTCAAAAGTGAAATACTTTGTTGAAACTTGCATGTTTTATGGCAAAGGTCATCTCATGTCCTTTCTTCTACTCTCCCCTCCCCTCCTGCCCCCCCCTCTGCCCCCCTCCTCTCTGCTCCCTTCCCTAGAATCAGTTCCCACGCAATGCCAGGCACCGCGGTTGGGTCGAAAGTGAAATACCCTGTAGAAACCTGTATGTTTTATGGAGAAGGGCAAATCTATCACACTGTGTTAAGGACAACTGCTACATTAACAAATGTGTTGGATGTTACCATGTCAACCATGTAGTGGGATAAGACGGCCAGTGCAATACAAATATCCATAAATTGATGTTTCTCCAATGAAATAAAGTTGTTAATTCGAATGTAGTCCTATTTCTTGATCAAGTAATTCGCCTAATCTGATCCAGCTTGAATTTTTTTGAGCTTCAGACACCTGTCTCAGCTTAAGAATTGTCTCAGACAGAATTATCTCTGACAGTGACATTGTTCAAATAACATCAGACTGTTTGAACAAATACAACGGAAGTGTTGTGATATCATAACTGCATAGAAGCTTGGTGACTGTTGTGAATATAGTGCACAGTGCAAGTAGTGCATAAAAATGAAACCATTAGAAAATATTGTGTGTATCACAGTTTGTTCATATTCAGCAATCCAAATTAGTCCAAAACTTTCTCTCCCTCAGTTAAAGCTTCGATTCAGTTGTTCCACATCAAGGTTCCAAATCTCAGAGTGATACATTTGACGTTGACCATCACTGCATAACAGTCACCCTGCATGACGTCTGCAGCTCTCGGTCTAGTGGCTAGCTTTGCTGCCTCTGGCTCACAGGGTCCTGGGTCCCGGGTTCGATTCCTGGCCGGGTTGGGTACTTTTTCTGCCCGGGGACTGGGTGTTCATGTTGTTGTCATCACGGTTCGTGAACGTGGGCGAGATTGGACTGTGGAAAGATTGCGACTTCGTACAAGGGCTGATAACTGCACAGTTGAGCACCCCATAAAACGAACATCATCATCATCACCCTGAATAATGTGTGATGTTGACCACTCGACATTTCCAAGACTACCAAGAGAGAGACAGAGAGAGAGAGAGAGAGAGAGAGAGAGAGAGAGAGAGAGAGAGAGAGGGAGGGAGTTTCCGTGATGTGACTGCACAAAAAATACAGCACAAGGCAGTCAAGTGATATCGCGCAAAACAAGAAACTGTCCATCTTCTCATTTTTGTCCTCAACCAAAAATCTGGCTGGCTTACTCACTTATTCTTGATGCTAGTCTTTTGACCTGTAACCTTTAGTTTTCATCTGCCCTCCTGTCTTCTTCATTCCGTCGATCAGAGTGGTGTACTGCAGCAATTTGCGAGCCGTGTTAGAGAGCGAATGGGAAGTTCCACCAGCGTGAATGAGTTTTGCTTCCAAGTAACGGTCTTTTATTTAACCTTACAACTCACATGTAGATAGTTTTTATAGGAAAATCAGATGCATTTAAATTAGCATTGTCTGATGAAAATTATTTATTTTGAAATAAATATTTGTGTCACATTAACAAATTTGTATTAAATATTTCTAAATAAAACCTATCTTCCCACTTAAACGCAGATAAGTAGTACAATTGTTAGAAATTATATAAATATTTTTTTACATCAGAGATATCAATGGCAAACTTAGCATGTAAAGCCGTTGTAGGGCACTCACTTACTGCAACTTTCTTCCAATAACAATAATACAAAACATATATGTAATCTGTCAACATCATTCATTCCCATATTTTTTTGTTTTATTTTTGTCTTTCTTTTATGTTGCTCAGTACATATATAAAACTTAATGAATCCCATGTATGACAACGTGAGAATAATACAGCAGATAGATATTTAATTTAGTGTGCAGTAACAATACCAGAGTAAATGTATCAAATATTTCAGGATGTTGTAAACACACTTTTCTTAGAAATCTGTTATGGAAACATCTATCATTCTGCAGTGTAAACTACTATTATGTGATATTCGACACTTGAGTATCCTTTTCAAAATACATGTCTGGAATTTCCATTAGACATAGCATGACTGCTAGGTTCTGCAGTGCAAAATGCTGAAGACTAATTTATTTAAAATAACATCCTCTTATGAAACAGTTTCTACTGAATAGAACATTTTTAAACACACATTTTTCACACATAGCACCATGTAGAACAATAAAACTTTGTAATTCTTGCTAATTCACACATTTATAAAATTTATATTTGTGCTTTTCCAAAACCTGATATAAATTACATTTATTTATACATTCACAACATATTAATCCTACAATGCGCATTGTCTCCTTTCCAGAAGTACCATCTCAGTTTGTCTATTAGAAGTCACACAACGATGATCACAATAACAGTTTGTCTCTCAGATGTCTAAATTTCTAGTAGTTAAATTAGTACAAAGTGAAAGCAATCAGTAAGTCCAAGGATCGAAGCAGAACACATTTTTTTAAATAATGGTGTGATGGTAATTCTACTTGTGAAAACGTGTTTTTATGGTCAAGGAGCACAAATTTTGATAAACCAGCTTAACCTTTCTCTTAACGTATCACAAAGGAGCAAAGCAGCATTTGAAGTACTCTGTCTGTAATACCAAAGAAATCGGAACATGTAGAGTAATGAGGAATGTTCTTTTGGCATAGTTTTCTGGGAAGAAATGCCTTTGCCACAATAAAAAGATGTGTTGTATCAGCAGCTTATGTTATACTTATAATATCGTTTTTATATAACTTTATCACTTTGCCTGTATGACAGAGCTGTTACGACAGTCAAATACTCGAGTTTGTCCAGATATTCTTCCAATTACAGCCAAAAATTATAGCTGCAGAACATGTAAAAAATGATAGTCTCTCAAAGATTAACAGTGAATTTTGAATGAGTTGCATGTAAGAAGACAAGTGAGTTAGTAAACAACTGAGGTAATCTTCAGCGCCATAACTATTGAATAGAGTACACAATAAACCTTCACATTTGTGATGCTATATCGTTAAATTTTACCTTAGGAGAACCATAACATAGCGATTCTTCTATGATAGTTTTAATAAAAGACCGGCTGATTTGAAAAGAACTTGCACGTATATTTTTGCCTTATCAGTGCAATGGTATAGAACAACATCTGCACGTTCAGTACAAGAATGTTGTTATATTGCGTGTCCAATTTATATTGACCATCACAAACAACTTTTTGTCCACAAATAAAACAAAAAAATTGTGTCATGCAATTGTTTATCTATCAGGACGACATTAACCAACATCATTGCCTTTTGTGTAGCTTTATTCGTTATCAAGATATTATATTTATTTTAAATAACATCTGGTATCCCTTATTTGGTAATCCACTTTCTCTGCATAAAACCTGTTCAAAAATGTCTTACAATGTACCGTTCATGTAAACATGAGGGAGTTAAATACAAAACACAAAACTGACTGAGGTTGCTGTACTAAACTGACTTTGACTCTGGAGTAATGGTACACAGTGTAGCCACCCAGGCTGATGTAACCCGCCGCCAGGTGGAGTTGACAGTAAAAAAAATGGAAACACAAGGAAAATGGACGCCAGTCATTCCCTCAGACATCTTCTGTTGAAGATTTGTGTGGAAACAACGGAGAAAAGATGGTACTTACCTATGAAACAGAACTGCATTGGCAGAACAGTTATTACAACAATGTTTTCTTGTTTACTATATGGATGCTTGTAGTACACTTAAACAATATGTTGTGCACATTATTGATTTAAAACTGTGTCACCATTACTTTCCTTCGCTTTTGCTTGAAGGTAGGCGTGATACTACTCTGACAAAGGAACTCTACTCAGAACGATATCCTGATAAAAAAGATACCTTCCTGATGGAACCCAACTATTGCTGCTTCAGGAAGTGTGAAGGTTCAACGGGAGGCAACGCAGTCATCATAGAAATCGCACAGTCGAAGCCAGTGAAGCTGCGCTTCACCTTTCTGTCGCCATGAATCCACACGTAGACACACGGCACATGATATCGCATTCCTAAAGCGAGCGTACATGGCACGTGTGCAACATGTTCTTCTGTTTTCATGTACATTTACACCAGGAATTGGACGAGAATCATTACCTGCATCATGTACAGATCTGTCAGTGCGCTCAGCCCAAATATTCGCTAACTATAACTTCTGTGATGTTCTTTTTATCAATGAATATTTCTTCTAAAACGCACAGGCAGACACAAAGAACATTCACTGTTGGTCCACTGTAAACTCGCGGTGGCCGAGATATGGAACATCAGTGTCGAAGGAGGATTGATATCTGATATGGGATACTTTTATTAGCCCTTATTTCATCAATAGTAAACTAAATGGTGCGGCATGTATCTTTGAATCGTCGAAGTTACAAGGAAAGCATTCATAATGTACTTCTGGTAGTGAAATAACACTTGCTTGGTAAATATGAAGAGGTCTTTCCATGGTTATTTTGACTTTCAATACTTCAAACAATTCACGTTATAAGATGTATTAATATGATATTCTCTCAAGAATTGTAGAAATACTGACTGAGTGACATTTCCTGTGGAAAATCTCAGTACAATCTTCGTGTACTACCAGTGTGAGTTACAAAAAAAGATTTTTAAAAGGTTACCAACTGTAGTTAAGCAAAGGATAACGTTTGGTGCTAGTGTAACAATGGCTATTCATGCACAGACCAACTTTTCTGATTGAAAAATTGGATTGTGGAAAAAACTGGATTACAATAAAAGTGAACATATTTGTTCACCAGACTGAAATCCAAAGTTACAGACTATCAATGGCAGAAGAAGCTGAAATATGAGCAAAATATGCTTGTTTCTGTTCTCAGCCGAGATAATATCGCATTGTAGGATTATCAAAATGTCAAAATGTCACGAGGAAAGGAAACATCTGACACTGTGCACCACTGACAGTATGCAATACTACAACACTATTTAATTCACGGACATGATGTATACGTTAAAATTTCACATTTCGCATGGACACAAAGATTTATTTCAATCCCTGAAGCAAATACGTAATACAGACATAGTGTTCCTTCAATAAAATTATGGCTGTACCTCACCATTTCCTCAATGAACGGATTCTAGCAGGACGAGCAACTTGACTCAACTAGTTAACATCACAATTTCTCATTCCAGAACTGCAGTGATACTTTACCACAAATACTACTCTGACATTGACTGAGAAATATTACCAAAATAGTATTAGTACCGTAATGTTAACAGTTTTCAGTACACGATTACTTGAGATAGTCAGCGGTTCTTTTCCAATGTATGGTGCAATGTAGGGGAAATAAAATGCGAGTCAAATTTTTCTTACAACGCTTTAGTTTGGAAAGTTTGAATTGTACTGGTGTAATCCGCTGTAGAATTTTTTGTTGTATTCTGAAGAAGAAAAGTCCTTTAAACATGCATTTAAAACTTTTTTTTGACCGCTCCATTCAGTTAATTCGTAACATTTGGACTCACGAGAATGTCACAGAGTCTGAAGTTGAAAACTAGCTTCTGAAAAACACAATAATATTTACGGTTTTGCTCTCAATAATATTAAAGTGCACAGACATCCAAAAGATTTAACCGTGTAGCTGTTGTGGCAGGATTTGGTCGGGAAATCCAGAGGCGCCAGTCGATGTGGGGTGAGGCTCACTCCTTGAGGCTGGTGAAGCGGCGCAGCTTGACGCGGAGCCTGGGGTTCTTGGCCACCCGCTGGACGCGCAGCTCGCAGCCGGGGCCGGCGCCGGCCAGGAAGGACACCTCGAGGCGGCCGCCGTCGCGCAGCGCCGCCACCAGCGCCTTCGCCGCCGCCGCCTCCATGTCCCTGACGCTCAGCTGCAGCGCCGTGCCGGGGAAGCGGTCGCGCACGCAACGGCCCAGCGCCGCCGCCTGCGCCTGGCTCAGCGGCACCCCCGCGGCGCTCAGCCAGCTCAGGTAGCTGAGGTTGGCCACCACCGCCTGCAGGAACAGGTGCTCGGCGGGCGCGCGGCACGCCACGTCGGCTGCGCGCAGCCCGTCCACCTGCAGGTGGCTCAGCGAGCACGCCTTGAGCGCGCGCCCCACGCAGCGCAGCGTTCGCTCCGCGTCCTCCAGGCTCAGCCGCCAGTGGCTCATTCGCAGGCTCTGCAGCGTCCGGAAGCTGGCCGACAGCGTCTGGAAGAAGGCCACCAGTGCCTTGTCGTCGACAGTCAGCGGCACGCCCGTCCCGGAGACGCTGCTCTTCTCCAGGCTCAGGTCCAGGTCGCTGAGGTGCGTGAAGCCTCGCAGGAACGGCAGGAGCAGAGGGCCGCGGAGGGCCGGACGGTCGTTCACCGTCACCTGCACAGGCAGTGCCGTTCCCGACGAGTACGTTAAGCAGACACTTTGTGGGAGGAAGTATAGAAAGCTGGCAAACACAGCATAACAGAAGACAAATAAGCTCTTTTCGGCAAGAGCTGTGTAAATATTTGGTCATAAGCAAAATGCCTTCTCTCTGCTGCATTGTTGATCTTTGTTACCCCACGTGTATTTCCCTTTTTATGTCAAGTGGAAAATGGACCTTCCCTGAACATTCTGCAATATTATATTGTTTTGTGTTTACACATACTGATATCAGGTATCAGTTCATGCCAGAATTACTACAAAAAGAAATACTGTAGTTAAAGGCGGCTATCTGATTTGGTGAAGACTGCCAGTCTCGCTAGCGGGCTGAAAGCAGAGCTCACCATCTCCAGCATCGTCGACAGGACTGACTAAGGACCTTTGGTACAGAGCCGAGTGGAGGGTCTGAATCAGAGGCTGAGACGGTTCTGCGACCATGTGGGCTGCAGATTTCTCGACTTGCGCCATAGGGTGGTGGGGTTTTGGGTTCCGCTGGATAGGTCAGGAGTCCACTACACGCAGCAAGTGGCTACATTGGTAGCAGGGGTTGTGTGGCGTGGACTGGGCGGTTTTTTAGGTTAGATGGCCTTGGGCAAGTACAGAAAGGGCAACAGCCTCAAAGGGTGTGGGGCAAAGTCAGGACATGCGAGGACCAAGCAGCAATCAGAATTGTAATTGTAAACTGTCAAAGCTGCATTGGTAAAGTACCGGAACTTCAAGTGCTGATAGAAAGCACCGAAGCTGAAATCGTTATAGGTACAGAAAGCTGGCTGAAGCCAGAGAAATATTCTGCCAAAATTTTTACAAAGGCACAGACGGTGTTTAGAAAGGATAGATTGCATGCAACCAGTGGTGGCGTGTTTGTCACTGTTAGTAGTAGTTTATCCTGTAGTGAAGTGGATAGTTCCTGTGAATTATTATGGGTGGAGGTTACACTCAACAACCAAGGTAGGTTAATAATTGGCTCCTTTTACCGACCTCCCGACTCAGCAGCATTAGTGGCAGAACAACTGAGAGAAAATTTGGAATACATTTCACATAGATTTTCTCAGCATGTTATAGTCTTAGGTGGAGATTTCAATTTGCCAGAATAGACTGGGACACTCAGATGTTTAGGACGGGTGGTAGGGACAGAGCATTGAGTGACATTATACTGAGTGCACTATCCGAAAATTAACTCAAGCAATTAAACAGAGAACCGACTCATGGAGATAACATCTTGGACCTACTGATTACAAACAGACCCCAACTTTTCGAGTCTGTAAGTGCAGAACAGGGAATCAGTAATCATAAGGCCATTGCAGCATCCCTGAATATGGAAGTTAATAGGAATATAAAAGAAGGGAGGAAGATTTATCTGTTTAGCAAGACAGCAGATTTCAGACTACCTAATAGATCAAAACGAAAATTTCTGTTCCGACACTGACAATGTTGAGTGTTTATGAAAAAAGTTCAAGGCAATCGTAAAATGCGTTTTAGACGGGTACATGCCGAGTAAAACTGTGAGGGACGGGAAAAACCCACGGTGGTACAACAACAAAGTTAGGAAACTACTGCGAAAGCAAAGAGAGCTTCACTCCAAGTGTAAACGCAGCCAAAACCTCTCAGACAAACAGAAGCTAAACGGCGTCAAAGTTAGCGTAAGGAGGGCTATGCGTGAAGCGTTCAGTGAACTCGAAAGTAAAATTCTATGTACCGACTTGACAGAAAATCCTAGGAAGTTCTGGTCTTACGTTAAATCAGTAAGTGGCTCGAAACAGCATATCCAGACACTCCGGGATGATGATGGCATTGAAACAGAGGATGACACGCGTAAAGCTCAAATAATAAACACCTTTTCCCAAAGCTGTTTCACAGTTTGTGCAGTTCCTTCTCTAAATCCTCGCACAAACGAAAAAATGGCTGACATCGAAATAAGTGTCCAAGGAATAGAAAAGCAACTGGAATCACTCAACAGAGGAAAGTCCACTGGACCTGATGGGATACCATTTCGATTCTACACAGAGTACGTGAAAGAACTTGCCCCTTTCTAACAGCCGTGTACCGCAAGTCTCTAGAGGAATGGAAGGTTCCAAATGATTGGAAAAGAGCACAGGTAGTCCCAGTCTTCAAGAAGGGTCGTCGAGCAGATGCGCAAACCTATAGACCTATATCTCTGACGTCGATCTGTTGTAGAATTTTAGAACATGTTTTTTGCTCGAGTATTATGTCGTTTTTGGAAATCCAGAATCTACTCTGTAGGAATCAACATGGATTCCGGAAACAGCGATCGTGTGAGACCCAACTCGCTTTATTTGTTCATGAGACCCAGAAATTATTAGATACAGGCTCCCAGGTAGATGCTATTTTCCTTGACTTCTAGAAGGCGTTCGATACAGTTCCGCACTGTCGCCTGATAAACAAAGTAAGAGCCTACGGAATATCAGACCAGTTGTGTGACTGGATTGAAGAGTTTTTAGCAAACAGAACACAGCATGTTGTTCTCAATGGAGAGACGTCTACAGACGTTAAAGTAACCTCTGGCGTGCCACAGGAGAGTGTTATGGGACCATTGCTCTTCACAATATATATAAATGACCTAGTAGATAGTGTCGGAAGTTCCATGCGGCTTTTCACGGATGATGCTGTGGTATACGGAGAAGTTGCAGCATTAGAAAATTGTAGCGAAACGCAGGAATATCTGCAGCGGATAGGCACTTGGTGCAGGTAGTGGCAACTGACCCTTAACAGAGACAAATGTAATGTATTGCGAATACATAGAAAGAAGGATCCTTTATTGTATGATTATATGATAGCGGAACAAACACTGGTAGCAGTTACTCCTGTAAAATATCTGGGAGTATGCGTGCAGAACGATTTGAAGTGGAATGATCATATAAAATTAATTGTTGGTAAGGCGGGTACCAGGTTGAGATTCGTTGGGAGAGTCCTTAGAAAATGTAGTCCATCAACAAAGGAGGTGGCTTACAAAACACTCCTTCGACCTATACTTGAGTATTGTTCATCAGTGTGGGATCCGTACCAGATCGAGTTGACGGAGGAGGTAGAGACGATCCAAAGAAGAGCGGCGCGTTTCGTCACAGGGTTATTTGGTAACCGTGATAGCATTACGGAGATGTTTAGCAAACTCAAGTGGCAGACTCTGCAAGAGAGGCGCTCTGCATCGCGGAGTAGCTTGCCACTGAAAGACCTAAGTCGGAAGGAGGCACTTGCAGTAAATAACATTCCGTCAGAGTTGCTGGTATCCTTGGGGAGAAGACGAATTTGTGGCAAGATACATTCGGAGGCATCGAGGGATCACCAATATAGTACTGGAGGGAAGCGTAGAAGGTAAAAATCGTAGAGGGAGAACAAGATATTAATACACTAAGCAGATTCAGAAGGATGTAGGTTGCAGTTGTTACTCAGAGATTCAGACGTTTGCACAGGGTAGAGTAGCATGGAGAGCTGCATAAAACCGGCTTCGATCTGAAGACAACAACAACAACAACACGAAAAGCAGAACAACATCATCAGCTAAGTGATAAAGCTGACAAAAGTGGGTGGTGAGTGACCGTGAGTGACGGTCATTGAAAAGAATTGTGACGGGAAATAAGACGACGAGAGCTGCAAAAGTCACAGCAGAAATGAACGGAGCGCTCACGAAGGACTCATCAGTGATGCAGAAGCACGGAGCCGTGAAACGTAGCCAATGGAAGAACGTTATTTGCTAGGAAGAGAAGTGTTTCACACTGTTTGCAACCTGTGGCCGAATTTACGTACAAGACTGAAAATTATGGGCGTTCGGTGGTAACTTGAGCCGCATGGTTACTCTCCAGTGTTACATTTGCTAAGGATTTTGTGACCACTTCGGCTTTTCGTGTTGTTATCACGGCACAGTGTGTGATGCAGTGTTCCAAAACGACACACACAGCTCACATCGTGCAGGACTGGTTTTGTGAGCACGGGCATGAATTGTCGCCCCTCCTCTGGCCACTACAATCACCAGATCTCTTTGTCGTCTACGTTGGTAAGAACGGTGTGTGATCGCTATACGTCTTTTCATCGTTTCCTGAACTTGGACTTACTTTGCAAGAAGAATGGTACACTGTTCCCTCAAAAACCGTACAGAACCTATAGTTATCCTTCTGAGGTAACAAGATGCAACGTGTTTCGTGCACCTCATTACGCACGGTAATGTGTCGTGTTTTTGACGTTTCCATATTTTTTTCGTCCAAACCCTGTTCATCGAACGTGGTTGTCGTGTTTTCATATAGTCTTGTTATGGTGTTCTGATGAGCACAATTGGATGGATATCCTTGTTTCTTTATTATGATCTATAGTTCTTCCTTACCAACTTTATCAATGCCTTTTTCCATATCAACGAGTGCTCAGTGGTGTCTCGAACAAATTATGCATGCTTTTATATGATCTGCTTCGTCATAAATACTGCATCCGTTTTCGATATTCCTCTTACGGAAGCCCATCAGTTCTTCACTTAGTGAACCAACTGATATTATTTTTAGTCTGCTGTTCAGGATGCAAGAGTAAATTTTTATGGATCTTCCAGTAAACTAATCCCTCTGTAGTTCTGGCAGCTGCTTCTATCACATTTTTTTAAAATAGAAATAAAATTTTTCCTTGCTAAAATGCTCTTGGTACAACACTTCTTTTCCGACAGTCACGAAATAGATTTACCACTCTCAGATGGAGAGCAATTACACCGGATAGAATTTCGTTGTTGATGCTGTCCATGCCTGCTGTCCTATTTTGCAAGAACATCGTAGCATAAATAAGACTAATAATAATAATAATAATAATAATAATAAATGATAATAAAGGACATCATAGCATGAATGGGCCACACCTCCCAACTCTATACATGCAATTTCCCTATTTTCTGTCTCTTCGCCTCCATACAAAACGCGTTTCAATCGTTCGACCTATTGCCTGCCGCTGACTTGTGTTATTTGCCTGTACTGTATCTCTGTGTGCTTTGTTAAGGATTTTCATTGTGTTACATACTAGCGCTTGCTTTCCGTGGACGCCATCTTCGATTATGTTTACGAACCATTACAAAGATTCTTGTTGGGCCTCTTTTACAACCTTTTTATCAATATTCCTCTTCTGTTTGTAAATCTGACGATTTTCTACTGTTCGTTTGTTAAGATAACGGAGATAGACTTTGTGGTCGCTTCAAGGTCTGGCGGCCAGATTTTGAGCTTCCCTTCCCAACGCATATTTCTCTTCCTATCCAATACTCATCAGCAGCCTTCGTTATTGTTCTCCTTGTATTCTTTCGTTACTGCTCAGTATTGCCATGTCAAAGCCACAATCAAGTCAAAATTCGAAAGGCAAGTCATTAATGAAGTACAACGCTTAGCAGTGTAAGCACATTTATTATGGACAGCAGTGGACAAACAGAACAGCATATAACTGCCCCGCGAATGGAGGATGCTGCTATTTATACAAATATCGAAAATTCTAGAATATCTAAATATGGCAAAACCCGAGAACTATCTAGAAATGACAAATAAGGAATGGCATTTATTTGCTTATAATTGTATTTGAAGTCTGGACCCACAGCAAGCCGGCCAGTAACGGTAACCGCTAGTCACGCTGCACGCGGTACAGCTGACAGCACATTCTGAGAAAACTTCGCATATCAAAAATGTGCCGAGCGGTCGGCAAATCTCTGACTGCACTTATTTTTTCCATGTCGGGGCACAACTACATTGCCATTCACTGTGTGTCTCAAAATCCTTATCTTGGGTGACAAAGAGGCACTTTTTCGAATTCAGATCTGTACACACATCACGATTGTCAGGCAGTCTAGATGTTCTTCAAACATTGTTAAAAAAAAGAGACAATGTCATCCAGATAGTTAAGGCATGTTGTTCATATGATCAATGGTGGCTGGAGTCTTACATTTTCCAACCTTCATAAACTTGAATTCTTGGCGATCACGTCAACTATTCTTGTTACGAACACAGTTTTTTTCTACTCTGTCTCGTAAACTTCGATTTACCAGTAGCCTTTCTGTGTATCTGAAGTTGAGAAATACTTTGCTCCTTTCAATCAGTGTAGGGCATCATCAATGTGTGGCAATGGGTATACATATTTTTTCATGATTTTGCTCAGTCATCGATAGTCGATGCAGGAACGCTACTTGTCGTCCCCCTTCTTCACAAGGACCACAGGGGAGGACTGAGGACTCGCTCAGTGTTCAATGATGTCGCAGCATCTTCTTCATTTCTTCCCCAATCATGAGTCGCTCAGCTGGAAAAATCCAATAAGAGAGCTGCCTAATGTGATGTTTTACCATAGGCCGCTTGATATCTCTTTTCTCCACTCTGGATTTGAAAGCTTATGTCAATGGGCACAGACGGGCTGGCGCTGTCTGGAGTTGTCCCACGGCCAGATCAGATCCTGTTAACAGTTTGGTAGTATCTTCCTCCCTCACATTGTCTGTAGCGTAACACGATTCTACATCGATGCCACTGAGCTGTCCATTCTGGACTTTTTCTGCAGTTCCTACATGCTTACCTTTAGGGATGATCTGTGGTTGCTCATACAGTTAATAATCGGAAGTTCTCCTCGATCACCTCCAATTTTGCTATCGTCACTGGTATACACATACCTTTCATGAGTCTGAATAGCTTTATTCAATCGATAAACACTTAAAAGTTTAACTGAGCATCCAGACTGACAACTGGGATTCGTCTCGTCGATTACATAGTCAATGGCAAGCAATTGCACAGAACAGTCTTCGGGACGTGCGCCGGTTGGAATACCTTAGTCTACCTGAGACTTTGATCATTGAGAGTGTGTGATTGCTTGTGATGCCAGCAAGAAGTTCCATCTGAGAATAAAATTATGACTGTATTATATTAAATGACAAATTCGAGGGACTGTGTTCCGTCATTGACAGTTATTCTTGCAGTACACGTTCCTGTCGGCTGGATGTATTACCCATTTACGACATTCGACACAATCGCTTTCGAATCACGAGATATAGTCTTCTTTAGCTGGCAACAATAAACATCGGACATTACAGAAAAACACTAGTACCCAAGCAGACTGGTCGTCGACGGTGAAGTCGATGAGATTTTCCTCGTCTTGGTGAAAGTCGTTCATGGAGGATTTTGATCTGGGACGTCCTGACGTCCAAAGATGGTTGCCTCGCTTACTTGTTTTGAATTTGGCGGCTAGGTGAGCGGCTGGCACCTCTGTAGGGCGACAGGGAACGGCTGTGGCGTGTCGGAGAGCGGTCCCGTCCGGGGGTCCGGGGTACAGCGGTGGGCTTCGTCCCGCAGGTCGCCTGCAGTCGCCTGCAACTGACTGTCGTCAGCACAGCTGTTATTACGGCTGACGTCTGGTGGCGCAGTAGGCGTCGGACGCTCCTGTTCTTCGAATATACTCTTCAAGGTTTACGAGCTGCGTCATTTCGAATAAAACACTTGAGCTTTGGACGGAAATCTGTGCCATCGCCACCAGAAGTAAGAACCAATATGGTAGTATCAGCAAAGAAGGTAGCACTATACACCTAAGAACTGGAATCAAAGACTTTTCAATTACTGGATACCGTAACTGACCTTATGCACATAGACTTTGAATGGCGAAAAACAAGCGGAATTCATACCCATTAAGATACGTATGTGGATCCATAAGTGCTATGCTGTACAAACCGCCAAAGATCAACTGGCTGTCATCCTTCCAGTCGGCTTTCTATCTGATTCAGTCTCAATATTACCACAAAGCTGGTTTGTTGTTACATACACATTTCATTACAGTTTAACTGTCTGGTGATTTCACTGATGTAATTTCATTTAATTCATATTGATACCTTTTGTTCCAACGATTTTAATTTACTTAGTGTATGTAACGATGTCACGGTAGGCAGCAGTCCTCATCATGTTCATTCGTTTCGTGGTGGTATTCTCAGAGGAATATCATTCAGTAGGTGTTTATTTATTTATTTTTTAAATAGGAGGAAAACTGGATGAAATGAATGTATGGTTGGAACCTGTATGTGTTCTAGGACGGAAAATTTATTAAAGTCATTGCTTGTACTATCCAAGTGATTCGGCTTTTAATATTGGCACATCAAAAATTTTTATTTCTTAAGAAGTGCACAATAACGGTGTCATATAGGAGCTGTGGCTTTTTGTTTTCTGATGGATAGTCTCTGCAGGGAAAGACGTTCATCTACTGATGCTACTTTTACTTTCTAATAACTCACTGAAATAAAGCAAAGTTCTACTAAGTGACACACTTAAATTTATAAATTAAAAAAAAAAGTCTTCGATAATTTTTTAAGAGAAAAACTATGGAATAGAAAGAAAGATGTATGGAAACCTATAATTTCGGTTGGATGTGGAAAGAAATCTGTCAGAGAAGGTGACAACGAACAAAGGACCGAGGTGTGTCTGCAGTATTTCATATTAAAGGTCACAGGTGTCGGTCACCCGCTTAGAAGAGCGCGCTGGTCGCTCTGGAGAACTGAGACGGCGCAGCGGGACCGCCCCCAGGCGGCCACGTGACCCCCACTGGCCGTGGCTGAGGTGAAGTCGAACCGCGTGAAAACGTAGCGGCAGGCGTTGTCTCTCCTGTCTCTCTGAAACTTCCTGTCGACCGTGCCCGACCGCCACAAAGGACGTCAGCCGTACTGGGCGCCGAGCGCAACGCAGCCCCTCCACGTCCGCGCCTGCCGTCCGAGACAAGTAAGGGACTCACCGCAACATCCCGGAGTGTGTGTGAAATCCTATGGGACTTAACTGCTAAGGTCATCAGTCCCTGAGCTTACACACAACTTAACCTAAATTACCCTAAGGACAAACACACACACACCCATGCCCGAGGGAGGACTCGAACCTCCGCGACCAGCCGCACAGTCCATGACTGCAGCGCCTAAGACCGCTCGGGTAATCCCGCGCGGCCGCAACATTCTGTATTATCCCACGCCACTCATCGCACACTAGCGGGAGACTAGTGGCCCACGCTGCTTTTGAAGTTGGCCAGGACTGGGCAGCCTGCACTGCTAATCAATGGCGTCACACAGTGTTCAGTGACGAGTACAGTTCATCCCTACCTGGGATGGTCACTGTCAGCAATTTTGCAGCCTTCTGGGGATAGATCCCACGCTTCGAATGTTTCGGAGAGAACAACGGCATTATTGCTAGCGTCACGGTGTGAGGTACTCTCGGGCAGGACTGCAGATCACGGCTAGTAGTGACTGAAACAATTCTGGAAGCACAACAGTACATCGCATACGGCTTGCGTCGTCGCGTGTTACCTCTCATGCGACAGTATCCTGGTGCTATTTTTCCGCAGGTCGATGCTCGTTCACACATGACACGTGTCTCTACGAACTGTTTCCGTGACGTTGAGGTACTACCGTGGCCAGTGGCCAGCAACGTCCCCAGATCTGTCCCAGATGAAACACATTTGGGACTACCTCACTCCCGAGATGTCCACAAACGACCAGCCTGTCCCCTCATATGCTGCCAGTACCAATAATCAAAGGCCAGAGAAAACTCCTGTCACGACTGCAATCACAGTAGTGGACACACGTATCAGCCAAATTGCA
The DNA here is from genome assembly GCF_021461395.2 of Schistocerca americana. Classification (NCBI taxonomy): domain Eukaryota; kingdom Metazoa; phylum Arthropoda; class Insecta; order Orthoptera; family Acrididae; genus Schistocerca; species Schistocerca americana. The sequence goes on along the minus strand of NC_060122.1, from coordinate 26,107,394 downwards.
CCACCCTGGTCATGGACGGCATCTGGGGATGATGGAATGGTAGGAATTTGGATGTTATCAATACGTCCAGAGCCAACACTTAGCAGTGATCGATATTGAATCGCTCAATTTTACACAAACTATACATGAAATACCCACGATTGTGGAGACAGTCCAACACAAACTGAGTATTTATTCACTATTCATCTACCTGAAAGGCGCCGTGAAGGCCGCAGCTGGTATTTGTTCCCATGGCTATGTGAAAGAACTGACTAGCCAGCCGACTGGAACTTTCCTTTGTACCCGCTGCACATCACAGTCTTAAGCCAGAAGTGTCAATTCGTTCTGGCCACCAGCTCCATCCACCACACACTCTAATGGCCAGCAGAGGCAACAAACAATACTGGGCGAAAATTCTGGGATGGATGGGCATTTGTTTTTCTTACGAGTGGTAACAGTGCGTTTTAGGAAGAGAGACGTAATCGTGATATAAGCGACCGTTTGTTACAAACACGTTCGGAACGACTATGATACAGTCACTGTGCATAAAAAGCGTCTTGGTTGTACGGGCCACACAATTATCACTAACGATATCCATAATTCGAGGTATGCTGTTGGTCCCGAATGAAGTGGTCTTTCATATAAATAATACGCCATTGAATATACAAGGTGATCACTGGGGTGTGTATTAACAGACCATAAGTGCGGATGCACGTAGCCAGCGCGTAAGCTCGTAATAAAATCATCTCAACGAATTTAGAAAGTGGTTCGGCTAAGGAACGTGGTACTAAGCCGATATTTGCAACTCCCTCTTACCCCTGCTAGATATTTCCAACGCTAAAATACAATATTTGCTACGCATTCAATCTCGATACCATGAAGACAGTATAACAGAGGTTCTGTGATATATCTTCAGTATCATAGGCGAAGGTGGGGGATGGTTGGTTGAGAATGATCACATACAGTAGATGGTGTGCTATGTGAGGAATCACTTAAAAATGTAACGCTAGATTGAAGTTGTAAGGAATGTACAAAATCCTATACACTGGCGTTTCAGATCTATAATGTTACGCTTTCTCGTGGAAATGCTGTCTGCGATTTCGAATCAAATCTCTCCATGCAAACACATACTTGTGTAGCTCCTATGGAGACGTATTTTAATGATTACAACCACCAGTGAATCATACGTGTGGCACTCTCACATCTCGAAACTCACCTTTTTCGAACCTGACTGCTGCAGTAAAACTCCAGTGTGGTTTCAGACAGTCTCTCTGAATCTTGTAACTGCTCCTCAGTGCCTGCCCTGCTCTCCCTGCGGCATTGTCCGTGTGGTTGATCCCTTTTAAGTCGGAACTGAGAGAAAGTCGGAGAGCCCCATATCTACAACCCTCTGCATCCTGTGGAGAAACAGGGTCACGTGAGTTGATGCGAAAGGACTGTGTTTTAACCACTCGGTGGAAATGGGAGCATGTTGTCGTAGCTCCGCCGACCATGTACAGTGTATAAGGCTAGCGCAAAACGTAGCTTTCTCCTGCAACATGAGGTAGTAGAAAAGACAGTACAAGCAGTTGGTAGGGTTTCTTATCGGAAAAATGACGAAGACTTCACATCATACAGGAACTGGAAGATGGACAAGGATTTTGCTACTGCATTGTGGTGTGTTTCCAAACTACATACAGATACTGCAGTCCGAAGGAGATCTGCGTATCTCAAGGTGGATTCATGTCTATCACACAAACATATCACTCTCTCTCTCTTTCCTCATTATTTTGTACCATCTAATAGAAGAAAACTACTAAGTGTATGCAATCAAACTCTTAAGTTCCATACCATGCTCTGTAATAGCATATCACTAACATCGCCTGGTAGAGAACCCGATGAAATTGTACCGTACCGTGTCTCTCTCTTCCAATATATTGAAAACAAACACAGCCTGCATGGCGGCAACGACTATACGTTGTGACCCCATTAAATACACAGATATTGATTCACTGGAGCAGGTGGTGAGTGAATATAGTCGCTCTCAGAGACCTGAGTAAAGTTTCATTGCCTGTACTGGAAGAAGGCCATCTCGCACACCCAGTCCTCCCGCTGGTGGGTACACCTTAGGACACAGAGCGAATCTCACGATGTAAAGCATGATGTACCGACCTTCATCCTATCCCTGACGTAACGCACTGTGGGTCCACCTCTAGAGAAAAATGGCAAATAGCTCTGAGCACTATGGGACTTAACATCTGAGGTCATCAGTCCCATAGACTTAGAACTACTTAAACCTAACTAACCTAAGGATATCACACACATCCACGCCCGAGGCAGGATTCGAACCTGCGACCGTAGCAGCTCCGCGGTTCCGGGCTGAAGCGCCTAGAACCGCTCAGCCACCGTGGCCGGCCCACCTCTAGAGACCATCTCGATACAATGCATAGTGGATTTACCTTTAAACCATATTCCGGATGCACCATATTGTGGATCTACTTCTGAAATTCTCTCCAGATATAGCACGTAGCGGATCCACTCTTGAAAACTAACTCAGGTCTACTCTGTGTCATCAAAGCCATCCACAATACTTGTACAGACACAAACATACATAAAACAGAGAAAATGCGCTGCAACTGCAACATATGTGGTTGGAAGTGACTGGATGCATTCGAGTACACTGCTATACTATACTGTCTGACTAATGTGCTGTTCTATCTCATACACACAAGAATGATACGAATGACTGTCGCCCACCATTCAAACGAGATCTAGAACACAAATTACGCTGATTGAAGTGATCATGTGATGTCATCATGAATCTTTAGAGAATAAAAGAAGATGTGACGCCTTAGACCGTTGTTATTACTGGAGAATCTAGACACTCTTGTTAGAAATGTTGGTAATATAAATTATATCAAAGATGTTACTGTATTTATCAGGATGAATTTAAAAGTGCTTACACCCATTGCAGAACCGTTTTGCTAAGAGTATTTCGCTATTTGCAGAGCTGTAGCACTGTCAAAAATAATGTACAAGAGGTTGAAATCGAGGCTTTGCAATTGGTAATATGCGTGCAGAATATCTATGTGTATGTGTGTAGAGCTGTCAGCGGTGGATGTTTAAAGTGGTGGTGGTTTGAGTTTAACGTCCCGTCGACAACGAGGTCATTAGAGACGGAGCGCAAGCTCGGGTTAGGGAAGGATTGGGAAGGAAACCGCCCGTGGCCTTTCAAAGGAACCATCCCGGCATTTGCCTGAAACGATTTAGGGAAATCACGGAAAACCTAAATCAGGATGGCTGGAGACGGGATTGAACCGCCGTCCTCCCGATTGCGAGTCCAATGTGCTAACCAGATGGTTAAAGTTCAAAGCATAACGTGATAACTGTTCGTCTATAAATGACGCTGTCAGAGAGACGCACTCCGTAGGTACAACGAAGGGGAACTGTTATGACACCAGACCTGCAGTCGACACACTGTCAACTAATGAATAACTTATTTCTTAGGTAAAAGAATAAATACGTGAAAGCTATAGTTTGTAGATGTCATGACAGGGTTTCGGGTACGTATCAGAGTTGAAGGTATAAACGGAAATAACAAAGCATATCTGGTAAGAAATAAGAGCATGCACTTACGGGAAAACAAAATGGGAGCAGCAACAGAAATCAACTCTGTACACGTGTCAACTCCCTGATGCAGATCCCTACGTGATGAGAAGGGAGTCAAATGAACGTGTACAACTCTTTCCAGGCTTTGAGTTTTCATCAAGTGCAGCACTACGTGAGTCTGCAGACGAGCTCTCTGGCGAGTCGGACCACTACACGGAAGTGTTTCCAACACGTCCATCATCTGCACCACTTGTTGAGTCTCGAAGCGACTGTTAACTATACTTTTCATGATCGTCCTATGCATGCATACGGATCGTCAGAAAGAGGGGAAGTCTTAGGATTTTTTAGTAGCTTGATGTATAAGACACATAAATATCCTCGTAGAAGATCAAACAACAAATGGGTATGTCAGCAGTATGACCATATACATATAACATACGGTCGAAAAGATAAGAAAAATGACATGAAATCGGTGAAATCGGAGGAAAACCTGGTATAACCGCGAAAAAATTAATGTGAAATACGTAAAAATTGAGGTAAATATGATGAAATAATTAAAGTGGCGAAAACGTAGCAAAATTACGAAAATTCACTGAGAATACATACAACTACAGAAAAAATACCGTGAAATCAATATTCATCGAAGTCAATAAAATTGCGTGTTCTGGAGGAGACTACACTGATGCTACACATCCACACGTTAATAATGGAAAGATGTGGTGTTCTAGAGAGGTGGTGTCAAGGCAGAGTGGCTATATCATCCCGCACATTCGCAATACGACCTAACATCGGACCGTGACTACTGTGTGCAAGAGGAAGGTTACCAGAGGCGGTTGTAAACTGCAATATGACTGTCAACATCTTCTCTGTTTACTGATCGTGGTGTTTATTTCTTCCTAAGATGTCACTGTTTCTTCGTAAGCATTTTCAGCCGCCTACGATTATTTTATAGATCTGTTGTGAACATATCATAAATTCCGAAACGTGATCGTGCTTGAACTTCGTAAACAGCAGGCGCCATACACCTCCGGAAACCTGTGTAGTGTTTGTGTTGTGAAGAATTAATGTTTTCTTTGATGTGCAATGTAGTTGTGTCATCACCTTACACTTTGTCGCCATAGTTTATCAGAGAGAAACCTGGGAGAATGTATATCATGGGCTGGAAGTATATTTATTCCAATGGAATATTAACAGCGTTGCATTCCACGTGGCTAACAGGTCGGAAACCGCACAATTCTGGCACTATAGCGTGTTTAATTGTAGAACCGTGTAGCCTTTGGAGTGTGTGTTCATGTTCTAAGATCATTTCTCTCTTTCCAATACCTTCTTGGTATGGACTCCAGACACTACCACTAGTACAATACTCGGGAATTGAAAAGATAAGTGACTTACGTACATTGTTTCAAACTCCATCTGTCTGGAGCCCTAGCATGTATAAACCACATGTTTCTTCCTCTTCTTAGCTGTCAGCTATTTCACTATAACACTGTCAGATGTTTCGGGCTCATACTTGTTATGTCCAATAAGAAATCCTAGTCTCCTCAGTAAACTTGCATTTAGACAGATCCAAATGCAAATGGCTCTAAGCACTATTGGACTTAACATCTGAGATCATCAGTCCCCTAGACTTAGAACTACTTAATCCTAACTAACCTAAAGACATCACACACATCCATGCCCGAGGCTGGATTCGAACCTGCGACCGTAGCAGCAGCGCGGTTTCGGGCTGAAGAGCCTAGAACCGCTCGACCACCGCAGCCGGCGCCTAGGCAGATCATGTGTACTTGGTTGGGTGCTCTGAGTAACAATGATATCGAGTAGTCTTCGCCGAATGGTAGCTACGATACAGGGGTGAGAATGCCAGTCTGTATCACTGGTGTCAGTCGGTTGTGCCAGTGTGGAACGCATATTATGCTCTTTGGAAAGCAGAGTATTGGAGTGTATTTATTAGCTCTTACAGATTCCATATGTTGCAACGTCTTCCACATTTTGGCCAAAGAAACATCACCTCTATCTTCTTTTTCTACCAGCCTGCGTGTGTGTTGTGAGAGCAGCACTGTGCGATGTCCAGCTTTTTGTGGTAGCCAGTGGATCAAAACATGTTAATGTCGGTTTAGCATGTGGCATGGTGGAAAAGAGAACAAAATGTATGGCACTGTACACATCTGTAAAATACACTGATTGGCTGTGTCACAGCGAAATAACAGCGGATGAAACTGCTTACAAAACTACAACACAAGAAATCTCTAATGCGAATGATAGTCTGTGGGATACGGTCTTCTTCCAGTACAGGCGATGAAACTTTATACAGGTCTGTGTGAGCGACTCTATTCACTCGCCACCTGTTCCAATGAATCAATATCTGTGTGTTTAATGGGGTCACAACGTATAGTCGTTGCCGCCATGCAGGCTGTGTTTGTTTTCAATATATTGGAAGAGAGAGACACGGTACGATAAAATTTCATCGGGTTCTCAACCAGGCGATGTTAGTGATATGCTATTACAGAGCATGGTATGGAACTTAAGAGTTTGATTGCATACACTTAGTAGTTTTCTTCTATTAGATGGTACAAAATAATGAGGAAAGAGAGAGAGAGTGATATGTTTGTGTGATAGACATGAATCCACCTTGAGATACGCAGATCTCCTTCGGACTGCAGTATCTGTATGTAGTTTGGAAACACACCACAATGCAGTAGCAAAATCCTTGTCCATCTTCCAGTTCCTGTATGATGTGAAGTCTTCGTCATTTTTCCGATAAGAAACCCTACCAACTGCTTGTACTGTCTTTTCTACTACCTCATGTTGCAGGAGAAAGCTACGTTTTGCGCTAGCCTTATACACTGTACATGGTCGGCGGAGCTACGACAACATGCTCCCATTTCCACCGAGTGGTTAAAACACAGTCCTTTCGCATCAACTCACGTGACCCTGTTTCTCCACAGGATGCAGAGGGTTGTAGATATGGGGCTCTCCGACTTTCTCTCAGTTCCGACTTAAAAGGGATCAACCACACGGACAATGCCGCAGGGAGAGCAGGGCAGGCACTGAGGAGCAGTTACAAGATTCAGAGAGACTGTCTGAAACCACACTGGAGTTTTACTGCAGCAGTCAGGTTCGAAAAAGGTGAGTTTCGAGATGTGAGAGTGCCACACGTATGATTCACTGGTGGTTGTAATCATTAAAATACGTCTCCATAGGAGCTACACAAGTATGTGGTTGCATGGAGAGATTTGATTCGAAGCCGCAGATAGCATTTTCACGAGAAAGTGTAACGTTATAGATCTGAAACGCCAGTGTATAAGATTTTGTACATTCTTTACGACTTCAGTCTAGCGTTGCATTTTCAAGTGATTCCTCACATAGCACACCGTCTACTGTATGTGATCATTCTCAACCAACCATCCTCCACCCTCGCCTATGACACTGAGCATATATCACAGAACCCGTATTACACTGTCTTCATGGTATCAAAATTGAATGCTTTGCAAATACAGTGTTCCAATATGTGCAAAGAAGATGGATATGTCCGATGTTAAGGGATGTGTGGATTTCATGTGGATTTCAGCCCACCGATAGCAATAAGGGGAATGAAAGATTTTACTTTGCTCTTTGTCGAATGTCATCAGGTTGGGTCTGCAATCATAATATTCAATTTTAATTACATTGATAAGTATGTGACTGGTTTCCTAGGACGACTGCGCTGGCCATTAGAGTGTGTGGTGGACATAGCTGGTGGCCAGAACGAATTGACATTTCTGGCTTAAGACTGTCATGTGCGGCGGGTACAAAGGAAAGTTCCAGTCGGCTGGCTAGTCAGTTCTTTCACACAGCCATGGGGACAAATACCAGCTGCGGCCTTCACGGCGCCATTCAGGTAGATGAATGGTGAATTAATACTCAGTTTGCGTTGGGCTGTCTCCACAATCGTGGGTATTCCACGTATAGTTTGTGTAAAAGCTGAGCGATTATATATCGATCACTGCCACGTGTTGGCTCTCGACATATTGATAACATCCAAATTCCTACCCCTCGAATCATCCCCAGATGCCCTCCATGGCCTCTGAGTGTTGGCACTGGCGGTGCACAAGGGTCGGTCGCACCACAGGTGAACATCTGGGAGGTGAGCGGGCTGTATGTACGAGTGTTTTCAGTGATCTCAGGCACCTAGCCGTGACGACGGCTAAGATTGTGGCTTATTGCTTCCCAACACATTGCACTGCACTCTGTCTTGTGGTGTTTGTTGTTGTTACTACCCTATCACTCGGTAGACCCTTTCCTCATCCTTCTTCATCTTGGTGTAGCTGAGAGAACATACTCAGGAGCTCTATAGTGCTTTATAAAAGACACTCAGCAAACCTGCACTGGTTGAGAATTCCACAAGCATGACGGTATAAAATCACGCCGAAATTTAAAATTCCAACTATTATTGTACACAGTATCGATTCCAATTGAGATGTCAAATTTCTGAATCGACAATTTATTGTGTCCGATAGTTGTACTGCGAGCGCACACATCAATCCAACACCTCTGCAGATTGCTTAACGACATAGTACGCACCTGAGCTGAAATTTGAAATTCTGAGCTCCCTCCAATGTAACTGACTTCCTAACAAATGACCTTACTGTGTCAGTACCCAGCAATAGTAGGCAAGGGTAAAAAATCCAGAAGGGTTTGGAAATTAGGTGGTTATCACGATCGAATCCCACCGTACACCAGTTTTAGTATCCTCCAAATAGGATGCAGGACATAGGTGGGTTTAGTGTGGCACATGACAGACGTTATCTACTTCTTCTAGAATGTCTTTGCTCCATTTGCTACAGATTTCCATAGCAGTTGAATTGTGAGAAGAAAGGTATATACTGCATGAATGACGAGAGGGGTAGGGGATGGGTATTCAAGGGAAGAGAGATGGAGAGGACATCTTGCTCTATGTTTGTTTACATATGTTGGTTCAAACAAAAAGGAAGTAACAACTTGAGACAGAGAGAGGGAGAGAGAGAGGCAGGAAGTAAGTCTGGTGTCAAATTTATAAGGGATTCCGCTACCTGGGGCTTTGTTTGCACTTTTCCCAGTAATTTTTCCTGGTGGGGAGGCGAAGTGGTGGAGGGGTGGGGAGTGTTGTTGGACTTCTGAGGTGGGGGGTAGCTAATTTATCTGTTTAATTAATTAGTCAATTAATTTGATATCAAAAGTTTGCTCGTATCTGTGAGGGGGGAGGTGGGATGGTTTAGGGATTTCCCAAAGGGATGAGGGGGGAGGAGAGGGAGGGACAGGGGTTTCTATCAAGGACAGATATGCCCAGGGTTCATAAAACATCGCCCAGAGGGTCATACATCGATTAGAATAACAATATGCCAAGGTCATAAATCAGTCAAATTTGCACCTGAATGTATGCTTACCTCTGAATGTATGCAACCTGCAATGTGAGGTGACAGCGCCATTAGCCTACCACTTATATAGATCCATCCAGACAGAGCCACACTTTCCTGAAGAAGGTTTATGGAACTGAAGTGCCGCAGGTTTCCCACTAATGACTGTTCCTGCACAATAGTCACGCACTCATCAGCATGGAACCCACTTTGAGACTGAGGGGTTTTGGTCGATGTGTCATATCACCGCACACTCCGCTGCAGAGTGAAAATCTCATTCTTGAAACATCCCCCAGGCTGTGGCTAAGCCATGTCTCCGCAACATCCGTTCTTTCAGGAGTGCTAGTTCTGCAAGGTTCGCAGGAGAGCTTCTGTAAAGTTTGGAAGGTAGGAGACGAGGTACTGGCAGAAGTAAAGCTGTGAGGACGGGACGTGAGTCGCGCTTGGGTAGCTCAGTTGGTTCAAATGGTTCAAATGGCTCTGAGCACTATGGGACTCAACTTCTGAGGTCATTAGTCCCCTAGAACGTAGAACTAGTTAAACCTACCTAACCTAAGGACATCACACACATCCATGCCCGAGGCAGGATTCGAACCTGCGACCGTAGCGGTCTCGCGGTTCCAGACTGCAGCGCCTAGAACCGCACGGCCACTTCGGCCGGCAGCTCAGTTGGTAGAGCACTTGCCCGCGAAAGGCAAAGGTCCCGAGTTCGAGTCACAGTCCGGCACACAGTTTTAATCTGCCAGGAAGATTCAGAAGTTTTTATTGTCCTCATGACCTGGGCCATGTTCCCTGTGACACACAGCGTTGCTCCATCGCACTATACTGTGGTCACTGAAGCACGTCTGTGGCGTACAGCTGCAGAGGACTGGTGGCGCTTTTAGTCTCCAGCTCAGGAAGACCACGTTTTTATAAGACGATAGGAATTAGCCTATATATTTTCATCGTTCCTCAGATTAAAATTTAGTACCTTTAGTTATATCAAACGTCGGTAATTCCTTAGCGTGTCTGTCACTACGTTTACATGTGACACATCTTTCAGCACACGAAAACCGAACTTCGGAAATCGTTTTTCGCTGTCATGTTTACATGTTAAAGCCTAAAGCGGATTTGCTAGCTCAGTCAAATATGGCGTTTGGAAATCAGCTGTTCCAGTTTCTGATTAAGTCGAAACAATCACTGTTTCTCTTCAATACTATTAGAAGTAGACAGTTTCATTCTACTTCTCCTTCATCCTGCAAAAAGTCGCTCCATCGGTATTAGTAGATATTTAGTAAAACAAGTCGTAACCTGACAGCCCAAGCACGTTTTAAAGACAGTTATACGTTTACATGGTAGCGAAAATCGATTGTGGAAGATGAAAACCCGCAGCAAGAAGCTTATTTCCAGAATCGATTTAGCAGTCTTTACACGACCAACCAAAAGCGGTATTGAGAAATCGGTTTACGAAACCTAGTTTTGGAATCCCACGTAAACGTAGTAGGTAGGTTTTGATATCAACGGACTAGATGTGCTTATGGTGAAACCTGGAACACGAGTTTTGTAGTTAAAATGTAGAAGCAGTGGTAGTGTTTAACTGATTAGTGAAGTACATTTCCGCGTGCGTTTCACATGTGAGGTGTCATCATCAATTTGGCTTGTCATTGTGCTGTAAGTTATTTAATATTTAAATCATTATCTTGTAACGCATGGTATTGCTGACTACGTCAACCTGCCATGTACCCGTTTATTTTATGAAGAGATCCACTGAATTTTGTAAGAAAATCCTACATTCTTCTCGTCTTTCTTTGGAAGATATGTTCCTGGGTAAAGAACTAGCGTTGTAAGGAACAAACTTTTCGATTTCACTGTGTACTATTTGGAATGGGTAATGACGGTTTTGAATGGCGTAAGTGGGGAGTAGGCAAAGAGAGTCTTCAAAATTTCCTTTCCAAAGCTAAAAAGCAAGAATGTTCTGTTTCACGTATCACAGACGCTGTTAAATACACTCAGCTAGGTACTGTAAGAATTAACCCACTCTTTCGAAAGCAGTTTGGTCGCCGAGACATCGACTTTGTGTTCACTCCAGTGCTCCTAAAACCACTGTAGCACGGTTCTGGCTCCGTGACATGGGCAGTTACAGTGCTGAAAGATGACATCGCCATCAGAGAAGACATCAACCACGAAGGGATGCAGGTATTTAGCAGCTGCCAGTATATCTTCGACTACTGCAACAGATCGCATACAAGCGCAGGAAAATGCCTCCCATAACGTAATACCGCTCCCACCCGGCTGCGCCCGTGGCGCGCTGCACGTTTCACGTTTTGCAGAGGTGACCATCAACCTAGTAAACACGTGATTCCGTTGAATAGCCGACACGTTTGCATTGATCGATGGTGGAACCCCGATGTTCTCGTGCCCAATGAAATTGTAATTGACGATGATGTTGGGTCAATATGTGAACACGTAGGTGTTATCTGCTACAGAGCCCCATGTTCAACAATGTATGATGAACGGTGTGCTCCGAAACACTTATGGGCGCACCAGCATTGTGCTCTTTCGGCAAATATGCTAAGATCACCACCTATCCTACTTTACAGAGCAGAAAAGCCTCCGAATCCCATTTTCCGTGAGAGTGTTGGGCGTCCAACCGTTCAGCGCCTAGAGATATTTTCCCTGTCCTTCTACCTCTTCCCGTAGATGCTCACGACAGTAGCACGCAAACATACGATCAGCTTCGCTGTTTTCGAGATACTCGTTCACAGGCTCTGCATAAGAATAATCTGTCCTTTGTCAAAGTCGCTCATCTCAACGGATTTCCCTTATCTTCGCTAGGGTGATGATACCCCGTCCGTGTCAGCTCCGCCTGCACACTTTTGCTACCGTATCACGTGCCCGCAACGCCACCAGGCGGCATCCAACGCCGGGCCAGGCCGAGGGCACTATGTTTCGGCTGATTAGTATATATTCCACACATGAAAAAGTGAGTTGTCTCCTAAATATAACACGAAATAGTGAAATTAGCGGCACAATTAGTAAATAGGTGTAATTATAGACGCTGACCGTAATTAGTTTAACTGTTTAATATTTATTAATGCTATAACGGCGCAAAATATGGCCGATATGAGCAAAAGAACTATTTGTAACAAAATCATCAAAGCTTCGCAAAAACTACGAGCAGCACTGTGTAGCTGATGAACTTTGCGTCCAGATTCATGTGTAATGTGTGTAAATAACATTACACTTATAGTTGATGTGTGCTTTCGCAAGTGCAAGGCTATAAGTAACGGTGCTCGTTTTTGTGTGGGACACTTTGGATTCGACTGCAAGTTGGAGCGGACTTTGCGTACAGATAGATCGTGTGTGCTGCTAGACGTCGCTTCGTGTGTGTAACAGATACATTGCCTAAGTATTCAGTCCTGGACTTCTAAAAGTTTCACATGTCTTTCATTTGACTGGTGAAGTATTCCAAGGTATGCGACCATCCAGACGTGGCATGTAGTAATTCCGTGCAGACGTTTTGATCTCTAAAAAGTTTATCTATGACGTGTGTCGAGTGAAAATTATCAGATAAAATATGCATAGTGCCTAGTCGGGCTGTTGATACATATTTTATTTGGTGATGAGTAGTCGAAAAAAGTTTTTAGTGATCAAGACATTTCCATGAAATTACCACATGCCAAATTTCGAATGTGACGATTGCGAGAACTCTTGTGGGCTTGGAAAAACTAGCACCGGGCGAACGGTTTGGTTGGGAGTTGTAGTAATTTGAGTGTGACAATCGCAAAGACTTTGAAACATTTCCAGCCTGAGAAATCTATTTTCGGCTTAGGCAACTAAGTCTAAATGTGGAAACTGTGCTGAGTTAGCGCTGAGAGTGATTAACACACAGTACAATATCGTTACTTCATGACTGCGGGACTTGAGTATAGAAGTGTGCTGAACAATATTAAACAGTGTTCGTGGATTTTCGGAAGATTAAGTGAACACATGATGCTTGTCAGACTTAGGTTCTCAGACTGATGATATTATATTAATAGTAAACTATGGTGAGAAGTTGACGGACGGTGCAGTGGCACCAGAATGAGGCACACGATACTGGCAGATTGACGCCTAATATCTTCCAAATCAGAAGACACCAAGAAATAAAATCTGTAGACTATAACGAGTTATAACCCTGTTCGGCTGTGCCATAAACAGGCACGTTAAACCTGCAACTGCTAAAGTGTGTTAGGAGTACCACTGGATAGCTAGATTGTTGCTATACTGATGAAATACACTAACCACACACATGGAACGATACAAGGACTTGTATTAGAACAGAAGTTTCGTTAGACTAGCATAGGAGACGGACTAAAGGCAGCGCCTCCATGAGACGTTTCCCTAAGTCAGTCAATCAGCGAGAAATCAGTGCGCCACATGGAGGCGAGTGGCTCGAAGTGCGCTACCGTCGTCCGCGCATTTGGAATGGCGCTGGAGGCGGGACTCGCTCATTTTATTCTCTCCTCTTCTCTTTTCCCCTCCTAATGTAATAATCCTTAGTTAAAATCCTCTCATTTGCCAGTCTAGAGTTATTTTAAGTTTTCATTTAACTATTTAATCGTAAGTATATATGAGGGTCGTTCAATAAGTAATGCCTCACATTTTTTTTTCTAAGAACATATTATTTGTTACTTGACAGTATTTGGTGACAATATACATCAACATATCTTGTCCATGTCCTAGTTTTCTGCATAGTCTCCATCACGTTCCATGGGTGTACGCCAGCGTTGTGGAAGAGCATGTAATCCCTGCTGGAGGAAGCTCTTGTCTTGTAGGAGTAGCCATGTTTTCACTGCATGACTGACACTATCGTCATCTTCAAAGTCTGTTCCCTGTAAAGAATCTTTAAGCGTCCCAAAGAGATGGAAGTCCAAGGGTGCCCGGTCTGGACTGTAGTAGGGTGGATGAGGCAATGATGTCCAACCCAATTTGGCGATATGTTCCCAGGTTCTCAGACTTGTGTGTGGGCGTGCATTATCGTGTTGGAGCAAGATTTCTGGTGGGTTATTGTCCGATCGAATACATCAGAAACGGTTCTTGAGTTTATTCAGAGTTTTCACATATGCTTGTCGATTGATGGTTGACCTTCTCGGCATCACATGCACTAGAATGACACCAACACAATCCCAGAAGACTGTCATCGTGTCTTTTCCAGCAGAGGGGGTTGTCTTGAATTTCTTCTTTTGGGGTGCATGATGAAGATGGACTGCCTTTTCGTTTCTGGTGCAAAGTGGTGCACGCAGCTTTCATCCCCCATAACGATCCGTGACAGAAAAGCCTCTCCGTCGGTCTCAAAACGCGCTAACAATTCAGATAAAATGGCCTTTCCTTGAATCTTGTGGTCCACTGTGAGCATTCATAGAACCCATCGTGAGCACCTCTTTGAATATTTGAATATCCGAGAGTCTCGATCATTGCAGACGCACTTCCAACGGTGACCGGTAACTGTAGAGCCAGTTGTCGAGTTGTGATGTGCCAGTCGGCACGAATAATGGCATCTGTGCGATTCAGCGTGTCTGGAGCAGTGGCTGTGACAGGACGTCCCGAGCGTGGCCGATCACGGAGCACTGTTCCTGCATTTCCTGAGGCTGTAACTTTCTTTACCCATCGCCCAACTGTACTCCTATCAACTGCAGCATCTGCATACACTGCACACAAACGATTACGGATGTTCACCACGGTTTCTTTTTCCACACACAAGAATTCACTAACAGCATGCTGCTTGTAATGTAAGTAGTATGTAGACGCCATTTTGACGCTGTACTACGGTTGTACCACCAGCCAGAACGGTTCGAAACCTCGACGGCGCACAAAACAAACATCAGATGCAAAGCACCAAGAATGACGTCTGTCTATGTGTATTATGGCCTTTTAAAAAAAATGCAGGGCATTACTTGTTGAACGACCGTCGTACTAGGATACAACAGAAATGTCGTTTGTACAACTTTTAAGGAAATTTAATAGCAAAAAGCCTGGTGTGACCTGGAAGGCGGCGAGCCGCAGGAAGAGGACGGCGGCGCAGGTGAAGGGCGGCAGCGCGGCGAGCAAGTGGGCGGCGGTGGCGGCGCCGGCGCGGCGGCCGCGCCCTCCGGGGCCGGCCCCCGCCGCCAACGGTCCCTCGTGCACCGCCAGCTGCAGGCGGCAGCCGCGCAGCGCCAGGTCGCGCACGCCCGTCGCGCACAGCAGAGACACCAGCGCCGCCAGCGAGCCCTCCTCCTGCAACAGCGTGGCCCGCAAGTTCAAAATGGTTCAAATGGCTCTAAGCACTACTGCTGAGGTCATCAGTCCCCTAGAACTACTTAAACCTAACTAACCCAAGGACATCACATACATCCTGCCCGAGGCAGGAATCGAACCTGCCACCGTAGCGGTCGCGCGTTTTTAGATTGTAGCGCCTAGAACCGCTCGGTAACCACGGCTGGCACATTGTCACAATCTTTGGTGTGTTTATGTTAGTGGTTCATATTTCTTTGTGAAAAATCAGGTAAAAATGTTCATTTATGACGAGCTGCAGGTTTCTGTATACTGAAACAAATTCTAAGTAACTCCACCATCCCTTCAAATGTATAATCTTGGTACCATATGACGACGACAAGTGCCTGTTATACTTTTTGTAACAAAATGAAACCAAACAAACAACTAGCTGCATCTAGCTGGTACATATGCAAAAACTGATTGGTGTTCCTTCAGCTTATTCTTTTGACACCATATTAATGCAGTGTTCTAAATCGTTTCCATGCACACTGTACATACAGAGACAGTTCAAAACATATTTATGTGCTGTTTGAACACAAGGCAGTCTTTCTGATATAACGACTAGCACCATCCTTAGGCCAAACAAGTTTGAAATGGTGGGGTTTTACAAATACATGGATCAGCCTCCAGATTTCACCTTGAGTGGTGCGCCGTCATACAATGATGTGATAGATAGTCTCAGGCCAGCACAGTATAATCATCTGGGGGTGAACAAGATCGATAATACTCCTTGGTCGTCTGTTGATTTATGCAGCGTTCTGCATGACACAGTTTCTCCCAGTCCAACTTTGTAAATTGCACCTCAACACTTCTTGATACACTTTAAATTTCTAACACAACATGACAGTAACTATTCACTGATGCTTCTATAACAGTATTGAAGCACTTTGAACTGCAAGTTGTTATGAGTTGAAGTGAATAGTGTTAGAGCACTGGGAGGAATCAGCAGCTTCTCATCCACCAAATGGGCACTCTGCCGTTACAGTAACAGAAGAATGTTCTAGAATGGTGTGTATCTTGGAGACCTGTACTGATCTGCACCGTGTGTAGTAGGACCCTCCAACAAATTTCTTCTGAGAGTCGGGGATTGGCTGAGTGTCTTCATTACACAAATAATTGTGGATTGATAATAGCAGCTAATTGTTTTGCCCTAACATGCTGGCAAGGTGCGCTACGGGATCCCTTGGAGCTGGTGCCGTTGCCTGTCCCAACAGTCCAGAGGCCGCTGCAGGTCTCCATGAGCCACTGGTGGCTGCTACTGACCCAGATATGCTGGAAGTTTCTGCAGTCTCCGACAAGCCAGAGGTTGCTGCTGGTCTGGACGTATCAGAGGTCCGTGACAAACATGAAGGACAAGAAACAGTAAGTATCCACAGACGGGACCTAGAGTTAAACAAAGACATGGAACTAAACCATATGTACTTACTTTTACGCTTCTTCTACAAGGCAGAGACGGTTGATGATCTTGGTTGCTGTTGGCACGTAACAGTTCTTCCACTGACTGTTTTGCGACTGAGGCTGCATCCGTCTTGCATCTCCTGATGTCATTATCACATGACTGGATGTAATATTCCTGCGATCCTATTGCCTGCCGCCAATTTTCAGGTGGGGGAGGGGGAATGCCGCATTCCTGTTGGTTCCCAGGGAGCAAAACCCATTTCATCCTCAGTTGAGCCTCATACACCAGTGGGACCACCTCTGGTTGATTCAGTCTGGGACAGTGAAACAGGGCAAAGTTGTTTCCTGTACTGTGGATTGACTGGCCTTTTCAAAAAACATGAACAGTTCCAGTAAAGGCAATAGTCTCTACAAATTGTAAAATGTATCCTCAACACATCCAGCTGCTTCACCATTATTTGCTGGAAAGTATTCCCACTACTCACATCCATTATCAACTACTATCATTCCCCTTATAGGGAGATATGGGTGCTGTATGCTTACTGATAATACACATATTAAATTCTTCTCTGGCCAACAGCAACATGTCGTCAATTCCACCAAAAACAAAGGCAGCTCTTTCCTCTCCGTACTTTTTCCCACCAACTCAGAAGTGGAGGAGAGGAGACATCCCTCTGACATTTCGATACAACCTTTCTATCTGGCTGCTCAGCACAGACTGAGTTCACAAGTGTCGGAGGGGAGCAGTTGTGTTTATTTGAATTTCAGACAGCAAGACTGTAGAGTAATTGTCAGTTCGGTTTCCCCACCAGGAAATTCTTCCAGCAGAATAATACCCATACAAATAAATGAACATAGTTACCAAGTCCGTACCTTATATAATAATTGAATTTTATAAATGAACAGTATATCCTCTGCAGAATGAGATTTTCACTCTGCAGCGGAGTGTGCATTGATATGAAACTTTCATGGCAGATTAAAACTGTGCGCCAGACCGCGACTCGAACTCCATTTTATCCCACTGCTTAGTATTATCTGGTCGTTTTCTTAAATTTATGCACACAGACAGATATTTGCATAAGAACTTTAATCATTGTCTACAACAAAAGGTATATCTCATTAAAAGTCTTGCTGACAAATCCAAAAGACTTAGTGAGTGGCTTTTACTCGTGTGTGTGTTACAGTAACTGTGTGCCAGACCGAGACTCGAACTCCGGAAGCACACAGTTTTAATGTGCCAGGAAAGTTTCAGTATATCCTCTGCATTGTAAATGAGATTGGTTACCAAGTTCATATCTTATATGCCAATTGAATTTTATAAATGAACAATACATCCTCTACATTGTAAATGCGATTGGTCTGAATTTCATGTCATGAGATCCTCCCACACCAACAGCTCAGCACAGACTGAGCATTTCACGTCAATTTCCAGAAGGGGAGGAGGAGGGAGAGGGGTTGGGGTATCTCAGAATGACGGATTATCCCCTGGAGCATCACACATCAACTCCCAGTGGGTCATAAATCAATTAGTATAACAATAGGTTGAGGGATGGGAGAGGGGGATGATTATCCTCCGAAAGTATTCTTACCTCTCAGTATATGGAACCCATATGAACAAAATGCGCTCGCAGCCATTTTATCCCACAGCTTAGTATTATCTGGTCGTTTTCGGAAATTTATGCACATAGACAGATATTTGCATAAGAACTCTAATCATTGTCTACAACAAAAGGGATATGTCATTAAAAGTCTTGCTGACAAAGCCAAAAGACTTTGTGAGCAGCCTTTACACTTGTGTGCGTTATAGTAAATACAAACCTGGGAATGTGTTCCGACAACCTAAATGTCCTACTGAGCTCAAAGACACATCACGTACATGAAATTGAAAATAATCCTGTGTGTGTGAAAAGCGATTTCATTCATAAGCAAATAAATAAGCAAACCAATAATTCATACCATATAAACCAATAATTTCACGCTCAGTAGACTTGGCCAGTGCAAACTGTTTGAAAAAAAAATGTAACTCTATAAAAAAAACTGTAATGTTGATCTGTATAAGAACGCAACGTGAAACGCAGGAAAATTTCTGCACTGGCATATGGCCCTGGTAAAATAAAGAAACAGACACAGCCTAAATTGCGCAAAGGAAACGAAACAATCACGTATCACAGTCCCACCTACAAAATGAAGTACTGGCAGAAGCAGGAACACAGCGTCAGCTGACAACGTACTGCTGGTAACAAAACTGACTGCAATTGGCCCAGGGAAACTAGGTTCATAATCTTGACACAGAATGCCAATGAAACACATGACTCAACCTTTAAGTACTGAAATTTCAGTTATGGAGGAACTTATCAAAGAAAACAAAAAAATTGTTCAAATGTGTATGAAATCTTGTGGGACTTAACTGCTCAGGTCATCAGTCCCTAAGCTTACACACTACTTAACCTAAATTATCCTAAGGACAAACACACACACCCATGCCCGAGGGAGGACTCGAACCTCAAAGAAAACAATTCTAGACAGTAATATGAAGGTTCATTTAATCTAATAACTTCCATGGTGCAGCAAATTAACTCACAACATCAATCAATAGAATAATTATTAAAAACTCGACTGTAAGAAGGGTGAAGTAGACCAACAATACAAGTCCACAAAATAAAAATAAACTTCTTACTTCATCAAATAATAGTTTGTACTTCATTTCGAAGTCTTTTTTATGCCTGTATGCTACCCAACCATTGTTGTGAGCCATCATTCCTCCTTGTAATAAACCTGCATCTCACATAGTTCCAAGTGTGAGTCCATGCATTAGACTGTAAACTCAAGCGCCCCCTCCCCCCCTTTGCAGCAAACTGCTGCTATGTACTACTGACAGTGCAAGATTCTACGACTCCACAGTGCTGGCTTCGCAGACACAGGTACTCTGTATCTGTCCATAATTGTTCAAATATCAGTTTTTCTTTGCAAATACACTCCTGGAAATGGAAAAAAGAACACATTGACACCAGTGTGTCAGACCCACCATACTTGCTCCGGACACTGCGAGAGGGCTGTACAAGCAATGATCACACATACGGCACAGCGGACACACCAGGAACCGCGGTGTTGGCCGTCGAATGGCGCTAGCTGCGCAGCATTTGTGCACCGCCGCCGTCAGTGTCAGCCAGTTTGCCGTGGCATACGGAGCTCCATCGCAGTCTTTAACACTGGTAGGATGCCGCGACAGCGTGGACGTGAACCGTATGTGCAGTTGACGGACTTTGAGCGAGGGCGTATAGTGGGCATGCGGGAGGCCGGGTGGACGTACCGCCGAATTGCTCAACACGTGGTGCGTGAGGTCTCCACAGTACATCGATGTTGTCGCCAGTGGTCGGTGGAAGGTGCACGTGCCCGTCGACCTGGGACCGGACCGCAGCGACGCATGGATGCACGCCAAGACCGTAGGATCCTACGCAGTGCCGTAGGGGACTGCACCGCCACTTCCCAGCAAATTAGGGACACTGTTGCTCCTGGGGTATCGGCGAGGACCATTCGCAACCGCAACGCGGCAGAAGTTCGGTTGGGTTGAAGCGGCAGTGAGGTTCGGGTAGCCATGACTCACCCGAGCATTGCCGCCATACACGGCTTGAGTGAGGACGGTCTTGTTTGATCGTCGGTTGGTCGTCTCACCGGACGACGTGTATTTGCTCGCCGATCGCTTATGGGTTGGCGGTTTGTGTCTCAACTCGTGGTTCGTCCTTGTGATTGCACAGTCACTGCTTTTGGCATTGGTCGCGTTCTTCGTCCAAGTGTTTGTGAAATTGTGTGTAGCCTGTCATGTCGACTGCCCAGTTACTTTAGTGCTGTCTCCGCGCTGATGTGTAGCAGTTGGTTGGTTGGCGCGGTCGCGTTGTAGCACCAGTGGGGCATGCAGCGCCAGGGAGGCGCGAATGGCCACCACTCGCCGATGATTGCGACACACATGATTTGAGTGGGGACGGCTTTGGTTGATCGTCGGTCGGTCGTCTTGTCGGACGACGTGTATTTGGCCCGCGATCGCTTATGGTTGGCTGTGTGTGCCGACTCGTGATTTGTCCCTGTTACTGCACAGTACTGCCGTTAGCATCGTCTAGTTCGTCGTCCAAGTGTTCGTGAAAGTGTGTGTAGTTTATGTGATTTTGACTGACAAGTTAATTTAAACGTTGTCGGCGTACTGGCCCTGAATTGGTCGGTTGGCATGCAGTAGCGAGGAAGGACAGGATAGCCATCACTTGCCCGACGATTGCCGATACACACATTTGAGTGGCAACGATCTTGCTTGGCCGTTTGGTCGGTAGTCTGATTAGACGGCGTGTATTTAGGTCGTCCACTGCTTATGGGTTTTCTGTGATCTGTTCTTGTCGTTGTTCCACTGCTGCTAGCATCGTTTGAGTTTTTGTGCAAGTGTGGAACGGAACTAATCTTGATCATTGGTCTGTTGACTGTCTGTCGGTTGAGTTGCCGTCGGATTGAGAATGGTTGGCCCGACAGCCTGTCTCACCTAAGCGGGCGTTAATGTTGAAATTCCAGGCCGACCCTAGAACATCTGAGCGCCCTTGCGAGTACTGCCCTTTTTTATTTGTTTTTGTTGTTTGTACTTGTATGGATTCTAGTCGTTATTTTTTAAAAATTAAGGTTATTTTGCCCTTAAGGCGTAAGATTTTTTAGGCCTTCAGCCTAATTTAAAGAACTGTTTCACGTAAGGCCTTAGACATTTAAAAAAATTTAATGTTGTTGAATTTTAAGTGTTGGGCCTTCACCCAATTTTGAGGTTAAGTTGTTTTGTTCTTAACGCCTTCAGCCTGATTTAAAGAAATGTTTCACGTGAGACCTTTAGTATTTAAAAAAATGTAATATTATGGAGTTTTAATTGTTAGGCCTTCAGCCGATTTTGAATTTAACTTGTTTGCTCTTAAAGTGTCTGATTCTTTGGGCCTTCAGCCTAACTAAAAACTGTTTTAAGATAAGGCTTTACCTTTTAAATTTATGTTTTGGTTGATTTTTGCCTAATTAAAAACTGTTTTATGTAAGGTCATTGTTTTTTTTTTTAAATTTAATGTGGTTTCGCGTTAAGTGTTGTGCTTCCAGGCGATTTTGAACTCAAGTTGTTTGCTCTGAATATCTCAGATTCCTTGGGCCTTCAGCATAAATAAAGAACTGTTGTAAGATAAGGCTTGTTTTTAAATTTCTGATTATGCTTGAGTTTTAGGTTATCGGCCTTCAGCCGTTTTTAAATTAAAGTGGTCTTGCCTTAAGGCATCAGATAGTACGGCGCATTCAGCTGGTGATCAAGTTCCAAAGATGAAAGTTTTTTTTTTTAAATTTCTTGGTTCTTGATATGTTAGATCAACTACATAAAGTTGTATGTTCGAGTGTAACTGACAGCCGCTTATTTGGCCCCTTTACACAATTTAAATTACCTGTCCTGTCCTGCGGGTGAAGCAGGATGTATCAATAGTCACCTTACAACTTTGCACACCAGAGCACCTGGATGCTGAATTAAAATGTCTGAAGCAAGCTTTAAAGAAAACTGGCTATTCAGGCACAGGAGTAAATGGTTTTAAGAGAAGAGCTATGAAACTTGGTAATATATGGGACAGTATTTCTGCAGAATCGATAGACAAGATTTCATCCTTGACGGACGTCAATCAATAGTTTAGTTTTATTTCTGTGATTCTTCAAGCTGTCCTGGTGGATAAGTTGATAGTCTTCACAGATTTGCCGCCAGATCACATTGTGCAAATTCTACAATATTTCCTCAGAGAAACTGTCCGACATCTTCAGGTGGTTCAACCTTGCTAGTGGCTAGTATCGGCACGTCGACACTCCGTTTCTAGAGCACGCGAGCGAAGAATGTGCAGGAGCGGAAATCAGGCATGCGCAATGATTTGCGTGCCATACTAAAACGCCCTCTGCCGAAAATCGAAGAGCGGCTCTCCTGCGTGTGCGCTGTCTAGTGTGGTAAAAGAAAAAATAAATTCAATTAAATGTATTTCAATTTTTTTCAATTGTAATCTGATAATTATATATGTATTGTGTTTCATACTAGAATGTCGTGTTCCCAGATTGGCACAGCTTTGCCACAGGAAACACAAAAGCGTCCGTCTTCTGGTCGGCTCCTGATCGTTGTCAGAAGGAGGCTAGTTTTTGATTACACAAAGGCTTCTATTATTTGGAAAAGGAAAACCCGGATTCCTTTACGTAATCAGTATGAACTTTATAATTACCTAATGGGCCTTTAACAATGAAAAATAAAAAAAATTGCATTTGCATATGAAATCATTAATAAATGTGGTGGCTATGAGTTGTATAGAAAACAAGGACCGGCCTTCTTTCTATGACCAGAAAGCCGCAGTATTATCTGCTGTAGTAAAGGCTGTTTGATATTCATAAAAATAATATGACATGGAGCTAAAAAAAATAGGGAAAAGAATAGAATAATAAATCTGGTAAACACTAAAATATTCAAATAATTCTTGTGGTGTCACCGCCAGACACCACACTTGCTAGGTGGTAGCCTTTAAATCGGCCGCGGTCCGTTAGTATACGTCGGACCCGCGTGTCGCCACTGTCAGTGATTGCAGACCGAGCGCCGCCACACGGAAGGTCTAGAGAGACGTCCTAGCACCCGCCCCAGTTGTACAGCCGACTTTGCTAGGAAGGGTTCACTGACAATACGCTCTCATTTGCCGAGACGATAGTTAGCATAGCCTTCAGCTACGTTATTTGCTACGACCTAGCAAGGCGCCATTACCAGTTTATATTGAGATTGTTATTAATGTATCAACAAGAGTGATGTTCTCCAATTATGGATTAAAGTTAAGTATTACATCAACTACGTACTTTATTTGCTACTATAAATTCCCTTAACTGTTCCAGACATCACGCCAGCCTTCGTGAGCTTAACGCGTGCATTTCGGCCTCCTCTAGCAACATGGTGTTGGCTCTTCTGCCAACACATCACATGGCGACGAGGATTTTTCGTTCCTAACTATATTACCGCAATTTACTTGTGTCATGGCTTCGCCACAATCTCCAGATGTACTGTCCGAATTTTATTGCTTGCAGAATCAGCAGATGCAGGCCTTATTGGATGCCCTTGGACAGCTCGTCCAGGGTCACCGTGCGATGCAAAACGAGGCGGCGGCCGCCGCTCCACCGCTACCGCAGCCACAACACGCAGTTGCACCACCTTTTCGTCCTTTTGATGCAGCACTGGAAAGCTGGACGGAGTGGTCACGCCAATTTGGATTCCATCTCGCCGCCTACAGAATTCACGATATTGAGCGGCAGCCTTTTTTGCTTTCTTGTGTAGGTGTGTCCACCTACCGTGTGATGGTGAAATTGTTTCCCCGATGCGACATAGCAACTCTGTCCTACGAAGAAATTTTGTCTGCATTAGATGCATATTTCAAAGAATCAATCAATGTAGTTGCCAAACGGTATATGTTCTTTCGTACCAAACGTACGGCCGGTCAAACTAATCGGGAGTGGGTTGCAACCTTGCAAGGCCTTACTAGGGATTGTGCTTTTGAGTGTGAATGTGGACTCCCTTATTCAGATACTATGGTACGTGATGAAATTGCACAGAACGTTTCTGATGTTCGTATAAGGGATCAGATTTTGAAACTAGTCAATCCCTCCCTTCAACAAGTGATGGACATATTGGATAGGCAGGACACACTTGACTTTGCTCAGGAATCGTTTGCACTTCGCAAGCCATGTGTCACATTAACCGGCCCGCTGGGCGAGCTGCACGGAACAGTAAACAGCCCTCGCGCCCGTCCGCACAGCTGCCGCCAAGCTCTCCGCTACGTGTGCCGCGCAAGCAAGCAAATGCAGTGCTAAAGTCATGTCCGTGGTGTGCAACTAGACATTTGCGTGAGAATTGCCCGTCCTGCCAAGCTATTTGCACACTCACGACCATTCCAGGCCCTTTGCTTCGCGCCGGAATCGGAATCGAACCAAGAATACTCAGGCTCGTGAACCTTCGCCCATGGAAATTCATGTAGTTAATTCCACTCCGCCCAGTGCCACTCTCTCTCGCAGTGACTGTGTTCATCCCACAAATAGTGTGCATCGACGTCGCCGGAAATCGCGTCAAGTCGCAAGTGCTCCTGTATCAGTGTCTGTCCACGTTGCACGAGACAGTCACTCTTGTCGTCAGCAGGACAATAAACTTTTCATAGACTTGGACATTCATGGCAACGTGATACCATTGCAGCTCGATACCGGAGCTGCAGTTTCATTGATCAATAAAGACACGTACAAACAGCTGGGCACCCTTCCGTTGCGTGCTGCAAATGTTCAGTTAAATAGTTATTCAAGACAAGCTGTCCCAGTGTTAGGACAGTGCACCCTTCTTGCAACATACAAGGGACAAACAAAACTTGTGTCATTTTACGTACTTTGTTCTTCTTCTGCAGTGAACTTGTTTGGTTTAGATTTATTTCAGTTGTTTAACTTGTCTATAGACAATCAGGTCCTATCAGTGAACCAGACTGTGCCTTCAGCCAGTGTTTCTTGTCTATGTGAAGAGTTTGCAGACATTTTTGCACCGGGCCTTGGTTGCGCTAAGAACTATAAAGCACATTTGGAACTGAAAGTAAACGTGCAACCAAAATTTTTCAGAGCGCGCAATGTTCCCCACGCATTGCGTGATGAGGTCGCAAGAACATTACACGATTTGCAATCACAAGTTGTAATTGAACGTGTGCAGGCTACTCTCTGGGCCTCACCCTTAGTAATTTTGCCAAAACCTTCCGGAAAATTGAGACTTTGTGTGGACTTCAAGGCCACAGTGAATCCACAACTAGTGATTGCAACTTTTCCTTTACCCCGCCCGGAAGATCTTTTTGACAAACTGTGCCCGGGTCAATATTTTTCGAAGTTGGACCTAGCAGATGCGTACTTGCAAATACCGGTGGACGAAGAATCCCAGCGAGTTTTGGTGGTTAACACGCATCTTGGCTTGTATCGATTCAAAAGACTGCCATTCGGGTGTGCATCCGCCCCTGCATTGTTTCAGCAATATCTGCAAACTGTTTGTGCCTCGGTCCCTACTGCAGCTCCGCTTCATCGGTTACGCTGTAAAAGTGTTCCGTTCGTCTGGCCGACGGAATGCGAACGCGCCTTTCGCCAGTTGAAATCGGCGTTGCTTTCCAATACTTGCCTTACACCATTCAATCCCCAGAAACCCCTTTTGTTGATGGTAGATGCATCGGATTTCGGGATCGGTGCTGTGCTTGCGCACAAAGATGGTTCACACGATCGCCCTATTGCCTTTGCGTCCAAATTGCTCTCGTCTGCGCAAAGAATTTATTCCCAGATCGAGAAAGAAGCCTTGGCTCTCGTATTTGGTGTTACTAAGTTTCATGATTTCTTGTATGGTCGTCACTTTACCATCATCACAGACCACAAACCCTTGACGTCGCTTTTTCATCCGAACAAGCCTGTACCTCCATGTACAGCGCAGAAATTCATTCGCTGGTCTATTTTCCTCTCGCAGTACCGCTACGATATCTTGTATCGGTCCACTGCTAAGAACGGAAACGCCAATGCGTTGTCCCAGTTGCCTGTTGCTGAGGATAGAGCATTCGATTCTTTAGAACTTGCTTGCATGTTCCTTGATGCGGAAACTGATGACGTGGTCGAATCGTTTCCGATTGATTTTCGTCGTATAGCTATAGCCACAGCTGCTGACCCTGTCCTTGCTACCGTTTTGCGTTTTGTTGCTACGCAATGGCCCTTGTCAACGTCACGGATCGAGGATCCGTTGGTTCGTCGATTTTTTGCTCACAAGGAGAGACTTTTTGTTCGACGTGGTGTTTTGCTGTTGCGTTCTGATAATGATCAGTCCAGGGTCGTGGTCCCACGTTCGTTACAGTCCTCTGTCTTACGGCTTCTCCACCAAGGACAATGGGGTATAGTGAGAACGAAACAACTTGCTCGTCAGCGCTGTACTTGGTTCGAAATCGATGCTGCGATTACGAATATGTGCTCTTCTTGCATGGCGTGTGCCGAACAACAATCCGCACCACCGCGGAAATTCTTTGCATGGCCGAAAGCCACTACCCCTTGGCAACGCTTACACATCGATTTTGCTGGTCCATTCTGGAATGCTCGATGGTTGGTTGTGGTAGACTCATTCATTACTTTTCCTTTTGTTGTCCGGATGTCTTCCACGACGTCATCTGCCACCATCCAAGCGTTATCCGCTATCTTTTGTCTTCCACAGTCTATTGTTTCCGACAATGGCCCACAATTCATGTCCGCCGAATTTCAGTCATTCTGCACGGCCAATGGTATTCAACATCTGACATCCGCGCCGTTTTCGTCTCAGTCAAACGATGCCGCTGAACGATTGGTCCGCACTTTCAAGTCACAGATGTTGAAGCTGAAAGTGTCGCATTCTCGGGAGGACGCGTTATTGGCGTTATTGCTCTTCTTGTCCTCGTATCGCTCTCAGCCCCGAGATGGTCGCTCGCCGGCTGAGTTGCTCCACGGTCGTCCTCATCGAACCTTGATGTCTTTGCTACATCCGCCGCATCAATTTCCTGTGCAGCGGCAGCCACCTGCTTTTGCTCCAGGCGACGTTGTATACTATCGCAACTATCGAGGTTCACGGCGTTGGCTCGCAGGGCGCATTCTTCGCTGCCTCGGCCGCGCTATGTATCTGGTTTTGGGGGCCTCTGGTGAGGTGCGCCGGCATCTCAATCAGCTGCGCCTCTGTCGTCGCCTGGGTTCGGCCGCTCCCCGTCTGCTTTCAGCGACGGTGCCGTCCGGTCAGCGCCCTGGGGACCCATCTACTGGCTCGCCTCATCCCCAGGTGTTACCGACGCTGCCTTCCATTTTGCCCCATGGCGACGCGCCGCCGCCGCCGCCTGTTCTCCCGCCGGCGACGCCCGCAGTGAACTCTTCGCTGCAGCCGCCAAGCGCCTCCCTGGGTCACGCGCCGCCGATCGCTTCCCGTGACCAGCTGTCCTCCGACATGGAACTCTTGCCCGCCCGGGACCAGTTGTCGTCTTCGCCCGTTTGGTGCCCCGACGCGATGGAGGTCGACCCTACGGCCCCTCCTGTCTCTTTACGGGCGCATACACCGCATGTTGGCGTGCACGCTGGACTAAGTTTTCAGGCGTTTCCTAGCTCCCCTCGGACCGAATGGCAGGGTGCGGGTGGCACAGCCTCGCCTGTTGTTAGGCTCCCCACCCCATCGCATACGTCAACATGGGGTCCTCCCCACGGCGGGCGGAAGCCTTATAACACAACCGTACGCCAATTTGGGGGGAGGAATGTGGTGTCACCGCCAGACACCACATTTGCTAGGTGGTAGACTTTAAATCGGTCGCGGTCCGTTAGTATACGTCGGACCCGCGTGTCGCCACTGTCAGTGATTGCAGACCGAGCGCCGCCACACGGCAGGTCTAGAGAGACGTCCTAGCACCCGCCCCAGTTGTACAGCCGACTTTGCTAGGAAGGGTTCACTGACAAATACGCTCTCATTTGCCGAGACGATAGTTAGCATAGCCTTCAGCTACGTCATTTGCTACGACCTAGCAAGGCGCCATTACCAGTTTATATTGACATTGTTATTAATGTATCAACAAGAGCGATGTTCTCCAATTATGGATTAAAGTTAAGTATTACATCAACTACGTACTTTATTTGCTACTATAAATTCCCTTAACTGTTCCAGACATCACGCCAGCCTGCGTGAGCTTAACGCGTGCATTTCAGCCTCCTCTAGCAACACGGTTTTGGCTCTTCTGCCAACACATCAATTCTCACAAGCAATTAGGGCTTATTTATAAACATAAGTAATTTTCTGACTGTATGGTGCGTTTAGATTTCGGGCTGTCCTGTGCTAGCTTCTTGGTTCTCGTTTTTGTCACAAATTACAGTCATTACTTTTGTCCTCCCTTCGAGACAATTCTTGCACCGTTCAAGACCTTCATAACAATAGCTTGGCGATTTACAGTATCGAACATAAATTACTTGAATTTTTCTAATTAATAACTGTTGTCTGTACGCTGGCAAGACTGCTCACTTTTATGGCTTAAAGACGATCTTCTTTACGCTTTCACATTACAAGGAGAAGTACGATAAAATCTGAAGATCTACAAAGGTTTTTACCGTCATATTTTTTATTTAGATGGAAGTGAAACGCTCAGTTCAGTTTCTGTTAAAATTTTTCTTTGACTGCACAATCGATGTATTAGCGTTCGCGCTAGATGCGCATCTTTACAGTTACGTAAATTATATAAAACAAATGTGTTTCAAAGAATGGGTCTCGTCTCATAAGTTGATCATTTAATGCACAGTTAGGTGAATGCCTTTCCAAGGGTACTCACAGCTTTCATACGACGGAAAGCCCAGTAATATTACAGCTGTACTCTGTGTTTACTAACAGTGCGGCTAGACTCATTAAAAAACCGTAGTAGACCAATGTTATGAGGGGCCTGTTATCTAAAAATCTTTGTTTTTGCGTCGTGATTTAATAGCAGCCAATGCAGGGTTCCAGGCTGTGCTCAGTCGAGATCCCACATACCTCGTGATGAGATTATCGGCTGTAGGGGTATGTATTACCTTCTTAATGACGCAGTCCAGGAAAGATGATGTAGGGGATAAAACTTGCGTATTTTCAAAAATGATGGGATGCTCTGTATTCAGACAGTGTGTTCCGCAGGTGCCGACTTTTCCGGTCGACGAAGGCGTGTATGAAGCCGATGTTCATCGCAGCGTTCTTTTACTGTGCGAAATGTCTGGCCTATATATACTGCTCCATACTGACAAGGAATCTTGTACTCACCAAATTTCCTCAGGCCGAGATCGTCCTTAACCGAACCGAACAGGTTTCTCAGTTTTGCAGATGGTCGAAAAACACACTTAATGTCAAATCTTCCGAGAACTCTTCCGATTCTTAACGACATGGCACTAAAATACAGCAAAAAGTCCAAAGTGGTAGGTGTCTTCTTACTCCATAGATTGAACTCGCCCGAGGGTGAATGCATTACGTATCTGTCTCTCAGAATTGTCGATCAGTTTCACTCGACGATGCCCATTTTAGCAGTATCTGTGTCGCTCCCTGACGTCTGACTCGTCAGTCGGCGAGACTCAGAGCCCAGAAATGTCTGGTGCAATTTTGGACAAAACATCAGGAACCAAAAAGTTTTTCGGACCACGGCCGTGTGATCCACTAGACTCACCGCTAACTACTCCTGGGCAGCTGCTGAATCGAAAAATTGTGGCGATACGTGTCACCTCGTAAGCAAACTGTAGGAAGTCGAACAAGTGGTGTGCATTTACTTGCCACAACAAACATTTTCTTAGCAGCGTGCCGTCACGGCTCCCACGCGGAGACCCTTGCAGGCAGAAAGAGGCGCGAGCAGCTGAGGCAAGCGCCGGCGACCGGTACGTACCTCGGTGCGGAAGGTCCAGCCGTCGAGGCTGAGCAGGCGCAGCGTCGAGTTGCGGGCGAGCGCCTGGCACACGAGCTGCGCGGCGCCGTCGTCGAGGCAGAGCCGCTGCGAGCCCAGGTCGAGCAGCTGCAGCGAGGCGCTGTCCGCCAGCCCCAGCAGCGCCGGCAGCACCTCCCCCAGCCGCGCCGCCCCCTCCAGCCGCAGCGCGGCCAGGCTGCGCGACCGCCGCACCTGCCGAGCCGCCCGACCCTCAGCTCAACTCAACTCCACCACACACACACGATCCCACAGCACAGGCGAGACACAGAGCCAGGGGCGGCTGCGAGGTGGGGGGTCTCCTGCTGGCCACTGTTCTAAGGCTAAGCGCATCATTGGACTCTTTATATTTGTTTGCAGTTCTCTACAGGTTACCGCTCAGCCAGCAAGAGCCTCAGTGCTGTCGTTGTGCAAAAGGACAGTATGGGTTTTCAAGATAGAAACGTGGTGACATCTGAAGAGGACAGTCGGTGAAATGGGCCATACGGTTGTTGTTGTGGTCTTCAGTTCAGAGACTGGTTTGATGCAGCTCTCCATGCTGCTCTATCCTGTGAAAGCTTCTTCATCTCCCAGTACCTACTGCAACCTACATCCTTCTGAATCTGTTTAGTGTACTCATCTCTTGGTGTCCCTCTACGGTTTTTACCCTCCACACTACCCTCCAATACTAAATTTGTGATCCCTTTTTGCCTCAGAATATGCCCTACCAACCGATACCTTCTTCTAGTCAAGTTGTGCCACAAATTTCTCTTCTCTCCAATTCTATTCATCACCTCCTCATTAGTTATGTGATCTACCCAACTAATCTTCAGTATTCTTCTGTAGCACCATATTTCGAAAGCTTCTATTCTCTTCTTGTCCAAACTATTTATCGTCCACTTTTCACTTCCATGCATGCCTACACTCCATACAAATACTTCCAGAGACGACTTTCTGACTTTTAAATCTATACTCAATGCTAACAAATTTCTCTTCTTCACAAACGCTTTCCTTGCCATTGCCAGTCTACATTTTATACCCTCTCTACTTCGACCATCATCAGTTATTTTGCTCCCTGAATAGCGAAACACCCTTTACTACATTAAGTATCTCATTTCCTAATCTAATTCCCTCAGAATCACCCGATTTAATTCGACTACATTCCATTATCTTCGTTTTGCTTCTCTTGATGTTCATCTTATATCCTCCTTTCAAGACACTGTCCATTCTGTTCAGCTGCTCATCCAGGTCCTTTGCTGTCTCTGACAGTATTACAACGTCACCGGCGAAACTCAAAGTTTTTATTTCTTCTCCATGGATTTTACTACCTACTCCGAACTTTTCTTTTGTTCCCTTTACTGCTTGGTCAATATACAGATTGAATAACATCAAGGATAGGCTACAACCCTGTCTCACTCCCTTCCCAACCACTGCTTCCCTTTCGTGTCCCTCGACTCTTATAACTGTCATCTGGTTTCTGTACAAATTGTAAGTAGCCTTTCACTTCCTGTATTTTACCCCTGCCACCTTCAGAATTTGAAAGAGAGTATCCCAGTCAACATTGTCAAAAGCTTTCTGTAAGTCTACAAATGCTAGAAACGTAGGTTTGCCTTCCCTTAATCTATTTTCTAAGTTAAGTCATAGTGTCAGTATTGCCTCACGTGTTCCAACATTTCTATGCAATCCAAACTGATCTTCCCTGAGGTCGACTTCTGCCAGTTTTTCCATTCGTCTGTAAAGAATTCGTGTTAGTATTTTGCAGCTGTGGCTTATTAAACTGATAGTTCAGCAACTTTCACATCTGTCAACACCTGCTTTCTTTAGGATTGGAATTATTACATTCTTCTTGATGTCTGAGGGTATTTGGCCTGTCTCATACATCTTGCTCACTAGATGGTAGAGTTTTGTTAGGCCTGGCTCTCGCAGAGCTGTCATTAGTTCTAATGGGATGTTGTCTACTCCCGGGGCCTTGTTTCGACTTAAGTCTTTCAGTGCTGGTCATACGGTATGGTCAAAAATTATTACGTTCATAAACCTGTATGGCAGTCATACGGTATGATTGGCATACAGAGTTATGAACGTAATAATTTTTAAATATCGTGTACATAGTGGAACATTTACGAGGACTTATTCATCAAGAGTTGCAAGATGTACTGAAGTATCTGAAGTATCATGGTCGTGGTGGTGGTAAGTTCCTATGGGACCAAACTACTGACGTCATGGGCCCCGAGGCTTACACACTACTTAATCTAACTTAAGAAGGGTAGGACTTGGAGCAGGAGAAGCATTACAGGACATTTTAATTTCCACTGTCTATACTTTTGCAAATAAATTCATAAAATTTTGTCAGCATAACCAGGAAAAGATTCAGGATTCACACTCACAGCAGTGGAAGTTCATAAACGTACCAAAATAACTTAAATCTTTTTGATTTGCAGCTCCTTGTATTAGCCGTGTTTGCAGTTAAAACCCCAAATAAACTTTTTTATGTGTGATATTTCATCATTTTTCACTTATTTGTGGCTGCATTTGTTGATATAGGTACTCTTTTCTTCATAAGTAAGAGAGATTCTTCGATGAAATTTGCACAGCATACAAATCATACTTACAGCTGTATGAAACTCTGGAATTTTCCAAATCTATTAAAAACTGTGGTAAAAATTGAGGTAATTAAGTGTAAAATTTGGGTTTTTTCTAAACATAAAATTTAAAATGTAACAGGTCATTCATTTTTTTATAGATTAAATAGATTATAGAGTTTCATAAACCTGTAAGTATGGTTTGTAAGCTGTACTAAGTTCACTGAAGAATATCTCTTACTTATGAAGAAAAGTGCACCTATAGCAATAAATGCAGCCAATAGTAAGTGAAAAACTTATGAAATCTCACACATAAAAAAATTATTTTGTTGTGTTTTTGAAGTTTCGCTGCTATGAGTGTGAATACTGAATCCTTCCTGGTCATGTTGGCAGAGTTTTATCAATTTATTTGCAAAAATATAGACAGTGGAAATTAAAATATCCTGTGGTGCCTCTCCTGCTCCAAGTTGGCCTGTTTGACGTCCCATCCGTCTTAAATTAGCTTACGCTAAGGACCACACGCGCGAACCGTGGTAAGGTGCCCTAGATCGTGTGGCTACCGCAAGCGGCTCAAGTATCGTCATTTAGTGTGGAGATACACAATTTGTTTTATTTGACTGAGATTACAGCCAAGGTACATGTACAGAACTCTAAGAGACTGATTTCTGACGGAGCTTTGCAACCGCACACACAGGAGAGGGACAAAAACATGGAATCACCGAACGCGCGACCCATCATCTTGTCCAACACGGTGTAGGAAAGCGGTTGGCATGCAAAACAGCTTTCAGACGTTTCAGAATGGATAACGGTATGCCCCATATTGTTTTCAAGGGAATCTTGCATCCTTCTTCGTGTGAAACAACCGATGACGGAGGTGGAGAGCGATCACGCACCCTTCTCTCCGAAGCAGACCGCAACGTCTCAACAATATCTAAATATGGTGACGGTGGTAGCCGGGGGAAATGCGGCAGTTCACCTTTGTGATCACAAAACCAGTATCGGGCGGTGCGAGCTGTGTGAGAAAGGGCCCTGTCGTCCTGCAAC
The DNA here is from genome assembly GCF_021461395.2 of Schistocerca americana. Lineage (NCBI taxonomy): Eukaryota > Metazoa > Arthropoda > Insecta > Orthoptera > Acrididae > Schistocerca > Schistocerca americana. The sequence goes on along the minus strand of NC_060122.1, from coordinate 26,073,704 downwards.
ACAGAATAACCATTTGGGAACAAAAGGAGTGTCGTGGGATGGATCAGATCAACCAAAATGGTCACAAAGTATTTGGCAGTACTGCGACCTTGGAGAGCAACCGAGTGTCCGTGGAACACAACGACGCGACTGCCAAAATGATCACCGAACGCCCGCCGCGTTTCACGAGAACTCGGCAAGACGTTGGAAACATTGCGAAACGATACTCATCCGACCAGACGACTTTCTTCCATTGCTCCACAGTCCAGGCTTCGTGGCTTCGGCACCGCGATTTCCTGTTCCGAACACTTGCATCACTAATGAACGCTTTTGGAGTTGCAGATCCCTGCTTATAGAGCTCCCTTGGTGTTGTTTGGGTGTTGACAAGTTCCGCGAGTGGGACATTCAGTTCTGCAGTGACTTTTGCAATTGTCGTCGTCTTGCTCTTGTCTCACTCCTTCACGATGACCGTCTGTCACGACCACTCTACATGCATTCTGTCCGCGTTGCGCCTTAACGGATGACGTTTCTCCTTCCCTGTATGTGGCATAAATCTTCGATACAGTGCCTCCTGAAACGCCAATCACTTCAACTACCTTGGTTGCGGACGCATCAACCGTACTACTATCAACAATTTGCCCACGTTCGAATTCACTTACCTCCAACATAACGCACTCTCAACTACACGGAACGCTGTTGTGATGGCTGCAACGTGTTGAGAACATTGCACACATGCCGCTCATGGCCAAACAGAACAGCGCAGTCTGCACACTTTGCCACAATCTGTATTTATGTTCGAGCATGTATTTCTCGCAGTATTGCCATATTTTTATCCAACCCCTGTATCTTGCAGTATATATAATTGAGTGAAAGATGAAATTGTGGTTTCTAAATTAAATATGTAAGATTTCGACCTTTCAGGAACATCAACTACTGCTTTCAGAATAGACTCAAAAATACTGAAACTCTACTCTGAAATGTTTCTTATTCTAAATTTTCTCTTCAAATGGTACAGAATTTTTCTTTGGCATTTTAACAATACTAGCATTTGTTTAGGGCTGCCGTAACTGTTAGACACAAATTCATTCGTAGAATGTGACGCCTCTACTAGTTAACCCTTTTGTGGTCCGGGGGGCACAGACGTCCCACTGAAGTAATATGAATTTTTGAGTGTTGGAACGTCGATATCTCCTATCTGTCAGTGCTACCATCTAGCGAGAACCTCTGAGAAATTGGAGAAAAATACTGCAGACCATGGCATGGATGCGAGCAGTTAATTGGTTCTACGTGTTTCCTAGCTGTCAAAGTGCGTCTGTTTTACGAAAATAAAATGAAATCACCATCTTCTCTAGAACGAGATTTTCACTCTGCAGCGGAATGTGTGCTGATATGAAACTTCCTGCTGGACTGAGACTCGAACTCGGGACCTTTGCCTTTCGCAGGCAAAAGCTCTACCAACTTTCTTTTATTATTATTAGTACCTGCTAGAGGGGTTGGGGGAAAAGATGGCAGGGGTCGTCTTCCGAGGCCTGGCCTCAGTGTCCCACTCCTGCCTTCCCAGAGTCAAGGAGGGAAAGGATTTCGACAGGAACAAGAGAACTTCATTGGACCACATACGAAGGGCTTATTTCAATAGTGGTACAAGTCTATTTTTGTTCATTCTGAGATACAGAGTCCTAAAGTTAAAAGAGCGCTCAAAAATATGCAGTTGAGATACCAGAAACATTCAAGTATATATACCGACCGTCGACGTACAGTGCGGATGACGTAGAAAATGTGTTACAAACTGTTGCAGAGGACCAAACAATAAGCACCAGGTCTCTCGCCACTGCAGTCGGAATGTCACAATCTACTGTTATGCGAGTACTCCATAGAAACCATTACCATCCCTTTCGCATGCAGAAGGTACAGGCATTATTGCCGGAAGACTACCAGAGGAGGTTGGAATTCTGCAACTTTATCCTATGGCGTCAGACCCACGACCAGCATTTTTCACGAACGATACTGTTCACCGACGAAGCCTATTTCACGAAGGAGGGTATAGTGAATTCGCATAATTGGCACGAGTGGGCGGAAGAAAACCCCCACAGCACAGTAATATGAGGGTACCAACAACGATGTGGTGTCAATCTGGTGTGGTATTATTGATCACCATCTCATAGGGCCACATGTGATACCACAAAGGCTCACAGGAGAGCGGTACCTGCGTTTCAAGGATGCTACATTACCAGAACTGTTGGAAGACGTTAGTCTGGCCTCTCGTATGAACCTGCGGTACATGCATGATGGTGCCCCCGCTCACTTCAGCGGCACAGTGCGACGCCACCTGGACGATACCTTTCCTTCGAAATGGATCGGTCGTGGAGGCCCTGTAGCGTTGCCAGCAACATCACCAGACCTGAATCCACTGGATTTCTTTTTGTGGGGTATGAAGGAGAGGTTGTTGGTGTCAACACCCTTCAACGTGGAATACAACATGCCTGTGATATTACGCAAAGAGATACAGACATGTTGGATCGTGTTCAGCAATCCTTCCTGCGAAGAGTTCAACTTTGCCACACACATCGTGGCTGTCATTTCGAACAGTACTGCCACTGCAGCTTCTGGTCATGTGTTTCTATGTTAGTTTCGATTTGTACAGCTGTACTTTATTCGTTTGTATTAACTGCCACATACTTGTGTAGTTGTAGTTTGTATTCTGCATCTATGTATCGTTTCTTAAGACTAAGTCGGGGACACAAAAACCAAATTACAAAACATTCATGTACAGTAGTGCAGCCCCTCCTCACGGTCCTTTCCCTGTGCCAACTAAACACTATACATAAGACCGGCCAGCGTAACCGGTACGAGAGAGATGTGGGCGCTGTCATTGCTCGCGGTGTCACGCAAACCGTCGCTTGACGCCGCATGCCTCGCCTTCTCGTCAGCGGCTAGACTACCTGCAACACTCGCATGTTGTGCCCTGTTGTCAATCTGTCCCCTTGGCCAATGTCGACGCACAGTAATACCCAAAATTCCACTTCATAAATGGCTCTGAGTACTATGGGACTCAGCATCTGAGGTCATCAGTCCCCTAGAACTTAGAACCACTTAAACCTAACTAACCTAAGGACATCACACACATCCATGCCCGAGGCAAGATTCGAACCTGCGACCGTAGCAGTCACGCGGTTCTGGACTGAAGTGCCTAGAACCGCAAGGCCACCACGGCTGGCTCCACTTCATATTTCCAGATTTTTACCATTCAATTGCATTGTCATTTATTGACACAGGAACATCCGGATAACGAATTTGTTTGTAGCTCAGTGTGTGACAATTTACACGACATATTTTTCCTCATTTATGACTCACCCTGTATATATACACTCCTGGAAATTGAAATAAGAACACCGTGAAATCATTGTCCCAGGAAGGGGAAACTTTATTGACACATTCCTGGGGTCAGATACATCACATGATCACACTGACAGAACCACAGGCACATAGACACAAGCAACAGAGCATGCACAATGTCGGCACTAGTACAGTGTATATCCACCTTTCGCAGCAATGCAGGCTGCTATTCTCCCATGGAGACGATCGTAGAGATGCTGGATGTAGTCCTGTGGAACGGCTTGCCATGCCATTTCCACCTGGCGCCTCAGTTGGACCAGCGTTCGTGCTGGACGTGCAGACCGCATAAGACGACGCTTCATCCAGTCCCAAACATGCTCAATGGGGGACAGATCCGGAGATCTTGCTGGCCAGGGTAGTTGACTTACACCTTCTAGAGCACGTTGGGTGGCATGGGATACATGCGGACGTGCATTGTCCTGTTGGAACAGCAAGTTCCCTTGCCGGTCTAGGAATGGTAGAACGATGGGTTCGATGACGGTTTGGATGTACCGTGCACTATTCAGTGTCCCGGCAAACTGGCTGACACTGACGGCGGCGGTGCACAAATGCTGCGCAGCTAGCGCCATTCGACGGCCAACACCGCGGTTCCTGGTGTGTCCGCTGTGCCGTGCATGTGATCATTGCTTGTACAGCCCTCTCGCAGTGTCCGGAGCAAGTATGGTGGGTCTGACACACCGGTGTCAATGTGTTCTTTTTTCCATTTCCAGGAGTGTATTTTTGGTATTTTGTTTTATTCTTGCCGGCCGTTGTGGCCGAGCGGTTCTAGGTGCTTGAGTCTGGAACTGCGTGACCGCTACGGTCGCAGATTCGAATCCTGCCTCGGGCATGGATGTGTGTGATGTCCTTAGGTTAGTTAGGTTTAAATAGTTCTAAGTCTAGGGGACTGATGCACTCAGATGTTAAGTCCCATAGTGCTCAGAGCCATTTCAACCCATTTTTTTGTTTTAGTCTTCTTATTGTTATTTTTAACTGGATCCTACAACGGCTACCAGAAGCTTCCGAGTTGTCGTCGCATAGCGAATGTAAGAGGGTCTCCCTCTAAACCATTTTCTCTGAGGATCAATCGTGTGCCGTGAACCATTTACAAGTGTGTCTTCTAGTACTCGGAACGACCCAAGGGGCAGGAGGATCCACGAATAATGCACCTAAATAATTCGATAGTCGTGTTGTGGTACAATGCATGGTGGCGGAGCACCTCATGAGTCGGCGTCAGTTGGACCCACAAGGCCAGAGCGTTTTCAGGCGCGGTTTGCAAAACACAATACAGCACTATGTGCTTCAGCTAGTTGACTGCTTTCGTTCTGGTAGTGGGAAAGTAAGCAGTATCTGGGTGTAGGAGTTCGTCTGGTGTGGTAGACTGGCCATCGTCGCAACAGGAGCGCCAGCATACATTGCACAAGATCCCAGCAGCTGCCTGTCAGGCAGTGCGCATCCAAATCGACGACTGCACAGTGTGGACACAAAGCGTTGTCAGCGAGATGTATGGAATGGAGGCGCTGGAGTGTGGCTAATTTGTCGTTCACTACCACATACCACAAGGAACGAGTTTACATGGGCAGGTATAGGGTGCGGACAGCTCGCCACACCCTGATACAGTGGATGGTTGGGTGTTTTTGTTCGAGGTTGTTACAGAGTTGTCGTGCCTGGTAGATGCGGTAGTAATCTCTCGTGCTTGGTGCCTTCGTCATCGGTAGATCATAGGTCATGTTCGACTAGGAAATCGCGTATGTGGGCAAGAGATGGGGTTATGTGGCCCACGGAGACCGGTGGATGAAGATCCCGTAGCACGACAATCTGTAGCAGCATCCCCGTCAAGCTGTTGTTGGCCGCGGTCCATGCGAGCCGCATCGTCCGTAGCTGCAATGCCCGCACGCGGTTGTGGACATGAGTCAACCCCAGGCCCCTTGCTAGTGGAGGCTTCGTTAAAGTAGTGTAACGATCTTTGAACATATGACCTGCAATCACAAACTGTCTGTACACTGTCTAGAAACTATGGGCCATGGAGACTGTCAGAGGAAGAATGTGGGCAAAGTAATTAAGTTTGGACGCTAGGTAAGTGCTGACGTAGTGCGTTTGGAAAATAATATCCATATTGCGGAATCTGCTGTCATAGAGCAGCGCCTGTGCCCTTCATAGTAGCCGGTGATACGTGGCTGTCGTAGTTCGGCGAACTGTACTGGAGAAATGCACCCCCAATGCGTTCAGTGAGAGAACTTCTTGGAAGGGTATCTCTGTCGGGTGTAGAAGGCCTCTCCCGACATCCATGTATGTCGTCTCTGCATGTTGACGACGCTGCCCGATACTGCGCCGTAGCAGCACAACCACTGAAGCGTCGCCTGGATTTCATCGGCTGACCGCTTGAAGAGCACCACGTCGTCTGCGAAGGCAGTACATCGGAAGGTCACATCTCGAATGCAGATGCCTTCCAGTCGTTGGCGATGGCAGTGCAGTACGGGTTCGTGGGCCGCCGCGAATAAGACTCCTGATAAAGGACATCCCTGTCGCACCGACTGTCCAAGAGTGATGTGTTCAGTCTGGTGGCCATTGATCATAATCCGAGAGTGTGCCCCGTGAATTGAGCGGTGAGATCATCCTTGCTGACGCCTGCGAGAGGCCCATGCGTTCGAGCACGGCACGAAGGAAACTGTGGTCGATACGATCAAGGGCGTGATCGAAATCGATGGTGACAAGAGCACCTCGGAGGCGGCAGTCAGCTGCGAGCGCCGTAACGTCGCGGTAGGCGCCAAGTGCCCTGTGCATATTGTTGTCACTGCCTAAACACGTCTGATCATGTGTCCGATGGTGGTCTGAAGTCGTGTGCGAAGGATACGGGCGAAAAGTTTCTAATCCGCGTTCAGGAGTGTAAGAGGACGATAGTCGTAATAACGATGAAAACAGTTCGGTTTGAGAACTGGTATCAGAATGCCTTCGAGGAAATCTGTTGGGACGGTAAAATAGTCGCGGAGGAGGTCTGGAAACATTTGAATCCTCTGAACGCCCATCAGGGGACAGAAGGCGCAGTAGAATTCGTTCTGTAAGCTGTCTGGACCCGGTGGCTTGTTCAGAGCGTCGCCTGCCGCTGTTAAATGTTCAGCAGTTATGGGAGCCAGCAGGACGTCATTCTGGGCCACTACTCTGGGGTCAGGCAGACCACACAGGATGTCTTCGTACTCCCAACAGTCTGTGGGTTCTCGGCGTAAAACGATCTGTAATGCTGGACGAATGCCGCAGCGATGGCACACTTCGAGTCGACGCGTCCACCCTCTACTGCTTCTACTGATGTTATAAGGTGGCGTCTCTCTCTGATAACGTGACATACGGATGCCATTTTGGTGGGGATGGTATTCTGCACCCTTGCCAGGACCCGGACTCCATCAAGCTGTTCCGTGGTGAGACAGAGTAGGTGTGCTTCGAGACGATTAACCTCTGTCTGCCGTTCACGTGATGGCGGTTGGGTCATGAGTCCCGTCAGCGCAGTGTAATAAAATTCCGACCGTCGCTCTGTCACGGCCATATCCATGAGTGTCTGTCGGACAGCTGACTTGGCGCACTCGAGCCACCAATTTAAGGTGGAAGGATGTGCATGCAAACTCCAGAGGCAGTGGTCCCATGTAGCAGCGATCTCCCACGACATGCATCCTCGTACAGATAAGAAACGTTCAGTGTCCACGGACCATGGCTGCGATATGTAAGCTGTCGGGAGTGTGACCAAGCAGATGGATGCCAAGTGGTCGACAAAGGCTGTCGGCCACAGTTCTGTGTCGTTTGTCACGGAGCAGAGTCCTCGAGGTGGCTGGCACAGTGGTCGGTGAAATATGTATAGCCACGGCGGTCCCCTTGGAGTTGCCACGTGTCGTGTAGCGCCAGATCTCGCACGAATGCCCGTAGCGCCGGGCATGTAGAGTAGTACAGTGTTTGGTCTGCTGGATCCAAGATGCTAATAATATCGCCGCCTATGATGTAGTGGTCCATATTCCCATTCATGAGTGGAGTAATTTCTTCAGAATAAAAGGTGACCCTTTCTCTGCGATGAGATGACCAAGAGGGCACATGAACATTTACAATGTGGACTGCTCCAACCGTGACAGCAACACCTCATGCAGATGACAGATACGTAACGTCCGATGCCTCGATGCTGTCTCGTAATAGGATGGTGGTTCCACCTGCACTGTCGCTTGATGGAATGCTGTAGGCTGTGTATCCATAAATATTCAATTGCAGCTCTGGATGGATTTCTTGAAGGAGGACGATATCCAGGTCCGCTGCCCGGAGCATATTATGAAACATGCAAATTTTGATGACTGAGCGTATGCCATTAATGTTAACTGTGCGAACACAGTAGGATTGGGACATCTAAATGCGGAGTGAGTAGATGCAAATGTCAGCCTCTTGGTGATAATGGGGCCATTTGGCTTCTCTTCCTCTGTGGCATGTATCTTTACAGCGCCCCTTCTGCGTGTGTGAGGCTCTCCCCATGTGTGGCGCCAGTCCCGTGTGGCGAAGGAGTGTCTAGTGCGTGTTCTACCTCCATTTCAGCAGCTCAGTCACCGAGCGAGGAAGGGGTCACTGACAGCGCATCGTCATGGGCGTTGTTGTGGTCTACAGTCCTGAGAATCGTTTGATGCAGCTCTCCATGCTACCCTATCCTGTGCAAGCTTCTTTAATTCCCAGTACTTACTGCAACCTACATCCTTCTGAATCTGCTTACTGTATTCATCTCTTGGTCTCCCTCTGCGATTTTTACCCTCCGTGCTGCCCTGCAATGCTAAATTTGTGATCCCTTGATGCCTCAGAACATCTCCTCTTCTCCCCAATTCTATTCAATACTTCATCATTAGTTATGTGATCTACCCATCTAATCATCAGCATTCTTCTGTAGCACCACATTTCGAAAGCTTCTATTCTCTTGTTGTCCAAACTATTTATCGTCCATGTTTCACTTCCATACATGGCTAGACTCCATACAAATACTTTCAGAAACGACTTCCTGACACTTAAATCTATAATCGATGTTAACAAATTTCTCTTCTTCAGAAACGCTTTCCTTGCCATTGCCAGTCTACATTTTATATCTTCTCTAGTTCGACCATCATCAGTTATTTTGCTCCGCAAATAGCAAAACTCCTTTACTACTTTAAGTGTCTCATTTCCTAATCTAATTCCCTCAGCATCACCCGACTTAATATGACGACATTCCATCATCCTCGTTTTGCTTTTGTCGATGTTCATCTTATATCCTCCTTTCAAGACACTGTCCATTCCATTCAACTGCTCTTCCAAGTCCTTTGCTGTCTCTGATAGAATTACAATGTCATCGGCGAAACTCAAAGTTTCTCTTTCTTCTCCATGGATTTTAATACCTACTCCGAAATTTTCTTTTGTTTCCTTTACTGCTTGCTCAATATACAGATTGAATAACATTGGGGAGAGGCTACAACCCTGTCTCACTCCCTTCGCAACCACTGCTTCCCTTTCATGCCCCTCAACTCTTATAACTGCCATCCGGTTCCTGTACAAATTGTAAATAGCCTTTCGCTCCCTGTATTTTACCCCTGCCACCTTTAGAATTTGAAAGAGAATATTCCAGTCAACATTGTCAAAAACTTTCTTTAAGTCTACAAATGCCAGAAACGTAGGTTTGCCTTTCCTTCATCTTTCTTCTAAGATAAGTCATAAGGTCAGTATTGCCTCACGTGTTCCAATATTTCTGCGGAATCCAAACTGATCTTCTCTGAGGTCGGCTTCTACCAGTTTTTCCATTCATCTGTAAAGAATTCGTGATAGTATTTTGCTCCATCAACTGGTCTTTGTCCTGAGGGGCTTCAGTCATGGGAACGTCAGGGCTGGGTGAGGCCACCGTCCTGTCCGTGGTGTCAGATGCCTGCCTTGAGGCGGTGCTGGTAGATTCCGAAGGCAACGACGCGTCAGAGACGGCGTCGGCAGCGTGCTCCCTGTCTCCGCCCTGTTGGTCGTCTTCCGTCGAGAGCCGGCGTTTCTTATGACGTTTCGGCGACCGTTGTTTCCGCGTCCGTGTGTCCGCTCACGTCGAGAGACTTGGGTCAGTACCTTCCACCATGCGTCCGGCGTCCGGAACCGACGCCTCTGATAAGACGAGGTGGTGGTGGTGGTGGTGCTGGTGGTGGTTGCCGGCGTTGTGTCTGTCAAGGGCGTCTCGTCATGCGGCGCCGCAGTCACGCCATTGTCTCGTGGGTGCATTGGACTGCAGCATGGGTGCGGCATATGTGCACATTGGCTACACCACTTCCACATACGTAAGCGGTAATGCAGTTGCCACAGCTGTGTGTACTGGTTCCGCATGTGGCACCTGGTCAAGGCGGCGCTGGAGGCAGTTGGATCGGACGTGGCCTTCCTGTCTACAGCCGGCACACGCCCGAGGGTGCCCTTCATAAATAATGATGGCTCGGCAACCTCCGATGAACACCTACGACGGCAAGTGTTTTAGGACTTCGATGCGCACCTTCGGACGCCACTGAGCACGTGATAGGTTTCAAAGGTGTTCCATTTCTCTTCCGTGTAGCTTAGGACTGTTCCATATGGCCGCAACGCATCAGTAACGAGCGCTGCCGAGTCTTCGAACAGCAGTTCGAATATGCGCACAGTGCGCACACCCATACCCGCGTTGTCCACGGTTACCGTGCTTACGTTACCGTCAGAGTGGCGAAAGCGGTTGCCGTTGGTGGAACGTCGCACTAGCTTGTCACCGCCTCTTCGTTCCACATCTCGAGATAGACTGTACTGGAAGTGATAGACAGGTGTATGCCTATCAGCTCGTGGGGATCGATATGCATGTCGTCTCTGAGAATGCGTTCGTGTTCATAAGCCTGTGGACGCGCATAGGAATCGTTAAACGTGAGTTTCACTGTCGCCTGGCGGTAAGAGAACGTCACATCTAGTGAGAGTTCGAAATTACAACAGCGAACGCAGTACCTCGAGTAGCGAGTAAACAAACACGAGTCACGGCCACATGCCGACTGATCGTACCAACTGAGCTACCCAAGCACGACCCACGACCCGTCCTCACAGCTTCAATTCCGCCAGTACCTCGTTTCCTAAGTTCCAAACTTCACAGAAGCTCTTCTGCAAACCTTGCAGAACTATCACTCCTGGAAGAAAGGATATTGTGGAGACATGGCTTAGCCACAGCGTGGGCGGCGTTTCCAGAATGAGATTATCTCTCTACAGCGGAGTGTCCGCTGATGTGAAACTTCCTTTCGTGGGCAAGAGCTGTACCAACTGGTAAAGCACTTGCCCGCGAAAAGCAAAGGTCTCGAGTTCGAGTCTCGGTCCGGCACACGGTTTTAATCTTCCAGGAAGTTCCACCATCTTCTCTGTTACAAGAATATCTAAAGTGACTAAATATTTTTTCTTATGCATCGTAGACAATTTTGTCAACATCACTGTTGTTTTGTGGGTAGTATTTGGCTTCTCAAACTACATAAAATGTAGAAAACATTGCTATGTGATATGTCAAAGCAATCTTGAAATTTTGCCTTCAAAATTTGTATGTAATATTTTACACTTTTCACAATAAATGTGTTTTGGTGTTGATTTGTTATACTTTTGCCATTTTGGTAAAATCACTTTGCAAACAAAATACTAGGTTCAAATAAAAATGTGTCTTCCATCCCTCCGATTATCAAAATTGGTCAACTCAAATTATTTTTGGTAGAGGAGGTGTGTTATTTATTGTTCGTTACATAAGACAGTTTTCGACCATTAATTTGACAAATATATGTAGAATAAATTTTAACCATGAAACAATTAACTAAATTATAATAACTCCGAACAATGAATCCATGAAGGGTGAGTGCGCAGCCAAGAGTTCTATGCAGTGTTATGTGTTGCTGTTGCACTAGGTGGATAGAAATAAAGCGTTCATTTTTTGACAATCAGGAAGCGGCAACTGGGTAGTCGAAAGGACGCAGTGCACATGCATCAGAGCGCGCAACCTCTGTGCCCGCCGTGACAATGGCCACATCCGACAAGTGAGGAAACTATGAGTGGGGAGGTAATAGTCAGGGAGGAACAGCAGCTGCTCTGAAGGCCTTCAGTATGACTCTCTTCTATCCACTGTTTCGATGCACAGACTACCGCCGCATCAAAACGCCCTGTAAGACTCTCAGTATGACAACCTAATTCCCACAGACTATTCTCTATGCACGATTCGAATTCACTCAGATACTAATGTTACGTTTTTTGACGTTTCCAAGGACTAGTAGTATTAGGTTTTACATCTGCACTCCATTTGATAGCTGTTCCTTGTTTAATTTTGTATTATAAAGCTCACTTTCACTCTCAGAGACGAGACGGAGCTCCGGGGCCTATATGTATTTTGTGGACGTGGGTGGCCAGGGGAGGAGGGGGGCGGCTCAGTTGGAATGGCGAACTGGCAGCACAATGCGACTGTTATTCAATTACACAATACTTAAAAAATCAGTTAAAAAAGGCAAACAGTGAATGATTAAAACATAAGGTAATATTAATGGCACAGATGATCAGGACTTGACAATTTCTGAGGAAAACGTTATGGGGTTGATGCACAGGATGCTGATGCTCTGTGACTTGGCTGTAGATAATATTTGGTGACACGGTATAAGCAGCTTAAGATAAAAAGTTGGATGGAATAGGATGCAGATGCGGTGCAAAATGATTTGGAAAAGGGAATTTATCAGGTCAGCATTGAGGGATTTGGAGATGTAGAATGGAATCTGACTGATTTTGTAGTGGTAATTGGGAAAAGTAGGATCATAGATGTTGTGTACAGATAGGAGTCTGATTAAACGAGGCTATCTACCTGTGAGAAAGTAAAATGGGAATGTCTCTTGCGGTATGTGAGGGGGACATTGGGGCAAATCACAGAACAAATAGGCATGCAATTTGTCAAAGCATGCATGTGGTCTGCCTGAGTTAGGATAAAGTGTTTTACATATTTAGTGGAGGAAGTGGGCATAGGGCAGGAACGATTGGGATTCAGCGTCCTGCCGATTGGGAGATCGGTAGAGGAAGCATCAGGGTAGAACAGGAATGGAAACTGACCACAATCTTTCAAAGGAAACATACTGGTATTCACTTGAAGCGATTTAGGTAAATCATAGAAATCATAAATACAGGTAGTGGAACTGATATTTTAACATCCATCATCCCAAATATGGAATCAGTGACTCACTACTGCACTACTTGACTCTATGGAAATGTAGGGAGTTACTGGACTGAGCTGTGTAGGAAGAGGGGATATGCGAACACAGTCATTTTAGATTTTGTGGCATAAGGTGTCAGACAAATAACACACCTTACATTGAATTCCTGAAACTATTCTGGTTAAACCGGTATGTCACTCGACATAATTACGTAAAAATGTACGAATTTTATTGATATGAAAATCGAATAAACGGGCCATCTCAGGACTATAAACCACCAACACTCGCACTAGGAATTGCATGCTAGTGATTTCCCAGACCTAAGCTATGAGACGCAGTTCTGAGGAAGGGACAATTTTATGGCAGCAATGGCCGTTCCCTGTTCGGCTGAAAACTTCACAGCGAGAGATGCAGCGGTAACAGTGCCATGCCGTGGCCACTGTGCAGGCCGCCGGCAGTGGCCACCCTTGTCACTGCTTTTAACGACGACACTTCAGAGAGCCTTTCTGCAGGAACAGCTGTAAATGGCAGTTAAACATCCGGAGAAACCCAGCTCAAAACATTGGTGACTCTCTGCAGCCACCTGCCTTATAACCAGCGTGGATAAAAGTGTTTGACTCAGTATTATGTAGCAGAAGTTAAACTTTGCCCTACGAAAAAAACGATGCGTTTTATAGGCTGCAGAAAGGCTAGTGGGTGGAGTTATAACAAGTATGAATGCTCTGATTGGCCAGAAAGAAAAAGCGTGGCCACCAGCTTTGATATAGGGAAATTCGGAGAGAATAATTTGCTCTTCTCACGCAGCAAATCGTCGAGAGTTTGAGCAAGACGACTCGCGCTGCGCTGAGACGATTGTGGGAGTAATTACGTGAACACTTCTTCACAAGCTCGTTTTAGGTCTTAAATAGTTAAACTGCAAAGTCTCCTAGTATGCAGAATTGCACCAGGAACTGACAGTTAATGCTTGCGAGCGATTTGAGTGCAATGACATACGTGCTGTTCCAACCAAGTAGTGTGTCCCGTACCAATAAACTTAGCTACGGAGCAACTAGGAGCCTCGGCTTCATTGAAGACATAGGAAATGTATCAGACTGGTGTTTAACAGTCGAGAGAGATTTAGAATAGACTCTCAGGATCACAGCTCGCCCCGACAGCAGCCACTGCCGCCGCCGACGAAAGGTAAACACGCACGCTCGCGCTCTGCCAACGAGTGGTATTCTCTTGACTGTCAGAACACCAGTCTCTCCTGTTTTTTCGTGCATTCAACCGTGAGATGTAGACAAACATATTGACGATTGTCGGGCTTAACTGAATGCAGGAACGCGAGGTATCTGATCTAACGAAAGGAATGACCAGCCACTGTAGAGTGCTTTATACTCCGAAGTTATTCAACTGTTTTAATTGTGCAATTGTATTTGCAGTGATATTTAGGTGCCCTGTAGGGACCCTATTCAATTTTGGGTATTTTCATCTGCATTTTTAGCTTCATTGGTATCTCTAGCCCCAAATGCATTTAATTTGTTCCTATTTTATTGACCCCTAGACATGGTCATCAACCGTCTTACTATTAAAGAACCTTAGAATAGTCAGGGATATCACTTCACAGATGTGAACACCCAGTATCAATATTTTACCATCCTGTACATATTACAATTAAGATTACTATGTCATAAAGTCGCACTTAGAGTAAAAAATAAACCTTAATAACGAAAATCTAAGAATTTCATTTCTTTTGCTAAAATATAGTTATGCCTGAACCCGTACACTAATTTCTGTTAGCGAAAACGTTTCTTTTACATGGAGTGTAGTGGAACCGACATTGAGATCATTGTCTGATTACATCACTGTCTGTACGGCTGCAGTCTTCTGAACTGTGCACGGTGAGCTGTTGTCTTCCTACCTTGCAGACCACAGGTTACACAAAAATGCCTAAGACACTCACAGAGCGTCCTTGTGCCACTGTGGTCAGAAGATAGGTCAGAACCAGTCACACAAGTGTTAAAGTGGGAGCGTGCTGTGAATGACACGTGCCAGAATTGGTCGGGTGGCAAAGGTTAATAGGTCACGAGAGTATTCCGCGAGGATGGAGTCGGCATTTGGGGCCCGTCTTGCCGCGTGCGGCCGACTTACGGTCTCGCCGAGGCAGAGGGCGTCCTCGGTGCCGAGCAGACACTTGCTGACGTTGAGGCTGCGCAGCTGGCAGCCGGGGTCGCGCGCCGCCTCGAACACGTGGTGGAAGCCGGAGGCGGCGGCGTGGTGCGCGGCGTCGCAGGCGGGCGCCGGCTGCAGCAGCCGGCCGCACAGCACCGAGTCCGAGTTGCGCTTGCACTCGTCCGGCCAGCCGGCCGCCGAGCCGGACAGCGACAGCGCGAGCGGCTGGCGCGGCAGCGTGGCCGCGTGCCGGCCCAGGCTCGACGAGTAGGCCGCCATGGCGCCGCGCGGCAGCGACGAGAAGTAGTAGCAGCCGCCGCTGGACGGCGTGCTCGGCGCCGCCCCCGGCCGGTTCCCGCCGCCGCCGCCGCCGCCGCCCGGCAGCGCGCCGCCACCGCCGCCGCCGCTGCTGCTGCCCGAGCCTGCGCAGCCCGCCCCTCACCTCGACGTCTGCTGCACGTACACGGCTACAGGGGAAAGTGCGCCGCCGGACCAGGTGCTCAGGGTGGTTAGATTTGTCGACAGAGAAACGACGGGGCCGTTGTGGGAGAATGGACTGTCGGAATCTCACTGACGGCACAGTCTGAAAAATCCTCGAATGAACCTCAAGTCTTTGCCTCCTCAATGTACTTACAAAACAATGATCCGCTGTTCATATCACCGCCCCCTAGCCAATATCAGGCACGTGTGAGATATATGTGAGATGTACTTACTACTGGTGGATCGGCATCGACTTCCCTCAGCTCAGGAAAAACTGGTCCTAGGTAGGGCTACGAGCCTTCCTGTCACCTAGTAGTTTAAATACTTCATTCGCACAGAAATACGCCATGGCAATAATGATTGACATTCCCAGAGCATTTGATAATCTCTGGTGGCCCGCACTGTTTCACAGGCTAAGACATCTGGAGGTACCGCAGTAACTGCACGTCAGTTTTCTAGACTACTGTAAAGACCGAGTAGTCGAATGGCAGATGGAGAGCCGGAAAGTAATTAAAAGAATTACCAAAGGCTGTCCTCAAGGGTCGATCTGCGGCCCCATCTTCTCGGACATAACAATCGAACCCCTCCCACAACTTCTGGATGGGGATGACAGGTCAGACGGAATTCTCGCCTACACAGATGACCTATTGTCACTGCAAACAACAGAGCCCATTTAGAAGAGAAAGCCAGTGGAATACTACAAACAATTACTCAGTGGTGTCACAACAACAAACTCAGGATAGCCGAAAACAAAACAACATACACTTTACTGAAAGGATCACTCCAAAGGAATCCTTTGGTTAAAATAGGAGACACAAACATCAAACGAGCACACATTATGCGCTATCTTGGGGTACACATAGATGAAAAACTGAATTTCCACGAACACACAAGGCTAACAACACACAAAGCAGAAAAAGTACCACACAAACTGGTGACGCTAAATTCAAAACAGTACATACTACCTCTACCAGTCATACGGACATACCACTGTGCGCTCTTCGAATCAGTACTCAGCTTCGCAGCTAGCACGTGGGCACATAGACTGAACATGGTCACCAACAAAGCATTCGTCAGACGAGGGCAGAGAAGTGTCCTACTTAGGCTATCTGGAGCCTTCGGTACCACCTCAGCGGATGCACTGTGTGTGGTGCTCGTAATATGCCCCACTGATATCACGATCAAATACAGAACTGCCAGGTTCTGGTTAAAGGTGGGGAGACTAGATAAGGTACACACAATAACCGGTGTGCTGATAGAGACGATACATCACCTTAAAAGTTGGCGTTTGGATACGTGGGAAGGTGAGTGGCATGTAAGTGATAAGGGACATAGACTGCACGACTTCCTCCCTGACATAAGGGAGCGGTTGAGAATGAGACATATCGATCCCAGCCACAGTATGGTACATATCTTAACCAGACACGGACCTTATCCCTCGCACTTAAACCACGTGAGTCTAAGGCAGACACCTACATGCACATGCGGGGAAGAAGGTTCCCCAGAACACACTGTCCTTTTTCTGCGGGTAATACGCGAACAATAGACCAACACTACACTTACACTACACAGATACCGACATAGATGCATACACAGCGATAAGAGACAAAGAACAATGGGCACAATTAAACACACTGACAAACAGTATTTCAAAAACACATGAAGAGTACATGTGGACACGACATTACAGACATGCCTATGTGCAGCGTAACAACAATCTACAGAGGATGGACAGCGATACCGACAGTGACAGCGAAAATAGTGACAATGAGGAGGAACAGGATGAGGAAGCTCAGATGTGACAGTAAATAAGCAAAAGTGCTGGCAATCTAGCCGTGAAAACACCAAATACTGTATATGGATGGGCAGCTACAGTAGTTAATACGTAGAATTAGTAATAAATAAGATAAGCAACATTATTTCTCTACTAATAACCGTTTGCGCGCGTGCGCGTGTGTGTGTGTGTGTGTGTGTGTGTGTGTGTGTGACTGGCAGTCAACAGAACGAAGAAACCATTCCAAGATATTCACCATCAGTCCCATTCGGTGATGGTACTAACAAATCTCTCCTCTATCCTCTATTTATATTCTTCTTAAAAAAACAACAAAATTTTATTTATATTTCCATCTTAAATTATTGTTATTTTGAAAAGTATCATTCTTTGTAAATATTGTACATAAAACAAAAGAAAAGAAAACTGTAAAAAAGATGAAAAACGAAAATTGTAAGATGTACAACCTGTTTTAAACATCAGGTAACAGGTCTATAATTAGGCAAGAAATAAATAAATAAAATAAAAGAAAACATGGAGAACATGATCTTCAGAAACATAATAAACCCAAAGAACTGCCATGTTAAATACTGGTACCATTATGTCGATGACATAATATGCCTGATTGATGAACCGCACACACACATAGAACAGCTACACAATGGAATAAACAACTTACACCTAAAAATTAACTTCACATTAGAAACAGAAACAAACAACACACTACGCTTTGTAGATCTCGCCATACAAAAAACAAACAACACACACAACTTCACAATATTCAGGAAACCGACAACCACAAGCACAACCATTCACAACCTATCAAACCACCCATTGAAACATAAGCATGCAAACTTCAGATTCATGCTTCACATATTAAACAGGACACACATGAACAAACAGAACTACACACAAGAACTAAACACAATAAAACAAATAGCAGTAGAAAATGGTTATACTGCCCAAATGGTAAACAAGTTAAATCAAAAACTTTGCAAACAGTACAAAAATGAACACACCACACACACACACACAAATCCTCACCCAGCACAGAACAATAAAAAACACAAACAATGACCACATACATGACACAACAGAGCAACAACACACACACAAAACGAAATGGCGCATACTCACCTAGAATAACAAGGTTGTTCACAGAATAGGCAACATATTAAAGAAACAGTAACTCCAAATAGTATACAGGACAGGGAACACAACATAGAAGAAGATCAGAACACAAGAACCAACCATGGAAAAATAAACAGGTCAGGAATATTTGAACTCACATGCAACACTTGCCAGTCACTTTACATAAGACAAACATGCAGAAACTTTAAAACAAGATATCTCAGAGCTTTAAAAAGCAACAGCTCCCATAGCACATTTGCTGACCACCTTATAGCCAACAACCACCACCCAACCACAATAGAAAGAGACTTAAGAATACTAAAACCAAGCCACAGCCTATACAGCAAACTGACCATTGAGGAAAACTTCCATATACATAAGGCAATAGCGGAAGGAAAACAGGTCTTAAACAAATACACTACACTCTGCAAGGGCACACTGTTTAACACATTAAAGGAACTTTACAAATAAAAACAGCACATACAAATAAAGTCTACATACACGCACACGCGCACACGAACGTACACACACACACACACACACACACACACACACATACACATGAAAAATAAATACACTAAAATCTGCAGACACACCATACACTCACAAATAGGAATACCACATAAAAGACAACACACACAGCTAAGAAGCACACAGAAAACACACACACACACACACACACACACACACACACACACACACACACAAAGATAAAATGCAAATAAAATTCAAATTTGTCGCCGAACTCTCTGGTGAGCAAATGAACACTGACTGGGCTGGGACACATAACAAACCACAATGACACTGTGTTCTGGTGTAGTGAAAAGCGTTTTACTAAGTTATTTGTGGAAAATATTTGTTATAGCTACGTATGCATCACAACATCTCAGCATGATGTGGAGAATGGAAGTGCTTGCCACACGAAATGTAAGTAAATACGAAAATAGGCGCGAAAACATCGCGAAAAACTAAATTACACTCTGGAAGATAGTTTAACTCCAAAAAAAAAGGAAAAAAACTTTCTCATCAACATCGTTTGGTTGAAGATGACAAGCTACCTGTAATAATTAACACAAAAGTGGTCCAGAAAATTCATGCTCACCAAATGTAAAGGTATTTACAAAAAGAAACGCTCTGTTGTTTGATCTAAAAATGCACATAATTTTATAATCATGCAACAAAAATGTTCACATTCCAGAATAAATAAAAACGAAAACCCACTGATGATGGCACAGTTTTGCCCAAACATGTTTGGGTACTGAGAAAAACGGTGTTTTGCATAACTAGCGGACCTCAAATCCAAAAAAAGGTTAACTTTGCATATATTCTTTGAAGTTCTTAAAAATATATTTTTTTAGTAAATGAAGTCTTTTGTCAGACATAATAAATATATGTAGTGAAGCCAATTGACTGCACTTAACAGATACATTCAATGTGTTGGTCTTGAATAGTTGCACTAGCAATAATTGCTGTTCGCATCACATAATAGTGAACTTAATTACCTTTGTTACTTCCCAATTAAAGATTCTGTCAGGATTAACAAATTTCAAAGCTCAACTTTCACATTTCCAACACACTATACTTTACTATCCGTAAGCACTGCCTTCCATATTAGTTGTATGTGCAGCACTGCCATAAACGTTTGTATGTGGAAGAACAGTTAGCAGGTAGCAAGCTGTGGTGATTAGAAATGGCCAAAGTTCCGTGTGTCAATGTATCTTTCGATACAGATTGTCTTTTAAGACTCACCACCGCTATTGTGGTGAGCAGATAAAACCTGATGTGATTATTCTTCTCTAAGAAGTGATATAGCTAAAAATAATTGAAATAGTAACCATTACTCTATTTTCAATTAGTCATTTAATAACTACATAGTTCTAGCTGCGTAAGTAACATGAATTATTGTTACAGGAAGTGGAAGTTGTTATTAAGGAACTGTTAGATACAGAAAGAAGTCATTTCACTCGGTGCTTAGCAGCAATACCACATTCAAACTTATTTGAATGATTTTACAAGTAGTCAATTCCAGTAGATGTAATGTGATACTTATTTGCATCTATCTAGATATTTCTGGACAACAAGCTTGCCTGTCTCGGCTTAAAATGCTATTTTGGTGAGCACCTGTGGATGTTGTGAATAATGAATCTTATTTACATCTTACTTATGATCAAGACCCTATTTTTACAGATTGCATTTCTGCTTGTAACTGGGTGGAGTTGACAATTATATGCCACACAGGAGCCAATGGCGAGCTTTCTTAATTTCATTCACCATATCAAATGTTTCAGGAAAACCTAGAACCGTGTCATTTATGATTTAAATGAGGAAAACTGCACCAGTTACTTATGTTTTGATGCTTAACACAACGCATTTCTAGAATTTATTCCATTGTCAAGTGCATTTGTTCACATGAATCTGTTTGGTGATGTTTGCATATATGATTTTCTGGCTGTCTTGTGTTTTTTTGTGGTAGATTGCAACCAGAAAAATCGGACAAAATGAATTTTTGAGTGTTAGAAATGGTATTTTTGTTTGTCTACTGATAGGTATATACAAAAATAACATTTGTAATATTAGCATTTAAGAACACTTAAAGATTTATTTTGTTCGATTTTCAGTTTGCAGTCGAACCGCTTAAAGAAGCAAGAGAGGCAGAAAATCATACACGCAAACATTAACAAACATATTCACAGTGTACTTTTTACTAGTGGTATATATGATAGTTAATTTTTAAATTTTTAGTTAATAGATAGGATGGGGTATGTATGCAGTTTATAATTGGGTAGACAAGAATTTGTTTTGTATCTTTGGTTGCATATGTAATGTGGGGGTGCATGGATTCATGACATTGTATGTCACTTTTCTTGGTCAGTGAAATTACACTATTATTTTTTTAATGGCTCTTTTAGTGTAGAAAGAAGAGTTGTTGATCCAGCTATGCTGTATTTCTGTAATGTTATTAACTTGGAGAAATTCATTAGCTTATTTACATGGTCAGTTTGACTGATAATGACTATACTATTTTCTTTATCAAATTTTGCTGCTGTCACATCTTGAGTGGTTAATTTCTCATTTAGGCTGTTGAGGATGTGGTGTTGTATCTGTCTGGCTCTAGGAATCAATAGAGTGTCAGAAACAGAGCCGTGAGAAGTAGATTAACGAGCGATTACCATCTCCAGTCAGCCACTTGTGAATGTCACACTCTGTGGAGGCAAGTCTGTTGATACTAGTTAAATGCTACTACAGCCCATCAGAGACTTCAAATTAGAAATATTAGCGTGCACTAGGATATCACAGTTTATTTGGTTTAACCATATTCAAGGCCTTCTCGAGTAGATCACACCAAACACAATAAAGTCTTTCCACATACCACTTAAACACTGGTCAAATGTGAAAACAATTGGAACCACTATTCACTTTCCCTCTGCAGACTTCTGTTCTAAGTAAGGTATCAGCTTGTATCCAGCCTCTGGGCAGTACCTGTCCGTGTGAAATGTTGTGACAGCAAATGTTCTTGAAGGAGAATTTATGTCAGCAAGTCTAGTCTGTGGTTCAAGCCTGGCCTGAGAGTAGATGGCATTTCTTTGCCACAGCACTAGGAGGAGGGGAGAGGGTGAGGAGAGAAGGATCCCTGGTACTCATCTGATAGCTGGTCAAGTCGACCTGGGCCATCCAGGAGGGACTGGAAAGAAGAAAAACCGTACCCCTATGAGAAAGTGAACCCAGGATGTGCAGGACCAGAATCGCACAGTCTGTCTGCTAAACTATCGAGGCTGTACATCGGTAAGACGTGTTCCTGCCATAATGAACATATCACACGTCAGTTCAGTGTGTATGTGTGAAGCACATATGACAATGAGACTGGAAGCGTCAGAATAAATGTAGTTGTAGTAAATCGATGATAATTAAATTGCAGTCCCAAGTAATTTAGCTTCTTCTTAACTAATCCTATAACTCCATATCCAGTCGCTTTTCCAGGCAGCTGAGTAGTGACAGGCTATTTCCACTATGCCTTAGGGCCCTTGTCAAAACTTCAATCCCTCCGACAACACCGACACAGCTTTCTCGTAAAATGCATACACATTACTGCGAGCATACATCCTACGGCATACGAAAATTGCATTCTCTGTACAACTAATAATCTAAGGCGTTCCATGCCATATATCTGGTCACAGGAGTTTTAATTAATCAAGAAATTCACGAGATACGCTGTGTACTTTGGTTGTAGGAAAGACTGAAGTAACGGGAAGCGACGCCCGCTGCAGTTCGCGCTGGTGCCCCCGCCCCCGCCCCCGCCCCCGCACTCACCCAGGCTGACGCCGGAGGAGGAGGGCGGGTCGTCGCAGCGGCGCTGCGCGGCGCCCCACGACCCGGCGAGGCTGAGCGCCAGCAGGGGGCGCGCGCGCACCAGCGCCGCCACGGCCCGCAGGCCCTCGCGGCCGCACACCAGGTGCGGCAGCTGCAGCACCGACACCTGCGGCGCTCGCCGCAGTGCCGCGCACAGCTGCGCCACCTGGCGCGTGCCCATGTTCAGGTCCAGCACCAGCTTCGACAGCGAGGGGCTTGCGTCCACCTCCAGGCCCGTGCATAGCGCGTCCACCAGCGGCTGGAACCTGGGGGCGAGCAAAGGGCGCCCTGTGAGCTCTAGAGACCGGTACTCCCTGTTCGTTATCGTGACAGCGGAGCACTCCCGTCAAGTTCCACACTGCCCAGGGTGCACCCACCAGAGGCCAGGTGTGCGAAAACAGACACGCACGTTCGTTTACTGTTTGGTTGGTTGTTTTATTGGTTTAGCATTTCATTGATGATTAACGTTGATTAACGTTGTTTGTATGTTAATTAATGTTGATCGTATATTGAAGGTTAAAAATGGTCCATTAACCAACTATCTAGCTAAACAATTTTTTGAGAGAAAATATATTTTGTTTATGTTTAACAAATTCTAAACGATGATAAAATTAACAACAAAAACGCTAATCATTCTTTGTGTATTTGGTGTTGTTTTAATTTTATCAATCTTAATTTTATTCTTGTAATTCAAATCTAATTTTCTAATCAATAATTAGATAGATAACAACTTTCTGTATTTTAGAATTTAAAAATATATCTATCTTTTCCGTGATAATTTTCGATTGTAACGTTGCAAATAATTTGTTCTAATTCTTCTTCTAGATCTTCTACTCGTTTACAGTTTACTACTTTTATTTTTCCTAATATTTGACCCATTTTTATATTTTCGATTCAAACTATCTTTTTCATTATGTAAGAAACTGTGTTTGTTTTTTAAAATTGGATGTATTTTTAAGTAAGCTATCCTGCGGAAAGAATTTCCATTATAAGTAGAAAAACCATCTATTTTTATTTCCAAAACCAGCTCTTCTTTAGGAGACTAAAAAAATTTCTAGTTCTTGTCAAAGACTACTATGTGAAATACAAATAAATCCTTCTTTATTAAGAATATTCTTATTTTTCTTCATTTCTATAAATTTATTGTTACAGAGACCTTTAACAACATAAACAAAATTTTTTACTATTTTGTTCACATAATACTCACATATATGTAAACTTATTTTTATCGTTTGACATGGAAGCATTAATTTTATAATGTCCACCTATAGGAAAATCTATCTATTGTCATTTGAATTAATTTTTTTATCTCGTCTTCTGTTTCTCTCATTTTTCTCTTCCTTCTCCAAAATATTCTTGTGTTTTTCTTTTAAATACTGTGTGTATCATCCAAATATTACAGTTTTCTTTCTTGTGTACTTAAATTTTCTAATTCTTGTTCTGTATTTTTAGTACATTGCAAATACAATGCATTAATTGGTTTAATTTCTTCAATGGAATATGGTTAAATTTTGTTGGAAGTATTTATTCTTTTTCTAGACACAAATGGTAAAACATTATTTGTTTTTATTAGTACCAATTATTCAGTATTTATTTGTTTCAGTATTGTAGAACACAAGCTATTAGATTTAGAAAAATACATGTCTCCAGATTTTATAAAGCATATTTGTTTTACGTAAATTACATTGTGTGCCTCCTCAAAATTTCTGTGTAATTAATGGGTGAGCAATTAAAACTAAACACAGTTAACCCATATGTAAGTAATTTTTCTCTTTCTGCTTTATTATCTGCTTTAATTTTTATTTATATTCCAGTTAACTCTTTTGTGTTTCTATTACCCCAGTAGACATACTGCGAGAGATTGTAAATAAGGCAACAACTGTTTTGTAGAGTATCTGTTAATTTTTTCCACATTTTAGATAGTGGAACAGAAGAAAAAGAATCTTTATCAAAATATTTCCTGTTATTTGCTGTTAATTGTAAACACAGTGTTAATGGGTTGAATTCTTGTAATTTTTGGAAATGTGGTTTAATATAATTATAGATTGTTGCTTCCAATTTTTTAATTCCATTTCCTTCAGCTAATGTAGAAGTAAAAGTTTCCCTTAATCATTTATTGGTACAATTTTAAAAAATCTGTAATATGGGTATCAACTTGTTAATTAACTTCTGGACTCGATAATTGGCAAAAATAAAGTTATTGTATACTTTTACTCCAGAATTAGAATTTATCCAACTTAAATGGTCTTTTCCTACAGAATTATTATTGTTAATTATTACATTGCGTTCTTCCTTGTGTTCTCCTTGCATTCAAAATTAAACTATTTATTAAGTACTCGATCTTTCTTCTTTGTTAAAAATTCCTGCAAAAACTTGTGTAATGTCTAAAGTCAGTAAATAATAGTGTTCCTTTCTAAGTTCTTGCAGTATTTGTTGAAGTTCCTTTAGTAATGTATAAATCTTGGCACCTGCTAATCGTATTTTTAAAGGAATAATAACTGGATTTGTATATTTACATCTTATTACATCCATATCCACATTAGTAACTTGTTTTGCTCATTTACATCTTGTTGTATTCGAATCTAAAAGAAGGCGTAATTTACCTTTAACAGTATGTTTGCAGAACAAATTTAAGAAACACTCCTCATAAGAAAGTATTAAATGATCCACATATTTCTTTCTTCGCTAAAAATTGTTTTTTGCTTGTATCTTGTACAGTGTACGAAATCTGTAATTTTAGATACTATAATATTATCACAGAATGGTTTTGTAATTGAATTGAATTGTCCTAAATTTACTTCTCCTTTTGTGTAAATGATATCTCCAATATTTGTAACAAGATTGTTATTACTTAAATTTTCTGTAAGTAACCATAATCAACATCTTTTGTTGGTTGGTTTTGTTTTATTTCCAAGGAGTTCTGTTACAGAATCTTTCTTTTTGTTGTAGCACAAATTTTATTTTCAGCTTCCATTTACAGACACAAAAAAATTAGATTTATGAAAAAGTAGCTAGAATTTAAAAAAGGTTAAACAATAGAAAAAATAAGAAGTAGCTGAAGGTAAAGTGAAGTCCTTTTTTTTACCTATTTGAATAGGACAGAAATCACATTTAATAAACCCATCCATGTTGGTATGAGTATACTCGATCTATAAATAACTGATTTACGATTTTCACTATAGAATAATAAACCCGAAGTATGGGGAAA
This sequence comes from Schistocerca americana, assembly GCF_021461395.2. NCBI lineage: Eukaryota > Metazoa > Arthropoda > Insecta > Orthoptera > Acrididae > Schistocerca > Schistocerca americana. The sequence continues at coordinate 26,048,083 of NC_060122.1, read as the reverse complement.
ATATAGAATTATGTTATCAAGGTACAGATGATTATATCTATAATATACAAACAGAAGAATTTTGTGAAGATGTGAAACTGATGATTGATAAGTTTGTTACTAGTGATTATCTTGAAAATAATACTTATGATATTCGTCAAGTTAATAAAAAAGTTGTAGAAAAAATGAAGAAAGATGAATGCAATGGAAAAATAATGGTAGAATTTTGTGGTCTGAGAGCAAAAATGTATACTTATAAAGTTTGCAATAAAATAGAGAAAAAACCTGAAGGAGTTAAGAAACGTATTGTCAAAAATAGAACTAGCTTATTATAAAGGTTGTTTGTTTAACAATAGAGAACAGTATGGAAGAATTAATATGATTCAAAGTGAAAAACATGAAATAAACACTGCTTAATCAAACAAGAAAGCATTGAGTCCTCATCACGACATAACATATTTTTTGAAAAATAAAATACATACATTACAATACCATCATTATGCAATCTGAAACTGAAAGAGTGCCAGTCTGGCAACACTGTAATCACACGTATGGTAAGTACCTTAGTCAGGAGCTGATAGTTGTGCTGCAATGTTGGTACAGTGAGTAGAGTTTTGGGTTAGCATGCAGGAGCGAATTTCTTTTATTTGCTAATTTCATTCTGAATATTCATACGGTAATATATGCCGTTCCTTAGGTTACATGTATCCAAAATTTACATTTTGTAACTCTGAAAGTAGCAAATACATGGTCAGACAAATAAGAAATACAGTTGAAGCAAATGACCTCTGATAGGACAGAATATCTACAAAAACAATATCAATTTCGAGATGCTACACATGCGCCTGTTCCATGGAATGTGCATTACCCCTCTGACAGATATTGTTCTGCATGATTCGTACCGACATCGCTAATTGTGAAATGTTTTGCTTAAAATTACACTGTGTCCCTAACGGTAATAGACATGATGTTTCCACAATCCCATCAATATAATAATAATAACAATGTAAGTGTTGTGTGACTACAACCACCCATCGGGTAGACCATTCGCTGGGTGCAATCCTTTCGATTTGACTCCACTTAGGCGACTTGTGCGTCGATGGAGATGAAATGATGATGATGAGGACAACATAAGAGCCAGTCCGTGGGAGGAGAAAATCTGCGACCCAGCCAGGATTCGAACCCCAGTTCTTAGGATTGACATTCTGGCAGGCTGACCACTCAGCTACCGAGGGCAGACATAACAATGACACTAATGTATTGAAATACATACTAATCAGCAGGCAGTTTCCAGACTCAGTATTGAAAGGCATGGGACCATGATGATAACACAAATAGTAACCGAGTTCGGACATTATTCGCAAAGCACATTGTTAGTCCTATTGATAGCGTAAGGACCTAACGAAATGTATGGACCTGAATGAGGCAAGAAGAATAGTTGCTATTAATCTCTGGGACCTTTGGAGGAGGATACAAAGAAAACAAGTTTAGCATCTAGTGGATGAGGTAATTGTGAAATTCCATGACATGAAAAGGGCTTTTTCCAGATGTGGCCAATCTTCCATTTCTACGATTGTAGTATGTAAGAGCAAGTGTTTTCTAGAGGACCCGCTGCAATCGCTGTTGACGATTAAGATGCCAGATACCGTACCACCTGCACTACATTTACCAAATAAAAACATAGGCCTCAACCCAGAATCGAACTGCCGACCTGCTGTATGCTGACCCAAATCTCTATCCACTGCACCAACAATGCAGCACAGCTATCAGCTCCTAACAAAGGTACTTACCATACATATGATTACAGTTTTGCCAGATTGCCTCCTTTGACGTCCATTTTCTGCTGGATGCACTCCCCGGACGAAATTTTGCGAGAGACATTTTTTTATCGCTGGTATGTGAGGAGTTGCGTAGCGAAGCCCGAGTGCGCGAATTTCGCTTCACCCTGTATATTCAGATGATTGTGATACTTTATGCATTTTTCTAGTACATGGTTTCATGCCAAGACAGACTTCAGTAAATAATGTTCACTCCACGAACACAAGACATCAACTCGAGAATATGTGGCCGACAGATTTAATTTTTCCTAATCCGCTAACAGTAAATGTTGGGAAGGATCATTGTTTTTGTTGCTGGTTGGCAACGCCAAGTTAATATTTGATCGATAGCCGCAACGTAACTTCCTCGCGGATGAAAAGTGTGTGTCGGACCGAGACTCAACTGGGGAGCTTTGCCATCCGCGGCAAGTGCACTACCGACTGAGCTAGCGGTCCGGCAGACAGTTCTAATCTGGTAGTTTGCTTCATATCAGCGCATACTCCGATTCACAGTGTATCAGCGGCCGTGAACAGTGCTTCATGACTGAGTCAGTCAGTGCAAAACTCGTGCTTCCGGAGGACGTTGTGATTCCCGTAACCTGTAAAGCTGGGCGTCCCAGACGAGGACGAGTGCACTTCCTCTGGCTGCAAGCTTCTGCAGTGTGATACGGCAGGGTCAAAATTTACAAGTTTGTCAGTCTGGGTGTCCTCCTGATTCAGTGTTCCACATGCAGCATGTTGCAACATCTATAGTAAGATTAGGTTTATTAAAGATTTCATTTCTTCTCTCTGAACAACCATTTTTCCACTGGAATATGGAGGCAGAGGGCCACGTGGGTTACTATGATATGCCACTGATGTTCTGTGCATGAGGCGCTGTCTCTGGAAAAAACAATGAAAATGGGTAAAAGAAAATGGTAATCATGAGGGAGAAGTAGGGATATCAGGATAAGTGCTTGTAGTAGTAGTAGTAGAAGAAGAAGAAGAAGAAGAGGAAGAGGCATTTTGGGAAGGTGGCATATGAACGAATGTAAATTATGGGAATATTCGAACTGAACTGAACTTTATTCCATAAAACGTCCTTCTTCTCGATGGGGAGACGATCAGTGTCTCGTTTTCGCTTGTAAAAAGAGCCACTCACATTCTACTAAGTGAGATAACACATAAAAAGTATAAGGATTATATTTTGTGTTCACTACCTCATTTGTTACGACGTTGCATTGAATGGCAATGAAACAATGAAAAACGGAGATAAAATTAGAAAAGAAGTAATGAGGGTCTAACAAGGGATGGAATCAGTAAGTCAAAAGGCAATCAAATACAAAGAAAAATGGAGAGAACAGCTACGTCGTATGCTGTAAGGAAGACTTCCTAAATTAGCAATGCAGTGTAAACTGTGGGGCATGAGAAGTGTAGGAAGAGTGAGGAAGAGATGGTGAGACGGAAAAAGGCCCTAGGCCTTGTAACGGGACATCTTCCTCTAGCATTGCTTTTTCTCGACATTAGTTGTCGATACCAATATCATTTTTCGAATTTTGGACTGGTCAGTATCATATGGCTTGCCTTTGTGAATACTTTCGTAGAATTTTCATATTTCTAGCTAAAATGTACGAAAAGGAATTACTTTACAAAGTGTTTTAATTTCGATCTTATAATCGATAGGTATGAGGTTTGAATATACAGTTAAAATTATATTTTTGGAAACATTTGAAATTACAAAAAATTCCCATATTTAAAATTTGTATTATTAATTATGCAATCTTGTACGGTTTACTATGTTTATCTCTGGATTCATTTATGAAATAATAATCGAAATTAATAATGCAACGAAAGTTAGTAATAATTCATTTATTAAGAAAAATTGTAAAGCCTTTGGAATACTGTTTTCTTTCGCAGAGTGTGGGAATAAGCTTGCCTCTGATATAATCGGACGTATTTCTGTGTAATAGGTGCGAACAATGTACAGTAATTTCGGCTTTGTTAACGTGAAAAATCAAAAGACCGTATGATGTACTAAAAAGAGAGAAACTACACTACTGGCCATTACAATTGCTACACCAAGAAGAAATGCAGATGAAAAACGGGTATTCATTGGACAAATATATTATACTAGAACTGACATGTGATTACATTTTGACCCAATTTGGCTGCATAGATCCTGAGAAATCAGTACCCAGAACAACCACCTCCGGCCGTAATAACGGCCTTGATACTATTGGGTGTTGACTCAAACAGAGCATGGATGGCGTGTACAGGTACAGCTGCCCATGCAGCTTCCACACGATACCACAGTTCATCAAGAATAGTGACTGGCATATTGTGACGAGCCAGTTGCTCGTCCACCATTGACCAGACGTTTTCAGTTGGTGAGAGATCTGGAGAATGTGCTGGCCAGGGCAGCAGTCGAACATTTTCTGTATCCTCAAAGGCCCGTACATGGCCTGCAACATGCGGTCGTGCATTATCCTGCTGAAATGAAGGGTTTCGCAGGGATCGAATGAAGGGTAGAGCCACGGGTTATAACACATCTGAAATGTAACGTCCTGTTCAAAGGGCTGTCAATGCGAACAAGAGGTGACCGAGATGTGTAACCAATGGCACCCCATACCATCACGCTGGGTGATACGCCAGTATGGCATTGACGAATACATGCTTCCAATGTGCGTTCACCGCGATGTCGCCAAACACGGATGCGACCATCATGATGATGTAAGCAGAAACTGGATTCATCCGAAAAAATGACGTTTTGCCATTCGTGCTTCCAGGTTCGTCGTTGAGTACACTATCGCAGGCGCTCCTGTCTATGATGCAGCCTCAAGGGTAACCGCAGCCACGGTCTGCGAGCTGGTAGTCCATGCTGCTGCAAACGTCGTCGAGCTGTTCGTGCAGATGGTTGTTGTCTTGCAAACGGCTTCATCTGTTGACTCAGGGATCGAGACGTGGCTGCACGATCCGTTACAGCCATGCGGATAAGATGCCTGTCATCTCGACTGCTAGTGATACAAGGCCGTTGGGATCCAGCACGGCGTTCCGAATTACCCTCCTGAACCCACCGATTCCATATTCTGCTAACAGTAATTGGATCTCGACCAACGCGAGCAGCAATGTCGCGATACGATAAACCGCAATCGCGATAGGCTACAATTCGTCCTTTGTCAAAGTCGGGAACGTGATGGTAGGCATTTCCCCTCCTTACACGAGACACCGCAACAACGTTTCACCAAGCAACGCCGGTCAACTGCTGTTTGTGTACGAGAAATCGGTTGGAAACTTTCCTCATGTCAGCACGTTGTAGGTGTCGCCACCGGCGCCAACCTTGTGTGAATGCTCTGAAAAGCTAATCATTTGCATATCACAGCATCTTCTTCCTGTCGGTTAAATTTCGCGCCTGTAGCACGTCATCTTCGTGGTGTAGCAATTTTAATGGCGAGTAGTGTATATTTACGACAAAAAATTCTCGAACAACAGTCTTTAAATTTATTTAGTTCAAACTAATTGTGAGGATCTGATGTGAGTTTTCAGGTTCAAGAATCAGACCCTGGAGAAGAAGAACTGGAGGCATTTCAACATGGGAAACTAAGTACAGTTGAAAGTTTAGTGTAATCTTCGCTCCTCTCAAAACCTCCATAAAGACTTTGCTTATTAATTAGTTGCACTGGGTGTTGTTCAATGTGGACAATAGCCGGAAGAAGGAAGAAGGGGGTAGATTAGTCTGACTTTGGAGTTGTCGGAAGGAATGAGTCTTTCGACAGTCATACAATGAAGGCTTTCACGACCGGATGGTACTGTTGTTGATAATTATTCCGGGCTATGTGGCCGTGGTACATGGAATTCTTCTATTCCTAACGTCTCGTGCAATACTACGCTGGACATCTTCAGAGGTATGGCTGGTCTTTCCGACGCCCGATTCGTCAGTCGGCAGGACTCAGCAGGACCAGCCATACCTCTGAAGATGTCCAGCGTAGTATTGCACGAGACGTTAGGAATAGAAGAAATCCATGTACCATGGCCATATAACCTGGAAGAATTATCTTCCGACAGTGTTTCCCGTACCACGTTCTGGATTCTCTTGTAGAAAAAAAAAGAGTTATTGAAACACTTGCTTAACCTATAAAGTCACACTGATCTCAACGAACGACAAACAGCTTAAAGAGTTAAGAGGGAGACGAGACGGCGGAACAACCTGTGAGGGGAGCGGGCCGGGCCGGACGCACCTGTCGTGCGCGCTGTCCTCCAGGCAGGTGATGGCCAGCTCGAAGGCGGCGAGCCGCGGCTTGGCCAGCGTGGCGCGCACGTGTCCGGCGAGGCGCGCCAGCTCCGCGGCGGCGGCGGCTGCGGCTGCGGCGCCCCCGCCGGCGGCGCCCGGCTCGTGGCCCAGCAGCGACGAGACGCGCACCGCGCGCACCGACTCGTTGGCGGCGAGCGCCGCGAAGAAGGCGTCCAGCTGGTCGCGCGGCGCGCAGCCGGCGGCCGCGGCGGCCTTGTCGGCGTCGGCGTCGGCGTCGGCGCCGGCGCCGGCGTCCAGCTGCAGCTGCAGCGACAGCTCGAGCGCGGGCAGCGCGCAGGCGTCGCTGCGCAGCACGTGCGCCCAGCCCTGCAGCTCGAGCGACGCGGTGCGCACCAGCGGGGGCGGCGGGGGCGGGCCGGGCCCGGGGCCCGGGGGGCAGGCGCGCGCCCCGGCGGCGCCCACCAGCCGGCACACCGCCGCCACGTTCGCCTCGCTGGGGCCCGCCGCCTGCCGCAGCCGGGACGGCGGAAGACATGAAGACGACCGAACCCGACAGCGGATACCGAACGTAAACAGAGACGGGCCGCAGAAATGCTGAAACACCTGAACTGGCAAACTCTCGATCGTAGACGCCAATGGTCCCACGAAAGCGTCATTACTAGATACGAAGAAGTAGTATGAAGTGAGAATCTAGCAATATGTAACAGCTCTCTACCTATCGCTGCAATCTACATTCTGAAGTTGAGACTAGACTTGTGTAATGCTGTATACTGTCCAGCCATCTCACACAGCCAAGTGCATGCAGGCCAGAAGTTGATACGACCCTCTCCAACGTAGCGGTGCGATTTGGATGCTGGTCTACAGACCACGAGCCGTACTTGATTGGGAGTGCCGACCTACGCCACCTCTTACTGTATTCCTGCAAAATGATATTCCGAACAGGAGATTCACCGTGCCTTACCAATAGGCGGTTGAAAGTACATCGAGGAGAAGAGAAAAGCAATTGGCATGTACTCAATAACAGATTACCTCTGGGCTCCGTTCTTGCTCCACTGTTATTCGACCTCTACACAGCTGACCTGCCGAATTTGACCTGCCGAAAATTTCAATATGCAGATGACCTGGTAATTTCATATCCGAGTAAAGAACTTTCTGAATGTGAAGACCTAACAAACAGCCTTACTAAACTTTGTGAATATTCTGAGACATGGCGACTGAGACCAAATGTTTCTAAAACCGAGATAAGCCTGTTCCACCTCTCTAATCGGCTATCATCAGCAACGATCAGTCCACCATTCGGCCCAAAATACCTGCGAGTCACTCTGGACAGAACTTTAACATACAAAAAAACACCTTTCCGACTTGGTCAAGAAGATACAAACACGAGTGAACCTTGTGAGAAAGCTGGCAGGCAGTACACGGGAAGAAACCACATCAGTTTTCCAAGGAGCATCCCTTGCACTGGTGTACTCTGCGGCAGAATACTGTGCACCAGTTTGGCTCCGAAGCGCCCACGTAGTGAAAGTAGACGTCCAACTGAACTCAGCTATGAGAGTAATTAGTGATACAGTCCGGTGTACGCCTACTTCCTGGCTACCAGTGCTTTCAAACATCTGTCCTCCAGACCTCCGTCTTTACAACCTCTGTCAGCAAGTTTCTGAAAACAACTCAATCCCTCTTCATGACAATTTGCTATCACTGCCCAGGAAACGCCTCATATCTAGAACACCAGTATATGAAATGAGACTCTAAATGCTACCCAAAGGATTCGTCCAGGACGCAGAGTGCAAACGCGAGTGGCAAGCTACAAGAACCTGAAACCATGAACTTGTAGACAATCCGACAGTTCCAGTTCCAGGCTTCCACCAACCGAGGGAGGTGTAGGTGCAGTTAAACAGATATCGGACTGAAGAGGGTACGTGTAAATACAACATGCACAAGTGGGGCTTTTCAAGTGACAGTGTGTGTGACTGCGGTGACACCCAACCTATGAGCCACATTGTGAATGAGTGTCCAATCAGACGCTTCCCTGGTGGCACTGAGACGCTCAATCAAGCATCCCACGAGACACTCCGCTGGATCGAGACCATCAACTTTCCAGTATAGCCTGAGCCGTTTTAAAACTTGTCTACTACATATAATTTCACATGTTCATTTTTATATATATTTCTTTGTTTTGCTAAATGTGTATTACTATAATTGATGCATACGATAATAGTAAGAGTGCCTTTCACCCGGTGCACGTTTGACGAGTTGAGGAGTTAGCGGAAAGTGAAGGACAGAGGCAAGTGGTCGTCTTTCCGAACTTCAATGTTGTTTCTTCAAAAGTAGGAAAGTTAGTAAGAAAACCTAAAGTCAAGTGCGTTTTCTGTCCATGAACGAAATCCAGAGGTCTTCTTAGCCTCAGTGAAGGACAATCTATGCGTGAAAAGGCGTGGTGCTCATAAAATCCCTATACCTCTCGGAACTAATACATCGGATAAACTTGACACGTCGTGGAAGATTGTTCGATGTCTTGTCTTCCACTGAAACTGAAACAGAGCCACTGGAACTCACTTCAGCTGTTACCATACTTTCTTTGTCCTCGTTAAAGAGGTGGCAAATGCAAAAGGGTAGGGATGTATTAGTAGTAGGAAGATGGTGGCGCAAGGACACTGTCGATATCAAATTAACATTACATTAATTACATTGATCAATTAATCACCCACAACCCACCTCCACCTCAGTCTCTGCCCTGCTCCTTCCCCCTCCACACCTCTTCTCCACCCCATCCCACCACCTACCCTACTGGCAGGAATTTCGAATTTTCGTGGGAATTTCGAATTTTCATGGGAATTTCGAATTTTCGTGGGAATTTTCTTTGTCCCACAGCTGTGCTGACGACCAACCCCACCCCACCCGGGAATTGCCGGGAAATTAAGTATGGCGGTTCCCTTTCTGGGGCTCGAATCCCGATTGTTGTGGAAGGAAAGCAGAAGTCCATCCTTCAACATGTGGAAACTGTCCAGACGAAGGAGAGGAAGGTTGGTTTAGTGTACTTTATTGATTTTGGTTGGGAAATTGAAGTATAGATTGGTCCAAATTTCGTAATTAATCCTAATGTTCGGTCCTAATTCCACAACTTTATTCATAACGCTACACAAGGAGTGTCTAAAATCGCAAAATTAACACTGACATACAATTGATGTTATCCAGCTGGGAAAAATTTGCACAATATCATTCGAAACTAGTGGAAGACGTACTCAAAGTCTACCCTTCACTTACAAGTGGTTAGGAAAAAGGATGGAGTGCAATGTACCATCTTTATTTTTCGTGGGAATTGCGTTCAACTGACGGGTTGCTGGTGTTGGACACAAAAGAGTTTAAGCATACAGCTGAAGACTGTATCTGTCGCCGTTTGACGTCAGAGTTCACTACTGATGCCTCCACCTGCATTACTCGATAATCACCCTGCAGCCCAGGTAATGTAAGTCGATACACGCTACCACAAAAATGCTCATGGAAAATGCTTCAGTGTTCCAATTACACATCGAAATTGTCATGACGAAAAACAACACGCGTAAACAATGGGTCACAATGTATTGGGGGATTGGGAAAATGTCACTGCAATAACATAACTCCTGCAAAAACCGACCCCAGAAGATTGCATCACGTGAGAGGAGCGGCAGCCGCAGCCGTGCCCTCCTTGACGGGCGCTCACGAGCTAACCATCTCAGGGGCAGTCTTACGCTCCCCCCTACCACCTCTCATCCCTCCCTCTCCTCACCATAGGTTGGGATAAGACCTGTGTGATCTTGCTGCTGGTGGTCCACAAAGAGATTCTTCTTGCGGCATTGATATACTGCCTCCAGTCTACGGAAATCAGCCACAGGTAGACAAAAGGGAAGAACAGGATGCATCATGCAATATGTTAAACATATTTCTCGGAAATACTGGACCCCTCTGGAACAACGACAAATTTCGGGAGGACTCCCCAAATAGCTTTTTCAAACGTCCACTGCTTGGAGAACAGGCAGCTGTCACACCATGTCTGGGAGGAGAATCTTCAGTCCACTGTGGCATACCGCCCCCGCGCCCTCTCACCCCCCACTGGCGGACGAGTGCAGCACCAGGTCTGCCTTGAGTTGACCATCCAGGCATCGGCCCTTTGTCAACACAAGAGAATGCATCATCAACTAAACAACGTGAGATAATTGACGGCTACCTCAGGTGCAACTTACTTGTTCATCTAGAATGTAGCCGCACTGCGCAGCCCCCGGCCCCACCTGGTCGGAGAGCGGCTGCATTGGCGACTGTACACGGTAGACATGCCCCCAATGCCTCCAGTAGGCAGCCGTTCTGCGCTGGGGAACACTTTTATTTAACGTCAAAGCATCTCTTATTAGTGAGCATCTAGTAAAAAGGAAAATACAATTGTGACGATAATAAATGTCGTCTTTCTACGAAAATAGGCGCAGTCCAATTTCTTTTAGCTTTGTGAGCAAAATCGGTATAGTTTTTACGTTCGACTGTAGGACACAATTCGCATCTCTTTCTTCACCCCACATCCCATTATTTTACGACATACAACGAAGTGCAAAGAAAAAAGAAAACTACAGTACCGCCGCCATTTACAGATGACCAAAATGCGGAGGTCGAGCTACACACCTCCTGTATGTATTGACCCTGTGTAAAATCTAAAACGACTTCAACTATTTTCCCGCAAAAACTACAGTCACTGCAGAATGTCCTCATTATTTTGAAACCATCATCGCAGTAAAGAAAAAGCGTGAATTTAAACTCTGACGGAAAAACATCTACATTATGCGATTTATTTCGGTTTGATGGTCAAATTACGTGGTTTCAGAGCGCCCCTCAGGTTCAAATCAGTGTCTGTAAACAAACATTCCCGAAACCTGAAATAATTTTGCCATCTGCATCATCACCTTTGACATTTTTGCTCCATATCTCCTCTCTACCGACCTGTCTGTAAAGTTTTTGTCACCCAGCAGCCAATAATATGCAATAGTGGCAGATTCGTGCGTCCTAGTTTTGTAAGCAGTTTGATTATCACAGCCTGTTTCATGCAATCTACTCGCATGTTGGGAAAAACACTATCACTTCTAGGCTCCACAATAAGCTACGATTCAAGTGTTGCCTACTTTATAATTAGAGGTTATGCTGCATGAAATAACACCTGTTTTAGACACAGAATCGTGACGATAATAACAAAAGCAGTCATGATTGCATGAGAATAGATACAGCCGATTACTATTGTTTTATGAACAAAATCGGTACAGTACTGCATCCAAACTTTAAACAGTTATACAATTTCTTCTAATAGAAGCTCCTATAAGATTTTATCAGATCCCTCTCTTCCCATATATCGAAAAAATGTCATCTGTGTGTTGATACTGAGCATATCACGTATACATGTATCGATCCATTGGAGCAGGTGGCCAGTGGCTGAAGCCGCTTGCACAGACCTGCATAAAGTTTTGTCACCTGTACTGCAGGAAGACCATATCCAACAGACTACCAATCACAAGAGGAGGTTCCTCCATCATTCCTTCATAAGCAGTCTAATACATTGTTTTTTTTCATCTATAACTCATCCAAGTAGTGCACGACTGTAGCTTTGTACACCACCATACACTTAGTTTTTCTACCATGACTTCGAGATCTGTGTCAGATGCTAAACCAACATTAACACATTTCGATCCATTGGCTCTCACAGAAAGCCGAACATCACATGATATAAACTGTTCAGCTCCCATAACACACAGGCTGGTAGAAATAAAACAAAGAGGCAATGTTTCTCGTTGACAAAAATGTGGAAGACATCGCAACATATGGAAACTGGAAGAGTTTGCGGCATTGTAGAGCGTTTCCAACACATATCTGAAGGTGACGACTGATACAGTTATCTCATCTCCCACAGTGACGGGATAGAAGATGTCTCGATGTTCTGTTTCCAAGAGCACTGTTTTCCTTATTTCGCAGTCATGTATATGATTACTGTTCCAGTATTACCCATCGCCGGAAGGTGCTGTTCATAACATGTATGGGGTAGTAGAAATAAAAAGAGGTACTGTTATCTTAGTGGTGAAAAAATGTATAGGGCATCGAACCATATGTAAATAGGACAAGTCTGCCTGCAATTTTGAGGAATGCTTCCAAACAGCTGTCTGAAGGTTATGATCTCTACATTTAATCCCATGCTCCCCAGTGACAAGTAGCAGATATCCAATATTCCACCAAGGCTCTCTCCATCTCAACCAAGGGATGTCAGTCAATCATTATGTGGTAATCAACAGTGTACCAGTGGATGGATAGAATGGGAAAGATACCATTGATATGGGATGATGTACTGTGATATGCACTACAGTTGATAGCATGATCAATTTTAGCAACTTTACCAGTTATTCCGTAATTTCAGCACCAGCAAATGACACACAAGGATGTTTCCCAATTTCTGAATCATCTCTAAACCACTTCTCTACTACTTTGCAAGTACCATATACTAGATTGAGAATCCAGATAGATGACTGTGCAGTACGTCAATTCTGTCATATACTCCAAAGAATACCAGTTTTTCCGTAATTTAAGCTGATCTATCTGATGACTGTCCAGTATGTCCATTCAGTCATATACATCATATACTAGATTGTGAATGCAGATGCATGACTGTGCAGCATATCCATTCAGTCATATATACCAAAATATACCGGACGGTGTCCTATACTGATGCACTTTGGTTATCTATTTCCACCACACCAATCATAGTGCAGAATTTACATTACGACTGGCCATCTTTCCTGCGTGGATAGGCGTCACTGAATATTCTCACATTCACAGGATAAAGTTGGAGACTGACAGATCCCTCCCACATCGTCCTTGACAAATCATCCCTGTAACACGGTCGCCAATTTAATCTGGAACTGACCAGAAGTATGAGAGTGCTAAACCCACTGCATTCCATGTCTCGTCAAGGAACGGGGTGAGCACAAGATCTCTCTAGCTGCATTCGTGTCAAGGAGGATACCACCTCATATCGGTGTATAGTAGACATGAGAGTGTTGTGGTGATATAACAGATGGTTAAGAAGAAATGTGCGGTTTATACATGATGGAGTTTGAAACATTTCACGAAAATCAACTGTGCTATCAATTCTGAAATATTATTCCACTGTCTGGAGTCAGTACCAGGAAGGTACCGGCATGAGATAAATGAATGTTGAGCATAATCACACACTCCTACGGCTACGAAGTTCTGCACCTAAAAATGCTATATTGTTAAAGCCATATGGTTTCTGAAGTATTAGTCGCGTGGAATGCAACGCTCTTGATACTCCTTGTCCGATATAAGTGTTTGTATGAATGCAAATGTAATCACTCCCAAGGAAATGATGAAAATATAATAGTTTTTGCAACAAATGGACGCAACAGCTTCACAATCAGACGGTTTCTCCGTGCTATTTCAAAACATACGTTTTTAACGTTTTTGAAGTTGCGTTTCGTTTTGGAAGTCATGACTATTGAGTTTCTTTGTTGTAACATAGTTCACACCCGTTTATTTGTCGTTTCCATTTCTGTGAGATGTCTATGTGATATCTCGTGTGCTCATATTTACTTGTGACTTATATATTATGACAACTGCCAAGACTGCAGAAAGAGAATACTCATTTTACTGACCGGACAGACAGTTCACAATGTTGTGGAAAAAAATGCACGAGCGAGTTTTCAACACAGCTCACAATCTTGGCAGTCCAACACGATGGCCAGTTACCCACGACGCCGTTGCTGTTTCAGGCTGCTCTTTATTGTACTTATTGTCTTTGGACAGTTCAGTGTTTCTATTTTTTTTTCTCAGTTCAGTACACCTTCTTCCTGTTTTCATGGTCGATCTGTGTTTAGTTTTTGACGGGCTTTTCACTGGGCCATCTTACCACTAGATCTGGGAGGAGCGTGATGGAGAGTTTCCCTTGCCAACATAAGCGTGATACCCGACTACAACAGCCGAGCAAACCAGCCATAGAATAATACTGCCTTCGTACAGACCATCCTATGAACGGAACAACACGACTGTTCTGACATGCACTTTCAGCTCTTGGGATAGTATTACTAAGGAAGCAGTTGGAATTAAATTAGCAAGTAATCTTATGTCCAAGGATGGTGGTTTTTGTTTAAATTTTGCATTGGAATCCAGCTCTCTCCCTTAACAAAAACAGAGGGATAAGGCAAATGCTGTCTCACCTACTGATTGCTAATACTACTGCCGATAACACGCTGCGCCTGCCATCACAGCGCTACACGTTTTAGTTGGATTGTGACGTCATTGACCCGGTGCCAGTATTCCATGTCTTGGATTCTGAGATCACATACTTGGGCCAGTAATCCCTAGTCACCATGTTCGATCACCGCCATGTATTTCAGGTGAGAAATCTTGGACTCTGAAGCCCTACTAAGGTTGCGAAAGTATTCCAAGTCTCAGGCTGTGACTTCATAGAACCAGGACCAGTATTTCGAGTCAGGCATCACGACAATGCGTCGTCTTGCATTTCCCGCCAATTATACTTAGGAAAACAGCCCTGCTTCCACTGGAAACACACTTGCGAAATTGGGCTAGTTTTTGAATTTCCCGCCATTTTATACTTACTGGGTGGGGAAACCGCATAACGTCATCGATGACACACTTTGGCGACCGAATGCTCAAAAATGCCTAGTAATAATAACCTCAGTCTTTTTGCAGATGACGCAGTAATCTAGAATGAAGTGCTGTCTGAAAGAAGTTGCATAAATGTGCAGTCAGATATTGATAGGATTTCAATATGGTGCTAAGACTGCCAACTTGTTTTTAAGTGTTCAGAAATGAAAAACTGCGCACTTCTTAAAACGAAAAGACGTTGTATGCTATGACCACACTGTCACTTAGCCACAGTTCATTCGGCCATCTCAAACAAATATCTGGTAACACTTTATAGGGGTATGAAATGGCGTGATGACACGGGATCAGTCGTGGATAAAATTGGTGACAGACTTCGGTTCATTAGCAGAATACTGGCTGGGCGAATGCAGTCAGTCTACGGAGGAGACTGCTTAAAAATCACTCGTGCGACCATGTGTCGAACAGTGCTCAAGCGTGTGGGATCCGCACCAGATAGGACCAACAGGCGTTGTTGAACGTAATCAGAGAAGAGCACAGGTTTGCTTGACCTGTGGGAGAGTGTCACAGCAGTGAACTGGCAGACTCTTGAAGACAGTTGTAAACTGTCCCGAGAAACCCTACTCACAAAGTTTCAAGAACCACCTCTCAATGACGACTCTAGGAATATACCACAGCCGCCTACATATCACTCCCACAGGGATCGTGAGTATAAGATTGGAATAATTACTGCACCAACGGAGGCATTTAGACAATTGTTCTTCCCGTGCTCCATTTTTGAATGATTGAGGAGGAAGCCTAAGAACTGGTGCAGTGATATGTACGCTCTGCCATGCACTCCACAGTGGTTTGGCCAGTATAAATGTATATGTAGAGGTGGATGTGGATGTGCTGAACATGAACGACACATACGTCTGGACCAACCACAGAAAACTCCTGTGACCGAACATTGTCTCAGGGTAGAAGGTGGACTAAAATAATAACAAAACTCTCTCGTTGAGGTCTTCCTAGTGGGACAGCGTAATTGATGAAGCCGTGGAAATCTTGTGAACAGAGTCACAACGTTCAAACTCAGAACAGCATGGCATCCAGCAGTAGAAATACTGAAGTCCCAACGACCACAAGGGAGAAATGTTGGTTATACGAGGGACGACACCTCACTGCCGGCACAAATATTAGGGTGACAGCGGAGCAGTCGGTCGCACGCAAGCGCGAACGCGGCATCAGATTTTTCGTCGGGCGGGTGGCTTACCAGTCTTTTTCCTGCTGCCGCTCAGGAAATCTCCGCTATTGCCCAGTCATGCTCAGCAGTGTATTCGACGCCACACCAGATACCGTCCATTTGAGCCTATGAAGTGTTGTGAGGATAACACAACGACATTTGACGTTTCGTCCGAGAACCATATATACAACTAGTCCGTCGGGAAACCCTTAAGCAACACAAGATTAGAGTAATTAGAATAGGACCGACCCTTTTACGAAGTCATTTTCCCGCGACCCGTACGCGACGGGTACGAGAAGGAACCACAACGTACGGTACAGTGGTAATCACGGTCTGCAGTGCGCTTCACAGTGGTTTGCAGAGTATGTACATGGGCTGGCCGTTGTGGCCGTGCGGTTCTACGCGCTTCAGCCTGGAACCGCGCTACCGCTACGGTCGCAGGTTCGAATCCTGCCTCGGGCATGGATGTGTGTGATGTCCTTAGGTTAATTAGGTTTAAGCAGTTCTACGTTCTAGGCGACTGATGACCTCAGATGTTAGATCCCATAGTGCTCAGAGCCATTTGAGCCATTTTTTAGTATGTACATGGAGGGCTTGGACAAAATTATGGAGACTCCGCGAGAAATAGGTGATTGATCGTAAATGTAAAAGCTACCTGAGCCTGCAAGCTGTGTTCGCCTACGAAGTGCACATGTGCAGTCTCCTCCGTACGCTGTGCGTGTCAGTCGTGATCAGAGTGTGATTTATGCCGGGGCTCAGTGAATACGAACGTGGGTTTATTGTTGGGGCTCTCGTTTGGTGGGCACTTTCGTAGCCCGGGTAGCACAAGTATTCCGTGTTCTACGAGCCATCCTATCGAAGATTTATACTGCATAAAGGAAGAGCGGAAGCACGTCATCCACAACATCAGAATGCGGACGAAAGTGTGCGTGAATGATAGTGACAGACAGTCAATGAATCGGATTGTGATGAAAAATAAGAGGACGGCAGCTGCAAAATTCACTGCAGGACTGCATGTCGCACTCACAGATCAGGCCAGCATCAAGGCAACACGAAAGGGGCTCCATACGTAGGGAACTGCACGACGAGCTCGAATTCCAAAACCACTCAGCAGAAATGCAGACGACCGTAGCAGGAAAACTTGGTGCCAAAGTCATAAAACCTGAACTGTGGAGCAATTGAAGAAAGTCATTTGCTTCTGGCCGAGTTTACATTCCAAAAGTGGAACGTAGCGAGGGTTCTATCACGATTTGGGCAGCCATGTCGTGGGATTAAATGGGCCCTTTGGTTACTCTGCAAGGTCACATTACTGAAAAAGATTATGCAATCATTCTGGATGATCATCTCCATCTCACAGTACAATGTTTGTTTCCCAATGGCGATGGTCTGCTCCAAGAAGACAGGTCACCTCCTCACAGAGTTCGCATCGCCCACGACTGGTTTTGTGAGCATCTCCCATGGTCACCACACTCACCAGATCTCAATGTAATTGAACCTTTGTGGTCTATTTGGGAGAGAAGTGTGCATAATCGCTATACACCATCATCGTTCCCTGAATTTGCAGGAAGAATAGAACCATATTCCGTTGAAAATCATGCTGGACCTGTATCTATCCATTCCGAGACGGCTAGAAGCTGTTACGAATGGCAACCGTTGTCCTAAAGCTTATTAGGCAAGGTAATGTGTTGTATTTTTGTTGTTTCCATATTTTCGTCCACCCCCTCATCCCCCTTCATATACCAGGTGGTTATAATTAAAATGCAACTACTCACAGAGGTCCAGTGCGAGCTGTAATTATCGTATGGTAGCGAAACTAGAAAGGTATTCTAATTAAGCTGGAAAATAATTAGCTCCAATTTTGTGCACCGAGTTCGAATATGACCCTGTGAATCCAAGAAAGATCTATAGAAATGTTTCCATATATAATGGATTAGGAAAATGTCAAAAAATGAAAAACTCGTAATGATTTTGTTACTAAGCGTGACTATGAGCACCGGAGACATCGACGAAATGCTGCATCCGTAAAACGATGTGTTCAAAAGCTGCTCGCAGCAATTCTAGTGGGATCTGAGCAAGGTGTTCCTGTATACTAGCCTTCAGAGAGCCTTCCCCTAGCAAACGCATTCTTCTAGTTATCCACAAGGCCAAAATGGTTCAAATGGCTCTGAGCACTATTGGACTTAACATCTGTGGTCATTAGTCCCCTAGAACTTAGAACTACTTAAACCTAACTAACCTAAGGACATCGCACACATCCATGCCCGAGGCAGGATTCGAACCTGCGACCGTAGCAGTCGCGCGGTTCCGGACTGAGCGCCTAGAACCGCAAGGCCAAAAGTCACAGGGTTTCAGATGAGGTGATTTTTCAGGCCACGCATCTTTAAAACCCCCGGAGATAACACGTCTACGGAAGGTTGTATTAGGCAGACCTTTCTCTGGGCGAGTGGCATGAGGTGTTTCCACACAGCTGTGGCCTTCCAAAGCAGGCATCACATGCTGGATAAGAGGTCTCGATAGCGCGCTGACGTTACGGTACGCATGACAGACCCACTGGGTGTATACTTTTCAATGTATAACGGAATGAGAATAATAATACTTGTGAATCCACAACCTACACTCACATACGACAAGTGCTGTGGCTCTTCGCGCACAATACGCAGTTTAATAGTACTACACATTCTACAGTTCTGTGTATTTATGTACGCTGTAGTGTAAAACGTGCCTCGCGGCTCCACAGAATATTGCCTGAGCGCTCGTAATCAATTAGATCCTGCGAGAAACCGAAGAGCAAATTCAGAATGTTGCTGCAAATCATGAGATTTCAGTTGCTGCGCCGTCTAGATCTTTTCTGGATACGAGTTCATTTATTTATTTCATTAACAGAACAGAGTAACTCACTGCGTTGAAATGTCGGATGCTTCTGAATCTAATAGCAAAGACTTCTCATTTACGAGTGTAAAATAACCGAAAGCTTTCTGTAGTGTTGACCACGGCACAGGCAATTCCCGTGGCACTGCACGAGCGGTACCAGCATGCGGGGCGGGTGCTGCACGGTCAGGATAGGACGCCTTCCTCTTTCAGGCAACACACAACATTTTCCAATTTCATTAGCGTCATCTTCAAACCACTTAACGAAATCGGACACCTCCTCAGACCTCACAGGTGGCGTTGCGCTCTCGATGGCCACACCGTGCATCCACGTTACGGCTTGTCAAATACAGGCTGCGTGTCATGTCGTCACACAAACAGTGTACAGCGGCAGATTTATGCCTGCTGGCTAAAACTGGAACTAATTTTTTTTCTAGTGTAAATCGGCTCCATATTAACGCGAAATTATATCTACCAAGTTCCGCTCCGATGCGATGATTACAGCCGATACTGGGCCCCCGCTAGTAGCTGCACTTTAATTATAACCATATGTTAGTTACAAATACTATTGTTGTTATTATAAAAGTCATAGGCATGTGTCACACGTTGAATGTGAGGTGTGAGAACCAGTTATGTTTTGGAGAGTGAGTGGAGATACCGTAAGAAGTAACAAACCACGAATCCCCCTTCTACCCAAACAGTAATCTGTCTTCAGAAGTTTGATGTTTTGTCAGGAGTCGTTAGGCACTTGCGCTGTCAGGGAAAGTCCTATCGTGACTGTGCTTAGCCCAGAGGAAGGTAGCAGGTGGAAAGCTACAGGTGGCAGGCGGCAGTACCTGGAGCAGACTGAAGAGTGTCCTGGTGGGGAAGTCGAGCGGGCAGAGTTGGTTGAAGACGAGGTGCGCCTTGCGGCCCAGCAGCCCGACGAGGAAGCGCACGACGACCACGGTGGGCGAGTCGGTGGCAGCCGCGGGGGTGGCGGGGGCGGCGGGAGCGGAGGCGGCCAGGCCGGGCAGCTCGTCCAGCTCGCGCCGCAGGATGTTGGCGTAGTGCACGACGGACGACAGGTAGTAGGCGGCCAGGAAGTCGGCCAGGCTGCGCGCCAGCGGCGTGTAGTGGTCGGGGCGCTGGCCCAGAGTCATGCCGCGCCGCAGGAACCCCATCTCCAGCACCTGCCGCGACAACATCACAGTGTCCAGTCGGCGCGCACATCACTGTCTCAGTCTTCTACCGTACTTACTTCTAGCTATTTCTTGCATTTTAGAGGGGAATATCTGCACCAAAATTCAGCGCAAATATATACCAGGTCATCAAAAAGTCAGTATAAATTTGAAAACTGAATAAATCACGGAATAATGTAGATAGAGAGGTACAAATTGACATACATGCTTGGAATGACATGGGGTTTTATTAGAACCAAAAAAATTCAAAAGTTCATAAATGTCCGGCAGATGGCGCTTCATCTGATCAGAATAGCAATAATTAGCATAACAAAGTAAGACAAAGCAAAGATGACGTTCTTTACAGAAAATGCTCAATATGTCCACCATCATTCCTCAACAATAGCTGTAGTCGAGGAATAATGTTGAGAAAAGCGCTGTAAAGCATGTCCGGAGTTTTGGTGAGGCATTGGCGTCGGATGTTGTCTTTCAGCATCCCTAGAGATGTCGGTCGATCACGATAAACTTGCGACTTCAGGTAACCCCAAAGCCAATAAACGCACGGACTGAGGTCTGGGGACCTGGGAAGCCAAGCTTTACAAAAGTGCCGGCTGAGCACACGATCATCACCAAACGACGCGCGCAAGAGATATTTCACGTGTCTTGCAATATGCGGTGGAGCGCCATCCTGTATAAACATCGTACGTTCCAGCAGGTGTTTATCAGCCAGGCTGGGGATGATGCCATTCTGTAACATATCGACGTATCTCTCACCCGCCACGTAGCAGTTACAAAACCAGAATCACGCATTTCCTCGAAGAAAAAAGGCCCGATAACGGTAGATGTGGTAAATCCAACCCATACCGTGACTTTCTCGTCGTGCAATGGAGTTTCCACGACAGTTTTAGGATTTTCGGTAGCCCGACTTCTGCAGTTATGGGCGTTGACAGACCCTCGTAGCGCGAAATGAGCTTCGTCGGTCCACAACACGTTACTCAACCAATCTTCATCTTCCGCCATCTTTTGAAACGCCCACACCGCAAATGCCTTCTGCTTCACTAAATCGCCAGGTAACAGTACATGATGCCGATGGATTTTCTACTGATAGCATCGTAGGGTACGCCTAAGTGCCTACCAAACAGTAGTGTATGGAATGCCGGTGCGACGTGCGACTGCACGAGCGCTGACTTCCCCGAGCATAGACGAACTCGCTACAGTCTCCATGTCTTCCTGAACTGTCTCAGCAGCATTACGCCTCGTGCTCGGTCTGCCACTACGGGGTCTATCGTCTAAACGACCCGTGGCTTCGAACTTCGATATCATTCTCGCCACAGCTGCATTTGCCAATGGACCTTTACCCGTTCGAACCCCTTCCTACGGCGATAGGATCGTAACGCTGAACTAGCACATTCCCCATTCTGATAATACAGCTTCACTAAAAGCGCCTTTTCAGGCAACGTCAACATGATGCGACTGCTGGCGCATCTGATTCTCTCTCTCATTACAGCTGCTTTTATACACGATTGTCATGCGCAGTCACTGACGTTTTGCTGCCCAGCGCCATCCGTCGCAAATTTTGTGAACTTTGGTTTTTTCGGTTCTAATAAAACCTCATCTCATTCCAAGCATGTGTGTCAATTTGTACCTCTCTATCTACATTATTCCGTGATTTATTCAGTTTTCAAATTTATACTGACTTTTTGATCACATACATGTATACACAATTTGAAAAAAAAAATACATACATGTATACACAATTTGAAAAAAAATGCGACAGCCCTAAGGATTGTGTTCAGCGGACCAGGGATATGTACATACTAAGGGGTTGTCATTTCTAATGGACATTGGCGACCAAACGGCGTACAGGAAGTCGGTCTGAGCACATTCAGTGATATCTCTGCAGGCAGTAACTGTGCTGAATTTAGAGGTTAACAGTATTTCCAGCATTTATTCTAGGTTACAACCGTGCCCAACCGACTAGTACATACGTTGAACGGCTTCAGCCATTCAAACGGATTTGTATTGTGAGCATGCAAGAAGCTAAATGGGTGCATCGATGGGTTGCTGCACGTGTTGGGTGCAATATATCGGTGGTGAGTCACCGCAGTCAGCAGCAGTCTGTGGAACATCCCCACACCTGTAGACCAGGATCTGGATGTCCACACGGTACAGACTCGCGTCACTATCGACGCATCGTACAAACAGCAATGATTGACCGAAGGCCATCCAGTGACGAAATCCAATCACCTGTTGCACCTGCTGTGCCGTCAGGGGCCACTGAGAACCGCCAGCTTGCATCACAACAAAGAGCACGAGTACCGCTGTCCGGGCTGCTGCTTACACCGTAACACTGCCAAGAACGACTACTCTGGTGGTCCCCCGAGAGTCAGCTGCAGAGTGGAACGACCCTCTTTTGTTTTTTGGTGTCTGTGAGTGTGGACGTAGACGTGTATGGCAAACACGTGGGGATTGACCTTTTATAGACTGTATTCACTCACGACACTACTCGCGGTTACATTTGGCGTTTCAGAATTGTAAACTAAGCAGCGCCTGTTACATTTCTACAGCCATTTCTTCGACGGGAAGGTGACATGCTTCTTCACCAGGACAATATGGCCGCTGCTGCAACACATTATGCTCTTTGTGGTGTACGACAACTGCGCTGGCCAGCAATATCCCTGGATCTCTCTTCAATTTAACACGAATGGGAAATGATGAAGCGAGAAGTTACTCGTTCTCCAGGGCCTGCAAGACAGTTGCCGAACTGCAACGAAAGGCGCAGGATGCTCGGGACAGTCTATTGCAGGGTACCAATCGGCACCTTTACAATCACTTACATGCGAGAATACAAGCCTGTGTTGGCATCACAAAGGAGTCACACTGCGTACTGATGAGACTGGGCAGCTTTTACTGTGACATGTATGTAGCACTTGGTCTGTCACATCACTTGTCAACAAATTACCTTTTCCTTTAAGGTTTTGCACTATATCCCGGTAGTGTAGTTGTACTTACGTGACTCTAGAGAAGATACCCGAAGGGGACAGCAGTTGGGCAGAGAGGTGTATTTACATACATGACGGACAGAGGGAGAATGCGAGGCGCGTCGCGGCCAGTCTTGAGTACGCCTTTAGGCGGTCTTCCCCGCTTGTTTAGGAAAATGTTGGGCTGGAACCCAACCACCACATCACAAAATATGATAGACAAACATTTAAATACCGTACACGATATGCCAATGTTTTGGAGGCACATGTCGGTGTCCCCCTGGCGTTGTGGCGTGGAGAACCCCTCGGCAAGGCTTTATGTCAGGAGTACATCACAGATGACCTGAACCCTTAGGTAATACCCTGGTCCCATCTACCAACAGGACAACGCTCGTAAACACTTAAGAGCAACACCTCTTTATCTGTGCCCCACACAACACGTGCAACACCAGTCTGGATGTCGACTCGACTCATTCTGCATGCCGATACCAAGAATGGCATCAGCCTTTTACAACTGTACTAGACCGACATCTTTCAGGAGAGAACACAAAAGCTGTATGAAAACGACCTAATCGAAGCAGTGTGTGTGTCGCGACAGTATTGGTGCGTGCTCTTAAATTGCGTCACAAAACAGTTAGTTCTAGATGAGGAAAACCAACTACAGCGTACAAGTGTGATGACACACACACACACACACACACACACACACACACACACACACACACAATTTGGCAAACGACCAACGTTATCTGAAATGTTGTTGTTGTGCTCTTCAGTCCTGAGACTGGTTTGATGCAGCTCTCCATGCTACTCTGTCCTGTGCAAGCTTCTTCATCTCCCAGTACCTACTGCAACCTACATCCTTCTGAATCTGCTTAGTGTATTGATCTCTTGGTCTCCCTCTACGATTTTTACAGTCCAAGCTGCCCTCCAATGCTAAATTTGTGATCCCTTGATGCCTCAAAACATGTCCTACCAACCGATCCCTTCTTCTAGTCAAGTTGTGCCACAAACTTCTCTTCTCCCCAATCCTATTCAATACCTCCTCATTAGTTACGTGATCAACCCACCTTATCTTCAGCATTCTTCTGTAGCACCACATTTCGAAAGCTTCTATTCTCTTCTTGTCCAAACTGGTTATCGTCCATGTTTCACTTCCATACATGGCTACACTCCATACAAATACTTTCTGAAACGACTTCCTGACACTTAAATCTATACTCGATGTTAACAAATTTCTCTTCTTCAGAAACGATTTCCTTGCCATTGCGTCTACATTTTGTATCCTCTCTACTTCGACCATCATCAGTTATTTTACTCCCTAAATAGCAAAACTCCTTTACTACTTTAAGTGTCTCATTTCCTAATCTAATCCCCTCAGCATCACCCGATTTAATTTGACTACATTCCATTATCCTCGTTTTGCTTTCGTTGATGTTCATCTTATATCCTCATTTCAAGACACTGTCCATTCCGTTCAACTGCTCTTCCGAGTCCTTTGCTGTCTCTGACAGAATTACAATGTCATTGGCGAACCTCAAAGTTTTTACTTCTTCTCCATGAATTTTAATACCTACTCCGAATTTTTCTTTTGTTTCCTTTACTGCTTGCTCAACATACTGATTGAATAACATCGGGGAGAGGCTACAACTCTGTCTCACTCCTTTCCCAACCACTGCTTCCCTTTCATGCCCCTCGACTCTTATAACTGCCATCTGGTTTCTGTACAAGTTGTAAATAGCCTTTCGCTCCCTGTATTTTACCCCTTCCACTTTCAGAATTTGAAAGAGAGTATTCCAGTTAACGATGTCAAAAGCTTTCTCTAAGTCTACAAATGCTAGAAACGTAGGTTTGCCTTTTCTTATCTTTCTTCTAAGATAAGTCGTAACGTTAGTATTGCCTCACGTGTTCCAACATTTCTACGGAATCCAAACTGATTTTCCCCGAGGTCCGCTTCTACCAGTTTTTCCATTCGTCTGTAAAGAATTCGCGTTAGTATTTTGCAGTTGTGACTTATTAAACTGATAGCTCGGTAATTTTCACATCTGTCAACACCTGCTTTCTTTGGGATTGGAATTATTATATTCTTCTTGAAGTCTGTGGGTATTTCGCCTGTCTCATACATTTTGCTCACCAGATGGTAGAGTTTTGTTAGGCCTGGCTCTCCCAAGGCTGTCAGTAGTTCTAATGGAATGTTGTCTACTCCCAGGGCCTTGTTTTGACATAGGTCTTCCAGTGCTCCATCGAACTCTTCACGCAGTATCATATCTCCCATTTCATCTTCATCTACATCCTCTTCCATTTCCATAATATTGTCCTCAAGTACATCGCCCTTATATAAACCCTCTATATACTCCTTCCACCTTTCTGCTTTCCCTTCTTTGCTTAGAACTGGGTTGCCATCTGAGCTCTTGATATTCATACAAGTGGTTCTCTTCTCTCGAAAGGTCTCTTTAATTTTCCTGTAGGCAGTATCTATCTTACCCCTAGTGAGACAAGCCTCTACATCCTTACATTTGTCCTCTATCCATCCCTGCTTAGCCATTTTGCACTTCTTGTCGATCTCATTTTTGAGACGTTTGTATTCCTTTTTGCCTGCTTCATTTACTGCATTTTTATATTTTCTCCTTTCATTAATTAAATTCAATATTTCTGCTGTTACCCAAGGATTTCTATTAGCCCTCGTCTTTTTACCTACTTGATCCTCTGCTGCCTTCACTATTTCATTCTTCAAAGTTATCCATTCTTCTTCTACTGTATTTCATTCCCCCATTTCTGTCAATTGTTCCCTTATGCTCTCCCTGAAACTCTGTACAACCTCTGGTTTAGTCAGTTTATCCAGGTCCCATCTCCTTAAATTCCCAACTTTTTTCAGTTTCTTCAGTTTTAATCAACAGTTCATAGTCAATAGATTGTGGTCAGAGTCCACATCTGCCTCTGGAAATGTCTTACAATTTAAAATCTGGTTCCTAAATCTCTGTCTTACCATTATATAATCTATCTGAAACCTTCTAGTATCTCCACGGTTCTTCCATGTATACAACCTTCTTTCATGATTTTTGAACCAAGTGTTAGCTATGATTAAGTTATGCTCTGTGCAAAATTCTACAAGGCGGTTTCCTCTTTCATTTCTTCCCCCCAGTCCATATTCACCTACTATGTTTCCTTCTCTCCCTTTTCCTACTGACGAATTCCAGTCACCCATGACTATTAAATTTTCGTCTCCCTTCACTACCTGAATAATTTCTTTTATCTCGTCATACATTTCATCAATTTCTTCATCATCTGCAGAGCTAGTTGGCATATAAACTTGTACTACTGTAGTAGGCATGGGCTTTGTGTCTATCTTGGCCACAATAATGCGTTCACTATGCTGTTTGTAGTAGCTAACCCGCACTCCTATTTTTTTATTCATTATTAAAGCTACTCCTGCATTACCCCTATTTGATTTTGTATTTATAACCCTGTAATCACCTGACCAAAAGTCTTGTTCCTCCTGCCACCGAACTTCACTAATTCCCACTATATCTAACTTTAACCTATCCATTTCCCTTTTTAAATTTTGTAACCTATCTGGCCGATTAAGGGATCTGACATTCCACGCTCCGATCCGTAGAATGCCAGTTTTCTTTTATCTGAAATATTAACTGATATTGTCTTACGGTCGAGCTGTGTGCCCCCTATTTTCGTACCAAGTAGCTGCACTTGCTGCAAAATTGTTTAAACTCGTTAAATTCCAGTCTACATTATCTACATTTCAGCAAGTTACGCGAAATTAAATAAAATAAAAGTAGAAATAAATAAAATATTAGTGAAATAGTAGAAACAGCTATATTTTTTAGAATATTTGATTCTAGACAAGATCTGGGGATGCAGATTGAGTGAACTGATGAGTCATTCCCCAGGGAAAACACGTCAATAATTAAAGTGGCTCTCCTGCAAATACACGTGTAAATACGAAGAAGAATAACATTCATAGTAGATTTCAGTTAAGATTGCGTATCCGTATATTTAAGTGGTAGCAGCATGTGCTGGGCCAGCTCCGATCTCAAAGCCATTCCAGTGCCAGCGTCTAGAACATCGAGGGCCATTTATGACGGCTGTGGGAGAGGATACGACAGCTACATGTCACCCTTCCCAACAGAATCAAGCTTGTATGCAAGGCAAAGGAGATTCAACGTCTTGCTGATACGTGGGCTCAATCTGCCAATTTCTTCGTAAATTTGACAAATTTTGTCATATCTGAAATGACATCGCATATTTTCACAACCTTCCATTTCCTCCCGCCGTTCTGGGTGCTTCACTTTTGTCGCCAGGCAGAGCAGTCAAATTTTTACAGTTCATTTCGTACACATTCTGTCAGTCTTTGGCTCATATTACGAGGGCAGTTCAATAAGTAATGCAACACATTTTTTTTTCTCGGCCAATTTTGGTTGAAAAAACCGGAAATTTCTTGTGGAATATTTTCAAACATTCCCGCTTCGTCTCGTATAGTTTCATTGACTTCCGACAGGTGGCAGCGCTGTACGGAGCTGTTAAAATGGGGTCTGTAACGGATGTGCGTTGCAAACAACGGGCAGTGATCGAGTTTCTTTTGGCGGAAAACCAGGGCATCTCAGATATTCATAGGCGCTTGCAGAATGTCTACGGTGATCTGGCAGTGGACAAAAGCACGGTGAGTCATTGGGCAAAGCGTGTGTCATCATCGCCGCAAGGTCAAGTAAGACTGTCTGATCTCCCGCGTGCGGGCCGGCCGTGCACAGCTGTGACTCCTGCAATGGCGGAGCGTGCGAACACACTCGTTCGAGATGATCGACGGATCACCATCAAACAACTCAGTGCTCAACTTGACATCTCTGTTGGTAGTGCTGTCACAATTGTTCACCAGTTGGGATATTCAAAGGTTTGTTCCCGCTGGGTCCCTCGTTGTCTAACCCAACACCATAAAGAGCAAAGGAGAACCATCTGTGCGGAATTGCTTGCTCGTCATGTGGCTGAGGGTGACAATTTCTTGTCAAAGATTGTTACAGGCGATGAAACATGGGTTCATCACTTCGAACCTGAAACAAAACGGCAATCAATGGAGTGGCGCCACACCCACTCCCCTACCAAGAAAAAGTTTAAAGCCATACCCTCAGCCAGTAAAGTCATGGTTACAGTCTCCTGGGACGCTGAAGGGATTATTCTGTTCGATGTCCTTCCCCATGGTCAAACTATCAACTCTGAAGTGTATTGTGCTACTCTTCAGAAATTGAAGAAACGACTTCAGCGTGTTCGTAGGCACAAAAATCTGAACGAACTTCTCCTTCTTCATGACAACGCAAGACCTCACACAAGTCTTTGCACCCGAGAGGAGCTCACAAAACTTCAGTGGACTGTTCTTCCTCATGCACCCTACAGCCCCGATCTCGCACCGTCGGATTTCCATATGTTTGGCCCAATGAAGGACGCAATCCGTGGGAGGCACTACGCGGATGATGAAGAAGTTATTGATGCAGTACGACGTTGGCTCCGACATCGACCAGTGGAATGGCACCGTGTAGGTATACAGGCCTTCATTTCAAGGTGACGTAAGGCCGTAGCATTGCATGGAGATTACGTTGAAAAATAGTGTTGTGTTGCTAAAAGATTGGGGAATAACCTGGTGTATTTCAATGCTGAATAAAACAACCCCTGTTTCAGAAAAAAAATGTGTTGCATTACTTATTGAACTGCCCTCGTATTTATAAGTGTTCATTTGCAAGTCCTCAGCAGCGATACTTCTTCCTCATGGATGCTAATAACATAATGGTACAAGCCTGCATGTGGAAGACACGTAGGAATGGAGTCTGTGCGACTCTATGCTTGAGATAGCAATAGACAGTGCCTATTATTAGCAAAATTACAAGTGTCGTTGACGTGTAGGTTCCCCACGTGATGTTTCTGTACTGATATTCGCTAAACTACTGTGTTATAAGCTCAACTATTTGCTGTATCGAATTACGACCATTCTGTCCAGTGAGGCGTGAAATATTGAGTCGAAGGAAGCGTTCAGTTAGGTCAGGTTTTCTCCAGGAAAAATTTGGATGGGAAAGTCGGGTAAGTAGAGTAGTGAAAAGGTGGTATTTAAGGATGTGATTTTGGTAATGGAGCCGGATAGCTAGAAGGAGGGATGGATATGTCACAACGAATCCCACTGATTATTAGATTTTGCCGTTAGAGCTATATCCGTTGCGTGTTACTTAACCGTCCCCAGGTGTAGCACGTGCAGATGACAACTGCCAGTTCTGCCACCGAGAAAAGGAAATGTGAGCCTACCGTTTCAAAGTATTCGTTTTCACCTGTAATCACTTCCTAAGGACAATAATCTGCAGGTTTATGTGTGAAGAAGAGATAGAAGTCTCATGACCTTGGGACCACACACATCAAGTCTGTAGGACATACCTGTGACTGAGTCGGCTTCTCACTATAGCAGCTCTGTGGTGGAAAATAATTTTTAGGACTTCATGTTTGGCACAAATAATATGTAACATACCTTCAGTCGCACGAAATTCTTCAGAAGCGTACACCCCCATGGAACAGGATAGAGGTAGATGACAAAGCACTTTATAAGTCAATCCATGGCCTCAAGGCATTACGAATAGGAATAATTCATTCCTTCCACCAGGTGTACCGTTGATCTCTTCCCCACCGCTACCCTCCTTTTGAAGCAGCTGTCGGCAGTTCAGGCAGGCCTCTCGGGCCACTGGACTGTTACGGCACAGAATAGCTCGGTTTCCAAGTTATAAAACAATAACGGAGTTCAGCCACCATGACGTAAGATTGGCTGGCTGCGCCACGATTAGCGCGGACCAGGAAGCAGGGTGATGCAAGACAGAAGACAGACTGGCAGCACAGTCTGACAGTGTGCAGCTCTGCAGCAGCTGAGTGAGAGGGAGCACACGCAGCGGGAAAACAGAGGACACGCGGTGGAATGACACAAGAAGCAATAGCCACGGCTAGGGACAACACTCGTAGACCAATTTAAGTAGCTGCTAAGAGAGGTAAGGGTGGAAGAACAACGAGGCCACATGTAGTCATCGCTAGTAAACCACACCTCACAGAACTCTTTAAATACCGGAGCCCCAACTCGAAGTAGATGACAACAGTTCAGGTCAATGGGAACGATGGAGCCCGTGTCGACGACATTCCGTTCCGTGAGCACGTTGTTTTAGTAATTCCTGTCTCAGATCAACCAGCACGGTACCAGCCAGCCACGGAGTGCCGCAGAGCTGAACTCCACTGAGAACGTAGTGCTGCGTCACACCAGCCACTACTGACGGGAGAGCTGGCGAACTGCCAGCAGACCAGCAGCGGTGCAGCACCAGGTGCTGCACTCTGAGTGTGGGACGGAAGACGACGAACAGGCCGGCAGTACTGAGTTCGACGCCTGCCGCCTACACCACACCACGGATGGGGTGGCCCAGCGAAGAAGAGGCAACGAGAGGGATCGAGTACAGCCCCTCAGCCGGTAGCGGCCATCCACACTGTACCAGAATGGGCTCGGCATCCGCATCGACGCCAGAAGAACGACGTCTCGCTGGCACACAGGCTCAAGGACTGGCGCTGGGTCCGACAGAGTGTGTCCGTGACCAGGGCAGGAGGCAACCACGCCAATAGTGCACCACCCTTTGTTAAGTTGTCACAATAAACGATTCACTGAATAATCGTGTTTCCTTAGCGACACTAGCGCTTCCAGACGATTCCTGACATCGTGCAGAGGCGTCATTCGCTCGGCCCCTCTGTAGCACTATCAGAACCACGTTGTTATGAGTTGGTAGTTCTAACTTTGCGTTCACTGGAAAGGTCTTTTCAGTTACTTGGTATCGTGTAATGGATTCTTTTTTCTTCTCTTTCGAACTAAAGGGGTCACGCGACATTACCCATTGCCTGACATGGTACATTGGTAGCTTGGCCATCTGTTTTTGTTTGCCTTCCTGCCAGTCTACAGCTCTTGTATTCGCTGTTTTAGCATGCCGCTATATGCCCCTGAATCTCTTAGCAAACTTATGTACAGCTGACGTTTACACAATTTGAAAGGGGAAGACCTCATATGGTGATAATCTCATAGTCGGATGCATAGTTGAGCTACAGGCTGCCGCCACATATGTTATTTGAGCGTCCCACCCATTCTAACGACTATTCGCTTAATAACTTCACATTTTCCCAGAGATTTTGTGCACCTATTCTGTCCCCCATTCAGCTGGAACTCTAATGCGCTTGTCTGCACTTCCAAATCTGCAAATACCGATACAACTGTTTCATTAGACTGGACATAAAATTCCTGCCCTGATCAGTTTTCACTTTTTCCACTGACCCAAACTTTAAAACCCCATCAGTAAACATCACCTGAGCTACCGTCAGACCTGCTGATTTGGTGTGGCAATATAGATCAATACTGTGAAAAGAGGCGATTTATTGTCAAAAGTCTCTTACTGTCTGGCAATCTTTTCAATGCATCCTGTTTACACTTTTTCCACCAATAATTTTTCACAATGCATCATTCAGTGGTTCAGCAGCTCCTCTGTCCTGCTAAGACAGAGTCTGGCTCTGTACATTGTCAAGCAAGCATTCCAGCAGGACTATACGTTGTCCGCACTTTGGTGTACAATACTCTGTCCTCAGCGCAGAACAGAGCTTCGTTCAGGAACTGCAGACAGCTTTTGTCAGTGGCCCATGCTTTTCGCTTCTTGTTTGCAGAAATGCCAACACACTCCACCACGTGTACCTTATGACTTAATCTATCTGTATTACTGTGCATTTTCCAAGGATGGTGCATTAGTTCGAAATCGAAGCCATAAAGCTCACAGGGGGAAGGAGTGGTATGTTTAAGTCCATCATTTATTTTAATGCTGCGTGATCCGTTATGACCAGGCCCCAGCGGCCAGAGAGAGTAGCCATGTGTATGTGAATTGTTGTTGCGGGAATAGGTGACTCCTACTTTTGAGGAAGGACTCTCACGAATACACCGAACAACATCTGTTCTCAGACGACCGCTTAGCTCGAGATAAGAATCACACTCTCACCAGGTTTGTGTTGTACCTGGTCCACCCTGACAGCTGAGTGGTCAGCGCGACGGAATGCCGTGCAAAGGGGCCCGGGTTTGATTCCCGGCTGGGTCGGAGGTTTCCTCCGCTCAGGGACTGGCTGTTGTGTTGTCATCATCATCTCATCCCCATCAGAAGATTTGCACCAGGCGACCGGTCTACCGACAGGTGGCTCTAGACACACGACCTCTCCTTTCATTTTCATTGTACCTAACCGATTCTGGGAGATTCCACATTCATTCCTAGTGAGAGGACACAGCTTTTGCACAGCCATATGGATATTAGCACTATAAAATGAAAAAGGAAACAAGGCAGATTGTTTTCTATGCATGATGTCACAGAGTCGATTCTCACGAGTTCGAAACTAGGAGAACTTTTTGCAAGGGAGGTTGCTGCTTTTAAAATACTGGTCTTTATGTCACTGTGGCAGGTGTATTACAGGAAGATAAAAATTTCTGAAGATGCTCAAAGTAATGGAGGACATGTGAAGTTGACATTCCCTATCAGCAGGTTTTGCACCATATTTTACACAACACACTTGAAGGGCTGTATTGTGGCATCTGTCTGATTAATGGACTGATTAGTCACACTATTTTCCTGGGCCTCCAGCGTGTGCACCAAACACCTAACGCATCCACCTGGAGAACTTCCAATTAAGTCCAGTACAATCAAGGATGTGAAAATATGTCGACGTTATTTGCGTGATGAATACCTACATAAGAAGACATTTTGGGCTGTAAAGGGCGGTAGCCAAGAGAATGTGTGAGTGCATTGTCAAAAACTGATTATTGTTTTAGAATGATCCATTAGTGTTATTAAACATATAACTGTTCGTGTTATACCGTATGCAACTAATATTATGTTAATGTGAAGAAAAAGGAGTATACGATTTCAGTGTATTTTGTAGACCATCTATTTTTTTTAGAAAAGCATCAGTTTCTATCATTTAATTACTAAAATATAACATTAAAAATTCAATTTCTTTTCTGACAATCGCATTTGCGTCACGAAACACAAAAATGCCAATAACAATGTCATATAATGTTACTCTACAATTTAAGCACTTCTTCTCAGTTTCCCACAAATGTGTTGACTTAAGCCTCTGTCAGAATATAAAATTCGACTGTGCACTGTATCAGCAAAGTAAGGCAGATAAGAATGAGATTTTCACTCTGCAGTGGAGTGTGCGCTGATATGAAACTTCCTGGCAGATTAAAACTGTGCGCCCAACCGAGACTCGAACTCGGGACCTTTGCCTTTCGCGCGCAAGTGCTCTACCAACTGAGCTACCGAAGCACGACTCACGCCCGGTACCCACAGCTTTACTTCTGCCAGTATCTCGTCTCCTACCTTCCAAACTTTACAGAAGTTCTCCTGCGAACCTTGCAGAACTAGCACTCCTGAAAGAAAGGGTATAACGGAGACATGGCTTAGCCACAGCCTGGGGGATGTTTCCAGAATGAGATTTTCACTCTGCAGCGGAGTGTGCGCTGATATGAAACTTCCTGGCAGATTAAAACTGTGTGCCCGACCGAGACTCGAACTCGGGACCTTTGCTTTTCGCGGGCAAGTGCTCTACCAACTGAGCTACCAAAGCACGACTCACGCCCGGTACCCACAGCTTTACTTCTGCCAGTATCTCGTCTCCTACCTTCCAAACTTTACAGAAGTGCTAGTTCTTTCAGGAGTGCTAGTTATGCAATGTTCGCAGGTGAACTTCTGTAAAGTTTGGAAGGTAGGAGACGAGATACTGGCACAAGTAAAGCTGTGGGTACCGGGCGTGAGTCGTGCTTCGGTAGCTCAGTTGGTAGAGCACTTGCCCGCGAAAGGCAAAGGTCCCAAGTTCGAGTCTCGTTCGGGCACACAGTTTCAATCTGCCAGGAAGTTTCATATCAGCGCACACTCCGCTGCAGAGTGAAAATCTCATTCTGGAAACATCCCCCAGGCTGTGGCTAAGCCATGTCTCCACTATATCCTTTCCTTCAGGAGTGCTAGTTCTGCAAGGTTCGCAGGAGAACTTCTGTAAAGTTTGGAAGGTAGGAGACGAGATACTGGTAGAAGTAAAGTTGTGGGTACCGGGCGTGAGTCGTGCTTCGGTAGCTCAGTTGGTAGAGCACTTGCCCGCGAAAGGCAAAGGTCCCGAAATCGAGTCTCGGTCGGGCACACAGTTTTAATCTGCCAGGAAGTTTCATAAGGCAGATAAGTGCGATTTGAACAAGACATAAGGCCAGAGGTTATTCATGTCGAATTGGACTTCTGGAAGGGAAACAGTAGCATATCTTCAATGGATCGTATGTGAAATTAGACCACGAGAGAATCTATGGGAGGAGAACAAAAAATGATAATTCAGTTGAAAGAAATAACTAATTTGGTATGAACACTCTGGGAGAATGAGCGAAACGATTTAAATGATGTCATCTAGAGAGAAGGAAAAAAAAGCGAGAAATTGTTGTTTTAAAAGGGATAATATCAGACCAAAGTAATACTGACTATTATATGCCAAGAGATTTATGCAGTACTACATGCAAGGAATTGCTTTAGAGCACTTTCATGCATAGAAAGTGCCGATGAGTTATTATTCTCTCCCACGTAGACATAGTGAAACGATTATTATGCTAACAATAGGACATTAGGATACATACGAAAGCGTACACACATTTTTCTCAGTTGGCTTCCAAGATGACAACAGCCACATACAAAGAAAATGTTAGTACTAATTTCTTTTCATTACTAAGATACAATATCCTTTACAGGCCAGCCGAAGTGGCCGTGCGGTTAAAGGCGATGCAGTCTGGAGCCGCAAGACCGCTACGGTCGCAGGTTCGAATCCAGCCTCGGGCATGGATGTTTGTGATGTTCTTAGGTTTAACTAGTTCTAAGTTCTAGGGGACTAATGACCTCAGAAGTTGAGTCCCATAGTGCTCAGAGCCATTTGAATCATTTATCCTTTACACCATAAATTTTAGAGCGAACACAGAAACATTATAAGGCATTCCAAGTATTAAGTATTTATGACGAATTTGTTGGTGTTTAAACACGGTTATAGTAAGTACAAGCACAAAATGCAATCCCTACACAGATGCAGGAGACTGACCTCGAGCCCGTGGCAGTGCGCACGTATCTCAGCATCGGTGTAAGTGTAGCGGTCCTCCTTGATGCAAGAAAGTGCTAGCTTGCCGAACTCTGCAAGCAGCTTCTTGCAGTGGCCCGGCAGGTCGGAGCCAGGTGGCAGCTCGACGCCTCTGCTGTGCAGGCTGCGGCGCACGATGCACTTGAAGAGGGCGTGGTGCACCTCGAGGGAGTCGGCCGGGAGCCGCCCTCCCTCCTCCTCAAACAGCACGCACAGCAGCAGCCAGCCCAGCGGCCACGACGCCAGGGGGCGCAGCACCTGTAAACAGCACACAGAACGTGGTGTCCATGGCTTCATGTTGGCCGCAGCAATGCAACATGGGGTAGTGTTATTTACAGTGAACAAGTGGGTTGTGTTCCATTTATGACCTTCAGAATGGTGGAGAATTATCAGTCTATTTGTGAGGACTCTACCATCAATCATCATGTTGTCTTTCATCTTCATTTACCTACAGCTGAATGGAGGGTGGCACCCTGAAGTTTTTCGACACAAAGTGATAGAGTTTAATGTAGATGCAAGGAGTTGGATGGTGGCCAAATGAGACTTAAATTGAAATTTCAGTGCACGATGGTCTGTGGAGGAAGGACAAAGAGGTCACACTGCTCGTCTCATGAAATCAACTCCTCTCCACTACCATAACTTTTCTCGGAGGGTCAGAGGGGGGGGGGGGGTGCTTTGAAGACACTTTTTTTAGTTGTTATCACGCCACAGAAAGATGACTTGAAGAATACTGCCGTCATCATGATCATTGAGAAAGGCGACCATAGTGTAGATGGGAACTACCATGTTGTCTTTCATCTTCATTGACGTACAGCTTCTCTCTATAATACGATTAAATTGGCTTGAAATTATTTCAGAGAGGATTTTGACTGAAGTGGTTTCTGAACTTCCAGAGGCACAGCAGATATGATATTTTATGCTCGACAAATTCAGGAAAAAAACAGAGAAGTCTGTATATTTAGTTTTATGTTACTTGCAAGAAGCCCCTGATTCAGTACCTAGGTCTGTCATGCAGAAGATGTACACTTTGTATGTCCTCAGCATCACGTGGAACTGGTTCAAGCTGTTCATGATCGCGTATCTGGGCAGATTTTACACAGTAACTCCGCATAGGGTTCGTTTCCAATCATTCAGGGTTTGAAACAAGGCTGTGTGCTTGCTCCAACACTATTTTCACTGAATATGGCTGCCATGCAGTACGAATCATCTGGCGTGGAGATTAAATTTTGTTTCGATGGAGGTCTCTTCGTTCTGGCAGGATTTCGTTCACAAAGACATACCCAGGTGACACAAAGACGTACCCAGGTGACAGAACTGCAGTATGACGATGACACTGCATCTGCTGCTCTAACACTCGCAGAGTTACAACACTCAGTTAGATGGTTTAAAATAGCATATGATTGCTTTGGTCTTACTGTCAATACATGAGAAACAAAGGCACTAGGACAATCTTTTCCAGGATTTATTCTCCGTGACTTCAGTACCTCCATTCTAGACACAGCACTCTGGCAGGTTGAGCGCTTTTAGCATCTTGGAAGCATTTGTCTAAATGGTGTACCTGCGAACAAGACACTGACGGAAGAATTGGGGCTATCCATGTAACATTTGGACATTGAACACACAAAGTATTTGTTGTGGATTGGCAAGAGAGCCAACCCACTATGAGAGGAAGCCGAAAGGCACGTGTTTTAGCTGACGCAGGCTGGCGTGAGGTCTGGAACAGGACAAGGAAGTTATACTTTAGCAAAAAAGGACGTAGTGTTGGAATACTTAACTTTAATCCGTAAATGGTGAACATCGCTCTTGACGGTACATGTTTTACAGCATCAATAGTAACTGGTAATGGCGCTTTGCTAGGTCGTAGCAAATGACGTAGCTGAAGGCTATGCTAACTATCGTCTCGGCTAGGTCGTAGCAAATGACGTAGCTGAAGGCTATGCTAACTATCGTCTCGGCAAATGAGAGCGTAATTTGTCAGTGAACCATCGCTAGCAAAGTCGGCTGTACAACTGGGCGAGTGCTAGGAAGTCTTTCTAGACCTGCCATGTGGCGGCGCTCGGTCTGCAATCACTGATAGTGGCGACACGCGGGTCCGACGTATACTAACGGACCGCGGCCGATTTAAAGGCTACCACCTAGCAAGTGTGGTGTCTGGCGGTGACACCACAGTATTCATGGGTAAAGACCTAGCGCTGCATACCAAACTGGTGGTGTGCAGATGTGTTGTCATCTCTAAGTTAGTGTATGGCTGTTAGACTTGGACACCATATCGCCGTGATATAAAAATCTTGAGCTCTTCCACTGACAAAAATACGGTACATCTTGAACATTAAGTGGGAAGACCATGTGATCAGCTGTACGGTTCTTGAGAAAGACCATCCAAACAGCACTGAGGCAGCCATCGTCACTTATCAACTTAGATGGTTAGGTCATATTAATCGCATGGGTGATACGAGACTTCCCTGACGGTTTATGGTGAATTCTGCTTGGCAACAGGCTTTAAGGAGCCTCTTTCAAATTCTTAAAGGACCAGTTAAAAGACATCATGAAGACGACTGCTATAAACATTCAACTGTACTAAGCATATGCTGCAAACGGCTTATTATGGAGAAACTCTGCATCCAGCGTTGCCAACTTCTTTGAAGCAAAACCCCGCAGACATGAGGATGCCAAGTGACAAGCAAGAAAGCTCTGTTAGCTACAATCCCACTCTCCTGCAACCATTCTGTGCGACTTGTGTTGACACATGTTTCATGCCAGGTTTGATCTGATCAGCCACACGAAAGACATCCATACATTTGGTTGAAATGCTTATTCTGTGCAGGAAGAAGCTGCACATGCTTGGAATGCAGTTGCGGCAGACAAGAGATGAAAAGAAAGAAGGAATTAGGAATCACAAAAGTAGAGGAGGATTTAGAGTTAAAAACAGAGCATATTTAACAGACCAGAGGATCTAGGACGTCAAGATTACCAACAGTCCACTGCAGGTCGTAGCCAGTACTGGAGAGAGTGAGCAGCCTCGCAGGTCCTCTATAGGTCAATATCACACTGCATTGTCAGCACTGAAAAGATAGACTGAGACACGTGAGGTGCAACAAAACAGGCATGATTTTTATTCAGATGTGGACATCACTTACGTTAAAGTGAAAGTAGAAGAAAAGAAGGAACAGAGGTTATGGCTTGAGATTCCATCAACAACGAGGGCATTAGAAATGGAGCACAGAGATGGCGAGCGCAGTCCAATACTTACATTTTCAAAGGATCCACCTGAACAGTTATCTCATTGAAGGAAACCTGAATTGCGTTTTGTTGGATGGGGATTATCAAGAACGTGAGATCATGTTGGAACAACTCCGGCACATCACTCAGTACTGCAAATTACTCAAGAATGTCTTCGAAAACAGTTTATAAAAGTTACTAACATCATAATAGGATTTTAAGCTCTGTTCAAATGGTTCAAATGGCTCTGAGCACTATGGGACTTAACTTCTGAGGTCATCAGTACCCTAAACTTAGAACTACTTAAACCTAACAACTCACACATCCATGCCCGAGGCAAGATTCGAACCTACGACCGTAGCGATTGTGCGGTTCCAGACTGCAGCACCTAGAACCAGCCGGCCACTCTGGCCAGTTTAAGCTCTGTTCTCATTCATTAGCCGGTCGGTGTGGCCGAGCGGTTCTAGGTGCTACAGTCTGGAACCCCGCGACCACTACAGTCGCAGGTTCGAATCCTGCCTTGGGCATGGATATTTGTGATGTCCTTAGGTTAGTTAGGTTTAAGTAGTTCTAAGTTCTAGGGGACTGATGACCTCAGAAGCTAAGTCCCATAGTGCTCAGAGCCAATTCATCATTACCAGTATCATTCACGATTTTAAAAAATATTACTTCAGTCAAAAGTTACGAGCTGTGAAGCTTTAGTCGGAGTATAAAACTCTTCAGTGTCGTTTAGTGCCTTCTGTCGGAAATATCGTCAGAGATAAACTGGCAACTGCAGTTTGCAATTTGTCTCTGAAGATTTTCGTCACTAATGGGGAATGAATATGGGGGAATAGCCTTTCAGCCTCAAAGTGTTAACCAAAAATCGTCATTCTCGAAAGATTAGAATATCTTGCTAAAAATATGAATTTGTTAGTGTTGGATTGATAAAAAGTTTATCGAATTTAGGAATAACAGGAAAATTACACTCCTGGAAATGGAAAAAAGAACACATTGACACCGGTGTGTCAGACCCACCATACTTGCTCCGGACACTGCGAGAGGGCTGTACAAGCAATGATCATACGCACGGCACAGCGGACACACCAGGAACCGCGGTGTTGGCCGTCGAATGGCGCTAGCTGCGCAGCATTTGTGCACCGCCGCCGTCAGTGTCAGACAGTTTGCCGTGGCATACGGAGCTCCATCGCAGTCTTTAACACTGGTAGCATGCCGCGACAGCGTGGACGTGAATCGTATGTGCAGTTGACGGACTTTGAGCGAGGGCGTATGGTGGGCATGCGGGAGGCCGGGTGGACGTACCGCCGAATTGCTCAACACATGGGGCGTGAGGTCTCCACAGTACATCGATGTTGTCGCCAGTGGTCGGCGGAAGATGCACGTGCCCGTCGACCTGGGACCGGACCGCAGCGGCGCACGGATGCACGCCAAGACCGTAGGATCCTACGCAGTGCCGTAGGGGACCGCACCGTCACTTCCCAGCAAATTAGGGACACTGTTGCTCCTGGGGTATCGGCGAGGACCATTCGCAACCGTCTCCATGAAGCTGGGCTACAGTCCCGCACACCGTTAGGCCGTCTTCCGCTCACGCCCCAACATCGTGCAGCCCGCCTCCAGTGGTGTCGCGACAGGCGTGAATGGAGGGACGAATGGAGACGTGTCGTCTTCAGCGATGAGAGTCGATTCTGCCTTGGTGCCAATGATGGTCGTATGCGTGTTTGGCGCCGTGCAGGTGAGCGCCATAATCAGGACTGCATACGACCGAGGCACACAGGGCCAACACCCGGCATCATGGTGTGGGGAGCGATCTCCTACACTGGCCGTACACCACTGGTGATCGTCGAGGGGACACTGAATAGTGCACGGTACATCCAAACCGTCATCGAACCCATCGTTCTACCATTCCTAGACCGGCAAGGGAACTTGCTGTTCCAACAGGACAATGCACGTCCGCATGTATCCCGTGCCACCCAACGTGCTCTAGAAGGTGTAAGTCAACTACCCTGGCCAGCAAGATCTCCGGATCTGTCCCCCATTGAGCATGTTTAGGACTGGATGAAGCGTCGTCTCACGCGGTCTGCACGTCCAGCACGAACGCTGGTCCAACTGAGGCGCCAGGTGGAAATGGCATGGCAAGCCGTTCCACAGGACTACATCCAGCATCTCTACGATCGTCTCCATGGGAGAATAGCAGCCTGCATTGCTGCGAAAGGTGGATATACACTGTACTAGTGCCGACATTGTGCATGCTCTGTTGCCTGTGTCTATGTGCCTGTGGTTCTGTCAGTGTGATCATGTGATGTATCTGACTCCAGGAATGTGTCAATAAAGTTTCCCCTTCCTGGGACAATGAATTCACGGTGTTCTTATTTCAATTTCCAGGAGTGTATTTTCCTCAGTGAGTTGGCAGTGTTGTAAAGCTTAATTTCATATGAAAAACTTTTCTGGTATCGTCGAATTTACATTATTTACAAAGCAGATTTCTTCAAACAGTAATTGTCATCCTGAATATTTGCCTAAAACCCATTTTAAAGACGTTCCAACAGAAAGACTGATACAGACACTGACGGCAGGCGTATTCATATACAGAGAAACGTAAACAGGCAAAATATGGCGCTGCGGTCGGCAACGCCCGTATAAGACAACAAGTGTTCAATGTAGTTTTTAGCTCGGTTACTGCTGCTACAGTGGCAGGTTATCAAGGCTTAAGCGACTTTAAACTTGGTGTTATAGTCGGCGCATGAGCGATGTAACATAGCATCTCTGAGGTACCGATCAAGTGGGGATTTTCCCATACGACCATTTCACGAGTGTACCGCAATATCTATCATTAATCCGGTAAAACATCAAACGTCTGAAATTTAGCGGCTGGAAAAAATCCTGCAAGAATGGGACCAATGACGACTGAAGAGAATCGTTCAACGTGACAGAAGTGAAACCTTTCCGCAAATTGCTGCAGATTTAAATGCCGGCTCACTGGCAAGTGTCAGTGTGGTAACCATTCAACGAAACATCACCGATATATGTGGTTTCGGAGCTGAAAGACACTCGTGTACCCTCGATGACTGCACAACACAAATCTTTACGCCTCGCCTAGGCCTGTCACCATCGACATTGGACTGTTGATGACCTGAAACATGTTGTCTGGTCGAAGGAGCCACGTTTCAAATTGTATCGAGCGGATGGGCGCATGCATATGTGGAAACAACGTCATGAATCCACGCAAACTGCATGTGAGCTGTGAAGGCTCTGTAATGGTGTGGGTGTGGGGCGTGTGCAGTTGGTGTGATATGGGACCCCCGATACATGATCCTACGACTCTGACAAGCGACACGTACGTAAGCATCCTCTCTGATCACTTGCATCCATTGTCCATTGCGATGGACTTGTTCAATTCCAACAGGACCATTCGACACCCCACGCATCCAGAATTGCAACAGAGTGACTTCAGAAACACTCTTATGAATTTAAAGACTTCCGCTGGCCACCAAACTCTCCAGTCGTGATCGTTATTGAGCAAATTTGTGATGCTTTGCAATGTGCTGTTCAGAAGAGATCTCCACCCCCTCGTACTCTTACGGATTTACGGACAGCCCTGCAGGGTTCACGGTGTCGGTCCCTCCAGCGCTACTCCAGGCATTAGCCGAGTCCACGTCACGTCGTGTTGCCGCACTTCTGCACGGTCGCTGGGATCCTTCACGATACGAGGCAGGTGTACCAGTATCTTTGGCTGTGAGTTACAGCTAAGCAGCTAATTTGAAGTACCTGGTGACTGCCACCGACGACCTCGAGGAACCTGCTGGCGCACTCTGGCTTCTTGCTGGCGCCGAAGTAGGCGACGACGAGGCGCTCGACGTGCGGCCAGTGGAGGCCGCGCAGCGCGACGCGGCGCTGCAGGCGCTGCAGCAGGTGGGGGCCGGCGCGGCCGGGGCGCGCCGTCACCAGCAGCCGGCAGTCGGGCAGCAGCCGCCCCGACAGCAGGTCGGCCGCGCCGCCGTCGCCCTCGCCGTCGCCCTCGCCGCCGTCCACCACGACCAGGAGCCGCTCCTCCAGCTGTGGCAGGCTCTTCCACAGCGAGGGCGCCGCCACCTGCCGGAGTTATCACTAGTTGACAGCGGCCGGTGGCGGACCTTCAGCAAAATACAGTCCTAGGAACAATCTTTCACCTTGTGAATCTATTAAAAAGAGAAAAATGTTGCTCTATAAAAATGCAAAAATATTCTACCGAAGTTGTTCGACAAATAATTAGAGCTCTATATTATACAATGGCTGATGGTCTGAGTAGAGACAACAGTAAATACGTCATTTATTTTCACATGCCAAAACTGTAATTTTATGAGTTATTTGGGAACATAAAAGAGGATGTAAGGGAATTGACACAAAAAACAAAAAGTATTTTTCAGCAGAAAAATAAATGGCGTAGTCACTACTTAATTCCTCAAATTCTTCGTTCATCATTTATTTACAGTACCTCCAAAAATTTACTAACGATGAATAAAACAGTAACCAATAGCAAATACAGTACATAAAATGAACAAGTAAGTAATTGAGCATGCACATTAAT
Organism: Schistocerca americana; assembly: GCF_021461395.2. NCBI lineage: Eukaryota > Metazoa > Arthropoda > Insecta > Orthoptera > Acrididae > Schistocerca > Schistocerca americana. Next base: position 26,005,207 of record NC_060122.1, on the reverse strand, counting down.
AAAGTAAGAAGCATTAACATTTATAAGTTAAATCGCACAATATTATTTGACATATCTATATTTACTAAAATCATTAACGCCATCATAATGAATTGCAACAATTTGCATTCTGAGTATGCACCTACATGCCTTTTTAAAGTTTTCTGTCTGATGATGGCTGCTGCTAAGCTGAAACTGGTGATGGTTTTAACAAAATATGATTTGATCGACATATTGACTTTCAAAATCTAGTTATAACATACTCTATGCTGTAGTAGACAAGCCAAGAAGGACTGCAGGTCTGAGAACACGTGCTACATCGTTGTATCTCCTGAACGTGGATTATGTGAATAGCACCAGCAGTTGCCTGTGGCTAACAAATTCCATCCACTGTAGTGTCCTGTCTGGACTCTGGCTCAGAAGGACAGTGCATGCAGCACTCCACTACAGTAGCGGCTGTGTGGCGGCGCTGCCAGCCGCCCACGACTGACAGGCTCTGTGTGGAACAGTGCCCACAGTACGGCATCGCTACGAAAGACCTGTACAGGTTGGCTGACAAGCCAGTAGGCATCAGTAATTGAGGAGGGTTTACAGTTAATAATAGTGCGTATTTAACACATCATGGGTTTATTTACACAGGTGTACAGGGGCCATCTGTAGGACAAGAGATAGTGAAAGGATTTTGGATGTCAAGATTAGTAACATTCCACTGCAGATCGTGACCAGGGCCAGAGGGAGTGAGCAGCCTCGCAGGCTGACGGCAGATAAACATCACACTGCGGCGTCAGCACTGTCTGTACAACGCGTGGGAGGCTCTTCCCTGCTCTGGCCTCGGTGGAAGAATCGGAAGTATCCAGACTGTTATTGTTTTCTTGTTAATAGTTATACGTTACACATTCCTCCCCCTTCACAAAGGGCTACCTGGTGTCGTGATTTTACTATGATCAGGGCCTTGTAACTTAAGGAGCAAGGAGAAAAAACAAAAGTTTGATTATCTTGCATTCTAGTCGAATATGAAATTTAAGAACATCATTTATGTTAACTGGTCTTCCGAGGAGCGGTGGCTATGGTTTGGCGGCGTACCGGGGGCAGAACACAGGACTCAGTGGCCACCGGGCTGGCACTGGTAGGTACGTGAAACTGAGCTGAAAGTCATACTACTTGTACAAGCACAGTAACTGATCAGTTAACTAAATTATCGTCTTACAGGGAGGGCTACAAAACATTATGGTTTTCCACGGGCTCTTAGCTTTTTAGTCTATACAGGGAACTTGTAAGTTCGCAGTAACTACTCTGACTTCTAGATTTTTGCTTTGAGGATTACAAGAGAACATACTGACACATTAACAACAGCCAAGACAAAAGCATAGTTAAATGAATTATATACCTTCCTTGATTTGGTGGAAAAGTTAGACCAAACAAATCTACTTAATTGGTTAAAATGGCTCTGAGCACTATGGGACTTAACTTCTGAGGTCATCAGTCCCCTAGAACTTAGAACTACTTAAACCTATCTAACCTAAGGACATCACACACATCCATGCCCGAGGCAGGATTCGAACCTGCGACCGTAGCGGTCGCGCAGTTCCAGACTGTAGCGCCTAGACTTGCCCGGCCACCCCAGCCGGCTCTACTTAAGTCTCCATAATGGAAAGTATTAGGTTCCCTAAGTAGCTACATATTCCTATTGTCTTATTAGGTTCGCAACGAATTACTCCAAACTACGTCAGGGAAATAAGTTAACACTAGAAGTACCGGACTACTCCGCACCAGTCCGCAGCTCGTGGTCGTGTGGTAGCGGTCTCACTTCCCGTGCACGGGCTCCCGGGTTCGATTCCCGGCGGGGTCAAGGATTTTCTCTGTCTTGTGATGACTGGGTGTTGTGTGATGTTCTTAGGTTAGTTAGATTTAATTAGTTCTAAGTTCTAGCGGATTGATGACCATAGATGTTAAGTCCCATAGTGCTCAGAGCCGTTTGAACCACTGAACTACTCCACACCCCTTAAATTATCACGTAGGTCATTTCTGACCCACAGTACGAAATCACTGTTTTATTGATATTTCAGTGGTGTTTTGGGTGTCGCCATGTCACACATTATGTTCAGGAAGAGTCCAGTGTAACCTAAGGACAGTCTGGTCTCTAAAATGAATAGTACACTGCCAAAAATAAATTTTCAGAAATAAACGTCTTTTTTTATTTTAGAAAAGAAATACCTCAGTCTTTCATATATATAGTCTTTAATATATATATATAAAGTCTAGCTGGGATACGTACCCGGCTTCGTTCAGCGAGTTGATATGAGGTTGTGTGATTTTTGGAATAAAAGGATAAATTTTAAAGTAGAAGACGTACAAAAAAGTTAGCATAAACATATTCTAACTTTTCATTTTGTTATCCGGAGTAAATAATTCTTCGAATTTCCTACTCGAGAGCAAACTACGTATAGTTGACTGTGAGAGAAACAGGAGTCTTTGAGGTTCATAGCGTAAGATTTTAAAGTTTGTCCTTGCGGTTTGTTAATTGTTAAAACTGTAGGTTAATTTGATTGGAAACTGCACTCTTTTAGGCGGGAATGGCTGTTCAGTAATGACCAGCATTATTCTGGCGTTACATAGTAGTTCTTCGTACTTTCTAGTCATAAGTTCGTCTTCGATGATGTTATTCGATAGCTTTTTGACGATCATCCTTGTTCCATTACATAGTTTTCGTGAGTTGAGATTTCTGAGTAGTATGATCAGAGAGCTAGTTTTAAGTTGAAGGCAGTAAATGGCATTTCTGGTACTTGCAAAGAGTTTACAATTTCTGTAGCGAAGTTCACACTTTCTTCAACGTTTATCATGTAGTCGATGGATTTGTATATTCTATCGTCACCGGTAATTTTCTTCTGAATTTTAAAGTTGACATCGCGCACAATATTATTTTTAGTTGCCAAACTTGCCCTTTCAAATAGCAAGTCCCGATTGGTATAGTTGTGAGCAATGTTTGAATAAATTTGGTCGATGAGTTCGTTTTCAGCAGCGGCTAAGTTGCAGAAACCACTTTTTATTGAGGCCGGTCGTTTGGTCAGTAGGATATGTGTTTTCGCCTATTTGTAAAAGCTCTTGAGCAAAATGTTCTGCTGTTTCGTCTTTGCCGGCCGAAGTGGCCGAGCGGTTTTAGGCGCTACAGTCTGGAACCGCGCGACCCCTACGGTCGCAGGTTCGAATCCTGCCTCGGGCATGGATGTGTGTGATGTCCTTAGGTTAGTTAGGTTTAAGTAGTTCCATGTTCTAGGGGACTGATGACCTTCAAAGTTAAGTCCCATAGTGCTCAGAGCCATTTGAACCATTTTTGTTTCGTCTTTCGGTAGTTCAACCCTCGTATTTTTTGTTAGTCGCAGTATTTGTATGTGTGGCCAGAGATGTGATTTTTAAAGTAAGCATTCAACTCGTCTGCTGGTGGTAAGTTGTGGATAACTGGAAGTGTTTGTCGAAAATCTCCTGAGAGTATTAGTAGGGCTCCTGCCATCACTTCAGAGTTTCCTCGCAAGTCTTGTAATCTTCTGCTCATGCTTTTGAGTGATTTTTTATGTGGCATTGTGCATTCGTCCCAGAAGCTAATTTTAGTTGGTTTAGAAGTTCAACTCATCCAGATGCTTTTGAGATTTTACAAACCAGGAATTTTTCCTCGGCTCTATATGCAACGGTATTTGTAGGGCGGAACGGGCAGTTCGCCTTCCTTACATAAGTGTGGCTGCAGTGCCGGACGCCACTGGAGCAAGTGCGATGTGTTGTTTAGCACATATTTCTGCCAGCAATAGTTTTATTAGAAACGTTTTCCCAGTGCCACATGGTGCGTCCAAGTAAATAATTCTGCCAGTGTCGTCAAATGGTTCAAATAGCTCTGAGCACTATGGGACTTAACATCTGAGGTCATCAGTCACCTAGACTTAGAACTAATTAAGCCTAACTAACCTACGGACATCACATACGTCCATACCCGAGGCAGGATTCGAACTTGCGACCGTAGCAGCAGCGCAGTTGTGGACTGAAGCGCCTAGAAACGCTCGGCCACAGCTGCCAGCCCAGTGTTGTCGACTCGGCCAATGATAACGTTGTAAATTTCCTTTTGATTCTTACTGGGGAGTGATTTGTAGTGAGAAATGTATCGGAGTAGTTCATTCGATGGTCAGTTCAGGATGAGTTTTGTCGGACTTGGTGCAGTATGTCATCACTCTTACTCACTTTGAAGGTGTCCGACAACTGCATTCCACTGCAGATCGTGACCAGGGACAGAGGGAGTGAGCAGCCTCGCAAGCTGGCTGTAGATAAACATCACACTGCGGCGTCAGCACTGCCTTAGAACGCGCGGGTGGCTCTTCCCTCCTCTGGCCTCGGTGGAAGAATCGGAAGTATCCAGTGTTACTGTTTTGTTGTTACGGCCAATACTCTGTCACTTGTTCAGCTGAGGCAATGAGTGAGGCTTCAGGTAGTGTTAATTCCCAGTGGTTGTCGTATTCCAGTAGTTCTAAGCGTTGGCACGCTTCTCTGCATTTCTGTCATTGGTAACCGTCAGCAGTGTTGAGTTCTGGGAATTTTGTTGGTTCCCGTTCTTCGTCTAGCAACATCTGGAGATACAGGGTGTTTCAAAAATGACCGGTATATTTGAAACGGCAATAAAAACTAAACGAGCAGCGATAGAAATACACCGTTTGTTGCAATATGCTTGGGACAACAGTACATTTTCAGGCAGACAAACTTTCGAAATTACAGTAGTTACAATTTTCAACAACAGATGGCGCTGCGGTCTGGGAAACTCTATAGTACGATATTTTCCACATATCCACCATGCGTAGCAATAATATGGCGTAGTCTCTGAATGAAATTACCCGAAACCTTTGACAACGTGTCTGGCGGAATGGCTTCACATGCAGATGAGATGTACTGCTTCAGCTGTTCAATTGTTTCTGGATTCTGGCGGTACACCTGGTCTTTCAAGTGTCCTCACAGAAAGAAGTCACAGGGGTTCATGTCTGGCGAATAGGGAGGCCAATCCACGCCGTCTCCTGTATGTTTAGGATAGCCCAAAGCAATCACACGATCATCGAAATATTCATTCAGGAAATTAAAGACGTCGGCCGTGCGATGTGGCCGGGCACCATCTTGCATAAACCACGAGGTGTTCGCAGTGTCGTCTAAGGCAGTTTGTACCGCCACAAATTCACGAAGAATGTCCAGATAGCGTGATGCAGTAATCGTTTCGGATCTGAAAAATGGGCCAATGATTCCTTTGGAAGAAATGGCGGCCCAGACCAGTACATTTTGAGGATGCAGGGTCGATGGGACTGCAACATGGGGCTTTTCGGTTCCCCATATGCGCCAGTTCTGTTTACTGACGAAGCCGTCCAGGTAAAAATAAGCTTCGTCAGTAAACCAAATGCTGCCCACAAGCATATCGCCGTCATCAATCCTGTGCACTATATCGTTAGCGAATGTCTCTCGTGCAGCAATGGTAGCGGCGCTGAGGGCTTGCCGCGTTTGAATTTTGTATGGATAGAGGTGTAAACTCTGGCGCATGAGACGATACGTGGACGTTGGCGTCATTTGGACCGCAGCTGCAACACGGCGAACGGAAACCCGAGGCCGCTGTTGGATCACCTGCTGCACTAGCTGCGCGTTGCCCTCTGTGGTTGCCGTACGCGGTCGCCCTACCTTTCCAGCACGTTCATCCGTCACGTTCCCAGTCCGTTGAAATTTTTCAAACAGATCCTTTATTGTATCGCTTTTCGGTTCTTTGGTTACATTAAACCTCCGTTGAAAACTTCGTCTTGTTGCAACAACACTGTGTTGTAGGCGGTGGAATTCCAACACCAGAAAAATCCTCTGTTCTAAGGAATAAACCATGTTGTCTACAGCACACTTGCACGTTGTGAACAGCACACGCTTACAGCAGAAAGACGACGTACAGAATGGCGCACCCACAGACTGCATTGTCTTCTATATCTTTCACATCACTTGCAGCGCCATCTGTTGTTGAATATTGTAACTACTGTAATTTCGAAAGTTTGTCCGCCTGAAAATGTACTGTTGTCCCAAGCATATTGCAACAAACGGTGTATTTCTATCGCTGCTCGTTTAGTTTTTATTGCCGTTTCAAATATACCGGTCATTTTTGAAACACCCTATAGAAACATTCAGCGTTGTTCGGATGTACGGTGTATACTCGGACTCGTGCGTTAGTTTTCATCATTCCTGGATGATCTTCTACTGGAATTCCTTGTTTTCGTCGTTAAAAAGTGTTTTTTGTTGTGTTCCACATATAATAGGTAGGAATGTTGACATATAGTAATGTTTTAGGGAATGGATACCTTTGGCAAAGTTGGTGAAAAGCTATTAATGTTGTGTACTGAGGTGGTTTGCTTACAGTTTTTCTAGCGGTGTTTTTGTGAAGTACACACTCTGTCCATTCTACATATGTACTACTAGATTTTACACAGTTGGTTCGCATACGTGTATGTGAAAACCGAAAACCAGCCACGCTGCTTCGTTATTGTCGAGGCATCTTCTCATTTGGTACATGAGGATATCGTCGTTTTTGTTTTGTTGTTCACTGTCTTTAGCTATTTGAAATACTGCCATGTCAGTACCTTTGTTCACATACTTGCAGACATATGTGCTGAATTTAGCTGAATTCCAGTATTCTACTATTATGTGCGCTTGGAACATTTTGGATAATTGTTTTGTATGGTACTACGCATATATTATCTATTTCCAGTTCGTCGCTGTCTCGTTTTCGTATCTTTGCTGTGAAGCCATTGTTTTTGCGTGATCGTCTTCTATATTTGGGATAGCCATCAAATCCGGTTTGTGTGTCGTCCAAGTATGGTTTTGAGTTGTTTTTTTTCATTTTCCACACAGTTCCGGATCTTCTTGTGAATTGGAGAATTCAGCATGGATGATTTTGTTGATATCCGTGGGATGAATTCTGTAGTGTTGCCATACGAGATAGTGTGAGTGAGGCAGTTCTCGTTTTCGCCATTCGATAGTGTACATCGAGGATGTGTTAGATGACGATCAGTTTGGCTTTAGGAAAGGTAAAGGCACGAGAGAGGCAATTCTGAAATTGGAAGCAAGACTAAAGAAAAACCAAGACACGTTCATAAGATTTGTCGACCTAGGAAAAGCGTAAGACAAAGTAAAATGGTGCAAGATGTTCGAAATTCTGAGAAAAATAGGGGTAAGCTATAGCGAGGGACGGGTAATATACAATATGTACAAGAACCAAGAGGTACTAATAAGAGTGGACGACCAAGAGCGAAGTGCTCGGATTAAAAAGCGTGCAAGACATGGATATAGTCTTTCGCTCCTACTTTTCAATCTGTACATCGAATAAGCAATGATGGAAATAAAAGAAAGTTTCAGGAGTGGAATTAAAAAATTCAAGGTGAAAGGATATCAATGATACGATTCGCTGATGACATTGCTATCCTGAGTGAAAGTGAAGAAGAATTACATCATAAGCTGAAGGAAATGAACAGCCTTACGAGTACAGAATATGGATTGAGAGTAAATCGAAGAAAGACGAAAGTAGTGAGAAGTAGCAGAAATGAGAACAGCGAGAAACTTAACATCAGGATCGCTGGTCACGAAGTAAGTGAAATTAATAAATTCCGCTACATAGGCAGCAAAATAGCCAATGACGGACGGAGGAGGAGGACATAAAAAGCAGACTTGCAGTAGCAAAAGGTCATTCTTGGCCAAGAGAAGTCTACTAGTATCAAACATAGGCCATAATTCGAGGAAGAAATTTCTGAGAATGTACGTCTGTTGGTAGTGAAACATGAACTGTGGGAAAACCGGAACAAAAGAGAACCTAAGCATTTGAGGCATGGTGCCACAGACGAATGTTAAAAATTAGGTGGATTGATAAGGTAACGAATGAGGAGGTTCTGCACAGAATATTCTTGTGGGAAACACCTGTAAGGACAAAGGACAGGATGATAGGGCATCTGTTAAGACATGAAGGAATGGCTTCCATGGTACCAGAGGGAGCTGTAGAGGGCAAAAGCTCTACATCCAGCAAATAATAAAGGACATAGGTTGCAAGTGCTTCTTTGAGATGAAGAGGTTGGCACAGGCGGGGAATTCGTGGCGGGTCGCAAAAAAACTAGTCAGAAGGCTGATGATCCAAAAAAAGTGTACATTCAGCTTCTAACAGTTCCAAAGATGTGGTATTTATTAATGGATTTTATAAATCTCCCTTGTTTTTGTCGGAAAACTCAGGCTATGGGGTCTCGTCCTTATCTTAGTTCATCTTTGGTTTCTGGCCACGACGAGCTGCACACGAATATTATGAAGAAGTCAGGTCGTCCATATATTCTTATGTAGGTCATGGCATCTTGAATGTGTTCGTGCACGTGTCTCGAAATTCCATGTATGATGACGATAAGATTACCGTTGTTCCAATATCGACAGTGCTTCCACCCATTTGTGGTTGCGTCACGGAGGTGGATGTATTCTTCCATGCGTAGTTTCTTTTGATTCAGTCTTTTGTAAAGCATCTGCTTTTTCATACGTATATACCAGGAACTGTTGGAACATACAGCGAGGGTTGAGTTTGTGATTGTATGTTTCATTGTCTCTGATTATTAACCGGTACGCTTAGAGATTCTTGGAAATGACTTTTTTGTTTGGTTCTACGCCCGTTTCAGGTTGAATTTGATGAATTCTTCTCGGGTTATCAGCCGAGTGGTGGTGTCGCCTTGTCTCATCGAAACGTTGTAACAAGACGACGCCACCACTCGGCTGATAACCCGAGAAGAATTCATCATTGGAATACGCCGAGAAAGACTACACTCGCATATATCAGGTTGATTTGTTTCACATGAAAATGATATCCGTCCCCTCCGCGCAGAAATATTAATGGTTATATGGTTATTGGGGAAATGGGGGGGGGGGGGGGGGGGACATCATGTGAACAGTGTCTCTCTCTTCAATGCGTTGTAGTTCTCTTTCTCATTGTAAAATTACATCACGGCTTATATTTTCATTGTCCACAGTTACGATTGCGACTTCGTGTATCTGAGGTGCGTTAAATCGTAGTTCGTGTTCTCCAGGTGATCTCTTGTCTGCTCGAACTGTAACTTTATAATCACCAGAAATCATTCGGTCTAGTGGTGTTTTCAATATATCTCGGGCTATTTCTGTCTGAATCCACTGATATTTGTGCATCGTTGATCAATTTCTGTTTCTTTGTTTCCGATAAAATATAATTGCGTAGTGGTAGCAATGATCCCATGTTGTGATACATTTGTCCTTAGATGAAAAAAAAAAAAAAAAAAAAAACGTACTCGATTTCATTTCTGTTGGTGTTAATCGAAGTGACACCGAAATAAATCGTTTGTGTGCTTTTATATTTTGAAGAAAATGTTTTTATTCTGGAGTTTCCCTGGTCATATACTGTAAAAATTCCTGCGGAGGCGGTTCCAGTGGCGGTAATCGAATTTTTCTATTCATGCAAATAATCCTGATGTTTCTGTACTGAATTTTTTCGCGTAGCAAAGTTCACAGATGTTATTCATTTTTCCGATTACAACGTGCTTATGTTTGTTACATTCTTGCGTAGAGCCATATTGTAAAGCTTCATTTGCTAGGTTGTACTGTTCACTTGTCCTCGTCCGCACTTCTCGTAGGTTGATATTTTCATGGATAGCTTGAGTTCACAGTCTTTTATTGTAAGACTGTGTTGTAATTCTTCGAGTTTGTCCAATACAATGAACGGCACACGTATCACAAGTGATTTCCTGTGGCAAACTAAACCATCAGCCTGATGGCCTGGCTATGGATAGCCCACCGGCAGGCGTCTTAGCCGATATGTTCATCAATTCGCTAGAACAGAAATTCTTCAATAATTTTTATGCTGTCGATTTGGGTATTTTGTCAAATGCTTGGTACGTGGATGTCATTGTGATCATATACAGTGATGCCCGCGAAGGAATTCGGCATTTGTTTGAAATTTTCAATAGCCTTCATGAAAAAATCAGCTTCACCTGTGATTTGGAAAATAACGATCGTCAGCTTAATTACTTGGACTTCAGTATTGATATTGACAACTGCAGATTTTTTTCTGTATTTTTCCAACTATGTTGTTGTTGTTGTTGTTGTTGTGGTCTTCAGACCTGAGACTGGTTTGATGCAGCTCTCCAACTAACACAGATCAAATTGTGCCTGCTAGTTCAGTGCATCCTCATTCACTTTTCCTTTCAGCCATTCATCGTGCAGATGAATTCTTCTCGAGTTAGTGGCCGAGCGGTTCTAGGCGCTACAGTCTAGAACTGCGCGACCGCTACGGTCGCAGGTTCGAATCCTGCCTCGGGCATGGATGTGTGTGATGTCCATAGGTTATTTAGGTTTAAGTAGTTCTAAGTTCTAGGCGACTGATGACCTCAGAAGTTAAGTCCCATAGTGCTCAGAGCCATTTTCTTCTCGGGTTATCAGCCCAGTACTGGCGTCGTCTTGTCGCAATGTTTCAATGAGTTTCGAAACGTTGCGACAAGACGACGCCACCATTCGGCTGATAACCCGAGTAGAATTCATCGGTGGAATACGCCGAGAGACTGCAATCGCATATATTCATAGTGCAGTTTCTGTACCTTTGTCACCTGACACGCGCAATGAAAAGCTGAATATAATAAATATTGCAGTTAATAACGGCTATGATCCTTCGATAGTTGACAAGATCTTCAAAGGTAGAACTGACGCAAAAGCGACTACTTTACACATTCAGTGCTGTTTCTGACAGTAACGAACACAAAAATGTTTTCTCATTCAATTTCCAGGCCCTGTTTCTTATAAAATTCGTCGTCTTCTTATTAAAAATACTGATGCAAAGTTACTTTTTCCACTAACAATAATTTGCAAAAAAACCAACAAAATAATCCTATTAACAATCTCAAGTCCATAGTTGCTATTACAGACAATTTGGGAGTGTACAAAATCACTTGTGACATGTGTCCCGTTTATTTCATACGACAAACTGGAAGATCAGATACAAAGAAGATTTGTTGGGAAAAAGAGGTACTAATGTGCATAATATCGCTTTTGCTGATTATCTGTTAATTTCCGTCACACACCGAAAAGCGTTGAAGAAATTTCCGTTTTACATAGAGAAAAGAAAGGCCATATGTTCGATGTACTCGAAGAGCTGGAGATTTTCAAGCACGTTTTTAAAAACGATGGCCTCATCCTACATGACAGTTACAATTACGTAACAAAAATTTTTTCAATGGCTTTAATCTACAAGTTACAGAATTTCGATTCTTCTATTTTTACTGTATTTTCTACCTCTATCTCCGAAACATCACTTTCTTCGAATCTCATAGCTACCTTCATGTGGATGTTTTTTGGATTGTACAGCTGTTGGTATAAATTTTTATACTATTCTGTGCTTTACGTAATAGTAATTTCCGTAAAGGTTAATAGATGGTTCTTATACTTCATCTGCTCGACTACTGTGTATTTTCAAAAACACGTTAAGCTTTCTCGCAGAGTAATATTACGTAAGTAAGCTTTGTATGCCATGACAACTGTCATCTTATTAATGTCTTTTTTGTCACACTTAATTTTCTATGTGTTATTTTATAGGGCGTGTCAAAATTTCATTCCGATGAAGACACCATTAGCAGGTGTCGAAACCTAGCTCAATGAATCAAACAGTTATTTGTAACCGGTTGGCTGTGTAATTCCTATGTTTGAAGATTGTCAGCATTAATTGGTTCTAAATCTAGCAGAAATGATAAAAATATGCCACATTAAATAAATTTCGTAAGTTTTCAGTTCTGTTGCGCTCATTTGGAAGGACGTTTTTGCTCTGACTATAATAGCACTTCACAATCACGATTTTGTACGCAGCACACGATCGGTGTTCTGGCATCGCAATTTAGACAGTATGCAGTCCAGCCGCCCTTGTAGAAACTTATGATTCCACTGGCTATGTACTGCGCTGACACGTGCATCAATCTGCAGTTACCGTCAGTGTCGAAGAACGATAGCCGTCGAAATACGACTGCAGCGCAGTTACCAGTAATCGTGCAACTTCCCGAATCCCCAGTACATCAGGCACTGAACGCGCACCAAGTGGAATCCATACATTCTCAAACAGGATAGTAAAGTAAAAACCGATTTATATCTCCCACAAAATACGTTGATTCAACTCGACATTTCAAACACTCTGTCCATGTTTCCACTAGAACACATGCCTTTCGCGCTAGGAAATTTGTTCTACACCGTCAATAAGGTAACATTTTATCAACTCTCACCGTCTTTATCGCATCTGATCAAAGATTAAAAGAAAAAGCTGAAACTACTCTGGACAGAATGATCTCACTTTGTTTCCTTTTTAAAAAGGCAAATAACTGCATCGTAAATACATCTAATATTCATTAATATTCGCACTATAATAACATATATCCCCACAACTTATTCTCAGAAACATTTGCATGTCTCCAAATTTACATACGTAAACCTATTGAAGACTCTTCCAAAGTAACATGTACTATCGAAGTAACCCCACAAACATACCCACAAAAACTTAGCTTATAGTTTTTACGTAATTACTTTTTCTACTTCGCAAAACCAATTACAATTTTAATGAGGTTCGAAGATCTTTCCGAACCAAATTTCATGCAGACAATAATTACAATTACACTACATACATCACAAGAGAAATCCATCAATAACGGCAAGATTAACTCGTCTGAATAGCTCCTTGAAATTCCTCCCTCCCAAATCTTATGTAAAGTATTATTTATATTTACCTAATTTTGTTAATGATGTAATTATTTAAGTTCTGACGACCTCCTCGCGCGAGATTTCTGCGACCAATATTTCCGTCTTCCTTGCACTAAATTGTGCCTCCGTATCCTATTACATACATCTTAGATTCGTCAAATTACCTCTTACACAAATCAGAAATAACTCCCAAATTCTTAAAACTACACATTTCCTTTTTCTAAGTATAATCGCAGCTCCGTCACTTTTCGTAGCCCCAGCGATGTTTGTGACACAGGGCACTAGAACCTATAAGCATCGGGGGGTGGATATTCTGTGACAAGTAATCGTCCATAGCATAAATCACATAGACTTTCTATTACTCCAACTACTTCACCAGACTTCTTTTTTTTTTTGGTTTTCACCAAGATGCAGTCCCCAAACTTACAATTAATTGTCTTGTAACCCATCATGTCACCTTTTTCTTTCGTTCACCATTTTCTCCATACAAACGTTCATCATCATCTTGTTTTCGGTTGCCATTTTTACTTGGCATAGTGGAAATTCTGCGATCTCTGTAATCAGGAACTTAGCCTTGCTTACCGCCATTACATGTAATGGCGAGTACCCTATGGCATTACTTTTAACACTACTTAAGACGCCTTCAAACTATCACATAAACGCCGTCCACATAGTGTTTGTTGTTGCATATGTCCTTCATAGGCGGCCGATTTCTCGCTTATAGCGTTCACATGGGTTACTTGCTGAGTGATGTACTGGTATCTTTATATATTCGTCGCACTGATTGTTCATGAAATCATTCCAGATATCAGTAGTAACTTGAGATATGTTGCCTCTCTGGTTTTGTTACTTTAATAAAGAAATTCTTTTCCAGTTTGGCGATCAGGGTTTTGCTATTGGCTTTCCGTATCGAATACAATCTAACGAACTTTGAAAATACATAAACAACCACAAATATACGTTTATACCACCATGACCCGTTGGACGTGGACCGAAATTGTCTGCCGCGAATAACTCGCTAGACTTGCTAGGGATGATAGTTTGCATTTCTCCCTGGTGCACGATAATGCAATGTTTCAACCACTGGCACTCGTCGAACATGCCTAACTGAGCGCACACCCATCCGGTTGGATTGTTATGTGCAGATAAAAATGGCTCTGAGCGCTATGGGACTTAACATCTGAGGTCATTAGTCCCCTAGAACTTAAGACTACTTAAACCTAACTAACATAAAGACAACACACACATCCATGCCCGAGGCAGGATTCGAACCTGCGACCGTAGCGGTCGCGAAGTTCCAGACTGAAGCGCCTAGAACCGCGCGGCCCCACCGGCCGGCTATGTGCAGAAAATCCTTAGTGATCTCTACATACTTCTGGGCCCCGCAATGTACGTAACTTAAGCGGATACAGTCTGTCAGCTGCTCAACATACTTTTCAGCGACTCGCAGCCTCCTCATTTCCGTTTTTTCGTCTCTCCTATGAAATAGGAATTATGAGTTTATATCAGCGCAGTATCTTTTCATAACCATTGCTGTCAACATTTATTTTTAAAATTTTCAGTTCAGGGTCGTCATTTTGCCCTCGCTGCATGTCCTTGCAGACAGCACAAATCTCATTTTTCCCTTCTGCTCGTTTCATGTATAAGAGTCGAAACTCTCCACTTACTTCTTCCTCATCACTATCTTCTTTACCAACAGGTAGAAGTGACAGTGCGTCATCAAAGCAGTTTTCTGTTCCTTTTATATATCTGGTGCTATAGCTAAACTGCTGAAAACATCGCCCAACTCATAAGATGATCGTTTAGCAACGTACTGTCCTGCAGAAAACTTAGAGCCTTATGATCAGATAGCACAGTCACCCCGTGACACTCCAGATACAGCCGGAAGATTTGAGGCCGTAGTGAGAAACTTTTTTTTAGTGATGCTATAGCTGTGCTCACGTTTATTTAACACACAGTTGGCAAAAACTACACTCCTGTGTTCTATCTCACGTCACAGAAACACTTCTTGGAATAATTCACATCTGATGCTACAATTTGAACTGTCCATAGCTAGACAGATAGGCAGCAATATAGCAAGAGAGAATGGCCACCCCCTATCATGCCATCGATTACGTCTTCGATGATGTCTTCGACGTGTCATGGGCCCTTCCTACCTCTCAACCCTCCCCTCTCTGGCAAATGCCAATTGCCCTATGTAGAAAATGGCGGGAAATTCAAATTTTGGCGGGATATCCAGCGAAGTCGAATTGTGCTAGTGTGTTACCTGTGGGAGTAGGGCTGTTGTCTTAAGTACACTCACGTTCAGAAAAACAGAACACCTTTAACGACTAGAGATAGGACTTTCATATAAACCGGACATGTACGTTAGTATTTCTGCAGAAATGATTAGCATTTCAGTCACCTCGGTTCAGCATGTGTCCTGTTGCCTGGTAGGCACAGTGTTCGCCATGGTCCCTGATAACTTATCCCATGCGTGGTAGCATCGACGCGTATGAGGCGCGAATGGCGTCCTGTGGTATAGCTGTGCATGTTGCAATTATCTGGTTTCAAAATTCATCTCTGGTGGTTTCTTGTATCACAGTGCTGCAACCGTCGTTTCACAGTATCCCACACATTTTCGACTGGCGACAAGTGTGGTGATCTGGCGGGTTAGGGCAAAAGGCTGAAATCCTGTGACACCAAGAAGACACTGGTTCATGTAGCAGTATGTGGTCGTGCACTGCTTTGCTGAAAAATGGCGTCTGGGGTGTTGTGCACAAAATATATGGCTATGGGTCGCACGATGTCATTCACCTACGTCACACTGGTCACAGTGCCGTGGACAGGCACCAACTGAGATTTTTGGCTGCACCCAACAGCACTCCACACCACGAGGCCTTGAGTTGGCGTGTATGTCTTGTGCAAATGCAGTCACCGTATTGCCGCTCCCCCTGTCCGCGGCGAACCAAAATGAGGCCATATTTTCATACAAACAGAATCTGGATTCGTCTGAAAACACTATGTCATTCCTCTCCCTAGAGACATCGTTCTATGCATCATTGCCGTCTAGTATGTATCTGCATATTCGTCAAAGGTAGGCGGAAAAGTGGACGACGCGCACGTAATAAGCGGCGACGGACTGTCAGCCCTGAAGTGTACGATGTGTCACAATGTTCAACTGTTGAGCCAGAGCCGAGGAGGATGCAGATCTGTTACGCAATGCCATTCGGATGAGGCGCCGATCTTCTCAGGGGGTGGTCGGGGTGGTGCGACCTGACCCATCTCGTCTCGTTCTACGGCCTTCAATAAACCATTCTGCACACACTCGCTGCACTGCCGAAACACTCCATCCCACACGAGCAACAATTTTCCTGATGGATGGATCACATTCTCTCATTCCAATGATGCGCTCTCTTTCAAATTCACTGATTTGACGGTACCTGTGAGTCGACATGGTTCAAATGCTAATCGTTTCTGCAGAACATACTAATGTGCACGTCTCTAGTCGTTCGAGGTGTTCTGTCTTTTCTGAACGTGAGTGTATAAATTGGCGAGAAATTCAAGACGTTGCACGGTCATGCTGGACTTGGAATACGGCTCTGGCCCTATGACGTCACAATATGAGACTTGGAATACGAGCATCAGCCTAACTACGATGTCAGAATCTAAGACGGCTGACCTTAAATGCAAGTTGGCGACCTAACATGGCGACCAGTGGAAACTGGCGCAGTTCTATGGTACTATAACCCAACTCATAATTGTTGGGCTGTTTATAACAATATGGACTTTTGGCATACTGGCCAAGACTTTGAGATACTGGCATGGCTCTACTATGGCGTCAGAATTCGGAGTGGGTGGTCTGGATCGCACACGGCGACCATGGCTTTCTGGGACAAGCTCTGTGTCGTCCCATTCTTAGTTCTTTAACACTTACGCTGTGACGTCACAAACAAAGGATTTTAGTGCAGGGCCAGCCTGTCTGCTAACCTACTTGACATAGCTGATATGCAATCAGAGTCTTTCCAATGAGTCTTTATTAAAACAAATATCGGGGGATCGTGGGGGGGGGGGGGGGGGGGGGGAGGGACACAAACCAGACATCAGACATGACGTTCTCGGTTTATTCCCTTAAGTTAAAGACCAAACTGCGCATTGTTTAACTGGAACTCTAAGAGTATTGATTTAAAAAATATCTCTTCTGGGAGAGCTCTCTTTCTGCGGTCGAGACGTCCACTGCCGCTCTCAAAAGGTTGAACAAAGCTGTCAGACAACAGGGTCGCTGTGTCACCTAAGACAAAAGAGTCCAACAGCTGGTAGTCATCCCACCTGCCATCAGTGACAGCTCTGGGCAGAGGATGCACCATGCACATCATGCGCCAACTACCAATTAGATAACCCAAATTAAAATGGAGTATAGAACCTCCAATTCCAAAAGCTACAGTGGACACTTTTGTAGTGGCTTTCAAGCGAAACAAAGAACGTGTTAAGCTGATACATTTGTAAAATAGACCAAAAAATAAATTGTGTGTGGTATGGCTACCAACATTACAGAGCCATTGTCTTCCTTATTGTTAGTTTCATCACCCTCAGACCATATGAATTAGGGTGGACTGTCAAGAACATTTGTAAAAATGTAATATGCACATGAAAAATGATTTACTAATTAAATTAAAAAATTAAGATGGACATCTGAAGAAGGCAAATTTTAAAAACACATCACAGAATGGTGAAATTCTTCTAGGAAAAACACACTGAAGCACTGCACTTTCACTTAAAATCTGAATGATCTTCTCTGGGAGAAAAGTATTTTGAGAGGAGAGAATATGTGCCATAGAGCTGAGAAGCAGGGGAAGCTATGGAGATGATGGTATGCACAGAAGTGGATAGTTCAAAGACAGAAGTTGGAAAAAATTGAGGGTGGGGAATGCTTTGGTGTACGGGAAGGATAATGATAATGACAGGGATGTCATGGGGATAGGTGGACAGTGATAGAGAGACAGGTGCCCTGATGTGGAGTGCGACAGCTGGGAAAGAGTTAAAGTTGGTAAGTGAGAGAGGGAGTTGGTTGAAGCTGGAATGTGATAGTATATGGAGTGAGTGTAGATGCGGAGATGGAGAGGTGTGTTTGTGAAAGCATATCAGCATACCAGGTTTGGTATGTTGGATAAAGGGGTTATTGGAATCTTCTTTGCCGTTAGTATAGAAGATGCAGAGGTGTTTGTTGTGAATGAAGAGGGGTGGGAATTATATAAGACTGTAGAAGATATATGTGGAATAAAGTAAACACATGCAAAAAGTGAGAGAGTGGATGGTGTTCGGGATTTGGAGGGACTTATAGAACTTTGGCAGGCCAAAGATCCATGCAACATTTGCATTGCAGAAGATGGGTTAAATCAGGGTTTTGTAAGTGTGGCGGTAGAGGGTTGTAATCCTCAAGTTGGGCATGTTAGTAGTATTAACAGATTTTGTCTGTTGTGGTCTTTCTCTTGGATGGTTAGTAGGTAAGGTTTCCACTTGAGTAGCAGTTGAGCGGCCTGTAAACCAAACATCATCATCATCATCATCACCACTTGAGTAGTGGGTCAAGGGTTAGTCCAATAAAATTTAGTGTGTTATTTAAGTGGATAGGACAGTCGTAAATTATAAAGTAGAAGTCATGGAGGTGGAAGGTGCAGGTGGTTCATCCTATAATTATTGGCCAGGTTTTGGAGTGGTTATCTTGAGGTGGCATTGGTTACACCAGGAGATAAACGGATTGATGTGAATCTGGTGGGATCGTTAGGATTTCTGAAGAGAAGGGTAGAGGGTGAGGTAATTGATGTCATCAGTACCCTGAAGGAGGTGGACAGGTGGGAGTAGTTCGTTCATATCTGCAGTGTGGAGGAGATAAAAGAGAGGTGAGAAAGAGGCGTGGGGTACTCCTGCAGTGGGATGGAAGGTGCAGGACTTGGTATCATTAACAGTGACAAAGGATGGGCGATTATATAGGAAGGCTGTAATAAAGCGGACATAGTTAATTGGAAGCGCATATGTCTAGAATTTGGAAAGCAGACCAGAAAGCCACACATGGTCATAGGCTTTCTCTATGTGGAGGGAGACAAAAATAGCGGATTTATGAGAGTTGACTTTATGGGATAGGAGAAGGGTGTGGCACAGGAGCTCATTATCATAGGAGAAATTGGGATGGAAGCCCTACTGGTTAATGGCAATGAGGTGGTGTTCATTCAAGTGTTGGTGGATGTGTTTGGAGACAATGAATTCGAAAAACTTGCTAAACATTGAGGTGAGGCAGATGGGATGATAGGATGAGGTATCAGTAGTGGATTTATGGGATTTGAGGAAACGTAATATTTTGAGGTTTTGCACATGGGGTGATAGGAGGAGGTATCAGTAGTGGGTTTATGGGGTTAAGTAAGATTTTGGAGGTTTTCCACAGATCAAGTTAATAGCCTGTGGAAAGGATAGTAGTGTAAAGAGTTGCAAGGGTGACAAGAGAGGATAAAGGGCATTCTTAAAGTGTCAACAGGTGATGCAGTCGTGGCCAGGGGCTGTGTTGCGTTTTCTGTGAAGTATTTGTTTTATGTGACGTGCTTTGATTGCTGTATTTAATTCTGTTTGTGGCATATTGTTAAAGTTCTGGAAGCTGGGAGCCAGGGCTGGGACAGCAACATTAGTATGTTTGTGGATGATACAGAACAGGGAGTATTCAAAATGAGAGTCATCAGGGATGGAGATGTCAGAGAGATTGTGTGGAATGCGCTTAGCTCCAGTTTCCAGATAAGGGATAGTTGTTGTGGGGGAGCAGGTTCAAGGTATGAGATTATAGCCAGTGAATCGATGGAATACTGTCCAGTACTTGGGACATGTTTGTGGGGAGTGTGGTGTTGAGTCTCGTACAAGTTTGGCGCCAGGTCCAACGTTTTTTGCATTTAATAAGCTCCTTATGTGACTCTGTATTTGCTGGTGGCATGTGAATAGATCCCAATCTTGAGTTTACATGAAGGAGTGGTACATGCGATGGGGCTTTCGAAGAAGGAATAGGGCTTGTGGGGGAGGGTGCATGAGTGAGGATATATGGTCCTAGTAGGATTGTGAGAGGATATGGGGTCTGAGAAGATCTGCTAGAGGAAGGATGTGGCATGAGTGATATCATCAGGATACTGGGTGGTCAGTGATTGGCTTCCAACCTGGGTTTCTGTGGAGTCCCTGTAGGCATTCCATTAGCACAGGAATAGTCTTGGGATTGGGTGCATAGGGATGAGGTTGCATATAGGAGATGGTAAGGAGTATGGCTGGGTGATCACTTCCAACTGGATCGAGTACTTCTGCAGTGAGGGTATCAAAGAGTTTGGGAGGTGCTAGGACGATATCTGGTGGGGGGGGGGGGGGGTTGCTTTCAGGAGGCGTGGTGTGGACTGGGAACAATGTCACTTTGCAAGGAGATGGCAAACTAGCACTGCCACTGGAGTTCTGCAGGGGATCGACTCTGGATGTTGAGGTCCCATGACAATAATGTAGGTGAAAAAATTTCCACCTATGCGGACAGGGAAGTGATGGGGTGACCTGTTTAGGTTGGATATAGATGGTGCCATAGTTAAGGTGTGGAAAAAGAGGGTAAGTATAAGGTGTCTGGTGAGAGAATGATATATGTTTTATGGCCAAACAGGGACATTCTTGTGGCTACCAATTGCAACCTCACCTCTGGGTAGAGGTTACGGATATAGGCAGAGGCTCAGTTGTCATGATAGGGTTGGAGGAAGGCTTCATTAAGGAAAAGGTATGGAAACTGTGTTGGGACAAGGTATACATTAAAAGATGTTTATTGGTGCGAAGGGAATTGATGTTATGGTACATGATTTTGTAGTGCTGCCGCACTATCATAAGGAAGTAAAAATGGTATTTGTGGGCGAGGACTAGATGGAGCTTAGACTAGGGTGTCGAGGCAGGTGAAGAGGAAGTAGACCTTGTTGTGGGAGTAGGTGGTTTGGGTGTTGAGATGAAAGACAAAGTGGGTATCGAGCGAGATTTGTTGAAGGATGTGTGGACGTTGGAACGGATGAATGTTTTGGAGACGATTGTCATGAATTTTATGGTGTCTTCAGCAGTGGGGGTTGGGTGGAGGGAATTGTTAGGATGAATGGGAGTATCAGCGGTATGTACTGGGACAGTGAGTTCCGGCTTGGTTGATTCACACTTGGCTTTGCATTTAACAGAATAGGGTGGGGGTGGGGGGGGGGGGGAGGTGGAGTCATTGTAGGTGTTGCAGGTAGGAGAAGAAGTGAGGTTAGGGCACCGTTTAAGGAAATAGTCTTTGCAGACTGGACAAGTGAGTGCGTTTTATAATCGGCGAATAGGTGATCATTGAAATAAAGACACATTGGACAGTTGCAGGACTGAGGATGGGGTTTGCCGGCCGAAGTGGCCGTGCGGTTAAAGGCGCTGCAGTCTGGAACTGCAGGACCGCTACGGTCGCAGGTGCGAATCCTGCCTCGGGCATGGATGTTTGTGATGTCCTTAGGTTAGTTAGGTTTAACTAGTTCTCAGTTCTAGGGGTCTAATGACCTCAGCAGTTGAGTCCCATAGTGCTCAGAGCCATTTTTTTTTAGGATGGGGTTTGGAAGGTTCGACCTTACGGTGGCGGTGGTACATGAAGCACACAGGTGTGAAACACGAGACTGACAGAGTCCTACGCCAGCCAGAGGGTGTAACATGCAGTAAATAGCCCCCACCACGCTCTCTCAGCATGAGGGGAAAGCTTCGCATTTACTCAAATAGACTACAGTTACATGATTCCCAGTGTGTAGCGCACGAGGTCCGTGGCTAGTGGCCGTCCGAGAGCGTACCCTCTGCATGCAGTCCAATCGACTTTTCTGTACTTTTAGATCTAAGTGGCTGCTATTCAGCTTTAGACCGGTGGACATTTGATATGAGCTAAATGTATTATTTATTTATTTATCGTATGGCAATATTTCTCTGCCTCGTGATGACTGGGTGTTGTGTGATGTCCTTAGGTTAGTTAGGTTTAAATAGTTCTAAGTTCTACGGGACTGATGACCATAGATGATAAGTCCCATAGTGCTCAGAGCCATTTGAACCATTTTTTTTGTATGGCAATACAGACACATAAGAAACAAACAGACAAATCACTAATATAACAAACGTTAATAATTGTAAACCAACATTACTAATATAACAAAGTTTACAGATTACAAACAAACATCAAGTCTATTAATATAATCTATCGACTCTGGAGTTGCGAGCAGGAAGTCGTCGGGGCTCCCATTATAGGCTCTTCTGGAACACTCTTCAACAATGTGGCTGATGGTCTGACTTCCTCCGCAGTCACACTGAGGGGATGGTATTTTACCCCATTTATACAGGGAGTAAGCACATCTGTCATGACGAGTTCTAATGCTATTTAGAGTGGACCACGTTTTGTGTGGTAGGTCAAAACCAGGTGGCTTTTGTGTGATGCAAGTCATGTTATGATTTTGCCATGCGTTCCATTTTTCAGACCATGTGTTTGTGATACTGAAACCTTCTTGTACACAGTTCCTTGCTGTTCTTGCTGGCGGGTTCCCAGATCGAAGCCTACGAGTGTTCGCAGCCTCAATGTCTTGGTGGATTGGCAGGCTTCGATTTCCCATGATGTTTTTGTATTCACCTACAAGGGCGTCAGTACGTCGCAGGTGTGGCGCCGGGATGTGGCTTAATATTGGGAGCCATTGCGTTGGAGTGGCTTTAATTACTCCAGAAATCATCCTTATAGTGTTATGCAACTGGACATCCATCTTTTTTACATGTGGGCTGTTTAGCCAAATCGGAGCACAGTATTCGGCAACCGAGAATACAATTGCTAAAGCAGAGGTGCGGAGAGTGGACGCCGTTGCTCCCCAGGTAGTACCACAGAGCTTTTGAATAATGTAGTAACTTGACAGTTGGAAGCAGAAAGTATGGCTCTCTCTAAAGTGTCGTTACTCGATCTGAATAGCTGTAAGCTCACTCTCCAGATGTGATCTTACGCTTCCTACAACGAATATTGTACCGACGGGCCACCACCTCACTGCGTCGGTTAGGAAGACATTGAAAGAGTTTTTCAAAGCACCGAATATGGTACAGAAATGAAAGAAAATTTGGGCATACGGAAGTTTAAATTCCGTCTCTAGATGGTTTTGAAACAAATTTTGTACCAATGACGCTGAATTTTGCGTTGCAAATATCGAATGCAGTACCGAAATTAACAGTATGTTGAGTAGGCAGAATCCTAATTTCAGCTCTGTTTGGACATGACTATGCGAAAATACAGCATTTCGATTCCGCCGATTACAGAGCAGTTCAGGGGCGTGTGGAAGTTCACTTTGCGAAATATTAATGCTAGACTCTACAGAACCTGCAGCTGAGACAGGTTCACATCTCATGTAACCACCTCGCTAGGGTGTCGTTACTCAATGGCGGGGATGATGACGTGATTACAGAGCTCCAGACACAATACTCACAAGCTTAATTAGGATGAAACTACTACTTTGTACATCGATTCAATCTGATACAAACCATCCTATACCGCTTGTATGACATTTGAGATGGCACTACACTCACAGCCCTATGTGACCTAACTTAAAAAAAAAAAAAAAAGTGAAACCTACAACCAATAGATACGTTCTGCTTGGAAAGTTAAATTCAAGAGATGCACAGTCTTCCTTTTGTGTGGTTCATACTTGCGCAGTGGCTCAAAGATCGAGAAAGGGATTGAGGTACTCAGCTTGTAAAATTCACCCCAAATTTGTGTGGAGTGCATAGAGGCTATTTCCCAGCCTGTTATGAAATTAAACTCGCAAGTGGTTGACGTGGAGTGGTACTCCTATTAGCAATGTGGGATATACAGACAACATTGATCATATCGGCACCTGCTTTGCTGTTCCTGAGCCGTGGTAAAAATTGCTGTTTTGAACAGCGCGCCACAGCGCGTAGTGTGAAGCAGTCGCCCTCCGTTTCTGGCGGTGGCGCCGCCTTGGCAATCACAGCTTTGGTGTCTCCCACTGGTGGGAAAGGGGGAAAGGTTGTTGTTCCCGTCCATATAAGGGGCGCTATGAGCTCGCCAGGGGGTCAGTGGGGGCGAGTCTGGTCAGTTGGTCAGCCGGTTAGTGTGGGGCAGTCACTGTCTGTCTGTCGTCCGGAGTGCTAGTATGTGTTCGGCCGCCAGTCTGCTCGAGTTGCTCGGTCAACGGTCATTGGCGGTTGGATCGGTCGGTTGGTCGGTCGGGCACTTGAGACACAAGATGACTCGTCCGCCTTCAGCGTCGGCGCGTGTGTGGTCCCCACGTGACTCCAGTGGGCCGCGCCGTATAGACAGGAGTAGTGGCTTAGCGGTCGACACGAGAGCAACAGGAGTCAACCCACGACATCGGGCTGGCCGGTGCGAGCTGCGACGCCGTGAGACGGGAGATCGGCGCGCCTTCCTGCGTCCGTTGAAGCGGCTGGCAGCGGACGGTTCGGGAGAGCGTTGGGGGTGCTGCGCCAGGTCTTCGCCAGAAATCGCAGTTTATTAGTAGTTAAGTGACTGGAGATATGTTGTTTCATTTACTTGTTAAATTCTACTTGTTTTCTTGGTAAGGTCACCAGAGGCTTTGTTTTGGGGTCGTTCCACCATTCTTCTCCGTTTGCCCACCCGCGGGAAGGTGGTTATTTATGAATTGGGTGGTCCGTTTTTCCCTTGTGGAGTAGGGGCGAGTTAGAGCAATCTACTGTTCGGGTTGTTCAGTAATCCCCTCTCTCAATCTGCCATACGTTTATAGCTGCCTCTGTCATGTTTGTCGGATTCGGTGTTAACGAATTTATTGCTTAAGGTATAAAGACCGAATTCCTGAAATATGTTTTTATCTTGCCTATCATCTTGATAGGCGGTGTATGTGTAATGTAGAGCATGTCTGTACATTTTATGTAAGATTGCATTTCATGGGTTTTTATTGAAATGGTAATTTTAGTATATAAATTTGCCTCCGTTCCACTGTAAGAGTTTTCTTTTAAATACAAGTTGCATTTTCGGTGGCAAGTAATTTTTTTAATGTGAGTGTTTTGTACCATTTCCATCCCTCCTACGGGGTGCATAGTTTATGTGTTTGTGTGAGTTGTTAAAATTTTTAGTTTAAAGTAATCTGGTGTGTTGCAGATTTGCACCAGTGTAGTCTTTCAGAGGTTGCTGTGAGCGGTTGTGACTACGGCCGTGTTAAAAGGGAGCGGCAAGGTTCTCAGCCCTTAAGCTCATACTGTTAAAAAAAAATTGTTATTTCTGCCTCTGAATAAATTGTAACTTGATATTTAGAGGGTGCTTTCTGATTATAATTTTTAAAACCTTTTTTTTAAAAAAAGAAAGGGTTTTTAGCAATAAAATTTCCATTTGTTGAAAGAAATTTGTTTTCATCAGTTACCCAATGGCAACTTCTTCCACGCTCTCATACTGTGATTAAATGTCTTAATGTTCTTGATGAATCGCTAGTAAATAAAGTAAATTCTTTAAAAAAAGTTTTTGAAAGTAAATCCACGGTACAGTTCCCTTTACACAACACAATATGGCCGACCTGTTTTCAGTTCCTCGATTCTCTGTTACATGGACTGGACATGTTCCGGCGTAACATCGAGCGCCGGCACGTCGGCCTGGAAGGATACAGCAGAGAAAGCTGTGAGACGATGTGAGCCAATAGAACGCTGACTAGGACGACACTACGACAGGAGCGGCAGCTACAGGAAGAGGCTCCAGCCAGCCTCGGCCGCACTGGAAGAGTCTCATCAGAAGACGAGCCCTGACTTGTGAACAGAATCATCTGCTTGCATGGAAACTGTGTACATCGAAGGACATTGGTTATTTGCACGTCACCAATTGCTTGCGACACCTCTTTGCAAAAACACAGTGTTAAGTATTGTCTGTTTAATTTACTGTAAGAAACTCCATTAATAAGATTTGCTTGAATGTTGTCTAGCTGTTCCTAGAAAACAGCTTCCTAGGTTACCTATATTAGACGAGGGGGCAAGATACCACAGGTATTGCACGGGTGGAATACATGTTGTTGCTATTCCTTCTCCAGAAAGGGCATAGCATGTTCTTCAAAACTGAGCAGCGTACTAGCGATATAGACCTTCAATTGTGTGCGGTATCTCGATGACACTTCTCACGGTACATTTTACATTTCTAGTATAACCTCGAATTCGCAGAAGAGGTGTAGTTCTGACATAGTACTATCCATTGAGTTATCGCGTTAAGGTATTCGCGTTTCTACTACACTTCCGAAATCACCACAAGTTCGAAGCTGAACGTTCCATACATTTCCAACGGGCAGTGCAGTTTTTAAATCTGTACATAATGTTTTAATCTTTCTTGAGAATATGACGTATGCACACAAGATGTGAGTGCAGAATACACACAATGTGAATACGCTGACGATCCTTGAACATTCATCAGCCCAGTAGGCTCCACACACTACTGCCGCAAACTTTAAGAAGCTGGAATTAATACCTTGGACACCAAATGTAACATTTGATTCTGAAGGTTTTAACAGGAGCTGTTTACGAATTCATATCCGGTTACGGTTACGAAATTGTGATATGATCGCATCACCCTCTATAAAGTGATCTTCAGCGGTTGTAAACGCATACAGCAACGTTTTACGCGAGTAATGGTCTGTTTTCCTCTTACTCAGCACCTCAGCACTCTTACCACCTGCCGGAAGTTCCGCACTCGTACTGTACAGTGGTGGTCTGCGAGTTCCAGGAGTATGAGGGTACTGGAGTTGACCAATACATTCTTGATGGCTACGAAGCCTGGATGCTGTAGGTGAGCGGCTGATACAAATCTGCAGAAAACGTTAGACATCCTACGTACAACGTAAAACACTTATTATTCGTGTGAGGCATTACTTAAAAATGTTATGCTAGTCCTTAGTTCTATTTATTGGAAGGATTCTTGGAGTTTAGCGTTTAGTCTACATCAATATGCAGTTTCCTGCCCGCCAAGACGTACCTAAAGCGAAAATGTCAACGTCATCCATCAAAAGGGAGCGTGGTTCGCTAGAAGACAGCTGCCAGAGTATACTACAGCTAGCTGTGAATCCATTGCAATTTGAAATCTCTATGAGACCTACTGGTTGACTCTGCTGAAACTATTACTACTATTATTACTAATGTAGTCTTTGGTACTATACCAAACGAGCTACAGCGACCCACACATCTGAATGAATTATTATAGCACATCCCCTTCTTCTGCGAATTCCACTTTCTGCGTCTTCTTATTAGAAAAAGCAAAATGTATAATTCTTGGTTTAAGGCTCCTTAACTGCTCTTGACGAGTATTTGTTGGGACACGAAGTTAGCATTCGTGACTTCTGGTCGGTGTTAAATATAGGGAGCGTTGTGGTCTAGCATCTGGCACTAGCGACTACTTCTCGTGTTGGAATGTCTTGTATAAGAAGGGAGCGGTCCGCCATCAGCAGGGTGAATGTGCGTCTCTTGACTTTCTCAACATGCACATTGAGAGGAGAGGAGTGTTTTGGCCCCTTTTGCTACTGGTATTTGACCTGCGAACAGAGCAACGGCAGAACGAATATTTGCCTCTGTGAAGTAACTTGAAGCGTTCAGTTGTGGTGAATCTGTGCGATTTGTACTCTCCAACATGGGTTGCTATGGGAGACTCAATCTATGGAGGATATGTCATCAACTACTTTTCAATCATGTTATCAAGTATCTGTTGGAATATAACATTTGCTATCCTGATTTCTGGTCGGTGTTAAATATGTGGAGTGACGTGGTCTGGTGTGCTTACTGTTTTCCGTGTTGAAATGCGCTGCCGTCTGGTATTTTTCGAAATGAAATGTGATGGATAAGAAGAGAACAGGCTGTCACTCTCGTAAGACGCTGCTGATTTGTCACAGAAGTTTACCATCCCTGATGATCACTTTATAGCGGACTATGTGAACATACTCCAATTTCCTAACCGCAATCGGATATAAATGTTTTAAACAGTTACTAATATACACCTTCGGGAACCAATAAACGGCTTCTGTCAGAAATTGGAACGTGCTAGCTGGATGTATGTTTAAGGACAAACGGCGTGTTCACATTGTGTGTAGCCTGTACTCCCACCTTGTGTGCATGCGTCTGATTCTCAAAAAAGATTAAAAAATTATGTACAGATTTAAAAATCCTTAAAAATGTGTATGGAACGTTCAGTTTCGAACTTCTCGCGGTTTTGCGTCTGTACTAGAAATGTTGATAATTTAACGTGATACTTCAATGGATAGTAGTACCAAATGTCAGGACTACAACTGTTCTGTGAGTTCGAAATTATAGCAGAAACGTAGAATGTGCTGCGCGAAGTTAATGCAAATAACCGGAGGCCTATATTGTTAGTCGGTTGCTGAGTTTCACAGAACATCCTATGTCGTTTCTGGATACAGAAAAACACCAACACGCACTCCATCCCTCCCAGCCTGTCAAGAACTTGTCTAGTCGCTGTTACAGAGAAGACCGTACCCTAAAGGGAATAGCATATAAGATGTCGGTATGATTAATATAGTGTGTACGAGGGGTATCCAAAAGACACTGAACTTATCTTTTTTAACCTATTTATCCACATTTTAAGCACAAACCTTCAATCACCTTCAATGTACTCACCACATGTCTAACCTTTCATTCCATTTCTTCAGAACATCATTTAAATTCACCTTTTGTGATGGTTGAGAGTGAGGTGCTGTCAGCAAAACGCTTTCTTTCATAACTCTTTTTATTCAAGAAAAGAAAAAAGATCGCCCCGGGCAAGGTCGGGCGACTAAGGGGTGAAGAGTAGGGGTCATACCATATTTGGACAAGAACTGTCGTACAGACAGGTCTGTGTGAGCAGGGACATTGTCACGATGGAAAAACCAGTCACTCGGCTGCCACAAATTAGGCTACTTCCGCCGCACAAGCAGAAAACCTGCTTAACTGTCTGACACTGAGAAACAAACGCTGAATGGAAAAATCCTTTCAGATCGAAAAAAAAAAACACACCAGCACTGTTTTCATGTTTGATTTCACCTCATTTTCTTGGGGCGCGGCGAGCTTGAAGTCTTCCACCGGCGTTACTGTTGCTTTGATTCACGATCGTAGGCGTAGCACCAAGTTGCGACACTTGTGATAATTTTTGAAAAAAAAAAAGTTTGGATCATTTCGGGACTCTTGTTTCAAACCAAGGCACGCTTCAGTGCGACCACGTTTTTGTTCAGCAACCACCAGTTGTGGTACGCTTTTGGGAGCCACCTTTCTCATTCCCAAATCTTCTGTTACAGCTCGCTGCACTGAACCTGCGGTTACTCCCGACAGCTCAACAATTTCTTCAATGGTCCGTCGTCGATCTTCGTTGATGACTCCACAAATATTTTCAACATTTTCATCTGTTTGCGTCATGAGAGGACGACAAGAATGAGGTTTGTAATCAAAAGGTGGGGAATTTAAGGAGATGGGACCTGGATAAACTGAAAGAACCAGAGGTTGTAGAGCGTTTCAGAGAGAGTATTAGGGAACGATTGACAACAACGGGGGTAAGAAATACAGTAGAAGAATGGGTAGCTTTGAGAGATGAAATACTGAAGGCAGCAGAGGATCAAGTAGGTAAAAAGACGAAGGCTAGTAGAAATCCTTGGCTAACAGAAGAGTTATTGAATTAAATTGATGAAAGGAGGAAATATAAAAATACAGAAAATGAAGCAGGGAAAAAGGAATAAAAAAGTCTAAAAAATGAGATCGACAGAAAGTGTTAAATGGCTTAAAACTGATGGCTACAGAACAAATGTAAGGATGCAGAGTCATATCTCACTAGGGGTAAGATAGATACTGCTTAAAGGAAAATCAAAGAGACCTTTAGAGAAAAGAGAACCACCTGTGTGAATATCAAGAGCTGAGATGGAAAACCAGTTCTAAGCAAAGAAGGGAAGGGATAAAGGTGGAAGGAGTCTATAGAGGGTCTATACAATGGCGATGTACTTGAGGGCAATATCTTGGATACGGAAGAGTATGTAGGTGAAGATGAAGTGGGAGATATGATACTGCGTGAAGAGTTTGATAGAGCACTGAAAGACTCAAGTCGAAACAACGCCCCGGGAGTAGACAACATTCCATTAGAACTACTGACGGCCTTGGGAGAGCCAGTCCGGCAAAACTCTACCATCTGGTGAGCAAAATGTATGAGACAGGCGAAATACCCTCGGACTTCAAGAAGAATATAATAATTCGAATCCCAAAGAAATTAGCTGTTGTCAGGTGTGAAAATTACCGAACTATCAGTTTAATAAGTCAGGGCTGCAAAATACACGAATTCTTTACAGACGTTTGGAAAAACTAGTAGAAGCCGACTTCGGGAAAGATGAGTTTCGATTCCGCAGAAATGTAGGAACACGTGAGGAAATACTGATCCTACGACGTATCTAAGAAGATAGATTAAGGAAAAGCAAACCTACGTTTCTAGCATTTGTAGACTTAGAGAAGGCTTTTGACAATGTTGACTGGAATACTCCCTTTCAAATTGTAAAGGTGGCAGGGGTGAAGTACAGGGAGCGAAAGGCTATTTACAGTTTGCACAGAAACCAGATGACAGTTATAAGAGTCGAGGGGGATGAAAGGGAAGGAGTGGTTGGGAAGCAAGTGAGATGTTATTCAATCTGTATATTGGAACAGCAGTAAAGGAAACAAAAGAAAAATTCGTAGTAGGAATTAAAATCCATGGAGAAGAAACAAAAACTTTGAGGTTCACCGACGACATTGTAATCCTGTCAGACACAGAAAAGGACCTAGATGAGCAACTGAACGGAATGGACACGGTCTTGAAAGGAGGATATAAAATGATCATCAACAAAAGCAAAACGAGCATCTGGTGATGCTAAGGGAATTAGATTAGCAATGGTTCAAATGGCTCTGAGCACTATGGGACTTAACATCTGAGGTCATCAGTCCTCTAGAACTTATACCTAACTAACCTAAGGACAGCACACACATCCATGCCCGAGGCATTCGTCTTCGTGGACGGAAATTCGCGCCCTCATTGTGCACATCTTGTGAATGACTTCCTTCAGGATAACGACATTGCTCGACTTGAGTGACCGGCATGTTCTCCAGACATAAACCCTATCGAACGTACCTGGGATGGATTGAAATGGGGCTGTTTATGGACGACGTGACCCACCAACCACTCTGAGGGACCTATGCCGAATCGTCGTTGAGGAGTGGGACAATCTGGAGCAACAGTGCCTTAATGAACTTGTGGATAGTATGCCACGACGAATACAGGCATGCATCAATGCAAGAGGACGTGCTATTGGGTATTAGAGGTACTAGTGTGTACAGCAATCTGGACCACCACCTCTGAAGGTCTCGCTGTATGGTGGTACAATACGCAATGTGTGGTTTTCATGAGCAGTAAAAAGGGCGGAAATGATGTTTATGTTGATCTCTATTTCAGTTTTCTCTACAAGTTGTGGAGCTCTCGGAACCGAGGTGAAGCAAAACTTTTTGTTGATGTGTGTAGTTATGCTCCACGTTTTCGAACGATAACAACTGAAAAAACATACATGTCCCATTTAAAAGGAAACGTAAGTTAGTGTTGAAAGTTGTGTTCGTTGAATTTTATGGAGTGTGAGTTTCTACCCACAGCGTGAGCCCCTGCCATAGATGCATCCCTGGCCAGTTACATTTTTCACACTTTTTTTCTTTTCGGAAACAAAGGAGGTGGTGGTGTTAAATGTTACACTCTGGATGTTCATTATTGTCACTGAGTACTAGAATGTTTGTTACGCTTGCATAGTACCGAAGTACAGTCACATGTTACGGTAGATTTAACTTTAAACACAGTCCTAATTAATACCACAAGCGCTGCCAGACGTAGGCTATGCTGACGCTGCTGTCTTCATTGACGGTCACAGAATGGGCAGAGCGGCGCTGCAGACTGGTGCCAGCAGTAGCGGCATAGGAAACCTCTTGCGGGAACGTCTTCACCGACCTCTCTCATTCGTCGCTTCGTCTGCCAGTGACTAACTTGTGGACCCGTTCTGGGGAGATACCAACTGTAGTAGCTGTAACTGCAGTGTACGACACCATATATAGTATTACCGAAAGAACTGAGTGTGAGGAGGCCTGCAGGGAAGTTAGTGTTACTACAACTTGAAGACGATCAGGAGCAACTTCGCGTGGAAGCCTACATGGAACCTGAAGAACTGCTGCAGTACAGATTACGTTCCAAAGTTTTTCACTGTTGACGGAAGTTAGGTTTACAGATATGACCATGCTTAGTACAAGCACAGTAACAATCATCACAATTCAACCGAGCGAGGTGGCGCAGTGGTAGCACACTGGACTCGCATTCGTGAGAACGACGGTTCAATCCCGCTTCCGGCCATGCTGATTTAGGTTTTCCGTGATTTCTCTAAATCGCTCCAGGCAAATGCCGCGATGGTTCCTTCGAAAGGGCACGGCCGACTTCCTTCCCCGTCCTTCCCTAATCCGATGAGACCGATGACATCGCTGTCTGGTCTCTTCCCGCAAACAACCCAAGCCCCAACCCATCACAATTCAAAACTCCTTCTGACCTTGGCCAAAAAAGTTCTTTAAGTGTGACATTTCGAATTAATAACAAATAGAAGAATTTGGAGCGTCATCTGGAGAAACAAAATTAAATTACGTTAAATTTCGTTAATTGTTTGAATTATGTATAGTACAACAAATTTTAGATTATGAAGTCTTATTTGTCTACCGTACATTACGTATTTGCAAAGGTGAAAAATATGAAACACAGATAAGCGTGGGGAGAGATTTACACCAGACAAATAATTAGAGATTTGCACCTCGAGCTATCCTGATGGGTTTATTGAATGTTAAAGTATCGGGTCTACCACAGAATCACGATAAGTATATTCGGAAAAACTTTACCAGATTTTGTCCAATTCGATCTCCACAGTAGGAAACCGAGTGTATGTGACTTTCTGGGTCACTGTGGAATCAGGTATACTGCCGTGCCGTGTCAGATTAGTGTGCTGAACGCGACTCTCATACACGCCTGGGCCGGCCGGATTAATCTGCAGTAGCAGAGCATTGCCTGAGCACAGGGAGGCGAGTTTCGTCCTGGGACTGCTGGGCAAAGGAGACTGCACACACTCGTCCTAAAGAGCGACTCGAACTTTAGACTATGTACAATCTGAATCTCTGTGCTTGCTGCCATCTGATGTAGAGGAGAACGAGTACGCGTACCACAGCTGTGTCGGAGTATGCTACGGGATCCACCTAGCTACCATCTCCGGTCACGGTGACCCTCGGCAGATGCCTTGCCGACCCAGTACACACACAGGAGGCCACAGCTCGTTTCCAAGAAGCGGGTTTCGGACGTACTACCGTTATCCATCTGTCGCGAATCTGAAACTTCTGGTCGCGGACCTCTCGAGCAGAACGCCACACTCTCAGCTGCTGTTTGCCAGCAGTAACCGGTCGCCCTACGCGACGATGTCGAGTAGCTGCCTCGAAGAAACATTACGGAATTTACAGGAGGCGGTCAGGTGACAGACCGGACGGCCGCACAGTCGCGAGGCTGATGCCCCCGCCTAGAGCAGTGAGCGCTTGCTACTGACCGCCTTGGGCAGCAGCTCCCTGGTGAGGAAGTGGGCCAGCGAGCAGCCGGGACCGCCGCCGGCGGGCCCTCCCGCCCCCGCGGGGGCGGCGCCGCGCAGCGCCCGCAGCGGCACGAGCAGCGCGAGGCGCACGCCCGCCGCCCACGGCCACGCCTCGCCGCCCCCGCCGCCGCCCGCCGCCCAGCCGTGCAGCAGCCGCAGCGCCAGCGCCGTCTTGCCCGAGCCCGGCGCGCCCTCCACCAGCACCCGCCGCGGCGCCTCCAGCACCGAGCCGTCGCTCGTCTGCCCGACAAGTCACACGTCAGCGCTGCTGCTACTGCTGCTACTGCTGCTCGTAATTGCAAAAGCGTTCACAGTGGAGTTTGTAGGCGGTGCGTGCACACACAATACTCACCTCGGGGAATCACATCACTGTCACACAGCGATATATGGAGTTGGCAGATCTGCGTGTAAAAATAGACTTAAGTAAAAATCCTGAAATCAGAGTCTGACCTTGGAAATCATCTGTAAATTAAATGTTTCTTACTTTTATATCTGGATGTAGCTACACTTCTTAAAATGCTCATAAATGTACTGACGAAAAAAAAATTCTCAGCACCATGAATTAACTGTGCGACATAAACTAAAGTTGATAGGCGTCTTTCTACATCTGGAAGATGAAATTTCGTACCACTCGTATAGCAGTGGCGATAGTAGCGGCACTGTGAGGATGCAAATCAGGATCACTTCAAATTCACGCTGTAATAATTGTGACACAAAGTACCTTCGAGATTGGACGTGGTGAATTGATGTCAGTCAAGAATACGTTTAAGGAGACCAAGACGCCATTATTATCACCTTACTTACACTGAAGCGCCAAAGAAACTGGTATAGGCATACGTATTCTAATATAGAGATATGTTAACAGGCAGAATACGGCGCTGCGGTCGGCAACGCCTACATAAGACAACAAGTGTCTGACGCAGTTCTTCTCCAGTTGGCTGATGACACCGCGTTCCTAGCCCTTTATCCTACCCTTCAACGGTCCCAACGTACCCTCCAAACCAACCTTGACCAATTCACCGCTTGGTGCAACCAGTGGTTCCTCCGTGTTAATCCCTCCAAGACCCAGGCGATCATCACAGGCCGCACCACCCGCTCCTTCCGTCTTCATGATTTCTATCTCACCATTTACGGCCGTCCTATCCACCTCACACTTACCCTCAGATACCTTGGCCTCACCTGGACTCCCCATCTCCTTACCATCCAAACCAAAGCTCACAACAGAGTCCACCTCCTGAAACCCCTGTCCGGCCAGACATGGGGTCTGCATCCTTCCACCATCCTTCACACCTACAAATACTTGATTCGTCCCATCATCTGTTATGCCAGTGTAGCTTGGATTTCAGGCCCTCCAAGGTTCTATAAATCCCTCTAAATCCTCGAACGCCATGCTCTCCGCCTCGCCTTCCACATCCGCCTTCCGTCCCCCACGCGCATCCTCAACGACCTCGTCCCCTTCCCCCACCTTCTCCTTTTCCTTGAACACATCCGCACACTATATATTGCCAGCCTCATTGATCCCTCTCAGCCCCTGGTGTCTCCCTTCCTCTCCACCCCCAGCCTGTTGCCAAGCCTTTACCGTTGTGTCCCACCTTCTCCATCTCCACACCCTCCGCCTCCTTTCCCAACGCAACTTCCACCATCTACCCCTTCCTAATGATGAGCTTCGCCCTGACATCTACCCTTCCTACCACGTCTAACCCCATCTTCCTCCTGCCTCCTCCTCAGGGCTCCCTCTCCTCCCCCTCCCTTCTCCTGGGTGGCTTTCCCCTCCTACTCCCCCTTCCTCTCCAGTGCTCCCCTTCAGTGTCTCTGCACTCCCTCCTGCCTTGTCGTCCCTCTTCATCTACTGCCCCACCAGTCTCCTGTCTCTTAGTGCACCCACTGACACCCCTACTCTTTTCATCCCGCTGCTTCCCCTGCTGCCCCTTGCTCTCCCCTCCTATTCATCCTCCAGCCTCTCCCTCAGTAGGTCCTGTGTGGCAGTTTTATTCTTCATCGTGTGTGCTCCAAGTGGGTTTTAAGTATGTTGCTCTGAAACGTTTTTAATATGGTGCCTGACTCTTAACATGTGTGTCTGCCTGCACTGTCTTCTTTGTGTTTTAAGAATCGCCAACTGTGCTTTTTAACTTTATGTCGACTTTTTTAATTGGCCACCCATGAACGTCTCCATGGCAGCGTATTTTTACCTCCACTATTTCCCCTCACTCTGTTTTATGTTCCCCTTCTCTATCGCCTTATATATGTAACATTTAATTCTTGTCTTAGTTGTCATGCCACTTGGCTGAAGAGCGGCGGATTGTGCCGCTGACAGCCCTCCCCTCCCCATATGGGGCAGGGGAATGAAATCACAATAAAGGAAAAAAATTGTGCAGTTGTTAGATCGGTTGCTGCTGCTACAGTCGCAGGTTATCAAGATTTAAATGAGTTTCAACGTGGTGTTATAGTTGGTGCACGAGCGATAGGACACAGCATCTCCGAGTCAGTGATGAAGTGGGGATTTTCCCGTACGACCATTTCACGATGGCACCGTGAATATCAGGAATCCGGTAAAACGTTAAATCTCTGACATTGCTGCATCCGGAAAAATATTCTGCAGCAACGGGACCCACGACGACTGAAGTGAATCGTTCAACGTCACAGAAGTGCAATCCTTTCGCAAAATGATGCAGATTTCAATGTTTGGGCTGTCCACTAGTGTCAGCGTGCAAGCCAGTCAATGAAACATCATCGATATGGGCTTTCTGAGCCGAAGACCCACTCATGTACCCTTGATGACTGCATGACACAAAGCTATACCCCTCACCGGGACCCGTCAACACCGATATTGGTCTGTTGATGACTGGAAAGGTGTTGCCTGGTCGAAGAAGCCATGTTTCAAATTCTATCGAGCTGATGAACGTGTATGTGTATGGAGACAACCTCACGAATCCATGGATAGCCGGCCGAAGTGGCCGTGCAGTTAAAGGCGCTGCAGTCTGGAACCGCAAGACCGCTACGGTCGCAGGTTCGAATCCTGCCTCGGGCATGGATGTTTGTGATGTCCTTAGGTTAGTTAGGTTTAACTAGTTCTAAGTTCTAGGGGACTAATGACCTCAGCAGTTGAGTCCCATAGTGCTCAGAGGCAATCCATGGATACTGCATGTCGGCAGGGGACTGTTCAAACTGGTTGAGGCTCTGTAATGGTGTGGAGCGTCTACAATTGGAATGATATTGGACACCTGATACTTCTGGTTACGACTCTGACAGGTGACACATATGTAAGCATTCTGTCTGATCACCTGCATCCATTCATGTCCATTGTGCATTCGGACGGACTTTGGCAATTCCAGCAGGACAAGGCGATACCCAGCGCGTCCAGAATTTCTATAAAGTGGCTCCAGGAACGCTCTTCTGAGTGTAAACACTTCCGCTAGCCACCAAATTCCCCAGACATGAACATTATTCAGCGTATCTGGGATGCCTTGCAACCTGCTGTCCAGAAGAGGTCTCCACCCCTTCATACTCTTACCGATTTACGGGCAGCCCAGCAGGATTCATTGTGTCAGATTCCTGCAGGACTACTTCAGACAATAGTCGAATCCATGCAATGTCGTGCTGCGGCACTTCTGTGTTCTCGCGGGGACCCTACACAATATGAAGCATGTGTACCAGTTTCTTTGGCTCTTCAGTGTAGTTTGGATGGGATGGTGTAATAGGTTTATTGTTGACAGCGATGGTCAGGGGTATGTACGATCGCAAGAAGATGGCTCTGGACAGGCACGTGAGACTACTGAGAGGGAAGACTGTCGTGTTCGGTGTATGGCTCTGGTGCATCGTCCTGCATCTGCAGCACCAATTTGACAGCGGTTGGCACCACAGTGACGCAAACAAACTGTTACAAATAGGCTACTTCAAGGAAAGCTCCCAGCCAGAAGCCCTGTAGCATGCATCCCACTTCAGTGGTGTCAAGTCATAGCTCACTGGACGGCAGGCTTGACATCTGTCTGTTTGCCAATGTAAGCTGGTTCCACCTCGGTGTCAGTCATAACTGTGCGTTGGTCAGAAGGGGTCGGTTGTGGCTCTGCAACCAACCTGTCTGTGTGCTAGGCATACTGGACTGACACCTGGAGTTATCAATAGCCATAATTTGCTTATGAATCCCTTTTATTACTTCATATCAAAATCTGATACTTCCCTACTGCATAGTAGTCATAAATACACAAGTCATAAATACAAATACAAAGAGATCAACGTTCCTCTCTTAATACCAGCCCAAATTGATGGCTCTTATATGCCACATTTAAAAAAATCATGATTTTTCTTGCACAGCTTCTCAACATGGTTCTATTCCAATCAGTAATGAACTGCTTAAAATTTGAGCTCAATAAAATAATTTTCAAAAACGTGAAATATAGGAAAAAAACATCAGTTTTACCCAAGTATTACTTTTGCAGGGTAAATTCAGTCGTTGCCTAACGTAAACAAGTTACTTACTTCAATTTTTTAACCGAATAGATTATCATTTCACACGAAACATTCGTTAGTTGGTGTAACGCAGAATTGACCCCAAGACATAGCTAAGACGCCATTCTTTTAGACTGACAACCCTAATCACCACTGTGCTCTTTTCGAGGGAGAGGACGAGCTGTATTATGAGCAATGTCTTCAGTTTACATGTGAAATAGGATGTATTTTCTCAGGCGTTACCTGCATGAAGAAACCGAAAGTAATTTACTGTAGGCCAGGAAACGTTAATGGTTTTCATTTACAATTTTC
Source organism: Schistocerca americana (assembly GCF_021461395.2). Taxonomy (NCBI): domain Eukaryota; kingdom Metazoa; phylum Arthropoda; class Insecta; order Orthoptera; family Acrididae; genus Schistocerca; species Schistocerca americana. The sequence goes on along the minus strand of NC_060122.1, from coordinate 25,967,045 downwards.
AGGTATATAAATTAACTATGTGTAGAAGTGTCACGTTAACTGTGGGAAAAGTAATGATTTTTTGAAGAAAAGCAAAAATTCCAACACAGGAACTGAGGAACTCCTTCAGAACCTTTGAGGCAACTGCAGTAATATGCTGAAAGATAGCCGGAAGTTCAAAGACGTAATGAAACGTGCCTTTTCGCAAAATCTTCAGGCTGTGACACGTACTAATGCTTTGAAGATTACTACTACTACCGAAAAAGAAAGCCAGGTCTTGTTCAGTCATCGGTTAAAAGAAACGAAGGCCAAATTTAAGTAGGTAATTATCTGAGAAACAGAGCTTATAAGAGAACACTGGCTTCCCCTGAAAAAGGGCTGATGACCTCGATGTTGAGCGCTCCTAAGCCCCCCCCCCCCCTCCTGGAAAAGGCACGAGTGCCGCTAGAAAACAAGGATGAAATTTTGCAAATCAGTAAGCTACATATTTATGGGCTTGTAACATATATATCTTATACAAAAATGTATTTGAAAAGAAAAGAAATATCCAGTAAGACCTGGCAGAAGATGTTTCTGAAACTCTCTTTAAAGGGGCTTTCACAGTACTATCTGGAAGCGTTAGCTTTTCACTCAACAGCATCAAATAGACGCTCTTTTAGAGGTGTTTTAGTTATTGTAAGAAACTTTTCTGGAAAAGATGACCTCTTATGGGCATCAGATACACGAGACCGTTCTTAGAAGCATTTTTGGTGAGACCATAAAAATCTTGAAAAATTTCATACTACTTGCTCTAGTATCGATGTTGGTAAATTCGAGACTGGAACTGAATACTGAAAACTTAAAGACAACTTGGATCAAAACAATATATCTCGAATCCTCTATTGTGTCTGAGATACTTTTAAAGAACAGTAGCCTTGAGACGATTATTTTGAAGGTTTAGAATTAACTGCGATCTCTCTTATAGAAACAGCATGTCATTTTACCTTATTCCTGGGTGTAAGCAAGGTCCAACGTGAATGTTGGGAGCTATTTATTACTTGTAAATGTTTTATGTTCGTGATGAATTTTGATTCTGAGCATGAGAAGAGAAACCATTTCTGGAGTCTCCGTGTCACTTGAGAAGCGAAAGCACATCATTTGGATTACAGCGTTATTTCAAAACATTATAGAAATCAAGTTATTGAGCGTAATATCTCTCATATGTGGCTATAAAACTGAAAAATCGGTTATGGTACCTTTCTTCTCACCCTGGACGTTTATGATTCAAATTAGTCTCCTGAATGGAAAATAAAACTGGTATCGAATCGTGAGGCAGAACCACCAACGTAAATATTAGAAGGACTCAAGCGAGAAGTGATCAAGTGTCGGGAATCATCAATAACTGAACAGTTTGTTTCTAGTAAAATAACAGCAATTTCTGCCATGTATGATTTCAGTGCCACATTCCTTAAGACAGATAGTTATTGTGGCAAGAAATTGAATGTTCCTTCAATGCTCTATGCCGGTTTATTAAACTGAAATTTGTAACGATCTAGTTGAGACGACGTCAGACTAACGGAAGACTATCATAAATAATTTACAAAAAAAGTAAAATAAAATAAATGAAAGAATAAAATAATAAAACAGGAGATAGATAATCAATGTGTACCTCAGACTGCTTCTTAGTATCGCCATAAGTTTCCAACTGATAAAATTTGACTTTACACTGAATAGCAGGTTTGAAAAGGAAATGTAACTTACACAATGTAACTGCAAAACATACGTTTTACATAGTAGCTTTATAAATTTTCATTGTTAATCTTAATACAAGAGTATTTATAACTAAGTGTAAATTAAAAAATGTTATTACTTAACCAGTCATTCATAAACAATATTTTTTGAAATAAGAAATAAACTTTATGCGATTTTCGTTTTGTTTTTCACATGTGGGTTCTCAGTTTTACCATTAACACCAAATTACATACAGCTATTTTTTGTGGAATAGAACAAAACTAGGAGATAGCACAAAGAAAGAAGAAAAACAAACTTGAGAAATAACTGTCAGTCCCCTGTGCAGTCTCTAGCCTTTGTGGCACCAAGATTGTGCGCTGTAACAACAGCATTACTCGAACACAGCAACCACTCTTACCGTGAGTTCGTAGAAGGACAAAAGATGCTGTGGGATGCAAGGAATAACCTGACGAAAACGTAAATCTCATCTTTCTATTTTTCCAGTTATATACTCTTTGATAAGTTTTGTCTTCTGAGACAAAAATGGATGCAGTCGATGTTTCTGCACAGATCAGCCAAAACGTTACGACCATCTACATAACAGCCGGTTTTCCACCTTTAGCACGGATAACAGCGGCGATCGTCGTGGCATGTATGCAGTGAGGTTTTGGTAGGTCGCTGGAGGGCTTGGCACCACAACTGCACACACAGTTCACCTAATACCTGTTAATTTCAGGGAGTAGGGCGATGGGCTCTGATGTCTCGTTCAATCACATCCCAGATGTGTTCGATTGGGTTCAGTTTTGGCCAGAACTTCAACTGGAATGCGCCACTGTGTTCCTCAAACCACTCCGTCACACTCCTAGCCTTGTGACATGGCGCATTATCTTGTTGAAAAATGCCACTGCCGTTGGAGAAGATGGTCGTGATGAAGGGGTGTAAGTGGTCTGCAACCACGATACTCCTTGGCTGTCATGGTGCCTTGAACAAGCTCCACTGGACCCATGGATACTCACATGAATGTTTTCCTGAGCACAATGGAGTTGCCGCCAGCTTGTCTCCGTTCTGCAATGGAGGTTTCACGCAGTACAGGTGTCAAGAAGCTGTTCCCCTGGAAGAAGACAGGTTGACAACCTCCCATTGGCATGATGAAGACGGTATCGAGTTTCATCATACAACGCAATACTTTGCCACTCCGCCAACGTAAAGTGCCGACGGCCACATGTCCATTTCAGTCGTACTTGCTGATGTCATGGTGTTTTAGGCCATGTGTAAACATAGATTGCACTGTTCCAAAGTTTTTAATGTGGGCTTTGTATGTATGATTTTGAATGAAATTTAACCTCCGTTAAAGAAATATCTGGATGTTGCACGGATAAAGTAATGTCATTCACTGTCAGCAATTCGCCGTCATTTCGGTACCTGTTGCGTTTTAAAGCAACTAACTGATGAGGTAACAATGCTCAATGCAGCCCCTGCTGACAAGTGGTGGAACGTTATGCGGACCATCTGTCCAAGGAAGAGTGTTGACTGCACAACGCGATGCGTGAATGATGTGTCCGATTTGTCCTCAGCACTACTTGTTGTTACCACAGTAGCTGTTGGGTTGCAAATGCAACTGCAGACGTTCGATTCCATAACGCAGCGACAGAATGGACCACCTGCTTTGCATATTTGTTCTTGTAGAAGTGAAAAAATGTGTTTTCAAAGAAAACAAAATTCCTCTACAAAATATGTCGTTGTCTCCATTACCAGAGCAAAAATGTGTAAAGAAATTGAAGAACAGCATGTACAACACTGGAATATGAATAGATCATCAGCTGCGGAGGCCCATCATCAGTAGTGTTCGGTTTATACTTGTACCATACCCAACATTAAAGTATGATGTTAGCTCCACCACAGTTCGCCGCCTGTCCTGTTTCACCAGTCTGCTCAGTCTTCAACGTCCGACATCTGTAATATATATCTCGATGTCTGGACATGGTTTCAACTCGGTTTCACCAAGCGTTGAAGACAGTCACCACAGCCAACAAGTCGTGCAGTTTCTGAAATGCTCAAGCTGAGCACAGTGTCTCCACGGTCAAAGTCGAATAATTGCTCGCCTTCCCCATTCTACACACTGACAGCATGCTCGCTGATACTACATGCCCCGTGAGTTGTTTGAGTAGCAGGCATTCCTCACCAGGTGACATTGCTGTCGACTGGACAAGTTTATATTGACACTAGATCAGTGTACATGATGATCACTTTTGGCTGTTGCCACTCTCGCCTGGTGCATCGGGGTCAAGTTGTAGGCTGCCACTGCCAGACGTGTTTGTACTTCACAGAACACATGTCGTGAGCAGAATGGCTGGATCTGGCTGACCCTAGCTGAGTGGCAGGCAGCCACTGCTACACGCATTTGAGCCGCACTGAGATCACACCTCGAGCAATGTGGCCCTGCCCAGCTCACAGGCAGCCACACATTAACATGCACACACCTCATTGAGCCCACATCTCGAGCAGTGCAGCTGGTGCTGGCTCACACTTCCTGAGTGGCAGGTAGCCACTGCCAGACATCTTTATACCTCACTGAGCTCTCGTTTCAAATATTGTGGCCGATGTGGCTTAACCTTGTCGGGTGGCAAGCAGCCACTAGCAGACATGTTTGTACCTCACACATCCCACAACTCGAGCAATGTGGTCGTAGCTCGCTGATCATATAAAAGTGGCAGATATGTTTGTACCTCACTGAGCCCGCATATACAGCAGTGTGGTCATACGTGGCTAACCCTAGTCTGGCAGGTAGACATTGTTGGACATATTTAAACCTCACTGAGCAAGTGTCTCAAGCAATTTGTCTGGAGATGGCTGACCCTAGCTGAATTACAGGCAGACACTTTGGATATGTTTGCATCTTACTGAACCCATATAATGAACAGTGTGTCTGGAGCTAGTAGCAGGAAGCCACTGCCAGGCATGTTTGAACCACACTAAGCCCATGTGTCGAACAATATGGTCAAAACTGGCTCACCTTCACCTAGGTCCAGTGCAATGACTGCCAGACATGTTTGCATCTCACTGCGCCTATGTCTCGAGCAATGTGGCTGGAACTGACCAGCCCCTGAAAAGTGACATGATTCCACTGCTAGGCACGTTTGTAACACACGGCAGTGCTTCGGGCAATGTGGCCAGAGCTTGACCACCCTAGCCGAGTAGCAACCATCCACTGCCAGACATGTTCGTCTGTCACTGACACCATCTCTCGAACTGTGCGGATGGACCTGGCTGATACTAGCCAAATGGCAAGTAGTCATTGTCAGACATCTTTTTACTTCCCTGAACGCAAGTCTCGAGCGATGTGGTAGAGCTGGTTGACAGCCAGCTAGGAACAGACGTGTTTGTACCTCACAGAGCGGACGTCTAGAGCAGTATGTCCAGAGCTAACTGACCCTAGCTGAGTAGCTGTCAGCCCCTGCCAGAAATTTTTGTGGCTGGAGATGTTTGATCTCAGCCGAGTGGCAGGCACCCACTGCCAGACATGTTTCCACCTTACTGGATAGCCTCTACTGACAGCCATAGTCGACTTCGCGGTGTAGTTACGGCTATGGTGATAGTACACTACTGGCCATCAAAATTGCTACAGCACGAAGATGACGTGCTACAGACGCGAAATTTAACCGACTGGAAAAAGATGCTGTGATATGCAAATGATTAGCTTTTCAGAGCATTCACACAAGGTTGGCGCCGGTGGCGACACCTACAACGTGCTGACATGAGGAAAGTTTCCAACCAATTTCTCATACACAAACAGCAGTTGACCAGCGTTGCCTGGTGAAACGTTGTTGTGATGCCTCGTGTAAGGAGGAGAAATGCGTAGCATCACGTTTCCGACTTTGATAAAGGCCGGATTATAGCCTATCGCGATTGCGGTTTGCCGTATGGCGACATCGCTGCTTGCGTTGGTCGAGATCCAATGACTGTTGGCAGAATATGGAATCGGTGGGTTGAGGAGGGTAATACGGAACGCCGTGCTGGATCCCAACGGCCTCGTATCAGTAGCAGACGAGATGACAGGCACCTTATCCGCATGGCTGTAACGCATCGTGCAGCCAGGTCTCGATCCCTGAGTCAATAGATGGGGACGTTTGCAAGACAACAACCACCTGCACGAACAGTTCGACGACGTTTGCAGCAGCATGGACTATCAGCTCGGAGACCATGCCTACGGTTACCCTTGACGCTGCATCATAGACAGGAGCGGCTGCGATGGTGTACTAAACGACGAACCTGGGTGCGCGAATGGCAAAACATCATTTTTTCGGATGAATCCAGGTCCAGTTTACAGCATTATGATGGTCGCATCCGTGTTTGGTGACATCGCGGTGAACGCACATTTGAAGGATGTATTCGTCATCACCATACTGGCGTGTCACCCGGCGTGATGGTATGGGGTGCCATTGGTGACACGTCTCGGTCACCTCTTGTTCGCACTGACGGCACTTTGAACAGTGGACGTGACATTTCAGATGTGTTACGACCCGTGGCTCTACCCATCATTCGATCCCTGCGAAACCCTACATTTCAGCAGGATAGTGCACGAGCGCATGTTTCAGGTTCTCTTCTGTACGGGCCTTTGAGGATACAGAAAATGTTCGACTGCTGCCCTGGCCAGCACATTCTCCAGATCTCTCACCAACTGAAAACGTATGGTCAATGGTGGACGAGCAACTGGCTCGTCACAATACGCCAGTCACTACTGTGGTATCGTGTTGAAGCTGCATAGGCAGCTGTTCCTGTAGACGCCAGCCACGTACCCTGAGCGGCGCGAGCAGCTGGTCGGCGCGGATGCGGTCTCGCGGCTCGGGCTCTCCGGGCCGCAGCGGCGCCAGCTGCAGCGCGGGCTCGAAGGCGGCGGCGTGCAGCGCGCCCGCCGGCAGCTGCGGCGCCCACGGGGGCGGCGGCGCCCGCGACGGCTCCCGCGCCGCCAGCTCGCGGTAGTAGGCGCGCAGGAAGCGCGCCGCGCGCCACACCGGGTCGCGCTCCTCGTCCGCGCCGGGGTCGGCGCCGGCGCCGGGGCTGGCCGGGGGCGGCGGGGGCGGCGGCGGCAGCGGCGGCGGCGGGGGGCCCGCGCCCTCGGGGGGCGGCACCGCCTGCGCTCCCTGCTGCTGCTGCTGCGCATCCTGTGGGCACACGTGGAGCGCGCCACTGTACTAGCGGCGCTGTGGGCGGCGGCAGCCTCTGCTGGTAAATCGTCCGCCCAGTCATTACAACCAGCAACTGACCAGCTGTCCTTAGACCAAAATTTACCTCACGCCCCAGTTGTTTATCTCTGACCAGCTGAAGCCCAGACATCTCTGTACGTTGGTCGGTACCCTCACACTTGCCGACTAACAATGTACCACCAGAGGAATATGTCGTGATTTGTGCTATACTCACTTGAAGAATCTTGTTGTCAATGAGAAAATTATTTTTCTGCCTGTGGACGCTATCAGTTTATAAGTTAAGTGTCATGGTAACATTAGCCGGTACGACGTTACAAATAAAGATATGTATTTGCCAATGATCGCAGACTCACCTAGGAAACTTCTTTCCTTCATTAATACGTAGTTCGTGTGTTGTGTGCGACTCTGGAACAGCCGTGGTTCAACACGATCCTGGTGCACCATGTGGTCTACCCACCTCCGCTTGATGAAAAGTTCTTGCGTGCTATAACACAGGTATCCCGCTGAATTCTTTTCTAAGTGATATCACTACATAAAGCAATGGCTGGCGAGTTTCTCGAGGCTATCAAGACCAGTAGTTGAGATTTACTCAGTGATCCCTACACTGTCACCTGATGATGGCAAAGAAGAATTCTGTTGGAAAAACGTGTGACGTAACACGCTCTGGCTTCCCTTCATACCTGATACATTCTATACATTAACGGGGACCTTCAGTCTTTCTAGTTTGTTTTAGTGAAAGAGTAGTGCATAAATACAATGCTGACGTTTTGGAAGTGTTCAAAAAATGTGTGTGAAATTTGGATTTAACTGCTAAAGTCATCAGTCCCTAAGCTCATACACTACTTAACCTAAATTATCCTAAAGACAAACACACACAACCATGCGCGAGGGAGGACTCGACCCTCCGCCGGGATCAGCCGCACAGTCCATGACTGCAGCGCCTTACACCGCTCGGCTATGTTTTGGAAGTGTATTATAGTTTTAGGCCTTGTCTAAACATAGATTGCACTATTCCAAAGTTTTTAATGTGGACTTTGTATGTATGATTTTCAATGAAATTTCACCTCCGTTAAAGAAATACCTGGGTGTTGCACGGATAAAGTAATGTTATTCACTGTCAGCAATTCGCCTTGATTTCGGTACCTGTTGCGTTTTAAAGCAACTAACTGATGGGGTGACAATGCTCAATGCAACCCCTGCTCCGCAGTGATGGAACAGTATGCGGGCCATCTGTCCGAGGAGGAGTGTTGAGTACACAACGTGATGCGTGAATGATGTGTTTGATTTGTCCTCAGCACTAGTTGTTGTTACCACAGTAACTGTTGGGTTTCAAATGCAACTGCAGACGTTCGATTCCATAACGCAGCGATAGAATGGATCGCTTACTTTTGTATACTTGTTCTTTTAGAAGTGAAGAAATGTGTTTCCAAAGGAAAAAAATTCCTCTACAAAATATGTCTTTGTCTCCATTACATAAGCAAAAATGTGTAAAGAAATTGAAGAATAGCATGTCGGTCGACTCCAGATTTTATAATTCTTATTTAGTTAACGCCCTTTTCTTATTTGCTGATGAGAGCCACTTTTATGAGAAACTCCAAATTGTTGACTCTTTTAACATTTCGTTTAACATTTCCGTGGAAGTCAAAGGTTGAATCTCTCCTTAGCTGTATTTTAGAGGTACCTTTACTGTGTCCTGTATTAGAACTGTTTGCGCATGTTCTTAAAGCACTAAAGTTTGTGAAATATTGCAGGACTCACAAAGAAAGACACTACTATGCACAAACTGTTACGATGTGTGTAGCAGTATACTAATGACAACAGATCCAGAGTGCTGTGTCGTCACAGGCACAACAATGCCTCACTCATGTGAGTCCAGAGTTCATTCAGTAAAGTGTCGTCAGCGATCGAATGAGTTAGAACGGGACAGAGGGACAGGGATCTGGAAAGCAAGTGTGACACATTGCCACATTTTTGCTTCACACGGAACCTGACACTGCTATGATACGTGTGCGGAGGCGTACATTACAACAGAGAACACACTTGAGCATCATTACATGCACTACAGATTGCACTGGGCATATTAATAGCATCGCACGCACTGCAGACAGCCCCAGACACATGAGCGTCATTGCTTACATGTTGAGAAGCCAAATCCAGAGGCTTTTGGATAAGTTATACTTCAATACGCTCTGCATAATAGCTGCATCGCACAGACTTGTGGTAATCAGAGACTATCGGTCTGCGTACTGCACGGGCGACAAAAGTGATGGTTTGGGAAGCAACTGGGTTCGACGTCCGATCTCATTTTATGTGCGTTGAGAACCAGTTGAGCAGCATTCATCCAAGCAGAATGGTGTTAGAGTGCGAAATACCACTGTCTTTCGGCAACACCACCCGTCATATTCCAGCAGGATAACGATCAGGCAAAAGTAGCGAGGACTGGGCCAGTCTGGTTGGAACAGTGCTCGCTTCTGGGTTCTCCTTTCACGTCGCACGTCTAAAAAGTCTCGGATGTGCGTGGTTTTCAAGCTTCTCCAGCAACCATAGCTAACATAAATATGATGATGACAATGAGAAAAAAAGAAACCTGATTCCGACACAAACTCTAATCCTTTCGAATAGCACCAAGGAGGACGCAGAACATAACATTCTGACTCAACAGACGGATCACCATCAACAGTGTCGTATGTCGTGACTACAGAAAGAATCAGAATATGGCCCAGGATGAAACCTGATGACGAGGAACTTCAGACGTGCTCTCCTGATTTATCATCCAAATACTGGTGATGGGAACGTTTTCAGCCTAACAGATTCGTTCCGGTTATTTCCATCTCTCCTGTGTGTGTCAGCTGTCCCTTCACCAGGGGTCGGCTCCCACTGACATGCTGGCCGTCACCAAAACAGGCAGCTCTAGGGCATGCGCACTGCGTGGCGTCGCGTGGCGCGAAGCGCTATCATTTGTCCGCTTCACAGCTTCGCTGGCGCGCGCGCGCGCGCACACACACACACACACACACCCGCCGCTCCAGCGGTGCACGTTAGCGCCAGCCGTATCTTGAGTGTTCCAATGCGATATCGTTTGTTCGTGCCTGATTTCAGACTTGCGTAGTGCGCACACCGGCCGGTGTGTGTAAAAGGCGGTAAGGCATTCGGAAACAAACTAAGATTGTCGCATCGAATGTGGTGATGCTTCTTCTGCCGGCCTGACAAACACTAAGGCACCCAGGAGAATATAACTTACGCGCAAGTTCATAAACTGACAGCAATACCTTGCGGTATTCCCAAATCTACCGAACTCCATATTAACACAATACAGTAACATTGACAGAATCTCCAGATCTGAGCACATATTTTGTTTCTCCAAGAAAGGGATATAAACCAAAACGGAAATATAGGTAATTTGACGAGTTTAACGAAAGGTAGTGCGTAGAACTGTACTTAGTTATTGCCACACAGGGGAGTCTCTGACGGCAAGAAAAATTCGGGGTGATCTCCGTGAAAAAACCAATTATTCTGATTCAGAGACATCTGGTGTTAGCCGACCGGAGTGGCAGAGCGGTTCTAGGCGCTACAGTCTGGAACCGCGCGACCGCTGCGGTCGCAGGTTCAAATCCTGCCTCGGGCATGGGTGTGCGTGATGTCCTTAGGTTAGTTAGGTTCAAGTAGTTCTAAGTTCTAGGGGACTGATGACCTCAGAAGTTAAGTCACATAGTGCTCAGAGCCATTTGAACCACTTGAACATCTGGTGTTAGTCTTCTCCGGTCACGTGTTTTCGATTCAGAAATAGTAATAGTGGATGAAAATTTTTAATGCAATACAGAGACCTTGCTGGAGCAAGAGCACTTATTGTGTGCTGAGAACAACAATGTACTTAGCTTTGACAAAAACCTTACTATGAAATGCACTAGAAAAGGCGCATTATGAGGGTATTATCAGAATGGAGCGAAAATCGGTAGATGTGATGTACCAATAGAGACAAACAAACGACTATACTTTCAGAAAAATTAGATGATATATTCAAGACAAGGAGCTTCACAAATTCAGCGAGTCAGGAACACACTGGTCCACCTCTGGTCCTTAGGCAAGCAGTTGTTCGGCGTGGCACTGATTCGTAGAGTTGTTCGATTTCCGCCTGAGAGATACTGCATCAAATTCTTACCAACTGGGGAGTTAGATTTTCAAAATCTCGAGCTGGTTGGGGAGCCCTTTCCATAATGGTCCGACAATTCCACTCTGGTCAATGAGAGTCCGGACCGCGCAGCACAGCGCTGGGATGCCAACCTGATCGTCACAGGCCGTAAGGCACGACAGCCGGGAGTGACGGATGCTGTGGAGTCCCACTTCATTCGGCAGCAGGAGCCCCGCTGTGGTCGTCATCCGCGGGACCCTTACAGCCGGCATTCTAAGCCCCGTTGTCTTGCCCTTCAAAAGAAGCCGTCCTCGGATTATATTTCAGCAAGATAATGCCCGGCCACGCAAGGCAAGAGTTTCTACTGCCTGTCTTCGTGCTCGTCAAACCCTAGTTTGGCCAGCAAGTTCATCCGATCTCTCCCCAATTTAAAACGTTTGGAGCATTGGGGACAGGGCCCTCCAACCAACCTGGAATTTTCACGACCTGACGCGCCACTTCGACAGAATTTGGCACGGTATCCATCAAGAGGCGTCGAATAACTCTATAAAACAGTGCCAAACCGAATAACTGACTGCATACACCCAACAGGTGGATTAACGTGTTATTGAGTTACTCAATTTGTGATGTTCTTTCTCTCGAATAAATCATACATTTTCGTGAAATTGTGATCATTTTTATCTGCACATGTACATCACATCTACCGAATTCCGTCGCACTTGGATAATTTCTTTATGGTGGGTAGTTTTTTGTCTTTTTCGTCTTAGAGTATATATTTTACTCAACTTCGAGGGAAATAGTCGCCTGAAAGCACATGCAGTTACTTTTGTATAACCTACATCGGCGTTTTCAGTGGTAGGTACAGCGAAGAAGACTGTAAACGTTGCAGATACAAAGTTTTCGAGAGACACGGATTGCTCTCGGCCCACTTAAGGCGAGCCGAAGGAACAAAAATTCTGACACCGCAATACAATACTCGGCGCCCTGCCGAGCACCGAGTCTCTCCGCAAGAGCATCTTGTAAGCCCTCATTTTGTGGGGGTTGTCACCGAGAAAAAGTATCATGAAGTTTTGAAATTATGTGTGAAGCTGATTGCACTACGTGCTCTCACTGTCAAATACTGACTACCACCGCGTCGGCTACTTCCTTTTTCTACCTCCCCCCCCCCCCCCCCCCCCCCCCCCGCTTTAAAGAGGCAGTTAGTTCTTAGCTCCCAAAGTGGATTAGCCACTGCCGCGCTGCTGCTACGGTCGCAGGTTCGAATCCTGTCTCGGGCATGGATGAATGTGATGTCCTTAGGTCAGCTAGGTTTACGTAGTTCTATGTCTAGGGGACTGATGATCTCAGATGTTCACGCGCAATTTTATAATATGTTTGGTTTGCATAGTTCTGACAATCAATACGTATTATAAAAATGTATGTAAAAATGCATGTTGATCATCTGATTCTATAGCCCTAAACCGTTTCAGCCAATCTTGGTATGCACATTACTTACTGTCTGGAAGAATCGCTGTAGATGTAAGAAGCTCCTTCCTATTTAAGGGTTGGGCGTGTGGGTGCGAAAGAAGTATAGCCCATTACGCGTGAATACCCAGACTTCATTCAACCACTATTTGTGAATGAGAGTACTTAGTGAGTCTCAACAAGCTGCACTCATAATTTCAAACCCATACGAAACATTTTCTGACAACCTCAAATGGTTCAAATGGCTCTGAGCACCATGGGACTTAACATCTCAGGTCATCACTCCCCTAGAACTTAGAACTACTTAAACCTAACTTACCTAAGGACATCACACACATCCATGCCCGAGGTACGATTCGAACCTGCGACCGTAGAGGTCGTGCGGTTCCGGAATAAAGTGCCTAGAACCGCTCGGCCACAGCGGCCGGCCTCTGACAACCTCCACAAAATGATAAAAGGGAGAAATTCAATAGGTTATTACATTGTCGCAGTTCTTGCTGTAAAACTGCTGCATCAGGCATGCCCTTTTTAATTCATTACTTCTTTGCTACTTACTTTATTTGTGACTCTTCTGTCGGCCGCTTCCGCTGGAGGTTCGAGTCCTCCCTCGGTCATGGGTGTGTGTGTGTTGGTCTTATCATAAGTTAGTTTAAGTAGTGTGTAATCTTAGGGACCGGTGACCTCAGTAGTTTGGTCCCTTAGGAATTCACACACATTTGAAATTTGGTTCTACTGTATGCAGTGTTCGCAGACACCGCTGAATGTTCCTGCAAAATTGCTGCACTTTACGACACATAGTTCAGGGAATATGATGTCATGAACACTGAGCTGCGTAGAAACGACGCTGCAGTGCGAAATCGCTAGAGGTAGGCGTCAAGTGTGTGTACAGATATATGTGAAATATATTAAAAAGACAGCCAGTCTCAAGTACTTTGGATAAAACAAAAACAGGTGATATTGGGTGCACAACCGATTACGTTGAAACAGGAAACCAATGGTCAGAAATGCATTTCTATTGTGTTATTGACATACACAGCGAACAGCGCATAACAACAACATATCTCATAGAAATAGTTCGAGGCGACTACCGCCAGTCTCAAAACATATAGTGCAACGGAACATGCAATTCGGCCGCACCCTCGCAAAGATTCCCTGTGCAATGGAACAGGCAGCGAGTGGTAAACGACATACACTCGTGACCACCAAACAGACTTACCGTACACAACTTGGCTTACAGCGTGTGTGTCATATGATGACTGCGCACATCGCACCGCCACATTAACCTGTGCTGCATGCACACCACTATACCTGGTGTCAGTTGTCAACCGCTTCGGATTAGCTTGTGGTGGGTCAGATATAAGGTGTGGTACTGAGTACAGTGCGTGACGCATAACCAAAGCTGGAACGTTACCCATCACGAGAGTTGGCAGACATGCATTTGATGTACCGTGTGGCAGGATGTAGTGCCCGCAGAGCAGCAGAAATGTGCAGAGGCGTCATCCTAATTGGAAGAAGTCTGTCTCCACGGATACAAATTTTAGAAAGGGGGGGGGGGGGGAGTTAAACCCATAGAGAGCCGGTCAAAATTCAAATAAAACATCTTACCTTTACGACTGTCGGAGAATTTCATTGATGTTGACAATGAACAACATGTGTCCTCATTGCCGGACTGGAAGAGAAGATCCTGGGCCACGGGCGGCGTGATCACCAGGAGCTCTGGACTGTTTCCTCTGGGATTTCGGCAAGACGTTGTATGAACCCGCTGTGTAAACGGATGAATACCTGCTTGCTAGGGTCCGAGCTGTCTGTTTCCTGGTGCAACAGACAGCAGGGATCTTTCTCAGAGTTCGTCAGAACGTCATGCGCCGTTGGAATGTGTGCTCTGAGAATGCCAGTCGTCACTTTAAACAACTACTATGAGCTACTTTGTTGTTATGCGACATACGTCATAACACAATAATTATGCATTTCCGACCATTGGTTGACTATCTCCGCATAATCGGTTGTATGTCCCACTGTCACCTTCTTTAATTTTATCCAAAAGGATTGAGGCCCTCTGCATGTGAGAGAAACCGACGGAAAGAAGACTGCAACACCAAGAAGAAGTTGTGCGACATAAACGAAAGTTGGTTGGCGTATTTCTGCATCTGAAAGATGACGCCTGTTCAAATTTCGCACCAATCCTATAAGAGCGGCGCCGGTGACGCCACTAAGAGGATGCAAATTACTTCTGCTTTAAATACACGCTATAATGGTCGGGAGTGTTAGTTACCTTTGAGATTGGAGATGGTGGGTTCACGTTAGTCAAGAAGGGAAGGAAAGGGAAGAAAGACGCTATTATGAACACCTGACGGAGTTTGAAAGAGGTCGTGTAATAGGGTTACGAAAAGATGGATGTCCCTTCACTGATACTGCAAAGAGATTTGGCAGGAATGTATCCACTGTACGTGATTGTTGGCAGCGGTGGTACGGTAGCAAGAGGACTGACTCCGGACGGTCATGTGCCCCTGCCGAGAGGAAAGACCATCGTGCTCGATGTGTGGGCTCTGGCACATCGTACTGCATCTGCAGTAGCAAACTGAGAAGTAGTTGGCACTTCAGTGACACAACGAACTGTTACAAAACGGTTACTTCAAGGACAACTCCGGGTCAAACGCCCTGCTTCGTGCATTCCACTGACCCCAAACCGTCGCTATTTGCCACTCCAGTGGCATGAAGAGAGAGCTCATTGGACGGCAGGACGAAGGTCTGTTGTGTGTTCTGGTGAATGCTGGCTCTGACGCAGTGCCAAGATGGCACTGGGAGGATATCAGTTGAGGGCCTGCAACCAGCTTGTCTGTGTGCCAGACGCACTGGTCGCACACCTGTTTCGTATGACAGCAGGAATAGTCTCGTCGTTCTCCTAAGCAGCCTGATTACAAATTTGTACTTCAGTCTGGTGATTAGACCTGTTGTGCTGCCATTCATGTACAGCACTCTAGGACACTCTCGCCCACATACCGCTGTTGTAACTCGACGTGCTCTACAGAGAGTCGACATGTTACCTTTGCCTGCTCGTTTACCAGATCTATCTGCAACCAAGCAAATATGGGACATAGTCCGACGATTACTCCAGTTTCATAGAGAAACAACATTAACCACACCTGTATTGACCGACCACGTGCAACTGGCACTGACCTCCACCCTACAAATTGACATCTGGCACCGTACAACACAATGCTGAGGGATTAGATTAGGAAGTGAGACACTTAAAGTAGTAAAGGAGTTTTGCTATTTGGGGAGCAAAATAACTGGTGATGGTCGAATTAGAGAGGATATAAAATGTAGAATGGGAAGGAAAGCGTTCCCGAAGACGAGAAATATGATAACATCGAGTATAGATTTAAGTGTCAGGAAATCGTTTCTGAAAGTATTTGTATGGAGTGTAGCCATGTATGGAAGTGAAACGTGTACGATAAATAGTTTAGACAGGAAGAGAATAGAAGCTTTCGAAATGTGGTGCAACGGAAGAATGCTGAAGATTAGGCGGGTAGACTACGTAACTAATGAGAAGATACTGAATATAATTGGGGAGAAGAGGAAATGGTAGCACAACCCGACTAAAAGAAAGGACGGTTTGGTAGGACACGTTCTGAGGAATCAAGGGATCACCAATTTGGTACTGGAGGGCAGTGTGGAGGGTAAAAATCGTGGAGGGAGACCAAGAGATGAATACACTAAATACGTTCAGAAGAATGTAGGTTGCAGTAGGTACTGGGAGATGAAGAAGCTTGCACAGGATAGAGTAGCATGGAGAGCTGCATCAAACCAGTCTCTGGACTGAATACCACAACAACAACATAGACCGAATAACGAATTCATGCTACAGGTACCATGGACACACAAATTTAACAGTTTGTTGTTGATTTACAGCTGCAGGAATCCGTTATACCTGTAAGCGATTTGCTTTCCGTGAGTTCCAGTTTATGGCAGAAAAAAACATTTGGAATGAAAGCGTGGATACATTGCAAGATGTACGTATTTTTCATTACAATAGTTTTTATTTTTAATCCTAACACGACTAAGAAAAGAAAAAGAGTGAGAATTAGATTACAAACTTTTTGATAAGATTTGAGTTAATAGCTGTATTACCCAGGGATTACACCGTTTGTAACAAAAGTCTTGTGATATGCAAAAGCATTTCCTTGCCACTGTTGCCTGCTCTTCGTCAATTTGTTCTCAGTGGCTTTGGGTAAAGACCTCTTCCGCTAATTTCTCCGTCGACCAGGAATAACTGACCCGTTGATTTCCGTATCGAGACTACATGCAGAAGTGTAAAGTTCACGTGGACTTCGTTGCCTTCTCAGAATGTTATGCAGGTATAAAGTAGCCGTGATAAACTTTTTCGTTTTTTTCTATAATACTGAAGACCTCAAACATAGAACGTAGAATACCAAAAGCTTTATCCAGCGCTCTGTGTGCACTGGACAGTCTGTAATTGAACATTCTTTTCATAGAACCTGTATAAGGGTTTCTTCAGAAGTTTCATAGGATATTCTGTTAACGCGAAAGCTCTATCAGCCAAGGTGAAGCAAAGAACGCCAGTTGCATATGGTACTTGGAGTACAGCCGGAGAAAGAATTTTCAGTGATTTTTCTCGTAGTTTCTTGGATTATATCATTGTACGACACATAGTTCCACTACAATAAACAAGAGAATGCTGAAAAATTTGTTGTAATTATAATATTCCGTAGCTGGGTTTATGGGTGGTTGTAACGTGATGTGTTTTCCGTTTATACCTAATATAGTATGTAGAAAATCCGACCTTTTTGCAACCTGTTAATCATTCTTGTACTGAACTCGGTAATTGTAAAAATAAAGAAAGTTAAGTTGTAGGGTTTTCTTTTCAGGACTGTGAAACATCACACAGCGACCAGTGTTTACTGTTTGTAAGTTAACGAGCATTGCGCTCTCATTTAAATATATGGCCGAGAGAGTCAGCCTACAGGAATTGTGAAACGAACCCTGTCGTCCAGGACCGCGTGCTGCAAAGGGCGCAGATTCATCACGATATGGGGAAATTCACAGGCGTCTATTGTCTGTTGAGGCCTAAGCGCTGTAGTGTGCGAGTGGGACAGACGGGAACCTACGTCATAGGGAAACCCAGTAGAAGGCCTTTGTCGCCGAGGAGACGTAGCAATGTTAAATATGGCGGGTCTAAGATCGGCTATAAATGGAAACATTTATGAAAACTATGTAATTCTGTTGTAATGCAGGAAATCAAGCCACAGTAATTTTAATCTTCCATTCTTCATAAATTTTCATGGTGATCCCACAAAAACTTGAATATTGATCATATCTATGATAGTTTAGGATTTATTGTTAAAGTGAAGTTCACTAGTTTTGTAACAAAGACCTGAATGCTAAAATCTGAACGATCTACATTTCATATAGAATCGCATCATTAAAATGAGAAATGTTGTAAATGTCAACTCTGTAACTTTATTTGTTTAAAAGATATAGTAAATTTAAATTATCAATGTTTTCAGTTTAGCATAAGATCATCATTTCCTCCACACAAAACACATTGAACGATGACAGCATGACACCTTATTGAATCATTAGGTAACAGAATATTTGTTGTAAATTTTAGTGCATAACAGTTACTTTTGTTCTTTATTTATTTATCAGAAAGCACATTGGTGCAAGGCTACTGTTCGTGACATTCAAAGTTAAGAAGGAAATTGTATTGATTTTATGTAAAAGAATTTAACGTTTATTAAGTAATGGATATTATTGTTACTTTATTTAGAACGTGAAAGTGGTCAAGCTTTGATTATTTAAATATTTCAAAATGTAAAATAATTTAGAATAAGCTGTAGCGAATCAGATGGAAAGGGAAGTGCCCTAGTCTGCTGGGCGGGGATATTCGGCGCGCGGGAAGCGGACGGAGGGAGCGCTGGTGCAGACGCCAAAGCGGACAGTTCGCCTGCAGACACCAAAGGGGTCATTTCGGATGCAGACGCGAATGCGGACAGTCGTTCTTTAGGCAGCTAGGAAGTGAAACGACATACAAAATTTAGCGTTGCGTGGTATCGCGGGACTTAGTCCCTGAGCAGAGAGAAGCCGCGCGCCTGGTGTGAATTCTAACTTTCCGCGATCAGATTGCGAATGATCGAACTGTGTCAAATGGAAATGCGCTCGAGTGTAACAGTAACTCTATATACGACCACTTTCCCTATTAGTTTGCTTTCTGAATGAACATTATTCTAAACATGTCGCAACTGTGTGGCCTGCATCATTTATGTGTCGCTAATTTAGTTCCAGATTTTATTATCACTGTTATTATATGTTACGTTAACTTCGAATTTCGCAAACTTGCCATCAGCCAGACAATTTAACCAAAGCGTCACAGGTGTCTAATTTACTGCGTGTAATGCGACACGTGCGGTTCAAGCCCTAGATGAGATTGAGACAAGACATTTCGACGGTGAGGAACTGCATGTGAGCCGAACATCTTTGGGACGTTAGCTCGCATGTTGGAGGAGCGCAATGAGTCTACCGCTACTGAACGAGTAACCGCTGCTAAGTCATCGGAAGCACCTTCACACAAAAGGCACGCCGGCAGTGTGGCCGAACAGTTCTAGATTCTTCAGTCCGGAACCGCGCTGCTGCTACGGTCGCAGGTTCGAATCCTACCTCGGGCATGGATGTGTGTGGTGTCGTTATGTTAGTTAGGTTTCAGTAGTTCTAAGCCTAGGGGACTAATGACCTCAGATGTTAAGTCCCATAGAGCTTAGAGCCAAACCCAGCGTTGCCCAGGTTTTGCAGTCTCCTATTAGATCATTTCCTCCTTGCTCGTGTCTCTACCCATCCCTTCTCTTTTTATCGTCTTCTCCACCCCCTCTCTCAACCTACTCCCCCTGCATACCCTTCCCTCTCTGTGACCCTTCCCTCCTCCTGCTCTATCTGTTCATCTCCCTGCCTCCCTCCTCTCGTCTCTGTCCATCTCCTCCTCCTTCCTTTCTCTGGCGATCTCTTCCTCTCCCCTCTGTCTATCCATTTAACCCTCCCCTATCTCTGACCATCTCTTCCTCGTCCTGTCTGTGCCTGTCTCCTGCTTGTCCACCTCTTCGTCCTCCCTTCTCTCTTCACGTTATCACACCCATCCCAATAGAAGGCTGGTCTTTCTTACATCTCTTTCAAGATTGTAAATAACTTGTGTACCAAAGCTGACTGAAATCATCTCAGAGGTTTAGAATGAGCTTTTAACCCGTAGCTTCTCCCGAATACGCACATGTCAATATATTTCACATATATTTAACGCAATTCACGCGTGTTAGTAAGTATATTTCGCCTGTACATGTAACGAATTTCGTCCTGCAGTCCCATTTCCTCGTATCTCCCGAAATCCGTGCTGTACAACGGCATAATTTTGCAGGAACATGCAGTGATATATTTGCCCACTGTCTCCGAACTGTGTTGTGAATACAGGTAGCAGTAAAGAAGTAATAAATTAAAACGTCCTATTTCATGTGGCAGTTTCACTGCATGAACAGCGAAAACGTATAAAGCGAAAAACTTTCTTTCTTCCATCATTTTGCTAGTGTCGACAGCGAGATAAATTTTCATAAAGCTTTGAAATTATGTGTAAAACGTGTTGCAAGTCTGTAAGTGCCCTCATTTTCAAATACTGGATAACTTGAGGATGGGTATTTTCGCGTTTTGGGGTACACTGCTTTTTCACCCCTTCCCAGCCCCCCCCCACCCCCCCACCCCCGAGCGCCGCACTTTGATAGGTGGGTGGTTCTTACCCACACAGTGTACCAAGTTTTGTTGAACACGGTCCTTGGTTTAGGAGGAGATGTGGAACATACATAAATACATAAGTACATCCATTTTTATAATTTGTATGGATTCAAGGCACCGGTGATGGCATGATAAAGCTAAGGCACTATTTTTGGTATTCTTTGTTTGCTTGCATAGAAGTCTAGTAGTAGTAGTAGCAATAGTAATAGTAGTAGGTATTCTGCCTTACGGCAGGTCTTGTCATGGGTTAAGCCTCTTCCACTTTTGCCTGTCCATAGCCAGTCTTCTCATTTCCTTGGATATTATCGAGCATTTGATATCTTCTTTCTCCTGTTCCCCTTTTTCTCTCCACCATTCCTACTATTCCTTCCTTCAATAAACAGTCCCTCCTAAGATATGTCCAATCCAGTTTCGTTTTCTCTTTCTAATGACTTTCAGCATATTCATTTCTTCTCCAATCTTCTTAATACTTCTTCATTCCTTACTCGGTCTTCCCATTTCATTTTTTCCATTCTTCTCCATATCCACATCTGTAGTGCCTCCAATCTCCTTTCATCTCCCTTCCTCAATGTCTAGGTCTCCGCACGATACAGTGCAACGCTCCACGTGTAACACTTGGCAAGTCTTTTCTTTAGATCTTTGTTTAGTGGCCGCAATGTAATTTCTGTTTCCTCTTGAGTCCTTCTTTTGCCATTGCACTTCTTTTCCTAATTTCTGTTCAGCAATACATATCATCCATTATTACACTTGCCAAGTAATTGAACATATTCACTTGCTCTGTTTCCTCTCCCCCTATTTTGATACGGCATTTTCCCCTTTTTTCTCCAATTACCATGCTTTTCGTTTTCGTCTTGTTAATCTTCATGCTGCTGTCGCTTAGAATCTCAAAGTAATTGCGAATGTCTCCCTCACAGTGAACACTTTTCGAAACTGAGTCTCGTTTTTATCTTACTTTTGTCTAGATCACCGTCTTTTATTGTTCAAAACCATGTAACGGCAATGGAGTAATATTTGGAATTGCATCTTCCACCACTTCGAAAGTCATATCTTGCGTAAGTCTGTTTCCATACAGTATTCTTTGACGACACAACTCTCTAATCCATCAACGTAGTGTTTGGGTTTCCTATTGTTTTCGATGTTAAATATCAGTACGCACGCAGTACGTTTTCGTGAGTGGTCTCTGAATCTCTTTGAGACAACTATTCATCCATCTTTTTTTCTCTACTTATATCGAAGTAGATCAGTTACCACAGTAGCGGCGTCTTTTTCGTCAACACTACGAGCCACAATAAAATATTATTCACAATGTTATCCAACAGTCTAGGCTGAACGAAAGAGAAAGATTATTAAACTTTTTATGTGTTGATGCTCGAACCTCTGATATACACTGGTGTCCAACATTAAAGCAGGAAAGGGAAATTTTGCAACATTGCGTTTATTTCACCACAAAAGAGTATAGACGGGTGACAATAAAGTAGAAACAATGTAAAGAACACAGAACATGATCAACTACAACATGCATAACGGTAGACAAAAATGTTCTTCGTTTTTTCCAACTTAACGGATTTGCACACAGATTTAGACAATTGATTAATGTGCTCAGTATTGTGCGTGACGCCTCTGGCAGCAATACAGGCCCGAAAACGACGGGGCATGCTGTGAATGATGTCATCAATCTCACGTTGAGGCAACGACGCCCATTATTTCCGGAGAACTGCTCGCAAGCCTTGGAGAGTGGTTGGTGGATGCTGCCTCCCTGGTGCGTCCCAGACGTGCTCTGTGTGATTCAGATCCAGAGAGCGAGCAGGCCGCGCCACGCCACGCCATGTGTGCAGCATCTTCCGTTTCCAACGCTCTGTGAGGTTGAGCATTATCGTCCATTCACACAAACTCTGGGTCCGCAGCACCTCGCACAGCCCCACATGATTCTCAAGATCTCTTCATGATACCTAACAGCAGTTAAACCTTGTCAGTTCACCAGTACAATTTCACGAAGAGGTTTTCGAGTGGTCGAGTAGTCATCCTAATCGGTCCCTTCCCACAATGTTTGGATCCCGAAATCGTGTTCTAGGTTCCCTCCAGATGTCAGTCCGTGGAGAATCACTCTCCAGGCCAAAAATTGGGACTCATATGTGAAAAATATATTGGTCCACTGTTCGACCGTCCATGTGACATGTTACCGACTCCGCTGTAGACGTTATCTTCTTTGAAGACACGCGCCAGAGGCACTCATACAGCAGGTCTCCGACAGTAAAGGCCACTCTGCTGAAGAGTCTGTACACCGTTTGGCTCGATACAACACGTCCAGTGGATGGCGCGGGGTCAGATGCCAGTTGCAGTACTGAGGCGGTGCCGTCGTGACCTTACAGCCTCTCTTTCTGGTATCACACGTGCCCGATCCTGCCCTGTTCTTCGGGATGCAGTTTCGGTCTCTATAAACTGGTGCCACATCCGAGAAACGACAGAACGATCCACATTAACCCATTAGGCGACATCAGTTGGCAACTGTCCTGCTTCTATTTTCCCTGTGGCCCTCCACCTCAGAGAGTGTGGTAGGCGTCTTCTCTCTGCCGTGCTGTACCGTCTGTGAATTTTCAGACAGCTATAGTGAATGTGGGAACACCCGTTTGATAGGTGCACTTACGTCATCGTTGGCATGGTTGTCCGGAGTTGAGTGCTATATAATTCCAGGATAATTACCAATGTACCTAGTCTGAAACCGGACAGATGAGGAGATAAATTCAAGAGGAGAAGATTGGCGGACACAAGAGGACATCTGAAGAAGACTGTTAGTGTTTTTGTAGTAGGGTCAGTGGTTCGTTGTATTGCATGTCTGTCGAGATCTCGAGGGGTGTGTGTAATGTAATGAAGGAGCAAGTGAACTTTAACTACGTAAACATAAAGTGAAATATTATTATTTTATTACAAAACTGTTAATATGAGGACAATCATGAGGTATATTGCCACAGAACTATAATATAAGCACTTTTCATTTTTTATACTAAGTTTTTCATATATATATATATATACGTGTGATGTGTAAAATATTGGTATACAACCAAGGTTGGCAGTACTGCACAGTTTATAAGCTCTGTGAACAGGAGTCGGTTGTTGGCGGGTGTAGAGACAATGGGCAGTTGGTGTTGAGACGTCTTGTAATACGCTTGTTTTGAGAAGGTCAAGGATAGAGGGAACGAAATGATGTATTGGAAAAGCTGTTACATTGAAAATTATTGAATACCGTCACGATCAGCATTTATAAAATAAAAGTTGGAAGTTTAAATATGTGTCAGTTCTTACGCAGCAGAATACACACCCTGGACCTCAAACTCATTTAACAAACAGGCGATGGCGAGATTCATCGCTGGACCACGAGCGTGCAACAACGACCAATAAAGGTAACTGGTTCAAATGGCTCTGAGCACTATGGGACTCAACTGCTGAGGTCATTAGTCCCCTAGCACTTAGAACTAGTTAAACCTAACTAACCTACGGACATCACAAACATCCATGCCCGAGGCAGGATTCGAACCAATAAAGGTAAGAAAGTTATATTACTCTAAATTCAAATTGTGACGATACCTTTCTTTCTCCATGTCTTCAACCCTGTATGTTCTGTGTTGTTAGAGTGAGCAGCCTGACGGGGACTTGTGGCCGACTAGGCACACCAGGGAGACCACACAGGTTTAAAATGATAATTTGTAGCTTAATATACTACTAATGATAATAATTAATATTTGTCTCCCGGAGAAAGAGGTGCATTACATGCACAACACGATCGTAGGGACATCTGTTGACAGTTTGTGTGATTATATCGTGAATTGGACACATGACGGGGAAATAGCGGTTTGTTGCTTCAATTTTGGACGCCAATGTATTACTGGAAATGGTTGTCAACATACACAGACATCCCCATACATAACCACATAAGCCTCGCTCTCGTTAGATTTCTGTGGACGCCCATATACCCATGATGAAAGAAGAAAATACTACAATGAGAGGAGTAATTCCAGTGCCAACGTTTACCTTTTGTGGTACAATACGTTGCCACCGGAAATTCTTTCTAAGACTTTAAATTTGCAAGTGCATCATATGTTATGGAAACGTATCATGCACTAAACCGTAGTATTCGGTAAAGTATTGTAGTTGTAAATTGTCGTAGCTGTGTTGGAAAAGTACCAGAGCTTCAAGCGCTGATAGAAAGCACTTAAGCTGAAATCGTCATAGGAACAGGAAGCTGGCTAAAGCCGAAGATAAATTCTGCCGAAATTTTTACACAGGAGCAAACCGTGTTCAGAAAGCATAGATTAAATAAAGTAGGTGGAGGTGTGTTTATGTCTGTTGGTAGTAGTTTATCTTGTAGTGAAGTTGAAATAGATAGTTCCTGCGAATTACTATGGGTAGAGGTTATACTCAACAGCAGTACCAAAATAATAATTGGCTCCTTCTACCGACCCCCTAACTCAAAGAAAACTTTAATCTCATTAAAAATAAGTACCCCACTCATACAATTATAATTGGTGGAGACTTCAATCTACCCTCGATTTGTTGGCGAAAATACATGTTCAAAGCCGGTGGTAGACAGCAAACATCTTCCGAAACTGTAGTAAATGCTTTCTCTGAGAATTACTTTTAACAATTAGTTCATTAGCCCACACGAATTGTAAATGGTTGCGAAAACACACTTGACCTCTTAGCCACAAATAATTCTGATCTAATAGAGAGCGTCATGACGGATGCAGGGATTAGTGAACACGAGGTCAACCAAAACTAAAACCACTAAAAATATACGCAAAATATATCTATTTAAAACAGCAGATAAAAATCGCTTGGTGCCTTCCTAAGAGTCTCCATTCCTTCCAAGATAATTATGCAAGTGTAGACCAGATATGGCTCAAATTCAAAGATACAGTATCGACAGTAATAGATAAATTCATACAGCATGAGTTAATAAGAGACGGGACTGATCCACCATGGTACACAAAACACGTCAGAACACTGTTGCAGAAGCAATGAAAAAAGCGTTCCAAATTCAGAAGAACGCAAAATCCCCAACACTGGCTAAGTTCCACGGAAGCTCGATATTTAGTGCGGACGCCAATGCGAGATGCTTTTAATAGTTTCCACAATGAAACATCGTCTCAAAATATGATATAAAACCCAGAGAGATTCTGGTCGTATGTAAAGTACACCAGTGGCAATAAACAGTCAATACCGTCACTGCGCGATAGCAATGGAAATGTTACCGATGATGGTGCCACTAAAGCGGAGTTACTAAATACAGTTTTCCGTAATTCCTTCACGAAGGAAGATGAAGTAAATATTCCAGAATTCGAAACCAGAACAGCTGTTAGCATGAGTGACATGAAAGTAGATATGTTAGGTGTTGCGAAGCAACTCAAATCACGTAAGAAAGGCAAGTCTTCCGGTCCAGTTGGTACACCAACCAGGTTCCTTTCAGGGTATGTAGACACAATAGCGCCTTTCTTAGCAATCATATACAACCGCTCACTTGACGAAAGGTCTATTCCTAAAGACTGGAAAGTAGCACAGGTCACACCAATATTCAAGAAAGGAGATAGGAGTAACCCAATGAATTACAGAATCATATCACTGACCTCAATTTGCAGTAGGATTCTGGAGCATATACTGTACTCGAACATTATGAATCACTTTGAACAAATGATTTACTGATACATAACCAACACGGACTCAGATAATACACAGCTAGCTCTTTATTCCCATGAAGTAATGAGTGCTGTCGACAAGGGATCTCAGATCGATTCCATATCCCTATTTTTCCAGAAGCCTTTTGATACCGTTCCTCACAAGCGACTATTAATCAAATTGTGTGCATGTGGAGTATCGTCTCAGTTGTGTGACTGGATTCGTGACTTCCTCTCAGAAAGATTACAGTTCGTAGCGATAGATGGTAAATCATCGAGTAGAACAGAAGTGATATCTGGCGTTCCGCAAGGTAGTGTCCTAGGCCCTCTGCTGTTTCTGATTTACATAAATGATCTAGGTGATAATCTGAGCAGCCCCCTTACATTGTTTGCAGATGATGCTGTAATTTACCGTCTAGTAAAATCATCAGACGATCAATTCCAATAACAAAATGATCTAGAGAGAATTTCTGTATGGTGCGAAAAGTGGCAATCTGCACTAAACAAAGAAAAGTGCGAGGTCATCCACATGGGTACTAAAAGAAATCCGATAAATTTTGGGTATACGATAAATCGCACAAATCTAAGAGCTGTCAATTCGACTAGATACCTAGGAATTACGATTACGAGCAACTTAAATTGGTAAGACCACATAGATAATATTGTGGGGGAGGCGAAACAAAGACTGCGCTTTGTTGGCAGAAAACTTAGAAGATCCGACAAACCCACTAAAGAGACAGCCTACATTACACTTGTCCGTAGTCTGCTGGAATATTGCTGCGCGGTGTGGGATCCTAACCAGGTAGGATTGACGGAGGACATCGAAAAAGTGCAAAGGAGGGCAGCCCGTTTCGTGTTATCGCGCAGCAGGGGTGAGAGTGTCACTGATATGATACGCGAGTTGGGGTGCCAGTCACTGAAACAAAGGCGGTTTTCTTTGCGGCGAGATCTATTTACGAAATTTCGATCACCGACTTTCTCTTCCGAATGCGAAAATATTTTGTTAACACCCACCTACGTAGGAAGAAATGATCATCATAATAAAATAAGAGAAATCAGAGCTCGAACGGAAAGATTTAGGTGTTTCTTTTTCCCACGCGCCATTCGAGAGTGGAATGGTGGAGAAGTAGTACGAAAATGGTTCGATGAACCCTGTGCCAGGCACTTGAGTGTGAGTTGCAGAGTAGCCATGTAGATGTAGATAATTATCTATATATACTTTTCTTCACAATTTTGCATCAATTAATTTTTTTAAACATCGTCCTACGTGACCTCCCCCCGTATTTTCTGAGCAACAAATCACACAGTTCAGTCTCAACATTTCTTATTACGACATTCATTCCCTAATTGCGAATTTTTTGACATCAGCTGTAGTGCATACAGACGTACTACCTATTCGTGACACCAAAATTTGTGCCAACCCGGTTTCCCCGCGGTCGTCTTAACCACATCGGCTAACTGCACCCGCTTGCCGAAACGGCCCAGACTTCCATGTGCCGTACATTCTCTACATTCCCTAATGTTTGCACATTAAGCGATTCCCGCGAAAGGGAGAATGAGACCTATAATACTGGTATTTTATTTTACAATGTCTGTTCCCTCAGACACGCATGTATTAATTACCTAAACATTCATGATTTTTACTTATCTGCCCTAACATCCCACAATACGATTAATTATTTGTTCATTTCTACGTACTCTAATCACAACAGTTTTTCATCCTGTTTTGAACTCACTTGCAACATCAAAACAACGAGGAACAGTGAACACAATGATATCCACGTTCTGTAACAGGCGAGAGACTGGAAGGGCAACCTCAATACTGCCTACGGGCAGCAGAATGTTTTGCTGCAGGGCAGTGTATTCCAAGGCCGTGAGCACTATGGGAGTTGACATCTGAGGTCATCAGCCCTCTAGAACTTAGAACTAGTTAAACCTAACTAGCCTAAGGATATCACACACATCCATGCCCGAGGCAGGATTCGAACCTGCGACCGTAGCGGTCGCACGGCTCCAGACTGAAGCGCTTAGAACCGCTCGACCACGGCGGCCGGCCCAGTATATCCCAAAAGTTTTTAGTGCTGTCAATACTACTGCGCAGCCTCTCATTCTCACCCAAACACATTCAATATTTCTGACCACCGAAAAATGTTGTGCAGTACTATGGACGGTCTAGGGGGTTAAGGTTTGTCTGCCAGAGAGGCAGTCTCCGTTCGTATCCGTCTGGACCGGCCTGTTTGTGATGGCGGCAGGTGCAGTTATTACTGACTGAAGCTATTGCTTATATTAGTTCTACGAGGCGCCATGCCTGTAATTTTATTTCACAATATATAATGTTTTTAATTATAAGACAATTTTTTTTGTAAAATGATTAATTCTGCTTAGCAGTTTTTAGCTTTGCGTTGAGTTACAGCAGTTTCTGCTGTGTTTTAGCGTGTTATGTTCAGTTGTTTTGTAAGTGGCGCTCGGAGAGGTGGAACTCTTCCATTCAGTCAGGTGCTCAGCCTGAAGCCTTAGCCGCGGCCCTTATTCTGGAGACTTAGTGTCCTCAGCGGATTTGCATTCGGGTCTATTGTTCCGGCCGGCCGCGGTGGTCTAGTCGTTCTAGGCGCGCATTCCGGAACCGCGGGACTGCTACGGTCGCAGGTTCGAATCCTGCCTCGGGCATGGATGTGTGTGAAGTCCTTACGTTAGTTAGGTGTAAGTAGTTCTAAGTTCTAGGGGACTGATGACCGCAGATGTTAAGTCCCATAGTGCTCAGAGCCATTTGAACTATTTTTTCTATTGTTCCGGTGTTTCACCCCAGTCTAGACTGAACTATCGCGCTCTAGATTGGAAGCTATTAAACAACTTTGAAATAAAAACAACCTCACATTTAAGAAAGGGAAGAACCAAAAGTTTAATTCAACATTTTTCACTTCGAAACTAACGCTTACTTATTAGTCCGTTCATTTGTAGCTTTTTCAAGCCATTTATACATTTGTGTGGTGACGCTCGCTAACAACACTTGGAAAAACTCACCACTTCGCCTAAGTCGTTTGGATTTGAAATATTTCATATATATTTCATCTAAGAACTTGAGTGGGATGGTACCGTTAGAGTTCGTTTGGTAAGTTAACGTTACGTACCACTGCTATGAGAAAATCATTCCAGTAGCTAGTTTAATTCCTTGAAAATATGCAAATGAAGTCATTCGTGTACCTTATGTAACTCATTTTGAATACAATGGAACAGTTTCGCTTGTTTTCAAAACTAGTTATCAAAATGAGTTCTTCTGTGAACCAGTTTTGTGTTTCTAGTCGATGAAATGGTCACAATTCATGCGCGGAAATGTTATTGGGGAGTAGTTTCGAACAGTGCCCAGCTTCGGCTGAAAATAAGGACTCTCGTAAGCAGGGAATGAATGGCGAAAATATTATATGTTATACGAACATGCTGATTGCCCAAATATGTGCAATGCTTTCACTTCCTGTCAGTCACGGTAATGGCTTTAGTACAATATTCTGAAGAAGTTAACTGATTTACAGTGGAGGTTCCGTCTTGTGTCAGAGCTATACTGGCCGTCAACACCCATCGTATCACGGAAGTTCCAGAACGGAACGACTTAGGAAAACGGAATAGCAAACAGCTGCGTGCTGTTGTTGTGCTCTTTGAGACAGTTCTGCCCGTGCGAGACGAGTTATGTTTCTTCTCTTACTTTTGTGCAAAGCAGAAGGCGAATGCAGTAGCCAAGTCGGGGAAGACCAAATAAGGTCGAATAGGGGAAAGGATTCGTGCAGTCGCCAGTTTTCGTACACTGGTGGGACGGAGGGCCATGAACAACATACTAAATATTGTGACCGGTGACGTGGGAGAGTGAGGTTAAAATCCCTGCAACAAGGGCTCTATCTGTTATTTTCTCTTGAACTATTATTTTTCGCGTTAAAGGAGATGGAAAAATCGTAGATTAT
Source organism: Schistocerca americana (assembly GCF_021461395.2). Classification (NCBI taxonomy): domain Eukaryota; kingdom Metazoa; phylum Arthropoda; class Insecta; order Orthoptera; family Acrididae; genus Schistocerca; species Schistocerca americana. The sequence goes on along the minus strand of NC_060122.1, from coordinate 25,937,155 downwards.
TAAATCCATTGTCTTAATAGTGTAAAATTAATGTTTATTGTTAAATGAAATGGGCTAAGAAGGAACAATAAGTGTGTGTACCTAATGTAAGTAAGATAGAAGCGTATTAACGGAAAAAATTATGATGTGGGGGTACGACTGAGGCGAACGATCGAGCATTCCTGCAGAGTCTGACAACTGGCACTGAATGTAAGCAGATCTAGCGTATTGCGTACAAATACGCGACGAGATCACTTACTGTTAGATTACGCTATTGGCGATAAATCACGGCGAACAGCTACAACTGTAAATTTTCTAGGAGTAAGCGTCGAGAATGGGATAAAGTAGAATGATGGCGGGGAACCAGTTGTAGGGAAAGAAGATTCTCTGCTGAGATTCACAGGAAGAATGTTAGGGAAAGGCAGTTCATACGGGTGTACAAAACACTCGTTCCCTCAATTCTTGAATATCGCTCATCAGTATGCGACCTTGGTCAGTTTGGACGGAGAGAGAGAGAGAAGAGCCAAAAAACTGTGGCACCTTTCGTCATAGGTTTGTTTAAAGGAAGCGACGGAGCGTTACACAGGTGCTCAACAAACCCTAGCGGAAGGAAGGTGAGGCGTTCCACGCCGCTGAGAGGTTCAGCGCCGAGGCTGACTCAGCTGGCGTGAATTATTGCGTATGAAATGTAGCCAACGCATGGGAATTGTATTTCAACTTGAGAGGGGTATGATTTTTCGTTCTCGAGGTACTGGTTGTTAAATTCGCGGACGGGTCGCTAACGGCGCGCCCCAATCCTTTGCTGCGTATCTGCAATCAAGTGGTCGTAAAGATCGCCGTATTTCATAAACGGTTCAAGATATTTGAAGGAGCTTTTTTTTGGAAATTGCAGCATGCAAACAGGAAGTATTTTGTCGTACGATAACACTCGATACGTCTTTGTCAAATGATTGAGTGGGGCGAAAACAAGACACCCTATAAGTTACACAATGAGATTTTGTCCGAATTTTCATAGCCAAGCAAAGAGTGAGAAATGGTCAGATGGGGTATCACAGCGACCAGCGTGAAGTTCAGTTTTGCAGCAATATACTTAATTGCTTGAAACTAATCGGGGTAATTAAGGAAAACTTAATTACTGATCTAAGGATAAACTGAAATATTTAACGAATATCTGCTGCTAGCTTTGTAAATGAAGTGTAAAACATTTCATCTGTTCCAGGCTTAGCTATCTTGCTCATAAAAAGATACATTGGTATGATACGTAACTGTCAAAAAGGCTTCCTTTGAATGAAGCACTAAATTTAGAAATTTCGAGAATGGAAGGCGCTAAAGAGGCAAATGAAGTGTCAGTAAGATCATGTTTTCTGAATAAAACTTGAAAACAAAAGAAATGAAAGAAATCGGGAATATATTTTGAGAAATGATCTATCTAAAGGAAGTAAAATAAATCAGAGAAATATTTGATGAGCATTTGAATGATCCTGGAAATCGCGTGCGTAAAATGTGCATCAAATGTTTCTCTAGTATGTTTTATACATCACTTTTGTGCAAATCATTTCACAAAAACTTTGACTTTTTTAAAAAAATTTTATGCGCTTTAGTTAAAATGGTTAAAATGGCTTTGAGCGCTATGGGACTTAACATCTGAGATCATCAGTCCCCTAGAATTTCTTAATCCTAACTAACCTAAGTACATCACACATCACACATTCGAACCTGCGACCGTAGCAGCCACGCGGTTCTGGACTGAAGCGCCTAGAACCGCTCGGCCACCGTGACCGGCTGCGCTTTAGTTATGCAGACTGGTTAGATAAACTCAAGCGCTTCGCCTTAACATTGGAATCAGATATCAGTAAAATTTCGAGGTTGTTCATTGTTTTTTATTAGGAATGTAATGTGTGTGATGTTTTGGGATAGGTGTGTATGCATTCAAAGATCAAGTGCTTTGGCAGCACCTTGTAAATATGCTTTGGGGTGCAGTATATACAGTACAGACAAAGCTTTGTACACAGAATTCCGATAAGATTGAAACTGAGTTAGTTAAAATGTAATAAATAGTGAATGTTGAAGCCAGAATCCCGTGACCCCGTTTACTAGGCAACGACTCTACTGTTACACCACGGAGGCCTCGTGCATATCAGCCCCCACTGTTCTAAATTTACGGTAGTCTCTCATTCTTCCGCACTTATTAATTGTAGAAGGGTCTTAATTCTGTAAGAAATATTCGTCATCAGTGAATGCATCGATCAGACAGTCGACCGTCTCTCTGCTCATGCAGATATATTCGAAGAATTTTTCTGATGACGTTCGTGGTTGATGATACGAAATTATGAAATTTTCCGTGAAGATGCCTCACTTCGTAAATCTCATGCACAGCGCTCCTTTACCGTCTTATTCTCGCATGTGAAGCTAATTGTTTTGCTTTGCTCTAGAACTTGAACACTGTACGGTCTAGGAGCGCCGTTTTATAGAAACAGCTCGTCGGCTCTAGTAAAGGGAGGTGGTTGCTCGCACGCAGGCACCCGAACGTATAGCCGGATGCTGCCGCTCGTTGCTGGAGTGTCGCGTATCGTATCCAGCCGCCGCTCTCTGTCGCCCGCTTCCTGCCAACTGCGTCTCGCGAAATCACTACGCTGAAAGGAATCGGTCAAATTACGGCTCATAAGGAGTCTTCCTGACAACGACACTACAAGATACCAAGCGATCGCCGAAACAGTGTTCGATAAGAATAGTGCACTACACGTGTCCCTGCGCCTGTCTGACAGCTCCCATGAACCCAACTACCTGTTAGTGTGTACACAGTGGAAATGCCAAATTTTTTAGTGGAGATTAGCTGTTTAAATGATACTAAGCTAGGATATGGTGTCGGTTTCTGCATCTAAGATACCCAAAAAGAAGAGGGATAGTTGTAAGTTCTGAAACTGGTTTCAAGGTCCAGTGGAAACACAGGATGTGTTATTTAAATTCACATGAGATCAATTAAGGAACAATAATACGATATTAAGAAGTATAGCGGCGTAATGAATTTTAACCATACGGTTATTTGACATAGGCCTACAAGGGTGGGAGGATCATAGTAGTAGGAAATGAAGAAAGTAGGTGAAAACATACTGGATTTGAGTGACAAGCGCAGAATTTACTGTGTGAGGTTAGTGCAACGAGTGGTTACGCGGTTCTGGCCGCGATGTTATTTCAAGTCCCAAACACCGTAGACTACTTGTCCCGGTATGCCTAACGTGAGCCGCCCTAGCTCGTGGAGTGGCAGCATCTCGCTGAATGCGACTTACGCGCCGACCGCGTCCCGGAGCTGCGGGCAGCCGCGTGTCAGACGACCCCCGTCACCGCCGCCCACTGCCTCTGCAGCTCGTCGGCGCTAGGTTCTCTAAGCCCGCTGTGGCCGCAAAAGGTGCTGAATGCGAGGCAAGACCGGGGGCGGCCTCCCGGCAGCAAGCCCCACCGCAAAATTCCAGAAACTGTGCTCGTTTCTCCGCTCCGGAGTTCAGTGCTACGATTTCCTCCAACTTCTTCCGCTAGTTGGAGGGCTCGCTCCAAAGCTCCACTCCAGTGCAAAGTTAAGTAACTGGATGACTGCTCCCAAGCAAGGTACTCTTCTGGATGAGCCAATATGCAATGTACATAAAATGCATTCGCAGTTGCGAATACGGACAACCGTCAGCTGTATAGTGCAATGACACCAATGAAGATTTGCGCTGGACCGGCACTCGAAACTGGATTTTCCGCTTAACTACTGCGTCATGCGAGCACGACTCGTGGCCAGAGCCAGACTTCCCCACGTTGTCAGCCCCGTGTCTACAGCCTGTGCTCGCACATCCGCTGTGTGGATTCCCGTACATGGATGATGATGTTGTTGTTGTTGTTGTTGTTGTTGTTTTGGTCTTAAGTCCAGAGACTGATTTGATGCAGCTCTCCATGCTACTCTATCCTGTGCGAGCTTCTTCATCTCCCAGTACCTACTGCAACCTACATCCTTCCGAATCTGCTTAGTGTATTTATCTCTTTGTCTCCCTCTACAATTTTTACCCTCCACCCTGCCCTCCAGTACCAAATTGGAGATCCCTTGATGCCTCAGAACACGTCCTACCAACCGATCCTTTCTTCTAGTCAAGTTGTGCCACAAACTCCTCTTCTCCCCATTTCTATTCAATACCTCCTCGTTAGTTATGTGATCTACCCATCTAATCTTCAGCATTATTCTGTAGCACCACATTTAGAAAGCTCCTATTCTATTCTTGTCCAAACTATTTATCGTGCATGTTTCACTTCCACACGTGGCTACTGTAGCGGGACTTTGAATTTCGCCGCGCTGCACTCGTTCCCGCAGACATGAGTTGTGCCGTCGCAGCGGTATGAGCGCTCGACGGCAGAGAAAATACTAAAATTGTAACTCTTTTTTGTTTTTCTATTCGTTTCTTTTTTGTCTCTTGATAGCCGAAGCTGAAGGCAGACGTGATCTGATGAAGACGTAAAAAAACTTATTAGCTAGTCTTGATCTGATTTTAATGTGTAGACATTGTGGAAGTTGTTATGAAATTCGGAGGATGGAGTGAAGCAACTAAAATAAATTGTATTTAAGATGACGACGGTTTTGGATACATTAGAGATTCCTGGACAATGAAACTTATCGCAAGATTTCGGAGCAGACTTTTAACGCAGAAATGAAAGAGATTTTTGAAGACCTGGACGCCGCATGAAAGAAGACATTTACCTGGTAAAGGATGAACTCTTATCTACGTCATTTCCCCCTGTCAGTTACATTTTGTTATTATCTGTTCCTTTTCAATACTTTTTGTACTCGAAATTGGTTTAACTTTTGCTCAAAAACGCCACAAGGACCACCCCAACAATAGCTTTTCTGTAATACGAAGTCCGATTTGCTTTTCATTCTTTCCCTTTTTTTTCACGGTCATTAACGATTTAAAAAAAAAAAAAATTTCACTTACGATTTCTTCCCACATTTTCAACCTTTTTCCTCTTTCTTCTCTTCTTATTTTTCTTTTTTTTATTAACCACTACACTACACTCCATGCAAATACTTTCAGAAACGACTTCCTGACATATAAATCTATACTCGATGTTAACAAATTTCTCTTCTTCAGAAACGCTTTCCTTGCCCTTGTCAGTCTACATTTTATATCCTCTCTACTTCGACCATCATCAGTTATTTTGCTCACCAAATAGCAAAACTCATCTACTACTTTAAGTGTCTCATTTCCTAATCTAATTCCCTCAGCATCACCCGAGTTATCTCGACCACATTCCATTATCCTCGTTTTGCATTTGTTGATTTTCATCTCATATCCTCCTATCAAGACACTGTCCATTCCGTTCAGCTGCTCTTCCAAGTCCTTTGCTGTCTCTGACAGAATTACAATATCGTCCGCGAAACTCAAAGTTTTTATTTCTTCTCCATGGATTTTAATACCTACTCCGAATTTTTCTTTTGTTTCCTTTACTGCTTGCTCAATATACAGATTGAAAAACATCGGGGATAGGCTACAACCCTGTTCCACTCCCTTCCCAACCACTGCTTCTCTTTCATGCCCCTCGACTCTTATAACCGCCATCTGGCTTCTGCACAAATTGTAAATAGCCTTTCGCTCCCTGTATTTTACTCCTGCCACTTTCAGAATTTGAAAGAATATTCCAGTCAAGATTGTCAAAAGCTTTCTCTAAGTCTACGAATGCTAGAAACGTAGGTTTGCCCTTCCTTAATCTATCTTCTAACATAAGTCGTAGGGTCAGTATTGCCTCACGTGTTCTAACACATCTACGGTATACAAACTGATCTTCCCCGAGGTCGGCTTCCTGCCAGTTTTTCCATTCGTCCGTAAAGAATTCGCGTTAGTGTTTTGCAGCCGAGGCTTATAAAAATGATAGTTCGGTAATTTTCACACCTGTCCGCGCCTGCTATCTTTGGGATTGGAATTATTATATTTTTCTAGAAGTTTGAGGGTATTTCGCCTGTCTCCTACATCTTGCTCACCAGATCGTAGAGTTTTGTCAGGACTGGCTCTTCCAAGAATGGAAGTAGTTCCAATGGAATGTTCTCTACTCCGGGGGCTTTGTTGCGACTTACGTCTTTCAGTGCTCTGTCAAACCCATCACGCAGTATCGTATCTCCCATTTCATCTTCATCTACATCCTCTTCCATTTTCATAATATTGTCCTCAAGTACATCACCTTTGTGTAGACACTCTATATACTCCTTCCACCTTTCTGCTTTCCCTTCTTTGTTTAGAACTTGGTTTCCATCTGAGCTCTTGATATTCATACAGTTGGTTCTATTGCCTCCAAAGGTCTCTTTCATTTTATATGTAGGCAGTATCTATCTTACCCCTCGTCATATATGCCTCTACATCCTTATATTTGTCCGCTAGCCATCCCTGCTTAACCATTTTTCATTTTCTGTCGATCTCATTTTTGAGACGTTTGTATTCCTTTTTTCCCATTTCATTTACTGCATTTTTATATTTTCTCCTTTCATCAATTAAATTCAATGTCTCTTTTGTTACCCAAGGATTTCTACTAGCCCTCGTCTTTGTACCTACTTGATCCTCTGCTGCCTTCACTATTTCATCCCTCAAAGCTACCCATTCTTCTTCTACTGTGTTTCTTCCCCCATTCCTGTCAATCGTTCCGTTATGCTCTCCCTGAAACCCTCTACAACCTCTGGTTCTGTCAGTTTATCCAGGTACCATCTTCTTAAATTACCACCTTTTTGTAGTTTCTTCAGTCCACATCTGCCCCTGGTAATGTCTTACAATTTAAATCCTGGTTCCTAAATCTCTGTCTTACCGTTATATAATCTATCTGAAACCTTCTGGTATCTCCAGGCCTCTTCCATATATACAACCTTCTTTCATGATTCTTGAACCATGTCTTAGCTATGATTAAGTTATGCTCTGTGCAAAATTCTACCAGGCGGCTTCCTCTTTCATTTCGTACCTCCATTCCATATTTACCTACCACGTTTCCTTCTCTTCCTTTTCCTACGATCGAATTCCAGTCACCCATAACTATTAAATTTTCGTCTCCCTTCACCATCTGAATAATTTCTTTTATCTCATCATACATTTCATCAATCTCTTCGTCATCTGCGGAGCTAGTTGGCATATAAACTTGTACTACTGTGGTAGGCGTGGGTTTCGTGTCTATCTTAAACACAATAATGCGTTCACTATGCTGTTTGTAGTAGTTTACCCGCATTCGTATTTTTTTATTCACTATTAAACCTACTCCAGCATTACCCCTATTTGATTTTGTATTTATAACCCTGTATTCACCTGACCAAAAGTCTTGTTCCTCCTGCCACCGAACTTCACTAATTCCACGATATCTATCTTTAACCGATCCATATCCCATTTCAAATTTTCTAACCTACCTGCACAACATAATTCCGAAGATATAGAGAGGAAATTATTTATCTACAAACATCAAATTTTACCTACATGGAGCGGGCTCTAGACCACTGACTAACTAGAAACAAACACATGAAAATTGATGAGATCTCGCTGATCTAACATACACCAAATCATCCCTATAATTTACAAAGCAACTAAGGTCTTTCCCATGCCTAGAGAACAGGCAAATGTATCTTCCACAGGCCAGATGCACACACCACAATAGATCTTCTGTCAACTAGATAAAGTCGCGAAATGTGCAGGAGCAGTTCAAAATGGTTCAAATGGCTCTGAGCACTATGGGACTCAACTGCTGTGGTCATCAGTCCCCTAGAACTTAGAACTACTTAAACCTAACTAACCTAAGGACATCACACACACCCATGCCCGAGGCAGAATTCAAACCTGCGACCGTAGCAGCAGCGCGGCTCCGGACTGGAGTGCCTAGAACTGCACGGTCACCGCGGCCGGCTGCAGGAGCAGTCAACCGAACAATTTACATGGGAGGGAATAACGGTCCAGCGCAAATGCACCTCCATACACGATCTTCTCAAATTTCCACTTGATCAGGAAAGCCACCCATCTTACGATGGCGGTCTCAATTGAACGTCATTCGACAGCGAACAAACTATCGGAAATACACCATGATGTCGGCAGTGGCTCTGGAAATATAAATATCACTACCTTCCTTATGACTCGATATACTCTTCCCGTTGCTATCACAGTACACCAAGTCAAATCCATATCCTCCTTACGACTGGACCTAGTCATTTCCTTTACACAAACACATACTTTATAAACCTGATGCTCAAATGAGAACATATCAGACATTCCCTACTACTACTACTAAGTATAATACGTCATCAATAGATGATTGCCTGTGATACGAAATAATACTGACTGAAAATCAATGATCTGTGTGCATGTCTCTTAGGTTTTTCTTGCGAGTCCTATCACCCTGTCCTAGAAAGAGAGACGTTGACAGTAATTGTAGGAATGCGTATTACCAGCACATGTTGCAACCTCGTGATCAAATCACCTCATTTTGAAAGTGATTCGTCTAAGGAACGTGGTACGTAAGCTGTATTTGCGACCCCCTCACACCACTCCAACTAGATAATTGTATATCTAGCACTTTCTGTCTCAATACCACATCAGGGCTTCTGCGATATATCCACCAAGTTATAGGCAATGACTGATCCAGAAGGAACACATACAGTAGTAGTAGATGATGTGCCGATTGAGGTCGAAAGAAGAAAAACGTGCACCACCTTCCCAGATCTCTACTGTTACGCTATCCGCTAGAAATGATGTCAATCATTTGGAATCAGGCCTCTCCATTCAAGCACATACCTGCATCGGATCACATCCACAAGGGAATCATATTTCTGGCACCCCCATACCTCAAAACGATTCACCTTTCCCAAACCTACCTGCTACAGTAAAATTGCAACGTGGTTTTAATCACCCCCTACGCATCTTGCAGCTGCTCCCATTTCTACAGCTTTCCACATGTGATCGTTCCAAATTAAGTCACAACTGAAGAGAAGTCAGAGAAAGAGATACCCACCACCTTCTGCAACCAGTGTAGAAACAGAACGACCTGAGTTAGTGCAACAGGACAGTTTTCTGACCATTCGGTGGAAATGCGCGCAATGTTGTACGTCCCCAAACTACATAGAATTACTACAGATCCACGTCCATTCAATTCAATCAGCCCAACATGCTATCATCGTTATTCTATACCCTGCAACAGAGAAAAATTACCAACTACAGAAGTTCATTCGTTTTAGAAGTCACATAGTCATCGATACTGCTGCAATGACTCAAAGCTGCTGTGCTGTCTAGCGCGGAGAAAGAGATTTCGCAATGCTTCCCCAAAATAGCGAAATGTGCAGCCCAAGCTGAGGTGCAGTCCAGTGCGGAGAAAGAGACTTCGCAATGCTTTCACAGAATAGCGAAACGTCCAGCCCTCCAAGCATGCCTGATGGTATAACCACTCCCTCACCGAATTCACACCTCAAACTGCTTAAAGACAATTACAACATAAGCAAACTGGAAGAATTTTGCCACTTGGGCGTAGGTCTCCAGACTAAAGTCTAAAGGTGGTTCATGAACTCTACATTTAGACTCGTCTATCACACTGACGGAATAGCTCATGACTCTGCGTTCCCTTTCAACTGATTCCTCATATTGCCTCATGTACGCGATCACTGTTTTGGTGCTATCCACCCCAGAAGTTGCTCACCATCCACCAAAACTTTTTCCCCAACTCAAACAAGCAATATCAATTAATCATTATGTGGTAACCAGTGCACAGATGGGATGGAAAAGACAACATCGATGTACTGTAATAATAAGCAGCACAGTTGATAGGGTGAACAACTTTACAGTAACTTCAACACTGGCCAGTGATGTGACAGCATGTTTCCCCAATTTCAGTATCATAGCTAAACCACCGCTTCTCCACTTTCTGAGTATCAGTGTGAACTTGAATAGATGACTGTGCAGTACATCCATTTAGTTTTAATTCTCGAACACATAAATCATAAAAGTATACCAGACAGTGCTCCACATATTTCTATCACTTCGAGCATAGTGACTAATTTACGGCCATCTCTCTGGGTATGGGAGTCACAGAGCATTATCGCTGTATTAGGGTAAAATTAGAGAGTGAAAGACCCTCCTCACATTGTCAATGACCAACCAGCCATGCAACACCATTAGCGAATTAATCTGCAGCCGACCAGAGGAAGACCTCTACACTCCACCGCTCGTGAATGATTTGAGCTTTCTGAGTCCTCACCCATCTAGACACACGTCCATGTCGAGGAGCTTAGCATTCCTTATCGATCTATATACCAGATTTCAAAGTGCCATGGTGTTATAGCAGACAGTAAGAAGAACAAGAAAGAAATGATTTTTATAGGCGATGGAGCTCCAGACGGATGGCGTTCCACGCATTTTTAAGTAAATCAACCAAGCTATCAACTCTAAAGTACTGTTCTAGAGTCTAGGATCGGTACATGGAAGGAACTGGTAAGAGAGAACATAAGGAAACGCGCTCCAAAGGTTACAACGTTCTGTACTTAATACAGGTCTATAATGTCAGATCACCTTCGTTTCTGACCTATCACATGTATGCAATGTAGCGTTGACAATATTCCTTTGTGAGAAATATTTTTCAAGCCCATGACATACATCTCCTTCCCGCTTTCTCTATGAAAAACTATCTTATCGAAACGTAAAACACTTGTTCTGCGTGATACGAGCACCATATAGCTTTCCGGAGATGTATAGTGTCCACTGTTCACATCTGAACACCGTTCCGAAATTATACCATGCCTGCATCAGACCTATATAAAATGATAGTTAGTAAATTGGAAACAAATAAACCTATAGCATCAGCGTCTGACATGTGAAAATTACAAGTCATTCCATCACTAACTCTGTAAACAGCACATCTGTCAGGCAAATATGTACACAGGTTTTGCAGCACCTCAGAAGCTCCTATCGCTAACTTAGTTAAGTTTCATCACACATGAGATGGAAGTCCTCTGACGACCAATAGGTTTACCATTAATTTTGGCAAGTAGACACTGCTTTAAACCACATACAGAACACATTGCTATATACGAGTAGAACGCAGGCTATGTCACGCAACTGATGCATCCGGACAGAACACTGGAAAAAAATTGACCTCCACCAACTTCTCCTTCTCTAAAATCAATCAGTCAACCATTAAATCGTACCTCGTTACACCTCTATCTCAATCGATCACCTTGTTCACTCTCTGTTATCCTTTAACACAGATGCAAGTAAGTTTAGGGGTGAATGGTTCTGTGTCCTCCTGAAAAAGCTTCAAGTACTACAGTCAACTCGGGCGTATCACTGATACCTCAACAACATACATTATAATACTGCCTTGACAGAAAAAAATTCACTACTTCCCTTATTCTCTCATTTCGATGTCAATGTTTTCCCAGATTCCTCCTGTGGCCTATACGGCCATGTACAAATTGTTCGGCTATAACCGGAAGATACACAAGTACTTCCTCAATTTCACAGCACTTCGGTGTGTATTTTATCAATTTATACCTGTGCGTTGGCCATTTTTCGCAGTTGTAGCGACTTTAGGTCAGATCTATCCATGCGATCACGACATAACATCTCGTTCTGTGTTCTAAAATTGCCTGCAAATGTAGCACAGCTGCCAACACGTAACCCAAATGCACTGATTGGGAGGCGTAATATAGCACTGTACTCGACTGTATCCAGTCATCTCCACATTCAGAGGTCGTTTGCGCTGTTCTCTGTATGTCTGTGTATATGCGTGTGTCCTAGAACACATCGAACAAAATGTATGCAGCCATCTTGAATAATGGTACTTGTGTCATCAGCTGACACCACGGTCGCCATCTCGGATTACGTCATGCGCTGTTGCCAAGTCTACACTCCGCCGTCTTGGATGACGTCATCGCCGCCATCTCGGATACATTTGGCAACAATGCAGAGTGGCTCCGTATCACCCTTGTTCCAATAGTTACAATTCATTACGTGTTTCGGGCTCTGCCGTTCTTCATATGACATGGTGACAAATTCGCAGTAGAATATAAATTTATTTTTACGATCTTGCAAGATTACACAAGTGTCTTATAAGTGGGGATGTGCTAAAACGTAACTGACCATCAAAGACATTTCAAACAAAATACATACCATGTAGTAAAGAACAAACACACAACTTTGACAAGTGGCAGCAATTTCTTTGGAGCATGAACTGATGTAGGAATGGAAATATGGGCGACTGCATCTTTAGTACACCACCTAAAAAATTTATGACGCTCTTAAAAAAATCTAAGTCGGTTTCTGAACAAATAATGAGCTAAGACTGTTTTTTTGCCATAGCCTATATGAGAGTAGAAATGAATGCAACAACACAAATGTTTATAAAGAAGGTGCGGGTCCCGCAATAGTTTTTATATTGGTCAGACGAGTAGAGAATTCGAGACATCATTTAGGAGTCAGATAGACCAGCGACAGCCCACCTCTGTGTAGGGGTGAGGTTCAGCTCCTTCCTGAGTGCAACACCTGGCGGCTGTGCGTGCACTGCGCGGCTCCTGCCGCCCTGTAGGAGGCCCAGAGTGGGCGGTCGCGGGGTCGGAGCGGGCTGTCAGCAAACTGGATCACTCACTCTGTGGCAGCAGCAGGGAAAGTTTCGTGGGTCAGATGGAGGGACACTTGCTCTCAGCAGGTGAAGCTCTGCAGGGCAGCCCGGCCCAGCGCAGCAGGCAGTGGCCACGCTGACAGTCATGTACGTGGAGAAGGGGGGGGGGGGGGAGGATGGGGGAGGCGTTCCGAGGTGTCGCAACTGAGGCAGTTTACTGCCTCCAAATCGCGGGTGCCTGCTGCGCACATGTGCGTAAAAATAATCAGTATGGGACTTGCAAGTGCAAGAGATTAGTGTGCCTAATTTGTGTGGAAGGCCGGAGTGTGTAGAAACAAGATCAGAATGTGGAGGTAACGAAAGTGATAAATGTAGGCGTATGCTTCCGCGGCCGTTGTCACTGTCGGTAAAAGCAAAACGGGCTAAGGGGGGGGGGGTTGCATGGGGTGGTGGAGGGGGGGGGGGGAGAAGGAACGTCGGAGAATTTCACACACTGTCATTGTGGCCAGGTACCATGAAGAATTTTGTCGGCAGAAGATGATTAAGTTGAAAGAGACAAAGCATCTGTGAAATTCAAAGATATGTAGTCCATTAGGAGTCGTGGTTAAGTCTGGAGATGTGGAAGTGCTGGATACGTTCCGAGCTACGAAGGAAGTTTTTATAAATTAGAATCTAAATTGGACTCTAATACCGTTAAATTAGAGACGAATACTATCAAATCAGACCAAATAGATGTTAATTCCAAAGAACTGAAATCTTATTTACGATATGTATTTGGTGATTGTAGAGAAGTGGTAAAATATGAATTTATTGAAACATGAAAGAATTTAGAAATTGAAACTAATCAACTGAAAAAGTATTCAGGAAACTAGGCAAGACACTGTTAGTAACTGTCAACTAAACTATAAGACACGGTACCTGTGGGTCCAACAGTAGCACCTCAGGAAGCAGAGAACTTAAGTAGTAATAGCGAAACATCTGTTTCTACCAATATCAGCAGCTTATGTGTTAGTAGTTTATCACCATTAACGCTGACCACAAACTAGAGGACGTCTCTGCTAAATATGGGAAACTGCTGTGTGAAAATCTTATAATAAGAGCTAAGACACCTAAAGAAGGAGACCATGGCTAGATTACAATGGCAATTAGTGCCAATGCTACAAAATGTACTTAGCATTTACACAAAACTGGGTTACATTGAAAAATAATATCAACCGAAAAAAAAGTTGTACTCAGTTTCTAAGAAAATTAGAGGTCCTAGGAAGTGAGCAAATAATTATGCTACAGTAACAAAAGCGAAGCAGAAGAGTTAAGTTTACTCAAGTTTGTTTCGCATGATGTACTGTTGGTGGTTCTCTACACGCATCTGCGTTTTTAAAGTCATTTCATGGACTGTTATCTAAATGTTGGTCAGATATAAAGAAAATGAGAGATGTAGTTGGTAATTTAAGAAGTGATGCCATGGGAGGGGTTTTCAAAATACCAGAAAAAATTCAAACATTGTGTAAGTTTCAGGCAGCTTTTAAGAATGAATTTCTGTCTTCCTGCATGTGCACTTAACTGCGAGATTACCACAAGCCCGACTTGGAGAAATATTTGAACTATAACGACTACTCAGTGAAGAGTGGATAATGTCGGAAGTTGCGTTGTGCTGTCTGCAGATGACGGAGTTGTCTAGAAGGCAGCACTCTGTGGCGTACTGCTCACAAACAGGCCAACGCTGTACAGCTGCACTATTGGTGAGAATCAGCAGCTTAGACTCCGCCCCAACAGGCCATGAAGGCCCAACGGTACCGACCGGCGCCGTGTCATCCTCAGACCACAGGCGTCTCTGGATCCGGATATGTGGTCAGCACACCGCTCTCCCGGCCGTACGTCAGTTTACGAGACAGGAGCCGCTACTTCTCGATCAAGTAGCTCCTCAGTTTGCCTAACAAGGGCTGAGTGCACCCCGCTTGCCAACAGTGGTGGGCATACCGGATGGTCACCCATCCAAGAGCTAGCACAGCCCGACAGCGCTTAAAGTTCGGTGATCGGACGGGAACCGGTGTTACCACTGCGGCGAGGCCGTTAGCAATCAGTAGCTTAGCTACCATAAAATACCTCGGATTGACCATACGTTGTGACCTGAAGTCGGACATCACATGAAGGAAAGAGTTCGATAAGCTGGCTGAGATTCATATGAAGAACCTTAAACTTCATCCAGGATGCAAGTGGTTTACAAAGCTCTTGTTTGACCAGTTCTTGAGTGCTGTTCACGAGTATGGGACTCTTATCCTATTGGATTGATAGAACAGGCAGACAAGCTCCAACGAAGAGCGGCGCTCTTCGTCGTGGGTTCGTCTTCACTGAGCGTGAGCGTTGCGAAGGTGGTCAGTCAACTCTGCCGGCAGGCACTACAAGAGAGGCGTTATACATCACACACAAGTTCACTGTTGCATTTCTGGAGAGAATACATTTTGGGATGAGCTGACAACATATACCTTATCCCACGTACATCTTGCAAAATGACTGACACCAAAAACTCCGAGAAACCAGAGGCGACGCTACGTTCAGCGACGATCGTTGTACGCACGCGCTGTTAGCGGCTGGAGCAGAGAAGGCGCCTCAGGTAGCGGAACATCTCGATTTAATTTCCATCTGGTGGAAATTTCAACGAAGCAGCACATATTGTGAGTCTAGCAGTACATTACTGATTCTCAGAAACAACAGAGTGAGACAAGCGGATCTTACCGCAAATGTTCTGGTGCACGATTTGTCTGAGATATGTAAATGTGCTGCCTTGTTCTATTTACCTATTGTGTGCCTGTGTACCTGTGTGATTTTGTTAAATTGTCGTGTATTTAGTTTCATTTTCTCCCGCATGAAATTGAGAGACCAGTTCTGATGGTTACTCTTCTTATAAAAATTTCCGTAACTGCTTCACTCAGATTTTGCGAAGGTATAAGAAAATCGTATGGTAGTGCTCACTTTAATTTCATTCGATTTCCTCCATAGAGCTGCTGCTTAATTATGTGATTAGTGAGTAGCTGTGCCGAAGCAAAAGACGACGGCGAGCTGGCTCTTGCTACTGGTGGTGACGCCGGAGAACTCTGTGATGGGGGAGTCGTCGATCTGCATCTACACCCATACTCTGCAAACCACTGGCGAGCGTATGGCAGAGGTTACTTTCCCATTGTAACACTTTCTTAAGCGGCTGTGTGCGCGCTGTAATTAATCCAACCATGCCGGGACAGCCCATGCGGGAGCGGTACGTAGATGGCGGTGCTACTAGACCAGACACCGCCCAGGTTTGTATTTACTGCAATCGTCTATTGACTCATTCCCTCCTGCCCCCTCCCCCTCTGTTCATCTCCTCCTCCAACTCCTCCTCTTTCCTGTCTCTGTCCATCCCCTCTTTCCTTTTTCTCCATTTCCTCTGCCCCATCTCTCTGTCCACATCCTCTTCTCCTGCATATGTGTCGATCTCCTCCTTCCCCTTTTTGTGCCTGTCTATCTCGTCTTTCCCCCTTATCTTTCCACGTCATCACTCTCACCCTAATAGGAGGTGGTACACTTAACGCCACAACATTTATTTCCAGCCAGTAAGTTACACAGAATGATGGTGTTAGAAGCTTTCAAGGGAGTAGGGTAAATATATTAATCTGAGGTAAGTGAACCTGGTCCGGAAACGACCGAGTCTCAAAAGATAAGCGAAAATCTTTCTGATGCCACCGACAGGGGACCTCTTCTGCTGCCGGCTCTTTGCTTTCCGTATTTTGGGAGGACTTAGTATGGACCCAATCAAGGAGAAATTGACTAGTGATCAAGAGCGGTGAAATTCATACCTTAACAGCTGCGAGCACTTGTTAAGAAGTACAGATTTGTTTCACATTAGCGGAGATCCACAAGTGCTCGCAGCTCTTGAGGAGTACACTTCAGCGTCCATGTTTGGAAATGGAATTGAAGTCCCATGCTTCTTGGCAGAGTGTAGGGGAACGATGCGGGAGACCCGCACCGCCGTACTTGCAAGGTCCTAAAGGAGAGAATTTGCCGTTGCCTTCCTCCGACCGTAATGGGGATGATGATGATGATGATGAAGATAACACATCAACACCCAGTCATCTCGGGGCAGGTGAAAAACCCTGACCCCGCCTGCAATCGAACCCGGGACCCCATGCTCGGGAAGCGAGAACGCTACCGCGAGACCACGAGCTGCGGACGAGTCCATCTTTACTGAACTTTTTTTCCTGACCTCACACTGAAAAATTTAACCTTCCCCATCACCCAGAAAGTTTGTAATATCGTCAAGAAATTACAGTGTATTTGTAAGTTGTGTAAGTTTGGTGTACGTTTGATTGAAGTTGATTCAGTGGTTTTGCCGAACGTAGGTACTTAGATACAGATATATACGAGGGTCACTCCAAAAGAAATGCAGCTTTTTTTTTTTTAATCCGTCTTTTATTCTACATGTTTGAAAGTTGTACAGTGTGTAGATACATCCTTTAGGAACAATATTTTGATTTCTCCACATAATTTCCATCCCTCTCAACTGCGTGACACCATCTTGGAACCATTGCCTGTATACCTGCACGGTAATATTCTGGTCCAACCTGTTGGATCCACTGTTTGGCAGCGCGCACAAGGGAGTCATCATCTTCAAACCTTGTACCACGAAAAGAGTCTTTCAGTTTCCCAAAGAGATGGTAGTCACATGGAGGCAGGTCAGGACTGTAAGGCAGGTGTTGTCCATCCGAGTTTTGTGATCGCTTCTATGGTTTCTTGACTGACATGTGGTCGTGCATTGTCGTGCAACAGCAAAACATCCTGCTTTTGCCGATGTGGTCGAACACGACTCAGTCGAGCTCGAAGTTTCTTCAGTGTCGTCACATATGTATCAGAATTTATGACGGTTCCACTTGGCATGATGTCCACAAGCAAGAGTCTTATGTCAAAGCGGTAGGTGGGTCAAAACAAAATGTCCAGACACTCTGTGACCAAAATGGTACTGAAACAGAGGATGACAGACTAAAGGCCGAAATACTAAATGTCTTTTTCCAAAGTTGTTTCACAGAGGAAGATTGCACTGAAGTTCCTTCTCTAGATTGTCGCACAGATGACAAAATGGTAGATATCGAAATAGACGACAGAGGAATAGAGAAACAATTAAAATCGCTCAAAAGAGGAAAGGCCTCTGGACCTGATGGGATACCAGTTCAATTTTACACAGAGTACGCAAAGGAACTTGCCCCCCTTCTTGCAGCGGTGTACCGTAGGTCTCTAGAAGAGCGTAGCGTTCCAAAGGATTGGAAAAGGGCACAGGTCATCCCCGTTTTCAAGAAGGGACGTCGAGCAGATGTGCAGAACTATAGACCTATATCTCTAACGTCGATCAGTTGTAGAATTTTGGAACACGTATTGTGTTCGAGTATAATGACTTTTCTGGAGACAAGAAATCTACTCTGTAGGAATCAGCATGGGTTTCGAAAAAGACGGTCATGTGAAACCCAGCTCGCGCTATTCGTCCACGAGACTCAGAGGGCCATAGACACGGGTTCACAGGTAGATGCCGTGTTTCTTGACTTCCGCAAGGCGTTCGTTTAATGAACAAAGTAAGAGCATATGGACTATCAGACCAATTGTGTGATTGGATTGAGGAGTTCCTAGATAACAGGACGCAGCATGTCATTCTCAATGGAGAGAAGTCTTCCGAAGTAAGAGTGATTTCAGGTGTGCCGCAGCTGAGTGTCATAGGACCGTTGCTATTCACAATATACATAAATGACCTTGTGGATGACATCGGAAGTTCACTGAGGCTTTTTGCGGATGATGCTGTGGTGTATCGAGAGGTTGTAACAATGGAAAATAGTACTGAAATGCAGGAGGATCTGCAGCGAATTGACGCATGGTGCAGGGAATGGCAATTGAATCTCAATGTAGACAAGTGTAACGTGCTGCGAATACACAGAAAGATAGATCCTTTATCATTTAGCTACAAAATAGCAGGTCAGCAACTGGAAGCAGTTAATACCATAAATTATCTGGGAGTACGCATTAGGAGTGATTTGAAATGGAATGATCATATAATGTTGATCGTCGGTAAAGCAGATGCCAGACTGAGATTCATTGGAAGAATCCTAAGGAAATGCAATCCGAAAACAAAGGAAGTAGGTTACAGTACGCTTGTTCGCCCACTGCTTGAATACTGCTCAGCAGTGTGGGATCCGTACCAGATAGGGTTGATAGAAGATATAGAGAAGATCCAACGGAGAGCAGCGCGCTTCGTTACAGGATCATTTAGTAATCGCGAAAGCGTTACGGAGATGATAGATAAACTCCAGTGGAAGACTCTGCAGGAGAGACGCTCAGTAGCTCGGTACGGGCTTTTGTCAAAGTTTCGAGAACATACCTTCACCGAAGAGTCAAGCAGTATATTGCTCCCTCCTACGTATATCTCGCGAAGAGACCATGAGGATAAAATCAGAGAGATTAGAGCCCACACAGAGGCATACCGACAATCCTTCTTTCCACGAACAATACGAGACTGGAATAGAAGGGAGAACCGATAGAGGTACTCAAGGTACCCTCCGCCACACACCGTCAGGTGGCTTGCGGAGTATGGATGTAGATGTAGATGTAGAATAGAAAAATACCATAGCCATAACTTTTCCAATAGAAGGTGTGGTTTTGATTTTTTTTCTCCTTGGGTGAATTTGCATGATGCCACTCCACTGATTGCCTCTTCGTCTCTGGTGAAAAATGATGGAGCCATGTTTCACCACCTGTCACAATTCTTCCAAGAAATTCGTCTCCACCATTCTCGTACTGTTCCAAAAGTTCGCTGCATACCGTTTCTCTTGTTTCCTTGTGAGGCACTGTCAACATCAGGGGAACCCACCTGGCACAAACCTTTTTTAACGCCAACACTTTGAGTGTTCTGCAAACACTTCCTTCCCCTATCCCAACGTAGCGAGACAATTGGTTCACTGTGATGCGTGTGTCAGCAGTCACCAGTTCGTTAACTCTCTGCACATTGTCTGGAGTGTGTGCAGTACGAGGCCTGCCGCTGCGAGGACAGTCCTCAATATTGCCGTGCCCGCTTTCATCACGTAACCTGCTCGGCCACCGACTAACTGTACTGCGATCGACAGCAGCATCTCCATACACCTATTTCAACCTCTTGTGGATGTTTCCCACTATCTCGTTTTCACAGCACAGTAATTCTACGACGGCACGTTGCTTCTGACGAACGTCATGTGTAGCAGCTATCTTCAAGAAATGCTGTGACGGCGCCACTCACGGGAAGAGGTTGAACTATGTTGGAAAACAAGCGGAAAGGTTGTATCTACAGACTGTAAAACTTTCACGCATGCAGAATGAAAACTGTATTATTACAGAAATAGTGTGGATTTCTTTTGGAGTGACCCTCGTAGATTCCTCACTTGGCTTTGCGTAACGAAAGTTGGTAAGTGGGGATTCGCTGTGCAGCCTAGGCACGTGCACGTCACGTGAGGTACGGCCCGGCTACGGCTGTGTCCTGCAGCGTACACCCGCCACTGGCGCCAGCGCCCGCCGCCTATCGATCGCCCGCCGGCCGCCACGGCGACGCCCCTGCGCCCGCGCCCCCTGCGACCACGGCCACGGCCGCAGCCACAGACACAGCGACGAGGGTGGCCGCTGCCCTTACGTCGACAGCTGACCGCTGCTCGTCTCGCCCGCTGCCGGCAGGCGAGGCCCCTTCCTCTGGAGCTCGAGAAGGGCGCCTCAGTGGCGGGCCGTAGAAGCAACACGGCGCGGACACAACCGAGCTTTGCTCGTCACTACATCTCTCTTTCACGTCCGCACGCCACACTGCTGTTGGTTTTCCCTCTCTCTGTCTTGCACCGCTCCGCTGTACGACTTAGGAGCTCCCTTGCGGAGATAGGTTACAAAAATGACAAACCGGGAAGTTCTTCCGGCAGCTACCGTAACCATCTCTCAAAGGAAGGCGTCGTGTAACTATCGAGAGCTTGCCTAACATAAAACTTCGTGGCAGATGAAACTGCGTGCCGGACCGAGACTCGAACTCGGGACCTCTGGCTTTCGCGGGCAAGTGCTCTATCAACTGAGCTACCCAAGCACGACTCACGCCCCGTCCTCACAGCTTTAATTCCACCAGTACCTCGCCTCCCACCTTCCAAACTTCACAGAAGCTCTCCTGTGAACCTAGCAGAACTGGCACTCCTGGAAGAAAGGATATTGCGGAGACATGGCTTAGCCACAGCTTGGGGGTTGTTTCTAGAATGAAATTTTCACTCTACACCGGAGTGTGTGCTGTTATGATACTTCCTGGCACATTAAATCTGCTTGTTTGGCCAGCAAGGAAGTCTGTAACGTCCTTCAAGGACGCCATATCCAGCTGGAGTCGCACAGGACCACCAAACTGTGGGGACCTGGTTGAGGCGTTTCACTCGCTCTTCCAGACATTTTCTATGAAATTAAGGCCGCTTTACTTAGCGAGCCAGTCGTGGTGCGAAGGGGCCGGAGTGCTCGTCACACCAGTAGCGCGCGCGTTCAGTCCTAACGGCACGGCTGTTGCTATCGTAGAACATGAGAGTGTGCACAGCGTACTCACTGTGAAGAGGTACAAGAAACGACCGTCAGAATGTTCCAGTAGAGGTCCACGTTCATGTTTATTACAAACTGAGTCAGAGGACACTACCGTGCTATGGAAACCATAACCGAAGCATCACAGAGCCACCTGAACTGCACCCCTCACAGCCAAAACGTCTCATTTAAATGGCCCATTGGGCCGTCGGTGCACTTAATGGAAAAAGAAACAAACCCGCGACTCGTGTGACCACTCCACGCGACTCCCACCAGCCAGTGTCCACCTTCTGTGTTGCTAGGCCCACTGAGGGCGTGCAGCTTTATGAGGTGCCACTCTCGAGACCTGCACGAGCAGCAGCCGGTTACCCTCCACTCGCTGTGCATGCGCACGCGACACAATGAAGCCACGCAACACGCGGCGCTCACTCACCGACTGCAGGGCAGGCGGCGTGTGGCCCTGCTGCGCAGCCGACAGGCGTGGCGTGACCGGCGAGCGACGTGGCACGCGGTGTGCCAGATAAATGGCACTGGCGTGTCACACGTGTGACCCAATGCGAAAAGAAGTCGACATAATTAATAACGTAACCTCGCTTCTACTTCGGATGATGAATCTGTCTATCAAAATACTTTACTTTCGAACATGAATTAGGAAGTAAGCATTGTATTATGTCGACCAGTGCTCTGTTTTTATGAAAAAATCTGTTCTGATATTGAATTCTATTTATTATTTCATGTAGACAAGGTCCCTTGGTTACCTTTAATAATATTACTGACTTACTTGGGAAATCATAGGAGTAGTCGTGAAGCAAAGAAAATACACTGATGGGAAAAAATCAGAACAGCAAAAAATAATTAATGTATAGCAATGAAATTTCAGGACTACATTTGTCTAGGTAACGTATTTAAGTGATGAACTTTTCGTGACCATGGGTTAATGTAAGTGCAAGGTAAGCCATTGAAAATGTGATACTATGTAACAAGCAGTGTAACCACCTGAGTGCTGAATGTAAGCATGCAAACATGCATGAATTTTATTGAACAGGTGCTGGATGTGAAATGGTGCGATGGAGATCCATACCTGTTGCACTTGATTAAGCGTAGAAGAGCTGTTACTCGGTACTAGCGCTATGTGACACGTGACAACATGAAATTACTTCCAAGTGGTACACCACTATCTTTGAACATTTTTCTGTTTGTGTTTCCAGCAACTTCGTTACATACGTGTTTCGGTGGTTTTAATATCATAATGAAGATCTCTCAGCAGCGTACATAAGTCGTAAACATGAGAATGTCATTCGAGAAGTACTTTGCCCGATAAAACACGTGATTTTGCATTATGTTTCCACATTTTTACAGCTTTCAAATTTCATAAAACAATTTGGTAGTTTTTGTTTCATTTTTCACAAAATGTTCCCTTTGAGAAGTTATACACTTTTTTTCCCAAGGCGTTGCTTCTACCTCGCAAACATGCCTTTGGGTGTATTCGACACTTTCCTGTGAATGTTTTCTGTTTGACACATCGGAACGAAGAGAAATGGTTAGGCAATATATCACGTGACAGGAAAATGGGACGTCGTTTTTCTGTGTTACGTAATCCATTTTCTGGCATCCTATGTAACAGTTACCGTGACTGAGAATGATGACAAGTTTTCAGTTGTTTTGATGATTTTACAGCTGGCTTGTGGCAAATAAAATGTTGTGTACCAGTCAGCAATACGGTTTCTTCGATTCTCCAAAACAATAGTCGAGGCGTGTTCAGGGTAATCAAAGAAGGAAGTGATTATTTCCTCGACCGAGCTTCGTCAGCGAACCACCCAAACAGTTGGTTGCTGCTTGGTTATTGGCTCTCCAGCAAATGAATTTTACACGATGTTCCATTTCCTCGGTTCAGTTTTTTGTGCATTTCCTTACGCGTGGAGACCAACAACAATTGTTTTCTCATGCAGAAGAATTCACCGGGGACAGACGTCCGCCACAGCTAAATGTTCATTCAAAATCGAATGTCCTGCAATGTTCGGTACGGCCACGGACACCTCTATAGGGCGGTAAGTTACATGACGGCCCTCTTTCATCATGTTGTGCACAGCATCGAGGAAAATCATAAAATATCGTCAATCGGAAGCCGCCAGGTGGATGTTGCATTTTTGCTCGCAGCACAGACCTGCGCCCTGTAAACAAACTGCTTGGCGTATTTCACAGTCGCGGGAGCTGACGGTCGCCTGTGAAGTCTCTGAGGCGGTGGCTCGCCGGCCTCGTCCACAGGGCGCCACGTGAAACCTCGGCGAAAGTTCGCTGAGAGGCGGTGCGGGCGACCGCACAGCACCGGCACGTCAGAGGTCGACGCCTGTGCCACAGTACGGAAGCCCAGGACGATGACAGCGCTCCAAGAGGCCTGGCAGTCAGCTTTGCATACGAGGCAATGTCGGGCAAAACTCCGTATTTTTATTACGAAATATGTAATTTCGCTGACAATATTTTTTATTTCTACTTTATGGGTGGTCCTCCTAGTCTAGTAGCAAAGTTCGCGTCTAGAAAACGAAAGGTTTTTGTGACCTTGCAAGGTAATATATTCGAAAAATTTCATCCAAAAACAAACATTAACTTCTCAAAGTCACGTATTTTTTAAATGACGCCATGTCACCTTTGAACTGTAAAATTATTTACTTGTAAGACCAAATGGCAAGACGCAACACGATCAAAGCAGAAATACGTACTCATCCCGGGACAAGAAGTAATGAAGTTTAATTCTAATTGTGTCAAAAGCTGCTAACGTGGAATTCTCCATTAAATGCGAGAATGTATGGAGGACATGTGGAAGCTAAAATGCAGCTGAATATGGACAATATAATTACATTTAAATCGAGCCCTTCTCACACGGATTCGTAGGCAGGAACAAATGTCAAAGAGAACACTATGCGACGAAACCAGATTCCGTTTTACACGAAAAAAAGAGGAATCATTTACGTCAATGAATGTTATCGATTCGAGTAAAAATCACGCAGGATACGAGCAATTTAGTCCAAACAGTGCAATACACACTCGAAGTCGTAATCTGGACCACAGTGTTATAAGACTAGCTCCTGTTTTCAACGAAACCCAGACAAACGTGGAAGACTTGACATCACCCAATAAGAAACGGAGACGATGGAGTGATAAACTTGCAGCGCTGCATGTGGCCTGGCAGCGAACCGAAATGACCCCGCGGCGACCACACACGGCGAGGAGCTGAAGGGGTGAGTGTCCAGGCCTGGGGCCTGCCACCTAGCGTGACGTCAGCGGCGGCGGCAGTGGCGACGGCGACGGCCGCCTTATTGGATTCCGCCGGCAGCTATTGGACAGGAATTATTTTCCCCCTGAGCCCCTCCCGGAATTCAATGGAGAGTGCTGCGCTCCAAAAGTCCAATAGACGTCGCACCAGAACTCTAACACTTGGAATATCGGAGAATCCCGCCAGCTGAACGTCCGTTATACTTAGGGAATATTCCTACTGGCACTGACTAAACTACGTCAGTTATAACTGAAATACCTTGGAGAAGCGCAGAAAACCGTGGCGTGCGAGACGAATAGTGTCGAAAGCTTCTTAATATTCTGGAGACATCGTTTCACTAGACAGTAAGTTGAAATAAGTAGACTACATCACTGAGCATCACTGGTGAGCGTGTCATTCTGAAGTTCACTTACAGACACGACAACGCACTAAAACTGAATGCCAGTCATAAATATAAACTTTAATTCAACCGAACTGGGTGTAGCGTTTTCTCAAAATCCAAGTGGACACATGGACACAATGAGACTATACCATCCTTATGAGCGTCTCCCTTTCTCAGTGTTTATCGTGTTGTAAACGTCCTCTGGTTTTCTGCTTCGGCAAGTTTAGTTTATTTTAAACTGGTGGCTGCTGGCCCCCTGTCGCTACAGTTGGCAGGTACTCTGACGGAGAGAAGGAGGGAGTCTTTCCTGTCTGAAGGTCGTGCTTTGTCGTATTTTAACTAATTGTACATCGTATTCTCTGAGGTGCGTTAACCCATACAGACAACTCACATCATCCTCCTACGTATGTAACAAACATCACGTGCCATGGACATACACATACGCCACTGTTTTCAGTCTAGACTTTGGGAAAGTCTTTCTGCCAAAGTGGGCACCGTCAAAGTTCTTCAAATACGGGATTAGACAAAAGGACAGACCAAAAACGCAAAACATTACCGTGCCTAAACCGGCGCTCTTGTCCTCTTCTACCAGAGGCCGTTGCTGTCTCGTTGTCGTCCTAGAGAGGGGTCGGTCCGCGTGCAGTTGTCTGACGCCTTCTTCTCAGCCCCCTCTGCTCTAACGGTGCCCACCAGCGTGCCGGCGCTTGAGGACGATGCGAGCTGTGTCAACACGGACCCCGTCGTCTTGTCAGAGGACAAGGACTCGACAGAACCAACATCATACACATCAATCTGTTTACTGAATGTACTAAGCAAGGTCAAGAAGAGGATACTGTATGTGATATGTGGTGGCATGTTAATGGATATATTTGGCACTATTGAGAACCTTTGGTGGTCACGGCCATTCATAATGTTAAGACAAATTCAAATGTCAACAGCTTCACATGACAGCTTTCTCGACTATTGTCGAATGACGGGCAGTCTGACAAAGGGTTGTGATGCCCATCAGGATGCATACGTTGACACATAATCTGGGTCCTTACCACTGAACCGCTAGAGAAAGACGATAGAGCAAAGGGGATAGTGGCGTTCACTCACGGTTTTCTCGTAGTGGTATCGGTGATCTCAAGAACACACTTACAATGGAAGACTGCTGAACTCCTCGTAGACATTAGTGAATGGCGTAATCAGAGTAAACCAATAATTTCAGCAAATAAAACGGTGAACTTACTAATGAAGGGAAAACTGGAAAGAAACTCAAGCATCAAGGTAAATAACACAACCGTGCAACAGAAAAGAGTGACAACTTACGTAGGTTTACACATTGACGAGAAACTAAAGTTCACTGAACACACCAGATTTCCAACCGACAAAGCAATGAAATCGATGCAGAAACCAGCAAGACTACATATCACAAAATACAGACTAGCGGTAAACACAATACGCTTGGCAGCCAGCAGCCAGCGCCTGGACGCAGGCACTGTGGCGTTACCGCTGTGAGACTCGGCCGCACAAGCGTCGCGCTCAGGACGCCGGCGGAGGCAGTGTGCGTGGCGATGCGGGCGGGCGCCACTGACGTCACGACTGCTACTGGCTGAAGAAAGGCAGATGCCACTGAGTACTTGAAAGGCGCCAACCAAACAACTGGCGGAACGATATCTGGCAGAAAGACTGGGATTTGACAGAATAGGGGCGTCGCTCGTATACCCTTTGCCAAATATCGAGGAACAAATGAAGCTAAAACAAGCAGATCCCACACGCGGCGTGGTCCATTTTCTCACCGGCCTTGGCCCATACTCAGAATACTTCCACAGCTTTGGTTTCAGCCGAACCCCCATGTGCACTTGCGGATAACGAGAAACTCCTGTACATGTCACTTTACACTGCGACAGGATCACACATATATGACCCCGAACTGAGTATGACAACATAGGACAAAGTCTGCTACAGTGAACATCATCACCGATAATGTGTCACGTAGCTTACACGAAATATACAAATAATAACAATCACATGCCCTAATAACTGCAAACACAAACGCAGGAAGTGGATATTTCGAATGACACAAACACAGACAAAAACACACACACAGGCAGTGAGATTAATATACTGGCCTAGATGTCAACCGAGCGAGATGGCGCAGTGGTAGCACACTGGACTCGCATTCGGGAGGACGACGGTTCAATCCCGCGTCCGGCCATCCTGATTTAGGTTTTACGTGGTTTCCCTAAATCGCTCCAGGCAAATGCTGGTATGGTTCCTTTGAAAGGGCACGGCCGACTTCCTTCCCTAATCCGATGAGACCGATGACCTCACTGTTTGGTCTCTTCCCCCATCAACCCAACCCTAGATGTCAGATAGGTCAAAATTAAGGAAAACAGAAATGGATCAATAGTCATAAACTATTTTAATATAAGAACAAACATCTTGTGTAATACGTGTAATTCAAATGAAATAATTGTGGATTAAGCTTAGATAAAGTTTTACCTTACTGACAACACCTACACCACGCATCAAACACGCAGCGTGCTGTACTCCCATTTTTGTGTCAATACAAAATGATCGCACGTCAAAGATGGGCAAATTACGTAGGGATTGAACAACTTGTAAAGCACACACGATCTGTAACGAATATAATAGAAGAGTAATACAAACACGTATGAAAGGTACAATGAAGTGCCAAAGACACTAGTATAGGCGTGCCTATTCAAATAGAGAGATATGTAAGCAGGCAGAATGCGGCTCTGCGGTCGGAAATGCCTATATAAGGCAGTAAAGTGTCTCGTGCAGTTCTTAGATCGGTTACCGCTGCTACAGTGCCAGGTTATCAAGATTTAAGTGAGTTCGACGTGGTGTTATAGTCGGCACTTGTGGGATGGGACACAGTATCTCCGAGGTAGCCATGAACTGGGGATTTTCCCATACGATCATTTCTCGAGTGTACCGTCAATATGGTAAAACATCAAATCTCCGACATCGCTGTGGCTGGAAAAAGATATTGTAAGAACGGACCAACGACGCTTGGAGAGAATCGCTCAGCGTCACAGAAGTGCAACCCGTCCGCAAATTGCTGCCTATTTCAATGGAGGCTCATCAAGAAGTGTCACCGCACGAACCATTCAATGAAACATCATCGATACGGGCTGTCGGGGCCGAAGGCTCACTCGTTTACCTTTGATGACTGCAAGACACAAAGCTTTAAGCCTCGCCTGGGCCCGTCAGCACCGACGTTCGGATGTTTACGAGTGGAAACTTGTTGTCTTGTTGGACGAGTCTCTTTTCAAATTGTATCGAGCCGATGGACGTGTTTGGGTATCGAGACAAGCTCGCGAATCCATGGACCCTGCATGTCAGCAGGGGACTGTTCAAGCTGGTGGGCGCTCTGAACGGCGTGGGACGTGTGCAGATGGAGTGATGTGGGTCCCCTGATACGTCAAGATACGACTCTGACATGTGAAACGTACGTAAGCATCCTCTGTGATCACCTGCATCCATTCATGTCCATTGTGCATTGCGACGGACTTGGGCAATTCCAGCAAGACAATGCGACACCACTCGCGTCCAGAATTGCTACAGAGTGGCTCCAGAAACTTCCTTCCACCAAACTCCCCAGATATGAACATCATTGAGCGTATCTGGGATGTTTTACAACGTGCTGTTCAGAGGAAATCTCCAACCCTTGTGCTCTTATGGATTTATGGACAGCCCTGTACGATTCATGGCGTCAGTTCCCTCCAGCACTACTTCAGACATTAGTCGAGTCCATGCCACGTCGTGTTGCGGCACTTCTGCGTGCTCGTGGGGCCCTACACGATATTAGGCAGGAGCACCAGTTTCTCTAGATCTTCAGTGTATATTCTGTACACTACCTCTAATGTGACAGGCTCGATGATTCGTCAAGCCAACACATCCGAGATAGCTAGGAGGTGGGATCTCTAATACGTATCTATGTACTTTCCTATCATCTTTCATTTCGCCTTCTTAAATGTAAGAATCTTGTTATTTTAGAAAATTTTCCAAATTATTATGCGTCACAATGTTGGTATATTATAACCTCTTATCGATCTTTCTCAATTCTCATCTTTTATACATCAATTGTTAATTTTAAATATTTCCGTTTCTTAATTACTTTTAAGTTTATAAATATTTGAAGTTGCAATATTTTTCTCCCTTATTAAAAATAAGAAATCAAATAATATGTCTATTCCGTCTACGTACAATTTCATATGTCGAAAATACGACTCATCTTAATAAGAAGATGTGAGGTAATTTGTAAATGGTACCAAATACACTAATGGCCATTAAAATCGCTACACCACGAAGATGACGTGCTACAGACGCGAAATTTAACTGACAGAAAGAAGATGCTGTGATATGCAAATGATCAGCTTTTCATTCACACACGGTTGGCGCCGGTGGCGACACCTACAACGTGCTGACATGAGGAAAGTTTCCAACCGATTTCTCATACACAAACAGCAGTTGACCGGCGTTGCCTGGTGAAACGTTGTTGTGATGCCTCGTTTAAGGAGGAGAAATGCGTACCATCACGTTTCCGACTTTGATAAAGGTCGGCTTGTAGCCTATGGCGATTGCGGTTTATCGTATCGCAACATTGCTGCTCGCGTTGGTCGAGATCCAATCAGCAGAATATGGAATCGGTGGGTTCAGGAGGGTAATACGGAACGCCGTGCTGCATCCCAACGGCCTCCTATCACTAGCAGTCGAGATGACAGGCATCTTGTCCGCATGGCTGTAACGGATCGTGCAGCCACGTCTCGATCCCTGAGTCAGCAGATGGGGACGTTTGCAAGACAACAA
This sequence comes from Schistocerca americana, assembly GCF_021461395.2. Lineage (NCBI taxonomy): Eukaryota > Metazoa > Arthropoda > Insecta > Orthoptera > Acrididae > Schistocerca > Schistocerca americana. The sequence goes on along the minus strand of NC_060122.1, from coordinate 25,907,552 downwards.
CCATCTGCACGAACAGTTCGACGACGTTTACAGCAGGATGGACTATCAGCTCGGAGACCGTGGCTGCGGTTACCCTTGACGCTGCATCACAGACAGGAGCGCCTGCGATGGTGTACTCAACGACGAACCTGGGTGCACGAATGGCAAATCGTCAGGTTCTGTTTACAGCATCATGATGGTCGCATCCGTGTTTGGCGACATCGCGGTGAAAGCACATTGGAAGCGTGTATTCGTCATCGCCATACTGGCGTATCACCCGGCGTGATGGTATGGGTGCCATCGGTTACACGTCTCGGTCACCTCTTGTTCGCATTGACGGCACTTCGAACAGTGGACGTTACACTTCCGATGTGTTACGACCCGTGGATCTACCCTTCATTCGATCCCTGCGAAACCCTACATTTCAGCAGGATAATGGACGATCGCATGTTGCAGGTGCTGTACGGGCCATTCTGGATACAGAAAATGATCGACTGCTGCACTGGCCAGCACATTCTCCAGATCTCTCACCAATTGAAAACGTCTGGTCAATGGTGGCCGAGCAACCGGCTCGTCACAACACGCCATCCACTGCTCTTGATGAACTGTGGTATCGTGTTGAAGCTGCATGGGCACGCCATCCAAGCCCAGACGTTTGAAGGCCGTTATTACGGCCAGAGGTGGATGTTCTGGGTACTGATTTCTCAGGATCTATGCACCCAAATTGCGTGAAAATGTAATGGCATGTCAGTTCCAGTATAATATATTTGTCCAATGAACACCCGTTTATCATCTGCATTTCTTGTTGGTGTAGCAATTTTAATGGCCAGTAGTGTAAAATAAATAAAATCTGTCTGCATCTAGTGTTATCGCATGAGAGAGAGATAGAGAAAGAGAGAGTGAACGTTTTGCCAGCATTTGCGAATCGCGCAACTAGGCGGAAGGTGGGTACCAGTTGGGGCTGTGGCCTGGTCGGATGCAGGAGACGGCCTGGACACGGCAGCCCACCTGGCCGACACGCCGGGCCTCGTCATTAGTCAGGCCTCCTCGAAGCCGGGGAGTGAGCTGCCATCCCGGCGGGCTGTGCTCTCATTGCCGTGTCAGTACGAAGTAGTTGCACGTGTTGTGCATAACACTGTCTGTAATTGTTGGTCAAATAATAACAATAAGGACATTATAACATGCTGTCTGAGATTGGAAAAAGATAAACAAAAATAAAGAACATCTAAATCGGAAGTCTGACTCTGAAAATAGAGTATTCTGACCCAAAAGTCTGCTTATTGCGTTGCACGGTTCTGGATCGAGATGTGACTACAGTGATGGCGAATTGTGTTGCATTGAAAATATGCACAGCACGAAATTTTGTTGCTGCCTTTTTTGTATTGCTAGTACGAGTATACAAGTAACCATGTGACGCGAATTGTGGTTCATCCTGATTACGGCTCAAAATGCTACACTCTTTGTAGACTTGTTAACGCACATGTCCTCAAATGTTCATATGGTTCAAATGGCTTTAAGCACTATGGGACTTAACATCTGCCCTAGACTTAGACCTACTTAAACCTAACTAACCTAAGGACATCACACACATCTATGCCCGAGACAGGATTCGAATCAGTGACCTTCGCAGCTGCGCGGTTGCGGACTGAAGCGCCTAGAACCGCTCGGCCACAGCGGCCGGCTATCCTCAAATGTCAATGAGCCATAAGGTCGGTTGATGCGTAAAGTACTCGACAGTATAAAGGTAGTCCGTACATAAATGTTTTCGACGAATAAGTATGCCAATAACAGTGGAAATGGCTAAAAATTCGATACAGGCGCTTAGTAGAGGCTAAAAAACTTGTAATTCTTACAAGACGGCAATAACTGCGTTTGGACCACAGTCTTTAACATTCAGCAAATAATAAACGACTATTGCATGCATTTTACAAAACCCATATACAATGTCTTCGTCCCGAATCACTTTTTGTGTGCTGACAGTAAAAGGTCAAACAGTGACTAACTCTTATCATGTCATGGCACTATAATGTGTTCAAAGAAGTCTGATTGTAACTGTCGCTGATCAGTTTGTCAGAGACGTTGGTTAAGCCGTGAATAGACGTAATTCTGTATCGAGGTCCTGGGGAAACTACTTTTGTTAATGTTAGGTATGAGACGTGCCTACACACACGCTACTGTAGAAGAGAGGCATGTTTTCTTTACGGACCTAAATACCAGTACGGAAACACAAGAGAGAATCGTGTGGCTTTGTTGACTGGGAGAGGTTAAGGCCGTCGGCACACAGACTGCGCATTCGAACGACGTCGCTGAGCGTAGCGAGTTGGACGCGCTGGCGCACGCTCAGGGGCGACGCGGCTCGTGGGCCGGCGCGGTGACCGCGTGCACACGGCCGCAGCGCTCTCCTGCGGCACATGTCAGCTGCATTTGGCTCGCAAAACACGCGTGTTGTTTACGAAATGGACGGGCGTAACATTCCCCATGAAAACTCACATTTCCTATCTTCTCAAATAGTAGTGATGATGTTTTGTCTGGAGCACACATAAATAATGTCTTTAATATCTATGACCATGTTACAGGGCAAAAAGGAAAGTTTCATATATAGTGATTAAGGATATCAGCTTACAAAAATCCCTTTACAAAAAGCGCGATACAAATATACAACAGTCTTTCACATCAGATAAAATTATTTTCATAATTCTCAATTTTTAGTAAAATCCAGAGGCCACGCTCATTTGATCACTGTTTCTATTCAACAGCAGTATATTTAGAATACTTGAAATAAATGACTAAACAAGTAGCGCAAGCTCTCTTGCACATAAAACCAGTTGAAAAATGGTTCAGATGGCTATGAGCACTATGGGACTCAACATCTGAGGTCATCAGGCCCCTAGAACTTACAACTATTTAAACCTAACTAACCTAAGGACATCACACACATCCATGCCCGAGGCAGGATTCGAACCTGCGGCCGTAACAGTCGCGTGGTTCCGGACTGAAGCGGCTAGAACCGCTCGGTCACCGCGGCCGGCTAAAACCAGTCAAACGCACACATTCCTGAGAGAGAGTGCACTTATATAACATCAAACATACAGAATGTGATTGTGTTAAAACAATACGAAAATATAAAACCTATTAGAAAAAAACGAGGAGGTGAGTAAAAAAGATTGTCTGCAGTGAGATGCGAACCTGGAACACATGGTAATTCACTTTGCAAATCGCCTTCGTTCATTACGTCACACTAAACTAGTATAAGACGCGACCTTGTCGTATATCACTGTCTTCTGATACGTTACTGACATTTAATTATAACAAATCGTGCCAATAAAATGTATATTTCATGCATATGCCTTTGCCTTCAAATGGCATACTTTCAAAGCCGACAAATTACAATTCGAAAATTACTTAACTACTAATATGATGATACCCGTAATTTTAGAAATCGTGCCCATAAGCGATACGTTTACGAGACATCACTTTGCTACTGCTTTCAAAGCGCGTATACTCATAGGACGTAGGTTCTATTGTAAATCCCAGGAAGTATGGGCTTCAGCTGAAGCCAGTACGGTGTCTTCAGACTGAGAAGAGAAGACGCGCATGCGACGTAGGTGGCGTCCTTCTGTGTCACTGGTCTACGTTGAAACGCACGTCCAGGATACCAGTCGTGCTTGATATCGCTCTACCCGTTCGGAAATTTCCACCGTCAGGTGTTAAAGAGGAAGTGGGTATGTTTAAGACTGTTGGACTAGATCACTGATTCATGCTATTTTGCAAAATAATTGGAAAGGTTTCGAAATGCAAACAAAGATACTTTTCCACCAGTTGAATAGTTTTTGAATATACGAAATACTTCACACAGCTGCACAGAAAGTACTGTTGTTGTTGTGGTCTTCAGCCCTGAGACTGGTTTGATGCAGCTCTCCATGCTACTCTATCTTATGTCACCTTTTTCATCTCCTAGTACCTACTTCAACCTACATCCTTCTCAATCTACTTAGTGTATTCATCTCTTGGTCTCCCTCTACGATTTTTTCCCTCCACGCTGCCCTCCAATACTAAACTGGTGATCCCTTGATGTCTCAGAACATGTCCTACAAACAGATCCCTTCTTCTAGTCAAGTTGTACCACAAATTCGTCTTTTCCACAATTCTATTCAGTACCTCCTCATTAGTTACGTTATCTATCCATCTAATCTTCAACATTCTTCTGCAGCACCACTTTTCGAAATCTTCTATTCTCTTCTTGTCCAAACCATTTATCGTCCATGTTTCACTTCCATACATCGCTACACTCCATACAAATACTTTCAGAAACGACTTCCTAACACTTAAATCTATACTCGATGTTAACAAATTTATCTTCTTCAGAAACGCTTTCCTTCCCATTGCCAGTCTACATTTCATATTCTCTCTACTTCGACCATCATCAGTTATTTTGGTCCCCAAATAGCAAAACCCATCTACTACTTCAAGTGTCACATTTCCTATCCTGTATTTAATTCGACCACATTCCATATCCTCGTTATTCTTTTGTTGATATTCATCTTATATCCACCCTTGAAGACACTGTCCATTTCGGTCAACTGCTCTTCCAGGTCCTTTGCTGTCTCTGACAGAATTGCAATGTCACTGGCAAATCTCAATGTTTTTATTCTGAATATACAGACTGAATGACATCGGGAATAGACTACAACCCCGTCTCACTCCCTTCGCAACCACTGCTTCCCTTTCATGTCCCTCGACTCTTATAACTGCCATCTGGTTTCTGTACAAATTGTAAATAGCCTTTCGCTCCCTGTATTTTACCTGTGCCACCTTCAGAATTTGAAAGAGGGTATTACAGTCAACATTGACAAAAGCTTTCTCTAAGTAAACAAATGCTAGAAACGTACCTTTGCCTTTCATTAATCTATCTTCTAAGATCAGTCGTAGGGTCTGTATTGCCTCATGTGTTCCAACATTTCTAGGGAATCTAAACTGATCTTCCCCAAGGTCGGCTGCTGCCAGTTTTTCCATTCGTCTCTAAAGAATTCGTGTTAGTATTTTGCAGCTGTGACTTGTTAAACTGATAGTTCGGTAATTTTCACACCTGTCAGCACCTGCTCTCTTTGGGATTTGAGCTATTATATTCCTGTTGAAGTATGAGGGTATTTCGCCTGTCTGATACATGTTGCTCACCATATGGTAGAGTTTTGTCATGGCTGGCTCTCCCAAGGCTACCAGTAGTTCTAATGGAATGTTGTCTACTCCCGGGGTCTTGTTTCGACTTAGGTCTTTCAGTGCTCTGTCAAACTCTTCACGCAGTATCATATCACCCATTTAATTTTATGTACATCCCCATCGATTTACATAATGTTGTCCTCCAGTACATCGCCATTGTAATGACCCCCTATGTACTCCTTCCACCTTTCGTCTTTCCCTTCTTTGCTTAGACTGGTTTTCCATCTCAGCTCTTGATATTCATACAAGTGGTTCTCTTCTCTCCAAAGGTGTTCTTAATTTTATTGTAGACAGTATCTATCTTACCCCTAGCATATATGCCTCTACATTTTTAAATTTATCCTCTAGCCATCCCTGCTTAGCCATTTTGCACTTCCTGTCGATCTCTTTTATGAGACGTTTGTTTTCCTTTTTCTCTGCTTCATCTACTACATTTTTATATTTCCTCATTCCATCAATTAAAATCAGTATCTCTTCTGTCACTCCAGTATTTCTATTAGCACTTATCTTTTAACCTACTTGATCCTCTGCTGTCTTCACTATTTCATCTCTCAAAGCTACCCATTCTTCTCCTATTGTATTTTACCCCCATTCTTGTCAATCGTTCTCTAATGATTTCTCTGAAATTCTCTACAACCTCTGGTTCTTTCAGTTTGTCCAGGTCCCGACTCCTTAAATTCCTATCGTTTTGCACTTACTTCAGTTACAGTCTACAGCAAGTGCAACACCTTTGTAAAACGCATTTTGCAGGCGTTACGTATGTGGGAGAACTACATGCATGTCGGTGTGATTGGAGGCAGAGTAAATACCGACCAGGGTTGGAACAGTGTGAAGTGTGGTGGCGGGGTAGGTAAGCGAGAGTTTTTAATCGAAGACCAACACAACTGGTTTAAGAAATTATTAGAATCTGGATAGCCGAATTTGAGATATTCCAAGGTGAATGGGAAGCTACTGCGCACAGGAAACCTAATGGCATTTAAAGCAGCTTCCAGTAATCTGAGAATGGATAAATACAGATCCTAAGTGGATTTAAATGCTGTCTTACGCCATTTTTGCTGCAAAACAGTCGCGAGTTCAGGTAAACCACAGAAGTTCGATGACATTGCCATATGGTGACTGTGGTGGCAATTCATCCCAGTGCTGAAAAAAAAAAGAAAGGAAAACAGTCCTACAGTTATGGACGCTGCGCGCTGTGTGAATAGGGGCTGTGTCGTCTTGGAATACAGCATCACCACCGGAGGAAAAAAGAAAACTGTGCCAAACTGCATATAATCCTCGGCAGTATTGCCACCTTTTTTTTGTTTTTTTTCTGTTTATTTGGCCTTTGAGTGTGTACTCAATTTAGCCATCGGCAATACATCGTGACAATGTACACATAATTGAATAAACAAATACAGAAATGCATATTTACAAAAAAAAATGGCTCTGAGCACTATGGGACTTAACATCTGTGGTCATGAGTCCCCTAGGACTTAGAACTACTTAAACCTAACCAACCTAAGGACATCACACACATCCATGTCCGAGGCAGGATTCGAACCTGCGACCGTAGCAGTCGCACGGTTCCGGACTGAGCGCCTAGAACCGCTAGACCACCGCGGCCGGCTGCATATTTACAAGAATAAAAAGCTTAACTGTTACAGTTTTGTACATAATGTTTTAAAAATGGAATTGAATTGAATTGGAAAATAATTAAAAGTGTCTTGGCTTACAATGCACACCAATTCTGAAATATCTTCATCAGCAAGACATATTTATAATTTACGTACACCATTAAAACCTACAGATTGTAGCCAGTACTCTTGATGAGGTTGGCTATCACTTTATATAGACGAACGTCTTTAGTATACAAAAGAGAAGAAGCTGGTTGAGGAAGATGGTAGCCGATACTCAGCAATGTCTTCAGAAAGACCAAGCGTTCACGGTCAAATTTGGGGCACCTAAATAACATGTGGTTGACATCAGCTTCCGACTCAGGATCACACTCACATGCTGGTGAACTGTAAACGTTGATCCGATGTAGATGTTGTGGGAAAGAGGCATGATTGAAGCGGAGTCTTATGATGGTAGAAATCGTGGATCGGTCCAGATGTGTCCTCATGAACCACGGCTGCGAAGGAATCCGAGGTTGGAGCACTGCATAATAACCGCCTTTTGTCTGTTGAGAAACGTTCCACATTTCCTGCCATTGTCGTCTTGCGTGATCCTTGACTTCACGTAAGGAGTCTGTATAAGGAAGGTGCAGATCCAGGACGGTGCCTAAGGTTGCCGCTTGTTTGGCTAATGCATCAACTTCATCATTATAGAGGATACCAGCGTGGGAAGGTACCCACAACAAATTGATCGTCCAGCCCGTGCGTGTGCTGCGAATATATTCAGATATCACATCCAAGATATAACTGTTGGTTGTTTTGTTCCATCTGCTGGACTGAATGTTTTTAAGAACGCTTTGCGAGTCAGATACTATCAATATCTTGGGGAAGGAAGTGCTAGAGACAAACTTCAAGTGATTCCAAAACTGCCACTGTCTCCGCCGCAAACAGAGAAGTGCTCGTAGGCAGTTTGAAGGTTTTGCGGATCTGGATCTGAGGGCAGAAAAAAGCGCATCCTGTACACTCTTCTTGCGGAATTTTGGAGCCATCGGTATACACACAGAGAAATCCCGGCCATTGTGCTTGAAAGAGACGATTGAAGCCAACGTTGACATTAGTACTGTCCAGCCAGGTCGTACTTAAATAATGGACTGGGATCTGGGAGCAGAGCGTTTGAAAATCATATTCAAAAACAGGTAGATGCGCTGAACGCCGTATAGAATGTATGACAGGTGACCAAGTGTCAAAGCTGGCACAAACGGCTGGCACTTTATTCCTTCTGTGGGATGCAATCCACAGTCGACAAATGCAGTCTCTACTTTGATAAACGGAACTTGAATGTAGAATTTGTCCGATAATATTTGGCGCCTAATGCTCAAGGGCATCTCCCCTGCTTCTATTAAAAGGGCGTTGGTGGGCGTCGATCGCATGGCTCCAAGACAGGTACGAATGGCTCTATATCGAAGAGTATCTAATTTGGAGAGATGAATCTTTGACGCAGTGTGGTAGAATTGACAGCCATAGTCTAATCGAGATCGAATTATCCGTCGGTACATGGTGAGTAAAACACTCTGGTGCGCTCCCCACCAGACACGAGTGAGTGATCTGATTACATTTAAACCTTCTTCACACTTGGTAACGGTGGACCGGATGTGGTGCGCCCAGCTTAACCGAGAGTCTAAAATCATCCCCAGAAATCGAACGTGAGATTTTATTTGGAGGGTGCACTTGCCACCTTGCAGAGCAACCAAAGTGAAAATGTAATACACCAATGTGGCTGCCCAAATCATTACTGAACCCCTGGCACGTTTCGTTCTTGGGACGTGAACTCAGCCATAAGTTGCAAAGACAGTGAAGCAAGTCTCATCTGCCCTAAGTGCCATATCTTGTAGTTGTGTATTTATTACAAAAGTCAATGAAGGTATAAACTGATGTTAAAATTATATTAGATCCATAGACCAGATTTTATGACTTCGGCACCACGTTTTCGCGTTACGGGCGTTTGCATCAGTGATGAGTGGTTTTGGAATTGCACATCGCCCTGCAATTCGCTGCTTATGCAGCTCACGTCGTACTGCTTTGGTGCTGACAGGTTTAGTGACTTTTAGCGTTTGTCGTCCCTTTGTTTTTCGTCGCAATCCTTTAAAATGAGCGTCTGTCAACAAAGACGCCACCTAGCGGATGTTGTTTTTCCGCTTTTCCTGCATCAGGTATAAATATTTTTCTTTAAATGAAATAATTCCGCTTTACGGTATTAAAACATAATTGTACAGCCTCAAGCGGAGTGGTTTGTTAAACAGTTTCACGAAGGGTGCGAACGCAGTCCTCATCAAATTTCTGTATAAATCTTCGATACGGTGCTCCTTGAAAAACCGAACCCTCAGGCTACCTTCGTTAGGGGAACACCCAGTATACGAGCACCAACAATCTGCCCGCTGTCGAACTCACTTAGCTGCGACAGAATGCACTAACAGTTACACAGAACACTGTTCTCATCACGACAGACAGTTGCAACGTGTTACGGATATTGCACAGGTGCAATCCGTGGTCAAATACAACAGCGCAACGACCGGGCATTTATGTTCGAGCAAGCATTTCTCCCATTGTTTCCACATTCTTGTCCAGTGCCTGTACGCACGTTCACACATCTCACTGGAGGCGCAGTAGTGAACAGTGGTGCCTAAATGCGATAGCGATTAGTTGTGTGTCAATGAACGTATAAACTGTTATTAAAATTACATTAAATCGTCTAAGGGCTGTAATGAAAAACTGTGGGGCTAAGGTTACCAACTGTCAAACCATCCTCATGTAATGCCAGACTAAGAAATTTTTAAAATTCTCAGTGCATTTCCTACTCTTTCCTTCTTTTTGCCCATCCAGGCTAGTTTTTCGCTGCTTCACAACGAATATGACTACTTCAACTTGAACGTCAAGCAATATACCATCCTTTGGTCTGTGCAGCGTGACAGTGTTTCCTGGTGAGTGTCTCTACTTTTTTATATGAGCGCTGTAGGATGCTCCTACAAGGTGGCTTCCGCTGGTGTTCGCTGTCGCTGAACAACTCCACTGGTTGTAGTAAACTTGAGGCGTTATCGTTTCACGATACTCTTCCTCCACTTGTTTCTCTGGACAGAAGCCTGTTTTTAACGATCGTAACTCTAACTTTAGCGACTGCCTTAATTCAGTTTGTGCTTATAGGCGATGCCTATGATGTCTCTAACATCGAATGTTGTTGTTCCTGTTGACCATTCCATAAACGTGGCTATTAGTTTCGGAAGGCTACAATACGTACTTGCGATTTACGTTCAATTTGCTGATGTGTACGAAAGCAAATTTGTAGTTGATGGTGAAAAATTGGGGCCTCTTCCTTAAATGTAAGTGAAACGAAGCATCTTCGAAGAGACGCAGAAACTGAGAAGCTCTCTTTGCTGCGGCAGATTCTGGAAACCGTCAGTCGGAGAACAGGTCTGGACGGGAAAACGGCACGTATTTCCGGCGCATAAAGGGACGCGTAATTTTCTCCGCCGACGACCACGGAAAGACGGGAGACGCTCCAGTCGGGGAGGAGAGTGCTCGGCTTCCCCAGGGACAGGGTTGTCGTTGAGGGCAATCGGATTTGACGGCAGCGGAGAAAAGTCTCCGGCAACAATGAGGACACTGTGCGGGTGGAAAAATACAGAAGAGGAAGTCGGTCGGTGTGGGACAAAAGCAGGCGACATGGAAAGATGGAATTCGTGCTCCGAGGGCGACGAGTAAGGAAGGAGGTGTGCGGCGGAGAACCTGTTAGCTGGTTGGGGACTGCAGCGCCTTCAGACCTCGGGGTGAGACCGCAGCGTGTCAGAAGAAAAACGTTGTAACATCCCTTACGCTCTAACGTAGCAGAACTGCCAGCTTGTTCTGCTGATTAATCATTATTAATGGATTAATTAGTGTAGATGGATTGTGGCTGTACTGGAAAAGAAATATTGCAGAATGTGTTATGAAATTGTGTCTCAGCTGTGTGCTTATTGTATTTCCGTACAAGCTGTTCTTGTCTTGAGGCAGAAATGCTATCCGTCTTTCTTAAAGTCGCCTTTTCTACGTTGTGAGACAAACTCTGAGTAACTGTCCGGTCCAGACACCCACCGTACAGCCGCTGTCAAACTCGTTCAGCTTCAAACGATTTGAGCAGTGGAAACCTGACTGCAACTATTCCAGAGCCTCACACATTAAACTGACTCGGATGGAAGAACATGGAGGCAAGCAGAACACACAGACCCTCGCTTTTAAGTCCATTTCTAACATGGTGGGAATACTTGGAGCTGGAAGCCAGCGAATAGTCGCGTTCAGCTTGGCTACTCTGGACGATCAAAAGGTTTTTTGACTGGATGACGAAAATCGTTTTCCTATTGGAGTAAGCCAGGGTAATTCATCGTTGAATTGTGTGAAAGAGGTTCGCCTTTCTTTGCTTTTTCTTTCTAAATTTTGAACACAAGCAGTACATATGTTTGTTACTTCCGTAAAAGCGTATTTATGTACATTAACCTTCCCCTTTTTCAGGCAATGATTGTGAGCGTTGTGTTTAAAGAAAGCTTTGTCTGGATATTTGCAATATCTTAACCAGGAAATTTTAATGTGGCAATTAAAATAAAAATTATGTTTTACTTGTTAATATGTAATCGGCACTAAACTATGGGAACCACGAATTACAGTAGTATTTATTTGAATAAGTTAGTAAAAAGGAACACGGCCATCTGTTGATACTTGGTGAATTATTTGTGCAGAAAATCTGAAACCATGCGATCACGCTAGCAGTGAGCAGAAGTTACGTAATGAGAAGAGGCGTCTGCCACAGTGATGTAAAATAGGACGATACTTCTGGTTTCACCATCCCGGTTTTTATCAAAGCGCGAAAGCTGCACGAAGAAAAATACTACTTAGACATAGCTTAAAAGAAGGAAAAAAGTAATTGTCCCAATTTAGATATAAACGGCTCTCGGGTGGAATTTGTCAAGGTGATTTTTAGTCGTGGCATAGTACTGTCACTGCAGTTTTTAGACAAATAGTATTTAGTTGAAGCGTTACACAAATATGTACCAAAAAATATGTCTAAATGCCATTGAAAACAGTCATGCGATCGAATAAATCTACGCTGAACACCACTCGGCTTCGTACCCGAGGTCGCTATAGGACACCTGCGTCGTGGTACTCGATAGGAATTACAGTAGCATTCATTTGAATAAGTTAGTGAAAAGACACGGCCGTCTGTTGATACTTAGTGAATTATTTGTGCAGAAAATCTGAAACCATGCGATCGACCCAAGAACTGGCAAACTGACAACAGCACCACTGGATCGTTGACGCTTAAGAAAAGGTAGGTCCTTGTGGTAGAAAATTTTCACTGTCAGTATTTGGCCAGGTGGGGGAAGCCGGATGGTTACCCGAAGTTTCTGATTACGAGTCTTTGCACCGATGATCTGGATTAACTTGCAAAGCTCGCTACAAAAATCCTTGGAGAAGTGAAGGCGCGAGACACTTGAGATGAGGACCGCTCCGCTGGACGGGCACGTTGAGCTCGGCGTCCCCCTCGGTGCTGTCCGAGAGGAGTGACGTCAGCCGACGCCTCGTGGCTGTGACGTCACGCAGACCGAGCTCTTCGAGGCTCCAGGAAGTACCACATGGTGTGTTGTGCTTCGGATAGTGCGAACGTTTACGTTTTTGATTGTGCCAAATAAGTTAAAGCGCTGATCAGAATGCGGCGGAGGTGTTGTATGCCAGATTGCAAAGTCAGTTACGGCAATGGGCCTGAAGTTTCTGTGTTTTATTTTCCGTCTGATGAATCTCTAAGACGGAAATGGATGTCAGCTGTTCATAGACAAGATTGGGCACCTAGTAAACATTCAGTTGCAAGTAGCGTCACGTTTGTTAACTACTACAGTACCATTCCATAAATCGCAACGCGTAATAGCTTTTATTCCGAAACGTATTACGAATGGAAGCAATACACAATCTCGCCCATCTTAACGGTATTTTTCATAACATCAACTGTACGCTTCTTTTAAGCTTTGTGAGCTGCATTTCACCGAAGAAGATGTATTAAGCAGTACACGTGGGTACGACCCAAGAACTGGCAATCTGAGAACAGCACCACTGAATCGTCGACGCTTAAGAAAATGTAGGTTAGAGAACCAAATGTTAGGCAGAGGCCTACATTCGTAAATTATAATGTCGTAAAGAGAAATCTGGTTGTATAGCTGCATGTCGGTTGATGTTAAGCTTTTTTTTTTAGATGCTGTACTTCCAAAGTTACCGGGATGCCTTTCATATGTGTGCAATATACCAATATCAGCCCGAAAGGACCTCGAAAGTCGAAGGGAGCGACTAGAAAACAGTTTTCCATGGATCCATTGGAGAGGAGCCTCTGGGATATGAAAAAGAGTCAAAGATTTTTTTATTTTTTATTTTTTTTTTTAGTCCAGATACATCGATATTGCACGATTCTAATGCAGAGAAAGTTATGAGCTATAATCCTTGTGAAGATATTCACGGTTGGAGTAGAAGGAGTTGGCCAGCAGGAAGTTCATTAATTCACTCTGAAACCGATCTTTATCTTACAACACCTTTGATATGCTCTGGTAAGTTATTGAATACATGAGTAGCCAAGTACTTGACTTCTTTCTGTACTAATGTTACGCTTCTTATACTCCTTATACAGATTGGTTTTGGTTCTGGCATTATAATCATGTTAGAATACCAAGTTTCTTAAAGAGGTCCCTGCATGATGACCTAGGACTGACACCAGATATAATTCTAATGACTAGTTTCTGAATTTTGAAAATGTTCTCTTTGTGAGAGGAGTTTCCCCAAAAGATGATTCCATAACCCATTATTGAATGGAAGTAGGCCGAATAAAACTAACTTCTCATTTTTAAACCACCTATTTCTGCTATCATGCGTACAGCAAATGTAGCTGAACTAAGGCGTTTCATTAAGTCTAGAGTGTGAGTTTTCCAATGTAGGTTGTGGTCAATTTGTAGCCCTAAAAATGTGACACTGTCTACAATTTTAATTTCACTGTTTATACTTATAGGATCAGGTATTCTTTGTGACGTACTAAACTGTATGTACTGGGTCTTGTCAAAATTCAGTGACAATACATCTGCTGTGAATCGCCCACTGTTACAAATATTTCATTTACTGATTTCTCAGTGAGATCACTTGGTACTGTTTTTTATACCAGTACTTGTATCATCTGCAAATAAGACAAAATTTGCATTTTGTGACACCACATATTGAAGGTCAATAATATATAATAGGAACAACAAGGGACCTTGTCTGATGATTTCATATTTTGAATTACTATTGCTACGTCGTAAGCCTGATACAGATACACAATGTTTTCTATTAAAAAGATAGCAAGAGAACCATGAGCCTGCTACTCCTGTTATCCCATAATATTTTAACTTCTGTATAAGGATATCATGCATAACACATTCAAAAGCTTTAGCCAGATCACAGATTATTCCAAGTGGTAATAACTTTTGATTTAATGATTCGAACATGTCATCTGTAAAAGTGAATATAGCTTGATTAGTTGACAATCCTTTCCGAAATCCAAACTGATTGTGAACGAGAATATTTTTCTGTACTAATTGTTTATAAAGTCTATTGTACATAACCCTTTCAAACACGTTTGAAAATATTGTCATCAATGAAATGGGACAGAAGTTTTCCAGTGATGATTTGTCTCCTTTCTTGTGTAATGGTTTGACAATAGCATATTTAAGCCTATCTGGGGAAGTACCACTGTGCAGGGATTCATTACATAAGTAACTCAGTATGTCACAAAGTTCTGAGAAGCAACATTTAATTATGGTAATGCTGATTTCATCATAACCACTGAAACATTTGTTTTTAAGAGAGCTAATAATATTAGAAATCTCTTGCAGTGAGGTAGGATATAGTTGAATTCTGTCAAACATCTGTGGAAAAGCATTTTTTAAATATTTTAAGCTGTCTTCTGAGGAACTATGCAAACCTAAGTTGTCGGCTACTGAAAGGAAAAATTTGTTGAAAGTGTCTGCAATTTTGGAGGTATCTCTAATCAACTTGTTATCTACATTTAATATAATTTCCTCATTTGCCTGATTAGTTTCCCCTGTTTCACTTTTTACTCTGTTCCATATAGTTTTTATCTTGTAATTAGATGTGTTTATGTTTTCTTGAAAATAAATACATTTTGAGGTTCTGATTACCTTGTTTAGAATTTTACAATATAATTTGTAATGCGATTTAGCTCTGTAGTCATCGTTTTCCCTTGACATTAAGTGCAGTCTTCTTTTTGTTTTGCAAGATACTTTTATTCCATTTCTAATCCAAGATTGGTTTGAATACTTTCTTGGGGCAGCAGTTTTCAACGTGACCTATGACCATATTAGAGAAACAGTTATATTTTTCATTCATCCCAGGTGAATTGTATACATCTTTTCAGTCTGTATTCCTCAAACAGTTTTTTGTACCCTCAATTCCTGTTCCATTTATTATTCGTAGAGTTTCAAACTTCCTATTATTAGTTGAATCAGACCAAACTATATTAAATGTAAGCAACTGGGCATCATTATCTGAAAGGCCATTAAATATTGGACTTATACTATGATTTGCTAGTGTGGTAGTATCTATGAAAATATGATCAATAGAACTACTGCTGGTACCCTTAACCCTGGCTGGGAACTGTACTAAGGGAATGTGATTATAAGAAGTGGTAAGAGACTATAGTATGGATCTTGAGTAACTATACTCCAGAAAATTTAAATTAAAATCTCCACTTAGTAAGAGTTCATTATTTGTTAGTGTGGTAGAATCTATGAAAATGTTATCAATAGCACTGCTGCTGGTACCAATAACCCTGGTTGGGAACTGTACTAGGGGAATGAGATTATAAACATGGTAAGAGAATATAGTACGGATCTTGAGTAACTATCCTTCAAAAAATTCAAATTAAAATCTCCACTTAGTTTGAGTTCATTATTTTTAGAAGTTAAGAAATTTAATACTGCATCAAGCTGTTTAGTGAATAGCTGGAAATTACTATTCGGAGCCCTGTATATTGTGACTATAATTATTTTTCTTTCGTGTGTTTCTACTTGTGTGGCACATGGTTCAAAATGCTGATCACTTCAGTATTTAAGAATGTCAATGTTTCTATAGTTGTGACCCTTTCTAATGTAAGTGGCAACTCCTCTTTTCTCCATCTCTTTTCTACATTAGATTGAAGCTAACGTTGTTGTTGTGGTCTTCAGTCCAGAGACTGGTTTGGTGCAGCACTCCATGCTACTCTATCCTGTGCAAGCTCCCAGTACCTACTGCAACCTACATCCTTCTGAATCTGCTTAGTGTATTCATCTGTTGGTCTCCCTCTACCACTTTTATCCTTCACGCTGCCCTCCAGTACTCAACTGGTGATCCCTTGATGCCTCAGAATATGTCCTGCCAACCGATCCCTTCTTCTAGTCACATTGTGCCACAAAATTCTGTTCTCTCCAATTCTATTCAATACCTCCTCATCGGTTATTTGATCTACCCATCAAATCATCAGCATTCTTCTGTAGCACCACATTTCGAAAGCTTCTAATCTCTTCCTGTCAAACTATTTATCGTACATGTTTCACTTCCATACATGGCTACACTCCATACAAATACTTTCAGAAATGACTTCCTGACATTTAAATCTATACTCGATGTTAACAAATTTCTCTTCTTCAGAAACGCTTTCCTTGCCATTGTCAGTCTACATTTTACACCCTCTCTACTTCGACCTTCATCAGTTATTATGCTCCCCATATAGAAAAACTCATCTACTACTTTAAGTGTCTCATTTCCTAATCTAATTCCCCCAGCATCACCCGACTTAATACGACTACGTTCCATTATCCTCGTTTTGCTTTTGTTGATGTTCATCTTATATCCTCCTTTCAAGACACTGTCCATTCTGTTAAACTGCTTTCCCAGATCCCTTGCTGTCTCTGACAGAATTGAATATCATCGGCGAACCTCAAAGTTTTTATTTCTTCTCCATGAATTTTAATTCCTACTCCGAATATTTCCCTCGTTTCCTTTACTGCTTGCTCAAAATACAGATTGAATAACATCGGGGATAGGCTACAACCCTGTCTCACTCCCTTCCCAACCACTGCTTCCCTTTCATACACCTCGACTCTTATAACTGCCATCTGGTTTCTGTACAAACTGTAAATAGCCTTTGGCTCCCTGTATTTAACCCCTGCCACCTTCAAAATTTGAAAGAGAGTGTTCCAGTCAACATTGTCAAAAGCTTTCTCTAAGTCTACAAATGCTAGAAACGTAGGTTTGCCTTTCCTTAATCTATCTTCTAAGATAAGTCGTAGGGTCAGTATTGCCTCACGTGTAAATTTAGTAACTTTACTGTTACTTTTTTTGTCATCAAAAGTATTATGCTTAACATTTTCAGATACATCGTGTTTCAATATTGAATGTGTAGATAATGAGCGTAACCTCAAAAAGAACTACTTCCATGAGTTTTAGTGGCCCTCTTAAAGAATTTGCTATCAAACTAGCCAGTATATCCTACCCTATTCTTCAGAGTGCTGGCTATGAGAAGTAAAGCCCCACCTACCAATAGTGTCAACAGGAACCAAACCAATTCCTGACCCAGCACCAACCCGAAGCAGTCGATCCATATTGCCCCTCTTCACAGGGCTACTAAACTGGGTTCGACAGTACCTCTTGAAAACAGGCACAAACTCAACATTAGTATGGGTCGTCGCTGATGCTGTTTTTACCAGGTCACTCTCAATACTGTAGCCCTGGTCCCCATCGATACTGTTTCCTACGCCACCCACTATTACAACATGACCCTCATTGGTGAAACCTTTACACAAAGATCCTATGCCGTCTATCACTTGGCTGAGAAATGCACTAGGCTTGAAAAAGTTTGTGACCTGGTAGCTGTCACCTAATTTTTCCTGCAGAAGTTGGCCCACACCTCTTCCATGACTGCTACCTAACAGCAGAATTTTCTGACTACTTCCTACTTTTTATGAAGCTACAGGCTTCCTTAGGTTAGTTACGTTTAAGTAGTTCTAAGTTCTAGGGGACTGGTGACCTCAGATGTTAAGTCCCATAGTGCTCAGAGCCATTTGAACCTGTTTGGAAAGCGTTTGGCACAGGGCCCCATTTCCGGCTTTTGAAGAAGTTATAAGCGTATGGAATAGGTTTACAGATATGTGAGTGGCTTGAAGGCTTCTTAAGTAATAGATCCCAGCAAGTCGTCCTGAACTGCGAGTGTTCATCAGAGACGAGGGTATCGTCAGGAATGCCCCAGGCAAACGTGACGAGATGGCGGACAAGGAGTGCGGCATCTACGGTTATTTACTATGATGCTGTGTTGTACAGTAAGGTGTCAAAGTTTAGTGACTGTAGGAGGATACAAGATGACTTAGAGAAAGCTTGTAATTGGTGTGATGAATGGCAGCTATCTCTAAATGTAGGTAAATGTAAGTTAATGCGTATGGGTCGGAAAAACAAACCCGTAATATTCGGATACCGCATTAGTTGTGTCCTGCTTGACACAGTCACGACGTTTAAATATCTGGGAAGAACGTTGCAGAGCGATACGAAAAGGGATGGGCGTGTGAGGATTGTGGCAGGAAAGGCGAATGGTCGACTTTGCTTTATTGGAAGGATTCTAGGAAAGTGCGGGTGTCCGTAAAGAATACCACGTATAGGATGCTAGTACGACCTGTTCTTGAATACCGAGTGTTAGGGATCCGCACCAGGTAGGATCAAAGGAAGATATCGAAGCAATTGTGAGGTGAGCAGCTAGATTTGTTACTAGTAGGCTCGAGAAACTCGTAAGTGTTAGGAGACGCTGCAGGAACTCAAATGGATATCTCTGGAGGGAAAGCGACTTTCTTTTAGAGGAGCACTATAGAGAAAATTTAGAGAACCGGCATCTGAAGCTGATTGCAGAACGATTCATTTGCGTCCAGCATACATTGTGTGTAAGCACCACCAAGATAAGATACGAGAAAGTAGGGTTGATACGGAGGCATATAGACATCGCTTTTCCCTCGTTCTGTTTGCGAGTGGAACAGGAAAGGAAATGAGTAGCAGTAGTGCGGAGCAACTTCCGCCGCGCGGCGTAAGGCAGACTGCGGGATATCAATGTATATATGGAACAGCGGGAAAAAAAAGGTTCAAATGGCTCTGAGCACTATGGGACTTAATTTCTGAGGTCATCAGTACCCTAGAAGTTAGAACTACTTAAACCTAACTAACCTAAGGACATGACACACATCCATGCCCGAGGCAGGATTCGAACCTGCGACCGTAGCGGTCGTGCGGTTCCAGACTGTAGCGCCTTTAACCGCTCGGCCACGGTATCATTAGAATATCGAAGAAAATACAATTCCGAGTGGTGAAGAAATCGAGGAAAAAACCGGAAACTTCACCGACACTACCTAGTGTAACAGAGAACGCCATCCTTGGTCCTGAGATTACATTTTGTGAATGAAATGTTTATATTGGTCGTCAGTGTGTTTTTCTGGGGCAAAATAACACTAAAATAATAAATTTAAAAAACTGGTGTGGTTCACCAAAATGTAAGGACATGTGGCGTACTTGCTACATCAGGTTCCAAATACTTGGAAAATTGGAAATTTGTGCTAAGGTTTTATGGGACCAACTGCTGAGGGCATCGGTCCCTAAGCTGAGAGACACTACTTAATGTAACTTAAGCTAACTTATGCTAACGACGACACACACACCCGTGCCCTAGGGAAGACTTGAATCTCCGACGGGGAAAGCCGCGCGTACCGTGACAAGACGCCCCAAATACTTGTTTTATCCTAGTAATGACATGTTTCCAGCGGTTCCTTTGAGGGATTTTGTATGTAACTGATCTAAAATACACAAATACTCTGACGAAAAGAAAATCGCAATAACAAAATATAATTACCGCAGAGTAACGAAATTTCCAGAAAACATATTTAAGTGATTAGCACCGCAAGAGGACAGATAGGCCATTGCAGGAGTGAAAAGCTGGTACATTAATAACCATTGTAACCGCCAGAATGTTGAATGCAAGCATGCAAACGTGCGTGCACTGTGATGTGCAGGTGCCGGATGTCAGTTTGTGGGACTGAGTCCCGTACCTGTTGTAACGGGGACCGAAACGGTCGCGGGGTTGTAGTGGCGGAAACGCGGCGAGATCCGCGGAGCGGCCCGCGAACAACAACACAACGGGAGAGGACGGACACGACCAGCGATGGACCTTACCACACAAAACAAGAACAGACAACAGAGTCACGAGCCAAACAAGACTACCACGTCCACTCGTAAAGCAACATGAAAATCAATACGCTATCTAATGCGAGGTTAGACTGGCAGGCTGAGCTTTTCTTTTCTTGATTGTGATTTCATTCCCCTGCACCATATGGGCAGGGGAGGGCTGTCAGCGGCACAACCCGCCGCTCTAGAGCCGAGTGACATGACAACTGAAACAAGAATAAAATGCTACATGTATAAGGCGATAAAATAGGGGAACATAAAACAGAGCAAGGGGAGAGAATGACAGGGAGACATTCTCTGGGGAGCAATTAAAAAAGTCACCATAAAGTTAAAAAACACAGTTGGCGAGTCTTAAAACACAAAGAAGACACCGAATGTACATGCACAGGTTAAAAGTCGGCCACGGTATTAAAACACTGCATAACAACACACTTAAAACCCACTTGGAGCACACACGGTGGAATATAAAACTGCCAGGTAAGACCTGCCGAGGGAGAGGTTGGAGAGGATGGAAGAGGAGGGGAGAGCAAGGGGCAGCAGGGGAGGTGGCAGGACGAAGAGAGTAGGATCGTCATCGGGTACACTAAGAGGCAGGAGACTGGTGGCGCAGGAGATGGAGGACAAGGCAGGAGGGAGTGCAGATACACTGAAGGGGAGCACAAGAGAGGAGGGGAGTAGGAGGGGGAAGCCGCTCAGGAGAAGGGAGGGGGAGGAGAGGAAGCCCTGAGGAGGAGGCAGGAAGATGGGGTCAGAGTTGGTAGGAAGGTTAGATGTCAGCGTGAAGCTCATGATCCGGGAGAGGTAGATGGTGGAAGTTGCTTTGGGACAGGACGTGCAGGGTGTGGAGATGGAGAGAGGGTGGGACACAGCGGTAAAGGCGTGGCAATGGGTTGGGGGTGGAGAGGAAGGGAGACACCAGGGGGTGAGGGGGATCAAAGTGGCGGACAATATACAGTGTGCGGATGTGTTCAAGGAAAAGGAGAAGGTGGGGAAGGGGGATGACATCATAGAGGATGCGCATGGGGGATGGAAGGCAGATGTGGAAGGCGAGGCAGAGTGCATGGCGTTCGTAGATCTGGAGGGCTTTATAGAATCGGGGAGGGGCGGAAATCCAAGCTATGCTGGCATAACAGAGGATGGGGTGGATCAAGGATTTGTAGATGTGAAGGATGGTGGAAGGATGCAGACCCCACATCCGGCCGGACAGGAGTTTCAGGAGGCAGAGTCTGTTGTGAGCTTTGTTTTGGATGGTAAGGAGATGGGGAGTCCAGGTGAGGGGGCGGTCGAGGGTGAGTCCAAGGTATTTGAGGGTAGGAGTGAGGTGGGTAGGACGGCCATAAATGGTGAGATAGAAATCATGGAGATGGTTGGAGTGGGTGGTGCGGCCTATGATGATCGCCTGGGTCTTGAAGGGAGAAACCACTGGTTGCACCAAGCAGTGAATTGGTCAAGGTGGGTTTGGAGGGCATGTTGGGACCGTTGAAGCGTAGGATAAAGGGCTAGGAAGGCAGTGTCATCAGCAAACTGGAGAAGACGAACAGGTGGGGGAGGTTTGGGCACATCAGCAGGGATAGACAGTATGGGAGTTTGAATTGTGGATAGTCACATAGGAGGGACGATGGGAGAGGAAGGAAGCAACAAGACGAAGTTGATGGGGGAGAGCATAGGTATAGAGTTTGAAGAGGAGCCTGGGATGCCAGACATGGTCATAGACGTTCTGGAGATCAAGGGAAACAAAAATAGCGGAGTGATGGGAGTTAAGTTGGAGGGAAAGAAGATTGGTAAGGTTAAGGAGCTGGTCATCAGCGGAGAAGGAAGGCTGGAAGCCACATTGGGTAAGGGAAGGAGGTGGTGCTGGTTAAGGTGGCGGTGAATATGGTGAGAGAGGATGGCCTTGAAGACCTTCATGAACACAGAGGTGAGGCAGATGGGGTGATAGGAAGAGGGATCAGAGGGGGGTTTGTTAGGTTTAGGGAATAGTAGGACACGGAAGGTCTTCCACAGGTCGGGGTAAAATCCAGTGGAGAGGAGGCCATTGTACAGGGTACCAAGGACAGTCAGGAAGGATGGGGGGGATTCCTTGAGGTGGCGATAGGTGACACCATCATGACCAGTGGCGATGTTGCGTTTGGAGTGGAGGACGAGTGTGATGTCTTGTGTGGTGATGGGAGTGTTGATGTCTGAGGGGGATAACCGATCCAAGTACTGGAAGCTAGGGGCGAGTGGGGGGACAGAGGTGTCAGTGTGGTCAAGGACAGTGGGGAAGAGGGAGTAATCAAAAGGGGGATCGTCAGGAATGGAGAAGACCCCAGAGAGGTGGGAAGCAAAATGGTTAGCCTTACAGAGGTTGTCAAGGAAGGGTCGATCATCATGGAGGATTGGGTAATGCGGGGTGGGATGGCTACCAGTAAGGCGGTGGAAGGCTGACCAGTACTTGGAGGAGTTGACAGGGAGGGTGGAGTTGAGGCGTGTGCATGTCTGGCGCCAGTCCCGGTGTTTCTTTGCTGTAAGGAGGTTCCAGATGAGTCGCTGTAATTGCCGGTGGTGGGTGAGTGTATCTCGGTCACGGGTGTGGAGGAATGAGCGGTAGAGCCTGTGGAATTCGTGCAGAAGAAGGATGGCCTGTGGAGGAAGCGTACGGCAGTGGGGGTGGATGAGTTTGGTAGGGACGTAAGCCTCCAGAGCGTCAGTGATGGTTTTCTGAAGGAAGGAAGAGGCATGGGTGATGTCAGCAGGGTGGTGAAAGGTGAGGGGGTGGCTTTCGACCTGTAAGGCAATGGAGTCCCGGTAGGCATCCCAATCGGCACAGTGGTAGTCATGGACAGACTTTGAGGAGCAGCTGGGCGGGTGGCGGCCCTGCCTCAGGCTAGGGGAAGGGGATTGTCAGTGCTGTGAAGGAGATAGGGGGAGGTGTGGACAACATGGTGGGGTTGGAGGAAGGTTTCATGAAGGATGAAGGAGTCAAAGGCTGAGCGACAGGCAGGCGCTTAAGTACTCGATCGGGGACGCCGCTATTGGTCGCTGCAACCACATGTTCCACTGTGGCACCCTCACTCTAAATGCGAGCCAGGACGAGCGCGCCGCCACAGCTTACGGCGCGATGGTACAGGGACCTCTATGGGTCTTCGACGTCCATGACGTGTGGTGGGGATTCAAATTCCGCGGCGTGCGGTACCAGAATACCTGTGGCACTCGGTCGATCAATACAGGGACAGTAAACGGTGTCAGTGAATAACGCTGGAGTTGTCATCCTACGATGTCACATTTGTGCTCGATTTTAGACAGATATCGTGATCTAGCAGGTCAAGGCAACATGTCAGCCTGTTGGTTTAGAACAGTGGTATGTGGCGAGCATTGTCCCGTTGGGGGAAAAAAACTGCTGGAATGCTGTTCATGAGTGGCAGCACAGCAGGGCAAACCACCAGGTCGATGTGGAACACCACGAGAGTGTTCTCCTGCCCTACGAAACCGCACACCAGACCGTAGCTCCAGGTGTAGGTCCAGTGTGTCCAGCGCACAGACAGGTTAGCTGCAGCCCTCAACTGGCCCCCTTCTGATCAACACACGGTCATCACTGGCACCGAGGCAGAACAAGCTTTCATGAGGAAACACGACAGACCTGCACCCTGCTCTCCAATGAGCTCTCGTTTGACACCACTTAGCCGCAAAAGGCGGTGGTTTGGGGTCAGCGGAATGCACGCTACAGGGCGTCTGTCTCAGAGGTGTGCCTGAAGTATCCGATTTGTAACCGTTCGTTGTGTCACCATGGTGCCAACTGCTGCAAATACAGTTACGATGCGCCAGAGCCACACGCCGAACACGAAGGTGTTCCGTCTCGATAGTACTACGTGGCCGTCCAGAGCCCGGTCTTCTTGATACCACGCATTCCAGTGACCACCGCTATGAACAGTCACGTACAGTGGCTACATTCCTGCCAAGTATTTCTTCAATATCGCAGGAGGAACATCCAGCTTCTCTTAGCCGTATCACACGACGTCGTTCAGACTCGGTGAGGTGTTGACGATGGAGTCTTCGTCACCTTACAGGTATTTTTGACCAACATTAACTCACGACGTCCCTTCTGAAAGACCGTTACAACGTTCCCCGATTTGGATCCTCACAGTGGTGCTACTAGCGCCGTTCTTAAGCGACTGCTTTGAAATTTGAACAGATATCACCTTTCAGGTTAGAAACACGGCAACCACATTATGTTTATGTCGCACAACTCCTTCTTGAAGTTGTGATTTCTTTTCGTCACTGTGTATTTAGGTAAGTACCACAAAATCTTACTTTATTATTATGTTTGGAAAGACAATGATGAAATATTTCGTAGGAGGAGACTTGAAAAAGTGAGCTAGTAATTTTTTTGAATGCTGTGCTTCACTTCAAAGTGAGACCGATACATGACGGGTGTGGCTTTTATTCCTACATTACGCTACAGGCTGCAGTGCAGTGAGCGAAGCCGCATCAGTAGCTAAGCTCACAGCACGCGGCGCCAGATGGTCACGTAGTGCGGGGACACGGAATGTTGGAGAGGCTTCCCATGCCGGAGCAGTGGCGAGTAAGCGTCCGGTTGGGGCTCCAAGCCGCATACGCTCACAATTTGCTTTTGCACATTACTATTAAATTTGAACTTCCAACCATACGGTAGTCCTGCTTGTACCGAGAACAATTATTTAACAGTTTCAACAACTTTAGTCATTTTTACGAGAAAAGCTAGATCTTTCAATTAAGGTGAACTTTCATTAGATGTTGAGATGGACCAATCAGAAGCGAGCAGGATGAGACAGGCGCGAAACGGTGGCTGAGCGGTTATAGGAGTCGCCATCGGGACTCAAAGATGGAAAGACGAGACAGCACACTGAGTGCCGCTGGAATATTTCGTTTGATACTACCGAAAGATGTACAAACTAAATGTTAACGCATGTTGAGTGCAATGAGACTGTTATTCGCGGTGTTCAGGAAATATTTCGCGTCTCAAAATTTACTTTTTCTCGTTCCGTGCGTGTGCTGGTTCTTGATGGCAAAGTCTGAATAAATTTGGAGAGGTATTTGTGGCATCCTAAGTCAGTGCAGCCTTTTCAGTAGTTGCAGGGGCAATAGTCTGGATGACTGATAAGGCCTTGTAACACTAACCAAAACGGCCTTGCTGTGCTGGTACTGCGAACGGCTCAGAGCAAGGGGAAACTATAGCCGTCATTTTTCCCGCGGGCATGCAGCTTTACTGTATGATTGAATGATGATGGCGTCCTCTTGGGTAAAACATTCCGGAGGTAAAATAGTCCCCCATTCGGATCTCCTGGTGGCGACTACTCAGGACGTCGTTATCAGGAGAAATAAAACTGGCGTACTCCGGACCGGAGCGTGGAATGTCAGATCCCTTAGTCGGGCAGATAGGTTAAAAAATTGAAAAAGGGAAATGGAGAGGTTAAAGTTAGATATAGTGGGAATTAGTGAAGGTCGTTGGCAGGAGGAACAAGACTTTTGGTCAGGTGAATACAGGGTTATAAATACAAAATCAAATAGCGGTAATGCAGGTGTAGGTTTAATAATGAATAAAAAACAGGAGTGCGGGTAAGCTACTACGAACAGCATAGTGAACGCATTATATTGTGGCCAAGATAGACACGAAGCCCATTGGATATATGCCCATGGATTGGGAGTACGAAATGAAAGAGGAAGCCGCCTGGTAGAAGTTTTTTGCACAAAGCATAACTTAATCATAGCTAACATTTGGTTCAAGAATCATGAAAGAAGGTTGTACAATTGAAAGAAGCCTGGAGATAGTAGAACATATCATATAGATTATATAATGGTGAGGCAGAGATTTAGGAACCAGGTTTTAAATTGTAAGATATTTCCAAGGGCAGACGTGGACTCTGACCACAATCTATTGGTTATGAACTGTAGATTAAAACCGAAGAAACTGCAAAAAGGTGGGAATTTAAGGAGATGGAACCTGGATAAACTGACTAAACCAGAGGTTGTACAGAGTTTCAGGGAGAGCATAAGGGAACAATTGGCAGGAATGGGGGAAAGAAATACAGTAGAAGAAGACTGGGTAGCTTTGAGGGATGAAGTAGTGAAGGCAGCAGAGGATCAAATAGGTAAAAAGACGAGGACTAGTAGAAATCCTTGGGTAACAGAAGAAATATTGAATTTAATTGATGAAAGGAGAAAATATAAAAATTCAGTAAATGAAGCAGGCAAAAAGGTATACAAACGTCTCAAGAATGAGATCGACACGTAGTGCAAAATGGCTAAGCAGGGATGGCTAGAGGACAAATGTAAGGATGTAGAGGCTTATCTCACTAGGGGTAAGATAGATACTGCCTACAGGAAAATTAAAGAGACCTTTGGAGAAAAGAGAACCACTTGTATGAACATCAAGAGCACAGATGGAAACCCAGTTCCAAGCAAAGAAGGGAAAGCAGAAAGATAGAAGGAGTTGGTTCAAATGGCTCTGAGCACTATGGGACTTAACTTCTGAGGTCATCAGTCCCCTAGAACTTAGAACTACTTAAACCTAACTAACCTAGGGACATCACACACAACCATGCCCGAGGCAGGATTCGAACCTGCGACCATAGCGGTCGCACAGCTCCAGACTGTAGCGCCTAGAACTGCGCGGCCACTCCGCCCGGCGGTGGAAGGAGTATATAGAGGGTCTATACAAGGGCGATGTTCTTGAGGACAATATAATGGAAATGGATGAGGATGTAGATGAAGATGAAATGGGAGATACGATACTGCGTGAAGAGTTTGACAGAGCACTGAAAGACCTGAGTCTAGCCCCGGGACTAGAACACATTCCATTACTACTACTGACAGCCATGCGGAGCCAGTCCTGACAATACTTTACCATCTAGTGAGGAAGATGTATGAGACAGGCGAAATACCGTCAGACTTCAAGAAGAATATAATAATTCCAATCTCAAAGAAAGCAGGCGTTAACAGATGTGAAAATTACCGAAGTATCAGTTTAATAAGACACGGCTGCAAAATACTAACACGAATTCTTTAGATACGAATGGAAAAAGTGGTAGAAGCCGACCTCGGGTAAGATCAGTTTGGGTTCCGTAGAAATATTGGAACACGTGAGGCAATATTGACCTTACGACTTATCTTAGAAGAAAGATTAAGAAAAGGCAAACCCACGATTCTAGCATTTGTGGACTTAGAGAAAGCTTTTGACAATGTTGACTGGAATACTCTCTTTCAAATTCTAAAGGTTTCACGGGTAAAATAAAGGGAGCGAAAGGCTATTTACAATTTGTACAGGAACCAGATTGCAGTTATAAGAGTCTAGGGGCATGAAAGGGAAGCAGTGGTTGGGAAGGGAGTGCGGCAGGGTTGTAGCCTATCCCCGATGTTATTCAATCTGTATTTTGAACAAGCAGTATAGGAAACAAAAGAAAAATTCGGTGTAGGTATTAAAATCCATGGAGAAGAAATAAAAACTTTGAGGTTCGTCGATGACATTGTAATTCTGTCAGAGACAGCAAAGGACTTGGAAGTGCAGTTGAACGGAATAGTCAGTGTCTTGAAAGGAGGGTATAAGATGAACATCAACAAGAGCAAAACGAGGATAATGGAATGTAGTCCAATGAAGTCGGGTGATGCTTACGGTATTAGATTAGGAAATGAAACACTTAAAGTAGTAAAGGAGTTTTGCTATTTGGGGAGCAAATTAAATGACGATGGTCGAAGTAGAGAGGATATAAAATGTAGACTGGCAATGGCAAGGAAAGCGTTTCTGAAGAAGAGAAATTTGTTAACATCGAGTATAGATTTAAGTGTCAGGAAGTCGTTTCTGAAAGTATTTGTATGGAGTGAAGTCATGTAGGACAAATAGTTTGGACAAGAAGAGAATAGAAGCTTTCGAAATGTGGTGCTACAGAAGAATGCTGAAGATTAGATGGGTAGATCACATAACTAATGTGGAGGTATTGCATAGAATTGGAGAGAAGAGAAATTTGTGGCACTACTTGACTAGAAGAAGGGATCGGTTGGTAGGACATGTTCTGAGGCATCAAGGGATCACCAATTTAGTATTGGAGGGCAGCGTGGAGGGTAAAAACCGTCGAGGGAGGCTAAGAGGTGAATACACTAAGCAGATTCAGAAGGATGTAGGCTGCAGTGGGTACTGGGAGGTGAAGAAGCTTTCACAGGATAGAGTAGCATGGAGAGCTGTATGAAACCAGTCTCAGGACTGAAGACCATAACAACATCAACAAGAAGTCAGTGTCCGTTCCTTTCTTTCGGCCGAGTCACAATTTAGAATTTTATTTTGCACAACTGTTCGTCCTTGCACCGTTCGATATAGGTGCAACGAACTCGCGACCTGCTGAGAAGTAGAATCCAGTGGGGATATCGGTATCTACAAACCGCATCCAAGAGGCATCTATAGAAGAGCTAAAACACCTCTAGATAATCAGTGAAGATATAGGGCACAGATGCAGAACAGTGTTAAGGACTTTAATTTTATAGCGTTCGTGTCATCTTTGTGTAACCAAAACGGCGAAATTCAGTGCCGGCTGGTTTACCTATTTTCGGCAGTATCTAATGGCACTGAGCACATGCCTTGAAGATCACCGTTTAGGTGGTAAAAGGGTTAATAATCTGCGGTGGACACCACTTTCCACTGCTTATTTTCAGTTCACAGTTTTTTCACCGCATTTGTCTTGTAGCTGCTTTTCAGCATAATCACCAAACCTCTGTAAACAGCGATCGGAAGGTTGTGCCAGTCGCTGAGCTTCTCGGCGACGGCAGTCCGCTCCCGGGCGGCACCCTTGCCTCGCGTGCGCCGCCTCGGTCAGCGCTCCACTGCGGCTCGGTGCGGCGCTGCGTTTAGTCCACAGAACGCCGAGATTTCACGGTGAAGCCGTGTCATGCGTCGGCGTTTTGCCCACAAGAGTCGTACTGTACTGCGAGCATCAGCTTTGGCGTGCGTTGCCATCTGTCACACCACTACACTCCCACACTGTGATGTACCTGTTAGACGCATCGCATCGCATGTCTGCACTCACTTGTTGCTTAATGCTCTTAGCGTGGGACGACAAGTATGTCTTATTTTTTCAAGTCCATGCGTACAGTGCTTCTCATACGTTTTGGGACAAATATTGTGCACAGTATGTCTGAGTATGGAATAATGTGTGATGGTTAATACGGAAACAAAGACGTACGTCTGCAAGTTGTACACGTAATCATGGCCGATGAAAAGTGCAGTCACGTATGTTTTCTTATTTACAACAGAACGTGACCCATTTCTTACTGCGAGGTATGAAAATCGGCACTTCAAAAGTTTTGGGACAAATGTCGGTAACAGTCTCAGTGTACACATCTCTGTTATCCGTTACTTTCTGCGATGTCAGTCATTATCTGTCGAGAGGCCAAAGGAAACACAAGTGTGTTTTTATACAACGATACACAGAGGTAAAAAAAAAAAAACAGTTTGGAACAGAGGTAGTTAGTAATATACCACCACGAAAAGCGAAGAACGTACCGAGAAATAGCAAAGTTACTGACTATGAAGAAAAGTACAGTGGGGAACATCGTCCGTTTATATAAATATGAAGCCAAGATAGACACTCTGCAAAGGCAGGCCGTCCAAGGATGTTTGTGAGGAGAGAAGAGAGGCCAATAGTACAGAAAGTAAAGAAAGATCCTCGAATCACAGCTACACCAATTGCCATTGAGGCAGAGGAACGGTTTGGGAAGAAGGCCAGTCCTAGCACAATCATACGAGTACTGTACAAAAGAAATTACCAAGGGAAAACTGCAAGAAGGAAGCCTTACATCAGTCCTACCAATAGGAAGACAGCCTGCTATTCGCAAGGGAATACATAAACAAGGAAAGGTGGAATCAAGTAATTTTTTTCGGGCGAATCAAAATTTAACATATAGGACCGGTTTAACGAATAACGGTCTGGCGGAAGCTCAACGAAGAACTGAAAGAAAAAAAAATATTCGAGCTACCGTGAAACATGGCAGGGGCCATGTTACGGTTTAAGGTTGTATGTCGACCCAGGGAGTGGG
The DNA here is from genome assembly GCF_021461395.2 of Schistocerca americana. Taxonomy (NCBI): domain Eukaryota; kingdom Metazoa; phylum Arthropoda; class Insecta; order Orthoptera; family Acrididae; genus Schistocerca; species Schistocerca americana. The sequence goes on along the minus strand of NC_060122.1, from coordinate 25,877,421 downwards.
TGAGCTGGTCTTCATTGACGGAATAATGGGTAAAACTCTATACCTATAGATTCTAAGAAAGAATTTGAAGAAGAGCACAGAAAATATGGGGATTGGAGACTGCTTCACATTTTAGCAGGACAACGACGCCAAACATACCGCCTATATTGTACGGTTTTGTCTCTTGTACAACTGTCCGAAACTTGTCGACCCCTTTCACAAAGTCCAGACGTGAACCCCACAGAGAATTTATGGGATGCGTTAGAAAAAGTATTCAAAAAGTCCCCGTATAGTCCAAACAAGACCTGAGGAGGAGACTGTAAGAAGAATGGGAAAATCTAAGTATTTCATACTTACCGAAGCTCGTACAAAGTATGCCACACCGGCACATGCTGAAACCTGTTGGTAAGTTGCAGAAACGAAAACAACTGATGCACAGAAAGCACACGGTATAAAGTAGTAAATGTTACAGTCAGCGCAGCAAGTTTAGTTAACTGCCTAAGCGAGAAAAAAGAGATGGATGTAGCGTATACGCTACAAGAGAACTGAGGAGGTTGCTTGACGCAGAGAAACATCGAACTAATGTCTCATTGCCTCCATCGGCTAATTTATCGCCTAAACGTTATTTTCCCACGTGGACAACAGTTAGACGCACCATCTCTACAACTTTTCGAATCAGTCCCGAGCCATGTACTTATGGCACCGACATAAGAGTAGGGAAACAGTTCTTCCAGTATAGGTTCTAACGCATGCAACAGTGTATAAATTTTTTAAATGTGAATGTTCTGAGAAACAGAGCAAGTTGCACAAAGAAAACATTTTTCTTTCATTTTGAAAAAGCGCAAGAGAAGGCTCCCGTAATATTGAAACATAACGTTCTATCTTTGTGTCAGGTTCCAGAATGCTCAGCTTAAGGAAGCGAATTAGATTTTATATATTCATTCATTTCTGAGGCGTCAGTGTTCCGACTTGTTTCACGTGGCGCGCCACGATTTCTTTTCCTGTACCATCTCTTCATCTCAGAGCAGCACTTGCAGCCTACGTCCTCAGTTATTTGCTGGATGTACTCCACTCTCTGTCTTCCCTGCCCCTTTTGCCCTCTACAGCTCCCTCTCGTACCATGGGCGCTATTCCCTGACGCCTTAGCATATGTGCTATAATCCTATCCCTTCTTCTTCTAAGTGTTTTCTGTATGTTCCTTTCTTTGCCGGTTCTGTGGAGGATCTCCTCATTCCTTTTCAGTCTACCTAATTTCCAACGTTCTTTTACAGCACCACATCTCAAATGCTTCGATTCTCTTCTGTTTCGGTTTTCCCACAGCCAATGTTTCATTGCTACATAATGCTGACCTCCAAAAGTACATTCTCAGAAATTTCTTCCTAAAATTAAACCCATGTTTGATACTAACAGACTTATTTTGGCCTCTTTGCCTGTGCTAGTGTGCTTTTCATGTATTATTTGGCCTCCAAAGTAGCAGGTTCCTTAAGTTGGTCTACTTTGTGATCAACAATTTTGATGTTAAGCTTTTAGCTATTATTATTTCTGCTACTCTCAGTCCACATTCTTTAATCATTCGACTGTTCATCCTCTTCAGTAGACCCTGTAATTCTCTTTCGCATTCACTGAGGGTAGCAACGTCATCAACGAATCTTGTCATTGATATCCTTTCACCTTAAATTTTATTCGCACGCTTATTTTTTTTTCATTTCCACCATTGCTTCCTGTAAGTATAGACTGAACAGAAGGGGCGAAAGACTGCATCCCTGTCTTACATCCTTTTCAGTCCCAGAACTTGGCTACTGGTCTTCAAATTAAGTAAAACCCAAAAACACGTAAAGTCTGCGGCGCTGAACCCGTGAATGGGCCTCTGGCCTGGTTGCAGGCAGAGCGCACACTTCCGTTCAGTTGGTACTGAGGCGCTATGCTAATGATTCGCTAATTTCTAATTTTTCTAATTGGTCCCACGCACTCTCAACGCAACTAGCACTGGATAAGTCAATCAAGCGTTAGTTAGTCGTTACCGCAGGGCTCTGCCGAGGAAAAAAACGTATGTAAGACTGCAAGAGGTGAGGGCAGGTCCTCTGAACGTGCTGTGATTTTCGCGTTGTGCCGTTATGAGAATATTCTTATGCAAATAATGCGAAAGTATATCTGCTGCTTAAGTCAGTCTTTGCTAAACGTTTTAGTTTCTGCACAAAAATATTGAAAAGAAAAATGACCGATTCACAGTCTTTATCACACGATTACAAATAACCCACTCGGGTAAAAGCTTCGATTCTTTCCACTCTTAGAGTTGATCATCATGGCTTGTCTTTAATCGTCATAGTTATTATGACGTTTCGAAATCAAGAAATCTACAGCAGTTAATAATTCGGGGTGTTTGCAGAGAAAAATGTAATCGCTTTAGGTTCAATGGACTTCAGGTCATGATATGTTACTACACACGAAATGCAGCCATCATACCGAAATTGTTGTCAAGGTTGGGAGAACAGCCGTGTCTTACTATCATGTGGACTAAATATAATTAACGTACTCGCAGTATGCCACTGTGTGCCACAGTCAAAGTTGTCCCCGTGCACTACGCCGCATTCATACTGCGTGTTTCTGTTTCTTACGCACATTATCACATTAATCACATCAAGACGCTAAGTAAAAATTAGAATTACGCTATACTGTAACGTGATGAAAGGAAATAAAGTTGTCTGTTTGACACATTAGCTTAAGAGCAAAGCACTGTTCTGTTAACGGAAATATTACTTTTAACATTATTTCAATTTTTTCTAGGCAAACTATGTTGTCATTGTAAAGCAGTCATAAATTAATAGCTCTCCTTTTAGTTAGCTTTCCTTTTAGTTAGTATAATACTTCTGTCAATGTAATAAACTGTTTTGTTATTTTATTTCTACATCCATGAATGTGAAAAGCTAAGAATTTATATGAATCACTTTTCCTGATTTCATTTGCTGAACGATATATTAAAATGTAGTGGATATTTGTCATAGGTACCGGCATACACAATTGGAATCTGTGAATCGTTCTGCAGCTCTTTCTGACATCAAAGAGCCATCAAAATGTTGAACAATCTTTCAGTAATAGTTATGATTCGAATATCGTTCATAAGGTGCCTACAGCAATTTCCAGAAAAAAATTTCAGTTTCGACTGGCTGCAACTAAAGCCTTCCCATACCAGACGACTCCAGAAAGGACTACTTACTCCGTATCACAGCTCAGAATAAACTATTTTTACCTTTATATGTGTAGCTGAAGTGACAAGTGTTGATTGACTACATTTTGTAAGGACTCTCCCAATGAATCTCAACCTGGCACCCGCCTTACCAACAATTAATTTTATACGATCATTCCATTTCAAATCGTTCCGTACGCATACTCTCAGATATTTTATAGGAGATACTGCTACCAGTGTTTGTTCCGCTATCATATAACCATGCAATAAAGGATCCTTCTTTCTATGTACTCGCAACATATTACATTTGTCTATGTTAAGGGACATTTGCCACTCCCTGCACCAAGTGCCTATCCGCTGCAGATCTTCCTGCATTTCGCTGAAATTTTCTAATGCTGCAACTTCTCTGTATACTAGAGCATCATCCGCGAAAAGAAGCATGGAACTTCCGACACTATCTACTAGGTCATTTACATATATTGTGAAAAGCAATGGTCCCATAACACTCCCTTGTGGTACGCCACAGGTTACAAGAAAGAAAAACTACGTAGTGGTTTATTGCAAGAATCCCTCTTAATAGACAACGAAAGCAACAGACTGACAATGTGAATCTAACGCGATAGACAATTAATTAGCGCAAGTATGTTGTCCACGGGAGGATAATGGACTCATGCTGCACATTCCCCCAGTAATGTGAATAATCCCCACGAATCTGAATTTTATTATGTTCTGGTTAGTTATCCGAACTAAAATGAAAAGAACCTATCTTCATGACTGGAGTTTAAAGGTGCTCTGGTGTCGGTGTAATCCCACATAACGTGCCGAGTCGCTTGTCGTATCGATGGATGTGAAGACGTGGGTCAGCCATCTGAGGCCCTGTGGACCGCGCTAGGTCGCCGGTACGACGTGGCAGTGCAGGGCGCCAGAACGGTCGCGCCCTCGGCTATCTGACAGGCGGAGCCGCCTCTCAGGCGACCGCCGCAGGGTGTCTGAGGCCACGCGTCCCTGCGCCTGGTCCCCCATTTCCACCGGTAAGGCAGCAAGCGCCAACCAGGCAAAATTTTATTTATTTCTGTCCAGTGATGTGAAACTGCAACGTTAAAAAATTTCCCGCCACGGAATATATCAAGTAGAGGGTCAGTCAGGGGGCACTGTCCTCTCAAAGTCTTCAGCGGAAATCCTGTCTGACGTCAAGAGGTGACAGGCCAATCAGAGCGTTGTTTACACACAATTTCCGACACGCCTGGTGAACGCGATGGGAACTCCGCCAAGTCCTGTTCCCACAGCAGCAGGCCTGGCCTCTTCGAGGGTAGTGAACTGCTTCAAGATTTGATCAGGTGGCGGGCCAGCCCTTAAGACTGAAACGCGCCCGCCGCGCACCGGGCAGTACCGTAGGCCGCAACACCGCAAATCCCGCCCTTGTTTGAGTGACGTGAGAACCCCGCGAGCCCCACTCGAGTGGCCCTGCCGCCGTCCTCTGAGTGGCGAGCCGCCTGCCCCGTCGCTCGCAGTACTGTGTGGATCGGCCGATCGCCGACTCCTGGGGAAGCGAACTGCGAGGTTTCCATCAGTACACTACTGTCCATTACATTTCCTACACCAAAAGAAATGCAGATGATAAATGGCATTGCACAAATATATTATACTACAACTGACTTGTGATTACATTTTCACGCAGTTTGGGTGCATAGATCCTGAGAAATCAGTACCCAGAACAACCACCTCTGGCCGTAATAACGGCCTTGATACACCTCGGAATTGAGTCAAACAGAGCTTCGATGGTGTGTACAGGTACAGCTGCCCATTCAGCTTTAACACCATACCACAGTTCATCAAGAGTAGTGACTGGCGTATTGTGACGAGCCAGTTGCACGGCCACCATTGACCAGACGTTTTCAGTTGGTGAGAGATCTCGAGAATGTGCTGGCCAAGGCAGCAGTGGAACATTTTCTGTAGCCAGAAAGCCCGTACAGGACCTGCAACATGTGGTCGTCCATTATCCTGCTGAAATGTAGGGTATCGCAGGGATCGAATGAAGGGTACAGCCACAGGTCTGAAAAGTAACGTCCACTGTTCAAAGTACCATCAATGCGAACAAGAGGTAACCGCGACGTATAACCAATGGCACCCCATACCATCACGGCGGGTGATACGCCAGTATGGCGATGACGAATACACATTTCCAATGTGCGTTCACCGCGATGTCGCCAAACACGGATGCGACCATCATGATGCTTTAAACGCAACCTTGATTCATCCGAAAAAATGACGTTTTGCCATTCGTGCACCCTGGTTCGTCGTTGAGTACACCATCGCAGGCGCTCCTGTCTGTGATGTAGCGTCAAGGGTAACCGCAGCCATGGTCTCAGAGCTGATAGTCCGTGCTGCTGCAAACGTCGTCGAACTGTTCGTGCAGATGGTTGTTGTCTAGCAAACGTCCCCATCTGTTGACTTAGGGATCGAGACATGGCTGCACGATCGGTTACAGCCATGCCGATAAGATACATGTCATCTCGACTGCTACTGATACGAGGCCGTTGGGATCCAGCACGGCGTTCCGTATTACCCTCCTGAACAGACCGATTCCATATTCTGCTAACAGTCATTGGATCTCGACCAACGCGAGCAGCAATGTCAGCATACCATAAACCGCAATCGCGATAAGCTACAATCAGACCTTTATCAAAATCGGAAACGTGACGATACGCAATTCTCCTCCTTAGACGAGGCATCACAACAACGTTTCACCAGGCAATGCCGGTCAACTGCTGTTTGTGTATTGAGTAATCGGTTGAAAACTTTCCTCATGTCAGCACGTTGTATGTGTCGCCACCGGCGCCAACCTTGTGTGACTGCCCTGAAAAGCTAATCATTTGCATATCACAGCATCTTCTTCCTGTCGGTTAAATTTCGCGTCTGTAGCACGTCATCTTGGTGGTGTAGCAATTTTAATGGCAAGCAGTGTACAATAATTGGCTGAAGCGACCCAAGTTCAGACATACACCTCCTGCATCTTCATCACGTACGGTACTCAGCATGAAGTACGATAATCAGAGTCATATAAAATGAGGAGAACTGTGTGTCACGCATGTCTCCAGTCGTGACGGGGAGCAGATAGTGCTAGCTCAGTAACGGAAAGAGCCAAGCTTTGCGGTCTGTAGCCTCTCACAGTTCTACTGACTACACAGACAACAGTGAACGTCATTCAGAAATAAATGACGTGCATACGTTTGTGGTATAGCGAGTTTCCGAAAATTCAGTTGTGTTCACCCCTTGCAATTTTATCCGCTTCTTTAGATGATTTGTTGCCTGGCAACATGTGTGTGAGTATTGCAGTTATTCTCCTGCGACGTGCGATTTCATTATCACAACCCGTCGGCGTCCCTGCCGCTGCAGCGGCCCCACCACTGCCCCCACTTCGCCACTACGTACACAGAGGTCGTAGGGCGACCCGTTTGATTTTAGGTGGGCACACGACTACTGACAAAATGGTTCAAATGGCTCTGAGCACTATGGGATTTAACTTCTGAGGTCATCAGTCCCCTAGGACTTAGAACTACTTAAACCTAACTAACCTAAGGATATCATACACATCCATGCCCGAGACAGGATTCGAACCTGCGACCGTAGCAGTCTCGCGGTTCCAGACTGTAGCTCCTAGAACCGCTCGGCCACCGCGGCCGGCCGCACGACTACCGACCGCGCGAGCACGTGGCGCGTTGTGTACCAGCCGGAAGCTCCGCTCTCCGCCTCTCACATTCGTCATCTTGATGTAGTTTTAACTGGGGTAGGTGTCTCATTCCCGTTGTCACTCATTGATATTGCAGTCATTTTCTTTTTGTGAAAATCACTAATTTGCATTTCTGAACATTTAAAGCAAGTTACCAAACTTTGCGCCACGTAGATGTTGTATCAAGATCAGACCTACCACTTGTGTAGCTTTTCTCCGGACAGTATATGATACACGCTAAAAACATCTGCGCTAACTATTAATATTTTGTGCAAGGTAGTTAATATACAACACGAAGAGCGAGGGTCCCAAAACACATCTACGTCCGTTCGTGACTCTTCGTCTAAAGTACCATTCTGCGTCCTTCCTACCAACAAATCTTCAGTCCAGTCACAAATTTAGCGCAATACATCGTACGATAGACGTTTCGATAATCGACTTAGATGTTGTACTTAGTCAAAAGTTTTTCTGCTGTTAATAAATGCTACATCTACCTGACTGCCTTTCTCTACCGGTTTAAGGATGTCTCGTGAAAGAAAGTGCAATCGATGGTGGATGGCATGGAGGAGGCCATTGTGTTCGAGGTGCGTCACTAGGTTTGAGCTGAGAGTACTTTCTGAGACAGAACAACAGACGGCCGTCGAGGGTAGGGGACAGTAATTTTGTGTATATAATGGAAGAATTCACAACAACTTACGAACTTCTGTTCTGGGAAATATGACTTTGTACGTAGTTCACGTATTAAATGGAAATGTTTAGCTTCTTGCCAGATAATACTTCATTTATGAGTCTCGTGACTCTGCTGGTTGTAATTGTCTCCCGAACGGCATCATCTCCTCATCTATTTGTGGTTCTCTACTCTTGAGATTGTAGTGATTTACAGATTTTTATAGACAAATTCTCATTCGATTTTAATCTTTCCGGTTCAGGCACTTACAGGTATCCTATAATTTCATTCGTCCTATGTCTTAAAATAGAAATTGAGCAGATTACCACTGGAATATCAGTAAGTAAGGTGCAGTGTGAGCGTAGACTGAGATAGGTGACGATGGAGCTGTATCAGATGTACCAATATTTGGCAACTCTGAAGCACAATTTCCCCTACACCACATTTGAAATCCCAATACATTTGGCCAAATCCCCTAAACAGTGTTCAAACTAAATAGCTACATTGTTACATTTCTTTTTTTTTTATTGTATGTTTGCTGGGGGGGGGGTGGGGGGGGGGGGTGGGTGGGGGGGGGGGGGGGTCGAGGCGGCTGTGTTAGGAACCATTTCAGTCCGGTAACCAGCAAACACTTTAGACAGAGCAGTTCTGATCTGCGATTCTTTCGGTAAATGCCACGATCTCCCTCAGTATTTAAATCATTACAAAGAACATCCAGTTGTATCAAGTCCTCGCAAGTAATTTTGTGGTGTCTATAAGCATATTCCACCGCGGTTCTGATACATTTTAGATAAACTCCATATAGAATAAGAAACATTCCACTCAAAAATTTTGAAGTTTCCGGTATTCACTCAAGGCTATTTTTTCCGTGGCAAGTAAGGAATTTAACACATGAGGAGGATGCACACACGCTCCGACGACATGATATAACACCTGTGGTAATACCCAAAGTGCATAATACATACACCCAATTCTTACTCCTTTTAAGAGTGCAAACATGTTGTTGCAACAAAAACCGATAATGTGACAGCAACGACACCAGTAGCGGAAAAGTTTAATCAAAAAATTGCAATATTTTAGAATGTGCGGAACATATCAAGAAAATTGTTTGGTTTTTTTTTTTTTTTTTTTTTTTTTTTTTTTTTTTTTTTTTTTTTTTTTTTTTTTTTTGAGAGATCCGAGCTGTTTCGAGTACCGTTTGTCACTACTCCAAGAGTACCCACCAAAGTCCTATCACGCATTATTCAAAGAATAATGATTTTAATAATATTTTTAATTAATTCCAAAGCATTTTCCCTTTTTGTAGCTTACAAAGAAAGCTGGTAGTCTCGAGAAGTTTCCAAGGTCTTCCAGAACTTCTACTTCTTTGGTTAATTCTGTTTGTTTGCGACAGTACATAGTTATGATCAATTTGTTCACCATTTTGGAGGATGGTTCGAAACGAGTTCGCCACATGTTTTCCATCTTTAATAATATCTGGTGGTTAGCAAAGCAATTAATAACTGTACAGAAAGGCTATTTCTGCGTTTATTTCTTACGCAAGAAACTAGCGAAAACGCACATTCAATGGTATCATTTGATATGGCAAATATTAGCAACATAGGTGGAAAAATACCAATACTCCACAGCTGCATTTATATTTTGCACAAGTACAGTTATAGAAATGTTTTTCCAGTGTTCATTTGACAGCGTGTTCCATTCTGAGATGACATGTGTTTTACCAGTTATCTGTGATCATCTGAAACTGAAGGCAAGTGTAGCAATATCTGGTCTCTCCTGCGAAGTTGCAGTGGAAGGGTAACGTATTGTCACCTCTTACAAAAGTGCTACATTCTCTGGCATATCACTTTTGAAATACCCTACAAAATTCTTTTACGAACATATTGCATCTCTCATGGATATGAGAACGCTCTTTTAGCTTAAGAAACTTTGCCACATGTTGAAGTCCAAGTACAAGATCGAAGTATGCATTATGCAATTTTCAAAATGAAAATTTCCGAGGTCTCATCCTGCAGTTTTTCTAAATGAGTAGAAATATGAAGAACAGAAAGACGTCTCCCAAGGCTCTCTCAGCCCCAATAATTTCACTTTAAAAAGGCAAGTTAAGTCTGCATATGGATTTTCATTCATTTCTGAGAAAATCAACAGTGATTTGTATGTTGGACAACCTATTATCTTGTAAACTTGCTAAGCCAATAGTATTCACAGTCGCTTTAAGCGAGAGAAAATAACAACTTCAGTTTTCCCAGTGCTTCAATAGCAGAATACCTAACTAGCCAACTTCCACCAGACATATCTTGAATCTTTTTTTAGGATTGTAACTATCAGTCTCTGGTTTGCACAACTGTTTGTTGTGCAACAGTCTCTTGGATCTGTAAGAAAACCAATTGTTTGTTTCTCTAAAAAGGAATTATGATTGGAGAGCTAAGCCTGCTGCAGATTTTTCAGCATAAAGATGAAGAGAATGATGAACGTACTTAACAACAAGTAATTCAGGAAGTATTTATTTTGGAAGAGCAGTTACTGAGCTATGTCCCCCCCCCCCCCCCCCCCCCCTCTGCGATTCCTTTCAAATTTTCAACTTTGAAGTGGTCGCTTTTCAATTTTGATTTTAGGACATCACATTGGAGAATGCATTAAAATAGTTATAATGCATTTCCTCAAAACAGAAAGGTACCTAAGCAAAATGCATAGCACCATTTGAGTCGTTACATCTGTGCTTTCATCGATAATTAAATGATACACAGAATTTCCTATTTCTAGGTTTAAATCCTCTTGCAAACTAGCTCTGATTTATATTTTTAATGGTTGTGGTACTTTCTGTGCTATGCATTTTTTGACCCTGCAAAGAAGCTGAAGGTGCTAACATCGGCAGCAGATGTCCTAGGTGATTTACGCTACTAAAGGAGGAGTGTTGGATAACATAAACACAACTTTTGATTCTACCCTTTTGACGTGGTCGTTGATTTCTAGAAGCTTTATTTTTTGGCATGATTTTGTTTTTTTTCCATTTTATGTTCTTCTTGATGCTCTTTACTTTCTGCATGATCCTTCTTATGAGTTATATCTTAAAAGCAATGATGGAGAAGGGGCTGTTGGGAGTATGTTAGTTACTAATCAATGGTAATGGATTTATCAGACGTCTTAGAACATAGAGAGAGTAATTAGCGCCCATTTTCACCGATAAAGCTTTACACTAAAACTCTGCATGTCAAGTGAAGTATTCATGCATTCAAGGACTCTACTTCTGAAAGAAAAAATGATTTTTAATATTCTACAATTTAGTGTTTACTAAATAAAGTCAGTAGTTTGAGTACGACATACATGAATTGTAGCATATACGCTATAGGACAAGCTATATAAGTGTCTTCAGTGCTCAGTTATGCACGTACAGTCAAGGAAACTGTAGTTAAACGAACCTTTCACCAAGGGATCTGATCCCCACGTTTTAGTGTATCTCTGCAAAACAGTTTTTGTCTTTGGATGTCTTATGCACTTTATATATACACATATGGATAAAATACTGTATATGCATACTGTCACTCAAACTTTTTCAGATTTCAGATCACAAACTTCACTGTACCGTTCCTTTTTACCGATCAACTTCAACTAACTCATCTGACCTACCTCTCTCTTGGAGTCTTCGGCTAACCGTAATCGGCGTAATCCTAAATGCAAGTACGGTTGAAGTTGGGAAGCGGTGCCTGTGAAAAATGTTAGCTAGAGGCTGTATCATTTTAAATTGATATGCATTATTCGTATTCGAGAAGCTCCTAAAAAATTCCTCACAAAGCATACCTCCCTCTACATTTCCCGTCGAAGCACTTCTATCCAAAAACCCCTCACTTAAATCCCCTCCAAATTTTGGGAGGAATCCCCGAGCTGGCAGTCCTGGGCGTACCTGTGGCGTGGCGAGGCTGAGGCTGCGCCGGAAGGCGGTCAGCGAGCACGCGTTGTCGCCCAGGTCCGGCAGGTGGCAGGGCGGTCGCGCGCACGCGCAAGGCAGCGCCAGCGAGCGCGCCAGCCGCCGGCGCAGCGGCGGGTCGCCACCGGACGTGACGTCACGGCCGCCCGCCTCTGGCATCCCGAGCCGCCGCCCGGCCGCTACGGCGCGCGCCTCGCAGTCCTAGTGGAACGGCGCCAGCCGTCACAATCCACGAGTCCCCGCAAAGTGCGATTTCATTCGCGACAGCCCAGCCGATGCGGGAACTGTAGCTCCACACAACACTGGCGACTGTCTCGGCCTATCTGGTTAAAAGTACCCGTACACCCTATGTAATGCGCGATTGACCACTATATGCCACGAGAAGCACACCCGCCATGATGAAAGGAGGCGAGGAGCATTAAGGTGTCAGTGTGGAAGCAGCAGCAGAGTAGGTGGGTCGATCAGGAAAGCTGAGTGGCTTCGACTGAGGAGCACTCACCTGAGTAGGACATCCGTGAAGGACACTTAAACCCATCCACAGCTGCCGAAGTCCACTGTCGGTGACGTGACTGTGAAGTGGCAACGTGACGGAACAACCCGAGACAAGATACACCTCATATACTGACGGACAGGGACCATCGGACATTGCAGACGGTGGTAGTTAAAGACAGGAAGGACTCTCAAGTGAGTTCGAACGAGCTGCCAGCAGTCCAGCTGGCACATAGTTCGCAGGGAATTTAAAAAAAAGGGGGGGGGGGGTACAATAGTCGTGCACCTGCTTATAAATCACACACACGTCTCTTGTCAATGCTAAGCAATGCCTGAGGTGGTGATAGCGACGTCACTTAACAGTGGACGACTGAAAATGTGTGACTTGAAGTGATCAATCGTGCTGTGGCAATACTTTAGGGGGGGAGGGGGGTTAGGGTTTGGCGAATGCCATCATTTGTAGTGCCAACACTAAAGTACAGGTGAGGTAGTGTTACAGTGCGGGTGTTTTCCGTTCTCAGGGCGTGGACCCTTTGCTGTGCTTAAGAAAAACGTGAACGCAGGAGGATATGAACGTATTTTACAGCTTTGTGTGCTTTATACAGTAGGTGAGAGTAGTATCAGCATGACAACACGCCATGTCATAAAGCAGCATTTTGTGGCAATGGTTTGTGGACAATAACATTCACGAAATGGACTGGCATACCCAGAGTCCTAACCTGCACGCAATGGAACGTTTCTGAGGTGAGTCAGAAAGTCGACTTGGCTGCACACCCCAACGTCCAGTATCACTGCCATGCTCTTGAGAAAGTCTGGGCGGCCATTCCTCAACACACACTTAGAGACCTCACCAAATATGTTCACAGCAGAATTGCAGTCATGAGGCTAAGGGTGGGCACACCCTATAATATTAATGCGGACGATGGAGTACCCGAATATTTTTGATCGAGTAGTGTAATGTGGAAGTCTTTGTGACTTCGGGCTCAGAATACAAACTGGTTGTCGGGAAATCTGTTCTAACCAGTTAACGTTAATTTCTTTTCCATAACGCTCAAGTCCTTATCACAGTTAATTTCCTGGTTGATTTCTTCATCTGTCAGTAAGACGTCATCATCCCTAGTGACTCCTTGAAACGACGGATGCAGGCTTCCATGTGACTTTCTGAGAAAAGCTTCACATCCACTAAACTGTTTGGAGCAGACTCCGAACTCATTTCCACACTAACTCTGTTTCCTCCTGCCTTGCATATATTGATTGCATCTTTCTTCACAAGAGCACTTTCAAAATATAGCACGTTACCAAGAGCCGTAGCATGAAAAAGTTCTACATTACAATACATCTTCCTACAAACACGCATTAAGGTCCTTCGCTATCTCTAAATATTTAATCTCCCTTTCTCAAGTTGTCTTTGGACCTTGGAACATTTGAAATGATAATTAAAATTACATCCTAAGCTGTCGACAGGCGTTGATATACATCGACGGGGACAGCTGAAAATGTGTGCCCCGACCGGGACTCGAACCCGGGATCTCCTGCTTACACGGTAGACGCTCTATCCATCTGAGCCACCGAGGGCACAGAGGATAGTGCGACTGCAGGGATTTATCCCTTGCACGCTTCCCGTGAGACCCACATTCCCAACTTTATGTCCACACACTACATTCGTAGTGCCCCTGCCCATTACACTCTTTACTTGCGGCAATCTTACCGAGTCCCGTAACAGTAGGGGCAATGCGTGTGCATCCAGCACAGAAGAAGAAGGTCAATGGCCGGTTAGTCTTAACTGTATATCTGCTCTTTCGGACATGTCCGAAAGAACAGATACCATCTTCAAATATTCATTTATAGTGAAATACACGATATTTTAGAAGAAAATTGTTTAATGATATTTTTAAGTGCTTTGGGACTCCGTTTTAAAAGTAAACCATTCTGTTTTTAAAAATCATACCAACTTTATCAAAATTTATCGAAAAAGGGACATTCCGTCATCGTTAATCACATTCGTAGCGTGCATAGATAACGCCTTATGGGCACCTTTGATAAATTCGTGTTACTTAACGACGACAGATCGGAGTTGGAATACATCAACAGACTGCGCAAGGGAAAGAGTTACCGTGAGCTGGAGAAGCGAAGATCCTGTAACATCAGCGCAGAGAATTTGCAACATTGTCAGAGTTTCTACTTCACACAACGATAGCTTATAGAAGATTGGGTGACATGGTGTTCATTTGCAGTCGCCAGACAGACTGATTTAGGTCAGAAGCTGATTTTCGAAATGATTATTAAAGATTGAAAAAAGTGACACTAAGCAGACGGTTTATGCGAATCATTGTTCGTTAAGAGAGTCAGTTTCTTACATTTTCTTCTGTTCGTTGTGTGAATCACTCTTTATGGGAGGTGCTCGGTAAGAAAGGTTCGCCTGTGACAAAAAAAATTACGGCCGGCTGGATACCGTGCACGTGTGACCCCTTACGATGCCCGGATTGACGGCGTTCGCGCGCCGGTGTCAGCCTGCGGGCCGTAGTCTGGAGACGCCGGGCTTTATGGCAGAGGGGCAGCAGAGGGGAGTGTTTGGCGCTAACACTGTCAGCAACGTTTACCTGCAAAGGCGTTAGACATTTACGACAGGTCTACTGTGGCGATGTGTCCTCTCCCGGTATGACTGAACGCCATTTGCGCCAGCCACTCGGTGGCTCGTGTCGGAGTGTTTAAGTAATGCAAATCACTCTGCCACGCCTGGAGAGATGGCCTGGCATACAGTGACGCCGACATCTGGATCACCCAAGATCGCAACCTGGTGGCCGCGACTGCACGAGGAGCTGCACACCCCACCAGCATTATCCAGCCAATACGGACAGTGTTGTTGTTGTTGTGGTCTTCAGTCCTGAGACTGGTTTCTTGCAGCTCTCCATGCTAATATATCCTGTGCAAGCCTCTTCATCTCCCAGTAACTATTGCAACCTACATCCTTCTGAATCTGCTTAGTGTAGTCATCTCTTGGTCTCCTTCTACGATTTTTACCCTCCACGTTGCCCTCCAATACTAAATTGGTGATCCCTTGATGCCTCACAACATGTCCTACCAACCGATCCCTTCTTCTAGTCAAGTTGTGAGACAAACTTCTCTTCTCCCCAATCCTATTCAATACTTGCTCATTAGTTATGTGATCTACCCATCTAATCTTCAGCATTCTTCTGTAGCACCACATTTCGAAAGCTTCTATTCTCTTCTTGTCCAAACTATTTACCGTCCATGTTTCACTTCCATACATGGCTACACTCCATACAAATACTTTCAGAAATGACTTCCTGACACCTAAATCTATACTCGATGTTAACAAATTTCTCTTCTTCAGAAACGCTTTCCTTCCCATTGCTAGTCTACATTTTATATCCTCTCTACTTCGACCATCATCAGTTATTTTGCTCCCCAAATAGCAAAACTCCTTTACTACTTTAAGTGTCTCATTTCCTAATCTAATACCCTCAACATCACCCGACTTAATTAGACTACATTCCATTATCCTCGTTTTGCTTTTGTTGATGTTCATCTTACATCCTCCCTTCAAGACAGCATCCATTCCATTCAACTGCTCTTCCAAGTCCTTTGCTGTCTCTGACAGAATTACAATGTCATCGGCGAACCTCAACGTTTTTATTTCTTCTCCATGGATTTTAATACCTACTCCGAATTTTTCTTTTGTTTCCTTTACTGCTTGCTCAATATACAGATTGAATAACATCGGGGAGAGGCTACAACCCTGTCTTACTCCCTTCCCAACCACTGCTTCCTTTCGTGTCCCTCGACTCTTACAACTGCCATCTGGTTTCTGTAAAAATTGTAAATAGCCTTTCGCTCCCTGTATTTTACCCCTGCCACCTTTAGATTTTGAAAGAGAGTATTCCAGTCAACATTGTCAAAAGCTTTCTCTAAGTCTACAAATGCTAGGAACGTAGGTTTGCCTTTCTTTAATCTTTCTTCTAAGATAAGTCGTAAAGTCAGTATTGCCTCACGTGTTCCAGTATTTCTACGGAATCCAAACTGATCTTCCCCGAGGTCGGCTTCTACTAGTTTTCCCATTCGTCTGTAAGGAATTCGTGTTAGTATTTTGCAGCTGTGGCTTATTAAACTGATTGTTCGGTAATTTTCACATCTGTCAGCACCTGCTTTCTTTGGGATTGGAATTACTATATTCTTCCTGAAGTCTGAGGGTATTTCGCCTGTTTCATACATCTTGCTCACCAGATGGTAGAGTTTTGTCAGGACTGGCTCTCCCAAGGCCGTCAGTAGTTCCAATGGAATGTTGTCTACTCCGGGGGCCTTGTTTCGACTCAGGTCTTTCAGTGCTCTGTCAAAGTCTTCACGCAGTATCGTATCTCCCATATCATCTTCATCTACATCCTCTTCCATTTCCATAATATTGTCCTCAAGTACATCGCTCTTGTATAGACCCTCTATATACTCCTTTCACCTTTCTGCTTTCCCTTCTTTGCTTAGAACTGGGTTTCCATCTGAGCTCTTGTTGTTCATACAAGTGGTTCTCTTATCTCCAAAGGTCTCTTTAATTTTCCTGTAGGCAGTATGTATCTTACCTCTAGTGAGATAAGCCTCTACATCCTTACATTTGTCCTCTAGTCATCCCTGCATAGCCATTTTGCACCTCCTGTCGCTCTCATTTTTGAGACGTTTGTATTCCTTTTTGCCAGCTTCATTTACTGCATTTTTATATTTTCTCCTTTCATCAATTAAATTCAATATTTCTTCTGTTACCCAAGGATTTCTACTAACCCTCGTCTTTTTACCTACTTGATCCTCTGCTGCCTTCACTACTTCATCCCTCAAAGCTACCCATTCTTCTTCTACTGCATTTCTTTCCCCCATTCCTGTCAATTGTTCCCTTATGCTCTCCCTGAAACTCTGTACAACCTCTGGTTGTTTCAGTTTATCCAGGTCCCATCTCCTTAAATTCCCACCTTTTTGCAGTTTCTTCAGTTTTAATCTACAGTTCATAACCAATAGATTGTGGTCAGAGTCCACATCTGCCCCTGTAAATGTCTTACAATTTAAAACCTGGTTCCTAAATCTCTGTCTTACCATTATATAATCTATCTGAAACATTTTAGTATCTCCAGGGTTCTTCCATGTATACAACCTTCTATCATGATTTTTAAACCAAGTGTTAGCTATGATTAAGTTGCGCTCTGTGCAAAATTCTACCAGGTGCTTTCCTCTTTCCTTTCTTAGCCCCAATCCATATTCACCTACTACGTTTTCCTCTCTCCCTTTTCCTACACTCGAATTCCAGTCACCCACGACTATTAAATTTTCGTCTCCCTTCACTATCTGAATAATTTCTTTTCTTTCATCATACATTTCTTCAATTTCTTCCTCATCTGCAGAGCTAGTTGGCATATAAACTTGTACTACTGTAGTAGGTGTGGGTTTCGTATTTATCTTGGCCACAATAATGCGTTCACTATGCTGTTTGTAGTAGCTTACCCGCATTCCTATTTTCCTATTCATTATTAAACCTACTCCTGCATTACCCCTATTTGACTTTGTGTTTATAACCCTGTAGTCACCTGACCAGAAGTCTTGTTCCTCCTGCCACCGAACTTCACTAATTCCCACTATATCTAACTTTAACCTATCCATTTCCCTTTTTAAATTTTCTAACCTACCTGCCCGATTAAGGGATCTGACATTCCACGCTCCGATCCGTAGAACGCCAGTTTTCTTTCTCCTGATAACGACATCCTCTTGAGTAGTCCCCGCCCGGAGATCCGAATGGGGGACTATTTTACCTCCGGAATATTTTACCCAAGAGGAAGCCATCATCATTTAATCATACAAAGGCTACTACTGCGGTGGATGACTGCTACCTACGGATTATGGCTCGCAGGAACCCTGACAGCAACGCCACCATGTTGAATAACGCTTTTCGTGCAGCCACAGGACGCCGTGTTACCACTCAAACTGTGTGCAGTAGGCTGCAGGATGTGCAACTTCACTCCCTACGTCCATGGCGAGGTCCATCTTTACAACCACAACACTATGCAACGCGGTACAAATGGGCCAACAGCATGCAGAATGGATTGCTCAGGATTGGCATCACACTCTCTTCACCGATGAATGTCGCAAATGCCTTGAACCAGACAACCGTCGCAGACGTATTTGGAGGCAACCCGGTCAGACTAAGGACACTAAAAATTCTGATAACTTTGGGGTCACACTTGGGCTTGTGATCCGACATGTACAAATTTATTATTCTACAGTTGGTGGTCACCCATGTTAAAAATCCTATTCCAGCCGTCGTACCGCTATCGACGAAAAATGAGTTTCCCTGGTTCCCAGTGCTTGCATGTCACACTTTATCTCTTACTGTTGCGTACTTGTTCCCATGTACAAGAATATTACTGCGCCAAGCAGAAGACATGCGTGGGATCCCTCATTCCCCCACAATTTTCCAGCGTTTTGGCGTACTTTCCCTCAATTTATATGTACTTGTGGTCATTTTTCGTAATTTTGTTGAATTTAATTCACTTCTGCCCCTGGGTAGCCCCTTGAGGTGTTTTTATAGGTCAGGTATCAATATAAAAGAGTTGGCGCCACCCGACGCTTTTGTTGGAGGTTAGCGCGACTTCCGGTCCGTCACTCACGGGACACCGAACGGACATACTGCAGCCTGAACGTGCAGTGTACTTATATCGCTGAGTGGGAGGGAAAAGATTGAAGGTTTCCAGAGGGGGGGGGGGGGAGGGAGATGGGGAGGGGTGATGGCTGAGGGGGAGGTTTCTCAGAGGGACATTTTATCACCAGGGGGTCGTAATCAACTTACCAGAACAATAGGTAAAGGACCTGTCAATCGAATGGGAACAATGTTTGCCCCTCAATGTATGCTTCACCCTGATGAGGCAACCTGACTAGAAAATTGCCACCCTTGCCCCACCACTTTGAAGTTATGGTTTGGGGTGCGATTTCCTATGACAGCAGGAGCGTTATTGTATTACCCAACGCACCCTGACTGCTGATCTCTACATCAATTTGGTGAGTCGACCTGTTGTGCTGCCATTCATTAACAGCATTCCAGGTGTGCTTTCCAACAGGTTAACGGTCACCCTCATACCGCTGTTGCACCACAACACGCTCTATAGAGAGCTGACACGTTGTCATGGCCTGCTAGATCAACAGATCTGTCTTCAATACAACACATATGTGACATCATCGAATGACAACTTCATCGTCATCCACATTCAGCTTTAACTCTCCCTGTATCGACTGACCGAGTGCAACAGCCACAAACTGCCACCCAGCACCGATGCAACACTATGCATGCATGTTTGCATGCCTGCATTCAACATTCTGTTGGTTACACCGGTTATTAGTGTACCAGCACTTCACATTTGCAATGAGTTACATCGCGCTTACATTAACCTGAGATTTTGCAATTTTAATCACCTAAATATGTTACCTAGACAAATGTATTCCGGAAATTTCATTACTCCTCATTAATTACTTGTTGGTGTTGTAATTTATTTCCGTCAGGGTAATTTGCAAAGCACAATGTTAGTTCTCAAAGAATAAACATCTCAGAGTTATTCCAAATTTTCTAGAAGCCAGTGTTAAGAAGAAATCCGTCTTTGAAGCCTCAGTAAATGTTGTTTAAGAAAGTAAGTGGTGAACGAGAAACAACAACTCGTGCTAGTTTTCACTCTTTAGCGGAACATGGAAATACATTTACTAGCGGCGAATCAATAAAGGATTGCATGATTGCATCAGCTGCAGAAATGTGTCGAAAACAAAAATGCCAATCTGTCAACAAACACTGTGGCTCTAAGAGAAAGCGATGTTGCCGAAAATGTGTTAACTCAGTTGGCTGAGTCACGGCGCGATCACGGGAGAAGAAATCTTTTAAGGGTAGGAGATGCTGACCAGAAAAAGAACCTTGAATGGGGAAAAACTTTTGGTATATCACAACTAATGGCGGCAACAATAAGTATGGAAAAAATGAAAGTGTCGTTGCTCTCGTGTCAAAGTGGTTAGAAAATGACGGTGGATCAAAACCATTAATAGTACATTGCATTATGCGTGAACAATCTCTGTGCGAAAAATGCTTGGGTATGCCAGAGGCCTTACAGCCAGCCATGTCAGCTGTTGATTGCATGAGATCGCATTCTCTCAGTCATCGTCAATCCCGCGAGTTTATTGAAGAGATTGAAGACAGTGACTTACCATCGTCCCACACAGTAGTACTCTGGCTTACCTGTGGAGAGCCTCCGGGGCAATATTTCGAGCTCTGAACAACAATCGAAACAATCCTGAGTGAAAGGACTATCCCTCTGGCTGAGTCACACTACAGTGAGCGGTTATGGAGTTTATCATTTTATAAAGGTTTAACTAAACATATGAACGACTTAATTTCAAATTATGGGGAGAAAACCCGCAACTGCCTGATTTATACAGTCATATTAAATACTGCTGACAAAAAATTGTATTGTTTCAGTCTCAATTTAAAAAAAAAAAAAAATGTTTCACGGATTTTAACATATGCCAAACATTCAGTCAGCAACCAGAGACTCCATTTGCGGTAGATTACTCTACTGAAACTTTGAGTGCTTCCAAAAAAATTTTTGAGGCTCGTTTTCCAGGTTTTCAAGAAACAGCAAACGATATTAAAATTTTTCAAAATCATGCTAAAGTCGGTATACAAACTCTTGTCGCAGAACTTCAAACGGAAACGGTTGATTAGCTATGCAGCGATTTTTAAAAAGCTTAATATTCAAATTCATCATTGGTGGAAACTTAGGAGAGTCTTCCACACAGCTTGATCAGTCTGTTCGTGGCTTTTTTCCGCATTTGGCACTGCTTATCTCCGCGAAGAAACACTCTCCGAAGTGAAATACACGAAAAGTATTTTGAGTGATGTTGCTGCTGATAACATCCGCTAGTAAACTTGATCCACAACTGCAAACATTTGTAAGTGCAAAGTTACAGTTATAAAAATTTCATTAATCATGAAACTCCCTCGCAGATTAAAACTGTGTGCCAGACCGAGCCTCGAATTCGGGACCTTTACCTTTCGCAAGCAAGTGCTCTACTGACTGAGCTACCCAAGCACGATTTGTAACCCGTCCTCACAGCTATATTTTCGCCAATACCTGGTCTCCTACTTTCCAAACGTCACAAAAGTACTCCTGCGAAACTTGCAGAACAGAAGGTCTGAGCATGATCGTTCCTGAATCTTACCCATAGTTATCACTCGTTAAGTGAAACACTTCTTTCCATAAAAAAAATCATGTAGATCAGGTCAATGAATCCCATTCCGAAAAATTAGGTGCTCAAAACTCAGGAAAAATTATGAAAAATGTCATAAAATCTAGAAAATTTAAGGAAAACCCAGTATAATCACGAAAACTTGATGTAAAATAATAAAAGAATTGAGGGAAATAGGATGAAAAAACATATAGTAAAAGTACGAAAATTGACTGAGAATACATCAAATGAGAGAAAAATGCCATGAAATGAGTACTGAGCGAAATCAATAACATGTTTCGTAGGAGGATAGTAAACCGCTAAATTTATAGACTTTAATAGTAGAAAGAGGGGACATCATAGAGATGAGGCATCAAGGCAAAGTGACAATATTATCCCGAACACGACCAATACAGTCTAACATCGGACCGTGACTTCTGTGTGCAAGAGGGAGGTTACCAGGCCCGGTGACAAACTGTGGTAACACTGTTACGTCTGCTCTGGCTACTGATAGTGGTGTTTATTCCTTCAAGAGAGGTCACTGTTCCTTCGTATGCATTTTCGGCTACTGACGATCATTTTATAGGACTGTTGTGAAATATCATTATTTCCAAACTGTAATCAGGCTTGAACTTCGTGTCATACACCTCCGGAAACCTATATTATGTTTCTTTTACAAAGA
Source organism: Schistocerca americana (assembly GCF_021461395.2). NCBI lineage: Eukaryota > Metazoa > Arthropoda > Insecta > Orthoptera > Acrididae > Schistocerca > Schistocerca americana. The sequence goes on along the minus strand of NC_060122.1, from coordinate 25,855,513 downwards.
ATCGATGTTTTCTTTAGTGTGCAAGGTAGTTGTTTTACCACCTCACGATTTCAAAAAAATGGCTCTGAGCACTATGGGACTTAACTTCTAAGGTCATCAGTCCCCTAGAACTTAGAACTACTTAAACCTGACTAACCTAAGGACATCACACACATCCATGCCCGAGGCAGGATTCGAACGTGCGACCGTAGCGGTCGCGCGGTTCCAGACTGTAGCGCCTTTAACCGCTTGACCACACCGGCCGGCCCTCACGATTTGCCACCAAAGCTTATTGTAGAGAAACTTACAGGGGGAATGTATATGATGTGCTGGAAATATATTTCTTACATTGGAATATCAACAGCAGTGCATTCCGCACGATTAAAAGGTCGGAAACTAAGCTGCTCTAGCATCATAGCATGTTAAAGTGTATAACCTCGGAATGTGTTTATGTTCCACTATCATTTCTCTCTTTTTGATATCGTCTTGGTATGAATCCAGAACACCGTAACTATATTTCAGAACTGACAACACAAATGATTTACGTAAACTCTTTCAAACTACATCCATCTGGAGCTCCATCATGCGTCAAACAAACATTCCTTCATGAGTGTCTATTATATCACCACAAGACTCTCATATTTCCTATACGCGCATCTGGAGAGATCTGGTGCAATTGGATGGGAGCTGTGAGTAAGAGTGGTGGGGAACAGTTTTCGCTGAACATCATTTACGTACTCAGCTCGCTCTGTTCCTTCACGAGACTTGCAATGCAGTGGGTGTAGTACCCTTCTACTTCCGGTCAACTGCAAATTAAATCTAGGGAGGATTGGTCAAAGACAGTATGAGGGCATCTTCCAATCTCCAAGTTTATCCTAAAAATATGAGAATACTCTATGACTCCTATCCACATAGGGAAAGATGGACACACATGATTATAAATTACACACTATGATCAAAGTGCTAGAAACACTAGATAACCTATCTACACCGATTGACGACGCTGTCTGGTATGTATGTTCGAGAATTAACCATGAATGGACATGATTCATAGACATCTATCTACATTCACAATCTAGTATACAGTATTTGCAAAACAGCAGAGGAGTGGTCTCACGATGCTACAGAAATCTGGAAGCATGCTGCAGTGTCACTGGTTGGCGTTGAAATTACAGAAAAAAATGCTAAATTTCATTGCAGTATTAACTATGGTGCTTATTACAGTACATCGAAGGTGTCAGTTCCATCCCATCTAACGGTATGCTATTGATTACCACATAATGATGGCATAACACCACTTGATTGAGATGGAGAGAGTCTAGGTGGGAGCAACACCTTCTGGGGATGTTCAGCACCGAAACAGTGATTGAGTACATGGATGCAATATAAGGAATCAATGCTCTTGGACTCTTTGAAGTGGAATACCTACACATCTGCTAGTCCGTCACTGTGAAAGATGAGATTAAACGTAAAGGCCACCATCTTCAGGCAGCTGTTTGGAAACGCTCCATAATGCTCTAAACTCTTCCATTTTCTATACGTTGCAATGTCTCCCACATTTTTGTCAACACCAAACACTGCCTCTGTCTTTTATTTACATCATCTTGTGTGTTCCTGGAGCAGATAGGTTACTCCATGTGATGTCCAGCTTTCTGTGAGAAACAATGCTTCAAAACGTGTTAATGTCAGTTTATCACCTGACACAGACCTCCAAGCCATGGTGGAAAAAACAGTGTCTATGGTGGTGTACGCTGCTGCAGTCATACACTACACAGACGTGTTACAATAGAAGAAACAGTGTATGAAACTGCTTATCAAAGAACAACACAGGGGGCCTCTCTTGCGACTGCCAGACTGTGGGATATGGTTCTCCTACTGTGCAGGCGGCGGAACTTTACACTGGTCTGTGCAAGCAGCTATTATCACTGGCCACATGCTCCAGTGGATAAATATCTGCACATTTAATAGGGTCGCCCCATATGCTCAATGCCAGCACGAAGACGGTATTTGTTTCTGATGTATCGGAAGTGAAGGCTGTGGTAATATCTTACAGAGTTCTCTACTGGCTGACATTGGCGGAGTTTTTATAGTTCATAGTTTTCCTCTGTTGGATGGTACAAAATAACGAGGACAGAGAGAATGTATGAGTGACAGAGAACATGAATGCACCCTGAGGGATGCAGATCGGGCTGCAGTACCTGCATGTAGTTGGGAGACTCGCCACAATTCTGTAGCAAAATACTCCTTCTTCCAGTTCCCATATGATGTGGAATATTCGTAATTCTAATGAGAAACACTACCATAGCTGCTCGTACTGTCTTTTCTACTACCTCGTGTCTCTGGAGAAAGCTTTGTTTGGTGCTGGCCTTACACATTATACATAGTTGATGGAGCTATGACATGTACTAATTTTCACCGAGTGGTCAAAAGAAGGTCATTTTGCATTAACTCAGCTCAACTTATTTCTCCATGTGTTGCAGAAGGTCTTAGATATATCACTCTCCCGATTTCGCTCAGTTCCGTTTTAAACTGGACCCATCACACGGCCAAAGCTGTTGGGAGGGGGGAACAGTTACAGGACGCAGAGAAACTGTTTAAAAAACCATCTTGCAGTTTTTGCTGTATGGGGTTCTTAGCAGATAGATTTGAAAAAGATGACTCGTTTGGAGATATGAGAGTGCCATGAATATGATTCACCAGTGGTTGTAATCATTAAAAGACATCCCTTAAGGATCCAACACAAGTATGTGGTTGAATGGATAGACTTGATTCCAAATCGCAGACAGCATATCTACCAGAAAGCATAACACTCGAGTTCTGCAAGAGTCAGTGTATTGGTCACAGGATTCTGTATATTTCTTATCACTTCAGTCTAGACTTGCATTTGTTAAGTGATTCCTCACACAGCTCACCATCTACTGATCATCCTCAGTCAGCCGTCATCCTCCCTCGCCTTTGACCCTGTGGATACATCGCAGAAACTCTGCTACGCTGTCTACATGATATCGATACGGAATTGGCTACAAATATTGTTTTAGCGTGGGAAATATGTAGCAGCAGCAGAAGGGAGTCGCAAATATCGGCTTAATGCCACGTTCCTTAGCCGAATCACTTTCTAAATTGAGTGAGAAGGCTGATTTTATTAGGAGCTCATACCGCTGGCGACGTGCTTTTGGTATGTTAGTACATACATCAGGACCATCATCTACATTCAATGTCGCGATATTTGCGTGGAAAGCCACTTCAATCAAAAGCAATACCATACTTTGATTTATAAAGCATGTACATTTTTAACATGGATGTCGTTAGTGATATTTGTGTGTGTCTGTAGAACCAAGATCGTTTTTTATGCAGGGTAACCGTAAAATGGTCGTTGAGATCGTGTTTTTAACATCTGGTCGCTTATAAAACGATTACATCTCTCTTCCTAAGAGGAACTGGTACCACTCACAAGAAAACCAAATGAGGCATGTCCATGCATGGCTGATTTTCGCTGAATATTGTTTGGTGACACCAGTAATTAGTTATTGGTTTAGTACTATACTTAATAGGGAAGATGTGATAGATTCGCTGTGATCGGCAGGCTTATGAAGTTGGTGTTGGGGTGTAAAGTTACTGTTGTCATTGTGTCAACATGTGCGAAGAAATTACTATGTGCAGTCCTAAGGGAGGTATGGATTTGGTGTGTGAGTTTGCGAATTCAGCTCACCGATAGCTGTATAGGGGATGAAGAGTTTTACGTGGATAATTATGACCAGTCATAAGAGGGATATAGATATTGATATTTCCAGACCCACAACCGTCAGGGGGAGGTATTTCCGATACTTCGCTCATCGTCGAATGTCATCAGATTGGGGGTGCGATTGTAATATTTAATTGAAGTTACAGTGATAAATACGTGGCTGGTTTCCTAGGACGACAGCATTCGGCGTATGGGGACGTGTAGTGGAGCTAGCCTGCGGCCATAATGAATGGGTATTTCTGGATTAAGGCTCTCTACAACAGCGGATACAAAGAAGAGTTGCGGCCAGCTGGCTAGTCGGCTCTTGCCCGCAGCTGCTAGGGTATGTCCCAGCGGCGGCGCTCTCTGTATAGCTGCACAGAGAAATAATAGTATACATAGGGCTGTCTCTGTGGTCATGTGTGTTGCATGTATTCTCCACGGAAAATTGAGTGTTTCAATATCGATCACTGCCAAGTGTTTGCGCTGGACATATTGATAATATCGAAATTCCCACCACTCCAATGATGTTCAGATGCCATCTATGGTAATGTGTGGTGCATTCTAGCATACATGCGCATCCATCAATGCAACTGATGCCGCAGTGGTAGCTGTAGCTGACCTTTAAGCTGTAGCACAGGCGGTTTATGAGGTGATTCATGTGTTGCAGGTGGACACTGGGGCATGAGCATGTGAAATGTGCGGGTACTTCAGCATTGTCCGACATCTAGCCCTGATGACTACTGCTATGGGCTGGATCGTGGTTTCAGTGTGCCATGTTTAGTGTGCTTCTCAATACATTGCAGTGGACTCTGTCTTACAGATCTATTTACCGTTGTTGTTACTGTTCCATCACGTGGCAGACCCTTCCTCCTCCTTCTGAATGTAGCACAGAGAACCTATTTGGGAATTCCACAGTGCTTTAAAAACTCAATTGCAACGTCAAATTTCCGATTGGTGAACTTATTGTTTCCGACAGTTGTGTTGCAAGCACGCATCTGTCCAGTCCTTCCACCGATTGTTGAAGGACATAGCATGCACCTCCAGTGTAATGGACCTCATATCAAATGATCTAAGTGTGACTGTATTGGCTGATAGGCCGAAGGGAAACCAAATCGAGTAGGGTTTGGAAACCGGATGGTTGCTGGATCTAGTTCCACCAAATATTCCGATCCTAGTATACACCAACAGGAACCGAAGAAAACCTGCCCGACACAAGGGATATTGATATAATTAATTAGTCAATCAATCTGATAGAATATTTCCAAGACATCCACAGCAGGGGGTTTACCAGGTAAGCTTTCTTTGGAGTTCGGTTTGACCGCAACTGACAGCGCGTGCAGGCCCAGCAGTGGCTCGTGACGGGAGGCGTCACCTTGAGAGAGAGAGAGAGAGAGAGAGAGAGAGAGAGAGAGAACATGTGTTTTCACAGGAATTTCTCAGGTGTCAATACCAAAGGGTTGGCGCCACATGAAGCTTTTGTTTAGGGTTTTGCTTGACATCCAATCTGTCCGTCACAGGGCCCCAAACTGGCTTAGTGCGACTTGCGGGTGCGGGAGTAGCAAAGTGGTCGGATCGGCTCGCAATGTCCTGCAGTCCGTGAAAAACATTTTTAGCTGTGCAATTAAGTCTGATGAGTGTTTCATGGTGGTATTCCTTGCACGATCGGGATAAAATAAAAGCACAGCAACTGTTTAAATATTTCATACTGCCTTGTTGCCCCAAAAATGTTTACATGAACAATATTCCATATTGTGCATTCAATTTACCAACAAATTCTTTAAATAAATAAATAAACTATATTCGATTGGAGGTTTGCAGGGTGAAGGGGGTGGGGGAGAGGGGTGGGGGACTGGGAAATTTCTAAGAAGGACAGATTGCCATAAGGCCGTCATAATCCATTCAGCAGAACAATAGGTTAAGGACCAGTCAATGAAAAGAGAAATTAAGTTTGAGGCTAAATGTATGCTTTACCTTCATGTAGAAGCCGGCCGGGGTGGCCGAGCGGTTCTAGGCGCTACAGTCTGGAACCGCATGACCGCTACGGTCGCAGGTTCGAATCCTGCCTCGGGCATGGATGTGTGTGATGTCCTTAGGTTAGTTAGGTTTAAGTAGTTCTAAGTTCTAGGGGACTGATGACCTCAGATGTTAAGCCCCATAGTGCTCAGAGCCATTTGAACCATTTTTTTGAACCTTCATGTAGGCAACCTGACTAATAAACTGTCCTGTTGCTGCCCTTCCCCACTACTCTCCAAGTGTAGATCCACTGTTTCTAGCACGCAGACAGGTTGGCTGCAGGCACTCAACTGGCCTCCAACTAATCACCACCCGGCCATCGCAGACAACGAGGGAGAATCATTTTTTATCAGAAAGTACAATAGTCCTCCACTCAGCCCTCCAACGGGCCCTCGCTTGAGACTACTGAAGTCGCACACGGCGGGCGTTTGAATGTACGCAACAAGGCGTCAGGCTCGGAGCTGTCCTTGAAGTAGCCTGTTTGTTACAGTTCGTTGTGTTAGTGTGGTGGCAACTGCTGCTAAAATTGCTGTCGCAGATACAGTATGACGCGTCAGAGCCATGCGTCAAACAGGATGGTCTTTTGTGTTGGCAGTCCCACGTGGCTGTAAGGAGTCCCATCTTCTTGTGGCTGTACATTCTCGTGACCACCGCTGCAAGCGCTCATGTATGTGGCTATATTCCTGCGGAGTCTTTCTGCCGTACCGCTGGAGGAACGTCCGACTTCTCGTAGCTCTTTTACATGACCTGCTTCAAACACAGTGTGTTGATAATGGCGTCTTACTCACCTTACAGGCATTCTTGACTAACATCAACTCGTCACGTCCAGTCTCAAAGGCAACTAACGCTCACGACCGTTACAGCGCGTATTTAAGGCAAACCTGATTTGCATCCTCACAGTGGCGCTACTAGCACGCAATCTGAATATACATAACCTCTGAGATGCAGAAACACGCCTGTCAACTTTCGTTTACGTCGCACAATTCGTTCTTGGCTTAGCGATTTTTTTCTGTCAGCGTAGACACATTGCCTTGTTACTTGACTCAATCACGAATTATTGATGACCCCATTTTTCTTCAAAATTTTTGCACTCACTATCTATCTGTCGTTTCCTTTCGACATTTGTACAAATCCACACTCCCAGGTGGAATGAAGATACGTAGTTACAATCACGGTATCTAAACCATATAGACCCTGCATTATTATTACTATATGCGACATTCCTATAAATCTCGTATATTAACTACAGCAAACTCGAATAAGGTCGTCATTATTTCGACTGATCTATAGAATTCCAAAGATTCTGGCTGGACAGCTCTCACACCACAGAATGAGGCGATATTACAAGACTCGTAAATACACTCCTGTAAGAACACTAACTGTGGACGAGATCTGTCAGTGCTGCCAGGCAGAATATAATATCTGTAACTCTCACAGTATTAGTGGACGACGTCGCCATAACACTCATACATAGATGCGGAAACGATCCGAAGCAGATATTTCATCACCACACACAAACGATACTGAGCAATGACCGTAGGGTAGGGTAAATAATCTCCTTCTGCATACAAAGTCATGGACACACAGAGGTTACGATACCCATCCCGCTAAACGATAAGCATATTTTCCAAAGACGCAGTTACAGTTAACTTACTACCAACGTCATTCAAATAGCGGAAAACACACAAACAATGGCTGCTGAAAAAACAGGCTGCCTCTCCCTGACAGCAGTACAATGACTGCCGTATTACTGATGAAATGACGTACGTCTCTGTGGACGGTACCGACCCAGGGCCGTGGGCGGTGGCTCCTACAGCGGCAGGACCTGGAATACGGGCCGGCAGTGACAACCACCAACCCAGAGGAAGAGGCATCTCATTAGCTCCAAGAAAAATCATCTTACGCAAACTGATACATGGCGAGGAATGACCTACCTACGCTCCCACGATCGCTGTGCCAAGAGAACTGTGATCGCAAGCGACCATCACGAAACGATACTTCAGCAGCACCCACACAGTAGTGACGGCTTCTCTAATCGTAAGAGGGCATTTTCATAAGGCTACCATCACATCAGCTGGCGAAATGTGAAACAGGCAGAGGAATCTGAATCCATAAAAATATTCTTATATTATTTCTATTACACTTCTATGCGCTAGTGGATTTACTCATACATTCGTATTAACGAAACATGCATTGTTTAGTAGCAAAAACAACACACCACTTGTATCGGTGTATAGTATTGGACATTAGAACTTTACCGCGATACCACCCCTCGCGCCGGCTGAAGTGGCCGTGCTGTTCTAGGCGCTACAGTCTGGAACCGAACGACCGCTACGGTCGCAGGTTCGGATCCTGCCTCGGGCACGGATGTGTGTGATGTCCTTAGGTTAGTTAGGCTTAATTAGTTCTAAGTTCTAGGCGACTGATGAACTCAGAAGTTAAGTCGCATAGTGCTCAGAGCCATTTGATCCATTTGAACCACCCCTCGCCCCGTTTCCGTCATGTCGTTACTGCTCCGACAGCATCCCATCTACGACATTGTCATCGATAACGAATCGCAAATCAGGTAATATCCGAGTCAAATTCAGTGATTCTTCCAAGAGAGGAGAAGGCTGTAGAATTGATATTACTAAATCTTTTTATTGTTTTGTAAAACGGTAAGAGCAACCTCTCGTTTGGAAGAAAAAGCTTGTAATCTTTGCATGTAATGTTCTCCTCCTATAGGACTCTACTGCATAATTTGTTTATGGATCATATGTTAAAGATAGGGTGCATGACAATTGTATTCTGTACGTATTAAGCCAACCTGGTACTGCCTCAGATTCAGGAGCAACTGCTGTAGTTAGGTCCCTGTGTGTCCATCTTTTCAGGTATGGTTGCGGGATCTTGGCTGTTCGCATAGAATGTCAAATCAAATACCTGCCAGCCGTCTGATTTCCAAAATGTTATTTTATTGGGCTACCAGTTTCGGCTATATATTACGCCATATTCAGACCCCTTGACCGACGTGTAGGAATATTACAACCTCGGTTTCGGTCAAAATAGGGGCCAGCACCCTGTCGGCAGATGATGTTTGAAGTGATCTCTCCATCAATAATCTACAACACGAGTCACTGAATGCTCGTCCCTATTTTGACCGGAACCGAGGTTGGAATCTTCCCACACGTCGTCAGGGGGTAGCCCAATAAAATAACAATTTGGAAATTTGTCGGCTCGGAGGTCTTTGATTTCACATTCTAATGCCGGGGTTAGTTTTAGAAACTTGTTGCCTCCACTTAGTAGCAGTGAAACTTTTGACACTGTAACACGCAATCTGCTAGAACTAGAAGACTCTTCCCCAAAAAACCAATAACGCACTCGTGGTCTTGATACCAGCGCCTTCAGTCAACATGCTGGTATTACATGATCTCAAGTCGGACTACGCTCTTTTCAGAAAGACACTACTGCAAAGTCACTGCTGTCCCTAGCGTACATTTCGCATAAGATAACAGAAATACGGATCGATAGACGTACTCCTGTATAGCACCGTTGTTACGAGCGGCACAAGGCACCATACTGTGTGTGTGTGTGTGTGTGTCTTGGGAAGAGAGACGTAATGTTGGTGCGATCCTCTTATAAGCAATATGCGATGTGGAGTTCGGACAAGCATTTAAAAAACACAGACAGTCTGCACCTATATTTGTTCGGAATTATACATATCTAAGTACTGAACAGTCAGTAAACAGTAAGCATCTATGGAATCAGTTCTTGTCATAATTATAACCCATGTCTATTAATCCAGTCTGATAAGTGTCACAAACTGGCAACGAAATCCCGTATTTTGTCATAACACAAAATGAAAATCCTAACTGCTATGTACGTGGTAAGTAATTGTAAATTCGAAGGCAAATGGTAGATATTTATTTCTACACCTTACTATTATTATCTCTGCGTAGTGGACCCGCAATTGACCTGGAATTACAGTTTTTATCACCCATAGCTGCTAGAGCATAATAAAGCTACTTCACTAGTCTCAGTTCTATAGCAGACGATATGATTTCAATCATCTAGTGAGAAAATCTGATTTCCATTATCAGTTTGGCTACAAAACAGCGGGGAAGTCCTGGTGGTTTTTTAAAAGTATAGTATCGAGGTATGGCATTACATCCTGTGCAGTCTTCTACATAGTGCGCAAATCAGCTAAAAAATAGTACACTTACGTAATCCAATTTTAGGGGTCATAAAATAAAATGACGTCATGATCAACAAAGTCTAATCTAGTATTACTCCCTCAGAAGACAAACTGCATATGATGATGGCAAGATTCTGAGGGCACGCGACAGCAACGTCTTTAGCACTAGAAAGAAAATGTGACAAGACGAATGTGGTGGAATATCATAAAATTACTGACGTGAGAACTGAGAGTAAAAACATTAAGGAAGTCCAGAAAAACTTAAACACACACTCAAAGTAACGAAAATCAGTGTCAAGTCCATGTTGTTGTTGTGGTCTTCAGTCCTGAGACTGGCTTGATGCAGCTCTCCATGCAACTCTATCCTGTGCAAACTTCTTCATCTCCCAGTACCTACTGCAACCTACATCCTTCTGATCTGCTTAGTGCATTCATCTCTTGGCCTACCTCTACGATTTTTACCCTCCAAGCTGCCTTCCAGTACTAAATTGGTGATCCTTTGATGCCTCAGAACATGACATACCAACCGATCCATACTTCTAGTCAAGTTGTGCCACAAACTCCTCTTCTCCCCAATTTTGTTCAATATCTCCTCATTAGTTATGTGATCTACCCATCTAATCTTCAGCATTATTCTGTAGCACCACATTTCGAAAGCTTCTATTCTGTTCTTGTCCAAACTACTTATCGTCCATGTTTCACTTCCACACATGGCTACACTCCATACAAATACTTTCAGAAACAACTTCCCGACACTTAAATCAAAACTCGATGTTAACAAATTTCTTTTCTTCAGAAACGCTTTCCTTGCCATTGCCAGTCTACATTTTATATCCTCTCTACTTCGACCATCATCATTTATTTGCTCCCCAAATAGCAAAACTCCTTTACTACTTTGTCTCATTTCCTAATCTAATTCACTCAGCATCAACCGACTTAATTCGACTACATTCCATTATCCTCGTTTTGCTTTTGTTGATGTTCATCTTATATCCTCCTTTCAAGACACTGTCCTTTCCGTTCAACTGCTCTTCCAAGTTCTTTGCTGTCTCTGACAGAATTACAATGTCATCGGCGAACCTCAAAGTTTTTATTTCTTCTCCATGAATTTTAATACCTTCTCCGAATTTTTCTTTTGTTTCCTTTACTGCTTGCACATTATACAAATTGAATAGCATCGGGGAGAGGCTACAACCCTGTCTCACTCCCTTCCCAACCACTGCTTCCCTGTCATGTCACTAGACTCTTATAACTGCCATCTGCTTTCTGTAAAAATTGTAAATAGCCTTTCGCTCCCTGTATTTTACCCCTGCCACCTTCAGAATTTGAAAGAAAGTATACCAGTCAACATTGTCAAAAGCTTTCTCTAAGTCTACAAATGCTAGAAACGTAGGTTTGCCTTTCCATAATCTTTCTTATAAGATACGTCGTAGGGTCAGTATATCTTCACGTGTTCCATCATTTCTACGGAATCCAAACTGATCTTCCGCGAGGTTGGCTTCTACCGGTTTTTCCATTCGTCTCCAAAGAATTCGCGTTAGTCTTTTGCAGCTTGGACTTATTAAACTGATAGTTCGGTAATTTTCACATCTGTCAACGCTTGCTTTCTTTGGGATTGGAATTATTATATTCTTCTTGAAGTCTGAGGGAATATCGGCTGTCTCATATATCTTGCTCACCAGATGGCAGGACTGGCTCCCCCAAGGCTGTCAGTAGTTCTAATGGTATGCTTTCTACTCCCGGGGCGTTGTTTCGACTTAGGTCTTTCAGTGCTCTGTCCAACTCTTCACGCAGTATCGTATCTCCCATTTCATCTTCATCTACCTCCTCTTCCATTTTCATAATTTTGCCTTCCCGTCGATCTCATTTGTTGAGACGTTTGTATTCCTTTTTGCCTGCTTCTTTTACTGCATTTTTATATTTTCTCCTTCCATCAATTAAATTCAATACCTCTTCTGTTACCCAAGGATTTCTACTAGCCCTCGTCTTTTTACCTACTTGATCCTCTGCTGCCTTCGCTACTTCATCCCTTAGAGCTACCCATTCTTCTTCTACTGTATTTCTTTCCCGCATTCCTGTCAATTGTTCCCTAATGCTCTCCCTGAAACTCTCTACTACCTCTGGTTCTTTCAGTTCATCCAGGTCCCATCTTCTTCAATTCCCACCTTTTTGCAGTTTCTTCAGTTTTAATCTACAGTTCATAACCAATAGATTGTGGTCAGAGTCCACATCTGCCCCTGGAAATGTCTTGCAATTTAAAATCTGTTTCCTAAAACTCAGTCTTACCATTACATAATCGATCCAGTTCAAATGGCTGTGAGCACTATGGGACTTAACATCTTAGGTCATGAGTCCTCTAGAACTTAGAACTACTTAAACCTAACTAACCTAAGGACATCACACACACCCATCCCCGAGGCAGGATTCGAACCTGCGGCCGTAGCAGTCCCGCGGTTCTGGACTGCAGCGCCTAGAACCGCACGGCCACCGCGGCCGGCTATAATGTATCTGAAACCTTCTAGTATCTCCAGGGTTCTTCCATGTATACAACCTTCTTTCATGATTCTTGAACCAAGTGTTAGCTATGATTAAGTTATGCTTTTTGCAAAATTCTACCAAGTCCAACACATGGTAATAGAAAGGGTGTGAACCAACCAGTCTGGAACTCACTAAAATCTCCTGCCTAAAAGCTTAGGCCAGAGTGGAGACATATCACAAAATTTTAAAAGCTTTAACCACACTCATCTGGTCACCAGATAAAGTAAACGGCAGATCCTAAAGTTGCTTCTGTCCACTTGTCACGAAATAAAATGCACGCAATTAAAACGTGGCGCACCCCGACTTGTACGTCACAGCATCACAACAGACAGGAGGGTGCTCTCACTGGAGTAAAAAGCCACGTGTGAGGGGGGGGGGGCGGTGTCCAGTGTGGAGGTGGGTCTGGACCAGCTCGTCGCGAGGAGCTCCGAGGCCGGCCGCGCAGGCCGCTGGCAGCCGCTGCTCCTGCCGCCACTGCAGGCAGGGCTCTGCGACTCACCAGCGAAACAGCAGCGCGCGAGGTGACGGCGCGTTCCGTAACGCTGTGTACCCTGCACGCCCGCTTCGTGTCTCTGTCTGGCTGTTCATTCCTCCAAACTCCCACGTGCTCTGGTACTCAGCAGAACGTCATCTTCTTCCCCCGCCGCTGTAGGAGTTACAGTTGGACTTGTATGCGCTGCATCAATTTCTCAGCTGTGCGGCCACAATTGTCGGGCACTAAGGGACTCGGAGCAGATCAGCTATTGATTGGCCTGAAGACACTCCATCTGCTCGAGTCCCTTCTGGATAGCATGGGGCTCTGCAGAAAATACAGTATGAGTATGGGGAAGGCGAATCCTGAAGATAGGATCGGGTAAGACGGCGGAACTACCGAGGGAGATTCAAACGTAAAAAGTTTCTTAAGCATTTATGTAATCATTGCATTCTGTTCTTATTCCTCGACAAAGTGCAGAATGATCTTAGCGATACATGTACTTTAATGGGTAACTGTCTAAGTCTCAAACAATGCCTCCTTGACGTATCAGAGAGAAATAATACCGTTTACATCGTTACCAGCAATATAGCCAGCACTCGCCATTATCAGAATCACTGCCATCAGATTTTTTTTCCATATTCGTCATGTGTGTATATTTCTATTGTCAAACCACAATTTATGAAAGAATTTTATACTTTATTAATAGGATGAAGTAGGAATAATTAATATTTGTCATGTTGGAAATAATTGTGGTAGCAGGGAATATCTGCACCAAAATATTGTTGTCAAGAGAGACCGCACATTGATATCATTTTAAAAAGGACGGGAGGGACCGCGTATGCATACATTTTAAGAAAAGAGCGGGAAAGACCGCGCATTGATACATTTTGCATTGGTAGCAGGGATTGTCTGCACCAGGAAGTATTGTTGGCAGGAGAGACCGCACTTTAGCGTTCGTAGAAAGTCAGTAGCAAGCGAGAAGTGAAGCGAGTCGGTAGCAGGTCTGAAGCGAGAGGTTGAGAGGAGCTATGATTTACAAGAGATTATAAACGGATCTACAGAGGCATCAGCTAACTATTATCATAAGAGGAACTAATATTATTGAATTATTTCTTTTTGAGAAACTCAAGACTTCTGAAGGTATGTTTGCGCAATGCTAGTTGTAAGATTATTGTAAAAAGTAACTCCCATTTGAACGTTTGTAAAATCATTTCACTGAGACTATAATTAATTTTTGCCAGCAATATTGCATTTCTGATTATAATCCATCCCAAAAACCATCAACGTAAAACATTGCAAAATTTTATTGTTGTCAAGAAAAAGTTTAACTATGAATTACGTAACTTCAGTCAAATTAATTAAAGAATAACGTCAGCTTTGCTATTACAGAATAACGTCAGCTTTGGTAATAAATACAGCCACTTATTATGACAGCCCACCAGCAGCTAATAGAGTATAGTAAAACAGAGTAAGTATATTCATGTCGCACTTCGATGTAGCAGTCAGATGGCGATCCAGTAACAGTAGAAAAGGTAAGGAACAGTTCTGGGTTGTTGCAGGTAACGACTGAGGGCCACGACGACGACACATTCTATGTTTCGTCGAAATAATCAGAAAATCACTTTTAATAAGCAGCAATTAAATTTGTATGCGAAGATTGAGAAAGAGAATTAATTTCAAAGGGAAGATTTCATTTGTTATTATTAAGCAAGAGGTAGAAATCCTAAGGGAAGGTTTCATAGGTTATTGTGAAAGGGAAGGTTGCGTAACAAAAGAGATATAGAGGAGACGGGAAGGTTTCACCTAACAAAAACCTCTGGTGAGGGTTGTGCGGTTGACGACCATAGGAACCACAAATAACAAACATCTTTCCGATACTACTAATGCGTCTGATGAAACAACCGCTACCGAATAACCCATTAAAACTATACTCTTCCACAACACATAAAATGCAAGTAAAAAGTATAACAATTACGCATTCGAATTTTAGGCACCATAACAATAAAAAGCGTCATGATGAACACCATTTGAGCCAGTATTACTTCCCCAGCAGACAAATTGCACAACTATTTCAGGGTTACATGTACGATAATTTTAAAGGGCCTGCTCAACGCACATGGCCATTTCTACATACAAGGAAAGTGTTGTATATATCTGCCAGCAAGACAGCACACCCTCTACTGATGTGTAGTTGTTCTGTGCAATTTTATAGTTATGCCCACTAAAATTTCCCATGTTCTTAACTTGTCAAATAAAACAACTGGGAAGATGTTGCAGCGTATGATGGTTTACGCAGTCCTCTTGTAAACATTAAGCGCCCTCGAGTTCGGGCAAACTTTTAGAAAACATAGTGAACGAGTGTCTAATATTTGTTTACAGAAATACGTGTCCAAGCACTGGACGGTTAGTGGAAAACAGGCTTCTATGGGAGTAGTTTTTACGACAGTAATTGCCCACATCCATTAATACGAGGGTTGAATGAAAAGTAGTGCCTCCACCTTCGTAACTCTTCAACTGTTATGCGGTAGGTACTGGCTTGTTCCGTAGCCTCTTCTCTTCAGCTCGTCGGCGGGAAGCCTTAGCATTGAACGGTTGTGTTATTACGGTGTAAAGTACGGAACCCTGCAGACGGTCGGTCAATGCGATTGAAGCAACGTACGGTCATTGAATTCTTGACAGCAAAAGGTGTCACACCAAAGGAGATTCATCAGAGAATGAAAGCAGTTTATGGTGATTGTGTTGATCTGAGTACTATGCGTCGTTGGGCGAGTAAGTCCAAAGATGTTGAGGCGGGAACATCCGACCTGCTTGACAAACAGAGAGTTGGAAGACCTGTGACAGCAACCACCGAGTTTCACAAGCAAAACGTTGAGAGATTGATTCAGGAAGATCGTCGTATCACTCAGAGAGAAACTGCAAGCACAATCGGCATTTCACAAGAACATGTGGGTCACATTATTCCTTTGCTTGGCTGTCGGAAGATCTGTGCACGATAGGTATCCCGGATGGTGAATCCTGAAACGAAAGCGCACCACCGTACGGCATCCTCCATACAGTCCAGATTTAGCACCGTCTCACTTCCATCTGTTCCCGATAGTGAAACACGATCTGCGGGGACATCATTATGGTTCTGACGAAGGCGTTGGGCGAGCTGTGAGACTGTCGTTGCGGAAACAGAGTGTTGACTTCTTCCGTGACGGCTTCAGAGAACTTGTTCATCGTTGGCACAAATGTATTCAATTGGCTGGTGATTATGTGGAGAAGTGAATATTGGTAATTAAAGATGACATTCTAAGGATAGTTTCTGTGTTTGATTTATTAAAATATTCCCATCCAAACCCGTTACTTTTATTCGACCCTCGTACATTCTGGTAAGTGTCTCAAATCCAGTATTTTGTTATAACACAACACGAAAATCCTAAACATGCTATGTACGTAGTAAATAATTGAAGATTCAAAGGCTAGTCGTCGGTATTTACACTACTGGCCATTAAAATTGCTACACGAAGAATAAATGCAGATTATAAACGGGTACTCATTGCACATATATACTACACTAGAACTGACATGTGATTACATTTTCACGCAATTTGGGTGCATAGATCCTGAGAAATCAGTACCCAGAACAACCACCTCTGGCCGTAATAACGGCCTTGATACGCCTGGGCATTGAGTCAAACAGAGCTTGGATGGCGTGTACAGGTACAGCTGCCCATGCAGCTTAAATACAATATCACAGTTCATCAAGAGTAGTGACTGGCGTATTGTGACGAGCCAGTTGCTCGGCCACCACTGACCAGACGTTTTCAGTTGGTGAGAGATCTGGAGAATGTGCTGGCCAGGGCAGCAGTCGAACATTTTCTGTATCCAGAAAGGCCCGTACAGGACCTAAAACATGCGGTCGTGCATTATCCTGATGAAATGTAGGGTTTCGCAGGGATCGAATGAAGGGTAGAGCCGCGGGTCGTAACACATCTGAAATGTAACGTCCACTGTTCAAAGTGCCGTCAATGCGAACAAGAGGTGACCGAGACGTGTAACCAATGGCACCCCATACTATCCCGCAGGGTGATACGCCAGTATGGCGAAGACGAATACACGCTTCCAATGTGCGTTCACCGTAATGTCGCCAAACAGGGATGATGCTGTAAACAGAACCTGTAGTCATCCGAAAAAATGACGTTTTGCCATTCGTGCACCCAGGTTCCTGTCTGTGATGCAGCGTCAAGGGTAACCGCAGCCACGGTCTCCGTGCTGATAGTCCGTGCTGCTGCAAACGTCGTCGAGTCGTTCGAGCAGATGGTTGTTGTCTCGCAAACGTTCCCATCTGTTGACTCAGGGATCGAGACGTGGCTGTACGATCCGTTACAGACATGCGGATAAGATGCCTGTCATCTCGACTGCTAGTGATACGAAGCCATTGGGATCCAGCACGCCGTTCCATATTACCCTCCTGAACACACCGATTCCATATTCTGCTAACAGTCATTGGATCTCGACCAACGCGAGCATCAATGTCCGATACGATAAACCGCAATCGCAATAGGCTACAATCCGTCCTTTTCAAAGTCGGGAACGTGATGGTACGCATTTTTCCTCCTTGCACGAGGCATCACAACAACGTATCACCAGGCGACGCCGGTAAACTGCTGTGTGTGTATGCGAAATAAGTTGGAAACTTTCCTTATGTCAGCACGTTGTAGGTGTCGCCACCGGCGCCAACCTTGTGTAAATGCTCTGAAAAGCTAATCATTAGCATATCACAGCATCTTCTTCCTGTCGGTTAAATTTCGAGTGTGCAGCACGTCATCTTCGTGATGTAGCAGTTTTAATGGCCAGTAGTGTATATACCTCCTTTCTGGGGATTAAATGAGAAGGGAACCAATGCCTTGTGGTGGAGGAGAAACTCCAAAGGCTAAGGGAGACAACCCCAACAGAAAATCTTTTCTAACGTTAGGCCTAGCAAGCCAGTAGGAAAATCTTCATATATTGCTTTCAAAAAACAGACGAGCCTCGGATCGGACCACTCAGGATTTGACCCCACTGCTTCTTCAAGTACTGGTGCAAATGATGGGAGACCTGATGATACTCATCAGTATAAGAAGATGAAACCAACTGGACTAAAAAATAACCTAAATATTGGCATCCTTAATATATTAACCCTCAATGGAAAAATGGAAGAAATGACAGATGTACTAACAGAGAGGAAGTTAGATATATTGGGATTAAGCGAAACAAAGTGGAAGGGAAAAGGTGAGAAGAATTTGAGAGGAGGAGGAAAACTGTACTGGAGTGGGAATAACAGGTTTGGAAGAAATGGTGTGGCAGTGATGGTGAATAAGAATGTACAAAGCTGTATTGAAAATGTGAGACATATATCAGACAGGATCATAATCTTAAACCTGAGATTCCAAAAAGAAACACTAAAAGTAATCCAGATTTATGCACCTCAAGTGGGATGTAGGGAAGAAGAGAAGATGGACTTTGAAAATGTGTTAGAAAACCATATAGAGAGTGCTAATATAGTGATGGGAGATTTTAATGCACAGGTAGACAAAGACAGGAAGGGATTTGAGCAAGTATTGTGATGTTTTGGATATGGAGGCAGAAATGAAGAAGGGAAAAGACTCCTGGATTTGTGCCAGAGGAATGGAATGAAAATAGCAAACAGCTGGTTTATGAAGAGAGAAAGTCATGTTATCACCAGATACAATTGGGATGGAAGAAACAAGAGTGTAATCGATTATATAGGGACTGGGGAGAGAAAGTAACAAATGTGAAGGTAATTCCAAGTGTGAGTGCAGATGGAGACCGTCGACTACTGGTGGGAGAATGGAAAATGAATCAGAGTGTGGAAAAATAGAAAACAGAAGAAAGTGATGAGGATACGGGATTGGAAACTGAAGGAGAGTGAATGTGCTGAGAAGTACAGAGAATTAATCACACAAAAACTTCCAAAAGAAGTTTTCTGCGATGTAGAAAAAGAATGGAGTTTATTCAAAGACACTTTAGTCGAAGCAGCACAAAAAGTATGTGGCAGAACATCTGGAATGGAAAAAAAATAAGACAAACAAGTTGGTGGGATGATACCACAATCCAAGCAGTCAGAAGAAAAAATGGAGCAGGGAGAAAGTGGTGGAAAACTAAAAATGACGAAGACCATAAAAGATATATAGAGGAAAAGAATAAGTGCAAAGAAACAGCGGAAACAGCAAAGAAAAAGGCATAGGAAGAGTTTACAAAAAAACTTGAGGAAGATGTAAAGAGCAATAAGAAAATGTTCTATAAAATGATGAAAAATAAAAGGAAGGCTTCTGAAGTACCAGTAAAGATGGAAACAGAGGACGGTACCATTATTGAAGATCCAGGGAATATAAAAGATCTCTGGAAAGAACATTTTAAGAAGCTGTTAAACGCTGAGGAGCAGGTACATGAGGAAACAACAATTAATGGAGAAATTGAGAGAAGTTGGGAAGCAGAATTAGGACAAATTACACGGGAAGAAATGGAAAAAGCTGTGAAGAAGATGAAGGGGGGGAAAGCCCCAGGACCTGACGAAGTATCAGTGGACATGATAAGAGCAGCAGGTCCAGTGGGAATGCAGTGGCTGTATAGAGTACTATCAAGCGTGTGGAGAAATAGTACAATACCTGACGACTGGAGAACAGGAGACATTGTTCCCATCTTCAAGAAAGGCAATAAAAGACTTTGTAAAAACTACAGAGGAATAACCCGTATGAGTCATACAGCCAAGATTTTTGAAAGAATTTTACTAAATCGAATAAGGGAAAAGATTGGAAAGGAGCTGAGTGAAGAACAGCATGGGTTTAGGAAAGGAAGAAGCACGATCGACCTGATATTTTCTATCCGTCAACCGACGGAAAAAAGTTGGGAGTATAACAAAAGGGTGATAATGGTTTTTATAGGCATAGAAAAGGTATATGACTCAGTTGACAGGGAAAGACTCTGGGAAGAAATGAAGAAGATAGATATAGAAGATGGGTACATTAATGTTATAAAGACAATGTACAGAGGACACAATTGTAGAATTAGGACGCCATTGGGGAACTCTGAATACTTCGAAATAAGACAAGGACTTAAGCAAGAAAGTATTCTATCTCACGCACTTTTTAATGTTGTGATGGAAGGAATGAATAGGGCAGTTAAAGATATAGTAAAAGAAAAAGACAAAAAGATGATTTTTGCAGATGATATGGTAATATGGGGTGATAAAGAGGTAGATGTACAGTTACAGCTTGCTGCGTGGAAGGAAATAATGAAAAGGTATGGATTAAAAATAAATAAAGATAAGAGTGAAGTAATGGTATTTGGAAGAGAGAAAGGCATCAACGGAAATATTAGCTTGAATGGAGAACCCCTCAAAGTGGTAGAAAGTTTCACTTATTTAGAGAGTGAAATATCTAGGGATGGAAGAATAACTAACGAAATTAATAGGAGGTTACAGAAGGGAGGCAATTTCTACCAAACAATAAAACACCTGATTTGGAATAATGAAATTTCAGAAAGAGCAAAACTCCTTATGTATAAGAATTATTACATCCCTATTGTCACCCACGGTGGAAAAACATGGACAATGACCGAAAGGGACTGGAGCAGACTGCAAGCAGGGGAAATGAAATTTCTCAGAGCAGATATGGGAAAAACAAGAATGGACAGAGTAAGGAATGTAGAGATTAGAAAGGACCTGAAACAAGAAAGTATGAGAGAAGAAATTGAAAGAAAGAGATTAAGATGGTATGGGCATGTTAAGAGGATGCAATGGCAGACACTCCCCAAAATCATGGAAGAACTAAAGACGGATGGGAAAAGACCTAGAGGGTGCCCAAGAACACGGTGGAAAATGGGAGTGAAAATATCTGTGGAAAGGAGAGGTGTGACCTGGCAGCAAGTGGAGGAAGAAAAGTGGTGGGAGGACCGAGCCAAATAGAGAGGACTCATCAGCACCCAGACCCGGCAGTAGCTGGAGCGGGATTCGGATATAGATAGATAGTAGTGTATATAAAACAACATACCGGGTAGGATCCGTCACACGTGTCGGAAGACCGTTTCTACGTGCCAGAGGCGCCAGCGCATGATAAAGCACCATTCTTGGTTCTATATAAAGAGGCGTAGGAGGACGACACGATTTCAACCATCAGCTGAAGGGACTCTGAATTTCACTATCAGACTCGCTGCAAAACCGCCAAGAGTAGTTTACTTACGACGAATTGACATTCATCCAACCTTCATACAGTACACAGTAGAAACACCAGTGTTGGTGTTTGATGGCTAATGTAATCGATTTCCACGGAAAGTAATTAACGCTTTTGACTTACTCGTACAGACCATAGCTTTGTAACCAATTATCGACTCTGATTTTACGGAACATACGCCCAGCCACACAAGTCGACTGTATATACTCTAACTTTCCGAAAGATGTCGGTTTACACCTCACGTCAGTGAGCCTTAGTAATCGAAACCTTGAATAGAGCCTATAAAGGCTCCTTTGAAAAAAAAAAGAAATTTTGTTTTGTTTACCACTACTACTACTACTAGGCTAATTACTGTTTAGCTCTACACGAACTTTATACTGAAATGTTTCCCACACCACCTTGTATTGTCTTTCTACGTTCACTGTTGTGGGTAAATACATACAGCGTACACAGGGCGATGTGTGAAACTGATAGCGATTACACGCTTCCGCTGCATCTGCTCCAGATGCTGCAGATACCGTGTTGAGCTGAAAGTGGTAACCAAAGTACGGAGAAATATTCTTTGGGGCTCTGTTGCATAGCAATCAGATTGCTTTCAGTTCTGAGAAATGTCCACGTACCATTGTGGATTTGAATGATCCATGAAGTGACTTCTTTTCCGAAGAAAACATCGAACTATTTCACTAGAACTGAACGCTCCCGTCGGAACTGTTCTCAAGCTGGTATTTATTATTAAATCACAATGGAAGTATACACTTGGTGTATAATAACACGTACCTTCTTGAAATGAACAATATTTTATTGTCCTATTAACTGATTTCCTTCCATATATACATATATTTTACGATGTGAATCAAAAACTCGAAATGGCGTCGATTTTTACATCACAAGAATGGCTCTCCTCTAGTCACATTTTCTCTTAAGAAGAACAAAAGCTCTATCTCCTAAGAATAGTTATGTGAGCGCTGACCGCCACAGAGTAATAAACAATATCTTTGTCTCTCTCTCTCTCTCTCTCTCTCTCTCTCTCTCTGTCTCTCGCACTGTCACAGCAAGTTACGCTGCCTGATACATCATATATGGCCCTGTTGTGGGCGAAAGTTTTTGGGCAAAAACAAACACGAGCGTTCACACAACACTATATCGGCAATTGTTTATGATGCTGTATTAAGGTCCACTAGAGTATTAATGTCCACTATATTTCTTATGATACTTTGGTATTAGTGAATGACTATCCAAATGGAAATTATAGATTTGGGTGCAAATACTGCTGACAAAGCCTGTGCTGCTTGAAAATTCGTGATGCAGCTTATAAGCATAGCTTACTTGCTTGCTTTTATTCATTTGTCAGGGATGGCATGAGATGTGATCAGAAACCTTTTTCATCATCACTCAAAGCTTCTGTCACTCGCCTTGGGATGTCTCAAACAGGTAATCTAGCCATTCGGCCAAGCCCCATAAAGGAAAACCAAGGAAAACCTCGGGGTAGATTTACCATCCTCGTATGTCTCATTTGCAAAGAAAATTAACTGAATTACAATGGAAAAAAGTTTACGCCATGGATATTTTTTTTGAATGAATTTAAACACTGTTCACAGAAGAAACACAACACTGTTAATCTTCTGTGTCTTGAGGTGAACCGTCGACACGTTGGTTTACGTCCATCTACGATTCCCTTCTATTTGTCATCTCCGGGTAACTGATTGAATTCTGTTCCAATTTCACCGTATCCTCGTGGGTATTATGGTTTTCCGCATATGGTTAACATGAAAATAAGAGTCAGTGTAAGCTCCGTGGAAAAGGTGTTTGATACATGCTGAGCTGAAATAGAATCTAATCTAAAGTTCTTTCTAATTCTCTGTCCTGAATTCGAAATATTCGGAAGTCGTAAGGTAGTCTTCATTTCTATCAACAACCATAGAAATCAATATACGCTAATCCAACTGGTGATGCCATCTCAACTTAAGCTCGTCATCTTTCAGATGGACTTTAACACTTGTTGGTGTGCTTGTAACTGATCGGCATTCGCTCAGTTGGAAACTTCGCGAGCAACAATTGACATAACATAATTTACATAGACAGGTATGCTACAACAATAGTACAATTATAAAGACAATGTCCATCACAAAAGATTGAAACAAAGTAATAGGCGTTTTTTTTTTAAAACTGAGAACGGGTTACCCCTTCCGAACAGCATGACTTTAGCTCAGCGAGTAAAAACGAAAATACAACATTGTCAAATTGACATAAGAAAAAAATATCTTGCCATAGACCAGATTCATTTGAGTCACTAACCCATGGTCATTATGCATTGTGAAACCTGATTGAAGTTACTATCAACTAAATAAAAAAAAATTAAAAGAAATCATTCATACTATAGCTAAATTCTCTGCATACTGAAAAGAAAACTTATCTTTACAGTGGAAAACAAATACATAATGTCTGTACATCTCTCGTACATTATGCCTGAAAAGCAAACTAACTACTAAATTGCAAAAAGAAAGAAACTATTCTAAGTATGATTCATAGGTTTAATGAAAATTGTCTAATCAATATTATTTGATAAGAATAGTATCTTCAATCTTCAGAATCTTCAGTTATCATGAAATTCCTTTAACAAGTGATGAGGATACGTTCCTTTCACCTTTCCATTCTTCACATCCTTCAAAACATAAGTTCCTGGATGGGGTAATTTGGTAATCACAAATGGTCCTTGGTACAATAATTGCCATTTTGTGTTCTTCCTCTGTATAAGTGAAGCCTTAGGACGAGTTTTTACTAAAACTCGGTCTTTCACTTTATATGTTTTTATTTTTCCAAGTCGATTGTCAAAATATATTTTCCTTTTTTTTTGCCTTGTCCATTATATTGAGTAAGGATTGTCGTACTTTATTTTGTGGGTCTATTTTGTTAATAGCTACTTTAGGAATTGGTCGAATCCAGTCATTCTGTTCCTGTTTTCCAAACATCAGTTCGTATGGGGTGTATTCTGCCGTAGTATGTGGCATATTGTTTACAATTTCCTGAAAATCGTCAAGATAATCGATCCATTTGGGTTGCTGGTTGTGGCAGTATGTTCTCATGAACCGGTTTAATTCACGAAAAATTCGTTCCACGGGATTCGCCGAAGGGTGGTACACTGATGTTAGAATTTGTTTTATGCCACGAAATCCAGTGAACATTGACCCATTGTCAGAAAGAATAGCCTTTGGTTTGCCTACCTTGACCATATAATTCTTGATCAGCTTCTTGGCTATGGATGCAGCAGTAAAGGATAAAGTTTGACGTACTTAGTGAATATATCAAGAAAAGCTACAATATATTTGCATCCTCCCCTTGATGATGGTAGAGGACCACAGACGTCGACCGAAATCATTGACAGCGGTTTAGTGGGTATAATAGGATGTAGGAAATCTTTCACACAAAAATTTCCCGGTTTGGCTAGCTGACAAATTTTACATTTCCTTAACTGTCTGTGTACTTTCCTGCGAATATTTGGGAAGTAGCAATATGCTTGAATCTTCCGAGCACACTTTAATACTCCAAAATGTCCCCAAGTAATGTGCGTGTGCAAAATTAAGTCATTCTTATTCTTCTCGGGAATACACACCTTCCAATTATCTGAATCAAGATGCCCTTTGAAAAACAAGAGGTCGTCCTCAACTTTGTACAGTCTCTTCAGATCATCGTTTCCAGGCTTTGCTAAAGTTTCCTTTATTGAATGCCAACGAGGATCTTCATTCTGTAGTTTTCCCATGTTCTTACACATGTCAAGAAAATGTTTCCTGTATATTCTATCAGTCATTATAAGAACATTGAATTCGGACGGATTGTCCGTGATGTTGATAGTTGACAAATCTCCATCTGGCACTGTAGGCAGTGCATCGGCGATGAAATGATCCTGTCCGCTTATGTATTTAATTTCAAACTGAAACTCTTGGAGTGAGAGCGTCCATCTTGCTAATCTTGGATGTAATAATTTACATGTTTGCAAAAAACTTAACGCTTTGTGGTCACAGTGTACTGTTGTCTTCACTCCGTATAAGTAATAGTGAAATTTCTTAAATGACCAGACTACGGCCAATGCTTCCCTTTCGGTAGTCGCATATGTTCTTTCACAAGCAGTTAAGAGTCGGCTAGCGAAAGCTATTGGACAGAAAGTTGATTTTCTATCTATCATCTTTACTTGGAAGAGTCATGAACCTGTTCCAATTACCGAAGTATCTACCATTAAACCGAATTCTTGGCTCATATCTAGATGATATAATATTTGTGAATTGACTAAGGCATGTTTTATTGCTTCAAATGCATTCTCACATCGTTGCGTCCACACCCACGGAGTATTTTTGCGCAACAAGCTGTACAACGGTTCTGCATTAATAGAGTGGTCGTGAATGAAACGCCTGAAAAAAGAGACAACTCCGAGGAAGCCCTTTAATTGCCTTTTTGTTGTTGGAACTGCAAAGTTTTTGATTGCCTTTAGTTTCGCGGAGTCCGGTAAGATGCCTTTTCCATTTATAAGATGACCCAGAAATTCGATTTTACCTCGAGCAAAATGGGACTTTTGTAGATTTGCGGTTATGCCTGCTTCCTTGAAATGTTCTAACACTCTTCTCAATAAGTCAACGTGCTCCTTCCATGGGTCGCAGCTATGAGCATGTCGTCCACAAACAAAGTTAAATTGCTTCAAAGTGCAGGTCACAATGCGTAATCTAGAGCATTTATAAAAACTCCTGAGCTCACGTTTAGCCCGAAAGGTAGAACCTTAAATTGATAGCTTCTACCTGCATGTACAAACGCGGTGTACTTTTTTGATGGTTCGTCTATAGCCTCCTGCCAAAATGAACTTCTCAGATCAATATTTGTTAAGTATTTTATCCCCTCAAACTTTTGAATTAACTCATCGATATTTTACGAATGAGTTCGCACGGGCACGATAATCTTATTTATCTGCCATGCGTCTAGCACGAGACGAACTTTTCCTCCCTTTTTCGGGACAACATGAAGCGGACTACAGTATGGACTCGTCGAAGGTTCGATCAGATCCCATTCAAGCATCTGTTGGATTTCCGCATCAACTGCCTTTCGTTGGTGCCACGGTACTCGATAAAAAATACGGCAGAAAAATTGGTGTGGTATCACATCTAAATGGCATGTGTATCCCTTGATTACACCAGGTCTTTCTTGAAAGACTTCATGATATTAATGTAGAAGATCATATAATTGCTTTCTTTGGTGTTGTTGCAAATATTCAAATTCTTGCACCTTTTTATATACCATATCTTCAGGGTTTAAGACTGGTTGCAAGTAATTAATTTGGTAATACCGTGCAGGTTTGCTATGTATCCACTTTATTTGCAGCTTTCGTCCCTGACAATACTTTCCATGGGTACTGTATTCCCTGAGAAGATTCTATTGATGTTTCTGATCCGTTATTGTAAAACTGGCACGGCCTAGAGAAAAATCGATATGCCAATTTCTCTCTCTAAATTCATCTATACCCAGGATACAGTCCTCAAGCAATTTTTCTATTACAAGGAACGTGCAATTTATAGCTACATTTCCTATATCTAAGTGGAGTTGAGTCTGCACTTTAACCTGAGAAGACTTATGACCAGTAGGGCCTACAATTCTACAACATTGAACAGGAAAAATCGTGGATTTGCTTTCTGAAGTATTCTTTGAAATAACTTCTCAGAAACGACATTTACTGCTGCTCCTGTATCTAAAGTAACTTGCACAGAAATGCCTTCAATTGCCGCCTGAATTTTCGCAACAGGTTCAGTGATATGTTCCTCTTCTATTAATAATCTGCCATCATTGTACCGAAAAAAATTGACGCTTGGAATTTCGCCCCTGAAAACTTCCTCGACCGCACCGTCGGGGCTTCTGACAGTCGAGTTTAGTTTGACGATTGTCCATTATTAGTAGATGTCTGCTCCGTTACGTCAGTTATTATTGGTCGTTGATTTCTCCATTCATTTGCATTATCATTTGGTACCCAACCTGAAGTTTGTGGTTGGTTGTGATATTCTTGGGTTGGGTGCTGATATCGGCGTTTTTGCTGATAATTCCCTTCTTGATAGTATCCTTTCCTCTTCTTATTATTCTTCCTCCATTTCCGTTGATATGTTTGTTCACATTGTTGGTCATGATTACACTGGTCGGGATTTTCGTTACCAAATTTCACGTTTTTCTGGAAATAATTCACCTGTGGGTTTGGTGAATTGTGAGCAAAAGGTTTGTTTCCATACTGTTTGTTGTTACTATTGTATTTGTTAGGTTGGTAACTTGGTTGGTTATAGCGCACACGTGATTCTTCGAACAGAATGTCTATTGAATCCAATGTGGCTAGAAAATCTTCCACATGTTGTTCAGGCACCTGTAGAAGTTTTTCTTTAACTTCAAGTGGAAGTTTGCCCTTTAATATTCGAATGATGTCCTGCGTCGGGATTGGTTCATTCCAGTATTTGCTTTTATTTATATACTTTTCGAAATAACTTGCTGTGACAGTGCGAGAAAGAGAGAGAGAGAGACAAAGATATTGTTTATTACTCTGTGGCGGTCAGCGCCCACATAATTCTTCTTAGGAGATAGAGTTTTTGTTCTTCTTAAGAAAGTAAAATTTGACTCGAGGAGAGCCATTCTTGTGATGTAAAAATCGACACCATTGCGAGTTTTTGATTCACATTGTAAAATATATGTGTATATGGAAGGAAATCAGTTAATAGGAAAATAAAATATTGTTCATTTCAAGAAGGTACGTGTTATTATACACCAAGCGTATACTTCTATTGTGATTTAATAATAAATACCAGCTTGAGAACAGTTCCGACGGGAGCGTTCAGTTCTAGTGAAATAATTTGATATTTTCTTCGGAAAAGAAGTCACTTCATGGATCATTCAAATCCACAATAGTACCTGGACATTTCTCAGAAGTGAAAGCAATCTGATTGCTTTGCAACAGAGCCCCGAAGAATATTTCTCCGTACTTTGGTTACCACTTTCAGCTCAACACGGTATCTGCAGCATCTGGAGCAGATTTCTACAACAGCGGAAGCGTGTAATCGCTATCAGTTTCACACATCGCCCTGCCTGATACATCATAAGGCGCAGCATAGAAATATGACCAACAAAAGCAAATGATATTATTAAAATATTTATTTATTGATTTTATTTTATTTTATTTTAATTTTAGTAATGACCATTTTAACTATAGGATAAAGGCCATGAAGACGACACCTAGAGTCACACGATCGCCTGAACCCGAGTGAGCTCACACTGCAGGGCGGCGCCGTGGTGTGGACGCACGACGGCCGTGTGGCGGGCTCCAGCAGCGGTGAACTAAGTGCGCAGCCCTGCGTACGTAGCCATGTATATTCATTGAAGTGTCCGCTGCGATGGCTACAAAAAATGCGGGATGGAGCTCCGAAGCCGCATTGCGATAGTGCAACCCTGGCATTGAGGGTCATCATAATACACTCCTGGAAATTGAAATAAGAACACCGTGAATTCATTGTCCCAGGAAGGGGAAACTTTATTGACACATTCCTGGGGTCAGATACATCACATGATCACACTGACAGAACCACAGGCACATAGACACAGGCAACAGAGCATGCACAATGTCGGCACTAGTACAGTGTATATCCACCTTTTGCAGCAATGCAGGCTGCTATTCTCCCATGGAGACGATCGTAGAGATGCTGGATGTAGTCCTGTGGAACGGCTTGCCATGCCATTTCCACCTGGCGCCTCAGTTGGACCAGCGTTCGTGCTGGACGTGCAGACCGCGTGAGACGACGCTTCATCCAGTCCCAAACATGCTCAATGGGGGACAGATCCGGAGATCTTGCTGGCCAGGGTAGTTGACTTACACCTTCTAGAGCACGTTGGGTGGCACGGGATACATGCGGACGTGCATTGTCCTGTTGGAACAGCAAGTTCCCTTGCCGGTCTAGGAATGGTAGAACGATGGGTTCGATGACGGTTTGGATGTACCGTGCACTATTCAATGTCCCCTCGACGATCACCAGTGGTGTACGGCCAGTGTAGGAGATCGCTCCCCACACCATGATGCCGGGTGTTGGCCCTGTGTGCCTCGGTCGTATGCAGTCCTGATTGTGGCGCTCACCTGCACGGCGCCAAACACGCATACGACCATCTTTGGCACCAAGGCAGAAGCGACTCTCATCGCTGAAGACGACACGTCTCCATTCGTCCCTCCATTCACGCCTGTCGCGACACCACTGGAGGCGGGCTGCAAGATGTTGGGGCGTGAGCGGAAGACGGCCTAACGGTGTGCGGGACCGTAGCCCAGCTTCATGGAGACGGTTGCGAATGGTCCTCGCCGATACCCCAGGAGCAACAGCAGTGTCCCTAATATGCTGGGAAGTGGCGGTACGGTCCCCTACGGCACTGCGTAGGATCCTACGGTCTTGGCGTGCATCCGTGCGTCGCTGCGGTCCGGTCCCTGGTCGACGGGCACGTGCACCTTCCGCCGACCACTGGCGACAACATCGATGTACTGTGGAGACCTCACGCGCCACGTGTTGAGCAATTCGGCGGTACGTCCACCCGGCCTCCCGCATGCCCACTATACGCCCTCGCTCAAAGTCCGTCAACTGCACATACGGTTCACGTCCACGCTGTCGCGGCATGCTACCAGTGTTAAAGACTGCGATGGAGCTCCGTATGCCACGGCAAACTGGCTGACACTGACGGCGGCGGTGCACAAATGCTGCGCAGCTAGCGCCATTCGACGGCCAACACCGCGGTTCCTGGTGTGTCCGCTGTGCCGTGCGTGTGATCATTGCTTGTACAGCCCTCTCGCAGTGTCCGGAGCAAGTATGGTGGGTCTGACACACCGGTGTCAATGTGTTCTTTTTTCCATTTCCAGGAGTGTATGTGAATGACTTTGATATCTTTTTAAGTAGAACTATGACGTTCCTAGTCCAGCGCTTATGCACCCTTCTGCAGTAGTAGTAAACTGTTCAGGATTTTTTTTTTTTGTATGAGCAAACAAATTAAAATTATAGGCAATGGATAGTGTTCTGTACATGTCGCACGCAATTAGTCAATTATCCATAAAAAAACAAAAACATATGCTTAAGGACCCACTATGATTGCAGTTTCAGTCTTAACCTGTAGGTGTGATTGTAACTGCAAACTCTTACGTGACTACCACAAGGCCAGGGATAGGGAGGATAACAATTTGTATCCTGTTTGCATCAAGGCATGCTAACGGAGGAAGTTCGGTTAAAAGACACCAAGGTCACTTTCAAACAAAATAGTAACTGGAACTTCAAGAGAGTAACTGCTTATATTTTAAAATAATAATACCGTACGACAGTAAAAGGGATAACAGCGGACAGCTACGGAGGCTGACAGGGAGGCAGGCAGGCCGACACGGCTACCTGGTCCACCCTAACAGCTCGGCTGTGGGATGGACGGGGGTGACCCACCGTACTGCGTCGCAGCGGGCAGGAGACACGAAACAGCCGCTGGGCTGACACCAACCATCTCAGGAGTCCTGCCCCCTTTCTCTCTCTCTCTCTCTCCACTGTGAGTTGATTCTCCTCCCAAACAAACTAGTGCTGAATGCAGAAAATTTCCTACAATTGATACCATCAGAAAGCACAATCGGAAAAAAGGATAAACGCAGGATAAAGTCAGTGACATATTATGGTGCTCCTCTATGCTAGGGTTGCATTAACGTTCTATACAGGGTGTTACAAAAAGGTGCGGCCAAACTTTCAGGAAACATTCCTCACACACAAAGAAAGAAAATATGTTATGTGGACATGTGTCCGGAAACGCTTACTTTCCGTGTTACAGCTCATTCTAGTTTCTTCCACCTACGCTCAATGGAGCACGTTATCATGATTTCATACGGGATACTCTACCTGTGCTGCTAGAACATGTGCCTTTACAAGTACGACACAACATGTGGTTAATGCACGTGGGAGCTCCTGCACATTTCAGTCCAAGTGTTCGTACGCTTCTCAAGAATTCGGTGACCGATGGATTGGCAGAGGCGGACCAATTCCATGGCCTCCACGCTCTCCTGACCTCAACTCTCTTGACTTTCATTTATGGAGGCATTTGAAAGCTCTTGTCTACGCAACCCCGGTACCAAATGTAGAGACTCTTCGTGCTCGTATTGTGGACGGCTGTGATACAATACGCCATTCTCCAGGGCTGCATCAGCGCATCTGGGATTCCATGCGACGGAGGGTGGATGCACGCATCCTCGCTAACTGAGGACATTTTGAACATTTCCTGTAACAAAGTGTTTGAAGTCACGCTGGTACGTTCTGTCGCTGTGTGTTTCCATTCCATGATTAATGTGATTTGAAGAGAAGTAATAAAATGTGCTCTAACATGGAAAGTAAGCGTTTCCGGACACATGTCCACATAACATATTTTCTTTCTTTGTGTTTGAGGAATGTTTCCTGAAAGTTTGGCCGTACCTTTTCGTAACACCCTGTATAGTGTGGCATTGGAGCTTCATCTCGCATTTTTCATACACATCTCAGCAGATACTGGGGAGGCGTGCTTCAATATCAGTGATAACAAATTCTAGAACAAACTGCATTATGATTGCCGGGAAGCATAATGACGTCAATGAGACGTCGAAAACAGTTGGGCGGAACTTCCGCAATTGTCAAACCACGTAAAATTTTGGAAAAACCAGTGAAAGTACGAACATGGGTGGAAAATACGTAAAATTTGTGAAATAGGGAAAGTTTGGAAAAATATGAAAAATTGTGGAAGAATGAGAGTGCATACATATCTGCCTAGGTGTCGTCTCTGCTCGTGTCTCGAATAACGTAACAGTAAATTGGTATTAACAAATAGATCTCATGAGATGTGACTTAACGTAACTTGAAACAGACACAGCCTGTTCCTCTCCCTGTGCTGCTCCAGAGTAACCCTCTCATTCAGGTGGAAGGGGCGTTTGATCCTCATTTGTCCTGAGGGGAGGTGATGAGAGGGGAAGATGGTTAGGAGGGGAGGGGATAGTAATTCCCCTGAGTAACCTTGATCAATTTCCGATGGTTTCCCAGGCGACAGAGGGGAGGGAGTAGGGTCACCAAAGACCGCAAGTAGGTAAGCTGCCGCCAGATGTCTTCATAAGTAACCTTGAGGTATGATCGCTACCTGACCCAGAGTGCCCGCTGATACCCTACTGTCTTCTGACGCAGGAAGTCTTAGGCTGCCACTGCTAATGACATTTATCCAGAATTAAAGGGTGGCTAAGGTCGGATTCGTTTCAGTCAACACACGCAACTCGGTGTCGTAACTGCAGCATCTACACGCCGCTGCCACGTCTTAAGCCTCAGTTTAGTTCTTTTTATAGTTACCTACTAGATTTTTTATTAATTGTGGCGGGCCAGAGTTTCTGAAACTATGTATATTTTTGTTGTTTCTGAAGCTGGACTATGACGAAGTCAATTGTAAAGAATCCTAACGTGGCGACTTATCTGTGTCTGTATTGAAAAAAAAAGAAAAGAAAAAAAGAAAACAGTAGACCACTTTCCCATTACTGGTATTTATCGCTGTGCACTTGCAAATATCTGCTTCTATTGGTGAAAGTTGTAGGTTTGGCCGCGTTAGTACATTGGTCTAAAGACATTTTTCCAATTCTGTATGCATTATGACAAAAGAAAAAAATGGTAGAACCCAGTACATAAGAAGTGTATATGGAATTTGAAACAAAGATAATGTGTCCAAAATTTGAAAGTGAACGTTGGACACCGTTATTGATAATGGTATTGTTATTGTTAAAGGAAGTCTAATCGATACACGTTGAAAAATTTTTGTTTAAAAAAATAGTGACAAATACGTTCGGTCATGAAAATACGTCGAGGAATTCACTACTAGAGGCAAAGAGACAAAGATACTATTTTGGCTTTATTTGTGAACTGTGGGTGCCTGCATGAGATCTGTGTCGGTATTTATCAAAGTAAATTATTTTTACTAACGACTCTGTGTCAAAACATCGACAGACGTATCTTGATCTGTGTTTATGATAACGTAGAACTATTACCAATTTCATTAGATCCATCTGCAGCTGTCATTTAGTTATAAATTAACTGCTTTCATGGTTTACACGTACACTGTGAAACAAAAATATGTTCCCTGTCTTTTCTCGATTTTCGTTATCATTTACTGAGCTGTTTTCCTCCGACGTATAGGCCTATTCCTATTATTTCAAGTGCAATACAGATCGTTATGAGGCAAAGGCTATCTTACTTTCTCAGCGTTTTGCAACTTTTGTGTTCTTACCCACAAACATAAGTATTATGTATGAAATCTTAGATCCCCACTTTAGAGTTTAATCCAAAAGAGCATATGACTTTGCAGAAGCACTGGTAAACAAAACTGGCATTCTGTATTTTGCAAAATATTGCTTCTTAGTTCGTTGCCGTCTCACATCGGGCACTTTATTGCCTTATCTAATCGCCTCGACCATTTTCATGCATACGGTTTAAACTGTTTTGATTTTTATAACCAGGATGGCGGTAACTGTACGACATCTACATCTAAATCTACATATATACTCCGCTAGCCACCAAGCGGTGTGTGGCGAAGGGCACAATTCGCGCGAAAGTCATACTCCCCCCCCCCCCCCCCCCTCTCACCCAACTCTTCCACTCGCGGATCGCGCGAGGGAAAAACGACTGTCTGAACGCCTAATAATATATGCTCTACATCCTCGGTGAAGATTGGATTTCGGAATTTAGTGAGCAGCCCATTCTGTTCAATGCGTCGTCTATCTGCAAGTGTGTTCCACTTCAAACTTTCTATGAGATTTGTAACGCTCTCGCGATGGCTAAATGTACCAGTCACGAATCTTGCCGCTCTTCTTTGGACCTTCTTAATCTCTTGAATCAGACCCAACTGGTAACGGTCCCATACAGACGAACAATACTCTAAGACACGAACTAACGTATTGTAAGCTATTTCCTTTGTTGAAGGACTGCATCGCTCCAGGAGTCTACCAATAAACCGCAATCTAGAGTTCGCCTTACCCGTTACCTGTGTAATCTGATCATTCCATTTGAGATCATTTCGAATTGTCACACCCAGATTCTTGACTGATGTTACCGCTTCCAAAGACTGATAATTTATTTTTTACTGATACATTAGTGGGGATTTTCGCCTTGTTATACGCAGTAGGTTACACTTGCTAATATTGAGAGATAACTGCCAGTCATTGCACCACGCATTTATTTTCTGCAAATCCTCATTGATTTCTTCGCAACTTTCTTGTGATACTACTTTCCTGTAGACTACAGTAGCATCAGCAAACAGTCTAAGGCCGAGGTCAACCTGAAGTTACTCTTGTTTCTGTTGAAGTTACCCCGTTGAGGACGACATACTGCTCCCTGTCTGTTAGAAAACTTTCTATCCAACCGTATATGTCATTGGATAGACCGTAAGCGCGCACTTTTTGTAGCAAGCGACAGTGCGGAACTGAGTCGAAGCCGCTCGAAAGTCTGACGTTTGTAACACAGCTGCTCCAGATCAATTAGCAGCAGTCGTATTGCGATGGACACAAAGAAATGAGGCGCGAATGTTAATAAATGACAGGAAACCGTTTACAAAAGCACGTATTCAATCTTTATCAAAGACACTTTGTCTCATTATGTGTCAAACAGAAGTGATGGTATAAGAGACTTTCATTTTTCTCTTACTATATAGATGATGAGAGCGGAAATTGTAAGCGCTTCCAAAAAAAAAGGAAAGTATGTCAAGAAGACGGGAAGTAAACCAAAAATTAATGGCTGTTGAGTACAGAACCATAAAGCTTGATCCAAACCTCAAAAGTTCAGTTTGGTCAGTGTTTAAGCCTGTAGCAGACGGGGATGGCAACATGATTAACAATACTTGTTGTGTGGAGCGCAATGAACTTTATTTGTGTTTCGGCGTAACGAAAGCGCCGGCACGAAGACGAAGAAAGCGAGGGCAGAGAAGGCGGCGAGAGGACGTCAGCCAATACTAAGCTGACCAGGACCGCAGCACGACAGGAGAGGCCTCTAGCCGGAGAGAATGTTAAGTGCCGCTGCTGCCAGACTCGGCCGGGCAGTACCAGACCAGGACTCGTGGACCGGGACAGGAAAAGACGGACACAGTAGACCCATATCCATTACCTGCATTGCAAATAGCGAAAGATCTTGATTGTTTGCATGCAGCCAATCGCTTGCGACACGTACTAGTAAACCAAAGTTCAGTACTGTCCGTCTACTTTATAGTAATAAAAACCATTAATGTGAGTTCCTTGAACTGTTGTATAGCTAACGGAGAAAGCAGGATCCTTTAGGCAACCTATAGGAGACGAGTAGGCAGGACCCCACAATTTGCATGCTTAAGGGTAATCTGGCACTTCCCATAATTTGCGTTATTCGTGTGTGTCTAACAAACAAGTGACATGTGTTGACCAAGATCACCTTCCCCAAATCTGCTCAGCGTAAGATTACTAACAAATGCGTGGCTTTGTGTGCACGTGATCCGAGACCTTATGAAGCTACTGGAAGTGAAGGATTTTTGGATCTGACTCAGAGATTAGTCGACACTGCAGAGACTCGCGGAATTCGCAAAACCTATTGTGCCTCGCCCCACAATTGTCTCACGAGACTCACAGAAAAAGTGAAAAATCTTACCAGGTGTAGACGTACGAAACCGGAATTTCCCTATAGTTGGAGCTAGCCGTCAGTGTAGGGCCTGTGAGACCGCGTCTGCAGCGCCATCTGCCTCCAGTAACGGCTGACTACGAATGTCAACACACAGTAACCCAAGTTCCACACATGGATATCTGTTTCAAACCCGTAAACATGTCGAGTTTTGCGCCTACGAAGTAGGATTTGCGGACACCATTGCTTTTCTGTTATCATTTGAAGAAAACACCTGCAGAATCGCATCGAATGCTTGTCGAAGATTTTGGCAAACATGCTGTTGGGAAAACACAGTGTTTCGAGTGGTTCAAAAAATTCAATCATGATGATTTTGACGTGAGAAACCACGAGCGCGGAAAACCACTGAAAAAGTTAGAAAACAACGAATTGCAGGCCTTATTGCATGAAGATGATACTTAAACTCATCCCGAACTCGCAGAGCAATTCAATGTAACGCAGAAAGCCGTTTCTCTTCGGTTGAAAGCTATGTGAGAGATGCAGAAAGTGGGAAAACGGCTTCCGCGTGAACTGAATGAACGACAGCAAGCAAATCGAAAGACCACTTGTGAAATGCTGCTCGTCAGATACAAAAGTCGTATCTCCGTCGAACAGTGACAGGTGATGAAAAATAGATCCTAAGCGTCGTAAATCATTGGTGAATCCAGGCAAACCATCGACATCCACTGAAAGACCAGATCGCTTTGGAAAGAAGACAATGGTCTGTGTTTGGTGGGATCAGAAGGGTGTCATCTACTACGAGCAGCTAAAATCTGGTGAAACCGTTAACACTGATCGCTACCAACAGAAAATGATCGATTAAAATCGAGCATCACGTGGAAAACGAGCGGAATATGGAAAAAGGCAACACAAAGTCATATTGCACCATGATAACGCCCCATCACACAAAGCAAAACGAGTCACGGAAACGATCGAGGTGTCCAGTTGGGAAAAACTAGGGCATGTGGCTTATTCTCCAGACGTGGCTCCGTCCGATTATTATCTATTTGTACCAATGGTACACGTTCTTGCTGAACAGCGCTTAAATTCGTATGAAAATGTATGGAAATGGCTCGCTGAATGGTTCGCTTCAGAAGAAGAATTATTTTTTTGGCGTGGCATTCATAGCCTGCCAAAGAGATGGGAGAAATGTATAAATAGCGATGAAGATTATTTTGAATAAAATATTGTTTATCACTTTCAAACAACAGATGTATAATTATTGCATCCAAATTACGGTTTCATACTTCTACACCTTGTAGAAAATAAATTACATCCGAAGTAATTTATTACGTGAACGGACGTGAATGCTTGGCGACACAGATATATGGATATGTAGCGCAAAGAGGATTCATTACCTGACACGTACAGTTCCTTATTTTGTTGATTGGGACCTCAGGTCACGCTTCTTCTATACGACCCGGTTTCCAGACGAGTCAAAAACAGATGAAAATATTAGAAAGGAATTTCTGAGACGATTTATCTCAAACATGTACACCAAGGTGCCAAAACTATCGCTGCTGTTCTTGCATATTCTAGACTGAATTGTTTCTGTCGCATGCTAAACACAGTGCTAAGAAGTGCGCTTAATATGCGTTTATGTCATTCAATTTCCTGCGACTGCATTTCGTTCCGACTGCAGTGAAGGAACTTGTGACATTTTGAAAGCAAAGCACCTTGTTTATAGCGTGGAGAGAACATTGGGAGCAGTCAAACAATACTCTCTGGAACACACGATTGATCAAGCTATAATCCGTGAAAGGGCACTATTAATTATTGTGTAAAGAGCTGTCTGAGAAATGAGAAACAGAGAGAATAGAAGGATTGACATCACATTGATGGACGAACTGATTTGGTTCAAATGGCTCTGAGCACTATGGGACTTGACTTCTGAGGTCATCAGTCCCCTAGAACTTAGAACTACTTAAACCTAACTAACCTAACTAACCTAAGGACATCACATATATCCATGCCCGAGGCAGCATTCGAACCTGCGACCGTAGCGGTCGCGCTGGTCCAGACTGTAGCGCCTAGAACCGCTCGGCCACCCCGGTCGGCACAAACTGATTTCTAACGGTTTGTATGCTGTTGTGTTTTTGTATTAAACTGGTATTTACTTGCATGTAAATTATTTGAAGAATTGTAAAAAAAAAAATGGTTCAAATGGCTCTGAGCACTATGGGACTCAACTGCTGAGGTCATTAGTCCCCTAGAACTTAGAACTACTTAAACCTAACTAACCTAAGGACATCACACACATCCATGCCCGAGGCAGGATTCGAACCTGCGACCGTAGCGGTCTCGCGGTTTCAGACTGCAGCGCCAGAACCGCGCGGTCACTTCGGCCGGCCCAAGAATTGTAAAGCAGGGATTTTTCTTACATCCATTCAGTGAGACTTCAAAGGAACTGGAAACGGGAAAAATCACCTACACTACACCTCCTGTTGCCTCGGAAGACGAAGCTCCTGAAACACTTAAGTAAATAATCTAAGAATAGAGAAGCTTCTGAAATAAATTTTGCGAATCCGCCTGAGAAATTATGTAGAAGAAAAGGCACATCGGGTTAACTACTTTCCTGTTGGGACCATTTCGCCACCTGAAAACCTTAGAGCTTGCAATTCAGGAACTACTACATCAATAACTTCGAGTGACGATTCACAAACAAGTGAAGTGCCGTCTACCAAAGAAAACTAAATTCGGCCGCAGAGAAGACAGTCATCTCAGGTGTATGCTTACCTAAATAATAGCTACACGTGTGGAAAGCACTGCCCAATATTCCTGCAGGGGACTTGTTGAGTTACGCCACGTGGAGCTGCTGCACCGTGCCACACAGAGGGAGGACAGGCACGGCGTTACGAGGATAGCATGACTTGTTAAACTTGGTTGTAAGTGAGTCAACGTGGTTAACCACAAATCCCATTCAGTTGACGTACAGGAATGAGGATTAAGCTAATACTTTGTTGTCAGTGGTCATTGTTATTTCTGGGTTTAGCGCCTCTTTATTTAAAGTTGCGTTAGCGTTACGTTTCTAGTAAATTTTCTGACGGGAATTTACAGCACCCGTAGTGAAACTGGGCATCGATGAATCCGGTAAACACAGTGACGATGCAGAATTCTTTTCTGTACATCTTTGGCAACAGTTTCAAAGAAGACGTCGGCACGCCCCGTTTTCCTGCCGCTCTAGCGAGCTTGTGTATCCGCGGGACTGCGTGCTGCTGGGAGTGAAGTTCTACAGCCGCCTGCGTCGCCGCTGCCAGTGCGAGGCCCCTCGCTTTGATCCGCATCGTCTCATCCGGCGCAGCCGACCACGCCGCTGGCAGGCAGGCAGCCGTCGCTCTCGGAATGCAAGCAAATCTGCGCCTGGCGACAACAGGTGGATTATGACTGTGAGCGCTACTGCAGGCAGTGTCGATACGTCGGACAGCATTTTCAACTTTTCCAGGCGATTCCCCGAGAAAAGGCGTGAAAAAGTTAAGAATATAGAAAGAAATAAGGCTGTCAAAGAAGGAGCTCGAGAAAATAGGAAGGACGAGTAAAGGGGATCAGAAGACGTACAAAGATCAACCACACAATTCGAAGGTAGGTTATCGCAAAGTATCGGGGACGTGCTTCGAGAGCTAGCAGGTGAACGCAAGCAAAAATGGACGGTCGTGTTAGTAGAAAGGTAGCAGTTGACGCGTGGGAGATCGCTCTGGTTGCCAAGAAATATACTTGTTCAGCTAAAAGTGTCGCCCATGAAACGTGATAATTCGATAGAGGAGTGTAGGGACACGAGATAACACGGGAGACTTAAAAACAGATTTCACATCTGTCCGGGACAATTAAGATACTGCAAGAACCACAGACAAATGTGTCACAGGTGGAACAAGAACGCGAGCGGGTCTCCTAGCAACACGCTGAGATTCTGCAGCAAGTTAAGGACACTCGCGGGTGTGTACGACAGTTGCAGGTTCGGTCTACTAATGGGAAGGAAGACGGACTAGGAGCGTCAGCAGCGAACAGAAGCAGAAACGAGCAGGGCCGGCAGTCGTTCCGACACTGAACCGGCAAACGTCGGTAGGTTCCCAGAGCAGACGTGTTCGTATGTCTGCCCATCACGAGCGTGCGGAACGCAAGCGGCGGGCGGCGTCACAGTAGCGGAACAATTGCCTAATTGCATACGAATTACGTGATTCGACGCGAAAGTCTCTGACGGGAACAGTGCGGCGCAGAGCTATAATAGTCCATGGGAGCAAGATCCACAGAGTATCAAACGTATTCTAATCACAACAAATACAAGAGTGAGCGCACACGTATCTCAGGACTCTTGTTTCGACCATAAACACTTTATCTCCGTGCAGAATAAAAAGTTGTCTTCAAAATATATCACTTAGCCTTCTCTAAGAACATAAACAGTACAAACAACGGCAAAGGCCTCAAGAAAAGTTTCCTTGCGTGAGATATGGCATGTCGACAAAATAATTTCAGACGATGGACCAGAGTATCGATACCAAACGTGGCAGGCGACACTTACGAGACATCGGATTGACCAAATTTGTGTGTCGCACATCAACCCAGTTTGGGGAATCTGTTGTTGTTGTTGTGGTCTTCAGTCCTGAGACGGGTTTGATGCAGCTCTCCATGCCACTCTATCCTGTGCAAGCTTCTTCATCTCCCAGTACCTACTGCAACCTACATCCTTCTGAATCTGATTAGTGTATTCATCTCTTGGTTTCCCTCTACGATTTTTACCCTCCACGCTGCCCTCCAATACTAAATTGGTGATCCCTTGATGCCTCAGAACATGTCCTACCAACCGATCCCTTCTTCTGGTCAAGTTGTGCCACAAACCTCTCTTCTCCCCAATCCTATTCAATACCTCCTCATTAGTTATGTCATCTACCCATCTAATCTTCAGCATTCTTCCGTATCACCACATTTCGAAAGCATCTATTCTCTTCTTGTCCAAACTATTTATCGTCCATGTTTCACTTCCATACATGGCCACACTCCATACAAATACTTTCAGAAATGACTTCCTGATACTTAAATCTATATTCAATGTTAACAAACTTCTCTTCTTCAGAAACGCTTCCCACTGCCAGTTTACATTTTATATCCTCTCTACTTCGACCATTATCAGTTATTTTGCTCCCCAAATAGCAAAACACCTTTACTACATTAAGTGTCTCATTTCCTAATCTAATTCCTTCAGCATCACCCGACTTAATTCGACTACATTCCATTATCCTCGTTTTGCTTCTGTTGATGTTCATCTTATATCCTCCTTTCAAGACACTATCCATTCCGTTCAAGTGCTCTTCCAACTCCTTTGCTGTCTCTGACAGAATTACAATGTCATCGGCAAACCTCAAAGATTTTATTACTTCTCCATGGATTTTAATATCTACTCCGAATTTTTCTTTTGTTGCCTTCACTGTTTGCTCAATATAAAGATTGAATAACATCGGGGAGAGGCTACAACCCTGTCTCACTCCCTTCCCAACCACTGTTTCCCTTTCATGTCCCTCGACTCTTATAACTGCCATCTGCTTTCTGTACAAATTGTAAATAGCCTTTCAATCCTGTATTTTACCCCTGCCACCTTCAGAATTTGAAAGAGAGTATCCAGTCAACATTGTCAAAAGCTTTCTCTAAGTCTACAAATGCTAGAAACGTAGATTTGCCTTTCCTTAATCTATCTTCTAAGATAAGTCGTAAGGTCAGTATTGCCTCAAGTGTTCCAATATGTCTACGGAATCCAAACTGATCTTCCCCAAGGCTGGCTTCTACTAGTTTTTCCATTCGTCTGTAAAGAATTCGCGTTAGTATTTTGCAACTGTGGCTTATTAAACTGATTGTTCGGTAATTTTCACATTTTTTAACACCTGCTTTCTTTGGGATTGGAATTATTAAATTCTTCTTGAAGTCTGAGGGTATTTCGCCTATCTCATACATCTTGCTCAACAGATGGTAGAGTTTCGTCCGGACTGGCTCTCCCAAGGCCATCAGTAGTTCTAATGGAATGTTGTCTACTTCCGGGGCCTTGTTTCGACTGAGGTCTTTCAGCGCTCTGTTTAACTCTACACGCAGTACCATATCGCCCATTTCATCTTAATCTACATCCTCTTCCATTTCCATAATATTGTCCTCAAGTACATCGCCCTTGTATAGACTCTCTATATACCCCTTTCACCTTTCTGCTTTCCCTTCTTTGCTTAGAACTGGGTTTCCATCTGAGCACTTGATATTCATACAAGTGGTTCTCTTTTCTCCAAAGGTCTCTTTAATTTTCCTGTAGGCAGTATCTATCTTACCCCTAGTGAGATAAGCCTCTACATCCTTACATTTGTCCTCTAGCCATCCCTGCTTAGCCATTTTGCACTTCTTGTCAATCTTATTTTTGAGACGTTTCTATTCCTTTTTGCCTGCTTGATTTACTATATTTTTATATTTTCTCCTTTCATCAATTAAATTCAATATTTTTTTCTGTTACCCAAGTATTTCTACTAGACCTGGTCTTTTTACCTACTTGATCCTCTGCTGCCTTCCCTTTTCATCTCTCAAAGCTACCCATTCTTCTTCTACTGTATTTCTTTCCCTCATTCTTGTCAATCGTTCCCTAATACTCTCTCTGAAACTCTGTACAACCTCTGGTTCTCTCAGTTTATCCAGGTCCCATCTCCTTAAGTTCCCAACTTTTTGCAGTTTCTCCAGTTTTAATCTGCAGTTATTGACCAATAGATTGTGGTCAGAGTCCACATCTGCTCCTGGAAATGTCTTACAATTTAAAACCTGGTTCCTAAATCTCTGCCTTAGCATTATATAATCTGTCTGAAACCTGTCAGTATCTTCTAAGCGCTGCAGCCCGGAACCGCGCGACTGCTACGGTCGCAGGTTCGAATCCTGCCTCGGGCATGGATGTGTGTGATGTCCTTAGGTTAGTTAGGTTTAGTAGTTCTAAGTTCTAGGGGACCGATGACCTCAGATGTTAAGTCCCATAGTGCTCAGAGCCAGGCAGCCTGTCAGTATCACCAGGCTTCTTCCATCTCTATAACCTAATTTCATGATTCTTGAACCAAGTGTTAGCTATGATTACGTCATTCTCTGTGCAGATTTCTACCAGGCGGCTTCCTCTTTCATTTCTTAGCCCCAATCCATATACACCTACAACGTTTCCTTGTCTCCCTTTTCCTATACCGAATTACAGTCACCCATCACTATTAAATTTTCGTCTCCCTTCACTATCTGAATAATTTCTTTGATTTCATCATACATTTCTTCAATTTCTTCGTCATCTGCAGAGCTAGTTGGCATATAAACTTGTACTACTGTAGTAGGCGTGGGCTTCGTGTCTATCGTGGCCACAATAATGCGTTCACTGTGCTGTTTGTAGTAGCTTACCTGCACTCCTATTTTCCTGTTCATTATTAAGACTACTCCTGCATTACCCTTATTTGATTTTGTATTTATGATCCTGTATTCGCCTGAC
This sequence comes from Schistocerca americana, assembly GCF_021461395.2. Taxonomy (NCBI): domain Eukaryota; kingdom Metazoa; phylum Arthropoda; class Insecta; order Orthoptera; family Acrididae; genus Schistocerca; species Schistocerca americana. The sequence continues at coordinate 25,812,251 of NC_060122.1, read as the reverse complement.
CAAAACTCTTGTTCCTCCTGCCCACTATATCTAGCTTTAACGTATCCATTTCCCTTTTTAAATTTTCTAATCTACCTGCCCGATTAAGGGATTTGACATTCCACGCTCCGATCCGTAGAACGCCAGTTTTCTTTCTACTGATAACGACGTGCTCCTGAGTAGTCCCCGCCCGTAGATCCGAATGGGGGATTACTTTACCTCCGGAATATTTTACCTAAGAGGACGCCATCATCATTTAATCATACAGTAAAGCTGCATGCCCTCGGGAAAAATTACGGCTGTAGTTTCCCCTTCCTTTCAGCCGTTCGCAGTACCAGCACAGCAAGACCGTTTTGGTTAGTGTTACAAGGCCAGATCAGTCAGTCATCCAGACTGTTGCCCCTGCAACTACTGAAAAGGCTGCTGCCCCTCTTCAGGAACCACACGTTTGTCTGGCCTGTCAAAAGATACCCGTTGTGGTTGCACCTACGGTACGGCTATTTGTATCATCGTGGAACGTGAACTTTTGGTCAAATCGTTTCACCTCTCCAACAAACATAAGCAATTGCGTCACAGGTGTTTACTGTCTACATTACACATTAAAAGAATTGCTCACCCAAATGTCGTAGAACTTGAGACATTAAAGTTAAGAAAGTTGATCGTCGTCCACCACGGCAGCCACATGGAACATTTCATAGAATGAGGAAGACGTTGACAGGCGGCATGTTTATTAGTTAGACTGAATAGTTTTAGGTAGGATGTACCAGAACATAAGCTTCAGCTTGGTAGTTAAGAGTTGAGGTTTTCTAAATATACCAGATTGTTTATGTTTCAAAACTTGGTAATCTTTCCGCTGACATTGTCGCTGATGTTCCTTTCTGCGTTACTGCTTTTGTCCATGGCACTGACACATTGTGCCTTCGTTTCTCGGACCCTACTTTTGCTGATAGGCGAGAAATATGTGGATACCTGACACCTCAGTACATGTCTGAGGAGGTGATGCCTTCTCTCTCTCTCTCTCTCTCTCTCTCTCTCACTCTATACAGGTGACGTTTATTACACGCTCAGTGCAGGGTGTCACGTGATCTTGCTTCGCGTAACGAAAGTGGAAAACGAAAAGACAAACAGACTGACAACGAGGAGGAACGAAACGGTTTGTTTCTTAAACAAGGAGCAGTATTTACTTTGTGATAAAAATTAACTCCATAGAGCTTGTGAAAACTGATTGCTGTGCTTATCGTATTGAGATGGAAATCTGGGGATTCAGGTGATGTAGTTTTGTGAATTTCAGAAGCAAAAGGAAAAGAAAGGGAAGAAAAAACAGCCATGGAAATGAAATGGACAGGATTTGCGTCACAAATAGACACTACAATGCTGTAACCATAGGACAGACAAACCAAGAAACAGGATATATCCAGCTTACTGCTAATTACTGAGAGAGGACGAGACATTCTCTCTGATTTTACACCCAAGACATCATTTTCGTTGGACGACAGGAAGTTATGAACATGAGCAGGCATTGATGGGAGCGTGTACGTGGGATCTTGATGGTGGCTCTCCTTTGAAAAGTGTTTTCTGGAGTTGAGAACAAGCAGGTAGGTTGGTCATTTAACAGTAAATCTTGTAGTGGACATTTGGCGCTTGGAACCCACGTGCAGCTATGAGGGAAAGGAACGTCTCGAAGCACTTACTGGGGACAGAATGCTCGTCCCAAGGTGTGCAGACAATGCTTTTGGCCAAAGAGGCGGAAAAGTTGCATACCTGGATCTACCTGTTAGGCGCCTCTGGCAACGGCGGTGGCAGGGCTGTGAGAGAAATGGAGGTCGCCTGGCCAAGGCATATCGACAGTGTTGTAAGCGACAGGGATGGTGGCCATAAAAATTCGCGAGTTTCTGTGTTCACCCTGGACCAGAAGCGCTCGGGTGGTGTTGTCTCTGCCGAGTTTTTGGGAAGTCTCAGGTCTTTGAAACAATTTTGGAATTGAATGCAACATTTATGGCTGCTCTGGAATGGTCTATGTTGTAACACAAAAACACTTCTCTTAGTTTAGCTGAGACTCCTGGTTGCACATGCTGCAACATTTGGGCCGTCCAGATAATGATCTGTATAATAAGTGCGTTGTTCACTTTAGGGCTAAACGGAAACTAAAACCAAACTACCTAAATTGGCCGTGGGAAGAAACAAGTCGGGAGCGCAACATCTTCTCCTCCGTGCATTTGGGCCGTCCAGATAATGATCTGTATAATAAATGCGTTGTTCACTTTAGGGCTAAACGGAAACTAAAACCAAACTACCTAAATTGGCCGTGGGAAGAAACAAGTCGGGAGCGCAACATCTTCTCTTCCGTGCATGCGAATTTGTGAGTCAGGGATTGGCTGCTTCTCCAGAAAAAAGAAGAATATTGTTAACTACGATTATGATTGGCCGATGGGTAGAGCAGATGAGTTAGAGGTGAGATATGTAGCTCGTGGAGTCGTGTGGGAGCAGATGTGTGAGTGCTTTTGTGGAGTAGTGAGGAGAGGAGAAAAGAGGTCTTCGGATTCAGACTCTGGTCTGGAGAGGATTGTGGCCTTGGCTCTTGTTATGAGTGGGCTGCACTTGAGACACTTGTCCTGAGCATGGCTTCGCCCTGGCACTTGTGTTGACTGGTGAGCCGTGTTGAGCACTTAGCTGTACCGACAGTTTAGGCCTCAGTCATCTCGGACAACTCGCTACGCTGAGGGCAATCTTATTCATGTCAGGTCTTCTGCCTTGACGTTTGATCCTCTCGTGCGCACTGCCTTACAAGTGAGTCAGCTGGTCCATGCTGTGACTGGCGAATGGAAGCCAGTCGAGGGTTCTATTAGAGAATAATTGCGATCGATATAACGGATCGCCAACCGCGACTTTGCATATTTCGTGCCCGCTTTAACGAATTACAGGCGGCACATATGCTGCTATGCAGATGACTGAACCACGACCATCATCTGAACCAGCACTACACATAGAGAAAAGCGTAAAGTATTGCCGCTCCGGCTTGTCAGCGCAATCAGAATCACAGTCTCACCACTTTTTCTCAGCTGCACCAATGTAATATAACTTCTGTGTAGAACCAAACCATCGAAGACTACTCACCGTTAGACAATTTCAGATTGTGTTATCTATGTTCTGAGGTAGAGTAAGTAGTTTAATCACGCAGATCTTAGTGTTTGCCAACCAGTCACCAACCAATGAATGTTAACTATTTGTTGCATCTATTTATGTTGCCAGTAGTTCATGATTAATTTGTCATCACGCTTAACTTGTACTGTTCGTCGTATTTTATGAACAATAAACTTGTGCCTTAATTTCTAAAAGATCAATCCTGTGTTGGTATATTAATCAACCATCAATAATTGACTACAATAATGACAAGGCCACCATTTAATAAAGTCGTTCCAGCAGTCTGATAAATGTGATAACCTCTAATGTAGCCACAGTCGGAGGGCAAAATCAATTTAGCAAGTGCATGGGCCAGGTAGTCAAGTGGAAGCTTCCTAGTTAAAGTGATTGCTGTCAGGGCATAAACACGCAGTTGCCCTAGACTTTCAAATCATACCGCAAGTCCAGTGTAGCCTTGCACTGCGTATTTCTGGTTAGTAGGTTAGAGCAGAATGTTGAGTAGACCCATCCAGGGTATTTCATGCGCTATCCGGTGCATCCACCAGTCAATAATTAAAACTTCGGGTCGTGGTTAGTGATCACATGACGAAATTCTCACGCATGCTCAATCAGAGCACCCACTAGGGGAGAAATATACGAGTAGATAAGAGTACACTGCCATAAGGTAACGAGCGCCGAACAAGCAAGCGAGCAGCGCAGGCAAGTATGCACAACACGACCGGTTTCAGGAAAGCTATATTCTCATTTTCAGGTGTACACATTTACTGAAACAAGGGAGAAAATATAGTAGAAGTCAGCGTAATATACAAGGAATTGTAAAAAAGTAACTACCGATGGCAATTCACTTACAAACATAACCGATCGGGTTAGTAGGCTTAGAAAAGAGGGAACCCAGAAAGACAAATGAAAAGAACGGGGGGCCTCAAACTAAGTGAGTGAACCGAACAAATGTTGAAAGCAGTAAAATCGAACAATAGAACGAAGAACTCGCGTGGTCAGCTGCAAGGTGGTCGTACGGAGTGGACGCCAGAGAGCTCTGGTGGAACAGGCGGACGTGACGGTGTAGTGCAAGCGAGCAGTGTGCGCGAGAGGTAAACCAGAGGCCGGTATGAGTGCCCAGAAAGAAGAGCCATCATTTGACGGGAAAGGGAAATGAAGAATTACGACAGCTGAACAGATCGAACGCTCACAAATTCGAGGGTTGCCCAGAAAGTAACGCACCTATTTTTTTTTTCTTCAATAATTCTTTACTGAACATAATGAGAATTCCACACACGAAAGAATGGTGTTTCATGTATACACCCTATTTTTCCATATAATCTCCATCCCGTCCTATGGCGTTGTTCCAGCGAGAAAAAAGGGCGTGTATGCCGTGTCTGTACCAATCCTTGTCCTGGTGGCGGAGCCATTGCTTCACTGTGTGAATCACTTCCTCATCGCCGGCCGGTGTGGCCGAGCGGTTCTAGGCGCTTCAGTCGGGTAACCGTGATAGTGTTACGGAGATGTTTAATAAACTGAAGTGGCAGACTCTGCAAGAGAGGCGCTCTGCATCGCGGTGTAGCTTGCTCGCCAGGTTTCGAGAGGGTGCGTTTCTGGATGAGGTATCGAATATATTGTTTCCCCCTACTTATACCTCCCGAGGAGATCACGAATGTAAAATTAGAGAGATTAGAGCGCGCACGGAGGCTTTCAGACAGTCGTTCTTCCCGCGAACCACACGCGACTGGAACAGGAAAGGGAGGTGATGACAGTGGCACGTAAAGTGCCCTCCGCCACACACCGTTGGGTGGCTTGCGGAGTATAAATGTAGATGTAGATGTAGATGTAGAACCGCGTGACTGCTACGGTCGCAGGTTCGAATCCTACTTCGGGCATGGATGTGTGTGATGTTCTTAGGTTAGTTAGGTTTAAGTAGTTCTAAGTTCTAGGGGACTGATGACCTCAAATATTAAGTCCCATAGTGCTCAGAGCCATTTGAACCATTTTTTCACCTCCTCATCGTCCTCAAAATGTCTTCCCCCTCAGCATCTAAACGCTGCAACAGATCAAGGCAGGCAAATGTTTTTCTGTCCGATTTGTGATGCACTGTTAGACACGGCGGGACCCATCTTGCACACACTTTTGAATATGCAAGAGTGCGGGTAATTTGCAACCGCACTTCCTTTGCCGATTGACAGATGCAGCGCCAAGTGCCGAGTCGTAATGCGTCTGTCCCTGCGAATGGCAACATCAGCTCCGTGCAACATGCCAGGTGTGACAGCCGTGGATGGTCTCCCCAGCCGCTGCAGATTGTGGCGCTCCGCCAAACCGCCTTTTGGTGACCTCAGCCTCCGTGCCCAGCGACTTACTGTACTTCTGTCGACAACAGATACTCCATAGACTTTGTACAAGCATTTGTGAATGTTCCCCACGGTTTCTTTCTCTGCAGTGGGGGATTCAATGACGGTACGTTGCTTTTAACGTACATCACCTACAGACGTCGTTTTGAAACTGTCCAGCAACTTCGGTATCTGTCGGAAGTGACGGAAACTCGGCGCGCTCACTCAGGAAACTTCAAATAATACATACGTAACATTTCGCATTCGTAGCATTGTTTTCGCATGGGGAAAAAAAACGCGGTGCATTATTTTCTGGGCAACCCTCGTAGTTGAATTTAAATATTAAAACTGCAATGAGGGTGAAAATACAAAAGATAACAAAAAATAGTAAAGCAGTAGTGCTTAATAAAGGGAATGATAGTACAAAAAGTGTTTAACAGTGCTAAACTGGCAACAAATTCATAGTAGTCACGCTGCATGAGGCAAATATTATAACGCTTGATGGAAAAAAACAATGTTCCTAAGGAACGTTATAAACGGCGTTGAACAAAGACAGGTAAAATTTAGTGCACAAGTGTAGCGTGTGTCGAGCATAATGATTCGTAAAAAACTATTACAAACACACTACTAACATTGACTGGAAACGATAAGCAGTCAAGACAATAAAATGGAAAGCAAAGTGAAAATGGGAAGGAGTTGAGTGAAGGGGGACTGGAGAGGGAAAGGAGCATGAAACTATCACTGGTATGGTTCAGTAAAAGTATACCGTACAATTGTCATATACAAAATTCGAACAACAATAAAACGGCAATCGGAAGACAAAAATAGTTTCGGTGATGTGCTAGGGGCGTTCAGTAAGTAATGAAAAAGACTTTCTTTCTGAAAGTAGGTTGGTTTTGTTCAGGATTCAAATGCACCTCCCAGTTCTTTTGGCTACAATCCCCTATTTTTCGACGTAATCTCCGTTCAATGCGCAGGCCCCACGCCATCTTCCTGGAAGGGCCTGCGCGCCCTCGCGGTACCTCTCTGCACTGGTCGGTGTCGGAACTGCACCAGCAACCTCCCCGTCATCCACGTACTGCTTCCTGCGGAGTGCGCCAGTCGTTGGGCCAAAGAGATGGAAGTCGCAACGTGCGATGAGGAAGAACACTCCACTGAAGTTTTGTGAGCGCCTCTCGGGCGCAAAGTCTTTTGTGCGGCCTTGCGTTGCCACGCAGAAAAATAAGTTCATTTGCATTTTTGTGGTGACCAACATACTGATACCTTTTCCGAGTGTAGCACAATACACTCCAGAGTTCATCGCTGGAGCATGAGGGAGGACACCAAAGAGAATGACCCCTTCAGAGTCGCAGAACACCGTCGCCACTACCTTAGTGACTGAGGACGTGGTTCTTAACTTCTTCTCCGGAGGGGAGACGGGGTGATGCCAATCTATGGATTGCGTTTTGTTCCTGGTTGGAAGTGGTGAACACATGTTTCCTCGCCTGTAACGATATTCGACAAAAGAGTGTCACGATCAGCCTCGTAATGAGCAAGCAATTCCTCGCAGGTGATTCTTCGTTGCTTTTTATGGTGTCCTGTTAGGTGGCGACGAATCGGGCACACCCCTCTGAGTACCCCAACTGGTGGACGAGTGTGTCAGGACTACCGACAGAGAACACCTCCAGTTGAGCAGCCAGGTGGTTTGATTCTAATCCGCCGACCACCTCGAATGAGAGCGTCAGCACGCTCGAACACTGCAGGAGCCACAGCTGTGAGCGGCCTGCCGTCACAAGGGAGGTCCGACAGGTTTGCGCGACCTTCGTTGCGATGACGACAGACGCCTCGAGCAACGGCTCACCCTGCTTTTGTTCACTGCCAGGCCTCCGTAGACATTCTGCAAGCGCCTATATGTGTCTGCCAGGCTCTTGTTTTCTGCCAAAGGAAACCCAATGACTGCTGTCTGCTTGGATCGCACCTTCGTTACAAACGCCATTTTGAAGGCTCCTTATAGCGCCGCCGCCTATTCGAACTTTATTTAACTATGAGGGCTGAAGCGGAATATTTCACGACGTGCCACAACAACCCTCGAGTTTGTTCAACCGAAACTGGTCAACAAAAAAATGTGCTGCATTACTTATAAAATGCCCCTCGATATGTCACAGTAGACGTGAAAGGAAGGGGGAAGGAGCCTATACAAACAACTTAAAACATGTGGAAACAAGATTTAAAATGTAGTAAGTAAGATGCAAGACCCCTACAGGAGATCTGAGAGATATAGGGTGAAACCTGAATTTTATTTGGAAAAGTTGTAATTGTTCAACACAACACACTGCTTTAGTGTGGTTCGTTCGTTGAGAGAGCATAACAAGCTGAGACGTGAACTTTTCAAGATTTCTAATTCCTCTAAAATGTTGCGGATGCGTCCTTTAGGTTGGAGGGTTGGAGACGAAGGATTTTCAGACTAGCATTCGTATCAAAGATGGAGAGAGAGCGGGCTTGGAATTATGGATGTCTTAATGTTCTTTGAATTATGCGTCCAGTCTATTACCTAAAGTTATTTCGAAGTTGGGGTTTTACTGTATGAGTTACATAAGTTATCCCGCTCAATGGGCTTGAGGATGACCTCGTATTCATTCTTCCTGAACTCTTTCCTATTCACTTCTTGCATGAGAATGTCTACAGCTTAAGTCGAATAACAGGTAGTGTATGCGATATATTTGATGATTCCGTGTCTTTTGTTTATCGTAATCATGTTTGCTGAGGGGAATTGCCTGACACAGTGCAAATTGGGACGCAACGAAGCCATCTCGTATTTCCGAGTGGTTTGATGAACTTCGAATGGTGCTTATAGTCTTTGTCTCCCTTCACGCTTGTACACACACTCCAGTTGTAGCACTAATTTTTACGTACACTTTCTAATGCCGTTTATAACCGTTTATATGACAGTTAGTTTTTCGCCGAGCGTTATTAGACCGGAGGTCTCCTCAAGAGTCGTGCGACGTGTTCCCCGTGGCGTGTCAGCAGGCGCTGGCGGCTTCGCTCGTGCGCTACGTAGCTGCGGCCAGCCCGGACACGCACCGCTCGTCTTGTCTTTCCCGCGGCGCCCAGCGTCGACAGAAAGCGTCGCTTCTTTTCGCGTTACAAACGAAACGGCTTTCAAAGCGGAGTTTTACGTGCCTGTTCGATGAAGCTGTCCGAGACTAGTTTCGTGCGATATTTGTATCATCGCTGTATATTAACAGTATTAACAGTAAAACTCGAAGAATAACCCGTATACTTCAGAAGTGACAGCACTGCCACCTTCCAGCTACTCAGTCGCTGTTGGATTCCTGTTTACTGTCGTGTTGTTGTTCTACGGTCAACTTGTAGTGTCGCGAGACTGTCGGTGACACTCGCTACCTGTAACAGCCGACTCAGTATATGCACAAGCCGTTTACAAAAGTTGTATTGTGTCTAAAAACAAGTGTTTGTTATGTGACTACAGAAACTGTATTTTTATCTTTTCATATAATGGCTGGTGTGGAGGAGAATGCTTGCCGGCTTTGAATGAGGCTGCGTTGTCGAATATCCAACCGTGACACGCTGAGCATCGTCGTCCTTCAGAGAAGCGTTCATATATCTTCCCCGTCTGCACAAAGAGATAATCCGTAACCTGGTGTTCATGGAACTGGTTTTGTGTTGAGTCCAGTTTATCGCGATATGTTTGTTCATTGTAATGCACAAAGTTTACAACGACAGTAAATATTTACTGAAAAATGGAAGCTAAAGAAATAGCTGCTCAGTATTCGAATATATTAACTTTTATTTACAACACTGAAATTAATGTTATCCAAAGACTATATATATATATATATATATATATATATATATATATATATATATATATATATATATATATATATATATATATATATATCACAGGCTCCCAGCAGGAGAGAAGTCCATGGGACGTACCACATAAGCTTGGTGGATTATATATGTATAAGAAGTAAGAAGAAGTTACGAGTTAATGATTTAGAACTTCGAAGTTTGCACTGCTCACCGATTAGTGAATGCTGTTAAATACGTACACTGACGAGAAAGAATGTTATGGCCACCGATCTACTTTCGATATAAACACATGGGTCACCTGGCGAGGAATGACTGCTAGTCAGACAAGCGCACGGTGCATGTAGTATCTGTCAGTGTGTAGAATAGGGATGGTACGCGATGTACCTGAATTTGAGGGCAGGCTGTGATGGCCCGGAGGCTCGGTGCGAGCATTTCGAAAACTGCGCGACTTGTCGGGCGTTCGAGCGATGCTGCGGTGTCTTCAGTACATAACGAAAGCAAGGTGAAAGCACCTCGAGACGTCGTCGATTTGGGCGGCCACCACTCAATGTTGATGTCGGACGTCGTAGGCTGGGTAGACTGATAACACACGACAGGTGGCGAACTGTGGCGGAACTAACCGCAGACGTTAATGTTGAGCAGTGTACAAACAAGTATGAACACACAGTGCACCGAACGCTCCTGCAAGTGGGCCTCCGCAGCCGTGGAGCCACGCATGTGCCAATGTTGACACCACGACATCGGCAACTAAGACTGAAATGGGCACGTGACCACCGTCAGTGGACGTTGGCGCAGTGGCAGAGCGTTGCACGGACTGACGAAGCCCGCCGCCTTTCAGCATGCTCCGTTACCTTCCAGGGTTGGTTGGTTGTTTTGGGGAAGGAGACCAGACAGCGTGGTCATCGGTCTCATCGGATTAGGGAAGGATGGGGAGGGAAGTCGGCCGTGCCCTTTCAGGGGAACCATCCCGGCATTTGCCTTGAGTGATTTAGGGAAATCACGGAAAACCTAAATCAGGATGGCCGGACGCGGGATTGAACCGTCGTCCTCCCGAATGCGAGTCCAGTGTCTAACCACTGCGCCACCTCGCTCGGTACCGTCCAGGGGAACAGCTCCTTGACACCTGCGCTGTGGGACGCAGACAAGTCGGTGGCGGCTACATTATGCTCTGTGGAACATTCACTTGGGCATAGAAGGCTCCTGTGCAGCACACCGTGACGGTCGAAGGAGTATCGTTCACTGGGTACAGACCACGCACACCCCTTCATAGCCCTCATCTTCGCCGACGGCAGAGGCATTTTTAACAAGATAACGCACCGTGTCACAAGGCCAGGAGTGTGCCGAAGTGGTTCGAGGAACACGGTGGCGAGTCAGAGTTGATGTGCTGGCCCTACATCTCTCCAGATCTGAATCTGATGGAACAAATCTCGGATGTGACTGAACGTGGCGTCAGAGCTCATCACCCCCTCCCCGGAATCTACGGGAATCAGGTGACCTGTGTGTGCAGGTGTGGTGCCAGCTCCCTCCAGCCACCTACAGTGACCTTATTGCTTCCATGACACGACACGTCGCCGCTGTTCAACTGCCAAAGTTCGACATCCAAAGGTGGTCACGATGTTCGGGGTGATCAGTGTATATATTAGAAGTTTCCCGAAATTGTCATTTCTGCTCCATTCTTCCTATTATCTTACCTTCTAAGGCTGTACAAAACCGAATCTGCAGTCTAAAACTGTGATCAGTCAGTGAAGAATTTTTCTTTGCTACGTATTGCAAACGTGGTGTTCACCACCTACGACAGGTAAGAGTTGCACAGAGGACACAGCCGTTAGATTAGAACCAGAGGGCGAGCGCCGCCTTCGCGAGTGAGACGGCACGGCTAGTGCGAGGCACAGCAGCCGGCCGCGGGTGGGTGCAGGGCGCGGCCGTATTTTTAGACCGGCCGGCGCCGGCGCTGGTGCTGCCGCTGCCCTAATGTGGCACCGGCTGCGGGTCAGCGGCGACGGCGTCGTGAGGCTCTTGAGGCCTCTTGAGGCGTCGTCAGGCATCGTGACGATGCGCCACACTGTGTCACGTCAAGTCAGACACTTCTGACGACTTCCGGTCCCTGTCTTACGCGTGTAATGCAGGGCGTGTTGGACATTTCCTAAGTTCACACTGAAATGGCGTCGCATTCCTGTGTTTTCGGCTGCACTTTTCGAAGCCAGAATGGTGGGAAATTTTATGGGATTCGTATTGAAGAATTGTATGCAGTACGAGGAGCGTTTTGCATAAACATAAACCGATTTAAGGTTCAGAATTCGCCATCAACTACACTACTGGCTATTAAAATTGCTACACCACGACGATGACGTGCTACAGACGCGAAATATAACCGACTCGAAGAAGCTGCTGCGATATGCAAATGATTAGCTTTTCAGAGCATTCACACAAGGTTGGCGCCGGTGGCGACACCTACAACGAGCTGACTTGAGGAAACTTGCCAACCGATTCCTCATACACAAACGGCAGTTGACCGGCGGTGCCTGGTGAAACGTTGTTGTGATGCCTCCTGTAAGGAGGAGAAATGCGTACCATCACGTTTCCGACAAGGTCGGATTGTAGCCTATCGCGATTGCAGTTTATCGTATCGCAACATTGATGCTCGCGTTGGTCGAGATCCGGTAACTGTTACCAGAATATGGAATCGGTGGATTCAGGAGGGTAATACGGAACGTCGTGCTGGATCCCAAAGGCCTCGTATCACTAGCAGTCGAGATGACAGGCATCTTATCCGCATGGCTGTAACGGATCGTGCAGCCACGTCTCGATCCCTGACTCAACAGACGGGGACGTTTGCAAGACAACAACCATCTGCACGAACAGTTCGACGACGTTTGCAGCAGCATGAACAATCAGCTCGGAGACCGTGGCTGCGGTTAACCTTGACGTTGCATCACAGACAGGAGCGACTGCGATGGTGTACACAACGACATACCTGTGTGCACGAATGGCAAAACGTCATCTTTCGGATGAATTCGGGTTCTGTTTACAGCATCATGATGGTCGCATCCGTGTTTGGCGACATCGCGGTGAACGCACATTGGAAGTATGTATTCGTCATCGCCATACTGGCGTATCAACCGGCGTGATGGTATCGGATGCCATTGGTTAGACGTTTCGATCACCTCTTCTTCGCATTGACGGCACTTTGAACAGTGGACATTACATTTCAAATGTGTTTCGACCCGTGGTTCCACCCTTAATTCGATCCCTGCGAAACCCTACATTTCAGCAGGATAATGCAGGACCGCATGTTGCAGGTCCTGTACGGGCCTTTCTGGATACAGAAAATGTTCGACTGCTGCCCTGGTCAGCACATTCTCCAGATCTCTCACCAACTGAAAACGTCTGGTCAATGGTAGCCGAGCAACTGGCTCGTCACAATACGCCAGTTACTACTCTTGATGAACTATGGTATCGTGTTGAAACTGCATGGGCAGCTGTACCTGTACACGCCATCCAAGCTCTGTTTGACTCAATGCCCAGGCGTATCAAGGCTGTTATTACGGCCAGAGGTGGTCGTTCTGGGTACTGATTTCTCAGGATCTATGCACCCAAATGTAATCACATGTCAGTTCTATTATAGCATATGTGTCCAATGAATACCCGTTGATCATCTGCATTTCTTCTTGGTGTAGCAATTTTAATGGCCCGTAGTGTACATCATGCAAACAAGAGTTGCGATGTTTGAACTTGAACCAATACCCGATCGAAATTGCTGCATAATGATGCGACGATAATTTGCTGATGTATCGATGTCTTTTGTCTGCAGTTGGTCAAAACACTCAAGAAAGCGACAAATCCTATTGTTGTTACATTTTGTTTAGTAGATGATCTTAAACTCTTCAAGACTATTGCAAACTGTTCTCATTCATTTGGTCGCGTTTGGTGTTCGTTACAACAAACAAAGAAATAAAACAAGAAAAGAAAAGCATAACGGGCATGGGAATATTATGGACCGGTACAGTCGTTTTTAGGGTTCCGTACCCCAAACGGTAAAAGCGGAGCCCCTCTAGGATCACTTGTTGTCCGTCTGTCAGTCTGTCTGTTAGTCTCTCCGCCCGCTACGATCCGTTTTTCTCAGGAACGGGTCGGGGCATGAAGTTGAAATTTACGTGAAAGAGGAAGGTCTACGGTTCCTTCGACGTGTAAACAATGGAAACTTCTAAGTTAATGCCCTCAAAAGATACGTCCATTTATATCACAGACTCTAATACAAACTCGCCCATCAAAACCTATATGTGAACAATCTACAAACATTTTAAGTTAGTACAGAACAGTCTGAACGTGAATCCTAAACGCACTTGTCTGTTTCGTTTTTTATTTTATGTATTTGTTTACCTTTGAACCCCGGAATTTCGTAGCTGTTTTTATAGTAGGCTAGTTACACACACACATTAGGTACAATACGTGCCCCAAATAATATTTGTAGTCTACTTTAACGGGAAGCTCAAAAGCTAAATATAGTCATCGTTCCACGTGTTGTGATCATTTAAAAAAATGGTTTAAATGGCTGTGAGCACTATGGGACTTAACTTCTGAGGTCATCAGTCCCCTGGAACTTAGAACTACTTAAACCTAACTGACCTAAGGACATCACACACATCCATGCCCGAGGCACGATTCGAACCTGCGCCCGTAGCGGTCGCGTGGTTCCAGACTGTAGCGCCCAGAACCGCTCGGCCACACCGGCCGGCGTGATCATTTACTCTTGAAAGGTAACAGTATATATAAGAGTAAATTTTGGTAACTTTCCACTTGCTGATTCAATAAATGAAAATGCCTTGACGCAACGGTGTCCAAATACTATCGATACCGTTAAAGCAGGAAAGCCTTTGCGGCAGGGCCATGTGACCATTGCTCTGTTTTTTTCAGTGACGCTGGTCAAGCAGCGTGACGTCAACTTCCACTGGTGGAAACGCAGGTCAGAGTCTCTTGTATGACAACCGGAAATTCACTGGCATCCGTGGAAGGCGGACACATATTGTATTCGCGGGCACATTAAGAGCACCGAGCTTGTGCAGTGGCTGGAAGAGACTCCGCGGCTCACCACGGGTGTTTCGAAAGGCCTTCAGCCAGCATCTCGCTAAATGGGAGAATGTGACAGAGCGTCTTTAAAGTAGAACATTTTCTCACGAGACGAGAGCCAGTCGTTAAAGTCTGACTCTAGTCGCTTCACGGCAAACACGCCGGGGTATATTGCTGAACTAATAAACGTTTCCTGAGCTCTGTAACTTTTACAACTAACCATGGAATTTGTATTAAATGACCCCGTTGTGTCAATGCTTTGCCGTTAGTGAATCATATTCTACAATCACAACTAATCTAACAAAGAGTAAAATCTCATTCTGGAATCTTGTCCATGTTCAACCCCATCATGGGTGTATTTGTTTTTCATCATCTTTCTTCATAATATTTTATACAATCTCTCACTGTGTTTTCCCAATGTTTTTGTAAGTACGTTTAATGGTCATGCATTGTGTGGTTTCACCTTCTCGCTGCATAAATACCTGTTTTCTTTAACTGAAACCACCATTCGTTTTACTATTGTCGTTTCAAAATAGTGATTTATGTAAGGTCGTTTCCTCATTGCATCAAGCCGAGTCAGTCATTTTCCACGTTTTTCACCTATGGTTCCTCAAACTTGTAGTTTATCCCATACGTTTGTGGGACACTTAACTGTGCACACTCAGTAAATATACACTAAGGTGACAAAAGTCTTGCGATTTATTTATTTATTTATTTGTCATCAGTCTTCTGATTGGTTTGATGCGGCCCGCCACGAATTCCTCTCCTGTGTCAACCATTTTATCTCAGAGTAGCATTTGCAACGTACGTCCCCAATTACTTGCTGGATGTATTCCAATCTCTATCTTCCTCTACAGCCGGCCGCTGTGGCCGAACAGTTCTAGGAACTTCAGTCTGGAACCGCGCGACCGCGACGGTCGCAGGTTCGAATCCTGCCACGGGTATGGTTGTGTGTGATGTCCATGGGTTAGTTAGGTTTAAGTAGTTCTAAGTTCTGGGGGACAGATGACCTCAGATGTTAAGTCCCACAGTGAACAGAGCCATTTGAACCATTCTGATCTTCCTCTACAGTTTTTGCCCTCTACAGCTCCCTCAAGTACCATGCAAGTCATTCCCTCATGTCTTAACAGATGTCCTATCCCTTCTCCTTATCACTTTTTCTTACGCATATTCCTTTCCGATTCTGCGCATAACCTCCTCATTCCTTACCTTACCTGTCCACCTAATTTTCAACATTCGTCTGTAGCACCACATCTCAAATGCTTCAATTCTCTTCTGTTCCGGTTTTTCCACATTCCATGTTTCACTACCATACAATGCTGTACTCTAGACGAACGTCCTCAGAAATTTCTTCCCCAAATTAAGGCCTATGTTTGATACTAGTAGACTTCTCTTGGGCAGCAATGCCCTTTTTGCCAAAGCTAGTCTACTTTTGATGTTCTCCTTGCTCCGTTCATCATTGGTTATTTTATGACAACGAAATTATTACCCCTTGCTGCATACAGGCGTTGATATAAGTCAACGGGGACAGTTCTAAATGTGTGCCCCGACCGTGAGTCGAACCCGGGATCTCCTGCTTACATGGCAGACGCTCTATCCATCTGAGCCACGGAGGTCACACAGGATAGTGCGACTGCAGGGACTTATCTCTGGCAAGCCTCCCCGTGAGACCCACATTCTCGACATGTCCGAAAGAACAGGTAATAAATATATATATATAGTTATTTTATTACCTAGGTGGCTGAATTCCTTAACTTCATTTTCTCCGTGGCCATAAATCCTGATGTTAAGTTTCTCGTTGTTCTCATTTATGCTACTTCTCATTACTTTCGACTTTCTCCGATTTACTATCAATCCATATTTTGTACTCATTAGGGTGTTCTTTGCGTTCAGCAGATCACGTAATTCTTCTTCACTTTCACTCAGGACAGCAATATCATCAGCGAATCGTATATTGATATCCTCTCACCTTGAATATCAATTCCACTCCTGAACCTTTCTTTTATTTCCATCATTGCTACTTTGATGTATAGATTGAACAGTAGGGGTGAAACACTACATCCCTGACTTACACCCTTTTTAATCCGAGCACTTCGTCCTTGGTCATCCACTCTTATTATTCGCTCTTGGCTCTTGTCTATATTCTATATTACTCGTATCTCCCTATAACTTACCCCTATTTTTCTCAGAATTTCGAACATCTTGTACCATTTTACATTATCGAACGCTTTTTCCAGGTCGACAAATCCTATGAATGTGTCTTGATTTTTATTTTGTCTTGCTTCCATTATCAACGGCAACGTCAGAACTGCCTCTCTCGCGCCTGTATCTTTTCTAAAGCCAAACTGATCGTCGTCTAGTGCATTCTCAATTTTCTTTTCCATTCTTCTGCATATTATTCTTCTCAGCAACTTGGATGCATCAGCTGTTAAGCTGATTGTGCGATAGTTCTCGCACTTGTCAGCTCTTACAGTCTTCGGAATTGTGTGGACGATATTTTTCCGAAAGTCAGATGGTATGTCGCCAGACACATACATTCTACACACCAACGTGAATAGTCGTTTTGTTGCCCCTTCCCCTAATGATTTTAGAAATTCTGATGGAATGCAATCTATCCCTTCTGCTTTATTTGAGCTTAAGTTCTCCAAAGCTCTTTTAAATTCTAATTCCAGTACTGGATCCCCCATCTCTTCTAAATCGACTTCTGTTTCCTCTTCTATCACATCATACAAATCGTCCTCCTCATAGAGGCTTTCAATGTATTCTTTCCACCTATCCGCTTTCTCCTCTGCATTTAGCTGTGGAATTCCCGTTGCACTCTTAATGTTACCAACATCGCTTTTAATGTCACCGAAGGTTGTTTTGACTTTTCTGTATGCTTAGTCTGTCCTTTCGAGAACCATTTCCTTTTCGATTTCTTCACATTTTTCCTGCACCCATTTCGTCTTAGCTTCCCTGCACTTCCTATTTATTTCATTCCTCCTGAGTTTCCTGGAACATTTTTGTACTTTCTCCTTTCATCGATCAAATGAAGTATTTCTTCTGTTACCCATGTTATCTTCGCAGTTACCCTCTTTGTTCCTATGTTTTTGTTTCCACCGTCTGTGATGGACCTTTTTAGAGATGTCCATTCCTCTTCAACTGTACCGCCTACTGAGCTATTTCTTATTGCTGTATCTATAGCCTTAGATAACTTCAACCGTTTATCGTCATTCCTTAGTACTTCCGTATCCCACTTCTTTGTGTATTGATTCTTCCTGACTAACGTCTTAAACTTCAGCCTACTCTTCATCACTACTACATTCTGATCTGAGTCTATGTCAGCTCCTAGGTACGCCTTACAATCTAGTATCTGTTTTCGGAATCTCTTTGACTACGATTTAATCTAACTGAAATCTTCCCGTATCCCCCGGCCTTTTCCAACTATAGCTCCTCCTCTTGTAATTCTTGAACAGAGTATTCGCTATTACTAACTGGAACTTGTTACAGAACTCAGTTAGTCTTTCTCCTCTCTCATTCCTTGTCCCAAGCCCATATTCTCCTGTAACCTCTTCTTCTACTCCTTCCCCTCCAACTGCATTCCTGTCTTCCATAACTATTAGATTTTCATCCGCCTTCACAAATTGTGTTACCCTTTCAATTTCCTCATACGTTTTATCGATCTGTTCATCAACAGCTTGCGACGTTGGCATATATACCCGATGTATCGTTGTCGGTGTTGGTTTATTGTTGATTATGATAAGAACAACCCGGTCACTGAACTGTTAACAGTAACACACTCTCTGCTCTACATTCCTATTCATAACGAATGCTACTCCCAATATACCATTGACATTACCCTATACTCATGTGACAAGAAATGTTTGTCGTCTTTCCATTTCACTTCACTGACCCCTACTATATCTAGGTATATCTTGAGATAGCAATATGTAAGTATACAAGTATACAAGATCATTCATGTGAAAAGGTTTCCGACGTGATTGTGGCCGCACTACGGGAATTAGACCTTGAACGCGAAATGCTAGTTGGAGCTAGACGTTTGGGACATTTCATTTCGGAAATAGTTAGGGAATTCAGTATTCCATTATACACGGTGTCTAGGGACTTCTCAGGCATTATCTCTCACCACGGGCAACGAAGCACTCACCTAACCACCGAGAGCAGCGGCGTTTGCGTGGACTTCATTGTCGGTACTTACATAGGAACAGCACTCCGTGAAGTAACCGCAGAAATCAAAGTGGAACGTGCAGAAAACGTATCCGTTAGGACAATGCCACGAAATCTGGCGATAATCGGCCTGTGGCAACAGACGAACGAAGCGAGTGCCTTTTTATAACAGCACGACATCGCCTGCAGTGCTATCGTGGGCCCGTTAACATATCGGTTGGACGCTACACAACTGGAAAATCGTGGTGTGGTCAGATGGGTCCCTGTTTCGGTCGATAAAGACTGATAGTAGGGTTCAAGTGTGGCGCAGACACCACGAAGACATGGATCGAAGTTGTCAACTAGGTCAAATCGGTGGCGGCTCCTATATGGAGTTGTGTGGTATCAAACTATTGTTGACTTGAAACGATTATATTCTGTTATCTGTCGGCCATTTGCAGCCATTCATGGACTTCATGTCCCCAAACAACAATAGAATCTTTATTGATGAAAACACGCCATGTCAAAATTCTTCGCTATTGGTTTGAAGAAAATTCTGTGCATTTCGAGCGAATGATTTGGCTACCCAGATCGTCCGACATGAATCCCGTCGACTATTTAATGGGCATTATCGAGAGGTGAGTTCCCGCACAAAATCCTGCACCCTGCATACTTTCGCAGTCGTGGACGGCTACGGAGGCGGCACGGCACAACATTTGTGTAGAGCACTTCCGACGACTCGCTGACTCGCTGCCACCTGGAGTCGCTGCACTGAGCCGGCCAAAAGTAGGTCCGACACGACACCAGCAGGCGCGCCGGGACTTTTGTAGCATCGGTGTTAATGTCTTTTCGTTCACGTAGCAGAAAACTTGGTCGTCGTACGCGTCTACGTGACACCGGACAGGCGGCATAATGATTCTCTGTTGTGCATCATCACAGACATAAGGCATAGTTCTGCCGGTAAATTGATACACTACTGGCCATTAAAATTGCTACACCACGAAGATGACGTGCTACAGACGAGAATTTAACCGACAGGAAAAAGATGCTGTGATAATCAAAAATGATTAGCTTTTCAGAGCATTCACACAACGTTGGCGCCGGTGGCGACACTTACAACGTGCTGACATGAGGAAAGTTTCCAACCGATTTCTCATACACAAACAGCAGTTGACCGGCGTTGCCTGGTGAAACGTTATTGTGATGCCTCGTGTAAGGAGGAGAAATGTGTACCATCACGTTTCCGACTTTGATAAAGGACCGATTGTAGCCTATCGCGATTGCCGTTTATCTTATCTCGACATTGCTGCTCGCGTTCGTCGAGCGCCTCCGATGGTGTACTCAATGACGGACCTGGGTGCACGAATGGCAAAACGTCATTTTTTCGGATGAATCCAGGTTCTGTTTACAGCATCATGATGGTCGCATCCGTGTTTGGTGACATCGCGGTGAACGCACAATGGAAGCGTGTATTCGTCTTCGCCATACTGGCGTATCAACCGGCGTGAAGGTATGGGGTGCCATTGGTTACACGTCTCGGTCACCTCTTGTTCGCATTGACGGCGCTTTGAAGAGTGGACGTTACATGTCAGACGTGTTACGACCTGTGGCTCTACCCTTTATTCGATCGCTGCGAAACCCTACTTTTTAGCAGCATAATCCACGACCGAATGTTGCAGGTCCTGTACGGGCCTTTCTGGATACAGAAAATGTTCGACTATTGCCCAGGCCAGCACATTCTCCAGATCTCTCACCAATTGAAAACGTTTGGTCAATGGTGGCCCTGCAACTGGCTCGTCACAATACGCCAGTCGCTACTCTTGATGAACTGTGGTGTCGTGTTGAAGCTGCATGGGCACGCCATCCAAGCTCTGACTGAATGCCCAGACGTATCAAGGCCGTTATTACGGCCAGAGGTGGTTGTTCTGGGTACTGATTTCTCAGGATCTATGCACCCAAATTGCGTGAAAATGTAATGACATGTCAGTTCTAGTTTAATATATTTGTCCAATGAAGACCCGTTTATCATCTGCATTTCTTCTTGGTGTAGCAATTTTAATGGCCAGTAGTGTAGTACGAGAGCTATTCGGAAAGTAAGGTCCGATCGATCACGAAATGGAAACCACAGTGAAAATCCGATGAAGCTTCTCACAGACCTGTTGCACAGTGTCTCTGGTATGACCGTCGATCGCATCACGCCGCTCTTGCCAGTTCTGATCGGAGAGTGAGCGCGTAAAGAAGCCTGGAATGGGGTGCGTCCCACCAAGTATGAGTGACTGTGAGAGGTTTCGCCTGATTTCATGCAGACCACACAACGAAACTGTCACGCATTTCCTCCTTCAGAATGATGCTCGGCCGCAGATTGCAGGGGCAGTGAGGTGGCTCCCGCTGCGTTTTCCGTGGGAAGTGTTTCCCCATCCAGCATAAAGCCCGGACTTTGCTTCCTCAGAGTTCCCTCTCTGCTCACATGAACCGCTGGATATGAAGGCAATATTTTGGTATAGACAGAAAGTTACAGACCAACGGAGGGAACTGGTAGCAAACACAGGCGGCTGCCGTCTGTGACGAGGTTTTTGGAAAGACTACTACAAATATCTCAGTGAGAGAAGTGACTGTGTAGAAAAGTAGTTGGAAGGTGTAGGTAACTTTTGCAGGTAAAACATTTTTGTTTTTCGCTGAGATTTCCATTTCGCAACCGATCGGACCTTACTTTTCGAACAGCCCTCGTATGTGAAAAAATTAACAAAAAAAAAAAAAAAGAATCGGGCAAATGCGAACAGGATACGCGGTCTGTGAACTATGTGTACAGACAGTTCATTTGTAGGTAGACGAGTGAGTTTAACGATATCAGAAAGTGAGACGTAAATGGCCGTAACTTTTGATTTCATCGACAACACAAAAGCTTAAAATTTTTACTCCGCGAAAAGACCGTAGACCACAGTATTTATCATAAATTTCAGCTTGACACCTCTACCCCGTCCCAAGAAACAGAGATCTTAACAGACGGAGGGACAAGCGGACAATAAAGCGATCCTATAGAGGTTTTGTTTTTACCGATTGAGGAATGGACGTTAAAAAAAGACAAGATGAAGATGAAAAAAGAAATCTCAGAAAATAAATGTAGAGATTTAACTACATTTTGCTATTTGATTTCGGAAGGAGGAGGCGAGCCATTCAGAGGTAATGAAAAACGTTGCATTACGTCCGTAAAGTTCTAGAACTGTTTGCACTTTCGCCATGAGGAGAGTACCATGTCCAGGTGAAATTTGCGATGTCCTCTACTGCAGTGTAGAAACCTCGGCGACCTTGAAACCGCGAGACTCAGACCAGGGCATGAGCTGCGTTGCAGGATCCTCACAGCTGCCAAGCTTCGGCAGACACGAAGTTTTCCACATAGGCCAGATGAAGCCCGAACAGGAGCGCAAATGATGACGTAACTTATTGGCGAAATGGCGTAACATGTGAGAGGAGCAACTATGAATTTTTCGAATATTTGCGCAATAACAGCGTAAATGTTGATAAAGTGGAGCAATGCATCGATGCCTGTATTCTTCCTCTACCAAAGTGCGCAAGTGTTGAGCCTGTACCTGTAAAATCAATGGAGGCATAATTTACTGAAGGAATGCCCATGTATTTAGTTGCATCTACAGGCTTGAATAGATTCAGACTGAATTCAAAGGGTGTAAAAACAATTATTTGGGTGCTTATGTAAAGAAGAATGACTGTGTGTAAAAGAAAAACAAATCCTATAAAGCTGTTCTTATTTATTTCCATCCTACAGTAACTTGAGCGGTGTGGAAGTAGATAGTAATAATAACGCAGTGAAAGAAAATTAACTCATGGTTTCTTATCGGAAACAATACATCTTTTCTCAAAACAGAGATTACATAAATGCAGAATGATTTGATTTATATAACGGCTACTGATCAACTGGAGTGGGGTGTGAAAACTCTTACGATACCTCCTAGTATTGTGTCGGACCTCCTCGACGTGGATTCGACTCAGAAGTCGTTGGAAGTCCCCTGCAGAAATGCTGCCTGTATAGCTGTCCGTAATTGCGGAGGTGTTGCGATGCAGGATTTTGTGCACCAACTTAGCTGTCCATTATGTCCCACAAATGTTCGGTGTGACTCATGCCGCACGATTTCGGTCGCCAGATCAGTCGCTTGGACCGCCTACAATGTACTTCAAACCAGATGTGAACAGCTGTGACCCTGTGACGTCGTGCATCGTTGTTTCAAAACATGAAGCCCTTCAATGGCTGCAAACGATCTCCAAGTAGCCAAACTTGACCATTTCCAGTTAATGGACGCCGGCCGAAGTGGCCGTGCGGTTAAAGGCGCTGCAGTCTGGAACCGCAAGACCGCTACGGTCGCAGGTTCGAATCCTGCCTCGGGCATGGATGTTTGTGATGTCCTTAGGTTAGTTCGGTTTAACTAGTTCTAAGTTCTAGGGGACTAATGACCTCAGCAGTTGAGTCCCATAGTGCTCAGAGCCAGTTAATGGACGTTTCAGTCCATTCCACGTAAGCACGGCCCACACCATTATGGAGGCGGTACCAGCTTTCACAGTCCCTTGCTGACAACTTGCGCCATTCGGCTTCGTGGGGTCTGCACCACACTCGAACCGTACCGTCATCTCTTACCAGCTGAAATCGGGACCCATCTGACCAGGCCACGGTTTAACAATCGTGTAGGGTCCAGTCGACGCGTCTCACACTGATTTCTGCGGTTATTTCACGGAGTGTTGCTTGTCTATTTGCACTGACAACTGCGCGCAAGCGCGTCTGTTCTCGGTCGTTGAGTGTAGCCGTCGGCCACGGCGCTGTCTGCAGGGGGAAATGCCTCACATCTCATACTCTCAGCACACCGTTGACTCTGTGGACTCGAAATATCGAATTCCTTTTGAATTTCATTTCCGAAGTGGAGTGTTTCATGCGTCTAGTTCCAACTACCATTCCGCATTCAGAGTCTGTTTCTTGCCGTCCTGAGGCCAAATCACCTCGGAAGCCTTTTCACATAAATTGCCTGAGTACGCATCACAGCTCCAAGCACTGCCGTTTTATACCATGTGCACGCGATATTACCGCCATGTGTACATGTGCATATTGCTATCCCATGACTTCCGTCACCTCAGTGTGCACAATATTTACAGCAGCAGAGATAAGCTGTACTGAGAGAGGAGGAACATTACTTTAATTATTCATAATATTTACTCTGTATAGGAACAAGCTGCAGCATGTGAAGAACCACGCACACCCACCCGACCATCCAGCCACCCACACACCCACACACCTACACACCCACCCACACACACACACACACACACACACACACACACACACACACACACACACATCAAGCAAATAGTTGGAGAATCGGAGGGTTCCGACCCTGTTCGCATGAATGAAGCATTTGTCGTCATGATGAAACACACCGACTTTAAGTTGCAGTGCGATGTCTTCCTCATAGATCCTCGAGCTACAGACTACAAGCTGCACCATGTCTGGAGACACATCATCAGAAAACAGACACGCGCCTTCGAGTATGAACGCCTATGAGGACACATGATTCGCACACTCAGTATGTCTCTGAGGGTACGTGCATCTACGTGGTATACATACATCTTCGATCTGAACCCTACAAACTCCACAATCTGCGAGCCATTCGCCTTGTTTTTCATCAGGCTGATGATTGGGTGTTATGCCATAATGATTATTGGTCACAAATCCGAACTTGTTGAAAACCTGAAAATTGCACCTGCATCTGCCTAGCAGATGAAACTGTGTGTGTCTATGTTAAGCAACTTGACATCAGCGAAGTTTGGTTTTGCGAACTTGTAGGTGGTGATGGTTTTATGCATCGGGCACCCAGCAGTGAGGTCATCAGAGCTCATACCCAACTAACAGAAGACAAGTGTGGTTATGAGTTGTTACAAGCATACAGTAAAATGCAGAGTAGAAAATATAATCCGCAGCCATCCTCGACTCTCTCACCCACACTGTAACAACACAGCAACAGTCAAATGCCTCAAGGCAGCGTCTGAGTAAAATTCGTAGACTATAACCACATAGCGTCGAAAATAGTGAACCAAGAAAACGAGCCTACACGATCGATTCGAAAATAAACGATGAAGAAACCACCCTACAAACACAAAAACATTCTGGCTAAGACACTACTGAGAAGACCAGAGACCACCCAGAATTTTAAAATACGAACCACATTTGATTCAACATCACGTAATGTAGAGGGCATGTCAACTGGTAACTGTTTTTCAGCCATCATGGCTTGGCATAAAAGGCATTCAGTTAAAATGTGGCGTAAAGAAAGCTGTACACCACAAGCATCGCATACCGGTGGGTCTTTCTGCCACAGGAGGAATCCATGCGTCAGAGGACAGTGTCGCAACCGGAGGCGCGTTAAAAGTGCCTGCTGCCCCCGCAGTGGCCGGAAAGAGGAACGCCGCGGTCATGTCGTCTGTTTCACGGGCCTCAGCTTCTTGTCCTTCAACTCTAACCACTCCTCCACCCACGGGCGCGTGATGTTGTGTCTCAGTAACGAGGTACCTGCATCGACAGGAACTGCACATTCAGAAATTGTAACTTCCAAACCGGCATCCTTAGCTGCTGCATCTGCCGCTTCAATAGTCTGAATGTGCAATGACCTTGTACCCAGCAGAATGAAGCATCCTTTCCTTGCCTGTGTGAATAGAAAGGATAGTCGCGAATCAGATGAAGAAACGTTTCGGCTGGATAGAGGTGATTGGTGAGGATGAGGAATCTGGTAGGAAGGAGGCACCACATCTCCTCCAGAGGCCTCAACATCGCACATAATCCAGCGCCATACACTGTAAATGTAGCCGGTAAGTGAATTTTGATGACAGAGGCTAGAAATAACACAGCACAGCCAGTGGAACCAGCCCATCATTGTAAGCGACCACACAGTCACAGAGCTTGCCTACAATTTTGTAAACCATAACTGAAAAACAGAGGCAGGAGAAAAAATCTTCTCGAACGCTGAGAGATCTAAAATAATCCTTCCTCTCGAAATTATCGAGAGCGGTGAACGACTCCCACCCAGATGAAGCACAAAAATACGGTCAGCGCCAAGAGTCACTAAGTCCTGCGTCACGCGAATACCAGATGGCATCGTTGCTCGTGGCCTGTCTATAAACAGCCGTTCAGTTAAAGGGCGAGAAACAATTTGGAATGCCCGTGGTTGTAGCGTGAACAGTAAGCTGCACACGTGATGCATCACGAGCACCCCTGGTGGTTCCCCAGCCTCAGCACACAGGCTAGGAACTGGACTCGTCCTGTACGCTCCTCTTGCCAACAGAATCCCTTCATAATGAAATACATCAACTATCTTGAGATAACACGGTCTTGCTGGGCCATAAACTGCGCAGCCACACTCAAGGCGGAACCGCACAAACGTCTTGTAAAACTCGAGCAGACATGTTCCATTAAGTTTCGGGTGTGCAGCCGCAAGAAATCTCCTTCTTCTTCTAATATTTCGGCCGTATAACGTTCAGCCATCTTCAGAGTGAGCCGCAAGACTGCCGCTCCAGTGGACGCATGCGCAGTCGCGCGGTACAACAGTATAAAGGGACGAAGCGAGCCGAGAACTGGAGAGGCAGTCTTGCGGCTCACTCTGAAGATGGCTGAACGTTATACGACCGAAATATTAGGAGACGAAGGGGATTTCTTGCGGCTGCACACCCGAAAGTTAATGGAACAGTCTTTGCGCTTTGCGCTGCCAAAACCTGAAGATTCACATCAAGCAGACTTGCTCGGACTGCTCCACATGAACTATGGCTGACGCGCTTTAAAACAGTCATTGCCTTTAAACCTTTGACCACAATAGCCTTCAGATGTGGTAACCACACGAGGCGTTCTTCGAAATTGAAATTCAGAACAGTGTCTCTCACTGTAACAAGAGGCAGGTTAAAAGACCGACAAGAACAATTAAAAGTGACACACATGTCTCTGAAAAAATTTAAAATATGTACTATCTGCCCACTCCTCCAGTTGCCGTATCGTAAGTTGCAACTGACGAATGGACGTTGTGGGGTTGGCGGAGGAGCAGAATCTACATCTACATCTACATGGATACTCTGCAAATCACATTTAAGTGCCTGGCAGAGGGTTCATCAAACCACCTTCACAATTCTCTGTTATTCCTATCTCGTAAAGCGCGCGGAAAGAACGAACACCTGTATCTTTCCGTACGAGCTCTGATTTCCCTTATTTTATCGTGGTGATTGTTTCTCCCTATGTAGGTCGGTGTCAACAAAATATTTTCGCATTCTGAGGAGAAAGCTGGTGATTGGAATTTCGTGAGAAGATTCCGTCGCAACGAAAAAAACGCCGTTCCTTTAATGATCTCCAGCCCAAATCCTATTTCATTTCAGTGACACTCTCCCCCATACTTCGCGATAATACAATACGTGCTGCCCTTCTTTGAACTTTTTCGATGTACTCCATCAGTCCTATCAGGTAAGGACCCCATACCGCGCAGCAGTATTCTAAAAGAGGACGGACAAGCGTAGTGTAGCCTGTCTCCTTTGTACATCTGTTACATTTTCTAATTGTCCTGCCAATAAAACGCACTCTTTGGTTAACCTTCCCCACAACATTTTCTATGTCTTTCTTCCAATTTAAGTTGTTCGTAATTGCAATTCATAAGTATTTTGTTGAATTTACGGCCTCTATATTTGACTGATTTATCGTGTAACCGAAGTTTAACGGATTCCTTGTAGCATTCATGTGCATGACCACACACTTTTCGTTATTTAGGATCAACTGCCAAGTTTCGCACCATTCAGATATCTTTTCTAAATCGTTTTGCAGTTTGTTTTTATCTTCTGACGCTTTATTAGTCGATAAACGACAGCGACATCTGCAAACAACATAAGACGGCTGCTCAGATTGTCTCCTAAAGCGTTTATATAGATAAGGAATAGCAAAGGGCCTATAACACTACTTTGGGGAACGCCAGAAATCACTTATGTTTTACTCGATGACTTTCCGTCAATTACTACGAACTATGACCTCTCTGACACGAAATCACAAATCCAGTCGCATAACTGAGACGATATTCCATAACCACGCAATTTCACTAAAAGCCGCTTGTGTTGTACAATGTCAAAAGCCTTCCCGAAATTCATAAATACGGAATCGATCTGAAGTCCTTTGTCAATAGCACTCAACACTTCATGCGAATTCAGAACTAGTTGTGTTTCACAGGAACGATATTTTCTAAATCCATGTTGACTGTGTGTCAATAGACCGTTTTCTTCGAGTTAATTCATAATATTCGAACACAATATATGTTTCACAATCCTGCTGCATATCGACGTTAATGATATGGGCCTGTACTTACTCCTACTCCCTTTCTTGGTTCAAATGGCTCTGAGCACTATGAGACTTAACATATGGGGTCATCAGTCGCCTAGAACTTAGAACTACTTAAACCTAACTAACCTAAGGACATCACACACATCCATGCCCGAGGCAGGATTCTAACCTGCGACCGTAACGGTCGCGCGGTTCCAGACTGAAGCGCCTAGAACCGCTCGGCCAGACTGGCCGGCGCTCACTTTCTTGAATATTGGTGTGACCTGTGAAAATTTCCAGACTTTGGTTATGGATCTTTCGTAGAGCGAACGGTTGTAAATGATTGTCAAGTATGTAGGTAATGCATCAACATACTCTGAAAGGAACCTAATTAGTATACAGTATGGACCAGAAGACTTGCTTTTATCAAGTGATTTAAGTTGCTTCACTACTCCTAGGATATTTACTTCTACGTTACTCACGTTGGCAGCTAATCTTGATTCGAATCTGGAATATTTACTTCGTCTTCTTTTGTGAAGGCATTTCGGGAGGCTGTGTTTAGTAACTTTGCCTTGGCAGCACTGTCTTCGATAGAATTTCCATTGCTATCGCGCAGAGAAGGCATTGATTGTTTCTTGCCGCTAACACACTTCACATACGATAATAATCTCTTTGGATTTTCTGCCTGGTTTAGAGACAAAGTTTCGTTGTGTAAAACTGTTGTAAGCATCTCGCATTGAAGTCTACGCTAAATTTCGAGCTTCTGTAAAAGATCGCCAATCTTGGGGATTTTGCGTCTGTTTAAATTTAGAATGTTTGTTTCGCTGTTTCCGCAATAGTGTTCTGACCTCCAAGGAGGATGAGCTCCGTCGTTTGTTAATTAATTTGGAATAAATCTCTCAATTTCTCCCGATACTATTGCTCTGAATTCAAGCCACATCTGTTCTACACTTATTAATTTGGAAGGAGTGGAGATTGTCTCTCAAGAAGGCGTAAAGCGAATTTTTATCTGCTTTTTTGAATAGGTATATTTTTCGTTTATTTCTAGAGGATTTGGGGGTTACAATATTCAATCTCGCTACGACAACCATGTGTTAGCTAATTCCTGTATAAGTTTTGATGCTCGTTATTAGCTCAGAGTTATTTGTTGCTAACAGGTCAAGTGTGTTTTCACAACCGTTTACTATTCGCGTGGGCTCATGAACTATCTGCTCCAAATAATTTTCAGAGAATGTGTCTAACACAATTTCGGATGATGTTTTATTCGTACCTCTAGAATTTTCACCAGAACATTGAGGGTAAATTAAAGTCCCCACTAACTACAATCGTATGAGTCGAGTACGTGTTCCATATCAAACTCAAGTTTTGTTTGAAGATGGAAATGTCTTCCACAAGCAATTGACATCGAACGGGAGAATTACCTGTGGACCTTGAAACATGGGAAGGCAGGATTCGGTGTTGATGGGGCCTTACTCAGTTACTGTTGGTTGCTCAGTATTTTTTTTTTTATTCACGTACACTTTATTTGGAACCAATTGCTAACAAGGTTGACAATAAGGAACAATTATAAATTTGACTGTTAAGACACAATGTCTAATGAAAAAATTCTTAAGCACGTTGCACTCACAACTGAAGCCCTTATTGACCAGTAATTGAAATTATTAGTTGGCTGAAGGCCCCAATAGTAAAAACTCAAAACAATTTGACGGCTGAAGGCCTGGATAGCAACTTCTTAAGAACAGTTAAACTTCTCCAAGAGATACTACATTTTTTTTTCTAAAAAAAAGAAAATCATCAAAATTTCACTATTAAGAGACAATATCTAATTAAAAAATCTTAAGACAATTGCATTCACTGCTGAAGGACCCATTGACCAGAAATTGAAATTATTTGTTGGCTGAGAGCCCCAACAGTAATAACTCAAAATTAAAATATTTTTTTTAAAAAGCAATCATCACAATCTGATCAAACCAAGAGAGAAGTGGGCCTGAGACAGTGCTCCAAGGATCGGCCTGGGAAAGTCACTCAACTTCGTAACCAATGAGACAGGCAGCCACGAGTTCTATTCACTTAACCGTATGCCAACTCAAACTATTGACAGTTTAAACGCAGACCAACACTGTTGCAAAATCTACCTAACGTCTGACAACCAATACAATGATGGAATAACCTAGGCAAGATGGAACCAGCAGGCAGTACTGGGTCTTCAGAAGCCGGCGTTTAGAACATCCTGAAGCATAAGGAACCACTACGACGAAAGCAGTCCAACAGAAACATCATATCAGAACCACAATCAAGGAGGCTGTCTAACTACACGCCTTACTGGACAGCAGCGGCAAGGCGAGGAAAGGTACACTGCCGCGAAAATACGCAAACCTCCAGGGCAGATAACTGGGACGTTAGCGGCCACTAGGCAGAAAAATACCGCTCGTTGAACTTCACCAATAAACACGAGGAATTAAATGATTAATAATAAGAAGCGGAGGACGGCTAACTAATTTCGCCAACTCCAAACACTCCACTCGTTGCTCTTCGACTCAGTGACCCTGCGAGCTGCAACGAGCGAAGAAACAGCGTGATCTGAAAACAGTGGAGGTTTCACTGCTGGGTTAATGTTCACTCAGCTCAAACGTCCTGGTTCGGTGGACAACGAGGTTGTGTCCCTCGCCACTACAGCCCCTCGCTCCGGCAGTGGCTGCGTGCCCCCAGAGGTCCTGGCGTGTCCTCGCGCTGCCCGACGTCACTGCTGCTCCATCCCAACCGAACTCCCCGACACCCTCTGACCTGGGAAACACTTGACGTCCTCCCAAAGACAGTACCACGGTACTAGGTGTCGCTGCCACTCGCGGACAGACAATGCTACCATATGTGGTGGCGCCAGTAAACACAAGAAGAAAACGAGACGCCACTATCCCTATTACACGACGCCAACCTACCAACGCAAGCTGCAACACGGCTCATACCTAATACCATTGATGGCAATAGACTGTGGTTGTAAAGTGTTGAACAATACCTCTAAACCCCACAGTAGGAACGACTAAGTACTTCCCGCAATTCTAGTACTCAAATCAGACGGCACTTGATCATGCTTTCTACTGCCTTTCCTATGCAGCTAGAGAGGGCCACGCTATGGTAACTACAGGTAACTACTGGTCCTTCCCTGGTTTCAGAAGGGGCACGAAAATCACCTCCCTCCACGATTCAGGGAAACCCCCAGTCAACCAAACTGCATTAAAGAAAGTCAGGCGCATTTCCTTTAAATCCTGGTGATATGCGGTACAAGATTTGATCGTTACCCAGGGCAGTCTCCTTGACCCGAGACGGGCACACTGAAGCTCCCACAAGGAGAACGGACAGTTGTAGTCCTTGGTGTTGGTAGAATTAAAATTCCAACTACCCATCTCCGCCAACGCCCGGTTCGCAGCTCGTGGTCGTGCGGTAGCGTTCTCGCTTCCCGCGCCCGAGTTCCCGGGTTCGATTCCCGGCGGGGTCAGGGATTTTCTCTGCCTCGTGATGACTGGGTGTTGTGTGATGTCCTTAGGTTAGTTAGATTTAAGTAGTTCTAAGTTCTAGGGGACTGATGACCATAGCTGTTAAGTCCCATAGTGCTCAGAGCCATTTGAACCATTTTGAACCAACCCCCGATGACAGCGGAAAGCTGGATTTTGGTCTGCAGTGACAGAGATTGAATCGAAGTAATCTGCCATGGCATTCATTATGTCCCGAGGTGTAGACCATACACACCCCCACGGCCGTACAGTAGTTATATGTCGTCTTGTATATTTTCCAGATATTCTCCATATGGTTTCTCATACCTTCGAAAGGCTAGTTCAACGACTTTTCGAGTACAGGGACACTTGTAGAGACCTCTTTTTGTTCTCTCTGATTGTCCGTCGTGCCTTTGCCGTCTTCATTCGAAAGGTTGCAAAGTTCGCAGCAGAAGGTCGAGATTTGAACCGCTGCGAGATTACGTGTCTCTCTCTCTGGAGCGACACTCATTAGTAATGTGATCCACCCAGTTCTGGAAACTATCTCGAGGTTCAAAAATACCTAATTGACATTACAGTGTCCAGTTCGCTCTGCTAAGCACCCACGTTGACGGTTTCCTTTCAGAAACAGATCTATTTGAGCAATGCATCCAGGCAGGAAAGTGGTTACTGGAAGGCTAATCATTGACCACTTCCCAGTGAGCAGCATCGACAAGGGCAGGAGAACAGAAAGCAAGGTCTGTGGCCGAGAAGGATGCCATGCCAGTGTTAAAGTGTGTGCTACCATCAGCATTAAGAAAGCATAACTCCTCTGACACAATAAGGTTTTCAACAACCTACGGCCTGCGGCACATTGATGGAGATCCCCATAGCACATTGTGTGCATTGAACTCTCCTACAAGTAGGAAGGGTAGAGAGAGTTGTGAAATCAGGTCAGAAAGATCCACTCTACCTAAAGTTTCCTTGGGCTGTAGATCCACACTGCAGATGGTAACAGTGAATGACACCAACTGCTGGAGTAGCTGTTCTGAGGGAAACAGAAGTGGGGTGATAAATGTCGTTCACAAAGATAGCCACTCCACCTTCAGCCTGGTCGCCACAGAGGTCATCTTTCCGATGAGGGCTGTATACCCTGACCACAGATGTATCACTATGTCTCTTCCCTGCCAACAATTTCAGCTCCTCTACATGTGTTCAACACCCTTTCATGTTCCATTGAAGCACAGGAGGCATTTACATGGGAGGTTGATGTTTTCCCTTCAACGCTCTACACATGGTGAAATGCCACTTCAGAAGAAGGAGAACTGAGTGGATCAAGGGTTCCTCGAAGTAGTGTTCTAAGTCCATGGGCGACTCATCATCGTCTGAGTGTTCATGGATCTGACGAGCCACCTGCTCGATTCTGCATTCTTGACAGTATGCTTAACCGTCTTCATATTCGATGATACTGTCTTAGGCTACGTCCATCCAGTGGGCACCACTTGCCTTGCCATAGTAGCATCAACAGCAGAAGTGGAAGCAGTGGTCACTGTTGGAGTTTGCGTGGAGACAGCACCAGTTCCGTCTGCACTGTCGCTGCCACACATGCACCTGTAAGAGCATTTCTTGGTATCAAGGAGTAGGTGACGTCTGGGTGGAGTCACTCACAGTTGCAGGTGCCTCCGTGAGTACTGTAACAAATGATGTGGAAAAGGTTTGGGATTGAAGGGGTTTGTGCATCTTCTTTGCTTCAGCGGATGATACGCGCTTAGTCACCTGTAACTCATGGATTTTCGTTTCTTCCTTGTACATCATACACTCTCTAAGCTGAATGTGGACCAGCAATTGACGCAAAGATCAGGGGAGGTACCCATAGTTCCATCAGGATGAGAGGCCATAGCACACACAACACATGTACATAGCTCGACCAATAAACCTGAGAGTGGTGTCCCCGAATTTCTGGCACTTAAAACACCTCATAGGGTTGGAGAAATATGGGATACCTTTCAGCCTTAAAATTTCAGCTTTAATATCATCTGGTAAAGCGGGCGAATGAAACATGAATATAAATGAGTCTGATTTTTCCAGTTTCCCATCCACACGAAGCATTACATGTTTCTCCTCGATGGCCCTTTCGTCAGCCCACTCCTTCTTTAGCTCTGAAGCGTCCGTATGCATGATGTCACTGCATGTGACCACTCGTTGATTGCAGTTATGGGTACAATGCTGTTCAACTGCAAGTAGGATACTCACCCAAAAATTTGCACTTCAGCAGGTTGTTCACTCTCTGTGATATCGCTGTTTCAACCAGCAATGTGTCATTATACAACCGCCTAACAGATTTGAGGGTATCAGCCAAACTACAACAGTCTTTTTGGATACAGAAGGGCGATAACTTCTCAAAGGTACCGTCTTATTTCCTGATCACAAGAACCACATTTTGACACGCTGGGCGCGCCCTTTTGCAATACGATGCCTGAACTTTAGAGGGAGATTGCTCAGGAAGGCTGTCCTCCCATTTTTGTTTTGATGGGTGCGTGTCAGTACTACCCAACGGACATCTCGATCTATCAGGAGCAAGTGCATGAGTAGTCGTAGACGCTACAGTGATCCCATGAGCAGCTAGGAACTAGGAAAACAAGCATTCCGCCCAGACAGAGCCCCACTTGCCTGAGTAAGGCTTGTATAACTGAGGCGCAGCAGGTTCCCTAGAGGTTGCCCGCAAACCACTGTTCAACTCAATAGTCATGCATTTTATCAGCATGTAGCACATTGTGAGACTGAGGTTTTCTTTATTAAGATTGTTGCTGTCTTCGCGATCCTGGCGGTCAAGCCAAGAACTCTGTCCAAGCAACACATAACATCCCACCACTGCATTGCACAGTAGTCGCTGAAGAATGCCCGGAGCTTACGGTGACAGGGGACTGGCGCCGCTTACTAGTCGCTAGCTCAGAAACCACGATATCGTCAGAGGCATACCCAACAAACGAATATGGCGCCCCTGAGGGCTGGAAATTGTATTGGAATCCGTACATGTGGGGTTTGGAGAGATCAAGAGTACACATGCTGATAAAGACAGGTATCGTCAACACCACTGAATCCTTAGCGATCTCCATACTGACTAGCCCTTCAGTGAAGATTGTGACCCACTTAAAATTTGGTCCATTCCAACAGTAAAATACGTAAATATCACGACAGTTCCTAATAAAATGGTTCAAATGGCTCTAAGCACTATGGGACTTAACATCTGAGGTCATCGGTCCCCTAGACTTAGAACTACTTAAACCTAAGTAACCTAAGGACATCACACACATCCATCCACGAGGCAGGATTCGAACCTGCGACCGTAGCAGCAGCGCCTAGCGGACTGAAGCGCCTAGCAGTTTCTAACATTATCCATGATTTTGTCAGAAACTGATTTAGTCATTAATTTACAACAACTTCTTACAAAATGACAAGTCACTACAGTTTTCTATTCGGTGTTTAATCAATATACTCCCTCAACCAGGGACACTGGTCGAAGGATATGCTGCAGGTTAGTCTATGAAATCACATCCCCAACCTTAGTTGACGCCGTATGTTTCTATAGTGTAGAATGTATTTCTGCTTATTCCCCAGAATTGTCATCAGCCTGGGAACAGCAGAATTTCCCGGGACTGGGAGCTTCACACACAATGCCAGGTCACTGTGCTCATCATGCAAGTCGGTGGGATAAACTAAGTCTACTCCAGCACGTATCCTCTACCAGTGCCAGCAGCCACATTGAGAATCTTCTGTTTGAATCACAGAATTTCATCTTTGGTCAGCCATCGCAACCCTCAAAAGAGCAAATTTTGTTGCACGGCCTGTCCACAGAGATTGTTTACATCCAAGTAAAATATATAACTCATATCATCAGATGGTTTGTAATCCCCTTCACTCACTCGAGGGTTAGCCGGCCGCGGTGGCCGTGCGGTTCTAGGCGCTCCAGTCCAGAGCCGCGCTGCTGCTACGATCACAGGTTCGAATCCTGCCTCGGGCATGGGTGTGTGTGATGTCCTTAGGTTAGTTAGGTTTAAGTAGTTCTAAGTTCTAGGGGACTGATGACCACAGCAGTTGATTCCCATAGTGCTCAGAGCCATTTGAACCATTTGATCCACTCGAGGGTTATTCGCCTAGCATACCTGTGGATGCACTGGCAGTCTCCAATGAATCCTACGTTCAAAAGAAAGCAACAGTTAACATCAGTCAATAGTTCGAGGTTAATAGATGTCTTTTTTTTAAGATGGCTTGGT
The DNA here is from genome assembly GCF_021461395.2 of Schistocerca americana. Taxonomy (NCBI): domain Eukaryota; kingdom Metazoa; phylum Arthropoda; class Insecta; order Orthoptera; family Acrididae; genus Schistocerca; species Schistocerca americana. Next base: position 25,776,712 of record NC_060122.1, on the reverse strand, counting down.
GTAATAGAAGGCAAGACACAGAGTGTAAGTGCCCTGGCATATACTGCGGAATTTCTCATAAATGTCCAAGAGCAAGTGCACATCTGTCTCTATTTACAATTTAGCGTACTCCTGTAAATCAGAGTGGCTGAACATCGAGGAAACGTTTGCCATGGGCCTATACTCGGCATCCGTTAGGGCAAAGCCTGTGAGTTTGCTGGTTATATTGGGCAACAACGTTTTGCAGTGTCTCTCCATCGAATCCAGGTATCGAAAGACCCCCTTCTTCATTACAAACTGAAACTGTAGATCGTCGGGAAATGCACCTCAAGTGATATGCGTATTGTTTCGACGTATCACTTCAGCAAGTGACAGAGACATCGACTGCCACATCAGTGAACGGTGCGGCGGTGACGTGGCGATTCTGCCTGCATAAGCTTCCAATACTCCTTCTCCAACAGAAGAAGAAGTGAAACTGATTAACGTCACACACTGATGCAAACAATAGACATGTACATCCAACAATAATAATTAATTTCTGATACTTATGTTAATGTTCACTGAGAATAAGTACTTTCAACCACTCATCATCATCATTACTAATTCTAATATAAGGTGTGGTATAGTCCAGTATTTTTCGGTTTAGTCTGGATTCCATCTCCCTTGCAATATCAGAGTTCGCTTGGAAAAAAAGAGAAAAAGATTTATTTAAGAACGAAGAAATTGTTATTATTACTGATAGATGAAGTACTAATACCAGTACTTATATGTCTACGTCTGAATGACTGGTGCCACTGAATTCTGACAAGGAAAAAAAATGGTGTTGTTAGTTGTGGTAGCTCATCCACAACTTGATCAAAGCCCAACGAGATCTGACTAAAATTACATTAGTTCACTGCCGATGGCATGTATCTGTTCATCAACAGTGGACTGAAACCCCAAGAGCTCTGGATGGAGAAGCGCGTTGTAGATGCTTGTTGTGATGGACCAATAACGATCTGTTCACCTAAAATAAAAAAAAACTTAAAAACAGAAGAGATAAGCAATCTCATGCAAACGCGAAAAAAAAATGAAAACACGCACATATACAGAAAAAAATCTCTTACGTTTGTTCGCCTCGAGGTAAATAATTATTGGGAAATGTCATTGCTTCATCGTCTAAAAGTGGTTACATTATGCTTTGAACTAAGCTGCGAGTGTCTGACAAACGAGCACTGCTTACTAGCACCTACATCATGAGCTTGTGCAGAACGCTTCATGGGTGATCAAACTAAAGTGAGAAGGAGTGCCGATTACCTATATACCGCCGGCATACACTCATGAGTGAGCGTACTCTTGCAGTGCAAGAGCCAGACGTCTGTCTTCATGTAAATATAGCGCGGCACTGGTATTCATTTTTTTTTCTTCCACCGCATGTGCAGCATTCATGTACATGTATCACAGGCTTTTCATGAGAGCATGAGTGAGCTGTGGTTTACCTGTATACGGACGTGAAATCACACACTGCTGACTGTTAGTATGTGCACATTCGCGGTACTTGTAAACCAATGCTTTTACACGTGTTACTACGCACACATATGCGGCACTACGATAGTATTCCAGGCGAATTGGTGTAATCTAGCCAAGGTCGCACCGCCTGCTTGTTCCTGCTGTTTCCTGCCACGTCTGCTGGTACGACATCACCAGCTTAATGATGCGTCTTCTGGCAAGGGCACCTGGCACTTCTTCTTTGCAAGAAGTGCACCAGAAAAAGTTAAATACTCGCCAAATGCCTATGAGTGAGGAGGAGGAAAACAAAGGAGTGAATAAATAAACAAAAAGCTTTTTTTTAAAAAAAATAATTTATTTATTAGTAAGGCAACTGAATAATACTGCACATTTTCTGAAACGTTCACAAGCCCGTGTTGTCCGTCTCTTTTCTTCAACTGCTTGAGGCCGGACAGCCTTCTGTTTCCAGACTCTGGATACATTTATAAATTTCTTGAAACTAGGAAAGCTTGTCATGGCCTTTGATGTAAGCTGTGCTGTCTCTATGGCCATATGCTCTAACCGACGATACCATATCTTCCTACACCATCCTTTCATCTTGTCAACTGTTTGCGTGGTAAAGCAAACAGCTATTTTTCAAGTTTTAACAGACTGTCTTGAGATAAATGGTTTGGGTGAAGCAACAGTTGTGGAATACCTCATTGGTACTTATCCACTATTGAAGCATGCAAGGAACGCCACCACTTTAAACACAAATCGTCCGCACTCATCAAAAAACGCTAGTGTGTTTACAACAACATTTACTCTCTGAGGAATTGTTGTGCAATGCCTCTACATTTATACTGCGCGTTATACAATTACCGTTAGTTGCGAGTAGTTCACGAGATGGACGTGTATTACCCATGCATATGCTACAGTGTCCATGGGGAAGTTTTCAGGTAGTTAGAATTCAATATTGACGTCCACAATTCCAGACTTCACGTTGCTTTGAACAACCTATCTACACTATGAGCGATAATTCCTTAAACGTCTGCTGGCTAAGCATACATCCAGAACCATTGCCAGTCACATAATAGGATGTGTAAAATCTTGAGTACATTTCATACAATAGTCCATACGCGTTTTCGCTCCAGTCGAGCTCAAAATTATCGTAAGGAAAAACTGGGAGTTTAAGTGAACTGTAGTATTGATTAGTTTACAGATGTCAGATACATTTGAGTCCTTCTCAAGACTTCTCTTTCTGCCTATTTACAGCTCCAGAATAATAAAGCAAGTTTTTTCTAGCTGGGCAGAAGTCTTAAGAATCCATGCTTGGCAAGATGGCTGTGGTGGGGTCGGATACTCAAACGACTCCCATGAATGGATAGTTAAGGACAGTTGCACTCTTGAATTCGGAAGAGGTAGAAATTTCAGATTCTCTTCGTCTGATAGCGCTAGGTGCGGTACTTCCCACATCAATTTAGGCAGCACTATGTAATACCCTTTTGCTCTTGTCCTAGAATGTATGAGCTGTTATCCTGCTTAGCATTCATTGGAATACAACTGCTGTTTGCAAAGAAACCCATTAAGATTTTGAGTCGAATGCACACACTAAAGGCGGTATCTGTCGGTCTGTCTAGGAAGCATCTTGCGTTTTGTAGAGCATTCACACCACATGTTGATGCAGAGACGTACGTCTCGAGTGTAGATGTGATCCTGTCTTCCCTGACGCAGTCGTTTCCAGATCCATAAAGCTCGTATCTTACTTGTTGTAACAGAAAAGCAAATGCAGTAGGTGTGGTGCTGTTGCACAGTGGACGCCACACAGGGGGCCGCCACCGCTGAAGACTCCGCGGCCATCCGCCTGCGGTCGCTACGGCGGGCTCCCACCACGAGCCATGGCAGACTGACAGACCGAGACTTATTAGAGGCCCCACCTGCACCGCCAGTTCCCGTTGCTCACCACTCACTGCATACTTATTGCTCTGGACCCAGCCACTGTAATCTACGATGACACGAGCGGAACTCCTTCGCAGTATTCATTGTTTACTTCACCTCGGATACGTCATCTCATAGCACTGTACGACTTTAACCAGGTGCAACAGAACTATTGTATATGTCAATGCCATCAGTAAGCAAAAGGCTTTGTACTGCACCACATTCAGACCTTCAGTGTTTACACCGAGGATCCTTTATTCATTCAATGTCTGATTTATACTTCAGTTCCCATGTGCCTTCTTGAATAGAACTGTATATTGAATGTATGTCCACTACTCGGACACACCTTGTTTAACACGAGCGCTAAGCGAAATAGCATCTAGCAATGAAGAAGAAGAAGGTTTTGAAGGTCCTGTTTCATTTTGAGAGAATTTGTGTCTGTTCCAGTTATGGCCATTGCCCACAAGTATTTAAACGTACCGTACTGAGACGTTCCTGCTTACAGAATTGTGGCAAGGCAGTACTTCTAGTGTATACAGAGTGTTTCAAAAAGGACTTAACAACTTTAAAAATTCACATAAATTAATTCGTAGTACCTGCAGAGGTAATTGTAGGGTCAATTTGTAAGGAGATACATCAAGTTTTGTCTCGCGTAGTTCGCTAGTGCCGAATCGCACTGTAAGGAGCGCTAGCGACAGTTGCGTTAAAGATGGCTGCCTTCGCTGGACCCGAGCGTGCTAGCTGTGTGTTTTGGTTTGAAGAATCGAAGTGTCGGCGACAACAGTTCAGCGTAATTTCCGTACCAAGTACGCTAAAGATCCACCTACTAGGCCTACAATTTATGAGTGGCATAAGTGTTTTGTAGAAACAGGATGCTTGGTAAGACATGGGAAATGATCAGGTCGTCCAAGCACATCTCACGGCGTCGTTGAGCGAGTGAGACAATGTTTTGGCAACAGTCCTACGAAATCGACCCGGCGTACATCTCGCAAACTACAAATCCTGTTTGTACCTCCTGCGTCGGCTTCTCTTTACGCCACCACTAAGCAAGTTACACCTGCAATGCTACAGCGAGTTTGGGAAGAAATTGACTTCCGATGGTATGTGTGCAGAATAACTAACAGAAGCCACATACAACATCTTCAGTTTAAGGTAAAAAAGCTTGATGTCTTTCCCTAAGAAATAACACTAAAATCAGCTCTATATCTTCTTTCAATAAATTTATATGGATTTTTAAAGTTCTAAAGTCCTGTTTGAAACATCCTGTATACTGTATTTTGTTGTCGTGCAGTGCTCTGTTTCCTCTTTTGTCAGAATCAGTCTCTGCGTGCGCGTTGAATTGTATTTGTGTACGCCATGACTACACCAAAAATATCACACAATGCGCTCAGTGTCATTCTCAATAAATTCAGCAACTCGTACGTGGTACGAAAAGACTCTTGGAGTTCCAGTCAGACACAGTGGTATCGCTTCCTGTTACCCGTGGCGCCGCGTAGCGTTCTACGTCTGCCCAGCACCTCAGTTCCCGGAATTCAACGCAGAAGAGGAGGAGTGGACTCAGTATTTTACACATCAGTGGGCGCACTTTCCTGCCTAACACATACAAGGCAGAAAATGGCTTGTCCACTGTCTGTCAGGTGTTGCTGTTGAAACTTACCGGCTTCGCTAAAAACTGTTTTCTGCAACCTGCCCCGTGAATGTCGCCTACGACGATTTACCAGCAGCTCTGGAGATGCAGTTCGACGAACAGATTCGTGCAGCGGCTGCGAAGTTGAATTTTTTAGACTGCGCAGGAAGCCAGAGAAAACTAACAAACAATGGTTGGCAAATGGCTCTGAGCACTATGGGACTCAACTGCTGTGGTCATAAGTCCCCTAGAACTTAGAACTACTTAAACCTAACTAACCTAAGGACAGCACACAACACCCAGCCATCACGAGGCAGAGAAAATCCCTGACCCCGCCGGGAATCGAACCCGGGAACCCGGGCGTGGGAAGCAAGAACGCTACCGCACGACCACGAGATGCGGGCTAACAAACAATGGGTCGAATATTTGAGAGGCTTAACCAGACAGCGCAAGTTTAAATGTGATTGTGGCAAATATTATGTTGCACGATGCCTTTACCTAATATGTATCACACAATCGTCTTAGAGATCGAATTCTCAGATACCCAGACCCTACTCTCAAAGAGGTTCTCGATTTGCTGGATCAGCAAGACACACTTAAAAGAGCGGTGCTGGGGTGTGAGTCGCAGCGCATTTCTGCTGGTGGCAGAAGCGAACAGCCCGCTGGTCCATGTCACGCGCCATCGCCAGCCGGGCGTGGCCCGTGCGATGCGGTGGCGCCTCGTACCGAGCGAGCAGGAAACAAATTGAAGTTATGTCAAGGGACATAAGTGGCAAGCTCGTCCCTGTAGAGAGGCACAGTGCTACAAATGTGGCAAACGTGGACACGTCCAATTAGTTTGCATGAAAAAGCAATTTCAGAACAAGTCAAGTGTCATTTATTCAAAAACCAAGGTAATAGTATGAACGTAATTGTGGTAGTTGTGCCAAAACCAGTTTCTGAGGCGAGCATGTCGTCTCAGGCGGTATCCAAATCAGTAGTGAAGTCAGTCGCAAAATTTGTCTTCAATCCAGAGAAAGCCTAACAAGCTATTCGTGTCTTTGAACAGTTATCTACAAGACTAGACACAGGAACATCAGTCACTCAGGTCAGCCAGAACTTTCAAAGTCACAAACTGTTCTATCTCCATACAATGGAGGTGATATTAGGAATCTTAGTGTGTGTAGTCATCCTGCTTCTTCTGGAAAAATGGCTCTGAGCACTATGGGACTTAATTTCTGAGGTCATCAGTCCCCTAAAACTTAGAACTACTTAAACCTAACTAACCTAAGGACATCACACACATCCATGCCCGAGGCAGGATTCGAACCTGCGACCGAAGCGGTCTAGACTGTAGTGTCTAGAACCGCTCGGCCACTCCGGCCGGCCGCTTTTGGAAAAGTGACTAAAACAGTATCATTTGTGGTACTATGCGGAAAAGATAGTCAAAATACATCTGGCATGCACGCGTTGGACTTGTTTGGTTTGCAAATTCAGGACAATGTCTTGTCTGTCGACACATTCGCATCTAATAACAGTGTATCTGAATTACGCAATGAATTTCAGGATCTCTTCCAATACTCGTTAAGCAACGCTAATGATTTTGATGGTCATATTACTCTAAAAGCAAATGCACAACCTAAATTCCTCCGGGCACAGCCATTCCCACGTGCGAGTAGTGACAAAGTTGCAAGTAATGGCAACAATAGCGATAACAAGGCGCAATCAACCACAGAAAGCCAATGGGCTTCACTTTAATTGCGCTAACCAGTCTGGACGGCAGATGTATGTGTGCAGATTTAAAGTCAACTGTTAACCCACAGACCCTTGTGGATTCCACCTTTTAATTCACGCTACAGGAACCCACGAATAGACTACGTGCTCGCAGACATTTTTCAAAGATAGATTTGAAAGATGAATATCTGCAGATTTCCTTAGACGAGCAGTCACAGCAATTTTTTGTCATAAATACGGACATGGGTCTATTCAGATTTCTGCGTTCACCTTCCGGCAGCATTTCAGCGCCGGCCACTTTCCAATGCTGTTCGAAACAGCTAAGACTCAAGGTGACATCATGCTTCACTTACTTGGGCGACATATTGGTTTCCCGTCGCACTTAGCCAATTCGAGTACGTTGTTTGAAGTGCTATCCTCAGCAGGGCTACGTTGCAACAAGAGGAAGTGCTCTTTCTTACAATTGTCTATTTGGGAAACGTGGCCAATGCACTAGGCATTTATCCAACATACGCACATCTCAGAGCTATCAGTCTTTGGCAGAACCCCACAGTATTCAGGAACTACAGACCTTGTTAGGCAAACTGACGCACTGCACTCAATTTATTCCGAATTGTGCCCAGATCGCAGATGCCTAGCTTCGCCTCCATCGGAAGAACGTTCCGTTTGTGTGGTCAAAAGAACGTGGGTTAGCCTTCAAGAAGTTTGTATTACTAAACGACACATGCCTAACACCCGCGCGGTCTAAGGGCGTGTAGTCATGGTCCGCGCGGCTCCCCCCGTTGGAGGTTCGAGTCCTCCCTCGGGCATGGGTGTGTGTGTTGACCTTAGCCTAAGTTACTTTATGTTAGATTAAGTAGTGTGTAAGCTTAGGGACCGATGACCTCAGTAGTTTGGTCCTATAAGACCTTACCACCATCGCCAACACCCCTCTACCCGAGCAAAGCAATTGTTTTGACAGGACCGGAGCAATTCTGTCTCACTACATCAAAGGTGCCGATCGACCAATCGCACTGCATCGAAACTGTTAAACAAAGCTCAATACAGTTACTCGCAACTCGAGAAAGAATATCTCGCCGTCACCTGTGGAGTTAGAAAGTTAACCAACATTTGTAAGGGTGTAAGTTCTTTCTAGTGACGGATGACAAGCAGGTGACACCTCTGCCCAGCCCCTCTTGCCCCGTCCCAGTAAGCTCCCCGGTAGAAACTGCAGCGCTGGCCGCTAGTTCTGTCAACTTATCAGTGCGGGGTATTGTACCACCCAAGAAGAACGCATTCAAGCGCTGATACATTGTCACAGCCGGCCGGGGTGGCCGAGCAGTTCTAGGCGCTACAGTCTGGAACCGCGCGACCGCTACGGCCGCAGGTTCGAATCCTGCCTCGGGCATGGATATGTGTGATGTCCTTAGGTTAGTTAGGTTTAAGTAGTTCTAAGTTCTACGGGACTGATGACCTCAGAAGTTAAGTCCCATAGTGCTCAGAGCCATTTGAACCATTTGAACACATTGTCACAGCTTCCTGTTGGAACTGATCCGTTATTTGACCATTCAGAAGAATCATGCTCCTCTGTAGATGCTCAGGAAGCAGCAACACTTCAAGAATTCCCGATTACGCATCACAGGGTAGCCCGGGCAACGGCAGCGGGTCAAGATTAGTGAGTTTTACTGGAGTACCCCCTCGATGATGACCATGTCTGTCAGGACAGTAGCAAATACTTTGGTTCGTCGTTACTTCACCCTCCCACGTACTCTTTCTACATAGAAAGGGGTGATTCTTGTCCAGACAACGTCAGATCAGTCACAATTGGTCATCACTGCAACAGGAAATGCTTCGATTACTGCAGCCTGGTCACTGAGCCATAGTCAGAACCAAACATTTGGCCTGACGCCATTATACAGGGGTTGGAATCGACAACTAAACCGAGTAGACGGCTAGAAGTTGCCAGGCCTATGCGCAGCACACTTTCGTACATCAGAAGGACGATAGCGATGGATGCCTTCAGTAAATTGCCGTTCGTTGCTTCCATACAGTCTACAGCTGCAACTAACACAGTCAAAGCAATGATATCGACGCAGGCCGGAGTGGACGAGCGGTTCTAGGCGCTTCAGTTTGGAACCGCGCGACCGCTACGGTCGCAGGTTCGAATCCTGCCTCGGGCATGTATGTGTGATGTCATTAGGTTAGTTAGGTTTTAGTAGTTCTACGTTCTAGGGGACTAATGACCTCTGCTGTTAAGTCTCATAGTGCTCAGAGCCATTTGAACCATTTTTGATATCGACATTTTGCATTGAGGGACTCCATGAAGTCATTGTGTCAGATAATGGACCAAAGTTAGCGTGCAGAGAATTTCAGTAGTTTTGTGAAGTCAACAGCATAAAACATAAAAGAAGTGCGCTGTATCATCCTTCATCCAACGGCGAGGCCGTACACCTCGTCTGAATATTTCATGTGGCAGGAGTTCAGAATCTGTGTTTCCCGAACCAGGGAGCGAGCTGTTGAGACCTCAGTGTCATTCTACTGCTCACAGTCACATGATGGAAAATCACCAGCAAAGTTACTGCAGCGGTATCACGTATTGATACCACGCCACTGTATCGGGTATTGAACTGGGGACCTAGAAACGACGGAGAGGTTTCATCCCGCCGTACCCCTCAGTGGTTCACAAGCCCCAACAGGCCACAGCAGTTCACCCACCTCACCGCCGCCCCACACCGAATCCAGGGGTTACTGTGCAGTTCGGCCTCCCCAGTGGACCCCCGCCCTGCCCTCCCCCCCCCCCCCCCCCCCCCCCAGGAACGTTTCATACCAAACGTGTGTATCCCCAAATGATTGCGTGGTAGAGCAATGATGGTGTACGCGCACGTGGAGAAAGTGTTTGCGCAGCAATCGCCGACAGTGTAACTGAGGCGGAATAAGGGTTCAAATGGTTCAAATGGCTCTGAGCACTATAAGACTTAACATCTGAGGTCATCAGTCCCCTAGAATTTAGAACTACTTAAACCTAACCAACCTAAGGACATCACACACATCCATGGCCGAGGCAGGATTCGAACCTGCGACCGTAGCGGTCGCTCGGCTCCAGACAGTAGCGCCCAGAACCGCACGGCCACTCCGGCCGGCTCGTACAGTTCAACGCGCACATCGCAGCGCATCACGTATAAGCTACTGACAAACATTCTCGCCTCTTGGCCACGATGGAAGTGTCTATTTACAGACTTTCCGCGAAGTTATTTTCCACGTCCCGCCACGCACTACTACCACAGCAGAACGTAGCGCAGGCGCTTACAAAGTATTACGAGGACAGGGTTCAAGTGGTGGTTGCCTGTTAGAAATTCTTTAGGCTGTGTGAACAACAATGACAGACACACCGTCAATGTGTGACTGATTTGTAAGGCGTTACAAGACAGTGTAGGTTTAAATCTGACCGTGGCAAATATTAAATTAATACATAGATTCGTGGTGCCATCAGGCACAATGTAGCTGACTCTCGAGTTCTGGAATAGATTCGGCAATACCCAGATCCTTCCTTACAACAGGTTCTGCAGATTCTAGAGTATCAGGATTGCTGCGAAAGTGCAGCAGACAGTTTTGAGTTTGTTGTTCTATAGATAGCCACGACGTACAGCCTTCGCCGCCGGGCCACGGCGCTCGTGTAAACAGGCGTCGCGCTTGGCACGAGGCGTGAAGTCGCGCCCTGCTTGTAATGCGGCACGTGCCCGCCGATGTAGCTCCTCGCCTGAGGCCGCTTGCTTTCTTCCTTTGCGCCAAAAGGGGGCACGTGCAGTCTGCGTGGTTACAGAAGCGTAAAGCGCCCTCTTCTACTACTCCTTCACGTAAGTCTATGTCACAAACAGTGTGTAGTGTGTGTCATTAGTGCAGAACAACAATATTACAGCCGTTCCGGAGAGGGTCAAGACTAGTCTGCAGTGCTACGTGAGGACGACAAACTTTTGTGTCTCTTACTATTGCTGGACAGTCAGATCGTTTCCATCTTGACACTGGAGCTTCAGCAACTTCGCTCAACCTTAACACTTACGAACTGCTTCGCAAACCTAAGTTGTGCACATCCCGCCATACGCTGACTGCTTATAACGGCCAAGACAATCTTGTCCCAGGCACCTGTCGCCTACCTACAACTTGCCAAACTTTGTCGAAGTCAGTGACATTTACAGCGCTTTCCTCCCGACCTGCTAACATTTTTCGTCTACACTTCTTTGATTTGTTTGGGTTAAGCATTCAGGACAATGTACTTTCTCTTCCTTCCTTTGATCCTCACGATCGTGTTGTTAAGTTGTGTGCAGAATTTCAGTTTTTGTTTACCAAGTGTTTAGGCAAAGCCACCAATTTTGTTGGCCATGTCACAATGGAGGAGAATGCACAGCCACGTTTTGCTACAGCTCATCCTGCCGCACAGACTCAGGTAACTCAGCAACCTACTGCTCTGCGAGACACTGGGGGCTTAGCACCCATTACTGCCAGTCAGTGGGAGTCCGTTCCTGTTACGCTGAAGAAGCCGCCGGGTAGACTCCTGTTGTACGCCGATTTTAAGAAACTTATGACTCAAACAGTTATTGAGAGCTATGCATTTCCGAGTCCGGTAGAATAGATGGATAAATTGGGTGCCGGTCGCTATTCCAAAACTTATTTGCACGACGCTTACTTGTAAATACCTCTGGATGAGCAGTCGCAAGAGGTGTTTATCATTTAAGCTAATGTAGATCCCTTTAGATTTTTGAGACTGTCGCTCGGCAGTGTTTCCCCACCCACCATTATTCAACGCTTTCTGCAGCAGCTGACTGCAAAAGTGCCTCTTTTCTCGAATTATTTAGATGACACTGTCGTCTCATGTCGCATCCCTGAAGAATAGTCGTATGCAGATGATCACAGAAGAGACAGAGACAAATGTGCGTTTTTTCGGGCTAAACTTGAGTACTCAGGAAATTTCATTAATAGTCAGGCTGTTCACCGACTGGAATCACATTTTTTTGCTAATCGTTACCTTCTGCCCCCACGCACTGTGCCTGAATTGCAGTCTGTGTAAGGGAAGCTCTCCTATTACATGCGATATATTCCTAACGCCACTCAAATAGCGGCTCCCTTGCACCGCTTGTGCAGGAAGAATGTTCTTTTGTTGGGTCTCAAGAGTTTCAGTCTGCTTTCCAGAAGATGAAAGCTGCTTTGCTTAGTGATCCACGTATTTTTATCCAGCTGATTTTGGCAGTAGATGCTTCTTCTTAAGTCATTCTGTTGCATAAATTTCTTTCTGCTGTCAGGCCGATTGCCTTTGCTTGGAAGTTATTGAACGAAGCTCATTGTAATTATTCGCAAGTTGGAAAGTTGGTTTTCGCCACTATCTGTGCTGTCATTAAATTTCGTCAGTATCTTATTGCTGAAAATTTTACTTGGTGACTAACCATAAACCTCTATAATTTTTGTTTAGGCCTCCTCAGTCAATCCCAACTCGCATACCACAGAAACTGCAACAGTGCCCTCTTCTTTGCTTCTTCTTGCAATACTGATGTACAAGACAGAGGTGCTTTGCATAGCTTTCCGCTTAAAACTACCGGAAAATTTCCCAGGCTACAACTGTGGGTCCTGATTTGAAGATTCTGTTGCACTACATAGGCGCTGGTTGGCCACTGCCAGTAAGACAGATTCGTAGCTGTGTGGCTTGCCGAGTCTTTGCCTGTTGGCACGCGCTTGCAGTTCACCGACTATGACCAGTCCCGTGTTGTGGTTCCGCAGACTCTCTTGCCTGACGTGCTTCGTTTGCTACACCAAGGTCGGTGGGGCGCCGGTTGCACCAAATATTTGATTGCACTTGCATTACGCGGGTCCCCGCTGGAATACACGTTGCCACATCGTCGTTGACGCTTCCGGCAAATTTCACTTCGTGGTTCCTACGGACTCTACTATGGCTCGTTCCACAATCTTCAGCCTCGAGCAAGAGATTGGGACAGGCAACGGACCTCAATTAGTTGCCACCAAGTGTCAGAAATTTTGCACTGCCTTTGGCATCAAGCACAGCACGAGTGCACCGTTCCACCCGCAATCCAACCGCAAAGCTGAACGCTATGTACGAACATTCAAGCAAGAGATAGACAAACGCCATGCCTCCCACACACAGGATCAAGCTGTGATGCTCTTCTTATCTTCCCACCGCTCCAAGCCACGCGACGGAGCATCGGCGGCCGAGTTGTTACTTGGAGAGCGCCACCACACCTTGCTTCATTTGCTGCCCCCAGCACTGCGGGCGGCGCCCACTCCGCTCATACAGGCAACGTCCCAAACAACGATTCGGTCTGCTACAGAGTGCGTGGTGGACGGAGGCGCAGGGAGCCAGGCGCCATTGTACGACGTACTGGACGTTTCATGTTTCTCTTGCAGGGAGCGAGAGGATTGCTGAGGCGTCGCCAGAATCAAATGCGTCCATGTGAATTGCATAATCCTACTGCAAGTATTGTGCTTTCAGAATCCGTGCCTGCCTGGACGCAGCATCCGCCTCCCAAGGGCCCGGTGCCATCGACCCTGGTCTCGAAGCCAGTGGAATTTGACACCCTTACACGGTCGTCGTCGTCTGGATATGGGCCCCTCCTCCCAAGTGCCGCCCCAGGTCACTCTGCTGTCTCCATCTTTGTTTCTGCTCCGCCACTGGATGTTATGTTGGTGCACGCCCCCTGCCCAGTTTTTCAGGTGGACTGAGGGCTTATGAGGGGCACTGGCAGGAGCTCGGCATCAGCCTCAGCTTCAGCTCCACTCTTCACTGCCACCTGTATCCAGCTTCCTCCCCCTTTCCCCCCTCTCCCCCCCCCCCCCCGGCACCCAACCTCGTTCGCTCATCTACGCTACATGACGACGGTAAGGATGTCGGGTGGGTAGTGATGGAGGGATGTGGTATCATGTACAGATACCATCCCACGGGCGTCGTTACATTGGTAACGAAATTACAATTCCGTCCAACGCCGGCAGCGGCTGTGTGGAGTCCGGCGGACCTGATGGAGCGCCGGCCGGTATGGCCGTGCGGTTCTAGGCGCTTCAGTCTGGAACTACGTGACCGCTACGGTCGCAGGTTCGAATCCTGCCTCGGGCATGGATGTGTGTGATGTCCTTAGGTTTGTTAGGTTTAAGTAGTTCTAAGTTCTAGGGGACTGATGACCACAGATGTTTAGTGCTCAGAGCCATTCGAACCATTTGAACCTGATGGAGCTTGTCCAGTGAACCACAGCTCCAGCAGCTCTGTACTTTGACTGCCCTCTGAATCTGTCATAGAGGACAGCCACTGCCAGCTGCTCGGCCCACTTGCACTCGGAGTCACTTCATCACAGCACACTACGCCGAAGTTGCCTAGTCGCTACTCTAACTCCATCATTGTTGCCGCTGTAATAGACGGACTCTTTGTTCCTTGTGGCAGTATTTGTATTGAGTCTTCGTTCGCATGGAAAAATACGTATTCAGTAATTGTGTTACCTTGTTTGCTACTAATATCTGCCCCGCTCTGTTTCCTATGGCAACAATTGCCACACCACTCTGTAGCCCACTCTGTACAAGATGGCGCGCCACAGTCCTCGCTGCACTCTCCTGCGCCTGCAAATTCCACTTAAAAAAAAAAATGGTTCAAATGGCTCTGAGGACTATGGGACTTAACGTCTGAGGTCATCAGTCCCCTAGAACTTTGAACTACTTAAACCTAACTAACCTAAGGACATCACACACATCCATGCCCGAGGTAGGATTCGAGCTTGCGACCGTAGTGGTCACGTAGTTCCAGACTGAAGCGCCTAGAACCGCACGGCCACCGGGGCCGGCAAATCCACTTCAGCGGTCAACAATGTATTCTTGTAATAATCAGTACAATATTAGTGCTCTTGTATTTTACAGAGATTTTGGAGACGGACACAGATGGGAATATGGCACTATTCTTCAGCTCCTGATCGTTGAATGTTCCTCATTCTAGGTCCAGGTAGTGTGCACAGGTGGCACTACAATCAAATTCGCCCATGTTGGCTATGTGATCCTGCCACAGATTTTTCAGACCCCGTGGGGTCTTGCAGCCACAGCTTTTAAACTCTCCCTCAGGTACCAGTTTGGACGTGGAAGCAAGGGAGGCAGGTGCAGCTCCGACGACGCCTTAATGGCACCCGCAGCACCAGTTGGGCCCGTACCGTCCGCTCGCCAGTCACCACGATGTCAGCAGCCCACACGATGCAGTGGTGTCAGTCGCACCTACTCAGAGTCCACACCTACTCCGTGGTGTGAATCCTCAGCCCTTTTTTTTTTTTTTTTTTGGCCGACGTTTCCAGGCATTCACGACGCGGATGCTGCGATGTGGGCAGGGATGTTGCATCGGCCGACGCCTCAGCCCCTGATTCATCAGCGACACCTGTGGCACCGCCTTCGCCCCTCACGACGGTGAGGAATTTTGAGGGGAGGAATTTATTATAATTCCACTATCGATACCATACTGGAAGCCATCTTCGTTTCCAGAATGAGATTTTCACTCCGCAGCTGAGTGTGCGCTGGTATGAAACATCACCCAGGCTGTGGCTAAGCCATGTCTCCGCCATATCCTTTCTTCCAGGAGTGCTAGTTCTGCAAGGTTCGCAGGAGAGCTACTGTGAATTTTGGAAAGTAGGAAACGAGGTGCTGGTGGAAGTAAAGCTGTGAGGAAAGGGCGTGAGTCGTGCATGGGTAGCTCAGATGGTAGAGCACTTGCTTGCGAAAGGCAAAGGTCCCGAGTTGGAGTCTCGGTCCGGCATACAGTTTTTATCTGCCAGGAAGACTCATATCAGCCCACACTCCGCTGCAGAGTGAAAATCTCTTTCTGGAAACACAAAAACTGTTTCTCTTATTTGTGTCCAACTATTACATATGTTGCAACTTCTCCTTTTTCCATGTTAACACTGCACGGAAGTGATGCAAGTCTATAAGCCCTAATATTTAAGTTCTCCATCCATGTGTTTACATGGTGTTCAAAGAGGCACACAACATGTATCCCTTCAGAACTTACCACATTTTCTAGGCAAACAATAAACTCGTCTATCTTGTTTTTCAACCCTCTAAATTTCTGATAAAACTAATTTTATTTTTCCAAAAACTGTTATACCTATGATACCCTTCGTCTCTAACTTGAAACTAACTTAAAAATGTGCCCCTTTGATTCCAGTAATCACATGGATTTTGTCTTGTGTGCTTGTGGTCCCTTTACATTATCTGCAAATTGCTCAGCTGATCTTTCCTTTCCCTCCTATTTAGTTGCAGGCTGTAATTAGTGTATTCCCATCTCCTAATCGATGCAACAGGCACGGCACAGTTTGAGACTTCGTTTCATTTAAAAGCAACTCGATCAGCTCTTTGTTCACACTGTAAAAACCGTGTTAACACAGGGCTGGTGATGTCGCTGCAAACCTACAACAAACTCCACACGAGTGTGTGCTGTGCTGCTGTTATTTCCTCCAGGTTACCTTTAATGCTATATTCTAAGTTGCTAATCAAGTTGTTTCCCGCTTCTCCTACTCCTTATCAGCACCATCAAAATATCTGCACAAGGTCCCTACGTCCTCTGTCACCTAGCTAGACTCGGCGATGCTTGTGACCTGATGTTCTATGCCTAGCTTTTCCTGCAGCAACTGTGCTACACCTGTACCCTATTAACCTCGAAAACTGGTTCAGGTTTTCTACCTACTTCACGTAAAGTGTCAAACTGTGTAACTGCTATGGCTGGTTTAAATATATTCTTGTATTTGTCACTCACTGAGGCTTTCATTCATCCTTTTGGAGTCCCATGTGCGTTGACCGTGCTTAATATTTACCATACACTGTCAAATCTTTCGGGGTATATTTTTTGAAGTTCGAAGTTTTTAAGAATATTAACTCTAATAAACCGGGCGTTCTTTCAAATTCCTTATCATCAACTCTTATTGGATTCTCAGTTAAATGTTTCGGTCGCTTACCTAATTTTTACGGTTTCGCCCTGCTGACCCCATACGTTCTCCCTAACACAGTAGCAACAGTGGGTGACGAATCAGGGGACAAGCGATGGAAATATTAGGAATTTCTTTTAATTTCTGTTTGTGTCGTGAACTACAGAGTGGGCTGCTGCATTATGCAGGCTGAAACGCGTCAGCAGGTAGGCTGGTCACGAAGGCTGCGACGACGGTGTCTATCATTCTTACCAAATACTGATGAGCATTCAGTCTCTCTTCAAGAGCTACCAGTCCAGTCCTGTTATGCGACTGAACTAATGTATGACACGATTATTAATAAGTGTTCAGTGTCATGTACATATAAATGTCTTTCCCTGTATGACAAATGAAACACTACAGTGTTCTGTAATGAAATATGATGATGATGATGATGTTTGGTTTGTGGGGCGCTCAACTGCGTGGTTATCAGCGCCCGTACAATTATCCAATCTTTGCTCAGTCCAATTTCGCCACTTTCCTGGATGATGATGAAATGATGAGGACAACACAAACACCCAGTCATCTCGAGGCAGGTGAAAATCCCTGACCCCGCCGGGAATCGAACCCGGGACCCCGTGCTCGGGAAGCGAGAACGCTACCGCGAGACCACGAGCGGCGGACTGTAATGAAATAGTGAATGAAACAGTGTAAGTTTCGAATTTTTTTGAAGCTACTGTCTTTGTTTAGGAGGTTCATCTCTATGTTACGCTAATACTTGCACTAATAATAACATTGTAAAAAATAGATAACAAAACAGATAACAAAACTGTAAAGCCATTGTGTCTTTACATTACAAATGTTGCAAAATGTTGGCTTGGGGGTTGTAGGGAGTGTAACAATTACAAGAACACTATCTTTAAAGAACTATTTTTAAGAACACTATTTTTAAAAATTTTGTCACTCCGTTTGCCTCTTCGAAGACGCTAATCCCCAAAACCTATAGACTAATTTTCATTGGATTTTACGAGCAACTTGAGCAGAACATCATGGCGTAGTACAACAAACAACTAATAGATGGCGCTGTTAGTTTCGTAATAGACCAAAGAACCAACGGATGGCGCTGTTAGTTTCTCACCTCAGTCGCAAAACTATTTTCAAATGTTTACGTCAGTAACAGAGTTCAGTCCACAATGGTATGTTTACGAATTGGGTTTAGATGGCTACGATATAGAGATTCATTTATTTCGCTTTATGTATTAAAAACTCTACGAAATTGCTTTGTTTCTTTCGTTGGCTTTTATTTATATTTGTTATCTTTGGCAGGAGAAACCAATTTATTGAGTTGGCTTTTTGATTTGGGTGCCTAATAATTACATTTTGATGAATAAATAGAGAAAACGGTCAAGTCCTTCTGAACCCGGTAGACTGGCTAGAAGACTCAGGACTATGCGGTCTCGAGAATCCTGTGAAGGTCGCGCGCTGAGACTTGCTGCGGCTCGAGGGCATCAAGATTTAAACCTCTCTTTGGAAGCTCCTTCTGAAAGCTAGGCATGGCGTAACCCTGATAGACAGCGCCATGCATTGTCACTTTCGTCACTACATACTATAAACAAGTCATCCAGCGATAGGCAATGAGTGCTACCCATGCGAAGCAGGAGCGGGTCATTGCAAATGAAAATAGCTCGGTGGAATATTTTAAACATGTAATACTATTTCGCTTATTGACCAGATGTATTTGAAATGGTTAATCACAAAAAATTTTCTTCATCATCCAAATGATTTTAACATCAACTGAAGTGCTGTACGGTGCAAAGAAAAGTACATACAGGGTGGTCCATCTCAAATTTCAGATGAGATTATCTCGAAAACTATACAACGGGTAAAAATAGTGGGTAAGACAAGTGTGTAAACTCAAAGGGGACATCAAATGATACTACACGTGACCTCTACCACCCCCCTCTCCCCCCTTAGGTGGGATGGGGGACAGCTTTTAAATCTTAAATGGAGACACCTATTTTTTATTGCAGATTCGGATTCTCCATAAAAAAGTAATCAAGTTTTTTCTGAAACATTTTTAAACCATTAACAGATGGTACTCAAATCGAGAAAAATTGAAATTGAGGAAAAACTCCGATTTATTTAGAACGATCCGAGAAGGACGCATCAAATCGATACAAAATGTGCACCAACTCTTTCATTACGCCAAATTAAGCTATTTTTTTACAAAATGTATCCTACACGCCAAAGTTTTGAAGGAGGGAGACAAACTGGAATACCAAAATCAACTGTTTTGAGGATTTTGCAGGCACATAAATATCATGCGTATCACATCACATTGACACAGTCATTAACGCCGAAAGATATGCAAATAAGCGTGCATTTCTGCCAATGGGCCTTGGAAATGATAAGAGGCGACAACGATTTTTTTTTAGATACGTTATGTTCACCGATGAAGCCACATTCAAAAACAATGGGGAATTAAATCGTCATAGTTGTCATTATTGATCCCCTGTCAATCAACACTGGCACAGACCCGTTGACAATCAACACAAATGGTCGTTAATGGTCTGGTGTGGAGTTTTGATAGGACGGTATTTTTTTGACCGAAATGTTACTAGGGAATCTCAATTACAACTTCCCCGTGATGATTTGTTGGGGCTAATGGAAGATGTTGAGTTAGAAACTAGGTAACGAATGTGGTTTCTACAGGACGGAGCAGCTACCCATTATGCTAAAAATGTGCGGAACGTTTTAAATTTATGGTACCCTGGTTGGTGGATAGGACGCGGCTGACCAATTCAGTGGCCTCCAAGTTCACCAGACCTAATATCTCCTGATTTTTTCTTGTGGGGTTATTTAAAAAATATTGTTTATGAAAGACAGCCCACAACCCGAAACGATATGGAGCAACGCATCTGATAAGCGTGTGCAGCCATACCACAGGAAGTGCTGCTCAAAACTGTGAACAACTTTCGCAGATGATCGACTTTATGCATTGAAGCAAATGGGGATAATTCTGAACAATTTCTTCATGGCTAATTTCATTAATTAAGCACCCCAAATTATGAGAGGCAAGGGGACTCACACTAATGAAGCACCCCAACATGTGAGAGGCAAGGGGACTCACACTAATGAAGCACCCCAACATGTGAGAGGCAAGGGGACTCACACTAATGAAGCACCCCAACATGTGAGAGGCAAGGGGACTCACACTAATGAAGCACCCCAACATGTGAGAGGCAAGGGGTCTCACACTAATGAAGCACCCCAACATGTGAGAGGCAAGGGGTCTCACACTAATGAAGCACCCCAACATGTGAGAGGCAAGGGGTCTCACACTAATGAAGCACCCCAACATGTGAGAGGCAAGGGGACTCACACTAATGAAGCACCCCAACATGTGAGAGGCAAGGGGTCTCACACTAATGAAGCACCCCAACATGTGAGAGGCAAGGGGACTCACACTAATGAAGCACCCCAACATGTGAGAGGCAAGGGGACTCACACTAATGAAGCACCTCATAGGAACATCATTCTACTACGTCCATGTCGTAGTTACTGGGTAACGCTAAAAGTGGGACACAGTACATTTTGTACAGAAATAGCTCAATTTGGCGTAACGAAAGAACTGGTGCACATTTGATGCGTCTTTCTCGGATAATTCTAAATAAATCAGAGCTCTTCCCCAATTTTACTTTTTTTCTCGATTACAGCGCCATCTGTCAATGGTTTACAAAATGTTTCAGACAAAACTTGATTACTTTTTTATGGAGAATCCGAATCGACAATAAAAATGGGTGTTTCCATTTAAGATTTAAAAGCTGTCCCCCCTCCCCATCTAACGGGCCGGGGGCTGGAGGTCACGTGTAGTATCATTTTATGTCCCCCTTTGAGTTTACAAACTTCCCTTACCCACTATTTTTACCAGATGTATAATTTTCGTGATAATCTAATCCGAAACTTGAGATGGACCACCCAGTATATGCGAAAAAGTGTGTTATATCAGGAGGAAAAATGCTGTTTGTCTGTAGTGAAAATGTGGCGTAATACATTTCGCGATCATTTGCGCCGGAGAAAGGGGAAGGAAAATTTATCTTTTCCTTTCAAAGAAACCATCAGGGTGTTTGCCTCAGTTGATTGAGGGAAATCGGAGAAAACCTAAATCTAAATGGCTGGAAGTGGATTCAAATTGCGGGTCTAGTGAAGCAGGGGATACAACCCGTCGGCTTTGACCAATGACGTCAGAATTGGCCAGAGAGCATTTGATGAAAGACAAAGATGAAAGAGCTGACAAGACTGTTCAGAAACAAAAGAATACGAGAGACGAAAAATGTAGTTGACATATATAAAGGCAAGTAGTATTTTCACTTTAAGGATATCGCGTGTTTGTATCGTACTAATTCTGTGAAAAATGAAGGGGGAAAAATGGATGGAAATATTGGTAGCATAGAATACCTCACGTCACATATATATGGGTTGTATCTCGAACCTCATTCGAACTGTATTGGTTAACTGCAATTCGGGATACAAGTTTAGCGTACGTCGATTTCTTAGTTTTCGTTAGCATTAATGTCCTGTTGTTCAGTTGAACTATATAGGTCAACTGAAGCACGGGATACAAATTTTACATATGTTGTTTCTTTCGCCTCCGCTGCCACTAATAGTCTGTTCTTACATATATAATAGTACTACCGATGGCATAAGGAGCTACGCACATAGTATTTGTAGCCCATACTTCAGTTGACCTATATATATGTACACTGCTAACGAAAACGCGGACGTACGTTACATTTGCAACCTGTACCTCAGTTGAACTACCCGAAGAGGCAATAAGACGACACAAATACAATTTGTATCCCGTACTTCACTATGGGGTACAGTTTTTTTTTCGCCTTCGATGGTAATAGTATCGACTGAAAGTTATAGTGTTGATCACAGCAGTGACAATAGTATCCCATTCTTTAGTTGAGCTATATAGATATACACAACATTTGTATCCTACTCTCCAGTTGACACATATAGGTAAATCTCATCAATGTTACATATTATGTCGTTGTTTTCGAATAGGTAGAGTCAGTGTAAAGGTCAACTGAAGGACGGGATACAAATTTTAGTTGTTCCGGGCGTTTCGGCTTTAATATTGCTGGTACAGATTCGAAAAATGGTACTGATCCTATTACTAGTGCTGGGAAATGAAAGAAGAACGACAGTTGCGAAATTTCTACTACGTACTGGACTACACGAAAACATACGTAATGGTGTAATACAACAATGAAATACGTCAAAATAGTCGAATGAAATACAAGAAAAAAATGTGAAAATGAACTTACCACACAGGAACTTCTTAAAAGAACCGAAACTCGCCTAGAAAGACATCAATGAAAATCACATACGCACATATACAACAAACAAAACATTACGAGAACACACACACACACACATACACACGCAGACACACACATTCACCCCCCATCCTAATGTGAAATTAGCTAACATATTTCGGACGGTACATTTGCCCAACACGTTTAACAAAACATTTAAATGGGCAATATGTTTGAGGAATACTACGCCTCCATGAATATTCATCTAAGTGACTTTGAAGTGTGGAAAACCGGCGTTTCTCCTTCCCTGCAAGAGATTTCACAGCTGACCAATAACGCTATATGCTATTTGTGCAAGCCACTGTGGATAATGGTCTGAACTCAATATTGTGATTAACTACGAGATGCTGATAACCCCTTTCCCCTAAATCCCTATATAAAGAAAAACCATCTGAATTACAATGGAACCTTCTGCAACGTGATCTTCAATTAAGCTGACCAAAACTCCCTGCCTTCGATTGGATACTACTATAAACAGTACGTAGTCACACTCTTAACCTGAAATTACAGCCCCCCAAACCCATAAGCCCCCCTGCTATACCTCCTTTCGTCAAAATGCGACTCGTCAATTTCGACAATAACAACCCCCCTCGCCCCCCACCACTACCCCCTATATTTTATGTGCTCTCCACACACTTTCCTACAAAAAGAATACCAATCCACAACTGTGCGCTTACTCACACGACATTCATGGACACACAGCCACACAGGATATCTAAAATACCAACATTACGTGATTTTCATAATGTCTCTCAAGGCGAGCTTAGATTTTTCGAACCACGTCCCTCGTCTAATGGATCACCGCAACCGATTTTTGCTGCAGCGCCACACGAATGAGTCGTGAATACGGCGTCGAGATACACTTGTGAGGCGCATATGTTCGCCGCACTCACGACATCGAACATACTCGTCAACGAGACCACACATTTGTAAAAAACAAATCGTGGCCAACATGTCTACGCTCACAGCCTCTCTCAAATCATCCTGGTTCAGCGGAACGGATAAATCCATACCTACAAACGAAAATGAGATACTGAAAATTGTCCTAAAATAAGAAACTAATAGTCCAAATTACCTCAGTATCAGTAAGAATGAAATGAAGTACCGAATGAACTGCAAGCAACCAATTATTTAAATAAATGCACACGAACAATATTTTGAGCAATATGTAGCGATCTCTTTTAAAATCACATTCAATTATTTTAATGTACAATGATAGAGCTTATCCGGAACGCAGATCTGTTTTATTATCTATTGCTGAAAGTGAAGACATTATTATTTATTAGTAATGTATGACGTCATTGGTCAAAACCGATGGGTTGTATCCCCTGCTTCACTAGACCCCAAACTGCTGTCCTTCCCAATGGAAGTCCAGAGTGTGATCCACTGCGCCACATCGATCAGTCTGGTGGCCGAGCGGTCTAAGGCGCTGCAGTCCTGGACTGTGCGGTTGATATCGGTGGAGGTTCGAGTCCTCGCTCGGGCTTTGTCCTCAGGATAATTTAGGTTATGTAGTGTGTAAGCTTAGGGACTGATGACCTTAGCGGTTAAGTCCAATAAGATTTCACACACATTTTTTGGCAGCAGTAGGGCGACTGAAGGGGGCCGAAAATTACATCTGACACTATGGTACAGGTGTACTTGACAGGGCTTACTTCATTTGGGTGGAACCATTGGGAGGGACGGTACCACCCGCCTCCCCCGCATCGGCTGCCACCCAGCGTCACACGCGGCCCACAGTCACCGTGTGACTCAGAAAACTGCACCTCACAGGTACGTTGTGTGCAGGGGAAACGGCATCTACTGTCCACACGGGGTAAGAAGCAGCACTGTTACCGGCTTTCAACTGTGAAGCGCCAGCGGCTGCAGGCGAAAACTGTAGCCGTCTATAGAGCTGTGACAATAATGAGGCGTTGCCGTAGAGACGTTCACAAAACCGCGATACGATATAGGTTGAAATAGCACCGCGAAGCTGCGTCACCCAGCCGACTGCAGTTTACGCCGACTCACCTATGGCTTCAGTGTACATTCGACAAATGAGCTTGGGGTCGCTAAGGGGTAAAGGAAATGGGACGCGACACTGGGGCAGACGTTGCTCGGGCGTAAACCCTGGAACCGCGGCCGGACGGCGACGGAAACGAACGGCGGCCAGCCTCGGGTTCCGCGCCCCCCTCCCCCCCGCCCCCGCCGGACTTACGGCTGTTTACACTGTGCGACACATCGCGGCCCGAGATCCCTGAGCAGCCGCTCGCAGGCGCGGCCACTCCAAGCAAACACTGGCCGCGAGGCGGGAAGCATCGCCTGTCGCGGAAGCTGCCGTGCTCGGCGGTGCGTGATCGTTGCAGGGACTCTTCTCTGTATTTCCATCTAAACACAGGCAGACGTCTAGTGTGGGCTGTAATTATCATGCGGCAGTGAAACTTCGTGCATAAGCTAATGCGTAAATGTGGAACCGATTTACACTGAAAATCTTAGCTCCAATTCTGGGTGACCAGGTTCAAATGTGGCGCTTGCCATAAGTGAGAGTTGCTTTATACCAGCCCTCGGGTCAGGTAATCACTCAACGTGTCCCCGGTAAACGCGTTCTTTTAATTATCCCCAGAGACAAAATCGTGGATTCCGATCAGGTTATCTTGCAGATCAAATATCAGGAAAACGTCTGGAGATTAGATTATGGAGATCTTTGACTGGGCGAGCGGCATGGGGTGTTGCCCGATCATACATGAAAATCGCGGTTTCCACATACTTGCGTTCTTCCAAAGCAGAAATCACATGCAGTACAAGGAGGTCTAGGTATCGTGCAGACGCAACGGTACGCCTGACAGGCCCTCTGGGTGTATTCCCTTCGAAGAAGAACGGACCGAGAACGAAGGTGCTTGTGGGTCCGCACAAGGCGGTCCCAATACGGCGAGCGCGACGTCTCTTCGTGCACAACACGCGGTTCAACAGTACCACAAATTAGGCAGTTCTGTGTGTTCATTGTACTTAGTTGTGAAAGGTGTGTCTCACCACTCTATGGAATACTGCCCGGCCACATGTCATCAACTTCGATCCGTCTCAGCAATCCAAGAGCAAGTTCAGAATGTTGCTGTAGACCATGAAATTTCAGTTGCTGCATCTTCTGGATCATGTACGGGTACCAGTGTTATATAGAGCACATAACATTCCGTACTGTTGACTACGCCACGGAAAACTCTCGCGCTACTGCACTTCTCGCGTCACGTGCTGTTTGGTCAGTTAAGGCAACAGCAACGTCGACAAGCAACTTGCACCGCGAAAGGACGCCTTCCTGTCCCAGGGGCTACACCAAGGTCACCCTTATTTCCGGGTACTGAGAAGAGAGACGATCTCCGTAAGCGAAATGTTTCTTATAATGGCAGCAGTTGCAGTGCAGTGTTGAGAGTATCGCAGAATGAATGTTTAAAGAAGTTGATAATGAAATTCGGAAATGTGCTCTATATGACACTGGTACCCATACATGATCCAGAAGATGCAGGAACTGAAATTTCATGATCTACGGCAACATTCTGAACTTGCTCTTGGATTGCTGAGACGGATCGAAGTTGATGACATGTGGCCGGGAAATATTCCATGGAGTGGTGAGACACACCTTTCACAACTAAGTATAATGAACACACAGAACTGCCTAATTTGTGGTACTGTTGAACCGCGTGTTGTGCACGAAGAGACGTCGCGCTCACCGTATGGGACTGTTTGGTGCGGACCCACAAGCACCTTCGTTCTCGGTCCGTTCTTCTTCGAAGGGAATACACCCAGAGGGCCTGTCAGGCGTACCTTTGCGTCTGCACGATACCTAGACCTCCTTGTACTGCATGTGATTTCTGCTTTGGAAGAGCGCAACTATGTGGAAACCGCGATTTTCATGTATGATCGGGCAACACCCCATGTCGCTCGCCCAGTCAAAGATCTGCATAACCTAATCTCCAGACGTTTTCCAGACATTTGATCTGCAAGATAACCTGATCTGAATCCACGATTTTGTCTCTGGGGATAATTAAAAGAACGCGTTTACCGAGGACACATTGAGTGTTTACCTGACCCGAGGGCCGGTATAAAGCAACTCGTTGCTCATATTCCACCGGAACTGCTCCGGGCACCTGTTGATCACGTCACTTTATGGATGCAGCATTTCGTCGGCGTTTCTGCTGCTCATATTGAACAAACTGTGAACCGGCGGTTAATAACAAAACCAACATTATGCCTTTCTCACTTGATTGATCTTTTCTACCAATGTCCCGCTCCCAATCCATTATATATAGATCATTGTTCTTGCAGTGAAAGCACCAGATTTACACCTGCTAGCCAAAATTGGAACTATTTTTTCCCAGCTTAAATCAGTTCCGCTTTAAAGCATTAGCATCTCTGTCAACTTTCGCTGCCATTAGACAATTACTGCCCACAATGGACCTGAACGAGTAGTTGCAGTTTAATCACAACCAATCGCTACCATTCTTCCTGTAAAATCATGACAAGTTCAGGTGGCAATAACGGAGGGAGACAGTGATCATGTTCCCTGCTCTCCAAAGTAGACCACAAAGGCTCAACAGTACTGAGATCTGGCGACAGACTGGTGTACAGAGGAGATACGAAAATCCATCCTCATGCTCACAGAACCAGGATGATGCCGACTGAACACGGCCTCTGTCCTCTTGGAACACATCATCACCGTAGGATGAACGTGGTCAGCTGAAATGCTCAAGTATTCCTCTACAGAAATGCGACCTCGCAGGGTAACCATAGGACCCATGAGATACCGCGATATGCCCATAGCATCATGGAACTCCCACCGTGTTTCACTCCCGGCTCGTAAAATCGGCCATGAATTGGAGACAGTGTGTATATCAAACCAAGCG
Source organism: Schistocerca americana (assembly GCF_021461395.2). Taxonomy (NCBI): domain Eukaryota; kingdom Metazoa; phylum Arthropoda; class Insecta; order Orthoptera; family Acrididae; genus Schistocerca; species Schistocerca americana. Next base: position 25,749,831 of record NC_060122.1, on the reverse strand, counting down.
ATTTTCTTCCGTTGCTCGATAATCCAAGTCGGATGGTTTTGGCGCCACGTTTTCCTGTTACGAACGTTTCCATCACTGATGAGTGGTTTTGAAATTCCGGCTCGCCCTTCAATTCCCTACTTACTTTCTTACACCCGTATGGTTCTGATAAATGTTACTCAGTGCCCTGTTCTTTCGAACTATATTTTTCTTTTGGAATAGTACAGATGCTGGATTGTGGGGTAGTTTATGCCATACCCCGGATTCACATGTATGAAGTCAGATAGAGCGATTACTGTTCTGGTTAGTGTCGTGTGTCGATCCCCAGCTGATCACTTTGTTCACCATAGACCCCATATTAGTGAAAGGATTTGTGAAATGAAAATGTTTGTGTGACATTTCTTCAGTCGTTTTTAGTTGTCTTGTGATGTTAAGAAAGAATAAATCTATTGTCATTTAGATCGCAAAATCTCCCTGTGTTCTGATTATCATTACCTTGCCATTGTTTATTAAAGTTCTGATTTCAAAAGAAAGTAGTTAGCTTGCAATATATGGCTCAGCTCAGATGGTAAGAGAAACACATTGTGGCCGTGGGAAAGTGCTCGCTCACTAGGTTGTGTTGTGAGACGAAGTAGGATGGGACATCATTGTCAGCTCCGCTGACTTCCGTGAAGTGTGTAGCGATTTAGGGAAATCACCGTCCTCTCTCTGGTAAACCACAGATGGGTGCAGAGCAGGTATGTCCACGCTCCTCATTTTTAGTCTAGAGAACAGCCAGCACCACACTTTCCTGTGCTATTTCGAAATATTCAGATGAATTCCTTGTGTTTATGGTTTAGCTTTGATTATAAGCGCAATAGGTCTTAATTTGAAGAAAAAATTTCTCCGAATGTGCGTTTGGAGCACAGCACTGTATGATAATGAATCATGGACTGTGGGAAAACCGGAAAACAAAGGAATCGAAGCATCTGAGATGTGGTGCTGCAGAACAGTAGATGGACTGATAAAGTAAAGAATGAGGGGGTTTTCCGTGGAGTCGGTGGAAAAAAGGAACACATGGAATACACTGACAAAAAGAAGAGACAGGATGATGGAAAATGTGTTAAGAGACCAGGGAATAACTTCCATTTTATTAGCAGGGGCTGTAGAGCATAAAAACTGTAGAGGAAACACAGACTGGAATACATGCAACATTTAATTGAAGGCATAGGATGCAAGTGACAGTGTGAGATGAAGAGTCTGCCATAGGAGACGAATTCGTAGTGGGCACATCAAACCAGTATGAAGAATGACGACTCAGTAAACAAAGAAACACGATTTTCACATTTCTGTGTGTATACGTTCACAGCTCTTTACAGTGTTTTTATATTTCAATTGTTGTTGAATTTTTACTGTTTTCCAACTTTCCACAACACTTCTGTCGTAAAAGATCGTTGTATGGACACTAAAGCTTCAGATGTCATGGAACCCAAACAAATGTTTCATGATAATGACAATCGGCAGCAGTGGCAGCAGCATGAGCATTATTTACTCTTCTTGTGAGCTATTGGTGCTCATGCGTCAACCCAAAAAAAAAAACAGTAGTTGTCTCAACACCTCGATGTATAAATTTTCTATGAACATTACCGTGCTCTGTGTTTGCTCTTTCGACTTCTTGAATCATTTATTGAATATTTTGAGTTGTCTTCATTAGTGGTACATTCTCTATACAGCATGTGAGAAACTACCTTGTACAAATATTGTGGGATAATAAACTACTCAAAGACTATCTGCACTAAATGAGATAGGAGTGTTCAGGAACTTCCAGCCTTAACTGCATATACATAAAGTTCAAAGTGTTGCCAGTATTTGTGGTAGGGTGTGGGTGTGGGAGAGACCTGCACCCACACCAGCCATGCTGGCACCTGCCACACCCACCCTCCAGCATCCAGACGCCCATTGTACTGAGAGATTGTCACCACGCAGTCAACAAAAACAATTTACATGGAGGTAATAACTGTCCACCCCAAACAGATACAGTGTTCTCTGACTTCCGCTCGGTTCTGACAAACTGGAGCGATCACATGGACAAAGCTGTAGGGAGAACAGGGCAGAGTGAGGAATAGATACATGATGCAGAGAGACAGTCTAAAACCATGCTGTACTTTACCCGTTTCGGGTCCTTAGCAGATAGGCGGTAAAAAGGTGACTCGTTTGGAGATATGACAATGCGTCGAATATATTCAACAGGGGCTTTTATCATTAAAAGACATCTCTATAGGATCCAACGCAAGTGTGTGATTGACTGAAGAACTTGATTCCAAATCGCAAACAGAATTTCAACCAGAAACGGTAACACTGTAGATCTGTAAGCCTAGTAACTTGGTAATACGATTTTTTTATATTTCTTATGACTTTAGTGTACCGTTGTATTTTTTAAGCGATTCCTCACATAGCACAGCATCTGCTGTATGTGATCATTTGCAATCAACTATTGTTCTCCCACGCCCTTCACCTGTACATATAACCCAGTACCCTGTTACACTGTCTACATGGTATCGAGATAGAATGTGTTACAAATACTGTTTGTTACTATGGAAAATATCTACTAGTGGCATGAAGGAGTTGCAAATATCGCATTAATACCGCTTTCTTTAGCCAAATCACTTTCTAAATTCGGTGAGGCGGGCAATTTTATTATGAGCTTACATCGCTGGCGACGTGCTCCTGCGCTTTTGGTCTGTTAATACACACTCTTGCAATCACTGTGTATATTCAATGTCGTGGTATTTGTGTGGAAGACCACTGCATTTGGAAGCAACATCATACCCCGATTTATAAAGCCTGTATGGTTCCTAAGATGGTTATAATTAGTGATACTTCCGTTTTCCTGTGGAACCAGGACTACTTTTTATGTAGGGTGACAGTGGCATAGTCGTTCTGATCGAATTTTTAACAGCTAGTCCCTTATAAGGCCATTACATACTGCTAACACTCGCAAGAAAAACAAATAGAGCATGTCCATCCATTTCGGAATTTTTGCTCAATTCTGTTTGTTGTCACCAGCATTCAGTTATTTCCGAAGTATTATACTTATTAGGGGGTGTGAGAAAGATGTGCTGTGTTCAGTGGGCATATAGAGTTTGTGGTGCTGTGTAAAGTTACTGTGGTCAGGGTTAGAGCGTATGTAAAGAAAATAATCTGTCCCAGTCGTAAGGACACTATGGATTTGAGATGAAAAATTACGATTTCAACGCGTCGATAGCAGTAAGGAGGTGAAATATTTCACGTGGACCGTTACCTTCAGTCGTACGAAGGATATATGGTTCAATAGGCTCTGAGAACTGTGGGACTTAGCATCTAAGGTCATCAGTCCCCTAGAACTTAGAACTACTTAAACCTAACTAACCTAAGGACATCACACACATCCATGCCCGAGGCAGGATTCGAGCCTGCGACCGTAGCGGTCGTGCGGTTCCAGACTGTAGCGCCTAGAACGCCAGAAGGATATAGATATTTCCAGAGCTGGAGCCGTCAGAAGGAGGTATTTGAAATAGTTTGCTCAGTGTCGAATGTCATCAGATTGGGGCTGCAATCGTAACATTTTATTGTAATTATAGTGATAAATATGTGGCTGGTTTCCTAAGACGACACCGTTCGTCGTGGGGGGAGCATGGTGGATGTAGTCGGTTTCTGGAACGAATTGAGAGTTGTGGCTTCAGGGTGTCGTGAGCGGCGGGTACAAAGAAAGGTTCCAGCTGGCTGGTTAGTCGGCTCTTGCACGCAGTTGCTGGGACAAGCCCTATCGGGGGCGACCACGGCGCCTTCTGGATAGCCGAACAGTGAACTAGCCAATGTTCTGCTAGAGCGGCGACAGAAGTGGCTGTGTGTGTTGCATGAGAAGATACAATACGACGGGTGTTTGCACTGGTCGATTATTCCCTCTATGTAAATTGATCTGGTTGACTGCTTGGTAACAGTCTTTCTCTGGGCGTTTCGAGAGTTCAACCTAGCCGGGAGTTATTTTGAGACGGACATATTGCAGTGGCTGGTGGTCATGACCTAGTTTTTGTTGACCTGCTGGGAAGGGCTTACATGCCCCAATACAGTTGAATAATTATCACCGCGAATATCCCAGAAAGTTGTGTGGACCAACATCAGCCTCCCGCTGGTACAGGGGGTGAGCAACAGTTTGATCGGGATTAGTGATACCTAGCAGACTGGTCACTGCTCAGGAAGCACCTGCTTTACTCACTATGTCTGTTGAAGCTGCATACTCCACTGATATATTCTGCGGCTGGCTACTTATTTTGTTCCACGGACAAAGTCTGTTACGACCATGTGGCCACTTTGTACACCTTGTCGTTGCTGGTGATGGTGACGGTGACCACTTGGCCTTTTTCCAGTTTACGTCTACGGCTTACTTGTCCTGCTGGCAACAGGCCAGATTTCGAGAACTGTTTGCCAACACGATGAACTTACCTTCCGTGGAGAGGGTGTCGGATGATTCCGGCATTGGCTTCTGCTTTCGTTGTGCCTTCGTTTCCTCGTCTGTTTTTTCTCTCTGTCTCTCCCTTTTGCGCTATTCGTAGGAATTGTAGCCAGGTCTTTAGATTCGATCCGTGCCCACTTTGCCTTTACCATTCTGAGGCTGGCTGTAACCACTATTGTTTGCTTTCAGTAAAATGTATTTGTTGTTTAAACGAATATTCAGATTCTTCTGTCGTGGATTTTGCAATTAATTTTCTAATTAATTCTATTTTCATATATGTAAACGGTGTCATACTCAGGTTTATTACCTTGATTTCAATGTAAGTTAACTGTAGATGTGGACTAATCAGTAAATTACTGCTATAGAAAAAGAGCGATAAAGTGCGTACCTGTAAGCTACGAGGACGCGGGATCGAATCTCGGTCGGGTCATGGACTTTTTAGTCTCCATTTTAGCCTAGCCTTCACCTTTCAGCGTTGTGAGGAGTCGCCAGAAACAACACGTGGTTCGGATTTCACGGAAAGTGTAGGCCCCCGATGTTTTTATTATTGTCTACATAATTAAGTTTGTACAGAAGACATAGAGCGAGTCCTGCTCGCACTTATACATTTTTTTAGTCTCCTTGGGCAATAAATTTCTTTTCTTCCAAGTTAGTAATTCAATTTATCCATCATACCTACTGCAATCTCCTATAGCATCGCATTTCAGAAACTTATATTCTCTTCTTGTCTGAAATGGTTACCGTCCACTTTGCACTTGTGTACGAGCGACACTAGACACGAATCTTTAAGAAATTATCTCCTAACAATTAAATAAAAATTCAGAGTTAGCGTGCATCTGTTTCAGAAATGTTTTTCTTGCTACTGATAGTCTGTATTTTATATCCTCCCTAACACGGCTATCTTCACAGATTTTGCTGTTCAAATTACAAAACGTATTCGCTACATTTGTTGTTGTTGTGGTCTTCTACCCAGAGACTGGTTTGATGCATCTCTCCATGTCACTCTATCGTGTGCAAGCTTCCTCATCTCCCAATAAGTGCTGCAACCTACATACTTAGTGTATTCATCTCTTGATCTTTCTACGTTTTTTACCCTACACGCTTCCCTCCAGTACTAAATTGGTGATCCCTTGATGCCTCAGAACGTGTCCTAGCAGTCGATCCCTTCTTCTAGTCAAGTTGTGCCACAAATTCGTCTTCTCCCCAATTCTGTTCAGTACCTTCTCATTAGTTACGTGATCTATCCATCTAATCTTCAGAGCATTCTTCTGCAGCACCACGTTTCGAAAGCTCCAATACGTTTAGTGTCTCGTTTTCTAAACTTCACGCAGCAACGATTGGTTTAATTCGGATGTAATTCTTGACTCGCTTTTTCTAAGAAAATACCCATTTCGTTCTAGTGCTCTTCCAAGTCCTCCCACGTCTCTGACAGAAGTACAGTACAATGGCAACCATCAAAATATCACTTTTCCTCACCGAACTCAAATTCTCTTCCTAACTTTATTTTGGTTTCCTCCACAACAGATTGACTGACACTGGCTACGCGCTGCAACACTCACGGCCTGCATACAGCTCTTGGGACCTGAAGCGTCAGACATCACCTAACTGGACTGCGGCCTACAAAGTGAAGCTGTCGTCGCCCCGAAGGCACTCCCAGCAGCAAGCGCTTTGCCATAGACCTGCCTGTTCTTACCTTCCTTGTACCTCAGAAGAGCTTATCCGATCAATTATAGGACGCCCACGTTACTATCAGTGCTTTAATCTTTCTCAAATTGGTATTTCCCAGCGTTCTACTTTTGTACAACTTCCAGCTCAAAATCCTACGAGCAAAACGTCAGTTTTAGGACTGAGAACAGAATCAGAGAAAGACTACAATTTTTGATGCAGAGGATAGTAAAAGTGTGAGGAGAGGTTGAAATGCGGATAAATTTAGGAAGATTCAAAGTGACGAGCTTGAGCAAACATGAAGGTCGCGCCAAAATATCGTTGGTAAGCAAGAACGTGGAACACGTGAAATCTATTAAGAATTTTGGAACTTTGGTTGCAGGAAATTGAACCAGATCGCTGGTCGATCATCAGTGATCGGCTTGTTATCTTTGGCGCGTCCCCGGACATGAGCATCTTTGCGTTTTCGGCTGGGGCGTGCGGGACGGCGAGAGGCAGTCCGTTTGGCGCGGCCGGTGTGACTGGCGGAGCTGTGGCTCGGGCGTAAGCACACGTGTGATGTCTGTTACGCTGGGGCTGTCTGCTAATCGTGAAACTCCTGCGGTGGTTACTGGTTGCCTGGAAGGCACCTCATGTAAACTGTGCCAAGCCTCGCAGTGAGAGGGGAGTCCGGAGTTGGTGTTGGCCTAGGTGTTTGTACAAATTGAGGTGCCTGTGTGAGAAGCACGGCGTGGGCCTGTCGGTCGCTTCGTCCTTCTGGCAGCCACCGCAAGCGGAGGTTCGGCCGGAATGTCTACAATTTGTGGTGAGCATAGTGTGAACAAGTTCTCGTAGGATGTGCTCCCAGCCTGAATCTTAGCTCGTGTTATTTGTGGGTGCCGACCCCTTGTCTGTAACTGCTTCCGGGTGTCCTGTAAGCTTTCACAGAAAAACTGTGTTTTTGTGGCATTCTGTGTTTATGGCTCAGTCTCCGCCTAGAAAGGGGAAAGATTTGTGCCTCAACTGAAAGGGGGGGGGGGGGGTTCGATTGGACATCTTTTGGAATTCCTTCATGCTGTAATTCAAACATATAAAAAAATTGTTCTTTCAGAATAAGTGCCTGTTTCTTTGGGACACTGCAGTTCAAACAGGAGTGGCGTAATATTAATGAGTATTTGTTATTCGTCAAATGAAGTGTATTTAATGTCTTGCAGTTTTCTGGGGCAAGCAGCTGTGTTATTGAACTCATTTTGAAGTGTTCTGTCGGGTGAATGATTCCTCCCCACTTCACTGTATTCTTTTGAGAAGTATTGTAAGGTTTTTTGAATATTTGTCAGTGGGGCATATTGATTCAATTCTGTTTTTCCCTTTCTTTTGAATTACGGAGAATTGTTTAGTTTATCTGGTTATTGGCTTAACTCGCGCTTCACGCACTAAATCAGCTGATATTGAAAAATGTTTTTTTTATTTTTTATTCCTGTTTAATGTCAGACAGATTAAAATGTAACTTCATTTATGTTATATGAAATAAATGTGTTGGATTGAGCCGGCCGGAGTGGCCGAGCGGTTGAAGGCGCTACATTCTGGAACCGCACGACCGCTACGGCCGGAGGTTCGAATCCTGCCTCGGGCTTGGATGTGTGTGATGTCCTTAGGTTAGTTAGGTTTAAGTAGTTCTAAGTTCTAGGGGACTTATGACCACAGCAGTTGAGTCCCATAGGGCTCAGAGCCATTTTTTTGTGTTGGATTGACCTTGATGAATTATGTGTAATCGAAGTAAGGGACCCAGTCCTTCATTAGTGCTTAACAGCGGCGTGTGGATCGGGTTGTGAGCCCCGTGCTCGGACCAGAAATGGAAGGTGCATGGAGGAATTAAAAAACAGAATGTCTCTGGGTAAGAGAGCTCTGGAGAAGGTGAAAATTTTGCCATGACTTTGTGCGATGCTCTCGCTTTTGCGGAGTTTTCTCTGCCTACGCGGTATGCTGTGTGGCGTGCTGGCTGGTTGGAGAGCGGCCCCTCGACATGCGGGGCCCGGCCTTCTGCAAGGGGGAAAGGAGTGCGGAGCGAGCGTGCGCGGGGCATCGCAGGGCATCAGCAGGCGCGTGCCAGCGTGCACCGCCGCACTGGTGCAGTCACTGAGAGCGTGGCTGCAGTGGGCAGCAAACACGGCCTCCGGGCGAGAGGCGTTCCGCCTTTGCGCTGTGGCGAGTTCGGCCTGGCTTGCACACCTACGACAGCTCGCCGGATTAATTTGCAAATAGTGAGCTATTTTTCTGGTGGATCGTTTTCAGACCGTGATTGGTCCGTGTGGCCACTCCGTTTGTTCGAGCGTTGTTCTTATCAATCGTTTGAGTGTCGAGTTTGTATCGTTGTTAATCGCGAGTGGAATTACCTGCTTGATTTTGCTACCAGTTCTTGGTTACTGTCACTTGTGGTCGATATTCCGCGAAGTTCTATCATATCTGAGTGAACTGCTACTTTCACGATTTCTCAAAGAATTCCTCGCCTGCTTACTAAAGGTTAGCTTTCAACTTAAGATGGATTTTGCTGGCCGGCTTCCTGCCTATGGTCGGTTGCAACGTGCTTTATAACATTGATTCAAGCTATCTTAACGGCATAACTAACATCAACTGTAGCAGCAGTTAACTGTGCGATGCTGAGCGCCAGGCGTCAGTAGTGTGCTAATTTTGCTTACTGTTCTCAGACAACTGAGTTATCATAGTAATCACGCGATTATTGTTGTTTTGCTTTTCTCTGTTAACTGCAGATTCTTTGGTTATTAATCAGTTTGCTCAATTGTCACAGAGACTATTGCCGTAAAGACGATTTACATTTGTATAATTTGAAAGCTTCTACGTTCCTATAAACTGTGTTACCGTACTGACATTCCTAAGGGACTGTCATTCTGCCTGGGTTAAAACCCGTTCATTCAACTTACATCAGTAGTTAAGTTTTTTTAATTTTAATTGTGAAGTTAATTGTATACAGCAGTAACATTGCTTTTATTAAAGTCGTGGTCCGTAAGCATGTTTATCTTACGCATTTTGAAGAACTGTTTGCTTAAATTGGTGGTAATTTTCTATTAATTAATTCTGTAACCATGAGTGTACCACCAGTTGCTTATGATATTATTATCCTGTAACTGCGTCGTTAGCAGTGTTTGCAACTTGGTTTTGTCAAATAAACGTCTTTTTTTAACTGTATTCTCAAGTTGTGGATCAGTATTCCACTCCAGGAGCCTTGAGCACTGCTCCCTACCTTATCAAAAGTCTCGTTGATCACAAAAAAGTATTTCGATAGAGCTAGGAAAAAGTTTCCCCAAGTGCTTGTCTGTAGTTCCGTGTTACACGTCAGCGAATCAAGGGCAGTTAAACAAAAACGGAAGAAAAAAAAAGCTTCAATAGCTTTTAAATGTGTTGTGCAGAAAAGTACTTAAAGTGAAATAGACAGATGTTCTTTCAGTTGATGATTACGCAGAGCTGAGGTGGGAGTTCACTGATTATAAGTTGAATCAGACGTACGCTGACTGCAATATACTTACCTAAAAAAATGAAACTAAAGGGATAACATTCACAGGAAGGTGTCCATGTGAACGGAAAACAAGTATTGATGATAAATTAGCCGAACAAGTTTCTCATTTCAGCTATACAGACAGCGATGTCAGTTACAAAACGATAAACTGATGAAACTGTACAGACTGCGAGCCTTGGGCGGAACTGTTACAGTGTGTGGAATCCGAAGGGGGAAAAAACGTACAGTCACAACTCGAACAATGTAAGGTTATCAATATACCAGTACCTCTCTACGGAAGGGAAACACGGGTAATGACGAAAACGGACGAGATGATACTTCCCGGACCACAGAAACGCTACACAAGGTCCTCCTGCAAAATTCGGCGAATGATCTCTGAGAATACAGGAAACAAGAGTTACAAACAAAACACGTTTGCTGGCCTTCAAAGCAACTGCAGTGAGCCACAACACACTTCTTACATCGGTTGTGACCCTTCAAATTACTGGCACAGTTTCTTGCAGAACACTCCTGCTCGCCCACTCCCACACTGTGCTTGTCGACCTCACTTAAATTCGCGAGATATAAGCTAAGGAAGCCTCTGGGGATCTTGAAGTATCAGTGTGGTGATGGGAGTCAACATGTGTCACCACAAAATGCAAGAACTGCAATCGCCTCTGAGCAGGCAGCCGACAATGCACGCACAGCGATGGTACGAACAGCAGAATTACTGTTTTCGACTCATTGCAGTGTCGCAATTAGGAAAGATGTCGACCTTTTTATCATAATGATGAGTTTACAAATTCTCCTCAGTGTATATTTCCTGAAGCGAGGGGAAGGTGCACCCTTTCGGCTCCATTGCCGTGCGGGAAGTACAGTGGAGAAGAGTGTTGCCAAGCACATGCTCTGTTTCCAAGTAGTGAGTGGTTGCTGCCCACGTTATTAAACAATGGAAAGGTTAAATTTCTCGAGACCCTTCCCAAAAATCAAGATCTCGAATGATACATTTCTAGATTCACTCATACTTCAGCCCGTCGAAAGGAAAGGACAGCTGATGGTGAGAAATTTCTGACTGCTCTCTCTGGCGGCAGCCACCCAACCACAGAATTAAACAAGCTGAGGTAGAAGCGATACATGACATTAGCCCACACGGAAACAGACACCACGGCTTCCATGCCACCCACTGTAGCTGCAGCTCAATAGCACAACTTCAGAGTTTTCCATCAGGTGCAGCGCTGGATAGGAAACTACTTGCATCCAGAGAAGTGGGGGACGAAGACGACAAAAGACGGGTGGGCTCCCATTACCACATTGAAACTCACATGTTCCGAGAGGTTTCTTCAGCATGTATCTTGCAAATGCGACAGAGATTGCCAAGATCGGTGTAGGTGCAGGCGAGCACGACTGTTCTTGCACGAAACTGCACCAGCACTGATAAGGGCTGAGCTCGAGCATCGTTGACAATTCGTGCACAGAAGACGACGACGACCTGGACGAGCCCCAAGCAGTGCCACTCTCTGAAGCAGCTGAGGCGACAGAAGGTTCATGGCATATTCTGCAGCGTTATGCGTCTTTACTCATAAGATTTTCTGTGTCGTAACATTAATCGTTCAGTTACAGTTTACCAATTGAAGGACAGTAACAACTTCCTGTTCATCCTGGATCATCTGCTACCCTTTACGCTCTGCCTAGACATTCCGTCCCCACAGAGCCTTCACCTGAAGGTGCTAGTACTCAAGAAACATTGCCTGGGCCACCAACAGCCAAACAAGGATGGTTCAGAAAACTGCGCCCATGACATCAGCACTTGCATTTCTTCATACATCGATGGTTCACTATACACATTTTCGTATCAGTGTTCTACCACTAATTGCCTTCTTTTTTTCCAGATGGAGAACCTAATCGAGGTGTTAAATCTATCCTGTGCCTTGCATTCACTCATGTCATGACACATATACATTACTGCATATACATTTCACATTCATCTTCCTATTCAGTGTTGCGTACCTAATACGTTGTAAATATAACTTGTTAAGGTATTCATCAAACCTGTTTATCAATCAGTTTATTCGAAAGAACATCTTTTCAGCATACTTAACAGACAGTATTGTGTCGTTGCGTCTATTGGGAACAGAAGGCATTTCCGTTATTTTCGTTTGGCTCCCTTCTACTTCTGCAAAAATTGAATGTTGCACACGTCTCTTGTACGGAATTTTATGTAGTTTCACTTAATATAGGGGTTTTTGTTAATGACATGTATATTTTTCGAGTTCTATGGGTGGGAGTGTGCGTTTTTAAAATTTTCGCAGATGGGCCAAAAAATACTGCGCTATTGCGCAATCTAATGCCCATACATCTTGTCAGCAAACATAACCTGACCAGTCCGTCTTGCAGGAATGTTATCTACTTTAATTTTTTACTGAGCGGTTACCTTAGAGAAACATATAGTTTTCAAGATATAAGCAAGTAACTGAAAAAAAGGACGAAAATTTTGAGGTTTTTCACGTTTTGCGTTCTGAAGCGACCTGTAACAAGGCAGGAAACATGAAATTCGGATTCAGCGCCGCGAAAAACATATAGAACCGTTGAGAAAAATAACTTCCCAAATTTATTACGAAAACAGCTGTTTCGAAAACCAGTTGACTGGGTTACCGATCGATTCCACAAGAAGCGTTTGCTGACGATTTCTAACAGCTTTATAATCGATGTGAGAAATGTACTGTAGCGAACGGTGGTTGCTCTGAAGGCCAGCAATGATAGGTTATTCGTAACTCAATTTTCATTCTTTTTTTTGAGACCATTCGTCGAAGTTTTCAGGCGCACCTCTTATATGAAACATTGTAATCAGAGATAATCTATAAGCTTTTAGCGTCAATGAGAAAATATAAAATGGCAGAAGGAGGCAAAAAGAATGTGGTGTCATCGCCAGACACCACACTTGCTAGGTGGTAGCCTTTAAATCGGCCGCGGTCCGTTAGTATACGTCGGACCCGCGTGTCGCCACTATCAGTGATTGCAGACCGAGCGCCGCCACACAGCAGGTCTAGTCTAGAGAGAGACTCCCTAGCATTCGCCCCAGTTGTACAGCCGATTTTGTTAGAGATGGTTCACTGAGTACATACGCTCTCATTTGCAGAGACGACAGTTTAGCATAGCCTTCAGCTGCATTTGCTACGACCTAGCAAGGCGCCATTTTAAGTTACTAACAGATAATATTGTGAATCATGTACCGTCAAGAGCGACGTTAATCATTAATGGATTAAAGTTAAGTATGAAACTAGTTACGTCCGCTTTCTGAATTCTCATTCCTTGTCTTGTTCCAGACCTCACGTCAGTATAGTTCTTCCCTCTTCACGCGAGCCTGCGTGAGCTAAAACGCGTGCATTTCGGCCTCCTCTAGTAACACGGTGTTGGCTCTTCTGCCAACATTGAAACACGACGAGCACGTCACATAGAAAAAACTTTCTTCGGTGGGAATAATGTCAATAAGAAGAAGAAGATATCGCTCAATCGTTCTTAAACGTATCCAACTAAAGTAACTCAACACTGTCACGGGAAAGCACGTGTCAAGTACTGTTTGACAAAAATGAAAGAGACGTGAGAAAACTTTGTCCGCGATATGCTGACCGTGCTACTTATTACGACGAAAAAAAAAATGGGTCTTCTTGAAGAAAGCACCGCAAACGACGTGTCCTGTGCGCCACGTGAGATATTTCGATGCTACGTTATTGATGAATATCAATAAACTCGGCAGTTTTCAGGCGTGTGCAATTCCAAAGCTATCGGCAGCAGAAGGCCCTCGTCCTCTTTCCGCTGCTTTCAACGGCGAAACCGTACTGCAAAAAAATGTAGAATACGAGTGAAATATTTCGTGGTGACATGACCGAATATAAATAATTATAAAAGTGATGAGTGAAAATAACTAACTAGATAGAAAACAGAGCTGCAGATCCTTTTATGTTCAGTTCCAGTTCTCGACTTCCTAGTCTGTCTCTGTAGGGGAGTCGTCTACAAGTCCATGCGGAGGGGCCGGTGCTGCCTGCGATCTTGCAGTCCGCCTCGCGCGGCCAGCGAGGCCCTGCCTGGGCTGCGATGTGCAGGGAGCTGGCAGCGGCGCGACGCGGGGTGGCGCGGCGGTCGGTCGCCGCCGAATGGACTCACAGGGACGGAGCACGGAGCTGGTGTAAATTCTCAACCGTGCGAACACCCTAAGCGCGTGACTGTTTCTAACATCCTGCCAGATTCCTTTTACCACGACGTAGTGTCCGATAATAAGTACTTGTGAGCAGATACGATAGAGACTTTCTCCCGAGCTTTGCGAACGCCCCCGTTCTGTCTCGGATGACGACATCCACCTGCCAAGTGATCTGGAGTGAGACGATCGGCCACCGCTTTGCAGCCACTCGTTTCTCGACAAGAGGCTGCTCCTACTTCCAGATCGCGGACTTGCCGGTTTCCGCACTACGCTCGTGGTTAAGTAAACCCTGCCAACGAATGACTGAGAGCAGACTATTCCACCAGCCGCTCTGGCATACTCTTCTTTTTTATTTACTGACGAGGGCCTGGCAGCGCCTAAATTGCCGCTCCTCAGCCACTGCTTTCAAAACTTTTACGATTTGAATTTAAAAGTTTCAGGGAGTGGAATATGTGATGGGCATTATAATATGGAATCTCCTACAACGTTGCAATAATATGCGGAACCCGTATAAAATAGGAGTAACAGATGATACTGAACGTATGCATGTCTCGTCACAGGTTTACTTGAACCATGGGAAATGGGTCACTGGGCTCCTGAAAGAACTCAACTGACAAGCGCTTGAAGACGGACGGAAACTATCATAGCCTACACAGAAAATTTCAAGAACTAATGTTAAGTGAATAATCCAGGAATACGCAACAACTCTCTGCCTATCCCATCTTCATGGAGCACGGAGACCAAATCAACATAATTCCAGCGCGCACAGAGACGTGTAAATAGTGATTCTCCCCTTGCTGCATACGTGAATGGAATGGAGACAAGCTCTATTAACTGCTACAGTGGAAAGTACCCTCTGTCAAGCACTCCACAGTGTACTGCCGAACTTTGCTAGGCACGTTGTTATAGATGTAGGGATTGGGATGTGGGAGCTACTAGGAAGGATATTACACGGAAGAGAAAAGGAACGTCTTCTTATGAAGAAACTGATAAGTGGGATCTCCTATAATGGCGCGTAGTCTCACAGTCTGTGGAATTTACTCACAATGAGTTTCACTAGATCCGCGTTCCGTTCTGAATCGACGTGCCTACCCTCCAACAGCCAAGTTCTTCACCAAAGCCTTTACCCTACAGAGGACCAAGTAAAACTGTATCCCGGAAAACACAAGTTATAACGTAACTCTGAAGTGTTGTTTACACGAATTTGTTAATGGTACACAACGAAACTTAAGCTGATCAGCCCATTAACAATTCACTAAGACCTTTAAGAGGTGTTCAGTCCTCGAGGCTTCGAGGAAGAATTTCCACTTTGCTGCGGAATGTGCCCTGATTTGTGATTTAAAACAAACAAATAATAATAAAAAGCCATGTGGTTGTGTACTGTAATGCACTTTTCTGTTGTGCATGTGTAGGGTTAAAACGAGACGCTGAATAACAGTGACAGCACAAACAGCTCACAGTACACTAAACTTGACCATGAGATTTTATAATTATGATCCGAATTACAATTCCTACCAAAAGCAAATATACACAATATAAAAATATTATCCCCAAATCATTTCTAGAGTAGCTTAATTTGCAACGAATCGCCCACCACTATAAGTCGTTATATGCGTCTAAACATGTATATTATGAAAATAATTATGTATTTTTTGAATTTAATTCTAAAACAAACGATATCACACTTCATGAATAATCTTCAACAAAAAATTTCCATTCGTTGCGGCGGGCGGCATCCTTTGATTTTCTGTTATTGTTATCTTTAACCCTGCAGCTTTGTACGCTGCATTAGTAAAATGGTTCAAATGGCTCTGAGCACTATGGGACTTAACATCTACGGTCATCAGTCCCCTAGAACTTAGAACTACTTAAACCTAACTAACCTAAGGACAGCACACAACACCCAGCCATCACGAGGCAGAGAAAATCCCTGACCCCGCCGGGAATCGAACCCGGGAACCCGGGCGCGGGAAGCGAGAACGCTACCGCACGACCACGAGCTGCGGACGCTGCATTAGCAAAAAATGTCATCGTCGTCTACTAACCAGAAATACATAAAAACAGAATCAAGCAAGGTCCAACCACCACTGTAAAGACAAAATATATAAATTTCGGATGTACGTGGATAGGCGAGAAGGGCAAGCCTACACCGAGATGTGCGGCACAGTGTTGTCAGACAAGTCTGCGGCGCCTCACAAACTCTAAAGGCGCTTGGAAGGAATCAACCACAGCGTCTCTCAAAAATTGCGAGAGTAGTTTCAGCGTCTGTAGACTACCATTTAAGCACATTCTATTATAACGGATAAACGAATAAAGCTTTCAGCTAAAGCACTTTTGACAGCATTCAAAATTTCTGAAATGGTTGCCAAGAAACAGAAACTCCATAACATAGCGAAGAAGAAATTTTTGCCGCTATGTTGGAACCGGAAGCAAGCGAGCAGATTTCAGAAGTACCTGTGTGGAATGATATAGTTCATCGGCACATCATGGACATGTGAATTGGTATTCACAATAATGTTACAGAAAACTTAACAAATGCGCAATTTCTCTACAGTTATATGAAAGGACTGACATTTAGTGAAAGCCTCAATTATTATCTTTTGAGAGATTTGTTTGAGGATCAGAACTTATTGAACAATGCCTATTTCGTCGAGAACTGGAAACAACCACCCCTGGGGCTGACGCATTTGTTTTTGCTGAGAGTTTCGTTCAGATAACGGACTCAAATGGACGCTTTTCTTTGCTACAAGTGCCGATAGCAATGCTGCGATGACAGAAAAATGTCAGTGGGTTTCTAACTTTGGTGCGGAGCAGAACGCCATTAGTAATGACTACTCATTGCTTCTTACGTAGATAGGTTTTTTTGGTGAAGATTCGGGACGGAAATCGTTTGGATGGCGTCATTCAAACGATTGTTTCAATGATGAACAACATAAAAACATGTCCTGTAAAATCATCAGTGTTTGAGAAACTCTACAACGAAATGGGCGATGATTATGAAGTTTATTGATTCCACAGCGAAATCCGCTGGCTTTCCGAAGGAAAAAGAGTCACCAGAGTTCTAGAAACCTTGTAATTCTTGAAACTAACCACAATTTTAAGTTTGATAAATGTGAATGTCTTAAAATTCCTTCTTGGTGTGCTGAGCTGCCGTACCTTTTCGATATTTTCAGTAAACTTAATGCTTTCAATTTTATGAACGGATCACATCATCAAGTGATAAAATCATAACATTTTCGAAAGAAACTCGCCCTTTGGGCCAGCCGCGGTGGCGGAGCGGTTCTAGGCGCTTCAGTCCGGAACCGAGCGACTGCTACGGTCGCAGGTTCGAATCCAGCCTCGGGCATGGATGTGTGTGTTGTCTTTAGGTTAGTTAGGTTTAAGTAGTTCTTAATTCTAGGGGACTGATGACCTCATTTGTTAAGTCCCATGGTGATCAGAGCGATTTAAACCATTTGTTTTTGCCCTTTGGATCACAGCCATAGTAGACAACGATCTAACTGGTTTTCCAGCAACAGCTACCACATCGAGTGGGTTGAGTGGAGAAGAAAAAATCAGATAGAGGACCACATAAAAGGGCAGTGATCTGAGTTTTAAGAAGCGACAATCAAATACTTTCCCTCAACCTTGACTACAGCTTACAAGTGGTTAATTGCAACTGAGGAGGAAAAAGAACCCAAACCAGAATTAGACAACTACGAAAAAGAGCAACATATCGAAATATATCCTAGGATCGAAATGTGAAGAAAATGCCCCGAACGTTTTTTGGCTCGGAATCAAAAGTAAATATCCGAATATTGCGAATAAAGCGATATCTCTTTTACTGTCATTCTCAACGTCCTCTTGCGCGAACTGGATTTTCTACAGTGAAGAATGTAAAATGTGGCTACACATCGCCCTTGATGTGGATGGCAAGCTGTGAGCCTGTGTTCAACAGTTCGTGCGACAGCCTGAAATGCGTCACGCTGTAGCCAGCTTCATGTTTTATTCTTCTTCATTCATCACACTTACACTACTAGCCATTAAAATTGCTACACCACGAATATGACGTGCTACAGACGCAAAATTTAACCGACAGGAAGAAGATGCTGTGATATGCAAATGATTAGCTTTTCAGAGCATTCACACAAAGTTGGTGCCGGTGGCGACACCTACAACGTGCTGACATGAGGATAGTTTCCAACCGATTTCTCATACACAAACAGCAGTTGACCGGCGTTGCCTGGTGAAACGTTGTCGAGATGCCTCGTGTAAGGAGGGGAAATGTGTACCATCACGTTTCCGACTTTGATAAAGGTCGGATTGTAGCCTATCGCGATTGCGGTTTGTCGTATCGCGACATTGGTGCTCGCGTTGGTCGAGATCCAATGACTGTTAGCAGAATATGGAATCGGTGGGTTCAGGAGGGTAATTCGGAACGCCGTGCTGGATCCCAACGGCCTCGTTTCCCTAGCAGTCGAGATGACAGGCATGTTATCCGCATGGTTGTAACGGATCGTGCAGTCACATCTCGATCCCTGAGTCAACAGATAGCGACGTTTGCAAGACAAAAACCATCTGCACGAACAGTTCGACGACGTTTGCAGCAGCACGGACTATCAGTTCGGAGATCGTGGCTGCGGTTACCCTTGATGTTGCATGACAGACAGGAGCTCCTACGATGGTGTACTCAGCGACGAACCTGGGTACACGAATGGCAAAACGTCATTTTTTCGGATGAATGCAGGTTCTGTTTACAGCATCATGATGGTTGCATCCGTGTTTGGCGACATCGCGGTGAACGTACATTGGAAGCGTGTATTCGTCATCGTCAAACTGGCGTATCAACCGGCGTGATGGTATGGGCTGCCTGCCATCGGTTACACGTCTCGATCACCTGTTGTTCGCATTGACGGCACTTTGAACAGTGGACGTTACATTTCAGATGTGTTACGACCCGTGGCTCTGCCCCTCATTCGATCTCTGCGAAACCCTACATTTCAGTAGGATAATGCACGACCGCATGTTGCAGGTCCTGTACGGGCCTTTCTGGATACAGAAAATGTTCGACTGCTGCCCTGGCCAGCACATTCTCCAAATCTCTCACCAACTGAAAACGTCTGGTCAATGGTGGCTGAGCAACTGGGACGTCACAATACGCCAGTCACTACTCTTGATGAACTGTGGTATCGTGTTGAAGGTGCATGGGCAGCTGTACCTGTACACGCCATCCAAGCTCTGTCAGGCTCAATGCCCAGGCGTATGAAGGCCGTTATTACGGGCAGAGGTGGTTGTTCTGGGTACTGATTTCTCAGGATGTATGCACCAAAATTGCGTGAAAATGTAATCACATGTCAGTTGTAGTATAATATATTTGTCCAATGAATATCCGTTTATAATCTGCATTTCTTCTTGGTGTAGCAATTTTAATGGCCAGTAGTGTAATTTCTCGTTATGATAGGTGTAACTGATGGATAAATTCCGATTTATTTGCAAAGAGCAGAACTGTTTGCTGGAGTGCGTAATGATTGTAGAGGATTTCCTTTAATTTCCATTAATTCTAAGATGCATGTCGAATTCATTCTTGAGATAGTTAGCGGGGAGTAAAAGCATGGCCGCTGCAGTGTCCACTCGTCCCAGACCTGCGCTCAGCGACGGGAGGTGCGCGCTAGGGGGACTCCGGCAGTGGCCCCTTCTGGACAGCCGCCAGCTGTCGCACACTGTGGTAGAGGACTGCGGCCCACTATGACGAGAGCAGCAGCGGTGGCGTGCAGGATTCAATGAACGCATACAGTGGCAGACACGGGTACAGAGATTTCCCGGAAGGGCAGGACCACAGACGCAAATGGCGTGTCCTGTACCGTAAGGTCGCACCCTTGTAGTGCAGTCACCTGTTGCCTCCGCGCGTGGGTCTCTTTGTCTCGTGCCGTAGGGCCGCCGCCAAAGTTACAGAAAGAGTTGGATGGACGCTTTTTGACATGTCGGCACTCGCAATCTTCCGGAAAGCGACGCAGAACGTTCCAGAGCAAAATTGTTAGGAGTTTTCGGATAGCAGATATAAAGTATGCCACGATGGCAATCTTGGGGGGCTCACGCTGTAAAGGAGCATGAGAGCAAAGTATCAGACACTTCTTGGCGGTCTGGCGCAGATTAAGGACACTTCTTCGCAGGCAGGCGTAGAGACGACACTTGTTCTCCGCAAGGAGTACACTGTCGAAGTCTGGACTGAGCAGAGCAGCAGCCGGCTGGAGCGCGCCGTGCAGTCGTACGTCTGCGCTGAGACCTCCAGACGTCTCGTCACCCGCAACTTATGTAACTTTTGGAGCAAAATAGCGTGCGGTATTCGTACAGGGTGATGGGCGCGTGTTTCAAATTAATTAATCAGTCACCGTAATTTGACCTCTCTCCCATGATATTACTCTTTGGTATTCTATTTCTCTTTACTCGCTAACCTTCCAGTGCAACCATCACCATCAATTCTAAGTCACGATGAGTAGTTAGCCCGTATGATTTCTTATCCGTTCGGCCTGTACTAAGAGAAATTTTCCAAGGTACTCGTTCCAAAGATCCATAACTATCACACGTTCCTATGCGAATGAGGACTCATTCTCCCATAATGAGTATCTCATGATTGCTTGATCTGAGCAGCCACTGAGTTTGCAATCAATATGATGATGATGATGATGATGATGAGTCCCATACTCCTTTACAGAGCGTAGGGGAGCGATGCGGGAGACCGGCGTCGCCTTACTAGGCAAGGTCCTAGTGGAGGTGGTTTGCCGTTGCCTGCCTCCGACCGCAATGGGGATGAATGATGATGATGAAGACGACACAACAACACCCAGTCATCTCGAGGCAGGAAAAATCCCTGACCCCGCCGGGAATCGAACACGGGACCTCGTGCTCGGGAAGCAAGAACGCTACCGTGAGACCACGAGCTGCGGACGCAATCTACGAGTATATACATACTTGATTTGTAAGCCTTGTTTCATTACAGTAGCTGACAGTACCCATCGTTACTTAGTAACTATTATTAGTGTTTAATCATGTCACACAACTACAGTCCCTGTGTAAGGTAGGGCCAAAACTCCTCTTCCGCTTCCTCCCGCACAGTTCCTTTACTTACGCTTGAACCGTGTGATGTCATCTACATGAGTGCTAAATGGAATTCGTTAAACTTCGGTTAGACCACAAAACAGTCAAATGTAAATGCCGTAAATTCAACTAAATACCTTGGAATTACATATACGAACAACTTAAATTGGAAGGAACCCATAGAAAATGTTGAGGGGAAGGCTAACCAAAGATTCCGTTTTATTGGCAGGATGATTAGAAAATGTAACAGATCTACTAAGGAGACTGCCTGCACTACGCTTGTCCGTCCTCTTTTAGAATACTGCTGCGCGGTGTGGTATCCTTACCAGATAGGACTGACGGAGTATATCGTTAAAGTTCAAAGAAAGGCAGCACGTTTTGTGTTATTGCGAAATATGGGAGAGAGTGTCACTGAAATGGTACAGGATTTGGGCTGGACATCATTAAAAGAAAAGAGTTTTCTCGTTGCGACGGAATCTTCCCACGAAATTTCAGTCGCCAACTTTCTCCTCCGAATGCGACAATATTTTGTTCACACCGACCTACATTGGTAGAAACAATCACCACGATAAAATAAGGGAAATCAGAGCTCGTGTGGAAAGATAAGGTGTTCCTTCTTTCCGCGTGCTATACGAGATTGGAATAATATGGTTTTGAAGATGATTCGATGAACCCTCTCCCAGACACTTAAATGTGATTTGCAGAATATTCATGTAGATATAGACGTAGACCGTAATGGTGGCTTGCACCTTGAGTAGGGATACCCAGTGCACGTCAGTGGCGACTCACACTGCCTCCCTAGAGCCTCGAACTGCGTGCCGCCTAGCAGCTTTCCAATAACCACCAGGGGCAAGGATCTCACAAGTTTTGAGTTCTGCGTATTTCTATATTTCTGATGTTAATGTTTATTTTTCATGTTCCTACTTAAGATTCATAAATTTATATTATGTTCACACGAGTCTCTTGAATGGCCTTACACGTGAGATTTGTATCCCATAGTAACAAAGTATGTACTCTATACACTTACTTGTTGTTTTCCTTATGTTCCCATTTAAGAGTTTCTTTTGTTGCATGCCTTATGTTTAAATTCGTATGTTCCTATTCAAAAGTCGCCTACAATAAATTTGTACGATTTATATCTCATAACCATTCCATTATTAAAAAACGTATTTCTTGGAATTTGTGTGTTTGCCTTTTTGCATCTACGGGGAAGTCACATGTAAGGGTGTTGCGAAAATTTGAAATGTACTTGGTGGGTCACAAAGGAAGAATGGTTACGAATGATCCTGCGCTTCCTGATTTATTTTTGTGTTCCACCACGCTTCCAAACATCTTCACAATGCGGTAATGGAATGAGAGCGTAAGAGGCTTTTTATAGTGATCCGCAGCCGGGATCGTAATGATAAAATACACTGAAACGACAAAGATACTGGTATAGGCATGCGTATTCAAATACAGAGATATGTAAACAGGTAAAATTCGGCACTGCGCCCGGCAACGCCTATGGAAGACAACAAGTGTCTGGTGCAGTTGTTGATCGGTTGCTGCTGCTACGGTCGCAGCTTATCAAGATTTAAGTGAGTTTCAGCGTGGTGTTATAGTCGGCGCACGAGCGACGGGACAAAGCATCTCCGAGGTAGCGATGAAGTGGGGATTTTCCCGTACGAGTGTACCATGAATATCATGAATCCGGTAACACATCAAATCTCCGACATCTCTGAAGCCGGAAAAAGATTCTGCAAGAACGGGACTAAAGGGATTGAAGAGAATGGTTCAACGTGATAAAAGTACAACCCTTTCTCAAATTGCTGCCGATTTCAATGCTGGTCCATCAACAAGTGTCAGCGTGAGAACCATTCAACGAAACATAATCGATATGGGGTTTCGGAGCCGAAGGCCCACCTGTGTACCATCGATGATTGCACGACAGAAAGCTTTACACCTCGCCTGGGCCCGTCAACACAGACACTGGAATGTTGGTTCAAAATGTACAAATGTGTGTTAAATCTTATGGGACTAAACTGCTAAGGTCATCAGTCCCTAAGCTTACACACTACTTAACCTAAATTATCCTAAGGACAAACACACACACTGATGCCCGAGGAAGGACTCGAACCTCCGCCAGGACCAGCCGCACAGTCCATGACTGCAGCGCCCGAGACCGCTCGGCTAATCCCGCGCGGCGGAATGTTGGGGAATGGAAACATGTTGCCTGGTCGGACGAGTCTCGTTTTAAATTGTATCGAGCGGATGGACGTGTTCGGGTATGAAGATAACCTCATGTATCCTGGACCCTGCATGTCAGCAGGGGACTGTTCACGCTGGTGGAGGCTCTGTAATAGTGTGGGGCGTGTGCAGTTGATGTGATATGGGGCCCCTGATACGTCTAGATCCTAATCTTGACAAGTGACGCGTACGTAAGCATCTATTCTGACCACCTGCATCCATTCATTTCCATTGTGCTTTCCGACGGGCTTCGGTAATTCCAGCAGGACAACGCGATACACCATACGTCCAGAATTGCTACATAGAGGCTCCAGAAACACTCTTCTGAGTTTAAAGACTTTCGCTGCCACCAAACTCCACACACACGAACATTATTGAGCATATCTGGGATGCCTTGCAAGGTGCCATTCAGGAGAGATCTCCACCCCTCGCACACTTACTGTTTTTTGGACAGCCCTGCAGGATTCATGGTGTCAGTTCCCTCCAGCACTACTTCAGACATCAGTCGAGTCCGTGCCACGTCGTGTTGCGGCACTTCTGCGTGCTCGCGGCGGCCCTACGCGATATTAGGCAGATGGACCAGTTTCTTTGGCTCTTCAATGCAACCGGTCATACTTAGTGAACAAGAATGTAAGGTACGTTTGATACTTCAAACGTGTGAAGCCTTTGGAAGCTGTTACCATTATAAATTTCAATATATTTATAATTCTGAGGCTGACAACAGGAAAATTCGGTGCGGAAAACGTTGCTGATGTCACAGAGAACGGTGTCTGCCAGTAGAGTGCCCTGTTTCAGTTTGAACGTATCTCTTTATTATCTCTGTGCTAGTTTTTACTGGCTTATAAATATCTCCAAATGTGCGGAGCATCGGACTCGAGACAGCGCAGCAGCAAACGCTCTGGCGAGCAGGACAGTGACTGCTGGACGGGACGGCAGCCGGGATGAGAGGGCGGGCCAAAGCCCACAGTGGGCGGCGAGCGCTGCTCTCGCAAGACAACTGCTGGCGGCCAACTTGCGGCCGCGCGTGGCACGCTGCCACATCCAGCAGAGGGACTGCAGCGCCCTGCTCTCTCGTGTTTCCTGGCTTCTGAGGATTAGCAAGCCCGCTCGGAGAAAGCGCAGGCTGCCGGATACGAACTCTAGTCTCGTAGTGGTCCTGGCACTGCGCTCCATCACCGGCCACTAACGGCACTTCAAATGAACCGCCTCCTCTCCCGTTGCCCAATTTAATTACTTGTCCGACCTCCTAGACTGGCCTATGGCTAGTAACTTCCTCCCTAGGCGCTCCCCTTTTATCTCGTACACTGAAATAGATTCTATTTATTTGACGTGATTTCAGATTTTGTTATTGAACGCAAGCCCTCAGAAGTTCCGATCGCTCGATGTCCTGTACAAAACACCTACAGTTACAGGAGGTTCCTCTCCACTAGACTCTGGCAGTTGGACAAATCTATGGGTAACACGCGAAGTGCAACTATCAGAATATCTCCTTGTCCCTGCAGTCTTTGTGCTAACTGCCATTTCCAATTCCCCAGCTCCCTTCTCCCTCCTCATCCTATCTAGTTACTCCTTTGCATTTTGTTACTGCACATGAAGGGTACAGATCTTACGCTCCTGCTACCGTATTAAGTTATTGTCGTTACATATCCTGCAATTCAAGGAGCCGTTCTCACTAGAACACCCCCTGGCTTCCCCACAACATTCCCTTCAATAAAGATATTTCGAACGACTGTTACGCCATAATCTACTACGTACAAACCTATGAAACGCCGACACTTCACACTCATGGCAAAATTTTTAAAGATACTGAAAAAAAAACTTTTATTAAACTTCCTGGCAGATTAAAACTGTGCGCCGGACTGAGACTTTCCCGCGAAAGGCAAAGGTCCCGATTTCGAGTCTCGGTCGGGCACACAGTTTTAATCTGCCAGGAAGTTTCATATCAGCGCACACTCCGCTGCAGAGTGAAAATCTCATTCTGATAAACTTCTATGTTTGCTAAGTTCTGTTACTACAACAGATCGACTTTAACAACTACCTACAGTGATCTCGAGTTTCACTCTCTACAAAGAAAGCAACTACTATTAATAACAGTACAAATCCACAAAAATCGTACAATTACTCGTCTAAAACAAAAAATTCAAGCAGCCACTAGTGCACGAACGAAACTGAACACAGTAAGAGCAATTTTGTCAAAGTTTTCACCACATTGATTTATTTATTTACATGTCAAGTTCCGTAGGACCAAATTTAGGAGGTCATGGAACGTGTCAGTACATGATATTACAACATAAAAGTAATAACAGATAAAAATGAAATGTTTATAAACCCGAAAAATGTCAGTCCATAAGTTTAAGTAAACGCAATCAACAATACAACAAGAATCAGTTTAATTTTTCAAGGAATCCTCGACAGAATAGAAGCAATGACTCATGAGGAAACTCTTCCGTTTGGACTTGAAAGCACGTGGATTACTGCTGCGATTTTTGAATTCGAGTGGTAGCTTACTGAAAATGAATGCAGCAGTATACTGCACACCTTTTTGCACAAGAGTTAAGGAAGCCCGATCCAAATGCAGGTTTGATTTCTGCCGAGTATTAACTAAGTGAAAGCTGCTTATTCTTTGGAATAAGCTAATATTGTTAACAAGAAATGCCAGAAAGGAACATACATATTGAGAGGCCAATGCAAACTACCAGATTCGTGAACAAGGGTCGACAAGAAGTTCGTGAACTTACACCACTTATTACCCTTACCAGCCGTTTCTGAGCCAAAAATATCCTTTTAGAATGGGAAGAGTTACCCGAAAATGTAATATCATACGACATAAGCGAATGAAAATAAACGACATATACTTCAGATACCATTCGAATAGTAAAAATGGCAGCATTAAGTGTTTGAACAAGATCCTGAACGTGGGCTTCCCACGACAGTTTACTATCTATCTGGACACCTAGAAATTTGAACTTTTCAGTTTCACTAATCATATGCACATTCTGTGAAATTAAAGCGTCAGGTTTTGTTGAATTGTGTGTTAGAAACTGAATCTTACTGTGATTTAGCGTTAGTTTATTTTCTATAAGCCAAGAACTTAGGCCTTGAACTGTACTATTTGAAACTGAGCCAATGCTGCACACAACATCCCTTATTAACAAGCTAGTGTCATCAGCAATCATAAATATTTTAGAGTTTCCTGTAATACTACAGGGAATATCATTTATATAAATAAATACTGATCCCTGGGGCACTTCCCACTAGACAGTACCCCACTCAGACCCTACATCATAGCCATTCTCAACATCATGAGTAATGACCTTTTGCTGTCTGTTGCTAAAGTAAGAGGTGAACCAATTGTGAGCTATTTCCCGTATTCTGTAATGGTCCAACTTTTGCACCAATATTTTATGATCAACACAATCAAAGGCCTTAGTTAACTCAAAAAATAAACCCAGCGTTCGAAACCTTTTTTTTTAACTCACCTGGTACCTCACAGAGAAAAGAGGATATAGCATTTTCAGTTCTTAAATACTTCTAAAGCAGAACTGCAAATTTGATAGCAAATCGTGTGATATAAAATGATCAATTATCCTTACAGACACAGCCTTTTCAATAACATTAGCAAACACTGATGGCATGAAAAGAGGTCTAAAATTATTTACATTACCCCTTTTTATAAAGCGGCTTTACTACTGAGTACTTTAATTGTTCAGGAACCTGACCACTCCTAAAGCAAAAATTACAAATACGGCTAACATGTGCAGCACAGTACTTTAATATTCTGCTAGGCATTCCATCATAACCAAGAGAGTCCTTAGTCTTCAGTGATTTAATTTTTGACTCGATCCCCTCTTGTATGTATCACAGAGGAGTATTTCAGACAACAATCTCGGTAAGGCATTTGCCAAGAAGGATGTATGATTCCCCGCAGAAAATAATTTTTTATTTAATCTACCAGGAATGCACAGAAAATGATTGTTAAATACTGTACATATATCTGATTTATCAGAAACATATATAATTTTACGTCGAGCTGACTTTATATCATCGACCTTGTGCTGCTGACCAGACACTTCCTTCACAACTGACCATATAGTTTTTAATTTTATCATGTGAATTAGCTATTCTATTTCCAAAAAAAAATGGTTCAAATGGCTCTGAGCACTATGGGACTCAACTGCTGTGGTCATAAGTCCCCTAGAACGTAGAACTACTTAAACCTAACTAACCTAAGGACAGCACACAACACCCAGCCATCACGAGGCAGAGAAAATCCCTGACCCCGCCGGGAATCGAACCCGGGAACCCGGGCGTGGGAAGCGAGAACGCTACCGCACGACCACGAGATGCGGGCTTCTATTTCCATATCACATACTCTTTGCCTTTCTAGTAACATTTTAAGCACCTTAGAGTACGGTTTGTAATGGGCTACTGTATCTCAATTGTGACTACTTCTAACATTTTGATGTAATTCCCACTTGGTTCTACATGATATACATATCCCTTTTGTCAGCCACCCAAGATGCTTACTATAACTAGTACCCCGTACAGAATGTTAGAATGGAAAGGAGCTCTCAAAGAGCATGAGAAATGTGTTAAGGAAAGCATTATATTTATCATCTATGTTATCAGCACTATAAACATCCTGCCACTCTTGTTCCTTGAGAAGGTTCAAAAAACTCTCTATTGCCGTTGGATTAACTTCCCTACATAGTTTGTAATTATATGTGACATTTGTGTGACTACAAAAGCCTTTTAGTTGTAGCGGCTCCACCGTTTACAAAGGAAAGAAGTTAGATTCAGGTGCAATAAATTGGAGCACACAAGTTACAGCCAGGCGCGGGCCAGATGACAGTAAGTTACGCTACCAGTGGTTGCGAAGCAGAATGGAGGCCACAGGGTCATATTTCCACTGAAAAGAGTAAACGCAGCGGTTTGCATGGCACAAGTTACAGGCAGAAGGGGCCCACTGATCGAACCTCGGAATGGCGCATTAGCAAAACAGAGGCACACAGCCCCATATAAATAGGCGTCAGTTCACTAACAAGGCATTCAATTGTGACAACTCTCCTGGATGGTGAGGCGTGTCACACCACTGTCTACATGCAGCAGCAGATGGGGCGCCAGTGTTCCAGCCCACTGTGGGCCGCTGGTTCGACCCTCAGAGGCCAATGCGGGGTCTGCTGCCAGCCATTGCCGGGGCATGCCGCAGCTCGCTATTGCCAGCAGTCCTGTTGGCTACCAACAGACGCTGGAGGCATCCCAAGGCGAGGGCTGCAGATTCGGACGCCGGATCGCAGGCACTTGTTGTTGCCCCAATCTTAGCTACATTGGCGAGGAAGCACGCTGCCTTGCAGCTCCCAGCAGAATGGCGCTGAGGCAATAGGGGCGAAGACTGATGAGTCAACTGCGGATGCATCCTGTCATCGAAACGACTCAGCGGCCATACGAGGCCGACACACAGCACTGCGATGCATGGGTCGCTGAGGCAGCCATTCTGCGCCAAGCCGTTTCGCAGACAGTGAAGTGGTGTACTCAGCATTGCGGGACCTGGTGACACAGACCCAGAGGAATGAGACGCTGTAGCTGGAAATAATAAATCACTCGGGAAACATGGCCGAGTTTTAATATGGTGTGTTCTGACAGTTTCCATCCATGTCCAACATACCCGCAACATTTGGCATCAGAATAGTGGGCATCGTTTTCTGTATAGATGATGTTCTAGCCTACCACTTGCATTACAGTCACAAAATGTGGTGAGTGTTAACAAGTTTTTCTTTTTGAGTGTTGGACGTTTTCTTTCTTTTTTGTATGTGTTTTGAGTATGGCTCCTGACAGGCCATTTTAGATGTTTTGTGTAGGCATCTTTTTTTTTTGTCAGGATAAGTGTGTCTGGGGTAGTGAGATTTTTTTTCATGGCATTTAATTACTTTTGTATTGGGTTGAGTATGATGTTTTGTTTATCTCTTCCCAAAATGTAAGATGGGATACTGAGTGTACGAAATCAGTTTAGCTTTGTAGTTAGATGTTTTATTTCTGTGGGATTTTATAGGTTGAAATGGGACTAACCGGCATCGAAAGCAACACAATGGCAGAGTCAAGGATGCAAGGTGTGTTGAAACCATAAGTGGTACAGTTTTTGTTGGAGAAGTTAGCACAATTGACGGCGGACAATACACAGTTGAGAAGTGAATTAACATCTAGGAGTGAGTGGGAAACCGAATCTGATCAGTCGTTGTTGGCTAGAGTGCCGCAGCAGAGGCAGATCCAGCTGCCGCGAGTTTGATTCGTCTGTTTTCTGGCAAGACATCTGAGGATGTGCGTTCGTTTGTGGCGGACTTGGGAACTTCAGCTGTAATGAATGGATGGTCTGATGAACAGTTGTTACATGTAGCCAAGATTGGAATAACGGATGAAGCGAAGACATATGAAAGGTGTTCTGAGGCCTTAAGGAAGGTGGGACAGTTTAAGCAGTTGCAGGGGCTTTTACAGAGGTACAAGAAACAGAATAGCGCTCAGTACTTCAGGGAGAGGTTGAGTACAATGACGAAGAGGCAGGGGGAGATGGTAGATAAATTTTCGGGCGGAATAACAGAAATTAACGAGTATACTTACGATTTGGGTTAGAGCGATGAGGCGAATGGTGTTCTGTTGCAGAAAATTGGTTGGTTGGTTGGTTGGTTTGTGTAACGAGACCAGACAGCGAGGTCATCGGTCTCATCAGATTAGGGAAGGACGGGGAAGGAAGTCAGCCGTGCCCTTTGAAAGGAACCATCCCGGCATTTGCCTACTGCGATTTAGGGAAATCACGGAAAACCTAAATCAGGATGGCCGGACGCGGGATTGAACCGTCGTCCTCCCGAATGCGAGTCCAGTGTCTAACCACTGGGCCACCTCGCTCGGTGCAGAAAATTAACGAGTATGCTTACGAACTGGGTTAGAGCGATGAAGCGAATGGTGTTCTGTTGCAGAAGGCCGAGCAAAGGGCACTTGATGTATTTTTGAGGGGGTTACAGGCGCACATGTCGCAGAAAGTAAGTGAAGGGTCTCCAAAAGATTTGTATTCGGCCATTCAGCTGGCAATCCAATGTGAAGAAATAGACGTGGCAACTGGGGTACTTGATAGACAAGCAGTGTTTACGGCAGGTATAAAATGTTATAAGTGTGGTCGTACAGGACACTTGCAGAGGCAATGTACCCAGTCAGTGAGGAATAGAGGAAGGGGTGGAAATCAGCAGCATGAAGGATGGAGAAGTGAAGTTAATAGAAATTGACAATCGTTAAACGGCAGACTGGGCCCAAGACCCACCTAAGGGACCTCCCGTTTAATTTCAGTGCTACAAACACATATGCAGAGATGGAATGTTCAGTGGCAGGATCCATAGAAACTAAAACGTTTAAAAAGCTGTGAGTACGGGGCGTGAGTCGTGCTTCGGTAGCTCAGATGGTAGAGCACTTGCCCGCGAATGGCAAAGGTCCAGAGTTCGAGCCTCGGTCGGGCACACAGTTTTAATCTGCCAGGAAGTTTCATATCAGCGCACACTCCGCTGCAGAGTGAAAATCTCATTCTTAAAACGTTTAAGATTTTGTTGGACACAGGGGCCCAAGTGTCAGTGGCTACTAAGAGTTTAATAGGACGAAAAAAGTTAGACCCACGACGTTATAGGGTTTCATGGAGTGGGGGATAAGGAGGTCACACCTTTGGGGTCAGTGACAGTTAATTTTCGCATAGGGAAAGTCCGATTTGATGCACGCATGGAGGGAGTACCATGGGTAAGCGAGGGCTACGACATGATCCTAGGAGCAGATTTCTTGCACCAACATCGTGCCAAAATTGACCTTGGACAACGAACTGTGGAACCTGGTGAAATGTTATTTCAGCTAGGGGAAACGGTTGTCCATGCAGACCTTTCGTGAGGGGTATTCAAAGTAATGAACAAACCAATTGATTCAAATGGTTCAAATGGCTCTGAGCACTATGGGACTTAACTTCTGAGGTCATCAGTCCCCTAGAACTTAGAACTACTTAAACCTAACTAACCGAAGGACATCACACACATCCATGCCCGAGGCAGGATTCGAACCTGCGACCGTAGCGGTCGCACGGTTCCAGACTGTGGCGCCTAGAACCGCTCGGCCACTCCGGCCGGCCAAACCAATTGAACCGTGTACATTATCATTACGGTTTAATTGGCATGAGTGTATGTCTAGTGTAACCGGGAAGTCGCTTTGAGTAAGTATAGAGTCAAATCTACCTGTGGGCACTGTATCTGTTATTGAACCATTGGAGGATAATGAATTTTTGGATACATTAGGTTGTTTTGTGAAACGTAGTATTGTACGCGTACATGAGGGAACGATGGGGGAGTAGTCCCTGTGAACGTGGATAATTTTAGCACTGTAAACGCGAATTTGAGAAAAGGAGTTTTAGTAGCGAATTTTGATGTACCAGATGACGAAGACTGGTGTTCGAGAGGTAGGCGTAGCGATCAACCACTAACTGCCGATAGAACTGCATTGTGTAACAAAGTTAAGCATTTGAAATGAGGAGAAAAAGAGAATACGGAAGAGTTGTTGTGGGAATTTAAGGATTTGTTTTTTCCGCAAAGGCCATTACCAGCAACTCCAGTAGTTGAACATAGGATACCAACAGGGAACGACGCACCTGTTTACCACAAACCATACAAAATACCGAGGTATTTGCAGCCGATTGTGGACGATTTCATTGATCAGCAGCTTGCGGACGGTACTATAGAGCATAGTAATAGTTGCTGGCGGGTGACCATTGTCGTTGTGCCTAAAAAGTCTATGGATGGAACTAAGAAATATAGGTCCTGCTGTAACTACCGATACCTCAATAATAAGACAGTAACAGACACATACCCGATTCCAAACATATCAGAGACTTTGTATCACTTAGGCCAGTGCCAGTACAATGGATTTGACAAGTGGTGATCATCAGTTAGAGGTGGCTCCAGAGGATCGTCAAAAACTGCTTTCTTTACACCCAGAGGCCATTACCTGTACATTAGAATGCCATTCGGTTTCAAAAAGGCTCCAGCAACGTTTCAGAGGTTGTTAGACAGTGTCTTGAGGAGTGTGAAACCACGGCAGTGTCTTGTCTATTTGGATGACACCATAGTGTTTTCAAGTAGTAGCGCCATTGTGGGCAGCATAGTCGAGTTGGTTACAGCTAATATTCTCCTGGGCACCTGAAGTGTTCTAACTATTTTGCTCTGGCTTTCAGCCACGGTTACTCATTTTGCCGAATGCCGGAGGTGAGCATGTGTGGTGCCTGTCCTGAGAAAAGACAAATCGGTTTGATTCCTTTGCACAGCTTCCAGCGTGATGTGCTGTGTGCAAATGGGATATTTACAATAGTAGAACAACCTTCGTACTGCCCCACGTTGCATTGTTGCCAAATTTATTCAAGATGGCGGATCTAAGATGTCGGCGGTAAAAGTGGCAATGTCGCAATGAGCATCATAGAGGGAAGTTCAAATTTCGGCGGGAAAATACGTCAAGTGCGTTACCTCCATTAACCTAACCCCCTCCCCTCCCCTCCACCCCTCCCCCGCCAGAAAATGGCGCGAAGTTGAAATTCCAGCAGGACAATGCAACACACCACAGCTACCTTCACTAACCTAGGAAAATGGTGGGAAAGAAGGTCACTTGGGCTACCTCGACTAACCTAAGTAATCCGACCGCCACCTCTTCCTAGGAATTGGTGGGAAAAGGAATCATCCAGTGCTGCATAGGGTGGACGTAAGTCTTTATTTTGCAGGCAGACTTTATTTGAACAATTTGAAGCAATACTTCCATCCAGTGTGTTCATCATGAAGTCTGTAGTCCAACTGACCTAGTACACAGCAATGCCATCAGAGGGCACTGTCATTCCCCTTGTGATGTAATTTAAGATAGGAGTCTGGGGAGGGGCAAAAATGTTGTACAAATTACAGCCTGCTCTGGGCTGCTGGAGAGAGGAAGGAGTGTACTTTATTTATTTTGGAACAATTTATTTAGGGACAGATTTGACATAGTATATTTATTACACTGGTACGAAACACTCACCCTGATGTGCTTGAGGTCGCAGTACATAGTCTACAGACCTGCAAACTACTCGTAAATAATGCAGCACACTGATGTGCAGGGACGTAAAAAACTCGTAAATTACCAAAATAAAGCAATACACAGATACAGACATGTAAAATACTCGTTGATCACCGAAATATTGCATGTAAAAGGCTCTGAAAACACGCTCATAACGGCTAAACAGCCGAAAGTAATGCAGTGCACAAACACTCATTGCACATG
This sequence comes from Schistocerca americana, assembly GCF_021461395.2. Taxonomy (NCBI): domain Eukaryota; kingdom Metazoa; phylum Arthropoda; class Insecta; order Orthoptera; family Acrididae; genus Schistocerca; species Schistocerca americana. Next base: position 25,716,420 of record NC_060122.1, on the reverse strand, counting down.
AGAAAACGCTTTCGAACAGCTGACTTACAGTGAACTGTTCCAATGCGCACACACACAGACGCCGCCACGAGCCAACGCGGGATGGAAGCCAGCGCCGGAGTGTGTGACCTATTGCTCTCAGGCCACTGTTGATGGCAGATGAAAGTCGCGTCTACAGTTAGAATTCTTAGTGTTACGCTGTCTACATAAATAAGAGGCAAGTCACCCTCTGGGCCGCATGTGCATGTTCACTGGTGCTGGCGTGAAGCCTCTCTACCTGTGGATATTGACATCACAGGTTGTGCTATAGAAATCTGTTCCAATGATTCCCAGAATATCGCAGGGTGCATTATTCCTAGCGATCCTAACGGGACACACGAGACATCTCTGGCCACGTACGTGCTTACCCAGCCACCAAGCATACCTGCCAGTCCAGTATAGGCCTAATTGCCAAGCAAGAGATGTCTACGTAGCGACTAACATGTGCAGGTGCAGATAAATGCTCTCAATATTATACTGATGTCTTGTTTCTATGTAAATAACAGCTAAGCCCCCCCCCCCTCTCTCTCTGGATGCGCTACAGAAATCTTCTGCAATGCTTTCAGAAACTGTTAGCGAAAACTGCCCGCATTCTTTTATGCAGACGAGACTTTCACCAACAAAAACCTACTTCGTACAGATCGCCATATTTCACTGACAGATAAACCCTGCAAAAGTGATCTGCAGATCGTCAAATATATCCCACATATTCACTGTGCCACTGTACAGCACTGAATGATTCACGTTTCCCGTTAACGGCAGGATCCGTCCCAATGAAAAGGCCTATTGGGGTGCAGGAGTGTAGCTGACTTGACCGTGTCGTCCTCTAGACGGCCGAATAACGAACTAATATTTAGTATGTGTTGGACAGCTTTCGTGATCGTGTTGAAATTTGAGAAGATTCAATATGTATATGTGGACCATTATTCTCTTCCATGTAAACGTTCCGATTGACTGCTTCATCACATTTCCCGTCCTTATTTGTTTGAGAGAACTTCGATTGCGGTGTGTGCCGGGTGCATCTAGCAGGTGAAATACGGGTGGAGAACACGTTTGCTGGTTCTCTAGACATGAGAGACACCTTAATTGAGTTTGTAAATTATAAGGATGGAATCTGTTATATCACCGATATCTGTATTCGCGAGTGGAAATATCACTTTCCTCTATTTTTTTTTCGAGTTTTCACGTAAAGGTCTTGACAGATGGGATAAGTTTCTAGTTACTCAATGGTTTACAGCACGCTAAAGTTTCAGGTTTGTAGAGAACCGACTTACATAGGGAGGAACGATCACCACGATAAAATAAGGGAAATCAGAGCTCGCACGGAAAGATATAGGTATTCATTCTTCCCGCGCGCTATACGAGATTGGAATAATAGAGAATTGTGAAGGTGGTTCGACGAACCCTCTGTCAGGCACTTAAATGTGATTTGCAGAGTATCCGTGTAGATGTAGATGTAGAAATAATTTCCAGTCTATTTATCTTCGGAATTACGTTGCGCGAGCGATCGGTAGGACACTGCTATGTGCTTGATATCGAGAAGTATCGGATAAATGGTAATATTCTGGCAAACCATGTGAAAATACATGTGTTCTTGTAATATCAGAGGTTGGAGGTGTATGTAGAATGCAAGCAAATAGGTCGGAACCGCGCGACCTCTACGGTCGCAGGTTCGAATCCTGCCTCGGGCATGGATGTGTGTGATGTCCTTAGGTTAGTTAGGTTTAAGTCGTTCTAAGTTCTAGAGGACTGATGACCTCCGATGTTAAGTCCCATAGTGCTCAGAGCCATTTCAACTATTTGCAGCCTTTGTGAACAGTCTTCGCGGTATATGTATGAGTGTCTGGTGGTCGCTACTGCGTGTCGTATCGTGAGGGAGGTATAGATTCAGCACATTGATAGCCGTAAGGGGAATGAAAGGTCTTTTTTTTTACGTGGAAAATGATGTGGGCTACAGATACTGAGATTCGTTCCAGAACCACGGTCGTAAAGAGGAGACATACGCAGTACATTGCTCGTAGGCAGACTACAGCAGCAATCCTAATATTTTAGTTACACTGATAAATATGTGTCTCGTTTCCAATATTCTTGTGAGTGTGGAGATGGCTGTTGAAAGCGTAGGAGCAAGCAAACAGGTCGAAGTCGGAAACAGTAACGCCTTCGTTCCGAGATAGGGCTTTCCCATCCTTTGCACGTCAGTTCAGAGTCCGAGGAAGCTTAAGGCTTATGACGACTTGGCTCGCGGCTCCCCCTGGTTGGGTGAATAGTGAACTAATATCCAGAGTGCGTTGAGTTGCCTTAGCGACCGCGTGTGTCGCGTGTATACTCTGCGGAAATTTGAGAAGATTCAGTACGACGAGTGTCTGTGCTGGGAGTATTGAGAGCATTCTCCGGGGATGTGGTGTCGTCCACGGCTGGCGGGCTCTTTCTCTGGTTGACACGCTCTTCCGCGGCTGCGGTCAAGGGCCGCGTCGTTTATGGTGGTAGTTTCCTCCGTCGGCACTGCAGTGGCCACAGTGCGTTTTCGTAGTGTTGCCATGGTGTATGTGTTCCTGATCTATCCTGCATCACGTGTTAGGGAATCGGTTATAGCTCCAGTGTGATTGGTTCCGCTGTGACATGTGCATTTTTCCGATCCGGTTACATGAAAGATCATTAGCTCAGGAAGAACTTGATGACCACCGTCCTACTATCGACATAAACTCGTCCAGGCGACAGCAGCATCACCTGTCGATGAATGGCTGCTAGTCATACACATGTACGGTACATGTAGTAGCAGCGAGCGCAAGCTGTCTGTGTGTAGAACGGGGGAGATCTATCTGCGTCTGACCGAGGGCAGACTGTAAGAGCCCAGAGGCTCGGTACGAGCATTTCGGGGACTGCACGACTTGCCCGGTGTTCGAGGAACACAGTGGCGACACCAAGGTGAAACCACGTCCAGAGGTCGTGGGTTTGGGCGGCCTCGCCTCATTACAGACGTCGGACGTCCTAGGCGAACTGAGGCGGAACTAAATCACACTTTTATGCTGGGCAGAGTACAATCGTGTCTGAACACACAGTGCACCGAACACTGGTAACGAGGGCCTCGACAGCCGGTAATCCGTGCACGTGCAGATGTTAACACCACGGCATCGGCAAGTACGACTGAAACGGGCGCGTGGCCATCTCCACTGGACGTAGGCGCCGTGGCACAGCATTGCACCGTCTGATAAATCCCGATCACTTTTTCATCGTGCCGATGGAAGGGCGCGAATCCGTCGTCTTCATCGTTGTCGTTGTCATCTATACGGTGAGATGAAGACAAGCGGACAGCGGCTCCATTATGCCCTGCGGAACACCCACGTGAGCGTCGATGAGTCCAGTGGAACGCGTGCAAAGCACCGTGGCGCCCACGGCTTGTCGTGCACTGGCTGCAGACCACGTGTACCGCTTCATGTCGATCATGTTCCCCGACGGCAGAGACATTTTTCAAGAAGGTAATGCGTCATGTCGCAAAGCCAGGAGTGAGATGGAGTGGTTCGTGGAACAGAGTTTCAATTGATGTGCTGGCCCCAAATTCAGCAAATCTGAACCCGATGCAACACATCTGGGATGTGATTGAACGTGGCTTCAGATCTCATCACCCCCTCCCCGGACTCTACGGGAATGAAGCGACTGTTGTGTGCAGATGTTGAGCCAGCTCCCTCCAGCGACCTACCGAGGTGACAACACATCGCCGTTCTTATCCGTGCCAAGGAGAACGTACCGGTTACTGGGTAGATGGTTATAATGTCCTGGCTGATCAGTGTAGTTTGTATGTCTGGTGTTTTGTATTAGCTCGTGTACTGAGATTTTGTAGCTTCTGTTTGAAATGTGATTCCGTATTTGAGTGGTGTGATACGAGTAGCGTTTATTGACGAGGAAATACGTTCAGCATGTCACACGAGAGGACGATCGGAAACTGTAGCGTGCTTTCCCGTGTCGAATCTGGAGTGACGGAATTAAGGCTGAAGTCATCACTGTGGGGCCGATGGTCACTTGTGTATGTTGTTCAGTGACTTGTCGTTATCGAGATCCGCCTTTCAAAGAGTGTTACGTTTGACTGAAGGCGTTTTATTAGTTTTTTATGATCATGTTTGTTTTCGGACGAGCGTGGGAGTTTTTAATTGTGTCACCGCCTTCTGATCCTCTGTATATCTCTTGTGTGTTCACACTGTGATTTTGATATTACTTTTCTGTTCATCAGCGTGTGGCTTTACGCTTGCCGTTGTACGTTTCCATTGGCTTTAAGGACCGAGCTCCCCATGGGCGACTATATGGCCGTCTTCTATAAGCGTCCGTTTTGCTTATTTTACGGAAGTGACAATATTTGGCCGCTGTAAGTGCCGTTTTCCTTCTACACCACCATGGGGTACAACTATCGGAAGAAGACATTACGTTTCAACTTTTGTTCAGACTTCGCCCTACCCAAGGCCCTGGAGGTAGAACGATTTATTCGCGACGAAGTTAAAATACCACGAACAGATCTAATTCGTATCCACTTGACCATATTTAGCGGTTCCGTATAAGTCAAACGATCAACGATGCGGCGTGCGACAAGGTGCTTCAAGAGGCAAAACGTGGACTGCGCTTCTCTCATTCCGACGGCAATGTCGGACCCGTTACGTCACTAGGGTCTCGGCACACGGACGATAAGGATCTATGAACTGCCGTTCGAACTTCCTGCAGACGTCGTCATCGAGGCGCTCCGTCCCTATGGCAACGTTCTGGAACATGTCGCCGAACGATACGTACAATTTCAAACCTATCCCGTTTTAAACGGTGTGAGACAGGTCCGCATCGAGTTGCAGAAACACGTGCCTTCCTATCTGCGTATCGGAGGCTGCCGTGCCATTATAATGTGGGACGGCCAACCTCGCACCTGTTCCGGTTGCGGGAAAGAAGGTCACCTACGGTCTGAATGCATTCAACGACGCGTCGCGCAGCTCCCGTTGTCGGAAGCGTCCGTCACACCCACGATGACCGCCCTGCCGGTCACTTACGCAGCGGCTCTCGCCACGTCTACAGTTCCGTGCAGTCCGTCACCCGGTCCCTCTGATCTGCACGTCCCACCGTCCCAGTCACCTACGGACGGTGCAGACGTCCCACCTGACAACCCTGCCGCCGAACAGGCTCCCTCACCGGACGCTGAGGAGACCAGTACTTCCTCACAGCACCTGTTTGACAATTTCATTGTACCCAACGACGCCTTCGAACCAGGTCGACGCTCCTCCTTGCCGTCGTCTGACACTGAGCAACACGTGAGCAAACAACGCTCGCCACGTAGGCGCAAACGCCGCCGCCATTCACTCACGGGGTCTCAAAGCGTCGCCACCCAAGATGACGAAGACGACACCCGACCAGCCGACATTTCCACGCAGAGGTCGGCGGACAGCTTTCACGATGAACAAGACAGCTTGGCAGGACGGGACCACCGTGGAGGTCGCCACGCACAATGAAACGATCGGTGCGCAGGTTGAGACGCCTGTCTCCCCGCCGACAGCTCCAGATCTCTCTCTCCACGACGCAATTCCCATGGACATTGCACAGAGCCAGGGCACAGGAGCATGGGCCGACGACGTTGAGGAAGCTACGCCCCCTCCTCCGGATGAGTTGCCTACCTCCCCTGATCATGCTGCCTGTTAACAACAAAAGCGGGGCACTGCAGCAGATGTGACCGGACTTCCTGTCGGTACCCTCCTCATAATCTCCTAGGTGATGGGAGAACCACCACTGAAACAAACGTACCGGTTCGCCATCTACATCTACATGACTACTCTGCAATTCACATTTAAGTGCTTGGCAGAGGGTTCGTCGAACCACAATCATACTATCTCTCTACCATTCCACTCCCGAACAGCGCGCGGGAAAAACGAACACCTAAACCTTTGTGTTCGAGCTCTGATTTCTCTTATTTTATTTTGATGATCATTCCTACCTATGTACGTTGGGCTCAACAAAATATTTTCGCATTCGGAAGAGAAAGTTGGTGACTGAAATTTCGTAAATAGATCTCGCCGCGACGAAAAACGTCTTTGCTGTAATGACTTCCATCCCAATTCGCGTATCATATCTGCCACACTCTCTCCCCTACTACGTGATAATACAAAACGAGCTGTCCTTTTTTGCACCCTTTCGATGTCCTCCGTCAATCCCACCTGGTAAGGATCCCACACCACGCAGCAATATTCTAACAGAGGACGAACGAGTGTAGTATAAGCTGTCTCTTTAGTGGAATTGTTGCATCTTCTAAATGTCCTGCCAATGAAACGCAACCTTTGGCTCGCCTTCCCCACAATATTATCTATGTGGTCTTTCCAACTGAAGTTGTTCGTAATTTTAACACCCAGGTACTTAGTTGAATTGACAGCCTTGACGTACTATTTATCGAGTAATCGAATTCCAACGGATTTCTTTTGCAACTGATGTTGATCACCTCACACTTTTCGTTATTTAGCGTCAACTGCCACCTGCCACACCATACAGCAATCTTTTCTAAATCGCTTTGCAACTGATACTGGTCTTCGGATGTCCTTACTAGACGGTAAATTACAGCATCATCTGCGAACAACCTAAGAGAACTGCTCAGATTGTCACCCAGGTCATTTATATAGATCAGGAACAGCAGAGGTCCCAGGACGCTTCCCTGGGGAACACCTGATATCGCTTCAGTTTTACTCGATGATTTGCCGTCTATTACTACGAACTTCGACCTTCCTGACAGGAAATCACGAATCACGAATACTGAACATCAACATGATTGGCAATGATTGGCACTGCACCCAAGCTGCAGCTCCTATGTGACATGCTTCGGGCCTCTGACATCGACGTCGCCCTTCTTCAGGAAGTTCGCTTTGCCACACCACCATCGGTCTACGGCTACGACTCATACACGTCCACATGTGATCAATCAGAGCGTGGAGTGGCTTTCTACATACGCGCAGGAATCCCACTCACGGACACGACAATCTTTTCCTCTGGTAGGGGCATGGCTGTTACCATCTTCGACACGACCTTCATCAATTTCTACGCTCCGTCTGGCTCCACGAACCGTCGGCTGCAGTCCACTTTTTTCGGACGTGACATGGCGTCCCTGTTTCCTGGGCGCTATGATCGCCTTATCATGGGAGGCAATTTCAACTGCGTCCTCCATCCGCAGGACCAAATGCCTGGTTATTCGCCATGCCCGGCGCTGCTCACCTTAATCGAAGATTTTCTTCTAGTCGACGTTGGGAGAAAATTCATGGCAATACCACCGGTTGTACCCATTATACAGCACATTCTGCGAGCAGACTGGACTGGTTTTATGTCTCTGCCCACCTTGGCAACGATGTCTCCCAAGCAGAACGATGGCCCCTTGCATTTTCGGACCATTGCGCTGTCATTTGCTCCCTGGCTTTGCCACCTCAGTATGAGTTAGCAGAGTTTACTGGAAGCTTAATGCCTCCCTCCTTAATGATCCACACTGCCTACAAGGTATCGCCACTACATGGGAGTCTTGCAAAAGACGCCTACCGCAGTACAGATCCGCGTTCCATTGGTGGCTTAAATGTCCCAAACCTGCGATCAGAAAGGTCTTCATGCAATGTGACAAGGAAGCAGCAGCATGCCATCGAGACTCCACAAATGTTCACTACGCCGTCGTCCGTGGGCTCGATGCGCTCCCTCCATCACCTGACACCCATAGGGAACGACAGCGTGCTAAAGCTCGTCTCCTCTCTCTCCAACGTGGACGACTGCATGGTATCGTGGTGCGTACCCGACGACAAGAGCTCCTCCACGACGAAACCCCATCCACAATCCATACCGCATCCGACCATCGTCGTCGACGTAGACTTTTCGTCCCCAACATCACGACCTCCGGCGGTGTTCACTGGCGGCAGTGGCGTCTACCTTTGCTGAACATTATCGCCAATTTTATGACGACGAACCGATTCCAATTCCTGATGATTTCCATCCTTCCCCTGATCGGACCCTCACCGTAGCGGTGTCAATGTCCATGATGCCTGCAATCACCGCAGAAGGTGTGGTAGATGCGATCCACAAGGGGGCCAAGAATAAAGCACCAGGACCGGATGGTCTCCCTGTGGAGTTTTACCGTGCATTCAGCTCGTTAATGCTTACTCGCTGGACGGAAATGATTCAGGAATTCTTTACTCCGTCCTTCCCAACTCCACCGGAATTCGTCACTGGCATTCATCTACCTGTGCCTAAGCCTGCGTATCGCCCCCTTACACTAATGAATGCTGACTACAAAATCTATAAACGCCTCTTAGCAGCGCGCATACGCACAGTCTTACCTACGGTTCATTCGCAGGACCAGATTGCACGTGGTTGTGGGACCACTTTACAAACAGCCCTAGGAGAATGACGGGACTCGCGTGGCGGCAGTCTGTCGCCTTCGTGCAGCACTGGTATCCGTCGATTTCACGAGTGCCTCTGACTGATCGCGTGCGACACCCATTCCTCCTCATGGTGGCGACTCGTATGGCGTTCCCATTACCCTTTGTCGTAGCCATTCGCCGGTTACTACTTCCCGCGGTCTCGATGGTAAAAGTCAATGGGAGGCTTGTAGGACAGATTCCTATACGCCGCTCTATGTCTACTTTACTATATGCCATTGCACTTGAGCCCCTCATCACTGGACGTACCTCTGGAGTGCAGGGCCTCACTTTGCGTGACTACACCTTTCACTGAAGGGCTTATGCGGACGACCTCCTCTTTCTCACCTGCTCCTCCACGGAACTCAAAGACGCCATCCAATGGATCCACCAGTATAGACGTCTTTGGGGTAGCATTCTTAATGCCCGCAAATCGACTATGACGTACATTGGGCGCGGACTCCGGGTTATGGTCCCGACCCCACTCCCAGTCAGTACCACCCTTAGTTACTTGGATATCAAATTTACGAGCTCCACACACCGCATAGTGGCCCTCGCTTAACGGCGGCTTTTGCAGTCGATTCGGCACCATGTTCGCGGTCAAGTGCACCGTAACTTAAACTAACTTCAAAGTGTAATCTATGTCAACATGTATGTCACCCCTAAACTGGCACACGTCGCCCAGGTTCTCCCAATACCGTTACTCCTTGGCCGCCGCATCCAATTAACCTTTGGATATTTTGTGTCAGCAGGGGTACTTTTAAAAATCCACTACAACACCCCAACACTGCCTCCTGCAAAAGGTGGTCTCGGACTCGTCAGCGTGCGAGCACGCTCTTCTGCACTCTTTGTCCACACTCTGTTGCGGCACTGGCAGGGGCCGGTCCCGTCCTCAACACGCAGTCTCTTAGATATCCTCCGACCAGCTTCTCTCGATCCACCGATCAACGTGGCACCTATTTCCCCATTTTTGTACCACGTCGCCAATTGTTTCATAGAACTCAGCTACGTTCGGGCCGACCTTCCAGTCACCCGTCCTCCCTGTACTAGTAACTAGTATCTTTTGTTTATGCTGTCCAATCCTTGCTACCCCATGGTGCTGGCGAACGGTTTGGGGGCGTGTTCAAATTGGTTCAAATGACTCTGAGCAATATGTGACTTAAAATCTGAGATCATCAGTCCCCTAGACGTTAGAACTACTTAAACCTAACTAAGGACATCAAAAAAATCCATGCCCGAGGCAGGATTCGAACTTGCGACAGTAGTGGTTCCAGACTGAAGCGCCAAGAACCGCTCGGCCACAACGGCAGGCTTTGGGGGTGTGTGCAAGCACCCTTTTTACCGTCGTCTGTGTCTGCACTCTGGTATGTTTTAGCCTACGGCAAATTCCCGACTAATAGTCGACTTTATCGCATAGGACTGGCCAGCTCCCCACTCTGCCCTGACTGTCAGCTCGAAGACACCGACGAGCACCGTCTTACGAGCCCTCTAAAACGAAACGTTTGGCTCCTCATCCAGCGAATCGTGGGCTTTTACCTCCATGCTCCGCCAACGACAGTGCCCCCAGATTTCTTGTTGTTGCTCCAGACATTTCACTACCCTCTTTCTAAGCACCATACACTCATCTGGTTTCGAGGACAGGCTTTAGATTACCTCTTTCAGAGTGGTCCTCATACAGTACTCGACTTCTGGTACAAAGTTGTGACCGCGCATAGCACCCTCACCCGAAAACCATCTTACGGACAAACTTTTGCCGGTTATCTCCGCAGCGTCTTCCTTGAGCCCCCTCAAGGTAGGAGTGTGCCATGCCTACCCGTCACATGATGCAACACCCTTATATGTACTGTTAGTTTGTTCAATAAAAAAAAGAGGTAGCGTCTTTCAAAAAAAGAAAGAAAAAGGTTTACAGCTACCCCGCTGGAGGTACTGTGTTCGGGTCCTTTCCATGCTTTTCCTTTTTTTTAAAAAAAAAAAATCAGTATAGTCCGACATATTTTTTTTTCATTTTATTGTACATAATATCAACAAACAGTGTACATTGCGTGAAATGATTAAGAAGTTTAAATTATTTAGGCTCGGTAAAACAAAGAAGAATGTCCGCGCGGACATCCCGTGCGATCTCTGTGTATTGTGACAGTGTATCGCCCTGGTCAACGCCTTTTATTTGGCTACGGCGATGTAATTTCATAATGCAGAGAATTCGCACGGACAGTCCTCTGTGTATTACGAGCATGTATCGTCGTGGTCAAACAAACGGCGGTGACCTAGCTCCTAAACCGCTAGTTTGCATTTGTCTTCAACGTCCGTTGTTAGTGCCCTGCGTGTTCAAAGAATGCAGTGAAATGGACGACCAATTATGTCTACAGAAGTGCAGCCAGAAGGACATACATCAGAGGTAGAGGAATTGAATGAACAGTCGAGAGGCGAAATCACTAACGCTATCAAATACGCCGAAAACTTGCTTTGTGATTTAAATCTTCTAACAAACCACCGCCCAGCTCGATCTCTGCTAATTCAGTTGCAACTGGCAATGAGATATGTAGCACAGTACAAGACCCTGTTGGCCGAGACACGGGTCATCGATGGCGATGAATTAATAAATAATAAACATCAACGAAGAAGACGAGGTGCACGAGTATGAGGTGCTAAGTTTCACTTTTGTGTGGATGTTCTCTTTCTTGCGGACTAACCTGCATAAAGTAAAGCTGTTTGCTTTGCAGTATACGAGAGTCGAGGGAGATGGTGATTTCGTCACCGACGAATTCGCACATGAACCAGCAGATTATGTTCCTTTCTATCCTACAAGGCGCTCTTGCAGTAGCTTATCCGAAATAGAGCCTAAAGAGTTCGCAGACCCGCGGCGTCTCTTGATTAAAACATAAATCAATGCTATATCGAAGGAAAGAGGATGTGAAACGAGGTGCAACTGGTCGATATAAATGTAAATGGAACACTATCGATCGTGAGACGTATGAACGGTTCGTCGAAGCGAGGCAGAATTTGGAACACGTAAATAATATCAAAATATATATCAAGTACATTGTAAGAAAGTGACTGGCTTTCGAAAATAATATAATTTGTTCCGCGAGCAGGTGACAACCAGCAGTGGGCGACGAACGATGCTGTTCTCCTTTTATTGGATACCTTTAATTTCGTAGCCAGCTCGGCTTCGGAAGATTAAGAAGTTCATCAGTTCCAAAGAATGTGCAACGATGGTAGAAGTACGGAAGAATTCCGCACGCAAACGAAAATATTTATTGACAATTTTAACCTCGACTATGTAATCAACACCGGTCAAACGAGCTGTCAATATTAATCAACTTACAACAGATCCCTCTCGGAGGATCAAGAACCGTCCTCGTGCAGAGAAAAGATTTAAACAAGATAAGTCATTCGTACACAGGACAGTACACTCTGACTGCGTCAGGAAAGATGATCCCGTACGTTTTTTTATGTACGCAGGAACTGTCGGGAAAATTTGGTCCTAATGTTCGGAAAAGAATGGAAGTTAAAGGATTCTGAAACCTAGACAGCAGAAAAACCTGTGACCGACAAAGCAAGGAGGACATAAAAAGCAGACTGGCACCGGCATAAATGGATTTTCTGGCCAAGAGAAGTCAACCAGTATCAAACACAGGTCTTAATCTGAGGAATACATTTCTGAGAATATACGTCTGGAACACAGCAGTGAATGGTAGCGGGATATGAACTGAGGGAAAACCGGAACAGAGGAGAATCGAAGCATTAGAATTATGGTTATACAGAATAATGTTGAAAATTAGGTGTTTTGATAAGGTGAGGAATGGGGAGGTTCTCTGCAGAATCGGCTTGGTAAGGAATATATGGAAATCATTGAAAATAAGAAGGTACAGGCTGACAGAACATCTGTTAAGACTTCAGAGAAAAACACCCGTAGTACTAGAGGATGCTGTAGAGCGTAAAAATACCGTAGGGAAGGCAGACATTGGGATACAACCAGCAAATAATTGACGACATAGGTTGAAGGTGCTACTCTGAGATGATAAGGTTGGCACATGGCAGGAAATGGTGGCGGAAAGCGTCTGACCAGTCAGATGAGTGATGACTCAAAAAATCTTGAAAACCTGAGTATTTACGTTCTGTCCCTCTCGTGACATGTTCCCTGCTGCTTAACTGATCATTACTGATTTTGTGGAGATCACTTTCCTCTTGAGGAACCACAGTGTTTAGACGATGTCATATTAAGTGTATGTGCTTCTCTTTTGTGGATAAAAATGTCAGTAGAGATTTTCCTGTTCTGTGCATGCCAGCATTCCACTTCATTTATATGCTGTGCTCATTAATCCTGTAGCTGCCCTGTAAGAGAAGTGTAGCGCAGTATGTTTAGTGAACTTCAGTCCCTGATCCGTAGGTCTGAAGTCTTGTAGCCAGTTACCTGTTGCGGAGTTTCACAACTAAATACTGGGCAGGATTCAAACTAAAACTTTATATGACTTCTCATGGTTTAGCACTCACAAGGGGAGGCCGCCAATTGTGAAATTCAGATTCGATTCATACTGCGCATAATAAAAGCTCATGGCCAGAGGTGTAATGTGGCAAAGCACCAAGATGCACTTCTCAGCCACTGTCGAGAAAATCGACAGTTAAAAGAAACCGTTGCGGTGAAATACTCTCTGCGATTAATTGTTTCCTACAGCGTCGTGGTGCAGCGTTAAGCGCTCGGGTTCGTAATCCGAAGGTCGCCGGATCGAATCTCGCGCCATGCAACTTTTTTTTTAGTATTTGTTTTTTGTAATTCAAATATATATATATATATAAAATTCCCGGCAGTCAGTTGCAACAATTTTGCATATAATAAGTTGTTGAAAGTCGTTTGTCGTGGAAAAACTGGCGACTTCGAACATCATTATGTTTTCCGCAAACAAAGTCGCATTTCACAAATGTTATTAATTGTCTTCATAATGTTAACCACGTATAGTTAACGGAAGACGTAGAAACTCTATTCCGAAACGAATACGTATAGCGTAAGTCAAACGTTCGAATTAGAATAGACACCCCACGAACACAAATTTGCTGTGGCAGGTATGAAATATAAACTCCGTTACGCGCTCGTTACACTTGAAGGACAGATGTTGAATGGGCCGAAACGAGCCGCCGCATAACAGCGTAGTTGCCTGCTAACTTCGAAAGAAGGTAGATGCGGTCCCTAGCGGAACTTACAACATCGTCGAAAATCAGTGCGGACGTGAGAGCTTTGGTACACCCTGTTAAACAAACGGAAAAATGGAGGCGGTACAATTGGAGATCGATCCGCCTTCACCAACATGCATAAGCAATTCGTTAATAGTTTATATATATATATATATATATATATATATATATATATATATATATATATATATATATATATATATTTGAATTACAAAAAACTAATAATAATAAAAAAAATATTGTATGGCGCGAGATTCGATCCGGCGACCTTCGGATTACGAACCCGAGCGCTTACCACTGCGCCACGACGCTGTTGAAACTTATTAATCGTAGAGAGTATTTCACCGCAACAGTTTCTTTTAACTGTCGATTTTCTCGACAACGGCTGAGAAGTGCATCTTGGTGCTTTGCCACATTACACCTCTGGCCATGAGCTTTTATTATGCGCAGTATGAATCGAATCTGAACTTCACAATTGGCGGCCTCCCCTTGTCAGATGCACTGCCCTTTCGTGACAGGGAGTGGTCTAGCTCCACCAAATCCATGTTATACATCACATTAAGAGAAACTAATTCAATTACCAATATTATCGACGTTTTAATCAGAGACCGATAAACGACTCTGCACCCAGTGTCATAGGCAGCTGCGGTTGCGACTGCGGACTTGGCGGACAGACGTCACGGTCTCCGTTCCAGAGCTCGAGTGGACGGCCACTTGGACAGCTGCGTGACTGCCTAGCAGTTGGAGATCTCTGGCTGTAAACTGTATCCATTAACCCTTTCGTGGTTCATAGGTCATATATGTCCCACTAACTTTGAGCGCCAGTTCGATTGTCGGGATATATGTTACCCAGCTCTGCACGGTGCTGTCATCTAGGGACGACTGTACTGAACCTAAGAAAAAAATCGGGACTGCACTGCAAAGGCAATAGAGAAGCGGTGACTACTTTTGTTGACTGGAGTGTATATATGGCCGCTGCAACGCCACTTATTTGTGTCATTCTTCAGTTTTCATCATTTCTCACTTTCCAGCGATATCTGAAGTAAGTAATTCATCTTATTACTAATTATTAATTATTAATCATTTTTTAGTACAAATACAGTGTGGAATGTACTCCTCAGCGACTGTACTATCTTATAATCGAAATAAAATTAGTGGGACACATGTGTCCCAGCAGACATTATTTGTAAAGATTAGCAAGACAATTGATTAATGGGTATTCATCCAGGAAAAAGAGGGGATCAATGCCCACTTTCTTCCCAGCAAAGAGAGGAGTCTCTAGTGTGCCAGATGACGTCCGGCTCATGAACGTAGGCAAACATGTACCGAAAGACAGTGGCACTAGGAAGCGATGCAGATTCATCAGCACAAACTCCAAAGAGAAGAGAACAAAAGTTGTTTGCACTGCTTGTGGTGTACCACTCTGTGCCACACCATGTTTTTCCAAGTTTCATGGCATGTAAAGTTTTGTAAGTATTGATCATGTATCATGATAACTGAAATGTAATGAATATTTTTTACACTGGCTCTACACAAATAAAAAGATTACATGCATGTACAGTTTGTAGTTATTTTATTCTCTGCAAAATCCTGTTTATGGCTAAAAAAATAAAATTACAAGATCAGTCAGTCAGCAGAAAAGGTATCTTGCGTTGGTTCATGGGGCATGTGTGTCCCACTTCCTATTGTGAAAAAATGGAGAACTTAAAAAATATTTTGGTGGTGAAAATATAATAATGGGACTCAAAAGAAACTGTTATCACATTCATATTTTAAAAATCTGTAAAAAATGAATTTTATCCATGAAAGGGTTAACGTCGTGGGAAGAGGGGAGAAACACACTCGCTAGTGTGTCTCACGGAGAGGTTACGGGTAGGAGCCTCACCGAATGTAACAGCAGAGCGGCGCTAGCGGGTGGCAGTGGTTCAGCTGACTGCAGTGCGAGGCTATGAACCTCCACGTTGGTCGGCCTCTGTCAGCTCATACATCTGGATATCATTAGCTACGCATTTCTTCAGCAGTCCCAGAACGCCGCCTTACATTTCTCTCGTTACTTCCGTATGGGCACCGCCCGCTTTTGTGTTGCTGACAGTGTGTACAGAATGATGTAAGATTCTTAGATTTTTTATTAACAGTCAATTACAGGAAACATTTTCCCTTTATAAGAGATTCCCCAACGTATACTACTGGTCATCTGTGTACCTCTCTCGCGTATAGCAATAAACACAAATTTCAACTTTCGTTCAACTTCTACGCTCATTTCAACTTAATAGGATTCCCACAGAGTCCTACAGAAACCAAATGATGTGTCGGACATATCTAGTAAACTGCTCCATCCACCTAGCTCAAAATTCATTCGTTGCAGCGTCGTAACACAATAACATCGAAACATCGAGACGTGTTTATTGAATCTTATGTCCCTCTGGACGGCTATGTCAAGGTTATTAGTGATCGATCACAAGTACTTCATTCAAAGTATGAGGTCAATTTTTTTCCTGTTTGTACTCATCACACCAGAATTTACGTGTCCTCAGAATCAGCTACAAAGTATTTCACAAGTCTGCTGGGAAGGCACAACGTCAGAACTGTATTTTGATTATTGGGAATGTTTTGCGAGCCAATGGTCCTCGACATCAATTTTCACAAATGTAGACGTAATTTTGGCCTAGGGTTGACACGAACTGTTATATTTCAAGCTGTCGCAATGAAATCGCACTTGAGAATTTTGGTTCAAGCATTCACAAAATAAATGTAATATGCAATAATTATTACAAAAATTACAAAGAGACTTCTTTAGTGAGTAAATTAATTTACTTGCAAAAATATGTATTGACTTCCTAGCGCAAATGTGTCTATTTAATTAAAACGAGTGAGAGACAGGATTCACATTCATGAGACATATTCAGAATATACACTCCACACATTCTGAAAATAACGCTCCAAATGTGAAGAGTCAGTGAATTACAGCAATTGTTTGGAGACACTGAAGATTTCTCGCTTGAGTGAAAATCGTTATATAAGCAAAAAATTGCAATAGGATATTGATGGCAGACATTATGAAACGGTCTGAACCCTTTGATGAGGTATGCTCTATTGACGTAGAGGCAAAATTCAAGAGAAAACAAATCGACGAAGTGAACTTCGTCATCAATGTAGCGTAATCATGCCACAAAAATTACAACCTCTTCGATGTAATTCTCACGAAATGGTTGCATCTACCGGGAATAAATATAAAAAATTTGAACACATTTTCGATGAATGTAGTGAAAGATGAACACAAGATTTAAGAAGCCTGTGAAAGAAGTCGATAAGATACTTTGAAAGACGAAACCATGATAGTAAGTAATGAAACTCCAAACTTGGTTTATTGCAGAGGGTGAGGAACGGTATAGATGTCCAGGTTGTAACCTAGCAACAGTTATAGCGTGTAGGCGGTAAAATAACCGTCAATGGTATTTGCTGCCAGGAGAGATTTAGAAACTGAACCAGAACTCAATAAGAAGAGCAAGTCGTTGCATGATAGTGGTGAAGTACAAGGGAAATCGTCATCCAGATATTTGGTGAAACATGAGAAAATTGTCTCCAAGGAGTTTCTGCTGGAGAGCTGATATCTTTTAGTGAGAAACATGTAAAGCTGATAAGCAACAAAAAAGAAAAAAAAATAGGAATCACAAAATCTTTGAAGATAGGGGTTGTGGAAATGGGTCGTTAAGATACTACGGTCAGTGAGAGGGTGAATGAAGACGCCTGCAACAGCGTAAGGTAACGGTGGCCTGGACTGTGAAGGACCAGATGGTCCTCTGCAGGCATTTCTTAGTAAAATGCAACAGATAGAGAGTATGGTGAAAGCCATTTTAGTCGTGATGGAGATGTGTGTTTCACCGATGAAATTCTTTTCAAAATGATTTATTATCTGGGAATTTTATTGTGATTTTTTCAGTGCTAACTGACTGGGGGACGGTTGATTTGAATAGTCACATTGACCAGGTGATGAAGCGTTTCTACTCAAGCTACTCCTTATTCGACTCCACTGACAATGCGGTTTTGTCAGTGTGCTCATGAATAAACCACTATGTCCTCTTGTACGAAACTTTCGTAATTGGTACGTTTAATTCTGTCATCAGGTGCGTAGGTTGATTTTTAAATAATTTTTTCCGATGATGCCAGAAATCTATAATTTTAATTTGAAAATTTATGTACTTAATCTAAACAATGAAGTGTTTTGGAATAAGAAAAAGAAGCAAGAACAAATGTGGCAAGAGGATCATCGTAAAGGCAAAAGAATGAATACAATTAAGATTACACAATGGGGACGTCCACAACATGTGGGTTACTGGAGAACAACATTTGTTGTCAAGCGGTCGAGAGACTGAGAGGCGGAGACGACATATGTGGACACGTAAAATTTGTGAAGACGATTGTCGGTACGTTAGGTTTACTTGTCGTTTCGGTGAAGAATTTCTGGAGAAGAATCTCGAGTAACAACTGAGAGAGGTAGGTAAAATCAGACGACAAAATGGAAAGTTGAGGAAGAAGAATGTTTCGTGCCCGTAGAATTAGGACTTTCTAATTATCGATACAGTGAGTGAACATTGTAACAAACACATCCCTAGAAACACGTTAAACAATTAGCTGTTGTCATTGGGCGTCCCATTTTAGGAGTCATACTTTGAGAATGTTCAACTGGTGTGTACTCACCTAGTCGATTGACCGCGTCTGCAGTGTATGCGAATGGTGAGGCGGAATTGAGTGGCATGAATATGGGATGAGATGGTGTGAGTGGTGGCAGCTGCCACTGGCTGTGTACGCGCACAGTCTGACGGCTCGTTCGGACGACAGGTAATCCAGCTGAGCGCGGAGTGGTGCGGGCAGACACGCCCCTTCCCGGGACTGGCGCAGTACGCTACGGCGGCGAGCGGCGCAGCGGTTGGCGGAGAGCTGTGGCAGCGGAGCGCGAGCAACTGCGCCACGGCCAGGCTAAGCCACGCGGGCGGCTGCTGCTGCGCCGTGGGAGGGGCAGAGAGGCAGCGGAAGCCGGCGGCTTTTGGCACGGCGCCGCCAGAGGCACTGCGCGTCACGTCGGGAGCGTGCCGCGGTGACACCGCGATCCGCCAAAGAGCGCCAGCGGACTGGCTGACTCGGGCAGAAGCGAAATGGTACTGCAAATAACGGGAGAGGGCATCACGGAAAGCCCCAGCGTAACCGTCGGCAAAATGGTACCTCGAATGCGAAACATCTGACGAGGAACTGTCATATATTGACGGCGTAATGATTTGTACTTTGTTACGCTTAGGGCACTCCAAGATGGAAATCACTCACAATGCAGAATGGTGCTGTCTGATACTGATTCCAATGTCGAACGAGTCTGGTATTTAGCCGGCCGGAGCGGCCGTGCGTTTCTAGGCGCTACAGTCTGGAACCGCGTGACTGCTACGGTCGCAGGTTCGAATCCTGCCTCGGGCATGGATGTTTGTAGGGTTGTTTGGGGAAGGAGACCAGACAGCGAGGTCATCGGTCTCATCGGATTAGGGAAGGATGGGGAAGGAAGTCGGCCGTGCCCTTTCAAAGGAACCATCCCGGCATTTGCCTGGAGCGATTTAGGGAAATCACGGAAAACCTACATCAGGATGGCCGGACGCGGGATTGAACCGTCGTCCTCCCGAACGCGAGTCCGGGCATGGATGTGTGTGATGTCCTTAGGTTAGTTAGGTTTAAGTAGTTCTAAGTTCTAGGGGACTGATGGACCACAGCAGTTAAGTCCCACAGTGCTCAGAGCCATTTGAGTCTGGTATTTATGCCTACGTTGTGCCAGACGTTCTCTCTGCGGTCCACGCCGCGTCTGGCGCTCTGTCCGTGGTGTGTGCCGACCAATAGCAACGGCTGCAGCGTTTTCTTCTAGCCGCGGCTCTTCCGAACACTGTGCGCCTACTTTGTGGTTATTATCCGTTGTCAATATAACTGAATTAAAATCTGAATGGAGTTCTTACCCCCCAGGAGGAAATGTTATTTTCAGGCCGATTGTGTTCAAACCGTCGCTCGAGACTCGGAAGAGCGTCCTCAGATACTTTATCTGTCCTCTGAGGTGCCATTTCACGTACGTCCTTAGTTACATGTACCGTGCTGTCATATCTAATTCCATCCTTACACTTGTGTCCCTTGGGGTCTGGATATTGCCTACGCTTGTCTTCAGAAGATCGAGTGCTGGGTTCCAAGCCGAGCTCAGCTGGAAACCAGTGTCCCAGTTAATGAGATTCTCCGCAACCTTAACGTCAATAGACCCTTTGATGACGCTGTCCCAGTATCTCGATTATTGGCATCATTGAGTTCTATACAATGCTGGGCAATCCCTGACTTGGTTGCCTGTCTCAGTCTTGTGTGCCTTTGGTGCTCTTTGCACCTGATGTCAACAGAATAGTAAAAGATCTTCCTCCGTAAAGAAAGCAAGGGAAATATTTGAATGGAAATAATAAAATTCATGAAAGGACATAGCACTGGAGAGTACCAGTCAGAGGCTGATATTGAAGTCCGCTAATTAATTAAAGCTCCATAATTAGTAGCTTAACTTCAGGTTTGAGATAATGTTATAAGGAAATAATTACTAACTAAACTCTAGAAACTTTCGAACCTATTCGTTTACCTTGACGGCAGGAAATATTGAGAGGGTAAGTCTGAATTATTTATGTGAAGTAAAAATAAATAGACATACGACAAAGACGCTGATTTTATTACGTGAATAAAATATTTATCCTGTAGTGAATGTTCAATGACTAAGTAAATAGTTGCATATCTGGGTTAGGTTATGAAAATACATTCTCAGAAATTTCTTCCTTAAATTGTGGCCTATGTTTGATACTAGTAGACTTGTCTTGGCCAGATGTGCCCTTTTAGACAGTGCTAGTCTGCTTTTGATGTCCTCCTTGCTCAATCCGTCATTGGTTTAGGTACCAGAATTCCTTAACTCCATCTACTTCGTGACCATCAGTACTGATGTTACATTCCTCGCTGTTTTCATTTCTCATACTTCTCATTGCTTTTGTCTTCCGTAGATTTATTCTCAGTCCATATTGTGTACTCATTAGACGGTCCATTCGATTGAGCAGATCATGTAATTCTTCATCACTTTCATTCAGGATAGCAATGTCATCAGCGAATCGTATCATTGATACACTTTCACCTTGAATTTTAATTCCACTCCTATACCTTTCTTTTATTTCCATCATTGCTTCCACGATGTACAGATAAAGGAGTAGGTGAAAGACTACATCCCTGTCTTATACCCTTTTGGATCCGAGCATTTCGTTCTTGGTCGTCCACTCTTACTATTCCCTCTTGGTTCTTGTACGTATGGTATATTTGGAACATCTTGTACCAATTTACATTGACGAACTCTTTTTCAATGTCGACAAATCCTATGATCATATCTTGATTTTTCTTTAGTCTTGATTCAATTATCAACTGCAACGTCAGAATTGCCTCTCTGGTGCCTTTACCTTTCCTAAAGCCAAACTGGTAGTCATCTAACACATCCTCAATTTTCTTTTCCATTCTTCTGTATATTATTCTTGTCAGCAACTTGGATGGATGACCTCTTAAGCTGATTGTGCAGTAATTCTCGCACTTGTCAGCTCTTGCAGTCTTCGGAACTGTGTGGATGATATTTTTCCGAAAGTCAGACGGTATATTCCCGGACTCACACACTCTACACACCAACGTGAATAGTCCTTTTGTTACCATTTCCCTCAATGATCTTTGAAATTCTGATAGAATGTTATCTATCTTTTCTGCCTTGCTTGGTCTTAAGTAGTAAAAAGCTCTCTTAAATTCCGATTCTAATACTCGATCCCCTATCCCTTCTAAATCGACTCACGTTTCTTTTTCTATCATATCAGACAAATCTTCCTCCTCATAAAGGTCCTCAGTGTACTCTTTCCACGTATCCGCTCTTCGTCTGCATTTTACAATGGAATTCAGGTTGCACTCTTAATGTTGCCACCATCGCTTTTAATTTCACCAAAGGTTCTTTTGACTTTCCTGCATCCTTAGTCAGTCCTTCTGACAATCATTTCTTTTTAGATTTCTTCACATTTCTGATGCAGCCATTTCGTCTTAGGTTCCCTGAATTTCCTATTTATTTCATTCCTCAGTGACTTGTATTTCTGTATTCCTGAATTTCCCTGAACATTTTTGTACATCCTTGTTTCGTCGATTAACTGAAGTATTTCCTCTGTTGTCCATGGTTTTTTCGCAGTTACCTCCATTGTACACATATTTTTCTTTCCAACTTCTGTCATTGCCCTTCCTACAGATTTCCATTCTTCATCAACTGTACTCCCTATTGAGCTACTCCTTACTGCTGTACCTATAGCCTTAGACAACTTCAAGCGTATCTTGTCATTCCTTAGTAACTCCGTATACCACTTCTTTGCGTGTTGATTCTTCCTGACTAATGTCTTGAAGTTCTGTCTACTCTTCATCACTACTGCATTGTGATCTCCTAGGTAAGCCTTAGAGGGTCCGATTTCGAAATCTCTGTCTGACCATGATGTAATCTACCTGAAAGGTTCCCGTATCATCTAGCCTTTTCCAAATATACTTCCTCCTCTTGTGATTGTTGAACACAGTATTCGCTGTTACTAGATAAAATTTATTACAGAACTCATTTAGTCTTTCTACACTCCCATTACTGTAGATTAATGTAGATTAATATAGTGTAGATTAAAACTGAAGAAACTGCAAAAAGGTGGGAATTTAAGGAGATGGGACCTGGATAAACTGACTAAACCAGAGGTTGTACAGTGTTTCATGGACGGTGTAAGGGAACAAATGGCAGGAATTGGGGAAAGAAATACAGTAGAAGAAGAATGGGTAGCTTTGAGGGATGAAGTAGTGAAGGCAGCAGAGCATCAAGTAGGTAAAAAGACGAGAGCTAGTAGAAATCCTTGGGTAACAGAAGAAATATTGAATTTAATTGATGAGAGGAGAAAATATAAAAATGCAGTAAATGAAGCAGGCAAAAGGGAATACAAACGTCTCAAAAATGAGGTAGACAGGAAGTGCAAAATTGCTAAGTAGGGATGGCTAGAGGACAAATGTAAGGATGTAGCGGCTTATCTCACTAGGGGTGAGATAGATACTGCCTACAGGAAAATTAAAGAGACCTTTGAAGAAAAGGGAACCAATTGTATGAATATTAAGAGCTCAGATGGAAACCCAGTTCTAAGCAAAGAAGGGAGAGCAGAAAGGTGGAAGGAGTATATAGAGGGTCTATACAAGGGCGATGTACTTGAGGACAATATTATGGAAAGGGAAGACGATGTAGATGAAGATGAAATGGGAGATATGATACTGCGTGAAGAGTTTGATAGAGCACCGAAAGACCTAAGTCGAAACAAGGCCCCGGGAGTAGACAACATTCCATTAGAAGTACTGACGGCCTTGGGAGAGCCAGTCCTGACAAAACTCTACCATCTGGTGAGCTAGATGTATGAGACAGGCGAAATACCCTCAGACTTCAAGAAGAATATAATAATTCCAATCCCAAAGAAACCAGGTGTTGACAGATGTGAAAATTACCGAACTATCAGTTTAATAAGTCACGGCTGCAAAATACTAACGCGAATTCTTTACAGACGAATGGAAAAACTAGAAGAAGCCGACCTAGGGGAAGATCAGTTTGGATTCCGTAGACATATGGGAACACGTGAGGCAATACTGACCCTACGACTTTTCTTAGAAGCTATATTAAGAAAAGGCAAACCTACGTTTCTAGCATTTGTAGACTTAGAGAAAGGTTTTGACAACGTTGACTGGAATACTATCTTTCAAATTCTGAAGGTGGCAGGGGTAAAATACAGGGAGCGAAAGGCTATTTACAATTTGTACTGAAACCAAATGGCAGTTATAAGAGTTGAAGGGCATGAAAGGGAAGCAGTGGTTGGGAAGGGAGTGAGACAGGGTTGTAGCGTCTCCCCGATGTTATTCAATCTGTATATTGAGCAAGCAGTGAAGGAAACAAAACAAAAATTTGGAGTAGGTATTAAAATCTATGGAGAAGAAATAAAAATATGTTGTACATAAACCACGAATCGTGACGTGCCTGCCTGTTCCCGTGTGAACTTTCGAGTTGTACGTGGATGACAGGTATCCCCGTCGTCGTGTCTCTCATTCACGTAAAAGCTTAGCATTTTCGAAATGGTCTTACGGACAGTAGGATGGCGGAAACAGTGGGATGGTCATAAAGCTATAAGCTTTCTCATGTTAAAAGCTAGGACGATATGGTCATAGCGGCTGGTGCTCGTGAATAGTGGAGGCAAGACTGTAACTCCCATGACGCCAGGAAGTCACCAGGTTTTTTTAGCGACAGATAAGAAAGTATATTTCACAGGTGGGACTCTCTGGGAAGCCTAACAGCCTTCTTTCTGACACTGGCAATGGTCATCGTGTGAAGATAGACCTTTTTATAAACGAGGAACGTATACGTTTTTTTCCGAAACATTGCCATGCCTACCATAAGAACGACGCCTCCCTAGTCTAAAATCTTTCTTTTTCAGACGAGAGCGGTTTCGATTCATTGATTGGCTCCCCTCAGGATATGCAAAGCAGAGGCCTGCTCCCGCAGTGTGCGAACTCCTGCGCTGTGTCTGGACTGGCTACCAGGCCAGAAGAACAGTCAAGACGGCAGATTCAGTGAGTGGTAGGATAGTTCAGTTGGTCTGCACAACACGGAGGCGGGTTGTTTCTTATAATTCGTTCCATTTACGAGAATTCGGGGAAAGTGATTGTGATTCCTTGTCTTCTTCACCTTCTGATCGCCCAAGGTAAGGAACTTGAAGTCTTTCCTTAGCGGGTGAGACTTATGGTAGGAATACTGTGGTGAACTACACTACTGGCCATTAAAATTGCTACACCAAGAAGAAATACAGATGATAAACGGGTATTCATTGTACAAATATATTATACTAAAACTGACATGGGATTACATTTTCACGCAATTTGGGTGCATAGATCCTCAGAAATCAGTACCCAGAACAACCACCTCTGGCCGTAATAACGGCCTTGATACACCTGGGCATTGAGTCAAACAGAGCTTGGATGGCGTGTACAGGTACAGCTGTCCATGCAGCTTCAACACGATACCACAGTTCATCAAGAGTAGTGACTGGCGTATTGTGACGAGCCAGTTGCTCGGTCACCATTGACCAGACGTTTTCAGTTGATGAGAGATCTGGAGAATGTGCTGGCCAGGGCAGCAGTCGGACACTTTCTGTATCCAGAAAGGCCCGTACAGGACCTGCAATATGCGGTCGTGCATTATCCTGCTGAAATGTAAGGTTTCGCAGGCATCGAATGAAGGGTAGAGCCACGGGTCGTAACACATCTGAAATGCAACGTCCACTGTTCAAAGTGCCGTCAATGCGAACATGAGGTGACCAAGACGTGTAACCAATGGCACCCCATACCATCACGCCGGGAGATACGCCAGTATGGCGATGACGAATACACGCTTCCGATGTGCGTTCACCGCGATGTCGCCAAACACGGATGCGACCATCATGATGCTGTAACAGAACCTGGATTCATCCGAAAAGTTGACGTTTTGCCATTCGTGCACCCAGGTTCGTCGTTGAGTACACCATCGCAGGCGCTCCTGTCTGTGATGCAGTGTCAAGGGTAACCGCAGCCACGGTCTCCGAGCTGATAGTCCACGCTGCTGTGAACGTCGTCGAACTGTTGGTGCAGATGGTTGTTGTCTTGAAAACGTCCCCATCTGTTGACTCAGGGATCGAGACGTGGCTGCACGATCCGTTACAGGCATGCGGATAAGATGCCTGTCATCTCGACTGCTAGTGATAGGAGGCCGTTAGAACCCAGCACGGCGTTCCGTATTACCCTCCTGAACCCACCGATTTCAGATTCTGCTAACAGTCATGGGATCTCGACCAACGCGAGCAGTAATTTCGCGATCGACCTTTATCAAAGTGGGAAACGTGATTTCTCCTCCTTACACGAGGCATCACAACAACGTTCACTTGGCAACGCCGATCAACTGCTGTTTGTGTATGAGAAATCGGTTGAAAACTTTCCTCATGTGAGCACGTTGTAGGTGTCGCCACCGGCGCCAACCTTGTGTGAATGCTCTGAAAAGCTAATCATTTGCATATCACAGCATCTTCTTCCTGTCGGTTTAATTTCGCGTCTATAGCACGTCATCTTCGTGGTGCAGCAGTTTTAATGGGCAGTAGTGTAAGTGGCAGTATCCAACTGTACCGACAGTGGAAATGCATACCATCTCGGATATATCGCGTGTCAGTAGGATGGTGTTATTTGTCCTGAGTCGTCCGTCTGACGTTTAACAATTCCAGCACGCGCTGTCGTGCCGACCAGGCAAACTGATTGGCCAGACCAGCGAACAGGTGCACCAGGTGTACCTCACACTGAAGTCAGTTCTGACAGACAAGTTCCTCATGTTCTAACAAATCAGTACTCAGTCCGCGTAGTTTGCATGTTTTCGTGGACGCGTCAGAACATCACAGCTGCCGCCGAGCTCCGCTCCTCGCCCACAGCGTGGCGTTTCCTGCTGCAACGGCGTAGGGTTCTTATACGATATTCACAGCTACCTGTTCTCCGTGGACCATAGTTCTACCTGGTCGTAGTTGATTCCATTTAAACAGCGGTTAGCCTCACGGTGGATTCAAGTAAACAAAGTCTGATTGCATTAATTCAGGGTGAACGAATGCTTTGCCAATCAAGTGCCAGTCCTTACTTGATTTATGTTTGTCATTTTTTTGTAAGATGTACCAGCTCGATTGTAGTTAAGTACGCTATTCTTCTCATTCATGCTCCTCCAGCCATTCACTGGTTTTATTTTGTTGTGGTGATATATGAATATACCAGCAATTCAGACTGCAGTTGTGCTAACTGAGTTAATTTGATGATTAATTTGAGTTCTGAAAGTAACTGCAGTCAAAGGCAACGGAAGTGTCATGAGTAAGTTCACTAATTTCATACATAAAAGTCAAGGACGTAGCTCAGAATTTGATGATTATTGAGAAAATAATAACAATTAGCATCACTTGGAAATACAATTTGTACAGAAACCAGATGGCAGTTATAAAAGTCGAGGGACATGAAAGGGAAGCAGTGGTTGGGAAGAGAGTGAGACAGGGTTCTAGCCTCTCCACGACGTTGTTCAATCTGTATATTGAGCAAGCAGTAAAGGAAACAAAACAAAAATTTGGAGTAGGTATTAAAATCCATGGAGAAGAAATAAAAACTTTAAGGTTAGCCGATGACATTGTAATTCTGTCAGAGACAGCAAAGGACTTGGAAGAGCAGTTGAACGGAATGGACAGTGTCTTGAAAGGAGGATATAAGATGAACATCAACAAAAGCAAAACAAGGATAATGGAATGTAGTCGAATTAAGTCGGGTGTGCTGAGGGAATTAGATTAGGAAATGAGACACTTAAAGTAGTTAATGAGTTTTGCTATTTGGGGAGCAAAATAACTGATGATGGTCGAAGTAGAGAGGATATAAAATATAGATTGGCAATGGCAAGGAAAGCGATTCTGAAGAAGAGAAATTTGTTAACATCGGGTATGTTGTTTCTTAAAGTATGTGTATGGAGTGTAGCCATGTATGGAAGTGAAATATGTACGATAAATAATTTAGACAAGAAGAGAATAGAAGGTTGCGAGATGTGCTGCTACAGAAGAATGCTGAAGATTAGATGGGTATATCACGTAACTAATGAGTAGGTATTGAATAGAATTGGGGAGAAGAGGAGTTTGTGGCACAACTTGACAAGAAGAAGGGACCGATTGGTAAGACATGTTCTGAGGCATCGAGGGATCATAAATTTAGCATTGGAGGGCAGCGTGGAGGGTAAAAATCGAAGAGGGAGACCAAGAGATGAATACACCAAGCAGATTCAGAAGGGTGTAGGTTGCAGTAGGTACTGGGAGATGAAGAAGCTTGCACAGGATAGAGCAGCATGGAGAGCTGCATCAAACCAGTCTCAGGACTGAAGACCACAACAACAACAACGGACATACCCTACTGGCCATTAAAATTGCTACACCACGAAGATGACGTGCTACAGACACGAAATTTAACCGACAGGAAGAAGATGCTGTGATATGCAAATGATTAGCTTTTCAGAGCATTTCCACAAAGTTGGTGCCGGTGGCGACACCTACAACGTGCTGACACGAGGAAAGTTTCCAACCGATTTCTCATACACAAACATCAGTTGACCGGCGTTGCCTGGTGAAACCTTGTTGTGATGCCTCGTGTAAGGAGGAGATATGTGTACCTTCACGTTTGCGACTTTGACAAAGGTCGGATTGTAGCCTATCGCGATTGCGGTTTATCGTATCGCGAAATTGCTGCTCGAGTTGCTCGAAACCCAATGACTGTTAGCAGAATATGGAATCGGTGGCTTCAGGAGGGTAATTCGGAACGCCGTTCTGGATCCCAACGGCGTCGTATCACTCACTAGCAGTCAGATGACAGCCATCTTATCCGCATGTCTGTAACGGATCGTGCAGTCACCTCTGAGTCAACAGATGGGGACGTTTGCAAGGCAACAACCATCTGCACCAACAGTTCGACGGCGTTTGCAGCAGCATGGACTATCAGCTCGGAGACCATGGCTGCGGTTACCCTTGACGCTGCATCACAGACAGGAGCGCCTGCGATGGTGTACTCAACGACGAACCTGGTGTCACGAATGGCAAAACGTCCTTTTTTCGGATGAATCCAGGTTCTGTTTACAGCATCATGATGGTCGCATCCGTGGTTGGCGACGTCGCGGATAACGTACATTGGAAGCGTGTATTCGTCATCGCCATCTGTTCTTTCGGACATGTCCGAAAGAACAGATACGATCTTAGTATATATATAGTTCAGGCTCACCGGGCACTTGACCATTTTCTTCTTCTGTGCGAATGCAGAAACAGTGCCCGAACTCTTGCGGGAATCGGCAACGCGCCGCGAGTAATGAGTATAACGGGCGCGGGCACTACGAATGAAGTGCGGGACAACACGTTGAGAATGTGGGTTTCGCGGGAGGCGTGCCAGAGATAAATCCCGGCAGTTGGTCTATCCTCTTGTGTCCTTGGTGGCTCAGATGGACTGCCGGCACGTTAGCTCAGCGTGATCGGTCAGAGGGTTAGCTGAACTCTGTAATTAAAAAACTGACTTAATCCATCAATAACGAACTTTAACGGATATCTTACGACGTCCTCGCCGAGCAGATGCAACGAACAAAAGCGAACAAAAATGAGATTAAAAAAAAAAAAAAGATGGACAGAGCGTCTGCCATGTAAGCAGGAGATCGAGTTCCGGTCAGGGCGCACATTTTCATGTGTCCCCGTTGACGTATGTCAACGCCTGTAAGCAGATAAGGGTGTTCATTTCATTGTAAATGAGATAGCTAGTTGCATTTTGCAAATTTTTCTTTTGGTTGATAGAGCGATTACAGGTTTTATTGACAGAGCTTACATTCCACAGTTACGAAGTAGTTATTTGTGCAAACAGTGTACTAGAACTTTAATCGCGATTTTCGGCCGCTCGCTGCAAATAAACTATTTAATGCAGAATCAATATTTCTAGATAGCTAGAAAATATTGACCGTAATTGGTTGTTCGACCGTTTACTTATTTAATCCACTGGCTTATAAAGCCGGCTCACAGCCGATCGCATGTTCCAAGTCTGTTACTACATTGCCGGCTGTGAAACAGGCCGAACAGCTGTGGCTTCTTCTTACTGTTTCCTCTTCCCTATCAGTAGATGGCACGACATGTTATATACCGTTGGAAAGTTGAGAAACCGATCTATTTAGTGATGTATAACACACTCCATTTCTTTCGATATTTTGCGAGGTATAATTAATCGTTCTTCAGGTTTTGTTAGATTTATCCCTCCTAAACTGATCGAGAAAACACCCTCCAGCAATAGTGTAGTGTGCAAAGCAAGGAAGAAGAAAATGATACACGATATGAGTTTAAGAAATGTCTAGTAGCGCTGCATGTGCCTGTATTTTTCCGGGTATTCCACCCCAATAAAAGCTTCTAGAATAATATTATCTGCATTCCTAATATTGAGGATAGACTTAAAAATAATTCCACTTAACAACGTTATGTCATTTCGAGAAAAGTATGTAAGACAAAATATGCTGATTTCCGTAAATTTTATATTAAATATAGGGTCGACTATGGAGAACAATATTAGTAAGTTAACGGAAAATCCAGGCAGGAATATCAACACTGTAGGAAAAGACAGATCGCTACTTACCGTAAAGGACACGTCAAGTTGCAGACAGGCAAAGTTAAAAGGCCCGGTAAAAAGTTGTGGGTTTGGGATACAGTCTTCATCAGTAAAAGAGAAACGCATGCCATTCACACACACACAAGGAAGTAGTCCAGACGCACACACGACCGCCATCTCCGGCATCTCGGGTTGGGGTTGGAATCCGTAATGACATACCTGAAAATTATTCAAGAATTATTAATTTATACGATTCCGCAAAGCGCTACTGTCATATGTTGGAGGGAGGGGAGACTACACCACGATGTACATCGGCAACAAGAAGCAGCGATTCGCTGTCGGTTGGCGAATGGAGGCTATAGCACGTGCCACTCAGCTGGGTCAGAGACCAGCGACGTTTTATCATCCCGTGGACTGAAAGCATTCGTGTGCTGCCATGGGAATTAAGAGAAATATGCTGTGAAAGAGCACGTACGAGGGCAGTTCAATAAGTAATGCAACACATTTTTTTCTGAAACAGGGGTTGTTTTATTCAGCATTGAAGTACACCAGGTTATTCCCCAATCTTTTAGCTACACAACACTATTTTTCAACGTAATCTCCATTCAATGCTACGGCCTTACGCCACCTTGAAATGAGGGCCTGTAAGCCTGCACGGTACCATTCCACTGGTCGATGTCGGAGCCAACGTCGTACTGCATCAATAACTTCTTCATCATCCGCGTAGTGCCTCCCACGGATTGCGTCCTTCATTGGGCCAAACATATGGAAATCCGACGGTGCGAGATCGGGGCTGTAGGGTGCATGAGGAAGAACAGTCCACTGAAGTTTTGTGAGCTCCTCTCGGGTGCGAAGACTTGTGTGAGGTCTTCCGTTGTCATGAAGAAGGAGAAGTTCGTTCAGATTTTTGTGCCTACGAACACGCTGAAGTCGTTTATTCAATTTCTGAAGAGTAGCACAATACACTTCAGAGTTGATCGTTTGACCATGGGGAAGGACATCGAACAGAATAACCCCTTCAGCGTCCCAGAAGACTGTAACCATGACTTTACCGGCTGAGGGTATGGCTTTAAACTTTTTCTTGGTAGGGGAGTGGGTGTGGCGCCACTCCATTGATTGCCGTTTTGTTTCAGGTTCGAAGCGATGAACCCATGTTTCATCGCCTGTAACAATCTTTGACAAGAAATTGTCACCCTCAGCCACATGACAAGCAAGCAATTCCGCACAGATGGTTCTCCTTTGCTCTTTATGGTGTTGGGTTAGACAACGAGGGACCCAGCGGGAACAAACCTTTGAATATCCCAACTGGTGAACAATTGTGACAGCACTACCAACAGAGATGTCAAGTTGAGCACTGAGTTGTTTGATGGTGATCCGTCGATCATCTCGAACGAGTGTGTTCGCACGCTCCGCCATTGCAGGAGTCACAGCTGTGCACGGCCGGCCCGCACGCGGGAGATCAGACAGTCTTGCTTGACCTGGCGGCGATGATGACACACGCTTTGCCCAACGACTCACCGTGGTTTTGTCCACTGCCAGATCACCGTAGACATTCTGCAAGCGCCTATGAATATCTGAGATGCCCTGTTTTTCCGCCAAAAGAAACTCAATCACTGCCCGTTGTTTGCAACGCACATCAGTTACAGACGTCATTTTAACAGCTCCGTACAGCGCTGCCAACTGTCGGAGGTCAATGAAACTATACGAGACGAAACGGGAATGTCTGAAAATATTCCACAAGAAATTTCCGGTTTTTTCAACCAAAATTGGCCGAGAAAAAAAGTGTGTTGCATTACTTATTGAACTGCCCTCGTAGTTAGCGTGCGGCATTGGGTGAAATGGTTCAAATGGCTCTGAGCACTATGGGACTCAACTGCTGAGGTCATAAGTACCCTAGAACGTAGAACTTCTTAAACCTAACTAACCTAAGGACTTCACACAACACCCAGTCATCACGAGGCAGAGAAAATCCCTGACACCCCCGGGAATCGAACCCGGGAACCCGGGCGCGGGAAGCGAGAACGCTACCGCACGACCACGAGCTACGGACACAATAACTCTGCTTAAAAATCATGTTATTATCGGAGGTCATTCCACTATTTGGGCGTTACGAACAGTCAGTGTGAAAGGGTAAAATCGAGGTTGAAGAACTCTGTTTTTTTGCACTAATTTGTCGGCTTTCAAAGACTACAAGTAGGTAAAGGCATTTTATGTAGAAACAGGCGGGAGATCAGCTGCCTTCTATTTTATTGTAAACTATGTATGAATTGTTAAGTTTTTAATTTATTATTGTTATCATAGTTTCCTCCCTCTTTTATTATTTCGTAGAAATGGCAGACAAACATGTAACATTTTAAAGGAAATGAAGCACTGCTTAGTCACTTGGTTCATGTCCTGCGTCGCCAGTGAGGAACTACCATGTGGACTGAGTGGGGGTGTGAGCCTCGCACACTGCACCTACACACACACATCTAAAAGGACGACACACAGCAGCAACCAGGCAATGCTGTATCAGTTCTTATGCCGTGTCTCTGTTGCTCGTTTCTGTCGGCAGCGTTACTAAAACAGCGCTGATCGCTTTTCCCACTTTCTATAATAACGCAATATTTCAAAATAATGCCAATTTTACGATTAAAAATTACTCCATTCTTTAAAAATGTTTATTTAAAAACCAACAATTTTAGCACTGCTGCTATGGCTAATTCATATTTCAGCTTTTTACTCGGTTATTAGTAAAAAATTTTAAAAAACACATGTCATAACGGAGACCAAACAAATACCGAACAATACCGGTTATTCGGAACCAAACTATCGGTATCAGTTTCAACCGGTCGTTTTTTCCCATCTCTAGGCGAGACTTCTGAGTGTCTGACTCACTCCCCCCGCCCCCAAAGATCCATCAACTTCACCTTACCGTCTCTCGTCGTGCTGTATCCTCTGGCATCTAGCAGTCAATCTTACAAAACACACAGGAAATGACAGAAGGATGAATCACGTGCCACCTCGCTGTCCAGCTACTGCTACACGGGCGTTGTTTTATTTCCTCATGTCACGTGTTTTACTGGTTTTCTGGGGCTGACCACACACTGCGCTTTCGCACGCTGCGCGCCTGCAAACTGCACTGGTGTGAATTCATTCCCCCCTACCCTCTCTCTTCTCTCTCTCTCCTTCACCCGCGCGCCCCTCTGTCTCTCTCTCTCTCTCTCTCTCTCTCTCTCTCTCGCTGTCAAATTCGTGTTTTTTTTCCATGCTGCGTTTCATCTTCCACTGCCCAGACGTGTGGGAAATGCGCTTCGTTTATATGATCTGTCCGCCTGTTTATCAGTCGGTTATTTTTTGTTTTTTTTTTCGGATAAGGTCTCAGAAAGCTGTCACTCATTGCAGAAGCCTCATCAGCTACAAACACGTAAGGGCTTCCTAGTCCACAAAGATTATCTGTATGGTGCTAGATCTCGCATTATCAAAGTTTGATTATAAACTTGTACATAATTCATTTGCTTTCAGTACGTTATAGTCTCCTTGAATCTGCACACTAATTGCTTCCTGGTATGGTCACCAGTTCAAACGAAGAGTACTTTTTGTAATTGTAGTTTTCGCTTCTGATCTGCGTGGCTTAACCATTCTTGCCTGTTCTCGGTCTATGGATCGCACGCAGTGAAGGAAATGTGCTAGTTCTCATACTGGTGCCTGATATTCTTCTTCCATTCCCCTGTGGTCGGTGATTTCATACATTTCTCTTTTAGCATCTTCCATTTGAACGTGCATGTGTCTCTAATAATGCCAGCAACTGATAATCGACCGAGGAGAAACTTAAAATGTAGAGAACGCATCGGATTCTGAGTCCAAAGAAATCTGTAAAATTTGTAATTTTAAATAGCAACTATTAAATAATCATCAGGTAATTACATAAATCTGTAGAACTTTCATTTAGGTGGCCGAGTGGTTCCAGGCACTTCAGTCCGGATCCGCGCGACTGCTACGGTCGCAGGTTCCAATCCTGCCTCAAGCACAGATGTGTGTGATGACCTTAGGTTAGTTACGTTTAAGTAGTTCTAAGTTCTAGGGGACTGATGACGTCAGATGTTGAGTCCCATAGTGCTCAGAGCCATTTGAACCATTTTTGAACTTTTATTTATGAGCCTTAATGAGTTTCATTTACGACTACAGAAATGATGGAGACGTACCAAGGAATCATAAACGAAATACCTGAAAATCTAACAAGGAACAAGCGGAGATTCTGCTACTTAGAGCAAACCATACATACAGGGTTTTACAAAAAGGTACGGCCAAACTTTCAGGAAACATTCCTCACACACAAAGAAAGAAAATATGTTAAGTGGAGATGTGTCCGGAAACGCTTACTTTCCATGTTAGAGCTCATTTTATTACTTCTCTTCAAATCACATTAATCATGGAACGGAAACACACAGCAACAGAACGTGCCAGCGTGACTTCAAACACTTTGTTACAAGAAATGTTCAAAATGTCCTTCGTCAGCGAGGATACATGCATCCACGCTCCGTCGCATGGAATCCCTGATGCGCTGATGCAGCCCTGGAGAATGGCGTATTGTATCACAGCCGTCCACAATACGAGCACGAAGAGTCTCTACATTTGGTACCGGGGTTGCGTAGACAAGAGCTTTCAAATGCCCCCATAAATGAAAGTCAAGAGGGTTGAGGCCAGGAAAGCGTGGAGGCCATGGAATTGGTCCGCCTCTACCAATCCATCGCTCAGCGAATCTGTTGTTGAGAAGCGTACGAACACTTCGACTGAAATGTGCAGAAGCTCCATCGTGCATGAACCACATGTTGTGTCGTGCTTGTAAAGGCACATGTTCTAGCAGCACAGGTAGAGTATCCCGTATAAAATCATGGCGGTGAATCGAGGAAGTACATTACATACTGACAAAACTAAAATGAGCTCTAACATGGAAATTAAGCGTTTCGGGACACATGTCCACATAACATCTTTTCTTTATTTGTGTGTGAGGAGTGTTTCCTGAACGTTTGGCCGTACCTTTTTGTAACACCCTGTATACTACAAGGAGGTATCCTTCTGTGAATGTGTGGTTCAACAAAGTACGAGAATTAGAGTACCGATGACTCATTACTACCTGTGGACGTATACGTTCAGTGGCTGAGCTTTTTAACGGCCGTGCCGAGGTGGATAGAGCTGTGCGCGTCAGATAACCGAAACTGAGCAGTGTTTGGTGCGGCCTGTATTTGGATGAGTGGCCGCAGGGTTACGTCACGTGCTGTTGCCAATTTTCCCTTTCCTTTACAGTTGCGAGGACAGGAGAGGTGTTAGCCTACCCTCACCACCAGCCTTTGCGCCAGTGTCCTGGATGAAATTCCACACCCCTCCGCAGCGTCTCATCAAGTGAAGACACGCGACGCTGTTGTCGGTGACCCGTCCGTCGGGTGGGAGCGTTAAGCTCTGTCGCTCCCTCGGTGCTCTTCAAGACAAGTAAGCTGTGTGTCATTATCTACAACACGAATATGACGCTACACTCCACGCACATCCATTACAGTCACCTACGCATAACAGATACATTTACCCACAAAAGCACACATTTCGCGAAGGAAAGATGCCTGTGGGAGCGAAGGATAGGAAAAACCTTTCCAATAAGGTGGCTGGACCTGCTATTCGCAGACATTGTACGTTATTACTTACTGGTAGAACTGTAGTAGCTGTTTCAATGGTTGTAATATGAAAGAACATTACGTTAAATGATATCTCAACTGTATGATTCAAGAGCTGTGGACACTTATTCAGAAAACGGCGTGTATGTCACATCAGGGAACATCAACAAGTGCCCGTAGCTGCTAAGGTACGCGCTTTAGAGCCATGTTTACTGTACATGTTTTTCCTGTTTCGGCCCCTACTACGACCTCAACAGTACGGAAGAGCTTGCAGCAGAAGAGACTCTTTCACAATATCGAAGATGAAGAAGTGCTCACAGCTCTTCAGGTATGGATTTTAGAAACCATGTTTACTAGCCAACTTTGCTTCAAATGATAGCTAGTGCCATGTTGATGAATACTACCTTTCCTCCTGGGACAATATGTATACAAACTTTATTCGCTTGATCCTGTGTCTGCGGGGAGGGGGGGGGGGGGGGGCAGGTGAATATGAACACTACAGAAAGTATTCAAACTGCAGAGAACATGGGAGCACCTGACCATCGATTGAAAGAAAATACGGTGAAGCCGAAATCGAAGAAGAGCAAACGGGGTTGATGACGTGCGACGCTGGTTATGTAGCGGCCGTCAACAAAATATGCAGGACAGACTTGCTTTTCAAGTAAAATTCATTCATCTTTTACAGTAATATGCAGTAATGAAAACTTCCGTTTCACAGCTTTCTTAAAATAGCATCCAAGTTCCGTTAGCCTGTTGCATAACAATCACACTCTAATGACAACAGTTATCACAGTGCACCTAGCAAAGTGTGGCAGTGAGAGAAAACTTTTTGTTACACTTCTTAATTTATGATTGTTGTCGTTGTTGTGATCTTCAGTCCTGAGACTGGTTTGATGTAGCTCTGCGTGCTACCCTATCCTGTGCAAGCTTCTTCACCTCCCAGTACTTACTGCAACCTACATCCTTCTGCATCTACTTGCTGTATCCATCTCTTGGCCTCCCTCTACAATTTTTACCCTCCACGCTGCCCTCCAATGCTAAATTTATGATCCCTTGATGCCTCAGAACATGCCTCACCAATCGGTCCCTTCTTCTTGTCAAGTTGTGCCACAAACTCCTCTTCTCCCCAATTCTATTCAATACCTACTCATTAGTTATGTGATCTGCCCATCTAATCTTCAGCATTCTTCTGTAGCACCACATTTCGAAAGCTTCTATTCTCTTTTTGTTCAAACTATTTATCGTCCACGTTTCACTTCCATACGTGGCTACACTCCATACAAATACTTTCAGAAACGACTTCCTCACACTTAAATCTATACTCGATGTTAACAAATTTCTCTTCTTCAGAAATGCTTTCCTTGCTGTAGCCAGTCTACATTTTGTATCCTCTATACTTCAACCATCATCAGTTATTTTACTACCCAAATAGCAAAACTCATTTACTACTTTAAGTGTCTCATTTCCTAATCTAAATTCCTCAGCATCACCCGACTTAATTCGACTACATTCCATTATCCTCGTTTTGCTTTTGTTGATGTTCATCTTATATCCTCCTTTCGAGACACTGTCCATTCCGTTCAACTGCTCTTCCAAGTCCTCTGCTGTCTCTGACAGAATTACAATGTCATCGGCGAACCTCAAAGTTTTTATTTCTTCTCCGTGGATTTTAATACCTGCTCCGAATTTTTGTTTTGTTTCCTTTACTGCTTACTCAATATACAGATTGGATAACATCTGGGAGAGGCTGCAACCCTGTCTCACTTCCTTCCCAACCACTGCTTCCCTTTCATGCCCCTCGACTCTTATAACTGCCATCTGGTTTCTGTACAAATTGTAAATAGTCTTTCGCTCCCTGTGTTTTACCCCTGGCATCTTTGGAATTTGAAAGAGTGTATTCCAGTCAACATTGTCAAAAGCTTTCTCTAAATCTACAAATGCTAGAAACGTATGTTTGCCTTTCCTTAATCTTTCTTCTAAGATAAGTCGTAAGGCCAGTACTGCCTCACGTGTTCCAACATTTCTATGGAATCCAAACAGATCTTCCCGAGGTCGGCTTCTACCAGTTTTTCCATTCGTCTGTAAAGAATTGGCGTTAGTATTTTGCAGTTGTGGCTTATTAAACTGATTGTTCGGTAATTTTCACATCTGTCAACAACTGCTTTCTTTGGGATTGGAATTAAGAATAATGATGAAGGTAACGCACATTAGGGATACTGTGAGTGTTTTCTTCTGCTGCGATACTCTGCCTGCCCTTAGGGGCCCAGCAGCATGCGTCTGGTGGATGCGGGCTCGGCGAGGCCAGGTTTCTTGAGCTGGGGACAGGTCAGCGCCACCTGCCCTCTGCCACCCTAATCTCTGTGGATGCATCAGCGACCACTGCGCGGCGCGGCGGTGTAATGTCGTGTGTCACATGGAACTGGGATCCTGGCTTGACTGCCCTGATCCCGGGGATGGTAAAAACCTGTAAAAAAAGGTTCAGGTTCAAGGAGCGCTGAACACCATTGAGATGCATGGCTGTTGAGGTGTATCAGTCTTTATAGAACAACTTCTGGGAATCCTGCCGCACGTCAGTTGTATAAAGCCTGCGCATGCACGCGGGGCTCTGTCTGGGTGGACTTTTATTTCCCTAGCTAAATTATCTCCTTCTCACAGCGGAAAGGGTGGGCCGTTGGCAGGTACGAACACCCAATCAAATAAGAGGGCTTGTGTAGCCAGTCTTCAGACTCACCGGTTACACAGAATGTGTCATTGAATAGTACGAGAACGCATGCTGCTGGTCACAATGTGTTTTTGATCCTAGAACAAAAATGGGGCAGCTTTGAGAAGGTTTCCCCTATTTACATGTAAAAAGGTTTTCAGGGCGTCGCAGGTACACTGAAATCCGACAAGCGATTTCGTAACGGAACACTTCTGGCTGAAACTGCTAATTACCAACAAGCGACAAACTTTGGAAAGCTAAATGCCTTGGGGAATATTCCATAGAAACGGAGTACCACACCTTCTTGAACTACAGAAAAGTGTCATATAGAGATCTGGCAATGCTTCTACAGAAACGGAGGTTACTAGTGTCAGCTCTAGTACGTGCGTTTGACAGTCCACTTGTCAAGCTGCAGTTGTTTCAGAGAGCATAGGCCCGCTGAGAACATTGGATTAAGCTGCGGTTGCCAACACTAAGGAGTTCCTGGGACCTCCAAACTGCGGAAAAAAATCAAGCACGACTGTACAGCTGTCGTTAAAGATGAGTCGAAATCGAGTGACCCCGCTGGTTGCTGTGTTGTCTCTCCTCGTCATGTATTCCAGGTCTGGCTGCCTTGAGACTTCACTGTCTTCGACACGGAACTATAGGCGATCTTGCAGGCACTGGAGCTTTTGGAGAATGTTACGAATCCTAAATTCCTGGTTTGTTCCGATTCTCTGAGTGCCCTTCACTTCCAACCCAGCACATAATTAGTCCAGAATATCGAGAACGCCCTCCTTCAACTACAACGGCTGGGGAAAGAGGTGTCTTTCTGCTAGGTACCAGGGCACGTGGGTATTGCGGGGAACGAAAGGGTGGATGTAGCAGCCTAAGAAATGTGTAGCGGTCCTCAATTAGTTCGGTGTGCTATGCCCCCACATGCTATCACCTCGTCGTTGATGAGCACATTCATGTCTCGACTGGAAGTGACTGAAAATAAGCTGTCACTGTGTCTTAACAGTTGTAGTCACTTTATTCACAACCGTTTCTTTTAGCACATGTAAGACCGCTGATAACCCCGGCGTTGTACACCCTTAATCTCCACACACACATACATACACACACACATACACACACACACACACACACACATACACACATACACACACACACACACACACACACACACACACACACACAAACCCACACACACACACACAAACCCACACACACCTACACACACACACACACACACACACACACACACACACACACACATGGACACGCAGGATATATTGTGTCACGATTGTGTTGAAACGCGCCGGGCTGCGATCAGCCTGGCACTTCATTCGCATTGCCAGTGACACGTGGGGAGGCGCTGGCGCCAGTCGCTTTCTCCGTGCGATTCACCCGGATCGATTGTTTCCCCCTGGCGTTGCCTATCTTCGCCTCGTTGGCCGGTGGTGGTGCTGGTGGGCTGGCGGGCAGACCGGGTTTTGGCTTCTGAACGGCCGGGACGTGTCGCTGCTCAGAGAGTGAAACTTGTGTTTGCGTGGAGTTGGCTGCATTTGACCGGTGTATGTGGCTCGGAGTGCGGAAGCGGGCCTGTTATTGCAAGTTGTTGAGGTATAACTAGGTCTTCTACATCGGAGGCTGAGCAATGTGTTATTCATTTTGGATAGTGGAGTTGAACAATGTACCACGCAGCTGTCTATTGAAGAAGTAGACATTCAAGCTTTCTAGTTTTGCACTCGGGCCTAACCGTGTTATCACTAGCTTCTACCTTTTCTTACGAGTGCCAATATTGTATTGGAACTGCGACGTACTGGTGTAATAAGATTATGCTTTGTCTTATCGTTGCCCTTTTAGGACTAGTCTGTTTGCGCTGGGGTAATTTTACATATTTTGAAATTTGAGGTCTACAGTTAATTCTTTTAACCATTTTTAATTTGCCTTTGTCTTGATGTGATCTACCTTTTCAGAATTTTATCTTACTATATTCTGGGGCTGTTCTTTTGGCTGTGGCTGTGTGTTTGTGCTTTTCTGTTGTAGCACTGCAGCGGGCACCTAGTCCATGTTTAAATCGATGTCCGGATTACGACGCCTTGGCCGACCAGTACCAGAGGGAACGGGAGGTTCTTTTGGCCGCGGGGAAAATGGCAACCGATACGGCGGCCACTGAGGTCTTCGGGTTGCAGTGAGTCGGGATCTTGTATTAAGTTAAGTTCCCTCTGCATTGGGACGCCAAGGCGTCTGTTCCGTTTGCTATACTGCTTATACTTTTACCTTCAAAACCACAAAGGAACGCCGGCCGGCTTGGCCGAGCGGTTCTAGGCGCTTC
This sequence comes from Schistocerca americana, assembly GCF_021461395.2. NCBI lineage: Eukaryota > Metazoa > Arthropoda > Insecta > Orthoptera > Acrididae > Schistocerca > Schistocerca americana. The sequence goes on along the minus strand of NC_060122.1, from coordinate 25,675,878 downwards.
AGTCTGGAACCGCGCGACCGCTACGGTGGCAGGTTCGAATCCTACCTCGGGCATAGATGTGTGTGATGTCCTTGGGTTAGTTAGGTTTAAGTAGTTCTAAGTTCTAGGGGATTGATGACTCAGCTGTTAAGTCCCATAGTGCTCAGAGCCATTTGAACCATTTTTGAACCATAAAGGAAGGAGGCTAGTGTTCTGGATTATACCTTATGTGCAGCGGGAGTTGAAATTAGAGAAATACTTGATGGGTAGCGGAAATTGGAAATTATGTGAATTCTTCTACTATTCTTGCGCAGGTGGCGTATTTAAAAGGAACTTATTTCACCTTTATTATCCAAGCGCCCTTTGATAAATGAAACAGATATTACCTTTTATTATTGAAGTGCTTACAGTTAGTATACAAGTTATAAGAAGTTTTTGTTTGCACATAATTCAACTAGAAAGGTATTGTGTAATGTATTTTTCTGACTTGTGAATAAGAGAAATTTGTAGAAAATTTTTGATAAATACTGTGCCCTTTGGGTTAACTGCTGATCAGTAATAAATTATTGTATCTTGCAAGTCCTCTGTACTTGTTATTATTTCACTTGTAACCGGTTTGCACGTAAACTCCACGTTGCAACCAGTAATGTCATGGGCAGATTTTCATCTGTAGAATGTAGTCCGTACATAGAGTTTAACTCTCAAGGGGCATGTGTGGTGACTGCTGAGGTTACCCATCCCTAACTTTAACACATCTTGTTGTACTGAACCTGGGTGTAGTCCGAGAGCAGATCAATGGCGGGAGTTGCCTTTAGGACATGGGTTTCGGCAAGCTCAGTGTCCGAGGTGGCCTTCGCCCGTGAGCTACCGCACGAGTACAGTCCAGGGAAGCGCGTTGTTTCGCCACGGTCCTTGGTGTGGGCCGGCGGTTTCTCTGCGTGAGTGGATCAGCGTTTCCTCTTAATTGGCGGCGCCTGGGCTGACGTGGTCCACCAGCCGTTCCCCTAGCAGTTCCGCGACGCCGCGGTGTTTTCTGTGAGGCATCCCTCATCTCCCAGCTGCTCACCTGAGTAGCGGACGGAGACATCCTGTCGGCAGGCGCTACAGAGGTGCGACCCCGGGCGTCTTGGCAGCATCAGATAGCTTTATGCAGTGGGAAGAGTCAAACCTCACCGTTAGGACCAGCTCTGAAGCTTGCCGAAGCCTCGCAGGGCCGCTGTTTAAAACACGATCCACGTGAGGTGTAGGTGAGAGAGTAAGGCTGAATTAAGATAGGCCAGCGTTTGCCAAATATGGGATCGGTGGCTTACCATTCGTGGGAACTCACAACTTCCTGAAAAAGATCGGACAATTTTGTGTAACAGGTGCGGCATCTTGGAGACGAGCTTTCTCCCTGCCACAGCTTTAGACGTTCTTTCTGACTGGGTTAACACCAATTTCGGTGGTATCACGAGGGCTAAAGCAGAGAGCTCAAATTTTAAGAGACACATAAGGGACGGCGTCGTTTGTGGAGCCACGTGATGAGGACACAGCAGGGAGCAGATGCTGATCGGACGTATACTTTTCAGGCCACTTCATGTAACCTCCGTGTCGCTCTGCTTGTGTAAGTTTACTCAGATATGTGGCTAGCGTGCCGCTCTTGTGAGGGAATGGACACGGTTTCGTCTCACTAGATGTTAGTCGGTCATGTTTCGTTCTTGCCACCTTGGCCATAACTCTGTTGTTGGGTTTTCTCGCTTGCTTTTCCACCACACTTGCTAGATCGACGCAGTCATTACGGTCTGAACGACCACGGGAGCAAATTCTATCACACTCTCTGCGAAGCTTTGCCACCGCTGTAACCTCCGTTGTTTTATGTGGATACCTCTCACCCCAAAAAATTAACGTACTTATTACAGGAACTCAGGTTCTGCCCTCATTTCTTCTAAGAAAGAGGATCAGCTTGTTTTTGACCGGTGATAACCTACATTCAGCTAAACGGTCAGTAAATCTAATGTTTCTGAATACCTTTTCATTCTGAGCCGTGGAAAAAAATTGCTGGTTTGAAGAGCGCGCCGCAGCCCGTTGTGTGAAGCAGTCGCTCTCCGTTTCTGGCGGTGGCGCCGCTGTGGCAATCGTAGCTCTGGTGCCTCCCTCTGGTGGGAAAGAGGAAAAGTTGTCTGTTCACGTGCATTCAAGTGGCGCAGTAAGCTCGTCAGTGGGTCAGTCAGTCGGAGGCAGTTGGTCAGCCAGAGCAATCTGTCAGTCTGGGCGAGTCTGGTCAGTTGTTCAGCCAAGTTAGCCTGGGTCTGTATCTCGTCCGCATTGCTGAGGCGGTTAGTGTCTGTCTGTCGTCCGGAGTGTTAGCATGTGGTAGGCCGCCAGTCTGCTCGAGTTGCATAGGCAATGGACATTGGCGGAGTGATGGGTAGGTCCCGGGGCAGGGATGTCGGATAGCCTGAGGGCATGTTTCCTCTGCAGGGGTGGGTCCGACGCAGTGTATCGCTTAGTCAATGTCGGGGTGCCGCCTGGAGTGCCAGGATGTCTGTCGTTCGGATCGACCTTTAAGATCGGTTGGATCGATCGGTTGGTCGGTCGCGCACTGAGACACAAGATGCCTTGTCCGTCTTGAGCGTCGGCGCGTGTGAGGTCGCCACGTGAGTCCAGTGGGCCGCGGCGTATAGCGACGGGCAGTGGCTTCGCGGCCGACACGAGAGCAACAGGAGTCAACCCACATCAGTCTGGCCGGTGCGAGCTGCGACGCCGTGAGACGGGAGATCGGCGCGCCTTCCTGCGTCCGTTGAAGCGGCTGGCAGCGGACTGTTCGGGAGAGCGTTTAGGGGGTGCTGCGCCAGGTCTTCGCCAGACATCGCCGTTTATTAGAAGTTAAGTGATTTGTGATATGTTGTTTCAGTTACTTGTTAAATTCTACTTGTATTCTTGGTCAGTCTCTCGTCCCCAGCTTGCTCCTCTGTCTCCCGTCCGCATTTGTTAGGCAGCTAGTGTCTGTCTGTCTGTCTGTCGGTGTGCCGTACGTTAATAGCTGCCTGTGTCATGTTTGTCGGATTCGGTGTGAACGAATTTATTGCTTAAAGGCCGAATTCTTGAAATGTTTTTATCTTGCCTATCATCTTGCGAGGTGGTATATGTGTAATGTAGAGCATGTTTACATTTTATGTAAGTCTGCATTTTATGGGTTTTAATTAAATAGTAATTTTAGGCTATAAGGTTGCTACTCTTCCACCGTAAGAGCCCTTTAAAAAAAAATTCACTTTCGATAGAAAATAATTTGAGTGTTGTAGCATTTCCATCCCTCTTACCGTCTTTGTGTGAGTTGTTAAACATTTTTGTTTAAAGTAGTCTGGTGTGTTGCAGATTTGCACCAGTGTACTCTTTCAGAGGTTGTTGTGAGCGGTCATGACTACGGCCGTGTTGAAAGGGAGCAGGCAAGCTTCCCAGCCCAAAGGCTCATACTGTTAACATTGTTCTTTCTGCCTCAAAACAAAATTGTAACTAGGCATTTCGAGGGTGCTTTTCTGTTTTGAAAAGGCTTTTATGAATAAAATTCACATTTGTTAAAAGTAATTTCATTTTCCATCAGTTACTTCCTGGCAACTACTTCCACGCTCAGATAGTGTGATTAAATGTGTTAACGTTCTTGATGAATCGTTAGTAAATACAGCAAATTCTTTAAGAAAAGATTTTGAAAGTTTAAATTTATGGTTCACATTCCATTAGACATCTGTCCCCAATGTTACTGTCATATTTATTAATTTCTACTGAGACTTAGACGTACGATTAACACATCACAGCTATCGTTCCCTACCATTTCCTTGTGCTTACATCTGTATAGTAATGGGGGGGATTTGCACATCGAGAGAGGATACTCGGCGCATTTCAAAGGCTCATTCAGTAAAGTGAACCCAAAACCCGAGTGGCCTCTTGCGTAGAAAATGGCGATCCTTGTCCTGGATCTTGCTGTTGGGTATCTTCTGATGAAATTAGTTAATGAAGCTGTACATATATCGTGACGTGTACTTTTTGAGCATTGTGATGATTGTATGGAGCGTGATTATGAAAATATTTTGAATTCACATAGAAAGTGAGTGAAAAGTTCATGGCATATTGGCCGGCCGAAGTGGCCGTGCGGTTAAAGGCGCTGCAGTCTGGAACCGCAAGGCCGCTACGGTCGCAGGTTCGAATCCTGCCTCGGGCATGGATGTTTGTGATGTCCTTAGGTTAGTTAGGTTTAACTAGTTCTAAGTTCTAGGGGACTAATGACCTCAGCAGTTGAGTCCCATAGTGCTCAGAGCCATTTTTCATGGCATATTTCGAGAAAGTGGTTAGAAATTAAAATGAAGTAGTGGCACGCATTTCTTAATCAGATGTATTTCTTTCAGCACCCGCCAGGTTAGCCGAGAGCTCTAATGCGCTGCTTCCTGGACTTGGGTAGGCGCGCCGGCCCCGGATCGAATCCGCCCGGCGGATTACCAATGCTAGCCGGTGTGCTGGCCAGCCTGGATGTGGTTTTTAGGCGGTTTTCCACATCTTGATAAGTGAATACAGGGTTGGTCCCCACGTTCCGCCTCAGTTACACGACTCGCAGACATTTGAACACATTTGCACTATTCCATGGATTACACTAGACACAGACAGCTGGGGTACACTAATTTCATTCTGGGGAGTCCAGGGTGGCGGCAGGAAGAGCATCTGGCCACCCCTTAAAATTAACCTTGCCAAATACGCTCTAACCATGCCGACCCTGCCAAAACGCGAGACAACCCAGTAGCTCAAGAAAAGGAAGAAGTAGAAGAAGAAGGAGAAGATATATTTCTTTCAGCTGTGAGGTAGCTGTGTTTTGCTCTTCCATTTGTTTTTGTCCAGCATTGTTTAAATTTAAATTTTGGAGGTGTTTCTTTATGTGTCTTGTCTATCGGTGTCTGTTGAAATAGAGTGTGAGATGGGTTTATTCTGTGCCGAGGATCTTTGGCAACATAGTTAATGCGAAATTGTAGTGAGGCGTGAGGTGAGAGAGCTCTTGAGCTGGATAATCAGTTTAGAGTGGAGGTCAGTCAAGTAAGAGATCCAATGGCAACTGTCCAGGATCCGGACTCACTGAACGCACAGCCTGCCATTACTAGTACAAGTGAAGCTGCGGCCAGTCTGGAAAACGACGAGTCCACTGATTAAGCGACTAGGGAGGCTGATGACGAATTAGAGGTCATAATGCCTCATCCGGTTGATGCCATGGTGATACTTAGGAGTCATGATGAAGAGGATTCTGTAGAAACTCCTAACACATCCCCGTGAAATACTCATGTGAATGCGCCAACTCCATCCACGCTCAAGTCGTCGTTACAAGGTGACCTCCGAGATGCCAGAAGAGTGTAGCTAGGTAGAGGATCTTATGTTTTCGAAAACTGGGGTCATGGTGTCAAAGCTAGATTCTAAAATTGAGACTAGGAAATCTACTATTAATAAGAACTCAGGGGTGATCAAGAAGACTAGCGGGGATTAGGGAACTGGTTTACGAGGTTTAATGAAATGTCAAATCCGCTAAAAGAAGTTCCGGAAAATAGAAAACAGGTGAATGACCTGACGCGGGGAGACGACATCAACGAAAACCGGCTGTTGGTGTCAGATGAACGGGTAGCAACGTTATACATAAGATTCAGCGGACATGGGAAGAAATCGAACACCGTATACGTGCAGTCACTGAGCAACTGAAAATTAATTTTCTAACTCTCATTAGAGAAGGAGAAGAGATTCAGGGAGTGTGGAACAACTTGCCCGGTACTAGTAGCTACAGCTCCAGAAGTAGGGGAACATTTAGGATTTAAAAAGAGGCATGATGCTGGAGCAAAGGAAGCGCTGTATGATGTGTGATACAGAGGCGAGAGAGTGTGCCGGGACTCACCTCCGTTCACTGCTATTAGCGCAACGTCACCTTAACGCGTCTGCACGTAGCGCGCCAGTATTGCACCACAATTAAAAATCAAAATTTACGTTTAAAACTTTGCTAAAATATACTTTAGTGTTATAATGTTTCAAATATCAAGTCTTAATGTTCTAGACTTAACAGTTTACGTAAAAATGCCGCTTTACGAGAAAAATAAGAGGCGCTAAATAATAAAGCTAGAAACCCAGAATGTGGTCTAAAGGTGTCTTTAGAACTCATAAATAAGTGGTGTATGTTTCCAAAACCATATAACAAAAATTAACACCGGAATCAACGTCTTTAGGAAAAATCAGAGGCGCTAAATATTGGACTTGGAAACACGAAAATTTGTTTCATGCTTCAGTTCACCCCAAAAATAAGCTGCCTCTTATAATTTTTAAGTAATTAAGTAAAAACCAATTTTGTAACTAAAATTACCCAGTTGTTGTAGATTAAGTACCTGTAATTTTAATAATAGAGAATTTTGGTTAAAGTGGATGATAAAACATACCAAATGATAGAGCCACACCAAATTTGAGAGTTATAGTATTAATAACTGCCGACAAAAGTTCTAGTAAAGATATGGTTCAGAGGTATCAATCTACCGTTAGTTCCACTATAAAAATTCTGGGTGGCAAAGTTTTCATTCTAGCGAGGTGAAAATTTTTCTATGCTTTCAAACAACTTAACTGAATAAAAATAAAAATTAAGAGGTTTCTGAAGTAATCAGTAACTATAGTATTACAGATTATGTGCCTGAGAAAGCGGTTGTTCGGAGGTTGCTGCAGTATGCAGATGGGAATAGACAACATATGTTCCCTCGGCCGTCCACTCTGGATCTTTATAAATGCAGCCCGAGATGAAGTAGGAAGGTTCACTCCGCACTCAGCCACTGTAAGATCGACGTCCGTCAAACGTCGGATCGCGCTCTGCCTCGGATGACGTCAGAGCCGAACTGTGTCAAAGCGCGTATTTTGCGGTAAAAACGGATAGGGAACTCGGGAGCACTGTACACCGTCCTCGATCGCTTAGAAGTCGCCGTCCGTGTGAATTACAATTCAGCGTGGCAAGTGGTGACCATATTTCCACTTTTATGGCGAGCATAAATTTAGACCATTTATTGCGAACTTTCATTTGAGTAATGTTAGTCAGTTTCCCACTGTTGTAGTCATTACTGCATCGCTTGGAGTTTATCTGTCGACTGCTGTGCGAATGTGTCCGATCGCACAGTTGTGCCAACGTATAAAGAATTCTGTGCCTCCTTCTTAGCCAACTATTGGACAAAGTTCAGGAAAGGGTGAAAGTCGAAATTATTGGTTGAAAATGGTTCAAATGGCTCTGAGCACTATGGGACTTAACTTCTGAGGTCATCAGTCCCCTAGAACTTAGAACTACTTAAACCTAACTAACCTAAGGACATCACACAAATCCACGCCCGAGGCAGGATTCTAAATTATTATTGGGCGAGAGTTCGTGGATTCCGAAGCGCATAGTGTGATAAGATTCCTGAAAACGTCACTGAAAAAAATGTTTTTGGACATTTCTTACAACTCTAGTGACATAATTCGGTTTTGCTATCAGAAACTACTACCAAACTTTCGACGCAGTCTTGAAGGACGGACGGGTGACGACACTGAAGCCTTTAAGAATCTGCTCTAAGTTCTCGAATTTGTACAGCAATGCGACTGTGATTGGCTGTGGTCGTGTGATTCAGTGTGCATTTCTGCAGGACCGCACCGACCACGAAGTGATACGAGAAACAAGCAGGCCCAGATTAACGGAGGCGACAATGCGAGACACTCTCACCCACACCGTAACCGATGCAGCGGTTTCCCATGTCATAATGATAACAGTAATAGAGTCAGAATAGAAGAAAATAATCGGGAACCACCGAGCCATTGAAATCTTTGACACTAGATCAACCGACAAGCGACTGAATCTTCTTACTGTCTCGACATTGCAGCACCGACAAGGGGCTCACACGAGTGATGCAGAAGACACTAACCAGACGATGCCGTTCTGTTTCACACGTAGGACCACTTTAGCTGCCACCTGCAGCACAGCGGTACGTATATGCACTGTTTTTCAGACGTCATGGCAAGCCATTCTGGGCTTACATTTCAGCAAGATGAGGCGAGAGTTTCAGCTGGTTGACTCCGTGTTGACCAAACGCTATCTTGGCAAGAAAGGTCGTCGGAGCTCTCTCTGACTGAGAACTTTAGGAGCCCTACGGACAGTGCTCTCTCTCTACCAGTTCGACATTCTGACGGCCTAACGCACTAGTCGGACAGAATTTGGCGCGATATCCCTCAGGAGAGTTCTACGACTCTGTCAACCAGTGCCAAGCCCAACAAGTGCTTGCGTAAGGGACAGGGGCAGAAAAACGCGTTATTAAGTCTCTCAATTTTTTAAGCCTTTTCTTTTGTCTTAGAGTGTATTTACCACTGTGGGAACTTATTAGGTGTTTTTCGTAATATACATGTAAATAAAGAGTATACAGCTCGCAGGGTGTCATTTTCTAAGAAGGAAAAGCTACTTTAATTCGTCTGCTTTAGTGGCTCAAGATGCCACGACAACACCAACATCCATCGGTGCCTCTGGGAAAGGCAGAGGCGAGACACTCGTAAAGTACAGTCACGTGACAAGTGACAGCGCCACGTGCCAGGCGGCGGACCTCCCCTCTGACAGGCAGCCGCGCTGCGTGCCGCGTGTGGCGTCGCGCTGTGAGGGAGAGTAAGCTGGCACCGCCCACACCATTCCTGACAAACTCCTGGAGAGCCAGGAGGCTGCTGCACTGACGGAATTTCAAGATTTCATCGCAAATATAAATAGCGTTCGGGAGGATACGAATACTCGGGCGACAGACACTGAAAGAATAGCGGAAGTGCAGCCAAGTGAGGTGAGGAAAGCGTTCGGGTTTGCACCATTTGGGATTTTGTGCAGGATTTGTAGTGCGTTTTCGACGTTGTCAACTTCGTGTTTTTCATTTTAGAGGTGTGTAAAGTAGGTAGATTAGTTGTTATGTCTTTCTCTCGTGTGTTGTCAAAATCTAACGGTGAAATTTGTTCCCGTCTGTCCTTCGCCAAATTCCGAACAGTTATTTGCAGTTAATTTAGTAGATTCCAGGGTTTGAATGTTTCGAGGGTATGGCTTTCCCTGAACGCAGAGCAATTATGACCCTAATAAAAAAAAGAACACGCCATAGAAAAGACCGCACAAATCATATAATAATACTAATGAGAAAAACTTAATTAAAAGAGAAGACCACCTACATACCAACAAACTGTGTGGTAAATACAACCGATAAAGTAAACGCCCTACTAAAAAATAGAAAAGTGAAATTAGCCTTCAGGACGACAAATAATATTAGTACAAAACTATATCCAGGGGAAACCATACTCCAGAAACACTTAAACCCCGGAATCTACAAAATTAACTGCAATAACTGTGGTTTGTATAGGACAGACAAGTAGAAACTTCATCGTTATATTCAGAGAACACACGAGAGGAACAAGTAACAACTAGTCCACCTTCTTATTACACCTCAAAAATGAAAAACGCGTAGTTGACAGCATTGAAAGCGAACTACAAAGCCTGCACAAAATCCCAAATGTCCGATCATGAATATTTTGGAGGAATTTGAAAGATACATACACGCCAAGAACTATCCCTTATGATATACTTAATGAGCAAACGATTACAGGCACTTTTTAAGGAAAGCAATTCGGCTGGTGGATATGGGGAAAAGCCCTCGAAGTAATGGAAGAACAACAGGAATTGTAAAATCAGGGGTAAAAGTGGTAAAACTGAAACTTGTGCACTATTTTATAGAATGTTCTTATATGTAGACGATGTGAGGTAGTTGTTATAATACTCTAGTTGCTGAAATTTATAAGAAAAGCACCAGGGAAGATATAAAGAGCTACAATCCTATTAGTATTTTGTCAGTAGCTTAAAAATTTGTGACAAAAGTCCTTTATAACAACCTAGATGTATCCACAATGAGATTTTCACTCTGCAGCGGAGTGTGCGCTGATATGAAACTTCCTGGCAGATTAAAACTGTGTGCTGGACCGAGACTCGAACTCGGGACCTTTGCCTTTCGCGAGCAAGTTTGGAAGGTAGGAGACGAGGTACTGTCAGAAGTGAAGCTGTGAGGAGGGGGCGTGAGTCGTGCTTGGGTAGCTCAGTTGGTAGAGCACTTGCCCGCCAAAGGCAAATGTCCCGAGTTCGAGTCTCGGTCCGGCACGCAGTTTTAATCTGCCAGGAAGTTTTAGTATGGTCATCACAGCAGAGTCTGTGCTGGCAGCGCCGGAGGACTCTGCAACAGAATCTGTTTGCACCAGTTTGTTGAACAACGTATACAATTAAACACGTAGGCCCTACGCAATTAAATCTAGAGACGTTCTCCACAAGCTACCAGGCTGTTCGTGACGAGGAGTATTGACTCTACTCATTACCTTTACTGCTGCACTGGCACATCGAACGAGGGAAGAACGACTATCAATATGCCGCCGAACGAATCCGGATTTTTCTAACCTCGTCTCCGTGGTCGTTACATGACACATACGTCGGTGCCAGTAGGATCGTTTCGCAGTCTGTCGCAAATACAGGTTCTCTGAACGTCCTGAACAGAATTTCCTGAAAAAAAAAAGTCTTCTGTCCTGCAGGGATTCGCATTCTAGTTCACGCACCATTCCCGTAATACTCGCTTGTTGCTCGAACCCAGTGGTAGAAAACAAGTCTCTGAAATGCTTCAATGGCTTCCTTTAATCCGACCTACGGGGTATCCATAACAGTCGAGTCGCAAACGAAAATAGGTGGCACAAGTTTACTGCACGTGATCTCCTTTGTAGATGAGTTACACTTTCGCAGAGTTCTCCCAATAAACAGAGGTCCACCAATCGCCTTACTGACAACGGCTCTTAGTGCTCGTTGTATTTCATGTCGCTTTGCAGCGTTGCGTCTGGATATTCAACTGGCATCCTGTGTCAAGTAGCACCCAGTTTTCGATTGTTATTGGATTGTTTCACTTATTCATCCTCATTAATTTAGACTCTCCTACCATAAATAAACTCTGTCCAAATCGTCCTACACACATGTACAACTTGCAGACGACAGAATCCCATACAATACAACATCATCTGCAAACAGTCACAGATTACTTGTCACAATATCCGTCAGATCGTTTATGCACACTGGTGTCCAAAAGTAAAGCAACAAACGGGAATTTTGCAATGTTGTGTTTATTTTGTCACAAAACAGTGTAAACAGGCGATAATAAAGTAGAAACAATGTAAACAATACCGAACGTAATCAACTGCAACATACATAACAGTAGACAAAAATGTTCTTCAGTTTTTTCCAACTTAATGGATTTGCACACACGTTCTAACAACTGGTTGATGTGCTCAGTACGGGGTGTGACCACCTCTGGCAGCAATACAGGTGGGACATGCTGTGAATGATGTCCTCAGTATCATGTTGCGGCAATAACGCCCATTCTTCCTTCAGAGCTGCTCAAAAGTGTTGGAGATGATTGGTGGATGCTGACGTCACGCAACCAGGCTCCCTAGCGCATCCCATGCATGCTCTACAAGATTCAAATCGGAAGATTGAGCAGGTCACGCCATGCTCGCAATATTTTCCGTTTCTAAATAAATTCAACCACCTGTGCTCTATGAGATGGAACATTATCGAAGCAGTACCAAATCTGGATCCACAGCACCTCGCTACAACCTCACATGAGATCCGAAAATCTCCTCAGCGTACCCGACGGCAGTTAAATATTGCTGATTTACCCATACGATTTCATGAAATGATGTTTCAGTGGTCAACATAATCCCTGCCCACACCAGCAGCGATGTTCCTCAATATCGGTCTCTTTCCACATGTTTGCTCCCCGAAATCGTGTTGCACCTGCCCTCGAAATGCGAATCCGTCGAGACTTGCTCTCCAGACGAAATCGGGACTCATCTGTGAAAAGAACAGTGGCCCACTGTTCGACCGTCCTGGTGGCATATTGACGGTTCCACTCTAGATGTTTCCTACTGTGACGACACGCCAGACGGAGACAGACAGTAGGTCTCCAACGATAGAGGCCACCCTGCTGAAGCCTTCTGTACACCTTTTGCCTCGATACTACATGTCAGGGGATGCTGCGAGGTGAGATGCCAGTTGCCATGCAGTTCTAAAGCCGTATCCCGTGCCCTTACAACCAAATAAAGGTCCACTCTTTGTGATGTTACACGTGGTCGGGATACAGTTTCAGTCTCTATAAACTGTCGCCTCATCTGAGAAACAACAGAACGATCCACATTAAGCCGTCGGGGCGCATCAGTTTGCGACTCTCCTGCTTTCATTCTTCCCGCGGTCCTCCACAGCAGAGAGTCTGTAGGCGTCTTCTCCGTGCTGCACTGCAAGGTCTGCGTGCGACTGCCCACACGCCGACTGTGGATGAGGGACCTCACTCCAACACTACCCCACTTGACACGTGCCCTGACGTCATTGCTGGCGTGCTTGTCAGCTGATCGGAATGCAGAGCACGGTCGTAGCGACAACTGTTGTCAGTTTGTATGATTACATTGTGAATTAGCTCCAGGACGGGGAGATAGCACTTTGTTGCTTTAAATTTGGACATCAGCGTATACAGAGAAAAAGAGCTGTTCTGTCACGCTTCTCTGGGCCAAACCTGATGAGACCTTTTTCTATGATGTACACTCGCCGTCCAGGACAGTGTACCTTATTCTATTACTTATAAATTCTTCGAGGCAATTGTGTATATCTGAGAATCTACCCGCGTGCTCGGCCCTTCTTGAACGGTCTGCAGTGGAGCGGTGTGTCAAAAGTTTTCCAGAAATGTGGCAACATGGATTCTGCCTGTTGCCGTTTATCCGTGGGTCGCAGTGTATCGTGCGACAAAAGGGAACAAGACTGACTTTTCAGTTCCATCATATGAGCAGAGTTCAGAATTACGAAAGACGGTAGAGAGCAACAGCGAGAGGGGGGGGGGGGGGGGAAGGTAGAGAGGATGGGAAATAATGTACATCGATATGACGACAAGGCAACGGCCTTGTCGCAGTGGATACACCGGTTCCCGTGAGATCACCGAAGTTAAGCGTTGTCGGGCGTAGTCGGCACTGGGATAGGTGACCATCCAGGCCGCCATGCACTGTTGCCAATTTTCGGGGTGCACTCAGCCTCGTGATGCCAATTGAGGAGCTACTCGGCCGAATAGTAGAGGCTTCGGTCAAGAGTACCATCATAACGAACGGGAGAGCGGTGTGCTGACCCCACGCCCCTCCTATCCGCATCTTCCACTGAGAATGACACGGCGGTCGGATGGTCCCGGTAGGCCACTCGTGGCCTGAAGACGGAGTGATATAACGACATGTAGAGATTAATCGTGACGCTGTAGCATCAGTTTATCGATTGTTGAAGCCAGCAATGGATGACGAATACAGCTGATGACGATGATGACGAAGTAGTGCACTAAAAGTCATCATTGAGTGTTGCACTGGAACATGCTAAGTACAGATTACTGGTAAAAGATTTTTCGTATCCCCTTTCTCCAATAACATTCCTAACATTCCTTAATATATTTCTCTTGAAAAAGGCTGACTACAAAAGGTAGGTGGATAACCTCTTGCATCGTCTGAAGTTAACTAAAACTCGTGGTTGGAACAGCGCAGTTCTGTTTTTCTATTTCGTCAAAAGAGCTCTGGTAATACGTGGCGGATGTGAATGAAAGGTCCACGCCCTCCACCGCGGTTCCTCGCTTTTCCGTTTTGCGGAAATTCTGCGGTAGCCGTGATGGCGGAGGAGGAGGGCGGGCACATCAGCATTCTGTCGGCGTCTGCGCCGCCACAAACAGAACGCTCGTTCTCCGGCTGGGAGGAAATGAAGGCAGGCAGGCAGGCAGGCAGCGAGTGGCGCGGCGCGGTGCAGAGCGCAGGCAGGCCGACAGGAGGCGTCACAGCGCTGTGCCACGTCCGCTGCTGGCGCCCGTAACTAGCGCTCAGCCCGTCGTAGGGGGTGGCTAGGCGGCCGTGGTCAGGGGCGGTGCCGCACTGTGCTGCAACACCGTCACTTTATCAATATCGCCGTCGACGTCGTAGTGACCACATACGAGCGTGAAAACGCGGTCTAGGCGCTAAAGGACGCGTGACTGATTAGCCGAAGAGTGTGGCATCAAAACTGCGTATTTCAAAATACAAGGGTTGGGAAAAAATACGGAAACACCGAAAACACAAAACATTACCGAGCCTAATGCGATGTAGGCTCAAATGGCTCTAACCTATGGACATCACACACATCCATGCCCGAGGCAGGATTCGAACCTGCGACCGCAGCGGTCGCGCGGTTCCAGACTGTAGCGCCTAGAACCGCCCGGCCACTCCGGCCGGATTGCGATGTAGGAAAACTTGGCATTCAAAACAGCTTCCAGTCGTTTTGGAGTGGATAAATACAGGTCCTGTATCGTTTTCAAACATATTTTATACAATTCTTCTAGAAAACTAGTCGCAAGTTCAGGTAACGATAATGGAGGTGGATAGTAATCACACACTGTTCTCTCCAAAGTAGACCAGAGAGGCTCATTAGTATTGAGTTCTGGTGACTGTGGCTGCTTGAGGAGATACAAAGATTCATCCTCTCAGAACCATTCATCGACGATATTAGCGGTACGGGCAGGAGTCCCTCTCGTCTTGGAAAACAGCAAGACCACTGTGAAACAATTATTGAATCACAGGATGAACATGATCGTGACCCGCCAGGTTAGCCAAGAGTTCTAATGAGCTGCTTCCTGGACTCGGGCAGGCGCGCCGGCCCCGGATCGAATCTGCCTGGCGGCTTAACGACGGAGGCCGGTGGGCTGCCCAGCCTGGATGTGGTTTTTAGGCGGTTTTCCACATCCGACTAGGTGAATGCCGGGCTGGTTCCCACGTCCCGTCTCAGTTCCACGGCTCACAGACATCTGAACACATTCACACTAATCTATGGATTACACTAGACACAGACAGTGGGGGTGCACAATTCCGTCCCAGGGGGGAGGGGGGGGGGTACGAGGTGACGGCGGGAAGGGCATCTGGCCACCCCTCCAATTAACCTTGCCAAATCCGATTAACCATGCCGACCCTGCATCATTGCAGGACAAAGGCACAAGCAAAAGAAAGAAAGAACAGAATGAACATGATCAGTCAGAGTGGTTACATAATCCTTAACCCTAATGCAACCTTGCAGAGTAACCGTAGTGACCATGGTGTACCATGGGTACCGAAATCACTATCGAATCCCCGCCATCTTGGGACGTAAAGTTGGCCAGGAGGTGGAAACAGTGTGAAACAAGACTCGTCCGACTTTCTTCCGTTGCCCCCGAGTTGACATTTTATGTCTTCGGCACCACGTTTTCCCGTTACAGACACGTGTTTTCCTGTTATGGACATGTGCATCACCGATGTGTTGTATTGGATTTTCGGCTCCCCCTGCAATTCCCTTCCTGTTGTTTTGGTGCTGACAGGGTTCACGTGTGTGACACTTTCTAAGTGACTCTTGAAGCTATTTCCTCTTATTTTTCATCACATTTAATGGTCGCCTATCAGGATCACACATGAGCTGTGCTCATTCCGAACTATGGGTTTCCTTGAACTTGGCTGTCTATCTGTGTTTGGTTTCCCGCCATTGTTGCGGTTATGCCGTGGTTCTTCCTCCTTCTATGTGTGGCAGCAGTGATGTGTATCGATATTGCACCGTGTACCATCTTTGGTCTTGTGCATATAGTTTCCAGCTAGGGGGTCTGCAGGTAGTCGGTCGGTTGGTGCGGACCTGGGAGGACATCTCGGTGCAGTGCAATCGGTTGGGTCCCTGCGCAGTGTCGGAGTGTGTGTGGAGCTGTCCGATCGCTACGAGCTTCGTGGCTCACCGACCCAGGACGTCAAAGTTGAGCGGTGTGTTAAGGATGCAAGCCACGTCTGTTCATATTGTGTCATTCGTTTCGGTGGTTCGCTGTTGGGAAGCTTTCCCTGCAAGCAAAACCGAGTGCTTGTAGTGGAGAAATCGAGCCGCCATGCGGTGGAATTAACTATATTGGTTCACTACAATTCAAGTGCACCAGCGGAATTTTTTGGGCTTGTGGCCGTTAGTGTTCTGGTTACCTCTCTGGCCACTAACGTAATTTCAGGCAGTGCCGTTTCCTCACCTGTTGTCGCTGTCCAACATAGTGTGTAGTTTTGACAGCTTAATACATATTGCATTGTGGATAACCACGTCCGTAATAATTTGGTCTTTGAGTTTTTATGTACCGATTGGCGGCTAGCAAGTCGTTTGGTTGGTCGGTCGGTCCGTGACTGTCTCTTGGTTGGGTTACTGACGGATCAAGTGTAGTTGGGCCTACCACCAGTTTCACCTAAGTGAACGTTAATGTTTCGAGGACAGCCTCTCCCCCCCCCCCCCCCCCCCTCTCCTCGAAGTCTGAGTGCCGTTGCCTATACTGTCCTTTTCATGGGTGTTTAATGGTCTGTTGGTAATCTATCATAGCCAATGCTTTAAAAGAAAAAAAATTTAATTGTGTTTTATGTAAATCAGTTTATGTAATTCAATTGTGGGCCTGTAGCCGCTTAAAACCGTATTCTTAAATTTAGTTATTGTCGTTGCGTTGCTTTTCCATTTAGTGTGCGTTCGGCCATTGAAAACTTAAGGGTTAAGGTATTTTTGAATTTTTGGAAAACCAACTGTGGGCATTCAGCCGCTTAAAGCCTAATTCTCAAAATTTCTCCTTAAGCGGAAGCATTGCGGCCTTCTGCCTTAAAAGATTATGGTAATATATTTTAAAATTTTGAAGTTTGTGGCCTTTAGCCGTTTGTATTGCACCTTGTATATGTTTGTTCTATCTACTTCCGCCTTGAGGCCTTCCGCCTAGCTGTGATATGTATATTTGCAATTTTAACTGCATGTCTTCAGTCACTTGAAATTTACCTTTTAGCTTTCAAAGATTTCTTGTTTGGAGGCCTTCAGCCGTGAAAGAACTGGATTTTGAAACTAGTATTTGTAAACGTTCAGCTATGTCCCGTTTTGGTTTAACGGTGTTATTAAAGTACGATAAATTACAATTTTGAAGTGAAACTGACTGACACCTTATTTGGCCCTTTCCACAATCCTAATCACCTGTTCTGCCCAGCGGATTTAGAGTGCCTCTCAACCCACTTTCGTCCACATTGCGACTTAGCATATGTTACCAAGAAAAGTTCAGACGAAGACAGCGATCTTATCACATCTGATGTCAAGTTACACATTCTGTATTAGGTGACCCACTTGGATAATTTGTATTCAAGGACACCACCACTCCCTGGCCCCCGTAGAAGGATCGAGAATTGATCAAGCTCACACAGGCAATTGTGGCATGTGGCATAAAAATATCAGTAACACCCTCTCCGCCAATGGGAGCACAACAGAAGGAATTCAAACCTATGGTTCAATGAGAATCAAGTTCTTCCATCCTTCTCCCTTTACTGTATTATTTATCCAGCTGCCTGAGCCCCCTCCCAAATCATTCGAGGTCTGAACCCAATAGTGAGAGGACGATGAGGTGCCGGCAGCAGCAGCAGGGACCATCCAGCGCCCCCAGGCACAAAAGGAATAGTACTGGAACTAAGTATGTGATATAATTATTACTGTTATTAGCAACAAATATATATTACAATATATACAGGGCTATTACAAATGATTGAAGCGATTTCATAAATTCACTGTAGCTCCATTCATTGACATATGGTCACGACACACTACAGATACGTAGAAAAACTCATAAAGTTTTGTTCGGCTGAAGCCGCACTTCAGGTTTCTGCCGCGAGAGCGCTCGAGAGCACAGTGAGACAAAATGGCGACAGGAGCCGAGAAAGCGTATGTCGTGCTTGAAATGCACTCACATCAGTCAGTCATAACAGTGCAACGACACTTCAGGACGAAGTTCAACAAAGATCCACCAACTGCTAACTCTATTCGGCGATGGTATGCGCAGTTTAAAGCTTCTGGATGCCTCTGTAAGGGGAAATCAACGGGTCGGCCTGCAGTGAGCGAAGAAACGGCTGAACGCGTGCGGGCAAGTTTCACGCGTAGCCCGCGGAAGTCGACGAATAAAGCAAGCAGGGAGCTAAACGTACCACAGCCGATGGTTTGGAAAATCTTACGGAAAAGGCTAAAGCAGAAGCCTTACCGTTTACAATTGCTACAAGCCCTGACACCTGATGACAAAGTCAAACGCTTTGAATTTTCGGCGCGGTTGCAACAGCTCATGGAAGAGGATGCGTTCAGTGCGAAACTTGTTTTCCGTGATGAAACAACAATTTTTCTTAATAGCGAAGTGAACAGACACAATGTGCGAATCTGGGCGGTAGAGAATCCTCACGCATTCGTGCAGCAAATTCAAAATTCACCAAAAGTTAACGTGTTTTGTGCAATCTCACGGTTTAAAGTTTACGGCTCCTTTTTCTTCTGCGAAAAAAACGTTACAGGAGACGTGTATCTGGACATGCTGGAAAATTGGCTCATGCCACAACTGGAGACCGACAGCGCCGACTTCATCTTTCAACAGGATGGTGCTCCACCGCACTTCCATCATGATGTTCGGCATTTCTTAAACAGGAGATTGGAAAACCGATGGATCGGTCGTGGTGGAGATCATGATCAGCAATTCATGTCATGGCCTCCACGCTCTCCCGACTTAACCCCATGCGATTTCTTTCTGTGGGGTTATGTGAAAGATTCAGTGTTTAAACCTCCTCTACCAAGAAACGTGCCAGAACTGCGAGCTCGCATCAACGATGCTTTCGAACTCATTGATGGGGACATGCTGCGCCGAGTGTGGGAGGAACTTGATTATCGGCTTGATGTCTGCCGAATCACTAAAGGGGCACATATCGAACATTTGTGAATGCCTAAAAAAACTTTTTAGTTTTTGTATGTGTGTGCAAAGCATTGCGAAAATATCTAAAATAGTAAAGTTTTTGTAGAGCTGTGAAACCGCTTCAATCATTTGTAATAACCCTGTACTTATGGCTTGTCATTGTTCCAGCAGTGCAACACGCCTCTGAACCTGTTGACTGAGGACTCGCACATACTACTGCCCACACTGTCACGGCAGAAGCAGCCAGTAGGTGGGCTTCCCTGTTTGTCAGACCCGCTGTCTTTCAACTACTGTAACATGGCTGCAGCAGCCACCTTCTCTCAACTACACGTACTCGACCACAGCGCCCAGAGCAGCGGTAGCTGTCGCCACCCTTGAAGCTGCTGCAGCTAGAGGGACTGCACGCAAGTCCCCCATCAAGGGTGCTATTGTACATACAACGTTATTATGTGCGAATCTAAATGAGTAAATGAGGGTCTGGATCTTGATAACTTTGCCATGGTTACTGAAACTGAAAACATGCAACGCATTAATTCTGAAGTTCAATATTCACGATACGAGTGGGCGTATGCACTCCTGCACATGTTTTTAATACTTTATTTTATGACATTTTAACTCAGCACCGTAACTCTATAGCGGTCTTCAAGGATGGATCAAAACAGGAGGGCTACGTTGGACCCTGATCGTGTCCTCAAGGTCCGACTACCTCGGGACGTCATTGTCTTCGATGCCAAACTACACGCGATCTTGCGGGCAATAGAGCAGATGATATGTGCTTCAAGTACTAAATTATTTGTCTGTTCCGATTTTATGGTTGCACTTCACTCTTTACAACGCTTTTGCCGAGCAGATAAAGCAGTCCACAGTATCTCGAAAACCCTTCATCAGCTACAACGGCTTAGGAAAGAGGTGTCTTTCTGTTGGGTACCAGGGCGCATGGGAATTGTGGGGAACGAAAGGGCAGATGTTATAGCAAACGGTGCATGTTGTGATCCTCAGTTAGTTGAGTGTGCCGTCCCTCTGCTTCCTCAAAAATGTTAAAGTGTATGTGAAATCTTATGGGACTTAACTGCTAAGGTCATCAGTCCCTAAGCTTACACACCACTTAACCCAAATTATCCTAAGGACAAACACACACACCCATTCCCGAGGAAGGACTCGAACCTCCGTCGGGACCAGCCGCACAGTCCTCTGCAGCGCCCTAGACCGCTCGGCTAATCCCGCGCTGCTCTGCTTCCTCTCTTTGCCGCTGTGGTACAGGAGTCGCGCATAGATGGGAAGACGAGTGGCTGGGCGTGACAGATAATAAGCTGCGTCTAGTGAAGCCCACTACGCGGCCGCGGCGTATCTCCTTCCAGGCACGAGGACGGCGTGGGACCCTTCTTCCGCCGCAGCCCTCTAATGCATGGCTTTTTGCTCCGGCGCGTCGACCGTTCAGTGTGTGGCCCTTGTGGTGTACTGATCACTGTGCGCCAGATTTTACTAGACTGCGTTTTATTTTCGGACCAGAGGGCAGCGGCAGCTCTGCTGGCAGATTTACCCTCTATTTTAAGTGACACTGATAACCCTGCCATAGAGCGCCCACACACCCCAAACGCAACAACAACATACAACTTCTCCTCAAGCAGTGTCTTACCTGTAGAATAAACCACTTGTGGAATCAAATCACTTGAACAAACAGGGGAAGTCATAAGATATTGCATACCAAATTCATTTTGTTTAAGGGATAATGAAAAATTGTATAAACGCTATGTTAATAAATTATTTTATTGTTTTCAAATAGCCATGTTGTTTACCTTTAAACCCCCAACTTTTTTAGAAAAAAGGAAATTAGCGCTGACCCTAGATTTTTTCTGCTACGGTTACTCACGGAAGTTTGTAAAATTATGTCACCCAACAACACTTCACTGCGGTTACTCAAAGTTCCTTATTTATCAACAGCGACAATTTTTTTACAGCAACTTAATTTGGGGAAGAAACACGTTATGTAAATTTATAGGCCTAAAACTGCTCCTCAAGCATTATTTTATCGGCAGTATGAAACTTCTATGTAAATCCAAACATTCTGAACAGAGTGATAAGATTGTAAGTCAGTAACATATCATACTTATTTTTTCTGTAGGTCAGTGAGAACATTGCAAATATAGAATGCCAGTGAAATTACAATTTTCCTCGTTTCTGCAAGTATACGCAGAAATCGCCGTTTATTTTTATTGACAAAAAATAAAGCTAGACTGAGCTATTTGAAGTCAGTGAAAGGCAATTCCAAGCGGGCGTGGCACCCTACACGACGCCCTTGAGTATCTATGTAATGGCGGACGGGAATTCAATTATATGGCATTTAAACTCTGTGAAATTTAAACTCGTTGGTGACATGTCACGTAGCCGAGGTATAAGCTGTGTGGGAAACGGGTAATAGTTTACTGCATTTAAGCCGTCACGTGGTTCAGTAAGCTTCCTATAAACGTCCAAAAGAACTTAACAAATATTTCGTGATTTCAGCCACTCGAACATGGAATAGGCTGTTGCAGGACGCTGCCGTAGCCCGTTTATCCTTCTTAACATATTCAGGAACATTTATAACGTCTAGATTAAATTGTCGTCTTGAATACACTAGAGCTGTGTAGTCACTAAATAGAGATGCAACGGTCGACACACCACAGGATCTGACTTGGGGCGTACACACACTGCCCTCACTTAAGTTAAAGATGAGCACAGTCGCTCCACAAATGATCATTCCTTGGTTCATTCGTACTACGAACTGCCTGTAGAGGCCAGCGTATCCGTCATTTTTTTTTTTTTTCGGAGTTGCTCGCTGACGCAAAAAATGTATACAAAGAATGATCGATGGATAGCTCACCAATCGTGGATAAGATATCGAGGCACGTAGCAGCGGTAGGTGAAGTGAAGAAGCCACATGACATAGTAAAGTCCTGTAGTAAACGACTGGTCCTGCAATAATGACGTTCGAAACCGATGGAGGAAGAAGAAAAATCCTTCACTATTTTCTGATAACATTCGCACTTTAATTGTGGATTCTTCAGGGTGTGGAGCGAATGCGCTCGTCTTTAACTTAAGTGAGGGCACTGAGTGTACTCTCCAAGTTAGATCCTGTGACGTGTCGGCCTTTACATCTCTATTTGTTGTTGGTGTTCTTGTCTTAAGTCCTAATACTGGTTTGATGCAGCTCTCCATGCTACTCTATCCTGTGCAAGCTTCTTCATCTCCCAGTACCTACTGCAACCTACACCCTTCTGAATCTGCTTAGTATTCTGAGGTGTGTGGGGTTGATCTGTTATTCTGTTATTCTGCGCAACGGATTAATCTGAGATGTACCCTTTACCCTGTGGCTCCTGCAAGATGCAATTTCCACCCCCACACTACTACAGAAGTCACACAGACGCTCCTAACGTTCTAAAGAGAAATGCCTGAAAAACCTTCAGCAATAAATATCTTCTGGAGTCGCCCGCTGTAAGGAAATGACACAAAAATTCACAAAATTTCTTACGTAACTAGTGGGATACTTGTGTACTGGAGTAGTGCTAGTTAGTGCAAGAAAAACATTAACGAAAGTTATTATTTATTTTTCAAAAATTCTGAGAAATCACTATGACACTTTTAGTTATGAATTGAACAAGTTATATCCTGGTTCTTTAGGAATGTGAAGTTACATTTCAAGGATAGGATTCGCTAATGAAATTTCTATACAAAGTTTAAGATGGTAGTTAATTTGGCAGAATGGCTGAGAGGCACACCTACTCAACTTGAATAATTATCCTTTAGAATGTTGCTAGGTACAGTCGAGGCTGTCGCATGTGAAATGCAGTGAAGTGTACTGTTGTGGAGGAAATATGGGGCTCGCAATAGCTGTAGCACACAATACCGTAAGCTGCAATGACTGCTGTCTGTGCCACTCACTGCTGACAAATAAGATAACTCGCGTTCTATCTGGACTGACCTTCGCCAATCAAACTCTCCCTGTGCCTTGATGACGTCAAGGACTCCTATTCGCCCCTAGTCTAACTATTGGCGTGGTACACTGGTCACATAACCAGTCCACCGTGATGCCACTCAAAATTCGCTCGCAGGCGTTTAATTATAACTCTGTCCGTTCACACCGCACAATAAGTGTGTCGGCCAACACAGTGAACAACGCTTAATCGCAAGGACTCAATATAGAGTCGCCCATTGATTCGCTCTCGACATAGGTGCTCTCCCAGTGAAGTACTGAGGAGAGACTTGTTCCTTGCTCTTTCGAGTACACATACGAGCGCGCACGCTCTCGTCACGTGTTCTCGCTCCAAGAGCGACAATGGAATGAGCACCTCTCCATGCCAGGTGTGAAGGGGTATATCTTGAAGGTCTCTTCCATTATTCCTTCAGCTCAAGAAATATTGTCTGCCAATCAGAATTGCTCTTCTAAAACGGGAGAATGACGTTTCGTTTAAGGTGACCAATCCAGAAGCTTGTAGCTTTGGCGTTTGGCGTTTGCTGTCTTCCTGTGAAAATCTCTGAACCTGCGTGCTATGTGTAAAGAATGCATAGGCTCAGAGCTCATTTCCGATGGACTAGTTATTTGCATATCGTTTACATAAATTCATACAACACTGACTTTATCTTATCGAGTTTGGGTTCGAATGAAGCGTCTTGATGTGCGGAATATGATTGTGAGAGCGGAATATGTATGCAATGAAGATCAGTTGACCACGACGTCTTACAGTATATTCATCTCTTGGTCTCCCTCTACGGTTTTTAACCTACTCACTGCCCTCCAATACTAAATTGGTGATCCCTTGATGCCTCAGAACATGTCCTACCAACCGATCCCTTCTTCTAGTCAAGTTGTGCCACAAAGTGCTCTTTTCCCCAATTCTACTCAATACCTCGTCATTGGTTATGTGATCTACCCATCTGATCTTCATCACTTCTCTGTAGCACCACATTTCGAAAGCTTCTATTGTCTTCTTGTCCAAACTATTTATCGTCCATGTTTCACTTCCATACATGGCTACACTCCATACAAATACTTTCAGAAACGACTTCCTTACACTTAAATCTATACTCGATGTTAACAAATTTCTCTTCTTCAGAAACGCTTTCCTTGCCATTGCCAATCTATATTTTATATCCTCTCTACCTCGACTATCATCAGTTATTTTGCTTCCCAAACAGCAAAACTCCTTTACTACTTTAAGAGTCTCATTTCCTAATCTAATACCCTCAGCATCACCTGACTTCATTCAACTACATTCCATTATCCTCATTTTGCTTTTGATGATGTTCATTTTATAACCTCCTTTCAAGACACTGTCTATTCCGTTCAACTGCTCTTCAAAGTCCTCTGCTGTCTCTGACAGAATTACAGTATAATCGGCAAACCTCGAAGTTTGTATTTCTTCTCCATTGGTTTTAATACCTACTCCGAATTTTTCTTTTGTTTCCTTTACTGCTTACTCAGTATACAGATTGAACAACTTCGGGGATAGGCTACAACCCTGTCTCACTCCATTCCCAACCACTGCTTCCCTTTCATGCCCCTCGACTCTTATAACTGCCATCTGTTTCTGTACAAATTGTAAATAGCATTTCGGTCCCTTTCCTTAATCTAGCTTCTAAGATCAGTCGTAGGGTCAGTATTGCCTCACGTGTTCCAATATTTCTACGGAATCCAAACTGATCTTCCCCGAGGGCGGCTTCTACCAGTTTTTCCATTCGTCTGTAAGGAATTCGCGTTAGTATTTTGCAACCATGACTTATTAAGCTGATGGTTAGGTAATTTTCACATCTGTCAACACCTGCTTTCTTTGGGATTGGAATTACACTCCTGGAAATGGAAAAAAGAACACATTGACACCGGTGTGTCAGACCCACCAACCTTGCTCCGGACACTGCGAGAGGGCTGTACAAGCAATGATCACACGCACGGCACAGCGGACACACCAGGAACCACGGTGTTGGCCGTCGAATGGCGCTAGCTGCGCAGCATTTGTGCACCGCCGCCGTCAGTGTCAGCCAGTTTGCCGTGGCATACGGAGCTCCATCGCAGTCTTTAACACTGGTAGCATGCCGCGACAGCGTGGACGTGAACCATATGTGCAGTTGACGGACTTTGAGCGAGGGCGTATAGTGGGCATGCGGGAGGCCGGGTGGACGTACCGCCGAATTGCTCAACACGTGGGGCGTGAGGTCTCCACAGTACATCGATGTTGTCGCCAGTGGTCGGCGGAAGGTGCACGTGCCCGTCGACCTGGGACCGGACCGCAGCGACGCACGGATGCACGCCAAGACCGTAGGATCCTACGCAGTGCCGTAGGGGACCGCACCGCCACTTCCCAGCAAATTAGGGACACTGTTGCTCCTGGGGTATCGGCGAGGACCATTCGCAACCGTCTCCATGAAGCTGGGCTACGGTCCCGCACACCGTTAGGTCGTCTTCCGCTCACGCCCCAACATCGTGCAGCCCGCCTCCAGTGGTGTCGCGACAGGCGTGAACGGAGGGACGAATGGAGACGTGTCGTCTTTAGCGATGAGAGTCGCTTCTGCCTTGGTGCCAATGATGGTCGTATGCGTGTTTGGCGCCGTGCAGGTGAGCGCCACAATCAGGACTGCATACGACCGAGGCACACAGGGCCAACACCCGGCATCATGGTGTGGGGAGCGATCTCCTACACTGGCCGTACACCACTGGTGATCGTCGAGGGGACACTGAATAGTGCACGGTACATCCAAACCGTCATCGAACCCATCGTTCTACCATTCCTAGACCGGCAAGGGAACTTGCTGTTCCAAGAGGACAATGCACGTCCGCATGTATCCCGTGCCACCCAACGTGCTCTAGAAGGTGTAAGTCAACTACCCTGGCCAGCAAGATCTCCGGATCTGTCCCCCATTGAGCATGTTTGGGACTGGATGAAGCGTCGTCTCACGCGGTCTGCACGTCCAGCACGAACGCTGGTCCAACTGAGGCGCCAGGTGGAAATGGCATGGCAAGCCGTTCCACAGGACTACATCCAGCATCTCTACGATCGTCTCCATGGGAGAATAGCAGCCTGCATTGCTGCGAAAGGTGGATATACTCTGTACTAGTGCCGACATTGTGCATGCTCTGTTGCCTGTGTCTATGTGCCTGTGGTTCTGTCAGTGTGATCATGTGATGTATCTGACCCCAGGAATGTGTCAATAAAGTTTCCCCTTCCTGGGACAATGAATTCACGGTGTTCTTATTTCAATTTCCAGGAGTGTATTTTATTCTTCTTGAAGTCTGAGGGTATTTCACCTGTCTCATACATCTCGCTCACCAGATGGTAGAGTTTTGTCAGGACTGGCTCTCCAAAGGCTATCAGTAGTTCTAATGGAATGTTGTCTACTCCCATGGCCTTGTTTCGACTCAGGTCTTTCGGTGCTCTCTAGTGAGTGACTGCATAATAATTTTCGCGTAATTTTGGATCAGCTGCTGTGGAATCTTTGAGTATGTCTGGCTGAAATGAAATGTATTGACATGCATGTGACGACGAAAGTTTTCTGAGTTCATCATGTTTGCTACTGCGGTGTCATCAAATATGAATACACCCTTTGGCTTCACTTTTTCAGACCGCCGAATACCGCTGTTTTCGTTGAACGTCTGGTACGTCACTCCCTCAGGGTTGTGTAGTATCTCCTGCAATCGGTGATGTTTTAGCTTAAAAAAGTTTTTGAAAGAATATTTATGCTCGCTCCACAAATGATCAGTGCCTGGTTCATTCTTACTATGAACTGTCTAAAACATCAGCCATTGCAGGAGATACTACACAGCACTGAGGGGGTGACGTACCAGACGTTCAACGAAAACAGTGGTATCCACGGCCTGAAAAAGTGAAGCCAAAGAGTGTATTCAAATTTGATGGCGCCGCAGTAGCAAACATGATGAAATCAGAAAACTTTGGTCGTCATAAGCATATCAATACATTTCATCTCAGCCAGACACACCCAAAGATTCCAAAGCAGCTGATCCAGAATAACGAGAACGTTATTACGGCTTTCAAACAGAACAATCTAATTTAAAGCATCTTTACCAAGCTCTTGTAGGAACTGATGTGCCATTCAGCAACATCGTAAACATATGCGGGGACTGCTGAAATAACTTGCAGTATGGTTTTCTGGATACAGATAAAACGAATAAATAGTGTGAGGGATGAGACAGACGAAAATTCTGTGAGATTCAGTATAAAAGCTAGTGTACCGAATCATAACCCAGTCAGTATATTGTAGACTAGGACACATTCGCAAGGATGCAGTGTGCTCAACCTCATTGGACGAAGCGTAAACCAAACGTACGTTGGATTCCAGAGATAATAAGCGATCGTTATATTGCGCGTCCCACAGAGAGCAGCGCGCTGCTGCCAGCTGCTCTCTGTACGACTCTGTCCGATGGCGTGGAGCGCGGGTATGGACAGGAACTCATGAAAGAAGGGACAGTGCTGCATTCACTTAGTAAAAGCGAGCAAAAGAGACGTGGTGGCGGAAGACTGCAAAGCAGCGGTCCGTGCTCAGGGGGTGCTGAAACGGCCGAATAGCGATCTGCCACGCGGTGAACGGGCATGTCGTGCAGGAAAATGTAGTACCCTGGGAGACGTCATGAGACATCATTCATACTAGCGAGAAATTGTTACATTTCATGACAGTCAGTATTTCCTACAGACAGTGTACTCTAGTGTATAATACAAGACAGACGACGCTACGAGGAATAAAAATCAGTGTAACACACGAAAAGAGATTACTGCTTGCCAAAAAAGTCCACTGGTATCAAACTCTAGCCTTAATTTGAGGAATGTACGTTTGGAGCATAGCTTGGTGTGGAAGTCGATGATAAGCTGTGGGAAAACCGGAAAAGGTGTGTTTGAGGTGTAGTTCTGCAGAGGCGTGTTGAGAATTAGGCGAGCTGGTAAGATGCAGAACCGGCAAGGAGAAGAACACGCGGACAACACCGACTAGCAGAAGTGACAGCATGACGAGAGATGTTTCAAGACAGAAGGGTACTAGCAGGAGCTGTAGACGGGAAAAATGCAGAGCAACATAAATACTGGAATACAGCCAGCAAATAAAAGAGGACGTAGAGTGCATGGGCTTGACGAAGACTTAGAGGTTGGCATAAAGGATGAATTCGTGACAGGCTTCATCAAATCAGTCGAAACACGGATAATACGAGAGGTGTAGTGTGCTACCTGCACGACTTAAGGTAAATGTGTGTTTGTAAAGCATATTTAATGGACTTTTTTCAAATATAATTTGGAAATAACTAAAAAATGGCTGTCGTGTCTCACAGGAATCGGCGCACACAGCCTCCTACACTCGGTCAGCAGCACCGGTCACAGCGCCGAATCTAGGAGGTGGCCAGTGGGGTTAGAAACCAAAAGAGAATATTGTAAATGACTTGTACTGAACTCGTTGTACTAGTTAGATGCACTTTGCACCTTTACTGAAACGTCTTTTAACGTGGATCGATCCCACGCGTAGACCGACAGTGAGAGAGCACCGCGAGTTCCTGCTGCTAATAAGGCGACTACACTGTTTGTTTATTACATATCTGTACGAGTTTCAAACAGGAGCGAGTTCAGAAATGGATAGGCACTACGATCGCTGTGTACAGATGCGAGCTGAGTTGGTGACCCTTTGCTTACAAAATTGGCTCTGAGCACTATGGGACTTAACTGCTGAAGTCATCAGTCCCCTAGAACTAATTAAACCTAACTAACTTAATGACATCACACATATCCATGCCCGAGGCAGGATTCGAACCTGCGACCGTAGCAGTCGCGCGGTTCCAGACTGTAGCGCCTAGAACCGCTCGGCCACTCCTGCCGGCCTTTGCCTACAGCTCCAGGCAGTTTTGACTTCTGTTACACAGCTTGAGGCTGCTGCCAAGGGCCGTCACTGTGGAAGGTCGGACGCCGGGATGCGAGGGACATCGAGCACGACCCACATGCCCCCCAATCGATCCACTGCTGTGGCCGCCCCGGGTACTGCCTGCACTGAGGTTGACCCCTCACCCGTGGTCGAGTGGGAGATCATTCCAAAGTCTGGCAGGCAGCGAAAGGTTTCCCGTGGGGCCGATCGTAGGGCCTCCCCGGTTCGTTTGACGAACAAATTTCGGGCGTTATTTGTGGTTGATGAAGTCTCTGAGCCGGATGCAGTCATCCACCCTGTTCCAGAGGAAGCTTCTCGGCCCGCAAAGTATGGGCATTCACAGAGAGTGGGTTTGCTGGTAGTTGGGAGCTCCAACATTAGCCCCTTTAGGAACATGGCAGCCAAGGAGGGATGGAACCCAGTGTGCACTCTGTGTGCATAATTGGCGGAGGTCATTCCGGATGTGGAAAGGGTGCTTCCGGATGCCATGAAGAGTACAGGGAACAGCCAACTGTAGGTGATGGCCCATGTCGATACCAATGACGTGTGCCACTTTGTATCGGAGGAGATTCTCTCTGGCTTCGGGCGGGTAGCGGAAATGGTAGACTGCCAGTCTTGCTTCCGAGATTAAGGCGGAGCTCACCATCTGCAGCATCGTCGACAGAACCCACTGTGGTCCTTTGGTGCAGAGGCTCAGGCGGTTCTGTGACCGTGTAGGCTGCAGATTACTTGGCATGCGCCATCGAGTGGTGGGTTTTCGGGTTCCGCTTAATAGGTCAGGAGTCCACTACACACACGAAGCGGCTACAGGGTAGCGGGGGCTGTGTGGAAGGGACTGGCCGGTCTTTTAGGTTAGGGGGTTTCAGGAAACCACAGAAAGGGGCAGGTAAAAGACAGTAAGGTAGTTGTAGAAACGATCGCTATTGTAGTTGTAAATTGTCGTAGCTGTGTTGGGAAAGTACCAGAGCTCCAAGTCCTAATAGAAAGCACTGAAGCTCAAACAGTTATAGGTTCAGATAGCTGGCTAAAACCGAAAATATGTTTAGCCGAAATTTTCTCAAACGATCTAATAGTGTTCAGAAAGGATAGATTAAATACAGTTGTTGGTAGAGTATTTATTGCTGTCAGAAGTAGTTTGTGCTGTAGAGAAATTGAAGTAGATAGTTCCTCGAAATAGTATCGGACTAAACTATCAATTCGGTCGTTTTACCGCCCCCCGACTCAGAAGATATAGTTGCTGAATAGCTTAAACAGAAATTGAGTTTCGTTTCAAATAGGTACCCCACTCATACAATTATAGTCGGCGGCGACGTTACCCTCGAGATGCTGGAAAAATTATACGTTCAAAGCCGGCGGCAGGCATAAAACGTTATCCGAAATTGTACTGAACGCTTTCTCAGAAAATTATTTTGAACAATTAGTTCATGAGCCTACTCCAAGCGTAAATGGTTGCGAAAACATACTTGATCTCTTAGCAATAAATAACCCTGCACAAATAGGGAGTATCGTGAAGAATGAATACAGGGATTAGCGACCACAAGGCAGTTGCTGCTAGGCTGAATATCGTAACAGCTACAACCATCAAAAAGAAACGCAATGTACACCTATTTAGAAAATCTGATAAAAATGCTCTTAACGCCTTTTTAAGAGACAGTCTCCACTCCTTCCGATTTGATCACGTAAGCGTAGAAAAGTTGTTGAATGATTTCAGAGAGATAGTATCGACAGCAACTGAGAGATATACACCACATAAATTAATAAGTGATGGTACTGATCCCCCATGGTACCTAAAACGGGTCACATCGCTGCTGCAGAAGCAACGAAAAAAGCATGTCAAATTTAAAAGAGCGCAAAATCCCGAAAATTGGCAAAGTTTTGCAGAAGTTCGAAATATAGCGCGTGCTTCAATGCGACATGCTTTTAATAATTCCCACAACGAAATTCTGTCTCGGAATCTGGCAGAAAATCCAGAGAGATTCTGCTCACATATAAAGTACACCAGTGGCAAGACGCAATCAATACCTTCATTACGCGATAACAACTGTGAAGTCACTAATGACAGTGCCAGAAAAGCAGAGCTATTAAACACGGTTTTCCGAAACTCCTTCACCAAAAAAGACGAAGTAAATATTCCAGAATTCCAATCAAGATCAACTACGAACATAATAAACATGGAGATAATATCCTCGGTGTAGCAAAGCAGCTTAAATCACTTAATAAAGGCAAGGCTTACGGTCCAGTTGGTATACCAGTCAGGTTCCTTTCAGAGTATGCAGATGCAATAGCTCCATATTTAGCAATTATATACCACCGCTCGCTCACAGAAGGATCCATACCCAAAGGTTGGGAAGTTACTGAAGTCACACCAATATCCCAGAAGGGAAGTAGGAGTAATCCGCTGAATTACAGGCCCATAGCACTAACGTCGATTTACAGTAGGGTTTTGGAACATATACTGTATTGAACATTATGAAGTACCTCGAAGAAAACGATTTACTCATACATAGTCAGCACGGATTCAGAAAATATTGTTCTTGGAGAAAACAACTAGCTCTTTATAAGCATGAAGTAATAAGTGCTATCGACAGGGAATTCAAATTGACTCCATATTTTTAGATTTTCAGAAGGTTTTCAACACCGTTCCTCACAAGCGTCTTCTAACCAGACTGTGTGTCTATGGAATATCGCCTCAGTTGTGCTACTGGATTCGTGATTTCCTGTCAGAAAGGTTACAGTTCGTAGTAATAGACGGAAAGTCATCGAGTAAAACAGAAGTAATATCCGGCGTTCCCCAAGGAAGTGTTATGGGCTCTATTGTTCCTGATCTATATTAACGACATAGCAGACGATCTGAGTACTATTTGCAGATGATGCTGTCATTTAACGACTTGTAAAGTCATCAGATGACCAAAATGAATTGCAAGAAGATTTAGATAGGATATCTGTGTGTTGCGAAAAGTGGCAGTTGACCCTCAATAAAGAAAAGTGTGAAGTTATTCACATGAGTACTAAAAGAAATCCGCTAAATTTTGATTACGCGATAAGCTACACACCTCTGAAGGCTGTAAATTCAACTAAATACTTAGTGATTACTATCACAAATAGCCTAAATTGGAACGATCACATAGATAATGTTGTGGGCAGAGCAAACCAAAGACTGCGATGCATTGGCGAAACACTTACAAGGGAACCTCCCCATCGCACCCCCCTCAGATTTAGTTATAAGTTGGCACAGCGGATAGGCCTTGAAAAACTGAACACAGATCAATCGAGAAAACAGGAAGAAGTTGTGTGGAACTATGAAAAAGTAAGCAAAATATACAAACTGAGTAGTCCATGGGCAACATATGCAACATCAAGGACAGTGTGAGCATAGGAGCGCCGTGGTCTCGTGGCTAGCGTGAGCAACTGCGGAACGAGAGGTCCTTGGATCAATCACCTCAAGTGAAAACTTTAATTTTTTATTTTCAGACAATTATCAGAGTTCAGGCACTTACACATAATCAACATCGCTCTCCAAAATTCCAGGACATGTTCAGATTTGCTTGGACATATGCAGGATTTGACGGTCTACACAAGGAAATATTTGAAAACGTTAAAAACATATGTTTTGACAGAGCACAGAGAAAACTGTGCGACTGTGAAACTGTTGCATTCATTTGTTGCAGTTTATGTGACACACTCTTATGTTTTCATCACTTTTTTGAAAGTGATTATCACATCCACAAGAAAACCTAAATCGGGCAAGGTAGAAGAATCTTATTAACCGTTCGCCAAGTGTGCAAGTTAGGTGGATCAACAACATATTCCTGTCATGTGACGCACATGCCGTCAGCAGTGTCGTATAGAATATATCAGACGTGTTTTCCTTTGGAGGGATCGGTTGACCTATGACCTTGCGAACAAATGTTTTCGGTTCCCATTGGAGAGGCACGTCCTTTCATCTACTAATCGCACGGGTTTGCGGTGCGGTCGCAACTCACAGATACTAAATTTATTACAGTGAACAGAGACGTCAATGAACGAACGGACAGATCATAACTTTGCAAAAATAAAGTAAGTAAACTTTTCGCTCGAGGATAGACTTGAACCAAGGACCTCTCGCTCCGCAGCTGCTCACGCTAACCAAGGAACCACGGCGCGCCTGGACTCACATCATCCTTGATGTTGCATATGTTGCCCACGGACTACTCAGTTCGCATATTTTGCTTATTTTTTCATAGTTCCACACAACTTCTTCCTGTTTTCTCGATTGATCTGTGTTCAGTTTTTCAAGGCCTATCGACTGCGCCAAATTATAACTAAATCTGAGGGGGGAGCGATGGGGAGGTTCCCTTGTTAGAAGGTGCAACAGATCTACTAAAGAGACTGATTACACTACACTTGTCCGCCATAATCTAGAGCAGTCAGGTGGGACTGACGGATGATACCGAAAAAGTTCAAAGATGGGCGGCTCGTTTTGTATTATCGCGAAATAGGGGATATATTGCCACAGACATACTACGTAAATTGGCGTTTTTCGTTGGGACGGGATCTTCTCATGAAATTTCAATCACTGGTTTTCTCCTCCGACTGCGACAACATTCTGTTGGCACCAACCTACATGTTCCTTACGATAAAATAAGAGAAATCAGGGCTCGTACAGAAAAATTTAAGTGCTCGTTTTTCCCGCGCGCCGTTCCAGAGTGGAACGGTAGAGAGACAGCTTGCAGGTGGTTCATTGAACGCTCTTCCAGGCACTTAATTGTGAATAGCAGAGTAATAACGTAGACGTAGATGTAGCAACTCGCTATGACGGGGAGAGTATGAAACTGCAAAAGGTGAAAGTGGATACTTAGTTTATGAATTGTGAAGAAATAACGTCAGATGAACAGATTATTTTCTTAATTTAAACTGTTTCCTTTGAGCGGAGTAAAATGTAAAACATGAAATAACTATCTTTTTATGAAGTTTTAAGATTAGAGGTTGCTCCAAAGTGTGGCGACCTCTCTGTAGACTAGACCGGACCTAGCCGTACTTCGTCTCTCCGCTTAACTCCTGTTGTGCAGGCAACTCAAATACACTGGTGTACCACGTGCAGCCTCAGTGCCCCGTAGGATGACAGGAGCCAGATCCTACGAGTTGGGCCCCCTGACCGTACGAAAGCGCCACAGATTGCTGTCAGCAGCTGCTGCTGGGCCACCCGCTAGCTCCCAGCACAATGTCACATTGGCATTTGTCAACGAGCTGCGATACTTAAATACAGGACACCATTTCACCGTTGTGATGAAGCGACTACATGACAGCCTGGGAGCATATATGACAACTTACGTGGTCCCGGCACAGTGGCGAAGCCAGGCATTTTATGTTGGGTAGGCTGAGAATTACGAATTTCGAAAAAGAAAAAAAAATCTTGAAACGAAAACTTGTAAAATACACACATCAAAAAAAGTTTTGCATCGCCTCGGTTCCGAGAGTTCCGGAACCTGCACAGAAAATTGGGATAGAGATCAACATAAACATCATTTCCGCCCTTTTTATTGCTCATGAGAACCACACATTGCATGTTGTACCACCGTACAGCGAGACCTTCAGAGGTGGTGGTCCAGACTGCCGTACACACCGGTACCTCTTAATACCCAGCGGCACGTCCTCTTACATTGATGCATGCCTGTATCCGTCGTGGCATACTATCCACAAGTTCATCAAGACTCTGTTGGTCCAGATTGACCCACTCCTCGACGGCGATTCGGCGTAGATCCGCCAGAGTGGTTAGTGACTCACGTCGTCCATAAACAGCCTTTTTCAATCTATCCCAGGCATGTCCTATAGGGTTCATGCCTGCAGAACATGCAGGCCACTCTAGACCGATATCGTTATCCTGAAGGAAGTCATTCACAAGATGTGCACAATGAGGGCGCGAATTGCCGTCCATGAAGACGAAAGCCTCGCCAATATGCTGCCGATACGGTTGCACTATCGGCCGGAGGATGGCATTCACGTGTCGTACAGCCGTAAGCGTACCTTCCATGAGTACCAGCGGCTTAAGTCGGCCCCACATAACGCCACCCCAAAACGGCACCTTGCTGCACTCGCTGCACACTGTGTCTAAGGCGTTCAGCCTGACCGGGTTGTCTCCAAACACGTCTCCGACGATTGTTCACTCGTTGGTGAAGATAACGCGATGCTAGTCCTGAGCGGCATGTTGTTGGTCCCATCTGTACCAAGCTGCATGGTGTCGTGGTCGCAAAGATGGACCTCGCCATGGACGTCGGGAGTGAAGTGGCGCATCATGCAGCCTATTGCGCACGACGTCCTGTGGCTGCACGAAAAGCATCATTCAACACGGTGACGTAGCTGTCACGGTTCCTCCGAGCCATAATCCGTAGGTAGCGGTCATCTACTGCAGTAGTAGCCCTTGGCCGGCCTGAGCGAGGCATGTTACCGGCAGATCCTGTCTCTCTGTATCTTCTCCATATCTAGACAACATCGGTTTGCTTCATTCTGAGACGCCTGAACACTTCCCTTGTTGAGAGCCCTTCCTGGCACATAGTAACAATGCGGATGTGATCGAACCGAGGTATTGACCGTCTACGCATGGTTGAACTACAGTCCACACGAGCCGTGTTCCTCCTTCCTGGTGGAAGGATTGGAACGGATCGGATGTTGTACCCCCTCCGTCTAATAGGCGCTGCTCGTGTATGATTGTTTACATCTTTGCTGTCAGTGTGCTAGACGATGCGATGTGGTGCTGACTGTTAGGGAACTGTTGAATGACTTGTAATTCCATTTAGGCAAGTATTCACTTGCTGGCGAGATGCAGAAACAAATCAAACGCCAGCTTTTAAAAACCGCATCAACGATGTAGAAACCGCAGTCCGCCACGTGAAAGAAATGGGCTTACTGCGCATGCTCGTAACAAGCACGGAATTCCGAGCTACTATTGGCTGCAGTGCTAGAGCAGTGATGAATTATATCGCCGGTGCATTTACGAAGTTGACATGTAAAATCTTTGAAAACATTTACGAGGGTACGTGATCAGATCGGATTAAATTCAGTGTGGACGAACTTTTTTGTTTTTTTTTTTGGGCAGGCTCGGCTTTAGAAACTTAACTGACGCTTCGCCGCTGTCCAGGCGTGTCTAAATAGCTCCCACCTGACTGGAAAAGGCCACCGAATCCGCGACGGGTATTGAGTGGAATAGGGCTGAGGAACCCCGAGCAGCACTGTCGCTCAGTCTCCGTCCATCGTCGTCAGCCGGCGATGTTCGACAGGACCACTTGCCGTAGGGCTCCAACAGGCACCGGTGCAAGTGGGACGTGGACCTGTACCCTGCTGAAGTGTGAGGAAGGTGTGCGGGTGCAGTAGGAGTTGTGCTGGACCTGCTGCTGCTCCACGCTGGTGAAACTGCGCACTTGGTGTGATGAGACACCTGGTGATCTAAGGACGGGTCCATTATGGTGAGACAGTGGTGAAGCGGGTGGGTTGGTTCCACAGTGAACTGCGTACTTCAACGGAAAAAATAATGAAAAGGTAAGTGACAGATTTTAGTCGAAATGGCAGGAGTAGACAGCGAAGTACTGTTAGTAGTTAAGGGGTCACAGCAATTTCGAATAGCAGGAAGTAGATTTCCTTAACACTAATATGCGGCAAGCAGCAATAATGCTTATAGAGAAGACTCTCTGAACTGTAATTCACTGCCCAAAATTATCCTTAGTTTCCCTCAGAAGCTTGTGTACTGTACAGGTTGAATAACGTTGGGGATGTACTAGAATCTTATCTCATTTTCTTCTCAACCACTGCACCCCTTTCATGTCCATTGACTCTTACATACCCGTTCTCTGGCTTCTGCCCAATTTGCAGATAACCTATCGCTCCCTGTATTTTATCCCTAACACCTCCTGAATTTCATTGAGTGCATTCCAGCTTTATCTAAATGTACAACTACCATAAATCTAATTTCTTCAATCTGCCATCTTGCGTATTCCAACATTTCTCTGGATCCCAAACTCATCTTCTCCGACGACGGCTTCTAGCATTCTTCCCATTCTTCTGCAAAGAATTCGTGCCTGTATTGTGCACTCACCATTTATTAAGCTGAGAGTTCGGTGATATAGATACATGTCAACATTTCTTGTAGTTCAAAAATGGCTCTGAGCACTAAGGGACTTAACAGCTGTGCTCATTAGTCCCCTAGAACTTAGAACTACTTAAACCTAACTAACCTAAGGACATCACCCACATCCATGCCCGAGGCAGGATTCGAACCTGCGACCGTAGCAGTCGCGCGGTTCCGGACTGAGCGCCTAGAATGGCTCGACCACCACGGCCGGCTTTCTTGTAGTCTGAGGGAATTTCATCCGTCTCGCGTAGACAGGCTGACGGGTATCAGTGTAGATACTGTTAGTTGGGATACCTTAATATGCACACACACACACACACACACACCAGTGTGTAGGTTGTTTTTCCCTTGTTTCGAACATCTTTCGACAAACATGTCACATAACTTACTACCTGCTGTTTCCTGCATGCTCATAACAACACCTATAAGTGGACTACGCTTTTCGAGATAGACTAAACATTTTGCGTGCACGCGTCACAGTTCAAGACTTGACCTGCTGCCCACAGGAAATTGAGCACTGACGGCTTGCTCTTGCCACGTGTACTTGAAGGTGCAAAGCAACTTAAATCATACTACTCCTAATACCTATAATTATTAGTTTACAAATTATGTACAAACTGATGTTTGTCCTCAGCCACCAATATAAATTTCTACACCTACACCCATTACACTGAGTATTTTGCACTCTGGATGGATTATTTTAATCACGACTTGCTCTCCAAAGGGTGTCAATAATTTCGAAGAAAATTCATCTACTCCAGATGCCTTGTTTCTATGTAAATCCTTTCGTGCTGTGTCAAATTCTTCTCCCAGTGTAATATCTCCCACATTATTTTTATTTACTTTCTATGACACCGCGTTCGAATGTAATGTCTAAGATCGTATTATCCTTCCATCCATTCCTTCCACGTTTCTTTGCTCAGTATTGGCTTCTCACCCGAGCTCTTCATATTCATAGAACTTCTTTTCTCCAAAAGTGCATTTAATATTCCTACAGGCGGTCTCTATCTTTTCCCTAGTCATGCGTACTTCTGCTGCCTTCGATCATCCTTTCGGTCATAATGTGTGAAATCTTATGGGAATTAACTGCTATGGTCATCAGTCCCTAAGCTTACACACTATTTAACCTAAATTATGCTAAGGACACAGATACCCATGCCCGAGGGAGGACCCGAACCTCCGCCGGGACCAGCCGCACAGTCCAGCCTAAGACCGCTCGGCTAATCCCGCGCAGCCTTCTGGTCATACTTTTTTTATTTTATTACTGGTTTCTGGATATCACTTACACAATCAGCCGCAGAATGATTTTTAACATTTAAGTGTGTAACAGCCTGTGAGGCCTGTGAAAAGAAACACGCGATACAACAGATAACTGTTATACTCGTTTTACACGAAATCGTCTCCACCATCTAGGAAAATTAAAATAAACTCATTACTATGGAAGGTTTGTCTATCAATATCTGCTTTTCCATTTTTCACTTTCCGTCAAACTCATTTTTAGACGTCTGTATTTCTTTTCATATGCATTATTAGCTGCCTGTATTATATTTCCTCTTTTCGTCAGTTAAGTTCAATACCTTCTGCGTTATCCTATAAACGGATAATTATAATTAAAGTGCAGCTACTCGCGGAGGTCCAGAGTGGGCTGTGATTATCGTATCGCAACGAAACTCGGTAGATAAGCTGATACGTTAATTTAAGATGGAAAAGTAGTTAGTTCCAGTTCTGGCCACCAGGTGCAAATCTGGCGCTGTGCACTGTTTGTGTGTTGGTATGAGATCCACATTGTGATTTGACAAGCCTCTACGTCAGTGAACATTATGGCTATCGAAAAGAGAGACTGCGCGCTGTTAGTGAAACAGTTTGATGAGAACGGCAGCAATTACAGTGCTGCATTGAGACGATATCGCCGCCTGACAGATCTGAGGAGAGGCTCGGTGTCATTCAATTGCTTAAAGAAGATGACGATAAAATTCGAAAACACGGGTGAGCTTGATGTGGTGCGTAGAAGAGGAAGGCTTCCTATCCCAGTGGAAGTTACTGACAGAGCCTGACCATGCAGCAAGTGTCCCTGGTTGTGGTAGTGCTCGTGCAGTGTCACGAGAATTGTCTATCCTATAGTTTACATGTACGAGATTCAGACGGTGCAGCGACTGAAGACTCATGAACCGCAGCAACGTTCTGAATTTGCTCTTCAGTTTATGTATGGAGTGATGAGACATATGTCACACTACAGGGTGCAGTACATGCAGAGAACTGCCGAACTGAGGTGCCGTTAAACCGCGTGTTGTGCACTCACCGTATGTGGATTCACAAGCACCTTTATTCTCGGTCGGTAATTCTTTCAAGACAATACACCCAGAGGGCCTGTGAGGTGTACCGTAATGTCTGAGACCTCCTCGTACAGTACGTGATTCCTGCTGCGTGGAAACCACAGTTTTTACGCGAGATGAGGCAACACTCACGTCGCTCGCCCTGTAAAAGATCTGCTTGAAGAAACTTTCCACGAACGTGTTTATCTCCAGTGGTTTTCGAGATGCATGGCCTGCAAGATTATCTGATAGGAACCCATGACTCTGGGATATCTAAAAGAATGCGTTTAACAGGGACACGTTCGGTTTCTACCTGATCCGAAGGCCTGTATTTACATTGTTCACATTCCACCGAAACAGCTGTAAGCAACTAATGATCACGTCGTTTTATGGGTCCAACATCTCATTGATGTCTCCGCTGCTCATACTGAACAAACAGCGTAAGTGACTGTTAATAATAAAGTCTCGACATTATGTTTTTCTCTCTTGTTTGACCTTTTCTGCCCATGTTTCGTTCCTAATGCTTTACACATGGAAAATTTTTATACTTCTATCTTGCATTTACAGCGTCAAATTTGCACATGACGGCTAAAATCGGTACGAATTGTTTCCAACGTAAATCGGTTCCGCATTAACGCACTAGAATATCTACCAAGTTTCGCTGTCAGACGATAATTGCGGCGGACACTGAGCCTCTATGATTAGCTGCATTTCAATTATAGCGGGCTGGCATTTCAATCGCCCTTTGCGTTTTGTCTGTTTGACGTTCTCCTGAAGCATCTCAAAGTTAACCAGTCGCCTTATATTGTATTTCTCTCCTCTGTTTGCACCTATCTTTGTCTAATGCTCCTCGACAACATCTGGTTCCCTTTATATATCCAGGTACCTGTACCGTAAATTTTGTTCCTTGCTTCAGTTTCTTCTTTTCTAAAGTACAATTTGAAACAAATACAATATGGTCAGAGTTGACATCTACCTCTGGAAATGTTTTGGAGTTTAAAATCTATTTCAGAAATCTCTGGCCTACCTTCATGTAAGTCTTCCTGTGCCTTCATGTCCCTTCCACGTATAAAACACTATTTTATGAGTCTTGAACCAAGTATTAGGAACGATCAAATGATGCTCTGTGCAACACTCTACGAGGCCACATCCCCTCACCATTTTCCCCCATTGCATGTTCTCCTACTACATTTTCTTCTCTTACCTTCCTGTTACCGACTTCCAGTTTCCCATCACAATTACACTTTCCTCTTCCTTCGACATGTTAATAATTTATTTTATCTGATCATGCACTGTTTTAGTCTCTCTATCGTCTGTGGAGTGGCAGCGAGCAGGCACAGAGTTATAAGGTGCTGGGCCGAAATTAATTAAGACTGTGTAATACTTAGTATCAAAACACAATTAAGAAACTGTGAAAACTGATAATACGGTAGCTTAAACATTTGCATAAAATAATCAAACACTCTATCCAAAACCACTCACCTGAAGATTTAAGTTATTTTCTTTACAAATTAAAACTGTGACACTCTATTCTGAAGTAAATTAAGACAAAAAGACTGTGGCCATCCACTGTCAATACATCTGAACTTAACTTAAATATGTTTGTATGAAACCCGTATTAGTTACATACAATTTCTAAATTTAATTTGCAGATTTTACAGTTATTAGTAAAAGCCTGAACTAATAATAATACAAGTGCGTGCCATTAAGCAGTACCAAATTTAAATACTCATACTTATTTTAAATCTCAGGAACGTAGGCCTATTCTGAATGTAGCTCACAATCACTTATAAAGCCTGTAACAAATGCGTGTTTCTCGAAGACTACCTTTAATGCTTAAAGATAATATCAATACCTCTGACTTGTAGCAAACAGAAAACAGTCATATCTTCTGGTAAACCTTCCGGGATGTAAGGTCGTGGTCCATGAAACTCTTCAGCTCCTAACGTTTCGTTCACACTACGATCAGAAAACAGTCAACCATCAGAAATACATTTTACAACTAAGACAAGTCACAAGAGAGTAAATGAAGTTAACGACAAATTACCCAATTTATCCTGATGGAGTCGATTTCAGCCATTGGTAGTACTAGAGTCACCCTCTATGAAAGTGGCCACCATCATGCGAGTCTGAAACTCCC
Organism: Schistocerca americana; assembly: GCF_021461395.2. Lineage (NCBI taxonomy): Eukaryota > Metazoa > Arthropoda > Insecta > Orthoptera > Acrididae > Schistocerca > Schistocerca americana. The sequence continues at coordinate 25,634,649 of NC_060122.1, read as the reverse complement.
TACAGATCTGGCGAAATTTTGAACAGAGCGAAACAAGTATACATAATTTCGTGTAGGACAAAGCGATAACTACCAGCAGCAAACCGTACCCAAAAACACGCAAATTTTTTCATTTACAAGTTTTAAACGGAACTTTTAGTTAACCGTACTTCTATATTCCCACAATTAATTTCATAGTAGAACACGAATAACGTGACCGGCAGCCAGGCCAGTACGGTTAAACACTACTTAGAGCAAATGCAAGTTAATGAACTTTTCTGAGGTATCACATAAATGAATACCCTTTAACCAGGTCGCCAAGAACTAGTCTGCCTATATAGGACAATTTTTCACCGCTTTTTGGCGCATCCAATACTGCAAACACGGTATGAATATTACAGTTTCCTCCGATTTGCAACTATAACAACATCGTGGTGACGGACTACCGGAGCCAGGAAGTGCGACCACGACACCCGTGATTAGCCTGTCACAGTTCTGGTCAAAATTCAGCTCTGTTGCGTATTCCAGAATGGTGGGTGATGCCCGCAGTTGCATCTCACTGCCCTGACAGGATACCCCCAATGGACGCCCTCCACTAACACGAGTGAAGGCTGCCCTCGCTACCACAACAAGTGATACTCAATGGCGCCACGCCCTACCTTACACACACACACACACACACACACACACACACACACACACACACACACAGCAGACCGGCTGCCCGGCTACTGTAGCAAACTTGAGGCCTTAACCGCCGCACTGCTCTCTCTACGATGAGGTTGATCTCCAGCGCAACTGCGCATGCGCCTAAATTCCACAGCTCTCTGCCCACGCGACCCTCTGGAGGGCCACATTCGATGAAACCAAAGAGGCGGGAGGCGCGGCCTGGTCGACGAGGACGACTTGAGACAAAGTTCATTGGCCCAGTAGAACGCACGTGAACTTGTACTGTTCTGACAGGTTTGAATTTGTGTATATTTTGCTACTCTTTGTTGTTCGCAGTAGCTTAAATGCGTTCCTATTTTCTTACTCATTACTCGACCTATTAGTGCATTACCGCTATTTTTGTATTTATAGCCCCCTACTGACATGACGACATGTGCTGATATTTCTGGCACCATTCTTCACTCACCAAGCGAGGTGACGCGTTGGTCAGCACACTGGCTTCGCAGTCGACGCTTCACATCCACGTCCGACCATCCTGAGTTAGATTTACAGCGATTCCCATTAATCACACCAAGCAAATGTCGGGATGGTTCCTTTAAATGGTGACCGCCAATTTTCTTCCCCATCCTTGAGTCAATCCGAGCTTGTTCTTCGTCTCCAATGACATCCACCTCGACGGGACCGTAATGGACCGAGATGGACACAGGGATGGAAGAGTAGGAGATGGGTAGACAGGGGACGAGAAGACGGTCAGAGAGAGAGGGGGGGGGGGGGGGAGGAGCAGGTGGACTGATAGAAGACTGGAACAGATGCATAGTCGGGCAGCTAGTTAGGTAATAAACAGAAGGAACCTCCTACCGTAAATCTAGATATTCCAGGGCGATCGCATTGCCGCTTGAATGATAACTCGTTCTACAAATATGTATTAAACAAGTTACGTAGGCACAGTTATACGAACATTATTACATAACCCTTTCAAAACTGAGAACCAGCGAGTGCAGTGAGCGATAATTACAGCCACGGAGTCAGACGACATCTGAGGTACTCAAGTTACAGCCACTAATTGTCTCGAATCGCTAAATAATTAATTCGCAGCCAAAATTACCTTGCATTGTAACTGCAGCCAATTTGCAATGGTTTCAGAACGACAACTCACATTTGCAGTGCCCACCAATGTAGCCGCAAAATAGTGGCCGAGAACTGAACTCATGTATCGCGATAGATGACAGTGACGCCACAGCACGAATGTCACTGGGCGCTCTGCGAGCAGGCCCCGTGGAAACCTCGTAAGTCTCTTTCACCCAATAACTAGCCTGTATCGTCAATAGTCTGCCGTTCCAGGTTTTTTAGAATTTCCGTGACGTTGTGCAGTGAGTCGGATAAACCAATCAGCATTTGTGCTGCGCCTCATTGTCAGTCTTATTTGGATCGTGTGCATATCGGGAATATTCTAGAATGGGTCGCACAACTGTTTTCTAAGCAGTGTCCTTTTCAAGACTGACTGTGTAATTTCACTATCTCGGCAATTCGCGGAAGTATGACACCTTCCTCACGTACGACTGAGCGTGTGTCATCAGTCCATTTCATACTCGAACCAAGTGCAACACCCACGCACGTCTGTGACTCGACTGATTTCAGCTGTGTCTCACTATTGTTGTAGTCCTACTTTTCTGCGTTTTGTGAAGTGCACTATTTTAGACTTCCGAATTTTTGAAGCGAATTACCAATCTTTGCACCACTTTCAAATCTTATCAAGATCAGCCTGAATATTTGTGTAGCTTTTTTTCCGACAGTAGATAACTGCCAGGGCAGCAAGACAAAACATGAACTGCAAGGATCTCAACACATTTTCCTGGGAAACGCCTGATGGTACTTTTCATCTGTCGATGGATCTCCACCCAAAATGGAGTGCTCCGTCCCCCCTTTCCGAAGTCAATAAATACGTGTGGCTCACCGCCGTATTGTATGACTCACAGGACGTCATGAACGGTAGCGCCAGTTGCGTTTCGCATGACCGACGTTCTCGGAATCCTTGCCCGTTGGCACTGGGAAGGTTATTCTATACCTCATCACGATTTACAGCGCGTATATGATAACTGAGTTATTGTAGAGTGGCAGCAGGATTCCATTCCTACAGTGTGTAAACAGCAGTTTCGTACCTAACGGTTAACAGACTTGCCGAACGTGAAGAGGGAACTAGACCGAAGAAGCGCTCGTGGCACAAAGCAATGTCTGTCCAGAGAGACAGCGTTCCATTACAGCATCGTCAAGAGTTGCCTGACATGCAGAGGCTGCGACAATTGGCAGGAACACGGCACCAGCGACCATCAGGGTAGACTAGGTCTCTGTTGGGCGTTTCACAAATAATGCTGTGCCGTCGAAGTGCGGGGTGGCGACAGTAAACGGGGCGCTGTAGCTATTGCTCCGGCTATGGGAGTAGATTTTTCGGGGAAATATGTAATAGTATTTAAAAACTCCACCTTTCAATAACGACTTACATTCTAATTGTGCGCTCTTGTAGGTGCTGATACGTCTATGTGAATGTCACAGGTTTGGTAAATTCTGTCATCGTCAAGACGCAGCAATAATTCGATGTCAAACTTGTTCTAGTAACAGTAATGTCTTATAGCTCAAGGGCCTAGCCTTTCTACTGGACGCCACTGCTGCAACTTGTCTCTCCGTCAACTACTCCGAGGGCGGAAATGTAAACTACAGCTTAACGTACAAGGTGAACCACTTGTCGCAGCTAGCGACTCCTCTTACCACTGAGAGGCGATTTCTATAGGCCTCCCACGATTCGGTCCTTCAATTACTAGGATTCCAGTCAAGCGAGTCACAGCTAGTCCACCATGACCGATACAAACCTCTTCCGTGCGTAAGTAACTTCAGCTGACTCCTCTCTGACAAATCAGTAATTCGCGGTATTTTATGGCTTAGTCTATCACAACTGGCATATTTTCATATTTTCACCGCGTTTCTCCAGCGCTGTCTGGAGGGCTCAATGCAGAAGCTCGTAGCTAGCAACAACGAGTCGGCCACCAGGCAGCAGCAGAACGCAGGAGCAAACGCTGCCGGATTCTGCGCCGACGTGAGCCCGTCACAATCCGACCTTCCAGGTCTGTGTAGAAGAATGCAACGAGTTCAGTTCTAGCATAAGGAAAAATACTGCGACAGTCCGCCAGCACTCACTATTTCATAGCTCTGCTGTCATCCGGTTACTGACAAGAAAGCTCTCTCTGCTTTATTTTGATTACGATTTGGTGAGAAACTCGTTTCCGTGGGAAACAATGTCGCGGGATGCAAAAGAAACCAATAAACTAGGTGCTTCGTTACTAAAACCTTTAAATATGTGTAGTTTATAAAATCGCGTATTGAAACCGTTTGCTCAGACATCGAGTTTTTTAGAACGTTTATTTGAATCTGCATTTCTGGGTACTACATGTGGTCTGTTTTCATACCAGAGAGGCATGCAGTAGGCGACAGACTCTGGATTTCTCAAACAGTGTTGCAAATGTTTATGAGCTTCCTGGAGTATATAACAAGTAAAGCTACAAAGCTTAAAAAATATTTCTGCAGACGTAACCTTTGCGTTAAGATTTGAAGCAACAATACTACAAAATAGATTGTGAAATTTCTAGCTTACATGGAGGAAAGGTTTATCCGGATTATGTGCGCGTCTCGACGTCTCGAGATGAAGTGTTGCAGTCTTGTGTGGATCTAAGTCACCGCTGCAGCCATGAGCAGATAATCATTAATGGAGTGCAGTGTAGATCATTATCAGCCTTTTGCCAGAGTACAGAATAGGGGCTGCTGTAGACGCGTGGAGCCTGCAGGCACGGTCCAGGTGTGCTGCGTGCTCCGAAACCTAGCGCTGATGTCACTGCGGGCCTCGTGTGACGCTTTACGCTGGGGGTCGTCTTCTACACACATGGAGTGCACTCAATGAACAAGAAGTGTATCGAAGGTCGTCGGCTGCAATGCGAAACATGTCAAGAATCGTAGATTTTTGCTCATGGACTCACTGTTTACAAAATGTAGCGAAAATTAACCGTGTGACTAGAGAGTGAAGAATTTCAAAATTTGGACCTGACACTTTTTCACACACGCACGACAAGACCCTGCGTGTACAATTTCGGTTAATCTTCCAAAACTAATTCTGGGCAGGCCACCCTCATAATGTTTGTCCGCAGAGTTAAACAGATGACTCGAACATTGCGGCTCTGGGCATAGATTCTAAAGTGGGAAAATTGCAAAAGAAATATCTCAGTCTGGCTAACGCTATCCGACTGGAGTAACGTGTCGATTATGGTTACGACCTGGTGGATAGTATTTTCCTGGACACGGATTAAAACTCTACGACTTCATGTAAGGGAAGAGGTAGAACAGAAACAACGATTAAATTCAATACTCCCATTTATTTAAAGACACAGTAACGTTATCTACACAGAAAATGAATAATGAAAAACCTGTGACAATTATATGTATCGAAATGAAGATTAAATGGAAAGCAGTGCCACTCAATTATTAATTATTACTTCTTACCCTCTTAAGAATTTACTCTCTCTCTCTCACGATAACTGACAATTATTTTATTCTCTAATTCTCGAACTGAACAGTGACGAAGTTGGTGAGCCAGCCGGGGTGGCCGAGCGGTTCTAGGCGCTTCAGTCTGGAACCGCGCTGCTGCTGCGGTCGCAGGTTAGAATCCTGCCCCGGGCATGGATGTGCGTGATGTCCTTAAGGGGATACGGAATCGGATTTTGGGTTAAAAAATCGAATTTTTTTTATTGGCGTATTATATTCTGCCATGTTTCCTCTTTAAAATGACGTATCATACATAGCTCTACTACAATTATAACTATTTTATTTTTATATGTTTGTGAGATCGGGTATTGCGCTTTAGTTATACACGTCTCTCGTGGCTGACCATGAACTTTTTGGCAGTACCTTTAAAGTGACATGAATTCAAATATCCCGGTTTCCAGCGACTATTTATACACTAGTTGCCCGAAAATGTTTCTCTCTGGTTTCCTCAAGTTACTCTTTGACTTTGTGGCGGGACTGTTTTGTAAACAGTGTGATATAAGAAAGTAGCTGTTGTTGAGTTATTTCGTATTTAGTGCTTCATTTTTCGCAGTGAAAATGCCTAGAGCTAAAACAAAAGTATTTAAAAAGCGTGTGAACTGGCAAAAGAAAAGAAATAATGATTCATTAGCAAAGCAAAGCAGTTCATCATCATCACTGTTGGAAAATGTGAATCCACTTATTACTGATTTGCCGAACGAACTTACACCAAATGAAAACAGTGCTTCTCATAAAAAACTAAGAGATTTGGAAGAGAAATATAATTTACTTGATAGAGGGAATGAAGTTTTTGAACTCATTGATACGAATATATTGTGTGAAGCTCTTGAAAACAGTTTGTGCTGCAAAAAATGTCATGGAAACGTTTCTCTGAAAGTAGAATCCCATGTTGGCCTGGCTGCCCAGTTTAATTTAATATGCAGTGTTTGTAAATACAGCTGTAAGTTTCCAAGTTCGGTTTCAGTAACTGTAAATAATGGATACAAGAAAACTGAACTTTATAGTGTAAATATTAGGTTAGTTTATGGATTGCGAGCAATTGGTAAGGGCAAAGCAGCTGGTGATATGCTATGTGGTGTTCTAAATCTTCCAAGTGCACCTTCAAAGTTTGAAGCTTACAATTATGTACTAGGATCTGCAGTTGAAGATGTAGCACAGAAGTCAATGCAGGTTGCTGTGGAAGAAGCAGTGGAAGAAAATGACGGCAGTCGTGACCTCACAGTGGCGTTTGATGGCACGTGGCAGAAAAGGGGCCACACCTCCAACAATGGTGTTGTAACAGCAACTAGTGTTGATACTGGCAAGGTTATTGATGTTGCAATAATGTCTAAATACTGTAGGTGCACAGGCAGGCTGAAAAATGAACACAGTGATGACTGTATTGCTAATTATTATGGTAGTAGTGGTGGCATGGAGGTTGCTGGGGTGAAGAAAATTTTTCATCGCTCTTCACAGTGGTATAATGTTCGCTATGTCAAATATCTGGGAGATGGTGACTCTAAAGCATTCAAAGAAGTTTTGGAAAGCAAACCATATGGGAACAGTGTAAATATAAGCAAACTTGAATGTATAGGACATGTGCAGAAGAGAATGGGTGCCAGGCTGAGAAGGTTAAAATCAGTTATGAAAGGGAAAAAACTAGATGATGGGAAAACCTTGGATGGCAGAGGAAGATTGACTGATTCCATAATAGACCACATTCAGAACTGCTATGGCCTTGCAATCAGGCAAAATACAGGCAATCTTGAAGAAATGAGGAGAGCTATATGGGATTTATATTTCCACACCACATCCACGGATGAGCATCCACAACATGGTTTGTGCCCCAAAGGTGAAAACAGCTGGTGTAAATACAATAGGGGACTAACAACAGGAGAGAAATACATTCACCACCACAGTCTACCATCAGCCATCATGGCAGAAATAAAGCCCATTTTCAGAGATGTGGCTGACAGAAGTCTTCTGATGAAATGTCTTCACGGAAAAACGCAGAACCCCAACGAGTGCTTGAATAGTGTGATATGGCATCGTCTCCCAAAAACAGTGTTTGTCGGAATTAATACACTACATTTTGGTGTGTATGATGCTGTGGCAACGTTCAATCTTGGAAATATAACTAAATGCCAGGTCCTTCAAAAGTTGGGTATGTGTGTTGGATCCCGTACGGTACGTGCTATGTTCTTTTTAGATCAGCACAGACTAAGGCATGCTGATAATATAATCAAGACATTAGTGAAAAAAGCAAGACAGGTGCAGAGGGGTGCCAAAAGAAGACTTGAAGATGATTATGAAGACTGTGAAGGGGGTATTAGCTACGGATCAGGAATGTTTTAATCTTCTTTCTCCGTTTCCCGTAAGTTTACTTTTTACTTCATCTAGGAACATTATCTCAGGTACTGGTCAACCTAGAAGTCTGAAATTTTTATGACGTAGTGACATAGGTCCCTATTACATACTGAAACAACGATTTTTTAATTACTTGATTTACAAAAGACTTAGGGGTGATAGTCTAGTAAAAAGCGATGGAAAAAATTTACTTAAAAATAAATGTACAATATCTCTGTAAGAAAATACTTTGACAATAAACTGTTGTTTCAGTATTGTTGTAACATATGAATGCACATACAGTAAAATTTTTACCTCTCTGTCTCCAGTAGTTTGTGAGAAAATGTTCCCTATAGTAGGCATATATTAACATTGCGGGGATAGGTGATTCCGTATCCCCTTAAGTTAGTTAGGTTTGAGTAGTTCTAAGTTCAAGGAGACTGATGACCTCAGAAGTTAAGTCCCTTAGTGCTCAGAGCCATTTGAACAATTTTTTGAAGTTGGTGACTAAAAGCCAGAAGTGCACACGTTCATTGCCAGTGCAAAAGAAGATGAGACAGCGATGGTCCTGGACTCCACAAGTGGGAAACCGAATTCAACTACTGTGACGGTGCTGCGAATTACTCACAGTAAGTACCGGTAGTACTGGGCTGCGCCGAGCTGTGCGGTGCAGACGTGTTGGCTTCTTCGCGAACCTGAAGTCCTCAGCATGTCTGCGGGACTCGGAGACGTGCCAGCCTCAACCAGCTGCTACTGCTACACCAAGTCAGTCAGAATACTTGCGCGTCGCACCGGAATGTCGAACCTGACACTCTCGCGTCGTCCCACCAAGTGCTTCTCTTGCCGCGCCCACTTACGCCCTGCGTATTCCTTGCCGCCGAAATGTGGCGGTCGTCAATCGCAAAATTAGGAACCACTGCGGCTCAATCATGTAGACACGAAGATGTCTTCCAACAGTAAATACCGCCAAAAGTTGCCCGACAGAGGCCCGACGGCTCGAGAGCTCGGGGTGGAGGCCATTACGCTGCCCACTTGGCCGGCCTCGTCGCTCTTCCCTTCCTGGTTACGAGGGCGCACAGGGACGTTCAAAAGTTCACTAGAGTTTTCAATTTTATAATATTCAGTTTGTATTGTAATAGGAACTTGAGAAAAAATGTCTACTTTTGTAATATAATGTAAAATGCCGACAAAATGAAACCGACCCAGAAAGTCTGTTACACCCCTTAAGATAGGCCACCCGACATCCGCTGATGAGCCAAAACATTAGCACCACCAGCCACCGCTACGCAGGATGCCGCCTGGTGGCGTTGCAGGCACGTAACACGGCAACAAAAATATGTAAGCGGAGCAGACACGGACGGGAAATCAGCCTAGGGCTGCAAATGAAGAAATCCACTGAGATAAGTCACTTTGGGAAAGTTGTTGATAATTCTTCCGGGTTATATGGCCGTGATCCATGGAATACTTCCGTTCCTAACGTTTCGTCCAATACTACGTTGGACATCCTCTGAGGATGTCCAACGTAGTATTGGACGAAACGTTAGGAATAGAAGTATTCCATGGATCACGGCCACATAACGCGGAAGAATTATCAACAACAGTACCATCCGGACGTGAAAGCCTTGATTGTATGACTTTGGGAAAGGGCAGATTATTACTGCAAAAACGTGAAAGAATATCTCTCAAACGGCGAAGCTGTTGGGTTGTTCACATGTTACTGTCTTGAGCAACTACGGAAAGAGGTTGAACAACAGTGAAACTACCACTAGGCGCTGAATGGTTGGACGTCCACGACTCTCGACAGAACGTGGTGTTCGGGAAGTTGTCTGCTCTGTAAAGTAGGGTACATGGTGACCTGTGGTATCCCTGCAGAAAGAGCACAACGCTGGTGGCCACACGAGTGTTTCGGAGCTCACCGGTCGTCGTATACTGTTGAGCACGGCACCATCGGGATTCGAACGTAGATCCCTGAAAACGTATCGGCTGTTTGGGTGAAGCACATTTTTGCTACTCTAGGTCGTTGGTTGTCTCCACAAACGTCGCCATCGAGTTGAACGGCGGCTCGAAACATGTAGCGCGCCACGGACGCAAGTTGGTCGGAACAGTGTTGTGCTGTGGAAGACATTATCCTGCGCCTGCATGGGACCAACGGCAGCAGTCGAAGACACGGGACAGCTGCAAACCACCTGCATTCCTTCAAGCTTGATTTCTTCCCCTACGTCGACGTCATCTTTCAGCAGTACAACTGACCGTGTTTCGGAGCGACAATCGTGCTACAGTCGTTTGAGGAGCATTGTAGTGAACTCACATTGACGTCTCGGCGACCACGTTTGCCTGATGTAAATCATATGGGACCGATCTGGGTCGCTATTGGACGCCATCACCGCATACGCAAATCAGCGGCTCGTTATTTACGCGAATTACATGACCTGTACGAATGGTTCAAATGGTTTAAATGGCACCGAGCACTATAGGACTTAACTTCTGAGGTCATCAGTCCCCTAGAAATTAGAACTACTTAAACCTAACTAACCTAAGGACATCATACACATCCATGCCCGGGGCAGGATTCGAACCTACGACCGTAGCGGTCGCGCGGTTCCAAACTGAAGCGCCTAGAACCGCTCGGCGACAACGGTCGGCTCATGACCTGTACGTAGACATCTAATGCGAAATACCTCAAAAAACTATGAACAAACTGTCGGATACCTGATAGGCAGAACCAGCAACGTATTTCGTTCCAATAAGGGACCAACAAGGTATTAAGTGGTAATAATGTTTTGACTCAGCAGTGCATATTATAATTAGTGATAAAACTAGCATGCAAAACGCATGACACTTTTCAGCATTACATCATGCACCGAAATGATTTTGTATTCCCATGTCCATTCCCATTTCCCATGTCCAGCCACTGTACTTTCAGCTGACAATGAATACTTTTAGTTGCCCGGTCTCGCCGTTTTCCTTCCGCCCCAAAATTTACTTAATTTTTCTAAATTATGAAATTTCACCCCCCCCCCCCCCCCCCCCCATGAACCATGGACCTTGCCGTTGGTGGGGAGGCTTGCGTGCCTCAGCGATACAGATAGCCGTACCGTAGGTGCGACCACAACGGTGGCGTATCTGTTGAGAGGCCAGACAAACGCATGGTTCCTGAAGAGGGGCAGCAGCCTTTTCAGTAGTTGCAGGGGCAACAGTCTGGATGATTGACTGATCTGGCCTTGTAACACTAACCAAAACGGCCTTGCTGTTGTGGTACTGCGAACGGCTGTAAGCAAGGGGAAACTACGACCATAATTTTACCCGAGGGCAAGCAGCTTTACTGTATGGTTAAGAGATGATGGCGTCCTCTTGGGTAAAATATTCCGGAGGTAAAATAGTCCCCCATTCGGATCTCCGGGCGAGGCGGGGGGGGGGGGGGGGGACTACTCAAAAGGATGTCGTTATCAGGAGAAAGAAAACTGGCGTTCTACGGATCGGAGCGTGGAATGTCAGATCCCTCAATCGGGCAGGTAGGTTAGAAAATTTAAAAAGGGAAATGGATAGGTTAAAGTTAGATATAGTGGGAATTAGTGAAGTTCGGTAGCATGAGGAACAAGACTTCTGGTCAGGTGACTACAGGGTTATAAACACAAAATCAAATAGGGGTAATGCAGGAGTAGGTTTAATAATGAATAGGAAAATAGAAATGCGGTTAAGCTACTACAAACAGCATAGTGAACGCATTATTGTGGCTAAGATAGATACGAAGCCCACGCCTACCACAGTAGTGCAAGTTTACATGCCAATAAGTTCTGCAGATAACGAAGATATTGAATAAATGTATGACGAAATAAAAGAAATTATTCAGGTAGTGAAGGGAGACGAAAATTTAATAGTCATGGGTGACTGGAATTCGTCAGTAGGAAAAGGAAGGGAAGGAAACATAGTAGGTGAATATGGATTGGGGGTAAGAAATGAAAGAGGAAGCCGTCTGGTAGAATTTTGCACAGAGCACAACTTAATCATAGCTAACACTTGGTTCAAGAATCATAAAAGAAGGTTGTATACATGGAAGAAGCCAGGAGATACTGACAGGTTTCAGATAGATTATATAATGGTAAGACAGAGATTTAGGAACCAGGTTTTAAATTGTAAGACAACTCCAGGGGAAGATGTGGATTCTGACCACAATCTATTGGTTATGAACTGTAGATTAAAACTGAAGAAACTACAAAAAGGTGGTAATTGAAGGAGATGGGACCTGGATAAACTGAATAAACCAGAGGTTGTACAGAGTTTCAGGGAGATCATAAAGGAACAATTGACAAGAATGGGAGAAAGAAATACAGTAGAAGAGGAATGGGAAGCATTCAGAGATGAACTAGTGAAGGCAGCAGAGGATCAAGTAGGTAAAAAGACGAGGGCTAGTAGAAATCCTTGGGTAACTGAAGAAATATTGAATTTAATTGATGAAAGGAGAAAATATAAAAATGCAGTAAACGAAGCACGCAAAAAGGAATACAAACGTCTCAAAATTGAGATTGACAGGAAGTGCAAAATGGCTAAGCGGGAATGGCTAGAGGATAAATGTAAGGATGTAGAGGCTTATCTCACTAGGGGTAAGATACATACTGCCTACAGGAAAATTAAAGAGACCTTTGGAGAAAAGAGAACATCTTGCATGAATATCAAGAGCTCAGATGGAAACCCAGTTCTAAGAAAAGAAGGGAAAGCAGAAAGATGGAAGGAGTATATATAGAGGATCTATATAAGGCCGATGTACTTGAGGACAATATTGTGGAATTGGAAGAGGATGTAGATGAAAATGAAATGGGAGATATGATACTGCGTGAAGAGTTTGACAGAGAACTGAAAGACCTGAGTCGAAACAAGGCCCCGGGAGTAGACAACATTCCATCAGAACAGCCTTGGGAGAGCCAGTCCTGACATAACTCTACCATCTGGTGACCAAGATGTATGAGACTGGCGAAATTCCCTCAGACTTCAAGAAGAATATAATAATTCCAATCCCAAAGAAAGCAGGTGTTGACAGATGTGAAAATTACCGAACTATCAGTTTAATAAGTCACGGCTGCAAAATACTAACAGGAATTCTTTACAGACGGATGGAAAAACTAGTAGGAGCCGCCCCCGGGGAAGATCAGATTGGATTCCGTAGAAATATCGGAACACGTGAGGCAATACAGACTCTACGACTTATCTTAGAACCTAGATTAAGGAAAGTCAAACCTACGTTTCTAGCATTTGTAGACTTAGAAAGCTTTTGACAATGTTGACTGGAATACTCTCTTTCAAATTCTGAAGGTGGCAGGGGTAAAATACGGAGAGCGAAAAGCCATTTACAATTTGTACAGAAACCAGATGGCAGTTTTAAGAGTCGAGGGGCATGAAAGGGAAGCAGTGGTTCTGAAGGAAGTGAGACAGGTTTGTAGCCTATCCCCGATGTTATTCAATCTGTATATTGAGCAAGCAGTGAAGGAAACAAAAGAAAAATTCGGAGTAGGTATTAAATCCACAGAGTAGAAATAAAAACTTTGAGATTCACCGATGACATTTTAATACTCTCAGAGACAGCAAAGGACTAAGAAGAGCAGTTGAACGGAATGGATAGTGTCTTGAAAGGAGGATATAAGATGAACATCAACAAAAGCAAAACGAGGATAATCGAATGTAGTCGAATTAAGTCGGGTGATGCTGAGGTAATTAGATTAGGAAATGAAACACTTAAAGTAGTAAAGGAGTTTTCCTATTTGTGGAGCGAAATAACTGATGATGGTCGAAGTAGAGAGGATATAAAATGTAGACTGGCAATGGTAAGGAAAGTGTTTCTGAAGAACAGAAATTTGTTAACGTCGAGTATAGATTTAAGTGTCTGTCAAACACTTCACGCAGTATCATATCTCCCATTTCATCTTCATCTACATCCTCTTCCATTTCCATTAATATTGTCCTCAAGTACATCGCCCTTGTATAGACCCTCTATATACTCCTTCCACCTTTCTGCTTTCCCTTCTTTGCTTAGAACTGGGTTTCCATCTGAGCCCTTGATATTCATACAAGTGGTTCTCTTTTCTCCAAAGGTCTCTTTAATTTTCCTGTAGGCAGTATCTATCTTACCCCCAGTGAGATAAGCCTCTACATCCTAACATTTATCCTCTAGCCATCCCTGCTTAGCCATTTTGCACTTCCTGTCGATCTCATTTTTGAGATTTTTTTTGCCTGCTTCATTTACTGCATTTTTATATTTTCTCCTTCTATCAATCAAATTCAACATATCTCCTGTTACCCATGAAATTCTACTAGCCCTCGTCTTTTTACCTACTTGATCCTCTGCTGCCTTCACTACTTCATCCCTCAAAGTTACCCATTCTCCTTCTGCTGTATTTCTTTCCCCATTCCTGCCATTTGTTCCCTTACGCTCTCCCTGAAACTCTGTACAACCTCTGGTTTAGTCAGTTTATCCAGGTCCCATCTCCTTATATTCCCACCTTTTTGCAGTTTCTTCAGTTTTAATCTACAGTTCATAACCAATATATTGTGGTCAGAGTCCACATCTTCCCCTGGAAATGTCTTACAATTTAAAACCTGGTTCCTAAAACTCTCTTTTACCCTTATATAATCTAACTGAAATCTACCAGTATCTCCAGGCTTGTTCCATGTATACAATCTTCTTTTATGATTCTTGAACCAAGTGTTAGTTATGATTAAGTTGTGTTCTGTAAAAAATTCTTCCAGGCAGCTTCCTCTTTCATTTCTTACCCCCAATCCATATTCACCTACTACGTTTCCATCTCTCCCTTTTCCTACTACCAAATTCCAGTCACCCATGACTATTAAATTTTCGTCTCCCTTCACTATCTGAATAATTTCTTTTATTTCGTCATACATTTTTTCAATTTATTCGTCATCTGCAGAGCTAGTTGGCATATAAACTTGTACTACTGTAGTAGGCGTGGGCTTCGTGTCTATCTTGGCCACAATAATGCGTTCACTATGCTGTTTGTAGTAGCTTAACCGCATTCCTACTTTTTTATTCATTATTAAACCTACTCCTGCATGACCCCTATTTGACTTTGTATTTATCACCCTGTATTCGCCTGACCAAAAGTCTTGTTCCTTCTGACACCGAACTTCACTAATTCCCACTATATCTAACTTTAACCTATCCATTTCCCTTTTTAAATTTTCTAACCTACCTGCCCGATTAAGGGATCTGACATTCCACGCTCCGATCTGTAGAACGCGTTTTCTTTCTCCTGATAACGACGTCCTCCTGAGTAGTCCCCGCCCGGAGATCCGAATGAGGGACTATTTTACCTCCGGAATATTTTACCCAAGAGGACGCCATCATCATTAACCATACAGTAAAGCTGCATGCCCTCGGGAAAAATTACGGCTGTAGTTTCCCCTTGCTTTCAACCGTTCGCAGTACCAGCACAGCAAGGCCGTTTTCGTTAATGTTACAAGGCCAGATCAGTCAATCATCCAGACTGTTGCCCTTGCAACTACTGAAAAGGCTGCTGCCCCTCTTCAGGAACCACGTGTTTGTCTGGCCTCTCAACAGATACCCCTCCGTTGTGGTTGCACCTACGGTACGGCTATCTGTATCACTGAGGCTCGCAAGCCTCCCCCACCAACGGCAAGTTCCAAGGTTCATGGGAGGGGGGGGGGGCAATAAATAAATAAAAGAAATAAGTTCAATGCACCGTGGGGGGAAAATAAAATTGACCCAGAAAATGTGTCACATACCTCACGACAGCCCGCCGCCCAGCTTTCGTCGTGCGCTACCTTAGAAAAGAAAATTGAGAATGCGCTAGGTGACGATCAGTTTGGCTTTAGGAAAAGTAAAGGGACGAGAGAGGCAATTCTGACGTTACGGCTAATAATGGAAGCAAGGCTAAAAAAAAATCAAGACACTTTCATAGGATTTGTCGACCTGGAAAAAGCGTTCGACAATATAAAATGGTGCAAGCTGTTCGAGATTCTGAAAAAAGTAGGGGTAGGCTATAGGGAGAGACGGGTCATATACAATATGTACAACAACCAAGAGGGAATAATAAGAGTGGAAGATCAAGAACGAAGTGCTCGTATTAAGAAGGGTGTAAGACAAGGCTGTAGCCTTTCGCTCCTACTCTTCGATCTGTACATCGAGGAAGCAATGATGGAAATAAAAGGAAGGTTCAGGAGTGGAATTAAAATACAAGGTGAAAGGATATCAATGATACGATACGCTGATGACATTGCTATCCTGAGTGAAAGGGAAGAAGAATTAAATGATCCGCTGAACGGAATGAACAGTCTAATGAGTACACAGTATGGTTTGAGAGTAAATCGGAGAAAGACGAAGGTAATGAGAAGTAGTAGAAATGAGAACAGCGAGAAACTTAACATCAGGATTGATGGTCACGAAGTCAATGAAGTTAAGGAATTCTGCTACCTAGGCAGTAAAATAACCAATGACGGACGGAGCAAGGAGGACATCAAAAGCAGACTCGCTATGGCAAAAAAGGCATTTCTGGCCAAGAGAAGTCTACTAATATCAAATACCGGCCTTAATTTGAGGAAGAAATTTCTGAGGATGTACGTCTGGAGTACAGCATTGTACGGTAGTGAAACATGGACTGTGGGAAAACCGAAACAGAAGAGAATCGAAGCATTTGAGATGTGGTGCTACAGACGAATGTTGAAAATTAGGTGGACTGATAAGGTAAGGAATGAGGTGGTTCTGCGCAGAATCGGAGAGGAAAGGAATATGTGGAAAACACTGATAAGGAGAAGGGACAGGATGATAGGACATCTGCCAAGACATGAGGGTATGACTTCCATGGTACTAGAGGAAGCTGTAGAGGGCAAAAACTATAGAGGAAGACAGAGATTGGAATACGTCAAGCAAATAATAGAGGACGTAGGTTGAAAGTGCTACTCTGAGATGAAGAGGTAAGCACAGGAAAGGAATTCGTGGCGGGCCGCATCAAACCAGTCAGTAGACTGATGACGAAAAAAAACCTTAGCAGATGCTATAAATTGGGCTGCCGGCCTAGTCCGCTCCCTTCCCTACGCAGGAGGGTGGGCCCACGAGGGGGAGTGAATGCGATAGGGCCGGAGTGGCCCGCGCCCGGCCAGAAGGCGCCCCCCTCCCCCCCCCCCCACCTCCCTCCATCAACCGGTCCTGGACAGGGATTGGGCATCTCGCCAGCAATCCCACGACGGCTCAGCGCCGGGGAGTTGGTCCCGAAGTTCCCACGGAGATCTCTTGCCTTTGACAGGTGCCACTTCTCACTCCTTTAGAAGGGAGCAAACATTCCATCTCTTTTGAATCGATTGCCCCCTGCTTGTCCTATCGTCGCAACTCTCCTTTTTTTTCTTCTCACTGTTTGTGCTTGTCGCCAAAGACGATACACAGACACTCCGATACGAGGAGAAATACTCCCCGCATCGTGTCACACAGTGGATGCAAAATAGAATTGACCTAGAAACTGTGTTATACCCCTTGGAGTACCAACGGCATTGCATTCCAGACGAGTAATATATAAGAAAACCACATGGCTTTAACATTATAGCTTGTTTAAGTGCAGTGCCGTGTAGCCTTAAAACTGTGCGTTTATTTTCTACGGTCATATCTCTCTTTTCAAAACGTTCTTGGTATGGACTCCAAATACTAAAACAACACTCCACAGTTAATAGAACAAATGATTTAATTAAAATGTTTCAAACTTCTCCCATCTGAAGTTCCATCACACTACATGTTTCTTCTTCTTAACTGTACGTTGTATCACCACAACATTCTCAGTAGTTTC
The DNA here is from genome assembly GCF_021461395.2 of Schistocerca americana. Taxonomy (NCBI): domain Eukaryota; kingdom Metazoa; phylum Arthropoda; class Insecta; order Orthoptera; family Acrididae; genus Schistocerca; species Schistocerca americana. The sequence goes on along the minus strand of NC_060122.1, from coordinate 25,617,292 downwards.
AGGTTCATATCTAGTATACAGGAGTAAGGAATGTTAACCTCCTCAACAAGCATGGATGTAGAGAGATGGTGTGTACTTGGATGGGTGCCGTGAGCTAGATTGGTACCGAACGGTCTTCAGACAAAGGCAGTTATGGCATTGGAATGAGAATAGCAGTCTATATCACTAGCGTTGTTCGGTTGTGCAAGTTTCAAACATGTATTATGCTGTTTCTGAATGGAAAATATCGAAGTCTATTGATTAAGTGGAACTCAACTCGCACTGTTCCGTCACGAGTCGTCCAATGTAGCTGGTATAGTGCCCTAATACTTCTGCTCAGTTCCATATTAAATTAGAGACGATGTTTCTGGGAGGATTGGCCAAAGATAGGGGAACAGTTACAAGAGGCATAGAGAGAGAGAGAAACCGCCTATGGTTTTGCTCAGGATCTTTAGCCAATAGGTTCAACGAAGGAGCAGAGCGTTTTAGAATAGAGGGTGGGGTGGTAGTTGTATACCCCCTTGGACGTAACAAAGTACTGAGGAGTGCACTGTAGCTTGCTGTCGAACGTTAAAGTGACTGTGTGTTTTTCCTGATATGTGTGAAGAACATGGTTGTTATTGATACTTTATGAATCTCATGTGCATGTAATACCCATATGTACGACAATTTATTTACAAGACTTCCACAGACACTAATTGTGAATGTGAGGAACACTCTCAGACTATACCAGTTTGTCCATCAAAATGAAAAATATCGTTTGTTCCTGTTCTTATGGAAACATAACTACTTTATTATCATCCTCATTTTTTTTAATAGCTGCTCACCTAGAGGACGTAGGTTGACGTTAGGTTCGGTTGTTCCACTCAGACCTTCTGTCATTCAACAGCTCATAACATAGATGTTTCAGACCTTAAAATTTGACCCAAAATGGTTCTTACTTCAACTAAAATTGATGTTCCTAAATAACAAGGATATTCTGTAGTTTTCTAGCAAACATAGAGGAAGTTTTGGATGTGTTATCGATTTTAAATGCAGTACATATGTACATTAGATGTGTGACAGGTTGAGACATGTATGGCAGAATGGCGGTGACGGGGGCGAGGGCGGGTTTGAGTGGAGCTGGTGGCGACTGGAGATAGCTGTGGAATAGTACTGTGCTTGTTGTGTAGGGCGTACTGTAGTGCCGCGTTCCTGGCCGTACAACAAAGTACCGAAGGTTTCTTTGGTGTACAGGGTGGCTGTTTTATCACCTTATACTTTGTCGCCCGTGTGTCAAAGAGAACGCTGAAGGGGGACGCTCTAGGATGATACCCTGGAAAATAAATAAAGACGCCGCCTCACCTATCGACAGACTGGTTGTTGTGTACATAGTTCCGCGTAGTCAGCGCGTACACAACTTTCCCACTAGAGCGCGCCCCGCTAAGCACAACAGCGCAGGCGCAGCGCTCGTCCGTCTCCGCACTACGACATGGCACTGCCACAAAGACGGACCAAATTCTGCTTCCGCCGATCCTCGTATTAATATGTAACGCAGCCAATGAGATTGCTGCTAACGTAGAACCTCTTCTCCTCGCGGATTACACTCGCGCAGTGATACCTGAACGTGCGAGGTATTATAACGAGTGTACAGACCTCCGATTAGTCATTCTGCATTTGTCTGCACCAGTCTGTATCAGTCTGCATTAGTCTGTACCAGTCTATAGTCAATTTTCAGTCTGTGCCTAGTAAGATTATCATATTCCTGTACATAGCCATGAAGAGAAATGTATAGACACTTCGTCAAGTATCAGAGATATGTGAGAATAAGATTAACGTACCAAGACCAAAGGAACTTCAAACTGTTCATTGTAAACAGCATCCAGAACCAAGTTATTTTTATGCTTGTTATTATTTTAATAAATGTGTGAAAATTAATCAAGTTCTGTTTAAAGTTGGTTACCGTCAATCTGCTACTCTAAGCGTGCAAGTGGCATTTCTATCGTCTGACCTAACGGCAGAACATAAACACGCCACGATAAGACCATGAGACATATTGCTGACACTCGCCTACTTCGTTAGAGCGACAAGTCAAATAATCTGATGGTGTGTGTACCGAAGGTCTTACAGTACGCACACCACACTGGTACAGGTGGATGAGGGCACATTGCTGCCAGTTTCGAACGCAGTCTGTGAACTAGCTCAGATGAGCCCCATACACCAAGGTGAGACCTCTGGAGCGAGCAGCAGAAGGACCAGCAGGTGATCTGTCAGGCTGCCATACATCATTATCGTCAATAACAACAAGTCGGCAGTATCCAGGCCCACTGTCTTTGTCCTGCAAACATGTACATGTCTGAGACCCACCGTAGCTGCAGGCTTGCTCATCGGAAAAAGTGGAGCGGTGCGGATTTCGGACAGTTTCCCGCCAATTTCGAGTGGGATTTTGGAGTAGTGCACATAGTATGGTGGACATATACTCGCAATTGGAAAAGGTGGGCATAGGAACGGTGGAAAGTAGGGGGAGGGGCTGAGGGAGTGTGATGTACGACAAAACTTGTGGTAAGGTCTTATAGGACCAAACTACGTAGGTCGTCGGTCCCTAAGCCTACATACTATTTAATCTAATTTAAACTAACTTACGCTATAGACAACACACACACCCGTGCCCGAGGGAGGACTCGAACCTCCGACGGGAGGAGCCGCACGGACCGTGACAAGGCGCCACAGTAGGCGGAGGGGCTGAGGCAGTTGTAGGACAATCCAGCAGGATTACACCCTTATAAATAAATAAATACCTTACACCCTTTCTCTCCAGCTGTTCAGCATGGACTGAGACTTTTTTCCACCAGTTCACGAGTGGGGAAGGTGAGGGAAGATGGACAGGGGAGGGGAGGGGAGAGAACACCTTGGTCTACAGGTTTGGGTTGTGGATGTTACAGCAAGAAGTAACCACTTGAGAGAGAGCAGAGGTGTTTTCCCGCGTGTCGAATATCAAAGGAAGCCGACTCCCAGTCCACAATCGCCGGACCTTGAGCTGGGAACCGCCTTTCCCCATTGGTGTTCTCCGACTGGGCTGCTGTGCTCGTGGTGTATCTTGGCGGCTGAATAGCGAACTAACCTGTATGCTGGTTGAGCGGCGACAGTTGGGGACGGTCAGCGATGAGTTCTCAAACATCGGTGCATAGGAGACCTTGGATATGTTAAGCACTACGATCTATTTGTGCCGGAGATTTAATTATTTGATTTGCTAAATGAATTTCTGATTGTCAAATGTTGAAGACTTCATGTATACCTTACTACAAAGAAGGAAACAATGGAAACTCCAGGTAGCAATATCAATAATCTGGGAAAGGCAGATTGTCACTTACCACAAAGAAGACACGTCAAGTTGCGGAAGGGCCAGAGATGATTATTTTGCCGGTCGTGTGTGTGCCATTGAGAGTCGCCACTTGCTTGTGTTCCACCAGCGCCACTGGCGGCGGCGCTGAGGATAAAGATATCGACTTCGCCTCTGCCAATTGCCGGCCGAGTACAATCCGCCAATGAGCGGACGACAACGGACACAATTCTACTCGGAAGACAGAAGAGCAGCTGTCTCCCACTTGGCTATAGATCATCGTCCAGGGCTCACTTAGACAGGGAACGTCCTTTAGTGAACTCTTTGAAGTGAACAGAATTTGCTATGTACTATGAAGTTTACCTACGATTATTTGCACTTAGCTAATGTGGGACTTTTTTGTGTTATATTACATGCAGTGTTTCAGACCTCAATACCGGACAAGTCACAAAGATGATAAGTAAACGTTTTTGAGTCATTTGTGTGACTTTGTTACTAGTTTGTTGAAGCATTGTAGAACCTTCTTTCTCCGGTCCAGTTACCTGACCCTGAGGCACAGCTATGCACAGCTATGTAATAGTGGTAGAGAGAAATCGTCTGGGCGGTGTACTGCACCAGAAGCCGTTTCACGAACTCACAAATTCGGCCGCCGCAGCCCTTACAAAACTTGTGATGAGGGTTCACAAAACTGGTGACGAGGTGGCGGTTTTCCAAGACAGAGACAGTGACGACAATGGCTGGCGTGCCTTTAGCTTCGAATATAAAGTGCCCTTATTTGCCTTGTTTGTCCTAATCCAACACTGCGCATTAGTAAACTTTTCGTTCTAGTTGTGGGGCACGTCGTGTCCACCACACCCTTTTGCTTTTGTGTCTTCATTGTTGTCTAATTAGTTACAAATGTTTCACAATATTGTGGGACTTAACTAAGCTTACACACTACTTAACCTAAATTATCCTAAGGACAAACACACACACTCATGCCCGAGGGCGGACTCGAACCTCCGCTGGGATCAGCCACACAGCCTATGACTGCAGCGCCCCGGCCCCCTCTGCTAATCCCGCGGCAAGTAGTTACAATGTCAACCCCACCAGCTACTTTGCCATAATTTATACTTTACTATCCGGTGACGTACCCGTCATCTACACCTGCACGGACTCCAGCTCTAAATCCACTGAATCCGCTTATTGTATGTATTCCTACACAATCATTGCCTAACGTGGATGTACAATCGCCGCAAGATCGTTAGAAGTTCCTTTGATTTCAGATGCTGTCACTTCTCAAGCTGGCTGAATGACACAATTCGTCAAAGGTCAAGGGGCAGCTCAAATAGTAGACAGCGCGTCGGCAGTATTGGGACAAGGGGGGGGGGGGGCACCATCCCAAAGTCCCGTTATCCAATATGGCGGCGATGAAGTCATCCAAGGTGGCGGCGATGACGTCATCCAAGATTGCGGCCGTGACGTCATTCAAGATGGCGGATTTTGGATGGTAAGTGCCACACCTACCTCCCCCAGAAAAATGGCGCTCAGTTCAAATTGCAACAGGATAATGCATCACACCAAGAAAAATGGCGGCAAAAAGGTACTTGTCTTTATTATTTAACCAGTTTCAAGCATGTGTGTTTTCCACGAGCTCTAGAGCCCAACTGGCTTCGTTATATCGTCGCCACCAGAGAGCGCCACTGTGACGTCCTCCAAGATGGCGGATTTTGGTTGGAAGTTTGAATTTCGACTGGCAGAAGGACAATTGTGCCACCGCCCTTCACCCCCCCCCCCCCCCCCCCCCAGGAAATGAAGGGAAGTTCAAATTCCAACATGATTATGCGTCACACCCCAGTTAGCTCTACTAAGAAAATAGTGGGAAAAATGGACTTGTCTTTATTAGTTAACGAATTTCAAGCAGGTGTGTTAGCCACTGAGTCTGGCCTCCAACTGGCTTAGTTCATATGGTCAACACCAGACGACGCCACCGCGAAGTCGCGTGATGGTGCTAGATCACCTGCTCTCTCTCTCGTGCACGTGCGTTATAACCAGACACGCTTCGCACCACCGGCCCGATGGCATCCAACATCATGCGTCACACACCCTCGGCCACCACCTCCATTCACACACCGGACATAGTCATCTATAAGTATGCTAACACCCACATCGTGCATCTAACCTATCAATCATCTAAGTACTTAATTAAAATTCAATTTTAATTATATAAAATAATTAAATTTACAATTTCAATATTCAATGAACAAATGAGAAGTTAAACATTTTCCCACTACCAGCGTGGTGTTCATTCGTGATCTAGCACCCCCCCCCCCCCCAACCCTAGAATGCAGATTTCATATTGGCCACCTGACTCGACTCAGTATAGGTATTTAACTATCTAGTTTCAACTAATTTTCAAGGTACTGACCGCCACCTCTTCCTACGAACTGGCGCCGAGTTTGAATTCTGCCAGTAAACAAAGCTCACTTGCGTTTTCGCTACCAACGTAATAAACATTGCTGCAAACGAAGCTCACTACCACCACTAACCTAAGTCGCCAGACCGCCACCTCTTCCTAGGGGCGGGTGGTAAAAGGACATGCACTGCGCTGATGGAGAGAGGAAGGAGTGTACTTTATTTATCTGGGAGCAATTTATTTATGGATGGAGCAAATGTATCACAGAACACACGCTCAGACATGCCCCACAGCATACAGACAGGCAAACTACTCCTACATAACTCATGTATAAATCTCTACACACAGTCTTGCTAATTGTAAACCGTCAAAAATAACACATTGCACAACTTACAGACATGCAAACCACTCACAAACAATGCAGGGCATTTACGTCCAGATAGCCAAACAACTCCTAGACTCTCAAAATAATTATCATCTAAAAGACTCTCCTTGCTAATCGTCAACTGTCGAAATTATACACCAGCCTTTATCTAAACGATTAGAGGCAGCACAACGGCCAATTGTATTCACCTCTGAGTCCATAGCCCAACTGACTTAGTTCATATCGATGCCACTAGAGGACGCTGTAGTGACACAAGTAATCTAAGATGGCGCCTCCTAGTGTGTTCACCACGAGCTCCAGACCCCAACTGGCCCTCAGAGGACGCCACAGTGACACCAACTGATGACGCAAGAACAGTTATCCATGATGGCGGCAAGACGTGTTTTCTCCATGAGGTCTGGTACCCAGTACCACCAGTAGAGGACGCTATTGCCCCTTTCGTGACGTAAACCAAGAGGTGAAGGAAAACGACTCAGCCTGCTCTGGGCTGCAAGAGAGAGTAATGATTGACAGCACTCTATTTATTTTGAAACAACTTATTTAACGATAAAGTATATCTATCACACTACCACAAAACACCCACCAAGACGTGCTCGGGGTCATATTGCAAAGCCCATAGACAAGCTACCAACTCGTAATTTCAGTACACAATAGCAAAATGCTCCTAAAAAATACAGCACATTGATGTGTAGACACGCTAAGTACTCGTAAACTGTCCAAATACCGCATATCACAGCCTACAGACCTGCTCGCAAAATAATGCAATCAATGCGCCCAAGGACAGTCCACCGCCCCCTGCCCAAGCAGAGTACACAGGAGGTGGCGATAAATACGCATCAGTCAACCGTCAAACCACGCGCAGGGCCCCGACCGCGTTCCACAAGCGGCGCCATCTCATTCATACTTCATTTCTGATAAATTGCTATCCCAATACGTATTCACCTAGACGCTTATCGTAAGGGAGCGAAGACATATTTACAGAGCGCAAACGCTACAATCTCTTCTGCGCCCATTTGTGTTTTACGCGCCCGTCAGCTGTCAAAGCACACACAGACGCTCCGTCACAGCCCCAAGTCGCGGCCGCGATCGCAGGTGAAAGTCTGCTCTATGCAGTCTCCGTTATACTGTCTTAGCATTCCAAAGCGCGTTCACGCCAGTCTCATATTCGAGTCATCTCCAGACGCCACTGGTCTTTCCCATTGAAGGCAGAATAGCACACAGCGTGTTCACACACGCATTCAACAGCGCGTACACGCTCCAGTTTGACTGACACATCGCCATCTAAAACATTCTCAATGTTATTCTTACGTCACATGGCTTTGTGAGAAAAAAGAATATCAGTCAAGTCCAGCTGTCCGTAATTTTTATAGTGCCCCAGAAATAGTTAACGCTCGCTTTCTTCTTGTCTCAGCTTGTATGCGCCAAAATTCCTGCCCTAACAGAACCTGTTTACCAAAATATCGCCTAATCCAGTCTTCCTTTAGGACATAACGTGATAGCCGTCCTGCTCGCAACATACGTAAATGTTCTCACCGCTTCTATATCCCACCACAATCAACCGAGCATTCTCAGTAGCTCTTGTCGAATTTACCAGTCGAATTACCAACGCCTTTGGTATCGATGCAACATCCACCTTTTCTTTCTGGGGCATTCTGTCGTTATTTGGCAAAGATTGCTAAATTGCACCGACAATTCCCTCAATCTATACACCCCCAAACTGTCCTTTCCTTCTACAGACGCTACATACAGTGGTAATAAACTATTTTACACTGATCGCCATTTTGCACAGACAACTAAACATCGCAAAGTTGTGTACAGACCATCAAATGCAAACGATACTCGCTAGAATATTGTACCGTCAAACCTATCTCCAACCAGGGAATATATCACCGAGTACCGTCAATTTTCCCTGTACTTCTCGATATGAAGAACACGGTACTAGCCTCGCGATCGCTAACACAATATATTGTACAACATATACACTGTAAATTATTTCTCCACAAACACCCAACCTTAACGAGGTGCAGCATGCTGTAAGCCATTGAGTAACTAGAAACAAGTAGAATAAACTGATATTCGCACTCTCGAATACCGAAGTCGGTCATCTAACAGATTCGAGATGATCATTATTCATTACAAACCAACTATGTTCTTTCCCACGCCTAGAGAACAGGTAAACGTATGTCCATCACACCACAATCGATCTCCCCTCAACTAAATAAAGGCACCAAATGTCCAGAAGCAGTCGACCGAACAATTTACATGGGAGAGAATAACGCTTCACCGCAAACGTACCATCTTCTCAAAGTTACACTTGATCACGAAAGCCGCTCAGCACATACTATGTATTAGTTCGCTATTCGTTCGTCTAGAAGATGGTAAAGTTAACTCTAATACATTCCTGCACTCCAATAGGCCTCTTCATTCGGAAGACTGGTGCCATTAACACAAGAACCCGAAACAATACCACCACAGACTTTGCACAGACAGACACATTTCAGAAAACCCCTCACATATATCTTCTATCATTATACTTACAATTAAATCTTACGATCGCGGTCTCAAGTGAAGGGTATTCGGCAGTGACCGAAGTACTGGAAATACATCCTGCTGTCAGCAGAGGCTCTGGAGATAGAAATATCACTACCATTCTTATGACATGACACACTCTTGCCTTCGCTATCACAGTACCCAAAGTCAAATCTACACCCTTCCTACAGCAGCACATAGACATTTCCTTTACCCAGACAGATATACTTTATAAACCTAATGCTCAAATGCGAACATATCACACACCAGGCACTAATACTAAATATAATATTACATCATCAATTACTGGATGCATACGACACCAAATAATACAGACCGAAAACCAACGATGTGTGTGCATGTCTGTTACGTTCATCCTGCGAGTCATACCACCGCGTCATAGACGTAATCGAGCACATGTTAAACAAAAAATCTCGATTCCAACAACTACTGCATGTCACTCTCATAAGCGCTCCTCGTTCTACAGGTATGCACCAGTATCCATGTTAAAATTTATATACTTGCCTCATAAATCTAGGTACGACATTACCTCTGAATGAGGTCGTTTCTTGTCCAGACAAATACCGAGCCAGTAATAGTGGGAATGTGTATTATCAGACCAACACGTAGCCCACGATGCAACCTCGTGACAAAATCAGTGAATTTTGAAAGTCATTCGGATAAGGAACGTGGTATGTGGCCGTTATTTGCAACTCCCTTACTCCAGTAGCTATTTATCCAGTATATGTAGCGTATTCTCACCCGATACCATGTCAGAGTTTCCGTTATACAGGGTGTTACAAAAAGGTACGGCCAAACTTCCAGGAAACATTCCTCACACACAAAGAAAGAAAATATGTTATGTGGACATGCGTCCGTAAACGCTTACTTTCCATGTTAGAGCTCATTTTATTACTTCTCTTCAAATCACATTAATCATGGAATGGAAACACACAGCAACAGAACGTACCAGCGTGACTTCAAACACTTTGTTACAGGAAATGTTCAAAATGTCCTCCGTTAGCGAGGATACATGCATCCACCCTCCGTCGCATGGAATCCCTGATGCGCTGATGCAGCCCTGGAGAATGGCGTATTGTATCACAGCCGTCCACAATACGAGCACGAAGAGTCTCTACATTTGGTACCAGGGTTGCGTAGACAAGAGGTTTGAAATGCCCCCATAAATGAAAGTCAATAGGGTTGAGGTCAGGAGAGCGTGTAGGCCATGGAATTGGTCCGCCTCTACCAATCCATCGGTCAGCGAATCTGTTGTTGAGAAGCGTACGAACACTTCGACTGAAATGTGCTGGAGCTCCATCGTGCACGAACCACATGTTGTGTCGTACTTGTAAAGGCACGTGTTCTAGCAGCACAGGTAGAGTATCCCGTATGAAATCGTGATAACGTGCTACATTGAGCCTAGGTGGAAGAACATGGGCCCAATCAAAACATCACCAACAATGCCTGCCCAAACGTTCACAGAAAATCTGTGTTTATGTGATTGCACAATTGCGTGCGGATTCTCCTCAGCCCACACATGTTGATTGTGAAAATTTACAGTTGGATCACGTTGGAATGAAGCCTCATCCGTAAAGAGAACATTTGCACTGAAATGAGGACTGACACATTGTTGGATGAACCATTCGCAGAAGTGTACCCGTGGAGGCCAATCAGCTGCTGATAGTGCCTGCACACGCTGTACATGGTACGGAAACAACTGGTTCTCCCGTAGCACTCTCCATACATTGACGTGGTCAGCGTTACCTTGTACAGCAGCAACTTCTCTGACGCTGACATTAGGGTTATCGTCAACTGCACGAAGAATTGCCTCGTCCATTGCAGGTGTCCTCGTCGTTCTAGGTCTTCCCCAGTCGCGAGTCATAGACTGGAATGTTCCGTGCTCCATAAAACGCCGATCAATTGCTTCGAACGTCTTCCTGTCGGGACACGTTCGTTCTGGAAATCTGTCTCGATACAAACGTACCGCACCACGGCTATTACCGAGCGAGGTGGCGCAGTGGTTAGCACACTGGACTCGCATTCGGGAGGACGACGGTTCAATCCCGTCTCCGGCCATCCTGATTTAGGTTTTCCGTGATTTCCCTAAATTGTTTCAGGCAAATGCCGGGATGGTTCCTTTGAAAGGCCACGGCCGATTTCCTTCCCCATCCTTCCCTAACCCGAGCTTGCGCTCCGTCTCTAATGACCTCGTTGTCGACGGGACGTTAACCACCACTAACCTAACCTAACCTAACCACGGCTATTGCCCCGTGCTAATCCATACATCAAATGGGCATCTGCCAACTCCGCATTTCTAAACATTGCACTGACTGCAAAACCACGTTCGTGATGAACACTAACCTGATGATGCTACGTACTGATGTGCTTGATGCTAGTACTGTAGAGCAATGAGTCGCATGTCAACACAAGCACCGAAGTCAACATTACCTTCCTTCAGTTGGGCCAACTGGCGGTGAATCGAGGAAGTACAGTACATACTGTCGAAACTCAAATGAGCTCTAACATGGAAATTAAGCGTTTCCGGACGCATGTCCACATAACATCTTTTCTTTATTTGTGTGTGAGGAATGTTTCCTGAAAGTTTGGCCGTACCTTTTTGTAACACCCTGTATATCCACTGTGTTAAAGGCGATGACTGACTGAGAAGGATCACAGCCACAAGCGAATCATATCTCTAAAGGAGTCAACTTTCTCGAACCTATCTGCTACAGTAAAAATCCAACATAGTCTTAGTTAGTCCCTACACACCTTGCAACTGCTTCCATTTCTGCAGCTTTGAGCATGTGATCATTCCACTTTAAGTCGGAACTGAGCAGAAGTTGGACAAAGCCATATACACCACCTTCTGCAACCTGTCTAGAAACGAAGCGAACTGAGTTAGTGCGACAGGGCCGTGTTTTGGACATTCGGTGGAAATCCGCGCATTGTGGCGCGTTCCCGGATTACATACAAGTACTACAGATCCACGTCCATTCAGATCTATCAGCACAACATTCTATCATTGTTATTCTCTACCCCGCAACAGAGAAAAATTAACAACTACAGAAGATAACTTCATCTCATATAGAACTCACAAAGACGCCATTACTCGCGCGATGACACAAAGCTGTATTGGGGGTATAACGCGGAGAGAGAGAGAGAGAGAGAGAGAGAGAGAGAGAGAGAGAGAAAGAGGGAGAGAGAGAGAGAGAGAGAGAGATTTCGCACTGCTTCCCAGAATAGCACAGTGTGCAGCCCTCAAAGCATTCCTAACAGAATACCTCGTTCCTCACTGAATATACCTGTCAAACTGCTGGTACTACTGCTTCCCGTGTCGAACAAACCTATTAAATACGCACTTATTGATACACTGCAGAGGGTTGTTTAAAGTTTCATCACCTCTACTCTAGTAGAATGATCGTATGCCCCGTACTATACTGTAAATCGCAAGAAACGCACCCTGTGGTCCTGCTTAGTTGTTTGAAACACTGTTTTCTAACACACTTTGTACGCTACCAAAGATTTCTTTTTCCTGCCACGACTTTATGGCCTGCACCATGTTCTAAACTGACGTTAAGAAGTTCTGATCCACGGGCTTTCGCAGGAAACTAGACGTTGCACAGTGTAAATCATGTTCTTAGGGCTGATACCATAATATGACACACACTGGATCATTTTAAACAAAAGACAGCTACAACATAAGAAAACCGGAAGCGTTTGCTCACGTTATGTAGATTCTACAAATTACATTCCAAATGTGATTCACAAGCTGTGCATTTACACTCACCTCTCACACTAACAACTCTACGCTCCGTTTAGACTCATTCATCATACTGCATTCATGTATGTGACCACCGTTCCGGTGCTAACCACCCCAGAAGGTACAGCCCAGCCGCCAAAACTCTCCATACAACTCAAACAAGCATTGTCACTCAATCATTATTTCGTAACAAACAGCATGTCAGCGGACGAGTGGGATGGAAAAGACACCACCGATATACTCTAATAATAAGCATCATAGTTGATAATGTGAACAATTTTAACAGCCGGCCGGAGTGGCCGAGCGGTTCTAGGCGCTACAGTCTGGAACTGCGCGACCGTACGGTCGCAGGTACGAATCCTGCCTCGGGCATGGATGTGTGTGATGTCCTTATGTTAGATAGGTTTAAGTAGTTCTAAGTTCTAGGGGACTGATGACCTTAGAAGTTAAGTCCCATAGTGCTCGGAGCCATCTGAACCAATTTTAACACTTTTACGCTAATTTCAACACGGACCATTGATGTGACAGCATGGCCCCCAGTTTCATTATCACAGCTAAACCGCCTCTCTCACATCACTTTGCGAGTATAATTGCGAATGTGGATACATTACTGTGCAGTACGTCCATTCATTGTTAATTCTCGAACACATAGATGATCAAAGTACATCAGACAACCCTCTACATATTTCTAACACATCGAGCATTATGTTTAATTTACGATCTATCTCACAGCGTATGGGAGTCACAGAGCATTCTCCTCGTCTTAGGGTAAAAGACTAAACTCACACAGTCTTGACCAACACACCCTGCACCACTGTTAGAGAATTAATCTCCAAGCGATCAGAAGAAGAGTGCCACGCTGCATGCCTCGTGAATGAATACAGCTTTCCAAGTCCTAACCCATCCAGGTGCATGAGATTTCTCGAAATGTTACCATGTCGACGAGCTTAGCATTCCTTATCGATGTATAGTAACAAATTTCAAAGTGTCGTAATGTAATAGCATACAGTTAAGAAGAACAAGGAAACACTTATTTTTATACACGATGGAGTTCGAGACGAATTGAGTTGGACACATTTTTACCTAAATCAACCAATCTATCAACTCTAAATTGTTGTTCTAGAGTCTAGGATCTGTACCTGGAAGGTATTGGTAAGATAGAGAACATAAACACACACACACCTAAGACGACAACGTTCTGCACTTAAAAATGGGCTATAATGTTAGATGGAATACCTTTCCCTTTTTCACAGTTTCTCAACCATGAACTACCTTAACGAATCATAAAATATTTGCTTTGCATGATACAAGCACAACATAGCTTTGCAGAGACGTATAGTGTCCACTATTCACATCCGATCACAGTTCTGTATAAGGCCTACAGAAAATGATAGTTAGTAGCGGGGGATACCTCCTACAAGGAAACAGATGAAAGCACAGCAGCTGAGTCTGACATGTGAAAATTACAAGTCATTCAATCACTAACTCTGTAAACAGCGTATCAGTCGGGCAAATGTGTACACAGGGATTGCAGCGCATCACAAGCTCTTACCGCTAAGTTAGTCATGACCCTGAAGTCGCGATTTTAAACCCAAGATGCGACAGGAACTCTTTTAGAGGAGTGTGTCAACTTTCCTCACACATGAGATGGAAGTCCTCTGATGACAGACGGGTTTACAGTTACACGAGCCACTATTTGCAAAGAATTTCACGGCAATTGTTAGATAATTCTCTCGATCTCTTCTCCTTCTTGTATATTTTCATACTCGTAATCTACTAGAGACTTGTACAAATAACTACCCCAGCCGTCGAATTTTGCTCCGTCTCATGTACGAAGATTTCTAGATTCCGAACACGAGACAGATAGTAATTTACTGTGTGTGCTAATTTAATATGCGACATTTTTCCGAAGCTATCGAAATTTGCCTGATATATTCAAATGGTTAATGAAGCAGCTGCGTACTACCTAGATAGCTCTTGATGACTTTGTAGACTCAGTACGCCGTTCGGAAAAAAAAGGAACCACCGAGCATCAAAGAACTTTATAGGAACTGATGACTGGAACTGGCAGAGTGATGTAACAGCCAGCTACCCAAGACACCGGCGGGCAACAAGCAAGCGGGCAACACAACACAACCCAGCACTGGCTGACGTCACTCACCGGCCAGCGCGGCGCCGCTGCGGACCCGGGCAGGTGGGACGCTGCACTCACCTGCAACACAACACAAGGGGCCGGCGTCAGAGTATTTACTAGCGACCAAGAGTGTGGGATTTTAATACGGATTACATTCAAACAAAGGTTGGGACAGGCAGTATCACAGCTCGGAAGGCTGAAACTGGATGAGACTGGTTATAAAACACTGAGATGTGTCCACTGCATCGCTCGTCAGAGCCATTTATCTCTAAAACTCCACATTTCTCCACAGTCGGTGTCGCAATGCTACAAAATCTGGAGACTGCACTGGGACGAGTCGCTGAAGAAGCAGTCGTGGCCGACGCGCCGTCACAGCTAGCAAGAGTCACAAAATGACGCATTATTTGCCAGAAAGCTAATCACGTGCTTGAAGCCATCAATACATGGAGCCAGTGGTAGGGCACTACAGTGTAATTATTCAGTACAGATAATGGTACAACCATGTGACTGACATCGGAAAGTTACAGACATGTTAAAAAAAATCATTAAATTGATTCCTAAGCCAATTTTGGAACCCATAATTTCATTTAAGGTGCGTAAAGTTTCTTGTATTCTCTTGCGCAGTAATTTTACTTTCGCGCGTAATGAAAACTCTACCGAGGTCCAGGATGTTGTATCTCTTCTTCCTCGACTGTGACGTCTGGAAATTGAAATAATGAACGTTTCTCTCATCATCGCTCAATGAGAGGGACCAACATTTATTTTCTTTGATTTGAAATTGTATTCCTGCTGATAATACAGCTACGATGCATTATAGTCGTCTTTATCATTTGTGTAATGCAATAACGTTTGTTTATCATTCAGAAATGACTTTTGGTTTAGCAGCTTCACTGATGCTCATGAAACTAGCTCAGTTACAGTAATGTAGAATTCGTAAGAATGCAGCTAATAACAGATATTAATAAATAAGTTGCTATAGTGCAATATAAAGTAATGTATTGTCTCAGTAACTATCTTAAGCATGAAACATTCATGTTCAAGGCCCAGCAAATTTTATATTCTATAAAAGAAAAAATTAAAGTATTTTTATTTAGTTTTATTTCTCGTTAAGGAGTTTTAGCATTTCTTTGGACAAATACCACGATTTTAGACATCAGCGTAAAGTAGGCATCGTATGTTTAAATGATTCGACCCAAGTGTCTGCCATAAGACATACCAATGTTCTCGTGGATTACGGCAGACAGCAGGTACGTCTGTTATACACACATACTGCACAGATATTTTGGAGTTACATTCATGAGTTTCTTTTCTATATCTTAAACCCCCCCCCCCCCCCCCCCCCCATGAACCATGGACCTCGCCGCTGGTAGGGAGGCTTGCGTGCCTCAGCGATACAGATGGCAGTGCCGTAGGTTCAACCACAACGGAGGGGTATCTGTTGAGAGCCCAGACAAACGTGTGGTTCCTGAAGAGGGGCAGCAGCCTTTCCAGTAGTTGCAGGGGCAACAGTCAGGGCGATTGACTGATCTGGCCTTGTAACACTAACCAAAACGGCCTTGCTGTGCTGGTACTGCGAACAGCTGACAGCAAGGGGAAACTAGAACCGTAATTTTTCCCGAGGACATGCAGCTTTACTGTATGGTTAAATGATGATGGTGTGCTCTTGGGTAAAATATTCCGGAGGTAAAATAGTCCCCCATTTGATTTTCCGGGAGGGGACTACTCAGGAGGACGTTGTTATCAGGAGAAAGAAAACTGGCGTTCTACGGATCGGAGCGTAGAATGTCACATCCCTTAATCGGGCAGGCAGGATAGAAAATTTAAAAAGGGAAGTGGATAGGTTAAAGTGAAATATAGTGGGAATTAGTGAAGTTCGGTGGCAGGAGGAACAAGACTTCTGGTCCGGTGACTACAGGGCTATATACACAAAAAAAAAATAGGGGTAATGCAGGAGTAGGTTTAATAATGAATAGGAAAATAGGAATGCGGGTAAGCTACTACAAACAGCACAGTGAATACACTATTATGGTTAAGACAGATACGAAGCCCAAGCCTACCCCAGTAGAATAAGTTTATATGCCAACTAGCACCGCAGATGACGAAGAGATTGATGAAATGTATGATGAGGTAACATAAATTATTCAGATAGTGAACGGAGACGAAAATTCAATTGGCATGGGTGACTGGAATTCGATAGTAGGAAAAGGAAGAGAAGGAAACGTAGCAGATGAATATTGAATGGGATTAAGGGATGAAAGAGGTAGCCGAATGGTAGAATTTTGCACAGAGCATAACTTAATCATAACACTTGGCTCAAGAATCATAAAAGAAGATTGTATACACGGAAGAAGCCTGGAGATGCTGGAACGTCTCAGACAGATTATATAATGGTGAAGCAGAGATTCAGGAACCAGGTTTTAAATTGTAAGACATTTCCAGGGGAGTTGTGGACTCTGACCACAATCTATTGGTTATGAACTGTAGATTAAAACTGAAGAAACTGCAAAAAGGTGGGAATTTGAGGAGATGGGACTTGAATAAACTGAAAGAACCAGAGGTTGTAGAGAGCTTCAGGGAGAGCATTAGGGAATGATTGACAAGAATGGGGGAAACAAATACAGTAGAAGAAGAATGGGTAGCTTTAAGAGATGAAATAGTGAAGGTAATAGGGAATCAAGTAGGTAAAAAGACGAGGGCTAGTAGAAATCCTTGGGTAACAGGAGAGATAATGAATTTAACTGATGGAAGGAGAAAATATAAAAATGCAGTAAATGAAGCAGCCAAAAATGAATAGAAACGTCTCAAAAATGAGATCGACAGGAAGTACAAAATGGGTAAGCCGGGATGGGCACAGAACACTCACTAGAGGTAAGATAGATACAGTCTACAGGAAAATTAAAGAGACCTTTGGAGATAAGAGAACAACTTGCATGAATATCAAGAGCTCAGATGGAAACCCAGTTCTAAGCAAAGAAGGGAGAGCAGAGAGGTGGAAGGAGTATATAGAGGCTCTATACAAGGGCGATGTTCTTGAGGACAATATTCTAAATATGGAAGAGAATGTAAAAGAAGATGAAATGGGAGATACGATACTGCGTGAAGTTTGACAGAGCACTGAAAGACCTAAGTCGAAACAAGGCCCCAGGAGTAGACAACATTCCATTAGAACTACTGACAGCCTTGGGAGAACCAGGCCTAACAAAACTTTACCATCTACTTAGCAAGATGAATAAGACAGACGAAATACACTCAGACTTCAAGAAGAACACAATAATTGCAATCCCAAAGAAAACAGGTGTTGACAGATGTGAAAATTATCAAACTACCAGTTTAATAAGTCACGGTTGCAAAATACTAACACGAATTCTTTACATACGAATGGAAAAACTGGTAGAAGCCGACCTGGGAAAAATCAGTTTGGATTCCATAGAAATGTTGGAACACGTGAGATAATACTGACCCTACGTCTTATCTTAGAAAACAGATTAATGGAAAGCAAACATACGTTTCTATCATTTGTAGACGTAGAGAAAGCTTTTGACAATGTTGACTGGAATACTCTCTTTCAAATTCTGAAGGTGACAGGGGTAAAATACAGGGAGCGAAAGGCTATTTACAATTTGTACAGAAACCAGATGGCAGTTATAAGAGTCGAGGGGCATGAAAGGGAAGCAGTGGTTGGGAAGGGAGTGAGACAGGGTTGTAGCCTATCCCCGCTGTTATTGAATCTGTATATTGAGCAAGCAGTAAAGGAAACGAAAGAAAAATTCGGAGAAGAAAGAGATAAAAACTTTGAGGTTCATCGATGCCATTGTAAATCTGTCAGATACAGCAAAGGACCTGGAAGAGCAGTTGAACGGAATGGACAGTGTCTTGAAAGGAGGGTATAAGATGAACATCAACAGAAGCAAAACGAGGATAATGGAATGTAGTCAAATTAAATCGGGTGATGCTGCCGGATTCAGCTTAGGGATTGAAAAGGTTAAAGTTTTGCTATTTGGGGAGCAAAATAACTGAGGATGGTCGAAGTAGAGAGCATATAAAATGTAGACTGGCAATGGCAAGGGAAGCGTTTGTGAAGAAGAAAAATTTGTTAACATCGAGTATAGATTTAAGCGTCAGGAAGTCGTTTCTGAAAGTATTTGTATGGAGTGTAGCCATGTATGGAAGTGGAACGTGGACGGTAAATAGTTTGGACAAGAAGAGAATAGAAGCTTTCGAAATGTGGTGCTACAGAAGAATGCTGAAGATTAGAAGGGTAGATCACATAACTAATAAGGAGGTATTGAATAGAATTGGAGAGAAGAGAAATTTGTGGCACAACTTGACTAAGAGAAGGGATCAGTTGGTGAGACATATTCTGAAGCATCAAGGGATCACGAATTTAGTATTGGAGGGCAGTGTGGAGGGTAAAAATCGTAGAGGGAGACCAAGAGATGAATACAGTAAACAGATTCAGAAGGATGTAGGTTGCAGTAGGTACTGGGAGATGAAGAAGCTTGCACAGGATAGAGTAGCATGGAGAGATGCATCAAACCAGTCTCAGGACTGAAGACCACATCAACAACAACGTATAATTAAAATTGAATTGTAATTAAGTACTTAGGTAATTGATAGGTTAGATGCACGATGTGGGTGTTAACATATTTACAAATGATTATGTCCGGCGCGTGTATGGAGGTGGTGGCCGAGGGTGTGTGACGCAAGCGGTCGGATGCCCACGGGCTGGTGGTGCGGCACGTGTCTGGTTATAACGCGCGCGCACGTGTGATTGCAGACGGTGTTGCACCATCACGCGACGCCACGGTGGCGTCGTCTGGTGCTGACGATATGAACTACACCACTTGAGCTCTGGAGCTCGTGGTGGATACATCGGGTGCAGCCATCTTGGATAACTGTACTTGTGTCATGATTTAACGTCAGGAGGGCGCCCTCTGGTGGCATCGATATGAACTAAGCCAGTTGGACGCCAGACTCAGTGGCGGAATCGCCTGTCTGAAATTCGTTAACTAATAAAGACAAGTTTGGTCTTCCCGCCATTTTTTTTGTTTTTTTTTGTTTTTTTTTGTTTAGTGGTGTTGCTGTAGACAGTTTTCAGCAGTCTGGTAACATTTGTGCTGTAGAACGGATCAGCGGAAATAGGTCTACTGCTACGCTGTCCTGTAGTCAGCCACACTTAAATGCACACAAGCAGCCTCGCGGATAGAACACGGTAACACGTCAAAGCTTAAGCGCAAGCCGCGCTTCGCTGACCGACAGCGTGGTACAAAATCTTGCCCCCCGATGCTATTCAGCAGATAAATGTGGACATTGCCCGTCACGCCAAGTCACATGCTACTCCCGCCACCGACTGGACATGTAAAAAGTGTTTGCTTAGAAAGACAAAATTCCCTGGGTCACAATGTGAAACAATTGCGCCCTGCTATGCAAGTGCATGTTGTAAATTCAGAAGAGGTTGCTCCCACGGAACAATTTATTTAGAACACTAGTTCCCCTGTGCAACGTCTCTCTGATAAACTGTATGTACCTTTAGAGACTGCTCGCCATAGAGTAACACTTCAATTATATTCAGGTCCATCAGTGTCCTTGTTATACTATGAAACTTATGAACTGTTAGGCAAACCAAAACTGTGTCAATCTACTTATACGCTTTTCAGAACATTCCAGTGATAGGAGCACTTAACACTGCGGCAACGTATCAGAATCTGCAGAAGCTAGTTTCCTTTCAAGTGCTACGATGTAGACCAATCAGTTAATATTTTTGGTCTCGACCTGTTCGACTTGTTTGGACTAAACATTGTGGCCAATGTGCTAGCTTTGTATCGTTTCAACTCGAGTGACAGTGTAGCTAAGCTCTGTGACGAACTGTTTGCTCCTGGCGTAGGTGAAGCCTATAGTTTTGTAGCGCAGCTTATGCTGGAAGACAGTGCGCAGCCGCGCTGTTCCAGAGCACGTGCGGTGCCTGTTGCACTTGGTGGACAGGTTGCGAGAGAACTGGCTCACTGGCAAGGAAATGGCACAATCGCATCAATCACTGAAAATTAGTGGTCTTCCTCATTAGTTTATGTTCGAAAACCATCAGAAATAATTGGGATGTGTGCTGATTTCATAGCCACCGTCAATCCTCAGACAGTTGTGGATACTTTTCCGTTGCTTCGACCTGACGAACTCACGGATCGCTTAGTCGCTGGTCGCTATTTTTCAAAAGCTGACTTTCGCGATGTCAACCTTCAGATTCCTCTCGATGAAACTTCGTAAAATCTATTATCAGTACACATTTAAGACTTTTCAAGTGTCTTCGTCTGCTTTTCAGTAGCGCATCAGCACCTGCCATTTCCGAACGCTACCTAAAACAGCTGACTACTTCAGTACCTTCATGTACAAATTACCTGCACGATTTTGTAGTTTCTGGCCGCACAGCAGAAGAACATCTTGCCAACTTGCACATTTTATTTCAGGTTTTGCCTGAGGCCGGGCTCAAGCGTAATAAAGAAAATTGTGTCTTTTTACAGATGTCAATAGAATAATTAGGTCATGCTATCAATTATCGAGGTGTTCATCGGACGCAGGCACATCTGCAAGCAGTCCGTGATATCAAACCGCCTCAGAATCTCAAAGAATTGCAACCTGTCTTAGGGAAGCTCAACTATTACATTCGCTCCATCCCTAACACGGTTCATATAGCGGCTGCCTTGCATCGCCTTCGCCGCAAAAATGTTCCTTTTGTTTGGTCCATTGATAGTGACATAGCCTTTGAGGAACCAGACCCGTCGTTTGGCCCCGGACGCCTCGTCCCATGGAATTGCTGCTATTTTGACACACCGGATTGGTTCGTCGGCCAGACCTATTTCTTCCGCTTCCAGGCTTCTGAACAAAGCTCAGCAGAACTATTCCCAAATGAAAAGGAAGCTCTCACCACCATTTTTGGAGTGACTCAATTTTACCACGGACTACAAGCCTTTGCAGTCACTTTTCAATCTGGCCAAACCGATTCCTGTTCGTACTACGCAGAAATTGCGAAGTTGGGCTCTTCTTGTCTCCCACTACCAGTACGAGATCATTTACCGGTCCACTTCTAAGCATGCGAATGCAGACGCTCTCTCACGTCAACTTACGGGACCTGATACTGACTTCAAATTGACGTACAGGAAACATTGTCGAGCAGTTTCTCCCGGTGGCGCAAGCCGCTTCTTCCGGTCACGATTTCAACATTTTGCTCAGATACATGCGTACAGGTCGGCCTCCTTCTATCAACCACATTGTTAAACCCATTGTTCGTCGACATTTTGCATGTCGACATGATCTTTCTGTTGTTCATGGTGCCATTTTGCATCAAGGTCATTGGGGTGTTTTCCGAACAAAACAACTAGCGCGCAGACATTGTACATGGTTTGGCATGGACGCGCAAATAGGAATCATGTCTTATCGGTGTCAAGCGTGTGCGGAACATCAGGCCGACCCTCCACAAAGTTTTTTGAGTGGCCCGAGGCAGAAGCGCCTTGGCAGTGCGTGCGTGTAGACTTTGATGGCTCTGCTGGTTAGTCGCTGACGACGCATATAGCAACTTCCCCCTTATTGTTCCCATGTCATCGACAATATTTCGCTCCACTTTACAAGCACATCAGTCCATACTATGCATCGAAAGTCTGCCGGTATTGTTCACCACGAACAGCGGAGCTCAATTTTTCTCTGTGGAATTTGAAGATATCTGTACAGCGAATGGCACACGCCATCTCACCTCAGTACCGTTCCATCCACAATCGAATGGTAAGGCTGATGGTTCTGTTCGCACGTTCAAACAGCAGATGGACGAACTTCGCTTGCATCATCCACGCGAACAATCCTCGCTTCGCTTCTTGTCCACTTATACCACCCAGCCCTGCAACGGCCCTTTGACCGCCGAATTGCTACACGGGCGACGCCACGGCACGCTCTTGCATTTGCTCCCTCCCCGCTGCGATCGGCGCCTACAGATTCCATTTAGCCAACATATCAGATCAGCCAACTTGTGTTTTACAAAATAGATGACAGAAAGAAGTCGTTACTCATTCAGTCGGTTCGCTTACAATTCGAGGCCCCAGTGGATTGCAGAAGCGGCACCTAAGTGAAATTCGCCATTGTCGCTTGCTTAGCTCTGCCGCTTCCCGTTCGTTCACAGATTCCCGCGCCACCCACCGGAGTGGAGTCACGTGACGCTGTTTACGGGTCTCGAGCCGGTGGCCCTCAGATCCGACGCAGCCTCCGCCCACTGGCGGACGTCCTGCTGCGCCCCCACCACGGGGTGAACCCGGCCTACAGCGGGGACACCAGTCAGGAAGATGCCGTTGCGGACTGACGCCATCGAGAATATGTCCTGCCGATGTGTGCCCGGACGCACCCTCTGCGTCGTTCGTCGGCCGGTCTTCCCTCCCAGTCTCAGGACGTATGCCGGGGTGCGAGCGGCGACTCGGTATCGGCTACAGCAACGGTCGCCGCTTGTGACGACGGTGTGGCGGTTTGTGGGGATGGAGTGTTGTGTCGTCCGAACAAGACACTGCCAGGGCAAAAAATGGTTCAAATGGCTCTGACACTACGAAACTTAACTTCTGAGGTCATCAGTCCCCTAGAACTTAGAAGTACTCAAACCTAACTAACCTAAGGATATCACACACATCCATGCCCGAGGCAGGATTCGAGCCTGCGACCGTAGCGGTCGAACCGTTCCAGACTGTAGCGCCTAGAACCGCTCGGCCACTCTGGCCACAGGCGCAAAGATGCGGGCTCGTGCCGGTGCCACAGAGACTGGCCACTTGCGCGAGTTCCACCAGCGCCACGGGCAGCGCTCACGATCAAGATATCCACTTCACCTCGACCAGCTGCCGGCCGAGTACAATCCGCCAATGACCGACCGGCAACGGAAGATGGAAGAGCAGCTCCTGCCCACTTGGTTATAGATCGTCGTCCATGGTTGACTTAGGCAGGGAACGTCCTTTAGTGAACTCTTAGAAGTGAACAGAATTTGCTATGTACTATGAAGTTTACCTACGATTATTTGCACTTAGCTAATGTGGGACTTGTGTTATATTACATGCAGTGTTTCAGACCTCAGTACCGGACAAGTCACAAAGATGGTAAGTAAACGTTTTTGAGTCATTTGTGTGACTTTGTTACTAATTTGTTGAAGCATTGTAGAACCTTCTTTCTCCTGTCCAGTTACCTGACCCCGAGGCACAGCTGTGTAATAGTGGCAGGGAGAAATCGTCCGGGAGGTGTACTGCACCAGTAGCCGTTTCACGAACTCATAAACACGGCCTCCGCAACAGTAGTAACGAGGCCTTTACAAAACTGGCGACAAGGGTTTACAAAACTATTAACAGTCCAGAACAAGCGTTTCCTCTTCTTCGAAATTTTTCTGTGTGTAGTTGAAGCTTTCATTTTTTCACGATATTGTGTTATGGTCAGACCATTTAGAAAGCGTTTTTCGATGTGTAGGCGAGTGTATGGTTCTGTTTTACTATCGTTTTAGCACTATGTGATTAGGCAATTTTCATCAATCTTTTTCTCTTGATATCCTTTTTTATTGTGTGAGCATTTCATCGGAGTTTTTTGTAGACTGGGCGGTTATTTCAAAAAAAATATAAAGAGATGCAGCACAGGCAACAGCCACAGCATTGCAAAATGTATCTTCAAACTATCCCGCCCCATCACCATTATTTGTTGGAAAGTATGCCCCTATCCTCATCAGTTATCACCTCCCTCCATTCCTCATGTGGGAGATTATGGACACAATCCTCAGCTTTTGCTATCGGTAATAAGCACAGTAAACTCCTTTCTGTCCAACACCAATATCTCGTCAATTGAACCCATTTGCCAGCAAAAATAGACAGCACCTTCTTCTCCAGCTTTTTTCCCGACAATTCACATGTGGTGGAAGGGCACGGAGCGGCCCTCTCTCTCGCAAACTGATTGAATGAAGAATACGCAAACTCAATAGAACAATATATTATTATGTCAACTGATATTGATTTGAATTTCGTGTCTTGTAATCCATCCTCTCCAGCAACTCAGCACAGTCTGTCTTTTTCCTGCCAGTTTCCAGATGAGGAGGGGAGGAGAATGTGTTGGAGTGAGGAGAGAGCTGAGCGATTCCCCAGAGGGGGAAGGGGTGGTTAATTCACTTTAATTGATCAGTTAATTAGATATTAAACATTTGCTAATATCATTGATTGGAAGGGGGAACATTCAGGATTTCCCAGTGGAGTGGGGGCTTTCTCAGAAGGATGGATTATCCCCAGGGGATCGTTAAATCAACCCCCAGAGGGTCATAAATCGATCAGAATAACAATAGGTTAGAGGGGTGGGGGGTAGGGGTGTAACTTGTCCTTGAATGTATGCTTGCCCTTGATTGTATGCAATGGTGCACAAACAAAATGTGCCAGAATCAACGTTACCCCAATACTTACAACTTACATGTACTGCTCAGGGTGACAACTATTGAAATACGTAAAATAAACTCGTAATAACTTCTGAACGGTTTGCGTTAGGATGATAGAACTGCATAGTTGACCACAGGGCGTAATGAGCATTAGTATGTACTGTGTGGTTTGGTTTAGCGATGAAGCCCACTTTCACTTGGATGGGTTCATCAATAAGCGAAATTGGCGCACTTGAGGGACTGACAATCAGCATTTCGCGATCGAGAAGTCTCTTCAGCCTCAACGGGTGTCTATGTGGTGTGCAATGTGCAGTCACAGAATAATCGATGCAATATTCCCTGATGGCACAGTGACTATTAAACAGTACGTGAAGGTCTGGGACGATGATACGATCCCCATTATCTGAAGTAACCCTGATTTCGACAAGATGTGGTTGCTGCAAGACAGAGGTCGACCCCATCGAAGCAGGAGAGTGTTTTGATGTCCTGGAGGAGCACTTTGGGGACAGCTTTCTGGCTATGGGCCCCGACTGGCCGCCACATTCTCCGGATCTGAACACATGCGACTCCTTTTTGTGTGGCTATATTAAAGACAAGGTGTACAACAATAACCCCAAAACCATTGCTGAGCTGAAGACAGCCACTCAGGAGGTCATAGACAGCACCAATACTCTGATCCTTCAGCGGATCATGCATAATATCGCTATTCGTCTGCGGCACATCATTGCTAATGACCGCAGGCATATTGAACATGTCATAAACTAAATCCGAATGTTTGTAGTAACGTTTACATCTTGAATAAAGTGTGTGCACGCCATAGTTTGTAACTAAATTATGTTTTTTTCATATAATTCAATAATTGTGACACCGTATGTATGTAGTGATATTTGTCCATTATGCTTTTGATGGATGATGAACGCAGTGTGTTTTGAAATGGCGAAAGACATTTTTATGTACTATAATTACAGTTTAATTAGCTTGAAATTTTTGCTTTACTTGTTGGTGAGATCCATAACTCACATGCCACTCCACGTGATATCAAGCGCCATTCTGCGAACTGGACAGGTTGGTGTGTCTCCCTGTAGCTTTGTGTGGGTGGACCTGGACCTCTCAGGTCCTTTGTGCACGCAGGTACAAATGAGCGACCATTGAGAGCAGGTACCTCAGGTGGCCTGGAGACACTGCAGCGGAAGACGTATATGTCGACAAGCCGAGAGCGGCAGTTCGCGGGCACGTTGTGAAGTACTATCGAATGTCACCACTTTGTGGAAATTGTAAAGTAATATGCAACAAAGTGTTTGATTCAGTTCAACTTAATCCGTGGCACCACTGGTCCACACATTGATGAAACAAAGCTATTCTACTCTCAATATTGGTCTAGCCACATTGAATTACTAATTTGAAGGTATGGTTTGACCAACTTCTGCTTCTCTCTGACTCCCCAGTTATGATTACGCCGACATAGAGCGTTGTTCACAACAGTCAACTACATTAGCTTTCATGATACACTAATCAAAACGACAATAGGCAGCAGTTGCCGGCCGGTGTGGCCGTGCGGTTCTAGGCGCTTCAGTCTGGAACCGCGTGGCCGCTACGGTCGCAGGTTCGAATCCTGCCTCGGGCATGGATGTGTGTGATGCCCTTAGGTTAGTTAGGTTTAAGTAGTTCTAAGTTCTAGGGGACTGATGACCACAGATGTTAAGTCACATAGTGCCCAGAGCCATTTTGACAATAGGCAGCCATTCATACGAGGATGATTTTCACCAGTTAGGGCCGACAAAGAGCTGCGCTCAGTTCATATTATGCCACACTCCATTTTCTCTGTGAGAGTGCGAGTATGGCTACACAAGTGACCAAACATAAAACTAAAATTTGTTTACTTCTTTATAGCGTTGAATAAAAGAAGGTTGTGGGTCAATAAAAATAATTCATCAAGAGAGTGCTTAGCTTTTGTTAGCGTGTGCTAAACTCCATGCTAGGGGACACCTCCTCATTTCAATCAACTAACTACGGTTCTCCACAAATACGACACCTCTCGTTTCTCCTAGCCGCTACTAAATCGCTAAGGCGGCCTCGGTGAATCATTAACGTAACCTCGAAGTCTACGACCGATTGCGTGACGTCTCCTGCTGACGTCACACACAAGGCTATTCTTAAATTGCTCAGTCTACGTTCCAGATCCCGCGTCAGCTAACGACCGCAATGCTACATTTCTTGATCCAATATTGTGTAACTTTACATCACGTTAAGAATTTCTTCACAGAAATGCTCACGGCAAGTACAGTGCACGGCCGTAGTTTGAAATGAGCGTAAAATCATTGACTTTAATTTTTTGCACATTACTTTTCTTCTGTGAGGTAACTTATTTCAGATCGAGAAACGTATGTTACATTAATTATTCTAAATTGCTCAACAAACATGACGTATTTCGTGTGTTTCATGCGTAGCATAGGAATAACTATGGAGTGAGTATTTGGATACACAGAGATTTTGCGATATTTTACTTATTAAATGGATCTGTTTCTCCTTTTAGGTGTTCTGAAATAATTCACTATGGCTAAGTCAGTATCTAAAACGAGCCGAGGTAAAAAAAATTGCTGCTTTGAAGAGCGCGCCGTAGCGCGTAGTGTGAAGCAGTCGCCCTCCGTTTCTGGCGGTGGCGCCGCTGTGGCAATCAACAGCTCTGGTGTCTCCCTCTGGTGGGAAAGGGGAAAGGTTGCCTGTTCACGTGCATTTAGGGGGCGCTATGAGCTCGCCAGTCGGTCAGTCTGGGTCAGTCGGTCAGTCTGGGGGTCAGTGAGTCAGTCTGGGTCTGTCTCTCGTCCGCATTTTGTTAGGCAGTTAGTGACTGTCTGTCGTTCCGAGTGCTATTGTGTCTGTCGTTCGGATCAACCTTTAAAGCCGGCAAAAATTAGAGTCTTTCCACTGCACCTGTAAGAGAACTCAGTGATTGGTCGTCCGGTCGGGGCTTAGTTCCTGCATTGGAGTTTGCACGTTAGGCCGCCAGTCTGCTCGAGTTTGTTCAGGCAATGGTCATTGGCGGTTGGATCGATCGGTTGGTCGGTCGCGCACTGAGACACAAGATGACTTGTCCGTCTTGAGCGTCGGCGCATGTGAGGTCGCCACGTGAGTCCAGTAGGCCGCGGCGTATAGCGAGGGGTAGTGGCTTCGCGGCCTACACGAGAGCAACAGGAGCCAACCCACGACATCAGTCTGGCCGGTGCGAGCTGCGACGCCGTGAGACGGGAGATCGGCGCGCCTTCCTGCGTCCGTTGAAGCGGCTGGCAGCGGACGGTTCGGGAGAGCGATTTGGGGGTGCTGCGCCAGGTCTTCTCGAGAGATCGCAGTTCATTAGAAGTTAAGTGATTGGTGATATGTTGTGTGATTTATTCTTATTAAATTTTACTTGTTTTCTTGGTCAGGCTCTCGTCCCCAGCGTCTGTCTCTCGTCCGCATTTGTTAGGCAGTTGGTGCCTGTCTGTCGTTCGGAGCTGCCTCTCTCATGTTTGGCGGATTCGGTGTGATAATGAATTTATTGCTTCGAGCGTAACTGCCTAATTCCTGAAATATATTTTGATCTTGCCTAGCATCTTGAGAGGCTGTATCTGTGTACTGTAGAGCATGTTGACTTGTTTGACCAACTTTGTATAATTTTATATAAGAGTGCATTTCATGGGCTTTTATTTAAATGGTCATTTCAGTATATAAAGTTGCCACCCTTCCACCGTCAGACTTTCCTTAGAAGTTAAAATCAAGTTGCACCTTCGGTGGCAAAGTTAATATTTTAATTTTAGTGTTTTGTACCATTTCCATTCCTCCTAGGGGGTGCATAGTTGGTATGCTTGTGTGAATTGTTAAAACTTTTAGGTTAAAGTAATCTGGTGTGTTGCAGATTTGCAACAGTGTAGTCTTTCAGAGGTTGTTATGAGCGGTCGTAACTACGACCGTGTCAAAAGGGAGCGGCAAGGTTCTCAGCCCGAAAGCTCACACAGTCAAGAATTTGTTTCTTTCTGCCTCTGAATAAATTGTAACTTGATTTAGAGGGTGCTTTCTGATTATAATTTTAAATGTGTTTCTTTTAAAAAATGCTTTAGGCACCATTAAAGTGAATAAATTACCATTTGTTAAAAAGGAATTTGCTTACGATTTCATCAGTTACTCCCTGGCAACTACTTGGACGCTCACATAGTGTGATTAAATGTGTTAATGTTCTTGATGAATCACTAGTAACTAGAATAAATTCTCAAGAAAATTCCTTGAAAATAAATCCACGGTTCATAAAACATGATAAATATATGTAATAATATTAAAGTATTAGTCATAGCGCAAAATGTAAAGAAACATCCAGAGTCATATGACAGCTGTGATTTGATGTTGACCATGCGCTCACTACGCTATGCCCGCCCCACAGAAACTGCTACAGTCTGGTAAAACGCAGTATGAGCATAGGCTACTTACTGAACATTCAGACACAGTTCAGTCCATGTCGAGCACGTGATCCACTTCTCATTTTGATAATGGTAAACATACATACACACACTAGGTTTATACACTTCTGTAGATAATGTTGCGCCAACAACAAAATAGTTCCCGTCAAACATCTCTGTCAAATTTTATCAAGTGGTTCACACTGTATGTTATGTAAATTGCAGAACTAGAACTCTACCTCCCCACAACATAGTAACTTGGGAACGTCTCCTGCGTCAGTAGCATCCATTGAGACCGGGATGAAGGGATGCGAGCAGCACAAGATGCCGACACCCACTACAGACGGCCCTTTGCACTTGTTAATCAACTTTGGGTAAAATAATGAGAATAAAAGCGGAACTGAAACTTAACGTCTGTAGGAAACCAAAGAAAGCACAAAGAAGTAATCATGGAACAATCCAAATCGCTTCTTTATTTTTCTCCCTAGTAACCGGTTTCGGCTGTTGCACCTTACGACCACAATGTTTCTTAGGCAGCAGCACGCACAACCTGCAAGGCGTCAGCAGCGACTTGTACCAGGCAGCGGTCACCCGTGTATAACGAAATAACGTGCCAAAAGGCCGCTCAGAATTAATGTTCCGCGATAAGTTCCCTGGGTTTCTGTGACGTACACTGGCTGACAAAGAAAGGTACGCACACACAAGAGATCAACGCAACCTCGTGCACGTACACACAATAGGCAGCCACGTAAATGTTTAGAGTTGCAGTTTCTGTGGCAGGTAGGAAGACCACGAGAGTACATTAATGTTGTTCTAGTTTACCGTTGTTACCAGGCCCAGCAGGAGGTGTAACTGGAGTGAACGGCGTGAGTGTTGTGAGCTCACTCTGAAGGACTCGGGGGCGACGAGTACTGGAGTGGCACGGCGCCATCGACGCCTGCGTTTTACAGGTGCCTCATTCTGGGTCCCCACGTGGCCAGCCGGCCGCAGCCTGCAGTATCCATATTCATAGGCCATTTACGAGTATGTGTGACAGATACACTGATACGTACATCAACGGTAAATCTGCAATGTTTGCCGTGTGAACCGTATAATACCATGTAAATCCAAAAATGCCCCATTTCTTCTGTGTGTCTCAATATCGTACAGTGTTACAAAATTCCCATTGCATTTGAAGAAATGTTGAACTGCAGCGGAACGTGAAGGCAAACATACTCACCGTTAAGGTTCTAGTTAACCGCATCAAAAGGTAAGATCAGCCTATTGTTTATCAAGCACGTCATAACCCCTTGACATCCGTGCCTACCAATAATGGACTCCCAGCCACATTCTGCGCCACCTCGTACCACTCATAGGAGACTATCTACAGCCGGACCAGGGCATTACCATCAATGCTCAGGCTGCCATTAACACCGCAACAGGCTACCTTTGGGGTAGCATGAGGACGGCTAGGCATGGACTGACGAATGGCGTTCGCTGTTTGCAGAGATGGATCACGTTGCTGTATACCACAAATGACCGTGAAAATGACAGCGACCAATGGAGACGTCCTGTTTTCCAGTGTTTTCGACAGGCACAGCGTTGTAACTTCTGGCGACACAGTGCGCCAAGCCATCGGGTACGACTTCCGCTGACGGCTGGTAGTGACTGAGGGAATCTGACGGCACAACAGTACGTGACAGACGCCGCCATTCCTCATGTGTTACCCCCAATGCGACAGTATGGTGGTGACGTTTGTCAACAGGGCTACACCTGTCTACCCGTGGCAAGTGCCCGTACTATCTGCCTGTGTGATGTTGAGGTATTGCCACGGTGAGCAGGATAGCCAGCTGTTGCTCAGACGTCAGCCCCGCTCCACAGCCGGTATCCAACATATCGTGAATCACTTACAAAAGCTGTGGGCCAGGAGAGGGTACAACGAGCTTATGATGTACTTCCCAGCAGAAGTAGTGCATGTATCCGGCTATATTCATAAGAGAGCTCATACTGGCAAGTTCTTTGTAAATTTTACTTGATTTTGTAATCATTGCAACACCATCTAATAGTCCGCAGCTCGTGGTCGTGCGGTAGCGTTCTCGCTTCCCGCGCCCGGGTTCCCGGGTTCGATTCCCGGCGGGGACAGGTATTTTCTCTGCCTCGTGATGACTGGGTGTTGTGTGATGTCCTTAGGTTAGTTAGGTTTAAGTAGTTCTAACTTCTAGGGGACTGATGACCATAGCTGTTAAGTCCCATAGTGCTCAGAACCATTTGAACCATCTAATACCCTCTCAGCCCGAGATTTCATTTTCGCCTCCTCTTCTGAGTCCTTCGCTTTCTGTGTCAGGCAGCGTACGTCCACAATTAAACATAAGAGAAAATGTTTTACAAATCATTATTGATGCAGCATGAATGTATCAGTTGAATTATGAAATACAAACCATAAATAGTAATTTGGGAACGAAGGAGTGATGCATTGTCGTAGGTAAGGTATAGATGTGGCATGGTGTACCTTACGATGAAAAGGAGAACATTATTAGACTGCATTTTCTGGCACATTTCACCTGACGACGACAGACAAATGAGCAGTCTCATTTCACACCGTGCAAACATCCACCACCTGCACTGGTGGCAAGTGCGCCCCTGCACGAACTCTTCTCACGCCACGGACGTGCAGGCCTCGCCTCGCTCTCCCCACGTTGGATTCCCAGCCGCGCCGCTCGCTGTTGCCCACGCCCCTGGCTGCTGGTCGCCACAGCGTGGCGATGGCAGCGCCTCTGGCTCGTTCGGCTGCTGCCCCCGCCACCCCGCATCCCTCCAGCTGTAGCTCAACATCCCTTTCATATGTGGTCCCTTGCGCTGTGACCCCATTGTCCAATGCTGAGTTGGCGTGAGGAAGTGAGACCGAGGGCAGTGGAGTATGAAGCGCCATTTCCTCGTTTTAAACTGGGTTATGGGGGAGTGTGGGGGGGGGGGGGGGGACTGGAATCAGACGATAAACAGTTAGTGAAACCCCCGGAATATAATACTCCTTTATTCGTGTTAGGTACAGGCGGGATACGGGATAGCAGCTGGTGAGAAGGCTGTTGCTCCCAGTGCCGTAGTCGGCTGCAGCTGTGTGACGTGTCAGTGCCAGCAACTGCCTCGCAGGGAGGCAGCACGTGCTAACAGCAACAGGTGTCTGGGAGGCCACTGTAGGCTGGCGATGGCCGCATCACCCTGGAGATGTGTGGCAGGCGCAGCTCCGGGCATCTGGGCTGCCTCGTGGCTGAGGCGGCCCACACTGGAGAGGACGCTCTTCAAGAACTATAAAACTAGTACCGAGCATGAGCACAGTAAGAGACGTCGGTCTGGACTGTTCAGCAACAGTGGACGACGGCAAAAGCGTAGCTGGGCAGCCCCTAGCAAAGGCTCGACCGTGAAACCCACCAAGAGGTGGTCGCCAGCAGAACGACGTCACACAGTAGTTAATCCAGCGGTGCAGAGACGCCGAGTTGTCTGCATACTAATCTCAACTCGGGCTCCTCAGGGCTGGAGCTACTGGAAGCCGAAGTCCATGGAATGAGGCTGGCTGCTTCATCTGATGGTGCGGTACTCTTCGACTCGAAGTTAACAGCTGGCACAAACTTCGGGTAACGGCGTCATTTACATACCCGTATATTGTCGCGTACAAAGAGAATCGGCGGGCACCTGGTTAGTAGTTCTTCGATGGCAGCCTCCCACACCGGAAATTATAGCAGGGTGGAGTGGTAGGACTTCGCAGTTGCTCTGGTTTTCTTGCTTGGTCAGCTCTTCTAGAGACCTGCCACGGCAGCAATATTTTTCAGCCTTTCAGAGACGCTGGTTGGCGCTTCCGCGTTGTCAGCCTGCTGCATGAGTACTCTTGAACTCTGAGTATGCCTTCTTATGTAATGGCGTTCGGATTTCAGACTGATGATTAGTTCCTCAGCTGTTTGCTGCAAGACAGTTCATCGCCGCTGCGGAGTGTTTGGCAGTGACAGCATGTGATACCTCCTGACGTCGTAGCTGAGTACAGCCCTGCCTTCTGAGCATCTACGATCTTGCCTCTGACGTCATCCCAGTCTTCCCAGACACGTGACGCACTGTCGTCACAGATCCGCTAAAGCAGATCGTGAGTCTGTTTATTCACTGATACGTACATCTACGGTAACTTTGCAATGTTTGCTGTGTGAACCGTATAATACCATGTAATACAAAAAAAATGCCTCATTTCTTCTGTATGTCACAATATTTTCGTATCGTACAATGTTATAAAATCCCCATCGCATTTGAAGAAATGGTACGCTGCTTATGATGACGGATCGGTTATGATTTTCGTATCGTACAATGTTATAAAATCCCCATCGCATTTGAAGAAATGGTACGCTGCTTATGATGACGGATCGGGATTTTGTTAAATAGCAGCCGGCGTCCTACACTAAAACATCAAGTTATGCCACATTTTTCCTACGGTCCTATCCCTTAGAGGAGATGTAACACTATAACAGAGTGCGTCATAAATGTCAGTTAATTAATTCTGCAATTTTGATGTAATTTCTTATGTATTGATGTACTCGTTAATTGTGTTAGTGTTCACTACTAAAAAACTGTAATGTATTTATAAAAAAAACAATGGAAAATAGTATTGTAAAACCTTGTGGCAGAAATGTTGGTAGGGAGACGGAGATGGAGTGTCGGAGATTTGTACTGCATGAATTACAAAGAATTTGTTCGATGTATGGCAATAACATCGTTGAGACTGACCGCACGCAGAGAGGAGGAGGGGAAGTTGCAAGTTAACTGCGGCGAAGTGTGTGTGCTGTGAGGCGGCGCTGGAGGGTGTAGTGGAACGTGTACAAAAAATGTTCAAATGTGTGTGAAATCCTATGGGACTTAACTGCTAAGGTCATCAGTCGCTAGGCTTACACACTGCTTAACCTAAATTATCCTAAGGACAAACACACACTCCCATGCCCGAGGGAGGACTAGAACCCCCGCCGGGACCAGCCGCTCAGTCCATGACTGCAGCGCCCCAGACCGCTCGACTAATCCCGCGCGGCGAACGTATACAACCCAAGTGCTATGGCAAGGCATTGTAAATAGATGAGCAAGCACATATCTGTTCACAGTATATATAACGTAAGAAGAATTGGTAAATAAAGTGATGCTGTCAACGTTAATAAAAACTGGTCGTTGTCGAAGAAGAGCCTCTTGCTACTAATTACTGCCGCAAAATGCCATACTTGTAACTCGTTTCAAAGTTTAAATTACGACAAATCCCTCGTCTTAACATCATAAGAATGAACAGATTCGATGATCGCTTGTCTTATTTAAATTTCCTGAGAACATATTTGAGTTAAAGGGAATTTTCATGACGAATTATTTTGATTGAGTAATAACATAATAAATGTGTTTTGTTACATTGCACATTAGATTATAAATTTTTGCTGGTCCCGGCGGAGGTTCGAGTCCTCCCTCGGCCATGGGTGTGTGTGTTTGTCCTTAGGATAACTTAAGTTAAGTAGTGTGTAAGCTTAGGAACTGATGACCTTAGCAGTTTAGTCCCACAAGATTTCACACACATTTCAACATTTTTGATTATAAATTTTGTATTAGCACTCAGTGGGCTACAATTCAGTTAAAGTCAGCTTATTCATCTTGTGTCTGAGCTTGTAGAATGGATAAAGAACGCAAATAAATTCAAGTCAGAATTTAACTGCGTTCACATGCTACATAGTGCTGCCATGTAGGGCATATATCAAGAAAGGAAAGTGGCTAATTCTTTTTTGCGCAATTCAGTTCAACTTATTTAAGAACTATTTCAGTCCTGCACAATGCGCAGTACGGAAATGGATGAACCGCACGCTACCCTTATGCCATACACACATACACACAAGCTAATAACTCGAGAATGAAAATAGACATCGCTTTACGGTGAACTTTAAATAAAACTTTGGTACGTTAGCTACATTTCTAAGCCAATAATATATGATCTAAAGTAAACGGAAAGTAAACTAGTAGCAAGATGAAAAATTCACTGTAAGCACATGTAATGGCTTACTTTATTTCAAAGCTGAACAACAAAGGTAGCGAATTACGAAAAGATTGTCAGTTCATTATCAAGCTAATATATCTGACTATGAGATGTTTAAAGTTTCAAATTTTTATAAATAGTTTCCTTAGAATAGGATGAGATGTATTTCTGAGAGGCCGTAACTTTTGAGCTAGCGAAATTCCAACTGCAAAAATATCACCCCATGAAAAGTTTTTACTATAATGCTTCGGTAAATATATTCGAATGAAAGCGCGCTTTTTGTTTTAATATATACCCTAACTGTTGGTCTGTGGCTCATTGTTCCCAAAAAAAAAAAAAAAAAAAAAAAAAGGTCCATGGCGCACTGCCGCACAGGCAGCGGCGATTTAAACAAAAGCGCGCAATCCCGCCCTGTGTCCGCTATGGGGAGAGCAAAGGGTTAAATTCACGCTTCCATACGAAACTTTGAATAATTTCTACTCCGTCACTTAAGTGCAATAGTATAAAACGCCTTATCAAATTAGGTATATGCATTAGGAACACCTGCCAAAATTCCAGTAAATGTTTTATGTAAGAACTGCTGACAAGGGAACCTCCCCACCGCACCCCCCTCAGATTTAGTTACAAGTTGGCACAGTGGATAGGCCTTGAAAAACTGAACACAGATCAATCGAGAAAACAGGAAGAAGTTGTGTGGAACTATGACAAAAATAAGCAAAATATACTATCTGAGTCGTTCATGTGCAACATAGGCAACATCAAGGACAACGTGAACTCAGGAGTGCCGTGGTCCCGTGGTCAGCGTGAGCAGCTACGAAACGAGAGGTCCTTGGTTCACGTTTTCCCTCGAGTGAAAACTTTAATTTTATATATAATCAACTTCGCTCTCCAAAATTGCAGGACATGTTCAGATTTGCTTGGACATATGCAGGATTTGACGGTCTACACAAGGAAAAATCTGAAAACGTTAAAAACATATGTTTTGACAGAGCACAGGGAAAACTGTGCGACTGTGAAACTGTTGCATTCATTTGTTGCAGTTTATGTGACAAACCCTTATGTTTTCATCACTTTTTTGGGAGTGATTATCACATCCACAAGAAAACCTAAATCGGGCAAGGTAGAAGATTCTTTTTACCCATTCACCAAGTGTACAAGTTAGGTGGGTCGACAACATATTCCTGTCATGTGACGCTCATGCCGTCACCAGTGTCGTATAGAATATATCAGACGTGTTTTCCTGTG
Organism: Schistocerca americana; assembly: GCF_021461395.2. Classification (NCBI taxonomy): domain Eukaryota; kingdom Metazoa; phylum Arthropoda; class Insecta; order Orthoptera; family Acrididae; genus Schistocerca; species Schistocerca americana. The sequence goes on along the minus strand of NC_060122.1, from coordinate 25,580,692 downwards.
GAGGAATCGGTTGACCTATGACCTTGCGATCAAATGTTTTCGGTTCCCATTGGAGAGGCACGTCCTTTCGTCTACTAATCGCACGGTTTGGCGGTGCGGCCGCAAAACACTGACACTAAACTTATTACAGTGAACAGAGACGTCAATGAACGAACGGACAAATCATAACTTTGCGAAAATAAACTTTTCACTCGAGGGAAGACTTGAACCAACGACCTCTCGTTTCGCAGCTGCTCAAGCTAACCGCGGGACCACGGCGCTTCTGATCTTGTACTATCCTTGATGTTGCCTATCTTACACATTGACTACTCAGTTTGTATATTTTGCTTATTTTTTCATAGTTCCACACAACTTCTTCCTGTTTTCTCGATTGATCTGTGTTCAGTTTTTCGAGGCCTATCCACTGTGCCAACTTATAACCAAATCTGAGGGGGGTGCGATGCGGAGGTTCCCTTGTGAGTAAGACAAATTTTTGTCACGTATAGAAATACGTATAGGCTCAACTGGGGGGTAACGGTGGTAGCTAGGAGACAGCGAGACGGGCACGGCGCGACAGGCGGCCAAGTTTCTCAGACGGTCGCAAGGCCAGCCTCAGCGGCAGCAAACAGAACGACAGATTCTTCACTTATTACAGTCCTAATAATGGTGGTGGTGGTGGTTAGTGTTTAACGTCCCGTCGACAACGAGGTCATTAGAGACGGAGCGCAAGCTCGGGTTAGGGAAGGATGGGGAAGGAAATCGGCCGTGCCCTTTCAAAGGAACCATCCCGGCATTTGCCTGAAACGATTTAGGGAAATCACGGAAAACCTAAATCAGGATGGCCGGAGACGGGATTGAACCGTCGTCCTCCCGAATGCGAGTCCAGTGTGCTAACCACTGCGCCACCTCGCTCGGTCCTAATAATGAATGTGGCAACTAGTTCACAGTCGTGTAAGCTATCGTCTTTTAGTAGCGAAAATTAGAAACCATACCACTCTTTCATGGTTTTAAAATACTACCTTTTCAAGTATGAGATCACATGGGGATCTGTAGACGCAGATAGGCCTAAAAAAAGCGACGAATAGTTTGGTTACACTTGACTTCCGCATGATACGACTTAGATGCTGAGTGTATTCAGTCATACATCTCGCTGCGTAAAAGGATTTAGTAACATTTTGTGTCGCACAACAAAATTTTGATTTACGTAAGTTTCAGTTTTGTACATCTGGCCGTGTAAACCGGATATCGGAACTGGTGGGTTTACGACGACAACCTGTATAACAGAAGATAAACGACCAATTAACAAAGTTAAGCAATTAATACCTGAAAATTTGATCATAGATCAGAAGATAGGTAACGATAAATTAAGCCAGAATCACACTTCGGCAGACTGTTCCAGCTTTTTTCAACAAGCATCGAAACAGAGAACACGTTATTAGCAGCAAATATAGACTGCGTAAGTGCCTTAAGGGATCTGGGAGGCGAATCTTCCTTGATACGAAATTTAGAACAGGATACAATCTTGGTACAAATTAAGAGTGCAGACGGACATTCGTGTCTATTTGATGAATTTGTTAAATAGTATGGCGACTCACCAAAATGGCACTATGGAGATCGATGTGAAAATAAATATTATAACCGACACGAAACAGATGGAAACTAATTTTCAAATATGAAATCAAAAAATGAACAGCGAAATGCGAAATTCAGAGTCGGTGAAGAATGAATATCTTAAATTGGAAGCACCGATATCTGAGGTGATCAGAAACCTGTCGGGGAAAATTGATGTAAATTTAGCTATAATGGAACACGGAGATAAGTAAATCAGTTGGTTATGTAAAAACCGAAGTAATGAAAATTCAGGAAAAGGTGACAGGAACTGAAGAAAGAAACAACACTGAAATATAGAAGGTAGATGGTTCAAATAGGAGGAACAAAGTTAGAACAGGTGGACGGTTTCAAGTACTTAGGATGCATATTCTCACAGGATGGCAACATAGTGAAAGAACTGGAAGCGAGGTGTAGCAAAGCTAATGCAGCAAGTGCTCAGCTACGATATACTCTCTTCTGCAAGAAGGAAGTCAGTACCAAGACTAAGTTATCTGTGCACCATTTAATCTTTCGACCAACTTTGTTGTATGGGAGCGAAAGCTGGGTGGATTCAGGTTACCTTATCAACGGATATGAAAGTAGCTAGGGTGATTGCAGGTACTAGTAGATGGGAACAATGGCAGGAGGGTGTCCACAATGAGGAAATCAAAGAAAAACTGGGAATGAACTCTATAGATGTAGCAGTCAGGGCGAACAGGCTAAGATGGTGGGGTCATGTTACACGCATGGGAGAAGCAAGGTTACCCAAGAGACTCATGGGTTCAGCAGTAGAGGGTAGGAGGAGTCGGGGCAGACCAAGGAGAAGGTACCTGGATTCGGTTAAGAATGATTTTGAAGTAATAGGTTTAACATCAGAAGAGGCACCAATGTTAGTACTGAATAGGGGATCATGGAGGAATTTTATTAGGGGGGCTATGCTCCAGACCGAACGCTGAAAGGCATAATCAGTCTTGATGATGATGGTTCAAATGGCTCTAAGCACTATGGGACTTAACATCTGAGGTCATCAGTCGCCTAGACTTTGAACTACTTAAACCTAACTAACCTGAGGACATCACACACATCCATGCCCGAGGCAGGATTGGAACCTGCGACCTTAGCAGCAGCGCGGCTCCGGACTGAAGCGCCTAGAACCGCTCGACCACAGCGGCCGGCTAGAAGGTAGAGAAAACGGTTGGGACCTTTAATTGAAGCATCCGCAGTTGAGACAGAAATATGACAAGAGACTACGACCGTATTTGAAGAGTTACATAACACTATAACGAGTGTGCAACAAAGTGTTGGGTATAGAAGAGAGAGGTCCGCAGCTCGTGGTCGTGCGGTAACGTTCTCGCTTCCCGCGCCCGGGTTCCCGGGTTCGATTCCCGGCGGGGTCAGGGATTGTGATCACTGGGTTTTGTGTGATGTCCTTAGGTTAGTTAGGTTTAAGTAGTTCTAAGTTCTAGAAGACTGATGACCATAGATGTTAAGTCCCACAGTGCTCAGAGCCATTTTTTTATAGGAGGGAGAAGCAACAACACTGTGAAACGATATGGAGTTGTTACGACAACAACTCGAGGGTCAGAAGAGTAATAATTTTATTCCGTTGGTGGTGGAAAAATCGGAAATCTTGAATAAAGAGGATAAATTTGATCCCAAGAAAAAACAGGGATATTGAGATCCATCCGACTGCATAAAATGAACCTACCGTGTTTTATCGGACAAGGAACAAGTCAATCGGTTAATTGATTCGTTAGCAGTAAGCGCTAAAACTTGGGAACTAAACCTGGGTGTAGAGGACTTGATTTAAGGGTAAACTGATGTAAGAGTTTTGATCCATCCAGAAGCAGGACAGCTTGTGCTGCGAATTTGTCGTCGCAAGAACGCCCGAACATGGACGTAACTCCATGAAAGACTATTGAAAATAGTGGGTCAAGATGTTAGAGTATTTGAAGGGTAGGAGATATGAATCAGAGTTCATATGATGGTTGTCTCAGTCCTCATCTCACTCGCAGGGAGCACTCATCATACTTTTAATGAGATTTCGGAGAAACTAGAGGACGAGCGTATATCACGCGGATCCCATAACAACAGAGGTTTCAGGAATCCATATGGAGCTAAACGAGGTGAAACAAATTGATCACATATTAATATGGTGAGAGGAAGATGTCGAGTATGTTATTCTTACCAGGGAAGACGAAACTTTCATGGTAACAGGATGCAAGAAGAAGCAGACAATTGCCACGCAGATCGAGAACCCAATGCGCTTAGGAAAGAAGAAATGGCCCAAAAACAATAACAGAAGTTACATGAAGTAATATGAAGTATTGGAAAAGAGATGATATGGATAAAATCATCAGGCACTGTTAGCATGAAGAGCAGTATCCAAAACGAAACTGTAAAGTGGTTGATGTCGGAATACATACGGTCGAAAAAGAAGAAGAAGAAGCGATCGTTAGCAGAAGAGAGGAGACAGAGGGGAATTGAGCGGCATCACAGACTAGAAGTTTTGAAGTCGAGAGGGTTCGAAGTTGGCAAGCGGGATTAGAGAAGGAAGTGCCGATTATAGAGTACTGTTGTAGAAGATGTCAACAGAGAATGTAAGCACGGGCAGGAAGCGAGTGATGACGAGGGGAATAGAGACGTCGGTCAAAAAATCGGCGAACTGCGATGAGGTGGAATCGTGGTAATCATTGTCCAGAGTCAGCAGGAGGCAAAATCGTAGGCATTTCAAACGTACGGCGAATGTTGGCACCTCTTAGGGAAATGGCAGCAGAGGACAAGAAAGGACACAAAGTGCACTCAGTGTGTAAGCCTGGGGGCCTCACTCAACTTGTAGAAGAGGCTACTCCATCAATCATTGAAGGAACAGGGTGCAACCAGCTGTAGATTGTACAGCACGTTGCAACAAATGACGCTTGTCGTTTGGGCTCCGAGATCATTCTTGCGTCATTCCAGCGACTGGCAGAGACTGTGAGGTACTGGATGGTTTAAACAAAATGTTTCGAACGCTTGGCATATTTTTTTTATTTAACTAAGGCATCTGATTGTGTTGATCACAAAATATTGCTGCAGAAGTTGGCCCATTAGGGAATACGGGGATTAGTTCACAATTGATTCACGTCTTACTTTAGAAACAGACAGCAAAAGGTCATTTTCCACAATGTGGAGAATGGTTGTGATGTGGGGTCTCAGTGGGGCACGGTCAAGTGGGGGGGGGGGGGGGAGGTGCCTTAGGGATCAGTGTTGGGACCACTCCTGTTCCTTATTTATATAAATAATATACCCTCTAGTATTACGGGTAACCCTAAAATATTTTTGTTTTCTGATGGAACTAGCTTGGTAGTAAAGGATAGTGTAGTCAACACTGGCTCAGTTTCAAATAGTGCAGTTCATGAGCTAAGTTCGTGGCTTGTAGAAAATAAACTACCGCTAAATCACAGTAAGACCACGTGTTTACAGTTTCTAACACACAATTCAACAAAACCTGACGTATTAATTTCACAGAACGGACGTATGATTAGTGAAGCTGAACAGTTCAAATTTTTAGGTGTTCAGACAGTAAGCTGTCGTGGAAAGCCCAAGTTCAGGATCTTTTTCAAAGGCTCAATACTGCCATTTTTACTTTTCTAACGGTATCTGAAATGAGTGATCGTTCGAAAGGAAAATTAGTCTACTTTACTTATTTTCATTCGTTTATGTCGTATGGTATTGTATTTTGGGGTAACTCTTCCCATCCTAAAAGGACATGAAACTTCCAAGCAGAGTAAAACTGTGTGCCGCACCGAGACTCGAGCTCGGGACCTTTGCCTTACACGGGCAAGTGCTCTACCAACTGAGCTACCCAAGCTCGACTCATGCCCCGTCCTCACAGTTTTACTTCTGCTAGTACCTCGTCTCCTACTTTCATATCAGCGCACACTCCGCTGCAGAGTAAAAATCTCGTTCTAAAAGGATATTTTTGACTCAGGAACAGGCTGTTCGGGCAATAAGTGGTGTAAGTTCGCGAACCTCTTGTCGACCCCTGTTCACGAGTCTGGGTATTTTGACACTGGCCTCTCAAAATATATGTTCCGTAATGTCATTTCTTGTTAACAATATTAGCTTATTCCAAAGAATAAGCACCTTTCACTCAGTTAATACTCGGCGGAAATAAAACCTGCAATTGGATCGGACTTCCTTAAGTCTTGTGCAGTAAGATGTGCAGTATACTGCTGCATCCATTTTCAATAAGCTACCACTCGAATTCAAGAATCTTAACAGTGATCCGCGCGCTTTCAAATCGAAACGGAAGAGTTTCCTCGTGGGTCGCTCCTTCTATTCTGTCGAGGAGTTATTTGAAAAACTGATTCTTGTTGCAGTGTTGATTGCGTTTATTAAAACTTATGGACTGACTTTTTTCGGGTTTATAAGCATTTATTTTTATCTGTTATTACTTTTATGTTGTAATTTCGTGTACTGACACGTTGCATGACCTTGGAATTTTGCTCCTCAGTTTGGTCCTAAGGAGCTTGACGTGTAAATAAATAAATTAATAAATAAAGGTTGAGAAGACCAGCCTTGTGCATGGACTTTCAGCGAATCTCACAATTTGTAACACTGTTCCCAGAACTGATAGTGCCATTTGTTTCTGAGATGAGTGTTAGCAACGAACCAGGGACTTTGAAAGTCCGGTGATTAGCTACGCTGCGAGTTCCTGAACTTGCGCCGTGGAGTTGAGTACTGTAGGGTTCGCAGAAATGGGTCAGGTGTGCACTACGCATCAAAGGCTGCTACTCAGGTAGCCGATTATGTGTGGGGTGCACAAAAGAGTTTTCCCGAGTAGGCAGTTCTCCATTCATAGCTGTAGGAAACTCAGAAGTATCAGTGTAAGATCGAAAGAAATGTCTCCCAGAGGTGAGAATATTGAAATCCTGATAGTAAACTGTCTAAGAAGCTTGGAAGCGCTCTTGAAAAGCAGTGGAGCTCACATAATATTCAATACAGAAAGCTGTTTGGAACCCGAAATTGATGGCAGTTTTTTGGGAAAAACTTAAGTACATATCGAAATGGAGATGCTGTATTTCTCGCAGCAGACAAGAAACTCAAAACTATCGAGGTAGAAATCGAAGCTGCCTGTGAGGGTATTTGGGCAAGACTAAGTATCAGTGGTGGGCATAAAATGATAATTGGATCATTCTATCACCCATCATACTCGTCTCCCAACGTAGCCGAAAACTTTAGAGAAAACCTCAGTTCACTTGTACGTAAACTACCAAAACTTAATGTAATCATCGGTGGAGACTTTAATAATCAAACAATTTACTGGGAAACTTACAGTGATACTACATCCTCTGAAACACACCTAGAACAGATAGAATTTCACTCATGATGGAAATTATTGGATCTAATGGGAACAAAAAGACCTGACCTCTTTCAGCATATTGTGTGGGGTATGGCGGTGGTGGTCGGAGCTTATGGACGCTCTACGGCGAGGTTTTCAGCATTCTTACGCTCATTAAAACAAACGAATTTGAGGATGAACACATAGAAAGTGGTATCAGCGACCATGGTGAGTTGTGGCAACAATGATTACCAAAGTACAAAGGACTACTAAAACGAGGAGAAAGATATATATGTTCAGTAAACTAGATAAAAAGTCAGTAGTGTCATGTTTCAAAGAGGAACTCGAAACTTTCAGCACAGGGCAGGAGCATTTAGAGAAACTATGGCTCAAGTTGACCGTGCACTGGATAGATATGTAGAACAGTTCATGATGGGAGGGAACCTCCATGATATATACTCACTGTTAAGAAACGTCTAAGGAAACAGAGATTACAGCATAATAGGTATAAAACAAAGCGTAGGGCTATAGATAGAGTTATGCTGAATGAAATGCGCTTGGCCGTAAAGAGAGCAAAGAGAGTAATGCGTGATACCTTCAATCACTACCGTAGTAGAAAACTGTCAAGTGGTCTTTGACGGAACCTAAATGAGTTCTGGTCGTATGTAGAGGCTGTCAGTGGCACCAGTGTTTGTGACCAGCCCCTAGTGAATGAGACAGGAACTCAAATTGAGGGTAGCAAAGCAAAAGCTGACATGTTTAGCTCCGTTTTCAAATACTTTGGAAAGGAAAAGTCTGGAGAATTTCTCCCATTTAATCCACGTAGCAGTGAAAAGATGAATGAAATAAATATTCGTTTCAGTTGTACTGAGAAACAGCTGAAGTCATTAAAACTGAACAAAGCTTTAGGTCCGATGGAATCCTTGTCAGATTCAATGCTGCTTTTGCAGCTGAGTTAGCCTCTCTTCGAACTATAATCTACCGTAGATCCCTCGAGTAAGAAACCGTGCCCAGTTCTTGGAAAAAGGCACAGGCCAAGCCTGTCTGCAAGTGATCCGCAAAATTACCGCCCAATATCTCTGATATCGATTTGTTGTGGAATCTTAGCTCACATGTAATGAGGTATCTTGAACAGAATGACCTCCTCAATGGCATCCAGCATGGATTTTGAAAACATCGATCACGTGAAACCCAACTCGCACTTCTCTCACATGACACAGTGAACGCTTTGATTCTAGGTAGTCAGGAGATACTGTATTTCTTGATTTACGAAAACCGTTTTACTCAGTACCACGCCTACGCTTATATTCAAAAGTACGATCATATTGGGTATCAAGTTAAATTTGTGACTGGATTGAGGACTTTTTGGTAAAGACGACACAGAATGTTATCTTTGATGGAGAGTCATCGTCAGGCGTAGAGGTATCTTCGGGTGTGTCCCAGGGAAGTGTTTTGAGATCCTTACTGCTCATGTTGTATATCAGTGACCTTGCAGACAATATTAATAGTAAACTCAGACTTTCTGCAGATGATGGAGTTATCTGTAATGAAGTACTGTCAGACAGAAGCTGCATAAATATTCAGTCAGATCTTGATAAGGTTTCAAAGTGGTGCAGAGATTGGTAGTTTGCTTTAAATGTTAAGAAATGTAAAATTTTGCACTTCACAGCGAAACATGTAGTATCATATGACTATAATATCAGTGAGTCCACGTTGGACTCAACAACTCAAACAAATACCTGGGAGTAACACTTCGTAGGGATATGAAATGGAATCGTCACATAGGTTCAGTTGTTGGTTGAAACCTCTCTCCTTAGAAAAATTTATGAATGATTGTGCTGATAAACCTCTTACGTTATTTGATTTTCTAACAGCTGAGCAGAACTGAACGTACTCAGACATTTCTCTCTTTACTTATTCTGATCAACACTAAACTGACACACAATATTTTTTGCGCAACGCAATCTGACTTTCAATAATCCCTACAAAAGAATGGCCCTGACTAACATTAACCTATACCTTTCACGAATCACTTACCTCCCAAAAATCTTCGTTACTCGAACTACTGCAATACAGCGAGCGCCAACACTGCCCGCTAAATGAAAGATTCAAACTACTGAAGGCACTAATCACTGATAAGCATACTTAGCATACGAAAGATTTTGATAGAGAACAAACAATGTATTTACCTTAATAGTGTTCAAAAGTCATTATATATATATATATATCAGTTCATGACATCCAGTCTTAGAAAATTACCCTCTCTGATGGACACACGTCCACATAGTCCGCTCTCAAAATTCTGCCATCTCTCTGCCCACATCCACCACTGCTGGTGGCTCACCTCCAACTGCGCAACGCTACACACTGTTCACATCCAACTGCCCAACACTACAATAGAGAATATTCCAACAATGCCACCCAGCCACAGACTGCACACAGCACAGCCAGTGATTTTCATACAGAGCGCTACGTGGCGTTACCAATATAAAAACCTAAACAGCCTTCTTACAGGGTGAAGCAGGTGGTAGACTTTGGCTTATTGGGCAAGTGCAATCAGTCTACAAAGGAGATTGCTTACAAATCACTCGTGCGACCGATTCTAGAATATTGCTCAAGTGTTTGGGATCCGTACCAGATAGCACTAACTGGGGACACTGAACGTATACAGAGAAGGGCAACACGAAGGCTCACAGGTTTTTTTTTAATCCGCGGGAGAGTGTCACAGAGATACTCAAGGAACTGAACTGGAAGGACCGAAGGTGGGCTTAGATTATCCCGATAAAGTCTATTAACAAAGATTCAAGAACCGGCTTTAAATGATTACTCCAGGAATACACCACACGCCCCTCACGGTGGCACGCAGTGTATAGATGTAGATGTAGGTGTAGAAGAGGGTTAGTGAACTGGAGCATAGCGCAGAGATGCATCCATATTCAAAGATTATACCGTTCGCAAAATATATTCATTAGCTCGAGAATCAACCTACCAGGTACAGGTGGCTTTCGACGAAGGGAGTATTACAGATATGCAAACATATGCAGAGATTATCCCGTTTGCAAAATTTATTCATTAGCACAAGAATCAACATGGTCAGGTACAATTTACTTCCAACGAAGGGAGCAGCAATGCCAGTTTTAATAAGTATCCTGGTGACTAGGAGCATACACACTCACGGAAGCGAATCATGTAGTTCAAAGGAAGAGGATGGTACCGACATAGTAGAAATATCTAAGCACGATATTATTTTCGCAAACGTCTTGTACGAATTAGAGCACCCGCAGGAAGAGCAGCAGTAAGGGCGAATTCAATTTTTCGGCTAAATATGTAGATGAAATTGATTTTAACTTGCGACTGTTATTTAACGAAGAGTTGGAACACGAGGAATTACTAGATGATTGGGAATCACTGTCATCAGAGACAATCGCTGAAGATGTAAACAACGAAGAAGTTTCCGATACCACGGAAGAGAGGCTTGACCAAACAGACACAGTAGAAGGGGATGCGGCAGTAGAAAACGTAAATATCAGGCTGCGGGGAAAGCTAGAGAAAGAAGTTAAAATGAAGAGAAGGGAAAATCCTCTGGCTAAGACGTTCAGGGTTAAGAGCAGACAGATATCAGTCCGAGACGTTGCAGTAAGCAGGTCGCTTATGGCGGACCTGCTATCACAGAAACCATAAGAAATGGGGGCATGCGCGTGAACTGATTTGAAGAACACATCAATTCATTGACGAATGAGTGCACTGCCTTGACTCCAGCAGAGATCCGAAAAGAAAGACGAAGTAAGAGTTTAGTAGAGGAGCTACTCGAGTTCCCTCTATGCAATGAGTTTGACGTTAATGATAAACAATCGATGCCGAAGGACAAGATGAAACCGCAAGCTTAGGCAAGAATTCCTCGAGACAACGACAGAATTAAGACGCCCAAGTTTAAGATGGTAGCTCTCATACTTGTGTAAACACGCGAGAATCCGAACGAGATGACAATGAAGTCAACAAATTTAAATTCATTTACAACGGACAATTTAAAATAGTAGACATTTCAAATGTAACTGCTTGTTATTTAGAATATCATATAATAGGCAAACAGCTGGGGGTTAGAGACACAGAGATACGAAACTAGAGTTCAAACAACGGCAACTCAGATTTAGTAAAGATCTGAGGAACTAATTTTAATACAACTAAATTAAGATTCAACGGGAAAAAAGGAATATATGATCTAAACTGAGGTGACAAAAGTAATATCGTGTCCGACCGTTTCCCCGGCGTAGTGAACCAGCTCGACGTAGCACTGACTGAAGTCCCCTGCAGAAAAACCGAGCCACGCTGGCTCTGTAGTCGTCCGTGCGCGAATCGTCTCCAGATTATGTCCCACAAATGTTTTATGGGATCTGGATGCCCAAATCATTCGCTCGAATTGCCCTGAATGCTCTTTGAACCAATTCAAACAGCTGTGGCCAGGTGACACGGCGCGCTGTCGTCAATGTTCAATGCATCGTTGTTTGGGGAAATGAGGTCCATGAATGGCTACAAATGATCTCCAAGTAGCCGAACATAACCATTTCCAATCAATGGTCGGTTCAGTTTGACCACAGGACCCGGTCCATTCCATGTAAGTACAGCGCATACCATTATGGAGTCCCCACTAGTTTGCACAGTGCCTTGTTGACAACCTGGGACCATCTCTTCATGGAACCCTACCATCAGCTCTTACTAACCGTCATCGGGACTTACTCTCCTGGCCACGGTTTTCCAGCCGTGTAGGGACCAACTGATGTGCTACAGGCGATATCGTTTGCTGCCATAGTCCGTCAACGCCAAATGTCGCAATACTGTTCTAAGGGGTACGTTCGCCCTACTTTGTTACGAAACAAGGCACGCAGTGCACATCTTCGATGTGGCGACGTTGTGCATATAATTTCAGTGTAATACACATACAAGGATGAATGTGGATGCGACATGGAACGCATTGTAGTCGCTCTGTAACGAACCAATGGGGACTAAGGGTCCCTTGTACGAAAACGTTCACTGAACATCGCCCAGCACGGGTTCACTTTGTGCTGTGCATAGCGACGTATTTAGTACAGATTACAAAACAAACTGTCGTATAACTAACCAAAATCTAAAAATACAATAATCACTTTGAGTCATTCGAATCGAAAAGGACTAAACCTAAAAGCTTGTATCAACAAGGACTAACGAACATCGACTGCATCCAAATCCAGTATTACAGGTAAACGACATTGATGGGTGGTAGAATTGACACAACTCAGCATTTTAATTTCATTTTTACCCGTCACTTGTAGGTTACATTAACTTTATGAAACATTTATATAGACTTCGATTAAAATTGGAACATTTTAAAGCTACGAAAATCACTTTCTGTATTTATTTCTTAAAATAAGAGTACCCTTCTGTAACAATAGGAATTTCGTGTTGACTGTGAAGCAGCATTCAGCGCCGACAAAGGTTCTAACCAAGCATCGTGACTTTCAACAAATTTTCCACTTTGCACATAACACATGTCAACGGCCCATGAGCACATAGGAACAGAGTCCTCCGTTATCACAGAAGGGATTCGTGAAGAACCATTTTGCTGTATTGGTAATCGTATCATTTTTGTAGCTGATAGTCCGGTGTAAATGGGTACTTTCGAAAGTATAGCTCCAACATGAATACATTTGTGAAATGGATGGCCAAACGGACAGAAAATGCAGATTATACTAGTGCGTGTGCAGATTTAGCGGATTATTGAGAAAATTCTAGATTGTTCTGTAAGCGTTGTGGACCCAGTCACGTAGAAAGCGCTATGAAAATGAACTGATACGTCGGAGTACCTCGTTTCAAAGAACCGCTCCGTAAACTGTTTCCGAAGTGTTTTAGATAAGTTTCAGTTCGTCAGTAGCTGCTGAGCAATATCCGATATCTGTTTTCTGTTCTCTTTTCTATGGATGGACAGCGCTAGGACAGTGGACATCTGGGTCGCTGCTTGCAGTCGTGGTGAGCTGGCGTGCAGCCGTGACGCGAGGCACGTGTGGGGTGTGCTAGCCGCGTAACTTGTCGGGAAGAGGGAAGCGCTGACGAGCTCAAGTAGACGCACACTGCAAATGTGGCGCGTGCAGGTATTCGTGGTTACTTCTAGCCCTCTTTAGTTTCTCCAGTCGTCCTTGCAAAATGAAGCAGTGTACAAACGTTTCGGGAAAGGTAATTCCGGAACTTGCTGGCACATTAAAACTGCGTGCTGGGACGGCACTGGAAGCTGGGAGATCGCATTTACTGGACAAGGCCCTTTTGGAGACAGTTTTCTCGGCAATATCGAACCACCAGAAATGAGAGTCCTGCGAGGCACAAGCGAGAACTTCTTTGGGATTTGGAAGGTGAGAAGCAGAGTACACAGGCGGAAGTGAGGCTGTCGGTGCTGGGGTGATCGGATGGGGGGGGGGAGGGGGGGGGGTTCGTGAGTAGTGCTTCGGTAGCTCAGTTGGTAAGGGAGTGCGGCAGTGCCTGCGAAAGGCGATCTTCCTGGGTGGAATATTCTGGCACGTTGTTTTAAATTGCGCGAAAGTTTCATAAACAGCACACGCGCCTTTGCAGCCTAAAACATTTCTTTGGAGAAAATAATCCTCCTCTGCTCTTCGCGACAGTGGTAGAATGGTATCAAGAGGCCGCGCGGGATTAGCCGAGCGGTCTGGGGTGCTGCAGTCATGGACTGTGCGGCTGGTCCCGGCGGAGGTTCGAGTCCTCCCTCGGGCACGGGTGTGTCAGTTAATTTAGGTTAAGTAGTGTCTAAGCTTAGGGACTGATGACCTTAGCAGTTAAGCCCCATAATATTTCACACACATTTGAACTTTTTTTTTGTATCAAGAAGGCTACGGTGCAGTGCAGACAGCCACACTGAGCACACTAGCATTGGTGGCTCAGTGAATGGGAGTTTAGTGGGTGAACCGAAATTCGTGTGCTCCGCTCCGACATCACAGTGCTACCCCTTGGATACTAACGGTAAAAAACTGTCCCCAACAAAATTTTGCCCCATGCATTTTTTTTCCGAAGTATGAGGCTTTGGTAAGGAAAGGCAGTACGGCAACAGTGTAATCACATGCGCAGCAAACATATTCCCTCAATATTCCGCATCTGTGCCGCTCAGTTGACGCAGGGGCTCGAATTTTGGGTCAGAATAGTCAGATTCGAAAGTGCGGTGTACTTTTTTTTTTCTAACTCAGTCCTGTCCAATAAAGATGTAACGTACACTGCATCTTAAACGGCACGTATCTTACAATTACAGTGAGCCGTGCATGGCTCGTGTTCGTGCCGTATCTCATTTGACATCCTGTTTTTACTGTACTACCACCTCGTTATGTTAATTTCAATTACTGGTGTCACTGAGTTGCCGCCTTGCCTGCCCGTGTGCGGCAGCAGCGGCGCTTAGCGTTGTAAGCCCTGGTGTATTATCTTTGCTGACTGCTATTACTACCCGGTTGTCGCGTGTTCGGGGTTAGTTCGGATCTGGCAGTGAGTTGGAACGTGCCAGCAGTTAGTTCGGACCTGGCAGTGTTTGAGTTGGCACGCGGCACAAGTTCAGTCGGGCGCGGCAGCAGTGAGTTTCGGACCGCCGTGACTCGACCGACGGTTGCCGACACACACGTGACTGGAGTGGCGACGACTTTGGTTGGTCGTAGGTCGAGGGTCGGTCGTCTTGCCGGACGACGTGTATTTGTGGTCGGAGATTGCTTATGGGTTGGCTGTGTGTGCCGACTCGTGATTCGTCCCTGTTATTGTACAGCGGCTGCCGTTAGCATTGTCTGGTTATTCGTGCAAGTGTTCGTGAAACTGTGTGTAGTTTGCGTCATTTTGATGGACAAGTTATTTTAAATGTTGTCGGCGTACTGGCTCTGAGGAGTCGGTCGGTTGGCGTGGAGCAGTGAGGAATTCTCGGCGGGGCGTAGTTTGGCCGGGGCCCGCTGGCGGTCTCTGCGCGGTGCCGGAGAGTGTGGCGCTGTTCCCATTGCTACGAGGTCCGTGGCTCACCGACCCTGGACACGAAAGTTGAGTTTTGATTTAACCTACCAGCAAGTCAAGACTGTTCACGTTGTGTCGTTTGGAGTTCGTTGTCGGCTGTTGGGATATTCCCACGAGCAACAACGTGGTTTTCATGTTGGAAAATTCTAGCTACCCTCCGATGGAGTTTCACGGTATTTGGTTATTCGAATTGAAGTGCACCAGCGGAATCTTATGCCTTGTGGCCGCTAACGTTCCGGTTACGTGCCCTGGGCGTTGACGTAAATTTCAGGCAGTGTAGTTTCCTCATCGTGTTGTTGCTGTCCAGCACGGTGTGTAGTTTCACAGCTCCGTGTATGACTGGTTGTGGGCGCCAATACCTTCTACATTGTTCCGTTGAACTCCCTGCTGTGCCCTGGTCGGGTCTGTTGTCGGTGGGTCCGCTGACTGTCGGTCGGTTGGCTTGTCGTCGGATCGTGAATGGTTGGCCCGACTGCCTGTGTCACCTAAGCGAGCGCTAGTGTTTGAATTACAGGCCGACGCTCGGACATATGGTCGCCCTTGTGTGTACTGCCCTATTTTTTTAAAATTTGTTCTTGTTGTTTGTACTTGTATGGTCTAGCCGATTTGTGTTTTAAATTAGAGTTGTTTCACTATTAAGGCCTTCAGACTAGTTTCGACTACTGTTCCATGTAAGCCCTTTGGCATCAAAACAATTTTTTTTTTAATTTTTAAGTCTTCGGCCTTCAGCCGATTTGAATTTAACTTGTTTACTTCAGCCTAACTAAAGAACTGTTTTAAGATAAGTCCTCCCTTTTAAATTTCTGATTATGCTTGCGTTTTAAGCTATTAGCCTTCAACCGTTTTTAAATTAAAGTGGATTTCACCCAGTAATTAAGTCTCAAAGATTATAGCTGTGTGTTTAAAAATTTTTTTTGGCTGTGGTAATGTTTGATCAAATAATAAAGTTGTATGTTCGAGTGTAACTGACAGCCCCTTACTTTGGTCTCTTTCCACAATTTATTCTATCTGTCTTGTCCTGCGGGTTATGCAGGGCATTTCATACAGTACTTGTAACCTTTAACATAGCAATAATAGTTTAGGCATTTGAGAAATATTTATGAAGAATACTTTTCAGTTAAACATAATAATTATTACCCATCGGTACCAACAATAGTATGGGGGTAAACTGGAAACGGGATTCGAATGCAGCTGATGAAGTAGTGCGAACAAAACACTTACACGGTGAGGTTGTGCGAATTGCGTGCTTGCAAGGGAACTACGTGGAGTAAAAGGAGCGGGTATATCCTACATTGAATGAAGGAAGGTTTGTAGCCGAAGAAAAGGGAAGCATTGGTAACGTCGGAATAGAAAGCACAAAGAAGTGGAGTGTGTGAGAATGGGTGTTTAAGGGTGAAATAGGTAAATAGAGGTGAAACAATAAAACTGATTGAGCTCTGATTTCTGTATCTGTGTTAGGTCACTGCACATGTTCTGTATAACGATTAAGAGGACAGGTTCCACATTACGCAGACAGCAATTAAAGAATGAAATAAATGTTAAACTTAGAGCCGGAATCTGACTCTCGAACCTGACTGCTCTACTATAGAGTTATACTCAGTGGACTAAGGGTCTAGGATAGGTACAGAGTATTACACTAAGCTAGTTGTCGCGCAGTGTCTTCAAACTGCCATTCTTCGACATTCATTTATGCCGAATATATTTTCTACTTTCAGTATGCAAGGAATCAAGGCGTGGGCAGATTGACAGGGCGAATTTTGGTTCAGCGTGTGCATTTAGAAGTGCTATACGAACTGGCTATGATCGCCGTTCCTACCGCAAGTGACGTTTCTTTCTCTGCGGGCTTCCGACGTAGTGCCCTAACTCGCACTACCGCCCCTTCACGACCTGTTGTCCAACCATCCTTTGTCGTAAGGCGGCTGATGCAAATTATGAATTTTTTTCTGGAAAGCATGACGTAAGAACGTGGGGTGCAGTGGAAATCTTCAAGTTTTGCAGAATCTTATTGAACGATCTTGGGAGTATTACAATCACTTCTGAATTAATTCACTGCTTGCTGGTATTTTGTAACAAATAATAAGTTTCGATTTCAGTTCAATTATGATTTACAGCACCAGAAGGGAGAAAGATAATTGAGTTTAGCAAACTGCTGACTGATATAACGCAAAGGCCCGTGGTTAAGAAGCCCATTAAGCTATATTTAATCTTTTTATTATCAGATCACAACGGGTTTCATGGCACTAAAAACCACACCTTCAGATGACATGTAATAAAGTTATAAGCGCTGGTTCAATACTCAACAGTACGCAATGGCACCGCGTGTTCCAGTTACGTGCAGAGAGTTCTGAATCCACCGACCATTCTGGGCTATTTGCGTCCGGTCGATTTAGGTTCAGTGGTGTACCACCATTTAGCGGTTTATTAATTTGAACTGATAACGAATGTTGAGTACTATGTTCCGGGCTACCTGAGGGTGTGGCTATCAATGCCAAGAAACAGGATGCGACCTGATGATTGTTGTTGTTGTTGTTGTTGTTGTTCTTGCGGTCTTCAGTCCTGAGACTGATTTGATGCAGCTCTCCATGCTACTCTAACCTGTGCATGCTTCTTCATCTCCCAGTACCTACTGCAACTTACATCCTTCTGAATCTGCTTAGTGTATTCATCTCTTGGTCTCCCTCTACGATTTTTACCCCCCACGTTACCCTCCAATAATAAATTGGTGATCCCTTGATGCCTCAGAACATGTCCTACCATCCGATCCCTTCTTCTGGTCACGTTGTGCCACAAACTTCTCTTAGACCCCAATCCTATTCAATACCTCCTCATTAGTTATATGATCTACCCATCTAATCTTCAGCATTCCTCTGAAGCACCACATTTCGAAAGCTTCTATTCTCTTCTTGTCCAAACTAGTTATCGTCCATGTTTCACTTCCATACATGGCTACGCTCCACACAAATACTTTCAGAAACGACTTCCTGACCTTAAATCTATACTCGATGTTAACAATTTTCTCTTCTTCAGAAACGCTTTCCTTGCCATTGCAGTCTACATTTGATATCCTCTCTACTCCGACCATCATCAGTTATTTTACTCCCCAAATAGCAAAAATCGTCTGCAACGTTAAGTGTCTCATTTCCTAATCTAATTCCGTCAGCATCATCCGACTTCATTCTACTACATTCCATTATCCTCGTTTTGCTTTTGTTGATCTTCATCTTATCCACTCCTTTCATTCCATTCCGTTCAACTGCTCTTCCAAATCCTTTGCTGTCCCTGATAGAATTGCAATGTCATCGGCGAACCTCAAAGTTTTTATTTCTTCTCCATGGATTTTAATACCTACTCCGAATTTTTCTTTTGTTTCCTTCACTGCTTGCTCAATGTAATGATTGAATAACATCGGGGATAGGCTACAACCCTGTCTCACTCCCTTCCTAACCACTGCTTCCGTTTCATGCCCCTCGACTCTAATAACTGCCATCTGGTTTCTGTACAAATTGTAAATAGTCTTTCGCTCCCTGTATTTTACCCCTGCCACCTTCAGAATTTGAAAGAGAGTGTTGCAGTCAAAAGCTTTCTCTATGTCTACAAATGCTAGAAACGTAGAGTTGCCTTTCCTTGATCTACACTACTGGCCATTAAAATTGCTACACCACGAAAATGACGTGCTACAGACGCAAAATGTAACCGACAGGAAGAAGATGTTGTGATATGCAAATGATTAGCTTTTCAGAGCGTTCACACAAGGTTGGTGCCGGTGGCGACACCTACAACTTGCCGACATGAGGAAAGTTTCCAACCGATTTCTCGTACACAAACAGCAGTTGACCGGCGTTGCCTGATGAAACGTTGTTGTGATGCCTCGTGTAAGGGGGAGAAATGCGTACCATCACGTTTCCCACTTTGATAAAGGTCGGATTGTAGCCTATGGCGATTGCGGTTTATCGTATCGCAACACTGCTGCTCGCGTTGGTCAAGATGCAATGACTGTTAGCAGCATATGGTATCGGTGGATTCACGAGGGTAATACGGAACACCGTGCTGGATCCCAACGGCCTCGTATCACTAGTAGTCGAGATGACAGGCATTTTATCCGCATGGTTGTAACGGATCGTGCAGCCACGTCTCGATCCCTGAGTCAACAGATGGGGACGTTACCAAGACAACAACAATCTGCACCAACAGTTCGACGACGTTTGCAGCAGCATGGACTATCTGCTCGGAGACTGTGGCTGCGGTTACCCTTGACGCTGCATCACAGACAGGTGCGCCTGCGATGGTGTACTCAACGACGAACCTGGGTGCACGAATGGCAAAACGTCATTTTTTTCGGATGAATCCAGATTCTGTTTACAGCATCATGATGGTCGCATCCGCGTTTGGCGACATCGTGGTGAACGCACATTGGAAGCGTGTATTCGTCATCGCCATACTGGCGTATTACCCAGCGTGATGGTATGGAGTGCCATTGGTTACACGTCTCGGTCACCTCTTGTTCGCACTGACGACACTTTGAACAGTGGACGTTACATTTCAGATGTGTTACGACCCGTGGCTCTACCCTTCATTGGATCCCTGCGAATTTCTACATTTCACCAGGATGGTGCACGACCGCATGTTGCAGGTCCTGTACGGGCCTTTCTGGATACAGTAAATGTTCGACTGCTGCCCTGGTCAGCATGTTCTCCAGATCTCTCTTCAACTGAAACCGTCTGGTCAATGGTGGCCGACCAAGTGGCTCGTCACAATACGCCAGTCACTACTCTCGATGAAATGTGGTATCGTGTTGAAGCTGCATGGACAGCTGTACCTGTACACGCCATCCAAGCTCTGTTTGACTCAATGCCCAGGCGTATCAAGTCCGTTATTACGGCCACATGTGGTTGTTCTGGGTACTGATTTCTGAGGATCTATGCACCCAAATTGCGTGAAAATGTAATCACATGTCAGTTCTAGTATAATACATTTGTCCAATGAATATCCGTTTATCATCTGCATTTATTCTTAGTGCAGCAATTATTAATGGCCAGTAGTGTAGCTTCTAAGATACGTCGTAGGGTCAGTATTTCCTCACGTGTTTCAATATTTCTGCGGAATCCAAACTGATCTTCCCCGAGATCGGCTTCTACCAGTTTTTCCATTCGTCTGTAAGGAATTCGTGTTAGTATTTTGCATCCGTGATTTATTAAACTGATTGTTCGGTAATTTTCAGATCTGTCAGCACCTGCTTCTTTGGGATTGGAATTATTATATTCTTCTCGAAGTCTGAGGGTATTTCGCCTGTCTCATACATCTTGCTCACCAGATGGTAGACTTCTGTCAGGACTGGCTCTCCCAAGGCCATCAGTAGTTCTAATGGAATGTTGTCTACTCCTGGGGCCTTGTTTCGACTCAGGTCTTTCAGTGCTCTGTCAGTATTGTATCTCCCATTTCATCTTCATCTACATCCTTTTCCATTTCCATAATATTGTGCAAAAGAACTTTGCTCTTGTTTAGACCCTCTTTATACTCCTTCCACCTTTCTGCTTTCCCTTCTTTGCTTAGAACTGGGTTTCCATGTGAACTCTTGATATTCATACAAGTGGTTCTCTTTTCTCCAAATATCTCTTTAATTTTCCTGTAGGCAGTATCTACCTTGCCCCTAGTGAGATAAGCCTCTATATCCTTACATTTGTCCTCTAGCCATCCCTAGTTGGCCATTTTGAACTTCCTGTCGATCTCATTTTTGAGACGTTTGTACTCCTTTTTGCCTGCTTCATTTACTGCATTTTTATATTTTCTCCTTTCATCAGTTAAATTCAATATTTCTTCTGTTACCCAAGGATTTCTGCTAGCCCTCGTCTTTTTACCTACTAGATCCTCTGCTGCCTTCACTACTTCATCTCTCAAAGCTATCCATTCTTCTTCTACTGTATTTGTTTCCCCCATTACTGTCAATTGTTCCCTTATGCTCTCCCTGAAACTCTGTACCTCCTGTGGTTTAGTCAGTTTATCCAGGTCCCATCTCCAAAATTCCGACCTCTTTGCAGTTTCTTCATTTTTAATCTACAGTTCGTAACCAATAGATTTATCCAGGTCCCATCTTCTTAAATTCCCACCTTTTTGCAGTTTCTTCAGTTTTAATCTTCAGTTCATAAGCAATAGACTGTGGTCAGAGTCCACATCTGCCCCTGGAAATGTCTTACAATTTAAAACCTGGTTGCTAAATGTCTGCCTTACCATTGTATAATCTGTCTGAAACCTGTCAGTATCTCCAGGCTTCTTCCAGGTATACAACGTTCTTTCATGAGTTAGCTATGGTTAAGTTATTCTCTGTGCAAAACCAAGTGTTAGTTATGATTAAGTTGTGCTCTGTGAAAAATTCTTCCAGGCGGCTTGCTCTTTGATTTCTTAGCCTCAATCCATATTCACCTACTACGTTTCCTTCTCTCCCTTTTCCTACTACCAAATTCCAGTCACCCATGACTATTAAATGTTCGTCTCCCTTCACTATCTGAATAATTTCTTTTATTTCATCATACATTTCCTCAATTTCTTCGTCATCTCCAGAACTAGTTAGCATATAAACTGGTACTACTGTAGTAGGCGTGGGCTTCGTGTCTATTTTGGCCACAATAATGCGTTCACAGTGCTGTTTGTAGTAGCTTACTCGCACTTCTATTTTTTTTTTCCATTATTAAACCGGCTCCTGCATTACCCCTGTTTGATTTTGTATTTATAACCCTGTATTCGCCTGACCAAAAGTCTTGTTCCTCCTGCCTGCGAAGTTCACTAATTCCTACTATATCTAACTTTAACCTATCCATTTCCGTTTTTAAATTTTCTAACCTACCTGCTCGATTGAGGGATCTGACATTCCACGCTCCGATCAGTAGAACGCCAGTTTTCTTTCTGCCGATAACAACGTCCTCCTTAGTAGTCCCTGCCCGGAGATCCGAATGGGGGACTATTTTACCTCCGGAATATTTTACCCAAGAGGATGCCATCATGATTTAATCATAGAGTAAAGCTGCATGCCCTCGGAAAAAATTACGGCTGTAGTTTCCCCTTGTTTCAACCGTTCGCAGTACCACAACAGCAAGGCTGTTTTGGTTAGTGTTACAAGGGCAGATGAGTCAATCATCCAGACTGTTGCCCCTGCAACTACTGAAAAGGCTGCTGTCCCTCTTCAGGAACCACACGTTTGTCTGGCCTCTCAACAGATACCCCTCCGTTGTGGTTACACCTACGGTACGGACATCTGTATTGCTGAGGCACGCAAGCCGCCCCACCATCGGCAAGGTCCATGGTTCATGTTGGGGAGGGGGGGGGGGCGGACCTGATGATAAAATGATTAAATCCAGCTGGAGCGTCTTCTCAGCCCCCAAGATGATCAGTCACAGCTGTAGTTGCCCTGTTTGCAAGATTTCCTATATCGCAAAAAAGTGACAAGTCATTCATTGTGATTATGTTGTTCATGTTAGCTTGTAGTTCGGAAACTGCGACGTTTTGTGATACAAAAGTAATCTAGAAAAATTATCCGGGTCAATAACTTTTCAATTTTTCCACGACGCGATTCGAGGTCTTCCGCCCTCATCCACAGTCCGATCATTTTTTTTCCTTCATGTTACCAGCTGCCTGTTTTGAGTTTCGTTTTGTAAATTATGACGTGATAGAATTTTGCACAGAGCATAACTTAATCAAGGTTAACACTTGTTTCAAGAATCATAAAAGAAGGCTGCATACATGGAAGAATCCTGGAGATACTAGAAGGTATCAGATAGATTATATAATGGTAAGACAGAGATTTGGGAACCAGGTTTTAATTTGTAAGACATTTCCAGGGGCAGATGTGGATTCTGTCCGCAATCTTTTGGTTGTGATCTGTAGATTAAAACTGAAGAAACTGCAAAAAAGTGGAAATTTGAAGAGATGGGACCTAAATAAACTGAAATAACCTGAGGTTGTTGAGAGCTTCAGAGAGGGCATTAGGGAATGATTGACAAGAATGGGGGAAACAAATACAGTAGAAGAAGAATGGGTAGCTTTGAGAGATGAAATAGTGAAGGTAGCAGAGAATGAAGTAGGTAAAAAGACGAGGGCTAGTAGAAATCCTTGGGTAACAGAAGAAATATTGAATTTAACTGATGAAAGGAGAAAATATAAAAATACAGTAAATGAAGCAGGGAAAAAGGAATACAAACGTCTCAAAACTGAGATAGACATTAAGTGCAAAATGGGTAAGCGGGGATGGCTAGAGGACAAATGTAAGGATGTAGAGGCGCATATCACTAGGGGAAAGATAGATACTACCTAGAGGAAATTTAAAAAGACCTTTGGAGGAAAGAGAAACACTTGTATGAATATCAAGAGTTCACATGGAAACTCAGTTCTAAGAATAGAAGGAAAAGGAGATGGGTGGAAGGAGTATATAGAGGGTCTATACAAGGGTGATGTACTAGAGGACAATATTATGGAAATGGAAGAGGATGTAGATGAAGATGAAATGGGAGATACGATACTGCGTGAAGAGTTTGACAGAGCACTGAAAGACCTGAGTCGAAACAAGGCCCCGGGAGTAGACAACATTCCATGAGAGCTACTGACGACCTTGGGTGAGCCAGTCCTGACAAAACTCTACCATCTGGTGAGCAAGATGTATGAGACAGGCGAAATAGCCTCAGACTTCAAGAGAAATATAATAATTCCAATCCCAAAGAAAGCAGGTGTTGACAGATGTGAAAATTACCGAACTATCGGCTTAATAAGTCACAGCTGCAAAATACTATCACGAATTCTTGACAGACGAATGGAAAAACTGGTAGAAGCCGATCTCGGGGAAGATCAGTTTGGATTAGGTAGAAATATTGAAACACGTGAGGCAATATTGACCTTACGACTTATCTTAGAAGAAACATTAAGGAAAGGCAAACCCACGTTTCTAGGATTTGTAGACTTAGAAAGCTTTTGACAATGTTGACTGGAATACTCTCTTTCAAATTCTAAAGGTGGCAGGGGTAAAATACAGGGAGCGAAAGGCTATTTACAATTTGTACAGAAACCAGATGGCAATTATAAGGGTCGATGGGCATGAAAGGGTAGCAGTGGTTGACAAGGGAGTGAGAGAGAGTTGTAGACTCTTCCATATGTTATTCAATCTGTATATTGAGCAAGCAGTAAAGGGAAAAAAAGAAAAATTCGGAGTAGGTATTAAAATCCATGGAGAAGAAATAAAAACTTTGAGGTTCGCCGATGACATTGTAATTCTTTCAGAGACAGCAAAGGACTTGGAAGTGCAGTTGAACGGAATGGACAGTGTCTTGAAAGGAGGATGTAAGGTGAACATCAACAAAAGCAAAACGAGGATAATGGAATGTAGTCAAATTAAGTCGGGTGATGCTGAGGGAATTAGAATATGAAATGAGACAAAGTAGTAAAGGAGTTATGCTACTTGGGGAAAAAAATAACTGATGATAGTCAAAGTAGAGAGGATATAAAATGTAGACTGGCAATGGCAAGGAAAGCGCTTCTGAAGAAGCGAAATTTGTTAACTTCGAGCATTGATTTAAGTGTCAGGAAGTTGTTTCTGAAAGTATTTGCGTGGAGTGTAGCAATGTATGGAAGTGAAACATGGACGATAACTAGTTTGGACAAGAAGAGAATAGAAGCTTTCGAAATGTGGTGCTTCAGAGGAATGCTGAAGATTAGATGGGTAGATCATATAACTAATGAGGAGGTATTGAATAGGATTGGGGTCTAAGAGAAGTTTGTGGCACAACTTGACCAGAAGAAGGGATCGGATGGTAGGACATGTTCTGAGGCATCAAGGGATCACCAATTTATTATTGGAGGGTAACGTGGGGGGTAAAAATCGTAGAGGGAGACCAAGAGATGAATACACTAAGCAGATTCAGAAGGATGTAAGTTGCAGTAGGTACTGGGAGATGAAGAAGCATGCACAGGATAGAGTAGCATGGAGAGCTGCATCAAACCAGTCTCAGGACTGAAGACCACAACAACCACAATAACGTAAAATATGGCACTGAAATTACAAATTTTCAACAACAGTAAAGATAATTACTACATGTTCCAGCATAAAGAATCTGAAGGTACGTCACACAGTAAATATACAATTGAATCCTTAGATGTCACATCAAGAGGAAGCAACAACATAAATAGTGCAGAGACCGTACTGGTGAGTGCCTGGCAAGTCAAAAGGCATTCATTACAGCTTACATCCCAAATCAAGGATGCAAATACAAATACATAAATTTTGAACTCTTTACAACCTATTCATTTAAGGATACTAATACCGCTAAAAAAACATACAAACTAGAAAGGTTATAAATCTATACTTGAGAATATCTATTCGTTACTATATCTGTTTAGTGGCTGAGGAGCTGTATTCATGATATAAGTCACTCAGAAACAGAGAAAAGTAAAAATAACTGTGCAGCGTCATTGCCATTATCTCCGCTCTATGACTGACTATGTTCTGAAAAAAAAAAAAAAATCAAGTTCCTCATAGAAATTAAATTTCTAGTTTTTGTTAGATTTGTGAAATAGTACTAAATTATCGTCTACGTTGTTAGCAGCGTGTCCTGTGTCGTTAATGAGAATACCTGCGGCAGATTTATTGCGGTGTTCTAACTACATGTATTTATACACTGGTGTGCAAAACTTAAGGACGAAAGTAACTTTCGCATGATATGTCATTGCCACGTATTATAGCTCGATTAAACTTGGACGACGCATAGAAAGGACTCCTACAGTACAGTACAGAAGGTAACTGAAAGAAATACGCGATAAGATGAACAGAAATAAGAGTTTTATTCAAAGATAACAATTAACTGATTCTCTACGATTTATGATAACCCCATGGAAATTATAAAAGGCAGACCATCCGACAGACTCCGCTATGTATGACATAGTAATAATCATCGCTGGCGTAGAGAATCAACTGAAAGTTTTGAAAGCAAGTAAATCACCAGGTCCGTATGGAATTGCAGTGTGGTTTTACAAACAGTATTTTGTGTCACTGGCTGCTTACCTAGCCAGTATTTGTCGCGAATCTCCCGCCCAGCAAAAAGTCCCAAGTGACTGGAAAAAAGCTCAGGCGACTCCTGTATATAAGAATGGTAAAGCAACGGACCCGAAAAATTACGGACCAATATCCCTAAGTTCGGTTTGCTGCGGAATCCTTGAACATATTCTCGGTTCAAATATATTAAACTTTCTTGAGATTGAGAAGCTTATGCCCTGCCCACGAATCAACACGGTTTAGAAAGTATCGCTCGTGCGAAACTCAGGTTGCCATTTTCTCACACGATATACTGCGAACTATGGATGAAGGGCAACAGGCAGGTTACATATTTCTAGATTTCTGGAAATCATTTGACACGGTGCTACACTCCAAGATGTTGACGAAGGTTATGGAATAAGTTCACATACATGTGAATAGCGCGAACACTCTTACATAATAGAAGTCAGTATGTTCTCCTGGACGGCAGGTGTTCATTAGAGACAAGAGTACCGTCAGCAGTGCTCCAGGAAAGCGTGGTAGAACCACTGTTGTTCTCTACATACGTAAATGATCCGGCGGGGAGCGTGGGCAGCAATTTGCGGTTGTTTGCTGATGATGCCGTGGTGTACGGTAAGGTGTCGAAGTTTAGTGACTGTAGGAAGATACAGGACGACTTAGAGAAAATTTCTAGTTGGTGTGATGAATGTGTGAATAAATGTGGAAAAATGTAAGTTAATGCGGGTGAGTAGAAAGGAAAAAAGCAATAATGTTCGGCTACAGTACTACTAGCGTCCTGCTTGACCCAGTCAAGTCGCTTAAATATCTGGAGGTGACATTGCAAAAAAATGGAACAAGCATCTGAGAACTGTGCTAGGGAAGGTGAATGGCCGACTTCGGTTTATTGGGAGAATTTTAGGAAAGAGTGGTTCACCTGTAAAGCAGACCGCATATAGGACGTTGGTGCGACCTATACTTGAGTAATTCTAGAGTGTTTGGGATCCGTACCAGATCGGATTGAAAGAAGACATCGAAGGAGTTGAGAGGCGGGCTGCTAGACTCTTGCCGGTAGGTGCGAACAACACACAAGTCTTACTGAGATGTTTCGCGAATTTAAATGGGACTCCCTAGAGGGAGGGAGGCGTAGTTTTCGAGAAACACTATTGAAAATATTTTGAGAACCGGCAGTTGAAGCTAACTGCAGCACGCCAACATATATTGTGCGTAAAGACCGCGAAGATACGATACGAGAATTTAGACCTCATTTGGAGGCTTATAGACAGTCGTTTATCCGTCGTTCTATTTGCGAGTAGAACTTGGAAAAGAATGACTAGTAGTCATACAGGGTACCCACCGCACGGTGGCTTGCGGTGTATCTACGCAGATGTAGATGTTTCTGTGCGCTCACCACGGACGACAACGCTTGCTGTGCAACGCGGCCTCATGCAGGCCACAAAGTCGGCGAGGAGTCTCGTGTTTAGGCGTTCCAAGCCGCGCCATCAGGGCTGACAACTGCATGTGGGCAAGCTGCAGTACGTCTCCCCACTGCCTCAGGGCTGACAACTGCATGTGGGCAAGCTGCAGTACGCCTCCCCACTGTATCAGGGCAGCCAACTGCATGTGGGCAAGCTGCAGTACGTCTCCCCACTGCCTCAGGGCTGATAACTGCATGTGGGCAAGCTGCAGTACGTCTCCCCACTGCATCAGGGCTGACAACTGCATGTGGGCAAGCTGCAGTACGTCTCCCCACTGCATCAGGGCTGACAACTGCATGTGGGCAAGCTGCAGTACGTCTCCCTACTGCCTCAGGGCTGACAACTGCATGTGGGCAAGCTGCAGTACGTCTCCCCACTGTATCAGGGCTGACAACTGCATGTGGGCAAGCTGCAGTACGTCTCCCCACTGCATCAGGGCTGACAACTGCATGTGGGCAAGCTCCAGTACGTCTCCCCACTGCATCAGGGCTGACAACTCCATGTGGGCAAGCTGCAGTACGTCTCCTCACTGCATCAGGGCTGACAACTGCATGTGGGCAAGCTGCAGTACGTCTCCCCACTGCCTCAGGGCTGATAACTGCATGTGGGCAAGCTTCAGTACGTCTCCCCATTGCATCAGGGCTGACAACTGCATGTGGGCAAGCTGCAGTACGTCTCCCCACTGCATCAGGGCTGACAACTGCATGTGGGCAAGCTGCAGTACGTCTCCCCACTGCCTCAGGGCTGACAACTGCATGTGGGCAAGCTGCAGTACGTCTCCCCACTGCATCAGGGCTGACAACTGCATGTGGGCAAGCTGCAGTACGTCTCCCCACTGCATCAGGGCTGACAACTGCATGTGGGCAAGCTGCAGTACGTCTCCCCACTGCATCAGGGCTGACAACTGCATGTGGGCAAGCTGCAGTACGTCTCCCCACTGCATCAGGGCTGACAACTGCATGTGGGCAAGCTGCAGTACGTCTCCCCACTGCATCAGGGCTGACAACTGGATGTGGGCAAGCTGCAGTACGTCTCCCCACTGCATCAGGGCTGACAACTGCATGTGGGCAAGCTGCAGTACGTCTCCCCACTGCATCAGGGCTGACAACAGCATGTGGGCAAGCTGCAGTACGTCTCCCCACTGCCTCAGGGCTGACAACTGCATGTGGGCAAGCTGCAGTACGTCTCCCCACTGTATCAGGGCTGACAACTGCATGTGGGCAAGCTGCAGTACGTCTCCCCACTGCATCAGGGCTGACAACTGCATGTGGGCAAGCTACAGTACGTCTCCCCACTGCATCAGGGCTGACAACTGCATGTGGGCAAGATGCAGTACGTCTCCCCACTGCCTCAGGGCTGACAACTGCATGTGGGCAAGCTGCAGTACGTCTCCCCACTGTATCAGGGCTGACAACTGCATGTGGGCAAGCTGCAGTACGTCTCCCCACTGTATCAGGGCTGACAACTGCATGTGGGCAAGCTGCAGTACGTCTCCCCACTGCATCAAGGCTGACAACTGCATGTGGGCAAGCTGCAGTACGTCTCCCCACTGCCTCAGGGCTGACAACTGCATGTGGGCAAGCTGCAGTACGTCTCCCCACTGTATCAGGGCTGACAACTGCATGTGGGCAAGCTGCAGTACGTCTCCCCACTGCATCAGGGCTGACAACGGCATGTGGGCAAGCTGCAGTACGTCTCCCCACTGCATCAGGGCTGACAACTGCATGTGGGCAAGCTGCAGTACGTCTCCCCACTGCCTCAGGGCTGACAACTGCATGTGGGCAAGCTGCAGTACGTCTCCCCACTGTATCAGGGCTGACAACTGCATGTGGGCAAGCTGCAGTACGTCTCCCCACTGCATCAGGACTGACAACTGCATGTGGGCAAGCTGCAGTACGTCTCCCCACTGCATCAGGGCTGACAACTATATGTGGGCAAGCTGCAGTACGTCTCCCCACTGTATCAGGGCTGACAACTGCATATGGGCAAGCTGCAGTACGTCTCCCCACTGTATAAGGGCTGACAACTGCATGTGGGCAAGCTGCAGTACGTCTCCCCACTGCATCAGGGCTGACAACTGCATGTGGGCAAGCTGCAGTACGTCTCCCCACTGCATCAGGGCTGACAACTGCATGTGGGCAAGCTGCAGTACGTCTCCCAACTGCATCAGGGTTGACAACTGCATGTGGGCAAGCTGCAGTACGTCTCCCCACTGCCTCAGGGCTGACAACTGCATGTGGGCAAGCTGCAGTACGTCTCCCCACTGTATCAGGGCTGACAACTGCATGTGGGCAAGCTGCAGTACGTCTCCCCACTGCATCAGGGCTGACAACTGCATGTGGGCAAGCTGCAGTACGTCTCCCCACTGCATCAGGGCTGACAACTGCATGTGGGCAAGCTGCAGTACGTCTCCCCACTGCCTCAGGGCTGACAACTGCATGTGGGCAAGCTGCAGTACGTCTCCCCACTGTATCAGGGCTGACAACTGCATGTGGGCAAGCTGCAGTACGTTTCCCCACTGCATCAGGGCTGACAACTGCATGTGGGCAAGCTGCAGTACGTCTCCCCACTGCCTCAGGGCTGACCACTGCATGTGGGCAAGCTGCAGTACGTCTCCCCACTGCCTCAATGCTGACAACTGCATGTGGGCAAGCTGCAGTGCGTCTCCCCACTGCATCAGGGCTGACAACTGCATGTGGGCAAGCTGCAGTACGTCTCCCCACTGCCTCAGGGCTGACAACTGCATGTGAGCAAGCTGCAGTACGTCTCCCCACTGTATCAGGGCTGACAACTGCATGTGGGCAAGCTGCAGTACGTCTCCCCACTGCATCAGGGCTGACAACTGCATGTGGGCAAGCTGCAGTACGTCTCCCCACTGCATCAGGGCTGACAACTGCATGTGGGCAAGATGCAGAACGTCTCCCCACTGCCTCAGGGCTGACAACTGCATGTGGGCAAGCTGCAGTACGTCTCCCCACTGTATCGGGGCTGACAACTGCATGTGGGCAAGCTGCAGTACGTCTCCCCACTGCATCAGGGCTGACAACTGCATGTGGGCAAGCTGCAGTACGTCTCCCCACTGCATCAGGGCTGACAACTGCATGTGGGCAAGCTGCAGTACGTCTCCCCACTGCATCAGGGCTGACAACTGCATGTGGGCAAGCTGCAGTACGTCTCCCCACTGCATCAGGGCTGACAAATGCATGTGGGCAAGCTGCAGTACGTCTCCCCACTGTATCAGGGCTGACAACTGCATGTGGGCAAGCTGCAGTACGTCTCCCCACTGCATCAGGGCTTACAACTGCATGTGGGCAAGCTGCAGTACGTCTCCCCACTGCATCAGGGCTGACAACTGCATGTGGGCAAGCTGCAGTACGTCTCCCCACTGCCTCAGGGCTGACAACTGCATGTGGGCAAGCTGCAGTACGTCTCCCCACTGCCTCAGGGCTGACAACTGCATGTGGGCAAGCTGCAGTACGTCTCTCCACTGCATCAGGGCTGACAACTGCATGTGTGGCAAGCTGCAGTACGTCTCCCCACTGCATCAGGGCTGACAACTGCATCTGGGCAAGCTGCAGTACGTCTCCCCACTGCATCAGGGCTGACAACTGCATGTGGGCAAGCTGCAGTACGTCTCCCCACTGCATCAGGGCTGACAACTGCATGTGGGCAAGCTGCAGTACGTCTCCCCACTGCCTCAGGGCTGACAACTGATTGTGGGCAAGCTGCAGTACGTCTCCCCACCGTATCAGGGCTGACAACTGCATGTGGGCAAGCTGCAGTACGTCTCCCCACTGCATCAGGGCTGACAACTGCATGTGGGCAAGCTGCAGTACGTCTCCCCACTGCATCAGGGCTGACTACTGCATGTGGGCAAGCTGCAGTACGTCTCCCCACTGCATCAGGGCTGACAACTGCATGTGGGCAAGCTGCAGTACGTCTCCCTACTGCCTCAGGGCTGACAACTGCATGTGGGCAAGCTGCAGTACGTCTCCCCACAGTATCAGGGCTGACAACTGCATGTGGGCAAGCTGCAGTACGTCTCCCCACAGTATCAGGGCTGACAACTGCATGTGGGCAAGCTGCAGTACGTCTCCCCACTGTATCAGGGCTGACAACTGCGTGTGGGCAAGCTGCAGTACGTCTCCCCACTGCATCAGGGCTGACAACTGCATGTGGGCAAGCTGCAGTACGTCTCCCCACTGTATCAGGGCTGACAACTGCATGTGGGCAAGCTGCAGTACGTCTCCCCACTGCATCAGGGCTGACAACTGCATGTGGGCAAGCTGCAGTACGTCTCCAAACTGCATCAGGGCTGACAACTGCATGTGGGCAAGGTGCAGTACGTCTCCCCACTGCCTCAGGACTAACAACTGCATGTGGGCATGCTTCAGTACGTCTCCCCACTGTATCAGGGCTGACAACTGCATGTGGGCAAGCTGCAGTACGTCTCCCCACTGCATCAGGGCTGACAACTGCATGTGGGCAAGCTGCAGTACGTCTCCCCACTGCATCAGGGCTGACAACTGCATGTGGGCAAGCTGCAGTACGTCTCCCCACTGCATCAGGGCCGACAACTGCATGTGGGCAAGCTGCAGTACGTCTCCCCACTGCATCAGGGCTGACAACTGCATGTGGGCAAGCTGCAGTACGTCTCCCCACTGTATCAGGGCTGACAACTGCATGTGAGCAAGCTGCAGTACGTCTCCCCACTGCATCAGGGCTGACAACTGCATTTGGGCAAGCTGCAGTACGTCTCCCCACTGTATCAGGGCTGACAACTGCATGTGGGCAAGCTGCAGTACGTCTCCCCACTGCATCAGGGCTGACAACTGCATGTGGGCAAGCTGCAGTACGTCTCCCCACTGCATCAGGGCTGACAACTGCATGTGGGCAAGCTGCAGTACGTCTCCCTACTGCATCAGGGCTGACAACTGCATGTGGGCAAGCTGCAGTACGTCTCCCCACTGCATCAGGGCTGACAACTGCATGTGGGCAAGCTGCAGTACGTCTCCCCACTGCATCAGGGCTGACAACTGCATGTGGGCAAGCTGCAGTACGTCTCCCCACTGCATCAGGGCTGACAACTGCATGTGGGCAAGCTGCAGTACGTCTCCCTACTGCATCAGGGCTGACAACTGCATGTGGGCAAGCTGCAGTACGTCTCCCCACTGCATCAGGGCTGACAACTGCATGTGGGCAAGCTGCAGTACGTCTCCCCACTGCATCAGGGCTGACAACTGCATGTGGGCAAGCTGCAGTACGTCTCCCCACTGCATCAGGGCTGACAACTGCATGTGGGCAAGCTGCAGTACGTCTCCCCACTGCATCAGGGCTGACAACTGCATGTGGGCAAGCTGCAGTACGTCTCCCCACTGCATCAGGGCTGACAACTGCATGTGGGCAAGCTGCAGTACGTCTCCCCACTGCATCAGGGCTGACAACTGCATGTGGGCAAGCTGCAGTACGTCACCCCACTGCCTCAGGGCTGACAACTGCATGTGGGCAAGCTGCAGTACGTCTCCCCACTGGATCAGGGCTGACAAGTGCATGTGGGCAAGCTGCAGTACGTCTCCCCACTGCATCAGGGCTGACAACTGCATGTGGGCAAGCTGCAGTACGTCTCCCCACTGTATCAGGGCTGACAACTGCATGTGGTCAAGCTGCAGTACGTCTCCCCACTGCATCAGGGCTGACAACTGCATCTGGGCAAGCTGCAGTACGTCTCCCCACTGCATCAGGGCTGACAACTGCATGTGGGCAAGCTGCAGTACGTCTCCCCACTGCATCAGGGCTGACAACTGCATGTGGGCAAGCTGCAGTACGTCTCCCCACTGCATCAGGGCTGACAACTGCATGTGGGCAAGCTGCAGTACGTCTCCCCACTGCATCAGGGCTGACAACTGCATGTGGGCAAGCTGCAGTACGTCTCCCCACTGCATCAGGGCTGACAACTGCATGTGGGCAAGCTGCAGTACGTCTCCCCACTGCATCAGGGCTGACAACTGCATGTGGGCAAGCTGCAGTACGTCTCCCCACTGCATCAGGGCTGACAACTGCATGTGGGCAAGCTGCAGTACGTCTCCCCACTGCATCAGGGCTGAAAACTGCATGTGGGCAAGCTGCAGTACGTCTCCCCACTGCCTCAGGGCTGACAACTGCATGTGGGCAAGCTGCAGTACGTCTCCCCACTGTATCACGGCTGACAACTGCATGTGAGCAAGCTGCAGTACGTCTCCCCACTGCATCAGGGTTGACAACTGCATGTGGGCAAGCTGCAGTACGTCTCCCCACTGCCACAGGGCTGACAACTGCATGTGGGCAAGCTGCAGTACGTCTGCCCACTGCCTCAGGGCTGACAACTGCATGTGGGCAAGCTGCAGTGCGTCTCCCCACTGCATCAGGGCTGACAACTGCATGTGGGCAAGCTGCAGTACGTCTCCCCACTGCCTCAGGGCTGACAACTGCATGTGGGCAAGCTGTAGTACGTCTCCCCACTGCATCAGGGCTGACAACTGCATGTGGGCAAGCTGCAGTACGTCTCCCCACTGCGTCAGGGCTGACAACTGCATGGGGGCAAGCTGCAGTACGTCTCCCCACTGCATCAGGGCTGACAACTGCATGCGGGCAAGCTGCAGTACGTCTCCCCACTGCCTCAGGGCTGACAACTGCATGTGGGCAAGCTGCAGTACGTCTCCCCACTGTATCAGGGCTGACAACTGCATGTGGGCAAGCTGCAGTACGTCTCCCCACTGCATCAGGGCTGACAACTGCATGTGGGCAAGCTGCAGTACGTCTCCCCACTGCCTCAGGGCTGAAACTGCATGTGGGCAAGCTGCGGTACGTCTCCCCACTGCCTCAGGGCTGACAACTGCATGTGGGCAAGCTGCAGTACGTCTCCCCACTGCATCAGGGCTGACAACTGCATGTGGGCAAGCTGCAGTACGTCTCCCCACTGCATCAGGGCTGACAACTGCATGTGGGCAAGCTGCAGTACGTCTCCCTACTGCATCAGGGCTGACAACTGCATGTGGGCAAGCTGCAGTACGTCTCCCCACTGCATCAGGGCTGACAACTACATGTGGGCAAGCTGCAGTACGTCTCCCCACTGCCTCAGGGCTGACAACTGCATGGGGGCAAGCTGCAGTACGTCTCCCCACTGCATCAGTACTGACAACTGCATGTGGGCAAGCTGCAGTACGTCTCCCCACTGCATCAGGGCTGACAACTGCATGTGGGCAAGCTGCAGTACGTCTCCCCACTGCCTCAGGGCTGACAACTGCATGTGGGCAAGCTGCAGTACGGCTCCCCACTGCCTCAGGGCTGACAACTGCATGTGGGCAAGCTGCAGTACGTCTCCCCACTGCCTCAGGGCTGACAACTGCATGTGGGCAAGCTGCAGTACGTCTCCCCACTTCATCAGCGCTGACAACTGCATGTGGGCAAGCTGCAGTACGTCTCCCCACTGCATCAGGGCTGACAACTGCATATGGGCAAGCTGCAGAACGTCTCCCCACTGCATCAGGGCTGACAACTGCATGTGGGCAAGCTGCAGTACGTCTCCCCACTGCCTCAGGGCTGACAACTGCATGTGGGCAAGCTGCAGTACGTCTCCCCACTGCATCAGGGCTGACAACTGCATGTGGGCAAGCTGCAGTACGTCTCCCCACTGCATCAGGGCTGACAACTGCATGTGGGCAAGCTGCAGTACGTCTCCCCACTGTATCAGGGCTGACAACTGCATGTGGGCAAGCTGCGGTACGTCTCCCCACTGTATCAGGGCTGACAACTGCATGTGGGCAAGCTGCAGTACGTCTCCCCACTGCATCAGGGCTGACAACTGCATGTGGGCAAGCTGCAGTACGTCTCCCCACTGTATCAGGGCTGACAACTGCATGTGGGCAAGCTGCAGTACGTCTCCCCACTGAATCAGGGCTGACAACTGGATGTGGGCAAGCTGCAGTACGTCTCCCCACTGCATCAGGGCTGACAACTGCATGTGGGCAAGCTGCAGTACGTCTCCCCACTGCATCAGGGCTGACAACTGCATGTGGGCAAGCTGCAGTACGTCTCCCCACTGCCTCAGGGCTGACAACTGCATGAGGGCAAGCTGCAGTACGTCTCCCCACTGCATCAGGGCTGACAACTGCATGTGGGCAAGCTGCAGTACGTCTCCCCACTGTATCAGGGCTGACAACTGCATGTGGGCAAGCTGCAGTACGTCTCCCCACTGCATCAGGGCTGACAACTGAATGTGGGCAAGCTGCAGTACGTCTCCCCACTGCCTCAGGGCTGACAACTGCATGTGGGCAAGCTGCAGTACGTCTCCCCACAGCATCAGGGCTGACAACTGCATGTGGGCAAGCTGCAGGACGTCTCCCCACTGCCTCAGGGCTGACAACTGCATGTGGGCAAGCTGCAGTACGTCTCCCCACTGCATCAGGGCTGACAACTGCATGTGGGCAAGCTGCAGTACGTCTCCCCCCTGTATCAGGGCTGACAACTGCATGTGGGCAAGCTGCAGTACGTCTCCCCACTGCATCAGGGCTGACAACTGCATGTCGGCATGCTGCAGTACGTCTCCCCACTGCCTCAGGGCTGACAACTGCATGTGGGCAAGCTGCAGTACGTCTCCCCACTGCATCAGGGCTGACAACTGCATGTGGGCAAGCTGCAGTACGTCTCCCCACTGCCTCAGGGCTGACAACTGCATGTGGGCAAGCTGCAGTACGTCTCCCCACTGCATCAGGGCTGACAGCTGCATGTGGGCAAGCTGCAGTACGTCTCCCCACTGCCTCAGGGCTGACAACTGCATGTGGGCAAGCTGCAGTACGTCTACCCACTGTATCAGGGCTGACAACTGCATGTGGGCAAGCTGCAGTACGTCTCCCCACTGCATCAGGGCTGACAACTGCATGTGGGCAAGCTGCAGTACGTCTCCCCACTGCCTCAGGGCTGACAACTGCATGTGGGCAAGCTGCAGTTCGTCTCCCCACTGCCTCAGGGCTGACAACTGCATGTGGGCAAGCTGCAGTACGTCTCCCCACTGCCTCAGGGCTGACAACTGCATGTGGGCAAGCTGCAGTACGTCTCCCCACTGCATCAGGGCTGACAACTGCATGTGGGCAAGCTGCAGTACGTCTCCCCACTGCCTCAGGGCTGACAACTGCATGTGGGCAAGCTGCAGTACGTCTCCCCACTGCATCAGGGCTGACAACTGCATGTGGGCAAGCTGCAGTACGTCTCCCCACTGCCTCAGGGCTGACAACTGCATGTGGGCAAGCTGCAGTACGTCTCCCCACTGCATCAGGGCTGACAACTGCATGTGGGCAAGCTGCAGTGCGCGTCCCCACTGCACCCAGGCCTGCTCGATGGGAAAGGGCAGGCCGATCCTCGCGCCGAAAATCCTATCGTTCAAGACTCCATTTGCGCTATTCGATGAAATCGCGTGCTGTCATCCATAAAAATGAGGGCCGAATTCGCCGCTGGAAAGTCGCACGCGGGGAAGGAGTGCTGTGTCACACTAACACTAATCGGTGAGCGAAGCGTGGTGAAAGATTTGGAGGTCAGTACGCCCGTTCAACATCACGCGCCTCCCACACCGTCACGCCTAGAAGCAAAGCGGCCACGTTCGCCACATACCTGGACGTATTCTCGTATGTCGCCAAGTAGTCCATTCGTCGTGGTGTGTGGAGGCATCATTAAAATTGCTTGAGCGTACTGATCTCGACGTCTTTCAGCACGGTACACTCCCTGGCCATTGTTACTTTCACACTGCTCTCATTCCCCATGTGCGTCATTTCAGGGATGCATTGGGCTCTGGTTTCATTTTTATGGATGGCAATGTGCGACCGCATGGAAGAGCGCAGGTGGAGGCTAGCTCATGAAACGAGAGGGTATTCGGTGAATGAACGGTCCTGCCCTTACCCCCGACTTAAATCGCACCCAGCACCGATCGGATGCATTGGGGAGTCGTACTGCAGTCCGTCGACATGCACCAACGTCGATCCAGCAGCCGGCCGCTCTGGCCGATCGTTTCTAGGCGCTTTGGTCTGGAATCGCGCTGCTGCTACCGCCGCAGGTTTCCAATCCTGCCTCGGGCAAGGATGTGTGTGGTGTCCTTAGGTTAGTTAGGTTTAAATAGTTCTAAGTCTAGGGGACTGATGATTTCAGATGTGAAGCCCCATAGTGCTTAGAGCCAATCGAACCATTTGATCCAGCAGTTGTCAGCCACAGTGCTGGAAAAATGGAATGCCCAACCGCAAGTACTCCTTGGTGGCCTTGTGGCCAGCATGAGGGCTCGCTGGTGAACACACAGTGCCGTCATTCGTGATCACACCCGCTATTAAGAACTATGTCCTGCCTATTGTTCTGCTCAGGGCCCGTATGAAATTGCTGTGACATCAGAGTAATTATTGTCTTTGAATAAAACTGTCATTCCTATACCTGTCATGACGTACTACTTTGAGTTAACATCTGTACTAAACTGTAGCACTTATTTCTATGTACGGACCTACTTTCATCAAGCTACATTACTTGTCAACGAGGCATCAGGTGAAAGATGCTTTCGTCCTTAAGTTTTGCACACCGTAATATTCATCCATTCTGATCATATAATATACTGACCATTCATTGTACTGCAGTTCGCAGACGCCCGAACTGAATTTGCCTTTGTTGATGTTGTGTCGTTTGAAGATCGGGATCCCATATCAATGTTGGTACTGCACGCTGGAACAAGTGAGGAAATCCACTGCCTGACGGAGCAACGAATGGCAGACGTCGGCGAAGACACTTCCTGAAGCGGTTCCACACGCCGCCGCTGCTGGACTCCTGCTTACGTCACAGTGCTGTATCGATCGGCCCACTCTGTACGCATCGCTTCTGACGACAACGTCGTCTTAGTTAGTTCCAGAAGAGCTAGTTGCGTTAGGAGCCAGAACAGTGCATGAGCGGTGTAGTCAACTGTACGTTGTACGTTGATGTAAGACTATCATTCGGTGTAGAATTAACTGCTCACTGTTAAGTGACAGCAACCGTAACGAATACATATGATCTACACCGATCAGCCAGAACATTATGACCACCTACCTAGTAGGCGGTATGTGCACCTCAGGCACGGATAACAGCGGCGACGTGTCGAGACACGGAAGCAATGAGGCCTCGGTTGGTTGCTGGAGGGAGTTGCCACCACATCTGCACACTTAGCCCGCATAATTCCCGTAGATTCCAGGGAAGTGAGCGATGAGTTCTGACGCCACGTTCAGTCACATCTCAGGTGTGTTCGATCGGGTTTATATCTGGCGAGTTGGATGGCCAGTACATCAACTGGAACTCCTCACTGCGTTCCTCGAAATACTCCCTCACACTCCTGGCTTTGTGACATGGTGCATTATCTTGTTGAAAAATGCCACTGCCGCCGGGAAACATGATCGCCATCAAGGGGTGTACGTGATCTGCTATGATACTCCTTGGCCGCCATAGTGCCGTGTGCGATCTCTAGTTGACCCAAGGTTTCCCACGTGAATGTTCCCGACAGCATGATGGAACCGCCGCCAGCTTATCTCCGCCCTACAGCACAGGTGTCGAGGATCTGTTCCCTTGGAAAACGACGGATGAGGAATGAGGAAGAAGGTATCGGCATTCTTCAGACCGTGCAACGCTCTGCAACTGCGCCAAAGTCCACTGCCGAAGGTAAAGTGCCCATTTCAGTCCTATTAGCCGATGTCGTGTTTTAATGTTGGCACACGCATAGGTCGTCGGCTGCAGAGGCCCTTGTTAGGAGCGTTCGGTACTCTGTGTGTTCAGACAGACCTGTACTCTGCCCACCATTACAGTTCAATGTCAGTTCT
Organism: Schistocerca americana; assembly: GCF_021461395.2. NCBI lineage: Eukaryota > Metazoa > Arthropoda > Insecta > Orthoptera > Acrididae > Schistocerca > Schistocerca americana. The sequence continues at coordinate 25,541,455 of NC_060122.1, read as the reverse complement.
ACAACAGTTCGCGCCTGTTCTGTTTTATCAGTCTGCGCAGCCTACGACGTCCGACATCTGTAGTGAGGGATGGTCGCCTATCCCCACGACGCCTGGATGTGGTACCACCTTGCTGTCACGTGTTGAAGACACTCACCACGGCTGTCCTCGAACACCCACAAGCCGTGAAGTTTCCGAAATGCTCGTGCCAAGCTACCGGGCCATCACAATCTGCCCTCGGTCAAACTCAGACTGTTCGCGTACCTCCCCCACTCTACACACGGACAGCACGCTCACTGACAACATGAGGCATCCGTGTGTCTGACTGGTAGCAGTCGTACCTCGCCAGCTAAATCTAGATGTGCACAAATTTCTCCAACTTAAGTTTCAAGTATGTCATCGCTGAATATTTTTATCCTGTGTATCAGAGATCGTTATTTGTGTGTGAGAGGGTGGCATGAAGAAGCATGGGTTTTTGTATCTGTAAGACTATATAGTTTTTTGTAAAGTTTAAGATTATGTTCACGGCTTTTCTTTTTTCCGTGATTATGGTCAGATCGCTAACGTAGCAGGTTGTTCCGAATCTCTAGTCCTTGCAGTAAAGTAAGCGATCTTGTACTAATATTACAACTATACCGTAAAAATATCAGTTTACTACCTGCAGTACTTTGAAGAAAAAAATTAGTTAATAACCATAATAATTTTCCTGGTGCTGCAATAATATAGCTAAGGGCTGTAATGCATTAATTTATAATTTCATATGAAACGATAACCAAACAGATTCAACTCATAGAAAATATTTTCTGGAATTTTCTTTGCTTTCGTTAAAATAGCCTGATGTAAAACCAATCAGTTTAAAACATTACTTAACTACGTTTTTCTGTGTGAATGATGTGGAAGGAGCGAGAGACTGTATAGAGGGCATACTTAATGTGTGAATGTTTTATTTTATTAAAATTTATGCAAAATGTATGCGTGAAAAAGTTCTTTTTGCAATTATGAATCACGTGGCGCATGTGCAGCTCGAGCTTCTGTATAAAAGCAACCAGAAGAAATATATTATCGTATTTCTGGAGATAATTCTTACTTCGTTTTTATAAATTAAATTTGTTTTCGCACATTCATACTTCCTATTATAAATTGCTTTCTTTAATTTTACTGGTTGAGATAGGGATGGCCGCGAGTATTGGAATGCTGGAGCTTTTCTGATTGGCTGCCTAAATGGTCAGCCAACAGAAATGAAGCACTTCCTGCCCTTAGCGCAGGTGCCGTATGCTGTAGTTCTGTGTCTCTAGGAGTCGATAGGGAACACTTTTACTGTGTAGATAAATGTGGTTTAACTTTCAACCACTCTACGCTAGTAATTTAGAAATCTACACGCCCAATAATTTTGTGAACTTACAGATGTTGCCTCCAAGCTTGAGTTATTGTGCCATTGATTGGCATATATTTAGTCGATTTCTTTCAGCGCGGCTTTTGTCAGCTGTACAAGTACTTTTCAACTAAGAGTGAATGGGGTGGACATCCTGAAACCTGTCGACGTATGTGGACTGTAGTGTTGTAGTGTGTGAGAAACGAACACGCCCCACTACGGATCAAGAAAAATTACTGAATTCTGCCATTCATTTTCGCACGTGAATTGAACGTTGTTGTGCATTCTGTTGAGTGCTTGAAATCGTGCATCGACATCTTGCTTGTTTTCATTCCAGTTTTATTAACAGTATACGGTGCTACTGAATGGTGTTTGACTTAGTTGTATTTCTACATCTGTACAATCACCGGGCTGTTTATGTGGTTACTTTCTATTTATGTCACATCTAAAGATGAAGATGTATATTTGTGACGACCCTCAGAATTCGTACTGCTGGAACATAATGTACGTAGCTTTATTGATGTTTAAAATTTATAATTTCAGTGCTGTATTATGTCAACGTTCTGAATACACCTCAGTAGTAAGGAAATGAAACTAAAAACAGAAAACTAGCTATATTCACCAAACAGAAATATAATGTAATTGAGCCGTGCACAGCGCATAACCATGTTACCGCATTTTGTACTGACTGGAATTTGTTTGAGTTTAACAGAGTTCCCTTTGGTCTAGCGACCGGTGCTGCTGTTCTCACTCGTTTGTTGGATAATATTCTTGGCGACTTGAAGTTATTTTGTGCGTATAATTATCTGGACGACTTGGTTATCTATAGCCGTTCGTTTCAGGACCATTTGGATCATATCCAGCAAGTTCTTGTGAGATTACAGGAAGCCGGGTTGACTGTTGAACCCAGTAAGATAACGTTGGCCAGGCAGCAGATCTCCTTCTTAGGTCACGTAGTGTCGGGTCAGAGTATTCGCATCGACCAAGAGCGCACTAAAGCGTTACGCGCTTTCCTCCCCGTACTGACAAGGGAACCTCCCCATCGCACCCCCCTCAGATTTAGTTAGAAGTTGGCACAGTTGACTGGCATTGAAAAACTAAACACAGATCAATCGAGAAAACAGGAAGAAGTTGTGTGGAACTATGAAAAAAAAACCAAAATATACAAACTGAGTAGTCCATGCTCAGGACGGGCAACATCAAAGTGAATCTGCGTTCAGGGGCGCCGTGGTCTCGTGGTTAGCGTGAGCAGCTCCGGAACGAGAAGTCCTTGGTTCAAGTCTTCCCTTTGGTGAAAAGTTTAATTTTTGTGGTGTCACCGCCAGACACCACACTTGCTAGGTGGTAGCCTTTAAATCGGCCGCGGTCCGCTAGTATACGTCGGACCCGCGTGTCGCCACTATCAGTGATTGCAGACCGAGCGCCGCCACACGGCAGGTCTAGAGAGACTTCCTAGCACTCGCCCCAGTTGTACAGCCGACTTTGCTAGCGATGGTTCACTGACAAATTACGCTCTCATTTGCCGAGACGATAGTTAGCGTAGCCTTCAGCTACGTCATTTGCTACGACCTAGCAAGGCGCCATTACCAGTTACTATTGATGCTGTAAAACATGTACCGTCAAGAGCGATGTTCACCAATTATGGATTAAAGTTAAGTATTCCAGCAGCAACGTACATTATTGGCTATATTAATTACCTTGTCCTGTTCCAGACCTCACGTCAGCCTGCGTGAGCTTAAACGCGTGCCTTTCGGCTTCCTCTCATAGTGGGTTGGCTGTCTTGCCAATCCGCAACAATTTTTTATTTCCAGACAATTATTATCTGTGCGTTCGATGCGATCACTTTTTTTGGGAATGATTATCACATCCACAAGAAAACCTAAATCAGGCAAGGTAGAAGAATCTTTTTACCCATTCGCCAAGTGTACAAGTTAGGTGGGTCGACAACATATTCCTGTCATGTGAAGCACATGCCGTCACCAGTGTCGAATAGAATACATCACACGTGTTTTCCTGTGGAGGAATCGGTTGACCTATGACCTTGCGATCAAATGTTTTCGGTTCCCATTGGAGAGGCACGTACTTTCGTCTACTAATCGCACGGTTTTGCGGTGCGGTCGCAAAACACAGACACTAAACTTATTACAGTGAACAGAGACGTCAATGAACGAACGGACAGATCATAACTTTGCGAAAATAAAAAAATTAAAATTTTCAGTCGAGGGAAGACTTGAACCAAGGACCTCGCATTCCACAGCTGCTCACACTAACCACGGGACCAACGCGCTCTTGAGCTCGGACATGCCTTGATGTTGAATATCTTGCACATGGGCTACTCAGTTTGTATATTTTGCGTATTTTTTTCATAGTTCCACACAACTTCTTCCTGTTTTCTCGATTGATCTGTGTTCAGTTTTTCAAGATCTATCCACTGTGCCAACTTATAACTAAATCTGAGGGGGGTGCGATGGGGAGGTTCCCTTGTGAGAAGCGCGAAATTGCAAGGTTCATAGGCATGGCGAACTATTTTAGGTGTTTTGACCCAAATTTTGCTCAGCTGGCAGCACCCTTGAATGAATTGCACCGGAAGGGCGTACGTTTTGAATGGGGACCCGCCCAGGAGGCTGCGTTCGAGCGCGTTAAGGCAGCCACATCCAGTCCTCCGGTTCCCGGAGTACCAGACTTTAACAAAAGGTTTATTGTCCAAACTGACGCATGTAATGCTGGTAGTTCAGCTGTTCTCGTCCAGGAGTTCGAAGGGCAGAGGCAGCCATTAGCTTACGCGTCTCGTCGGTTAACTGGTGCGGAACTTAAGTACTCCGACTACGAGTGCGAGGTGTTGGCCGTTTTGTTCGCATTGGAGAAGTATGGCTTCTACCTTGAACATAGACCCTTTCAACTAGAAACCGACAATCAGTCTTTGAGCTGGGTATTGGCTAGGCCGCGTAAAACTGGCCGCATTGCCAGGTGGGCGGTACGCATTTCGGCTTTTCAATTTGAAGTTAAACACGTGAGAGGCTCTGAAAATATCATTGCGGATGTCCTCAGCCTATTCGCCGAATCGACTCCTAGTGAGGGAGCCCGGGAGGTAGAGGGAGACAGTCTTAATTGTGTTGTGTTGGGTGAAATTCCCCTCTTGTTCGATGATGTCGCTCAGCATCAGGATCAGGATCCTATTTGGGGCCCGAGTAAGCAACGCCTGTTGGCGGGAGAGCTGTCGGATGAGTATGTTGTAAAGAGTGGTGTTCTTTGGAAGAGGGTGGGGCATGCTAAGGAGTGCAAGATCTGTTTGCCAGTAGCTTTGGTGCTCCTGGTCTTTCGTTACTTTCATGATTCGTTGGTGGGAGAGCACTTAGGAACTTACAAGACTCTCCAAAAAATCAAGGAACATTTAACTTGGCCCTCCATGGACCGGGATGTGAGAGAGATGGTATCCCAATGTCGCTTGTGTAATGCAGCTAAACCCAAGAATGCTCTTCAACAGGATTTTTTGAGTTCTGAGCGTGAGTCCTGCCCTATGCAGAAACTTTATATTGATTATCTAGGACCTTTGTCTCTTACTAAGAAAGGTCATCGATATGTGTTTGTTATTATCGATCCATTCTCCAGATTTACTTGGCTCCTTCCAAGCCGTATTCTCACTGCTACCACCACTATTTCTCATGTAACTAACTTTTTGGCCCACCTAAGCAACTTGTTAGTGATAATGCTCCAGCCTTTCTTTCGGCTCCTTTCAAGGCGTTCTGTTTTCAGAACGGCGTCAAGCATATCACGACTACGCCGTATTAACTGCACGGCGGAGAGACATAACCGAAATCTTACATCCGCATTGATTATTTATCATCATAAAACGCCTAGAAAATGGGACTCTAGTCTTCCTTGGCTCAATTTTGCCTTTAATACTACCAGTCATGAAGTTTTGAGAGCTACGCCCGCCTCCTTGATCCTTTTCTATCCGGTTAATTCACCTATTTCGAACTTGTGGGAAATTCAGGATCTAATTCCGGAGGATATTAGTCCTCAAGTCATCAAGGAAAACTGGAACCGTGCCAGGCGTAATATACTCAGGGACAATAATAAACAAATCGTTCAAATGGCTCTGAGCACTATGGGACTCAACTTCTGAGGTCATCAGTCCCCTAGAACATAGAACTACTTAAACCTAACTGACCTATGGACATCACACACATCCTTGCCCGAGGCTGGATTCGAACCTGTGACCGTAGCGGTCGCGCGGTTCCAGACTGTAGCGCCTAGAACCGCTCGGCAATAATAAACAAGCTGAGCATTACAATTGTAATCATGGAACCTTTAGGGGGAGGCCAGGAGATCAGGTATATGTCGGTAATTTCCCTGGTAGGCAGGTGCGTGTCGGGAATCCAAGTAAATTTACTCCTCGCTTTCTGGGACCTTGCACCATCGTGAGTATTTTAGGCGAATGTGTTGGTGAAGGATAACTGCTCTGGTGAGCAGTACCGGCTTCACCTTAGCCAAGTTAAGTTCAGGTAGCCCGGTGGGTGAGTCCCCCCACAGCATTGAGTTTGAGGGGGGGAGGTTGAGCCAATGAGCAGTGCACGACTCGTGTTTATCCCATTGATTGTTTGTCATCTGCTATTACGGTAGTGCTGCCTCGTTTTCTTATTCCATTTACTGGCGTCACTAACTTCCTTACTTGCCCGTGAGTGGCAGCAGCAGCGCGTGTTTATAAGCTCACTGTCGTCCCATCTCTGGAGCGACTGATAGTATTTGCGGTCGTCATGTGTCGGGTGGTCACTGAGTGGGAGACGCAACAGCAGTGCAGTCGCGATGGAGCAGCAGCTACGGACGGACCAGCAGTCCGTTGGTCGGTTGGCGTGGAGCAGCAAGCAAGGCGTGCACGCGGGGTTGGAGTGTGAGGTGCTGATTGTGAGTGCTACGAAGTTTGACGCCCACCGATCTTGGACATAAAAGTTGAGTCCTCACTTAATGTACTGTCGAGACTCAACTGCTTACATATCTTCGTTTGATCCTGGTTTTTGCTTTTGGGACATTCCCGCGAGCAACAACGCGTGTGTATTTAAATCGGCTAAGATTCCAGCCGTCTTCCTGTGAAATTTAACTTAATTATTCGCTGTTATGGAAGTTCACCAGCAGTATCTTCTGCCTTGTGGCTGTTGACGTTCCAGTTACCTGCCCTGGTCGTTAACGTTAACGTAATTTTCGGCAGTGTATTTTCCTCGTCATGTTGTTGCTGTCCAGTGTGGCGTGGAGTTCGACAGCTGAGGTGTTGTTGGTCGTTGTGGGCGCCAACATTCTGTGTCTCGTCTATTGAAGTATAGTGGTCATTTTGCTGGCTGCATGGAGCGGAACTGATTTTGTTGATTGGTCGGTCGGCTGTCTGTCGGTTGGGTTGCCTTCAGATTAAGAAGTCACTAGACAGGCTGCTTGTCTCACCTAAACGGGCGTCAGTGTTACAATCTCAGGGCGATCCTTGGGAACTTCTGAGCGCCGTTCCTTTTGTGTTATGTAGTAATTTTCCTGTTTGGATTGTAGTTATTTGGTTGATGTGTGGCTTTCAGCTGAGTATCAGTATCTCTTAAATTAAAGTTCTTATCTTGCCCGTGAGTCATGAGATTGTTATTGTTTATTTTATATGAAATATTTTAAGATACGGCATTGTGCCCTTTTAAATTGAAACTCTTCTTTTAGGCCTTAAGTCGTTAAATTATTTGTTGGTGTGCGGCCTTCAGCTGAGTTTAAATATGTTTTAAATCAATCTTCTTCTCTTGCCGATAAGCCATAAGATTGTTATGCTTTTGAATGGGGCCTTCAGCCCAATTTTCATGAAATGTTTTAAGATAAGGCCTTCTGCCTTTTGATTGAAGCTCCTCTTATTGCTTAATATGTGACCTCCAGCCTAGTTCCATTAAAATTAAATTGCTAAGGCCTTCAGCCGATTAGATTAAAGGTTTAGAAAGTATTATTGGGTGAAACCTCCAGAAGAACCTTGTATTTCAATTTTGCTTAAGCCTTGTGTCTTGGATTCTGAATGTGGCCTTCAGCCGATCTAAGGTTAATCAAAGGAGATCGATTAAAGTTTTGAGTGTTTCGCATCATTAATGTAATATTGTGTGTTGAGAAATAAAGTTTGTATGTTGAGTGCAACTGACAGGAACTCATTTTGGCCCCTTTCCACAATGTAATCCGCTCTGTCCTGCTAGCCGCTGCATTTCAGTACTTCACTAATACACCTGAAGATGAGTACGTATGTCCACAAGAAGTGTGTTGGGGGAAATCAAAAGTGACTGACGTAATTGTTTTAATTCACCTCTTATGTGAATCCTAACTACCATGATTCGAAAACTGAAAACGGTTGTTAGTAATAGTATACTTCGTAAACAAGCTGCTTTCTTACAACGAATAAGTAAGTCATGTTCTTTGGAAGTGTACCCATGCAAATACTAAGCAAGTGGCACAGGAGCAGATCATGAGATGCTCCTTTGCGCAGCTGAGAAACTTAGAGTTTTGCCTCGATTGCTGTCTGTCCCGCTTATTTCACGAAGTGTCCGCCCCCCGGTAGCTGAGTGGTCAGCGCGACAGAATGTCAATCGTAAGGGCCCGGGTTCGATTCACGGCCGGGTCAGAGATTTTCTACGCTCAGGGACTGGGTGTTGTGTTGTCCTAATCATCATCATTTCATCCCCATCGACGCGCAAGTCGCCGAAGTGGCGTCAAATCGAAAGACTTGCACCCGGCGAACGGTCTACCAGACGGAAGACCCTAGTCACACGACATTTATTTCACAAAGTTCGTTTGTGGCCTGTTCTAGTAGCACACAACGCATTACATCAGTGACAGTTAACTTTTACCGCAGAGACATTTTATCGATTCGCAATTCTGTATGCAGACTTTCAGAAAGTATCTGAATCGTCTGTAGTACAGTATACTGTCAACACAATGATAAAACATGTATACTGGTTGCAATTCCGTTTGCAGGCGGCAGTGGACAAATCCAGGTAATTTACTGTATGGGGCGAAGTCAAGCTTTCATAATTTTCTAGCTTGTGTGAGTTAGCGATGCTTTCCTTTTCGACTAATAAACTATCTCACTGTCGCTCAGAGCCAATATGTAGGCACATAGTGCTTTTTTACAATAACTGCTAGTTCAACGATACGAGTTTAGTACTGTGTGGGACGCCAAGGTACTCTGCGAAGCAAGCCCCGAGCAGCGAAAGGGGCTACCTAGGCATTCGAGGGTTGCGACGCGACGAGGTACCTGCAGTGGAGTGGAGTGCCCGTTTGTTCTTGATACCCTCTGCCACAACTTTTTAACGAGGCTTCCTCCCTTTGCCGTACCCGGCGAGGGCGGCTTTGCCGCTTTAATTGCCCGCAGTTAACCCGCGTCGGCGTTCTTTACACGAGCCCCCGCCAGCGGCGCTTAATTACCCTCAAATGAAGACCAGAGTGTATTCTCGCCGCTCACACAGCCCTCCCTCATCAAGCACTCTCCGTGTACAGAGGCTGAAGAAGAGAGACATTCATAGCTTATGTATTCGTGTGTCCCGCGTCCGCACATTTCAGTTTGAAGAAATGCTCGCATTAGAACCGGAGGACGGCTGGCCAGTAAACACCCTGTCTGCTAAACGCGCTGTTTTCTCGGAACCTTGTGTGTCAATTTCCACTCACCCGTGGAGAGCCACTAAATTGTCGGTCACAATCGGTACCCGCAATCGCCGAACCAGTGTATGTACAAGCCTTTTTACAAGTTCTTTGGTATGTCAAAAATATGTTCGTTATGTGACTGCAGAAACTCTATTTTTCCCTTTTCGTATAACGGCTGATTGCGGGGAGAATGTGTGATGCCGTTGAAGGCGGTCCGTGCTGCCGACTCCAAACCCAAAACGAGACGAAAACTGTCCTCCCTCACAAAACAACTACTGCATGTATTCCGTGTATTCACCATGAGACTCCTACGGTATTTCTGTAACGTTTCGTATTGGAAATGGTTTTGAGTTAAATGCAGTTTTTGTAAGATTGTCTTGTTAACGTAGACACCAAATAAATGTTCCGAAGCTGGGAAACTAATGCTTGATTTGCCTATGTACAGAAATTAAGTTTATCTTTAAACTATACGATATAGTTTTATTTTACGGTGGAGCTTGGAGAGGTGTTTTGAGTTAGACGACAAAGGAAAGATTCTGATTTATTATACTGAACAGTGTATAGAAGTACTGCGCCGCTCACCGTTGGTTTTGTGGATGCAATTGGCGAATGATTGATTCGAAGTTTGTCGCAGGCTTGATGCCTGCTCTACAGATCATATTACCTTTTCTGGAAAACTGAGACTGCAAACCGAAGAACTGAATTAATGTTATCAATCTACAGAGAGGCCGCGCGGAGTAGACGCGCGGTTTGACGCGCCATGTCACGGACTGCGCGGCCACTCCTGCCGGAGGTTCGAGTCCTCCCTCGGGCGTGGGTGTGTGTGTTGTTCTTAGCATAAGTTAGTTCAAGTAGTGTGTAAGTCTAGGGACCGATGACTTCAGACGTTTTGTCCCTTCAGAATTTGCACACATTTCAACACTTTTCTACTGAGAATTTTTGTACACAGCAGAGAACATAGAACTTGGACAGAGATTCTCTTTTGTCTGAAATGTTATGTGGCGTTCCGCAGATAAACTGTAATAAGAAAAAACTACGACGACAACGGTAATAACACGCCATGTGATTTTGGCTACAGTGGACAGTAAGCTATGATAGTTTTAGTTATTTTTATGCTGAAAAGTCAAAGTTCTGATGTAATGATAGGCTGTTGTTGTTGTTGTTGTTGTTGTGCTCTTCAGTCCTGAGATTGGTTTGATGCAGCTCTTTATGCTACTCTAACCTGTGCAAGTTTCTTCATCTCCCAGTACTTACTGCAACCTACATCCTCCCGAATCTGTTTCGTGTATTCATCTCTTTGTCTCCCTCTACGATTTTTTCCCTCCACGCTGCCCTCCAATGCTAAATTTGTGATCCCTTGATGCCTCAGAACATGTCCTACCAACCGGTCCCTTCTTCTGGTCAAGTTGTGCCACAAACTCCTCCCCAATTCTATTCACTACCTCCTCATTAGTTATGTGATCTACCCATCTAATCTTCAGCATTCTTCTGTAGCACCACATTTCGAAAGCTTCTACTCTTCTTGTCCAAACTATTTATCGTCCATGTTTCACTTCCATACATGGCTACACTCCATATAAATACTTTCAGAAACGACTTCCTGACACTTAAATCTATGCTCGATGTTAACGAATTTCTCTTCTTCAGAAACGCTTTCCTTGCCATTGCCAGTCTTCATTTTATATCCTCTCTACTTCGACCATCATCAGTTATTTTGCTCCTCAAATAGCAAAACTCCTTTACTACTTTAAGTGTCTTATTTCCTAATCTAATTCCCTCAGCATCACCCGACTTAATTCGACTACAGTCCACTATCTTCGTTTTGCTTTTGTTGATGTTCGTCTTATATCCTTCTTTCAAGACACTGTCCATTCCGTTCAACTGCTCTTCCAAGTCCTTTGCTGTCTCTGAAAGAATTACAATGTCATCGGCGAACCTCAAAGTTTTTATTTCTTCTCCATAGATTTTAATACCTACTCCGAATTTTTCTTTTGTTTCCTTTACTCCTTGTTCAATATACAGATTGAATAACATCGGGGACAGGCTACAACCCTGTCTCACTCCCTTCCCAATCGCTGCTTCCGTTTCATGCCCCTCGACTCTTATAACTACCATCTGGTTTCTGTATAAATTGTAAATACCCTTTCGCGCCCTGTATTTTACCCCTGCCACCTTTAGAATTTGAAAGAGAGTATTCCAGTCAACATTGCCAAAAGCTTTCCCTAAGTCTACAAATGCTAGAAACGTAGGTTTACCTTTCCTTAATCTATTTTCTAAGATAAGTCGTAGGGTCAGTATTGCCTCAAGTGTTCCAACATTTCTACGGAATTCAAACTGATCTTCCCCGAGGTCGGCTTCTACCAGTTTTTCCATTCGTCTGTAAAGAATTCGCGTTAGTATTTTGCAGCTGTGATTTGTTAAACTAATAGTTCGGTAATTTTCACATCTGTCAACACCTGCTTTCTTTGGGATTGGAATTATTATATTCTTCTTGAAGTCCGACTGATAGGCTAGGTAATGATATTACAAATAATAGGCTAGGTAATGATATTACAAATAATAGGCTAGGTAATGATATTACAAATAATAATACAATAATAAAACACAATACAATACTATAATTACACAATAATACAAATGATTTTCTTGATTAAATAAATCATCAGTAAAACAGAGGTAATATCACACTTTTCAAAAGAGGACAAAATTTCATAAACGCGGTATATTTCACATGATGGATTGTTGAAAAAAGTCGCCATAAGTTTTCTGATGCGTACAGTACATATCCTCAGCGTTTCCAGCGTGAAGTGTCTACGGCGAAACATTCACTCAGCACACATTATTATCGATCACATTATATAGTTCCTATGTAATATATAGTCTCATCTTTGCAATGAGAAAACGTAACAATACCTAAGGTGTCATTGCTAAAAGATATACGAGGCGTGTTTTTTTTAAGTAAGTACCGTTTTGAAATTAAAAAAAGACGTCCAAAGATATTTCAATAATTTTACTTTAACATGAAAGCCTGTGCCTTAATCTACTTTTCTACATAATTTCCGTCAATATTGAGGCACTTGTCATAACGTTGTACCAGTTTTTTAATACCCTCTTCATAGAAGTCTGCCGCCTGACTTGTTGACCACTGAATCACCACTGTTTTGACTTCGTCATCGTCTTGAAAGCGCTGACCGCCCAGGTGTTTCTTCAAGTGCAGGAACAGATGGTACATCTACATCTACATTGATACTCCGCAAGCCACCCAACGGTGTGTGGCGGAGGGCACTTTACGTGCCACTGTCATTACCTCCCTTTCCTGTTCCAGTCGCGTATGGTTCGCGGGAAGAACGACTGTCTGAAAGCCTCCGTGCGAGCTCTAATCTCTCTAATTTCACATTCGTGATCTCCTCGAGAGGTATAAGTAGGGGGAAGCAATATATTCGATACCTCATCCAGAAACGCACCCTCTCGAAACCTGGAGAGCAAGCTACACGGCGATGCAGAGCGCCTCTCTTGCAGAGTCTGCCACTTGAGTTTATTAAACATCTCCGTAACGCTATCACGGTTACCAAATAACCCTGTGACGAAACGCGCCGCTCTTCTTTGGATCTTCTCTATCTCCTCCGTCAGACCGATCTGGTACGGATCCCACACTGATGAGCAATACTCAAGTATAGGTCGAACGAGTGTTTTGTAAGCCACCTCCTTTGTTGATGGACTACATTTTCTAAGCACTCTCCCAATGAATCTCAACCTGGTACCCGCCTTACCAACAATTAATTTTATATGATCATTCCACTTCAAATCGTTCCGCACGCATACTCCCAGATATTTTACAGAAGTAACTGCTACCAGTGTTTGTTCCGCTATCATATAATCATACAATAAAGGATCCTTCTTTCTATGTATTCGCAATACATTACATTTGTCTATGTTAAGGGTCAGTTGCCACTCCCTGCACCAAGTGCCTATCCGCTGCAGATCTTCCTGCATTTCGCTACAATTTTCTAATGCTGCAACTTCTCTGTATACTACAGCATCATCCGCGGAAAGCCGCATGGAACTTCCGACACTATCTACTAAGTCATTTATATATATTGTGAAAAGCAATGGTCCCATAACACTCCCCTGTGGCACGCCAGAGGTTACTTTAACGTCTGTAGACGTCTCTCCATTGATAACAACATGCTGTGTTCTGTTTGCTAAAAACTCTTCAATCCAGCCACACAGCTGGTCTGATATTCCGTAGGCTCTTACTTTGTTTATCAGGCGACAGTGCGGAACTGTATCGAACGCCTTCCGGAAGTCAAGAAAAATAGCATCTACCTGGGAGCCTGTATCTAATATTTTCTGGGTCTCATGAACAAATAAGGTGAGTTGGGTCTCACACGATCGCTGTTTCCGGAATCCATGTTGATTCCTACATAGTAGATTCTGGGTTTCCAGAAATGACATGATACGCGAGCAAAAAACATGTTCTAAAATTCTACAAGAGATCGACGTCAGAGATATAGGTCTATAGTTTTGCGCATCTGCTCGACGACCCTTCTTGAAGACTGGGACTATCTGTGCTCTTTTCCAATCATTTGGAACCCTCCGTTCCTCTAGAGACTTGCGGTACACGGCTGTTAGAAGGGGGGCAAGTTCTTTCGCGTACTCTGTGTAGAATCGAATTGGTATCCCGTCAGGTCCAGTGGACTTTCCTCTATTGAGTGATTCCAGTTGCTTTTCTATTCCTTGGACACTTATTTCGATGTCAGCCATTTTTTCGTTTGTGCGAGGATTTAGAGAAGGAACTGCAGTGCGGTCTTCCTCTGTGAAACAGCTTTGGAAAAAGGTGTTTAGTATTTCAGCTTTACGCGTGTCATCCTCTGTTTCAATGCCATCATCATCCCGTAGTGTCTGGATATGCTGTTTCGAGCCACTTACTGATTTAACGTAAGACCAGAACTTCCTAGGATTTTCTGTCAAGTCGGTACATAGAATTTCACTTTCGAATTTAATGAACGCTTCACGCATAGCCCTCCTTACGCTAACTTTGACATCGTCTAGCTTCTGTTTGTCTCAGAGGTTTTGGCTGCGTTTAAACTTGGAGTGGAGCTCTCTTTGCTTTCGCAGTAGTTTCCTAACTTTGTTGTTGTACCACGGTGGGTTTTTCCCGTCCCTCACAGTTTTACTCGGCACGTACCTGTCTAAAACGCATTTTACGATTGCCTTGAACTTTTTCCATAAACACTCAACATTGTCAGTGTCGGAACAGAAATTTTCGTTTTGATCTGTTAGGTAGTCTGAAATCTGCCTTCTATTACTCTTGCTAAACAGATAAACCTTCCTCCCTTTTTTTATATTCCTATTAACTTCCATATTCAGGGATGCTGCAACGGCCTTATGATCACTGATTCCCTGTTCTGTACATACAGAGTCGAAAAGTTCGGGTCTGTTTGTTATCAGTAGGTCCAAGATGTTATCTCCACGAGTCGGTTCTCTGTTTAATTGCTCGAGGTAATTTTCGGATAGTGCACTCAGTATAATGTCACTCGATGCTCTGTCCCTACCACCCGTCCTAAGCATCTGAGTGTCCCAGTCTATATCTGGTAAATTGAAATCTCCACCTAAGACTATAACATGCTGAGAAAATTTATGTGAAATGTATTCCAAATTTTCTCTCAGTTGTTCTGCCACTAATGCTGCTGAGTCGGGAGGTCGGTAAAAGGAGCCAATTATTAACCTAGTTCGGTTGTTTAGTGTAACCTCCACCCATAATAATTCACAGAAACTATCCACTTCTACTTCACTACAGGATAAACTACTACTAACAGCGACGAACACTCCACCACCGGTTGCATGCAATCTATCCTTTCTAAACACCGTCTGTACCTTTGTAAAAATTTCGGCAGAATTTATCTCTGGCTTAAGCCAGCTTTCTGTACCTATAACGATTTCAGCTTCGGTGCTTTCTATCAGCGCTTGAACTTCCGGTACTTTACCAACGCAGCTTCGACAGTTGACAATTACAATACCGATTGCTGCTTGGTCCCCGCATGTCCTGACTTTGCCCCGCACCCGTTGAGGCTGTTGCCCTTTCTGTACTTGCCCAAGGCCATCTAACCTAAAAAACCGCCCAGCCCACGCCACACAACCCCTGCTACCCGTGTAGCCGCATGTTGCGTGTAGTGGAATCCTGACCTATCCAGCGGAACCCGAAACCCCACCACCCTATGGCGCAAGTCGAGGAATCTGCAGCCCACACGGTCGCAGAACCGTCTCAGCCTCTGATTCAGACCCTCCACTCGGCTCTGTACCAAAGGCCCGCAGTCTGTCCTGTCGACGATGCTGCAGATGGTGAGCTCTGCTTTCATCCCGCTAGCGAGACTGGCAGTCTTCACCAAATCAGATAGCCGCCGGAAGCCAGAGAGGATTTCCTCCGATCCATAGCGACACACATCATTGGTGCCGACATGAGCGACCACCTGCAGATGGGTGCACCCTGTACCCTTCATGGCATCCGGAAGGACCCTTTCCACATCTGGAATGACTCCCCCCGGTATGCACACGGAGTGCACATTGGTTTTCTTCCCCTCTCTTGCTGCCATTTCCCTAAGGGGCCGCATTACGCGCCTGACGTTGGAGCTCCCAACTACCAGTAAGCCCACCCTCTGCAACTGCCCGGATCTTGCAGACTGAGGGGCAACCTCTGGAACAGTTAGTTACTGGGCGCAAGATTGGAGCTGTACGGAGGATGATCTAGAGTTTCCCATCGAAAGGATGTGAAGAGATCTTTGGTCTGATTCGCCACATGCGGACGGCCATTGTCTTGCAACAAAATGCCCTTGCTCAACTTCCATGGACTGTTGCTTTGATTCTGGTGTGACGTAGGCCACCCGTGTTTCATCACCCGTAACAGTTTGGCTTAAGAAATTGTCACCGTCGTTGTGGTACCGCTTAAGGAAAGTCAATGCACTGTCTAAACGTTTCGTTTTGTGCACGTCCGTCAACATTTTCGGTACCCAACGTGCGCACAATTTTCGGTAATTCAAGTGATCGGTCACATTGCCATACAAAACACCGCGAGAAACATTAGGAAAGTCATCCCGCAAGGAGGAAATCGTAAAGCGTCTGTTGTCTCTCACCTTATTGTCCACTTCCTGCACCAAACCTTCATTAACGACCGAAGGACACCCACTCCGTTGTTCATCATGCACATATGTGCGGCTATCTTTAAATGCTCTCAACCACTTTCTTACCATTCCATCAGGCATAATGTTTTCTCCGTAAACTGCACAGATCTCACGAATATCGATCGCTATTAGACCATTAGCTATAACAGCCCGTACTTCACAGTCGGCGGGACTTAATGATTATCGGAGGCATATTAAATACTCAGTACACAACGTAAACAAAGAAGAATCAGACTTTAATGGCCTCAGTGCGTAGATTAAGGTACAGGATTTCATGTAAAAATAAAATTTATGAGGTATCTTAGCACGTCTTTTTTTAATTTCAGAACGGCACTTACTTAAAAATCACGCCTCGTAGGAAACCGGTCAAACAAACTCTAACTTAATTGGTTTCCGTTTTGGCTGCCAAAATATCTACAAATAACAAAACATGATGAAGATCAGAGAGACGGAACAGCTGATTCGCTTACAGGCTGCAGGATGTAGCGTTAATTTCGGAAACTGAACAGCCCCTACGTTTCTCTGTTTCTAACAGAACTGCTGGACGTTCCTTTTCCGCTACTTCCTTTTTAGTTCCATTGTCGCCGTTGCTGTGTGAAAAGGATGAAATGCGACTTCGTAACAAGGAAAATAAAAAACTGTTGCAGTTGTGAATGTGTTTACAAGCAAGCAGGAGCGTAGTGGAATCCACAGAAAGAGGAACGGTGAAAACGTGTCAGCAAAAGGAGCGGATGTTACTGGAATTCGCAAGTATTAAAACCCCTTCCTTTGTGTATTTTTTTAGTAGTCGGTATTACTGTTACTCATAATATGGATCCTGAATGAGCTGAGCTACAAAGGCAGTATCTGAGTAAATCAGTAGAAGAAGAAGAAAATCAGGTGTGAAGCAAGAAGATCAAGAAGTTCTATCTCTTAATAAGTTATGATAAGACTGAAGATTTTTTTTTCCTCAAAAATTTAACATTTCTGAAACTTTTGTAAGAAATGCTATTAAAAAAAAGAAATGAAGATCATCTAACTGAGAAAGATAGAAGAGGATGTCATGAGCCAAATATACGGTACAAAGACCACAACAAAGCAAAGAGACTGTAAGGAAACACTTTAAGACTTTTTCTACCCTTGCTTCTCATTACGAGAGGAAACGACATACTCCTGATTCCAGAATGAGATTTTAACTCTGCAGCGGAGTGTGCGCTGTCTGCCAGGAAGTTTCATATCAGCGCACACTCCGCTGCAGAGTGAAAATCTCATTCTGGAAACATCCCCCAGGCTGTGGCTAAGCCATGTCTCCGGCCTCGGTACGCCTGGGCATTGAGTCAAACAGCCTGGATGGCGTGTGCAGGTACACCTGTCCATGCAGCTTCAACACGATACCACAGTTCATCAACAGTAGTGACTGGCGTATTGTGACGAGCCATTTGCTCGGCCACCACTGACCAGACGTTTTCAATTGGTGAGAGATCTGGAGAATGTGCTGACCAGGGCAGCAGTCGAACATTTTCTGTATCCAGAAAGGCCCGTACAGGACCTCCAACATGCGGTCTTGCATTATCCTGCTGAAATGTGGGGTTTCGCAGGGATCCAATGAAGGATAGAGCCACGGATCGTAACACGTCTGAAATGTAACGTCCACTGTTCAAAGTGCCGTCAGTGCGAACAAGAGGTGACCGAGACGTGTAATCAATGGCACCCCATACCATCACGCCGGGTGATGCCCCTATATGGCGATGACGAATACACGCTTCCAATGTGCGTTCACCGCGATGTCGCCAAACACGGGTGCGACCATCATGATGCTGTAAACAGAAGCTGGATTCATCCGAAAAAAATGACATTTTACGATTCGTGCACCCAGGTTCGTCGTTGAGTACACCATCGCAGGTGGCTCCTGTCTGTGACGCAGCGTAAAGGGTAACCACAGCCATGGTCTCCTAGCTGATAGTCCATGCTGCTGCAAACATCGTCGAACTGCTCGTGTCTTGCAAATGTCCCCATCTGTTGACTCAGGAATCGAGACGTGGCTGCACGATCCGTTACAGCCATGCGGATAAGATGCCTATCATCTCGACTGCTAGTGATACGAGGCCGTTGGTATCCAGCACGGCGTTCTGTGTTACCCTCCTGAACCCACCGATTCCATATTCTCCTAACAGTCATTGGATCTCGACCAACGCGAGCAGCAATGTCGCGATACGATAAACCGCAATCGCGATAGGCTACAATCCGACCTTTATCCAAGTCGGAAACGTGATGGTACGTATTTCTGCTCCTTACAAGAGGCATCACAACAACGTTTCACCACGCAACGCCGGTCAACTGCTGTTTGTGTATGAGAAATCGGTTGGAAACTTTCCTCATGTCAGCACGTTGTAGGTGTCGCCACCGGCGCCAACCTTGTGTGAATGCTCTGAGAAGCTAATCATTTGCATATCACGGCATGTTCTTCCTGTCGGTTAAATTTCGCGACTGTAGCATGTCATCTGTGTGGTGTAGCAATTTTAGTGGCCCGTAGTGTACTTGCCAAGTATTCCCTTGATAATAGTAAATTTCAAATTTTGCTCGCAAAGAAAAGACCTGACCTCCGAAATTCATCGAATCTGGGACCTGATGGTAATATATGACTGTCATCTCTGCATAAGTAAAGAAAAGGAAAAACATCTAATAAAGTTACGTTATTCCTCCAAGATACTGCACATTATTTCAAGGACGCAGTATTAACAATGAGTCGGAAAATGAGGTACAAGTGGAAGAACTGCAGGAATAGACCAGAAATATTTTTTTTTTATTCTCCTTTGTTTGTTGCTAGTTCGTAACTTTATGTATATCATATAAATCACCTTTGGCATACATTACTTGGTTAAATGTGTATGTTTCATCATTTTTTAAACAGAAATGAACGAACAGTAAACAGCTGTGAGAAACGACTGTTTTGTTCTACTGAATGTTTGTTTTATAAAGAGAAAATCACAAGACTCTTGGCGGCCGCTGTGGCCGAGCGGTTCTAGGCGTTTCAGTCCGGAGCCGCGCTGCTGCTACGGTCGCAGGTTCAAATCCTGCCTCGGGCAAGGATGTGTGTGAAGGTTTAAGTAGTTCTAATTGTAGGGGACTGATGGCCTCAGATGTTAAGTCCCATAGTGCTTAGAGCAAATTGAACCATTTGAACAAGACTCTTGTTTCTGTTAGCTCTAACAATTTACCAAAAGTTCAATGTTACTGCAGATCAGTAATGTTTTGTGAGAACAATAATTGGCTTTATGTCTTCTCCTTTGCAGACTGACAATAATCATGCCGAGGAATAGGTTTCTTGCTTATTGTGTTCCTTGAAATGAACTGTACAGATAAAGACAGAATAAACACAGCTGCAGTAATCCAGTATATTATGTTACTTAAAGCAGCATATTACTTGTTTGATGACCGTTTTTTGTAGAGCAGCAGCCATTAATTTAAGGATCGGACAAATGTAACTACGCGCATAACTTCGCAAAATAATGCATTAGCGTCTACCAAGAGATTAGAATATGGAACATCTAGTAGAAAACAAGAATGAATGAAATATGTTCGATATTTACCGTAGGAAAGTTTGTGAAAACTATTTGAAAGTGCTCAGTTTTTAGAACAAAACTTTTAAGTCGATTATTTCGTGCCTAAGAACATCATCCAACGACGCCACAGAGCACCGAAATCGCAGACGCTGGCGTCCGCTGCTGGGCCATCACATAGGCAGCAAACGTGACTTGGTACTCTGACGGACCGTAGGCGCAACACCTCGCAGTGTTGTCTGTTGTTTAGTGATCGCGACCTTGTGGCCCACGAATGTGATGCTCTACTGCATCTGTAGATAATAGTCTCGGGCGCGGTTTCCACCTGTAGTTTGGTTTTCCCCTGAGACCCACTAAAATCTCCAGTGTTTCTTGGTATATAGGAGAAAAAGAAACTGCTGATGGAAACCACAGAGGCACCAGGACATCGCATTCATGGCAGACGAGGCCTGTCTACGCAGCAGCTAATTCCATCTTCTCCACCGGCGATCGTAGCAATCAGTCACAAGCATTAAATAACGAAGAATATTGCAAGGCATTCCGCCTGTGCCCCATCAGCGTACAAAGTCGTGTTTTCTACTGAGGTGGTTGCCTTCTGTAACTTCAGCTCTGTATAGCGTCGCTGGATGACGCTTCTGGACATGGCTTCCTATACTCGACTCGTTCCTCAAGGCAGCGTCTTCAGCCACTCGAAGTTTGCCGCAACATTTCTGGGACACCCTGTCTATGCAAGATGTAATGGGTATAAGTGCATATATTTATATATGTGGTATCTTAATATGTACGCATATCTGTGAGTTGGTTGTTTATACTCTGCATAAACATTTTCCCATAAGCACGTGAGAAACTTTCCGACCTGATGTTTCCTGCATGGCCGTAACTGCACCCAGTGGACTACCTGTGTCAGCAAAGACTAATCGTTTTACGTCCACGTGTCCGCATTTCAACATCTGACCTACTGCCTGTGGGATTATTAGCATTAATGGCTTTCTGTTGCCTCATGTACTTGGAAGTACTAACAAACCTAAAAGCATACTACTTCTAATAGCTACAATTGCTAGTCTGCAAATGAAGTAAATACTCATGTAATGTTGTTCAGTACACCGTCCTTAGTCACCAAAAGATATATCTGCACTTTCACCCGTTACACCTTGTACATAAGAGGCATTTGTTTTAACTTAAGACAACTAAATGCATCGAAAACGACCCATCGTACGAAAACAATGATCTGTGTGAAAAGCTAATACTAGTAATTGGGACCCCTGTCTTTGTTACAACTGCCCCACTCCTAACCATCCCTCCTGCAATCTCGGAGCACCTTTGTATTTTTAAATGGGAGGCCATAATATTATTTCATATTCGGATTATATACCATAAAATATGTACACTTTACTCAAATCATGGTTTCCCATACATGGCGCTGTAGTCGACGAATATCAACTGTGCATGTTTTTAGAATTAATAACCGACGCATTTGACTCTACGTTTCATTTACGATGCAAATGTAAACCTTATACGTCAACGGTTGAGATGTATCTTTGAAACTTATTTTAGTGTTGCAGATTTGGTTGTACAGTACAATATGATAAGCCATTTCAATGTCTAATTAGAAATTACGGTTATCGTGATCCAGGAATGACAATGTGAATATAGTAGTATTCTGTTCCAATCGAGTTGCTTACATCGATAAGTCCCCTTGCCTTTCACCATTGGGGTGCTTGATATCGATGATACCCCGTACATTTCATCATTAGAGTGAGTACTTCGATGAGTACTCACGGTGGGCACGCTTGTCACACTCACACCGTGGTGGACAGTTTACCTTACTGCAGTGGTTGTAGTTTGGATTCCGCCAGTAGTCACGTTGCGGTCATAGAGAGAGCTGCGGCGGTTGGATGGAAACACACACCGAAATCACTTACCCTAATGGCGGGGTTCGAGGGCAAGCATTCCGATGATTTGGGGACTCACTACAATGAACCCCACAAGGAAAAGAAACCTAATTACTACACAAATAGCTTGTCTGCCAGTAATGTCAATATGTAACCGTATTATTTGTACTGTACAATCCCATTTCCAACACTCAAGTAACTTCTGAACATCAGTATGAATCATCAGAGCAGAGAGTTTTAAATTTACACCGTAAATGAAATGTAGAATCAAATGCGTCGGTTATTAATCGCAAAAACAGGCACAGTTGATATTTGTCGATTCCACCACTTTCTACCACGAATCGAAAACAATGAATTTTTTAGTAAATAGTACGTATTTTTTTAGCGTAGAATCCGAATGTGCAATAACCATGGGGAGTTCCCGTTTGAAAATACAAAGTTGACCACAATCACGGAGGAGGGGTGGTTGAGAGTTGGCCAGTTGCAGCTCAGACAGATGTCCTCTTTAATAATACTAACTTTTCACCCAGAACATTTTTTTTTTGTACTTTAAAATCTACACTTGACATCCGAAGTAATTTACTAAACAAATTTTAATGTGAAAATGTTGCTGTATATTGCATGTGAACACCGTAAACAAAAGTATTTGTCCAGGGAGGAGCATGTTTTGTTGGTATCAAACCTTGCATGCTGTTCATGTGAGCACAGAGTTCGACACAAGTAGACGCACACGGTGGAAGGGCAACCAAGTCAGCGAGCCAGACGGTAGCAGCGATGGATGAGATCAGAAGACGAACAAATTATTGTTAAAATTAACGTCTTGGATAGAACTTCGTGGGTGCAAGCAAGACGTGAGCATTACACGTTAAATAATGAAACAAGTGCAAAAGTTCAACAGTTCAAGAAAATATCTAACATGATTAATCGAGTCTGTGCAATAGGTACTAATTTTGTATATTAACAGTTGGTGCCGAAAAGGAAAGTGAATAATAATAATGTTTCCACAAAACATAGCCATGGAAGGAGCGACACATTAACCAAGGCTCACCTCTATGTTTCAAGTAAAAGAGAACGCATTATTGCCATGTTTCAGGAACCACCTATAGAAGCGTAGAACATGGATTACAACACACGTTATAACACACTACAGGAATAATGCTCAAGAATGAATGTTTATGTTGCAAATCCTCACATTTCCCTTTCCCACTGAGAGTGGATTATGCAAAAAAGTAGAAAAAATGATATATTAAGGAGTAAACATTCAAAAGTGATGAAATTAATTATCTATAGCTAAACTACAGTAAACAGCACAAAGATGAAGATATACAACTCTATCATCTGCCCCATAGTACTGTACGGTTCAGAAATTGGACGCTTACAAAGAATGAAAGGAAAAACTGAATGTTTTCGAATGAAAAGTAATGAGAGAAATCTGGGGACCTGGGCTGGAGAATGGCATGTGGGGAATTCAAAAGAACAATGAAATTTATCAGTTAATGAAGCAACCCATCATCATCCAGAAATTAAAAAGTAGGAGACTGCAATGGGCTGGACACGTGGTCAGAATGGAAAACAACAGAATCACCAAGAAAGCATTTGAAGGAACTCTCCAGGCAACAAGACCATTGGGCCGACCCTGTACAAGGTGGCTCTGAACACTATGGGCCTTAACATCTGAGGTCATCAGTCCCTAGAACTTAGAACTACTTAAATCCAACTAACCTAAGGACATCACACACATCCATGCCCGAGGCAGGATTCGAACCTGCGACCGTAGCGGTCGCGCGGTTCCAGACTAAAGCGTCTAGAACCGCTCAGCTACTCCGGCCGGCGTACAAGGTGGAAAGAGGAAAGATGACATAGAGGACATCGCAGCATTAGGAATTTCCGCAGGGTGGAGAGAGACTGCGAGAGACAGAAGGCGTTGAAAGCAGACCGTCGAGGCAGCGTGTGGTCTACGGGGCCTGTGAATGCTGAGAAGAGAGAAACTTCAGTAAGATTCTCGGATCCCAGAACTGTTGTCGTGTTAAAACCTACAACAACTTGCAACTACTTACTGTACTACTGGTCTATCTCTGCAATTTGTCCTCCTCACACTTCCCTCCCTTACCAAAATAACTGTCCAATGTTATCTCTAGGTGTTTTTTTTTTTTTTTAGTTGTGCCATAAATATCAGTTTTGATTCAGTACCTCTTTATTGTTTATACGACCTGCCCATCCAATTTTCTACATTTTCATGTAGCACTACACTCAAGGCAGCATCTATTCTTATCTTGTCTTTCATATTTGTCGTCGATGTTTCACTTTCCATATAAGGCTTCATACCAAATAAATGTTACCAGAGAAGACTTTTAACCCTTTATTTATTTTCGATGATAACATACTTTTCTTTGTCAGAATTTGTATTGCCAGTATTTTCACTTATTTTGCTACACAAACAATGTAACACATCCAGAATGAGATTTTCACCCTGCAGCGGAGTGTGCGCTGATATGAAACTTCCTGGCAGATTAAAACTGTGTGCCGGACCGAGACTCGAACTCGGGACCTTTGCCTTTCACGGGCGAGTGCTCTACCTACCAACTGAGCTACCCACGCACGACTCACGCCCCGTACTCACAGCTTTACTTCTTCCAGTACCTCGTCTCCTACCTTCCAAACATTACAGAAGCCCTCCTGTGAACTTTGCAGAACTTGCACTCCTGAAAGAAACGATACTGCGGAGACATGGCTTAGCCACAGCTTGGGGGATGTTTCCAGAATGATATTTTCACTCTTCAGTTCACTCTGCAGTTTCATATCAGCGCACACTCCGCTGCCGAGTGAAAATCTCATTCTGGAAACATCCCCCAGGCTGTGGCTAAGCCATGTCCCCGCAATATCCTTTCTTTCAGGAGTGCTAGTTGTGCAAGGTTCGCAGGAGAGCTTCTGTAAAGTTTGGAAGATATTGCTACGCGTACACCATACTTCGCACGCGCCAACTGGCGACGCTCTGCGCTGACAGAACCAAAGTGCGCGCTCCCTGTTATCTTTCTCAAACGATTTTACAGAAACTATTCACTGAAAATATTTGACTTCTGCCTTATTTGTAGCGTTATATGTCAGCTTCGTGGCGAAGTGCCCATCATCTCGCTAATGGTCATGGTTATCGTGATACACACATTTTAGTAAGACACTACGCAAAACTCATAAAGTTTGCAATGAAAACTAGGGGTCGCTATGGTTTTGCGTTTGGTGCGTATTACACCATATGTTGCTGCGTATGAAATTTAGCTAACATATTGAATTTTTGTTTAGACTTGGGAGGAGGTCTCTATTTTATTTTTTTCATTCCAGTGACTGTAATTCTTTAAGAGTTATCGACAGCTAGCGAAATAAGAGTTTCGTAGTGTGAAAATAAACGTGAAATTTCTTCTCTGCAAACTTACTGCAAACCGGCACTATGAGGTTTTTCGTATGCTATTGAGCTGTGTCGTCGCCAATTACTTGTTTAATAAGGCAATCTGTTTCAGAATTCTGCCACAATAGCTGCTGCAAAAATGAGTTTGTGCAAATTATACTGTGTTTTGGCAAAAGAAGTACTCTCAAACCTGTCAAAAAGAGAAATGTGGTCGTCACTCGTAAATGGTGATACTTCTTCCAATAAGAAAAGGTTAACAATTCTCACAAAAATAAATCGCCAATTCTGTTGGAATTTTGGTTGAATCCCAAACCCAATGTATTTTTAACACTGAGCGACTGGAACGGAAACTTACCAAACGATTTCAATCCTTTTCTTCATCGGCGCAGTAGTAAAGTAACGACGATCGTATCCTCCAGGTGGAATACCAGGCACATGTCTGATGCTGGTTACTCAGCTACACCTTGCCAAACTGACAAAGTGTGATTCGCGATTAAAATAGTTGTTATTGATAGAAGTAAATAATTTATACATGGCACAACAGAATGGTAAGTGTGTCGTCAGCAGCTGAGAATAATGCCCGTGACAGGAATGCGGGAGATAGCCAAGTGTGCTTTGTGAGAGGAAGAGTTCACATCGTTCGAAATACATTGTCATGAAAGTAGATCTGCTTTTGTCAGCAATACGTTTCTTTCAGGATACTCAGACTTTTAGAGTAATACCGACCACTGCTTCATTTGTGTAGCCTGTTATGTAATTAGTTTATCAGTGCTGACAGCGTGTATGCAACCACTGAGATGCTTTTTCTCATCACGACGAGCCGATTAAACATCGTTCTTCGTGAGGGCTTCTCTACTGTTTCTAGCTCATAGTGGAAATGTCCACATGTACGAAGTGTAATAATGTCTCTTATTACATCCATAGCCACATAGTGATAGTGAAACTTACGTAGTTCATATTTCAGACGCTTTTTACCAGGAGCACAAAGGGGTCATACCTGTGCAAATTATGCCTTTCCGAGTTTTTGTAGCAGATTGTAGAGATACGCTAGCATAACAGGCAGTGAGTAGATAACTTTGTTTTACTTTCGTGCCTTGCTTCTAGATCACATGATTTTGTAATATTCCTTACTTCCTCATTCGCCAATCTCACTATGAATCGTCTGTCCCATCTCACGATCTGAAAACATTGTGGAGGCAGAAGGTGTACTTCCAGTGGCCAATGGCTAACCGGTTTTTGAGCTATGCATTGCTCTTGACAAAAGAATAAACAAAACAAAAAAGTATGCAGATATATGTAACTGGAAACTATTATGAGCTAATGAAAAGATATGGAGCGCGTGAGGTAACGGGCGAGTTGAAAGTGTTCTAAGTTGGGAGCTGGCGTGGCCGCGTGGTGACGAGCATCGGCCGGAGCCAGAGAGGGTAGCAGCCGCAGCCGCAGCCGCAGCCCCAGCCCCAGCCCCAGCACGTGGTCCAGGCCGACCCCGTGGCCGGGAATTCCACGTTGACGCTGTGACTAGGACTGTGCTCTGTGTCGATGAAGGAGACTTGTATGCCGGGAGCGCCAAAGATGGCGGACTTTGTGAGACCATAATTGCAGATGTTTCAGAGTTAATGCAGAAATTAATCATAGCCAGAGGAATCGTGATATCTTAAAAAGAAACATGTACATTACCATTATTTGCACGACGATTCTGATGGTGTAATCAGATTTTCAATGTCTTTATTAGTTTAAAGTTTAGTATCTGACTGTAAATTAAACAATTAACACCCATCAACGATTTTCCAAAATCTAAACGATTCATCCGATTTTGTCGATCAACTTGTCTTTAGAAAGATATTAGTGTAAACCTAAACTGGTATGAACTACAGGCATGTAACTTGAGTTATTGGAGGTCAAAGTGGCCGATTACTATTGATCGCATCAGGCCATAAGTATTCCACAGTTACATGAAAAAACGGCAGCAGCATGCTTATAAATATATTTATTCGTCTGTGTCTTTATACCGGGTGATCAAAAAGTCAGTATAAATCTGGAAAGTGAATAAATCACGGAATAATGTAGATAGAGAGGTAGAAATTGACACACATGCTTGGAATGACATGGGGTTTTATTAGAACCAAAACAATACAAAAGGTCAAAAATTGTCCGACAGATGGCGCTTCATCTGATCAGAATAGCAATAATTAGCATAACAAAGTAAGACAAAGCAAAGATGATGTTCTTTACAGAAAATGCTCAATATGTCCAGCATCATTCCTCAACAATAGCTGTAGTCGAGGAATAATGTTGTGAATAGCACTGTAAAGCATGTCCGGAGTTATGGTGAGGCATTGGCGTCCGATGTTGTCTTTCAGCATCCCTAGAGATGTCGGCCGATCACGATACACGTGCGACTTCAGGTAACCCCAAATCCAATAATCGCACGGACTGAGAACCCGGGAGGCCACGCATGACGAAAGTGACGGCTGAGCACACGATCATCACCAAACGACGCGCGCAAGAGATCTTTCACGCAATATGGGGTGGAGCGCCATCCTGCATAAACATCGTACGTTCCAGGAGGTGTTTATCAGCCAGGCTGGGGATCATGCGATTCTGTAACGTATCGGCGTACCTCTCACCCGTCACGTAGCAGTTACAAAACCAGAATCACACATTTCCTCGAAGAAAAAAGGCCCGATAACGGCAGATGTGGTAAATCCAACCCATACCGTGACTTTCTCGTCGTGCAATGGAGTTTCCACGACAGTTCTAGGATTTTCGGTAGCCCAAATTCTGCAGTTGTGGACGTTGCCAGACCCTCGGAGCGTGAAATGAGCTTCGTCGGTCCACAACACGTTACTCAACCAATCGTCATCTTCCGCCATCTTTTGAAGCTGCCACATCGCAAATGCCTTCCGCTTCACTAAATCGCCAGGTAACAGTTCATGATGCCGACGGTTTTAGTACGGATAGCATCGGAGGGTACGCCTCAGTGCCAACTAAACAGTAGTGTATGGAATGCCGGTGCGACATGCGACTGCACGAGCGCTGACTTCCCCGTGCATAGACGAACCCGCTACAATCTCCATTTCTTCCTGAACTGTCTCAGCAGCATTACGCCTTGTGCTCCGTCGGCCACTACGGGGCCTATCGCCTAAACAACCCGTGGCTTCGAATTTCGAAATCATTCTGGCCATCCTATGGCGATAGGGTCGTAACACTGAACTAGCACATTCCCCATTCTGATAATACAGCTTCACTAAAAGCACCTTTTCAGGTAACGTCAACATACTGCGACTGCTGGCGGCCGGCCGCGGTGGTCTCGCGGTTAAGGCGCTCAGTCCGGAACCGCGCGACTGCTACGGTCGCAGGTTCGAATCCTGCCTCGGCCATGGATGTGTGTGATGTCCTTAGGTTAGTTAGGTTTAAGTAGTTCTAAGTTCTAGGGGACTGATGACCACAGATGTTAAGTCCCATAGTGCTCAGAGCCATTTGAACCATTTTGACTGCTGGCGCATCTGATTCTCTCTCTCATTACAGCTCCTGTTATACACGATTGTCGTGCGCAGTCACTGACGTTTTGCTGTCCAGCGCCATCTGTCGGACATTTTGTGAACTTTGTTTTTTTTTTTTTTTGTTCTAATAAAACCCCATGTCATTCCAAGCATGTATGTCAATTTTTACCTCTCTATCTACATTATTCCGTGTTTTATTAAGTTTTCAAATTTGTACTGACTTTTTGATCACCCGGTTTACTATTCATGAAGGAATTGGTTAAATATTTACTGTGTTTTAGAAAGCACAGAGAGGCTAGGTTCAAATGACTCTGAGCACTATGGGACTTACATCTGAGGTCATCAGTTCCCTAGACTTAGAACTACTTAAACCTAACTAACCTAAGGACATCACACACATCCATGGCCGAGGCAGGATTGGAACCTGCGACCGTATAGGTCACGCGGTTCCAGACTGTAGCGCCTAGAACCGCTCGGCCACTTCGGCCGGCGAGACGCTAGGCTACTGGCCTACCTCTTGTTTCTATTCCTTTGATATATGCTTATTTGATTTGTTTATGTATTTAATCATGTGTGTTAGAGCGTGTTTATGGTCCAGCCGTAGGAATATTTATTTAATTTCAAGTTATTTAAATGAAAATCCAGTATTTCTGATGTGTTTCAATATGTTTGTGAGTGTGCGTTGACTTGAAGATATGGCGGGAGGGCTCTAGCCAATCATGGCGCTCGTTAATGGGGAGACTGGATGGAAGTGGTGGAGGAGTCCTGGACAGGAAAGAAGAGTTCTGGGCGAGGAGGCGCGACGGATAGTCGCGGGAAATGGTTGGAGAGTGGAGCAGTTTGCGCGGGTCGCGGGACATATAAATGTTTCGTAGTGCCGACTTGTGGACTTGTGAGATTTCCGTGGCTTCTGCAGTGAAGACGTAGTGTGTGTTTATAAGTGAATATCTCGTGAGCAATGTTGTTTCCAATAACTAATTACGTGAAGTAGGAATCTATTGTTTCCCTGTTATTCAATTTATATTTTATTTAATTGCTAGACCATCGATACCAATAACTGTTCGCAGTAATAAATGGTTTTCTTAAAGGCACTTCTGCTATCGCACTCATCATTAAAAGTCGTTAAAAATAATACCTGCAGATTTTATTTAATTGCAATCTTTCATTTACAAATTTCGACGCTACATTCGAAATTCGCAATTTCCGAGTGATAGGAACCTTCGAGCATTCGAGACATGTGTATATTCGTATTGTATACTGTAGACTCAACAGTATTTGGCTTCTAATGTGGCAACTACGTATCCCAGCCCCCCCCCCCCCCCCCCCAGACAACGAAACCAGCCAAAACTTTTAATATTTCTACTCCGAGTCTGAGGGTACGTAGCTGAGGGGAGGGCCACTCATCACATTTTCTATTTGGAAGCCCGCGAGCGCTTAACCGGCCAAAAACGAAACACTACCCAGCGACAATGAAACTCAGTATACCGTAAGGCTGATTTTTCGGATGGGCAATACTTCCGCTACCCATATGCGTCATGCCGAAGTGAGTATATGGCAGGACTACATCCCGCTCCCCCCTCACCCCTTCCGCTGTGCTCGCGTGACGCGCGGCGCGAGAAACTGCGCCACAACCACGACGCCGCGCGACCTGGCGCAGACGCGTGTCGCGTCCCAGCCGCGTCGCGCCGCAAGTTGCGCGGTGCCATTGCAAAAACGCTCGCTGCACTGCGCCGCGCTATACGCGTCTCAATTTGCGCTGTATGTCTCTCGTTTGCCTGTGCAGAATTTGTCGCATTGGCTGCGACATTCACAGCAGAGCACTACTGAACGCTCATTGGTTGTCAGCGAATGCGTGCTGTACACGTCCAGAATAAGTCTAAACTCGACGGCTATCATTCGTGACTCCAACTATAGTTCCGAAGTTCTGTTTCGCATAAGTAAGAGTGGCACGTCTGCGTAGACTTCTCCCCGTCCCAGTTTCCCTATTGTCCACTGTCTGGGAAGAACCGAACAACGTCAAGACAAAGCGACACACGGCAGAACTGAGTCTCGCTGTTGGAATGGATGCCGTGTCCATGTTCCACGTAACCCGGGATCCAGGACTGAGCGGCGAAAACGTAAGCTGCTTCCACATACGTGAAACATTCACGTAAGCGTCACATGTAGTGTCCTCATATGACGAATACCTGCAGTGTACCATTCAGTGTGTGCGTGTGGGAGGGGGGGGGGATATGTGTGCGCTATGTGTGTAACTAAGTCACCTGTCATGAGCAAGCGCAGAAATTAAGCTAGCTGCGCGTAGAGTAAGGGGAAGTATTAATCTTGTACTGAATCACTGTGCGGTGGCAAAAAGTCCTCATTCAAAACTACTCCAGTTGCATTTGAGCATACGAAAGCTGGGTTATTCAAGATATCAGACTAATAGTCAATCCGTAC
The DNA here is from genome assembly GCF_021461395.2 of Schistocerca americana. Classification (NCBI taxonomy): domain Eukaryota; kingdom Metazoa; phylum Arthropoda; class Insecta; order Orthoptera; family Acrididae; genus Schistocerca; species Schistocerca americana. The sequence continues at coordinate 25,510,515 of NC_060122.1, read as the reverse complement.
ATGGATGAAGTAAATGAGAACCATTTTAAGACGCTCGGATGGTCGAAACCAATAATAACAGCTCGTATTATTACGTAGCTGTGACCAAATTCATGTTCTGCCCAGTTCCAATCTGAAAATGTAACTAATCATGTTTGCTTGCTTTATCGATTAAATAAAGGCATTTGACAATGGCAAACATTGAGTAATAGTTGAACAGCTAAACCTGATAGGACTTGGAAGCCACAATACGGCATTTTAAAAGCCTCAAATCAAGATTGTAGATCTTGTTTACCTGACTACTGAAAGGGGTCAGCAAATCATGCAAATTTAACTCCAGAACTCTTCAACGTGCATTCTGAAGCAATGTTTTGAAATACCATGCATTATATTCAAAATGGACTGAAGATCAGTAACAAAAAAATGGTTCAAATGGCTCTGAGCACTATGGGACTTAACTACTGTGGTCATCAGTCCCCTAGAACTTAGAACTAATTAAACCTAACTAACCTAAGGACATCACACACATCCATGCCCGAGGCAGGATTCGAACCTGCGACCGTAGCAGTCGCGCGGTTCCGGACTGCGCGCCTAGAACCGCTAGACCACCACGGCCGGCGATCAGCAACAAACAGTAAATAATACCCACTATGTCCAGTAAAGAGGCCGGCCGCCGTGGCCGAGCGGTTCTAGGCGCTTCAGTCCGGAACCTCGCTACTGCTAAGGTCGTAGGTTCGAATCCTGCCTCGGGCATGGCTGTGTGTGATGTCCTTAGGTTAGGTTTAAGTAGTGCTAAGTCTAGGGGATCGATGACCTCAGATGTTAAGTCCCATAGTGCTCAGAGCCATTTGAACCAGTAAATAGGCTCTTGAAGAACCAGAAGAAGAGATAGGACTTACAATAAGTTCAAATGGTTCAAATGGCTCTGAGCACTATGGGACTTAACTTCTGAGGTCATCAGTCGCCTAGAACTTAGAACTAATTAAATCTAACCTAAGGACATCACACACAGCCATGCCCGAGGCGGGATTCGAACCTGCGACCGTAGCGGTCGTTACAATACGTCACCAATTAGAACAGTGTATGCAAATGGTTCATTTACCGGGGAGGGAACATACCTGAGCGCGTCAGCAGAATTAAATACTTAGGATAGTTTATTTGTGAATAAAACTGTGTAGATCTCTTAATATATATTTTTATATACTGCACCGTTTCGGCTATTTCCATTGCCAAATCAAAACTTAGTACTTGTAAAACAAGGTTCATTGTTAGGATCAACGAAATTTTTTTACAAAATATTCACAATGACCGTGGACTCACGCAGGGCAGCTATTTCCTTTCTCAATTACTTATGTTGATATCTAAGAAAATAATGCGATCAAAATGAACAGATAAAAGTAGAATTGAGTTCGCACGGAAAACTGTGGTGATACCCAATTTCACGCTCACTAGTGCATCGCCAAGTCATGTCAGTAGTGCGGTATGGAATAGCAAGCTCGCCAAACGAGACCTCGTAGCTTAGTTGGCTAAAGGCGTTTGGAATATGACTGCAGGCAGCGTCGGAAGCTGGAAATCTGACTGATGTGTGACGTGAGTATCGACGAGGTGCTGCGTGGTGTTGGTGCAGACCGTGACCGTCGTAACTACCACCAGGTGCCGGGAAGAAGCGCATTGCGGGCATGGCAGAAGTACAGATACATTCAAGTTATGTATCACTGAAGAAAAGGTAGAAGGAAAAGTCGTAGGTGTAGACGTGGAAGAGTTTCGTGCTCGCAGTATCTTCGGAAGTGGCTCAACGTCTCAGACATTGATTAGAAGAGCGCTGACGAGATGGAATGTATTCCACGGCGGTGTGGATAAGGCGCTCAGAGAAGGTGATGAACAAAATGAATTATTAGACAATTATTTTTATTTCCTGGCCTCACGATCAGAGACTCAATATTTTAATCGTGGCTGGTTTCGACCAGACACAGGCGATTTTAAGAAAACGTACGCTGTCTCAGTTCTATTATTTCTGAAGATTGTCCAAGTGTGGCCGAAGTCAATCACGTTAAGAGAAGGTTGCTGCAAATATGTGAAAAGAAATGAAAAAATAATTTGTAATACATGTCGATCACAGTCCTCCACAAGTATTTACCTTGAAAATCAAACGCTACTTATGTAATTAGAATAATTGTAATTATTTGTTTAGTGCTGTAATTATTATCTCCTATGTTTTTGCAGGGACCATATGTGTACTTACAAACAGATGAGGTGCATGATTTATGTATACTCGCATGAGACCGTTCGACTACGTAATAAAAATAAAAAAATTGTCAGACGTTAACTGGGTTCTTCCGTCTGCAACACACACAGCCCAAAGATACCGAGCCGGTCGCTGCCAGCGACCGTAATATTTAATAGGGAGCGCCAAGCAGATGCACAGATTGTTTCGTCTTTTCCCAAAACACACGCCACACTTCAGTTCATTGCTACGTTCCATCCTAATGCAAGCCGCAGTCGCGCGTGACACAAAATGACGCTGCGCACGTTATACGAGCCACTATCTGCAAAGAATTTCACAGCAATTGTTAGATAATTCCCTCGATCACTTCTCCTTTTGTATATTTTCGTACTCGTGACCTACTAGAGACTTGTGTAAATCACTGCCCCAGCCGTCGAAATTTCCTCGGTCTCATGTACGAAGATATCTAGATTTCGAACACGAGACAAATACTAATTTACTGTGTGTGATAATTTAATTTGCGACATTTTTCCGAAGCTATCGAAATTTGCCTGATATATTCAAATGGTTAATGAAGCAGCTGCCTACTACCTAGATAGCTCTTGATGACTTTCTAGACTCAGTACACCGTACGAAAAAAAGGAGCCATTGAGCACTAAAGAAATTTACAGGAATTCATGACTGGAACTGGCTGAGTGATGTAACAGCCAGCTGCCCAAGACACCAGCGGGCAACAAGCAAGCGGGCAACACAACACAGCTCAGCAATGCGCGACGTCACTCACCGGCCAGCGCGGCGCCGCTGCAGACCCGGGCAGGTGGGACGCTGCACTCACCTGCAACACAACACAAGGGGCCGGCGTCAGAGTATTTAGCAGTGGAAGGGTGGGGGGAGGGGGGTGGCACGCGGGGCTGAAAAGTCCGAGTGACTCTAGTCTTCAGTGAGATCCAGTGTCTCGCGAGCCGTAAAAGCAACATGATTTCAACCGCAGACTGCAGGAACTGCACTTCTGATAGACCATTAATATTAATAACTGCTAAACACTTTCGGACTGACGAACAACCATCGCTACAGGGTAAGTACATTTCCACTCATACTCATGCTTTAAAAGATACCGTAGAATATGTACATGTCGTTCCCACGGCGCGCCTACTGACGAGTGTGCGTCAGCTAGCGTTTATACGTCCACCCTATAACATATCCGCGATCAAGCTGGTGGGATTTTAATACGGATTATATTCAAACGACGGCTGGGACAGGCAGTACCACAGCTCGGAAGGCTGAAACTGGATGAGACTCGTTATAAAACACTGAGCTGTATCCGTTGCACCGCTCGTCAGAGGCATTTATCTCTAGAACTGCACATTTCTCCACAGTCGGTGTCGCAATGCTACAAAATCTGGAGACTGCACGGGGACGAGTGGCTGAAGAAGCAGTCGCGGCCGACGCGCCGTCACAGCTACCAAGGGTCACAAATGAAGTATTATTTGCCAGAAAGCTAATCACATGCTTGAAGCCATCAATATATGTAGCCAGTGGTAGGGCACTATAGCGAAATTATTCAGTGCAGATAATGGTACAACGATGTGAGGTGCGTAAAGTTTCTTGTATTCTATTACTAAGCTCTTGCGCAGTAATTTTACTTTCCAGCATGATGAAAACTCTTCCGAGGTCCACGATGTTGCATCTCTTATTCCTTGACTGTGACGTCTAGAATTTTGAAATAATGAACGTTTCTTCTCATCATCGCTCAATGAGAAGGACCAACATTACTTTTCTTTGATGTGAAACTGTATTCCTGCTGATAATACAGCTACGATGCATTATAGTCGTCTTTATCATTTCCGTGATGCAATAACTTTTGTTTATCATTCAGAAATGACTTTTTGTGTTGCAACTTCACTGATGCTCACGAAACTAGCTCAAAACTGTAATGCAGAATTCGTAAGCATGCAGCTAATAACACGTATTAATGAGTAAGTTGCTATAGTGCAATATAAAGTAATGTCTCAATAACTATCTCAAGCATGGAAGATTAATATTCAAGGCACAGCAAATTTTATATTCTATAAAAGTAAAAGTAAAAGTATTTTTATTTTGTTTTATTTCTCTTTAAGGAGTTTTAGCATTTCTTAGGACGAATTCCATGATTTTAGACATTAGGCTAAAGTAGGCATCGTATGTTTAAATGATTCGACCCACGTGTCTGCCATAAGACATACCAATGTTCGTTCTTGTGGAATTCGGCAGACAGCAGGTACGTCTGTAATACACAAATACAGCACAGATATTTTGGAGCTACGTACATGAGTCTCTTTTCTATATCTTAAAATTTTACCTATATATAAGTTTTTCCTTTACCATTTGATCCAGCGGTAGGAAAATCCTTTGTTAGGGACCATTTCCGTTATGATACGTGTCTGTTCAAAAATTTCTTATAACTAACTTACATACTAGAAACGAAGTAAGAGAGAAATGTGGGGAAATACAATAGCAAATCCGGATATACGTTACTGTTTCATAACATCTAATTTACACAGTGTGTCCAATAACATGGTTTTTTTCCTGCTACAAGACTTTTTACTTTCACTCTTGAAAGCGCTTGTTGGATTATTGTTGTTCACAGTGCTTTCCCAGCTCTCGTTGTTGAGTGCCGTCTCTACGCTTTCAGTGTCAGTTGCCTCAGCGACGCTAACGGTCAGGAACCGCGAACAGTTTTGTACGGCCGCACCATCGGCTGGAAGTGTTCCGTACGACGGCTTGTGCGGGCTCACAAGGCCAGAGAGTACTCAACGCACACCATACCAGCCTCAGAATTCTGTCTGGCAGCTATCCACATCACCGTCTCTTCTTTTTCTAATTATTGTCTTCTGTGTTCAGAAACGTCCTTCAAAGGTGTATTTGTTCGTCACTGTTGCAGCTACCAACAATTTTTTTCTAACGACACCTCACTTTTCACTTGACATGTGCCTTTGACACAGCTCACACTTTTCTCGAACGTTAACTTCCCGTTACAATATATCAGACACAGCACAATAATTACAACAAAATTAATATTTTCAACAGAATTACATATAGGTTTACTTTTAAGAACACACACACAGACATAATACTATAATTCTACATTTCCCCACCTCAATGGTCGCATCTGCATACCATCTCAACATTCTGTACCCTACAGAAAAGTTAATCAGGAAAGACCAAAACATGCAGTAGCATACACCTTTCTACGAAGTTCGATACAACAGAATATGTGCAACAGAGATTAGAAAGAATGGAAAGAATTACTGTTCACAAAGAAGAACAAAACTATTTCAACATGAAGTTACTTCAAATCACGTGCCAAGGATTACCTGCTCATGCATGTTTTTCAGCATCTCGCTGGACTCATATTACGATTTAATACTACATTTTGTTATTATGTATTCTTGTGTGTTGTACTATAATGTATGACGTAAGTCTTTTCTTGACTCCTTCAAAGATGTACGTCAGTACAGAACAGATTCTCGTACTGAAATGCATTTTCCTTGAACAACTAACTGTTTCTCTTTTATGTACCGATTCGTGCAGCGTAAGATCCGAAACAGTACCGATGCACGTAGCTGTTGATGTGTTCAGAGTCTTCAATAAATGTATCTAAGAGAATCTAAGACAACAACGTACACCCACTTCATTTAATAACTTCTTGTCATAATATTGTATAAGGTTACTGCGTACAGATGCACCAGCATTTGCGCATACATGCAGGTTTGTAAATTTTAGAGTGCATTAGTAACTGGCACGGCATTTTGCGTTCCTTCAAGCCTATGGTAAAATATTCCTTCTGGCTCTACTAGCAGACATATTTGTTTTTCCATTGACCGGCGAGTATACCGATGTACCAGAGTTCTTTACTCATTATTTTTCCATTCATGAAACGCACACGAACTACAACTACATTACAAGCAAGGCCCACCGCCAGTACCTCTGACTTAATGATATACTCCGTTCATAAGAGATGGAACATGCATAGCATCATATTTATAAAAAAAAGTAATTAATCAGTTAAATACTGCTTTCCAACAGATCGACCAGCTGTTCGTAAATTCATACGAAGGGCTCCTACTCAAAGGAAGTCTGCCAACAAAATAACGTGTTTATACTTGTATCTTTTGGGATTACGAGTATTTCAATTTAGTTTATACTTCTTACCTGTTGTTGTTTGAGCGTAACTTTGCTGTCTGATATTTTTAATAATTCATACAGTTTTTTCTCCATGTAATGCCCTTTTCCTTGCAAGTAACTCGTTTTTAGTATCATATGCTAAAATAGATTATAGTTGTTGGTGTAGCATCTACCTTTGTTTTATCATAGTAGTTAACTTAGACTGTATATGTATGGTATGTACCTACGTGTAGTTCCTTTTCAGGTTGTTGGGTTGTACATAGCTATATATATTCGTAGATCGCTGTTTTATATAGCTGTATATTTTCATATATACTTCTACATATCTTGTAGCTTAACGTAATGGTATCCTGAAATATTTCACACAGTGCCTCGACTGCTTCTCAAAAAATTTTCCTAATTCCTATCACGACGTAACATACTACTGTCCTCTATATATACGTCTCTTATTTAGCACACACCCCCAGATTACATAATCCGAAAACAAAGGAAGTAGGGTACAGTACGCTTGTTCCCAATCCGAAAACAAAGGAAGTAGGGTACAGTACGCTTGTTCGCCCACTGCTTGAATACTGCTCAGCAGTGTGGGATCCGTACCAGATGGGGTTGATAGAAGAGATAAGATCCAACGGAGAACAGCGCGCTTCGTAACAGGATCATTTAGTAATCGCGAAAGCGTTACGGAGATGATAGATACACTCCAGTGGAAGACTCTGCAGGAGAGACGCTCACTAGCTCGGTACGGGCTTTTGCTAAAGTTTCGAGAACATACCTTCACCGAAGAGTTAAGCAGTATATTGCTCCCTCCTACGTATATCTCGCGAAGAGACCATGAGGATAAAATCAGAGAGATTAGAGCCCACACAGAAGCATACCGACAATCCTTCTTTCCACGAACAATACGAGACTGGAATAGAAGGGAGAACCGATAGAGGTACTCAAAGTACCCTCCTCCACACACCGTCAGGTGGCTTGCGGAGTATGGATGTAGATGTAGATGTAGACGTAGAAGGTCATAATGCAGTTGTATGCTATATACACAATTTTCAGGTATGTAGCCTATTAGTGCTGCAAAATGTATCTTTATCCATGAGCATTCCTTCAGGACAATGCTCGCAATTTAAACTTATTATTAGTTGTATTTAAACTTATTTCTAACTATTTACATGTTTACACTCTTCTACCTTTTATCCTAGGCCTCATATGTTAATATGCTCACTGAACAAACTTCTTCATATCTTTGTGTACTCTTTTGATCTTTCTTGATTTGGGACATGCTAACAAATACGATTCTAGATGTGGAATTCCATTATCAGGGAAGATCCTGAGTATAATGTTTCTCACTTCTTGTTTACCTTTTCAACTCTATTATATTTTGGATCCATCTGGAAGACGCAAGTCCGGCCTAAATTCTTGTCGTACTTGACATTCCTTTTTTATGCTAGATCACTCAGAATAATTGCATTTTGTCTTATTTTCTCTTTGAGTGATGGTTCATGTAGTTGTATTTGTGGCCAAAGTTTTGACCACATGTCAAGTTCGTTTTTCCCTAAATTTAGTTCAGTTGGTATAAATCCTGCAGATGGGTGTGATAAATATCTTAAAAAGGAGCAATATACTCTACTCATTTCGTTTGCTTGTTTTGTATATAAGGCCAAATAAAGCGATTAAACTCTCTGAATATACGTTCAACTGGATTTGTTTCTTGGTGAAATCGAGCGATTAAAATGTATTTTACTTGTCGTTCTTTGAGAAAGTTTTTCGATTTACGATTTTGTAAAATATGATGCCTTAAGTCTACATCTTCTGAGAAACAGTCCCCTACTATCCCCCTAATAATTGTATTAATAATGCTTCTCATAGCATACGTACATGCGCATTTAGTGAAGATTTCGTACATAGTAAATATTTGGCAAACCCGCTCTCTCGATGAAGTTGTCCATTCGTGACAAGTGACAGCAGTTACAGTGGTTTTTTGTAATGGTAAGAGGTAATTCATTTAGGCGAGATCGATTCGTGGGTTTGATCTTCTGTTACACAACAATGTAACACAAGTTTTTATTACTCTTTTCACCTTGTGGTACATATCTGAAAAGTAGCAATACCACATAGTTTTCTCACTAAACCTCTTTACTGCATATAACCCCAATAACCCCACTTGTGAGATGTAAAACTAATAAAATCAGTTACATTGTCTTCACGTATACAGATGCAGTAACAGTTAGATTCTGGGGCTCGTTGATGAAATGACACACCTTCCAATCTTGTGTAATACTTACCTAGCTTTCCATCTCCCTCGTTTATCTTCCTCAGGCGAGGATCCTTTTCTTGCACACTTTTAAGTAATAGGTTCTATAATTTTCGTGATGTATTAATAAGATTTCAAAATCTGAGATCTGTTCATTTAGTTCTGTAAATTCATTTAATCTTTGCGGGAGCCAACAAAGTGGATTGGCTGTTGCGTTTTACTCCCCTTTTATCTGTATTGTTTCAAAACAGAATTCATGTAACAATAAGAATCAACGAGCAATTTGCTTGTGAAACAAACTACAAGTCAACAAAAAATATAAAGCTTGCTGGCCACAATAAACTTTGTGTGTTTCCTCCACAAATAGTATTCAAACTTCCGAAAGGACCACATTGCTCTTATAGATTTTAAAAGAGCTTTTGACAATGTCAGTAGACAGAAACTTTGGAAGATTATGTCGATCACGGATATCCGAAACATCTACAAAATGAGATAAAACGTTAGTGTCAGAACATGACTGTCACTCTAGGTCTCAACGAAAAATGTCTAATAAGATACCAACTAAGAAGGAAGTACGGCAAGGTTGCTATATGTCCCCAAATTTGTTTAACATTTGCAGAAGCGCACCTTCAACAGGGAATTTCCTTACTGAAACAAAAATGTGCGGAATTTGACATAAAGATATAATTTCATCATTCATGAAGATTCATGGAGATATAATTTCATCTTATCAAGGCAGATTTATTTATTTCATGTTCAGGCACGAGTTAAAAATACTGAAATGATGTCCACCCATAATTCTTTGTGACTAGCCTTCTATGAATGTATTTAGTGAAAACTCATATCAAGTGTCCCGTTATCTTCTTTTTAGCTCACCAAATACCTACCCAATTTGCAAGTTAATACTTTTAATGACTTTGCTCTTTTAAATATTAGTCTGCTTTCACACGCAGCACAAAGGCGCAGTGATGCCAAAGAACTATTTCCAGAGAGAAGAAATGCGTAGAACCACTGTCCCAAATTTACAGGTTATTGATTAATTACTCGAGCTTATTTAACAATATCACGTACTCTAGTTTTCATCTAGGTTTCTTCAGTTGCACATTTATTAACTTTTCTTTTGGACATGTAGTCTGATAATTTTCAGCTCAGTCATTTCTTGAATTTTAGAAAATACTTGGGCTGCTGGAGATCCCGTAATTCAATTGAACAGTTATCCGTCGTAGGTGGCTTAACCACTGATCGTGCACAAATGCCCAGTGCATGGAAACAAGTAGTTGAGATGTGTCTGTTGAGTCGAGTGTAGAAGTGTGGCTTATATGATGAGTGTTGTAACTGGCAGGTAGAGGCGGACACGCGGCTGCGTTCCGCCGCAGCCTCTCCTGTCTGGAGGCTCTTCAGTGGCGCCGGTCGATAGCCGCGTGCCCGGCCAGACACATAGACGCGTAGCAGCCTGCGCTCGCTTTGAGCTCAGTCCAGACAGAAACCTCTGCGTGGGCTGCCCGCCTCTGACTGGCTCTCTGTCTAGTGACATTTGTCTAAACCTCCGCTGGCGGCCCTCTCGTGCGACCTTGTAATTGGTTACTGCCGCAGACGTCCCGCGAGGACGTGCTTCTCGATTACCTTGTTACCGGCCGAATTCTTTCGTTCGACCTGGTTCCGCATTTGGAGGAGCTCTCCGGAGAACCACAACCACGCGACTGCTTCATTTGTGTTTTTGTCGCAACACCCTTCAGCATGAGCTCCCCATCTGAAATCGGCGTTTCTCTCTAAGAACTTCGTTGTGGGGGAGAAAAATCAGCGCCAAGATCGGAGGGAGGCAGTATAATCGAATTATGCACACTGCTATTCATATAGGGATTCGACGAAATAATGTCAACTCACCACTCACCCACACGTCCATATCTTACTTTGTAGATTAACCGTGATACACTGATGTCGTCTTGTCTTTTTTCCTTGTTATGTCCTGTCGAGGTAAATAGTCAGTATGGTCACAGATTAAGAAAAAAATTAGTGAACATATGACACATTTCAAATATCTGGACTGCTCCGCGAGTTACGTGACTATGACAGACGAAAAGCTGAACAAAGTTCAAGCAATATGTGGCGTTATTAACAGAACATGTGCCTACAAAACTTTAAAAAAAATATAAAAATTAGATTTTATAAAACTGTAGCTACACTATCGCAGAAGCACTGAATGCTGCTGCTGCTACCCGACTTGGCTTCCGAATGCTGGCGCCGCCTCAAGCGCTGACTGTAACTACCTGTTGGCTGCCACAAGACGCGTTCTTGTTTGTCGTTTACCTCGTCTGCTGCACGTGGAGCACCGCACAAAACTAGACGGACGAAGTGCCCCGAATAGCGTCACACTGGGAGGTCTCCTTACCTCCGTATTTTTTCGCTTTCTCTTGTTTTGCAGAATTTGCTAACCACTTGCTTTTTGTTGACCACGTTTTAGCGTATTCCTGCTTTCGTAGATTTTGCTAACGACAGTTGGCATACATAAACTTAAGGAGAAATGAAAATTCCCTCTTTTCACTGAACGTCTGCAGTGTTTCCCAGCCTCTCTGAGACTGTCACCGCTGAGTGTAATCAGACCTTGGCTGGCACTTCCTCCCCCACCTAACCCTAGTCCACATTAGCGTCTAAAGAAGGTTCGAAATAAAAAAAATTCCTTTCAGCGCTTGAAACTATTTTTAAAACGACGAAAATCTAACTGATACTTGCTTTTTGTAGGTGTTTCATTGAACTACGAATTAATGAGTCAGTGAGACAAAGTGCTGCTTCTTTCTATAAACTTTGTTTTATTGAGTGATAAAGCAGTTCTCCATCCAACGAGGATGCTACCTACAGTTCCTTCTCAGAAGAAAAGCTAACTATTCACAATGTGGGTGTACTCTTCTTACAAAACATGCTTCCTCTGCACCACCCGTCTTCCAAGAGACACGTACTTCACCTTCACCCTGTATCCCACCTAAATCCAACCAAATTAAAATGAAGGCACCATTCTTAAGACCTCCTGTTGAAAAACATGATTGTTGGACACCTTGTTACTAAACTGGCAGAAATAGGGAGACATTAGGCTGCCAGTTCGTTGTGTCTTATTGCTAATAATAATTACAATTATTCAAGAAATGTGTAGGCATTACAGTAATGTAGTTGCCGTTGTACAGTTTCTGTTTTCTTGTGCTGTCAATTACTTAGTTTACCTGTTGTCAAGTGTATAACACAGAAATTTGTAATCGAATGCAGGAACTACCCACAATTCAGACAACACATTTTCATGCGAGTTTTTTTGCATACATGCTGAGTACGTGATGAAGATGTTGGTCCATTCTTTTCACAAGCTGCCAAGTCCACCACACGGTGTCAGTTGTTGATGCTACTGTTTAAAAGAAATGTCAGTACTATTAACCTACGTCGTCAGTATTATAGTATTTGGAAATAGTGATAATAGCAATAATCTTTTAAAAATAAATTGTTTTCGTGAACGAAACACAATTGAACCACTCTCTTTCTTACTCCTTGGGAAGTTACATTTTATCTTTCAGGCGGTATTACTCCCAGATCGGGAAAAACTGGTTTGTAGGCAGCCTGTCGCACCGATGACAGATTTTTCGATGCGGAATACATTGGTTAATGCTACAGGGCAGAAGTGATGCTGTGATAGTGCACGTTCCACTTTCGATCGGGAAATCCAGCCTGGAGGGGCCTCGTTTGTACAAAACTCTCATGTCAACTGTAATTCCCTTTGTAGGATGATTTGAAAATCGACACAGGTGTCCGAAATTACACTACTGACCATTAAAATAGCTACACCACGACGTTGACGTGCTACAGACGCGAAATTTAACCGACAGGAAGAAGATGCTGTGATATGCAAATGATAAGCTTTTCAGAGCATTCACACAAGGTTGGCGCCGGTGGCGACACCTACAACGTGCTGATATGAGGAAACTTTCCAGCCGATTTCTCGTACACAAACAGCAGTTGACGGGCGTTGCGTGGTGAAACGTTGTTGTGATGCCTCGTGTAAGGAGGAGAAATGCGTACCATCACGTTTCCGACTTTGATAAATGTCGGATTGTATCCTATCGCGATTGCGGTTTATCGTATCGCGACATTGCTGCTCGCGTTGGTCGATATGTAATGACTGTTAGCAGAATATGCAATCGGTGGGTTCAGGAGGGTAATACGGAACGCCGTGCTGGATGCCAACGGCCTCGAACCACTAACAGTCGAGATGACAGGCATCTTATCCGCATGGCTGTAACGGATCGTGCAGCCGCGTCTCGATGCCTGAGTCAACAGATAGGGATGTTTGCAGGGCAACAACCATCTGCACGAACAGTTCGACGGCGTTTGCAGCAGCACAGAATATCAGCTCGGAGACCGTGGCTGCGGTTACCCTCGACGCTGCATCACAGACAGGGGCGCCTGCGATGGTGTACTCAACGACGAACCTGGGTGCACGAATGGAAAAACGTCATTTTTTCGGATGAATCCAGGTTCTGTTTACAGCATCGTGATGGTCGCATCCGTGGCTGGCGACATCGCGGTGAACACGCGTTGGAAGCGTGTATTCGTCATCGTCATACTGGCGTATCACCCGGCGTGATGGTATGGTGTGCCATTGGTTACACGCCTCGGTCACCTCTTGTTCGCATTGGCGGCACTTTGAACAGTCAACGTTACATTTCAGATGTGTTACGACCCGTCGCTCTACCCTTAATTCGATCCCTGCGAAACCCTACATTTCAGTAGGATAATGCAGGACCGCATGTTGCAGGTCCTGTACGGGCCTTTCTGGATACAGAAAATGTTCGACTGCTGCCCTGGCCAGCACATTCTCCAGGTCTCTCAACAATCGAAAACGCCTGGTCAATGGTGGCCGAGCAACTGGCTCGTTACAATACGCCAGTCACTACTCTTGATGAACTGCGGTATCGTGTTCAAGCTGCATGGGCAGCTGTACCTGTACACTCCATCCAAGGCCAGAGCGTATCAAGGCCGTTATTACGGCCAGAGGTGGTTATTCTGGGTACTGATTTTTCAGGATATATGCACCCAAATTGCATGAAAACGTAATCACATGTCAGTTGTAGTACAATATATTTGTCCAATGAATACCCGTTTATCATCTGAAATTTCTTCTTGATGTAGCAATTTTAATGGCCAGTAATGTAGTAAGCATCAAAAAGTGAAAAAAGATACTTCCTAATGCAACTTATGATGGAACTACAACCATGTATTACAATTAAAAGACAACTTCTGGACCTAGTTTTCACCTGCAGCATGCTGCAATTTGTAAATTCATAGCTGAAATAAATTATCGCAAATTTTCTGGATGTCAGAGCAGGGCTTGTGAGGTCTGGAGTATGAGGTTGTTGAATTGCCCATGGCTGAAACGTGGTGAGACCGCCGTCCCCGATCTTCACTGTGCAGCCGAGGAGCGGAGTTTTGGGATGTTTCCTCGAATTCCCCGAAGGACGGCGGAGTCGCGTGGCGAGGACCACCACCGCTAGCGGCACTTCTAGGCCGGGCCACCACAGAGCGCCTTTTCAGAGCTGCGAGAACTACGAGTGGTCCTCGCAGGGTAGCCAAACACGGACTTCCTAGAAGCATATGCAGGTAATGAGTCGCCGCTGTTTTAACGTACACAGCGTGGGAAATAAGCTGCGTGAGAGCCCATCGAGTGACAACTTCCAGTCACTTTACAGAAATACAACGAGCGCTTGTGGAGAAAATTCTGGGGGCTTCCGCTGCATTTTAGAAGATGCGGAGAAATTCTTAATTGCCACGGTGGCAAAGCTCGCAAATCCTCTTTTCAGCCGGTGGCGTTTGGGAGCAGGTGGAAGTTATGGGGACGCATTCAGTGCTCACCGTTACGGATAGCAGGGGCGATTCTTCCTCACGAAGATACTCAGAGGTGGGCGGTCTAGTCCGGCGCTTCTCCGCTGATTGTTTTTTTTTTTTTTTTTTTTTTTTAGCTCACAATTTGCCAATTTATTCCCCAACGTGAGTTTGCTTTTTGTAGCAAACTATTTCTACAGGCATCGTATCTATAGTATTACCTATTGGGAAGTCATTTGCTTGTTGAACAGCAGTCTTCCACATGGCATTCAGGTACCTTCGCCATTTATACAGTGCTTTCAAAACAGATCTGACTCCTGATTATGTAATTCTGTTTCCTGTTCCATGTTCAGTAAATTTTGTCTTTGATACAGTGGACTGCCACTGTAGTTTACCGTCATCTGGGAATCATCACTTTAAGGATAAGTAAATTAATGGTTAATTTTAACGAGTATCGCCAATTTTTTTGTCCTACAGTTGTCTGATGGGAAAGCCCTTTTTCGCAGTCGATTCTGTACGACTGAACTGTGCACTCGTTGTGTCGGAGTTCCGGCGTAAAAACTAGGAAAGTTAATCATTTCATTTTTCGTGAAGTTTTTTAAATTTATTTTTGGTAATTAAACTTGCGCCTGCAACTGCAGTGAGCAGCGTGATAGGCAGCCGTGTTTTGAGTTCCCGAGTGTGGCAGTCAGCTACTGCTACTCGCTACTGCCGAGCCAAAGCCGACTCACACGAACCTCAGTGAACAATGTGCTTAAGCGACACATAATAACAAGTTCAGTCTCAAAATTTATATGCTCCTCATGTTTGAATACATTACTATTTCCAATGCGTTTTTGAACTTACTTTGATAGTCATATTCTCAACTCTTGTAACTGGGCAATTGCGATTCTCCCCACATGATTGTTGTTGTTGTTGTGGTCTTCAGTCCTGAGACTGGTTTGATGCAGCTCTCCATGCTACTCTAGCCTGTGCAAGCTTCATCATATCCCAGTACCTACTGCAACCTACATCCTTCTGAATCTGTTTAGTGTATTCATCTTTTGGTCTCCCTCTACGATTTCCACCCTCCACGCTGCCCTCCAGTGCTAAATTGGTGATCCCTTGATGCCTCAGAACATGTCCTACCAACCGATCCCTTCTTCTAGTCAAGTTGTGCCACAAATTCCTCTTCTCCCCAATTCTATTCAATACCTCCTCATTAGTTATGTGATCTACCCATCTAATCTTCACATGATTACATGTAACATATTATATTTATTTCTGTGAGTCCTCCAAACAAGCACTGACCTCGACAAATGATTATAGAAATTTTACGAGTATTGATTTTCTCATTAATTCATCGCCAGTTGCGACATCGAACACGAAGGATTCTTTGGTCTATTTATGAGCAATACGCTCCATTTGTTTACCTCAAGTGTGAAGTGCATCTATCTCTCGCCGATCTTTCTGCTTTCATTTACGTTTCCCTCGTGGCGTGGCCTCCTCATATACTGCCTAACAAAGAAAGTGAAACTGCCAGAAGACACGGTCGAATCTCAATGTAGCTTCGTAGACGTACACACAATTGGCGGGTGTGTAAATTGCTACAGCTGCATTTCTCTGTGACAGTTACAACATGCACCAGACTGCGTTAGTGTTGCTACTGTTTGGTGCAGTTACTAGGCCTGGCAGGCTCGAACAGCGTCACCGTGTGTCTCCATAGGCCAGCAGGTCACATCGCGCTACAACACACATTTGCGGGGATTTTGGTGAGACACTGGCCAGAAGCTGGACTGCGTGGGAATGTGAGAGCAGGCGTACCCATCGACGAGCTCACAGTCTGACGACCACATGCTAGAACCTTCATATTATGCATCCAGCACATTTTAAGCCCTCCATATTTGTGCTTGCCACACGAGAACAAGTAACGGACTCTATCATACATTCTGTGTCATCTCACACCTTTGGTCGGAGACTAGCGCTAGCTCGATTAGAGAATGATAGTCCCATGTGTAGGCTGCCATTAACCCACAGCAAAAAAGGCTGCATTTGGAGTGGTGGTACGAATGGGAAGAATGGACTGTTGGGCGAACCGTGATGCATTGCGTTCAGCGATGGATCGCAGCTCTGCGCTACCCTGCATCGGTGAGTGTCGTGGTGACCTCCGGAGAGAGCCCGCGTTTCCAGCATTTTGCAGAGGCAGGGTGGTGCTACTCTTGGCATGACAGTGTGCGAAGCCACCAGGTATGACCTCAGTCTTGGCTTGTAGTGCAACTCTGGCAGCACAGTCACAGGCTGCGGACCCTCGTGTGTTACCTCTCACAGAACAGGATGACGGTGCCATTTTCCAACAGGAAAACGCCCGTCCACACACGGCACGTACCTTTATGAACTCTCGAGATGATGTTGAGTCACTACCGTGGCAGGTGAGATCCTCAGATCTGTGCCCAGTATATGTGTGGCACCAGTTCCAGAGTCGACTCCGTCCCAGTGTCAGACAGGATGACACTAAATGTCATGTGCGAAGTAACCACAAATTGTTTCGTGTTTTCTTAGTGGGAGTAGAAGATCAGGAAAACTTTCTCAATTGTCATGATCGAAGACAATTTAGGATCATTAATGGGGTGGAAGGAGACTGTAGTAGCAAACCACGAGTTAACATGACGTGAGGATCCGGAACAGGAGGTCATTTTAATTGAGGTTGCGGTAGTTATGGAAATCATGAGCACCATGTAGATACAGCAAACTCAGACATGCACTTTCTTGGCCTACCGAGTGTGAATAGGAGAAATGAGACAATTAAGTGGAATAAAACTGGGACACATGAACAATGGATAAGGAAACAAAATAATAGCAGGTATTATGAAAGAAAATGAAACAGAAACAATTGATTACAGTGTAGCTAGAGTAACTAAGATCAGTTAATGCAGTATGAAACACAGGAAAAGTACACAACGCTACAAAAGGGGCAAGAGCGGCAAGGTGATAGGAAAAAAGGCAAAAAGGTTGATGTTTCATGCAGTTTACTATTTAATTGCCTAGGATGGGAAAATGCTCTGCTGATGGTGGCAGTGATACTGAACAGAACATTGAACTCAGCAGGGCTCAGGAATATTTTGAGGAAGTGGGGCAGATGTGCTTGGGTTTACAAGAATGAGGATCACAGAAGAAGGTGGAAACAAAAAGAGGAGGTAGTCGTGTGAGGGAGACACTACCAAAATTAAGTGTACAAAACAAGGGCAAAATAGGATGAGGTCGATGGAAATTGCAATTGTTAGGTCGTTACATTTGAACTGAGTCACTGGAGAGTGCAGCCCTCTCTGGAGGTATTTGTACATGAGGGTCAGTGGTCAGTGGGCCAGCCCTCCGAGGGCGCCTAACGCTACACTCGCCGAGGCGAGGGAGGGTTTGCCAGTGGTGAACGGGCGGCTGTCCTTAGCTCGTGGCCACGCGCGCCATGTGAATGTCACAGTTGTTTATTTTGGATGTTAACTTACCTATGAATAATAAGTGATTACCTCAACTCTCGTGTTTCATTACAATCTGAATGGATTCGAGCCATTATACAGTCCTCTTCAGTACATGGTCCTCCGGCACATTTACGTTTTCGTCTGCAGACGCTGACAGCAATAACTGGTCAGAATGTAGATACCTGTCTCAGATGGAGAATGATATATCCAAAGAGAGCAATTAAGTTCCATTTCAAGATGCAGAAGTGGAAAAATTAGGAAACTAGCTAAATTCTGAGGAAGAAGTTAGTGGTAAAATTGTTACTACCAAATCATGTGTACCTGAAACTTCACAAGATGATGAAGATGGATTTTTCATAAACCCGGGGATAGCAGGTATCGAAACTAGGTTAGAAAGAGTAAAAGCACACCACTAGAAGGCTATTAATGATGTTACAATCTGAAGGACAAAAGGGTCGCCGAATAAAGGTCAATTAGAAATGGACAAGTGGCATGAGATGGAGTCGTCATGAACAAGGACTTGTTTTGGGATGAGATGAAATCGAAAGTAGAAAAGGTTCTAGTCTTACCTGAGTTAAGTGTAGAAGTGATGTTAGGTACTGAATGGCTGATTGAAGAACAGATGATTATTGACTTTAATAGAAGACTAAGAGTGAAAACAAGGAAATTAACTTACAAATATAATTTGAGAAAACTGCCAATAACGAAGTAAGACAGACAGCAGCATTCAAGTTAATTGTGACTTCAATTACGAATGACATTGGGAACTGTTCAGAAATCTGTCATGCAGAAAGTACAGACATAGAACATAGGAAAGATGATTTCACGGCGATTGACTGTCAAATAATGTAATTGTTATCCACGCAAATGTCTGAATTATATGAAGCGCTATGGGCGAGTAGGAAAGTGTTTTCGATCATATCCAGATTCGCAGGAGATTATGGAGATCACTTATATATCATTCAGCATAAGTCATTTTTCATTATTCCATGTTCTGTGCACAGACTTAAAAGAACTGAGGTACAAAAAGAAAGAGACAAACATATGGAGTGGGAAGTGTGGAAAGAACAAACCAAGAAATAACAATCCATTGATGGTCATTGAAAAGATAGATGGTGGCGTACAAATTGCTACAGATGCTCATACATCGAACAAGATAGCTAAGAGAGAAACCAATGGAACATAAAATTTAGACAAAACTCCCCAGAACATTCATAATACAAAATTTATGACAAGTTTCAATCTGACTGCTGGATACTGGCAAGTGTCTCTGGCATGAGAATTGAAAAAAAAAAAATCAGTGTTTTTTATTTTCGGGAAAATGTTATCGCTGTAAAGTAGTGCCATTTGATTTGGATACTTCAATTTCTTCATTCATCGAAAAATTCAGATCGAAAGTGTTACATACGTGTATAACCACGTATATAGACAGTTTGCTGATTGCCACGAAAATGTGGGAACAACATATAGAAATTTTGCATAAGATCTTTAAAGTGTTAATTAAAGGAGGAATGATGTTAAAACTGTAAATGTAGAAAATTATCAAGAAATAAATTAAGTGCATAGGCCAAATCATTTCGAAAAACCAATTAGGAAGGGTCTGAGTAAGATCAGAACCATTAAAAATTAAAAAGCAGCTGAAAATTTTCTCAGTCTAGCCTTATTCTACTGGAAATTCGTGGAAGTCAAGATTCAGTGATCCTAATGTCAATAAAGTGGTGAGCAGAAATAGTGCATTCATACAGACTGAAGCATGTCAATCGATATTTGAGGTAAAGAAAAAATGTTTACCTGAAGAAAAAACGTTATACCATCAAGAGTTGAGTAAACATATTGGGATCACTCATTTGTGGTTATGGAGTGAGAGAAGTTATATTTCAAGAAAATATATACGGTGATTCTATTCGATTGTTTCCTATTGCATTTGCAATTAAGACGTTAATAAAACATGAGAAAAATTATATGATCTCAGGAAAGGAAGCTTTGGCTGTAGCGTTGGGGTCAAAAAATTCAGATATTACTTATGGGTGCAGAAAACTGCAATACACATACATCACCATGGCTTCACATTTTTGAAAGAGTGTGGACCTATATTATTACATGCCTGTGTAATGTAAAGTCTAACAGATAGAAGAAGGCAGACAGTCGGAAGGTGAGAGATCCGGGCTGTACGGTGTATGAATAAGAGCAGTCCATCGAAGTTCTTTGACCAGCTCTCGGGTGCGCAGACTAGCGTGAGACCTTTCGCACAGGTGGTCCTTCGTTGCTCTGTGTAGACTTCTGTTAGGTGGCGGGTATCCCAGAGGGCACACACTTCTGAGTACCCCAAGTGGTGTGAGAGTGTCTTAGCAGCACCAACAGACACGTCCAGCTGAGATGTTTGACTGTGATCCGTCGAGCACGTCGAATGAGTGCGTCTACACGTTCCAACTCAGCGGGAGTCACAGCTGTGTGCGGCCGGCAGGTCGGACGGGTTTGCGCGACCTTGTTGCGATGGTGACACACGCTCCGCTCGACGACTTACAGTGCTTTTGTTCACTGCCAGGTCGCCAGGCTTTCTGCAAGCGCCCATAAATATTGGCGATGCTCTGTTTTCCGCCAAAAGAAAATCGATGAAAATTCTCTGCTTGGAGCACACCTCCGTTACAGATGCTATTTTCGAAGCTACATATAGCGCCGCGACCTATCGGAATCTCATGAAAGCATAGGGGCTCAAGCAGGAATATTTCACTATGTCCCACAAGAAATGTCGCCTTTTTTGAATCGAAACTGGCCGAGAAAAAAAAGCGTTATGTTACTTGTTCGACGCCGCTCGTACCTGGAATAACCGCTCACTGGGGTTGCTAAGTTAGACACAGGCGTCGACGCTTCGCTAGTTTATATTAAGTGTGTCTGGCCGTGCATGCCCACTCTCCGCTGTTGCCGCGTTTCTGCGAGCTCCCGTATTCGACTTCATTCTGGATAGGTTTTAGTTTTCATTTTACTGCAGCCCATTTTTCTTTTTGTAAGTCTTTTGATGGTCTTGAAAAATTCATTTGTCCTATATTTTGTAACACTCTCTGTAACACTCGAATGACGGGAGGCTGCTCTGCACAAAAAAAAAAAAACCACTGCCGTAAGTTTGCAAAACGTAGCGCTACAGGAACAGCCCGCCACGTTATCACGCGCACACGAAACTAAACAAACTGCTGGTCTGACTCCTGCAAGCTCCTCAAGAGCCCGCTGGAGTTTGCACTCTGTCTCGTGTGCCAGACCTTGGAAGCAGTTTTCGTGCAGTATCTTTCATTCCTACTTTTGTGGGTAAGCCCAGTGAAAGTGGTACGGCCGCTGACCAGTGCTAAAGCACCGACTGCACGCCTACCAGCGACCAGCGCAGCGCCACGGTGCGGAATCAAGAGAGCGCTGGCGTCGCGCCAGTGGAAAGAGCGGCCAGCGCCACACCTCCGGAAGACAGAGTCCAGCGCCCCCAGCCGACGCCGACTTAACCGGCCGGCCATCGCTGCCGGCCCAGTTCGGTCGCAGACTACGAGAGCATCAGTACTGAGCAATAGGTAGACGATACTTAGCCTGCGTTCTGCGAGTGGTAATAGTGGATAAATGTATTCCTGCCACTGCCACCGCTACGATCTCTCCTTCCTGGTTTGTGTTGGTGCTGGCACCCACAGCAGGTGACACATCTGGCGACAAGGATTACAGTGCCATCGCTGCCTCCAGTCACATCCGTCACCAATATTTCTCTTTTCTTTCTGAGGAGCTTTGCTACTAGTTGTGTTCTTTCTTGCACACTAGTCGCAACGCTTCCGCTATTTGTGTTACTTATAACCTGTTGCGGCGCTCTTCTCATTAAAATGGCCTGTAACCTGCTTCCTACACCACCTGCGCCTACGCCTCTGGCTGCTCCTGGCTTCGATGTAGTGCAGTTTATCCAGTTTCAGAACCACCAGATGCCGCAGATGACGACACCAGTCCAGCAGCCCACTAATACACAAGCCGTGCTGCATCAACTGCGCCTCCGTGTATTCCACCGTCCCGAGCTTTCAGGCGAATGGAACGGTCAGCTCAACGCTCATTGTGCTGCACATCAAGTGAAATGTATTGCGACACTATTATTTCTTCTCAAGGGCCGGCACAGGACTTTACTGCCTCGCTCAGAAATTATTCCCGACTAGCAGGCTGGAGTTGCTTGTTTTTGAACTTTCAGTTTCCGCCCTCACTAAGTACGATAAAGATCAGGTACAGGTTGCTTGCTGCTGCTCGTTACGGGTTCTTTTGCGAAAGAAGCCAGAACAGACATAGCGGCAGTGGGTTCACTGAACCACATGTAGTTTTCACTGTAGCTGTGGACAATACTCTAGCGACACAATGATTTGTGATACAGTTAGGAGAGTTACCCAGAAAGCAATGCACCGCATTTTTTTCCTCAGTCGAAAACGATGCTACGAACGCGAAACGTTACGTGCGTACTATCTGAAGACTCCTGAGTGAACGTGCCAACTTTTCGTCACTTCCGACAGATATCGTAGCTGCACGGCAGTTTCAAAACGGCGTTTGTAGGTGATGCACGTCACAAACAACGTTCCGTCATTGAATTTCTCACTGTAGAGATAGGAACTGTGAGGAATATTCACAAAAGCTGGTGCAAAGTCTATGGAGCATTTGCTGCCGACAGAAGTACAGTGAGTCGCTGGGCACGGAGGGTGAGGTCATCAGGAGACGGTTCGGCGGAGCTCCACGATCTGCAGCGGTCGGAGCGGCCATCCACGGCTGTCACACCTGACACATCTGACTTAGTCCGCCCGGACTTCCACTTGTTTGGGCCATTGAAGGATGCCATTCGTGGAAGACATTTTGAGGACGATGAGGAGGTGATTCACACAACGAAGCAAGGATTGGCACCGCCAGGGCATACATCGCCCTCTTACGCGCTGGAGGAAGGCCATTGAACGGGATGGAGATTACGTGGAAAAATGGGGTGTGTAGACATTCTTTCGTGTGTGTGTAATCCTCATTATGTTCAATAAAAAGCTGTAGAAGAAACAAAATGAGGTGATTTACTTTCTGGGCATCCTGCGTGTGTACAGTGTGCCAGGCAGTAGGATTCATCAACAAATTCTCAAACATTCTGATCCTACTTACAACAATTGTTGCAAATTATTCGACATCAGGACTCCTGTGATAGTGCCGTGGAAGACTCTGAGGTAGGTTCCGTCTGCAGCGTAATGCGCACTGACAAACTTTGGCGTTGCGACCGACCACGGCGTGCAAACAGGCCACCACACTCTTGACAGTGTAAACAAATGTCAGTTTGTGTCTCTGCTGTGAAATCATGTACTCGTGTGGGCTTGCAACAGAAAAACAACTCTACAGACGTTCGCTCTCGTAAGCGCGGAGCACCTTCCCACCTAGTCAATGGAGCTTTTTCGCAACCGGCTGCTGTTCCTAGTACGACCACTTCAGGATGTGCCTTCACCCTTCCCAAGTCCTGTGCAATGACAGTCAAACAAATTGTTTGTGAACTTAGTCACTGCCAGTCAGTGTGTGCGATTTCAGTTACACAATGACGCGTCACTTACATTGCTTAACCGTGCCACGTACGAACAGTTGGGCTCGCCACAGTTGACAAAATTTGCACGCAACTTACTGCGCATTCCAGTCCTTGGTATATGTAGTTTGCCTATCTTATTCAAGTCCCACACCAGAACAGTGACATTTACAACTTTGTGTTTGGTTTAGATTCATTTTGTTTGGACTCTGCTACTCACCCCAACTTCCATCTAGTGGCAGCTTCAAACTGGGCAGCTCAGACTGTCCACTATAGTTTGCTCCCTGTCGGGAGGCTTTGCAACCTACGTGCAGGCGTGGATCTCCCAGGTCCTTTGTGCGCGCAGGTAGGATTAGCCGTTGTAACGGCCGAGCAGGTAGCTGCGAGACCCCGTAGCGGACGGGCGTGTATGTCTTCCAGCTAAGCCAGGAGCCGCAGTTGGCGCGCTGCCTGTGCAAGTTGTAAGGTTTAATGTAATAAACACTTATAACACACAACTTGTTATGTCCAGTTATTGTCAGTGGAAATAGGGGGAGGAATATACGCTCACACTCCAATGTGCCACCACGGGAGGAAGAGCCCGCGCGCACACATTTGATCTGTCTGATCTTCGTATTCAGGACAATGTACTTTCTTTTCATGCTTTCAACAACAAACACAGTGTTTCTTAATTGATTCAGGAGTTTCCTGATTTATTTTGTGAAGGATTTGGCAGAGCAAATAATTTTGTGGCGCACGTTACAATGAAGTACACGCACAGCCTAAGATCTTTTGGGGCATGTCCTGTCCCTCACGCACTTAGAAACAAATTTGGAAATGAACGTAGGGAATGGCAACGAAATGGTGTTACTGATCTTATTCAGGTTTGTCAATGGGCTTCTACCTAAGTAATTACCAACGCCTTCTGGAAGACCGTCTTTGTGTTGACTTTAGATTCATTGTGAAACAGCAAACTACAATTGATACTTATCCGTTGCTTCGACCTGACAAGTTAATGACCAGGCCAGGTGCAGGCTGCTATTTTTCAAAAAATGGACTTCTGCGATGCGAATTTGCAAATTTCGCTAGAAGAGAAGTCTCAGAAAATATTTGTGGTCAGCACACTGCGCCTGCCTTATTCCAAAGCTACTTAGAACAGCTTACTGCAAAAGTTCCGTACTGTTTAAATTACTAGGACAATATTGTGGTGTCAGGAAGTACGCCGACGTGACATATCAGTAATTTGTATTGGCTTTTTCAAGTGCTTTCAACAATTTAATTTTATTAAACATTTAAAAAAACACTTGTTCTGTGATACACACACACACACACACACACACACATATATATATATATATATATATATATATATATATATATATATATATATATATATATATATATATATATATATATCACAAAAAGGCCTGAAGGGTCGCTGAACATTCACAACTGTAATGTCAGAATAACAACCTTAAGATTCAAGCATAATAATATTGACCAATACAATAAGTTACTGAAAGGAATGACTTTAATCATTCGGCCAAAAGGGCCAATCAAATATAACCAAAAATGCTGTATTGATGATGCTACAAAAATGCAAAACCAACAGTTAATTTACTTCGTCCAAAGGAGCAGTAAAGACCAAAAGAGAAATTCGTATATCAAAGGTTTTTTTTAGTGAAACAAGCTAACAAGATAAAATTAGTAACCAAAAAGGGGTAGTGGCGTCACCACTCGGACAGAAGGGCCTGAATATCAGTAGTAATGAATATTTGAGAATGGTTGAAGTTAGTGAGTTAGCTCTTAAAACCAGCCTGTGCTCCTCACCACTAGGAAAATGTACAATCAGCTGTGCTAGGACTGCCTGCTTTAGCAATATGGCACAGACCAGCAGAACAACTAGGAACTTCACCAACGTGGCGAATCGTCCACATAGGGCATGACAGCAACTCTCTATAACACATAAAATAAAAATTTCTAAACATTGAAACACATGTTTCAAAATACAACGCCTATCTAGGCAGGAACTGTTAATGACGCCCACTGGCCTTCGTAAATCTTCGACTTAGTAAATGTGACGGCCAGTACTAAATAATAATACCACTCAACAAATTGTAAAATACAAGATCGTTATTGCACTTGGGTCAGAATAAAATTTCAACCACGGATAATATTTTAGGTTCAGTTATTAAGGCACAGAGAGTTAACACTCTTTTCTAGTGATAGTTACACTTGACAATATAACTGCAGATTCATTTAATCGGGCACGCCTGAGCCTACTAAAATTGCGAAACACAATGGCACACGACCTTAAAGCAAAACACACCCGGCGACACGGGCAGAAATTGAGTGAGAAACATCAAGTCAAGAAATTCTCGCCGTTAGTCCAGAAGGCAGACAAGCACTCGGCGACAGGTTGCAACCAGCTCCAACTCGAGTTATGTCGGTCGCCCCAGTTCCGCCACAGCAACGCCGACACGCCGCGACAACAGCTGCCACGTCGGGCTTCCTTATCACGCAGGCCGTCCAGAACGACTGCCGCCGTCCCGAGTACACACGCACGTAGCAATCACGTGCGTTCACAGGAAGTTATACTACCTTTCCCGCAACATTGCGCTGTCACACAACCGGAAACTAAACTCCCCGTCTCACTCCGGAAGCAGCACTCGATACTCCCGTCGTCAGCAGGTCTCTCCACAGAACGCAGCGGCCTCCGAAATTTAAAAGCAAACGGACCAATCGCGGCAGAGCAATGCCAAGGCTCCGGAAGACGACACACCACACCTAGGCAAAGATGAAGATGATACGGTTCAGTAGTCTCACAAAATGTTTGTGGTCAACACACTGCGCCTGCCTTATCCCAAAGCTACTTAGAACAGCTTACTGCAAAAGTTCCGTACTGTTTAAATTACTAGGACAATATTGTGGTGTCAGGACGTACGCCGACGTGACATATCAGTAAATTTTATTGGCTTTTTGAAGTGCTTTCAACTGCAGGTTAGAACTGTCGCCTGCACAAGTGTGTCTTTTTTCAAAGTGAAATTCAGTACTTAGGCCATGGTGTTAACAGTCTAGGAGTTCATCCCCTTCACTCACATTTGCTGGCCAGCTGGGACCTCCCTGCACTGCTGAACCAGTCACTTCTCAGGAGGATGTATTGTACCTGTTTTATAGTCAACGCATCCCAAATCGCGGTTCCGCGGGATAGTTTGCGTCGGAGAAAGTTGCCTTTTGTTTGGACCAAATAGTGTCAGTGCCATTCTAAAAGCTAAAAATTCCTTGTTGCGTGACAGATGGGCTCAAATGGCTCTGAGCAATATGGGACTAAACTTGTAAGGTCATCAGTCCCCTAGAACTTAGAATTGCTTAAACCTAACTAACCTAAGGACAACACATACATCCATGCCCGAGGCAGGATTCGAACCTGCGACCGCAGCGGCCGCGCGGTTCCAGACTGTAGCGCCTTTAACCGCTTGGCCACCCCGGCCGGCCGTGACAGATGCTTTGTTCATTTCGATTCCGCGAAGCGTGTGGTTCTCGCAGTGAACGCTTCTTCGAACGGAATCAGTGATGTGCTCTCGCACAGATTTGGCTCACAGGACAGGTCGATTGAATTCGCTTCCTGGTTATTGACCAAGACTCAACATTACTAATCTCAAATCGGGAAGGAAGCGCTCGCTATTCTCTATGGCGTGACAAAGTTTCACCATTATTTGTTTTCCATTTGATCCTGACGGATCATAAGCCACTTCAGTCTTTGTTTCATCCGTCCGAAACAGTTCCGCCACGCACGGTTCACAGGCTGCAACGTTGGTGTTTGTTATTGTCACAGTAGAAATATTGTAGCGGCCCACATCGATGCACCCTTTCTCGCTTTCATCTTGGTCCTCATTCTGAATTCGATGCTACTGTCGCCTATAGTTGTCAAATCGTTGCGTAGGACACTGAACTTTTGCAGACATTTGCACTACAGGAAAACTGTACAGGGGCAGACGCAGATCCTGTTGCACTACATCCGCACTGCTTGGCCTCGTTCAGTGAAAAACATTGAGAATTTTTTGTGTGCCGTTATTTTGCTCGTCGGCGTAGTTTGTCCGTCTACCGGGGTGTGATTTCATTGCAAAATGAGGGCAATCGCGCTTTCTGATTCCCAAAGTCATGTAAAAGGATGTGCTGCGACTGCACCGCAAAGGACACTCTGGGGAAACGTGCGCACAAAATAGTTAGCGCGTCGGCGCTGCACTTGGCTGGGCGTGGACGTCCGCATTGAACAGATGACGTCACAGTCTCGCGCTTGTGCTGAGATTCTACTTTAGGTTGGCCAAAGTCTCAATCGCCGTCGCAGCGAGTGCACATTGACTTTGCTGGTCCCTTCTGGAACACTCGTCGACTTATTGTCGTGGATTCTTTTAGCACACATCCGTTTGAAGTGCCCATGAACC
Source organism: Schistocerca americana (assembly GCF_021461395.2). Classification (NCBI taxonomy): domain Eukaryota; kingdom Metazoa; phylum Arthropoda; class Insecta; order Orthoptera; family Acrididae; genus Schistocerca; species Schistocerca americana. The sequence goes on along the minus strand of NC_060122.1, from coordinate 25,482,626 downwards.
CAACTACGTCACACAGAACCATTCAGGCTTTGACATCTATTTTTTTGCTCGGAAGGTTTGCCTGAAGTGTTGGTTACAGACAACGGACAACAGTTTACGGTTCAGGACTCGAACAGTTTTGTGCGGCCAATGGTATCCTTAGTCTTACCAGTGCTACGTTTCATCTGCAGTCGGATGGAGGAGCTGAACGGTTGGTGCGTACGTTCAGGCAACAGATGAATAAACCATGTGCCTGCCACACGCAGGAGCAAGCACTGCAGCTCTTTCTCGAAACGTACAGCTCGCAGCCCCGCGACGGTCCCTCGCCGGCGGAGCTCCTACACGGCCGGCGCCTCCCACGCTCTGCAAGTATCGCTTTGCACCTAATGATCCCACTCTTTTCAGTTTTTGGTCGCAGCAGGTGCTGGGAGAGAACACTTCGAAATTTGGACGCTCGCATGTATTTAATTCGAGGTCCTACTGGGTTGCTGCACCGCCACCAGAACCAGATTCGTGGTAGTCGATTGTGAGATTGTTTTGCAGCTTTTCTGGCCCTAGATTCGCATCCTACCGGGACCTATCGGCCGGCGCGGCGGCCCCCTGGTGCCTCTCCGGCACCGCCTGTGCAGCTGATGGAGCTGGACCCGTCGCCTTCGTCGCTGCAGCAACTCAACCTCCGCCTCTCGTCCCGACGCCGGCCGAGTACCCGGCGCAGCCGAAGTCGTCGTCGTCACCGCCGCCCCCTCCGTTTATCGTCAGACCAACTCAGGAAGAGGCTGGGCACATTTTGGAGGATTTTTCAGCCGACGTTCCCCTAGAAGCGCAGGACAGATGGGGCCCGGCGTCGGTCACAGTTGCGGCTCCCAGCTCCACAGGCCACCGAGCTTCCTGCCCCACCCCTCCCCCCTCCCCCGTCGTCGCAAGATGGCTCCAACACGACAACGGTGCGCCATATTAGGGGGGGGGGGAGGAGTCTGCAGTCCGATCGCAGTGATCGCACACTGACCAGCGCAGCGCCGCGATACTTCATCGAAAAGGCGCTGACCCGCGCGCCAGAGGAAAGAAGGCTTAGCTCCACGCCTACAGGAAGACAAGAGTTCAGCGCCCCCTGCCAGCGCTGACTTAATCAGCCGCCCGTCGCTGGTCGGGACTACTTTAGTCGCAGACTACGAGAGCATCAGCGCTGAGCAATAGGAGTGCGATATTTAGCCTGCGTTCTGCAAGTAGTTGTTGTTTTTGGGGAAGGAGACCAGACAGCGAGGTCATCGGTCTCATCCGATTAGGGAAGGATGGGGAAGGAAGTCGGCCGTGCCCTTTGACAGGAACCATCCCGGCATTTGCCTGGAGTGATTTAGGGAAATCACGGAAAACCTAAATCAGGATGGCCGGAAGCGGGATTGAACCGTCGTCCTCCCGAATGCGAGTCCAGTGCCTAACCACTGCGTCACCTCGTTCGGTGCTCTGCAAGTAGTGACAGTGGACAAATGTAGTTCCACTTAGGAGCCACAAGAAGTTATGTTTACCTTTTTGTTAGTAATAAAGAGTTCTATTAATTTGAAAGTGTATGGACAGATCATTTTAGATTCCTGCCATCGGCCATCGCTATGTCTCTCCTTCGTTGTTTTTGCCGGTGTTGACTTCTACAGTAGTCAACACAACATCCCCTTACAGAATGTTTGCAATGTTGGACATAGTTGTTTCCGGCCGTACCATTTCTTCTTCTCCCTTCAGATAATTGGCATAGTTGTCTGTTACGGTATCCTTGACCGCACATTCCCTTATATCTTCCACCTTGGCACTCATAATTTCTAACCATTTAGGGGAGTCTGTCACTCTCCATTCCTTCCAGGTGCTCGTCCAATTTTTTTCGATAGTCGAAAATGTTGTAATTTAGACTAAAAATGTTTAGTTCTTCTCTAATAATTTGAGTTATTAGTCTGTAACCCTTAACTCATTCCAGGAGTTTCATATCTCGTGTCTGAATACGTCTTCCTTGCTTTTTGCTAGGCATTCAGGTATCATTTCCATAGAACAGTGTGGGGGCTGCAACTGTTTTGTAGAGTTTAATTTAATTATCTTTCGTAATTTTGTTTTTAAGCTTTTTATTAATTCTTCCCCATACTCAGCTGAATTTACTAAGCTTAATTCTCTGAAATCCTTTCATCTACTATTGGATCTAATGCGTTCGTTCCCCATGAAGGCAACTGTCTTAGATTTCTTCTCACTTATTTTTTTCAGTAAGTAAATTTGAAAGGTCTTCGCCGTTCCATAAGAACTTCCCATTAACTAAAGCAATTACGAATTGTGTGGCCCACCATGTAACTATGGTTGAGCGTATGAACCTCCCCAGAAGGCTTGAGTGGGTAGACTGACGGCAGAAAAATGTTTTTCTTGCCACAAAACGAGGTATTTTGCAGAAGGTCATCAGTGTTTGATAATATCATGTCATTTATTACGTTCCACGTTTCCACATGTATACCGGTTACTTTCCATGAACGGTACCGTGTGTGTGAATGTGAGCAAATTAGCGTTTGAATGTCTTTTCTACCTATTTGTGGTGGAAGTTGTGTTGGTCGTCGTCTGCCAGGGCGAAGGCTGTGTGCTCGCTGCTTGGAGGGGAGAACAGGATGACCAACTCAAGATCCTCGTGCCTGTGCAGAGAGGTCTAGTCTTTCTGGAGGTGGTGTTGTTGGTTTGTCAAGTTGCTGACGGAAGCTCTCTCTGGTTTCCGTTTTCACGTGGTAGCCGGTGGAACCTTTGTGGAGAGGAAGGCACTCTTCTGCCCGTTACTGGTGAGTACAGACGTAGTCCTATGTTGCTTCGCTAGGAACTTCCGAAGTTTGAATTTTATCCTTTGTAAATAGCCAGAAATATTTAAGTTCGCTTTATCGGAAAGGCAATGGGTCTCTGTGCTATGAGGTAGCAGTAATAGCTGACGAGTATGTGCAGTTTTTGCACTGATCGGACCTGGCTTTTTTCCAGTAGAACAACGTGGTGCAATTCACTCATCACAGAAACTTTCCATCATGTTTCAGTTAGAATAACTTGCCCATACTTCGTGTGAAAAGTAAGCTTTATTATTTCTTCATGCGTGTGCTGCTTTTTCAGTTTCTTTACGCCCTTGATTTCTAAACTGATCGTCGTGCTCTTTGTTCGAATTGTAACGGTTTTCGTTATTTGAAGAACCACCCTTTCCTGTATAATAAGTTTCTTTACTTGTGACCTTAAGTAATTACAAGTTACGATATTATTCGTGAATTCTCAAAGTTTTCATGCAAGTGCGGAAATCCGGCGTAACAAATCTATTCTGTGGGAACCACGTGAGTGTGGAGTAGGTGGACGCCTTCAGCCGAACCAGATTATTTCCCATCGATTTGATTTATACGTCTGCTATTCTGTGACAGAAATGCACTCTCTCTGCCCACTCTGCCTCCTTTGCATGCGAGTGCTGGTGGTGGTTCTTGCCTGAGTCCATCTTCTGAGTCTGAACTGAGTTACTGAGTATATGGCCATTTCCTTATTACTACATGTCCTTTTCCTTCCGTTGAATTTCACAAATGTTACGATCTTCTCCTTAAAGAGATGCAGGTTATTTTGTTCCAGTATCAGGCAACCGTTTTCTCTTACAATGTAACTGATTCCCTCCATTCTTGAGCACTGCTAATTGAATAAATGTGTGTTAAGTTGTATACCATCAGTCCTACGTATTATTTCATGATCGTTAGGTTAATACCCGTTTTCAGTTGTAAAATCAATATGAATTCTCTGTTCATTTTTACATCTTTTGACAAGTCATTGCACAAGGGCAGTAATAAAAGAGAAGGTGAAAATCACAACAATTTAATTAAGTGATAAAAAGAGGGGGAAAACAATTCTAAATCCCTTGTCATAAACATTTTCCAGTTCGATCGGTTCTCTTGTCTTGAGAGTCGGCTTAGGCTGGTGGCGACCCTGAAATTCTGTTATATTTGTTGTAAGCCTGAATGCCTCTAGGTACTAAAATTAGCAAACCGATTCTTGGGTACTAGGTCAAGTTGCTAGTGCAGACTCCGTGCGGGACCTAAGCATCCTACTTATAGATTCCTTACTGAAGGACCGCTTCTTTACCTGTTAGCTTCACTGCCTCGTCAGCACCTCGTTTAAAAGAGTCCTCCTGTCTAGATATACACTCTTTTGAAATTCTGTATTCCGTATGTACATTATTTCACGTATGTAAAAGTTGAACAAAGTTGGGGAGATACAGCAGATCTGTTGCAGTCCTCTGCTAGTTGGTACCCCATCAGTCGTTTCTACGTTGAGGTCTAGAGTGACAGTCGTGTTCTGATCCAGAATTTTTGTTGCGTTTATCAACTGTTTCGGATATACGCGATTCGTCATCATCTTACGAGGTTTCTGTCTATTGACATTGTCAAAAGCTTTCTTGAAATCGATAAAAACAATATGTGTTTATTTATTATATTATCTGCATTTTTGTATTATCTCTTGTGAAATGGAAACTGCATCTATCATAGAGAGTACTTTCCTAAAACCCATTTGTTCCTCATGAAGTATTACTTCCACTGTCTCTTTAAGTCTTGCCTTTAAAATCTTAGCATATATCTTGTATGCTGAGTCAAGCACACTTGTTCCTCTGTAGTTACTGCATAGCTTTATGTCTCCTGTTTTAGAAACTGATGCCACCCTATCAGTCTTCCTCTCTTTAGGTAACTCTTGCTCTTCCAACATGTAGCACTCGTAGACGTAGCATCCTTTCTCCTTATTTTAGCAATCCTGCACTAATACCATCCCTTCCTGTCGCGTTTCTGTTCTTAAATGGTGTTAAGGCAGATGTTATTTCGTCAGATTGTAGTTCATTCAATCTCTTCTCACCTACTGTTTCAGTTTCTTGTGCTCTACTGTCATACCATCATCCTTAGTAATACTTTAGCATTGTTCATCTTCACTAGTGTTTATTTGTTTCTTCTCTTTTTCTATTATCTTTAAAGTTTTTAAAACCTTGTAGGCCGTTTGCTGTCTCCTGTGAACAACATTCTCGATATTAAAGATAAATATATCCCAATATTCCTGGTGCGTCTTTCTTACTACGGACTTGGCAGTGTTTCTTCTCTCCTGATAGGATCGCATTTTTTCAGCTGTGGGGTTGCTTAAGTATTTTATATATCCATCGTCTTTTCCTTTAATAGCTTTTCTTATATCCTCGTTCCACAACCTTTAGGCCTTTACTTTTCCTCATTTTTTCGTTTTATCGGCAGCTTCTCCTGCTGCGGTAAATATCTCGTTCTTTAGATTTTGCCGTTCTTCTTCTGTGTTATCCATAGTTTGCAAGTTTGCTAGTTTTTTATTTAATGTGCCTTGGTAAAGATGTTTGACGCTGTCCACTTAACGTAAGTGTGCTCTGTAAACCTTGTTGTCTATTTATTTGTTTTGTCATTTTCTTCAATACGAAACGGTGCTGTAACTTGCTCTCTGTGATCTCTTGTTTCCTTTACGTCAGGCTTTAACCGGAAAAAAATCCCTTAATCTTCGTTGCTGGGATATATCCCATTCGGTTAGGAGATTTTGCTTATTAAATGTAGCGCGGAAGTGCTAAGCCCTTGGTTAGGAAACGGAAAACTTAGAAATTCACGCCTCAGTATCAAGTCCCTTACCCCTTCGTTTAAGTGGTTTCTTTTGTTAATGCCAGAGATTCAGTTGTCAGAGCGCACTGCGGTGGTACACTCTCACAAGTTAAAGCAGAATCAACTCCATCCTCTCCAGTAGTACCGACAGACCACCTCAAAATACTGTACTGTAAACTAGAGGCACTTAGTGAAGGAACAAGTTAGGAAGAAAAAGGATAAGTTGCTCGTAGCACATCCTCATTATGCTTCGAGGAACAAGCACCCTTATGCCCTGACGTCAAGAGACTGACCAGTGGTTTGCTAAATGTATTTTATGTATTATACTGTTCTGTACAGAAGTGATTTTATTTTGATATGTAATGTGTTTATGTTATACAGACCATGATTTCAGCCAGTCAGTGTTTTGCTTGTACTCTAAAGGAATTGTTGTAAGTTCGCTACTGAAGTTAGCCTGTTGTTCTCTTTTAGTGAATTTGTTGGGTAAGAAACAGTATCTATTGTAGTGCTATATTGTAAGTGATAGTATGAAGAGCAGGGTAACGTGAACAGTGAAAGTGATGATGTAAATGTTTGAAGTAATTACCTGTGCAATGGGCAAAGGGTCTAATCAGAGTCCATTGCAGTTGTCTTATACTAATACTGCACAATTGAGGACAGAGTGGAAGTGTTACCACTCAATACAAACACGAATTTCGTATGTTACTCAGTAAAGATCTCTGGTATCTTGACGTTGTGCAAACAAAGTTTAACCCTTATCTCTTTTCTTGGCTGAGTCGGTTACAAAAATTTACGTATACATGAGAGTTGTACTGCTTCATCATGGATGTTTCACATTACCCAAGGAGGAGTGAAATTTGAGCTCAATTGGATGGGGATGTGATGAAACAGTTTACATTTCAAATCTGTTTCTACACAATGGAATAATATTTAATATTGCGGCTCGCATTTGCCGGTCTGAGGCTTCCTTGAGGATCAATGTTTACAGGAAATTTTTTTCTTCATTTATCATATACTTTGGCCTGTGTCAGGTTTCGTCAGCCTATTAATTATGATAGACTGCGTGTACCACGTACATGTTCATCAGATATTAAGCGAATGCGATTTACAGGCTACAATCGCTTTTTCGTATTAGCTTCTGGAGTTTGCGGTTTCAAATCTGTTCTATTAAAATGAACTTGAAATGTAAAGACAAAGTAAATACCATGAGCAAAAGCTAAGTGAGTTTATTCTTCTGATGGCCAGATTTGGAGCACTACTCTGAATCTCTGGTATAGGCACTGTCAGAGGTGTCAGAAGGTGTTCCACTAGCGACGTAGTTGTTAATGTTGCTGCTACGTTGTGGAAGTCGGGCACATTTCCCCTTGCTGGCCACGCGCACCTCGATTCATCCCTCTTTCCGGACAATGGAGTGACAGATGGGGCTCTTTGAGTGGACCGCCAAGGCCCCCAGAATCAACGCGCCTCGATCAGTTCTGTTGGGTCTGCATCGAAGGCACCTCGTGTCGACAGCGTCCCACAAATGGAACTCGCGAAGTATTCCGGTCCCTCCCGGCTGCAGCAGTATGTAGTATCGAGCCGGTCACGGCTGCGCCCACACGACGGTGAAACGCATTCTGAACAGTTACTGCCGCAGACACAAACGCGAAACTGTGTTCCTTCTAAATACCTTTTCTACATCTACATATATACTCCGCTAGCCACCAAGCGGTGTGTGGCGGAGAGCACAATTCGCGCCAAAGTCATATCCCCCCCCCCCCCACCCCACCCCACCACTCTGTTCCACTCGCGGATCGCACGAGGGAAAAACGACTGTCTGAACTCAGTACGAGCTCTTATTTCCCTTCTCTTTGAATGATGATCATTAAGCGATTTTACAGTTGGTGGTAATAATAAATGCTGTACATCCTCGGTGAAGAATGGATTTCGGAATTTAGTGAGTAGCCCCTTCTGTTTAGCGCGTCGCCTATCTACAAGTGTCTCTTACTTCAAACTTTCTACGAGACTTGTAACCCTCACGCGATGGCTAAATGTACCAGTCACGAATCTTGCCGCTCTTCATTGGACCTTCTCAGTTTATTGAATCAGACCCAACTGGTAACGGTCCTATACAGACGAACAATACTCTAAGACTGGACAAACTAAGGTATTGTAAGCTATTCCCTTTGTTGAAGGACTGCATCGCTTCAGGATTCTACCAATAAACCGCAATCTAGAGTTCGCCTTACCCGTTACTTGTGTAATCTGATCATTCCATTTGATATCATTTCGAGTAATCACACCCACATACTTGACTGATGTTACCGCTTCCAAAGACTGATCATTTATTTTGTACTCATACATTAATGGGTATTTTCGCCTTGTTATACGCAGTAGGTTACACTTACTAATATTGAGAGATAACTGCCAGTCATTACACCACGCATTTATTTTCTGCAAATCCTCATTGATTTGTTCACAGCTTCCTTGTGATACTACATTCCTGTAGACTGCAGCATCAGCGGCAAACAGTCTAAGGCCGCTGTCAATACCATCAACCAGATCGTTTATGTAAATCGTAAAAAGCAGAAGACCTATTACGCTGCCCTGGGGCACACCTGAAGTTACTCTTGTTTCTGTTGCAGTTACCCCGTTCAGGACGACATACTGCTCCCTGTCTGTTAGAAAACTTTCTATCCAACCGCATTGGATAGACGGTAAGCGCGCACTTTTTGTAGCAAGCGACAGTGCGGAACTGAGTCGAACGCCTTTCGAAAGTCGAGAAATATGGCATCAACCTGGGAGCCGGTATCTGGAGCCTGTTGTATGCACAAAGAGGGCCAGCTGTGTCTCGCATGACCGCTGTTTCCTAAAACCGTACTGGTTTCTGCAGGTGAGCTTTTCACAGTCTAGAAAGGTCATCATGTCTGAACTCAAAAATATGCTCCATGATTCTACAACAAATCGATGTCAGTGAAATTGGCCGGTAATTATCTGCATCCGATTTTCTACCATTTTAAAAGATTGCTATGAGCTGGGCGTTCTCCCAGTACCGTGGAACTTTTCACCGTTCCAATGATCTCTGATAGATGACGAATGGTGCTATATTTGTAGCATAGTCAACATAAAACCTTACGGGGATACCGTCTGGGCGAGATGCCTTTCTGGCGTCTAAGGATCTTAATTGTATTACAAAACCCAGATACACTAAACACTAAGTCAGCCATCCTTTCGTTTGTTCGATAATTGAAAGGGGGAATGGTGCTGCAGTCCTCCATCGTAAACGAGTTTTTGAAAGCTAGGCATCGTTGGTGCAGACATGCGCAACAATCTGCAGCTCGCTGCACCCCGCACTCTCGACAGCCGCCGGAAGGTCCTCTTCCACATCCTGGACAAAGCCCCCCGGCAAGCACGGCGAGTGAACGTCGGACTTCTTCCCCGCCCTAGTTGCTATGTTCCTGAGGGGCTCCACGACCCCTCTATGTTTATATGAGAAATAAACATTATTGAAAGACGAGTTTCCTTCACTGCTTCATTAAAGAACACGTCAGTTACGTTAAAAACTTTAATTAATCTTTCTCCGAACCGTCAGCTGCAAGATTAGCATTTTGAGTATGTCATGGAATCGACAAAGAAATACATAAATATCTTTCGAGTTAAAATTTTCAGTTTTCAGAGCTCTGTTCAAATAGTACCACGTTCTCAGTTTCGATTCTAAAGTTGACTTCTTTTTCCTCACTTTCGAGCAATTTCTGAGCATTGTAAGGTTTACTGTTAATCTGAATTTACCATTTTCTGCAAAACACGTATTACTCAGAAAAGATGGGACACGACGCTTTCCAGAAAAGGAGCCACTACTGTACCGTCTGACGCACTATGGACACATTTCTCGGGTGAACGTTTGGTTCGTCAAGACTGACGTTGCCCTGTGCGTTCTGGGAAGTAGCGGGCGCTGCTGCCGCCAGCCACGAACCCACCCACGACTGTGGAGGGGAGCGACAGCCAAGCGGCCGCCGGCATACACTCGAGACATCGTCCAGCATGTCTCTGGCTGCCACTAGTGCGGGACTGAAGCAAATTCCTCGGCAAAGGAGACACACGGCACCGTTGTTACCGGCGTTGAAGCGAGAGGAGTACGCGGCGCCACAGTGGACGCATAAGCATACGCTTTCCACTCACCCGCAGACGGAGAGTTGCCAGTGGGTGGTGCGGTAACGCCTTGCGAAACGTAGGCGGATCGTGCACGTGGATTAAACTTGTCACGTACGAACGCCACAGCGCCTCTTCCCGTCAGAACCGACCTATACCGTCTCAGCCTCAAACTTAACTGATTGCCAGACTGAAACACGTGTAAGTAATAAGCGAACATCAGAATGGATTTTCTCTCGAGCACGGCCCACATTCAAGAAAATAAATAAAGCGAATTCGAAAGTAAAGTTCTATGTACTGACTTGGCAGAAAATCCTAAGAAATTTTGGTCTTATGTCAAAGCGATAGATGGATCAAAACAAAATGTCCAGACACTCTGTGACCAAAATGGTACTGAAACAGGGGATGACAGACTAACGGCCGAAACACTAAATGCCTTTTTCCAAAGCTGTTTCACAGAGGAAGACTGCACTATAGTTCCTTCTCTAGATTGTCGCACAGATGACAAAATGGTAGATATCGAAATAGATGACACAGGGATAGAACAACAATTAAAATCACTCAAAAGAGGAAAGGCTGCTGGACCTGATGGGATACCAGTTACATTTTACACAGAGTACGCGAAGGAACTTGCCCCCCTTCTTGTAGCGGTGTACGGTAGGTCTCTAGAAGAGCGTAGCGTTCCAAAGGATTGCAAAAGGGCACAGGTCACCCCCGTTTTCAAGAAGGGACGTCGAAAGATGTGCAGAACTATAGACCTACATCTCTAACGTCAATCAGTTGTAGAATTTTGGAACAAGTATTTTGTTCGAGTATAATGACTTTTCTGGAGACTAGAAATCTACTCTGTAGGACTCAGCATGGGTTTCCAAAAAGACGGTCGTGAGAAACCCAGCTGGCGCTATTCGTCCACGAGACTCAGAGGGCCATAGACACGGGTCCCCAAGTAGATGCCGTGTTTCTTGAGTTCCGCAAGGCGTTCGATACAGTTCCCCACGATCGTTTAATGAACAAAGTAAGAGCATATGGACTATCAGACCAATTATGTGATTGGATTGAAGAGTTCCTAGATAACAGAACGCAGCATGTCATTCTCAATGGAGAGAAGTCTTCCGAAGTAATAGTGATTTCAGGTGTGCCGCAGGGGAGTGTTGTAGGACCGTTGCTATTCACAATATACATAAATGACCTTGTGGATGACATCGAAATTTCCCTGAGGCTCTTTGTGAATGATGCTGTGGTATATCGAGAGGTTGTAACAATGGAAAATTGTACTGAAATGCAGGAGGATCTGCAGCGAATTGACGCATGGTGCAGGGAATGGCAATTGAATCTTAAGGTAGACAAGTGTAATGTGCTGCGAATACATAGAAAGAAAGATTCCTTATCATTTAGCTACAACATAGCGCGTCAGCAACTGGAAGCAGTTAATTCCATAAATTATCTGTGAGTGCGTATTAGGAGTGATTTAAAATGGAATGATCATATAAAGTTGATCATCGGTAAAGCAGATGCCAGACTGAGATTCATTGGAAGAATCCTAAGGAAACGCAATCCGGAAACAAAGGAAGTAGGTGCAGGGAATGGCAATTGAATCTCAATGTACACAAGTGTAATGTGCTGCGAATACATAGAAAGAAAGATCCCTTATCATTTAGCTACAATATAGCAGTTCAGCAACTGGAAGCAGTTAATTCCATAAATTATCTGTGAGTACGCTTGTTCGCCCACTGCTTCAATATTGCTCACCAGTGTGGGATCCGCACTCGATAGGGTTGATAGAAGAGATAGACAAGATTCAACGGAGAACAGCGCGCTTCGTTACAGGATCATTTAGTAATCGCGAAAGCGTTATGGAGATGATAGATAAACTCTAGTGGAAGACTCTGCAGGAGAGATGCTCACTAGCTTGGTACGGGCTTTTGTTGAAATTTCGAGAACATACCTTCACCGTGGAGTCAAGCAGTATATTGCTCCCTCCTACGTATATCTCGCGAAGAGACCATGAGGATAAGATCAGAGAGATTAGAGCTCACACTGAGGCATACCGGCAATCTTTCTTTCCACGAACAATGCGAGACTGGAATATAAGGGAGAACCGATAGAGGTACTCAAAGTACCCTCCTCCACACACCGTCAGGTGGCTTGCGGAGTATGGATGTAGATGTAGATGTAGAATAAAAGAGTAAAGTCGTTCCAAGTTTGTCTACGCGTAGGTTAAATTATTTTCCTAATAAAATAATTGTGAATTTCAAAATTTTCAAAGTGAAATGATTGTTCGTAGAAGTTGTGGCCTGTTCACCCACTACACTCCACGATGTATTGACAGGCCAGCTGCCAGTGGTAGCCTGGTAATGGCTCAGGTGAAGAAGACTGACAGGTCTCCAGTAGAAAGATCGTGGACTGTAATGGACGATGACCGGCTGCAGGCTAGGAATTTCTTCCAGCTATAAAGAACGCTGGCACCCTTCTGATTCTGAAGCTACTGATATTTCCTTACAAACAAACGAGGAAACTGCAAACCTCTGCCGGCCCGTGTGGAGGAGCGGTTCTAGGCGCTTCAGTGTGGAACCGCGCGACCGTCCCGGTGGCAGGTTCGAATCCTGCCTCGGGCATGGATGTGTGTGATGTCCTTAGGTTAGTTAGGTTTAAGTAGTTCTAACTCTAGGGGACTGATGACCTCCGATGTTAAGTCCCATAGTGCTCAGAGCCATTTGAACCGTTTGATTTGCAAAGCCTCTCTGGAGACCTAAGGAGGGACTCGGGCTATCCATCGTAAGGGAGGAAAACTCCATTGATTTTAAGATCATTAAAACCTGAGTAGCAGTTCAGTCGACACTTTTCGGAGCAAAAGTGGAGTCGCAATTTTTATGAACCATCCCACTTAGAGCTGATCCAGAAATTGCCCATAAACATTCCGTCTGACAACTATACTCGTACACGACAGTACTTCCCTTTACAGTAGTCTCATCACCTTCATCCTACAAGGCCAGAAGCGCTCATGACCAGAGTCACAAAATTTTCGCTCTTCATCCAGATGGATTAAAAAGCAGCAGTTCCAGTAAAATTTAAGAAAATAAAACTTTTGCTTTAATTATACTGACACGAAGGTTACTAAAAGTATTTATGACTGAAAGCAATTGCGGCGATTTTCTTCAGTACTTGTAAAAATATCCGCATACCGTGAACGATAAAATTTGTTTTATCCTCGACACATTTTCGGCACTTTAATCGCTCTTCTTGATTCAAATCACAGTGCCGAGAAATAGGTGATGCTGATTTTATGTCGTCTTTGGAAGTTGTTACGTATCAGTTCAATAAAGACGCTACAAAAGTGAGAAAAAAGAGCTATTGTACTAGACATCTGACGTCATATTCTAATTCAACTTAAAATGCCTGGATGTATGATTAAGTCACACAGTAGCAAAACCGGGTCATGTTTCAACAGGCACATAAATACATTTCACTACCCGCCAAAACAACACAGAACTATCATATCACGGACAGCAACTACATTCCATTTATGTTAACTCGTCAGGCTGTAAAACGGAGACTAAAATTGTCCAGTCGTCATAAATGAAATAGAAAGTATTGAGGATCGATAAAATATTTTTTAGCAGTAGTTTAATGCGTATTAGTCGCCGGCTCAACCTCTGATCAAATACAGATGCTGTTGCATTTTCTCGGAGGTTTACATTAAGAGCGGTGGTTATTTAAGAAAAGTGAATTGGTAGTTGGTGACATTATTGAGTTTAATCTGCATCAGAGATCGGTGTAAAAATGGAGAAAGGTGGTTGGGAGAGACTACATCTGGAAGTCAATTCCGTTGCTTGAGGATCTGAACTCAGGTAAGTCGGTGGGTTGGGAAAACCTTGGCTAGCGACCTAATGGGGGCGAGAAGAACGGATGTTTTCTTAACTGTCTTAGTGAAGGGATATTTGGATGAGTTTCATGGTCTGCGAATGGATCGGCGTTGAAAGTTCGTTACGAAACATTGTGGATGTGTTATTCCTGGTAAGACGAAAGATGTGGCGATATAAGCAAGGCAGAAGAGCTGCAGATAAGGGTAGGCGAGGAGATTTCGATGAAAGCATGGTATAGTGAGTGGGGTACAGAGTCTCGTCGATGACGAAGTCATGAGAGAGCTAGCACATGGGCGGACTGGGAAAGAATAGGGAAGGAATTACATGCTCCAGAAGCGATTTGGAGAAAGCGGCGGTGAAACCAAATCTGGATGACCGGCCGGAGACCCAAACCCACCGCCCGCCCTCTCAACACGAGTCCGGAGCCCCACCGCTGGCTCCACCACCCCAGCAATACATTTACCTACGGGAAAGAGCATTCGGTGTACGAAAGGAGGGAGAGGAACTGTGTAAGCTTATGAAAGGGAAGTGTTGGAGTGGCTGTTATTCACGTCGCTGCTCATCTACAATTTTTCTCGCTGTGAAATGGAATCTCAGCCACTGTGTGGTCTCCTTTAGAAGTTAAGAATAAACCTTTATTTTTCAGGGCAAAACGTACAGCGCTCCAGAGTACAGCTCCTTTCGGCGGACGCAGTTTTTCAGACGATGAAGTCCCTCTCGCAACTCCATCCCGCTTTCCGCTCTCCGCTGAGTCCTCGGCGACACATCCCGCCTTCGGGAGAGAAAACATGTGCTTCTCTCGGGGCGAAGTTCGGGCGGCGAACAACAAAAAGAAAATTGTACCTACTCTGCAAGAAATGCGGCTCTTTCTCTCGCAGAGTAGGCAAACTTTGGACACAGCGCTTTGCGCTTCGCCAGGCGACGCTACACAATACAGGGGGAGGAGTCGTTCGGCGCGATAGATAGGGCGGCCGCAGCAGCAGAGGCAGCAGCAGGCAGTGTTTGTCCGGCCGAAGTCCGCGCCGGCCCGGCACTTGTCGTCGCGGCAGCTGCGCAGCGGGCAGACACGCGCTCACCAGGTTAGTGCACGTAGGCTGCGGGTGTTGCCGAGAGCGAGGGTCGCTGTGCAGCTTGCACAGGACGTCCCACGAGAAATGGTCGGTAATCCGGGATATGACTTGACCGATCGCTGCAAGCAAAGAAGTCCAGCAAACATTGCCCCTAAGGCGCACACCTTAGAAGCTATGAGCCAGTGTCCATCTTCCTTAATGCGAGACAAGTCTCTCCTACTGAACAAGTACTCTTAGCTCCTAAGGTATGCATTTTAGAGCCCCAAGATAACTACTTTTTTTCCTTCGAATAATCGTTGCTGACATATCCATATCCTGCGACGTACTGTATACTGCGTCCAATTGTGGTTATAACTGAAGATTTGTTAAAATTTATATTCAGTTTCGTCCTTGATGTTACAAATTAAAGGCCAGTTTCTTGCCTTTCTGGTTTCCAGACGCGTTTCTGCTTCTACGAGTATATTAACGGCATCTCTAGTGAATTTTTGTGAAATAATAGGCAGTTTTCAAATTGCCTATTGGTTTTTGTCTCTGGTTCTTCGACCGACGTTTGTGTGATAATTTGCTGACGTTTCGGTAACACGTCTGGTTGGCAGTGTCAAACTTTCACCCTCTACTGCTGGTGGTGGAAGCTTTGTCATTGCTAGCCACACGTGCTACCGAAACGTCAGAAAAATTACCAAACGAACGTCGGTCGAAGAACCAGAGACAGAAGCCAAAAGGCAATTCGTCAACAAGTGGGCAGTTTTGTTTTTACGTACGAAACTTATAAGTTTGAAGTAGTTCATGCCGTAAGTTTTACATAATGGAAAAAGTTACTCGTGTATGCATTGCTTGTCGTACCAAAACCTGTGCTCCGTCTCATGTAAACATTGGTTGAGACGCATTTGCGCTTCACTCACAAAGCTATGGCACATACTTACGTCCAGCGCTTTGGTTATTTTTATCTCTAGTCAAATAAAAGTAGAGTATTTCACTTTATTCACTGCATGGCAATAACTTCAGGTACGAGAGGTGTACAGGATTTCTGCTGCAGCAACAGTTCTAATAAGATAAATCTCGACTTGTTGCCAGATCAGCAGTGGACAGTTTTAAATCATTCAACAGGTAAAAAAAAATTCCTCGATAATATGTGTCAAAATATGGTTAGGAAAGTAAAACTACGCCTCTTGTTCGGCGCATAAACAAAACTATAAATTATTTTTTGAAAAATCCGCTAGAGACTTCTTCAATATTAAATACAAAGCGTGTCTGAAAACGAATTGTTACCGTTGCGTCAAGAAAATTTCATTCCATTTTTAAAGCCTGCCACGCAAAATGGTCATCACTGTAACAGCGTCGGTAGCTGTTCACAGGACGACCTCCCTCACACACAGCGTAACAAATTAACTGCCTAGTCAGAGGTTTTTCCATGTTTTATTTCAGCTAAAAAAGGTGACGAGCGTGGTTGACAGGTGCGAAAAGTGGTAATTACCACGAGAGCGGTAATATAGTACACCAGAAAGCAAACGTAGCACAAGAACGATTTCTGACACGAGCGGCCACATAATGCAGCCAAAGGCATCGGCAGAGGCAAACGGCGGCCTCGCAGTGGTGAAACAAATAGACCTCGCCCTCTTTCAAACGAGCCAACCCGGCACTTTCCTTCAGAGCTTCAGAGAAATCACGGAAAGCTAAACTCCCCTGCAAATGCACAAATTCGTCGGCCGACCGACTGATCGACCAATTCCGCGGCAGCCTACAACACGTCCCGACCGACAATTCGGCGATTACCCCGCCGCCGTGTTGATCCGATTCGTTTATCTTACCTCATTGTGTTTACGTTCCACCAGATCCCGCTTGGTTCTATGCAGAAACAAAGAAAGTGGTTTTCCTTCAATATTTTGGAGGTAACAAGACCAATAAAAGCCATGATGAAGTTGTCCGGAGAGAAGTTGCCAATGCAAGAAAAGATAATTTTTGTAATTACTTATGAATGGATAAATTATGCATTTCAATGCTGATGATCGTTATGCCATTGTTAATAACAGAAAAGTCATGAGAGAGGTTGTAAGTGGCGATGAGACCCTGTTAGCTACAGTGTGATATCTGGTCACTAGCAGAGGCTAACATGGCTATTGTATTCCCACAATTAGCGAAAAGTGTTCCTAGAAACCTGTAACGTAATTCGTATTTGACAGAGAATATACACCACGGCAGAGTAAAATAAAACAGAAGATGTTCATGTAACCGTTAATAATTTATGCATGTGTAGCATAAAAGATGAGCTTCAAATTTAAGAAACTCATTTCAGATTTGAAGAAAGACTACCAATGGTTGTAGCGCAAATCATGAAACAAATACAACAGATACATAAGAAATGCAGCATTTAGCAACTCTTATACCTGTAAAACAAATCCCAGCAGAGGGCTTAGATATAGAATGAACTGAACACTTATAACATAGAAGCAAGTATATTTCATGAAGTAACGTCAACCGAATGTCGGTATTTCGGTCTTCAAATATGCAATAAGTATCGGACATAAAACCTAAAACCATAAATACAGAAACTCTGTGTGGCGCACGAAACCGTTATGGATTCGTTAAAAAGTGCTTCATCCCTTGTTATATTCTTTGCACGACGTATGCCACAGACATCAGCAATCTTCACATTTCTCCAGAAGCTCTGTTCTTAAAATTTCGTCCCTCGCGTCCTGTCATCTGTATCAGAACAGCATTTAATCCTGCGCGCAGTTACAGACGAACTATCGTCGGGAGGTTGCCATGACAGCGCCACACACGGTAAAATTTGCTGGTTGGGATATTTAAGGGGGTGGGGGGGAGGAGGAGGAGGAGGAGGAGGAGGAGGATGGGGGTTGGGGGTTGGCTCTTGGGTGGTCCTATCCATCCGACATCCCGACAAGGAATGTTGGTCGGTCCGTTGGTCCTTGAATGCGGACGCCACCCGGCTGGCTGAAGCAGCCACAAGGGACGGGAAAAGACGACCCTTGAATGTCGAGAGACCTCTTTACCATTACTTCACCCCTGAACGTTTCTTACATTCACGGTACTTTTCTACGCTAAAACCTTATACGTACCGTGCATTTATCCTATTACCCCGCAGAATATCCTGCATTGCCATCGGAGAGAAAAATAAGTCAGGTTCCACGAGGAAAATATTGTCAGCTGTCTTACTGATGACGCATTTGTTGTACGTCAAGCCAGTTTATTTCCTAACACGCGGCAAGACGTTGGCTGCTGCAATATTTGGGCCCAAAACGCAGCTTCATCAAACGACTGGTTCCCAAAAGACTGCTTCAGTCCTGCAGTCCTTCTTTCTGTTCTCCATACTGTCATACCCTTCGTATATATTTTGTTAGCGAGGAAACTGTGTATTCCTAATTAATTCCTATTAAGGACACGGTGCAGTAACGAGATAAGTATGCTTTTGGTCGAAAATGGGTTATTACTACCATTGCATTGTTCGGAAAATCCTCGGTCGTAAAGCGCAAGAACGACACCTGTCCATGGGGCCTATTCGCAATAACATCGACAATGTAGTTGATGATGTTGGATATCTGGAACATGAACCAGAAATTTCCGAGAGTTGCGTTCTCATTGCACCGAACAACAGTCGCATTCCGTCATATCGAAGGAGGCCAACATAACGCAGATATTTATACGGACACATCTCTGTGTATAGAGTGTATCGCATAATCAAAACCACACATTATTGAATGTACGTAATATGGAAATTTCACTATCGAGCTCCGATAAGTTACTTCTGCCTGAACGATGAGACTGGAGAGAAAAGGAAAAAGTGAAGTAAAATTTCTCTCCATGATTTCATTGATAACAAACTTAACAAAAGAACATCATCAACATACGTGTGCTGAGAACTGCAGAGCCAAAAACAAAAATAGCAGCATCGTTCGACATCCGTAAAAAACCTACATCTGAATGATTATTTTGCTATTCACCGTTAAGTGCCTGGCAGAGGATTCCTCAAATAACCTTCAAGCTACTTCTCTACCGTTTCATTTCCGAACAGCGCGTGGGGAGAACGAACACTTCAATCTTTCCATGCGAGATCTGATTTCTCTTATTATGATGATCATTTCTCCCTTTGTAGAAGGGCGCCGACAACATATTTTCGCACTCTGAGGAGGAGGTCGGTGATTGAAATTACATGAAGGTCCTGCTTCAGCGAAAACTGCCTTTGTTTTGATGACTGCAACCCCAATTCGTGTGTGGTATCCGTATCACTCACACTCCCTCCCTCCCTCCCCCTGCCATTTCGCTGTAATACAAAACGAGCTGTCCTTCGAACTTTTTCGATGTCCTCCGTCAGTCATACCTGATGCCTATTCCAGACCGCACAGCAATAGTCCAAAAGAGTAGTGTAAGCAGTCTCTTTAGTAAATCTGTTACATTTTCTAAGTGTTCAGCCAAGAAGTCGCAGCCTTTGGTTTGCTTTCCCCACAACATTGTCTGTGTGATAGTTTCATTTTAAGTTATTCATAATTGTAATCCGTAAGTATGTACCGAATTTACAAAAAAAATGGCTCTGAGCACTATGGGACTCAACTGCTGAGGTCATTAGTCCCCTAGAACTTAGAACTAGTTAAACCTAACTAACCTAAGGACATCACAAACATCCATGCCCGAGGCAGGATTCGAACCTGCGACCGTAGCGGTCTTGCGGTTCCAGACTGCAGCGCCTTTAACCGCACGGCCACTTCGGCCGGCCCGAATTTACACACTGTAGACTTGTGTGGTTTATCGCGTAACCGATATTTAGAGGATTCCTTTCAGTACTCAATTGCCACTTTTTGCAATTCGTTTTGATCATCTGAAAACTTTACAAGACGGTGAATGACAGCATCACTTGCAAAAAAATCTAAGATTGTCCCCTAAATCTTTTACATTGTTCAGGAACAGCAAGGGGCCTATAACACTTGCTTGGGAATGTCAGATATTCCTGCTGTTTTACTCAACATCTTCACTAGTCTGCAAGGTGACATTTGACTGAAAGCTAATATGTGATACCACCTCCATTTTTTATGCTGTTGATGTTAGTTGTTGTGTGACCCTGAAAGTCTTGCTTGTCTCTCAGGCGTGGATCACCAGTGCTATATTGTGGCTATTCCTTATATTTAAGACAGAATTAATAAGACACAGATTTTGTATAAACAGCTTATCGTGCTTATTTGAAAATGAAACTTCGTGACCAGCGCAAGGGCCGGCCGTCAGAGACAGTTTGCCGCTGTTTGCGTGCAAAGGTTAAGATTGTGGACAAAGGAAAAGAAAACATTCACGCCATTTGTGATTACAGTTGTGCGGAAGGAGCCTTAAAGTAACCTTCATGACTGTTACTTTTGCTTACTTAATGTTAAGGGGTGCAATAGCATAAATAAGTTAACGCACTTCTGTGGCACTGAACATGATCCTACCGTGGAGACTTCTCTAGACTGGTCAATGAGGAGCCTGAAAAGCGTGTTAGCGGTCCATTCCGTTCAAATGAGAACGTAAAGATACTCTAAACGAGTATCCAGTATAAGGAACACACTTGGCTTATCTGCGGTGGCTTCAGAGTTAGCGGGATACTATTGGGACAACAAACTGGGTTCGCGAAAATGCCTTGCTTTGTATGCGAATGGGACAGTCGGGCAAGACAAAGGTATTGGAGTGCGGCAGTTTGGTCAGAACGTAGAAATTTTGCTCATGTAACTGAACATATTCTTCACGAACTGCTTACAGAACGAAAGTAAGTGTTGCTTTCACCTCTACAAATAAAATTGTGCTTGATGAAGTAGTTTGTAAAGGCTCTACGACAGGATGGGCTCTGCATCAAGCACCTTTCCAAGAGATTTTCCTTCACCACACGAATTAAATTGAAAGCTGGAATCTTTTTTAGTCCTCAAAGAAATTGAGGGGGCGAAGACTGGGAGAAAACAACGAAGAAAAGAGGTGGTACATGACCGCCTTTCGATCAGTTACTGAGAACTTTCTATGGAATAACAAAGATCCTCATTATGAGGCCATTGTTGAAAAAAGTAGCAAAATTTCAAGGAGATGGATTGTTAAACGGGTGTGAAAGTCTACTTTCTACACTCACACATCGACTACTTCCCGAAAATTGGGGACATATTGAAGAGCAGGGTGAACGTTACCACCAAAACATTAAGAGGAGGTACCGGCGGCATCGGACAGCAACCATGTTGGCTGACTACTGTTGGATGTTGAAGAGGGAATGTACAAGGAAGTCAGAGGGGAGAAATTTTAAAAATTTATGGAGCATGTTGATTTCTTCTTCTATACAAGGTAGTCACGAAACAAAATAGGGGAGTTCTGAGGTGTATTTTTGAAATTTACTTAATTTCTTAATGTGTTTTGATTAAAAACTCATCTTGGTTGAAATGGTATGGGTTCATAAGTAAAAGTAGTCAAAATACTACTTCTAATTTTTTGTAAAAATCTGACGCGATAGACATAAACGGTAGTTATTTCTCGAATCAGCATAAAAAATTAATTCAAGAGCACCTACTTTCAAAGAATCATCAGAAAAAAAGTTTTAAAATGCAGACTAGTGCTTTACGTCAGTACCATATTTCTATATAGTATCAGTTTGACGTCCCCTGTCGATAGCACTCATTACTTCGTGAGACTGATGAGCTAGCTGTTTCACAAGAACAATATTTTCTGCATCCGTGCTGGGTATTTGTCAATCATTTTCTTAGAGCCAATTCATAATTCTAGACCACAGTACATAAAATCCTAATGCAAATCGTCATTAGTTAAGAGTCTGTAATTAAGCGGATAATTCCTATTCCCTTTCCCGTGTGTTGGTGTGCGTTGTTAAGCTTTTCGCAAGTTTCCAGTCTTTCGTCATGGATCTTTCCACGAGCGAGAAGTTGTATATGATTGCTCAGTAAATAGCTATTGTATCAGCATACTCTCAAATGAAACTGACCTGTATATAAACTGGACCAGAGGCCTTGCTTTTAAGTGTTTTAAGAAACTTTGCTACACCAAGGATATGTACATACTCACGTTGACAGTTCTTGATTCCAATTTTGGAAGATTTACTTCGTCGTCTTTTATGAAAGAATTTCGGAAACCTCTGCTTTAGTGATACAGTCATCAGTAACATCACCATTCCAATCACGCGGTGGAGGTACTGATTGCGTATTGCCATTAGTGTACTTTACACACGACTTGAATCTAATTTGGGTTTTCTGCCAAGCTTCAAGACGGAGTTCCGTTGTAGAAAATATTAAATACCTCTGTAAATCAAGTTAGTGCTGCATTTCGAGCTTCAGTAAAACTTCGACAATCTTAGGGATTTTGTGGTCTTTTGAATTCGGCATACTTTTTTCGTTGCTTCTCCAACAGTGTTCTGACCTGTTTTGTGTACCAGTGGAGGGCAGTGCCATCTTTTACTAAATTATTTGGTTTTTATCTCTCAGTTGGTATTTCCCTGAATTTAAACCACATCTGGTCTACAATTACATACCCTAATTGGAAGTAGAACAATCTCTTAGGAAGGTGTCAAGTGATTTTTATCTGCTTTTTTTAATGTACTCTAAGATTATTTTTGGTGGACTTGATTGTTACGGTATTAAGTCTCACTACAACAACCTTGTAGTCAATAATCCCTGTCCCTGTCACGGTGCTCCCTATTTGGTTAGGATTATTCATCAGCGTTTGACTTTCTGTGTAATTACTCGCCGTGGGAGGCGAAGTTATTGCACCCTTATTGCAATAGACTAGGTCTATATACCATAGGCCTATAGTCTTTCGTATACATCCTCATTTTCTTCAAATAAAATGTCCACTTTGTAGCTAAGAGGTCAATTATGTTCCGGCACCATTTACATTTTAACTGGACTCCTGAACAAACTGCTCAAAATAATTTTCTGACAAGGAATTCAATAAGATTTCAGAAGATGTATTGTTCCTACCACCGACACCACCAGGGGGTCCACAACTCTTTTGTGGATACGTGCGTAGCGAGCACGGGACCCCGAGCTAATGTGGCCCTCCTTCCTTTCCAGGCTGCATACCCTCCCTTTCCGCATCCTCCCCCTTCCCCCATCTTCGCCCCCCCCCCCTCACCACTGGCTCTTTCCTTCCCTTTCTCCCCCTCTGGGAGTATGGTTTGTGCCTACGTCCGGAGACGGACGCTCGAAACTGTTACAATTCCTTGCTTTCTACACTTGCAAGTCTTCGTCCTTCCTCTGTCCTTCTCTTTTCCTTCCCTCTTCTCTTTGCCCTTTCCCCCGCTGCGGCGTTTGAGACCCCTCTTCTTTCCTTTCCCTTTCTCTTTTTTCCTCCCTGTGCGTGTCTGAAGGTCGACCCACGCACTTCCGCGCGTAGCCGGTGACGGGGTAACACGTAATTCCCCGCCCCAGGTAGACAGGTAGGACACGTACGTACCCGCTGGTAATGGCCAGGCCCAGGGAGGGGTGATTACCCGAGCTGATACCTTCCGAAAGTGCCGATTGGTCCCTCCGTCCGTTTGTCGGGAGGTGTGACCTGAGGTGTGAACAATCACCTAAGGCGGGAGTGCCTTCAGAGAGGACCCCCACAAGGGAGGAGCGCGCCATCGGAGACGCCGGTAATCATGGGGGATTCTTCCGCAATGGTTTCCTCACCTTCCACTCTGTCTGCTCACAAGCGTAAGTTCACTGAGTCTCAGCCACAGACAGTTCTTCCATCGTTGCCACAGTTCCTTGTTGTTTCTCGGTCTCACAAAGGTCACGACTTCTCCACGGTCAACCCTTTCATTATTCAGAAATGTGTCAACGCAGTTGCAGGACCTGTAAAGTCTTGTTCCAGATTACGGAATGGCACCCTGTTGTTAGAAACAGTCAGTGCCCTCCAGGCACAAAAATTGCTGCGTACCTCACTACTACACACCTTCCCTGTCCGGGTGGAACCGCACCATACTTTAAATTCCTCGCGTGGAGTCGTTTATACACGCTCCCTCGATGGATTGTCTGACGAAGAAATTCAGCACTACCTGTCTGACCAGGGCGTGACGGCTGTTCATAGGGTTATGAAAAGGGTTGACACGAACATCATTCCAACCCGCACTGTCTTCTTGACATTTGACAAAGTTCAACTCCCATCGAAAATCAAAGCAGGCTATGAGATAATTTCCGTTCGCCCTTACGTCCCAAACCCCACGCGTTGCTATCGGTGTCAGTGGTTCAATCACACCAGCCAGTCCTGTTCCAATCCGGCCAAATGTTTTACGTGTGGCAAGGATGCCCATGAGGGTGCTTGTCCACCTCCATCCCCTCGCTGCATCAACTGTATGGGTGACCACGCTGCTTCCTCTCGAGATTGCCCCGTTTTTAAGGACGAAAAGCTCACCCAGGAAATTAGAGTGAAGGAAAAGGTGTCGACCTTTGCTGCTCGAAAATTATTCGCCAGTCGAAAGCCTACCATGCCTCAGACAGGAAAATACAACACTGTCCTTGCTTCTGCTCGGCCAACAAAGGAGGCGGCCTCGCAGACTTGCGACCTCACCTTTAGTGCCACGGTCGTCAGATCGGCCAGCGCAAAGATCGCCCGTTCAACCTCACCACTTTCGCCTGCCCACTCTCTGGCTCACCCATCGTCGGGTTCTGCTAAATCTCGAGCCCAAAAGTCAGACACCAAGGCTTCGAAAAAAGAGCATACTCGTGAAGAGTTTATACGTACCGCAACTTCCCAACCATCGGTTCCTCCTTCATCTAAACATGATACTTCCAAGAAGGCTACAAAAAAACCCAGTTCCTCTCCTTCTCCGCCAAGGCGTGTCCCATCTACAGCACCACCTGGCGGAAATCGACCTCGGCCATCTTCTGAGTCGCCGAGGCGCACTGCTGGCGGCCGATCAACCGGCCGATCGCTGGTGGCAGGAGCTGCTCCAGAACAACCTATGGATCAGGATCTTCTGCCTTCGGCTGAATGCCATTCCATGCTGTCGGTCGCAAGCTCTGAGCAGTTGTTGAGTTGACAGCAGCCTTGATCACATTCCTCCATTTTCTGTTCAACCTATGTCCATTATCCACTGGAATATCAGCGGTATTCGAGCCAATCAGGATGAATTGTCGATCCTCTTACGATCCTACTCGCCGGTCATCTTCTATCTTCAGGAAACAAAGCTGCGTCCCCATGACCGCTTTGTTCTCCCTCGTTCTCAGTCCGTCCGATATGATCTCCCCTCTGTTGAAGGCACTCCAGCACATGGAGGACTCATGATTCTTCTCCATGAAACTCTCCATTATCACCCAATCCAATTAAACACTTCCTTCCAAGCTGTCGCCGTCCGTCTTTCCCTTTCCAGATACACGTTCGCTCTTTGTACTGTATACATTCCATCGTCCACACCAATGGCACGAGCTGATCTCCTTCATCTTCTTGGTCAGCTTCCACCCCCCTATTTGCTGGTTGGGGACTTCAATGCCCACCACCCGCTTTGGGGATCTTCGCATCCTTGTCCACGTGGCTCACTATTGCTAGACGTCTTCCACCAAGCGAATCTAGTTTGCCTCAACACTGGGGTCCCTTCATTTTTGTCTGCCCCCACGACAAATTTATATCATTTGGACCTTGCGGTCGGTACTGTTCCGCTAGCTCGGCGCTTCGAATGGTTCGCCCTTGACGATACACACTCGAGTGACCACTTTCCATGTGTCCTTAGACTGCAGCCTCAACTGCCATACATGCGCCCGCGACGCTGGAAGTTTGCCCAAGCTGATTGGACATTTTTTTCGTCTCTAGCGACATTCGATGACCGTCATATTCCCAGCGTCGACGATGAGGTCACACATATTACCGACGTTATTCTTACAGTTGCGGAACATTCAGTACCACGCACCTCCGAATTGCCCCGGCGCCCCCCAGTTCCTTGGTGGAACGAGGCATGCCGCGATGCAATACGTGAGCGGCGACGTGCTCTCCGTGTTTTCCGCCACCATCCTACTTTGGCCAACTGTATCCGCTATAAGCAGTTCCGAGCGCGATGCCGTCGTGTCATCCGCGATATCAAGAAGGCAAGCTGGAAATACTTTATTAGCTCATTTAACACCTTCACTCCCTCTTCGGAAGTTTGGAGTCGGCTTCGACGGTTCTCAGGCGCGCCTAGTTTCTCCCCGGTCTCTGGGCTCACTGTCGCGCATGATACATTAGTGGACCCCGTCGCAATTTCTAACTCGTTGGGTCAGCACTTTGCTGAGATTTCGAGCTCTTCAAATTACCCGCCAGCGTTTCTCCCGAAGAAACGTGCAGCGGAAGTGCGACCTCTTGCTTTCTCCTCTCAAAATCGCGAAAGCTACAATACTGTTTTCTCCATGCGGGAACTCCAACATGCACTCTCTTCTTCTCGCTCCTCCGCCCCAGGACCGGATGGTATCCACGTCCACATCTTGCAGCATTTATCAACCCATAGTCTGCGTTACCTCCTTCGCCTTTATAATCGAATTTGGACCGACAGTACTTTTCCCAGACGATGGTGGGAAGCTATCGTCTTCCAGTTCCGAAACCTGGAAAGGACAAACATCTCCCCTCTAGCTATCGCCCCATTTCTCTCACTAGTAGTGTCTGTAAGGTTTTGGAGTGTATGGTGAATTACCTTTTAGCGTGGTGGCTGGAATCCCGCAGTCTTTTAACACCTGCCCAATGCGGATTCCGAAAGCATCGTTCTGCAGTTGACCATCTTGTTGCTCTCTCCACTTATATCATGAACAATTTTCTCCGGTAACGCCAAACAGTAGCAATATTTTTTGATCTGGAGAGAGCATACGATACCTGTTGGAGGACAGGCATCCTCCGCACGCTGTTTTCTTGGGGCTTTGGAGGTCGGCTGCCCCTTTTTCTTCGCGAATTTATGGCAGAGCGCACATTTAGGGTGCGGGTGAACACTACTCTCTCCCGTACTTTCTCCCAAGAAAACGGGGTACCCCAGGGCTCCGTGCTGAGTGTTGTACTGTTTGCCATTGCCATCAATCCAATTGTGGATTGTCTCCTTCCTGATGTCTCGTCTCCCTCTTTGTGGACGATTTTGCGATCTACTACAGCTCTCAACGGACCAGCCTTCTTGAACGACGTCTTCAAGGATGTCTCGATCGCTTCCACTCTTGGAGCATCGAAACCGGCTTCCGTTTGTCTTCCAGTAAGACCGTTTGTGTTAATTTTTGGCGACGTAAGGAGTTTCTTCCGCCCTCCTTACATCTAGGTCCTGTCAACCTTCCGTTTTCAGACGTCGCTAAATTCTTGGGTCTTATGTTTTACAGAAAACTGTGCTGGTCCTCCCACGTTTCCTATCTTTCGACTAGCTGTCTGCGATCCCTTAACACCCTCCGTGTCCTGAATGGTACCTCCTGGGGAGCGGACCGAGTGGTCCTTCTCCGCCTTTATCGCGCCTTAGTGCGCTCGAAATTGGACTATGGAAGCATAGTCTACTCCTCTGCTCGGCCGTCTATTCTTCGGCGTCTCGACTCTATCCACCACCGTGGATTACGTTTAGTGTCTGGAGCTTTTTACACCAGCCTTGTGGAAAGCCTTTATGCTGAGACTGCTGAAACTCCGCTGTCCAATCGGCGAGCAGTCCTTCTGAGTCTGTCTTCCATGCCTGCTAATCCAGCCCATGACCTTTTTTTCGACGCCTCCTTTGATGTAGGGTATGCAGGCCGCCCCTCCTCCCTACTACCACCGGGAGTCAGCTTCCGTCAACTGCTCCATTCTCTTTCCTTCCACTTTCCTAAAACCTTCTTGACAACTTGGGGTACAGCACCGCCTTGGCTCCGTCCCCGGATCTGCCTGCTCCGTGACCATTGTCGATTTCCCAAGGATGGTACCCCTTCACTTGTTTATCGTCCTGCATTTGCTGCTCTATGTGCACAAATGACGCACGCCACATTTATTTACACCGACGGCTCGAAAACATCGTTAGGTGTAGGGAGTGCCTATATTGTTGGCGACACCCCAAATCACTTTTGGCTTCCCGACCAGTGTTCGGTTTATACTGCGGAGCTTTACGCTGCTCTCCAGGCTGTCCACTACATCCGCCGCCATCAGCGGATACAGTACGTTATCTGCTCAGATTCTCTCAGCTCTCTCCTCAGTCTCCAAGCTCTTTATCCTGTGCACCCTCTGGTCCACCGGATTCAGGACTGTCTGCGCTTGCTCCACCTGGGGGGGGGGGGGGGGGGGGGGGCGTCTCGGTGGCGTTCCTCTGGCTCCCGGGACACGTTGGTATCTGTGGAAATGAGGCGGCCGATATTGCAGCCAAAGCTGCAGTCTCTCTTCTTCGGCCAGCTATTCAATCGATTCCCTTCGCCGATCTACGGAGCGTTTTATGTCGTCGTGTTGTTCATTTATGGCACACGCATTGGTCGACACTTCCCCATAATAAATTGCGGGACGTGAAAGCTCTTCCTTGTGCTTGGACCTCTTCCTGCCGAACCCTTCGTCGGGAGGAGGTAATTTTAACTAGACTCCGGATAGGGCACTGTCTTTTTAGCCATCGACACCTTTTAAGCGGCGATCCTCCCCCACTCTGTCCCCACTGCTCTCAGTTGTGGACGGTAAGACACCTTTTAATTGAGTGCCTCTATTTTAATACGTTACGCTCCCGTCTCCAGCTATCGCCTGATATATCGTCGATTTTAGCAGATGACGCGCGCTCAGCCGACCGCGTTCTCACGTTTATTAGTGCCAGTGAAATGACGTCAGTAATTTGAAGCTTTTTTTGGGGACAACCAACCCCTTTCTGTAGTGGATTTTTAAGCCTTCCTTCTGCTTTTAGTTTCTCCAATTTTATGACTTTCGTTCCCATTGCTGCTGGTTTTCAATTTCAGTTTTTACTGTTTCCTAAGTCACGGACCGGGCGCTAATGACCATAGCAGTTTTGCGCCCTAAAACCAAAACCAAAACAAACCAAACCTACCACCGATTTTAAACATGTACTTTTACCAACATATCGAGGAAAGATCTGAGTTGAGGGGATCGGTAAAAACAACCGATCATTACCTAATTCCGTTTGTCAATTACGATCCCTACCCACACTGGCTCACAAGATCTTCAATTTCATAATAAGGTAAATTGCTTCTGACAGCAATTGTCCCTACCACTAACCCTTTTTAATCTGTCCTTTCCGAACATGATAAGTTCCTTGGTAAAACTTGCGGCTGAACTTACTTACGGCTTTGGCCAGCTTTCCGTGCCTGTAACAGGTTGAGATTCGGTGCTTTCTACTGGTACTTCGTGCTCTGTTTGTTTTCTAGCAAAGCTACGACCGCTACAGTATCGATTGTTGCTACGCCTGCCCTCGTCCTGTGATCAAAGAATTTTTCAAGACAGTGACCCAGTCTTTTCCTATCACAGGTCACACGCCTTTTTACCCTGTGACAGCAGCTTTGCGTTAGCTTAAAAGTAACACACAGTGAACTTATTAATTTTCCATAACTATGACTTTTACAAGGGTACCCGCATCTTTTTTGTTCTCAGACTCATAATATTCAGTAAAATTTAATGTAAAATAACAGTTGTTTCTTTAATTATCTGTTTATGTGAGGTGTTCAAAAGACAGAGTTGTTTGGTGCAGTAGTAGTCCAAATTTTTGACATTCAGTAAATGTCATCAAACGTTTTGGTTACTTGTTGGTGAAAGACAAGACCGATTAAAAAAACCCAGTCTGATTTACTCGAAATAATATAAAAGTTCCCTTATAGCAGGTACCAGGCAGTCCACATCGAAATGTGAGAGTCTTTAAATATGCGTTTTCTATTAGTTTTGGCTCACAAATATTGTCTTGTTGGTCTTTTAGCCGTCATCTGACATCTATTAGATAAATTTGCAATTTTCACTTGCAACATTTTAACGAGATTAATTTTCAGTGCCTGCATGCTGTAGCGAAACGGAGATTCAGTTCAATTGTAAAATTTAGCCGCTTTAAAATAAGACCCATGTAAGACGTACTGTTACACTGAATGGAATTGTTCTGTCAGGCAAGCAAACAACTTTTGATTCTGGAAAAGAAAATAGTGGAAATATCGACGAGTAGCAGCAGAGGTGTCTGGATGTCTGGAATTTTCCGTGTAAGACTACCGAACGGAAGGATTGGCCGAGGCGCCAAAACTGCAGCGTCGCGTGGATTACACCGGTAGGCGTTCTGAGAGCTCAGCTGCAGGAAGAGGTATGAGAAGCAACGTACTGGCCATAATTCGCCAAACTCGACGAATGGCTGCGCTGACTTTGGTCCCATCAGTATAACGCTTTCACGTCACAAAAAAAGTCAACATCTACATTCTACGGGAAGGTTACGTGTCACTTTTAAGAAAAACGTTGGAAAAGAAACATCGTTCGGATGCAATTCGTTGTATTGCTACTCAAAGTATTCCCTTTTGAAACACACACCCACGAATGGGAGCTTACTTTTATACGTGAAACACACGGTCTTGCAAGTATTTAGGACATGGCGACGGGCAACGGCACATTTTCCACCACCACTACTTCATCTACATCTGTGCTCCGCAAGCCGCGGTGTGTAGCGGAGCGTACTTCAGCTACCATCGTCTTATGCCTCCTTCTCTGTTCCATCGAAGAACGGCGAGTAGGACGAATGAATGTTGCTCAGAATTAGTATTAGACTCATTTTTTTCTCGTTTTGTCGCTGTCATTTCGCAAGAGTGTTGCAGGAAGTAATGCTTCGTTGCTCCTCCCGGAACATGCGCTGTACGTGGTACACGAGGCGCCTCTTACAGTGCTTGCCGGCGGTATTGAACACTCGAACGCTCTCGCATCAACTGAGCGATCCTGTGACAAAACGCGTCACTGTTTTTCGACGTATTAGATGGGCGAGAAATGTGAACTTTTGGCAGACTTAAATTCCATTTGTTGCCCCGGCAGATTATCAGTTATTTGATGTGCTTTGTTACAGCAAGTATTGTCACGATGAACGTCGCGACCTTTTCAATTTTCTTCCGATCTCATTGATGACTTGTGTAGAACGCATTGTTATATGACTATCAACATTCACTGCCCTTAGATTGTCTAGCCCTAAAGCAAGTCGTGACATGCCCAGTGTAACCAAAGCAACAAGCAGTCATTTTCTTTAAAGTTGTTCATGAACGAATCTGTTGTGTTGGCTTCGGTTTGTTGCAGCTACATTTCGGCGTCGTGCATAAAGTGCTGCGATTATGTACAAGAAGCACTCAATTTATAACACACCTGATATTTTTTTTTCCGCACAAACTAACCACTCGAAAGCTGTGAAACTTGGAACTTCACAAAATAATTTCCTGCAGCCGTAAGCAGGGCAGGCATTCTACCCATTGTTCTTACCTGAAGATAAGACTCCCTTCTCCTCCCCCCCTCCCCACCCATCCCCCAAAACGAGGCTAGGCCATTGGACTAAGGGGCTGTACTGGGATACCGGGCCTGTTCTTCTCGTATGCAGAGGTCAGCCAGGCACATGGAGCTCCAATAGGCCCAGAGGAATAAAGTTGGCTGTCAACTTAACACCTCCTCCCCCCACCCCACCTTTACATAAATCCTATTGTCCTTTGTGCTCTGTATGCCTTAGTGAAGGGAGCACGTTTGTTTGGGATCAGGGTGCAGGTATTTTATAATAAATAATAATTTAATGTCGGGTCCCCTATTAGCAAGCCTTCTCAGTCCCTGACATCCCCCCTTGACACTTGAGGCCGATAGACCACAGTGAGGAGGATGAGCAGAAAATGGCAATAAATATTGTTGAGGTAAGACACTTAAGCTTCCAGAAGTAAAATGGCGCAACTACATTTTCTGGCCCCTCATTGCTGCATTCTGTAACACCTCCAAATACTCACGGTCTGTCTAAGAAAGATGTTTAACCAGTACTTCATTGTAGTAATCTAACAAAAATACACCAATAAACAAGAAGCACATGTTAACAAACAAATTCTGCAATGAATTAACAACACTTGACATACGATAACAAGTGAGAGATATACACTACTGGCCATTAAAATTGCTGCTCCACGAAGATGACGTGCTACAGATGCGAAATTTAACCTGCGACACCTACAACCTGCTGACATGAGGAAAGTTTCCAATCGATTTCTCATACACAAACAGCAGTTGACAGGCGTTGCCTCATGAAACGTTGTTGTGATGCTTCGTGTAAGGAGGAGAAATGCGTACCATCACGTTTCCGACTTTGATAAATGGCAGATTGTAGCCTATCGCGATTGCGGTTTATCGTATTGCGACATTGCTGTTCGCGTTGGTCGAGATCCAATGACTGTTAGCAGAGTATGGAATCGGTGGGTTCAGGAGGGTAATACGGAACGCCGTGCTGGATCCCAACGGCCTCGTATCACTAGCAGTCGAGATGATAGGCATCTCATTCGCATGGCTGTAACGGATCGTGCAGCCACGTCTCGATCCCTGAGTCAATAGATGGGGACGTTTGCAAGACGACAACCATCTGCACGAACAGTTCGACTACTTTTGCAGCAGCATGGACAATCGGCTCGGAGACCATGGCTGCGGTTACCCTTGACGCTGCGTCACAGGCAGGAGCGCCTGCGATCGTGTACTCAGCGACGAATGGCAAAACGTCATTTTTTCGGATGAATGCTGGTTCTGTTTACAGCATCATGATGGTCGCATCCGTTTTTCGCGACAACGCGGTGAACGCACATTGGAAGTGTGTATTCGTCATCGCCATACTAGTGTATCACCTGGCGTGATAGTATGGGGTGTCTTTGGTTACACGTCTCGGTCACCTCTTGTTCGCATTGACGGCATTTTGAACAGCGGACGTTACATTTCAGATGTGTTATGACCCCTGGCTCTACCCTTCATTCGATCCCTGCGATACCGTACATTTCAGCAGGATAATACACGCCCGCATGTTGAAGGTCCTGTACGGGCCTTTCTGGATACAGAAAATGTTCGACTGCTGCCCTGGCCAGCACATTCACCAGATCTCTCACCAACTGAAAACGTCTGGTCAATAGTGGCCGAGCAACTGGCTCGTCACAATACTCCAGTCACTACTCTTTATGAACTTTGGTATCGTGTTGAGGCTGCATGGGCAGCTGTACCTGTACACGCCATCCAACCTCTGTTTGACTGAATGCCCAGGCGTATCGAGGCCGTTATTACGGTCAGAGGTGGTTGTTCTGGGTACTAATTTCTCAGGATGTATGCACCCAAAATGCGTGAAATTTCATCACATGTCAGTTCTAGTATAACATATTTGTCCAATGAATACCCGTTTATCATCTGCATTTCTTCTTGGTGTAGCAATTTTAATGGCCAGTAGTGTATTACCTATAATTGAACAGCGAGGGACACGTATCCGCCCGCCCCCCACAGCCGGCTGCGTCTGCTCTGCACAGTCCACTGCCGCACCGTGACAGTGCCTCGTGCCACACTGTAGCAGTCAGCTTACCACTGTGTACCACCCGAACAGTAAATCGCACTCTTTAACACTCTCTCTGACACAGTATAGGATAGAGAATCGTTTCCAGCCACTTACTACTACTGGGGCTGGCGTCATGATCACATCTGTATGACTACTCTGCAATTCCTAATTGACTGCCTGGAAGAAAAGGGTTGTCAATTCACCACGACTCTCTCTCTACCATTCCATTTCCAACTGGGTAAAAAAGGGAATCTTTGCATGTGAATGTAGCCAGATGGGTGTTAACTTAATCACACATTGTAAGGTGGGATGTGGGTGTCATGTGTCAAAATCCAGTAAATAAACAGTAGGGCCACGTCAGAAAGCCACTGCATTTTTAATGCTGTTTAAAGTCCTAAAGGGGCTATGTAGATCACACAGGGGATGAGATTGCATCGTATGCGTGAGGTGTGTGTTGGAATGTATACTACTCCAGTAAAAATCTAATACTATACAGGTACTGTAGTAAGCACAGTACAATTGAAAATTACTATTGTCTTTGATCATTGCTCTGTGGAACTATAGATATAGATTCACCTATATCCTTGCCATTGAGAACTGCTGTCGCCGAGATATGTATCAAATTTCGTCTTCGTGCTTTAAGGAAATTATGAGGATACTGCAACAGACGATATGTTTCTCTCCGTATAAGTCCAATATCAGAGTGTGTGACTCTCAAATAGCATGTGGGAAAAAATGGATAATGCGTTAAATCTTTACATATCTCTTTTAAATCTACTTTCCATGAATTTTTTCTTATATTGGTCCTACGTGAGATACACAACGGCTGGAGTAAAATAACTGTGCAGCTTACCCCAAAGACACAATTTCTAAATATGACCCGGCAGGTCAGAAAAACATTTATTGCTCAAAAGTTGACACCCGCCTGCATAGGGTGCAGTTATCATCGTAATTAAATAACACAAAAATCAGGGCTCATTCCGAAATATTAAAGTGATAGTTTTTTCTCCACACGTTGTTAGAGTGGAAAGACAGAGATACAGTCTGGTGATAGTTTGATGATCAGCATGATGTCAGCATAACGCCACTTACAGTGGTACTAAGCCACTCAAAATGCTATACCATGTAATACATAATCTAGAATAGTTTTTCACCTGCATGTTATGTTTTGGAAAATGATTTGTATTTTGAAGTTCTTTACTACGTGGGAGGACTTTGCTGAAACTGGTGGTATGTTAATAACGTTTAATTTTGAGGAAGATGTGGCTGTTTTTTAGAGACTGAAGAAAGTATCGTCGCTAGTGGAACCTAAATACTCCATGATTACCACGTTTTTCTAAGTAGAATAACATCATGGCTTCCTCTCTCTACAGACAGGAACAATATTGCTGAGTCTCTAGTAATAAAAGGGTGTGAAAGAAGGGTAGGGGGGCTCGATTCTTACCGCCCAAGCGGTTTCTCACCTTTATTTGCTCACTTCCTTCGAGGTGGCAGGTGTTGGAGACTACTTGCACCTCTTATCGGAGCTGGTGTGTCGCAGGGGCTCTCCAGGTTATGTGGGTCCAGCAGTCTTTCTCCAGCCTGCTTTCTGGTCAGTCATGTGTGGACACTGGGGACTGTGTCTCGATAAAGTATTTACACAATAAACACCCATTTCAGCTGCCAGTAATTTTCTTAAATTATCCCACGACTAGTTTCGGAAATTAAAGCTACATTTTCAGGTGCCGACAAAAAATTACGAGAACATAGATGTGTGGGGCAAGTCAGCCATAGTTCACGTCGGTGTCACACCGACACATCGGAGCTTAGGACCAGCAACCGCAGCGCCCGCCTAGACTCTTCAGTGTCGTGCTGTCCAGCTGGATGCTGTAGTTGCTGGTCCTAAGCTCCGATGTGTCGGTGTCACGTGGCCGTGATCCCCCATGACTGCCACACATCTGTGTTCTCGTAATTATTTGGTGGCACCTCAAGACAAAGACGTAAGCTTTGAAACTGGTCGTGGAGCAAATTAAGAAAATAACTGGCCACTGAAGCGGATTTTCATTTTATAAATGTGTTAATCAGTTGTGGATGTTTACCTGATTAAGTACTTTGGCTAAGTAAAGTAGAGTTACTCCGCCATTTCCTACCCCGTGCTACGGTGGAGCGAGTGTCCAGTGCCTTGGCTGCTACAGAGTGGTTTGCCGCCTGCTACGGGCAGGCACGAGTTCCACTGAGGTCATTCATGATGGCGGCTTTGACTTCACATGACGTCAGCTGATGATGCGAGTACCGTTATGCAAGGTGGCGGCGATAACGTCAGCTGATGACGTGAGTACTGTTAATCCAAGAAGGCAGCTTTTGGTTGCAAAGTGCCACGCCCCCTTGGCGAGATTGTTGAATTTTGGCTGGAAATTGAACTATGTACTTCTACAGGTCACCCCCCCCCCACGCCCCTCCCGTCTTTTGAGACTTTTTTGTGTGATAGGGCGCCATCCTCTTGGAAAATGGGCGAGAATTTAGAATTT
Organism: Schistocerca americana; assembly: GCF_021461395.2. Classification (NCBI taxonomy): domain Eukaryota; kingdom Metazoa; phylum Arthropoda; class Insecta; order Orthoptera; family Acrididae; genus Schistocerca; species Schistocerca americana. The sequence goes on along the minus strand of NC_060122.1, from coordinate 25,447,073 downwards.
TGCAGGGAATTACGCTCTATGACCTTACTGCTGCAGGCTGCTCATTCTCTTCGAATATAATTTGTTTAAATTTCGATAAATTTGTTCAAATCTGTTTAAATTAGTTGTTTCAGATTTCTTTAAATTTGTCTAAATTTATTACCTACCTTCACCATTAGTGGCCAAGTGTGGAGTTACCGTCACAAGAGGCTGTGATACCAGTGCTTGTTGAGTTACCGGTGTGGAAGGAGCATGACTAAATGCTGATGCCAGGCAGTAGTAGTTTCAGTAGCTGTATTGCATGCACTCTTTCAGCCGAGGAGGGCATCCAGAGCTCACTGCATGAAGAAAGGAAGTGAGCATTAATGCCTGAAATATGAAGGGGCAGAATACAGTCCTGCCAATAAATTATTTTCATTACAGATGCATTACACAACGCATGGAAACATGTGTCTCTGCTGGAATTGTCTGTCGTTTCTAAAACGTACATATAAGCTTCCACCACACGAGAGACAACTGCCTCTCATCGACCAGATTAAAGAACTGACCTAATTCGCGACTTCACTACTGGAGAGCGCCGCAAAAGTTCATGCGATCGTGTAGTTCAGTCCATAGAAGCACAGCATCATCATGACGTCACGTGTTTTTCCCAGCCTCCTCATCCCTCCCACCGCTGGCGGTCTGGGGGAGGGGGGGGGGGGGGGGGGGAATGGCAGGAAAAGGAATCAACCCGTTATCAGCTGCTGGAGAAAGAGGAGTGTATTATTTTTGGAAAAATTTATTTAGGTACAGATTTCACGTAGTTTATTTATCACCCTGATACAAAACACTCACCCTGACGTGTTTGAGATGACAACATACACTTCACAGACCTGGAAACTATTCGTACCCAAACAACTCACGAATTACCTAAACAATCCAGTACGCAGCAAACAGACGGCCAATCTACTCGCAGAACACCAAAGTAAAGCATGCAATCACGAGCACAACGATTAAACAACCGGGAATAATGCAGTGCACACACACACTCAGTACAAATAAAAAACAAAAATGCAACGTATCAGCTACATGAACCCTGATTCGACTGGATGGCAAGCCTAAGTGCACCGACTAACACATGGAAACAGTCCAGACAGGGGAGAGGAAGGTTATCTTAGTGTACTTTATTTACTTTGCTCGTAAACTGACTCAAATGTCGATCCTAATTACGTATTTATCACAAAGATCGGTTATAATTGCACAGCTACACAAGGACAGCTTAAAATCGCAATACAGCTCAAAAAATGACGATACCATACAACTGATTTTATCCTGCAGGGAAAAAATTTCCCAGTACCACTCGCAACCAGCGATAGAAACACTCAAACTCTACCCTACACTTACAAGCTAGAGGGAAAAAAGGCTGGGATGTAAAGTACAATCTGTATTCTTGTTGGTGGGAAATACGTTGAACTGACTAGATGCTGGTGTTGGACAGAGAGGAGTTTAAAAAACTACATTACCAGCAAGCATACAGCATCTATCGCTGTTTGACGTCATAGTTCACTTCACACACCTACTAAATCTCACTCTACTGCCCAGCTAACTGAAGACAATACTCGCTATCACAGCTGATGGAAAAAATGCGTCACACTTCTAATTACACTTCGAAATGGTCGTGAAAAGTAACACCCATTTTACTGAATGGGTCATAGTGCATCACATGTACTGGGGATAATCGTCGTCCTGAAAGACTGCAGTTGAACGTGTGTTCTCCGCCATGTACAAACTGCTGAGAATCCACCCTACGTGATGGAAGGAGGGAGCTACTCCACCGACAACCTCGCGGCTCCTGCTGGCCGTCGTCCGATAACACAAAAGCAGGTATACGGATAAATGGGCGGCTTTCCCAAATGCATCTTGGTCGTCTGAAGCATAGTGGCACAGCCGCCCATAACGGTTAGGAGGCGCCGCTGCGGCAATGACCCGTCACGGACTAGACAGGCCCTCAACCCCTCCAATAGACCACTCGTTATGGGATGGAAAATACTTTCGTTCAACGTCACGTACGACGCTCCAGCAGGGCCGCACGAGAGCCAGTCTCGTAGAGAACTCGACTGCTGCCGTGCAAGGAATTATTTAACATCAACTCGACTCCTATAATAAAGCAACTATCAACAAGTGGGAAAGAAAACATTCGCGATGGTCATAAATGTCCTGCTCCTACCAAAATAGACGAATTCCATTTTCATTTATTTTTATCAACAAAATCCATACAGATTTTTACGTTCGACTGAGAGACTTGTCCCCTCTGCGAAGACACTTACGTGGAAACTCGAAGAAGAAAATTGAAGAAACCGTTATTTCCACTCGGTAATACCAGTGGTGGTGATGTAGCAAATTCCAAATAACCTCTATAATTTACGAAGCCAAATAAGGTGTTCATCATATCTAAGGAACTGCTGAACATGTATTTCACCTGCAAGATGCACACACACCACAATCTATCTTCTCTGTACTAAGTAAAGACATGAAATGTGGAGAATCAGACAAGTGAACAATTGTACATGGGAGGGAATAATGGCCCAGCGGAAACACACGTCCATATTATCTTCTCCAATTTCCACTTCATCGCGAAAGCTTTCCAGCACTTACTAAGTATTACTTCGCTATTCGGAAGTCTAGAGGACTACATGGTTAAGTCAACTACATTCCTGTATTGCAACAGGCTTCTCCGTTCGGACAGGCCCTGCCGTCAGTGGGAAATGTGAATCATTCCCGCCACAGTCCAAGCATAGACAGAATCATCCTACGAAATCCATCAAATATATATATTTGCCTGCTATAGTTAGATTAAATAAATGTTACGAGTGCAATTTCAGCTGAATGACATCCGACAATGAGCAAAGGTTAGGAAACACACATTGCTGATGGCTGAGGCTCTGGAAACAAAAATATCTGTACCATTCTTATGACTTGACATACTTCTCCTCTTGCTGTCACAGTATTCCACGTCATATCCATACCTTCCTTATGACTGGACATAGCCATCTACTTTGCAGATGTTGGAACACAAACACATACTCACAGTGAAACTATCACACATGCCCTACTAGTAAGAATAATACATCGTCAATAGCAGATTGCTAGAGATACAAGATAATACTGACCGAAAATCCGCGATTGGTGGGGGCATGTATCATTAGTATTTCTTGCGAGTGGTACGACTCTCTCTTAGAAAGAGGGGTGTAATCGTCTTACAAACCCTCACATGTAAAAAACACAACCATATTACCATCACAAGCGGTCTTGGTCCTACAGGTGCACAGAAGTATCCATGTTAAATCTATACTGGCTTCATACATCGAGGTACAGCATTACCTCTGAATGAGGAGGTATTTCGTCAGGAGAAATACAAGACACTGAATACAGAAAGTGTTCCATGGAGCATATACTATCAGACCAACAGTGCGGTTACACGTCACCAATAATGCAGCATCATCATAAAATTACCCAGTTTAGAAAGTAATTCAGTTAAGGAACGTTGTATGAAACCGGTATTTGCAACACACTCTCGCTGCCGCCGCTAGATTTTCAAAAAAATGGCTCTGAGCACTATGGCACTTAACTTCTTTGGCCATCAGTCCCCTAGAACTTAAACTAATTAAACGTAACTAACCTAAGGACATCACACACATCCATGCCCGAGGCAGGATTCGAACCTGTGACCGTAGCAGTCGCGCCGTTCCCGACTGTAGCGGCTAGAACCGCTCGGCCACTCCGGCCGGCCCGCTAGATTTTACTCCAGAATTTGTAACGCATTCTATCTCGATGCCATGTCAGAGGTTCGGTGATACACCGACTGATATATAGGCGATGGTTGGTTGAGAATGATCACAACCAGTAGATGGTGTGCTGATTGGGGTTGTATGAAATGTACACCAGCTTTTCAGATCTCTAGTGTTACGCTTTCGGTAGAAATGCTGTCTGGAATTTGGAATCAAGTCTTTGAATTCAACCACGTAGCTGCGTTGCATCCTGTGGAGTAGTCCTTTAATGATTGCAGCCACTAGTGAATCATATTTCTGGCACTCTCATATCTCGTAACGAGTCCCCTTTCTTGATCCTATATGCAACTGTAAAATTCCAACCTCGTTTCAGGTAGTCCCTATGCATCTACCAACTGCTGGCATTTCTGCGGCTTTACGCATGTGACCTTCCAATTTAGGTCGGAACTGAGTAGAAGTCAGAGAAAACTATATCTATCACCTTCGACAACCCATGCAGAAACAGGCTGAGCTGCGTTCCTGTGACAGAGCTGTGTTTTGACCTTTCAAGGGAAACGGGAAGGGGCAGGAGGACGAGGATTTTTGCTACTGCGCTGTGGTGCGTCCCCAGACTACAAGCAAGTACTACAGATCCGCGTCCCTCAGGGCCCATTCGCATCTATCACCCCATCTTGCTATCAAGGTTACTCTGTACCATCCAACAAAGAAAAATTACAAAGTATAAAATTTCCACTAGCTTCATCTGATGGAGAACGCCTTAAGATTTTCATCCCATCTCTCACCTATCATATATCGAAAACAAATACTGCATGCATGGAGCACATGTGACGATCCTATTAAGTATACAGGTATTGATCAACTGCACAGACCAGTTCAAAGATTCATCACCTCTACTGTAGGACGATGATCGTATCCCGCGGACTATACTGTAAGTCACAAGAGATACCCCCCTGTGGTCCTGTCTCACTGTATGAAACATTATTTTCTAACACGCTTTGTACACTGCCATACATTTTGTTTTTCCACCACTTCTTTGCGTATTGATTCTTCCTGACTAATGTCTTGAACTTCAGCCTACTCTTCATCACTACTATATTGTGATCTGAGTCTATATCGGCTCCTGGGTACGACTTACAATCCAGTATCTGATTTCGGAATCTCTGTATGACCATGATGTAATCTAATTGAAATCTTCCCGTATCTCCTGGCCTTTTTCAAGTATACCTCCTCCTCTTGTGATTCTTGAACAGGGTATTCGCTATTACTAGCTGAAACTTGTTACAGAACTCAATTAGTCTTTCTCCTCTTTCATTCCTCGTCCCAAGCCCATATTCTCCTGTAACCTTTTCTTCTACTCCTTCCCCTACAACTGCATTCCAGTCGCCCATGACTATTAGATTTTCCTCCCCCTTTACATACTGCATTACCCTTTCAATATCCTCATACACTTTCTCTATCTGTTCATCTTCAGCTTGCGACGTCGGCATATATACCTGAACTATCGTTGTCGGTGTTGGTCTGCTGTCGATTCTGATTAGAACAACCCAGTCACTGAACTGTTCACAGTAACACACCCTCTGCCCTACCTTCCCATTCATAACGAATCCTACACCTGTAATACCATTTTCTGCTGCTGTTGATATTACCCGATACTCATCTGACCAGAAATCCTAGTCTTCCTTCCACTTCACTTCACTGACCCCTACTGTATCTAGATTGAGCCTTTGCATTTCCCTTTTCAGATTTTCTAGTTTCCCTACCACGTTCAAGCTTCTGACATTCCACGCGCCGACTCGTAGAACGTTATCCTTTCGTTGATTATTCAATCTTTTTCTCATGGTAACCTCCCCCTTGGCAGTCCCCTCCCGGAGATCCGAATGGGGGACTATTCCGGAATCTTTTGCCAATGGAGAGATCATCATGACACTTCTTCAATTACAGGCCACATATCCTGTGGATACACGTTACGTTTCTTTTATGCAGTGGTTTCCATTGCCTTCTGCATCCTCATGTCGTTGATCATTGCTGATTCTTCCGCCTTTAGGGGCAATTTCCCACCCTTAGGACAAGAGAGTGCCCTGAACCTCTATCCGCTCCTCCGCCCTCTTTGGCAAGGCCGTTGGCAGAATGAGGCTGACTTGTTATGCCGGAAGTCTTCGGCCGCCAATGCTGATTATTTATCAAAATTTAGGCAGTGGCGGGGATCGAACCCGGGACCGAAGACGTTTTGATTATGAATCAAAGACGCTACCCCAAAACCACGCCTTCTACATTTCTTGCGATCTCAATCAGCACACCATCTACTGTTTATGATCCTTCTCAACCAACCACTGCCAATAGCCCAGTCGGTATATCATCGAACCTCTGACATGGGCTCGAGACAGAATGCGTTACAAATACTGGAGAAAAATCTAGCGGCGGCGTGAATTTTATTACGAGGTTGTACCATTGGCAATGTGTAGCCACACTGTGGGTCTGAAACTATGTACTCCAGCGTTCATCATCTATATTCAGTGTCACGGTATCTGTCTGGACGAAAAACCACCTCACTTAGAGCTATTGCCGTATATCAACTTACAGAGCAAGAATAGCTTTTAACATGGATACTTGTATGCACCTGTAGAACCAAGACCGCTTGTGATGGAAATATGGTTGTGTTTTTTAACATCAGGTGGTTTGTAAGACGATTACGCCTCTCTTTCTAAGACATAGTGGTAGCACTCGCAGGAAAAACTTACGGGACGTGCCCACCAATCGTTGATTTTCGATCAGTGTTATTCTGTAACGACTGCAACCTGTTATTGACGACATATTATACTTAGTAGTAGGGGATGTATGAGAGGTTCGCCATGAGCATCAGGTTTAAAAGTATGTGTTTGTATTCCGACAGGTGCAAAGGAGATGACTGCCCAGTCGTAAGAAAGGTATGGATTTGACGTGGAGTACTGTGACAGCAAAGGGAGGAGCATGTCAAGTCATAAGAATGATACTGATGCTTCTGTTTCACACAGCCACAGCCGTCAACAGGGTGTATATCCGATACTTCGCTCAATGTTGAGTGTCATTCAACTGAAACCCCAATCATAATATTTAATTGTGAAAAAAGTGGTTCAAATGGCTCTGAGTGCTATGGGACTTAACATCTGAGGTCATCAGTCCCCTAGACTTACAACTACTTAAACCAACGTAAAAATCTGTATGGATTTTGTTGATAAAAATAAATGAAACTGGAATTCGTCTATTTTGGTAGGAGCAGGACATTTATCACCATCGCGAATGTTTTCTTTCCCACTTGCTGATAGTTGCTTTATTATAGGAGTCGAGCTGATGTTAAATAAAGCCTTGCAGGGCAGCAGTCGAGTTCTCTACGAGGCTGGCTCTCGTGCGGCCCTGCTGGAGCGTCCTACGTCACGTTAAACAAAAGTATTTTCCATCCCATAACGAGTGTCCTATTGGAGGGGTTGAGGGCCTGTCTAGTCTGTGACGGGTCATTGCCGCAGCGGCGCCTCCTAACCGTTATGGGCGGCTGTGCCACTATGCTTCAGACGACCAAGATGCATTTGGGAAAGCCGCCCATTTATCCGTATACCTGCTTTTGTGTTATCGGACGACGGCCAGCACGAGCCACGAGGTTGTCGGTGGAGTAGCTCCCTCCTTCCATCACGTAGGGTGGATTCTCAGCAGTTTGTACATGGCGGAGAACACACGTTCAACTGCAGTCTTTCAGGACAACGATTATCCCCAGTACATGTGATGCACTATGACCCATTCAGTAAAATGGGTGTTATTTTTCACGACCATTTCGAAGTGTAATTAGAAGTGTGACGCATTTCTTCCATCAGCTGTGATAGCGAGTATTGTCTTCAGTTAGCTGGGCAGTAGAGTGAGATTTAGTAGGTGTGTGAAGTGAACTCTGACGTCAAACAGCGACAGATGCTGTATGCTTGCTGGTAATGTAGTTTTTTAAACTCCTCTCTGTCCAACATCACCATCTAGTCAGTTCAACGTATTTGCCACCAACAAGAATACAGATTGTACTTTACATCCCAGCCTTTTTTCCCTCTAGCTTGTAAGTGTAGGGTAGAGCGAGTGTTTCTGTCGCTGGTTTGAGTGGTATTGCGAAATTTTTTCCCAGTAGGATAAAACCAGTTGTATGGTATCGTCATTTTTTGAGCTGTATTGCGATTTTAAGCTGCCCTTATGTAGCTGTGCAATTACAACCGATCTTTGGGATTAATTACTTGGTTAGGATCGATATTTGAGTCAGTTTACAAGCTAAGTAAATAAAGTACACTAAGATAACCTTCCTTTCCACCATCTGGACTGTTTCCATGTGTTAGTCGGTGCACTTAGGCTTGCCATCCAGTAGACTCAGGGTTCGTGTAGCTGATACGTTGCATTTTTGTTTTTTATTTGTACTGAGTGTGTGCGTGCACTGCATTATTCCCGGTTGTTTAATCGTTGTGCTCGTGATTGCATGCTTTACTTTGGTGTTCTACGAGTAGATTGGACGTCTGTTTGCTGTGTACTGGATTGTTCAGGTAATTCGTGAGTTGTTTGGGTACGAGTAGTTGCCAGGTCTGTGAACTGTATATTGTCATCTCAAGCACGTCAGGGTGAGTGTTTTGTATCAGGGTGATAAATAAACTACGTGAAGTCTGTACCTAAATAAATTTTTCCAAAAATAATACACTCCTCTCTCTCCAGCAGCTGATAACGGGTTGATTTCTTTTCCCACCAAATTCCCCGACCAGTCCGCCAGGGGGGGGGGGGGGGGGGAAATTAGGAAGCTGGGGCACACACATGCAGCTGGGAAAAGCACGTGACGTCATCACGATGCTGTACTCCTATGGACTGAACTACACGATCGCGTGACCTTTTGCAGCGCCCCCCAGCGGTGAACACGCGAATTAGTTCTGTTCTTTTTTCTGGTCGATCAGAGGCAGTTGTCTCTTGTGTGGTGGGAGCTTATATGTAGGTTTTAGAAACGACAGACAATTCCAGCAGAGACAGAGGTTTCCATGCGTTGTGTGTAGTGCATCTTTAATGAAAATCATTTATTTCTCATGACCGTGTTCTTCCCCCTCATATTTCAAGCGTTAATGCTCGCTTCCATTTTTCATGCTGCGGATGCACTCCTCGGCTGAATGAGTGCATGTAACGCAGCTATTGAAAGTCCTCGTGTCTGGCACCAGCATTTTCTCATGCTCCTTCCACACCGATAGCTCAACGAGCACTGATGTCACAGCCGCTTGTGGTGCTAACACCACACTAATCCCCTAATGCTGAATGTAGATAAAAAATTTAGACAAATTTAAGCAAATCCGAACGAATTTTAACTAATTTAAACAAATCATTTTCGAATAGAATTACATCATGAGCAGCCTCTAGTGGGGGCAATACCATACCAACTCCCCTCAGCTGCAGGAATAAGCTCATAGAGGGAAATTTTCTCCAAAATTCGGAATTCTAGCCAATTTGCAAGAGGATGAGGCACCATCATGGAAAAATCTCTGAAAAGTGGGGCGGGGAACTTGTAGAAGCACATAATTAAATTTCTCGCCACATTTCAAGCTTCCTGCCAGGGGGGCGTGGCACTTTCATGCCAAAATTCGAACTTCCCGCCAGAGGGGGCGTGGCACCTCCATGCCAGAAGCCTCCATCTAGGATAACGGTACGCGCCTCACAATTATCTGACGTTACGTGACGACACGGCCGCCATCTTGGATGACGTCAGTGGGGCCTCGCCGCCCTAGCCCCCTAAAAATGCGTGTGGCTGCCAGGGTCGGGTAGATAGTTGTCGCTCGTTGTTCAGTCAAGAGTAACGTTTCTGTGTCTCGCTATCATGTCGTCACACAACACTAATGCATTGGGGAAAGTGTTAAACTCGCAGTTGTTAACGTTTCACGCCGTATTAATTGTTTATGTGGTACACTGGTTTCTTTCTGTTAGAATAATGTGCTGTAGTGCTGGTTAAATATTTGTGTCACATATATGTCAGAATGGAGGTCTGGAGATTTGGAGAAGTTCTAGCATTTAGCAATGGGAGGTCATGAGCTGTCATGGCATCATTTTGTTATGGAACTTTGAAATGTCAAAGCGGCTTGTCTCAGAAATATTTACTGCCATTGTGTATGTAGAATTGCTCTGCTGCTGATGTTCCATCTTACTACATTGTATAAACTGGACTCATGAGGACTTTAAGGGTTGACAAACATTGTTAATAAATGTGATATTAAATTGTTATTATTTATAAGAAATGCCTACATCCTCATACCAAACAAACATGTTCCTTTCCCTGTGGCATGCTGACAACTAGCGATAATTGTATTTACAACGAATCTGAGGGAGGAGAAGTAGTACATTCCTATTGGCCAGGGGATCGCCATGCACACAGGTGACCATAGTTTTATGGAGCAACAGACCGTCTGTCCCACTACTGGTCCTGTGGTTCAGCGACGTCGACTCGTATTGGAGAGATGGGAGAGGAAACGAGTGGGTCTCGAGATAAGTGTGTGCCCATTGAGGTCGAACTCCTCCTGTCCAATTACTGACGTACACATTTTTTACAGCGTCAATGCCATGATTCCATAGCCGTCTGTTTAGCACTCTGGTTTGACCACTGGAAAGTGGTTGATGCATTTGCGGCACAAGTAGTTACTTTACGACCATAGTGTCTTTCACTGCTGGAAACCGAACCAGTTTGGTGTTGGCTCGATCTGGAGAGCGACGGCTCGACTCAGTTTTACGTGTGGTGTCATTCCCCTGAAGTTGGCAGCGGCCGCCCTAATGGTGAGGTTTATTTTAGCGGTGAGCTGGGGGGTCTCAGCGAATCAGCCCGTGAAGCAAAACAATCAAGTTCTGCCCCTTGACTGTGACTTGTGGGCTGCATCAATGTTAATCTGTGGAACTGGGCACCGAATCTGTAAGGAGTGTAGGGGCAGCCGCCTATTAGGTGAAAGGGGCAAACCTCATTCTCGCTCAGCTGTGGGCAGCCTGCGTACCCTCGTGCCCGGCATAACTTGTGAATTGTGGGACTCGATGGGGCCTGGGTACAGCTGAGCCATTTGTTGAACGTCGAACACACTTGTTAATTCTGGTATAAGGTGTGAGTGGTACACTTGGCGGTATGGTGGCTGCAGAGGAGGGGGTCGCTCGCTGAAACTGTTGCCCCAAACCGCTGGAAGCGTCGTTTGGCAGGGTGCTGTTCGCAGAAGGTGTGCATCGCGTGTGTTCGATGCGCGAGCTGTTCCCCTGAAAATAAGCTGTTTGCCTGGGCCACTTCCTCCGCATGTTATTTGTCGTAAGGATTCACCTTGAATATGATTTGTGTATTTTTTGCGTTTTTAATTATCATTTTATTTGCTCTCTGCTTAACTTCGAAGTTGTTGAACACTAATTTTGCCACGAATTGTAAGTCGAACTCCACTTTCTTTTTTACCTCGTTGTGAACTGCTGTACACTATCACAAGTGCGTATGCCTTTTGCTATAAATAATTTATCGGCTGTGGTGCACAACAGAGTTACTGAGCATTCTATGTATTTTACCTTAGTTAAATGTATGAAGCTGAAGTTTTCCAGTTGGCCATTCTTATTTAAACTTTCTTACAGAGCTCGTTACGTGAAGTTGTGATCACAAGACTTAAATTTTACTTGTAGCTGCGTTTCTTAAGGGTTTTGTTTAAAGATTTTGAATTATCTACAGCCAAACTTAAAGGTTTCATTATTTAAAGTCTTCTTGCCCAGTTGCTAAAAGGAATCTGTAGGATTTTAGTATATAGGTAATTTGTTGCCAGTGGCAGATGGATTTATGATTTTACGTTTTGCATCTTTAACAATGTACTCTTAGTTGTGCCGTAATTACCAAAGGAGCCAGTCCAGGAATCCGTACCCTCAGAGTCCGAACTGCATGACTATAAAATTAAGTCCAAAGTGTTCTTCCTGTTGCGGAATGCTGAATTTGGTAAACACATTTTTCCTTCTTTTTATTGATTCTCTTTGCAACCTAAACCATCGCTTCACACCAGAAACCGCCAGAAGTCGCTGGGAGGTAGGTCGGGTGATGAGGGACACGAGGATTCACTCCAACGTTGTCACCATAAAGCAGCTCAAGCTTCATGTTCTCACTATGTATTGGTATTTTGTCTTGGTGAAAGAGCGCATATGTAGTGTTTACAGGCCGTTTTCCCTGCAATGTTTGAATGAGCTTGTTGCCAAAAATATCTTGGCAGGATGCGACTGTAGCCGTAGTGTCCTTCAGAATGCGATAAGAAGGGATTATGCCATTTTTTACAGCACTGGTGCTTTCCCGAGAACCTTTTTTGGTGCCTCTGAGGATGTGTGTTTCCACTGAGCTGACTGGTGCTTCGTTTCAGGATTGAAAAACGGCACACGTCCCATGCCTTGTCACAGTCGAAGAAAGTCCCATTCATTGTCCGGCAGCGTGTTAGGTGTGACGCCTTGTATTCGTCCGTCAGCATACATGGCACTCACCTGGAAAACACTTTTCTGGTCTTCGTGAGGGATTGTGTGCACAGATCCCACGGAAATGCTACCTTCAGAGGTGATGTGTTCCACACTATTTCGGCGATCCTCTAAAAAGAAGTTTTCCCCACTCGCTCGATCATGTCGTCAGACAGACTAATGAAACTATCTTGGTTTTTCATCACACGACGTCGAGCTTATTTAAAACTCCCGGACACACGGTCGCGTATCAGACACATCCACGAGACCGTTACCACTTCTTTCTCTCAATTGGCGATGAATTCCAATCTACAGTATGTCACTCCACGCAAATGGAGAAGACGAACGATTACGCGCTGTCCTGTAAGGAAAACCCGCTCGTGCACTGCTGCCATCTCCGTCACGCACTGACAATGAGTGCAAGAGTATTTTGAAACAAACCACACGTTTCTGTCTTCTGTCGCGAGATGTCTGAGATATAATAACTGAATGCACCTCGTATACGGTTTTTGTTTTCGTCAGTCGAGTTTTTTAAGGATCTCTCTGCATCAGCTGACCCTGGTCCCTCTGCGAGTTGTGTGCAGTACGTCGGAAATAGACCTTCCTACAGCTAAATGTCCATGTAACATCGAATTTACTGAAGTTTCGAACAGCCCTAAGAATGCATCTGTGGGTACGACATATGATATCTCGTCAATCGTATGGGGGCCCAACGTCCACGTTTTTTTTTTTTTGGAAAAAACGATTTTGGCCGCTTTCCAGAACTTCCGTAGCGAGAGGACGAACAGGGCGAAATTCTGCAAATCAGTGGTAAACACAATTTTCTGAAGGATGTTGATTACGAAACGTTCGAGACATTATTGTTCGGGTAAGTCTTTACGAAAATCGTAGAAATCATCAAACAACGTTCTTCAGGTAGATTCAATTTTTTTCTGGCCACTTTCTAGTGAATGCCATGGGAAATTTTTCATAAAGTCTAACGGATCTCGCTTAAAAATGTGAACTGTTACCGGGGTGAAAATTGTTAGACAATACGATTCTTCCTGGTGAGGAATATTTTATACACTGTTAAATACATAACTTACTTTGTTCATTATTTTACGGTTTCTTATGAAGATCATTATTTTTTTCCTTGTTCTGCACTTGGGTTCTATGTATGAACTATATCAGTCAGTTAACAGAAGGTTTAAGTATATATTAATTACATGTCTGTCTAAAAAGTAGACTAATCATAATTATTTGAGTTAAAGGTTTCTATGCTTCAAATATTTATTTCTGCTCAAAATAAGTTTTTTCTTGTAATTAGTATTTTCCTCCTGTTTTCAACACGTTACTATCTCAAGTCCACAGTTCTCCAAGTAGTATCCTGAAACATCCTGAAAATTTCAGATCTGTCGTTCGAACGGTCTTCTTGTACATGAAATGAAGATAGCCGAAAAACGTAATCACCTGGAAGTTTAACTCACTTCTGTTGCCGTTAGAACATTCCAGATGCACATTCTTCATAATTTAGATGTTGTTGCGCAGCTGATCTTTTCCTTTTCTTGCTTCTCCTTGTCTGCCTCTCTCTCTCTCTCTCTCTCTCTCTCTCTCTCTCTCTCTCTCTCACACACACACACACACACACACTCTCTCTTTCCACTTTTGCCCATTCCAGCGCAGTAAACTGTAAGTAGTAATTGTTTCATATTGAACAGGAAATACTTGTAGGAATTCCAAGACTCCACACTTGCTTGCTGCCCCATTATTAAAATATATTACAACATGTAACATATGTAACGGCACTGTTTAAATAAAACATTCGACAGGCGTTACCATGTCGAATGACTGAAACGGTTATTCTCATTCGTTTTCCCATATAAGCACCACGTCAGTAGTTGTAGCTTAGGTCAGTTTATATGGGCTTCGTAGCTTCGTGTACTGCAAATGTCAACGACTAATGTAGCGTACATAAACTTCAGCATTTTAAGATGCTTTTCTATACCCACACTAGCAGTCTGCAACACTTTCACACAGACCACGTTGTGGAATGTCGAATGTAGAAGCTTAATGGACGAGGGCAGTCCAAACTGCTTTCCTTATGGCTTCTATATCACCTTGATTCCTTTTTATGCCTGACCCATAATACCTACAACCCGTCGGCTTCTTCCTTAGTGGGGCGAAGCTTATTCGCACTTGTATCCCTTACCTTTTATATAAACCGGTGCCCAGCCTCTTTCGCACATTTTCAACACACCTTTCCAGTTTTTACACTGTTTCCATAAAGTTCATTTTCTAACATATTAGTAAACCCTTTTAAATCTACATCTCACAATCAGAGGCAAGTCTCATACTGTGCATCATAATTCTCTTCTGGGCTTTGAAAGATTCTGACAGTTCCAGGACTGAGCCACAGAAAAATACTGATCACGTAGATGATCCTGGTTGCTTCCTTTGCACCCATGACAGAACTTCACCAAACATTTAATGTCCATCATCTTTCCATTTTTAAACTACGTTAGTACGACAATGCAACAACAGAAAGAACCAACCACAACTCTTTCGTGGATACGCGTGTGGCGAGCACAGTACCCCGAGCTAGTGCAGCCCTCTTTCCTTTCTGGGCTGCATACCTTCCTTTTCCACACCCTTCCCCATCCCCCCCTCACCTCCACACCTCCGCCTCTTCCCTTCCCCTTCACCATCTTCGGGAGTATGTTTCGTGCCTACGTCGGGAGACGGACGTTTGTAACTGTAAGTCATAGGCTCTCTTCTTTGCTCTCTATGCTGGAAAGTCTCTGTCCTCCCTTTGTCCTTCTCTTTTCCCTGCGTCTTCTCTTTGCCCTCTTCTCTGCTGCGGCGTTTCAGACATCTCTTCTTTCCTTTTCTTTGTTCCTCCCTTTCTATCTCTTTCATCCCTGTGCGTGTCTGAAGGCCGACACACGCGTTCCGACGCATAGCCGGTGACGGGATAACGCGTAATTCCCCACCCTGGGTAGACAGGTAAGGACACGCATGTACCCCCTGGAATGGCCAGGCCCAGGGAGGGGTGATTACCCGAGCTGGTACCTTCCGAACTTGCCGATTGGTCCCTCCGTCTGTTTTTCGGGAAGTGTGACCTGAGGTGTGAACAATCACCTAAGGCAGGAGTGCCCTCAGAGAGGGCCCCCACAAGGGAGGAGCGCGCCATCGGAGACGCCGGTAATCATGGGGGATACTATCGCAATGGTTTCCTCTACGTCTACAATTTCTGCTCACAAGTGAAAGTTAGATGAGTCTCAGCCACGGACAATTCTTCCATTAGTGCCACAGTTCCTTGTCGTTTCTCGGTCGAACGAATGTCAAGACTACTCCACAGTCAACCCTTTCATTATTCAGAAAGGTGTCGACGCAATTGCAGGTCCTGTAATGTCTTGTTTCCGATTACGAAGTGGCACCTTGTTAGAAACAGTCAGTACCCTCCAGGCACAAAAATTGCTGCATACTTCACTGCGTCACACCTTCCCTGCCAGGTGGAAGCGCACCGCATTTTAAATACATTATGCGGGGTGGTTCATACAAGCTCACTCGACGGATTGTACAACGAGGAAATTCAAAACTGCTTGTCCGACTAGGGCGTAACGGCTGTACATCGAGACATGCAAAGGGTTGACAAGGACTTGGTACCAACCCATACTATCTTCTTGACATTTGACAGAGTTCAACTTCCATCGAACATTGAAGTGGGCTATGAAATAATTTCAGTTCGCCCTTACATACCCAACCTTACGCGTTGCCATTGGTGTCAGCGGTTTAATCATACCAGCCAGTCGTGTTCCAATGCAGCCAAATGGATTATGCGTGGCAAGGATGCCCATCAGGGTGCTTGTCCACATCCATCTCCTCGTTGCATCCACTGTATGGGCGACCACGCTGCTTCCTCTAGAGATTTCCCCACTTTCAAAGGTAAACGACTTATTCAGGAAATCAGAGTGAAGGAAAAGGTGTCTCCATTTGCTGTTCGTAAGTTATTCGCCAGTCGAAAACCCACTGTGCCTCCAGCAGATGAATATAGCACTGTCCTTGCATCTTACAAAGGAGGCAGCCACGCAGATTTGTGATCGTCAGATCGGCCTGCGCAAAGATCGCTCGTTCAACTTCCCCACTATCACCTGCTCACTCTACGGCTCACCCTTCTTCGACTCCTGCTAAATAACGAGCCCCAAAATCAGACAATCGGACTTCCAAAAAAGAGCCTACTCGTGAAGATTTTTTTTTACGTGCCCCGACTTCACAACCATCGATTCCTCCCTCATCTCAACGTCCTATTTCCAAGAAGGCTCATAAGAAACCAAGTTTCTCTCCTTTTCGCCACGGCGTGTCTCATCTACAGCGCCACCTGGCGGTAACCGCCCGCGGCCGTCTTCCGTGTCGCTGAGGCGCACTACTGGTGGCCGATCAACCAGCCGATCGCTGGTGGCAGGAGCTGCCCCAAACAACCTATGGATCAGGATCTTCTTTCTTTTGCTGAATGCCGTTCCATGCTGTCGGCCGCTCTCTGTTGAGAGCAACCGTGGCAAGGTTCTTTCGTTTTCTGTCCACCCTATGTCAATTATCCATGGTTCATCCGCGGCATTAGAGCCAATCGAGATGGATTGTCGATCCCCTTACGATCCTACTCCCTGGTCATCTTCTGTCTTCAGGAAACAGAGCTGCGTCCCCACGTTTTCCCTCATTTCCAGTCAGTCTGGTTTGATCTCCGCTCTGTTGATGGCACTCCGGCACAAGGGGACTTACCGATTCTTCTCCATGATTCCATTGTCACCCAACCTTCAACAGTTTCTTCCAAGCTGTCACTCTCCGTCTTTCCCTCTCTGGATACACCTTCTCTCTTTGTTCTGTATACATTAGATCGTCCACACCGATGGCAAGAGCTGATCTCCTTTAGCTCCTTGGTCAGCTCCCGCAGACCTACATTTTTGTCTGCCTCCACGACAAATTTCTCTCGTTTGGACCTTTCGGCCGGTACTGTTCAGCTAACTCGGCGCTTTGAATGGTTCGCTCTTGCTGATACACACTAGAGTGACCACTTTCCCTGTGTCCTTCGATTGCAGCCGCAACTGCCATCTATGCGCCCGAGACGCTGGAAGTTTGCCCAATCTGACTGGACACTTTTTTCGTCTCTAGCGACATTCGATGACCGTCACTTTCCCAGCGTCGACGATGAAGTCACACATATTACCGACGTTATTCTTACAGCTGCGGAACATTCAGTACCACGCACCTCCGAATTGCCCCGGCGCCCCCCAGTTCCTTGGTGGAACGAGGCATGCCGTGATGCAATACGTGAGCGGCGACGTGCTCTCCGCGTTTTCCGCCACCATCCTACTTTGGCCAACTGTATCCGCTATAAGCAGTTCCGAGCGCGATGCCTTCGTGTCATCCGCGATAGCAAGAAGGCGAGCTGGAAATTCTTTATTAGCTCATTTAACACCTTCACTCCCTCTTCGGAAGTTTGGAGTCGGCTTCGACGGTTCTCAGGCGCGCCTAGTTTCTCCCCGGTCTCTGGGCTCACTGTCGCGCATGATACATTAGTGGACACCATCGCAATTTCTAACTCATTGGGTCACCGGCCAGCCTTTCTCCCGATGAACGTGCAGCGGAAGTGCGACCTCTTGCTTTCTCCTCTCAAAATAGCGAAAGCTATAAAACTGTGCTCTCCATGCGGGAACTCCAACACGCACTCTCTTCTTCTCGCTCTTGCGCCCCAGAAGCGGATGGCGTCCACGTCCAAATGTTGCTGCATTTATCATACCACAAGTCTGTGTTACCTCCTTCGCCTTTATAATCGAATTTGGACCGACAGTACCTTTCCCAGAAGATGGCGGGTAGCTGTCGTCGTTCCTGTTCTGAAACCTGGAAAGGTCAAACATCTCCCCTCTAGCTAGCGCCCCATATCTCTCACGAGTAGTGTATGTAAGGTTTTGGGGCGGATGGTGAATTGCCGTTTTGCTTGGTGGCTGGAGTCCCGCAGTCTTTTAACACCTGCCCAATGCGGTTTCCGAAAGCATCGTTCTGCAGTTGAGCATCTTGTTGCTCTCTCTACTTATATCATGAACAATTTTCTCCGGAAACGCCAAACAGTAGCAATATTTTTTGATCTGGAGAGAGCTTACGATACCTGTTGGAGGACAGGCATCCTCCGCACACTGTTCTTTTGGGGCTTTTTATTCGTGAACTTATGACAGAGCGCACATTTAAAGTGCGGGTGAACACTACTCTCTCCCGTGCTTTCTCCCAAGAAAACGGGGCACCCCAGGGCTCTGTGCTAAGTGTTGTGCCGTTTGCCATCGCCAGAAATCCAATTATGATGGATTGTCACCTTCCCGATGTCTCGGGCTCCCTCTTTGTAGACGATTTTGTGATCTACTACTGCTCTCAACGGACCAGCCTTCTTGAACGACGTCTTCAAGGATGTCTCGATCGCCTCCACTCTTGGGAGTATCTAAACCGGCTTCCGCTTTTCTCCCAGTAAGATGGTCTGTGTAAATTTTTGGCGTCGTACGTTCTTCCGCCTTCCCTACATCTAGTCGCTGTCGACCTTCCGTTCGTGGACGTCGCTAAATTCTTGGAACTTATGTTTGACAGAAAACTATGCTGGTCCTCCCACGTTTCCTATCTTTCGACTCGCTGTCTGCGATCCATCAACGACGTGTTCTGAATGGTACCTCCTGGGGAGCAGACCGAGTGGTCCTTCTCCGCCTCTATCGTGCCTTAGTGGGCTCGAAATTGGACTATGGAGGCATAGTTTACTCCTCTGCTCGGCCGTCTATTCTTCGCCGCCTCGACTCTGTTCACCACCGTATATTGCGTTTAGCGTCTGGAGCTTTTTACGCCAGCCCCGTGGAAAGCCTTTATGCTGAGACTGCTGAACCTCCGCTGTCCACTCGGCAAACTGTCTTGAGTCGTTATGGTAGCCAACTGTCTTCCATGCCTGCTAATCCCACCCATGAGCTTTTCTTCGACGCCTCCTTGGATTTAGGGTATGTAGGCCGCCCTTCCTCTCTACTACCACCGGGAGTCCGCTTCTGTCAACTGCTACATTCTAATTCCTTCCTCTTTCGTAAAACTTTAACAAAGGGGGGGGGGGGGGGGGGTACAGCACTACCTTGACTTCGTCCCCAGACCTGCCTGCTCCGTAACCTTTGTTAGCTTCACAAGGATGGTACCCCTTCTCTCTTTTATCTTCGGGCATTTGCTGCTCTATGCGCACAAATGAAGGATGCCACATTTATTTGCACTGACGGCTCAAAAACATCATTCGATTTTGGGAGTACCTATATTGTTGGCGACACCCCGAATAGATTTCGGCTTCCCGACCACTGTTCGGTTTTTACTGCGGAGCTTTACGCTGTTCTCCAGGCTGTCGAATACATCCGCCGCCATTAGCGGATACAGTATTATATACTCAAATGTGCTCAGCTCTCACGTCAGCCTCCAAGCTCTCTACCCTGTCCACCCTCTGGTCCACCGGATTCAGGACTGCCTCCACTTGCTCCACTTGGGGGGCGCCTCTGTGGCGTTCCTCTGGACACATTGGTATCCGTGGAAACGAGGCGGCCGATATAGCGACCAAGGCTGCGGTTCCTCTTCCTCAGTCTGCTGTTCGCATGGTTCCCTCCCACGATCTACAGAGTGTTTGTCGGCGTGTTGCACTTCTAGGGCACGCACATTGGTCTAAAATTCCCGATAATAAAGTACGGGACGTAAAACCTCTTCCCTGTGCTTGGACCTCTTCCTCACGAACTCGTCGTCGGGAGGAGGTAATTTTAACTAGACTCCGGATAGGGCACTGTATTTTTAGCCACCGACATCTTTTAAGTGGCGATCCTCCCCCGCTTTGTCCCCACTGCTCTCAACTGTGGACGTTGAGACACCTTTTACTTGAGTGCCCCTATTTTACTCCGCTACGCGCTCGTTTACAGGTTTTCTAAGCTTTCCTTCTGTTTTTTGTTTCCCCACTTTTTGAGTTTCGCTCCCATTGCCGCTGAATTCCAATTCGCTTTTTTTTTTACCCTTCCCTAAGTCACAGAACGGGCGCTAATGACCTTAGCAGTTTTGCGCCCTGAAACCATAACAAAAAATACCAGAGAAACAGTGACGAGTGCAATATCTTTATTAGTCATCCAGTTTGGTTTTGTGTCCCTTTCCGGTCAGATGCTCAAGAACCTGTTGGTTAGACACAAGTACAGTAAAGTATTATTTAGTGTTCCTTCGGTAAGAGTCCTACAGTGGATTGCCTGCAAGGCTATACGCAGTCTTTCCGCACTTCGTTAACTTGAAGTACTGATCTCTTGCCTGCGCGGTCTAACGCGCTGCTTCCCGAGCGGGAAGGCGTGCCGGTCCCCGGCGCAAGTCCGCCCGGCGGATCAGTGTCGGGGTTCGGTGTGCCGGCCAGTCTGTGGGTGGTTTTTAAGGCGGTTTTCCATCTACCTCGGCGAAGAGGGCTGGTTCCCCTTATTCCGCCTCAGTTTCGCTATGTTGGCGATTGCTGCGCAAACACTGTCTCCACGTTTTACTCTACCACGCCAACATTGGGGTTTCACTAGTCTGGAATGAGATGTTCCCCGGGGGTCCATTGGGGGCCGAACCTCACAATAACCCTGAGTTCGGTGTCGGGTGGCGGCGGTGTAAGTGGACAGCTGTAGCTTGTTGTGGGTTGCGTACCGCTGAGGGCTACGGCGGGGACGAAGTCTCTCCGTCATTTCTAGGTCCCCAGTTACATACATACATACATACGTACATACTGATCTCTTCCGTTGCAATGTCCCAAATTAACACAGAGCTGTATGTTAAGATGGTGGACTGTGGCGTCCAGCCATACAGATAAAGTTTCTTCGTGACTTCTGTAAATCGCTCGAAGTAAATGCCGAGTTGATTGCTTCGAAAGAGCGTGGCAGAGTTTCATCTCCATCACTGCCCTGTCCGAGCAGCTGCTGCGTCTCCAGTCAGCTATGCGCCCGCACCGCAGTCCACACTAGTGCCGTTGGCGGCAGACGCACGAGGCTGTCCATCGAGGAACGCTGCGCTTCTCATCGAAGCTTTAGCCGGCGTCTCTTCCCCTGGCGCTAAAGGGCACCCGTTCACAAACGCTGCGTGGAAGAGGTATAGAGATATTTTTACTGTCAATCTCTCGACTGGTTTGTCCCTGTTAGTATCCTATGCCAATCTATACACCCTTCGGGTCCGCCCCTGTGACAATCCCACCCTAATGTTGCTTCCAACACCTCGTATCACCTCGTATATCGCAGTAGGCGTCCCACTAATCTTTGTGCTCCCTTGGTGAGGGTCTCTATACACTCAAGCTATTTTCTGAAATACTTCATTTATACTTCGATGACAGTTTAATTTTCCCATTCTTCGTTAGCACCAAATTTCAAATGAAAAGTCACTTCTTCTCTTTATTTCAGGTAATAAATGTTCCCAAATGAATTCAGATCATATCTGCTGTCAACCAGCAAATTTTTAACAATTAGCTTCGATTTAAATCTTGACGACTTTCCTGGAGATGCAGAAAATTGCAAACGAAAGCATTCCTGATGTTGGCACTGACAGTACAACGTGTAAATTGCCAATTTAAATGAGGAACATTCGTGTTATAAATATATCTGCATTTTCGTTCTAACAAAACTGCTTAGCAGACTCCATCCCTTTCGGCTCTGTTAATATTGGAAGAGGGGGAAACTGACGACAGGTTTTCCAGCACGGCCGGCCGGGTGGCCGAGCGGTTCTAGGCGCTACAGTCTGGAACCGCGCGACCACTACGGTCGCAGGTTCAAATCCTGCCTCGGACATGGATGTATGTGATGTCCTTAAGTTAGTTAGGTGTAAGTAGTACAAGGTGGAACCCGTGGTCTAGGGATAGGAGCGCCGTGGTCCCGTGGTAGCGTGAGCAGCTGCAGAACGAGAGGTCCTTGGTTCAAGTCTTCCCTAGAGTGAAAATAGCCGGCACGGTAGCTCAGCGTGTTCGGTCAGAGGGTATAGCTACCCTCTGTAACAAAAAAACTGAGTGAACGAATCAACGATCAACCTCAACAGGCGTCATCGGACGTCCGCCACGAACAAATTCAACGAACAATCTAGAACAAATTGAGATTAAAAAAAAAAAAAAAAAAAAAAAAAAAGGGGTAGCGTCTTTGATTCATAATCAAAAACATCTTCGGTCCCGGGTTCGATCCCCGCCACTGCCTAAATTTTGATAAACAATCAGCATTGGCGGCCGAAGACTTCCGGCATAACAAGTGAGCCTCATTCTGCCAACGGCCTTGTCAAAGAGGGCGGAGGAGCGGATAGAGGTTCAGGGCACTCCCTTGTCCTAGGGGTGGGAAATTGCCCCTAAAGGAGGAAGAATCAGCAATGATCAACGACATGAGGATGCAGAAGGCAATGCAAACCACTGCATTAAAGACACGTAACGTATATCCACAGGACATGTGGCCTGTAATTGAAGAATTGTCATGATGAGATCTCCATTGACAAAAGATTCCGGAATAGTCCCCCATTCGGATCTCCGGGAGGGGACTGCCAAGGGGGAGGTTACCATGAGAAAAAGATTGAATAATCAACGAAAGGATAACGTTCTACGAGTCGGCGCGTGGAATGTCAGAAGCTTGAACGTGGTAGGGAAACTAGAAAATCTGAAAAGGGAAATGCAAAGGCTCAATCTAGATACAGTAGGGGTCAGTGAAGTGAAGTGGAAGGAAGACAAGGATTTCTGGTCAGATGAGTATCGGGTAATATCAACAGCAGCAGAAAATGCTATAACAGGTGTAGGATTCGTTATGAATGGGAAGGTAGGGCAGAGGGTGTGTTGCTGTGAACAGTTCAGTGACCGGGTTGTTCTAACCAGAATCGACAGCAGACCAACACCGACAACGATAGATAGGTCAGGTATACGTGCCGACGTCGCAAGCTGAAGATGAACAGACAGAGAAAGTGTATGAGGATATTGAAAGGGTAATGCAGTATGTAAAGGGGGACGAAAATCTAATAGTCATGGGCGACTGGAATGCAGTTGTAGGGGAAGGAGTAGAAGAAAAGGTTACAGGATAATATGGGCTTGGGACTAGGAATGAAAGAGGAGAAGGACTAATTGAGTTCTGTAACAAGTTTCAGCTAGTAATAGCGAATACCCTGTTCAAGAATCACAAGAGGAGGAGGTATACTTGGAAAAGGCCGGGAGATACGGGAAGATTTCAATTAGATTACATCATGGTTAGACAGAGATTCCGATAACAGATACTGGATTGTAAGGCGTACCCAGGAGCAGATATAGACACAGATCACAATATAGTAGTGATGAAGAGTAGGCTGAAGTTCAAGACATTAGTCAGGAAGAATCAATACGTAAAGAAGTGGGATACGGAAGTACTAAGGAATGACGAGATTCGTTTGAAGTTCTCTAACGCTATAGATACAGCAGTAGGCAGTAGGCAGTAGGCAGAAGGCAGTACAGTTGAAGAGGAATGGACATCTCTAAAAAGGGCCATCACAGAAGTTGGGAAGGAAAATATAGGTACAAAGAAGGTAGCTGCGGAGAAACCATGGGTAACAGAAGAAATACTTCAGTTGATTGATGAAAGGAGGAAGTACAAACTTGTTCCGGGAAAATCAGGAATACAGAAATACAAGTCGCTGAGGGACGAAATAAATAGGAAGTGCAGGGGAGCTAAGACGAAATGGCTGCAGGAAAAATGTGAAGACATCGAAAAAGATATGATTGTAGGAAGGACAGACTCAGCATACAGGAAAGTCAAAACAACCTTTGGTGACATTAAAAGCAACGGTGGTAACATTAAGAGTGAAACGGGAATTCCACTGTTAAATGCAGAGGAGAGAGCAGATAGGTGGAAAGAATACATTGAAAGCCTCTATGAGGGTGAAGATTTGTCTGATGTGATAGAAGAAGAAACAGGAGTCGATTTAGAAGAGATAGGGGATCCAGTATTAGAATCGGAATTTAAAAGAGCTTTGGAGGACTTACGGTCAAATAAGGCAGAAGGGATAGATAACATTCCATCAGAATTTCTAAAATCATTGGGGGAAGTGGCAACAAAACGACTATTCACGTTGGTGTGTAGAATATATGAGTCTGGCGATATACCATCTGACTTTCGGAAAAGCATCATCCACACAATTCCGAAGACGGCAAGAGCTGACAAGTGCGAGAATTATCGCACAATCAGCTTAACAGCTCATGCATCGAAGCTGCTTACAAGAATAATATACAGAAGAATGGAAAAGAAAATTGAGAATGCGCTAGGTGACGATCAGTTTGGCTTTAGGAAAAGTAAAGGGACGAGAGAGGCAATTCTGACGTTACGGCTAATAATGGAAGCAAGGCTAAAGAAAAATCAAGACACTTTCGTAAGATTTGTCGACCTGGAAAAAAGCGTTCGACAATATAAAATGGTGCAAGCTGTTCGAGATTCTGAAAAAAGGAGGGGTAAGCTATAGGGAGAGACGGGTCATATACAATATGTACAACAACCAAGAGGGAATAATAAGAGTGGACGATCAAGAACGAAGTGCTCGTATTAAGAAGGGTGTAAGACAAGGCTGTAGCCTTTCGCCCCTACTCTTCAATCTGTACATCGAGGAAGCAATGATGGAAATAAAAGGAAGGTTCAGGAGTGGAATTAAAATACAAGGTGAAAGGATATCAATGATACGATTCGCTGATGACATTGCTATCCTGAGTGAAAGTGAAGAAGAATTAAATGATATGCTGAACGGAATGAACAGTCTAATGAGTACACAGTATGGTTTGAGAGTAAATCGGAGAAAGACGAAGGTAATGAGAAGTAGTAGAAATGAGAACAGCGAGAAACTTAACATCAGGATTGATGGTCACGAAGTCTATGAAGTCAAGGAATTCTGCTACCTAGGCAGTAAAATAACCAATGACGGACGGAGCAAGGAGGACATCAAAAGCAGACTCGCTATGGCAAAAAAGGCATTTATGGACAAGAGTAGTCTACTAATAGCAAATACCGGCCTTAATTTGAGGAAGAAATTTCTGAGAATGTACGTTTGGAGTACAGCATTGTATGGTAGTGAAACATGGACTGCGGGAAAACCGGAACAAAAGAGAATCGAAGCATTTGAGATGTGGTGCTATAGACGAATGTTGAAAATTAGGTGGACTGATAAGGTAAGGAATGAGGAGGTTCTACGCAGAATCGGAGAGGAAAGGAATATGTGGAAAACACTGATAAGGAGAAGGGACAGGATGATAGGACATCTGCTAAGACATGAGGGAATGACTTCCATGGTACTAGAGGGAGCTGTAGAGGGCAAAAATTGTAGAGGAAGACAGAGATTGGAATACGTCAAGCAAATAATTGAGGACGTAGGCTGCAAGTGCTCCTCTGAGATGAAGAGGTTAGCACAAGAAAGGAATTCGTGGCGGGCCGCATCAAACCAGTCAGTAGACTGATGACCAAAAAAAAAAAAAAAAAAGTTCAAGGGTCCTAGGGAACTGATGACCTCAGAAGTTAAGTCCCATAGCGCTGAGAGCCATTTTAACCATTTTGTCCAGCACGTCGTGGCCGTCTGTGGCGACACCACACCCGTTGAGCGAGTCGCAGACCGACCTCACGATGGCTGTGTACCCCACCAGCACCTGCACTGGTTACTGAGAGTTTTATCACGGTGACACCGGTCCGGAATTAAAGATCGTTTCCAATCCCCTGTTGAGACCAAGGTTTTTTGAAGGTCTCCCTTGCTTGTGAGGCAGATGTCACTCCAAAATATTCCCAACCAGGTGACCCTATGCCCCATTAACCAGCTCGTTTGGTATTAGCCTGAAAAAGCTAAGTGTGCAGTGGGCTAGCGGTTGAACGTTTGGAAGTTTGTCCTGGGTTTTCAGTCTTCTGATTCGTTCGATGCTGCCAATAAAACAACGGGAAAGATCGACCTAAATTTAAAGTGTTTTATGATAAAGAGAAGACATGTAGATACAACTTTTGCAATTGAGAGCTTGATCTTTAAAAAAAATCGTGTTTCGTTAACGTACTGCTAGGGCCTTGAACTGGCCTCCCGCACTTTCAGATAGTATTCTCTGCAACTATCTCACAAGGGGAAGGCCTCAGATACGGCCAACCGATTCGGCTCATATTTGGCAGAACGCTTGTGTACAACCTAAAACGAAGGACTCTAAGATATTTTGGGTCAACATCCACGCGTTATTGAGAAAATCACCCCTAAACGTTATGACGAGCAATCGATTCAAAATTGGCGGGATTGATAGATAATTGTAAATAGAACATTTTTCATCGTCAGGTATGGGGTCCGAAAACGCATACTTTTCCAGAAATCGAGGAAAGAAACTTTTACAACTGTACCTTCTGTATCCCCATGGTAAACACTTTCCGCCGACAGAGCCGATAGCGTCGGTCAGAGGGTTACGTGCCCTCTGTAATAAAAAAAACTGAGTCAATCGATCAACAACGAACATAAATGGATGTCTTACGGCGTCCGCCCTGAGCAGACACAACGAACAATAGCGAACAAAATGAGATTAAAAAAAAAATAGCACAACGGCCATGGTAACTGGGTGGGATTCGAAAAACCCGCGTTCGAATCTCGAAGAAACCTAGCGGATGTTATTCTTTTCGTTTGTATTTTTCAATATCTCAATTGATAGGGATAGGAAGGTTAATACGGTAAGTAAATCAATAAGGAATGATAATAATAAGGTAGGCAAATAAATTTCTCAAACCTCTTGGGATAGTAAACAACTAAAATGTTACTCCTGATCACTTTACAATGGCTCTTCCAGTCACTGTTACGTGTCCTCATTTTTCTTCGAACAACTAGATGGATGGTACTTGTCATATAACATTCGAAACAAATATACTCACGGCACCAAGAACATCTAATGAATGCAATCTTTCGACAGCTATACTTGGTTTAAATTTAAAAATGTCTTTTTCGGGAATTAATTTTGATGCATACCACGCATACGGTATCATTGCCCGAAAAATCGGTGCTGAAAGTTCGTTATGAATTATACCGTGCCGGCCGAGGTGGCCGAGCGTTTCTAGGCGCTACAGTCTGGAACCGCGCTACCGCTACGGTCGCAGGTTCGAATCCTGACTCGGGCATGGATGTGTGTGGTGTCCTTAGGTTGGTTAGGTTTAAGTAGTTCTTAGTTCTAGGGGACTAATGACCTCAGATGTTAAGTCCCATAGTGGTCAGAGCCATTTGAACCATTTTTTGAATTATACCGTGAATATTTATTGCATCCGTGCGGTTGTGCAATTCCCGCTGGGTTTCCAGAAGCACACTGCAATTCTGAAACCTGGAAATAAAGTTTTTAACCTGGCGATAGAAATAAACATCACACGGCTGGCTCAAAGGTGTGCAGCTTGGCGGTATTACTTTTACTGTGCACGTCGGCTGACCCTCGCCATCTATAAACATTGTGTCATACATTGTAGTATTACTGGACTCGCATTCGGGTGGACGACGGTTCAATCCCGCGTCCGGCCATCCTGATTTAGGTTTTCCGTGATTTCCCTAAATCGCTCCAGGCAAATGCCGGGATGGTTCCTTTCAAAGGGCAAGGCCGACTTCCTTCCCCATCCGCCCCTAATCCGATGAGACCGATGACCTCGCTGTCTGGTCTCCTCCCCCAAAAAACCAACCAACATTGTAGTATTAATTTGTTCACTCCAGGAATCCAATATTAGACAAAACTCGTTATCAGAAACGTATGGTTTTAAAACATTCTCAAGAAATATTCTGTAAATCGCATTCGTCAGTGTCCCGGATTTGGAGCACTTAATGTAAAAATTTTTCTACGAGTCGGTTAAACGATTGACCTCTTCTTTAACCCGAGGGCCAAATGTAACATTCGTTTCTTGTAAACACAGGAAAACCTTAGGCAACACTTTTCCAGTGGCTGTGATGGCTTATTGCCCCGTTTACAAATGTGTTAGTTTGTTTTTACTACCCACTGCGACAAGGGTTCGGTTTCCCTCTTATGCGATAAGGTGCGTGGAATGTTCACCCGATGCTCGCATTCTGTTTGATCGGTGTTGATCAAGTAATCACGATAAAAACAGGTCATAAGTGACGCCGTTTGCGTACTGAAAAGAGCCGCCACTTTCTATATATCTTCTATATTTTGTACCTCCTTATGAGAGACATATTTAGTGACGTGCCGTTGACGAATTTTATACTCTATTTTGAAATTTCTTGCTAAAGATAATGACTCAGCAAACGTAAAATCCTTGTTGGCCGTATATTGATGCGCTGCACCTGCAGCCCACTCCTGAAGTATTCTCGTTGTTACATTCTCGTTACATCAAGATTCGACAAATCGGTCGTATGTCCACTTACCTATCGCCTGGTATTTGCCGTTGCTTGTCCCTCCTTTAACGATATCACTTTCCCACAATTTAAAGTCCTTCTTCCTTTTCAGGGCTGTTGTTGCTCCATTCTTTTGCAGTGTTCGGAAGTTCCAATTTGGATGATTCCTGGCTAGCGCTACCGCCTTTGCTTTTGCTTCAAGGGGTATAGCGCCGTAGTTCAATCGTTTAGTAACCGGTTCGTAACACTCATCGGGAACAGATGAAGCACATATTCCCAGTAACGTGGAGATTTCCACAGTGTTATGACCATTTTGCGATTCACTAGTCGGATGTCTTCCACTGAATCATCTTCTGCTTCGTCTTCGTGGTACAGTACTTCAGTATCAACAAAAGTCATTTCGTTCGTCAGCTCCAAACATCGCTCGACGATAGCCGCTCCTATCGATCTGGAACGCCGAGAAACAGAACTGCCTGCTTCCGGTAGTGCATTGATAATGCATCTGTCTAGCAACACTCCTACAAACCAAAACACAGCGTCGGTAACTTCCCGCTTGCCATCGTCTGTGACAGGCTCCCAACTATATACTACAGCGCTAGTCGAAGGGTGTACATCCATCATTATTCAGATTACGCACAACAAACAATAACTAGTTACTACGGCATAAACAGACGAGCTAATTACTACAAACTACATACTCTACTCGTCATATGTTAGTTACGGAAGAACACTGTACTCATTCACAAAACGTATTTAATTCGGCGCATTAAGAATGGAAAAATCACCACACGTATCCGTGAGGTTCGCGGCAGCCTAATGACGGAAAACAACTCTTTCCGATTGACTTCTATAAGGCTCGTGCTCGTCACCTTCACTCTTCCAGGTTTACAACTATGATATGACGAAGAGGCAACCGGGACAACATAACTTTCCCCGCGTGCATTCTGTCCCTTGCCTCGCTGTAAACATGCGTCGCGCGCTTGGCTATCTGTGATCCCTCGTGAGGAATTCGCAGCACTCTTACTCCGAGTTGTTTTCATGTGACAAGGCTTAAAGGTTTAATACTTCACTAACTCACGGCGTTTGGGAAATTAGTTTGCCTACCTTATTATTATCATTCCTTATTGATTTACTTACGGTATTAACCTCGCTATCCCTATCAATTGAGATATTGAAAAATACAAACGAAAAGAATAACATCCGCTAGGTTTCTTCGAGATTCGAACGCGGGTTTTTCGAATCCCACCCAGTTACCATGACCGTTGCGCTATCGGCTCTGTCGGCGGAAAGCGTTTTACCATGTGGGTACAGAAGGGACAATTGAAGAAGTTTCTTTCCTCGATTTCTGGAAAAGTATGCATTTGCGGGCCCCATACCTGATGATGAAAAATGCTCTATTTACAATTATCTGTCGATCCCTCCAATTGTGAGTCGATTGCTCGTCATAACCTTCAGGGGTGATTTTCTCAAAAACGTGGGGGTGTTGACCCAAAATATCTTGGATTCCTTCGTTTTAGGTTGTACACAAGCGACCTGCCAAACTTGGGCCGAACCGGTTGGCCGAGTCTGAGGCCATCCCCTTGGCAGGCAGCTGTCGGCAGTCACTGCCCTGCTGACCTCCAGCTATCGCCTGCACGCAGCACGCGTGACGCAGGACGCGCATCCTTCATGGTACGGCAGTGTTGTCACTACTTTTGTGCAGCCCCAGTATTTCTCCAGATGACTAACGTATGTCTCCAGTCTCTTAGACAGTACAAACAAACTTGAACACTGGTGTAGGAGAAGATTTAACATAAAAAAGCAACGCACTGCACATCACATTTTATCGATTTTACTCTGCTCCATCCGTAGATAATGCAACCCAAGGTAAGCCCCCAACTTTCGTACGTAACTCATTGTAAGTGAATTAATTTTGATATAGCTCCAACTCATTCGTTGCAGGTATAGGTTTCCGGAAGTTTCCTTTAGATCTATGAAATGGCGGAACTAGAGACCCCTCTCTAATTTAGCCAACTGGGTTGCTGTCTGCTGTGGCGTCCCCGCGCTCCAACCGCGTGCTGATACTGTCGACGCCGTAGAGCTGCTGCTGCCACAGCTCTCGCAGTCGAGTTGAGACGCGATGCGCGATGACGTCGGTCCCGGTTGGTGAACGGGAGACAGAAATGCGAACTCGTACGGTGGATGCTTCTTCTGATTTGAGACTGAATGATTCATTGCCCGGATATGCAGTAGTTGTTAAATCTTATCCGCATCGTACACACCACCAGTTGCGAGGAAACATTGTAATTATCAGTCTTCTCGTACGCTGTTGGCTCGTTGCTATGGAATTGTTGAACCTGTATGAAGCGAGATCCACAGATACTCTTTGATCACGTCTGAGTGAACCTACGCCGAAATGTTTAAAAAAATGTTCAAAAGTTCTCTTTTCCATTAATGAAGTAGGTATTTTGATATTGAGATTAAATTGTCCCTGCTGAACAGTCGTTGGTTAACTATCATTGATTCAAACACTTAATAATGTAGTCCACGCTTGATATTTCACTTGGAAAGAACAGTTTATTGTTCCTTGGCCATTAAATACTTTATAACTTTCGCACCACACGCACACGCAATTGTTTGGTAAAGTCAGTTCTATTAAAATTAAGTTTCTTGACAATTACGACAACTTGACTCTTCAACATAATTGTAACATCTTCGTGAAGTCGTGTAATTGTGTCCTACTCGAGACTAATTGAGTGTAGTCCTTTGATATACTATCCACTCTTCTTCTAGTTCCAACTATTTGAAAGTCAAGTCCAATATTCACTAGTTTCGTCAATAAAGTTCAATTAACCCGTTATGCACGGTTAACCGCGTCTATCAGTTGCTGTCTCTGCTTAGAAAATCAGTTTCCGAAGTTCGTGAATCACTTCACGCAAGAAACACTTCTGAACGCAAAACAATCTGGTCGCGTTCCGTATTCTCAATAACTAAGACAAGAATTGTTCTCACACGTCTTTACAGGACGAGAACCAGCAAGCGACTTCTTCTATGAAAGAGTATTGTAGGCGCATTGAATTTCTATGTTGCGCTTACAACTCTCTTCCACATAAAAGTTACGACCTTGGACTTGGCTTTCAAGATATTAATTGCAATCATCATTTGGATATTTGTCCATTAATTAAATCAGAGGTTTCTCCCTCCTGTTTTCGTAACAAAAACGCTCAGTGATGTATAATGTTGTTGTTATCAAAACTTCTTGGTGTTAGTTTATCGGCAAAGATGTCGTATTTGCCAAGCTCTTCCCCACTTCATATTATGATATTCTGTCTCAATTCAGTTTAAGGGGGTCGTTGGGGTGTTATACTGCTCCATTACAAGCTTGTTACTTGGCTGGAAAAAAAAAACTGGGCCCTGGAATTAGTTAGATCTCGAACAGCGAGCTCTAACTTCAGCGGAAGACCATGAAACGCAATATAAGAAACTAGTTTTAGTTCTACTTGACTCTTCGCAAACGGCCACTGAATCTAAACATCTATAGTGCAATAATACGTTGTGAATAACGCCACAGGTTCAGAAAAAGTGGTAATTACGTTGATGACTGTCAATGACGGAGTTTTATTACTATGTGACACTCAATTTCAATCGTTTAAGTAGACTATGCGCAGCAAAATTATTCAGAATATTTCTCAAATTAACAGAACCTTGTTTCACGTGTTTAATAACCACGAGTCGCTTCCGGTACTGGTAGAAAGATACTCTGAATAAATGATGTACACCTCCGAAAGTGTTTAGCGGCAGTAGTTAATGATTGGCCTCGCTCGCAGCGCTACAGTGGCAGTACTTCCTTGGGAATTGGAAACAGCAGCGATAAATCGCTGTCGTGTGGAGCTCTTTCCCAGTAGCACGAGCCGGTCGCCAGCCGGATTCCTCGAAGGGAAGACACGACCGAAGGTTGATGCGGTTGACCGCGGCCTCAGGCACCACAGAGCACGGTTCTCCGAAGCCGGGCGTCGCAGCAGCGGCGCGAGTCCTGGGTGGCGCTCAGAAGGTGTGGGGGGCGGGGGGGGGGGGGGGGGGGGCAGACGCGACACGGGGGATTCCGTAACCAAGGCAGCCGAAGTGTTTGGTGCTACGAGGAGTATCGTATCGAAGATTTGTATAGGGAAAGTAGAAAAAATAAATACGCCAGTACACAACACGAACGAAAGTGTCTTGTCACGGATCGTGACAGATGGTCACTCAAGAGGACTTTCACGAAAAATAACAAGACGACTCCTGCAGAAGACACCGCGGAAACCAGCCGCACTCGCGAACACCGTCAGCACCAAAACGACACGAATGGAGCTCCAAAAGCAGGAAAGTAGAGGGCGAGCTGGAACGCAAAGCTCGCAATACGAAACCGTGGAGCCGAAGCCATAAAACCTGGACTACAGAGCAACGGAAGAAAGTCTTTCGTTCGGACGTGTCTGGTTTCACTCCCTTTCCAACTTCTGGTCTAATTTACGTCCCAAAAATGAAACATGGCGGGGGTTCAGTGATTATTTGGGGATCGAAGTCACGGATTTTCTTTTGCTCCACGGTTACTCTGAAAATTCGTATTTCTACCAAGGATTGCGTGACCATTTTGGCTGATCAGATCCATCCCGAGGTGCAGGGTTTGTTCCCCGATGGCGACGTCGTATCCCGAGATGACGGAGTCCCTGTTCACGCAGCTCTCATCGTCCACGACTGATTTGTGAGCAGGATGATAACTGTCGCATCACCAGACCTCAACGTTATTTATACCTTTTGGTCTAATTTGGAGAAATGTGTGCTTGATAGTTATACACCTCTGTCATCGTTACGTGAACTTGGCTTTATTTTGAAGGAAGAGTGGTATAAGATTGCCTCGAAAGCCATATTTATCCATCCCGAGACGACTGTAGGTTGTTCTGAATGCCAACGGGTTTCCTTCACCGTATTATGCGTGGTAACGTGTAGTTCTTTGACTTATCACATTTTTGTACACCCCTGTACTTCATTGCTCCATCTATTGTCTGCTCTTGTACTTCATCAAAATATCAGCTTTGTTATCCTTCAACTCCGTTTCCCTCATGGGTGCAGTTGCTCTCTCCCTTCGAAACTACATAATCCTCTAAAACAGAGTTGACGAAACTGCGCGGTAGCCTGCTAGTGTGACAAAGCGATAGTACTTTAAGTTCAGTGCTGTTACTAATGTTTTAAAGTCAGTTAATGAATTTTCACGATTGCTTTTCTGAGAGCTGTTGCCGGTACTACTTCCTCCCTGCATGAAGAACAAGGATAATTGATTGAACAGTTTGAATTACACGTGCTTTTTTTCTAGTCGCATTAGAGAGTAGATGGAAAAGTTGTTTAGGACATCCTTGTTCAATCTTCTAAAAACATTATATACCTGCTTCATCTTGCTTGCAAAACAGCTACCCTCGTTTAGGAGTGGATAAATGAAAGTCGTATATCCTTTTCAAAGGAATCTTATTCCATCATTCCTGCAAAGTAGTGGAAAGTTAATGCAAAGATGAGGGGGACAGCCAACAGATAGCCGTATCTTCAAAGCAAACACTAAAAAGCTCAGTAGTATTGAGACATGGTGCCTGGTGGACAGGAAACGTGTGTCAAGCCATCCTCGTTATCACAGAACCATTCGCGAACGATGTGACCTGTGTGAAAAGGGTTCCTCTGTCTGGAAACATGGGTTCGCCATCGGAGAACAAATATTGTACAATGGAATCGACCTGATCAGCTAAAATGGTCACATAATGATTGGCATTAATGAGACCTTGCGGAGTGACCACGGGGCCTATGGGATACCACGATATGACGATCCCAATCACCAAAAAACCGGCCATGTTTCATTCTCGGCACGTAAAATCAGCAAGAAGTTCGAAACAGTGTGCAACAAACCTGACCCCAACCAAATGACTTTCTTCCATTCCTCCATTGCGTAGGTTTCATGGTGTCGGCACTACCTTTTCCAGTTACAGACAATTGCATTACTGAGTAGTGGTTCCGGAATTCCATGCTCATGTGGTTCCCTCGGTGGTTTGGGGCTGACAGGGTTCACAACCGTGACATTCAGTTATGCAGTGACTTCCGCAGCTGCCGTCTCGTTATTTGTCGTCAGATCATCTCTAATGACCGTTTGTCACGATCACTGAAAGTAAACACAGGTTTTCGTCCGCATTGTGAGTTACAGGATGATGTTTCTTCGCTTTCCCAATACGCGGTGTAAATTAACTTAGCTTCAACATAATGCACTCTCAAGTACACAGAACACGCTGATGACCACGGCACATTGCATTGATACCGTTCGTGGCCAAATACAACAGCGCAACCTGCAGAATCGGCGAGCATCTGCATTTATGTGGAAGCACACATTTTTCTCCATATTTCCGTATTGTTGTCCAGCTTGTGTATGTCGGTCACCAGTGCCGAATACTGCTATTCATCTACTGATGTCCAAACCATGATAATAAAGGATCTGTAATCTTACTCGAGCAGAAGTGGTTAAAAAAGTAATAGCAGAGTAACTACAGGATGAACGAGGAACAGCCGCGCGGAATGGCCCCGCGGTTCGAGGCGCCATGTTACGGATTGCGCTGCACCTCCCGCCGGAAGTTAGTCCCCCTCGGGCGTGTGTGTGTGTGTGTGTGTGTGTGTGTGTGTGTGTGTGTGTGTGTGAGTGAGCGCTCGCGCGCCCATCCACCCACCCATCCACATGTCGATTCCACCACCGTTCTCAGGTCTTCACTCACTTCTCGCAACAATGGTAAAGAGTTGTGTTTTGAAAATAACCGTATTTGAGTCGCTACTCTGTGTTACACAGATACTAAAGAAATTTATTGTAGATGTCTTTGTGGCATTAGATTGCGAAAGAAGCTAAGTAATACTATTGGAAAAAATGATTTCTTGCGTGAATACTACTCCCTGCGTCATACGCGCTACAGGGATACAGCTTTCCTTAATGTGGGCGTTACGTGTGTAGATAAACAATACACCACTCGCTGTTGGAACGCTATCGCTGCGCGCTGTTCTAGTTTGGAGATGAATTTGTCTGACAAACAGGGTTGTTTTCTATGGACGAAAATGTGCAGGTCAGGTGAAATAAATGCGTAAATAAGTACTCCGTTGTACAGGTACTTGTAACAACGGGCGATGGTCACCACGTCTAAGGAGTCGCTCGTCTTTCGGAGGTGACGTGTCGCAAAAGCCAACTCTAGAACGCATTGTTCACTGCGTTCCGTTGATAGAAAATGTTCATTTCAGCTCTATGAATTTCATATATCCATAATGAGTGTTTCTAATTTCAACTGGGCAATAAGAACTAAATTAAACCAATGAGACGTCTCATTTTCTGATTATTGATCTTACTTATCAACGAATTACGGTTTTATGCCTATTGTCTTGAATAATGGTAAGCTTGGAAGGGTACAGTACCGCCCGACATTGGAAATAGGTACAACATTCTTCGTTATTCTTGACAGAACAACATATTTTTTGTAATAATAATTCAGTTTCACTTAATACACCGAAGTCGGATACCAGTGTAGGAAAGAAGGACAATTTATTTATTTAATTGATCACATGTGCACTCCCACAAAATAAATCCCTACATCCAATTTGGTGAGATCTGTGAAATGAATGAATGTATGATCGTCTGCTAACCGCAGACAGTGAATGTGAATATATGATCATCTTTGAGACGGTCCTTTGGTCACCTTTGGTCGAATCAAAGAGATGAAATTTACCAGAGCTTCGAGCACCTGAAATGTGGCTGACCAATACGGTAGCAATGTGCGAGAGGACCTGAAGAACGACCATGTTTCAGCACTCTGCCGCTGGATCTAGTGTTGGTAAGACCTGTCTTAGGTGTGCTCCGTAAAGACAAAAGAGTGGAGACATGGTATGCATGTGAAATACTTAAAAGTAGTTTAGAATAATAATTTCTCTATTTCAGGAACTTTTGTGGGGAGAATTAAATGTCAGGCAGATAATATTAAGGGGATCGTAGTAATCTTCAGAAGTGACCAACGGTCACAATGAAACCACGTGTAGCAATAAGTTGACATACTTCCGAGTGCTTAAGTTAAGCTACTATAAGTTGGAAATATTTAAGAAATGGCGTGTGCAGGACTTGAAATTAGAGACGAGTACTTCCACGTGGTGAGTACTGTGTGAGTCTCAATCTGTGTATGAGACATAGGATAAAGAGAAGTGCTCGCCCATAGTATCAGTTGAGGACTCGCGTGTGTGACGAATATGTTCTTAATATTACTTTGCGTGTTATGTTTCCGTGTGACGCTTGATTCAAACTATAATACTCTGAGAGTGAAGCAAGGTGAGTCATCCGACTATCCAGTAACGCCACTTGGCTTGCGTTTTCCTTCGAATAGTATGTTGTCGTGATATCCAGAATTTATAATGTGTGCATATATCCACCAGAGTTCATAGTAGGAAAGAAAAGTTACGAAGTGGGGCAGTGTCGTGTGAAACTGGGATGAATACTAATTGAAGTGGGAAAGCTGAAAGAGATGTGATTATAACGTTGTGACTATTCCTTGTGTTGTATTCCATGTTGCCTGTGTGGTGTATTTCATGTAATTTAAGTATGTATGGTTTGCATGGGAGAGTAACAAGATAGTTTCAGAGGCGGTGGGTTATGCATGTTCCTTTTTGTACCACTCGGTCTGGAGGAAATTTTCGTGATGATGGGTGTGAGAGTCGAAGTGTGAGAGTCGAAGTGTGAGATACAGCAAAAGATCCACCATCCTATCCAGGAAGTGCACTGTAGTGTTAGATAATTACGAGACCATAAGATAGAGAATCAGCCATGTAAAGCCATGCCCTATGGGCGGAGTTTCTCATGTGTAATTCTTGTAGAAAATGTAATTGTGTGTTTAGGTTATAGAATTTATCGGAATAAAAAAGATAGTGAACAGAAAAAGATTGGTGGCCTTTTCCTTCAAATAGTATGTTGTCGTGATACCCAGAATTTATAATGTGTGCGCCATTCATATTCAGTGCGATGGCCATGTGTTGATCAAAGCCGTAGGGTAAGAAAGAAAATGTGGATATGCCAGTGCGTAGTGAACAGTCAGAGTTGTGTAAATTACGAACAGTCAGGTATCCGATTCCGTTGCGTAATATTCAAACAGGAGAATAATTTGTGACTTAATTGTGAGTACTAGAGCTCATGTTACTCCATAAATAAGAATGAATCCACTCGCTTGGCAGACCACTCATCTTGCAGGCCTGACTGCTTGATGCCACAGTATGAGCAAGGCATGTGGGTGCCTCTCAAGCTCAAGTCCAAAAATTTATCATCCTCCTCTCCTTTCTCGTTAAAGCTGCTCTGAGAAGACCTTTCCTTTCTCATTTAAATGTTTTCACAGCCTCTGTGGTTCTATTTCAATTGCGACTGCTGTCTTAAGACATAGATCTCTAGCTGTACTGAGTGTAAGAAATAAAACATTAATTATAATAATGTGGGGGTTGTGGTGTCAACAATACTAATAGTCTTTGTAACATCTGTAACACTTGTCTCTTGGTTTAGAGATATAAGAGTATCCTACAGTGATGTCATTTTCTTTTCACAGGTCTTTGTCAATAGTAGCTGCAAAAACAAAGATTGCAGATTACCAACTTGGCCTGTTGATAGTGCAGAAATGGGAGGTAAGTGCATTACCCCAAGCCCAACACGTAATTAATAGTGTGAATAAGGAAGTACAAGAATAGTTTACATTTCTTCGGCATTCGTTGCACAAACATTTGATTTGTGATAATGATGGATGCCACTGAAATTACTTTGGCTCAAAATATGATTTCTCCTCCGCCACCCCCCCCCCCCACCTATGAAACAGAGACATTGGGGAGGTGAGGCGTGAGTAGGGGGACAACCTATGTGCCACCACACTCTCCATTGTTCCCAAATTTATTCAAGATGGCGGCGATGACATCATCCAAGATGGTGGCATGTAGACTTGGCAACAGCGCATGATGTCATCCAAGATGGCGGATGTTGGTGCGAGAATAGTCCAATTGTGCTACATCCGCTAACCTAAGCCTCCACAAGAAAAAAAAAAATTGAGGGGAAGTTTGAATTCCAACAAGATAATGCATGCAAAGACCGTATTTGTCTTATTATTGATTATCACTCCTTAACATTCATTGTCATTTATTAACATTCATTGTCATCTATTAACATTCATTGTCATTCATTGTCATTTATTATTATAGGCCTACCTCCACTAGAAAATTGCGCCAAATTCAAATTCCAACACGATATTCTCTCGAAAACTGTACTTCTATGTATTATCATCATTTATTATTTACTCAAGATGTCCAATTTTCTCGGTGAGAAAGCCATTCTCCTTACATCCATAACAAAAATCTATCACAAGTTCAAATCCTCAACACCATAATTAATCACATGTACGAGCTTTCTCCGTCACTTACCTTTTTTCATTGGCAGCCTATCATAATTGCCCCAATAACAAACTGCACTTCCAGTAACGTATTACACGTCCTTCGATTTTGCAGGGGGGAAGGGACTGAAGACTTCATTTCAAGCAGTACG
Organism: Schistocerca americana; assembly: GCF_021461395.2. Classification (NCBI taxonomy): domain Eukaryota; kingdom Metazoa; phylum Arthropoda; class Insecta; order Orthoptera; family Acrididae; genus Schistocerca; species Schistocerca americana. Next base: position 25,407,953 of record NC_060122.1, on the reverse strand, counting down.
GTCATCTAGAATGAAATTTTCACTCTACAGCGGAGTGTGCGCTGATATGAAACTTCCTGGCAGATTAAAACTGTGTGCCGGAAAGAGACTCGAACTCGGGACCTTAGGCTGTGGCTAAGCCATGTCTCCGCAATATCCTTTCTTTCAGGAGTGCTAGTTCTGCAAGGTTCATAGGAGAGCTTCTGTAAAGTTTGGAAGGTAGGAGACGAGGTACTGGCAGAAGTAAAGCTGTGAGGACGAGGCGTGAGTCGTGCTTGGGTAGCTCAGATGGTAGAGCACTTGCCCGCGAAAGGCAAGGGTCCCGAGTTCGAACCTCAGTCCAGCACACAGATTTAATCTGCCAGGATGTTTTAGTATGGTCATCACTTGTTCTACAACACAGTCAGCACAAAAAAAAAAATGGTTCAAATGACTCTGAGCACTATGGGACTCAACTGCTGAGGTCATTAGTCCCCTAGAACTTAGAACTAGTTAAATCTAACTAACCTAAGGACATCACAAACATCCATGCCCGAGGCAGGATTCGAACCTGCGACCGTAGCGGTCTTGCAGTTCCAGACTGCAGCGCCTTTAACCGCACGGCCACTTCGGCCGGCACAGTCAGCACACGCATCTTTGATATCGCAGTGCAGTCACCACAACATTTGCACTCCAACTGAGTTAGTTCAAATCCTCGCCACCCCCTGGCCAGCACGCAGAGACACTGCCTACACCTGTCACATGAGGCGCCTGGCCACTAGCGCGGAGGGCGAGCCCAGCGATCGCTCCCACGTCGTAAACGTGTTTTCGCTGGACACGCTGGAACTTGTCGAATTTGACGTCACAGCGGCCCCTTGTCCACTCACCATGTGTATTCGTCAACTCCGCACGTTTCCCGCCAAAATTGTCTGCCTTGGAGCTGAATCGCACAACGGTCGACCATTCCCTGAGCAAGTCCGAACCTGCAAATACCAACCCCACACAGCCGTTCGCCACGTGTCCTTGTGCGATAGAGAACGCAGTGCTACACTTTTGGCGGCAAAGTTTGCTCAGCAGTGGAATCTGCCATGACTATATAACATCACGTTTGGACCGCACGCGCGTAATAACTGTACAATCGCTGCGCCACCGCCCCGCTTACGTCACTCACCCCCCATTCACGCGACGGACATAGCCTTCTGTAAATACTCTCACTAAGTTTACTGATCACCTGATTCTCATTATTCAGCCCACATGCATCGATTGTCTAATCCAGGATCGTGGCGAAAACACACGTCCGTACACATGAGCCATCGGGTGCACCTATCTTAGTGCCTCCGCAAGTGAATGTAACAAAGTCCGCATGACTATTTAATTAATCTCATCAGTTAATTTACCTCTCTGATGCGGACAACTGCCACGTCCACCTAGAGTTGGAATTAATTTTCGCCACTGCCACATCCACCTGGACTTCAAATATATCATTTCAAGTCCCTACCGACCACCACGTCCTTTTTACCGACCCATGTTCGTTGGCTAACATGTACTAATGCTTACTTCCGTGCACTAACGTGTACTAACCCACATTAACTTATATCACATTCTGTCTATGCAAATAAGCCAAGATTCATTTCTGATGGTCAGTTCGTGTTTCGCTACCAAACACAAGAAAATTGTGACAAACGAAGCCACTAACCTAAGTCACCTGTGATGACTCAAAATCGTCTGCTTTGCCTCTCACACACACCACGAGCGCGAGACCGCCGACATCACAGTCTGGACCTTTATACTAGTGTCGGACATACTCCTGTATAAATATTCTAGCTAAACTATGACCCTAATACTGTTGTTCAATCCCCACGGTCTAGCACATGGCCAGAGCAGACCCCCAGTACCTAAGCCGAGAACATTGCTCGCCCCATCTCTTGTTAACCACTGAGAGACGGAGATATGCTGCAGTCACACCCCTCACGCTCTCGTGGCTACTCACCTCAGCAATTCGATCCAACAAACGCTCCAAGTAGGAAAAATAACAACCAACTCGAACTCTCTCATATTCTATATCGTCCCACAAATACTGCACGTACATTTTATTTTCGCATCGAGTATACCTATCACTCTCATGTTGCACAGTCGGCAGACACGCAAACAGCTCCTAATTTCAGTGCACAATATCAAACTGCTCCTAAATAATGCAGTACACATAACTGTAAACACCATCAGTACTCGTAATCTGTCCAAATAACGCACAGCAAAGTAACTCAACAGACGCGCGCAATCAACCTGTGCCACATTAAGCCACACGTCCGACAGCTCTCAATTGGCTCAAAGGCCTCTGTTCGACCCTTCAAACATGACTTTATGACAGCCTCATTCACACCTAACCCCTGAGGAATTCAAATCACCTACACGCCGAACATGACTATCCAAGCCAGGCCACGCGAGTTGTCTATGACCGTCCTAACTCAGTGCGGTCCAACACACATGTTAAGGCCGTAATCCATTGCTTGCCGGCCTATATGCGACACATCTGCACCTTCACGTCTGTTGTCAGAATAGCCGAGAGCGAGTACACACACACATTGTGGTGTGTTGGATACATGCTTGTCTGTTCTCTAGACGTGGGACAGACCTTAGTTGACGCGTAAATTATAGCAAAGATCTCGAAAATGTTACATGACAGAGACCGGTATTCGAGAGTGGAAATATCATTTTGCGTATGTTTGTTTCTAGTTAGTCAGTGGTTTACAGCATGCTGCACATAGAGAAAGTTCGGCGTTTGTAGAGAATTAATTTGAAGTCTATATCTTGGGAATTATGATGAACTAGTGATCGGTAGGGTGTAGCCTAGTGCATGATATTGAGAAGTACAGCTAAAATGTTGTAATATTATGGAGAAAGTACATGTGTTCTTGCAGTCTATGAGTCTGAGGATGTTTGTAGAAAAGCGAACAGATAAGAAAGGATAGACAGTAAGGCGTTTGTGCTGAGGAGGGGACGATACCGAATTTGTAAAAAAGAGTTCTGAGGGTCAGTTAAATCCGCTGACGTAAGAGGGAAGATTAGCTCTGAGAGTCGAGTCTGTAGAGAGAACAGGTTGACGGTGCTTTCCTAAGATTGGGGGGCATTGCTATATATAGACGCTGTAGGGATAGGATATTTTTTTCGCATGCTGTAGAGATATAAGTGCACTGTTTTGTGTCAAATGTGTATATACTGTATTGTGAAGTTAATGTGGCTTACATTGTGTAGGGTTTGTATATAATGGATTGTAAAGTTACTATTGCTTATGTTATGGGATGAGTAGAGAGGATGACTGTGTGTGTGTGTGTGTGTGTGTGTGTGTGTGTGTGTGTGTGTGTGTGTGTGTGTACTCGCTCTCGGCTATTCTGACAACAGACGTGAAGGTGCAGATGTGTCGCATATAGGCCGGCAAGCAATGGATTACGGCCTTAACATGTGTGTTGGACCGCACTGAGTTAGGACGGTCATAGACAACTCGCGTGGCCTGGCTTGGATAGTCATGTTCGGCGTGTAGGTGATTTGAATTCCTCAGGGGTTAGGTGTGAATGAGGCTGTCATAAAGTCATGTTTGAAGGGTCGAACAGAGGCCTTTGAGCCAATTGAGAGCTGTCGGACGTGTGGCTTAATGTGGCACAGGTTGATTGCGCGCGTCTGTTGAGTTACTTTGCTGTGCGTTATTTGGACAGATTACGAGTACTGATGGTGTTTACAGTTATGTGTACTGCATTATTTAGGAGCAGTTTGATATTGTGCACTGAAATTAGGAGCTGTTTGCGTGTCTGCCGACTGTGCAACATGAGAGTGATAGGTATACTCGATGCGAAAATAAAATGTACGTGCAGTATTTGTGGGACGATATAGAATATGAGAGAGTTCGAGTTGGTTGTTATTTTTCCTACTTGGAGCGTTTGTTGGATCGAATTGCTGAGGTGAGTAGCCACGAGAGCGTGAGGGGTGTGACTGCAGCATATCTCCTTCTCTCAGTGGTTAACAAGAGATGGGGGCGAGCAATGTTCTCGGCTTAGGTACTGGGGGTCTGCTCTGGCCATGTGCTAGACCGTGTGGATTGAACAACAGTATTAGGGTCACAGTTTAGCTAGAATATTTATAGAGGAGTATAAAAGAGGGCCAGCTGTGTCTCGCGTGACCGCTGTTTCCTAAAACCGTGCTGGTTTCTGCAGGTGAGCTTCTCAGAATCTAGAAAGATCATTGTGTCTGAACACAAAATATTTTCCATGATTCTACAACAAATCGATGTCAGTGAAATTGGCCGGTAATAATGTGCATCCGATTTTCTACCCTTTTTATAGATTGCTATGAACTGGGCATTCTTCCAGTCACGTGGAACTTTCCGCCGTTCCAATGATCTCTGATGGAGAATTAGTCTGGTGTGGGATGCTTGGTACTAGAATGATTGGACCTTATTTCATCAATGGTAGTCTAAACGGCACGGCGTACGCCAACTTCCTCAGACGAATTCTTCCTCCTCTTCTGGATGAAGTGCCGCTAAGAACCAGAATGCTTGTGTGGTAACAACACGATGGATGTCCAGCACATAATGCCTTGCGTTCACGCGCTGTTCTAAATCGGAAGTATCCTGCCAGATGGATTGGTCGAGGAGGAACAGTCTGGATTTCTTTCTTTGGGGATGCATTAAAGACGTTGCCTGTCGCGGTATTCCAATTGCTCCAGAGGACATGCAGGAACGTATCGTTCTTGCTTGTAATTCCCTTCAGCAGGCAACACTGGAAGCAGTAAACAATTCTTTCGTTCAACGAGTGCACCAGTGTATCGGCGTCCAGGGCCACCACTCTGACCACCTTTGAATGTTCTACTACTGGGCAATGGTACAGGAGAGTCAGTCAATTTTGCGTTACATTTATACATGGTTTTCATTTGTTTTCTGACAATTCCAGCAAGTGGATGAGTTGGTACAGAAATGCATACTTTTCGAGATAAACACGTGTTTACAGGAAGGGCTGCACGATGCTTGGTTAAGGACATTAGCACAGTCGTTGCACTGGCGCGTCTTTAAGTGTGTCGGCAGAGTGTTAGGATGTCTTACTCACAGTACTCGACCTAGTATTAGGGGTGTAGAGTCAGCTGCGCCGCTCAAGTCGTGTTGTACGCTACGTCGGTTTTCGTTGTGTTTGTATGGCTGACAACCCTGGATACATATCATGGTGTTTTATCTTCTTCCAAATGTGGATTCACTGATGTGTTTACTGTTACTGCGCTGTTTATACGTACAAACGGTGTGGTACATCTACATTTTCTCTCTTCCACCACTTCTTGGCAATGGAAGCCTACTACTAGACAAGTGTAATGGTGGATATGCTGCTATGGCTTGTTAAATGCACATGGCCTGTGATACCGTACACTCTAAACTGTAGAATATCCACAGCACATAGTGCCCTCTGGTAAGCTGTTTTGTACATTTTCCCAGCCTCTAAGCGACACGGCTAACCTTCCAGCTTGGTAGATCGCCAGTGGAATGTCCCATAAGTCTGTGTGCCTGACATGGAGTAGTGTGCTACGTTTCATTGAAAGGGACTTGTGTCCAACGATCAGTAGAATCCCAGCCGAAAGCATGTCTCACTTTACCTGGGAAAAAAGGGGGGGGGGGTGTACTTCATGAACAACTGCTGTACCCATATCACCTACAGCCCGTTCAGGTTCAAAGCCATACGATGTTAATAATAGGGCAAAGGGGGCACCACCCATTCTACGTTGTTACAAGATGTATCCAAGATGGCGGAGATGACAGAATCCAAGATGGCTGCCTATAAACTTGGCAACAGGGCATGACGTCATCAAAGATGGCGGCCGTAACGTCAGCTGATAATGCGAGTACCATTACGCAAGATGGCAGCTATTGGCGGGAAAGTGCATCGCCCCTGCCACGCGCCCACGGTGGGATGCATGATGGTGCGTTATCCTCTTACAAAATGGGTGGGAAAAGGAATTCAGCCTGTGCTGGGTAGAATGGATACAAGTCTTTATTTTCAGTCTTTATTTAAGCAATTACAGGCAGTACCACCATCAAGTGTGTTCGCCATGGGGTCCAGAGTCCAACTCACCTAGTACACAGTAGTGTCACCAGGTGCTGTCGTCCCTTCCGTGACGTAATCCAAGATGGCGGTCCGGGGGGTAAAATGGCGGGAAAAGGACTCAGCCTGTGATGGGTTGGTGGAGAGAGGAAGGGATGTACTTCATTTTCCGAGCAATTTGTTCAGGGACGGTTTTCATGCAACTTATTTATTACACTCATGCAAAACACATGTTCTGACATCCTTGGTTTTACGACACACTACTCGCAAATTACTGAAATAACGCGTCTTCAACGATCTGCAACAGGCAAACAACTCGTAAATCACTGAAATAATGCATATATAATGGATCGGCAACAGGCCCACAACGCTTAAACAGCAAGAAATAATGTAGTGCACAAACATTAATTGCACGTAAAAACGCTTTCGAACTGTCGTCAACGTATCAGAGGCTCAAAGGCGCTCACTCGTCGACGCTGCTGCGAGCCGCCGCCGGACACAAGCTTCACGTCGCTGCCACCTACAGCAAGCAGGTGAAAGTCGCGTCTGTATACAGCTAGAGTTCCTCAAGTGTTACACTGATGTCACAGAACTCCAAGGCACACTCCCGTTAGTCCCACACGCAAGGCACCTCTGGACAGCACAAGGTTCACCCTTGCTGCTGCGATACCCGTGGATACTGATGTCGCAGGTTGCGCTATACTAGTCTGTTCCAGAATGGCACACGATGCATTGTTCCGAGCGGGACATGTGAGCTGCATCTACTGCATACCCAGTGTGGCTGACGCATCGTCCTGCTGTCAGTATGTGTCCCAGAAATGTTAAACTTTTTTGCCTCTAAAAACCTTCATGTCTGTGCATGCTCGGGAAAACAACGTTAATCGTAAAAGCATTCTTGCCGGCCGTAGTGGCCGAGTGGTTCTAGCCGCTTCAGTCCAGAACTGAGCGACTGCTACGGTCACAGGATCAAATCCTGCCTCGGGCATGGATGTGTGTGATGTCGTTAGGTTTAAGTAATTCTAAGTTCTACGGAACTGATGATCTCAGATGTTAAGTCCCATAGTGCTCAGAGCCATTTGATAAAAGCATTCTTATTGTTTGGAAAGAGAGCACTGTCTAAGCACAGACGGGGGGAGATCAGAACAATTACGCAAACTGCTTTCGAAGCACTGTCTTATAGAAGAGGAGAATGATAGGAATTTTCGGTATCCTACAGCTACAGGTCTGGAGATGTCCTAATGCCACAGTGGTGGATGGGTGACGGCATCCCCGCCAGAGATGGTTCGTCTGATTCAACTTCTCTTTGAACACTTGCTTTCTCATACCTTTCCATAGATACCTTGCCTCCTCCTTGTTTGAATCAGTTTGTAGATGCTCCTATGTTCCGGCACAAAGGACTTCTTGTGAACGAATGGAGCATTACGATTGACTCATACTGAATTTATCTGCCGAATTACTGATACCGCCGCTGTGGAAGCACTGTCCACCTTTTTTTCTTCCTGTAGACGATACTTTCAGCGGAAAAGAAAACTTTTTGGCATAGATCACCTTATTGCACCGACAATTAAACCTTGAACAGTGGCCTACAGATCGTCAAATACTCAATTACACTGCTCTGCCACTGAGGACAGGAGCTTGAATATTACAGTGTGAAACTGATCTCCATCCCAGCAATATATTACCGCATGCTGTGTCCATGTAGTAAACGTACAATTCGTATCCTGCGCCATACAAAATCGCCCCTTAGCTATTGGCCGCCAGACACTCATACATAGGTCGCGAAGACAGACAGCATAAGCACATGCATCGTAGATATACTCCTCGCAGCACTAGGTATCGGGCGGTTGTCCACTACCGACGCGTGACCAGAGCGCCCTCAGTGGATGGAGGACATTCAGAGAAGTGTTGTGCAACGGCTGGGTCTGTTCCCTTAGACACACAGACATTACTGTTTCTGGTTCCGACCTACTTGCTTGCCTGCTTTTCTACACCAATCTCCAGACTCTGGGATTACAAAACATACGTAATTTGGCATGGTTTGCCTGAATATCGTACCAATTTCGTGATGCTTCTCCATATCAAGCACATAGCAGTATCCTACCGATCGCTCTCGCTTCGTAATTCCGAAGATATAGACTGGAAATTATTTCTCTAGGAACCTGAAACTTCAGCCAAGCGAAGCATGCTGTAACCAGAAACTTACCCCATCTGCAAAGACCTCTACATGAAAACTCGAAAAAGAATAGAGGTGACTTATATTTCCACTCGAGAATACTGATGTCAGTTACGTAACATATTCCAAATCTTCCCTATAATTTATAAAGTCGGCTAAGGTTTTTCTCATGTCTAGAGAACTAGCAAACGTGCCTTCTGTCTTTCACCTGTTAGATGCACACACCACAACCCATGTTCCTTCAATTAAATAAGGGCGCGAAATGTGCAGAAGCAGTCAATTGAACAATTTACATGGGACGGAATAACGGTCCCACACAAACAAACATCCAAATTTATTCTTGTCAAATTTCCACACCATCACGAAAGCTGTCCAACACATACTAAGTATTAGTTCAGTATTCGACCGTCTAGAGAATGAGACGGTTATGTCAACTACAATCTCGCATCCCAGCAGGCCTTTACATACTGACGGCTCCTGCCATTAATGGGAAACGTGAACCATTCCCGCCACAGGCCTCTGGCGCTGCACGCCAAGCACACATAGACAGAATCGTCCTAGGAAAAAAAACCGCCCTCATATATATTTTAACCCTGTACTTACCACTGAATATTATGAACGCGGTCTGAGATGAATGACATTCGACAATGAACGAAATATCGGAAGTACACCCTGGTGACGGCTGTGGCTCTGGAAATACAAATATCTGTACCATTCTTATGATTTTACATACTCGCCCCTCTGCTCTCACAGTATTCCACGTCATATCCATACCTTGAGAGAGAAAAATCTACTCTCTCAGCTATTTTTCGTATACAGAAAATTATCAAAAATTGTTACAACCTTACGTACCTTGAGCGAGTCTCTAGAAAGTTAACGGGCTGAGCAGATGTTGATGGAGCCTGGTAGGGCGCTAAAGGCATAAGGTACAAGGTACTTTCATGGTTCTTATTTCGTACAAATGGCATGTTGGAAGTTGTAATCGGTTGACGGCGAGCCCATACTTCAGTAAATCTTGCCGGCCAGCCCCACAGCCATGTAGGGCAGACAACGCAGCCCCTCTTCCAGACAGGTCTGCGGCAGGACAATGCCTGTATTGGCTCCAGCTGAAGGCTCGGCTGGGAGCGACGGCCTGAAAGGACGCGTTTACAAAGTGGAGTCGTAAACCAGGCATTGTGTGCAGAGCCACGCGTAGTAAAAATTCACAAATTTTCATGTTCGCCGATACTGCAAATAAGCCTGTCACTCACTTCCATCGGCCACCTCGGTTCTAAAAGAAACTCCAGCATATGAGAAACATTTAGAGATAGAAACTTTATCACACCTCATAGCTAGGACTAACATGCTCCAAGGCACAGTCGATTTAGATAAAGATCTTTAATATTGTATCCGTTTGCTTGTTCTGTGGGAAGTGACACAACTTAAGTGAAAAACATTTTCTCCCTCTGCAAAAACTTAAAAATTGTTTTCTTTTTTTTTTCGGACTCGCAGGTTTCTTAAGTCTTGCGCAGATTCGACATGAGTTTGTGTTGTCTAGTGGGAGAGGAGATTTAGCGCCTCTACAACCCTGTGATTGGCTCAAGAGGGGGTGAGGTGGTGTCGTACGCGCACTTTGCGGAAAAACAATTTTTTTTATCACGAGTTGTGTGAGGCTTGGGTTGTGGACTTTGGTCTGGAAATGATCTTCTGGTCGATGCTCCGGCGTGTGTGGTTGGTGCCTGGGACCTGTCCTGATTTCCCTTGCAAGTAGTAAGACTGGGGAGCCTGCGGTGAATTCTTACTGTACTGACAGTGTGACTCCAAACGTCGCGGACTACTTGTTTGCAGAGGGCCCACTAACTCGTTTTTGGTTTACCAATCTTGACGTTCGGTATCCTTGTGTGCTCTGTCGTATAAGTGAGCCAAATTGGTCCTTGGTACGATCAGTGAATGGGTGTGTCACGCACTGAAATGTCCTGTGATTTCAGAGCTCTGATAGAAAGTAAATTGCGATCCGTGTGCTTGACCACCAGACCGTGAGATTTTGCATTTCTTTTGTGGCTGCGATCGATTCGTAGGTGCCGCGTTACGCGTCGCCTCCGCCGCACACATCTCGCCAGCTGCAGGTTACATCGCTGCACGAAGCAAACGTACTGCTGCTCCGGTCTTGTCAGGGCATGCAGATCTCAATCACCACTTGCTCACAGCTGCACCTATATAGACTTCTGTAGATTATCACTCAGTCTGCTCAGCATCAGATCAATTCAGACTGCATAATCCATATTTTTAGGGCTAGAGTACTTGACTCACTTCTGCTACCCAGGATCCTCGTCCATTGTTCTCTTAACCCAACTGTTAGTTGTTTACTGTATTCAATCAACAACTATACTTTATGCCTGTTTTTATTTAAAAAAGTTATTTACATTTCATTCTCAATCATTATATATAGTCAGCACCAAGGGGTAACTTTCATTCTGGCGTCCCATGCCAGGATAACTTTCATTCTGGCGTCCCATGCCAGGATAACTTTCATTCTGGCGTCCCATGCCAGGATAACTTTCATTCTGGCGTCCCATGCCAGGATAACTTTCAATCTTCCTTACAACTGGACATAGTCATTTCTTTTGCACCGTCAATAACTGAAGGCTGCCAATACAAAATAATACTGACTGAAAATCAACAATGGTTGGACACGTCTCATACGTTTTTCTTGCGAGTGGTACCACTGTGTCTTAGAAAGAGGGGCGTAATCGTCTTACAAACCACCAGATGTTAAAAAACACAAGCGGTCTTGGTTCTACAGGTGCATACAAGTATCTATGTTAAAAGCTATAGTGGCTCTATAAATCTACATATGGAATAACTACTAATGAAGTGGTTTTTTTTTTTTTTTTTTTCAGGCAAATAGCGTGACACTGAATATAGATTGTGATAGCCGAAATTGTATAATATAAGAAAAACAGTGCGGTTACACGTCGCCAATGGTGCAACCTCGTAATAAAATTACCGAATTTTAGAAGTGATTCAGCTATGGAGCGTGGTATGAAACCAGTATTTGCAACTTCCTCACACAGCCGCTATTAGATACTTCTCCAGTATTTGTAACGCATTCTGTCTCGATGCCATATCAGAGGATCTGTGGTATATCGACTGGGCTATAGGCAATCGTTGGTTGAGAATGATCACAAACAGTAGATGGTGTGCTGATTGAGGTAGTAAGAAATGTACTAGCTTTTCCGATCTCTGGTGCTACACTTTCGGTAGAAATGCTGCCTGGGATTTGGAATAAAGTCTTACCATTCAACCACATACCCGCTTTGGATCCTATGGAGAAGTCCTTTAGTAATTACAGCCACTAGTGAATCATATACCTGTCAGTCTCATATCTTGAAACGAGTCGTGTTTCTCGAACCTTTCTGCTACAGTAAAATTCCAACGTGGTTTTAGGTAGTTAATATGCATGTTGCAGCTGCTGCCATTTCTGCAGCTTTACTCAATTCCAATTAAAGTCGGAACTGAGTAGAAGTCGAAAAAGCTATATCCACCACCGTACGCAACCCAGGCTAAGCTGAGTTACTGCGACAGGTCTGTGTTTTGACCATTGATGGAAACGGGAACTGGGTGAAGGACGAGGATTTTGCTACTGCACTGTGGTGCATCCCGAAACTACATGCAAGTTCTATAAATGTGCGTCCTTCAGCGCCCCTTAGATGCTGCAGAATAACGAAGATAGCATGTTGGGGTGCAACATGCTATCTTCGTTATTCTGTAGCATCTAGAAAGAAAAGTTACGAACTATAAAGGCTCCACTAACTTCATCTGACAGAGAACTCTGTAAGATTTTTTACTGCATCTCCGTCATCCCATATATAGTACTGTCTGCTGTCCAGCATAGAGCACATGTGACAATCCTATTAAATATACAGGTATTGATCCCTTGCACAGACAAGTCTAACAGTGCATCACCTGTACTCTAGGAGGATGACCGTATCACACAAACTGTACTATAAGTCAAAGAGACCCTCCCTGTGACCCTGTGTCATTGTTAGCCAAATTTTTTTTTTCTTTTTGCTGTAACATGCTTTCTACACTGCCATACATTTTGTTTCTTCCACCACGACCTCGAGGTCTGCGTCAGGTTCTAAACTGTCATTAACACATTGTAATCCATTGCTTCTCACAGAAAACAAGATGTCACATGGTATAAGTCGTGTTGCTAATGTTGCTACCATAATACACAACAAAGACTGGATGATTTTAAATAAAAGTCATTTACAACATAAGGACACTAGAGGACATTTGCGGCGTTTTGGAGAGTTTCCAAACTTGTCCGATGGAGGTTGACGACCTCTACATTTGAACTTATGTGTCACAGGGACAGAATAGTTTCTGGCTCTGCGTTCAGTTTCGGATGATTCCTCATATTGCAGTCATGATTGCGATCACTATTTCGGTGCTAGTCATCCCCAGAAGGTTTTGCCTCTCCAATAAAACTGTTTCTCCAACTTAAACAAGCAGTGTTAGTCAGTCATTATATGGTAATCAAAAGCTTACCAGTGTATGGTTTGGATGGAATGGACACTGTCGATGTACTGTAACAATAAACATTACAGTTGATAGTGCGAACAATTTTAGCAATTTTACAGTTATTTCAACACCGAACAATGATGCAACAGCAGGTTTCCTAATATCAGTATCATCGCTAAAATGCCCATTCGTTATTAAACTTCCTGGCAGATTAAAACTGTGTGCTGGACCGAGACTCTAACTCGAACTGCCCATTGTTTACTTTGCGAGTATCATTGCGAATGTAGGTAGATGACTTTGCAGTTGGTCCGTTCATTGTTAATTCTCGAACACATACATCATCAAAGTATACCAGACAGCGCTCTACACATTTCTAACACCTCGAGCATAGTGCTTAATTTGCGATCTATTTCTATGCCGATGGGAGACACAGAGCATTGTTGTAGTCTCAGGATAAAATTAGAAAGACCCCCTGGCATTCTCTTGGTTTGACCAGCCCGCTCTGCAGCACCGTTACCGTTTTAATCTGCAGCTGACCAGTAGTAGTTCGCTACATTCTGCATCTCGTGAATGAGTGGAGCTTGCCGAGTCCTCGGACGTACAAGTGCACAAAATTTCTCGAGATGCGACCACGTCGAGGAGTCTAGCACCCCTTATTGGTGTATAGTAGTAGATTTGAAAGTGTTATGATGTAACAGCAGACGGTTAAGAACAACAAGAAACAGGTAATTTTTATGCATGATAGATCTCCAGATGGATGGTGTTCCGAAGCATTTTACGGAAATCAACTATGCTATCAATTTCAAAGTATTATTCTAGTGTCTGGGATCAGTTCCAGGAGGGTGTGGTAAGAGGGAACACAAACACACACATTCCTAAGGCTACACGGTTCTGCACTTAAAACAGGCTATAATGTTAGATCGCTTCAGCCATGTGGAATGCAGCTGATGTAAAATATGTATAAATTGAGGGAAAATAAGCCAAAATATGCTGAGATGCGGGGAAATTGAGGAAATAATTGCGTGTATTCTGGTTGGCGCAGAACAATTGCTGTACACGGGGACAAGTACGTGTCAGCAGGAGGAATCCGAGAAAACGTCGACATGGAAGCAAAGGGAACCAGGGAAACAGTTAATTTTTTTTCCCCCATCAATGCAAAATTATGCTGTACGTCTGTTGTGGTAACAGTGATAAAAGCGATTTGACTCCTGTATTTGACGCTTCTAAGGGAAACAGAGAACCATCTGCATCTAAACTTCACATGCATCTGTGTTAGGCGATAACAGAGTGGACGGGCTGATCGACTGAGATGTCGTTGTGACGAGGTACGATTTAATGGCATACTGATGATGCGTTCTAGAGAGGGAGGGAGATGTTGGCGCGGGTCATTTGGTCATTTTTTTTTACGCCATTCTGCCAGTATGCATCAGTCGTGTGACGTAGCCTGCTTTCGACTCGTATACAACTACGTGTTCTGTATTTGACTTACAGCACTGTCTACTTGCGATCGTTAACAACAAACCTCTCTGTCATCAGAGGACTTCCATCTCATGTGTGACGAAACGTGACCATCCTGCTTACAGACATTCCTCTAAACGAACGAAGATTTATGCGATGTACTACTCCATTGCCCTGTCGTATCTTGGGTGTAAAATCGATACTTCAGTTTCAGAATTGAATTAGCGATATGTGTTTGTGAGACACTGCAATCCCCGTGTATACATCTGCTTGACAGATACGCTGTTTACATAGTTAGTAGCGGCATGGCTAGGAATTTCACACGTCGGACGCTGCTGCTGTGCTTTTATCTGTTCCCTTGTAAGAGGGATTCTCCGTTACTAACGATCATTTTATATAGGATTGATGCGAGCGTAGTATAATTTATATACCGTGATCGAATGTGAACAGTGGACGCTATACACCTCTGGAAAGCTACATTGTGCACGTATCACACACAATCGATATTTTAAGGTCATAGTTTTTGCATTTTACAGCTTGTTACCATAGTTTATCGTAGAGAAGCCTGCAAAAAGGATGCATGTCATGCTCTGGAGACATTTTTCTTACATTGGAATATTAACAGCGCTGCATTCCACATGACTGATGGGTCGGAATCTGAAGCGATCTAACATTATAGCTTGTGCAGAACTGTGTAGCCTTAGTAGTGTGTGTGTTTGTTCCCTCTTACCGATACCCTCCTGGTACTGATCCCACACACTAGAGCAATGCTTTAACATTGATAGCGTAGTTGATTTAAGTAGAATACTTCAACTTTGTCCATCTGGAGCTCCATCATGAGTAAAAATCACCCGTTCTCCTTAAACGTCTGCTATTACAACACGACACTTTGAAATCTGTTACTACAGATCGTTAAGGAGTGCTAACCTCCTCGACATGGGCGCATCTCGAGAAATCTTGTGCACTTGGGTGGGTGAGGACTCGGAAAGCTCCATTCATTCACGAGATGTGGAATGTAGCGGTCCACTTGTGGTCGATTGCAGATTAAATCGGTAACGGTGCTGCAGAGCGGGTTGGTCAAACAAAGACAATGCCAGGGGGTCTTTAAGTCTCTAATTTTATCCTAAGGCTACGAGAATGCTGTATGACTCCCATCCACATATAATAGACACTATGCTCGAGGTGCTATAAATGTGTAGAGCGCTGTCTGGTATACTTCGATGTATATGTTCGAGAATTAAGAACGAATGGAAGTACTGCAGAGTCATCTACCTACATTCGCAATGATATTCGCAGAGTGGGCGATTTAGCGATGATTCTGAAATTGGGAAACATGCTGTCGCATCATTGGTCGGTATTGACATTACTGGAGAATTGCTAAAATTGTTCGCACTATCAACTATGAAGCTTATTATTACAGTACATCGGCTGTGTCTTTTCCACACCATCCATCCACTGGTACGCTGTTGGTAATCACATACTGATTGACTGATATCCTGATACCGCTTGCTTGAGATGAAGAAAGAGTTTTGGTGGAGGGGCAACACCTTCTGGGGATGGCTAGCACCGAATGCAGTCATGACTGCAATATGAGGAATCACCCGAAACTGAACGCAGAGCCAGAAACTATTCTGTCACTGTGACAGATGAGTGTAAATGTAGAAGTTGGAAACTCTCCACAAGGCCGCCAAACTCTTCCAGTTTCGTTATGTTGTAAATGACTTTCATTTAAAATCATAGGGTATCTGTGGTGTGTTACGGTAGCAGCAGTAGCAACATGACTTATACCCCACAAGATTTCGGGGTTGCAGCCGGATCTCATCGACTTCTTTCCACGATATTTCGGCTGACAACCTTACAGCCATCTTCAGGCGAGTGTTTGACACTGGAGATTGCTAGTGCAAGTCGCTCTATTTATACGTAAAAGTGCCGCAGGCGCGCATGCGCAAGTTACCGTAGCATGCGCGCCACCTGTCGATTCCAAGGCCCTCTACAATATTACTGCGTCTATGGAGCGCAATCGAACGCGTGAAAAAAGTAAAACATGCACGCAGACGTGTCCAAAACAATAAAATGCAAAATTTCAATATTAAAATTACTTGTCGCTCGACGTGTCAGAAGCCATAAAAAGTTTTCTTTTGGTTGAAATTAAAGAAATCAACGGGTCCCAGCCCCTATTCAATAAAAAGCCGCCATCACGATTAATGAGATTATCCGCTAAACGTATTTCCACGGATTCCTTCACAACTGAATCCCAGAAGGATCTCGATGGGGTCAAGATTTTCGTGGCCGAATAATCCATATTATGTCCTGTGGAAATACAATGTTCGGCTATAGCCGACTTACTTGGCTGTAAAAGGCGAGTGTGGCGCTCATGTTCAACGCAGCGGTCGTGTACTGTGCGTGTGGTTTGATCAATGTAGGCTTTCCCACACTCGCAAGGTATTTTATAAATTCCAGCCTTCCGTAATCCCAGATCATCCTTGGCTGAGCCCAGAAGGGCACGAGTCTTTGTAGGTGGCCGGAAGATTGCTTTCACACGATGTTTCTTTAAAATTCTGCCTACTTTCGATGAAATGTGCCCGACATATGGGAGAAATGCTCTGGACTTAAACACCTCCTTATCCTCTTGATCTTGTTGGTGGTCACGTTTTTTCCACCTTAAAGCAGTACTGACCTGATGTGCAGAATATCTATTATGTTGAAATACCGATTTCAAGTGCTCTAATTCGTCTGCAAGGCTGTCTTTATCAGACACGACATGTGCCCTATGCACCAACGTGCATGCTACGGTAACTTGCGCATGCGCGCCTGCGGCACTTTTACGTATAAATAGAGCGACTTGCACTAGCAATCTCCAGTGTCAAACACTCGCCTGAAGATGCCAGTAAGGTTGTCAGCCGAAATATCGTGGAAAGAAGTCGATGAGATCCGGCTGCAATCCCGAAATCTTGTGGAATATTCGATACGCCGGGAAAACTTCAAGAGTCACATGACTTATACCATGCGACGTCTAGTTTTCTGTGTGAAGCAGTGGATCACAATGTGTTAATAGCAGTTCAGAACCTGACCCAGACCTCGAAGTCATGGCAGAAAATAGAAAATGGATGGCAGTGTACAAAGCGTGTTACAGCAGAAAAAAGAAATGTTTAAAACGACACAGGGTCACAGGGAGGGTCCCCTCGACGTATTGTATAGTTTATGGGGTATGGTCATCCTCCAAGAGTACAGGCGATGCACCTTTACACTGGTCCATGCATTGGATTAATAGCCGTGTATTTAATAGGATCGTCACATGTGCTCTATGCTGGACAGCAGACAGTACTATATATGGGAGGAGAGAGATGCGGTAAAAATCTTACCGAGTTCACTATCGGATGAAGTTAGTGGAGCTTTTATAGTACGTAACTTTCCTCTGATGGATGGTACAGAATAACGAAGATATCATGCTGGGGTGATAGAGGTGAATGGCAAATGAGGGACGCGCATCTATAGTACTTGTACGTATTTTCGGGGTGCACCACAGTGCAGTAGCCAAATCCTCGTCCTTCGCCCAGTTCCTGTTTCCACTGAATGGTCAAAACGTAGTCCTGTCCCAGTAACTCAGTTTAGCCTGTTCCAACATAGGTTACGGAAGGAGGTATATACAGCTTTCTTCAACTTCCAGCCGGCCGAGGTGGCCGAGCAGTTCTAGGCGCTACAGTCTGAAACCGCGCGACCGATACGGTCGGAGCCTTGCATACTGCCTCGGGCATAGGTGTGGGTGATGACTTTAGGTTAGGTTTAAGTAGGTCTAAGTTCTACTTAGGTATACTTGGAAAACGCCGGGAGATACGGGAAGATTTCAATTAGATTACATCATGGTCAGACATAGATTCCGAAATCAGATACTGGATTGTAAGGCGTACCCAGGAGTAGATATAGACACAGATCACAATATAGTAGTGATGAAGAGTAGGCTGAAGTTCAAGACATTAGTCAGGAAGAATCAATACGCAAAGAAGTGCGATACGGAAGTACTAAGGAATGACGAGATACGTTCGAAGTGCTCTAACGCTATAGATACAGCAATAAGGAATAGCGCAGTAGGCAGTACAGTTGAAGAGGAATGGACATCTCTAAAACGGGGCCATCACAGAAGTTGGGAAGGAAACCAGAGGTACAAAGAAGGTAGCTGCGAAGAAACCATGGGTGGCAGAAGAAATACTTCAGTTGATTGATGAAAGGAGGAAGTACAAACATGTTCCGGGAAAATCAGGAATACAGAAATACAAGTCGCTGAGGAATGAAATAAATAGGAAGTGCAAGGAAGCTAAGACGAAATGGCTGCAGGAAATAATGTGAAGACATCGAAAAAGATATGATTGTCGGAAGGACAGACTCAGCATACAGGAAAGTCAAAACAACCTTTGGTGACATTAAAAGCAACGGTGGTAACATTAAGAGTGCAACGGGAATTCCACTGTTAAATGCAGAGGAGAGAGCAGATAGGTGGAAAGAATACATTGAAAGCCTCTATGAGGGTGAAGATTTGTCTGATGTGATAGAAGAAGAAACAGGAGTCGATTTTGAAGAGATAGGGGATCCAGTATTCGAATCGGAATTTAAAAGAGCTTTGGAGGACTTACGGTCAAATAAGGCAGAAGGGATAGGTAACATTCCATCAGAATTTCTAAAATCATTGGGGCAAGTGGCAACAAAACGACTATTCACGTTAGTGTGTAGAATATATGAGTCTGGCAACATACCATCTGACTTTCGGAAAAGCATCATCCACACAATTCCGAAGACGGCAAGAGCTGACAAGTGCGAGAATTATCGCACAATCAGCTTAGCAGCTCATGCATCGAAGCTGCTTACAAGAATAATGTACAGAAGAATGGAAAAGAAAATTGAGAATGCGATAGGTTACGATCAGTTTGGCTTCAGGAAAAGTAAAGGGACGAGAGAGGCAATTCTGACGTTATGGCTAATAATGGAAGCAAGGCTAAAGAAAAATCAAGACACTTTCATAGGATTTGTCGACCTGGAAAAAGCGTTCGACAATATAAAATGGTGCAAGCTGTTCGAGATTCTGAAAAAAGTAGGGGTAAGCTATAGGGAGAGACGGGTCATATACAATATGTACAACAACAAAGAGGGAATAATAAGAGTGGATGATCAAGAACGAAGTGCTCGTATTAAGAAGGGTGTAAGACAAGGCTGTAGCCTTTCGCCCCTACTCTTCAATCTGTACATCGAGGATGCAATGATGGAAACAAAAGTAAGGTTCAGCAGTGGAATTAAAACACAAGGTGAAAGGATATCAATGATACGAATCGCTGATGACATTGCTATCCTGAGTGAAAGTGAAGAAGAATTAAATGATATGCTGAACGGAATGAACAGTCTAATGAGTACACAGTATGGTTTGAGAGTAAATCGGAGAAAGACGAAGGTAATGAGAAGTAGTAGAAATGAGAACAGCGAGAAACTTAACAGCAGGATTGATGGTCACGAAGTCAATGAAGTTAAGGAATTCTGCTACCTAGGCAGTAAAATAACCAATGACGGACGGAGCAAGGAGGACATCAAAAGCAGACTCGCTATGGCAAAAAAAGGCATTTCTGGACAAGAGAAGTCTACTAATAGCAAATACCGGCCTTAATTTGAGGAAGAAATTTCTGAGAATGTACGTCTGGAGTACAGCATTGTATGGTAGTGAAACATGGACTGTAGGAAAACCGGAACAAAAGAGAATCGAAGCATTTGAGATGTGGTGCTATAGACGAATGTTGAAAATTAGGTGGACTGATAAGGTAAGGAATGAGGAGGTTCTACGCAGAATCGGAGAGGAAAGGAATATGTGGAAAACACTGATAAGGAGAAGGGACAGGATGATAGGACATCTGCTAAGACATGAGGGAATGACTTCCATGGTACTAGAGGGCAAAAACTGTAGAGGAAGACAGAGATTGGAATACGTCAAGCAAATAGTTGAGGACGTAGGTTGGAAGTGCTACTCTGAGATGAAGAGGTTAGCACAGGAAAGGAATTCGTGGCGGGCCGCATCAAACCAGTCAGTAGACTGATGACAAAAAAAAAAATTTTCAAGGGTCCTAGGGAACTGATGACCTCGGAAGTTAAGTCCCATAGTGCTCAGAGCCATTTGAACCATTTTTTTCAACTTCCACTCAGTTCCGACTTAAATGGCAGCAGTTGCAAAATGCTGAGGAACTACCTAAAACAACGTTGGAATGTTACTTAAGCAGACATGATCGAGAAACGTGACTATACTCAAGATACGGGAGTACAGAAATGTGATTCACTAGTGGCTGTAATCATTATAGGACTTCTCCATAGGATCCAAAGCAGGTATGTGGTTGAATGGAAATACTTGATTCCAAATTCCAGACAGCATTTCTACCGTAAGCGCAGCACTAGATATCTGAAACCCTAGTGTACATTTCTTATGACATCAGTTAGTACACGATCTACTGTTCGTGATCCTTCTTAATCAACAATCGCCTATAGCCCAGTCGATATATCGCTGAATCTCTTACATGCATCGAGACAGAATGCGTTACAAATACTGGAGTAGAACCTAATGGCGGCGGTGTGAGGGAGTTGCAAATACTGGTTTCATACCACGCTCCTTAGCCGAATCACATTCAAAATTTGGTATTTTTATTACAGGGTTGCACCGTCGGCGACGTGTAATCGCGCTGTTAGTCTGAAACTCGCACCATACACTCCAGTGATCACCATCTAGATTCAGTATTACGCGATTCTGTCTATGCGTGCTCGGCGTACAGCGCCAGAGGCCTGTGGCGGGAACGACTGACGTTCCCCATTAATGGCAGGAGCCGTCAGATTGGGATGCAGGAATGTAGTTGGCCGAATAGTGAACTAATACTTAGTATATGTTGAACTGCTTTCGTGATCGCGTGTGTTTTCGCTGGACCGTTACTGCCTTCCATGTAAATTGTACGGCTGGCTGCTGCTGCTGCTGCTGCTGCTGCTGCTGCTGCACATTTCGCACTCTAGTTGAGGGAACATGGGTTGTGGCGTGTGCATGCAGCAGTTCAAAGACAGGTGGAAGACACGTATACTGGTTCTCTAGACATGAGAAAAACCTTAGTTGACTTTGTAAATTATGGGGATGATATGGAATATGTTACATAGAAGACATCGGTATTCTCGAGTGTAAATATCAGCTTCCTCTATTTTTCTCGAGTTTCCATGTAGAGGTCTTCGCAGATTGGGTAAGTTTCTAGTTACAGCATGCTCCACTTCGCGAAGGTTTCGGGATTCTAGAGAAATAATTTCCAGTCTATATGTTTGGAATTATGTTGCGCTAGCGATCGGTAAGATACGGTTATGTGTTTCGTATTGAGAAGTATCGTAAAATGGTATGATATACTGCCAAACCATGCGAAATCACAGACGTTCTTGCAATCCCATAGTCTGGAGATCGGTGTAGAAAAGCAGGCACGTAAGAAGGTCGGGATCAGAAACAGTAATATCTTTATGTCGAGAGGAATCGACCTAGCCTTCGAACAACAGTATTGAGAGTGACTTCCGTCCACTGAGGGCGCTCTGGTCATAAGTTGGGAGTGGATAACCGCCCGACCTTGCGGGAAATATCTACTGCAGCGAGCTGTACGCCTACAGTGCATGTGCTCATGCTGTCTGTCTTCCCGATATATGTAAGAGTGTCTGGCGGCCGATAGATATTGGAGTGATGTATAAGGGGCGATCTGGTATGGTGCAGGATACGAATTGCATGTTTACTACATCTACACCGTACGTGGTGATATATTGCTGGGTTGGAGATTATTCAGGCTCCTGTCTTCAGTGGCAGAGCAGTTTGAATATGAGTCTTACCGTACTTGACGATCTGTAGGCCACTTTTCAAGGTTTAATTGTTGGTGGAATATGGTGATCTGTGCCAAATAGCTTTTTTCCGCTGAAAGTCTCGTCCACAGAAAGGAAAAAAAAGCGGACAGTGCTTCCACATCGGTGGTTCCAGTAATTCGGCGGATAAATTTAATAAGAGTCAATCATAATGCTCCATTTATCCACAGGATATGCTTTGTGCTGGAATGTAAGAGCATCTACAAATTTATTCAAACTAGATGGAGGCAAGGTATCTACGGGAAGTTCTGAGAAATAAAGTGTTCAAAGACAAGTTGAAGCAGACCAACCATCTCTGGCGGGGATGCCATCACTCATCCGCCACTGTTGCAACAGGACAACACCACACCTGTAGCTGTACGATAGCGAAAATTCCAGCCATTCTTCTCTTCTGCAAGACAGTGCTTCGAATTCTGTTTGTGTAACTGTTCTGATTTCCCCCGTCTGTACTTAGACAGTACTCTCCTTCCAAACAACAAGAATTCTTTTATGATTAACATTGTTTTCACCAGCATGCACAGACATGAAGGCTTTCAGCGGTCAGAACGTTTAACGTTTCTGAGACGTATATTAACAGCAGGACTAACATTTCACTGGGATGGGTCAGCCCGCTCGGTACGCGTGCACGGATGGACACAGCTCGCATCTCCCTTTAGGATCGCTGGGAACAATGCACCGTGTGCTAGTCTGGAGCAGATTTCTACGTGTGCTAGTCTGGAACAGATTTCTATAGCGCAACTTGTGACGTCAGTATCCACATCTATCGCGTCATCGACGGTAAACACATGTGCTGCCCAGAGACATCTTGTGTATGGGACTGGCGTGAGTGAGCCTTTGAGTTCTGTGACGTCAGTATAACATTCGAAGAAGTCTTAACTGTATGCTAGAAAACAGATGGGACTTTCACCTGCTTGCTGTAGGCAGCAGCGGCGTGAGAGCGATGGCACGCGCTGGCTTGCGTCCGGTGGAGGCTCGAGGTGGCGTCGACACACACGCGTCCTTGGAGCCTCTGATGTGTTGACGATAATTTAAAGTGTTTTCATGTGCAATGAGTGTTAGTACACTACATTTTTCCCTGTGTAAGCGTTGTGAGCATGTTAGCAGAGGGTTATATATCCATTATTTCAGTACTTCACGAATAGTTTGCAGGCTGTATGGCGTGACCCCAAGCATGTCAGAGCATGTGTTTTGTATCAGTGTAATAAGTAAACTATGTGAAATCTATCCCTAAATAAATTGCTGTAAAATGAACGAAGTTCACGCCTTCCTCTCTCCAGCAGCCCAGCACAGGCTGAGTCATTTTCCTGTCATTTTTCCACCTCAACCGCCATCTTGGATTACATCAGGGAAGGGACGACAGTGCCTTCTGGTGGCAGTACTGTGTACAAGGTCAGTTGGACTCTGGACCTCATGGCGAACACACGTGATGCTGGTACTGCTTCTAATTGCTTAAATAAAGACAGAAATTAAAGACTCATGTCTATCCTACCCAGCACACATTGAGTCCCTTTCCCACCAATTTTCCAAGAGGATAATGCGCCATCACGCAAAGAGTGGCATAGGGGGGCAGGGGACTCACTGGTGACCTATAGAAGCACATAATTCAATTACCTGACAAAATTCAAACTTTCCACCAGGGGGGCATGGCAGGGGGCGTTGCAATTTCCCGCCAAAAGCCGCCATCTTCGATAACGGTACTCGCGTCATCAGCTGACGTCACGGCCGCAGTCTTGAATGACGTTATGTGCTGTTGCCAAGTCCACATGCCTCCATCTTGGATGAAGTCATCGCATCCATCTTCAATACAGCTGGCAACATTGGAGAGTGGGGTGGTGCCCACTTTGCCCCACTACTAATGTTGTCTACTACCAAGGCATTGTATTGTGCTCTGTCAAATTCTTCATTTTTTATCGTATCTCTCATCTTCGTCTATGTTCTTTTCCATATCCATAAAATTGCCCTCAAGTACATCACCCTTGTATTGTTCCTCTGTATACTCCTATCTTCTGCTTTCCCTTCTTTCCTTAGAACTGGTTTTCCATCTGTACTCTTCATATTCATATAGGTAGCTCTCTTTTCTCCAAAAGTGTCTCTAATTTTCCTGTAGGCAGTATCTGTCCTACTACTACTGATACATGTCTACATTATTACATTTGTCCTTTAGCCATCCCTGGTTAGCTATTTTGCACTTCCTACCGATCTCATTTTGGAGACGTTTGTATTCCTTTTGCCCTGCTTCATTTACTGCTTTTTTTATATTTTCTCCTTTCATCAATTAAATTCAATCTCTTTTGTTACCCAACGATTTTTGCTAGCCCACGTCTTTTCACCTACTTGGCCCTCTGCCGCCTCCACTATTTCATCTCTCAAAGTTGCCCATTCTTCTTCTGCTGTATTTCTATCCCTGATCTTGTCAATCGTTCCCTAATGATCTCTCTGAAACTATCTACAACCTTTGGTTCTTTCAGTTTACCCAGGTCCGATCTCTATAAATTCCCACTTTTTTGCAGTTCTTCAGTTTTAATCTACAGTTCATAACCTATAAATTGTGGTCACAGTCCACATATGCCCCCTGGAAATGTCTTAAAATTTAAAATCTGGTTCCTAAATCTGTCTTACCATTATGTAATCTGTCTGAAACCTTCTAGTGTATCCAGGCCTCTTTCACATATACAGCCTCCTTTCGTGATTCTTAAACAAAGTGTTAGCTTTTATTAAGTTATGCTCTATGCAAAATTCTACAGGTGGCGTCCTTTCTATCTTTCTTTCTTTACCCCCAGTCCATATTGAATACTTTTCCTTCTCATCCTTTTTCCACTATCGAGCTCCAGTCCCCAATGACTGCTTAATTTTCATCTCCCTTATCTGTCCGAGTAATTTCTGTTGTTTCATCATATGAGGGTCTTTGAATAAGTAATTCCCCACGTTTTTTTCCTACTCCTGCATGACCCCTGTTTAATTCTGTATTTATAGCCAGGTATTCACCTGGCCAGAAGTTTTTTTTCGTCCTGCCACCGAATGTACTAATTCTCACTATATCTAACCTTAACCTATCCACTTCGCTTTTCAACTTTTCTAGCCTATCAGACCGATTAAGCACTCCGACACTCCACGCCCTAATCTGTAGAATCCCAGTTTTCTTTCTTTTGATGATGACGTCATCCTGAGTAGTCTTCGCCCAGAGATCCGAGTGGGGGACTATTTTGCCACTGGAATATTTTACCCAAGAGTCCGTCATTATTTAACCATACAGTAAAGCTGCTGGGCCCTGGCTGGTTCGTGTTATGCTTTGCATTAAACCTTGGTTGCTATTATGTGATTAGTCTCCTACAGTTATTGCGATTATGTTGTCATCCTCTCTCTCTGAGTGGCAGCAGCAGCAGCAGCGTGTATTGATATTCACACCCTTGTACTATCTTTGGCCTCATGCTTATAGTTTCCGGCTATCCCGTGCGCAGGCTCTCCAGCAGAGAGCTGAATTTAGATACCAAGCTCCAGCTGTATCATTCTGTTGTCCCACCTCACTAATGTATGGTTCCTCTGTGTGGGACACGATTAGTAAGTCCCGGATGCTGACGCTCCAGCGCCTACAGAATAAAGTTCTCAGATGGAGTCTTCACGCCCCTCTGCTCACCAGGATTGTCACTCTGCATGAGAAGACACATACGGCCCTTCTCAAAACGACCATTCGCCATAAGGCTCTACAGCTATACAGTAAATAGGACGCCCTCCGTGACACGCTCGCAGGACTACAAACCATCGGCCCCACAATTCCATGGCGCTGGCACCGACACCCCATTCCTCTCACCATCCTGGAGGACTCGGATTCGGGCTGTGACTGACGAAAGGCCACGTTTTTCTGTCCATTTCGTACAGTCACTATCGGTGGCCTGTTCTCGTCCAGCCACTTTTTTCCTTGACCATAGAGTTGGCGCATTACTGCTCTGTACTTTCACCGTCGGAGGGCTGTTATTTAGCTGTTGCATTGAGTGTCCTCTCACTTGTCCACCGAGACGGTAGGACCGAATCTGAACTGGTGACGCTTTGTATTAGTCAACTGCCACAGTGAAAAAAAAAGTGTGCGGGCAGTTGGTCGGTTGTCGTGGAGCAGCGAGGAAGTCTCTGTGGTGTGTGTCTGGCCGGGGCCGCTAGCAGCGTCCACGCGCGGTCAGTGTGAGGGGCTGTTCCCATTGCTACGAGGTCCCTGGCTCACCGATCCCAGACACGAAAGTTGAGCCTGTAACTACCAGCCATCCCTAACTGTTAACAATGTGTCGTTTGAATTTCGTTGTGGGCTATTGGGGCATTCCCGCGAGCAACAACATGTGTTTCTAAGTTTGCGAAATTCTAGCTGTGCTTCTGTAGAATTTAACTTGATTATTTTTGAAATGATGTGCACCAGCGGAATCTTCTGCCTTGTGGCCGTTAAAATTGTGATTTCCTACACTGGCCGCTGAAGTAAATTCAGGCAGTTTCCTTTCCTCGTTGTGTTGTGGCAGCTGAATGTGTAATTCGTTGAGTGCGTCGATACCTTCTGCGTTGTTCCGATGAACTTCCTGGTGTGTGCTGGTCGGGTGGAGCGGAAGTTATCCTGTCGCTTGGTCCGTTGACTGACTGTCGGTTGTGTTGCCGTCGGATTGAGAATTGTTGGGGCGACTGCCTGTCTCACCTAAGCGAGTGTTGGTATTTGATTTCCAGGCTGACCCTTGGAAACCTCTGAGCGCCGTTTCATGTGCTGCCTTTTCTTGTCCTCGTTTGTTTATGTATGGCTTTTAGCCAATTTTAAATTGAAGTTGTTTTGCCCTTACGGCGTGAGATTGTTTGGGCCTTCAGCCAAATTTAGAGAAATGTTGCAAGATGAGGTCTTCTGCCTTTTAAAATTCAAATTCTTGTATTGAGCCTTAAGTGACTGGCCTTCAGCTGGTTTTAAATTAAAGTTGTTTAGCCCTTGATGCGTGACATTGAATGGCTCATTTAGCCCGGAATTAAGCTCTAAAATTAATCTTTGGCTTGCTCTGTTTTTAATCTTTTCTTTACTCCTGTGATGTTTGTCAAATGAATAAAGTAGTATGTTCAAGTGCAACTGACAGCCAATCATTTCGGCCCCTTTCCACAAATAAAACTATCTGTCCTGTCCTGCGGGTATAGCAGGGGATATCAGCTGCATACCCTCGGGAAAAATTACGGCTGTAGTTTCCCCTTGCTTTCAGCCATTCGCATTACCAGCACAGTAAGGCCGTTTTGGTTAATGTTACAAGGCACCTGCCGCTACTGATAAAGCTGCTGTCCCTCTTCAGGAACCATTAATAAGCTAAAATTAGGGTAAATCGGAGTGCTAGCGGTCCTTGATATAGGAGTCTAGTGCGAGTCGTTTACGGTAAACGATATTGTGCAGTTTACACACACACACACACACACACACACACACACACACACACTTGTTTGTGCCATTCACCTTGCGAAATTGCTAGATACGGTGTTGTTATATTTGCTTGCTGTGTGCTGGTGTGTTCCTTGAGTGCACCGTGACTTCCTACCCAGTGACAGTACAAGCAGTAGGCCGTGACTGGACGCTGGAATTTACGAATGTAGAAACAAACATACGTGCTCATGGTGTATGGCGAGTGTAGGTAGCATGCAGTTCGTTCATGTACAGTGTATACGGCAAGATATCCCCATAGACGCAAACCATGTTGGCAGTCACTTATCAACGTCTTCAACCAGTTACGTGAATGTGGTGGTGCAGCTCCTAGACAACGCAACAAGTGACGACACAAGAGAAAGATATTAATATTCTCGTTGCTGTTGATCGACACTTTAGCTCCTTAGCTCCTGTGCAATCACACGAGGAAGTGGTATGAATCAGGCAGTGCCCTACTCAATCTCCATTGATAGGGTTACCATCCCTATCACATCTCTCTCTCCATCAAGTAATGCATGGAAACGGTTCGAGGATTTTGTTAACTTCTGTAAATGGGCATTACGACAGGATACTCCATATGTACCACATATTTCATTCAGTGATGAGACCATATTTACCAATCATGGCCAAGTAAACCGCCGAAACATACTATTGGTCTGTTGACAATCCCCATTGTCTTTGTCAGGCGGTACATCAGCGTTTGTGGACTGCATACATGTGGTGTGGGATAGTGAACAATCAGCTCGTATGCCTGTTTCTCGTAGACTGAATCCTGCTGAACAGCTACAAACAGCGTGGACTCCTAGCGCACCATTCTCCACAGGCTAGGAAGGACCTGTTGTACTAACATGATGGCTTTCCAGCCCATGGCGCACAAAGTACTACAGTCTCTCTTGACTAATTGTTTTCAAATCGCTGGACATAAAGGACCTGGCCGGTCCATTCTCCAGATTTGACGCCTGTAGACCTTTTTCTGTGGAGATACGCAATGACATATTACTGAGGCCTGCTAGGACATCTCCGGTGAAATGTTAGCATCCGTGCAGCAGTAATTCCATAGCAGACTGGAAGTGTACATTTCCACTGCCGGTGAACATTCTGTGCATAATCTGTGATGATCAGTTGTCTCGTTACTGGGCAGAATCGACATAACTAGTGGAAGCGCTTTTTCGTTACTGTGTACCATCACAGGTATTGTATCAGTGTTAGTGTGGGAGCTTTTCAAAACACACCTCGCACCAGACTTCTGACTCTCTAATTTACTCTACTTTTAGTTTACGTAAATACGCATCGTTACACTTAGAACGGTTTACATTTGCACAAAAAGTACACTTTATAAGTATTGTTATAAGCTGATGATTGGCTAAGAAGACATGCCCCTGACTACCAATCCACTCCATGGAAACCAAACAACAGTACCACTTTCCATTTCTGAAATACTCGTTCATGCAGTGCAAGTCTACGGTTACACACGCACACGCAGTCTTCTCACAAGTTGGTAACACGAAAATTACTCATTTTCTGCTAGACACTAGTCGAGGGAGGAATGACTTTGAAATGGATTTCGGCTAGAATACTGTGTTTCTCTTCACCTACATGAGCAGTGCACATGGTGGTAGTTATTTTAGATATCTTTCAGGTCGGTTATTCCTACGTATCTTACGGTAGCTATTGTTGCCCTTAGTTCAACACAACTTTTAGCCACCATAATGCTGTCGCTAAACGGCGCTGTAATTGGCTTGAGACCATTTAAACTCTTCTGACAAAGATCCATACTGTTTTCGTTACAGTTCATGCTGCCAGTAGCAGTAAAAAGTGTATCCAGCTTCCTAGTTGCTAACTACCAACCGAAGCATTTGTCAGTTGGTTTCATCTTCCTTCCTAATAGCTGAGGGCTATTTAGCGTGTTAGAGGAAGCCTTGTTGACGCTTTCCGCTACCGCAGGGGGGTGATTAGCTGCGGCTATCCGTCCCCGTTAAATTAATGTTCAAACTTCATGGTGCTTGATATTATCTGCGTCATCGATTGGGGCCACTGAGCAACCTACTTCCCAGGCTCCATATCAGTGCCGGCCACGGGGTTCCGGCCGCGTGTGCGGGCTGTCTCGGCGCTGCTCGGTCCTTCTCGGAAGTACTCGGTACCTCGCGACACGTCTCCTAGTAGTGAAGCGTGGCTCTGCTTCGATCGCCACAACACTCTCCGAGGTCGGCAGGATAGTGGTGACAGCACCGTTCACTATTTGTTCGTAGTTGAAGGACATTCACAGTCGCTGTGGCTGCTTGCACAAAAAGAGGAAGTCTAGACATTCGTCGTCACAAGCCTTTAAAAGTGAATGGGAATGACAGAAAAGAGGGATGAGAATTCTCAATACATATTATTCAGTTGCATAAGCGACGGGTACTGCAAATTTGCTATGAAACGATTTTATGCTATTGTGGAGAAAGTATTTAAAGATTTAATTGACAATGAAAGAGCAGAAAATTACAACGATTGAAAAGCGGGATTCGTTTTTATGAGTCTCAAGTAGCATTCTGCTAAATTTGCAGGCATGTGGCATGTGAAAAATTAGCGGTACAAATAGTAGAATTTCTGATGTCGCACGAATTATTCCAGTGTCAATTGCAACAGTTTTCGATGGAATTGAATATTAACAAAAAGTAAAATAGTCAAGTGGAACGTTTTTTCGATTTAAAACTTGTAGTTCTGGATTTATGAAGGAAAAAGGAGGGCAGAAACGAAAATTATAACATCTGAAATCGATACAGTGGAGTTGACAGGAGAACTACCATTGGTGACCCAGGCAGCATTTCAAGGTGAGAAACAAATTATTTCCGATTTGATGGGGATGTGTTTGAGAAGAAATTCGCGTTGTATAAGCGACACATTCTGATAAATGAAATCCAGTTTCCCAAGCCCACTGCCGTTAAAGAAAACGTAAGGTTTGAAGAATTTATTGTGGCCTTGAAAGAAGGACACGGACAGTCACCTGGACGTTTTCAGGACGTCACCAGCCTCATGCATATTTACGAGTCGTTTCAGAGACAATTCGTTGTTTCTGTTGAAAGCGCAAGGTAATTCCCGTTTTAATTACAAATCCTCCTACATTAAAATTGTACAGGTAACCCATGTAATTTTTCCACGCCTCCCTAATGAGGTTGCAAAAGTGCTATGATACTTTGATCGACATGCGTGTGTGAAAGGTATCTTTTCGATTATGAAATTAAATAAGCCAGAATTAAGTGGCAACCAGAGTGCGAATATCTCTGGAATTATCTCCATCTGTCCATATTCCCACTGTTTGTACCAACTGCTCGAGATCAGACAGTGTGGTGTGGCGGTAGGGGAAGTGTGCAGCGAGGCTGTGCGCTACGGCATTGGTCTCTGGCCACCGCCCACGAGCTGAACTCTCGGCCGTCCCTGCTCTGGATGAGTTACACAACATAGCACAAAGTGGCAATCTTTACAGAGAATCGGCTAAAATAGTCTCCTATTTCACAGAAAAGTGCAAGAGCAGATACCCCTGACAAGGGGAACTCCCCATCGCACCCTCATAAGATTTAGTGGTAAGAGGGCCCATCGAAAACTGAACACAGATCAGGCACGAAAACAGAAACAAGGTGCACTGAACTGTGGAAAAACAAGCAAAACAAACGGTGAACAGTACAAACTCACCAAATGCAACTTTGAGCGAAGAATCTCGATGGCTGTTGTGGTTAAGTGGTCACAGTGTAGGAATGCAAAGTGGGCGATCCGTGTTCGAAAATCTGCCGTGCTCTTCTTTTATTTTATTTTTTCGCTGTCCACTGTATTGAAATGTGTGTCTGTGTGTGTCGTGTTGTAACATCCGTTTGCAACAGCGAGGTGTAAGTAGGCGACGTGTAATGAAAGTGGATAAAATTTTTGGAAACATTATCAGCGGTCTTATATTAATACAATATTTAAAAAACACAGTCTTGATCGCAAATTTCTTTTAATCGGAGTGACCGGTTTCAATCCTTAAAGATCATCTTCAGCCTCTGAAATAACATACGTACAGATAGAGGGATCCTTACAGTATCGTATATACACTGAAATAATATGACAAACTACATATACCCAGAACGGCAGGTGGACTTCCATGGACCAGGCTGCGCCGACCCACGACGCTGAACTGACTGCTGAATGGATAGCACTAGTCCCATTTACGGTTCTGTGTATGACGTGCTAACCAATCAGAAGTAAAGTGTGTGCTATTGGTATAAAATGTATTACAGCAGTCTGTATTACTAGGATTTGTAGAAGAGTTATAGTTAAAATACATTGTAAAGTTGCTATGAAATAGCTATTCGTCAGAAAATATAAACTGTAGTACATAATTACCTTCAAATAAAATAGTCTAGGGTGCCCTCTGTTATCCGTTCCGTAACATACGTGCTGCTGGCAAAGTTATATGGAATAGCTGTCAGAGGTTACTACAGCAATAGAGAGAAGCTACTAGCAAATATTATCTATATAGACGTTGAGGGTTGCCGTAGAAACGGCGACCTATATCGATGCAACATTCTGGAAAGCTGGCACAGAGTACTGTAACGACAGCAAGACATTAAGGGTTGCTGTCAAGACAGGGTCCTCTATCGATGTGACACGTCAAAAATAAAAAAGAAATATAGTAGAAAATATAATAGTCATTAGAGATTATTCATAGTAATATGAATGGGAGAATAGCGACACATGGGGCGATAGTTAACAAGCAATGTTGCCTAATATGTAGGAGGGAAACATTGATACAAAGGGCATCCTAAGGTTTTACATATACAGGGCTCCGTTATATCTCGTGTTAAAGACGAAATGGATATAAATTCATATAATAGATAATATTATGTAAAGTACATGACGGTAGTATGTGTTCCCGAATGATCAGTTACCGTTGATGACCATTCAGCTTTCGTTAGACTGAAATGATAATTAAATGGACACCCTAGCTGCAAACAGGTGTTGCTATACTTCATGCAGGAACTTATCTCTTGCACGATCCCCGTGAGAGCCATGTTAAAATATGGCTTCCTGGTTCAAAAATGGCTCTGAGCACTATGGGACTCAACTGCTGTGGTCATAAGTCCCCTAGAACTTAGAACTACTTAAACCTAACTAACCTAAGGACAGCACACAACACCCAGCCATCAAGAGGCAGAGAAAATCCCTGACCCCGCCGGGAATCGAACCCGGGAACCCGGGCGTGGGAAGCGAGAACGCTACCGCACGACCACGAGATGCGGGCTGGCTTCCTGGCAATTGACCTTCTTGTGCGAACGCACACGCTATGCCCAAACTCTTACGGGAAATTGTAGATTAATCTGCCGCGAGTAATGAGTATGATGGGCAAACATCTATTAGGCGCACTACGAATGTAGTGGTGTGGACATGCTGGGAATGTGGGGTCTCACGGGGAGCGTGCAAGAGATAAGTCCCTGCAGGCGCACTATCCTCTGTGCCTCCGGTGGCTCAGAAGGATAGAGCGTCTGCCATGTAAGCAGGAGATCCCAGGTTCAAGTCCCGGTCGGGGCACACATTTTCAACATGTCCCCAGTGATGTATATTAACGCTTGTTTGCAGCTAGGGTGTCCATTTAATTATCATTTCATTATGTAAAGTAATGGTGATGAGGAAATAATCCATGCAGTATTAAAGGATATAAAATTCGTTAAAAGGAGACTGTTAGCGAAAACAGTTTTTGAAGAAAAAAAGGGGGGGGGGTCAGTGTTGGGAACAGGACATTAAGAAAACTAACATAACAGTAGTGTTAAATATGAAGGAACTATATCGTCATTAATCATAGAAAAATGCTAACGATAAAATTACGAGTCAGCCTATTTGTATAAAAAGAAGGTAAACTAAAACATAGACTGGAGAAAAAACGAAAGCAGCCAAAATTATAACAAGTCTATTTTTCCCTAAAATAAAGCTGCTCGTTCAATAAAGCTACAGGCTCGTTTTTAAGGACTGTGTAAATTTCTATTTCTTCTAGCGAATTTAATAAAGGTCCTTTAGGGGCAATGTGGAGAATTTTTAAATTATTTTGGATTGACTCTTCAGAGTGATTGCAGTCTTTTAAATGTTGGCCCAATAAAGATTTATCTTGACTAGTACCCGAGGTGTGTTACTTAAAACGAACGTAAAATTGCCAGCAGCACGTATTTTACGGAACGGATAACAGAGGGCACCCTAGACTATTTTATTTGAAGGTAATTATTTACAACAGTTTATATTTTCTGATGAACAGCTATTTCATAGCAACTTTACAATGTATTCTAACTATAACTCTTCTTCAAATCTTAGTAATACAGACTAATGTAATACATTTTATACCAATAGCACACACTTTACCTCTGATTGGTTAGCACTGATGTCATACACAGGACGGTGAGTGGGACTAGTGGTATTTAAGACCACTGCCTGCCTATCCATTCAGCAGTCAGTTCAGCGTCGTGGGTCGGCGCAGCCTGCTCCATGGAAGTCCACCTGCCGTTCTGGGTATATGTAGTTCGTAATTGTATTTCAGTGTATATACGATACTTTGAGGATCCCTCTATCGGTACGTGTGTTATTTCAGAGGCTGAAGATGATGTTTCATTGAAACAGGTCACTCCAATTACAATAAATTTGCGATCAAGACTGTGTTTTTTTAATTATTAAAATGAAAGTTGATTCTACACAAACTAATCTATTAACAGCCGAAAAGAAGCGGCCCTCGAATGGGAACCATAAGCATATGATGACAAGGCGACAAGTCGAATCCTCCACCGGAATACACGTGTGGTGTGTCACACACGGCATTAGTGGAAGTACATGAGTCATACGATACGACCCAATTTGTACGCTTGGTGAGTAACATACGCCTCCTTGACCGATTTAGATGTTCATATGAATTTGAAATTATGGAAACATAATAGTTTCTCACATAAGCTGCAACAAGTGAAATCAACTGTTTCACAATCTCACAGTTTCTCCGTGTTCCGTCAAAACATATGTTCTTAACGTTTTTGAAGTTGCCTTCCATTTTGGAAGTGTTTGCTCTATCATCATCAGTAAACACTTCCGGGCTAAGTTGCCCTCGGAAGATGTTCTCCGTAGTTGAGAACGAAACGTCAGGGAGAAGAAATTCTACAGATCGACCACGGCAACTTAGCCCGGAAGTGTTTACTGATGAAGACGCCGGCCGTGAAAGCCTACATCGAATGTTTACTCTATATTTCCTTTGTTGCAACACAGTTCACATCTCGCCTGCTCTCACTGTTAATCACATTTGTAACGCTAATGTATTATTACCAAATGACTTATATTCGGTAGCCAATGTATTATATGGCAACTGCAAAGACTACAGAGAGACCAAATATTTGAGTGACCGGACGGACAGTTCATAAAGCTGTGGAAACAATAATAATGGCAGGAGGGGAATCAGAACCAGGCTCACGGGCCTTGCAGTCCAACACCGTACCGCGTAATCACGACGCCGTCACTTCTTCGCCCACTGTTGCACTTGTTAAGCTTGGACCGTTCACCGTTTCTATTTTGCTTTCCTTTCTCATAGTTCAGTAGACCTTCTTCCTGTTTTCACGCTTGATCTGTGTTCAGTTTTTGCCAGGTTATCCACTGAGGCATCTTACCAGTAAATCTGAGCGGGTTGCGATAGGAAGGTTCCCTTGTGAGTATTAAGATTCCAGACAGGATAAAGGTGAAGGTGAAGCAGCAGAATCTATTACAATAATGTAATATAATGTATCGAACTGAGGCATGGGCACAATGGAAAAAGTGACAGCGCCTACACTACAAAACGTATGAGAAGATGATTATTTTTATAATATTTTGGTTACTACCACCCTTAATGATTTTATAATTTCGCTGGGCTTAATCATGACTTGAAAAAAAGCAAGCAAATGCAAAAGAAGAGAATTTTTTCTTGAGCTGGGAACATCTCTTGCAGAGAAAAATAAGGGACGACGACATTTAAACGTGCTTACTTTGACCAATGTTTGGCATGCCCCATTGGCAAGGAGTATTATAAATTCCTGGCTTTTGTAGGCCAAGGTCGACTTCGTCACTTTCCAGTAGCGCTCTTACTTTGGTAGTTGGGACAGGACACACATTTGATCTTGTGCTTACCGGGAATCATTTTGTCAGAAACACGTCCTGCATAGGGCACGTGGGTCACAATCGTCACCTCGCGTTGCTCTTCCTCTAGATTGTGTGGAGGAGTGGTTAGTTGGAGGTCCTTTTGAATCTGTTTGGCCATGTATCCAATGTTCCAGAACACTGATCGCAGATGCTCCATTTCTACTGCCAGTTTAACTGCTTCTGTAAACGTCTTCAGAACACCGCTCTTCTGCACTACATCTACATCATTACTCTGCAATTCACATTTAAGTGCTTGGCAGAGGGTTCATCGAACCACAATCATACTATCTCTCTACCATTCCACTCCCGAACAGCGTGCGGGAAAAACGAACACCTAAACCTTTCTGTTCGAGCTCTGATTTCTATTATTTTATTTTGATGATCATTCCTACCTATGTAGGTTGGGCTCAACAAAATATTTTCACATTCGGAAGAGAAAGTTGGTGACTGAAATTTCGTAAATAGATCTCGCCGCGACGGAAAACGTCTTTTCTTTAATGACTTCCATCCCAACTCGCGTATCATATCTGCCACACTCTCTCCCCTATTACGTGATAATACAAAACGAGCTGCCCTTTTTTGCACCCTTTGGATGTCCTCCGTCAATCCCACCTGGTAAGGATCCAACACCGCGCAGCAATGTTCTAACAGAGGACGAACGAGTGTATTGTAAGCTGTCTCTTTAGTGGACTTGTTGCATCTTCTAAGTGTCCTGCCAATGAAACGCAGCCTTTGGCTCGCCTTCCCCACAGTATTATCTATGTGGTCTTTCCAACTGAAGTTGTTCGTAATTTTTACACCCAGGTACTTAGTTGAATTGACAGCCTTGAGAATTGTACTATTTATCGAGTAATCGAATTCCAACGGATTTCTTTTGGAACTCGTGTGGATCACCTCACACTTTTCGTTATTTAGCGTCAACTGCCACCTGCCACACCATACAGCCATCTTTTCTAAATCGCTTTGCAACTGATACTGGTCTTTGGATGACCTTACTAGACGGTAAATTACAGCATCATCTGCGAACAACCTAAGAGAACTGCTCAGATTGTCACCCAGGTCATTTATATAGATCAGGAACAGCAGAGGTCCCTGGAAGCTTCCCTGGGGAACACCTGATATCACTTCAGTTTTACTCGATGATTTGACATCTATCACTACGAACTGCGACCTTCCTGACAGGAAATCACGAATCCATTCGCACAACTGAGACGATACCCCGTAGGCCCGCAGCTTGATTAGAAGTCGCTTGTGAGGAACGGTGTCAAAAGCTTTCCGGAAATCTAGAAACACGGAATCAACTTGAGATCCCCTGTCGATAGCGGCCATTACTTCGTGCGAATCAAGAGCAAGCTGCGTTGCACAAGAACGATGTTTTCTGAAACCATGCTGATTACGTATCAATAGATCGTTCCCTTCGAGGTGATTCATAATGTTTGAATACAGTATATGCTCCAAAACCCTACTGCAAACTTGCCCGTATCAAGCGATTTGAGTTGCTTTGCAACCACTAAGGTATCTACTTCTAAGAAACTCATGCTAGCAGCTGTTCGTGTTTCAAATTCTGGAATATTCCATTCGTTTTCCCTGGTGAAGGAATTTCGGAAAACTGCGTTCAATAACTCCGCTTTAGCGGCACTGTCGTCGGTAACAGTACCATCGGCACTGCGCAGCGAAGGTATTGACTGCGTCTTGCCGCTTGTGTACTCTACATACGACCAGAATTTCTTCGGATTTTCTACCAAATTTCGAGACAATGTTTCGTTGTGGAACCTATTAAAGGCATCTCGCATTGAAGTCTGTGCCAAATTCCGCGCGTCTGTAAATTTTAGCCAATCTTCGGGATTTCGCGTTCTTCTGTACTTCGCATGCTTTTTCCGTTGCCTCTGCAACAGCGTTCGGATCTGTTTTGTGTACCATGGGGGATCTTTTACCAGTTTATGAGGTATGAATCTCTCAATTGCTGTTGCTACTATATCTTTGAATTTGAGCCACATCTCGTCTACATTTGCATAGTCAGTTCGGAAGGAATGGAGATTGTCTCTTAGGAAGGCTTCTACTGACACTTCATCCGCTTTTTTAAATAAAATTGTTTTGCGTTTGTTTCTGGTGGATTTGGAAGAAACGGTATTGAGCCTAGCTACAACGACCTTGTGATCACTAATCCCTGTATGTCATGATGCTCTCTATTAGGTCTGGATTGTTTGTGGCTAAGAGGTCAAGTGTGTTTTCGCAACAATTCGCGTGGGTTCGAGGACTAACTGCTCGAAATAATTTTCGGAGAAAGCATTTAGGACAATCTCGGAAGATGTTTTCGGCCTACCACCGGATTTGAACAAGTATTTTTGCCAACATATCGAGGGAAGGTTGAAGTTCCCACCAACTATAAGCGTATGAGTGGGGTATTTATTTGCTACGAGACTCAAATTTTCTCTGAACTGTTCAGCAACTATATCATCGGAGTCTGGGGGTCGATAGAAGGAGCCAATAATTAATTTAGTTCGGCTGTTAAGTATAACCTCCACCCATACCAATTCGCACAGAGTATCTACTTCGACTTCACTGCAAGATAAACCACTACCTGCAGACACAAACACTCCACCACCAAATCTGCCTAATCGCTGGGTAGTGTTAGCCACTGGGCTGCAGGTTTAAACAAACGTGTGTAGCTTTGTGATACATACTGTGGCCAAATGAACCATCTTGTCTCATTTCAACAAGTACAACCAGAAACGGCAACTGGCCGTCATTTTCCTGCTGGAAGGCGAACTCACACTGAGGTGACAAGTCACGGGTTATCTTCAAATATCGTGTGGGACCTCCTGTAGCCGGACGCAGTGCAGCGACTCGCTGTGGCACGGACTCACGAGTCGCTGGAAGTCGCTTTCATAACTACTGAGCCGTGGTGGCTCTGTAACCGTCCGTGACTGCACGTGCTGCCGGTGCAGGTCTTTTGTGCACCAACTGACCTCTCGCTTACGTCTCATAAATGTTCGATGGGATACATGTCGGGTGACGTATCATTCACTCAAATTGTCCAGCATGCTTTTCAAATCAGTCAAGAACTGTGGCCCGATAAGATGATGTATTGTCAATCATAAAAATTACATTGGAGACACGAAGTCCACGAATGGCTGCAAATTGACCGGAGGACCACGTCCATTCCATGTAAAAGCAGCCCACACAATTTTGGAGCCGACACCAGATTGTACAGTGGCTTCTTGACAGCCTGGTTCCATGGCTTCGTGGAGTCTCTGCCACATTCTAACGCAAACATCAGCTCTTATCATCTTAAATCTGGACTCGTATCGGCAGAAGACGGTCGCCACGTGCGTCTAGGATCCAGCGAGCCCAGGGGCGGCGCTGCAGGCGGCGTCGCGCTGTCGGCAGAGGCCCTCGCGTCGCTCGTCTGCTGCCGTGGCCCACTGACGTCGGGTTTCGCCGCACTGTCCTGACGGACATTGGTTTCCGCTGTTATTTCACGCAGTGTTACTTGTCTGTTAGCAGCGACAACTCCACGCAAACGCTGCTGCTCTCGGTCGTTTTTTGGCCGCGGCGTTGTCGGTGACGAGAAGTAATGCCTGAAATCTGGAATTCTCACCACACTGTTGATCTCGGAATGGTGAATTCCCTAACGACTTCTGAAATGGAATACCCCATGCGTGTAGTCTATTACTTCCCGTCGTGCAACCAAAATCACGCTGGAGACGTTTTCGCGTGAATCACGCTGTCTGCTAATGAGAGCTAAGCCAACGTACTGACCTTTTTACCTTGTGTATGCGATACTACCGCCATCTGTATCTGTGCATATCGCTATCCTACTTTTTTTTTCAGCTCAGTGTTAAATCTGAGTGCGGATGTTCCGGAAACTCATTCATCTTATCCCTAACATGAGTAAGATCACAAAGATATCATGCAGTACCTGAAAAGCGTGTCGTATTGTATCTAGCTGTCTCTAATGCCTTCTCTAAAATCTCTCCTGCAACATATTGGTAAGCACTGGAGAAACAGCTTCCCATTATTCCGTCTGCTCTGAACATCGGCCCCCATACACAAAGTAAGTTGAGGTCAGTATATGCCTGAACAGGTGCAGTGGAGCACCGTAAAATTTCCCTTCGGACCTGTTTGAAGATGGGCGTTACATTGTATTAAATGTGCATGTTGTTATTCCGTAGGCCTTAAGAAAAGGAGTACCATAAACTATTCCTGATTTTAAAAAAAACTGTGGTTCGCCAGATGCTTAGAAAATGAGACAGTATATCATACTGACATTGATCGCTATTGAC
Source organism: Schistocerca americana (assembly GCF_021461395.2). NCBI lineage: Eukaryota > Metazoa > Arthropoda > Insecta > Orthoptera > Acrididae > Schistocerca > Schistocerca americana. The sequence goes on along the minus strand of NC_060122.1, from coordinate 25,368,029 downwards.
GAAATTACTTCGAGATTACTGCAGTAGACGAGAGAGAGAGACACACACACTATTGTTGTTTTTGTTATTGTGGTCTTCTGTGCAAAAAATGGTTCGATGCATCTCTCCATGCTACTCTAACCTGCGCAAGACTTTACATGTCCAGGTAACTACTGCAACCTACATCCTTCTGAATCTGCTTACTGTATTCATCTCTTGGTCTCGCTGTACGATTTTTACCGCTCTGCCTCCCCCCCCCCCCCCCCCGCTTCCCTCCAATACTGAAATGGTGACCCCTTGATTCCTCAGAATGTGCCCTGCCAACCGATCTCGTCTTCTAGTCAGGTTGTACAACAAATCTCTCTTCTCCCCAATTCTATTCATACATTCTATACACTCAACCTCACCTTAAATCCGGTGTCAGTCATTGCACTTCTGAATAGAATATGGGAAAAATGAATTATGTGCTAAATCCTTACATACTCTTAGACAAAAGACGTCGCATCACAAACGAATAGGCTGGAAATCGATAGGTGTAGTGTACATCTTCAGAGAAACATATGATCACCGTTTCAGGAAAATTGCATGATTTGTTCAAGAGAAGGAACTTTGCAAACTGAGGAAGTCAGTAAGACATTGGTCTGCATTCTGCCCTTACGCAAGCAGTTATTCCGCTTCGGACTGATTCATAGTAGTTGGGTGTCCTCCTGAGGGATATAGAGGCAAATTCTGTCCTGTCGTAGCGTCACATCGTCAAAATCCAGGCCTGGTTGGAGTGCTGTGTTCTATGCTACGCCCCAAGCGTTCTCCACTGAGGAGACCTCGCTGGCGAATGTACGGTTTGACAAGCACGAAGATCAGCACTAGAAACTCTCGCCACGTGCTGGCGGACATTGTCTTCCTGAAAAGTAAGCCGAAGAGGGCTTGCTAGGTTGTGGAACAGAGACGGGAGTAAAATATCGTTAATGTACCGCCACGCTGTAAGGGTGCAGCGGATGACAAGCGATGGGAAACCAAAGGGCTTCTGTTAGGAAATGGAACGGCACCCCAGACCCTTCCGGTTGTCTGGCGGTCAGGTTGGAGTCCCACCGCCATCCGGGGCGTCTCCAGACACGACTTCGGGTCTCAGGTCGAAGCGAAACTCCTCACCGGAGACAATATTGCTAAACTGCTCAACTCAGTGAGATTACAGGTCGAAGTCGTACTAATTTTAGTGTTATTCTAATGTCCTATACGCATGTTGTACAGTGGAGCAGTGTTTGTATACTGATGAAGCAAAACATTATGGCCACCTGTTGAATTGCTTGTCTGTCCGTCTTTGGAACAACCTACGTAACTGATTCTGCGTAAAGTTCCGCAAATTATTTGGTAGGTTTGTGGAGGTATGTGGCATTGGATGTCATGCAATTCGCGTATATGACGACCAGCTGATTTGAGTACGAGGTGATGGGGCCCGATAGCGACCCGGATGGGTTCCAAGGGATTTACATCAGGCGAATTTGGTCGCCGAGTTATCAACGTGAGTTCACTATAATGCTCATCAAACCGCTGTAGTGCGGTTCTGCTCCCACACACGGGCAACTATGCTGCCGAGACATGATATCGCCATCGGGAAGCCATCAAGAATAAAGGGATGCAGGTGGTTCGCAGTTTACTTCGATTAATACCACAGGTCCCACGCAAGTGCGGAGAACGTTTCCCGTAGCATTGTCCCACCAGCCTGCGCCAGCGGCGCGCTGCACGTTTCGAGCCGCCCTCCACCTCGCTGGCGGCATTTGTGGAGACCACCATGGACCTAGTGTAGCAGAAATGTAATTCACCTGGTGAGCCGACACGTTTCCATTGATCGACGGTCGAATCCCTACAGCCGGTGTGCTCACTGCAATCGCAACTGAAGATGTCGTTTGGTCAACATGTGAACACTCTGAGGTGGTCTGCTGCGGAGCTCCACGTTCATGTGTACTCCGAAACACTTGTGCGTGCACCAGCATTGTGCTCTTCCAGCAGAGATGAAACAGATCGCGCCATCTGTCCTACTTTACGGAGGAGACAAGCCTCCTGACCCCACGTTCAGTGAAGAGCAGTGGGCATGGAATCACTTAGCGCCTGGTGCTGGTTCCACTGTCCTCCTACCGCTTTCCCCAGATGCTCACGGCAGTAGCACGTGAACATTCGACCAGCTTAGCCGTTTCTCAGATAATCGTTCGCAGACGCTGCCTAATAATCATCATCCCTTTGCAAAGTTGCTTACCTCGATGGATTTTCCCATTTGCAGCCCATATCTTCGTAAGGGTGATCCCCCGTCCGTGTCAGCTCCACTTCTTTTTCGCCGCTTCACTTGCCCACAACGTCAACATACGGAATCCGACGTCGCGGTGGCAGTGGTAATAACGTTCTGGTTATGTATGTAGGGATGTTACTGTAAGAAATTTCGAAATTATAGTGTTGAATTGTTATTGGGTATTAAGTTACAATACCTCATTACACAACATTTAAAATGCGTTGCAAACCCCGTGCGCATGTCTCAACCTCGCTGCACACGATTTTCTTTATCTCTCATATTTAAAGGTATGTGATTCGACCAGTAGGCAGGTAATGGGTGTCCAGTAGTAGATGTCCGGATACTTCTCACTGCATAGTTTCTGCAGAATACACATTGCTAAGAGTGTCGCAGACTGGCTCCAGTAAATTTTGTTGTTAGCCTGGTGGCCAGTGGGAAGAAAGAAGACGTAAGCGTTGCTTCTCACAGAGATTTAACTGACGATGGGTACTTTTGCGGAAGACGTGCCCCTCGCGATAACGGCGTACTGCGTCTTGTGGCGGGGGGCGATGCGCGATGGCAGTGGCTGGCAGCTGGGACGTGCCTCTGGTCAGTGTGGATCTTTTCTACACTTCAGCTCTGACAGAGGCGAGGGCAAAGGCGGCAGTGGCAGCCAGCTGACGGCCAGGCGGTGGCTCGCCTCTCGTGGTGTGGCCGGCACCACAAGTAGTGTCCACTTGTGGTGCGGGGCAGAGATTTTTTTCTTTCTCTGTTCCAACACACACACACCATGTTTGTACACATCCAGCCGTTGTTGTGTATAGATTTCACAGACTGCATTAGGCTGTCAATTGTTTATCTGTGGGATATCATGGAATTTGTTTAAATAATGCACTGTGGTGAGTGTTGAACATTTCAAATCTCGTATTTACGTTTGTCTTTGTATGGCGATCTCGAAACGTGGGGGCTTTTGGAATACTGGGCGAAAATCGAAGGCGGTCATATGTTGGAATGCTTATAGAAATACCACAGTTCACAATACTTCGATGGAAACGGCAAAGAAAGAAATAAGACTGAACTGCTTAAAAGGTTTACGCAAATATCAGTTGTGGGCAGGTAGGTAAGGAATGGAGATGGAATGAGAGAGAGAATGTGCTACGAGAAATAAGTCTTATGGTTAGTGACACCTTGGGAGTGGCGGTTTTTTCTAGTAGTGCTGGGACAACTTCTTTTCGTTTTTGGTAATCACTTAAATTGGCTAATAAATAATATGTAATAACTATAGTGTTTGCCTCCCGCCGGAGGTTCGCGTCCACCCTCGTGTGTGTGTGTGTGTGTGTGTGTGTGTGTGTGTGTGTGTGTGTGTGTGTGTGTGTGTTTGTGTTGTTCTTAGCATAAGTTAGATTAAGTAGTGTGTAAGTCTAGGGACAGATGACGTCATAAGTTTGGTCCCTTAGGAATTTTATCGCACAAAACATTTGTCTTTAACGAAAGTGATGGGTCATAATTTTTAAGTCACTCAGTTACCAAATCGGCGTTCATCCAATGGGCAGGCTCTTATGTGTCTTGCCACTTTCGTCACACAACTATCACAGTACGAGAGGTATGAGGTCACGATGTTGATCCTTAACCTTGGAAGCAGGGCTTTTGATCTGACCCTGGAAATATTGGAGAACGGTGGGCCCATTACTCTGAAACCCACACTGGTTTACTGGTGCAGTTGCATCGATGACGAGAATTCAGATGGGAAGCCAGTTCTAAGCAAGCAAGGAAAATCATAAAGCTGGAAGGGGTGCAAAATGGAAGTGAAGACATCAGAAATGAAAGTAAATGGCGAGTCAGTGGAAGATACGATACTGCCAGATGAAAGTGAGAGTTGTGAAAGACATGAGTGAATGTGAGATACTGAGTAGACGGTATTGACAATGTTGACTGGACTACACTCCTTGAAATTTTGAAGGAAGTGGGGATAGAATGCAGGAAAGGTTCTGTAGAACTTGTATGGAAACCAGACTAAACTGTAATAGTTGAAGACGGTGAAAAGAAAGCTGCAGTTGAAAAAGGAGTGAGAAAATGTTGTACCTTATCGACAACGTCGGTCTGTACATTGAGCACACGGTAAGAGTAACGAGAGAAATTTGGAAAGGGGATTAAAGAAAAACGGAAATGCGATGAACAGTTAAAAGGAATGGACAGTGTCCTGAAAAGCGATTTATGTGAATATCGTCAAAAGTGAAGGGTAGTGGAATTAAATGAGGGTCTGCAGTGGGAATCAAGATAGCGAAGTGGCAGTGAAAGCTGTAGCCGAGTTTAGCTATGGTCAGTAATGGCCGTAACTGAGAGGATGTAAAGTGGAGAATGGCTTTAGCTAGAAAAACATTTGTAAAAAAAAAGCTATCTCTTAAGAGATTATACCAATTAAAGTGCAAGTAAGTCTTTTCTGAAGTTAGATCTGGAGGGCAGAATTGTATGGGTGTGAAGCTTGCACGATAAGCAATAACAAGAAGAGAGCAGCTTTTAAAATGTGGTGCTATAGAGCAATACTGAAGATATGATTGGTAGGTTACATAAACAAATAATGAGATGGTACTGAATCGAACTGGGGAAAACATTGTGGCACAACTTAACTATAGCGAGGGTTCGGTCGGCGGGACACATCGCTGGGCACGGAGGTACCGTCAGTTTGGTAACGGAGGGGTCTGTGGGGTGGTGGCCAACCGTAGAGCCTGGCCGAGACTTGAGTATACGGCGGATCTGGGCTGCGGTGAAGGGGATTGCACAGGATGTCCTAGCACGGGCAGGGGCATCGAATCAGTCTTTGGGCTGAAGGAAATGGTAAAACTATGACTTGCGAACACTGACGCTTCACAAGTACGATGTGTTACAGATACATGACCTCCGTAAGAAGTAATTTTAATTCTGTGTTACTAGTTCGGGCTGGGGTAGTTGCCCTTGCGGGAACACGCTGTCTTAATGACAGGTACGTGGGCGCAGTGAGAAGACGAGCAGGTGTCGGTGTGCGCAGAGAATTTGCTTCAGCGATCGACGGTGGCAGTTGTGATCCTTGGGTGTGTTGTCTCGGTGTTTCCGGCGCTGTTGACCGTCTGCTGGAAGGCCGTGCGCAGAGCAGAGGCCGGCCGCCGCCGCCGCCGCCTCCAGGACGAGTCTCCGCTGGAGCTGCGCCGCCTGCCCTGCGACCTGCCCGTCCAGCAGCCGCACACCGACTGCCAGCCGCTGCCGGGGCGCTCTCCGCCGGTGCCGTTCTCGCCGCAGCGCCACCTCGGAGAGGCGCGTGCGCGGCAGCGCGGCCGCGGCTGCAGCTCGCAGTGGCGCCGCAACACACACGTCCTAGGTGAGCCACCGGCCACTTGCTGTTCAGTCTGCTGTTGTCGTTGACCGGGGCAGGCTGCGGGGTGTCGGCAGGGTACCTATTCTCTATCTTACCGCCATTGTGCCGATCGTTTCGGTACTCAAGACCACCGAACGGTCTAGTACTCGAATTAGAGCCCGTGCATTACTCAGTATGCGTTTCGGTAGCGATATCGTTGGCGTCTAGAGAACCCAAGCGCTGTTGTCGGTTCGTGTCGCTCAATGCAATCAAAAGCAAGCGGCCGCAGATCATCGGATACGCACTGCAGCGCACGCAGCGCCACGAACACAAAGCGGCTAACGGATGACACAGGCGTGCTGTTCTTCCAAGTACAGAAAATTGCGTATACGTTGCCATAAGGCATGACGCCGCATTCCATCGAGCTGACGTGCCCGCTTTCATCTCTCTTGCCTCCTCCTCATCAGTATCAGGCGCAGTATATCCATTTCCATGATTCCCAGCTGAAATGCATAGAAATTTTTACAGTTTCCCTGACCGCATGTTTCTATGCATGCATAATAACGATAGCGTATTTGACTGCATTGTGTAGATTGTTGTAAACGCCGCGTTATGTCATCTTATTCTCATTCACACTGATGTCGTGTTTTTGATTTTACGTTTCGGAAAATGAGTTAAAAATAGTATGTGGTACGACATTGTACTAATACATCTACAAAAACACCCGAAACATTGATTCTGAGAGTTTCAAAGAATAAGAAGATAAACAGAATGTGGTTATAACTCCCTCCTAGACATCCAAATGATTAAGTAGCCCATTTCCCTATACGATACGTCAACGATTTGGGTCTTAAAAACAAAATGGAAAAAACGCATTTTCGAGAGCTCCTGCAGTTCGTTGAAGTTGATAACATGCATCTCTTGAACGAAAACGTTTCGTATATGGTGCTACAGTCCAAAAATATTACTGCGGAGATCTTCCACCTCTGTCTACTGTTGTTACGGATTCGATGGCAGATAAACACTCGTGGCAAGCAAGATTATGAAGATCACTGCCGCTACTTACATTCCCAGTAATTTACGTTGTGTTCTTACATTCCTGTCTAACCGCAACTCGGAAATCGCTACATATTCGGAAAAAATGGTCAAGTATTTCTGACAAGTAAAAATATAAACGTCACTGTCGGTTGTTTGACTCGCAGCAATTTCATATTTGGTTTTCTAAACACACACAAATCACGAAATTATTACTGAGGAAGTGCGCTCTTACATGTAAGTAAAAACGAATATTTCAGAAAAATCATAACTTACACGAACAACAATGTCTCAGATCGTGTTGCATCTATGAGGAGGAATTTTACTTTTTTTTTCCCATCCTTGCGCGAACCCGTATCCTTTCATAAGACACTCCCGCGCACTAACCACTTAACCACAGCAAACGACAGGAACACAGCGCTCAGTTCTCATACCATTCTGTAGAGGAATGTAGGCTGACTACGTTGCCAAACGGTGCTGCGTGAGTCATAAATGCGTGATGATTTGCAAGGTTTCCAATATCAGACTTCACCTAATTGCTTTCCATAATAATAATAATAATAATAACTAAACCATTTGAGGGGAAAAAGTACACAGTCACTAGTAACGTCAGTTCACACTCATTTAATATAAGTAAGCAGAGGCGATGTCTTGATATTTAATGATCTTTAAACTCTTATTTGCTTAAAAATAACACATTTTGATAGAATATTGACCGAAAACGTTTTTTTTTTTTTTATGTAATCATTCACAGTAACAACCTAACCATATTTCTAACAAAGGAAAATAGTCTATTATGAACTCGCTTTCCAACTGGATGCGTCTTCTGGTGATTCTTTAGTAACACAATCACTAAATCCAAAGCTAAAACCGCTAAATATGTTTAAAATAACAAATTATAGGTGTACATAAACCACAGCTCACCGATCGATAGGGCCACATCGAAATCCAATACCTCTCGGTACAATTGTCGTAAAATCAGTGGGAGAACCGTTCGGTAACAGGTCTCAGGAGCTTCCTGAACAGGATACTTCGATAAAGAACCGAAAATGACATCACTACCGAGACCAACCTACTACACCGATCGATATGAACGATACAGAATAGGGCCCCAGGCGGCAGGGCCGTGTTAACTGACACCAAACGGTTCGGAAAGACTCGCACTGCAGTAATGCGATATACGATACAATACGCGATAGGACACGAGATGCGATGCAGAAACAAAGCCCATTGATGGAGCGTATATGAACGTAGTCGAAGCGACCTAGCTGGTCCACACTGGGATGACAGCGAAGCAACATTTTTGTCGTACCGCCACAGTTGGGGAGGAAAATTTCAAACCACCTGATGTGCCTCGAAAATAATTGCTTTATGTAACTGAAAAATCCGTCTGTGTTTAGTCCCTCAGTAAATCTTTTACTAGGTGCGTAAACAATTAAAAACCGTGATTCTCACGTTCGGATGTGTTTTCTGCTACGCAGTCTCTAATTCGAGTCAAAGCAAATTACTTGACAAACGTTTTTTCGACTTAGTCTTACAGCACAGCTTAGCAACAAAATGGTTTTCTTTTCGCTGTTGCCCATAGTGATTGTGTTACTTGGACACTGAGTAAACCATCACGCTTATTTTTAAAAGTCTGCAGCGGAAAACGTGCTCGCTGCCCAGTTCACGTTTGGTGCATTGTATGTCACACGCTACAAGGAATGCTAAAACTGTTTCCACTCATCGTTAAAAAACTTACACACATTGTACGTCGCTAAAAAAGTCAGTACTGACGGTTCACATGCGAAGCTATTAGCGTCTGAAGTGCGGGGGTTTCTGATGCTGCTTTTCTGTTTTTGTTTTTTTTTTGCGTTTTTTCGCCTATTGTTGATGTGACATGATACTTCCTTCCCACACGTGTCGTTTCAAGCTGCAAAGACAGTCATCTCTGCTTTCATTCAGCGCTGCGTGTGGCCCATATGCCATTGATGGAGGATGACTGTTCGAAGACCATACTACTTCAAGTCTCACAATACTTCTTACAAATATGCCTTCCGCTGAAACATATTCTGCCTTAAAGCATTTCTAACACGCATCTTGTGGTGGCCATTTTCGCAGCAGCTGTATACAAATTGCGGTTATTTCAAAGAAAATGCATCTTTTGCGTGCTGCACATCGAAATTTTTATTTTTATTTATGCACCCAGACGCGCTTCGCCTTCTTTAGAGTGCATCTTCAGTGGGTGTCCTGAAATATTACATGATTTGGCCATTTTTGCACATAGGTTATGGTTTCACATCTAGGTTACAGATTTAAAAACAGTTCCTTAACGTACTTTTTATGAAATGGAAAGGTACTTAGACGTAGCTTCTACTTCATTGCATCTAACCAAACTGATTTTTCTCATCTGGCAACTGGTGGATATCTTACAGTTCACTTTGAGTTCACTGTTTACGCTACACATCACTGTAAATACCATCTTTTTAATACAGAGTTTCATTTTTCATTTGTTTTTCTAAGTGTTACGAACATTCTCAAATTGTTTTGTGACTCTGAGTGTGTGTGTGTGTGTGTGTGTGTGTGTGTGTGTGTGTGTGTGTGTATTAGACAGAGACTGAGTTTTTAATAAAATAAAAAATATTTATTTTTTATTCATTTACTTATTCTTATAATAATAATAATAATAATAATAATAATAATTATTATTATTATTATTATTATTATTATTATTATTATTATTATTATATTTTCCTGTATATATTTATGAGAGGAATCAGATGTGTAATAATTTGTTGGGATTTCTGTCTATTATATGATCAATCAGTCTAAACAGTGAGTTGTTAGTCATATTTACTTGGGCATTTAGTAGTTGTTTCTTTTCAACCTTTGTTTTGTAGATATGATAATTTTCCTGTAATGTTACGAGATGTCTTTCATTATTTATTGTAATTATTTTCATATCATTTTCTCTTGTAGTAGGCTTGTGGTTATTTTCTCTCAAATATTCTGCAAAAGTTGAGTGGCTCGTTCCATATTTCCATGCTCTGATATGTTTTTTGTACTGGGTGTCAAATGTTCTCCTGGTTTGTGCTATATGCCTTCCATCAACATGTGTTGCACTGTAGTTGGTATATTCCTGCTTTTTCGTAGATATCTATGTTGTTTGTTACTTTTGGAATGTACCTTTGGATTTAATTGTCTGTTTTGAATACTATGTTTATTCCTTGACTTCTGAAAATGCTCATTATGGCAGTCAGTTCAGATGTAAACTAATACCGCGATACAACAAATAGTAGAACACACGTTATTAGAAATGAGAGTCCATAACGCTACATTTAACTTCGTTACAATAAGTGACATTTCACAAGTCTTATCGCACCCATTAAATGTCAAGAGGATTTTTTGCTCGTGTTCTGAATTTGAACACACTGTTACCCAAACAAAACTTGCGTGCCTGATCGAGAATCGACTAGGCAAGATATGCAAAACATCGAAGTATTCACCAGTACTCATGTACAAGATAGAATGTCCGAAACTGGAAGTAAATGACAATACGTTCATCACTGCTCTGGGAAACCCATGTTTCTTATGTCGCCCCTGACAAGTAACTGCGAAAGATACGAAGTAAAGTGCGACGCACAAGTGTGAAACGCCATGAAGTAAAGTTGTGGTGATGGACGGGGAGTAGAACTCAGTACCTATATGAATTGTTAACTAAGCACAGCCAGTCAGACATTAAATATGTTCAGGAATAGCGTGATATTGGAACGACGATAAAAATGAGTTTTGCCTGGCAGGGATTCGTACCAGGCACCTTTCGCTATCGTTTTATTGCTGCAAATAGTATAAATAGACATGAAATATGAGTTGTTTCTTCACGAGCAGCGAGATGTGCGCATCTTCCCACAGGTTACGCAACGGACAGCTCTCTGTGCTGCCTGTGATTCCATCCCCTCGCATATCGTCGTTGATAAGCCCACACGAAGATGTGTTAACTACCAGATTCACTTTCACTAGTAGTCAGTATCGCGCCTATATTTTCAAAATATCAATCACTTAAATTTAAAATGAAAAATAGAGGTCCTATGAGCTAACGTGACAATTGGTTCGTGAACTAAAATAACATTACTAGTGTAATAAAGGTCACTAGAGACGGAGGTTCTGCAAGCAGCGACTTCCGCCTCTGACAGCCAAAAATTATCCAACTCTTTTCCAGTCTGTAGCGAATGCACATGTTTAATGTTGATCTGGAACCACGGCACAGTCATGCGTTGTTTATTTGGCATTTAGAGCGTATGTTTATGGCTATTAGAAACTGGTATCCCCAGAGGGAATCGAACCCACGCCTTAGCCATTACGAGCTATCCTCAGTCCAACCAACCACCGAATTTCACATGTTACCATCAATTTATTTATTTATTTTTATTTTTTTTTTGTCATAACGGGGTACACAGCATACGGTACGACAGATGCTTTTGTGAATAAACTCCTCAGAAGATCAAAGTGAATTACGAAATAATGTTGAAAATATATCTTCACGGGGCAAAACGTGACAATCGACCCTAAACAAAATCTGTGAGGGTCTTCACATTAATGCCAAAACAATTCCGTTAAAGTTCGCTTGAACGATAACTCAGTCAGATGTAAACGTTGTCGAATTAACTACATATCTAGGACCTACGATCACGAACAACTTAAACTGGAAACATCATACGAAAAATATTGTGGGGACGGAAACGCAAAAATCTTTCTGGCAAGTCATCAAAAGAGAGTTAGTGATGATGAAGGCAGATTTGGAAGATAGCCCCCATACCCTGTTAAGCGCACAAACTTGCACAGGAAGACTGCATATGTAAAACCTGTCAGCTGACAGACGCACTCTAGGGCCCACACGATTTAATCCCGACACAATCACATTACCACAAATTAAAAAAAAAAACTGACAAGTCATCATTGCTGCCAGCATAGCAGTGTGACTGACACACCCATACACTGAAACACCTAGAAATTAATCTATATGAAGGTCAACGCATTTCTACTCACCGTGATGTGAACACGTGGATCTCCCTCTATATTTCGGTTTTCGTTATAGGTAACAGGATTGGGCAGTATGTTACAGATACCAAGATGTGGATAACGATGAGTAGCATTGTCATCAATGTACCATAAAGTTTTTTTTTTTTAGTACAGTTAACTTAATAATACACACGTTACTTTGAGACACCTTTGCTACTATGTGTCGGGCTAACACAGCTCCATTTCCAATGATACGTCGCAAGCAATTAAAAATTTTTAGAGTTACACTCTGTGCAGTGCTTGGAGCTGAAACCCTTACCGCCGCGCGAGATTAGCCGAGCGGTCTGAGGCGCTGCAGTCATGGACTGTGCGGCTGGTCCAGGCGGAGGTTAGGGTCCTCCCTCAGGCATGGGTGTGCGCGTGTTTTTCCTTAGGATAATTTAGGTTAAGTAGTGTGTAACTTAGGGATTGATGACCTTAGCAGTTAAGTCCCATAAGATTTCGCGCACACACAAACTCTTACCAGCATTCTTCCAATCCATTAATTATCTGAACATCCACTCAGTTTTCTGCCAGCAAGCACCTACTCTTAGATGCATGCTTGCACTGATGCACAGGTGGATATATCGATATTGCAGTCTGTTATTCTCATGGAAAGAATGTCAGAAATGCACACAATATTTACATTCCAAGTACAATGACTGTCTCATTTCACAAAAGCTCTACAGCAGGCCTACACTGATTCTGTCGAACACATATATACATTGGACTGATACGTGACTATTAACTAACCACTCTATAGCATAGCAGACAACTGCACTAGGCTATGCACCAGAAGGTGAACAGAGATACACTTTCACACAGCATCAGAGATGTCTGAAGCTGTGGTCTGCACTGTCCATGTTGCACTGCTGTCTGGTAGATCAGAGTTGCCATCACCCAGCAGTGTCATCCGTCTTATGGTTTAATTTTTAACACAATGATCATGCATTATTACATTTTTAATGAAAGAATTACTCTTGATACAATCTGGAACTGGTCAGCATAAAAAAAAAAAGTTTTTACTGTAATATTTTAACAGCTTTGAATGAGCGATACATGTATTGTACAGAAGCACCATATCACTATTAAAAAGATGCAGAAACACACCACAGTTCGTAAATCATTTATTAGATATGAATAAGAGGCATCTGATGGCTGGGGATCTAATGCAAACTATTACCTGTTTGTAGATGTGATATAATGAAATTTTCATTTAGACATTTGAGTTTCATCTTTATCTACAATAATGGTGGAAGCTGAAGGAATGAAATAAAGTTTGTGCCATGGCCAACACATGAGCCTGAGTCACCTTGCTCACTAGGCAGAAATGCTGGCCATTACACCACTATAGCTACCACAGTTGCACAGACTACCCTAGCCCAGTGCCCTCCATAACACAAACGTCCTATCTTCAGATTAGTTTCCACTTCTTATAGCAGATCTATAGATCACCTACACTGACGTATAGGCAGGATTTCTCCATTATGTCCACCTCTGGAGTGCTATTCGAATACCGAGAGCCTCAGCAATAGTGATGATCAAAGAAGGGGACAATAAGCTGAAGATCTGAGTTAAAGTTTGTGTTACGGACGGCACTAGGCTACGTAGATTATGCAGTTATGTTAGTGTAGTGCTGTGTTGGTGTAATGGCTAGCATACCTGCCTAGTAACCAAGTCCTGGCCTTTGCACAAATTTTAATTCATTTCTTCAGCTTCCATCACTACTTCCAGTTTGTCTATAGTTTTAACTGCTTAACACGAAATCGAGACTCTGGTGCATGCATGTCTGCACTTTTGTTTCTCGAGATTGTCCATATTATTTTGTCATAACACTCGTCTTAATTTGAGTTAAAATGATAAGTCATCAATAAATTATGGTGACCCTCCATGCTGGGTGAAAACTTCCAAAGCTACCATTATCTTGTTTCTTTCTTTAGTTCTACTGTACAGTTGATTGGGTGATATTTGCATTTTAAAGACATCAGGGATCATACTTCAATAAATATAAACCACTAAATTTTTCTCTCTTAGTATTCGGTTTTGACATGTAGAATAACACTATGCATACCATAAACACATGCGAGTTGCTTGTCACAGTTCATGAACCCACACCTGCATTCTACCACTGCCACATTGCAGCACACACAATAGTGTTCTTGGATTAGGAGTTTACAATTAGTATGCAAGTACTACCAAGTCTTTGGGGTATGAGATGCATGTGTGTGACAAGTCATTCTGCAGTTCTGTTTATGGGTGGAATTTCTCTCTGCCTATACTCTTTTTTTTTTCCCCATACGTTAGGAGGATAGAGGTATTATACACACAGACACGAAAAAAATGTCGACATCTTTCAGACCTTCAGCTGGATTTTTATCCTGTGACGACTTGACGACTTCTATAAAGACCGAACGCCTTACTGGCAGTAGACAAGTTATGTACTAGATACACATCCCTTTGCTCCATCGTTGTAAGCAGCTGTATACACTGATGGAAAAAAAATCACAACACCAATAAATAATAAATGTACAGTAATTACATATCGGGAATACATTTGTCTAGGTACCTTATTTAAGCAATTAACATTGTAGAATCACAGTTTAATATACACGGGAGGTAAGCCATTGCAAATGTGAAACGCTTGTACATTAATCAGTGTAGCTGCCAGAATGTTGAATGCAACCATGCAAACATGTCTGCATTGTTTTTATCCATACTGTATGAGAGGACGTGGTTGTGAATCTCATTGTTAAAAAATAGATCGGCTCAACCACTTGTTTATAGTGTAAAACGCTAAGATTCTTCGTGTTTTACACTAAAAACAAGTGGTTGAGCCGATATTTTTTTTAACATTGTCTGAATTGCGTTGTATAGGTACTGGATGTCAGTTTGTGTGATGTAGTTCCATGCCACATGGCTGTCTGGAACACAATCTTCTTGCAACCATACATTCTCCTGACCACTGCTGCCAGCAGCCATACACAGTGGCTACATCCCTGCCAAGGCTTTCCGCAATGTCGCAGAAGGAACATCTACCTTCTCCTAGCACCTATTATTACACCTCGTTCAAATTTTATGAGGTGTTAATAATGGCCTCTTTGTCTCCTTGACTGACATCGACTCAACACGTCCAATCTCATGACCGTTCTAGCGTGTTTCAAAGCAATGCTCAAAGTGACGCTACTAGAACCACTTTTACACGACTGGCTCGAAATTTGAGCAGACATCGCCTTTTAGATGCAGATACACGCCTACTAACATTCCTTTATATCGTGTTGGGAATTTTTTTCCGTCAATGTAGTATTGTTGAATATATATATATCCAGGTTTCGTTGGTCATGGAGGACAATTCTGGGCAAAACCACTGAAGGTCGTTTCACGTGGTAAGTATCGCAAAGCACATGGAAATTTCTTTATGTGGGGGTGGAGACCCAAATACCTGCTGACCCAGAGGACCCACATGATAATTTGAAGGGGTGGGTGGAGCATAGACCTCTGGGTATGGAGTGTTTTTAATATTCTGGGAGACAAATGGCACTTCTAACTAGCCCTAAGAAAGATAAAACACAGTTTTATACAATTGTCTGTTTATCTTCATAGGTAACAGGATTTGAAAGTACATCATAGGAACCACTGCGTTGACATGTGTTGCGCAATTATGTTGGATATCATGTCATATACGATCATTGTCATTGTACATAATGTTCTTTTTTAGCACTATCGGCTGAAAAATGTGCTTACTTTACCGGACAACTTCACGTAATGTGTGTGGTGTTAATACTGCTTCATATTTAAAGTAGCTCTCTGTGCAGTGCTCAAAGCTGAAACTATTAAAAACATCTTTTCCGTAGACTATCTGCACAAATACAGTGTGTAACTAATTTACGTTTTTTTTTCATATATTTCAATAATTTTCAAACTATGGCATGTACACACCTTATTCAAAATGTAAACGTCACTACAGATATTCGGATTTAGGTTATGACATGTTCGATATGCCCACTATCCTTGGCTACGGTGAGGCACAGACGAATAGCGAATTCTGCAAGACCTGCTGAAGTGTCAGAACATCGATCTGTCGATGACCTCCTGAATGGCTGTTTCGGCTCAGCAAAGGGTTTGGGGTTATTGCTGTACTCCTTGTCTTCAATATAGCCCCACAAAAAAGTCACACGTGTTCAGATCCAGACAATATGGCGGTCAATCGAGGCCCATGCCAGTGGCATCTGGGTACCCCAGAGCCGCAATGTGTCCCTAAAGTGCTCCTCCAGAACATCGGTCTCCTGCTTCGATGAGGTCAGGCTCCGTCTTGTATGATCCACATCTTGTCGAAATCAGGGTCACTTAGGATAATGGGGATGTAATCATCTGCCAAAGCCTTCACACACCATTTGGTAGTCACCGTGGCATTAAGGAATATAGCATCGATTTTTGCGTGACTCGACATTGCATACCACACAGTCACCTGTTGAAGGTGATGAGACTTCTCGATCGCGAAATGCGGATTCTCAGTTCGCCAAATGCGCAAATTTTGCATATTTATGAACCCATCCAAGTGAAATTGAGCTCTGTCGCAAATCGAAACCATATTCACATAAATCGTCTATTCTGTGGGCGATAGTATTGGCGAAACACAACCGTTGTTCCATGGGCCAGGGCTCAATGGCTGATGGATGGGTTTGAATTTTGTATGGGATGAGATGCTGGTCTTCAACAATAATTTGTTGCAGTGTCTCCCGGTTGATTCCCACCTGTTGTGCAGCTCGTCTGATAGATTTCCTGGGGCTGGTTTGAAACATGGCGTGCGTCTTCACGATGGTTTCAGGCGTTTTCACCTTTTTTGCACGACCGACATCGCCAACGCTGTCGCCAAGAACACTACCTGTTCTCTCAAACTTGGAATCAAAATCTTGACTGTTAGCACAGTTGGACAGGTTGTCTACAGATTGGTCTACAGATTGAACTCAGTCGCAAACTTCTTTTGAGCCGCAGCTATACTCTCAGGTGCACTGTACCGTCAGATTTTCATGTGCAAATGGCCGACAACAGCATGGCGTGTGCACACATGTGCATACTAATTCCCATCATGCCCCGTGGCCAAACGTGCAATTTCAACATCCTAACGAACGCAAACTGTTCAGAAGTTATGAAGATATTATTTCATATAGTTCAATAATTGTCACCCTGCATTTTCTGTGTCAAGCGCGCGCGCGCACACACACACACAAACACACGTGCAGTGATACATAGGCAGGCACACAGTTAGTGTGATTTGTTGTTCGCACGGGCAAGAGGCCTTTGCTAAGTGCTCTAACTTGCAGCACTGTCTTCTCCACCAACTGCCTGGTTGGCTGCGACAGAGACGATTGCATGTACGTTGTTTAGTCTCTCTGTTTTAAATGCAACGCAGTTCTCTACCATTCTTATCATACGCTTGAGAGATGAGCGCACTGTTGAATGCTTTGTGTCACCTGCTATAGCAGTGATGGCAGCAGCGCGAAGTGTTGGATACCCTCCAGGCATCTCAGTTGGCAAGTTCGACCAACACCACCTAAATCACAAAGCCTTATAACTCTCTGCCAACATGTGAGTGACGTCATCAACTTCAGGTATACAGCCAGTACCACCTACCGGTAGCAACGCGACCGAGATGCCTGTAGAAATGCTATGTGTAGCCATGTAAACAACTGTTTCGGAGCTGTAGTCTTAATTGAATTCCCTTGTGAAATCGCTTGCTTTTGTGCTCTTTGAAGTGTGCACTGCCTGTAGCAGTTCAGAAGTGATCATCACCAAGGTAAATAAGAGTTGTGTTCCTGGTTGTGGCGGTAATTACGACGAGAAGAAGGGTCACATTTTTAAAATTACAGCCGATGAGGATACGCGAAGGAAATGGTTATCTGCTATCAAAAGAGAGAACTTCGTTCCTAGCAAGAATTTGAGTATCAGTAAAAGATTCAGCGACATATTATTTTTCACTTCGTAGGTCTGCCATTTGCACTTCTGCGGGAAGCACAAGCAGCAGACTGTAAAACTGGGGCTACGTTGACCACACCACTAATCAAGCCACAACTCTGACAAACCGCAGTCCGAAGCAAATTTCCTAACTGCCCTTCTTATATTTTGAAAGTGATGCCAACAACCAGAGAATCTCCTTCTGAAAAACAGGAGAAGAGGGAAACTGCTGCACTGACAGCATCCACAGAGGACACTATGAAATCTCTAGAAGAATATAATAAGTTTCCCTCCAATTCATGTCAAGAACTGATAAAAAGCTTCACTCTGTTACTTGTAGTGAAAACAGGTGAAAAGCAGTGAAAGATTCATATTTACTGTTTTTTTTATGGAGACACTGAAAGAACACCATATCATATTTTGTACATAATTATTATTCAGGAATTCTGTGTAAGCATTTATGTTAAGGGTTGTGAAATCACTTCCAAGAAAGTTTCAAAAACTATAAGTAATATTCATAATCTAGACAATATTACAATATTTGTTGAAAGTTTAGTGTGCAAAAAGGAAGAAAAACATCTTCAATGCATCATTGTTGAGTTGTTAGATAACTCAGAATGTGAGGGGAAACTAAACCTGCTATTGAATTAATAAGAAGCCAGTTTCAGTTAAGCTTTTCGCCTCCTGAATGACATAGGTTTCCTCCTCATGTTTCAGTATTTGCTTCTCTCTTGTTTTTTTTATTTCAAGCCATGCTTACAGATTCATACCAAGCACTGGAAATATTATTCTGTCTCATCCTAATACTATCAAAATCATCTGTGCAAATATTATTATTGATCCTAACAGTCCAAACTTTCTAGTTTACATTGGGGAGAAAGTATCAAACCTGAATCATCATGATTGTTTTGTGACACTCATGTTAGATGAAATACACATTAAGTCAGCCATGGACTACAAAGGAGGAAATTTAGTTGGTATGGCACATGATACCACCACTCTTGCAACAAATGCTCATATGTTTACGGTGCAAGTTGTAATTCCATCATTTAAACATGTTGTCCATATCTTGCCTGTAAATAAATGACTTCCAACCAGTTCTTCAATTTAGCAAAAGAATATTGATTGGGTTGGAAGACTTCGATATAAGGTTATTTGTATTTGTTCTGACAATAATTCAACTAACACAAAAACTGTTAGTAATTTTGCAAATCCACCGCAACTTACTGTTGCTTACCCACGCCCTTCAGACCATTCCAGACCCTTGTTTTATGTTATAGACCCAGTACACATTTATAAATGCATCAGAAATAACTCGGCAAAATTTAAAGATGAACTTCTGACACTTTGCTTCCCCAGCTCTGAAAACACATCTGTGAGAATGCAAGCTTCATTTTCTGCAATTAGATCCATATTTTGTTTATCAAATTTTCAGTGACATCATCAAGTGTAGTTTACTGGAGTTGGGTCCTACAAATAACATTAAAAATTCTGAAGGAACTGCTGAATTCATTAAAATAAGCACATGGTGGAAAACTGTGAATATTAAGTCCTCTTTGAATGGCCTTGGAGAGGAAATATAAAAACCACTAACAAGGCACACGGTTGATGAGAGGTGTAAATTTCTAGAAAATTTTCTAAATTGGCAAGACAACTAGAGTTCCATGAATTTAAGTGGTAAGCTCAGTTATGAAACACACTCTGCACTCAAGCATACAACATGTGCATTATTAGAATTGAGAATGTATTGTCTGTCAGAACTTAAAATGTCATACTTGCTGCCTGGAATATTTCAGACTTATGTCTTGGAAGCCAGATTTGGATTTTATCGACAGCAATCTGGATCACAGTGCATGTGTCAATGAGGCAAATATTTGGGACAGAGAAAAGGTTGAGATTACCAACTTTGTTAAAGCTTTCTTTACAAGGTGACTCAGCTAAGAAAATTCTAATTAGATCTCTACAAAGCTGTGATCAGTCTGACTGTCTAGCTGTTTCCTGTGATATCTCAGCATCAGGTATTTGTAAATTGTTACAGTGATTTCGAACTTATCGGTCCAGAATTACCAGTGCTTATTTTCATTGCTGGATAATATTGCTACAGCACAATAAAGAAGTTAAAATGTGGTAACTATGCTCAGTTTTTAACAATAGATAATCATCTCGCATGTGGTGCTGAGCACAAACTAATTGAAGATCTTGACAGAGGTGGCTTGCGATATCTACAGAAAATGTCATTCTGATAGTAGTATATTCTTTTTGTTTCATGTGAAAACTATTATCACATGAACACTGTGATTCTTTTCACAAGATTCAAAACCAACAGCAAACGGTGTGTAAATTAATTCTTGTTTGTGTCAAGGCCAATGATAATTTTTCAGTAGATGTCTGTGACAAACATTCAGCACTGGAATTGGGTAAGTCTGTTGTTTGGACAGGTGTTAATATTTTGCTTAATAACTATTTTAAAATGAAAAATGACAAGGTGCATAGGTCATTAAACAAAAGGAAACTGAAACTGCAGTGGAAGGACAGATTTTAAACAACGAAAGTAAAAAGAACTGTAAATAATTTTCATTATTAGTTGTCCACTTTTGTTGACTTCACTAAGCAAGTTTTTGGTACTAACTACAGTACATGTAACCTCTTCCTATACATATTTATTTCTTCAGCTCTGATGTTACAAAACTTTCACCATTTTCAACATAGAGAGAATATACTTTGTATCTACAATGTTACGGTAATGAGTATTAGTTGTTGGAGTATAGGATGGTGACTGAGCTGTTAGGTGTTAAGAGGAAGGACTGAGAGGTGTATCTAGCCATAACCGTTTGTCATGTTCCTCGTATTACATATTCCCAAAGTGATTTAAAAATTTTGCTGGCACTTTTTATTCCCATGCCTGTGACTCATGTCTCAGATGTAAGATACCATTTTAGATACTATGCAAATGTGAAATGCTTAGCGTGGGTGCAGGATGGTGTGAATGAGCAGTTAGGTGATTAGAGAAGGGGGAGATAAGTGTCGTTAGTCATCATTGCTTCCCTTGTTCCTCCTACCATTTTTAGAGTTTTTTGAAAATATTTGATTTCTGATATCCAACAAGTCATTTAAGAGTTTTCTAATTTCTATTGTTCTTTCAGTGCTGCTTTCCTTAAGTATGAGGTGTGTGCTATTGATGACACTTTTTATCCAATTCCTTTGACTCTTATACTTCATGTGAGGTGATGTGGTTTCAGATAGTATGCAATTGTCAAATAGTGTGGGTGTGCAATGGTGTGAGTGAGTTGTTAGGTCGAAAAAGGAAAGGCAGATAAGTGCATCTAACCATAATTGCTCGTCTTGCTCCCCCTGTTGTTTTCACTGTGGAATATTTGGTTTCTGATATCCACCAGTTTTTTATAAGATGTCTATTTTCTATTATTTTTATTTGAGTTTTGCTTTGTGTTGTTATTCCCATACCTTTGACTCTTGTCCTTGATGTGAAGTGATACAGATTTAGTTAGTTAGTTTCATGTTCCAGGGATCATTTTGGGTGATAGACCATAATGATTTGAAATGAGTCATTTTAAATTCACATTGCACGTTAATTTGTACATATGGCAACATGCTGAATATTTTTAAGTGTATTTTAGCACGCAAATGTGAAATGAGCTCTTGCACACTTGTGAGCTGAGATGTCTGCTTTTCTGTGAAATATTGTGCTGGTCATATGCACGACTTTTCGTTTTGACATTTGATCTAGGAAATTCCTGGATTCTTAATGTTTTATCCCACTAAGTGCCATGACCGCCATTTCGGGATTTGTCATTGTAGCGGCAATTGTGCAATTCTAATAATGCTGGCAGCGAATACAACCACTTACCATTGTTGTCCAGATCTTCGTCGAGCGCTTACACTGAAGTTTCATCAGTTGTTGTTAAACGATTGAGCTGTACACATTTGTTTCTGTGAAGAAACTACGTTTTTCAGCGTTACAAGAGTTGCACATTTACAAAAAAGCGTAAGTTACATTTTTATATAAATAACTTTCAGTACCTGTGAAAGTGAAAGCTATTATCACTTGTAATTGGACAACAGAAGATGCTACTTACTCTAAAACCTATCTCGATACAGCAGAAACTGCACAGCAAAACTTCTATATGGTAGCAGCACTAAAAGGAAAATCTGCTGTTGAGTGCTTTGAAGAATTTTTTCATGAACATGTATTGAACTTGTCGGTGAAACTGTCCATATGCTACACACAACAATAATCGCAGCTATGATCCATCAAATAGGTGTATAAAAAGATTCGCAGGTATACCAGCCTTCACTGGATACCATGCCC
Source organism: Schistocerca americana (assembly GCF_021461395.2). Taxonomy (NCBI): domain Eukaryota; kingdom Metazoa; phylum Arthropoda; class Insecta; order Orthoptera; family Acrididae; genus Schistocerca; species Schistocerca americana. Next base: position 25,346,111 of record NC_060122.1, on the reverse strand, counting down.
TTCCACAGGAAAACAATAATGCAATAAAGATGAGGACTTTGATATAAGGTGTGGACGACAGTGTATGAGTCCTAACAGATACCTGGAAATAGTGCAACCTTCATTTCAATGGTAACACACGTGTGAACAGAACCCCACTTGACGAAAGAGAGAAACTTTTTAAAATTCGTCCGTTGATGGATTTACTGAATAATAATTTCAAGAAATTTCAAGTTCTTCCAAAAACCTGAGCACTGATGAGGAAATGGTACGATATTATGGACACCATTATCTAAAATAGTTAATTCGCGGGAAACCAGCGAGATTGGGATTCAAACAGTGGACTATATGCTGTTCTCAAAGTAGTTTCTGTTGCGATATGTCTGTCTATGAAGGAAAATCGAAGGATACACGTGGTGTTTCAGTTCAGGGACTTGGCGGAACAGTTGTGTTGAATATAAATTCTTTTCTGCAGACTCGTGAACTTCAAAAAATACATTTTTATAGCTTTTTCACGAGCTTCCGTTTGCTGAAAGATCTCTCAGAAATGTAAGGGCAATTGGAACTGCCCATATGAACCGAATGAATAACTGTCCAATGGAATCTGAGAACAGTATGAAGAAAAAACAAAGATGAGCGTGTGACTATAAATTTGACAAGAATATGGAGATAATGGCAATAATGAGGAAGAATAACAATTGTGTAAGGTTCTTGTCAAACCATGAGACAGTGCATCCAGACATGAAAGGAAGCTGATAAAAAAGAAGTGCAAGTTCCACAGCCAAGAATGAATTCAGAATATAACAATTATGTGGGAGGTGTGGACAAATTTGACTGAAATATGCAGAAATATTATATGAGAATTCGAGGTAAGAAGTGGTACTTCCCATTGTTCACCAATGCATTAGATACTTCGTTGGTCAAAGTTGAGGTCATCTACTGTCTATCGAATCAGAATATTCCACTGCTTCAATACTGCAGGATGATAAGGCATATTTCGTTCAATCATTTGTTGCTTCCGACCCGAAAAGGGCAGGACATCCATCATATCCAAAATCATCCCTTTCACATGTTCCAGTTGAACTCAGGACTTCTGGAAGCGGACTTGTGATTGAACGAACAACACTAGGGAAACAAAGGAAATTGCAGTTTGCAAGAAAAATGTGAGGAAACAGTGTTAACTGTGCAATTTGGGGCTCCATATTGATTGTTTTATTGTCTGGCACACAAAAAATAAAAGAAAATGTAAAAATAGTGTAGCATGTGCCATGATCCCCATTTGGGATCATGTAAAATAAATCGTTTATTTCAAGATTATTGCATTTTTTTATTTGTTCCTTTTCCGCATCTCTATGTCAATCAGGCAACACAGAAATAAATGTAGATTGAAGAAAAGGAATTTGGTATTGAATGAGACATGTACTTTTTCTTAGTTCTGGTGCCTTTTTAGTGCTGCATTGTGTGTTTTCCGAATATGTTACTTACTGTGTGTACTCACCCTAAGATTTAGATAGTCTTTTTCTGCTATGTAGCATACCTTATTAACAAAAAATAAAGCTGTTTTATCCCACCACCAATCTGCTTGTAGTTTTCCACTGAAAGCAGCAAACTGTTGTTTGCAATGATAGCAACTTTACTGTCTCTAAAATGGCTCTCATTCATGTTGCTTATTATCTGCACAGCATTCTTTGCCACATTGCCATTTTGTAGAGTTTGGTGAGAAGTATTTGCATGTCTTTGACCATGTGTTACGTTGATCCTGCTTTGAAAGTTAATTGTGCTATTTTGTTTTAAATAAAGTTTGGTGGTGGTGGCGATGGAATTTTTTAAGTTTAAATTTAGTGGTGTGTGTACATACTAGAGTTCCTTCATTATTGTAAAAGTCTACTATAATCCTACAGTGGCATTCACCCCATAGTGCAACTTAAGTGATGTCACACACTATTAATCCATGAGTGAATTCTTCACAATCTAGGTGTGTGATTGTGGTAGTGTGTTATCATTGGATGTGTGTATATTTGTTAATTTGTGCACTGTGCAATTTTTGATGTATACCATTACCATAAGCACATTTTATTGACAGTTTTGGAGATGAAGGAAAGCAATAAAATTGGAAATAAGTGACTCAGAATGTGTGCATAGCAATGGGTCATAGGAGTGCTTATAGAATTTGTTATGACATGATTAAATTATAGTAATTGAGCCATGGCACCACCTTGCTCTGTTCTATGAAAGTATCTTACATCATTTTTAAATATTTGCCAAGGTTTTGCAAAATATATCTTGGTGTCATAAAATTTCAGCATTTCTTCCAGTATCTTGATGCATTCATTTTAACACACAGTATGATGTCACACACATGATAGTAAGATATGAATTATGCATATCTTGTATGTAGGAAGGATACTATACTGTTTAAGGGCAGTTGCTTGACATTTAAAGTCTCAGCAAGTGTTTATTTGTTGTTAGCAGTGAATTGAGGGAATTATTAAACATGAAATATCAGTGTATTTTGTTTAAATATGGTAACTGTTTAACATTATATATATAATCTTCATATGGAGGTATAGGTATTTGGAAAACAGGTAAAACAGCAACAAATTACCTAAAATTGTAAATAGCAGTTAATTATGGGAGGAGGGGGTTCACTGTTCTGATTTGCGTTTTTATTCTTTCTATTCTGCCTGGACGTCGTGGCTGGGCTTTGCTGGTACTTCATGATGAGGCTTGCACTACAGTGCAGAAACCTCAATTGACATTGCCCATACATTTGTTCGTGTAATAAAGGAAGCAGGACGTGGAAGCGGGAGCTCTTGAATCCTACTGGTCCAGCAGAGACGGAGGGGAAAAGTGACCTTAAATGTAACACAAAGAAGTGTCTGAGCAAGTTTTCCGGAAGTCTTACTTATGGATTGAACCAGCAATAACCAGTTTGGAGCCAGAACCTGCAGTACCTCAGGTGTGTCGACAGACGTGGATGGCCTGGGGGGCTGGGGAAAGCCGGAGGAGTAGTTTGGATGACCTTGAATATCTCGCGCAGTTGTCGTAAGTGTAAACTGGCACCCCCTCAAGGTCAGTGTCATCTGGTAAACTCAACTGCATCAGTCATAACCTAACGCTGCAATTGTCGATCGATACCCCCACTTACCAGTGACCTTTGAGATGAGGTTCGGATGAGTACGAAGATCAAACCTGTAACGTTCTGGTACAGTATTACTAGTGTCCTGCTTGATAAAGTCAAGTCGTTTAAATATCTCAGCGTAACATTGCAAAGCGATACGAGGTGGAACGAGCAAGTGAAAACTGTGGTGGGGTTTATTGGGAAAATATTAGGAGAAAGAGGTTCGCCTGTAAAGGAGACCGCATGTAGAACGCTGGTGCGACCTCTTCCTGAGTAGTTTTTGGGGTTCTTACCAGGTCGGATTGAAGGAAGAAACTGAAGTAATTCAGAGGTGGACTGCTGGATTTGTTACCGGTAGGCTCGAAAAAGTCACAAGAGTTATGGAGATGCTTCCGGAACTTAAATGGGAATCCCTGGTGGGAAGGTGACGTAAGAGAACTGGAATTTGGAGCCGACTGCCGAACGATTACTGTCACCAACATCCATTGCGCTTAAGGGGAGACAGAAGGCAATTTTTATCCCTATTCTGCCCTTGCTATTTTACCCTTTGAATACGTACGCTTATTAAAAGAACTATGTGATGAAACAATGAAATTTTTACTGTATATGCATGCCTCAATTTACAAGTAAAATGAAGGTTATGGTTTTGAAGAAAACGTTTACTCTTTCACTAGTTAAATTTAACTTTTTTGTGCGTTAATTATTATAAAACAGTTTGATTGTTTGGTGGCTCTCAATCTACTTGTAATAACTTATTACCATCTGCAGTACAAATTGACCAAATTTCATGTTCGTAACCCCATTAGTTCAACAAATAATGGTGCCTGAAAGTAAAAAATGTAGTTTTGAGAAAAATCCATTTAAAGTTTAATTTTGCAATTCCCGTATAGTTATTGATGAGAATTACTCACCATTGATATTTTCCTGCACCATACCGAGCATCATCTGAATCATATTGATCTTCTTTTCTTCTTTTGGTCCCTCTTCTTTTCTGCCTGGCTTCGTTTGTGCATTTTAAATTAGCAATATCTGCTTTGCGGATTCTCTTTTTATCTATTTGCACCAAAGATTTCGCAGTATTTCCAATTGATTTTATGCCCAATAATTCCAAAACGTCCAGTTTTCTAGTTAGATCATCACTGAAGAGTAAAATAGCATCATAAACACCAAATTGTAAGCTGAACAAATACAGTTTTCGATAACCAATTCCGAAATGACAGAATTCACACATTCATTTAAATTTTGGGTTTTCCCCGAAAAACATTTCTTCAACAAGGTATCTTTAGAAAGGTCTCTAAATATGGGTCTAATTTCATTCCTTACTGATGCACTTCTCCTGTACTGGCACCAAATGTCAGGATCATTCGGGCAAAGACTGTGGAAAGCTTATTGAAAAAGATAGCCCATACAGTTTTTTTTCATGTTTTCTACATTCCCTCTTACGGTTAAGCCATAATAATTCTGTAGTCTATTTCGACATTTGTCAGGCGGCCTTTACCACCTATCTTATTACCACCTTCCAAAACTATGTTTTACTTTTCTTTCAATAATCTTCCCAAGACTGCACCCTATTCTCTTCTGGACATGCCAATTGCACTCTAATTTAGAAAATGTGACATTAAGACCACAGGGCTGTTCTGCACATACCCGGCCACAGGCCTCGCTGTCGCCATCCCCAGATTGCGCAGATCGTCAGGAAGACCGTCATATCTCACGACAAAATTGTCTTTTTTACATAAAACAAAAACTGTTTCACGCAGGAAAGACCAGGCATTTCAAATATGCTAAAATCTAAAAATCGAATTTTTGAAGCCCACTTGCCTTCCGACTCCCCTTAAGGGCCACGAAGATAAGATGCGAAAAACTGAGGCTCCTACAGAATCATATAGACAATAGTTTTCCCTCGCCCTATTGGCGAGTGGAACTGGAAAGGAAGCGTCACGTAGTTGTCCACGGTACCCTGGGCCACGCACCGTACGGTGGCATGCAGAGTATCTAGTAGATGTAGATCCCAGTAGGTGATTGAACAATCCCTCAGGGTATCCCAGCTAACCATGCAACTGTAAACTGTTTCTACCATGCTGTCTAATAATGTTTCTGCTGTTGAAGACTAACCGAACACATTTGATAGGTGTATAAGTTCTCGTTATTTTGTGTTAGATCTGCAGAGGCTCGGTGGTAGGTAATGGGGCTAAAACTTAACTCTGAAGGTACATACACGTAAATGAAGCATATTGTGCATAATTAAGTGAAGATACTGCCTTGTTACTTTATTGTCGAAAATTCCCTGGGGATAGTAATGACGACAAAATATCAGGGAGTGAATAGCTGGACTGACGAAACCGGAATGAGCACACAACAAATTTTAGGAACCCTGAACTGTGACCATTCCTCCTAGGGCACCCCGTATTACAGTCTCAGATACACAACTCGTGAGATAACCACAATAATAAAATCAGTCAAATTAAAGCTGGTCTGCTTTTCCCTCACGCCATTCGCGAAAGGATGGGGAGTAGATGGTCGTGCCCCCCAGTTGTGGATACACTGATGGGGACAGGAAACGGAACCCCTGGAAGAAGTTGCGCAACATAAAAGCAACTTGGTAGGCGTGTTCCTACATCTGAAAGATGTCAATTCAAATTTCACGCCAGTCGCGTGAGAGGATGCAATTCAGGGTTGCCTCAAATACCCGCTGTAACGTTCACAAGCGTTAGCTAGCTTTGAAATGAGACGTGGTGATTCGATGGTAGTCAAGAATGCCTTTAAAGCGACAAAGACGCAGTTGTCAGTGGCTCATTGAGTATGAATGGTGGCTGTGTAACAGGGCTATGAGAAGCTAGGCTCTGTCGCATCTGAAGCAGCAACCCAAGCAGCATTTGGCACCACACTGACACAACTAACAATTAAAAAATTGGGTACTTCAAGGACAGCTCCGAACCAGGCGCTCTACACTGACGCCATAACAACGCCATTTGCTGCTTGAGCGGAGGCAAGCGAGAACTCATTGGAGGGCAGGGTGGAGGTCTGCTCACAGCTGGTTGTGCCACGGTGCCCCTGCGTTGGTTAGGAGGAAGCCGGTTGAGGTCCGCAACCCACCATCTGTGTGCTGGACCTCCACCTGGGGTGTAACTTCGTATGACAGCAGGACCCCTCTCGAGGTTATCCCATGAACCTTCACTGCAAATTTTACATCAGGTTCATAATTTGACCCTTTGTGCTGCCATTCATGAACAGCATTCCAGGAAGTATTTTCCAACAGCATAACGCTTGCCCGCATACCGCTGTCGAAACCCAACACGCTTCACAGTGTGTCAGTGTTTCCTTGGCTTGTTAGATCATCAGATAGTCTCCAGTCGGACACATACCTCATAAAATCGGACGACAACTCCAGCGTTACCCACAAACAGCATTAACCGTCCCTGTATTGACCGAGCAAGTGCAGCAGGCAGGGAACTCCATTTCCCCAAACTGACATGCAGCACCTGTTCAACACGGGGCACACATGTTTGCGAGCTCGCATTCAACATCGTGGCGGATACACTGGTTATTAACGTACGAGCATTTCACGTTTGCAGTGGCCTAACTCTTTTTTACATTAACCTTTGATCTTGTAATGTTAATCACTTAAATATGTTCGGGAGACAAATTTATTTCCGAAATGTTATTACTCTACATTATTTCTTGGTTTTGCGATTTTTTCCGTCAGTGTACATAGCGGTTTACGAGAAGGACCCAAAGGGACACAAGCTACTGCGGGGGTGCGGTTCTTTCCGTCCCTTTACGACGAAACTGCACCTACCTGCAAACATTGTCTCAGCAGATCATCAGTAGGAAAGCCGAGTGAAACCTACTCTACTTCGACGTGAACCAGGCTGCAATTTAAGTCACTAATCTACGTTTCGGGAGAAACACGAAATAAAAGTTTGGAAATTTTTTCCTCAATTAATATATTCTGAAACTTACGTGAAAAAGTATCACTGCCAAGCCTGTGCTAGTCTTAACACAGTCACTCAGAATCCCTTTCACTCACGTTAGCAAGTTTATGGTGTTGCATTTCCCGAAAATGCAACACCATACAAAAATACTGATTGTTTTTGATTTATAATGCTCGCCAAATATTAAGTCTGTCGGTACCAAATGCAGTCACAGTTTTTAGCCACCGACGTGCTCAATACGCCACGTGGAATATGTCTTTTCTCGTCACAAAATTTACTTAAAATTCCGAAATTTTTTCACACCCATCGGAATAATTATGCCGACACTTTCCCACACTTTTGATGTATGAAACACTGCTGGATTCGGCAACTTATCGTTTCCATCGGAACTACTGCTACACACGTCCCATCTGTTTCATAGCTAGACTTCGACTCTTCCCTAGAATACTCTGGCTTCTGTACCAGCAGAGAAAGGCGCACGAAGAATATTGCTTTACCATTGGTCAGCAGACTCAACAGCCAATAACAAAACAACACACTCTCGCGTCAGTCCGCGCTTTTCATCCATAACCGATCGCAAATTAGTAAACCTCACGACTGCACTTTTTACCGACGTGGTTATTTAATATGCTGAAGTTTCGCTTATGCATACGGTTATTTACTTTTGTTATTTATACCTGAATTAACTTTCCCTTTACCATAAACTTACTTTACAAATCTATTCTACAAAAATCCCCTTTGTCCATATCCAAACTTCTTCGAAATGTTCCCGCACTATATCCTACTACATAACTCGTTAAACAATTATCTCCATATTAACCTTAAACCACACTCACGCATCATTAATACTGCTAAAACACATTTACCACATTTCACGTACATAAAGACATACAACACTTCATGAAAATACTAGAACAGTTTAAGAAAAACATTCAATTACTTTAGTGCACTCTAGTGGGCACAATCGAAACTAAAATCACAGTCCCCCTATCCAATACTGTCCTCTATCGACTGATATATAAACTATGTGCGCGTCCAGTCTCGCGTCACCATCTGTCACTCTCCAGCTCTGAGACACATCTCACACTTACGCGCCTCCAAGGCAGGATCGTTATACGGCGCTACGCCTCACTATGTCCCACTATAGGCCTACTACTAAAACCACCAGACACAAAGCCACACTTGACGGGTTGCAATGCTCCAGCCTATGCGCTGGCTAGCCAGCACTAGCCGTAGCATCCACCGCACGTGCGTAAACTTTGCGGACAACCATCAAAACAGCCGTCAGTATCCCTTGCAGCAGCCGTAAGAAGGCCGCCCGCACTGCCGGCAAGCGAGTCACGTGCTCCACGCGACTGTTCCGCGGCCTACCTGCTCGAGATGACTCAGTCACTTGCAGCCGCACCCGCTTATTCTCTGGGTTCCAGCACGTGATACTGAGTTTGTGTTTCTGGTCATCGAGCATCATCAGCGAATCCTACGAACATAGTTTAACGTTAGTTATCTGTTCACGCAAGAAAAACTTTTAGAAACCTCATCCCACCGAAAGTGTTCAACAGACACGATTGCTTTGCTAACCGTATTGTTACTTTTGAAAGAATAAATCTTCTAACGACTTACGAGGGAACTGTGATGTGTTTATATTATTACAAATAAAATCTTTATTAATAAACACTTTGTCTGATACGTACTGTGCTGGTCATTAGTTTCTTGGTAGCGTTCGCCATGCCTTTTCTTTCGGCTGAAAGTGTAAAATTTAGTTGAAAATATGCTGCTGTGGCTGTTCTTTTTTTTTCCAGTCCAAAGAATAGTTTCTTCTTACTCTCTTCATTAGTATCTTTATTTCTACATAACTACTGCAACCTGCATTCTTTTTAATCTGCTTACTGCAGTGAACTATCTGTCTCCCGCAACTATTTTCACCCATTGCCCTTCTCTCCATTACCAAATTAAGTGCCCTTCTACGCCTAAAGGTGCGTTGCGAAACCGATCCACTGCTTTAATAAATTGTTTAACAATCCCCCCCCCCCCCCCCCCCCAGTTCGGATATATAACGCTTAAACATTTACTTGGTGTATCCTTGCAGATTATCTTGTCAAAACACAATGAAATTTGGACGTTGTTTCGCAGGTTACAATTTTGCTGACACCGTGAAACAGGTCATGCACATAAAGGTGGTAGCAATGCCAAATATGACAGTCTCAGCGGTTGCAGTTTATGCACAGTCACGAGCTCTGCGCTTGAAGTTTCCCGGTAATGTACCGGGTGGTTATAAGTAAACTTTCCCTATTTAATACGTTATAACAAGGAAACTAATTACCGGACGCGTACCAGACTTGGCAGCATTAATGTCCAGGCTATGGGGCGCATGATTCCCATGCGTCACAGCGCCAGCAGATGCCGTGATCAGTCATCGTGATTTGTAGTCTCTCACAGCTGACCAGTCGCAGTGCAGTTGCTGACGTATCGACATCAGCTTGGACGAAAGGAGCAGGGCATTTTTGGTGAAGCTCTATAATCAAAACAACAGCAATGCTGCAGCTGCACTTCGAGAATATCACCGACTGCAAGGACTACGGAAGCGTCTTCTTCCTCCACCAGCTGTGCGGGGCATGATGTAGTAGTTCCAGTCAACTAGAGATCTGGGCGTCGCTCCCGGAAGAAACCGAAGACCGATCGCTCCACAGGTCGTTGATGAAATCGCTGTCGTTATGGCAAACAAGGGTGCGCGCAATTCCCGATCGTCAGGCAGTCCACGTGCCGTGTCACGGCAGTTGAACAGCCAGTGGTCCACTGTACGGAAGGCGCTTCGAACCACTCTCAAACGGTAACCGTACAAGATCCGTATCGTAAAGCAGCTTGCACCACAGGATCCACGACGACATGTTGAGTTCTCTGTCCACTTTCTCTCAAGGACTGAAGTTGAGGAGAGCCGGCGCATGACCATACCACGGACTGACGAGGCTCATTTTTCTGTGACGGGTGAGGTGAACACACAGAATTGCCGAGTATGGGGATCTTCACCTCCAGTCACGGTGCATCAAGTTCCTCTGTAAGGTGAATGTGTCACCGTATGGTGTGGCTTCACGGCTACGTTCGTCACTGGGCGCCCATTCTCATTTGAACAGTTTGGCGCTCAAGAACCAAAGACGTCCAGTGTGACAGGCCAGCGTTACTGCGATATGCTTCGCTAGCATGTAATACCCGCCCTACACGAGAATGACCCATTGAACTAAACAGTTTTCATGCAAGATGGGGCCCCACCACAGATCCCTAGTGAAGTTCATCTGCTTCTCCGGAGCGCATTTGGAAACGATCGAATTATGAGCCGAGCGTTTCCAAATGGTTGCCCGGTACGATCACCTGATATCACTCCCTGTGATTTCTGGTTGTCGCACTAGCTGAAGGACAGGGTTTACCAGATGAACGTTAACACACGCGCTGATCTGAAGGGCAGCATATCAAGAGAGGTATCCAGCATACCTACGGACACACTTCGTTTTGCTGTGCAGAATTCAATCCGGCGCTTTCAGACTGATCTGGACACTATTGAACTCCGGTACTGGTACCAGTATGCAATGTACCATAGCTGCACATTAAAAGTGTTTAAGTTGAACTGATTCTGCATTATTTCTCTTCCCCATGTCCTTAACGTTAAGGCTAAGCAGTTTGGTACTCGTACGGTAATTAGTTTCCATGTTTTAAAGAGTTAAATAGGGCAAGTTTAATTATTACCACCCGATATGTACTGGAGTTCTGGCAATGGGTGTCAGTCACAACCTTGCGGACAGCAGGCTATTAACTGTTTTACTGTTTTCGCCAACTAGTACAGATATGATGTACCACACACACACACACACACACACACACACACACACAATTCACGTAATTCCCGTAAATTCCGGAGACGGGGCCATGAGCTCTGACGCCACTTGCAATCACGTCCCAGATGTGTGTGACTGGGTTCAGATCTGGAGAGCTAATTAGCCAGCACATCAATAGGAACTCGCCACTGCGTTCCTCGAACCACTCCATCACACTCCTGACCTTTCGACATGACCCATTATCATACAATGAAGGCTTTCACGACCGCATGGTACTGTTGTTGATAATTCTTCCGGGTTATATGGCCGTGGTCCATGGAATACTTCTATTCCTAAAGTTTCGTCCAATACTAGATGTCCAACGTAGTATTGGTTCAAATGGCTCTGAGCACTATGGGACTCAACTGCTGAGGTCATTAGTCCCCTAGAACTTAGAACTAGTTAAACCTAACTAACTTAAGGACATCACAAACATCCATGCCCGAGGCAGGATTCGAACCTGCGACCGTAGCGGTCTTGCGGTTCCAGACTGCAGCGCCTTTAACCGCAAGGCCACTTCGGCCGGCAACGTAGTATTGGACGAAACGTTAGGAATAGAAGTATTCCATGGACCATGGCCGTATAACCTGGAAGAATTATCAACAACAGTACCATCCGGTCGTGAAAGCCTTCATTGTATGATTAGAAGACTCTACGGGGAGAATGTCCCTAAATCAGTTAGACTTCTGGAAGTTTCACGTAAGAAGAAAGCACGTTTACTTTGCACTTTAACTTTTTTGTTGCGTTGCAGAGACTCCTCTTCCATACCAAAATTTTTAAAATTTAGAAGAATGTTTCGGACGGCTCGTGGGCAACGGATTTATGATTACGCAGAAGCTGCGTTGCTCCGTGAAAGAATACATTTTACCAGACGAGAGATGGACTCTGTGGACTGTAAGTTACTGCAACTGCGTTTATTTATTGCTAACACTGTATCTGTAGATCTGTGGAATAAAATAGATGGTTTAACGTTCAAGTCAATGGAATGTTTAATGGAAGTGACCACCAACAGGCATAAGAAGTAGTTCAATATAATATCTAATGTACAGAGTGCTAACAACACTGTAATGGCAGAGACTGTTATTAACAAATCGTCGAGAGCATTGTCTCAGGATGAGATTTCAGTTCTCGCAAATGGAGGTAATTATGCTATTACTCCCACGCATGTACCAGTGGAAGAGATTATTGCGAATGTGGAAGCAGGGATTCGAACCCTCCCTAAGGCAACTGATAATGCAATTCGTATTGAAATCACAAGGGTCTTAAGCCATAGTTCGCAGCTCGTGGTCGTGCGGTAGCGTTCTCGCTTCCCACGCCCGGGTTCGATTCCCGGCGGGGTCAGGGATTCTCTCTGCCTCGTGATGACTGGGTGCTGTGTGATGTCCTTAGGTTACTTAGGTTTAAGTAGTTCTAAGGTCCAGGGGACTGATGACCATAGCTATTAAGTCCCATAGTGCTCAGAGCCATTTGAAGTATTTTCTTATGCCGTAATAAGCCATTGGAGAGTAATTTAACTAAGGGGGAGAGAAAGGCCCTCAGGGATTTAAATGCGGACGAAGGGATGGTTGTTCTTCCATCTGATAAAGGCAATTCCACTGTGGTGATGAACAAAAAGGACCACAGAAGTAAGATTTTGGATCTATTAGTGACGGGACATTACAATAAACTTAGAAGAGACCCGAAGGCTGTTATTTTGAGGAAAACTAATACGTCGATAAATTCTTCTACTTCCATTCCACAGAAGGATAAAAAAGTTTTGCTAAGGAGCGAAGCTAAGTGTCCCAGACTTTATGGTTTACCTGAAGTTCACAAAATAAACCTCCCTCTGAGACCCATTGTTAGTGCGATTGATTCCCCTACTTATCAAATATCTAGGTATCTAGCTACTCTTCTACAACCATACATTGGTAAGACTGATTCTTATGTGAGGGATTCACGTCATTTTATTGAGAAAATATAAGGTCTAACCTTGGCTCCTGAAGAAATTTTGGTCAGTTTTGATATTGTATCTCTGTTTACTAAGATTCCGTTATGTAAACCATAACTTTACTGACAGGAAGTTTTCCTTGAAGATTTGACCGTTCTGTTTAGACACTGTCTCACATTTAGTCAGTTTCAGTGGGATGGGGAGTTTTATGAGCAAGTGGATGGTGTTGCCATGGGTAACCCGTTGAGCCCTGCGATTGCCAATTTTTACATGGAGAAATTTGAACAATTAGCGTTGAATAAAGCAAATAAGAAACTACGTTGTTGGTATCGTTATGCAGACGACACATTCTTGGTTTGGACACACGGTAAAAAAGCCTTAGAGGAATTTTTTAATTGTCTTAATAGCACAACCCCTAAAATTCAGTTTACCATTGAAGTGGAAAAAGACCAGGCTATTTCGTTTCTCGATGTGTTAGTCATGAGACAGACCGACGGCAGTCTAAAACATAAAGTGTTCCGGAAGAGCACACATACTGATAGATACTTACATAAGAACTCCAATCACCACCCACCACAAAAAAGGTGTAATCAAAAGTTTAGTGGACAGGGCAAAACGGATTTGTACGCCGGAACATCTGGATACGGAACTGAATCATCTGAAACAGGCCTTCGAAAAGAATGGGTACTCCAACAAAGAAATTAATGGAGTTTTAAGACCTAATTACAGCAGGTCAAAGGACAAGGATGGTACACAACAATGGAAGAACACAGTGTCTTTACCTTTCATTAGTAAGGTTACAGATCGAATCGGCAAAATTTTGCTGAAACATAAAGTGAAACCGGTATTCAAACCTAACAGAAAAATAGGACAAGTACTTCATTCTGTTAAAGATAGAAGGCCACTATTATCATCTAGCGGTGTGTATAAAATTCCGTGTACCTGTGGCAAGGTCTACATTGGTACTACGAAAAGAAGTGTGAATACGAGGGTAAAGGAGCAAAAAGTCTTTGCCGACTGGGTAATATAGATAAATTAGCCGTTGCGGAACATGCACTTCAGTCCGGTGACCATGTAGTTAAGCTTTCTGAAACTACAGTTTTTAGTGCTATCACGAACTATTATCCACGACTGTATAGGGAGGCTATTGAAATTTATAAACATGAAGATAATTTTAATAGAAAAGATGAGGCCTTGAAATTAAACGAGATATGGACAGTGGCGTTAGAGAATCGATAAGTGATTTTTATCTATGACGGACTATTATGGATAGTTACATTTTATCTTTGACTAGTTTTCTCTCTGCTACTACGTGCAAGCTAGACCACGCCCACTTTCCTCGGTATTTCGGCCGCTCTCCGACGCCCGACTCGTCAGTCGGCAGGACTCAACAGGACCGGCCATACCTCTGAGGATGTCCAGCGTGGTATTGGACGAAACGTTAGGAACAGAAGTATTCCATGGACCACGGCCATATAACCCGGAAGAATGATCAACGACGACCCATTATCTTGTTGAAAAAAATGCCACTGCCCTCGGGAAACACGATCGTCGTCGAGGGGTGTACGTGGTCTGCAACTAGTGTACGATACTCCTTAGCTTTCTCAGTGCCGTATACGAGCTCCACTGGACCCACGGACGCCCACGTGGATGTTCCCCACAGCACAGTGGAGCCGCCGCCAGCTTGTCTCCGTCCCACAGCACAGGTGTGAGGGAGCTGTTCCCCTGGAAGACGACTGGTTGGCGCCCTCCCACGGACATGATGAAGAAGATATCGGGATTCATCAGACCAGGCAACGCTCTGCCACTGCGCCAGCGCCCAGTGCCGTTTGTAACGCGTCCATGTCAGTCATGGTTGCCGATGTCGTGGTGTTCACATCGGCACAGGCGAGGGCCGTCGCGTGCGGAGGCCCGACGTCACGAGTGTTCGGTGCTCTGTGTGTGTCCAGACACACTCCCGCACTCTGCCCAGTCTGGCCACCTGTCCTGTTTTACCAATCCGCCTAGCCTACGACGGCCGACATCGGCAACGAAGGGTGGTCGGCCAACCCCGTGACATGAGGAAGTGGTTTCACTTTGGCTTGAAGACACTTACCACAGCACTCCTCGAACGCCCGACTACTCGTCCAGTTTCCGAAATGCCTGTGCCTGACAACGGGGCCATCACAGTGTGGTCTCCGTCAAATTGAGACAGACCGCGTGCCTTCCCCGCTCTACACGTGGCCAGCACGCTCACTGGTGCTACAGTCACCTTAGGTATGCCTGACTAGCGGTCACTCCTTGCCAGGTGACGCTTCTGTCGCGTGGACGCGTTCATATCGATAGTAGGTTGGTGGTAGTAAAGCAGTTGAGACTTTAGGGCGGCTCACTTCACAACACCACACCGATGCCCACGCTAGTATACACTAACAGTTGCAGTGATTCGTACTTCACACACATACCCACTCCTGTCCTCGCTCAGATTATAACACATTTATAGTCTCCGGTGTATGAAGGGTTTTGTGACACGCATACCCAACGTTCCGAAATTAATGAAAACAGGACATAAATTCCAAAGGACAGGGTTTGACGAAAGAATACACGTTGTTACATCCTGATATCAATTAAAACTACGAGGAAAAGGTGAAAATGATTTGGTTAATGTCTGAGGTGACTTTAAAATCACGTAATAACTGGCAGTGAATAGTCATGTAGCAGGTGAACAAAACGCACTCCCACGAATTTAGATGTTACACATGTAACACGAACAAAATGATCATTTGGAATGCACTGACATTATTTAAAGCTACAAACGCCAATGGTAGGTAATGACAAGCAACGCTTTATGGAAACTCTACTGAATTACGTAACTCATGGTTATGCTAACTTCTTGAAAACTTGCAGAATTTTGAGCAATACTAATTACCTCCTTTTTAAAGGTTACTGGATCAAATGGCTCTGAGCGCTATGGGACTTAACATCTGTGGCCATCAGTCCCCTAGAACTTAGAACTACTTAAATCTAACTAACCTGAGGACATCACACACATCCATGCCGTAGGCAGGATTCGAACCTGCGACCGTAGCGGTCACGCAGTTCCACACTGAAGCACCAAGAACCGCACGGCCACACCGGCTGGCTTTTAAAGGTTACTTCTCAAATTAATTTCGTGAGGGTTTTATATACAGCAACAACCATTTAGCAATGCCAACATACAAAGATATAAAAACATGAAATTATTTGTAAAACACGACATAAAATCACAAAATTGCTATGGCTGCAGTAGCGTCAACATCATTTTGTTATTAAAATATGTTTCTTTTTAATAACCACTGGTTTTACTGATTGTCTGCAGCAACAGTAGTACAACACACTTTGAAGATCTGTAATTACTACTGCCTCTGATACCAATAATTAGTTCATGAAACTTAACTGTAAAATTAATTGGATTCATTGTCTTTTAATTGTTATTTCTTTCAGTTGTGACGAATACGTAATAACATAGTGATTTGTCTTAAAATAGGCTCAATCGTCTTACAGATACTTAATGCTTTATTAAGATCGACTGCCGTCGTGATGTTTCTGAAGTAAGCTGAATTTGTATTAGTACAGTGAATATTTTAATTGCGAATATTTTAATTGTGAATATTTTTGCGGTAGTTGTGTTCAAAGGATCGCCCCTTGCTAATGGTTAATGACTTTGATCAATTAGCTTCACTCACCAAGTGTATGATTTGACTCAACAGCACTTCGCCGGCAAGCCGTGTACACAATTACGAAGTAACTGGCTTAACCTTACTTTGGCATGAGGTGCTTTTGATGTGACGTTTTATGATATCCATTATTGGTAGGAGATTCTTCGCGGTTAACTAGTAGTTTGAAAGCTTCGGGCCACACAGTAGTCTTCTTCTATTACCAAATCTTCTTCCAACCATCTAGTGTGCCAATCAACGTTCTCACTCGCTTACACACACTATGGGATCAAAAGTATCCGGGCACTCCCAAAACCATACGTTTTTCATATAAGGGAGCATTCTGCTGCCACCTACTGCCAGGTACTCCACATCAGCGACCTCAGTAGTCATTAGACATCGTAAGGGCGCAGAATGGAGCGCTCCGTGGAACTCACGGACTTCGAACGTGGTCAGGTGATTGGGTGTCGCTTGTGTCATACGCGAGATTTCGACACTCCTAAACATCCGTAGGTCCACTGTTTCCGATGTGATAGTGAAGTGGAAATGTGAAGGGACGCGTACAGCATAAAAGCTTACAGGCCGACCTGAGACAGACCGCCGACAGTTGAAGAGGGTCGTAAAGTGTAATAGGCAAACATCTATCCACACCATCACAAAGACCGCACCGAGCGAGGTGGCGCAGTGGTTAGACACTGGACTCGCATTCGGGAGGACGACGGTTCAATCCCGCGTCCGGTCATCCTGATTTAGGTTTTCCGTGATTTCCCTAAATCACTCCAGGCAAATGCCGGGATGGTTCCTTTCAAAGGGCAGGGCCGACTTCCTTCCCAGTCCTTCCCTAATCCGATGAGACCGATGACCTCGCTGTCTGGTCTCCTTCCTCAAAACCAACTAACCAACCAACACCATCACAAAGAAATTCCAAACTGCATCAGGATCCACTGCAAGTACTACGACAGTTAGGCGGGGAGGTGAGAGAGCTGGGATTTCATGGTCGAGAGGCTGCTCGTAAGCCACACATCACGCCGGTAAATGCCAAACGACGCCTCGCTTGGTGAAAGGAGCGTAAACGTTGTACGATTGAACAGTGGGTAAACATTGTGTTGGGTGACGAATCACGGTACACGATGTTGCGATCCGACGGCAGGGTGTGGGGAATGGCGAATGCCCGGTGAACGTTATCTGCCAGCGCGTGCAGTAAAATTCGGAGGCGGTGGTGTTATGGTGTGGTATTGTTTTGATGGAGGGGGTTTGCACCCCTTGATGTTTTGCGTGGCGCTGTCACACAACACGGCCTACATTGATGTTCTAAGCACCTTCTTGCTTCCCACTGTTGAAGAGCAATTCGGGGATGGCGATTGCATCTTTCAACACGATCGAGCACCTGTTCACAAATCGCTGCCTATGGCAGAGTGGCTACACGACAACATCCCTGTTATGGAGTGGCCTGCACAGAGTCCTCACCTGAATCCTATAGAACGCCTTTGGGGTGTTTAGCAACGCCGACTTCGTGCCAGGCCTCACCGACCGACATCCATACCTCTCTTCAGTGCAGCACTCCGTGAAGAATGGGCTGCCATTCCCCAAGGAACCTCCAGCAACTGATTGAACGTATGCCTGCGAGACTGGAAGCTGTCATCAAGGCTAAGGGTGTGCCTACACCATACTGAATACCAGCATTACCGATGGAGGGCGCCACGAACTTGTCACTTCCAGCCAGGTGTCCGGATACTTCTGATCACATAGTATATTTCGCCTAGCCACATGTGACAAAACCAACTTTAGAACAACCTCGACTTGGCAATTGCGCACCGCCACCACCACCACCACTACGTCCGTGTCCCCTCCACAGATGATTCGTAACAACTTGTTTGCCTCCCGCCACTACCACTGCGCGCGCTCCCGCCAACAGTGCTATTGTTAGTAGATATTCTTTGGGTTCTGTGAACATACTTCTGACTCTGAAATATAAATTGCTTTTAAATAAATTCTGGTTTTACTGTCTGCAGTAGCAGTGCAATACCGTATGAAGAACTGTAATTTCCACTACCTAACCATGCCAACAAGTTTACCACGAAACTTTGATGTAATTATTTCTTACTTGTTTTTCTAGCTTCTTGCTGCAGTGTCATAAACTCTAATTACTGATAAAAGTCGTAAGTACATGAAATTACAAAAATGGTTTTAAAATCGTAGCATCAAGTGGTTTAATATACGTGAGGTATAGTAGTGTAAAGAAATAAATGAAATTAATGATATTTAGCAGAATTCTTCATGTTAATAAAAGGAAATAGCTGTCGAAAACGGTGTGTTTTCCCAGAACAGGGACTTCATATTTTATGTAACGATAAAATATTCCATCAACCTGCTTCCACACGGATCATAATAATATGGCAGCATCTTAATGCAAGTTCTAAATTCCGTGTTTTATGTTATTTCATGTACCTCAAAAATTATTTTATATATTAAGCTGAAATTCATACTGTATATTATTAATGTTAATAATAGTAGTAGTAGTAGTAGTAGTAGTAGTAGTAGTATTATAGTAAATTGTTGACGAAATTTTCATCTTATTTGGTATATGGCAAAGGTCTGTTTTAATTTACACTAATGAGTGTTGTTAGCTGGCCGCTCTCCATGTAGCATGACGCAGCGGGCCTTGAGATGCCGGCTGACTCATGTATGGACGTGTCTCGGTGAAGTCATGACTTGTTAGGTGTAAGAAGTTAGCTACCGTCTTGTTTTATATCGACGGTGTGCGCTGCTACGCAGCGGGATCACTGACTAAAGCCTCAAAGGGATGGACTCAACATTGCTGTGCGAGCGAGCTTATAACTTTGTGGTGTTTGTTTCATGGTTTGATGACAGTCATCCAAATCAACTTCCGCGTTTCACAATGGGGTCTTGTAGTTTGTTCATCTGGTGTCATCAAACTCAGCCACATTTAAAACAATATTGCGTGATACACCACACTACTCTGCTCCACTTATCCTTTGCATGTCGGTGAACCATTCCCCGTGTTAAGATGGTATATTTGACGAACGGATTGTGATTTAAGATAGAATCTACTCAAGAAATCATAAAAAATTGTTTCGAGACTCTACATCCGTTCCCCAAGGGATAACCCCTAGTTTGTCTACGAACTTACGGTAGAAAATCGTGAGACCGAAAGCTAAAGTCCGTGCTCAGATGATTAAAACTACTGCTGGCGACAAGCAAGAGATTTAGGTTAGAATATTGTTCACGTACAAATTTTCAGTTGTCAAGGCAGATAAATAATATCGATGTTAGGGAAGTACTGTATTTCCGTCGGTAATCCGCAACTTGGTTTAAACTTAATGGCTGCTGGGACAAATTTTTCAGTTATTGTAACTTTGTAGACTGTCTGACTAGAATTAACGAGACCGAGGACAAAGGAAAATGGCTGTAGCTCCCAGTTTCCAGATGCTGAGGGTGAGAAATCGGTGTAAGACATGGACAGAAGACCAAGAAAGAATACGAGGGTAAAGAAAACAGAAAGTGTTGCGGGGAGGAAAGTTGGAATAGTCGACAGCAGGCAGCGAGAGGGAGAGATTGTCCCCCAGGCAGAATTGTAGGAGTACTGAACGTAATTTGCACCCCCCCCCCCCCACACACACACACACACTACACGAAAAACACGGGAGTTGATGGAGCGGTAGTCGCCTGCACCTGCATCTGCACACACCCTTCGCCTGACGACGAGGAGACTACTGGGTCCGCCGTACAGCAAGTCTTCTGCACGGAGCAGAATGTTTCAACGCACTTCTGGCAAGCAATACCACGGAGATGCTGATTTAAAACAACAGAGCGCTCTGGCCATGCACTAATCCAATGCTGGGTGTTCAACGTAACTGACTGACAAGCCTGGCATACGCCTACCAAATGTCTTTTTAATCTCAAATTCTGTGACATGTTCCATTTCTTACCCGTGCCATTTATTTTCACGTTCCACCTCTTCTCCTCCTGTTTTCTCTCGGTCCATGATTGACACTTTCCTGTGATGCAGACTTGGATTCCCAGAAAATTGGTCCTCAAATTAACGTCTAGTAGACTTGTTTATGCCAGGAATGCTCTTTCTGCGCTAGTCTGCCGCTTATACCCCCCTTCTTCCTCTATCACACGTTATTTTACTTTCAAGATTGCCGAATTTCTTCATTTCGTCTACTACGTAGGCCTCAGTTTTGATGCATTTGTCGTTAGTCTGATTTCTCAGCTTCTCAATACCTCTGTCCATCTTTGCATTCAACCGTTTCGGATGAAGAGTGGTAACTTGTTGACATGGAAGGCTCCTACTGTACTCGTACATAACATAAACCCGTTCCGCGCACGAGCCGTGTGTCTGAAGCATGTTCCGTTCCTGGTGTCTCATATCCTCTAGGGGCTTTACAGACAGTTGTTTCAAATGAAACAACAAGTTTATTGCCACCATCCACTGTTTATCTATATCCACAACGCGTTTCGAATGTTTAAATCACCATCATTAGGTCGATTTGTGTGTGTTCGTATGACATACATGCGTGGTGTGTTACTATTTTGGGTAATTTGAGGCACTGTCTATTGGAGTAACAAAAACACTATTTCATAACATCATTTTGGGAGGTTTTTGGCTACAAACTAAACGTATATCTAAAGGTGAAAATAAAACGAGTAAAACAATACCTCCAGTTGTCACAGGTTCCTTACTCTGTCGTAATAAATTACATGTAAACTTTTATACAGGGTGTATCAAATAGACATCCGATTTGGCAAGTCTATATTCCTGAAACCAATAAATGATATAATGAATCTTGTTTCTTTTCTTTTTTTAAAAAAAATTCGATACCTAGTTATTTTTCCTACATTTCATGTGTGTTCAATATGCCCCCTTGTGGTATTCAGATTGTTCCCACACTGTGCAGCGAGCATGTCTTAAGTTACAGCTTCCACAGCTGCTGTTATGCGACATCTCAGTTCATTCATCGTTGTTGTTAGTAACAGAGGCACATAAAAAGTCTTCTATAAAACTCCGCAAGAAAAAATCAGTCAGGTCCGGTGACCTTGGAGGCCACTAATGTAAGGATGAATAATTTGGTCCAATACGACCGATCCATCGTTCAGTAATCCTTTGATTTAAAAATTCCCGCACTTCAGATACTAGTGTGGCGGTGCCCCATACTGTTGGTAAATGAAGTCGTTCGAATAAGCCTCCGACTGTGGGAAAAGAAAGTTCTCAAACATATCGAGACACGTGCTTCCTGTAACAGCGTTCTCGGCAAAGAACAATGGACCACACCTTTTCCTGTGCAACCGGACAAAACACATTAAATGTTGGAGAGTCCCTCTCACGTTGTACACCTTCCTGCGTTTGTTCCGTACCCCCACACTCTCACACTACAACAGCTCATCTTCCCATTCAAATGGAACGTTGCCTCGTCACTAAACACCAAGCAAGGAAGAAAACTGTCATCCTCCATCTCGCCAAGAACGAAATTGCAGAGCTCCACACGATGTTGTTTGCCACTTTCACGAAGAGCTTCGTGTAGCTCGATTTTGTATGGTCTCGTGTGTGAAGTCGACGCAGCACACCACAGACGGACGTCGGGGCCATGTTGAGCTGTCGTGCTGCACGGCGAACGGATTTCTGCGGCCTCCTTGTTAAACTATGGCGGATGCGTTCCACGTCTGTGTCAAACACTATGGGATGGCCCAGCGACTTGCCTTTACACAACCTATTTCTCGAAATTGTTCATGTTATCACCTAATGCTCTGTTCTGTAGGAGAATCCACAGAATACTTAGTACGAAAGTCACACTGGACACTTACTACTGACCCGCACTGCGCAAAACGTACGATACAAACGCTGTTTTTACCAGAACTGAGGTGGGCACACACTGTTGACACATAGCGGGAACCATGTAAAACTCAAGAATTTGCTCTTTAACAGTACGTTGTTCACGCATATATCTCAAATAATATAATGGTAACGATTTTTTAAAAAATAGGATGATTCTTTCTGATACACCCTATATTTTGTAAACAAAGATAGTGTCTGGAATGTACTAGATGCAAAGAACATGGAGCAAAAAAGAAGAAACATTATTTCGAAAGACAAAGAATATATCAAATTGTTATTTCAGAATAAGTTTTAAAAGGATTGTGGAGCTTCGAGTTGCTGAATAGCTGCGTTAGAATAATTATTCCAAGTGGTATTAAAATCCGCTTCTGTCGAGGTTATATAGCTAAAATTTATACACGTTTACAGAATCATGTGACATATTGTGAACTTTAAGTCCAATAATTATATTTCCAACAGTGGTAAAATTACACATAAATAACAATTTCGGCTGGGATTCAGAGATATGGATAGAGAGAGAGAGAGAGAGAGAGAGAGAGAGAGAGAGAGAGAGCTGACTGGCTGGAGGAGAGCGAACTTTCAGAGTAGGGAACTCTTATGATTATGTCTATAGCATGTAGTAACTAAGTAAAGAACAGATAATACACTGGTTAATGCATTAAAATATCCAGATAAACTGAACTCGAACAAAGATCTCCAATATCCTTCAAAACTTATTCCGAAGTAAAAATAATAATAATGTTGTTATGATAATACTCTTTTTGTAGCTCGAGGTAATGTGTGTGCCCTGCACCTAGTAGTTTCTGGACATGATCGTTAAGTTACAAAGTATGACCTTTTATATGTGTCGTGATACGTCAGCGAAAGGAGCCGGTCACCACTCGAGGTATTAGATACACGTTTAGCTTTTAGTCAGTAGCTCCCATAGCCATGCTCGGAATTAGTACTTTCGTTTCTCTACTAGACAGTTCCACAACTTGCCCCAAAGTCGTAACACAACACCCACACGTCATACTAAATCATGCAAATCCATGTGATGACGGAGGTTAAATCTTCTAAACACGTCGTGGATATAAAGAAACAGTGACTGGTAACAGTGAGCTTGTTTCATTCGGTATTAATAATTCATCGCAAAGCCTAACCTAAATTGTTCGTTTTTAAAGATATTTGTTTCTCGTGCGTACCGTAGTCAAGTTGGAAGGGAAAGGGAGGGAAGTTAGAGTGGTTAGCGGAGTACGCTCTGTCACAGACAGTGAGGCAGCTTGTCCGGTTACAGACGTCAGTACTAACGACCATCTCTTATCTGACGGTTACGAAAACTGGAATCCTGATACACCAAATGTATTAAGCTCAATATATTTTAAACAGATTTAATGACTGCCTTTTTCCGGAACCCAGAATTTCTCCCACGTTTTATACATACTTCTGAAGATAACTGAAAAAACCACGACGTTTTACAATATCAAATGGAGCAAGTGTTTCCACTAAAGTCAATATGATAATCCTTTCTTATTTACACCGAAACAACCGGATTTTTTAAATTTGATCAGTATGTTGTTAAACCTTTAACAACATTCGAAATATCGTTAAAACGAAAGCATTGTGTACGAGAAGCTACATAGCGAATGTCATTTTGATATGGAGTCTTTCCTCCCTACTTTTCGAATAACAATGTCCTTTGTGGCTTAGTTCCCTGGTTAAGTTTCCAAAACTGTGTGGGGGACGGAGGATGTCTGCACAGACCTCATGGCCGTTGATGATAACCCACTCAAATCCAGTATGGAGGGATCTTTCGTTTGCTTGATACTAGTGCTAATCCTGCGGCTAGAGTTCCGTAGTGTACATCGCAAGTGGGATGTCAGCATCTGCTTCTACGCTGGTGGCTGCTTGAGAGTGCAGCGAGCCTCTGCATCGCGCTGTCGCTTCCTACTTACGTCCCTGCTACCCTGGCGGTTAGAATAGACCCGAGGTATTCCTGCCTGTCGCAAGAGGCGACTAAAAGGGGTGTCTCACCTTTCGGCCTCTGTGTAATGGTCCCCTGTGGGGTTTGACCACCATTCTTCAAAATTCTCCCGATGACCGTGGACTTGTTTGCACCTGATATCCACCATGGTAGCCAGTCCGTTGTGGTGGGGCCGCTATGTACCCTGTTGGTTGTAGCCCCCGACCACACAGGGATCGCTCTGCTGATGCCTGGGCCGTTAACTCCCCGTGTATGCCAAGAGGTAGATGCTCATCTCCCTGAGGACTCAGGATTCCGGGCAAAGGCCATCCTGCCAGGTGGCCCTTGCTGCGGCTGGGTGGCGCCTGTGGGGAGGGCCCCTGGTCAGTGTGGGTGGCATCAGGGCGGATGACATGCGATGGAGCATAGTCCATCGTCTCTTGCTGGTGGTGAAACACCAGCAGTCTCTAAGCATTCACGAGCTCAATTCAACGCACAGAAATACGACCCCTGTCCACACTGTGGGAGGAACGTCGGGCTAAAGATGGCAGTGCATCTTATTCGCCCCAGTACCTTGCATGTTCCAGAGCTGATGGGGAATCTTTCATGACAACGAAGCCTCAGTTGTTTTTGTTGAGCATTTAGAGAATAATTTTTGGGAGGTGGAGGGCTCGCGCAAAATGAAATCTGGGTCAGTCTTGATCAAAACAGCATCCTCTGCCCATTCACGGGCGTTACTCGCTTGTGACAAGCTGGGGGATGTTTCTGTAACCATCACGCCACATAAGGGTATCATATTTCACAGGGACCTTCTTCCGCCATCTGACGATGAGCTGCTCGCCAGTCTACAGCGGCGAGGTGTACATTTCGTCCGGCGTGTCCACCGGGGTCCGAAGGATAATGAGGTTTCCACCAGTGCCTTCATCTTCATCTTGCCCTTTGAGGGTGATACATTGCCCGACAAGGCCAAGGTGATGGTCCACCAGAGTGGTGTAAAGCCCTATATCCCTCCCCCAATGCACTGCTTTAACAGCTTTAAGTTCGGCCATATGTCTTCCCGCTGTACTTCCAGCGTCACATGTCGAGATAGCGGACGCCCATCACATCCCAATACTCCATGTGCCCGCCTCCCATCCGTGTCAACTGCGGAGAGCACCATTCGCCTTCCTCGCCGGACTGCAGGATTCTCCAGAAAGAAAGGAAAATCATGGCGTATAAGCCCTCGACTGACTGATCTACACTGAGGCTAAGAGAAAATTTGAACGCCTGCATCCTGTGCTTATGACATCGTCTTACGCCGCCGCTACAACAGTTCTGGCACCGTCAGCGCAGGCCAGCCGCAGTCACCTCTCAGAGCTGGAAGATTACACCTGCCCCTTGATGGTGGGGGGCATTTGCCTCCCTGTTGCTCCTGCACTACCTACTTCGGGAGCAACACCGCACCAATCATCGGGAATGTCTGTCCCCACTTCTCAGCCAGAGAAGAATAAGTCTTCTTCGGCTTCCAAGGGGTCCCTTGGATAACTCCCTTCCCAGGTTTGTGCTAGTGGGAAAGATCACACCCACCAGTGGCTCAAGAGCCAAAAAGCAGCTGGTTGTAGGGCTTCACGCTCATACTTATTCCCGGAGAATGAGCCAGTGAAGTCCTCCCAGCCAGGGAAGTCCAAGAAGCAGCGAGAGAAACCCAAAAAGAAAACCATTAAGGAAACTGCGGTGCCACCAACACCACCGCTACCTACAAACTCAGTGTCTGAGGATGGGGTGGAGATTTCGCCGTCCCCTGAGGACCTAGATTTCGCCAGACCCTCAAACACAATGGACACTGCTCAGGCAATAATTCGGTGGCAGCGGGTGAGTCTGAAGCGTAAACTACCAGCACCGAATGTTCAATGCAATCCCAGTCTCACGATGACGTCATCCTCCAGTGGAATTGCGGCAGTTTTTTCCACCACCTGGCTGAGCTACGGCAACTGTTAAGCTTTACACCTAACTGCAGTGCCCTCCAGGAAACCTGTTTCCTGGAAATGCGGACTCCTGCGCTCTGCAACTATAAGGGATATTACAGAGACTGTGGCGACTATAAGCGAGCGTGAGATGGAGTTACGGTTAATGTCCTAAAATCAGTCTGTAGTGAACCTGTGCCCCCTTCAAACCCCTCTTGAAGCTGTGGCTGTCAGAATAAAGACGACGCAGGAAATAACTGTCTGCAGTGTATATCTTTCTCCAGATGGTGCAGTACACCTGAATGTATTAGCCCCACTGATTGATCAACTCCCTAAACCTTTCCTACTTTTGGGAGATTTCAACGCCCATAACCCCTTGTGGGGTGGACTGTGCTTACTGACTCAGTTCGACCTCTGCCTCTCAAATACTGGGGCCGCCACACATTTCAGTGTGACTCATGGTAGTTACTCGGCCATTGATTTATCAGTTTGCAGCCCAAGACTTCTCCCTTCTAACCTCTGGAGAGCACATGACGACCTGCGTGGTAGTGACCACTTCCCCATCTTCCTGTCACTGCCCCAGCGTAGGGCGCACGGACGCCTATCAAGATGGGCTTCAAACGAGGCGGACTGGGAAACTTTCACCTCTGCTGTTACTCTTGAATCTCCCCCACACGGTAACATCGATGTCATGGATGAGCAGGTGACGACAACAATTGTTTCTGCGGCAGAAAATGCGATCCCTCGCTCTTTAGGGTGCACGAGGCGTAAGGCAACCCTTGGTGGTCGCCGGAAGTCGCTAATTAAGGAGCGTTGGCGAGCTGTACAGCGGCATAAGCGGCACCCTTCCCTGGAGCACCTCATACCCTTTGAACGGCTCCGTGCCCGCTTTCGCCAACATACCAAATGACGGAAGCAGGAGTGTTGGGAGATACACGTCTTGACCATTGGGTTCCATACGTCATCTTCCCAAGTCTGGGCAAAGATCAAACGTGTTTCCGGGTGTCAGACCCCAACAGGTGTTCCTGGTGTTACCATAAATGGTGTGTTATCTACCAACGCAAACGCGATTGCCGAGCACTTCGCTGAGCACTTTGTTCGAGCCTCTGCGTCCGAGAATTACCCCCCAGTCTTTCCTACTTTCAAACGGCGGCGGGAAGGGAACGTCCCCTCATTCACTACACACCACAGTGAATCCTATAACGCCCCATTTACAAAGTGGGAGCTCCTCAGTGCCCTTGCACATTGCCCCGACACAGCTCCTGGGCCTGATCGGATCCACAGCCAGATGATTAAACATCTCTCATTTCACTGCAAGCGACATCTCCTCCTCGTCTTTAACCGGATCTGATGCGATGGCGTCTGTCCATCGCAGTGGAGGGAGAGCACCGTCGTTCCGGTGCTCAAACCCGATAAAAACCCGCTTGATGTGGATAACTATCGGCCCATCAGCCTCACCAACGTTCTTTATAAGCTGCTGGAACGTACGGTACGTTGGCGGTTGCGTTGGGTCCTGGACTCACGTGGCCTACTGACTCCATGTCAGGGCGCCTTCCGCCAGGGTCGCTCTACCACTGATAATCTTGTGTCCCTCAATTCTGCCATCCGAACAGCCTTTTCCAGACGCCAACAACTGGTTGCCATCTCTTTTGACTTACATAAAGCGTACGACACGACCTGGCGACATATCCTTGCCACATTGCATGAGTGTGGTCTCCGTGGACCACTCCCGATTTTTATCCAAAACTTCCTGTCGCTCCGTACTTTCCGTGTCCAAGTTGGTGCCTCCCATAGTTCCATCCATATCCAAGAGAATGCAGTCCCGCAGGGCTCTGTATTGTCTAATCTTTTTTTTTTTTCCCATCAGTCTACTGACTGGTTTGATGCGGCCCGCCACGAATTCCTTTCCTGTGCTAACCTCTTCATCTCAGAGTAGCACTTGCAACCTACGTCATCAATTATTTGCTTGACGTATTCCAATCTCTGTCTTCCTCTACAGTTTTTGCCCTCTACAGCTCCCTCTAGTACCATGGAAGTCATTCCCTCATGTCTTACCAAATGTCCTATCATCCTGTCTCTTCTCCTTATCAGTGTTTTCCACATATTCCTTTCCTCTCCGATTCTGCGTAGAACCTCCTCATTCCTTACCTTATCAGTCCACCTAATTTTCAACATTCGTCTATAGCACCACATCTCAAATGCTTCGATTCTCTTCTCTTACGGTTTTCCCACAGTCCATGTTTCACTACCATACAATGCTGTACTCCAGAAGTACATCCTCAGAAATTTCCTCCTCAAATTAAGGCCAGTATTTGATATTATTAGACTTCTCTTGTCCAGAAATGCCTTTTTTGCCATAGCGAGTCTGCTTTTGATGTCCTCCTTGCTCCGTCCGTCATTGGTTATTTTACTGCCTAGGTAGCAGAACTCCTTAACTTCTTTGACTTCGTGACCATCAATCCTGATGTTAAGTTTCTCGCTGTTCTCATTTCTACTACTTCTCATTACCTTCGTCTTTCTCCGGTTTACTCTCAAACCATACTGTGTACTCATTAGACTGTTCATTCCGTTCAGCAGATCATTTAATTCTTCTTCACTTTCACTCAGGATAGCAATGTCATCAGCGAATCGTATCATTGATATCCTTTCACGTTGTATTTTAATTCCACTCCTGAACCTTTCTTTTATTTCCATCATTGCTTCCTCGATGTACAGATTGAAGAGTAGGGGCGAAAGGCTACAGCCTTGTCTTACACCCTTCTTAATACGAGCACTTCGTTCTTGATCGTCCACTCTTATTATTCCCTCTTGGTTCTTGTACATATTGTCTATGACCCGTCTCTCCCTATAGCTTACCCCTACTTTTTTCAGAATCTCGAACAGCTTGCACTATTTTATATTGTCGAACGCTTTTTCTGGTCGACAAATCCTATGAAAGTGTCTTGATTTTTCTTTAGCCTCGCTTCCATTATTAGCCGTAACGTCAGAATTGCCTCTCTCGTCCCTTTACTTTTCCTAAAGCCAAACTGATCGTTACCTGGCGCATTCTCAATTTTCTTTTCCATTCTTCTGTATATTATTCTTGTAAGCAGCTTCGATGCATGAGCTGTTAAGCTGATTGTGCGATAATCCTCGCACTTGTCAGCTCTATTGTCTATTTTTAGTGGCCATTAACGGTCTAGCAGCAGCTGTCGGGCCCTGCGTCTCACCTTCTCTGTATGTAGACGACTTCTGCATTTCGTACTTCTGCTCCAGTACTGGTGTTGCTGAGCATCACCTACAGGGAGCTATCCACAAGGCGCAGTAATGGGCTTCAGCACACGGCTTCCAGTTTCCAGCCGCAAAGTCGTGTGTCATGGCC
This sequence comes from Schistocerca americana, assembly GCF_021461395.2. Lineage (NCBI taxonomy): Eukaryota > Metazoa > Arthropoda > Insecta > Orthoptera > Acrididae > Schistocerca > Schistocerca americana. The sequence goes on along the minus strand of NC_060122.1, from coordinate 25,316,512 downwards.
TTCTGTCGGCGTCGTATCGTTCATCTGGACCCAGAACTTTACGTTCATGATGATCCACTTACTATAGTGGAAATACATCGATTCTTAGGACTGGTTTTCGACGCTCGATTGACTTGGCTTCCTCGTCTTCGTCAGCTTAAGCAGAAGTGTTGGCAGCACCTCAATGCCATCCGTTACCCGAGCAACATCAACTGGGGTGCAGACCGCTCTACGCTGCTGTGGTTCTACAGAGGCCTTGTTCTATCCCGAATTGACTACGGGAGTGTGGTTTGTGGTTCGACAGCGCCCTCAGCGTTGCATTTACTCGACCCAGTGCACCACTGCGGGGTTCGACTAGCGAAAGGAGCTTCTAGGACGAGTCCGGTGACCAGCATACTGGTGGAGGCTGCGGTTCCCCTGTTGCAGATCAGACGTGCACAACTGCTCACCAGTTACGTTGCACACATTCGTAGTTCTCCTGAGCTTCCGAATTACCGCCTCCTTTTCCCGCCCGTGGCAGTCCATCTCCCGCATCGGCGGCCCAGGTCGGGGCTAACTATTGCGGTTCGCGTGCGGTCCCTTCTTTCCGAACTGGAGTCCTTCCCTTTACCTCCTCTACGTCTTCATGGTGTACGCCTCGGCCGTAACTTCGTGGCTCTAAGGACTCCGTTAACCCTGCGGCTCTCCACTGTCACTTCCTCTCGATTCTTGACGCGTTCTCGATGGATGATGGTCGCGTTGGCTTTTCCTACGTTCACGGCGGCCGTATTGAACAGCTTTCCTTCCCCTATGGCTGCAGTGTATTCACTATCTCCGTTCATGACGTGGGGAGTCTTTTACGTACTGACTCCTTGAGGAGCCTGAAAACGACGAGTGCTACCCTCATCATCCTTAGGTAGCGTCCATTCAGAAGTCCATCTATGCCCTTGAACGGTTCAGTCGTTCAGTGGTGTTCGTCTGGACCCCTGGTCACGTTGGAATCCCAGGAAATAAACTTGCGAACAGGCTGGCCAAACAGACTACACGGAAACCACTTCTGGAGATGGGCATCCCCGCAACTGACCTGCGTTCGTTATTACGCCGTAAGGTTTTTCAGCTTTGGGAGACGGAATGGCAAAATCTCAGTACGCACAACAAACTGCGAGCCATTAAGGGGGCCACGAATGTGTGAAAGTCCTCGATGAGGGCCTTTCGCGGGACTCCGTGGTTCTCTGCTGGCTCCACTCTGGCGGTCCGGCGTCCGGTTGACAGTGGCCCATATTCTTCTGCTCTGTCCATCTTTGGCTGCTCTGCGACTTCATCTCCGGTTGCCGGACTCATTATCATTGATTATGTCTTTGCCCCTCTGTGTCTTCCACCCTAGTGCTGTTAGGGTGGAGGTTTTAATGTGTTGCGGAGTGGCTGGGTTTTCCTTTATATTTTCGTGGTCGGCCAGCCACTGTAAGGTGTTTCCCTGTTTTAGTCTCTGCTAAGTGTATCTTGCATCTATGTTTTCTTGTCCTCTTTTGTGTCTTTTAGTGTTCGTTGCCTTTCCTTTGTCCTTGTGGTCTTCCCTTTCTTTCCGTTTTGCGTTATATGTCGCGCCTGTTTTATTCTCACACTTGTGGAATTATTTCCTTTGGAACAAGGGACCGATGACCTCGTAGTTTGGTCCTTTTCCCCCTCTTTTAAACAAACCAACCAACCAATCAATTTACTTAAGTCGGTGGTCCAGTGGCTACTCCCAGCATGTGAGCTCTACTTGGCTGCCGCTAAAGGTCACCTGACACTGGTCCTATTGAGCACATCTCTTTGTAGTGGTGCCGATACGGGCATTGCGTCTCGATTGCTGCATCAGTAATACTTCAGTCGTCGGGTAACCGTGAAGTGAAGTTCCCACCATTCTGGGAAGTCTGGACCGTAACAGAAACGTACTATGCTAGCAAGTTGGTGTTGGTGGTGGGGTGAGAGAGAGAGAGAGAGAGAGAGAGAGAGAGAGAGAGAGATTGAGTGATTGACTGTTGCAGATACCTTTTAGTGAACGCACGGTTTCCTAGTGTTGTTACCCAACTCATGGCGATAGTTCTATTACTCATACAACTTATCGGCCTCACTGAATGTTGTTAGAAAGCCGGTATCGAAATTGGTACCCGAAGTCCATTAGATTTTTATCTGCGGTCTTAATTAAGTCTTCCACTCTAATCTGCTCGTTGAACCGATTTATTGTTTTCTAATCTCACCTTATGATTCAAAATATCCGTTTCTCTATCACTCACTCACAAACCTTCAGATTTAGAGTGGTTTCCGGATGTTCTAATTGTAAGTGTTCCCTACCTTATTGGCTAAGTAGACAGGACAGAAACGCTCCTTCCGCGACACGTTACTGCGTCCGACACTCTCAGAGCGCCAGCTGCTCTTCGTGAACTGTTGCATACGAGAGCTACGTTGAGTATTCCGTGAGAAAGTCCTTGCGCGGTTTCCCGAGGTCGCCTCCTAGCGTACGCTTTCCACGTGTGTCTACAGCTGTCTCGCTCTCCCCAGTTGATTTCTTCTTCGTCGGCCGCAGATGCTAACACCCGCACATTGAAGTCTGAGTGTTTGAAGTAGCGTGTGCGAATATTTCGACACTACGATGACAAAAATTTAAACTGCTGGAATGTCACTTGATATTTATTACTTCCATCAGAAAATCAGGAAATGAAATGTTACAATGAACATGTTCTAAGAGCCAGTCTAGCATCGAAGTTCACATCAACGATAGCGAAATTTTATCACTTGTCGAGTACCATAGTAATACGTGATCACGCGAGGTTGTTCGCGTACAGAAACCACACACAAATATTTGAGACCCATTTCTAATTACCGATTCAATTTTACGTCAAATAACGTAATATCCTCCACATGGACGTATTGCCTCTGGAAAGACCAGTGGCGGGGTGGTGAGTCAGCGTACGGTTTCGCGGCTGCTCGCTCAGTAAACCGTTGATGGATAACATTAAATAAAATCTGTAAGAAAAATTGGAGTCTGAAACTAATTACTGAAACCACAATAAGAAAGCCACTGGTGTGGGTATTGTCATTAGTATAGTTGGAACTCTTTTCAAACATGAATAATGCAGATACAAATAATCAACGTTACGCGCTCGTCGCCAATGCTAAGAATAGAATCACAGCCGCCTTTATGGTACGTTTACATGCATGCAATATAATGGTGGTTTGCAAGCCCATCCACTAAACAATTTAAATGACTTAGTGACAAAACAGTGTCTGCAGAACATTGCTCATACACTGAGTAAATGGAGGCAAGTGTGACGATCACGTCACAAATTAACAGTAAAATTGTAGGCTGTGTTCTAAAACAATGGGTTTAAGACGTACCAGTGTGAACAAATGACCACTCCACACACACACACACACACACACACACACACACACACACACACACACACACACACACACACAAACACAAACACACACACTGTCGCGAACATCGCAGCAGAGGAGTGAAAGTCATTGCTCACCCGGACACTGCGAGGCCGCCACGTGTTGCACTAGGTGTGTACTTCTTACATTAAGTGGGAACGTTGTGTGGAGCGAAATACGTCCAAATCATTAGCAGTCTAAGCAGTGCAGTAGTGTAATGTTACACAATAGCTGTGCAATCATACCAGAAACGTGAATGAAACTTTCGGACTCCAGCATGAAAAGTCTGTCACATGATTGTCACACCGTAACGACTAATGTGAAACTGCCAACAACCCATGCAGGCTGTGGAGTCCATCACTACAAACAGCGAGGTACACAAGTGGGATAGCAGAAGATATCACTGGACATCAGGTTCTAACCACACACTGCCGTTCGCCACCCCCTCCCTCTCCTCTCCACCCCTCCCCATCCCACCCCTCCACCTCATCCCTACCCACCCCTCCACCTCGCCCCTCCCCACTGCTCCACCCTGCCCCTCCCCGCCACTCCAACCCGACCCTCCCCGCCCCTCCACCCCCCCTCCCCCCACTCCACCCCGCCCCTCCCCCCCTCCATCCCGCCCATCCCCACCCCTCTGCCCCGCCTTTCCCCACCCCTCCACCCCACCCCTACCCCCCTCCACACCACCCCACCCCACAACCCCACCCTGCCCCTCCCCACCCCTCCACACTGCCCCTCCCCAACCCTCCACCCCCTCCCAACTCCTCCACCCCCTCCCCACCCATCTCCACCCCTCCCCACCCCTCTCCACCCCTCCACCTCGCCCCTCTCCACCCCTCCACCTCGCCCCTCTCCACCCCTCCACCTCGCCCCTCCCCACCCCTCCACCTCGCCCCTCCCCACCCCTCCACCTCGCCCCTCCCCACCCCTCCACCCCGCCCCTCCCCACCCCTCCACCTCGCCCCTCCCCACCCCTCCACCTCGCCCCTCCCCGCCCCTCCACCTCGCCCCTCCCCGCCCCTCCACCTCGCCCCTCCCCGCCCCTCCACCTCGCCCCTCCCCGCCCCTCCACCTCGCCCCTCCCCGCCCCTCCACCTCGCCCCTCCCCGCCCCTCCACCTCGCCCCTCCCCGCCCCTCCACCTCGCCCCTCCCCGCCCCTCCACCTCGCCCTTCACCGCCCCTCCACCTCGCCCTTCACCGCCCCTCCACCTCGCCCTTCACCGCCCCTCCACCCCGCCCCTCCCCACCCCTCCACCCCGCCCCTGCTCACCCCTCCACCCCGCCCCTGCCCACCCCTCCACCCCACCCCTCCCCCCACCACCCTGATCCCACCCCACCCCTCCACCTCGCCCCTCCCCACCCCTCCACCTCGGCCCTCCCCACCCCTCCACCTCGCCCCTCCCCGCCCCGCCACCTCGCCCCTCCCCGCCCCGCCACCTCGCCTCTCCCCGCCCCGCCACCTCGCCCCTCCCCGCCCCGCCACCTCGCCCCTCCCCGCCCCTCCACTACGCTCCTCCCCACCCCTCCACCACGCCCCTCCCCACCCCTCCACCTCGCCCCTCCCCACCCCTCCACCTCGCCCCTCCCCACCCCTCCACCTCGCCCCTCCCCACCCCTCCACCTCGCCCCTCTTCACCCCCCAACTCCCCTCCCCCCCTCCGCTCCATCCCCTCCCCACCACACCCCTCCACTCCTCTCCCCTCCCCTCCCGGCCAAGTACTGAAATAGCCTCTGCAGCAGTAGAAGAGTGAACAAAAGAGTACAGTATGTTAATTTAGATTAAAAACTTCCTCCTTCCGTAAGACGAGTGATGATGAGCAAAACGTTTCAAACATGTTAAAATATGTTAAACATTAAATAAATGTACCACAAAACTAGAAATAACTAAGGAGATAAGCAACCTCGCTTGCATCATTAAAAAATTTGACGTGGATGGCCTCTGACAGTAATTTTCAGTTCGGGATCGCTGAAATTAATAAACGGCGAGGCAATATGTACGCACGGCAGACACCGCTTTTCCATTTCCAGGTGCGGACCAGCCGTCGGGGGACGCGGGCTCCGTCCTGTACGCAGACTCGCAGTGCGACCACGTGCAGCCTCTGCTCTTCTACAGCTACATCCAGGACAGGATAGCGGCGAATAAAATTGTTTAGTACGAACAGCAACGAATTTTCAAACTTTTTTAAGCTATATTTGAAATACACTTCTTGCATGTAAATGTTCGTACTCTTTCTTTTACGATAGTAAATGAGTAATTATTCGACGGAGAAGACCAATAGGCCATACCTCTGCAAAACAAAACAAAAACAAAAAAATAATCTCCAGATTTCATTAGAGACTGCCTCGCTTTGTCAGTGATAGCGCAGATTGATGAGGTTGATGTGCCACAGACACAAGGTCATTAACCTGTTAGTCAGTTTATATCCCGACCTCTTGTCAAATCCCTGTAGTAGAGAAACATCTCCAGTCAAAAGCACAGACACGCGTCATAAAAATTTTTCTATTGTGGGGTATTCTCTTAATCCTTGGTAAAATTTTGTGTTGTGCCACTCAGTGTTACTGAATATTGTCAACTGTTTGGTGGTAGTGGTGGTGGTGGTGGGGGGGGGGGGGGGGGGGCGGAAAGCACTCAGTCCACCCGAACCCGTCAGACTGTGGAGGAGCGCCTGGGGTGCGCAGGAGTGGTGGGCGAGCGACTGGCTACGCCGCGGCCGCCTGCGGCTACAGTGGCGGAGTGGCAGAGTGCGTCGCTAGAGGCCAGGGGACGAGGGACCCACAAGTGAAGCTGCAGTCCCTGGGCTGGACTTGTGGAAGGCCATCCGACTGGCCACCGGCCGCCATTTTGGATCTGTCCGGTTGCTTGGACATGTCTCGCAGTTTCTGTTCAACGAGCGAAGTAGACTGCCTAACGCGTTCCAAAAGTAGAGCAACGGTTTCAAACTGAACATCTTCAATAAAGTGTATAGCGAACGTGTTTCCAAAATAGGCTACACCCTAGTTTTCGTTAGGACACAGAGTTCAGCTACCTGCTGTTGCAGTCTACAGCTTTAAACTGATACTTTCGCGTGCTCAGCATCAGCGAGGTATCAAGTATCAAAAGCATCGCATTCGCGACAAAATCAGAGCTTCAGAAGAGGAATACCAGAATACCAGAGCAGCTTCCGTTAGTAAAATAAAAATAAATTGGGTAAAACAAAACAAAACATATAAGAGTTCAGAAAACAAGTTTCTTCAGTAGGAAGGTTCAGAAGGGTCGTCAGATGTTTATACTAATTCCATCAGCTCTAATTACCCAGGGATGATAACTGTATTATGCACTGTGTGTGTGTGTGTGTGTGTGTGTGTGTGTGTGTGTGTGTGTGTGTGTACGTGTGTGTGGTTATATTTTTCACACGGAATCTTGACTGAAGGAAGGACTGTCTGAAACATACATAGCGTCATATGCATGCAGTGAACAGTATCGTCTTTACGGATGTATCTGAGTTAACAATGCCCTTCATATAACTAACATCTCACGTGTGCATGCCTGAACTACAGCGTAATATTACACTTAGGTCATGGATAAACCACTGCTACGAACACTGCAAAAATATTGTTTATTCCATATTATAAACGAGGGGGCGAATGACAATGGTGATAAAACTATGTATTAAATCAATACCACAACTGTCCCTGGCCCCTGCATCAGGATACATAATTTTGTTTTTGTACACACTGTTAGAACTTCTCGTGTTGCCTGTCAGTTCTCTCTGCCTATTTTCATCAGCGTAAACCTTCTAGCTGTCTCTCTCCATGGAGCAGCACTCCTATAGTGTCCTCTTTCTCCTCGCTCCAAAATGTACGCCCAAAAGCACACTATTGTTATGTTACCCTACACCAAACCTCCAAAAAATATATAATACGTCCTAAGCCATACAGGTCAGCGGAGGACACAGCATGTCTGGAAAAATGTCATTACACTTGACGTCACTAGAGCCAGTCACGAAGTGCAGACGGCGGCAGCAGGAGCTGGCCGTAGTTTTAGTGTTCGGTTCGGATGTGTTGGGCAGTCGTCATCTGGGGGTAGGGCCAGCTGTCACGAGCTGCGGTCGCTCGTTTGGAGATTCTGTGGTTGTAGACACGAACGAGCAAAGTCCTGACCGAGTTCTGCTTCTAGTTAGCGGAAACCGCGACTTTGTTTCGACAGATCGACTATAGGGAGAAAGCACTCAATGGAACACTGCGTCGTCACCAACACGGAACACCGAGACGAAAGAACGAGACTGAGGTCTTTAATATTCCTATGACACGCTTGAGCTGTATGGACCTCAGAAGAGGGCCAGTTGTCTGTGCACAGACGATATGCCATTATCTGCTATAATGAAACTGTAATTCTGTAAGTGGAAAGAAGGAAGATGAGTTAAACAGGCCGGCCGAAGTGGCCGTGCGGGTAAAGGCGCTGCAGTCTCGAACCGCAAGACCGCTACGGTCGCAGGTTCGAATCCTACCTCGGGCATGGATGTTTGTGTTGTCCTTAGGTTAGTTAGGTTTAACTAGTTCAAAGTTCTAGGGGACTAATGACCTCAGCAGTTGAGTCCCATAGTGCTCAGAGCCATTTGAACCATATTTTTTTTTTTTTTTTTTTTTTTTTTTGAGTTAAACAGAAGAAAAGAAGAAAAGAAATAATAAAAGTGATTCTCATTTAATAATATGCTGAACCTACTAGCCAAATTTTGCAACTAGTACAAAAGGATATCTGACCATGGTAGAACTGAAGGTGATGTAAAGTATAGATTTGCAACAGCAAGACAAGCATATGTGGAGAAGTGAGTCTCTATTGTAGCACTGTATAGAAGTGAAAAGTCGACAACAGCGTTTGTAACGGTCCTTCTCGTTTTATTAGCGCTAATTTCTGTTAAACTTCTCATTGAATCTTTACCTCCAGCGAGTGCCTCATTGTGTTTGCGAAAACTCTTGATCTTGCTACTATCTTGAAGCACTACGCAGACGCAGCTTGTCAGATGAACAGTTTAGCGTTGCGTTGCGACACTTAAACCCTCAACAACGATCACCTTCAATAATTACACACACACACACACACACACACACACACACACACACACACACACACACACACACACTTATGGGGTGTCCTTTTCGGACATGTCAGAAAGAACAGACGCCACATATACAGGGAGTTTCACAGTTCATGTTAGACACTTCTAGTTGTTGTAGAGGGGGACTTATTAGATCACGTCTTACATAGAAACACATGTGTGGAAACGTCATCCAACGAGGCTACAGAGCTACAGTCGCCGGCGCCTCTAAATGTGTGGATATACAGGATGATGACAAACACGCAACGATAAATGTATCCATTTGAGGTAAGGTTTCCTGAACCGGAAAAGAGCAAGTCGGAACTTACAAGCAAAAACCTTTGACAGTGGAGAACATACATCGTTGTTGCTAAGATTTTAGGATGGGCAACTTTCAGAAATGCTAATACGGACCAAAACAAGAAAAAAATGTCTAGTAAAGATGGCCTGCAAAATGCATGCCTTGACAGCTATGACCACTGGTGCAAAAGAGGAAGTGTTTTGCAGTAGCGAAACTGAAGACGTGCTCACAGCTCCTGAGGTGTGCACTTAAGAGCCCATGTTTACTGCAGTCTTTCTTGCCTCTGTCCACACACTGCCACCTCTGCAAGTTGCTTATCCCACATTCCTGGCAACAACAGTACCGGCGCATGTATTCTACTGTCAGAGGATGACGCCTTATGTCGCTCCTGTCTAGACAGAGAGCCTGTGCCTTGGGAGAACGACTCACGCGTGCTCAGTGACAGATAGTCTCAAGCGGGTACAGTCGCGTACGTACTTCTAATTTTCACCTGCTAAAGGACAGTAGTGCACAGACACATCAAGAAACAGGTCAAGAGAATGTTTTTGTGAATTGTTATGTTCATTTCTTGAAGGCTTTTTTGTTTATTTATGTTTGTACAGTGCAGTGAGAATGATGCGTGAATGTAGTCAAAAGTAAATATGTAGATCACTGTTCTACAGATGAATTAGTGTGAGAAAGTTTTAAGGCAGTGTGAATGCAGACGACGGGGAATTTGGATCGTAATGTCCGCCCAGATAGCTGACTGTCACCGTGACATGTCTTGGGGTGGAGTATACAATGAATATTCGGCAGACCATCGCAGTTAACAGAAGAATCCTCACCACCATCCGTGCCTGCATACGTCAGCACAATCTCCGTACTCTTGATGAGATACAAAGAGTGGCTCTCGTCAATATCTATTTATCCTCTAAAATAAATTACGTGTCGCAAGCCCTGCCAGTGCCGCGGGAAGTGGCGAAAAGGATTCCGGCTGCTTTTAGCTACATCTTCAAAGTCAGATACCAAACGTTGACTCTACCGACTAACAACGGTGGATTGAATCTTACAGACATGTACAATAAAGCACAAGCATTGTACGTCTATAAAACATATAAATTGTGGAAGCGGTCAGTCAGTAGTGTTGTTTCATTTCCGTTAAATGAAAGAGCGCCGGCCAGCCAGGATGCCCCAATTGACGTTCACCACATCCAAAATGAACTTTACCACCGAAAACATTTCTTCGTAGAATATAACATTAGACTGGGAACACCCGAGAAAGGTGTCATCAAAGTCGAGAAAATCTACCATAACTTAATGAAGTTTCAGACCAAGAACATCATAGAAGAAAAATACGTCGGTCACTGTTGTCATGATATCTGGAGGAACATACAACACCAGTATTTACCAACAAAAGTGCGATACTTGTGGTGTTATTTTGTGAATAGGAAATTTACAACGAACCCCAGACTACACTCTGTTCATCTGGCTGATTGGCCTTTGTGTACCACTTGCAACCTGATTGATACAGATGAACATCAATTTCTCTGCAGAAATGTAAATAATATAAGGTTGTCAAACAGAAAAGAATTAGCAACTATGCAGAGAAAACCGCCATATCTGATAATTCCTCGAAGAACAATGCCGTCAACTGGTTGAAGGGCCACCCTGTATTCTATCTACTGTGCGGTAAAGAAAGGAGCGAAGGAGATTTTTGGACGTACATCTCCGACCCGCATCACAAGCTACTACGCATGAACAATTACTAAGATGCATAAGCCAACTTCCTCAGAAGAACCGTCATGTGAACTCCAATTTTCGATGATGCGATTCAGAACATGGAGAAAAGAGACAATCTGATGTTTGAAAAACACTTACGATCAAATGACGAACAGCACTCTCTGGTCTAGTCTCGCGTTTCGCCTAAAATGTCAAGGAACCTGTAATTAATTTTAATTTGTTTTATTGCTTTTAAATGTCAGTTGAAAATTATGTACTACTGTAGAATGTTATGACCAATAAATTGAACATCATCCCCCTCCCCCCCGCCAAAAAAAGGTGGTCAGTGCGACGGAATGCCGTGCAAAGGGGCCTGGGTTCGATTCCCGGCTGGGTCGGAGATTATTTCTGCCCATGGACTAGGTGTTGTCATCATCATCATCATCATCATCATCATCATCATCTCATCCCCATCGACGTGCAAGTCACAGAAGTGGCGTCAACTCAGAAGACTTGCACCAGGCGAACGGCCTACCCGACGGGAGGCCCTAGCCACACGACATTTCATTTCAGTTTTCGTATCATAATATGTTAAGTATATGGTAAAAGGAAAGCTAATTCGAGTGCAAATGAAAGTAGTTAATAACGTAAAGTATAAACAAAATGTCAGAATGTTAAAAATTTGTTTCGGGAAAGTGTGTTATTTGTTGATTGGTTAGTCATGAAAAGCGCGGACTAACGCAGGAGAATGTTTTCCTATTGGCCTTAAAGAAAACTGAGCAATCAGGTCGGAGTATTCTTGGGGCGTCTTTCCTCTTGGAGACAGAGAATGCTTACGGCAGTCTAAGGAGTCGAAGCCTTTCAGTGGTACAGTCGAGTGTAGCATGAGCTCCGAAGGAAGTTATTATTTGCCTGTTTTAGTTGTGCTACACGTTTCAAAAGTGTTCTAAAGTAAAGGCATATTTATTCCGGTGTGGTTTTTATTTACACTCCTGGAAATTGAAATAAGAACACCGTGAATTCATTGTGCCAGGAAGGGGAAACTTTATTGACACATTCCTGGGGTCAGATATATCACATGATCACACTGACAGAACCACAGGCACATAGACACAGGCAACAGAGCATGCACAATGTCGGCACTAGTACAGTGTATATCCACCTTTCGCAGCAATGCAGGCTGCTATTCTCCCATGGAGACGATCGTAGAGATGCTGGATGTAGTCCTGTGGAATGGCTTGCCAAGCCATTTCCACCTGGCGCCTCAGTTGGACCAGCGTTCGTGCTGGACGTGCAGACCGCGTGAGACGACGCTTCATCCAGTCCCAAACATGCTCAATGGGGAACAGATCCGGAGATCTTGCTGGCCAGGGTAGTTGACTTACACCTTCTAGAGCACGTTGGGTGGCACGGGATACATGCGGACGTGCATTGTCCTGTTGGAACAGCAAGTTCCCTTGCCGGTCTAGGAATGGTAGAACGATGGGTTCGATGACGGTTTGGATGTACCGTGCACTATTCAGTGTCCCCTCGACGATCACCAGTGGTGTACGGCCAGTGTAGGAGATCGATCCCCACACCATGATGCCGGGTGTTGGCCCTGTGTGCCTCGGTCGTATGCAGTCCTGATTGTGGCGCTCACCTGCACGGCGCCAAACACGCATACGACCATCATTGGCACCAAGGCAGAAGCGACTCTCATCGCTGAAGACGACACCTCTCCATTCGTCCCTCCATTCACGCCTGTCGCGACACCACTGGAGGCGGGCTGCACGATGTTGGGGCGTGAGCGGAAGACGGCCTAACGGTGTGCGGGACCGTAGCCCAGCTTCATGGAGACGGTTGCGAATGGTCCTCGCCGATACCCCAGGAGCAACAGTGTCCCTAATTTGCTGGGAAGTGGCGGTGGGGTCCCCTACGGCACTGCGTAGGATCCTACGGTCTTGGCGTGCATCCGTGCGTCGCTGCGGTCCGGTCCCAGGTCGACGGGCACGTGCACCTTCCGCCGACCACTGGCGACAACATCGATGTACTGTGGAGACCTCACGCCCCACGTGTTGAGCAATTCGGCGGTACGTCCACCCGGCCTCCCGCATGCCCACTATACGCCCTCGCTCAAAGTCCGTCAACTGCACGTACGGTTCACGTCCACGCTGTCGCGGCATGCTACCAGTGTTAAAGACTGCGATGGAGCTCCGTATGCCACGGCAAACTGGCTGACACTGACGGCGGCGGTGCACAAATGCTGCGCAGCTAGCGCCATTCGACGGCCAACACCGCGATTCCTGGTGTGTCCGCTGTGCCGTGCATGTGATCATTGCTTGTACAGCCCTCTCGCAGTGTCCGGAGCAAGTATGGTGGGTCTGATACACCGGTGTCAATGTGTTCTTTTTTCCATTTCCAGGAGTGTATTTAGAAAGTACGGATTTGTTAAGTGATTTTGTATATGAGAAAAGACAGCGTAGGATATTGAGCCGGTCGGTGACTAAAAACTTGGGTGCATTAGACACCGATAAACTTAATAGTACGGTGAGCGTTTTCATGTAAGAACAATCTGTGGTTAGTAGCTGTTCAGATTTCGGGAAATTCGTTACCATAAACTTGCTAACGTGAAAGAAAGGGTTTGTGCGAGACTGTTAAGATTAGCTTGGGCTTGGCAGTGAACGTGTACATCTCAAGGTTCCAAATATAACGAAATTTTGCCTGTATTTCCAAATTTCATTCAAAATTAACAGCATTTCTCGATTCTTGGGATAATTATGTTGTCTGCATCCGGGTGCGAGTTGCAGTACAGTAGGTTTCTGCTTGGCTTTCTTATCGGCCATCTGCTGCAACGAGGCCACTGGTAATGGACGAAAGTAACCACGGCGCCGCAAGGTGTTTGAATTACTTTCCCTCGTAACTTGCGACTAGTTCCTTTCCAAACAAGGGATCCTTACTTCATATTCATATATTTTTCCATCACCCTGTATATAAACATTTACAGGCGCCGACGCCTGTAATAATGAAAACTTGACCTACTAAGTCCCCTCTACAGTTTATGGAAGTGTGGAACATTAACTTACGGCGAGGTCGGACAATGGTTTCTTCAATGCAGATGCACACCAGGATCCGGCGGAATGCCGCGAGTAATGAGTGTACTGGGCAGGGGGCACTACACTAGTAGTGCGTGGATAAGTTGACTATCTGGGATCCGACAGGAGGCATGCTAGGCTAGTCCGTGCTGTTGCGATGACCACTGAGTCCGGATGGCACAGCCAGCAGCGCATCTGCCTAGAAAGCAGCAGACGCGGTCTGCCACAGATTTTTGAGCTTTCCCCATTCCTTTAAATCGGTGTCCGCTCGCAGCCCTCGTCTGTAATTCTGTGTGTTTTAGTAAAACTGTTAACGACACGAAAACATACTTTGCTTTCTTTCTTGCAAACGATTAACCGTGTTCCAAGTCCTGATCAAAAGTACAGGAAGGGCTGCCTTGTTTGCAGACGCATGTTGCAGATAATAACGTGTACATTGCGAAGAGCTTTTCACAGTCGCTTTACTCCTTACTTAATCTACCTTTCAGCTATTTTTGAGAAATGTAGGTGCATTATTGAACTACCTGACAGACAACAAGAAACTGTTACCAGTTTGTGGAGATTCCAGTGTACATAGGTTTGTCGACTTACACAGAAAAGAAAAATGGGCACGGCTCATTGTTTACCTGTTTCAATGTAATTTCAGTACCGTAGTTAGTTTTCCAATTCGGATGTCGCAGGGTAACTTATTTATAGACAGTGCTCAGTTTGAAGCAATTAATGTGTACCCAGTTGTTAATGGACTACCTAATCGTAATCCGCAATCAACGAAAATAAACACTATATCACCAGCGGAGAGATAGTATCATACAAAGCAGTGAGGCTTATTAACGAGAACTTACAGTACGAATGTCAAAATTCAGTTGATTACTTGGTGAATTTGTGAGTATTAGAAATTAACTTTACTAAAAAGTTATCCATAAGATCTACAAAAAAAAGGCCGTGGATAAACTAAGGCAGTTAAAATCCCGTACGAGAAAAGGGAAATTTATGTAAAAGGCCAGAGTAAATTACGGTCCGCTGTTACTTGCATACTACAAAAAATTCTGTTGCAGTTTAAGGATAGTCATTAAAATGTCCAGAAGTGCGGATGTCCTGACAAATGAATAAACCAGACCGTAAGATTAAAACTCTATGGGATGTTGTTACATGAGAGACAGTAAGCCAGTCAGTGCACAAAAAACCACAGCAATTAAACTCAATGACAATTCACTAGCGGCGAGTAGTTTTAGCAGTCGCAGTCTAAATGTATCAGCAAAAGTAGCACTATCAGCGTCCAGCTGAAGAGGCGGCAGAACACGCCCGCCTCCCGTACAGCGTTAACAAGCTAACCCCCGCGACGCCTCACGCTGTTTTATGAGGCCTGGCGCTTAGACATCCGCGCCAATCAACGTGCTAAAAATATCTTTTGGCGAAACTTTAAGCAATTAAAACTAAGACCAATGTCCGTTACTGAAATTAAGCTCCTATGGTGTTGATGGAATTTCAGACAGAATTCTGAGAAGTTGCTGTAGCTTAATGAGTAATGTCCTCGGCTATATATGATATGCGAAATTTTTGCAGATTATTCGAAAAAAAAGCACACAAGGGTAGTCTCACATTTAAGTTGAAACAATTCACTTAGCATATCACAGTTTGGATTCCAGAAGGGTACGTACATTTAGAACGCCACCCACCAAATATTACAAACCTTAAGTAATAAAATATCGCCAGTTGGTATTTTTTATAATTTTTCAAGTAGTTTGATTGCGTAGGTCATGTTACACTTTTACAAAAAGTATAGTTTTATGGAATTGATGGCTTTACATAAAACTGGACTGAAGGATAATTAAGAAACGCGATGCAAAATGTTGTGCTGAATAATTCAAACAATGTTGGATGGTAGAAAATTTTAGTGACTGGGGAGAAATCACAAAGGGTTTCAAATTTGTGTCCACTGTTACACCACGTATGGTGGCGAGAAACAGTTCTAAAAGACTGTCCGAGTGCTGCAGGGTAGGGTGCACTGGGAAATAGTTGTTAAGGAAAAAACTCGACACGTCCCGCGTTTACGAGTTACTTAGCACTGAAGTGAGCCAGCCGGGGCGTTGCACGCGCGGCTTGAAGCGGCCGGCCACATACAATTAGTGGCGGTCGTCCTCATAGCGTAGGAGGCAGCGCGCACCAGCCTTCGGCTCGGATGTGATCCTTACTACGGTCCCACGTTCAATTTTTCTGTCGCTCTCTTGTTCTCTTGTTCACTTTTAGGAAACCAAACGAAGAACACGTTTGGCGACTCAGTCTCTGGTGGGCCTCTTGAAATTGCGCACACAAAGGCCTGATTGGCTAACTTCAGTGCCAACTGATTAAGAAACGGCGCAACGTATCCAAGTTTTTCCCTGAAAATTATTTCTCAGCACAGCCTACCCTGCAACACCCTTACAAGCTTTTCAGGCTGTAGCCGCGCACCGCACGCGAGTGTTACCTGTGATTGGGCGACAGGTTTCGGGAAGAAGCGAAACAGACATTTGGCTTAAGTGAGGAGTCTAGACCTGAATGTATTGTTCAAGTCCCCATTCCACAAAACGGTAAGGCTCCGAATAAGTATCACGAAATGACAAACACTATGCATCTTCTGACTTCATTCAGAAAACTGTATCAACTCCTGCTCTAAAGGAATTGAAGTTGGGAAAGGATTAAGTGGGCCGGTGGCTGCTAACGTCGTTTGTCCGCTTGAAATGCAACTGTCAGTACTGAGTCCACGACACGCTATGTCGGAATCCCTCGCTGAACCTCTAGGCTTCCACCAGCTGCAGCGGAGCCCTGCCTGGCTGCTCTTTGGCTGCCTGCAGTCGACCTCTGAGTTTCACTCAGTTTCCACCTTCGCCCCGCCACTCCCTGACACGGCGTGTTGTCGGCTGGCCCTCACCACCTCACGGGCTCCACTTGTGCACTACCCTCTGGAGACTGCCGTTAAATCGTGTCTCAGGCCTGCTACAGGCTCTTTGCGATGCACATGTGCCCCTTCGAGGTCTGCTCCCTTTATCCATCTCTTACCCTCGCTCCTTGCTGTGACTCATGTTTTTACAGTTTACAATATTGCCGCTATATACGATCGTCGCTACCCACGCGATGCATTTAGGAGTCTCTGACATTACATGTAAACACGGGCCAAGTACTGGCTGCTGTCGCGCGCAGGCGACCACTATCTCTTGCCTCATAACTTTCTCTTTATGTCAGAACTAAAAAGACTTGACTGTTACCTGCGGTACAACACTGTATATGTAAGTGACCATCCATTTAGCATTTACTATTTCTACTTTCCGTAGGCGATACTACACAACTGGCCATTAAAACTGCTACACCACTGAGATGTGCTACAGATGCGAAATTTAACCGACAGGAGGAAGATACCGTGATATGCAAATGATTAGCTTTTCAGAGCATTCACACAAGGTTGGCGCCGGTGGCGACACCTACAACGTGGTGACGTGAGGAAAGTTCCCAACCGATTTCTCATACACAAACAGCAGTTGACTGGCGTTGCCTGGTGAAACATTGTTGTGATGCCTCATTTAAGGAGGAGAAATGCGAACCATCACGTTTCCGTCTTTGATAAAGGTCGAATTGTAGCCTATCGCGATTGCGGTTTATCGTATCGCGACATTGCTGCTCGCGTTGATCTAAATCCAATGACTGTTAGCAGAATATGGAATTTGTGGATTCAGGACGGTAATACGGAACGCCGTGCTGGATCCCAACGGCCTTGTATCACTAGCAGTCTAGATGATAGGCATCTTATCCGCATGGCTGTAACGGATCGTTCATCCACGTCTCGATCCCTGAGTCAACAGATGGGGACGTTTGCAAGACAACAACCATCTGCCCGAACATTTCGACTACGTTTGCAGCAGCATGGACTATCAGCTCGGAGACCATGGCTGCGGTTACTCTTGATGCTGCATCACAGACAGGAGCGCCTGCGATGGTGTACTCAAAGACGAACCTGGGTGCACGAATGGCGAAACGTCATTTTTTCGGATGAATCCAGGTTCTGTTTACAGCATCATGATGGTCGCATCCGTGTTTGGTGACATCGCGGTGAACGTGCATTGAAAGCGTGTAGTCGTCATCGCCATACTGGCGTATCACCATTATATGGTATGGGGTGCCATTGGTTACACGTCTCGGTCACTTCTTGTTTGCATTGACGGCACTTTGAACAGCGGACGTTACATTTCATATGTGTTACGACCCGTGGCTCTACCTTTAATTCGATCCCTGCGAAACCTTACGTTTCAGCAGGATAATGTACGACCGCATGTTGCAGGGCGTTTCTGGATACAGAAAATGTTCGACTGCTGCCCTAGCCAGCACATTCTCCAGATCTCTCAGCAACTGAAAACCTCTGGTCAATGGTGGCCGAGCAACTGGTTCGTCACAATACGCCAGTCACTACTCTTGATGAACAGTTGTATCGTGTTGAAGCTGCATGGGCAGCTGTACCTGTACATACCATCCAAGCTCTGTTTGACTCAATGCCCAGGCGTATCAAGGCTGTTATTACGGCCAGAGGTGGTTGTTCTGGGTACTGATTTCTCAGGTTTATGCACCCAAATTGCGTGAAAATGTAATGAGATGTCAGTTCCAGTATAATATATTTGTCCAATGAATATCAGTTTATCATCTGCATTTCTTCTTGGTGTAGCAATTTTAATGGCCAGTAGTGTAGTATATTAAAAATCGCATTGGTGAGAATGGAACAGAAGATTGTTAAAGATACCTTCCAAAGAATTATTAAGTGCTTCTCGAAAATGGACTGTGCTTAAATTTTGTACAACAAATAAACATACGAACAATAGCTGCAGCACATGCAGAAAATAAGGTAGAATGATTTAAACTGATCAAAACTTCAATTGGAAGAAACATTTGCTGAGGTTCTCAAACTATTAACGAATCAGTCATCTGACATATTCTACATATTTCCACTCAGTAATGTCTTGCACAGTGCTATTTCGTGGTATTGCACCACACGAAAGTAAGTATTGATTGCACAGAAGTGAGCAATAACAATAATTTATGGTGTTCTCTTGCTGGCGTCATGTAGATCTCTCTTCAAGATAATATGAAATATAGTGAGGCCCACACCTACAGCACTAGAGGAAAATAATGACCTTTATTACCCATTACCAAAACCGTCAGTGGCCCAGAAAGGAGTTAATTATGTGGAAACAAAATTTGTAGACGATTTGGCCAATAAGATACAATGTATGGCAAGTAGCAAAGAACATTTTAAATACAACCGAAAAACGGTTACTCCGGGACAAATGATGCTATTCCGTGGACGAATGTCATTAAACAAGTACCAGTATATAAATTACCTTGCATAAAATCTCACGTGAAAAAAATTAAACAATTACTAAAACGATCGCCAGTCATGAAGAGACAAATAAGACTCTGGCTGGTGACTAAATATTGCATGAGACTTTGTCCCTTTACTTTAATGAGAACTAAGATGATTCAGTCAAGCATAACTACTACATTTTTAGTCAGAATTACTAAATATTCTCATAATGAAGTGCAAACGCATATGACTAGTTAATTGATGCAAGTTGCTGTTCCGAGCTGTTCGAAGCTAACTGACTATTGAAATAATAACACTGCAGCGATTCTTTATAATGAAGCAAATGTACTGACTGTACTGAAAGTTGTGGATTTTACATTTACTTTACCGGGACAACAGAATAATGTGAAACAGGAACTCGTGTAGCCACATCTACGTTGCGCAATGCGCAACATCTGAGTATCAGTGTTGCACAACAATTGCTATCCCGCTTAAGTACTTGGCAAAACACACACAAAGTTTTACACTAAATTACTACACGTTACTGGAGGAAACGGTGAAAACTTAAAGCAAATTAAGAGTCCATAATGATTTACACCGACACTAGCATACTTTTTGCAATTTCACTGCCGTGTTGCAAACTTTTAGTAACTAATCTGGCTGCCGCAGTTTTAAAGATGCGAGGACGTCCTTGCCGGTCTAGTGGCGCACGTACGTTGACGGCTGCAGTCGCCCAACATACTGCAGTGTCCTCACACCTCGTAAGAGGTGTTCCGTTGCAGCTCGTCGTGTTTCTTTCCTCTAACGGTCACGTTTGCATAACTTTTTGGAGACATCGGAACGAGCAACATCAACTTCCTGTTGCCTCAATAATCTTGCACTCTACAAGACGACATAACAGAGGCGTTATCTGACTGCAACTCTGCTCGTGTGGGCGCCCTCCGCTACCGGACGCAGCTGCCTTCTGACTGACTGACTGCGACTCGCTCCCCGCCGCCGTCTGTCCCATAATTTGTTCACATCTACGTAAATAAGTTTCTGACAAACTTACAAATGCTTTTACAGCGATACAAACATCGGCCTGGCAGTCTCTTTGGCCTACGATCGCGAGCGAGACTCGTGGTAAGGAAGTTGGGGCCATAAACACTAAGCACCACCGTGCGTCGAGGTACTTGTTGCGGGCCCCACGTGGACGGCACGAGCCACGCTCGTGGCACGTCATTCAGGACAAACGACTGCAACAGAAATGGGAATACAGGGGCAACACTTCTCAATAGCCTCCTACTCCACTCACGTGTACTCCTTCCTACGTTCCCTAAAACAGTTAAACAACCCGTATATCTATTATAACATACCTGATATTGACTAGAGTAATGATAAGTGTGTCATTATTGCGGAAACTGATATGGAAGATCCTGCCGCTAATAATGGTGATCGTAGCGGTATTGTGTTTCTGTACAAGACTGTCCTAGAAGATTAATCATTGAAGATGACACCGATGCCGAAGACAGTAATAGTCACCTAAGCAGTGGCTTCGAGAAGAAGAAAACAACATCCGTAAACTCTGTAGGTGTAATGCAGACTTCTGGCATAAGAGCACCAGAGTTGGATATTTTCTACACAATGTTCGACGGTGTGTTTTGGGTTGATATTGTCTTGGAAAACAAACACTGGCAAACCGAAATCCAAGAAGTAAGTTAATGAGACATGGATTCCTTCATTCGTTATGAAACTAAAACATACTGAAAGGGTACAGTACCGCCCGACATTGAAAATAGGTACAACATACTTCATTATTTTTGTCAGAACAACACATTTTTTTTGTAAATTAACTCAATTTCAATTAATACAGCGAAGCCGGATACCAGTGTGGGAAAGAATGACAACTTATTTATTTAATTGATCACATGTGTACTCCCTCAAAATAAATCCCTACATCCGGTTTGGTGAGATCTGTGAAATGAATGAATGTATGGTCGTCTGCTAACCGCAGATAGTGAATGTGAATATATGATCATCTTTGAGACGATCCTTTGGCCACCTTTGGTGGGACCAAAGAGATGAAATTTACCTGAGCTTTGAGCGCCTGAAATGTGGCTGACCAATACAGTAGCAAGGTGCTCCCCCACTTCAGCAGAGGTGCGAGAGGACCTGAAGAACGGCCACGTTTCAGCACTCTGCCGCTGGATCTTGTACTGTTAAGACCTGTTTTAGTTGTGCTCCGTAATGACAAAAGAGTGGAGACATGGTATGCATGTGGAATATTTAAGAGTAGTTTGAAATAATAATTTCTCTATTTCAGGAACTTTTGTGGGGAGAATTAAATGTCAGGCAGGTAATATTAATGGGATTGTAGTAATCTTCGGAAGTGACCAACGGTCACAATGAAACCACGTGTAGCAATAAGTTGAAATACTTCCGTGTGCTTAAGTTAAGCTGAATTACTAGCGTGTGTACAATAAGTTGAAATATTTAAGAAATAGCGTGTGTACCATAAATTGAAATATTTAAGAAATGGCGTGTGCAGGACTTGAAATTAGAGACGAGTGCTTCCACGTGGTGAGTACTGTGTAAGTCTCAAACTGTGTATGAGACAAAAGATAAAGAGAAGAACTCGTCCGTGGTATCAGTTGAGGACTCGCGTGTGTGATGAATACGTTCTTAATATTACTTTGCGTGATATGATTCTGTGTGACGCTAGATTCAAACTCTGAGAGAGAAGCAAGGTGAGTCGGCCGTCTATCCAGCAACGCCACTTGGCTTGCCTTGCACAGGAAGACGTGCATATATCTCCAGAGTTCATAGTAGGAAAGTAGAATTACGAAGTTGGGCAGTGTCGTGTGAAACTGGGATAAATATTAATTGAAGTGGGAAAGCTGAAAGTGATAATGTTGTGACTATTCTCTGTGTAGTATTTCATATTGTAGTGTGGTGTATGTCATGTAATTTGGGTATGTGTGGTTTGCATGGGAGAGTAGCGAGGTAGTTTCAAAAGATTAGTGGGTTATGCGTGTTCCTTTTGTACTGCTCGGTCTGGAGGAAAGTGTCGTGATGATGATTGTGAGAGTCGAAGTGTGAGAAATAATAAAAGATCCACCATCCTATCCAGAAAGTGCACTGTAGCGTTAAATAATTACGAGACCATAATATAGAGATTCACCAATGTAAAGCCATGCCCACTGGGCGGAATTTCTCATGTGTTATTGTTGTAGGTTATAGAATTTGTGTGTTTAGGTTATAGAATTTATCGGAATTAATAAGATAGTGAAAAGAAAAAGATTGTGGACTTTTCCTTTGAATTGTATGTTGTCATGATGTCCCGAATTTATAATGTGTGCGCGCCATTCATATTCAGTGCGGTGGCCACGTGTTGATAAAAGCCGTTAAATAAAAGACAAAAAGAAAATGTGGTATTGCCAGTGCGTAGTGAACAGTCAGAGTTCTGTAAATCACTCATAGTCAGATATGCGTTTGCGTTGCGTATTATTCATACAGGAGGATAATTTGTAACTTAATTGTGAGTACGAGAGTTCATGTTACTCGATAAATAAGAATGAATCCACTCGCTTGGCAGACCACTCATCTTGCAGGCCTGACTGCTTGATGCCACAGTATGAGCAAGGCATGTGGGTGCCTCTCAATACGTTGCACTATATACATTCGCCAGAACGTGATGAGACTCATCGGAATACGAAAGCAGCCACCCGGACGGAAAGTCGACGAGATTTCATCATTCTTTGCATTATGTATGTAATAGCTCCAGTAAAAAGAATAAAGGTATACTGGTCTAAAAGAGCTGTCATAGGAACAGCGATATTCTGCAAAATTATGTCGCCGAAAGGATTTTTCAAACCTCTAGATTTTTACATTTTGCAAATAACGACATCACTGACGAGATGGATAAATTACGTAAAGTGCTATCTACGATAAACAATTGTAATGAATCCAAAGAAAAATATCTCATGGAAGAGAACATCTCGATGGATGAATCGTTAATGAAAATTAACGTTCAAATGGCTCTAAGCACTATGGGGGACAGCTTCTGAGGTCATCAGTCCCCTAGAACTGAAAACTACTTAAACCTAATTAATGTAAGGACATCACAAACATCCAGGCCCGAGGCAGGATTCGAACCTGCGACCGGAGCGGTGTGACTGTAGCGCCTAGAACCGCTCGGCCACCCCGGCCGGCGAAGATTAAGGGACGCGTAACTTACAACAATCTAATTCCACGAAGAGGGAAATAAAATTTTATGAATTGTGAGAGTCGGCACTGCGATACTGCTAAAATTTTAAAACATGTAAGGGAAGCGATAAAACGGATCGTGAGTACAATACTGCTGAAACCTGTGATGGAGTTATCGAGGTCAATAATACATGAAGGATACACTTTGTATATGGATAATTGGTAGCATATTCCTCGTGAAAACTGTTTGTAAATTTAATTTAAAATGAAACAAATGTTGTTGGGACAATAAATTTAAAATATTTTGTTAATGTGAAATCTAAAAAAAATAGAATGCATAATGGGAAGTTGTAATGGTATGTAGCACTGAAGTGTAATAAAAGGGACGTTTATATTATTTCTACTTAGTACGAAACTGCAGAAGTAAGTAAAAAAGCGGAAGTCAACGAAATCCAACGTTCAAACCAGGATGTATTGTAGGGCAATCATTCCTATTTGCGCCAAGATTAGAGATTCGGGGGCTTCCCCGTTATTAGGAAACACCTTTCTTTACATATTTATTGTGACTGCAGTTTAGGGAACGGTGTCAGTTTCCGACGAGAGAACCGCTTAAGAATCTCATTGCTCGGCAATCGTGTCAGCTCAAGTAATTAATGAGGTGACAGCTACAAGGTACGACTGCACTAGAACTGTGAAGTCAGCCTTGCTGCCACCCAGACGACCCTCTTCTCAGAGAGTCTCTCTTCATTTCCTCGTGCACCGCACCACTGTCTGTGATTCAGTTTTGTAACATTTGGACATGGTAAGCACGATTTGACACTCGTTTTTGTGCTATCACGTTCGCTTATGAAGTGAGCTTTTCCTTTCACTCATTCAGGATGCAGTACCGGTACGTCTGTTCCGTCGATTCTGCCAACGATTCTTATTTACATAGATTTTTAATCTCCCCACATATTCTTAATTTATGTTAGCAGACTGGCCATAATCGTAGCAATAAAGGGAGAGTCTACGTTTTCCTACGACGGTAAGTGCGAGAGCGAGCTGGCACCTCTATCACGACCGGCGCAGGAAACTGCAAAGCTGATTGCAGCAAGAGCAGGCAGTATCGGTTATTGTAACACGTTCTCTGCATCAGAAAAATAGTTAGTTTGGTAATACAGGGAATTATGAGGGGGTGGGTAAAAATTGTAGAGCAAGTCCATGTCTCGACTACAAGAAGCATGTTTAGTATATGTAGGTTCCAGTAGTTACGAAGACACGATGAGGCTTGTTAATGATAGACTAGTGTCTGAACAACGCCAGAAGGAGCTGGTACCGGGATTCATTAGATCTGTGGACAGAACTAGAGTGTCGGTCAGTTTTTGGATTGACGACGTGAGAGGAAGTTTTCGCTGTATTGCGTAATCGTGCGACAGGCGCCAGGCGCGCCCGGCGAAACCCGGCCGGCGTATAAGAGCGTCGTTGCCGCCGCCGCGTCACTACACTACACCGCACTCCGCTACACGGCCGTGCCGGTCCGCCGCTGGCGCAACCGCAACCGCAAGTAAGTTCCGCTGCTCGGGCACTCACTGTGCCAAACTGCACCCTGTTCGCTAGCTCGCAAATTTGTCTCCTTTATTCGCACGTACGTGTGCAAAGTGCTTCATCGTTGCGGGAAAATCTGCGCTTTCGAAACGATAGTGCAAGTTATGTTTTAGGAGGTTACTTTAACAAATAAAAATAAAATAAACTAATAATATAATAATAATAATAAATTGTACTAATAGTAATTGTTTGGATTAGAAATTGAGAGATTAAAGTTTGTTTCGCCTTTATGATTGGAATTGAATTTCTTAATGTTTCGTAAAATCTTACGTAGCATTATTCATTGGCGTCGCACAATTAAGTAAATGCAATTTACGCCGTGAATTTATCGAGCTTCGCACGTCCGAAGATGTACGGAACGTAGCCAGGGCTCATTATACATTTTTTGTAGACAAAGTCATATCTGACCTCAGCTTCAATCATGACAATGGAGTGACTAAAACTACTAAAGCAGAGAAAAGCGTCCGATTAAATAAAACATGTATTCATTTCAACATATACATTACGATATGAATGACACTTACGTAAAATTCTAGGTAAATAATTGCAGATAATTCTCAAATGAGAGCGACTTATTAATTCTGCGCCTCTTTTCTGCAAATAAGTATCAGTATGGCTAACTGTGGAGACACACAAAATATTACGTCCTTCTAGGACAACGAATGACATAAGAGTGCCGATGCCTACTGGCTGCGACAAGAGAGCAGTGTTAATTCCTTTGCTTTGCTTTTTCTTGTTTTAAAAAATCGATACATATAATCTAAGTTCAGTAAATTAAATATTCTCTGTGCTCGAGTGCAAATGGTTCCTTAAATTACCTACCAGCAAAACCCCCGACTCAAACGTGTTGGTTGCCGGCGGCCACAACAATCAGTCGCGCTCTTCAGTACATACACATCCCCACGCCATGCAACCCTCATAACGTTGAAGAAGGTATTGTACCTGATTTCCTGTCCACCGACGTCAGCTCAATCGAGAAATACAAATGAACGCACAGTACTGCAGTACGCTGTGTATTAAGTAGAACGTCACGCTTGTTATTAAAGAATCCAACTCCCATGCGTAAAATATCTCCAAAACGTCGGATTACTTTACAGATTAATTAATGTCTCGGATATCTGACTTTATACGTTTGAAATTGTGTTTAAACTCCGCTGCACGTCGCTAAGTGCTCACATTCTCACAAATACTGGACCACTAAAGTGAAAGTATTTCCGAGATGTCCGCTAAGCTGCCCCCACACAACACGCTGATTCTAACTGTAGTACTTCTCCTTACTTGTTAAACTTCGTATTATAACATTATATCCCTTAATGAGCAGATTGTGACAACATTTAAAATTTCTTGATTTGATCAATAACTACGCGAAATACTTAGAATCAGATTTTTGTTGCTTCCGGAAGCCGTTAGTTAACTGGTATCAGGACGGCCGCTTAGTGATACACTACAGTACACTACTGTGTCGATCTCTCCCAGAAAGTAACGCAAATGGAGTTACCGAACAGTGGAACAGTGGTGTAGAGACGAAAAAAGGTGATGGCAGCAGCGAGTCACCGATACGCAACCTAGTGATCGGCGATCATAGTCTAAAGTTTTAACGAGAATTAAAGAAAAAGTAAGTGTGCCATAAATCAAGATGCGCGGTTACCAGCCTGTAAACAGATTCCAACCAATCTGATTTGTCTTCTGAAGAAACGTGCCCCGTGTTTCTTACAGGTATTTCTTGCGTGATTTCGACTGAATTAAACGCCGCATTGTTTGAAACGACGTGTGTCAAACAGGCTAACTTGACAGCACAAGAGGAAGATATACAAGCCGGCCTCGATGTTATTGCACTTGGCCTCCCGTGGCCGTTATCGGAAACACACGGTGACGTCACAGCAAACAAGTACAGCGGTGACTAAGGAAGGCTCATCGCACTGTGAATGATTTCGAGACACATATTTGGTGTCTCCGGAAGGGTACGGAGGAACAGGCAAGACTTATGTAACTGCGGCGAGGCTGGCCAGTGGTACCTTCATTGCAGATGCACACCACGCTCCGACTATTACGGGAATCGGCGAAACGCTGCGAGTAACGGGGGTAACGGGAAAGGGGCACTACGTCAGCAAGTTGAGAATTTTGGTCTGGCGGGAGGTGTTCCAGGGTAGGCCGGGCAGCTGCCAAGACCACTGTGTCTGGACGGCTCGGTAGTCACAGTGTCTGCCTTGTAAGCAGGAAGCACGGTTTCTAATTCTGGTGCGTCACAAATTTTCATTTTCCCAATTGACGTTAATGAATGACCACTAGCAGCTACATTGTATTTTGATTTCAAGAAAGTTGTGCACATACGATCAAGCGGTTCAGCATGTCGTCGGAAAATATCGCGATAAAAAATCACGAAGCCGACCGCAGCGCCATCACGCCCAGGTGCAATAATGTTGTGGTCGTCCAATACTGGAAACGAAAATTTTATTTTTATTTGATCGTGTTTCCGAAACTCAATTAGTTAGGGAGCTAACATTCTAATCTTTGTCATTAAGGTATGCACTATGTACCATTACACCATATCATTCCAAGACAGAAACATTAGAGCATATGTTGACATATGCCGTTGAGCCAAATGCGATATACTGATACTACGCCACTAGCTTCAAAATAAATATATAAGTAAAAACAGAACTCGTTGCGCCGCTAAACGCCGGCATTCCCTTCCCGCGGTGTCACGTCCCTCTAAAGCAGAAACCTGACACGTTCCTGTGGCCTGACACGGGCTTTCATTTCCTACTGGCAGTCGTAGCTCGCCCCAGACGTTTGTGTCGTCCACAGTGTGATTCAACCTACTGCCGAAATGCGTGCTGGTCTCTCGAAGACCGGCTACAAACAGTGGGCGACCGCTTTCCTCAGCTCCTTTTCACACTGAAGCGCCAAAGAAACTGTTATATGCATGCGTATACAGATACAGAGACATGTAAACAGGCAAAATATGGCGCTACGGTCGGCAACGCCTACATAAGACATCAAGTGTCTGGCGCAGTTGTTAGATCGGTTACTGCTGCTACAGTGGCAGGTTATCAAGATTTAAGTGAGTTTGAATGAGGTGTTACAGACGCCTCACGAAAGATGGGACACAGCATCTCACAAGAGTACCATGAATATTAGGAATCTGGAAAACATCAAATCTCCGACATCGCTGTGGCCGGAAAAACATCCTGCAACAACGGGACCAACAACGACTACTTAAGAGAATCCTTCAACATGACAGAATTCCAGCCCTTCCTCAAACTGCGCCGGCCGAAGTGGCCGTGCGGTTAAAGGCGCTGCAGTCTGGAACCGCAAGACCGCTACGGTCGCAGTTTCGAATCCTGCCTCGGGCATGGATGTTCGTGATATCCTTAGGTTAGTTAGGTTTAACTAGTTCAAAGTTCTAGGGGCCTAATGACCTCAGCAGTTGAGTCCCATAGTGCTCAGAGCCATTTGAACCTCAAACTGCTGCAGATTTCGATACTGGGCCATCAACAAGTGTCAGCGTGCGAACCAGTCAACGAAACATCATCGATATGGCCTTTCGGAGCCGAAGGCCCACTGGTGTACCCTTGGTGACTGCGCGACACAAAGCTTTACGCCACGCCTGTTTTTTAACACTGACATTGGATTGTTGATAGCTGGAAACATTTTGCCTGGTCGGACCAGTCTCGTTTCAAATTGCATCGAGCTGATAGACGCGTACGGGTATGGAGACAACCTCATGAATCCATGGATCCTGCATGTCAGCAGCGGACTGTTCAAGTTGGTGGAGGCTCTGTAATGGTGTGGGGCGTGTACAGTTGGAGTGATATGGGACTCCTGATATGTCTAGATACGACTCTGACAGGTGACACGTACGTAAGCATCCTGTCTGAAACCTGCATCCATTCATGTCCATTATGTATTCCGAAGGATTGGGCAGCTCCAGCAGGACAATGCGACACCCAACACGTCCAGAACTGCTACAAAGTGGCTCCAGGAACTCTCTTCTGAATTTAAACACTTCCGTTGGCTACCAAACTCCTCAGACACGAACATTATTCAGATTATCTTGGATGACTTACAACGTGCTGTTAGGAAGAGATCGCCGCACCCTCGTACTCTTACGGATTTATAGACAGCCCTGAGAGAGATTTATACTGTCAATTCTTTTCAGCGCCACTTCAGGCATTATTCCAGTCCATGCCACGTCGCACTGCAGCACTTCTGCGTGCACGCAGGAGCCGTACAAGATATTAGGCATGTGTACCCGTTTCTTTGGCTCTCCAGTGTAAAATGGCTGGTCCCGAGAAAAACAGTCAACTGACCAAAGTGCTACTACGTTTTATCACTAACCTACTACGTTTCGAAGTGACAGATGCGAGATGTTAGGTTTCCAGGCAATATATTAATGCCGTTACTTATCGACTCGCAAAAATTAAGGAAAAAATTTATTCCCACATCTGTGGAGCATGATGACACAGTGCAAGGCGGCTGAAAAGAGGGGGAAATTTTGGAATTGATATCAATGGATTAGCACAATTACTTTACACATATTTATTTATCTCAGTGTATAGTACAGTTTACGCCGTTATTGAAAGTCACAAGCATTTTTATTTTTTGAATATCACATCCGAAAAATGCGCTCCACATCGACGCAAACATTCCTGCAGCCTGAGAGGGATCTTGCATATGGCTCGATCCAACGTTTCAGTAGGAATCCTGAAGATATCCTCTCGTTCAAGTCCTTCACTTTTAGCAGGTCGAATACGGTAAACCGCGATCTTTGGGTGGCCCACAATAAAAAAATCATACGCTGTCGTGACAGGCGATCTCGTGCGCCGTGCAGGACACCTTGCCTTGGAGTTACACGGCTACCAAACAATCGTCGCACAGCTCCCATTCATACCCGTGTCGCGTATGCCGTTGCGCCGTCATGGTTAAACCAACTGTTGGCGGGACAACAAAATTTTCCATCGTGGCGAGCGCGCAGAAATGCCGCGACACGACGTGGCATGGACTCCTTGGAGGGAACTGACACCATGAACTCCGCAGGGCTGTTCATAAATCCGAAAGAGTACGAGGGGATGGAGATCTCTTCTGAACAGCATATGATCAATAATTTTCACATCTGGGATGTTTGGTGGCCAGGGGAGGTGTCTAAACTCAGAAGAGTGTTCCTGGAGCCACTCTGTAGCAATTCTGGACGTGTGGGTTGTCCTATTCTCCTGCTGAAATAGCTTAAACCCGTCGGGATGCACAATGGACATGAATGGATGCAGGTGATCAGACAGAATGCTTACGTACGTGTCACCTGTCAGAATCGTATCTGGGCAAATCAGGGGTCTCGTATCACTTCAAGTGCACACGCCCCACGCCATTACAGAGCCTCCACCAGTTTGAACAGTCCCCTGCTGACCTGCAGGGTCCATGGATTCATGAGGTTGTCTTCATACCCGGACACGTCCATCCGCTCGATACAATTTGAAATGAGACTCGTCCGACCAGGCAACATGTGTCCAGTCATCAGCAGTTCAATGTCGGCGCTGAGAGCAGGCGAGGCGTAAAGCTTTGTGTCGTGCAGTCATCAAGGTTACACCAGTGGGCATTCGGCTCCGAAAGCCCATATCGACTATGTTTTGTTGAATGGTTCGCACGCTGACACTTGTTGATGGCCTAGCACTGAAATCTTCAGTGATTTGAGGAAGGGTTTCACTTCTGTCACACTGAACGATTCTCTTCAGTCGTCGTTGGTCCCGTTCTTGCAGTATCATTTTCCGGTCGCAACGTAGTCGGAAATTGGATATTTTACCGGATTCCTGATATTCACGGTACACTCGTGAAACGGTCGTACGGGAAAATCCCCACTTCACCGCTACCTCGAAGATGCTGTGTCCCGTAGATCGTGCGCCGACTATAACACCACGTTCAGACTCACCTAAATCTTGATAATCTGCCATTGTGGCAACAGTAACCGATTTGCGCCGGACACATCTTGTCTTAAATAGAAGTTGCCGACCGAAGGTCAACCTTTTTTTTATGTGATGTTATAGTTTGGTACTTTATTTTCTTATAGCGGCTATCGAGACGAATCCAATGATGTATAAGGTCTTTGAATGTCAAGAAGGTCACAAAGGTGGTATGAACGTCCGTTTACAGAAGGTGTTCGAAGTCATGACCATTGGTATCAATGCAGTGCTGCAATCTTCTTATTATGGATTGAGTGGTATTCCTTACCCCTTCGGCACTTATAAAAGCACATGCTCTGACAAATCTCTCTCGTATATCATGAAAATAGCAAATATTCTCAGAATGCGGCGTATCCATCTAACGTACCATTGACATGTAAATACCATTCGGCGGTTTCGCAATACAACACTGACAGGAACAGTAAGACTAGTAACGTCGAATCAAGCGAATGTGAATGATGTATTCCTTCGAAGAACAAGTTGATATGCTTCTCATTTAAGGAGAATGCCAAATAAAATCAGTGGGAGCTAGAGACTTAAACGCTGAAAGATATCCTCAACGCACTCTCTCTACACTTCGTACATTTAAAAATATGTATGATAAATTGAGAACAACTGGATCTTTAATGCATCGGAAACACATCCAGCAAAGGAAAGTTACTAACGAGGAAACGGAAACTGGTAGTCTTGCCACTGTTGTTCGAGATCCTTGTGTGAGTTAACGTCAAATCGTAAGGGGATCTGGCATGAGCCACAGTAGTGTTGTTCGTGTTCTGCGTCGCCATAAATATCATCCTTGCCATAGCAATCTCCACCAAGAATTTGAATTCTGCCGATGGGCTCAACTTCAGATTCAGAGGGATGACACATTTATTAATTTGATTTTATTTACTGACGAGGCTACATTCTCGAACTATGGAAATGTTAGTTTGCATAACATGCATTGTTGGGGAACTGAAAATCCATATTGGCTGCGGCAGATTGCACACCAAACACCGTGGTCGGTGAATGTATGGTGTGGGATGCTAGAGGACAAAATTATAGACCGCTATGTCATCGAAGGAAATGTTAATGAGACAAAGTACACCACATCCTGCAAGAAACATTAGGTCTGTTATTGGAAGAAATACCTTTAGGCAGAAGGAACAGAATGTGGTATCAACACGATGGGTGTCCGGGACATTTTTCGCTGATTGCTATACAATTCCCAAATCGTGGGACTGGATGCGGACGAGATTTGTCGTGGCCGGCTCGTTCGCCAGACTTGACGCTTCTGGATTTTTCTTGTGGGGATTAGTAAAAGACATTGTTTATCACGACGTTGCAAGATATGCGTGAGAGAATTATCAGAGCATGTTCTTCGATAAGTGCCGATGTGATAAGGAATACCATTCAATCCATGATAAGAAGATTGCAGCACTTCGAACACCTTCTGTGAATGGAGGTTCATGCAACCTTTTTGACCTTCGTTGACCTTCAAAGACCTTACTGTTACACATCATTGGATTCGTCTCGATAGCCGCTGTCAGAAAGTAAGTACCAAACTAAAGCATCCCATTAAAAAAAAATAATAAGTTTACCTTCATATCTCTGAAGCGCCCCCACCTAGCAACAAAAAACAACCGTCATATTATATCCCCCATTATTCCATGCAACTTTTGTCCCACAACCTTTCCCGCTCCTATCATACTTTCGGAGTTATTCCAGGTTTACAAGTTTCTTTGGTGCTTCAGTTTATAATATCATATGGCTGAAGAGGATACGTATAACAGCTAACAAGTGTTTCTAGGCAGATAAAATTTCTGGGGGTGGATTTGTTCCTGTGAGGATGTCATCACACATAATGTTACTTTACTTGAAACTATGCATTGCATTACATGACATGTACTAATATTAACAAGTAAAAGAGAGTGAATATCTCACGATATTTTGATTTAAATGTCATTGAAGCTGCTATAAAAGTCGAAAAGCTAGTTCCCTTATTTCACATCGCTTCTCTTTTTTGTGCTCTGCCCAATTTTTGATTCTTGTTAAAATAGAGGGATAATCTGTCTGCAACTGAGCTGTCGCTCTTTCGTCTGAAAATGTGGCGCAGAGTGATCTGGTCCGTAACATCGAGACTACACGATGGTTAACCAATCGCTCCAAGGACTTTCCTACAAAGTTCGTTAAGGCGATATCTTGCGGTAACTACTGGGACACATTCGATCTCTTCGTACTCCCGCTAAGCAGACTATCAAAATGGCCTCTCACCATGACTTGGAAAGAGGCCTGCCTGCCATACAAATTCAGCCCTTAATTGTCCGAATAGATTTTGTCTTTGAAAAAAAAATGTTTTTATTACTTATTCAATGTATACATGAGTTAAATAAAACAGCAAAATGGTTTTCAAATTTTTCTGGTTTACGTATTGTTTAGAGTACGGTGTTGTCATTACATTACCTGTTTAGTCATGTTAATTATTCAATTTCTCGCGGGAATGTATATGAACACTGCACACGTAAACAAGATACACACGCACAAATCAGGAGAAATGTACGCAAAATAGCCGTTCCGGTGTGACGAAATAAAAGTATTTTCAGAAATTTGCTACATCTACATCTACAACTACATCGATACTCAGCGCTGCACGTTACTGCGAATGGCGGAGGGTATCCCGTAGCACTGCTAGCCATTTCCTTTCCTGTAAAACTCTCATTCGAGGGCAGGATGGAGGCCTGTTGTGTTTTCTGATGAAAGCTGGTTCTGCCTCGATACAAGGCTATCGATAAAATATTGATATATTATTATTTCCGAAAGGAGGTATGGATTGATATCGGCGACAAGTTATTCCAGTTTTTGTCGATATATGGAAATCATAATGGCAATATCAAGTAATGGTATTTTTTTATATTATATTTTTTTCGCAATTTTCATTAAATATTTGAAACTATTTCTTTTGAAATTGTAGTACAACTTTACTTTCACTTTGTGAAGAAGTCTTGGTACTTTTTGAGCTTTCGTCACGTCCAGTATTTCATTTTGACTACGAGAGGCAAGTATGGGTACCACAAAAGAAGAATTCCGATTGCGCAGGGAGATGCCGGTGTGAGTGGCACAACAAACTTGCTGGAAATTATGACCAAACATTTAATGACGAGACTGGTCTTTGGCACAAGTGGATACGTGCGAGGGGAAATGCTGACGTAATCGGCTCTCGGCGCTGCCAACAGAAACTGCAACGTTTAGATTCACCCGACAGTTTTCCTAAATCAGAACGAGAAAAGGCTTATTTCGCCATGTTGTCCATGACAGGTGACTGGTGAAAGGTTGACTGGACTGAATTGCATTGCAAACCACCATGTACACAGTTGTTAACTAACATCAAAACAGTCGGCCATAACAGTACTGTAATACAAACTTTTCATCTGCACAGAGACCCATTATTAACTAATAAATTTTCAAATCAAGTGTTTTTCCTTCAGTTATTGAGCTAAGGGATATAATCAGGCTGCTGTCTTGTTGATGTACAGAATATCAAATAATAAATCAGTACTTAAATATACAACTATAAAACTGGCAGTATATTTACATTGTGGAACCGATATTTTTATAGGCCAATACGTTGATACATGTAAATATAGTGATACTCTTCGTCGATATCCATGGGCGTACCCAGCTTGGGGCAGGGGGTGGGGGGTGCGGGCAGCTGCCCCCCCCCCCCCCCCCAGAAGTTATTCGAACTCGTTCGCGCAGATCCGGGAGTAATTTATCCGTCTTTGGCACGTTACTGTCGGCAGGGAAGTTTATAGAAATAATAAATTTAGCAATAAGCAATCCGCTCTGCTATTCGCAGGCATGTTACGACGCCGAGGAACAGCGTATTCACTAGTAGGCAGTAAGGGATCATGACTATGTGAAGTTTCTAACGAACAATATCGTTTCTCCTACCATATTTAAATGTAAAATGCTTTTCTGCTCCTAAACTATTAATTTTTTCGTTACAGCTGACGCTAACTATAGATTAATAGCAGTTGACGTGCAGGTTATGACAAGCAGTAGATGGCGAGACATTTAGTGCAAGTGATGGTGTACAAGCCATTTTAATAAAGAAATATTATCGAGCATCATACGTTCATTGCTCAAGCCACAAACACAACCTTTGCGGTAAACGATGCAAACTAGAAATACCGCTGCCACTGTGGAAGACACTATAAACTTTTTTAGAGAGTAGAGTACACGTCGGAAATACGCTCCGAATTTAACAAGAATGTGTGAGACGAGATGGTCTGAA
The DNA here is from genome assembly GCF_021461395.2 of Schistocerca americana. Classification (NCBI taxonomy): domain Eukaryota; kingdom Metazoa; phylum Arthropoda; class Insecta; order Orthoptera; family Acrididae; genus Schistocerca; species Schistocerca americana. Next base: position 25,281,660 of record NC_060122.1, on the reverse strand, counting down.
AAATATAAATGCAACAGACTGTTTTCTCAAAATTTCCCAGAGATTGTGAGAGCTCTAGAAAAATTGTCTGCTGAGCGAAATTACGCAACGAGGAAATCTCCGTATCAGTTGCATTCAGCCATTACCAAACCAGTCTTCATCTTATCTTTACAAACAATAGCCAAGTACTCAGCAGCTTTGCAACCAGTAGCTACTGTCCTGCAGTCTAAGTCTGTAGATATGATCGCGGTGTGGGAACACGTCAGAGGAATCCTTGACGTGCTCAGTAATGATCGAAAGGAAGCAGGCAGAGTAACTAGCGAATTACTCGCAAAACCACAAGTTATAGCAGAGGAACTGGAAATAGAAATTACTGTTCCACGTTTTGCTTGCAAACAAAAATTCAGAAACAATCCACCATCCCAAAATGACAACGAATACTGGCGACGTTCGTTTATTAATACCATACATCGAATCATTCATGTCATAATTAAATATACGATTTTCACCAGAAAATACACCAGCTTTTGCTCTAAATAAGCTACATGCCTTGAATATGAGCAATTCTAGTGTAACAGACTTCCTTAAAAGCGCAGAATTGTTTAAAACATTTTATGGATTGGATGATATTGCCGGAGAACTGGAACTATGGTACAATTTGTGGAGGAAAAAGAATATAACTGAAGGTAAATTAAAGGATATGGAAGTCGTTGACCTGTTTAACGAGACCAATATTTTTCCCTAGCATGAAAGAAGCACTAAAAATTTTGAGCACTATTCCATGCACAACAGCGACTGTGAAACGATCCTTCAGCACACTTCGAAGAGTGAAGACGTGGCTAAGAAGCACTGTGGGAGAAGAATGGCTCACAGGACTATGTCTGATGAGCGTACGCCGCAATTACGTAAAAGAAAACTGCCAGATGTTAGGGAAGAAAGTAACTGAGAAATTTGCGGCAAATCCTAGAAAATTATTACTGAATTAAAAAGTTGTATTTTTAAACAAGTGCATTCTTATATTTAAAATGTTTATTGAAAGCAGTTTTTCACTGGTTTACTGTTTTATTTAATAAGAAGTGCTGTATGTTGTCTCGAGTCCATGTTTCCTGAGACTAGTTATGACCTCCCCCCCCCCCCCCCCCCTCCCCAGTTCAGATCCTGGGTAGGCCCTTGTCGATATGTTGAGGACCGATAATGATATTTTTTAAATATCGTCATATCGGGTTTCCAGTATTTTAAAAAGTATCAGTAGTGCTATTCAGTACCAGTGACGGCTGTGTGTTGATTAGAAAGAGCCCGGTTGAGGCCCTGCAACCAGCCTGTCAGCATGTTGGACACACTGGATCCATGCCTGGAGTCATGGCCTCGGGTGCGATTTCGTACGCCGGCGTGGTTATTCCAGCCACCTTAATTGCGAATTTCTACGTCAATCTGCTGATGCGACCTGTTGTGCTGCTATTCATACGCAGCATTCCATGGGTTGTTTCTAGTAGATTAACGCACGTCACGTGGCAGCATCAGAAACTTTTTTTTTAAAGAAGCAACTCGCCAAACCATTAAAGGTCAAACCATTGAAGGTCTTAAATTTTTCGGAAAAGTCACTTCAGCACAAACCCGCACACTTGCCACAACGACGTCATGAGAGAAACAAGTGTACATCATGTGAAATCAGGATTTTGCTTCGCTCTGCACAATTAAACTGGGTGATTCCATGATGATGTAACGAACTTTAAGGGATTGCTACTGTCAAACACAACTCTTCTACTCAAAACGTGCTCACAGCTCTTAAGATATGCACTTTATAACCCATCTTTAATGCACAGCCAGCAATGGTGGCCGAGCGGTTCTAGGGGCTACAGTCTGGATCCGCGCTACCGCTACGGTCGCAGGTTCGAATCCTGCCTCGGGCATGGATGTGTGTGATGTCCTTAGGTTAGTTAGGTTTAAGTAGTTCTAAGTTATAGGGGACTGATGACCTCAGAAGTTAAGTCCCATAGTGCTAAGAGCCATTTTAATGGACATTTTTGTCTTGTTTTGGTCCACACAGTCTCCTCCCTAAATACAGACAAAGACATTGTGTTAGTGGACAGCGTGTTTTAAAATTTGAGTTATATAAATTGGCCCAGTTAATCTGACAGATCTGTATATCGTAGCCCATCCAAAATGATGACTAAAGAATTCGTTAGCTACAATATTAAACAAGAATTACCATTAATTCAGTTTATTGCATTAAAGAGCACATTACATCAGCTAAAAAACATTGACAGTATCAAACTATTACCTTCGCAAATGTGTGTAAAGGGTTTGCGATCTGAATCTAGTAACTGCATGTCAATATAAAACATTGATACTAGTGATTACTCTGATTGCTGAAATGTTAGTATTAAAAGGCAGTTAGTTGTGTAGAAGGAGATGTGTGTGCATCTGTAGCCGGAGATGAAAGCATATTGACCGTAAAAATCTGCAAGTAAGTCTTCAGAGAGAGGCTTTAAGAGTTACCGAAACTCAGTGCAAATGGATTTGATTCTTGCAAACTATATCTCACCATGTTAATCTGCAGGTGGAGGATATCGCTGAAAAATCAGTCATTGGCTTTGCACTAACAACTTGCACCGGCAGCCAAGTCCAACTTTGTCTGAAAAATTTCGCAGCACTTCCGTTCTGCTGCTCAAACGGACACTCGGCTGGCGAGATCGGCTCCACGCAGTGAAGAAGTCTGCTGGAGAATGAGTCTAGTGGAAGGGTAGTCTGCTGGATAAGAAGTGATTTTGCTCCGCCTGCTTCCGAAAAGGAAGACTCAGGTTTTTGATCCTTACATAATTTTGATTGGCTGGGCTACAGATATTTCGAATGCCAAACAGGAAAAAGATGCCTTAAAAAGCTTTGGTCCACTTGCTGACTGACTGTAGGTGGTTAACCAGTAATACATTTCCTAGCATTTTGTACTAAAAAATAGTGTCCTGCTCTCCCTAGCTCTGTCTTTTTCTATGGCCAATGAGGTGGGTCCTTGACAACACGAGCCGTGTTTGCCTTTCTAGCTCCTAATTTATCCAAATGATAGCCAATACTGGCAGCTCTCACATCCTGTTAAGTGTTCCCCGTTTTTAGTGCCTGGGTCTGGTGGCGTCCCACGTGCTCAGCTGTTCTGATATGGCTTCTCACTCCACGTCTCGTACGGGCTAAGTATATCGAAGAAAGTCTTATTTTCCACGATTTGTTCACAAAAGCGTCCTTGTGGACCTCGCTAAAAACGGAATTTCTCCCCTTTCCTCCTCTGAGTTGTACAACATACTCTGCTGGCTGTCCTGTACAGCAGGAGGTCGTATCTTTGTTGCAACTTCGACGACCGGCGTCCCCAAAAAGAAAGGCCACGTGACCGAGTGGCACTGACCTCAACTAGCGCTTTGTGGAGACTCTCCCTGGGATGGGTCCCTCCCCACCCCTCCCTGTGGGCATACGGGGCTCTCGTACATCCCCTTTGGGGATTGATTATTCTAACGATTTTCACATTGGTTCTACATTACTTGTGGGACACTTTTGGGAAAGAGGATCGCATAACACTTGCAGCACCAGAGGTCCACTGTGAGAGGCGTCAGAACGATTTCCACTCATAACTTTTGACTCAGATATCTCCCGACTAGAGTGCCTTGCCCTAAATTATACATTTACGCTTTCCTTCAATCATGGCAGTCTGTAACATCATCGTGGAATTACTCGGTATATGGCTCCATTAGGCGGACAGTGATGAAGCAAAAGGGGAAACTTAGCAGTGGAAGCTGACGTGTGGGAGAGAGCATTACTTGTTTATCCTACCTTCACGACTCGCAACGTTTCTGCACCGAGACGGTCCTGATGATAGGTCAGTGTAGCTTAAAATACGTCAGACAGAGTATTCATACTACACATATTGTAAGTAGTGTCTGCTAATGGCAGGAACCGTATCAGAATAGAGCTTGAGAAAAATGAGGCAACATATCGGTTAGCACTGGAAAAAAAGATTTTAAAAAAATGTTTGTATCAGTGTTCATAGTCCCACACACATGGCTAACATAGAAAGACGGAGCGAGGTGGCGCAGTGGTTGGCGCACTGGACTCGCATTGGGAAGGACGACGGTCAAACCCGGGTCCGGCCTTCCACACTTATGGTTTCAATGATTTTCTTAAATCGCCCCAGGCAAATGCCGGGATGGTTCCTTGCCCGTCCTTGACACAATCCGAGCTCGTACTCCATCTATAATGACCTCTACGTCAATGCAACGTTCGTACCTTATTGTAACAAACAAGAAATAATCAGGATGTTGAAATTTCGGTAAGCGGAGAAGAGATACTGGATGTAATTGTTATGGAATATATAGTTATGTAGGTGTGAAGGTTTCGAAAGTGAGATATGCAGAATGGAGTTCGAATGATCTGAAACATCAAACTTGTTTGTTAACGTTTGACTCGCAAACTTTAACGACATTTGTATATATTCTTGGAATGAGGTGCTCTGTAGAGCCATACACGTCTCCTGGAGACAATGTTCACGGCTCAGCTACGTTAGCAATCTGTGCAATGACCAGGCAATATTTGAAAGGTGTGGTGGAGAGCACATATCACACATTCATTTTCTGTATTGTAGTGCCAAGAAAATCGTTTAGCCATGAAAGAAGACGCCATAAATTTACCAGAAGGAAACAAATACAAAAACATAACCAGCGCAACATATCTTACAATAAAACATGCAACTTTTTAAATTCGCGCAGCCATGCACCAGTAACCTGGCATTCATTAGGACAGAAAAACCAGAACATTTCGAAAAATACGACTCTGATGCAAAGCTGAAGATCAGCGGGGCAGAATTTTCTTTGTTTTTGTTTAGTTTTGTAGTGTTCCGACCCGACGGCCTTTACGGCCGGTCAAAAAAGTACTGTGTGTAACTAGTATACGAGTGGTAAACCAAGAACCGAAATTATTTTTTTTTAAAGCTAAATATTTTCACTTTATTTAAAGCAATCTCATCCCCTTCAAAACACTCTCCGTTGCACCTAATACATTTGTCACACTGGTGCTTCCAGTGTTTGAAACATTTTTTTGTAGTCATGTATAGAAACAGGTGACAGTTACTACCTCGTTTTTTTCTTCACTTGCCGGCCGCGGTGGCCGTGCGGTTCTGGCGCTGCAGTCTGGAACCGCGGGACTGCTACGGTCGCAGGTTCGAATCCTGCCTCGGGCATGGATGTGTGTGATGTCCTTAGGTTAGTTAGGTTTAAGTAGTTCTAAGTTCTAGGGGACTGATGACCTAAGATGTGTAAGCCCCATAGTGCTCAGAGCCATTTGAACCATTTTTTCTTCACTTCTTCAATGTTGTCAAATCGGTGTCTATTCGTGCCCCTTGGAAATAGGTAGAAATAAAAAAAAAGTCTCTCGGACCCAGGTCAGACGAGGAAGGTGCGTGGGGCAGCGACACAGTGCCACTTTTAGACAAAAGCTAACAGAGACGGCTGTGCGTGCAGGTGGGTTGTTGTGGCGGAGCGGTCAGCCTCCGGCCTGCCACAGATCGGGTCTTTCTTGACGAACACTGTTTCGCAATCTTCTTAAAACTTCCAAATGAAAGGCTTGACTGACTGTCTGTAGGCACAAGTTCTCGAATTTTTTCACTATTGGCGTCGATTCGAGTAGTTGATGGACGTCGAGAGCAAGGTTTGTCATCAACCGATATGTCGCTATTTTTAAATCGAGCAAACAACTCATACACTTGCGGTTTTCGCATAGCGTCATCTTGGTGAGCTGTGTTCAACATTAAAACGGTTTCAGCAGCATATTTACCGAGTAGAAAACAAAATTTCAATAAATTATAGGTTAACAGGTATCCATACACGTTGGACAACATGGCAACGTTATTATAGAAAAGAGCAAAATGTTATTCACAGTGATGTTTAACGTGTAACATACGTGAATATGTAATTATAGTGTTTATGGCGATGCATGTCGGCTTCATTTTGTATTACTGACATGATAACAGTGCCTACTTTGAATGTTTATCTTTGTGCTGGTCATGGATATCAAAACCTGGATAACTTACGAATAAGTGTGTTGGCTAAGTAACGAAGTTTGCTGTAAAAGCTATCAGATATAGAGTGGATCTCTTCTGTAACAATTTTGATTTTTAAGTAATTGTGGGTTGTTGAGCTTCGAACGAATCTGGGGCGTTAAATATTGTTCACAAAATCTTATTTTGACCAACCTGCAGTTCTTTAGTAAGCTTTCATGCAACGTGCCCGATATGAAATTTGCATACAACATTAATGGTGATGCTAACGATCTGAAAAGTAGACCACTTTTTTCTGTTTAGAGACGCCGTTCCCTTTATTAAGGGATATGTAGCAGCAAAAACTGCTTTCTTTAATCTCGACGTCTGTTACATGTTCCGTAGACGTAAGGTGTTTTTCCAAGTGAACTCCAAGATATTTCGCATATTGTCTCAGGAATGATTTCATTTAATAACAGCAGGAGCGTTTGTAAACTCCTGTCTTTTTCTCCTATAGAGGCTTGCTTGGCTTTTTCCATTTCTTTTAACCCACCAACCTGTAAACCGTTTTTTAAGTGGTAAATAGCCCGTTCGAGTTCTCCTGAGTGTTCCCGCTGTAATTTATCGCATTATCATCATTGAAGAAGCCATTTTAATTGGATGGAAGACTGGTACAGCTGGTAAATATATGTTAAACAGTATCGGTCCCCAAAAGTGAATATGTTGGTACCCGGCGCTCATAGGGTAGCCATCAGAAGCATTGTCAAAAATAAGTGCACTACACGCAGCCATTAAAATATGAACTAATTAATCTTACAGTATGCTTTGGCAACCTTAATTTGTTTTCTTATACAATAACCATTTGCCAAATTCTGTCAAAGGCTTACATACTGTGCAAGTTTCTGACACTTGTTGATTTAGCATCATTATAGCCACCTTTGACTCCATCAACTTGCCACAACATCTGCAGTGGAAATGAACGTTTCGGACGAAATACGCCTCCGGAAAACGTGGAAGACAAATCAGTTCTACCAAATACGTAGTTCTAAGAAGTGTGATGTGTTCAGCTGCTTTCGAAATTAGAGACATGAGGCTGACTGCTCCGTAATTTTTTGGATGTCTATGTTATTTGTTTGGTTTTAGTATACTAATTACCGTGGCATATTTCGACTAACTGGGAAAATGCCATAATTTCAGTATCGCATTAATTATGGTGGAAAAGCAATCTTCAGGGACTTGGAGACAAGGCTTCTTTACGTGACTTCAGTTGGAACACAATTTTGTTAATTTTCCATAGAAGACTCAAATCGATGCGCTTATTGTCATGGAACTGGTTGCTGACAGTGCTGTTAGCAGTAAAATTGTTGTAGAGATCGATGGATGCAGTATTTGGAGTAACGGATGATGTGAATTCTTTCCCCAAAGCCTGTGTTTTCTCTTGCGCCCATTTCCAGAGATTCCGTGTACGTATAATTATTAGATTATTTTAACAGTTGAAACTCAGGAGGATTCAGGTGTTATTTGTTCCACGGGAGTGGGGTGCTTGGACTCCAAGCAGACTCTAAACTGTTGCTGGTCTCGACCCGCTATTAACAGCCGAGTCCCGACAGCCACTATACTCCGCAATGCTCTTTTGTTTTTCAGAGTTGCCACTGACGTTTCGTGAAAAGCCAATTCTCTCAGCATCTCCAAACTCTGGTGGACGTGATGACCAGCGAGATCTTTAATAAACTGAGTGCCATACCTCCAGCGTTATTTAACCTGAAACAGCTGTGCCAGTTTATAACATTTTCTGACATCTTCACTTCGAAACAATCCTTAATTATGCTACCCCGGATAAACGGTGTTCGGTTCACAGTACTCGTCACATTGTATTTCATTTCTTGCTTGTAATCGAGGCAGTGTTCAGCAACAGCTGACTCTCATGTCGAGTGTGTCGCTGACGTTCCTTTCATCTCTCATCCTCTGTTCTGATAGAACTGCCGCACGTTCGCATGGAATGCGGTAAACGGGTAGCTGCCGCATATCGTTTTTAACATTACAAGCGATGTCCGTTACATTATTTGAACGGGACGAAATACATAGGATGCCAATTAATACTTTTGGGTGAACAAATTGCACCCTTTCTGTCTCAGCAAGGTGTTAGAGTGCCTGCTCAACAACACAGATTCTGTACCTGGACTCACCTGTACAGTTATTAGTGATAACCAATGTACAGTTATTAGTGACAATCAGTGTAAAACACTGACTGTCGTTTGGCCTTATCTGCTTGAAATACTAAACCCGTGCTCTGTTCTGTCACGCTAACAGAGGAAGCTGATTCAGTGAATAAAATGGATACAGACGACACGGCATCGGGAAGTGGCGCCCAGAAGCGGCGAACCGTTCACGATGACGACACAATAATCGAACGCAAGATTCCGAGAACAACAGAGCGGGATTCGGCTGAGCAGCGGTTCTTTGACCGGCTGTTCGGGCCTCCTCCCGAGGAGATGCAACAGGAGGCGATGGAAGCCGCGCCTTGCAGGACAGCACTGTCTGCAGGTAGGTCCAGGTGGCGGCAGCAGCAGCAGGCGTTCATCACCTGTGCGGATCTGGCCTCAGTGGTGTACTTACAAGGGGAACTCCACGTCACACCTACTCTGTCCCTCAGATTTACTGGATAGCCCGTCAAAAAGTGAAAACAGGAAAAAGATTTACCGAACTGTGAAAAAAGAAGCAAAATAGAAACAGTGATCAGTCTAAGTTCAAGATGTACAAGCAAATCTGAATACCTACAGCGATATGGTTATGTGGCCACACTGTTGGTCTGTGATGGGAGAGGTCCGAGTTCAAAACTCCACATTATGAACTGTCCACCCAGTCACTGACGTGTGTGTTCGCTGTATCCAAATGTATGTGTGTGTCATGTTGTAACGTCCGTTTTCAACAGCAAGGTGTAAGGAAAGGACCTCGGGACGTACGTACCTCCTATTTGTTCTACACAAGTACCACATGTTATGACTCTTGAGTTCCTTTGTTGTAATAGCAGTTGACACCCGATTATTTGTTATTTTCATTTGTGTGCGAGGTCTATGCGGCATCTCACATTTACATGCGACTGTGATAAACTTTTACTACATATCACATATTCTGTATCTAATGTATAGTATGACAACTGCCAAGACTGCAGAAGGAGAACAGTCGTGTCAGTGACCACACAACCACATTGCTGTGGTTCTTCCAGTTTGCTTGAGGTTGTGTGTCTTGAACTTGGACCACTCCCTGTATCTATTTTGCTTCTTTTTTCATCTGTACACATTCTTCCTGTTTTCATGCTTGATATGATGGGGTATCCACTTGGCCATTTTACCACTAAATCTGAATAGGGTGTGTTAGGGAGTTTCCCTTCTTAGAAGCGAAACGAGGACAGACTGAGTTTAGTCGATAAAGTCAAACCGTCACACAAAAAGAGACTAGAAATCAACTGATTCACGAGTAAAAAAACGACCAGGTTCTTTACTGGTATTCTGCCGACCTGTTGTCTTCATTTTCTGCACATCATTTCGTCGGCCGACGCAGCTGTCCTGTTGATGTGCTGCGAGTTTTCGTCTTTGTGTACTCGCTGCCTGGACTCCAACGAGGCTCGAAGCCGTTTTAGGTCTCGATCCGCAGTTTAAAGCCGAGTTCGCGTCGCTTCGCCCACTACACACTAGCACTAATTTTTCGTGAATAGAAAATTCTCCCAGCATCTTCCAACTTGGTGGACGTAGTTACCGCCGAGATTTTAATAAACTGAGTGCCGCATCTCCAGCGTTATTTAAACTGAAGCAGCCGTCTTAGTTTATTAGTTTTTGTGACGTCTTCGTTTAGCCACACTCTTTAATGTGGATACACAGAAACTTTCATGATACCTCGTCGCATCGTATTTCATTTCATGCTTATAATCGAGGCAGTATTCAGCAACAGCTGAGTTGCATATCGGTTGTGTCACTGGTGTTCCTTTCATCTCTCATCCACTGTTCTGGTAGTATTGCCGCGCGTTCGTATGAAGTGCGATACATGCTAGCTGTCAGAGACTTAGGTCGTTTGTGACATTACAAGCAATACGTTTTACCTTAGTTGAAGAGAGCCAAATACACAGGATACCATCTTTATCTACGAGTTGACCGGTCTTTCTGCATCTACATACATGCTCCACAAGCCCATGGACACTAAAAACGCTATATTCAATCATTACAGGTTTCTTTCTCCTACTCATCTTCATCAACTTACATTTTCTACCTCCCATTCATCAGACTAACTAGAAATTTTGTTCAAGTCATGTTGTATCCTCCTACAGTCACTCAACTTCGACACTTTACCATTCACCACAGCATCTTCAGCAAAAACCGTAGCTTGCTGCCCACCCTGGCGCCAAATCTTTTGTGTACGTACATAATAATAGCGGTCCTGTGACACTTCCCCGAGGCCCTCCTGGTGACACCCTTGAACACACACCATCGAGACGAGCATACTGGGTTCTACAACTCTGGCTTCACATACCTGTCAACTATTCCATACGCTCGTACCTTACGCCTGATATGCGGCACCGTGTCAAACGTTTTCTAGAAATCTAGAAACATCTAATCTGCTTGTTGCCCTTCATCCATTCTTCATATTGTATCATGTGAGAAAAAAGTAAGCTGAGTTTCGCATGAGCAGTGCCTTCTAAAACTATGCTGATTTGTTGACATAAACTTTTCGGTCTCAAGGAAATTTATTATATTCCAATTGAGAATATGTTCAAGGATTCTGCAGCAGACCGATGTTGGGGATGTTGGTCTCCAATTTTGCAGGTCCGTGCTTTTGCCCATCTTATACACAGCAGTCACTTGCGCTTTTTTCCAGTCTCTTCAGACTTTGTGCTGGGCAAGAGATTCACAGTAAATACAGGTTATTTAAGGGTCTGGTACCGTAGCTAACACAGCTGCGTGGACTACACTAGACCAGTGCTCTCCCGAACACCAACTTCAATTCATATCTTCAGTTTATTTCCCCGTTCTTGTGTCGTCACTATGGCCAAGGCTCTCCAGTACTGGAACAGCATCCCAGCATTGGATGTAAAGGGGAAATCCTGCCTGTGCCTCAGGCGTAGGTGATGTATAGGTCTTTTACAGTGAAATTTTTCATGAGGCATTTGAGTCTCATCTATAGGTTACGTACGCCTGAGGTACGGGTAGGATTTCCGCATTATGTCCGATGCTGGGGTGCTATTCCAGTGCTGGAGAGCATTGGCAAGAGTGACGATCTAAGAAGGGGAAGACAAGCTGAAGATGTGAATTGAAGTTTGTGTTTGGGAGGGCACTGGACTAGGCTAGTCCATGTAGCTGTGTTAGCTTGCTGTGGTGGTGTAGTGGCCAGTGCACCTACGCAGTAAGCAAGGAAACCTGGGTTCAAGTCCTGGCCTTGGCACAAATTTTAATTCATTTCTTCAGCTTCCATCGTTTCTTGTTAAGAAGTATTTCATGTGGCTGTCTCTGCTCCCCCCCCCCCCCCCCCCGCCCCCCTTACCCGCAGTAAATCCATATACATCTCAGTCTACACACGGTAGGTGTCTGCATTATATTTCATGGAATGGCAGACATTATTCCACACATAGCTCAACATTACATTTTGCACATATAGTACGGATGACTCATTTTCATGATTGACCTGCAAATCTCTTCTTTTTATAATCTTATGTCTTCTTTATAAGATGGTGCATTCTGTCAGCGAATTTCATTCAAGACTCAGGTGGTTGTTTGGAAGCCATGAGACCGCCCAGAGCTTTTGGTTCGGACCTGGAACCAGTAAGATATCTCAAACCCATTCCTCTACTGCATTCGAGTTGTGGCACATCTTGCCTTAAGTTCTTGTACAGCATCCAAGTACTGTGATTGCAGACATCTACTAGTCACGAGAAAACAGGCAAGTGTCACTTATTGTTACGTACTCTTCGTCCATTTGGTCAGAACCACCCATGAAATTGTTATGAAGCCCAGTCACTTATGGACATGGTTCTGTGACTTCTTTCTTGTAGCTCTGTGAATACCATTTCCCTGAATCTGAAGGTTCTTCACCATGAATGTTTGAGGCCACAGTAACTATTGAATTGTGCATCCATGTACTTAGGAACACACCATCCTCCTTCGAAATTATTGTCTCTGAGTATCCTCTGTTTTTTTTTTTTTTCATCATGCTACTCTTCTCTAGAATAGTGTAGTTTTGGGAAATTCTATTTTGCCTAATGATTCCTGTTGCTACAAAATCTCTCGAATAACTGGAAAGGTTATGTCTTATGAATAAATTGTCATTATAAAATCGAGAAGGTGGTTGCTCTAGGTTGTCTGACATTTTTACTAGGGGACCAGCAGCTTGTTCGAAATATGACATGTACTCCTTTAAGTTCTTCGTCTCGGTATACTTCAAAATCTACAAGATATCCCTGCACAGGTTTCAAACACCAAACTTTGCAACCGAATCTAATCAGTTTGACACGTATGCACTCTTTAAAAAGAATGTCTACTGTAATCTTTGCCATGCATTTGTCGTATGACAGTTAATATTCTGGTTCGACGTATTTTATACAGATATTTTGGACAAAGGAAAGGTCTTGTTTTCTACAACTTATCACTTCAATTTCTTGACTGTTTACGAATTTGAGAATTTGTTCAAATCTATTTCTCCTCATAGAACTTACAACTGACGTGTTTCTTGTGTCTTCACAGGTATCACAGAAAAATCATTTCCCTGGCGGTTCATTGAACCCTCTCAAAATCGCAATAAAAACCGAATCTGTTTTGTTACTTTAGAACGAGGACAATTGTGGAAAAGTGAATACTCCCTTCCACCTGAAACTGAAAAATATATTTGTCCATAAATAGTTCAAAGATTTCAGCCGGTGTCGTATTCGAAATATCAGAATACTTTGGTTAAGGAAATGAGTCACATAGGAAAGTAGTAAATTCCCCGTCAGGCCACCTGAATGTTTCTCAGGCAATGCGCGTCCTTCTTGTCTGACTACTGAATTAATGTACCTCATTTCTGCAGGAACCAAAAGTTGGTTCCACCCAGATTGTCTGGACTTACTCCAAGATCTTCGTCTGCAGAACCTTCATTAAGCGTGCCAGGTTCCATAGTTTGTCGACTCTTATTCCGGAACAGTAGATGAAGAACTTCTCTCAGCATTCTATCGCAGCCAAGACATTTCGTAAAATCACTACGAAAAATAAGAGCCACAGAAAATAGGATTGCTACACATAATAGATAATGAAATGTCTCAGCATTAACAGGTGAAAAAAGTGAAATATTGAAAGCGGTGAAAACTAATTGCTATGCTGTAACCAGTTTCTTTAATGTTGTCACAAAATATTAAACAGTAATCTAAGATACAGAATCTTAGGATTGCACGCAAAATGTTATACAGGGTGGTCCATTGATAGTAACCGGGCCAAATATCTCACGAAATAAGCATCAAACGAAGAAACTACAAAGATCCAAACTCGTCTAGCTTGAAGGGGAAAACCAGTTGGACCGCTAGGTGGCGCTGCCATAGGTCAAACGGATATCAACTGCGTTTTTTTAAAAATAGGAACCCCCATTGTTTATTACATATTCGTGTAGTACGTAAAGAAATATGAATGTTTTAGCTGCACCACTTTTTTCGCTTTGTGATACATGGTGCTGTAATAGTCACAAACGTATAAGTACGTGGTATCACGTAAAATTCCGCCAGTGCGGACGGTATTTGCTTCGTGATACATTACTCGTGTTAAAATGGACCGTTTACCAATTGCGGAAAAGGTCCATATCATGTTGATGTATGGCTATTGTGATCAAAATGCCCAACGGGCGTGTGCTACGTATGCTGCTCGGTATCCTGGACGACATCAGCCAAGTGTCCGGACCGTTCGAGGGATAGTTGCGTTATTTAAGGAAACAGGAAGTGTTCAGCCACATGTGAAACGTCAACCACGACCTGCAACAAATGATGACGCCCAAACAGGTGTTTCAGCTGCTGTCGCGGCTAATCTGCACATCAGTAGCAGACAAATTGCGCGAGAATCGGGAATGTCAAAAGCGTCGGTGTTGAAAATGCTACATCAACATCGATTGCAACCGTACCATATTTCTACGCACCAGGAATTGCATGGCGACGACTTTGAACGTCGTGTACAGTTCTGTCACAGGGCACAAGAGAAATTACGGGACGATGACAGATTTTTTGCACGCGTTCTATTTAGCGACGAAGCGTCATTCTCCAACAGCGGTAACGTAAACCTACATAATATGCACTTTTGGGCAACGGAAAGTCAACGATGGCTGCGACAAGTGGAACATCAGCGACCTCGGCGGGTTAATGAATTATGCGGCATTATGGTAGGAAGGATATTTGGCCTCCATTTTATCGACGGCAATCTAAATGGTGCAATGTATGCTGATTTCCTACGCAATGTTTTACCGATGTTACTACAAGATATTTCACTGCATGACAGAATGGCGATGTACTTCCAACATGATGGATGTCCGGCACATAGCTCGCGTGCGGTTGAAGTGGTATTGAATAGCATATTTCATGACAGGTGGATCTGTCGTCGAAAATATTTCCATGGCCTGCACGTTCACCGAATCTGACGTCCCCGGATTTCTTTCTGTGGGGAAAGTCGAAGGATATTTGCTATCGTGATCCACCGACAACGCCTGACAACATGCGTCGGCGCACTGTCAATGCGTGTGCGAACATTACGGAAGGCGAACTACTCGCTCTTGAGAGGAATGTCGTTAAACGTACTGACAAATGCATTGAGGTTGACGGACATCATTTTGAGCATTTATTGCATTAATGTGGTATTTACAGGTGATTACGCTGTAACAGCATGCGTTCTGAGAAATGATAAGTTCACAAAGGTACATGTATCACATTGGAACAACCAAAATAAAATGTTCAAACGTACCTTCGTTCTGTATTTTAATTTAAAACACCTACCTGTTACCAACTGCTCGTCTAAAATTTTGAGCCACATGTTTGTGACTATTACAGTGAGAGGCAGCCACATGCCTTGCTCATACTGTGGCATCAAGCAGTCAGGCCTGCTAGATGAGTGGTCTGCCAAGCGAGTGGATTTATTCTTATTTCTCGTCTAACATCAATGATTGATTATGAGCTCTAATACCCACAATTATGCTACGAATTATTCTCCTGTTTGAATATTACGCAACGGAAAGGGATAACGCACTTCTGACTATTAGAAATTTACACAACTCTGATTGTTCACTACTCTCTGGCAATATCACATTTTCATTCTTACTCAACGGCTTTGATCAACACGTGGCCATCGCACTGAATATGAATGGCGCACACATTATAAATTCTGGATATCATGACTGCACACTATTCGAAGAACAAGGCCACCAATCTTTTTCTTTTCACTATCTTTTTTATTCCGATAAATTCTATTATGATTCAAAGATAACCTAAACACACCATTACATTTTATATAACAATAACACATGAGAAACTGCGCCCAGTGGGCATGGCTTTACATTGGTGATTCTCTATCTTGTGGTCTCGTAATTATCTAACGCTACAGTGCACTTTCTGGATAGGATGGTGGATCTTTTGCTATTTATCACACTTCGACTCCCACACCCATCACCACGAAAATTTACTCCAGACCGAGCGGTACAAAAAGGAACCTATCTTGCTACTCTCCCATGCAAACCATACATACTTAAATTACATGAAATACTTCACACTGGCAACATAGAATACATCACAAAGAATAGTCACAACGTTAGAATCACTTCACTTTCAGCTTCCCCACTTCAAGTAGTATTCATCCCAGTTTCACACGATACTGCGCCACTTCGCAACTTTTCTTTCCTACTAAGAACTCTGGAGGATATATGCACGTCTTCCTGTGCAATGCAAGCCAGGTGGCGTTGCTGGATAGACGGCTGACTCACTTTGCTTCTCTCTCGGAGTATTAGAGTTTGAATCTAGCGCCACGCGAAAACATAACACGCAAAGATCATATTCGTCACAAACGCGAGTCCTCAGCTGATACCTTGGACGAGTACATCTCTTTATCCTTTGTCTCATACACAGATTGAGACTCACACAGTTCTCACCACGTGGAAGTGCTCGTCTCTAATTTCGAGTCCTGCGCACGCCATTTCTTAAATATTTACAACTTACAGTACACACGCCAGTAATGGCGCATAACTTTAGCACTCGAAAGTATTTCAACTTCGTACTAACACTCGCGAGTATTTCAACTTGTACTAGCACTCGCAAGTATTTCAAGTTATTGGTACACGTGGTTTTTCTTTGTGACCGTTCGTCACTTGCGAAGATTACTATGATTCCCTTAATATTACCTGCCTGACATTTAATTCTCCCCCCAAAATTCCTGAAATAGATAAATAATTATTCCAAACTCCTTTTAAGTATTTCACATGCATACGAAATCTCTCCGCTCTTTTGTCTTTACGAAGCACACCTAAGAAAGGTATTACCAACACAAGATCCAGCGCCAGATTGCTGAAACATGGCCATTCTTCAGGTCACCTCGCACTGTGCTACCGTATTGGCCAGCCACATTTCAGGCGCTCAAAGCTCAGGTAAATTTCATCTCTTCGGTTCCACCAAAGAAGACCAAAGGACCATCTCAAAGATGATCATATATTGCGCATTCGCTATCTGCGGTTAGGAGACGATCATACATTCATTCATTTCACAGATCTCAACAGATTGGATGTAGGAATTTATTTTGTGGGAGTGCACATGTGATCAATTAAATAAATAAATTGTCCTTCTTTCCTACAATGGTATCCGGCTTCGGTGTATTAAGTGAGATTGACTTGAAAAAATATGTTGTTCTGACAAGAATAACGAAGAATGTTGTACCTATTTTGAATGTCGGGTGGTACTGTACCCTTTCAACAGCACCATCTATCAAAAAGCGAAAAAAGTGGTCCAACTAAAACAGTCATACTTCTTTAGGTACTACACGAATATGTAATAAAAAATCGGGGTTCCTATTTAAGAAAACGCAGTTGATATCCGTTTGACCTACGGCAGCGCCATCTAGCGGCCCAACCATAGCGCCACCTGGTTTCCCCCTTCAAGCTAGACGAGTTCCGTTCTTTGTAGTTTTTCCGTTTGACGCTTATTTCGTGAGATATTTGGCCCGGTCACGATCAGTGGACCACCCTGTATAACGTAAAAGTATATTACCTTACCTTCTTACGAGATGTGACATATCTTTGGAGAATATTTACGTGTTAACTCTGAGGCAGAGGAATGCAGTCTAACTGACATTCAATTGAAAACTGTGTTGTCGTTGTCAGCGAAACAATGCCGTGAAAAGCGCGCAAACAACAATTAAAGCCAGTCTTGCCTTATGACAACGTTAGGTTATAAAGGGTTACAGCATTTGAGCAGGACTTGCTTTGACACTACTGGGAAGTGTCGAAGCATGCTGTCCTGTATTTGCTCCTGAACGGGTGCAGTGTAGCCCACACGGAAAAAGGGCAGTTCTAGGACTCAGAATTGTTGGCTCTGAAGTCCAGCTTGCCCCTATCTACAGTCACACATCACCGGCGGAACGCCAGGTCCTTGCTGACTTTGGCATTAGTCGTTGTAAATGCACTGCAATCGCTCGAACGATGTCTCCGGGAGTTATTTGGGGACACCCATTTCAGGGCTACTGTTATTGTTAAACAACCATCCTTACGGTATTCCACAATTGTGGACGGTAAATGAAATTGTTCATAGAGTAGTTGTAGGTACACTTTCGCACTGCGCAACTTATCCTTGCTCCTTTAAACCTTCGTTCCAGTCAGTGTTATCAAAAGTTTTCTCTAAAAAGTCTGTTTGCCTCTCGTTGGTCCAATTGCACAGTTTGAGATACAGGCACGTTTTGCTCCCCGTGCGGCGCGGCCGCCAGCGGTTCGACGCTTTCACAGTCCAGTGGGGCTCCCGGCAGGAGGCGAGCGCGCCAGATGACGCCTCTACCGGGTGGCGTCACCGGCATGGCCGCAGCAGGCAGCGCCGGCCCCTGGCAGTTGCACAACGGCTGGCAACTCTGCCGTGCCGCGCTCAACTCGTCACAGCACGAGCAGCCGTGTCACACTCTTTTGTTTCAAGTAATTGTTTGCAGTGTTTTGCTCCCACGGTAGGTACTTTCGATGTCCGTATATATTTTAGCGAACTGTCGGTTTTTTTCTTCTTTATTAAAATCATTGTATACCGAACGAGCATTGACGAAGTGGAGGATCGGCGGCTGTTTCAGGGGCTGGCATGGATAGAAGTGACGCAGAACGTTTAAACGTCCCGAAAGCTGCGTTGTTGCCTGGACAAACGGCTCTCCGCCAACGCCCCCTCCCGGCGCTGGCGCTGAGGGCGCAGGGGCGAGTGCGGCAGAAGGCGGAGGCTGCGGCCGGACGCCGCTAGGGGGACGCTGTGTCGCCTTTTGACATGTCTGTTACGTTAGACTTACGTTCTGCAGTAGCAATACTCTGCTGCTCACGCAATTGTCCGAAAAGGAAAAGTCGAGAGCCACCTCATTCAATGCGGAATGGGAACTGCTTTATTTTTTTCGTCTCGTTTGAAATTCGTGCCACGCCATCACATTATTATGAGATGGACAAACAATCACTGGAACCTCTTTATGACACAGCCACAAAGACGATAGATGTATTAAAAAACTAAAAACCGGCCTCGATTGCGAATAAAGCACCTAGTGTTAAGTGTTAACCCAGGTTGTGGCGTAGATAACTACACCTTCTTCAGAACAAGAATAAAACCCTCAAGTGCCTAAGAATACCTTTGTCAATGATTAAAAGAACACCATAGCTATACACTTATAAACGAAAAAGAAAAGGAAAACACAAACAGTACACATGTACAAAGTCAAAACCACTACTTAACTTAATGGTGTACGTTCCACCTCACACCGGCCTATGTTCGATGGGCCATGGCCCGCCATAAACTGCAGCTAGGCTGTTTCTGTTTTCCCTTTCTTTTTCGTTTATAAATGTATAACTATGGTGTACTTTTAATCATTGACAAAGGTCTTCGTAGGCACCTGTGGGTTTTATTGTTGTTCTGAAGAAGGTGTAGTTATCTACGCCGCAACCTGGGTTAACACTTAACACTAGCTGCTTTTTTCACAATCGAGGCGGGTTTTTAGTTTTTTAACCCTAGGACTCACTCTGCTAAAATTTCCCTAGTACTCCATCTGGGGTCATACATGAACCCCAATCAATATATAATTGACTGTGTGTACTAATCATTCAGAGAACAACGTACTGTCGTTTAATACTGTTTGTTTACATTTTATTTATTATTTAGACACGTTTCACAGCTTTTTTAACAGGTATGTACATAGTAGAATTAAATTACATATGCCACAGTAATTACATATCAGAAGTTACAATATTACTCTAAGTCATAATTTGTTTCACTCATAAATGTTTCACAATGGCTTAATATTTACAGAAAATGTGGTGAACAACTCAACAGGAAACATAATTCTAACCGGAATCCGTACCAGTCATCTGCACATATTTTGCAAGTAGTAACTATTTCAGAATGTTCCTTGCAAACAAATTTGTTACACTTTTTTCATGTTGAACTGTATTTTGTGTCCTTTGATCGGGGGCAAATGGAGCATCTGCCTCGCTTTCTCTTCTGGTTGTCAGGTATTACGTCTGGATGTCCATTGTCTAACAGATCATCAAATCCACACCGTTTGATACTGCTAATAATATCCTTGTTCCTTGCTTGTGGTAAACTCAAATGACGTTCCACTTGGGGTTTTGCCATTTCTTTGGCCAACTTCATTAGAAAAAGACGTCTATCTGTTTTTTCAACAGCAACACAGAAGAGTCTGTAGGCATTGAGTGCAGCTAGATCGACAAGATCATAAAATACTGCTAATGGCCAACGTTCTGTACCCTTTTTCACAGAATAGTAAGAGCTCATTTGATCTAGCGTATCAACACCTGATTTTGTTGAGTTGTAATACAACACTACTTCTGGTTTTCGTTTCAAGTTGTTTTCTTTGGGCACTTCAAATGATTGATGTTGTGTTGACAGGAGTAGCACAGCCTTATTTCTTTTTGGAACATACGAAACTAATAGGGTTTTACAACTGTATGCAAATCTGGTAGTGCATTCTTCCCTAGTTTTCAAAGGCAAAAACTCTTTTGGGACTTCTTTTCTTGTAGAACGTAGAGTACCTACAAGTGTCAACTTCATTTTCAACAATTCTTGGCCAAGGTCATAGCTCGTGAAAAAATTGTCAGTGGTAATATTCCTACCCCTGCCAGCCAGATGACGCACTAAATCTAAGACCACTCTCTTGCCTTGATTCACTTCTCTCACATCACCACTCCTTCCAGTGTACATTTGAAGATTTGTCAGATAACCATGTTCACAGTCTACTACACACCATATCTTGATGCCATACTTTCCTGGCTTTGAAGGAATGTAGACCTTGAAACTGCACCGACCTCTGTATACGCAAAGATGTTCATCAACAGTAATGTTGCTGGAAGGTATAAATGATGTTTGACATTGCACGGCAAACAAATCAAATATTTCCTGTACAGCTTCAGCCTTATTTCCAGTCCTCTCTTTCCTTTCAAGTCTTGTGATGCGGTCGTCAAAACGAAGTGAACGCAGAATGCCCTGATATCGCCTCCTCGACATAGTAGCACGGAATAGAGGAGTGCCATATTCAGAGTCCCAAAATTCGTCAATAGGTTTCCCCCGGCTCTTCTGTACGCCATACAGAATCAGCAAGCCTAAAAATGAAAGAAGCTCGCATCTGTCTGTATCACGCCACTCAACTAATTTTCCAGACACTTTCAATTCATTTCCTCACTGAACTATTATATCCAGCAATTCATTAGTAATAAACTGCCTGAAACAGTCAACAGCTGAGCTAACACTAACTGTACTAGGAATACCTGCTGAAAATGGTTGTATGTTGCTGATTGGAAATCTACGAATTGATGGTTCTTTTGTACTCCATGCAATATCCCGACCCCTGCTTACCAGTACTGCTCTTTCATCTTCTCCACTGTCATCATTTTCAGCAAGAATATCATTTTCTTCTAATTCATGCAAACAAATTTCATCACTTTGGTCTACCTGTGTCTCTGTTCCATCATTTTCGGTGTCACTACCTTCTGAATCACTACTGGTACGAAATAAGTCTTCCATAGCTTGTTCTACACTATAGCCAGGAGCACAACGTATTCCATCCATGCTGAAATTACACTGCAACAACAAACGTACAAACGAACTTCCAGTTTGAGGTTAGTTCTGAGTAACACCTGAATAACACCTGAATTCAGTGTTACCAACTCAAAATACCTAAGAAAGAGATTGAAAGTTGATAATCTATACGTTCTATGAATGTTACATATAATCTATCTGGAGTCATAATTGACCCCAACAGTAGTTTTTGTTAATTATTGATTTAAATGTTGCGTCAAGCGCTCTAAAAATTTTTGTGAGAGAACTACAATACTGTGTGGTAAAAGTAATAAAAGTCTGGATTTTTACAAGAAATAGAAATATTATTTTATCCATAGTAAAGATGATTGGGGTCACCTATGACCCCAGAGTGAGTCCTAGGGTTAATATATTAACCAACGATTGCTGACGCGCTGCGATGTTGAAGACGATAGATGTGTTTGTATTCTGACGAACGAGAATGAATGCTGGATGAATAGAAGGCATTATGGGGAAAAAACGAGTAAAGGGTATATAGAGCAGCAACAGATCTTTTCTGGACGACGTCACGAAATTATTTGAGCTCATTACATCTTGTAAGACAAAGGGAGAATCAATTCGTAACAGTTACGCTGGACAAGACACACGCTATCGACCAAAAATTAATCCTGTAAAATATCAACTTCGAGTTCGTGAAACACTGCCCGTAGCTCGAGGCAGTCATTTGTCGACAAGACGTGACTTACTACATTTCAGTAACGCAAGTATTTCATCACGACTTCTCAAAGAGATTCCAAGAATTGGCACGACTGAAGACTGATTTCGATTTATCTCTCAGACCATTCCCGCTTTTGACTGCTCATGCACTTCATTGCTTGCAACTTGACCTGATAGATGTACAGTGTAGCTAGCGCCTGGACCAACGATCTCTTTGTCTAATCCAGGAATTTCCTACATTTCTACAAAACATTAGCTCACAAGCAGTACCCTCGACGGCACAGCTGAGCCACTCAAGTTAATTCGGTGTGTGGTTCAGTACATATGTGAAAAAAAATTTTTTTCGTTTATTAAATTGACAAACCTCAGCCAATGTTCGAGTTCCACAGCTTTTAATCAGCGTAACTCGTTGTGTATGACTGTATTATGAATCACAGTTCCAGATACATTACGTATTCTAAAATCGAAATGTATATAAATTATATAAACACAAGTGCTTCATGTTAAACGTCTGTGTGGAAAGCTTGATGTACTTCATCTCACGATATTAGCACTGTCTAATTGTACTTGTTAAATTAAATAATTAAGTACTTCCTTTGGCAGTAAACTAAAAAAGTCAAAAATAAATACACACGATAAAATCCTACTTAGAAAACTATTCTGCAACTGTTCTGCAATATTCGCCTCTTAGAAGTAGTCGCACTGTGTTGCAAACTTGTCTTCCTAATAGCCATCTCATTCACACACCTTCTCGTATTTCCGTGGTGTGGGAAGCGTGAAGGCTGAACTCGGTCAGTTACTACTGCTAGCGCGGGCATGCTCTGTGAGTGCAGATCTTGGCCAGGTCTGCATTACACTACCGACGGTAAAGCGCTGGATACAGTCAGTGACCCCTGTAAAATAGGCAGGATTAATTGTGCACAATGACCTAAAGTAGACTGTCCATCTTGATTGCATACAGGTATGTAATTCACAATGAGTGGCTTCAGCTTATTGCCACCATCAGCTACTTGACGTCGATACTTGTATCAAAACGCTGTAACGATCTGCAGACGTCGGTAAGCAAACACCAGCCTTAATGAATTATACAGTCATGTTCAACGAAGATGGACGTTTTTGAATAAAGTACCAAACATGATCGTAGACTTCATGCCTTTTATTGATAAAACAAGCTGATCACATAAACTAATACTAGAAAATACTGATGCCACGCTCAGACCTGTCGCTAGAAGTTTAAGGAAATGTAATTCATTTACAACAGAAATGGCTTAAAAATATTTTTCGACCTATTCTGTAAAAAGTACAGTATTGGACCATTGCCATATCGGAGAGATAGAGGCGGTCAATATGACAGTTCGTCACAGGATGGTTTCGTAGGCGCGAGAGCGTTATGGAGATGCTCAACAAATTCTGGTGGCAGAGGCTTCAACAGACGTATTGTCCATGATGGAGAGATTTACTGTTGAAATTGAGACAGTGCACTTTCCGGCGAGAATCGGGCAGCTTTGCTTCCTCTCACGTACGTCTGCGAAACTACCACCCAACGAAAGATGAAAAGTATTACACACGGGTGTTTAACGATGTTCGTTCTTCCCATACACCATTTTCGAGCGGAACAAGTCAGAGAGGTACGACAGTGTTACCAAAAGTACCCTCTGCCACGCAACATAACGTTGTTTGCGGAGTATGGATGTAGATAAAAATAAGCTGTTTCGACATTGGCGTTTCTGTGCATAAACGTCTATCTTTATCCATGTTACGTTGAAGTGCGACTTTAGGTCGCAGTGAGAAGAAATAATTATCTGGACCGGAAGGACAAATTCTCTACAAAATTCTTCCTTTAATTACTTTTATTTACTCAATGAAATGTGATTAAGTTAAATACTTCGAAATATTATATAAATACATTCAACTCGAGCGTGAGGACGCCAGAGGAAACTGTGCTGTCACGAATTAAGAACGAGCTACTAGTAGTCTTTGAAAATATAGGTATATCTGTGAGCTGAGCTCCCATCGTTGTGGTTGTTGAGCCCCCCGGCAGATGCTACGAACTGTCAATCATAAAAAAAAAAAAAAAAAAATACTCTGTGGGAAGTCAGTTTAACTACACTGCGATTGGAAACTACATGATGATATTGTAGGACTGTCTCAACATGTTTAAATATAGACGTATACTCTCGTTTATGTAATTAAATAACGTCTCATTATTATTGATTTTTTTAAAATTTAACTATAATTTTATCAGATCTTGCAACAATATGGAATGTTTTCAGGATGGCGATTCTGTTGTAAATTTATGAAATGATATCAAGTGCTTCAGTGACAATTTGCTGACATTTCGTTAGTACGACGTGTTTCGGCAGCAGGTTCATGCCAGATGCATGTTCATAACGTGAACTTGAAATGTGATTAGGCTCATTTACTGTGTGTGCGAGTTTGTTCGTGTGCCAAAACACAGTCGTATGTAGAAAGATATGTACTTTTTAGCGTGTACGTTAAGTGATTTCCTTAGCACCCTTACGTACATTTTGCAGCAAATGGCTATGGACGCACACTTGCTGACAACGTCACACAGGAAAGAAGAAACAATAACAGATCAACTGCCACACAGCAAACGAAAAAGAAATCCTCTGCTTGGCTACAACTCACAGGAAAACTCTCCTACAAAATAGCAAACATTTCTCAGGCCGCACAAGATTGACATTGCCTTCAAACACATAATAACCTGCACCGAGACACAACATACACTGATGTGACAAATTCGTGGGATATGACATATACAGGTGGTGGTAGTACCACGTGCAACAAGCATAAAAGAGCACTACGTTGGTGGAGTTATCATTTGTACCCAGTTGCCTCATGTGAAAAGGTTTCTTGCGTGGTTATGGCCGCACGAAGGGATAGTAGTTGGAAATGTACTCAATGGGATATTCCATTTCGTAACTGAATGTATCCGTTAGGACAGTGCAGCGAAATATGGCGTTAATGGGCTATGGCAGCATGTAACCTCCCCCTTACTAATCGGCCTATCCTGCTTATGATTTAAAATACGACTGTGGATCGCGTGTATGCCTAATGGAGTTTTACTAATTGGATAAGGCTATTTCTCCCGAAGAAGTAATACAGATAAGTAGGAAGAAAGTGTACAACCGACCCTTCTGACAGAAAAGTCTACTAAAAAAATAAAAAGGAATTAAACCGAACAGGGCTATAATTAGGAAAAAATTAAAGGGCATTCACTCACGAACAACACTGGACAGAAAAGGGGTACCATGGTCATGAATCCAAAAGTTACACTAATGAAAGAAAAAGAAATAATTAACGGTCGCCAACCCACTAGGACAATTTACATCCAAATTCCTGTACAAGATGGTGGGAAAGGAAAGACAGTGACGTGGCAACTGAAAGTTGTCACTTTTTTTTTTTTACACATATTTTAAGTGAGTACGTAATGTTAAAGAAAACTGAGAAGTCACTGTTACGTTTAGCATTAAATTTTGAAAAAGGCAGTCGAGTAATGATTTGAAAATATTCACTTAAACTCTATGTTAGTACTGAACTTCGTTACGTGAAAAATGACTTTCAGTGACCTCAACATAACGTCATCAAAGAAATTTAGAAAAAAAGCAAGCACTTTTTACTTTGCAGTTACTTATTTTGTAAATTGGATTTCATATTATTGTCTGAGCAACTGAGCCTTTTTTTACAGACTTGAATACGTACCAAACCAAACAGCTATGTGCTCCAAGCTATATGTAAAATAAATAAAATTTCCGCAAATAATTTGTGCATTTCTTTAGATTTGGATTTTTTCCAGTGATTGATTCTCAAACTTGAAAAATGAAATTGCTTTACTTTAGTCATATACTGAAGCCTCTGTTGTACAACAGTTAACTGATAGTAGACTGTGGCTAAAATTCTCAGAAGTGAAATTATCCATTAATAAACTGGCTATAACTATTCAGTTTCTTTCTTATGACAGTTAGCATATAAGGGAAAAAAAAGGAACAAGGTTCCTGCTTGGTAACAATGTCTGGAGGGAATGAGGACACAATCGCCCTGAGTTTAACTGATTATTATTTGAATAAATTTTATCCATCAAATCATATTCAGTTGTGCTGCTGGGTTAGCCGTTAATAGTTTCTACTAATGAACAGTCTTACTTCAGTGCTGTACATACGACGAAACTCGGAGCTGGCGACGAGACTGTGTTGCTGGAACTGCTGCTGTTGTTGAAGACGGTAGCGTCTTGTGGAGCCACGGCGAATTACAGGATTGGGCAATCGTTTTTAATACAGCCTCTTCCAGCCGGCCAGGGTGGCCGAGCGGTTCTACGCACTACAGTCTGGAACCGCGCGACCGCTACGGTCGCACGTTCGAATCCTGCCTCGGGCATGGATGTGCGTGATGTTCTTAGATTAGTTTGGTTTAACTAGTTCTAAGTTCTAGGGGACTTATGACCTCAGAGGTTGAGTCCCATAGTGCTCAGAGCCATTTTTTTGACAGCCTCTTCCGCCCGTCCTCTGCTATTAGACATCTGGCCGGCGCGCGTACATGTTGCCGCCGGAAATGGTACTCTCTACTGCGAGAGCGTTAACACCACACTTCCGCACACTACAAGCGCTGGAACCCGTCTCCCGCTCTCTCCGTGCGCTCCACGCAACAGCTCCCTATCCAAAGATTTTACAACGCACGAGCACTGCTATTATCGTTGTTAGTAGATGCAAATAACAATTCCTTTGTCTTATTCCCAGAGCTTACAAGTTTCACAGTAAGACACAGATAAATACAATTAAATGTCAACAGACTTCTACCTGAATTTACACATACAGCGAAGCAATGCCCTTACTTATTAAAAGAAAGCATTTAAATTACAAATATTTACATACACTTCAGCAAAAAATTTATATATCGGTAGCAGGTGCCATGCATCCCGCATTTTCGATGTTACAAGCAGACGACCGACGCGAGTGCCACTGGTGACATGACGACATCGCCTGCAGCGCCTCTCCAGGGCTAGCGGCCTTATCAGTCGGACCCGTGACACGGTCAGGCGAGTCCCAGTTGCAGCCGATAAGAGCTTATGATGGGATTCGACTGTGGCACAGAACCCATGAGGGCACGCACCCAAGTTGTCGACGAGGCACTGTGCAAACTGGTGGTGGTTCTACAATTGTGAGTGCTGTGCTTACATGGATCGACTAGTTCCTCAGGTCCGAATGAACCGATCAGTAACTATAAATGGTTATGTTCAGCTGCTTAGAGACCATTTGCATTCGTGGACTCCAGTTCCCCAACAACGATGAAATTTTTATGCATGACGCAGTTGTTCGTGATTCGTTTGAACATACAGGACAGTTCGAGCGAATGATTCAGCTACGCGGATTGTCCGAGATGAATCTCATTGAATATTTATGCAACATAATGGAGAGGTCAGTTCGTGCAGAAAATCCTGCACCGGCGGCACTTTCGCCATTATGGGCGGCTATAGAAGCGACATGGCTTAACATTTCTGCAGGGGACTCCCAAGAGACTTATAAACGTAGGCTTTTTTCTGGATTTGTGACCGCATTGTCATTATGTAAAACTACCGACGTTACAAGTGACCTTCTTCAAGGTGTTTTGTTTACTGCTGATTTTTTTTCTTTACTGTGATTTCATTCCCCCGCCCCATATGGGCAGGGGAGGGCTGTCAGCGACACAATCCGCCGCTCTTCAGCCGAGTGACACGACAACTAAAACAAGGATAAAATGATACATACATAAGGAGATAAAAAAGGGGAACATAAAACAGAGTAAGGGGAGGAAATGGAGGCAAAATATACACTGACATGGAGACGTTCATGGGGGACAGTTAAAAAGTCACCAGAAAGTTAAAAAAACACAGTTGGCGATTCTTAAAACACAGACAAGACACTGAATGCGCAGGCACAGGTTAAAAGTCGGCCACAGTATTAAAAACACTCCGGAACAACACACTTAAAACCCACTTGGAGCACACACGACGAAGAATAAAACTGCCAGGTGGGACCTGCCAAGGGAAAGGTCAGAGAGGATGGAAAAGGAGGGGAGAGCATGGGGCAGCTGGGAAGTGGCGGGATGAAGGCAGGAGGGGCATCAGTGGACACACGAAGAGGCAGGAGACACGTGGGGCGGGAGAGGAAGAGGGAAGACATAGCAGAAGGGAGCGCAGAGACACTGAAAGAAGGCACAAGAGATGGAGGGGGATTAGGAGGGGGAAGCTCAGGAGGAGGGTGGGGGGGGGGGAGAGGGAGCCCTGAGGAGGAGGCAGGAAGATGGGGTTAGATTTGGTAGGAAGGGTAGATGTCAGGGCGTAGCTCATCATCTGGGAGGAGTTTGTTGTTGTGTTCTTCAGTCCTGAGACTGGTTTGATGCAGCTCTCCATGCTACTCTATCCTGTGCAAGCTTCTTCATCTCCCAGTACCTACTGCAACCTACATCCTTCTGAATCTGCTTAGTGTATTCGTCTCTTGGTCTCCCTCTACGATTTTTACCCCCCACACTGCCCTCCAATACTAAATTTGTGATCCCTTGATGCCTCAAAACATGTCCTACCAACCGATCCCTTCTTCTAGTCAAGTTGTGCCACAAACTTCTCTTCTCACCAATCCTATTCAATACCTCCTCATTAGTTACGTGATCTACCCACCTTATCTTCAGCATTCTTCTGTAGCACCACATTTCGAAAGCTTCTATTCTCTTCTTGTCCAAATTAGTTATCGTCCACGTTTCACTTCCATGCATGGCTACACTCCATACAAATACTTTCAGAACCGACTTCCTGACACTTAAATCTATACTCGATGTTAAGTTGGCAGGTCGCTTGCCTATTTCTATCGCCTGCTGAAAGTAAGAAACTGTTTCGCCAGTACGCGAGCCTCACCAAAATCAGTCTCTTTGCCGTACTCGTGCTGGTGTTGTGCCACCGTTGACTTGGTGTGTTGTCTTAGTCGGATATATTTTTCGTGTTCAGATATCCGTGTGTTGATGGGTCGCCCCGTCTCGCCTACATGCACTAATCCACAATCGCATCTGATTTCGTAAACTCCAGCAGCATGTAGTTTGTCAACTGCATAATTCTATGTGCAAAGAACATTTTTTATTCCGTTGCTGCTCTAGTAAATCGGCTCGATGCCTGCTCGGCGGAGCATTTTGTACACCCGTTTAGCAACGCCTTGAACGTTTGGTAATAGAGCAATGTTTTGTGCTTCCTTCTGCTCTCTATTCATTCATTGCGCTAGGAAGACAGGTTGCATCACGTCAGCGTCCATCAGCCACACGTCAAGACTTGCGAGCAACTCTGCAGGAGGAATGGGCGTCACTGCCTCAACATGAGATTTACTGGCATCACTCACAGCATGCACCGTCGTTGTCAGGCCTATATTGTAGCCAGACGTTGTAGTATCCCACGCTCAGCACATTAAACAGTTGTCGGAATGCGTGAGTAAATCAGTTAAGTTGGAATAAATGAAGAACATTTGTGTCTACCGTTATCTACGTCAGTCTGCTGCTGCGACCTGTTTTGCAGCTGTCCATGAACAGCATTCCGTGGGCTGTTTTCCAATAGAAAAACGCTCGTTAAGTGGCAGTTCTGAAAACTGTTTAAGACAAGCGTTTCGCCAAACCATTTTCGGAAAAGTCGCTTCAGCACAAACCCGCACACTTGCCACAACGATGTGATGAGACAGACTAGCACATATTAAGTGAAAACGGGATTTTTCTTCGCTCTGCACAATTACACTGGCCGATTCCATGATGATGTAACAAACATTCAGGGATTGCTACTGTGAAACACAACTCTTCTACTGAACAAGTGCTCATAGCTCTTGGGATATGCAATTTAGAGCGCATATATAATGGTAATTTTCGTCTTTTTTTGGTCCATACAATCTCCTCCGAAAATATGAAAAGCAAAGCCTTTGTGCTAGTGTACAGTGGGTTTTAAGCTTTTGAGGTATATAAATTAGCCCTGTTAATCTGACAAATATATCGGAGCCCCTCCAAAATTATGACTAGTACATTCGTTAGCCACAATATTAAACAATAATTACCATTAATTCATTTTATTGCATTAAATAGCACATTACATCAGCTAAAAAATATTGACAATATCAATCTATTACCTCCGGAAATCTGTGTGAATAGTTTGCGATCTGAATCTAATAATTGCATCTCAGTATGAAACAGTAATACTAGTGAAGTATTACTCTGATTGCTGAAATGTTAGTATCAAAAGGCAGTTAGCTATATAGAAGGGTGTGTGTATTCATCTGTAGCCGGGAATGAAAGGCTATTGATTGTAAAAATTTGCAACTAAATCTTTAGAGTGAGACCTGAAAATTATTGAAACTCAGCGTAAATGGATTTTACTGTCGCAAATAGATCTCACCATGTTAATCTGCAGGTGGAGGCTGAAAATCAGTCATTGGCTTCACACTGACAACTTGCACCAGCAGCCAAGTCCAACTTAGCCTGAAACGTTTCTAAGTACTTCGGCTCTGCCGCTCAAAGGAACGCTCGGCTGGCTAGATGGGCTCCTGGCAGTGGAGGCTGGCAGTGAAGAAGTCTGCTGGAGAATTAGTCTGCTAGAGAAGAGTGTCTTTTTGTATGGCCAGTGAGGTGGGTCCTCGACAGCACCAGCCATATTCCTCTCTCCAATTTACCTAAATGATGGGCAATACTGTCAGCTCTCACATCCTGTTCAATGTTCCGCGTTTGTAGTGCCGGGGCCGCCTGGCGTCCCACGTCCTCAACTACTCTGGTATGGGTTCTCACTCCGCATTTCGATCTTATCTCGCGTTGGCCACGTGTTTCGAAGAAAGTCGTGTTTTCCAAGATTTGCTCACAAAACGTTCCTTCTGGACCTTGCTAAAAAGTGTGTTTCTCCTCTTTCCTGCTTTGAGTTCTAAAACAGACGATCTGTGTTGCGACTCCAATGACCGGCGCCCAGTGGTGTCCCCGCAAAGAAAGGCCAGATGACCGAGTGGCTAGCGTCGCTTTCTGGGAACCCTCCGTGGGGTCGGCCCCTCCTCTCCCGGTCGGCATACGTGACTTCATGCTCGCTCACTCACTTGCTGCTCAACTTAATATTCATGCAGAGTGGCCTCTTACTTACAGGAACCATACAATTCTGTATGAAATGTAAACAAAGTTAATTAGGTACTGGTAATTACTAATACTCCTATACATAGTCAGTGGGGATTTATTAGTCCAATACACTGGTTTTATACTAGCTGGCGGACAGTTTTGGGAAAGAAAGTCTCGTAACACTTGTAATAGTAGGGGTTCACTGTCACAGGCATCAGACGATTTCTGCCTGTAACCTTCTTTAATCCGAGCACTTAGTTGTTGGTCGTCCATTCTATTATTCCCTCTTGGCTCTTGCACATATTGTATGTTACCTATCTCTCCCTGTAGCTTACCCATATTTTTCTCAGAACTTGGAATACCTTGTACCACTTTACATTGTCAGGTCGACAAATCCTATGAACGTGTCTCGGTTTTTCTTTAGTGTTACTCCCATTATCAACAGCAACGTCAGATTTGACTCTCTGGTGCCTTTACCTTTCCTAAAGCCAAACTGATCGTTACCTAACACATCCTCAGATTTCTTATCCATTCTTCTGTCTTGTCAGCAACTTAGATACATGAGCCTTAAGCTTAGGCGCCCTGTCACGGTCCGCGCGGCTCCCCCCGTCGGAGGTTCGACTCCTTCCTCGGTCATGAGTGTGTGTGTTGTCTTCGGCGTAAGTCAGTTTAAGTTAGATTAAGTAGTGTGTAAACTTAGAGACCGATGACCTCAGAGCCGGCCGGAGTGGCCGTGCGGTTCTAGGCGCTACTGTCTGGAGCCGAGCGACCGCTACGGTCGCAGGTTCGAATCCTGCCTCGGGCATGGATGTGTGTGATGTCCTTAGGTTGGTTAGGTATAATTAGTTCTAGGCGACTGATGACTTCAGAAGTTACGTCGCATAGTGCTCAGAGCCATTTGAACCATTTTGATGACCTCAACAGTCCTTACCATAAATTTCCAAATTTCCTGATTGTGTGATAATTCTCGCACTTGTCAGCTCTTGCAGTCTTCACCGCGCGAGGTGGAGCAGTGGTTAAACACTGGACTCGCATTCGGGAGGACGACGGTTCAATCCCGCGTCCGGCCATCCTGATGTAGATTTTCCGTGATTTCCCTAAATCGCTCCAGGCAAATACCGGGATGGTTCCTTTGAAAGGGTACGGCCGACTTCCTTCCCCGTCCTTCCCTAATCCGATGAGACCGATGACCTCGCTGTCTGGTCTCCTATACCAAACAACCCAACCCAACACTCTTGCAGTCTTTGAAATTGTGTGGATGATATTTTTCCGAAAGTTAGATGGTATTTCGCGAGACACATACATTCTACGCACCAACGTGAATAGTCGTGCTGTTGCCACTGCACCCACTGATTTTAGAAATTCTATGAAATGTTATCTATCGCTACTGCCTCCAAAGTTTTAAATTGTGATTTTAATACTAGATCACCCGTCTCTTCTAAAGCGACTCCTGTATTTTCTTCTATCACATTCTCCCTCGTAGCGTCCTTCAATGTAGTCATTCCGCATACCCACTCTTTCCTCTGCATTTAACAGTGGAATATCCGTTGCACTCTAAATGTTACCACCCTTGCTTTTAATTTCACCGAAAATTGTTTTGACTTTCCTATATGGTGAGTCAGTCCCTCCGACAGTCTTCCTTTTTCGATTTTGTCACATTTTTCGTGCAGCATTTTGTCTTAGCTTCCCTGTACTTCCTGTTTATTTCATTCAAAAATGTGTGTGAAGTCTTATGGGACTTAACTGCTAAGGTCATCAGTCCCTAAGCTTACACACTACTTAACCTAAATTATCCTAAGGACAAACACACACACATCCATGGCCGAGGGAGGACTCGAACCTCCACCGGGACCAGCCGCACAGTCCATGACTGCAGCGCCCCTGACCGCTCGGCTAATCCCTCGCGGCGTTTATTTCATTCCTCAGTGGCTTCTGTTTCTGTATTCCTGAATTTCTCTGAATATTTTTGTACTTCCTTCTTTCATCAATCAACTGAAGTATTCCTTCTGTTACCCAGGATTTCTTCGCACTTACCATCTTTGTACCTAACGTTTTCTTTCCAGTTTCTGTGATTGCACTTCTTAGAGGTGTCCATCCCTGTACGACCCACAGAGTTATTCCTTATTGCTATGTCTATAGCCTTAGAGAACTTCGAGCGTGTCATCCCTTATTACTTCAGTGTCTCACTTCTTTCTGACTAATCTCTTAAACATCAGCCTGGGTAGGTCTTACGATGCTGTATCTGATTACTGAATCTCTGCCTGGCCGTGATGTAATCTAACTGAAAGCTTCCCGTATCACCGGGCTTTTCCAAGTAAATTTCCTTCTCTTGTAATTCTTGAACAGAGTATTCGTTATTGCTGAAATTTATTAGAGAACTCAATTTGTCCTTCTCCTCTTTCATTTATTCTCCCAAGCCCATATTCTTCCCCAAAATTTTGATGTTCATCTCCCTGTAAGTACTGTATTACCCTTTCAATATCCTCATATACTTTCTCTGTCTCTTCATCTTCAGCTTGCGACGTTGGCATTTATACCTAAACTATCGTTGTTGGTTTGCTGTCGATTGTGATAACAACAATCCTATCATTGAACTGTTCACAGTAACACACCCTCTGCCCTACCTTCCTATTCATAACGAATCCTACCTCCGTTATACCATTCTCTGATGCTCTTTGATATTACTCTGTACTCACCTGACCACAAATTCTTGTCTTCTTTCCATTTCACTTCGTTGACCCCTACTATCTCCAGATCCAGCCAGCGTTTGCATTTCTCTTTTGAGATTTTCTACCTTCCCTACAACGCTCAACCTGCTGACATTCCACGCCCCGATTCATAGAACGTTATCCTTCCGTTGTTCATCCAATCTTTTTCTCATGGTCACCACCCCTTTGAAAGTCCCCTCCAGAGATCCGAACGGGGGCAGTTCCGGAATCTTTTGCCATTGAAGAGATCTTCATGACACTTCCTCAATTATAGGCGACATGTCCTGTGGGTACACATAATGTGTCTTTAATGCAGTGGTTTCCATTGCCTCGTGCCTTTGAACACTGCTGATTCTTTGGCCTTTGGGGGTAGTTTCCCACCCAAGGGACAAGAGAGTGCCCTGAGCCTGTGTCCACTAGTCCGCACTCTCTGGCAAGGCCGTTGGCAGGATGATGGTGACTTCTTATACCCAAAGTCTTCGGCCGCCAATGCTGATTATTAATCAAAATTTAACCAGTTGTGCGTTTGTATCCCGTGACCGAGGACATTTTGATTACTAATCAAAGACGCTGCCCCTAGGCCACAGTTGGACCTAATATCATGATAGATCTTGAGAAAAATAAGGCAAGATGTCGGTTTTGAAAGAAATGTTTGTATGAATGTTCATAGTCCCACACATACGGTGAACAAAGAAAGACTGAGCGAGATGACGCTGTGGTTAGCGCACTGGACTCGCATTCGGAAGGACGGCGGTTCAGACCAGACCCGGCCATTCGGACTTAGGTTCTCCATGATTTCCCTAAATCGCTCCAGGCAAGTACCAGGATGGTTCCCCTGAAAAGGCATGGTCGATTTCCTTGTTCGCCCTTGACACAATCCGATGTCGTGCTCCATCTATAATGACCTCAATGTCGATGGGACGTTAAACCCAATCTCCTCCCTTCCTTTTTCCAAACAAGAAATAATCAGGATGCTGAAACTTCAATAAGTGGAGAGGAAATACTATATGCAAGTGTTATGGAATATAAAGTTATGTAGGTATAGAGGCTTCGAAAGTGAGTTATGCAGAATGGAGTTCGAATGATCTCAAACATCAAACTTGTTTGCTAACGTTTGACTCACAAACTTTACCGACTTTTTGTATATTCATGGAATGAGGTGGTCTTTAGAGCTGTGCATATCTCCTGGCAGACAATGTTTATATCACAGCCATATTAGCAGTCAGTGCAATGACCAGACAAGATTTGAAAGGTGTGGTAGACAACACATACCACACTTTCATTGCCTGCATGTACTGCCAAGAAAATCGTTGAGAAACAGACAGAATGAAACAAATACAATAACATATCCAGCATAACGTATCTTACAACAAAGCAAGCAACTTGTTAAATTCACACTGACATGCACCAGCAAACTGGCACTGCCTAGGAGAGTGACAAATGTGATGCAGAGCTGAACAAGTAACTGGGTAGAACTTCCTTTGTTTTTGTTTTGTTTTATAGAGTTCCGACCGGAGGGCCGTTACAGCCAGGTACAAAAACACCGTGGGTTGCTACTATAGTATTACACTACTGAGACAAAACATTTACCATGGAGATAATAAAAACTGCACAACGTGGCAAGCTAAGTAGAATCAAGTTTTTGATTTATAATGACTAGTTCATAATTACATTTCAATCAATTGTAGGTTTCCAACTATTCGTACACGTAATCATTGGACATCATGCATCATTATTATAGAAAAGAACAAAATATTATTTACACTGATGTTTAACGTCTAGCATGCGTGAATACGTGATTACAGTGTTTATGGTGATGCATATCGGCTTCATTTTGTATTACTGACGAGATAACAGTGCCTGCTTCGAATGTTTATCTTTGTGCTGGTCATGGATGTCAACACCTGGATAACTGACAAATACGAATTAGTTAATCGATTGTTGGCTGAGAAAGAAAGTTTGCTGTAAAAGCTGTCACAAATAGAGAGGATCTCTTCTGACACAATAATAATTTTTACGTAATTGTGGGTTGTTGAGTTTCGAACGAACCATGGAGCATTTCACATTATTGATAAAATCTTATTTTTACCAACCGACAGTTCTTCAATATGCTTTGAGGCAACATGTCCCCGTGCACGACTGGCATGCAACATTAATGGTGTTGCTAACGATCTGAAAGTAGGAGACTTCATGCTGTTTGCAGACGATCTTCTATTTATTACGGGATATGACACAGCTAAGAACTGATTTCTTTAATCGCGATGTCTCTTATATGTTTCTTAGAGGTAAGCCGTTCTTCAGTGGAACTCCATTTGGCATATTGTCTCTGGAATGCTTTCTTTGAATAACAGCAGGAGAGTTTGTAAATCCTGTCTCTCCTGGTAGAAAAGTTTCAAGACATTCCACAAATCTGTAAACCGTTTTTCAAGTGGGAGTAGAGCCATTTGAAGTTTTTATTGAGTGTTTCAGGTGTAATTTATCGCTCATTTTAATTGGATGTAAGACTGGTACAGCTGGTAAATATATGTTAAAAAGTATCGGTTCCCAAAATGGTATATGGTGACACCCTGGAGCTCATAGGACAGCCATCAGAAGCACTGTCACCAATGAGTGTCCTACAAATACGGTCATTAAGATATGAACTAATTAATTTTAAGTTATTTTAATTTTATTTCCTTGTACAATAACCATTTGCCAAATTTTGTTAAAGGCTTAAACAATGTGCAAGGTTATGACTGTTGTGGATTTAGTATACGCAAATCGAAGAAGTGTGATCTGCTCACCTGCTTTCTAAATTAATGATGTGAGGCTGATTGCTCCGTAAATTTTTGGATATCAATGGTCTTTATTTGTGGCAGATTTCGACTGACAGGGAAAATGCCTTAATTTTAATATCGCATTAATTGTGGTGACCAGCAGTCTTCGGGCACTTGGAGACAAGTTTCCTAATATCATAGTGCTTCTTTACGGTGACTTAGTTGGGACACAATTGTGTTAACTTTCCACAGAAGTCGGAAATCGATGCGTTCATTGTCAAGGAATTGGTTGCTGACAGTGTTATTAGCCAGTTGTTGCAGCGGTCGGTGGATGCAGTATTTGGAGTAATGGATGGCGTAAATTCTTTCCCCAAGATCCGTGTTTTCTCTCGCATCCATTGACAGAGAGTGTATGTACAGTTCTTAGATTACTTTAGCTATTGGAACTCAGGAGGAAATTCAGGGGTTTATTTTGTTAGACGGAAGGGGCATAGTGTTGGGGTTAGCAGGTGTGTTAAAAAAATGTAAATAATACACCTTGCAGTTCCGTCCTTCCAAAAGTCCATATACGAGACACAACCTTAATCATAGTCTGAATTTGTTACACATACAGTTCCCAGTTAATACATTACTGGCCATTAAAAATGCTACACCAAGACGAGATGATGATGATAAACGGGTATTCATTGGACAAATATATTATACTAGAACTAACATGTGATTACATTTTCACGCAATTTGGGTGCACAGATCCTGAGAAATCAGTACCCAGAACAACCACCTCTGGCAGTAATAACGGCCTTGATACGCCTGGGCATTGAGTCAAACAGAGCTTGGATGGCGTGTACAGGTACACCTGCCCATGCAGCTTCAACACGATACCACAGTTCATCAAGAGTATTGACGGGCGTATTGTGACGAGCCAGTTGCTCGGCCACCATTGACCAGAAGTTTTCAATTGGTGAGAGATCTGGAGAATGTGCTGGCCAGGACAGCAGTCGAACATTTTCTGTATCCAGAAAGGCCCGTACAGGACCCGCAACATGCGGTCGTGCATTATCCTGCTGAAATGTAGGGTTTCGCAGGCATCGAATAGAGGGTAGAGCCACGGGTCGCAACACATCTGAAATGTAACGTCCACTGTTCAAAGTGCCGTCAATGCGAAGAAGAGGTGACCGAGACGTGTAACCAATGGCACCCCATACCATCACGCCAGGTGATGCGCCTGTATGGCGATGACGAATACACGCTTCCAACGTGCGTTCACCGCGATATCGCCAAACACGGATGCGACCATCATGATGCTGTAAACAGAACCTGGATTCACCCGAAAAAATGACGTTTTGCCATTCGTGCACCCAGGTTCGTCGCTGAGTACACTATCGCAGGCGCTCCTGTCTGTGATGCAGCGCCAAGGGTAACCTAGCCACAGTCTCCGAACTGATAGTCCGTGCTGCTGCAAACGTCGTCAACTGTTAGTGCAGATGGTTGTTGTCTTGCAAACCTCCCCGTCTGTTGACTCAGGGATCGAAACGTGGCTGAACGATCCGTTACAGCCATGCGGATAAGATGCCTGTCATCTCGACTGCTAGTGATACGAGGCCGTTGGGATCCAGCACGGCGTTCCGTGTTACCCTCCTGAACCCACCGATTCCATATTCTGCTAACAATCATTGGATCTCGACCAACGCGAGTAGCAATTTCGCGATACGATAAACCGCAATCGCTATAGGCTACAATCCGATCTTTATCAGAGTCGGAAAAGTGATGGTCCGCATTTCTCCTCCTTACACGAGGCATCACAACAACGTTTCACCAGGCAGTGCCGGTCAACTGCTGTTTGTGTATGAGAAATCGGTTGGAAACTTTCCTCATGTCAGCACGTTGCGGGTGTCTGAAAAAACTAATGATGTGCATATCACAGCATCTTCTTCCTGTCGGTAAAATTTCTCGTCTGTAGCACGTCATCTACGTGGTGTAGCAATTTTAATGACCAGTAGTGTATTTTATTTCGGCTGAATTTTCTGTCCGACTTCGCGATGCATCTCCTACTGCTAGTAAGAACGGAATATGATGAGAATTTTGGGGCAAAGATAATTTGCTTTGGTAAGGGTTGATACATTTTTACGCAGCATAACTACAAGAACGTCCTGTAAGAAAACCGTATTTCTGGGATAATAATTTGGTTTAGTTGGTGAAAGAAGTGGAAGAATTATGGTAGATGACTAATATATTCCTGTTAGGATTGGTTGTCCTTGAATTCCACTTGGGATGTTGAAAATTCAGATCACCTACTGCTATTATTGGTTCGATACGTCCACCCAGGGTGTTAGTACACCAGCCGTAAGAAGTTTTCCTTGTGGTGGCTGGTTAAGTTGGTTCGCAGCACTGACACCACGGATCTGCAGAACTGAAGAAAGCCGCGCGAGTGGGAAAACGCCGCCCGCACAGGAATGCTAAGTAAGGTGTCGCGCTGAACCGAGCACTTCTGACAATTACCGAGCAAGGCCGACACAGACCACAATCGTGCTCGCGTGCTGTTCGCCTCGCCGTGGGCGTCCTTCGCATACACTATCAAATCGAGGTAAAATTCTCTATTTGAGACAACTGTAAGCTCAGGTACGTAGTTTTGATTACTGTCGAAAATACAAGCCTAGGAATGCGTCTAGTAATCCGTAATCTC
Source organism: Schistocerca americana (assembly GCF_021461395.2). NCBI lineage: Eukaryota > Metazoa > Arthropoda > Insecta > Orthoptera > Acrididae > Schistocerca > Schistocerca americana. The sequence continues at coordinate 25,242,449 of NC_060122.1, read as the reverse complement.
GTTCCCCAAACCAACTCTTATTATCGCGCTTGTCACTCCAGTTAGCGACTTGGACAGCTAAGAAGCTAATTAAGCGACTTTCTCAAACGAAAAACTAATTTTGTAAACATCATCGCCCTTAAAATTGTTATGATTAATAGTTTTAAACGAATAAAAAAAACTGGTTCAAATGGCTCTGAGCACTATGGGACTTACCTTCTAAGGTCATCAGTCCCCTAAAACTTAGAACTACTTAAACCTAACTAACCTAAGGACATCACACACATCCATGCCCGAGGCAGGATTCGAACCTGCGACCGTAGCGGTCACACGGTTCCAGACTGTAGCGCCTAGAACCGCACGGCCACCCCGGCCGGCTTTAGATGAATAACTTGCACCCAATCTGTGTCATCAATGTGCTATAGTGTCTGGTCAACAGCACTGATTCTGTACCTGGACTCACCTGTAGAATAATGAAAGTGACGCATTAGTGGAGAACATGTAAAGCACTGATCGTCGGTGAGCGTTATTTGCTTGGAGTACTAAACCTATGTTCTGTTCTAATACGCTGACAGAGGCAGCTGATCCAGCAAAGAAAATGGATACAGACGAAACGGCGTCGGGAAGTGGAGCCAGGAACCGGCGAACTGTTCCCTGTGACGACAGAAAAATAGAGCGGAGGATTCCGAGAGTAACAGAGCGGAATTCGCCAGAGGACCGAGGCTGCGACTGGATGATCGGGTTCGCTCCTGTGGAAGTACAGCCGGGGCGCTGGCCGCTCGTTCCTCGCACGGCTGCACCGGTCTCAGGTACGTCCACGTGGCGGCAGCAGCAGCGGCGGCCGTGCAGGCAGCAGTTTGTCACCTGTGCGAAAACCGACCGACCTCGGCGTTGTATTTAGATGCCAAATGAGGACAGACTGAGTCTAGTAGATAAAAGAGACCAGAAATCAACCGATTATTAGTAAAAACGACAAACGGTACCTTCAGTGGTATTCTGACGAGCTGTTATTTCCATTTTCTGCGCACCATTTCGACGACCGACACAGTCGTCTTGTTGAGGTGCTCCGAGTTCTGCTCTTCGCTCTTGTTAGCAGTACCATGTTGTTGTGGTTGACGGATGCAGTATTTAGAGTAACGGTTGATGTAAATTCGTTCCCCAAAGCCCGTGGCCTCTCTCGCGGTCACTGCCAAATTTTCCGTGTATGTGTAGTTCTTAGATTACTTTAACTGTTAAAACTCAGGAGGAAATTCGGGAGCTTAGTTTGTTCGACGGAAGTGGGGTGTTTGGACTCCAACCAGACCCTAAGCTGTTGTTGGTCTCTAATCTCTTTTTATAGCCGAATTCAAGTCCCGACACCCACAATGCCTGTGATGCTCTTTTGTTTCTCAGAGCTGGCACTGGTATTTCGTGAAAAGCAAATTCTCTCAGCATCTCCAAACAGTAGTGGACGTGTCGATCGGCGAGACTTTAATAAACTGAGTGTCACACTTCCAGCGCTATCTCCACTGAAACAGACATCACAGTTTATTAACTTTTTGACACCTTCATTTCGATACAATCCTTAATTATGCTACCCCAGAAAAATGTTGTTCATATCACGATACTCGCCACATCGTATTTTATTCATTGCTCGTAAACGAAGCAGTGTTCAACAACAGCTGATTTTCATGTGGGGTGCGTCGCTGACGTTCCTCTCATCTGTCATCCCCTGTTTTGATAGAGCTGCCGCACGTTCGCATGAAATGCGATACACAGCTGGCTGTCCTATATGGATTTTAACATTACGAGCAATGCATTTTACCTTAGTTGAAGACGCCGAAATACATAGGATGCCAATTAGTACTTTTAGATGTACAGCTTGCGCCCTTTCTGTCTCACCAAGGTGTTATAGTACCTTGTCAACAACACTGACTCTGTACCTGGACTCAGCGGTAGAATAATTTATCGCATTAGTGTAATGTAAATGTTCCTGTACTTGTAAAACACTGACTTTTGGATAGTCTTATTTGCTTAGAATACTAAACCCGTGCTCCGTTCTGTCACGCTAACGCAGCTGATTGCTTGGTTGGTTGTTTGGGGGAAGAGACCAAGCAGCGCGGTTATCGGTCTCATAGGATTAGGGAAGGATGGGGAAGGAAGTCGGCCGTGCCCTTTCAAAGGAACCATCGCGGCATTTGCCTGGAGCGATTTAGGGAAATCACGGAAAACCTAAATCAGAATGGCCGGACGCGGGATTGAACGAGGCAGCTGATTCAGTGAATAAAATGGATACAGACGACACGGCGTCCGGAAGTGGCGCCCAGAAACGGCGAACCGTTCCCGATGACGACACAATAATCGAACGCAAGATTCCGAGAACAACAGAGCGGGATTCGGCTGAGCAGCGGTTCTTTGACCGGCTGTTCGGGCCTCCTCCCGAGGAGATGCAACAGGAGGCGATGGAAGCCGCGCCTTGCAGGACAGCACTGTCTGCAGGTAGGTCCAGGTGGCGGCAGCAGCAGCAGGCGTTCATCACCTGTGCGGATCTGGCCTCAGTGGTGTACTTACAAGGGGAACTCCCCGTCGCACCTACTCTGTCCCTCAGATTTACTGGATAGCCCGTCAAAAAGTGAAAACAGGAAAAAGATTTACCGAACTGTGAAAAAAGAAGCAAAATAGAAACAGCGATCAGTCTAAGTTCAAGATGTACAACATCGAGCGAATCTGAATAGCTACAGCGACATGGTTATGTGGGCATGCTGTTGGTCTGTGATGGGGGAGGTCCGAGTTCAAATCTCCAAATTATGAACTGTCCACCCAGTGACTGACATGTGTCTTCGCTGTATTCAAATTTATGTGTCTGTCATGTTGTTACGGCCGTTTTCAACAGCAAGGTGTAAGGAAAGGACCTCGAGACGTACGTACCTCCCATTTGTTCTACACAAGTACCATACATGATGACGTTCTGATGTCGATGATACCCTTTTATTTCTGTGAGAGAGGTATGCGACATCCGGTGTTGGTGGATATATTTTTACTCATGAGTCATATTCTATAAGCAATGCAAAGTATAACAGATGCTATGGCTACAGAAGGAGAACAGACATGTCATTGACTGCATGGCCGAAGCCGCCGCCTTGTTCAGGTGCTGCGAGTTTTCCTCTTACGTGTACTCGCTGCCTGGACGGCAACGAGACGCCAAGCCGTTGCTGCCCACTATGCACTGTGATTCTCTTTTGTTCAGAGTTGGCATTGGTACTTCCTGAAAAGCAAATTCTCTCAGTGTTTTCCAACTTAATAGACGTAATGCCCGGCGAGATCTGGCAAACTGATTGCCACACCCCCAGCGTTATTTAAATTAGTTTTACTGACATCTTCATTTCTGTACACTATTTAATTCTGCTACTCCAGGAGGTTGGTGTTCGCATCACGATACTCGTCTCATCATATTTCATTTCAGGTTTGAAATCAAATGGTTGAAATGGCTGCAAGCACTATGGGACTTAGCATCTGAAGTCATCAGTCCCCTAGAAATTAGAACTACTTAAACCTAACTAACCTAAGGACATCACACACATCCATGCCCGAGGCAGGATTCGAACCTGCGAACGTAGCGGTCGCACAGTTCCACACATAAGCACCTAGAACCGCTAGGCCACACCGGCCGGCCACTTGTAATCAAAGCAATGTTCAGCTTTTCATGTCGCATGTGTCTCTGATGTTCCTTTCATCTCTTATTGACTGTTCTGATAAGTAGTATGGCAAAGTATGTACGGCCGCACTTTGAATGGTTGCCAGATTTGTTCAAGATGGTGGACAGAAAATGGCTGCCATAGATGTGGCAACATCGCAGTGACGTCATGGCGGGAATTTCAAATTTTGGCAGGAAAATAGATCAATTGGGCTGCTTCTACTAACCAAACCACTCCGCACTGTCTCCCTTCCTCCCTTCCTTCCCCCATCTGAAAATTGGCGGGAAAGGACTCAGTCTGTGCTGAGCATGAGGATAGGATGGACATAAGACTGCATAATTTATTTTGACAATTTGAGTTGTCATAGGCAGTAATTCCATCTAATATTTTCAGCATAAGGTCCGGAGTCCAACTGACCTTGTTCACAACATTACCACCAGACAGCGCTGTCGACCCCCCCCCCCCCCTTTGTCCCTCCTTTGACGTAATCCAAGATGGCTGTCTGGGGAAAAAATGGCGCGAAAAGGACTCAGTCCGTGTTCAGCTGCTGGACTGGGAGGATAGGTGTAATTGTGACTTCGAGGAGTACGTTAGCATGTGAGGACTGTGTCGATACCAGTGATATTTGGTGAACACAAATACGCTTCATGAAATAATGAATATCAGCACGATGGTGCTAAGTTACACTTCACAACTCACATGTGCTGTAAATGTAGATCATTGGACGAAAGTGCAGTCAGTCTCCTGAAACGCAAGACATTCACCTGCCCCAGTACGTGGCCTCTTCCAACGGGCCCAGACAGTGAGACAGGGAGTGATCCACGTCACGGCATGGCCACGCAGCAGTCGCAGGGCCGCTCGCTAATCTCCTCCTGCTGCGCTGGAAACAGTCGCGGCCCCCCTCCTCCTTCTCATCCCCCATACACGGATACCCGTTGTCACTGAACACGAACTGTTTCAGGAATTACTACATCTCGTGTTGTGGAATATTGTCATATATATGCCTTGAAGATGTCACAGGAACTAAATGTGCCTTTGCACAAAGAGAGAGCGAGAGAGAGAGACAGCTTTGCAGATGACGTGAGAATATTTAAACAATTACACGTTTTATTCTGAGGAATATCACCATCACCACACTTGGACACAGACTCTAAAAGACCTCGACACACATGTAAAATATCCCTGAGACACTTCGCAAGTTTTTGTGGGAAATACCATTGTCCTTGAGTACGAGCTACTTCAGGAGTTACTAAATCCAACTGAATATGTCCCTAAATGCAGTTTCAAGAAGATTGTTGCACAGTAGTTTGCTTCAGTTTTGCGATGTATACTGCCACAGTCTAAAATGGACTCTAAAAAAAGATTGCGATACAATTGTGAAACCTCCCAGAAACACTTGATATGCTTTTCTGGGAAACAGGCCTCGTAAACGATATCAGCTGCAAAATCTGATTTTAGACGCCGAAACGATGATACTTGAAAGTCGAAATAAATAGCTCTGTATTAAACAGAACACTGACCACAAGAAGAGACAGAGAGAGCAAAGTTTGTGAGTCCTACAGCCTACAGCTCCTGTGGTGTTCATCACTTTTCTGCACTGGTGAGTGGGCTTCGCTTTATATTTGCTGCTGCTCAAGTCAGTGACATTTTTTCCACACTTCCAGAAGCACACAATGGTGTCCAAGCACAAATGCAAAAATCACAACAATTCGAAGCACTGTCGTACAGACAAGAAAAATGGCTGGAATTTTCGGGTAATTTTCGATGTCCTACAGCTTCTGGTCTGGAGATACTCTAAAGCCACAATGGCGGATGAGGTACAGCATCCTGCCAGAGATGGATGGTCTGCTTGGACATGTCTCAGAACACTCGAACGAAGAAGACATCACATTACTCTCACACATCACAGAACTTTCCATTGATTCCTTTCCCCTTCTTGTTCGAACCCCCCTGTAGAGGCTCCTATGCCCTGTACAAAGAATGTCTTGTGAATGGAGCATTCTAATTGGCTCTTACTGAATTAACCCGCCAAACAGCTGGTGCTGGTGTGGGAGCACTGTCCACCATTTTCTGCAGACGAGACTTTCAGCGAGAAAACTATTTTGTACAGATCCAAAAAAACGTACAGCAGTCATATTGTACTGACAGGTTAAACCCTGAAAAATTGGTCTCCAAATCATGAAACATGGAAAGACACTTCTCAATTATACTGCTGTCCTACTGTCATGGGAAGCTTGATTTTTTTTCCCAGCTTGAAACCGATCTCTAACCGGACTGTATCACCACATACTATGTTGATGTAGTAAACACAATTCATAACCTGTACCATACAAAATCATCACTTCTTCATCCTGCATATAGCTATCGACTACCAGGCGTACATATACCATGAGACTGACGGGTCCCAAAAACAAAAAACATAAGTACATGTACCATACATAGTCGCGGCACTAGATATTTCCCGTGAGATTCGGCGGTCATCCACCGTGGCCAACTGCCCCCACACACACCCTGGCGTGACGTGTGACCAGAGCGCCCTCAGCGGACTGCAGTCGCTCTCCAAACTGGGCCACAACGGCTAGGCTGGTTCCCCTGGGCCGGCCGCAGTGGCCGACCGGTTCTAGGCGCTTCAGTCTGAAACCGCGCGAACGCTACGGTCGCAGGTTCGAATCCTGCCTCGGGCATGGATGTGTGTGATGTCCTTAGGTTAGTTAGGTTTAAGTAGTTCTAAGTTCTAGGGGACTGATGACCTCAGATGTTAAGTCCCATAGTGCTCAGAGCCATTTGGTTCCGTGACCTTCTTGTTTGCTTACTTTCCACACCCATCTCCATAGTGTGGGATTACAAGATCAAATGTATTGTTACATGGTTTGCCAGAGCATCACACCATTTACGCGATAGTTCTCGATATCAAGCACATAGCAATATCGCATGCATAGCAGCATCATCTGCATAGTATAATTCCAAAGACAAAGAGTCGAATTATTTTTCTAGAAACCCGAAACTTTAGCGAGGTGCTGGGAGTTGGGACATGCTGAAAACCACCGAGTAACTAGATACATCGTCTGAGAAGGTCTTTACGTGCAAATTCGGAAAAAAATATAGGAAACTGGTAGTTCCACTCATCAATACCGATGTCAGTGATATAACAGATTCCAAATCATCCTTCTACTTTACTTAGTCATCTAAGGTGTTTCTCGTGTCTAGAGAACCCGCAAACATCTCTTCCATCTGTCTTTCACCATCTACGTGCACACAACACGCACCACAATCGATGTTTCTACTAAATAATGATAGGAAGTATATAGAATCAGTCAATCGGACAATTTAGTTGGGAGGGAACAACTGTCCGGCGCAGACACACCCCCATATTGAATGTTCTCAAATTTACATGGGGAACACACGCAATCATGAAGCCCGCCAAACTCTATTGAGTAGTAGTTCGCTATTTACCCATCTAGAGGGCGACGGGGTTAGGTCAGCTGCATTCACATACACCGGCCAGCTTCTGCAGTTTGGACAGCCGCCACCGTAAGCTAGAAACGTCAGTCGTTCTGGCGACAGACCACTGCCGCCGCGGCCTGCACCGCAGGCAGAACCGTCCTACGAATCGCTGTGCTTGCAACTACATAGTATGACTGCAGTCTCAATCTGATGACATTTGTCAATGAGCGAAGGATTGGAAATATCCCCACCTGATGGCTGTGGCTCTGGAAGTATAAACATCTACCATTCTTATGACTAGACTTAATTTTCCGCATAATGGAATCTTTCATTCCCCTTATGGCTATCACAGTTTTCAACGTCAAATCCATACCTTCCTTATAACAAGCCAAAGCCATTTTCTTTGCACATGTCGGAACAGACACATACTACATAAGCCTGCTGATCACAGCGAATCTATCACACATCCCCTATGACTAACTACAGGGTGATTGTAAATAAAGTTAAACCTTCAAAACGCTGTATAAATAACACCAGTTCTCAGAATGACTTCAAATTCCAACAGAATAGTACCAGAGAAGGGGGAAAACGTATGGCAGGACAAAAAAAATAGTGTGAAAATTGATCAATAGATGGCGCTGGATGTGTCAGAATACGTAAACGAAAACTCCTGTCCTGCACATAACCCACTGAAGTTGATATAAATACGCCGGGTACACGGCTTTTCCTCTTTCGCGTCTGCGACGTTGGCCATGACTGTCTCAATGCAGGATCGCGCTACGCTTGTAAAGCTGTATTACAAGAATGATGTCTGTGCGCACGTCTTCAGAAATTACGGGCACTGAAGGGTTTGGAAAAGGGCGTTGGTCCGATGACTGCCATAAGTCTGGAGAAAATTATTCGGGAATTCGAAAAGACGGATTCTTTTGGTGTACAACCTGGTAGAGGGAGGAAACGAATTGATTCGACGTCAGTTGAAGCAGTGCAGGAGGAGACGAGTGGTGGTGTGCAAGAATTTCTTGCTCGCATGGAAGTGGACAATGATTGGCCACGGAAGATTTTGTGGACAGACGAAGTCCACTTCAGTCTGACAGGATATGCCAATACACAGAATTGTCGAATACGGGCAACAGAAAATCCACACGCAAATCAACCAGCACCACTTCATCCTGGAAAGGCCACTGTGTGGCGCGGGTTTACGGCACCATTTATCATAGCGCCATATTTTTTCGAAGACACAGATGCTTCTGGTCCTGTTACTTGTACCATCACTGGTAAACACTATGAGTGTTTTTTTGCGCAACCACGTCATTCCAACTCTCCAACAGCGTGGATGTGTGGTTGGGATCATTTTTTATGGAAGATGGCGCACCTCCCCACATCGCAAATCCAGTTAAGCAGGTGCTGAAGCGCCATTTCGGAAATGCTAGAATTATCAGCCGCCATTTACCGACAGCCAGGCCGTCCCGATCACCGGATCTTGATCCGTGTGACTTCTGGCTGTGGGGCTGTTTGAAAGATGATGTGTTCAGTGTTCCGATTGCAAACTTAGCTACATTGAAGGCACGCATTGTGCAAAACATTCTGAACGTGACTCTGGAAGCACTTCGATCAGCTGTGGAACATGGTGTTTTCCGATTTCAACTTGTTGTAGAAAACGGTGGTCAGCATATTGAACATGTTTTTCGCCAGTCAGACTGAAATTAATAATCAGATCTGACTTTTATTCATTATGCTGTTTTTAGCCTCAGGAAAATTAAAAACCGATGTGATTGGTGCCTTTTATGCGGTTTTTGTCCCGAGGATAATTAAAAGCCATGTGATTGATCGTTTTTATTGCGGTATTTGGCCTCAGGACATTAAAAACAGATTTTTCCAATCCAGTGTGAAATGACCTTGGTGTGGTGGATGGGCTTACGTAACTAACAGCATCACTCCTGTAAACCCATGCACACCAAGTTTAGAAAGCGATTCGGCTGACGAACGTGGTATGAAACTGCTATCTGCTACTCCCTCATGCCGCCACTAAATATTTCTCCAATGTTTGTAATGCATTCTCTCTCAGTGGCATGCCACAGGTTCTGCGATATATACACTACGTTATAGGCGATTGAGAATGATCACGTAAAATAGATGGTGTGCTACGCGACGAATCACTTTAAAAGAACGCAACGCTCGGTTGTGGTCATAAGAAATGTAGAAAATCCTATGACCAATACACTGGCTTTTCAGATCTACAGTGTTATGCTTTCTAGTACAAATGCTGTCTGCGATTTGGAATCAAGTCTCTCCATTGAATCATATACCTGCGTTCGATCCTATGAAGAAGTCTTTTAATGATCAGAGCCACTAGTGAATCATATTAATGGCACTCTCATCTCTTGAAATACGTCGCCTTTTTCGAACCTGTCGGCTCCAGTAAAACTACGACGTGGCTTTTTAGGCAGCCCCTACGCCTCTTGTAACTGTTCCTCAGTATCGACAGCTTTGTCCATGTGATCATTCCAGCTCAAGCTGGAACTGAGCGGAAGTCAGAGAGCACTGTTCCTACCACCTTCTGCAACCTGTGTAGAAGCAGAGTGAGCAGAGTTAGTGCGACCGGACCGAGTTTTGACCATTCGGTGGAAATGGTAACACGCCATAGCTCCGCTAATAGTGTACGACGTGTAAGGCCAACACGAGATGAAACATTCTTCCACAACACACACACTGGGTGAGTTTAAATAATCGTTTTTAACATTACTTGCAATGACTTTTATCTCAGCTGAAGGGTGCGAAATACATAGGATGCCAATTAGTACTTTTAGAAGAACAGCTTACGCCCATCTTGCCTCAGCACCGTATTAGAGTGCCTGATCAACAGTAATGATTCTGTACCTGCACTCACCTGTAGGAGAATTTAAGTGGTCGCATTAATGTAGTGTCAGTATTCCTGTACATGTAAAACACTGACTTTTGAATAGTGTTATTTGCTTAGAATACTAAACCCGTGCTCTGTTCTGTCACGCTAACAGAGGAAGCTGATTCAGTGAATAAGATGGATACAGACGACACGGCGTCGGGAAGTGGCGGCCAGAAACGGCGAACCGTTCCCGATGACGACACAATAATCGAACGCAAGATTCCGAGAACAACAGAGCGGGATTCGGCTGAGCAGCGGTTCTTTGACCGGCTGTTCGGGCCTCCTCCCGAGGAGATGCAACAGGAGGCGATGGAAGCCGCGCCTTGCAGGACAGCACTGTCTGCAGGTAGGTCCAGGTGGCGGCAGCAGCAGCAGGCGTTCATCACCTGTGCGGATCTGGCCTCAGTGGTGTACTTACAAGGGGAACTCCACGTCGCACCTACTCTGTCCCTCAGATTTACTGGATAGCCCGTCAAAAAGTGAAAACAGGAAAAAGATTTACCGAACTGTGAAACAAGAAGCAAAATAGAAACAGTGATCAGTCTAAGTTCAAGATGTACAACAACGAGCGAAACTCAATAGCTACGGCGTCGTGGTTATGTGGGCATGCTGTTGGTCTGAGGTCCGTGCTCAAATCTTCAAACTATGGACTGTCTGTACGCTCACTGACGTGTCTCTTGTCATGTCGTGACGTCCGTTTTCAACATCAAGGTCTAAGGAAGGGACATCGAGTCATACGTACCCCCCATTTGTTCTACACAAAACCACATGTTCCCAGTTTTCTCTCTGTTGCATGTCTCGACCTTGGATCACTCCCTCTTTCTGTTTTGCTTCTTTGTTCACTGTTCAGAACACATTCGTCCTGTTTTCATGCTTGACCTCATTTCAGTTTTTGACGTGCTGTCTACTGGACCATTCTACCAATAATTCCGCGTGGGGTGTGTTACGGGGCTTCCCTTCTTAGAAGCGAAATGAGGACAGAATCAGTCTAGTGCATGAAGCCAAACCATTATACAAAAGAGACCAGAAATCAGTTGATTAACGAGTAAAAGCAACGACCGGTCCCTTTAAGGGCAGTCCGCCGAGCTGTCGTTTCCAGTTTCTGCACAACATATCGTCGGCCGTCTTGTGGAGGTGCTGCGAGTTTTCGCCTTACGCCTACTCGCTGCCTGGACTCCAACGAGACTCTAAGCCCTTGTCGGTCTCGATCCGCAATTTATAGCCGAGTTCGCGTTCCGACGTCCAGTACACACTGTGATACTCTTTTGATTTTCACAGCTGAAAACCAAATTCTCTCAGCGCCTTCTAACTTGGTGGACGTAATGACCGGTGAGATTTTAATAAACTGAGTGCCTCACATCCAGCGTTATTTAAATTGAAAAAGCCGTCCCAGTTTATTAGGTTTTCTGACATCTTCATTTCGATACACTCTTCAATTATGCTGCTCCACAAACTTGGTGTTCGCATCAGCGTACTCGTCAGATAGTACACTACTGGTCATTAAAATTGCTACACCACAAAGATGACGTGTTACAGACGCGAAATTTAACCGACGGGAAGAAGATGCTGTGATATGGAAATGATTAGCTTTTCAAAGCATTCACATAAGGTTGGTGCCGGTGGCGCCACCTACAACGTGCTGACTTGAGTTAAGTTTCTAACCGATTTCTCATACACAAACAGCAGTTGACCGGCATTGCCTGGTGAAACGTTGTTGTGATGCCTCGTGGAAGGAGGAGAAGTGCGTACCTTCACGTTTCCGACTTTGATAAAGGTCGAATTGTAGCCTGTCGGGATTGCGGTTTATCGCATCTCGACGTTGCTGCTCGCTTTGGTCGAGAACCAATGACTATTAGCAGAATATGGAATCGGTGGGTTGAGGAGGGTAATACGGAACGCCGTGCAGGATCCCAACGGCCTCGTATCACTAGCAGTCGAGATGACAGGCATCTTATCCGCATGACTGTAACGGATCGTGCAGCAACGTCTCGGTCCCTGAGTCAACACATGCGGACGTTTGCAAGACAACAACCATCTGCACGAACAGTTCGACGACGTTTGCAGCAGCATGGACTATCAGCTCGGAGACCATGGCTGCGGTTACCCCTGACGCTGCATCAGAGACAGGAGCGCCTGCAATGGTGTACTCAACGACGAACCTGGGTGCACGAATGGCAAAACGTCATTTTTTCGGATGAATCCAGTTTCTGTTTACAGCATCATGATGGTCACATCCATGTTTGGCGACATTGCGTTGAACGCACATTGGAAGCGTGTATTCGTCATCGCCATACTAGCCTATCACCCGGCTGATGGTATCGGGTGCCATTGGTTACACGTCTCGGTAACCTCTGATCGCATTGACGGCTCTTTGAACAGTGGACGTTACATTTCACATGTGTTACGACCCGTGGCTCTATCCCTCATTCGATCGCTGCGAAACCCTACATTTCAGCAGGATAATGCGCGACGGCATGTTGCAGGTCCTGTACGGGCCTTTCTGGATACAGAAAATGTTCGACTGCTGCCCTGGCCAGCACATTCTCCAGATCTCTCACCAACTGAAAACGTCTGGTCAATTGTGGCCGAGCAACTGACTCGTCATAATACGCCAGTCACTACTCTTGATGAACTGTGGTACCGTGTTGAAGCTGCATGAGCAGCTGTACCTGTACACACCATCCAAGCTCTGTTTGACTCAATGCCCAGGCGTATCAAGGCCGTTATTACGGCCAGAGGTGCTTGTTCTGGGTACTGATTTCTCAGGATCTATGCACCGAAATTGCGTGAAAATGTAATCATATGTCAGTTCTAGTACAATATATTTGTCCAATGAATGCCCGTTTATCATCTGCATTTCTTCTTGGTGTAGCAATTTTAATGGCCAGTAGTGTATTTCATTTCATGATCGTTATGGAGACAGTGTTCTGCAACAGCTGATTTTCTCGTCGGGTGTGTCACAGGTGCTCGTTCCACCTTCTGATAGTCCTGTGCCCTGTTCACGTGGCTGAAGGTGACCTAGGTCGTTTTTAACATTACAAGCAATACGTTTTTTCTTAGTATGAGGGAGCGAAATACACAGGATGCCATGTTTCTCTAGAAGTCTGCCAATCTTGCTACATCTTCATCCTCATAGATACTCCGCAAGCCACCGTACGGTGCGTAGCGGAGGGCACTCTGTACCACTACTAGTCATTTCCCTTCCCGTTCCACTCGCAAACAGAACGAGGGAGAAACGACTGTCAACTTGCCTCGTTAAGAGCCCTAATCTCTCTAACCTCATCGTCCTCGCGCGAAATGTATGTTCGCGGCAATAGAATCGTTCTGCAGTCAGCTTCAAATGTCGTTTCTCTATATTGTCTCGCTGCTGCTTCTCCGGAAAAAGGTCGCCTTTCCTCCAGTGATCCTTATCAGTAAGACGTGCCAGTTGTTAGAACTTACCGGTAATAAATCTAGCAGTCCACCTTTGAAAACTTCGAAGTCTTCCTTTAGTCCGAACAGATGGAGACTCCAAACACTTGAACAGTACTCGACAATGAGTCGGACTAGTGCCCCATGAGCGGATTCCTTTACAGACGAATCACACTTTCCTAAAATTCTCCCCAAAAATTCGCATTCCCTACTACAGCCCTTACTCACTCGTTCCGTTTCGCTTCGCTTTGCAACGTTACCCCACATATTTAAATGACGAGAACTGCAAGACGCTTAGAGAAGATGCGTTTTACGGAAAATGAGTGCCGGCTCTGAAAATCAAAAGAGCATCATAGGGCGCAATGGGCGTCGGGATTCGAACTCGCCTGTAAATAGCGGTGCAAGACCAGCAGCCTGTTGGACTCCAGGCAGCGAGTGAAAAAGACCGAAAGTGGCATACCTGGAGAAGACGCCTGGATAAGTCGACGAAATATTGTGCAGAAAACGGGAAGAACAACTCTGCAAGACACCTTGGAGATGAGTATTAATCAGACGCTGCGAGGGAACCTGTGAGAGCAACATCAGTTTATATCAGCGCCGACTTCGCGCGACCAAGCTTAGTTTCCTGCAATAACAACAAAATATTTCATTGAAATTTCGCAAAGTTATCGGAGCTGGAGATGTCTGATACATTAAGGGATGGTTGGACATACAAAAATATGACAGAATACGGTTGACCTGTTGTGATGTCCAAAAAGTACCAGCGCGACTGAGACCTCAAAGAAGTTAGCAATCCAGAGCGACCAAAGACGTATTTGCCACTTGGTTTAATGAGAAGGAGACCTATCAAGCATCAGTAGATGCGGCCTGTACACATATGTGAAGTTATGAATGAATTGAAAAATTGGCTGTCTACTCTCACCATTTTGAAGGATCTACAGCAATACCGGGTAAACACATAATTTAAAGCATCAAGCACCATAAGAGGCTGATAGATGTAGCCGCGGAGAGAAGCTACGTCGTGCTGTCACAGGGTGTAACGAGTAGGAGAGGCCAATCTTTCTGTATGCTCTTCTTCTTCTTCTTCTTCTTCTTCTTTTTGTTGGCCTTAATATCCAGTATCCACAAGGGGCAGCACGTTATTTTTGTATTTGTCAGTTTACTATTAGAGGTGGCCAAATGTCCTTGCTGTCGCCATCTCTTCCCCCGACACGGAATGCGTGTACCCCACTTGTCTGCGCCTAGTGTTACCCTTGTTAAAGTTTTCTAAATTTTGTAAAAGAGGCTGGACGTGGATACCAGCCCAGTATTCAGCTACTGGTATGGACGAAACCGCCTGAAAACCACTTCCAGGGTTGCCGAAGGACTGGCCCTCGTCGTTAGTTCGCGTGCCTCGCGGAATCCCAGAAGCTGCGTGCTAACACGTGCTGCTACCCAGAGGGTCAAAGCTTCACTGTACGTTACTGCCAAACAGAACAGAATTAATTATGTTGGTGTGTACCCTGAAACGCTTTATATGTGTGTTAGACTTAGCCCTACTAGTAGGTGGGTAGTATACAGAAACAGGGAATATGGTAGCCGACCATGTGAAAAGGCTCATAGTACCCTGCATGCAGGAGAGGACTGTTCCTCATTTCAGCGTTGACGCCACTGCGCTCTAAACGACAGATTCCCTGGTGTCCACGTTCCCCAGACCGCAACCATCCGGATAATTATTTGAAAGCTCCCGTGTACTGAACCCCGGAACAAGACGCAGGGAGCCCCAGAGGCGGTACTGCAGGGCGCCACTCTGCTCTATACAGTGTCGCACTGTTCGCCAGCGCTTTCCGGTTCAGTGCGACCGCGCGCTGGTGCTGACGGAGAGCATTTTGAACGTTTCGAGTAAATAAACTTTGTGTGGTGTGCTGGTACATTCCCTTCCTCTGCGCTTCCCGTGATCGTGGCTGTCTCCCCATTATCTGATGCTAAACCAACATTAAGGATTCCATCCGGCTACCATTACGCTGCAGCTGGGTAAGGACTTCCGTTAACACAAGCCCCTTCCCATCCAGAAAACGGAACAGCTCTGCACCTTTAAAGTGGCCGCCCTAGTCCACGTAATGAGATGCCGTGGCATTAGGCTTCCAAGATGTCCGCCCAGTCGCTCGTAGCGTTGGGTGGCTCCGTATTCGCACGCAGTTTTTCCAAGTAAAATTTTGCTGACGGACAGTGATATTTACTTTCACGGGAATCGGGTGTGTTCCTTTACAGAATGCGTTAACTTTACCCATTAGGTACCGTAAATAAAGCAGAGAGAGTCACTAAAGTCCGCGGTCACCTGCGGTGCTCCCCGCTGTCGACAAAAAACCGCCTGCCTACGCTCGGCCCTGGAATCCAGCAGACGAAGCAGCGACACACCACACCAGAGGCCGACGGACGAAGAGAGGTCGCACGGAGTAGACGCTAGCTCAGGCCGTCACCCTCACAGACGGAATGGAATACGTAGAGGAAGAACTCACGTGTATGTCCGCCAGTTAAAAGATCGCAACCGTACACAAAATACCGAGCGAAATAGGAGTGGAATTAAAAGCTAAGCATGCTTCATCGACTCTGCTAACCGTTAATAGAGACAGAGTGTTCCCATAAGCTTTCCAGATAACTACCCTTGAAGCTGAACAGGCCTGGCTAAATCACGAAAACAGTCGATTAACATTTGAGCTACAGAGAGCATCTAATCCAGTTAAAGACTTACAAATACAAACTCTGCAGGGGATGGCTGAAGAATTAGAGGACGAAAATACGGAACTCAGTGTAGTGAACCAAGACTTCCAAAAACAAATCAGAGAATTAATTCATAATATCAGAGAACAAACCCAAAGGCAAGCACGGACAATGGCATATGCCGCCGCCTTAACAATACAGCCCAAAACCAAAGAGGCACGGAAAACAGAAGAGGCCACAACAATATACATCAAATCGACAGAAAATCAAGACCCCTAAAGCTGTACGACGGAGTATTACAAATAACATAAACCACAGGAAACAGAATTTACATATCAAATCAATCAGAACCGCTCAAACTGCAGTTTTAGTAGAAATAGCATAGCAGGGGGATTGTAGAAAAATAATAAAAAGACGAAAGACCTGCACACCATTGTCTCTGAAGGACCGCGAACGTGCAAACCACATGTGGCGGTGAATCACGTGCCCGATACAGTTACCGAAGAGTAATTTCTAGGAAGCCTTCATGAGCAGAATCTAAGTGGTGACATCATTAAAAGAAGACTTCGAAAGAAAAGTCAAAAGAAGGTTTCAAATGGAACCTAAGAGAAGGCATCTGAATCATGCATCACATACTGGAGGTCAGCCACCGCCTGTACAGAGTCCTGACACAAAGACGGAGAGTTTACATAGACTTGGAATCACAGTCTGCGAAACGCTATACAGTAGTAAATCAGCGTGTCAAGCGCTGTGACCTTGGACGTACGACTGAAGCGTTACGTGGGGTGGGGCGAGTGTCGCGACCCAGCATAGAAGCGCACTGACTGCCACGGACACCGAGGCGAGGCCGCGTCTGCGACAAACCACGAGCAGGTGGCTGTCAAACCCACGAACAATTACACGACCGCCTCCTGCACAGCATGGACCGTGGCCACTAGAATCAGTACCCACCCAACGGACATGAACATCCAAGGCCAATCACCCAAAACACATAAATACAAATCACTATCAACAATACAGAGAAATTACCGAAGAGCAGTTTCCTGCAGAACATAAATGAGTCTTCTGCCAGAGAATTATGACGAAAGTGAACTCATCCCGCCCTTAATACACTCAAAGAGTTTAAATAATGTCTGCATTAATGCGGTAGAATATACAGGGTGAGTCACTAACTATTCCCACCAAGTATAACTCCGAAAGTACGATAGAAGTTGAAAAGTTTGTAGGACAAATGATGCATGGGACAACGGGGGCCATAATATGACGCTGGTTTTTTTGTTGCTACAGAGATATGAAGGTCAACTTTGTTTTTTTAAATGGGATGCTATAGTCTGATACTTATTTTCTGATAGCGAGTATGGAAACGAATCCAGTGATGTTTAACAGTAGGGTATGATGGCTAGAAATGAGTTGCAGAGACAATTCCCAAATCGTTGGATTGGACGTGGTGGTGGTTGTTGGGATGTTTAAGGGGGACTAAACAGCTAAGCTCATCAGTCCCCCATTCCAAAAACAGGCGAGACGAAAATTTGCGGAGCAGGTAAAACCCCAAGGGGAGGGAGACTCCCCCCCAGGCACTGAAAGAACACAGATGCGGCAACGAACACTACAGACAAGTAGAGTACAGATGACACCAGACAGAAAGAAACAGAAGAAAAGAAGATGGCCGGAGACTGGTTGACTGACCACGAGAACAAAAAAAAGGGAAAGAGTCAACCATCCGACTACACACCAAAATCTGCAACCAATTATGAGAGACTCGAGGACAAGAGACAGAAAGGGAAAGGTGCAGGACCTCCTTAAATGGAACCATAAAAAGGACTACCACGGATAAAATTTAAAATGACGTCAGCCATTGAGGCATCGTCGCATAAAACCAAAGGCAAAGTGCCCGGGAGATTAAAAGACTGCCGGAGGGTGCACAGTCGGGGACACTCCAACAAAATGGGGGATTTTCCTGACGCAAAAGATGGCCGTGCGTCAGGTAGGTATCGCCAATGCGGAGCCGACACAGGACGACAGAGTCCCCGCGAGAAGCCCGCAGGGAGGACTGCCACACATCTGTCGTCTCCTTAACAGCTCGCAGTTTATTTGGGGATATCAGGCCATGCCACTCATCATTCCACATCCCAAGCACCTTACGGCGCAACACCAACTGCAGATCACGAGCCGGGAGGCCGATCTCCAAAGCTGGGGCGTCGACCGCCCCTTTGGCCAGCCTGTCGACATGTTCATTCCCCGGGATGCCAACGTGACCACCGAA
Source organism: Schistocerca americana (assembly GCF_021461395.2). Taxonomy (NCBI): domain Eukaryota; kingdom Metazoa; phylum Arthropoda; class Insecta; order Orthoptera; family Acrididae; genus Schistocerca; species Schistocerca americana. The sequence continues at coordinate 25,224,076 of NC_060122.1, read as the reverse complement.
CGACCAGAGTGGGTAATGGCAGAAACAGACTCCTGAATAGATGATACCAGAGGAGAAGATGTATAGCAATGGTCGATAGCCTGGAGGCTGCTCAGGGAGTCACTGCAGATGACGATGGACGTACCTGAGCAGGAACGCATATGCTCAAGAGCGCGCAATATGGCCACCAGCTCTGCAGTAAAAATACTGCAGCCAGCCAGCAAGAAGCGCTGTTCAACATGGGCAGTGTGAGCAAAAGTGTAGGCAGTACGACCATCAACCAGGGAACCATCAGTATAGACAGTCTCACAGCCCGAAAATGAGGCGAGGAGCGCAAGAAAACGGCGACGGAGGGCCACAGGCGGAACCGAGTCCTTGGGTCCCCGTGCCAAGTCGCGACGGACGGACAGCCGGGGCATACTCCAGGGAGGCGTAGGTGCATGGACCCAGAAGGAAGGCAGAAGAGGGAATGACCCCAGTTCCGACAGCAGGGACTGGATGCGGACAGCAATGGAAAGCCCAGACCTAGGTCGCCGTTCGGGCAGATGGAGGACCATGGCAGGGAAAAGCAGGCGACGATTGGGATGGCCCGGCGAGCAATGCATGTGGACAGCATAGTCGGCGAGCAGTCGATGGCGGCGAATCCGCAGCGGGGGAACCCCGGCCTCCACCAGTAGACTATCCACGGGGCTCGTATGGAAAGTGCCAGTCACAAGCCGAACCCCACAGTGGTGTATGGGGTCCAACAACGTCAACACTGAGGGGGATGCATACCCATAGGCCAGGCTCCCATAATCAAGCCTGGACTGCACAAGGGCTCTGTACAATCTCAACAGCGTGCAGTGATCTGCACCCCAAGACGTGTGGCTCAGCAGCAGAGGGCGTTGAGGTGCCGCCAGCACTTTTGCTTCAGCTGAGTAATATGAGGAACCCAAGTGAGCTGGGCATCAAAGATGAGTCCTAAGAAGCGGCTAGTGACCACCACTTCAAGTGGGTGGCCGTCGAGGTAAAGTTCAGGATGAGGGTGGACCGTCTGACGCCTGCAGAAGTGCATAGCTCGAGACTTGGCTGCAGAGAACTGAAAACCATGAGTCAGAGCCCATGATGCTGTCTTGTGAATGGCTTCTTGCAGCATGCGTTCGGCGACCCCCGTAGTTGAGCTAAATGAGATGCAGAAGTCGTCGGCATACAAAGAAGGAGACACCAACGACCCCACGGCTGCAGCCAGACCATTAATGGCCACTAGAAATAAGGAGATGCTCAACACCAAGCCCTGCAGGACCCCATTTTCCTGTATATAAGATGAACTAGAGGCGGCACCGGCTTGCACCTGGAAAGAGCGGCGCAATAAAAAGGTTTGAAGAAAAGTCGAGAGCTGACCACGAAGACCCCACTCATGCAATGTAGCAAGGATGTGATGCCTCCATGTGGTGTCATACGCCTTCCGCAGATCAAAAAATATAGCAGCGAGATGCTGACGTCGGGCAAAGGCCATACGGATAGCAGATTCCAGCCACACCAAATTGTCCGCAGCGGACCGGCCCCAACGGAAGCCACCCTGGGATGGAGCGAGGAGACCGCGTGACTCAAGGACCCAACACAAACGCCGCCCCACCATACGTTTGAGCAATTTGCACAAAATGTTGGTGAGGGTTATGGGACGACGATAGCTGTCCACTGCCAGTGTGTCCGCACTGGGCTTCAAGATGGGGACAATAACAGCCTCTCGCCACTGCGACGGGAACACGCCTTCGCTCCAAATGCGGTTAAAGATGGTGAGGATGTGTCTCTGGCAGTCCCTGGAGAGATGCTTCAGCATCTGCGCGTGGATGCAGTCTGGTCCTGGTGCTGTATCAGGGCAATCGGCGAGGGCAGCGAGGAATTCCCTCTCGCTGAAAAGAGCATTGTATTTTTCAGAATGACGCGTGTGGAATGATAACGGCGTCTGCTCGGCCCACTCCTTAAGAGAGCGAAAGGCGGGGGGGTAAGTTGCAGTTGCAGAGCTCGTAGCAAATTGCGCGGCAAGGTGTTCAGCAATGGCGGCAGCGTCCGTGCAGACAGTGACGTGCAGGGATATCCCAGGGAAACCAATAGGGGTCTGGTATACATAAATCCGCCAGATCTGGGACCACACGAGCGAGGGGGAGACACGGGAGCCCAAGGATGAGACATACCTCTCCCAGCACTCCTGCTTACGCCATGCAATAAGACGACAGGCCAAGGCACAGAGCCTCTTAAAGGCGATGAGGGTCTCCAGAGACGGGTGCCGCCTATGACGCTAGAGAGCCCGCCTACGGTTGCGAATAGCCTCAGCAATCTCCAGCGACCACCAGGGTACAGCCTTCCTCTGAGGGAGTCCAGAAGAGTGGGGGATGGCAGCCTCGGCCACAGAAATGATTGACGTGGTCAAGACACGGACCACCTCATCAATGTCACCCGTGGGGGAAACTCAATGGTGGCAGCAGAAGTAAAAGCTGGCCAGTCAGCCCTGTTGAGAGCCCAGCGGGGCAGGCGCCCAGAAGAATGACACTGGGGCAGTGACAAATAGATGGGAAAATGGTCACTACCACACAGGTCAGGATGCACTCTCCAGTGGAGGGTTGGGACAAGTCCGGGGCTGCAAAGAGAGAGATCGATGGCCGAGAACGAGCCATGGGCCACACTGAAATGCGTGAAAGCACCGGTGTTCAAGAGGCTAAGGTCGAGCTGAGCCAACACATGCTCCACGGCACGACCGCAGTCATCGGAGACAGTCCCACCCCATAGAGGGTTGCGGGCATTGAAATCGCCCAGAAGCAGCAATGGTGGCGGGAGTTGAGCCAGCAGCGCAGCCAAGACATGTCGGGGGAGCTCCCCATCCGGAGGAATGTAAACAGAGCAAACAGTAATAGCCGGCAAGAGCTCAACCCTGACAGCGACTGTCTCTAAAGGCATCAGAAGGGGTACTGGCGAGCTACAGACAGCGCGGTTCTTATAGTATCCCTGTTAACCGTGAAGGGCGGGGGTGCGCATTGCTGGAAACCAAGTTTCCTGAAGAGCAATGCAGAGAACAGGGGAAACACTCAGAAGCATCCAGAGCTCAGGCAGGTGGCGGAAATAACTGACGCAGTTCCACTGGAGAATGGAAGCAGTAAGGGACTGGGAGGGCGTGAAGGCGACTAAGAGGCAGACGGCGCCTCAGAGCCAACTGCCGCCACCGGGGGAGACTCAGCTGTGTCCATAGGAAAGGCCCCCGAGGGCTCCGTGAGGGAGAGATCCGCGGCAGAGGCGAGGATCTCCACCTCATCCCCGGAGCCAGAACTATTTACAGCAGGCGGTATTGAAACCACCGGAACGTCCTTCTTCTTGGACACAGACCGTTCCTTCTTCTCGCGCCTGTCCTTAGGGTTAGAGGGCTGGGAGAGCTTCTCTGAAAGAGCGTCGGAGGCTGACGACGACGCAGAAGCCCTACGACCAGCAGGTGGCGGAACCTTCAGCCACTGGCTGACATCCAGCTGGGTAGGAGAAGAAACGGAGGAAGGGAGAGCCCTGAGGGATCCCTTCCGTGAGAGAGGAACCGGCAGAGGCAACGCCGGCGGAGAAGGAGGGGGAGGGATCGAGCTCCCCGGTTTTGGAGCAGATGTCACTCCCGAAGTAAACGTGGAGGGAGTGAGAGACGAGGGGTTGCCCCCAACTGCGAAGGGGGCAACAGAGGAAGGCTTGCCCCCAGACACGAGGAGGGCAGACAGAGATGCACGGCCCTGAGGGCCCACTGAAGGTGGCACAGATGAGGCGACAACTGCCACTCGCGAGGGCGGCGATAACGTGGCTGCAGCATAAGATGTTCGAAGGAAAACAGGATACAACTTTTCAAATAAGCAAGCCAGTCCAGGGTCTTAAATTCCATTATCTTCCGCTCCTTATGAAGAACGGGACAATCCAGCGAGCATGGAGAGTGGTGCTCCCCACAGTTGACACATACAGGCGGAGGCGCACATGGAGAATCGGGATGAGAGGGGTGTCCACAATCTCGACATGTGGTGCTGGTTGGGCAACGGGAGGACACATGCCCAAACTTCCAGCACTGGAAGCACCACATCGGGGGAGGGATGTATGGCTTGACGTCACAATAGTAAACCATTACCTTGACCTTCTCAGGCAATACAGCACCCTCGAAGGCCAAGATAAAGGCACCGGTGGCCACCCTGTTAGTCTTGGGTCTTCTATGTACGGACAAAATGTGCACCATGTCGTTCCAAGTCGGCTCTCAGCTCGTCGTCGGATAGTAACAATAGGTCACGATGGTAAATAATCCCCTGAACCATATTTAAGCTACTGTGGGGTGTGACGGTAACAGGGACGTCACCCAGCTTATCACACAAGAGCAACGCTCGTGACTGGGCTGGGGAGGATGTCTTGAGGAGGATGGACCCATTCCTCAGTTTAGACAACCCCGCCACTTCCCCAAACTTATCCTCCAGGTGTTCCACAAAAAACAGAGGCTTTGTCGTAAGAGAGGAGTCACCATCAGTCCTGCTGCAGACAAGGTATTGTGGTACGTAAGGCTCGCGCTTGGCCGTAGATCCGCATCCCTCCCATGGCGCAGCCAACGAGGGGAACGACTGAGGGTCATATTGCGCAGCATCAAAGTCAACTCTGCCTCGCTTAGAGATGCTGGTCGCTGTGCGACCACCAGCTTGGTGTGATTTATTGCGCTTCATTGCGCCACATCCGCCCAGATGCCACCTACTCCGAACGAGGGCTCTCCCCATGGGCGCCACCCAGCCAAAGCAACGGGCACCTGGCCGATATCCCATTGCCCGGAGTCCCTGTGCCCCAGACAATATGGGCACATACTCCTTGGCATGCATGGGGAGGAAACAGCTCTGACATCTGTAGTGCGATCCCTGCGTGGTCAGGGGGCTACCACCAAGAGGGTACATGACGACCCCACCACAACGGACTGGCTACCGTGCTGGATTTTAGGTGTTGAAAGGGTCCACAGTTGCTTTGGGCGCTAAGAAGGGGGGTGCGCACAAGACGAGAAGGAGGCAACCCAGAAGACGTTGGGTGTAAATCCCGCCACACGACAATAGGTAGCATGCAAGATGGTGGTGCATGATGGACCAATAGAAAAACACCACGTAAGGCGTCCTTCCCCAAATGGCACGCACTAACAACGGAAATTTGGAAAAATGGAGGTCAAACCCAAGAGGGGACCATCACATAAGGCCGAAACGTTTGAGACTCCTTTTAGTCGCCTCTTACGACAGGCAGGAATACCGCGGGCCTATTCTTACCCCCGAATCCGCACGGGGAGATTGGACGTGGAGGAGATGCGTCGTGGCCGGCTCGTTCGCCAGACTTACGCCTCTGGATTTTTTCTTGTGAGGATTCGTAAAAAACATTGTTTATGAAAACGTTCAAACTACACCTGAAGGTATGCGAGAGAGAACTGTCAGAGCATGTGCTTCGGTAAGTACCGACGTGATACGGAATACCACTCAACGCATGAGAAGAAGATTGCAGCAGTGCATTGATAGCAGTGGTCATCACTTCGAACACCTTCTGTAGATGGACGTTCATGCCACCTTTGTGACCTTCGTTGACCTTCAAAGACCTTACTGTTACACATCACTGGATTCGTCTCGAAATAAAGTACCAAATTATAGCATCCCATTTAAAAAACAAAGTTGATCTTAATATCTCAGACGCAACCCCAACTAGCAACAAAAAACCAAAGTCATATTATGGCCCCCCGCTGTCCCATGCAACTTTAGTCCCACAAACTTTTCAGCTACTATCATACTTTCGGAGTTATTCTTGGTGGAAATAATTAGTGACTCACCCTGTATAGACGACATGAGAATCGATGGCTGCATCCAGTACAAGGTGGTAGAACAAATCAAAAGACAAATACGCAACTGGATAAACTTCCAAATAAGATTAAAGCACAGATGGCAGGAAGATGAGCTCCCATACATTGCACTTAAGAAAATGTTGAAACAGAAGCAACACACACATAGGCAATTTCACCCGACCGAAGTGCATCACATTACGTGCACACAAGACGCACACAAACCGCAATCACCATCATATAGAAAACCCAATGACACACGTGAATGTGACCAATATATCGAACCACTCGAATTTGTCTCTGGAGGCACTCTCCGCCTCGGACAAAAGAAATAAGGAATAGACAGATACAGAGAGCCTGAGCCAACAGAGGCCGAGACAATCAGGCCACAAACCAATGCTAGACCCAGAGCTACCAAATCCAGGCTTATAAAAGTAGACGAAGAAGATGACGACGAATTTGAGGGAGACACGAGTGACATTTGCAGCGATATAAAAGCAACCACCATCGCAAACATCAACCGTGACGCCACAACACATACAGTCAGTCCAACACAAGCCACCACCATTGCTAACACCACACCAGCAAGTGCCAACAACATCAGTGAAAGACGTAAGAAGGCAAGAAGTATTGAAAAAGCGTGTGAAAAAAATGCAGTGTAGCCGCGAGACAGCCAAGAAACATCTTAAAATGTTTCCCAGTCAGCGGTCAGCACCAAACCACAATCCATCTAACATCAGAAGTCAGCATCAACAAGAAGCCAGCTATAACTGATTTATTTGATTATATAAGTACATTTACTTTGAATCAGATTAGAGAAAAAAGATATACTGCTACCAGAACAGCGGATGCTACTTAGACTGCACCATCGAAAGGGTGATTCCGTACGAGCAGACAGACAGAATCATCCTAAGGTCACAGAATATTCCCACATCAGCACAGCCGCTGCTCCTGCTGCCTGCGCAGGTCAGAACCGTTCGTCTTGGACAAAATATATATAGATTATGCAAGAGCACATGGACGAACATATTTCGATTACAGTCAGGCAGTAAATGCTTTGTAGACCCAGACGAAAAACGATTATCTTACTGCTTTGTACATACAGATACAAAGTGCTTAAACAGCAAATTAACAGAAGAAACAGTACTATAGTTATCTCAGAAATCCTGAAAACAGCGCAAGAGCTGGTGCGAGGCGTCACGTGCCTATCAGAACCTTACAATGTAAATGGGTAACAAATATATCTGCCAACACATGCTACCATAACAACGGGTGCAATTACTTTAAGACTGTTATAGTAATTTTAAATATATCTCATAACTTATTTAAGATATCAACATTAATTTACCATAGGGATAGCCAATGGGAACGTTATATGTGTGATTGCATGCATAAGTACGCCAGACGGAAAAAATTAGTGAAAAGTGCTGACATTAGTTCAAGATCCACCCTTTAGAACACAGGTGGAACGGAAGGTAGAGGGCGCATGATCATCGAACTAACAGAAGAAACACAGTTACATGTAATGAATACAGAGGGACCTATACCACCAAATGCAGGGTACGAACAGTAATATCGTGTTTACGCTAGGAAATAATGCAGCAAATCCATACGTAACTAACTGGCGTAGGCGACAATTCCCTCTGGCCTGACATCCCAATCTAAAAGTTGTAGTAGGGTTCCGATTGTTGTGTCCCAGAAGATGGGGCCGCAGGTCTACTATTGAAGGTAGTCTTTTGTAATTCTATTATCTACTTTCCGGCTGTCCATCTGCCACTCGATTATTCCGTCTTTACAGTAGTCTAGGAAACTGCTGTACAATGATTGCGCTACATCCCGATGTCGTAACCTTTGAAACGTTGCGGGCTACCGGAGGTTATCGAATGACCCGGCAATGTCAATCATTATTGCCACAGTGTATTACTGCGTTACAGTATTAACTGTGTGTAGTGTACGGTTAAGGCTGGATTTGACGGTTATGAAGACGAACTGGTGTTGGCTCATGCCTCTGAGAGCTCGGTGGTTTTGCAAGAGCATATACGGTAGCTTCTCCTGATTCCTTGCTAAAGTGTTTATTACGCACATTGGCCTGGCCTGTTGTAGAATCGAGAGTCCAAGATTCAGTTACTGATTATACCAGTTTTTGTCTCTAACGACGAAAGTTGTAACCCGAGTAAGTGCTTTAACAGACAAATAAATAAGAACCGCAAGAACGTGGCCAGTAGGGAGACATAGACCCTCTCCCCTCCCCCCCCCCCCCCCTCCACCACCACCGAGCGAGGTGGCGCAGTGGTTAGACGCTGGACTCGCATTCGGGAGGACGAGGGTTCAATCCCGCGTCCGGCCATCCTGATTTAGGTTTTCCGTGATTTCCCTAAATCGCTCCAGGCAAATGCCGGGATGGTTCCTTTCAAAGGGCACGGCCGACTTCCTTCCCCGTCCTTCCCTAATCCGATGAGACCGATGACCTCGCTGTCTGGTCTCCTTCCCCAAAACAACCAACCAAACCCTCCACCACCATCAACGACAGAAGAAGAACCCAATTACTCGAATCACGGCCCTACACACACAATAACAGTTCAAGTTCAGAGAAAGTGACGCAGAACACGTGACGGATGTCATCACTAGCAGCAGTGAGTGTACCCACAGACATTTCGGGAGAAATCTTTGATGTTTCGTTCATTGGAACTAAAAATAACATGTGCCTTTGCGTTCTAAGAGTTTCCAGTATTCGCTATGTTTTCTTCTCGTTTTACCAGTCAGGATGAGTAATAAAAATGTGGATATACATTGTATTTGCGTGTGTCTAAGGTTGAATTTAACTGATGAAAGGAGAAAATATAAAAAATGCAGTAAATGAAGCAGGCACAAAGGAATACAATAGTCTCAAAAATGAGATCGACAGGAAGTGCAAAATGACTAAGCAGGGATGGCTAGAGGACAAATGTAAGGATGTAGAGGCTTATCTCACTAGGGGTAAGATAGATACTGCCTACAGGAAAATTAAAGACACCTTTGTAGAAAAGAGAACCAGTTGCATGAATATCAAGAGCTCAGATGGAAACTCAGTTCTAAGCAAAGAAGGGAAAGCAGAAAGGTGGAAGGAGTATATAGAGTGTCTATACGGGGGCGATGTACTTGAGAACAATGTTATCGAAATGGAAGAGGATGTAGATGAAGATGAAATGGGAGATACGATACTGCGTGAAGAGTTTGACAGAGCACTGAAAGGCCTGAGCCGAAACAAAGCCCCTGGACAGACAACATTCCATTAGAACTACTGATAGCCTTGGGAGAGCCAGCTATGTCAAAACTCTACCATCTGGTGAGCGAGATGTATGAGACAGGCGAAATACCCTCAGACATCAAGAAGAATATAATAATTCTAATCCCAAAGAAAGCAGGTGTTCAGATGTGAAAATTATCAAACTATCAGTTTAATAAGTCACGGCTGAAAAATACTAACGCGAATTCTTTACAGACGAATGGAAAAACTGGTAGAAGCCGAACTCAGGGAAGATCAGTTTGGATTCCGTAGAAATGTGCTAACACGTGAGGCAATACTGACCTTACGATTTATCTAAGAAGAAAGATTAAGGAAAGGCAAACCCACGTTTCTAGCATTTGTAGACTTAGAGAAAGCTTTTGACAATGTTGACTGGAATACTCTCTTTCAAATTCTGAAAGTGGTAGGGGTAAAATACAGGGAGCGAAAGGCTATTTACAATTTGTAGAGAAACCAGATGGCAGTTATAAGAGTCGAGGGGTATAAAAGGGAAGCAGTGGTTGGGAAGGGAGTGAGACAGGGTTGTAGCCTCTCAGCGATGTTATTCAATCTGTATATTGAGCAAGCAGTAAAGGAAACAAAAGAAAATTTCGGAGTACGTATTAAAATCCATGTAGAAGAAATGAAAACTTTGAAGTTCGCCGATGACATTGTAATTCTGTCAGACAGCAAAGGACTTGGAAGACCAGTTGAACGGAATGGATAGTGTGTTGAAATGAGGATATAAGATGAACATCAACAAAAGTAAAACGAGGATAATGGAACGTAGTCGAATTAAGTCGGGTGATGCTGAGTGAATTAGATTTGGAAATGAGACACTTAGAGTAGTAAAAGAGTTTTGCTATTTGGTGAGGAGCAAAATAACTGATGATGGTCGAAGTAGAGAGGATATAAAATGTAGACTGGCAATGGAAAGGAAAGCGTTTCTGAAGAAGAGAAATCTGTTAACATTGAGTATAGATTTGAGTGTTAGGAACTATTTGTGTGGAGTGTAGCCATGTATGGAAGTGAAACGTGGACGATAAATAGTTTGGACAAGAAGAGAAAAGAAGCTTTCGAAATGTGGTGCTACACAGGAATGCTGAAGATTAGATGGGTAGATCACATAACTAATGTGGAGGTATTGAATAGAATTGGGGAGGAGAGGAGTTTGTGGCACTACTTGACAAGCCGAAGGGACTGGTTGGTAGGTCATGTTCTGAGACATCGAGGGATCACCAATTTACTATTGGAGGGCAGCGTGGAGGGTAAAAATGGTTGAGGGAGACCAAGAGATGAATACACTAAGCAGATTGAGAAGGATGTTGGTTGCAGTAGGTACTGGGAGATGAAGGAGCTTGCACAGGATAGAGTAGCATGGAGAGCTGCATCAAACCAGTTTCAGGACTGAAGACCACAACAACAACAACAACAACAACAAGAGTCACTGCCTGTCAGCGAGGTAACAGGTGCGGGTCTCACGAAGTCAGACTACAGCCGCCTGCGAGGGCGGCGCGCCTGCTCGTCACCACAGATTTCTTGCAAATGTGTTGTTGTTGTGTGTGTGTGTGTGTGTGTGTGTGTGTGTGTGTATTCAGGGCTCGGCCAGAAGGGAGAGTGAGAGGAGTGGGCCCTGCAGGTGACCAAGCGATTAGGAAGAAACGGCATTTGTAACGCGGGTCGGGCGACGAGTGAGTCGTAGCGCCACGGCAGCGTAGATTGCACTCGGTGGTCGCCCTAGCGGAAAGCGTACAGGATGGCAATCCGAGCGTCGTGGGGTCGAGACTCTGCGCTTCATTATTTTGTCTTCAGTTTTTGTGTCATTTCCACTGTAAATAAACCTGAATAATGCTCAGTATAGTGTATTTATTAGTTAATCTTTGTCGCTATACATAATAGGCAATATCCTGGCTCGTTCAGAAACTGACTGACCGAGTGATTCATCATCGCCCAGTCGAAAACCGTTAAGGATTGAAGGTGCGAATCTTATAATGTAAGCATCGTTTTTGAAGGGATTGTCCGTAGTTCCATTCCTAAGGGGTGATATATTGTATTGTAACTCCTCATAATTATACTCCTTGTTTACGTATCTTGGTATCTAAACGTATAGTAGTACAAATACTGTAATGGAGCATGTTGAATTAATGAAATGAAAGGATAAGGTGGTAAAATAGTAGGTGAATGTTTTTCGGAAAATAATTACTACAGAACTACTAAACGATTTTAAGGTTACATCTATGGCAATTCGTATTTGACTTCTAGGTTAGAAATAAAAAAAATACGTGTTCCAGTGTTTCTGGAAATTCAACCCCTAAGGGAGTGCAATAGGGGATGAAAAATTTCGTTAAATTAAAAAACTTTTGAAGCCAAATTTATGAAAATTGGTACTTCACTCCTCGGTTAGATGTAAACAAATATTTGTTAGGTATGAAAGTTGCTATGGAAATGTCTCTGCAAGGACGCAAAAGGCGTGATTAACAGGAACTTTGGACTCCCGCTACCAGAACCGTTATTTGGTCAGAAGTGCATTCGGAAAAGAGCATACTTACATGGCCTTAATTAGCGTGAAATGCTTAGAACGTGTTGCATTTTGTGAACAACATAAAAATTTGGTTGAATATAAACAAAAAAACAAAAACAAAAATCTGGAAACCATAGAGTCTACGAGAGCGAATCAACGGGCGCTAATGTAGTAGTGTTTCACAAAAGCCAAGGGAAGGAAAGGCCAATGACAATTTGGGATTTCAGATAAGAAAAATTTTTAAGAACGATTGGAAGGCATACACGAGAACTTTGTATATAAAATTCGATACCGTACTATTATTATTTTACAGTGGAGGATTTACACGTTCTGCTGTGACATCCATCGCAAAAACAGGGGAAGCGGTAATTTTTCCGGCATCTTGCAGACGTCATAAATGCTGCAAGTTCACCTCTACGTTTCAGTTCCAATCCATTGGTCGAAACTTATCTGCAGAATCCCCATCGACACTGTAAATATTCGCAAATTTGACTTTTCGTTTCATGCCTTTTATGAAAATATTACTAAATGCAATACGTTGAACAGCATTTCTATTCATTTATAGTGTAAAACTGGAAATAAAAAGTTTCTGCATAGGGACGATTCGACTACCCTCGGATTACCGTTCTGTTCTGCACGGTTTCCGCTGCCAAGAAGCTCAACATAAAAGGCTCACGCATCGCCCGACCCGCGCGAGAAATACAGGGTTATTACAAATGATTGAAGCGGTTTCACAGCTCTACAATAACTTTATTATTTGAGATATTTTCACAATGCTTTGCACACACATACAAAAACTCAAAACGCTTTTTAGGCATTCACAAATGTTCGATATGTGCTCCTTTAGTGATTCGGCAGACATCAAGCCGATAATCAATTTCCTCCCACACTCGGCGCAGCATGTCCCCATGAATGAGTTCGAAAGCATCGTTGATGCGAGCTCGCAGTTCTGGCACGTTTCTTGGTAGAGGAAGTTTAAACACTGAATCTTTCACATAACCCCAGAGGAAGAAATCGCATGGGGTTAAGTCAGGAGAGCGTGGACGCCATGACATGAATTGCTGATCATGATCTCTACCACGACCGATCCATCGGTTTTCCAATCTCCTGTTTAAGAAATGCCTAACATCATGATGGAAGTGCGGTGGAGCACCATCCTGTTGAAAGATGAAGTCGGCGCTGTCGGTCTCCAGTTGTGGCATGAGCCAATTTTCCAGCATGTCCAGATACACGTGTCCTGTAACGTTTTTTTCGAAGAAGAAAAAGGGCCGTAAACTTTAAACCGTGAGATTGCACAAAACACGTTAACTTTTGGTGAATTGCGAATTTGCTGCACGAATGCGTGAGGATTCTCTACCACCCAGATTCGCACATTGTGTCTGTTCACTTCACCATTAAGAAAAAATGTTGCTTCATCACTGAAAACAAGTTTCGCACTGAACGCATCCTCTTCCATGAGCTGTTGCAACCGCGCCGAAAATTCATCGGGTGTTAAGGCTTGTAGCAATTGTAAACGGTAAGGCTTCTGCTTTAGCCTTTTCCGTAAGATTTTCCAAACCGTCGGCTGTGGTACGTTTAGCTCCCTCCTTGCTCTATTCGTCGACTTCCGCTGGCCACGCGTGAAACTTGCTCGCACGCGTTCAACCGTTTCTTCGCTCACTGCAGGCCGACCCGTTGATTTCCCCTTACAGAGGCATCCAGAAGCTTTAAACTGCGCATACCATCGCCGAATGGAGTTAGCAGTTGGTGGATCTTTGTTGAACTTCGTCCTGAAGTGTCGTTGCACTGTTATGACTGACTGATGTGAGTGCATTTCAAGCACGCTTTCTCGGCTCCTTCGCCATTTGGTCTCACTGCGCTCTCGAGCGCTCTGGCGGCAGAAATTTGAAGTGCAGCTTCAGCCGAACAAAACTTTATGAGTTTTTCTACGTATCTGTAGTGTGTCATGACCATATGTCAATGAATGGAGCTACAGTGAATTTATGAAATCGCTTCAATCATTTGTAATAGCCCTGTACTTTCTTTCTAAAAGCTTCGCCACCTGCAGTTCCCATTTCTGACGCTTTGATTGCTGTCCGAGCCCTGGACAAAGTCGGCGATGACGAATAGGTGCGGCCTCCTTGTTAGAGAAGAACATTGTGGCCGGTAAGTACCTACTATAAAGCGGCAGCGTTAGTCCGTTTGCTGCTAAATGAAAGCCTCGTTTCAGTAGTTTTGAGTTTTCTCTGGGTACGCTCTCGAAATAACGACATCGAAACATAATCCGCAAAAGTGGAGGCCAGTTGGAAGGCTTGCATCCGGCGTGTGGGCCGCACGGCGCTATAACTGTCACCAGGAAATGTCGTGGCCCGTGCTGCTGTTTTGTTGCCAGTCCGTTGCAATCGCTACCGAGCCAGCAGGGACGAGAAGTCAGCAGTCAGCAGAAGACCCCGATGTGATACCGATATTTGTCACTTTTTAATTTTTCCTGCGTCACCATGTCCCCATCACCACCCCCATGCAGACGTGGTAGGCTACATTTCCTCCCCCCCCCCCCCCCCCTCCCCCGTGTTTGTCCAGAGAGTAAATAATATGCTTGCCGAGTTTGATTAAATTGCTCCACACATCCCGTTTTTCACTTTTCGTATACATCCACAATTGTAGCGGGAATTGTTACCAACAGCTGCAGCAAAAGCTATAGATTCGATACTAATATCGTTTTTTTTCTTCAGTTATTTTAACACGTCACCTCCTTTCCACTCTTATCGCAATTCTAAGGGGTGCTGGATATACGTTTCCTCTCTCCCCTTTCTCCCCCCCCCCCCTCCTCCATTATTATTCCTCAGGTTTGTACTAATATTTGCTGAAATTCCTCCACGCATTCCAGAGTTAAGCGTACATGCCAGTACTTTCCCATCCCCCGCCCCACGAATAGGGATAGTATCTTTACTCCCAAAGTCTTTTTTCCCGTATAATAAGCGCTAAGTGTTTAACGCTTGGCTGGAAATGTTCCCAGCGTTTCAGTGTATTGCTAGCGTTTCCTACCACCACCCCCACTGTCAGGGGTGAAATGTCATCAGGATTCTCACCAGCAGCCCAGCAGCCTCGAGAGCTGTGAATGCGACACTAACATAGTCCTAATGTATTGCGTTGTTTTACATGTAACCGCTTCATACAACCGCCCGACCCGTAACGACAAAAGAGGTGTTTCACCCAAGCAATATATTTTTCCAGATAGTATAAAGGCTGGTTGTAATTACTGCAGGCGCTACTTAGTTACGCACTTTCCCATCTTCAACCTCACAAATAGCCATACCTAGCATTTTTTCCAAGAAATGACGCTACATGCGTGTACAAAGTATGCTTGAAATTTGTCCATGCATTATGGAGCTATACTGTCACACAAAATATAACCAAAGGTCTGGTGATGAAGTCTCGATTAAAAGACCTCCTCTGGGCAGTCTGTAACAAATTTCTATTTCAGGGACTCATAAACAGAACAGGCAAGAGTACAGTAGGAGGCGCTGATTTACGGATTTCATGGAAGAAGATGGCTTCAGTTGGATCTTTCAGCTAGAAGTTCACGGAAGATAATGTTGAACCGAATGTAACGAGATCTGTAACAGTGTACTCCAGTACGACCACTGTTTCGATTCCACATTGAACTCCAGCCTCTTGTACTAACTGGCTAAATTAACTCTTTGGCCGGTAAAGGGAGGAGGAATGCAGTGCCTGGTAAAGCACACACAGTGACCTTCAAACCTGCGTTCGAGCTGACAACTGCTTTTACATTTCATCAAGCAAAGTACAAATGCGTATGGCGGTGTACCTGTTATAACTTTGTACGCATAATCAAACACCGTAACTAGTCCTACAAGCTTATCTGTAAAACTGTTGGTTTGCTTTCCTACTGCTGAGGAAACGACTAGAGTATAAAATGAAGTTTCTCTCTGCAACATGTAAATACTCATTTTTCCACAAATTACATGAATATATATCTATTTTCCGAAATGTATGTCAGTCAAGTATGAAAGTCAACCAACTGACATAATTCCCATGTACCTCTTGATGCAACAACGTCCCATCATCTACGTCGGTTACCGGTAATAAATGTCTAACCGACTTTATTAAAACGTCAAATGTTGAAGGTAACAATGGGGAACGGAAAGGACTAGAAAGCACTGTGCAAAAGATGATCAAGGATAACTACTTGGTAGAATACGTACGTGAAAGAAATAGGTGCAGTGAGGGAAAAAATTGAGGGGGTGGACAAGATGAGGTGAGTCTTCTGTATGGCCAGAGCTGTGTGCAGCAAACAGATTACCTTTATTTTCGGGCACAAAAGTCATACACAGCAAGGTAGTGGTGACGAATGCGGTTCTGTTGGCCCCTGAGACGATAACTCTAGGACACGGAGCACAACAGCTAGAAGGTGGAGAGAGTAGGAAACTGCTGGGACGCAGAAGAGGTTATGGGAGATGGATGCGACGTCCTAAGAAGGAACTGCTCACGAGCCACAAGAAGGATGCAAACCAAACGGACTGTTGATCTGTGGAAGGACTGGTCTGAATTTGGGATCTGGATGGAATGGAAGGAAAAGTTGTGTCACACTAACCAATATGCCATAGATTATCGACAACCAAAGATGGGAGCAGAAGGACAATGTGTCCACATCGGAACGTGCAAGAGGAGAGGGTGTATACACACACACACACACACACACACACACACACACACAGAGAGAGAGAGAGAGAGAGAGAGAGAGAGAGAGAGAGAGAGAGTACAGTAGAAACAGTGGACTAAAAAAAGACATTACCATGCTTATACGATGTAGGGAAGCCGCAGGCATTTAAAACAGCTTACAATCGCCTCAGAATGGATAAGTACAGATTTTTGCAAGGGACTCTCATGCTATCCTTGCTACAAAATAGTGTGAAGTTCAAGTATTGATGACGGAAGTGAATAGTGACCACGCGCCTTTGTCTCCAGAGTAGAGCACAAAGGCTCAGGAATACTGAGATCCGGTGACTTCGGTGGGGAGATGCGAAAATTCATCCTCGTGCTCACCAAGAAGGGAGCTGTGTGAACAGGGACACCGTCGTCTTGGAAGACGGCATCACCTCTTGGGAACAACCACTGTAACATCGGATGTACCGGATCAGCCGAAACGCGGTAATGGCATCTTGCACAGCCCACGGAATACCGCAATATGGTTGCGCTAATCATCACCGAACCCCTGCCATTTTTCACTCTTGGGACGTAAACTCGCCCAGAAGTTGGAAACGGCGTAAACCGAGACTCATCCGGCCAAATGACTTTCTTTCATTTCAGTAAAGTTCAGGATCTACGGCTTGGGCAGCACGTTTTCCCGTTACGAGCGTTCGCAACACACGCGTGGCTTTGTAATTCCAGCTCGGCCTGCATTTCCTCGTTTATGGAGCTCCCTTCGTGATGTTTAGGTGCTGCCGGGTTCGCGAGCGTGATATTCAGTTCCGCAGGCACTTTACCAGCGGTCGTTCACTGACATCATAATGCAATCACAGTTCTACAGAACATTGTTCTGACCGCGACTGGCACTTGTAACTCGTTTAGGACATTTCACAGATGCCGTTCGTGATCAAATAAATCAGCGTAACCTGCATGCGTGGCTCAGTGGCTACCTTTACGTACAGGCATTCATTTCTCGCGGTGTTTCCAACCCTTGCACGTCAAGAAAGTACATTATTTCTGTGGTTTGGTTGCTGACAGTTGTTTCGCACGTGCCTTTTGATACGACTGACCTGACCTAACGTGGCGTAACTGAACGGCTGCCACGGTCTTGAACAGTTTTGCGCGACAGTGCGTACAGAGGCGCTTTGAACACCGGTAAACAAGAGAGGCTTGCGCACCCGCGGCCTGACCAGCGCCGCGCCCCTGTTTCGTTAGATTGCAGCACCGGTCGAGCTGATGGCTGGGGGTGGGGGGCGGCGCGGCTTGTTTACGCCCGCCCAGCAGGACGCTGGGATCCGCGGCCGTGGGACGACAACACGTCCGGTCCCAACAGCCGCCGCCTGGCTTTCCCCGTCCCGCCGCGTCACCGCCCCCCCTGTCACCCCCCCCCCCCCCCCCCTTCCCCGACCCGGCAGTGCTTGCCGCCTCCTGTTCGATAGCGCGACTCTGACGTCACCGTCCGCACAGGCCGCGCTGCCAGCCACAGAACAGGCTGGCCTCAGTCGCAGCTGAGAGGCGCTACGAGTCGGTGCGCCGAGTTACAGAGCTACGCAAGGCAGCGCCGTGCGTGCGCCGCGGCCAGCGTGTCCTTGGGCGGGAGGCTAAGCTGCACTGCACTGCACTACGCGACACTTAACGCAGCGGAATGGTCGGTAAGTGGGTCTCGACACACGCCCTTTCGTCTTCTAAAAATTCCGGAGTTTGTGTGCGGTGCAACCTCTTTGGTCGGGTTAGGGCACTGTCGGCTGAGGCAGATCGTTATCGTCTGGCAAGAGTCCAACAGCGCAGTAGTAGAAAACCGTAAAACAGACCTCGAAAGACAATGCGGTTTTATGTACGTTCTTCCAGTATCTTACGATTTTGAGAACTAGTTTATCGATGACGAATGGACCTCGTGTTGTGATTAGTCAGCTGTGCAACAACACGTGACCCGAAGTCAGTTTCCACGCTGGAGCGCATGCGCGAGTGGGCCTCGCAGCTGCTACGTTTGAATCTGGTCAGGAGCGGCGCGTGACCTATTTCCAGCAGTTGGTAGCACTGTGTAGATTTGATTAAGGCGTGAAGGCAAGAGCGCAGTAATCCGTGGATCGCAGTGCTGTCGAAACACGTGTGGTTCTCTGATTTTACGCTGTCTGAACCCTAATGTACTTTGATGTGTTCAGCAGCTTTGCTCGGAATAATAATGTCACAACAAAATGTCTTGTTTCTTGCTAGCGTGGGTCTAAATGCGTACTTCAGACATCTACGTGAGTCGTGTGATGCAATCGTTGTTCGGCGGAGCATGAAATAGCCACGTGTTTCTGAACTGGTTGCTCTTCCTGACAACTCCATTGTGCTTCTTGGAAAACTTATCTAACAGATTACTGTAGGACAAATTGGCTCCCTGGTCAGGCTCCTGTCCAGATAGTGTGTTATGTCCCTACAGCTGTTGCTGCACGTTAGATTTTTTCCAGTTATACAACCGCTTCGAATTTGAACTAGAGTAACGCTCTATATTCAGTTCCCAAGGAATGGTAAACACACTTCATGCGCCAGATAACTTCCATTATAGCGCGCTACCTCCCCCTGTTTTCCCTTCACTAACCGTTATGAAAGCCACAAAGTGACCTAGATGTTCCAGAAGAGCAGTACACACAACAGAAACTAAATTAAGCATCATTGTTGACAACATACTAGTAAGCAAAGAGTTCGTTTCCACGAGGTCAGGCTACTGTAAATAACGCTAAGAACAGCATTTAGGAAAATGGCGACAGCGTAGTATGTGGTTCATACTGCAACAGCGTCATATTGTTAGGCGGAATGTGTACGGAAGTATTTTTTGGTTTCATCTCGTAAGTGGAACTCGTGATATTGCGCAATCCGTGCTTCATATTAACAAACACCTTCCTCTTTGGTTTTCGTTGAATTCTGACATTTCGTGTTCATATTGTTGTTGTGATCGTATACCAGTCCGTGATTATGGGCGCATTTACTGTATGGCCTTCTCATGACATTTCGATCCCCGAATTTCTCTTCAGTGCGAAAATATTTTGTTGCGCCCATCTGCTTAGGGGCAAGTAATCCTACTGACATATCAGAGCTCGTAAAGGAAGATCTGTGTGTTTCTCCCGCGCGCAGTAAGAGTATGGGACGGTAGGTAGAGTAGCTTGAAGGTGGTTCGGTGAACTCCCTGCCAGGCACTTAAATGTATATAGGTCTATGTAAATGACGTTACACATGAAAGCTGCTTCTGCGAAGATGGTTCTGCAGCTACAGAGTTCTTCTTTAACCCATGACGTCATCAAAATTGCGTACAAACCTCTATTGATACCTAAATTTCTTCAAAGTTATATTTCGTATCCACATTCCTTGGCTCTGTCAAGGAAACTCACATGTCACCCTTAGACCTTGGGCTACGCTTCGGCCACAATCTACAGTCCAGAAACTAATATACAAGAAATTTTTTCTGTTCTCTCTGAAGTCTGTCACATGCTGGTATCAGTGGACTCAATTTACCGGCGACTGCGGCCTCTGTCCCAACGTGTATTGCGTTCGTATGAAGTGGATGTTTGAAAGGACCCGGCGGCAAGTCGACGGACCCAACCAAGTCAGTTCCTGAGTCTTACTTAAGGATACAGGATACTTTTTTGGATCAATATTATGTAAAAATCAGCACCTGTTTCTTTCAGGCACTGTTCATAATAATGTATGTTTTACAGACTTTTTTGTTGGTATCAGGTAATGCAGCACACTTTCTAAACAAATCAGAAGTATTTTGAATATTATTGCACCTGCTTAAGGTTATTTAAAAAATTAAAAAGAAATTGATGCAATTATTTTTTCCAAAATGCTTCCTGAAATTGAGGTACCATTCAATGCAATGTTATACATTTGAAGGAGACAAAAGTTTTGCCAGATATGCAGGACATGATGGCTGGGGTACTAGACCTATTTAATTCCACCTATTATATATATTACAAGAATAAGAAATATCACATCTTACATTTTAATTTCTATAAGTTTTCCTAATAAGTTATTTTTTCTATAGTTTAGTTGATTCTGCCATAAAGCTTAAGTCCATTAGATAAAAACGAACTATTGCAAGTTGCAGAAAAAAATTAGAGCAAAGCTTCATGAACTTCAGGAAATATTTTTACCTGAATTCTGAAAAATACAACTTGCAGGAAATTGCGAATTTAGAGGTGAGTCCAATTAAACTGTGCCTCAGAACATTCTTGAAGCATAGTCTTCAAGCTCCCTCTTGGCATTCCTTTTAGTATGTCTCGCTTCTTTGGTAACTTGAAGAGCAAATCTTTCAGCTCCATGCACCTGTTGTCTCCTATACAAGCAATTGATCTTCCATATTAGAGCCACATTTTATGCCTAAATTTCTCAGGACTTCCAACCTTCCTATCACTCCATCGTTGAAACGTATCACTGCATCTAGTACACAAACTTTAATGTATTTAGTCCCGCAAAAATATTCTTGGGGAATCTTTCCCATATGCAGTGGTTGAAACTTTCATTTGTATTCCGAGTGCCCCTATGAAGACGTTCACTAAACAAAACAGGGTCACTCAGGTCTCTAAAAATTGGTTTTATTTCATTCATAACAGGCTCAGGAAGAGATTGCTTATGATGGCATATTTGACCATTTTTGCTTTTTGGTAACCACACCAAGAATCTGCTCCATTAGGGCAAAATCCGTTAACGGGGTGGTCATCTGTGGACAACTTATGAAAATAGGTGGCCCATACAGCTTTTCTCATTGCTGTAACATCATTCAGAGGTGCAGTTCGTCTAAGGGCCAGTGCATAACAACTCTGAAAGAGATCTATTTCAATTTGTCAGTCTACCTCAGCCAGAGATTTTCCATCAGATAGCAACTTTCCTTTAATTTCTCGTCGTAGCTTCGTCAGTCTAGCACCCATCCTCTTTTGCACATGTTCACAACACTCCAGCTTTGTTACCAAGGTATCACCATAAACAATGATCTTATTAATTTTATTGAAAGCTTTAGTCTCCTAGGTACTTCGTATATCTAACGTTATAAACGGGCAGCGACCTCTTCAAATATTTTTAGAGCTCCATTACACTTCATACCTCCACTGTAACCATAATTCTTCGAACACTGATGTTCATTATGTCCTTCAGTGCTACCATGGTAGGTGTGGCAGTACTTAGATAAGCACTGAACATCAACAACTTTTCCATTCTCCGGAGAAGCACCACTTACAACACGATTCATGGAACAACGTTTGAGCAGCCTTTTTTTCCATTTTCCTATTGCACGCATTGCATACACTAATTTCAAATTCATATCATATGAATTGTGCACAATGTTTGAAGTCATTTTCGAGGTATATTTATTGCAGGATCTACACAGAAAAACTAATTTCGACGCTAAACCATTCCTGCTTCTGGGATTACGGAAGTGTCAGATGCCACCCGTCCTTGACCCACATCATCAATATGGTGGAAATAGCTGTTCTAAGCGTCTCAAATATGGCGCCTGTGATCTCACTACATACACACGGCAAGCAACACGAAAATACGTAAATACAATATCTCCCTCAAAACATAGTCAAACTAACGGGGCAGCCGCGGGAAATTGGCGGTTTTAGGGAGAGGAAAAGCTAATTGTAACGAAAAATACACCACGATCCCAAAACACACACAATGACGAACAAGAAGAAAAACATTTACAAAATCTACAGGAATCGGACACTTACCTTCACCTATATAGGTCAACCGCAGCTGACGATATCAAAACACCAACGCCTGCAGCAAAAACTACGAAAATTGGGTATCATTTCCCTTGACCACAGCTGACGATACCAAAACACCAATACCTACATATAAAGCTACGAAAATTGGAATCGGTCGTTTCCCTTGCCCTATATAGGTGAACCATAAGTATTGACACGAAACACATATACAATTACGAAAAACAAAACCAAAACACCCCAAAAATTCAAAAGTCAAACATCTCTATGTAAATTAACACATTAAATACACAAAACATTATAGCTCGGAAAAGTAGACCCAAAAACACTTACCACCAAATTTCGGCGCTGCAAAGTAGGTCGGTCATCTAAAACACTCTATCTCTCTCTCTCTCTCTCTCTCTCTCTCTCTCTCTCTCTCTCTCTCTCTTTGACGCCATCAAACACAACCAACTCATAAACTCCGCGCCGAAATGACGTCACACACAACACCCTTACGTCATGGGTCAAAGCAGACGCCTGGAATCGGACGCTTCCGTTATTTCGACAGCCTACACAATCACATTGTTTACATTACGCCTCTTCCTTTATCAAAGATGCCAACATCAACAACAAATCCACTACAAACAGCGTCATTTTTAACACACAAATTTGTACCCTGTATCCTTAATAGTACAAATTCATTGCCTCTCTTACAGGCGCTTATGTTACTGGCTGTTCGTCTCTGTTGCGAAGTATGAGGCTGATGGTTTATCACTTCAGCTGACAAATGTTCTCATAGTAGGACGTTCGAAGACTTCGGGGGTTAAATCCTGAGAGTCGGTCAACTTTGCCGTTCGGGCGACCCTAGGAAGAATTCCTCGACCATTATTGCTCAGCAATGTATGCCCGAAGCCGTGTGGAATGAATTACCGTCGTCATATTTGGGATAGGTGCAGAAATGAGTCTGAATCTTTCGCCTACTGTTAATTGGTGTCGTCCCCCAACCTAACCGACGCAGACCTGTAGGAAACGATCGATGTAATGCGAGCAGGTGCGGCGTTGAAAAGACAGCGTGTTACGCATTTGTAACACAGGTAAATGGTGAGGAGCATGCCACTAATGGGGTTGGGCATTACGTTCCAGGCCTGGTTAGAATCTCTGGTTCATACAAATCAGCGAACCCAGCGCAACAGGTATGACGTCTTCGGCAGGCGGGGAGGGTGGGGGGACTGGCGTGACCTTGGCCTCTTCCAGGACTCGTACAGTGAAGGATGCCGCTAACGAAGGGAGAGAGCGCTTGCAAAATCGCGAAATCCTGCGATAGAAAGAATACCAACTAACGAAGCACATTCTGCTTAAGAACCTTGATAGACGTGGTTACAGCGCCTTACATTATGACTCGAGAAATTATCCGAAGCCAGAGGAGGCATCCTAGAACGCACATGTTGCAAGCATTTCCCGTATGTGTACGTAAGATGCTCTGCCGTGCATATGAACTCTTGAAATTGCTGCGTTCCTGCATATGTTTCCGCTTACTGATTTGAAATATTATCAAGGAACTGTAGCAACAATATTTGCCTAAACTCACTGCAGAAACAGTTGAAGAAACGAAGCATCTCGCATAAACAATTTCGTCGCTTGTGTTAGACTGCATTGTGTGTCTGCACCCTGTCGGCGCAACGTTAAATAATAGCTAAGCCTTCATGTCGGTGCAGTGAGGTCAGGAAGGAACTCCTTCGTGTAGCAGTTATCAGAAGCGCATTTAACAGATCTGTGTGAATAACTGAAAGAAGCGTCGGTTCACGATCGTAAAAAAGAAAGTTAGTGTCCATCCTCAAATCAGCGTTTTGATTGCAAAGGCCTTGCTGTGCTCTTGTGAGCAATCCACTGACCTTGATATTCGATGAATGGCTGTTTGATGCTGAGTAGTACAGCTTTGTAACTTAGGGCCGACGTTTTGATACCTTGGAAATCTTAACTTGTTAGAGTAATGTATTGTGTAAGTGAGAGCAATTGAAAGCAATATACGAAACAGTAAAGCCAAGTCGCGTTAGCTGTTTCGGTACGTTTATAGCTTGATGAGCTTTGGCGCAAATCTTGCCAACTGGGACACTTAAGATGTCCGAAGGGAACTGGCTTTGGTGTGAGAGCATCAGAGGACAGCTGGCAGAAGCCATTACACAGATTTCACTGAGAAATATGTGACAAATGTTATACGCAATACTTTCAAAGTACTGCAAGAGGCATTCCCAAAGATGCTGTGGCCTTCTATATGAAAGACATACAGAACAGAAATCGCCAATTTTGGGTGATACGCTACATAGCTTGTGAATGGCTGTACGCTTTGTAACTGCAGTGCAAGTCGTCTTACGATGAAACCAACAACACATCACGTAATTAAAACCTCCATAGATTCTTTGAAGTGTACTACTGAATAGGGGTGCAATGTACAGTGCAATCTCTAGATGTTCAGTCTGTTAATATCTGGCGTCTGTCAAGGAACTTTATCACGCTTCTGTACAGAAAAATCGGTATCAACTTTATCAGAAGTCTACGATACCTGAAGTTGACCCATTTCGTAAACCAAACAATTTTTGTGAAGTAAGGCATCTCTGTCGAGCAGGAGATTACTGTTCAGTGTAATTTAGGTATGTGGCACAATGAATCATTTATGACAAAATGACTAGCTCTGGCTGCGACCTTCAGACCGTAATACACATGCGGTGATATTAAGTCCCACCATTGAGGAAGTCACCGACTACAGTAGCCTCCGCGGTGGCTGCACTGAATCACAGCATGTGTTTGTCTGAGGACGGCAGGTCCCGGCAGAAACGGGCCCTTTCGTTAGAAATGATTGTATTTGCGCCGCATAATTACTTTAGACATTTTTCTTTGTAAAAAAGAAGTGCTTATTGTAAGTTAAATACACGCAGACGCCTTATTACCACGGGATAAATCTGAGTTTAAAAGTGTACATTATAGAACCCGACCTTGCTAGTGGTAGACAGTGTGCAATGCCTCGGAGCGAACAAAGCGTTTTCTGGAGGGGGACGGGGGCGGCTGCTCTCTGCAATGGATATAAGCAAGGAAAGTTCAATAGAATGGTGCAATGAACTTCTGTGATTTTATTACTTTTGTCTGTGGGGGTAAAGAAAAAGTGAAGTTCGCTTTCTGCAATTCACCTCGTTCCCTACGAAAAGTTTGTCATTCGGCACTGTTTGGCGGTACGGTATTTCAGTTCCTTTAAACTGCAATGATTCATTTCCCATTGACTGGTTTCTTATTTTAGCATGATAAAATATGTAACCCTTCTGTAGTAGCAGCTTCCAGTTTGCTTTCCGACTCAATTAACGCGATCCCAACACCAACCTCCAGGCGGTATGTTTTAAACATCAGTGCGTGCAATGCTTGACAATAAGCAGTCGCGGCTGCTAAAAAAGACTAGTGCCGAACACGCCTAACGTAGAGGTTGTCTTTCGGAGTCTCGAAGGTATGCAAATGAGCCAGTGTCACGTAACAGCTGCAGGCCTAACTTACGCAAGCAAACGCCAGTTGTGACGCCATCTTCGTCGCGGCCACGTGTCCCACGATGTAAATAAAATCAATCGCAAATTGCAGCTAAAACGTTTACGAAACTAGGGAAGCTAGCCTCGTTTCGAGAGCAGTACACAGCAAGACAACGTAGTATGTAGGATACGGTATACTGTTTGACTAAATACGGAGCAGCTGAACCTGTCAAACGTATGTCATTGTTGAAAAGATAAATTCTCCCAGAAAACAAGAGGAAAGAAGTTAAAAGATTGTAGGATTTCATAAACTTGCGCAGAATGAGATAAACACGCATCAGCATAGATCTGAAATCTACAGAGCATTTGAAGCGCGCAAGAACAGCAACAATGCCGCCACTCGTATTTTTATGTCCTGCCTTTGAATCGGAGGCGTTCCCAGAAATAGATGTTAAATGTCGTTTCAGTATTGATCCTGAAGTAATCGTTCAGTCATGTTGCAAGCCCTTGAGCGAGTGTCTTACTGTGAGAACCCATTTTTCATTTTCCCAACCATTCTTTACCTCCACCCAATGTTTCCTCGCATTGGTGCCCGACCGAGCTTTCCGCCATCGTCCATATCGAAGCCACTAAATGACGCTTGTAAGGTTTCATGCAGTGTTAGATTGTGTGGAGGCAAATGGGATTTGCGCATGCCGGCACAAAGCGCTCTCCATCACGGACGCTTGTCAGTCTCTCTGCCAGGTGAGTGTGGTGACCACTTCAGAACTGCATGGCAAGAGTCCTGCTGTGCTTGCCGCAGTCGTGAAGCTCGCAGGCTGTGACGCAATATCCCGCAGCTCGGTACGCACCGCACTACCACCTGATGTCATGCGGTGTCGAAACGTCTACAGAAAGTCTAGCAGAACGACGAAACGCGTGCTGGCGCTTGTTGAGGTGAGCCAAACGGTTATTTCAAACTATTAGATACCGCGGTTAGGGTATTTTCACTTTGATAGTTATTTACAACAGTCATACTTTTAATACCGAGATCGCCAGACGGGGGTGCTGTTAAATAACTAACAAGGGAACCTCCCCATCGCACCCCCCTCAGATTTAGTTATAAGTTGGCACAGTGGATAGGCCTTGAAAAACTGAACACAGATCAATTGAGAAAACAGGAAGAAGTTGTGTGGAACTGTGAAAAAATAAGCAAAATATACAAACTGAGTAGTTCAATGGAAGATAGGCAACATTAAGGACGATGGGAACGCAGGAGCGCCGTGGTCTCGTGGTAACGTGAGCAGCTGCAAAACGAAAGGTCCTTGGTTCAAATCTTCCATCGAGTGAAATGTTTAATTTTTTATTTTCAGTTTATGTGACAAACTCTTACGTTTTCATCACTTTTTTGGGAGTGATTATCACATCCACAAGAAAACCTAAATCGGGCAAGGTAGAAGAATCTTTTTACCCATTCGCCAAGTGTACAAGTTAGATGGGTCGACAACATATTCCTGTCATGTGACGCACATGCCGTCACCAGTGTCGTATAGAATATATCAGATGTGTTTTCCTGTGGAGGAATCGGTTGGCCTATGACGTTGCGATCAAATGTTTTCTGTTCCCATTGGAGAGGAACGTCCTTTCGTCTACTAATCGCACGGTTTTGCGATGCGGTCGCGAAACACAGACACTAAACTTATTACAGTGAACAGAGATGTCAATGAACGAACGGACAGACAATACCTATGCAAAAATAAAGTAAAATTTTCAGTCGAGGGAAGACTTGAACCTAGGACCTCTCGTTCTGCAGCTGCTAACGCTACCACGGGACCACGACGCTCCTAAGCTGGCGTTGTCCATTATGTTGCTTATGTCACCCATGGACTACTCAGTTTGTATATTTTGCTTATTTTTTCACAGTTCCACACAACTTCTTCCTGTTTTCTCAATTGATCTGTATTCAGTTTATCAAGGCCTATCCACTGTGCCAACTTATAACTAAATCCGAGGGGGGTGCGATGGGCAGGTTCGCTTGTAGGTAGGTGGAATCTATAAGTTTCGAATGTTGGCTGAATCGTGCTAATTAACGAATTAGCTTCCTAACTGCTCACTAAATTTTAACTGATGTTTGTAGTATTATCGGTGTTTCATGTTACATGTGTGTAGATTATCGGTAGCAATTAGAAATTAAATAGCGAAATTGCTACAGAAGTTACATGAAATTTGGCCCCAAAATATGCGAAATGTTAGATACGCGCTTTCGCATGTGCGAACTAATACCTAAGCTGAATATTGTAGGCGAAGTTCTTCACTTAATTACTGATGTTCTTCACTTAATGAAGTGTAGGGCCACGAAATACACGAAAATGAACTTAACATGATAGATTCGTTTACTCCGGTGCAAGTTACTCCATTTGAGATAATTGAGAGCATGGTAACACATTTTTGAGGTTTGAAAAACAGCTAGGTTGCAGCAAAATTTCTTCGGCTACCGACAGGGTCTTAATAGTTTTTAGTGTATCAGTAATTAACTCCAGCCCTTAAGAACGTTGAGGGTCTCGTACATGTAACATTATTTATAACGTTTTTAAAACGGACAAACACCTACAAAACAGACTGGTTTCGCCTTGTGTTAAACCCATCCTCAGATTTTTGGAACCCCTAACGTGATACCACGATCGTACAGTGTACACAAGGACAGAGTTTCAGTAATGTCAGTGTGAAGTTAGGAATCTTTATAGCGCTAGGAGAAATTATTTTGCACTTGTTGGTTCATTTTAAAGCATGATTTATAAAAAAATTCTTAATTTTTTTGTCTTTGTATGTGTGATACTTTTCACATGTTGGTGGCATTACAACAGACATCTTGTAAATTTTGGCTTTATTTCAGCTTCTCTTCATGTGAGTCAACAAATGTCTTGCCTCCTACGTATCTACCGTATCGTGAAAAGACAAGATGAAAAATTTGAGGCAATCGAAGTCTCACGGAGGCTAATCAGTAATTTTTCTTAACGCGGGACATTCGCGACTGGAATAGGAAAAGGTGGAAATAGCAGTGTTACACTAAGTACCCTCCGCCACACACCACACAAGAAAGCGAGTTAGTGTTGCATTGTTATCCGCTTTTGAGCTGTGTTGAAAGTGTGACGTCTCACCGGGAATTTAATTCCAAATAAACTGTGTGGAATCCCCTGACGGCCTTCGGTTTTTCCGTAGTGGTACGAACACATGTTTAATTCTAGTATGTCAGCTGCGGCCTAACGGACTCCGGGACACAGTTACCTGTACTGATTGACCATAACTCGCAGAGAGAAACAAATGTGAGTGAAAAGTAACTGTCGTAGATAAATGACGGCTATACTAACCTACCGACGATTATTTCCATAGTGGCAGGAATTCCTTACGGTCACTCTACGTAGTTAGCTAGCACGACACCAGAGTATACACTTCCCAAACAGGAGGCGCGTAGTCTGACACTTCCATGAGCTAATGAGCACCTTACAGACGGTCACTCGCTCATTTATCCGTAGTGCGCACTTCAGTAAACAGATGCCGCCACACACTATTGGTTATTACAGTAACTGCAACTTCTCAGTAACCATTTACTTCTGTCACACATTTTTCGCCGTGCCTGCGCTGTAGACGACGAGTGATGCTCATCGCGCCGGTGCCGGCAGGTGGTTACAGCACAGCTTTGGTGATACCACTGTAGGAGGCGAAAGATATACCAGTAGTCTCCCCGCCGAGATAACGAGGACTCGGTGTGCTTCAAACCTGTGGAGAAGGCGAAAGGTGTCGAGTCGCCCTTGTGCGGCTTAGCTGAGTAAGGCAGGTTCAGGAATCAGCAGGGAACGCCAGCCAGGTGTAGACCACTTGGTTTCAATACAACGCGGAAACCATGTGACTTCTCACTGTTGTAAGGATATATAGAATGAAAGTTACTCAAAACACCCCAGATCTCATTAATTCATACCATTTTGTTGTTCAGATTCCCGAGAAAATTTGTTAGCGAAAGTAGTTTCTTATTTGAAGTAGTTTCTCCGACACTTCACCAACTATCAAACGTTGTCAGAAGTTTTCCGTTGCCTGTACGAGTGTATGTCGTGGCATTCTGATCTTGAGATTTGTGATAGCCGACATCATTTTCTGATGTCTTGACAGTAGAGTATAGGACGCAAAAATCTCCAGAACAAGTGTCATATAATAAGCTCTTGCGGTGACATTCAGAAACGGGAACCTCAGCTCGTTAACTGTAAAAACAAGATCAATTAAAGAGACGTTACGGTGAGGTGGGAGTTGGAGGGCGACGTGCGTCGCCGCTGGGCGTGGAACGTTGTGATCATCAGCCACAGTGTTAGTTGCATCGAAAGAGTCACGAAGTTCTCGAAGCTCGCAGGAGAGAAAGCATATACCTTACAATGTTTCGATAAATAGACGATTTTCTTATTTTTGGGAGTAAGATGGCGTAGAATTGTAGCAATGACACCCTCGCAGTTTGATCTTCCATCTCGCTTCGGACACCGCTGCCACTGTGAAGTGGCTCCGCAGTCTATGTATACGTGGTGGACTATTTTAATCGATAATGGGAAATAAGTCGGGGTGGACATGATGTACACCAAATTTTTTACCTCGGAGTTATAGGTGGAAAACACGGTCGCGCTCTGCAACTAATGGCCGCGATCTTGAACGTGACCAAGACGATTTGGAAGTTAGTGATTTTTTTTAAATTGTAGTGATTTTTAAAGTAGGAACCCTAATATTTGATTAAAGATCTGAAAACAACGGCAAATTTCACGTATAAAAGAATTGTCATGGCTAACTCAACGAAGAGCAAATAAACGTTTTTTGTTCTATTGGGGATTAACCTAGAATAGGATAGACGAGAGGGATACAGCATAGGACAATGTTAAAGTGGAGGGGGTATTGTGAGGAACGAGAGGCGAGGGAACTAATTCAACCAGTTCTTAATCAATAATCTAAGTTTTATTTAAGTTTGTTCTGTCTTGCAAATGTCCCAATAACATTTATACGCTGTGATATATTTACTTTCGCTAATAAACACGCTAATTAAAAGTTCAAATTTCTGCTTGCTCTTTCCAAATCCGACGTCATAAATAGTGGTTTCCATAAAACATAAGACACCGTCGATAGATATCTGTAAAATCATGGTTATTGGTAATGAAAGGTGACCACTTACGCCCTTGCCAATCTCCATCTAACATAGTATTTTGCTGTTGTTATGGACTTCAGTCCTGAGACTGGTTTGATGCAGCTCTCCATGCTACTCTATCCTGTGCAAGCTGCTTCGTCTCCCAGTACGTACTGCAGCCTACATACTTCTGAATCTGCTTAGTGTATTCATCTCTTGGTATCCCTCTACGATTTTTACCCTCCACTCTGCCCTGCAATACTAAATTGGTGATCCCTTGATGCCTCAGAACATGCCCTACCAACCGATCCCTCCTTCTAGTCAAGTTGTGCCACAAACTTCTCTTCAATCCAATTCAATACCTCCTCATTACTTATGTGATCTACCCATCTAATCTTCAGCATTCTTCTGTAGCACCACATTTCGAAAGCTTCTACTCTCTTCTTGTCCGAACTATTCATCGTCCATGTTTCACTTCTATACATGGCTAGACTCCGTACAAATACTCTCAGAAACGACTTCCTCACACCTAATCCTATACTCGATGTTTACAAATTTCTCTTACTCAGAAATGCTTTCCTTGCCATTGCCAGTCTACATTTTGCTGTATCCCCCCCTCTATTCAGTTAACCCGTATAGAACCCTTTTTTATAGATCCAAAACTGTATTTGCAGTTTTCGACCTTGGCTGAACCTTGTCGTGACCTTAAATACTGTATCATTTTATATGTAAAATTTGCCCCTCTTTTCAGATGTTGAATAAAATATTACGGCTCCCATTTTAAAAAATCACTTTAAGGTCGCGTATAGTAGCAATGCCTGACACTATTTGTCACCGACAACGACCTACGACCTGCTGCAGCTCATATCTATCCTTACTTATTCCCCGTTACGGGTTAAGACGGTCCACAGTGTGTATTACCGCATTAGCATAATATTAGTTTACTTCGTAAGAAGTCGTCGGAAGTAGATAACGTGGCATTATTATCCTGTGGTAACTGGTGGCATTGCATGCCAGGGTGCACGTAGAGAACACAGTATGCAGCACCTGTACGAATGAAGGCCCAGTGTGATGTGAGTGGGCGCGGTGTTGCAGTGGCGACGAGCTACTACTGGCAGGAGGCGAGCTACGGCGAGGTGCCGGCGCGGGCGGTGCGCGCGGGCACCGACAAGGACGGCGGGCCGCTGTACGTGGGGCGCGCGCCGCACGCCGGGGACCTGCTGCCCGCCAAGGTGGCGCCCACGCACCAGGGCGCCTTCGTCTCCTGGAACTGCCTCGAGCACTCCAAGTTCCACTACGAGGTGCGTCCACACGCCAGGCGCGCCTCACAGGTTGCACGTGTGTAAAACCTAAAGTGAAAGGCTACTACGTTATTGATGAACATCCCTCCAGTTTCGAGAAACCTGCCCCTCAAGCTAATCACCCGCCATAGACTCTAAATTAACAGGATTGATAAATACTTGAAAACTGAGCACTAATCATGTATGGGGCTGCAGAACCATATTTTCGTAGCAGCTGGGCACATAAACAGCATTCATAAGTTACTTTCCTCAATTTATAGGAAAATATGCATTTGTGTGACCTCACGTCCTAATGGAAAATGCTCAGTTTTAATGATAAATAGATCACCTTAATTTACTTCAGGTGTTATTTTCTTCAAAATAAGCAGAAGGCAGGCATTAGCCCATAGTACCTTACTCCTTTATTTTAGATCTTACACACACAACTTGCCAAATGTGAATGAATTGGTTGGCTGTGTCAGTGGCCTTCTCGAAAAGATGGTAGAATTAAAGGAAATCTAAACAGCATTTAAATGGGCTTATCAAAAAGCTTATCTAAGGACAGTTACTCTGTCACTCTAACTCCATATTAAAAGTACAGGAGTACCAGAGATGAGATTCCCGTAGCAGCTCAGACAGCATAATGGAGTGTGCAAAGCGAGTGCAGAAGAGGAAGAAGTGAGCTATTTTCTGCATATATGAGCCTATTGCAGCGTTAGATGCAGTAAAACGACTCGCACTCCAGAGAAAGATCACAGTTGGCAGTGAGGAGCACAATCAATTCCCATACTTTGCTTTCACAAATCTGAAGAAGCTTAAATAAGTAGGACTTTGTGTAGAAAGATCTATCACAACCAGACATCACTGTAGTCAATTATGCGTGTGAGTAATATACCACTGAACTGCACCACAAAGAAGGCACATAAAATTGGCACATCCGGAATTCAGCTGCAGTCACTTTCAATTACACCTGCAGTGAGGTAGGCGAAATCAGCAGGGCATCACTTGCCGTATTAAAAGTGCGGAGAAGAATTTGGCACTAAGACAGCCGCACCACGCTCGTGTGCCAGCGACAGGCGGTGTGCGGTGGACGTTCTACTGGGCCAGTTACTCGACTTGGGTTACAGATTAGACCTCCCAGCGTAACAGACAATTCTGTCTGCTGCCAGTCAGGTTCTACAGCTGTCAGACATGTAGGGTACTGAGATGTTGCAGTGGGTGGCTCAATCAAACATCGGAAAACATCTCGTGACTGTCAACATAAGAGTGCAAAATTAAGATAAGAGTGTGAATGTGGGAAAGATTGTGGTCATGACAGATACTGTAGAGTTGTGCTAATTGTGTAATGCACCATGATGCTGTACAAAGTCGAATAAGTATCACTTCTAAAACAAAAGAGTGAAACTGTGAAGGTATCCATGAAATAATTCACCAGCAGACATGACTGTACACAATACCAGAGCGCTGCAAACAATACCAGACCCATTCTTGTCTTTCCAGCTTCATTTAAAGGTAGAGCTGTTGTGCTGTGTAACAGAACATGATGCAGTAAAGATAAAATACATAAAAGCAACAGAAGAGTAATTCATGTTTAACAGGTACGCACAAGCTGGTATTTCTCTCAATCCCAAACATTTATTAAGATAATGTAGCAATATGTAATTCACTTCTGCTTGTCCTAGACTTGCTAGTCATATTCCTGAGAGAACTGCCTTTCAGTCAGAATTTTTTGTTAAGTTGAATGAACCTGAGGAAGGGGAAGAAAGTAGTACTAGTCACACAAATTTCACTGGAAGAGTTCTGCGAAGTTTGAAAGTAGGAGTTGAGGTACTGGCACAAGTAAAGCTGTGAGGAGGGGTCAAGTGTCCTGCTTTGGTAGCAGAGTTGGTGAGCACTTGCTCATAAAAATGAAAGATCCCAAATTTGAGTCTCTGGCACACAGTTTTATTGACCCTTCAGTCACTCTCTACAGTGTTCAACTGAGAGTTTAATGAAGCTAGTGCATTGGGGTGTTCACTACTTTGCTTGACAGTTAACAAAAATTATCATTGGAGGAAAGAAGTAAAAGCAAGGTGTATATCATTTGCAAAAGAAACCAGAAGCAAAGCCAACCAACTGTGCTCTTTTTAAATGTGTATTGCAAAAAGAACATAAAATTTCACAGCCGGCTGCTGTGGCAGAGTGGTTCTAGGCAGTTTCAGTCCGGAACTGCGTGACCGCTACAGTTGCAGGTTCGAATCCTGCCTCGGGCACGGATGTGTTTGATGTCGTTAAGTTAGTTAAGTTTAAGTAGTTGTAAGTTCTAAGGGACTGGTGACCTCGGATGTTAAGTCCCATAGTGCTCAGTGCTGTTAAAATTTCACAGCACATTATCAACATTAGTGAAGCCCCAACCATGAAAATCTTGTGTAGCATCCTTGCCAGAAGTATTTTTTAATATTCTTGTAATTTTGCAGAAAGCTATTGAGGACGATGTCATACCATATAAAATATAAAGTACGTCTTTGGAGAGTATTGAAAAAAAAAAGCTGTGTTCTTCACTATATTCAATAAGAAGACCTGTGATGCAGTTCTCTGTGCTGATTTGTTCTGTGAAAGCCTATTCAACTGTGTGTAACTTCCCCAGCTTACAGCCATTTGAATGTGACTTCTGTAGTAGAGCCGAGCGTCAGTCTCCCTCTAAAATTTTTATCCCCGTCCTTTCTGCATTAGGTATCTGAGTCAGACTATGCCACAAATTTCATTCTGTGGTTAGATGGAGTAGCTCTTCAGTCATCAGTCAAATTGCCAATTTGATCTTCAGCATACAGTAGCAGCACATTACGGAGTTTTGTATCATTGTTTTCTGAACTGCTTTTGTCCTCATTTAACTTCTGTAGCAGGATACAATGAAGAAAAGTTCTTTCAGGAAGAACTATCATTCAAACTTAAATTATACAATAAATTCCTCACGTTCAGAAGTGCTTCTCTTGATACGGTCAGTCTGCATCTACCTAACAGTCATCAGTAAGAGCAAAACTCTTCTTCTACCTAGTGTCATATTTTGCAATCTAATTCCCTCAGTATGGCCAAATTTAATTACACTATTTTATGTTACTATCTATTCAACTACTCTTAAAAATTTTCCCCCGTCCCTGGCAGAGTTAAGGGGTCATCAGAAATCTGAATTTTTTTCATCTCCCTTAAACTTGCTTCACTTTCCATATTTCTCCTCTTTTCTATACAGTTTACTCAATAACAGATTAACACGAGGTTGAGGTTACAATATTGCATTCTTGTTCCCTGCCCTCTTTGGTTTATGTACAAATTGAATGTAATTCCTGCCATCTTCAGAATTTAAAGGATTGTATTCCAGTCAACATCGTTAATATTCTCCAAACCCACAGATGCTAAGAAAGTAGGTTTGCCTCTTTAACTTATCTTTAAGATAAGTCATAGCATTGTTTCACATATTTGTACATTTCTCCAGAACTCAAACTGATCTTCCATGAGGTAAACATCTTCCACTTTTCCATTCGTCAATAAGTAACATATTTTGCAAATGGATATTAAACTGATAGTTTAATACTTAACACCTGCCTTCTTTGGAAAAGGAACTACTACATTTTTGTTGAATTTAATGGTATTTCATGTGTCTTACCAGGTGGAATACTCTGGTGATGGCTGGCTGTTGCCAAGATAACAATGTTGAGGGTGTTTCATCAACTCAGAGATGCGTTTACACTTCCACATATACTCAGGTATTCTGCAAGCCACAACACAGTGCATGGCAGAGGATACCCAGTACAACTAACAGTTATTTCATTTCCTATTCCATTCACAAATACAGCAAGGGAAAAACTGTCTATATGCTTCCACGAATCCTAATTTCTAGTATCTTGTGTCAATGGCCCTTTGCTGAAATGTGTATTTGTCTGCAGCAGTCACTGTCACCTTCACATGCCAATTCACTAATTTTCTCAAGAGTTTCTTGAAAAGTAGGGAAGTATTGTCTAAAGTTGCTTTTCGTTCAAATCTACTGGCTACACCCAGCAGCCTCCCTCAGAACTGCTTTGATGTCTTCCACTAAATCAACTTGTTACATATCCCAAACAGTAATGTCCTATATGTTATCTGCTTTACAGATGAACACACATTCCTAAGATTCTCCCAATAAATAAGTAGACCATTAGCCAGCCTTACCACAAGCCCCACATGCATGTTAAATTTTGTATTGCTTTGCAGCATTATGCCCAGATATTTAAATAATGTAAATGTGTCAAGCAAGACACTGCATCCAAACATTATGGGTTTCTTTTTCGTACCCATCTGCTTTGACTTAAATTTTTCTGCATATAGAGCTAGCTGTCATTCATCACACAAACTGAAAATTTTGTCTTATCTTACTTCATCCTATATTCACTCGACATACACTTTCCCATACATCATCAGCAAACAACCATAGGTTGCTGCCCACTTTGTCTGCCAGATCATTTATATATACCAAAAATAGTAGTGGCTATAATACACCTCTCTGGTGCACATAACATCTTCATGTTCTGTAAAATTCTTCTTGCAATATCATATCTCCCATCTTATTTTCATTTACTTGTTATCTCTCACAAGTGGTTGGTCAACCGTATGACAACAGGTTGGTGGAGGCTGGAGCAACAGAGTAACAAACTTAATTTACTGTTCTAAAGTTTGACGTAAGTTAAAGAGTGTTTCTTTTATAAGCCATATTATTTTCACTCTATATCTGACATTGTTAACAAAGAAAAAAGTTGATCTGCCTGTGATTCAGAATGATAAGAAGATAGTTTTCATGTAAATTTGAGCTAGTCTTGTAGAAAAGAGCCCTGGTCTCCATTGGCATTCTTCTTCCCTCTACATTTTGTATTCCATATTCAATGGTTCCAGTCAAAGCTTACCAAAATGTTACAGACATGAAGACAGCACAGTAGAATGTTTAAACATCATTAGTAAAGTGTTCAATAAAACTGAATGCAGTAGTAGTAACAAATTTTCGTCATTGTGTAATGGTTTTTTTTAGGACTTTAAACCTCTTGCGTACCAAATGAGATTTGGGTACACAATCCATAGGAAATACATTGTTTAGTCACAAACAGACAGGAGAATTGAAATAAGTCATACTTTGCCAGGTGCTGGTGCTGGGAGCAGGTGTTGCAGAATGGGTGCCGTCCAGTAACGGCGAGGTTCCCGACGGGGCTGTCCCTGTGGGACATACGACGGATGGTGAGACCCTCTATGTAGCCAGGGTCCAGCATGATGGCACAACAACACCAGGAAAGGTGAGGTTTCACCACTGTCAGAGAACTGAGAAATGGTGCAATCCAGTTCTCCCCTGATCAGGTGTCTGAAGTAATGTCTGTTTATTTTTCAGGTTCACCAGTCGCATTCAGTCTGCTACATTCCTTATGGAGGAAGAGAGATTGCTTATAGTCATTATGAGGTTCTCGTCATCTAGGCCTGTCCATGTTGACAGATAACTTGCAGGAGAAAGATTTCTCAGGTACAAGATTTTCTGTTTTAAGAAAACTCAATTTGCCAGTGTGTGTGTAGTTAATGACATTGAGAGCACGGACAGAAGTAAATTATCCTTAACACTTGGAAAAGCGATCTTGAATCGTGGCATTGTTATTTATTTTTTGTATACTTTGAATTTTAATAATACAGTATTGTTAAACACTAAACCTTTCTAATAAATACTACCTTACAGCAGGCTGTGTTCATGATTGCATGTGAATCTTTGTTTTATAAAGATTGTCATTGATTATGTAAAATTGTATAATGTTAAATAAAGACAAAAATGGCCTAAGGAAGTTTCCTATCCTTCAGTTTATTAAACAATTGTGTGTCACTTTGTGTCCTGAAGTGAGGTGTTAAACATAACGGAATTTATGTTCTAACTGAAGTTTTTCTGGAATTGAAATATTAACATTTTAACTGCATTTCAGAAAAATGTTAGTTTCCATAGTTATCACACTAGTGCAAATAGGATGACTTTCAAACATTCAAACAAGTGAGTGTTACCTATCAGTACATTAACCAGAATATTTATACAAAAATCATCAGATGCTTGTCTACTTCTTTTTAAAGCTGTTCAGTTAGACTGCTTACAGTCAATATTTTTAAAACTTTACAAAAGTAACTGTCTTAATTAGTTCTGCCTGTAGTCTTTCAGTGGGAAGCAAATGGGTAGTACTGAGACTAAATGAATTCATTTGTACCTATTTTGACTCTGGAATCAATTCTCTGGCTCATATTGTGAAGTAAATACTAGATTCTTTAAGAGTCTTTTGTTCCTGGATTTCAGTTACACTCAGAATATTTGTTAAAATAAATAAATGTTAAATGGCCATTGGTTCAAATTTCATTCTCATCACCTTTATGAAAATAAAATTACTTGACAGTAAGACTTACCTAAGTCAGAAACTACAGTAAAGATTCTTCAGTGTGATCTGCTTAGCACAAACCCATTACATAGTATGCCAAAACTTATCAATTAAAGGATGCTCTTATATTGCTGGACTATTCTATAATCTTTTGTGAAGTAACCCCTGTTAAGGTTTGTATTAACCTTGAAATACTTGATTGTGCGATTGCCAGTGAAAGCAAACTTCAAATGAAGTTTAGCACTGTTTTCGTACTTCAGTTTGCAACTGCCAATTGCTTTAACTTCAGGATTACTTAACACAAATTAAGTTCCTACACATTCATTGTTAATCCCTGACATGATGCCAGTATTACAATGTAAAAGACCATTATCAAATATCTTTCCCAAGACATTTTATAAAATTTTTGAATGTACTGGGTTACTTTCATCACACTCTTTATAAAATTTATTTTGATCCTATCATTTATGAAAGATGTGTTAAAGAACTTAGACAGTCTAATACCGACCTTAGGAAAGTGTTATCACTGGCCTGGAACTAAAGTTACATGTTAAGAGGCCTTATATGGAAAGTGCATATTCATCAGAAAATAACAAGTCACATTCACATGAGAACTTGAAAAACCTGAGGCTATCAATGAAAATGAGGTAATATACACCATTTTAGTTTATGTAGATTACTCTTAATGTTCATGTTTGCCAAAAGTTAGATTAAGTCTAGTTAGGTCCTGGCCAGCTGATGTTTATCTTAAAATCCACAGTCACACCTGGAAGGAGAGGGGTATATTTAGGGTGTTCTTTTTTTGCCGTGGTTTGTATAGTTACCACAGAAAAAGTGTGTAGCAACTGCTTTTATAAAATTTGCTTTCCTTAGTATGGAAACAGTAAGAAGGAAATGACTTGACAGAGCTGTCACTTGCTGCTACATTGTTGCCAAATCTGCTGCTGGCTGCTACTTATAGGTTACATGGTGGGTCATTTCGCAAATGCTGTTAATGTGTACTGTTGAGCAATGTGCCAAGCAGTGTCATGGAAGGTATTACAAAAATGGGAGATACTATGTGTTGACACTGATTGTAACTGCAATGACTTAACTGTGATAGACAACAGGTATCGTAGTCCTGAATTTACACTCATGTTGTAACCTAATCACAACCTCGTGATGCACAATGTTGCCTAGAAAATGATCACCAATTTGCAGCAGAACTAAAATCACAGTTGCTTTGTTCATGGTGTTTCAGGCTACACAGGATGCACTTTGTTGCAAATTATAGGTGACAAAACAGCTTCCAAACGAAACAAGGATAACAAAAGTAAGAGCAAATACAGTCAATGTAATGACAATGGCATGACAAGCATTGGAAGTAAGTTACATTTGAATGAATTAACTAAATGAAATGATCAAAATCTTCTGCTTAGACTTTGAAAAGTAAAAGCTGTCACTGCAGTAAAGTTCAAACCTTCAAGCTGCCACACACCAGAAAATGTTAACCACTACATTTTGCCATTACACTACAAAAGGCTGTTGTATTTATGGCTTGCCCAGTCATAACAAGTGGCAGCCTTAAAAAATGTCTTCACAGTGTCATGCATAGCTTACCTAATGTAAGCCACTGTCTGTGGTTATAACAAGTTCATAAATGATGCTGGATCACATCTTGCATAGAAGGCTCCAGTAGTGTTTTCGTTAGGGCTGTGTATGAAATGTGTATTTCATTAGCATACACTCACCTGTGATGAACTACAAAATAAAAGGATTCAAAGACAAAGCCGGACAAAGAATTGAAAGTGAACTGTTTCGGCAGTCTAGCACTGTGGAACGGTTCAGGCATGATATCGAGTGCTCTGTTCGAAGGAAACCAGCCACATTGTGCGAAGTGTCAACTAATGTATAATTTTAATCAGATTATACTACAGGGCATCATACATGAACAGTAAATTATCAGTGAGAGCACATTTGTGCTATTTGTACTACAGCATCTATATTCTGAATGAGTATCGGAAGGCAATTTCCGAAAACAGTGAAGGTTCAGTTGCTGGCAGGTGACCTTCAGTAGAACTAGAGATATGGAAATTTCATTAGCTTTCTCAGCAGCTAGGATTTTGGAATGCTTGAAATACATCACTTCTGTCTCTGTGCTGTTCATTTTTGGAACACTACCTACGACCAGCGTAGAGACAGAAGTTATGAGACTTTCTGCAGGACCTGACCATCTTTTTGCAGGACTGGGCTCAAGCACGTACAGTGCAAGCTGTTACTGATTTGTTTGATGGGGCTGCTAAGTGCTATACCACCTACTGCACTCCCCTGACTTAAGCCCTTGTAAGTTCAACTCGATTTCTAAACTGAAGGAAACACTCCACGGCATTCGTTTAGAACTGCTGCAAATTCGTCGGGTTATAGACTGCGCCACTCGAACTGTCAACACAAGTGGCACTAAGAGTATCCTACGACTGCCCACATCGCTGCCAACTGGTTATACTCAATGCTGGCGACTACTTTGAAGGCCAGTAAAACTTCGAAACACGTATCTATTTTGTACGAGCTGTACATAAATAGTTGCCACTATTAAAGTCCCTACCCTCGTATGTGTCTCCAAACAGCGACAGGCTGTCTGCGATATATATGTGCCGGCTTCGATTCCTGGCTTGGTCGGAGATTTTTCTTCGTTCGAGGACTGGGTGTGTGTGTTTTTCAGGTCATTTCACCTCATCTTATTCACAAAGACGCGCAACGTGACGAACTAACGCCGGGTTTTTATAAAGATTTGCACCAAGCGGCCGATCACACTCAGACTGGACCTCCCGGCCAGTAACGCCGTACCATCATTTCATGTTTGCATCGCGGCATTGGCTGTGCAGAGACGTGCATTTTCAGGGAACAAACACACATCCCTCGTTAACATTTCCTTTCTTTTGTTCTCTATTGTGTTCTTTAGTTTTTTTAGGGTTTCACAGCACCATGCAGCAACAGTTGATCCCCATGAGGCAAAAAATTCGATGGAGTCAATCTGCTTGTTCTCAAGAAACAGGTCATGGTTTTTCGGGCCGAAACAAACGTTTTGTTCTTTTATCTCAGGGGCGTAGTGGGCCACCGACGTCGAATGTCTGGTCACAATAGAATCAAGTAATTGTTCACCTTTCAGTTTTAAAACCTCGAGAAATTTCCATGAAGAGGCGTGTCTTTGTTGATCAGTGAGCAGTTTTGGTATCAATATCACTCAGTTTTCGAAAGTCAAGTATTTTAGTAATGATTTCACGCAAAAGAGGTC
Source organism: Schistocerca americana (assembly GCF_021461395.2). Taxonomy (NCBI): domain Eukaryota; kingdom Metazoa; phylum Arthropoda; class Insecta; order Orthoptera; family Acrididae; genus Schistocerca; species Schistocerca americana. The sequence continues at coordinate 25,182,516 of NC_060122.1, read as the reverse complement.
TGGAGATTTGTGGAAACATTGTGTACACCTCGTCCAAAATCAGTGGACCGTCACCACCATTCGTTCCTTCGATCTTGTCCGGCTTCTAATCAGTCACTACTGAGGGACGCTCTCTCCGTTTCTCGTCATGAACATTCGTTCTGCCCGCTCGAAAGTCACGACAACACTTGTACACGTTAGCACCATCCAAATAACAGCTCTGATTTCGCTCTCTTCACACGTTCTGTGTGGAGAGTAACCAATTACGCTCCTTACCTCGCAGCTGACGGCATTCGGGAAGAGACACCAACTTCATAACGGCTCTGTAACAAGATCTTCACTAATGATAAGATCTGCTACAGTTGTCAAATCTCGTATTTCCTACAACGAAGCAGGTCTTACCAGTGATGAATACCAACAGTCGTGGATGCCCCGTTAAGAGAAACTTGTTTCCAGCCGACTGGGACAGAGAAGCATGCGTCCTACTGCCAACACCTTGTCGTTGAACGCAGTGCTGCAAACTTTGTACGCTAGATTAGTATCTTTCTTATGGAGAAATGTTTTGCAACTTTCCATGAATTGTGTTGCAATCTTACAGTGCAGAAACAGGCTGCTTCCGAGTGCGCAAAGATAATTACAGTTAGACTTGAGATGTATGTACACATCCCAGGGGATAAACGACAGAGTATGTTACAAAAGTGAGAAACAACAGATGAGAGCTAAGCAACACAAGTCGAAAGGTGTCACGAACTACAGTATTCACATTAATACTTGTGTAAAATATGTAAATTAAGAATCTAGAACAGTTTTAACCTGAATGCCTTGCAGTATGAGTGTAATAGGTGTCGTCCTGTCTTTGTTGGTATTTTCCTTTATTTTGTCCCAAATACAGACTGTAACTATTCATACGGAGTATTTTTATCCACATTTGTGTAACTTTCATCAAAAGCATCTAATCAAAGATGTCCAGGAAACCTTTCAACACTGCATGACAGGAACGTCTGAATACCAATGCCGTGACACAAGAGGACAAGGCAGTACTGGAGTAATACGAGGCTTCACTCGTAGACCTTCCACGTGGAGACACACCGGGGAAGTGAGTCAGAGGTGCGTGCTGTGGACAGCGGTGTGGCGTGAGCGGGATGTCGTGACGTCACACCGCTGCAAGGACAGCGGCCGCCGGCAGCTCGGGTCGCCACCTCGTGGCTGCGTGCACGGCGCACGAGGTCAAGTGCGCGCCGGACTTCTTACGTGACACCCCTTCTACCGTGCAGCACCACTATCAGATGTTAAATGCTGTTCGAACAGGGTGAACGTAATTTTTCTGATAGTCTGGTAGCCACATGTATATAGCAGTATGATTCAGAGACAAAAACCACGAGCATGGAATGGAAGCAAGTCGATTCGTCCCTCCACCGCTCCCCCAAAAGGCAAAAGTGCGAGAGTCAGCTGGGAAGATCACACTTTCATCTTTTGGGGCTGTCGTAGAGTCACCCTCACCTTGGGAAGGGTCAAACCATCACTGATAGATGCTACAGCAACCTTTTGGACAAGATCTGACTAAAAAAAAGCTACGGTGTCTTCCCCAGTGACTTTCCTCTACCGTCTGGTACTGCACCCGGCTCGTTCATTCCAAGTTGCAGCTGACAACACGAGGCCGTTTGGATTTGACAGCTTGCAGTCTCCGTCTTGTTCTCCCACTTGATTTTTTTTTTTCCTCGCTTCCAGAACTGAAGAAACCGTTGTATGGTCACCAATTTCACAACACCGATGACATCATTAATGAAATGGAAGAGTAATTTAAGGCAAAAATCTGTTGACTTGCACAATCAAAATCTCTGCAAGGTCAAGAAACGCTGGGAAAATGTATAGGAAGAGCTGAGATTAACTGGACCTGTTTTCTTCTTCGCATCAAATGTTACTTCAAGAATTTTTTAAAATATTGAACCTGAAGGGAAACACATACAAAAACTACAAGCATTTTCTTTTTTACAGAACTGAATCAGAACTTTGACCCCACCTTTGGGTCATTTAACCCCAATGGCTTTGTTAACAGGCCTCTCGGTTAAATAAATGAATTACAGGACTATAAAAGTTTGAAAGTTTGAAAATTTATTGCAATAACGCTAGTAACATTGTTAAACGAACCTTTGTGAATATAGTAATGGAAAAAAATCGTGGAAATAGCAAAACTAGCACACAATGAACTTGGTGACATCAGTCTAGAACAGAGGATCCCAAACTTTCGTTTGTCACGCCCCCCTTCTGCCGAAAAGAAAACTTCCGTGCCCCCCCCCCCCCCCCCCTAAAAAATATAGAGATTTTGATTAATTATCAAGAAATTATTGAAGAAATTTGTGATGGTGACGTCATGTAACATGGTGGGTTGTTAATGTATCGAGACGCAGTTATTACGTCATCAGTCTAGTCTAGTGATTATAAGCCACTCCTAAAGTAAAGAAAGTCCTTGGTAAACAAGGAAAAATATTTGCGACCTTTGCAGATTAGTGGATGGAGGCCAGTATTTTAAGTTAAGTGTAGCTTATTACTTTCACTCATTATAAAAAATAGTCACTCAGTCACGGTGTTTACGAACTGCACTGATTTGTACGCCTGTAGCACTCCCCATTGTCATTGCGCATAGGTTGGCATTTATGTCAACGACGACAGTTACCGAACGGCGACAAAGGCCCAGTTCCCAGAACCAGACAGAAAATAAAAAATAAGTTTTACGAAATAATTTTGCACACTACGCAGAACTTTAAAAAATATGAATAAAACAGCTTCCTTACCTTCATTACATTCCCTTTCTGCACACCATTTCTTCACAAGTATAAGATTTTAGGACTACTCTTCGCCTGCCATATCTAGGATAAACTTTCGCTGTGTCTTCATCCAGAAGACATACTATTATTAGTTGTAATAACATACCACACCTAACATCAGAATCCATAAGGATCACATGCAGTATTTATATTTAAATCAGATTCAGTATGTTTATTTTATATTGTTTCTTCGAAATAGTTTTTTATAATTTTACAGTATTACCTACACGTAAGGATAATTAGGAGAAAAATAACAAGTCCTCTTATAATGTGACGTATTTATTATAAAAATATTATTTCCACACACATATGGCAAGAAACAAACAAATAAATCAATGTGAAGGATGAGCTTGCATATTTTTTACAAGATTTTGTATTCTTGGCTGAACAGTAGAAACTGCGCAACGTAAATCATTGGCAATACTAAGTTTGTTTCTAAGCTTATTTTTTATCGCCACTACCGCTGAAAATGCTCTTTCGCACAAATAAGTGCTTGAAAATGGTAAAACAGTTTCAGTGCTTGTTCTGCTGTGCTGGGAGATATTTCACCCAAAATAAAGGCTTATCCATCTTCTCAAAGTCATACTTCGCTGCAGAATCATTTTTAATTTCTAAGACTTCCTCTTGTAGTCTGTCTGGCAACACATCCACATCAACGTGAAATGGATCTGTCGCTAACCTATACTAAATTTTATCATCACAACTGTTAGGGAAGTATCGTTCGAATTCATCAATGAGGTGCTGCAAATGGTTCGATATTTTACTCTTAGTATCAGTATCCTTAAAATCGTTTTGAAATCGGGCTTCTTCCAGGATTCCAAACAATCAGGGAAAGCAGGAATAATTGCAGGCTAAAATTTTACGTTTCCATAGCTGCAACTTATCAGTAAACGCTTTGATGGCATCCCGATGAAAAATTATGTTTGACTCTCCACCTTGTAATTTCAAATTCAATGTGTTTAAAGATTCGAAAATATCTGACAGATAAGCCAATGCAACATGAACACCGGGCTTTCTAAATTCCACATACAATTCAGTTTGTTTGTTATTTTCCAAAAACTGCATCACTTCGTCTCGAAGTTCAAATAATCTTCCTAGCATATTTCCTTTGAGAGCCAGCGTACTTCTGTATGAAATAAAAGTGTTTTATACTCTGCTCCCAAGTCTTCACATAGAGCCGTAAATAACCTGGAATTTAACGCACTCTTTTTAATATGATTCACGATTTTGATGCACAATTTCAAGACATCATTGTGTTCCTTTGGAAGTGTCTTAGCTGCCAATACTTGACGGTGTATTACGCAGTGGATAGCAGTAACACTAGGGATTTTTGTCTGACCATCTGCACGAATCCTGAGCGACACTCAAGCATTGATGGGGCGCCAGTTTCTGCCATGATAATTCATTTTTACAAAAGAATTCAGAGACGGCTGCCATTATATGAATTGCTTTTGAAGTTGTCTTTGTAGAAAACAGCAACTCTTCTGAAATTGCTTCATTTTCTATATTGGGAACGAAAGCTAGCAGTTGGCAACAATTCGCAACATCGGTACTCTCGTCTAACTGTATTGCGAAAAACTGCGATTGTTTGACGGCCGTAACTAATTGATTTTGTATGTCTTCGGCCATATCATATATCCGACGTTTCACAGTATTGTCAGGAAGCGGTATTTGTGAAAGTTTTTGTTTACTTTCTGACCCAAGAACAATATCAGCAGCTTTCAACAAACAGGGTTTGACTAGTGTCTCTCCGATAATATGACTTTTCTTGGTCCTTGAAATAAGTAGCGATAACTCGTACGAGGCTTCCAGTACCTTTTCTGATGTCTGAGGGAAGGATCCAGCAGCGTCCAACTTCATACGTTTCAAATTATCATATTTTGCACCAAAAAATTCCTTCGGCTTCTCTTTCAATGCACCATGCTTTGCCCACAAATGGCGTTCCAGACGAGGTCTCATGGAATCATTGCTCAATACCTCATAGCAAATAACACATTGCGGCTGGTGAACACCATTTTTTGGTATAGAAGCAAAACCGTATTTGATATAATCGTCATTATATTAACGTTTTTTTTCACGACACTCATTGTCAACCAAAAAGAAAACAAGAAGTTCGCACTAACACTGATTTTACTGAGGCACAACTGTGAAAGTTTCAACGCTATTTCAGCAAAATCCAATACATCAGATGTGTCAACAACTGCAAGCAACCAACTGAAATAAAGGAAAGCTACTGTCCTCTGTCGGCACCTTAGATGGCTGCCTGTGAGGAGTGGGGCGAAGAACGGGGAAGCCCAGCCGCAGCGCAGGTAGTCAGTGGACTGTCTGTCTGCGAGCTGGTGGCCGAGCAGGGCTCTTGCTGGGAGAAACGGGCTTTTCCCGGACTAGGGTGGAACAGCCCACAGGCACCCTAAGAATTTGCTACCTGTTCTGCGGTGCTGTTCTGAGCAATGCAGCCTGGGGTTTTATGCGAAAATCGTTTTCGTGCCCCTATCTTTCGTTACTTATGAACGAAACGTTATAAGTTTTGAGATAACATCAATGAATTGGTTGTCAAATTTCACAGTAATTAAGTAAGATCATGGATACACGTCATACATCGCTGGAAACTGTGCACAGTGCCAAGCAGTTATCTCTGTACTCGTAGCAAAAGAAGCCATTGTCGCAGCAAAGAACGTACACTAATTTCAAACGAAATTATGTCGTATTTCAAAAAGGCAGAAGAAAAATAACTGTTTTGTCAGATAAGTAATCCGAATGAAAGAGCTGTAGTACTGACTGTTCAAACAAAAAAATAGCCTCACTAATGGACTTCATTGTCTACCTAGCTGTGTTATGTTTCATTGTTAGCAATCACGACAATGTTTCCAGAACGGCGTGAAGTGCTCTACTCAGAACGGACACTCGTACTATAGTTTCGCATTCACGTCGTGCACATTTTTCTGGTGACAAAGGGCATAACCCTGGCGTCCAAATTACGAACCCGCCAGTTCATTTGAAGCGTATACTAAAGTCACCGTAATCGCATCACATGGGGATCCGCGGGTTGACAGGGTAATAAAACTGCATTTTTGCAGTTACGCGGTATAAGTGATTATTACTCTGATGAACATAGCCTACTAGGGCTAAAAGTTATAACAAGATTACGTTCAGTTCATGTGTACAAATGTACGGAATAGTTAATACCTGACACGTCTGTTTTCCAACAGTCAGAAGTACGTTGATTACAAATCTGATATATTAGGAAAAAAGATGGTTCAAATGGCTCTGAGCACTATGGGACTTAACATCTATGGCCCCCCTGCGGGACCGGGGATTAGAATAGGCCCGAGGTATTCCTGCCTGTCGTAAGAGGCGACTAAAAGGAGTCCATCCCCCTCACGGGGATAGTTAGCGCCTGCATCCGGAGACGGACGGTTCCACGACCTATCATCGTGGTTTTTTTGGTTTTTCACTTCTCGTTTCTTCCTTCCTTTTGTTGGTTCCTTTCTTTGCTCTTCTCCACCTCACTGTCTTCCTTACTCTTTCCCTTGACTTCTCCTTGCCTTCTCATTGCCTTTTTCTCCTTGCCTTCTCATTGCCTTTTTCTCCTTGCCTTCTCATTGCCTTTTTCTCCTTGCCTTCTCATTGCCTTCTTCTCCTTGCCTTCTCATTCTTCTCCTTGCCTTCTTCTCCTTGCTTTCTCATTGCCTTCTTCTCCTTGCCTTCTCATTGCCTTCTTCTCCTTGCTTTCTCATTGCCTTCTTCTCCTTGCCTTCTCTGGTCTCCGCCTCGGCGTTTGAGACAGTCTGTCATCTTTCTCCCTCTCTCTCATCTTTTTCCTCTTCTTCCTTCCTCCCTGTGCGTGCCTGAAGGCCGACCCACGCGTTCGCACGCGTAGCCGGTGACGGGGTAACGCGTAAGTCCCCGCCCTGGGTAGACATGTAAGGCACGCGCGTACCCCCTGGTAAAGGCCAGGCCCGGGGAGGGGTGATTGCCTGAGCTGATACCTTCTGACCATGCCGATTGGTCCCTCCGTCTGTTTCTCGGGAGGTGTGACCTGAGGTGTAAACATTCACCTAAAGCGGGAGTGCCCTCTGAGAGGGTCCCCACAAGGAAGGAGCGCGCCATCGGAGACGCTGGCAATCATGGGGGATTCCTCCGCAATGGATTCTACTCCATCTCTTTCGACTTCGACCCAAAAACGGAAACGTGACCAGCCAACAGTGACAAAAGTACTACCGCCTGCCCCACATTTCCTCGTAGTTTCTCGATCTGAGGACGGAAAGGATTTTTCCTCTGTCAACCCTTTCGTTATTCAGAAGGGCGTAGATGCCATAGCCGGATCTGTCAAATCTTGTACCAGGTTGCGTAACGGCACCTTATTACTAGAAACTGAGAGTGCCTTTCAGGCACAAAAACTGCTTCGGGCCACCCTCCTGTACACGTTCCCTGTCCGGGTGGAGGCCCACCAAACTTTGAATTCGTCTCGAGGTGTAGTCTATACTAGCTCCCTCGACGGATTGACTGACGAGGAGCTTCAATCATTCCTCGCTGAGCAGGGCGTGACGGCTGTCCATAGGGTCATGAAAAAGGTCAACAATGACCTTGTACCGACCCGGACAATTTTCTTGACCTTCGATAGTGTTAAGCTGCCATCGCGCATCAAGGCGGGCTACGAGGTTATTTCTGTTCGCCCCTATGTCCCGACACCTACGCGCTGCTACCAGTGTCAGCGTTTCAATCACACTCGACAGTCTTGTTCCAATGCGGCTAAATGTTTCACTTCAAGAAGGACCATCCCGTGCAGACTTCCTCCGTACCTCGACCTCCCAGCCTTCGACCGGTACTTCCACTACACGTCCTTCCAAAAAGGCGCATAGGAAGCACAGTTCTCCTTCTCCGCCACGGCGCATTTCTTCTCCTGCGCCACCCAGCGGTTGCCGCCCCAGGCCGTCATCCGTTTCGCCTGGCCGCACCGCTGGTAGCCGTACATCTGGCCGTTCACTGGCGGAGGCTGGCGGAGGAAGCTCCCCCTCCCGGCCATCCTCCCGAGATGGCCGATGACCCTATAGACCCTATGGACGATGACTGTCCGCCTACTGATAGCGGCGGCAGTGCTCGCTCGAAGCCAGGCCCTAAGCGGCCTTCGAGGTGACCACTTCTCTCATCTTCCTTTTCTTACGATGGCACTTATTCACTGGAATATTCGCAGCATTCGCTCCAACCGAGAGGACTTGAAGTTGCTGCTCCGCTTGCACCGTCCGCTCGTCGTAGCCCTCCAGGAAACGAAGCTACGCCCATGCGATCAAATTGCCTAAGCACACTACACCTCTGTGCGTTTTGACCTACCCACTGTGGTAGGTATCCCAGCTCATGGAGGGGTTATGTTGCTGGTCCGGGATGATATTTACTACGATCCCATCACGTTGCACACCGGCCTGCAGGCAGTTGCCATCCGCATTACTCTCCCCACTTTTACGTTTTCCTTTTGTACCGTTTACACTCCATCGTCATCTGCCGTTACCAGGGCAGACGTGATGCAACTTATTGCTCAGCTACCTGCACCATTTTTGTTAACTGGAGACTTCAATGCCCACCATCCCCTTTGGGGCTCTCCAGCATCCTGCCCGAGGGGCTCCTTGTTAGCAGACCTTTTCAACCAGCTCGATCTTGTCTGCCTCAATACTGGCGCCCCTACTTTTCTTTCGGACACATCTCACACCTATTCCCATTTAGACCTCTCTATATGTACTCCCCAACTTGCACGCCGGTTTGAGTGGTATGCACTTTCTGATACATATTCGAGCGACCACTTCCCGTGTGTTATCCATCTGGATCAAACCTTTACAAGCTGCGATCGTCAGGTCGCACACCTCACGGAAGTCATTCTCGCTGCTGCTGAATATTCCATCCCTCACCCTCCTTCTCCACGTCGCGTACCGGTCCCCTGGTGGACCGCAGCATGTAGAGACGCTTTACGTGCTCGTCGACGTGCTTTACGCACGTTTAAACGCCACCCTACAGTGGCGAATTGTATCAGTTATAAACGATTACGTGCTCAGTGTCGTCGTATTATCAAAGAAAGCAAGAAAGCCAGCTGGGCTGCTTTCACAAGCACCTTCAACAGTTTTACTCCTTCTTCTGTTGTCTGGGGTAGCCTGCGCCGGCTATCTGGCACTAAGGTCCACTCACCAGTTTCTGGCTTGAAGGTCGCGAATGACGTCCTTGTGGCCCCTGAGGCTGTCTCCAATGCCTTCGGCCGCTTTTTCGCAGAGGTTTCGAGCTCCGCTCATTACCACCCTGCCTTCCTCCCCCGCAAACAGGCAGAGGAGGCTAGGCCACCTAACTTCCGCTCCTCGAATTGTGAAAGTTATAATGCCCCATTCACCATGCGGGAACTCGAAAACGCACTTGGCCGATCACGGTCCTCTGCTCCAGGGCCAGATTCTATTCATATTCAGATGCTGAAGAACCTTTCTCCTGCGGGTAAAGGTTTTCTTCTTCGTACATACAATCGCATCTGGATTGAGGGTCATGTTCCCGCATGCTGGCGCGAGTCTATTGTTGTCCCGATTCCTAAGCCGGGGAAGGACAAGCACTTGCCTTCCAGTTATCGACCTATCTCGCTTACCAGCTGTGTCTGTAAAGTGATGGAGCGCATGGTTAACTCTCGATTGGTTTGGCTGCTCGAGTCTCGACGCCTACTTACCAATGTACAATGTGGATTTCTTAGGCGCCGCTCTGCTGTTGACCATCTGGTTACCTTGTCGACCTTCATTATGAATAACTTCTTGCGGAAGCGCCCGACCGCGGCTGTGTTCTTTGATTTGGAGAAGGCTTACGACACCTGTTGGAAGGCGGGCATTCTCCGCACCATGCATACATGGGGCCTTCGCGGTCGCCTCCCTCTTTTTATTCGTTCCTTTTTAATGGATCGACAGTTCAGGGTACGTGTGGGTTCTGTCCTGTCCGACACCTTTCGCCAGGAGAATGGGGTGCCACAGGGCTCAGTTTTGAGCGTCGCTCTCTTCGCCATCGCGATCAATCCAATAATGGATTGCCTCCCAGCTGATGTATCAGGCTCCCTTTTCGTGGACGATTTTACCATCTATTGCAGCGCGCAGTGTACACGTGTCCTGGAGCGCTGTCTTCAGCGTTCTCTTGACCGTCTTTACTCCTGGAGTGTCGCCAATGGCTTCCGTTTTTCTGCCGAGAAGACGGTCTGTATTAACTTCTGGCGCTACAGAGAGTTTCTCCCACCGTCCTTACGACTCGGTCCCGTTGCTCTCCCAATCGTGGAGACAACCAAATTTTTAGGCCTTACATTTGACAGGAAACTTAGCTGGTCTCCACATGTGTCATATTTGGCCGCCCGTTGTACCCGTTCTTTAAATGTCCTCCGTGTTCTCAGTGGTCTGTCGTGGGGAGCGGATCGAACCGTCCTACTTCGTCTATATCGGTCGATCGTCCGCTCCAAGCTGGATTATGGGAGCTTCGTATACTCCTCTGCACGGCCATCCATCTTACGCCGCCTCAACTCCATACAACATCGGGGTTTACGACTGGCGATCGGAGCATTTTATACCAGTCCTGTAGAGAGTCTTCATGCTGACGCTGGCGAATTGCCACTCACCTACCGGCGCGATATACTGCTTTGTCGGTATGCCTGTCGGCTACTGTCAATGCCCGACCATCCGTCTTATCGTTCCTTTTTTGACGACTCTCTTGACCGTCAATACGGGTTGTATGTCTCTGCCCTGCTACCCCCTGGCGTTCGCTTTCGTCGCCTCCTTCAACACCTTAATTTTTCACTCCCTGCAACCTTTCGAGTGGGCGAGAGCCGCACGCCACCTTGGCTCCAGGCTCAGGTCCGCGTTCACCTTGACCTCAGCTCGCTCCCAAAAGAGGTCACCCCCGGTTCGGTCTGCCACTCCCGTTTTTTGGAACTTCGTTCGAAGTTCATCGACATGACTTTCATTTATACAGATGGCTCTAAGACCAATGACGGGGTCGGGTGTTCCTTTATTGTCGAGGCACAAAGTTTCAAATACCGGCTCCATGGCCATTGTTCGGTCTTCACAGCTGAGCTCTTTGCCCTCTACCAGGCTGTTCTTTACATCTGCCGCCACCGACATTCTGCTTATGTCATCTGCTCAGATTCCCTGAGCGCCATCCAGAGCCTCAGTGATCCGTACCCGGTTCACCCTTTCGTCCACCGGATCCAACGCTCTCTTCAGCAGCTGGTGGACGTCGGTTCTCCAGTTAGCTTTATGTGGGTTCCTGGCCATGTCGGTATCCCCGGGAACGAAGCTGCAGATGCCGCGGCCAAGGCTGCGGTCCTCCAGCCTCGGACAGCTTCTTGTTGCGTCCCTTCGTCCGATTTTAGCAGGGTGATTTGTCGGCGCATCTTATCTCTGTGGCATGCCGATTGGGCTGCACTTACCGACAACAAGCTTCGGGCCTTAAAACCTCTTCCCGTGGCTTGGACGTCCTCCTCACGCCCTTCTCGGCGGGAGGAGGTCGTTTTAGCCCGGTTAAGAATTGGACACTGCCGGTTCAGCCATCGCCATCTGCTGACGGCTGCGCCGGCGCCGTTCTGCCCATGTGGGCACTTGCTGACGGTTAGACACATTTTAATGTCCTGTCCAGATCTTAACACACTGCGCCTCGATCTTAACCTGCCAAATACTTTCGATGCCATTTTAGCGGATGACCCACGAGCAGCTGCTCGTGTTCTTCGTTTTATCAATTTGACAAACCTCGCTAAGGACATTTGATGATGCTGTTTTTTAATCCTATGCCTGTCAGTCTGTCTTTTATCGTGTTTTCCCTTTTAGTTGTTGTGGTCAACTTGTGCCTCGCGGTGCATTCTTAGAGTAGTCAGGGCGCTAATTACCATTGAAGTTGTGCGCCCTAAAACCACAAAAAAAAAAAAAAAAAAAATATCTATGGTCATCAGTCCCCTAGAACTTAGAACTACTTAAACCTAACTAACCTAAGGACAGCACACAACACCCAGCCATCACGAGGCAGAGAAAATTCCTCACCCCGCCGGGAATCGAACCCGGGCGTGGGAAGCGAGAACGCTACCGCACGACCACGAGCTGCGGGCTGATATATTAGAATTAACGCATATCGCCTTCGTAATTTTGAGTGTTTCTGTGTGTGACATTCTAAACGTAACATTCCAAACGCGATCTTCAAAAGCTGTATGATCTAGGATAGGTTATTGAGATAGGATTGCGGGAAGTGGGACGCCGACGATTGCATTTAGCACCATAATCTATCATTAATACCTGCACATTAATTTTTATTAAAATATCAATATTAAAAAGAAATATTAGGTGTATACCGCTAACTCAACCCGCGCCCGCCTTGCAACATCATCACGCCCCCCCCCCCCCCCCCCACCCAGGGGGGCGCGCCCACCACTTTGGGCCTCTAGAACCAGATCATGTTTTCATTTCAAGCCTCAGTGCCATGTATTGAAGTAATTTGACAATTATTTCACTTGAAGCACCCAAGAAATCATCTCCTGTAGCTTCAAATTCCGTGGTAGAAACAACTCTCTTAAAACACAGCCATCATCGAACATTTTAATGGCCTGAACAACACAATAGCGACCAATCGTGGCAGTTTTCCCTTCTTCACTGTTTCGAAATTTTCAGCACCACTTGCGTACAAATCGAGTCATTATTAGAGGAATCAATATTCTGGACGTGATCAGGCTCTTCAGATCTGCTGCTGCCCTCTCCCACTATTTGGAGTTTGACAGAAGGCTTACTTTGTTGAACGTACGCTCTTTTGGCAGCTGCTTTTTTTGATCAACTGTCTTTTACAAGTAACTCTAACTATTGTTTAACTCGTGTACTAGTAAGGACAGTTTATTTCCTTTCTTTCTCCCTGTTGTCGTTTTCCTTGCACCAGTGTCAGAGTATGTTGAAATTTGCGCAGGACGTGCAGGCTGTCTGATGCTCAAGATTTTCCACATTGTGATCTGCAGTTTTGCTCGCATTTTACGCCAGTGAGTCATGTGTTATTTGTTGCTGAATTGGTAGAAGTGTGTCCTGTGCATATGATGACAAAACAGTCTCGGTCGGTTAATAAGTTTGAATTGAAAGATTCAATATCACTGACACTAAAGCATTTCAAGATGCTGCAGACAGTAAAAACCAAAGGCTGTGCTACCACTACAAGGCTGCAGTGTCTTATATGGCAACTCGAGGCCCACCTGACTCCAAACCTTAATGGTCCAAGTAACCTCACTTTCACTTCATCAGAAATCTTTAAAATAGGGCAAGAATGGTTCCCGTGCAGAGCTTATATTTCATGGAGTATCATAAAGCAATAAACACTGAGTTTAACTCAATTTTAGGAGAATGTGTTAAATAATAGAAAAAAAATTATTCTTGGCTAGCTAACATACAGTAGTCATATAAGATCAAATAGTACATGCAAACAAAGGTCACAACTTTCTGGTACGAAAAAAATTCTTCTTCTTCTTGAATTGTTAATTAATATGATGGTTCGATTAGCCCTAGGTATCTGTTAATCCCATCATTCTTTTCGTGTGTGTTTCCCATGTTTAGTGAACCGAAGAAAATGAGTTATAACATGAAAACAAAGCGTTTCCACACCCATGTTCATATAACATAATTTCTTCCTCTATATATAAGGAATGTGTCCTGCAATTTGTGCCGTACATTTTTGTTACACCCTGTGTATTCCTTCCCCCTTTCAATTTTCCACTCTGCGCCTACTACTGGGTTGACATCTATGCCCCTCATATTCATAGAACCACTAGTCTATACATGTATGTTTCCCATAATTATGCATGCTCCTAGTCTTGACTTTTTCATCCAGCCTTTCAGGCTTTGTCCTGTTAATTTTGTTTATTAGTCGTCTGTAATCAGTTTTACCCGCTACATTTTCAGCACTTTAAATGAAGTATGCTTTCACTACCCAAAGCACAGGTTACAGATGGGAAAGTCCGTAATTTCCTGTGAACAGAAGGTTACTAATTTTAAATTATAGCTTCAAAATATAAAAGGAGACCGTTATATGCTAAGTAAAAGTGCAAATTACTCTGTGAAGGAACCTTGGTATATTTTTATACATGGACAGACATTTTCTGAAGTTTGCTTCTACAACAGGTAGCTACATATTTTAAATTATAATTTCAGATAATGGCGTAAAGAACTTAAAACAGGCAAAATGTTAATTAATCTGATACAGAATATTTGAAATCGACATGTAGTTGGGTTGTCATGAGACTAAGTGTGACACGAACCCTCCCCCCGTCCTCACGGGTTGGCTGAAATCTGGGTTATACGTCGTAGTGAGAGGTCGACTTGTAGCACGGTCTAATGTTTGCGTCCGCCCCTTACATACCTGTACTTCGCCATATTTAACGCACTTTTCGTCGGAAAAACTAAAACTGGAAAGTAATTTCACAAAACGTATTAAGATAATGGGCAAGCCTCCAACTGTATTGATGCACATTATGTAAATGTATCGTATATCAACAACAAAAATTGCAAGGGGAGTCCACTACGTAACTTTGCAAAATTTGGTTCTGTGTTTAAGCGGAGTAAACTAATTCATCAGAAAGACAAGGTAGTATGTTGACTATTATTTTAATAAACTCACGGTCAACTAAAATCTTCACTGCATATTCGTCTGCCTCGGTGGCTCATATAGAAATATACATGCTATGGAGGTTGGTGGTCTCCTTTTTCAGTGAAACATAGTTTTTGTTTTGAATGTGTAATGAATGGTACTTAAAACCGTAATAACGCTCGTCTCTGAAAACCTTTGTTATCTATCGAAAATTTTCTGTAGAGAAAGGTTGTACTAAAACACACGAAGATGAATCCCAAACTCAGTTTCACAGACTTTATGTTTTAGTCGTAAACGCTCTTCTGTTGACCGTCTTGGGTTACAGTATTTAAATGAAAGCTACTGACACTATCAGGAGACGATGTATACAATGTATCCGTACGCTGTACTCACAGCTAATATGGTTTCTGCGTGTAACTGCTAAATGTTAACATTTTCAATTTCGCAATTTCCTGTACCAAGTCCCTTTCTTTCCACTTCCGAAAACACGGCATAGTGTTGTTCAGTTTGCCTCACCCTGGCCCGGGCGTTGCGTATATATGGTGTTCTATTTCTTCAGCCTGCCAAAGCTACCCATTAATTTTTATTGTATTTCGTTGTCCTGATTCAGTCAATCGTTGCCTAAAGCTCCGTTTGAAACTCCGAAGAACCCCTGCTTCCCGTCTGAATTTCCAACTTTTGGTAATTTTTTCAGTTCTGACATGCGGTTCATAACCAATAAATTATGGTCGGTGGAATTTTTTTACAGTTTAAAATCTGGTTTCGTAATTGCTGTCTTATCATTGTCCTCTAATGCACACTGCAACAACTGCAGTTGTGGGCTACTTGTCCTTTTCCGTCTCATGTGTGTACATTGTTCTAATTTTAAGGTTATCTGAAAGTCACTATCTGTCGTGTAAAGTAAATTGGGTTGTTTGTCATTGCAAATCTTTGTTTGGGACGTTTAAATAAGTTGATATGTCGTATTTTTTTCCGTGTTCTGTGTACTGTCTGTTAGCAGTGTGCTGCAGAGCAACTGTAGGCTATATCTGCGTCACGTTTGCTACTTCTTAACTCAACACAGTTCGCTTTCATGTCGTTAGTACCGCCGTAGTATCCTTACCTCCTACTGGAGACGACACTGTCTTAGTATCTGTTTTACGATTGCTAATTTGTAGCTGCGAGAGGCACCTCTGTTAGCTATGGTTACCAACGCCCAGAACCTGCTGCGCTTATTCGCTCGACATCAAAGGTACTTTTGTTTTATCCCCATTATTTTTGTCTGACGACGCAGTTCAAGACGTGGAGCAACACAACAGTCCAACGTCGCTTCACCTGCAACAATTACTCACTGCAGGAGAAAAGGATCGTACGAACGAACGTGTGTCCAGAAATGCATCGTTCCTACGGTAGATGGCGCTGATGAACAAAAGTTCCTCTGACCTCGTGCAGCGTGTTCCTCGTGTACTGCCGAAACCCAGTTCTCATGGTTCAGAGTTCTCACTCCGAAGTCTTCTCAATTCAATTTGTGTAGCTGTAGGTGAACGCCATCTCTGTATGTCATTCTGTGGATGACTCTCTGTCGGTAGAGGCTAGCCACTATTTGGAGTACGTTGCTCTGTGCCAATTTCAGACTTTATCTCTTTGTGCTATTTTCTAAATCATTTATTTGTGTTGCGATTTCTACCACCAAACATTCTTAATTATGAAGAGATCTGGTGATCTTGGCCATGAAGGGCAACAAAACGAGACGTAGAATATCGGCGACGTGAAGCTCCAGCTCTCAGCTGTTACACGAGTACGCGTAGAACAGAGCGGCAAGTTAAGTGTTTTTCTATGTTTTCCTCTTAGTATATTTATTAAATTACGTTCGTGATTTTCGGTTTAAGAGGTTTAACCTCGAGTTTCTGAAAGTGTAATTTCATTGTCTGTATCGCAATAGTCGCTCATTAACGCTGAAACACGTATGTAACGCAGCAGCGATGGCGAGGCATTGTAGCATCTGTGACCAGAGAGTATGCGCTTGACCGCGCGAGTGTTGCGAGCGGTTCTCAGTCAGTAGTAGTCTTTGCGAGTTAGTTGTCGCTATGCAGAGTAGCAGTCAGTCTGTCGTTGCGAGTCTGTCAGTTCAGTCGTTGCGAGTCTGTAGCTCTGTCTAGTTGAGAGCAGTACTCAGTCTGTAGTCGTCATGCAGAGCGGTCGGTCAGTAGTAGCAGCCCAATGCGGTTGTGTGATGTAGGCGGTCGGCAACAATGGTCAAGATGAGGAATAAGGTATACTGTTAATTAATATAATCATTAGATAATGGAAAATTTTATTTATTGTAATGATTCTCCAACAAGTCTCCCAATAATAATTTTTTATTTCAAAAGCATTTTTTCAAAAATTTAATTTTTTATTGAACTCAAGATTTCGTTGCACTTCCCATTTCATTCCACTTCTTTTGAAGAAAAACTCCACTAAAATCACAAAAAAAGAGAATATTATTATTTGCAATGCAGTTCCTCCAAGCGGTGCGCAACAACAAGAGCAGATATGTGACATCCATTTATTCTGAGGTAAGACTTTAATTCTGATTGTTTTACACAGGGCCAAAGACCGATATTTCGGTTTAATTGAATTTTCTTGTCACTGAATGGACTTTAATTTTTTGAAGGATTTATATTTGAGTCAGATTGCGAATTTCACATTTTTTGTTGCCATTGTCAGTACATTTCATTGTGGGCAGGTTACGCATAGAGCCATGTCCATCAGCATTTCTAATTAGTATCGTTATTTTCTTTTAAAATTTTTGTGGGGAGGTTACACTTGGCCCCCATTTCTATTAAGTATTGCTATATTTTCTTATATAAAAAATTGCGGTGGGGAGGTTACACTTGGCGACACCCAGTCCAGGATCGTATTTCGTTGAGAGTCTTTTGAGCGACAGTCAGATATCTGCTCTTATTTGCTTAAGTATAATTAGGATTTGGCGCTACGCTTTTATTAATCTTGTGACTTTCTCTCTACAGGTCAACGGCAATTTGTTGCTTTGTTGTATTTGTGTGTTGCTTTTGCATTGTGCTCATTTGTTTTGTGAAAAATTTTGACTATTGTAAAAATGCCGCGAAAGACTGTGAATAGTGTATCGCGAAGTATTGTGAATGAAATTACCGACTTAAACAACGTGACCGATAGTAATTGTGATACGCAACGTAATGATGACAATCCTGCGTTCACTAACAATCAGTGCATTCCAACCACTAATGATGACTTTCACCTTAATGATGAACAAACGAACTCAATTGTCTCGTCTGTTAACTTGACGACAATTGATGACGCAGAATGCTCTATGGTAATGAGCGCTGCCGAGTTTAACACACCCGATTTAGAAAATCCAAGTAATGTACAGACAAATTTTTCGAGTGAAAATGATCAGTGTAGTGAGAGTATGACGGATCCATTTAACTCCGAAATAATGTCTGACAGTGTACATCCGACTGATAATCCTTTTTGTAAGTTGCAAAATGACCAAATGGTCACACAAAGCGCGACAACTGCAGGTACACCATTAAACAGTACTGAGAATGCAACAGCTACTTTTGGGTGGGATCAAGTTATGGCATTTTTACGACAAATGGCTGAAAAACAGGATAATGATTCCAAACACTTAAATGAGAAACTTGACAATAATGACGAAAATCTCAAACAACTTAGGGAAGATAACAAACAACAGAATGAAAACCTCAAGCAACTTAGTGAACAGGTCAGACAACAAAATGAAAAATTTGACGACAATTCGAGGCAGCTTAGTGAACAAATTAAAGCTGTTGCCGCGCAGTGTCATGACACTAAGGAACAGTTGCGCGCGGAAATTGAGGCGTGTTCACAAAAAAATAGCGAAGAAATTAAATCTGTTGCGCAAGAATTAAGAGAAATGCAAACAGTCGCAACAGAAACACTCAGAGACGAAATTAGCGGAGTCGCTAAACAATGCTCTGAAAAAGCTGCTCAATTACGGGACGAGTTTAAAGCAATGACGGTAGAACTTTCGCGCACTATGGACGCAAAGATAGACGCGAAATTCGAACAGCAGAACACTCAGATTAACGAGCGCTTTAGTCAGCACATACAGAACAGTAATACGCGTTTCCGCAGATTTATTCAAGATCAAAACAAAGTAAAACGACAAGTCATGGAAACAATCACTGCACAGAGACAAGAGGACAAACGTAAAATATTCGCGAAAGCGAAGACGTATGTAGACAATAATATTACTACAGTGTCCGACAAAATTAATACCATAGAACAATTGAACGCGGAATTACGGGATGAAATTTCTGATCTTAAAGCAAAAACGGATACACACACAGTAAATATTCAAACAGTGACAGATAGATTCGAACAACTAGATCTAACACAGGATTGCGATGTCATCAAAGCTGATGTTAAAAAACTGAGCGAAACTACGCGCAAGTTGCAAAAACAGATTAATGCGTCTGATTCTAAAACCGATGATCAGGTTAAAATACTGACTGAAAAATGTGATGAATTGGCCAGTCGTATTGATGTTATCGAAAATACTAATGACAATAAATCAGACGATACTGCACCGGTTTCTTTTATCCAAACACCTGAATTTCAAAATTTACAGCTGACAATTAATGAAATCGATTCATCTAACAACACGTTACGTCGGAAGTTATCAAATTTACAACAAGAAGTAACAGAGATGAAAAATATGTCAGTTAATAACATACCACAACAGACGCCACTTTATGAACATGTGTCAGACTCAAGCAGCGTGTACAATGTGAGCAATTTACAGAGACTACGAGACGTAAAATCCGAAAAATCACGCGACTTAAAATCTGAAAAGCTATGTAACTTGAAATCCGAAATGACACAGACGAACAGGTTCACACACAAACCCGAACGTGTTTTCAAACTCAATGACGAGAACGTAGATTACGAGCAATTTTTATCCGACAGAAAATGTAAGGAATTTAATAATGGCAGAACACAGATACACGATTTGCACTGTATACGACAATTTATTTTTGTACTTTCACCGCTATTATCTGTAATGGAGATACTAGCTTTGAACCTGAAGCGACAAATTGCTATTGTATTTTCATCAGCATTGCCTGTAATGAGGAAACTAGAATTAACATGGATACAACTATTTGCTTTTGAATTTTTACCGCTATTGCGTGCAACGCAAAAGCTAAAATTTATTTGCAGTGCGTAATCGACCTCAGGGGATTCATTACGCTTTAATGAATATGTGCCGTAGCGAGCATAGGGCCCCGAGCTGTAGTAGTGCTGTTTCATCTTTAGTTTTCTGCACTGCTGCCTTCTCTTCTACTATCCTTTATATCTATCCAAACTGCTCTTTAACTATTGCTCTTTGTAGTATTAAGAAACATGTAATGAATATCCGATGTGACAAACTTTTACCGAATGTGACAATTTTCAGTAGGCACTCCCGTAATGACAACTACCGCCGTAATTTTAATTACAGATAAAATCGTAATCATCAGTATGTGTAAAAGTAAAATTAACAGCAAACGCATTTTTTGGTAACAATAGATGTTTTTCACCACAATAGCATGAAAGTCAGCCGCTTAGCATACCTAACCAACAATGCAGTCTACAAGGTCAACCAAACTTTAATGTTTCGCCGCGTGCATGTATAGTCTCAGCTCCAACAAATAGTAACGCATGGCAGCAAAGAAATAACTACGTACAGACAACACTCTATTTCAATTCCTATCGCAATACACCGTATAGGAATGATTATTAGGACAGACGTAAAAAGAATGATGAGCACAATTTTCAGCGTACATTTAATAACAGTCGATCTTATGAGCAGCAACAACATCAGCAACAACAAATAATCATGAATGGAACAGACAATAGGTGTCATCCATAGCGTAACACGTCAGTAAGAAATAACAGAACAGTTCATATAGTGGATATGCCACAGCATCCTCCCGTAAATAACAGGACGAACGATAGAATTTAACCAGATACAGCACAGATTGCATACTACAGTAACGCAAACATTACTTTTGACACGCAGAATTTTGTTCACGAGAATGTTATTTGAAACATGCTTTATTGAATGCTCTACTTTTATCGCACCCAGATCTCACCAGAAATTTTTCCATTGCCACTGACAGCTCTAACACCGCTTTAGGTGTACATATTTTTCAGGAAATTGAAGAAGATGGTTCTACAGTAATTAAAAACATCGCATTTGCAAGTCGCATTTTGTCACCTGCTGAACGAAATTATTCCGTCACAGAACTTGAAACATTATGTGTTGTATGGGCTTTCACGAGATTTAGGCACTTTCTTTACGGCAGACATACCACCGTCTACACAGACCATAGAGCGATACAATTTTTACTTTCAGCTAAATTCACTCACGACAGGTTAAGCAGATGGAAACTATATTTACAGGAATTTAATTTTACAATAGTTCACATTTCCGGTACGCAAAATGTTATAGCAGACGCACTATCGCGTTCTCTCAGTAACAATCAGCAAGACGTAGCAACCAACTTCTGCAAAGCAAATTTCAGTGTCATGTACATTCAGCAGGTTGCATTTGAAAATTTTATTTCATCGTCATTACAGGACATAGCACAAGAACAAAATAAGGACAATGTGTGGAAAGAAATTAAACACCTTTGGCAAGATAGGAAAAATGTTACGATTAGGAACCACTACACTGTACGCAATGACATTCTGTTTCGCCGCTCTCATCCTGACAGCAACATTTGGTTATTATGCATTCCTGACGAACTGGTTAACAAACTAATTTGGTACACTCATTTAAGTTACGCACATTACGGAGCACGAAAATGTTTTCTTATACTGAGACAGAACTGTTATTTTACCAACATGGAAAAACGTATACGACGAGTTTTAGCGTCTTGTAAAATTTGCCAGAAAGCTAAATCAGACACCACTTCACATATTCCTCCTTTATATCCCATTATACCTGTGAAATTAAGACACATGGCCGCAGTAGATATTTTTGGTCCGATTCCGAGAACTAACAGAGGTTTTTGCTACATTTTTGTCGCTGTTGAGCTCACTTCAAAATTTGTTACTTTCACTCCGTTACGCAAAGCTACTGCTAAAACTGTTTCGAAAGCATTTGTAAAACATTTTCTATTTCATGTAGGGCATGTAATGAAAGTAATTTCTGATAATGGATCTCAATTTCGTAGTAGTGTATGGACACGCATGTTACGAGCTAGAAACATTTCTCCGATCTATATATCCAAGTACCACGCTTCTTCGAACCCTTGTGAAAGATTAATGAAGGAAATTGGTAAGCTGTGCAGAATATACTGCCACAAAAGACATATTGATTGGGATACACACATACTCTCATTCCAAGATGTAATTAATTCCATTCCAAATGAATCCACTATGCTATCTCCGACTGTTATACTGAAAAACGTTGAACCACCGAACAAAATTAAAGAATTAATAGAATTCCCCAAAAATCGTCGCCTACGACACCACGAAATAATTGACATTGCGCTGAACAACATCAAACGTGCCGCAGAGCGCCGGAGAAGACAGCAAAAACAGGTTTGTACACGCCGCGACTTTCACGTTGGACAGAAGATATTAGTACGTACACACTATTTATCCAGCAAATTAAAAGGTAAGTGCAGTAAATTTGAACTTCTATACGCAGGTCCGTATCGGATTCGCAGCATCCCTCACCCCAATGTTGTACACGTCGAAACTTTGAGAACCAGAAAATCGAAAGGCAATCACCATATCTCAAACATTAAACCGTTTATTGAGTGAAACCACTGTATGATTCAACACACTATGATGCCATTTACTAATGCAATTAATTCACCTGACTACTTATTGATGATTATCGTATTTTTTTTCTTGGCAAGTGCCCGGCAAGGTAAGGTTAGCAGGTCGCTTTTCTTGTCGTTACACATCAGACCGTGCACATTTTCCATTTTTTTGTGTATATGACTGTACTCCAGTTTTGTTTGTATGCACTATGAAATAGTTAAGATATAACACACACCAGTCGACTTTGACATTTTTTTTTTGCCTTATGACATCTCAACATCGTGACTGTTTCACATTTTTTTGCTACTGCATTGTATTATTCTGTGTACATTTTTTCGCATCCGAACACTGTCAATGTCTTGGACATATTACGTTTTCTGTCATGTTATGCTGTATGGTTAATTGTGTCACCATAAACCAGTCATTATTTAGTGGGTATAGGATTTAAATGCAAGACATTAATCTTTGTTCATCAATTTCAGAAAGGAATGATGATTCTAAGAAATAAATTTAACATAAATGGGAATTTCACCTACGGAATAAACGAAAGGAGATGCAATAACTTTATGAGGAAGAGTAAAGGGATCAGGATTAACAAGCATTAACAAGACTATACTATACTCATCACAGAATAGCAGTCTTAACTAATTTTTCTTTCAGAATACAAGGTGATTGATGCAGGCTGTCAGAGAGAACTACACATCTTATTTTTAGTGATGAAATATGCTAGAGATAAGGAATAGTTAGGTAATGAGTAATGAAGTGATTTTTTGCAGATGATAGTGAATACTGATGAATAATGATGAAGGAAATGGTATTATGAATAATGAAGTTTTTCTCTACAGGTGATGATAATGGTGAAGTTATGATGATATGGATAATGAAGTTTTTTTTCTTTATGCCACGTAGTTATTTAAGTATTTGTTGCGGTTTGCTTTGACAGCAGGTGTTACATTGCATAGTAGGATGACGGAAAGTTTTGGAAAGGACAGCTATGGAACACATTTTATACACATTTCACTACTTGTTAATTCGAAGTTCACTACTTTTCAGCATAGTGTGCGTTTCTTCTTTCAGGTCAATAATCCGTTTTTGTATTTTTTCCAGGAGAAGTTTTTCATGACACTTACTAAACCTGTTACTTATTATACCTGTTCTAGTACTTGCATTTTTATATTTTTTACCCATTTGTGTTTATCATTTATAAATGTGATCACATGTACTGCCTTGTTACATAATCTTGCTACAGCTGACTCATGACGAATGACGTTACCTATCCTCATTTGCAGCAATAGGTCAAAAGCAAAAAGTATTATGCCTCAGCAATTAATTATCGATCCCAACGCAATGCATTGCTACCAAAAAAAAAAATGTATTACCAGTCCCACATAATGTCACTAGTTTATGATAATTCTGAATAATACTGATCAACTCTGAATAGCATGTCACTCGAGTAATGACCTCTTAATGAGACTATATTCAAAATAATGCTTTGTCACTAGCTAATAACTGCCACTGTTTATTGTAATGCCTGTGATTACTAATGATTTGACTGTAATTAACTGATTTTTAATAATGACTTTGTAATGATCTGAATAATACTGAATGATGAACTATGTTTTATTCTATTCAATACTTGATGGCCACTGAGTGCCAATAATTAATGTCAATCAACGAAATTGTTATTAATTATGCCATTAATTAACTCTTGTTTTCAATGTTCATACTTTGTAATTGGAAATAAATGTGACTGTTTCATAATGCTTTGTAATTAGGAAAAGACTAATGATTCTTAATAGATTGGAATGACACATAATTAATTAACTATGGTACTGTTTAATAATGCTTTGTAATTAATTAAGGGTAATAATTCTTAGTATATTGAAATGACAAATGATTAATTAATTAAC
The DNA here is from genome assembly GCF_021461395.2 of Schistocerca americana. Classification (NCBI taxonomy): domain Eukaryota; kingdom Metazoa; phylum Arthropoda; class Insecta; order Orthoptera; family Acrididae; genus Schistocerca; species Schistocerca americana. Next base: position 25,158,401 of record NC_060122.1, on the reverse strand, counting down.
TGTAATTAGACAAATGATTAATTAACGACAAATGATTAATTAACTGTAATTATACAAATGATTAATTAACTGTAATTAGACAAATGATTAATTAAAGACAAATGATTAATTAACTGTAATTAGGAGAAGGTTAATGATTCTTGATTATACTCTGTAACTGAAAAGAATGCGATTATTTCATAATGCTTTGTAACCAGGAAAAGAAGGCTACTGATTCTGTGTAAAACAATTAATGAACATTTTTCTGTAATACTACATACTTGGTACAGAAATGTTCAATAACTGGGCTATGAATGCCACGAACTATCAATGAAGACTGTAATTGTCAATATTATGTGACTTGATGTCCTTCACCTCATAAGCTGACTACCCTGAATTACTGCAATGTCCATTTGTCCTGTTTATCCCAGTGATCATGGAGCACTATATTTGGTTTTGCACTAATTCTACGTTGGTGTGCCTTGTAAGAGTGTGGTGTTGACACGACATGCTGTCCACCACCATGAGCGATGAAGACATTATTATGGTCCCACTGTTTGGTGTACCTAATGTACTGCCAAAATGAAAGCATGGAACATTACTACGACAGTTCAGTGTCTTGGCTACACTGATAAATTCTGATGGGAAAAGAACTTCAAGTTGTGTCACTTGGTGTTGTACTACTGTGGAAAGATATGGACTTTCAGAGCAGCTGTGTGCAATCTAAAGTGCTACAACCATGATGCAATCCTTCCCTTTCCTATCCTGATTCTTGTCACATAAAGAAAAAATTTTTTTTTGGTAACATCATTTACGTTCATAGGTTATACATTTTTCGATTCGCTAAACTCCAGTGTGAGTACACTTATGTCACTGGTCGACATGATGTTTGCCATTATGTTTATTTGTTGTGAAAATACTAAAGACATTTTTCAGTGCATGTGCACTTTGGACATGAATTTTTTTTTTTGCCATTATGTTTATTTGTTGTGAAAATGCTAAAGACATTTTTCAGTGCATGTACACTTGTCAACATAATATTTTTTGCCAGTCTGTTTATTTGTTCTGAATATGCTAAAGAATTTTTTCAGTGCCTGTGCACTTTGTTATCTGTCAAATAATTTGTATATACTTTTCTGATTTGCTACTATGTTTTGTACTCACATTTTGTCTTTGATATATTTTGTACTTAGTGCGTGTGCACAACATTTACTTTATGTACTACATCTAATTATTCTTGCCAGTCTGTTTATTTGTTCTGCATATGCTAAAGAATTTTTTCAGTGCCTGTGCACTTTATCTGTCAAAAAGTTTGTATATACTTTTTTCTGATTTGCTACTATGTTTTGTACTCACATTTTGTCTTTGTCTGATATATTTTGTACTTAGTGCGTGTGCACAACATTTACTTTATGTGCTACATCTAATTATTCTTGCCAGTCTGTTTATTTGTTCTGCATATGCTAAAGAATTTTTTCAGTGCCTGTGCACTTTATCTGTCAAAAAGTTTGTATATACTTTTTTCTGATTTGCTACTATGTTTAGTATTCACATTTTGTCCTTGTCTGATATATTTTGTACTTAGTGCGTGTGCACAACATTTAAATATTCTGTAAGTTGTAGGATTTTGTTAATTAAAGAAAGATTTTGCCGCGCTTGGCAAGTCCAAATGACTCACCATCGCTGCCAAATTTTTGCCCCCCGAGTGGAGGGTTATGAAACACGTATGTAACGCAGCAGCGATGGCGAGGCATTGTAGCATCTGTGACCAGAGAGTATGCGCTTGACCGCGCGAGTGTTGCGAGCGGTTCTCAGTCAGTAGTAGTCTTTGCGAGTTAGTTGTCGCTATGCAGAGTAGCAGTCAGTCTGTCGTTGCGAGTCTGTCAGTTCAGTCGTTGCGAGTCTGTAGCTCTGTCTAGTTGAGAGCAGTACTCAGTCTGTAGTCGTCATGCAGAGCGGTCGGTCAGTAGTAGCAGCCCAATGCGGTTGTGTGATGTAGGCGGTCGGCAACAATGGTCAAGATGAGGAATAAGGTATACTGTTAATTAATATAATCATTAGATAATGGAAAATTTTATTTATTGTAATGATTCTCCAACAAGTCTCCCAATAATAATTTTTTATTTCAAAAGCATTTTTTCAAAAATTTAATTTTTTATTGAACTCAAGATTTCGTTGCACTTCCCATTTCATTCCACTTCTTTTGAAGAAAAACTCCACTAAAATCACAAAAAAAGAGAATATTATTATTTGCAATGCAGTTCCTCCAAGCGGTGCGCAACAACAAGAGCAGATATGTGACATCCATTTATTCTGAGGTAAGACTTTAATTCTGATTGTTTTACACAGGGCCAAAGACCGATATTTCGGTTTAATTGAATTTTCTTGTCACTGAATGGACTTTAATTTTTTGAAGGATTTATATTTGAGTCAGATTGCGAATTTCACATTTTTTGTTGCCATTGTCAGTACATTTCATTGTGGGCAGGTTACGCATAGAGCCATGTCCATCAGCATTTCTAATTAGTATCGTTATTTTCTTTTAAAATTTTTGTGGGGAGGTTACACTTGGCCCCCATTTCTATTAAGTATTGCTATATTTTCTTATATAAAAAATTGCGGTGGGGAGGTTACAACGCATCAGCATCCACTGGTGATACATCAGAAAGAGAGCAAGTTTCCTGTGTAGAATTCTGTCTGTTTTTGTCGTTTGCTTCTTCAGTTAGTCTTGTTAGGATGGCCAGGATGTGTGCACGCTGTGTGTCACCTTCAGGTTGCCGCCTCGGAGTACAGCGGTGGCGGAGAATCTGGCGCGTCGCGAGGGCACATTCGATGCCGCCTGTTTAGCCCCAGGGCTCTGCTTCCGAGGCACCTCCTAGTGCACCCGAGGGTCCGAGCAGGCACTAGTTACTGGGAGCCCCTTAGGCAGATAGCGTCCAGGGCTGGTAAGAAAGCCAATGTGCGCTCGGTATGTCTGCCGGGGGGCCTCATCCGAGACGTGGACACAGTCTTGCCGGTGGCTGTGGAGTGCGCAGGGTGCAGGCGTCTGCAGGTTGTGGTTCACGTCGGCACCAACGACGCCTGTCGCACGGGTTCAGAGGCGATTCTCATTTCTTATAGGCGGCTGGTGGAGGTGGCGAGGGCTGCTGGCATTGTGTGCGGGGGGTGCAAGCAGCGCTCGCAGTTTGCTGTATCGTTCCCAGAGTTAATCTGGGTTCTTTGGTTTGGAGCCGAGTAGAGGGTCTGAACCAAAGGCTTCGTTGACTCTGTGGTGCTCTAGGGTGCAGATTGCTAGACCTGCGTTATTGTGTGGAGGTTTGTAGGACTGCCCTTGATAGGTTAGGCGTGCCCTACACAAAGGAAGCAGAATACTTGTGGAATGCACATCAGGGTTTTTTTAAGTTAGGCAGTACTATAATTGTGACTTCCATTTGTGTTTGCTAATTTGTTTAATTATTAGTGTGAATGGGAAGTATTAAATAAATGAATATTGTTAGGTCTATTAACTGCGTATATGTTAGCGTGAGAACAGTGTATTGAGAGAGCGACTCAAACTCTTGGGAAACTGTAAAGTACAAATGGCCACTTTATGGAACAGAGAAAACAAGGTATATTTCATGATAATTTTGTTATTTAAACAGGGGGTTATTTTGATATCTGTTGATTTTATAAGTGTCTTCTTTCGAGAAATTTTTCATAAAAGATATTAAGTTGCGACCGCTCAAAACTAAAAGACGCGGGATTTCCTAGTTTAATACTAATTGGATTGGTTACGATGTATGTCAGCCAATCAGAGGACAGTATTTTCCGGGTTCAGCAAATGCCTTGTGAAAGCTAAGTCCAGTTCGTATCTCAGCTGTGCTCAATTTCAGCCGTGGATATAAGGAGCTGTGAATTTACGTGAAAATTTTACGGAATAATGGTTAAAACTGGCCGTGCAATGCTGAAAAGTGGACGTAAATGTACGAAAAAAGAAAGGACACGTGAAATTCCGATTTTAATACCTAAACTGTGACATTTGAATAACCAAAATCCGCGTGGCGTGTTATACAAGGTGTGATCGCAAACAACATTCGTAGTGGTCAAATTCTGTAATGTTTTAGCGAGCATTCTGTCACCGACAATCCGTTTGTAATCCTTCTGGTAAATGCTTGATTCATTACCGTCTATTACGAGTGAGTGTGATTGCGTGTGAATCATGAAACTGTAACTTAAGATTACACAAGGACTTGGCGCTGTTTTGCATCAAACAAGTCACGATATATCGAAGTTGTCACTCTTAAACTACTTTTCAATTAGTCATTCAGTTAACCTGATACTGAAATCCTCTGTTGCACCCGTTGTATTCGTATGATGCTCTACTGGTTCCACTACAGCTTTTCCATTAGATGAACAGCATTCTTTTGTAACAGGGAAGACGTGCCGAGCGGACTTCAGAAGAAGAAATCACCGAAAGGTGAGTGGAACTGTTTTCTGTTGGACGAACGTAGAAAATGCGACATTGCAATACCTCGTCTACATTGTGTGCGATCGTAACAGAGAATTGCGGAAATAACAGAAAATTAGATTTTTATAGTGGCTAGATGTTTAACAGCAGGCAAGTTTGAGTGTGAGGTTCAACGGGTGCATGAGCAGACACTTCGTAACTTCATTTTAGAGAAACAATGAAACGAGGAATGAATGAGGATGAAGTTTCGAGAGCAATACTTTGACAGACAAACGCGGTAGAGTTTCATCCAGCGACTATATGATAGCAGAATGACAGTGGTCTCAGCGTAGGGAGAACGTCTAACATTATCCTAAGCGACTGACTTTCCTATCTAAACTGGAAAATACCGTTATGTCTGACAGAGAGATACTCAAAGTATCAACCAGTCCGAAACAGGCATGCATATCGCTAAAGAAACGTTTCTGTTTTGTAAAAGAAAATAATTTAGAGCGAATCTGTAATCGAAGGTTTCAGATATGTAAACTTAATCACGCTCAGGTGCACACACAAACTAGAACTAGATTGTCCACAACGGACATCAACGTTGGGCAATTCACTGGAAAAGGCACACGGTCGCAATGTCCCCCTCCAGCGAGGTGCAGTCACCGTAGTTTGACGGGACACACTTCCCTGGTTACGCAGGTGAAATCAGCGACCTGGTTCACGTGTCATCGCACTGGGCATTAAGCGAGAGCCTGCACGGAGAGCAGATGGGCAGCGTAATGCGGCAGTCACGGTGCGGAATTATACACTCCTGGAAATGGAAAAAAGAACACATTGACACCGGTGTGTCAGACCCACCATACTTGCTCCGGACACTGCGAGAGGGCTGTACAAGCAATGATCACACGCACGGCACAGCGGACACACCAGGAACCGCGGTGTTGGCCGTCGAATGGCGCTAGCTGCGCAGCATTTGTGCACCGCCGCCGTCAGTGTCAGCCAGGTTGACGTGGCATACGGAGCTCCATCGCAGTCTTTAACACTGGTAGCATGCCGCGACAGCGTGGACGTGAACCGTATGTGCAGTTGACGGACTTTGAGCGAGGGCGTATAGTGGGCATGCGGGAGGCCGGGTGGACGTACCGCCGAATTGCTCAACACGTGGGGCGTGAGGTCTCCACAGTACATCTATGTTGTCGCCAGTGGTCGGCGGAAGGTGCACGTGCCCGTCGACCTGGGACCGGACCGCAGCGACGCACGGATGCACGCCAAGACCGTAGGATCCTACGCAGTGCCGTAGGGGACCGCACCGCCACTTCCCAGCAAATTAGGGACACTGTTGCTCCTGGCGTATCGGCGAGGACCATTCGCAACCGTCTCCATGAAGCTGGGCTACGGTCCCGCACACCGTTAGGCCGTCTTCCGCTCACGCCCCAACATCGTGCAGCCCGCCTCCAGTGGTGTCGCGACAGGCGTGAATGGAGGGACGAATGGAGACGTGTCGTCTTCAGCGATGAGAGTCGCTTCTGCCTTGGTGCCAATGATGGTCGTATGCGTGTTTGGCGCCGTGCAGGTGAGCGCCACAATCAGGACTGCATACGACCGAGGCACACAGGGCCAACACCCAGCATCATGGTGTGGGGAGCGATCTCCTACACTGGCCGTACACCACTGGTGATCGTCGAGGGGACACTGAATAGTGCACGGTGCATCCAAACCGTCATCGAACCCATCGTTCTACCATTCCTAGACCGGCAAGGGAACTTGCTGTTCCAACAGGACAATGCACGTCCGCATGTATCCCGTGCCACCCAACGTGCTCTAGAAGGAGTAAGTCAACCACCCTGGCCAGCAAGATCTCCGGATCTGTCCCCCATTGAGCATGTTTGGGACTGGATGAAGCGTCGTCTCACGCGGTCTGCACGTTCAGCACGAACGCTGGTCCAACTGAGGCGCCAGGTGGAAATGGCATGGCAAGCCGTTCCACAGGACTACATCCAGCATCTCTACGATCGTCTCCATGGGAGAATAGCAGCCTGCATTGCTGCGAAATGTGGATATACACTGTACTAGTGCCGACATTGTGCATGCTCTGTTGCCTGTGTCTATGTGCCTGTGGTTCTGTCAGTGTGATCATGTGATGTATCTGACCCCAGGAATGTGTCAATAAAGTTTCCCCTTCCTGGGACAATGAATTCACGGTGTTCTTATTTCAATTTCCAGGAGTGTACATACTGCAGACTGCACGGCTAAGAATGGCTACTTCCGGTTACGGTATCTAGACTCCTGCAAACCACAGATAAACCTACAGACGGATAGCAGTATTCGTGTCAGCATAATAAAGGCAACAGTATTAAAATGGGGCAACCTTTCACATTCGCAGAGCTGTCAACGAAGAAATTCGAAAGAAGGGGAGATTTAAAAGAAACTAAGCACATAAAGCAATGGACAGAATCTGCACAGGATTTCCAAGTCTCGGGACAAGTGTAGGGCCACCTTTCGATGGATTATTATGGTTAGACTTCTTGGAGCAGCACCATGTACTGGATGACTACGCACTCCAACGCATTAGGATACAAAATGAGTGGATGGAGTTACACGGAGACGAGGAGGAAGCATCAGTTGCAAAGTCAGCAGTAGATGTCGATATGGGTGCCGAAGCGATGCGAGCGAACTGTGTGCTGGTGACAAGGAACGAGGAATCGGGAAATATTCAGAAGCAAGTAAGGAAATTACGATGCCACTGAGTCAGCCATTCGAGGAATCAATTACTCAGCCACGGGCTGCTGCGCACGCAAGGAGCTGAAGTTTACCAAAGAAAGGTAACTCGTGTAAGAGCGCATGTAAAGGACAGTTACTAAGACAGCCACCACGAATGCTATCGCACGAGATACATAATCAAACAGGCAGCCACCAGTGAATAACAGAGAAAATGGTTGCGAGGGAGAAATCCACGTGCACAAGGGTGTGAAAGAATCCACAAGGTGTGGAGTAGGACACTCGTAGGAAGTGACCACAGTCGGCGGCAAGAGCAAAGGAACGAAACTAAAGAGGAAATTTTGGTAGGAGCCAGAGGAGAACGGGAAAAGGTGTGGGTACCACTTTTAAATTGGAGGAGGAGCACTTCATTGCCTAGAACAACATATTCCACTTATCCGGAGATGTACTAACGTGTACCAATTTCACGAAGCATAAGGCACATACAATACCTGAGGACGAAGGTATGATTACGAACGGATTTCCCTTGCCTAGAAGGAAGCACTACAAAAGGAAGTCGACAGTACGCTATCCGGCAGAGTGATATCACCCTGTGCGAGTCCGTCGAATTTTCCGTTAATAATGTTGTTGTTGTTGTTGTGGTCTTCAGTCCTGAGACTGGTTTGATGCAGCTCCCCATGCTACTCTATCCTGTGCAAGCTTCTTCATCTCCCAGTACCTACTGCAACCTACATCCTTCTGAATCTGCCTAGTGTATTCATCTCTTGGTCTCCCTCTACGATTTTTACCCTCCACGCTGCCCTCCAATACTAAATTGGTGATCTCTTGATGCCTCAGAACATGTCCTGCCAACCGATCCCTTCTTCTGGTCAAGTTGTGCCACAAACTCCTCTTCTCCCCAATCCTATTCAATACCTCCTCATTAGTTATGTGATCTACCCATCTAATCTCCAGCATTCTTCTGTAGCACCACATTTCGAAAGCTTCTATTCTCTTCTTGTCCAAACTAGTTATCGCCCATGTTTCACTTCCATACATGGCTACACTCCATACAAATACTTTCAGAAACGACTTCCTGACATTTAAATCTATACTCGATGTTAACAAATTTCTCTTCTCCAAAAACGCTTTCCTTGCCATTGCCAGTCTACATTTTATATCGTCTCTACTTCGACCATCATCAGTTATTTTGCTCCCCAAATAGCAAAACTCCTTTACTACTTTAAGTGTCTCATTTCCTAACCTAATTCCCTCAGCCTCACCCGACTTAATTTGACTACATTCCATTATCCTCGTTTTCCTTTTGTTGATGTTAATCTTATATCCTCCTTTTGAGACACTATCTATTCCGTTCACTATCCATTCCGTTCAAGTTCTCTTCCAATTCCTTTGCTGTCTCTGACAGAATTACAATCTCATCGGCGGACCTCAAAGTTTTTATTTCCTGTCCATGGGTTTTAATACCTACTCCGAATTTTTCTTTTGTTTCCTTCACTGCTTGCTCAATATACAGATTGAATAACATCGGGGACAGTATACAACCCTGTCTCACTCCCTTCCCAACCACTGCTTCCCTTTCGTGTCGCTCGACTCTTATAACTGCCATCTGGTTTCCGTAAAAATTGTAAATAGCCTTCCGCTCCCTGTATTTTACCCCTGCCACCTTGAGAATTAATGATACTAAAAAAATTAGACAACAGTGGGCAGCAGGAGCGTGGAGTGGAAGCCGATTACAGAGATATCTCTCAAAACAGCATACCCTCTCCTACAGACAGATGAAATCTTGCATAGGCTAGGCAAAGCCAACGCTGGACCTAGTCAGAACATATTACGAAGTGCTGATGGACGAGAAGGACCAGAAGAAAACATAATTTACCACGTCCAATGAGCAATTTGAATACAACAGAATGGCATGGGGCTAAAGGTCGCTTCAGTGTTTCAAAGGTTAGTGAATACGGTGCTAACAGGATTATTGGGTACTTAGTTTTTTATATGTCTAGTAGTCGTTCTAGGAACATCACTCAAGGAGTGTTACATCCGATTCGAAGAGGTCTTCGAACTCTTAAGACAGGGCAAACTGAAACATCAAGAAGATAAGTGTGAATATTTTCGGAAGGTGGTCACCTTTTTGGGTCACGTGTTTACAGCCAAGGAACTTCAACCCGACCCAGCCAAAGTAAAAGCAATCAGATGGTATCTGCAATCTAGAACTACAACGCTATTAAAGACATACCGTCGTCTCGTCGGATATTATACACGGTTCCCGAATAACTTAATATAAGTTACTGAGCCACTGAATAACTGGAGACTCCTACAAAGGAAGATTTCCAATAATTTAAGGAGAAGCTAATAAATGCACCAACACCTGACTCGGAACGAGAGTATATGTTGACCTCAGACGTTAGTCAGTACACCACAGAGGAAATAATGAACCAGGTCCAAATATGCAAGTATTTGCTGGTAGCATTCATCTCAAGAACGCTCAGCAAGGTGGAATAGAACTAGTGGGAACTATTTGCTATCGTGTGGGCAGTAAAATATTTCAGGCCCTACCCGTTCGGCAGACATTTTAAAACACTGACCTATCGCAAACCACTGTGTAGCATTTCCGATCCATCGTCCTGTTTGATGAAGTTTGCGTTGAAACTGTAGGAGTTTGATTATCACGTCCTACACAAGAAAGGCAAACACATTCACATCGCAGATGCTCTGTTGCGGATTAGAAACGTACGAGAAGTACCTCGTGAACCGACACCCAGCACAAGGGGAATTTTTTTCTTTTAATCTAATGGGAATTAACTTCTAAGGTCATCAGTCCCTAAGCTTACACACTACTTAACCTAAATTATCCGAATGACAAACACACACACCCATGCCCGAGGGAGGACTCGAACCTCCGCCGGGATCAGCCGCACAGTCCATGACTGCAGCGCCCACAATGGGAAGCGTCATGTGTTCATAAGGGTGCGCTGTTGACAAGAGCAGCGCAGCCGAAGCCCCGGAAGAAAAATTAGCCATTCAAACAGAAATGCACGTTTCTCCAGTTAGAGGACATCAAGGGATGGGTAGATCGTATGAGCGGATAAAGTAGTACTCTAACTGGTCGGCCATGAAGGCAGATATTGAGAAGTTAATTCAGGAGTGCGAAAGTTGCCAGAAAACAAAATTACGCGAACTAACACAAACTCCAGAGTTCGTATTTCTGAATGCGATGTGGATACTATCAGTCCCCCTCGCCAATCAAACCCAGGTAAACGATATATCTTGGCCTTTCAGCATTCAAATTTGTCGAGACAGAAGCCATAGCCAAACAGGACACGGATACCGTTGCACAAATACTAATCAAGAGCATCACTCTGGAATTCAGAATACCGATGTCATTGTCGAGTGATACTGGCAACAATGTTGTGAGTGGCACAATGAAGAGTGTGTGAAAATTACTGAGAACTGATAAAATACAGACTACCAGTTACCACCCTAAGAAATGGTGCTCTAGAGCGAACACACCGAACATTAACCTAAATGCTTCGACACTACATTATGAGGGACCAAGTGGATTGGTGCTGTGGTGTGCAACATGCAACTCTTGTATATGGTACTATTTGCCACAGCACGACAGGATCCGCGCCTTTCGAGCCATCCTTTGGAAGGAAGAGCAATGTACTGGACTTACTGCAGCGAATAGCTTCGAATCTGATTTACAATTAGCATGCCTACGTCTCAAAAATACGCCAGAGAATGCAGTTGCTCCACCAGCTAGCACGAGCAACCATCCAGGAAAATAAAGAGAGAAACAAAGCGCAATATGACCGAACTCTTAAAATAATTTATCGATCACTATTATTCGATGCAAGCGTAAGAAGAAGCCGATCGAGAAAATTGAATAATCAGTGGAGAGGTCCCTATACAGAAGTCGATGTGCCAGGACCCAATCCAGTGATTGCATTAAGAACCAAGAAATGTACACTGAAGCGCCAAAGAAGCTGATATAGGAATGCGTATTCAAATAAAGAATACGGCGTTGAGGGCGGCAAAGCCGACACAAGGCAACAAGTGTCTGCCGCATTTGTTAGATCGGTTACTGCTGCTGCAATGGAAAGTTATCAAGATTTAAGCGAGTTTGAAACTAGTGTTATGGTCGGTGCACCAATGATGGGACACAGTATCTCCGAAGTAGCGATGAAGTGGAGATTTTCCCGTGCGACCATTTCACGTGCGTACCGTGAATATCAGGAATCCGGTAAAACATCAAATCTCCGACATCGCTGCAGGCGGAAAAAAAATGCTGCAAGAACCGGACCAACGACGACTGAAGAGAATCGCTCAACGTGACACAAGTTGCTGGGCCATCAACAAGTGTCAGAGTGCGAACAATACAGCGAAACATCATCGATATGGGCTTCCGGAGCCGAAGGCCAGCTCGCGCACCCTTGATGATTCCACGACACAAAGCTTCACGCCTCGCTTGGGCCCTCCAACAACGACACTGGAGTGTTGCTGAATGGAAACCTGTTGTCTGGTCGGACGAGTCTCGTTTCAAATTGTATCGAGCGGATGGACACGTATGACTACGGAGACGACCTCATGAATCCATGGACCCTGTATGTCAACAGTGGACTGTTCAAGCTGGTGGAGACTCTATAATGGTATGGGGCATTTGCAGTTGGAGTGACATGGGACCCCTGATACGTCTAGATACGACTCTGACAGATGAAACGTGTGTAAGCATCCTGTCTAATCACCTGCATCTATTCATGTCCATCGTGCATTACGACGGACTTGGGCAATTCCAGCAGGAGAGTGCGACACCCCACATATCCAGAACTGTGGCTCCAGGAACACTCTTCTGAGTTTAAACGCTTCCGCTGGCCACCAACTCCCAGACATGAACATTATTGAGCATATTTGGGATTTCTGATCAACAAGGGGAATTTGAATTTCGTCGGCGAGACGACTAAAATTCTGTTTGCCACTTTAGACGAAAAGGACGCTTCGTTTTTCAAGGTGAAAAAAGAAACAGCAGCATGACCTCTCAAGATTATCAAATGAGCAAGTGACAACAATAAGGGCATGTTTAATGAACTTCAATGCGATGATCAACGCTGTCACAAAGAATGAGCAGATAACAGCAAACGGAATTCGGAAATTAGGGCGCGTGTAGAGGATTTCGAGTATAGTACCAACAAATGATGCAGCATGTATTTGATGATCTGTAGACAACTTTGCGGGTTTAACGGTCAATGCAATTTAGCGATCTGTGCAAAATAATTTTACCACTGAAAGTTCCATCTGCAGAACGTGGTGTGAGCGGTACAATAGTTACGGGGAGCGTGTGCGTGAGTGGGTGACATGGAGCAGAACAGCAGGTTAAGTGCAGAACACTGGGTTAATTTGCATAATTTTAATGTAAACGCTGTACAAAATTTTAAGGGGCTGGGTGACAAAAAAGAATGCGCTAGAAATGGCGTTCAAAAGCACGTGGAATTCGAAAAGTGTACCAGAAGATGGTGGGAGGACATAACTAATTACTTAATTTGGTATCAATGGCGGTAGGTAGTTTAAGGAAATGGAGGTGATACAGAAAACCACTTGGCAGAACAATAGCTTAAGTGCCGACAAAGGGTCCAACATTGTGTTAAGACACTTGGAAGTACAGTGCTGAACCCTAGGTTACTTCTTACAAGATCTACATGTTTCCAAACAGCAGAGAATAATGAGCAAGAAAAATCCAACCACCACATACTGATTGGGCCCTGGACCTTGTGGCGAACACACTGGATGGCGGTAGTGGCTCCAATTGTTTAAATAAGGACTGTTGTATGATTTCGACAGTTGACGATTAGCAAGCTTGTTTGCAGAATCTTTTAGTGGCTCGCATGTCTGTAGGCTATGTGATGTCACCCCAAGAATGTCAGATCGTGTGTTTTGTATCAGTGTAATAAATATACTCCATCCCTAAATAAATTGTTTCAAAATAAATAAAGTACACTCCTTCCTCTTTCCACCAGCCCAGTGCAGGCTGAGTCCTTTTCTCACCAATCGCTAGGAAGAGGTGGCGGTCGGATGACTTAGGTTAGTGGATGTAGGCCAAGTGTCCTTTCTTTCATTTTCTTAGCTTAGTGGAGATACGTGAATGGCCTTTTCTTTACCACCAAAATTCAAACTTGGTGCCAGTTCCTAGGAAGAGGTGGCGGTCGGATGACATAGGTTAGTGGAGGTCGCCCAAAGGACCTATCTTCTCGCCAATTTCTTAGGCTAGTGGAGGTTGCATTGTCCTCATGGAATCTGAACTTTCCGCCAGGGGGGCGTGGCAATTTCCCGCCATCTTGGATAACGGTACTTGTGCGTAGAAACAGCCTTGGGGTTGGGCGACGACAAGGCCGCCATCTTGGATGACATCATCAACTGACGTCACGGACGCCATCTTGGAAGACGTCATCTGCTGACGTCAGTTGACGACGTTATCGCCGCCATCTTGGACTACGGTACTTTGGCGTAGAGCGCAGGTTGTCCCAATACTAACGATCTGCCCGTCAGCCGTTAAACGTGGGACCGATGCGGGTGCGGCGCTGCTCGTGGGCAGTGCGAGTACCGGCGCACCGGCTGCACGCTCTGACCGCCTCTCGGGCTGTCCCCTGTGCCGTTGTGGGCCTTCGCCCACGCGCCATCTCGACAGCCGACAACAGGGCCGTGCAGCTTTCTGGGGCCGCAGCTCTGGTCCCCGGCAGTGCTCTGGCCTGCACCAGCAGATTCCTCGCTTCCACCCTGCGCCTTCGTGTACCGCGCGCTCAGCGCGAACGCTGCTAGGTGCCGCCAGGAAGAAGCCACAGTGAATGGATAACTCTCACCAGTAAATCTCTGTTAGCTGAATGAAATCTTATTAAGCGACAACACCGCCGCACGTCAAGAGAAGTAAAAACCTAAGGAGGTTTTTGTCGTATGTAAGATCAGTAAGTGGGTCAAAATTATCTATCCGTTCACTCAGTGAGCATACTGGCATCGAAACGGAATATAACAGAGTGAAGGCCGAGACACTGAATTCGGTCTTCCGAAACTGTTCCACAGCGGAAGATTGTGACGCGGCCCCTAATTTCATTCGTCGTACGAAGGTCGAAATAGCAGATACTTTGATAAACTATCGCGGAAAAGAAAAACAACTACAATTTCTTAGTAGTGGATAGGCGATAGGGCCAGAAGAGCTACCTTTAAAATTCTGCAAGATTATGCGAAGAACTTTGCTCCCCTTCTAGCTATAATTCATCGTACATCGCTTGATTAACGAAGGGTACGTAGCTACGGAAAGAAAGCGCAGGTCATTCCCGTTTTTTAGAATTATGATGTTTTGTGGAGAATGAAAATCTCCTCTATAAAAATCAACATGGATTTCGCAAACAGAGATCGTGCGAAACACAACTCGCTCAGTTCCTCCATGAGATCCTCAGGGCCGTATACAACGGTGCTGTGCTTGATGCCGTGTTCCTCGTCTTCAGGAAGGCATTAGACACCGTCTCTCACTGAAGTTAGTGAAAAAAATGCGAGCTTATCGAGTATCGGAGCAGATTTGTTTCTGGATTGAAGACTTCCTTACAGACAGAACTCAGAACGTCGCTCTTAACGAAAAATGTCGACAGATTTAAAGGTAATTTCCGGGTACCCAAAGGTAGTATGATAGAAGCGTTAATGTTTACAATATATAAAAATAATGTAATAGAAAGCGTCGGACGATATTTAAGAATGTTCGCAGATAATACGGTTGTCTGTAACAAAGTAGCAACTTCAGAAGATTGTGACGATTTGCAGAGTGACCTACGGAGAACTAATGAATGGTGCAGACTGTGGCAGTTCACCCGAAACGTTCATGAAAGTATCATATAGTACATACGTAAGAAAAGAAATCCACTACTGTACAGCTACAGTATTGATGACAATCGTTGGAAACTGTATCTATCGTAAAATATCTAGAGCGACCTTAACTGCAAAGACCACATAAAACAAATAGTGGGAAAAACAGATGCCACACTCAGATTCATAGGTGGAATCTTAAGAGAATATTACTCATCCACGAAGGAAGTGGTGCGTCAAGCGCTTGTTCGACCGATTCTTGAGTGCTGTTCGTCTATCTGGGTTGCGTTCCAGATTGGACTGATAAAAGAAACAGAGAAGATCCAAGGAAAAGCGGCGCGTTTCGTCACTGGATCGTTGAGCCGGCGTGAGAACATTACGGAGATACATTTCCGGGAAGAGTGCAATAACATATTATTTCCCTCCACTTATGTTCAAATGGCTCTAAGCACTATGGGACTTAACATCTGAGGTCATCAGTCCCGTAGACTTACAACTACTTAAACATAACTAACTGAAGGACATCACACACATCTATGCCCGAGGCAGCATTCGAGCCTGCGACCGTTGCAGCAGGGCGGTTCCGGACTGAAGCGCCTAGAACCGGTCGGTCACATCGGCCCGCTCCACTTATGTCTCGCGTAACGACCACGAGGAGAAAATTCGAGAAATTAGGGTCAATGCAAAGGCTTGCCGACGATCATTCTTCCCGCGCGCTCTTCGCGAGTGGAACAGGGTTGGAGGGCTGTGTCACTGGTAGAGAAGTACCCTCCGCCGCACACCATTACGTGGCTCGCGGAGTATGAAGTAGATGTAGACGTCTATCCTTAACTCAGAAAGGAGGCCGCAACCGCCTGGCTTGTATAGAACAATTAAAATTTGAACACTTTTCTACGACTAGTTATTTAGATAATAGCGGCCCACGGTGCAAAAACAGATAAAAACCGGTTTTATACATAAATATGGTATCTCTGATTACCGGTAACGGATAACTTCCGAAATAAACTGAGAATATTGTGTTAAGAAAATATGGTACAAATTTTGAAAGTCTGTCATGAAAAGAAATTACGAGTGTGGCTATCCCCAGATATAGTATTTTTCGTTGCCAAGAATCATGGTTTTTCGGAGTTTTCTCATGAACTACCCACGAAAAAATGGTGCTTTTATAAGCCACCTAAGGTCCACTTCATACTACACATATTTCAAACGAACCAACCGATTTGCTCAATTTTCCTGGACTGGAGGAAGTGCGTAACATTTTGGTTGAAATCTTGACACTATACTGTGCGATAGCTACAGAATAGCCTTCTTCCCGATAGGTATAGAAGAGGTCACCAGGCCAAGGGCTAAGGAAACACTTGACCCCTTAACCTTTGTGATCAAAATAATGCTAGATATGACGTCCAGAAAAACTGCATTTCTGCAAGCTGGTTTTTGGAATATACTGGTACCGTGCACTGTCATGGACGAATCGGTAAATGCCACAGTCTCAAATCTGTATACATAATCACTGAACATTTCCACGTGTAATTCAACAGAAAGTAAAATAAAACCACTGACAATGGTGAAACATCTCCGGAACATGAACGGGCGTTGCAAAGGAAAGTTGTGTTTGATGAAGACAGAAGTCTATTTCCATAACTATGTATCCATGCAATTTGGTGACTCTCCTGGATCTCCATCGTTCGTCGCGAAACTCACGCCGTCTCCGGTATGTGGCCGTTGTTTCCTGTGGTGTGCTTATCGGCTGGCCTTGCAGTTTGCTGACACCGTGCACCTCGCTTAACACCGCCACTCTACGACACACGGCCCACATGGAGGGTGCTGTGCACAACAGCGGCTCTAACAGTTTACGTACACACTGATGGCGTGCTCGTGTACGAAATGGCGTCACTCCTTGATCGTACTTTTCCAACGTATTTTGTAGGTGCCACATGTTTAGCCACCTATCACACCACCTGCACGACACACTGCATTAATGGTAACAAGCCACATCCGACAAAATTATTACAAGCAGGCAGTGGCTGCACGATGCAATAGAAAAGAGGCAGGTTCGGGCTCAACTGCCAGCAGTAGCTGGAACATCATTTGTTTTAATTTAGAACTCGAACCTATCCGTCATTACGAGAAAATTTGTTGGATCGGAAACCCGTTCTGTGAGCAACGAGTCTACTTATAGGCCATTCAGTGTAATTCGTGTTTCTATGTGGTGAAATGCTCCTTATTAACAGATTTCTGCAAATGCTAGTAAAAAAGTAACGTAGTTAAATTACAAAATGAATTTTGTGGTTCGTATGTTACAAGCTAGCAAACAGAAAATTTCATCTAGTGGAACGTGTACGGTGAACAGCTACGTCTTCATAATTTAATGCTACGTTCACTGTGAGTTATAGCATTCCGATATCTGGGCAGGGATCACTCAGCACGATGTTGTCATCAGGGGAAACAAAACAGACGTTCTACCGGTCGTAGTATCGAAAGTTAGATCCCTTAACTGCGGACTCGGATCAGAGGACTCAAAAAAGGAAACAGGTAGTTGAAGTTAAAGATAGTGAAGTGGAGTGAGCAATGTATAAGAAAACAGGAATGTTGGTAAGCTACTGACCAGCACAGTGACCGCATGATAATTGCCTCTAAGCCAATGCCCACCACAACAGCACAAGATTATATGCCTACTAGCCCTAGAGATTATGAAAAGATTATTAAAAAAGAAAAGATTATAAAAAAGGTATAAGAAGATAAGAGAAACTGATCAACTAGTTAATGGAGACGAAAATTTCATTGCTATGGGGAACTGGAGTTGGTTAGTGGTAAAACAGCAAAAGACATCGAAATGGTGGGAGCGTTCGAAAGAATGATTCTTTGAAGAATCACTGCCCCAATTTCTGAAAGGTGAATATGGGGGAAATGATACAATCGTGAGTTATACATCATTTATAATGACCCACCTATCCGAATAATAGTGAACTCGTCCAGGCTGAGATGCGCTGGGCATATAGCACGGATGAATGATGCGAAAGTACCCGAAAAGGTCCTACAAGGAAATTAGAATAGAGACGGCGTAGTCGGCCGAGAACCATATGGGAGGATGGAGTCACTGAGGATCTCCAGAAAATGAGACGTAGAGACTGGGGAGGTCAAGGTACGGACAGAGATAAATGGCGGAATATTGTTGATGAGGCCAAGGCCTCAAAAGGAAACGAAGAATGAGAAGAAGAAAAAGAAGAGAACTAGAAATGGCACAAGAACACATACTGCTGCAAGGAATTAAAAGGAAAGCCGCCTGGTAAAGTTTTGCAGCCAGCGCAATTTAATCGTTGCTAATTCTTCGTTAAAAAATCATGAAAGTAGGTAGTATATGTGACAGGGACCTGGAGACACCGCAAGAATTCAAATAGATTATATAATGGTAAATAAATATTTTGAAACCGTACTTTGAACTGCAAAACATTTCGAGGGTCATATGAGACCATACGCCCTTGGCTACGAACTGCATGCTGAAACAGAAGAAATGTAACGCATCTGCGCTAGGGTTGTTTATTACTGTATGCAGTGTTTGAAACCACTGTGAGGAAGTAATCATTAGATTTAGTGGACAATGATTTCTCCCAGAGCTATGTTCTGGGGCTTAGTTTCGTTTGGGTGACTTAGTTTTGCGTGTTTCTTTTATTTCGATAACTAAAAAGGTACAAGAGGAACGCGTTTTGTTTGTGTAATATAGATTGCCAGAAATCTCGTTGGATGAGCTTACGAGCTAAGATTCGTTACCATGAGTTTCATTCCTCTCTGAAATAGACACAACTCTACTGACGGAAAAAAAAGATCGCAGCACCAAGAAGGAGTTGTGCGAAATAAACGAAACACGGTAGACGTGTTTGTACATCTGAAAGATGATGTCTTTTCAAATTTCGCGCTAGTCGCTTAAGCGTATCCAGATTAGCTTTGCTTTAAATACACGCTGTAACGGTCGTGAATGTTAATTATTGTTGAGATTGGACGTGGTGAGTTGATGTTAGTCAAGAATGCCTTAAAGACGACAAGGACGCAATTATGATTTGGACGAGGTCATGTGATAGGGCTGCGAGAAGTTGGTTGTTTGTTGTGCGATACTGCAGGAAGACTTGGCACGAATGTAGCCACAGTACAGGATTGCTGGAAGCGATGGTTACGAGAAAATAACGTCGCAAGGAGACCTGTCACCGACTACAAGGCCATCGTGTTAGGCGTATGGCCCTCGCGCATCGTACTGCGTGTACAGTAGCAATTTGAGCAGCAGTTGGCACCACCGTGGCACAACGAACTGCTGCAAGTCGGTTACTTCAAGGGCAGCTCCAAGCCAGACGCCCAGCAACCTCCGCTGCATTCCACTGACTCCAGTCGACTGCCAGTTGCGACTTCGATGCTGTCAAGCACCAGGTCATTAGAAGGCAGGATGGAGGTTGTTTTCTGATGAAAGCTGGTTCAGCCTCGGTGCCAGTGATGGCCGCCTGGTGGTCACGAGGGGTCCAGTTGAGAGCCTGCTACCAAGCTGTCTGCGTGCTGGACACACTGGACGTCCGCCTGGGTTATCGTCTGGGATGCGGTTTAGTATGACAGCGGGAGCACTGCCGTGGTTCTCACGTACACTCTAACTGCAAATAAGTACGTCAGTCACGTATTTCGACTTGTTGTGCTGCCATTCAGGGGGTCTTTTCCAACAGGATAACGCTCACCCAAATACTGCTTCTGTAACCGAAAACGCTCTAAGAGTGACACGTTGCCTTGGCCTCCTCGATCACCAATGGATCACATATGGGACACCACTGGAAGATAACTCGAGCGGCATCCACAAACAGCATTATCCCTCACTGTATTGATTGAGCTAATGCAACAGGCACGGAAATCCGCTCACGAGTGACACCTGGCACCTGTACAACACAATGCATCCGCGTCTGAACGCTTGCATTCAACATTCTGTTAGTTACAGCGGTTATGAACGTATCAGGATTTCAAATTTGCTATGGCGTGTCTCGCGCTTTCATTAACCTGCGATATGACAATGTTAATAACTTAAATATGTTACCTAGGCAAATGTATTTACGAAATTTCATTACTCTACATTAATTTGTTTTGGTGTTGTGATATTTTCCGTCAGTCTGTAATAATGGCTAATTAAAGTCTTACTTTCGTTTAGTATTTTAACTACAGATAGGTAGCAAAACAGATTATATATTACCAATTTTAAGAGAAAATTCATCCAGTATGTGTTACAAGTACTTCTACAAAGTCCGAGAGCTTATTCCTCAGATCAGCACAACAGAGCAAACCACGCCCAAACATACAAAACGTATGTAAATAAATTTTTGGTTTGCTTTACTAACAAAATACGGCAATGCAAGCATGGAGACTTGCGATTTTGAGTTTGAACAGTTGCTGTGAAATTATATATAGCTATAAGCTGCTGTCAATAAATGTTCATTTCCAACCGGTAGCTGCTTATTTCAGAGCACTTCATCTTGAAGTTTATGTATCACTGTCAATGCCTTTATCATCAAATGCACGTTGGCGGAACTCCATCTACGCCCTGCGATAGATCTTAGCTGACAGTAGGTTAGAAACGCACTGTGGCATGGTTGCTTACAAATCTCCATTGGGCATAAATAAATAGCTTATTTTACTCGATGAGTGCACTGAACACATTTATTTCGTAAGGGCATTTTAAATTTATGTGTATCAGCAAGCCTACGTTATCAAAAAACAAAAATGTTTAAATGTGTGTGAAATCTTATGGAACTAAACTGCTAAGGTCATCAGTCCCTAAGCTTACACACTACTTAACCGCCGGCCGGTGTTAGTTAGTTTTAAGTAGTTCTAAGTCTAGGGGACTGATGACCTCAGATGTTAAGTCCCATAGTGCTTAGAGCAATTTTTTCGCAGCGCCTGAGACCGCTCGGCTAATCCCGCGTGGCCCTACGTTATCGTCGTGACTGGCAAGTACGTGTTCCATCGAGCTTTCGATTATGGGGGGGAGGAGGGAAGAGTTGGTGTTCCTCAGCCCGCGAGCTGGTTTCTAGAGCGGCCTGCAGAACACGCCGCGTCCGGAACACCCACGTGCACAAAGAGCTTAGGTCGCGCGGCACGCACACAGTGATACAAGAGTACGCTGAATTCTCGGCCACCAGTGGCGTGGTTCTGCTAGTTGCTTCGAAGAAGCACAGAACCTTTACAGTTCGCAAGTAGCAGAAGAGACCTGCAAATGACGCACAGCCAACGGCACCGATTACTCACATTTCGACGCCGTGGCTTGGATCTCGGCAACATCGAGCTGCCTCCGCTCTTCGGAAAAGTCTGTACCTGCCTGAAAGTGGGATGCCCGGTTGTTAGCTGAAACGTCGCATCCCCAGGGCAGTGCTGTGCCCGTTCCGAGCTGCCCGTCCAGTTCTCTCTCCCCCCCCCCCCCCCCCCCCCCGCTGCCCACCCTCATTTTCTCCCTCTGTGACATCCCGCAAACAACAGAGAAGGCCTAACACCCCCTACAGTGTCCGTAGACCACTGCTCCGGCATCGAGGGCCCACTCACTACCTGGGTGCAGAAGAACTCTGCTTTGTGAGCACAGTACTTCAGAGCGTTTGCCATCTCCTCTCATTTGCATCTTCAGTCGTACCGCAGTTCGGCAAAAAGTTTTCATGGATGCGTACGTAATAAAAGGTTACTTATTTTATGAACCTTCTGGCATTTGCTATAACAGCGTCCAAAGCGGGGAGCCACCAGATGAGATTGGAAGAAGCCAACGTAACAAGAAATAAATGCCATTGTTGGCTGTGATACCCCATGTGCTGTTGTTCAGAGGCCTATTGCAAATCTTTTTAACTGAGGCCGATTCGACAATTAGAGCGTCTTTTTGATGGAGATGAAATTAAATGGTTAGGACAGCACAGGCAGTCAGTCCGCGGCCGAAGAAAATCTGCAACCTGGTAGAGAATCGAACCCTGCACACTGCGCTCTTGAGGCAGCCATGTTGATACCAGATGAAAGCTGCAGACGTAACATGAATAATTCCTTCTTTCACACATGGTACGAATTCTGTAATCCCTCTTATATACACTCCTGGAAATTGAAATAAGAACACCGTGAATTCATTGTCCCAGGAAGGTGAAACTTTATTGACACATTCCTGGGGTCAGATACATCACATGATCACACTGACAGAACCACAGGCACATAGACATAGGCAACAGAGCATGCACAATGTCGGCACTAGTACAGTGTATATCCACCTTTCGCAGCAATGCAGGCTGCTATTCTCCCATGGAGACGATCGTAGAGATGCTGGATGTAGTCCTGTGGAACGGCTTGCCATGCCATTTCCACCTGGCGCCTCAGTTGGACCAGCGTTCGTGCTGGACGTGCAGACCGCGTGAGACGACGCTTCATCCAGTCCCAAACATGCTCAATGGGGGACAGATCCGGAGATCTTGCTGGCCAGGGTAGTTGACTTACACCTTCTAGAGCACGTTGGGTGGCACGGGATACATGCGGACGTGCATTGTCCTGTTGGAACAGCAAGTTCCCTTGCCGGTCTAGGAATGGTAGAACGGTGGGTTCGATGACGGTTTGGATGTACCGTGCACTATTCAGTGTCCCCTCGACGATCACCAGTGGTGTACGGCCAGTGTAGGAGATCGCTCCCCACACCATGATGCCGGGTGTTGGCCCTGTGTGCCTCGGTCGTATGCAGTCCTGATTGTGGCGCTCACCTGCACGGCGCCAAACACGCATACGACCATCATTGGCACCAAGGCAGAAGCGACTCTCATCGCTGAAGA
Source organism: Schistocerca americana (assembly GCF_021461395.2). Taxonomy (NCBI): domain Eukaryota; kingdom Metazoa; phylum Arthropoda; class Insecta; order Orthoptera; family Acrididae; genus Schistocerca; species Schistocerca americana. The sequence continues at coordinate 25,135,625 of NC_060122.1, read as the reverse complement.
CGACACGTCTCCATTCGTCCCTCCATTCACGCCTGTCGCGACACCACTGGAGGCGGGCTGCACGATGTTGGGGCGTGAGCGGAAGACGGCCTAACGGTGTGCGGGACCGTAGCCCAGCTTCATGGAGACGGTTGCGAATGGTCCTGGCCGATACCCCAGGAGCAACAGTGTCCCTAATTTGCTGGGAAGTGGCGGTGCGGTCCCCTACGGCACTGCATAGGATCCTACGGTCTTGGCGTGCATCCGTGCGTCGCTGCGGTCCGGTCCCAGGTCGACGGGCACGTGCACCTTCCGCCGACCACTGGCGACAACATCGATGTACTGTGGAGACCTCACGCCCCACGTGTTGAGCAATTCGGCGGTACGTCCACCCGGCCTCCCGCATGCCCACTATACGCCCTCGCTCAAAGTCCGTCAACTGCACATACGGTTCACGTCCACGCTGTCGCGGCATGCTACCAGTGTTAAAGACTGCGATGGAGCTCCGTATGCCACGCAAACTGGTTGACACTGACGGCGGCGGTGCACAAATGCTGCGCAGCTAGCGCCATTCGACGGCCAACACCGCGGTTCCTGGTGTGTCCGCTGTGCCGTGCGTGTGATCATTGCTTGTACAGCCCTCTCGCAGTGTCCGGAGCAAGTATGGTGGGTCTGACACACCGGTGTCAATGTGTTCTTTTTTCCATTTCCAGGAGTGTATATAGCAAGTGGTAACAGAAAATTCAGTGGTCAATAAATATTTGATGGGATGTGTATCTCCACTATGCATGTTCTGCATGAAACTGACAAATATTTCGAACATTATTCCCCGTTTGTATTACCTGTTGCGTTGCCCATGTATTCTGTGCTTAAAGGCGTCCACATGTTATTTTCGGAAGGGCAGATAATCTTCCTGAAAACTCGGTATTTAATGCCCCGTTGAGAGAAATCCACTGATCAGCCAGAAGATTACGACCGCCGACCTACTATCGATATAAACACGTCCAGGCGATAGAAGTGTCACCTGGCTAGGATATATTGGTAGTCAGACACATGCACGACGTTTGTAGCATCAGCGAGCGTGGGGTCCGTGTGTGGAAAGGCGAAGGCGCGTGATCCGTCTGTCTGACCGAGGGCAGAATATGATAACCCGGAGGCTCCGCACGAGCATTTCGGAAACTGCACGACTTGACAGATGTCCGAGGACTGCTGTGGTGAGTGTCTTCAGCACGTGGCGCAACCAAGATGAAACCACGTGCAGACGTCGTGGGTTTGGACGGCCGCCCCCTATTACAGATGTCGAACATCGTAGACTGGGCAGACTGGTGAAACAGGACAGACGGCGAACTGTGGCGGGACTAGCATCAGAGTTTAATGCTGGGCAGAGTATAGGTGTGTCTGAACACACCGAACAAACCTAACGATGGGCCTCCACAGCCGACGACCCATGCATGCACCAACGTTAACTCCGCCACATCGGCAACTACCAATGAATGGTTGCAGAGGACGTACACCCCTTCGTGACGATCATGTTTCTCGACGGAAGTAGCATTTTACAACAGCGTAATGCGCTATGTCACAAGGCAAGGAGTAAGATGGAGTTGTTCGAGGAATTCGGTGGAGAGTTGTAATTGATGTGCTGGTTCCCAATGTCGCCACGATCGAATACATTTGGCGTGATTGCTTCCATGCCATGTCGTGTAGAGGCTGTTCTCCGAGCCGAAGGTGGACATACTGGCTCTTTAGGTAAGCGGCCATGATATTCTGGCTGATCAGTGTATACCGTCGCATCTCCATGAAAATGAGTGTGGAAACCAGTATTTCGCTTTAGACTGAGAAGCAGGCGCCTTCGCAGGTTATAATATATGACTGCACTTCACGAATATTTGTTCAATTAATATGTAATTTTCATCACCAAGAGTGGAATATCTTAGCAAACTTATGACCCTAGATTTTACGAATGGCATTTCCTTAAAGGTAACGAGCAGTCTAAGGCGCTGCAGTCATGGACTGGGCGGCTGGTCCCGGCGGAGGTTCGAGTCCTCCCTCGGGCATGGGTGTGTGTGTTTGTCCTTAGGATAATTTAGGTGTGTAAGCTTAGGGACTGATGACCTTACCAGTTAAATACCATAAGATTTCACACACATTTGAACATCCTTAAAGGTATGACTAAAACATTACGTAATACATCGCTTTCTATTGCATCTCATGACGTTGTTTATCGCGGAAATGGGATGTATGAATAAAACTTAAGTAAAATAAAAGACAATCGATCTTCTGATCAGACTGTCAATGCCCGACTGACACTATAGCTTTGAGATGTCTCCACTTTGTGCACGGGTAGTAGAACAGTTAATTTCGTTATTCTGCAGAAGCATGTAACATCAAGTGTGACACTATATTGCACTACAATATCATATTTATCCGCCAACACAGGGCAAGCGGCTTTCAAGTAAAATCTCTGACCTTTACGAGAATATACATAATGGATGTAGGAGTACAAGTCATAGACGCATGGTCGGCGACATTTGTAAGTTTGGGTCTGCCCATGAGTCGTGCTCGGATACCTCAATGGCACCTCGACCGCTCGCGATAGCCGGAAAATCAATGTTCGCATCCCGGTCGAGCACAAATCGTCAGTATTTGGACAAGGAGACTACCATTCCACTCTGCAAAGTTGCCAGATGTATCCAAGATGGCGGCAATGACGTCATCCAAGATGGCGTCATGTAGACTTGGCAACAGCACATGACGTCATCAAAGATGGTGGTGATGACGTCATTGAAGATGGCGGATTTTGGCGGGAAGTTTGAATTTTGGCAGGAAAGTGCCACACCCCCCTCCCCCCCCCCCCCCCAAAAAAATGGTGGGAAGTTCACATTCCAATAGGATAAACATCACACCCCAGTTATTTTTACTAAACAAAGAAAATCGCGGGAATATAGATCACTTGGACTACCTCCACTAACCTCAGTCGTCCGACCGCCACCTCCCTGAGAAAAATGGTGTGAAGTTCAAATTCCAACAGCATATTGCATCATACTGCAGTTATCTCAACTAAGCAAAGAAAATGACGGGAAGAAGGACCACTTCGGCTACCTCCACTGACCTAAGTATCCGACCGCCAATTCCTCCTACGAACTGGCGCCAACTTTGAATTTTCGGGGTAAACAAAGCTCACTTGGGGTTTCGCTGCTAAGGTAAAAGAATGGTGGGAAAGAAAGCACACTTGCCACCTCCTCCCAATGATTCGTGAGAAGAAAAGACTTTTCCTTTTTATTTATCAATTTCATGCAGATGTGTTCGCCACTTGGTCCAGAGCCCAACTGCCTAAGTACACATCCCCATCAGCAGAGGGCGCTCTCATGATGTCACGTGATGACGCAAGTACCGAAATCCAAGATGGCGGCACCCAGTGTGTTCACCATGAGGTCCAGGCCCGAACTCACTTAGTACATTTTGTCACCAGCAGAAGGCGCTACCGTGACGTCAGGTGATGACGCAAGTACTGTTATTTAAGGTGGCTGCATACATTTTGTTCTCCATGTGCTCAAGGACACAGCCACTGCACGATGTAATCGAAGATCGTCTGCTCATTGCCACACGTTTATTACGGGATACGCGGCACGTGTACGGCCAGCGAGAGCGCGACTGAGGACGTCACGGCCTCCAGCCAGCATTTTCATACTCGCACCACAGATAGTCTTCTGCAAATACTCTAACGCTTGTAACTGAACACATGTGACACCTAAGTAGCACACCTAATGTATCAATTACCTAAGTACTTAATTCCAATTCAATTTTAATTATAGTACATAAATGAATGTACCATTTCGATATTCAATCATGGAATGAGAATTTTTACTTTTTCCCACTAGGAGCGCAATGTTCAGTCATTCATGACGTAGCAACCCTCCCCCCCCCACCCCTTGATTCCCGCACCGCTATTGGCTACTGCATTAGTTACGTGTTTGTATGTCATAGAACGCCAGATGGTGTTCTGTAGGGGGAAAATATCGCGAAAATTACTCAGGATGCGCTGGGCTGCTGGGGAGAATAAGGAAGGAGTGCACTCTACATTTTTTGAACATTTTATTTATCACACTGATACAAAAGACATGCTTGGGGCCATCTCAAGCAGCCCACAGACCTGTAAACTACTTCTATGTAACGCTCCCCACACAGGCAAACAACTCCTAATTTTCCCAATTAATTTCATTACACACTTGCAGATTCCTCCTAAATAATGCAGCACAGGCTTGTGTAGACACACTTCCTTTTCATACTTGACACCACAGAAATTCCTATCGTAACACGTGGTCACTTAGATGTCGATGATGACGCAATCGGACGGGAGCGAGGACTTATATACAGAGCGCGCACACTCCAATCTGAGCAGCACTTGCATGTGGTGGACATGGCCGATGTCATAGGGTGGGAGCACAGACGTGAGTCACCGCCAGTCGCAGGCGAAAGCTGCTTCTATATTCGAGTATGCATTTACTGTTATATACCGACGTCACAGAACTGCAAGGCGCACACTCCATATGCGAGACACCTCAGGGCAGCACTTGTCCTTACCGCTGATGATAGAATAGCACAGCCTGCTGTCCCCGTAATGGAACATATGAGATGCGTACCCTCACACCATCCCAACTTAATAATTCTATAGTATTTGTAGCGCATTCTCTCCCTATACCATATCAGAGCTTCGGCCGAAATATCGGCTGATTGAGAAGGACAACAAACAATAGTAGTAGATAATGTGCCGATTGGGGTCATAAGCAGAAAAATGTACACTAGCTTCTCAGATCTCTAGAGTTACCCTATCCACTAGAAATGATGTCAATGAGTTGGAATCAAGCCTGTCAGTTCAAGCACACACAAGTTAATCATATTTTTCACACTCCCGTATCTCGAAACGAGTCACCTTCCTCGAACCTAGCTGCTACAGTAAATTTCCAAGCTGCTTTTAGCCAGTCCCTATGCATCTTGCACCTGATTCCATTTCTACACCTTCGTGCATGTGATCGTTCCATTTTAAGTCGCAATTGAGCAGAAGCCGGAGAAAACCACCTTCTGCAACAGGTGTAGAAATAGAACGACCTGAGTCAGAGCAACAGGACCCTGTTTTGACTATTTGACGGAAATGTGCGCAATGTGCTACGTCCCCAAACTACATACAAGTACTACAGATCCGCATCCATTCAAATCAATCAGCCCAACATGCTATCATCATTATTCTCTACCCTCCAAACAGAAAAATATTACGAACTATAGATCTTCCACTAATTTCATCCGATATACAAGTCATCTAGACACTGATGCTGACGCAATTACGCAAAGCTGAAGTGGGGCTGCAGCGTAAGGAAAGAGATTTCGCATTGCTCCCCCAGAATACCGCAGCGTGCAGCCATCCAAGCATTCATAATGGTTTACCAAGTCCATCACCTCACACTGCTACTGCTGCTGCCACCTATTAAATATACAGGCACCTCAGAGACCACTTTAAACTTTGATCACCTATAGTCTAGGCGAATGATCGTATCACTCGCTCCCTCTGGTCTTGTTTAGTTGCTTCAAACACTGTTTTCTAACACGCCTTTGTATAACGTCAAACATTACCTATTTTCTGCCACGACTTCGAGACCTAGTCCAGATTCTAAACTGACGTTAATAAGTTCTGATCCATATCCTCTCACAGGAAACTAGACCTTGCACGGTGTAAATCATATTTTGACGGTGAATAGCATAATACTGGATGATTTTAAACAAAAGACAGTTACAAAATAAGCAAACTGTAAGAGTTTTACGGCGTTGGCCCAGGTCATCAAACTACAGTCCTAAGTTGATTCACGAGCTATACATTGAGACTTGTCTCTCACACTGACAGAACAGCAGACGACTCTGCGTTCCCTTTCGGCTGATTCCTCATATTTCACTCATGAACGCGATCACTGTTTGGCTGCTAGCAACCCACAGAAGTTACTGCCCATCCACCAAAACTTGTTCCCCAACTCAAACAAGCGATGTCAGTCAATCGGTATGTGGTAACCAGCGCACGGATGGGATGAAAAAGACACCTTAAAGATGTACTCTAATAATAAACATCACAATTGATAGCGCAAATAATTTTACAATAACTTCAACACTGGCCATTCATGTGACAGCAAGATTCCCCAATTTCAGTATCATAGCTAAACCAGCCCCTCACCACTTTGCAAGTCTCATTGCCAACATGGATAGATGACTGTGCAGTATGTCCATTCAGTGTTAATTCTCGAACACATAAATCATCACAGTATACCAGACTGCACAACACATATTTCTATCACCTTGGGCATAGCGTTTAATTTACGCTCTATCTCTCTGTGTATGGGAGTCAAGAACATTCTCGCTGTCTTGGGGTAGAATTAGATAGTGAAAGACACTCCACACACTGTCATTGACCAATCAGCCCTGCAGCACCGTTACCGAATTAATCTGCAACCAACCAGAAAAAGACCGCTACATTCCAACTCTCGTGAATAAATGGAGCTTTCCGAGTCCTCACCCATCTCGAGATGCGTCCATGTCGAGGAGCTTCGCACTCCTTGTTGATGTAGTCACAGATTTCAAAGTGCCATGATGTAGTGGCAGACGGTTAAGAAGAACAAGGAAGGAATAATTTTTATAGGCGATGGAGCTCGAGACCGATGGAGTTCGACACATTTTTACATAAATCAACCAAGTTATCAACTCTACTGTTCTAGAGTCTAGGATCGGTACGTGGAAGGGTATTGGCAGGAGAGAACGTAAACACACGCACTCTTAAGGCTACAACGTTCTGCACTTAAAACAGACTTATAATGTTAGATCACGTGCCTTTCCGACATATCAGACGTATCGTATGTAGCGTTGTTAATATTCCATTGTGGGAAATATATTTCAAGCGCATGAGATACATCCTTCTTCCCAGTTTCTCTACGATAAACTATGTTACCGAACCGTATGACACGTGCTCTGCGTGATACAACACAATACAGTTTTCTGAAGACGTATAGTGCCGACCGTTCACATCTGAACACCCTTCAGAAATTATAGAATGCCTTCATCAGACGTGTATAAAATGATCGTTAGTAGCGGGGGATATATCCTACAAGTAACGAATAAACGCATAGCAGCAGCGTGCGACATGTGAAAATTACAAGTTATTCCATCACTAACTCTGTGAACAGCACATCTGTCAGGCAAATGTGTACACATCGATTGCAACGCGTCACAGGCTGCTATCGCTAACATAGTTATGACGCTGCGATAGGGGGATGGAATACATGACATAAATCAAAGTTCGTTTAGAGGAATGTGTCAAGTTTCATCACACATGAGATGGAAGTCCTCTGATGACCGACTGGTTTACCATTAATGATCCCAAGTAGACACTGCTTTAAAATGCATACAGAACACGTGGCTGTATACGAGTAGAACGCAGGATATGTCACGTGACTTATGCAAGTGGGCAGAACAGTGGAAAAATTGACCTCCAGCAACTTCTCCTTCTCTAGAATGCATCATCAGTTAACCATGAAATCGTACCTCAATCACGCCGTCCACTCTCTGTCATCCTTTGATACAGATGCATGCAAGTGTATATGCCCGCCTCACGGACGGCCCCCAGGACCCACCCCCTTATACTAGTGGACCAAACTTCGAGCATAGAATACGTGTCCCGACATATGCGCGGTTGGTCCACCCGCGAACCCTATCGCAGTTGTGGCGTGTCGTGGATCTGTCTCTGAACATAGGTCCGTATATATAGTCGGCGGCAGATCCACACTCGAGCGGTAACTCGGATGTTTTATATTGTGGATCTGCATCCCAACACCGCTTCGTTCATTGCGCGTGACGGATCCACCTCCAAACCGTATCCCATGCGTGCCATATTGTGAATCCGCTTCTCAACACAGCTCTGGAAATAGAGCACCTTCAAACCCTACCCCATGCGTGGCGTATAGTGGATCCGCATATAACACGTGGCGGGTCCACATTCGAATGCTAACTAGGGACTACTGCGGGTCCTGGGAGACGTCGGTGAGGCGCGCACATACATAAAGAAAACAGAGCAAACACTCTCCGAATGTGGAGGTGACTGGCTACAGTTCAGTGCAATATTACACCTCCCAATCAGTGCATTTGGGTTAGGTGCTGGCAGCTGTGCTACATTTACAGGCAATTTTAGAACACAGAACGAGATGTTATGTGGTGATCGCATTGATAGATCTGACCTAAAATTGTTAGAATTGTGAAAAATGACGAGGGAATGGGTATAAATTGACAGAATATACACCAAAATGCTGTGAAATTGAGGAAGTACTTGCGTATCTTCTGGTTCGCGCTGAACAATTTGTATATGGGAACAAGTATGCGGTAAGAGGAGGAATCCAGGAAAACATCGACATTGAAACGAAGGGAATCATGGAGGTGATATTATACTGTATGTCTATTGAGGTACCAGTGATACACGCGAGTTGACTGCTGTATTTGATACTTTCCAGGAGGGCAGAGTACGATTCACGATTACTTGCACCTGTGTTAAAGATTGATCAAATTGCTGTAAGAACTATGGGACTTAACATCTGAGGTTATCAGTCCCCTAGACTTAGAACTACTTAACCCTAACTAACCTAAGGACATCACACACATCCATGCCTGAGGCAGGATTCGAACCTGTGACCGTAGCAGCAACACGGTTCCAGACTGAAGAGCCTAGAATCACTCGGCCACAACGGCCGTGTTGCGTTAAAGGATAACAGAGAGTGGACGGGGTGAACGATTGAGATACAGATGTAATGTGATACGATTTAATGGTTGACGGATCCATTCTAGAGAAGGAGAAGTTGCTGTGGGTCAGTTTTTTTCCAGTGTTCTGTCCGGATGCATGACATAGGCCACGTTCTACTCATGTACAGCCACGTGTTCTGTATGCGGTTTGAAGCACTGTCTACTTGCGATCGTTAACAGTAAACCTGTCGCTCATCAGAGGACTTCCATCTCATGAGTGATGAAATTTGACACATTCCTCTAAATGAATTTTATGTGATGTACACCATCCCCCCTGTCGCATCTCAGGTGTAAAATCGAGATTTCAGCCTCATAACTAAGTTAGCGATAGGAGCCTGTGAGGCATTGTAGTCCCCATGTACACCTTTGAATGACAGATGTGATGCTTGCAGAGTTAGTGATGGAATCACCAGTAATTTTCACATGTCAGACGCTGCTGCTATGTGTTTATTTGTTTCCTTGTTAGATTTATCCCACACTCCGAACGATCATTTTATATACGTCTGATGTAGGCATTGTATAATTTCTGAAAGGTGTTCAGATGTGAACAGTGGACACTATACGTCTCCAAAAAGCTATATTGTGCTGCTATCACGCAGAGCACGCCTTTTACCGTTCGATAACATAGTTTATCGTAGAGAAACTGGGACGAAGGAGGTATCTCATGCGCTTGAAATATATTTCCCACAATGGAATATTAACAACGCTACATACGATACGTCTGATATGTCGGAAAGGCACGTGATGTAACATTATAAGTCTGTTTTAAGTGCAGAACATTGTAGCCTTAGTAGTGCGTGTGTTTATGTTCTCTCCTGCCAATACCCTTCCACGTACCGATCCTAGACTCTAGAACAGTAGAGTTGATAACTTGGTTGATTTATGTAAAAATGTGTCGATCTCCATCGGTCTTGAGCTCCATTGCCTATAAAAATTATTCCTTCCTTGTTCTTCTTAACTGTCTGCTATTACATCATGGCACTTTGAAATCTGTGACCATATATCGATAAGGAGTGCAAAGCTCATCGACATGGACGCATCTCGAGATGGGTGAGGACTCGGAAAGCTCCATTCATTCACGAGAGGTGGAGTGTAGCGGTCTTCCTCTGGTCGGTTGGATATTAATTCGGTAACGGTGCTGCAGGGCTGGTTGGTCAATGACAGTGTGAGGAGTGTCTTTCACTCTCTAATTTTACCATAAGACAGCGAGAATGCTCTATGACTCCCAAATACAGAGAGACAGATCTAAATTAAACACTATCCTCGAGGTGATAGAAATATGTGTAGCGCTGTCGAGTATACTTTGATGATTTATGTGTTAGAGAATTAGCACTGAATGGAGATACTGCACAGTCATCTACCCCTGTTGGCAATGAGACTCGCAAAGTGGAGAGGGGCTGGTTTAACTATGACACTGAAATTGGGGAATCTTGCTGTCACATGATTGTCCGGTCTTGAGGTTATTGTAAAATTCTTCGCGTTATCAGTTGTGATGTTTATTATTAGAGTACGTCGATGGTGTCTTTTCCATCCCATCCGTGCACTGGTTACCACATACTGACTGACTGATATCGCTTGTTTGAGTTGGGGAACAAGTTTTGGTGGATGGGCAGCAACTGCTGTGGGTTGCTAGCAGCGAAAGAGTGATCACGTACATGAGTGCTATATGAGGAATCAGTCGAAAGGGAACGCAGAGGCGTCAGCTGTTCTGTCAGTGTGAGAGACAAGTGAATCAAGTTAGGACTGTAATTTGAGGACTTACGCCAACGCCGTAAACCTCTTCGAGTTTACTTAAGTTTTAACTGTCTTTTGTTTAAAATCATCCAGTGTTATGCTTCCGTTGTAACAAAATGATTTACAGCGTGCAGGTCTAGTTGGCTGCGAGGGGTGGTGGATCAGAACTTCTTGTCACTTTAGAATCTGGCCTAGGTCTCGAAGTCGTGGCAGAAAAAAGGAAATGTTTGACATTGTACAAAGGCGTGTTTGGACAATAGCAGTAGCAGTTTGAGGTGATGGTAAACCGCTATGAATGCTTATATGGCTGCACGCTGCGGTATTCTGGGGGAGCAAATGCGAAATCTCTTTCCTTACGCTGCAGCCCCACCGTCAGCATCACAGTCTAGGTGACTTATATATGGGATGGAGTTAGTGGAAGTTCTATAGTTCGTAATTTTTTTCTTTTTGGGGGAGGGGAGGTAGAGAATAATGATAATAGCATGTTGGGCTGATTGATTCGAATGGATGCGGATCTGTAGTACTTGTATGTAGTGTGGTGACGTAGCACAGTACGCGCATTTCCGTCGAATGGTCAAAACGCAGTCCTGTTGCACTAACTCAGATTGTTCTGTTTCTACACGGCTCACAGAAGGTGGTTGGTATCGTTTTCTCCGTCTTCTGCTCGGTTCCGACTTAAAACAGACCGATCACATGCGCAAAGCTGTAGAAATGGGATCAGGTGCAAGACGCGTAGGGGCTGGGTAAAAGCAGGGTGGAATTTTACTGTAGCAGCTAGGTTCGAGGAAAGTGACTCGTTTCGAGATATGGGAGTGTGAGAAATATGATTAACTTGTGTGTGCTTTAAATGACAGACTTGATTCCAAATCATTGACATCATTTCTAGCGGATAGGGTAACACTAGAGATCTGAGAAGCTAGTGTACATTTTTCTGCTTATGACCCCAATCGGCACATTATCTACTACTATTGTTTGTTGTCCTTCTCAATCAGCCGATATTTCGGCCGAAGCTCTGATATGGTATCGGGAGAGAATGCGCTACAAATACTATATAATTATCTAGTTGGGGTGGTGTGAGGGAGTCACAACATATAGTTCATTTTCGTTCAGTATTATTTTGTATCGTAGGCAATCAGTTATTGACAGAGTATTATACTCAGTAGTAAGGGATGCGTCATATGTTCGCATTTGAGCATCAGGTATTATAAAGTATGTGTTTGTGAGAAGGAAATGACTATGTACAGTGGTAGGGACGGTATGGATTTGACTTGGAGTACTGTGATAGCAGAGGGAAGAGTATGTCCAGTCGTAAGGAATGTAGAAATATTTCCATTTCCAGAGCCACTGCCAACAGCAGGGTGTATTTCCGATACTTCGCTCATTGTCAAATGCCAATCAATTGAGACCGCGATCTTAAAATTTAATTGTAAGTATAATGATAAAAGATGTATGTGACCGTCTTTCTAGAATGATCACATGTATGCATGGCCTGTGGTGGTAATGATTCAGGTTTCACGTTAACAGCAGCAGCCGTCCGAATGCAGAGGCCTGTTGGCATGTAGGAACGTACCTGAGTTAACTTTGCAGTCCTCTAGGACCGAATAGCGAAATAATACTTAGTATGTGTTGGGCGGCTTTCATGATCAAGTGGAAATTTAAGAAGAGGGTGTGTTTGTGTTGGACCATTATTAACTCCCATGTAAATTGTTCGGTTGACTGGTTCTGCACACTTAGCGCCTTTATTTACTTGAGAGAAGGTCGATTGTGGTGTATGGAAGACACGTTTGCCTGTTCTCTAGACACGGGAAGACCTTAGTTGGCTTGTAAATTATAGGGCTGATTTGGGATCTGTTACATCACCTACATCGGTATTCGAGAATCTAAATAACTGTTGCCACTATTTGTTTCTAGTTACTCAGTGGTTTACATCGCTAAAGTCTGGGGTTGTAGAGAAATAATTCAGGTCTATATGATGGGAATTATTTTGCCCTAGCAATCGGTAGGATGCTGTCTAGTGCTTGATACTGAGAAGTACCGAGAAAATGGAATAATGTTATGGCGAGAATATGCGTGTTCTTGTAATTCTCAAGTCTGGTGATGTGTGCAGAAAAAAGCCAGCAAGCAAGGAAGCAGGAGCAGTAATGCGTTTGTTCCGAGGCTACACGAGTGCACATTAGCACACGTTAGCACACGTTAATGTGTGTGACACTCTCCCCTTGAAATACACCACTTCCAGTTCATTCTATCGTGTAGCCGTTGTGGTTCAATATTCAAACTCCTGTCCCCAGTGGGAGAACAGTTTAGTTGAGTAAGAGTCTTTGCGCATTTGACGATATTTTTGGTACTTTGTGAAGTCTAGTTGTTCATCTACATCTACATGACTATTCTGCAATTCACATTTAAGTGCTTGGCAGAGGGTTCATCGAACCACAATTATACTATCTCTCTACCATTCCACTCCCGAACAGCGCGCTGGAAAAACGAACACCTAAACCTTTCTGTTCGAGCTCTGATTTCTCTTATTTTATTTTGATAATCATTCCTACCTACGTAGGTCGGGCTCAAAAAAATATTTTCGCATTCGGAAGAGAAAGTTGGTGACTGAAATTCCGTAAATAGATCTCGCCGCGACGAAAAACGTCTTTGCTGTAATGACTTCCATCCCAATTCGAGTATCATGGCTGCCCCACTCTCTCCCCTATTACGTGATAATACAAAACGAGCTGCCCTTTTTTGCACCCTTTCGATGTCCTCCGTCAATCCCACCTGGTAAGGATCCCACACCGCGCAGCAATATTCTAACACAGGACGAACGAGTGTAGTATAAGCTGTCTCTTTAGTGGACTTCTTGCATCTTCTAAGTGTCCTGCCAATGAAACGCAACCTTTGGCTCGCCTTCCCCACCATATTATCTATGTGGTCTTTCCAACTGAAGTTGTTCGTAATTTTAACACCCAGGTACTTAGTTGAATTGACAGCCTTGAGGATTGTACTATTTATCGAGTAATCGAATTCCACCGGATTTCTTTTGGAACTCATGTGGATCACCTCACACTTTTCGTTATTTAGCGTCAACTGCCACCTGCCACACCATACAGCAATCTTTTCTAAATCGCTTTGCAACTGATACTGGTCTTCGGATGACCTTACTAGACGGAAAATTACAGCATCATCTGCGAACAACGTAAGAAAACTGCTCAGATTATCACCCATGTCATTTATATAGATCAGGAACAGCAGAGGTCCCTGGACGCTTCCCTGGGGAACACCTGATATCACTTCAGTTTTACTCGATGATTTGCCGTTTATTACTACGAACTGCGACCTTCCTGACAGGAAATCACGAATCCAGTCGCACAACTGAGACGATACCCCATAGGCCCGCAGCTTGATTAGAAGTAGCTTGTGAGGAACGGTGTCAAAAGCTTTCCGGAAATCTAGAAATACGGAATCAACTTGAGATCCCCTGTCGGTAGCGGCCATTACTTCGTACGAATAAAGAGCTAGCTGCGTTTCACAAGAACGACGTTTTCCGAAACCATGCTGATTACGTATCAATAAATCGTTCCCTTCGAGGTGATTCATAATGTTTGAATACAGTATATGCTCCAAAACCCTACTGCAAACCGACGTCAATGATATAGTTCTGTAGTTAGATGGATTACTCCTACTACCCTTCTTAAACACTGGTGCAACCTGCACAATTTTCAATCTGTAGGTACAGATCTATCGGTGAGCGACCGGTTGTATATGATTGCTAAGTAGGGAGCTATTGTATCAGCGTAATCTGAAAGGAACCTAATCGGTATACAATCTGGATGCAGATGTCACTTTCCTAGGACTGGGGAGCATGGTGAGATATAGCCAAAGTGAGTGTGCGCACACGATAATTTTTCGGGTGCTGTACAGATATAAAAGGTAACTGCACTGTTTGTGTAAAATGTGTATATATTGTATTGTGTATGTATTGTATTGTGGCTGACGTTGTGTAAAATGTGTATGTATTGCATTGTAAAGTTAATATAGTTGTGGCATGACTAGAGAGGATAAGTGTGTCCTATGATAAGAGTCTGTCTGTATTTGACGATTTGTATGGTAGTTTGTACGATTTAATTGTCAGTGCAATATGACGATCTGTGTAAAATAACCCCTGAAAGTCTGGTCCGCAGAAGGAAAAAAATGGCGGGCAGTGTTTCGATATCGGCTGTATCAGTAATTCGGCAGGTAAATTCGATAACACCCAATCACAATGTTCGATTCATTCAAATCGTTTGTGCTGGGATATAGGAGACTCTACATAGCGGAGGGAACGTTTGCGTATGTTGGAAGCATGAGGGTAACACATGATGGACTGGGTACCATGTTAGGCCCGCGAGGAAGACTGCATTCGGCGCTATTTTCGTAAATAGTTTCTGTTATGATAAGAATTTTGGTGCATCCAAGTTGATACATTTAGAAAGCAAGAGTTACGTATTTCTGGGACAATATACAATTCCGGAGGGGTCGACTTGCGTTTTACATTTTTAATAGGCAATGTGATGTAAGAATAAGATTGGGAACGTTTTAGATGTCGAGTCGCGACGCGGACGTTTCACACTGAGGTGTCAGTGACACTGGGGCGGGTGCGCATCTCGTATGTTCCGTTAGCGGGAGAGCAGGCTGTGCTGTTCTAGTGTCAGTGGTAAAGGCAAGTGCTGCCCTGAGGTGTCTCGCATACGGAATCTGTGCCTTGGAGTTCTGTGATGTCGGTATAAAACGGTAAATGCACACTCGAAAATAGAAGCAGCTTTCACCAGCGTCCGGTAGTGGCTGGCGTCTGTGCTCCCGCCCTACCACATCGGCCACATCGACCACACGTGCGTGTGGCTCAGTTTGTAACGTGCACGCTCTGTAAATAGGCCTTTGCTTCCGTCCGACAGCGTCATCATCGGCGCCTAGGTGACCACGTATTGCGATAGGAATTTCTCTGGTGCCACGTATGAAAAGGGATGTGGCCGCCTCATCGCTGACGGCACCTGTGTGTAGTCTGCCAGGTGACGGCCGCGCCACTTTGTTGGGGTTGCCTGTGCGCTCTACTGGACAGAGCTTGGCGGAGGGTGCTCGCGCGCGTTGATTGCGTTATTTTGCGAGCTCGTCTGTATGCTGTGCTATGCGTTATTTGGATAGGTTACGAGTACTGAGCGTGTCTGCACATGCCGGTACTGCATTATTTAGGAGGAGTCTGCAAGTGTGTAACGAAGTTAATTGGGAAAATTAGGAGTTGTTTGCCTGTGTGGAGGGCATTATTTAGAAGTAGTTTACAGGTCTGTGGGCTGTGTGAGGTGGCCTCGAGAATTTCTTTTGTATCAGTGTGATAAATAAAATGTTCAAAAATATTTTCCCCCTACAGACAACCATCTGGGGTTCGATGACATAGAATCACATGCCTATTGCTGTAGCCAATAAGAGTGCAGCATTCTAGACGTGGGGTTGGTGCTTCGTCATGAATGACTGAACATTGCGCTCCTAGTGGGAAAAAGTGAAAATTCTCATTCCATGATTGAATATCGAAATGGTACATTCATTTATGTACTATAATTAAGATTGAATTGGAATTAAGTACTTAGGTAATTGATACATTAGGTGTGCTACTTAGGTGTCACATGTGTTCAGTTACAAGCGTTAGAGTATTTGCAGAAGACTATCTGTGGTGCGAGTATGAAAATGCTGGCTGGAGGCCGTGACGTCCTCAGTCGCGCTCTCGCTGGCCGTACACGTGCCGCGTATCCCGTAATAAACGTGTGGCAATGAGCAGACGATCTTCGATTACATCGTGCAGTGGCTGTGTCCTTGAGCACATGGAGAACAAAATGTATGCAGCCATCTTAAGTAACAGTACTTACGTCATCACCTGACGTCACGGTAGCGCCTTCTGCTGGTGACAAAATGTACTAAGTGAGTTCGGGCCTGGACCTCATGGTGAACACACTGGGTGCCGCCATCTTGGATTTCGGTACTTGCGTCATCACGTGACATCATGAGAGCGCCCTCTGCTGATGGGGATGTGTACTGAGGCAGTTGGGCTCTGGACCAAGTGGCGAACACACCTGCATGAAATTGATAAATAAAAAGGAAAAGTCTTTTCTTCTCACGAATCATTGGGAGGAGGTGGCAAGTGTGCTATCTTTCCCACCATTTTTTTACCTTAGCAGCGAAACTGCCAAAATTCAAAGTTGACACCAGTTCATAGGAGGAATTAGCGGTCGGTTGACTTAAATTAGTGGAGGAAGCCCAAGTGGGCTATCTTCCCGCCATTTCCTTTGCTTAGTGTAGATAACGGTGCTACGATGCATTATCCTGTTGCAATTTGAACTTCCCACCATTTTTCTCGCGGAGTTGATCGTCGGGTGACTGACGTTAGTGGAGGTAGTTCAAGTGAGCTATCTTCCCACGATTTTCCTTGCTTATCAGAGATAACTGGGGTGTGATGTATTATCCCGCTGAGTTTTAATTCTAATAACCAACAGTTGGAGTTTGAACTTCTCACCGTTTTTTCTGGGGGCACTTTCCTGCCAAAATTCAAACTTTTCGCCAAAATTCGCCATCTTGAATGACATCATCGCCGCCATCTTGGGTGACGTCATGCACTGTTGCCAAGTCTACGTGACGCCATCATGGATGTCGTTATCGCCACCAACTTGGATACATCTGGCCACAATGCAGAGTGGAATCGTACTCGCTTTGTCCCATGGACCTTGCCAATGGTGGGAAAGCTTGCGTGCCTCAGTGATATAGATAGCCGTACCATAGGTGCAACCACAACGGAGGGGTATCTGTTGAGAGGCCAGACAAACGCGTGGTTCCTGAAGAGGGGCAGCAGCCTTTTCAGTGGTTGCAGAGGCAACAATCTGGATGATTGACGAAACTACAGCCGAGGGCATGCAGCTTTACTGTATGGTTAAATGATGATGGCGTCCTCTTGGGTAAAATATTCCGGAGGTAAAATAATCCCTCATTCAGATCTCCGGGCGGGGACGACTCAGGAGGAAGTTGTTACCAGGAGAAAGAAAACTAGCGTTCTATGGATCGGAGCATGGAATGTCAGATCCCTTAATTGGGCAGGTAGGTTAGAAAAGTTAAAAAGGGAAATGGATAGGTTAAAGTTAGATATAGTGGGAATTAGTGAAGTTCGGTGGCAAGAGGAACAAGACTTCTGGTCAGGTGAATAAAGGTTTATTAATACAAAATCAAATAGGGGTAATGCAGGAGTAGGTTTAATAATGAATAGGAAAATAGCAAGCTACTACAAACAGCATAGTGAACGCATTATTGTAGCCAAGGTAGACACGAAGCCCACGCCTACCACAGCAGTACAAGTTTATATGCCAACTAGCTCTGCAGATGATGAAGAGTTTGATGAAATGTATGATGAAATAAAAGAAATTATTCAGGTAGTGAAGGGAGGCGAAAATTGAATAGAGAAGGAAACGTAGTAGGTGAATATGGAATGGGAGCATGGAGTGAAAGAGGAAGTGCCTAGCAGAATTTTGAACAGAGCATGAAAGAAGGCTGTATACATGGAAGAAGCCTGGAGATACTGGAAGGTCTCAGATATATTGTATAATGGTAAGACAGAGATTCAGGAACCAGGTTATAAATTGTGAGACATTACAGGGGTTATGGATTAAAACTGAAGAAATTATAAAAGGAAGGAATTTAAGGAGATAGGACCTGGATAAACTGACTAATCCAGAGGTTGTACAATTGACAGGTACAATTGACGGAAATGGGGGAAAGACATACAGTAGAAGAAGAATGGGAAGCTTTGAGAGATGAAATAGTGAAGGTATCAGAGGATGAAGTATGTAAAAAGACCAGGGCTAACAGAAATCCTTGGGTAACAGAAGAGATATTGAATTTAATTGAAAGGATGAAATATAAAAATGCAGTAAATGAAGCAGGCAAAAAGGAATACAAACGTGTCAAAAATGAGATCGACAGAAAGTGCAAAATAGCTGAGCAGGAATGGCTAGAGGACAAATGTAAGGATGTAGAGGCGCATATCGTTAGGGGTAAGATAGATACTGCCTACAGGAAAATTAAAGAGACTTTTCGAGAAAAGAGAACCACTTGTATGAATATCAAGAGCTCAAATGGAAACCCAGTTCTAAGCAAAGAAGGGAAAGCAGAAAGGTGGAAGGAGTATATAGAGGGTCATACAAGGGCGTTGATCTTGAGGACAATATTATAGAAATGGAAGAGAATGTAGATGGAGATGAAATAGGAGATATGATACCGCGTGAAGAGTCAGAGCACTGAAAGACCTAAGTCGAAACAAGGCCCCGGGAGTAGACAACATTCCATTAGAACTATTGACAGCCTTGGGAGAGCCAGGCCTAACAAAACTCTACCATCTAGTGAGCAAGATGTATGAGACAGGCGAAATACCCTCAGACTTCAGGAAGAATATAATAATTCCAATCCCAAAGAAAGCAGGTATTGAAAGATGTGAAAATTACCAAACTATCAGTTTAATTCGCCACGGCTGCAAAATACTAAAACGAGTTCTTTAGAGACGAATGGAAAAACTGGTAGAAGCCGACCTCGGGGAAGATCAGTTTTGATTCCGTAGAAATGTTGGAACACGTGAGGCAATACAGACCCTACGACTTATCTTAGAAAATAGATTAAGGAAAGGCAAACCTACGCTTCTAGCATTTGTAGACTTAGAGAAAGCTTTTGACAGTGTTGGCTGGAATACTCTCTTTCAAATTCTGACGGTGTCAGGGCTAAAATACAGGGAGCGAAAGGCTATTTACAACTTGTACAGAAAGCAGATGGCAGTTGCAAGAGTCGAGGGGCATGAAAGGGAAGCAGTGGTTGGGAAGGGAGTGAGACAGGGTTGTAGCCTATCCTCGATTTTATTCAATCTGTATACTGAGCAAGCAGTAAATGAAACAAAAGAAAATTTCGGAGTAGGAATTAAAATCCATGGAGAAGGAATAAAAACTTTGAGGACCTGGAAAGGCAGGTGAACGGAATGGACAGTGTCTTGAAAGGAGGATATAAGATGAACATCAACAAAAGCAAAACGAGGATAATGGAATGTTGACGAATTAAATCGGGTGAGGCTGCGAGAATTAGATTAGGAAATGAGACGCTTAAAGTAGTAAAGGAGTTTTGCTATTTGGGGATTAAAATAACTGATGATGGTCGAAGTAGAGAGGATATAAAATGTAGACTGGCTATGGGAAGGAAAGCCTTTCTGGAGAGGAGAAATTTGTTAACATCGAGTATAGATTTAAGTGTCAGGAAGTCGTTTTGAAAGTATTTGTATGGAGTGTAGCCATGTATGGAAGTGAAACATGGACGATAAATAGTTTGGACAAGAAGAGAGTAGAAGCTTTTGAAATGTGGTGCTACAGAAGAATGCTCAAGATTAGATGGGTAGATCACATAACCAATGAGGAGGTACTGAATAGAATTGGGGAGAAGAGGAGTTCGTGGCACAACTTGACAAGAAGAAGGGACCGGTTGGTAGGACATGTTCTCAGGCATCAAGGGATCACAAATTTAGCATTGGAGGGCAGCGTGGAGGGTAAAAATCGTAGAGGGAGACCAAGAGATGAATACACTTAACAGATTCAGAAGGATGTAGGTTGCAGTAGGTACTGGGAGATGAAAAAGCTTGCACAGGATAGAGTAACACGGAGAGCTGCATCAAACCAGTCTCTGGACTGAAGACCACAACAACAATATTGTCCCAATACTATCGTCACTGCCGTCATTCCGTCATACAGCTGATGCTTCTCCATACCCTGAACTGCGAGTACATTCCACGTATGTCAAGCTTGAGAGGCTCACACGGGCGCAGGATACTTTTTTTTCTGCGTCCTAGCAACCACTTGTGGCGGCCATATTCCAGTGAGGCAAGAAACGGAGTTGAGGGGGTGGAGGACACGTGGCCGGCACACCACGGCAGCAGCAGTTGAGGCAGGGCAGAGGCCGCTGCCACGAAACTGGCCCCCCGCTGCCGCACTTACCGACCTCTCTCTCTGGCTCGTGTAGCTGTAGCCTCCATCTTCCTACCGGGCATAACCATCCAGTCTTTGTCTTCCCGCCAGCGTTACCTGGAACTGGTCGCCACACGCACAAGCAGCACTTCTCACTCGCCGAGAACAGTTTCGTTACCTGCATCACCAGTATTTTATACAGAATTATTATCAATAATTGGCCCAACCATCTTTAACTGTATTGCCAACAAGCCATTTTATTAATGGAATTAATATCCGTTTCATACTTCGAATGACTCTAGGTTCATAGGGAGAAGTATGTCCTCGTAACACGTGGAATGAATCAAATTAGCAGCAGTGAGGGAAAAATATGAAAACTACTCTAGTGCAACTTCCGATGAATCGAAATACTCTGCTTGTTGCCGTTAGTGGTCGTAACCTGCCATCTTCCGGAGGATCGACGGGTGAATGAGTCATCACAGAACTCGGCTGCAGACACAAGCTGCGCGTAATGAGCAGGGTCACACTGGGCAGAGACAGCTACACAACGTAAATAGCAAAGAGTCGTAACAAATAATATACGCTTTCTTACATACGTAATTACGAAAACTTCTCAGAACCGCCTTCGCTGCACGAAATGAATTTGTGCACAAAGGGCCAGAAACCAAAAGCACTTAAAAATTATACCGTAAGGATTAGTTAGATGTTAAACTTCATTGGAGCTTTAGGCCGGCCTCCGATGTTGTTCACGCGTGTGGGTGTCAGGATGGTTGGGAACCGCTGGTGCGCAAAGCAGCATTATGTTGTCCATTACAGTGAGTCATGAGCACATCATCACCGGTAGTAGCGGTTATTTTCTTCTGGTTTACCGTTTCCCTCACTTCCTCGCCGTGTTCTCATTATCTCCCGAGCTGGATGGGCGAATCGTCACTCTGAAGGCGAAAGTGTTTACGAGGTGCCAGATAACGGAAAATGCAAGTAAACATTTCCCGGAGTTGTGGACCAGACTTTGCCCGTTTATCTCCATCAGTTATCTGCACGAACCTTGCGTGTCTGTGGGCTATCGATTGCGGCTGATAACTGAAATATGGATCGCGAGCTCGCGTCACGTCAGCGTTTCCTGCGCCCGTTGTTTTCTCCGCGCAGCGTCACGCCAGAAACGAACCAGCTGCAACGTCGCGCGAGTCACGCCACACGCGCGCCACTGTACAGCTCTGCTAGTACACACAACCGTTCACCACCCCGTTTCGTTTACTTTCGCGTTTTTACGAAACAAGTCTCCATTGGTAACTGATACGATCCAGTCATAATTGGCAATCGCGCCGACTCAGACGATGTAGTCCTCTAATCTGAAATAGGCACCACTCATTTGAGCTAACAACAAACGAACAGACGGCGGAAATGATGAAGAAAACTAGAAATAATATGCCGACATGCTAAACAGTAGTAGAAGTGGCAGATTTCTCCCTTGTGGGAAGCGTGTGTGCACAACGGAGTAAGACATCTGAAGCAGAAACGCTTCCGTACCACCAGCGGGGTAATTACGTTGCCTGGTGTGAGGAACATATTTGCTGTTTTTGCATGAATAAATGATTCCATCGCATCATAGATGTAAGGTTTCCTTTGCATGGTTCACTTCGCTTCTCTACGTTCTGCAGTGTGCTGCGTTCTTTATTACTAAAACGCTTTGCAACTTCTAAGTATGAATGGGAACTGGATATAATCTGGAGTATCGCTGGGAGTTAAGCTAGGACGCAAATTTCAGATACTCGTTGTGACTTGGCTCATTTTGAAGGTATGGAACTCGAAATTATAATGAAAAATATAGAACGTGAAAGAAGCAGAACTCGAAAAGATCTCTACCGACTTCTTTACAATTTTTACACGATGCTGTAATAAGCATTTGACGGACATGGAGTACACATTTTTACTAACAACAAAGTGGAGGTTTTCTCTTAAAACCAACAGCAACAAAGAAAACGCTGTGCTGTAAAAATGCGCGGTATCGTTTTCTTTCTCGCAGTCGGATTTAACTAT
Source organism: Schistocerca americana (assembly GCF_021461395.2). Taxonomy (NCBI): domain Eukaryota; kingdom Metazoa; phylum Arthropoda; class Insecta; order Orthoptera; family Acrididae; genus Schistocerca; species Schistocerca americana. Next base: position 25,113,063 of record NC_060122.1, on the reverse strand, counting down.
GATAGCAGGACATTCAAACCATTAGACAAATTGTTCCTCCCATATGTATTCTCTCTCTCTATAATTTTAAACAAAATTTCATACAAAAATGGTTCAAATGGCTCTGAGCATTATGGGACTTAACATCTATGGTCATCAGTCCCCTAGAACTTAGAACTACTTAAACCTAAATAACCTAAGGACATCACACAACACCCAGTCATCGCGAGGCAGAGAAAATCCCTGATCCCGCCGGGAATCGAACCCGGAAAATTTCATACACAGTTGCATTCTTTTTGTTTTCTTCCTCGCAGTCGGTCTTAACAGAAAGACATGGATAATACGAAAGTTGCATTCAATTTAAGCTATGGGAACTAGAATCCACAATTGAATAGCGAGGTCGTAAATACTATGACTTTATTACTTCAATTAACACCGAAAATCAAGGGCTGAATACTATGGAGCGAAAACAGAGAGGTATTACAAAAAATGGTTCCAATGGCTCTAAGCACTATGGGACTTAATATCTTAAGTCATCAGTTCCCTGGACTCAGATACTCGTGACTTGGCTCAGGCCGGCCGCGGTGGTCTAGCGGTTCTAGGCGTTCAGTCCGGAACCGCGCGACTGCTACGGTCGCAGGGTCGAATCCTGCCTCGGGCGTGGATGTGTGTGATGTCCTTAGGTTAGTTAGGTTTAAGTAGTTCTAAGTTCTAGGGGACTGATGACCACAGATGTTAAGTCCCATAGTGCTCAGAGCCATTTGAACCATTTTTTTGACTTGGCTCATTTTGAAGGTATGGAACTCGAAATTATAATGAAAAATATAGAACATGAAAGAAGCAGAACTCGAAAAGATCGCTACCGATTTCCTTACAATTTTTACACGATGCTGTAATAAGCGGCTCTGGAACCGCGCAACTGCAACGGTTGCAGGTTCGAATCCTGCCTCGGGCATGGATCTGTGTGTTGTCCTAAGATTAGTTTAAGTAGTTCTAAGCTAGTTTAAGTACTTCTAAGTCTACGTGACTGATGACCTCAGACGTTAAGTCCCATAGTGATCAGGGCCATTTTTGAACACTTTTAAGGACGATACACGTAAATACCGATTTCATGACCAATCTTTTACCGATTTATAAGACGACGCGCCGAGGTATGGGTTTCGCTGCTGCTTACAGGAAACCTGGCTTTAAATGTTTAGTAACTAATTCCGCCAACAAATGACGGTTTTTAGGAGATTCGTTAGAATTTTAACTATTTTCTCCCAATATTCCGCAAAATACTTCCTTTTACAAGAACATGCACTTAAATAGGAATTTATAGGCGTAGGCACTAACACTACAGTGCATGACTTGCGAGCACACCAACGTACGAGACTATTTGAAGTTTTTAGACCATTCGTTAAAATTCTATGGATTTTCTCCGCAAAATGGCACTTTTTTCTGTAAGATGAATCACAACAAGAAATGCGCAGCAGGCCAACATTTCGCTTAAAGTGAACTTCTCGCTTGCACTTTTAGTCAGTGACGTAACTATCGACTTCCCTAACACTACATGATTATGCTAGAAAATCCTTTTTTATTCCAGTGTCTGATTACAAATGAATTCTTTAGACGATGACCGGTTTCAGTCTGTAATGGATCTTTTTTACACCATGTCCTAAAGTGATACGGCCATAATGGCATCGCCAAAACATATAAATATAATCAGCATAGCATCGTCACATAGATTTAAAATATGGTGTAGAATAGGCCACATCGTCCACTATGTCCAATATGCTGATTAAATTTATGTTTCGGCGATGCCATTATGGCCGTATCACTTTAGGACAAGGTTTTAAAAAAGATGATCATTACAGACTGAAACCGGTCATCGTCTAAAGAATTCATTTGTGATCAAAGACTGGAATAATAAAGCATTTTACAGTATTGGATCACTGTTTGTACACGCGATTATGTCGCATTTGGTGAGATTATGCTAGACTTGTCGAAAAATGATACCTGGAACACTTCTACAGAGAAAGGTAGCTTGAAAGTCTCAACGAAATTTTCACAGTTATCACATCGACAAAGATGTTGAGAGTGACTACGCAAGGATAAAGGTTGTCTGGCCAAGTACAATACACAAGCAAGAAATGTTGTTACCACTGATTTCCTTTTCTCAAATAACTTATGCTGTTCTAATTGGTTAGCATCACCGATTTTGAAATTTTCTGTAGTCGCATGTCAAGCTTTTCCACTTTTTAAAGGCTTCGACATGGAAGAGAAACTTTTCCATGATCTAATACTCTTGTTTTAGAATCATCTGGCTGTACAAAAGAACTTCTTCCTGTGTTTTGCATGCAAAGAGAAGCGTATATATGGCATTTCACTTGAGAATACAACAACCATGTCTTTAAAACGCTCGAGCCATGATCTAACTTCACGTAAAACCAACCTTTGAAAATGATCTGCCAATATTACGAGGGTCACCACGCGGCTGCTGTGGTCGCTGGTTCAAATCCTGCCTCGGGCATGGATGTGTGTGATGTCCTTAGGTTAGTTAGGTTTAAGTAGTTCTAAGCCTAGGGCTCTGACCTCAGATGTTAAGTCCCATAGTGCTTAGAGACATTTGAACCATTTATTACGAGGGTAATCCCAAAAGCAAGGTCTCTTATTTTTCTATAAGTACATAGACCTGTTTATTTCTACAATGGTTTACATCAGTTTACAGCTTGAACATTTAGCTATTTTCCGACATAATCACCATCCCTGTCGATGCATTTTTGTTGACGCTGTGGCAGTTTTTGTATGCCCATGTCATACTAGCTCGCCGCCATGCTGTTCAGAAAGTTATGAACCTCTTCTTTCACCTCGTCGTGGGAGCTGAATCGCTTTCCGGCCAAATGTTCTTTTAACCTAGGGAACAGATGATAGCCACTGGGCGCCAAGCCAGGACCATAGGGTGGGTGGGTGAAATATGTTCCACTGAAACTGTTGCAGGAGAGCAACGGTTTGCCGAGCGATGTGTGAGTGAGCGTTGTCATGGAGAATGTGTACGCCCTTGCTCAACATTCCTCTTCTCCGGTTCTGAATTGCCCGTTTGAGTTTTTTCAGAGTCTCACAGTACCTGTCAGCGTTAATTGTGGTCCCAGTGGGCATAAAGTCGACCAAAAATACCCCTTTCCGATCCCAAAAAACGGTTGCCATGAATTTACCGCCAGACTATGTTTGTTTGAATTTCGGCGGCTTTGGCGAAGGATGATGCCGCCACTGGCGTGATTGTTGCTTGGTCTCAGGTGTAATGTGGTGTGCCCAGGTTTCGTCACCCGTGACAATTGAGTCTAGAAAGTTGTCCTGTTTGGCTGCAAGGCGGTGAAGAAATGCGCGGGAACCATCACCTCGTTGCCGCATGTGGTCCTCAGTCAGCATGCGTGGCACCCATCTCGTGCACACCTTCCGGTAGTTCAATGGTTCCGTTAAAATTCTGTGAGCGGTGCTTCGGGAAACCTTAGGAACCAACGCGCAGAGATCATCCAGGGTGACCCGCCGATCTTCACGCATGCTTTGCTCAACCTTCAACACTGTCTCCTCAGAAAATGACGGTTTCCCGCTCCTATGTTCGTCGTGAATTTCGGTCCGACCAGCTGCAAACTCTCTACACCACTTACGAACATTTTTGACATCCATGCACGACTCACCGTACAATTCCGTCAATTGGCGATGGATTTCAATCGGCGCAGTGCCCTTTGCATTCAAAATCCGAATAACTGCGCGCAATTCGCACTTGGCGGTAACATCCAACGGGAGCTCCATTCTCAACGGCTGCCAAGCGGACTGAGAGCCTCAGCGCGGCGTGCGCATGTTTACACACAGCGCGTGAAGCACTCTTCATAACAGTGTGACCAACTGCCACATAAACAGAGTTCTGTACTTATAAAAAAAATAGGAAACCTTACACTTTTGGGATTACCCTCGTATCTGTTGAAGAAGAGTTGCATCGTTATCTGTAGTACACACGATCCTCTCAACAAGTTCATTTTTCAGAGTCTCATATTTTTTAACACCAATGAAAACCTTCAAATGCTTCAACTTGTTGACAACTTTTTCCATGATCTAATACTCTGGGGTGACGTTTCTTTCTTGTTTTGTACAACAGGACTTCTTCCTGTGTTTTGCATGCACGGTGAACTGTATACATATGACATTTCAGTCTGCTCTGAGCGATTTTCTACGAAGGTCGTGAGGCATTTTTGTCAAATTTCTTTCTGTTTTTACTGTAGACGGTGACCAGCGTACGGACTCTGGATAATGTGAAAATGTAAATTCTGTTATACTTGCACACGTGGTGCTGTCCGTCGCGTTTACAATAAATCTGTCGTCACTTGTGCCTAGTGCAGCAAGCAGTTCCTGTTGTGTTTTTCGTCTTTTCCTGAATTCGACACCAGATTCCTTCCTTAAAAAATTTTGCGAAATGTGAAATAAGTGTAAAAAATGTGTAATTATAAAGAAGTAATAAACACATCTAATAGTAGTATAGAGCTTTTAGCTGATATAGTCGCTCTATTGGAGACCCTAAGGCAACCGAAGCTACAGTAGGTACAGTGGGTGACAGGTCGGGAATTGAATTGCAGCCACGACAGGCCCGCGGAATACGTCTTGTGTCTGGTCAAAAGTCTCTGTATTCACGCTGACACAGGTTATTCCTTCAGGTTATTTATTTTCCCAGTCTACATTAAATTACAGTTTTTTGTCTCTAAACAGATGTTTCACAGACAACTACAAAAATGTAGTCCAATATTTCCAAAAACTTATAAATTATGCTCAGGGTAGCTCAGATACCCCTCACAGTTACGCAATGGTTAACACTGTTGGTCAGCGAAGCTCGCTAAAACTGTTTTGGGAACAGAAGCACTTCTACTGCCAAGCTTCGGTACAGAAAAAAGCGCTGTTGACACAGTTAAAAAACAAAGTTATCAATTAAACTTTATTATGTACCGTTCCATAATACAGAGATATTATTTATATGTGCGCTGTATCTAAAGGCTACCTTTGTCTGACCTTTTCTTCCGTCCTGATGTAAGCTACCGCGTAGAACAGAAGAACAACAATGGAGTTGTGCAGCACTTGTTGCGAGCTTACATCAGGAGCTAAAGCGGGCCGCTTCAGCCATACCACGGCGGAATAAGTAAAGTAATAGTTGTTAGAAAAACACTAACACAGGATATCAGTTTTTACGCGGACACTACGCAAGCCCTCAAATATCGTATTTTATTGTATGACGGAAATTTTACCTTACAGTTTTTCAGCCCCACTAAAATTTTGCTCCCGGGCATCCGCCCACTGCCCCCATCCCCCTCCCCTCTACGTTAGGTCACTGATTGACACTCAATGTCACAGGTGTTCGGCGTGGGCTCTTTATGGCAGACTTCCGGGCCATGCCACGCGAATAATCGTTTCCACAATAGGTTTTATTCAAAGAAAGCAGACAACTGAAAGCTGAATCATCTGATTGGCTGCTGAAAGAACGTATAGTATGCAAACGAAGTGAAGTTGCTGATGTACTTTTTCGAAAAACACTTTACTTGAAACATAAAAAATAAAACACAACATATTTTGGACTCGCACGCTCTTTCTCTAGGCAGTCGTTCTGAAACGATTGCAACCAGTAGGATGTCACTTGGGCGACTTGCATGTCACTAACCCGTCTTTAAACCGGAAAAGGGGCAGCTGAAGTATAACGTGCAATCCGAGCCACATTTCGCTTCTGGCGAATCTCCACATCATTGAGAGGTGACTATTGTGTTAAAAGGCAGAGTGAAAAAATCCCAGGCGGGATTCCAGCCTGCAAACTTTAGATTCCCGACCGAACGCTCTACCACCACACCATCAAACCAGATGCGAATGCGGCCAAGGCACTGCTGCTCCATCGAGTTATTGCCGCTGTTCGGTAGGTGGCAGACGCATCGTTTTCACCACTTAAATTCTAACATTTTGTACGAAATGTTTATAAATTATGTACAAAAACCTTCATCATGATCAGTGTACGCATTACTGAGATTGTCTTGTGCACAAAGCAGCGTTGAAAGGAAGCGATTCATCAGTATGATATTTCTGTTGTGTCTTTGTTAAAATGTCCAGCTCTAGGCCAATATACATCTTCAGCGGAACTCGAAAGAGTTGCGTCCTTCAAGAATTGTTACATGGAATTGTTGAAGAGTTACGAATTGCAGCAGACGCAGCAGAAGCCACAACCAGCGGCCCAGCAGCAATGCCAGTGACAGTTCCAGGTCGAATTCCAGCACCGCCAGCAGGTTCCAGCAGCCCAGCAGGTTCCAGCAGCCAAGCAGCCCAGCCAGTTCTAGCAGCCCAGCCAGTTCCAGCAGCCCAGCAGCGGCGCCAGCAGCAGCAGCATCAGCAAAAGCTGACACGGTCTGGCCCATCGCCATCCCCAGTGGCAGATCTTCCGCTTGCAGCCGCTCTCCCGTCGGCAGCAGTAGAGTGGGGCTTCGGCCCTGGCCAGAGTCCTCATCTTCATCTTCGTCTTCTCCATCGTGTGTGATTCGTCGTCATCATCCTCTTTCTGCTCCCATTTTCTGTTTCTCCTGTTCTGTTTCCCTTCTTCCCCCTCACCGTGACTACCCCCACCACCACTGCAACTACCACAGCCATCGACTATACCTATCCCTCGGCTGCCGCCACCACGATTACGTGGTGTGCCCAGTCACCCCCCCCCCTTCCCCCAATTCCATCCCCCCCACTTCTCACTCCTCCCACTCCTGCTCCCTTCGTCGCCACATCCCCTCCTCCCTCTTCACACACCCCCTTATCCACTCCCAATCCATTCCCTCCACTTCCCCATGCTGTTTTGTCTACTACTGCGGCCCCCACCAGGGTGGTCACCCGAAGAGCCGTGGCACACACCACCGGCATGCCGACGCCGGGACCTGCCGCCTCCCACCATCTCCCAGTCGCACCTGTCCCCCAAGCCTCCTCTCACTCTTCCGCTGCTGTTAAACGCCCCAGTGGCACCCCCGCGTCTTCAACTCCTAACAAAACCCAGCCTCTTCCACTTCCCCCCCTCCCAGATGCCGTGGACGTCTCCCCACCTGCCTCTTCTGCTCTCCCTCTCCACCGCCCCCTCCTCTCCCTCCCTTTCCCATAAATACCTCCTGTCGATTCTAGACCCTTCCCTCCTTGAGGCCCAGAACCTCACCCTGATTTTAAACAGACACTCCCTGGGAGCCCCTATCTCTCTCTCCTCACTCTCCATAGAAACTTCGTCCTTATCACCTCCCCTAGCCCCACCCCAGCCGTACCTTCTCCTCCTACATGATTGCCGCCAACCTCAAAATCCATAGTCGTTCTGCCACTCAGCTATGGCGGTGGCATCGGTTCCTCACCACCCTCCAAGGTGACCTCAGTCTTCAGCAAGGTCCTGGAATCCATCTCCACCTAACGCATCCAATAGCACCTCCACCACCACCTCCTCCTCCCCTCTACCCAATGTGGCTTTGGACCATCCTTCTCTGCCAATGACCATCTCCTTCACCTTACTCACCTCCTCTCCAAACAACTAAATTCCTGAATAAAAATCTCTCGGTGTACATGCTACATCAATTCAGGATAAAACTCCAAGCTTTCGACGACTACCTCCTGAATTGCCACGGCATGTACACCGAGAGAGTTTTATTCAAGAAATACGTCGCAAAAGACTTCATAGCCAACTAAATTCCTGTCGCTCCACCACTTTCCTCTCTCTCGACCTTGAGTGTGTCTATGACCATGTATGGCATTCCAGTCTCCTGTTCAATCTCCAATTAACCACGTCTGTCTGAGCGCCTCCTTCCTTACTCACCATCCTTACTATGTCACCATCCATAACAGGGATTCCTACACTTCCCATCCCTTTGCTGATGTGCCCCAAGGTTCCGTCTTCTCCCCTCTTCTCTACCTTCTATTATGGCGGACATGCTGCCGCCTTCACCTGCCATCCACCTTCTCCAATACGGCAATGACATTGCTTTCCTTGCCCTCGACCCCACCCTGCAACGCTCCCAGCACCTTCTCCAATCCCATCTTGACCAGTTCACCACTTACTGTAACCAGTGGCTGCTCAAAGTCAATCCTTCCAAAACCCAGGCAAAACCACCTCATTCTTCCACCTCGTCGATTTTTATCTCACCATCTATGGCTGTCCTATTAACCTCATCCCCACCCTCAAGTATCTTGGTGTCACCCTTGATCGTCGCCTTTCCTGGACCCCCCATCTCTGGATGATCCAAGCCTAGCACATTCCTGACTCTGCCTCCTCAGACTACTCTCTGGCCCCACATGGGGTCTGGACCCCTCCACCATCCCCACCACTTATAAATCCCTCATCTGACCCATTCTCTGTTATGCCCATCCCACTTGGATCTCCACCCCTCCTACCTTCTACAAGTCCCTTCAAATCCTGGAATGCCATGTGCTCCACCTCACCTATTGCATCCGCCTCTCATCCCCCACACCATTCCTTTCCCCCACCCCCTCCTCTTGGATATGGATCCTTTACACCTCCCATAAACCTGATCCCCCTCACCCGCTTGTCTCTCCCGTCCTCTCCCAACCCTGTCTGCTGCTGCACCTGTACTACAGCATCCCACCCACTTTCCATCTTACCATCTTTCCATCTTACCTTGCACAAGGTGGCTTCCACCAACTCCCCTTCCCTTGATGATACTCTCTACCCCTCCAACCAGCTTTGATCCTCCCCTTCCTCCTCCTGTGTTTTTCCCCCAGGGCTCCCTCTTTTCCCCTCTCTCCATCCTCACTTCCTCCCCTCTCCTCTCACCCTCACTTCTTCTCTCCCACTGGCATCCTCCACCCCTGCCTCCTATCCTTCCCTATGGCAGGCCCTCGACTTTTTCGTGCAAGCAGTATGTTTCGTCGCCACTGTGCTAGTGTTTCTCTTCCCATGAGTTCATCAGTGTCTCTCCTTCAGTGCTCTTACGTTCACGTGTGCAGCTCTGCGTCTCCGTTTGTGTATAGTGCTGAACTTTTTTATACAACCAGTGCGTCCGTGAACGCCTTCCTTTATTTTACTATGTATGTCCCCTGTTTTTATCCTCCATGTATGTTTGGTTTTATGTCTTCCTTTTTAATGTATGTTTTTCTATGGCCGAAGAGCGGCGTAGATGGGCCGCAGCCGGCCTACCTTTATGTGAAGGTTTGAAAATAACAATAAAGGAAAAAGTAAGTCAATATATGCATATGAAGGGTATCAGGCACACTGGTTGCTGTTTTTAAGCTTTCCACGCAAGTACATATACAGATTCCAACTGTTCTCGGGACATTTGGTAACATGAGTGAATATGTAGTTAAGTAGGGTACTTTAAACGTTTGCGGATGACATGGATATTCATACATCACGTTACTTAATTGCCACCATGAAGGAGAGGACAGCATCTACGTAGGATATAACTGCCTGAAAGCGACCTTTGTTTATCGTTACAACACTTCCGTATGTGTATGAACAGACGGCGTGCAGAATCGCCGTTTGAGGGGTCTTGGTGCTACTTCCTATTTGAGCCGGGAACTTGGGTTAAAAAGTTTTTAATTTAGCCCAGACCAATGGCTATTTGCATAGTCATTCCAATATCTCCCGTACTGTAGCTATGTTACAGCATATTAAGGAAAATCTGAACGATGAGCCCGAAATTTGTCGTTACGTGAACTGAATGCACTGAAACGGTTTAAAGTGACTGAAATAAACAAAAAAAAGCATTCTTACAATAAATCTGAAAACTCGCACAAGCAGATTTTACGTGCAAAAAACACATTCTTGTGAGGTTTCTTTTTCTTTTTTTCTTTTTTTTTTTTACCCTCGCCACTTCTATGATCCAAACTTGTGCGAATCGGCTCGCATTTTGCAGTGAAAGGCACTAAGGACTTTGCAACCAGTGTGCTTCTGGAGGAATGTGGATGATACATTTTTCGTCTGGGCAAACGAGTGATGCTCTCAACAGACCTTTTGGACCATTTCAACTGTCTTGACCCCAGCATTCAATTTACTATGGATGTGAAAGTGACGGGATACTTCCATTCTTGGACGTTATGGTTTGCAAAAAACCAGATGGTACTCTGGGACACGGTGTTCGTCGAAAGACGACGCACACAGATAGGAATCTGCATTCTAAGAGCTGTCGTTCAACACACCAGCGCAACGGCGTCCCCTAGGAGTCTGGTACGCAGAGCTTACACGGACACTTTAACCCAAGAACTTGCGCATGAATGACTGTTTTTAAGGAAAATGGGTACTCTGGCAAGCTGATTCGTCAGGGTACGGAGTTTGGACCATCACCGGAGGTGCATGAAGAGTAGTACAGATCTGTGGCCTTTATTCCTTATGCTCGGTTCAGATGGCTCTGAGCACTATAGGACTTAACTTCTGAGGTCATCAGTCCCCTAGAACATAGAACTACTTAAACCTAACTAACCTAAGGACATCACACACATCCATGCCCGAGGCAAGATTCGAACCTGCGACCGCAGCGGTCGCGCGGTTCCAGACAGAAGCGCCTAGAACCGCTCTGCTACATAGGCCGGCCCCTTATGCTGGGGGGGGGGGGGGGGGGGGGGATATCGTTTAAGCCTGGAAGAATTTTAAGGCACTTCAACATTAAGAGTCTGTTCCGTCCACCTTCCAAAATTAGGGCACTACTCGGCTCCGTGAAAGATGATTTGAGGCCTAGGAAGTCAGGTATACACAAAATTCCGTGTCAATGTGGAAAGGCTTACATTGGTCTTTCGATTCGCACAGTTCTTGACAGTTGTGTGGAACATCGCCGTCATACGAGGCTACAACACTGAAAAAATCGGCGGTAGCAGAACATTGCTTAAACGAGGGACACGGTATGAAATTTGGCGAAACTGTGATAGTTGCCAACACTTCCGGTTTTTGGAACAGTGTCTATGAAGAAGCTATTGAAATTATGTTGGTCCATAGTTTAATTAATAGAGACAACGCGTTTTCCCTCAGCAGGACGCGGAATCCTGCACTATCCCGCATCAAAACAGAATGTTCTCCGGTGCGGCCAGTCCGAGTGCGAAGACCGCCTGTGAGTGCGACGTGTGGTTAGCGCCGGTGCTCCACTAAGGGCGGCGCCCGCTGCCCAGTTTCAGAGGGCAGCAACTGTGAGGGGCGGCGCATGCGCCGTGTACTGAACGGTGGCCTGTATAGGACGTCGATTTGCAGCCTGGCGTCCGTTCTCAGCGGGACTCATCAACAGAAGCAGCGTTCTCCTGAAGATGGCGAACAGGTGGATCGCAGAAGTCGAGTTGATTTTAGGATCTGGGAGCAAACCCGAGAGACATTCAAGGCTTATTATGCCGGGAAAGCCTACGAAGTCACAAGATGTATGCTTTTCAATAATGTATTATTTGTTGGGCGAATCGTTGAGCTTGTGGTACAATAAGCTTTTAGGTAAGTTTATCTATGTAAAACGGTCGAATCGTTAAGTTATCTACTTACCATAAATTATTTTCATACATTACTATTATTAATTTTGCACAGTTATAAATATTTCGTTAGTTATCGTTTTTATATTTACTGTTATTTTGTGCACTGTGTTAAGTACATATAACATATATATATATATATATATATATATATATATATATATATATATATATATATATAATATATATAATTTTTCATATTTTTCTGTATACTCTGTCATGCGTATGTGAATAATATTTATGTATGAAATAAAAAGCAAAAAACCAATAAAAAATCAAACAAAATTTAAAACATTAGAAATATTAAACAAAACAGCAAATAATGTAAATAACAAAAGGTAAGAAATATGAAAAATTAAGCAAAAAACGTCTTGCGGGAATATGGGTTTGACGTGGTGGTGAGATTTGTGTGCTCCGAGGAGAGAGTAGATTATACCGGACAGGTCCAATCATGCCACGCAGGTAACCGAAGAGAAATCAAACAAACGATGCCCAACTCAAGTGAGTGGTCCGAAGGACAATGAAACCCCTATACCGTAACACTCGTTGCCAAAGACAACAAAAATCTGCATCGGTTGCAAGCTACGGCGATCTAATGTCAAGATTATGACAGAGTGAAAGTTGGGAACCACAATGAATAAGGCTCCTACCGTAGCATAAAGAAGGCGAATGTGTCCTGGGCAGAGGTAGGGATTTAAGAGAAGGGAACTAGCTTCGACTTAGCTGGCAACTTCAAAGACATTTAAATCAAAACATCCAGTAGTCGCGCTTTTTACCTAACACTACCTCTCGAGCATAGTGACGTCTCTTTGCTGCAAGGTGTTTGTTCATCCGCATCTTGCAATTTACAGACAAAAGCCCCTGATCCTGAGCTCGAAGTGCAGTAGTTTCGCCAGCCATAGTAAACAAAATATAACATCATATGGCTGAGTAGTATTCATGTAACAGCTATGAAAGTGTTTCTGAGGGGACAAAATATCTGACGTTGGATTAATTCCTGGGAGGCGCTAAAACAATTCTTTTGATTTATGGGTGGGGGGGGGGAGTTGATTTTTTCCCCCTAGAGGACCCTTTCTGTCCCAAACCCACCCCATGCTACGTGTATGGTGAACGGTGTAAGAACAAACAGACACAAGTTTATGTGCTCCTAGAGCGTGGGATGCATTTGCAGTAGTAAGTATCCAGAGTGGGTGTGCGCCTATAATAGGATGTATCCCAGAGTGTGGATGCTTGTATCCTAAACTTTAATGACACGTTGTGTCATATATCTCGATATGACAAATATCATGATGGATTACATGACGGTATGTGTCATGTTATACGACATTACGTAATGAATCATGTTACTCTAGGTGCATGACACAATGCATTACGTTACATGGCATGGGTAAAAAAAATTCAAGTGTGTCAAGACAGTTTCATTTAAATGTCTTTGAAGGTGCCAGATACGATAAGTCGGAAAGCTAGTTCTTTTGTATCCCTAACGCTGCCCAGAACATATTCGCATTTTTGTGCTTTGTGAAATGGGACTGTCCTATGCGCCATGTCGATAATTAGGAAGTTTTGGGCATAAGTGTGATTGGAGTTGCGAATTTTATAAATGTACTCAACTTCTGTGGTATAGATATAACCATATTCTTTGTAAAACTGTGTTTGAGACCAGAGATGTTGGTCAGAGTTAGTCATAGAGTAGCAGTGTGTGTCGGACAGTCTGCCAATGTACTTGGCTTAAAATGAAGGGAAGCTGGCCTGTCGTGCAGTGGAGGCAGTATTATTTAAAAACGATTTTGTAATAATATGTTTTGAGGAAAGATGAGATCACGCAAGAGAATTGTTCAAACGTGCCGTCGTCTGACAATCTCACATTCCCGTATGGAGGACATAGTAACAAGCATCCCTGGCGTAGAGAAGCAACTGAAAGAGTTGAAAACAAATAAGCCGCACGATCTGCACGGAATCCCAATTCGGTTTTACAAAGAGCACTCCACGTGAAACTTCCTGCCAGATTAAAACTGTGTACCGGACCGAAACACGAACTCGGGATGGTGGTGGTGGTGGTTAGTGTTTAACGTCCCGTCGACAACGAGGTCATTAGAGACGGAGCGCAAGCTCGGGTTAGGGAAGGATTGGGAAGGAAATCGGCCGTGCCCTTTCAAAGGAACCATCCCGGCATTTGCCTGAAACGATTTAGGGAAATCACGGAAAACCTAAATCAGGATGGCCGGAGACGGGATTGAACCGTCGTCCTCCCGAATGCGAGTCCAGTGCACGAACTCGGGACCTTTGCCTTTCGCGGGTAAGTGCTCTACCAACTGAGCTACCCAAGCAGGACTCACGCCGCGTCCTCACAGCTTTACTTTCGCCAGTATCTCGTCTCCCACCTTCCAAACTTCACAGAAACTCTCCTGTGAACCTTGCAGAACTGGCACTCCTGGAAAAAAGGATATTGCGGAGACATGGCTTAGCCACAGCCTGGGGGTTGCAGAGTGAAAATCTCATTCTGGAATACTCCACGTCATTGGCCCCTTGCTTACGTTGCATTTATTGCGAATCTCTGGACCAGCGCCAAGTGACAAGAGACTGGAGAAAAGCGCAGGGGACTCCTGTATATAAGAAGGGTAAAGGAATGGTTCAGCAAAATTGAAGATTAATATCCTTAACATCGGTCTGCAGCAAAATTCTAGAGCATATCGAATATAATAAATTTCCTAGAGACCGAAAAACTCATGTCCACGAATCTGGTCGTGCGAATCGCAGCTTGCTCTTTTCTCACAAGATATACTGCTAACTATGGATGAAGGCCAACAGGCTGATTCCACATTCCCAGATTTCCCAAAAGCATCGGACACGGTACACCACTGCACGAGGGCACGTGCATGCGGAATAGGCTCCCACATGTGGGACAGGCTCGCAGATTTCCTAAGTGATAGAAGCCAGTATGTTGTCCTCGACGGCGAGTGTTTGTTGGAGACAGGGCAACATCAGGAGTGCCCAAGGACGTGCGATTCGACAGTTGCTATTTTCTGTATACGTAAACGATCTCTCAGACAGGTTGAGTGGCAATCTGCTGATGATGCTGTGACGCACAGGAAGGTGTCGAAGTTGAGTGACTTCAGGTTGATACAAGATGACCTAGACAAAATTTCTAGTTGGTGTGATGAGTCACAGCTGGCTCTTAACGTAGAAAACTGTAATTTAATGCGAATGAGTAGGAAAAACAAACCCACAGTGCTGAGATACAGCATTAGCCGTGTCCTGGCTGACACAGTAACGTCGTTTAAATACCTGGGCGTAACAATGTGAAGAGATATGAAATGGGACGAGCATATGAGGATTGTGTTAGGGAAGGCGAATCGTCGACTTCGGTTTATAGGCAGAATTTTAGGAAAGTGTGGTTCATCCGTAAAGGACATCGCATATAGGACACTAGTGCGACCTGTTCTTGAGTACTGCTCTAGTCTTAGGGACCCGCATTAAGTCAGATTGAAAGAAAACATCGAAGCAATTCAGAGGCGAGCTGCTACATTTCACGCCAGTAAGTAACCCCGTGGTCTAGGGAAGCCGGCACTGAAGCTCAGCGTGTTCGGTCAGAGGGTTAGCTGCCCTCTGTAATAAAAAGAACTGAGTGAATGGATCGACGACGAACTTGAACAAGCGTCATGGGAGGTCCAACCCTAACACGTGCAACGAACAAAATGAGATCAACAAAAAAGGGGAGGAGGGGTAGCGTCTTTCTTTAGAAATCAAAAAGCCGTCGGTTCCGGGTTCGAAATCCGCCAACGCTTAAATTTTGATTAATAATCGGCATTTGCGGCGGAAGACTTCCGGCATAAGAAGTCACCCTCATTACAACAACGGCCTGCCAAAGAGGGCGAAGGGGCGGAGAATCAGGGCACTAGCTTGTCCTTGGCGTGGGACACTGTCCCTAAAGGTGGAAGAATCAGCGATGAACAGTGGCGTGAGAATACAGAAGGAAATGGAAACCACTCCATTCAATAATGTGTATCCATAGGACATGTCGCCTGTAAGTGTAGAAGTGTCATGATGGTCTCTCCATTGGAAAAAGATTCTGGAATAGTCCCCCATTCCGATCTCCGGGAGGGGACTGCCAAGGGGAAAGACACCATAGGAAAAAGAATGAATAACCAACGAAGGATAACGTCCTACGAGTCGGCGACTCCGCACGTGGAGCGTCAGAAGCTTGAACGAGGTAGTGAAGCTGGAAACTCTGAAAAGGGAAATGCAAAGGCTCAGTCTAGATATAGTAGGGGTCAGTGAAGTGGAGTGGAAAGAAGATAACGATACGTGGTCAGATGAATACAGGGTAGAATCAACAGCAGCAGGAAATGGTGTAACGGGAGTAGGATTCGTTCTGAATGAGAAGGTAGGGCAGAGAATGTCTTAGTGTGAATAGGTCAGTGACGGAGTTGTTCTTATCAGAATCGACAACAAACCAACAACTATAGTTCAGGTATAGATGCCGACGTCGCAAACTGAATATGAAGTGATAGAGGAATAATACGAGGGTACTGAAAGGGTAATACACATAACCCTTTACGAAAATCAAATAGTCATGGGGGCTGAAATGCAATTTTAGGGGAAGAAGTAGGAAAAATGGCTACAGGAGAATAAGGGCGTGATACAAGGAATGAGAGAGGAGAAAGAGTAAGTCATTTACATACCCAAGAGCAGACATAGACTTAGACCGCAACGTAGTAGTGGTGAAGAGTAGGGTGAAGTCTGAGAGATTAGTCAGGAAGAACCAACACGCAAAGAAGTGGTATAAGGAAGTGCTAACGAATAACGAGATACGCTTGAAGTTGTCTAAGGCTATAGATACAGCAAGAAGGAATAGCTGAGCAGGCAGCACAGTTAAGAAGAACAGACATCTCTAAAAAGGGCACTCACAGAAGTTGGAAAAGAAAACATAGGTACAAAGAACGTAACTACGAAGAAACCATGGGTAACAGAAGAAATACTGCAGTTGCCCCATGAAAGAAGGAAGTACAAAAATGTTCTGGGAAATTCAGGAATACAAAAATACAAGTCACTGAGGAATGATTTAAACAGCAAGTTCAGTGAATCTGAGACGAAATGGCTGCATGAAAAATATGACGAAATCGAAAAAGAAACGATTGTCGGAAGGACTGACAGCATCTAGGAAAGACAAAACAACATTCGGTGAAATTAAAAGCAAGGGTGGTAACATAAGTGTAACGGGAATTCACTGTTAAATGCAGAGGAGAGAGCGGATAAGTGGAAAGAGTACATTGAAGGCCTCTATGAGTGGGAAGATTTGTCCAGTATGATAGAAGAAGAAACGAGAGTCGATTTAGAAGAGATAGGGGATCCAGTATTAGAATCGGAATATAAAAGAGCCTTGGAGTACATGAGGTCAAATAACGCAGAAGGGATAGATAACATTCCATCAGAATTTCTAAAATCATTGGGGGAAGTGTTAATAAAACAATTAATCACTTTGGGGTACAGAATGTATGAGTCTGGTGACGTATCTTCCACACAATTCCGAAGGCTGCAAAAGCTAACAAGTGCGAGAATTATAGCAAAATCAGTTTAAAAGCTCATGCATCCAAGTTGCTGACAAGAGTAATATACAGAAGAATGGAAAATAAAATTGAGGACGTGTTAGATGACGATTTGTTTGGCTTTAGAAAAGGTAAAAGCAGCATAGAAGAGATTCTGACATTGTGGTTGATAATGGAAGGAGGACTAAACAAAAATCACAAGACATGTTCATAGGATTTTTTTAACCTGGAAAAGCGTTCGATAATGTCTAATGGTGAAAGATTTTCAAAATTATGAAAAAAATGGGTGAGCTGTAGGGAGAGACGGGTAATATACAATATGTAGAAGAGGTAAGAGGCAATGATAAGAGTGGATGACCAAGAAAGAAGTGCTGGGATTAAAAATGGGGTGAGAGAGGGATGCAGTGTTTCACCGCTAATGTTCAATCTGTACATCGAAAAAGCTGTGACTGAAATAAAAGAAAGGTTCAGAAGGGGGATTAAAATTCAAGATGAAAGAATATCAATGGTAAGATTCGCTGATGACATTGCTGTCCTGAGTGAAGATGAATGGAATGCACAGTCTAATGAGTACGGAATGTGGAACGAGGGTAAATCGAAGAAAGTCTAAAGTAATGAGAAGTAGCAGAAATGAGAACAGCGAGAAACTTAACATCAGAACTGGTGGTCACGAAGTAGTTGGACTTAAAGAATTCTACTACCTAGACAGCAAAGAAACAAATGTTGGACGGATCAAGGAGGACATCAAAAGTAGACTAGTAGCAGCAAAAAGGGCATTCCTGGTCAAGATAAGTCTATTAGTACCAAACAGAGGTCTTAATTTGAGGAAGAAATTTCTGAGAATGTACGCATGGAGCACAGCATTACATGGTAGTGAAACATGGACGGTGGGGAAACTGGAACAGACGAGAATCGAGGCATATGAGATGTAGTGCTACAGACGAATGTTGAAGATTAGGTGGACTGACAAGGTAAGGAATGAGGAGGTTCTACGCAGAGTCGGAGAGCAAAGGAATATTTGGAGAACACTGACAAGGAAATGGGACAGGATGGCTTGGTTCAAATGGCTCTGAGCACTATGGGACTCAACTTCTGAGGTCATTAGTCCCCTAGAACTTAGAACTACTTAAACCTAACTAACCTAAGGACATCACACACATTCATGCCCGAGGCAGGATTCGAACCTGCGACCGTAGCGTCTCGCAGTTCCAGGCTGTAGCGCCTAGAACCGCACGGCCACTCCGGCCGGCTGGGGCAGGATGATAGGATACTGTTAAGACATCAGCGAATTGGTACTAGACGGTGCTGTAGAGAGCAAAAACTGCAGAGGTAGGCAGAGATTGGGATACATTTAGCAAGTAATTGAGGACGTAGGTTGCAAGTGCTATTCTGAGATGAAGAAGTTGGCACAGGAGAGGAATTGATGGCGGGCAGCATCAAACCAGTCTGAAGGTTTGATCAGTATGCAAGTAGTATATAGACAGTAATTTTTCCTTCCCTCTAAATGCAAGCGGAAGAGGCAGGGAAACGACTAGTTGGGGTACAGGATACCCTCCGCCACGCACCGTACGGTGGCTTGCGGAGTATGTATGCAGATGCAGATTATATTAATGGAAGAATGGTATAAGCGAACTTTTAAGGTAATCCAGTTTTTTTTACATTAGTACCTGTGTAGCTTCTGATTGTTAGAACGTTGCGTATGGCTGAAGTTTAGTGCATAAATTTTATAATGCAATGTACGGTGTTGCCTTATAGTTGGAACAAGTATCAAGGAAGGCATTTGTACAGAGGAGAGTTATTAAGAAATATTCTTCCTAACATGTCTAGGTGTCAGAACTTTATGTACAGGTGTATTGTTGTCATGGCTTAATAAAGCGTACTTAAATTTGGAATCTTTATTCTCATCTACCAGTCGTTAAGATTATTTCTCCCTGTTCAGTTTAGTTTCTTGACTGTTTGCACACTCGAAATGCACATTGAGAAGCATATTACGAAAACTGGTAAGATACTATCTTGCACTGCACATCGAAAGTACGGCGAAGGAAATTTGATTGTTCACAGTCACACAATTATTGTTAATAGCAACAAGTTCGCGTCCACTGTAAAGGCACAGTGACTGTCAGAGTATATTTGTGAAAACAACATCTTATTAGATCAGATGCTTAATACCTCTAGAAGATTTCACTAAAGTGCTATGTTGTGAATTTTCAAGCAGTTTTATCAGAAGGTCAGATGCATTAATGTTTACGTTCATTGATGTGTAATTACAATAACAATGGCGGTACAGTGATTGTTTGCAAGACTAAAAATAAAGGTTAGCAATATTTAGGACTAGCATTTTAATCTGAGTGAGTTTGTTTTGCAGTCAGATGACATATATAAATTTCACTGAACACGGTTTACTTTCTCGGAGCCGAATTGTTTGATGTACCGGCTGAATTTCGCATCGTGTAGCGTGAGCTCCACGTATTTCCCTTCAAAATAGTTCTGTTGCCCTGCACTGAGATTTACATGTTTCGATATCAAAATAAGTTTTACCCATTACTCAGATACCAGTCTGACACTTACGAACACGAGTTTAAAAATAGGAAAGAAACTTTGTTATGGTAGGAGCATTTTTCATTGTGATAAAAGTGTGGAGGAACTTGGGTGCGCACGGCAGCCTCCGGTGTGTCGGCTCCGCCCGGCAGTGAGAGGGTGGCTGCGGCCGGGCGAGGAAGCGGCTGGTGCGCCGTGCAGCTGCCTGCAAGGGGGCGGCGCTCTGCACAGTGCCGCAGTGTGCCACCCGCCGGTATCGCGTGGAAAAATGCTCCAAGTTGAATCGGACGGACTTACGCAATTCTGCGTCTCGGCATAACGAGTTCCATGCTGTGCGAATCCTGGCTGTCGACTGATTTCCATTTTTATAAACAAGGACTGCACAAACACTTTAAATTATACCGCTGCTACGATTACAAGGAATGTGCAGACCGGAGCTGCCGGCACAGTCAACTCGTGTAGCACGCTTCGTCTGGAGCTTAGCTGGACCCGGGGTAACGACCACTTCATTACAGCCACTCAGTTAAACTGATCGGGACTAAATGTACTCCACAGTTACAATTTTCATGACATCAGCATGTACGAACCTAATCTCTAAACTTGTCCTACACAGTATTTGTATTTAAATGTCTAAGATTTTCTACGCTAAATTATTATGCATTTCCATTGTGACAGACTTAAGTAAATAGGATCTAATTCAAATTTGGTGTGTGCTACATACAAATCAAGAGCACTACGTAAAGGTGCGGGAAGGTGAACTCTGCTTTTTTTTTTTTTTTTTTTTTTTTTAAACGCTGTAGTGCATACTGAAATATTTACTCGTATTTTCTAATTTTAAAAGATGTGCATAACGGCACTGCATCACTGCATACTGTTTTCATTTTTACGAGTATGTCTGGAGACGGTCTGTTTCGTGTGGCAGGGTCGAGTAGACAGTTGCTGTGGTGAGTCTGGGTTTCTTTCGGTAGGAGTTGGACTTAGTCTCATCGTTTCAGCACCTTGAAATTTTACGAATGATACGATTCTGAGCAGCGTGTGGGGCCTTATGCATTTAGACTCTATTGTCGGGTTAAAAAAAAGTGGTTCAAATGGCTCTGACCACTACGGGACTTAACATCTGAGGTCATCAGTCCCCTAGAACTTAGAACTACTTAAACCCAACTAACCTAAGGACATCACACACATCCATGCCCGAGGCAGGATTCGAACCTGCGACTGTAGCGATAGCGTGGTTCCAGACTGAAGCGCTTAGAACTGCTCGATCACTCCGGCCGGCTTCTTCTCACGTGCTGTATGTTTCCGCAGCTGGAGGACTTTAACCTTATGAAAGTTCTGTGGGTGTGTGGGTTTTATTCTGTCAAGTTGCGCAATGGCCTGGTCCAACAAGTACCCTTGGCTCCTACAAGAAACAATTTCCCCCTCACACTACTACAGAAGTCAGACAGACGCTCCTAATGTACCAACAAGAACTCCTTGAAAAAACTTCAGCCACAAATACCTTCTGGAGTCGTCCGCTGTAAGGCAAAGACACAAAAATATTCTATATTCTTACATAACTAGTGGAATACTTACTTACGGCAGTATTGCTCATTACTGTAAGAAAAACATTAAACGAATGGAAAATATTATTTATTGCAAAAAATTCTGAGAAATCAATTGAATCTTTTTCTTATATAAAAAATTAATAAATTTCCGGGTTCTTTTTGGAACAGTAGATTACCTCTTATGGACAGGAATGCTAATATTTTACAAAGTCTGGAAAGGTTCTTCTCTCCCCTTTCTTTAAGAATGTTATTTACTCGGCAGAATGGCTGAGAGCCGCACCTACACAACTTGAATAACTTTTCTAGGTATGATCAAGGCTGTCATGTGAGAAATGTAATGTAGTGTACTGTTATGGAGGACAGATGGGGCTCGCATACGCTGTAGCGCACAATACCGCGAGTTGCGACAACTGCTGCCTGCATCGCTCGCTGCCGACAAATAACACAACTCTCTCTTTGAATCTGGATTGACCTTCGCCAATCAAACTCCCCCTACACCTTGATGAAGTCAAGGACTCCCATCCACCCCTAGTCTAACTATTGGCGTGATACGCCGGTCAGATAACCAGTCCACCGCGATGCCACTCAATACTTGCTCGCAAGCATTTAACTAGTTCTCTGTCAGTGTTCACACTGCACAATAAGTGTGGCAGCCAACACAGTGAACAACGCTTAATCATGAACGATTCAATATAGAGTGTCACTCCGATTCGCTAATGACAGAGGTGCTCTCCCAGTGAAGTACTGAGGAGAGACTTTGTTTCTCACTCTTCGCATACACGTACGAGCGCATTCGTGCTCGTTATGTTCCCACTCCAAGTACAACAATGGAATGGCCCCTTTTTCTGGAAAAGTTGCAAGGGTATATCATTCACTGCCTTCCCTCACTCATCTGACACTTTGCGTCAAAAATATTCCACCAATCAGCGTTGCTCTTTTAAACGGGAGAATGACGTTTCATTTGAGTCAAACAATGCGGAAATCTGTAGCATCTCCATGAGGTGTATACTGTCCTGCTATGAGAACTCTGTAACTACACAGTCGGTCCGTGAAAAAAATGCATCTTCTGGGCACTCCCACACAATGTAGCGGAATATGCTTTTATGTCGAACACAGGAGTCGTTATCCCTTTGCTCTGGTTGAAAAATGGTTCAAATGGCTCTGAGCACTATGGGACTTAACTTCTGAGGTCATCAGTCCCCTAGAACTTAGAACTACTTAAACATAACTAACCTAAAGACATCACACACATCCATGCCCGAGGCAGCATTCTAAGCTGCAACTGCAGTGGTCACGCGATTCCAGACTGCAGCACCTAGAACCGCTCGGCCACCCTGTCTGGCCTTTGCTCTGACAAAAGCTGTCTTCTCTCTGGGCAGTCACATTGGCCAAAGTAGGTATGTTGTTGACCCGGCCCTCTGAAGGGACAGTCTTCCCAGCAGGCTGGTTTCTTCTTTAGAACGAAAATTCCTGTGGCCGTCATGCTGTGTACGCCAGCCTCGCCTTTTGTCGACCTCAGTGCACACTTGTGATTTACTTATTAGATTTGCATATCGCTTACATGAATTCATACCAAACTGACTCTACCGTACCGAGTTTGGGTTTGAATGAAGCGTCTTGATGTGGTGAGTATGAATGTGAGGACGGAATATGTAAGAAATGAAGATCAGGAGACCACGCCACCTTACAAAGTGTCTGTCCATTTTGTGGTAAATTTTAGCTAACAGAACGCAGTACTACTGACAAACTTTGATATCTATGGCAGATTACCCCAATCGGCATAGGGACAAGTACCGAGAACATACTGAGTAGTAACTCAATACAGCACATCCCCATTGCACAAGGTCCTCGACCGAGCTGCCTTTGTCGTGTCCCTCGCAGACATTCCATACTGCCATGGAGACTCTCTACTCGGGGATGTCGGTAACGTTAAAGTCCCCATGCGTTAATCCTTAGTCGGGAGCTGGGTTTTGGCACCACATCAGCTGATCTAACTGGGGAATCTTTACTGCAACTACATACGAACTTGACCTTCTGACCGTTGCTGTGGAAAGCTACACGCATTTTATGACTTTTGGTTGGACTGTGGGGTATTTATTTTCGTGTTGTGAATGAATAGCATACACTTTCCAACATAACTTCGCCACTTTGTTGACTGTAATCGTACTATTTTGTTTCCATTGATAATTATTCATTTTATTTAACTAATTCTATTATTAATTAATAATTGTAAGATAAGTTATACTCCATGTGAGTAATGGAAGCCTGGGTAACAAAACTTATTCTAGATAGCTGGTTCTGTTGTCGTAGCATATGTACAGCCGTAGACGAGCATCCACATAAAAGAAAAGCCAAACCTTTGTTGTCAAGCCCCAGTTCCCATCGCGTCCCCCCTCCCTCAAATACATCAGAGAACCATTTGTACTATGTGATGTGAGGAAGAGGGGGATCAGCTTGTAACACCTCTTCCTGGCAGCTGTTGATTTTGCACGTGACCGAGACTTTAATTTGACTACTTTTGACGCAGGTGTATGGAAGCCGTCTAGAATTATGCCTACAGAATCAGAAGGAAGTGTGAGGCTTACCTCACCACTCTCTCTCTCCATCTCGACACCAGATCCCACTTACCTAGAAAAGAGAGGAAAAAATAAATCAGTAAAACATCTCGATACAAACACTGTTAGACATAAATTAGTGTAATTTTTCGCACAGTTGACATTTTAGCAAAAATAACAACCAGCGTTCGCAAACGGGTTGCTGGCTTGTATACAGAAACTAATCGTATGCATGTGCCAGAGGGAGCTAGATAAATCAGTGATGTAGAGGCAGTTCTTGAACGAAGGCCGAGAAGTGAGTAGGATAGCAGTGAGAGAGCGGGACGACCTTGGTCTCGAGTGTCAGGTAACGCTGACAAGCACACCTGGTGCCAGGTAACTCCCTCGGACTGCCTCGTGCTCCCACTCACTCTCCCCTGGGGAGCAACTGGGACCTGATGAAGGTCACCCTGAGGAATCCCCTCTTTCCCCCTTCCCCCCGTCCCCTTCTCTCCTCCTCTCTGGGCCAATGACAGTCAAGCACCCTCTCCACATCTTCGTCTTTCATAACTGGGACACTGCAACTGAGCAGCAGGGGGAGAGGTTGCAGGCTATTTTTAATAACAAACTACATTGAGTCACGTCACCCAAGGCCTATTTGTTCATAACAGTTGAATATTACGTTTTCCAGGCACAAGCAGACACCACACTCAAGCAGATATCTTTGAAAGTACGCTCATTTTTTCATATTTTCCGCAGTTTTAACCGTTTTACTGAATTATGAAAGTTGCGTGTTAAAGTCACGTCAGTATCGTCACGTAGTGTCGCAGCATGACATCGAGTCACAACATCGCGATGTCGTGTCGCAGCGTGACGTCGAGTGATAACGATGCTACGTCGCGTCGCAGCGTGGTGTCGAGTCACGATGTCGTGTTTACATCGCATCGCATCGCCGACGTGATACTCTCAAAGCAATCACGACGTAGCATGGGTACCGATTTATTTACCAGCGCCAAGCAATCATTCCATTACTAGTGTGTGTGTGTGTGTGTGTGTGTGTGTGTGTGTGTCTGTATGTGCGTATGACGTCATAACGTATATGTTGGAAACGAACACGTTGACAGCTCAAGGTCACACCCACTCCCCCCATAGCTATGTTCACGGCGTACAGTGTTAACGGACAGTTGGTGAGCGCCAGCTGAGTGCCCTCTCTTCCAGAGCCATGTCGTGTGTTCACGTCTGTTTTCGGTCTTCCGTGGAACGAAGCACTGACCGGAGTTTGCAGGATTAAGGGCCTGCGTGCAGTTCTTCTCCGGTCGATGCGCGTCAGGCGCTAAGAAACATTCGAAAACGATCTAAAATCGCTGTATCGAACGTAATGAAGATTTTTTTACTGATCTGGAAAACAGTGAAGAAGCCGGGAATAATATAAAATTTGCAAAAGTTTGTAAAACAAGTACAAAATCTTATGGTATTTCCGAGTAGACACTATCACGTGTTATCAGTGCACCAATATCGGCAGGATCTCTAGATGTGAGTACGTGTTTTGATTCTCCAGAAAAGGGATATAAATGAAATCGTAAATTACGGAACGTGACCATTTTGACAAAAAGTGAATAGAACTGTATTTCCAAACTATGACAGGGGAAGAATCCGATGACTAAAAATCACAGTGAGATCTCCGCGAAAAAAATAATTATTCTGACCTCCGTTTCCTGTGTTTGATCCAGAAAGTATAAAGATGGATAAAACTTTTTAATGTAACGCTGAGACGCTGAGGTAGCACGGATGAAGTCTTTGTGTAAAATGCATTTATTGTGTGTTGAGAACAACAGCCTTGTAGTATGCTTCCATAAAACTTGCGTTTCACAAAAACACACGTAAAAATATATTTTGGTCGACTTCATCGGTACTATTGACCTGAAAATACGTGCAGTTACTTTTGTCTGGCGCATATCAGCTATTTGGGTGATGGGTTTAGTGACGAAGGGACAGTAAGAAATAATTTCAGGAGGCAGGAAGTATCCTCGGTTATATTAAGGCGAGCCGTCCAACTAAAATCCTGTGGCGTTATTCAAGCACTCGCTAGCTGTCGCGCATGGAATATCTCATAAATAAAATGCGTTAATACGTCACACGGTAGAGTAACGTTCTCTCAGATGTTACCAAAATTAATTTCATAGTTTTCCTACCAACTTTCTCTTTCGAAGTTTCTACAAGATCCAACAGAACGCAAATTCATCAGCTGCGGCATTTTTCGTTGCATAGACCGAAAAGTTTCACACTTCCTACCACTTTATTTTTTATCTCGGAGTGCTTTCATGTATTCACGATAAAATATGCATCACATGCATTTATAAACTTTGACAATGTTCATACACTATTTTCAGTCGAAATATATGAGAGATTCTGTGTTTCTCCACTGGTTGGAGTAAAAAGAAATATATATATATATATAAATCCTTCCAATGAAAACAGTGGACTAAAAGTAGACGTCTAATATTTTGTTCTAAATGTTTACTAGCGTAAAAGTTACCTGTAACTGGCATGCTGCAAGAGGCTGAGATGATGTTGATGTGGCTATTTTTGTGACGGCCGCCATAGGAATAATGGCGTCCAGCAGATTCTAAAAGCACTACCTATTTCCAGCCAAATATATTGAATCTATAAGAAATACAAGATCGCAACAGATAAGCCTCTGCCAACCAAACATCAGATTGTAGAGTGTCTAACGTGATGCTTCCAAGCAAAGATGGTGTGCGTGTGTGTTGCACAGCGCTACACAAATAATCACCTAGAAATAGTGTCGACCAGTAACGGCATCCACCCTTGCTAGAAGCATGTCGTCTGCGTGATAGCACACCCTTCGAACTCAGATCGTTGGGGTGTAGAAGCGAACACCACCTTAGGAAAGACGGAGAGAAGACACAGATATAGGTGCAATTATCTCCGGCGTGGTGTCTGACGCTGCCTCTGTTGCAGTTCCGGCCGAGGGCTCTCCCGCCCGCGGTAGTGACGGCAAACATATCCAAACATGTCAGTGTAAATGCCAAAAAGTGGGAATCCCCTCCATCCTCCTCTGTATTCGCTGGATAGTGCCGGTACGGGACGGAACTCCTCGAGCGGTCGCGGCCGTCAGAAAATCCTAGGTCGCAAGCGAGTGAGCTCGACATATCTACTCAACAATACTCCAGATCACCTCCCCAGGCATTGCAGAGTAAGTTGCACAATTGTGAGTGTGATCCTCTCTGGTCTGATAGGTGGCACAAAAGCCGACAGTTGCTCAGGGAGAGGGCGTACACCTAGCCAGACCAGTCGTAACTCGCTCACCAGAGGAAATCTGCGGATGCCTTCGCGGGCGAACGCTGCTAACAGTGTAAGTGCCAAGCACGTCCCCCGCTTCCACCGTTTCTCTCTGGATCAATCAGAAACACCCTTCACCTCCCGCCCTAGCCGTCATGCATTTAAAACTAGCATCCATTTAAAACTAACGTGCTTGATGCCACTTTACGTCAGACTATATTCCCAGGTGGAAGGAAGACACGTAATTATAATCACGATATATTAACGAAATAAGCCCTCCATTGATATAAATAAAAGAGACATTAACTACATAAAAATCGCTTTTAACGTAATTTCGACTGATCCATAGAATTACACAGACACAGGCAGGACAGGTAGCACATTGCAGTTTGTGGCGTTCCTCTAAGACTCGTAAATAGATATGAAAATAATCCGAAGTATATGAAGGAAGGAAGGAAGACTGGATTTAAAGTCCCGTCGACATCGAGGTCATTAGAGAAGTAGCAAATGCTCGGGTCGTGTCGAGGATGCGGAAGGGAACCGGCGTGCCCTCGCATTTGCCTGGAGTGACCCGATGCGGGTTTGAACCGCCGTCCTCCCGAATCACACAAACGAGACTGATTGTCTGCCACAGCACAGCAAAAATAAATTCTTCGTACATACAAAGCCATAGGTTCACAGTCCTGTCGTGCTATATTATGAAATATACGACCTCAGAGATCGAGCACCGTCTGTCGAAAAGGATATTGTCCAATGACCAGTTAACTTGCGACGAATGTCATTCAAATTGTGAACGACAAAAAAATGGTTCAAATGGCTCTGAGCACTATAGGACTTAATATCTACGGTCATCAGTCCCTTAGAACTTAGAACTACTTAAACCTAACTAACCTAAGGACGTCACACAACACCCAGTCATCACGAGGCAGAGAAAATCCCTGACCCCGCCGGGAATCGAACCCGGGAACCCGGGCGCGGAAAGCGAGAACGCTACCGCACGACCACGAGCTGCGGACTGTGAACAACACACAATGATTATGCGAAAGAACATGCTCCGCTTCTAGCAGTAATTTATCGTAGATCGCTTGAGCAAGGAATAGTACCTAACGACTGGGAAAAAGTGCAGGTTATTCCCGTTTTTAATAAAGGCCGTAAAACAGATCCACACAATTATGTATCTATATAGTTGACGTCAATCTGTTGTGGAATTATGGAACATATTTTATGCTCAAGATGTCCGCATCTCGTGGTCGTGCGGTAGCGTTCTCGCTTCCCACGCCCGGGTTCCCGGGTTCGATTCCCGGCGGGGTCAGGGATTTTCTCTGCCTCGTGATGACTGGGTATTGTGTGATGTCCTTAGGTTAGTTAGGTTTAAGTAGTTCTAAGTTCTAGGGTACTGATGACCATAGATGTTAAGTCCCATAGTGCTCAGAGCCATTTTTTTTTATGCTCAAGAATTATGACGTTTTTGGGAAATGAACTTCACCTCTATAAAAATCAACGTGGATCTCCCAAACAGAGATCCTGCGAAACTCAGCTCGCTCTGTTCCTTCACGACGTCCACAGCGCAGTGGACAACGGCGCTCACGTTGATGCGGTGTTCCTTGTTTTCAGTGAGGCATTTGACACCGTCTTACTTTGCCGTTTAGTGAAAAAAGTACGAGCTTACGGAATATTAGAGCAGACTTGCGACTGGATTCAAGACTTTCTTGCAGATAGAACTCAACACGTCGCTCTTAACGGAACTAAATCGACAAATGTAAAGGTAATATCCGGAGCAGCACAGGCAAGTGTGTTAGGACCTGTAAGTAGGCTGTTTAGGGGTTTACGTTGGTAGCGCCACATACTACTTTGTATGAAAATCGCTGACTACGCTGTATGCGGTCTGTGGCTGGTTGGACTCATTGTTGAAATATTAATTTGTGTAGTGTTGGGCAGTTCGATATGAACAGCGCGTAGCGTTGGGCAGTTGGAGGTGAGCCGGCAGCAGTGGTGGGTGTGGGGAGAGTTTAGAGCGGACGATCTGGACGTGTGCCCGTCAGAAAAAGGAAATTTGTTTAATTGGATGTCACAAAATTATATACATATATATTACGACATTTGAACACTATTAAGGTAAATACACTGTTTGTTCTCTATCAAAATCTTTCATTTGCTAAGTACGCCTATCAGCAGTTAGTGCCTTCAGTAGTTAGAATCTTTTATTCAGCTGGCAGTATTGGCGCTCGCTGTATTGCAGTAGTTAGAGTAACGAAATTTTTGTGAGGTAAGTGATTTATGGAAGGAATAGGTTATTGTTAGTCAGGGCCATTCTTTTGTAGGGACTATTGAAAGTCAGATTGCGTTGCGCTAAGAAATATTGTGTGCCAGTTTAGTGATGATCAGAATAAGTAAAGAGAGAACTGTCTGAGTACGTTGAGTTTTGCTCAGCTGTTTTTCAAACGTTGAAGTTTACCAGCACAGCTATTCATAATTTTTCTAAAGGGACGTTTCAGACCGTTGCTGTTTACAATATACGTATGTAAATGATCTTGTATAAAGCGTGGGATGCTCTTTAAGGCTGTTCGCAGCTGATGCAGTCGTCCATACCAGAGTACCATACCAAAGTAGTAACGCCAGAAGATAGCAAGGATTTGCACTACAACCTGCAAGGAATTGATGGTTGATGCAGGGTCTGGCAGTTGACCCTGAACGTGAATAAATGTAACATATTGCGCATGCATAGGAAAAGAAATCCACTACTGTACTGCCGTAAAATACCTAGGCGTAACTACCCAGAGCGACCTTAAGTGGAACGACCACATAATGCAGATAGTGGGAAAATCAGACACCAGACAGATCCATCGGAAGAATCTTAAGGAGATGTAACTCATGCATGAAAGAAGTGGCTTATAAGGCACTTGTTCCCCAGATTCTTGAGTATTGTTCATCCATCTGGGATCCCTATCAGGTACGACTGATAAAGGAGATAGAGGAGATGGAACGAAGAGCGGCGCGTTTCGTCACGGGATCGTTTAGCTGATGAGAGAGCGTTACGGAGACGCTAAACAATCTCCACTGGCAGACGTTACAAGAGGGGCGTTGTGCACCATGGAGAGATTTACTATTGAAATTTCGGGACAGCGCTTTCCAGAAGGAATGGGACAACATATTACTTCCCCCCAGACACATCCCGCGTATTGCCACTACTTGCGAGTGGAACAGGGTTGGAGGGATCAGGTAGCGGTACGGAAAGTACCCCTGCCACACGCCACTAGCTGACTTGCGGAGTATGATGTAGATGTAGATGACTGCTGGGAAAAAGCGCTGCACACACCTGATAATACAAGAATCAGCACCACGTTTATGACAATACGAAGTACGCCTCTTCCGGGGCGCTGGCACGGTAGACGTCGACAGGGGGCAGCAAACAAAAGACACAGTGCTAGAACCGGTACCAGCAACTTCAGCCAGAACGCCGATGATGATCGTACGGCACTGATGACCGGGAGCCACAGCTGGCGATGATTGGCTGCCGAGTTGCAGATCTCTTCAGTTGGCGCCACGCTGGG
This sequence comes from Schistocerca americana, assembly GCF_021461395.2. Taxonomy (NCBI): domain Eukaryota; kingdom Metazoa; phylum Arthropoda; class Insecta; order Orthoptera; family Acrididae; genus Schistocerca; species Schistocerca americana. Next base: position 25,082,593 of record NC_060122.1, on the reverse strand, counting down.
CGACTTGCGTGTCGACGATGAGGAAATGATGATGAGGACAACTTAACACCCAGCCTCCCAGAGGAGAAAACCCCGACCCGGCAGGGAATCGATGCCTGACCAACTGCATGGCAGTGAGACGCGCTCACTGCTGAGATAAGGGAGTGGAGACTCAACATACTAGTATTACGTGATCTTAGATCGGACTAAGCTCTTTTCGCGAAAAACACTAGTACATTTTGCGTAAGATAAGAGAAATTAGAGATCGATGGACATATTTCTTTCCAGCACTGTTTCTTATAAGTGGCAAAAAGTGCCATACTGTATTTGTGTGAGACTTGGGCAGAGGGACCTCATCTTCATATCCTCTTATAACCAATAAGCTGCCTAAAGTTCGGATAAACATCTAAAAAACATAATCTACATCTACATCCATACTCCGCAAGCCACCTGACGGTGTATTTGTTCGGAATTAATGTATGCGAACACTGGACTCACCGTAAAATAGTTAAAAAAAAGGCTCTGAGCACTATGGGACTTAACATCTGTGGTTATCAGTCCCCTAGAACTTAGAACTACTTAAATCTAACTAACCTAAGGACATCACACACATCCATGCCCGAGGCAGGATTCGAACCTGCGACCGTAGCGGTCACGCGGTTCCAGACTGAAGCGCCTATAACCGCACGGCCACACCGGCCGGCAGTAAAATAGTCTTCCATGTAAATAGTTCATGCGATTATTATAGGTTACATTCATGAAACCAACCTGCTCAGTGTCTCTATCGGCCAAATCTCGTTTTTTGTCGTAACACATCACGAAAATCCTAAACATCATAAGTCTGTTATGAATAATTAATGATTCATAGATCAGTCGTCAATACTTCTTTATAACACCACACTGACATTGGCACAGGGTAATGGAGCCGTGACATCTCTGGAAAGACAAAGTTACTGCCAGCCATAACTGTGAGTGCATAATAATACAGCTAGTTTCCTACTCTTGGGTCTACAGGAAGTGACATGGAAGCAGCAACTCCGATTCCACCAACAGACTAGCTACAAAACAGCTGCTAATATCTCTTTTTTGTATAATCTATTTCCACATTAAATCAATAGGCTTGCTGCGCATGGTTTTACAAACCATTCGTTATATACTACAGAGCTAAAGAAACTGCTAAACCTGCCTAATATAGTGTAGAGCACCCGCGGGCCCGCGCAAGTGCCGCAACACGACGTGGCATTGACTCGACTAATGTCTGAGTACAGCTGCTGGAAATTGACACCATTAATTCTGCAGGGCTGTCCATTAAGCCGTACAGTACGAGGGGTGAAGATCTCTTATGAACAGCACGTTGCAAGGCATTCCATATACGCTAAATAATGTTCCTGCAGCCGCTCTGTAGCAATTCTGGACATGCGGGATGTCGCAGTGTTCTGCCGGAATTGTCCAAGTCTGTCGGAATGCACAATGGACGTGAATGGATGCAGGTGATCAGACACGATGCTTACGTGCGTGTCACCTGTGAGAGTAGTATCTAGACGTGTCAGGAGTTCCATATCACTCCACAGCATTATGGAGCCTCCACCACCTTTTCCAGTACCCCGCTGAAATGCAGTAGTGGCGCTTCTAGACGTTTCAGTCCGGAAATGCGTTGCTGCTACGGTCGGAGGTTCGAATCCTTCCTCGGGCATGGATGTGTGTGATGTCCTTAGGTTAGTTAGGTTTAAGTAGTTCTAAGTTCTAGTGGACTGATGACCTCAGTTGTTAATTTCAAATGGCTCTGAGCACTATAGGACTCAACTTCTGAGGTCATCAGTGTGATTGCAATTCGAACTTACTTGACGTATCATTGTTAGTACAGAGCGGGTGTAAGTCTGATTTGCCACTATTCAGGTACACGCGGTCGATATCTATGCGAAAATCCGTTCTCATAAGGTGAATCCCGCTCACTTACCATAGCACACGCTGTAACGAGTACTGTGTCACAGGGGTTACAATCTCACTGAAACTCCATATTTACTCTTCCCTGACGAAGAAGGAAGAATGGACGACAATACAGCTATTTCTCTCATCGGGAATATAATTCGATAAGCGCTTCATGTGGTAACTTTTATTCTTCCAAGTGCGTGATTAACTGTTACCCGAAAATATACCTCATTTGTGACCCTTGTGAATCTGATGATCACTTTTGTCTGTTACATTATATTGTCCCTTCAGCGACTTTAGATTCGAAAACTTTCAAACATCGCTTGTAGGCAAAGGAACAGTTTTAAAGATACATAATCTTATCGCGTGGAAAAACAGAAACATCTCCGTACTTCAAAATAATTTTGTTGCGATTTTAGCCATCCGAGTTGTGGTACTTTCCTTGTGAGCAAAAGTTACGGCTGTTGTGTTCTTGCTGGCGACTGAACGTAAAATACTGCCAGTGAGATATTTCGACGTGGAAACTAGAAGCTGATCATGCTCCACACCTTATAGCTGCATGAGCATTCACCAGCTCTGCTGCAATGGCGCGTTGAAAATATTTGCGGTTGATGAACTGGTAGCGGCAATCGAAATGATAGGATGGTGAGTTTTGTCCACCCTGCTCCCAAATGAACCGGAGGCTCGCATAAATCGCCGCCAGTGATCAAAGCGTGCCATTCGCATCTGTGTGCTGCTATGTACGCCAATGTGAAAATGTGCCCCCCCCTTCCTCCCCTGCGTTAGCAATCCGTCATTTCGTTGCGATTCACAGCGTGTTTGTTGCAAACGCATGGCGGCAACAGCCCAGTAACCGAACGGGAACCATGTACAGCACTGCTGCTGAACAGTAACTCACTGCCGACAGCAGGCAGTATTTTCGATACTTCGCTCATTGTCCAGTGCCGTTCAATTGAGACCCCGATCATAAAATTTAATTTTAAGTATAATGATAAAACATATATGTAACTGGGTTTCTAGAATGATTGCATGTATGCATGGCCTGTGATGGGAATTGTTAACGTTTCCTGTTAACGGCAGCAGCTTTCCGAATGCAGAGGCCTTCTGGAGGGTAGGAATGTATCTGAGCTAACTTTGCCGTCCTCTAGATGACCAAATAGCGAACTAATGCTTAGTATGTGTTGGGTGTCTTTCATGATCAAGTGGAAATTCGAGAAGATTGTGTACGGAGGTGCGTTTGCGCTGGATCGCTATTCCCTCCCATGTAAATTGTCCGGTTGGCTGCACGTGTACATCTCACGCCTTTACTTATTTGCGAGAAGACCGTATGTATGTGTGCATATAGCATGTGGAAGATACGTTTGCCTGTTCTCTAGACATCGGAAAGTTCTTACTTGGCTTGTAAATTATAGGAATGATTTGGAATCTGGTACATCACAGACATCGGTATTCGAGAGTGGAAATTTCAGTTTCCTCTATTTGTCTCTAGTTACTCAGTGATTTACAGTACACTGCACCTCGCTAAAGTTTGGGGTTTGTAGAGAAATAATTTCCAGTCCATATCTTGAGAATTATGCTGCGCTAGCGATCGGTAGGATGCTGCCTGGTGCTTGATATCGAGAAGTACAGAGAAAGTGGTGTAATGTTATGGCGAACCATGCAAAAATACATGTGTTCTTGTAATCCCCGTGTCTGGAGATGCGCGTAGCAAAGTGAGCAAGCAAGGAAGGATGTTCGGAGCAGAAACAGTAATGCCTTTGTGCCAATGTGAAACGATACCGAATTTGCAGAACAGTTCTGAGAGAGACTTTGGCCCTCTGAGGTGCTGTGGGCACCCGTCGGGCGTAGATGCCCTAGTGCTGAGTGCAGTATGGAGTATAGATATGGTACTGTCCGTCTTTGCACAAAGGAAGTAAAAGGGATTATTTTGTAAAGCGGAGGATATGAATTATATGTGTACTACATTTACACGGTACACGGTGATAAATTGCTGGGATGGAGTTCGGTTTTGTGGACTAATATTCATGCTCCTGCTCTTGGTGGGAGAGCATGAGTAAGAATCTTTCCGTATTTGACGATATGTGTGGCACTTTGGAAGGTTTAGTTGTCGTTGCAATATGTTGATTAGTATAAAATAGTTTATTGCCGCTGAAAGTCTCGTCTGCAAAAGGTAAATAAAAGGCTTATGGTGCTTCGATACCGGTAGCATCAGTAATTCGGCGGTACATTCGATAAGAGCGAGTCGTAACGCTCGATTCATTCTCATCCTTTGTGCTGTGATATAGGAGCCTCTACATAGCGGAGGGAACGTTTGTGTGTGTTGAAAGCAGGAAGGGTAACACGTGATAGACTGGGTACCACGTTAGGTCCGCGAGGAAGACTGCATTCGGCGTTATTTTCGTAAACAGGTTCTGTTAGGGCAAGAAATTCGGTGCGTACAAGCTGAGACATCAAGAAAACGAGTGTTAACTATTTCTGGGACACTATACAATTTCCATGAGGTTGACTCGGCTGTTATTTTTTACAAAGCCATGTGATGTAAGAATAACATTGAGAAATTTTAGATGGTGAGTTGCCACTATTTCGCGGCGAGGCGTCAGTCACACTGGAAGGGGGGGGGGGGGGGGGGGAGGGTACGCACGGCTGGATGCATCTCGTATGTTCCGTTAGGGGGCGAGCAGCCTGTGCTATTCTGTCATCAACCGTAAAGACAAGTGCTGCCCAGAGGTGTCTCATGTGAGCCTGGCGTGAGTGCGTTTTGGAGATCTGTAACGTCAGTATAACAGTGACTGTATACTAGAAAATACAGACAACCTCCACCTGCATCCGATGGCGGCTCTTTGCTGTTCATGCCCCTGGAGCGTCAGCACTGGTGTCAAAGGTGAACACATATTGTGATAGGAATTTCTTAGGTGTCAAGTATGAAAGAGATGTCGCCACCTCATGCCTGAGGGCACCTGCGTGTGGTTTGACAGCTGACAGCCATGTCACTTCGTGGGAGTTGCCTCTAACCTCCTATGTGTTCCAGTGGACAGGGTGTGGGGGGTGATGATTGCGTGTCTGTTGCATTATTTTGTGACCAGGCCTGTAGGCTGTGCTATGCGCTATTTGGACTGTTGGTGAGTTGATTTTATGTCTGCACATCTGTGTATTGCATTTTTGGAGCAGTTTTCAGGTCTGTACTGAAATTATTTCGGAAAATAGGGGTTGTTCGCATGTCTGCAGACTGTGTATTGCGACCCCAAGCACATCGGGGCTTGCGTTTTGTGTCAATGTGATAAATATACTGAAAGGTGACTACACTGAGCCACAGCGCCAGAGATTGCGCCGAAGAGTATTATTCAGCCGCCTCCACTGGCAGTGCTTGTTGAGATATGGTAGTGGAGAGTGCTTATTGAGAAGTAGCAGTAGGCAGTGCTTGTTGAGATGTAGCAGTGGTGAGTCGTTGTTGAGAAGTCCCCATGGAGAGTGCTTGTTCAGATGTTGTCATATTGTTTTGATGCGCTAGACACCAGATGTTGTTGGATTGGGGATGCTGTAATGATCAGAGTGTGCTTTTTGTCAATATATATGAAGGTAAAAAAAATTCCTTTTTCTTATTATTTCAATGTCTTAAACAATAATGCCTCTTGGTCGCAGGTTCAGTCAACAAAGTATCTGGCTCGTGTTCTTGTATTAGACTGTATTTCTGGTTTCTATGTGTAATTATAGTATTTGTTTATTTTTTTAATTACTTCAATATAAATGGTATTTAAAATATTTTGTTTTATTGAGGAAGAACCGTGCCAGATGTGTACGTTGAATCACACTTCCACACACAGAACAGTTACTCTTGTCCTTTGTTGTTTCGTAGGTTTTATAGTTGCTGGGGACTTAATTAATTAATTGTGTTAACAGAGATTTCGTTTCATTCGTTGTTGTTGTTCTATGCAGTCAGACTGCGTAACCGGACAGACAGCGACGAAAATTAAAAAGTATTTGCATTCGTTATATAATTAAGCCCCTATGCAATACTCCATCCCTAAATAAAATGTTCCAAAATAAATACAGTGCCCTCCTTCCTTACTTTCCCCAACATCCCAGCACAGGCTGAGTTACTTTCGCGCCATTTTCTCCCAACAGATCACTATTTTGGATTACATCACAGGAGTGATGACAGCGTTTTGTGTGGCAGTACTGTGTACTAAGTCAGTTGGACTCTAGATCTCGTGGTGGGTAGACTGCCTGCAAAATAAAGACTCATGCCTAGCACAGGCAGAGGAGTTTTCCTGCTATTTTCCTCTACCTCAGACAGCCATCTTTGTTTATGTCACAGGGGGGATGACAACACCCTCTGTTGGGAGTATTGTGTACCATGACAGTTTGTGTCTAGATCTTGTGGTGGAGACACTGCCTGCAAAATAAAAACCTAAGTTCAGCACAGGCAGAGTCGTTTTCCCGCCATTTACCCCCACCATCTTGGGTTATGTCACGAAAGGAATGACAGTGCCCTCTGGTGGTGGCACTGTGTACTAGGTCAGCTGGAGTTCAGACCTCATGCCTTTAATTGTTTACATAAAGACTTGTGCATGATTTCGACAGTTGACGATTAGCAAACATGTTTGCAGAGTCTTTTAGAAGGATTATTATTTTGACAATTTACGAGTTGTTTGTCTCTCTGGACCTAAATGTATTGCATTATTTATGAGTGGTTTGCATGTCTGTAGGCTGTGCAATGTGTTATTTTTGTCAGTTTACAATCAGCAAGCGCATGTGTAGAGTATTATACATGAGTTATGTAGGAGTAGTTTGCAGGTCTGTATGCTGTGGGGCATGTCAGAGCATGTGTTGTGTATCAGTGTGATAAATATACTCCATCCCTAAATAAATTGATCCAAAATAAATAAAGTACACTCCTTTCTCTCTCCATCAGCCTAGTGCAGGCTGAGTCCCTTTGCCACCAACCCCTAGTTAGCAGTGGCAGCTGGGCTGGTGCTGCGAACGGCTGAAAGTAAGGGGAAACTACAGCAGCTTTACTGTATGTGGCAGATCACATAACTAATGAGGAGGTATTGAATAGAATTGGGGAGAAGAGGAGTTTGTGGCACAACTTGACAAGACGAAGGGACCAGTTTAGTGGAGGTGAGCTTTGTTTCCCACAATTTTCTTAGGTTGGTATTGAAGCCCCAAGTTACCTTTCTTTACTGCCGAAATTGGCGCCAGCTCCTAGGAGGAGTTGGTGGTTGGGTGACTGAGGTTAGCGTGGGTAGCCCACGTGACCTGTCTTCCAGATAACTGTGGGTGATGCATTATCCTGTTGGACTTTGAACTTTCCACCATTTTTCAGGGGGATGGGAGGGGAGGGGTGTTGGGCTATTGGAGGTAGCCCAATTGACCTTCTTCCCACCAAAATTCAAACTTGCCACCAAAATCCGCCATCTCGAATGACATCATAGCTGTATATTAGATGACGTCATGTGCTGTTGCAAAGCCTACACGGCGCCATCTTGGATGACGTCTTCGCCGCCATCTTGGATACATCTAGCAACAATGGAAAGTGGCCCAGAACAAACTTTGTTCCAATACTCATTTGCACCTGTACAGATATAAACGCTTGCTGTCTCTCTGAATGTAGTATGGAGAAGACCTTAAGAAACGTTCTAAAATCACTTTTTTTTGTTGCACAGATCATGTATGTTGTCTCCCCCATGAAACATGGACCTTGCCGTTGGTGGGGAGGCTTGCGTGCCTCAATGATAAAGATAGCCATACCGTAGGTGCAACCACAATGGAGGGGTATCTGTTGAGAGACCAGACAAACGTGTGGTTCCTGAAGAGGGGCAGCAGCCTTTTCAGTAGTTGCAGGGGCAACAGTCTGGATGATTGACTGATCTGGCCTTGGCCCGCATCCCGTGGTCGTGCGGTAGCATTCTCGCTTCCCACGCTCGGGTTCCCGGGTTCGATTCCCGGCGGGGTCAGGGATTTTCTCTGCCTCGTGATGGCTGGGTGTTGTGTGCTGTCCTTAGGTTAGTTAGGTTTAAGTAGTTCTAAGTTCTAGGGGACTGATGACCATAGATGTTAAGTCCCATAGTGCTCAGAGCCATTTGAACCATTTGACCTGGGTTCATAACACTAACCAAAACGGCCTTGCTGTGCTGGTGCTGCGAACGGCTGAAAGTAAGGGGAAACTACAGCAGCTTTACTGTATGTGGCAGATCACATAACTAATGAGGAGGTATTGAATAGAATTGGGGAGAAGAGGAGTTTGTGGCACAACTTGACAAGACGAAGGGACCAGTTGGTAGGACATGTTCTGATGCATCGAGGGATCACAAATTTAGCATTGGAGGGCTGTGTGGAGGGTAAAAATCGTAGCAGGAGACCAAGAGATGAATACACTAAACAGATTCAGAAGGATGTAGGTTACAGTAAATACTGGGAGATGAAGAAGCTTGCACAGGATAGGGTAGCATGGAGAGCTGCATCAAACCAGTCTCAGGACTGAAGACCACAACAACAAGATGTATGTTGTTGACTTGTCTGTGAGCTGCTGTATTTACCTCTACAGTTTTGTCAACATAAAGGCATTAATTAGCAGCAAACACATACTTGTATATGTTACAATAAGGTAATCAGGGAAAGTAATGAGAAGTAGCAGAAATGAGAACAACGTCAAACTTAACATCAGGACTGATGGTTAAGAAGTAGATGAAGTTAAGAAATTCTACTACCTAAGCAGTAAAATAACCAATGACAGACGGACAAGGAGGATACCAAAAGCAAACTAGCAACGGAAAAAAGGTCATTCCTGGTCAACAGAAGCCTACTAGTATCAACCATAGGCCTTAAGGAAGAAATTTCTGAGAATGTACGTTTGGAGTACAGCCTTGTATGGTAGTGAAACATGGACTGTTGGAAAACTGGAACAGAAGAGATTCGAAGCATTTGAGATGTGGTGCTACAGACGAATGTTGAAAATTAGGTAGACCGATAACGTAAGGAATGAGGAGGTTCTGCACAGAATCGGAGAGGAAAGTAATGTGTGGAAAATACTGATAAGGAGAAGGGACAGAATGATAGGACATCTGTTAAGACATGAGGGAATGATTTCGATGGTACTAGATAGAGCTGTAGAGGGAAAAAATGTAGAGGAAGACGGAGATTGGAATACATCCAGCAAATAACTAAGAACGTAGGTTGCAAGTGCTACTCTGAGATGAAGAGATTGGTACGGGAGAGGAATTCGTTGTAGGCCGCATCAAACCAGTTAGAAGACCGATACAAAAAAAATAGTTAAGGGTAAAGTGTTGGCCGTTAAGATTTTAAGATTTTACAGCGAATCTACCTATTCGTTCGACAAGAAATCAGAGTTTGTTTACATAGATCGTTAGAACCCCGACAACATCCCCTATATGACATGGCCACTGATGACGAAATGCAAATAAGCTAATATCGAAGTCACATGCAGAGGCTGATACTTCTGAGAGGAAGGGTTATAGAGTTTACCTTGACAGCAATAATTTGTTAAGTCGATTGCACAAAAAAATAAAATAAAATAAAGTAAAACAAAAAATATCGTAATGCTAGACTTGGTACCAGTAGGCTCAGTCAAGTGAACTCGAATCGAGCAATCCTCTTACCGCTACTGGGGAATTGCATTCATAGCCAGTATTCATTTGCACATGGTAGAAGAGAAATGAATGACCGATTGACATGTTCCTCTCTAGCACCGTTTTTGTGAGTGGTAGAAGGTACTATACTGTATATGTGTGTTAGGAAGAAAATGATGTTCACATCGTTCTTTTATAAGCTACCTAGAGTTCGGACAAGCGTTTGAAAAACTCCATGAATCTGTGCCTAGTATCTGTTCAGAAATATACATATGTAAGCTCTGGAATGCCTCTAAAATAGGCTTCTTTGGAAGTAGCTCATGCGATAATTATGTCTATTAAACCAACCTGATGAGTGTCTCAGACTGATAATTAAATCTCTCATGTTGTTATGAAACACCACGAAAATCCTAAACATATTATGTATATGGTAATTAGATGCAGATTCGCGATGCAATCATAGATATTTATTTACAACCCCACGCTAAAGTTATCATTGCGATGTGGATGCATAACAGACCTGGAAAGACTAGGTTTCTGCCTTTCAGAGCTGCGAGGACCTAATAACAAAAGAAGTTTCCCACTCTTGGTCTATAGGGACTGTCGTTGGCCGACGTTACGTAAATAATGACGTTAAAGAACTAAAACTATAAACATACAGAACATAGCATTATAATCAATTATGGGACCCGATTATATGGAATGCGTCTGCAGCCACACAAGTCAATAGTATTTCCTTTCATGCTCTGGAAGATTCCAGTTTGCGAGACATCTTTGCTGTGGAATAACTTTGAATTCCACGATAAGAGCAGCAACAAAGCGATGAGATTACTAATGTCTTTGTGTAATCGATTTCCATGTTAAGACTATTGGCATTCATCTTGTGGCTTTATAAACGATTTTATTCCCTGATTGTATTTATTTTAGGCAGGGCATCGAGGTATTGCATCCTGACATTACTGAAAACCCATAAAAACTACAGTCTTGCACACCGTGTACACATGTAGGTAAAAAAATATAACATTTGGGTATTCTAATTTTAGGATCCATAATAAGAAAAGAAGGGTCATGATCACCATCAAAGCTACTATTACTTCCCCCAGTAGACAAACAAACGATCTTAGGGTTACATACACGATAATTTAAACAAGTAACAGTCCAAGTCTGCTCGATGCACATTGCCTCTTTTATGTGTCAGAAAGGTGTAATGTGTCATATAACTCTGCCAGCAAGACAATTACATCTTCTAGTCATGTACAGTTATTCTGTGCATTTTCATATTTACAGTCTCTACAGATTTCCATTTTGTTTACGTGTACGACGAGTAGGGTTGAAAACAATAGCATTAGGAACTACTTTACGTCATATAGACAAATATTGTGTTATCCATTTTGCCCACAAAGCCTTTTTCATCCTCTGTCAGCAAGCTTCTCATGATTTCAACGTCAATATGCGCTCAATGTGTTCCGCTTCTTTTTGTTCTGAAATCATACCTCGTTACACCACATCCGAGTATTTGCAACTGGCTTGTATTAGATGAAGAATGCCACATCATTCAGAATAAAATAACATTACCGTTTTCTCACACACACAGAACCAGTGGGAGAACAAGTATTTCTTCTTGTCTCTCTAGGATGCACCCTTGTTCCACTATTGAGGCATGTATGGTATCACTGCATCTGCCTTTACATATTCCACATGTAAATGTACAGTTGTATACATGCTGTAATTGCTTACGTAACAAGGTGTTGCTTGCTACTTTTGATACCACCCAACGATGATACAGAGTCCGAACGAAGCCATGCTGTCAGCTTATTCCTCCAAATGTCATCACTAAGTGCCAGAGTAAATGCTGTAACACAAACACAGGCTTACCTGGATTGCTGTGAGGGTAGAGTGTTGGGGCTATTCTGTTGTAAACACACACATAGTACAGTTACGGTACTTTGTGTGTTGGCTTCCTTGCTGGGAACAGCAGTCCTACCTTCCACCAACGATGAAGGCATCGTAAGAGGCTGCGGCAATGGTGCATCATCGGAAGTGGCAGTGTTGGTTCTACTGTAAGAGGCCGTACCTTTCACACGGCACCTCAGCTCGTATGTGGGTGTGTTCACACCGAACATTATCCAAGAATATTTTGCTCATTACCCCGAGCTTAGAGCAGTATTCCCATATGTATCATATGCTAGATCCCACGCAATCACTGTTCCTGAATTGAGGGCTGGTGGATCCAAGTTTCGGACAACAACTCGGACGATACGTGAGTGGATCTACACAGAACATTATAGGAGAAATTTTTTCCAGGGATGGATGTTGGCTTTTGCAGAGGGGGCCAACATGAACAATTTTTCCAGTTCTAGTGTTTAGTGGATACACACTTAATACTATTTCTGGAAGTACTGTGTTGCGATTCGACCATTAGCAATATCCCGCACGTAACACAGGCAGATCCCCCTTCAGGACGCAATTCCAAACCTATCTTGCGACGCTTCTGCCACTGCCATTCGCAACAACTCCCTCCGAACGCCACGTCTGATGCAACTGCCGGCTCTGACAGCACCTCCGGCGTCGGTGGCGGGGGGTCCCAATTGAGATGACAACAAATGGAGCTGGTGTTCACGGACAACGCGCCACGTGGGATTTTTAACTGTGTGCAGCGGCTGTGCCACCTGCCGAGTGCTGGTGACTCAGTCCTCCTCCAATTGTAGTGTGAGTGGGGCGGGAGCGACTCGCATCACGTTTGGCACCTACCAGAGGGCAAACAGTACACTGAGTATAAGCGCAAAGTGCTAATATTCAAAGTATACAGTGGACGAACCTCAGGCAGGTAATACCTACTTGCGACTTTCCGGCTTCTATGAGGCATCTCTCGGTGACTGTGGACGTAGAATGATGTGGGTTACGTCTGTTTTGAAAATGTTCCACATAAAATCTTACGGCAGCCCTCCCACTGCCATATGCAAGCACCACATTGGTCATTTCCGCAGCTCTGTACTGGTACGTGTCGCACTGCTGTCGACTACGTTACTGCACTGGCACACCACGTAACATCTGCAGTAGGACGCGTACAGGGGCTGTGTGGAGGGAGCAATGTAGCGCACGCGCAGGAGTGTTATTACGCTCAGGTCGTCCATCCGCAGTACACAGAGCTCTAAAGGCTGCATACCCTCCACATTCTGAACCACAACTAACTGCAACAAACCGTCACAACCGTTCACACCAGTCTTCGACGCTCTCCAGCGCCCAAGCCGTACGTTTCCGGATATGGATTCCTAGTTGAAAACGGACCAGTTTGCCTTCCTTCGAAACACACTCAGCTTCTTCGGCCTTTTTGGGACACAGTGTATACATAATAATAAGAATTTCGTGTTGCTCAATGGCCTGGAGCAAGTCTCCCTAGTGGACGCCACTTCGGCGACTTGCGTTTCCGTGACCCACCCCAGTTGTCCAAGTGGGGAAAGCGGACCTTCAGTTTAACGTGGAAATCGCCCCTCGTGTTGTTTCTGACGAGTCCTGACATCTGTGAGAGGTGAAGGCTTGGTTAACAAGAAAAATAACAGTCTCCACTTGTCGGGCACCCGACATCCGGCAGTGATCAAATATTCAAGTTATAGCCCGTTTTTACCACACTATCCGCGCGTATCAGTTCGTACTCTTTGTCCTTTGCCTCTGTGACTGAATTCCGATGTCATCGGCTGATCTTAAAGTTATTCTTTCTTTTCCTCAAGCTTCAATTCCCTTTTTCAAATTTCTCCTAATTTGCTTCATTGCTTCCTCAATACACGGTCTCTCACTTCCTTCTCAGTTATTATCTTCCTCCGTGTTCGTCGACTCTTTATAACAGAAAAAATGTATTCGAGTCAACATTTCAAAAGTCGTTTCTATATTTGCAAATATTGTAGATGTGGGTTTGTTATTTCCCCGGCCTTTTGCGATAAGTTATTGTACTTCCTGCATTTCTCCAGAATCCGGAATGATCTTCCACCACGTCTCAGTCTTCCGTATAATCCATTGTTCTGTAGATCGTGCGTATTAGTACCTTCAGCCGTAATCACTTAACATACGGTTCCATAATACTTGCATTCGTCGACAGCTACCTTCTACATTACTGGAAATATCACTTTCTTATTGAATTCTGAGGGTATCCCGCCTGGAACTGTTTCTCACGACAGTTCTTCAGAGGAACTGAATGAATTGTGAGGGAGTCTTGTCTACTCCAGGTGCCGGAGACTTTCATTATGGTGTGGAGTCGTTAAAACTACATTTGTACCGCTATCGTTCCAGAATGATTGAAAAATGTTGTGAGACGTCAGTAGAGTAAGTTTTCTGTGTGCTATTGGTGTATTCAGATGCAGTACAGGACAGCACGACGACACGTGACAGCCGAGAGACGGAGCACGGACCACGAAACCAGCCTCGCTCTTAACCCTCGCCACCTACACATTTCCGCCTCTCTTCACACTGCCTGTCGACATACCCACGTTCCTGCCTGCATACTCTCCTCCCTCCTCACAATAATTTCCTAAATCCTCCTGTCCCTCCCTACACTGCGTTGCTACACATTTGTGTCCCTCCTAACACTGCCCTTGTACGTACGCTGTCCCTCTGCGTACATATTCGAGTCCCTCCTCACACTGATTACCTAGATGTGTGTCCCTCCTAACACTGCCCTTGTACGTACGCTGTCCCTCTGCGTACATATTCGAGTCCCTCCTCACACTGATTACCTAGATGTGTGTCCCTCCTAACACTGCCCTTGTACGTACGCTGTCCCTCTGCGTACATATTCGAGTCCCTCCTCACACTGATTACCTAGTCATGCCTCTCCTCAGAATCCTTGCTTACAAAAATGGTTCAAATGGCTCTGAGCACTATGGGACTTTACATCTTAGGTCATCAGTCGCCTAGAACTTAGAACTACTTAAACCTAACTAACCTAAGGACATCACACACATCCATGCCCGAGGCAGCATTCTAACCTGCGACCGTAGCAGTCCGGCGGTTCCGGACTGATGCGCCTAGAACCGCACGGCCACCGCGGCCGGCGCTTGCTTGCATGCTCGTGTTCTCCTAACACTTGCAACCTAAGTATTTCTGTCTCTCCTCACACTACCTCTCTTTATATATTCGGGTCCCGCAAACACTGCCTACCTACACAATTCTGTCCGTCCTCACACTCCGTACCTACATACGCGAGTGCCTGATGACTCTCACTGTCCATATGCAAGAGATGATCTTTGGCGTACAAGCACGATTACACTCAGTAAACTGTGGCTTTATTGCAATGTTTCCTCTAGAAACACGATTTCAAAAATACTTTCTCCTTGCAGTGTTGACGTGACCGAGAGCGAGACGTGCAGGAACTTGTAATTTTTTTAAAAAAAAATTGCAAGTTTATCCTTTTAATACTTGTAATACATCCTGTTTAATTTTTATCAAGGTATATGTAGAACAAGTCTAATTATAGCGCATGAAGAGTATACACTTAATTATACTCACAAAGATAAACTTCTGTATGATTCATCTAATGTTTGCAGGTAGAACAACATTTGTTATTTCATTTCTAGTGACGTAATTATTGACATGGTGAGAAGTTGTAATCCAAAAATTTTAGTACCTCTGTGTGATCAATATGAATGTAACAACTGTTATAGCCATCCATGTTTATTGTACTTCATACTAACCATTTTTGAGGATTATACCCACATAATCATGTGGCTTTGTTACAAAAGAATGGCAGTGTTTGTGCGTAAATTCTGGAACTGTCTTTCAGTGGTCACTCGCTGCTTCTCCAGTCGTACTGACGTCACATACGCGTCCTATAAACGACCGTAAGCAAAGACGGCGTATTGGGAGCTACCAAACGCAAAGGATGTACAAGTACATACAAGGTTTGCATCCTTTTTGATGGTAATAAATTCCCTTGACGATGATCCTTCTAAGCGCGTAGTGGGCAGAATAGCGAGTGTGACCGTTCGCAACAGTTCGTACTTTCGAGTTAACGCTAGGCGCGTACTCACGGTAGACGGACAGAGGAGGCGCCGCCCGCAGTGTGTGTGTCCGGCCGCCAAACACACACTGCGACTGTGTGTTACAATACGGTTTTATTCGATAACAAATATGTCTTCTTGTAAGAGCTTCATTTTTACTTTAAGATTATGGTTGTGAGTTGCAGCCCATCGGTAAGTTTGTTTAGCTTGTACGTCTAAGAGACCGCATTACAAGTAAAAATAAACCACGACATAGGGGGTCATATGCTAATTGTGATGTTCAAAAGAGGGCGAAAACTTCGTGTCGAAATGTAGGAGCATTTGAAAGTGTTACATAGAAGGAACAGGGTAAGTAACTGACAGTTAAGATCCAGGACAATCGAAGCAAACGTATGGGAGTTACACCATGAGAATTAAGGACGTTTCCGTACAGCAAACAACGCTATAGATGATGGCCGAAGAAGGCACATAATAGCTAGATGACACAGGCAGGAGTAGAAATAAAGACGTGGAATGAACAACCTCAGTAGTTATCAGTCGAAGACATGAAGTCCTTATATGAGTCCTCGATCATTAAATTTTTAGCGCTTTTATTTTCACAAGTCCGTCTGGATCACATAGATTTATTTACACTTTATGACCGGTTTCGGCTTACCGCCATCTTCAGATCTGTTGTAAATATAAATATTGTGTAAGCGACCAGGTTCAATTAGTTAAGATTACATCTATACAAGTCTTAGTGATGCATGAAATATTTATAGCCATGTATGGTAGCCACACATACAGTTAAAATATTCTGATATAAATCATCGTCAAGTTAAACATCTGCGTGCTAATGCTCAGATTCCGTCAGCATTTATAAAAAAAAACTTAATGCCAGCGCCGGCCGGAGAGGCCGTGCGGTTCTGGGCGCTACAGTCTGGAGCCGAGTGATCGCTACGGTCGCAGCTTCAAATCCTGCCTCGGGCATGGATGTGTGTGATGTCCTTAGGTTAGTTAGGTTTAAGTAGTTCTAAGTTCTAGGCGACTGATGACCTCAGGAGTTAAGTCGCATAGTGCTCAGAGCCATTTGAACCTAATGCCAGCAGAGGGCACTTTAGCCAGAGTACATAGTAAACCAGTGTCACCAAAATAAAGATTAAAATGCGGTATCCATTGTCTTTAGTTAAATTTTTTTCCCTTGGCTAATCGAGCGTCTGTCATTAAAAACATATACTTATATACTATACGTGAAATTAGACTAATACTTGAAATCCATAAAAAGTACAAGTAATATACAACACAGCCATTAGCCTGGTTAGGTAACATACAAAATCTATGAATGCCATTATAAAAAGTATAAAATAGAAAATAAAAATAAAAATAAAAATAACAGAAAATCCCCTCTCCTAAGACATCAGTTAATAGTGAAGGAAATCATAATACAATTAATAAATTAGTGCCATGTAATTAAAAATATAAAATTGATAATCGATATTATGCTAGAGTGCAGTACCGTGGCGAATACGCCGAGGCTTCTCTGCGTGACTTCCTCGTTTTCCTGTGGCTGGGCTCACGGAGGACGGCCCAGTCTCCTCGTCGCCGGCGGCCGGCACACGCCAATCCGCTGGGATGCCCTACGCTACTCAAACTAGCAGATATCTCAGTATATCAAAGTAAGCTTTCAGGTTAAACTCGTTCTGTTCATTCAGCAGTAATTCCGGTTGTTGTTTCTTGTGCACATAAATCTCCATTTCTTCGAGCAGGTTCATTAACTGTCCCTTTGGCGTCCTATCCAACATTTTCATATTGCTATCTATACGTCCTACCGAATATGTTTCTCAGTCCAAATGTGTACCGAAAGCCCTCTTATTTTGATTAGATGTGTGTTCTCTAAAAAGAGTCTGGAAATTTCTTTATGTCTGACATATGTAAAATCTATCATAGTCCTGGCAGCTAATCTTAAAAGCACCAGATCCCATATATTTATTGTTGTCGTTGCCAGCTTTGTGCCGTAGCTTACAACCAACTCTACGTTTCGTTTGAAACCCAATTTTTATTTTCGTTTTTTCGAAGGCCTGCACAATTCTGTCTGAAAACGCACCATTGTATGACATAAATACAAACTTCCTGCCCTCTGGTTCTATTGCCTTCTTCCTGCCATATATTTTTTATTTTAGTTTATAATAAAGTTTCATTATGGTACGATCTTTATATACATTTGCCCTGGCTACTTGTTTAATCACAAGTAATTCCTCTATTTCGTCATCAGGAGTAAACGGTAGTTTTAGCATCCTGTTCAATATGGCTCTGAAGTATGCCCATTTATGTTTACTGGGGTGACAGGACCTTTCATTTATAATAGTTTCAGTAGCCGTTGTCTTCCTAAATATGCTAATTTTATGTCTTCCATCTCTTTTAGTTAACCTAAGATCCAAAAAACTTATACTTCCTTCTTCTTCCAATTTCACGGTGTATTTAATTTTTTCGTGCATCTAAGCATCCTTTCTGCTATCACGTGTATTTCACTTCCGTCTCCGTTGTGCAGTGTATAATATCGTCTACATATCGTCTGTAATAGACAATTTTCTCGCAGACGTCAGGATTTTGTTCAAAAAACTTATTGTCTCGCTCATTTATAAATATCTCAGCTAAAATACCAGACAAACTATTGGGAGCCCGTCCTTCTGATAAAAAATCTTGTTGTTAAACTTACAATAATTAAATGACAGCGCAAGTCCAAAAATTTCCAACAGTTTTATTAGTTAACCCTGACTAATCTTCCTATGTGTTAGCAAGTTCCTCATAATTTCCAACGTATCGTTTATTGGGCCAGTGTAACTCCATCTGGGATGGATACATCCTCAATCTCATTCGCAAATTCATAACTATTCCTGACACTGAATGACTTTTTGTAAGTATATGCTGCTCTTAGTCTCTTGTTGCATTCACGGTTGAATTGGGACACGAGATATTATTAATCATCGGTCGGATCGGTTCTCCTTTCCTGTGCAACATAATTTGTGAACGAAGCACAGGAATGGACGGGCTCATCATTTTTAATCTACGTTTCTCTTTTACATCCGGAAACAAAAATATACTTCTGTCTGTTACTTTCCTTATATCTGAATGGAATTTGTTCACAGGATTTCTCTTAACTTGAAACATGTTATTATCTGCAAGAAATTTTTCGGTTTTTTGAATGTAATCTTAATCATAAATTGTGACAACCGAATTACCTCTGTCTGCTCTCGTAACTGTAGCCTTATCCGTTTCCAATTTTTAATTTAGGTTTGTAACTGCTTCTACATGTTTTGCATTCGGTAGGACGTATAGATAGCAATATGAAAATGTTGGATAGGACGCCAAACGGACAGTTAATGAAGCTACTCGAAGAAATGGAGATTTATGTGCACAAGAAACAACAACCGGAATTACTGCTGAATGAACAGAACGAGTTTAACCTGAAAGCTTACTTTGATATACTGAGATATCTGCTAGTTTGAGTAGCGTAGGGCATCCCAGCGGATTGGCGTGTGCCGGCTGCCGGCGACGAGGAGACTGGGCCGTCCCCCGTGAGCCCAGCCACAGGAAAACAAGGAAGTCACGCAGAGAAGCCTCGGCGTATTCGCCACGGTACTGCACTCTAGCATAATATCGATTATCAATTTTATATTTTTAATTACATGGCACTAATTTATTAATTGTATTATGATTTCCTTCACTATTAACTGATGTCTTAGGAGAGGGGATTTTCTGTTATTTTTATTTTTATTTTTATTTTCTATTTTATACTTTTTATAATGGCATTCATAGATTTTGTATGTTACCTAACCAGGCTAATGGCTGTGTTGTATATTACTTGTACTTTTTATGGATTTCAAGTATTAGTCTAATTTCACGTATAGTATATAAGTATATGTTTTGAATGACAGACGCTCGATTAGCCACGGGAAAAAAATTTAACTAAAGACAATAGATACCGCATTTTAATCTTTATTTTGGTGACACTGGTTTACTATGTACTCTGGCTAAAGTGCCCTCTGCTGGCGTTCGGTTTTTGTATAAATACTGGCGGAAACTGAGTATTAGCACGCACATGTTTAAATTGACAATGATTTATACCAGAATATTTTAACTGTATGTATGGCTACCATACATGGCTATAAATATTTCATGCATCACTAAGACTTGTATTTATGTAATCTTAACTAATTGAACCTGGTCGCTTACACAATATTTATATTTACAACAGATCTGAAGATGACGGTAAGCCGAAACCGGTCATAAAGTGTAAATAAATCGATATGATCGAGACGACCTTTTGAAAATAAAATTGCTAAAAAACTCAACAGTGCTCGCACAGAGTGACGCCGACTTGTGAAACTGACACGTAGAGCAGGTGAAGGCTGCGTCAGCACCTAGAGTCGTGGACGACATTCTGCACACAGGTAGCCAAGGTAACGAGTTTGGACGATTCGCCACACTTCCACTGGGGAAACAGGACGACACTCGGAACACACTTTACGAGGTTCTCAGGCAGATGAATGTGATAATTCTCCTCTTATTAAAGTGACAGTGGAAATCAGGCTGATGCTGAGGGAACTAGAAAAGAATATGAGGGAGTAATAGAAACAGATGAGTTTCAATATTCGGGCTGTAAACACGACACGACTCTCTAGCCTCCCTTCTGCCGATCGCCGATTTCCCAGCGACACGTAACGATCACCCCTGCCTGCTGTCTGCGTCCAGCTCACATTAATTCCCAGGCACCCAACACAGCGCCAGCAGCTGTGGCCGAGCGGTTCTAGGCGCTTCAGTCCGGAACCACGCTGCTGCTACGGTCGCAGGTTTGAATCCTGCCTCGGGTTGGATGTGTGTGATGTCCGTAGGTTAGTTAGGTTTAAGGTAAGTCTAGGGGACTGATGACCTCAGATGATATGTCCCATAGTACTCAGAGCCATTTGCACCATTTGAACCCAACACAGCGGGAAAATGTTAGTACGCGCTGCTAACCAGTGAAAGGTGGCTACACTGAGCCACAGCGCCAGAGATCGCGCAAGAGAGTTTTGTTCGGCCGCCTCCACTGGCAGTGATTATTGAGAGGTAGCGGCAGGCAGTTCTTGCCGAGAAGTTGTGGTGGGCACTGCTTGTCGGAGTGGATATATGGTAGTAGGGAGTGTTTGTTCCATGTTTTATCCAGTTGTTTGATGGGAGAGATAGCAGATGTTATTCTAATGAAGATATTGTAATGATCAGAGTGCATTTCGTCAATGTATATGAAGGTAAAAACCACTATGTTCTTTATTATTTATGTGTCTGAAATAATGCGTCATTACAGGTTCAGTCAACAAAGCATCTGGCTTGTGTTCTTGTATTAGAGTGTAATTCTGCTTTCATTACGCGATTATAGTATTTGTAATTTTCTTTTATCACGTCAGTAAAATTGGTATTTAAAAATTCTTGTCTTGTTGAAGAAGAACCGTGCCAGATGTGCGTTGAGTCATACTTCCACATAAAGAACAGTGATACTTGTGCTTGGTTTAGTAGGTTTTATAGTTGCTGGGGACTTAATTAATTAACTGTGTTTATGAAAATTTTCATTTCATTCTTTGTTGTTGTTCTTTGCAGTTAGATAGCGTAATAATAGTAGTCAGGGCCAACCGTTTACGAGACACAGCGTAATCGGACACACAGCTACTAAAAACTAAAAGTATTTTCAATCATATTTAATTAAGCCCCCATGCACGTGGCGACCGCTGCTTCGGATCGTCCCTCGAAATTCTTCTGATTGTAAAAATAGTAGACAGTAGTGTTGTTGTAGTAATTTGTAGTTTAGTAATTGTAGTTTATGTTGCATGTGTAGATTTGGTAATTGGCATTCTTCTAATGGTATTTTTCAAAATTTTTTTGTTTTTTTTTTGTTGTCTTGTCTACGGGTTTGACAATTTAGTGCAATTATTTCAATTGTTCGATTGATCGTGTTTGAGGGAGACATTGCATGTAAATGGTTTTATTGGAGATAAGGAGGCATTGTGTGTAATTTTCGAACAGTGACGAATTTTTTATGTTTTGTAAATGATTACGCGGTCAATGAAAAAGGCAAAAATGATGAATAGTGAGAATGACGAAATTGTTAACATGGCGAACTCGCCAACAGAGGAAAACAGTGTGACGAATAATGAAGTGGAAAAGAATTTAATAAGTCGGGAAAATAGTTCGGAACCATTTCAAAATTTTTCTCAATCAGAAAATTCACAGAATACGAGATTAACGATAGAAGATTCTGAAATAGTATCGAACACAGATAGCCTTACAGCTATGACGAAGGAAACTAGTTTTGCGGGAAATCTTAGGGGCGAAAAGAATTTTGAACCATTTAATATGGAGCAGTTGATGAGTACAATATTAAATTTGGGAACACAGTTTCGATCTGAATTAAAAACAGAGATGGGAGCTTTACGATCTGAATTTAAAACAGAGATAGGAACTTTACGATCTGAATTAAAAACTGATATGGGAACAATGGAAACACGGTTTGGATCTGAATTAAAAACAGAGATGGGAACTTTGGAAACACGGTTAGACTCACGAATAGGGACATGTTTCAAAAATATGAAAGATGAGTTAAAGAAAGAAATCAGAGAAGAAGTACAACCGATTTTGAATGCTCACAATAATAGATTAATTGCAGTAGAAATCAGACAAAGGGAACAGGATAGAGAACAGGAAGAAAGAGATCGCGTGATAGTACAGAAATTTTCAGAGTTAAATTTACAACGTGCAAAAGATAAGGAAGAAATATTTGAGAGAATCGAGGAATCCGTACCAAATGACAGAATAAATAACTTAACGCAACAGTGTGAACAGTTAACTACTAAATGTGACAATACCGAAACCCGAGTCGCGACACTTACAGAAGACGTAAATAAACAGAAAGAACAATTAAGTGACTCATCGGAAAGAGTTGAGGAG
This sequence comes from Schistocerca americana, assembly GCF_021461395.2. Taxonomy (NCBI): domain Eukaryota; kingdom Metazoa; phylum Arthropoda; class Insecta; order Orthoptera; family Acrididae; genus Schistocerca; species Schistocerca americana. The sequence goes on along the minus strand of NC_060122.1, from coordinate 25,060,152 downwards.
ATCTCAAATAAATTGACAAGTGTTAGTTTAGCAGAGGGGTTTGCAGAAAATAATTTGTTTCATTTACGGGATGCAATAAGAGAGCGCCTGGCGTGCGAACTTAACAATAATCGTCATTCGGACTGGGACAGGCGCGGTAGGTCTTTGTCGCCACGAGGCGAAAGTTTTGACTATAAACATTTTTTGACTGTTCGGAAATTTAAGATCTTTCGCAATTCTAAGAATGAGATACATCCATGTGCATGGTTAGATCAATTTATGTACGCACTTCCACCGAATTGGCCACTAAGAAACAAACTGGAAATTATGTGCAGCTATTAAAGTCCTCAGGGGATTCACTACTCTAAGTGAATATGTGCCGTAGCGAGCATAGGGCCCCGAGCTGTAGTGGTGCTATTTCTCTTTTAGTTTTCTGTACCGCTGCCTACTCTTTTACTATTCTTTGCATCTGTCAAACCAACTCTTCGACTATCAATCTATCTAGAGAGTAAGTAGACAATAACCGGATATGACTAATTGTACCTAAAAGTGATTTCGTAAATTACCATTTGGACTTATTGTACCTTCAGCAGCATTCTTTCGTAGCTTAAATGAAATTTTACCCGTTTATCTTCGTGACAATATTACTTCTTATGTTGACGATATTTTTATTGCGAAACGTTCTTGGAGTGAGCACAACAAAATTTTGGATTCATTGTTACGTATCTTTGCAAGAGTTAGCATTACAGTGAACTTGGTAAAATCTGAATTTGGTCGTTCGCAGGTGAAATTTCTCGGTCACATTATTTCTACAGAAGGTATTCTTCCTGATCCAGAAAAATTAAACGCTGTTCGTAATTATGCTGTTCCTACCACAAAACTTGAGGTTCGTAGTTTCCAAAATTTTTGTGGAGCGATATATTTTTGAAAAATTTTTGTGGAATGACATACTTTAGAGAAACTAACAGCTACATGTAAACATGCGGAGAGTACACGGATACCGCGCTGTGTTTTGGCGGCGGCACATACTCAAAGCAAGTCAAGTCTGCGCGCCGCACAAGGCAGTCGTTGACCGCAAACAATTACTTCCTACGTCACGCGCCTACAGCTGATCGAGCGCTCAGTGCGAATGCACTGACAGCTGTAAACAAATACACAGTTTAATTTCTCCGATTAAATTCAGTATAAAGCTATAGTGACTTGATGAATTATGTTATTAACATTCAGTATTTTTCAGGATACGGTTCTATAAAATATTTAAGAACTTCAGGTAAATTCTGTGCGTGTCCGACGTTAAGACGACTTGCTAACGAGAAATTTTCAGGAAGAATGTAATTTCGAAGAAGAAACTAATGAACTAAAAAGGGTAACTATTAATTGAGTTCATTTTTCAGGTAACATATTTCCACTTAGGTACGTACTTTAGACGTAATTTGCTGCTCGCGATTACGTGATTCATATTTTGTGCTAAATTTCATGTTCTATGAATTTACTTGTGAAGCGACGTGCTTGCGTACGTTAACTGATTTTGACAATGATTATTAATGAACTGAGTTGTAACTTGTATATATTATGCATCGCTTGGCTGCACTGCTTTTTCACTGATGTCATATTTTTTAATTATGTGCCTGCTGTGCGTATTTATTTAAATTATAATTGTAACCTGATTTATTGTGCTGATGTGGTTAGGTATGTAAGTTATACTTTGTGATTTATCTGCTTGCGCCTTCATGTTTACTTATTAAGATGACATATGAACATTTATTTGCTTATGCTGATATGATGCTAATGACATGTTTACTGCTTTGCGTATGGATTGCATATTTATACATATCTGTTGTTCTCATAACTACTCTTTAATTTGGTGTATAGAAATGTTGATATAAGGTGTACAAACAGAGAGTTTAGGTCACACTATTGTATTAATTATAGATTGTTTGCTTGGCAGAGCCTCGTTGTAAGAATTGTGCTGCATCCACTTGTTGACATTCTGTTCACTACTGGTATATTTACTCGCTATTGCTTGTTTTGCTTACGCTCAGTGCCTTATATTTTTAAGATAAGAAAATGAACTGCTATAATTCGACGAACGACATTGGTACAAAGAACTTCGCTGAGGTCACATGAGCTGGAGGTTTTATGGAAGCTGTATAACTTTATGCTAATAGGAAGGAAGCTAACGACATGACATACCAACACTAGGTTTAGACCATTGACAGTCATTACACTGCATTTTTCGTGAGCAATTGAAATAGGAAGTGACACTTGACACAAGAAATACTCCACATGTTTGCTTCTGTTTGCCATAATTCTTGAAGTGGTGTACACACTGTGAAATATTATGATCATTCACACTCCGTAATCGTACTTAATTACTGAGAGTTATTCGAACTAAGTCTGTTAGAGGTCATGTATGCATTTCTTTTGTTTATAATTCATAATGAGTAGAAGATTTGGGTCAGACGGATTACACAGAGGTTGTGTGTTGACAATGTGTCTTCAGATTGTATGGGAGGATGAACTGACGTTTGCACTAGGATTTTATCTGTACTTGTTCGAGTAGACTGACTAGAGAAAAGAGTTGTTATGGAAGTGAAATGATATTGGCGATAAGGTTTATATGTGTCGACGTATTGAAGAGGTATTATTGAGGTATTGAGATTGTGTGAAGTTGATGATTATTGGAGTTTTGGTGGACAAGAGGTAAGGTAAATGATATTGATGAAAAGGTTTATATGTATCGACGTAAGAGGTATTATTGAAGTATTAAGATTATGTGATGCTGATGATTATTGGAGTTTTGGTGTATAAGAGATGAAGTAAGTGAGGAGCATATTTTTTTTTGTTGGTCTTAATGGAACAAGGAGGATGAAGATAGCAGACTAGAACACTAAAGTAGAAGGAAGATAGTCTATACACACACTTTGTTAAATCACTAAGCAGTATATACTTTTTTTTGGAGAGAGGAAGCATTTGCATATCTTGGCACATTGACAGTTGTTCAGCAACCGTACATTTTGATCTGGCTTGGCAAACATTGGTCTTGACATGATGACTATGACGTTGACTTAACTATTATTGACTGTTATACATTGCTGCCACTACTACTTGATACACATGATGCACATCAGATTTTGACAGAATTGCATTTACACAGTTAACACTATTCAATTAGACAATAGTACTTAATGTGGATGAAAGATGAATGAGTGTGTTTTGTGTGTTTTCCTTTCCTAATCCTACCCACCTATCTCCTGAATATTATTTTATTTGTTTGTAGTGGCTTGCACTGACACCCATAAATGTTATAGGTTTACTGATATTTGTGTATTTGTAATAGTTAATATGACAATTATCTGACATCATTTGTGTGTTTATTAGAATTTGTATGTTTAGTGTAAGAGCATTGTAAAAGCATTTGTATGTGTATTCAAACTATTATTCATGCCTGAACTGTCTGATTAGTGATGGTAAATATTATGAACTGTTACCTGCACTTTTTCAACGTAATGTGTGACACTTAGGAATGATTAATTTCTGCTGATGAACTGAGTGATCAGTGATAGTGAATATTATGGACTGTTACTTGTACTTTTTTTACATGATTGGCGCCACTAGGACATGTTTAATTTCTGCTGATGAACAGTGTGATTAGTATGTGTATTCAAACTATTGTTCATGCTTGAACTGTGTGATCAGTGATAGTGAATATCATGGACCGCTCTCTGGACCTGCTCATCATTGCTAGGTGCAACTGATGAACTGTTTCTACTGAAATAATGTCACTTGTCGCTGTCTGCACCTACTCAACAGTGCTGGGTGCAACTGATGGACTGCTTCTACTGAAATGAAGTCACTTGTTGCTGTCTGCACCTACTCAACATTGCCGGGTGCTTCTGATGAACTGATTCTACTGAACTAATGTGACTTGTTGCTGGGTGTACCTGCTAAACTTTACTGGGTGCCACTGATGGACTGCTTCTACTGAAAAGATGTCACCTGTTGGTGTCTTTTTTTGTATAAACTAATCATTGAAAGCATTTTATGTGAACATTTGTATAAACTGATTTTTTGTGTATTGTGTAAACTATTATGTAAAGTCACATGTATGAAAAGAAGTTGTATTGCTTACTGTATTTCATATATTAGGTTATTGAAAGGTCAGTGCAAAGCCAAAATTTTAACTAATTATGTGATATTTAGGTATTAATATTATCTTTTATTTTTGTCTGTATTTTTTTCTGGACGAATTTGGTGGTATTTTCACCACCAATGCTGGCAAAAATACCATCAAATTCTAGCCCGTGGAGGAAGGGCATATGAAAGGTGGCTACACTGAGCCACAGCGCCAGAGATCGCGCAAGAGAGTTTTGTTCGGCCGCCTCCACTGGCAGTGATTATTGAGAGGTAGCGGCAGGCAGTTCTTGCCGAGAAGTTGTTGTGGGCACTGCTTGTCGGAGTGGATATATGGTAGTAGGGAGTGTTTGTTCCATGTTTTATCCAGTTGTTTGATGGGAGAGATAGCAGATGTTATTCTAATGAAGATATTGTAATGATCAGAGTGCATTTCGTCAATATATATGAAGGTAAAAACCACTATGTTCTTTATTATTTGTGTGTCTGAAATAATGCGTCATTACAGGTTCAGTCAACAAAGCATCTGGCTTGTGTTCTTGTATTAGAGTGTAATTCTGCTTTCATTACGCGATTATAGTATTTGTAATTTTCTTTTATCACGTCAGTAAAATTGGTATTTAAAAATTCTTGTCTTGTTGAAGAAGAACCGTGCCAGATGTGCGTTGAGTCATACTTCCACATAAAGAACAGTGATACTTGTGCTTGGTTTAGTAGGTTTTATAGTTGCTGGGGACTTAATTAATTAACTGTGTTTATGAAAATTTTCATTTCATTCTTTGTTGTTGTTCTTTGCAGTCAGATAGCGTAATAATAGTAGTCAGGGCCAACCGTTTACGAGACACAGCGTAATCGGACACACAGCTACTAAAAACTAAAAGTATTTTCAATCATATTTAATTAAGCCCCCATGCACCAGTATCAATCAAAGAAGTGATCAATTATGAAAATCACGCATCGTAAATCGCGATCTTAATCGAATGAAATATATGCAAACGAAATGGTACGAATGTGTGAAAGCAAAATATTGACGCCTTACAAGATAGGGAAGGAAAAGGCGATGTCCTAAGTAAAGACAATGTAGAGCGCATACTAGCAGTAGGAAGAAAAACTTTGCTGAAAAGAAACTTAATACCTAAGTATTCCTAATTAATTCCTAACAACCTACCTAATAGCCGGTATGTCCAGTTAGGCACGGATAACAGCGGCGACGCCTCATGGGATGTAAGCAATGGGGACTTGGTAGGTTGCTGGAAGGAGTTGGCACATCTGCTGACACAAGTCACCGAATTGCCGTCAGTTCCGAGGAGAGGGGATGAGCTCTCTGACGCCACGTTTAATCACATCGCAGACGTGTTCCATAGGTTTCAGGTCTGGCAAGTTTGGGGGCAGCACGTCATCTGGAACTAGCCACTGTGTTCCTCCAACCACTTCTCGAACTACGTCCACGTGAGTGTTGTCCAGAGGGTAATGGAGCCGCCGCCAGCATGTCTCCGGCCTGCAGTATAGGCCTCAAGGAGCTGTTTCCCTGGAAGACTACAGATTCGCACCCTCCCATCGGCATCATGAAGACGGTATTGGGACTCATTAGACCATGTAACGTACTACCACTATGGTCACGCGCCCATTTCAGTCGTATTTACCGATGTCGTAATATTGATATTTTCACATGCATGCGTCGCTGACTGTGGAGGCCCACCGTTAAGAACGTTCGGTGGACTGTGTGATCAGACGCTTTTGCACTCTGTCCAGTATTACAGTCTGCGTTAGTTTAGCCACAGTTCGCCGCATGTCCTGTTTGTACCACTCTGCCCAACGTACAACTGCCGACATCTCTAATAAGGGGTGCTGGCCAAACCCACGACGTCTGGACGTGGTCTCGTCTCGGTTACGTCACGTCTTGAAGATACTCACCCGACAAGTCGTGCAGTGTCCGAAATGCTCGCGTCGAGCCTCCGGGCCGTCACAATGTGCTCTCTGTGACACTGAGACAGATGGAGTCCCTCCCCCATTCTGCACACGGACAGCGCGTTCACCGGTACTGCGTGCACGCCGCGTGTGTCTGACCGGCAGTCGCTCACCGACAGGCGACGCCGCTGTCTCCTGCACGAGTTTCTGTCTGTAGTGGCTCGGTGGTCACAATGTTCCGGCAGATGAGTGTACTTGGAGTGTAGCCTCATGTGGAGACTAAACGTGCAAGAGACACGTACAAGCTTTCGAAATGTGGCGCCATAGAAGAACTTAATGTCATCCATAAAAAATGATGTAATTCGGATGTCTGCAACTCTGTCAATAATGATTTAAATAGTAAGATACCGAACTACTTTAGTATTTAAATCGTTACAGCTGGCGAGATTGCTCGAATAAGTAATGAAGAGATGCTGAACCGAATTGGGTAAAAAAGGAATATATTGCACTACCTGACTAAAACAAATGATCGTCTGATACGAAATGTTCTGCCGCATCACCTAATCATCAGTTTATACTTGTTTTGCAAATCAAACTGCCTTCTCCTGCTGCTATTAACTTCATTTAACCCATACGCGTTCCGCCTTCTCCTTTTCTAAGGCATCATCACTGGGATCTATAATGATGCAGTTTTGCTAGTTACAGATTATCAAACAGTTCACCTCGCGATTTTCTGTAAAAATGTAATTGTGGTGTCACCGCCAGACACCACACTTGCTAGGTGGTAGCCTTTAAATCGGCCGCGGTCCGTTAGGATACGTCGGACCCGCGTGTCCCCACTATCAGTGATTGCAGACCGAGCGCCGCCACACGGCAGGTCTAGTCTAGAGAGACGTACTAGCGCTCGCCCCAGTTGTACAGCCGACTTTGCTAGCGATGGTTCACTGTCTACATACGCTCTCATTTGCAGAGACGACAGTTTAGCATAGCCTTCAGCTACGTCATTTGGTACGACCTAGCAAGGCGCCATATTCAGTCACTATTCTGAACAGAGAATATTGTGGATCATGTACCGTCAAGAGCGACGTTCATTATTAATGGATTACAGTTAAGTATCAAACTAATTACGTCCTCTTTCTGAATTCTAATTCCTTGTCATGCTCCAGACCTCACGTCAGTATACTTCTTCCCTCCTCACGCCAGCCTGCGTGAGCTAAAACGCGTCCATTTCGGCCTCCACTAGTAACACGGTGTTGGCTCTTCTGCCAACACAACAGTAATTACTTACGATTTGCTGTTCCGCGTTTTCTCACATCTCGTGTGGAGGTCGCACTACCACTTTTATCACTGTGCTATATTAACATCTAGATGTGAATATATACTACCACTTTTATGACTGTTCTATATTCACATCTAGATGTGAATATATATTCACAAAAAAATGGTTCAAATGGCTCTGAGCACTATGGGACTTAACATCTATGGTCATCAGTCCCCTAGAACTTAGAACTACTTAAACCTAAGGACATCACACAATACCCAGTCATCACGAGGGAGAGAAAACCCCTGACCCCGCCGGGAATCGAACCCGGGAACCCGGGCGCGGGAAGCGAGAACGCTACCGCACGACCACGAGCTGCGGACATATATTCACATCCTGATGCGAATATAGAACAGTGATAAAAGTATATTCACATCTACATCTACATCTACATCTAAATCTACATCCATACTCCGCAAGCCACCTGACGGTGTGTGGCGGAGGGTACCCTGAGTACCTCTACTGGTTCTCCTTTCTATTCCAGTCTCGTATTGTTCGTGGAAAGAAGGATTATCTGTATGCTTCTGTGTGGCCTCTAATCTCTCTTATTTTATCCTCATGGTCTCTTCGCGAGATATACGTAGGAGGGAGCAATACACTGCTGGACTCTTCGGTGAAGGTATGTTCTCGAAACTTTAACAAAAGCCCGTACCGAGCAACTGAGCGTCTCTCCTGCAGAGTCCTCCACTGGAGTTTATCTATCATCTCCATAACGATTTCGCGATTACTAAATGATCCTGTAACGAAGCGCGCTGCTCTTCGTTGGATCTTCTCTATCTCTTCTATCAACCCTATCTGGTACGGATCCCACACATCTAGATGTGAATATAGAACAGTCATAAAAGTGGCAGTGCGACCTCCAGACCAGATGTGAGGAAACGCGGATCAGCAAATCGTAAGTAATTACATTTTTACAAAAAATCGCGAATTGAACTGTTTGATAATCTGTAACTAACAAAACTGTAACGTTGGAGATCCCACTGATGATGCCTTAAAAGAGGAGAAGGCGAAACGCGTATGGATTAAATAAAATAAATAGCAGCAGGAAAAGGCAGTTTGATTTGCAAAACAAGTATTTATATACTTTCTGCGGATGATGGCCACACAAACTTGTTAACCATCAGTCTGGTGGTGGGGGCGACTGCGGGATGCCACACGCTGGCTGCAGTAAGCAGGTTCATCTGGATGGGAGTGCCAACAGTTGTTCAGAGACCAAGAGGCTTGCACAACAAGGACTGCCGTAGAGAGCTGCTTCAGACCAGTCTTCGGCCTGAAGAACGCAGCAACAGCACCACGCGCTCCAGATTCCTGCTGGGAACGAATAGTGTGAGCGTCCGGGAACGACTAATGTTGGGGTGCTCGTCTAGATGGCAGGTGCTCCCCCTCCCATTACGCGTGGTGAGCTGGGCGGCGGCTGTTGCGCCACGGCAGGAAAGCGCGCCGGCGCGGCGCGGGCCGCCCGCCGTGGCTCGGCTCAGCTCAGCCGCTCTTCCCCTGCCTCCCACGCCCCCCCCCCTCCTCCACCCCCCTCCACCCTTTGTCCACTCTTACAACGTTGCGCAAGCGCCGACGCCTCGCCGAGTACGCCTTCACGATATGCGGTAGGATGCCATCTCGGCCGGTTACGTCTGTCGGTACCGGAGCATGGCGAAGCGAGAGCTTACTGTCAGTGAAACTGAATTTCTGTGCCGAGCAGCTCGTCTCAGTTCCGGTTTTCCATGTGCTGGAACCCCACAAGTAATCTCAATCTAGACACGATGTCAAACTGCTCCTGCGCCAGTGTGCCGGCAAAACGTCGCCCAACCTCGTTTGTTTGCCTCACTACAACATGGCGGCGACTTGCAATCACTAGTATGCAAAAGAATACACTGCCTGTTCCTGCGCCCACGCTACCCTATCTCATTAGATATTCCTGTAGAAGAACAAAACAAACTGTTTGGCCGGCCGCCGTGACCGAGCGGTTCTAGGCGCTTCAGTTCGGAACCGCGTGACTGCTACGGTCGCAGGATCGAATCCTGCCGTGGGCGTGGATGTGTGTGATGTCCTTAAGTTAGTTAGGTTTAAGTTGTTCTAAGTTTTAGGGGACTGATGACCTCAGATGTTAAGTCCCATAGCGCTCAGAGCCATTTGAACCAAACTGTTTGAAACCTAGTGCAAAAAACTCATCTGGACACTCACAGACTTTTACGAAAATCAGTAAAATATAATGACCATAATCCCAAAACCATACATATTATCGTGGAAATTTTTACCTGTTGTTCGATACAAAATAAAACGTTCGCACCGATGATAGTCAACCTTCGTAGAAAAATCTGTCGGTGAAAATGAATAAAATTGTGTCTGATCGAGACAGATTATTTGTTCAAAACTTATTTACTCGAAAACAAATACGGATCGACAGAGAGCTTTAACCACAATATAAGTATTCTACTTCATTACAGTTGCCTGTACATTCTGTTGTCGAGGATATCAATGCTATGATATGCAGCAGAAAGCAATAAATCACGTACTACATTACAGTTCATAAAACCACGTGTGGTAAACAATACAGGCACCTTTTCCGTGAAGGTAACATCGTTTGCTCTGACATGTCACTGCCGGTCATGTAAATTACGAATTACACTGAGGTGAGGAAAGTCGTAGGGTGCGTCATAGTGTCGCGTCGGATCTCCTTTAGTACGGGTACGATGCGGCAACTCAACATGCCGTGGACTCAGAAAGTCGTTGGGAGGCCGTTGCAGAAATATTGAGCCACGGCGCCTCGATCGCCCTCCATAATTGCGGAAGTGTTGCCACTGCAGAACTATTGTGGACGAACCGATCTCTCAGTTGTGTCCCATAAATGTTCGACAGGATTCGTGTCTGGCGATCTGGGTGGCCAAATCATTTGGTGGACTTGTCCAGAATGTTCTTCACAAGCAATCGCGAACAATTGTGGCCCGGTGACATGGTGTATGGTCATCCACAGAAATTATATCGCTGTTTGAGAACATGAAGTCCACGAATGGCTGCAAATAGTCTCCAAGTAGCCGGACACAATCTTCCCCGTCGACTATCGGCTCAGGTGGTTCAGACGACGCAGTCCACTCCACGTAAAGGCAGCTCACACCATTACGCAGCCATCGTCAGCTTGCTCAGTGCGTTGTTGACTTCTCGTGTCGATGACTTGGTGGGATCGGTGCCACACTCGAAGCCTACCTTCAGCTCTTACCAACTGAAATTGGGACTCACGTGACCAGGCCACGGTTTTCCAGTAGTCCAGAGTCCAACCGATAAGGTCAGGAGTTCAGCAGAGGCGCCGCAGGCGACGTCGCGCTGCTAGCAGAGGCAGCAGTGTCGGTCGTCTTGTGCCGCAGCCCGTTAACGCCGCGCTTGGCTGCGCTGTCCTAACGGATGGATGCGTTCGTCTTAGGTCCCACAGTTATTTCACGCAGTACTGCTTGTCTCTTAGCACTGACAACTCTCCGCAAACGTGGGTCGCTAAGTGAAGGCCGTAGGCCACAAAGTTGTCTGTGGTGAGAAGTAATGCCTGCAATTTGGTATTCTCGGCGTACTCAAGACACCCGGAATGCTGAATTCCCAAACGATTTCCGAAGTGGATTGTCTCGTGCGTCTAGCTCCAACAACCATTCCACGTTCAGACCCTATTAATTCCGGACGCACGGTCGTAGTCACGTCGGACAGCTTTTCACGTGTTTCAGCTGAGTACAAGTGACTGCTCCACAAATGCACTGCCCGCCCCTTTATATCTTGTGTACGACTGTCGCCATCTGTATGTGTGCATAGTGCTGTCCCATGACTTTTGTTACCTCGGTGTACCTCAGCACTACTCACTAAGTATGAACTGATGTGAGACTCGCAACAGTGCCTCCTTTTCAGTCTAAAGCAATTTACACTTTCATATCTTTCGTATGTGAAGTGATGCACTGCCCAACAACATTTATGTTGCTAATTGTAGGGATATGTACCGCAAACGGAACAGTGTGTTTCTCTAAACAGAACGTTAAATCCCTATTTTTCACGAAGATTCTCTCAAATTGTGGGTACTACATGCGATCCACTTTGATGACAGAGGTACATGTACAAGGTGGCAGCTGAATTTCTTCAGGAACAGTGCATCAAATGCTTGTCTGTTCAGTGTAGGATAGACTGATAAACATTTCTGGGCACTAATTCTTTATTTACGATCATCAAGAAAAATCCAGAATAGAGATTGTAGAATTCGTAGCTCGTGTGAAGAAAGCAATTGTTCTAGTTTTATGGGCGTCTCCTAACGAAGTACTGATCTGACACTTACTCGCTTCAGACACTACCGTTGATGGGATAAGATTCATAACCAGAAGTAAAAATAAAGAAGTTGTTAATCACACACAGAGCGATGAAAAAATTTTCCCGATCCACAACATGGCGGACGAAGTGGGCGACAGGAGTTACGCAGCCATGCTCAAGTTCTGGGGTCAGAGGCCGGTGCTGCACAGCAACCATCGGTCCACACCGACGACTGATGCGATGCAAAATCATTATCGTACCCCAAAACCCCAAATATGAAACATCAACCGTGCTAGAACGAAGTAGCGTTCTGTTTTCAACATGTGCGCCTCATAAGATTATCGCAGCGTTGTTCGTTGGCTCCGTGGTAAAGTGTCAGATTATAAGCCTGAATGTCTCGGGTTCGACGGCCGTAAATCCTAGGACTTTTATGTGTCACTGATCACACCTTGTCAACTCTGTCAGTGCTTGTTGATGTGGAAAACGCCGAGTGGCACCACGCTGAACTGCAGTGAGTCAGCTCAGGGGTCGGAGGGACTCCGCGCCACGGCTCCTCCAACAGGACGGTGTTCACAACTGTTTTCCGACTGATGGTTGCTTAGAGAGTTGTCAGACAACTCGCGTAAAATTTGTGACAAGAAACTGATCTTTGCGACATTTGGAATCAATTAGAATATGACTAAGAGTGTAAATTTTCCTATGTTGCATATCAGCACTCATTAATACACAAAAGAAGCAGACGCTGGAATGGTTGTTAACTTTTACCACACCTGTCTATAAACGCGGTTTCAGAGAAACATATACTCGTGCACACAGCTTGCAGCTCAGATCAGTAGTAGTTTCCTGTTGCCCGCCGTAGCCAGGATTGCAACACGTGCTGTCACTGAAGTATTGCACCACTCGGACCGAGTGACTGGCCGTCACCTTCAGCGACTGCTGCTTGTTATTGGTGCAAATAAATGCTGTTGCCTGAAGATAACGACTATCTGATGTGCTGAAATATTTTGGTGCATTAGCGACATCCTACTGACACAGTAAGCAGCATTAAACAGGCCAAAGATATTGACAGATAAGAGTCAGTTGATAAGGAATTATTGCTTAATATTTCAAGAGAATTTGGACCTTAAAACCAGACAACACGAATCACACAAGCATTAACCTTAGAACGCTAAAGTGTGATAAATGTTACACGGTTACTAAACTATCGTAAATTTACTACTCTATATTTTATTCAAAGGCAATCATAATTTATAGTTTATGTACTAAGTATTTACAATTATAAAGCCTCCACTGGTGTGTCAATAAAATAAAATAAGTGAAAAACTTCCTGTTTTACAACCTATACTGCCAATACCATGTTGGCGGGAACCACGAATTGATGCAGGTGCAGTCGTAAATTTTACGAGTGTTTAGCAATCTACGGTTAACGAATGATTTGTTAAAGGAAAATTTCAGACTCGAGTGTCCAAGATGATGAGATAGGCTTTCAAAATTCCCTCTTTCTTCTTTTTTTCAAAATCGTCGTATGAGAATGCTGAAAGTAATAGACGACAACCGAGTGAATGAAAGCGTTGCATAGCGTCTTGCGTTATTCAGTGGACATGTCAGAGCTGAGGTAACGGCACTCAGCAAAATGCGAGTTATAAAACACTCATTGGATAAAGATCATTATCTATGACGTACTAGTTCAGAGGATGAACGGATTAATGCAACAGTTAAAGAGTTGGCTGCCGCCGACGCAGTATCTATCGCTCACTGGTGCACTTGGGCGATACACAGCGTCGCTTGACGTTGGTCACGTCACGCGGACTGATAGACTTGACACTTACGGAAAAATTAACAACTGGAAAAACTATATTTCTTCCCAGAAACGGCTGCCATTTAGTACTTTTATGCTTAGCGATAACGAGGGACAAATTTTAAGCACTGCATTTCTTCTGGTTTTGCTCAGAATGCCTTTTGCGGTGGTATCGCATCCCTCCTATCGCTGAAACACTTGGCATGCCACGTCTGTCATTTTCACAGACCGTGGTTTCACCATTTGGTCGTTCTCGTCGTCAATACATTTACGAAGGGAGACAACAGAAAGTGGCATCTCATCATGCCACATCCTCTTTCCTTGGCTCTACTATGAGGTAACATTACGTAACATTTTCAGTTCAAACGCAGCTTTCAGAACGACGTGACAAACTTAATAGACCACTGACTCCGGCATTTACCACGACCTGTCACAAAAAATTCTTATAATGCTCCTCTTGCGAACGTACTTTATAAAAGTCATAAACAAGGGGTCTACGTTTCTGTGCTCTATAAGGTGCTAGTAGTTTCAGGCTTAATGTAAACTTAAAACTTTGAACATAGCTGCTAAGGTTCAGGGACCGTGTCAGAATTATATTGTAACAAATAAGCCCTGCCCGCACTTCGTGGTCGTGCGGTAGCGTTCTCGCTTCCCACGCCCGGGTTCCCGGGTTCGATTCCCGGCGGGGTCAGGGATTTTCTCTGCCTCGTGATGGCTGGGTGTTGTGTGCTGTCCTTAGGTTAGTTAGGTTTAAGTAGTTCTAAGTTCTAGGGGACTGATGACCATAGATGTTAAGTCCCATAGTGCTCAGAGCCATTTGAACCATTTTGAGCCAAATAAGCCCTCGGTCACAAATATTAGGTCAAAATTGACCTGGTTTCGACGCTACTATGAGCGTCGTCTTCAGAATTAGACTAACTGTACTAAAACATTAGGTATACAGTACATTAATAAAATTAAAGTTTGTACGGGCTCGAAAAGACTGAGGTCTTGTTGCAACCCTTGTCCACAGTACGAGCAGCCCTTAGCGGCTCGCCATCTGACAAGTGTTCATGACGCCGCCTTTCCGGCTGAGATCTTTTTTTAATATGTGACTTGTAAGTACTGCATCTTTTCGAGTCAGTACAAACTTTAATTTTATTAATGTACTATATACCTAATGTTTTAGTACAGTTAGTCTAATTCTGAAGACGACGCTCATAGTAGCGTCGAAACCAGGTCAATTTTGACTTAATATCTGTGACCGAGGGCTTATTTGTTACAATATAATTAATGTAAACTTCATATTACTCTTGAAAGAAAATGGTGACATATCGAATCTGTTACATGAAAGGAACGGCCGGTGTTGCCGAGCGGTTCTAGGCCCGTCAGTCTGGAACCGCGCGACCGCTACCGTCGCAGGTTCGAATCTTGTCTCAGGCATGGATGTGTGTGATGTCCATACTTTAGTTAGGTTTAAGTAGTTCTAAGTTCTAGGGGACTGAGAACCTCAGATGTTAAGTCCCATAGTGCTCAGAGCCATTTGAACCATTTTTTTTTTTTCGCGTACCCGGGCTTCGCAGCGCAACTCCTCACACGCCAGCGATAAAAGAATGTCTCACACAAAAATTCGTCCGGCGAATACATCCAGCAGGAGTGGCAATCTGGCAACACTGTAACCACATTTATGGTAAGTACCTCTGTCAGCACTCAAACCTTCTGCTGTACGCTTGGTGCAGTGGATAGAGTTTTGGGTTAGCATGCAGCAGGTCGACGGTTCGATCCTGGTTTGAGGCTTATGTTTTTTATTTGGTAAATGTAGTGCAGGTGGCGCAGTATCTGGCATCTTAATCATCAACACCGATTGGAGCGAGTCCTCTAGAAAACACTTGCACTTACATTATACAATCGTAGTAATGGAAGATTGGTCAGCGTTGAAAGAAGCCCTTTTCATGTCATGGAATTTCACAATTACCTCATCCACTAGACGCGAAACTTTTTTTTTTTTTTTGCATCCACCTCCAATGGTCCCAGAGATTAGTAGCAACTATTATTCTTGCCTCGTTCAGGTCCATACATTTCGTTAGGGCCTTACGTTACCAATAGGACTACACCAATGTGCTCTGCGAATTATGTCGAAACTTGGTTACTTTTTGTATGTGTTATCACCATGGTCCCATGCGTCTCAACACTCAGTCTGGTAACAGTATGCTGTTTAGTATGTATTTCAATGCATTATTATTATTTTTATTATTAGTCGTAAAGCTCCCAACATGGAAGACGCTAAGTAAAGATGGTTCACTTCTGGGGCTTCTTATTCTTCTTGTTTGCCCACCAGGTCTTCATTCTTTGCGAGAATTCAGCTTTTCTTTCTTCGCTCCATTTTGTTCCAGTTCTCGGCGCTTTTGTCTCTGGTTTGACCTCCCATTTGTCAACTTTAAGTTTGAAATTGTTTCTTTTGTTCATGTCTTCAGTAGTAACGTTGGCTAGTTCCAGATCTTTCTTTACATTTTTGATCTATTCTCCTCCATTAACAAGGGATGCTACGTATCTTGCTATTTTTTTTGTAAGTCTGTGATCGGGAAGTCTCATTATGTGGCCATAGAATTTTAGACGCCTCTTCCTCATGTCAATCTCTATGTTAGAATATTCTTCAATTTTAGAATTTTTCTGTAATCTATACCCTTCTTTGGTCCATCTTGGTCCCAGAATTTTCCTAATTATTTTCCTTTCCTCTTTCTTCAGGTTTTCCATATCTGTTTTCCTTTTAAGTGTCAAGGTTTCGTTGGCATATAGCATTATTGGTTTAATTACCGACTTATAATGTTTAATTTTTGTATTTAGAGATAGACATTTTTTATTGTAAATGTTTTGGACCAGCCCTAGACCCCTACGAGCTTTTAATATTCTTTCTTGTTGTGAGTATTTTTCAGAAATTATCTCTCCTAAATATTTAAAGTATGGTACCCTCTTAATTTCTCCATATTTGGTTTGTAACTTAGAAATTTCTAGATTTGTTGTTGTAAACACCGTTTTCTCAAAAGATATTTGTAGGTCAACTTTTCCTGCACACTCTTTTATGGTTTCTATCTGTTTGACTGCCATTTCACTAGAATCTGCCATTATTGCAAGATCGTCTGCGTAGGCTAAGTAGGGGATTTGTAGGTCATCTTTTTTGGTTCCCAGTGATATTGGTTTCCAGTACTTTTCTTTTTTGAGTTCTTTTTCCCATTCTGCCATGACTCTATCCAGAACTAAGTTAAATAACAGAGGTGATAATCCATCACCTTGTCTAACCCCAGTTTTTATCTCAAATGATTTTGAAAGTTTTCCCATGAATTTCACTTTGCATTTTGTATTTGTTAATGTCTGCTTTATGATGTTCCGTGTCTTCTTATCCAGTCCTTGTTCTTCAAGAATTTTAAATAGTGTGGGTCTGTGAATTGAATCATATGCCTTTTTAAAGTCGACAAAGACATATACTGTAGGCTTCCTTCGCATTTGTCTCATCCTTGTAATCAATTTCAAGTTTAAAATCTGTTCTGGACATGATATGTTTGGTCTGAAACCAGCTTGGAAATCTGAGATTTTGGGTTCTAGCAGTTTTTGTGTTCTTTCAAGAAGACACGCTGATAATATCTTGTGTGACGGCAAGTAAGGAGATTCCTCTATAGTTGTTCACATCCGATTTATCCCCTTTTTTATGTAACGGATGTATTAGGGCACATTTCCAATCTTCTGGTATTTATTCAGTAACCCATATGTTTTGAATAATTTTAACTAGCTCATTTCTTGAGTTAGACCCTAGACTTTTGAGAAATTCGGCTACAATTCCATCTTCTCCTGATGCTTTGTTATTTTTGAGTTTGTTTATGTGCTTGATAATTTCTTCTTCAGTTGGCGGTACAGAGTCTTGCTGTTGCGGGGCTTTAGTGCTGGATATTGGAAGAGCTTCTGTTGGTTCTGGACAGTTTAGTAGCGTTTCAAAATATTATTATTATTATCATTCTATCGATGGGATTGTGGAAACATAACGTCTATTACCGTTAGGGACACAGTGTAATTCGAAGCAGAACATTTCACAATTAGCGATGACGTATGAGGAGTCACGCTGCGAATCTCGAGTGCGCGAATATCGCTTCACTCTGTACAGTGTCGTGAATTGTGGAGCGTGGCACACGCTTGCGAGGGAACTGTTACTTCCTGTCGTTACTCAAAATAGTAGCTCTGAAACGCAGCTACATTAACACTTCATTAATTGAATTTTTTAGTTGTCTGACATGGTCAAAGTGCAGGTACGCGATCTGTGGAACTAAAACGATGGATTTAGCCCTTTATAGTTAAGTGCGAAAATTTTATATTATTTGATTACTAGTTCCGGTTTATATACAAGCCATCTTCAGATAGGTTATGCAAAAAATTGCATCGAAGAGGGAGAGATGTTCAAATGGTTAATATAAAAATACCATCACACGAGACGCATCACATATGTTAATTGCCTGATTCTGTCTGTGTGCATTACATATAACGAGCTATTACTCTGGGTAGGAGCTGCAGCCTCAGTGGTTATACAGTTTTGCGCTGTAATATTATTGTTACAATTTAAATATTTTTAGGATAATTTACGTTGTCAGTACATTGCACAACAAACGATCCTGCTCACACAAATTATGACGATGTGTCCTGCCGTTTGGCAGTTGTACACTAATCGATGTATTTCGTTTTGGTATGTATCGTTTGGTGGTATTAACCATTTGAACTTCTGCACATCTTAGATGCAACAATACAACAGAAGACAAATCATTGCGGAATTACGCGACGGGCTCGGAGGAAACGTGACGAGGAAGAAACCTGAAATTATTTTTCGATTTAAAAGGTTCTTTTACTTGCCGGCTTTGTTTTTCTGCGTAGCGAGAATGGTGACGATTCAATATCGTGTTCAGGTTTACGTTCCGTCCACTTGTTTACGATCATAATGTTTGTCTTTTTTTGCATACAACAGAGTATAATTTGTTGGAATATTTCTCCGCCACTACTAACTAGTCTTCATTAAATTCCCACGTGAGCGGCCACACCGCTCCCACCGCAACCTGTTAGAGACTAACTTGGCTGCGTGACACAGCGAGCCCACATGTTATCCGAGTTTGACCGCTCGCTGATTGTTGAGGTTTCTGGTGTCGATGTCGCTTCATTTAAAGTCCGCGTTGCTTCATTCCAAGTTGACAGCATACTGCGTTTTACGTTCTTAATGCTTTCTCATTAAATCCAGTCTGGCGTCAACTTCGAACGAGTCGTACCACAAAAAGTAAAGCTTCGAGGTTTTCCGAATGATACTGCGATTCAGACAGACTGCAAAAGACTTGCAGTGTCAGTTGAATGGAACGGATAGTGTCTTGGAAGGAAGTTACGAGATGAAGGTCAACAAGAGCGAAACAAGGGTGATGAGAAGTTGTCGAATTAAATCAGGCGACGTGAGATAATTACATTAGGAAATGAGACGCTACAAGTAGTGGATGAGTTGTGCTATTTGGGCAGCAAAATAACTGATGGTGACAGGTGTGACGTGAAGTCACGTAAGAAGTGTGCGCTCATTTTTACGTAATTTGAAGGTTGTATTAGTGCTATTATGGACGCTATGTCAAATACGTGGATGTCTCTGTATTTCGTATGGCGTGCACAATTACCTTCAAATAACTGATGATTCCCGAGTTAAAGTCAGTATAAAATGCAGGCTCGCAATACCAAGAAAAGCGTTTCATAAGAAGGTGTAAGATTAATTTAAGTGTTATGAATTTGTAAAGTTGTTGCTTTATTTTGTTCTGCAAGCGGTGCTGCTATTCAAGACCATAAAAGTGGGTTAAAAGCTGTGAGCTGTCTGGGGAAGTTAACCTTGCATTACTGCGCAACTGTTTCACCAGGTATCCAGTCTAGCTTACCAAATTCCCAACCAGACTAACATTAATTATAATCTTTTAATAGTCATACGACAACCGGTGATATATATATATATATATATATATATATATATATATATATATATATATATATATATATATATATAACAGAATTTAAATAAAAAGAAATAAATAAGTTTATATTTGGAAATTTATTTTAACATTGATCATTGAAATTTCAGCATATTAAACTTGATTCATAACTAAACTGGTGCCTTATTTAGGATTGTGAAAATGTGAGATTGTAATCTTATGGAACACATCAAATATGGAGCCAAGATTGGGAGACTGCATACAACACTGCATTCATAAAATAACACACGAAGAACGTTGAAACGTATGCAAGAGGAAATTAACCACAACCAACCGATTCAATTTTCACCCAAAGAAGTTACGTTCGTAGCACAATCCTGTCCGTCATGTAATTACCACACACTGGTATGCTGAATTCATACTAAGTCTCTGTGAAATCTTCCCGAAAAGAATAGCTGAGGGCTACTTTGATGATTACGTGGTCAACTTCTTTTACACAAAGAGTGTAACTCCACAATAATTTTGATAATTAAAATACATTAGATCGAAAAGCAATTTACAAAAGAAAAACCTCGAACTGGTTACTATCGTCTTACTATTAACCTGATGGGTCAAACAATTGTATAAGCACGTGGTACTGGTCTCACAAAGTACACCCCACGTGGGTTGAACATAAAGAAAAGTTGCTATATTGAAAAATATTGTCAAGATGAGACGTTATAATCTCACGCACATTCGCATTTAAGATTGATGATCTTAGTAGAGTTACTGATCAACACGTGGTTCCACTTTACTCACAAAGTAGTGACAAAACAACTACTGGAATATTCTGAACTGTACACTCGAATCACACTGCGTTGCAATTTAAGATAACATTAGATATTTTATAGCTAAACCTGAAATAAAGGTGGTCAAATTTTCAGTTAGGCTGAACTTAAGAAATCCATTGTCCTACGGACTTAGCAGACACGCGCTTAGCCGGAGATCTTACCACTTCAGACGCTCGCCGCGGACAGACTGCCGTGGTCCCTTCCTGAGGGTGGCTCACAAATACAAACGGAAGTGGCCAGAGGGGCAGCTTCCTATACCAACATGACAAGGGACGGACAGGACCATACTAAGGATAGAATCCTCTTTGCTTTCAGAAAGCGTAGCTACCTGTTCCGACGTTGGTCCTACTGTTCTCTACCAGACAGGCTTGTCTGCTACCATCCAGCATGCAACTAGAAATACATTTGCTCATTCATCCTCTCACACAGAAGGGAAGGGGGATGACAGTATCTTATCATACACAGTATATAAAAGAAAGCGGATGTAGGTTCCGTATGCGACTGTGTGACATGAATTACATATAAACTGTGTTTTAAAGTGTAGTAGTGTGACAGATCGTTCTTGTTGATGTGCAAAAGTAACACGTTCCACTGCTCAGTCTCCTCCCAGATAGTCAGAAACACCACAGTAAATTTAGAAGAGGAATTTATGCTGTAAATGACAACAGATTTCAGAAATTAACATGAAAGGAATCCAACAGAGACCTTTCAAAGTGTTTTCTAAAGGTATTTATCTGTAATGTAGGCTTGTAAAAGCGAGAAGTGTGGACGATGAGCTGTTCAAACAAGAAGACTACAGAAGCTTTCGAGATGTGGCACAACAGGGGGGCGCCGAGGAACAGATGAGAAGGAGAGAAATTTGTAGCTCAACCTGACTGAAAGAAGGGATCGGTAAAGACGATATTCTGAGGCATGACCGGATAGTTAGTTTCGTAATGGAGAGAGTGTAAGTGTGTTTTGTGTGTGTGTGTGTGTGTGTGTGTGCATCTGTGTATGTATGTGTGTGTGTGTGTGTGTGTGTGTGTGTGTGTGTGTGTGTGTATGTGTGGAGACTTGGCTGGCGGCAAAATTGTAGAAGGATACCTAGGCATGAACAGACCAGGTAGGATCGAGTGAACGCAGCTTGCAATAGTTACGCAGTTTGCATGGCTTACGTGGCTTGCACAGGAGGGAGTAGTACCAAACCAGTCTTCCAAGTGAAGAGCGCAACAACAATAGTTTTACAATGACGTTTCTGTCATCCCGCGCCTCGTCTTCAGTAAACTCTTAGGGATTTTGGATAAATAACTTGATCATCATGTGAATGTATGGTTTCTCGGCGTACACAGCTGGCGAAGAGTTCCCGGGCTGGAAGCTCGAGAACTCTTCGCCATCATTACCATACTTCTCTGTTTAGTACTCCTCTTATTCTATTATGTTATGTATCAATACGAAAGCTATCAATTTTAAAATAAGTGCATACGAAAATGACATTAACTGACTAACGTGCTTAGTTGTTTTGGCGCACCATTGTCAACTAAGCAAGCATTCCTTTATTTGAAGGTGTAATTTTTCATCTCTTCTCATAGACGTTCATGCTGAAAATTCGTAAAACATATGAAGAAGGAGGAGGAAGTCATTTACGTGGGACACAAAATGATGGAACAATATGCTATGAAGTGGCCGAGACGCTGTCACGTCAGACGAAGTGACTTCTTACGGAGCCGCACCGAGACTTGCGACAGCGTGGGCAGGTGTAGCGCCCAGGGCAAGCGATCGGTATCGATCGGTCGATAGCGCCTGCCTGCCGGGCCAGCGCATCGGGCGCCCGCTTCTAGGAAGCGGCCTAGCCAGTCTTCTGGCTCGCGGTTGCTGCGTCGTTTCGCCACTGCGTGACGTCACAGCGCGCCCCCCCCCCCCCCCCTTCCATCGCGACCCGCCAGCTGGCCGCAGCTGTTGCTCGGCTCGCAAGCAACTTCCACCGCGACTCCCCGCCGCCCCGCCGGCCTTGCACCTGACAGCCGCTCTCTATAAGAGGGCGACCTCGCACGTGGCGGCAGCCAAACACGCAGCGGCCGCTCCGCGCTGCGGCCGGCGCAACACGCACCACAGCACAACACGACACAGCGCAGCACCCGGCAGGTTCGAGGTCATCAGGCGGGTCCGGGCCGGCCGCGCCATGGTTGGTGAGTACTCGGCCGGTAGCTCAGAGCCGTTATACTGGCCGCGTGCGTATACGTGCTGTTCATGTCCGTGCGCTACTCGCTAAACCGTAATTCTTGAGACACGGCGCACTCGAAGACTTCAATACATCCGCTCGATGGCTGCAATGCATCACCGGGCGATTACTTGGCTCTCAGTTCAGTTACTCAACACTGGAGCTGCACAGTGCATTCACAGCTCTCGGAGAGAACACGTTAGGTCGACACGCGACGCTGCAGAAATTTCGAGATCGCAGCTTTTTCTGCGAGTACAGCAGCTTAAATAACAGCCCAAAACTGACGGTGGAGCGCCGTTGTGGCCGTGCGGTTCTAGGCCCTTCAGTCCGGAACCGCGAAGCTGCTACGGTCGCAGGTTCGAATCCTGCCTCGGACATGGATGTGTTAAAAAAAATGGTTCAAATGGCTCTGAGCACTATGGGACTTAACATCTATGGTCATCAGTGCCCTAGAACTTACAACTACTTAAACCTAACTAAAGTAAGGACATCACACAACACCCAGTCATCACGAGGCAGAGAAAATCCCTGACCCGGAATCGAACCCGGGAACCCGGGCGCGGGAAGCGAGAACATGAATGTGTGTGATGTCCTTAGGTTAGTTAGGTTCAATTAGTTCTAAGTGTACGGGATTGACGACCTCAGGTGTTAAGACCCATAGTGCTCAGAGCCATTTGACGGTGCAGCATAGCTACCGGCGTTGAAGAAGCGAAGTTTGGCGACTGGTTATGTTGCCTTTGTTTATTTACGTTGTTAGCATAGTGACGGAAGCAGTGAATAAGGCATGTTTCCGCGTACTGCTGTGTAGCACGTCAGGTTGGGCCAACCTTGTCTTTTTCCGCTGGCAGCTGTTGTCTAAGTGTTTTGGTTCAATGGTTCAAATGCTTGGCTCAAATGGCTCTGAGCACCGTGGGACAACATCTCAGGTCATCAGTCCGCTAGAACTTAGAACTACTTAAACCTAACTAACCTAAGGACATCACACACATCCATGCCCGAGGCAGGATTCGAACCTGCGACCGTAGCGGTTACGCGGTTCCAGACTGAAGCGCCGAGAGCCGCACGGCCACACCGGCCGGCAAGTGTTTTGGAAACTGATCTCGTCATCGGTAATCGGACGGTGTGGCCTTCAGAACTCTCCGTCTGATGTGTGAGAGACATTTAGCGTTCAACAGTGAGGCGCGATTTTTATTTTCGAGCTCGCTGAGGAAGTGCAGACCTCGAGGACTTTCCGTTTCAGGTCGCCGTCGATAATGCCTCAAACGAGGACCGTAAACGCCGACAACGTCAGCGTCTTACGTATCTGTCAGCAGTTGTCGTTATATGACACTTTGCTCAGCCTTCAGTCCAGCGATAAAACACTAATTCTGCGATAAGCCGCAGCGGTGAGGCATACGGACCCTGTCTGCAAGTCTCTTCCTCCCTCTTCCAGACGTCACACTCCGCGCTTTAGGCCGCACAGTGGTCATCGCAACAGGCATATCACACGGGCCTTCCTTCTGGGTAACGTTGGCATGTAACATTTCGTTTATTGTAGCCATGGAGTGGCCTGCTGTTAACGTTAAAAGTTGCGTGCCTCGAACTTGGTGCACAACTTCCGTTCTGAAGACTTTTTTTCCCGGCTTACTTGTTGTCTTTCTTTTCGCTCTTCATTAACTCGCCTACCGCACAAGAGGCTGAATGGACACTGCGCCACACCGCCCCGCTGCAGAAAAACGTCAAGGCGAGCCTAACGACCACCACGAGACCTCTAAGGCAGTGAAGGCGACCCACCTGACTTACCACGTGATGCCACCCCGTCCAGAATGGCACCACTGCTCGAGAGTCCTCATTGCTTCTTTGTATGTCAGCCACAGTCAATTAAAGATCTGAGATTGCTCGCTCTATTCGTTTAATCAATCTATCGTGTCTTTGTATACAATATTTTTGTCTTGCGCTAAATTTCCTGTACAGCCTAGGCGCCGGCCGCGGCGGCCGAGCGGTTCTACGCGCTTCACTCCGGAACTGCGCGACTGCTACGGTCGCAGGCTCGAATCCTGCCTTGGGCATGGATGTCTGTGATGTCCTTAGGTTAGTTGTGTTTAAGTAGTTCGAAGTTTTAGGGGACTGATGACCTCAGATGTTAAGTCCCATAGTGCTCAGAGCCATTTTTGAACCTCTTGATTCCATCGACACACGTGAAGTCAATGGAATAGGATCTCGTATAGGTTTTAACTGGAAACCGAACCAATACTAAAATACAAGTATTGTTTAATACGGAAGTATTTTGTTACTGTTATAATTATAGACGGATGACTTTCGTACTAACTACCTGCTTTTTCCGTACTCTACGCTACGCATGATTAAAATAAAGAAAAAGACTGACAGACGAGGTTTGGAAAAAGGGACTGAGGAAATAGAGAAATTAAAATATTTTGGAGAATGAGCTTCATGAAAGAGTATAGGAAGACCCAATAACGTGGAATTAGCGAAAAGGGTAACAAAAAATAGGTACAGCACGGAGCTGAGAATAACTGAATGGAAATTTGGAATAAAAAGACAGCTTGGCGAAAAGCAGTTATCTATGTGTTTTGATTTGAAGCTGGTGTGAAATCAATCGTTTAAAGTGCGATGTTCACTGTATCCCCCGCTAAAATGAAGTCACCACAGTCCCAGAGATTAGTTGCACATATTGCGCAATATAAAGGAAATCCGATATGAGGCCACAGTTGCGCAAAGGTGTCAGATGAGGCTATAGAAAGATAAGGGAGACCATAAATCAACTGGCAGCAGGTTTGACACGTAGCACCCACCAATTTTAGCTTGTTACGAGACAACATCGATTTCAATTGCGTTTGTATGATGACCTTTTTGAGTAGGAGACAGTTGTTAATGACTGACTGACATGTCGATAGTGCCTGGCACTAAATAATCCTGTGTTGCTTAACAGACTAGGTAAAAAACAAAAGACGGAATAGGCCCATTTATTTTACCCGCAATGGTCACGCCATCGTATGGTGCAAAGGTCACCTCTAAATAAATATCAAATATTCTGCTCCCTGTTTTCTAGGCAACATACCCAGTAAGGCTGATAACTTGTTTCACCAGATATACGAAAACAGGTTTCTGAATTGACAACCAACTTCAAAGTACTCTTAACAACTTCGTTCTAAATCAGAAGTACACTAATTATTCTGGAGTCATTCCACAAGACATTATTTAGAACTAATGGAAAGACGAATCCAAACGAGATTAACAATACTATGGTTGTGTTTGGGTACAATAATTCGTCCCCAGCTTGACTAAAGACGATGCATTCGAAAATAACTTTCATATTAAGCGTTACGTAAAAATAACATAAAACGGGATCTCAATCAAGAAACATAAATCTTTGCACATAAGAGCCAAGAGTTAAAGGACATTCATAAAATGTCATACTGAAACGACAGATACATGTTTCGTGTAAAATTTAATCGGTACAATACCCTCCAATGAACGACTTTTAACGTAATATTAGGTGTTAAAACAGTATCATTATCGCTTGACATAAAATTAGTATATGACTTTTTATACGTGAATAATTACTCTGAATGAACAGCCTTTGATGTTTAAGGGGATGTCTGTACATAATTTTTCAAGCTGACACTAATGTTAGTTGATGACTTGTAACAACGAACATTCTGTTGACTCCAAATAGGAGCGTCAGCTGATTAAATGCAGTAGTGCAAGTGTCAAACAGTGTATCAAGACGATTGAATCGGTATTTCGTAATATTTCCATAATTAGCAATGTTTAGTTCCTGAAGTGTTAACAATAGTTTAAACCTCTTCGTTTCCAAATTCGTACTAGCAATAGGCCAAGGAATTACACAGTAGTTTGAAGACTGTAACAGTTCTCTATTGGCGACAGAGAAATAGCTATAAAAGCTGAAAAATGCTGTGGTGTTGTTGACTAGATAAGTAGATGTTAAAATAACGATTGTTACTACTAGCCTTGTGGATAACCGGTTTGTTCCTTTGATGACGAGCAACAGCAGACTGGAAAGCAAATGAATTTTGATCTCAGAAAAGCTGAACCTGCATTGAGATCCTACACCATTTCGAAGGACTTTGCTAACGTCTATAAGGAAGCCTAGCTAACAGGCAGCAGACGATGGCAGGGAATGGCTGCCGAAATGCGTAACTCATTTCATTCGACACGGAAATAAGTGTTAACAAGGAACCTACGACAGTTATTTATCGGCCACCACAGGAAATGGTGGGCGCCACGGAATGATACCAGGAACCAGAACTGGGAAGCAGTCGAACAGGAGCTGCCGGTTCGGTTCCGCGCGCATTTGCCACGAACGAAGCGACGCGGCCGGCAGTGCCGTCCGTGCAGACGCGCAGCAGCAGCCGTGCGAGCGGGCGGCCTTGCAGCGCGTGACGTCACGGCGCGCAGTTCCCGCCTGCGCGCGCCCGGCTTCCGCCCCGTCGCGGCTGCCCGGGGAAGCGCCGCGCTCGCCGACGATTGCACAACGCGTCCGCCACTGCTTTTCTCCTCTCTGCGGGAGCGTGCCAAAAACTAATGCCTCAGAATTTCCTATTTTGTTCTCAATATCGGTTGAGGTATTACGTGTCACGCAGAGTACTGGTCGACTGTGGTGCTTCGCTGACACAAGTTGCAACCCTCTGCCGCTATGGGGCTCCTAATTGTTGACTGTGACACGGCGGTGAGCAAAGTAACTAAGCTAGTGTACTGCGAGAACCCCAGAAAACTGAAAGCACGAATTCGAAAAGTTGTTCTGCTCACTGAGCACCGCCTCCTCCAGCATTACAATGCCACACGAGCGCTGCGACATCCGCAACAGTCCCGCGCTTTGGTTCACCGCCGTTCATCATCCTCCATACAGTCTCGACTTGGCCCCATCCGATTTTCATCTGTTCCCAAAACTTACGAACGCCTTCCAGCGGTTCACTTGGCTAGAAATGACGCGTTGCAAATAAACTTGTGGTTGTGGCTCCGTCAACAAAGTCAAATATTCTACAGTGACGGTAACAACAAACCAGTCTGTCACTGACAGACACGTGTTTGTCCCAGGGTTAGTCATGAGAGCAACCGAGAGAAAACAATCGATTCTGTTAGTCGTTGGAAAACAATCGACTCATTCGATTGTAGCTTTATGTATCGGCATTCTTTTGAGTCAAACCAGTCTGTGAGAGCAAAAGAATGAAAATAATCGAGTGAGTCAGTTGCAGTTTTACATATCGGTGGTATTTTTATTCATTCATTTCTTTCGCTTGAAACGAGTCTCCGGGAGCAGCCGAGTGAAACCAGTTGACAGACAGTGCAGTCCTCAGTCATTCATTCTTTCCTGTTCAAGTGAAAGCAGTCCTTAGTTTTTCTGTCAGTGGAAGCTTGTATTCACTCGTTCATTCAATTGAAAGCACTGTTTAATGGTTTTGCTGACCGAGTTATCCACTTACTCTTCCAAGTGAAATCAGTCTGTAGTACTTTCACTAGGCGAAGCAAAACAGCGGTATACGAGATGTGTTCAAAAAAAAGTCCGGAATTTTGTCCACAAAATTTTTCTACGCTTGCGTTTTACTTTTTGCGCATAGTAAACTTCGAAATACTCTCCTCCAGAATTGATACACTGCTCCCAATGCCGTTTAGACTTCGGCAAGCAGTGTTGGAACGCCTCTTGCTGAATCTCGTCTAACGTTGCAAATCTTCCGCATGGGCCACGAAGGGAGAGTTCGGAGGAGGCAGCACAGTGATTTCGTCTCTTGTACAATGGTCACGCACCAAAGGGATGAATGTGCGTGTGCGTTATCGTGATGCAAGAGTCATGAATTGTCCTGGCAAATTTCCTTCTCACATATTCTAGCAGGCGTCGCAACACGCCCCCATTGTATCATCGTCCCTGTGGCACGAATGCAGGGTGGGCTAATCATTCAAAGTGGCAGAAAACTATCAGCTTGGCTCTGACATTTGGCCTCACCTGACGACCTTCTTTTGGTCTTGGAGAACCTTTCCCGACCCATTGTGAAGACTGAAACACGGTCTCAACATCGTAACACTAGACTAGTGAATGAAAATAAGCAAAGTAGACTAATTTTCGTGTCGAACGATCACTCACTTCTGATATCGTTCAAATAGTAAAAATGGCAGTATTAAGTCTTCGAACAAGATCCTGAACGTGGGCTTTCCACGACAGCGTACTACCTATCTGAACACCTATAAATTTGAACTGTTCAGTTTCACTAATCATATGCCCATCCTCTGAAATTAAAACGTCAGGTTTTGTTGAATTGTGTGTTAGAAACTGTAAAAAGTAAGTCTTACCGTGATTTAGCGTTAGTTTATTTTCTACAAGCCATGAACTTTCATGAAATGAAATGTTACATACTTCTGCAATCTTTGGAACAGTCAGTCCTCGGTTGGCACGCACAGTTTCGTTGAAGTTCCTGACATGAGCATCGTCGGTGGATGTCGAGGGGCGTCCCGAATGAAGGTCATCTTTAACTTCCGTCCGGCCATTTTTAAACATTTGGTGTGTGTGTCTGTAAACGTTTTCTTGAGTTTCTCGCAAATTTAATGCAGACGCGATCCTCCTTTAACTCTGCTACCTCGGTGCGCTCGCACCGGCTGCCACAGGAGGAGGCTACGGCAGTGACGTCACGCGGGCGCCCACCCCAAAAACCCCACGGAAAAAGGTGAAGAGCGTGTTTTAGCAAAAAGCACTCAGACCCAGAGACTATGTGAAAACATTTGCACAACGGCCGCAACCGACAAAGACTTGAGTTAGTCTGTTCTTTCGCAATGAATGAAACCAGTCAAACCTGGTCCGTGAGTGAAAACATTCATTCATATAACGGACGCAACCGAATGAGACTTGTTTCCAAAATGGTTCAAATGGCTCTGAGCACTATGAGACTTAACGTCTGAGGTCACCAGTCCCCTAGAACTTAGAACTACTTAAACCTAACTAACCTAAGGACATCACACACATCCATACCCGAGGCAGGATTCGAACCTGCGACCGTAACGGTCGCGCGGTTCCAGACTGTAGCGCCTAGAACCGCTCGGCCACTACGGCCGGCGAGACTTGTTTCAGTCGGTTGTCTCGCATTGAGTGAAACCACTCAGCACAGTGGATGAGTGAAAACAATCATGTTGCTGACATGGCTGCAGAGACTAATTTCACTCCGTTGTCCCACTCGACTGAAAAAAACCAACTTAACCCCAAAACTATCGACTTACCAGTCGGTTGTACCATCACTAGAGAAATAGATATGTAAACACGAAGAATAAAAATGAAGAATGTTAACCCCGTATATCTGTATCTACGAGCATCGAGATCTACACCTGCTACTCTGCAGACCACTGTTAAGCACGTGGCGCTGCAGACATGCACTGAGGTGACAAAAGTCATGGCACAGCGACCTGCACATCTAAAGATGGCGCTAGTATAGCAAGATATAGAATGTTCAAATGGCTGTGAGAACTTTGGGACTTGAAATATCAGGTCATCGGTCCCATAGAAGAACTACTTAAGACTAACTAACCTGAGGACATCACACACATCCATGCCCAAGGAAGGAGTCGAATCTGCGACCGTAGCTACGCGCTGTTCCAGACTGAAACGCCTAAAACCTCTCCGCCACATCCGCCGGCAGATATAAAAGGGTTGTCATTTGCGTTCAGGTAATACATCTGGAACGGTATGTGACGTCATTACGGATGCAACTTACAGAATTAATAGATTTTTAATGTGAAATGGTAGTTGCAGTTAGATCCTTGGATCATTTCGTTTCGGAATTCTTTAGGGAATTCAGTATTCCGAGTGTGCCGAGAATACCAAATTTCAGGCATTATCTCTCATGTATGGAAGTGAAACATGGACGGTAAATACTTTGGACAAGAAGAGAATAGAAGCTTTCGAAATGTGGTGCTAAAGAAGGATGTTGAAGATTAGATGGGTAGATCACAGAACTAATGAGGAGGTATTGAATTGAATTGGGGAGGAGTTTGTGGCACAACTTGACTAGAAGAAGGGATCGGTTGGTAGGACATGTTCTGAGGCATCAAGGGATCACCAATTTAGTATTGGAGGGCAACGTGGCGGGTAAACATCGTAGAGGGAGACCAAGAGATGAATACGCGAAGCAGATTCGGAAGGATGTAGGTTGCAGTAGGGAGATGAAGAAGCTTGCACAGGATAGAGTAGCATGGGGAGCTGCATCAAACCAGTCATTGGACTGAAGACCACAACAAGAACAACCTCTCACCACCGGCAACTCGGTGGCCGACCGCCTTCACTTAGTGACAGAGAGCAGAGGCGTTTGCGGAGAGGTATCAGTGCTAACAGCAAGCAACACTGCGTAAAATAATCGTAGAAATTAATGTGAGACGCGTGACGACATATTCATTAGGACAGTGCAGCGACATTTGGCATGAATGGGCCATGGCAGCGGACGACCGACGCGAGTGCCTCTGCTGAGAGCACGGCATCCTCTGCAGCGCGTCTCCTGGGCTCGTCACCGTATTGGTTGGACCCTAGACGACTGTCAAACCGTGGCCTGGTCACATGAGTCCCCATTTCAGTTGGTGAGGGCTGATGGTAGGGTTCCAGAGTGACACAGAGCCCACGAAGCCGCAGAGCCAGGTTGTCAACAAGGCACGGTGCAACCTGACGGTGGCTCCATAACGGTGTGGCCTGCGTTTACATGGAACAGACTGGGTCCTCAAGTCCACTGACTGGAAATGATTATGTCTGGCTACTTGGAGCCCATTTGCAGCCATTCACGGACTTCTTGTCCCCAATCAGTGATGGAATTCTTATGGATGACATAGTTGTTCGCGTTTGGGTTGAAGAACATTCTTGACAGTTCGAGTGAATGATGTGGCTATCCGATCGCCTGGCATGAATCCCATGGAACATTTATGGGACATAATCGAGTGGTCAGTTCGTGCACAAAACCTGTACAGCAACTATGGGCAGCTGTAGAGGCAGCATTGCTCAATATTTCTGCAGTGGACTTGCAGCGACTTTAGTCCGTGCCACGTCGGGCTGCTGCACTACACCGGGAAAAATGAAGTCTGCAGCGATATTAGGAGGTCTGCCATGACTTCTACCACCGCAGTGTACTACTGGACGTTCCCGCCCTACTCGCGAATGGAGCGCGGTAAAAGTAGCTGCCTGTGTGCTGTGCTGTGCTGTGCCGAGTGCGGTCTCGTCTGCGGCACATTCGTATAGCAGGCGGTAGGGCATTTCTTTCATATCACGCGATTTTCTGTTTATTTGAATTTATTCGAATTGTCCGGTTCCAATTATGACTCAGGGCGTAAGGTAACTCTTTGTCTGACAAACAGACAACACGACAATCGGGTTTTTGTAATTTATTATATTTATGGTACGTGATGTTCAATATTCAAATATGAGCCTCCGAAAACAACTTTTATTCGATAAAGCTAGAGCAATTTTCCAACGGGCCACGCGGCTAAGTTATACTAGCGTAACATGTAGATACTATGGGTTCGACTTCCAACAAATGCAAATTTTAGAAGGAGCTGCATGGTAGAATGCTCTCCTAGTATGAGGGCTGTGTGGATCCGTTTCCCAGCTCACGCAAATTTTTAAACAAAGTTGAATGGTCTATTAGCATTACCGTGAAACGTAAAACACGCACAGAAATAAAACGGTTACTTGCAATAAGTTTTTTAAATTTAAACAATCTTTTTTAAAATCTTTAATAAAACATCACTAATTAAGGGCGTATATTTTCAGTGAAAACTGGAATTTTGTGTGATATGTAATTAGAAGTATGAAGACCTGCGTTTTTCATTACAAAATAACAGATACGTGTTAATTAGCACATACTTGATGATTCTATATCTGAATAACGTAGGTATTCGAAGTGAACGAAAAAACTGAAAAGAAAGACCGGAATGAGACTCGATCCAGCGATTAAAGGTGTCTTGCGCTGCCGGTTTTTCTCATTTTTTATGGAAATGTTTGCAGAGCGTACATCTTTGTTTAAAAAATTGTAGCGGCCAGGAATCGAGCTCAGTCCACCAAAGTGGCAGATGAGCGTTCCACCACTGGACTACTTGGCCCGAGGAAAGTTATTCCTTCTTTCAGTGAAAAGTTATTCCTTCTTTCAGTGATTTAAAGGTAATTAGTTATCGCAGATGTTAGGCGATTATTTTACTACATAGCCATGTGGACCGCTCAAAAGTCACTTCAGCTATAGTGAACTACAACTGCTCGGAAAACTTTAAAGACTGTTTTCTCGTGAATTTTTAGGAGTTTCATCGAACTACTTTGAGTTATTGATACTTGATTTCTGATTTTTTCGCTTATCATAAATATAAATAATTACAAGTATCCAGCGGTCGTGTTGCCTCTTGTGTCAGTGCACAAATTTACTTCTCTGAACATTTGAAGCAAGCTGCCATTCTGCATACCACTTTGTAGTCTCATCAGGATAAGTCTGCATATTTCTTCAGAGAGTGTTTCATTACTGTTAAATGCATCATCTGAAGTTGCTGTTAATATTCTCTATCTGGTGATCAATATACAACGTTAACCGAAAGGGTCCCAAACCGTACACCTGGGGGATGCATGATATGTTCTTCCTGTCAAGAATTCCTGAATGTACTCACAATTTTTGTTTTATGCACTTAGGGTGGTACTTTTGTTGCCTTGGTGTGGCATTGAGTCAGATGCTATATACGAAGGGCTTTCAGTAAGTAATGCGACACATATTTTTCACGGCCAGTTTCGTTTGAAAAAACGCAGAGTTTGTTGTGACACATCGTGGGATATTCCCACTTCAGACCCTATAGTTTCATGAATTTCCGATAGGTGGCAGCACTGTACGTAGTCTTCAAAATGGCGTCTGTAACGGAGCTGCGTTCCGAGCTGAGGGATGTCATTCTTTTGGCGGAAAACCAGAATGCAGAATGTCTACGGAGACCTGGCAGTGAACAAAAGCACGAGGAGTCGTTGGGCGGGCCGTCTGTCATTCCCGCAACAAGGTCGCGCAAACCTGTCGGACCTCCTACGCGGCGACTGGCCGTGCTTCTGCGATGATGGGACGTGCAGACACTCTCATTCGAGCGTGTTCTTCGCCACGAAAATGCGAACGGACTTCCCCCTCTCCATGACAACGCGAGGCCTCGCACGGGTCTGGTCAGGGCATCTGCGTGCACTCCACAGGACGCAATACGTGGATGACGGGTGCAGGCAGACGTTGGCTCCGATATCGATCAGTAGAGTGGAATTATACGGAAATACAGAAGATGTCACTAACGTGCCGTAAAGCCGTCGCACTGAACAGAGATCGCGATGGAAAATAGGATCTTGTATCCAAAAGCGTGCGGAATAATATAGTGTATTGGGATCCTGAATAAAACCAACATGCTTTCAGAAAACAAATGCGTTGCAGTATTTATAGAACGCACCTCGTAAATCCGCCGTTACCTGAATCACACAAGGCAAACGAGTAGGACAGTTCCGATTTCTCTCTGAGCCTTCCATAATCGGAGCCTGTTCTCCATTTCTGTCGATAGAGGGACATTGAAGTTTTCTCTTCTCTCCTTTCTGAAAAGCTTAACCTGTGACTCAAGTTCCTGCTGGACCTGCATTTCCGCATAATCAACTCGATTCTGCTTCGTCCAGTTATATCCCGCACGTTTACCTATGTGACGAAGCGTATGCGCCCCACAGTTCACTTGATACCGGTGGTAGCTTAGCTCTCGATGGCATTAAGATAATTTTCAACTATCGGGAATTTTCCGCGGTGCTGAGAATTGGGTTTCTAGCTGTGGGGCGTCATGCGCGCATTCATACGCTTGGTGGCGCTGCTTTTCCTGGGACGGCGGTCGTAATCAGTCGCCCAAGACTACTGTTTTCAAACACAAAAAAATGGTTCAAATGGCTCTGACCACTATGGGACTTAACTGCTGAGGTCACCAGTCCCCTAGAACTTGGAACTACTTAAACCTAACTAACCTAAGGACATCACACACATCCATGCCCGAGGCAGGATTCGAGCCTGCGACCTTAGCGGTCGCGCGGTTCCAGACTGTAGCGCCTTGAACCGCTCGGCCACAAACGCCGGCTATCAAATACAGGCCTTTTATTTTAAAAGTGGCGTAAGTCCATTCTTTTAAAGCAACGAGGGATGACATAAAATAATTATGCACTAAATTAATCATAAATTAGGTGATAACTCATTCGTTCAGCAAGCTCTCTCCTCGAAGGGTCACACAAAATTGTTTTCACAGTTGCTCGTAGCGCCTGGCTGATAGATAATAACTCGTACGTTAATGTATTGTTGACAGCACAATTAGTAGAGTAGAGCGTGGTAGGCGCCAGCGTGAACGTGTTAAAACTTGTTCCTACAAGGAGGATGTGAAGCCCTTTCAGTCTAAAAGACTATTTTATTAAACGCTTTGACAACAAATTACGTGGTAGTTGGTTTGTTTCGTTCTAAGGGAAATACATTTTATTTGAGTTAGCTTTTTTTTACTATCACGAGCTTCGTTATGGTATTGTTGTAAAAGAGGAAGTTAATCGTTTACGTAAAACGGATGACGCTTTCTTGACAATCCAGTGACTTTTTACGTTGCTTGTTTCGATAGTACATACCCGCTGCGCCACGCCGGTGTGTACCAGGTGATCAAAAAGTCAGTATACATTTGAAAACTGAATAAATCACGGAATAATGTAGGTAGAGAGGTACAAGTTGACACACATGTTTGGAATGACATGCGGTTGTATTAGAACCAAAAAAATACAAAAGTTCAAAAAACGTCCGACAGATGGCCCTTCAACTGATCAGAATAGCAATAATTAGCATAACAAAGTAAGACAAAGCAAAGATAATGTTCTTTACAGGAAATGCTCAATATGTCCACCGTCATTCCTCAACAATAGCTGTAGTCGAGGAATAATGTTGTGAACAGCACTGTAAAGCATGTCCGGAGTTATGGTGAAGCATTGTTTTTCAGCATCCCTAGAGATGTCGGTCGATCACGGTACACTAGCGACTTCAGGTAACCCAAAAGCCAATAATCGCACGGACTGAGGTCTGCTGGGGATCTGTGAGGCCAAGCACGACGAAAGTGGCGGCTGAGCACACGATCATCACCAAACGACGCGCGCAAGAGATCTTTCACGCGTCTAGCAAAATGGGGTGGAGCGTCATCCTGCATAAACATCATACGTTCCAGCGGGTGTTTATCAACCAGGTTGGGGATGATCCCATTCTGTAACATATCGGCGTACCTCTCACCCGTCACGTAGCAGTTACAAATCCAGAATCACGCATTTCCTCGAAGAAAAAAGGCCCGATAACGGCAGATCTGGTAAATCCAACCCATACCGTGACTTTCTCGTGCAATGGAGGTTCCACGACAGTTTTAGGATTGTCGGTAGCCCAACTTCTGCAGTTGTGGGTGCTGACAGACCCTCGGAGCGTGAAAAGAGCTTCGTCGGTCCACAACACGTTACTCAACCAATCGTCATCTTCCTCCATCTTTTGAAGCTGCCACACCGCAAATGCCTTCCGCTTCACTAAATCGCCAGGTAACAGTTCATGATGCCAATGGTTTTAGTACTGATAGCATAGGAGGGTACGCCTCAGTGCCTACCAAACAGTAGTGTATGGAATGCCGGTGCGACGTGCGACCGCACGAGCGCTGACTTCCCCGTGCATAGACGAACCCGCTACAGTCTCCATTTCTTCCTGAACTGTCTCAGCAGCGTTACGCCTTGTGCTCGGTCGGCCACTACGGGGTCTATCGTCTAAACAACCCGTGGCTTCGAACTTCGAAGTCATTCTCGCCACAGCTGCATTTGTCAACGGACCTTTACCCGTTCGAATCCCTCGAATCCCCTTCCTATGGCGATAGGATCGTAACGCTCAAGTAGCACATTCCCCATTCTGGTAGTACAGCTTCACTAAAAGTGGCTTTTCAAGTAACGTCCACATGCTGCGACTGCTGGCGTATCTGATTCTCTCTCTCATTACGGCTCCTTTTATACACGATTGTCATGCGTAGTCACTGACGTTTTGCTGTACAGCGCCATCTGTCGTATATTTTGTGAAATTTGTTTTTTTTTTTTTTTTTTTTTTTTTTTTTTTTTTTTTTTTTTTTTGTTCCAGTAAGACCCCATGTCATTCCAAGCATGTGTGTCAATTTTTATCTCTCTATCTACATTATTCGGGTGGCTTATTAAGTTTTCAAATTTATACTGACTTTTTGCCACCCGGTACTTTCAATGTTTACATTGGTCTGGTTCGTCCCTTACCTTTCTCCGAATGCCGCGTCGATGTCGGTGATGTACAAGCAAGCTCGTGTGCCCTCAGCTGACAACAGAAATGCGTCTGCTACCAGTCCTGCAAATATCGTTCTTTTAGAAATTCAAAAATAAAGAAGTGTGTGGTGTGCGTACTGTAAGACTTTCGGTACACACACCATCAGATTATTTGACTTGTCGCTCTAACGAAGTAGGCGAGTGTCAGCAATATGTCTCGTGGTCTTATCGTGGCGTGTTTATCTTCTGCCGTTAGATCAGACGATAGAAATGCCACTTCCCCGCTTAGAGTAGCAGATTGACGGTGACCAACTTAAAACAGAACTTGATTAATTTTCTCACACATTTATTAAAATAGCAACAAGCATAAACCTTACGTAACTTTATTCTGGATGCTATTTACAATTGACAATCTGAAGTTGCTTTGGTCTTGGTACGTTAATCTTATTCTCACATATCTCTGATACTTGAGAAAGTGTCTATACATTTCTCTTCATGGCTATGTACAGGAATATGATAATGTTATTGGGCGCAGACTGAAACTTGACTATAGACTGGTACAGACAAATGTAGACTGGTACAGACAGGTGCAGATAAATGCAGACTGGTACAGACTGGTGGACACAAATGCAGACTGACTCATTGGAGGTCTGTACACTCGTTATAATACCTCTCGCGTTCAGGTATCACTGCGCGAGTGTGATCCATGAGGAGAGAAGGTTCTATGTTAGGAGAAATCTCATTGGCTGCGTTACATATTAATACAGCAGAATTTGGTCCGTCTCTAAGGCAGCGCCATCTCGTAGTGCAGAGCCGGACGAGCGCTGCGCCTGCGCTGTTGTGCTTAGCGTGGTGTGCTCTAGTGGGAAAGTTGCGTACGTGCTGACTATGCTGAACTATGTACACAACAAAGTGATACAACGGCATTTCATTATACTTTTATGCAAAGCACACCGAGATGTACCGCCTGTATAATTTTGACAGCTTATACCATTTACACCGAGATGAATGTGCGTGACCTGTGGCAGCACTGACGCAGGACCTGTGTGCTCGTGTCGCAGAGGGCAAGCACTACTTCTGGGTGGAGCGGACGCTGGGCTACGCCGACGAGGGCGCCGTCGCGGCCGGCGTCGACGTGGACGGCTGGGAGCTGTACGTGTGCCGCAGCCGGCACGAGGGCGACCTGGTGCCGGGCCGGCTGGCTCCCCGCGACGGCTGCGCCTACGTGCCCTGGGGCGGCGGCGAGCACGTCAAGCTGGAGTACGAGGTGAGCCCTGGGCCAGCTGCCTGCCTTCACTTCTCTACTTCTCTTCACCTACAGATGCCATCTCCCTGCACACCATCTGTACATAGCAGAGACACCCGGGAGATTAGATTCGCCTCTAATCGTCCCGTCACCGTGCGCAACCTCCCAGTCGACATGATAAGAGTTCCTGCTCGTGGTCACACTGGCACGGACCCTTAAAGTAGGCAACCAGACTTGCATCAGCAGTACCTGGGGCGTCTAGCCTGTCATAAAGCGCACAAAGTGTCTCCTGGGATGGTTTTTTCGCTCACAGTGTTGGTGAGGACCAACGCGAATCTTACGTCGAAACCAAAAGGTTGAGACTAGATGGCGAACTTACGGACTGATCTTAGCCAGACTGGATGCCGAGGGCGCTCTCACAGCGGCTGTAATGGCTAGTTCCCGTCACAAACAAAGAGAGCCAGGCAAAATTAATTTGATAATTGTTACCACAGATGTGAGCTGCCTACAAAATTTCGAACTCTTTCTCAATAATCTGAGACTGGACAGATCTGTAATTAATAAGGCATAAAATAAACAATAATTTTCACATGTCTGATACTGCTCCTACGATTTCATCTGCTTTCTTGTAAGAGGTATTCGCCATTACCTTCCGAACCTTTGGAAGGTAGGAGACGAGGTACCGGAGGAATTAAACGTGTGAGGACGGGGCGTGAGTCATGCTCGGGTAGCTCACTCAGTAGAGCACCTGCCTGCGAAAGGCAAAGCTCCCGAGTTCGGGTCTCGGTCCGGCACACAGTTTTCATCTGCCAGGAAATTTCAATGGTTTCCAGTCCGTATCCTCGAAATTATGTTGCGGGACCAATATTGTTATGCACGCTCTATTGCTATGTTCTTGATATCTAGAAGTTCAACGAAAATGGTACAATATTATGGCAACCCATGCGTAACTACATGTATTCTTGTAATCCCAGAGTCTGGAGATGAGTGCAGAAACACAAGCAAGCAGACAGGTCTGGAACAGAAACAGTAACGTGTTTGTACCGAGGGGGGATGGGGTGGAGGTGAGAGGAATGAGCCAGTCTTTGCACAACAGTTCTGAGAATGACTTCAATCCACTGATGGCTTTCTGATGGAAAAGGGATGATTTTGTATGCTGGAGGATATGAATTGTATGTTTACTGCATCGGCACGATACACAGTGATATATTGCAGGGTTGGAGATCGGTTTCTCACTCTAATATTCAACCTCCTGTAATCAGTGGCAGAGCCGTGTTATTGAGTAACAGTCTTTCTGTATTTCACAATATGCATGGCACTTTGCAAGGTTTAGTTGTTGATACAATATGGCGGTCAGTGTAAAATAGTTTTTTGCCACAGAAAGTCACGTCTGTAGAAAGAAAGAAAAGGCAGACAGTGCTTCCCTAGGACTGAGGAGAATCGTGACATACAGCCAGTGTGCGTGTAGGCATACCATAATTTTTTTGGATGCTGTACAGATATAAAAGCTAACTGCACTGTATGTGTAAAATGTGTATATATTGCATTGTAAAGTTACTATGGCTTATGTTGTGTAAAATGTGTATGTATTCCATTGTAAAGCTACTGTGGTTTATGTTGTGGCATCACTAGAAAAGATGACTGTGTGTCCTATCGTGAGGAATGTATACATTCAGCACATCGATAACCGCGAGGATATGAGAGAGATTTTTTACACGGAAAATTATGTGTGCTATATATACTGAGATTCGTTCCAGAAGCACAGCTGTCAAGAGGAGACATTACCTGTACATCGATCTGTGTCAGACTGTATCAGCAATCGTAATATTTAATTGTAGTTATACTGGTAAACATCTTCCTGCTTTCCAATATGCTTGTTAGTCTTGTATGTATTTGATGATCCGTAGACAACTTTGCGAGTTTAACTGCCAATGCAATTTAGCGATCTGTGCAAAATAATTTTACTGCTGAAAGTCTCATCTGCAGATGAAAGAAAAGGTCAATGGTGCTTTGATACAGGTGGCATCAGTAATTCGGTGGGTAAATTCGATAAGAGCCAATCATAATGCTCGATTCACTCTCAAGACATCCTATGTGCTGGGATAAAGGAGTCTCTAAGCAGGAAGGGTAGCATGTGATAGACAGGGTATCGCATTAGAACCGCTGGGAAGAGTGCATTAGATGTTATTCTGCGCTATTTTCGTGAAAAGGTTCTGTTAGGGCAAGAATTTCTGTGCACAAGGTGAGACATCATGAAAACTCCTACGAAAGCACAACTAAAGTATTTCTGGGACACTGTCCAATTTACTAAAGTTCGATTTAGTTATTATTTTAGATAGCCATGTTGCTTAAGTATAACACTGAGAACATTGCTAGAGGCACTTGCGATGGTGTGTAGCTATGTGCAGTGATGTGTCAGCCACACGTCACAGATGGTCTATTAGAGTCGCTAGGGAGAAAGCAGCTTGTGCTATTCTGGAACGGATTTCTGCAGCATCACTTGGCAATTAACTCTTCACCGGACAGGTAGGGGGAGTGTAGTGGAAAACACATGCACGTGTGGCCCACCATGGAGCTTCTGTGCTCTGTAAATAAGTCTTCGCTCATGTCTTGTTGCGTCATCAACGGCGCCTAGGTGATCACATATTACGAGAGGAATTTCTCAAGTACCAAGTATGAAAGGGATGTTGTGCAGCCTCATGTGTGCGGGTCACGAACAGGCATCTGTGCATCACTTCGCAGGGTGTATCGGTGAATCCTGACTTATGGGCGCGTGTGCAGGCCAATGAACAGGGGGGCGGCGGGCAGTGTCTTCTTACATTGTTTGTGTGCAGGTCTATAGGCTGTCCCATGCATTATTTGGACAGTTTACGAGTACTGAACGTGTCCACACATTACTGTGCTGCATTATTTAGGAGGAGTTTGCAGGTCTCTACTGAAATTATTTTGGTAAGATAGGAGTGCCTCAGCGATACAGATAGCCGTATCGTAGGTGCAACCATAATGGAGGGGATCTGTTGAGAGGCCAGACAAACGTGTGGTTCCTGAAGAGGGGCAGCAGCCTTTTCAGTAGCTGCAGGGGCAACAGTCTGGATGATTGACTGATCTGGCCTTGTAACACTAACCAAAACGGCCTTGCTGTGCTGGTACTGTGAGCGGCTGAAAGCAAGGGGAAACTACATCCGTAATTTTTCCTGAGGGCATGCAGCTTTACTGTATGGTTAAATGATGATGGCGTCCTCGTGGGTAAAATATTCCGGAGGTAAAATAGTCCCCCATTCGGATCTCCGGGTGGGGACTACTCAGGAGGCCGTCATTATCAGGAGAAATAAAACTGGTGTTCTACGGATCGGAGCGTGGAATGTCAAATCCCTTAATTGAGCAGGTAGGTTAGAAAATTTAAAAAGGGAAATGGATAGGTTAAAGTTAGATATAGTGAGAATTTGTGAATTTCGGTGGCAGGAGGAACAAGACTTCTGGTCAGGTGACTACAGGGTTATAAATACAAAGTCAAATAGGGGCAATGCAGAAGTCGGTTTCATAATGAATAGAAAAATAGGAGTGCGGGTAAGCTACTACAAACAGCATAGTGAACGCATTATTGTGGCCAAGATAGACACGAAGCCCACACCTACAGTAGTACAAGTTTATATGCCAACTAGCTCTGCAGATGATGAAGAAATTGAAGAACTGTATGATGAAATAAAAAAAATTATTCAGATAGTGAAGGGAGACGAGAATTTAATAGTGATGGGTGACTGGAATTCGGTAGTGGGAAAAGGGAGAGAAGGAAACGTAGTAGGTGAATATGGATTGGGGCTAAGAAATGAAAGAGGAAGCCGCCTGATAGAATTTTGCACAGAGCACAACTTAATCATAGCTAACACTTGGTTCAAGAATCATGAAAGAAGGTTGTATACATGGAAGAAGCATGGAGAACTGACAGGTTTCAGATGGATTATATAATGGTAAGACAGATTTAGGAACCAGGTTTTAAATAATAAGACATTTCCAGGGGCAGATGTGAACTCCGACCACAATCTATTGGTTATGAACTGTAGATTAAAACTGAAGAAACTGCAAAGAGATGGGAATTTAAGGAGATGGGACCTGGATAAACTGACAGAACCAGAGGTTGTAAAGAGTTTCAGGGAGAGCATAAGGGAACAATTGACAGGAATGAGGGAAAGAAATACAGTAGAAGAAGAATGGGTAGCTCTGAGGGATGAAGTGGTGAAGGCAGCAGAGGATCTAGTAGGTAAAAAGACGAGGGCTTGTAGAAATCCTTGGGTAACAGAAGAAATATTGAATTTAATCGATGAAAGGAGAAAATATAAAAATGCAGTAAATGAAGCAGGCAAAAAGGAATATAAACGTCTCAAAAATGAGATCGACAGGAAGTGCAAAATGGCTAAGCAGGGATGACTAGAGGACAAATGTAAGGATGTAGAGGTTTACCTCACTAGGGGTAAGATAGATACTGCCTACAGGAAAATTAAAGAGAGCTTTGGAGAAAAGAGAACCACTTGTATGAATATCAAGAGCTGAGATGGAAACCCAGTTCTAGGCAAAGAAGGGAAAGCAGAAAGGTGGAAGCAGTATATAGAGGGTCTATACAAGGGCGATGTACTTGAAGACATTATTATGGAAATGGAAGAGGACGTAGAGCAAGATGAAATGGGAGATACGATACTGCGTGAAGAGTTTGACAGTGCACTGAAAGACCTGAGTCGAAACAAGGCCCCGGGAGTAAGCAACATTCCATTAGAACTATTGACAGCTATGGGAGAGTCAGTCCTGACAAAACTCTACCATCTGGTGAGCAAGATGTATGAGACAGGCGAAATACCATCAGACTTCAAGAAGAAAATAATAATTCCAATCCCAAAGAAAGCAGGTGCTGAAAGATGTGAAAATTGCCGAACTATCAGTTTTATAAGTCACAGATGCAAAATACTAACGCGAATTCTATACAGGCGAATGGAAGAAATGGTAGAAGACGACCTCGGGGAAGATCAGTTTGGATTCCGTAGAAATATTGGAACACGTGAGGCAATACTGACTCTACGACTTATCTTAGAAGCTAGATTAAGGAAAGGCAAACCTACATTTCTAGCATTTGTAGACTTAGAGAAAACTTATGACAATATTGACTGGAATACTCTCTTCCAAATTCTAAAGGTGGCAGGGGTAAAATACAGGGAGCGAAAGGCTATTTACAATTTGTACAGAAACCAGATGGCAGTTATAAGAGTCGAGGAGCATGAAAGGGAAGCAGTGGTTGGGAAGGGAGTGAGACAGGGTTGTAGCCTATCCCCGATGTTA
This sequence comes from Schistocerca americana, assembly GCF_021461395.2. Taxonomy (NCBI): domain Eukaryota; kingdom Metazoa; phylum Arthropoda; class Insecta; order Orthoptera; family Acrididae; genus Schistocerca; species Schistocerca americana. The sequence goes on along the minus strand of NC_060122.1, from coordinate 25,016,889 downwards.
TTCAATGTGTATATTGATTAAGCAGTGAAGGAAACAAAAGAAAAATTCGGAGTAGGTATTAAAATCCATGGAGAAGAAATAAAAACTTTAAGGTTCACCGACGACATTGTAATATTGTCAGAGACAGCAAAGAACTTACAAGAGCAGTTGAACAGAATGGATAGTGTCTTGAAAGGAGAAGATCAGATGAACATCAACAAAAGCAAAACGAGGATAATGGAATGTAGTCGAATTAAGTCGGGTGACGCTGAGGGAATTAGATTAGGAAATGAAACACTTAAAGTAGTAAAGTAATTTTGCCATTTGTGGAGCTAAAATGATGGTCAAAGTAGAGAGGATATGAAATCTAGACTGGCAATGGCAAGGAAAGCGTTTCTGTAGAAAAGAAATTTGTTAACATCGAGTATAGATTTAAGTGTCAGGAAGTCGTTTCTTAAAGTACACTCCTGGAAATGGAAAAAAGAACACATTGACACCGGTGTGTCAGACCCACCATATTTGCTCCGGACACTGCGAGAGGGCTGTACAAGCAATGATCACACGCACGGCACAGCGGACACACCAGGAACCGTGGTGTTGGCCGTCGAATGGCGCTAGCTGCGCAGCGTTTGTGCACCGCCGCCGTCAGTGTCAGCCAGTTTGCCGTGGCATACGGAGCTCCATCGCAGTCTTTAACACTGGTAGCATGCCGCGACAGCGTGGACGTGAACCGTATGTGCAGTTGACGGACTTTGAGCGAGGGCGTATAGTGGGCATGCGGGAGGCCGGGTGGACGTACCGCCGAATTGCTCAACACGTGGGGCGTGAGGTCTCCACAGTACATCGATGTTGTCGCCAGTGGTCGGCGGAAGGTGCACGTGCCCGTCGACCTGGGACCGGACCGCAGCGACGCACGGATGCACGCAAAGACCGTAGGATCCTACGCAGTGCCGTAGGGGACCGCACCGCCACTTCCCAGCAAATTAGGGACACTGTTGCTCCTGGGGTATCGGCGAGGACCATTCGCAACCGTCTCCATGAAGCTGGGCTACGGTCCCGCACACCGTTAGGCCGTCTTCCGCTCACGCCCCAACATCGTGCAGCCCGCCTCCAGTGGTGTCGCGACAGGCGTGAATGGAGGGACGAATGGAGACGTGTCGTCTTCAGCGATGAGAGTCGCTTCTGCCTTGGTGCCAATGATGGTCGTATGCGTGTTTGGCGCCGTGCAGGTGAGCGCCACAATCAGGACTGCATACGACCGAGGCACACAGGGCCAACACCCGGCATCATGGTGTGGGGAGCGATCTCCTACACTGGCCGTACACCACTGGTGATCGTCGAGGGGTCACTGAATAGTGCACGGTACATCCAAACCGTCATCGAACCCATCGTTCTACCATTCCTAGATCGGCAAGGGAACTTGCTGTTCCAACAGGACAATGCACGTCCGCATGTATCCCGTGCCACCCAACGTGCTCTAGAAGGTGTAAGTCAACTACCCTGGCCAGCAAGATCTCCGGATCTGTCCCCCATTGAGCATGTTTGGGACTGGATGAAGCGTCGTCTCACGCGATCTGCACGTCCAGCACGAACGCTGGTCCAACTGAGGCGCCAGGTGGAAATGGCATGGCAAGCCGTTCCACAGGACTACATCCAGCATCTCTACGATCGTCTCCATGGGAGAATAGCAGCCTGCATTGCTGTGAAAGGTGGATATACACTGTACTAGTGCCGACATTGTGCATGCTCTGTTGCCTGTGTCTATGTGCCTGTGGTTCTGTCAGTGTGATCATGTGATGTATCTGACCCCAGGAATGTGTCAATAAAGTTTCCCCTTCCTGGGACAATGAATTCACGGTGTTCTTATTTCAATTTCCAGGAGTGTATTTGTATGGAGTGTAGCCATGTATGAAAGTGAAACATGGACAATAGCTAGTTTGGACAAGAAGAGACTAGAAGCTTTCGAAATGTGGTGCTACAGAAGAATGCTGAAGATTAGATGGATAGATCACATAACTAATGAGGAGGTATTGAATAGGATTGGGGAGAAGAGAAGTTTGTGGCACACCTTGACTAGAAGAAGGGATCGATTGGTAGGACATGTTCTGGGGCATCAACGGATCACCAATTTAGTATTGGAGGGCAGCGTGGCGGGTAAAAATAGTAGAGGGAGACCAAGAGATGAATACACTAAACAGATTCAGAAGGATGTAGGTTGCAGTAGGTACTGGGAAATGAAGAAGCTTGCACAGGATAGAGTAGCATGGAGAGCTGCGTGAAACCAATCTCAGGACTGAAGAACACAACAACAACAACAAGATAGGAGTGGTTTGCGTGTCTGCAGTGTTATTTAGGAGTAGTTAACAGGTCTGTGGGTTGTGTGGCATGACCCCAAGTATGTGTTTTGTATCAGTGTGACAAATATACTCCATCCCTAAATAAATTCGTCCAAAATAAATAAAGTATACTCCTTCCTTACTCTCTCCAGCAGCCCAGTGCAGGCTGAGTCATTTTCGCGCAATTTTGCCCCTCCAGGCCAACATCTTGGATTACATCACAGGAGTGACGACAGCACCCTCTGGTGGCAGTACTCTGTACTAGTTCAGTTGGACTCTAGATCTTGTGGTGGAGACACTGTCTGCAAAATAAAGACTTATGTTCAGCACAGGCAGTCCTTGCCCCACCCCAGACCATCATCTTGGATTACGTCACATAATGGACGACAGCCCGCTCTGGTGGTGGTACTGCATGCTAGACCTGGACATCATGGCAAACACACTGTTTCCCTCCATCTTGGACAACATTACTTGCATCATCAGCTGACGTCATGTCCATCATCTTGGATGACAGTGCTCTCTGGTGACAGTACTGTGTACTAGGTCAGTTGGGTTATGGACACATGGTGAACACCTTGGATGGCGGTAGTGGCTCAAATTGTGTAAACAAAGACTGGTGCATGATTTCGACAGTTGACAATTTGCAAGCATGTTTGCAGAGTCTTTTAGTGGTTTGCATGTCTGTAGGCTGTGTGGCATGACCCAAAGCATGTCATTGCGTGTGTTTTGTATCAGTGTAATAAATATACCCCATCCCTAAATAAATTGTTCCAAAATAAATGAAGTACACTCATTTCTCTCTCCGTGGTCGAGTCCATTTCCCGCGAATCCCTAGGAGAAGGTGCCCTTCGGGTGACTTAGGTTAGTGGAGATGAGCTTTCTCTCCCGCCATTTTCATAGGTTGGCAGAGAAACCCCTAATTGACCTATTCACAGCGAAAATTCAAACTCGGCGGCAGTTCAAAGGACGAGGTGGCGGTTGGATGACTTAGGGTAGTGGGGGTAGCCCTATTGAACTATTTTCCTGCCATTTTCTTAGGTTAGTAGAGATGAATGTGGTGTGATGCATTATCCTGTTGGAATTTGAACTTCCTGCCATTTTTATGAGGAAGGGGAGAGGAGGTGGGTTAGGTTAGTGGAGGTTGCCCAATTGACCTATCTTCTCTCCAAAATCAGCCATCCTGTATAACCTCATGGCCGTCATCTTGGGTGATGTCATGCACTGTTGCTAAGTCTACACGCCGCCATCTTGGATGACGTCATCGCCGCCAACTTGGATACGTCTGGCAACAATTCAGAGTGGCTCAGAAAAGGCTTTGCCCCAATACATTCCATACTATTTGTGATTACCATCTGCAAAATGTGTTACAAATACAGTAGCGAAGAACTGGTACAATAAAAGGTCATGTCTGGTGCCATAGTTTTATTGTATGAGATAGTATAGTAAGCTATGAGCTTTTTCCCTTTCATTATTTTATTGAAGGAGGCATGGAGGGGGGTGCGGGATGGCGGTATGACAGAACAAAAGTCTCATAAATGTTTGAAAGTACATGTAAAGTGCGTTTCAGGCACTATGTGCTCTCATTGTCAAATACTGGATGAATATAATCTGACTGTTTGCACATTGTGAGCTATGATACCTTTTAAACCCCCATCCCATTAAGAGATAAGTGGTTCTTACTGACCCATCGGTTTTTCTGACATTAAATAATATAAACATCAAAAAAAGTTTTTTGTCATCTCGGTTCCGAGAGTTCCAGAACCTGTACAGAAAATTGGAATAGAGATGAACATAAATATCATTTCCCCCCGTTTTATTGCTCATGAAAGCCATACATTGCATGTTGTACCACCATACAGCGAGACCTTCAGAGGTGGTGTTCCATATTGCTGTACACACTGGTACCTCTAATAACCAGTGAAAATCCTCTTGCATTGACGCATGCTTGTATTCGTTGTGGCATATGATCCACAAGTGCATCAGGACACTGTCGATTCAGATTGTCCCACTCATCAATGGCGATTTGGCGTAGATCTCTCAGAGTGGTTGGTGGGTCACATCGTTCATAAACATCCCTTTTGAATCCATCCCAGGCATGTTTGATAGGATTCATGTCTGGCCACTCTATTTGAGCGATGTTGTTATCCTGAAGGAAGTCATTCAAAAGATGTGCACGATGGGGGCGCGAATTTTCGTCCATGAATACGAATGCATCCCCAATGTGCTTGTCTCCGACGATTGTCTGGTTGAAGGCAGATACGACACTCATCGCTGAAGAGCATGTGATGCCAATCCTGAGCGTTGCATGCAGCATGATGTTGGGCTCATCTGTACCGCACTTCATGATGTTTTGGTTGCAGAGATGGATCTCACCATGGACGTCGGGAGTGAAGCTGCTCATCATGTGCATAGTTTGAGTCATAACACGACGTCCTGCGTTTGCACAAAAAGAATTATTCAATATGGTGGCGTTGCTGTCAGGGTTCCTCCGAGCCATAATCCATAGGTAGCGGTCATCCACTGCAGTAGTAGCCCTTGGGCAGCCTGAGCGAGGCATGTCATCTACAGCTCCTGTCTCTTTGTATCTCCTTCATGTCCGAACAACATCGCTTTGGTTCACTCCGAGACACCTGGACACTTCCCTTGTTGAGAGCCCTTCCCAGCACAAAGTGACAATGTGGGCGCGATCGAACCGCAGTACTGACCATCTAGGCATGGTTGAACTGCAGACAACATGAGCCGTGTACCTCCTTCTTTGTGGAATCACTGCAACTGATCAGCTGTCGGACCGGCTCTCGGACCCCCTCCATCTAATAGGCGCTAGTCATACATGGTTGTTTACATCATTGGGCGGTTAGTGATATCTCTGAACAGACAAAGGGACTGTGTCTGTGATACAATGTATGTATATGTATCAAGTTAGGTTGAAGTCAATCAAGTGGCTTAGGAACAGATGTGGAACATACATAGATACATTCACTTTCCTAATATGTGCAGGCATTTTGCAACTTGTATAATTAGATTCTCTATGATCAAAGTTATGACCTTATTGTACAACTGTGGACTGAGAAAGACAAAATCCTAGATCTTCAGGTACAAGTGCTTACTTGATGTAAGTGGTTCACTGGTTTTCACCACCTTTCTCAAATGATAATACGTAAGTGGCTCCAAACAACTGAAACAAAGAGCTATGTAAATGGCCATGAGACCTACACCATAGATTTGATCCATTTTGCTATTTCGTTGTATTCAGTCAAACCCTTAGTTGGTTAGATTAATTGGAAAACAACGCATTTCTTATGGTCTCTGTTAATCTCCCAACTAGTTTCATTGAACGAATTCTATTCTGGTCTGTTGTTGCCTCTACAAGACAACGCTTGGCTGACAATGTAGGGCACTACATGCCTGCACCAAATCACTACTCTTCGCACTGAAAATCAGAGCTGCCACAAGGCACCATCTTTCCCCAGTGTACCGCTGGATGCAAAGTAGTGGTCTTTTCTGCATGGGGCTCCACGACTATTACCTATAAATCCTCGAGTTGAGTGTAACTGAAGAGATCTGTTCAGCGCTCAACCTTCTTATTGATTCAGCTGGCTCTCCTGCTAGCCTCATTGTCCCCCTTGTTATTGGTTTCTGGTATGACCTATCATCCATATTATTTACGTTATAGTCTTCTGAAATGTTCCCGCTAACATCATGCAAAAATCCTCTTCCAGAGCCAGTCTGCATGAGTAACTGTATGAGTGGTCAAACTGTTGCCAAGATCCAAACTTGGAGGCTACTCCATCTTATTTGTTAGCAAAAGAGATGTGTATTGGTTGTGGACAGACTAGAAGCCCATCTCATGCAAACCCAGCTGACACCTGCACAACTCGTCTCTGTACGAAGAATAATATTACACTGCTAATGTCTACAGCATCTTTCTTAAATTTGCATAAAATTCGTACAGTGGTTTGTCACACTGTGAATCCTTTTTGTTGAAGTGGCAGGTTGTTTATTATCATTAATATGAATGTTATACGGCAACACAAACTGTGGACCTGGCCAGTATGCTAGCACTGTTGTGGTTATGTATGAGAACAAGGAGGGAGAAGTGGAGGATACAATAAAAAACACTGTACACCTCCGTATTCTTATGAGTGGACTATTGTGACACATTAGATGACTATGTGACAAATATCCTGCACTGCATACCACCGGCCAGCACTCCTGTTTGACAACACTGCACGTGTTATGTGTGTGAATCTACGTTTTGTCTGAATATATGCCTAAATTTCAAGTACAATGCACTTTTGTTTGCAGACATGGCGACTGTTTATTCTGGTTCCACGTTAGATAGAATACTGGGTCTGAGTTTCTGTTCTATCTCTGTAATCGAGTTCTTTGTGAGTGGGACACACATTATATTGTCTGTCTGTCGGCAGGTGCTGGTGGTGCTGGGGGGTGAGGGTCGGTGGGTTGCGACGCGCGGCGGCTGTGTGCCCATTGAGGCACTGGAGGCTGGTGCTGCCGGCAGCGAGCCGCTCTTTGTGGGCAGGGCCTGCTTCGATGGCTTGCTGGTGCCTGGCAAGGTGAGTGAACAAGCTTCTGAGCTCTAACATGCTGGTCTGTTGGAGGGCCGACTACCTCGTTCCTAGTATGGAAAACTTTCAGTCTCATAAAATTATGTAATGTGTACATCCAAGAAAGCCCTGTATCAGTGGTCTCATGCAATACAGCTGAATAAAGTCGTCTCAAGCAAGTGATTATACATCCTTGCTCTTTCATTTGGATGCTTGTTAGCTGTTGTCAAGTGCTGACTGACTGCCATGTGGTTTCTGACCTTGTGTACTGGATGTGACATCAACAATTTTTGTGCGTCACTGTATAGGCAACGTTCAACACTCCTGCAATGGAGAGGGCAGCAACTGTCAGCACACCACAGCGCCTGAGGAGCACTCAGCTCAAAGCTCGTGGACTCGTAATCACTTGAGTGGGCTCAAAGCCAGAGTATTTTATCTACTTTCTGTCATTATTGGTAACTCCTCTTCCTGTTTAGCTCATGAACCTGTATCTTTGCCCAATGAGCAAATGGGTGAATGACTGAGTAGGTTGTGCCTTGCCTGAAAGCAGACAGACCTTTACAGGTCTGACAGTTGTTGTCTAGTTGATCATGCATTAGTGTGTTCATTATGTAACTCAGTCTTATTGAAGACATGGCTCACCAATTTCGCAGAGTGTAAACGTGATTGGAAGAGAAATGGGTGAAATTATTGTCAGGTATCTTTGAGTTTCTGGATAGATCCTTGTGAGTTTCGGTTCAGGTAGCGCTCACTTCCTTACTTTATTCTACTGAGGATCTGATGAGGCTATCATAGGATTTTAGTCACGTTGAGGTTCTGTGACCCCTTTTATCCCATATGTCCAAGTGTTTCTTTGCAACAAACCAGATATTTAATGTTTCCATGTTGATTCTTACTTTATTTTTAAGATTTTTTGTTCTTCAAAAATAATAATAAATATTGTTATGTTAAGCTGGAAATCGTAAATAATGGTACCATGAAGAACTGTGAATGTTTCATAAGATGTGTTTTATGAGCTGTTTTAGCTAACTATGAAATGAATCACCTAAGTAGATAGCCATAATAATCACTACAAATAAGTCAACACAGTTAAATGATACTGCATGTCCTTGGCGTTTAGTAACTGGTAACAAGTTATGGGTTTAAAATTGAATATTGCCCTGAGAAAGATGAGTCCTTGCCAAATCCACCTTATTATTAATCCACAAAACTGTTACTTGTTCATCTTTCCTAATTTTGTAAAAATTTGGAGTTTTTCATAACATGAGCAGTTTACAAAAGAAATAAATCTTGTTTATCATATTACTTGTACAGTGGGTGAATTAATGCCACTCTCCATTCAACTGGGATAGTTTTATTTTACAGACATCTTTGTAAATTGATATTAGATCTTTTATGATTTTTTGTTGGGATAATTTCAAATATTAAGCAGTCACTTGATTTCACTGGTAGTAATGATCTGAAGTTGGTAGTTTCACTCCACTTTCCAAGCAGCTAGTCAGCAGAAAAGTGAATGGTGAAAGACTGTCAAGGTCAGTATGACAAGCAGTGGCACTGGTTTATAGGTTTTTGGATTTTCTTGGAACCATCCTTCTGACTGGTTTCATGCAGCCCACCAGGAATTTCTGTCTTGTGCCAACCTACTCATCTCATAGTAGCACTTGCATCCTACGTCCCCAATCATTTGTTGGATGTGTTCCAATCTCTGTCTTCCTCTTCAGTTTTTATGCTCTACATCTTATTCCTTCCATGTAGTCTTTCCACCAATCCTCTATCTCCCTAGCATTAGCAGTGGAATTTATGATCGTTCTTAATGTTGCCATCCATGCATTTAATTTCACTGAAGGTTGTTTTGACTTTTCAGTATGAATGTAGTCATTCCAATGATATTGTCTTTTTTGTAATGGTTCAAATGGTACTGAACACTATGGGACTTAACATCTGAGGTCATCAGTCCCCTAGAACTTAGAACTACTTAAACCTAACCAAGCTAAGGACATCACACACATCTGTGCCCAAGGCAGGATTCGAACCTGTGACCATAGGAGATGTGCGGTTCCAGACTGAGGAGCCTAGAACCGCTCAGCCGCAATGGCCGGCTCTTTTCCATTTCACCTTGGCTTATCTACACTTCCTATTTATTTAATTCCTAAGTAATTTATAATCCAATATACCTGTATTTGTGAACTTTTTTTACTTCCATCTTTCATCTAACATTTAAAGTATATCTTTGTTTATCCAAGGTTTCTTCACAGTTATCTTTGTCTTTCCAAAATCTGTGATTGCTCATTTTAGAGATATCCACTACTCTTTACTGAAGTGTCTACTGTGATATTCCTTATCACAGTATCCATCTATCCCATTATTCCTTGGTACTTCAGTATCCCACTTCCTTACACACAGATTCTTCCATATGATTCTCTTAAAAATTAGTCTACTTTTCATCATTACTAAACTATGATTAGAGTATACTTACAATCCAATATTTGATTTCAGGATCTCTGTCTGACCTTGATGTAATTCAACTGCAAGTTTCCCATGTGTCCGTAACTTTTCCATGTATAGGCCCACCTCTTAACCTTGTGATTCTTGAACAGAGTATTCATTATTACTAACTGAAATTTATTGCAGAACTCAATTAGTCTTGTTCCTCTCTCATTTTTTCAACCAATCCTATGTTCTTCTATAAGCCTTTATTGTACATCTTCCCCTAAAAGCACATTTTCATCCCTATAACCTAATAGTTTGTGTACTGGACTATCCATTCAATATATTCATATATTTTCACTATCGCTTTATCATCTGTTGGCATGTACACCTGAACTGTTGTTGTTGATGATGGTTTTCAATTCTGATGAGAACAACCTGTCACTGCATTGTTCGCAGTAACTCATTCTCTGCCCTGCCTTCGCATTTCGCTTCTCAGTTTTTCTAACTTCCCTCCCACACTCAAACATCTGATATTCCATGCTCCAACATATAGACTGTTATCCTCTCGTCAAGTATTCCATCTGCAGTCTGCTCCCAATTATCCAATTGGGGTACTAATCCAGAATCTTTTGCTGGTGGAGAGATCATCATGACACATTTTCAGTTACAGGCCACATATCCTGTGGATACACATTATGGTGTCTTTAATGTAGTGGTTTCCTTCCATTGCCTTCTTCATCATGATGCTGTTAAGCATACACATTTAAGGGTCAGTTTCCCACGCTTAGGGCAAGAGTGCCCTGAACCTCTGTTTACTGCTGCACGCTTTTTGACAAGACCATTGGCAGAACAAGGGTAGCTTCTAATGCTTTTATTGAAATTTTTAGCAGTGGCTAGGTTTGAACCCAGGATGTTTTGGTTAATATTCAAAGACGCTACTCCTAGACCACAAGTTATGTTGCTTGTGAAATATATGTGGTCTTCCCTTACAACTTAGGATGACTAATAAATATTAAGTCAGCCAGTGCAGAATAGTGTCTACTTAGGTTTTAAAGTAACTACAACAAAAAGTCATGAAGGATGTATGATTCTGGAAAGCAGAAAGATAAACCTAAAATCTGTAAGCCACATATTTCATCAAGAATGCATGACGGTGTTGCAGGAAGTGCATTGTTCACGTTGTTTTGCAGGTACACCCAAGCCACGGTGTGTGCTACATCTCATATGGTGGGGCAGAGATTGCTTGCCCGGAGTACGAGGTTCTCGTCATACACATATAGACAGTGCCTCCTTGTATCAGACTGCTACATCTGAGGAGCATCTCAACCTCTCCTCACTCATTACTTCCTTCCATTTTAAGGAAACGTCACTGTCGATCTCTGAAAATTTCCTGTGATATACAATTTTATGTCTTATTTAATACCAGATGGTGCTTATATCCATCTGCAATGCCAAACAATGCAAGTCATAATTTTAGTACACGTTTTTCAATTTTTATATTTTCTTACTGATTCCAAACAACTCAGTGAATCCTATTGATCACTGAGACAAGTGTTTTGAGTGAAATGTATATTAATGTGTTGCACATTACTGCTTGTTATAGGTAATAAAGTTCTTTTACAACTTCAGTTCATCCATTGCTTTACTCACATTCTTCCAATAATGACATAATTTCTCTTATAAATAATGACACATGAATATTTGAATAACATAAAAGTCTTAGTGTAGGATAAAATGTTCCACTTGGAGGTGAGTGCAACAATATCAGTAGCAGCTATATACTTTCAATGTTCATCCTTGTTAGCAAATTTGTTGAAGCTTTTTGTAATATATATATGTTTTGGAAACCATGGTCACTCAGTTCTATGGTAACAAGAAAAAAGAAAATTGTGAATGTAATAATGGATCTAATCACATTATAATGTCCATATGTACAAAAATATAAACCTAGTATATGGAAACCAATACAGTGCTAACACATCAAAATCAGATGAACCCTATTTTATTATATATATTTCATTGTAAGTGTTTACAATTGTGCCTTAATTCTGTATTTAACGGTTCTCTTTTTTGGAAAAGTACTGCATATAGCAATATTTTTCTATAACAGATTGTTTAAATTGTACACAAATTTATTTTCACATCTGAATGTAAGTCCCTAGTTCTGTATTTAAAGAATATGGCATGTGAGTTCTGCACTAATGTGATAAATTTCCATTTCTCTATCTTTGTTATCTAGTCATCTTCTCATTTGGTCTCAGTAATTTTCCCTGTCATTACTGAGACATTTACTGTACTTGTAACTAGAAGACTATATATAATGAACTAAAAGGAAAAGAAATAACATTCCATTCTGCAAATGTCCTGCTTAATCTTGGTCCTCTATATTTAATTATATTTTTGGTTTTCGTAAAATATCTCTGTACGTGTTCATTTTGATTTTAACTCTGTTAAATGTTATATGTTCTGTCTTCCTCAAAGTGAAACTCTTGCATGGTTATTGGTGTGATGCTACAGAAAAATATTATTCCTGACATAATACATAACACATAATGCATCCATTGTGGTATATATATCCTTTCATAAATTAAATATTTTGCTACTAATTGTTGCAGGATCATCATTGTATTTCTATTTCTGTTTACACAGATTAAGATGAAATTGGTGAAACGATATAAGCTGAAATAAAATTGTTATCTAGATTAAACATTGGTATGAAACACTGATGTGAGAACATCCATAATTAATTGGTACATTGAGTTAAATTATTTTGAAACATGCTATGCTGCGTCTTGCAATTATCGACCTGCGTGATGACGCCATGATACATGCACACATTCAAACACGTACAGGTTTTAAGTGGTGGCACACTGTTAAATCGTGGTTAGCTTATCGGCTGACCAAGGTCATGTGTATGATACATTGGAAGCATTGCTTCAGTAGTGGGCAATGGTGGCAAGAGTGACATGTGAGAGATCACCAGCAACGGAGGTGGATGACAACCCAGTCATAGGGGCTGTGATCACTGCCCTCTGTACAAGGTTGTGAGAGAGCAGAAGGCTGAAGCTGGATGTGGGACTCCAGAAAGTAGGTGCACCAGAGGAACCTAAATCCCGCAGAGTACCTGCAACCTGGAGATGCACACCAGTCTGTCTGCCTCAACATGGTACAAGCTGGGATAAATAAATGATTTTATCTCAATGGTTCTTTTATTTATTAAGAAACTTATAATACTTTTAGTTGCCACTGCTTAGCAAGTAGGCTGGATTATGCAAATGCAAAATTATTTAGGAATCAAGTACCATACTCAGTAAACATTACTTCAGATTTGTTCCAGGTCCACAGCAATTTTATCCAGGGATATGCAGTTAAACTGGTCACTGATTGAGAATTTCGCTGCCACTGGTGATGCATTTCCTAGTACTGGTGATATGATTTCGTTTATGTAATTTTAAGGAAACATTTGCTACATCAATGGAAAACATAGTGACAACAATTGCAGATGTCACAGGCACGAACAGTGCCTACCCTGTACAAATACCCTACTGTCCTTTTCTATGCACTTGTACAGCATCTGTAACATAAACCTGGAAATATTTGAAATGACACAGAGCCTCAATTTAACTGTCACATGGGTAGTTTGATTTGCAGATGTCTTGAATTAATAATGTTGTAATTTGTTATGAAAATTTCTGTTCTGTAGAAACTTCCGGTTTCCAATACCTTCGCTTTTAATGTGCAACTGGCTTTCTTCTATATGTGTGCCAGGCAACTGACAGAGAAGAAAAAGTGCTTTACTTTTTGTTCAGATAGCATTCTGAACTTATCAATAGCACATTTAGCTTTGGTCCTATTTGCAGGATCCCTACACAGCTACTAATTCAGTGGTGTATATCTTGATGCTTAGCTGACTATTCAAGCTGTCACACAAATGTAATTGCAGAATAAATGTTCACAGCAGAGGAAGTTAAGCTTGGTGTAATGACAGCACCTACATGCTGTTACATGCAGTTTTACACAGTCGGCAGTCCATATGGTAACAATGACTTCTTGATCTGCACTACCTTACATACATAACTAAGAACAGAACAATGTCAGCTTTTGGCTTATTATAGCGTAATATTTGTTGGTACCTGTACTGTTCTAGTGTCAGTGTGTGGGAGGCAGGGTGTCACCTTCCATGTCGTGTGTGCTACCCGTGATGTGCAGAAGAAAGTGTATTCACCACTCAGATCCACAGAGAAGTGGTGCTGGCCTCAAAATGAAGAAAAAGAAGTGGCTGCCTGCACTGAGCGCATATACTTAATGGGATTGTTTTCCAAATAATCTATGACAGTGCTTGATTTGGTTTGTTTTTGAGTTTTGCAATAGCAAAATGATATTAATTACTAGAGAGACTGTTAATGACAGTAGGTTGCACAGAGGCTTCCCTCCTTTATACTGCTGTCACGTCGGCTCTCCATCAGGAGATTTGGGCAGCTTTTCACAGTGATGAGGTATCTGACATTGCAGTTCACTATCCTTCCCACAAATCACCTGGTTTGGATGGTTTTCACAAAGAATTTTATGTTCGGTTTTGGCCTCTAACAAGAGATATAACAGCTATGGTGAATGAAGTGGTGCAAGGAGTACACATACCAGCCTCCTTTAGGGTCAGAAAAATTATTTTCATTCTGTGGATCAGATCCAACCAGTAACGTTACTCAATTTTGGCTATAAAATCCTAGTCCAGGTGATAAATAGTTATTTGTCAGTTTTGCTTGCTGGCATCATTGCACATTATCAGAGCTCTCTCCCGGGATGTTTTCTCCTGACTACCATAGCTGAATGTCGTGATCTCATCTCGATTGTTTCCACTGCCATAGCTGAGTGTCTTGATCTGATCTCGATTGTTTCCACTGTTCGTGCGTCAGGAGCTTCATGCATTGGACCAAGTTAACCTTGATTTCTGTTGTATGTTGATGGCTGTTGGTTTTAAGGATGCTGCATGGTGGATGTTCACCTGTGTAGTTACTGGTATTCGGGCATCTATTGAAGTGAATGGTTGTCTTACTGCCCCCATAGACGTGTATCAAGGTGTCCTGCAGGGAAGTCCCCTATCTATGAAGTTATACATGCTATTTTGGGATTCCTTAATGCAGAACCTAGTACTACTGTAGAACTGGGAGGAGGTCTTATCGTCTGCACATTTGCCGATGATGCTATGGTACTTCTTTGTAGTTCACACTCATGCCCCTATGGTGCTCACAGCTCTTTCGTGAGTTCAGCTGTGGTGCATACAGGGCCCTGAGCATTGCAGCGCATTCTTTCTTCATGGGCTGCTTTTCCTTCACCATGCCCCTACCTCGCCATCCTTGTTCCTTCCCCGCTGCCCCCACCTTCTCCTCTCTCAGTGTTTTTATTTATGTCGACCTGGCTATCCACCTGGTTTCCTGTATTCCCTGCGGTTTTGTTCTTCTTGCCCATCTCTTTCATTCTTTATTGCCATTTTTCTCCCCTTGGAGTTCTAACCTTCACTTCCAAATTTTCTGTCTTTAGTGTGAGCCATTTGGGCAAGAACGCTCTCCCTAGCATCTGTGGTGCGGATTCCTTTCCCTTCCCTGCCATAGCCCCCTCCATCCCACTAGCTCACCAGCACATGTAGCCAGCCCATGTGGTGTGGCTGTTATGTACCATCTGGCTGAGCCCCCTGACAAGAGAATCACACTACTGATAACTGAGCTGTTGCCTCCCCATGCATGCCAGGGAGTGGTTGCTTGTCCTCCTGGAGCGTTGGAACTCCTGGCAACGGCTGCCATGCCAGAGGGCCTTTGCTGTGGCTGGGTGGTTCCCATGGGGAGAGCCCCTGATTGGAGTGGGTGGTATCAAAGTGGATGCTTGGTGCATGAAGTGTATCAAGGTGCAAAAATCTGGTTGTTCTCAAACATGCATCTCTTTGAGTGGTAATGGATCATTGAATGCTGCTTTGTATGACCCATCAGCCTTCCATTCCTTGGCTGCACCCTGGAAGAAGGGCCATGCTCACCATCTTAGGATGAAACACTTTCTCTGACGCCTGCTCTGTACTAGGACAGACAGAGAGACATTCACCGCCACAAAGCCATTGTTTCTTACAGATAATGTCGAGGACAAGTATGGTTGAGTATCTCAATAAGATGTAGCCAGGCTTTCCATTGATCAAAGCTTCTTCTGTCCCCCCCACCCCCTCTCACAATTCTGCAGCTCTTCGTGTTTTTAATCGTCTGGGTGGTGTCCCAGTTTCTATTACCCCTCATGAGTCTCTGAATATGGTCCAGGGATTGATTTTTCATAGTGACCTCATCCTTCAGACATGAAGAGCTCTGGGCTAGTCTGGAGTGATGCGGCTTTCATTTTGTCCAATGTGTGTAGAAGGGTTGTCGAGAGAACTGCACTGATACAGTGCCTTTCTCGCTTTTGAGGGAGATACCCTCCCAGAGAAGGTCAAGGTTAAAGTGTAACTGATGAAATATGAAGGTGTAGGTACACCTCACATGAGGTGCTTTCAGCACTTGCATTTTGGACATATGTCTTACTGCTGTACAGTGAACCCTGTGTGTGGTGGCTGTGGACACCCACTCCATGAGGGTAGCTCCTACGTTCTGTCACCTTTGTTTGTAAGTTGTCATGACCTCCACACTCTACACTCGCCAGATTGCCCAGCTTACAAGAAAGAAAATAAGATACAAGAGTGTACGTACCTGACACTTAGGCTTATTAAAAATATGACTGTCTCCAGCCCGTGTCAATATCTTCCACTTTCGCCCCTGTTACATCCTTTCCCCCTCCTACCTGTTCTTTACCCCAGTCCTGTGCCCCTCTCCACTCTCCCCTAACCTGCAGTTCCCATGCCCTCCCCTCCATGTGTTGCTCCAGCTCCCTGGCCAATAGAGTGACCCCTTCTTCAGTGCCTGCTGGTGATGGGGTTCCCTCTCAGGACCCCACCCTCTGGCATCTCTCAAGTCAGAGGCCTGCTACCACAACTCGACCATGTGTTGCACAGTCTGTACACTCTAAGGTGGCCCACTATCTTTCAGTTCCAGATCTTGCAGAAGCCTGCTCTCCCTCTGTGCCTACCCTCCTCAGTGACTGAAAGAGAGGAAGAAGAAGATGAAGAAGAAAAGTAAGTCTCAGGAGAAGCCCTCTTCCCAGTGACCCTGGCAGTGCCTCCCCCTCGAGATCATTATTTATGTATGTCAGCCCATCCTTGTCAGTGATGATCACTGACCCAGTGACATTACCTCCCCTTGGCTTCTTTATGTCTAACCTTGAATCTTGCTACATGATAATCTAATCGACTTGCAGCAGATACTGCTGTCACTTACTGGAAATACAACAACTTGCTAACTCTTATTCTGGATTCTGTCTAGCTCTTCAAGAAACGCACTTCCGTGATGACCACTCTCCAATGTTTCATGGTTATCAGGCGTTCTGTCAGAACTGTGCCAGCCCTGAGATAACATCTGCAGGACTCTGCACTTTGCTTTGCACCAATGTCATTAGTGACTGGTTCCCCCTTTGTACCAAACTGGAAGCAATAACGGTACGAGTGCGACCTATGCAGCATTAACTGTTTACAATGTCTACCTCCCTCCAGGTAGGCCATTTCCTCATGTTATATACCTCAATACAATAACTCCTCCTTGGGGACTTCAATGAAGACCACCCTCTGAGGGAGTGTCGCTTCAATAAGTATGGTCTTCTAGTTGACCAACTTATTATGGACTTCATTTTGTGTCTCTTCAGTGACGTTTCTTCTACATGCTTCAGTGTTGTTCACAGCACTTTTCTGACATCGATCTCACGATCTCCTTCCCTGCTCTTGGGGCTTCCCTACTCTGATCACCCCATGATGATCTTTCTTACAGTTAGCACTCATCGGTGATTCTATCGTTCCCCTGGCGCCGCCAGGCAGACAAGCCCCCAAGTTAGGCATTCCACGGAGATAATTGGTCTTTATATACATCTGCTGTGCACACTCTCTCTCAGAGTACATCGATGCAGTCGTCCAAGACTTCCCTGACACTATTCTTCATGCTGCTGGCACTGCTATTCCCCTCGTCGTCGACCAGTGCTGTGGTGGACCAATGTCATATGAGTCGCCAATCAGGGCAGCCATCAGGTGCTGCAACAGTTTAAACGACACCCTCACAGACTAACCTTATCACTTTTAAGCGTCACTGTGCTAAGGCTCACTCTCTAACTAAACAGAGTAAAAAGGAATCCTGGGTTCTACGCCTCTTCATCCCAGGGCTGGTCCAAGCTCCGTAGCCTTCTGGCCCATCAGTGACAATTAGGCGTCCAGGGTCTTGCCCTACTGGGCGCTCTGTGTACTGATCCACAGGTCCTTGCAGAACACCCTGTGGCACACTTTGTGAAGGCATTGGCGTCGTCTTCCTATTCTGTAACCTCTGGCAGAAACAACGAGCTGAAGAATCCCCTCTATTTCAATCCCCGCCAATCTGATGCCTATAACGGATCGTTCACTGAGTAACAAGTCTTGCAGGGTCTCACCGCTTCACATTACTCGGCTCCAGGCCCAGATTCCATCCACAACTACATGATACAACACTTGGACGTTACCCAGACGCAACATCTACTCAGGGTCTTCAAGCACATTTGTCTCAAGGGTGTCTTCACCTTGCAATGGCGAAACAGTGTAGTTGGCCCAGGGAGAAGCAAACTTCCCTCGACAGCTATCAACTGGTTAGCCTGACCAACTTCTTTTGTAAACTCCTCAAGAGGATGGTTAGCTCTGATTTTGTTGGGTACTTGAATCTCGGGGCCTTTTGTCCCCGTATAAGTGGGTCTTCCAGGAAGGACGATCTACAACTTATCATTTACTCAGATTGGAAACACCCATGTGACAAGCTTTCAGTAAACTCTGACACCTTGTTGCGGTCTTCTGCGTCCTACATAAGACATATGGCTTGGCGCCGTCATATTTTAGTAATACTCCATTACTGGGGCTTTCGCGGCCTTCTCTCAATTTTATCGGCGAGTTTTTATCCCACCAGCTCTTCCGGGTTAGAGTTGGCACTACACTCACCTCTGAAACTGGTATTACTTCGGCGTATCATAAAACGCCTAAAGGACTAAGCGAAAGGACTAGACCTGAGGGCAGGCGAGCATTCATCTTTTATTGTTCACAATATTTATTAAAGTCAGTCAACAGAAATAACAATTTTCATAAGCTTCTAGTGAGAGAAGATTTGTACATGAATCCCATCAGTTGGCTTTCAATACCAAACCAAGTATAACCACTTTTCAAGTGAGAAAGATAATACCTTTTCATAAAAAAAATAGAATACACTGAACGCCCAAAGGGCTACAGTAAGTTCCCTTACAGTTTTAAAAATACATTCGTTTGGAAAAAAATGGCAACTTTACACATGAACTATGAATATCTGTATTTTGTATTAGCAAATAGTGAAGAAATAACATTTATAATAATAAACTCTCACTCAGAGAACATTTATACATGCAGTCTATCAGTTACTAACGAATGTATAACAACTTTCCAAATGTTGGCAAATGTCTCTGAGCACTATGGGACTTCACAGCTGAGGTCATCAGTCCCCTAGAACTTAGAACTACTTAAACCTAACTAACCTAAGGACATCACACACATCCATGCCTGAGGCAGGATTCGAACCTGCGACCGTAGCGGTCGCGCGGTTCCAGACTGAAGCGCCTAGAACCGCTCGGCCACACCGGCCGGGCTTTTCAAATGTGAAAGGTAATACCTTTCCATAGAAAATAGAAAACACTGCACGCCTAACGGGTTATACTTACAGATAGTTTCAAAACCTTGCCCAAATACATTCATTTAAGAGAAAGAGTAACCTTACATATGGACTCCCAACTGGACAAGCAATAATCTACCTGGTGATCAAAAAGTCAGTATAAATTTGAAAACTTAATAAACCACGGAATAATGTAGATAGAGAGGTAAAAATTGACACACATGCTTGGAATGACATGGGGTTTAATTAGAACAAAAAAAAAGTATTGCTAGATGCGTGAAAGATCTCTTGCGTGCGTCGTTTGGTGATGACCGTGTGCTCAGCCGCCACTTTCGTCATTCTTGGCCTCCCAGGTCCCCAGACATCAGTCTGTGCGATTATTGGCTTTGGGGTTACCTGAAGTCGCAAGTGTATCGTGATCGACCGACATCTCTAGGGATGCAGAAAGACAACATCCGACGCCAATGCCTCACCATAACTCCGGACATGCTTTACAGTGCTGTTCACAACATTATTCCTCGACTACAGCTATTGTTGAGGAATGATGGTGGGCATATTGAGCATTTCCTGTAAAGAACATCATCTTTGCTTGGCCTTACTTTGTTATGCTTATTATTGCTATTCTGATCAGATGAAGCGCCATTTGTCGGACATTTTTTGAACGTTTGTATTTTTTTGGTTCTAATAAAACCCCATGTCATTCCAAGCATGTGTGTCAACTTGTACCTCTCTACCTACATTATTCCGTGATTTATTCAGTTTTCAAATTTATACTGACTTTTTGATCACCCGGTACATCAGAAACTTCTCTTACAAATACACTCATGCTCATAAATTAAGTGTAATGCTGATACATGGTGAAACAACGCTCTGGTGGGCGGCTTGCGGGTTTAAATCACCTCGGGGTATGACCATGCGGTGCATCTGATCTGCGGTCGTCGCACGGTGGCGCTGGTAGCAGTCCACATACGCAGAGGTGTGTTGGCGCATGTCAAAGGACGCTGCAGAGAGTAAGTGTGCAGACGTTTTCAGACATGCTAATGGTGAATGTGGGTTGAAAATGGCTCAAAGGACACATATTGATGACGTTATGAGTGGTAGAATACTAGAGCGACTGGAGCGTGGTCAAACCCAGAGGGTCGTAGTACAGGCCCTCTGTGTGCCACAAGTGTGATCTCAAGATTATGGCAACGATTTCAGCAGACAGGAAACGTTTCCAGGCGCTACAGTACGGGACGTCCACAGTGTAAAACACCGAAAGAAGACCGATATCTCACCATCATTGCCCGCAGATGGCCACGGAGTACTGCAGGTAGCCTTGCTTGGGACCTTAACACAGTCACTGGAACAGTTGTCTCCAGACACACAGTTTGCAGACGACTGAACAGACACGGTTTATTCGCCTGGAGGCCCTGCAAGGTGCATTCCACTGACCCCTGGTCACAGGAGAGCCCGTACAGCCTGATGTCAAGAAGACAGTACATGGTCATTGGAACAGTGGTTCCAGTTTATGTTCATGGACGAGTCCAGATATAGTCTGAACAGTGATTCCCGCAGGGTTTTCATCTGGCGTGAACCAGGAACCAGATACTAACCACTTAAATGTCCATGAAAGAGTCCTTTATGGAGGTGGTGGTTTGATGGTGTGGCGTGGGATTATGATTGGTGCACGTACACCCCTGCATGTCTTTGGCAGAGGAACTGTAATAGGTCAGGTGTATCGGGATGTCATTTTGCAGCAGTATGTCCGCCTTTTCACAGGGATGCTGAAGGTCCCACCTTCCTCCTGATGAATGATAATGCACGGCCCCACCGAGCCGCCATCGTGGAGGAATGGAGTGGCCTGCCTGTTCTCCAGACCTAAACCCCATCGAGCGCGTCTGGGACGCTCTCGGTCGAGGTATTGCTGCACGTCTTCAAACCCCTAGGACACTTCAGGAGCTCAGACAGGCACTGGTGCAAGAATAAGAGGCTATACTCCAGCAGCATCTCGAAAACCTGATCCAGAGTATGGCAACGTGTACGTGCGCATGGTGATCATATCCCATATTGATATCGATGTTCATTGGTGGATGCCGCCATTCAAACCTCCGCAAAAGGGTCTCACGGAGTTAGCGTGGTTTGGTACATCATACTGTTCAAGATCCACCAGATTGTGCGGAACAAACTAAACACTCAGTTGTAAAACATTATACATAATACACCCAACGGTCTGGATGGTAAGGCATAATGCCGACGTTATTGGACACCAAGCAACAATAATTCCATCAAAATGGAGCAACAAACTGCATAGTGTCCGACCACGACATGGATTACTAACAGATTTTCATAACTCAGCACTCGCTAATAGTTTGTCTCAGGTGAGGTACCGTTGCAGTATGGAAGGCAGAACGTGCGGGGACAGCGAAAGACATAAACAGAATGTTGTCACCTTATCAGGTCAGCGAAATAATCGTCCAACAGCATCAGAGGAGTAAGTCGGCACTACAGTCTCTCAATAAAATGTAATCGATTAACGGCCACCAACTGCTTGGCTACGCAGACCATCGCAAGACACAGCCGTTAAAACTGTCGCCTGTACAATCCTTTTCAAAACACCTCTTCACCGACCGGGTTACCTCCCCTCCTCCGGCAATTGCACCGTCTTCTCTCCACCTCCCAACAACAACTCACTCCAGCCAGCCGCTGTTGCCCAGCGATTCTAGGCGCTTCAGTGCGGAACCGCGCTGCTGCTACGGTCACAGGTTCGAATCCTGCCTCGGGCATGGATGTGTGTGATGTCCTTAGGTTAGTTAGGTTTAAGTAGTTCTAAGTCTAGGGGACTGATTACCTCAGATGTTACGTCCCATAGTGCTCAGTGCCATTTGAACCATCAAAGAAAGAAAATACCATTGGAATGACTACATTCATACTGAGAAGTCGAAACAACCTTCAGTGAAATTAAAAGCATGGATGGCAACACTAAGAATGAATGTCAGTTTATGATTGATCTGGACTGATGACAGGCGTGAGCCCAACAACAACATTTTAACACAATTATAATCTGTGGCCACGTGAGCCACATGTGGCTCACACGATTTAAAACCACTTAGGTATAAAAAACCGTTTTCCAATAAATGATTCAAAGACTTAGTTTATTTGATTATATTACCTACATATTACATTATTTACATTTTTTTTAATTGGTCTGACTTTTTCATGAATAAAGATCTTAGAATATTCTACTTCTTCAACACAGCATTGTCAATGTCACTAAAACACTCGCTGCACAAAACTGTCCCATTCATTGCATTTAGTGCACACCCTCTTCACTTTCTTCAGAGCATCCTTTCTTTCTTATATTCTTCACAGGCGTTTATAAAAGCCCGAACATCATCTTCGGCTGCTCTGCTTTGGTCCCTCTACTGTCCCAAGGCGATAGCTGTTATCTTCGTGGAACGGTTGTTATGTTGCTCGTCGTTGTGGATCTTTGGCATTGAATAGCAGTAGAGTCGCGCCCGTAAAGGGATTATTTGTATGCGAGACTTTGATCCTTTGTTTGCCAAGTTGTACAGCACTGAGCATTTAAAAACATGTTCCAAAAAAGATTTAAAAAACGATCTTTCTGTACCATATAACCGTACGCCGAAGTTAGGAATCACCATGGCTACCCGTTATAACAATATTGAGTGCTACGAACATGAGAGTGTTCAGTGGAGCCACCACCTTTAAACCCATAGTTGAAACGCATTATCTGGGAGCCCTATGAGGTTCACGAGGCCTCTAAATACAACTCTGCATGTGAGCCACTTCTGGTTCACGCGGCCCACAGTACAATGTATACATGAACCAAATACGGCTAATGTGACGTCACAACCCATGTAACTGTGTGCCACCGTTGGCTCACGTCGCAGTCAATGTGTTAATTCTCTCCACCTATTGGCCCACATGCCTTGGGGGGCAGACTGTGCTACGCTTCTCCACCTTTAGCCCACTCTGGTTTTGTGCACACTAGACTATGGGCGTTAGGCTTACAGCTCAGTCGCTCATTCAACTCTGAAACTACTTGATCCTGTTCATCATTACGGGGTGCATTAGACTATCAGTGCCTTTTGCATTAGTCCCTTCGACAGTGTCCTCTCAGAAGTGGGGACTGCCCCTCTGCAAATATGGTGGGACCAACTCCTGGTTTCTTACGCAATCGTCATTCAATAATTCCCTGAATATCCCATGTACCCTGAATTTGCAAGCGAGGGATGCCTCCCTCCTGATACCCGCACTTGATGGGATTGCTGGTGTCAATGCATCTCACTTCCCTCTGTCTGGATCTCCAACTCCACTCACAGGAACGTGCCCACGTATTTCCTTCCACACTTCCCCTTGGATGGTGCCTAGAACACAGATTAGTACAGAGCTGTTCCAGGGTCCTAAGGTCTCTGTAGCACCTACGATATTCTGAAGCCTTATATGTTCCATCCTTGAAAAGTTCCAGGGTGCTACCATCTTCTACACAGATGGTTCTAGAACGATAGATATGGCGGGATACACTTTTACATCTCCCACTGGCACGGAATACCATTTACTGGTGGTATCATGTAGTGTGTTCACAGCAAAGCTGGTAGCCATTCTATTACCCAGGCCTCCCTCCATAATGTTTTAATATGCACTGACTCAATGAGCAGCCTGCAGGCAATACGAAGATGCTACTCTCATCACCTACAGTCCCTGCCAGCCATGACCCTCTCTCTGCCCTTGGAATGCCGCCTGCTAAGCTGTCTTTATCTGGGTTCCAAGTAATGTGGGCATCCCAGGGAACGAACCGACTGACCGTTTGGCTGGAGAGGAAGATACTTGCCTCCCATCCCCTTTCATGATTCCAGATGCAGATATGCTGATACACATCAAATCTCCCTTTGACCGAAAGTGTAAAGACATCAGATGCACTACTGCTCTCAGTAATAAATTCCCCACAATCAAGGAGACTACTGCAGTCTGGAGTTCTTCTTTCTGTTCCTCTGAGGAGTCCGCAAAGTTATGCCGTCTATGGATCTGTCCTACTAAGCACACCCATTGTATTCTCTTGTGTAACGATGCACCCCCCCCCCCCCCCCACAATGTGGCTGTGAGCAAGACTAACGGTATCCTGTATGATGGTGAAATGTCCCCTTCTTTTCACCCTCCATACTAAGTACGTTGTTGTTGCGGTCTTCAGTCCAGAGACTGGTTTGATGCAGCACTCCATGTTACTCTATCCTGTGCAATGTTCTTCGTCTCCCAGTACCTATTGCAAACTACATCCTTCTGAATCTGTTTAGTGTATTCATCTCTTGGTCTCTCTCTACGATTTTTAACCTCCACGGTGCCCTCCAATACTAAATTGGTGATCCCTTGATGCCTCAGAATATGCACTACCATCTGATCCCTTCTTCTAGTGAAGTTGTGCCACAAACTCCTCTTCTCCCTAATTCTGTTCAGTACCTCCTCATTAGTTATGTGATCTACCCATCTCATCTTCAGCATTCTTCTGTAGCATCACATTTCGAAAGCTTCTATTCTCTTCTTGTCTAAACTATTTATCGTCCATGTTTCACTTCCATACAGGGCTACACTCCATACAAATACTTCCAGAAAGGACTTCCTGACATTTAAATCTATACTCGACGTTAACAAATTTCTTTTCTTCATCAACGCTTTCCTTGTCATTGCCAGTCTACATTTTATATCCCCTCTACTTCGACCACCATCAGTTATTTTGCTCCCCAAATAGCAAAACTCATTTTCTACTTTAAGCCTCTCATTTTCTAATCTAAATCCCACAGCATCACCCGATTTAATTCGATTTATTCTCATTTTGCTTCTGTTGATGTTCATCTTACAACCTCCTTTCAGGACATGGTCCATTCCGATCAGCTGCTCTTCCAGGTCCTTTGCTGTCTCTGACAAAATTACAATGTCATCGGCGAACCTCAAAGTTTTTATTTCTTCTCCATGGATTTTAATTTCAACTCCGAATTTATCTTTTGTTTCCTTTGCTGCTTGCTCAATATATAGGGGATAGGCTACAACCCTATCTCACTCCCTTCCCAACCACTGCTTCCCTTTCATACCCCTCGACTCTTATAACTGCCAAATGCTTTCTGTACAAATTGTAAATAGCCTTTCGCTCCCTATATTTTAGCCCTGACACCTTTAGAATTTGAAAGAGAGTATTCCAGTCAACATTGTCAAAAGCTTTCTCTAAGTCCACAAATGCTTGAAACGTAGGTTTACTTTTCCTTAATCTATTTTCTAACATAAGTCGTAGGGTCCGTATTGCCTCACGTGTTCCAACATTTCTACGGAATCCAAACTGATCTTCCCCGAGGTCGGCTTCGACCAGTTTTTCCATTCGTTTGTAAAGAATTCGTGTTAGTATTTTGCAGCCATGGCTTATTAAACTGATAGTTCGGTATTCTTTGGGATTGGAATTATTATATTCTTTGTTGAAGTCTGAGGCTATTTCGGCTGTCTCATACATTTTGCTCACTAGATGGTAGAGTTTTGTTAGGCCTGGCTCTCCCAAGTCTGTCAGTAGTTCTAATGGAATGTTGTCTACTCCTGAGGCCTTGTTTCGACTTAGGTCTTTCAGTGCTCTGTACAACTCCTCACGCAGTATCATATCTCCTATTACATCTTCACCTACATTCTCTTCGATTTCTATAATATTGTCCTCTAGAACATCGCCTTTGTATAGACCCTCTATATATTCCTTCCACGTTTCTGCTTTCCCTTCTTTGCTTAGAACTGGGTTTCATCTGAGCTCTTGATATTCATACAAGTGGATTTCTTTTCTCCAAAATTTTCCTGTAGGCAGTATCTATCTTACCACTAGTGATATGTGCCTCTACATCCTTTCATTTGTCCTCTAGCCATCCCTGCTTAGCCATTTTGCACTTCCTGTCGATCTCATTTTTGAGACGTTTGTACTCCTTTTTTCCTGCTTCTTTTACTGCAAAGGCAAACAATCTTCTCGTTCGCCAACTTGAATATCGCCTTCGATGGTGTCGCCACGTGGTAACTTAGCCTGGCTGACCTCCGTATTGCTGGTGCACTGTTTTTCAGCGTTGGACTCCACAGACTGACTACACAAGCAAGCCAATGCTTGTGTGGCCACATGGAGCAGGTTCCTCCTGCTTCTGTGCTCTGTAGTAGCGACTCTACACCGGCTGTCATTCGGCAGCCAACTAGTTGACACACCTACATCTCTTTCTCATCATAACTGTCCTCAAATGGAACGTTCTCGGCCTTCGGTCCCACAAAGAGGATTTACAGCCGCTTCTAGCATCGCAGCATCCTCTTGTATTCTGCCTTCAGGAAACGTAACTGCGCCCTCACGACCGCTTTGAGCTTTCACATTACTTACCAGTTCGTTTTGACCTTCCCCCTGAGGTTGGCATTTCATCTCACAGGGGTGTCATGCTGCTCATATGGGATGACATTCACAGTCAACCCATCCCACTGACTACCCATCTTCAAGCTGTTGCAGTTCGCATTTTCCTTCCCCAGCTGAGGTTTTCCCTCGGTAACATTTGTGTCCCTCCATCATTTGGGCAGTCTTCCTTCAGCTTACTGGGCAGCTACCTCCCCCATTTACTAATCGGTGATTTTAAAGCATATCATCACCTTTGGGGTTCTCCCAGGACCTGTCAGGTGGTGCCCTCTTGGCTGACCTTCTTAACCAACTTAACCTCTTCCTCCTTAACACTGGAGCATGAACTTTCCTTTCCATGCACACCTATTCCCATTTGGACCTGTCCCTTTGCACAGCCAAGCTTGCCCATCATCTTGAGTGGTCCATTCTTTCTGACACCTCCTCCAGAAACCATTTCCCAAGTGGCATCTGTTTGCTGACTCCTACACCACCCATATGCACGCCCAAATGGCAGCTTACTAAGGCTGACTGGCAGCTTTACTCCTTCCTGGCGACCTTCGAAGAAGAAGATTTCCCCAGTTGTGATGACCAGGTGGAATATCTCTCAAACGTTACCCTTACTGCTGCAGAAAGTTGCATTCCTCGCTCTTCCTCTTTGCCATGTTGTGTCCCAGTGGGCTGAGGCGTGCCACGACGCAATTCGCGCAGAGAGACGTACTCTCCGCGTTTCTAACCGTCATGGGCAAACTGCATTATTGTAAACAGATGCAAGCAAAGTGTTGTCACGTTCTTCAGGATAGCAAAAGAGCTAGTTGGATTTCATTCACTAGTTCTTTTAACATTTCCACCCGTTCTGTCGTGTGGGCCTGCCTCCGATGGCTCTCTGGGACTAAGATCCATTCGCCAATTTTCGGCTTGACAGTAGCACGCGATGTTATCGTGGGCCCTATTGCTGTCTCCAACACCTTGGGCCACCATTTTGCGGAAGTTTCGAGCTCTTCCCACTATCGCCCTGCCTTCCTCCATCGGAAACGAGCGGAGGAGGCTCGGGTGATACCATTCTCTTCTTCGAAGATTGCTACAATGCCGCCTTTGCTATGAGGGAGCTAGATCATTCAGTTCATCCCGATCCTCCACCCCAGGGCCAGACGACATCTGCATTCAGATGTTGCAGCACCTTTCTCTTGCGGGCAAGCACTTGATGCTTAACATGTACAACCGCATCTGGGCACAGGACACATTTCCAGGATGCTGGCGTGAAGCCACTGTCATACCCATACCTAAGCCGGGAACGACAAAAAGCTTCCTACTGGCAATCGCACAATCTCTCTTACCTGCTGCGTTGGCAAGAGGATGGAACGTATGATTCATGCCCAGCTGCTATGGTGGTTCGAGTCTCACAATTTACTTACGAATGCACAGTGTAGATTTCGAGCGCGGCATTCTGCAGTTGACCATCTCATTACTTTGTCCACCCATGTCATGAATGGATTTCTGTGGAATTCCCAGACTGTGGCCGTGTTTTTCGATTTGGAGAAGGCTGGAGAACTGGTATCCTATGTACTGAAGTTAAAATCTTCTGGGTTATTAGGCCTCGTCATGTTTCTTCTAAAATATACGACGTTTCGACCCCTCTGCTGGGATCTTCCTCAGGATCTTTTGGTGTCCACTACTGCTAGAACACGAGGCCTAATAACCCAGAAGATTTTAACTTCAGTGACAACGGCCACGAAAGCCTGCAGACTTACATAAAATCCTCTGTTCTCTTCACACTTGGGGCTTCCATGAGAGCCTGCCATGTTTCCTTCAGGCATTTTTAAAAGATTGAGTTCTGCCTACTCAGACACCTGTCAGACCAGGAAAATGGTGTGCCTCAGGGTTAAATCCTGAGTGTCGTCCTTAACCTTATAATGGTCTGTCTCCCACCGGGCATCTCTGGCTCCCTTTTTGTTGACGAGTTTTCCACCCTATTGCAGTTCTCCACGGACCTGTCTCACTGAGCGGCAACTTTAGCAATGTCTTGACCGTATTTACTCCTGGAGCATTGACAAAGACTTTCGCTTTTCCACTGACAAAACCGTCTGTATGAATTTGTGAAGAGGCAAGTGGTTTCTCCCACCATATCTACATCTTGGGCCTGTTGCCCTTTCGTTTGTTGAAACTACGAAATTCGTGGGGCTCAGACTCGATAGATAATTCTCTTGGTCCTCCCATGTGTCTTACCTTGCAGCCTGCTGATTGCGGTCCCTCCGTGTCTTACATGTAATCAGTGGTACTTCAGGGTGCCGATCGAACCACCTTCCTCCGTTTGTATTGGTCCCTTGTCCTTTCAAAACTCGACTATGGGTGCTTTGTTTATGCATCTGCACGACCGTCCCTCTTTCGCCGTCTCCATACTGTGCACCATTGTGGCATCTGTTTGGCCATGGGTATCTTTTTGACTAGCCTGGCTGAGAGTCTGTATGCTGAAGCTGCTAAACTACCACTGTCCCACCGCTGTGGCTTCCTCCTCAGCAGGTATGCATGCAGTTTGTTTGCCATGCGTGGCCACCCTTCCTGTGCCTCCTTCTTTTATAATTCCTTTGATCGTCAGTATGGGGCGCGTCCCTCTTCTCTGTTACCTCCTGGACTCCGCTTTCGGCATTCGCTGCGGCGACTTTTCTTCACACTACCTGAACCTTTCACCACCTTGGCTTCGTCAAGCGACCCATTTTAACCTTGGCCTTCATTCGCTTCCTAGTAACATTATTCCAACCTCTGTCTGTCGCCTTCAGTTTCACAACCTTCACATGGAACTTAGCAGTAGTACCTTTGTATAAGCTGATGGGTTTCGGACTGACCGCGGGGTCGGGCGTGCTTTCGCCACTGGCACTAGTGCCTTTCGATATCTGCTTCCAGCACACCGCTCAGTATTTACAGCCGAGATCTTCGCCTTGTATCAGGGCACAGAGTACATCCGGCGACACAGCCTTTTCAATTGTGTCCTCTGCTCAGACTCACTCAGCGCCCTTCAAAGTCTACGTGCGCTGTACACCGCCCATCCCCTAGTGCAGCGGGCCCAGGAAAACTGTTGCTCACTTTTGGTGGAGCCAGTGTGATGTTTCTGTGAGTTCCTGGTCATGTCGGTCTGCCAGGAAACGAGGCTGCTGACGCTGCTGCCAAGGCTGCAGTCCTCGTACCTCAGCCCACGAGTACCTATATTCCCTGCGATGATCTCGTTGTTGCTGTCTGTCAGGAGGTGGTGTCCATTTGGCAATGCCAATGGTCCTCCCTTCACGAGCAAAGCTCTGGCTTATTAAGCCTCTTCAAGCGGCTTGGACGACCTCCTGTCGGCCTTCTCGCCGGGAGGAGGTCATTTTGACTAGGCTCCGTATTGGGCACTGCCTTTTTAGCCATCGTCATTTGCTAAGTGGCGCTACCCCACCACTTTGTACACATTGCGCCCAAGTTTTAACTATCAGCCACTTCCTGGTGGAATGCCCATTTTTTTAACCGTTTACGTTCACGCTTGGGTTTGCCGTCTGATTTATCGGCCGTTTTAGCAAATGACGTGCGTTTTACATTTTATCCGCCAAAGCTTCTGTATGGCGCCTTTTTTAGCCCTTTTTCCACGTGCCTGTTTTCAGCTGTCTTCTATTATGCCAAATGGGACTGATGTACATTCGTTTTTTAACTCCTCTCTGTCTTTGTGTTCTATAGTTTTGACTTGGGCTCGTATGACCCCAGTTGTTTATAGCGCCCTAAAGGAAAATAAAACAAACAAAACAATCGATCGCTGTCCATAGAAAGTAGCTGCGTTAAACTGGAAGTCCGTCAGGGATAGGATTTAAGGACCGATCCTTGAACACGAGTGTCGTTTCGACTCGTTGCATCATAAGGTACGGACCTTGCAGACTTAACGTGTTGAGTAAAGCCTATTTTGTTGCACAAATTTTCCCCCTTCCTGCCATAATGTCCCAAAAGTTACAACGAATATCAGGCAAGTTTACATGGCGAAAATATATTTTTCGTATGGCGAGACCCCAGTTAATGTTAGGTTTGGACCTTCCTGGTGTTCAGGTCAAGGCTTCTGGGGACGCAGATTTTCACGTGTCTTCGCGTCCCGCCATCGCTTACAGCTCTCCTTTTTGCCCGACTCGAACCTGCGGGCGTACTCCCTCCAGTACACGTTGGTAGCATAAATAATGAATTAAGACATATTCGGGCATTTTTATTCATGTCAGTTATTTGGGGTTGCCGTTCTTTCCCATTCACATCTCTCTGCAGAAGTGTACTGTGTCGTTGGACGTTTCCAAATCGTGCTTCCTCTGAGGAGTATCTGTCGCCAGAGGCGGATTGCAAGGTTATCTGGTCCGACGTCAACCTTTTTTCCGTTGGAAGTGGCGTCCTCATGTACCAAGTGATGCATAACCTTGTCCCCAGCAACGTTCGAGTTTTTCGCATCGGCCTTAGTGAGACGACAGATCGATGCAGCTGTTGCCGTGAAACGGATATTTTATGTCGTCGGTCGGCCTCCTGCGAACACAGACGTTGGAGTTGGCTTCGCCGACAACTGGCGTTTCTTGCCGTTGGGATTCCCCTGCTTCCCAGTTCAACCTTATTTCCCAGAGCGAAGAAAAATACATGTGGTTTGTCGCGTGTTATATTCATTACTTGGTTACAGCCCACTGGACATGGCAAAAGATGCCACGCTATCATGCGCTTTTTGCGAATATACTATATACTATATTTAATCGTTGAGCTGGATTATGTGTAAAATTTGTTTTCTGTTCCAGTGTTTCATTCCTGTTGCCTTTCTTTTGGTAAAACTGATATAAAAAAGAAAAAAAAAGAGGTGAGTTAAGCGGTCTTCATGGTACTTTCGTGATGGTCTG
Organism: Schistocerca americana; assembly: GCF_021461395.2. Taxonomy (NCBI): domain Eukaryota; kingdom Metazoa; phylum Arthropoda; class Insecta; order Orthoptera; family Acrididae; genus Schistocerca; species Schistocerca americana. The sequence continues at coordinate 24,985,551 of NC_060122.1, read as the reverse complement.
TTTCAGGTGTATTGTTATACACTTCATTTCATCTAGCGATGCTACCTCTGCATCACGGGGTCCCGGGTCCGATTCCCGGCCAGGTTTGGAATTTCTTTCTGCCCGGGGACTGGGTGTTTATCTTGTCCTCATCATTTCATCATCATTCGTGTCAGTGGCTAGATTGGACTGTGTAAAAATTGGGATTTTGTACGGGCCCTGTGGCCACGCAGTTGAGCGCCTCACAAACCAAACATCATATACTTTATTTTATTTTTGTTGCCTACATTTCTTGTTTATATAATTATTAACAAAAAATTAATGAATAACTATTGCAGGCAACGACTAGAAAAGATTTTTCCTCTTTTAAGTGATAGAAGCAATGGGATTAACTCCGATATTTTTCTTCCCTTTTTGAGTCACAAGTTTAAAAAAGAAATAACAACAATAAAAAAGGCCAGTATCATGTGAGAGACTAGTACAGTGAGAGGCGCAGGGCATCCGGGGCACGCCGTGGGATTCGCCTCCTGCCCACCTTGTCTGCAGGCAGCCTGAAGCTGACTGTGTCCGTCCATTTCTGCCGCAAAATAAAGAGTAGCGTTATAGGAAAATAAATTGATCGATGGCCAGGAGTTGCAGTCCGAGTAAGTTCGGCCTCCGAGTTGCACGTCTTATTTCAGGTGACGCCACATTGGGCGACTTGCCTAAGGGTGACGATGAAATGACGATGAAGACGACATGACAGCCAGTCCACGAGCGGAGAACATTTACAACACGGCCGAGAATAGAACCTGGACCCACTGCATGGTAGGCAGACACGTTACTACTCAGTTAAGCAGGCGGAAAGCGTTACACAATAACGTGAAGAATCAAATGATGTGTGTGGTTCACATCTCTCCAGATCCAAACACCTTTTTAATAAAAAAAGTTCAGGAATGCACAGTGTGGATCTTTTGAAAGCGCAAATTGTGAACAGTTAAACTCTAATTTACGGCCAAACTACGGTTCTTAGAAATTATTATGAAATATGTTTTTGAAGTAGAATTTTAGCGCGCGCAGCTAATGGTTCAAATGGCTCTGAGCACTATAGAACTTAACATCTGAGGTCGTCAGTCACCTAGAACTTACAACTATTTAAACCTAACTAACCTAAGGACATCACACACATCCATGCCCGACGTAGGATTCGAACCTGAGACCGTAGCGGTCACGCGGTTCCAGACTGAAGTTGGCCCACCAGACGAACGAGGGAAACATTCTTCGTGACAACTGTTACTACCCTTATCGCCTCCGCATTCGAAGCAGTCTTGTCACTGGTTTTTTCACCAGGCAACCATTATTCCCGGATTTGTGTCATCCATCCTGTTCACAAATGAGGCCACCTTCAATTGTGGGATAGTATGCAGAGCTCCCGTGGTATGGTGACAGCGGATCATGAGCATCGGTACAGGCCAAATGTCTTCCACGTCGCCCAACTGGCAGGAACTATCGGCGTCTTTGGGGATGACTTTGCTCCCCTGCTGGAAGAAGTGCCACTGGTGATTCCAAGGGTTATGTGGCTGCGACATAATGGTGCTCAAGCCCACTTCGCCGTTAACGTCTGGAAGCATGTCAACCGCGTCTTCTTTGGTCGATGGATCAGACTATGAGGTCCTGTTGCACGGCCTCCTGTTCACCGGATCTCAACCCGTGCTATTTCTGGTTATGGGGCCATCTCAAAAGTATCGTGTATAAAGAGCCCATTCCAGATGTGGGGACACTGGGGCAGCGTATTCACGCTGCCTGTATCACTGTTCGGATGCAGCCAGACCAGTGTGAACGTGCGGGACAGAACACGCTACGGCTCGTACATGCCTGCGTTGAGGCACATGGAAACCGTTTTCAATACATACTGTGACTGTGACTGTACGGTAAAGCACGTATTACATCGCAGTCTCGGTATCTATGTATGACTGAATAAATGGTCTCTATCATGGAAACCGTGTATTTTCGTACAAACATTCGTTACATCTGTTTTGTTCCGTATCCTATCGTCGATCAATACCTAGTTTTTGTACACGGTGGAAAAAATCACCCTGTATAAATAGATTAAGGACATCAAGTGAAAAGAACTTAGCTCCCTTGGCTCTCGTGAAGTTTTCAGTTACTTTCACTAGTTCAGCGAATTTTTTTGATCGGGTATTTGTGTGAAGATGTAGTGCTGATTGATTATCTTAGTTAACTTTGGGTAAGTAGATATCCCGGACTTAGACTATAATTTACTGTCCGGCTCATTGGGATGTTGTAGTGTATTTGTGGCCTTGTTCTCAGTTTTGGTGTACCTGTATTCATTATAATACATTTCCTTCCCCTTTGTCTCACTCTGTCTTTGAAAACAAAACGTTGAAGTCCTTGATCACGTTTACAATAATTGAAATTTATTGGTTGGATGTTTGTTGAGCATAGTAATACTGTTTTCATGAAGAAAAATGTTGTTTCTTTGCAGTATTTATTTTCGTAAATGGTAAATAATGCATAGCTCTTACCTGCGTTAATTGCAATAGCCTTGTGAGACATTAATTAATAATAAACTATTGATTAATAATAAAGTACTCTGAAATATATTTTATTTTTATGCCTATTTTTATTTTGTTTAGCAATTTTTTTATTTAATTTTGGCAATTTTTCTCGTTACGTAATTCGTACCGGCAATGGAAGATTTAACGATGGCTAACGCCGTTTTATGTGCTGTAACGAATTTCACTATTTTTGATTAAAGTAAGGAGAAATTTTATATCTGAAGGCTTTTTGAAATAATGCACTATTTTCATCGTAAGAAATCTGTAACTGCCGTCTTTTCTGTTTTTCTTTGAAATATGAAGTAAAGTTTTGGTTCAGTATTCTTATCATTGTCATGTTTCGATCTTGCAGATGATTTACGCTGATGTCTTCCTCTGATGGTACCCTTCCCACTTTCGATATAATCATCAACGGCTGTCGAAATTTTTTATACAAGTTCATCAGGGTCATTCGAATGGGCGACGTGCATTTGGTTGTTGACGGTAGCTTTCAGTCCGAATGTATGTCTAATTTCCTCTCTGATGCAGTTTCTCACTAACGGCTTCCGGATGATAAGATATTTTTTACTTACTTTACTTTGGGGTATGTGGTGTTATGTTCGCTACTAAACCTGATGCGGTGGAATAGTTGTAATAAAATAAATTCACGGAAACGTTCGAAGTCCATAAAATTAAATTCTATATATGTACATATTCTAGGTGTGTATAGATGGCCGAGGATGGTCATGTGATTGCAATCGGTTTCGATAAATGAAGCTGACGAAACAGAAGCTTCTGCAGGAAAACTCTAACATTATTTTAAAAGATGGACGCTGTGCAGTACCGCTGACTCAGATTATTCTGGAACGTTTGCATTTGTCGGGAATGATTTCTAGGCGAAAATAACTTTTACTTCTTCAAGTAAAGTTTTGTTCACATATTATTAAACTCCAACAGTATTCTACAGGCAATCTCGTGAGTCATGCAAGCGTAGCAGTGAGGTCGTTTGAGCTGCACGATGGCAGTTTAAATGTTGGCTGAAGCAATTAAAGGCAGCTGTGCGTAGCGCAGGGACCCGTCTGTGCGCGCCGCTGCTCCGGACTCCTCCCTCCCTCCAGCTGACTCCAGTTAAAGTACAGTTTGCTCACGGCCCACAGGGCAACCGTTCTTGCTCTGCTGGGAAACTTGACGGGAAATGCACAGCGGCAAGAGCGTGCTGTCGCTCTCCTCGCGCTTAGCTTTTCTGGCAGAACCACCCGCGTTCCGCCATCTCTTTCTCTGTTGTTCCCAGCACTCGTGTATTCTACGCTCTGCTACAGCCTACACTCCTATTCCTCGGTTACTACATAAATTTTCTGCCTGTCTCTCCATTACTTACAGTGCAAGTCAGCAGTGCATGCGCATTCTTCGTGTCTCTTGTTTCGTCTTTCACGTAGTTACTTTCTGCTCCTCATTTCAACCAGCATGCTAGACGAAAGGGAATTCTTGTTTCAGCATCTCAAAGAAAACTAGAATGGCCCAGTAAGTTATAAAATAATATCGTCTTTGCACGCCGTGCATCAGGCATATAGTGGTACAGATGTCTGAAGCCTTTTCGAGGACCAAAAGGAAAGGCAATGTGAACATACGCACTGAAAACCCTCTGTTTTGGAGCTGCAACCCTTAATGGTTGAAAAATATTTGTTTTCTTCATTCACGTTCATCGTTTTGCAAAATTGTTCAAAATAAATTCCACTTATTTCAGTATATCCACAGAAAGTCACTGTATTGACTGTCTTTCAAACTGGCACTTGAGGTGGATCACCACTCTTGTGAAATCCTTAATATCGTACATAATTATACCACACACACACACACACACACACACACACACACACACACACACAACATACACACACACACACACAACATACCGGAATGCGTTTACATTGACAATCTTTTGAGCAGACTACATGAATTCATATACGCAGGAGTACATTGACATTCTTGTGAGGTCACACCGTTAATCACTGTTTTTCGATCACAACACAACCGTACTGAGACGTGAACGTGCATCAGTGACGTCATATCGTAGAACTTGAGATTCTCGTGCATTTCGGAGTGTAAGTAACTGAACAGTCCCAAGGAAATTAATAAATATTTTTAGCTTGGTGCAGCAGAGTCAGCAAGAATAAAATGTAGTTATATTAAATTTCAGCCTCTAGTTGCATAAGCAAATAAACTTTACCCGGGTTTCGGCTATAATAATGTGGCCTTCTTCAGAAATCTCACGATATGAAATTAAAATTAAAACATGCCAGATATTGGCCTTGTCAGACTTAAAATGTTAGTACTGCAGTTCAGAGTCATAAGACTGCGCCACTTCTACTAATGTTTTGCCGATAGGCCACACCAACGGGCCAGACAGGTGTGCCGCGGGCGCTGAGTCGTAACTGTGTGTGTTATGACTCAGCGCCCGTGACTTTATTATAGCCGAAATCTAGGTAAAGTTTATTTGCTTATGCAGCTAGAGGCTGAAATGTAACATAATGAAATAAAGAAATGTGACGTGAACCAATGTGATGCGAGATCGCTTACCACGCTACATGCAGAAATTAAATTCCATTTTTGGCACGAGTTCCTTTAATAAATGGGGTTAAAGTGCCAACACGTTCCACTGATTATTTTCTAGTGAAAAGTCTGAGACGGACTTGTAAGACTTGCAGGCAATCAACGTACACGTAGAAACTTTAATGACATCCATGACGTGGCTGAATAGTGCATTTGCAAGAAGGATGTAAGTTTGATGATCAAAATTCCGTCAAAGTCGGGGTCATTAGAGATGGATCACTTGCACGTACGGGGAAGGAAACCGGCCGCACCCTTATCTCAGGAATCGTGCAACCATTTGCCTTATGCGATTTTGGGAAATTACGGAAAACGGTGAACTGAACCGGCATTCCCACAAGTACGAGTGCACAGTCTTATGACCGCCTCATCCACGCAGCTCAGCAGTGTGGTTGTTCGTGTTCTGCGTTCCACACTGTGGGATCCAATTTCGAATCCAGGTACGGCTCATAGCTTTGCCTAAACAGAAATGTTCAAGACGTCATTTTCTTGCTAATTTTGTAGAAGGAATAATTGGATACCTTTTTAAATCTCCCTCCCCACTCTCTAACAGACGAAATGCTCTCGAATCCATTCACTTTCACGCGACTTTTCTTGAATTTGCTGCGCCCATCTTACCTCTCCAGAAACAAAGTGGTCGGTACACCACATTTATCCGCAAACGCCTCCCCCGTCCAGCCGCTGGAGCTTTAGTTGCGGCCACTCGCAACTTACTGCGACGAAGACTGACTAGAAAGAGTTTATCGGTGGAGCTGGATTAGTTCTTACTGCCGCTACACTCCAGGAAGCTGTCTCCAACCTCACTTTGACAGGTAAGACAGGGTTAAATTGGTCACCAGCTCAAAACCAATGGTTAATGTCTTGTACTTGTCCTACAGCATTCGCAAGGATTGCGACAATTGGTTGCTGGACTGAATGACATAATGTCTTCACGTCCAGCTAGCTCCTAGCGGTGGAATCTTTACAAAGACAAGACGGGATTAAATGTGCAAAGAGAAACAAAATCATCACACCGTAAGCTTTCGCAGAAATAAATGTAATTCACTGTCCTCGGTTGCACCTGTCACGCCCATCTCTCTTATTTTCAGTGCGATTGGGTTTGCAGCTGAGCTGAATTTTTTGAATGATTTCGTGATGCCTTCAGCTGCCATTCTCTTTATTTCACTTACGATTGTAAAATTTCGGCCTTAGGCAATTTTTAAGTGTCTAAAACGGAAGCATTATACATTTGATACATTACTGACACTCGTGTTTTTGACATACTAACAAGTCATATCTGTAGATAACTAAGCGCATTATAACTTATTTTATAGATGATTCTTTAGCAGCATGTTATGTCATGTACCTTCTTGCTTCTATGATCACACTCATAAAATATATTAGCAATGTTTTTCGCCATTTTAGGAGACGTTGCTTTTGAGCAGTCCTTGCAAAGCTCTTTTACGTAAGGTGTATGTTTTAATTTACTTTATAATTATTTTCCAGAAATGTCTTAACTAACCGACATATGCCTTTGTTCTCAATTACTTTTAATTATCGTTCATCATTGGTGTAAATATGACTGTATGTAATTTTTTAAAAGTAACTTGTATGTATTTGTTCTTTTATTATGAGAACACGACAGTAAACGACGTTAACCCAACCACTTTTGTTGCACACCTAAGACACCAACCACAAAACACCCAAAATAGATGAATCACTTCAAATGTTACTTAAGTTACACAAACAAAAAATCATGTATGAAATGGAGGAAACTGAAATCTACGACGATCTAAAACAGCAGTCAGACAAAGTTTTAAATGAGAAAAAAGATCTGCGAAATGGGATGTTCCTGGACAACGTTTTACCATTTCTAGGGTGAAGCATTACAGAACCATAGAATACAAATTTATCACTACACATTACGGTCATATTTATTAATAATAAATATGAACGTAATGCGAAAGATCACGCAACCATACAGCAGTTTTTACTCTATTCTCATAGTTTACAGTACTATAATAGATTTTATATCTAAGATCTTTGTAACAACTGCTCAAAAATGACGAAATCATTCAAAAAATCCGTATCTTTTGTTGAACACTACGTCTAACTAGCTAGCTGCCGTGAACAAACAGCCTTCCTGCTGAGCACATGAGCGCTCCCTGTAACGTAATACTAGACCAGGAATGACTCACAACGGACCGTCGCCAATTTGGCCTCATATTTTTAAAGAGAAAACAGTAAACTTGTAACATATGAGCCCCACAAATTTGGGTAAAAATTTAGACAGTACGCAGTCACGACCTTCTGAAGGTACAGCTTGTAGAGACGAACACACACCGGTTGTCATTCACTCGCAGCCGGTTATGTCCGAGCTTGAAGCACTGTACAGAGGTTGAGTGAGAGGTTTCTCAGATACTGTTCTGACACTGGTATCGCACTTTGCGCACTGTCCCAAAGTGGTCAGTTTCCTACCTAGTGCTGGTGCCAAGAATCTCTTTGCTTTGAACATTCGTATGTTCAAACGCAATTTAAAGGAATGAAACGAATGAGCGAGTCAATTAAGGAGTAGCGTAGTGATATTTACTTATTAATATCGCCGTCCTCCGTTATTTTCTTTCTATTTTAAAGTTGATACTGTTGAAGTGAAGTATATTTGAAGGAGAGGCGCTGTTCTTCAACATGGTTGGCCAGAATAAATTGTGAATCAGAATCACTACATTTCGTAACAATTCTTTAGTTTTTTGGGTTTATTCATTTTGGTTTTGAGGTGTGTATATATAGCTGCAGAATAGCAATGCGAGATTTGCGTTAAAATACGCTGAAGAGCCAAAGAAACTGGTACACCTGCTGATATCGTGTGCGGCCCCTGCGAGCACCCAGACGTGCCACAACACAACGTGGCATGTACTCGACTAATGTTTGAAGTAGTGCTGGAATCCAGCAGGGCTGTCCATAAATCCGTAAGAGTACGAGGGGTGGAGATCGCTTCTGAACAGCACGTTGCTAGGCATCCTAGATATCCTAAAGAATGTCCATGTCTGAGGAGTTTGGTGGACATCGGAAGTGTTTAAACTCGGAAGACGAGTTCCTGGAGCGACGGTGCAGAAATTCTGGACGAGTGGGGTGTCGTATTGTCCTGCTGGATTTGCCCAAGTTCGTCGGAATAAACAATGGACATGAATGGACGCAGGTGATCAGACAGGATGTTTATGTATGTGTCACCTGTCAAGCTCGTATCTAGACGTGTCAGGGGTCCCATATCAATCCAACTGCACATGCCCCACACCATTACAGAGCCTCCGCCAGCTTGAACAGTCCCCTGCTGACATGCAGGATCCGTCGATTTATCAGGTTGTCTCCATACACATACACGTCCATCTGCTCGATGCAATTTGAAACGAGGCTCGTCCAACCAGGCAACATGTTTGCAGTCATCTTCAGCCCAATGTCGGTGTTGACGGGGTCAGGCGAGGCGTAAAGCTTTGTGTTTGCGCAGTCACCAAGGGTACACGAAAAGGCCTTCGGCTCCGAAAGCCCTTACTGATGATGTTTCGTTGAATGTTTCGCAGGCTGCACTTGTTGATGACCAAACATTGAAATCTGCAGCAATTTGCGAAAGGCATGCACTTCTGTTACGATGAACGATTCTTCTTAGTCGTCGTTGCTCCCGTTGCGGCAGGATCTTTCTCTGGCCGCAGCGATATCGGAGATTTGATGATTTACCGGATTCCTGATATTCACGGTATACTAGTGAAATGTTCGTACGGGAAAATCCCCATTTCATTGCTACCTCATAGATGCTGTGTCCCACCGCTCGTGCGCCGACTATAACACCACGTTCAAACTCTCTTAAATCTTTATAACCTGCCATTGTAGCAGCAGTAACCGATCTAACGACTGCGCGAACCACTTGTTATCTTGCTATGCATTATGAATATGGATGCCAATACCAGTTTCTTTGGCACTTCAGTGTAATAGTGCATGTATCTTTGCGTATGGTTGACCTACTACGTACTTATATTACTTACCTATTTCTCGCACACACTATCATGCGTTCTCGAATAAGATTTCAGATTACCTGCCTCCTCTCCCATAACTTTTAGTGTCACGCGAGTAGGGGGTTTCTGGCTGTCACTCAGCTGGACAGTGCTTCGAACTCGAGCGTTAGCTGGCTGTGGTGGGGCGAAGCGAGTGACAAGCAATCGGTGCGCGCCGGAGTTGTAAGAGCTTTACATTCAGAAGGTCATAACTGCTAATACCACCACCGTGAAAATAGCCGTCTCTGTCAGGACTTACCGTAAGTTTATTTCACACATGTGTTGGGTAACACTTGCTTTCACGAGAAACTCAGTGGCTCTTGAGCCAGGCTCGAGCTCTGCCCACAAACGAGTTAAGAGTCTTCGATGGATTACGCGAAGGTCATCCTGTCACCTCTAGGCTGGACATAGGCCCCTTCCAGTGGTACTGGCACCCCAGCAGCCGAGAAGACGAGGCCACGAGGTGTCCGGCAGTATTACCAAATGTCGCAGACTGCTGCGATCACAGGTGGCGCTGGCGAGCACGTTGTGTGACCATCCCTGGGCGCACACCAGCCTCTAGCTCGTCGACTCCTCCCCAGCGTTCTTCTGCCTCAGGCTGGTAGAGAATTCCTCATGGCCTCATTTGAGCATGCATGTGTCTTGTGATTATTGCCGCCATTAACATCAATACCGTGTCGTAGATGTTATGAAGTGCTGCAGTCCAAGTTATCAGTTCCCTGTGGCGTTGTATCAAGCACGAGGGCCAATAACTTGCTAGAGTGAACTTGCCACTACGTCACAAGTAGTACGGCTACCAACAACCTGGACAACTTTCTTTACATCTGTGGTGTCAAGTGAGCAGGTCAATGCCCTACGCATTACATCTCAAGTCCTGCCCTCCTTAGCATTGACTAATCGACGCCCTTTGCGGCTCAGCATTCGTTTGCTGCATATGGGCTTGGCGACCCTGGGGTTCCTGAGCTGGGAAATGGCGAGCGCCGCCAGTCCTCTGTCACTGGAAGCTCTGGGCATGTTTCAACTACTACTGTATTGCGCGACGGTGGAACGTTGCGTGTCACAGGAAATGGGGAATTTGGCTTGACTTCCTGGATCACCAGGATGGTAAAAACCTCTATAAAACTCCTTAAATCTCGAGATATGCTGCACGCCCATGAGATACATGGCAACCTCTGGAGTACCTGCCGCACCGCAGTTGTATAAGGCTTACCTAGGCACATGAGGCTCTCTCTAGATGCAATTTTATTTCCCCAGGTGCTTGTGGGACTGGCATGGAAACCTCTAAATTTTCTCTTTACCCTCTCAGTGCAAAAGGTTGGCTTCTGGTAGGTACTAACACCCAATTACACAAGAGGGCTCGTGTAGTAACTCCTCCTGACTCGTAAGTAGCCGGCCAGAGTGGCCGAGCGGTTCTAGGCGCTTCAGTATGGAACCGCGCGACCGCTACGGTCGCAGGTTCGAATCCTGCCTCGGGCATGGATGTGTGTGATGTACTTAGGTTAGTTAGGTTTAAGTAATTCTAAGTTCTACGGGAGTGATGACCTCAGAAGTCCCATAGTGCTCAGAGCCATTTGAACCATTTGACTAGTAAGTTAATTCGAAAACTTTTGGGTGTAGTAAGAGAATGCATGCTGATCATGCGGATGTGTTTTTAATACTGAACAGGAAAGAGGGCAGCTTCGAGGAAGTTTCCCCATTCGTATTCAAAAAGGCTTTGAGAACACTGCTGACATTTTAAAATCAGTTCAGCGATTGCATAATGGTACGCTGTTGCTAGAAGCTTCTAGTTCCCTACAAATTAATAACTTGCAGAAAGCTCAATTTCATGGGGAATATGCCATCGAAACTGAGCTTCAGAGCACCTTGAAATACAGCAAAATGTGCAGGGATCTGGTGGACATTCCTAAGGAGAAACTGAAAGATGAGTGGCCTCCAGAAGGTATAGTCAACATGTAAAACATCATGAAGAGAGTGGAGGGGGATCTTTTAAAGTGTGACTGCTTCACCCTAACGTTTAATATCACAAAACTTCGTGAGCACGTTGAATAGGTTTCCTTCTCCAAAGCGTGCAGTCTTAAGTCCCCAACCCAATGTGCTGTTTCAAATGCCTGCGATTTGGGCCTACTGCTCTTGTGTGTAATGGAGGAGTCACTTGTGGCAAATGTAGTAAGGCCGCTAACGAAAGAGTCGCTTGTTCATCTCTGTTGAGGTGTGTTCTGGGCGCGCCCTGTCTGCAGTCAGGAATGCAGTGTATATCTGGAAGAATGCAACATACAAGAGCTTAAGACTATGAAGCGCATTCTGTATGGTGAGGCCAAAAAGATGTATAAAGCCAAGGTGCCCGCAATGTTCGCTACCCCGCCCCCCCCCCCCCCCCCTTCTTCAGTCAGCGCAGAGAGCTGATGTTGTCATATACACAATGGTTGCTAGTGTCAGTAATGGTACTTGCGTTTGTCAATGTAGTTGTGCTGCTGCTTTTATTTCGAGGCCTGTCACACCTCCCAGAACGTCAGACAAGGCCATGATCACCGACGTTGCAGGATTACCTGACCCCGCACACATTCAGTCTGGTCCACTGTCCACTGTCCACTTCAGCGGTTGTGCCCCACACGAAAAACTCAAAGTGAAGGCGAAGAACTGCTGACTGACAGAGGCAGGAAGTACATAGTCTGACGATGTTAACGGCATCTTCTTGACATCTCTAGACTTTTCTTCAGAGGCGATAGACTCTTGACGTCGGATTGGCGCAATCATCTCGCCCCGAGAATGAGCACACATTGTGGGCTTCCCTCCCTGGAAGAAAGTAAAGATGAAAGTGCCACCCTTACCCTACATGGGTCCCATCCTTCAGTGGATTCAAGACACTGTAGAGCAGCTGAAACTCCTAGCACAGGAACGCCCCCAGAGCTTGTGTTTGTAGTAAACACATTTTAAAGCGTATCATGCCACTGTACAGTGGAGCTATATGCACTATCACAAGGGTCCGCAGCTCGTGGTCTCGCGGTCGCGTTGGCGCTTCCCGAGCGCGGGGTCCCGGGTTCGATTCCCGGCAGGGTCAGGGATTTTCACCTGCCTCAAGATGACTGGGTGTTTGTGTTGTCCTCATCATTTCATCATCATTCATGAAAGTGGAAAGATTGGACTGAGCAAAGGTTGGGAATTTGTATGGGCGCTGATAACTGCGCAGTTGAGCGCCCCACAAACCAAAACATCATCATCATCGTCCATCGCAAGGATGACCTGATTGCGAAAATATCCAAGGGAGGAGTCACTGTGTTTGTCAACAATACGGACCACTCCTCTGCTCTACCCCTAAATACTGACTTACAAGCAGTTGTAATCGAAATTCATGTGTGTTGCAGGATCGCTGTTTGCTTACTTTATTTATCTCCATAAGATGCAGTAGACTCTGAGGCTCTCACAGGTCTTATGGCAGAAGAACTCTACTTGCCGTTGGGGTCGCATTTTGGAAAGCTCTGTGACGTCTCATGAGTTGTGCATCCTTAACAAAGGTACTCGAACTCATCTCCGTGCTGTAACTGAGACATATTCAGCCATTGACCTCTCTTTCTGCTCTCCAGACCTAGCAGACTCTATTCAGTGGGAAGTGATCGACAGGCTTCATTCTAGTGACCACTTCCAATGTAATTAACTTACTAGATGGAGTAATACCTAGACAGAAGCCACGAAAATCGCTGGTCAGCAGGACTAACTGGATACTGTTGAGCCAGCTGGCCATGTTTCAACGCCACGACTACGTCCAGGAATGGGTGGGCCACATCACGCGAGTGATCCATTATGCTCTGACTTGTCGATCCCAAAGTCCTCAGGTCGTCTCAGGAGGGTACCTGTTCCTTAGTGGACCAGGGAGTGCCGCTCAGCAATCCGGGACAGATGTGCAGCTCTTTGATAGTTTAACTTCTGCCCAACAGTGGACAACCTTATAGCCTTTCAGATCGCGAGAGTGAAGGCTTGATGCATCGTTAAGGGGGCAAGACAAAGTCAAGGCAAGCGTTCTTGGATTACACCAACAGTTCCAATTCTACAAAAGTACAGGAAGCTATCAGGGGAATTTCCTTTAAACAAAGTCGTTCACCAATAGCAGCAATGATGAAATAGGGGTGTCTCCAAACACCGCCCAGGAACATTGCCCAGACTATGGCAGGGCATTTTGCAAAAACTACTGCCGATGCCAGCCAGGATGCGGCATTTAGCCGCTGTGGTGCGGCTGTAAAGGGGGCAAGTTGGCTTCAGATCCCTCAGTTATGAATCTTACAACTGCCTTTTCCCCTTGTGGGAGCTGGAATTGGCACTGCCGGAAACTTGTGATGCTGTACCCAGTCTCAAACAAATCCGAGAAAATCCTTCTCGGATGTTTTAATTTTACAAGGAAGACAGGGAACTTTTCCACCTCGTGAAGCAATTATGATATCGCTCCTCAAACCAGGAAAGGACTGAGTATGTCCCAGTAGTTACCGGAGCGTCGCCTTAACGAGCTGTGTAGGAAAGACTATGGAGCGAATGGTTAACAGTCGTCTGGTCTGGCTGTCGGAGACCAGGCAATGCTTTAGGTTATCTCAGTGTGGATTCCAGACATTCGGTCCACTCTCGACAACCTGATCCTAATAGAGGCAGGTGTTCAACAGGCTTTCCAATGTAAACATTGCGCTCGTGGTATATTCTCTGACATCAGTAAGGCTCGTGACACTACCTGGAGACTCAGTATCCTCGTGGAACTCCATCAATGGGGCTTTCGTGGCCCCAGAGTTGGTCATGCACTGTCGGATCGTTTTGAGCAGGAGAATGGTGCCCCTTGGGGGCAGTATTCTGAAGGTTACCCTCTTTTCCATAGCCATAAATAGTATCACGTCTACGACAAGGAATCCTGTACAGTGCTCCTTATTTGTGGACGATTTTGGTGTTTCATTTACCTCTCACATTGTTTCAACAGCGGCCCGTCAGTTGCAAGTTAAAGTGCGATGGTTAGAGGAGTGGGCAGAAAAGAAGTATTTTCGGTTTTTACAGGTAAGTGTATGTGTGTGTGTGTGTGTGTGTGTGTGTGTGTGTGTGTGTGTGTGTGTTCATTTTGATCGTTCCTGTCGTATTTTTCATTTACCTGACTTGCTCACGGGGGACACCATACTACGCCACAAAGACCCAGTGACGTTTCTGGGCATCGCTTTTGACTCCAGACTATAGTGGGAGACTTGAAAGTCAGAACCCAGAAGGCACTGAATATCGTTAAGCGCCTTAGCCCCAAGTCTTTGGGAGCAGACAGGGCGCGAGGCAGACCTTCGATACCACGCTACACGTGCAGGCTGCTATGTGGTGAGGTTCCGTCCGTTTACACGGAGTGACAGCTGACGCAGCAGCAACCGCTTTTGCCTGTGCGGCGTTCCTTACCCCGGTCATCCGCCGTGCCTGACCTGCACAGGCAGACTGCGGCGTTGTGTCTGACCAGGCCTTCAAGACGCTGAAAATCGGAAATTTTTTGCTTTCCTGTATGTTTGTAAACTGGCACATCTGGGATATATTACAGGAACGAAGCCTAGAAACACAGGTGGCCCTTGTGACTCCAAAGGGATTGAGACCACTCATTTCTAAGTCATTATCAAACTATCACAAACACGCCATCATTGTCTCATTAATCATCAGTCACTTATTAGTTACCATCTCTCTACAATATGCCATATCGATCAAATGCCTGGATGGTTAATGGTTTACCCTCGCTTACAATACTGAAGTAAATGGCAACTGGCAAATGTTTCAAACTTGGTCCCAGTGTGGCGACTGCACATGATCATAGAGAGGAGACAAATAAAACTGGAAACGCATTTCCGAATAAAATTTGGCAGCTCTGCAAAGTTTAGATTCGTGTGCTATGCTGTATTCTTACAGGCAGACGCCCTAGTGTCAGCCACATCGGTTTTAGATGAATTCGCTGTTTCTCACACGTTTGCTGTTAAGGTGTCTCATTTTAAGAGTTAATGTTGTGGGAATATTCTGAATTGCTCTCGTAAATGCACATCTTGAGGCACAACGCCATGTCAGTAAGTGCACCACTGCCGAGAGATGTTAATAGGTGCTTAAAATAAATAATAACGATTTCACGTTGTTAAATCGGTAAAAATAAATTATTTTCTCTTTTTAAGTAAGAATAAATCGTTCATTTTCGCCTGTCTTAATACATTTTCTTGCTATTTACACTTTTCTCTGTTAGTCCCCTGAAAAGTGAAAAAGAAACAGGACTTTACTTTCTATTTTGTAAAGTAAAAACTAAATGAACACAATAATTTCCGCAACCCATAACAGATTCATGTCTTAACAAATTTTGTGAACTTTGGTTCTAAGGATGATGTGACTGTTTTATTGGTACAGACATATTAATGTAGTTTGAAATACTGTTGTAAATTTAATATTAAGAACAAAAGAAGGCATAAGATTGTGGAAATCGGTTCTGTTACTAATAATGTGCAAAACTTGACTAATCACATACCTGCATTACCTTTGGGTACAAGCAGAAAATCTCAAAAGATGGCTTGTTTTCTTCTGAAAACCGTTCTTGCAAGGACTGGACTAGGGAATCCAAATATGGAATAAAGAGAGATTTTCTGTGGTACTCAGTGACAGAAACTGACGGATGATGTGAACGATGCATTTGTCGTGCAACAACTCGCGGTTGTCGAACGCCAGTGACATCTGTTCCACGTGCACTGTAGTTGCTTTCAGCACTTTTCATTATCATTTCAAATTCGGCTTCCGCATTTTCTCTGTCATCCAATAACATTTTTACAGTTCTTTTAATATGTTCTAAAACTTCTAACAAGTTAATGTTTACTGATTGTAGGATATTGGTGACAGGTTCTAGTTTAGCTGAATATTTTGCTATGACTTTTAATGTAACAATAAATGTTGGAGAAGTAAGTGTGCAGTAAAGTTGCCAGGCTTTCTGCCTGGTTTCACGATCTCCTTCTTTAGGTAAAATTGCTAATGCTTCAACAATTTCTAAAAACTTATCATTAAATTTCCTTATAGACTTATGCTTCTCAGACCAACGTGTCTCACACAGTTTTTGAAGGTTCCCAACTAGGACTTTCCTTTGCGTGCTCCCCCGGAAAAAAGAAATTCCTTCTTTGATGATACCGATGGCATTTCTAACCTCTGGTAAGGTGTTCAAATCATTCACAACTAAATTAAGTCTATGGCTAGCACAATGATAGAAGCGAGCCTTGATGTATTTCTCAGCAATTATCTTCTGTACTTCGCCAATTTTACCGGCCATCGTACTGCACCCGTCATAGCCTTGTCCTACCATTTTATCTAGATTTAAACCCCAAGCAGATAAAGTAGATATTATTGTGTTGGAGATATGTTTTGCATCTAATCTTGCTAATATTGTACATCCAAGGAAGTCTTCTCTGACAACATTAGTTGCAAGGTCAAAATAACGCGCAGAAAGAGAAAGTTGTTCTGTGCCTGCAATAACTATTGTTTCGTCTGCCAAAACTGAAAATGATTCGCTGTTATTGATGGTATTAATCAAATCATTTCTTAGTACTTCGGCGCATACATCAATTAAATCATTTTGGGATCTGTGAGAAACATAGGCAACATTTTTAGGCGCACCCTTAAAATGTTTCCGCAATGTTTCGCCACCTGACTGTACTCTAAATTGTAACAAATCATCAAATACAGCATTTCAATTTGTTTTTCCTCTTAAAGGTAAGTCATGTAATGCAAAAAACAATACACAAGAAACAATTGATTTTAACTTTGCACTATTAGTTTGTAATAATTTCGCAAGATTCTCGTTGGCGAGTTCTTCCACACATTTAGTTTTGTTTGTCACAACAGTAATGAAATCATTTGACTTTTCTATTGCATCTTTATGCCACTCGGAATTCATATGCAGTTTTGCACATTCATGAAACTTTTTGAAATTTGTGAATGGGCGGCTTATGAATGCGCCATGATGACTACCATGCGTTATGAGTGGGTGGAAAAGCACACAAAACTTGCAGTGGGCACCTATAACAGCTTTAGAGTAGACCAGCCACGGATATAGTGACAGCCAGTCTGGCCGAAATGTTCTTTTTGTGCTGTCTATGTCATTCTTAAAATTATAACTTTTTTCAGGTTGCCATGGATTCAATAAAATCTTATACTTTAGGCAATTGTCAATATCCTTTTTTTCAATGTAATTTCCCACATCGGGAATACTGACCAGGATACTGCTACCCTTTTCATCAACGCACTTGAAGCCAGCAGAGGTACTGGCTTCGTCTTTATTTTCTCCATCAGCACAACTATTGGAATTTTTAGTAGTGATGGTTGCGTTTGACTCACCCTTTTCCTGTGATACCTCACCATAGACAGCATTTTCTTCGACACCTCCACTTTCATTTGTAGTTTTCATTCGCTTATGAGGTACAAAAAACTTACGTATATCGGTCATTTTGCCACTGTATACACTGCGCTTTTACATTCACAACGCACAAACGTCTATGCTAACCACAATCATACACCACTGTCCACTTACAACTCACAACCCTTAACGCGATGCGATGCCGAACCGAGCTGAGCGATGACTAAAGAACAGAAGCTGAAATCGTATCACAGTGGTGGGAGGGAGGGAGGAGTTTTGGTTCAACAATGAAACAGCGCGGTGTCCATTAGACCGCAAGCCAGCGACTTTGAGTTTCGCGCGATCGTTTGAAGCGGTTTCTTGCGATGGATGTGGAAATATGTACGTGATATATTCCTATTAGAACATAGCAAGACTCATCTAGAACGTTCCGGAAATGAAGGTAGCTCACGCCACACCCTGCTAGACCACGTTCGTTGACAGTAGTTCCAATGACGAATATTGCCTACTTCTACAAACGAGTAGCGATATTAGTGGCCACACAGTACCCTTGAACACTTCTTCAGCAAACGAAAAGGAACATAATACAATACGCTAATTTAAATTAGCGCCTGACAATTGTTAACCATTATTTGAAATTTGAAAGAATAAAATTTTTCCGAGTGTGTTTTGTTGTGGAACTGTATTGTGTTGCCAGTTGAGGTTTATGAAGAGGTTTGTACCTAGTGTGGTGGGATGGGTAGATCACATAACTAATGAGGAGGTACTTAATAGAATTGGGGAGAAGAGGAGTTTGTGGCACAACTTGACAAGAAGAAGGGACCGGTTGGTAGGACATGTTCTGAGGCATCAAGGGGTCACAAATTTAGCATTGGAGGGCAGTGTGGAGGGTAAAAATCGTAGAGGGAGACCAAGAGATGAATACATCAAGCAGATTCATAAGGATGTAGGTTGCAGTAAGTACTGGGAAATGAAGAAGCTTGCACAGGATAGAGTAGCATGGAGAGCTGCATCAAACCAGTCTCAGGACTGAAGACCACGACAACAACAACGAGGTGGGAAGAGAGAGGGTGACATTTTAGTACCCTATAAGTCAACATTTTCGAGATGGAACTGTCACCATGGGTATCATTCTTAATGGGACCACATACACATGTAGTAGTTTGTCGATCGGCAGATTCGCTTTATTTTATTATAGCTTATTAGTAATGCCCAGAGTTTGTTAACATGTAAACCGTCTTTCCTTATCAGATATGCATTGTTTACAGTCACTAAAATCTCGAATATTCCGGCTATAGATATCTATCTTTAATTTTGTATTTCTCGTCATATAGATACTGTATTATTTTTCAAGGAAGATATTTTTTTACGTTTGTGTTTAACGTCCCTTTATGACACAACTGATTCTTTTAACATGTAAACAACGAACAATGGGCGTACCTTCAGGAAAAACGCTTAAATGTTGCTCAAGAATGCATTTGTAAAAGTTAACAATAAACTGCTGGTTCATCTGATTATTCCCATTGTTGCCTCACTCGCCGTTGTTAATTTCTACTATGTGTGGGTGTAGAAATAAAAATAAAGATATATAACAATTTTGCACATCTTCAAGGAACGAGATTTCTTAAAGAAAAACACACAATTTTTAAATTTATCATCATTTTTTTAATTTTAGTTCGATTCTCCTTTAAAGTTTTTCATTGCTCTAGTTCATCCCGTAATTCTGTTTACATATGTTTTATATCATTTTTACGTCATTTTATCGATATTTTCCGGTTATTTTAGTGGTAATTTTACAGGTATTTTAAATCATACATAACTGAGCCCTAAAGTTACAGGTATTTTTTATATTCGTAAACTGAATGAATTCTCACTAGGGGCTACTGCCCCCACTACCACCACCACCCCTCCCCTCCCTGCGGGTGCCCCTGGCACTGTATAGTAGTGAAAGAGGGACTGTGGGAAAACCGTAACAGAAGAGAATCGGAGCATATGAGGTGAGGTGTTACAGACTAATGTTGAAAATTAAGGAATGAGGAGGTTCGGCGGAGAATCGGAAAGGAAAGGAATATGTGGAAAACATGGATAAGGAGAAGGTACAGGACATCCGTTAAGACACCAGGGAGTGACTGCTATGGTACTAGAGGAAGCTGCGGAGGGCAAAAACTGTAGAGGATGACACCGAAATAATTGAGGACGTGGGTTGCAAGTGCTACTCTGAGATGAAGAGTTTGGCACAGGAGAGGAAGTCGTGGAGGGGCCGCATCAAACCAGTCAGAAGACTGATGACTCAAAAAAAGAAAAAACGATAGTATGGTAAAGATCCAGTTAGTTACTGTGGTTGCCGCGAGGTTGAGTTAGAGGTTATAATCTACGTTTAACATGATTAGTTCGTGGAGAAAGTAATAAAAAGAAAAGCATTTTGTGTAAAAGTATGTTCTACAGAGTAGTGCAGAGATAGCTTGACGTAACAGTGCCTCATAACTTCCTTGGGACTGTACGGCTGGTCCAGAAACTAATTCTTGCTAATTAGCGGCTCAGAGAACTTCACTGTACTACGGAATCGTGACGCTTTTAGATCTTTGCCCAGCATAATCTGTGTGATCCTTTCCTGCGTGTCTTGCGACCAATACATGCTAAGGAACGCGTCCCTGAACTCAGCACATGAGCGACAGCCCACTGCAGCATTCTCATATGTTTCGCAATCTGTCTCTCTAAAAATCCGCAAATGAATTCCAGCTTGTATTTCAGTGGCCAGTTCATTATCATATAGGCAATCCAAATTTTTGGATGTTATGGACTGTTATCCCCTTTGTGCACTTATAAATTTTGAATTGTTAGGGAAAGTTTCTGGTCGAATGGTTGACATATCCAGCCACCGAATTTTCCCTCGTTTCTGCAGCACATGTCTCCATAAAACGGTGTACAAACTATCCTTGTACACTGTTGTGTCGTCAGCTTCACGGAAAATGTTTCCGTTCGCCAAAGACGTACACAATTGTGTTCTTGATCGGTTTCTGGTATACCTTTGCGTCTCCGCCGGCGCGCGGTCTGTCGTGCGTTCACCTTTGTGCCGGTGATGTAGCCGGAATGTCGTAATACGTGCTCTTCTCTCCTTCCCTGATCACGGTGGACTGCCACCGAACCATGCCGTCATTCTGATCACGCAACCCGTTGACGCGCTTCCTGGGCGTCTTTTGTTAGCTCGTTTTGTTGTGAGAAGATCCGAGACTGCTCTTTTTAAACCGCCGATATTTCTGCCTGTTTGTTTTCGATCTGCTCGGCGCGCTTCAAGTTCTCGGAAATTTTTTGTTGCGCTTCCTGGACGATCCTTCTTCCTCGTTTTTGTACCGTGGTAAGAACCGTTTTTCTTTTACACGTTTCGGTTTTGGCCTGTTTTACTTGTTCTTTCGCTAACCATACATCTTTGCGTGCACCTTGGACTACTAACCTTGCTGCCCTGGCACCGCATTTTGGATCGTTAGCGACCTCCTGCGTGTCTGTCGATGTTTTCTTGACGCTTTAACACCCGCAACTTCTTTCTTAACCCTCTCTACATATTTAGCAAGCTGTTCAGCTATCATCCGTATTTCCTTCGTCTCCTGCTTCTTCTTCTCTGCTTCCTGCACGAATTGCACGAGTGCATCAAATTGCCTCCAGAACTAAACGAACGCGATTCCATCGCCCTGTGACGTATTGTTCGTGAATGTGATCTGCTACTCCCACTACTGCTACTTCTCGCCATGCCTGCAGATTCTACCTGGTACTTTGCTGCGGTTTCACCTTCGTGCTCGTTGTCTGACTTAAAATTTTGCGATCGACATATCCACAATGATGATGATGTTGTGGGGCGCTCAACTGTGTGGCCATCAGCGCCTGTACAAAGTCCCAATTTTTACACAGTCCATTTTATTTTCACAATACAATCTAGTCACTCTCACAAATGATGATGACGACGAAATGGTGAGGAGAACACCCAGTCCCTGGGCAGAGAAAATCCCCAACCAGCCCGGGAATCGAACCCTGGGCCACGTGATATCCACAATGTCACCGCAACTTTCTCCTGATCAATGCTACTGGTCTGGCATTGACCCATATGTGACGAGATTCGAATGTTCTCACTGCTTTGGAGCAAACGTGCCTTTCTTCCAGTGAACATGCATTCAGGTTTATACTCCGAGAGATTTCAATTGCTCCTCGTAGGAATGCTACACAATTCTACCCTCAAATTTCCTCTGGCGAGCCTCTAATTTTAAATCCCTGAGAACTCATATCAAATGGAAACAACACTGATCTTCGATAAAACGCAAGAGCCACAGATAATCGACCGTCCCACACGTCAGCACAACAACGCCCTTCTCCGTCAGGAACAATCAACGGGTGGCACAGAAATCACAAAAGAAATCAATAAAAATACGAAGAAATAACGCACACGAAATTTACAAATCGTCTATGTAGACTACTGGCCATTGAAATTGCTACACCAAGAAGAAATGCACATGATAAACGGGTATTCATTGGACAAATATATTATACTAGAACTGACATGTGACTACATTTTCACGCAATTTGGGTCCATAGAACCTGACAAATCAGTAAGCAGAACAATCACCTCTGGCCGTAATAACGGGCTTGATACGCCTGGGCATTGAGTCAAACAGAGCTTGGATGGCGTGTACAGGTACAGCTGCCCATGAAGCTTCAACACAGTACCACAGTTCATCAAGACTGGCGTACTGTGACAAGCCAGTTGCTCGGCCACCATTGACCAGACGTTTCCAATTGGTGAGTGATCTGGAGAATGTGTTGGCCACGGCAGCAGTCGAACATTTTCTGTACCCAGAAAGGCCCGTACAGGACCTGCAACATGCGGTCGTGCATTATTCTGCTGAAAAGCAGGGTTTCGCAGGGGTCGAATGAAGGGTAGAGCCACGGGTCGTAACACATCTGAAATGTAACGTCCACTGTTCAAAGTGCCGTCAGTGCGAACAAGAGGTGACCGAGACGTGTAACCAATGGCACCCCACACCATCACGCCGGGTGACACGCCAGTATGGCGATGACGAATACACGCTTCGAATGTGCGTTCACCACGATGTCACCAACCACTGATGCGACCATCATGATGCTGTGAACAGAACCTGGATTCATCCATGCTGTAAACAGAACCTGGATTCATCCCAAAAAACGATGTTTCGCCATTCGTGCACCCAGGATCGTCGTTGAGTACACCATCGCAGGCGCTCCTGTATGTGATGCAGTGTCAAGGGTAACCGCAGCCGTGGTCTCTCAGCTGATAGTCCATGCTGCTGTAAATGTCGTCGAACTGTTCGTGCAGTTGGTTGCTGTCTTGCAAACTTCCCCATCTGTTTGCTCAGGGATTGAGACGTGGCTGCACGATCCGTTACAGCCATCCGGATAAGATGCCTGTCATCTCGACTGCTAGTGATACTAGGCCGTTGGTATCCTGCACGGCGTTCCGTATTACCCTCCTGAACCCACCGATTCCATATCCTGCTAACAGTAATGGATCTCGACCAACGCGAGCAGCAATGTCGCGATACGATAAACCACAATCGCGATAGGCTACAATCCGACCTTTATCAAAGTCGTAAACGTGATGGTACGCATGTCTCCTCCTTACACGAGGCATCAAAACAAAGGTTCACCTGGCAACGCCGGTCAACTGCTGTTAGTGTATGAGAAATCGGTTGGAAACTTTCCTCGTGTCAGCACGTTGTAGATATCGCCACCGGCGCCAACCTTGTGTGAATGTTCTGAAAAGCTAATCATTTGCATATCACAGCATCTTCTTCCTGTTGGTTAAATTTCGCGTCTGTAGCACGTCGTCTTCGTGGTGTATCAATTTTAATGGCCAGTAGTGTATTTAGCGGTAGCACTTCTTATGATCACGCGAAACTAACTTACCGTACTGCACCAGCTGAACTTCAACATGAGAAAGCAGAAACCACATAGCGGAAATTGCACCTGACGATCACAGAAGGTGTCATCAATTCATGATCCTGGCAGAGGTCTCCAAGTTGCAAGACTACACTGGACTTGCGGTATGTTTCGGAAGGCGGCTGGCGACTGTGAGTTTCCGTCCTGACGGCAATCACTTCGACTACTAAGCCCTCCACTTAACTACCTGGCCCATGTGTCTGCTAAACTGATGTTTCCCTTTGAATCTGTTTGTTGTTCATTGTCTGCATTAGAGGTTATCACATGTATCAGAACCTAAATGAACTTGAATGCCGAGCAAGAGGTCGCGCACGAAGCAAAATGGTGGCCCTATAATTCTTTTAGCCAACTGTTGACGTTTGATTAATATATCAACACGGGATCGATCTTTTATAAAAGCTATGGCACAAGTTTATTGATTACAAATAGGCCAAAATATACAAGTTAAGCGTGATGACAAATAAATATGGCGGTACGAATATGCAGCAATAACACACCCCTGGGTGGCGGCTGGTTGGCAAAGACCAAGTTTTGTCTAACTGAACTTTTTACTATGGCTCTGAAGGCGGGTAACGCGAAATGTCTAATACTGAATGGACTGTGATGAATTATTCTACACAGAATAGCTGAGATCAAGCGGCGTGACTGAGATCCTGTCTGACCCTGAATCCGAAGACCCACTCCAGGCTGGAGAGTGAATCACAAGTCCCACTCCAGACCGGAGTCGCCATCAGAAGCGCAGTTTTCCCTCTCCACAGTTTCCATCAAACCTCGGTAAACCCCACAAAAGCACTCCTGCAATCGCCCCCACAAGAGCTTCGTGCCAATCATAAGACTACATGAGCTCCATGTCTCCCCTCTAACACATCTGCTCTGCTTCTTGTCTATACCTAATCAAACTTAACAATATTCTTCTTTTTCAGGAGAAGCAGCCAATCCCTGACCCGCACCTTTTCGGAGAGGCAGCTTGTTTTGAGTTTCCGTACAGCTCTAAAGTGAACAATACATTCGTCATGGAGATCATTATCTACACGTCCTGAAATTACCATATATTAGGCCAGGGCCCCAGCTAAACTGTATCATAGCCTTTCTTCCTTAATTGAGCATTGGTGGTAATGGAGCTTAAAGCTTCTCGAATTTTGACATCTAGATCTACCTCAGGGCTAGGTATCTTGGGAAGAGGATCAACCCCTTCATTCTGTTCCTTCCTACGAGATATCAACTCGTGTGGAGTGAAACCTATGGAAGTGTGTGGCAAATTATTGACTATCTCCTCAAAAGGTGTCACGAAATCAACCCAACGAGTTTACTTGTCGGGAATGTACATCCGAACAAATCTGTTAAACTCCTTGAAGATCCTCTCAGTGAGATTCGACTGAGGCCTAAAACGTGATATTAAGATCTGCTTGACATTGTGATGGGCCAAAAATTCACGCCGTTTGCGGCAGGTACAGTTGGATGCATTATCTGAAAGTATAGATTCGGGGACTCCGAATATAGGGAAATAGTCATTTTCAAGACTGCGTATAACAGGCGGAGTACAAGATGTCTTCATAACATACATTCGAACATATTTTGTGAAGTTGTCGAGAACAGCAACGAGGTATTTGACACCTCCCCTACCCATCGGTAGAAGGCCAGCCAGATCAGTGCTAATGAGCTGATTAGGTCTTTCGGCGGATGATCGGAATCAATGGAATTAAAGTAGGAATATTCAGAGCTTTCGCCTTTTGGCAGATAACACAGAATTTTAGCAACTTGTGTATCCGACGATGTAGGTTGGGCACATAACAGTAAGTAGCAATCTTCTTTTTACACTTCTCTGGACCATAGTGACTCCAAGAAATGTGGGTATAGCACAAAAGATATTCGACAAAACTGCTAGGTATACAAACAAGCCACTTGTCTGATGACAAAGAGGTGCGATGAAATAATACCTGATTGTGATTCTCGAAGAATTTAGACAACTTACGGTTCGGATTTTCTTGAAGAAGCCTCATTACCTTTCCCCACTTAGGATCTGTGCTCTGTAGTGTCTGGGTTTGCTTGCACAGCTGCAAGAAATATTTCCTATGAATGGGATCCTGGATAAGAAGAACTTTGTAATTCGACATATGTTCTACCAACTCACTTATCTCAGGCAGACCTTCTGGTGAACGAGAAAATGCGTCTGCAACAATGTTATCCTTGCCCGTTATATACACAATATCAAAGTCGTATTCTTGCAAAAATAAACACCACCTGGTCAGGCGCGGATGTTGTAATTTACGGGTCGGAAGATACGAAAGTGCTTGATGGTCCGTAAATACTTTTATCTTTCTACCAAAAATGTAATAATTAAACCTCTTGAAGGCCCAGATAACTGCAAGTGCCTCCAGCTCAGTAACTGAATAGGACTTTTCACATTCTGTTAAGGCCCTACTCGCAAAACTAAGCACTCTGATTTGCTCTGTTTCGTCTACTAATTCAATCTGAAACAAACAAGATCCAATTCCAACAAACGAAGCGTCTGAGATGATGTAAAATTCTTTATCCATTTGTGGATGACAGAGAATGTTACTGCTTAAAAGAACATCTTTAATTGCCTGAAAAGCTTTCTGACACTCTGGTGTCCAATTCCAATGCGTACTTTTCTTCAGAAGATTGTGCAAAGCGGGACTGTTCATTACTTGACCAGACAGAAGTCGTCGAAAGAAAGACGAAAGACCGAGAAATCCTCTTAGATGACTCTTAGTTACCGGTGTAGGGAAATTCTTAATCGCAGACAACTTTTCCAGGTCGGGTTTAATCCCTTCAGGTATAATCATATGACCTAAAAACTTCACCTCACCTTTTCCAAATTTTGACTTTTTCAGATTTGCTGTAACACCATGTTCTTGAAATCTCTGAAACACCTTTCGTAGAGTAGCTAAATGATCTTCCCAGTTCTTAGTGGCTATCAACACGTCATCTACATAAACAGTTACCTCATCCAGAAGTTCAGGTCCTAACACAAAATCGAGAGCAGAAATAAATATTCCCGAGCTTACATTTAAACCAAAAGGCATGACCACAAACTGATATGAGCGGCCGACAAATATAAAAGCAGTATATTTCCTGGATTCCTTGGCCAATTGCACCTGGCAATAGCTGCTTCTTAAATCAAGCGTACTCAAAAATCTAATGCCATGAAATTTTTGCAAGTGCTCCTCAAGCGCTTCAGGCCGAGTCCTTATCGGTACAATTATTTTGTTTACTGATCTGGCGTCCAGTACTGGTCTGGCACTACCGTTCTGTTTAAG
The DNA here is from genome assembly GCF_021461395.2 of Schistocerca americana. Lineage (NCBI taxonomy): Eukaryota > Metazoa > Arthropoda > Insecta > Orthoptera > Acrididae > Schistocerca > Schistocerca americana. The sequence continues at coordinate 24,958,799 of NC_060122.1, read as the reverse complement.
CACAGACAACAAGGGACTTGAGTACGGCGAATTAGATAACTCGATAACATCCCAACACAGCATTTTCCTAATCTCATGCTTTACAGCTTCTCGTCGGGCGTAGGGTACTGAATAGCTTGCTTTGCAGAACGTTGAGTGGGGAATCACTTCCATTTTATACTCGAACCCTTTTATTACTCCTGGTTACTTGGAAAAGGTTTTCTTGTAACTTAGTAATAAATGGAACAGCTCATCTTTGTGCTCCTCCCTGAGTTCAGTCGATGCCTTGGATTTAGCATCGATCTCGTCTTTGTCAGGAAGTAAGTCTTCATACTCATTGTCATTCATGTCATCCCATTTAGTCAGGTCATTTGTCTGACCAAACCACGGTTTGTCTGTCCTCTGCCGTCTCCAAACCTGATGCAATGTCAACACCGCCTTCACTTTACTCTTTAACGAGTTGACAACTGGTTGTTGATTTACGATAAAGGTACACACTCCAGATTCAATATCTATTACTGCTTTTGTTTGTCAAAGAAACTCCATCCCCAAGAGACATGGAACTGACAAGTTCTTTAATATTAGAAGCGGCAAAAAACCAAAACAGATTCTATCTGCAGTTGAGGCTGTGTCTGTAAACTAACTCTCTGTTTCAATAGACCAATTACTCCCGATATGGAGCAACCCTGAATCGGCAATGATAAAACTTTTGAAACAGAAGACACCTATCTGAAGAGACATGATGACATGACATTGATGTTTGCTCCTGTGTTTGGCTGTGACAGGAATGTTGGCAATAGAAATCTTAATCGAAGCCTGGACCTGTTCATCATAAATGTCATTAATGTCTTGAGCTTCTCTGTCAGGTGCAAGGTCATCTCGTAAGTCGGTCTCATAATCGTACCGTATCGCATTAACATACTCAGAATCAGAGTATTCGTTGGTACCCCCACTGGAACCGGCAGCGACTTCTAGGAGGCTGAAAGGCGCTGCCTCTAATTTTCCGCAGGATGCTTAGTCTGTTTGTCATTCATGGCCTTAAGTGTTTGTTCCGTTTCATATTGGTGCTGGTTATGTGGTACAAATGCCGGTGTAAAGGGTTCAAATCCACTGGGTGCATTCACTTGTGAATAGAATACTTGAGACGGCTGCTGTCGCCCGATCTTTTGGTTGCCGTCAAAACCATTTCCTTGTGAAGAAAGTTCGCATTTGGTGCCGTTTGAAAATTGTTCCGCGGTCCTCTGTCCTGTGAAAAGTTGTTCTGATGTTCTGCTGGGTGGCCTCCGCCTTGCCCATGCCACTAGCTATTTTTCCACCTATAACTCTGATTGTACACTTGCCCATTTGAAAAATTACCACTCGTTTGTGGGGAATTTCCATACTGCTCAGGCGCAGAATTAAAGGGTGGGTTTCTGTACTGATGTTGTACCTGGTGGTTGTAAATTGGGTGGTATCTCTGCTGATTACTGCAATTGGTTTTCTGCTTCCGTTTAAAGTTATTTCCGTTTGCGTTTTCATAACGGCTGGCAGGTTGGTACCCGCGATCACAGTAGCGCACTCTCTCCTTCGGCGCATTGTTGTCCGCGTGCGATGCGTTCTGCTGGCTGCCAGGGAAGAATTTGCCGCTGCCAACCTTGGAGCGCACATCCTCGCTAATTAAATCTAAGGAATCCAGCACAGAAAGGAATGCATCCGTGTCTTCTTCGGACACATTTACTAGTCTCTCTCTCTGATAGACACAGGGAGTTTACTTTTGAGAATCATAATTACGTCCTTGGAAGTAATCGCAGAATCCCAGAATTTAATTTCTGCTAGATACTTCTCAAAGTATCGCCAGAGACTTCCATGCTTCTTCCGCACCATACACCTCCTTCCTTAATCTCTGCTGTATCCCATTACTCCAAAATTTTGCCGAGAACATTTTCTCAAATTCTTTATAATTCCCACACTTGTCTACCATTTCCGTTCCCCATAATGCTGCATCACCGGAAATAAATCCAGTGACGAACTGAATACGCTGTCTGTCTGTCCAGCTCCTGGGAAATATGCCGGAAAAATTCTTTAGGAACACGATCGGGTGTATTTCTCGCCTCTGCGGATGAAAAACAGGGAAAGTGTGATGCTTAATTACACTTTCCTCTTTCATTAAACTCACAATTGTGGGCGGATCATTTATTTTCCCCACTCGGGGCTCAACAGAACTGTTGTTTTGCATGTAATCAGGCGGTGAACCATAAGGAGTTGACTGACATTCGTCACCGTCTAGAGAGTTCTTCCCTAAAGTCTGCGTATGCGTGTGCGGATTTTCTACCCAGTTTCTCAGTTTCTCGTCCACTACTTGCTGCTTCCACTCAGGAAGATCCCGTGTACGTGTCCTCCGAATCTGTCCCAATTCAGAAACCACTGTGTCTCCCGACTTACCAGGAGCAGCTAAGATTTCATACGTTACATCCTTGACAGTCTCCCTAAGCTCCTCCCTGACCTTCTTTTCGATAAAAATATCTTTACCCTTTATCCATTCACCGTAGTGTTCCGACAGTGCCTTCGCGTGTGCTTTCAAGGTGTTCTTAACCTGTTCTTCGATATTGATTGAGTCTATCTGCCTCGACAGATCCTCTACTACACCTTCAATGTCAGATTGTATATCTTCATCTTTGTGGCGATTGACAAAGCTTTACTTTTGAGTGGGTTGCTTAGTGAGTACAGACATCTTGTCCCTGTGGCAAATTTAACCACCGATGAAGTGACCTGTTGCTAAAAATCTGAGAGCATCTTTAATATGTTCCTGTGCAGAAATGCTCTGGCTCATAACGGTGTCACTGCAGCTGACTTTGTCCTCCTCGACGTCCGGCAACATATCATTCCCACAAGGTTTCGATAGTCGGGTAGCTGCCTTGCAGTTCTTTAATCAGAGAAGTACGACTGTGACGACAACTCTACTCCTGCACCCCAGTACCACGCTTTTTTTAGTTATGTTCATGTTCAGCGCTGCAACATCTACTGCTACAGTACCGGTAACAATACGTGTTCGATCAGTTTTCGCAGGGAACACGATTGCAACTAACGTAGTCGCCACGCAAGATTTTAGAACTGATAAATTCCACACGTAACGTGTATCCACAGGACATGTGCCCTGTATTTGAAGAAGTGCCATGATGATCTCTCCATTGGCAAAAGATTCCGGAATAGTCCCCTATTCGGATCTCCGGGAGGGGTCTGCCAAGGGGGAGGTTACCGTGAGAAAAAGATTGAATAATCAACGAAAGGATAACGATCTACGAGTCGGGGCGTGGAATATCAGAAGCTTGAACGTGGTAAGGAAACTAAAGAATCTGAAAAGGGAAATGCAAAGGCTCAATTTAGATATAGTAAGGGTCAGTGAAGTGAAGTGGAAGGAAGACAAGGATTTCTGGTCAGTTGAGTATCGGGTAATATCAACAGCAGCAGAAAATGGTATAACAGGTGTAGGATTCGTTATGAATAGGAAGGTAGGGCAGAGGCTGTGTTACTGTGAACAGTTCAGAGACCGGGTTGTTCTAATCAGAATCGACAGCAGACCAACACCGACAACGATAGTTCAGGTATACATGCCGACGTCGCAAGCTGAAGATGAACAGATAGAGAAAGTGTATGAGGATATTGAAAGGGTAATGCAGTATGTTAAGGGGGACGAAAATCTAATAGTCATGGGCGGCTGGATTGCAGTTGTAGGGGAAGGAGTAGAAGAAAAGGTTACAGGAGATTCTGGGCTTGGGACAAGGAATGAAAGAGGAGAAAGATTAATTGAGTTCTGTAACAAGTTTCAGCTAGTAATAGCGAATACCCTGTTCAAGAATCACAAGAGGAGGAGGTATACTTGGAAAAGGCCGGGAGATACGGGAAGATTTCAATTAGATTACATCATGGTCAGACAGAGATTCCGAAATCAGATACTGGATTGTAAGGCGTACACAGGAGCAGATATAGACTCAGATCACAATATAGTAGTGATGAAGAGTAGGCTGAACTTCAAGACATTAGTCAGGAAGAATCAATATGCAAAGAAGTGGGATACGGAAGTACTAAGGAATGACGAGATACGTTTGAAGTTCTCTAACGCTATAGATACAGCAATAAGGAATAGCGCAGTAGGCAGTACAGTTGAAGAGGAATGGACATTTCTAAAAAGGGCCATCACAGAAGTTGGGAAGGAAAACATAGGTACAAAGAAGGTAGCTGCGAAGAAACCATGGGTAACAGAAGAAATACTTCAGTTGATTGATGAAAGGAGGAAGTACAAATATGTTCCGGGAAAATCAGGAATATAGAAATACAAGTCGCTGAGGAATGAAATAAATAGGAAGTGCAGGGAAGCTAAGACGAAATGGCTGCAGGAAAAATGTGAAGACATCGAAAAAGATATGATTGTCGGAAGGACAGACTCAGCATACAGGAAAGTCAAAACAACCTTCGGTGACATTAAAAGCAACGGTGGTAACATTAAGAGTGCAACGGGAACTCCACTGTTAAATGCAGAGGAGAGAGCAGATAGGTGGAAAGATTGAAAGCCTCTATGAGGGTGAAGATTTGCTTGATGTGATAGAAGAAGAAACAGGAGTCGATTTAGAAGAGATAGGGGATCGAGTATTAGAATCGGAATTTAAAAGAGCTTTGGAGGACTTACGGTCAAATAAGGCAGAAGGGATAGATAACATTCCATCAGAATTTCTAAAATCATTGGGGAAGTGGCAACAAAACGACTATGCACGTTGGTGTGTAGAATATATGAGTCTGGCGATATACCATCTGAGTTTCGGAAAAGCATCATCCACACAATTCCGAAGACGGCAAGAGCTGACAAGTGCGAGAATTATCGCACAATCAGCTTAACAGCTCATGCATCGAAGCTGCTTACAAGAATAATATACAGAAGAATGGAAAAGAAAATTGAGAATGCGCTAGGTGACGATCAGTTTGGCTTTAGGAAAAGAAAAGGGACGAGAAGAGGCAATTCTGACGTTACGGCTAATAGTGGAAGCAAGGCTAAAGAAAAATCAAGACAGTTTCATAGGATTTGTCGACCTGGAAAAAGCGTTCGACAATATAAAATGGTGCAAGCTGTTCGAGATTCTGAAAAAAGTAGGGGTAAGCTACAGGGAGAGACGGGTCATATACAATATGTACAACAACCAAGAGGGAATAATAAGAGTGGACGATCAAGAACGAAGTGCTCGTATTAAGAAGGGTGTAAGACAAGGCTGTAGCCTTTCGCCCCTACTCTTCAATCTGTACATCGAGGAAGCAATGATGGAAATAAAAGAAAGGTTCAGGAGTGGAATTAAAATACAAGGTGAAAGGATATCAATGATACGATTCGCTGATGACATTTCTATCCTGAGTGAAAGTGAAGAAGAATTAAATGATCTGCTGAACGGAATGAACAGTCTAATGAGTACACAGTGTGGTTTGAGAGCAAATCGGAGAAAGACGAAGGGAATGAGAAGTAGTAGAAATGAGAACAGCGAGAAACAACATCAGGATTGATGGTCACGAAGTCAATGAAGTTAAGGAATTCTGCTACCTAAGCAGTAAAATAACCAATGACGGACGGAGCGAGGAGGACATCAAAAGCAGACTCGCTATGGCAAAAAAGGCATTTCTGGCCAACAGAAGTCTACTAATATCAAATACCGGCCTTAATTTGAGGAAGAAATTTCTGGGGATGTACGTCTGGAGTACAGCATTGTATGGTAGTGAAACATGGACTGTGGGAAAACCGGAACAGAAGAGAATCGAAGCATTTGAGATGTGGTGCTATAGACGAATGTTGAAAATTAGGTGGACTGATAAGGTAAGGAATGAGGAGGTTCTACGCAGAATCGGAGAGGAAAGGAATATGTGGAAAACACTGATAAGGAGAAAGGACAGGATGATAGGACATCTGCTAAGACATGAGGGAATGACTTCCATGGTACTAGAGGGAGCTGTAGAGGGCAAAAACTGTAGAGGAAGGCAGAGATTGGAATACGTCAAGCAAATAATTGAGGACGTAGGTTGCAAGTGCTACTCTGAGATGAAGAGGTTAGGACAGGAAAGGAATTCGTGGCGGGCCGCATCAAACCAGTCAGTAGACTGATGACCAAAAAAAAAAAAAAATTCCACAAGCCAGTCCTGCGCGCGTAACTGCGCTCGGGTTCCGCCATTTACACGCAGACACTTGCACGCGGCATTGCTGAACGCCGCCTTGCGTGCGGGTAAGATCTGGGACTGTTAGTATTTTCAAAAATCTCGGATTCCCGATATACCGATATTTAGAGGAACGCATATGGGGCATTGTCATGCAAATTTGATTGCAGTTAACGTCTCACATCTTATTTTCTTAATTTTTCATTGGCTACCTGTCGAAATAAACCTTTTATCACGCTTAAGTAGGAAAACTGCGGCGTGAAGCTAAACGTTGCACTTTCTGTTGGCAGAGAAGAGCGCCGATTACGTCAGCATTTCCCCTCACACGCCTCCATCCGCCACAAAGGCCAATCTTGTGATTTAGTTTTTTTGTGCATCATTTTCAGCAATTGTTTTTGAAGAATGCCGATGTGAAGAAATACTACACTAGTTGCGTTAAAAGTAGATTTTTAACGCGACTGATGTGCTGTTTCTTCACACACAAAAGTGCAGTCAGACTTTTTTTGTACCACCTACATCAAAGAGAAAGACTGAATGTGATGAAAGCTCCAAAACTAATAGCATTCATTCACACAGTGGAAGTAAAATCAATATCTACCAGAATTTCAAAAGAACAAGTTCAAATATTTACCGAAAACAGCGACAAAAATATAATATAAAATTAAAATACCGGCATTCGATACTGCCATTTTGATATCGACATTCCGATATATCGGGGATGTAATATCGCCGGGCAATATCGATATACCGACATCTTATAACCAGCCGTAGTACGAACGTGTTCCTGAACTGCACTAGACGCACTTGTGCGCCTCACTTTCAGGCGCGCGCGTGGATGCGTCCCCCTTATTATTCGCGCGGTTAATGCCGCACGTGTGATGTGACTGAGGGCCCCTCACCATGGCGGCCACAAGTGAGCGCTAATTCTGGCGCCCGTCGCTTGGCCTGCGGTGACGGCCGCCGCGAGCGCTACCGTCGTAAAATGGCCGCCACGCGCGCGCGCACGCGCGATCGCAAACTGGGGACGGGTCCTGTAGTCGGGTAGAAACCGCAAATTGCACGCGCGCCCACTCGTTTCTAGCCGTGCACTGCTGATGAGGTGCCGTTCCACACATCATCAGGGTCGAGGAAACAGTAGTCGCATTACTCGCCGCTACAACCGCTTATTGCGGCCGTACGCAATTTCTGTCCGACAAATTAATGTAGTGCTGTACTCAACTTGTAAGTTAATGCTAATGACATCGACTACTGTCCCTGAGATGTGCAATGAGTGTCTTCACTACAGCTTTGCTGAGCACCACAGCAACGTGCTTATTAATCAGTCCACCGTTATCGGCCATGGCAGTCGTTCGCTTTGCTGCCTCTGGACGGTGAGATCCTGGGGTTGATCCTCGGTTGGGTTCGAGGTTTTCTTCGCCTGGAAACTGGGTGTCTGTGGTATTCTCATCATTTCATCTCATTGACGTCCAAGCTGTCTAATTTGTACCGGACCACCGAAATTTGTGAATTTTTTGAAGATGTCTTGGTGGGGAGGCCGCATCTTGCAGAGGGAGCATCAGGCATGTTAATCGCGGATTTCGGTGAGTCTTACGTATTTGTGGACGGACCCGTCCTAAGTACCTGTTTAGCGGATTTCCATGCGACGACCCCTTATGCCCAAGAAAAGCGATTTTCAAATTGTATGTGTATCTCCCGTACACATGACGTTGGTCAAGTTTCCACCAATCATTATAAAGGAAGAATAGGTTTCGTTTTTTGAAATGACCCATCTGTGGTCTCAATATGTAGCAGTTTGCTTGCTTCGTCTGGAAAATACTAAGTAGAAATTGTAATGTCTTCCTTTATAATGATGGCCTCTCTGTCGGTGGATATTTCGACATTGTGCTTAGTGTGCTGTACAATCTTTGTAGATGTCCCATGACAGGTTTTGGCTCATAATGTATTCTATGTTTTACCTTTACATTGACGATACGATTCTCGTGGCAAAAAAAAGTATGTAATATACGTTGTTTGTATATTATAATAGTGATGTCCTGGTTTGTTTCGATCTTTGAGATCAACGCCATCTGGTGTAAAGTTGAAATAACACCGTCCTAGAGTGCTGCCCTCAGTCTGGCATGCAACGTCTCAAAACAAGATCCTATGCAAGTAGGCCCAACGGCAAACACACAAGATTGTACGTTTTTCTTGTACTGCTCACCTGTGTGAGCTTTCCTAAGCATATTCCAAGTACTTGTACTCAATATTGAGCCGTGTATCGACTCGTGCTACACCTTATGTTTTAATTCCATTGGTTTTCCTTTACTTCCCCTGACATGTTTGTTTGATATGTTGTCTGTCATTAAGTGGCTGCTTGATTGTCTTTTCCCTCTGCTATCCATATCTGCGTTTTGCTTCCGTGAAACTGCCATCGAGGAAGTGAGATCTTTGACCGGTGGTAACTTCGTGTGGTGACGAAGAAGTAGGGGTGCACTCAGAGAGTCTGGTGGATACGCGAGGGCAGGGTGGCTCGCCAGCGCGGACCAAGCGTGGTCAGTGTTACCGAGTCGCCACGTGATGTATGTCGGTTGTGTGTAACGAAGGGGGGGGGGGGGGGGAGTTGACGGAAGAGCTCCCCGCGGGTTGGTTGTATTCAGAATCGCCCCACGAGTAGTTGCTGTTCATTTCACCTTGGTGGGACGTTAACAAGCTTCTTTAAGTCCACTGTTTCAACACTGGAGTTTAAAAAGGAGACACCTGAGAGAGCGGTCACTACCCGTCAACGTTGCAGAGAAGACGTGAACTCCGGTGACAGAGCGTGTTGTCGCGTGACCGTGGCGTGTTGGGTACGCTGGCGACGCGTGCGCGGTCGGATGTGTGGATCCTGGCCATCGGAGGCCGTGTACTGCCTGTTCGAGCATAATTGCAAGTTAAGTTAGTGGAAGGTTTAATCATTAAGTAATAAGTTTGCGTAACCAGTGTCTCTTCTGCCTTGTGGCCTCCGGCGATCTGGTTTCCTGTCCGCGGCACCGGTGTAATTGAAGACAGTGATCTTTCCTCCTCCTCTCGATACTGCCCGATGGGAGGTGTAGTTTTGGCAGTTTAATTGTTTCGCTATTCTGTCGTGTGTTATGAGTAAATTCTTGCTTCTTGTTGGTCGATCATGTGGTCGCTCATTCAGGACTGTGGGGTGTAATGTTTCCTTGCAGGAGGTTAGCTCTAATTCTGTCAGCAAGCCAAGCCATCTTATTGCAAGTTTTCGCTGGCTAAAAGTCGGTGCAGTGACCAGCCTAAGAGTGGCAATTGTGTTTACGGGCGTATTTAAACTGGTCAGTATTCTGCCTAGTCTGAGCATCCCTGAGTGGGTGATTTGTGGCCGCCTTACACGTCCGTCATGTCTGTTGGGTTCTAATGATATTCCAGGACACTTTTGTTTTAAAAACCTTTTAAATTCCTCCATTCCTTTATTGCCATTAATCGTGTGTTTGCTGAGACCTTTGATTCTTTTTAATGGCGGTGTTGGTAGCTTCACTACCTCACCGTACTTTATTAACAAAGTTCCGTATTTACTTTAGTAGCCTGTTTACTAATCTCTTTTAAACTGTTGTATTGCTATAAATTACTTGATTGCCGTTAACGCCGTGTTTTGAAAGGCTGCTATTGCCGTACTGTTAGCTTCTGTGGTTTTTTTTTTTTTTTTTTTTATTAATTTTAAGCTGTTGTATTGCTATAAATGACTTGACTGCCGTTTTACAAGAAGTTTTTAAACTGTTGCATTGCTGTAAATTACTTGATTGCCGTTAGCGGCGTGTTTTTAAAAGGCTGTTTATTGCCGTACTGCTAGTTTCTATAATATATGAATAAAACATTTGTGCGTGAAAATGTCAACTCGACAGTAAACTACTAGAAATTTGGCCCCGTTTCCCAACTTGTGGTGTGGCTTGTAGTAACCGTAACCACTGTGTGTGTCAAATATGTACTTCCCTTCATGATGTTCTATTGCGGTATTTATATTGTTCAAATGGCTCTGAGCACTATGGGACTTAACAGCTGAGGTCATCAGTCCCCTAGAACTTAGAACTACTTAAATCTAACTAACCTAAGGACATCACACACATCCATGCCCGAGGCAGGATTCGAACCTGCGACCGTAGCGGTCGCGCGGTTCCAGACTGTAGCGCCTAGAACCGCTCGGCCACCACGGCCGGCGGTATTTATATATAAGCTTTCCTAATCTGTCTTTTGTGTAAATTTTGCACACAGTTATCTGACGATGTTTACTCAAAACGCGTCGTACATAAAGGTTTAAGCGATAGAGATGTTTCCAGGGAATTACTAAATGCCAAATACCTGGGCGATATCAAAATGATGGATATTGTTGGTTGTACAGGTATTTGGCCTTCTCCGTGCTACACCCTCACGGCAAGAGGAGGTCACTGGCTCCAGTGACAAGTGGCGAGTGCAGAGTGCGGGACACACGGCGGGCCCCCCCGTGCCGCGGGCGGGGGAAGCGACGGCGTGCACGTTAGCGGCAGGGGAGACACGTTCTTAGCAAGCGCTGCTACACCAGAGGTGTCCTCTGCCGCGGAATTCACAGTCGTATGCAAAATGTGGATGTACGAGAAAAAGTGAAAGGAAAAAAAACTGCCGGCCGTGGTGGCCGAGCGGTTCCAGGCGCTTCAGTCCGGAACCGCGTGACTGCTACGGTCGCCGGTTCGAATCCTGCCTCTGGCGTGGATGTCCTTAGGTTGGTTTGGTTTAAGTAGTTCTAAGTTCTAGGGGACTGATGACCTCAGATGTTAAGTGTCATAGTGCTCAGACACATTTGAACCATTTTTGAAAAAGAAAAAAAACAAAGAAAAACTGGAGACTGCAGTGTATGGTCTGGTAAATCACCACCCGCCGCGACGGACTGAAAGAAACTACAACTCATAAGCTAGATACAGCGTGACACGAGTAACTTTTCGGTCTTAAATTACTTTTGGCCTCATAAACTCATTTGCAACCTATTTTCACCTAGACGAATAGCGACCAGGTCTCTTGAAATGAATAGCAATTCCTTCTCGTAGCTTCATTGATAATCGAATTGTGCGTGTCAACTTTTTTTTGAATTTATTGGCTTCCAGAACGTGCCCACACAGCCGTTTCAACGCTGGCGATGGTGGATTACAGTTTGTTGTGGCAATTCAGAGTAGACATCAGTTTAAGAACCTTCAACATCGCAGCGCGTCAGCAACCGGTGGTTGATATATTAAAAAGCTAGAAACCCGCCTCGATTGCGAAAAAAAGCACCTAGTGTTAACCTAAGTTCTGTCGTAGATAACTACACCTTCTTCAGAACAATAAAACCCACAAGTGCCCAAAGATCTTCTTAGGCACTTGCGGGATTTATTGTTCTGAAGAAGGTGTAGTTATCTACGACAAAACCTAGGTTAACACTAGGTGCTTTTTCGCAATCGAGGCGGGTTTCTAGTTTTTTAATAGGCATCAGTTTGTGTAGTACCCTGGTACAAAGTTACATAGGCTTAAAAAAAGCACTGATTCCGACATAAAACAAGTGTTTCAACGACTGTGTATTGAAACGAGTAAACAAGATGAAAATGGGTAATCGTTCTTTTTCTTCTGTAGTGGTCAATCCAAGGATTGGTTTGCAACAGCTACAATGGCAGCTTGTCTCCACTCTGTGCGTCTTTCAGTTTTTCTCTTCATTTCTTTATAGGTGTTACATCCCACTTCTTTCACGATTTGATCCATGAACCTCAGCCGTGGTCTTCCTCTTGGTCTCTTTCCCACGACATATCCGTCTATGATTGTGTTCAGGAGTCCTTTATGTCTTAATAGATGGCCTGGAAATAGCACTCTTCTTTAAACAATGAAACTCCAGAAGCTTCTCTTCTCACCTGCTCTTTCCAGAAACACTTTGCCGATACATTTTATTTTGAGCATGCATCTATAGCACCACATTTCAAAAGAATTTGGCTTCTGGTCTTCCTCTGTCCCGAGAGTCCATGTTTCACACCCATAGCATGCCACACTCCACACATATGATTTCAAAAATCTTTTCCTGATTTCAAGGCTGATGCTCTTAAATGTTAAGATGTTTTTCTTCTTGTTAAAAGCAGCCTTTGCTTGAGCAATTCTACTTCTCACTTCTGCCTTGCTCCTTCAAAAAATGGCTCTGAGCACTATGCGACTCAACTGCTGAGGTCATTAGTCGCCTAGAACTTAGAACTAATGAAACCTAACTAACCTAAGGACAGCACACAACACCCAGCCATCACGAGGCAGAGAAAATCCCTGACCCCGCCGGGAATCGAACCCGGGAACCCGGGCGTTTTTTTTTTATTTTATTTTATTTTTTTTTATTTTTTTTTTTTTTCTTTCAATGTGCGCTGATATGAAACTTCCTGGCAGATTAAAACTGTGTGCCCGACCGAGACTCGAACTCGGGATCTTTGCCTTTCGCGGGCAAGTGCTCTACCATCTTTTTTTTTCTTTTTTTTCTTTTTTTTTCTTTTTTTTTTAGTTTTTTTTGTTTTTTTTGTTTTTTTTATTAGTTTAGGCGTAGCGTCCTCATACTACGGCGCAGTTACCTCGCATCGGACGGAAGGACGGACAGATAATTGTCTGAAAACAAAAAATTAAACTTTTCACTTTTTTTTTTTTTTTTTTTTTTTTTTTTTTTTTTTTTAATTTCCTCTTCCACTTCAGGCGTTGGCCCCTATCACCCATACTACCCACAAAAACCTATCTAGCCTAAAAACAAAAACAAAGCTAGTGCCACCGCCACTTTCATCCTGAAGCTAACTAGGACGGCCGTTCGCCGCCACTTCAGGTTCCGCCAACCTCTGAACTTTGTATAAAAAAAAATAGAATAAAATAAGAAAGGAAAGGGTATAATACTTTATTAAATTTTATTTGTTGTCCATTTTGTTCTTATTGTGTTCTTGTGTATTTATGTGGATTTGAAAGCAGGTCTCCTGCCCACTTCCTTTTTTTTTTTTTTTTTTTTTTTTTTTTTCAATGTGCGAACAGTCACAGTTAACCAAGCCTGGAAAACTAAAACAGAATGAAGACGCCATCGAAGATATGAGACATAAATGGCATGAAAAGAAAGCTACCACGTCGTAGTGAGGCTTCCCAGCGACTGCGCCCACTGATAAGATTGTTCAATATATGGTCGTTTGCAGTTCGTTCTGACCTCATCTGCCACTGCCTGGAACATTCCAGCTACACGGCGGGCTGTGAAAGGCACTCCATAAGTAGTTTGCGAAGCACTGTCGATATCTGGTATGCCCGGAAATAGCATGATGTCTTTCTTGCAAATAGAGCCAGAAGTCAAGGAAATCCTTGTGTCCGTCACGACAGAGGTAATGGACGGCATGTCCACGTATCCAGGTGACAGAGTTGGTTCGAGTCTTGGGGTAAAATGTCTCATCCGGAAACAATAACGTGCGTGCAGATATATGCTCCGGCCTAACTCGCAAGAGATAAGCCAGCATCTGCCGCACTAGGTGCCAAACCGGTTCCGCCTCTCCACAGCTGAGGCGGTGCTCGTCAGAATCTACTGTATTACAACCCACACAATTGGGAGATTCTGTCATGTGGATATTGTAGAGACGTTCTTGCGTCACGAGCTTCCCATTCACGACGACGTACCATTGAGAAACAACATCGGAATCAAGCATGGCATCGTGTACAGTCTTCCACACCACGCGCCACCGTACGTCAGGATATTTTAGTTCGACCACATTTAGGGGGCGGCGTTGCAGCATGTCATGATATAGGCGTCGAGTTGTGGCCATTTGAGGTGTCGTGAGCGCGACACTGCAATAACTTTGTTCTAAATAGAAACGTCCTATATAAAAGAGGGGCGCTGGGATGTCCTGTAGTGGCACCGGCGCTCTTAGTGAAGCAGGACGTAGCGCCGTCAGAAGCAGACTCGTGAGGCTCGTAGGACAACGGCGCAGCAGACTTAAATGTGAGCTAACATAGAGGGCAATGGCCCTATCATGGACGTTAACTAGGCCGAGACCACCTTTTTCCTTGGGGAGGGTAAGAGATACGTATCTGATCTTCAGTAACATACCAGTGGTGACGAAGTATCCCAGCGCTGCCATAATGCTACGAGCCAAGGGCTTCGGAATGGGTAGCGTTTGGGCGACATGCGGTATGCGGGACGCAAGGTATACATTGGCATAATACGCCCGCTGAACGATGTTGAGGGATCGCAAGCGCTGATTTGCAATTCCGGCCCTAATTTGGTTAAGAAGGCGTCGATAATTGAGCGTCGTCGCGCGTCGCATGTCGTTCATGAAATCTAAGCCCAAGCAGCGTACAGTATCACTGAAGCGTAAGGGGGCAATGTGTTCCTGCGGTAGCCCAATCCCGATGCTCAAGGCGATGGACTTGTCAACGTTGATTTGGCTACCAGAAGCTGTACCGTAGGTTGCAATCCAGTCCAAAGCCGCGGCCATATCGTCAGCTCCTCGTATGACGATCATCAAATCATCCGCATATGCGGTGCAGCGATAGATGGAGCCGCCGAACTGTATCCCAGTGAGCCTGTCTCGGAGACCACACAACAAGGGTTCTAAGGCCAATGCAAATAACAATGTTGATAATGGACATCCCTGTCGTACTGATCGGCGGATCGGCATGGGTGCCGTCAGTCTTCCATTGACAAGAACTCGAGAAGTTGCACCATGTAGTAGGCGTGTCAACACTGTGATAAAGGGGTCGGGGTATTCCATGCGCCGTAGAACGGCCGTGAGGAAAGTGTGGCCCACACGGTCAAAAGCCTGGCTAAAGTCGATAGACGCGAGGGCTGCCGGCAAACGTCTCACCCGTGCAAGGGAGATGAGATCTCGGTAACGACATAACGCAGTTCTGATGTTGTTGGGTCCCCCCAAGGACGTCTGATCGCCGGACAAGACGTGCAATAGTGTGCCGCGAATACGTCCTGATAGCAGCCTCGAAAAGATCTTGAAGTCGCTGTTCAATAACGTTAAGGGACGATAGTCGCGGACATGATTCCGTCCCTTCGGCTTATGGATGGGGACAATCAGACCTTCCAAGAATGGTGCAGGCAATGTTATATCCGGGGACATCAGTTCCTGGCAAATTTCAATCAAACACGGTAGCAACAGTTGTGTAAAGGCTCGATAGAACTCTAATGGTAACCCATCGATTCCTGGTGATTTATGGGGAGCACCTTTACCAATGGCGTCGAGCACTTCCTCTTCTGTCACTTCTCCCAGTAAATTCGGTACCATGTCTGGTGGAACTGTACCGTGGACATGTGCTGAAACGGTGTCTACCGTTGCCATATCAGGGAGCACTGCTGAATAAAGTTGAGCGTAATGCCCATAGAAGGCTTCTGCTATATCTGCTTGTTCTACCACATGTCGACCGTCGTCGGTTATCATGTCGGTTACCAGTGCACTGCGGCGCCTCCTGCGTTCTATGAGCACGTGGTGCATAGATGGCCTTTCTGATTGTATCATGTCTGGAGCACGCGACCGTATAACAGCGCCTTGTAAATGATGGCGTGCTAAGGAGACGAGCTGCGCTTTCGCGCGATTGACTATGATCTGCCTGTCAGGTGAGGGCTCCATAGCAAGACATTCCCGTAGGACGGTGTAATAAAAGTTTTCCGTGCTCCTCCTCCATGCCGCTGCTTCCCGGCCGTAAGCCATGAAGGTGCGTCTAAGAGCAGGCTTCGCACATTCAATCCACCAACTGAGGGTCGATCGGTACCGACCACGACGCCGTAAGGACGCGGTCCACGACTCTTCGACAGCACCTTTACATGCCGGCTCGTCCAGATGGGCGACGTTCAGTTTCCAGGGGGGCCTACTGCGCCACACACGTGCAGGTTGGAGGGCAATGGTGCAAATATAGGCTGTGTGGTCGGTGAATGCAGTGGGCCAGAGCTCTGCTCCTCTCGTCGCCGTCGAAAGGGTGCTTGTGACGTAAATCCTGTCCAACCGACTTGATGAATGGCTTGTATAATGGGTGTAACCAGGAGCTGGGCCATGGATGTGGCGCCACGTGTCAATCAGGTGGAGGTCACGCACTAGCATTTCCAATTCCGCACACGGGACGTGATGTGGCTGCTGATCAGATGGAGATAATGTACAGTTAAAATCTCCTCCGATCACCATATCGTCTATGTGGCCCATAAATAGACGCGTAATGTCTTCCGAAAAAAAGCGGGCCCGATCTCTCCGTCTCCCTGATCCTGAAGGGGCATATACATTGATGAGTCGTACACTGTTGACAGTTACTGCCATGGCTCTTGCACTCGGTAAGTACAGTACGTCCGTAGCCGCCAAACCGTCCCTTAACAGAACAGCCACACCACAATCGGTAGAAGAGGCGTGGGAGATGTGGGCGGTATATCCGTAGAAGTCAGGGAAACTAGCGACACATACTTCCTGTAAGAGGGCCACGTCGATGTCCGCCGCATCAAGCATGCGTTGTAGCATTGTCAGTTTGTGTGGTGCCCTTATCGCGTTGATATTGATTGTGGCAAGGCGAAAGGTGTGCTGCCTAGCCTCTTCACCTAGGGTAGACGCCATGGCAATAAAAGCTAACCGCAAGAGATGCCGGACCCACCAAACCCGTTACAAATTATGAGTCGTTCACGCTAGTAGTGGCATCCCCAATGCCGCCCCCTCCCCTGTCACCCGTGCCCTCTTCAGGAAGTTCCTCAACATCGTCCGACCACAGTGGGTGCAACACGATGCTGTGTGGCTGATCAGCACCTAAATCTCTCTCACGTACGTCGTCTTTGGTAGAGGTAGACGGATCGCCATCCATCGACGCGACCTGCCGCGTTTGTGGTGCAAGAAGTAACTGGGCACTCGTAGTATGGGCAAGTGAACCGTCTACACCACTTAGATCCTCAGCAGGCGCAGCATCCATGCCGTCTGATGAGATGTCACCTTCTTGACCGGCCGTGTGTAGGAGGCAATCGTCAGAAGGGGTCCGCCGACGTCGCTTGCGTCGTCGGGGCGAACGTTGCTTACGAACGTGGACATCCGTATCCGAATGTGGGAGGCAATCCAGTGTCGTATCACCTTCCGCTAGGAAAGCCGCGGTCGGGACAATGTTCGCGTCCACGTCCATCGCGTTCTGAATGTTATGTTGCGTCTGGAGTCCGTGGGACTGTTGCTGCTGTTGTTGCTGTGGAGGGGGCGACATATGGGTTGGCACCGAGGGTCCTTCCTCTTCCTCCCGTGGTACTTCTGGCGTCGATGGATGTGTCTGATCGCCCGTTTCGTTCTCAACTATGGTGCGCATCGTCGTCTGAGCGTACGTGAGGGGCAGGATTGTCGTCCCCGTCGGGGAAACGGAGTCTCCCACTGGTATCTGCGTAATTCTACGTTGTAAGCAGCTCGATCGAACATGGCCTTCCTGCCCACATCCGGAACAGGTACACGGTTGACCGTCGTACATGATGATTGCACGACAGCCACCGATGTGCAAATAGGACGGCACATGTTTCTTGAGCTCAAGTTTAATTTGGCGCACACCATTGTAGACCTTATACGTCGAGAAAGTTTGCCACTTTTCTGCAACGTGGCTGATAACATTGCCATATGGTCGGAAGGCGTCCTTGACAACTTCCTCTGGGACCTCGAAGGGGAGCTCAAAAACTCTTACAGTCCTTAGGCCCATGCCAGCATGATCCACCGTCACTGCACCGATATGCCCGTCAGAATGTTTGAATCGGAGAGAGTTCGAGTATTTAGAAACCACTGTCGTGCAGACCTCTGCACTGGTCATTTTAACATAAACCACGCTCGCCGTTATAGAAAAATGTATTCCGACGACAGTCGCCGGATCTAAATGTAGATCGTCGCGTATGAACTGTTCTATTTCATAGGCTCGAGGACGCGCGTGATCTGGTTGGAAAGTAATTTTGATCGTATCGTGGCGCCATGTGTGTGCCATAATCGGACTGAACTTGGAACAAATACAACTCGCGCCGCGAGAAGGTAAACACAAGCAAGCGCTCACGGTCGCGCACGGCGAGGCGCAGCGGACGTCCTCGCCCCACCGCAGCCGAAAGCAGACTGCGTTGGAAGCGAGAACGCTACCGCACGACCACGAGATGCGGGCCCTTGCTCCTTCCATCCCTGGTAATATTACTGCCCAGATAAGTAAATTTATCAACTTGTTCAAGCAGTTCATTGCCTACATGAGCTTGGATTTTCACTTGATCTGTTTTGTAGGATGCCAGTACTTTTGTTTTTGCTTTATTAATTCTCACATTATATCCTTCCCCCATAACTTTATCCATTCTATTCAGGGTAATATGCCATAAAATTCCTATTGCTAACACAATAAAAAAATAAATTTACGATTTACGAAACCATTTATTTGTGATCTGGTTTTCATTTTTAACTCTTGGTTCTCATTATGTTCCGGAGATACCTACAATGTAGCCGAAATCGATCTGCCATAAATAGATCACAAATGTACGACCGATCCCGCCATTCCTCGTACCTTGTATCGCCGTTGGTTCACATTTCGAATATTCACAATGAAATTCAATTTAGTGACTGCGTATGTAAATTAACAATAAAAAGTTCTTTTGTAAGTCCGGTAAAAATTGTTTCAAATGCTGCGGACAGAGAATCGAAGGTATAGAAGTAGCATCTAGACAGAACACGACAACAGCGTACAAGAACAAGTATCAACTTGATTTTTTAACTGGAACTGTGTTGGTATCTGCCGCCAGAATATTAGATCGCTGTAACTCTTTTGTAGTTTTAAAGGGAATCAGGGAGTAAAAATGCACTGAACACAGGAATTATTGTGCTGTTGTGGCAGTTGAATGGCCCGCCAGGATGAAGTTTGCGCCAGTCTGCAAATAAGAAATCTAGCGCCGCCGCGGCAATAGATACGCGATGTTTACACTACACACGAAGGAAACCTGTGTCATCAGGGGAAGAGGTACGTGCTCAGTTGCCCTTCGGAGGAACTAGCCGAAGTGCAGTGGAACCACAGTCTGCGCATATCAGATCTGTTGTGGTTAATGTTGAAATATGTTTACAGTGTTTAGCTTGTAAAAAATAAAGTGATCTTGCGGCATTGATGGGCCGAGAGACTCCAGTTGGGGGAGTTGAGCCGCCAGGTGCGGGTCGTGCTGCGGGTGGCGCCACGCTGGGCGGGACAACACGACACCCAGTCCACAGGCGGAAAAAAAATCTCCAGCCCGGCCGGGAATCGAACCTGGGCCCGCTGCATGGTCGGCAAGCACGTTACCACTTCATTTTATTTTTTATTTTTATTTTAATAGAAGGAACGGTCTCGGGGGCGAAGTGGGCAGGGGTCACGATGTCTCCATCGCGGAACAGGAACATATGGAAGGGGTAAAAGGCCATAGAAGAATATTCATTTATTTAGTGACAAAAAAATAGATCCGCCTTTTCCAGATTTGTCTCTGAATGAATGCAAAATAAACAAAAAGCTACACTTCTGTAATACGCACATGCGTTGTCGGTACTCCATGGACACCGCCGCCTCATTTTCATGGAATGTGTTTTTGTATTGTCGTGAAGGTATCGTTACCTGTTCATCTCCTTGTGTGTATGAATCAAAGATATCTCCTGCGATGAATAATCCAGCTACAGGTCGGATCGTGGAAGACGCTCCGCAAGAAGTTCGAAAAGTATTGACTATACTTAGGGTTCTTCACAGTAGCACAATGACGGGACCAGCCCGTAATGGTAAGTCCTAGGTATTTAGTTGATTTTACGACCTTTATATTTGACTGACTTATCGTCTAACCGAAGTTTAACGGATTCCTTTTCGCAGCTCACGTGGACCATCACACACATTTCATTATTTAGGGGAATTACCAATTTTCACACCATACAGACATTTCTTTAAAATAATTTTTCAATCTGTTTTGATCTTGTGAGGACTTGACTAGATGATAAACGACAGCATCAACGATAAACAATCTAAGACGGCTGCTCTGATTGTCTCCTAAATATAGATAAGTAAGAGCAGGGGGCCTATGACACTACCCTGGTGAACTCCAGAAATCACTTCCGTTTTACTCTATGACTTTCCGTGGATTATACAGACGGTGACCTCTCAGACAGGAAATTACGGATCCAGTCACATAGCAGAGACGATATTCCATTAAAAGAAGACGAATTCAGCCCCAAGAGAACAAGCCAAGGAAGACTGCTACCAACGAAAGGCGAGACTTGCCACTTGCAGCTGCTGCAATAAATCCAAATAGCAGTTGTCATAAAACACAAATAGAAGTTGGTATAAGCGAAAGTAGCATTCTGCGTTTTGTTAACAGACATAAATATCACTCACCGCACATTACAGAACATCAGTGGCAGTAATTCTGAACATCGTTCTGAAAGCTTTTAGCTAGACGGTAATTTTGTTGACATAGTTTTCTTTACTGTCAGGGTCGTATTCACAAGTCACAGGAATGCAAATGCGAGAACGGAAAACTCACATCAGGTTCGTCGAATGTTCACCAACTACAGTGGATTGTGAGTGTGTGGTATGACGTAATCGGGCAATAAGTAACTGGCTCGTATTTCATCGATGGTAGCTGACTTTTTTAAATACTCTTGTTCTCAGAAATTGTGGCTTTAAGAACACGTTAAATGATGTGATACACGGCTAATAAGTCTTCAGTAATAAGAGATACATTCATAAGCTTATTTTGAAACCGCACAGCGGTTAGCACACATTCGGAAGGACGATGGATCAAACACGCGTCCGGCCATTCTGTTGTAGTTTTCCGTGGTTTCCCTAAATTGCTTAAGGCAAATGCCGGGATGGTTCCTTAGAAAGGGCACGGCCGTTTTCCTTCTCCATCGTTCCATAATTCGAGGTTGTGCTCCGTCTCTAATGACCTTGTTGTCGACGGGACACTAACACGCGGATCTCCTCCTTCCGCCCCTATTTTGAAACAAGGGGGTGGGAACACGTGCGGTCGCTTGAACTGACGGCGTCGGACCTGTTCCTCCGGCGCCATACAAAGCACGCGCAGCTCCACGAGAGGATATGGGAGAGTCAACTGCTGCTGCGCTACGCAATGCGGTTTCTCCCCGTGTGTCGGCAGCAGTGCGTACACCAGTGTTGCAGCTTATAAGAAACCATTGTGATGCAGGTAGATCTGTTTAAAAATCACAAAAAGAAGTATTATTGCAGAAAATAATATCTTCATTGCTTTTTTGTTCACTACCTTTGATTTCATGTTTTTCATACACTGTTTTTTTCAAGTACGATTATTACCAATGAGCAAATGACACACCATACACACACGGACGGAGGAAGTAAACTGATTTCCGTTTAAAATTTTGTCCTAGAAATGGAACCATTTTTTCATTACGAAATATCCCTTTTCTAGCATCCGAAGTTCTCATGCGTATCCGACTGTTTGTTGAACACTGTTGGAGGTAAAAGAAAGTTAATTGTCTCACCTAAATGCCTGGTCAATATCTTCCCGGCGATATAAAACGTTCGAAAATTTGAAAAGTCCAGCGCACTCGTCTAGTGGCGTAAGCCGCGCGACGGCGGCCGCCACAACAGCCGCGAATGCCACGCTGCGCTCCATACTTCTTTTTTCTTTTCTTTTTTTTCCAGCGCGATTTCTTGTTCGAACTATTAAAGAGTTGCTCCACGAACTACGCCTCATCGGGGTTTGCTATTCTGACGGCAAAGAACAGTATGGCTCCATCCAAAGGAGCGAACTTGATGTCCTTATTTAGGTTATGACCGCAGTTTCGAGAACGCACTACAGTTTTGCCCTGATCACTGAACGACAACGTGAAAACAGATCACATACGTCTTCAACATGCAGAAAGTAATCTGAGGCGAAATGTTGTGTGGCTTGTACCCAGAGGCTTGCAGCCGCTACGTCCCACTTGAATAACTCCTCATTACAGTCACGAGGAGTTGCTTCCAGCAGGAGAAAACCGGGAACTGAACCCGGATCCTCCGCAAAACAGACAGACGCGCTGAGCACTATATGTGTGTATTTCCGTGGTGTGTAGGTTATTCAGCCTTAGGTCGACTATTTTCCTTCACTGACTTGTTATCTCTACCGCCGTGTCATTCCAGAGGCAATAAATTCTTAAGAATTTAAAACTACTTATTTAATAATTGACATTGTCAAATACAGCCATGCGACGTCATATTTTATCATGTCAGAATCGCCTAATTGGTACAAACATTTACATTACTGATATTTTCTTTTAGTGTTCAACCCTGAGGTTGGTTTGCAGCAGAGCGCGATTCCTCTCATTTCCACGTATGTGTTACATCCAACGTCATTCATGATCTGTTGCATGTATGATATCCTTGGTCGCCCCCGCCGATTCCTTCCCTTAATAGCTCCTTCTGCTATTGTTCCAATGATGTTGTTGTGTCGCAATATGTGCCCTACAAGTTTGTCTCTTCTTGTTTGGATGTGCCTCCACAGAGATCTGGTTTCCTGTACTCTTCTAAGCACCTCTTCATTTGTTACTTTGTCTCTCCAACTGATCTTCATCATCCTTCTATAGCACCACATCTCCAGGGCCTCTAGGGGTCTTCCCTCTTCCAATTGTCCAAGTTTCACATCCATATAGCGCCACACTCCAAACGAAACGTTTCATGATACGTTTCGTTATTTTCAGACTGATGTTGTTGCTGGTGAGTAAGTTCCTTCTCCGATTAAATGCAATTTTGGCCTTTTGTATTCTGCTCGCAATTTCTTTCCGGCTTCTACCATCCCTTGTGATTTTGCTTCCCAGGTAAGTAAATTCCCCTATCACTTCCAGCTCCTCTCTTCCAATTTTCAATCTCAGAGGTTCATATTCTGCTGTACTGCATACCATCACTTTAGTCTTTCTCTTGTTTATTCTCATTCCATACTAATCGCGTGGAATTTTTTCCATTGTTCTGAGGGCTTCCTCTAGATGTTCTTTTGTCTCCCTGACTATAGCAATATCATCTGCATGACGTAGCATGTCTATCTTCTGCCCATTAATTTTGATCCCCACCTCAGTAATTTCTCGAACTTTGTCTATAGCTTCCTGGATATAACCATTGAATATAAGAGGAGAGAGAGCACATCCTTGTCTTACCCCTTTTGTAATATATGGTTCATGTTCCTGATGACAGTTCCTAATCACTGCCACCTCAAGCTTTTAGAAACCGAGTATCAGACGGATGTCTTTGTACTTTATTCCACTTTTCCTCAGCACTCTGAACATCTCTTGCCAGATAACGTTATGAAATGCCTTTTCCATGTCTACAAAGGCAATATAAGTTGGTTTCTTTTTCTGTAATTGGTTTTCGATAACGAGTCTCAGTGCCAGAATCGCCTCTCTTGTTCCCAATCCCCTTCTGAAACCAAACTGATCTTCACTCAGTTTATCCTCCACCTTCTCTTCAATTCTCTTCAGAACTATTTTTGTGAGGATTTTTGATGCATGTGATATTAGGTTTAGAGTTCGATACTGTTCACACTTTGTAGCTGCTGCCTTCTTTGCTATAGGAACAATGATACATTTTTGGAAGTCTGTCGGTATCTCTCCTGTGTTACAGATGGACCTAATAAGTTTAAGCAGCATGATATCGGTAATGGGAATATGTGTAACAATTAGATGATCTTGACATAATAATTTTAGAGACTGGATTAAGACTTGTTGGGCGTCTGTTAATTTGAGTGGACGTATTTCCAAGACCAAGAAATAGGTGAGTGCTCTTTGTGTTTTTAAATTTTTTTTATTTTAATTCGTAGACTCAAATCCATATTCCTTAACCGGCCGACGAGGATGAAATACCTTCGCATTCCGTCGTCAATCAGAAGACAATAGTTTGTATAAGGCGAGCTACAGCCATAAACAACGAAGACGGTATGCGGAAGTTGTTACAGTGGATGATCGAATTAACCCTGAGCGGTAACATGATTGATTTTAACACACAACAAGTTTAACCGGAAAGATAAGGCACTCTTTGAAAGTGACTCAAAGGAACATCGTGTTTCAGCGTATTCCTCCAAATATTAAAGACAAACAACGCGCGTCGTGTTTCACGTCTGCACGTTCTCTCCAGTACGATCTCCCATCCACTCACTAGTGTCTCTAGTTCGCACACGCTCTTCTTGCTATTGACATTTTTCCATCAACGTTGTGCTTCTCAATATATCTATTATTCTCTATCTCAGGATAGTTGAGAAAAAATTCCTTAAGCGAATGAATGCACTGTTAGGCTCTGATTAAGATTCCCAGCTGCTTAAAGAGATACCTGTGTGAACCTCTTTCGTAATTCTAATTTCTTTTGTGCAGTGAATACTTTTTGCCTAAGTTTAGAACACCACAGAATATTAGCCCATCAGACATCAGTAAATGAAAATTTCCAAACTATGCTGACTGAATTACTTCTATGTCCCCAAACTGGCAATTATTCTCCGACAAAAGTTGCCGAGCCTAAACTTTGCAGCAAGTCTGCGTACGATTTTTCCAGTTTACTTTTTCATCTGAACATGCACATCTACGAACTTTCATCTTCTTCTACATACATATTCCGTTGTTTATGGCTGTAGCCATCGTTTAGTCATTTCCTCTCCTGTTCCCCTCGAAAGTAGCGCGAGGGAAAAACCGACTGTCTACATGACGATGTACGCGTCCTAATTTCTCTTATGTTCGTGGTCCTCACGAGAAATGTGCGTTGGTGGGAACAGAAACGTTCTGCAATCAGCAGTAATCGCCAGCTCTCTAAATTTTCTCGACAGTGTATTGCGAGAAGAGCGCTACCTTCTCTTCGGGAATTCACATTAGAGTTCACAAAGAACAGTCGCGTGTTGATGCGACATTGCAGTAACAAATACGGCATCCCGCCCTCTGAGCTGCCTCGATGTCTTCTCTTAACTCGACCCGCTGGAACTCCCAAACACTCGAGTAATATTCAAGAATGGGTAGCACTAGTGTTCTGTTCGCGGTCTTCTTTACAGATGAACCACACTTCCCTAAAATTCTACCAACAAACTGAAGGCGACCATTCCCCTTCCCTACTACCGTCCTTAAATCATAAACCCTTTCATATCACTTTCAACGCCTAGGCCTACAAATTTGATTGATGTGATTGTGTCAACCATCAGACCGCTAATGCTGTATCCGAACATTATGGGTTTGATTTTCCGACTCATCTGCGTTAAAAAATACATATATGCATATAGACGTTGACTGTGGATGTTGTATATCAAACACAGTCCCTTTGGAGTGCTCAGAGATGTCACTAAACCCCCCAAAGATGTAAACAACCATGCATGAGCATCTGCTATTAGACGTAGGGGGTCCGATAGCCGCTCAGTTCCAGTCATTCCACCATGAAGGCTCATGTTGTCTGTAGTTCAACCATACCTAGACGGTCAACACCGCGGTTCGATCGCGTCCGCATTGTTACTTTGTGCCAGAAAGGGCTCTCAACAACGGAAGTATCCAGGCGTCTCGGAGTGAACTAAAGCGATGTTGTTCGGCCTGGAGGAGATACAGAGAGACAGGAACTGTCGATGACATGCCTCACTCAGGTCGCCCAAGGGCTACTGGGTGACCGCTACCTACGGATTATGGCTCGGAGGAACCCTGACAGCAAACGCCACCATGTTGAATATGCTTTTGGTGCAGCCACAGGACGTCGTGTTACGACTCAAACTGTGCACAATAGGCTGCATAATGAACAAAAAAAGGTTCAAATGGCTCTGAGCACTATGGGACTTAACATCTGAGGTCATCAGTCCCCTAGGACTTAGAACTACTTAAACCTAACTAACCTAAGGACATCACACACATCCATGCCCGAGGCAGGATTCGAACTTGCGACGCGGTTCCGGACTGCAGCGCCTAGAACCGCGTGGCCACCGCGGTCGGCTGCATAATGAGCAACTTCACTCCCGACATCCATGGCGAGGTCCATCTATGTAACCACGAAACCATGCAGAGCGGTACAGATGGGCCCAACAACATGCCGAATGGACCGTTCAGGATTAGCATCACGTTCTCTTCAGCGATGAGTGTCGCATATGGCTTCAACCAGACAATCGTTGGAGACGTGTTTGGAGGCAACCCGGTCACGCTGAACGCCTTAGACACACTGTCCAGCGAGTGCAGCAAGGTGAGGGTTCCCTGTAGTTTTGGCTCTGAGCACTATGGGACTTAACATCTATGGTCATCAGTCCCCTAGAACTTAGAACTACTTAAACCTAACTAACCTAAGGACAGCACACAACACCCAGCCATCACGAGGTAGAGAAAATCCCTGACCCCGCCGGGAATCGAACCCGGGAACCCGGGCGTGGGAAGCGAGAACGCTACCGCACGACCACGAGATGCGGGCCTGTAGTTTTGAGGTGGCATTATGTGGGGCCAACGTATGTCGCTTGGGGCCTTGGAAGGCGCCGTAACGGCTGTGCGACACGTGAATGGCATTCTCCGACAGATAGTACAATCATATCGGCAGCGTACTGGGGAGGCATTCGTCTTCATGGACGACAATTCGCGCCACCATCGTGCACATCTTGTGAAGGCCTTCCTTCAGGACAACGATATCGCACGACTAGAGTGGCCAGCATGTTCTCCAGAGTCGAACCCTATCGAACATGCCTGGGACAGATTGAAAAGGGCTGTTCATGGATCTACGCCGAATTGCCGTTGAGGAGTGGGACAATCTGGACCAACAGTGCCTAGATGAATTCTTGAATAGCATCCCACAACGAATAGAGACATGCACCAATGCAAGAGCACGTGCTACTGCCACCTCATGCTTATAGAAACTGAGTATCACACGGATGTATTTGTACTTTATTCCGCTTTTCCTCAGCACTCTGAACATCTCTTGCCAAATAACGTTATCAAATGCCTTTCTCATGTCTACAAAGGCAATATAAGTTTGTTTATTTTTCTGTAATTGCTTTTCGATAACGAGTCTCAGTGCCAGAATCGCCTCTTTGTTCCCAATCCCCGTCTAAAACCGAACTGATCCTCACTCAGCACATCCTCCACCTTCTCTTCCATTCTCTTCAGAGCTATTTTTATGAGAATTTTTTATGCATGTGATATTAGGCTTAGAGTTCGGTACTGTTCGCATTTTGTGGCTGCTGCCTTCTTTGGTATAGGAACAATGATACATTTCTGAAAGTCTGTCGGTATCTCTCCTGTGTTATAAATGGACCTAATAAGTTTAGGCATCATCATTTTCATGCTGTCACCAGCATTCTTTATTATTTCTGCAGGGGTGTCATCAGTAGCCGTTGCTTTGTCGTCCCGTAGTTCTTTTAGAGCTCTGTCAAATTCTTCGTGCAGAATATCTCCCATGTCATCTTCGTCTACTTGCTCTTCTCTTCCTATTACTTCATCTGAAAGAGGTGTTCCGGCATACAACTAATCTATGTATTCTTTCCATCTCTTCACCATGTCTTCACCAATCAGAATTTTCCCCTCTTCAGTTTCTATTGTGCCAGAGAGTGTTGTTTTACGTTTGTTAAAAAATTGATTTGCTGGTCTGTAGGCTAAATCAGCTCTTCCATTTTGCATATTTTCTTCCTCTTCCCTGCACATTTCTTCAAGAAAATTTTCTTTTGCTTTCCTAGATGCTCTATTAACTAAATTCCTTTGTGTTCTATATTCAGCCTCACCTTGTTCATTTTTGTATAATCTCCTGTTGTCTATGTGCTCAATAATATCTGTTGTAATTCGTTTCCTCTTGTTTTCGGCTTCAGTTCTTCCAACTATCTTTTCCGCTGCTTTGTATATACCTGATTTAATTTGATCGCAGTCTTCATTTACTCCACCATGTTGAAAATTCTTAGCTAGGTTGTCTGTTTCATGAGCATAGCGCTTTGCCAGTCCCTCAGTGTTCAGTTTTTCTAGTTCCCATTTAAGTTTTACTGGCTTCTTCTTGAAACGTTTGAATCTCAGTGAAGTTTTCATGAGGACCAGGTTATGATCACTGCCTCTGTCTGCAGGTGGACAGCTCCTGCAGTCTTTTGTCTGGTTCCTGAAACGTTCTTTCACTAGAGTGTAATCAATCTGTTGTCTCCTCAGGTCTCCAGGGGCCTTCCATGTGAATCTTCTTCGTTTGTGATGTTGGATAAGTGTGTTTGCAACAACTAATTGGTGCATCGAGCAGAACTCGATTAGTCGGTGCCCTCTTTCTTCTTCCCAGTCCATAATTGCCAACAATTCCTTCCTCCGGTTCTTCACCCACAATCACATTCCAGTCCCCCATGGCAATCAGGTTTTCATCTCCCTTGACGTTTCTCATCGCATTACTTATTTCTTCGTTTATTTCGTCAATGACTACATCTTCTTCTTTGGATGTTGGCATCTATATTTGTATTATCACAGTGTTTTTGGTTTAGTTTCAAGTCTGACTAGTATTATTCGAGAGCTATATTGTACATATCCCTTGACCCGTGAGCCATAGCTTTTCCTCAAAATTATTCCAACTCCTCCCATTCCTGGTCTATCTTGGTCAGTTCCGGAGTGAATGACTCTGTATTCTCCAGACCAGAAATCACCTGGTTGGGGCCATCTCATCTCCGATATGCTTAGGATATCGATTTCCACTCGTTCCATTTCAAGTTTTACATTTTCTAGCTTGCTACACTGAAGCAGTGTTCTCACGTTGCAAGTGGCAACGTTAAAATTGGGATTTTTTTCCTTCACGTTGTCTGTATCTTTTGAAGTCCCCACCCGGAGATCCGATGGGGGACTACTTTATCTCCGGAAAATTTTACAGAAGATACTGACACGATTTACTGCTGATGCTTGGGATAACCGTAGTTCTTTAATGTGGTGGTTTCCCGTTGCCTTCCACATCCTATGGTGTTGACCATCAGCTGGTTCTTCCGCCTTTGGAAATGATTTCTCATTTCCAGGGCAAGAGGGTGCCCTGTCCAGCAAATGCTGGGGTGATGATTTATCCCTGTTTTCCCTCGGTCCCTGTCTGCGTTAGCCATCACATTAAATGACATTGCCCACTCTCTTCCGCGTGGAGGTGTAGATCAGGAGTTTCCCTTCATTGGGCCTAGGACCTTAACGACATTTCCTAGTCCCCTCCAGTACTTAAGAGGCTTAGTAATGCCAAATTTTAACCTGTCATGGAAACAGCCTGAATTCGTGCTGCATCACATAAGAGACTAAGAACACTACACACAATAGGGCAAACATTTTGTAGTGTCTTATTTTACATGTTATACACTCTGTATTACTGTATAGAGTGATTATAATCATCCTTGTTTCAGACGGGGATACTTCTTATTTTACAATAAAAGAAAACCATAAGGCAGATTAATGATAAAACAAATAAAGATTTTAAAGAAAACTTACAAAATGTTGACTGGTTTTGTGTTTATAATGAGCATAATCCTAGTTCTAAAATCAGCATATTTCTTAACGTATGTGTATCAATTCTTAAATGTTGTCTTCGTAAAAATATAACTAAATACAGTACTGGGAAGTTATTAAAAAGTCCTATGATTACCATGGATATCAGAATATCGGACTTCCAAAGTATCCAGAAGAAGAAATCACAGTTTCTTGGAACGGCTGATCACTGGGAGAATGTGTGACGCTTCTGAAGAGCAAACCATTCTCTCTGCTAATAGATTTTCTAGCTTGTCCTTACCCCTGCTTTTCAAGTGTAGGCGATGAAAAGTGTATCCGCACCTTCCTACATCTCGTGGCACCACACGAGTGTGAGATTGAGTGAGCGAGGATTCATGAGCCACATGTTCATGTGGCAGCACTCGCGCACATTGTGTAAAACTGACGGAAACCTAGCAAGCGATGTCGACTAGACGGGGGTGTATACAGACACTGACGTCTTCTGGTTCTCTTCTATTGTGGACCGGTACTAGAATAGAAGCTTTAGTCTATACAAATCTAGTACAGTTGCTAATGAAAACACTTCAGAGAACATAGTGTCCTCAGAGAAAACATAGTGTCCTCAAACAGCACTAACAATTTGACACGTAGTTTAAGCAATGGAAAATAGAGGATGTAATGTAACAATAATTGTGAAAGGAAAGTTGCTACTCACCATACAGCGGAGATACTGAGTCGCAGATAGGCACACACTGCACTGAGGCTGTGTGGCCTCAGGTGCCTAAAACTGCAGTCGTGGGTGTGAGGGTTGCGTTTGCGTGGAGTGTGTGTCTGTCACCTATTTTTGACGAAGGCCTTACTGGCCGAAAGCTTTATTTGCGACAGTCTTTTGTTGCGCCTTTATGTAACTCAGCATCTCCGCTATATGGTGAGTTGCAACTTCCCTTTTCACAATATTGTGACACGTAGTTCATTCATTCATCCCGTTCTGTAGATCCCATCGACAACGAGAAACTTATGGCGTGTGGAATGAGTCAAGGTACACGTTAACGAAAGAAAAGTTAATCGGATAAACTTTATCAGTATTACGTATCAGCAGTAAACTAGTGCTGAATTGCTTCACTTTGGAAAAGCCAGAAGGAGTGTGCAAACATAATGACATACAGTTATTAAAGGAATGTGGTACCCAGAAGGAAGAATTCAAGTGGAAAACATTCTCGAAGAAAAAATGAAAATAACAGGAACTGGCGAGCCAGCAAAATTATGCTACTACTGTCGGTGGTCACAACTGTCACAGCACTGTTACCTCCAGCAAGCACAGTTTTCGCAGTTTTGACTGAGATAAACTGACCCTCCTGTGTTCATCTTCGCCATGTCATGCATTTCGCAAGTTTATTTACCTGTAAAAGCCAGCTTCCAATTTGTGTGTGTGTGTGTGTGTGTGTGTGTGTGTGTGTGTGTTTGTGTGTTTGTGAGTACGCGATGCTGTATTTGCGTGCCGTTCGAAAATTCTAGACTGTAATACCGTATTTCATTGTTCACGTGGTTTTTTCATCGTCTTCCACTAATTGTGTCAATATTCGTTAATATCGTGATATATTGCGATATTCCGAACATTCGCTAGTGTCGCGACAGTTCATGCTGTTACCGTCAACTGCAGGCCTTGTCTTAAACTATGTTCTTTTATAAATTTGTGCCAACAAGTTTGCTTTGAGAATTTTCGGACGTATACAAAGACATATTTTTGAAAATTTTCGAAAGTTACGAGTGTCGTGGGTAATATATTTCGTAGCAACTCATCGTTTGTGATTTGCTGTTGCTGACAAAGGATATGGTTCAAATGGCTCTGAGCACTATGAGACTTAACTTCTAAGGTCATCAGTCGCCTAGAACTTAGAACTACTTAAACCTAACCAACCTAAGGACATCACACAGATCCATTCCCGAGGCAGGATTCGAACCTGCGACCGTAGCGGTCGCTCGGCTCCAGACTGTAGCGCCCAGAACCGCACGGCCACTCCGGTCGGCGATAAAGGATAAATCATCCCTAATTTCAGTACATATCAATGTGAATAAACATACTCCCACGCGATTTTTCGGCAGTTCCCGCTGTGTGCATAAGCGATTTTGTAGTAAATCGGTGTTTGAGATTTAGTTATTGTAGCACATTTTATAACTAACATATCGTGTTACATCTAGTTTTCCGTTTAAAGAGAAGAGTATATTTTCTTCATTTATCATGACGTAAGACTATTTTCGTATTTTTTAGCGATTATAACCTCTAAAAGTTAGGAAACCAGTAATTTTTACCCCAGGTTATTCTGTTGCCTTAATATAAATCCAGTTTTGTGTACTAATTTCTTCAGTTCTTAAAAGGAATTGTAAAATAATGTACCAGCCACAATGCAGACCCACTGTGGATGTTATTGTCAAATACGGAATGAGTTTGTTGGCGTTCGTAAGCAGCTGGAAATCAAGCTGACTGCTGTCAAACGATTGGGTGCTGCTGCGAATCGATCTGTTGAGAGAGCTTCCAAGAGTTGCTCACCAGAGAACCTTTTCTGGGGCCTATCGCTACTCTGTCAGTTGACTTGGAGTTGCGTATCAGTGTAGATGTAGACGTCCAGTAAAGGGTAGAGGGGGACCAGGTTCGAGGTGCTGTCTTCCACTGATACTGAAACTGAGCCAATGACGACAACTTCGCCTGCTTTGTCCCGTGTCAAGAAGAGGCACACGCACATCAGGGCAGAATGTTTTCCACTTGAATTCTTCCTTCTGGGTACCACATTCCTTTAATAACTGTATGTCATTATGTTCGCACACTCCTTCTGAACAGCAGTTCAGACGTACGACCAATACCGTCATCGCTTAGGGAAATGGCAGCAGGGGACAGGTGGGAACGTCGGGTACGCTCAGTATGCAACATTCAACATGTCAAAGAGCTTATTTCGGCAGCCACTGAGGGAAAAGGCTGCAACCACTTGCAGATTGCGGCGCACATTGGAACAAACGATGCCTGTTGTGTGGCTTCCGAGGTCTTACGTGGAGCATTCCAGCGACTAGTAGAGAAGGTTGAGAGGACCAGCCTTGCACACATTCAACGAAGCTCACAATTTTCAGCATTGTCCCCCAGAAGTAATCGTGGCCTCCTGGTTCTGAGTCGAGTGGAAGGACTGAACCAGAGACTTCGAACGTCTGTGACAAGCTAGGCTGCGACTTACTGGACTTGCCCCATAGGGTGGACAACTTTAGGGCTCTCCTAAGTGAGTCAGGCGTGTGCTAGACATCAGCAATTACTTTCCAGGTAGCTAACTGTGTGCGGGGTGCACACTAGGATTTCTTAGGTTAGGTGACTCTCCGTCAGTTCAGATAACGATGGCTGCAGGGGACGTATTACTGTGAGATCCAAAAAAGGCTCCCACTGGCAAGTGTATTATAATACTAGCAGGTAACTGCCGAAGCATTCGCAACAAAGGGCCAGGATTTGAAGCGTTCCTGAACAACAGCGAAGTTCGCATAATACTAGTCCAGATATTTGGTTAAAACATGAAGTTGATAATACCGAGAGTTTTGGGGAAAATTTAAGTGTGCATTGAAAGGACAGGCTAATAGGGAGTGGAGGAAGTGTATTTGTCACATTAGGCAAGAAACTCAAATCCACTGATATATAAATTGAAGCTGCATGGAAGATTCTTTGCACAAGGATGAGTATCAGCGATGGGCGTAAAATTGTAATTGGGTCCTTCTATCTCATCTTAGAGAACACCTCAGTTTTCTTATACGTAAGTTCCCCAATTATAATGTAATTATCGGCGGAGACTTTATTCAGCCAAAAGTCAATTGGAAAAATTACTGTTTTGTTAGTGGGGGCATGACAAGGCATCCTGCGAACCATTACTAAAAGTCTTCTCTAAAAACTATCTGGAACCGATGGTTCGGAACCGTACTTATCATAGAAATATGTTGGACTTAGCGGCAACAAACAGACCTGACGTCTGTGAGGATGTCCACGTAGAAAATCGTAACAGTGACCATGATACGATTGTGGCAACAATAGTTAGCAAAGTACAGAGGGCAACTAAAACAATGGGAAACATATATATGTTCAACAAACTAGATAAAAAAAGCGCAAGTGTTATATCTCAGTGATGAACTTGAAACTTGTAGCAAAGGACAGGAGAGTGTAGAGGAGCTATGGATCAAACTTAAAAGAATAATTGACTGTGCGCTAGACAGATATGCACGCAGTAGAACAGGTCGTTACGGGAGCAACTCCCCAAGGTGTACAGTCGTTGTAAGGAAATCTCTAAAGAAACAGGGGCTACTGCATAATAGATGTAAAACAAAACATATGACTACAGCTAGAGAGGTGCTGAATGAAAGGCGTTTGGCTGCCATTGTGACGGCTTCAGTGACTGCCT
This sequence comes from Schistocerca americana, assembly GCF_021461395.2. Lineage (NCBI taxonomy): Eukaryota > Metazoa > Arthropoda > Insecta > Orthoptera > Acrididae > Schistocerca > Schistocerca americana. The sequence continues at coordinate 24,924,892 of NC_060122.1, read as the reverse complement.
TAGCACAATATTGTCAAGTGATCTTTCACAAAACGCAGTAAAATTCTGGTCGTATGCAAAGGCTGTTAGTGCACCAACGTTAGCGTCCGGGCATTTGTGGGTGAGACAGGAACTGAAATTGAGGGTAGCACAGAAAAACGAGAGAACTGCCCCAATTAAAGCAGCATAGTACCACAGAAATTACGAGCAAAGTAAGTGTTTGTCAGTAGCGTTGAGAAACAGCTGACATCATTGAAATCGGACAAGATCCAGTGGCAGATGGGATCCCTATCAGATTCTATACTGAATTTGCCGATGAGTTGGCCCCCCTGTTAACTAGAATACACCGCAAGCACCTAGAACAAAAAACCGTGCCCAGTAGTTAGTAGTTGGAAGAAAGCACAAGTGATTCACTAAACTACCGCCCAATATCCTCGACACTGTCTTGTTATAGAATCTCACAACATATTTTGAACTCAAACATAATCAGATATCTCCAACAGAATGTCCTGCTTCATCCCATGCAACATGGATTCCCAAAACATGATGTGAAACCCTGCTCGGACTTTTCTCACATTGCATACAGAAAGCTTCGGATGTAGGCCGTCAAGCAGATGCAGTATTTCTTGGTTTCCAAAAAGCATTTGACTCGGTATCACACCTACACTTATTATCAAAAGTACTATCGTATGGAGTATCAAGCGAAATTTATGACTGGATTGAGGGTTTTTTTGATAGGTGGGACTCAGCAAGTTACCCTGGATGGAGATAGTGTGTTGGTACTTTTGTTATTCATGCTGTGTATTAATGAGCATGCGGACAATATTAGTAATAACACCGAAGTTTTAGCAGATGATGCAGTTATCTACATGAAGTAGTATCTGAAACAAGCTGCATAAATTTCAGTCAGATACTGATAAGATTTCAAAATGATGCAAAGATTAGCAGTTTATGTTAAATGTTCAGAAATGTAAAACTGCGCACTTCACAAAACGAACAAAATGTGCTATCCCATGACTATAATATCAGTGAGTAATAGTCGGAAGCGACCAACTCATACAAATAGGGATATGAAATGCAATGACCTCATAGGGTCAGTCGTGGGCAAAGCAGGTGGTAGACTTCGGTTTGTATGTAGAATACTGGGAAAGTGCAATCAGACTATAAACGAGATTGCTTACAAATTACTCTTCTACCCAGTTCTACAACATTTGTCAAGTGTGTGGGACCCGTACCAAATAGGACTAACAGGGGATATTGCACGTATACACAGAAGGTGGTCACAGGTTTATCTGACTCACGGGAGAAAGTCATAGAGAAGAAACTGAACTGGCGGACTCTTGAATGTACACGTAAGTCCTGCTTTATCCACGAACCGGCCTAGCAACATACTACAGCCCCTCCACGTACCGCTCTCGTAGGCATTGTGGGGACGGGACGAGGTTAGACTGATTACAGCATGCACGGAGGCATTTAATCGATCACTCTTCTCGTGCTGCCGTCCGCGGTGGTCGAGCGGTTCTAGGCGCTTCAGTCTGGAACAGCGCAGCTGCTACGGTCGCAGGTTCGAATCCTGCCTCGGGCATGGATGTGTGTGATGTCCTTATGTTAGTTAGGTTTAAGTAGTTCTAAGCTCTAGCGGACTGATGACCTCAGATGTTAAGTCCCATAGTGCTCATTTGAACCATTTTTCTCGTGCTCCGTAAGTGAACGGAACGGGAAAAACGCTAATGAATGGTACTGTGGGACGTACCCTCTGCCATACACTTCACAGTAGCTTCCAGAGTATAGCTGTATATGTATAGTATGTAGACTGAAATCCAAGAAATTTGTATTGGATCTAGCAGGAGGACTGGCTAACACATGAAGTTTTGGGGCATATCGGCGAAAGAAAGAAATATAAAACAAAATATTGCACAAAATACACGAAGTAAATGCAAAGAAGCTCGAGAGACGAGGATTTCGGGCAAATGCGAAGAAACTGATATCTTTCAAGAGAAACACTACTTTTTCAGCCCGTATGAAAACGCAAAAGAGCATCGCAGTCCTCAGAGGAAACGCCTTCTGGATCTACGTACATACCCTGCGACACTCCGTGAAGTGCATTGCAGGGGGCACCGCATGCCAGGGTTTCTTCCCGTTTCACTGGCGTGTGGGGCGCGAGAAGAATGGCTGCCGAAACGCCTGTGTACGTGTTTCATTAAGGGCAGATTGTCCTGGCAGTCTGCTGCGCAGCGATACACAGGTGTCTGAAAAATATCTCGAGATTCTTCACATAATGCTGGTTCTTGGAATGACACCAACCTCAGCAGAAGATGATTTGAAAATGATGAAAAATACATTGTAATTTCCTTCAGAGATAACAGAGATCTTGTTTCCTCATCGAAGGAGATCACATATGAAACAAGCCTTGAAATAACGAAGAATGATTTTGGACATGCTGTGAAACTTGGAAGGAATGGTAAAGGGACAGATGCAGATGCAGTTTTATACTGCATTCATCAGCCTCAACGTCTTAACTTCAGATTAAATGAAGCTTTTACCTCAGAAGTGATACTAAGTGACTGCTGGAAATAAGCGTTTGTAGCTCTCCCACAGACATTTAACTCATGTCAGTACGATCTTCCATGGTAAAACTTTTCTTGCGGGTCATTCACACCCAAGTACAAAAGAAACGTGAATTTTTTATGAATCACAGTGAATTCCACCCGAGAAACGATGTCGGCACACGCCAGGCTCTTTCCTCGCTATACGTGTTGGCACAGCTGCGCACGGCTGTGAACGCAGGCTTCTACGTTTGTTTCTTAGATCACAAAAAGCCGACAGAAATTCTTCCACATATTGGTGCTGACCACAATGAATTGCGTCAGCAACTATCCTGTACTGGAATCAGACAGCACACGTAAGAACTGATTAAGGAACCTTAGGAACGGTTTCGTTCAAAAAGAGTTCCGTAAAAAAAAAAAAAAAAAAAAAAAATGCGTGTACCTCTACCTTTCTTCAGCATTCCTTTTTAGGCAGTTTTCATGGGAGCGTTCACATAAGGAGTGAGCACGTGGCAGCCCGCGCTGTCACACCCGTGCCTGCCGGACCGCCTGGTTCCGTGCAGCGAGGCCTTCAGCCTTGTCTCGTAACCATTACGAGAACAAACTCAAGGTATTCTCTGAAACGTAAATCACAACATATGTCACAATAAGTGGTAACATATTTGAACAAACACCCTTCGACGAATATGTTCTGGACCAACAATGCGACTCAATGCGAGATATAAACCCCATGATCGAACAGTTCATCATCATGCCAAAATTCTTCATAAGGTCAGATACAATTTTGCAAGTGAAAGCCGAAATTATTCGATGCTATATATTTTCTGCTCTCGTTTGTGTGTATGGAAATTAGTCGTTGGACCCAAGCCCTAAAACACGTATTGCCATGTTTAAAATTTATTTGCATCGTTGTATCTTGTGTCTGTCCGCCCGGCTAACTGTGCGGGCTAACGCACTGCTTCCCGAGCGGAAACGCGTGCCGGTCCCCGGCGCGCATCCGCCCGACGGAATAGTATCGAAGTCTGGTGTGCCGGCCAGCCTGTGGATGATTTTTAAGGCGGTTTTCCATTGACCTCAGCCAATGCGGGCTGCTTCCCCTTATTCCGCCTCAGTTACAATATGCTGGCGATCGCTGCGCAGACACTGTCTCCACGCCGGCCGCGGTGGTCTAGCGGTTCTAGGCGCTCAGTCCGGAACCGCGCTACTGCTACGGTCGCAGGTTCGAATCCTGCCTCGGGCATGGATGTGTGTGATGTCCTTAGGTTAGTTAGGTTTAAGTAATTCTAAGTACTAGGTGGCTGATGACCTCAGATGTTAAGTCCCATAGTGCTCAGAGCCATTTGAACCATTTGCACCACTGGCTCCACGTACGCGTACACCATAATTACTCTACCACGCAAACATCGGGGTTACACTCGTCTGGAATCAGACGTTCCCCGGGAGGGGGAGGGGGGTGTCCACTGGGGCCGAACCTTACAATAACCCCGGGTTCGGTGTGGGGAGGCGGTGGTGTGAGTGGACTGCTGTAGGCAGTTGTGGGGTTGTGTACCACTGAGGGCTACGGCGGGGACGAAGCCTCTCCGTCGTTTCTAGGCCTCCAGTTCCATACATACATACATACATACATACATACGTCTTGTGTCTACATTGTACTATAAAAATCAGATTTCCATCGAACGTAAAAGCGAAAAGTGGCACCATATATTACAAAAAAAGAAAAACGCAATTTTTAGCATATATAATTCGTATATGGAAGGGCGAGAGATACAAATTATTACGATTTATCAATTATATTTTGCTTTTTCGTATAATGGAAAACACATTACAACTAAACGAAAGGTCAGTTGTAGACGGAGGAACTCTTAGGTGAAAGACGTTCAAAGATGGCGGCGCAGAAGAACGTATCCATGCTCCAGTTTCAGAGCTAAGCCAGGCTACTTGGGTCACCAACCTTCGCTCCGAGGGGGCGGCTTAAAAAGGAAGACACTGCTTAATGCATATGTCGGCTAAATTTAACCAAGTGAATTGGTAAGAAAGTGGGTAATCTGAGAAAAAAAAAAGAAATGATGGCTACGGCCTACTCAGTTATACGGGAATGATAGACAGTAGGGTTCTAGTTGCGGTTTTTATTTGGCATTGGTTATTGCTGTTTATTTGGCATTCAATGAAAAGCATCTCTAAATACTGAATGACGTCCACAGCACGTTACTGTCTATCATGTAGCTTCACAATGAACGCTGTTGCAGTACTTTCCAATCACTGGATCTAGATAATTTGTAGGAAGATACGCTAACAAGTCATGGTTTTACTTTTCATTTGAAGTGCATAGGATTGGCAATTTCTAGTTTTATGTCACATGCAAACATGCTCCAATACCAGATTTCATGACTGCACTCTGAGCCCTGTGTTGCGAATATTTATACTGCATTTCAGTTGTGATTCATATTGTCAGAAAAAAGTGAGTATGAGAATTCCAAGATGCTTAAAAAGGCTGCTACAAGACGTTCTGTTATCCACTCTACACAATATGGTTACGGCTCGCTTCTGATGAACAAACACTTTATTTCGGTTCGCCGTCTCAGAAGATAACTCCATAAAACAACGAGGAAAGAAAATATATCACGTATTTCGGGCAACACAGTGCGAGGCACAGTGCGTCTAACAAAATAACGTGCTGCACTGAGCCTCTTCATTAGTTTAATCTACACGTTGGCTCCATTTAACTTTTTATGAAGCAAACCCTTAAGGGATTTCACAAATCTTGTTTCGTTTATGGTACACTCATTAATGTCTACTACTCGCACGAACTGGTCAGTTTTGCTTATTTGAAAATAACATTGAGTCTGGTTTAGACTGAGGCTTAAACTGTTTGCTGTGATCAGCATTTTCGGCTATCGTCTGAGATGTATCAGTTAAGACAGAGTTTGGGCCCTTTGTTAGGGTACTTGAGTCATCGGAAAACATTGCCGTTTTTTTAACCGCCTTTTGAAACCGCAACGAAAATGGAGAAGAAATATTAAATTTGCATATGGTACACGCAATATCAGAGTGATCGAATCCAGTAACTTCTATTTACTGTGCTCCATGGAGAATGGCTGTTAATTCTATTTTCAAAGCGCGTAAACTTATCGCGAAACTTAGAACAGTAGGAAATATGAGATACAGGCTGTAAGATGGATATCTAGTAACTTGTGATCGACCAGCAACAGGTATCAGACGATATTTGTGTGTGTGGATATCACTGTTAAAGTAATGTCAGGGTCTTCCTTTTATGGCTTGAACATAGATGAAAAGGAAACTGAAATTCATCACATGCTGTATCGCGTGTGTCTTACTGCGACGACAATAAAAAACGAAATAACGAAGGTTAAATACCACATGCTTCGTTCTGATGGATTTCATTTGATAACGAAATGCTGAAAGCAATTAAATATTATTCCATACGGCGCTTTACACGCTATTTACAATGGTTTCGTGAAAGCCAGAAACAAGGAAGGTACTGAACTTCACTCACCGCTCGCCAGATATCGACTGGTGTAGCACTTACCTGTAACAAGAAAGAAATAATTAGCGAAGCCGATCTCTATATGGACTAATCAAAAATAATTTGTCACAAAATGAAAGACGACAAAATTCTTACACTATAGTCTTATATGCAGTAGCTTGTGCCCGTAAGAGAAACCCAACTACCTGATGCATATGCTGGAACAACATCGACGGCGGACGAGACTCTAAACAAGACGAAAAAGATATAACTGTCACTAATAGACGTGAAAACAATGTTGGTTTGTTTAACGGAGCAAAATAGTGGTTCTCAAAGGCACTGATTAACATGTTGAACAGAAATAATTCAAAAATACTCGGTTTTCTTCTAGAGAAAATATCGTGTGCAATATACCTGAACAGGCTGTGTTGCATGACAGCTTTACTGGAACTGCGCCTGCGTCAGTCAGCAGAACACCGTCAGAGGGGGAGAGACAGTATCTGCCCGATGGCCTTGTGTTATCAAGTCACAGCGCATGTTCAGTATGAGGGCACACTCATTCAGACGTTGACGATGTGGAAGACGCCACGCACTGACTCTGAAATCGCAGCTGCAACATGCTACTGCTCTGGCTCGACAGTTCAGGCACTCCAGTCTGTTATGGGATCTGAGGTGGGAGGGCTGCCATAAGAGAAGCACCAGCCAGCTGGCTCACATACATACCAACCAAATCAGATCGTCATTCTCAGATTGTGCTCAGCAGTATCCACGTGTGCAATATTTCCAGCGAAGTAGTGAAGGCCGGCTAACGACTAGGAGAAGGCCGGCCGCTGTGGCCGAATGGTTGTAGGCGCTTCAGTTTGGAACCGCGCGACCGCTACGGTCGCAGGTTCGAATCCTGCCTCGGGCATGGATGTGTCTGTGATGTCCTTAGGTTGGTTAGGTTTAAGTAGTTCTAAGTTCTAGGGGACTGATGACCTCACATGTTAAGTTCCATAGTGCTCAGAGCCATTTGAACCAGTTTTGACTACGAGAAGTAGGCCGGTTGGTGTTGGAGTTGAAGCAGCCAGTTGCCGTCGCCAGAGATTACTGTCAATAGCTGCAGGCCTTTGCCTGAGTTGAAGTCTGCAAACGGTCATCCAGACGCCATTGCACCGGCGATGTCTCCTGGTGACGGCCACGTACCTGGTGCGCTGTGGACCTGAGCGTAGGCTGGCCAGGTACCCAGCCACTCTGTCTCTGTCTGCAGGCACCTGTGGGCCGACAACGCCCAGAGCAAGGGCGTGGCATCCTATTCAGCCATGCCGTAAGCCAATGGTTAACTCCGCCTCACCCATTATGTTGCGTGCTGCTGCTGCAGGGCAGTTGCTTGTCGCCCACGGTCTCGCAGCAACGTTCTTCAATGCACCAGTGCTGGGATCAGCACGCACTTGCTTCCTAGTAGACGACCACAACGCTGGCGAGCTTCAGCTACAGTGGTTGACCGTGTCACAGAGGACAACGACCTCCTCTCCACACACAGTTCTGTCACTGTAACTAAAGGACTATCATAACCAGGGACATTTTACTGACAGTTCGCCATTCAATTTCAGCTCGCCACCACCACCACTACCACCACCATCACTATTGAATCCACATCTTTGTGGGGGAACGACACTCATCCTGAGATACCAGCAGCGGAATGCACCTGCCACCATAAGGATCGAGTGTGGACCGCTACACACAGTTTCCAAACATTTATACAGGTGTAATAGACATCGACTTTGAAAAATCAGTGCGGGACTCTATATGGTGTGCAGCACGAATGCAGTCAAAGTTGTATTTCTTGTTTGTTTGCTCCATACCTTGCGCGCTTATCTCAAACAAAGTGTTCATTTGTACATAACTTGGTGAGGGGGAATGGAGGAGGTGTGCCCTCACACAGTGACTGCATAAAACGTTTGGAGATGTTAATATACCCATCCCTAACCTTTGCTCTTGGAATACTTCACAGTAGCATTTTTCATAATAGACTCAGTGTTTTTATATATATTTTTTATAACGAATTAAGCTAAAATAGAGACATTTTTAACGCATCTTTATTGTGCCTCTGATGCCGCGCGCCGCGGAATTTGAATCCCCGCCAGACGTCATGGACGTCGAAGACCCATAGAGGTCACTGTACCATCGCGCCGTAAGCTGTGGCGGCGCGCGCCTCCTGGCCCGCATTTAGAGTGAGGGCGCCACAGTTGAACACGTGGTCCCAGTGGCCAATAGCGGCGTCCCCGATAGCGTACTCGAGCGCCTGCCTCGCGCTCTGCCAGCAGTCTAACATTGCGTGCGTCTCCGGACATATTGTCTCAGACAGCGTACTGACTTTCGTTTTTCTATTCCGGTGGACGAGGTTGCGTTGTTTGGTTCGTGACTCTGTTGTTTGTTCTTGTTTTGTGTCGTAAGGCCCTTCGTTGGTCGTGACTGTCCTCTCCAGTTGTGTTGTTGGAGGGCCGGTCCGCGGGTCCCGCCGCGATTCCGTCACTACAACCCCGCGACCGTTCCGGTCGCCGTTACAACAGTGCCTCTAGCATGAAACAACACACTTTCATCGTTCTGTTCAGGAACACAAAGATCCTCAGACACAGTAGTTCAGAGACGCAAGCAGTACTGCAACGAGTCACCTGCTCGGTGCAGTCTGTGAGGTAAAACGCGATGTGGCGTAGTGATATTTCACATATCGCGCCCTCTTACCGCCCTTGTGCATAATACTGTGAAATTTGAGTTTGCGACATCTGCCGTGATTCCATGTCAACGTCAACGAGGGTAGTGGGGATGGCTTTATGCGTCTGAAGTTGTCACGGCTACGCTGACTGAAAGGTAGTAAGGGTGATGTGGACCATGTTGTCAGAGACTGAGTGTGAAACGATCAACGGCTTCCGTAATACAGTGCAGTACTGCGCGTGAAGGACAACACGGCGTTTTGATGAGGTGCAGGTGCCAACACGGCTGCTCGCTGGCGCGGTACGACGTGAGCCGCGTTCGCTAGCTGCTGGCTGAGAGAGCCCGCGACAGGCCGGACAGTCCGAGGCCGGGAGCGCCGCCACCGTCACCGCCCACAGCGTCTCGCAGTAAACAATCGCTCATTAGTCGCGGCTCGCACAAACTGTCACGTAGCGTGTTACTGTCGAGTTGTTCCGGCGTAACCACAAGCGCCGGCACGAAGACGGAGAAAGCAAGAGTAGAGAAGGCGGCGAGAGGACGTCAGCCAATACTAAGCTGACCAGGACCGCACCACGACAGCCGAGGAGAATATAAGAGCCGCTGCTGCCAGCCTCGGCCGGACTGTACCAGAACGGGACTCGCGGACCGAGACAGTATTAGCACAGCACTACCGGAGACCACTATGGTAGCAGTGACGTGTGATCCATATCGACTGCTTGCATGAACATCGTAGGTAGCAAAGGACTCTGACTTACTTGCATGTCGCCCATCCCCTCTGACACCGTTGTAAACTAAAAGTTATGTATTGTCAATGTTCCTTATGGCAATAAAAACTATTAACGTGATTTGCTCGAATTGTTATATAGCATTCCGAGAATGCGGCATTCTTTAGGCGCCCTATAAGCGACGGGTGGGCTGGTCCCCACACAATTAAAGCGAATGTCGTTGTCAACAAACAAATAAAGGGCTGCGAGAGTGTTGACAATCGTACACTACTGGCCATTAAAATTGCTACACCAAGAAGAAATGCAGATGATAAACGGATATTCATTGGACAAATAATTATACTAGAACTGACATGTGATTATATTTTCACGCAATTTGGGTGCATAGATCCTCAGAAATCAGTACCCAGAACAACCACCTCTGGCCTTAATAACGGTCTTGATACGCCTGGGCATTGAGTCAAACAGAGCTTGGATGGCGTGTACAGGTACAGCTGCCCATGCAGCCTCAACACGATACCACAGTTCATGAAGAGTAGTGACTGGCGTATTGTGACGAGCCAGTTGCTCGGCCACCGGGTAACCGCAGCCGTGGTCTCCGAGCTGATAGTCCATGCTGCTGCAAACGTCGTCGAACTGTTCGTGCAGATGGTTGTTGTCTTGCAAACGTCCCCATCTGTTGACTCAGGGATCGAGACGTGGCTGCATGATCCGTTACAGCCATCCGTATAAGATGCCTGTCATCTCGACTGCTAGTAATACGGAGCCGTTGTGATCCAACACGGCGTTCCGTATTACCGTCATGAACCCACCGATTCCATATTCTGCTAACAGTAATTGGGTCTCGACCAACGCGAGCAGCAATGTCACCATACGATAAACTGCAATCACGACAGGCTAAAATCCGACCTTTATCAAAGGCACACACCAGGCTCTTTCCTCGCATTTCTCCTCCTTACACGAGGCAACACAACAACGTTTCACCAGGCAACGCCGGTCTACTGCTGCTTGTGTACGAGAAATCGATTGGAAACTTTCATCATGTCAGCACGTTGTAGGTGTCGCCACCGGCGCCAATCTTGTGTGAATGCTCTGTAAAGCTAATCATTTCCATATCACAGCATCTTCTTCCTGTCGGTTAAATTTCGCGTGTGTAGCACGTCATCTTCGTGGTGTAGCAATTTTAATGGTCAATAGTGTAGTTATTAAAGGGGACGTGAATATGATGATCGAGAATTATTCCCTATTACAAAGAGTGGTTAGGCACTGTCTGATTAATGTGATGCGTGACTTTAGTGATTGTAAATTGTTTTGATAGTGTGCTGCGACAGGACTTGCAGAAGTGACTAAAGCTGCCATCCGTAAAATTTACTGCTGGAGTCACACTGGTACGATCTTCAATTAGGAATACTAACGTCTGTTAACGAGTAAACAGGTGCGTGCCCTGTTGCTGTCAACAAGTGCGACGAGGCGAGCGCGTAGGAGACTCGGGCCGCGGAGCGACGGGTCTGCACGTCTCCAGACACAGCTCTAGCGTGTGCGGCTAGACGCTGGGATAGGTGAGGCGGGTGGTTTTGGAAGCAGGATCGGTGTTCGTGATGGGGAGGAAAGAGGCGGTCGCCGGGTGCCGCAGCGAGTGAGTCCCCCCTGCAGGCGGTCGCTGCAGCCCGGCGCTCGCGTCGCGCGCAGCGAGCAGCGGCAGCGGCCGGCGCGGCGGCGGCGGCGGCGGGCCTGCAGCCGGGAGCTCCACACGGTCGTGTGGGGTCCTCAGACCGGCGTCAGGAGCAGGAAGAGCTAACTCAAACATTCCGCTCCGAAACCTCTATTCGCTTACAAACCCGGAACAAACGGAACTGGGCAGAGCAGGCCCGGCCTGCTGCAGCAGGAAGCCTGCGGCACTGTAGCTCTGCAGGTCGCCACACCGCCGCTCGCCTACCCCGTCTGTTGTCTCCACGCTGACACCTCTGAAGTACGACGGTGGTTAACAAAGTAGAGCAACTACACCTCTGCGACGAAAGGCTTATTCGGCAAATCAAAGGCACATACAAAGATACCAGGCGGCTAAATGAACAGGTGTACGGCTCGGTAAGAGCAGTCTGTCACTATATTGACTGAGATACAATCGTACAACGAAACTTGCACAGTTTAGTTGGACAAATTGTATCACGTAATAGAAATATCCAAAGGAATTACTAATGATATGTTAATGCAAAGTCATTTTCGCCTGTATATGATGACATGTAATATGGCACTACATGCGGTCGATATACGACGTATAACAAGCTAACAGGTCACCTGAACAACGGCCGCTCGTGCTATGTGGTCGGTGGTTCAGTGAACACCTGGAAAAATTTATATATTATCAAATAATACTTCTTCGTATCTTAATCGTATTAGATCGTTTTATCTACATTTTCAAAGTATTTTTATCTTATGAAAAATTTTTAAGTCATCAGGAGAGCAAGCATACGTTGCCCAGTCACTGCCAAGGTTCAATTTTTCTTCTGAACTTCTGTGACTGAGTTTCTGGCTGTTCCTTAAGCAAAGAGGGCCTAGGGAAAATGCCACAAGTAATATGCGAATTTGTGCTTGTGGGAACGCCAGCTCAAATTCTAGTTAGAGCCCGACGGAAACGCCCAAATTGACCCGAACTGAAAGCCAGCAGCACACGACTTCATTGTAATCGAGTGTTTGAAGTGATTTCCTTACAAGCGCTTAACAGTGTATTCAGTTATTTATCGACTTTAGTGTTAATGTCCATATTCATCTACTCCTGGAGTTTCCTTTCAAATAAAAACTGGTGTTCAGTATCACATAGAAGCAAATTTGTGAGCTTGAAACATAGAAGAGTGAAATTAAGAAATTTGGCAGTCCGATACTTCATCTCGAACTAAAACGAGTACAAACAAGCAGAGGTACGGGATTCTGCAGGTCTTTTAATGTAAATATATATAAAAGAAGTAGTTGGATTTGCAGCTTCTTGTTTACAAATATCTACTTCGTTTTACGTGGTTGTTTCTAATGGTAAATATGCAAGCTGTACATGACTGGCGTATCACATCTAAGTCATCTAACACAGAAGGTTAAGAAGCAAAAGGAATCTATTGCGCATAAGTCTGCTCAAGTACATTTATTAGTCCTTAGAAAAGAGAGATTAGCCACCACAATCACAAAAAAATGGTTCTAATGGCTCTAAGCTCTATGGGACTTAACATGTGAGGTCATCAGTCCCCTAGACTTAGAACTACTTAAACCTAACTAATCTAAGGACATCACACACATCCATGCCCGAGGCAGAATTCGAAACTGCGACCGTAGGAGCAGCGCGGTACCGAACTGAAGCACCTAGAACCACTCGGCCACAGTGGCCGGCACACAGTGACAACATAAGGAGAAATCGCTATGTTATTTCCACACTACACACATCAAAAAAAGGTTTGCATCACCTCGCCTCCGACAGTTACGGAACCTGTACAGAGAATTGGAGTACAGATCAACATAAATATCATTTCCGCCCTTTTTATTGCTCATGAAAACCACATATTGCATGTTGTACCACCATACAGTGAGACCTTCAGAGGTGGTGGTCCAGACTGCCGTACACATCGGTACCTCTAAAACTTAGTAGCACGTCCTCTTGCATTAACGCATGCCTGTATTCGTCATGGCATTCTATCCACTAGTTCATCAAGGCACTGTTGGTCCAAATTGTTCCACTCCAGAACGGCGATTCGGCGTAGATCAAAAATGGTTCAAATGGCTCTGAGCACTATGGGACTCAACTGCTGAGGTCATTAGTCCCCTAGAACTTAGAACTAGTTAAACCTAACTAACCTAAGGACATCACAAACATCCATGCCCGAGGCAGGATTCGAACCTGCGACCGTAGCGGTCTTGCGGTTCCAGACTGCAGCGCCTTTAACCGCACGGCCACTTCGGCCGGCGCGGCGTAGATCCCTCAGAGTGGTTGGTGAGTCACGTCCTCCATTAATAGCCCTTTTCAATTTACCTCAGGCTTCAAACTTCCTGGCAGATTAAAACTATGTGCCAGACGAGACTCGAGCTCGGGATCTTTGCCTTTCGCGGGCAAGTGCTCTACCAACTGAGCTACCCAAGCACGACTCACGCCCCGTCCTCACAGCTTGTAACGTCTAGAGAAACAAAAACAATATATTATGTAGTAATTAGAGAATTAGATGTATCATATTGTGTCATTGTATAAAATTATGTATTTTTTTTTATTATTTATTTCTGAAAACGTCTGCGTCGGCGAGTAATAAAACCGACACAGAAGATAAATGTTAAACAGAGATTAAAAAAGGAACTAGTATATAATACGTGTTGAATATGAATGTCTTTGTCGTCTTAATTTGGAAGTTGTGCGAGTAAGATCTCCTGTTGTTGTCGTAGAGAACGCCAATGTAGCATTCTTTTGTCGAGACTAAGCAATGTACGCCATTACGTGTGAATTCACAAAGGTCTGTAATCACTGAGATATTTAAAGGTTTTAATAGAGGTGTTTAAATGAAAACTTGTATTATTTATTGTTAAGCTTGCTTGCATATTATCCCATCCTGTTGAGACATTTTTCAGTTATATAAATATTATCTGTGGTGCTGAGCTGCGTGGAGAACGAAGAGCCGCTGCCGCGGCGTATTTAAACGACTTACAATATAGTCGAGCATACCGCAAGGAAGCGGTAAAATAATAGTAAAAATAATATTATTTCTTTTAGCTCCCAGACTGGCAGTGAAGATCAGCAGATTTTATGATGTGTTGCAGATTGACGCGGGCTGCTGATAGGATATAATTTACAGTGCAAATAATTTAATGTACCTTCAGAATCTGATAGGAATCTTGCTGTGCTCCGTTCTGATCTGGCAAACTTTATAGTGACAACGTATTTTTTAATTAGAATCTCATGTTCTTGGGCTAGTCGTGGTATGAAATAGCATTTTAACGAGAAATAAAATCCACTGCGAACTTGTGTTTTTGAACGATCACACGAACTGTAACATCAGTGTTCATAACAAAGTAATTTCAACTTTTAATCACTATGAAGTAGGGAAGATATATTGATTCTTAGCATGAGTTGCAGTTATGAAAAATCGTTCCTTAAATTGTAGGCCAGATACAGAACAATAAGACTTCCATACATACATTTTATTCCGCTAAAAGGTAATGACGATAAAGAAAAGCAAAGCACAGCATTATTAACAGATATTTCGCGGCTCTTTTCGTATATGCGATAATAAAAAACGTGAAAAGCTGTGAGTTTTAATCTGCCAGGAAGTTTCATATCAGCGCACACTCCGCTGCAGAGTGAAAATCTCATTCTGGAAATACTCTAGGCATGTTAGATAGGTTCATGTCTGGAGAACATGCTGGCCATTCTAGTTGAGTGGTTCGCAAGACGTGCACGATTGGGGCGCGATTGTCGTCCATGAAGACGAATGCCTCGCTAATATGCTGCCCATATGGTTGCACTATCGGCTGAAGGATGGCATTCACGTATCGTACAGCCGTTACGGCGCCTTCCATGACCACCAGCGGCGTACGTTGGCCCCGCATAATGCCTCCTCGAAACAGCAGGGAACCTCCAACTTACTGCACTCGCTAGACAGTGTGTCTAAGGCGTTCAAGCCTGACCAGGCTGCCTCCAAAGACGTCTCCGACGATTGTCTGGTTCAAGGCATATGCGACAGTCATCGGTGAAGAGAACGCGATGCCAACCATAAGCGGTCAGTTCGGCATGTTGTTGGGCTCATTTTCACTGCGCTGCATGGTGCCGTGGTTGCAAGGATGGACCTCGCCATGGATGTCGGGAGTCAAGTTGCGCATCGTGCAGCCTATCGCGCACAGTTTGAGTCGTAACACGACGTCGTGTTGCTACACGAAAAGCATTATTCGACATGGCGGCGGTGCTGTCAGGTTTCCTCCAAGCCATGATCCATAGGTAGCGGTCATCCACTGCAGTAGTAGCCTTTGGGCGGCCTGAGCGAGGTTCAAACAATGGTTCAAATGTCTCTGAGCACTATGGGACTCAACTTCTCAGGTCATTAGCCCCCTAGAACTTAGAACTAGTTAAACCTAACTAACCTAAGGACATCACACACATCCATGCCCGAGGCAGGATTCGAACCTGCGACGGTAGCGGTCTCGCGGTTCCAGACTGCAGCGCGTAGAACCGAACGGCCACTTCGGCCGACCCTGAGCGAGGCATATCACCGACAGCTCCTGTATCTCTGTATCTTCTCATGTCCGAACAACATCGCTTTAGTTCACTCCGAGACGCCTTGTTGTTGCCGCGCGGGGTAGCCGCGCGGTCTAAGGCGTTTTGTCAAGTCAGGGCGGCTTCCCCCGTCGGAGGTTTGAGTGTCCCTCATTCATGGGTGTGTGTGTGTGTGTTGTGCTTAGCGCAAGTTAGTCTAAGTTAGATCAAGTATTGCGTAAGCTTAGGGCCCGATGACCTCAGCAGTTTGGTCCCATAAGACCTAACAACAAACTTCGAAACTTCCCTTGCTGAGAGCTCTTCCTGGCACAAAGTAACAATGCGCACACGATCTAACCTCGGTATTGACTGTCTAGCACGGTTGAAGTACAGACAACACGGGCCGTGTGCTTCCTTCCTGGTGGAATGACTGGAACTGATCGGCTGTCGGATACCCTCCGTCATATAGGCGCTGCTCATGCATGGTTGTTTACATCCTTGGGAGAGTTCAGTGATATATCTGAACAAAGGGACTGTGTCTGTGATGCACTATCCACAGTCAGCGTCTATCTTCAGGAGTTAGGAACCAGGGTGATGGAAAAAAAAATTGATGTGTATAATTCGCTGTATTAAGTTCAGCAGTGAGTTTGAACTTGCCTTACATGGACACGATGGAACAGCAGAATCTAAGGTTCCTGGAATATCTAGGGTGCTAATAAATTTCACATCAACCTTAGATGCAGTTGTAAAAGAGCACATTGTAACAGGATGGCCCTTGTGGCTTAGTGTGGTCTAGGATTCTCTGTTGAGTGAGGACGTGGGGCAGCTGAACAATGCACGATAGTGGTTACAGTGACTTCTGTACTGAAGCTGGATTACAGTCACTGGCTGATGGCACGGAGAACATTATGACGCCGCCCCCGGGTCTGCAGCGCTCTGCCTGGTGACAGTGCGTCCCGCTGCTGGGCGACCCACGCTGCGCCGCCAGGCTGCTGCGTCTCCTGCATGTAGGCCGGCGGCCGCAGTGACGATGGGCCGCCACGCGCACCCGCGCTTGAAGCATAACGTGTGCCCCTACCGGGACTCGAACCCAGTACCTCCTCCTTACATTGCAGACGTTCTATGCATCTGAGCCACCGAGGGCACAGAGGATAGTTAGACTGCAGGGATTTATCCCTTGCACGCTTTCCGTGAGACCCACATTCCCAACTTAATGTCCACACACTACATTCCTAGCGCCCCTGTCCATTACTCTCATTACTCGCGGCAGACAATCTTACCGAGTCCCGTAATAGTTCGGGGAACGCGTGTGCATCCGTACAGAAGAGGGTCAATGGCCGGTTAGCCTTAACTACATGAAGAACGAAATCCCTGCAGTGTCACTATCCTTTGTGCCCTCGGTGGCTCAGATGGATAGAGCATCTGCCATTTAAGCAGGAGATGCCGGGTTCGAGTCCCAGTTGGGTCACAGATTTTAAACTGTCCCCGTTGATGTATATCAACGCCTGTCGGCAGTTCAGGGTCTTGATTTAATTATCATTTCATTCTAGAGAGCTGCACGGTCACCTATGTTATCTGTTCTTTCGGACATGTCAGCTTCCAGTAGTTGTTGGAACTTCAACCTCAGCTGCCCGGATAATTTTCACAGTAATTGGAACAATATACTACCAACTCAAATGGAAAGTAGCCCACATCCCATCCATGCCTACCTTCAGCCTATGTGTCTTAACGGTACCAACCAAAGCAGTCTGACGAGGGACAAAGTACTAGTGAAGACGAGCATATAATCTATAGTTTGATACCAGGAGTAGTATAAGTAACTAGTGCTTCCATTTCAGTAAAATTGGAGGACGAATTTTCTTCGTGGTGAGGACGAATGACAAGGGATAAAGGTATAAAGGTGTCTGGGAACCAGCAGAAAAGCGTCCAAGGTGGTCGCAGCCCACGGAGGCGCTTTGTGGTCAGCGAATTCGCAACACAGCGGTGACGACAGGCGACACTTGCCACCGCAGCCTGCAGGAGTAGTGCAGCCCAGCTACGACCGCCGGGAGGTCGCAGACGTGTTCCAGACACTAACAGCGGTAAACAGCAGAAACTGCATGTAGAGGCGCTATTTAAACGCTCTAACGTGCAATCATCGTCGAACAGCTGGGTAGAGACGTGACGTCGAGCGTGTACTATTCCGCTCAGCGCCGATGATGCAGCCGGGACACGAACCGCTGCCGCCTCCGGGGCACAGACAGCCCGCCGCCCTTTCGGTCGCCGCCCGCGGCCAGGAAGCACGGGGACCCGGCGTCGCATCAGCAGCAGCCGCGCCGCCCACTGGCCACGGTAATAGAGCCTCAGAAAAAACACTCCAGCAGACCAACATCCTTCCTTAGCAGAAAGTCCTAGCCCACACTAAGCTACCGGAGCCATCCTGTTACGACGTGAACAATGCTGGAGTCAAAATCTTAAACATGGCTGCGAAACAGCAACGGTGTAAGTCTGAAGAGGTTGAAAAATCAGCCAACCACTTGCAAGTAAAGGTTTAGTAGCTCCTGACCTAGGTTTCAATATTTGCAAAAATGTCTTCTTCAGCAGTAATGGGCCTTTCTAGAATGAGATTTTCACTCTGCAGCGGAGTGTGCGCTGATATGAAACTTCCTGGCAGATTAAAACTGTGTGCCCGACCGAGATTCGAACTCGGGACCTTTGCTTTTCGCGGGCAAGTGCTCTACCAACTGAGCTACCGAAGCACGACTAACGCCCGGTACTCACCGCTTTACTTCTGCCAGTACCTCGTCTCCTACCTTGCATGGCTAAGCCATGTCTTCGCAATATCCTTTCTCTCAGGAGTGCTAGTTCTGCAAGGATCGCAGGAGAGCTTCTGTAAAGTTTGGAAGGTAGGGGACGAGGTACGGGCAGAAGTAAAGCTGTGAGTACCGGGCGTGAGTCGTGCTTCGGTAGCTCAGTTGGTAGAGCACTTGCCCGCGAAAGGCAAAGGTCC
The DNA here is from genome assembly GCF_021461395.2 of Schistocerca americana. Lineage (NCBI taxonomy): Eukaryota > Metazoa > Arthropoda > Insecta > Orthoptera > Acrididae > Schistocerca > Schistocerca americana. The sequence goes on along the minus strand of NC_060122.1, from coordinate 24,906,264 downwards.
CGAGTTCGAGTCTCGGTCGGGCACACAGTTTTAATCTGCCAGGAAGTTTCAATGGGCCTTTGTTACATCTCATGATGGTACATTAGATTAAATGAAGTCGAGCGGCTCTTGTTATACACAAAATCGACAAAGGAAGAATTATCGCAAGCCATGGCTTTAGACAGCAGACAGATCTCATATATCGTATTTCAGAATGAATGCTCACTAGTAAATGCCCACAGGTAGAGGCGCTCGTCAACATAAAACTATAATAGGCCTCACAGGATAAAATACTTGGAGTACTTACGGGTACCTTATGGCAGAGATTAAGTCTAGCTACACTAGTTTCTGCCACAAAGGTATTATGACATTAACTGCTCCAATTTTTTGCAATTATTAATCAAATGTACATTTTATTTTCTTTAATTATTTTAGAAGCAACTATTTGCTTTTTCAAACATCTCATAAGAAAGTTTATTTACTTCGTGAACATTAGTCATCGTGATACACTAAACAAAATACGTTCCACGGATGTAAAGAAGATATTGGTGCATTTTGTCTACTGCAGCCGTCTTTCTTTCAGGATAAGGATTAAAGACTTTTAAGTCACATTCTTCTTCAGGAAAAATTGAGAAATCGCCAATTGCACTGTAGATTTCTGCAAATAATTGGTTGTCTTTACACGTTAGCTTCACCTCCCAAATCATGTTCAAAATAAAATGTTCCGTTTACGGTATAATTTCATTTGGAATTCTTGGCTATTATATGTCTGCAGTTTATTGTAAGCATTCCTTTGTCACGGACAGCAATGCGGGTGATCTAGGCGAAAAAAAGTTTCCAATAATCTGTTAATACTTTGTAGATAAACATGTTGCCAATGTGCTGCAATATTGTGAAGTCTGTTTTGCACTCAAATCAGTGCCTCTTCTAAAATTTCTACATCTTTCTACGTAACTGCACTCACACATGTCGTATCGAAAAACTATTGCATCTCCTATCGGACAGCTTACCCCAAGTTAATCCTAGAATATTTCCTAGTGACTATGGACGCTTAGCAGCATTCCACAAACATTTGTCACACTTTATATTAAAAGTCAGTCGATAGCAACCACTGAGTTGTCGATTGGCTCACTCGTTTCGCAGCAATACTAACACGACCGAACTGCGTTTATACAACAAGGATAGATACATCAAGAATACACTAAACAAAATACGTTCCACGGATGTAAAGAAGATATTGGTGCATTTTGTCTACTGCATAGTGTTAGGAACCTTGGTACGATAGAGGGACGTGCTGCAGCTTTAGAATTTCTGTTGGCTGAATTCTCATCGTTCATGCTTTTAGATGTTAACAGGGAATGGGGTGGGGGGGGGGGGGTAGTGACAAGTCCAGGGACAGTTCAGGTGGGCTGCACGGGTCGTGTAACTGCAGAGGCCATCAGCCAATGAAGCATTTTTAGGTTTCACTCGTTACGCTCTACGGCGAACAAAGTGCTGTTCATCCCCAAATTCGGCTTGAGCACCGCACTGCTTTACTAGGCTTGGTGGTCTGCATTATACTTCCTCCCACCTCAGAATCGACTTATACTGCCACTTAAGAGGGCGATCTACAAAATGACATGTACTCCAAAACACGGTACACCTTAAGCTTCTGTCAGCGCTAGAAATGAAAGAAGCGATAAGTACCAGAAATGTCGTGGAACGAGATGGGGGTGGAACTCTGTCCGTCGTATTTGTAAACTGGAACTTATTTCACTGAACGATTGGGGACATTTCTTTACAACCATGAAAAATTATCAAATAGAATATCCACTGAACCAAGGAAGCAAACAGTACTTATATAATTCTGTATAAGAGATCAACAAAGAGAATATGGCCATATTCTACGTTATTCGTTTTAAATTAAAGATAATTTACTGGAGAAGAAATTTGGTTCAGTGATCTACTTATTATAATAATAATCGAGATAGAAGTTTACCCAGTTAGTGTCCATCTCTGCCTACGACTATGCCTTGCACTTTCTTCCTCTATCTATTCACTGCAGTTAATACTATCAACCGCAATGAGTCTTATTTGTTCCCACAAAGTAGCTGGATTCAAGTCTTCTATTATTATAAACAAAGTGGAGAATTATAATCACTTCGCACACTCAACATAAATCTTTTAATTTGTTGTGTCCAACATGTGTCTTAACAGCAATGCGATTTTAACTGCAGACTGTTCAGTGCATTGTTTTATCAACTTTCATTCACGTGTATTTACTATTCCAGAGTTAAATAGTTGACCTTGAATTACATTTGGTATTCGTTTATCACTTTACGTTTCGTTCAACTCAGCTGGTGTGGAAATGGTTGCTGTATCTCGAGTACACAGCATACACTTGCTCCATAGAAAATATCGAATATCAACAGCTAGAAACAAATTATAATTGTAAATGTATTCCAACGCTTGAGCTCCGTTGTAACGAATCTGTATGGAGTCTACGATTCCTTAGCTGCGTAGCACGGCAATTAAATGAGGGTGCAAGACGCAGTAAGCGAGCACCGCCTGGCACCGAATGCAGGAACGGCCGGCTGTGCTGCCCGCTTCCCGCTTCCGCAGCGCGTGCAGAGCGCGTGGCGGGCGGAGAGCGCTGCCACGCGGATGCAGTGCTCTGGCCAGAGCGCTTTGCCATAAGCTGCGTGCATGTATGTGACAGTGCGGTGGCAGTCACGCTGAGAGCCTTCCTTGAGATTGTTCTGCTGCCTGCATTCGTCTCTTATAAAGGGTTATATTCAGTTGGTCCCAGCTTTAGTTCATTTAGTTTTCAAAATAGTATGAACTAAAATCAATTATGTATTTGCCTGCTCTGCACATTATTACTGCATTTGTGTAGAGATGTTAGCAAATGCATACTACAGACTGGCGCTGGGTATATTCCACTTTTGTGTGTGAAATTATTCTGAGATATGAGGAAGATGTTAAGCTTATAGTTTAGAATTTTTATAGGTTCAGAGGAACTAAAAAGAAACGCATCCTTTCGAAAATCCACTTGGTCTTAACATAGTGGAAGCAGATGCAGTCGATGCAAATAATCAGCAGAGCCCACAGACAGGTCGGGAAAAGGTAAACCACGCTGCTACCCGGGAACAAATGAAGAAAAAGAGACCTGGAGGAAAGAAATATAGGACATACAAGGGCAAGGGGGGAAACGGCGTACAAAAACATATACGTTACCTGTGTGAATGCTCAAAGAAGTTATTCGATGGTATAAGTGAAGAAAACAAGCAACATCAAAGAATAACAAATCCAGGGTGGAATAATGACAATTTTATGAAAAAGATAGATTGCTACTCGCCATACAGCAGAGATGTTGAGCCACAGACACGCACAACAAAAAGGTCAATAAACGTGTAAGCTTTCGACCAGAGGCCTCTTCCGAAATAGACAACACACACACACACACACATATTTACACAAACGCAGCTCACAGACACATGAACGTTGTCTCCAGCTGCTGGGAGGAGACCGTGAATGAATGCACATGATGGAAGTGCCAATCAGGGTGGGGACGGGAGGGAGAGCAGAATAGGTGTAGGGGACGGTAAAGTACCGTCTCTGGGGGCATAACACGGATAATGTGGAGAGTGGGTGAGGCAGATAGGTGAAGTCAGGACGTCAGACGACGGAGGACAAAAAAGGTGGTAAGTAAAAAGATTGAGGGTGTGCTTGTGAAATAGAAGCCTGCAGAATGGGAACAGGGAAGGAAAATAACTGACGAAGGCTGAGGCCAGGAAGGTTATGGGAACGTAAGTTATATTGCAGGGCGAGCCACCAACTGCACAATTCAGAGATGTTGGTGTTGGTAGGAAGGATCCAGATGACACAGGCTATGAAGCAGGCATTAAAGAGAAGAATGTTGTGTTGGGCAGCGTGCTCAGCAACTAGGCAATCCAGTATGGCATTTGACAGCCTGATGGTTGTCATGCCCATGCAGAATGAAGCACAGTGGTTATAGCTTTGCTTGTAGATCACATGACTGGTTTCACAGGTAGCCCTGCCTTTGATGGGATAGATGATGTTTCTGATAGAACTGGAGTAGGTGGTGGTGGGAGGACGTATGGGACAGGTCTTGGATCTAGGTCTATTACAAGGATACGAAGCATGAGGCAAGGTATGGGGAGCAGATGTTGTGTAGGGATGGATAATGATATCGTGCAGGTTTGGTGGGCAGCTTAATACCACTGTGCGAGGGTTGGGGAGGATAGTGGATAGGACATTCCTCATTCCAGGGCACAATGAAGCGGTAGTCAAAAGGCTACCTGAGAATGTGATTCAGTTGCTCCACTCTTGGGTGGTATTGAGTCATGAGGGGAATGCTCCTCTGCGGCCAGTCAGTGGGACTTTGGGGGGTTGTGGGGGACTGGAGAGACAAGGCAGATCTCTTTCTGTGCAAGGTCAAGAGTGTAATTACTGTCTGTGAAGACGTCAGTGAGACCCTTGGTATAATTTGAGAGGGACTGCTCATAGCTGCAGATGCTATAGCCTCAGATGGCTAGGTTGTATGTATGGATTTGTTGGTATGGAATGAATAGCAGTTGACTAAGTGGAGATATTGCTGGTGGTCAGTAGGTTTGACATGGATGGAGCTACTGACGTATCCATCTTTGAGGTGAAGATCAACATCGACAAAGGTGGCTTGTTGGGTCTTGGAGCAGGTGAAGCTAATGGGTAGAACGTATTGAAGTTTTGGAGTAATGTCCGTCAATCCAGATCAGGTAGATGTTGTCAATGAATCAGGTGGGGTTTCTGGGATTCTGGGTGGTTCGGAGGGATTCCTCTAGCAGTCGATGAATAGGTTATCATAGGATGGTACCATGTGGGTGCCTCATGCCATAGCCATTAGGGATGTTAGGGTAAAGGGATGTGGCATTAATAGTGATGAGCACGCACTGTGTGATAAAGAAACAGTAACTGTGGAGAGCCAGTGGAGGAAATGGTGTTATATAGGCGGAAGGCTGAAGGTGATGGTCTATGAGAGCAGAGATTCTCTCAGTGGAAACACAGTAAACAGCCACACTGGGGCTGAGTGGTTGGGTTTATGTACTTTAGGACGCTTGTAGAAGGTAGGCGTGAGGGGAGTGGTTGGTGAGGTGAGAGATAGTCTCTGAGGAGAGGTTCTCGGATGGTCCTAAGGATTTAAGGTGAGACTGGAGATCCTGCTGGATTTCTCGAATGGGTTTGCTGTGTCAGGGTTTGTAGGTGGACGAATCTGACCTGGCAGAGTCCTTCTGCAACGTAATTCCAGCATTTCAAATCAATCAGATTTTAGGTGGTGGGGAGCGGTTCTTACTGCAGATGTAAGTTTAGTATGCATGCGGAAAAATTTGTGGAATGATGGTGAGACAGGGTTTGAGGTTAATAATTTGGGGGGCGTGGGGGGCAGTGGGGGTGGATCACAGTTGAAAGTAGGGGTGAACTGAATCAGCCAGGGCCCAACATTGGGCCTAGGTTGAGTCTGATTGGTAAGTTGGTGGCGAAAAAGTGTTTCCACTGTAGGCACCAGGAGAAGGAGAGGAGGACTTTACAGAGTCTAAAGGAGTGAATTGTGGAGGAGGGCAGAAGGTAAACACCCTAGAAAGGACTAGTACTTCTTCGGAGCTAAGGGATTGGAGGCTGTTGTACAGGTGGTGAAGGGTGGTAGTTCAAGGTGAGAGTAGGAAGCGAGCAGATTGGATTTTGAGGTGACGTTGTGCATGCTGCTCTAGTTCATGGAGGGCAAGTTTAGATGCCTGAGATGGAATCCAAGAATTCGGGATTGCACAAGTAGGAGAATTTTATGGACGGAGATGGGGAACTGTAAGAGATTTGGGCCAGAGTGACAAGGTTTTGATGGACTATGTTGGTGACAGTTAAGGACTGGCGGAATCTGAACAGGTGGCGAAGAAGGGGTTGCAGCTGGACATGGGCCGTTTGATGGTGAGACCATCTGGGGGCATTCCATGATCCAAACAGCAAAGCAGGAACGGTGTGTGGAACTCGACTCTAGCTAGGTGAAACAAGATGAAACCTAAGGGACTAGGTCGATTGCGGAAGGTGAAAACTAACTGAAATCTACGTGAAAAAACAATGAGATGAAAAGTAACATTAAAAATAAATAAAAATATATAAAAACATTGTAATGGGGGTTGCAGGTCTGTGGGCGGAAAAATACTGGAAAATACGCGTGAGTGACGCAGGAAGAGTGATCAATTTGAAAGTAGACTTTCAAATTGATCAATCAAATTGATTAATGATATCGGCCGGAATAATGTGGAACATGAGATGCTTCACCAAAGGTCAGTGCGTTCTTGTAGCCGTGTGTTGTGCACAGAAGAGACAGTTGGTACAGTGTGGCCCGTAACTGCGATTTGGAAGGCGACATGAAAGGAAAGTGGACGCTGAGTATAGCTACGTTAGAAAATAGTAACAGAGGAAAACAGCGCTAGGTTATAAAATGGAAGAAAAGCCGTTAGGTAACATCAAGTAGTGGACTATCCAGGATGGAATAATGACAATATTATGAAAAGGATAGATTGCTACTTACCATATTGCGGAGATGCTGAGCCGCAGACGGGCACAACAAAACGACTACTAAACACGTAAGCTATTGGCCAGAGGGCTTTCTTCCGAAGTAGACAACATAACACACCACATTCACCTAAACGCAGCTTGCGCACATGTGACAACTGTCTCTGGCTGCCAGGGACGGACTGCGAGCGACGGTACCTGATAGGAGAAGCAGAATGAGTGGTGGGGGTAGCAAAACATATTCAGAAACTTCTAGGAACTGAATTCCTTTGATATGCAGTAGAGCGTTACTTATGATCAAAAAGTATTATCTGTGAAGAGGACCTTCTACTTCTGTATTTTGTAGAGTTTTCACAGTAATATATCGTTAACCCGCCCAGCAAGTAAACAGAGGTAAATCAATGGTAACTGATATTAAGTGGACTCCGTAAACAATGTTAAGTGCCCAATGACGAAATTTTAAAAATCTATTTGTGATAGAATGTACAACTTTGAAAATACTTCCTTATAGCAGAGATAGCTGAAAACAATGACATAAGTGTACAAAAATCACATTAGATGTAAATGCAATATCTCATTTATGGGAATTTATTGTAATTTTACGGCACGATTCCTCAAAATAAATAAAGTGTCACTTATCACAGTTTACAAATGTGGTCTTGAATTCACGCTGAATTACAGCACTGGAAATGGAAATGCCGTGTGGCTAGGGCCTCCCGTCGGGTAGACCGTTCGCCTGGTGCAAGTCTTTCGAGTTGACGCCACTGCGGCGACTTGCATGTCGATGGGGATGAAATGATGATGAAAGACACACAACACCCAGTCATCACGAGGCGGAGAAAATCCCTGGTCCCGCCGGGAATCGAACCCGGGACCCAGTGCGCGGCAAGCGAGAACGCTACCGCAAGACCACGAGCTGCGGGCAATTACAGCACTGTACGTCTGTTCGCAGCAATGGCAATCGGAGGGCAGTAACTCTACAGTAACAAGCATTTGCTATTCCGTGGTTTGGAATGTAGACGCATAAGAAGCTCGTTTATCTGAACTAGGCGGCACAGGATGTAAACTGAATAATCCACAAGCATTCTACTAAATACAAAAATTCTGATATGTATTATATTACCCAAATATTTTATTTTGGCGCAAACAACAAACACACTTTTGGCAGTTAAACTTTATATTAAATTCTGTCTATCCGCGTTTTTATTTTGTTTCAAACTTGTATGGGGTCTCGTGCTTTTCATTCAAAGAAACTGATTTAAGAGTTGGTATTAGGCAGGTTTTTCAAAGAGTCGGCACTGAAATTTTTTATGGCTACCGCCCCCAACCAAAGAATGGTACGGGCGCCCACCGTCCAGGGTGAGCTACTAGTTTTTCCACCTGTGCTGTTGCCACCGTTGTCTGCTTCACAATCACTGTCGTTCTCTGTAGTATAAGAAGTGGCAATACTCATTTCTTCAATGGTCATCATGCCATAACCAGGATCACTGCTATTCTGCAACCAGATATCAAAGTCATCAACGTCTACATCCGAAGAACCAGGAATGTTTGCTAACATATCAAGGAATTTAGATGTGATGACAACTTCACAAGCTCCAGCAGTAGACTCTCAAATAGCAGCCTATACGGTTTTCCGTGACTTCAGAATCGATAGTTCAGTAACTTGATCCCAAGAAAAACCAACCATAAAAATGACCTCTTTGATATTTACCGATTCCACTACAGGAATCACACCAGCCTCTCCCTCTTGTTCATTTAACTTACCCAGTAGCTGTCTTTTGTGCACACGTTTGATAATGTGCTGTGCACCCTGATCCGTGGGTTGTAGAAGAGCCGTTTCGCTAGTAGGGAAGAACTACGCTCTGATGTCGCCACTGACGCATTCCTCTGTTATTGCCCATGGATACACCATGCAGTAAACATCTGTTAGTGTTCCTGGATGTGATGGTGCATTTCCTATAAACAATATGGCGTTTGGCGAAGGACCCTTTTCCTGCGAATACCTTCTTAAATTTGGTGCAAAACCATTTTTAAAAGTTACACTCTTCGTCTATGCATTTAGTGTGATTTGCGGACAACTGAAAAACGTCAGAGATTATCATTTTTCGATGCACGTTGATATTTTGATTTTTCCTATCAACAGGGGACGGATTTTGTGTTCCGGAAGGACTCCCACAAGCCGTAGTTGTAACTCGTACTTAACATCTCTTATAGCCCCTTGCCGAGTCATCTAATATTTAAATCAGCGTCTTACTCAGATCATCTGATAAAAAATTATATATTCACCTGCGTTATAAATGTGGTATGGCAGGGCTTCCCAACGTGTGGTCCGCGGACCCCTTAGGGGTCCGCCGGCTCTCTCTCGGGGGGTCCGCCGCCACCTTTCACCAAATCGTGTAAAATAATGAGTAAAATTATTGAATAAAAATGTGAAAATCAAATTCAGAACAATTTTTTTGTTTCGTGTGAAAAAATATGTACTTTTACTTCAGGTCGTTTTCCCAAGCAGCCTCTGCGCTTCCTAAGTGAGAACGCATATACAGTTTAGTGCGGAGAATGTGTCTTCTCTGATCGACTGTTTCGCAACAATACAGAACTGGAAAACGGCTTTATAAAAGCAGATTTCCAGAATCGATTTTGAAGTGTTTACTTGACCAACCAAAAGTGGAACTGGGACATTGGCTAACGAAATTCGGTTTTGGAAACGCATGTAAACTGGGTGAATGTGTTCCCACACATTGCACAACGGATGTCACAACTGTCCTTTAAAGGGAATTCCTTGGCCTCTTTTCTTTCGTGATGTCTTTGTATCCCGAATCATGGGTCTGCCTCATTTCTTCACAGCCGCGCGAAATGGCCGCGCAGTCTGAGGCGCCATGTCGTGGATTGCGCGGCCGCTCCCGCCGGAGGTTCCACTCCTCCCTCGGGCATGTGTGTGTGTCTGTGTGTTGTCCTTAGCGGAAGTTAAACTTGGGTTAGTAGTGTGTAAGACTAGGGACTGATGACCTCAGCAGTTACGTCCCATAGACTTTACATACATTTGAACATTTTTCTTCGGATTTCACGAGAAACCACACGCACGCACATACACACACACTCTCTCTCACACACACACACACACACACACACACACACACACACACACGCACACGACTGTTATGAAATATGCTTGCTGCTTACGCAACAGTAGCCAAACAGTGGTAAGTGAACAGACCACAAGCGGCAGCTTGTCAACAGCGAACAGTTTGGGCGTGACGTTGATTGCTCTTGGAGGAAGGCAGTTCCAACGTGTGAAATGTCAATTACCAAGTAATATTAATCAGGCTATAGTGTGTTCAACAAAGGGAGGAAATCCATTAGTAAGTGTCTGGATACAGTGGGAATTCAAATTGGATCGTTAATTTCAAGTTTTTTTAATTCATCTCTAAACCAAAGACTATTGATACTTCAGGGATGGGGGGGGGGGGGGGAGGGAGGGTCATTGGGAACATGGCCCTTGCATTAAGAACTTTCAGTTCCCATGGGTGTCGCTCTGAAATTTAAAGTTACTGTGCTCTTGACTGACTAGGGTGCAAATGGTTCAAATCGCTCTGAGCACTATGGGACTTAACATCTTAGGTCATCAGTCCCCTAGAACTTAGAACTACTTAAACCTAACTAACCTAAGGGCATCACACACATCCATGCCCGAGGCAGGATTCGAACCTGCGACCGTAGCAGTCCCGCGGTTCCAAACTGCAGCGCCTAGAACCGCACGGCCACCGCGGCCGGCCGACTGAAGAAGGGGTTCGCCAGCTGAAAAGGTTGGGAAGCCCTGTGGTATGGGGTTAAGTTTCTGGAGGAAACAACTTCTTCAAACTTTCCAGAAGTCTTCTGCTATGACAGCAGTCCACGAAAAGCATTTCCCCCGTCACTGAAGCGTGGTGTATGCCATGACTCACTTTCCATCTTTCTAACCACCGTTGCCTGGCTATGAGGTGAGGATGGCCATTGGGTAGCCTGCTGTTTAAAAACCAAACACCGTCCGAACTCTGCCGGTGGCGAGCGACCTCCGTGTCGTACTCAGCCAGCAGGCGGATATGGAGGGGCACGTGGTCAGCTCGCTGCTCTCCCGGCCGTCTTCAACTTTCGTGAGTGAAGCCGCTATTTCTCAATCACGTTCCGTGCCTTTTCCTACAGAAATGGGCCCGATATCGGAACACCAGGCTCTCTTATCTCACGGAACCAAACGAATAGCTTTCTGTTTCCAACATTTTTCCATCGAAACAACTACTTTCTTTTGCTTCGAATCTATTTAACTCTCGCATCCTCAAAGCATGAGAACATGCGTACAGTACCGGTACAGCTTCATCTCTGTTAGGCACAGATCCACACTGACCGTGGTAACGGTAGCTGGAAGCCTGGGATCAGCGATCTCTATGTTACCTACGGCGCCACCATAGCAGCTGTACACATACACCACTGGCCATTAAAATTGCTACATCAAGAAGAAATGCAGATAATAACGGATATTCATTGGACACATATATTATACTAGAACTGACATGTGATTGCATTTTCACGCAATTTGGGTGCATAGATCCTGAGAAATCAGTACCCAGAACAACCAGCTCTGGCCGTAAGAACGGCCTTGATACGCCTGGGACTATTGACCTCAGCAGTTGAGTCCCATAGTGCTCAGAGCCATTTGATACGCCTGGGCATTGAGTCAAACAGAGCTTGGATGGCGTGTACAGGTACAGCTGCCCATACAGCTTCAACACGATACCACAGTTAATCAAGAGTAGTGACTGGCGTATTGTGACGAGCCAGTTGCTCGGCCACCATTGACCAGACGTTTTCAATTGGTGAGAGATCTGGAGAATGTGCTGGCCACGGCAGCAGTCGAACATTTTCTGTATCCAGGAAAGCCCGTACAAGACCAGCAACATGCGGTCGTACATTATCCTGCTGAAATGTAGGGTTTCGCAGGGATCGAATGAGGTGTATAGTCACGGGTCGTAACACATCTGAAATGTAATGTCCACTGTTCCAAGTGCCGTCAATGAGAACAAGAGGTGACCGAGACGTGTAACCAATGGCACCCTATAGCATCACGCCGGGTGATACGCCAGTATGGCGATGACGAATACACGGTTCCAACGTGCGTTCACCGCGATGTCGCCAAACACGGATGCGACCATCATGATGCTGTAAACAGAACCTGGATTCATCCGAAAAAATGACGTTTTGCCATTCGTGCACCCAGGTTCGTCGTTGAGTACACCATCGCAGGCGCTCCTGTCTGTGATGCAGCGTCAAGGGTAACCGCATCCATGGTCTCCGAGCTGATAGTCCATGCTGCTGCAATGCTGCAAACGTCGTCGAACTGTTCGTGCAGATGGTTGTTGTCTTGCAAACGGCTTCATCTGTTGACTCAGGGATCGAGACGTGGCTGCACGATCCGTTACAGCCATCCGGATAAGATTTCTGTCATCTCGACTGCCAGTGATGCGATGCCGTTGGGATCCAGCACGGCGTTCCGTATTACCCTCCTGAACCCACCAATTCCATATTCTGCTAACAGTCATTGGGTCTCGACCAACGCGAGGAGCAATGTCGCGATACGATAAACCGCATTCGCGATAGGGTGCAATGCGACCTTTGTCAAAGTCGGGAACGTGATGGTACGCATTTCTCCTCCTTACACGAGGCATCACAACAACGTTTCACCAGGCAACGCCGGTCAACTGCTGTTTGTGTATGAGAAATCGGTTGGAAACGTTCCTAATGTCAGCACGTTGTTGTAGGTGTCGCCACCGGTGCCAACCTTGTATGAATGTTCGGAAAAGCTAATCATTTCCATATCACAGCATCTTCTTCCTGTCGGTTAAATTTCGCGTCTGTAGCACGTCATCTTCGTGGTGTAGCAATTTTAATGGCCACTAGTGTATATACCATACCGTAGAAAAGGTATACCGCACATTTTCGTGTTAATAAGAGGAAAAAGAAATAAAAATTAATCCTAATTAATGTGGGCCAGCTGACAAGGTTTTGTGCATTTCGAAGGGCAATCGCAGAGCTGTGTACCACCATCTGGCGGCAGCATACGAAGACTCTGATTGAGTCTTTAGATAGTGATTTTAATTCACACGGCGCTCTACACGCCGGTGAGGAATCTCGATATATAACTCATCGAACCACCATTCTATTAAGGGAAGACATCAGATCTACAGACACTTTGTGAAGACTGGACGGGGCCGAACGAGGGGTACGGGAAGCGCAGAAGACTAAGTGGAGTAAGGCCACCGTGCTTGTCAAAGCCATGTTGTGCCTGTCTGCCCGAATAGGCGTTCAATTGGACGTGGGCTCGAACAGTAGCCACTGCTCGCAGGGAGCGACCGCGTCCCTGGGTAGCGGCCCAGTGTGCTCCGCTGCGTTCGTGCCGCTTATATAACAGAACCCGCGTAGATCGGGACCTCGTTAAAACTTACGCGAGCGTTTCTCTCGGATTGGCATCTTCACCATATCTGACTCGCGCCGTAGAAAGTACTGCTCTCCAAAGCCACTGCTCGTGACGGTCTTGCCGTGTTTGCAACGCACGAGTTGTGCAGGCGACAGAAACACAGGCGAATGCGTGAGGCGTCCGGTGGAGAGAGCAGTGGCGGCTGTGGAGTGGCGTGGCTTCAGCAGCCCGAGGCTGTCCGCAGTTGCAGCGCCACTCAGCGGGGAAACACTTTTGCTCTTTGCTTTCAATGGTTTGAGAGATGGTAAAATTCCATTACTCATGAGCTCTAAAGTGCATACCTTAAGAGCTGTGAGCACTTCTTCATCTTCGCTACTTCGAAGTATCTCGTGCACTGAACAAGTGCATATACCTCTTAAGGTACGTACCTGTTTACCAAGCATTTTTATCTTGTTTGGGTCGCACTACCAGCTCTGAAAATTTGTCAGTGGAGTTCTGCTTCATGCATATGTTCTCATAGCTGCAGGTTGGTCAAATATTTAACTAAGTTAATGACTCCACTGCGCACATCTCAACAAAACCGCTCAGATGTCCAAATTAGAGTTGGCCCGAACGGTGTTTTAGTCAGCCTGAATGTGGTATCCCTATTTACAAAAGTTCCTGTGGAGAAAAAAAATGAAAACGTTGGCGGAACACTTTCCTACTAGAGCAGCGCATGTGTTCTCACAGGTTATGACGATCGCCTACTTCTTGTATGGCGGTAAATTTTATGAAATGATAGACAGCTATGGGTTCTCCGCTGTCTCCTGCTGTGACGAACTTTCCTATGGAACATTTTGAGGAACGGGCATTGAACTTGGTTCCCCTTCACCCGTCTTCATGTTATCGTTATGTTGACAACAAGACTATGGCCTGGCCAAACGCTCCTACAGGCTGCTGAACATTTCTTTGAAAATTTGAAGAATATGCACCCAAACATCAAGAACACTATTGAGACAGAGAATGTACCATTTTTAGATGTTCTGGTAAAACGAAAGTCGGGTGGACGCCTCGCCCACGAAGTGTCTCGTAAGCCGACGCAATGATTTATATACCTTATGCGCCCAGAGTTTCATCGTCCAGTCGAGAAGAGAGTTGTTTTGAACACACTGGTATACAGAGCAAAAAGTATTTCTGACGAGGGCCACTTCGAGTCCGAAATTAATCCTCTGAAATATGTGTTCCTAAAGAGCGATTACTGTCCACGTGATATGATGTCCTCCAAAAAAAGGAAAAGTGAAACTGTTGAGTTTTCACGTAATGAGTCACCAATAGTATTCCTCCCTTCACACGGAGCTACATTCAGCAAAGCAGGCAAAGTTATGGGAAGGCGAGTTATTGCCGCGCGGGATTAGCCGAGCGGTCTAGGGCGCTGCAGTCATGGACTGTGCGGCTGGTCCTGGCGGAGGTTCAAGTTCTCCCTCGGACATGGGTGTGTGTGTTTGTCATCAGGATAATTTAGGTTAAGTAGTGTGTAAGCTTAGGGACTGATAACCTTAGCACTTAAGTCCCATAAGATTTCACACACATTTGAACATAAATCCTATTTTCTGACCTCCTACGAAGACAAAGGAGATGCTACGCCCTGTTGAGGTCTCGGCCTCAGGATCCCTGGGACTTATAGCATCCCTTGTGAAGCACCATTTCCAATTGCTGTGCAGAATATCAACGGCAAGGGGAGAAGTCTGAGCACAGCCTCACAAACAAACACAAAGAAACAAAAGTTTTGTCCCAGGCCCCTTTGCTATGGGATTCTGTAATTAAAGAGACTGCAGACATATGAATGTGCGAGAAGAACCTCAACTGTAGCAGCAGATATAATCTTAGCGGTATATGGAAGCAATCTCTCGATGAAGAGAAGAGCCGAAGATATTCGTCGCTACAGGAATGGTGGCTCCACCTACGCCGACGTTGATACCATCTACGAAAGCATTACGTAATTACCGACCAATCATAAAGCGTCTAAGGGCTGTGTAAGGTCACCTGACGAAGACGATAGAGATTGACGTGGAAACTACATCTACATCTACATCTACATTTATACTCCGCAAGCCACCCAACGGTGTGTGGCGGAGGGCACTTTACGTGCCACTGTCATTACCTCCCTTTCCTGTTCCAGTCGCGTATGGTTCGCGGGAAGAACGACTGTCTGAAAGCCTCCGTGCGCGCTCTAATCTCTCTAATTTTACATTCGTGATCTCCTCGGGAGGTATAAGTAGGGGGAAGCAATATATTCGATACCTCATCCAGAAACGCACCCTCTCGAAACCTGGCGAGCAAGCTACACCGCGATGCAGAGCGCCTCTCTTGCAGAGTCTGCCACTTGAGTTTGTTAAACATCTCCGTAACGCTATCACGGTTACCAAATAACCCTGTGACGAAACGCGCCGCTCTTCTTTGGATCTTCTCTATCTCTTCCGTCAACCCGATCTGGTACGGATCCCACACTGATGAGCAATACTCAAGTATAGGTCGAACGAGTGTTTTGTAAGCCACCTCCTTTGTTGATGGACTACATTTTCTAAGGACTCTCCCAATGAATATCAACCTGGTACCCGCCTTACCAACAATTAATTTTATGTGATCGTTCCACCTCAAATCGTTCCGCACGCATACTCCCAGATATTTTACAGAAGTAACTGCTACCAGTGTTTGTTCCGCTATCATATAATCATACATCAAAGGATCCTTTTTTCTATGTATTCGCAATACATTATATTTGTCTATGTTATGGGTCAGTTGCCACTCCCTGCACCAAGTGCCTATCCGCTGCAGATCTTCCTGCATTTCGCTACAATTTTCTGATGCTGCAACTTCTCTGTATACTACAGCATCATCCGCGAAAAGCCGCATGGGACTACCGACACTATCTCCTAGGTCATTTATATATATTGTGAAAAGCAATGGTCCCATAACACTCCCCTGTGGCACGCCAGAGGTTACTTTAACGTCTGTAGACGTCTCTCCATTGATAGCAACATGCTGTGTTCTGTTTGCTAAAAACTCTTCAATCCAGCCACACAGCTGGTCTGATATTCCGTAGGCTCTTACTTTGTTTATCAGGCGACAGTGCGGAACTGTATCGAACGCCTTCCGGAAGTCAAGAAAAATAGCATCTACCTGGGAGCCTGTATCTAATATTTTCTGGGTCTCATGAACAAATAAAGCGAGTTGGGTCTCACAAGATCGCTGTTTCCAGAATCCATGTTGATTCCTACAGAGTAGATTCTGGGTTTCCAGAAACGACATGATACGCGAGCAAAAAACGTGTTCTAAAATTCTACAACAGATCGACGTCAGAGATATAGGTCTATAGATTTGCGCATCTGCTCGACGACCCTTCTTGAAGACTGGGACTACCTGTGCTCTTTTCCAATCCTTTGGAACCTTCCGTTCTTCTAGAGACTTGCGGTACGCGGCTGTTAAAGGGGGGCAAGTTCTTTCACGTACTCTGTGTAGAATCGAATTGGTATCCCGTCAGGTCCAGTGGACTTTCCTCTGTTGAGTGATTCCAGTTGCTTTTCTATTCCTTGGACACTTATTTCGATGTCAGCCATTTTTACGTTTGTGCGAGGATTTAGAGAAGGAACTGCAGTGCGGTCTTCCTATGTGAAACAGCTTTGGAAAAAGGTGTTTAGTATTTCAGCTTTACGCGTGTCATCCTCTGTTTCAATGCTATCATCACCCCGGAGTGTCTGGATATGCTGTTTCGAGCCACTTACTGATTTAACGTAATACCAGAACTTCCGAGGATTTTCTGTCAAGTCGGTACATAGAATTTTACTTTCGAATTCACTGAACGCTTCACGCATAGCCCTCCTTGCGCTAACTTTGACATCGTTTAGCTTCTGTTTGTCTGAGAGGTTTTGGCTGCGTTTAAACTTGGAGTGAAGCTCTCTTTGCTTTCGCAGTAGTTTCCTAACTTTGCTGTTGTACCACGGTGGGTTTTTCCCGTCCCTCACAGTTTTACTCGGCACGTACCTGTCTAAAACGCATTTTACGATTGCCTTGAACTTTTTCCATAAACACTCAACATTGTCAGTGTCGGAACAGAAATTTTCGTTTTGATCTGTTAGGCAGTCTGAAATCTGCCTTCTAGTACTCTTGCTAAACAGATAAACCTTCCTCCCTTTTTTTATATTCCTACTAACTTCCATATTCAGGGATGCTGCAACGGCCTTATGATCACTGATTCCCTGTTCTGTACATACAGAGTCGAAAAGTTCGGGTCTGTTTGTTATCAGTAGGTCCAAGATGTTATCTCCACGAGTCGGTTCCCTGTTTAATTGCTCGAGGTAATTTTCGGATAGTGCACTCAGTATAATGTCACTCGATGCTCTGTCCCTACCACCCGTCCTAAACATCTGAGTGTCCCAGTCTATATCTGGTAAATTGAAATCTCCACCTAAGACTATAACATGCTGAGAAAATTTATGTGAAATGTATTCCAAATTTTCTCTCAGTTGTTCTGCCACTAATGCTGCTGAGTCGGGAGGTCGGTAAAAGGAGCCAATTATTAACCTAGCTCGGTTGTTGAGTGTAACCTCCACCATAATAATTCACAGGAACTATCCACTTCTACTTCACTACAGGATAAGCTACTACTGACAGCGACGAACACTTCACCACCGGTTGCATGCAATCTATCCTTTCTAAACACCGTCTGTACCTTTGTAAAAATTTCAGCAGAATTTATTTCTGGCTTCAGCCAGCTTTCTGTACCTATAACGATTTCAGCTTCGGTGCTTTCTATCAGCGCTTGAAGTTCCGGTACTTTACCAACGCAGCTTCGACAGTTTACAATTACAATACCGATTGCTGCTTGGTCCCCGCATGTCCTGACTTTGCCCCGGACCCGTTGAGGCTGTTGCCCTTTCTGTACTTGCCCAAGGCCATCTAACCTAAAAAACCGCCGAGCCCACGTCACACAACCCCTGCTACCCGTGTAGCCGCTTGTTGCGCGTAGTGGACTCCTGACCTATCCAGCGGAACCCGAAACCCCACCACCCTATGGCGCAAGTCGAGGAATCTGCAGCCCACACGGTCGCAGAACCGTCTCAGCCTCTGATTCAGACCCTCCCCTCGGCTCTGTACCAAAGGTCCGCAGTCAGTCCTGTCGACGATGCTGCAGATGGTGAGCTCTGCTTTCATCCCGCTAGCGAGATTGGCAGTCTTCACCAAATCAGATAGCCGCCGGAAGCCAGAGAGGATTTCCTCCGATCCATAGCGACACACATCATTGGTGCCGCCATGAGCGACCACCTGCAGATGGGTGCACACTGTACCCTTCACGGCATACGGAAGGACCATTTCCACATCTGGAATGACTCTCCCCGGTATGCACACGGAGTGCACATTGGTTTTCTTCCCCTCTCTTGCTGCCATATCCCTCAGGGGCCCCATTACGCGCCTGACGTTGGAGCTCCCAACTACCAGTAAGCCCACCCTCTGCGACCGCCCGGATCTTGCAGATTGAGGGGCAACCTCTGGAACAGGACAAGCAGCCATGTCAGGCCGAAGATTAGTATCAGCCTGAGACAGAGCCTGAAACCGGTTCGTCAGACAAACTGGAGATTTCACCCTGATTGACGCGGTGAGAAGCCCGAGAATGTTTTATACAACAGTGCCATGGCGGAAAGCTCTTTCTCATACTACAAATAGTTTTCTAATGGTATAAAATTAAACTTTATTGCTATTTAAATTGGATAACCCTAACATTTCCTCTCGGATCTTCAAGCCCGGTATGCTACCGCACCTTCAGGAGCACATCCCTCCGTCCCTGCAACTCCACATACTCCGTATCCTATCCTATCCGAATGCAACATCAACCAACTCCGTCTGCCAGACAATGATATTTACCCCTCCTACCAACTTTAACTCTTCGTCACCTATCCCACTCCTCTCTCCTTTGCCACTCCATCCATACCCATCCCTTTCCTCTTGCAACCACTGTCCTTCCCACACGACTCGCTTCTCCTGCCTCTCCCTCTTTCCCACCGACTGTATTTTCCATTATCCACCTCACCGTCTGCCTCTCATCTCCACACCTTTCCTCTGTGACAGACCCCTATCTTCTTACCCATATCCTTCAACCCTTTGGAACGTAGTCTCTGCTCCAACAATACTTCTCACCCTTGTGCAGGTCCTTCAGACTTTACGTGAAAATGCAGTGCTTCAGTGTTTTTGATCCGAAGATCTCCTTCCTGTGACGTGTTTTGAAATGTATGTTTTTCCTAGTTTCTAACTATCCGTCTTTCATTTTTCATTTAAAATAGACAACAGCCCCAAATTTTGTTTGTATTTCTTATTGTAATTTTTTTTTACTTCGCCTGGCTGAAGAGCGGAGAACTGTACCACTGACGGCCCATATGGGCGATGGGAATGAAATTTCAGACAAGGAAAAAAAATTAATAAATTTGATTAAGAAGACGTACTTAATTTGTGTACCACGTCTCACTGCAGTGAAGTTGTGCGGTTGCGACAGAGTGAAGAGGAGTGGGGGAAGTACTGTGGTGATGCGCTTCGGCTGAAGAACGAGCAGGCAGTCACTCGCTCCATGTACCCCCTACGCCACGAACAGCACACAGTTAGGTCGCCTCTCCACAACGTGCCCCATGTCTGCGTACAGGTCACGTCACTCGCGTCAACAGCGGGCCGCTCACTTGCGTAAGAGGTGACGGTGCCCTACAGCGACCCAGATGAGCTCCATAGGACTTACATCAGACGAATTTGGTCGCCGAGACATCGACGTGAGTTCAATGCTCTTCAAATGTAATACGGTTCTGACTATTGAGACACGGACAGTGATACTGCTAAAAGATGACATCGCCATCGGAAAAGACATCACTTATGAAGGGATGCAGCTGTGTTCGCAGCCGTCAGCGTGTCTTCGGTTAACACCACAGGCCCCAGGCAAGCGCAGGATGATGTGTCCTGTAGCGTAATACTGGTCCCACCAGGCTGCGTCCGTGTCGCGCTGCACGTTTCGAGCCGCCGTTCATCTCGATGACGTCGTTTGTGCAGACGACCAGCGACCTAGTGTACAAAATGTGATTCACGAGAGGAGCCGACACGTTTTCATCCCTGTGGTCCCGTGCCCAGCGCAGTCGTAACTGACGATTTCGTTGGGTCAACGTGTGAACACGTAGGGATTGTATTTTGCGGATCTCCACGTTCAACAATGTACGACGAACAGTGTGCTCAGAAACATTTGTAAGTGCTCCAGCATCGTGCTCTTTCGCAGAGATGCGGAAGATCACAGTTCTAGGGAGCCAGTTCATTTCCCACTGTCAGTGTTTGTTTATGAAGTACAGTTTAGTTGTTGTTTAGCCTTGATTTTATAGAGTTAATTTACTGGTCAACCTTAAATGTTAAACTTAAGGAAAGTTATTCTGCCTCCTGTTGTCGGGTGTGGTTTGTGTTTCAGTGAGCTGAGGCAGTGGGGAACCGAAGCACTGGGATTCCCCTTAGATTACAAGTTTGTCTTGCGGTGGACTTGGCCTGAGCTCGCGTTCCTCTTCTGTAGCGTTTGCTTGGTTCACATTTTGGTAGCCTACTCGGCGTGGGGTTGCAGACGGAACCACGTCTTGGTTCGAAGTTAAGTATTACTTCACTGAGTCGGTTCCACCGTTCGTGGTTAAGCTGCGGCCTTAGAAGCTTGGACCTTGCTTCTGTTGTTACACATTTATCATCGTCCGCCCCCCAGTAGCTGAGTAGTCAGGGCCCGGGTTCGATTCCGGCTGGGTGAGAGATTTTCTCCGCTCAGGGACTGGGTGTTGTGTTGTCCTAATCATCATCATTTCATCCCCATCGACGTGCAAGTCACCGAAGTGGCGTCAAATCGAAAGATTTGCACCCGGGAACGGTCTACCCGACGGGAGGCCCTAGTCACACGGCATTTACATTTATCATTGTACAAAGTTGTAACTTTCTATGCCCTAAACGTCCATTTTACAAGTCAATGGGCACTTGAATAATTTCAGGTTCGCCCTGCAAAATTGCCCAGCTTACGTTTAATAAATATGTTATAAGTATTCTTGTTAAAGTTGAAACTGAAAGGCTATTACATAATGTATCTTAACTAGAGTTATTTGTTAAAGTTATGATTAAATTCAGCCTCAGTGGATTCTCTCAATTTTGGTGGGAGATCGTGAGAGATGATTTATTAACTTGTTAATGATTTTATGTAATGAATTTCTTAAATATTTTGCCTGACTGGCAGTTCTCAATGTTTATGGAAGATGACTTATTAACGTGCTTATGATTTTATGCAATATAAATAATACATAATCTTGCCCGAGTGGCGCCTGTCAAGACAAGCATCCGCACCCCACGTTCTGTGAAGAGTCATGGCCGTCCAACCGTTTAGCGCCCAGTGATAGTTTCACTGTCCTACCTCTCCCCGTAGATGGTCACGGCAGTAGCATATGGACGTCTACCACCTCGTCGTTTTCAAGATTCAGTTTCATAGGCTGTGCATAATAGTAACCTTCCCTTTGTCCAAGTCTCTTATCTCAATTGATTTCCCCATTTGAAGCCCATATCTTCGTTATGGTGATCCCCCGCCCGTGTCCCTCCGGTTACGTACTTCTGTTGCCAAATCACTTGCTCGCAACGACACCGGGAGGCATCCAACGTCGCGGTGGGCAATGGTCATAATGTTTTGGCTTGTCAATGTACAGCAGCTACACAGGATATTTACAGTGCTGGCCAATAAAATTGCGCCATTAGGAAGGACAGAAAACATCCAAGTTTTATTCATTGTGCATATACAGTACGGTAAAAAGATTACTTGCATAAACTAGTAGGAGACTGGGGGCCGCGAAGTTCGCGACGTTCAGTAGACTGAGCTGTCCTTCCACCAACGAACGGCTGTGATCAGACTGCGTATCGATCGGAGCGGAGCCTGGATGAGGGACCTTGGCCGACGCCCCACGCCGCTCCAGAGCTGTCAGCGAGAGGTGATCGGTCGGTCCAAGTGGCTGGCGAGTGACAGCGCGCAGCGCCTCCGAGTCAGAAATGTGGAGAGCGTCGTTGCCAGGGCAGCACGTGAGTATCGAGGGAGCTCAGGACAGCACAGCCAGCCTGCCCTGTCGTACGTTGCCTTGTAGGAAACTTCTCGGAGTCGTCGAAGGTACGTCGCGGCAATCATCCTCAACACATCAGGAACGTAACGCCTCCTGTGCGAATTACAGTCTACAGCGAACCAAAATCGATGGTGTCGAGTACTTGACGCAAGCCGTAGCATCGCGCCAGGTGCTCTCCCTCCTCACGTTGATGAATACAGCCTGATGACCATGCTGATACGTCCATCGTTGGTGCAGTACATAATATGGGGACCGGAATCTAATGTCGTTTTATTACAGATAAATTTTTAACTAGTTTTTATTTTTAATCGCCTTCGTTATCAACGACCTCTTGCCATCTAGCGTGCAAATATTTAACCGTATCGATAAAAGTCAGTTGGTTTTTGAGGAAAGTATTTGAAGATGGAATTTTGAACATCAGCATAAGTTCCACATTTTCTGCCCTTAGAAAAATGTTGAAGTGATCGGAATACATGGAAATCCGATGGCACAAGTGGGACGAGTATCGTGAGCGAGGCAACAGTTCCATCCCAAGTAGTAACTCCTTTCCAGGGTTTGCTTTGGACAGTACAATCTTGCATCATCGTGTATGAGAATAACGGATTTTCTGTTGACAATCCCAGGGCACTTTTCAATTAAGGATTCATTTACTCCAACCGGCTGTTCACAGAATAGGTCTGCATTCACAGTCTGTCCAGGTTTCAGCACATCATAGTGAACGACCCAGCAAAAACCCCACCAGACACACAAGAGTGCCTTTATGGAATGTACACCTGATATAACTGCATTTCGTGGCTATTCATTTGGATACAGCCGCTGCCCTTTGCATTTTGGATCGTCATAGAGGACCCAATTTCCATCTCCAGTGACCAAGCAGTCGAGAACTGCTTCTTTATTTTGCCGCTGAGGCTATGAGTTGCACATCGTAGATCGGACAGCGGCAGCCAAACATCAGCTCTGCTTACTTTAAGAACCTATTGCAAATGTTTTCTCGGATGCTCGACCGAGGTTGGATAAGAGTGCTTGACAGTTGCTCGTTTCTGTGACAAGGATCTGCTTTGACTTTCGCCCTTAACTTGTCATTCTCTGACGTTGATGGTCTTCGTGATCGATACGAGTCGTACAAATTGAAATTACCAGATATTAATTTAGAAACCCACTTTTGGAATTTAAGAATGTCTAGTATATTTGGATAGACAGGGCAAATACTTGTGGTAGAAACTGTTGCGTTACTACCCATGTAAAACTCGAAAAGCAATCGACGGCGGATATGTAGCTCTTCTGATATTTGGCTGACCCTTTCAACATATATAAATTCCAAAATAAAAAAAATTAAATGTTTTTGTCATTCTTTCTGGAAACCTATCAAATACAGAAGTACAAATCAATCAGAATAATTAACAAACAAAGCAGGTTTAAGAATTTCTGTAAAAAGAAATTATTATAAACATAAAAAATGCTCTAGAAATCCTAGTAACAATAATTGGACAGATAAAGGGATTAATAAATAAAATATATGGGAGAAGTGATTCAACAAAATGGCTTAGAAAAATTCGCTGTATAAGGTAGAGTATGTAAAACGGACACAGCGTATGTTATAACCGGGAACATTTATAACAAAAGGTCTGTGTCTAAAATTTTGAAAACTCAGCACAGCGACACAGTAGTAAAACAAAAACGTCTCTATGCAAGTGAATGCTTAGTACTGAATTACAAATTACACAAACTAGAAGTGCTACAAGAAGAATCATTAGAGAAATATTCGATCCACTAACAAATACAGATCTACGGAAATTAATAAGTAATGACGAAGTGTATCACAACACAGAAAAAATAACTGAAACGCTACGGAAGAGGTGACTGCTAATTTTTGGACATTTATACAGAATGATCGGCAACAGGTTAACGAAACAGATTTTTAAATATCTTTGGGACAAGAAGTGTAAATAATCTGGATTCAATAAGTTTTAGAGAAAAGCGATACGTAGTGATGAGAGGAAACAATACTCGTGGAAGAAGCACAAAGGAGGAAGCGCTGAAATTGGCGCTTGGTCCTTGGATGATTCAAACGGAAAAAGAAAAGAAAGAAAAGAAAACTAAATAAAAACAGATTTACTTATTTACGAGTAAAGAAGTGGAGTTACGTGTCATTAGATGTACACGCACAGGTCACTTAATCCACGTAAATAACGGGCCGCTGCATTGCTTACGTGGTGATGGTGCCCGATAGCGACGCGCATGGGTTCCATAGGATTTACATCGGGCGAATTTGGTCGCAAAGGCATCAATGTGATTTCAATACAGTGTCCTCAAACCACTGCGGCATATGCCATCGCTGTCGGGGAAGGCATCAAGAACGGGCGAGTGGAGGTGGTTCTCAGCTGTCAGCTCGTCTTCAATTGCTCCCACATGTCCAGTGCAAGAATAGGAGAATGTCGCCCATGCTCCCGTCAGACTTTGTCCGTGCGATGCTGCATATTTTTAGCAGCTGTTCACCTCAATGATGGGCGTTTGCGCAGACGACCAGCGAGCTAGAATAACAAACATGTGATTCACCCGAAGAGTGGACAGTTTTCCATTGATCGACGGTCAAATCCCGACGGTCTCGTGCCCACTGCAATCGTAAATGACGATGTCGTTGGGTCAACGGGTGAACCCGTAGGTGTGGACTGGTGCGGACCAGCAGTGTGCTCTTTCAGAGCACATTCTATCCTACTTTACAGAGCAGACAAGCCAGCGAAGCCCACGTTCTGTCAAGAGCCGTAGACGTCCAACCATTTAGCGCCTGGTAGTAGCTTCATTGTCCTTCTCGCTCTTTCAGTAGATGCTCACGACAGTCGCATATGAAAATTCGACCAGCTTCACCGTTTTCTAGATACTCGTTCACAGGCTCTGCATAATAATAATCTGGCCTTTGTCAAAGTCGCGAATCTCAATGTATTTCCCCATTCGCAGCCCATATCCATAGGATGGTCTCCCGCTGCGGTTACATACTTTTGTTACAGTCTCAGGTGCCCGCAACGCCTCCAGGTGGCCTCCAAAGTCGCGGTGGGCAGTGTTCACAATGTTTTTGCTCACCAGGGTATCAGTGAGGATTGGGTGTCCGTCCAAACATCTAACCTTCCTCTAGCGATAATAAACCTGCGTCGTCCAAACCTTTCTCCAAACAACTGACCAGGGAACATCGAGACGTAATATCACACATCGAGCCACGGAAGAGTTCAGAATTGGGCCAATGCCTGACAGTGACACGATGAAATTCCGATTCACACTCCGATCGAGAAGCACTGTCCAGCTAATATCGAGAAAATGTCGAAACTGTCGAAGAAGTTTTCAAATGAAGATCAATAATTCTTTGCTAACGAGATTGAACTGTAGACGACTATAAAATCTCCTTTCAGAAGCAAGAGCTTTATGCAATTACAGGGAGGAGAATTAATAACACGCAACTCTTTGGCCACAATTGGAACAACACTATGGCCTCGCCACCATAACAAAACAGAAAGTGTACATTTAAATTTCACTCTTATATTCCGACATTTACCTGTCTTACGCAAGCAACGATACGTATTCCTTGCGAAGGGTTTACTACACTACTGGCCATTAAAATTGCTACACCACGAAGATGACGTGCTACAGACGCGAAATTTAACCGACAGAAAGAAGATGCTGTGATATGCAAATGATTAGCTTTTCAGAACATTCACACAAGGTTGGCACCGGTGGCGACACCTACAACAACGTGCTGACATGAGGAAAGTTTCCAATCGATTTCTCATACACAAACAGCAGTTGACCGGCGTTGCCTGGTGAAACGTTGTTGTGAAGCCTCGTGTAAGGAGGAGAAATGCGTACTATCACGTTTCCGACTTTGATAAAGGTCGCATTGCAGCCTACCGCGAATGCGGTTTATCGTATCGCGACATTGCTGCCCGCGTTGGTCGAGATCCAACGACTGTTAGCAGAATATATAATCGATGTGTTCAGGAGGGTAATACGGAACGCCGTGCTGGATCCCAACGGCCTCGTATCACTAGCAGTTGAGATGACAGGCATCTTATCCGCGTGGCTGTAACGGATCGTGCAGCCACGTCTCGATCCCTGAGTCAACAGATGAAGCCGTTTGCAAGACAACAATTATCTGCACGAACAGTTCGACGACGTTTGCAGCAGCATGGACTATCAGCTAGGAGACCATTGCTGCGGTTACTCTTGACGCTGTATCACAGACAGGAGCGCCTGCGATGGTGTACTCAACGGCGAACCTGGGTGCACGAATGGCAAAACGTCATTTTTTCGGATGAATGCAGATTCTGTTTACAGCATCATGATGATCGCATCCGTGTTTGGCGATATCGCGGTGAACGCACATTCGAAGCGTGTATTCGTCGTCGCCATACTGGCGTATCACCCGGCGTGATGCTATAGGGTGCCATTGGTTTCACGTCTCGGTCATCTCTTGTTCGCATTGACGGCACTTTGAACAGTGGACGTTACATTTCAGATGTGTTACGACCCGTGGCTCTACCCTTCATTCGATACCTGAGAAACCCTACATTTGAGCAGGATATTGCACGACCGCATGTTGCAGGTCCTGTACCGCCCTTTCTGGACACAGAAAATGATCGACTGCTGCCGTGGCCAGCACGTTCTCCAGAACTCTCACCAACTGAAAACGTCTGGTCAATGGTGGCCGAGCAACTGGCTCGTCACAATACGCCAGTCACTACTCTTGATGAACTGTGGTATCGTGTTGAAGTTGCGAGGGCAGCTGTACCTGTACACGCCATTCAAGCTCTGTTTGACTCAATGCCCAGGCGTATCAAGGCCGTTCTTACGGCCAGAGGTGGTTGTTCTGGGTACTGATTTCTCAGGATCTATGCACCCAAATTGCGTGAAAATGTAATCACATGTCAGTTCTAGTATAATATATTTTTCCAATGAATACCCGTTTATCATCTGCATTTCTTCTTGGTGTAGCAATTTTAATGGCCACTAGTGTACATCAAGCTAGAGTTGTGCATTCCGCTATCCAACAATCCCAGAATCGGGTGAATGACGAAAATACGCGGTGGTACCTAGGTTTAAGGCCTTTTTTCTTACCCAGATGGCATTACCAACGAGATTGATCGTATTCTGCAGAAACACTTTGTGAAAGATATTTTTCGACCACCATCTAAGATTAGGGCCTGTTACATGCTACATCCTCATCCGTCGGTTGTAAATGATTTTGATATTGCTCATCTTTTACGGTGTGCGTTTAATGTCTGTCTGTGTGTGTGTGTGTGTGTGTGTGTGAGTATGTGTGTGTGTGTGTATGTGTGTGTGTTGTGTTGTGTGCGTGCGTGCTTGCGCGTACGGTCTTTCTGCATAAGCTGTCCTTTGGTTCTTAGTCGGGGCAGCCACCGCCTGCTGAGGTTTTAAATTTCTTTGCAACGCGCTCTGTTCTGTATTTCTGCCTTGAAAACGACAGTGTGCGCACCTGTCGAAATACAGAAAATTGTCGAAGGCGTAACCCAGCTGCGCTCCAGTAAATTGCTTCAGAATTTAATACACTGGGAGAAACTATAGTTTCTCATTCGGAACCACATTTCGAACTATTTAAAGGTCTGTACTTCCTTCAGTATTAAAAATCGTTTCGTGTCCAATGAAAAAAAGCGTTAAAACATCAGAAGCATTTACTCTGTATTTTCGGCAGATATTTGCTATTTGCTTTCTGTAATGTGTAGCTGGAATCACCGAAACAAATACTGCTGACCACGTTTCTCATGCGACACCCAGTGCCGTCGGAAAACGTCGATTCGTTTTACGTTATGAACAAAATGATTTTTAAAGCGGAATCTCACGTTGCCATTCGACAGAACGGTCCCGGATTACTCTGCTGCGATATTTATTTTATTGGTATGTATTAACAAGGACAGTGGAACCTGAATAAAAACCAGTACTGTAGCAGCGGCTGAGCACCAGCGCTGCTGGCACGGATCGGCACCCGACGCTGGCCTGCAGCTGTTTTGCGGCGATTGATGTACCTCGAAAATGAACGTAACTCTAACGAAGACGTCTGAGGAAACGCTCTCAGCTTGTAATGAAGCAGAAGCAACCCAGCGGCTGTTGGTTGAGGAATTCCACTTTTTTGCAACACTGCAGTTGCATGTAAGGAAATTTAAATAACAACATTATAACTACACTCTATGTACAACAGTAAAACTGTACATAATTGCGACT
This sequence comes from Schistocerca americana, assembly GCF_021461395.2. Classification (NCBI taxonomy): domain Eukaryota; kingdom Metazoa; phylum Arthropoda; class Insecta; order Orthoptera; family Acrididae; genus Schistocerca; species Schistocerca americana. The sequence goes on along the minus strand of NC_060122.1, from coordinate 24,877,941 downwards.
GGCATTGATGCACCGATCCCAGTGCGTAGGAAGCCAGTGGATGGCTTTAAGTGTAGAAACTCCTGGGTTGCTGATGGATCCAGCTTTCCCTGCACTTCCTTCTCGCAGGTGAACTGAGCTTGCAAAGATTGTTTTAAGCACGGAGAATGTTCCAGGACATCCCGTCAAAGTTTTGAAGAAGCTCGAGGAACTTCTGGCGACATATTCCGGTCATATCGCTGTCACCACCGAAGTATTCGCATCGTGCGAGACGCAGCTCTACATACACCTCTTTCACCTTGCGATACATTCGTGAAACATTGTACCCAACCGCGCGAAGGAACTGGATAGCAGCCCCTTGTGCTTATCGGAAAGAATCTGTCATGCAACTGTTGTGACTTGGCAAGACAGCCAAGCCACTATGAGATAGCCGAAAGGCACGCGTTTAAGCTCACGCAGGCTGGCGTGAGGTCTGGAACATTTAAAGGAGTTGAGTCTAGTAAAAAAGTACGTAGCTTCTGGAATACTTAACTTTAATCCATAATTGGTAAACATCGGTCTGACGGTACATGCATCATAAGATAAATAGCAAATGATAATGGCGCCTTGCTAGGTCGTAGCAAATGACGTAGCTGAAGGCTATGCTAATTATCGTCTCGGCAAATGAGAGCGTAATTTGTCAGTGAACCATCGCTAGCAAAGTCGGCTGTACAACTGGGGCGAGTGCTAGGAAGTCCCTCTAGACCTGCCGTGTGGCGGCGCTCGGTCTGCAATCACTGATAGTGGCGACACGCGGGTCCGACGTATACTACCGGACCGCGGCCGATTTAAAGGCTACCACCTAGCAAGTGTGGTGTCTAGCGGTGACACCACACAACGAACTACGGAAAGAAATTCTCCAGACATGAGGAAAGTGCTGGAAATCTGTTTACAGCGGAGATCTCCTTTCCAATCGGTCGTTCCTTATACCAATGGCAACGAGTCTGTAATTTGTTGAATGGGCACTGGTCGTATACCTACTCATCAATCACCTGCTTCCAGTGAATGAGATATTGTGTGTTAACAGTAGGATGCCAAAGCCAATTCTATATCATGATAAAATAAGGGGCAGGCTACACATCCAGCGTCGGGTTACACCACTGGCCGACTTATATGCTAGATCACCCCCACTCCCACACCTCTGGGAATTCATCTAGCTACCAACTGATATTAGTACAAGCAAATGTCGCAATATAATTAGTTTCTGGCGATGATATCAGACTCGCAAACACAATCCCGCAAGCACACTGAGCGTGGGTGAGATCCAACAGGGTTCCCAGGCAGAGCAAAAAGACGGTATAGCAGTGTCTATGTTGTAAAGAAGGACAATCAATGTTACTTTGGACATGCGTGCCATCCAACTTTGATACGGAGTCTTAAAACAGCCAGGGTGTGTACAAAACTATACATATGGCCCCAAATGTCAACACTAAATGTCAAATACAATGCTAAAACATACACACACGTACCTACATATATTTTTGTATGGCATGAAATGTTGATATTATTTTGTTGTAAGCACACATAGTACAGTCGTACTATTTCATGTGTTGGCATCCACACTTTGGTCCCAACTGCCTACCTTCACCCTCACCAGAAGCATTTTCAGGGGTCTTCACAGGGATGGTGGGATCCACCTGTTGCGCAATACCCCACGCTATACGTTGCTGGATCCCTATTGAACATTATCTGCGAATCATTGCGCAGATGAATCCACCCCAACCACTACCCTGGACTTTGTCTGGTGGTTCATTTTTATGTATATTTCTTTGTTTTGCTAAATGTGTATTACTGTAATTGATGCATACGATAATGATAATAACCTCAGAAAATATTCCTGGATGTAGTGCTGATGCATCTACCTTTTGGATGAAACCTCATGCTGAACATGTCCAGGAATTTTTATGTGTAGATTGAGCCACCTCAACCGCTAGCCTAAACTTTTCACAGGTAGATCTGCCCCAAATAATATTCTCACATATAGTGTTGGCGGATCCACCTATTTCAGATGATACATTGGATCAGACGTTGGTGGATCCATACCAGACATTATCCCAGAATTATTTTGTGCCGATGGATCCACTCCAACTGTTGTCCCATGAAAGAAGACAGGGAGACTGCGTTTAATGTTCCATCGAAATGGAGGACATTAGAAACTTATGTTACTCCAGGTACTGTGCTGATGGATCAACAGCGAAAAATAGCCCTGGAAACAGCTCATGCTGGACCCAACACCTAATAACATTCATGGTAACAGGTTATTGTGAACGCACTATCAGCAATATTCTGCACCTAATGCAGGTGGAACAATCTTTCGGATGCTACTACAAACTCGTATGGGATGGCAACACCGCACCCCCGTCTCTGCCCCTGCCAACACACCCAAGAACGTCCCCTGACGATGACTTTATCGTCAGTGGAAGAGAGAGAGTGCTGATGTCAGAGGGGAAGCTAACAAATGATATAGCATGACTGTGATATGTGTGTTTACAACAAAATAATGTCAACACTCTACCACCACAACAATCTATGATAAATACAGATTGTACTTTGTATCAATGTTGGATGGTTTAAATAAGCAGCAAGCCACACCTGGTAAGCAGTAAGAGCCGATACGTATGTCCTTGTTCCTTAATACATGGAAAAAATGGATAAATATAAAATAATGGTAAAAAAGGGGAAACTGTCAGAATTTCAGAAGTTCCAGTTACAATGTGGTCTTACAGGTAATCTGGAGCTATACTTAGAGAATAACCGATTTTATTTTGTGACATATGCACTAGACCAGTGGTTCCCAACCTGAGAGGGCAAATGAAATTTTCTGACGCGGGAAAACTAAACGATTCGATTCTGTTTCAGTCATGAAACTAAATTATTTTCAGAAGGTCTTTACTATTATCACAATTTTGTAAGACTGTAATACCGATTGTATACTGTAAGTTATCAATAATTACTTTTTCTCAGTTAGTAGCATTAATGCAGAGGATGTTACAAGCTCCTCACATAGTCCAACGACTACACATTTGTTGTGCTTTGTACCGCATATCGCGGATGATAAAAGTGAGACTCATACGCAAAAAATGATAAACATCTCAAGAAAATGTCTTGTCCAAGTTGCAGACAATACCTGCAATGGTCCAGAAATTACTCCATTACTCGCTTTGAAACAGATGAATGAATTAATTGATAGCAAGTAAGAGCAGTAACTACATCATGGCTACTAAAGTACTATACTCAGTATTATTATTGTTATTGTCATTATTATTAGTACTATTACCACTACTATTAGTGGCTGTGGTAAGACACAAAGAGTTAACAGCCTGAAGTCTTGCGATTTCTGCCAGTTTAGAAGCAAGGAGTGCAGCAGTCAAGTGATTTACAAACAGTTAAGTATAGTGCACACATTTTAACTATGTTGATTTTAAACGTGGTGAGAGTGTGCTGGTCAAGCAAGTGCTGCAACGGAGAGGAGTAATGCAGGGGAAGTATGTTTTGTAACAGCTGTCTACCCTCACTGTGAATAGGTAGCTCTCTTATCTGAGAAGGAATTGTGGATAGCACTTGCGATACACGACGGTTTGAATTCCTTCGTCATTGAGTCTAACAACCGCCCTCCCCTCCCCACACACACTAACTAAATATTATTCATCTTTCATTAGTTTAGTTAGGTGCCAAAGTTGGAGATAATGTGGTGGAGAGGAGGGGGGGGGGGGGGGGTTACTGGCTAATGTCTGGTTGTACTCAGGGGTAGTGGTCTAAGAAAGGTTGCGAACCACCACAATAACATACTTCGATACCCTACTTAAAAAAGGAGAATCGGGACCTATAGTGGTTTATGAAACCATGAGCTGTACGCCTATAGTTTTCACGTGTAAATCGATTACGCAATAAAACCACGATACTGGCAGCTGTTTTGTAGCCGATGTAATGGTGGAGTTTAGTTACTTCACCGGATGATGGAAATCATTTCGACTGCCCTCGTAACTTCCTGTAAACCAAGACTGGGAAACATGCTTCATTATGGACTCGCACCTTCGCAGCTATGGCCGGCAGAAACGCAGTCTTTCTTGTTGCGTCTCGGTTGCACCTCGCATTGTGTTAGTATGGTATTGTAAATAAATACCTACAATCGACCTTCGAATCTATCATTGTTTATCACGTCAGCAGCATGTTTAGAATTTTCGTGGTATGTTACGACAAAATACGTAATTTGAAGTCTGATACACTTACGAGGTTGGAAAATTGACGCGGCTTAAAATTATCGTGAGAACTATCGCCACATAAGACTATTTTACTGACAGTCCAGTACTTACATAGCGTATTTTCTAAAAAAATATTACGCACATATTCACTACGTTTTCTTAAATGCTTGTCTGAACTCTAGATTGCTTATTGCTTGTAGAAGGATCACACGAACATGACGTATCTCTTCGATAAAAAGGTTTAGTAATATTCTGTCTACAGTATTCTCCTTTCAGAAGCATCAGTCTCTTAAGTTGATTCTGTTATTAGCTGATTGGCGCTTTATCATCAATGACTACGTCGTAGACGGGATGTTCCCGGAGATCCAGCGATGTATGCGAGTGGTGGGTTACTATTACAATTAACGTCCAAAACTTTACACCTGATGATGCTATTGTAATGAGTACACATACGGTGATTTGGTTGCTACTACGTAATGCATTTTTGTTAAGATTACTGTATGGGTAAATCCAACGGATCATTGACGTGTAATAAAAAAAAATTTTAGTGCATTTTTATTGTTGACACGACTCCCTCGCGTTTCCACAGGCGAGACGCCGGCGGCCTTGTCAAACAGCTTCCCGTGCTCGGCAGCGTCATCGCTGGTATGCGGCCGCCGCTCGGCTCCCGCCTCGTTTGCTGGCCACTGTGCAGTCTGTGTATGCTACGTGTTACAGTCACAGGCGGGGCGATAAAACTCCTTGACCGTTAACTCGTACACAGAACAGGGATTCTCTGATGCGTAGGATGGTTTCCTACGTTACTTGCAGCAAATGAGTTGGATGCTCCCAGGACTATTGGGAGAGGTGTTAAACGGTCGGATCTGGTCTCTATTCCTAGGGCTTGCTTACGCAGGAGCTGCTGCCTCCCGTACCCCTGGCTTGGCAGCGTCTGGAGAGACGTGCAGCATATTGTCATAAATATGGTGGTGATTGTACTGTTATCAGTACGTGCAGCGTGTCCTTTTTAGCAGCCATTCTGATTGTATCATCTGTGCAGTTTGAAATTCTTGGATGGTAGGTTAACTGTAATTTTGTCTTCGGAGAATCAGCTTATCGGCATACGGTGCTCTATTTAAGCCGATCTCTTACATCACATTTTATAATATAGCGGGAGAGTTTTCTAGACATCTGTGACTCGTTCATTTTGTATCAACGGACAGTCTCCTTTTTTTGCCTCCTGTGACCATTGTTCAGTCTCGTTTGCGTGCGGCAAGGATGTACATACTTTGGGTTATTTCCGTATCTATTTACGAATCTTATACCGACGTCTTATACTAATACTGCGAGAGTTGTTGTTCCTTAGAGCCCTCGCGGATCACTTCCACAGTCAGTGCTCATGGAGCATCCTGCAATAGAACTGGTTTGTGTCCATGTTACAAGACTCTTAAGTCTCTTAACATGGCCACAAATCAGTTCTATTGCAGTGTTTATTACTGTAAATATCATGATGTGGTTGGTTTGTTTCCATTATTAAATCGAATCTCATAAATGGAAATGCCTTGTGAGTAGGGCCTCCCGTCGGGTAGACGGTTCGCCTGATGCAAGTCTTTCGAGTTGACGCCACGTCGGCGATTTGCGTGTCGATGGGGATGAAAGGATGATGATAAGGACAATACACAGTACCTGAGCGGAGAAAATCTGCGACCCAGCCGGGAAACGAACCCGGGCCATTAAGCATGACATTCCATCGCGCTGACCATTCAGCTACCGCGGGCCAACTTATTGCTCATGAAAACAACACACTGCATGTTGTACGACGATACACCGAGACATTCAAAGGTGGTGGCCCAGACTACTGCATATACCGGTACCTCTAATACAGTAGCACGTCCTCTTGCATGCCTGTATTCGTCGTGGCATACTATCCACAAGTTCTTCAAGGCACTGTTTGTCCAGATTGTCCTCAACGGCTATTCGGCGTAAATCGCTTAGAGTGGTTGGTGTGTCGCGTCGTCCATAAACAGCCCTTTTCAATCTATCCCAGGGATGTCCAATAGGGTTTATGTCTGGAGAACATGGTGACCGCTCTAGTCGAGCGGTGTCGTTATCCTAAAGGAGTAATTCACAAGATGTGCACGATGGGTACGTGAATTGTCACCCACGAAGACGAATGCCTCCCGAATATGCTGCCGATATGGTTGCACGATCGGTCGGAGGATGGCATTCACGTATCGTACAGCCGTTACGGCGCCTTTCATGAGCACCAGCGGCGTACGTCGGCCCCACATAACGCCACTCCAAAACAGCAGGGAACCTCCACCTTGCTGCACTCGCTGGAAAGTGTGTCCATGGCGTTCAGCCTGACCGGGTTGCCTCCAAACACGACTCCAACGATTGTCTGGTTGAAGGCACATGCGACACTCATTGTTGAAAAGAACGTGATGTCAATTTTGAGTGGTCCATTCGGCATGTTGTTGGGCCCGTCTTTACCGCGGTGCACAGTGTCGTGGTTGCAAAGATGGACCTCCTCATGGACGTCGGGAGTGAAGTTACGCATCATGCAGCCTATTGCGCACAGTTTGAGTTGTAACACGACGTTCTGTGTTCAACATGGTGGCGTTGCTGTCTGGGTTCCTCTAAGCCATAATCCGCAGTCAGCGGTCATCCACTGCAGTAGTATCCCTTCGGTGGCCACATTGAGGCATGTCGTCGACAGTTCCTGTCTCCCTGTATGTCCTCCAAGTACGAACAACACCGCTTTGGTTCACTCCGAGACACCTGAACACTTCCATTGTTCAGAGCCCTTCCTGGCAGAAAGTAACAATGCGTTTGCATTCGAAACGCAGTATTATCCGTCTCGACATGGATGACTGGAACTGATCGGCTATCGGAACCCCCCGTCTAATATGCGCTGCTCATGCATGGTTGTCTACATTTTTTGTCCGGGTTTAGTGCCATTTCTGAACACTCAAAGGGACTGTGTCTGTGATACAACATCCATAGTCAACGTCTATCTTCAGGAGTTTTGGGAACCGAGGTGGGCCAAAACTTTTTTTTATGTGTTTAGTAACTCACCTTTCTCGGCCACTGTTGGCTGTGTTCGCGACTGCAACCCAGTAGGCTACCTCGCAGGCTACTTGGAGGGTTGTTTGAGTTACTGCCCACCTCTCTAACTGCGTATTTTGTAGCACGAGCTACATTCACGGTATCTCGGTTGTAAGCACCAAATTTTGCTACGATGTCCAACTTGCTCGTCTTAACACACCCGAGTACTGTAGGGGCTGCTCCGGAAGAGTTTTTATATCGATCAGTTGTGTTACTGCTTGGTGTTCCCACCAGGCTAACTTCGTCGAGGTGACGGATGCACAAAATTCATCGAGATGTGTGGACAGAGTAACATTTTGCAAAACAATTAATAACTCATAAGAATCAAATAGACCCGTGGTCTAGGGGTAGCGTCTTTGATTCATAATCAAAACGTGCCGGCCGCGGTGGTCTAGCGGTTCTAGGCTCGCAGTCCGGAACCGCGCGACTGCTACGGTCGCAGGTTCGAATCCTGCCTCGGGCATGGATGTGTGTGATGTCCTTAGGTTAGTTAGGTTTCAGTAACCATTTACGAGCAGACTCGATCGAATGTATGTTTCGGTTGGCCTACAGGATAAGGTGGTCGACGCGGAACGATGGCCTGCGGCATTTATGATCATCTGGCTTACATTTGTACCATATCACTCCCTAGGCAAAGTGTGTGGAGAAGCCGCGGGACATGGAAGCTGAGTTCATCACTTTTGGCGGACCCCGAATGTCGTCAGAGAGTTGAGGTGGTATGGGCCACATGTCAACGCCGTCTACCAACATATACCTCCGTGCTTCAATGGTGGCTCGAGTGCACTAAGCCGGCAATAAGAAGAGCTCTCATACAGTATGGTCGGGATAAGACGAGATGGCAAAGAGACACTCTTGATTATTATTACACCACGCTTCGTGAGCTTTCCTTCCAGGTACCGTCTGCAGAACATCATGCGGAAGTTCATCGTGTCAAGGCACAAATCCAATCGATCACGCGACGACGACTGGGTGGCATCCCAATACGGGCAAGATGTCTCGACACCATCACTGGGGAACGCACCTCGATGCACCATGTGTCGCGGGAACATAAACGTTACCGCCAGGCATTGGTAACAGTGCTCCACGGTTTAAATGGCCGTCAACTGACAACACAACAGGACATTGCAAACGAATTTTTAGAGCATTTCCACCACCTCTATTCCGGAACACCGACGGACCGTCTGGTGGGGGAAGAGATACTGCAACATCTGCAAACGACACTGACAGAGACGGATAAGGCAGCGCTTATGGAGCCACTCACAGAAGACGATATAAAGGTGGCACTCACAAAAGGAGCGGCCCATAAATCACCAGGGCCAGATGGGATTATGCTAGAGTTTTATCGAGAGTTCGTGGACATGATGATGCCACAGTTGGTGTCGATGTACAATGAGGCGATGCGTCCGGACATGCGCCTACCGTCGGATTTTGTGACGGGCTTTCTTCTTCCCATCCCGAAGATGGCGGGGAGTCGCAGTGTTAATCAATATCGGCCTCTCACTATGCTAAACACCGACTATAAAATATTTGCACGACTACTAGCGTCTCGTCTCAAGCTGGCGATATCCAGGACAATATCCCCTGATCAGGCTTGCCTAGGGGTGCGAAGCAACATTTCCTCGGCGTTAAGTGAATACCGTGACGTTATCGCCCTTGCGGAAACGTGTAAAATGCGAGCAGCGGTGATATCTGTGGACTTCGATCGTGCGTTCGACAGGATAAACCATGACTTCTTGGTGTCAGTCATGAGCCGAATGGCGATTCCTCCTGTTTTCATCTCCATCGTTATGAGGCTAATACGAGGGGCTACATCGAAGGTGATTGTAAACGGTCGGGAAGCGGGCTCGATTCCTATTAACAGCTCAGTCCGACAAGGGTGCCCACTCTCCATGATGCTGTTTGCGATAGCGCTTGAGCCGCTGATGTGTGTTATGAGGCGCTCACTTACTGGGATAGCGCTTAATGAGAACTCTTTCGTTTGTCGCGCATATGCGGACGACCTGATCCTTCTTGTCAGATCAGTACATGAAGTGCGTCAGGCTGTTGAACATCTAGGCTCTTACGGGACGGGGGTAGGCAGTGTCGTTAACATGACGAAATCCAAAATTATGCACATTGGACGGGGTCTGGAAGACGTACCGGGACCGTTTCAGACGGTGGAATCGCTGAGATGTCTGGGGATTACATTTACCCGTTCGCTACGGCGGTCAGCGGCGGCGAGTTCTCGCCGGTTTCTGCAGAATGTTCGTCTGACGATACGCAACAACTCACTGAGAGCCTTTGGCATGATCCAACGTGTGGCATACACCAACGTTCACATAGCGTTACGACTGCCCCATTTAGCGCAGATCCTACCAATACTGAAGGGTATCGCAGACCGCCTCATGGCTGCCTTTGGTTACTATGTTAGTACTGGGATGTTATTTAAGATCAAATATGATACGTTAACGCTACAGTTCCGGAACGGTGGCCTCAACCTCACAAACGTGGGAAACAAAGCTCTGGCGCTTTACATGCGAGCGATGATACGAAATTGGCAACAAAGAAAGCATACCATAACGTCAGCTCTGATAGAAGTACTTGTTCCACCTTCGTACGAACCCCCTATTGCGGTGGGCAATATTTCGCCTTCTCTTGCACACATTGCCTCATTTCTTGTTGATTACAGTTATGTTCGTCTGAAAGTACCTTCGACGAGAATACCCACGACTCGGGAGATCTATAGATGCTTGATGGATCACCATGGCCGCAACATAATGGAATTCAAATACCCGTCGAGAACGTGGAACCACATTTGGTGTGCAGTGCATACTCCATTACTGTCAACAGCAGCGAGATCGATGTGGTATATTCTTATAAACCGTAAACTTGTGACCAGGAGTCGATTACATATAATTCATATGGTCGATTCTCCTCTTTGCACAAACTGTGGACTGTTAGCAACGGAAGAACATGGTTTAGTGTGTGGCGCAGCGAGGGACGTCTGGATGCTGACGCGTCGAATACTGGCCTTCCTTCGGCGCACTAACTACACAGAAATCACATCGGATGTACTTTTTCTACCGGACAAGACCTTTTTTCCGAAACAAAAGACGTATGCGGTCAATTGGATCGCTGGACATGCGACGAAATATTTGTATTCGTACGATGTTAAGTCCGTGATGGATTATTGGATGTATTTACAAGAACAACACGAGTTTTAGGAAGTGTTTTTCACAATCCGCCCGACAGCTGGGGTGTCCCAGAACTGGGAAGACTCCTGCAGCAGAACGACTAGAGACAGTACTGCGCGGTACAATTATATTGGCCTATAGCACACTGAGAAGAAAACTGGCCCCTACCTGTTGGCGCCAGTTATGACTGCATTATGTTAACGTGAAAAAAAACCCACACACACACACAACGATGGTAATCACCGAAACCGCCTCAGATAATGGTCCTTTGAATGGTCGACGCAGGAGAAATAAATACCGCCCACACTGGCAGAAATGGTCAAGATTATATGGCTTTCTGCCAGGTTTATGATGTGACAATGCGTGCTGCAGGGATTGTGATGCACTCTCGCCCGTGACTAGGATTGTCATTTACTTTATTCCTGTTACAAAAAAAAAAAAGAAAAAAAAAGAGGGCGGCCTTTGCGTTGATTTTATGGTTTCCAAATTGTTTTTGCTGTCTCGATACTTTTCTTATCCCTAGGACAGCACAATTGTACGAATAAAGATTGTTTGTTTACCCTGCCTACCTGTTCCAAAAAAAATGGGTAGAGCGTCTGCCACGTAAAAAAAGAAAGAAAGGAAAAAAATGAAGAAAAAAATGAGAAAAAAATAAAGAAAAAAAAGTACGACAGTGGTGTAAAAAAAACTGTTCGGTGCCTAATATTCTGTTTATTTAAAAACAATATCTAAATGAAAAAAAAGTCTTCCCTCGAGTGAAAAGTTTACTTTCTTTGTTTTCTCAAAGATATGATCTGTATATATATATATATATGGGTAGCGTCTTTGCCGGCCGAAGTGGCCGTGCGGTTAAAGGCGCTGCAGTCTGGAACCGCAAGACCGCTACGGTCGCAGGTTCGAATCCTGCCTCGGGCATGGATGTTTGTGATGTCCTTAGGTTAGTTAGGTTTAACTAGTTCTAAGTTCTAGGGGACTAATGACCTCAGCAGTTGAGTCCCATAGTGCTCAGAGCCATTTGAACCATTTTTGGGGTAGCGTCTTTGATTCATAATCAAAACGTCTTCGGTCCCGGGTTCGAGCCCCGCCACTGCCTACATTTTGATAAATAATCAGCATTGGCGGCCGAAGACTTCCGGCATAAGAAGTCAGCCTCATTCTGCCAACGGCCTTGTCAAAGAGGGCGGAGGAGCGGATAGAGGTTCAGGGCACTCTCTTGTTCGAGGGGTGGGAAATTGCCCCTAAAGGCGGAAGAATCAGCAATGATCAACGACATGAGGATGCAGAAGGCAATGGAAACCACTGCATTAAAGACACGTAACGTGTATCCACAGGACATGTGGCCTGTATTTGAAGAAGTGTCATGATGATCTCTCCATTGGAAAAAGATTCCGGAATAGTCCCCCATTCGGATCTCCGGGAGGGGACTGCCAAGGGGGAGGTTACCATGTGAAAAAGATTGAATAATCAACGAAAGGATAACGTTCTACGAGTCGGGGCGTGGAATGTCAGAAGCTTGAACGTGGTAGGGAAACTAGAAAATCTGAAAAGGGAAATGCAAAGGCTCAATCTAGATATAGTAGGGGTCAGTGAAGTGAAGTGGAAGGAAGACAAGGATTTCTGGTCAGATGAGTATCGGGTAATATCAACAGCAGCAGAAAATGGTATAACAGCTGTAGGATTCGTTATGAATAGGAAGGTAGGGCAGAGGGTGTGTTACTGTGAACAGTTCAGTGACCGGGTTGTTCTAATCAGAATCGACAGCAAACCAGCACCGACAACGATAGTTCAGGTATACATGCCGACGTCGCAAGCGGAAGATGAACAGATAGAGAAAGTGTATGAGGATATTAAAAGGGTACTGCAGTATGTAAAGGGGAACGAAAATCTAATAGTCATCGGCGACTGGAATGCAGTTGTAGGGAAAGGAGTAGAAGAAAAGGTTACAGGAGAATATGGGCTTGGGACAAGGAATGAAAGAGGAGAAACACTAATTCAGTTCTGTAACATGTTTCAGCAAGTAATAGCGAATACCCTGTTCAAGAATCACAAGAGGAGGAGGTATACTTGGAAAAGGGCGGGAGATACGGGAAGATTTCAGTTAGATTACATCATGGTCAGACAGAGATTCCGAAATCAGATACTGGATTGTAAGGCGTACACAGGAGCAGATATAGACTCAAATCACAATATAGTAGTGATGAAGAGTAGGCTGAAGTTCAAGACATTAGTCAGGAAGAATCAATACGCAAAGAAGTGCGATACGGAAGTACTAAGGAATGACGAGATACGTTTGAAGTTCTCTAACGCTATAGATACAGCAATAAGGAATAGCGCAGTAGGCAGTACAGTTGAAGAGGAATGGACATCTCTAAAAAAGGGCCATCACAGAAGTTGGGAAGGAAAATATAGGTACAAAGAAGGTAGCTGCGAAGAAACCATGGGTAACAGAAAAAATACTTCAGTTGATTGATGAAAGGAGGAAGTACAAACATGTGCCGGGAAAATCAGGAATACAGAAATACAAGTCGCTGAGGAATGAAATAAATAGGAAGTGCAGGGAAGCGAAGACGAAATGGCTGCAGGAAAAATGTGAAGACATCGGAAAAGATATGATTGTCGGAAGGACAGACTCAGCATACAGGAAAGTCAAAACAACCTTTGGTGACGTTAAAAGCAACGGTGGTAACATTAAGGGTGCAACGGGAATTCCACTGTTAAATGCAGAGGAGAGAGCAGAGAGGTGAAAAGAATACATTGAAAGCCTCGATGAGGGTGAAGATTTGTCTGATGTGATAGAAGAAGAAACAGGAGTCGATTTAGAAGAGATAGGGGACCCAGTATTAGAATCGGGATTTAAAAGAGCTTTGGAGGACTTACGGTCAAATAAGGCAGAAGGGATAGATAACATTCCATCAGAATTTCTAAAATCATTGGGGGAAGTGGCAACAAAACGACTATTCACGTTGGCGTGTAGAATATATGAGTCTGGCGACATACCATCTGACTTTCGGAAAAGCATAATCCACACAATTCCGAAGACGGCAAGAGCTGACAAGTGCGAGAACTATCGCACAATCAGCTTAACAGCTCATGCATCGAAGCTGCTTACAAGAATAATATACAGAAGAATGGAAAAGAAAATTGAGAATGCGCTAGGTGACGATCAGTTTGGCTTTAGGAAAAGTAAAGGGACGAGAGAGGCAATTCTGACGTTACGGCTAATAATGGAAGCAAGGCTATAGAAAAATCAAGACTCTTTCATAGGATTTGTCGACCTGAAAAAAGCGTTCGACAATATAAAATGGTGCAAGCTGTACGAGATTCTGAAAAAGGTAGGGGTAAGCTACAGGGAGAGACGGGTCATATACAATATGTACAACAACCAAGAGGGAATAATAAGAGTGGACGATCAAGAACGAAGTGCTCGTATTAAGATGGGTGTAAGACAAGGCTGTAGCTTTTCGCCCCTACTCTTCAATCTGTACATCGAGGAAGCAATGATGGAAATAAAAGAAAGGTTCAGGAGTGGAATTAAAATACAAGGTGAAAGGATATCAATGATACGATACGCTGATGACATTGCTATCCTGAGTGAAAGTGAATTCTGCTACCTAGGCAGTAAAATAACCAATGACGGACGGAGCAAAGAGGACATCAAAAGCAGACTCGCTATGGCAAAAAAGGCATTTCTGGCCAAGAGAAGTCTACTAATGTCAAATACCGGCCTTAATTTGAGGAAGAAATTTCTGAGGATGTACGTCTGGAGTACAGCATTGTATGGTAGTGAAACATGGACTGTGGGAAAACCGGAACAGAAGAGAATCGAAGCATTTGAGATGTGGTGCTATAGACGAATGTTGAAAATTAGGTGGACTGATAAGGTAAGGAATGAGGAGGTTCTACGCAGAATCGGAGAGGAAAGGAATATGTGGAAAACACTGATAAGGAGAAGGGCCAGGTTGATAGGACATTTGCTGTAAGACATGAGGAAATGACTTCCATGGTACTAGAGGAAGCTGTAGAGGGCAAAAACTGTAGAGGAAGACAGAGATTGGAATACGTCAAGCAATAATTGAGGACGTAGGTTGCAAGTGCTACTCTTAGATGAAGAGGTTAGCACAGGAAAGGAATTCGTGGCGGGCCCCATCAAACCAGTCAGTAGACTGATGAAAAAAAAAAAAGGAATCAAATTTACAAATACTTCTCAGCCGCCACTCCAGGTCCGTATGTTTTGTAGCGCTGTGTTACACGCACAGCATCTGTGGATGGAAATCGATAAGCCTCAGAGTTTTACTTGATGTCACTCAAAGTAGCCATGTGGTGGGTTAGCAGGGGGTTCGTCCACCGCAGTGTGGTACTTCTTACACACTATCTTCCGTTGGAAATCGATAGCTGTTACACAATTTGCTCCGACGTCATTACTATGGCGTTCTGTTACTGTTTCAGTCGAAGTGTTCATTTCTAAGACTACGATGTGTTACGCACTACTAGTGAAGTGGTGGCTTAGCAGTGATAAATAAATGAGATTCATGCTGCTCTGTGATTTGGTGAGAGCATCATGACGTCAGTTCGATATCGGGAACGGTGGGGTAGATCTTGCGTAACTAGATATAAAGCGAAATTGTCTAAAATACAGGAAATCCGGGGAAAATATGAAAAAATGTTGGAAGTATGGGTATATACGTAAAATTAAGGAAGAACGTTGGTACATACATATCTGCCTGGTTGTGGTCCCTGCTTTGCCTCGATTGACGAACTGTTAAATTGTTATTAACAAATAGAATTCTACTGACAAGACATGAAATAATGTGCTATTAAAAACAGACAGAGCCTACAACCTCTCCCTACATGAACCGATCATTAACAGAAATCGGTTATGTTCGGCCTCTTGGAGACCTTTCGCAGTCACTCATGTTCCCAAACAACAGCGGTATTTTTATGTATGATCAGTCGCCATGTCACCGAGCCACAGTTGCTCGCGAACGGTTACGAAGTACATTCTGGACAATTCGAGAGAGTGATTTGGCCATCCAGACCACCTGACATGAAACCCATCGAAAACTTATGGGACAGAATCTAGAGGTCAGTTCGTGCACAAAATTATGCACCACAATTCTTCCGCAATTCTAGATGGCTATAGAGACGAGTGGACCTGATGGGATACCTAACCGACTCCAGGTAGGTTATGCGAGAGAACTTGCTCCTGTAGTAGCAGCATTCTACCATACGTCGCTGGTTCGACGAAGTATTTCCAGTGATTGGAAAAATACACAAGTCATTTCCGTTTCAAAGAGGGGTCGTCCAACAGGCCCACAGAATTGTAGACCTATATCGTATACACCGGGGCCCAAGTTGACGTCGTGTAACTTGACTTATGGAAGGTGTTGGATACAGTTCGTTGTTGCACGGAATGAAAAGAACATGAGCGTACGGAATATCAGACAGTTGCTAACAGATATGACAAAGCAGGATAGTTTCTTAATGAGAGAAGCCTTCAGACATTAAAGTATGTTCTCAGATGTCTCAAGGGTGTGTCATAGGACCATTAGTATTCAATATCCTTTCTAAGAGTCATCAGGCGTCTTTTCTTTGGTGTTTCGGCAAATTTTTGCAATTTTGTTTATTCACCATGTAGCTGGAGACATCCCAAAAAAATATTGCTGATTATGTCTTTCATGCGAAGTCCAGTGTCACTCGAAAACATCGGTTTGTCTCTCGTTAAGAAAAAATAAACAATTGTTAAATCGGAATATTACATGGCCATTCGATAGAGCAGTCCCAAATGAATACAGTGTGAGATCCGTTTTGTCGGCATGTATCAGCAGGGACAGTGGGTCACAACGAGTAGCCGGTACTCCAGCAAGCACTCGTGTGCCGCCCTCGCCAGCGCCGTCTGCTGCAGACGTGAAGCAGCGCAACTCAGCTCCTGCTGAACTATTGGCTATTCTTCTTCTTTTAATAATCTCGTTAACAAATGTGGATAAGAAGAATACCACACAAGACTTGTTTTGGGCCGCTCTATGGAAGGGAACATAAAATTCGGCTTTAAAAATTATTTTGTTTGTTAGAGGAAAACAAACCGACGCATTCCGTTGTCACTGGGTGACGCATAACATACGTGGGCCGTGAGGCTTTTTGCGGCTGATGCTTTGGTTTACAGAGAAGTTGCAACGCTAGAACATTGTCTCGCATTGCTGGAGGACGAGCATAGCACTGACGCTTGGCGTAGAGAAAGACAGTCCGCCGTCAACGGTAACGTAGTGCGTATAAACCGTCAAGAGTAGTCGTCACAACCCATTATTGTATGATTACACGTTTTCAAGACAACCCCTGGAATCATTCACACTCCTTAAAACGTGAGAGCATGTGTATGGAGCGATCGATACAAGAGTGACCACATAAAGCTAATCGCGGCGGAGGCAGACCCCAGACTGAAGTTCGTTGGAAAAATCCTCACTATATGTAGCCCATTCACGAAGGAGGTAGCTCACAAAACTCTCGTGAGACTACTACTTCTGCATTGTTCACCAGCGTGGGAAACATACCAGACGGCACTGATGCAGGAAATAGAGAAGGTTGAAACAAGAGTAGCTGGTTTGGTCACAGGTTTGACCAGTATGTGCGAAAACGTCACGTAGATGGTCGTGCAACTCCAGTGGCAGACGACGCGAGAGGTGTTATGCATTAACCAGAAGAGTCAACAAATATATTGCTACCCCTTCAAACTCGAGGTGGCGCAGTGGTTAGCACACTGGAATCGCATTCTGGAGGTTCAAATGGTTCAAATGGCTCTGAGCACTATGGGACTCAACTGCTGAGGTTATTAGTCCCCTAGAACTTAGAACTAGTTAAACCTAACTAACCTAAGGACATCACAAACATCCATACCCGAGGCAGGATTCGAACCTGCGAAAGTAGCGGTCTTGCGGTTCCAGACTGCAGCGCCTTTAACCGCACGGCCACTTCGGCCGGCTCATTCTGGAGGCTACCCAGATTTAGTTTTACCATTATTTGCCTAAATCCCTTCAGGCAAATGCCGGCATGGTTCTTTTGAAAGAGGATGACCCATATCCTTCCTCACCGTTACAGCAGACCGAACTGGTGCTCTGTCTATAATGACATGGATGTCTTACTTCCGTCAAGCGAAATGCACAAGAAGATAAAATTACAGAAAGTCCTGCTAACACGTGTTCTTGCCAAGAATGTTTCTACCCCGTCCCACACCTGTTCCCCATCGCAAATAGGGAGGGGTGGGCGGAGGACTCTGAAGTAACAATGACACTCCGCCACACGCCGTGGCGTGTGGGATACGGAAATAGACGTTGATACAGATGTAGACATATACAAGGTGTTACAAAAAGGTACGGCCAAACTTTCAGGAAACATTCCTCACACACAAAGAAAGAAAATATGTTATGTGGACATGTGTCCGGAAACGCTTACTTTCCATGTTAGAGCTCATTTTATTACTTCTCTTCAAATCACATTAATCATGGAATGGAAACACACACCAACAGAACGTACCAGCGTGACTTCAAACACTTTGTTACAGGAAATGTTCAAAATGTCCTCCGTTAGCGAGGATACATGCGTCCACCCTCCGTCGCATGGAATCCCTGATGCGCTGATGCCGCCCTGGAGAATGGCGTATTGTATCACAGCCGTCCACAATACGAGCACGAAGAGTCTCTACATTTGGTAACGGGGTTGCGTAGACATGAGCTTTCAAATGCCCCCATAAATAAAAGTCAAGAGGGTTGAGGTCAGGAGAGCGTGGAGGCCATGGAGTTGGTCCGCCTCTACCAATCCATCGGTCACCGAATCTGTTGTTGAGAAGAGTACGAACACTTCGACTGAAATGTGGAGGAGCTGCATCGTGCATGAACCACATGTTGTGTCGTACTTGTAAAGACACATGTTCTAGCAGCACAGGTAGAGTATCCCGTATGAAATCACGATAACGTGCTCCATTGAGCGTAGGTGGAAGAACATGGGGTCCAATCACCAACAGTGCCTGCACAAACGTTCACAGAAAATCTGTGTTGATGACGTGATTGCACAACTGCGTGCGGATTCTCGTCAGCCCACACATGTTGATTGTGAAAATTTACAATTTGATCACGTTGGAGTACATACTGACGAAACTAAAATGAGCTCTAACATGGAAATTAAGCGTTTCCGGACACATGTCCACATAACATCTTTTCTTTATTTGTGTGTGAGGAATGTTTCCTGAAAGTTTGGCCGTACCTTTTTGTAACATCCCGTATATTAGTATTAGATGATGAAATAGAGCCAGTTTTCAAGATGGCTTATATCTAATCTGTTCATTTAATTTGTCTTTGCTGGGATTTAGGGGTCGTGGAGAATCTAATGGGCGGCCAGTGTCTTGTTTGAAGGCAGAGCACAAACAGCAGGAGAGCGCGGCGTTCCTACCGCACTCAGGCAGCAATCAGCACAGCGGCTGGAACTCGACGAGCGCCTGCTGGCTCGCATCCGATTCGTCTCTGCAGCGCAGCGTGCGGCCGTACTGACAGCCGGCAGGGGCACAGCGAGGCCCGGCGTGGCTTTGTCCGGATTCCGGCAGCGGCGCTGATTCAGTATGGCTGCGTTCGTTGCAAGCACTTCTGACCACCATCGACGCGACAACGCTGAGCAGTTTTCTCAGCTGTCCACAAGTCTCCGGGGATACTTCACCTTGTTTATTCACCAGCTTATAGTCATAATGGTAGTACTGTTACTAGTGGCTTTTAAGTAGTAAACTTAATTACATACAAGAAAATTAAAGGGTCTTTGGAGAAAAGAGGAGCAGCTATATGAATACGAACAGCTCAGATGGCGAACTCGTACTAGGTAAAGAGGGGAAAGCTGAAGGATGGATGGAATTTACAGAGTGAGCCAAAAATGTCTCCACGACTGTGGAATGACATAGGAATTTACTGAGACAACTTACTGATATACCGAGATGTGTGATCTTATAGCAAATAATCTCAAGTTTGATTGACGTAGTCCCTCAGTATCCCATTCTGCCTACAGGAGCTCCAGCACAGAGCAGAGTTAAAACGGCTACTCTCAGTGGCGCGGAGCGTGCTCACATGGCCACCTCGCTACCCACACTTAACACCACTGCATTTCTCTCTCTGTGATCTCATTAAAGACCGTGTGTATCTTCCTTTTCTACCAGACAATTCAGTCGACTTGAAAATCGAATCAACGCCGCCGTTGCACAAATTACGACCGATTAGCTGCAACGAGTCTGGTAAGAAATTGATTACCGACGGAATACTTGCCGCAGCACAAATGGTAGCCACATCGAACCAAAACGACACTTGACACTTTTATGTGAAACTGAGGTCGTTTGCTGAAAACTGACACATCCACAGATTCTGAAAGTCATCTCAATAAATTTCTACATCATTCCAAAGTTTTAAAGACTGTTTTGACTCATCTTGTGTGGAAGGGTTATAAGCGGCAAATTAATTTCGGGAAAGGAGCACGAAGAAGATGAAGATGAGACAGAAAAATCGGACAGAGCGGTTGTGACCAATGCCTATAACGCCTGTCATGTTTGTTTTCTTTTTCATGAGTTCAAATGCCTCTGAGCACTATGGGACTTCACTTCTGATATTATCAGTCCCCTAGAACTTGTTGTTGTTGTGGTCTTCAGTCCTGAGACTGGTTTGATGCAGCTCTCCATACTACCCTATCCTGTGCAAGCTTTTTCATCTCCCAGTACTTACTGCAACCCACATACTTCTGAATCTGTTTAGTGTACTCATCTCTTGGTCTCCCTCTACGATTTTTACCCTCCACTTTGCCCTCCAATGCTAAATTTGTGATCCATTGATGCCTCAGAACATGTCCTACCAACCGGTCCCTCCTTTTTGTCACGTTGTGCCACATACTCCTCTTCTCCCCAATTCTATTCAATACTTCATCATTAGTTATGTGATCTACCCATCTAATCTTCAGCATTCTTCTGTAGCACCACATTTCGAAAGCTTCTATTCTCTTCTTGTCCAAACTATTTATCGTCCATGTTTCACTGCCATACATGGCTACACTCCATACAAATACTTTCAGAAACGACTTCCTGACACTTAAATCTATACTCGATGTTAGCAAATTTCTCTTCTTCAGAAACGCTTTCCTTGCCATTGCCAGTCGACATTTTATATCTTCTCTACTTCGACCATCATCAGTTATTTTGCTCCCCAAATAGCAAAACTCCTTTACTACTTTAAGTGTCTCATTTCCTAATCTAATTCCCTCAGCATCACCCGACTTAATTCGACCACATTCCATTATCCTCGTTTTGCTTTTGTTGATGTTCATCTTATATCCTCCTTTCAATACACTGTACATTCTGTCCAACTGCTCTTCCAAGTCCTTTGCTGTCTCTGATAGAATTACAATGTCATCGGCGAACCTCAAAGTTTTAATTTCTTCTCCATGGATTTTAATAGCTACTCCGAATTTTTCTTTTTTTCCCTTTACTGCTTGCTCAATATACAGATTGAACACCATCGGGGGGAGGCTACAACCCCGTCTTACTCCCTTCCCAACCACTGCTTCCCTTTCATGTCCCTCGACTCTTATAACAGCCATCTGGTTTCTGTACAAATTGTAAATAGCCTTTCGCTCCCTGTATTTTACCCCTGCCACCTTTAGAATTGAAAGAGAGTATTCCAGTCAACATTGTCAAAAGCTTTCTCTAAGTCTACAAATGCTAGAAACGTAGGTTTGCCTTTCCTTAATCTTTCTTCTAAGATAAGTCGTAAAGTCAGTATTGCCTCACGTGTTCCAGTGTTTCTACGGAATCCAAACTGATCTTCCCCGAGGTCGCCTTCTACCAGTTTTTCCATTCGTCTGTAAAGAATTCGCATTAGTATTTTGCAGCTGTGACTTATTAAACTGATAGTTCGGTAATTTTCACATTTGTCAACACCTGCTTTCTTTGGGATTGGAATTATTATATTCTTCTTGAAGTCTGAGGGTATTTCGCCTGTCTCATACATCTTGCTCACCAGATGGTAGAGTTTTGTCAGGACTGGCTCTCCCAAGCCTGTCAGTAGTTCTAATGGAACGTTGTCTACTCCCGGGGCCTTGATTCGACTCAGGTTTTTCAGTGCTCTGTCAAACTCTTCACGCAGTATCGTATCTCCCATTTTGTCTTCATCTACATCCTCTTCCATTTCCATAATATTGTCCTCAAGTACATCGCCCTTCTATAGACCCTCTATATACTGCTTCCACCTTTCTGCTTTCCCTTCTTTGCTTAGAAATGGGTTTCCATCTGAGCTCCTGATATTCATACAAGTGGTTCTCTTTTCTCCAAAGGTCTCCTTAATTTTCCTGTAGGCAGTATCTATCTTACCCCTAGTGAGATAAGCCTCTACATCCTTACATTTGTCCTCTAGCCATGCCTGCTTAGCCATTTTGCACTACCTGTCGATCTCATCTTTGAGACGTCTGTATTCCTTTTCGCCTGCTTCATTTACTGCATTTTTATGTTTTCTCCTTTCATCGATTAACTTCAATATTTCTTCTGTTACTCAAGGAGTTCTACTAGCCCTCGTCTTTTTACCTACTTGATCCTCTGCTGCCTTCACTACTTCATCCCTGAGAGCTACCCATTCTTCTTCTACTGTATTTCTTTCCCCCATTCCTGTCAATTGTTCCCTTATGCTCTCCCCGAAACTCTCTACAACCTCTGGTTCTTTCAGTTTGTCCAGGTCCCATCTCCTTAATTTCCCACCTTTTTACAGTTTCTTCAGTTTTAATCTACAGTTCATAACCTATAGATTGTGGTCAGAGTCCACATCTGCCCCTGGAAATGTGTTACAATTTAAAACCTGGTTCCTAAATCTCTGTATTACCATTATATAATCTATCTGATACCTTTTAGTATCTCCAGGATTCTTCCATGTATACAACCTTGTTTTATGATTCTTGAACCAAGTGTTAGCTATGATTAATTATGCTCTGTGCAAAACTCTACCAGGCGGCTTCCTCTTTCATTTCTTACCCCCAATCCATATTCACCTACTATGTTTCCTTCTCTCCCTTTTCCTACTCTCGAATTCCATGCCCGAAGCGGGATTCGAACCTGCGACCGTAGCAGTCGCGCGGTTCCACACTGAAGCGCCTAGAACCGCATGGCCACCGCGGCCGGCTTCATTTCTTCCCCCAATCCATATTCACCTACAACATTTCCTTCTCTCCCTTTTCCTAGTGACGAATTCCAGTCACCCATGACTATTAAATTTTCGTCTCCCTTCACTACCTGAATAATTTCTTTTATCTCATCATACATTTCTTAAATTTCTTCATCTTCTGCATAGCTAGTTAGCATGTAAACTTGTACTACTGTAGTAGGCGTGGGCTTGGTGTCTATCTAGGACTTAGAACTACTTAAACCTAACTAACCTAAGGACTTCTCACACATCCATGCCCGAGGCAGGATTCGAACCTGCGACCGTAGCGGTTTTCATGAGTCCCTAGTTTTGTTACCAGGGCTTTGGTATTACATATTGCTGACAGAGTAAAGGGCTACCGGTATGGGGCATTTTTTGGATCCTTATATGTGTGAAAAATGTTCCAGAACTCTGTCACTTTAGATACGGCGTCGTAACGCAAACGTCTACTGGTTATGGTCCGGAGCTGTGCAGTTTTCTCTGCGGACAACACGGTGCCGTATCGGGCGGTAGACAGCTACGTGTCTTCTTGGGAGCGCCGCTGTAAATCCATGAGCTGTTACTCTCGGCGCGTGGCCCAGCGGCTTCCTCGGTGAAAATTCCTTCTGTAGTTTTGTGTGTGTGTGTGTGTGTCTGTGTGTGTTTGTGTGTGTGTGCGCGCGCGCGCTTGTGTGTATGTATGTGGTGGTGGTGGTGGGGGTGGGGGGGTGGGGGGTTCGAATGGGCTGTTCACTGCAGCGCACTATTTTCAGTCACGTGCTTAAGTGCATATGCGTAACTAACTAGTCCGTGTACTTCGCAAACTCTAGCGGCGTACGTCGCGAACCCGAATCCTGGCGGCTGGCGGCTTGATCTGGTTTCTGCCTGACGACCGGCTGGCTGGCCCCTGCTCGATCCGGGACCCGCCAGACGGATCTGTTGTGTGTTGTGCAGGTGCCAAATGTGTGTAGGCGCTCGGCCGAGATGCATTGATCAATAACAAATCTCTCCCACCGTGTACGTTAGATGTATAAGACGGGAGAAATAAACTCATCCGTCAGGAAGAGCGTAATAATTTCCATTCCAAAGAAAGCAGTTGCTGACAGGTGTGAAAACTACCTATCTATCAGTTAAATATGTCACAAAAGAAGAAAGGACACCATGGGGGACAAGTAAGTCTTGAAACTAGACAAATGTAGCGACAATAAAGGCAATACTGATTTTGGACTTATGTTAGAAGACAGATTGAAGAAAGGCAATGCCACGACTATAAGACTTGTAGATTTACAAAAAGCTGTTGTAAATGTAGAGTGGAATAGAGTTTTTGAATTGAGAAGGGAGCAATCTCCAGAAGGATCAAAGTAAGCAAAAATCTCAAAACGATCCATAGAATAAACCTTCGAGAAGCCTTTCACTGGCTTCCGAAGGACACTTTGAGGCGGAAAAGGACAGAAAGCGCGGATACCTTAGCCGATAGCCCACATCGTGCGAACCCCGCATTTCCTGTAGTCGTGCCGTTACCTGGGAATTGCGGTGTACGGACAGGGCCGGCACAGCGCCGCCGCCTGCGTTGATAACACGAGGCAGCTGAGCTGCCGGCTGCCGCCCCCGCGGACGCGACCCAGGACTAGGTTTGAGAATAGTCGGCAACTGACAGACTTTTACATCTGCGACACTGTTTACTCACTGGCATAGTCACACGAACAGAAACTAAACCTACGTTTAAGGCATTTGTAGATTTAGGCAAACCTTCCGTTGTAGTTGACTCGAATACACTAGGAAATTTTAAAGGTGAAAGGGATAAATTACGCGAAGCGAAAGATTGTCTACAACTTGTTCACAAACAAGAGTTCAGTTATAAGAATCGAAGGACATAAAAGGCAAGCAGTGACTGAGAAGAGAGAGAGGTACGTCCGTAGCCTGTCCCCCATGTTATTCAGTTTATACATTGAGCAAGCAGCAAACGAAATCAGTGAGAAATTTGGAAAGGCGGAAACACCAATAACTAACGAAATCAGTGAGAAATTTGGAAAGGCGGAAACACCAAGAACTTTTAAAATTCACCAGTGATATTCTAATCCTGAAACAGTAGAAAAAAGACTTAGTATAACAGACGACAAGAATGCCTTGTCTCTTGAGAAGAGGTTCTCAGATAAAAGTGAAGCATGGCCAGTGCAATGTGACCGAATTAAATCGGTGGGATTACGTTGGAAAATGAGACGCTAAAAGTACCAGTTTTGTTGTTTGGGTAGCCACGTAACTTAAAATGGCCAAATTACAGAGCTTATAAAATGGAGACTGGAAATAACAAGAAAAAACATTACGGGAAAGAGAAACTTGTCGACATGTACACGTATTATAAATTAAAGTCCCCCGTCGTGTTTTTCTTTCAGGATGTAAAGGCTAATCTCAGGAGCTACGGATTTTGATACGGTTGTCAATGTCCTCAAGGGCTCAACATTCGTTTACCAGACACAGGCTTGCTGACCCCGGGTTCCTGAGCTGCGGACTGGTAAGCGCCGCCAGCCGCCTGTCACTGTAAGCTCTGGGCATGGTGCGGCGAGCAGCGTGCGCTGCGGCGGTGCAGCGTTGTGTGTCACAGGGAATGGGGTCTTGTCTTGCCTCGCGGATCGCGAGGATGGTAAAAACCTCCATAAAAAAACCCTCAGTCTGAAGGTATGTTGCACGCTGATGAGATGCATGGCTGTTGAGGTGGAATAGCCGTTAGCGGGCAACCTCTGGGGAACTTGTCATACCTCAGTCGTATACGGCTTTCCTATGCACTGGCGGCTCTCTGTAGGAGAACTTTTATTGCCTAGCTACTTGTGGGACTCGGGTGGATGCTTCGAAATTTGCTCTTCCTCCTTCCAGAGTAATGGGTGGGCCGCTGGTATGTATCAGTACCCAGTCAAGCGAGAGGGCTCGTGTTGCCAGTCTCCCTGCCTCATGACTTACTCAGAGTTGTACTATTTACAGTAACCGAACATACGCTGTTGGCCAGACTATGGTTTTAATAATCAAGCCGAAAGAGGGTAGTTTTCAGAATGTTCCGCCCTTCTGTATCCCAAAGGATTTAGAAGGAAAGTGTGGCCCTTGAAAATCAGTCAAGCACTTCAGCACTGCGGCGCTGTTAGCAAGAACTTCCATTTCCCAGCAAGTATCTACACTCCAAAAGTTAGATGCTTTGGAGAGTATGCAATAGAAACAGAACTGCGCAACACACAGCAAAGGTAATATGACTTGCAAGGATCTAGTTGACATTACGGAGGAGAAATAAAAATGACTGGACAAAATAAGGCACTGTTGACGTGCAAAACATAATGAAAAGAGCGGATGGTGATCTAATGAAATAGGATTCCCTTATACTTTGTTTCAACAGCACGAAAATTCCAGAGCATACCAAGGCAGGTGTCTTTCACCAACGCGTGCGGCCTTAGTTTCCCAAGCCATTGCGCTGTTTTAAGTGCCATGGAGTTGGGCACACTGCTGTCGGATGTAAGGGAGAAGCCACTTGTGCCAAATGTGTTAAGGCCTCCCATGGAAGAGTTGGTTGTTTGTCTCCTGTGCAGGGTAAACTGCTTTCGGGAATACCCTAGATGGAGAAGGGACTGCAGTGTCTTCCTTGAAGAAAGGAAGACACAGAAGATTAAAACAACTAAACATATCTCGTTTGTTGAGGCCAGCCCCTAAAGCCGATGTTGCTGCACAGACGGAGGTTGCCAGTGTCAGCGCTAGTAGTGCATTTGTTATGCTGCAGTTATTTCGAAGTCGATACTTCCTCCCAGAGCATCATTCGAGGCTATGGTTGCCGCTGTTGTGGAACGCCCTGCCACCACTGTCCACTGCCTAGCCCACTGTCCAGTGCTGCTAGTACCACAGACATTGTTGTGGCTCCACAGCCCATCCAGGCAAAAAAATCCTACAGAAAGCGTCAACCACTGACAGAGCCAAGAAGTCGACTGTCCAAGGTTGAGCCTTCAAAAAGGAAAGATGGGGTGAAAGTGCAACTCCATGGTAAATGGCTCCCATCCTCCAGTGGTGCGTTAATGGGTTCTGGACGTATGTGGACGAACTGAAGCTCCTAGCACAGGAAAGCCTCCTGTGCTTACGTTTTCATGGAATGCATTTTACACCTTTTGATGCTCCTGTCCTGTGGGGCTATTCACTGTTTCGCAAGGGTTACATGACTGGGGAAGGTGCCAGGGGAGGTGTTGCTGTGTTTGAAAGTAACGCACACCACTCCTCTGCTCTGCCCCTGGCAGATACAGTTAAAATTAACGCATGGCGTAAGACCACCTTTTGCTCGCTGTTTTTACCTCCGCAAGTTGCAATAGAATCTAAGGCTCTCACAGATCTTACGGAACAATTCCCTTCTCCGTATCCCCTACTGGGAGACTTCAGTACCCATCGAGTGTAGTGAGGCTCGACCTCAGCTTGCCCTTGGGGTCAGGTTTTGGAGAGCGTCATGACGTCTCAGGAACTGTGCATTCTCAATACAGGAACTCCCATTCATTTCTGTGCTGCTAATGGGTCATTCTCAGAGTTTGACCTCTCTTTGTGCTCTCTAGCCCTTGCGAACTCTGTTCAGTGGGAAGTCCAGTCACCACTTCCCACTCTTCATTCACCCACTGGATCGAGGATTCTTTGAAGAGAAGCCACCGGCTAACAGGGCTAAGAGGACGTTGCTCAGCCAGCGGACTGTATCTGAATACCATGACAGCGTCCAGCAGTGGGTGGACGGTTGTGTTGGCAGAAGAGCCAACACCGTGTTACTAGTAGAGGCCGAAATGCACACGTTTTAGCTCACGCAGGCTGGCGTGAGGAGGGAAGAACTATACTGACTTGAGGTCTGGGACATGACAAGGGATTAGAATTCAGAAAGTGGACGTAATTAGTTTGATACTTAACTTTAATCCATTAATGATGAACGTCGCTCTTGACGGTACATGATTCACAATATTATCCGTTCAGAATACATTCTTGAAGAATAAGGCGCCTTGCTATATCGTAGCAAATGACGTAGCTGAAGGCTATGCTAAACTGTCGTCTCTGCAATTGAGAGCGTCTGTAGACAGCTAGCAAGGTCGGCTGTACAACTGGGGCGAGTGCTAGGAAGTCTCTCTAGACTAGACCTGCCGTGTGGCGGCGCTCGGTCTGCAATCCTGATAGTGGCGACACGCGCGTCCGACGTATAATAACGGACGGCGGCCGATTTAAAGGCTACCACCTAGCAAGTGTGGTGTCTGGCGGTGACACCACATGGACCACGTCACACGAGTGGTCCATCATGTTCCTGAGTTATCAATACAAAAGTGGAGAGGTCATCTGAGGAGGTATTCTCTTCTTTGGTGGACCGATGAGTGCTGGCCATCTATACGGAGCAGGAGAGTGGCTCTTCGACAGTTTAAAGTGTCGCCCAAGAGCAGACAACTTCACAGCCTTTTGGGTCACGAGGGTTAAGGCCCGACCTGTAATTAAGGTCGTGGCAACCGCTCATGGACACCATCAATCGTTTCACTTGTTCTACAAACGCATGGGATGCCATCAGGAAGATTTTCGGTAAGCACAGTTGTTTATCAATAGCAACAGTGATGAAACAGAGGTGTTTCCAAACAACGCACGAAGTCATCGCTCAGACACGGGAGAGTATTTTCCAGCAGCTACTGCTGATGCCAGCCAGGGTCGGGCGTTTTCAGAGAGGGGCAAGATGACTTTAGATCTCATAATTACAACTTTCCTTTCTCTTTATGGCAGATACTGTACCTGGTCACGACCAAATCCGGTAATGCATGCTTCGATGTTTGGCAGCAACGTAACTTGTTTAATTTTATATTGCAGATAGGCGACTCTCCCTACTCTTACAGAGAGTAATTACAATACCTCTCCTGAATCCAGGAGCTACAACAGCATCGGCCTAACACGCTATGTAGGAAAGACACTGGAGGAAATGGTTATCCGTTATCTGGTCTGTTTGTTAGAGACCAGGCAACTCCTAAGTCGCTCTGTGTGGAATCTGGAGATGTCGCTCCACTGTCGACAAGCTGACTACTGGAGGCAGCCTTTCCTACGTTGACATAAATGTATCAGTATGTTCTCTGATATCAGTGAGGCGTACGATGCTACTTGGAGACACAATCGTCTTGTGCAGCTCTATCTGTGGAGCTTTCTTGGCCACCAGCCCATCTTCACAATTTCTTTCCTGTATCAGTCATTTTCTAAGTCCATAGTTGGTGACGTGCTGTCAGATCGTTTTGAGCAGGAGAATGGTTTCCTCAGGGCAGTGTTTCAAGTGTTACTCCCTTTTTCCATACCCATTAACGGTACCACATCTACCTTGAGGAATCCTGTAAGGTATCCCTTATTTGTGAACGATTTTGGTTTTTTCTGTTCCTCCTCCAGTGGCAACAGCGGGCAGTCAGTTGCAACTTGCGGTGTGGAAGTGTTACAGGGGTGGGATACAATACATGTTTTCAGTTTTCTGCAGATACGTGTGGGTGTGTTCATTTTAATCGTTCTCGTTGTATTTTTAATTTACCTCACTTTCGTATAAGGGTCACCATTCTACCGTTTAGAGACTCAGTGAGATTTCTGACCTCATTTTGTACTTCAGTTTGTCCTGGTTACCACATCTGAGAGATGTGAAAGCCAGAACCTGAAGGTCAGAACATCATAAAGTCCCTTCGCCATATGTCTACGGGAGCGGAAAGCGCGCGTCTGCTTTAGTTTTATAGGTCTTTCGTCCGTTCGCGTGTAGGCTATGTGTGTAAAGTGTATGGATCGGTGAGGCCTTCTTATTTAAGGATCATTGACGCTGTCCACCATTAGGGGACTAGGCTGGCCACGGGCTCTTATAGGACCAAACCCATTCCCGGTCTCTTTGGTGAGGGAGGTGAACTGCCTCTTACAGTCCGATGGCAACTCCTCACAGTGCGTCTGGCACGGAAGTTCTTCGTAGTTCCGAATTCACCAGCAAACCATACTGTTGCTCGTCCACCCCTCAAATCGTCCTCCAGTGGTCCACGAGCAACATTGCCGTTTGGGATCCGCATACGGCGTTTGCTGGAATCAACTTGTTGAGGGGGAAGTACAACCCCAAACAGGTGCCACCCTGGTTACTGCAGAGGCCCAGGGTAGTTTTAGATTTAGTACAGTGTAAGAGAGATTGCACCCCTGTGTATATTTTTAGTACATTATTTTCTGCCATTTTTACTGAGCATCACAACTCTAAACTTGTCTTCACGGATGGGCCGAAACAGGTGGACTCCGTTGGTTGCTCTGTTTTTTTCCCTGACCGTGTCCTCACGGTCCAGCTGCCTGCGACACGGAGTTATATGCGATCGCGCAGGCCCTGGATGAGATATGCTTCAAGTGCTACATTCCTTTTCTGTACCGAAACTGTGAGTGTCCTTCAGTGTCTACAACGCCTGTATCCAGTAGATAAAATAGTCCACAATATCCAAGATGCCTTCCTTCAACCACAAAAGCTGGGAAGGTGTCTTTCTGCTGGGTACCAAGGAAAAGGGATATTACGGGACACTAATGGGCAGATGTCGCTGCAAAAGAGGCGTGTCGTGACCCTCAGTTATTTGAGTGTGCCATCACCCGTGTGCTGTCTCCTCGCTGTTGAGGTACAGTGTCCTGCGTCTATGGGAAGACGAATGGCTGCGTCTTATAAGCTCTACTGTGCAGCCCTGGCGTACCTCCGGGATGAGGTCCTCCTTACTCGTCTCCGCCCAGGCCACAGTCCTCTCGTTCCAGCGCGAGGTCCTCCAATCTGTGGTGCTTGTGGCGTACAGATCACTGTGCGCCACGTTTTACTAGACTGTGTTTTATTTTCGAACCGGAGGGCAGCGGCAGATTTGCGGCACAGCTGCCTTCTATTTTAACTGACGGTCAAACGACACTGGCGAGACTTTTCATGTTTCGTGATTTGTTCAGCTTGTTCCAAAATTTTTAGGGCGATGTTCTTAACGTGTTAACAATATGACTGGCTCACCCATGTTTTTTGTTAGCCGTCAGCCGGTTACATATTCCTGTGCCGTTGTTTTAGCTCCTCTGTCGTTTTACTTCTGTTTTAATCCCTTTTCACGCGCCCTCCGATATATTAAGGCGTTCGAGATGGAGTGATTGTGTGAGTGCATGCGAGTGCAACAATTTTAGCGACCTAATCCACATTCGTTCCAGTGAAAATGAGTCAGGACGCTGAAATCTCGCCGTTGAGTGGTCATAAAGTCAAAACAGAGACACACACGGATGTTGCCAATAGATAGACTGATTTACGAGGAGTCAGTGAATATCGCTACGCCAGCGAAGTTGTTCGGCCACGGATGCTTAGTGGGACCCGAAGCGACGCGCCGGTCGAATACAGAGTTAGCTGAGAGAGAGAGAGAGACCAAGGCTAGAATAAAGAAGCCAGTTGCAAAGAACGTAGTAATGCAGAGATGATGAAGCTTGGTCAGTTCATGCTATTGTGGGCAGCTGCATCAATCCAGTTTTTGGACTTAAGACAACATGCGATGGCGCTGAAAATTTTGAGCCGGTGCGCAAAAAATTTGGAACCGGTCAGAAGGTATGCTTCGGACGGTAATGCTCCTGAAAAGTAGAAAATCCAGATTCTAGGTATGATCTTGACACAAGTCAAGTCGGAAGATAAGTCAGGGCACGACGGCAGGACCCAAGTAGAAACCAGCCGGTGAGCGTCGATTGGAGTGCACCTAGGCAACAGGTCTGGAAGGCAAAATGACGGAAAGACCTGTTGCCGATAGTTTCAGTGTTCCTCGAACTATACTGAAATCGAAATTACAGTTGTATGTAATCAGCAGACATCTATAACACCACACACGGGTTTCTTCAGACCAACATCTGAAGAAGCTTACGAAGAAATGTTTGTAGCACTCATCAGAGATTTAGATTACACGTTAACGCCACTAGCTACTATTGAGTTTCAAACATTCTCTTACGATATGACGGGAATTGCAAAACTGCAGCACCGTTTTAACAGAGGAAAGCTATGTCCAGGCCAGGATTTCTATCAAAACTTTATGAAGAACCACGCAGAAATCTTCTGTCCACGCGTTTAATACTTTGTGTCAGGTCCAGTTGACCACAAGCTGAAACTATTTGTAACAACTATTTTTTATTATCGTGTACTTTTGATATATAAACAGATTAACCGTTTTTTTTAAAAAATTGTTTTGTTCTATGGCACACATTACCCGACACTTCTTTCAACATTTACAATTCTAAGTCTCAGAAAATCTTTTCTTGCTGTATTGCAATTTGGTTAGAATCATTTTTTTATCGTTTACACCAAAAAATGTTGATTTTATGCAGTTACACGTAATCAAAACAACAAATGTTTTGTATGAAATTTGGCCTAAGGAGTTCGTACTAGCTGCTGTCCCTTGCTCTGTGGGTTGGACGTTTGGACAAATAATAAGACGAAGACTAGAAGAGACGCAACATTT
This sequence comes from Schistocerca americana, assembly GCF_021461395.2. Taxonomy (NCBI): domain Eukaryota; kingdom Metazoa; phylum Arthropoda; class Insecta; order Orthoptera; family Acrididae; genus Schistocerca; species Schistocerca americana. The sequence goes on along the minus strand of NC_060122.1, from coordinate 24,845,818 downwards.
ACAACCGCGAAGAGGGTTAAGAGCTGGTAGATGGTGCGTAGACAGTGTAAGCGAGCACTCCGGACAAAACGCTGCTCGCCCCACAGGAGACACGGGGCCGGCAGCGCGTAGTGACGTCACTGGAGGCGGCGACGAGCTAGGCCGGGTGAGGACGGCGGCCGCAGGGGTGTGCAGGAGGGACGCGGCCGCAGCCGCAGGCAGCCGCTCCCCGGCGATCAGCTGGCACAGTGGGACTGCGTGGCAAACAATGAGTTAATGAGGACGCTCAACGATACAGTTGTTCCCATCAGATTCGAAAGCAAACCGACAACAGTACTGTGGGGCGGCGGTTAAGTTTGTATAAATATTTGCAGACTGTAGAAACATTTCCCGGCCGATGCACCATATGTGGGGCGGCGGTTAAGTTTTTGTAAAAATTAATTAAATCTGCTGATTGCTGTATAAATGCTTGCAAGTTGAATCAGTTTCTGGCTTTTAGAATGTTGTTAATGCTGTCTTTCGCCGTTCTCAACACTGGCTCTCTATTTACTTCTTGGCACCCAGAAAGTGATTTAATAAAACATGGAGCCAGTAACTAGAGATCCTAGTGCCCACTTCAATTGAGATACCCTTATAGCTGCAGCTTATAGCTCTGAGGAATTAGGAGATTGTCTGGGATTTCTAATCAAAAACGGATTTCCAAAATAGTTGAGTATATTCTGAAATTCACTGAAAAAAAAAACACAAGTATCCCTACAACCTAACTAACAGAGCAGTTCAGAGTCTAATGCGCTGATGCAACTATAAATGTCCGAATTAAATGTTAAAAAGAATGCTCGCCATAATTTGATGAAAATATTTCATCAAACGCCACGCCAAATATTTGGTAGAATGTCTGTCCCGCGACGGCACGTGAAAATACGACAATACGCAAACTGAAACTAGATAATGAAAATCATCCCAGAATTAACACTTCACATGAAATGTTTTTATGGTTCCGCGTATCTCTAGTAACTTAATACGGCACCCGAGGCTGTTTGTAGCAGTGACACTGATGCGACGCGACTCCCGACACAGATGGCGTGTCATTCAGCGTCTGGAGAGAACTGGGGCCTTGCTTCCTCGCGTAGCGTCCTTATATATAAAGCCGCGGTGCGGACGGCGAAGGGAACGCCTGATCTTTTCGGCTCTCTCGACTAGCCGCTGGGCTAGTAACGCACCACTTCAAGTTACATAATAATTTATACCTTCTTTTGCTTATGGCCGATGAAGCTTTTAATTTAAGCGTGCATTCAGCACGCAGGTAAGTATTGATAATAAAATTTTGACGTGGCTAAGTTAAATACTTTGGGCGAGAGAATTAATTAAATTACACTGCACGCAGTAGATGAGCTCTGAACTGGCCCTTTTGAGATCCGCTATCGCTATAATTTTATAGGTATTCAAAAGAAACTTTTCACATCTTCATAATCATAGCGGACCTCCAACCTATTTAAATCTAAACATCCTAGCCTTATTTACTAGCCTACTTAATCTATCTTGCTTCCTTCAGTTTTGAGACGAAAACCGCAAAATCATGAATTTCCACTAAAATCTTAATATGTGAAATCCAAAGTACTGTTTTTATTAAATCATTATGAAAGATGAATCTAAATATAAATTTTGAAGTCTCTAGCTCTTTTCTGTTGCGCCAATGATTTTTTCAGAAAAACGTCCAAATTTCGAAAACGGCTGAAGTTATCGAACTGATATTTAACACACATTAATTTAGTATTATTTCTGACATGCTAGAAAAGTTTTAGTTCATTTGCTTGATTTTTAAGGTATTGCGCAACATTTATGACGTCAGAGCTAGTTACAGCAGACTGGCTGGCACACAATGGAAACTGATGTGAATTTACTACAGCGTGAGTAGGCTGCTTTCCTACAGTACCTCAGGCATATATATCCCTACGTCACAAGCACAAGGTGAAACGACTGAGAAAGTATACGACGATGCTGAATGACTAATTCACTATGTGCATGGGTATTATCAAATAATCATAATGAACATGAGGGATTAGAACGCTGTAATAATAGAAGGAACAGAAGACAGAGTTACTGGAGAATATCGGCTGCGTAGCAGGAGTGAGAGAGGAGGTAGACTAATTGAATTCTGCAGTAAATTTCAACTAGTAATAGCGAATACATTGTTCAGACATCACAAGACGAGGAGGTATACTTTTAAAAGGCCCAGAGCCACGGGAAGACTCCTGCTGAATTGTATCCTGGTGAGACAGAGATTCCGAAATCGGTCATTGGATAGCAAGCCGTATCGAAAGAGACACAGACCGAGATCACAATTAGCTAGTGATGAAGAGCAGACTGAAGTTTAAGAGAATCGTCCGGAAGAATCAGTGGGGAAAGAAGTGTGGCACTGAATTACTGAGGAATGATGAGGTACGTTTGAAGGTCACTACAGATGTGGATACTACGGTAAGGAATATCAGAGTAGGCAGTTCAGCTAAAGAGGACTGGCCATCCCCATAAAAGGAAATGAGAGATTGCGATCAGCGAAACATAGGTATAAGGAAGGTAACAACACAAAGAAATTGAGTAACGGAAGAAATACTTCGGTTGATCGACGGAAGAAGGAAACACAAAAATATTCATAAAAAGAGATAAGTATAGCAGTATAAGTCCCTTACGAATGAAATAAGCGGGAAGCACAGGGCAGCCAAGACGAAATAGCTGCACGACAAATGTGAAGAAATCAAAAAATAAATGGTTGTCGATAGGACTGACTCAGCGTATCAAGAAGACTTACGATCAAATAAAGCGGAAAGCATACATAACATTCCGTCATAGTTTCTCAAAGCTTTGGAGGACGTTCCAATCAAACGACTACCCCTGTTGGTTTGTAGAATCTATGAGTCTGCAGACGCACCATCAGACTTAAGAAATAGTGACATCCACACCATCCCGAAAAAAAGCAAGGCCAAATAAATCTACATCTACATCTACATGGATACTCTGCAAATCACATTTAAGTGCCTGGCAGAGGGTTCATCTAACCACCTTCACAGTTCTCTGTTATTCCAATCTTGTCTAGCGCGCGGAAAGAATGAACACCTGTATGTTTCCCTATATTTCCCTCATTTTATCGTGGTTATCGTTCCTCATATGTAGGTCGGTGTTAACAAAATATTTTCGCATTCGGAGGAGAAAGCTGGTGATTAGAATTTCGTGAGAAGATTCCGTCGCAACGAAAAGCGCCTTGCTTATAATGCCAGCCCAAATCATGTATAATTTCTGTGACTCTCTCCCCCATATTCCGCGATAATACAAAAGACATACATGCGAGAACTATCACACAATTACCTTAACAGCTGCTACATTCAAGTTGTTGTCAAGAATAATGTACAGAAGAATGAAGAAGAATCCGAGGCTGCGTTAGATGGCGACGTTTCTTTCCGAAGCCACAGGAAAGGTAGTTCTAACGTTGCGCTTGATAATTCAGAAAAATCAAGAGACGTTCATAAGACCTCCAGACCTCGAAAAAGCGTTCATCTATATAAAATGGTGAAAGATGTTCGAAATTATAGGAGTAAGGTATACAATATCAAGATGTAGAAGAACCAAAGGAGGAACAATAAGTCCTCGCGTTTAAAAAGGTGTCTGCTAATGATGCTGCGGTGTACAGGAAGGGAAGGTATCGACGCTGAGTGACTGTAAGAAGAGACAAGATGAGCTGGACAAAATTTCTTGTTGGCGTGATGAATGTAGAAAAATGTAAGTTACCGCAAATGAATAGGAAAGACAAACCCATGATGTGGGAATACAGCATTTGTAGTGTCCCGCTCGACACAGCCATGTCCATTAAATATCTGGGAGTAGCGTTGCAAAGTAATGGAACGAACATTTAAGGACTCTAGTAGGGAAGGTGAAAGGTCGACTTCAGTTTATTTGGCACACATATTTCGGTAAGAATCACGAAGATAATATTAGAGAGATTGGGGCTCGTACGAAGGAAAATAGAAGTCACGAGTGGAACAGAAAAGGAAATGCAAGTAGTGGCACAGTGCATCATATGGTGGCTTGCGGAGCGTGTGTGTAGGTGCAGATTTCGTCCACATGTAGGGTATATGCAGGGTTTGGCCGGAAATAAAAGTGACAGAACTTAGTGCTTTAGGTGTCCAAGCGTTTCGAAAAAATAGACATAGATACTTTTATACACGCATGTTCTTTTGGACATATCCGAAAGAACAGACATTTTGATCCACCATCCACTATGAATTAAGAGACAAAGAAATTAGAGACACTGGTTGCTAGTGGGTATTAATTTAAATCAGTGAGAGAAGTTGCCGATTTGTGCCGCACGGGTATTGGATGTTCAGAAGTTCAGATGTGTATGAAATCTTGTGGGACGTAACTGCTAAGGTCATCAGTCCCTAAGCTTACACACTACTTAACCTAAATTATCCTAAGGACAAACACACACACCCATGCCCGAGGGAGGACTCGAACCTCCGCCGGGACCAGCCGCACAGTCCATGACGGGTGTTGGAACCCGGGTCTCTTGCTTACTAGGCACCTGCCCTGACACGTACTTTATCCGGACACAGTGGCCATCGCAACTGCAGGGACTATACTAGCATGCCTCCCATCGGACCCACATTCTCAAATTGTCCACACACCGCTAATGTAATGCCCCTGCCCAGTATTCTCATAACTCGCGACATTTTGCCGATTCTAGCAAGAGTTCGAGAATGATGTGCATCCACAAAGAAGAAATCGTTGGCCGTCCTACAAGTGCTGGAGTATCAGTCATCGTAAAAACAGAGAAGGCAGTAACGTTCTCGGCAATTTGCGCACGTTATAAACGCCGTAATTTTACAATTTTATGGTTGTTTTAAAGTTTCTCTACAAAAACAAACTTGGTTTACATTCGTAAAAGATTGCACGTCATCGCTCAATTTGGCAGTAAACAAAGAGTAACGCATCATTTTGGTAAATATCGGGTAGGAAAACTTATGATGTACAGTGGACTGTAGTTCGATGAAGTCTTCTCGGAGAGCAATTTATTTTTCGGTCTTGACATGATAAGAGCTTGCGTTACCACTCTGCACACTTTGCGCTGCGCCAAGTGCTAACTGGAATCTGTGTCACCATAAGTGGCCCATGCCTCATACTACCTGCGCTAAAAATGTAGTTTTTTCCCCCAAAACGATTAGCGCTCTGGAGCTCCCACTGCAATCACTTTGATATTTGGCCAAGCCCTGCATATGCAGTAAAAGTGAACGTAATCGGTGCTGGCCAGTAGGCGCGGTCCCCTTGTGAGGTGGAGCGACTACCCTGCGGGCCAGTCGAGGCGCCTGTGTGTCCGCCGAACTGGGAACGCAGGCAGGCAGCCCTGTGAGTACGGCTGCCGTCATTTCGGTAGACGGAAGTGTCCGCAGCACACTCATTGCGGAGATGCGGCGAAACGCGCAGTGCTTTGTCGCCGCAACTAGCGAAACAAACATCTGGATCATGTTGGCGAGAAACTGAACGAGTGGGCCCGAGAGAAGATACGGAAAACGTGACAGAACCACGTCCGCCCTGAACTGCACCCCCGACACACAGCGCGTTGGCCCGTCGGTGCGCTCGACGACTTGTGTTATTCGAAAACAGGCAAAACAGCGATTCAGGGACAGCAGTCCAGGTCCAGTAGTCTGCTGACCAGGTTGTGTGTCGTTCGGCGCACTGGGAACTCGCAGGTTTTGGTGCCGCCGTCAGCAGCGGCCTTTCACGAGGTACTCGACTGCACGCAGCCACCAGCTGCCCTCACGGTGTTCGCTGGTTTACATTTACTACTTTCAAATGGTTCAAATGGCTCCGAGCACTGTGGGACTTAACATCTGAGGTCATCAGTTCCTTAGAACTTAGAACTACTTAAACCTAACTAACCTAAGGACATCACACACATCCATGCCCGACGCAGGATTCGAACCTGCGACCGTAACGGTCGCGCGGTACCAGACTGAAGCGCGTACAACCGCTGGGCCACACCGGCCGGCTACCTGCTTTCATTGAGAGCAGCAGTTTCTGTGGCTTCTAAGCCGATTGTCGTTGACATTACGTGGAACTCGTGTCCGCTCCCTGTCGGTTACGATCCTTCTTACGGCGTGCTGCCTGGCCTCCTCGCAGACACGTTGTTGCGGCCGCGTTGAGACGCAGACAGACAGACAGGACAGCTTCGCCCACGGCGCTGTCACGGCCACGTCCACACTCACCGACTCCTATGGCAGCTGTCCTGCACCACCAGTACGGCTCCAAACCGAACAGTGTGACTTTTCTTTAAGTAGGTGACTAATATTTTTCCCGTTGACCTTCATATGACTCAAACAACTAGCAGAACGTGTGGAACAAAGGAGACGCGTATAATATCAGGAAAGGATATGACACCGCCCAGTTAAAAGCTTAAGGGGGGTAGGACGTCAAACGGGCCGACTTGGAGCAGGAGACGCATCTCAGGACATTTTAATTTCCAGCGTCTATACTTTTGCAAATAAATTCATTAAACTTTGCCAGCATCACCAGGAAGAATTCAGGATTCACACCCATTGCAGTGGAAGTTCGAAAACGTAGCAAAATAAATTTTTTTACGTGCGAAATTTCATCATTTTTTTCACTTACTAATGGCTGCATTTGTTGCTATAGGTACACTTTTCTTCATAAGTAAGAGAGATTCTTCGATGAATTTTGCACAGCATACAAACCATGATCACAGGTGTAAGAATCTCTAGAATTTATTTAATTTATGAAAAAAATGAATGAACTGTTATATTTTTTTAACTTCATGTTTAGAAAAAAACACAAATTTTATATAGTTAATTACCTCAATTTTTACCACAGTTTTTAATAGATTTCGAAAATTCTAGAGTTGCAAACACCTTTAAGTATGGTTTGTATGCTGTGCAAAATTCATCGAAGAATCTCTCTTACTTATGAACAAAAGTGTACCTATAGCAACAAATGCTGCCATTAGTAAGTGAAAAAAATGATGAAATTTCACACGTAAAAAAATTACTTCGTTATGTTTTAGAACTTCCACTGCTATGAGTGTGAATTGTGATTCATTCCTGATCATGAGGACAAAGTTTTATGAATTTACTTGTAAAAATATAGACACTGGAAATTGAAATGTTCTGTGATGCATCTCCTGTTCGAAGTCGGCCCGTTTGACGTCCTACCCCCCTTAACGGAAGCAGTGGGGAGCAAAAAAGTTTCAGCAGTTAACATAAGCGCAAACAGTTGTATAAAGGTAGTAAAAGTGTAGACATTCAATAAAACACCGAAATTTTTTTAAGTTATCTATTACGAAACTAGAATGCAACAAATATTTATTTTTGAAAGTAATCCCCCTCAAGCTCTGTGATGTTACGACAGTGCTGGACAGGCTTCTCGATTCCCCACGTAAAGAATTCTTGGCGGCGTGTGTGTAATCAGTTATGGGCTGCTGCCTCGACTTCCCCGTGATCAGCGAACCTCGAGCCGCTGGGAGCTTGTTTCGGAGGGTTACAACGGGGACCCGGACAGTGGCAGGGGCGGCTAGGTCTCCTCCCTCAACACACGAGGTGAAATGCTTTGCAACCCACCCCGCACACACTTTCTTCAACATCGGTACGCGTTCAACAATATGTTGGGTTGACCCGAAACTAGTGTTCATCGTTGCTGCAATATCACTCACGGTAATACGACTGCTTTCCCGTATCATGTCATCAGCAGTCACAATGCTGTTCCCCGCGACTCTCCAGAGACAGCGTTCTGAGCGTGGCCAGTCTTCAACACTTGTTATAAACCGTTTGTTTGTGTGGCCATCCTCCGCAGCAAGCATATAAATACTTGTTTTGCAAATCAAAATGCCTTCTCCTGCTGTTAGTTACTTTATTTAATCCATACGCGTTTCGCCTTCTACTGTTTTAAGGCATCAGTGGGATCTGTAATGATACAGTTTTGTCAGTTACAGATTATCAAACAGTTCACTTCGCGATTTTTTGTAAAAAATGTAATTACTTACGATTTGCTGATTTGCGTTTCCTCACATCTGGTCTGGAGGTCGCGCTACCACTTTTATCACTGTTCTATACTCACCTCTTCGTGTTTTCGCCATCCACACACTGTTCAGCATGTTTGTCACTCTTTTTGTGGTGGACTATCGTTCTTCTGTCCCTCGATACAACTATTTCGTCGTTCATTTCTTTTCACAGCGTAAGTATTCCGCCTCCATTACGTGTTTCATCGTCTTTGATATGTTTACCTATGTGTCGCCAACCTAACGAAGTATATGTTCGTTACTAACTTCTGTTTATGCTGTTTTTACAAAAAATCGCGAAGTCAACTGTTTGATAATCTGTAACTAACAAAACTGTATCATTATACATCCCACTGATGATGCCTTAAAACAGTAGAAGGCGAAACGCGTATGGATTAAATAAAGTAAATAGCAGCAGGAAAGAGCAGTTTGATTTCCAAAACAAGTATTGTTATAAACCGTTTGAACTTATCTGCCCACTGGTACACATGTGTTCGACTGAAACAACTTTCACCATCTTGCACTCTCATCCAACGACGAATTTTGATTGGCTTCAACTCTTCAGCTAACATAAATTCAATGACACTCCGCTGCCCCGTGTTGGTGCAAACCTGGAACGGTGCCGCAGTCTTGTTTCTCTGACTCCCAGCATTCTGTCAGCGAGGCAGCCGTGCTAGCCCCACCTGATAATGTCTTTGGACACCACCAGAAATAACAGCTCTGTCGAAGTTTTGTGTCATTTATACAACTGTTCTAGTTATTTATTGAATTTACTTTGTAGGTAACGTGTTTCAGAAGGGATCACAGTTAGTAAGGGATTGAGGAAATGCTGCTGTGTCTACCCTATATTACTGAAAACATTGATAAAGCCCTTAAATACTGGAGGAGGAAATAAGAGTATCTATAGGCATTCAAACGGCAACTTGTCCGTAAGGGAGGGTCATGAAGATATGTTTAGAACAGTTACCGTATACGGGGAGTGCAATATGGAGATGAATGTTGTGAAAACACAATATTTGACTTTAGGAGTGGGTGGGCTCGATTTAGATTGTGACAGCAGAGATTCAGCATGTACAGAACACAATAAGGAAGCAAAGGTCGTAAGTATGGAATGAAAACATCTCTTTGTTAAAAAGAAGCGACTGCAGAAAGTAATGTGCCATACGGGGTAGAAGTGTGAATACTGACTAAGGAAATGGAAGACTCAATGCAATGGCTACGACGTTTGTAGAAGTATTGCAAAACTAATATCACGGACTGGGCAAGGATGAGGACATAAAACGAAAGAAGAATAATGGACAGAAAAGTAAGAACTATAATGGTGGTAATGCGACGGGGATTGGTTTGCACTACACGGCTACGGATGTTGCAGTATTCACCTGCATCAGGTACTGAGTCGAAGGCGACAGAGCATCCGTGTCAAAGTACTTGCAAGTACACTCTATACAGGGGTCTCCCTCCCCAACGGGCTGCTTGTGACGTCATGCTAAGCAACCGGAAGGTAAATGCGGGTTTTCTGTTTGAACAAGCCAACACAGACAGAGTCAACAGGGGCGACACTGTAAAGAGTAACCGCGCGACTGCTACGGTCGCATGTTCGAATCCTGCCTCGGGCATGGTTGTGCGTGATGTCCTTAGGCTAATTAGGTTTAAGTAGTTTTAAGTTCTGGGGGACTAATGACCACAGATGTTAAGTCCCATAGTGCTCAAAGCCATTTGAACCATTTTGTAAAGAGTCACAAGTGGGGACATTTCTTCATCGGCTTATCGCAGCTGTATATTTGACATGACATCAGAGACGTAAGGGACTAGAGCACCCGAAGCCAGTGGAAGGCACAGTCTCAGTTTGGAGAGAGTGTTGGCTTCTGAGGAAAGTACCGGAAACTACCAGGCAGCAAATATGAGGAGTCGAGTTTTGTTGTGCGTGTGTGTGTCTTTGTGTGTTTTCTGGTGCGACAGTTTTGTGTCTGAGCTACTTGATTCCGTCAGCAGTTTTGTTAAACTGGAGTTTCCACGAATTTTCCGACCACCAAACTACGTCACGGACCGCGAAGAGAGGTTTGTGGCCGTAGATTCAGTCAACCCTTCGTGTCTACTGGTAAGTGAGACTGATGGAAGGGTACGATGTTCCGTGTAGCCTCGTGTAAATCTCAACCCTACTGCCGGCGTACGTCAAACCGGGAACTGCCGGCTTAATTTACCACGGGGATATGCGTGAACAGGAGTATCCACACTGCTACCATAAAATGGAAGAGCCAAAATTTTATGACTTAGTTGAAGGACATTGTGCATCAGATTTACGTTTACTTAAGGGAACCACACCGTGGTTCAGGTAGAAAAAAATCGATTTTCGGTTTTCATCCATTTCGTTGGATAAAGGTTTTATTTAAGTACTCTGAAAGCGATTTAGCTGAAAATTTTTTTTCGAACATTTAAAGAGCATTTTCCTACTACGTGTGTTTATGTGCCAAGCCCACTTTTCTGTCAACCACCCAATGTCAAGTCTAAGCCATATAGAGATGCCAATATTAGGAAAATAGAATGTGTAGGCCATGTTCAAAAACGTTTGGGAACAAGACTGAGAAAACTGTTGATATGAGAGGAAAAAAATTAGAAGATGAAAAATTGTAGCCCGCATCTCGTGGTCGTGCGGTAGCGTTCTCGCTTCCCACGCCCGGGTTCCCGGGTTCGATTCCCGGCGGGGTCAGGGATTTTCTCTGCCTCGTGATGGCTGGGTGTTGTGTGATGTCCTTAGGTTAGTTAGGTTTAAGTAGTTCTAAGTTCTAGGGGACTGATGACCATAGATGTTAAGTCCCATAGTGCTCAGAGCCATTTGAACCATTTTTTTTAAAAATTGTTGACCGGACAGGGTCGGTTTACTAAAACTGAAATAGAAACCTTGCAGGTATACTATAGGCAGGCAATTTAGAGAAATAAAGAAAATCTGGAGGCAATGAAGAGAGATGTTTGGGCCACATTCTTCGATAAGTCCTCTACTGATGAGAAACTATGTCATGGATTGTGTCCATCAGGAGAAAATTCGTGGTGCAAATACAATAGGGCTCAGGCAACTGGAGAATCTTATTCTCACCAGCATTCTCTTCCTGCTGCTGTTATTACAGCAATTAAACCTATTTTCAGAGACTTGGCTCCTCCTGAGCTTCTAAGGAAATGTCTGCATGGGCAGACACAGAAGCCAAATGAGTGTTTCAACAGCATAATTTGGAACCGCCTTCCTAAAACTGTATTTGTAGGCATGCATACAATGAAACTAGGAGTTCATTATGCTGTTATTACATTCAATTGTGGTAGTATTGGAAAGTGTTGGGTACTGAAAAAGCTGGAATTAATCCTGGTGAAAATATGATCACTGGGCTGCAACACTGCGATAAATTGAGGATAGTCGATGCAAACAGGTCTGCATCTAATATGGCCAAGAAAGCAAGACAAAAACATCCAAGAAGGTGAAAAATAAGCTGGATGACCTGCTAGAGGCCAAAGAAGGGCCATCATATGCAGCAGGACAGTTTTAATTAGCTGTAAGTAACAAATTTCAAAACTTTTTTCCTTAAAGCCAATTTCCCGCAAACTAAAATTTTCAGTACATATTCTCCATTATATCAGAAACTATCGTAGATAAATGAATGAAATTATCAAACACACTGCACAACATGAAAATCCACCTCTGGTACTACACTCATTAAAATTCCCCCATTAGGAAGTTCACAAAAACATTTTCTGCAGCAAAAACTTAATATTTTTTGTTAATAAATTTAAAAACGTATTTCTTAAAAACTATAAAATGGATAAAGTAGATTTTAGTACAGTTGACTCTATTAGCATCAAGTAACATACAGTAAAAACATTAAGGTACTCCATCACATTTGAGAAATGGGTGAAATACTTGCCTAAATAGAGATGGGTTAGATAGGCAGGGTGTGGTCCTCAGGAAACAAACTTCTGCATTGGAGTCAGCCGGTAACCGGGCACTGGTATCGATCATCAGGTTTGGCAGCTTACAAAAGACGGCAGTCTAACCAAGTCGTGAACAGATGGTCGACGTCTTGGAAGGAGCTGTGAGGCTGAGGCGAGCCGCGCGCAGTGGCGGCGGAACGCGGCTGCCGGCTGGGCGTGCAGCTGCAGGCTGCGGGCCGGCGGTTCGACTCCCGGTCGCGTGAAGGCGAACTGATGGCTGAGCGCCGCGCCCTGCCTTAAGAGGTTCGCAATGCCGCTCTGCGGGCGTTGCCCGTCGCCTCGACACGCTCGCCAGTATGGCGGCTAGCAGCGCCTCCACTGTGGTGGAGTCTAGCCGTCCGCCCTTCGCCAGCGCGACGTGCTGCCTCCCTGACCCGGGAAATAGAAAAGGTCCCATTTAAGGGCTTGGTCCCATCCATCGACCTACCACAGAAAAAACAGCTAGGTCATTTTCACAAGACAGTTCTAAAGAACCTCTTCGAAAGTACTAATTGCGTGGATGGTTGTAATCTTCGAGGGTTTCGTTGGCTTTCTATGCAGTGAGTTCCCTCGTTTCTCCACAGACTATAAGGCTGAGCGTCCACTGGAGCTGTATTCGTCCGACTAGTTGGACGGCTGTATATGGCCGACTAATCCAAGACGTGTCGTCCCCTACAGCAGTACAAGGGCGACTGTTCACAGTGAAATGGGATTGGTCGGACGTAGTTGATGCAACCGAGCGCTCCTTGCTGTTTGTGTCTGGGTATATTTTGTACTCAATTACCAACTGTGGACTCAGAGACGCTTATAAGATTTGTGAATGAAACAACGGCCACTAAGATAACTCGAATGAAATGGTCAGTGCTCCCTTGCCGACTGCGGGCACCTAATTGTTAAATTTCGCACACAACAGCTTCATAAACAAAACAACAAACTCTCCATCACTACACATTAGTAGTAAAGTATACAGGCTGAGTCACCTAACATTACCGCTGGATATATTTCGTAAACCACATCAAATACTAACGAATCGATTCCACAGACCGAACGTGAGGAGAGGGGCTAGTGTAATTGGTTAATACAAACCATAAAAAAATGCACGGAAGTACGTTTTTTAACACAAACCTACGTTTTTTTAAATGGAACCCCATTAGTTCTGTTAGCACATCTGAACATATAAACAAATACGTAATCAGTGCCGTTTGTTGCATTGTAAAATGTTAATTACATCCGGAGATATTGTAACCTAAAGTTGACGCTTGAGTACCACTCCTCCACTGTTCGATCGCGTGTATCGGAGAGCACCGAATTACGTAGGGATCCAAGGAGAACGGTGATGGACTTTAGGTACAGAAGAGACTGGAACAGCACATTACGTCCACATGCTAACACCTTTTTAGTGATCTTTTTCACTGACGCACATGTACATTACCATGAGGGGTGAGGTTCACGTTCGACGGGCGTTTCACAGGACGTGGAGGACGGATAAATTGGCCAGCCCGTTCTCCTGATCTTACACCTCTGGACTTCTTTCTGTGGGGTACGTTAAAGGAGAATGTGTACCGTGATATGCCTACAACCCCAGAGGATATGAAACAACGTATTGTGGCAGCCTGCGGCGACATTACACCAGATGTACTGCGGCGTGTACGACATTCATTACGCCAGAGATTACAATTGTGTGCAGCAAATGATGGCCAGCACATTGAACATCTATTTGCCTGACATGTCGGGACACACTCTATTCCACTCCGTAATTGAAAACGGAAACCACGTGTGTACGTGTACCTCACCCCTCATGGTAATGTACATGTGCGTCAGTGAAAAAGACCAATAAAAAGGTGTTAGCATGTCGACATAATGTGCTGTTCCAGTCTCCTCTGTACCTAAGGTCCATCACCGTTCCCTATGGACCCCTACGTAATTCGGTGCTCTCCGATACACACGATCGAACAGCGGAGGAGTGGTACTCAAGCGTCAACTTTAGGTTACAATATCTCCGGATGTAATTAACATTTTACAATGCATCAAACGGCACTGATTACATATTTGTTTATATGTTCAGATGTGCTAACAAAACTCACGGGGTTCCATAAAAAAAAACGTAGGTCTGTGTTAAAAAACATACTTCCGTGCATTTTTTTATGGTTTGTATTAACCAATTACACTAGCCCCTCTCCTCACGTTCGGTCTGTGGAATCGATTCGTCGGCATTTGATGTGGTTTACGAAATATATCCAGCGGTAACGTTAGGTGACTCACCCTGTATATAAGTACACTTCGGGAATAGTACTGTAAGACTATAGCTGTGTTGTTCTGGTGGTCGGTTGCCCCGCACCACGCTTCAGGCAGCTCCAGCTTCGCCTGCCAGTAGCCGGAGGCGGTGGTTGCGAGGTCACGTGACGTCGCCCCTCCTCCCCCTCCCACAGCTGCACTTGTGGGGCGCTAAAGGGCACTCCAGGCGCTCCAGGCGGCCAAATCGCTGCTTCTCCTCTGGTCGGCTGCGCGGAGACTCGGCGCCCCAGGCCTGCGCCCTGGACACGTGTCTGAAGGCCGCAACAGGGACGCGGTGCCAGCCGGTCGCGTTCTGACCGCTCTGTCAGCGGGTGTGTGTATATAGTCAGTGTTGCGGTCGCCTTTGATGGCCAGAATAGCCACTAGCGTTGACATTACTTGCCACATTACCTTGTATAATGGGCGTGCTATGCTTAACGTGCTTAGTAAGCACTGTGAAGGGCCTCGTAGAGCACCAACTTGTGCCGGCCGAAGTGGCCGAGCGGTTCTAGGCGCTACAGTGTGGAACCGCGCGACCGCTACGGTGTGTGATGTCCTTAGGTTAGTTAGGTTTAAGTAGTTCTAAGTTCTAGGGGACTGATGACCTCAGAAGTTAAGTCCCACAGTGCTCAGAGTTATTTGAACCATTTGCCAAGCACCAAGTTGTACGACGTTACTACCACTGCACTGAGTTTGAAAGGATCACCACTACCGTTCGTTCAGAAGTTGCGGTGGCACGACACTGGACTAATGACAACGTGAGCAGAAGCGCACGGTTCGTCACCCACTGGTTGACCAAGTGTCGACACACTGGGAGAGGATGGCTTTACTGGGCTCAAAGCACATTGTAAGAGCTTCTCATCTCCGGGCACAACTACTCTAGCCACTAAAACGCCACGTGCCATCGTGAACCGGTAACTGGAGATTAATAAAACTCCAGCTACTTCATCGCTGTCCCATCAGAGGGTTGTCGGAAACGCCAAGCAACATTCGGCAGCATTAGGGGTTTTCGGTTCTGCCTGATTATGGAAGCAACTACTAATACCCATTTTACTCCCCAAATACTTGTGTTAACGTCAGTACATCGCGTTTCAATACGACCTGACAAGCGCGTGTATCATGTAGTAATTATTGAAACAAAAACGAAGTCTACTGTTTTTCGTATCTCAGAATAATGTATCCTGTGAGACATTTATTAAACTAATGAAGCCATTTGCGACAAAATTGTTTTTATGAAAGTGGTTGGCAAGTAAGCGAATCATTTAAAAACGTTACTTCGTTGCGCAAAAATATTTCACAATAGTGTTTTGTGATTGGTTACAAACTAAAGAAAATTAATAGGGCGTGACTGGCTGGCAGTCCATTGAGAGCGATGTTGAGCCGCCTGTTTGCAAGTCCTTTGAAGTGTGCGCCACTTCAGGGATTCGCGCCCTCAACCTGCTCCAGTAAGCCTACCGGCGACAGGGCGCCTGCATTGTAACGTGGAATCCGAACCCGTAAAGGCAGGGCGAAACCTTCTGGTGTCTGATCAGCATTCCGTTCTTATGGTGTCCGGGCTGGCAGTTTACCACCAACCCCGACTGGTTCACTGATTACTGTGAGAACTATGAGACGACTGAAGCTTTCTGGCAGAAAGCGTTGAAGTATATTACAAGACGCCCCATGAAATTATAGATACTTCACAGGGAATTTGGACAGCTCTACGAAGGCAACTTTGGAAACAGGGTGACGGGGCAGTCACGTTGGATTGTTTCTGCAATGATGGCCACGTAATGTGACAAGCTTGTAGCCCATTACGTGGGAGTTTGTGGCTCCTTCGCAGATATACTGTAAATGGTACACGGCGCGGCACACAATGTTCTGATCCCGCCGCCAATCCAGCGGCATCAGCTGACGGTAATTCAGAATAGAGGCACCTCTGCGGTGTGGCGCTGCCTGCGCTCTGGGGGATTACCCGCACACAGAGGTGCAGCGATTTATATCGAATGGCGCTGCGCGGGGCTTCCCCGCCAGTCTGAGCGCATCCGCCCTTATCCTGCGATACTGCGGGTCTGCGACGACACTGACTGAACTGAGAGCTTCCACCTAGCGCTACACGAGGGTGTACTGCAGTGTGGATGAAATCGTCAAACACTCCAGTCAAGATTCGTTGTTACAATTCAAATATTCATCATCTGTCTGCATGTGTTTTTTAAACTAAAGGATTGATGAAAAACTAAAGAAACATTCAGAAAGGGAACTAATATTTAAGGAGATGAAGTAAAAACTTTCAAGCTGGTTGACGACGTTGGAATTCTCTAAGAGAAAGCAAAGAGCTTCAGAACTCTTCAGCAGAATTTACAGAATTTTGAAAAGAGAACAATAACAAAATCAAGACAAGGATAATGCAATGTAATTTAATTAAGTCATGTGATGCTGAGGAAATTAGCTTAGGAAATCAGACACTGAATATCTTAGACGAACTAGTGAAAGGGGTATGGAACGTAGATCGGTGGACGTGTTTTGTAAAGTGTTGAGTGTAGTTTTGTATGGAAGTGAAACATACATAGGAAACAGTACAGACAAGATGACAGTAAAAACTTTTGAAAGGAGATGGGTTATGTGAAATTGTGTTAGTGAGTATACTCTACATAAAATACTCATGTAAACTGAGGAAATAAGGAAATGATGACTATTTAGGCAGTGGGAATTCGATTTGACAGTAATCATTAACAACCAATGAGGAGCTGTCTTTGGGCGATGTAACATGAAGCCCCTCTACCAATTCATTTCTATCAAGCTTAGCACATATAATCAACATTTTCAGTATGTTGGAATATTAGTGTTCTCAAGGAGCATTCACTTCCCTAAGCTATTTAACTGAGATGGTATATGTACTACCTGCATCTATTATAGTTTGACCTGGTGTAATTATTTACTTACCGTACTACACACAAGTTATAGGAATGAAACTTGTACTTCTTGAGTACTGTTATTGTAATTTGAAATTTAACTCTGGCTCATCTATTAACATGGAGACCCTGAAACTAGTCTGTGAGTAGATTCAGATCTAAGCTGAACATCTTAGTAACAACACAACACTAGGAACACAGTGAACTACATAGAACATGAAATTATAAATTCTGTTATTTCTGTAAGAAAAATATTTAAACTGAATACTTCAAATCTTCTTTTAGTAACTGTACTTTGTTGAAGCTTTCAACTATCCTATAAAGAAAAATACGTGGATTACTTCAAAAAATAATCATGCCCACTGAATACATGAGCGCCGGCCGGGTTGGCAGAACAGTTCTAGTTGCTGCAGTCTAGAACCGCGCGACCACTATGGTCGCATGTTCCAATCCTGCCTCGGGCATGGATGTGTGTGATGTCCTTAGGTTAGTTAGGATTAAGTAGTTCTACGTTCTAGGGGACTGATGACCTCAGAAGTTATGTCCTATAGTGCTTAGAGCCATTTGAACCATTTTTGAATACATGGGGGCCTTGCAGTTTGACTGCCCGATCCACCTTTTCTGTTCCCGCCCAGCCAGTTCCATTGTAGAGGGACTTCCCTCCAGGTTTTATAAGACAACAAACCCACTTTCCTTATTCACAAACCAGTATTAGAACTAAAGTTTTAACATTTTTATTCTTTAATAATATATTACATTTGAAATTAGATCCATAGATTAATTACAATCACATAAGTGGTCATAAAAATGTGTAAAACATTCACACAGATGGGTCATAAAAAATGTGTAAAACATTCACACAGATGTTACATTACAGAGCATGGTTATATAAAAGTCATGTTAAGTAAAAACACACAAAGAAGTTAGAGAATAAAATTATAGGCCATATCGACAATAGTGCTACACATTCCCCATGTTTTAGTAATCTTTTCTGTTAGCGATGCATCAGAGACACATCCCTAACACTTCAAATGGTGTTGGGGGACAAAAAAATATGCAAATGTCTCACAACAGCATTCACTCTACGTAAGCAGCAATACAAAGACAAAGAATATCATTTCATTTCATTCACATAAGAACAGCATTAGTTAAATTTTAATAAAACATATATCATGATAGAACACTATCTGTATTGTGCAGGGTGGTGGATAACAATGGTTACACCCATATCAGACTCACACATATATAAGATAATACATAAACACAAGAGAAGAAATATGGTTCAAGATTTCACATAAAGATTACATCAATTTGCCCATCTATAACTGTTTACCAGAAACTACAAACAATCTGTTTATTTTGCTTTCAATGATATTTTACAAATTTTATTGTTTTCAAAATATTATTTAAGATTTTACTTTCAGTTCGTGTACAGGAAAAATAATGAGTAATAATTGTTGCTTTCACCATATACGTGCTTTTAGCTGCATTAATTTTTATGCACTTCAACAAAATAACACAGCGTTATTTACAATAAGCATAAACTTTCTCACCACCTCTTCACTATTTCCGGCAGTCCACTCAAACACCTTTATTTACAAACCTTGTTTTACTTACAACCTTGGCTGCCCACTGAGATTTTTGGGAGTCCTTCTGAAACACCCTTTCCTGCTCTATTCATTTAATAGGAAATTACGCCGCCTATTCACATATTTTCAGTCAATATTATCAAGCTACAACTCATTATGCAGTACAGCGTTTTAGAATGTCATTTCACTTTTTTGGAAAGTCAGTTTCATTCTATAAGCAGTTACATTACTACGAATCTGAAACTTATAGACATATACATTCCTGGAAATGGAAAAAAGAACACATTGACACCGGTGTGTCAGACCCGCCATACTTGCTCCGGACACTGCGAGAGGGCTGTACAAGCAATGATCACACGCACGGCACAGCGGACACACCAGGAACCGCGGTGTTGGCCGTCGAATGGCGCTAGCTGCGCAGCATTTGTGCACCGCCGCCGTCAGTGTCAGCCAGTTTGCCGTGGCATACGGAGCTCCATCGCAGTCTTTAACACTGGTAGCATGCCGCGACAGCGTGGACGTGAACCGTATGTGCAGTTGACGGACTTTGAGCGAGGGCGTATAGTGGATATGCGGGAGGCCGGGTGGACGTACCGCCGAATTGCTCAACACGTGGGGCGTGAGGTCTCCACAGTACACCGATGTTGTCGCCAGTGGTCGGCGGAAGGTCCACGTGCCCGTCGACCTGGGACCGGACCGCAGCGACGCACGGATGCACGCCAAGACCGTAGGATCCTACGCAGTGCCGTAGGGGACCGCACCGCCACTTCCCAGCAAATTAGGGACACTGTTGCTCCTGGGGTATCGGCGAGGACCTTTCGCAACCGTCTCCATGAAGCTGGGCTACGGTCCCGCACACCGTTAGGCCGTCTTCCGCTCACGCCCCAACATCGTGCAGCCCGCCTCCAGTGGTGTCGCGACAGGCGTGAATGGAGGGACGAATGGAGACGTGTCGTCTTCAGCGATGAGAGTCGCTTCTGCCTTGGTGCCAATGATGGTCGTATGCGTGTTTGGCGCCGTGCAGGTGAGCGCCACAATCAGGACTGCATACGACCGAGGCACACAGGGCCAACACCCGGCATCATGGTGTGGGGAGCGATCTCCTACACTGGCCGTACACCACTGGTGATCGTCGAGGGGACACTGAATAGTGCACGGTACATCCAAACCGTCATCGAACCCATCGTTCTACCATTCCTAGACCGGCAAGGGAACTTGCTGTTCCAACAGGACAATGCACGTCCGCATGTATCCCGTGCCACCCAACGTGCTGTAGAAGGTGTAAGTCAACTACCCTGGCCAGCAAGATCTCCGGATCTGTCCCCCATTGAGCATGTTTGGGACTGGATGAAGCGTCGTCTCACGCGGTCTGCACGTCCAGCACGAACGCTGGTCCAATTGAGGCGCCAGGTGGAAATGGCATGGCAAGCCGTTCCACAGGACTACATCCAGCATCTCTACGATCGTCTCCATGGGAGAATAGCAGCCTGCATTGCTGCGAAAGGTGGATATACAATGTACTAGTGCCGACATTGTGCATGCTCTGTTGCCTGTGTCTATGTGCCTGTGGTTCTGTCAGTGTGATCATGTGATGTATCTGACCCCAGGAATGTTTCAACAAAGTTTCCCCTACCTGGGACAATGAATTCACGGTGTTCTTATTTCAATTTCCAGGAGTGTATATCAAAACAATAACAGTAAATCTTCACAACAGTATGACGATCTTGCAAAACACGTTTTATAAGAATAAACATATTTGTATACAGTATATATTTTTGGTGATATGTTTCGAAACAGTGCTGATTTTTATTCTGTTTTGTGGACATAAGGTTTTAAGTCCACTAACTTACGAGTACGTAAGCTCTTCTTTAATTTTGGATACGCAATATAGTATACATTAGTGTGAGTTCTTTTCACTTCAAATGAAAAATTACAAATACATTTAAATTTGGAAATTTCGTGATTTAATTCGTTAGATTTCTCATGAGTTTTGACGAGAACAAAATCTCCAGTTGGTAACTTTAGTGCTTCTACCATGCCTATTAGGTCTGGTTTCCCCTTTTCCTTCATTCTTTTCCTTGCTAATTTCTTTTTCCTGTCCAGTTCCTGATCTACAAAAGGATGGAAATTCTAAAATCTCTTCTATTATGCTATAACTTTAACTATTTATCAAAATTTCCTCCCCCCTGCGAGTCCAGGGGTCAGAATAGGCCCGAGGTATTCCTGCCTGTCGTAAGGGGCACCTAACAGGAGTCTCACACCTTTCGGCCTTTATGTGATGGTCCCCCTTAGGGTTTGACCCTCATTCTTCTAAATTTTCCCGAAGAGGGAGCCAATTGGGGAAGGGTGCCTTACATGGTACATCGTTTCCATCATGAGCTGAGACCTCTCGCATCCTTCGTCGATGTGGATCTGCACTTACGCTCATTCTCCAGCTGCTGGGAGAGGTCTCCCTCCTGGGTGCGTTTTCCTCCATCCACTGTGCAGAATCGGTTTCTGCACTGATGATGAAAATGGACTTGTTTGCTTGTTTGCACCTGATATCCAGCATGGTAGCCAGTCCGTTGTGATGGGGCCGCCATGTACCTTGTTGGTTGTAGCCCCCTGACCACACAGGGATTGCTCTGCTGCTGCCTATGCCGTTATCTCCCCATGTATGCCAAGGAGTAGATGAGCGTCACCGAGGGGCATCGGCACTCGCAGCAATGGCCACCCTGCCAGGTGGCCTTTGCTGCGGCTGGGTGGCGCCAGTGGGGAGGGCCAATGGTCGGATTACACGCCGTGAAGTGTACCACAACATCACTTGCTGGTGGTCCACCACCAGCACTCTCTAAACATTCCAGGTCTCAGTTCAATGCAAGGAAGTATGATCCTAAATCATTCCCTCCATGGCCACACCTCAGGAGGAATGCCAGGCTAAGGATGACAGCGAACATTATTTGCCGTGGTACCTTGTATGTAAGAAAGCTGATGGGGAATCCTTTGTGTCGATGAAGTCTCAGTTGTTTGTAGAGCATTTAGAGGACAGGTTTGGGGAGTTGGAGGGATTGTCCAAAATGCGGTCAGGGTCAGTCTTGATAGAAACATCGTCCACTGCCCAGTCACTGGCATTACCTGCTTGTAACAAGCTGGGGGATGTTTCTGTTACCATCACATCCTATAGGAGCTCAAATATAGTCCAGGGTATTAAATTGGACAGGGACCTTCTCTTGCAGTTTGACGACGAGCTGCGAGAAAATTTAAAGTGTCAAGGTGTTCATTTCGTCTGGCGCGTCTATCGGGGTCCGAGGAATAATCAGGTTGCCACCTGTGCCTTCATCTTGGCCTTCGAGTGTGACACTTCACCTGAGAAGGTCAAGGTGATGGTCTACCGCTGTGATGTCTGGCCATATATCCCTTCCCCTTCCAGCATCACCTGTCGAGATTGTGGACGTTCTTCGTGCCAGAATACTCCATGTGCCCCGCCTCACACCTGTGTCAACTGCGGAGGGCACCATTCCTCTTGGTCGTCAGAGTGCAGGATTCTACAGAAAGAAAAGTAAATCATGAAATACAAGACCCTGGACCGACTGACCTATACTGAGGCTAAGAAGAAATTTGAGAGGGTGTATCCTGTGCGTACGACATCCACTTACGCCGCCGTTACGACAACGGTTCCAGCACCTTCAGTTCAGCTCTCAGAGCTGTCAGACCCCACCTGCCCTTGATAGTGGGGGGCAATTCTAACCCTGTTGCTTCTTCTCCACCTACTTTGGAAGCAACGCCCCCCCTCCCCCCAACCATCGGGGACATCAGTCACCACTTCACAGCTGGAGAAGCGTCATTCGATGTGATAGTTAAGGAAAAACTGACACCTTTATACTGATAACACTTTCTAGCAAACAAAAATGCGGTATATTTTCGAGGTTCTGCCAGTGCCCAGCCGTAAAATCAAGGCTGGTTAGGTACTGCATATTATGAAATTTTTGCGACAGCTGAGCTAAATTATTGGGTCGGTCTGCTTCTCCTTTGACAATCTTGTTTAAAGTTCGTGTGTCAATACCACTCGCACGCTGCCATCTTTCTTATTTACAATCATGAGCGTATTGTTACATTCACTGATGCTTTGTTCAGTTACCCTCTCCTAATTCAACAATTTTATCTATTCCTGCCTTCACAGATTGTTTCTTAATGTAGAAAACCGAATAAAGCCTCGCGAAAAATAGTTCATGTGCCAGTGTTCCGAAAATACATCTCGGTTTCATTCTAATATGCTGAACAGTTCTGATTTTTGTTCTAGTATAAGACCTTGTACGTTCTCAAAGATTTCTTTAAAACCACCCTCTTTCCATTTGTCAACAGTTAACCTTTTAACATGATACATTTAAAAAATACTAGACAAACATTGATTTTCGGGGACAATTTCTAATTGCAAGTGACTCAAATTTAGTGTCTTTTGAAATTTAGGATTCTTCAATCACTACTTCCAAATCTTCGGATTTACTGTTAATTCGGACTAGTTTTTTACTACAGTTAACAATTACTTCCACTTTATGCAACCGATCGAACCCCAAATTCATTTCGGCGTTCGGATCTGGAACGACCAGGAAATCATGTTCGAATTCGCATGCTTCAATTTTGAATTCTGCCAGTACTTGACTTTTAATTGGCTTACAGGCTTTACCAGTAGCCCCTGCAAATTTTACGCCAATTAGTGACATCGTTACTAATCCGGGTTTGTCTCGAATGTAGCCAAAAACTGACTGTGATATGACACTGTTTTGCGACTAAGTGCCTAAACGGACTTTTAGATTAATTTCGTAAATTTCAACAAGAATGGTGGTTTGTTTAATTGTTTACTGTCGGAGTTATTTTGTTCCTTCGAACAAATTTTGGTCGACCAAAAGATCATTCCAGCAGAAGTTATTCATCTGCAAATCACTTATGTCTGAAGGTTTTTTCGGTTTTCGGATTTCAAAGTCTTTTATTATTTGAATTCGCTGTTGCCTAGGTATCGCATACTCTGGAGATTCTTCCTTTCTTCGTTTTGTGTTTACTTCCGGTTCTTCTTTTGAAGCGGCTTTGTCTGATGCTACGAAACAACATTTCGTCACGCCTTCCTCGATTTCTGTTACTTCAATACATTCTTCATCGGAACTATCTTCTACACTCCTGGAAATGGAAAAAAGAACACATTGACACCGGTGTGTCAGACCCACCATACTTGCTCCGGACACTGCGAGAGGGCTGTACAAGCAATGATCACACGCACGGCACAGCGGACACACCAGGAACCACGGTGTTGGCCGTCGAATGGCGCTAGCTGCGCAGCATTTGTGCACCGCCGCCGTCAGTGTTAGCCAGTTTGCCGTGGCATACGGAGCTCCATCGCAGTCTTTAACACTGGTAGCATGCCGCGACAGCGTGGACGTGAACCGTATGTGCAGTTGACGGACTTTGAGCGAGGGCGTATAGTGGGCATGCGGGAGGCCGGGTGGACGTACCGCCGAATTGCTCAACACGTGGGGCGTGAGGTCTCCACAGTACATCGATGTTGTCGCCAGTGGTCGGCGGAAGGTGCACGTGCCCGTCGACCTGGGACCGGACCGCAGCGACGCACGGATGCACGCCAAGACCCTAGGATCCTACGCAGTGCTGTAGGGGACCGCACCGCCACTTCCCAGCAAATTAGGGACACTGTTGCTCCTGGGGTATCGGCGAGGACCATTCGCAACCGTCTCCATGAAGCTGGGCTACGGTCCCGCACACCGTTAGGCCGTCTTCCGCTCACGCCCCAACATCGTGCAGCCCGCCTCCAGTGGTGTCGCGACAGGCGTGAATGGAGGGACGAATGGAGACGTGTCGTCTTCAGCGATGAGAGTCGCTTCTGCCTTGGTGCCAATGATGGTCGTATGCGTGTTTGGCGCCGTGCAGGTGAGCGCCACAATCAGGACTGCATACGACCGAGGCACACAGGGCCAACACCCGGCATCATGGTGTGGGGAGCGATCTCCTACAGTGGCCGTACACCACTGGTGATCGTCGAGGGGACACTGAATAGTGCACGGTACATCCAAACCGTCATCGAACCCATCGTTCTACCATTCCTAGACCGGCAAGGGAACTTGCTGTTCCAACAGGACAATGCACGTCCGCATGTATCCCGTGCCACCCAACGTGCTGTAGAAGGTGTAAGTCAACTACCCTGGCTAGCAAGATCTCCGGATCTATCCCCCATTGAGCATGTTTGGGACTGGATGAAGCGTCGTCTCACGCGGTCTGCACGTCCACCACGAACGCTGGTCCAACTGAGGCGCCAGGTGGAAATGGCATGGCAAGCCGTTCCACAGGACTGCATCCAGTATCTCTACGATCGTCTCCATGGGAGAATAGCAGCCTGCATTGCTGCGAAAGGTGGATATACACTGTACTAGTGCCGACATTGTGCATGCTCTGTTGCCTGTGTCTATGTGCCTGTGGTTCTGTCAGTGTGATCATGTGATGTATCTGACCCCAGGAATGTGTCAATAAAGTTTTCCCTTCCTGTGACAATGAATTCACGGTGTTCTTATTTCAATTTCCAGGAGTGTATATACGACCATTCTGGGTCACTGTTCAGTGCTAACAATAACGTTCTTCTTAGACTCATGTTAATTTCCTCATCCGTTTTTTTTGTTGGGTCTTAAACACCTAGAGTTACAGTTTTCTCCGACTGTTATTACTTCTGTTTGTTATTCAGAACGTTCTTCGTCTCAGCTGTCATTTTCATCAAATCTAATGACGTCTGCCTTTACTTCGTATTGTGTGCAGCCTCCGTGAGCTTCAGTAATTCATTAACAATCCCCTGTGTCTACTTCTTCGGGTCTACTGACAACAGTTTGTACTGCTTGCCAGTTGTTACGCAAGAATGCTTCGTCAGTAACGCCGAGGATTTCATCTTCCATTCTCCTCACTGCGACCGCATTTCATTTCTTCCTATTAATTTTAGTATTACTGGCAGCACGCGATCTTTGCGGGGCATTAAATACCTCCATTTTCTCCTTGCTATTGGGCCACACCCTATTCTCGACGTCCCGTTTCTCCTTTCAGTGCTACCTAACCGCTTGGTCGCGTAATTCCTTTTGAATCCTCCCACTCGCACTGCCTTAGCCTTTGGTACAGGTCATAGATCTGTTCACACCAACTTGTAATCCGCGAGAACTCATTTACGCAAATTTTATCGTTAGTTGAACTGTAGTAGGCGCTCTCTTTCTCTCCTAGGAACATGTTCACGTTTTCTTACGCCCCGGTGCCGTTATCTACCGGAGCGGTTTCACTGCATTTCACTGTGACGCCCTCAGTCTGTCACACTGCCGTAACTACAGCTTCCTTACGGAGAGCTGATAGGTGTGACGTATTCTTCGCTGGCGGGCTCCGTGCGCACGCCAGCAAACAGTTCATCACTGCCTGCCTGCCGTGACTCATTGCTGAGCACATCCGTCGCTTTCCTGCAGCGACCAGCGATGCTTCGCAGTCGCTCCCTCGCGCGCTAAATTCATTGCGTCCACGTCTGTATTGTTCTTAAGTTTGGACCTTGAAAATCTATCCTCGTTAGATTGGCCTGCAACATACCCGGTCTTCAGTTTTCCGTGGACTTACTGTTGTGGTAATGTCGCGGTGCAAGTCCTCTACCGCGAGCTGCTGAAGTACCTCGACGTATGCCCCATATCGTTGAACTGTATTAACGCGACACCTATCGCCGTCATTTTGTTCGTTGTCATTGTGATTACCCCTAATATTCTGGCGATAATCACGATTATTTCACCAGTGGTCTTATCCTATCCTCTTTCTAGAAACGCAGGAAAGCTTTTATGATTGCTTCCTACGTACAGTATCTCTTCAAATCCTCTGTCAGCTTTTTCCAGAGCTCCCAAGTAATCTCGGATTCGGAAAGTCTACTTCCGAAGTGTGCCAGTTTCTGGTACCACCATTCACAGAAATATTTCGGAGTTTCTACCCAATTGTCATACAATCCGGCCATTATGAATTCTACATATACATCTGCATTTACATAGATATTCCGCAAATCACATCGAACCACCTTGACAATATCCAATATCGTATAGCGCGCGGAAAGAACGAACGCACATATCTTACCGTAAGAGCTCTGATTTCTCATATTTTATCATGGTGACGGTTTCTCTCTATCTAGGTCGGCGGCAATAAAATATTTTCGCATTGAAAGGAGAAAGTTGGTGTTTGGAATTTCGTGAGAAGATTCCTCCGTAACGAAAAACGCCTTTCTTTTAATGATGTCCATCCCAAATTCTGTATCATTTCAGTGACACTCTCTCCCCTATTTCGCGACAATACAAAACATGCTGCCGTTCTCTGAACTTTTTCGATGTACTCCGTCAATCCTATCTGGTAAGGATCCCACACCGCGCACCAGTATTTGTAAAAGAAGACGGAAAAGCGTAGTGTAGGCGGTCTCCTAAGTAGATCTGTTACATTTCCTAAGTGTCCTGCCATTAAAACGCAGTCTTTGGTTAGCCTTCCCCACAACATTTTCTATGCGTTCTTTCCAATTTAAGTTGTTCGTAATTGTAATTCCTCGATATTTAGTTGAATATACGGCCTTGAGATTTGACTGATTTATCGTGTAACCGACGTTTAACGGATTGCTTTTAGCACTCATGTTTAAGACCTCACACCTTTCGTTATTTAGGGTCAAATGCCAATTTTTGCACAATACAGATCCCTTTTCTAAATCGTTTTGCAATTTTTTTTTGATCTTCTGATGACTTTACTAGTCGATACATAACAGCGTCATCTGCGAGCAACCTAAGACGGCTGCTCAGATTGTCTTCCATATCGTTAACAT
Organism: Schistocerca americana; assembly: GCF_021461395.2. Taxonomy (NCBI): domain Eukaryota; kingdom Metazoa; phylum Arthropoda; class Insecta; order Orthoptera; family Acrididae; genus Schistocerca; species Schistocerca americana. The sequence continues at coordinate 24,818,233 of NC_060122.1, read as the reverse complement.
AGATAAGAAACAGCAAAGGGCCTATAACACCACCTGGGGAGCGCCAGAAATCACTTCTGTTTTACTCCATGACTTTCCGTCAATTCATATGAACTGTGACCTCTCTTGACAGGAAATTACGAATCGAGTCACATAACTGAGACGATATTCCAAAGGCACGCAATTTCACATAAACAATCTTGTTCTTCTGACCAGTATTCCTCGGTAACATTTGGTTTGCGTTAGTTAAACATCATCTGATCAATGTTCAAATTCATTACCCTTGTTTACGATCACCTGCTAATGCGCTGATAACTGCGATAATCTTTCTCTGATTTGTCAAATATTCAGGAAATATATTTTCGCAATTTTTCAGAAAATCTAATGGGTGCCAACCAGTACGTCTTTGGCAGGCTCAAAGCGTTCTTCACTCTCTAATAGTTTGCTTTGAGGTATTCTATCATTGATTCAACTGGGCTCTTCTCTTACTTTCTTTTCACAGTCGCAAACGTTTCCTTGAATTTGTGGAGTGTCTTGGTCGCATTTCTGTTCGCAAATATTTACCTATTTGGCAATTTTTTTCTCAGAATCAACCACTGTTTTTCCTCAAATGAGAGACTTCATTTCTATATTCGGCAACAATTTCGGTTTTCAAACCGAAGATGTTTTCGTCCACTTTCGTTACTACTAAATATTCTATCGTTTCTTAGACCTTTATGATGACATCGATATTATTGATCTGCCCCTGCATAGTGTCCACATTGGTATTTGTGGTATTTATTTTACGTTTCATGTCTTTGATTGCAGTACTCAAAACACCTATCTTCTCTCTGTTCACTGATCTTCACACTCTGTGTTTTCAATTGGTTATTGAGGATAATAACCAACTGCTGGTGTTCTCAGATGATTCTCAAGACCACTAACTTGTCTTCTGAGTTGATTATCAATACCATTAATTTGACTGTTAATGCTGCTACTTCGTGCTTTAATTTGTGTGGGTAAAATTTTTAACACATCATTCATGCTCAAACGTTTTTCACTGTCTTGCTCTACCGTATCTTCGTGTTACCTCATGTTTCTCGATCGGTTCTTTCTCCGTTTGGGGTGAAATGAACATATTAACGCATTCATTCGCATAACCACTATCTTTCACGAACTTTCTCATTTGTCCGTCCTTTATTTCCTGTTTTCCTTGTGACGGGATCATCACCTGAATCTGTTCATTTACGTGCGCGTGGTACGCTACGTAAGCCAATTGCCGTTCCGTTACGCTACCTGTGTATTCACTTCGGTAACTGCTAACGAGCTCCATGATGTTTTCCGGTACGTCCTTACTGTCTCGTTCTGTTCACTTTGATTTACTACTGTTTTTGTATCCGTTTAATGTTGGATATGAATTACAGTTTGCTTTTTAAACTCCCGTAATGTTTGCTGTTACTTGTTTTACTGAATTTATTGCAAGTTCGTGCCGCTGGACATTCAGTGTTCGTAATACGTTTGTTTCTCACTTAGTAAATATGCGACGGTCAGTATTTTAGTGTGGAAGAAGCTAAAGACTGTCCTGTCACGCTGCGACACGTGTAACAGTACCAGCTTTTCACTAAATCAGCAACACACCGGTAATGTTGCTCCTGTGAAAGGACCTTAATTTGACCGTGATCGTGCATATAATAGTTAATGTATCGGGCTGTTTTGGTTACTCTAAACATTTCTATTGAAATGAAGTAATAGTAGTAAAAAGGGAGTCGAACCGAGGTTCCATTAGTAATCAGGGAAACAGTAATTACGTAAAAGGAAGTGGTCGTTAATCTAATTAAATAAAGCTGTGCCAAGTATTAGCACTGTCCATAAAGAAAGTTAACTATTGGCACTGACTTTACTTCATATTGAAATTCTGTTTTGCTGATAAGATACTAAGAAGTTGTGCAATTTAGCAAGTAATGTACCAGTGGTTTGACATGAACTACGCAGGAGGAATATTAATACGTTCAGCCAACAACTGGCTCGCAATAACGTTTATTATCTGCACACAACAGTAGAGAGCTAATTATCATTATAGGTAAATGATTACTAATGGAGGAGCACTACTGATTTGGACACGGGATCCTGATATCAGTTTGGTTACAGGAAATTACTCCAATTGAAATAGTTTTCAGTAACTGTATTTTTTGTGTTGTTTGTTATTTGCATTTTCAAGGAACATTCACTTCCTTATACTATTAAACTCAGATGGGACGTGTGATACCTGAATTTATTATAGTTTGAATAGTGGTAGTTATTTGGTTACTGTAATACAAACAAGTTATAAGAATAGAAGTTGTACTTCTTGCGTACTGTGATTGTAATTTGAAATTTAAATGTCTCTCAGCTAGTATGGAGACCAGGAACTAGTCTGTCAGTAGACTCGGATCCAAGCTGAATATCTCAATCACAACACAATGTTAGACACGCTGTTAACTTTTGTGGCGTGGCAAGACAGCCGAAAGGCATGCGTTAAGCTCACGCAGATTGGCGTGAAGTCTGGAACAAGGTAAAGTAATTATCCTATAAAGAAAAGAACGTAGTTCTTGGAATACTTAACTTTAATCCATAATTGGAGAACATCGCTCTTGAGGATACATTAATAACAATCTCAATATAAACTGGTAATGGCGCCTTGCTAGGTCGTAGCAAATGACGTAGCTGAAGGCTATGCTAACTATCGTCTCGGCAAATGAGAGCGTATTTGCCAGTGTAGCATCGCTAGCAAAGTCGGCTGTACAACTGGGGCGAGTGCTAGTAAGTCTCTCTAGACCTGCCGTGTGGTGGCGCTCGGTCTGCAATCACTGACAGTGGCGACACGCGGGTCCGGCGTATACTAATGGACCGCGGCCGATTTAAAGGCTACCACCTAGCAAGTGTGGTGTCCGGCGGTGACACCAGATTCCTCCCCCGCAAATCGGCGTACGGTTGTGTTATAAGGCTTCCGCCTGCCGTGGGGAGGACCCCATGCTGACGTATGCGAGCCTAACAACAGGCGAGACTGTGCCACCCGCAACCTGCCATTCGGTCCGAGGCGAGCTAGGAAACGCCTGAAAACCTAGTCCAGGGTGCACGCCAACATGCGGTGTATTCGCCCGTAAAGAGACAGGAGGGGCCGAAGATTCGACCTCCATCGGGGCGGGGCAACCGACGGGCGCAGACGACATCTGGTCCGAAGCGGGCACGAGGTCCATGTCGGAGGACAGCTGGTCAAGGGAAGCGATCGGCGGCGCGTGACCCAAGGAGGCGCTTGGCGGCTGCAGCGAAGCGTCCACTGCGGGCGTCGCCGGCGGGAAAACAGGCAGCGGCGGCGGCGGCGCGTCGCCATGGGGCAAAATGGAAGGCAGCGTCGGTAACACCTGGGGATGAGGCGAGCCAGTAGATGGGTCCCCAGGGCGCTGACCGTACGGCACCGTCGCTGAAAGCAGACGGGGAGCGGCAGAACCCGTGCGACGACAGAGGTGCAGCTGATTGAGATGCCGACGCACCTCACCAGAGGCCCCCAAAACCAGATACATCGCGCGGCCGAGGCAGCGAAGAATGCGCCCTGCGAGCAAACGCCGTGAACCTCGATAGTTGCGATAGTATACAATGTCGCCTGGAGCAAAAGCAGGTGGCTGCCGCTGCACAGGAACCTGATGCGGCGGATGCAGCAAAGACATCAAGGTTCGATGAGGACGACCATGGAGCAACTCAGCCGGCGAGCGACCATCTCGGGGCTGAGAGCGATACGAGGACAAAAAGAGCAATAACGCGTCCTCCCGAGAATGCGACTCTTTCAACTTCAACATCTGTGACTTGAAAGTCCTGACCAATCGTTCAGTGGCACCGTGTGACTGTGGCGAAAACGGCGCGGATGTCAGATGTTGAATACCATTGGCCGTGCAGAATGACTGAAATTCGGCGGACATGAATTGTGGGCCATTGTCGGAAACAATAGTCTGTGGAAGACCTTCAATACAAAAGATAGCGGATAACGCTTGGATGGTGGCAGATGACGTCGTGGAAGACATCCTGACAACAAAAGGAAAATTACTGAACGAATCTACCACAACCAACCATCGAGCATTCCAGAATGGACCAGCAAAATCGATGTGTAAGCGTTGCCAAGGGGAAGTGGCTTTTGGCCATGCAAAGAATTTCCGCGGTGGTGCTGAATGTTGTTCGGCACACGCCATGCAAGAAGAGCACATATTCGTAATCGCAGCATCGAATCCGAACCAAGTACAGTGCTGACGAGCAAGTTGTTTCGTTCGCACTATACCCCAATGGCCTTGGTGGAGAAGCCGTAGGACAGAGGACTGTAACGAACGTGGGACCACGACCCTGGACTGATCATTATCAGAACGCAACAGCAAAACACCACGTCGTACAAAAAGTCTCCCTGTGAGCAAAAAATCTGTGACTTTGACAAGGGCCATTGAGTAGTAACAAAACGCAAAAAGGTAGCAAGGACAGGGTCAGCAGCTGTGGCTGTAGCTACACGACGAAAATCAATCGGAAACGATTCGACCACGTCATCGGTTTCTGTATCAATGAACATGCAAGCAAGTTCGGAAGAATCGAATGCTCTATCCGCAGCAACAGGCAAACGGGACAACGCATCAGCGTTCCCGTGCTTAGCAGTGGACCGATATAAGATATCGTAGCGGTACTGCGAGAGGAAAATTGACCAGCGAACAAATTTCTGCGCTGTACGTGGAGGTACAGGCTTGTTTGGATGAAAAAGCGATGTCAAAGGTTTGTGGTCTGTGATGATGGTAAAGAGACGACCATACAAAAAATCATGATACTTTGTAACACCAAATACGAGAGCCGATGCTTCTTTCTCGATCTGTGAATAATTTCTTTGCGCAGACGAGAGCAATTTGGACGCAAAGGCAATAGGGCGATCATGCGATCCATCTTTGTGCGCAAGCACAGCACCGATCCCGAAATCCGATGCATCCACCATCAACAAAAGGGGTTTCTGGGGATCGAATGGCGTAAGGCAAGTATTTGAAAGCAACGCCGATTTCTACTGGCGAAAGGTGCGTTCGCATTCCGTCGTCCAGACGAACGGAACACCTTTACGGCGTAAGCGATGCAGCGGAGCTGAAATGGAAGAGGCGTGGCGCACATAGTTCTTATAGTAATTTATTTTTCCCAGCACACTCTGTAGCTGCTTCAAATTCTGCGGCGAAGGCAACTCTGGTATGGCACGGAGGTGCTCTGGACTGGGATGTATGCCCTGGGCATTGATTACATGTCCCAGATAGGGTAAGTCACGAGCAAAAAATACACATTTGTCCTTCCGCAAGCGAAGACCATTTTGTCGCAAGACCTGAAATAATGTTCTGAGATTGGCTAAATGTTCTTCTTCCATCTTTCCGGAGATCACAATATCGTCCAGATAGTTTGCTGTAGTAGGGACCGAGGCACAAACTGTTTGCAGATATTGCTGAAACAATGCAGGGGCGGATGCACACCCAAATGGTAGTCTTTTGAATCGATACAAACCAAGATGCGTGTTAACCACCAAGACGCGCTGGGATTCGTCGTCCACTGGTATTTGCAAGTTCGCATCGGCTAGGTCCAACTTCGAAAAATATTTACCCGGGCACAGTTTGTCAAAAAGATCTTCCGGGCGGGGTAAAGGATAAGTTGCAGTCACTGGTTGTGGGTTCACTGTTGCCTTGAAGTCCACACAAAGTCTCAATTTTCCGGAAGGTATTGGCAAAATGACTAAGGGTGAGGCCCAGAGAGAAGCCTGCACACGTTCAATCATACCTTGTGATTCCAAATCGTGTAATGTTCTTGCGACCTCATCACGCAATGCGTGGGGAACATCGCGCGCACCGAAAAATTTCAGTTGCGCGTTTACTTTCAGTTCCAAATGTGCTTTATAGTTCTTAGCGCAACTGAGGCCCGGTGCAAAAATGTCTGCAAATTCTTCACATAGACTAGAAACACTGTCTGAAGGCACAGTCTGGTTCACTGATAGGACCTGATTGACTATAGACAAGTTAAACAACTGAAATAAATCTAAACCAAACAAGTTCACCGTCGAAGAAGAACGAAGTACGTAAAATGACACAAGTTTTGTTTGTCCCTTGTATGTTGCAAGAAGGCTGCACTGTCCTAACACAGGGATATTCTGACCGGAATAGCTAGTTAACTTAACATTTGCGGCACGTAACGGAGGTATGCCCAGTTGTTTGTACGTGTCTTTATTGATCAATGAAACTGCAGCTCCGGTATCGAGCTGGAATGGTATCACGTGGCCATGAATGTCCAAATCTACAAAAAGTTTATTGTCCTGCTGACAAGAGCGACTGTCTCATGCAACGTGAACAGACACTGGTACTGAATCACTTGCTACGTGATGGGATTTCCGTCGACGTCGACGCACACTATTTGTGGGACAAACACAGTCACTGTTAGAGAAAGTGGCACTGGGCGGAGTGGAATTAACTACATGAATGTCCATGGGCGAAGGTTCACGAGCCTGAGTATTCTTGGTTCGATTCCGGGGCGAAGCAAAGGGCCTAGAATCGTTGTGAGTGTCCAATCTGAGCTTTTTCTGGCAAACACTCTGAACATGTCCTTTTTTATTAGAGAAAAAGCAAATAGCTTGGCGTGACGGGCAATTCTCACGCGAATGTCTAGTAGCACACCGCGGGCATGACTTTAGCACTGCATTTGCTTGCTGGCGTGGCACACGTAGCTGCCGCGGACGGGCGCGAGGGCTGTTTACCGTTCAGTGCAGCGCGCCCGGCGGGCCAGTTAACGTGACACACGGCTGGCGAAGTTGCAAATGATTCCTGAGCAAAGTCAAGTGTGTCCTGCCTATCCAATATGTCTATCACTTGTTGAAGGGAGGGATTGACTAGTTTCAAAATCTGTTCCCTTATACGAACATCATAAACGTTCTGTGCAATTGCATCACGTACCATAGTATCTGAGTAAGGGAGTCCACATTCACACTCAAAAGCACAATCCCTAGTAAGGCCTTGCAAAGTGGCAACCTACTCCCGATTAGTTTCACCGGCCGTACGTTTTGTACGAAAGAACGTATACCTTTTTGCAACTACATTGACTGATTCTTTGAAATATGCATCTAATGCCGACAAAATTTCGTCGTAGGACAGAGTTGCTACGTCGCGTCGGGGAAATAATTTCACTATCACACGGTACGTGTGCACCCCGACGGATGCTAACAAAAAAGGCTGCCGCTCGTTACCTTGAATTCTGTAGGCGGCGAGATGGAATCCAAATGGGCGTGACCACTCCGTCCAGCTTTCCAGTGCCGCATTAAAAGGACAAAAAGGTGGCGCAACTGCGTGTTGTGGCTGCGTGAGCGATGAAGCGGCGGCTGCCGCATCGTTTTGCATTGCCCGTTGACCCTGGACGAGCTGTCCAAGGGCATCCAGTAAGGCCTGCGTCTGCTGATTCTGTAAGCGATAAAATTCGGACAGTACATCTGGAGATTGTGGCGAAGCCCCATGACACAATGAAATCAGTCTATCAACAAACACAAAATCCTCGGCGCCAACTGTTGTGGCGTGGCAAGACAGCCAAGCCACTCGGAGGTAGCCGAAAGGCACGCGTTAAGCTCACGCAGATCGGCATGAGGTCTGGAACAAGGTAAAGTAATTATCCTATAAAGAAAAGAATGTAGTTCTTGGAATACTTAACTTTAATCCATAATTGGAGAACATCGCTCTTGAGGATACATAATAACAATCTCAATATAAACTGGTAATGGCGCCTTGCTAGGTTGTAGCAAATGACGTAGCTGAAGGCTATGCTAACTCTCGTCTCGGCAAATGAGAGCGTATTTGTCAGTGTAGCATCGCTAGCAAAGTCGGCTGTACAACTGGGGCGAGTGCTAGTAAGTCTCTCTAGACCTGCCGTGTGATGGCGCTCGGTCTGCAATCACTGACAGTGGCGACACGCGGGTCCGGCGTATACTAATGGACCGCGGCCGATTTAAAGGCTACCACCTAGCAAGTGTGGTGTCTGGCGGTGACACCACATTAACTACATAACATTTAAAATTATAAAGGCTGTTATTTCAATAAGAAGAATCTTTAAACTGAGTACTTTAAGTCTTCTCTTAGTAACTCTACTTTGATGAAACTTTTAGCTGCTCCTTTATGAAAAATACGTGAAGTACTTCAAAATTTGTGCTCACTGAATGACTACGAAATTTACTACTCCACAAAGTGTATTAAATCTAGTCAAAGTTTACTAAGTGCTTTTTCAGTTCAATAAAATAGGATACTTGGAAATACCGAAGCACTTGGGATGGGCTCCTGTCTTCGTATACGACTAAGATTAAATTACGTATGCTCAACACAAAGTTTATAGAAAACCAACGTATTATTGAAAAAGAAACCGAACACGTCGTCCATGGAATTATACGGTACTTAAATGGTAATTTGGAATGAAGGTGGTGGCAATATTGGCCTCTTGTGCTATTCAAGAAAGGTCGGCAAATGCATCCATCGTTCTCACTGAGTAAGTAGCTCTGAAAATTTTCTTCTTAGCGTCGGATTTTCGTAGTACAGAGCCAACCAAAGTATGTCACGAATAATAAGCCAAATTACGTCCTCCTCCGAGGCTGTGTTATGTAATCTTGTAGCTCTTCTCGCCTCATTCAGATCACAAGATTCGCACACTTCGTCTCCCAGCCACCGACTGAATTACGCCAACAGGAGCCTTGCATTTCGACCGCCAGATCCACTTTCCTGTTCCCGCCTAGCCATTTTCATTGTGGAGGGACGTCCCTCCAAGTTTTACATGATTACAGACCTACTTTCCCTATGCACGACCCAGTATTACAAGTAAAACTTTAACAGTTTCATTCTTTAACATTATACCACATTTGAAATTGTGTCCATACATGAATTACAATTAGTAAATGTTCATAAATAATGAATAAAACATTCACACAGATGTTACATAAAAGATCAAGTTATACAGAAGACACCTTACATAAAAACACAAAAAGAAGTTAGATAAGACTGTTATAGGTAATACTGATAATAGTGTTACAATCTTGTCCTCAGATGCACAGATAAGACTGTTATAGGAAATATCGATAATAGTGTTACAAGCTGTCCCTCAGATGACACGATGAGACTGAATCATTATCCAGTTCTGTCATTTTTCGAGACTTCATAAATTTTAGTGCAGAATTAGATTTGGTACTGGTATTAAAAAATAGCACTTTAGCACTTATAATAAGAAACAGTTTTCAAAGGCACCTCTGAAACTATCCAGAACGAACACTGTCACTGCGTACTTTGTGTCTCCCAAGAGCGAGACGGGAAGGAAATTAAAGGTGCGGAGTTTCTGGCTGCAATACCAGATAACACCAGTGGCGTAGTCCGCGTTTTTCTGATGGTTACGGTATGTACTTACATAGTTAACTGAAGATCAGCTGAAAGATTTTAGTACGTCATAGCATCAGAAAACCATGATGCCCAGAGTTTGGCAACGTTGATCATTGAGCAGAGAACTCACCACTTGGACAATTAACCACATAAGGTAATAGCACAAATATATGATGTTGTCACAGTCAGAAGTGGTTGGTTCATCACGCGGTGTGGAGGCTCGTGTTGAATAAAAAATTTATAATTCACCATACGTTCATCGTTGTGCCCACCAGTTGAATCTGATTATGCCTAGAGCATTTTCGCTTGGTAAAAATAGGGGAGTATTTTTCACCAAAGTTCAGGGACTCTGTAGCTTCCCTTCAGCAAATCCACAAAGAACGGCAATTTTTGACGAAACAGTACGAAAACCGCTGTCACGTTGAGTGTCTACTTGTTGGAATTGTAAGGAAGATATTATCAATTGGTCGAATAATATGACCAACGGGAAAAGCTGTGTAATGAAAATATCATTGTATTATCAGTCTGCGGCTTAGCAACGATTTTGAAGGACAATGGTAGGTTTTCAGGCTCTCGTTTTTTCGTAAAATTATGAGTCATGTGAATATTTTTATACAAGTTACAGAAAAGCTATATTGAGCCAACTTACGCACAAGATAAGCTGATCGTTTTTGAGCATAAAATTACAAACACTAGAGAAGATGTGGCTGAAAATTTAATGGATTTGCACAGGTATGATATAAGAGCGAGAATTGAAGATGTGTAATCTACTGCAGCATGCAAAAGAAGTATGAATGTTGTAAGTTACGAGATGAAATGAAGACTTAAATTTACTGGACACCTAATTTCAGCCTGTCTCATGCTACCAGAGAAATTCAGCACTTACTTATCCAGTTTTCCAGAAACTTCTTTCGGTGCTGTTATTGAACACAATTCTCATTTGGAAGCAAAGAAATGTGAAACGAAACTCTTTGTTGCGTATGGAAGAGTACAAAAGTATATGTTGACCTTTGAGTTTGATGGATTACATCGTTCTCTATGGAACGAGAAATCATTTTAGTAATGTTTAAATGTGTGTGAAATCTTATGGGACTTAACTGCTAAGGTCATCAGTTGCTAAGCTTACACACTACTTAACCTAAATTATCCTAAGGACAAACGGACACAGCCATGCCCGAGGGAGGACTCGAACCTCCGCCGGGACCAGCCGCACAGCCCATGACTGCAGCGCCTGAGACCGCTCGGCTAATACAGCGCGGCGTTTTAGTAATACCTGAGTTGAAAGAGTCCTCGAAAAATGTGCAAATACGAAGGAAAGAATAATGGAATTCCTGCGCAAGTGATCACCACAACGTCAAACGGCAGAGATACAATCGAATGGCGTTAACATGGGTCCTGCAAAGAAAAATCAGTAGGGTATGCCTACTACTTTCTATGTACGTAGAGTTGCAATTCATCTTAATTTCTTTTATTCTGCAAAGTGATATTTTATACTGTGTACATGTTTTGGTGTTATTAAGAGTAGATGCTGCAGTGACATGAGCGAACGATCTATTTACATGACGTATTACGAAAAAATGAGCACTACACTTGTTTTTTGTCCTTTGTTAATTGTTATCTTGATGGGCAAAGTGCACCACAAGCAGTTTGGATCACGAGCATACACTCATTTTTCAGCTTTACGAGGTTCTGAATTGGGAGGAGTGATATTCACCATTTATTGAAATATAAATTGTACTGCAAGTGCCGGCACCTTTAAACTCAGCTGCCAGCCGGTGTAGCCGAGCAGTTCTAGGCGCTTCAGTCTGGAACTGCGCGACCGCTACGGTCGCAGGTTCGAATGCTGCCTCGGGCATGGATGTGAATGATGTCCTTAGGTTAGTTAGGTTTAAGTATTTCTAAGTTCTAGGGGACTGATGTCCTCAGATGTTAAGTCCCTTAGTGTTCCGAGCCATTTGAACCATTTTTTTAAACTCAGCTAGTAGATGGGAAAAGGAAATGTAGTGTATACAGAAAGGAAACGATTAACTCATATTGTTTTCCACCATTCAATATTTGTCATAGAGCTCAAACGGGGAAAGGAGTTTATGTTACATTAACATACGAATAAAACAATATCAAATGATTATTAGTTTCTCTTTGTGGGACCGCTAATACAACATATAAATGTCCCAACTGAATGAGCCACCGGCAATAACTAGACCCAAGGCTCGTATAACAGCATAGAACCAAAATCAGTGGCATGAATCGTCATATTATGGAGACAACGCCGCCGATTCAGCATTTGTACGAGCAGTTCTTGAAAAATAAGCATCATGGTGCGAGTAGCTTATCTGCAGTCCATTCATGAACTGACGGTCAGGAACTGATCTCACTAGAAATTCACGTCTCACAATGATAGAAGCCAATTTGAACATAACATTCAAGAGAGACAGCGCATTTTTGTCCTGGTGACACCTTGTGGAGGAATTTGGTTCCTTTTGGAAAACTTCCATAAGAACTACAAAGAGTGTTTCCCTCTCCACTCTTTAAGCCAAGACGTGTCCGAGCATCTACCATTAAGACAAATTCGTTGAGCCCCGCCTCTGCTGTCGCCATCAGGTCTCCACGTCCTGAAGGACTCCTCATAAGACAAGGGACAGGGCCGTCTAGTCTGAGCGAGAAGGTCGCCAGAATGGCGGGGTCGCCCCACACCACCGGAGGACGGGACCGTGCCAGCGCGTCCTGCGGTCAGCCAGCGCCCACTCGTACAGCGGGTCGCCGCTCCAGCGGCGTCCCAGCCACGGCCTGGAAAACCTCACACATTGACCTTCAGCAATTGCTTCTGATAATTATCTCTCCCGCTTCTTTGTAATTGGAGAGGGGCGGATACTAAACAAGGATCGTATCTAGAGATTTCTCTCATTGGAAGGATGCAGCTTGCAATTCGACATCTACATCTACATTTATACTCCGCAAGCCACACAACGGTGTGTGGCGGAGGGCACTTAACGTGCCGCTGTCATTACCTCCGTTTTCTGTTCCAGTCGCGTATGGTTCGCGGGAGGAACGACTGCCGGAAAGCCTCTGTGCGCGCTCGAATCTCTCTAATTTTACATTCGTGATCTCCTCGGGATGTATAAGTAGGGGGAAGCAATATATTCGGTACCCCATCCAGAAACGCACCCTCTCGAAACCTGGACAGCAAGCTACACCGCGATGCAGAGCGCCTCTCTTGCAGAGTCTGCCACTTGAGTTTGTTATACATCTCCGTAACGCTATCACGCTTACCAAATATCCCTGTGACGAAACGCGTCGCTTTTCTTTGGATCTTCTCTATCTCGTCCGTCAACCCGATCTGGTACGGATCCCACACTGATGAGCAATACTCCAGTATAGGTCGAACGAGTGATTTGTAAGCCACCTCCTTTGTTGATGGACTACATTTTCTAAGGACTTTCCCAATGGATGTCAACCTGGTACCCGCCTTATCAACAATTAATTTTATAAGATCATTCCACTTCAAATCGTTCCGCACGCATACTCCCAGATATTTTACAGAAGTAACTGCTACCAGTGTTTGTTCCACTATCATATAATCATACAATAAAGCATCCTTCTTTTCTATGTATTCGCAATACATTACATTTGTCTATGTTAAGGGTCAGTTGCCACTCTGTCAGTTGCCACTCCCTGCACCAAGTGCCTATCCGCTGTAGATCTTCCCGCATTTCGCTACAATTAGCAGGAGCCTTTCAATGGCAGTATTTTTCGTTAAAATTTGCGAGTCGATGCGTAACGATTTTAATAAATGACCTTACATCTAACATTTCAGTGTGGTACCTTCAGAATTTGCTGGAAAAATCCTCTTACGCTGGTCATAAAACGTAGAAGCACTTTGGGCAAGAGGCAATTTTCCTCCGGCGCAAAAGTTTTAAATCTGACTTGAGGTGAACGGTCAGTCTGGCTATTTTGCTGGTCTTTGAGAGGAGGAGAAGGAGGAGGAGGAGGAGGAGAAGGGTGGTGGTGGGGGGAAAGAGATTAACGTTTAACATCCGTTCAACAACAAGATCATTAGAGACGGAACACACGCTCGGATAAGGAAAGGATGGTGAATGGAAGCGGTCGTGCCTTTCGAATGAACCATCCCGGCACTTGCTTTTAGCGATTTAGGAAAATGAGGGAAAAGCTAAATGAGGGTGGCCGGACGCGTGTTTCAACCGTCGTCCTGCCGAAGCGAGTCCAATGAGCAGACCACTGGCTGGTCGTGGAGAGAACAACACACTTCTGTGGTACCATCCCGGCGACGCGGCGCTGCAGTTTAGGCATCATTTCGTTGGAAGTTTACCTGATTCTTTTAACCCCGGAAGCTTAAGGAAGACTACAAAGTTTCAACCTGTTTATATTTGTTAAATATTGACATTGGGATGCTTTCTATTTGTACTTGAAGACTGCTATATTTGTATATGTTTACTTGAGTCTTAGTATGATTCTTATCTGATTAGTGTTGTCAGTCCTCTACCTGACCTGCACCTACAGCTGTAATCATTTTAGTTAGGACTGAGTATACATCTGTGGTTGATTGTGCCAGCCATGAACGGATGGTAGCTGGCCAACGGCTCACGCACAGGGGATGAAGGTGTCAGGCTGTTGGGATCCCAGTTCCGCAGCACACAGCGAGCCCTGGTTTTCTGCAGTCTGACATCATGAAGGAATGCTAACATGTTTGCCTTCCTTGCTCGGAAATTAAGACCACACAGTGGTTCCCTGAAACACTGTGGATAAGGAGAACTGTGGTCGAAAATAAACACCTCGCTGTACGGGGAAGCGGTAGCGGTGTTTGCCGGATACTGTCGACACAGGGCCGATATCGAATTATTAAAACTGTAGCCGGAGAACAAAATTAATGTTGGCGGTTGAGAGTAGCGGAACAAGCATTCGTCTGGGATTGCTTTGGATGTTACGCAGTTCTGCGTCCTAACAGGAGTAACGTTTCAATATTTTTCGAGTTTCCGGACTCTAGTTAATTAAAAAGGACGCCACAGGTAACGTTATTTCGTTTGATTTTATGCCAGAAATGAGAGGAAGGGCTCACGTTGTAGCCACAATATACTGCCCGAATTCTTCGCATTCCTCACACTCCTAATTGCCTCTCTCTCTCTCTCTCTCTCTCTCTCTCTCTCTTTCTGCACCTGTCATGTGCGAATGCGCTGTTGTTCTAGCACTACACTGTTTAAGATTTGCAGGTGCTAGTGAAATTATCAAACTAAAATTATTGTCAAACTAAGTATCCGTCACGAGGTATCACAACCACAAATCCACCGCACTCTTTTTGTGAACGTTAGGTGACTTGCATAAGCTGTTGATCAAAGAGTTATCGGGACGGAAAATAGAGAAACGAAAGAAAAAAGTCTAAGGAAGGAATCTTTAACTTGGAATTAAGGCGATAGAATGTGCTCTGGAAAGATTAAATGTTTTATGATGCCATTAAAACGGAGTCTCTCAAACTTCCTGTACCTAGGGAGCGCCGCAGGGTTAAAATGATTCCCTACTGTTTGCACCAACGTCGAAGGGATTATTACATCACATTTACGAGGTTTTTGGAATGACATACGAGCTCTGAAAAGCAATATAATCCTTGTGTAGAGTTTACAACATATTCCCTTTTCCTGTTTTCTGTAAATATTTCTTTTTCTCAAATATCTTTTCAACTGTGTGACTTTGACGATAATTGAAACGTAAGTTTCTATGCATATCACTCAACAAAGGCTCTATTAAAATTTAGGCTGAGTACGATACATTACATTTTGCGAATCCTGTTTAACGATAGCAGATAATTCAACTTGCGATCTTGCGTTTTCAGTTGCTGGGGTTGATATATTCTGCATTGGACAGAATGTTGTGGCTGTCTAGGGACAGAACGCCGCACAAAGGCACAAGTGTAGCGTCCCGTGCGCCCGCTTGCATCGGCAGCAGCATTTTGTGATGCAACTCACTGTATGCCAGACTGTCACAAAGTTTTAACTGAAGTGTTATAATGGCTACATTTTTTTATCAGACATTCCGATTTTTTTAATTTAATCAGATATGTCTTGAAAAGAGGAGTGTAGTGACACTGTCAACATTTGTAATGAAACCTTTGAAATAATGTAGGCGTATGGCGCCTTAGACGCATTACGATGTGTTTATATGAAAATGACGGGGAAACAAAGATGTTCCTTTAGCACGGACCATGCCAACAAATCCACTAGTTATGTTAGAAAATGGTTGATGCTAACTTTTTACGTACTTTTGATCTTTATTTTCATCTGTTCGAACAGTATTCAGCAGTGCCAAAGAAAGTTCATTGAAAAATGAACTACAGTGTCTCCAGTATCTCATGACGTTCCGTGAGCATTAAGGTCGGGACACACATGTCCGGACCGTGTCCGTGCCGAGACACGTCCGAGCATCGGCCGTCACCCCGACAACGAAATACGTCATTAAAACAAATGTAGCGTAGCGGGCCCCACTTGACCGGGCCGTGCACGGGGAACGTCAACGTCCGGGGCCGGGCCGGGCGGGATTCGCCGTGTTTAATTTTTGACGTGACGGACACGAGCTCACGGTAGAATCGCCTTGTGAGCTGTGCAACTGCGCAAGACTGTTCTGTGTACAAAACATGGATTTGGAACGACTAATAGAAGAAGTTCGTAAGTTTTCTGTTCTTTACGATCAGGGAATTGAAAACTACACGTATATCGAGTACAACGACAGAGTTTGGAAGACAATTGCAACAGATCTACAAGCCAAAGGTAAGATAAAAAAATGTTACAAACAGATGTTTGATTTATGTCATCGTTATATCGCCAAGGCGACATGTTCTTGCCATTCCACAGTCCCTTGTGGAGAATTCAGGAATTTTTTGAATTGTTCTCGTACAGTAAATGGAGCATCTGTTGATCTCCCACAAATTCGAGGTAGGTTTCGAAGATCTGATGATCTTCCAGATCCCTCAGCAGTTTCCTTTTGATCCATCCTCTGTTCGGGCACCCTATAACCTTCCATTTTTCGAATGAAGTTGTACAGTAGACACACGCAGCCGCCACAAGGTTATTAGGATTTCCCTGAAGGATTCTTCTAAATATTCGAAATTTCTGTTGCAATGTACCGAATGCATTTTCGGATATTTTTCTTGCCCGACTCAAACGATAATTAAATATAGCCTTGTCATTTGTTAAGTTCCTGCCAGGATATGGTCGCATCAAGTATGTTTTGAGAGGAAAAGCTTCATCGCCTACAATCACCATTGGACGTTCAACATCAGTTCCGGGTAAACTTTTACTCTTTGGGACGCTAAGCGTATTGTTTTCCAATGACTTTCCAAGGTTTGAATTTATTAGAATGCCTCCATCAGAGTTTTTTCCGTACGCTCCCACGTCTATTGCAATAAAATTTTAACATGGGTCAACCAGAGCAAGAAGCACAATGGAATGTGTTTTTTTGTAATTCCAATAGAGACTTCCTCAGTTGTTTGGAGCCTATTGTTACGTGCTTTCCATCTAAAAATCCAATGCAGTTTGGAAACTGCCATTTTGTCCAAAACTCCTCAGCTATAGCATTCCATTTTTCTTCATTCGCCACAGGCATCACCTCTTCTAACAATAAATCGATAACTGCTCTAGAGATGTCATAGACGATAGCTCCAACTGTGGCTTTTCCCAATCTGTAGCTGAAGGAAATAGTTTTAAAGGAATCTCCTGTAGCAAGGAACCTGAAAAAAAATTGAACTGTTTAAGATGAGAAATACTGTATAATCTATAAAATATTTGCAGCATTTCAAACCTTGTAATATAAATAAGCGATTTAAAATATTTTAGCTACAGGTGGAATAGAGGAATGCAAGAAAAATGGCATCTGTTCGTGACCAGCTAAGGAAGACCCTGCAGAAAAGGAAAAATGTTTCAGGACAAGCTGCTGTTCATCAACATAAATATAAGTATGAAGATCTTTTAAAGTTCCTGCTACAGATTCCCAAGAGGAGCAGTCTATTGTTGAAAATGAAAAAGAGTCTACAGAACAAGACATTGCAGATGAAGAATGGATCATTAAAACCCAGGGTAGTGAAACAGAGAATTTGACAGAGCGCGCTCGGCATTCCCAGACGTCCTCAGCTCTCAGAACACGTTTATGAAACCACCACTGAAACGAAAATTTCAGCGTGAGGTTAAACCACAAGAATCTGCATCAAGCCAGCTCATGGCTTACATTTTGGAAGAAAAAAGCTGAAAAACAGAGAGAAAAACAAAACCCAGTTGATGCTTTTCTGGCTGGTATAGCACCAGCCCTAAAATCGTTGCATCCACTACTTTTTCATCGAGCTAAAAGTAGGATTTTTTCAATTGTACAAGACTGTGAACTGAAGCAACTCACGAATGACGTATCAGTCCATCAATTCACTCCATCATCCTCCAATTCCTCAGCAAAATCAGTTTCAACACCATATCCTTCACCTGTGGAAAACGAGTCAACAGAACCTACACAGCTAAGGGATTCCCACAATTCGTATATAAATAACCAAAGCCATCATCCTCCAAGTTCCCCTGCATCCTCATCAGCTTCAAAAACTAATTCACTGAATAGTTCAAAAAATGGTTCAAATGGCTCTGAGCACTATGGGACTCAACATCTTAGGTCATAAGTCGCCTAGAACTTAGAACTACTTAAACCTAACTAACCTAAGGACATCACACACACCCATGCCCGAGGCAGGATTCGAACCTGCGACCGTAGCAGTCCCGCGGTTCCGGACTGCAGCGCCAGAACCGCTAGACCACCGCGGCCGGCCACTGAATAGTCCTCATTTGTTTTTCTTAGGGTAGTAGAAATTTAACTGTATTACTTACTAACTTATGTATTTATCTTTCAATTACTAAAGTAAGAAAATAAAAATGCTGTCCTTAAAACCTCTTATTTATTTGTGTTCTGTGTACTTTTCTGTAACCTAACTTAAAAAAAAAAAAAAAAAAACAGCCAGTCGTTCTTTGGGTGAAACTGATACTCTGGAAAGTACGTTTTTCTCAGTCTTGGTTCTAGTTTCTTTAAAAGTTCACACAAGTTGTACTGCGTCATCCTAAAATATTCATAACACTTAGTGTCATCATGTATGACATGAGAAAATAATGTTGGAAACTCTCCCTGTACTGGTCTTGTTTTCCAGGCACTGTGGATCCATAATTTTCTTCTTCTTGTTTGCCTTCGTTCTTTTTCCTCTTCGTCTAAAGCAAGTGCTATAAGTCCGAATTCACTATTACGAAAATTAGTGAACATGTTTTACAGCTTTCACAAACAGAAACACAGATCACCGCGTCCGAGTCACTACACGGAACAACAAAGACACGGGGATGCCCCGGTCATGTGTGGCCCCTGCAGGAACGGACCGGAGCACGGCCGTCACTCGTCCGACGCGGCCCGGACGTGTGTGTCCCGACCCTTAACCATACACTACTGCACTACTGTGCCCATTACCAATTGCTGGAAACCTTGTTTCACTGCCTTAAAATGTTAACAACGTTTTTCTAGGCGCCAGATTAATTATAACTGACAAATTACAGTTTGTGATAAACAGACAATCCAGTAAGAACGCACCGTAATCCCAGCAAGTGTAAGGCTATTACTGTGGTGGTGCGCGAAAGGAGCCTACTGCGCTACGTGATCTCCGCAGAGACGTACGGAGAAGGTCGGTCTGTCTGCGGCGCTGTCGTCGCTCCTTCTGACTCTCTCCAGCGGGACTTACACGCTCGTGCAAGGACGACTATCCCTTCTTAGCGCAATACTCGTTCGTGCTCGCTTTCTGCCACCCGTGATGAACACTGCAAGGGCTGAGTAACCTCCGCACACCTAAACTACGGCGCAGCCCGCAGCACATCCACCCCCACGCGCGCCCCTAGCTCTGCTGTGGCATCCTAGTCGCGTGAGGGGCAGACAACTGAGCTTTCGTCATTATGAGATACGTAAAGTGGAGTTGCGGACTGCAGTTTGTCTCATTCTTAGCTGAACGCGAGTTGTGACACTATCAAGAAAGACAGTCATGCAAAAAAGTATTCATACAAAGTCGATCGCGTAAAAGAGTTTCGTTTCTTAGAACTAAAGATTACCATCAGAAATGTTATTTCGTAAACCAACAGTATGGGCTTTCCTTCCTAATCCGTAAATACACTACTGGCCATTAAAATTGCTACACCAAGAAGAAATGCAGATAGTAAACAGGTATTCATTGGACAAATACACTCCTGGAAATTGAAATAAGAACACCGTGAATTCATTGTCCCAGGAAGGGGAAACTTTATTGACACATTCCTGGGGTCAGATACATCACATGATCACACTGACAGAACCACAGGCACATAGACACAGGCAACAGAGCATGCACAATGTCGGCTCTAGTACAGTGTATATCCACCTTTCGCAGCAATGCAGGCTGCTATTCTCCCATGGAGACGATCGTAGAGATGCTGGATGTAGTCCTGTGGAACGGCTTGCCATGCCATTTCCACCTGGCGCCTCAGTTGGACCAGCGTTCGTGCTGGACGTGCAGACCGCGTGAGACGACGCTTCATCCAGTCCCAAACATGCTCAATGGGGGACAGATCCGGAGATCTTGCTGGCCAGGGTAGTTGACTTACACCTTCTAGAGCACGTTGGGTGGCACGGGATACATGCGGACGTGCATTGTCCTGTTGGAACAGCAAGTTCCCTTGCCGGTCTAGGAATGGTAGAACGATGGGTTCGATGACGGTTTGGATGTACCGTGCACTATTCAGTGTCCCCTCGACGATCACCAGTGGTGTACGGCCAGTGTAGGAGATCGCTCCCCGCACCATGATGCCGGGTGTTGGCCCTGTGTGCCTCGGTCGTATGCAGTCCTGATTGTGGCGCTCACCTGCACGGCGCCAAACACGCATACGACCATCATTGGCACCAAGGCAGAAGCGACTCTCATCGCTGAAGACGACACGTCTCCATTCGTCCCTCCATTCACGCCTGTCGCGACACCACTGGAGGCGGGCTGCACGATGTTGGGGCGTGAGCGGAAGACGGCCTAACGGTGTGCGGGACCGTAGCCCAGCTTCATGGAGACGGTTGCGAATGGTCCTCGCCGATACCCCAGGAGCAACAGTGTCCCTAATTTGCTGGGAAGTGGCGGTGCGGTCCCCTACGGCACTGCGTAGGATCCTACGGTCTTGGCGTGCATCCGTGCGTCGCTGCGGTCCGGTCCCAGGTCGACGGGCACGTGCACCTTCCGCCGACCACTGGCGACAACATCGATGTACTGTGGAGACCTCACGCCCCACGTGTTGAGCAATTCGGCGGTACGTCCACCCGGCCTCCCGCATGTCCACTATACGCCCTCGCTCAAAGTCCGTCAACTGCACATACGGTTCACGTCCACGCTGTCGCGGCATGCTACCAGTGTTAAAGACTGCGATGGAGCTCCGTATGCCACGGCAAACTGGCCGACACTGACGGCGGCGGTGCACAAATGCTGCGCAGCTAGCGCCATTCGACGGCCAACACCGCGGTTCCTGGTGTGTCCGCTGTGCCGTGCGTGTGATCATTGCTTGTACAGCCCTCTCGCAGTGTCCGGAGCAAGTATGGTGGGTCTGACACACCGGTGTCAATGTGTTCTTTTTTCCATTTCCAGGAGTGTATATTATACTAGAACTGACATGTGATTACATTTTCACACAATTTGGGTGCATAGAACCTGAGAAATCAGTACCCAGAACAACCACCCCTGGCCGTAATAACGGCCTTGATACGCCTGGGCATTGAGTCAAACAGAGCTTGGATGGCGTGTACAGGTACAGGTGCCCATGCAGCCTCAACACGGTACCACAGTTCATCAACAGTAGTGACTGGCGTATTGTGACGAGCCAGTTGCTCGGCCACCATTGACCAGACGTTTTCAATTGGCGAGGGATCTATAGAATGAGCTGGCCAGGGCAGCAGCTGAACATTTTCTGTATCCGGAAAGGCCCGCACAGGACCTGCAACATGCGGTAGTGCATTATCCTTCTGTGGGTCGCAGGGATCGAATGAAGGGTAGTGGCACGGGTCGTAACACATCTGAAATGTAACATCCACTGTTCGAAGTGCCGTCAATGCGAACAAGGGGTGATCATCACGCCGGATGATGCGCCAGCATGGCGATGACGAATACACGCTTCCAAAGTGCGTTCGCCGCGATGTCCCCAAACACGGATGCGACCATCATGATGCTGTAAACAGAACGTGCATTCATCCGGAAATATGACGTTTTGCCATTCGTGCACCCAGGTTCGTCGTTGAGTAAACCATCGCAGGCGCTCCTGTCTCTGATGCAGCGTCAGGGGTAACCGCAGCAATGGTCTCCATGCTGCTGCAAACGTCGTCGAACTGTTCGTGCAGATGGTTGTTGTCTTGCAAACGTCCCCTTCCGTTGACTCAGGGATCGAGACGTGGCTGCACGATCCGTTACAGCCATGTGGATAAGATGCCTGCTATCTCGGCTGCTAGTGATACGAGGCCGTTGGGATCCAGCACGGCGTTCCGTATTACCCTCCTCAACCCACTGATTCCATATTCTGCTAACAATCTCGACCAACGCAAGCAGCAGTGTCGCAATACGGTTAACCGCAATCGCGATAGGCTACAATCCGACCTTTATCGAAGTCGGAAACGTGATGGTACGCATTTCTCCTCCTTACACGTGTCATCACAACAACGTTTTACCCGGTGACGCCGGTCAGCTGCTGTTTGTGTATGAGAAATTGGTTGGAAACTCTCCTTATGTCAGCACGTTGTAGGTGTTGCCACCGGCGCCAACCTTGTGTGAATGCTCTGAAAAGCTAATCATTTGCATATCGCAGCATCTTCTCCTGTCGGTTAAATTTGGCGTCTGTAGCACATCTTCGTGGTGTAGCAATTTTAATTTCCAGTAGTGTATGAAAGGTTTAACCAAATTAGCGTTCTGCAAAAAGTAAATATAAATTCTGTACCAGCCTGCTTCACAAAGAAATGTAAACATAGAAACGACTAGCGGACAGGCTGCAGCAGGGTATGCCTGCAGTAGCAAGCTGCACCTGGTGCACGTCGGTTCTGATACGCGGTGAAGTCCGTGCAACAGCAGAATGGGCCGCAAAGGGAAGGAAACGACTGTAGAGGAAAGGGAAATACTTATCTTCCACTGTGAAAACAGAAAATTATTTTGAGAAATAGCTGATAGTGCCATCCATAATATTACGACTTACAGAAAGAAATAGGACGAGAAAAGAGGATCCTAAATTCACAGCTGCTGCATTGTCTGCCCAAGTTAAACATTAGTCTGGGAAGACATGCTTATTAGCTTTTTATGAAAAACGGTGCGCCCGGTCGAGGAACAAGCGTGTAGTGGGTGATCTATTCAGCCATGCATATGTATAAATTTGGGAAAAGTAAAATTTGAGTGTTAAATTACTTGAAAATGATTAGATCCACTAAATTATTATTTTAACGTCCCCGTCTGTAGTTTTGTGCATGTCCGGTGGTTAATAAAACAATAAAAACACGTACTTACGAGTAAGTATTTGTGTGGGCTAGTTCTGTACAGATTGGCAGGTGGGTGGGACCACAGCAGTGTCGGATGGTGGACCCAGACGGCGTGCAGGCTGTGTTCACAGAGCGTTCTGCACTGGACGGGCCCGGCCGCGGCAGGAGGCGCGCCCAGCGCTCAGTCAGTAAGCTGTACCCGATAAGGCTACTAGCTTGTTGCACTGTTTCTAAATTGGGCCATCCGAGGTTCGAAACGCAGGACTCCACCTGTACTGTACAATAAAATTTGTCTTAACGAGATAGTGTCTTTTATCAAATGACCTCTCATTTCTAGACACAGACCTCAGCGCCGTAACTCACACAATATTCACACACTCACCTACTTTTTAAAGCGGCTCCACCTCTTTTCACAAAAATGCGTCTCACTGAAACATACTCTTCAGTTTCAACGAACTGTACCGGCTCTGTTGCGTACGGAACTGGCCATTCTTCCAGATATTGCATTCTTTACGCAAGTTCTTTCTTCACACCTTCTATCGTTTATACCTTCACTTTTCCCATTCTAGTTTCGGCCTGCAATAGCCTATTTTTACCGCTTTCTACCGTTTTCGAGTGTCTCTAGATTTCCTCTTCGCCAGTCTCCATACGAGAATCGCATTTTCTCGCTAGTTCGGCCATCTTTTCCCAAAACAACTCTCTTTCTTTCTTCGGTCCTTTCCTCTCTGCACGAGCTTTTGCTCTATCAGCTTCAATTTTTTGCACATCTGCTTCAGCTTCTGCCTATTTGCTTCGGCTTTTTCATCTCTTTCCATTGCCCTATGTTTATCTGCCTTCGCTCTGGCTCCATCTACTTCAACTATTTGCCTATCTGCTCCAAACTTTTTATTTGTCTCCTCCAATGACGTGAGGCAATGTTTAGATCATAGTGGCATGTCTCCAGAAATTGAACGGCTATTACTGCGCAACGTTCGTTCCGCTTTCACCCATCGGATCACTTCCACTCTTCCCATATAACTGTTCTCTTGCTTGGGATCAGGCATGGCAACTGTTGCTAACACCTCCACCTCAGGAAATTCAACGGTATATTTTTTCGTCTTTGTTGGACTTTTCTCTCGTGTAATTTTTCTAGTCTCTCTCGAAGTAGTACGATTTTTCCTTCCAATACTGTATCAGGACGCAAATCTAACTTATCGTCACGACCGCCAGACACTGCAAAGAATGTAATAGTCAGCTCCATACGCACATAAAATATCTTACCACACACCTTCACCTGCCGCACATGCAACATCACGCTGGCAAGGATGCCATAGCTGAAAAACAATGCGAGCGACCGAATTGGTGAGGGCAAAATGGTCGCTACAACAATATTCCGCACGTTAAATTGTGTCTGTGTCGGTTTTAGCTGCAACTGTCAGACTGTTCCACAGGTAGAGATCCTAGGAAGTTCGCCATTAATTACTCTCTCTGTGTTGTTGGTCGGTGCAGTGAGTGTGATGTGTTGGAGCTTGTTAGTAGAGAGTGCTATCTGCCTGTCACGTTTACGTGCTCAAGACACAAACGATATCCAATCTGGTGTAAATCTTAATAGCCATAACTTGATAACCATATTAACTGAAAAAGCTCTGTGATCTCAAGACTGAGTTGAATGTGAATTGGAGCAGTTCTCGTTAGTCCTTTGTGTGTGTGTGTGTGTATGTGTGTGAGGTGCCTGGATTTGTGAATACGGTTAGACAATATCATTAAAAGTCTGCCACGTAAGATCCAGGGAAAAGGAACGATTGTGTGGTATCGACAGTAACGATGCCACATAATTTCAAAGGTTGGCACTACCACGAGACAGTGACGGCAGCGTCCTCTAGCTGGTGCTGTGCAGCTCTAGGAGCTCCGCTACAGAGTCTCCCCATTTTCATCAGGTGCAGCCAGTCAGGGCACCTCGCTACAGCTTCGCACCTCATTCCAAGTTATGTATTCTTATTGCTTGAATAAAGGGGATTTAAATTCATACAGCAGTATTGACGTGTTTTACCTTTTCCTGATACAACCCACGCGCCGCCTTCCAGGCGGGATACAAAATATTGTATTAATTTTTAGTTGATTCAGGGACCAACTTTCTCATAATGTATATTTCTACATTTTTTCTTCTCACTGGGTGGAAGACTTCTGGGAGTTACAGGAAATCTCGATTTCCGGTGGTTAACAATTAATTTGGAATTGAATTCTTTTCTCTTATGAGGATCGTCATCGAGGGACTTTTCTTCTTTGAAGTATGGGAGGTGATGGGGTGATGTGACAGTATTGTCACATACATCGTTTTGAGATTATAAATAAAATTGGTGCCTTAGTGTTATTAACCGTGCTGGAGGGAAACACACTTCTGGTGTAAGATTCGTGAACTTCTCCTCGCCGAAGCAGGCTTGTGAGAATTCGGTGACGGCTGTGGCTGGTCGCAGTGTTACGAATACGGGGTGGCTGAAGCCACCCTCCCCTCCCGTTGGGCTGCTGCTGTTTGCAGAAGTGTTGCGGCCGCAGTCCACGAGATGTTACGATCTCTGAAGTTATAGCAGGGTGACCACGGGACCCCTGGGCATTTCTAGTGTGGCGAATCTGCATTTCCCATCAGTGGTTACAAGCACGTGACACCCACGTTGTGCCGTGTCTAGAGTGTGCAAAGTTTCAGAACCTAGCCGTACGGATGGTGTCACCCAGACGGAAGGCTCATCAGCGCAGGCGCTGCAGCGTGTGTGTCTGAACCACTGACTGGCTACGCAGCACATAAGGTGTACCAACTGCTGGCCAGCAAATGACCTCACTGTAAGCTTTAGTGGAGAAGTTTCGGTAGGCTTCCCCTGGGCTTCGACACTTTGGTAGTCACTGTGGCGAAATTTGTGCATCCTCCCCTCCAAGACAGGCTTTTGTGTGAGCCTAGAGGAACGCCAGGAAGTCGACGAGTCGGTGCAGTGGCGCATTGGTGAGAGGGAGGGAGGGAGGGAGGCAGCGGCGCCTGGTCGCGGCCTCACGCGGACCACGTGTCGCTCATAGAGCGCCTGCGCTGCTTTTGCTCTGAGTGGTTCACAATTTGTCAGAGCAATTCCGCAACTTCTGTTGCTTTTCAGTGTCTTATTTGTGTCTTAGGATAAGGTTTCAACTTGCATTTGCGAGCTGCACACATTTTGGAAAGCCAGTTGCGGTTCCATAACAACATTCCGTTCAAGTCGACGTTTTCACCACTTGTTCAGAGAACAGTCTATCACAAGTTAGCTTCACCCAAACAATCATTTACTGTACTTTTTAAAACATCAAGGTGTATTTCATTGTGGAGCATAATTTTTTAGATTTTTTATGTCTCAGGTACGTTTAAATATCCATTTTAATTGTTAAGCAATGTAGAGAAAATAAATGCTTTCTGAACTTGGGCCTAACTGATACGTTTCTCCCTTTTTTATTGTTCTACAGGACTTCAGGTGAGGTGAGCCTCATTGCCGCGTGGGATTCGCCGAGCGGTCTGGGACGCTGCAGTCATGGACTGTGCGGCTGGTACCGGCAGAGGTTCGAGTCCTCCCTCGGGAATGGGTGTGTGTGTTTGTCCTTAGGATAATTTAGGTTAAGTAGTGTGTAACCTTAGGAATTGATGACCTTAGCAGTTAAGTCCCATTAAATTTCACACACTTCTTTTGACCTTCATTAAATAACAAATATGGTCGATTTCTTGTGCATAACTGAATTGTGATATTACTTTGAAGGAATACGTCGCAAAGGAGATGCCTCTACACGAATCAATATATCTGTGTGGTACGAAATTTAACTACTTTAAATTAGTAATGAAAACGTGTCTCATTTGATATTCAGTGCAGTGTTGAGATGGCAGAGCCTTTTCAATTACTATTATGATCAAGTTAAAGCTCTATGAGGCTTACGCCACACTGGGTATGGTTAGCGCGTCGGGCACGTGAGAGTGGCAGGCAGGCAGGACTCTGCCCCAGCACGTCGCACCTCAGCGGCGACCAGCAGCACACTGCACTGCGGACGTCTCAACGTAGCAGTATAACTCACCTCAGCACTCCCAACTGCCTAATATTAAGCGATGGCTACTGTTTCAGCTGGTGGTCAGTTGAAATCTTGTATTCACTGTTGTTCTTACGAGTTACAGAACGACAGTTCTTCAGTGAATACGAGCTGATGTTTTTTTTTTGTTTTTTTGTTTTTTTTTTTTTTTTTACTGGGACTTAACTTTTGAGGTCATCAGTCCCCAAGAACTTAGAACTACTTAAACCTAACTATAACTAACCTAAGGACATCACACACATCCATGCCATACGCAGGATTCGAACCTGCGACCGTAGCGGTCGCGCGGTTCCACACTGTAGCGCCTAGAACCGCTCGGCCCCCTCGACTGGCCAAGTTTTGTTGCCACAGTGAGTATTTTAGTTCACCGCTCCCATAGCAGCAGAGGGTAAAATACCATTTTGGAAATACGTGTGAAATCTTTTATTACGACTTTACCAGAAATAATATCGGTTTCAATGCATCACGCCCGGTCGTCACACAAAATAAGTCTCGATGTTTTATGACTTTTGTTTCATCTAGTACAGATATCAAGGAAAGAACAACAACACACATCAAGAAAACTTTTGCATCATCTCGGTTCCGAGAGTTCCGGAACCTGTACAGAAAATTGGAATAGAGATCAACATAAACATCATTTCCGCCATTTCTATTCCTGATAAAAACCACACATTGTATGTTGTACCTCACCAGTAGCACGTCCTCTTGCATTGATGCATGCCTGTATTCGTCGTGGCATACTATCCACAACTTCATCTAGGCACTGTTGGTCCAGATTGTCCCACTCCTCAACGACGATTCGGCGTAGATCCCTCAGAGTGATTGGTGGGTCACGTCGTCCATAAACAGCCCTTTTCCATCTATCGCAGGCATGTCCCATAGGGTTCATGTCTGGACAACATGCTGGCTACTGTACTCGAGCTATGTCGTTATCCTGAAGGAAGTCATTCACAAGATGTGCACGATTGGTACGTGAATTGTCGTCCGTGAAGACGAATGCTTCGCCAATATACTCCCGATATGGTTGCACTATGGTCGGAGGATGGCATTCACGTATCGTACAGCCGTTACGGCGCCTTCCATGACCACCAGCGGCGTGCGTCGGGCTCACATAATTCCATCCCAAAACAGCAAGGAACCTTCACCTTGCTGCACTCGCTGGACAGTGTGTCTAAGGCGTTCAGCTTCACCGGGTTGCCTCGAAACACGTCTCTGGCAATTGTCTGGTTGAAGGCATATGCGCCGGCCGGTGTGGCCGAGCGGTTCTAGACGCTTCAGTGAGCTTCGAATCCTGCCTCGGAATGGATGTGTGTGATGTCCTTAGGTTAGTTAGGTTGAAGTAGTTCTAAGTTCTAGGGGACTGATAACCTCAGATGTTAAGTCCCATAGTGCTCAGAGCCATTTGAACCATTTTTTTGAAGGCATATGCGACACTCATTGGTGAAGAGAACGTATGCCAATCTTGAGTGATCCATTCGGCGTGTTGTTGGTCCCATCTGTCCCGCGCTGCATGGTGTCGTGGTTGCAAAGATGGACCTCGCAATGAACTTCGGGAGTGAAGTTGCGCATCAAGCAGTCTATTGTGCAAAGTTTGTGTAGTAACACGACGTTCTGTGGCTGCACGAAAAACATTATTCAACATGGTGGCGTTGCTGTCACGGTTCCTCCGAGCCATAATCCGTAGATAGCGTTCATCCTCTGCAGTAGTAGCCCTTGGGCGGCCTCAGCGAGGCAAGTCATCGACAGTTCCTGTCTCCCCGTATCTCCACCATGTCCGAACAGCATCGCTTTGATTCACTCAAGACGCCTGGGCACTTCTCTTGTTGAGTGCCGTTACTGGCACAAAGCAACAATGCGGACGCGATCGAACCGTGGTGTTGACCGTCTAGGCGTGGCTGAACTGCAGACAACACGAGCCTTGTACCTCCTACCTGGTGGAATGACTGGAACTGATCAGCCGTCGGACCCCCTCCGTGTAATAGGCGGCGCTCGTGCACCGTTGTTTACATCTCTGGGCGGGTTTAGTGATATCTCTCAAAAGTCAGAGGGGCTGTGTCTGTGATACAATATCCACAGTCAACATCTGTCTTCAGGAGTTCTGGGAACCGGAGTGACGAAAAAGTTTTTTTGATGTGTGTATATCAGAAAACGTCGATAAAACAGAAAACTCTTGTACTGATTACGTATTAACATTTTACTGTCTCAGAATCGTCATTCATCGAGTTTTAGATCTGAGGACCAACATACGCCCTAACTGCCTGAAACCGAGAACGCAGTTTTTTTTTATTTTCGTTTTTTTTTTTTTTTTTTGTACTCGCATAAGAATGTTATCTGTGAAACGAAATATTCCTAACTTTGACATATATTTCGCTGCAACCAAATGCTGTACAAGATTTCAGCAACATAATAAACAAATACTATAATTAAGAAAGAGAGTACACAAGACGTCGTCTGCAAATAGATGCCATCATTATTCACCTCAACAAAACGTTGTGTTGTAGATAATGACGCCATGTGTTGTAAGGGACCTTGGCACTGAACGTCGACCCACCACGTATCGTGCACTAAAGCAACAAGTTAGGGACGGACTAAACTGTCACTTTTTGGTAACAGTTATCGCTGTTTATGTTACTTTTCGGTAGCTGGTAGTTTTTGTTGTGATTTGTAAGCCTTAAACAACATTTTAGGAATTCACAACGTGTATCCCTTCGTATTCCACTAACGTCACGATGTTCCTACCGTTATTTATCACCGAAGCTGTTACACTGATTAATAATTAGTAATAACCAAAAGTCATTCCTAGCTTGTGTGTGTGTGTCTGTGTGGTACAAGAGATTATCATCTTCTTGAGTCGTAAACTAGAAAATTTTTCCATGTCTAGGTGACATAAAACATAGAGACTTTGCTGTCACGAAGTGGTGACTTTATTATGAAACATCTCTATGTGATATTAATTCATTTTCCGCGGCTGTTTCGCAATACTTCAGTAAGTATATTGCAGCAGCGTCCTTGAAGAGACAGCCTTGTTTGCACAACACTGGGGTGGTGTGTCACCGGAAACGTCTCCACGGCGAAAGCCAGTCAGTGGATCTCATCAGGCGAAGAGGGCCTCTTTCGGGGATGCGGGCAGTTTAGCCGAGTAGCGTGGCGGCGCCCTCCGTGGATGCTGCCCGCCCGCCGTGAACGCCTCAGCTGCCCCACAGCCCCAAGAGGCAACTGAGCTCGATATTCTCACCTTTCTGCGACAACTTCAAAGCGCAAGAAACGAGTGACCAGCGTGGAGAGTTAGTGGCGTTTGCTCTTAAAATTTGGTTCAGCCAATGCTATAGCAATGCTCTGGCTGAAAGTTCTTGGTGCGTAAGTTTGACCAATCGTGACGATACTGCTTCGGTCAAGCACAGAATTCACGTTCAGAAATGTGCGTCTTGTATATACAAGGAGGAAAGTTACATACTATTTACCATGTTTTTTAATGAATTCAACAACAATTCTCGCCCCTCACATTGGCAACAACATGGAGCCGTCGCCTCCATGTAGAGTTTTTTGAAAGCAGGGAGTTCAGTGAGATTCTGGGCATTTTGCAGGGAGGGGACCACCTACGACCGCCGCCTGCTGCTGATCAGCACGCGCTGTTTGCACGCCTCGCATTCGTAGTAGTGCGACCAGTATTCTGTGCGGCTCGTTACTTGCAAGACGTGTTGCTTACTTTGGTTACAGCTTGTGGCTTCTTGTTGTAACATTAACTCTAATTCTCCAGCTGCCCAGATAGGCCGGTCTGCTAGTGCTTACTCCATAAAGTCTTCCCACACTCTGTGGTACCTCCCTACCAGCTACCTAGCGACATTTTGTAATTTGATTTGAGTGTATAGAACTTTGCGTTACGCTAATTTAATTGCGATTTATGTCAATCATTAGAGCAGATAAATAGCACTTAATCTGTCTTGCGTTAGATTTCAAGAGCACTTAACTTGTCCTACAACATGTGTTGGTCTGGCGACACATTAAAATCAAATATAACCTGTTGTACACTCGAATGGATCCACTTCACTGTGTCGGTGTTGTTCTTGTGCGCTGTGGCCAACTACGAGGATAATTTACGCGTTATTATGTGAAACCAACGACCACTGCACTCGCGCATCCTGCATCAGTGCGATTTACGTTCACTTGTGATCCCGTGACAGCGACGGCCGTTGCACTGGCCCGTCTTGCATCTGTACGACTTCGTTTTACTTGTTATTCTGCGACACCAACGAGTATTACACTCGCTCGTCTTGTACTCTCATGACAAGTTTGTTGTATCAACGAGGAGATACAAGTTTCAATATCATCATTTTCAAAAACAGTTTACGTCATGAAACTATACTTTCATGTCGTAGCCCGTTACAGATAAAACTGGGAAAGAAAGTCTGATGTTTTATAGACAAAAAATTATGTGGCCAAGAATTCTGCGTGAAAACGTTATCAAGGAAGCATGGACAAATGTTTCAAATGGCTCTGAGCACTATGGGACTTAACTTTTGAGGTCATCAGTCCCCTAGAACTTAGAACTCCTTAAACCTAACTAACCTAAGGACATCACACACACCCATGGCCGAGGCAGGATTCGAACCTGCGACCGTAGCGGTGGCGCGGTTCTAGACTGTAGCGCCTAGAACCGTTCGGCCACCACGGCCGGCCAAACATGGACATTTGGAACCTTTTATAGTGAAATATTCCTGTTCATGTAATTTTTAAGACTGTTCATTAATATGTGACAGAGTTTAGTATACTTACGCTATGTTTGTATACACACTGGTGGCCCATAAACAAATAATTTAGCATGTATTGATACAGCAAAATGTTTCTTTATTGCAGCAGTAATTTACCTATTTGTGCAAGTAGGATTATTTTACACGCAACAACATAAGTTCCAGCTACACATAGCCTGTAACACACCTAGTGGGATACCATAAAATAACACTATAACTTGGATGTGTAGCAAGACTGTTTCTATCCGTCAAATTAGTTTCTGTCACAGTTAAATGCACAGAGAAGCAGAGAAAACATGTTTTCGTCCAGAATCTTAGCATTATCATCATCCCGTAATAACGTTACATTTAAATCTAGAGGACAGTTAACAATTTGTTCCCCCATTGCAGTTGTCACCGTTTGTAATTAGAATGCTCCCACAATCATATGATTTCAAAGTTTCAAGTCTTTCAGCAAGATCTGTACGTCACATTCTCTTCACTTGCAGGCGATCAGCCTTAACGCAAATAATCAAATCATTATAAATAATTACATGGCTGAAAATGTAGGGACATGAGATGTCTTTCACATGCAAGAGACGAACGGTATCTGTTTCTGTTGTTCTGAAAAAGTCACTCGGAGTATGTTTCCCATTTATAAATCATCCATTGCAGGTTACATAATGACTTGAATGGCACTGATCAAATAGAAAGAACATTTATTTTTTAAGTTACAGCACTTTTTAGCTACTGGTTGTCGAAGTATTTCCTACGATCCTCAGAATATTCGTGGGGCATTCTGTGGTCGATGACAGTGATAACTTCCTCATACGCGAGCTTTGCCTCGTCGATAGGGGGCGGGATGGGGCCGTAGAGGTTTTCAAAGAGCTCACAGACCGGACGGCCAAGCGAGCATCGAGGAGGGTTTTCTTGGCTGTGTACTAGGGCGTGGCGGTGCTTGCTGTGGACGGGATACATGATCAGCAGTGCTAGTGAAATTACGTGAAGCTGTTTCAGCGTACTTTCGGTAATGACTAGTTGGTTCGGCCCTCTCTGGAGTCGGTGCGTTTGTACGGAAGTAAACATCGCCGTCTGCTTAACTGGGACGGCCTTACCGCTGTGCTGCAGTATAGGTGCTATACAGCGGAGGTTACGACACTGTATCGATTTCACCTTGGCTTCAGGATGGGTGGAGAGCGGGGTTGGTGGAGTCATTTGCGTTGTTGTACTTCACAGCACGATTGATCGTGGTGAGCACATGTCCTTACATACTGATAGAATGGAAGTATCAAGCTCGTTGGCGCCGGGAATGTTTTGGTGGCTCCTCTTTGAGCAGTCGTATTACGTGGTGGCCAATGGTGTTGATTTGGATGTTTTAAGGCTCTAAAGTGTTTTGAAATTTTCAGCTCAGAGTATTTAAACTCGGTTGGCATTTGCAGTTGTTAAGTGAATGCCTGATATCTAAATTTGATCTCCAGTTTGTGCTACTGCTAAAATTTGATTTCTGTTGTACGATTATAAAGAGGAAACATGAAATGATTTAACTGAGCTTTCACTGCTTATGCTCTCAAGTGAATTAATGTCACCTAAATGTAATCTACAGTTTCTGGTACTGCGTAAATTTGATTTCTGTTGTATGATCATGAACATGAAACATTCATTGATACAACTGACCTTCAAGCTATCTGGCTGGTGTTACATATAATTCATTGTGGTTTTGAAGTTTATTTCTTTTTTAAATAACTTTCAAAGTTACCTCGCGCATGGAGTAGGTTTGGTGTAAGTATAGTTGGCTAGATTTTAGAGAAGCTGATTAAACGCAAACAAGCAGGTATCAGCTGTTTTTTGGTGCATTTATTTCAAATGACATGCATCAGACTCTACCCATCATCTGATTTCTTGGTGTAAACAATGTAAAAAATAATTAATTATACATTATTCTTGTACACAATACCAAAGAGCAAAATCGAAGAAAGTGTCAAAACTAATACATACCATTTCACAGCAAAAATAACTTGACAACTTGTTCCTTACTCATAAATTCACGAACCAAACGGTGTTACATCCATTTTATACTTGGAGAATGGGAATGTATATGGTGAGAATGACTACGTAAAGCTGTTGCTAGGTAAATTACGTGGTGCAAGAGGCTCCACCTTACGGCACTGCGGCTGGGCAAATGTCACTATGTTTACTAACAGTTAAAACGGTACCCAATAGCAACCAAACCTACATGTTGTGTGCCTGCACATGGGTACGTTAAAACACACATCGCAACAGCACACAATACGAGAAAAAATTCTAGAAAACTTATTTTTACTTGGAAAGACATGACTTGTCGAAGATTACAAAAGGATGTGTATAGATTTGCAATTACACTTCTTGACTATTCACCAAACATAAAATCTTAAGAAATTTGTCGCACTCTGCGGTTTATTATTTTGGCTATCCATATGCCAAAATGTTTGCTGCCCGTTGAGAAAGTTAAATAGAACAACAAATATACATGTAGTGTGACTACATGTAAAAGAACCATCACTGTAGTACATGGGCACCAGATTGTATCTTTCAGCATATTAAAATATTTATTTATCTTTAAAGGGTAACGTATCAAAATTACAGAAAAATTTTGTCTTGATTCACAGACCAGAGTAGTACGTAGGGAATGGACTGTACGTTTCAAAACGATAGCATGTCGTAATTACAAAAAGACTTGTTTTGATTTGCCTGTGCACCTCTTGACTAAAGGTCAAACGTGGGAACCGAAGACATTTTCGTCCTGAACCAGTGATGAACGTATCTAAGGTTGTAATCGCTAACCACTGTAGCGCCCAAAAAATTACCCAAATTCAGAAAGTGGTTAAGAAAGTTATCACAGGTCATACGTGCCTCTCACAACAAATCGTCAAAAGACTAGACACCATTACCTACCACTATTGATTTGCTCGTTGATTAGCAGTTCTGGAGCCACTTGGCTGAATGCATGTATTTCCAATTTATCCACGATGTCCAAATTGTTTCCCTTCCTCTCCGTTTGCAGAATTGTCATGCTAATTTCTAATTCTGCCAGCGTTTGGCTTTTATCTTTTAAATGGAAACCTAATGTTCTACTGTTCGTCGCATACCCGTGCTCTTTAAACCTCGTTTTCAACCCTTGCTCTGTCTGCCACAGGTAAAAACATTCACATGATCCACACTTTATTTTATATACTTCCATCCTACAAAACTTATTTTGTACGGGTTCCTGAGTGAGCCTCAGCAGGTTCGCCAAATTGTTAAACATTTGGAATCCAACCCGAACGTTAAACTTTTTGTACATGTTTGCAGTCTTTTGTGAAAATGGTCCAAAAAAACGTTGACGCCATTTTTTGACGTACTTCTTCTGTACGTTCCATTTTGCCTGCGGTAACCTTAGCATAAACTTTTTCACCTGGCCTCCTAATCGTACACGTTTGAGAAATCCAACAGTAGAATTCTTCCGATTTCGTTATTTATCGCATCCTTTTCCAAATCAAACTTTGCTAACCTCTGGAACATAGATACAAAAAAACTATTGTTTTTTGTTTGTTTTCAGGATGGCAGGAATTTATCGGAATGATAAGATCTAACGCTGTTGGTTACCGAAAACTACCTAGTTTGAGCTTTTAAATTTCCCTAGGTACTTGCGTATCTAAAAGATTAAGGGTTCCATCCCTTTCAAATTCAGTCATGAACTTAATACTTCCGTGCATGGAATTCAATTTCTCGGATAAGTTTTCTGCTTCTTTAACATTACTCGCAAAGACAATGAAAATGTTATCCACGTTCCTGTAAAACATAATGACTTTTTCTTGACACAGTTCCCTATAAGCATAAAAAATATTTTCCAGAAAATTAATAAATATTTCTGATAAAACCAAAACACATGTTTCACGAATAGTCAAGAAGTGTAATTGCATATTTAAACAAATTCTTTTGTAATCTTCGACAAGTCATATCTTTCCAAGACAAAATAATTTTTCTACAATTTTGTATTGTACTTTCTCGTATTTTGTGCTACTGTGATGTGTGTTTTAACGTACCTATGTGCAGGCACACAACATGTAGGTTGGGCTGTTATTGGTTAACGTTTTAACTGTTAGTAAACGTAACGGCATTTGCCCAGCCGCAGTGCCGTAAGGTGGAGCTTCGTGCAACACGTAGTTTACCTAGCAACAACTTTACGTAGTCATTCTCACGACATACATTCCCATTCTCCAAGTTTAAAATTGATGTAACACCGTTTGGTTCGTGAATTTATGAGTAAGGAACAAGTTGTCAAGTTATTTTTGCAATGAAATGATATGCATTGGTTCTGACACTTACTTCAATTTTGCGCCTTTTTGTCAATATTTGGTGTTGTGAAAAAAAATGTGTAACTGATTGTTATATTGCTTACACCACGAAATCTGATGGTGGGCAGAGCTCGAAACATGTCATTTGGAATAAATGAACCAAAAGCAAGTAGTACATGTTTGTCTGGGACTACTCAGCTTTTTAAAATTCAGTCAATTGTATTACTAATAATATTTGTTGCATGCCTCTGTCGGCAGTTTCAGGCCGACGTACGTAAGGTTTGATGAGTTGTATAACTGTTTTGGTGTTAAATTTCTGTTTACTCTGTTTTAGATAGTCAGATGGTTAGGGTCTTCAAAGGTATTTGCCTCTGGGGAGGCCGCTGTTGGCGTCATATGGGGCATGCTGCACCCGTTTGTAATGAAAGAAACATATGAATTCCAAATGTAAATTTTGCTTGCATCTGACTGTGGACTAGTTATTAAATGTATTATAACTTTTAAATAAAGAATGTAATTTGTTAAACTAATGGCCTCTGTGATGTGGTTTTGGCACCTCTTGTTTTGAACGAGTTGTCCTGTGACTTTTTAAATTGTTTACTCACGCGTATTTAAACTGTTGAGCAGTTTTTAATTAATTGTACCTGTGTTGTTTAAGTTTTAAGGGTTATTTTACTTTATTTCTCGAAAAACATGGCTGGGGGGGGGGGGGTTGCTCTCACTGATCTTGGTTCTCTCCAGGTTATGATGTGGGTGAATACTTGCGGCATCCAGGCGTCATAGTGTGAGCTGCGTCTGGAAAATTATGAGGAGCATCAAACTCTTCTATTATTGTTGATTAACATGAATACTATGCGCAGGTTAAATCTGCATGGTCATAACACTTGAAAATGAAGCATGCATAAGATCAAGTGTAAACTGAGAAACTAACATTATGAATGCCAACACAGAAAACACTTGTGTAATATTCTAAAATATTTATTATTTATGTCACAAACTGCTTTTTGGCTGTTTCGCCATCATCAGGTACAAATATGTTGAACATTTTTGCACAATAGTAAAGAGAGCACTGCAGCTTCGGAAAACAGTGGAATATATAAAATCACTTGTAACTGTGCTAAATTCCTCACAGGTCAGTCTGGAAAGGCAGTATGCATGCACTTGAAGGAAACCACAGAAGTTGGAAACTAAGAAAAGGGGGACTACTTTTGCAGACGACCTGCTTAAAAGAAGGCCGTAGTTACGCGGTGAAACATGAAGTTACACTTCACAACCATAAAGGAGGGAAGATGAGCTATCTTGAAATAATGCCAATTAATAAACATACGGGTATGTCCGTCAAACCAAGAATAGTACTGAATAACCAGACACAGTTCGCTTAATCACCACTTATAACTGCAGGTACTGCTCATAAACCCATCCAGACCATGTTTAAATTATTCCTCTTACTCACATGCCCCGTTTTCCTTTATTTCAGTTATTATAATTTTTCTTATTGTGTTAAAAAATATAAAAAAATTACCTTGTATATCACAGCTGCTTCACTTACCTGCTTAATCTCACTAGTATATCTTATCTGTTTGTAGCTTAGGACCTATTATAGGCAAGATTATTTTGTTCAGCCACGCATTTGGATCCTGCCACAAAAATTTATAGTTGAGTTTATTTCCTTGTATGCACAACTGCTGTAACTTGCACATAGTTCATTCGTTAATGTGTCACCTATTTTCTCTTAGTTGAGAGGCACCCACATGCCTTGCTCATACTGTGGCATCAAGCAGTCAGGCCTGCAAGATGAGTGGTCTGCCAAGCGAGTGGATTCATTCTTATTTATCGAGTAACATGAACTCTAGTACTCACAATTAAGTTACAAATTATTCTTCTGTATGAATATTACGCAACGGAAACGCACAACTGACTATTAGTAATTTACAGAACTCTGACTGTTCACTACGCACTGGCAATACCACATTTTCTTTCTTATTTAACGGTTTTGATCAACACGTGGCCATCGCACTGAATATGAATGGCGCACACATTATAAATTCTGGATATCATGACAACATACAATTTGAAGGAAAAGGCCACCAATCTTTTTCTTTTAACTATCTTATTTATTCCGATCAATTCTATAACCTAAACACACAAATTCTATAACCTACAACAATAACACAAGAGAAATTCCGCCCAGTGGGCATGGCTTTACATTGGTGATTCTCTATGTTATGGTCTCGTAATTATTTAATGCTACAGTGCACTTTCTGGATAGGATGGTGGATCTTTTGCTATATCTCACACTTCGACTCTCACAACCATCATCACGAAACTTTCCTCCAGACCGAGCTGTACAATAGGAACATGGATAACCCACTACCTCTGAAATTACCTTGCTACTCTCCCATGCAAACCACACATACTTAAATTACATGACATACATCACACTGCAACATGGAATACA
This sequence comes from Schistocerca americana, assembly GCF_021461395.2. Classification (NCBI taxonomy): domain Eukaryota; kingdom Metazoa; phylum Arthropoda; class Insecta; order Orthoptera; family Acrididae; genus Schistocerca; species Schistocerca americana. The sequence continues at coordinate 24,779,763 of NC_060122.1, read as the reverse complement.
ACATAAGGAATAGTCACAACGTTATAATCACATCACTTTCAGCTTTCCCACTTCAATTAGTATTCATCCCAGTTTCACACGACACTGCCCCACTTCGTAACTTTTCTTTCCTACTACGAACTCTGGACGATATATGCACGTCTTCCTGTGCAATGCAAGCCAAGTGGCGTTGCTGGATAGACGGCTGACTCACCTTGCTTCTCTCTCAGAGTATTATAGTTTGAATCAAGCGTCACACAGAAACATAACAAGCAAAGTAACATTAAGAACATATTCATCACACAGGCGAGTCCTCAACTGATACCATGGACGAGTACTTCTCTTTATCCTTTGTCTCACACGCAGATTGAGACTCACACAGTACTCACCAAGTGGAAGTACTCGTCTCTAAGTTGAAGTCCTGCACACGCCATTTCTTAAATATTTCAAACTTATAGTACACACGTTAGTAATTCAGCTTAACTTAAGCAATCGGAAGTATTCCAACTTATTGCTACATGTGGTTTCATTGTGACTGTTGGTCACTTGCGAAGATTACTACGATCCCCTTAATATTACCTGCCTGACATTTAATTTTCCCCACAAAAGTTCCTGAAATAGAGAAATTATTATTCCAAACTACTCTTACGTATTTCACATGCATACCATGTCTCCACTCTTTGGTCCTGATGGAGCACGCCTAAGACAGGTCTTACCAACACTAGATCCAGCGGCAGAGTGCCGAAACATGGCCGTTCTTCAGGTCATCTCGCACCTCTGCCGACGTGGGGGAGCACCTTGCTACCGTATTGGTCAGCCACATTTCAGGCGCTCAAAGCTCCAGTAAATTTTATCTCTTTGGTTCTACCAAAGGTGACCAAAGGGTCGTCTCAAAGATGATCATATATTCACATTCACTATCTGCGGTTAGCAGACGACCATACATTCATTCATTGCACAGATCTCACCAAACTGGATGTAGGGATTTATTTTGTGGGAGTACACATGTGATCAATTAAATAAATAAATTGTCATTCTTTCCTACACTGGTATCCGGCTTCGCTGTATTAATTGAAATTGAGTTATTTTTACAAAAAATGTGTTGTTCTGACAAGAATAATGAAGTATTTTGTACCTATTTTCAATGTCGGGCGGTACTGTACCCTTTCATAGTTAATTGCCACTTTGTTTTATTCCTAAATCCAACATTAACATTTATTTTCTTTGGAAAAGGAGATACCGTGTAGATGTACTAGTTCAAAATTTTTCATTCGACAAAGTTTCACTGCACCACATACGTATCTTTGTACCTGATGATGGCGTAACAGCAGACAACTGGTTAGTGAAATAATTAATAAATATTGTAGAGTATCACTAGTGTTATGTGTGTTTCCATTCATAATTTTAAAAATGTATTCTACCGGGAACCGTCGGAACACTGAATCGATGCCGGTAACAAAACAACCTTCATTCAGACTAGGACGGCATAAGGCAGCAATGTCAATCTTTTCAGTTTAGCTGTCAATGGAACACCGACTTCTCTCTCAAAATGTAGCTCACACACCTGCAACTGTAGCAAAGTGGTTAGAATTCACAACCTAAAACATGAATTCGTACTGGACTTTGTGGCGTTTTATGTTACGATTTTCAGTCTCTCACAGTAAATACTGTTGTCACATTTGTACCCTTACCAAAAATTTTACAGCCAAAGGAAGAACAAATTTAATTGTTACTTACTACGGGCTGGTGTTTCTTTTGCGCAACTTTTCGTCAGTACGAAAAACTGATCACGATAACTTCTGGTCCTGATAAGTACTTGCGACTTCAGACAAGACCTCTTGCACTTCCACATTGGTGCAGCTCAACAGGTGCTATCCCACCACGATACTATTGCACTTGGCCTCCCGTGGCCGTCATCGAAAACACGTGGTGACCTTACAGTAAACGCGTACAGAGTTGAGTAAGGAAATCGCATCACAATGTGAGTGATTTCAAGACAGTTGTGCATTTACTATCAAGCGGATTGTAGTGTTCCCGTGAAATATGACAGTACAAACTGACGATAAGCCGACCGATGTGCTCTCATTCCGAGGTGCAACAATATTGTGGTCGACTAGTATACCCTCCAGTGCGTGGTCACATTAACCATTCACTACATTAAACTCAAGCACATGACGTTGCTCCCTTCCGCCATTATACTGCTCTTGCGAACAATCGAAGGTACTCAGCGTTGGATACTATAATACTACTTTTTTGCGGTTATACCCTTCTCGAGATCGAAATAATAGATTCTTATAAAGAAGTACGAACTTGGACCTTCAGGTGGCACAGAGTTAAATGTTTCAGTGTCACTTGTAGCTATTACGCTGTTCTTGATAGCTGTCGAAATAACAAGTGGCGTCCACGATGGCATGAATGCACGCATGTTTGGTTGTCACTGATGCCATAGCCAGAAACGGATAACTCGTTACTACGAAAATAACTTGTTATTTGTCACAGTTTGTTATTTCTTGCTCACTCATACAACAAGTGATTGGTAAATTAAGTCATTGTTCCTTCATTGTCTGAACAGATTACTCAGAAGTGTACACTACCCAGACAGTCGACTTCTTGAGTTCGTTTCCTGACGAGGAAGCGTGAACATCGGCCCGCTCTAATTGTGTAAACACTTGATACTCGACTAGGGCTCCACGCAACGGCGCCAGGCAGACTTACTCGACAAGCCTGTGGGTCGTTATTGAAACATGTAATCAGTATTACGGCAGCAGAACACTGCCGTAGGAAAAGAGAGAGGTGACTGTGTCGGTATCAACTGCGAATTTCCTGCTTCAACATCCTTTCCTATACAAAGCAAATTTGGAAGTTGTATTCCGACGTTCTTCACCATGGAATAACCGTCATCAGTAATGTTGTACCCTACATTACTGTAATGACGTGCTGCTGCGAAGCTCTTGCCGTCGGGCGATTAAGTAAAACTATAAAACTGAACGGGCGAAAGGTAACAAAGTCGTCACCAGTCCGTTTATTTCCATGGGCTTCCCTGTCCACTGGAGTGTAGTTATCCCATCTTATAATGTTATAATTGTTTGTGATTTGGACATGGCAGTAAAAAATGCAGTAGTACACAAAATGTCCACACGAGGCCCACACCTGTATTTCTTCTACCGGTGGTCGCAGTGCCCAATGTGTCTAAAACACAAGGAAGGGGGGATGTGGGGAGGGGAAATTGTGTACCATGTCTCGCGATGTTTGGGGGGAGAGAGAACGGCTTTCGCATAAGGCTTGTTTTCAAACACAGTTCCTGCTTCTCGAAAGGTATGACGTGGCGGAAGACGGAGACAACAACAGTGTAATTAACCAACGCTTCTCGCAGGAGAAACTACAGACTGCACTCTCCCAAGGGAAGCATTCTGCACCAGGTCCGAACTGTGCTGACTACCCAATACTTCGACCCCATCCTACACAAAGGGAAAGTGATGCAGCTCATAATTTACAATAATAGACGGACTCGGATAATCCAAATCGTCGCGGTTCTAGGCGCGCAGTCCGGAACCGTGCGACTGCTACGGTCGCAGGTTCGAATCCTGCCTCGGGCATGGATGTGTGTGATGTCCTTAGGTTAGTTAGGTTTAAGTAGTTCTAAGTTCTAGGGGACTGATGACCACAGCAGTTGAGTCCCATAGTGCTCAGAGCCATTTGAACCATTTTGAATCCAAATCGACTCGCTGAAAATATGTCACGTCGTCCTCATACACAATTAGGGAAAAAGATATGATAAACCCGATTAATATCGGACTATCACCTCATTACCGTGTGCGGCGAAGGTAGTGGGAAGAATTAAGCGGCCCTTTTCTTTTAGCTCTTCTGTGTTTTGTTTTCTCTATGTTTTATTTTCTTGAGCAGCTGTCTTCTGTCCTGATTGGTTTTAATGCATGTGAGATAGAATGAGTGCGTGGCCATTTTGAGTGCGTGAGTGCACTACACTTTCAGTTCCTCTCCACGTTTGTCTGTTTTAATAAGTTTAAGGCCGTTAATGGCCTCGCCGTTGGGCGCCCCCAAGATCCAAAAAACACAACACTGAACCAATACGGGATGACATTTCAAAACTATTCCATTGACAACCGTGAAAAAATTGTGTCCTTCCCCTAGCTCGGACCCCTCCTACGCTTTTCAACCTGCGGTCCCACCTCTCTTACCACCTACAGACTGATCTCTCCCAGGTAAACACATTAAATTTTTTAAAAAAGAGTTCAATAATAATCATTTGTGGGTTTTTTTTTTTTTCAATTCTATGTTAGTTGCTATTTTTCTTATGACTTGCAACCTAGAAGGAGCTGCAGGCCACATTTCAATGTTATTATTACTGTCGTTAGAATCCATACTAAATTGATGCAAATGTTTCATTATTAAATACACAGATGAGTCAAAACATTATGGTCGCTGCCCACCGTGACGTTGGATGCCGCCTGCTGGCACTGCGAGCACGTGACGCGGTAGCAACAGTATGTGAGCAGAGCGGATGGTACCCTAGAGAAGATATGGGCTGCAAATGGGATAATCCATTGACATAAGCGACTATCAAAAAGGACAGATTACTATTACGCAGAGCCTGTGAACCAGTATCCCGAAAACGGCGAAGCTGGTCGAATGTTCACGTCTTACTGTCGCGAGCATCTACGGAAAGACGTAGGACAGTGAAACTATCACAAGGCCCTTACTGACTGGACGTCCACGGCTGTCCACAGAACGTGGGATTCGGAGGATTGTGTGTAGCGTAAAGTAGTATAGCATCTCAGCCGGAAGAGCAAGTGCTGGTGCACGCACAAGTGTTTTGGAGCACACCATTCGTCGTACATTGTTGAACATGGAGCTCCGCAGCAGACTACCCCTAAGCGTTCACATGCTGACCCGACAACATCGTCAGTTACGATTGTAGTGGCACGGTACAATCGGGATTCGATCAATGGAAACGTGTCGGCTCTTCAAGTGAATCACCTTTTTGCTGCACTAGGCAAATGGTTCGAACCCCGACACTGCTTAAATTTTGATTAATTATTAGCACTGATTTCCGAAGACTTCCGGCATAAGAAGTCACTCTCATTCAGCCAACTGCTGTGTCGAAGGGGACGGAGGAGCGGACAGAGGTTCAGGACACCCTTTTGTCCCTGGAGTCGGAAAATGCCCCTAAACGCGGATGAATCAGCAATGATCAACTGCATGAGGATGCAGAAGGCAATGGAAACATCTGCATTAAAGACACGTAACGTGTATCCACAGGACATGTGGCCTGTAATTGAAGAAGTCTCATAATGATCTCTCCACCGGCAAAAGATTCCGGAATATTCCCCCATTCTGATCTCCGGCAGGGGACTGCCAAGGAAGAGGTAACCAGGAGAAAAAGATTGAAAAATCAACGAAAGGATAACGTTGTAGGAGTCGGGGCGAGGAATGTCAGAAGTTTGAACGTGGCAGGGAAAATACACTACTGCCCATTAAAATTGCTACACCACGAAGATGACCTGCTACAGACGCGGAATTTAACCGACAGGAAGAAGATGCTGTGATATGCAAGTGATCAGCTTTTGAGAGCATTCACACAAGGTTGGCGCCGGTGGCGACAACGTGCTAACATGAGGAAAGTTTACAACCGATTTCTCATACACCAACCGCCGTTGCCTGGTGAAACTTGGTTGTGATGCCTCGTGTGAAGAGGAGAAATGCGTACCATCACGTTTCCGACTTTGATAAAGGTCGATTTGTACCCTATCGCGATTGGGGCTCGCGTTGGTCGAGATCCAATGACTATTAACAGAATATAGAATCGGTGGGTTCAGGAGGGTAATACGGAACGCCGTGCTGGATCCCAACGGCGTGATGGTATGGGGTGCCATTGGTTACACGTGTCGGACACTTCTTGTTCGCACTGACGGCACTTATAACAGTGGACGTTACATTTAAGATGTGTTATGACCCGCGGCTCTACCCTTCATTCGATCCCTGCGAAACCCTACATTTCAGCAGGATAATGCACGACCGCATGTTGCATGTACGGGCCATGATACAGAAAATGTTCGACTGCTGCCCTGGCCAGCACATTCTCCAGATCTCTTACCAATTGAAAACATCTGGTCAATGGTCGCCGAGCAACTGGCTCGTCACAATACGCCAGTCACTACTCTTGATGAACTGTGGTATCGCGTTGAAGCTGCATGGGCAGCTGTACCTGTACACGCCATCCAAGCTCTGTTTTACTCAATGTTCTGGGTACTTATTTCTCTGGATCTATGCACCCAAATTGCGTGAAAATGTAATCACATGACAGTTCTAGTATAATATATTTGTCCAATGAATACCCATTTATCATCTGCATTTCTTCTTGGTGTAGCAATTTTTATGGCCAGTAGTGTAGAAAATCTGAAAAGGGAAATGCAAAGGCTCAATCTAAATATAGTATGGGTCAGTGAAGTCAAATGGAAAGAAGACAAGGATTTCTGGTCCGATGAGTGTAGAGTAATATCAACAGCAGCATAAAATGGTATAACGTGAGTAGGATTCATCATGAATAGGAAGGTAGGGCAGAGAGTGTGTTACTGAGAACAGTTCAGTGCTAGGGGTGTTCTCATCAGAATCGACAGAAAACCAAGACCGACAGCGATAGTTCAGGTATACGTCCCGACGTCGCAAGCACAAGATGAAGAGACTGAGAAACTACACAAGGATATTGGGAGGGTAAAACAATACGTAAAGGAAGATGAAAATCTGATAGTCATGGGCAACTAGAATGCAGCAGGAGAGGAAAAGGTTCAAGGAGAATATGGGCTTGGGGCAAGGAATGAGAGAGAAGAAAGACTAATTGAGTTCTGTAATAAATTTCATGTAGTAATAAAGAATACTCCGTTCAAGAATGACAAGAAGAGGAGGTATACCTGAAAAGAAAGGGGGAAACGGGAAGATTTCAGTTATATTACATCATTGTCAGAAAGAGATTCCGAAATTAGATAATGAACTGTAAGGCGTACCTAGGACTCGGATCACAACGTAATAGTGATGAAGAGTAAGCTGAAGTTTAAGTGATTAGGATCAATCCGCAAAGAACTGGGATATGGAAATACTAAGGAAAGACGAGATATGCTTGAAGTTCTCTAAGACTACTTTTACAGAAATAAGGAAAAGCTCAGTAGGCAGTACAATTGAAGAGGAATGGACATCTCTAAAAAGGGCAATCACAGAAGTTTGAACGAAGAAGATAGGTGCAAAGAAGGTAACTGCGAAGAAACCGTGGGTAACTGAAGAAATACTTCAGTTGATCGACCAAAGAAGGAAGTAGAATAATTTTAGGTGAAATTCCGGACTGCGGAAATACAAGTTGCAGAGGAATGAAATAAATAGGAAGTGCAGGGGAGCTGCATGAAAAATGTGAAGGAATCGAAAAAGAAATGACTGTCGGAAGGACTGACTCAGCATACAGGAAAGTCAAAAGAACCTTCGGTGTATTTAAAAGCAAGGGTGGTAATATTAAGAGTGCAACCAGGAATCCACTGTTACACGCAGAGAAGAGAGCGGATATGTGGAAAGAATGCACTGAAGGTCTCTACGAGGGGGACGATTTGTCTGATGTGATAGAAGAAGAAACAGGAGTCGATTTAGAAGAGATAGGGGATCCAGTATTAGAAAGAATTTAGGAGAGCTTTGGAGGACTGAAGATCAAATGAGGCAGAAGGGATAGATAACACCCCATCATAATTTCTAAGATCATTGGGAGATGAAGCAACAAGAAGACTATTCATGTTGCTATGTAAAATGTATGAGTCAGGCATTATACCGTGTGACTTTAGGAAATCATCCACACAGTTCCGAGGACTGCAAGAGCTGGCAAGTGCGAGAATTAACACGCAATCCAAGTTGCTGATAAGAATAATATACAAAAGAATGGAAAAGAACATTGAAGCTGTGTTAGATGGCGATCAGTTTGGCTTTAGGGAAGGTAAAGGCACGAGAGAGGCAATTCTGTCGTTGCGGTTGATAACGGAAGCTATACTAAAGAAAAATCAAGACACGTTCATAGGATTTGTTGACCTAGAAAAAGAGTTCAAGAATGTAAAATGATACAAGGTGTTCGAAATTCTGAGAAAAATATGGATAAGCTATAGGGAGAGACCGGTAATATACAATATGTACAAGAGCCGGGAGGGAATAACAAGAATGTACGACCAAAAACGAAATGTTCAGATTAAAAAGGGTGTAGGACAGGGATATAGTCATTCGCGCCCACTATTTAATCTTTAATCGAAGAAGCAATGATGGAAATAAAAGAAAGGTTCACGAGTGGAATTAAAATTCCAGGTGAAAGAATATCAATGATAAGATTCGCTGATGGCATTACTATCCTCAGTGAAAGTGAAGAATAATTAAATGATCTTCTGAATGGAATGGACAGTCTAACGAGTGCAGAATATAGACTGAGAGTAAATCGAAGAAAGACGAAAGTAATGAGAAGTAGCAGAAATGAGAACAACGAGAAACTGAACATCACGACTGATGGTCACGAAGCAGATGCAGTTAAGGAATTCAGCTACCTAGGCAACATGATAACCAATGATGGGCAGAGCAAGGAAGACATAAAAAGCAGACTAGCACTGGCAAAAAAGGCATTCCTGGCCAAGAGAAGTCTACTGGTATCAAATGGTTACAATGACTCTGAGCACTATGGGACTTAACTTCTAAGGTCATCAGTCCCCTAGAACTTAGAACTACTTATGCCTAACTAACCTAAAGACATCACACACATCCATGCCCGAGGCAGGATTCGAACCTGGGACCGTAGTGGTCGCGCGGTTCCAGACTGTAGCGCCTAGAACCGCTCGGCCACCCCGGCCGGCTACTAGTAACAGACACAGGCTTTAATTTGAGGAAGACATTTCTTGAAATATACATTTGGAGCACAGCATTGTATGATTGTGAAACAGGTTTGTGGGAAAACCGGAACAGAAGAGATTCGAAGCATTTTGGATGTGATACTACAGACGAATGTTGAGGAATAGGTGGACTGATAAGGTAAGGAATGAGGAGGTTCTGCGCAGAATCGGAGATGAAAGGAATATGTGGAAAACACTGACAAGGAGAAGGAACAGAATGATAGGACATCTGCTAAGACATGAGGGAATGAGTTCCATGGTACTAGAGGGAGTTGTAGAGGGCAAAAACAGTAGAGGAAGACAGACACTGGAATACACCCAGCAAATAATTGACGACGTAGGTTGCAAGTGCTACTCTGAGATGAAGAGGTTGGCACGGATAGAAGACTGATGAATGAAAAAGGAAGTCGACGGTCGTCTCCACAAACGCCATTATCGAGGTGAACGGCGGCTCGAAACGTGCAATGCGCCACGGACGCAAGCTGGCGGAAGCAGCATTATACTTTGGGAGGCATTCTCCTGCGCTCGAACGCGAGCTGACAGCTGCGAACCTGCTGCATCCCTTAATATTTGATATCTTTCCAGATGGTTATGTCATCTTTCAGCATTATAATTGTCCTTGTCTTGCAGCCAGAACCGTGCTACAGTGGTTTGACGAACACTATGATGCACTCGCGTTGATATCTCAGCGACCAGATTCGCCTATTGAAGCCTATTGAACCCATCTGAGTCGCTACCGGGCGTCAATACCGCGAAAGCAAATCAGCTGCCGGTTATTTATGTGAATTTCGTGACCTGTGCGTAAACATCGGATCCCTGATACGGAGAATCAGTGAGAACGGACAAACGGGCTATTGAAGATGTGGTAATAACATTTTGGCTCATCAGTGTAAATAGTTATTTGTAAAGCTCCAAAACCTAACACCACATTGATGTCAAAAAGAAAAAGAATAAATGAAAGGAAAGTGATGTGTGAAGAATGAAAGACGGTGGGGAAGATATAATGAGACTGAGAATAGCCGCTTACTATCTAACCACAAACATTAACAATAATGAAAGGAGAATAGCGGTAGTTGTATGGAAAAGAACATAAGGGCTTTAGTAAGATACTGCTCGCAACGTTCACAGATCTGTCATTGTTTTGTCTGCACTTGGTGCCAGGGACAGTCTACGACCTGTACCCAAAGCGCTGCAGAATCCCCGGCTCTCGGCCTTGGACTCTGAAATCGCGGCCCCCTTCATCCTTGCAGACATTCATACCGATTGTGGCACGTGTGGTGTGAGTGCGGAGTTCTCCCCTGTCCGGAACGTCACGTGTCCGTGGGTCTGGCACCGCTCTGCTGGAGCTCCTACCAGGCCGGAACCGCCCGCTGTTGCTCGGCGACATCTCACTAGCCTCGGAACATCACGCGCTCCGTGACGTCAGTGATCTTCCCAGCATTGTCTCCTCTGATGCTGGTGCTGATGTTAGAAACTGCCGAGTTCCATGTTACCTCTCGGCCTTTGATAGGGGCACTCTGACACTAGATGTTGAGTTGTTCCCTTTTCTCCACAATTTATTCGTCTTCGAAGGAATCAACTTTCTGATTTTTGCGCGTACCGTAACATCCGGCTGAATGGTCCATACTTTTCTTCCTGTATAGGTAGCGCCCGAGATACGTTGCCATTTATTAGTCATCCATCTTTTTAGTTATTATTTTACCGATTATTTACTTTACTTTTTCAAAATTGTCGTTTCTGGACGAACTACACCCCTTCTCCTGATCTGGGGCTCTGCTGGATACATTCCAAACAGCAATACGACTGTTTCTACAGACGTTGGCTCACGCATCGAATCTAACCACAAAGATAATTACAGCATCACGATAAAGTTTAACAAGTTTCAGTGGCTTTTTTTTCTGCATTAGTAGCTCTTTTGTGCATCAATTTAGATGCTTTTTCTTTGCTGAAACGTGGGCATTTACGTCCTACTCTCGTCTAGATATATGCCAAAATATCGGTTTACTACAGCTAATGATAATACCAGCAGTTCTCTTAACAAAAAATCGTCGTTTTTGACAACCTTCCCTTCCGCAGCTTGTAGTCGGTCTTGTTTGAGGCAATCGTGAATTTCTTTTATTTGAGTCACTGATGAGTCATGGATAGAGATGCGTTACAATTATACTCTGTCTGACTTGAAGAATTTCAGTTAACTGCTATACGATATCATACGCATGTGCAATAGCGCCAGCGACTGTTTCACTGTCCTCTATTGTTTCTATTGGTGGCTCAATAAGAACGTCCAAGATTATGGAGCCACGTAAATAGTCTTGAGGGCACCCTTTTTGTTATTATCTGTTCGGCTGGCGTGCCAGCGGATGTCCATGTCACTACACTGCTGTGACCGAAGTGTCTGAACGTGTTATACGAAGATATGGGTTACTGCAGCTGCGTGAATCTCGCAACCAAAGACAGCCACGTAATCGAAAGCTGTTATCTGATCGCATAAAAGGCGTCAGTGTATTTTGCCCTGTGTGTGGAGGGAAACAAAATCTGTACGATTTAGCGACTGCGACATCTGTGGCGCCGCCTTGTCTTAGTAACGAATGCCTCAGCCTACTTCCAGATGACCGGTGTTCTGCCGTCAGTGAAGCACTCATTCAGCACCTGTGTCCGGAGGTGCTCTATCTGTTCTTCAGTTTTGTCAAGCAATTCAAACCGCGGGCCTGCAAGGCCGGCAGCTTTGGCGTTATTCGTTTCATAGTAGTTTCTCGCGCTGTCCCCCTTTGCGGACAGCTTGTTTGACACGTTCCGCAGCTGCTTCACCACTTCCTATACCAGAGAGCGTTTTTATCCAAGTGAACTCAATGGTTTGGCCTAGTTAAACTCATTCCTAGCAGATTGCACAGATTTCTGACGTCTATTGATTTGATCTCCTAGTACATTTGGCATTACAAGCAGATTCCAAGGCGCTTCATAATAATGAGGGGACGTAGAACAGCTGACGGTAATCCGTTTGCTGGACTATGACGTTAAACCCGATGCCCCCAACCCCGGTGTTATTCGAAAGGATAAGCTGTTGCGGCACGCGCTGTCATCATCATAACAAAACCACGAGACCACACTATGCGGACACCCATTACAGCTCCTGTACTCAACGTCTCGCACACCTCATTGCTTACGCAGGAAGAACACCATTTGTGACTAGGAGGCCAACACAGTAGTAGTTTTGGCAAGGGAAAATGGTTCAAATGGCTCTAAGCACTATGGGACGTAACATCTGAGGTCATCAGTCCCCTAGAACTTAGAACTACTTAAACCTAACTAACCTAAGGACATCACACACATCCATGCCCGAGGCAGGTTTCCAACTTGCGACCGTAGCAGCTGCGCGGTTCCGGACTGAAGCGCCTAGAAGCGCTCGGCCACTGCGGCCGGCTTGGCAAGGGAAAGCCACGAGCTTTCTGACAAGTGGAGTACTGTAGTGTGGACAGCTGTACACACATGGTAGATTATCCACACCCTTTAGTTTGGTTCTCTCTGGAGGAAGTGAAATTAATTTAGCCACAGCAACTCTAAATACTGTTTAAGATGATTATGTTTTGCCACGTTTTCGTACTCTAAATCAACAAACAAAAGTGAAATATTTCAACTTGTCTGCACAGTACAGGGGAGCAGCTGCTGAGCACAAAGTGCACCTAGCAGAATCGAGGCTCCTTCCCTCAGGGTGGGACTACAATTGTTCCTCGACACTACACAATGGGACAAGCGGAATCAGACGTACAATGTGTGAGGTGCCGCCTGTTTACTGCAGACAGGCCACTAGAGAATCGAGACTGACTTGTGGATCAGTGTGCTCGGCGGATTAGTTGAGTCAGTGGCGGCGGATTAGTTTAGTCAGTGGCTGCGAATTAGTTGAGTCAGTGGTTTACAGGAAAAGATAACAAATATTTCAAATTTTAAATTTAGAAATTAGATTATTAATATGTCAGTTTTTTCCAATAATATTAAAACCGAACCACAATGCCCATTGCAATTAACTATATTCAAAATCTCCAGGACAGGAAAGCGAAGTATATTCTTAGCCTGCTTTAAGTGCTCAGTTTATCTTTGCCTTAACGCCAGTACAGTATAATTATTATGTAAACAGTGCAATATCATTTGAAAAACTCTTGGTCATCGGTAAATAACGCAACATTTGTGTGACTGTTGAGGGTTTTAATTACCTCCTCTGCTCACTTTGTAAAAATGCTCTGTATTTAGTTAAACAAGGCACAAAATATCGTGCTTAATGACACTTTTATGCCACATAAAACATGTTAGTCAGTAATGAAACCGGTTTATTTCATGAGAAATACACCACGATCTAATATCAACTTCTGTTATGTACCTCCAGTTTACAACAGATGTTCTGCTGCATTGATCTTTCGGTTTGGAATTTATGTTCTCATTTCGCAACTTCCTTAACAGTGATGTCGCAGAGAGCACATAAAATAAATCGTTATTCCTTTCTAGAGAGAAGCAAGTCAACTGCAGTGTAGCACTGAAACTCCGGTGAAACTGCACCTATTCAGAACTGTCTGTGGAAAATAACACATACGCTGCAGTAGAAACAACCAGTTTCAGCCAATGTGCAGAACCATACCCAATCAACCACAAGTGCGGTGTGAGTGCAGCCAACACAAAAAGATGGTATTGCATGGAGCAATGCTTGTTACTGTTAGATTTACGAATAAAAATGAGAAACTACGGGAAAAAAATGTGGGAACAAGTAAATAGCAAGACGATTATTCACTTGTCTACTTGTAATAGTATTAATCACTTTCTTATCTGTCGTTTCTATTGTGTTACAGATTATATTAAGGTACAGCGGAATATAATGAGGTATTTAATGAGTCAGTCTCACTATGGGAAAAAATTAAGGTACCAGAGAAGCAATTCTGATTTCATTCGTGTCACTGTTAGTAAGAATAAGAAAAAGTAAAAATGTCTGCAAGATATCTGTTACCTTAGAAGGATCTTAAACAGAATAACACGAATGGGTAAAAATGTTGAGACAACGAGCAGTAGGCCTATATACTGAAGCGCCAAAGAAATCGTTATCGGCATGCGTATTCAAATATACAAATGCGGAGACACGTAAACAGGCAGAATACGGAGCTGTCTTTGGCACCGCCTGCATAAGACAACAAGAGTCTGGCGTTGTTGTTAGATCGGTTACTGCTGCTACAATCGCAGGTTATCAAGGTTTAAGTGAGTCTGAACGTGGTGCTCTAGTCGACGCACGAGCGATGGGACACAGCATCTCGACGATACCGATGAAGTGGAGATTTTCCTGCATGACCATTTCACGAGTGTACCGCGAATATCAGAATCCGCTAACACATCAAATCTCCGACATCGCTGCGGCCGGAGAAAGATCCTGCAAGAACGGGACCAATGACGGCTGAAGGCAATCATTCAACGTGACAGAAGTGCAACCCTTTCGCAAACTCTTGCAGATTTCAGTCCTGGTCATCAACAAGTGTCTGTGTGCGACCCATTCAACTAAACCTCATTGATATGGGCTTTCGGAGCCGAAGGCCCACTCTTGTACCCTTGATGACTGCACGACACAAACCTTTACATCTTGTCTGGGCCCGTCAACATCGACGTTGAACTGTTGATGACTGGAAACATGTTGCCTTGTTGGACGAGGCTCGTTTAAAATTGTATCGAGCGTGTACGGGTATGAATGTCATGAGTCCATGGAGCCTGCATGTCAGCAGGGGCTGTTCAAGCTGGTGGAGGCTCTGTAATGGTAATGGGCACGTGCAGTTGGAGTTATATGGGACCCCTGATGAACCTAGATACAACTCTGCCATGAGACACATACGTAAGCATCCATTCATGTCCAGTGTGAATTCCGACGTACTTGGGCAATTCCAGAAGGACAACGTGACACCCCACATGTCCAGAATTGCTACGCCAGGGACACTGAGTTTAAACTCTTCCGCTAGCCCTCAAACTCCCCAGACATGAACATTACTGAGCATATCCGCGATGCCTTGCAACGTACTGTTCAGATGAGATCTCCAGCCCTTTCTGCTCTTGCGGATTTATGGACAGCCCTGCAGGATGCACGGTGTCCGTTCCCTCGAGCACTGCTTCAGACATACGTCATGCTGCGGCACTTCTGCGTCTCATGGCGGCCTACGCGATGTTAGGCAGGTCTGCCAGTTTCTGTGAACCTAAGGGACACCTGTTGACAATATTGAAACAAATTGAGACTCTTACTCTGGACAATATAGCTAATCATCAGAGCAATTTTACTGACATAGGCAGCCTACAGCTGACCGGCTTTAGACTGATGCTCTGTCGCCTGCTTGCGACCACGCTGAATCTGTAGGAGTCAAAGGAGCTGCGTGCCCACGGGCGTCAGGGGATCGGCCGAGGGTTCTCTCCGCACAGCAAAGGTGTGCGGTTGGCACGGAGGGTGATGTCGATCTTACAGGAAACCTCTGCATTCTATTCACGCATGTGTCAATATTACACACAACGCGGTCGTGGTCAAGCCCTAGGAGGTCGCGAAATAGGACAGTCGAAAAAGCATGCTGCTTCGGATAGCATTCAGCAGAATTCGTTGGATGGTTTTGACCGGTTGCTAGTGCTACCATACTGTATGCTGGAGCCAAACTTGCGGTCGCGCTACACTCCACAGCGACATAATACACTCAACCGGGTTGCAGGCCCACGATGTTCTTACAAGGGAACCTCCCCATCGCACCCCCCTGAGATTTAGTTATAAATTGACACAGTGGATAGGCCTTGAAGAACTGAACACAGATCAATCGAGAAAACAGGAATAAGTTGTATGGAACTATGAAAAAATAAGCAAAATATACAGTTCCGTTTCAGCCGCGCTCGCGAGTGGCCGCTGTTAACTGTTGCGCTGCACTTCAGTGTTTACATCGCTGTCCTTGTGCTCCGCCGAGTGCCGTCCGTCCGTTAACCTCCGTGTTCGTTCCTGTCCCTTGTGATCTGATCGCTCTTTCTGGTCTTGCTGCTGCTACTTGGAATTTCGGTTGTTTAATCGAAATTGCTTCGCTGAATTAACCATGGCTACAAACCTCAGGAAGAATACTCTGGTATTTGCTTTTGACAAGGAATCCCGTCCTGTTCAGCCGACATCCCTGGAAATAGATGACTGGACTACACAGGTAATTGGTCTAAATTCTGAAACCGTTCATACCTGGCAACTGGATCTGGAAAAATACTGTTTTTTTCCCAAGTTAATCAGTGCTTCGACTGTTGATAAAGTGTTACGAAAGTGGGGCTATGAAGTAGATTTTGTGCATAGAAATGGTTATAAAAGTAAGGTTTCCATCTATAGAGCGGACATTCATTACAAAACCGTTCTTCCCATTGAAATTGAAAATGATAAGATTAAGGAAGCTCTTTCAAACTACGGAGACGTTAAATCAATTGCAAATGAAAGATGGTCGCCTCGCTTTAAACTGCAGTGTTTTAACGGGGCCCGCTGTGTAGAGATGGACGTTAAGACGAATATTCCGTCTCACATAACTGTTTGTGGGTATAAGGCACAAATTGTTTATACAGGTCAGGAAGCTACATGTCTATATGTAACGAAACCGGCCACTTCAGACAGGAATGTCCGCGGCGAACTGTTGTTCTTAAAAGTAATTTGATACAGCGTCAGAAGCTTACCTTAAATGATCTGTTACCAAAGAATATCCTGGAACAACTGGTTGAGGATGTTAACGCAGCGGCCCAAGCTGATGTCTCCCTTCACGATAACAGTCAATTTCCCCCGTTAACAACAAAAGGAAACCCTGTTGCCACTACTCGTGAAACTGAAACGCAACCGAAAAAACGACCTCTGGAGATAACTGATAGTTGTTCAGAGGACGAGCTGTCTTGTCCCACTCCATCACTTCGCAAGCAAAAACAGTGCGATGAGAAGGCAGAGGAACCTGAAGGCAAAATGCGAATGGAAACTAATGAACAGAAAGATAATACACATACGGTACCAGAAAATGAAGGGGGTGTAAGCAGCATTAATTTGCAAGAAACAACAGGTGCAGTAGCCGATTGCAAAGATCAGAATCTATCTGTTAATAAACAAATTCAGGGAGAGGTTGCAAAACTGCAGTCTCCATTTGTTTCCCTCGATCAGAAAGTGAGTGAAATTAATAAAGAACGAGGAAGTGGTGGCCAAACTGAAATCACGGTGAACACCTCAGGGCAGGCGCCGGAAACCGAAATTGCTAAAGCGTCTGCTGCTGCCTCAGATAAGCCGCGAAGTAAAGTACCGACGCAACCAAATGAGAATGTAGCTCGTAACCAAGGGAAGGGAAAATCCGGTAGGGGCGACCCAAGCCCAAAGAATGTTCAGTCCGCGGAAAAATCAGAAAGTTTACCAGGAAATTAGTCTGCTTGCGGTACAAGAGAAAACATCAGAAGTAGAAAAAAACGGGACAGTACTAATAAACTGATTGAAGTGTCATTCCATGTTCAGCCTTCCGAGAAAACTGTTACAGCTTAACTGAACCCTGAACCACAGTAAACTAAATTACACTCCTGGAAATGGAAAAAAGAACACATTGACACCGGTGTGTCAGACCCACCATACTTGCTCCGGACACTGCGAGAGGGCTGTACAAGCAATGATCACACGCACGGCACAGCGGACACACCAGGAACCGCGGTGTTGGCCGTCGAATGGCGCTAGCTGCGCAGCATTTGTGCACCGCCGCCGTCAGCGTCAGCCAGTTTGCCGTGGCATACGGAGCTCCATCGCAGTCTTTAACACTGGTAGCATGCCGCGACAGCGTGGACGTGAACCGTATGTGCAGTTGACGGACTTTGAGCGAGGGCGTATAGTGGGCATGCGGGAGGCCGGGTGGACGTACCGCCGAATTGCTCAACACGTGGGGCGTGAGGTCTCCACAGTACATCGATGTTGTCGCCAGTGGTCGGCGGAAGGTGCACGTGCCCGTCGACCTGGGACCGGACCGCAGCGACGCACGGATGCACGCCAAGACCGTAGGATCCTACGCAGTGCTGTAGGGGACCGCACCGCCACTTCCCAGCAAATTAGGGACACTGTTGCTCCTGGGGTATCGGCGAGGACCATTCGCAACCGTCTCCATGAAGCTGGGCTACGGCCCCGCACACCGTTAGGCCGTCTTCCGCTCACGCCCCAACATCGTGCAGCCCGCCTCCAGTGGTGTCGCGACAGGCGTGAATGGAGGGACGAATGGAGACGTGTCGTCTTCAGCGATGAGAGTCGCTTCTGCCTTGGTGCCAATGATGGTCGTATGCGTGTTTGGCGCCGTGCAGGTGAGCGCCACAATCAGGACTGCATACGACCGAGGCACACAGGGCCAACACCCGGCATCATGGTGTGGGGAGCGATCTCCTACACTGGCCGTACACCACTGGTGATCGTCGAGGGGACACTGAATAGTGCACGGTACATCCAAACCGTCATCGAACCCATCGTTCTACCATTCCTAGACCGGCAAGGGAACTTGCTGTTCCAACAGGACAATGCACGTCCGCATGTATCCCGTGCCACCCAACGTGCTCTAGAAGGTGTAAGTCAACTACCCTGGCCAGCAAGATCTCCGATCTACGATCGTCTCCATGGGAGAATAGCAGCCTGCATTGCTGCGAAAGGTGGATATATACTGTACTAGTGCCGACATCGTGCATGCTCTGTTGCCTGTGTCTATGTGCATGTGATTCTGTCAGTGTGATCATGTGATGTATCTGACCCCAGGAATGTGTCAATAAAGTTTCCCCTTCCTGGGACAATGAATTCACGGTGTTCTTATTTCGATTTCCAGGAGTGTATTTGGGCAGAGCTGCACACTTCCTCGCGTGCGCAGTGGCTACCCGGCTGTTTGAACGGTCACGAAGCTCTCAGATACGCGGCGCGGACAGTACGTGTATGTTTCGCAGGGCAGGTACGGCCCTACCTCAGCTGGGAGGTTATTTGTAAACACAAGACGCGAGGTGCTGTGGACCTCCGAGCCGGCAGCAGTCGCCTCGGCGTCCGGGTGCGCCAGAGTCGCCACTGCGTCGCGCTGCTGCAAAGCTAGAGAAGAGGCCTACGCACAGTGGCCATATTGATATGTGACGTCACAAACTGTTGGCCATCTTATCTGTATGGACAGCAAACAGCTTTGATGAGAAGACAGGATGGATTTTAACTGCAAATCTTGAACGACCGAGGATAAAAGATGGGTGTCTCATCGCAACTGGCTTTCCGGGAATCGCCTGATGAAAAGCGGATGCGTCTGGAAGCAGCACAACTTCAGAAAGCGATAAGTGAGAGTATGAAGTCTGCAGAGCAATACGAAAGCGAAAACAAAATTTCAAGTATATCTCAGTTAACACGGGGGCATAAAGTCAACTTTTCTTCAGCTGCTTTGTTTAAAGCCCGAAACGTCTGCTTGTTGTTGCATATTGCCGATTTTTTACTGCAAGAAAACGTGGGTCCTGAAGTAAAAGACAAAATTGAAAATTACAGTTTGTATCCAAGCCAAGAAACGCGTATAAGGCAAATCGGCCAAAAAATTTTATATATTGAAATAATGTAGGGCAATTTTGGTTAGTTACTTTAAGCAATGATATAAATTTTCGTACTTTCATTACAAGGCCATGTAGAAGAGGAAAGGATGAGAATCCCTATGCAGTTTCAGCTCTAAAACTCGTAAAGTTCGTACGGCTGCTGAGTGCTTTAACAGCAGCGTTCCAAGTACAGACCCGGCGATCAGTGTGTGACGCGACAAGTGTGCGCACAGGCCTGCAGTCCAGGTGGTGTTGGCTGCAGCTGCGGTCACTCATTTTCGGCCGCACGTCACCTCCTCACGTGGTGGCAGGCATGTAATCAAGTCGGCGATGCACCCACGGGGCCGAAATTTGCAGAGGGGAATTCTACATAGTCAAAAGTACGCTAACACGTGAACAGGAGGACAAGGAAAACGCTTTTGGCTGGAATTGTTGGTGTAGAACAAAACTGATGACAGTTGATGGTTGGAGTGCTTTTATGTTATCTGCGTACCCAGTTATGCTGGCAACTGGTGTGTTATACACACGGATCATATCAACCCGAACCCCATCAACAACAGCCTCAAGATGGCGCATTGAAGCGTTGAAACTGGTCGCAACAAAATAAAATAAAATCATAAGGACGGCAGTGGGTGTTTTATTTGATCACAATAGTAAACGGCCGTCGTCGCAAAGACCACCTACCAAAATTATGGACATACAAAAACTGATGAAGTTTTCGTTGCTACTTGTTAGTGTATTGCCTCTTGACCTTTGTCTCGGGATGTTCGAGCAACGTTTCTTTAACGATTCAGATTCTTCTGAACTGTCGCTACCACAAATGCCAAGCACTGGAAAAATTCACCGTCCACTGCTGGCGAAACGTCAGAAAAACCGTTAAACATGTCTGCAGGAGACTCCGAGACAATAGTGGTGTAGTAGTACGTTTTTACTGTTTATTAACTGATAAGCGGTTTTTGGTTGTAAGGCTGAATTTGTTCCTCACGGCTGTAAATACACTACTGGCTATTAAAATTGCTACACCAAGAAGAAATGCAGATGATAAACGGGTATTCATTGGACAAATATATTATACTAAAACTGACATGTGATTACACTTTCACGCAATTTGGGTGCATAGATCCTGTAATAACGGCCTTGATACGCCTGGGCATTGAGCAAAACAGAGCTTGGATGGCGCGTACAGGTACAGCTTCAACAAGATACCACAGTTCATCAAGAGTAGTGACTGGCGTATTGTGACGAGCCAGTTCCTCGGCAACCATTGACCAGATGTTTTCAATTGGTGAGAGATCTGGAGAATGTGCTGGCCAGGGCAGCAGTCCAACATTTTTTGTATCCAGAAAGGCCCGTACAGGACTTGCAACATGCGGTCGCGCATTATCCTGCTGAAATGTAGGGTTTCGCAGGGATCGAATGAAGGGTAGAGCCACGGGTCATAACACATCTGAAATGTAACGCCCACTGTTCAAAGTGCCGTCAATGCGAACAAGAGGTGACCGAGACGTGTAACCAATGGCACCCGATACCATCATGCCGGGTGATACGCCAGAATGGCGATGACGAATACACTCTTCCAATGTGCGTTCACCGCGATGTCGCTAAAAACGGATGCGACCATCATGATGCTGTAAACAGAACCTGGTTCATCCGAAAAAATGACGTTTTGCCATTCGTGCACCCAGGTTAGTCGTTGAGTACACCATCGCAGGCGCTCCTCTCTGTGGTGCAGCGTCAAGGGTAATCGCGGCCATGGTCTCCGAGCTGATAGTCCGTGCTGCTGTAAACGTCGTCGAACTGTTCGTGCAGATGGTTATTGTCTTGCAACCGTCCCCGTCTGTAGACTCAGGGTTCGAGTCGTGGCTGCACGATCCGTTACAGCCATGCGGATAAGATGCCTTTCATCTCGACTGCTAGTGATACGAGGCCGCTGGGATCCAGCACGGCGTTCCGTATTACCTTCCTGAATCCACCGATTCTGTGTTCTGCCAACAGTCATTTGATCTCGACCAACGCGAGCAGCAATGTCGCGATACGATAAACCGCAATCGCGATAGGCTGCAATCCGACCTTTATCAAAGTCGGAAACGTGATGGTAAGCATTTCTCCTCCTTACACGAGGCATCACAACAGCGTTTCACGAGGCAACGCCGGTCAACTGTTGTTTGTGTGTGAAATCTTATGGGACTTAACTGCTAAGGTCATCAGTCCCTAAGCCTACACACTACCTAACCTAAATTATCCTAAGGACAAACACACACAGCCATGCCCGAGGGAGGACTCGAACCTCCACCGGGATCAGCCGCACAGCCCATGACTGCAGCGCCTGAGACCGCTCGGCTAATCCCGCGCGTCTGCGTATGGGAAATCGGTTGGAAACATTCCTCATGTCAGCACGTTGTAGGTGTTGCCACCGGCGCCAACCTTGTGTGAATACTCTGAAAAGCTAATCATTTGCATATCACAGCATCTTCTTTCTGTCGGTTAAATTTCGCGTTTGTAGCATGTCATCTTCGTGGTGTAGCAATTGTAATGGCCAGTAGTGTAAAATCAAACACTGTTTTCAGAATCCGCCTGTGGATGTTTGATTTTTAGCTGAGTGGCACTAGTATGTAATTGGGCCACGTATGGCAAGAGCCTTTCACGAGGAAAAATTTATTCCGATGTCGGCGACAAATGGAGAAACTTTCCTAAAAGACGAGGTCTGATGTGAGGAGGAAGATGTACGTGCAGAAACAACGCGAGAACGCACGCCCTGGGGCAGCCGCGAGAGAGCCTGTTCGGTGCTAGACGCCGTGCTTTGGGCGGCACACACGACTTGACGCGCAGTGTAGCAGGCGCAGGCTGCACTGGGCGGCGCGGGACACGGCCGAGAGGGACACGGGTCCACGTGTGCGCGGTTGTACGGTAAAGTACGTACGTAGTAGCGGCCTTGCTCGACAAAGCCAGCTGTGGCGCAGGCCTCAGCGGGAACTAACTCGGTCTCACGAATACCAATAGCTGCAGCCCAGCTGCGCGTGCTGTTACTCGCCGTCCAAACGCGGAAGCTGCTCGCACAAAAACGTCCGTCTTGGTGGGCCGCAGCCGCGGCCTGCTGTTAACGCAGTTACATTTTCTGGCGAGGAGAGGGGGGCGGCTCTTGTGTCGTAGGGAGTGGCGAGGCGCGCGAGCTGACAGTTGAACGTCGAGACCACAGCAGCGGCCAGTGAGAGCATCGCGCCGGGCCGGGTGCGATCCTGGGGGAGGAAGAAGACAGGAGGAAAGTGTCCACGGTACACACATCGCGGCATCGCAACACGTGTTAACAGACAGCAGTCTCTGCGATTTTATGAATAATACGAAGAAATGCCGAGGTGGCGAGAACTTCAATCCGAGGGAGTAAACTCCGGAAAGAAAATTGTTCTGTATATGACATCTGGTCTGAAAAGATGGTAGAATAAGATAGGCATCTTGAGCGAACGACATAGTTTCTAGGAACGTTCACTATACATTACGTTCTTTACGAAGAAGTGTCAGGCTTAAGACTTTCAGTGGTTTATTCACACGTAACGTGGATTCATAGACGGCAGAGTATAAATAAATGCTGCCATAGTGATTGCGTCCGAGAGATACTGTCAAACTAAAGCGTGGTCCAGGTGTAACTGTAGAACCACGGAGGGGACTGGCATATACAGGGTGTTAAATTCCCGTCACAAGCTTCTAGGACTTGTAAAGCGGAGCAAGAACGTCATATTTTGAACAGGGCGCCGTCTCCAGAAACGTACCATTCCCGTTCTACGACGTTTTCAACTCATATTTTTGGCTCTAAGAACTATAGGACTTAACATCTGAGGTCATCAGTCCCCTTGAACTTAGAACTACTTAAACCTAACTAACCTAAGGACATCACACACATCCATGCCCGAGGCAGGATTCGAACCTGTGACCGTAGCGGTCGCGCGGTTCCAGACTGTAGCGCCTAGAACCGCTCGGCCACCACGGCAGGCCATATTTTTAACTCATCCAATTTTTCTGGAGGAACCAAATTAGGAATGACGTAGTACAGTAATCAGGAAACACTTCGAAAGAAAACACGATGAAACATCTGTTTATCATATAACCACATTTGTCTGTATTAACACTGAAACATTACGTGTTTACATTATTCCAAAGCAAGAAAGAACCCAGCATACTGTACGGAGAGAACGGTGCTGCTGCGTGCAAACCGTCTGACGATTTGCACGTTATCCCGTCTACCTTCCTCTCAGAGACTTTTCTCTTTCCCTCAGCAGCCGCTGAGCTTTACACAACTGGAACCGTCGTAGAACGGAAACGGCACGTTTCCGGACATGGGTTACTCTTCAAAATATCGTGTATTCGCACCCCTCTACAAGCTCCAGAAATCTGTAACGGGAATTAGCCAACACCCTGTATACACGTGCAGCACGTGACGCCGCCTCCTTAAACTGACTGCCCCTGTGCGTCGGGCGCGAACACGAATGTGCTGCCGGGCTGGCCAAGTCTTCAGACGACCAGGCGTGAATGGGCCACCTCGCCTCGAACGTTAGCGCTGAGCGTCTCTCTGTTTACTGAAATCGCTCTGCCAAACAAGGGCATTGGAGTACGGCTACAACACACCGGGTGTAACATTTCAGTGTGCACAGTTCGCGTCCGTGCCGCAGATTTTTTATGAAAACATCAGGATACAATGACAACTAGTGTTTCGCATTTATTTTTTTTTTTTTTTTTTTTTGTGTCATCAGCCTTCTCATCGGGTTTGATGCGGCCTGCCACGTGTTCCTGTTCAGTGCCAGCTACTTCATCTCACAGTAGCAACTTCTACGTATTCATTTTCTGGGCGTATTCCAGTCTCTGTTTTCCTGTGCAGTTTTCACCTTCCACAGCTCCATCCTGAAGTTATTTTCAGATGTCCTAACAGCTGTCCTACCATTCATCCCCTTCTTCTCCTTAGTGTTTTCCACGTATTGATTTCCTCGCCGTTTCTCCGGAGAACCTGCCCATTCCTCGAGCTACCAGTCAACCTAATTTTCGTATTAATATGTAATTTAATTATCAGCCTCTTCAATACAGTGGTTACACAGAGTATTATATTGGTTACAGAATAGATAAATCACTTGTATCGACTGTCGATGGTCTCTGTATGCCCGATGCCCCAGCTATGTATCGCTTTGAGCAGTCTTTTCATTTCCTTTTCGACGCTGCCGCACAGCGTTTGGACAAAAATATCTAAACTGCGCGGGAAATACATGCTTGAAGATGAATGCAGATGCTAGGCGACCCTCCAGGTTGCGCTGTTGTATTTGTCCACCAACGGCACGTGAGCAATTTCGTCGGTACTTTGCAAGAGTCAGCCGTGGTCAGAACACCGCTCTGTGTAGAGCCCAGTGTATTATGACAGACCTAAGTCAATTCGAACGTGGCCATATTGTTTGTGCACGTATGGTGGGTGGGTTCCGTAACGAAGGTAGGCGAACTGTCTGTGTTTCACGAGGCACCGTATAGAAGATTTATACTGCGTAGAAACGTCTTCCACTAAGTCACAAAGCAGACGAAAATGTGTATTAAGTGGTCATGACGAGGATCATTGAAGAACATTATGACGAAAAGCAAGGAATGACAGCTGTAGATGTCCCAGGAATGAAAAATGGCGGGGTTGGACGATGACTCGGGCAGCCATATCGTGGTATTCCGTAGGCCCCGCGGCTACCTTGAAAGCTCGCAGTAGTGCTAAGGCTTATGTGAGCATTTTCGGTGATCAGATCAATTTCACGGTACAGTGTTTGTTCTCCAATGGTGATGCTATGTTCCAAGACGACAGGGCGCTGTTCGCGCAGGACTGGTTTTGTGAGCACGGGTGTGAACTGTCGCACCCCACACCTCCACCTGGCCACTATAGTCGCTAGATCTCAATGTTGAGGCTTTGTCGTCTATTTCGGAGGGAAGAGAGCGTGATCACTATCTTCCTCTATAATCGCTGCCTGAAATTGCTACTAGTTTCCAGGAAGAATGGTATAAGATTGCCTTGAAAACTTTAAGGCTTTGTATTTATCCATTCCGAGACGATTCTACACTATTTTGAACGTCAACTGTTTTCCCACATCGTATTAGGCATGGTAATGCATGGTGTTCTTGATGTTCCTTTTTTTTGTCAGATCCTGTAGCTGTCACATTCGCTCGCCAATGGTCTTTTTAAGCAACTTGGATTCCTTTCGACGTGAGCTTCCCGGACGCTGTCGTTACTATTTCTTCGAACTGCGTTAGTATGAGCAAACATACAAACTTGTTGTTGTTGTCGACTTCATTCCCGAGACTGGTTTGATGCAGCTCTCCATGCTACTCTATCCTGTGCAAGCTTCTTCATCTCCCAGTACCTACTGCAACCTACATCCTTCTGAATCTGTTTATTGTATTCATCTCTTGGTCTCCCTCTACGATTTTTACCCTCCGCGCTGCCCTCCAATACTAAATTGGTGATCCCTTGGTGCCTCAGAACATGTCCTACGAACTGGTCCCTTCTAGTAGTCAAGTCGTGCCACAAATTTCTCTTCTCTCCAATCCTATTCAATACCTCCGTGATCTACCCGTCTAATCTTCAGCATTCTTCTGTAGCACCACATTTCTAAAGCTTCTATTCTCTTCTTGTCTAAACTATTTATCGTCCATGTTGCACTTCCATACATGGCTACACTCCATACAAAACTTTCAGAAACGACTTCCTGACACTTAAATCTATACTCGATGTTAACAAATTTCTCTTCCTCAGAAACGCTTTCCTTGCCATTGCCAATCTACATTTTATATCCTCTCTACTTCCACCATAATCAGTTATTTTGCTCCCCAAATACCAAAACACCTTTACTACTTTAAGTGTCTCATTTCCTAATCTAATTCGACTACGTTCCATTATCCTCGTTTTGCTTTTGTTCATGTTCATATTATATCCTCCTTTGAAGCCACTGTCCATTCCGTTCAGCACCTCTTCCAGGTCCTTTGCTGTCTCTGACAGAATTACAATGTCATCGGCGAACCTCAAAGTTTTTATTTCTTCTCCATGGATTTTAATTCCTACTCTGAAATTTTCTTTTGTTTCCTTCACTGCTTGCTCAATATACAGATTGAATAACATCGGGAATAGGCTACAGCCCTGTCTCACTCCCTTCCCAACCACTGCTTCCCTTTCATGCCCCTCGACTCTTATAACTGCCATCTGGTTTCTGTACAAATTGTAAACATCCTTTCGCTCCCTGTATTTTACCCCTGCCACCTTCTGAATTTGAAAGAGAGTATTGCAGTCAATATTGTGAAAAGCTTTCTCTAAGTCTACAAATGCTAGAAACGTAGGTTTGCCTTTCCTCAGTCTACTTTCTAAGGTAAGTCGTAGGGTCAGTATTGCCTCACGTGTTCCAACAAGTCTACGGAATCCAAACTGATCTTCCCCGAGGTGGGCTTCAACCAGTTTCTCCATTCGTCTGTGAAGAATTCGTGTTAGTATTTTGCAGCCATGGCTTAATAAACTGATAGTTTGGTAATTTTCACATCTGTCAACCCCTGCTTTATTCGGGATTGGAATTATTATATTCTTTTTGATGTCTGAGGGCATTTCGCCCGTCTCATACATCTTGCTCACCAGATGGTAGAGTTTTGTCAGGGCTGGACCTCCCAAGGCTGTCAGTAGTTCTAATGTAATGTTGTCTACTCCCAGGGCCTTGTTTCGACTTAGGTCTTTCAGTGCTCTGTCAAACTCTTCACGCAGCATCATATCTCCCATTTCATCTTCATCTACATCCTCTTCCATTTCCATAATGTTGTCCTCAAGAACGTCGTCCTTGTATAGACCCTCTATATACTCCTTCCACCTTTCTTTGCTTAGAACTGGGTTTCCATCTGAGCTCTTGATATTCATGTAAGTGTTTCTCTTTTTTCCAAAGGTCTTTAATTTTCCTGTAGGCAGTATATATCTTACCCCTAGTGATATACGCCTCTACATCCTTACATTTTTTCTCTAGCCATCCCTGCTTAGCTATTTTGCTCTACCTGTTGATCTCATTTTTGAGCCGTTTGTATTCCTTTTTTGCCTGCTTAATTTACTGCATTTTTAATGACCAAGATAAACTGCCATCGATTCGTTGCCAGTGGAGGAGGGACCGCAGTTGGATTAAGGAAGCTAACTATCGCAGATACTTCTAACATCTCGACACATCTTCTCTCGAATTTAATTCAGCAAACGAGTGACTACTTAGCTCTGACATAATAAAAAAGAAAGATAGAAGATTAGCACCATTTGCCGAAGCTCGGTTCCCCACCTCCCTCTTGCTTCTGTTAGTGTATCCCCACGTTCCTTGAGATAAATCCCACCTCTCTTCCTGTCGATGTACATTTCAGTGCGTCGCACTGCACAGCTGACTCGTTGGTTCCGGGGACGGAGGGCGCGCTGCGGCTGCACTTCTCGCCCTCTTCTCTCACCCCAGTAGCGAAGGCAAATGTGACGCTACCGCGGTCTCCTTACATCGGTGGGCCAGTGTGAAGTCTGCGATGTCACTCAACGCGAATGGCAAATGTGCGGCTCTGATCGTGGCAAGTTACACAACCTACAAAACACTTTCAGAGTTCCACCACATAAGCAGTTGCCCAAAGAAGTCTGAACACTGCCGAGTCCTAGACCCAAACAGTTACATCTTCCAAGACTGCGACGCTCCAGCCAGCTTCTGAACACTCAACACTCGCTTCGCCTTGTCCAGTCGCTGAGTAGAAGCGAGACGCAGCTCCCAATCGAAATAATCTGCAATATCTACGTCTACTTGTACGTATATACTCTGCAAAACCACCGCGAAGTGCATGACAGAAGGTACGTCCCACTGTACCAGTTATTATGGATTCTGCCCTTTCCATTCGTGTATGGAGCGGGGGAAGAATGATTGTTTGAATGCCTCTGTGCGTGGCCGGCCGGGGTTGGTCGAGCGGTTCTAGGCGCTTCAGTCTGGAACCGCGCGACCGCTGCGGTCGCAGGTTCGAATCCTGCTTCGGGTATGGACGTGTGTGATGTCCTTAGGTTAGTTAGATTTAGGTAGTTCTAAGTTCTATGGGACTGATGACCTCAGAGTTTAAGTCCCATAGTGCTCAGAGCCATTTGAACCTCTGTGCGTGCAGTAATTATTCTAATCTTATCCCTACGATCCCTAAGTGTGCGATACGTAGGGGATTGTAGTATATTCCTAGAGTCATCATTTAAAGCTGGTTCTTCAAACTTTATTAATAGTCTTTCTCGGGATAGTTTACGTCCGTCTTCAACAGTCTTCAAGTTCAGTTCCTTCAGTATGTCTGTGACACTCTCCCACGGATCAAACATTCGTGCTGCCCTTCTCCGTACACATCCAGTATCCCCTGTTAGTCCTACATCGTACGAGTCCCACACACTGGGGTAGTATTCTAGAACCGGTTGCACTGGTGATTTGCGAGCAGTCTCGTTTGTACACTCATTGCATTTCCGCGGTATTCTGCCGACCCGAAGTGTACCACCTGCTTTACCCACTACTGACCCTTGGGTGATCACTGCATTCCGTTTCCCTGTTACACCCAGATATTTCCACGAGTTGGCCGATTTCAACACTGACTCATTGATATTATAGTCATAGGATACAACATTTCTCGTTTTCATTGACTCATTGTTATTATAGTCATCGAACACTACGTTTCTCGTTTTATGAAGTGCACAGTTTTACGTTTCTGAACATTTAAAGCAAGTTGCGAAGTCTTTACACCTCCTTAAAATCTTATCAAGATCTGACTAAATATTTATGCAACTTCTTTCAGATAGTACTTCATTATAGGTAACTGCATCATCTTCAAAAAATGTGAGGTTACTGTTGATATTGTCTGCAAGTTCATTAATATACAACACGTACAGCAAGGATGCCAACACACTGCCCTGGGGGATACGTGAAGTTAATTGTGCATCTGATAATGACTATCCATCCAAGATAACATCCTGTGCAATTCCTACCAAAATGTAATTAATACAGCCACAAATTTCGCTTGACACCCCATATGAACGTACTTTTTGATAATAAGTGTAGGTGTGGTACTGAGTCAAATGCGTTTCAGAAATCGAGAAACACTGTATCTACGTGGTTGCCTTGATGCAAAGCTCTCAGTATGTCATGTGAGAAAAGTGCTAGTTGGGTTTCACATGATCGATGTTTTCCGAATCCAAGCTGGTTGGCATTGAGGAGGTCATTCTGTTCAAGATATCTCATTATGTTTGAGTTCAGCATACATTATAAGATTCTACAACAAATTTATGTCTAGGATAAAGTTCAAGTTCCCGCCAGCGTGTCAAACCGAAAGGTGCCAGTAAGATACGGCCTACAGCGAATGCTCATCTGCTGTCAGAGTCCCACTAGTCGGGAGGAGGTGCAGTCAGGCCTGAAAGATGTTCTGCCTGCATTCCTCCGTCGCGGGCTGGACTCACAAGCAGCCTTAATGGCGTCCCATCATCCGCTCTCCCCAACTGAAAGCTAAAGTTAACGCTCGTAGTGTTCTGCATACATAGCGTCCAAGGGAAAGGCGGCATTCTAGCAGTACGGCCGGACCCGAACGAAAGCGACAGCTTCTGTCTCGTATAGTGCAGGCGAGTGAACGGGGCTGTGGCCAGAAAGCTACTTCACCACAATATAACATGCACTGTTCGAATTGTAACTGTAAAATAATATCATGCAAACAAATTGTTGAAGAATCATTACACCTACACCTCGTAGTCACTCATTTATTGATAGAAAGAAGAAACTAAAAACAAGAAACGACTCCGCGTAAAGTCGAATTTGTTTTATTTCACTGTGGATTAAAAATGAGAGAGGCAGCTCAGGCTGAGCACAAAGCCCCGCCCCCACTCCAAAGAAAGAGCTTCCTGGACCGTGTCCAGAATTGCTGGTTCATGCGGGCATTCCTCGTATATCATTGAGAAGGCTGAGTTGCAGGAGATTCACACTATTCTTTGCGGATTACCTACCTCGCAATCAGCAGCAGCAGACTGACTGGATCGCCGTTAATCTGACGAGTCACCGACCCATTTCCCCCTCACTTAAAGACCTACCGTGTTCGAAGTTCCCCACCAACAGCGGAAAGCTCTCACAACTATTCGTACATCACCACAGTGAATGAACCGGGACCTTGTCTACAAATGGGGCAAAACATTAAGTCGTTTGAGTTAGTGTGTTACTCTGTACAACAAAACTAACGGTACTGTGTGTGACTGGAACATCACAGCGTACCCAGGACCAAAAGCATACCCATATGACCCGAAGAATGTTGCTATTTCCTGGTTGGATCCCTTAAATTTGACATTTAAGGTTCCGGACTGATGTCCATCTTCGTTACTAGATAGCGAATCTGTGAATTTAAACCTATCCTAAATGTATTGCTTGTTTTATTGCGTATTTGTTATATATTTCCTTTAATTTTAACGCTCTTTCATATACTCCCGATTTTAATCTTCATTCGAAAAAAATGGTTCAAACGGTTCTGAGCACAATGGGACTTAACTTCTAATGTCGTCAGTCCCCTAGAACTTTGAACTACTTAAACCTAACTAACCTAAGGACATGACACACATCTACGCCCAAGGCAGGATTCGAACCTGTGACCGTAGCGGTCCTGCGGTTTCAGACTGTAGTGCCTAGAACCGCTCGGCCACCGAGGCCGGCTTCATTCAACAGCACCGTTTAGTGTTCACTTATTTGTTCTTTATTATTGGCTGTTATGTAGCACATTTTTTCCGACTTCGATGCCCAATGTAGCATATGTGTCCAGGTGCTTATGCCGAATGATAAATAAATTCATGAATTTACAAGCTGCTTGTTGGCTTCTGTCTCGGGTTCTTCGGCCGACGTTCGTCTGATGATTTTTCTGACGTTTCGAAAGCACAAGTCGCCGGAATTGTCAAAGTTTCACCCTCCATTACTGGTGGTGGACTGGAGCCGAGCTCACGCCTGCCGACAATATGTACCTGGTGCGCCAACGCCCGAGGACTTCTCCGCCTGCCTCGGGCATGGATGTGTGTGATGTCCTTAGGTTAGTTAGGTTTACGTAGTTCTAAGTTCTAGGGGACTGATGACCACAGCTGTTAAGTCCCATAGTGCTCAGAGCCATTTGAACTTCTCCGCGGCCATTTCCAGTGCGGTTCCCTTGCTACCTGTTACGGTAGCACAGCAAGCCAGGATCCGTTCACCTGGAGGCTTTCCTCTCTCTTGTTGAAGCCTCGTGTTTGTGTATTTCTATAGTTTCTTTGAACAAGCGGGTATGACAGAGCCGGCCGGGGTGGCCGAGCGGTTCTAGGCGCTACAGTCTGGAACCGCGCGA
This sequence comes from Schistocerca americana, assembly GCF_021461395.2. Lineage (NCBI taxonomy): Eukaryota > Metazoa > Arthropoda > Insecta > Orthoptera > Acrididae > Schistocerca > Schistocerca americana. The sequence continues at coordinate 24,747,958 of NC_060122.1, read as the reverse complement.
CCGCTACGGACGCAGGTTCGAATCCTGCCTTGGGCATGGATGTGTGTGATGTCCTTAGTTTAGTTAGGTTTAAGTAGTTCTAAGTTCTAGGGGACTGATGACCTCAGCAGTTGAGTCCCATAGTGCTCAGAGCCATTTGGGTATGACAGATCTTCCGTGTCGGCGAATTTTGCTACGTGGTCGGTCTCACACAGCGCGTGCTCTGCCACGGCCGATTTTCCACTTGCCCCAACCTGCAGTGTCGCTTATGTTCCGTGATCCTGGTGTCGATCGATCATCCAGTCATTGAAACATAAACTTTTCCGCATGTGGTATGCGGTATATTCCTGACATTGCAAGTGGGCTGCGCAAAGACTGCATAAAGACTATTTACAAACCGACAGAAACGGGGCACAAATCTCGTGTGTAAGTAAACTTGGTTTTAGATGAAACTCCCTACGAGTAACCGCTTCAGAAAAATGAGTTCGCGAAAGAGAAAAACACGTGTCTATAACGAGGTAAAACACAAGCAACGACGAAATTCCAAACTGCATCTTCATAACTCTGACATGCGAATCGCAAATAAATTAAATGTGAAACAGAGGTATAATATAATACAGAAATTACAAAGTTTAAAAAATTGGACGTGATTTTAGATGCAGACTTTACAGAAACAGATAACTGTTGCATTAAACCAAGCAAAACAAAGTTTGTCGCAGTGTTTTATTTCATTAGTGTCCTTATAAAAGTAAGAATAATATTACATCCGCAAATTAATCCAACACATGGGAAAAAAAGCATCTATGCTAGAAATGTGCGCAACATGTTTACTGATACACTGTGTGTAAAAAGAGTATCGTTTATTCGGAAGCCCGCAATTGACTCTCATTGCGACGCCTAAGTTTGAAATAGGCTATTTACAATTTGTACAGAAACCAGATGGCAGTTGTAGGAGTCGAGGGGCATGAAAGGAAAGCAGTGGTTGGGAAGGGAGTGAGACAGGGTTGTAGCCTCTCCCCGATGTTATTCAATCTGTATATTGAGCAAGCAGTAAAGGAAACAAAAGATAAGAGAAGAAATAAAAATTTTGCCGTTCGCCTGTGACATTGTAATTCTGTCAGAGACAGCAACGGACTTGGAAGAGCAGTTGAACGGAATAGACAGTGTCTTGAAAGGAGGATATAAGATGAACATCAACAAAAGCAAAACTAGGATAATGGGATGTAGTCGAATTAAGTCGGGTTATGCTGAGGGAATTAGATTAGGAAGTGAGACACTTAAAGTAGTAAAGGAGTTTTGCTATTTGGGGAGCAAAATAACTGATGACGGTCGAAGTAGGGAGGATATAAAATGTAGACTGGCAATGGCAAGGAAAGCGTTTCTGAAGAAGAGAAATTTATTAACATCGATTATAGATTTAAGTGTCAGAAAGTGGTTTCTGAAGGTATTTGTATTGAGTGTAGCCATGTGTGGAAGTGAAACAGGGACGATAAATAGTTTGGAGAAGAAGAGAATATAAGCTTTCGAAATGTGGTGCTACAGTAGAATGCTGAAGATTAGATGGGTAGATCACATAACTGACGAGGAGGTATTGAATAGAATTGGGGAGACCACAACAACAACAAGTTCGCAATTTGGCTCAAAGGTGCCTCCAGCTTCCTGTGTAACGCTGCAGAAGCGTGGCGGCCTTCTACGTCACACCCGGACTCTGCGACGCTTCAGACAGCGAGGTGTCGTTCGCCACAGGCGAAAGGAAGGCTGGAGCGCGGAAGCTCAGCTGAAGTTTGAGGTGCGTCACTAAGGGCAAATTCGCGCCAAATTGCCGAACGCAATTGTGGACGTGTGGCACAGTGGGCGCATCATCTTGCTCCTTATTCCCCACATATGTCCCCATCTTTTGACGCCTCTGCGATGCAGGTTACAACGACGACCCCCAGTGTTGGAATCACGCGTTTTTCTTATAGACGGCCGAGGACAACACTGGCAGTCAGAATGTGCGAGACAAGACCTCAGGAGACGGCATAAAGGGCGTCAATGACTCCAGTCGTTCCCTCCGGGCGCTGATTCCCCCGCACTTCGCTGTCGACGACGTAAGCTGGCAGTGCCGTGGGCAGCAGGGCGGCGTCCCTGGCAACGCTCGACACCCGGGCGGCTGAGCTCTGCTCTACAGCCCGCTTTATTCGAGAGACTTTCTCGTCAAAATCGACCACTCAAAGCGCGTGCGCCTTCCCTGCCTGCGTGTGAAGCGTGCAAATCGGCAACCAACCACGTTGCAAGTGTATCTATGACCTCAATGATCTATGGATTGTTTCGAGTGTGCAGTTGTAAATTTCTAAGTATGCTGCACACTGCGCAGGCGCAGAACAAGGAACCACGGTGGCGTCTGCTAACACCGGAAGTTATAACCTATTCTGGTCGAGCTCACACCTGTTACAGAAATAGATTTGTGCTTTCGTGCCTTCGTAATCTTTATTACGGTGTTACCCTTGTTTTCGGGACAACATAAAAGGTCGTTTTCTACTAGTGTACAAGAGAGACGCAATATCAGAAAGCAAAGAGGATTTCTGTTTCAGAGAGAAAATACCTACACTACACATAAGAACGTAACTACAAGAACGTGTTTAATGAATAGTATGTCAAAGTAAAAACGTCAAAATTATTAGAAGAGAAAAATCATTTTAGTTGTTATTCGGCGATTAGCAAGATAACAAGATACAAAGGATAAAAAGACGCTACTTATTACGTTCTACTTGGAAACACCCTAACGCAATGTCTGGATAATTCCAGCGGGACCATGTAGCTATTTCTAAAAAATCCACCAGGGAAATTTTAAATGTTAAAGTTTTGAGGAATGCCAACATTAATTCTGATCGTCTCTCGTAACAATGAATATCATCCCAGATAGCCGAAAAGACCTTTCCAATATTTCAAGAAAAAACAGACCTACAAAATTTGATGTAAGTAAACTGAAAGATGTCAACAACTAATTTACAGAAACTCGACACAGCAAACCAAATAAAACAGACTAGAACAGAATTAAAGAAGCCATGGTACAATCACCACTGAAACTATACTGACCAATAAAAAATATAAACACCGGTGGTGGAACGAAGATTGTAATGAGGCAATTGAAAAGCGAAGACAGGCTTGGATAAAATGGAATAGCAAGAAAACCTCCGAAAATCACGAAAACTTCTGGAAGGTTAAGAAAGATACACCAAAAGTATTGAGAACAACTAAGAGACTCTTAAAAAAAAAATCAAATCGATGAAATAGATGCAAATTTTAGAAGACATCACACTCGGGAATTTTATAAAGACTTTAAATCACAATTATCGAAGTTTAAACCTCCTGCGTTACATATAAGAGGACTCGATGGAAAACTAAATTTGAATGACAAATCGCGTGCTGCAGCTTTTGGAAAATACTTTTCATCCCTACTCAATGCTGAAAATCCAAATGAAAAGCTTGATTTCTATCCTCCTGTTCCTTCTGCAGATAGTCCACCTCCCACACTAGATGAAATCATGGCACTATACAAGGTTTGAAAGATAAAATATCTGGAGGTGAGGATGGCATCTTGGCTGAAATGTGGAAATACGCAGATCATGACACAATAAAACATCTCCATGATATCATAGTGAAGACTTGGAAAACTGAAACTCTACCTCCAGATTGGACCGTAGCAATTATTCACCCACTTCATAAAAAAAAGGCGATAAGAGTGATCTGAAGAATTACCGAGGAATCTCTTTGCTACCAACGACGTACAAGATCTTTCCCAGACTGTTGTTAAACAGAGCTGAATCAGTCTTAGATCAACAATTGGTCGAATAACAAGCTGGTTTGAGGACATCAAGATCCTGTGCAGAGCAGATCCATAACTTGAATTCTGTTATATCATACGCGAAATGAAGATCAAAAACGTTTGTTGTGACCTTTGTCGACATTCAAAAAGCGTATGACTCAATTGATCGAGAAACAATAAAGAACATACATACCGAATTTGGTCTAGATAGGAAAACAATCAATCTGATAAGCGCCACTTTAAATGACGCAGCGTCAAAGGTCAAGTTCAGAGGCGAACTATCAGAACCATTTGAAGTTTGTACAGGGGTGAGACAAGGTAACCTGCTCTCTCCATTGCTTTTCAACGGTGTCCTGGAAAAGATAGTCAGAGAGTGGAAAACAACCGTACCACCAGGTTATGGGATTCAAATTGGACACAAGAGAAATGGCCTCAGTGGAAACTGTTTGGATTTTCTGATGACATGGCACTCATTGCAAATAATATTGACGAAGCTAAGGGTCAAGTGTCCAGTCTACAATCAGTTGGGCTAAAAACAGCATTTAACAAAACTGAATTCATCACTAACATCAAACACGCTCCTCCTCATGTTGAAATACAACGAGAGAAAATCAAGCAGTGGAAGAAATTTAAATATCTTGGAGAAGTAATTACACCTGACGGTTCAGAAAATTCAGCTGTAGACAGTAGGTGTTCTACACTAGAAGGTGCTTTTCATCTGTGCAAAGACTTATACAAAAGCAAAAGCGTATCTTTAAACCTAAAACTTTGTCATTATAACACCGTAATTAGACCGTCAGCTTTGTATGCATCAGAATCTTTAAACATGACGAAGAAAGGATCACTACGAAAACTTGAAATAAAAGACCGGAAAATTTTGAGGAAAATCCTTGGCCCTATCAAAGAAAACGGAGCGTTCCGCCCAAGACAAAACTGTAAAGTATACGAGCATACAGAAGACATTGTTACCAGCATGACGAAGTGGAGAATGATGTTTTTTGGTCATATGGAAAGAATGAACCCGCAGAGGGTTACTCATCGCATACATTCATCAATTTCAAAAACAAAATCGGATTCAAAATGGGCAAGCGAAGTTGAAAAGGATTTACAGGAAGCTGAAATTTCATTTGATGACATTCAGGATCGGGAAGTTTTCAGAGAAAAATTCAAAGCTACTAAAAACTTTATTTTGCTTACTACGCCAGTTCCACGTCCTGCCTGCAAATGGTCAAAACAGAGAAACGAAGCACAGTCAGCCAAAATGAAAATCTACTGGCGAAAGAGGAAAAACACAATCAGGGAAGGGATAAAAATCTTCGTGGTCCATAGCAGGCCGAAACGATAGCAAAAAAAAAAAAAAAAAAAAAAAAAAAAAAAAAAAAAAAAAAAAAAAAAAAAAAAAAAAATGAAGTTCTATAATATACTGTCTGACTTTTTTGCAAGTATATATTTCCTCGAGCAAAAAAGTATATGTCTGAAATGTTTGGATGACGCATTTCCTATTCTTTCAGACATTAGGAAACTGAACAATTTATCACACGACATTTATCTAGAACTTGTACTATGAATTCTGCTTCGGTCATTAACTACCTCTATTGTCATTGCTGTTTGTTGTATTTTGTTACTATATTTAGGTTTTTATGTAAAAAGCGTAGTCTCTCATAACCCCACTTTCACCACTCGGATGTGAAACTACACAGCAAATAGCTCTCACGACACCGGTAATTTTGGCGCTGACGTGTAGAAAGGATTACTCGAACAAGACGAGCCTCAGTACGGGGTATAAAACGCCAGGGGCAATGCAGTAGTCAGTTGAGACAAGAATGTCGATCACGTAAAAGGAGCTTAAGGACACATGGGCCTGCAACCGCATTGTGCGTGATCTGAACCCTTTGGAGAGAAGTGCGACCGCAGATTTTGCTCTGGTATACAAGGTATAACCACTAGGGAGCGTTCAAAACCTTCAACAAAACTTAAGATGACCGAAAGCAGCAACGGCCGTTAATGATTTTTCAGTTCTCCTGTTTCACTCGCCTCTGTGGCGTGGTCACGGAGGGTTGCAACACTGACAAGTGCATGAATAAAACGGCTATCGTTTCCTCTCAGTCCCGCAGTTTGGCAGACCGTCACACACAGACACACGCCTTTGTTGAGCACGGTAAAACTGTACCTGGACACCCGTTCAGCTGGGTGCTGCCCCGCGACTCTTCCAGCACCTGGCGCCATTCAATCCCATCTAAGACGTCTCCAAGGGGTTGCCTTCGAGATTTCACTGTTGGCCTCTCCATGATGACGCGACAGGACGGCGGGAAACAGGATGGCTGAATACTATAAACACCCTCTACTGCTTTGGATCACCTTCATATTTCGTCGAACGGTCTATAGTGGTCCCATACTGTATACCAGAGGAAAAACTGTGGTCGTACTGCATCACACAGCGGTGCAACCCTACGGCGTGTTTAGTACGGGGAGCTTGCCAGCAGTGTCGAACGCTGCCGACAACGTTGTCTTGTCGGTCATCGCGCTGTGAACTCTCGTTTTCGACAGCCTTGTCAATGCCCCAAGGGAAGTGGTGGACTCATTAGCACCCTTTTGGCGTCTCCTGAGGGCTTTTTGTGTCGGCTCTGAGCGGCAGTGTGTCTAAAATCTGTGTTCATCCTCCGCTCACGAGAAAACCGCGTGATTTCAACCCTGGGCGTCGCTGTTCTGACCTCCATCGCAGAGGTGAAGTGCGGTGTCTTTACCACTGTGTGACACGTCCGTGGTGGCCTTCGGCAGAATTGTGGACCGACTAGCTGCGAATCTGACATCATTAAGACACCTGACACGTGGCATGAACTTTTGAGCTCTACCTTTTTTGTTCCGCACGAGCCGACCGACACCTCGCTGCATGAAGCTTCGCCGAGCCCGTGGCTGACGCCGCAGGGTGCCGAGCTCATGCCGCGAAATTGGAAACTTGTGGTGAGGTCCTATGGGACCAAACTGCTGAAGTCATCGGTCCCTAAGCCTACACACTACTTAATCTACCTTAAACTAACTTACGCTATGGACAACAAACACACCTATGTCCGACGGAGGACTCGAACCTCCGACAGGGTGAGTCGCGCGGACCGTGACAACGCGCCCCAGACCGCTCGGCTACCCCGTGCGGCCTCTTGCAGCGTCACAGAGGAAGATTGTAGGCATCTGTGAGCCAAATTTCATACTTAAGTGTCGCAACAGGGAACAATTACGGGGTTAAAAAAGTTACTGTTTTTTGAACAGTGTATTTTATTTTCTGTGACGTCACGTTTACATTATTCTTTGCCTTTTTGAGAGCTTAACGTTGAGGCTAATAACGTTAGTTTTGAGATCATACACGGGATGCTTTTTAAAAGAAAATCTGAGGACCTGAGAGGAAAGGAAACGTTTTTGATAATGAAAATATGGTCTACGTAGGCTGTATTGTTTTTATTATCCTTGTCGTTGACCAATTTCAAACATGCGTCATTTTAAAACAAATGTCTTCAGCTTCCAGCTTCTTTTCACATTCCAGTACATCGCTGCCACATGTCGATAGGTATACATCGTATTTCTGTTGCCCGACATGAACAGAAAGCTGACGTATTATACTACCATGATATGGCAGATTTCTGTTTCTGTTGGCTAGCGAACGTAATCATGTACACTGTTGTATTGTTTTTATACGATGTATAAGAATTAAACATTACTCAAATGATCCTCCTGTAACCAGAATTTAGAGTTACTCGTACATCTAACTTTTTTCAATAGCAATTTCCTATTTATATATAGCTTGTAACACCTCCGTTTTTATCCCGACCTGATCTGATCGAATAGCAGCCCAATATTTATTATTAACATGACCGTGAACCTAATGGGGCTGCTACTCGGAATTGACTGCTACGGAAGTTGTCACTTTCCAGTTCGTCCTGTAATAAGGAACACCAACACAGTTTTACTAATTACGAACTTATATTCTTCTCAAAACACAAAAAGGAGACAGCCACTGCCTTCATCATACATATCTAATTACGGCTAATCTCAGCACAGGCTTTCTTCATTTGCCATTATCGTCACACGCTAGTCCATCACTGCATCCAACACTGCAATCCAAGGTTAGGCCGGCGCGGTAGACGCGAAACTAAATATCGGCACTAGTAACGTCACTGATCACTTTTATAAAGATACTTCATCGCTTTTCCGGTATTCATTTACTATTTAGGGGTCTAACCACGGCGATGGTGACACCCTTCTCGGTTAAAAAACCCTGTATTCCAATAATGGTCTCCACACGCACACCATTCCCGCCAACCACTCTGGCGCATCTCGACACTCGCTCTCTCAACACGTCACAATCGATTGTTCGTCCTATCGACCTGTACCGAACGCAAAGTTATAGTAAGGGCCTACGGACCCCTTACAAGCTCCTATTGTTATTATTTTTCCTTAAGTTTTGCTTCTTGTTTCTGTTGTACTGCAGATCATTACAATTACGGCTTTTACCTCCAAAACCTAGGATGCTTTCTCTGTGACCTTGTAAATACCAGAGCTAAACAATGTAGAACAACAACGTACGTTACAAGCATACTTCATTTCGTTATTTCTAACTTCCTAAAATTGTACGTCGACTTTAGATGACATGTCAGTCATAGATGTTCTTATCTCTATTTAATGAACGTATTTTCAGTCATGTTTTGAACGTTGTCCAGCTACACTTTATTAACTAATGTTTCGCTGCAAGGGGTATCGGATTTTAGAGAGTAGATTAACATGGAGTACGTCGTTCTTCTTTTCAAACATTCACATATCCATTTCTTCTTTCCTTATTGTCTTTTGAGCATGCAGTTGTAGTAATTAAAGTAGGCACAAATGCAGTGATCAAAAAGAAATGACTAGCGTACATTCGCATTCTCTTTACATCGTTCGTTTCTTGTTGCTGTCATGACGATGGACCCTTTCTATCGCCATCAGAAGCGTGAAAGGAAGCTACCGTAGTGACAGAGGGATATATGTTTATACTTGTCAGAACTAATTACATACTGACATAATCGTCGGTATTGCTTTCGTTTCCAAAAAGTTATAAATATTTCGATTTCGGAAAAGAAGCTCTGTATTTCGCCAAGATGTCGATGAAGAAGGTCCCTTACGTACTGGTTGTATCGAGTAAGATGTGGAGACGGCGGTTGGAAACCGGACAGAAGTACGAGGAAGGGCGTCCCTTACCTGAGGGATCGCTACTCAAGCTACCTGGCGAAGGGGCAAGTGTGGCAAATGTCCGGCGCAGAGACGGGCGCGTCTGGCATTTGACAAACAAAAGGTCATCCATCAGTGACAGAGGAGGGGTGAGGAGGGGGGGAGGGGGGGGCAGCCGCAGCAGGTGGCACTCGCCGCCCTCTGTCCAGCCAAGCGCCGCTCCTTTCCGCTAGGTCGGAGCTCCTACAAGTATTCCCCCTCATTCCAGATTTCTTTTACAGGGTGTATTGTAAGGAATACAACCTCGAAAATGGCTGCCATTTCCGTACTTTTAAGTTGGCAGCTCTGAGTGTTGCACGAACTTCATCCGTTTCCCTTGTGACTAGTAATGGCGTGTTTCACAACGGAACAGCTTCTTGTCACAGTGAAAACGCATTACAGATGTGGTGAACGCCGTGCAGGAACTGTTCCCAAACTATGTGGAATGTTTGGTAAAACTTAATGCGCCGAGTAAGTCATTTGTGATGTGATTGCTATATTTGAGAAAATGGTTCAGTTGTGGCCATTAAACCCTCGGGGTGTCCTCGTGTTAGTCGTTCGGCGGAAACGTCGCCAACGTCTGTGATAAATTTGGCTGACATTCCGCAAACCAGCACATAACGATTTCTGGAAGCAAGTCTACACTTTTGATTCCATAAAATACAACTGACGCAAAACTGAAGCGATCACAAAAAGTGCCGAGCATTTGCCCATCGGACGTTTCTGAAATAAAGAGCCCACAGCGATTTCATCGAGAAAATAATGTTTACTTAAGAGACGCACTTTCTTCTCAACGACATCGTGAACGAGTAAAACTGCAAGATTCTGGGCACAGAGAACTCTCGAGTAGCTATGGAGAAGCCATTTACATTCACAACGAGTGGTTTTATGGTGTGGCATTTGTAAGAACACGTAATTTAATCGTACATCGAAGATTAGGCTGGAAATGTATCATAAATCGACAGCGAATGCTACCGCAAAATCTTTAAAGGGTTTTTGTGGTCTGAATTGGATAGTGTGAATGCTGAAGCGGTTTGGTTTCAGCAAAATGGCGCAAGCTGTGAGACATCGACTTATTACGAGGGAAGTTCTCTGATCAGACGATTTCTCGCAAAAGCGTTGTGACTTCGCCATCCAGATGTTGTGATCTGACATTGCGTGATTTATTTCTGCGAGGGTATTTGAAATATTGTGTGTGTACCGCACGCGGTCAAACCACGGCCAGTTTCAGAGCACATGACTGAGATTCAGAGAGTGATTTCAGCAATAGAGGTGCACGTATGCCGGAAAGGTGTGCGAAATAGCATCGAAAGAACAAGAGTGTGCCTGCAGAGTAGTAGAGAGCATTTGAATGATATCATGAAGCACACACGTCCACGGGTGGAATACATGGCAGTAAAGTGTAAATTACTTAATTTCATCAATAAATTTTATGTTATTATCCACTCAAAAGCTGCATTCTTTATGGGGCAACGTTTACGTCGTCCAAGACTGCGCTGGGCAGGGCACAGTTACCACGCGCTCCTTCCCTTTTGTCTTTGCGGGACACCAGTGTACTTGAAAGAGTAATTTCGTCCCGAAGATCCATAGCGAGGCGATTTTCAATTGTGTAGAACATGGCATAAAACCAGTACATATTTGCAAATAAAAAAATATGGCAACGTATTTTCCACATCTCCCAAGTGAAACGGTCCTAAAATATATGCAATAAGTCAACAAAAAGCTACTTTCATTTCTCACAAAAAATGTAAATTTGCAATTCACGGAGGTGCGTATGCTAATTCTCAGGATATTCTAGCCACGCATCAACAAATAGAAAAGCAAGATTTCAGCAATTATTTACAGTGATCACTCTACGGCACTGAGGATGAAAGCTAAGTAAATCTCAGGATCAGTGACCTCGGTGGCATTTCCAATTACTTAGCCGGGCAACTGGTTACACCACGCGAACTGTCTGCCGCTGCTGTTTTACAGATCTGATGACAGCTGTAAAGTCGAAACCAGTAATTTGTTTAAATAATTCAAAACACGGGCAACGGCCTCGCCGCAGTGGGTACACCGGTTCCCGTGAGATCACCGAAGTTAAGCGCTGTCGGGCGTGGTCGGCACTTGGATGGGTGACCATCCAAGCCGCCATGAGCTGTTGCCATTTTTCGGGGTGCACTCAGCCTCGTGATTCCATTTGAGGAGCTACTCGACCGAATAGTAGCGGCTTCGGTCAAGAATGCCATCATAACGACCGGGAGAGCAGTGTGCTGACCCCACGCCCCTCCTATCCGCATCCTCCTCTGAGGATGACACGGCGGTTGGTTGATCCCCGTAGGCCACTCGTGGCCTGAAGACGGAGTGCTTTTTTTATTATTATTCAAAACACGACCAGGACAGTGAGTTTTTCAGTTTCTTTGGAAGTAACGACAAGTGAATCTATTCCTCGTCTCTAATTTTCAGTAAAACGCTACGAGGAATAAGAAATGAATGCCTCTTTTATTACTTACGACACGAAGCGTGAGCGTTGTGTCTTAGTGTAACAGGCTGGTGCACATGACTGCTGTGTGGAATGTAGTGTGTTGATGACAGAGAGAGAGAGAGAGAGAGAGAGAGAGAGAGAGAGAGAAAGAAAGAAAGAAAGAAAGAAAGATAGGAGAGAGAAGAAGAAGAAGCAGAAGAAGAAGAAGCAGAAGAGAGAGGGTGACGACCTGCCGCAGCTCTCCTACAGCGAGCAGTCGGGCTCATACCGCGCCAGACGGGCAGACTGGCGAGTGTATGGACTGAGCACTGGCTCGTAGACACTGGGATAAGGATGGTTAATTCTCTAGTCTGATAGCCTGACCCCAACACTAGGTGTCACCTGGCGCAAGTCTGCCAGACGCTTTTAAAAGCACGAAGTGGAGAGTTCTCCAGAATAGGTCTTACCGGCTGTTCCACGACACCACAGTGGAATGGTGGGGTTTCAGAATGAACCCACGTCTTCGTAATGCCATCACATCCCCCTCGTCTCGATCGGGTGCTCTAGACCTTTCGCGCCGTCCGGTGTGGACGTGGATTCTAGGCGCTTGAGTCTGGAACCGCGTGACCGCTACGGTCGCAGGTTCGAATCCTGCCTTGGGCATGGATGTGTGTGATGTCCTTAGTTAGGTTCAAGTAGTTCTAAGTTCTAGGGGACTGATGACCACAGATATTAAGTCTCATAGCGCTCAGAGCCATTTTGAAAACCTTTCGCGACAGGGAATAACGAACGGGGAAAGCTTTGTTTGGTTTGCGTTCTATTACTAAAGTTCATTCGATAACTCTTTCTACTTCTGAACTTTCACTGGAAACGTCCGTGAGCGGAATAATGACACGAAGTGGATTCGGTGAAACCGGCTGAATAGCTGGTGGACTCTGGAAAGCGTATTTCGAACTCATACATTACAGGAGTCTCCTGCCTAACCAAATTCCAGCTTAGAAGAACAGACAAGGTACCTGCCGTTTCGCGCAGAGCATCTGCGTTTGTTTCCCAGATGCTTCCGGCTACATTCGGGAGCAAATTTGTTCTTTTACCAAACTTTTTCGCCGGGTCCGTTGAGTGCCACTCACATGAAGCTTCGTGACACCCATCGACAACAGAACTGCCGCGAGCGCACTCCACGGGATACTGCGGTGAGGTTAGTGGTTTTTCCACGGCAGTCTCATTTCATCGGCACACCCACAGCGCTAGAGCTGCAAAATCAAAGCAGTGGCAGTACGCAGTCATGTGACCAGGTATGGTTAGATTACCAGGATTTTACCTAGACTGGTGTTACTATTCCCATGAAAAGACAAAAAAAAAAAAAAGGAAGGACGCACCACGAAGGAAGTATCCAAATGGACGGAAATCGGTAGATCCGCTGCACATTTAGAGACAAGCAAATGATTACAATTTCGGTAAAATTGGGCAATTTATTGAAGAGCAAGATGTTCACAACTTGAGCGAGTCAGCAACGCGTTGCTTCACATTTGGACCTCCTGCCATCGACTGACAGAGTTGCGGGATGTCACCCTGAGGAACAGCGTGCCAGATCCTGTGTAACTGGAGCGTCACATCGCCAAAAGCTCCAGGTTGTTGGAGGGCCCTGCCCACAGTGCTCCGAATGTTCTCAGTTGTGGAGAGATCCGGCGACTTTACTGGCCAAAATAGGGTTTGGCAAACACCAAGACAGACAGTGAAAACCCTCACCGTGTGTTGACGGGCATTGTCTTGCTGAAATATAATTTTCTGTTTTCTTAGAATATTATCAATCAGGGCAGGGCTATAGCCATTGCTGGAAGCGATTTTTTGGATGTTTGTAGTTCTGCTTGAAAGCATGATTTGGTTAATGGAATGGATACCACGTGTTGTGTCACTGGATCCAAGTCTGCATGTTTATAGCTGTGCGGATGTTGGGAGCTTGCAGGTATTAGTGTATGTTTTCTCTTTAAATGCTAAATACTTTTATTCCTTGTACAAATATCTACATTAAGGTCCAAGAAATTTATAGAAGAGCCTCCAAGGTAGAATGTAAAATGAGTTTTCTTATGCTGTTAGTTTGAATACTGTAGTTATGTATCTAACTATCTAGTAGTACCAGTCCACAAGCATAGAATATCATCTACATATCTGAATCAGTACTCAATTTTAGAGTTCAATGCCTCTTCCTGTAAGAAAAATTGTTCGAAAAACATTGCTACCGATATGGTAATCCCTGAAAGCTCACAGAATCCACACAGCCATAAATATGCAGCTTTGCATTCAATACAGCATCGCCTCATATCTGCTCCATTATCCAGATCATGCTTTCAAACAGAACTGCGAAACATGGAAAAAATCGCTTCCAGCAATGGCTATAGCTCTGCTGTGATTGATAATATTATACGAAAAAGGACAGTGAATAAAATTACACCACTTCTGTAAACTGGCAATACCAATCACTCAATAGTTACAAAGCCTGGGGAAAAATGCCATATACTGGCAACATTTCAGACTGTCTTGCAAAAACGGTAAAGTATCTTAACTTCAGACATACGTTTTGGAATGCCAATAAAACATCAGAATTTTTATTCATTATCAAAGACCAATTGCAACCCTTGGCACTGAGTGTTGTATACAAAATCACTTGCAAGTAGTGTGAAAAAGTGTTTACTGGTCGATGAGGCACTCATGTGGCAATTAGGCTACGTGAACACGAGAGAAGCTGGCCATCAGGGAAGAATGATTTGAGGTTTGCTGATCATCTTTCAGCAGAAAAACATTCATGTCAAATACAAAGTGAAGTTTTACTTCCTTTAAGAAAGCAGAAAGATCCCTACTGGAAATACTGCTATTCAACAAACAGATGACACAAAACGCCAGCCTAGTATTAAATGATCAGACTTAGTTTCCATTTACCCCTTTGTTAAATTAAGTTTTCGTTACAAATAACAAATTCAGACTGTAAATCCGTCTTATTTCTCATCATTTGTTAAATGTATCTCCAGGTGAAAATCTTTTTTACCCCTTTTTTCGTTAATGTAATTTTTGTATGTTTTCCCTCGTAAACACTCTGTCATTTGGGTATCTTTTGTACAAATAATATCTGTGTAAGTCGCACTTCATGTTTGTCTGCGTTTGCGACATTCAGTTGTCACCTGAAGACGGCCTGAGAAGCTGAAAGCCAGTTCGTGACCAAATAAAAACAATTTTGAAGAACATAAATGTTTTTCCTTTTTAATATCAAATTGCTGTGCTGAGCAGACTAACACAAAGAAATCGACAGTTTGATATACTGGAAGAATGTAACTAAACCGTCAGCTTCTTCATGTAAGCTCCAGCACACCGTCAAATTAAGTATTTCCACATTTAAATTATTCTCAAGTGCCATTTCAGGATAGACAAAGGATATGCGGCATGCTATATATTAGAAAAGTATGATTAATGAACTGATCGGAAATAACTGCTTTTACAACATCTGAGTCGGGCCTTCCAGAGCTTACGTACAAAAATAATTTCAACGAAGGCTATAATATTCATCAACCGGATCTTTGGTGCCAAGGGTCTATAAACATTTATAGACTGTATTTCCTTTAATCAACCATCAAACGATACCAACATCGAATAAAATTACACAATGTGAAAACCCAAACTCACACGCACAACATAGCCAAAAACATACAAATTGAGCATATACTGCATTAGGACGGAATAAAGAAGGTGTTGTGACGATTTTATTCTGATGTAGCACTTGAACAGCATATTTTTTCAGAATGCCCAACGAGAACTTCTCTCGTGTTTAAACACCAACCAAAGACGATGTCAAGAGATGAAACAGCTCCAAGGAATGAGGTGTAACAAAATAGAGTCACTGTCTCTTAAGTTATTTTTTTTTAATTTTTATCATTCATCGAGTACACACAGACACACACACACACACACACACACACACACAAACACTCATACACACACATTGTAATATGGAAGTGCACTTGCAGACCTCTCTAAAAATTAAAGCACTGTAAAACTGTATTAGTTCTCGATTATACAGGGTGCTTCCTAAAGAATATACATATTTCGAGCGCATATATTTATTAAATTTTAAGCTATACGAACATAAAACTGTACACACATATTTACGAACTTCCCGAGTTCAGATTACAGGTATGTCCCCCATCAGCGATACTCAAGTTCCTCCCATACTCGGGCAGCATGTCCTTCGTCACTGATGATATGGCAGTACGGATCCAGTTCTTCAACTCTTCCAGGTTTTGTGGGAGTGGTGGTATATACACGTTGTCTTTAACGAAACCCCACAGGAAGAAGTCAGAGGGTGTCAAACCTGGTGACCGTGGAGCCCAGCTGAGACATGCTATGTTGCCAGCACCTTGACGTCCAATCCAGCGGTTCGGTAGAGTTTCATTCAGATATTCACGCACTTGGCGAAACCTGCCAGGTTAGCCGAGAGTGCTAATGCGCTGCTTCCTTGACTCGGGTATGCGCGCCGGCCTCAGATCGAATCTGCCCAGCGGATTACCGACGTCGGCCGGAGTGCCGGCCAGCGTGGATATGGTTTTCAGGCGGTTTCTCACATCCCACTAGATGAATACCGGGCTGGTCCCCACGTTCCGCCTCACTTACACAACTCGCATACATCTGAGCATGTACGCGCCATTCCATGGGTTACGCTAGATGTGGACAGCTGGGGTACACTGATTCCTTCCTGGGGGATACAGGGTGGTGGCAGGAAGGGCATCCGGCCACACCTTAACATTAACCCTGCCCAATCCGTTCCTGACCGTGACGACTCTGCGAAACCGCAGGACAAAAGCACCACCACAAGAAAGAACGAATCCACGCACTTGGCGACTACAGTGATGGTGTGCCCCATCTTGTTGAAAAATGAAGTTGTCTTCTTCGTGCAGCATCAGAAATAACCACTTTTGTATCACAGCGATATACTGCTGACTGTTAACTGTGTTTCCATCAAAGAAGAACGGGCCGTAAACACATAATCGGGATATCGCACAAAACACGTTGACTTTGAGCGAATCTTGCAGCTTAGAGTACCAAGTGTTATCTCTCGTCCGTAAAGCTGAATCCTCAATATTCATATCACACTTTGCAAGCCAAATGGACCTTCAAGTTAAATATTTCCACATTGAAATTGTCTGTGTTACTTATTAAAAGACACACAGGTCGCTTACTGGCATTAATTAATTGTGGGTTAGTAGATGATAGTACTGCGGTCTGTGTACCAAGCATTAAATTCAACTAAATACGTAAGGACTGGTCGCACATGTGCACGTCTGCAGATATAACATACAGCTTATGAGGCTTCAATATTAGTGTCACATATAAAGAACGCCAGAGGTTCGATGTCGCTACCACACCTATCGCAAGAGCAATGGAATTTAAATATATTAACAGCTAAATCGTCTATTTTACTTATTAAAATACACATAACGGTAAATTCAACTACAATAGTACTGCTGTCTTTTCTTATTGTAGACTGGAGAGTATAATTGTTCACCCTCTGTACATCACCATGTTACAACAAAATTGTAATGGCTTTAATGACTGTAACAACTACAAGAATCAACCTTTTTGTGCATATTTCATTGCAATCCCTTATGTAGAGAGGCGGGCGCACTGATGGCCTAATGCTATTTTGATGCCTTAGCTTATCTTACGTGATTCTGTTGGGACTCTCTTTATTTCAGCATGGAGTGGATTTCTTATATACTATTCTTACATTCTATTTTTATTTTCTATTGTTTTCTATTTCTTTTTATTTTGTCGGTCTCTCTTCATTTATCTTGGCTGCCTTTCTTTTTCTTTTTTTTTTGTAAATGTATGTATATATATGTATATATTGCAATTTTTGTTCATCTTGTCTTGTTTGGAGGAATATTCACGACCTTGGCATTTGCCTTACTGCTGAGTGAAAACCCCAGTAAGGGTTGTGTGTTTTGCATCCTGTGTTTGGCTTCTGTTATTCTTTTCTTGTCCTTCCGTTGGGAGTAGGTGTTGCAGTATTTGTTGATAGGATGACTATGTCGTCGTTTTTTGGTTCTTCTAAGCTGATTGCTATTATTATGATCCGTGTTGGTAATGGGTACCTATATGCAGGAAAGTTTGTTGGGTGGTATTCTTTCTTCAATTCTTCTGTTCAGACTGCATTTCAGTCTGTTTAGTCCTATTCTTGAGCTTATTTTTATTAGTCCCTGTGGTATTGATTGTGTTTTCGCTTGGTTGTAGACTATTGCTCCTCTTGTGCTGCATGGTGCATTCAACGCGATTCTAAGGATTCGTCTTTCAGATGCTCTTACTCTCTGGGTTTGTGAGTTGTGTGCCATCCATACTGGGGCTGTATACTCTAGGACTGGCCTGATGAAGGCCTTGCATGTGTGTAGCATTGTCTCGGTGCTAGCTCCATGTCCCCTGCCCCTGACGATCTTTATTAATCCTACTCTGCGCCGCGCTTTTGATAGAATATCTGTGATGTGTTGGTTCCATAACAGATTCCTGTCTAACATGATTAGGTATTTTCCTGTGTCTTTTGGTGTGATGCTTTGGACCGATACTTGGACTGTGACATCCTTTTGGTTTTGGCTTCTATCTATTGTCCTATTTCTGTGCTGGAATACGACAAGCTGGCTCTTGAGGGCGTTATTTCGGAGAGTCCTTCTGCTGTGACAGAATAGCACCAGTATGCCGTGTCATCGTTGTATCGTTCCATCTGGTGGGCTGTGGGACTTCGTATGTGTATAGTGAGTACCCTTGCGGTACCCCTGCCTCTGGATGGAAAGTGTTCGTTGGTTTGCCGTTAACGTACACTCTAGTTGGCCTTTCGTCTAGTATATTTTTGAGTAGGGTGATATAGACTCGTGTTCGGCAACTACATATTATTAATATGTTATTACATTGGAGAAGCAAAGGTTAGTTTTTAGTTTTTAACTATTTATGAAAGGTACGTTTCTTACCAATTCTCCATTACATAGAATAGACAAACATTGGTTTTTAGCTATTCACTGACAGCATGTTTTGAACTCATTTTCATATTGCCTCAGAAGTTTACCTGCCTCCTGATTCATGTGACATGATAGACGCATGAGTGTAGCTATGTGGTACTTTATTTAGAGCGTGTTTTCAACTCTAACTTTACACAAACATTGGAATTTTTTGCGTTGTTGATGTATTTTCGCAGACTTGGAGAGAGTATTGTGACCCTGGGGAACATAACAGAAATGGAAAATAATTAATAATTGTGTCTTAAGCCAAGCACCGTACTCATATTGAACACTGAACGTTTTACTAGAGCAGCCATATGTTGATGAAGACAATCAACAGCAGCTTAACAAGGTAGCTGATTTTATTTCTCGTAATTGAGTTTAATGGAACAGTAGTTAAAGTAAATGTCATGTTTGAGCACTATACATTTTACTAATTCTTTTGTTACACTGGATTACCAAACATTGTTTTTTTTAACTGTTGTTGGTGAGTATGGTTTATACTCTTTGTAATGTTCCACAGCAGATAATACATAACTTTCAACGAAAGCCAGCCTCTAAACGACTTTTGAGAAGTCAGTAATGAAACATAGGAGATGAGAGTTTGAGAGTTTATGATGTTTTTTTTTTTTAAATAATTCAGGTCGTTTCGAAATGCTTGAGCTGCAATGTAACTGGTGCTTTTATTTCAGTACTGGGTAAAATGCTAGGAACTGACTGGGGGAGCAGAGAGACAGCTGGTTTATTAAGCAGTTAGCGCATATCTGGAATTTTTCTTTCTATGCTGTTTGGTTATTGGGTAATGGGAGGGACAGGGGAGTGGACTCTGCGTAGTTTGATTACGTTATTCATAATGGGGCGTAGCTGAGTACATCTTGCATTCAAGATCACAGCCCATGCCCCTGCGTGTAGATAGCCCCAGTGCTAAGTCTAAGTGGGCCATGATCGCCATAGCCATACTTAACGTACTTGTGTTCGAATTGTTGATAGCGAATTAGAAATAGAACTTCCTTTGTGTTTAACAGCTAAATATTTGCCTGAGGAAGAAACTGTTAGAGTATTGTGGAAAGGTTCGGCTTCTTACCACTATTGTTAGCCTTCTTATTTTCGTTTTGATATGGAAAACGTAGGTGAGCTCATCCTGGAGCTACGTTTCAACACCGCATTGGTCGCTCTACAGGGCACGCTCTCGCTACTTGCGGTGTGCCCTTTTCTCCGCACTAAATGATTTCAAATAAGTATCCCAGGCCTCGCTTCGGATCCAGCCTCGTGGCTTTGGTTTGGAAGCCTGCCTCCTAACATCTGAACAAACGCGCGACGGCACTTGGCCCCGAGTGCAGGCGCACCTCGCCTCACACCCACTGTTTGTCTGCGGCGCATCATTTGGATTAATCTTGCCGTCCGGTCACGAGTCGTCCTGTACAGGACAAGGATGATGTACCGTTAGTACAGCCATTAGCCTGGTACGTCCATCTTGGTCTCTTTTCCAATAAAGATCTATGTGCATGTTTAGCAAGTATCGGCTAGTAGAGAAATACACGGATTCCGTTACAAATTAAGCAATTTTTCGCGGACCATCAATTTTAACAACCGCGTCACGATGTTGTCACTAATTCACCTCCGCTGTGACTGCCACAACACCATATTCTGATGCTTACTATCCGGACTTTGTAGCCAACGATGGGAAAGAACTTAAGTCGAGAATTCAGCTCTCCTCGTATATTCTTATCCTCGGAAGACTTATCCTTACTCTTTGCAACCCCTTATTAATACTTGGTGTGTTTTTAAGTATATTCTTCATCTCCGTGGTGTGCTAAGGTTAGAAGAAACGATCGTTGTGCTGTTAGCCACTGCCCGCTGCGTGGCGCGGCCGTGCTGCGCTCTGCTGCTCCCCTGTGCGCCTTAGTTGCCGTCGCACACGTGTCTGTTGGGACTGAGACGGAAATTTGCCTGGCGTGTTCATTCACATTTTCTAACTTTTCTTTTATATAACTTGTGTGATATTGTATTGTATGGAACTGAGGATCTAGCAACGATGGAGAGGCTTCGTCCCTGCCGTAGCCCGCAGTGGTACACAACCCCACAACAGGCTACAGTAGTCCACTCACCCTACCGCCGCCCCACACCGAACTCACAGTTATTGCGCGGTTTGGCCTCCCCGGGAACGTCTCACACCAGACGAGTGTAACGCCAATGTGGTAGAGTAATTATGGCGTACGGGTATGTCGAGAAAGTGTTTGCGAGAAATCGCAGACATAGTGTAATTGAGGCGGAATAAGGGGAACCAACCCCTATTCGCCGAGGCAGATGGAAAACCGCCTTAAAAACCACCCACAGACTGGCCGGCTCACCGGACCTCGACACTGATCTGCTGCGTGTATTTGTGCCGGGGAGCGGTAAGCCTTCCCTCCCGAAAAGCAGTGCTCTAGACCGCTCGGCTAACATAACTTACTTTATCTAAACTTGCTTTATCTAAAATTTGTGTGTAGTGCTCCGCCACAGAATGACTGTACGAATGTCAGAGTTATAATCGTTTGCCCAGGTCAGTGCCTAGACAGGACAAGACAGGCTCAAGTGCAGTGGCACAACCAGAATGACAAACAGGCAGGACAACCAATCCTGCTATATCGTGGTACACTAGCGAGGCAATTGCCACACATCGCTCGAGGGAGATGTCTGAATCAACAGTTCAGCAATATGACCTCACTCTGAGGAGAACATAACATCATTCTGACAGCAGTGCAAGGCGTCATAACAACACGTAAATCTTACACGAGACCGTCTTTCGACTCACTGATATCGCAGAAAGCGCCAGTCTGAAGACCTGAAAGTCACAGTGCGGGCAGTGGTGAAGACCGCTGACGTATCCAGAAACCGTCCCACGTTCGATGGTCCTCACAGACACCTGGACACCACTGCACTTGCTGACTCAGCTGCCGTGGCCTCAGCGACAGCCTCGACAGCCCGCCGCCTTCGGCCTGTTACCACGTGGGGCAGTGGTGAAGACCGCTGACGTATCCAGAAACCGTCCCACGTTCGATGGTCCTCACAGACACCTGGACACCACTGCACTTGCTGACTCAGCTGCCGTGGCCTCAGCGACAGCCTCGACAGCCCGCCGCCTTCGGCCTGTTACCACGT
This sequence comes from Schistocerca americana, assembly GCF_021461395.2. Classification (NCBI taxonomy): domain Eukaryota; kingdom Metazoa; phylum Arthropoda; class Insecta; order Orthoptera; family Acrididae; genus Schistocerca; species Schistocerca americana. The sequence continues at coordinate 24,726,321 of NC_060122.1, read as the reverse complement.
TACACTGTGCTCGTGCGCTGTTGATGCCACAGAGCACATGATTCACTTCTAAAGCCAGAGGTAATGAATGTATAATTCGCTAATCCTGTCTCATTAGCATCCACGGCGCCTGACAGGACCTCACCGCCATTCTCCATGCTTCATCATCCTGCATCTGTAAGGTTCACAACCTATCGACACTTATGGAATGTGAGTGTTGTACACGAATATTATGAGTCGTATGGGTGCTGTACAAAGAGTCAATGATGTCTGTATAAGATCTGAGGCACAGGCAGTTGAAGAAAAAATGGTTCAAATGGCTCTGAGCACTATGGAACTTAACATCTGAGGTCATGAGTCCCCTAGAACTTAGAACTACTTAAACCTACCTAACCTAAGGATAGCACACACATCCATGCCCGAGACAGGATTCGAACCTGCTACCGTAGCGGTCGCGCGGTTCCAGACTGAAGCGCCTAGAACCGCTCGGCCACACCAGCCGGCAGTTGAAGAAAAGCGGATGTCACTGAACATCGGCGACTGCGAGTAAATTGAAAATATTATCCTCACCGGGACATTACTTCACATAATGCTCCAAATTTATTGCTGATGTTCAGAAACACTGTTGTGATTCGAGCCAATGTAACGCACAACATCGTCAATAGTCATTCTGTTGCGTATTCGCATACAATCAATGAAATTGCGCCGGCCGGGGTGGACGAGCGGTTCTAGGCGCTACAGTCTGGAAACGGGCGACCGCTACGGTTGCACGTTCGAATCGTGCCTCGGGCATGCATGTGTGTGATGTCCTTAGATTAGTTACGTTTAATTAGTTCTAAGTTCTAGGGGACTGATGACCTTAGAAGTTAAGTCCCATAGTGCTCAGAGCCATTTTTGATGAAATTGCCATGCTATCTTAGCAAACATGAACGAAAGCAGACATTACAGTACCAGACATAATATACTTACATCTTTAGATCTGAGAGACTTCTTTGCATACATATTTGGTTATTGAAAAACACTGACAGCGAAAGTGATCAAAGTAAATAACGTCAAGCACATAAAGAAAGGACCAACATAAGACTTCACACAGACCTACTCGTCTTATGCAGAAAAAAATGATTTTTGTTAATTTGCAAACTTAATTTGTATCCTTTAGAAACTTTTGTCTACAATATCCTCGTTATCCGCAGCTCGTGGTCGTGCGGTAGCGCTCTCGCTTCCCACGCCCGGGTTCCCGGGTTCGATTCCCGGCGGGGTCAGGGATTTTCTCTGCCTCGTGATGACTGGGTGTTGTGTGCTGTCCTTAGGTTAGTTAGGTTTAAGTAGTTCTAAGTTCTAGGGGACTGATGACCATAGATGTTAAGTCCCATAGTGCTCAGAGCCAATATCCTCGTTCAGAATCACTCGTTTCCCACCTTCACTGTGTATTTGAGAGATTGCAGGGCACTCTCACTTCTGATTCGGTGTCATGCTGCTTCACGTTCTTACGGAATATGATCTTTTCTGCAATTTGACTTTCTACCTTATGATGAAATTGTGGATCGTAGTTAATGGTGTTGTTTGCTTGCTCTAGGGAAGGAATGACGGTAAGCTTTGCCCGCTTTCAGAGGCACAGGGTGCCTATTTAAACGACTGCAGTAAAAGCCGTGGCGATGGTGGACCCAGCACAGCGCGTTTTTTCCGTGGAACGTGAGGAGACATTTCCGGACGGACGGCCGAGTTCCGCCGTCTCTTTGTGAAAACAAATTTAATTGGCGCCGGACGGGAGGCGGTCGCGTCCAGGTATACAGACTAGCGCCGAGACGTTACCGCTGCACTGGCCAGTGCATTGTAGACTGGCAATAAAGCAGAGGATGGGGCCTTGTTAGGGAGGAAGCCGACAAAAGAACTGCGAACCTTCTGCAAATTTCCGTGCGACAGGGCGACTGGCGCCCAGACGTCCAGACCGTTTCAAAACATATTTGTGAAAGCACAAGACTTTCAGCGAGTTTATGGCTGTTATTTGGAAACTTTGAAATGGATGCAACAGGGGAGATAACAAGCTGTTTATGGAGGGCTGTGCTTCCGTCCTGAGCATTTTGTTGCAAAAGACACGGCAAACGCGTGGGAAAGAGGCTGCGAAGCTGAATTTTTTTCCTTTTTCTCGCAATTAACTTTAAAGTCTCTGATTGGTCAAATCGGTGTTTGCAGACCAAAGACAAATCTTCCAGCTAAGAATGCCGGACTCCAGGTCGTGAGTGGCTTGTGCGAAAGTGGGGGGGGGAGTCTATAATGTAAAACGTGGTTTTGGTACCGACCTGAGGAGGAAGCGAGCAGAAAGGAAGAAGTCACTCTTCTACTGCTGCTTTGCTAGAAAAGAATTGCAGGCCTCTACCTAAATGGTGAGACTTGTGTCCTTTGCTAGTGTGCCACTTAGAGCCTGTGCCAGTCACCTCCTGAACCGTCAGAGGTACTGCTGATATCATCACGGTCACAACGAGTGAAGCGTGGGTGTACTTACATGTCTTGAGTCTGCTGTCTAAGCATTTGACAAATTCCATCAGGCACAGTGGTGGCACTGAATCAAATTGGCTTGGCAGACCAGCAAATGGGTGCACCTGCACACTGGAATCCACCAGGGTTTCAGAAGCTGATAGGAAAATACCTGCATTCTGAACTAACCGAACGCGAGATCGCGTACTTACATTTTTCGAGAACGTGCCAATAATAACAGATTGCCGCCGACCACGACTTCAGTGGCCGGAAGAAAAGTGTACCTACAGAAACAAATGCAGCCAGTAGTAAGTGAAAAAATGATGAAATTTCACATGTGAAAAAAAGGTATTTTGCTACGTTTTTGAACTTCCACTGCTATGAGTGTGAGTCCTCAATCCTTCTCGGCCATGCTGGCAAAGTTTTATGAATTTATTTGTAAAAGTATAGACAGTGTAAATTAAAATGTCCTGTGGTTCCTCTCCTGCTCCCACTCGGCCCGTTTGACGCCCTAACCCCCTTAACATTTTCGGTCGCTTGCTGGTGTTTGTGCTTCACAGAATTGCACCTATAGTAAAGTACCTTAAAAATATTAAAGGATCTTTCTGCCCACTATTCGAAACATTCCAATGTAGATAACAGTATATTTTTTAATGATTTTACGAAGTTATGAGTGGTAGATAACGTACTTTTTTGTGTTCGTAGGTTTTTCCAATTAAGATGGCGCTGATGGCTCGTTGCAGAATGGATTTTCGATGGCGTAGCGTGCCATCGTCGTCTGGTTATTCCTGCCGAGTGCCATTCTGGACCAGTGGGTGCAGAAGTGTGTACAGCAGTCGCCTGCCCCCTGTACTGCCCCTGTGTACGGCCTGCGCGCTGTGCAGGCCGCGCCAGCTCGTGCTCGCTGTGCGGGTGGCGGACCCCAGCCTGCGCCCCGCCTCCGCCTGGCTCGGTGCTCCGTTTCCGCAGCATTCGGAGAACTTTCAGTGCCGGAGCCTATGTTTGACTAAGTTGAAATCCATTGTCCTTGTTGATGAGGTTCTCATGTAGCAGGATTTCGATAGCCTCCTTGTATACGCAGTCCCAATAGCAGGTTTTGTACTTCAGGTTTCTAGACTTCCAGATCGTCTTTTACTGTCCCTAAAAGTGATTTGGTCTTTGCCGGCGGGCCTTACACACGCGATGACCCCAAAAGTCTGTACTGTACACCGTGCGAGTGTGAGAAAGCATACATCGGACAAACCACTCGCACAACTGAATAAAGGCGCACGGGATCCCTATCAGGTAGAACATGGCTCTGAGCACTATGGGACTCAACTGCTGAGGTCATTAGTCCCCTAGAACTTAGAACTAGTTAAACCTAACTAACCTAAGGACATCACAAACATCCATGCCCGAGGCAGGATTCGAACCTGCGACCGTAGCGGTCTTGCGGTTCCAGACTGCAGCGCCTTTAACCGCACGGCCACTTCGGCCGGCCCAGGTAGAACATGGTGAAAATAGAGAAGATCCAACGAAGGGCGGCGCGTTTCGTCACGGGATCGGTTAGCTGGCGAGAGAGCGTTAGGAGATGCTAACAAACTCCACTGGTAGACGTTACAAGAAAGACGTGCATCACGGAGGGATTTACTGCTGAAATTTCGGGACAGCACTTTTCTGGAGGACTCAGACAACATAGTACTTCCCCCCCTCCCATACATCTCTCGTATTGACACCACGAGGATAAAATTCGAGAAATTAGGGCCAGCACAGATGCTTACCGACATTCATTCTTCGCACGCACTATTCATGAGTGGAACAGGATTGGATGGATCAGATAGTGGTACCGAAAGTACCATCCGCCACACACCATTAGGTGGCTTGCGTAGTATGATGTAGATGAACACAAGCGGCACAATGAGGTCCAGCAGCCCACAAAATCAGCAATTGCTGAATATTGCCCTGAAACCAAACACAAAATTCTGCGAAACATCACTCACTATTGGGACTGTGTATAGAAGGGGCTCTCTAAATCTGGCCACATGAGACTCTCGTCAGCGAGGACAATGGATTTCAGCTCGGTCAAACGTGGTTTCCGGCACTGAAAATCCTACGAATGCAGCGGAAACGGAGCACAGAGCACGGCGGAGGCGGGGCGCACGCTGAGGACCGCCAGCCGGACGCCGAGCGCCAGCTACCCCCACAGTGGAGGGGCAGACGACCGCGCCCACAGGTCCAGCAGGAGCACCCTGAGGGTGGTGGCACGTTACGCCGCCGCAAATTCGTTGTACAACGATCGGCCAGTTCGGCTGCATGCCTGAGAGACTTTCAAGCAATATTTTTCTTAATAAATTGGCGTTTGTCACTTACACTTACACAGTAATTTGTCCTGTTACTTGTTGACAGTCTCTCGTATGTACGCTGATCATAAATAAGGTACTGAACTTACCACTCTCCATGTCGATTTGTAAGAGGCACTCACCTAAAAAAAAAAAGAAAGAAAGAATTAATCTAAAATGTGTCTCAACAAGCAAAGAGCAAAACTAGAATACCAGTCACATGAAACATTAAGACATATTGAAAAAAAATTCCAGGTGTGGCCTTCTAATTCAGTTTCTGGCCTTTCACGGAAAATACTCCCTGAAAGTGATCTATCCGCTTTTTAAATTCCACAGACATGCTATAGAAATGCCTTTGGCGGACTAGCATCTTATGGGAACCGTTCTGAGCGTAGTGTGTCAGTCGCAGCCTAAAGCGACGTATACAGAACAAATCTTTTGCTCTACTCCGGTGTGTGCACTTTATGAAACTCTCTTACATCACCTTCATCTTCCGTGGTGTAAACAAGGGACGTGAGTTAGCTTTGTATTTAACGCACTGTGAGTCCAACAACAGGTGAATACGATTTACAGGCAGCAGACGGAAGATAAGATACTGGCGGGACGGGTCGGAAGTCATAGCTCAGAAACTCAGTCGGTACAGCATTTGCCTACGAAAGACAAAGGTCCCGAGTTCGAGTTTTGGTCCAGCATACAGTTTTAATCCACTGCGAAGTTTCAGGATAGATGTTGCACAACCAAAACTCAAAAAAGTCACTTGACGAAAATTCTCGAACAAAAAGGAATCATAAGGAGAAATCTTTTGATTGGTGTCACATTATTTTTAATACAAGCTCGATTTGTGTCCTTTCTTTCGCCGTAGAATCGAAAGATTAACATTATTCAGATACAGCGATAAAAATAAATAAAAACATATTGCGATCAAGACTTTTACGAGAATCACAGAAGAACAAAAAACGGTTCCACATTTCTACGGAGGATATTTTATGTTATTTCATTTATGAAGAGTTGGCCTGTGGCAACCAGGTGCTGCGTTCCGTTACCATAGTCCGCTCTGTTCACCTAGGCGTATATCTCGAAAAACTTTGGAAAACCGGCTACGCCAACGTAAGCACCATCTAAATGCTCGTGATGTCTGGGCCGTGCAATAGACGGAGCTGCTGGCTTTTTAACAGATGGGCATCGTGCAAACAAGCTCGAAAAAGACAAACGACAGAGCTGCCTTTTGAAATCGCTGCAATAGCCCAACGGAGACGAATGCTCAGATGGTTGCTAAGAAAAAGGACACGGCCGATTTCCTTCATCAACCTTTGCCAACTCAGGCTTCTGTCCGCGTCTGATGACATCATCGTCGACAGTATGAGGAGCGACAATCATTAGACGTGTTGCCTTGTGTTGTGTCTAGACAAGACAGCCTAGACACAATGAGAGGAAGCCGAAAGGCACGCACTTAAACTCACGCAGGCTGGCGTGAGGTCTGAAACAGGATACGTAATGAATGCTATAAAGAAAAGTACGTAGCTTCTGGAATACTTAACTTTAATCCACATTTGTAGAACATCGCTCGTGATGATACATTAATAGAATCTCAATATCAATTGAATACGGCGCCTTGCTAGGTCGTAGCTATGCTAACTATCGTCTCGGCAAATGAGAGCGTATTTGTCAGTGAACCATTGCTATGAACGTCGGCTGTACAACTGGGGCGAGTGCTAGTACGTCTCTCTAGACCTGCCGTGTGGTGGCGCTCGGTCTGCGATCACTGACAGTGGCGACACGCGGGTCCGACGTATACTAATGGACCGCGGCCGATTTAAAGGCTACCACCTAGCAAGTGTGGTGTCTGGCGGTGACACCACACCTTGAGCGTCATAAGGCTTAAAATTTCTCATACCACAGCGGCAGCGCCAGTATTATGTACTTCAACTGTCCCACATACAAGGGAAGTACAGCAGGTGAAAGGCTAAATCGAAGATAAGTTATTTTAAAACGAGCAGATGTGTCATTCACACCTCAAGGAGGTTTGCCTATAAAACTCTGCGACTGTGCTGTGATGTAACTGCCGATACGGGATTGTAATTGAATATCACGACTCGCGGCTAGTCAACTACCCGGTGACGGGTGTATTTTTTCGTACTCGGATCGATTTAATGCCAGAAGATGTTTCATTCCTCAACGTATTCTGTACATTTTACTTTTATTTTCTCGTAATTTCCGTCCTTATAAGACTAGTTTGTATTAATACTTGATCGTAAATGAAGGGCTTATTTCAATAGTGGCACAAGTCCATTTTTGTTCATTCTGAGATACAGAGTCCTAAAGTTAAAAGAGCGCTGAAAAATCTGCAGTTCAGATACCAGAAATATTCAAGTATATATATATATTTTTCAGCGCTCTATTAACTTTATGACTCTGTATCTCAGAATGAACAAAAATGGACTTGTACCACTATTGAAATAGGCCCTTCAAATAAAACTTATCCATGTAGTTTCTGAATAAACGTTTACGGACAACAAAATCCATATACAGGATGGTCCATTGATCGTGACCGGGCCAAATATCTCACGAAATAAGCGTCAAACGAAAAAACTACAAAGCACGAAACTTGTCTAGCTTGAAGGGGGAAACCAGATGGCGCTATGGTTGCACCGCTAGATGGCGCTGCCATAGGTCAAACGGATATCAACTGCGTTTTTTAAAATAGGAACCCCCATTTTTTAATACATATTCGTGTAGTACGTAAAGAAATATGAATGTTTTAGTTGGACACTTTTTTCACTTTTTGATAGATGGCGCTGTAATAGTCACAAACGTATAAGTTCGTGGTATCATGTAACATTTCGCCAGTGCGGACGGTATTTGCTTTGTTACACATTACCTATGTTAAAATGCACCGTTTACCAATTGCGGGAAAGGTCGATATCGTGTTGATGTATGGAATTGTGATCAAAATGCCCAACGGGCGTGTGCTATGTATGCTGCTCGGTGTCCTGGACGACATTATCAAAGTGTCCGGACCGTTCGCCGGATAGTTACGTTATTTAAGGGAACAGGAACTGTTCAGCCACAGGTGAAACGTCAACCATGACCTGCAACAAATGATGATGCCCAAGTAGATGTTTTAGCTGCTGTCGCGGCTAATCCGCACATCAGTAGCAGACAAACTGCGCTAGAATAGGAAATCTGAAAAACGTCGGTGCTGAGAATGCTACATCAACATCGAGTGCACCCGTACCATATTTCCATGCACCAGGAATTGCATGGCGACGACTTTGAACGTCGTGTACAGTTCTGACACTGCGCACAAGAAAAATTACAGGACGATGATAATTTTTTGAACGCGTTCTATTTAGCGACGAAGCGTCATTCACCAACAGCGGTAACGTAAACCGGCATAATATGCGCTATTGGGCAACCTAAAATCCACGCTGGCCGCGACAAGTGGAACATCAGCGACCTTGGTGGGTTAATGTATGGTGCGGCATTGTGGGAGGAAGGATAATTGGCCCTCATTTTATCGATGGCAATCGATGTACTTACAACATGATGGATGTCCGGCGAATAGCTCGCTTGCGGTTGAAGCGGTATTGAATAGCATATTTCATGACAGGTGGACTGGTCGTCGAAGCACCATACCGTGGCCCGCACGTTCATCGGATCTGACGTCCCCGGATTTTTTTCTGTGAGGAAAGTTGAAGGATATTTGCTGCCGCGATCCACTGACAACGCCTGACAACATGCGTCAGCTCATTGTCAATGCATGTGCGAACATTACGGAAGGCAAACTACTCGCTATTGAGAGGAATGTCGTTACACGTATTGCGAAATGCACTGAGACTAACTGACATCATTTTGAGCATTTATTGCATTAATGTGGTATTTACAAGGAAATCATGCTGTTACAGTATGCGTTCTCAGAAATAATAAGTTCACAAAGGTACATGTATCACATTGGAACAACCGAAATAAACTGAAACATTCATATTTCCTTATGTAATACACGAATATGTAACAAAAAATGGGGGTTCCTATTTAAAAAAACGCAGTTGATATCCGTTTTATTTATGGCAGCGCCATCTAGCGGGCCAACTATAGCGCCATCTGGTTTCCCCCTTCAAGCTAGACGAGTTTCGTTCTTTGTAGTTTTTTCGTTTGACGCTTATTTCGTGAGATATTTGGCCCGGTCACTATCAATGGACCACCCTGTATGAAAGAAAATATGGAGAAATATATGTAATGACTTAGAATCACTGAGAAAATGTTAGTAATAATTCTGTAATATATCACTATTAATTATTCGATATTTAGAAACAGTTCCATTTTCGAACGTTATGACTGAAATTAGGCCAGGTGCAAACACTACGAAAGAGTGGAATACTTTGTAAATTAGCAGCTTCATTTCTACTTTCTGCTTTCGTTTCATTAAAACTTTTATGAAAAACGCGGGCAACTGTGGCTTGAGTATCAGGAGGAGCAATCTGTTGGTGGCTCACTGGTTCTGTCGCTTGAGATTAAAATTTGTGACAACAGTCAGCGTTTTGGCAAGGCGTTGGAGTAAAAGCTTCAAGTAATGGGAAACAGAACCGTTTTTTATTTGCTTCTCTAGTCTACCAGGGTCAGAATTCATCGTCTTCCTCAGCTAAGTTAACTACTCTGTATTTCTTTTGGCTTTATAAAGTGCCACTTTGCAGATAATTTTGAAACACTGCATTAGCAGTTGCAAATTTAAAGCTAAAAAGTACTCGAGCTTGCAAGTTGTTCGTTGGCGAAATGTGTTTAGGGCATGTTATATTATACAATCGATGTGTGAACGTTGACATATCCAAAGGGTACAGAACATCGTCGTGAAAAAGAGTATCAGATTCACAAGAGCCTTAAATGAGGTATTATTTGGCAAAATGATAAACTTTTCCCTCAGATTGTATGTTAATACAATCGCTACTCAAAGAGTCTTATTTCTGAAATTAGAAGTTCTAATTTCTTGCCTTTATTATCAGCGCCCCCCCCCCCCCCCCATGGACCATGTACCTTGCCGTTGGTGGGGAGGCTTGCGTGCCTCAGCGATACAGATGGCCGTACCGTAGGTGCAACCACAACGGAAGGGTATCTGTTGAGAGGCCAGACAAACATGTGGTTCCTGAAGAGGGGCAGCAGCCTTTTCAGTAGTTGCAAGGGCAACAGTCTGGATGATTGACTGATCTGGCCTTGTAACAATAACCAAAACGGCCTTGCTGTGCTGGTACTGCGAACGGCTGAAAGCAAGGGGAAACTACAGCCGTAATTTTTCCCGAGGGCACGCAGCTTTACTGTATGATTAAATGATCATGGCGTCCTCTTGAGTAAAATATTCCGGAGGTAAAATAGTCCCTCATTCGGATCTCCGGGCGGGGACTACTAAAGAGGACCTCGTTATCAGGAGAAAGAAAACTGGCGTTCTACGGATCGGAGCGTGGAATGTCAGATCCCTTAATCGGACAGGTAGGCTACAAAATTTAAAAAGGGAAATTGATAGGTTAAAGTTAGATATAGTGGGAATTAGTGAAGTTCGGTGGCAGGAGGAACAAGACTTTTCGTCAGGTGAATACAGGGTTATAAATACAAAATCAAATAGGGGTAATGCAGGAGTAGGTTTAATAATGAATAAAAAATAGGAGTGCGGGTAAGCTACTACAAACAGCATAGTGAACGCATTATTGTGGCCAAGATAAACACAAGTCCACGCCTACTACAGTAGTACAAGTTTATATGCCAACTAGCTCTGCAGATGATGAAGAAATTGATAAAATGTATGATGAGGTAAAAGAAATTATTCAGGTAGTGAAGGGAGACGAAAATTTAATAGTCATGGGTGACTGAAATTCGTCAGTAGGAAAAGGGAGGGAAGAAAATGTAGTAGGTGAGTATGGATTGGGGCTAAGAAATGAAAGAGGAAGCCGTCTGGTAGAATTTTGCACAGAGCATAACTTAATCATAGCTAACACCTGGTTCAGGAATCATAAATGAAGATTGTATACATGGAAGAATCCTGGAGATACTAAAAGGTATCAGATAGATTATATAATGGTAAGACAGAGATGTAGGAACCTGGTTTTAAATTGTAAGATATTTCCAGGGGCAGATGTGGACTCTGACCACAATCTATTGGTTATGAACAATTGATTAAAACTGAAGAAACTACAAAAAGGTGCTAATTTAAGGAGATGGGACCTGGATAAACTGACTAAACCAGATGTTGTAGAGAGTTTCAGGGAGAACATAAAGGAACAATTGACAGGAATGGGGGAAAGAAATACAGTAGAAGAAGAATGGGTAGCTCTGAGGGATGAAGTAGTGAAGGCAGCAGACGATGAAGTAGGTAAAAAGACGAGGGCTAATAGAAATCCTTGGGTAACGGAAGAAATATTGAATTTTTATTGATGAAAGGAGAAAATATAAAAATGCAGTAAATGTATCAGGCAAAAAGGAATACAAACGTCTCAAAAATGAGATCGACAAGAAGTGCAAAATGGCTAAGCAGGGATGGCTAGAGGACAAATGTAAGTATGTAGAGGCTTATCTCACTAGGGTTAAGATAGATACTGCCTACAGGAAAATTAAGGAGACCTTTGGAGAGAAGAGAACCACTTGTATGAATATCAAGAGCTCAGATGGAAACCGAGTTCTAAGCAAAGAACGGAAGGCGGAAAGGTGGAAGGAGAATATAGAGGGTTTATACAAGAGCGATGTACTTGAGGACAATATTATGGAAATGTAAGAGGATGTAGATGAAGACGAAATGGGAGATAAGATACTGCGTGAAGAGTTTGACAGAGCACTGAAAGACCTAAGCCGAAACAAGGCCCCGGGAGTAGACAACATTCCATTAGAACTACTGACAGCCTTGGGAGAGCCAGTCCTGACAAAACTCTTCCATCTGATGAGCAAGATGTATGAGACAGGCGAAATACCTTCAGGCTTCAAGAAGAATGTAGTAATTCCAATCCCAAAGAAAGCAGGTGTTGACAGATGTAAAAATTACCGAACTATCAGTATAATAAGTCACAGCTGCAAAATCCTAACGCGTATTCTTTACAGAAGAGTGGAGAAACTAGTAGAAGCCTACCTCAGGGAATATCAGTTTGGATTCCGTAGAAATATTGGAACACGTGAGGCAATACTGACCCTACGACTCATCTTAGAAGCTAGATTAAGGAAGGGCAAACCTACGTTTTTAGCATTTGTAGACTTAGAGAAAGCTTTTGACAATGTTGACTGGAATACTCTCTTTCTAATTCTGAAGGTGGCAGGGGTAAAATATAGGGAGCGAAAGGCTATTTACAATTTGTACAGAAACCAGATGGCAGTTATTGGAGTCGAGGGGCATGAAAGGGAAGCAGTGGTTGGGAAGGGAGTGAGACAGGGTTGTAGCCTATTTCCGATGTTATTCAATCTGTATATTGAGCAAGCAGTGAAGGAAATAGAAGAAAAATTCGGAGTAGGTATTAAAATCCATGGAGAAGAAGTAAAAACTTTGAGGTTCGCCGATGACATTGTAATTCTGTCAGAGACAGCAAAGGACTTGGAAGAGCAGTTGAACGGAATGGACAGTGTCTTGAAAGGAGGATATAAGATGAACATCAACAAAAGCAAAACGAGGATAATGGAATGTAGTCAAAGTAAATCGGGTGATGCTGGGGGAATTAGGTTAGGAAATGAGACACTTAAAAGGCATCAAGGGATCACAAATTTAGCATTGGAGGGCAGCGTGGAGGGTAAAAATCGTAGAGGGAGACCAAGAGATGAATACAGTGAGCAGATTCATAAGGATGTAGGCTGCAGTAGGTACTGGGAGATGAAGAAGCTTGCACAGGATAGAGCAGCATGGAGAGCTGCATCAAACCAGTCTCAGGACTGAAGACGACAACAACAACATATTATCAGCGAAGCAAAGTGAATAAAACACAGCAGAATTCAATATTATGTACGCTTGGCAAGGACATCATGTGCACAAGCTACATCGTTTTATTTTGTAAACCCTCTGTAGTGGTTCAACAGCAAAAGCCGAAGTAATAACTTAATCAAGCTATGCACCGACAGTGTCAGCTTCTGTTGCGTATCTTTGCTACGTATCTGTATCTAGGTAAAGGGAATTGGTTACTAAGAGTGGTAGTAGTATAACTAGTAAATCATACCCGTTATGCACCGTCGATTCTCCGGAACTATCGGGCGTGAGCGTGCCTTTTTCCAGGAAGGGGTGTTTTTACGCTCAACAACGCCCAAGCCTTACCGGTCACGCCAGTGTGTGGATAGGGAGTCTTTGTTCGGGTTTCGCACGGAGCAGCTTTGTAGCCGTGATTTTGTCAGAGAACGCACGTGTCACATATTTTTCACATTTATTTAACATATTTCGCACATATTTGTACACGTATTTCACCCATATCTGTATTGAATTTCGCCCTGCGTTTTCGTTTTCACGCGGATCATTGTTTCTTGCGTCATATCCCCGAATAATGTGTCATACACTCCTGGAAATGGAAAAAAGAACACATTGACACCGGTGTGTCAGACCCACCATACTTGCCCCGGACACTGCGAGAGGGCTGTACAAGCAATGATCACACGCACGGCACAGCGGACACACCAGGAACCGCGGTGTTGGCCGTCGAATGGCGCTAGCTCCGCAGCATTTGTGCACCGCCGCCGTCAGTGTCAGCCAGTTTGCCGTGGCATACGGAGCTCCATCGCAGTCTTTAACACTGGCAGCATGCCGCGACAGCGTGGACGTGAACCGTATGTGCAGTTGACGGACTTTGAGCGAGGGCGTATAGTGGGCATGCGGGAGGCCGGGTGGACGTACCGCCGAATTGCTCAACACGTGGGGCGTGAGGTCTCCACAGTACATCGATGTTGTCGCCAGTGGTCGGCGGAAGGTGCACGTGCCCGTCGACCTGGGACCGGACCGCAGCGACGCACGGATGCACGCCAAGACCGTAGGATCCTACGCAGTGCCGTAGGGGACCGCACCGCCACTTCCCAGCAAATTAGGGACACTGTTGCTCCTGGGGTATCGGCGAGGACCATTCGCAACCGTCTCCATGAAGCTGGGCTACGTTCCCGCACACCGTTAGGCCGTCTTCCGCTCACGCCCCAACATCGTGCAGCCCGCCTCCAGTGGTGTCGCGACAGGCGTGAATGGAGGGACGAATGGAGACGTGTCGTCTTCAGCGATGAGAGTCGCTTCTGCCTTGGTGCCAATGATGGTCGTATGCGTGTTTGGCGCCGTGCAGGTGAACGCCACAATCAGGACTGCTTACGACCGAGGCACACAGGGCCAACACCCGGCATCATGGTGTGGGGAGCGATCTCCTACACTGGCCGTACACCACTGGTGATCGTCGAGGGGACACTGAATAGTGCACGGTACATCCAAACCGTCATCGAACCCATCGTTCTACCATTCCTAGACCGGCAAGGGAACTTGCTGTTCCAACAGGACAATGCACGTCCGCATGTATCCCGTGCCACCCAACGTGCTCTAGAAGGTGTAAGTCAACTACCCTGGCCAGCAAGATCTCCGGATCTGTCCCCCATTGAGCATGTTTGGGACTGGATGAAGTGTCGTCTCACGCGGTCTGCACGTCCAGCACGAACGCTGGTCCAACTGAGGCGCCAGGTGGAAATGGCATGGCAAGCCGTTCCACAGGACTACATCCAGCATCTCTACGATCGTCTCCATGGGAGAATAGCAGCCTGCATTGCTGCGAAAGGTGGATATACACTGTACTAGTGCCGACATTGTGCATGCTCTGTTGCCTGTGTCTATGTGCCTGTGGTTCTGTCAGTGTGATCATGTGATGTATCTGACCCCAGGAATGTGTCAATAAAGTTTCCCCTTCCTGGGACAATGAATTCACGGTGTTCTTATTTCAATTTCCAGGAGTGTATAATGACATAATATTGTAGGATCATTCAGTTGCGTATGTAGAAACTATCTGCGACATTTTCTGCGAATTGAGTCAGTAGCAAAGAAGTAATGAATTTAAACGTCACGCATGACTCGGCAGTCTTTCAGGCATCTCAGTGTTCGTGAGCGATGTGCCACACATTGGTACGATTTTGCAGGCACAATCGGTGGTGTGTGTGTAAACTGTCTGCATAACGTGTCGCGAATGGAGTTTACAGTAAAAAAAGATGATGAATTAAAATGTGGCGGCTGTTGCGGCAGTTTTAGTGGGTAAACAGTGAAAATACAGTAAGCGATGTACTTTTTTTTGGTTTTCATCAGTTTGTAGGGGGTTGTCAGAGAGGAAAGGTTTCACAAAGGTTTAAAATTATGTGCAAAACCTGTTACTAATCACTATCTCATTCTTAATCACTGGACGAATAAACTGTGGGTCCTGGCCCGTCGTGGGCTACATTTCTTTTTCAGGCCCACTCTCAAATCCTCGGACAGGTAGGTGGTTCTTATCCCACAGCGATTCTTTACAGGCAGTAAGTGACGTGTACCGTTACTGGTTGAAATCGATGCAGCCATTTAGGAGGGCATGTGGAACATACGTGCACACGTCCGGTTTCATAACATGTACGAACAGCAGCGCCGTTCCTCGCCTGCAGAGCCTCCGCTCCGGCACCGACAGTGGGCGCGCCGGCCCCAACGAGAGCCGAGGGCGGCGTCGCGACAAAACACCGCCGGCCGAGATTTCCCTGGGGTGGGGGAGGAGGAGGGGGAGGGTCGTCCACCGCGCGGACTGCAGCGACGAGGGCGGGCGGCGCACGGCTGTAAAAGGCAGGCCGTCTCTCTTTAAACAGCGGACTGCTGACCCATACATAATACCTAAACACTGCTCTATACTACTTGGACGTATTCTTGGAACGAAAATTAAGCGGTGTGCATATTGTTCTTCATCTTCTATTCTGACGTTCGCCTACAAAATTATCCTTGATCTCTGCTGTTTGCAACTATATAGGTGGAATGGAGAAGACGGTTGTGTTGCATTCCCACTAGGGCAGCTACCTGCCTCCCGCTCTCTCGATATTTTCGAAACCACACAGAGAGTCTCATTAACGAATCGCGTTGTAATATACTTCTTTATCACTGAGACAAAGATGCCAATCCCCTGCCAATTCCTCATGGACCATTTTCGGGACTGTGTAGATAACGATCTTCCGAGAAACTTCCTAGCAGATTAAAACTGTGTGCCGGACCGAGACTCGAACTCGGGACCTTTGCCTTTGCGGGCAAGTGCTCTACCCATCTGAGCTACCCAAGCACGACTCACGCCCCGTCCTCACACCTTTACTTCTGCCAGTACCTCGTCTCCTACCTTCCAAACTTTACAGAAGCTCTCCTGCGCACCAGGAGTCCGATGGTACGCCTGCAGTGTCATAGATTACACACTAACTTGCTCCAGCTCGTGTGCAAAATGTATGGGACGCACGAAGTACTCTCAGACTTCAAGTAGAATATAGTAATTCAGAATACAAAGAAAGCAGGTGCTGATAGGTGTGAAAATTACCGAACTGTCAGTGTAAAAATTCACGGTTGCAAAACACTAAAACGAATTCTTTACAGAAAAATGGAAACACTAGTACAGGCCGACTTCGGTGAAGAATTGTTTGGATTCCGGAGAAATGTAGCAACACGCGAGGAGATACTGACCCTACGAAATCTCATATAAGGTAGTTTACGGAAACCCAAACCTACGTTTAGCATTTGTTGACATGTACGTATGTATCCGGACCCCGCTGCAGCTACTGCCGGTTCTGGGTGCTGACGAGTCCTCTCCATTTGGCTCGGTCCTCGCACCACTTTTCTTCCTCCACTTGCTGCCAGGTCACACCTCTCCTTTCCACAGATATTCTCACTGCCGTTTTTCGCCGTGTTCTTGGGCGCTCTAGGTCCTTTTCCATCCATCTTCAGTTCTTCCATAATTTTGTGAAGTCTCCGCCCACGCATCTTCTTAACATGTTCATTCTTGCTGCTCTATTAACTGCTCTGAGAAATTTCATTTCCCTTTATTGTAGTCTACTCCAGTCCCTTTCTGCCAATGTCCACGTTCGTCCTCCATAGCTGACAATAGGGCAGTACTCTTTTTCTTTTACTACGTCTTTCAGTGCCCTATCCATTCCGTCCATCACAACATTAAAAAGTGCAGGAGATGGAATACCTGCTTGTTTAGGTCCTTGTCTTATTTCGAAGTATTCAGAATTCCCCAATGATGTTCTAATTCTACAATTGTGTCCTCAGTACACTGTCTTTATTACATTAATGTATTCATCTTCTACACCTATTTTCTTCATTTCCTCCCAGAGTCTTTCCCTGTTAACTGAGTCATATGCCTTTTGTATGTCTACAAAAACCATTGTCATCCTTTTGTTATACTCTCAACTTTTTTCCATCAGTTGACGGATAGAAAATATGAGGTCGATCGCGCTTCTTCCTTTCCTAAACCCAAGTTGTTCTTCAATCAGCTCTTGTTCTATCTTTTTCACTTATTCGATTTAGTAAAATTCTTTCAAAAATCTTGGGTGTATGACTCATAAGGGTTATTAATCTGTAGTTTTTACAAAGTCTTTTATTGCCTTTTTTGAAGATGGGGACAATGTCTCCTCTTCTCCAATCGTCAGGTATTGTACTATTTCTCCGCACACTTGACAGCCACTGCATTCCCACTGGACCTGCTGCTCTTATCACGTCCACTGATACTTCATCAGGTCCTGGGGCTTTTCCCCCAATCATCTTCTTCACAGCTATTTCCATTTCTTCCCGTGTAATTTGTCCCAATTCTGCTTCCAAATTCTCTCAATTTCTCCACTATTTGTCGTTTCCTCGTGTACCTGCTCCTCAGAGTTTGACAGTTTCTTAAAATGTTCTCTCCAGAGATCTTTTATATTCCCTGGATCTACAATCGCAGCGCCATCCTTTGTTTCCATCTCTGCTGAGACTTCCTTTTATTATTCATCATTTTATAGAACATTTCCTTATTGCTCTTCACATCTTCTTCAAGTTTTCTTGTGAACTCTTCCCATACCATTTTATTTGCTGTTTCCACTATTTCTTTCCACTTCTTCTTTTCCTCTATATGTCTTCTATGGTCCTCGTCATTTTTAGTTTTCCACCATGTTCTCCATGCTCCATTTTTTCCTCTAACTGCTTGGATTAAGGTATGATCCCACCAACTTACCTGTCCTACTTTTTCCTTTCCAC
Organism: Schistocerca americana; assembly: GCF_021461395.2. Classification (NCBI taxonomy): domain Eukaryota; kingdom Metazoa; phylum Arthropoda; class Insecta; order Orthoptera; family Acrididae; genus Schistocerca; species Schistocerca americana. Next base: position 24,708,363 of record NC_060122.1, on the reverse strand, counting down.
TCTTTCAAATTCTAAACGTTGCAAGGGTAAAATTCAGGGACCGAAAGGCTGTTTTTGCACAAACCTGATGGAAGTCATAAAAGTTGAGGGATACGAAAGAAAAGCAATGGTTGAGAAGAGAGTAAGACAGGGTTGTAGCCTATTGCCGACATTATTCGACCTGTATAATGAGCAAGCAGTAAAGGAGTCAAAAGAAAGGAATTAAAGTCTAGGAAGAAAAAAATAGAAACTTTGTGGTTTGCCGATGACATTGTAATTCTGTCAGAGACATCAAAGGACATGGAAGGGCAGTTGATAGGAATGGACGGTGTCTTGAAAGAGGATATAAGATGAAAGCAAAGAGATGACGATGGAATGTTGTCGAATTAAATCAAGTGATCATGAAGGAATTACATCATGAAATGAGACACTTAAAGTAGTGGATGAGTTTTGCTATTTGGGCAGAAAAGTAACTGATGATGTTCGCAGTAGACACGACATAAAAAAAAGACTGGGTATGGTAAGGAATGCGTTTCGGAAGAACAGAAATTTGCTAACATTGAGTACAGATTTAAGTACCAGGAAGTCTTCTCTGAAACTATTTGTATCGATTGTACCCATGTATGGAAGTGAAACATGGACATAAACATTTTAGATAAGAAGTTTTTGAAACGTAGTGCTACAGAACAATGTTGAAGGTTAAATGGGTGGATCTTGTAACTAACGAGGAGGTACTGAATATAACTGGGGAGTAGAAAAATTTATGGCACAATTCGAGTAGGAGGAGGGATCGGATGGTGGGACATATTCTGAAGCAGCAAGAGATTACGAAATTAGTATTGAAGGGAAGTGGGGGATGGGGAGGGGGTAAAAGTGGTAGAGGGAGACCAAGAGATAAATAGAGTAAGCACATTCGGAAGGATGTAGGTTGTACTCAGAGATGAAGTGGCTTGCACAGGATGGAGTAGCATGGAGAGCTGGATCAGACCAGTCACTGGACTGAAGACCACAACAACAACAGTAACAACAACAACAACTGGAATGATCTTTTCCGAATTTTGGAAGGTCTGTCTCATATCGCTTTACCTTTGTTTGACCGCAAGTGTTCCAAAGCTCTGCAATAGTCTAACTTTTTTTGAGTTTGGAAGTAACCTGCACACCGTTCGACAGCTAGTGTCGCAGACTTGAGCAGAAACGTTTGATACACAATTCAACATTTGTGCTCTGTAAATACTGTTATCTATTTCTCAAAGAGTTACCTGCTACCAGTAACAATTACAAAAAAGAAAAGTCATTTGGCATTAAGAGAGACGGAGAGATAACTAACATTTTAGCTATGTGGTAGAAAGAAACTTTGTTTACTGTACTCGGACACATCGTGAGCAGCGCGGAGTGGCCGCGCACTTACGGGCGTCATGTAACAGATTGACCGGGCTCTCCCACCTCGGGCATGGGTGTTTGTACTGTTCTTAGCATCAGTTAGTTTAAGTTAGTTTAATGTGTAACTCTAGGGACCGATGACCTCAGCAGTTTGCTCCCTAAAGAATTTACACACATTTGAATATTTGAACAGATCCTCATATGCATGTAGGCGCATACGCCACAAGCCACTGTACTAGCCCTGATTTCTCTTATTTTATCGTGATGATCATTTCTCCCTATGTAGGTGGGTGCCAACAGAATGTTTACGCAATCGGAGGGGAAAATTGGTGATTCAAGTTTCATGAGAAGATCCCGTCACAACGAAAAACGGCTTTCTTTTAATGATTGCCACTCCAATTCACGTCTGTGGCACTATATCCCCTATTTCGCGATAATATAAAACGAGCTGCCCTTCTTTGAACTTTTTCGATGTAATCCGTCAGTCCGACCTGATGCGCATCCCACGCCGCACAGCAATACTCCAGAATAGGATGGACAAGTGTGGTGTAAGCAGTCTCTTTAGTAGATCTGTTGCACCTTCTCATTGTTCTGCCAATGAATCGCAATCTTTGATTTGCTCTACCCCCAACATTATCTATGTGATCGATCCAATTTAGGTTATTTGTAATTGTAATCCCTAAGCATTTAGTTGAATTTACAGCTGAGCCGTGGTAAAAATTGCTGTTTTGAAGACCGCGCCGCAGCACGTAGTGTGAAGCAGTTGCCTCTGGTAGTGGCGCTGCTGTGGCAATCGCAGCTTTGGTGTCTCCATCTGGTGGGAAAGGGGAAAGGTTGCCTGTTCACGTGCATGTAAGGGGCGCTATGGGCTCGCCGGGGGGAGGTCAGTCGGTCAGCCGGGTCAGTGTGGGGCAGTCAGTGTTTGTCTGTCGTCCGGAGTGCTAGTATGTGTTCGGCCGCCAGTCTGCTCGAGTTTGTTCAGGCAATGGTCATTGGCGGTTGTATCGATCGGTTGGTCGGTCGCGCACTGAGACACAAGATGACTTGTCCGTCTTGAGCGTCGGCGCATGTGAGGTCGACACGTCAGTCCAATGAGCCGCGCCGTATAGCGAGGGGTAGTGGCTTCGCGGGCGACACGAGAGCAACAGGAGCCAACCCACGACATCGGTCTGGCCGGTGCGAGCTGCGACGCCGTGAGACGGGAGATCGGCGTGCCTTCCTGCGTCCGTTGAAGCGGCTGGCAGCGGACGGTTCGGAGAGAGATTTGGGGGTGCTGCGCCAGGTCTTCGCCAGACATTGCAGTTTATTAGAAGTTAAGTGATTCATGATATGTTGTTTCATCTACTGGCTTTTTATTTAAATGGTTATTTTAGTATATAAAGTTGCCATCCTTCCACCGTAAGAGTTTTTTTAAAAATCAAGTTGCATCTTCGGTGGCAAGTTAATCTTCTAATGTTAGTGTTTTGTACCATTTCCATCTCTCCTATGGGGTGCACAGTTTATGCGCTTGTGTGAGTTATTAAAATTTTTAGTTTAAAGTAATCTGGTGTGTGCAGATTTGCACCCGTGTAGTCTTTCAGCGGTTGTTATGAGCGGTTGTGACTACGGCCGTGTGAAAAGGGAGCGTCAATGTTCTCAGCCCGAAAGCTCATACTGTCAAAACATTGTTCTGCCTCTGAATAAATTGTAACTTCATATTTAGAGGGTGCTTTCTGACTATAATTTTACGAAAAAAAGGCTTTTAGGAATAAAATTTCCATTTGTTGAAAGAAATTTGATTTGTTTTCATCGGTTACCAACTGGCAACTACTTCCACTTTCACATAGTCTGATTAAATGTGTTAATGTTCTTGATGAATCGCTAGTAAATAAAGTAAATTCTTAAGAAAAGGTTCAACAGCCTTCAGATTTGTGTGACTTATCGTATAATCGAAATTTAATGGATTTGTTTTAGTACTAATGTGAATAACTTCACACTTTTCTTTATTGCCGGCCGCTGTGACCGAGCGGTTATAGGCGCTTTAGTCTGGAACCGTGCGACCGCTACGGTCGCTGGCTCGAATCCTGCCTCGGGCATGGATGTGTGTGATGTCCTTAGGTTAGTTAGGTTCAAGTAGCTCTAAGTTCTAGGGGACTGATGGCTTCAGATGTTAAGTCCCATAGTACTCAGAGCCATTTGAACCACTTTTTCTTTATTCAGGATGAATTACCACTTTTCGCACCACACAGATATGTTATCTAAATCGTTTTCCCATTCGTTTTAGTCATATGATGACTTTATAAGACGGTAAATGACAGCATCATCTGCCAACGATAAAAGAGAGCTACTTAGATTGTCTCCTACGTCGTTAATATAGATCAGGAACAACAGAGGGCCTATAACACTTCCTTGGGGAACGGCGGATATTATTTGTGTTTTACTCGATGATTTCCCGTCTATTACTACAAACTGTGACGAAATCACTTCTTGGAATCAATTTGACATCCCCTGTCCATAGCACTCATTACTTCATGAGTATAAAGAGCTAGTAGTGTTCTGCAAGAACGATGTTTTCTGGATCCGTGCTGACTATGTATCAATAAGTCGTTTTCTTCGAGGTAATTCATAATGTTCGAACACAGTAGATGTTCCAAAACCCAGCTGTAAATCGACGTTAGTCATATGTGCCTGTAATTCAGCGGATTAGTCCTATTTCACTTTTTGGATATTGGTGTGACTTGAGCAATTTTCCAGTCTTTAGGTATGGAACTTTCTGTGAGCGAGCGGTTGTATATAACTGCTAAATATGGAGCTATTGCATCTGAATACTCTGAAAGGAACCTTACTAATATACCATCTGAACTGGAGGCCTTGCCTTTATTAAGTGATTTAAGCCGCTTTGCTACACCGAGGATATCTACTTCTATGTTTTCCATCTTGGCAGTTGTTCTTGATCGGAATTCAAGAATTTTTACTTCGTCTTTTTGGTCAAGGAGTTTCGGAAAACCAAGTTTAATAACTCTGCTTTAGTGGCATTGTCATCAGTGACTTCACCGTTGTTATCGTGCAGTGAAGGTATTGACTGCGTCGTGCCACTGGTGTGCTTTATGTATGACCAGAATCTCTTTGGGTTTATTGCCAGGTTCCGAGACAGAGTTTCGTTGTGGAAATTATTAAAAGCATCTCGCATTGAAGCAGGCGTTATATTTCGAACTTCCGCAAAACTTTGCCAGTCTTGGGGTTTTTGTATTCTTTTCAATTTGGAACGCTTTTTTCGCTACTTCTGCAACTACAATCTGACCTGGTTTCTGTACCGTTGGGGATCAGTATCATCACTTGTTAATTTATGTGGTATATATCTCTCAGTTGCTGTCGATAGTATCTTTGCCGGCCGCTGTGACCGAGCGGTTCTAGGCGCTTCAATCCGGAAACGCGCTGCTGCTACGGTCGCAGGTTCGAATCCTGTCCCGGGCAGGATGTGTGTGATGCTCTTAGGTTAGTGACGTTTAAGTAGTTCTAAGTCTAAGAGACTGATAACCTCAGATGTTCAGTCCCATAGTCCTTTGAGTCATTTCATAATATCTTCTTGACATCATTCTACATCTACGCTTACGTGATGAGTTGGGAAGGAGTGGAAATGGTCTCTTAAAAAGGTGCTAAGAACATTTTTATCAGCTTTTTTAAATAGATGTGCATTGCGTTTCTTTTTGATGGTTGTAGGTGTTACGGTATTCAGCCTAGCAGCTACTGCCTTGTGGTCGCTAATCCGTTTATTCGTCAGGATACTCCCTATTTGTCCAGGATTATTTGTTGCTAAGAAGTCAAGTATGCTTTCGTAATCATTCACGCTTCGAGTGGTTCACAAACTAATAGATCAAAATAATTTTTTGAGAAAGCATTCAGTTTAATTTCGGATGACGTTTTACACCTGCCGCCGGCTTTAAACGTATAATTTTTCCAGCATATCGAGGGTAGATTGAAGTCACCCTCGACAATAATTGTATGAGTGGGGTACCTATTTGAAATGAGATTCAAGTTTTCTTTGAACTGTTCAGCAACTATATCTTCTGAGTAGGGGGTCTGTAAAACGATCCAATTGATAGTTTAGTCCGATTGCCAAGTATAACTTTTACCCATACTACTTTGCTGGAACTAATTCAATTTCACTACAAGGTAAACTACTTCTGACAGCAATGAATACTCCACCACCAACTGTATTTAATCTATCCTTTCTGAACACTGTTAGGACATTTGAAAAAATTTCGGCTGAATTTATTCGCGGCTTTCGAAAGGTTTCCGTACCTTCAGTCTTTCTATTAGTGCTTGGAGCTCTGGTTCTTTCCTAACACAGCTACGACAATTTACAACTACAATATCGATCGCTTCTACAACTACCTTACTGTGTTTTACCCGCTCCCTTTAAGACGGACGCCCTTTCTGTGGTTTCCTGAGACCCTGTAACCTGAAAAACCGCCCAGTCCCTTCCACACAGCCCCCGCTACCCATGTAGCCGCTTTCTGTGTGTAATGGACTCCTGACCTATTAATCATAGCCCCGAAACACACCACCCAATGGCACAAGTCAAGGAATCTGCCGCCTACACGGTCACAAAACCGGCTGAGCCTCTGATTCAGACCCTCCAGTCGGCTCTGCTCTAAAGGACCACAGTCGGTTCTGTCGACGGTGCTGCAGATCGTGAGCTCCGCCTTAACCTCGCAAGCGAGACTGGCAGTCTTTACCATTTACGCTAGCCACCCAAAACCAGAGAGAATCTCCTCCGATCCAAAGCGACACACGTCATTGGTACCGACATGGGCCACCACGTGTAGTTGGCTGCACCCTGTTCTCTTTGTGGCATCCGGAAGCACTCTTTCTGCATCCGGAATGACTACCCCCAGTGTGCACACTGGCTTCCTTCCCCTGCTTGGCAGCCATGTTCCTAAGGAGCCCCATTACGTGCCTAACGTTGGAGCTCCCAGCTACCACCAAACCCATCCTCTGTGGATACCCAGACTTTGCGGGCCGAGAAGTTTCCTCTGGAACAGGATGGACGACTGCATCCAGCTCAGAGACTTCGTCAGCCACAGAAACCTGTTTGTCAAACCAACCAGGGAGGCCCTACAATCAGTTCCTCATAAGGTCTTTCGCTGCCTGCCAGACTGTGGAATGATCTCCCACTCGACCAAGTGTGAGAGGTAAATCTCAGTGCAGGCAGTACCTGGTGTGGCCACAGCAGTGGACCGATCGGAGGCACGTGGGACATGCTCAGCGTCCCTCGCATCCCCGCGTCCGACCCCTACAGTGATGCCGCTGGCAGCAACCTCGAGCTGTGTGACGGAAGCCAACACTGCCTGAAGCTGTGAGCAAAGGGTCACCAACTCAGCTCGCATCAGTGCACAGCAATCACAGTTCCTATCCATTCCTGAACTCGCTCCTGTTTAAAACTCGTATAAATATGTAATACAAGAACGGTGTACTCGCCTTATTAGCAGCAGGAACTCGAGCCACTCTGCCACTGACGGTCTAGCTGACACTCGGCTGTTCTATTCTGAGCATCTTCCTTCGTCTGGTTGTAAGTTCGTCCACTTCTAATGTCGATCATCATTTCAGCTCCGTTCCTACAGCTTATTCTCACTCTCTTCACTTTTTTTTCTCCATAACATTTAGTTTTGGACAGTTTGTACTCAGTATATGGTCACTTTTATTTTTTCCTGTGTCTGATCACTTGGAATAAACTTCCTTCTTTCCCTATTTTCTTCAGTACTTGTTCATTCTTAAGTCTGTCAGTCCACATTACAAAACTTTCTGTATGTTTTCTTTTGCTTTTTGACTGTCCATCATTCACTGATACCTACCACTACACTGCATCCAGAACGTTTAGCAAATCTATTTCTCAATTTTATAGGAATCCTTCTAAATGCTACTAGCTACTTCATCTTTCCAAATGCTCTTCTTCCCATTGATATATATATATTGCTTTGTGCTTAGCGAAGAGCAGTTTGTATGAATGTTAATGATTGTCTGTGCTGTTCTGTACGTGTATTGAGCGAAGGAAATGTTGCTGTCCTTATGACGCTGTGTGGAACGTAGCCTCTATTGCTGTACTACCGAAGCAGCAGAATGATCGCACACTCTTTCCTGCACACGTTCTTTTAACTGACACGTCTCTCACACATTGGTGTGAGCTGAGCTACCACCGAGCCACTCCCGTAAACTCCTTCGACGTCTGCTGTGATGACAAACTGATAAGAACTCCAAACATTGGATCAGTACTGTACATCTGATCGCACTGAGCCTTCTACACGATTTTCTTACACCTCTACAGTACATTCCCAGAATGCATCCAATAAATCGAGTTCCATGCACCTTCCATACTATGTATTTTATGTAATCGCCCCATATAGTAGCACTTATCGTCGACGCGATTCAAAAAGCGTTCCAGTTTTGAACCGCGCAGTATACTTTTTTTTCGCGATTGATGATTTGGTTGTATATCATTTCGGATTCGCTAAAACTTCGAGGTTTTGCTTCAGCCTGAATTTCTCGCATTTCTTCATTGCGAACCTAACCACGGAAAACATTTTTTCAGAACGGATCCCACTGAAGCAAGGAATGAATCAAAGCTTCCCTTTCTTACTGTAAAGTAGAATGAACGAGTTAACAGTGAACAAGAAGAGTTATGTATGCCATCATTTTGGCCGATTTGTGCAAAACATTGGACTGGTCCGTGATAATGCGACTGTTCAGTGAAGCCTACTCTTCCTCGTTACAAATAGTCAAATGGTTCAAATGGCTCTGAGCACTATGCGACTTAACATCTGTGGTCATCAGTCCCCTAGGACTTAGAACTACTTAAACCTAACTAACCTAAGGACATCACACACATCCATGCCCGAGGCAGGATTCGAACCTGCGACCGTAGCAGTCGCGCGGTTACGGACCGAGCACCTAAAAACCCCTAGACCACCGCGGCCGGCTACAAATAGTCATCGTATACTTTTCAGTATGGCGAATTCTTCACTATGATCTCCATTACCACCATTACCGAATTCAGTTAAAGAAGCAGCTGAAAGAAGACGATCGTGAGAAAAGGCGATATTTTGTTGGCTGGTTTCTGAGAAATCGACAGTAAGACGACAGTTTTGTGAGCAATATCATCTTTAATGACGCTCTTATACTCAAACAGAGCTGCTGAATCTTGCACGGTTCGAGAGAAGGAAACACATCTAAAGCGAGTGAAAATTTGTGTGATTTTTCGGTGAGCAGCGTCATTGTCCCTTCTGTTTTCTTTTTCTTTTTGAAAAGGCAGGATAATCTATGACTGTATTCTCGATAAATGAAATGGGAACTTGTGATGAACGTGTTTATGTGTTTTCTTAACGTGTTGTGATAAACTAAAGTTCGTCATTTGGCAGGTACACTGATCAGCCAGAACATTATGAACACCCACCTAATATTCGGTATCTCCATTTTTGGCACGGATAACAGCGGCGACGCGGCGCAGCATGGAAGCAATGAGATCCTGGTAAGTAGCTGGAGGGAGATGGCACCACATCTGCACACCTAAGCCACCTAGTTCCCTACATTTCGGGAAGGGGGGCCATGAGCTCTGACGTCACCTTCAGTCACATCCAAGATGTGTTCGATCAGGTTCAGATCTGGTGAGTTGGGGGGCCAGTAGAGCAACTGGAACTCGTCACTGTGTTCCGCGAACCACTACATCACACTCGTAGCCTTGTGACATGGTGCGCTATCTTGTTGATAAATACCACTGCCGTCGGGAAACATGATCGTCATGAAGGGGTGTGCTTGGTCCGCAACCAGTGTGCGATACCTCTCGGCCGTCATGGTGCCAGGCTCGAGCTCCAATGAATCCATGGATGTCCACGTGAATGGTCCCAAGAGCATAATCCTTGTCTCTGTCACTCATTACAGGTCTCAAGGAGCTGCTCCCCTGCAAAAAGACGGATTCGTGACCTACCATCAGTACACTGGAGAAGGTATCGGGATTCATCAGACGACGCGACGTTCTGCTGCTGTACCAGCGTCCAGTGCCGAAAGTCACGTGACCATCTTAGTCGTAGGTGCCGATCTCGTGACGCTAACGTTAGCGCATTCGTGGGTCGTCGGCTGCCAAGTCCCATCCTTAGGAGCGTTCGGTGCACTGTAAGTTTAGGTACACCTGTACCCCGACCAGCATTAATGTCGGACGTTAGTTCCGCCACACTTCGCCGAATGTCCTCTTTTTACCAGTCTACCTGCATAAGCGTCAGACATCTATCTGTAATGAGGAGTCACCGCACATCCCGACGACGTCTGCACGTGATTTCACCTTGGTTTCGTCCCCTGTTGAAGACACTCACCACAGCACTCCTCGAACATCCGACAAGTCGTGCAGTATCCGAAATGCCCGTGCCGATCCTCTGGACCATCACAAATTGCCTTCGGTCAAACTCAGACAGATCACGCCCTTTCCCAGTTCTACACCGGGACAGCATGCTCGCTGATGCTACACGCACCGTGCGTGTCTCTGACTAGCAGTGATTCCTTGCTTGGTGACGCTGCTATAACCTGGACGGGTCTTTATCTGTAGTAGGTCGGTATTATAATGTTCTGGCTGATCAGTGTAAAAAAATAGTGCTGTTACTTGGACGCTACATTGCAGCTAATGATGTAAACAATTCAGTGTGATGGTGTGTGTTCAGGTGTATGTGAAATCTTATGGGACTTAACTGCTAAGGTCATCAGTCCCTAAGCTTACACACTACTTAACCTAAATTATCCTAAGGACAAACACACACACCCATGGCCGAGGGAGGACTCGAACCTCCGCCGGGAAATTCAGTGTGACGCAGATTCTTCATATTGAGCAAGAAGTGGGAGCTGTACATAGTTTCCAGTGTCTATTTTACAGGGACTCGGTGTCTCCGTCGGTTGGCCCTCTCCCGGCGTTTGCCGCCCCTACGGTCGCCTGCAGATCACCACAAGGAGCCCGGACCGGCGCACCGCACTGTTTTCGCAACGGCGTGCGCGTGCGTGTCCATCTCTCGGCCAGCCACCGCGTCCTTGCCTCGCGTTGCGGCCCACAGGAAACCATTTTCCGTCAGCGCCGGCAGTAGAAGGCCAGTGCGACTTTAGCCGCACATCCGTGAGGTGACGGCGTTTTCACTGTGCGCTTGACTGCAGGAATGTGGGGTCGGCAGGTGGCGGGCGAGGGCGGTCGGTGCGCGCCTGCGAGGGCGCCTTCCCTGCGGAGCAGCCGGCGGAAACACCTGCGAGCCACTGCTTTCTTCGTACGACGAAAGAACTCGATGTCACGCCAGAAGAGTGCGGGGACTGGGGCGGAATTTGACAGGCCAGTCAAGCGGCACGTGTAACCGAGAACTAGGCCGCTGTCTTGGGGGTAAAGCAGCCCCTCAGGTGCATCTCCACACCTTGTGGTTAATCCGCATGTTGCGTCTTCTCGCTTTGCTCTGTCGTCTCGGCGTCATTGTGAAAGACGCACCACTTGTCCACGTCGATGAGGAGGCCCCAGAAGTCAGCTGGTTGACCCTGACTCAGCTGTGTAATTTCCGCCGCTGCCTCAGCCCAATGGCTCTCACCTGTGCCGTGTTCCAAATGTCGTGTAAGGAGTTGTAAACTGATCCGAGACTCTTGTTCACTTTTTTCCATTCGTGTCTCGTCGGTCTTACACGCTAGTTTCCGCAATTCTGTTGCGATTTCCGGCTGAGGTTTCTTTGATCACACTGGAAGCGTCTGTGCCAACTGACTACTGTGCCAGACGGTGGTCCACATTTGCCATAAAGTTCCGCAAAACTCAATGTGAAATGTTCTAGTATCGTTGCCCTCCTGACCATGAACTGATCATCAGCACAAAACTGCTCTTCGGCAACGTGCTTCGCCATATTTTAACGTCTCTTCTAACGGCGATCTGCAGCCCTATGTACCAAGACTGCAGGCATGTACTCGCAAATAAAACAAAATTAATTATATATTAAATATTTATTTATATTTATTTATCTATTTATTTCTGAGGCGACAATCAAAATATTATGACTACTCAACTCACACGCTTTGGACAAATTTATGAAAACACGAAAAACATTAGCACGCGTAACGTGGTGTAGCACTTGACCCTCGTGCTATCAAAACTACTCCTGGGTGGTACGAGCTGTTTGAACATGGGTCCTGTCGTCTGTGAACACAGCATCACTATTGGGACACAAATATTGTACCATCAGACGGACGCGCTGAGCCAAAATTGTCGCATAATTTTCGGTAGTAACGTGACCTTGCCGTGTAACCACGGGGCCTATGCAATAACAATTTACAAGTGCCCAAATCATCACTGAACTCCCTTCATGTTGCATTCTTCGCAGGTAAACTCATCCAGAAATTTGATACAGTGCACAACACACATCCGACCAAATGACACGGTACCATTGCTCAGCAGTCCAGGTTTCATAGCTTCGGCTCCGCCTTCCTCAGTTAAAAGATGCCGGTCGTTGTGACCGAGCGGTTCTAGGCGCTTCAGTCCGGAACCGCGCTGCTACTACGGTCACAGGTTCGAATCCTGCCTCGGGCACGGATGTGTGTGATGTCCTTAGGTTAGTTAGGTTTAAGTGGTTGTAAGTCTAGGGGACTGATGACCTCAGATGTAAAGTCCCATAGGGCTTAGAGCCATTTGAACCATTTTGTTAAAGGAATTTTCATTATTGGGAAGCAGTTTTTTTATTCCATTTCGAGCTGCACTTCCCTGCTTCTGGAGATTCCCACGTCTTGTTTTGCTGCTGACAGAGTTCGCAAGTCAGCTTTCAGTTTTGCAGTGACTTTTGCAGCTGTCGTCCTCTTACTTTTCGTTGCAGTCCTCTTCACCGACCGTCTAGCCCGAGCGGCCGACACACACTTTCATCCGCGTTGTTTCTTAGCAGATAATGCTTTTTTGCTTTCCGTGTATGCAATTTATGTCTTCCATGCGGTGCCTCGAGAAACACCAAACACTTCGGCTGCCTCGGCCACGGGTACTCACACCGTACGAGCACCTACAACTTTTCCACGTTCGAATTCACTTAGACCCAACGTAATTCACTCGGAACTGTGCAGGACGCTGTTGTGACCGCGACTGACTGAGGACAGTGCACAGGCGACGCTGGCGGTCAAAGACAGCAAAGCGTCCTGGAGGCTCAGCTGGCACAATCGTGCATTTCTCGCGGTGTTCTCACGTTTGTGTCCACCACCTGCACTCCGTCAGCTTTTCAGTCCACAGACAGTTCAGCCCTAGCATCAGAGATTAAATACCTGCTACCTCAGCACAATAGAAAACTCGTAGTTATTTAGCTACCTAGCTGTGCGCGTCCATAAAACAAAAACATTCACAGACTCATCTTCTGGTGTTGGTCTTCGCCTCTGTAACAACCGCTCAGTATCTGGTTGCATTTAAGAAGGACACTGAAGCACTTCCTTATGTGAACCGCATTAAACGTCACTCTTTTGCAAACGGTAAATCAAATGCTCCCACCTTCTCTCAGTTATATTTCTTTTTCGTTTCGATTCTCAATCAATCATGCAACCTTTTGTCTCGCTTTTATATCACGTCCTTCCTTCTCTCCCATTCATCCACTGTTATCAGTGCCCACATTTTTAAGCTACCTAGCAGTAATTTGTCGTCGCCGTTTTACTTTTGATGGACTGTGCTATCCGCTGCTGTAGCTGCCACTGATTATAAATGTTACACGACTTTTTACAATATACGTTTCGTAATGAACAACAATAAATAGAATACCTGGTTATATATAAGAAACGGCCTCGCCGTCGTAATTTTTCCAGGAGAAAATGATCAATAAACAGAAAGCGGCAGTGTCAGGTACCTATTTTGCAGCTAGCTCTACTGTTTGGTCTAACGAAATCGAGCAGAGGCTGTTTAATGGAAGCAGTGCTAAGGGGAGTTATATCCATCTATTATTCTCTTTGCTGAGAGGGATCATTTCTGGAAGTTTGCAGTAATCTTTTCTACGCGTCATTATGGCTCTGTGCATTTTCGGTTACACAAAGAGTTCGTTTAATATGGTTATATTCTTCCGTTTAAGACTCTTTCCTCGTCATGTTCTTTTTAAGTAGTTTCCACTTTTATATTCATATATTCGGCGAAGTTTTTTTTTTTTATCTCTTCAGATAACCTGCAACAACTCAAATATTTTAGCTCAGCATACTCTAATAAAAGTTTTGTTTGCTCCTATAGTTTTCCCCTAATTCTGTTCTTTGCCAGTGGCGTGAACTCGGTGTTATGGAGACGCAACTTTAAAACACTGTGGTATATTGCTACATATCACAACAAATGTCTGTCTCTATCACTTTCCCTTCTTCTGCTTAAGACGATTTGGAAACTTCCTTAGAATCCTGCTCTCGGAAGTACAGTCAGGAACAGAATTCGCGAGAACCGTCGCCTCATAATTATGCTTAACAGCACAGATTTACTGTCTGCTAACACAGTATAATATTCCTTCGAGCAAGACTATGAAAATTACTGTCTGGAATTTTCCATATTCTTCCTCTCGGAAGCTAATATAGCCCATACTGGTTTGTTCAACACGAAAAGACAGTTATCGAACCTAGAGACAGCTCAAAGCAGAATTGTCAGGATCGCTGTTTGATAGTACATTAAATAATCACCTATAGAAAGAAATGATTCAAATGGCTCTGAGCACCATGGGACTTAACTTCTAAGGTCATCAATCCCCTAGAACTTAGAACTACTTAGACCTAACTAACCTAAGGAGAGCACACACATCCACGACCGAGGCAGGATTCGAACCTGCGACCGTTGCGGATCCAGACTGTAGGGACTTAAACGGCTAGAACCGCTCGGCCACCTCGGCCGGCTCACCTATAGACACAGAGAGTATAGAATTACTCAATTATCGCACCTGATTACAGGGAACGTACGCACATCCACATAAGTCAACAGTTTTTAATTATTTATCCGCAATATTCCGGTTTAAACGCGACATCATGCCATAATATACATAAAATTGTAGGACAAACACTGGGATGCATCTTAGCACAACAGTACGGCCATCAGTGGCAAATGCTTCTTTACTAATGATGATTATTCACTTTAGTAGCAAAACACGATTGGATAAAGATCATGAAGGCACGGCTAGTCATGTGATCTTCTCGTGACAACTTCTAAACGTGACTGGACATGCAGTCCAGTCACACTGTTATGCAGTGGCGGCCATTGAGGCATTCCACTGGTGGTGCCAAAAATTACTTAGTTTGATAACGTCGTACGTATTGCCGCATTTCGTAAATAATTCATATATTTCATAAGATATTGTATCAAACAAAACGAATAGGGAAACGGAAATAAACACTTATTACAACAGCACCCTTTTTATATGCCGTGAGAGTTTGATATATTCATGGAGAACATGATAGCAAGCGTTTGTATAAGAGAGAGTGAGGTTGCCTTAGCCACCTTTTTGCCATGTCTGCGTGAGACATGAAACGTAACACCGACTCCGAAAAGCTCTGTCGCACACACAAATGCACGCGCGCGCACACATATCAACAGCACATTCTTTCACTGCTCACTGGGTATGTGCGGTCACTTTTACGTGGCACACGTAAGTAGGGGTGCTTTGAAGTATGATTGCTTTAGGTACCTGTGGAGATCGGGCCTGAACTGCCACGTTAACCACACTGCCAGTCTCAGCTAACAATTGCGCTCTACACGTTACCGAATAATTTATGTTCCCCGCTTGCTGGTTGTTTCCTTTTCTTATTTTGAAATGAATGCAGAGAGAAATCCTGCTCTGTCACAGGGTTCGAATACGACTTTCACAACACCAGAAGGAATCGGAGATCCATACGTCCATGATTACATCGGTTCTGCCTTTCCAGCTAGACAGCTAGAGCTCCTCGTTTGTTTTATGTTCGCGGACGACTGCCAGAAAAGTGTTCGCTACAGCACGACTGCCAGTACCGGAAAGAATAGAGCATATATATAAATTGTTCGAACTTGTAATCTGGATTTTGCGAAGTTACTGACATTTAAAAGTAAAGGCACTGTACACACTAAGCAACTCCATGACTTTGGGAAGACAGGTTCAGAATATTAATTAGGAACGGTATTGGAAATCCATTCCTTGTTGGCAAATAAATATGTCACTCTCAAACGGAAATCTTCACACGAATGACTTTTCACAGGATAACATCCCTAAGGCAATCAGACGTTCTCCTTTCATAGCGTTTCGTAGGAGTATTTTAATTCTCTTGAGCATCGAAAAGCACCGCCCAGCTTCTAATGTCGAGACAGGCGTCGTCAGTAGCAGTCTCGTCGAGTGTGTCGCAACGTTCAGCCTCTAGAGTCAGTGATAGAAACGGAACTGTGCCACAAACTGCTCTCAAATCAAGCTAACGTAGAAGACTTGAAACTCACCCTTCCAATATGTTTTTTCCATAATTGTATATATATATAAGTTATTTGTGTGGAAAATTTGTGATGTATTTGTCAAACTGACTTACGTCAAATAAGTTGGCTGCAGTGAGGTGTCCAGTGAACTGAAAACGAAATTTTATTTCAGAAAGGATGGCAACGTACACTTTCAAACCATATCTTTTTTTATGCCTACCAAAAATCCGTGGCTTCTAGGCAGACATTGTTTCGTCATTTTAGAAATTAATGTCATTAAGGATTGAGTCAATGTCATGTCTTATGTTTAGCATTACCACTTCAAAGTTCTGGGTGTCTTGTTTTGCTTTGGTCGGTTCGGTTATCTTGTTCTGAAGCTGATTAAAAAGTACGTCTGCATGAGGAATTATCTTATAGAAAAATGATAGAAAATGAATTCGTTATCTTGCAGTCTTTGTTTGTATGAAACAGATTTTTCAATAGTAGAAGAAAGTTTTATGCTCTCACTTGTTTCACTGACTTCCATAACAGCAATAGGATCTTCCCCGTTTTCAAAAGCATCTTTTACCACTGCAGAATGGTAATTCCATATCGTGACTCACACACGAGAAGCTTTTTTGAATAATGCTGTGCAACACTTTTAATTTTTGTGGCGAGTAAGAAAAGAACAAAAAATACCTGAAAGATGTGCAAAAAGATGCGGGGTTTGCGGGTAAGGGGAGCCGGAGGTGCCTATGCTGCCCATGTTAAAATCACTAAGTTTGAGGAATATTTATGAATAAACTACCAAATAGAAAAATTTGAATTTTTTTTTACATATAGAGTGGTTTAGTATTGCAGTTATGACTGAGGGATTTTGGAGTATCTTTTCTAGTTTCCTTCCAATTATTTTTTTTATTAATGACCCAAATTTTTTTACAAATAATTGCTTTATAATTAAACTGAAATGAAACTACTGAACGTATTGCCAAATGGCTGTGTTACAATGTAAGTTTGACCACTAGGAGTGCTGTATAAAAATTTCATCTCTCTAGCTTGAGTGGATTTTGAGAAAATGTTCCTTATATTCGAAAAATTCTAATTTACGGGAAATGGCTATCAAAGTTTCTCAGTACTATAGGATGGATTATCAGGGTCTTCTCTTCATCCTCCAAAAGCTTACTCTTCTGTCTTCTTTTCTGGCCTGTTGTTCCATCATACTTCATATGCCTTTCTCTTCTTTCTGCTCCTCTTATCCTTTCTCTGTCAATATTTCTTAGTGCTCGTACAGTGTTCACCCCAGCTGTAAATTCTAATGCCATCAGAACTTCACACTGTTCCCTTGGTTGTAGGTTGCTATTGCATCATAAATGCCAAAGTGCAGTGTTTTTATGCTTACAAACACCCTTTTAGGAATCACTTTCCAAATAAAATTGTTTACGCTCTCATTAGGATTCTGCGTCTTTCCGTGTAGACATTTGTGTAACAATTATGGCTGTGCTAAGTCATGAAAAATTTGTTTTAATGCATTTATCACAGCTGCTGGCAAACCATGTTTGTGGTCATAGTCGTTTTTTGCATTATATTTGCACCAGGAATCTTTTGGGCACAGGCTGTGCTGAGGGTATTCATTGGAAGAGGCAGTATGAAGGAACAATGCCCACATTGCTTTTCGCATGTCACTAACATTACTAGTATTTTGCCTTACAGCATACCCATTGTATCTCTGTAGACGTTGAATCACCTCATCAGTAAGCCTGCCTCTCCCTCCTATTGTCTTCCCATCACTGAGCTTACTTGAACCCAAAGTTTGTTTGAGCCTTCGAAGCCGTGCACCCATACGCTTTTGCACATGCCCAATGCATTCCAACTTTTAAACAACAAATTCATTTCCATATGGTTTCAGTTCCTCTATAGTCTTGAAACCTTTGGAGACACCATCCCCAAGGTAGTATTTGCTAGAAGATGTCACAGGGCTATGGCCGGCCATGTGTTGCTTAGCAGAAGAACGCACTGTTTCAGTAATTGTAGTATCGCAACTTGGTATTAGTGTTAATTTTCTTTTCCCAACGTTCTTCCTCTTCTTATGTACACGGTTACTAAAACGTGGCATCGTAACCAGAACAACGCTTTACACAAGAAGTATAATACTACCAACAACAGGCGCAACACTGAACTAATTCGAAACGGGAAACAGCAAAGAGACTATGTTCCGCGCTCTTAGCGCTTCATTTGTCACAGAAAACAATGTAGCCAACCCTCGCACACTCGATGTATGCGTAACATAAGGCGCTGTATGCGTAACAGGCCGAGAAAATCCCAAGCAGTTCACCAGGAAGTCACGAGAGGGTGTTAGATGCATTCAGCGGCCGCCCATTTCCTCTGCAGGCGTGGGGGAAAATGGTAATAACTCCACTTCTAGGGCGAGTAGAACAATAATTCAAAGTTTACATTAAAGGGGAATGTTCCAATTAATTTTCGGTAGCAAAAAAAAAAATCGTAATTTTTTGGATTTGACCACCTCCGGCTCCCCTTAACAGAGGCTGCCGTAGATATAATAAGGTTGAACCGATGCGCATAACAATGGATGGAGTTTTCATTTGAGTATTTGCCTTTAATTAGTTTCTGAACCCCCTTCGACTTGCCACTCGTAAAGTTTGCACCGTCGTAGCTCTGGGCCATTAGTTGTGCTCGGTCATCGCCAATTAATGGTTCAATTTCTTTCAGAATAGTCTCAGAATAGTATGAACATTCTGACTTTCTGGATTCCAAAATCTCTCAACAGGTTTCCCTCAAGAATATAATACACAACAACAGTCAATTGAAATTCGCAAGTCACATCCGCGATGATTAAAAAATACTTTTACCTCTTTACGAACTGCATCATGGTACACTTCCAACATGCATTGCAGTAGTTCGTTCTGAACAGTCTTAAGTATGCCTTTGAACACTGATGCATGACTGAGATGAACGTGAAGATCATTATTCTGTTCCGCACTGAACTGCTCACGGGAAACCCCCTTTATTTTGAGAGGCATCAGATTCACCGTGGCCCCTGAGAGCCAGTTTCAAAGCACCACAGAAGTGAATACAGTTCACAATTAAATTCAATATATATCTGTTCTTTTCTACACGTTTGTTGTTATTGCCAGTTGTCTATATTGCGAATCTAATTTCTGCTGAATGTTGCTTTTGCCTAGAAATGAAAGACTAAGCACATTATCCCCCCCCCCCCATGAACCATGGACCTTGCCGTTGGTGGGGAGGCTTGCATGCCTCAACGATACAGATAGCCGTACCGTAGGTGCAACCACAAAAGAGGGGTATCTGTTGAGAGGCCAGACAAACGTGTTGTTCCTGAAGAGAGGCAGCAGCCTTTTCAGTAGTTGCAGGGGAAACAGTCTGGATGATTGACTTATCTGGCCTTGTAACATTAACCAAAACGGCCTTGCTGTGCTGGTACTCCGAACGGCTGAAAGCAAGGGGAAACTACAGCCGTAATTTTTACCGAGGGCATGCAGCTTTACTGTATGATTAAATGATGATGGCGTCCTCTTGGGTAAAATATTCCGGAGGTAAAATAGTCCCCCATTCGGATCTCCGGGCGGGGACTACTCAGGAGGACGTCGTTATCAGGAGAAAGAAAACTGGTGTTCTACGGATCGGAGCGTGGAATGTCAGATCCCTTAATCGGGCAGATAGGTTAGAAAATTTAAAAAGGGAAATGGATAGGTTGAAGTTAGATATAGTGGGAATTAGTGAAGTTCGGTGGCAGGAGGAACAAGACTTCTGGTCAGGTGACTACAGGGTTATAAACACAAAATCAAATAGGGGTAATGCAGGAGTAGGTTTAATAATGAATAGGAAAATAGGAATGCGGGTAAGCTACTACAAACAGCATAGTGAACGCATTATTGTGGCCAAGATAGATACGAAGCCCACGCCTACTACAGTAGTACAAGTTTATATGCCAACTAGCTCCGCAGATGATGAAGAAATTGATGAAATGTATGATGAGATAAAAGAAACTATTCAGGTAGTGAAAGGAGACGAAAATTTAATAGTCATGGGTGACTGGAATTCGTCACTAGGAAAAGGGAGAGAAGGAAACGTAGTAGGTGATTATGGAATGGCGGTAATAAATGAAAGAGGAAGCCGCCTGGTAGAATTTTGCACAGAGCATAACGTAATAATAGCTAACACTTGGTTCAAGAATCATAAAAGAACGTTGTATACATGGAAGAAGCCTGGAGATACTGACAGGTTTCAGGTAGATTATATAATGGTAAGGCAGAGATTTAGGAACCAGGTTTTAAATTGTAAGACATTTCTAGGGGCGGATGTGAACTCTGACCACAATCTATTGGTTATGAACTGTAGATTAAAACTGAAGAAACTGCAAAAAGGTGGGAATTTAAGGATAAACTGACAAAGCCAGAGGCTGTAGAGAGTTTCAGGGAGAGCATAAGGGAACAATTGACAGGAATGGGGGAAATAAATACAGTAGAAGAATGGGTAGCTTTGAGTGATGAAGTAGTGAAGGCAGCAGAGGATCAAGTAGGTAAAAAGACGAGGGCTAGTAGAAATCCTTGGCTAACAGAAGAGTTATTAAATTTAATTGATGAAAGGAGAGAATATAAAAATGCAGTAAATGAAGCAGGCAAAAAGGAATACAAACGTCTCAAAAATGAGATCGACAGGAAGTGCAGGGAAGGCTAAGCGCGGATTGCTAGAGGAGAAATGTAAGGATGCAGAGGCACATATCACTAGGGGTAAGATAGATACTGCCTACAGGAAAATTAAAGAGACCTATGGAGAACAGAGAACCACTTGTATGAATATTAAGAGCTCAGATGAAAACCCAGTTCTAAGCAAAGAAGGGAAAGCAGAAAGGTGGAAGGAGTATATAGAGGGTCTATACAAGGGCGATGTACTTGAGGACAATATTATGGAAATGGAAGAGGACGTAGATGAAGATGAAATAGGAGACATGATACTGCGTGAAGAGTTTGACAGGCCACTGAAAATTACCGAACTATCAGTTTAATAAGTCACGGCTGCAAAATACTAACGCGAATTCTTTACAGACGAATGGAAAGACTGGTAGAAGCCGACCTCAGGGAAGATCAGTTAGGATTCCGTAGAAATATTGGAACACGTGAGGCAATACTGACCCTACGACTTATCTTAGAAGTTAGATTAGGAAAAGGCAAATCTACGTTTCTAGCATTTGTAGATTTAGAGAAAGCTTTTGACAATGTTGACTGGAATACTCTCTTTCAAATTATGAAGGTGGCAGGGGTAAAATACAGGGAGCGAAAGGCCATTTACAATTTGTACAGAAACCAGATGGCAGTTATGAGAGTCGAGTGGCATGAAAGGGAAGCAGTGGTTGGGAGGGGAGTGAGACAGGGTTATAGCCTCTCCCCGATGTTATTCAATCAGAGACAGCAAAGGACTCGGAAGAGCAGCTGAACGGAATGGACAGTGTCATGAAAGGAGGATATAAGATGAACATCAACAAAAGCAAAACGAGGATAATGGAATGTATTCGAGTTAACTCGGGTGAGGTTGAGGGAATTAGATTAGGGAATGAGACACTTAAAGTAGTAAAGGTGTTTTGCTATTTGGGGAGCAAAATAACTGATGATGGTCGAAGTAGAGAGGATATAAAATGTAGACTGGCAATGGCAAGGAAAGCGTTTCTGAAGAAGAGAAATTTGTTAACATCGAGTATAGATTTAAATGTCAGTAAGTCATTTCTGAAAGTATTTTTATGGAGTGTAGCCATGTATGGAAGTGAAACATGGACGATAAATAGTGCTACAGAAGAATGCTGAAGATTAGATGGGTCGATCACATAACTAATGAGGAGGTATTGAATAGGATTGGGGAGAAGAGGAGTTTGTGGCACAACTTGAGTAGAAGAAGGGATCGGTTGGTAGGACATGTTCTGAGGCATCAAGGGATCACCAATTTAGTATTGGAGGGCAGCGTGGAGGGCAAAAATCGAAGAGGGAGACCAAGAGACGAATACACTAAGCAGATTCAGAAGGATGTAGCCTGCAGAACGTACTGGGAGATGAAGAAGCTTGCACAGGATAGAGTAGCATGGAGAGCTGCATCAAACTAGTCTCTCGACTGAAGACCACAACAACAACGACAATAAGTGTCGCTTTGACATTTCATATACTTTTATTTTAGTCCATATCTACCCAGTATCAGTTATTCCGTTCTTAACCCAATGACCATCTCGCCCAATTAACACACAAGGAAAACAAAAGCCGGCCAGTGTGGCCGAGCGTTTCTAGGCGCTGGAGCCGCGCGACCGCACCGGTCGCAGGTTTGAATCCTGCTTCGGGCATGGATGTGTGTGATGTCCTTAGGTTAGTTAGGTTTAAGTAGTTCTAAGTTCTAGGGGACTGATGACCATAGATGTTAAGTCCCATAGTGCTCAGAGCCATTTGAACCATTTGAACCTGCAGTTGGCTCGAAGCTTCAGAAAACCACCGCGAGAGCGGCGAAACGCGCCTTCTCAAATCAGAAAATACACACTCAAAACAATTTTCTACGCGGAACTCGCATAGATGTCTCTTTCTTTCTTTTTCATTTAAGTAGTGCCACGGCACAGCGGCATTACCTTAGAAGCCGCCCCTGCTATTCTGCTGTGACGTGGATACCCCAGGACTTCTGTCCAGCGACAAGTAGCATGCACGCAGGATGGCAGCATTTTAGGCTGCATGCTCTAAGCTCGAATGTGTCGCGACGTGAATGCACTAAGGTTAGTGGTAGTGTGGATGTGATCCTTTTCTGCATGCATAAAGTTACCATCACGCAAACTAACCGAGGAAAATCACTTTAAAGACAACCGGGTCACTTAATAACAATAGAGGAATTGCTTTTTTTAAAATAATGACAGGCTACGACTGTGAAATGTCATACAAAGAACTGAGACAACACGTCGCAAGATGACGGAAATCTCAGGCAGCCGTCGCCATTCGGCTGAGACTGACTACGTAAGTGTTGATGAGATATGGCTTCACTTGAGAGAAATAGTATCTCAGGCAATTCAGAGTATTATTCCAAATAAATTAGTAGACACAGTGCTCATCCGCCATGGTATACAAAACAGGTAAGAACACTGTTGCATAAGCAACGAGCAATGCGTGCCAAATCTAAAAGTACTCAAAGTCTTGAAGGCTGGCGATGTTTTAAAAAATATTGAAATGTGTGTGAATTCCAGAGAGACCAAGCTGCTGAGGTCATCGGTCCCTAGACTAACCTATACTAAAAGCAACACCCACACACCCATGCCTGAGGGCCGCGCAATCCGTGACATGGCGCCTCGAACCAAAGGGTCACACCGCGTGGCTAGGCGATGTTTTACTGAAACACGAAACTCAGCGCAGACTTCAAGCGGGATGCTTCTACTATCTTCCACAATGAAACTCTAGAAGTCCTACAGAAAAGCCAGAGAGATTCTTGTCGTATGGAAAGCACACCAACGGCCGGACACAATCAATACTTGGGCAGCGCAATACCAACTGTAATATTACCGATGACAGTGTCACTAAAGCGGTGTTATTAAACACACTTTTCACAAAGAAGACGAAGTAAATATTCCAGAATTCGAATCGAGGACAGGTGCCAACATGAGCAGCTTAGAAGTAGATACCCTGGGAGTAGTGAAGCAACTTAAATCACTTAATAAACCTAAGTCTTCCGGTGCAGGTGGCATATCAGTTAGGTCCCTTTCTGAGAACGCTGATGCAACAGCTCCGTACTTAACAATCGTATACAACCGCTCGCTCGACGACTAATCCGTACCAAAAAACTGGAAAGTTGCACAGGTCACAACAATGCTCAAGAAAGGAAATAGGAATAATCCGCTGAATTACAGGCGCATATCACTAAAGTCGATCAGCAGCAGGATTTTGGAACATGCACCGAATCCGAACATTATGAATTACCTCGAATGAAACGGTCTACTGACACACAGTTAGCGCGGATTCAGAAAATATCGTTATAGTCAAACCCCCACGAAGGGGATTTCAAATTGATTCTATATTTCTAGATTACCAGAAGGCTATTAACATCGCTCCTCACAAGAGATTTCTCATCAAATGGAGAGTCTATGAAGTATTGCTTCAGTTGTGCAACTGGATCCGGGATTTCCTCTCAAAAAGATTACAGTTCGTACTAATAGGCGGAAAATCATCGAGTAAAACTTAAGTGACTTTGCAGTGCTTCGAAAATTTCCGCGTAAATTCTAGAATCACTCGGCCTTCTACCGTCTCGAACACACGATATTTTAAATATAAGTGTGAGAAAGCGTATCTACTGCGAGTCGCCTGTCTGTGTGTGCAGGTCCGAAGAGTGTAATAAGAAGACCGTAGACATGGCGGTCGAACGGCACCGACAAGTGTTTGCCGGTAGCGCCATGGAAGCCGTAGTGAAAGAACAAGGAGTGTTTATGTATTCTGTGCTGTTTTGTAACGTTGACTATTCTAGCGAAAAAAAAGAACAGTTGAAATGTTGTTAATTATTGTTCGTTTTGGACATGGGGAGGGTAAGACGTGTGTTCAGATTCAGAATGAGAATGGACTTGGGTTTTAAGCCAACCTTTTATTATGTGTAAATCAACTCTGTTTTTAACGTTTGGATACGCGAAGAGACTTACTTGATAGTATTTGTTTATGTGGAGAATGAGTTTTGTAAAAGTTTGATGTTCAAATATACGTCGTGAAGAGAAGCAAAAGAAACTGCGTACGTCAGCTTATTTTTATAAGTAGAAAGACTGTTGAGAAATTCCTGTTTCTGGCAGATATACCTGCCTGCATCACGATTTTTGTCCTCTCTTAGAGTACTGCTGGACGTAGGACATCGAAAAAGTTGAAATAAGGGCAACTCGTTTTGTATTATCACGTAATAGGGGAGGTAGTGTCACGGATACGACAAACGAGTTGAGATGGGAATTATTAAAACAAAGGCGTCTTTCGTTGCGATGAGATCTGTTCCCAAAATTTCAGCCACCAACTTTTTCCTCTCATTGTGAAAATATTTTACTGTCTCCAGACAGCATCGCGGGAGACGGTCATCATAAGAAAATAAGAGCAATGAGAGCTAATACAGAAAGTCTTAGGTGTTTGTTTTTTCCACGCACTGCTCGAGAGTTTAATGTTAGAGAAACAGTCTGAAGGTGGCTCGAAAAACCCTCTGGCGGGCACTTGTGTGTGAACTGCAGAGCAGTCATACACATTTAGATGTAGACCAACCAGACTTCACGGACCTGGCGATGAGATATGAAGCAGTACCTGCGCTGACTCTAAATTCAACGTTCGTTCACCCTCCTCCTCCAAAACAGTCAACGCTATATGTATAAAAAGCAGTAAATTTCCAAAAGTTGATACCGCCAACCGACCAACCGAAAAAATGTGCCACAAATGTGTTTAGGAATTATACAAAGCTAATCTGAGTGCAGTAAATAACAATTACAGTGTCCATGTTGTCCACAGTACCCCTTTTTATCTTGTGTCAGAAAGCTTCTCGTGATTTCATCTAGAGACACGTCAATGTGCAGTCAATGTGTTTCGCTTCTTTCCTTTCTGAAATCACACCATTTACACTGCGTCCAAATATTTTTATGATTACAAATAGATATGACTTAACACTCTCATGTACAGGGATGTAAATACCACAGCATTGAGAATGAAGTACGTTACCAGTTTCACACACACACACACACACACACACACAGATCTAGTGGGAGTGGACCACTTTCACCCTATCCCCACGTCTCCCTAGAATACGCCACCGTTCCTCTGCTAAAGCATATGTGGTGCCACTCCCTCTTCTAAGACATGATTACGCTGGGTTACATGTATCGCCATACATCATCTCATGTCGAAATTCACCCAACTTGCATGCCGTCTTTCCTGCGTATACAAGTCGCATACACACTTTATATATAGCTTTTACAGGATATACTGGAAAAGTCGCAGGAATTGCGCAGGCACAGTACCAGTATTTTTCGCGCCGTGCCGTTAAGTTTGTTTACAAATGCCTATTCCATCTTGAATGTTCTGTGGAATCCGTTGTTGTATTCGTTGCGTTTTATTGTATTGTTCGTGTAGTTGGTGGAAGTTCTAGTCTGCTGTGGAAGTCTGTTTTCTGTAGTTATTTTGAATTAGGTTTTATCGGTAATGACTTGTTGGACGAAGCAGAGTACTCTTCATTTTATTAAAATGGTGTATTTAAATACATGTGACTACAGAGATTCCCAAAAAAAGATATGACAGATGGGATAACATAGCAATTAGCAAAGCAATTTAATTGCTCTAGAAAAGAGTGGGAGAATAAGTGGCACAACATAAAGAGCGGTCTCAGTAGGGAAATAACTGAGATAAAAAGTAGCGAAAGAACTAACTAGTAATGTGTGGCACCGCACTTGGTAGGTGGAGTTCCTCACTGACAACTGTAGCCCTCTCTCATAAAAGCATTCAGGAAGTAGAACCAGTAATTAAATTTATTACATTACCTTATGAATTACATATCAGCCAGTGTTTTACACATTCACAATAATTACACTACATAAATAAATTATTTTACGTAGTGCCATAGCATGAAGTCCTGAATACTGCAGAATAATTTTGCATATTCTTTTCTGTTATCATTTAACTATGATGTTCTCAATCGGAGTAGGATTGTCTCTCCAAGACCTAGGTACTAAGTTCCTGTCATTCCCTTCTCTGTCGTATCTTCCTGGGGGGAGGGGGGGGGATATGTTTGATACGTTCCTTTTCGAAGAAAATTATGTACATACACACAAGCGAGGGTCACCACTGTAACGTTTTGTGGACTCAGCAGCATTTGTTTTCTCCCAACTCTGAAAACAGAGCGTACCAGCCAAACATATTTTCAGTAACCCTTCTTACTCTACGCAAGCTATAGTTATAAATACACTCCTGGAAATTGAAATAAGAACACCGTGAATTCATTGTCCCAGGAAGGGGAAACTTTATTGACACATTCCTGGGGTCAGATACATCACATGATCACACTGACAGAACCACAGGCACATAGACACAGGCAACAGAGCATGCACAATGTCGGCACTAGTACAGTGTATATCCACCTTTCGCAGCAATGCAGGCTGCTATTCTCCCATGGAGACGATCGTAGAGATGCTGGATGTAGTCCTGTGGAACGGCTTGCCATGCCATTTCCACCTGGCGCCTCAGTTGGACCAGCGTTCGTGCTGGACGTGCAGACCGCGTGAGATTACGCTTCATCCAGTCCCAAACATGCTCAATGGGGGACAGATCAGGAGATCTTGCTGGCCAGGGTAGTTGACTTACACCTTCTAGAGCACGTTGGGTGGCACGGGATACATGCGGACGTGCATTGTCCTGTTGAAACAGCAAGTTCCCTTGCCGGTCTAGGAATAGTAGAACGATGGGTTGGATGACGGTTTGGATGTACCGTGCACTATTCAGTGTCCCCTCGACGATCACCAGTGGTGTACGGCCAGTGTAGGAGATCGCTCCCCACACCATGATGCCGGGTGTTGGCCCTGTGTGCCTCGGTCGTATGCAGTCCTGATTGTGGCGCTCACCTGCACGGCGCCAAACACGCATACGACCATAATTGGCACCAAGGCAGAAGCGACTCTCATCGCTGAAGACGACACGTCTCCATTCGTCCCTCCATTCACGCCTGTCGCGACACCACTGGAGGCGGGCTGCACGATGTTGGGGCGTGAGCGGAAGACGGCCTAACGGTGTGCGGGACCGTAGCCCAGCTTCATGGAGACGGTTGCGAATGGTCCTCGCCGATACCCCAGGAGCAACAGTGTCCCTAATTTGCTGGGAAGTGGCGGTGCGGTCCCCTACGGCACTGCGTAGGATCCTACGGTCTTGGCGTGCATCCGTGCGTCGCTGCGGTCCGGTCCCAGGTCGACGGGCACGTGCACCTTCCGCCGACCACTGGCGACAACATCGATGTACTGTGGAGACCTCACGCCCCACGTGTTGAGCAATTCGGCGGTACGTCCACCCGGCCTCCCGCATGCCCACTATACGCCCTCGCTCAAAGTCCGTCAACTGCACATACGGTTCGCGTCCACGCTGTCGCGGCATGCTATCAGTGTTAAAGACTGCGTTGGAGCTCCGTATGCCACGGCAAACTGGCTGACACTGACGGCGGCGGTGCACAAATGCTGCGCAGCTAGCGCCATTCGACGGCCAACACCGCGGTTCCTGGTGTGTCCGCTGTGCCGTGCGTGTGATCATTGCTTGTACAGCCCTCTAGCAGTGTCCGGAGCAAGTATGGTGGGTCTGACACACCGGTGTCAATGTGTTCTTTTTTCCATTTCCAGGAGTGTACGTTGCCAACTATTTTTTGATGCGGACCTGCAAATGCCTTAACGACATTTTCTTCTAAGCCGAAGGCTTCGCCTCTTACTAAAACATATGGTACAGGCCTGTTCCTACCAGGAGGTGCAACCGATGGTGATATTTGTAGAGTTTTGTTTTCGAACAAAGTGTAAAATGTGGTGTCATTAACTAAACCATTATCGTAAATGCGCCCTTGTGTGCCAACATCAGCATACATTATTTTACAATTACCATCAGCAATTGGCAGCAAAACAATGCCGAAGGGCTGTTTGTAATTAAAATAAACTGTTTCACTATTGGGTGGTGCCAAAATCACAATGTGCCTCCCATCTATAGCTCCCAAACACCTTGAGAAATTCTATTTTTCTTCATAGCCATTGGCAGTTTCCAGCCATTCATTTTCATTTGCAGGAAGCTAGAAAGAAAATAGTTGTTTTAATTTCATTTACAATTGGACCCTCCCAACAAAATCTTTCAAATACATTAAGATATCTCGAATATAATGTATAGCCTATATTTCTTGAAGCTCGACGAAGCCCCGCACCCAAAAGGAGAAAAAAATATTTTTGTTTAGAGGACCACGTGGTGCATGACCTTACTTTCGATATGTCTCCACAAGAAGTTGAGGAAACCGAAACAACTCCTAACGACGAAGAGCACAAAGAATTTGCAGTTGCAAGTGGCAATGCATGTGCGAGTTCAAGCGGATGTGGTAATTTAAGTAGTCAGAAAACAAGTGGAACAAGACAGTAGGCAATGTCTTATAAAAACATTAAAGGAAGTGGGACAGAATTTAGCAAACAGGCAATCGACCCAGTCTTACCCATGTAGGTGAAATAGTTGCCAGCAAATTAAGATATTCGTTTGGTCAAGTTCGTAAATGTAATTTATGATTATTTGTGAAAGATAAATAATTCAAGGATTGTACTGAAGGAAAGTAATGTATAAGAATGAATAACATAAAATACAAATTAATATTGTCAGATATGTTCTTTATTACTGGCTGAAACAAGCCAATTACTCCACAGCACTAAACAGTATCTCATCTTTAGCAAATTTTGGGAAATTTATTTCCTTTGCAGAGCTTGTGAATTATAATTAGAAAATTATGTTACTTTTCTCCACATCGATAATGTAAACAGCTTTGCAGAAAAGAAAAAATAATTGTTGTAGCTGAAAAATTGCTTTTATCATCAGATATTTCAGTTTCATGCAAACAGTATTGATCATATACATGCAAATTAAGATGAAATTTAATGATGGTTTTAGAGTTCACAATTAGTGAAAGTATGTTTGGTTATCTACCAAAAGAAAATGTAATAGCTCAGACTATAAAATATCAAAAAGAACAGTAAGTGCTCATTGGCGGTATAAACAATAAAAATTATAAAACAGATTTTTTTCTCAAATAATATTCTATCCCTCTGCTCTGCGCAAAAATGAGGACGAAATTATAGGGCAAGGTATATCTGGTAGCGTCGCAACAATGAGTAAGAATAGTTTAAAGAACTTCATAGTATATTGTATTGTTACTATATTACATGACCTTACAACTATGGAATTTTACTAACTTCCATCCTACCTTCACTTCTTGGGCTAAAATTTGTACAGTGGCCTTACGTATTGAGCTTTTTGATATCTTATGCAAGTACATTAAAGTTGGAAAGGAATCCCACTGCCAATGGATCCTCTAGTGGAATCGCTTCCTGAATGTTTAGTAGTAATAGTAGTAGCTTTATTCAACCTTATATCTCTTTTTACATGCCAAAGTATTTACAAGTTTAGACCAATTTAAAATAAGGTAATTCGTAGACACATGTATTCACAGAGTTCTAGTAAGGGACAATTATTAGATTTACTCCTGGTATACAATACAATTTTTTTGACAAATAACTTATTGAATAATGTAATGCCACACTGTTCACTCTTATCTCGATATCAGTCACTGCACACACTATACGCACATTGTTTCATAACGCTTCACTCACTACACACACACACACACACACACACACACACACACACACTGGTGATCTCTGGGCCATTTTCTGTACCGTAACTTCCCATTTGCTACCCTGAAAAACTGAGTCAGCATCCCTCCATAATGAGTCAGATGTTGAGCTCAGAAAGTGGAAGAGGTGTTAGTATTGTGCTATGCATAGTTTGGGGGTAAGTATTTCTAGAAAGGAAAAAAATATAAAGTGAAGGTGTTTATTTTTTTCTTGGTAAATGTAAGTTGAGTCTATCTCTTGTTGCATGGTCATGGACAGAGCTGCTTGTGCAGTAATTGCCAATGTTATTTTTGATATGTACAATTGGCTGGTGAATGTACTGATATGGGACAGTTCAAATCCCCGGTGATTTGAACAGATCTTTACAATGAGCTCGACTAGTATTTTTGGATATTTTTGTTTTGGCTCTTTTCTGGAGTTTGATATCTGTGTTCATATTTTGTGCGTTTGTTCCCCAAAAAAGAATGTCGTAGCTAATAATTGAGTGTACATACGAGTAATGTGTAACTAAAAGACACTGCATGTTACACACTGATGATAAAATTCTAAGGGCATAACATGCTGATGACATTCTGTTTGCAAGCACCTTTGTGTGTTCACACCAGTTCAACTGAGAATCAATATTTATTCCTAGAAATTTTGCATTCGTTCCACAGTCTATAGAGGTGCCACCTACATTTTAATTCAACACTGTCATTTTTCCTCTTCAGACTGAAATTCATGGCATTAGCTTTCTTTATGTTCAATGTCACTTAATTGCGTATTGACCAATCATAAACTTCCTTGAGAGTTTCACTTGCCTTCTCAGCAAGGAGTTCTCTTGTATTCTCAGTGACTATAGTATTGCTGTCATCAGCGAAGAGATTTTTTTCACCATGAGTAACACTACTGGGAAAGTCATTGATGTATAACAGGAATAGTATTAGTCCTAATATGCTACCTTATATTAATGTATTTTAATTATGATAAGTGTTTACTGCTGCAAACGTGGAGAAGAGTCTCCGGTAGAACGAGGAGAAGGAAATCTGCAGCGCACTTCAACCGAGGCCAAGAAGCCTAGGAATGAACAAAGTGTTAGGGAGAAGAAAGTGCTGCTGCTAGGTAGTAGCCATGGGCGAGGTGTAGGCCCTCAGCAACAGGAAAGTTCAGGGGCAGCGTACCAGGCCACCAGTATCTTCAAGCCAAATGCATGGCTAAGTCATGTGATAGACGACCTAGGGGTCTTTATGTAAGGAGTTTACAAAAGAGCAAAATGTAGTGGTAGTGGGTGGGGCGGGAAACAGATTGGACAGGGATGGGTCATATGACATAGGTGGTGACCTGGACAAGGTAGCTTCCCTGACTCATCGCACCAACGTCCACTTTGTTGAGCTGTTCCAGCGTCTTGATCGACCACACCTTGATGGAGCTGCGAGGCGAATCAATGCCAGGTTAGGGATGGCTCTGAGGACAACCAACTTTGCTCACGTTTCTCTGGTACCCATCCCAACTAGCTACAGATAGGGTTTCACTAGGCATAGCCTGTTTTTGGTGTTGATGCTAAAACTGTCAGATTGCGTTCTCTTTCTTCCTATCCTCCTACCGGCTGTCAGTTCCCAACGACCCTCCTTCCCTCTATCTCCCATGATCCTTATGAGTTCCTACCTTGCTTCCTTTTTTCCTTTCCAGTTCTCCAATCAAAATGTTCCTACTGCATACTCTGCAGTTTAGGAGAGAGCCTCTCCCAACATTCTCCCCACTGTATCCCCTCCCCACCCCTGTGAAAATATTTCCTACAAGATTGGCAACAAATCCCTCTACTCATTACCCTATAACAGCTCCAACATTTCTCACTCATGTCAGTTTCAAAAGATTAATTAAGTTTAAAGATTATTTTAAATTTGTCAAGGGCACGAGATTGGCTGTGTGTAAACACAAGACGACAGAAAGGTCTTATGTGCGGTACTTGTTGTTTTTGTACTGGTTTAGAGATACAGTGACAGAAGAATGACTTTGTAATTACTTTGCTTTTAGAGAATTTATCTTAACAGCCGTGTTTGGTCAGGTTTTTAAACGTTTATAGCTTGGAAAATTTAGGCCTACATCGCGTCTGTCTACTAGTAGACAATATGAAATGTGTTAGTTAAATATGATTTAGAAATGTTTAATTACACTTTTATTGCGACAGTAGACACTGATGAAACTAGTAGCTGCCTTTTTTAAACGAATTTTGCACTATCAAGAAAACTTGAATACAATTTTTTGAGTTTATTTTGGGTTATGTCACGATTATCGGGACTTCAACTAAGTAACAAGTTATTTCAGGAACAAGCCCTTCTGGGACGCTAATATTCAGTTTTGTGACAAGAACGGACACTACAGCAACCATACAAAACAAGGAAAACTTAAAATTTAGACTATTTCCTCTTAAATAATTTCTTTTGGCGGACGAAGAAAATATCTTTGATCTCAATTGGCGGCCATCTTTGTGTTTTCTCTGAACACAAGGGAAGCCACAAGAAATAGCAAACTACCGAAATCCTCCATGCTCATGCTCACGTAATTTTTTAAATAAGCACCATTCCCGACCGTTGATTCTCGAACGAGCACTGATTTAGCTCAATGTGCAGCCCATTTGCGAAGGAGTTCTCGTCGCCATCATCTCCGCTTCCTCTGACTTTCTTTCCTTTCTTCACCTAAAAGGGCAGACGCACTAGCACATAAAAGTATGAAGTCTTTCACATAGGTCTGGGAAGCCATCGCCAATTCCAGACAGTGTAAACGTATCTTTATATCTACAAATCCTCTCTACTGATTACCCTATCTGTAAGTATTGGGACAAGGGGGACACAAGTCCAAATGGTTAAAATGGCTCTGAGCACTATGGGACTTAACATCTGTGGTCATCAGTCCCCTAGAACTTAGAACTACTTAAACCTAACTAACCTAAGGACATCACAAACATCCATGCCCGAGGCAGGATTCGAACCTGCGACCGTAGCAGCAGCGCGGTTCCGGACTGAGCGCCTAGAACCGCTAGACCACCGCGGCCGGCGGACACAAGTGCAGTCTGCATTGTTGCCAGCTGTATCCAATTTTGCGGCGATGACGTCATCCAAGATGGTGGCATGTAGACTTGGCAACAGTGCATGACATCATCCAAGATGGCGGATTTTGGTGGGAAAGTGCGACACCTCCCTCCCCCAGAAAAATGGCGTGAAGTTCAAATTCCATCATAATAATGCATCACACCAAACTTATCTCTACTGAGCTAATAAATAGTGGGAAGATAGAACTAATGATTGCCACACGGGATTAGCCGAGCGGTCTCAGGCGCTGCAGTCGTGGACTGTGCGGCTGATCCCGGTGGAGTTCGAGGCCTCCCTCGGGCACAGGTGTGTTTGTTTGTCCTTAGGATAATTTAGATTAGATGGTGTGTAAGCTTACGGACTGATGACCTTAGCGGTTAAGTCTCACAAGATTTCACACACATTTGAACATTTTGAACTAATGATTTGTATGAAGAGAGTGCGAGAATGTTGAAAAACTTGCTCGACGCGTATACGCTGCAGCTTACGTAGTGTTTGTAGGCCAATTTGGGCTAGCATCTTGAGGTACAAAGTTGAGACGAACAGTTTGATATGGGACCCTTGTGGTCTATCAAGTCGGGAAACTACCTCAAATTGGCCTACAAAAATTGCTTACGGAATCAGGTGTGGCTTGCCGAATGTTTTATACCATCCATCACTGATACAGGACCCCCACTATAATAAAACATTTAATTACTCACTGAAGAAGAGAAGGAATTTTGCAACCATGATAGGGCATCTACAAAATACTACTTATTCCTCTACATCTCAACAGTAAGTACTGAAGTCATTCATAAAACAAACAAAAGCAAATTCATGGATTACTGTGGGCATAGTGTGTTGGCGTTATTCTGTTGTAAAGACACGCACGGTACAGTTACCCCATTTAATGTGTTGGCTACCACACAGGGGTACCCCCCCCCCCCTCCCTCCACCAACACCGGAGGTGGCTGCGGTGCCGACAGGAATGTTGGAAGATTCACTTTTTGGGCGCTGCCGCAGATCGCACATTGGTACATCCATACCCAACATTATCCAAGAAATATTGCACAGATGGGTCCACCCAGACTTTATGGGTCCACCCAGACTTTGGGTAGGTAGCTTATAAAAGCACATAAAGGGGTTTGCTCGTCTGTCAGAGACCCATATTGGGTTGCATTAATACATATGGAATATCATTATTGTGCACACTATCTTAAATGAATGACCTACAACCAAACTGCCCAGCCGACTGCTATAAGTGGAAAACGTCACATGAAAGGCTTACGGTCCTCAGCTACTGTTTCTTAACGGTTACTGAGAGGCTTCTGGACATTGCTATAGCTTAGAGAGAGGTATTTCTTGATCATTAATTCGACTGACATGCAGATCGTAGTTTCCCTCGATTTTCTCAACACGCGTAGGATGGTTTCCAACGGTTACATAGAGTCAATGAAATGGCTCTCCCCCAGGGCTGGTGGGAGATGTGTTGGATGACCGAAGTGTGGTCATTCTCCCAGGGCTGTCTGCTGGTTCATGGTGTCTGCGTCAGCGACCATGCCCTTACAAGGGGAGGCTGCCAATTGTGAAATTCAGATTCGATTCATACAACGCATAAGAAAAGCTCATGGCCAGAGGTGTAATGTGGCAAAGCACCAAGATGCACTTCTCAGCCGTTGTCGAGAAAATCGACAGTTAAAAGAAACCATTGCGGTGAAATACCTGAACATCGATTGGTGTCAGACTGTAGTAGCAATCGCAATATTTAATTATAGTTACACTGGAAATATTCTCGTGGCTTGCAATTATCGTGTAAGTTATATGTGTATTTGATGATCTGTAGACAACTTTCGCTGGTATAGCTGTCAGTGTAATTTAGCGATCTGTGGAAAATAATTTTACAACTGAAAGACTCGTCTGCAGAAAACAATTGCAAACAGTGCTCCCACTGGACCCACACTGCACCTATGCATCATCTTGCCAGCAAGAGTAAACAGATGCACGTGTGATCCTGAGGATGACTTGGCGCTTATTTAGATAGACATGTGACGTCAGTATAACACTCGAAGGGCTTTCACATGCAATCAGCAGGGGCGTGAAAGTGATGGCTCATGCTGGCTTGTGTCCAACATTGGCTCTCGGCGGCGTCGACACGCCCTGCAAATAGATCTTCACTGCCGGCCAGTCGCGTCAGCAAAGGTGCCTAGGTGAACACGTATTTCGAGAGGATTTTCTCAGCTACCAAATATAAAAGGGGTGTAGCCGCCTCATGTTTGTGGGACCCAAATGGGTACCTGTGTGTCACTCCACAGGGGGTGCCAGTGCATCCTGAGTTCTGGAAGTGTGTTCAGTAACCTCCTATGCAACTCAGTGGACCGGGGAGGCGGGATATGCCTGCATACATTGTTAGCATGTCTGTTACATTATTTCATGAGTGGGTCTGTAGGCTGTGCTATACATTATTTGGAGAGTTTCTCAGTTGATTTCGTTTCTGCACATAAGTGTACTGCATTATTATGGGGAGTCTGCATGTCTCTAGTGAAATTATTTCGATAGTTTAGGAGTTGTTTGCGAGTCTGCAGAGCATTGTTTAGGAGTAGTTTACAGGTCTGTAGGCCGTGTGGTGTGACACCCAGCATGTCAGAGAATGTGTTTGCTATCACTGTGATAAATATACTATCTTTCAAAATCCACCCCTAAATAAATTGTCAGAAAATAAATAAAGTACACAGGTTCCTCTCTCTAGCAGCCCAGTGCAGGCTGAGTCATTTTACCATGAATCCCTAATCCCATTGCCGTTTCTTTCCAACCACTTTCTTAGGTTAGTAGAGGTCGCATTGTTTTGATGGAATTTGAACTTCCCGCCAGGGGTACGTGTCAGGGGGCATGGTACATTCCCGCTGAAAGCCGCCATATTGGATAACGGTACTTGTGTCATCAGCTGACGTCATGGCCGCCATCTTGAATGATGTCATGCGCTGTTGTGAAGTCTACAGGCCGACATCTTGGATAATGTCATCGCCGCCATCTTGGATACATCAGGCAACAATGGAGAGTGGGGTGGTAGGAAGGTTGTCCCACTACTCCCCTGTCGTTTTATTCGACCTGCAGTGTTATATCTAGCACGCGTGACAGTTTCATACCTGTCCCCTCGCTCGCTACATGCAAGCTATTAGTCTTGCAGAAAAATGAACAGGATGAAATGTAATGTAGTTAAATTTTGTACTGGCATCCATTTTCTCTGGAGGCGACCATATTCGAGTTGTTGAAGAAAACTTTCAAACGCAAGTCCACCCTCACACTCATCCCTCACCAGTGAGGATATCTAATACGATGTTCATGGCACTCCCCTTTATTTCCTTACAACTTTTGGAAACGTTGCACTAAAACTAATTGCGTTGACAGTTCTATCCAACCAAACCTTTACAAGCACAGTAGTTTCGTCGTCAGAAGGCTTGAAGGATACAACGATGTAATTTTTTATTTTATGCTGTTAAAATTTACAAAATTACTATCTAAAATTCTCACAAACGTCAATGTTGCAATTTGTTAAGTGCCTGACTAAGCCGGTGGCGAAGTAATGCCAGTCAATGAAGACCACAAAAAGCCTAATGAGGCAAATAATTCGTGCAGTCGCGATTTTTTATACAGTGGTAGGAGGGAGTGCCAAACAACATACTAGTAATTTTGACCATTGGTCTGAGTGTGGGAATGTGGGTGCTTTGAAAGAACACTTTTGTACTTTTTCTTGAATAACTCGAAAACTACGTCCACTAGAGAAAACATATCTCAGTACAAAATTCAACTGCATTACATTTCCTCCAAAAAGGTCCTGTTCACTTTTCTAGAGGACTAATAGTTAGTCGCGGCCACACCGCCGTACAAATTTGACGGTTGGTTCTTCGGAACGTTTAAAGTACTGGAAGAAGACGCTTTTGGAATGACATACGACTTCCTGAGAAACGTATACACCGTGGAACTGAGGAACGAGGAAATTTCCCAAAGGATTGCGAACATGACGAACGAAGATGCCGAGTACAAGAAAAGCACAGGCGAGGTGAGTCGTGTTCCCATTACGTGTGCTGGATTAGGACTCAGAACCGCAAAAGTGCATCTGTTACTGTTTGAACTTGATCTGGCGTATATTAAACAGGTCGTTTCTAAATTTGGTACTGAGTATACAGTAACAGCCTACTGGTGGGGCGGTAACATGCACTACAAAGTGGATAATGGTGTGAGAACTGTTAAAATCGATTACAGTCCCACGTACCGTGCTTTATTAATGCGCGCGGCTTCAATGCTCCCGTAGTTTACGAGTACTTGTTCTTCCTGTAACATGCCCGGCCACCTTAGTGCGGAGTGTCCGCGAAGACGAAACGTACAGTGTCTTAACTGTAAGACGGCAGAGTTGTGAGGGGATCGCGGAGAGAGGAGGAAGCAAGCATTGGCTGACGAGGGGAGAGGAGCCGTTGGGGGGGTGGGGGGGCAAGGCACCCCTACCAGTTGCAGTGCTGGCACTACAAATTGCGCCTCATGCTTACACGAAAGCAGACGAAAGGCTTGGAAGTAAAACTCGCTTTAAATGTTGTTCGTAAACGAAACTGAAATCGTCATGTACATATATATATATATATATATATATATATATATATATATATATATATATATTTGTGTTTGTCTACTATGCGCTCACAAACCATTCATCCAATTGCAATGAATCTTTGGTGAGTTGTTCTCCGAACGCCCGAAAAGAGTAATGGAAGCAATTTTTTCTGCTCCCTTTCCCTTTTGCAGCATTGAATCACTCGCAATATAATTTCGCGAGCATCGCTACGTAATACTGGTTTCCTTCTAACCGTAGGCCTACCGGTAGGGGTTGTTGGCGACTCCTGAGATGGGCCAGCAACTGCCTCTTCACTCATTTTGATAACGTTTAGCACAACTGCACAATAAAAACACGCAGAACAGTACAGCGCAAAACAATAACGAAGCAGACGACAATGGCTACCTTGTACAATACAGTCAGCTACGTAATGTTGGCAGCAGTCGCAACTGTGCGCCTACCGAAGCCTCCCGACGTTTACCGACTTCTACCGATTCAGGACTAGGGAGAAACCTGCCATGTAAAAGTTTACATACTGTGCAGCTTCCTGCCAAGTCAGATGCGGAAGGCATGCCGCGGGCCCAGTATGCCGCAGTCGCCAGCCGTCTGTTTACTAGCAGAGACAGCCTGGTGCGCCCTCCCGATGACGTAGCACTCGCTGCCGCGGCAGTGTCGCAAACCAGAGCACTGCCTGCGGCGTGGACATGTCCGACGTTCAAGCAGACGTTGCAAATATCGCGCAGTTAAGGTTGTTCCTGAACTTAGTTCGCCCTCACGCAGCTTCGCAGATGAATCAGTTGTGAAAGAATCTGTTGCAGGGGAAAAGGTACATCTTTTGCACCGTCGGACAACACTACTGTCTCATCTGACGATCCTGCAATTGACTCTTTGAATAAACAAACGTGACAGCACCAACGATGCCGACCGACAAGTGACGCCACAGCTTGCAGATGACGTCACAGGTCACACAGGTCACACTGAGGCGCGTGCCACTGAACAAGCAGTTCCAACTTTAAAAATATCTAAAAACGCCGTATCCGACTTCCAGAAGGATTTCCAAGGCCGACCCTCGCCTGGCAAAAAGAAACTTCGCATTGCTCGCGGAGGAACTACTCAGGCCGCACAACAGTTACGGCCGGTAGCCCGACAATTGGTTGCGAAACTCAAAAACAGCCAACCTGAAATAACGGCAACATCCGCAAACTGCCATCTCAGAACCCAAGGATTCCGACGAGAATCGAAACATACCACCGTGCGGTCATTGGTGGACGGACTGTGAAACGGGCAGAAATGCGGACCAACCCGAGTTTTACATTGAAATGTGTGCGTGTATTTGTATGTATGGACAGAACGG
This sequence comes from Schistocerca americana, assembly GCF_021461395.2. Lineage (NCBI taxonomy): Eukaryota > Metazoa > Arthropoda > Insecta > Orthoptera > Acrididae > Schistocerca > Schistocerca americana. The sequence goes on along the minus strand of NC_060122.1, from coordinate 24,669,222 downwards.
CATTTCGTGGTTGGGTATGTCTCCTGCTCGGTGACGGAGACTTTCACATCCAACATAACAGCGATTAACATTAACGGAATTCAGAGTGATGTAAAATTCAAAGCGCTCACAGACTTCCCATACGCCACTTACGTAGACGTCACACTCTTACAAGAAGTCTGCGTAGAACCGAAAATAGTGCGATTTTTAGCCGTAACGAACATCAGCAAACAGGATCACACAGGAACTGCAGTCCCACTCGAACATAATACGGCTGGCAAATGGACAGGGCATATCCTGTCGAATCAATGGCGTTTAGATTGTCCATCCGGCAGTAAGCGCCGAAAGGAACGGTCTTACTCTTATAAAAATGATGCGCCTTTTTTAATTAATGAATATTCCGCGAACTGCACCTTAGGGGAAGATTTTAATTGTGTTATCTCAGCAAATATCCAAACACCGAACTTCAAAAAATGCACAGAACTCGACGAACTCGTCCATAGACTGAAACTACTACTTGGCACCTGAGAAAAATACCCGAGAACCGCGTGCGTCTCATTCACACACGTAGCCTGCAGTTCGTATACGCCTCTGCCGCTGTCAGCCGTAACACAGTGAACAGCAACATTCCTCAGTCGGCTTTTCTGACAGCACTACCCATCAATCCTACTACGAGATGGTATCCGTCACTCGACCATAATACGGGGACAAATGGACGGGGCATATCCAACGCCCAGAAGAGTTTCGTGGGAGAGGCTGCTGCAGAATGGACGCCAGGCTGTTGCAAGACAAGCACCTGGACGCAGACATCAGCTCGTAAGCTCTCCGAAACCCAATAGGGATCGAGTAGTGAAAGGTGGCTACACAGAGCCGAACTGACATTTATATCAATAGTAAAATGTTACGCTTACCGGAAGTCCAGTTGGGTCAAACAAACAACAGAATTTTATTTTTCATGTCTCCGTGAACTATACGAAGCCAGCGCCATCACAGCTGATGACGCTTATCGCCGTATAAGGAAGTACAAGGCGAAAATTAAGAACCTGCATCGGAAACAAATGGAAAGCATGACAACGTGTTCCAACCAAAGGACATCGTGTCATAAGAAACAGTCGCTCTGTACCACACTTTACGAACATTGCGGCGGCAGAAAGCGAACGTAATTGAGGAGGTTATTGATGGGACTCGGAATGTAGTTACAAGACAACAGGTGTAAAACTACTGCAGAGAACTTTATGACAGGCAGGAGATCAGTGAACGCTTTGTAACGAAGTACTCAATGAAATAGTTTCCGTATTGATAAGCCTGAGGCCCCATTCAGTGAAGACGATGTGAAACAGGACGTGTTCAGCGCCTCGAAACGAAAACCTCCTGGACCCGACGGTCTCTGCGCTGAATTTTATCAACAGTACTGGAATATCTTGGCCCCAACATTAACTCAACTCGCTAATGAATTGTGGCAGCTTTAATCTGTAAGAGAGGAACTCAAAGAAGGCTTCATTGTGCCTTTACCCAAAAAAGGAACCAGCAAAAGGATAATGAAAAGCGACCTAGGCCTATCACCTAACTTAACTCAGAGTTTAAAATCGTAACACTGACTGTCCAACAGCGAATGCAACCGGCGTTACACAAAATACAACACACTGGACTCGCATTCTGGAGGACGACGGTTCAATCCCGTCTCCAGCCATCCTGATTTAGGTTTTCCGTGATTTCCCTAAATCGTTTCAGCCAAATGCCGGGATGGTTCCTTTGAGAGGGCACGGCCGATTTCCTTCCCAATCCTTCCCTAACCCGAGCTTGCACTCTGTCTCTAATGACCTCGTTGTCAACGGGACGTTAAACACTAACCACCACCATAAAATACAAGGCCGGCCGAAGTGGCCGTGCGGTTAAAGGCGCTGCAGTCTGGAACCGCAAGACCGCTACGGTCGCAGGTTCGAATCCTGCCTCGGGCATGGATGTTTGTGATGTCCTTAGGTTAGTTAGGTTTAACTAGTTCTAAGTTCTAGGGGACTAATGACCTCAGCAGTTGACTCCCATAGTGCTCAGAGCCAACCACAAAATACAAGGAAAACACCACTATGGTGCAGTACCTGGACGCAGTGTAATATCAGCTGCCTGCGATCTACGGGGTATCATCTGTACTCTGGCGGACAATAAAGACCCTGCGCGCTGCTATTTTTAGACTTTGAAAAAGAGTTGTTGTTGTAGTGGTCTTCAGTCCTGAGACTGGTTTGATGCGGCTCTCCACGCTACTGTATCCGGTGCAAGCTTCGTTATCTCCCAGTACCCACTGCAACGTACGTCCTTCTGAATCTGCTTAGTGTATTCATCTCTTGGTCTCCCTCTACGATTTTTACCCTCCATGCTGCCCACCAATTCTAAATTGGTGATCCCTTGATGCCTCAGAATATGTCATACCAGCCGATCCCTTCTTCTAGTCAAGTTGTGCCACAAACTCCTCTTCTCCCCAATTCTATTCAATACCTCCTCATTAGTTATGTGATCCACCCATCAGCATTATTCAGTAGCACCACATTTCGAAAGCTTCTATTGTCTTTTTGCACAAATATTTATCGTTCATGTTTCAATTCCATACATGGCTACACTCCATACAAATACTTTCAGAAACGACTTCCTGGCACTTAACTCTATACTCGATATTAGCAAATTTCTCTTCTTCAGAAACGCTTTCCTTGCCATTGCTAGTCTACATTTTATATCCTCTCTACTTCGACCATCATCAGTTATTTTGCTCCCCAAATAGCAAAACTCCTTTACTACTGTGTCTCATTTCCTAATCTAATTCTCTCACCATCGCCCGAGTTAACTAGACTACATTCCATTATCCTCGTTTTGCTTTTGTTGATGTTTTCATTTCATATCCTCCTTTCAACACACTGTCCATTCCGTTCAACTGCTCTTCCGAGTCCTTTGCTGTCTCTGACAGAATTACAATTTCATCGGCGAACCTCAAAGTTTTTATTTCTTCTCCATGGATTTTAATACCTACTCCGAATTTTTCTTTTGTTTCCTTTACTGCTTGCTCAATATACAGATTGAATAACATCGGGAATAGGCTACAACCCTGTCTCACTGCTTTCCCAGCCACTGCTTCCCTTTCATGTGTCTCGGCTCTTGTAACTGCCATCTGGTTTCTGTACAGTTTGTAAATAGCCTTTCGGTCCCTGTATTTTACTCCTGCCACCAAAATTGGAAAGAGTATTCCAATCAATATTGTCAAAAGCTTTCTCTAAGTCTACAAATGCTAGAAACGTAGGTTTGCCCTTCCTTAATCTATTTTCTAAGATAAGTCGTAGGGTAAGTACTGCCTCATGCGTCCCAACATTTCTACGGAATCCAAACTGATCTTCCCCGAGGTCGGCTTCTATCAGTTTTTCCATTCGTCTGTAAAGAATTCGTGTTAGTATTTTGCAGCCGTGACTTATTAAACTGACAGTTCGGTCTTTTTCACATCTGTCAACACCTGCTTTCTTTGGGATTGCGTATGACCGCATAAACCACGAATCTCTGATTAAGGTACTAATGACGATTTGTTGCGGCCAGCGTTTCGTCAAACTAAATCAGCACTTCATTTCAAATGCCACATCAGGTATCTTAATTAACGGCCACCTTCCTGACAAAATCGTAACTAGAAGATCTTTCAGGCAAGGCTGCCCCCTATCAGTATCGTTGTACGGCATCGCGGTAGAACCCTTACTTGCCCGCCTAACCCAGTGATCACTTGGAGTCGACACTGGAACGGAGAAAGAAGCTCGCACTGCTTATGCTGACGACGTCTGCTTAATAGTACAATCCGTAGCGAATCTGACGGAAGTGAAGAACCTCTTCAACGACTTCAACGCGGTCACCGGTGCTGAATTACACAACACAAAGACGACGTTGCTCCATGTAGGAGGAGGCTTTGGTGATGCTACCCATCTCGATTGACGTGCAACGAGGGAACAACACAAATCTGTAGGAGTCTACTGGGGTGCAGTATCAGACGTGAAGGCGACAAAGAAACCGGACAGACACTCTCCACGAGGTCAGCGCCACAACATGCATTTATTCTGACAAGGAACTATATCTCCTGCAAAGAGTACACACAGTCAGAATATATACGAGCGGGATGTACTCCATGGCCCAAATCCTACCAGTCTCAAATCACCTAGCAGACAACGTACAGAAGGCGCTCTGTTCGTATGTCCTCAGAGGCCACATATTGACAGTAAGCTTTGAAACGTTGTCCTTGCCAACCTCGAAACGTGGGGTTGGTCTCATCAGTGCCAGACATATGTGGCGGACCTCACTAATCAATAAAACTATCAGCAAGGACACACCGAGATTAGTAAAGAACTTGATGCTAAATTCCAAGCCATGCATATAACGCCACCCATTAACGAACCTCTGATACGAATAACCTTTCGCCATATTAGACTCTACTACTGCTAGTTCAGTTACACACGACAAGCTGACAACATCCATCCACTTTATATCAACGCTTTCTCACAACTGATAGTAGAAAAAGCAGAGTCATTCAAAAATACCCGCAAGCAAAGTGGAATACCATCTGGCGAAACATCCACAGCAGTGTATTGCTACCTGTCGTCCGGTCTACGTGGTATCTAATCATCAACGACAAAGTTCCACCCAATGAGAAACTCGACAATATCCATATGCGGTCACACGGACACCTGAACTCACAGGTTCACCTGGGGTTCAGCTGGACTGATCACAGTACACACGCGAAGCACACTGGCGACAACTGACTGCACGGTTCCGCACAACGTCGACTTCATAGAACTAACCAAACCAGAAAAAATATATATCCCCGCAGGAAGCAAAATGCGCCGTTTGGAATTTAGGTCACACCGCTGCTTATATTATCATTGTCATGCAACACTTGAAAAATACTGTACATATATGGAATACAAACATGCAAAGATAAGAGGACAAAGAGATTAAGCTGACACGTATGGTAACATGTTGAAAACTACGGTACATATGTGAATCAAATTATTTAAATCAATATTTAGTACAAAACAACGAATCGTACTAACATGGAAAAACCCAGCAAAACTTACAGAACTGTCCCATGGTAATATAATTATTATTTCTTATTTTTTCCTTTATTTGGCAAGGAGCCAATTTTCATTTGTACAAGAAGACATTTTAAATCACCAGAAGATAACTTGTCATCTACCTGAAGACAGATATCACTTGTTATACAAACGTGGCACTATTCTTTTAGTTACGGCAAAGGCGAAAAAATACAAGACAAAAAAGAAAATTTCTGTTTCACAACCATCCAGGAGAAGACTATTCTGTGAACAAAGGCAGGGTATTGTTTGAAATTTAACAGCTCCTACCTCTACCATTACAAATACCAACATCCTTTGTTTATATGCAAGACTAATGCAACTTTCAACAAGAATGTTGAATATTTGAGAACTAACCATCCAATTGTGGTTTAGTGCATTGGTGTAAAAAATATTAAAGATTGTAAAAGGCTATTTCATAAGATCTATGTTTTTCCATCTGCGTACAAGTGATCAATTTATCCTGTGATTCAGTGATGGAAATGGAGCAATTTACTACAAGGGAAGAAATTCTTCACTTGGATACAGTGCAAAAAATAATTTTGTCGAAGAAGGCTTTGAAACCGATGACCCCACTTGTTGGACGATGTCGACCGTCGGATGTCATTATTCGATCAGCCTTTCGGCTTAGGGAATCACACGTGACGAACTGTTTTCCCCTCTCCTGTCTGTCGTTTCTGCTCTGTCTGGTTACTTCAGACCATGGCGTCATATTGCAGCTCGTAACTCCGGCGTATCTACAGTCCAGACATACAAAGATGGGTTCAAGGTTAATCTAGACGTCCAGCAGTTCAAGCCGGAGGAACTGACGGTAAAGGTGGTGAGGGACAGCGTCGTGGCAGAGGCAAAACATGAAGAGCGCCAACATGAGCACGGTTATTTGTATTGCCATTGTTCTTTCGTACAAGAAATTCAGCACTTCATTTTTCTGCTTCTTACCATGGAGGTGTTATGTATGTGAAAGCCTGCGTTTAATGATTTTTGAATCACTTTCGTTTTCTGTAAGTGTAAAACAATGTTTCATACACAGCTGTTTGAAGAACGCATTTTGTGTACTGTTGTAGTGGTGCATAATTCTCCCATTGTAAGACTGATGGTATTTGTATTGATGTTCAATAAACACTTTGTATGGAAAGTAGCGAGCGAGAGAATAACTGTGAAACAGTCGCGCGTGGTGTTTGAAGGCAAAATTTAACATTGCGAGTTGCATAAAACGACAGCGGAACGGTCTGTTCAATCGTCCTGTGTAAATGCTGTAAAAGTATAGAAAAGGGAAACGTTGTCAGTAAACATTTCTAACAGTTCCTGACCGCTTTACTTTAGATTTTGCACGCCAGTCTAGTAGACTTCAATGATATATACGCTACATTTTTTTTTTTAAGAACAATGTACACATCTTCTATTAATATCGACTCACAGAAAGAAAATAAATTACGACAGCAGGGCATTTAAACCATGACATAAATTGTATATATATATATATATATATATATATATATATATATATATATATATATATATATATAAAGCTAGGTGGAATGCTGTCGCTGAAGCTGCTATCCTCACGGATAGAGGAGAGGGGCAGTACAGCTGATTGCCTCAAATGAATAACAATTTAATGACACTCCTTTATCATTTTAAAACGACTGGTCTATAACGTACACATCAACAAGCAGGAGATTTTTTAACAGTCAATGCGCGGTTCTTCTGTAAGGGAGAACAACAACATTATGTAGCAAGGAGCTTAACAGGGAGCTCAGAAGCCAGTACACCTGTTCGTACTGGAGCTCCCCGTGCAAGGTGACTACCAGCCGACCGCGTCAGTGAAGGCAGCTTATTGTCAAAGCGTATGAATTTCATAAAAATCTTTCGAAATTTTTGTTAGAAAGGATGCTAATAGATGGTGCTTTATAGCTCGTATTAGCAAGCAGACGTCACATTAACATCACGGCCTTTTCAATATTTCCACCATTCGTATTAGAGAGACGGTATAATTAAAAAACCAAATTTGCCATCACATGCTGTAGTCTCTCAACGAAAATAGATTCAGCTGTCACACAGATCGACGATTCAAGTTCGTCTAGTGTCGTCAGATACTTCCAGAAGACACTGTCCTTCAATGTGCACCGCAAAAAGTGTTTACGAGGAGACATGTCGGTCGAATACGAAGGTCAATCACGCCGACAGTAGCAGTTTTGTGATAATGCAATGCAATCAATCCGTTACAGAAATATCTACTGAGTAAGCGAAATAGCTGTTCTATAGAATGTGACCGGATTCCACGTTGCACGTGCCTCTTCGATGCTTCAACGCTTGCTGTGTGGCGATATACTGTTCCAGAAACTTTCGCTGGTTATCGATTCTCGCATGGAAAACGTCTCTGCTGCAGACCACAGCGGCCCAAAACAGTATCAATTTCACGCAAATGGATTGTTTTCGTTTCGTTTGGTCACGTATCTCTTCATATTGAAGTGTATTTCTTCTGTGTACCAGATGTAACCAGCCCGCGTCATGCCCTTCAGTATCAATCACTGCGCGAACCCGGTTGGCGAAGTCAGTCCTTTATCCTACGGTAAGTAAGGGTATGACCTGATAACTTTGGAAACTTAGACTGTTTCTCAGTATTGTGTCTCACGTCTGGTTGGCACAGATGAGTCACTTCTAAACAGTTTTGGGATCGTTCGAAGCTCATATGGTATGGGAATGGTGAGCAGAAGGCGAATCAGGTGATAGTTCAGTGTTGCACGCTTCTGAATTCGGCATTCAGTGACGCACTGTTATCGACAGTTATAATTCCAAGACATAGTGCTTTCAAGAACTTTCAAGTTTTTTTTTTTTTCGTGCGTGATGCGGATTCTGACGAGTTGTTTCTCTTGTACTGTAAGAAGTTGTTAGGATTAAGTGCATACGCACGTGATAGCCGGTAAGAGACCTCGTATTGGATCGTACAGCTGTTATCTAGCTGGAGGAGAGATAGTTTTGGCATGGTTTCAATGGTTTTACACTACTGGCCATTAAAATTGCTACACCAAGAAGAAACGCAGATGATAAACAGGTATTCATTGGACAAATATATTATACTAGAACTGACATGTTATAATATTTTCACGCAATTTGGGTGCATAGATCCTGAGAAATCAGTACCCAGAACAACCACCTCTAGCCGTAATAACGGCTTTGATACGCCGGGGCATTGAGTCAAACAGAGCTTGGATGGCGTGTACAGGTACAGCTGCCCATGCAGCTTCAATGTGCTGGAGAATGTGCTGGCCAGGACTGCAGTCGAACATTTTCTGTATCCAGAAAGGTCCGTACAGGACCTGCAACATGCGGTCGTGCATTATCCTGCTGAAATGAAGGGTTTCGCAGGGATCGAGTGAAGGGTAGAGCCACGGGTCATAACACATCTGAAATGTAACGTCCACTGTTCAAAGTGCCGTCAGTGCGAACAAGAGGTGACCGAGACACGTAACCAATACCATCAGGCCGGGTGATACGCCAGTATGGCGATGAGGAATACACGCTTCCAATGTCCGTTCGCCCCGATGTCGCCAAACACGGATGCGACTATCATGATGCTGTAAACAGAACCTGGATTCATCCGAAAAAATGACGTTTCGCCATTCGTGCGCTCAGGTTCGTCGTTGAGTACACCATCGTAGGCGCTCCTGTCTGTGATGCAGCGTCAAGGGTAACCGCAGCCATGGTCTCCGAGCTGATAGTCCATGCTGCTGCAAACGTCGTCGAACTGTTCGTGCAGATGGTTGTTGTCTTGCAAACGTCCCCATCTGTTGACTCAGGGATCGAGACGTGGCTGCACGATCCGTTACAGGCACGCGGATAAGATGCCTGTCATCTCGACTGCTAGAGATACGAGGCCGTTGGGATCCAGCACGGCGTTCCGTATTACCCTCCTCAACCAACCGATTCCATGTTCTGCTAACAGTCATTGAATGTCGACCAACGCGAGCAGCAATGTCGCGATACGATAAACCGCAATCGCGATAGGTTACATCCGACCTTTATGAAAGTCGGAAACGTGATGGTACGCATTTCTCCTCCTTACACGAGGCATCACAACAACGTTCCACCAGGCAACGTCGGTCAACTGCTGTTTGTGTATGAGAAATCGGTTGGAAACTTTCCTCATGTCGGCACGTTGTAGGTGTCGCCACCGGCACCAACCTTGTGTGAATGCTCTGAAAAGCTAATCATTTGCATATCACAACATCTTCTTCCTGTAGGTTAAATTTCGCGTCTGTAGCACGTCGTCTTCGTGGTGTAGCAATTTTAATGGGCAGTAGTGTATTAAAGTGAAGAGCCTTTAGTTGTTTACGTGGACACTACGTCTTGAACTTTTATCCTCTTTCGCATTCCGGAGATTCGTGAAAAAGTTATCAGCAACATGTTTGTTATAAGTGCTGCACTGACTGTTAGCAGTGTGGTTTCCCAGTGCAGTTGTCGGACCTTAGAATATTTGATAATGTTGTTACAGGCAGTGCTGACTATTTCAAATTTTAGACTTATTTAAAAGGATTTTTTTTTCCTAACTAGAACAGTGGGTACGTCAGGAGTAAAGTCATGAAAGCAGTTTATGAATTGTATCTTCACAGCTCCCTCCGTAACATTATTGCTCGTGAAACACAAGCTTCTGCCTTCGATTCCTGGTCTGGCGTACCACAGTTTTGATCTGCTAGAAATTTATTTTAACCTTGCCACACGAATAATGCGAGGTTGATGGACCCTACACTTTTTTTTTTCAGTAGTGCCAGTGCTGACGACAAAAGTGCCGACAAAGGTTTCCTCAACTGATGAGTGGTTTGAAGCGTTCCGTAACTGGGCACGCAACACACTTCGGAGAGAGCGTGCTGATTCACGCGTCAAAGCACTGTGTGTCATACATCGCGATAGTAGACAAGGAACGTCTCAACTGCAGCACGTTTTTGTTCATTTCTAACGAAGCGTGTGAACACTGCGTGTTGCTGTACATTCAGAAGTTTAAAGAAGGCTGTAGCACGGCTTTCATTGTAACCATTTAACAAAAAGCTGCAAAACTTTGCTCAAATCTGTCGCAATTTCAGACTGATGCCCTTGCACTCTGTTAAAGCTGCAGTACTGTTCCAGCGTTCCAGGACGCTTTTAATAGCATCTCAGGTTCTTAATGGGAAATGAGCGTTCGCGTGGGGCGAGGTCACGGTGTGCACGCAGTGTGTGTGTGTGTGTGTGTGTAGCCCTGCCGTAGCAGTGGGAGCGGCCGGGAGGTGGGGGGCAGGCCGCCAGCAGACCCGCAAACAAAAGAGGACCGCCGGGGCTCTCGCCCGGGAGCGTAGCTGCGCTGCGCTCTAGAGTTCCGGAGGCGGCAGTTGCTGCGGCGTGCGCCAGGTGGCGGGTCGGTCGGCTGCCCGAGTATTTTCACTCGGAGCTGCGAACAGCAGTGTAAGGCAGCGGGCGCAAATGGATCTGCGATTTTTACGAAGTGGAGTAGAAACTTGGTCGTGGAACCCCGTCCCCTCGAGCATTTCAAATACAGGATTAAAATAAATGAACCTCAAAATCATATACCGGTTGAGGTGAAAGTCTCGCTTCTGCTAACGATATTGCAGTAATTTCTAAGGACAACACGGACCAAAAGATAATGACAGAAGTACTCCCCGAAATCGCAGCTGAAACCTCATATGAGAAAGGAAATATATTGAACATAAACACAACAGAGAAAAATATATACAAATACAAGAAGGTAACATGAACAGAGTTAGTAAGTTAAGTACTTAGGATAATGGATACTATCAAATGGGTTGGATAACATCACAAGTAGGGGAAGATCTAAGAAAATGGAATTAGTATACAAGCTCACCCAAAAGCGATATAATAAAAGATCAGTATCATTCCAACACTACACAACAATAATTAAACCGAGAGCACTTTGAGGACCTGAATGCCTAACACGAAATAAAAGAAGTGAACAAGAGCAACTGGATAAGAAAAAAAAAATACTGAGAAAAATTTTAGGGCCACAAAAGGACAAATATAATTATGGACGAAGAGGAAAAATGAAGATCTGCACAGAAACATCACAGACGGGAAAGAGGCGATTAAAGTTTTACTGTCGTATTTACAGAATTAATGACAATAGACTAACGAAGAACATTTTTTATATAATTTTCAAATTAGACAACTCTGCGGAATGGCCGGAAAAGACAAGAAACGACTTGAGAGAACTTAACGTCGCAGAAGACACCTTACAGAACAGGGAAAGATTTAGGCTACTGGTCAGTACTGCAAAATTTCCTGTCCAACAACGGAATTCACAGCCTAGGAGGGTGATTTCAAACGAACAGAGGCAGGCTATCGGCCGACGCCTGAAGAAGTTCTGGGAAGATAAAAAAAAGATTGTATCTTTATCTTTGATTCTAAGTGATCTATAATTAGTCAAATTGGCTCTGAGCCCTATGCGACTTAACTTCTGAGGTCATGAGTCCCCTAGAACTTAGAACTACTTAAACCTAACTAACCTAAGGACATCACACACATCCATGCCCGAAGCAGCATTCGAACCTGCGACCGTAGTGGTCGTCCGGCTCCAGACTGTAGCGCCTAGAACCGCACGGCCACTCCGGCCGGCAATTAGTCAAATTCCATAATTTAAAAATATATATATATATATATATGTACTGGCTGGGACTTTTATGGTGCGGAGAGTAAGGACCCATCACCAGATTTGCACTCTTTATTGGAAAGGAAGAGAAGGAAACGTAGTAGGTGATTATGGAAGGGGGGGGGGGGGGGGGAAGAAATGAAAGAGGAAGCCGCCTGGTAGAATTGTGCACAGAGCATAACTTAATCATAGCTCACACTTGGTTCAAGAATCACAAAAGAAGGTTGTATACCTGGAAGAATCCTGGAGATACTAAAAGGTACCAGATAGATTATATAATGGTAAGACAGAGATTTAGGAACCAGGTTCTAAATTGTAAGAATATCCAGGGGCAGATGTGGACTCTGACCACAATCTATTGGTTATGAGCTGTAGATTAAAACTGAAGAAACAGCAAAAAGGTGGGAATCTAAGGAGATGGGACCTGGAGTTTGTACAAAGTTTCAGGGAGAGCATAGGGGAACAATTGACAAGAATGGGGGAAAGAAATACAGTAGAAGAAGAATGGGTAGCTGTGATGGATGAAGTAGTGAAAACAGCAGAGGATGAAGTAGGTAGAAAGACGAGGGCTAGTAGAAATCCTTGCATGACAGAAGAAATTTTGAATTTAACCGATGAAAGAAGAAAATATAAAAATGCAGTGTATGAATCAGGCAAAATGGAATACAAACGTTTAAAAAATGAGATCGACAGCAAGTGCAAAATGGCTCAGCAGGCATGGCTAGAGGACAAATGTAAGGAAGCAGAGGCTTATCTCACTAGGGGTAAGATAGATACTGCCTACAGGAAAATCAAAGACACATTTGGAGAAAAGAGAAACACTTGCATGAATATCAAGAGCTCAGATGGAAACCCAGTTCTAAGCAAAGAAGGGAAAGCAGAAACGTGGAACTATATAGAGGGTCTATACAAGGGCGACGTACTTGAGGACAATATTATGGAATTGTAAGAGGTTGTAGATGAAGATGAAATGGGAGATATGATACTGCGTGAAGAGTTTGACAGAGCACTGAAAGACCTACGTCGAAAGAAGGCCCCGGGAGTAGACAGCATTCCATTAGAACTACTGATAGCCTTGGGAGAGCCAGTCCCGACAAAACTCTACTATCTCGTGAGCAAAATGTATGGACGGGCGAAACACCCTCAGACTTCAAGAAGAATATAATAATTCCAATCGCAAAGAAAGCAGGTGTTGACAGATGTGAAAATTACCCAACTATCAGTTTAATAAGTCACGGCTGCAAAATACTAACGCGAATTCTTTACAGACGAATGGAAAAACTGGTAGGAGCCGACCTCGGGGAAGATCAGTTGGATTCCGTAGAAATGTTGGAGCACGTGAGGCAATACTGACCTTACGACTCATCTTAGAAGAAAGATTAAGAAAAGGCAAACCTACATTTATAGGATTTCTAGACTTAGAGAAAGCTTTTGACAATGTTGACTGGAATACTCTCTTTCAAAAGGCTATTTACAATTTATACAGAAACCAGATGGCAGTTATAAGAGTCAAGGGGCTCGAAAGGGAAGCAGTGGTTGGGAAGGGAGTGAGACAGGGTTGTAGCCTGTCCCCGATGTTATTCAATCTGTATATTGAGCAAGCAGTAAAGAAAACAATAGAAAAAGTCGGAGTAGGTATTAAAATCCAGGTAGAAGAAATCCAATATTTCAAAAGTATCCAGTTTTCTAGTTACACGGTCACTGAAGTATAAAATAGCATCACAAAACATAAAATAGCACCGTAACAACCAAATTTTTGCGTTGTAATCTGAACACATACAGTTTCTGGTAACCAGCTCCAAGTGACAGAGTTCACACTTTATTTACATATTGCGTTTTCCCATTGAGACATCTCTTCAACAAAGTACCTTTACAAAGACTTCTAAATACACTCCTGGAAATGGAAAAAGGAACACATTGACACCGGTGTGTCAAACCCACCATACTTGCTCCGGACACTGCGAGAGGGCTGTACAAGCAATGATCACACGCACGGCACAGCGGACACACCAGGAACCGCGGTGTTGGCCGTCGAATGGCGCTAGCTGCGCAGCATTTGTGCACCGCCGCCGTCAGTGTCAGCCAGTTTGCCGTGGCATACGGAGCTCCATCGCAGTCTTTAACACTGGTAGCATGCCGCGACAGCGTGGACGTGAACCGTATGTGCAGTTGACGGACTTTGAGCGAGGGCGTATAGTGGGCATGCGGGAGGCCGGGTGGACGTACCGCCGAATTGCTCAACACGTGGGGCGTGAGGTCTCCACAGTACATCGATGTTGTCGCCAGTGGTCGGCGGAAGGTGCACGTGCCCGTCGACCTGGGACCGGACCGCAGCGACGCACGGATGCACGCCAAGACCGTAGGATCCTACGCAGTGCCGTAGGGGACCGCACCGCCACTTCCCAGCAAATTAGGGACACTGTTGCTCCTGGGGTATCGGCGAGGACCATTCGCAACCGTCTCCATGAAGCTGGGCTACGGTCCCGCACACCGTTAGGCCGTCTTCCGCTCACGCCCCAACATCGTGCAGCCCGCCTCCAGTGGTGTCGCGACAGGCGTGAATGGAGGGACGAATGGAGACGTGTCGTCTTCAGCGATGAGAGTCGCTTCTGCCTTGGTGCCAATGATGGTCGTATGCGTGTTTGGCGCCGTGCAGGTGAGCGCCACAATCAGGACTGCATACGACCGAGGCACACAGGGCCAACACCCGGCATCATGGTGTGGGGAGCGATCTCCTACACTGGCCGTACACCACTGGTGATCGTCGAGGGGACACTGAATAGTGCACGGTACATCCAAACCGTCATCGAACCCAAGGGACCGGCAAGGGAACTTGCTGTTCCAACAGGATAATGCACGTCCGCATGTATCTCGTGCCACCCAACGTGCTCTAGAAGGTGTAAGTCAACTACCCTGGCCAGCAAGATCTCCGGATCTGTCCCCCATTGAGCATGTTTGGGACTGAATGAAGCGTCGTCTCACGCGGTCTGCACGTCCAGCACGAACGCTGGTCCAACTGAGGCGCCAGGTGGAAATGGCATGGCAAGCCGTTCCACAGGACTACATCCAGCATCTCTACGATCGTCTCCATGGGAGAATAGCAGCTTGCATTGCTGCGAAAGGTGGATATACACTGTACTAGTGCCGACATTGTGCATGCTCTGTTGCCTGTGTCTATGTGCCTGTGGTTCTGTCAGTGTGATCATGTGATGTATATGACCCCAGGAATGTGTCAATAAAGTTTCCTCTTCCTGGGACAATGAATTCACGGTGTTCTTATTTCAATTTCCAGGAGTGTACACCAGCACCCGTATAACGACCGAAACAGAAATATTTTTCGAATTTGGTCTTGCTTCTCCACAGCAACGTTGTCAAATGTGAACACATTTTTTGGCTTTACTTTGTCAGGTGGTGGGATATCACCACTTTCACTGAATGTCATGTATGTAACGCCTTCTACACCGCGCAATAGCTCCTGTAATCGATGATAATTGGGTTGAAACAGTGTTTTTGAAAATGCTCAAACAAGTTGGAATCGAACTTCATCTACACATGTTATCAGCGTCGTGAGGACATTAGTCTTGCCGCAATTGGATATGCCTACAATAATTGCTCATATGTTATCAGGAAGGAGTATTCCATTCTTCTTCTTCTTTTTCTTATTCTTCTTCAGGTTTTCTTTTTCATCGTCACAGGACCTGTTACCAACAACAAAGTCCTTGTGACGTTTTACCCATGCTGCCATGATACTGACTACGTCAGGAACCGACAGGTAGTGCACATATATAGAAAGATACTCTTGTAAGAATGGTAATGGTATCTGTAGACACTATAGTTCCATCTCTAAACCAAGGGAGCTATATTGGCTACACAGAAGATTCATATAAAAGACTATCAGAAAATAAGCTTTCAGCCAACAAGGCCTTTGCCAAAAATCGACGAACACACACACACACACACACACACACACACACACACACGTAAGTGCAGCTAACACACACATAACCACAATCTGGGGCAGCTGAAGCCGTGGCTTGGTCACTGCAGGTTCGGACATGCTGGTGCAGGTCCAGAGGTTGGTGCAGGTCGGCAAAGTGGCAGCTGAGGCTACTGCAGGTCCGCATGCTGCAGAGATCGACATGGCACTCGCTCCTACAGGCTCCAGCATGACGAAGGCTAGTGCTGAACAAATAGGAGGAGAAAGCGTTTCGTACAGACCAAAACACGAAAGTAACTAATAATATTAATAATAATAATGCTAACGACAGACAATAATGTGATACGTCATACTTACTTTTCCGTTTCTTCCCATTCTGCAGGGCTGAGCTGGATCTCGAAAGCTGCTGATGTTGCCTGGTTCTTCTTCTGCTGCTACTAACTGACTGAGACTGAGGCCACGGAGCTGCTGAGCCTGCACTATAACCCCTCTGATGACATCACCACATACTGCCATTATTCTGGCCAAAGCATATCACGTAACCAGATTCAGGGTTCCTATTGGATCCCATTCTTTTTTTCTGGACCACCGACTTGAATTACATCTTGAGAGAGGAGTGGGGGAGGGCCAACACCGCACTCTGGCCGCAGTGTTGTGAACTACGCCAGTTGGTCTCCAAACCTCGAGGTGAATACCTGTGGGTCATTATGGAACAGGGCGAAATCGATGTAGTGTGTTACCCAATTTCAGAAAAGGTTGACAGTTCCAGCACAGGCACCCATCTTCGTGGACACTGAAATTCATCTTCACCCCACCCCATTGCATTGCCGTTACTTGTCGAAAAATGTTCACCACACGCTCATCCAGTACTTTTTCTTTCCACTCATTATGTAGGAGGCTATGGATGCAGTCCTCAGCGGTGTGCTTGCATGTAGTACACCTATGAAATTCATCCCTGATCATCGCCAGTATTTCCTCAATTGTACACATGGATGCTTGCTTGCACTGGAGTGGGTGAACGTCTTCCCTCTTTTGCTTTGGAAGACTGACTGGACTTTCGTCGAATGATCTACAGTTACAGCACACACATATATCAGCATGAGTTGCGAAGTGCAACTTAGCGTATCCTGCTGCATCTTCATTGTTTCATGAAGCGTATTGGTCTATGAAATTCATTCCTGATCATCGCCAGCGTTTCCTCAATTGTACACATGGATGCTTGCACTGGAGTGGGTGAACGTCTTCCCTCTTTTGCTTTGGAAGACTGACTGGACTTTCGTCGAATGATCTACAGTTACAGCACACACATATATCAGCATGAGTTGCGAAGTGCAACTTAGCGCATCCTGCTGCATCTTCATTGTTTCATGAAGCGTATTGGTCTTCACCAAATGTGTCTGCTTTCCAAAATGGTTCAAATAGCTCTGAGCACTATGCGACTTAACTTCTGAAGTCATCAGTCGCCTAGAACTTAGAACTAATTAAACCTAACTAACCTAAGGACATCACACACATCCATGCCCGAGGCAGGATTCGAACCTGCGACCGTAGCGGTCGCTCGGTTCCAGACTGTAGCGCCTAGAACCGCACGGCCACTCCGGCCGGCTCTGTTTTCCAAACTTCATGCAGGTGGCTATGGACACAGTCCTTAGCTGCATGGTTACAGCTAATCATATCGATGGCCGTTATTACTTCTGCTCCTGGTGCTCTGGTACTTTTGGATTTTCACAAGGTGTTCAGCTTTGTAAGCCGTGTCATCATGTTGCAGACACTGGAAGCGATGCTACGCTGTTACCGTTTTCTTCCGATGAGATTTCGTTGCTCAAGGCTGAGCTGGACGCGTTTTGTGTTATCAAGTGCCCGCATCAACAACGGCAAATTTCGGCTGATGAAATTACAGATTTTTTGATAGCGTTGTCATTTCGTAGACGACGGTGGTTGATATAAATCTTTGGAAGTCGCAACTGATCGTTCTCCATTCAAAATAGCTACACTTAATTGTAGGTCAGTTACGGAGAAGATACAAGCAGCAACCCTGGAACATTTCCTTAACCTTCTTCAGAAAGTTCGGATCCTGCACACTTACGCCTTGTGGAAAGTGTATTACATCGTTCTGATCTTTCTCCTTCTCGCGATGATGGCTACGGAACTAATACAGCTATCTACTCATCTTTTGTGGAAGCATCACATTTTTCTGTTACGATACGAAGTGGTTACGTTTGCGCGTTCCGTAGGGAATTTAGCACTTTCCGATATTTAAATGAAAGCGTCTCTGTTATTTATTCGGCGCATCGTGTTGATTATGTCTCACGCAATGCATACATTCATGTCTCCATTATTTTACTGTCTGCTGTCTGGCCTGGCAATCTTGATCCGTCTGTCGGTGCTGGTCGATTGAATTTCTCAGTATAATATGTTCCCGGACTTCATATTGGTGTCAGTTATTCAGGGGCTGATGTTCTGCGGAGCAGCATCTCATCACCACATTTTTGTTGATGCCAAGCGAGGGACTGCCTGAAGGCTCCTGTTGAACCTGCATCGCCGCAAACTTCTCGGAATACGGTGTAGTTTCATCTTTGCCTTCCTGTTCTACCAATGGCGGTGTCGTCCTCGTGGTATCATGTGGTACACAACCTAGTATCCATCAATGAGCGCCCATTTTACACTGGATTTAGAGTCACAGATCAACGTAGTCGCTGTCTCACGACAGAAAAGCTACAACTCACATTTACCTGTCATGATCACGAAGCGAACTGGCACTGGCGTCGAAAAGAATTAGCATTTATATAATTCGATCCTTTGAGACTCCCTTTTCGGCTGCTATCATGTCACGCAGAGACTGCTCCTACTTTCCGAGGGAAAAGTCAAAAACAACTGCATGGGTGTCGGGCCATTATGATAATTGCCTTGAAGATGGAGAGGGCGATGCGGACCCACTCGCCTTCCACCAGTGTGTGTGGGTACTTCATATAGGAAGTGCCTGCGCCTGCCACGGCATCTTGACTTAATCGCCAGTATGTTGGGTAAGCCGGTCCTTGTGGTATTCTTATCATGCCCCGTTTCAGATATACTGTTGCACAGTTTATTTCATTTTTGTGGCGCTGTTGGTCTTGCCCTTTTTTTAAAAAGAAAGAAATAAAATAGGAGGAGAAAAAATTAGTTGCCGACAACGACTTGAAGGAGGAAAACTCAGTGTTTTTAAATGTAAAAGTCAAAGGTGCAATATAGGACTAGCTCCAAGTTTGTGTTATTCTTGTCTGAGTACCAAGTGTAATTTGGGACACCAAAGAGCGCGGATCAAATCCTGGTCAGACTACGGAAAATTTCAGTTTGCTTTTGATCCGTCTTCACCTCTCGAAGATTTGTGGTATCGCTGGGAACGTCATGTGGTTTGGAATCTAAATTAAGTTTATAAGTCCCCTACCCCAGATGGATATCTGGGGTAGATGACGTACAGGTAGAAGTTGTGTACAACTGAAAAGCTTGCAGAAGGCCATTGGCCCACACAAAATTATTACTGTTATACTGCCGACATTCAGTCGGGAATGTGCCCACAGATTACTAAGAGGACACGCTAAGCACTAGGCTATGGGCCGTAGACACATCCATAGCACAAAGCGACACTTTTCCTTTGAAGTCTTTCAGTTTTCCAGCATAATGGTAAATTTTTTTATTGATTAATAAGATGTGACTTTCTCCATTATGACGATGCCGAAAGTCGACCATCTCCTAGGATTACATGATATATCAGATATGATTCGATGAACGGCACAGAAAGAGGAAAACTCTTGGAAAATTAACGTGATGATTAAGGATTGCTTTACGCGAAGAAAAATTTATCTTGCTATAATATTATAGCTGAATTTGAAGCTTAGAACTCTTCTCTTTCAACATTTTTTCATAGGATCATCTTGAAATTCCTACACAAACAACTGCGACACGATAAGATCTTTTTCCCACCGCGTGCTTGTCCGGCCACCCACGACAGTGGTAAATGCTGCCAGACCAGTCTAATTAGGATCGCAAGTGCTGGAGCAGCATTCAGTTACATGTTATGCAGCCATCATGGAGGCGGCTCCTTTCGTATTACATTTTCTTACATCCTAATATCAGCGCAGCCAGCTTCAGCTAGCAATTCCTGATCTGCCTTGTACTTCAATTTATGTTATCCCAAGTTATTTGTGATTCATTAGAACAATAGCGCAAACCCACTTCGAGTAAGCTGAAGAAATGATACCTTTTTGTGCATTTAAGTCACTTGTCATCAGCCTGGGTTTCTCGAGGTGACTATAATTTCCGTATCTGCACTGTAGAGAACTGTGTTAGAACGGCCTAATTGCGACCAGAATCGTTCCACTACCCAGCAGGACAAACGAGCCCATATTATTGTTGTGTCTGAGTATCTGTTCGTTCAAGATATCTGCTTTCATCACAAGGAGTACTACAGCAGTGATCTGACACAGAACCTAGAACGATCACGACAGCGCTCGTCTGACTAGTAAACGCCGCCAGTCCCCTGTCACTTTAAGCTCTGGGCATGCTTCAGCAACCATTGTGCAGCGCCGCGGTGGAACCTTGTGTGTCACAGGGAATGGGGATGTTGGTGTGATGGCTCGAGCCGCGAGGATGGTGCAAACCTCTATAAAACAAACCATCTGTCTTAAAGTAAGACGATGAGATGCTTGGTTGTTGAGGTGAAACAGTCATTAGCGGGCAACCTCTGGGGAACCTGCCACATCTTGTTCTATAAGGCTTACCTAGGCACGCACGGCTCTATCTGTGTGGACTTTTACTTCCCCAGATGCTCGTGGGACCGAAATGGAACACTCTAAGTTTGCTCTTGATCCTCCCAGCAGAACGTGTGGGCCACAGCTAAGTACCAACACCGAATCAAATAGGAGGCCTCGTGTGGCCAGTCCTCCAGACTCAGGTCTTACACAGAGATCTTCATTCGTTGGTAACAGAATGCATGCTGGTATTCAGAACGTGTTTTTGATTGTTAAATGTTATGAGGTCAGTTTTGAGTAGGTATCGCCTTAGTACATCCACAAAGGATTAGAGGGAATCGCCGGTACACTGAAATCTGTCAAACAATTCCGTAATGGAACACTACTGGTTGAAATTGCTAGATCCCAAACAGCGACAACCCTCCAGAAAGGTAAATGCCATGGCGGACGTGCCATGCAAACGGAGCTCCAAAACACCTTGAATTACAGCAAAGATGTTGTGTCGTATATGGTCGACTTTCCCATAAAAGAAATGAAAGATGTGTGTCCAAGAAGGGATCGCTGAGGTGCAGAATATAATGAAAAGTTGTAAGGAGTGTGTCATAACTCTTCATTGCATAAAACAATAAATCCAACTTAACGCCATTCTTTGCATTGTGTAAGCACTCAGATATCGACAGTAACAATCTGAGTGCGAAACATGGGTGCGTGATTCTAAGCATTGTTGTGACGTGTCACGCAGCCCTCACGTCAGTGATGGCAGATCTTACCACACTCAAGGCCTGGTTTCATCTATATAGCCAGGAGAGATTTAGATGGCTTAATTACGCTTGAAGATGGGATTCAAGGTAAAATTCGCAAGCATGGCGCAAAAGAAATTGCAGGGTTAGGCTCGAGAATGTTAGTCCGAGTTTGCAATAATCGCATGTTTTACTTGTCAGTTAAAGAAGCTTCCTTATCCTCCAACTAATAATAATTATTCTTCACATCTAATTAATATATAACTGCTGTGGTTAATAAATGTTAATGTGACTTTGAAATTGAAATAATTTGTTAATCTGGGACTCAGCTATTATTGACACATATTTTATTGTCATTGTCATTATTAATACTTGTTCAGGTTTATTCAGAAGTTTTAAATAAACTTAATTAAAGAAATACCTTCTGAAAAGTTATTTAGTAGTTAACAGGACCCAAACAGACACCTTTTTATTAAATTCATTATTAGTAACAATAAGCTTTAGCCGCTGCGGCTGCATGCTGCTGCGCATTGCTGTAAACCACATGGAAAAAGGCAGCCATCTAAAGAGGTGAGTGTGAAACTTCGGGCCAAAACAGACACTGACACACCACAACATGTCATCTACTCTAGTTTAGTAAATTCCGTTGCACAAGTCACATTCACTATCACTTGTAAATTATTATCCACGGCCACGGAGCTCAACAGTCCAAATATAATGGACAAATTGTTAATTCTCATAATGCCTCACATATGAGTTTTATGTACAATAATTTTAGATTCATGTTTGTGTCTCATTTGAAACAATTTACAAACTTTCATTCATATAAAACACATGTGCAGTTACTTACTTGACTATCTTCACTTATGTTTACAGGAATATATAAAAAAATTTGTAAAGTTGTTACGATAAGTATTTTCTGTCCATAGAGTACCAAGTAACTGGGATCGGCCAGGGCACAAGAACTTTGCCTTCGAGGGCCACAATTAGACAGTTCTGTCGCGGTGAAAGGTCACTGACAATACAAGCCGCTGTGGTACCGAAAATGCAGTTTCTCCAAGTAAAGGTGTCAGTGAGATAGACGCTGCACGATTCTTCTTCACCCTACGTTTCTACGTTGAGGTGCTAGTGATATAGACACTAAACACACCTCTACACACCGTTTACGACCTTGCTTATCCTCTCGTATTTCTACAAGTCTGTAAAGTGCAAAACAACACAAAACTCTGTGTGCGGTGAACATTCCCTTTTTACAAAACAATAACGCCCTACATGTTTTTCTTGTTATATTTCTAAACTTCGCAGTTTGAAATTTTTCATCTATTAAAATGCACCAAATTACTTATTTTAAGAGGCTCACAAAACGGTACAAGATAACTGAGCCAATACTGAACAATCCTTCTAACATTAATAGAAGTTCTACATCTTCATGTATTTTGTTTAAATATTTGAATTAAGCATTTTTAGCTCCTTTTGTCCTATTTGTACATAAGTCCCATTCAAATTCTTAAAGAAGCGACAGGGAGGCTGTGTAAGGAGTGTGTCAGAGCTATCCATTACATAAAACAATAAATCCAACTTAACGCCATTCTTTGCATTGTGTAAGCACTCAGATATCGACAGTAACAATCTGAGTGCGAAACATGGGTGCGTAATTCTAAGCATTGTTGTGAGACGAGGTCTGTCTGCATGAGTGGAAGAGTAGTGTCGGTCGAGTGTTTGGGGACAGAAGACGTGTCACGCAGCCCTCACCTGCCTGATGGCAGATCTTACCACACTCAAGGCCTGATTTCATCTATATAGCCAGGAGAGATTTAGATTTAATTTACCCTATATATGGTGGCGAAAATACGTGTATAATTCCGGAGGCACACATAAAATTTCATCCGAAATTGTGCCAAACGCATTCTCTGAAAATTATTTCGAGCATTTAGTTCATGAGCCCACGCGAATAGTAAACGATTGTGAAAACGCACTTGACCTCTTAGCAACAATTAATCCTGTGTTAATAACGATCATCAAAACGGATACAGGGATTAGTGAACACAGGGCTGTCGTAGCGAGATTGAATATTGTAACTCCCAGATCCACCAAAAGTAAACGAAAAATATACTTATTCAAAAAAGGAGATAAAAATTCACTATACGCCTTCCTGAGAGACAATCTCCACTCTTTCCTAATTAATAATATGAGTGTAGACCAGATGTGGCTTGAATTCAAAGAAATAGTATCGGCAGCAATTGAGATATTTATACCAAATAAATTAATAAACGACGGAGCCGATCCTCCTTGGTACACAAAACAGGTCAGAACACTGTTGCAGAAACAACGAAACAAACATGTCAAACTTAAACAGACGCAAAATCTCCAAGATTGGCGATCTTTTGCAGAAGCTCGAAATTTAGCGCGGACTTCAATGAGACATGGTTATAACAGTTTCCACAACGAAACTTTGTCTCGAAACCTGGCAGAAAATCCAAAGAGATTCTCGTCGTATGTGAAGTATGTTAGCGGCAAGAAACAATCAATGTCTTCTCTGGGCGATAGCAATGGAGATACTATCGAAGACAGTGCTGCCACAGGAAAGTTAGTGAACACAGCCTTCCGAAATGCCTTCCTAAAAGAAGACGAGGTAAATATTCCAGAAATCGAATCAAGAACAGCTGCCAACATGAGTAACGTAGACGTAAATATCCTCGGAGAAGTGAAGCAACTTAAATCACTTAATAAAAGCAAGCGTTCTGGTCCAGACTGTATACCAATTAGGTTCCTTTCAGAGTATGTTGATGGATTAGCTCCATACTTAACAATAATCTACAACCGCTCACTCGACGAAAGGTCCGTACGTAAAGAGTGGAAAGTTGAACAGGTCACACCAATATTCAAGAAAGGTAGTAGGAGTAATCTACTAAATTATAGGCCCACATCATTAACGTCGATATGCAGCAGGATTCTGGAACATATATTGTGTTCGAACATCATGAATTACCTATAAGGAAACGGTCTATTGACACACAGTCAACATGGTTCTAGAAAACATCATTCTTGTAAAAAAAAAAAAAAAACTATGTATTCGCATGAAGTATTAACTGCTATTGACAAGGGATTTCAGATCGGTTCCGTATTTCTGGATTTCCAGAAGGCTTTTGACACTGTACCACACAAGCGGCTTGTAGTGAAATTGCGTGCTTATAGAATATTGTCTCAATTTTGTGACTTGATTTGTGACTTCCTGTCAGAGAGGTCACAGTTCGAAGTAACTGACAGAAAGTCATCGAGTAAAACAAAACTGATTTCTGGCGTTCTCCAAGGTAGTGTTATAAGCCCTCTGCTGTTACTTATCTATATAAATGACTTGGGAGACAATCTGATTAGCCGTCTTAGATTGTTTACAGATGACGCTGTCGTTTATCAACTAACAATGTCATTAGAAAACCAAAACAAATTGCAAAACGATTTAGAAAAATATCTGAATGGTGCGAAAATTGGCAGTTGACCTTAAATAACGAAAAGCGTGAGGTCATCCACATGAGTGCTAAAAGGATTCCGTTAAACTTCGGTTCACGATAAATAAGTCAGATCTCAGGGCCATAAATTCAATTAAATACCTAGGAATTACATTTACGAACAGCTTAAATGGAAGGAACACATAGAAAATGTTACGGGCAAGGCTAATTAGAGACTGCGTTTTATTGGCAGGAAACTTTGAAAATGTAACAGACCTACTAAGAAGACTGCCTGCGCTACACTTGTCCGTCTTCTTTTAGAATACTTCTGCATGGTATAGGATCCTTACCAGAAAGGACTGACGGACTACATCGAAAAATTTCAAAGAAGGACAGCACGTTTTGTATTATTTCGAAATATGGGAGAGAGTGTCACTGAAATGATACAGGATTTAGGCTGGACATCATTAAAAGAAAGGCGTTTTCCGTTGCGACAGAATCTACTCACGAAATTCCAATCACCAACTTTCTCCTCTGAATGCGAAAGTATTTTGTTGACACCTACCTACATAGAGAGAAACGATCACCGAGATAAAATAAGGGAAATCAGAGCTCGTACAGTAAGATATAAATGTTCGTTCTTTCCACACACTATACGAGATTGGAATAATAGAAAATTGTGAATATGGTTCAATGAACCCTCTGCCAGGCACTTAAACGTGATTTGCAGAGTATCCATGTACATGTACATGTAGATGTAGATGTAGAAACCATCACCAGCACAGCAGTTGGCAAAGATGAAGCTCGAAGGTCGATTAGTAGGCACTGGATTCAACACACCTATCATGAGAGAGGCCAGAGCAACACCAACAAGCAACACGCCGCCAACGCCCTCTCGACAGCATGTATTTAGGCCGCTATCGCTGACTGGAGGTCCTAACCCAGTCATCCAGTTTGGTGTCTGTCAATTTACTCGAAGAGTGGGTTTACCTCGACACATGCTACAACAGGACATAGCGACCAGATAAGTGACTATAGTGGGACTAGTTTACCTCAACGAGAATTGTACTTTACTAGCAGTGAGAAACTAAAGTTTGTAATAGCAAGATCACCGATTTTGGCATTACATCAGTCTGCAAGGGAGCTATTACTGATGCGCTTGTACCACAAAAATGTACTCTACTCAAGTTAAGTTATTATTTCCAGTTGATGCAAATAAAGGACTCCATTAATCCATGTGTCATTTGCATTGTATAAAGAGGATACTGGCCATCCATAACAACATCCTCTGCATGTGGTACAAGACTCTACAGAGATTGATAGTGTTAGCACTAGTAGCCTCGTTTGAAAGTGCTCTTGTCTACCTGCAGTTGTTTCAGAGCCCATAGCCTTCTTCAGAAAATCGGATAAAGTCACAGTTGCCACCACTGTGGAGCTCATCGTAGCCTAAAAGGCAGAGTCTGGTAAGGAATCCGGCACTGAATCCACTGCTGCTGTAGTAGCTCCTACAAAGCCCTCCCAGACCAAAAAACCAAATTGGGAATCTTCCACCACAGACAAAAACTGGTGTTTGACCATCAGAACATGTTGATGTCATTTCACTTGAGGGTTCTAGTGCTTCTTCTTCAGAGCTGATGGATAGTGAAGTCTGCCTGAACCTCCACCTTTTGCGCCTCCCCACCCTGGCAAAATGAGTCACTGGAACTCCTGAGAAAACAGCTCATATACTACAGTGAAACATAAACACTTTCAGGACTCTGGTGTAGCAAACAGAACTCCTGGCACATGCACAGCCTCGGTGCTTGTATTTATGGGAAACACATTCTAAGGCCGCTGACGTCACTGTGCTATGGGCTATACCCTCCACAGGAAGAGCCAAGGGAGAGGTTACTATCTTTATCAATAACACACACCATCCATCTGCTCTCTCCTTGGTTACTGACCTACAAGCAGTAGCCATTGCTGTTCATGTGGGCCAAAAGATAACTATCTGCTCCCTGTATTTATTTCCACAGGATGCAGTAGACTCTTAGGCTCTCACAGGACTCAATACACAACCCCCCCCCCCCCCCCCCCATTTCTCCTAGTGGGTGATGTCAAGGTCTGTAATGTATTACAGGGCTCGAACTACACTTGTCCCAGGGATCGAGTATTGAAGAATCTCGTCGCCTCAACACAGGCAGTCCTGCTCATTTGTAGGCTGCTATTGGGTTGTCCTCTAACATTAACCTGTCTTTCTGCTATCCAGCATTCGCAGACTCACCACAGTGGAAAGCAAGTGACGACCTTCATTCCAGTGACAACTTCGCAGTGTGGATCCAACTACTGGATGGATGACTGCTTGAAAAGAAGCCACTAAAATGGAGGAGCAACAGTTCTAAGTGGATGCTGTTCAGACAGCCTCTAGGAGTGGGTGACCACATCACACGGGTGAGTCATCATACTGCTGACTTATCCTTCCCAAAATCTTTACGTCATCTTAGGAGGCAGGCTGTACCTTGGTGGACTGATGAGTGCCTTACACGAATCTGGGACAGGTGTGTGGACCTTTGACTGTTGAAGTACTGCCCAACAGCAGACAATCTCACAGCCTTTCGTGTTGAGAGATCCAAGGCTCAAAGCGTAATTTAGGAGAGGATGAAAATGTCATGGCAAGCTCAAGCGTTCCTGGCCTCCACCAACTGTTCCACTTCTTCTACAGAAGTACAGAAAGGCGTCAAGAGGATCCCCTGTTAATGCAGTCCTTTACTAATAGCAGCAGTGCTGAAACAGAGGTGTTTCCAAACAACATATGGAGACATGGCTCAGATGATGGCAGAGAAATTAGCAGCGACTACAGCCATTGCCAGCCAGGAACTAGCCTTTCGCCATTACTGGGGAGATGGGCAAGTTGGACTTCAGATCCCACAATTCTGAGTCTTCCGACTGCCCATTCTCCATGTTGGAGCTTGGATCAGCACTGTCTGAGACTAATGATACTACACCCAGTCAGTACCAGATCCAGCACTGCATGCTTCGATATTTGACAGTAGCGCCAAAGGAAATTATTCTCGAATTGTTTAAATTAATATGGCAGCCTGGACAGTTTCCCAACTCGTGGAGTGAGGTAATACTGATACTTCTCCTCAAACCAGGAAAGGATCATACTTGTTCCAGCAGTCCCCAGAATGTCACCTTAACGAGCTGTGCAGGACAGGCCTTAGAGCGAATGGTTAACAGTCATCTGGTCTTGTTGTTAGAGATCATGCAACTCCCCAACCGTTCTCAGCGTGGGTTCCGGAGATTTCGGTCCACTTTCGAGAACTAGCCCCTGCTAGAGATGTGGCTGTTCAGTGTATGTAAACATCATTGTGTTGGTATACTCTCTGACAAAAGTATGGCGTACAACACCATTTAGTATTTTTTAGCAACCTCATCAGTGGGGCTTTTGTGACCACCTCCTCGTCTTTGTGTGGCCTTTCCAGTTTAAGTGTTTTTTTAGGTCCTGTATTGGAGACATGCTGTTAGGTCGTTTTGAGCGGGAGAACGATGTTCCTCAGGGCAGTGTTTTAAGTATTACCCTCCTTGCCATAGCGATAAACAGCAACAACTCCACGGTAAGAAGTGCTGTGCAATGCCTATTGATGGGGGATTTTGCAGGTTTCTATTTCTCCTCCAGCATTGCAACAGCAACTCGAATTGAAGAGGCTGGAGGAGTGATCTGCAAAGACGGGTTTTATGTTTTCTGTGGAGAAGTGTAGTGTGAATTCATTTCAAACGTCCTGTCGTAAATTTACATTAATTGCGTATGTGAAACATCATTCTCCATTTTTGTGGGGTTTTTGGGTCTCATTTTTGACTTAATGGAATCGTGGTTAACACACCTGAAGGACCCAAAGCCGAGGGCTCAGGATTGACTCAATATTTTGAAGTGCCTTAGCTACAGACCATGGGGAGTGGACAGGGCACGTCGAACAGTTTACTAGGGCTTTTGTTCGGTCGCAGTTGGACTATAGGTGCACATTGTGGGGTCAGCCAGGTCTTTGTACTTGAAGATCATTGATCCTGTATGTCGGGCTGACCACAGGCGTTTACAGCACCAACCCCATATCCGTCTTTATGCCAAGGCTGGTGAACCACCACCTATTCGGCGGAAGCCTCTCATGCATCGGGTACGTCAGATCCTTGCTACTCCCACTTCCCTGGCATACCATACCGTTGTTCGTCCAGATATGGAATGTCTCTTTACGAATCGTCCTCAGACAACAAGGGCTTTTGGGATCTGTGTGGAATGTGGACTAGAGTCCATTGTAGTGGGGCATGTACAGGCTCAACTGAATGACACTCTGGTTACTGCAGAGGCCTGAAGTCGTTTTAGATTTCGTGCAGTACAGGAGATATTGCACACCTTCTGCTGTTTTAATGTGATATTTTCCAACATTTTAAATGGGGACCACAACTGTGTAGCTCTCTTCACGGAAGGGCCAAACAGAGGGACTCTGCTGGTTGCTGTGTTGTTTTCCCACATCCCAGTTCACTCTATTTGATCTCGAACTATCCGGGATCTTGTGGGCGCTGGAGCATATGAGATGTGCAATGCCTGCTAAATTCCTAGTCTGTTCCGTCTCCCTGAGTGCCATTCAGTCCCTTGTTGATGGGAAGGAGAGTGGCTGAGTGCGATCCGCCTCGTAAGGCCCACAACGCTGCCGTGGTGTACCTCCTTCCAGCACGGGGAAGGGACGAGCTTCTCCTTCATCGTCTTCGCATACGCCAGAGCCCTAAGACGCGTGGCGTCTTGCTCCGGCGATAGGACCCTCCAATGTGTGGTGCTTGTGGCACACGGATCACTGAGCGCCCCATTTTATTAGACTATGTTCTGTTTTCTGACCTACGGCGGCAGCAGATTTGCCCTCTATTTTAGGCAACTTCCACACAAATTTGGTGAGCGTTTAAGGTTTTGTGATATGCCCAACTTGTTTTATAAAAATTTTGAATGATTTTCTTAATGCTTTATTATGGTGACTGGCTCACCAATGTTTCTTGTACGTTGTCAGCCAATTAAATTTTCCTGTCTCATTCTGTTAGCTCCTCTATGGTTTTGCATCTATATTAAACCCAGGTACAACACCTTTCACTCTTTCTCAGTTGTCTTCAGGCATAAGAGTGATTGTATCGCTCAGCGCGAGTAAGGTGGGAGTGCGTCAATGAGTGTCATTTTACAGATAGCGTCTCCACTGTAGCAGCAATTTTACCGACTCTATCCACATTCATTTGTTTTAATGAGGGTAAGGGCACTGACAACCTCGCCGTTGTCGACCGCCCATAAGCTCCAAACAAACACACATACACACACACACGCACACACACACACACACACACACACACACACACACACATGCGCACGCACGCACACACACACACACACACACACATGCACACACACCTCGTCGAACGTACTGCCCAGAAGGAAGCTTAAATTAGCCCCTCAGCTTCACCCATTGCTCCACCAACAATAGAGAGTTAGACAGTGAAAGAGAAAGGAAACACAACTAGAAAAAAGCAAATTGAAACACTACAGCACGTAAATGCACACTTGCTGTTTGTGTCGTTATTTTGCCTTGCCACTGAAAACGGAAAGCACGCAGACAAATTAGAAAAACAGAGAAGAAAGATTATTTTTCTTTATTCAATTAATTTTTAGAAAATCAATACAAAACCTTGACATTGCTTATGTCAGTATGCCTGTGTAATTTGCGTTGTGGTTCGCGTGACTGTGAACTCGTGGGAAATAACTACTTTTGGCTACAAACGGGACGCTGCAATGCAAAGACACAGTCTGCTATGATGTGATGCCATTCGAATAATTGTAATCTCTTACTTTCATGGCTCGTATCTTCGATACGAAGATAATGTACTAACATTATTTTTCCTGATGACACACTCAGAATAGCTGTACCATATTGATTCATGGGTCGAGAATTTCGCACTGTCGCATTCTCGTTCACTCGTGTTTAATACACCTGTGTCGAGTATTTGCGCTGCCCATACTGCCGACACGAGTGTAAATTAGTTTATCTCGTGTTATTTCCACACATATGCTGAAAGCACGTCGTGCGCTAAATTCACTTCGCATCGCATCAGGGATTTTTTATTTATTTGACTTGTGTGTAAAGAAAATAACTTTCTTTCCGATTGTAGAAACTGAGGAGCTGTAGCAGTGCTAATTAATAATTATAAAATGTAATGTCCGCTGATGCACTAAGGTCACCCGCAAACGTAAGAAATCACAAAAAAAAGAAACTTTGAGTCGCACTTTCCATTTACAAACTTCGAGAAAAGTGTTTCGAGAACATGAAGGAGCGTTTTAATGGAGACTTTTTCTGTTCCACAGAATCGAAATGTCCTTATAACAGGGTGTGAAAAGTAGAACTGGTCCGGAAAACATTCCCAACAAGAATGACGGATTATTGAGCCTCGTTAAGGGACGTGGCAGAATGTGCTGGAGACGGACGCCGTTGACGCCGATTCTACGCCGAGCTCGCTGCGTCAAACTGTGAGACTCGCGAGGCGGCTCTGCCCGAGGAGCAGCAGCAGTGCCGTGTCAGTGTTCCGCCGCAGCTCCTCTCGTGTGGGAGTACTCCAGACTCTTCAATTGTCCCCTGAGGCAAAAATCAGAGGGAGGTCAGGGAAACGAGTTGGACTCGTGCACGCGAGACAAGATGGTCAATGCAGCGTGTGCTGTTGCTCAAAATATCCATGCAATCGTTCTTCTTCTGTCAGCTGATCCGCGAATTAATTTAACACTTTTTGAACATGCTGGTTAGCGTTAACACTTTGGTGAAAGAACCGTGTTTCGATGCGGACACCAAACAACGATCTTTTGATTACGAGAAGGCACTTTAGAGTACTAACGGAGCTTTTCCGACACTTAAAGGCGCATGTTCTACATGTTATATGAGATCACGTGTCCTGAGAGGCTGAACCGGGCCTCATATGCAAAAAAGAAAACTAAAGTCCAAAAATTCCGATCCCCCTTCACTCAGAAATCACTCTTAATTCCAACTTGCACAGATATACGTGTTGACATTTCGTCGAAACCTTTCCTGCACTGCAGCAATGTTTTGGGGTATTCTAACTGCTTTAGGATAGTTACCGTTTTATTCACTACAGAATCCGGTTCGCGCCGTTTTGCCATTAAGTACTTGCAGACTTTGCTGGACTTTTTCCAAATGCACTTCCAATCGTGAACTCTTCCACGAACAGCTCTACAAACGATTTCCATGACGTGTGCTTCGGATAAAACTCGACAATGAACGCACGCCGCTTTATCGTGAGGACTATTTTGTGTTAGTGCAGTTGTCCTGTTAAGTGTTCCTTAGGCGAAATTTTACTTTGGATGTAAACGAAAAGGGAACAAGTTTTCAGAAATAAACAAGTCAGATAAGGGTGTAGAACATGAAAACCGAAGGTTCATCTTGGAGTTTTATGGCAAAAAGCTACTGCTAAGCTACATCTTCTACACTGATGATTGTTACATTGTAGAAGATACTGAGAGCGAGCTTTCACTTCAAAGATAGATACAACAGAGAATTGTTTTTACAGTTTCTGTATCCAACACAACAACAGTATTTAAACGAAAGTGAACAGTTCAACAAAACTTGTTACTGAACACGTAGTTATAGAAGATGTACGACAATGTCCATATTTCGGTTCTTAAATTGGTATGAACGGGATATGTATGTGAACGAATTTTGAAATATGTGAGTCTTATTGAAAGAAATGAAACATAAAAGGTAATACGCACGATTTTTTCCAACGCAGCTACTGTCTCATTTCTAACACACTGAAGTGAGGTTAAATATAAATGAAAACAGATGAGAGGTGAATTCATTTGTCAGTAATAGAATTCTGGAAAATCAGGCATACGGATTATTGGAAGAGCGGTTACATCACTCTCAGTAAAAAAAGGCGGAACAAGGTGGCGCGAACATCTACAATACGTACATCCACATCTCCATCTACATAGATACTCTGCATGTCGCGTTACAGTGGACGACGGAGGGTACTTCATGACATCGCTAGTGGCCACCTTTCCTGCTGCACTCGCCCACTGGACCGAGAGGGAAGGACATGAACAACAGAGTCACTGAAATCGCTCTATAGACTGTGTAAAATGCTGATTTTGCAGTCACCGTCAATAATGTTTAGCAGAAGGCTGTCTTATTCGCACGGACAGGTGACTGGATATACACTACTGGCCATTAAAATTGCTACACCAAGAAGAAATGCAAATGATAAACGGATATTCATTGGACAAAGATATTATACAAGAACTGACATGTGATTATATTTCACGCAATTTGGATAGATAGATCCTGAGAAATCAGTACCCAGAACAACCACCTCTTGCCGTAATAACGGCCTTGATACGCCTGGGCATTGAGTCAAACAGAGCTTGGATGGCATGTACACGTACATGTAGCTTCAACACGATACCACAGTTCATCAAGAGTGGCGTATTGTGACGAGCCAGTTGCTCGGCCACCATTGACCAGACGTTTTCAGTTGGTGAGAGATCTGGAGAATGTGCTGGCCAGGGCAATAGTCGAACATTTCCTGAATCCAGTAAGGCCCGTACAGGACCTGCAACATGCGGTCGTGAATTATCCTGCTGAAATGTAGGGTTTCGCAGGGATCGAATTTAGGGTAGAGGCACACGGGTCGTAACACATCTCAGATGTGGATGTTCAAACTGCCGTCAGTGCGAACAAGAGGTGACCGAGACGTGTAACGAATGACACCCCATACAATCGCGCAGGGTGATACGCCAGTATGGCAATGACGAATACACGCTTCCAATGTGCGTTCACCGCGATGTCGCCAAACACGGATGCGACCATCGTGATGCTGCAAACAGAACCTGAATTCATCCGAAAAAATGACTTTTTGGCATTCGTGCACCCAGGTTCGTCGTTGAGTACACCATCGCAGGCGCTCGTATCTGCGATGCAGCATCAAGGGTAACAGCAGCCATTGTCTCCGAGCTGATAGTCCATGCTGCTGCAAATGTCGTCGAACTGTTCGCGCAGATGATTGTTGTCTTGCAAACGTCCCCATCTGTTGACTCAGGGATCGAGACGTGGCTGCACGATCCGTTACAGGCACGCGGATAAGATGCCTGTCATCTCGACTGCTAGTGATACGAGGCCGTTGGGATCCAGCACGGCGTTCCGTGTTACCCTCCTGAACCCACCGATTGCATATTCTGCTAACAGTCATTGGATCTCGACCAAAGCGAGCAGCAATGTCGCGATACGATAAAGCGCAATCGCGATAGGCTACAATCCGACCTTTATCGAACTCGGAAACGTGATGGTACGCATTTCTCTTCCTTACACGAGGCATCACAACAACGTTTCACCAGGCGCCATCCTTGCGTGAATGCTCTGAAAAGTTAATCATTTGCATATCACAGCATCTTCTTCCTATCGGTTAAATTTCGTGTCTGTAGCACGTCATCTTCGTGGTGTAGCAATTTTAATGGCCGGTAGTGTAGATTACGTGTAACAGCCAGTGAAAACTACTGTAATGAGGAAAATGTACAGAAAATGAAAAGAATTCTCGCAGTCCAATCCTTGACGAGCAAGGCAGAAGGAAATGATTCAGCACCACTCGAGCAGATTTTTCTGTTTAGTGTCGCACGAGTCAGCGAGTGAGAACTGATGGAGATATTAGCTTCTGAAATATTTCCGAAGATGGTTCTGCTTGAGAAACGTAAGAAGTGTGTGGGTACCTGGTATTACTCAAGTTTTTATTTCGTTTCCGAAGCGTTTACAAACAGTAGCGCAAACAGCCGGGACAGCGATGAGGAAACGACGCACGCTTTGGCCCTGCGTAAACGTCTGAGGCCGACCTCTCTCGGTGCGTGGTCGCGCTTGCGGGTGCGGGCACGTCGATATTATGACGTCATAACGCGGCACTCTACGTTGCAGAATATCCTGTGAGAAGTGTGAACATCAGAACCGAAAAAGGAGTGCGTGGGAACGCCTCAACGTGGACCGGCGAAACCGCCTGCTCCCTGCCGAGCAACTGCTCTGCCTGTGCTCCGCGGTACTTAACAGAGTCGACAGAAGTAGCGCCAACGACGGGTTTCGTGTCCAGATTAAACGTCTCCATCTGCACCGAGCGTGTGCAGGTCCGAAAGTTCGGCACAGGTTGAAAGTGTCTATCTAGCCGGGACTCGAAGCCGGGTCCCGGCCCCGAGCTGTGCTGGCACTCACGACCCGCCGTAACATCTTTAATTGCTACGTCCCTATCTCTATAGAACACCTGTCCCGTACCTTGTTGAGTGGTTCTCCAGGAAAGAAGTACATCGCGGAGAAATGGCTTAGCTGCTACGCAGTGAACTGTTACCAGAAGGAACCTTTCACGCTACAACAGTATGTGTGCTCTCTCAGCGTCTGGGTTCGAGTAGCTATCGAGCACGCGGTGACCACCATTCACTCTCCTCGCGTTCCAGCAGGCAAAGTCCTGCGCGTCAGGGCCAGTAGACGAGTCAGTCCAAATGCCCTGGGTGCTGTCCAAAACCTGACAGCCGCCGGCTCCTCCTCCACGTGCCACGTCGTGTGCGCTGGTCCACTCAGTCCTCAGGCGGATGTGGTAACGTGACCGTGCAGAATTGGATATCACGCACTGCATCCTAACCTGTGTTAACCGTTAACAACAACGGTACCACGAGATAGTCATCTGACCACGTATAAGTTTCAAAACGGGCTGCTTCCATCCATAGCCATGCAGGTCGAAAAAAATATAAAATAAATAAAACCATCGCGACATCTTCTGCAGCCCACAAACAACACCTCAACGTGATAGTGAAGTGGAAAAATGAAGGGACACGTACAGCCCAAAAGCGTACAGGCCGACCTCGTCTGTTCACTGACAGAGACTGCCGACAGTTGAAGAGGGTCGTAATGTATAATAGGCAGGCCGGCCGGAGTGGCCGTGCGGTTCTAGGCGCTGCAGTCTGGAGCCGAGCGACCGCTACGGTCGCAGGTTCGAAACCTGCCTCAGGCATGGATGTGTGTGATTTCCTTAGGTTAGTTAGGTTTAATTAGTTCTAAGTTCTAGGCGACTGATGACCTCAGAAGTTAAGTCGCATAGTGCTTAGAGCCATTTGAACCATTTATAATAGGCAGGCATTTATCCAAACCATCACACAGGAATTCCAAACTGCGTCAGGATCCACTGCAAGTACTATGACAGTTAGGCGGGAGGTGACAAAACTTGTATTTCATGGTCGAGCGGCTGCTCATAAGCCACACATCACGCCGGTAAACGCCAAACGACGCCTCGCTTTGCGTAAGGAGCGTAAACATTGGACTATTGAGCAGTGGAAAAACGTTGTGCGGAAAGACGAATCACAGTCCACAATGTGGCGATCCGATGGCAGAGTGTATAGCGAATGCCCGGTGAACCTCATCTACCAGCGTGTGTAGTGCTAATTCGAAGGCGTTGTGTTACGGTGTGGTCTTGTTTTTCGTGGAGGGGCCTTGCACCCCCTGTTGTTTTGTATGGCGCTATCACAGCACAGGACTACATTGATGTTTTAAGCACCTCCCCGTTTCCCACTGCCGAAGAGAAATTCGGGGATGGCCACTGCATCTTCAACACGATCGAGCATCTGTTCATAATGTGCGGCCTGTGGTGGAGTGCTTACACGACAATAACATCCCTGTAATGGACTGGCCTGAATGCTACAGAACACCTTTGGGATGTTTTGGAACGTCGACTTCGTGCCAGACCTCACTGACCGACATCGACACCTCTCCTCAGTGCAACGCAGTCTGAAGAATGGGCTGCCATCCTACAAAAACTTTCCAACACCGGACTGAACGTATGCCTGCGAGAGTGGAAGCTGTCGTCATGGCTGAGGGTGGGCCACAACCGTACTGAATTCCAGCACTAGCGATGGAGGGCGCCACGAACTTGTAAGTCATTTTCAGCCAGGTGTCAGGATACTTTCGATCACATAGTGAACGTCCCTCCCCCCATGAACCATGGACCTTGCCGTTGGTGGGGAGGCTTACGTGCCTCAACGATACAGATTGCCGTACCGTAGATGCAACCACAACGGAGGGGTATCTGTTGAGAGGCCAGACAAACGTGTGGTTCCTGAAGAGGGGCAGCAGCCTTTTCACTAGTTGCAGCGGCAACAGTCTGAATGATTGACTGATCTGGCCTTGTAACATTAACCAAAACGGCCCTTCTGTTGTGGTATTGCGAACGGCTGAAAGCAAGGAGAAACTACAGCCGTAATTTTTCCCGAGGGCATGCAGCTTTACTGTATGGTTAGATGATGATGGCGTCCTCTTGGGTAAAATGTTCCGGAGGTAAAATAGTCCCCCATACGGATCTCCGGGCGGGGACTACTCAAGAGGACGTCGTTATCAGGAGAAAGAAAACTGGCATTCTACGGATCGGAGTGTGGAATGTCAGATCCCTTAATCGGGCAGGTAGGATAGAAAATTTAAAAAGGGAAATGGATAGGTTAAAGTTAGATATAGTGGGAATTAGTGAAGTTCGGTGGCAGGAGGAACAAGACTTTTAGTCAGGTGAATACAGGGTTATAAATACAAAATCAAATAGGGGTAATGCAGGAGTAGGTTTAATAATGAATAAAAAAATAGGAGTGCGGGTAATCTACTACAAACAGCATAGTGAACGTATTATAGTGGCCAAGATAGACACGAAGCCCATGCCTACTGCACTAGTACAAGTTTATATGCCAACTAGCTCTGCAGATGACGAAGAAATTGAAGAAATGTATGATGAGATAAAAGAAATTATTCAGGTAGTGAAGGGAGACGAAAATTTAATAGTCATAGGTGACTGGAATTCGACAGTAGGAAAAGGGAGAGAAGAGACGTAGTAGGTGAATATGGATTGGGGCTAAGAAATGAAAGAGGAAGCCGTCTGGTAGAATTTTGCACAGAGCATAACTTAATCATAGCTAACACTTGGTTCAAGAATCATAAAACAAGGTTGTATACATGGAAGAATCCTGGAGATACTAAAAGGTATCAGATAGATTTATATAATGGTAAGACAGAGATTTAGGAACCAGGTTTTAAATTGTAGGACATTTCCAGGGGCAGATGTGGACTCTGACCACAATCTATTGGTATGAACTGTTGATTAAAACTGAAGAAACTGCAAAAAGGTGGGAATCTAAGGAGATGGGACCTGGATAAACTGAAAGAACCAGAGGTTGTACAGAGTTTCAAGGAGAGCGTAAGGGAACAATTGACAGGAATGGGGGAAAGAAATACAGTAGAAGACGAATGGGTAGCTCTGAGGGATGAAGGCAGCAGACGATCAAGTAGGTAAAAAGACGAGGGCTAATAGAAATCCTTGGGTAACAGAAGAAATATTGAATTTAATTGATGAAAGGAGAAAATAAAAAAATGCAGTAAATCAAGCGAAAAGAGAGCCACTTGTATGAATGCCAAGAGCTCAGATGGAAACCCAGTTCTAAGCAAAGAGGGGAAAGCAGAAAGGTGGAAGGAGTATATAGAGGAACTATACAAGGGCGATGTACTTGAGGACAATATTATGGAAATGGAAGAGGAGGTAGATGAAGATGAAATGGGAGATACGATACTGCGTGAAGAGTTTGGCAGTGCACTGAAAGACCTGAGTCGAAACAAGGCCCCGGGAGTAGACAACATTCCATTAGAACTGCTGACGGCCTTGGGAGAGCCAGTCCTGACAAAACTCTACCATCTGGTGAGCAAGATGTACGCGACAGGCGAAATACTCTCAGACTTCAAGAAGAATATAATAATTCCAATCCCAAAGAAAGCAGGTGTTGACAGATGTGAAAATTACCGAACTATCAGTTTAAAAAGTCACAGCTGCAAAATACTAACGCGAATTATTTACAGACGAATGGAAAAACTAGTAGAAGCTGACCTCGGGGAAGATCAGTTTGGATTCCGTAGAAATGTTGGAACACGTGAGGCAATACTGACCTTACGACTTATCTTAGAAGACAGATTAAGGAAAGGTAAACCTACGTTTCTAGCATTTGTAGACTTAGAGAAAGCTTTTGACAATGTTGACTGTAATACTCTCTTTCAAATTCTAAAGGTGGCACGGGTAAAATATAGGGAGCGAAAGGCTACTTACGATTTGTACAGAAACCAGATGGCAGTTATAAGAGTTGAGGGGCATGAAAGGGAAGCAGTGGTTGGGAAGGGAGTGAGACAGGGTTGTAGCCTCTCCCCGATGTTATTCAATCTGTATTTGAGCAGGCAGTAAAGGAAACAAAAGAAAAATTTGGAGTAGGTATTAAAATCCATGGAGAAGAAATAAAAACTTTGAGGTTCGCCGATGACATTGTAATTCTGTCAGAGACTGCAAAGGACTTGGAAGAGCAGTTGAACGGAATGGACAGTGTCTTGAAAGGAGGATATAAGATGAATATCAACAAAAGCAAAACGAGGATAATGGAATGTATTCGAATTAAGTCGGGTGATGCTGAGGGAATTAGATTAGGAAATGAGACACTTAATGTAGTAAAGGAGTGTTGCTATTTGGGGAGCAAAATAACTGATGATGGCCGAAGTAGAGAGGATATAAAATGTAGACTTGCAATGGCAAGGAAAGCGTTTCTGAAGAAGAGAAATTTGTTAACATCGAGTATAGATTTAAGTGTCAGGAAGTCATTTCTGAAAGTATTTGTATGGAGTGTAGCCATGTATGGAAGTGAAACATGGACGATAAATAGATTAGACAAGAAGAGAGTAGAAGCTTTCGAAATGTGGTGCTACAGAAGAATGCTGAAGATTAGATGGGTAGATCACATATTTAATGATGAGGTATTGAATAGAATTGGGGAGAAGAGGAGTTTGTGGCACAGTTTGACTAGAAGAAGGGATCGGCTGGTAGGACATGATCTGAGGCATCACCAATTTAGTACTGGAGGGCAGTGTGGGGGGTAAAAATCGTAGAGAGAGACCAAGAGATGAATACACTAAGCAGATTCAGAAGGATGTAGGTTGCAGTAGGTATTGGGAGATGAATAAGCTTGCACAGGATAGAGTAGCATGGAGAGCTGCATCAAACCAGTCTCAGGATTGAAGACCACAACAACAATGTCGCACCCATAAGAATCTTTCCAGGAGTACTAGTCCCGTAAGATAGGAAAACGTCTGTGCAGTTTTGAACATAGCAGATGAGGTACTGGTGGAAGCAAAGCCGTGAAGAGGGGTGGTGAGTCCCGTTCCGATAGCTCAGTTGCTGGTGCACTTGCCTGTAGAGGGTAACGGTCCAGGGTTCGAGTACCGGCCCTGTACACAGTTTTAATCTGCCACGAAGTTTCATATCAGCACACATTCTGCTGCAGAATGAAAATTCATTCACCACGAATATTTATTCTTGTTGTGGTTTTAGGAAACAGTCCCTGCCATTTACTAAAACTACTAGCAGAGCAACTGGTACTATCCGGGCATGTGCTATTCCAATCTTCTTCCCGGGTTCGATTCCCGGCGGGGTCAGGGATTTTCTCTGCCTCGTGATGACTAGGTGTTGTGTGATGTCCTTAGGTTAGTTA
This sequence comes from Schistocerca americana, assembly GCF_021461395.2. Lineage (NCBI taxonomy): Eukaryota > Metazoa > Arthropoda > Insecta > Orthoptera > Acrididae > Schistocerca > Schistocerca americana. The sequence continues at coordinate 24,629,041 of NC_060122.1, read as the reverse complement.
GGTTTAAGTAGTTCTAAGTTCTAGGGGACTGATGACCATAGACGTTTAGTCCCATAGTGCTCAGAGACGTATTCCAATCTTCTACTACTCTATCTCCTCCTTCGCCCTTTTTCTGTCCATCTTCTCCACTCACACTCTCTGCTCAGTTCAGCTGCAGAGATCGTTAAAAAAAAATGCGCCTGGACAATTAACAGGTAATTTGATACAAGATATAAAGAACACATAAGAGCAAGGTAATACGATATATTCAACATTTGCAGGCCGTCTTAAACAGGAATACCGCAGACGATGCAGTATTGAAAAAGATATGAACATCATAAGAATCCTCCCTTTCAAGGAAAACTACCATACACAAAGGGCATTAACACAAAATAAACAGTTGCTCAATAACCAAATAAATACTGAAAACCAGAGACTACATAAAGTATCTAAAGAAATCACATAAAAAAGCGTCTTTTCCATCCTCTCACCCGCAATTTCATCGCCCTTCTTGCCCCTCACCTTGTTTCCACCAACTTACTCCCCATCTGAGTATTAAGCACTTACTGACCACTCTACTTTGCTTCTTCTCTCCCTCCCCCCCTTCATCCGCTCATAATAAAAATTGAAACTCTCTTATACAGTATATAAATACACAGTAACACAATTCAATAGAGAAAAACACGCATAAGAAACAACGTATAGAGAGAAAAATATAGCTGACAGAAAAACTAATGGCATTGTTGGCAACAGTACAAAACACAATGAAGTGTGGTGCACGAAATTAGTTTTGTTAAACGTCAAAAATGCATAGTTCTGCAAAGCAGCTTCAAATTATATCACAATTACCAGTGCCTAACGAAGAAAGGAACCAAACACATGGTAGCAGCCGGAATTTCCTTCTGTAGTCGATAAACCACGGAGAAATTACCGTAAGTAAAAACGAACAATTTTTTTAATTACAGACGACTGACAATGCTTTTCTTCAACAAAGAGAAAAGTGTCTGGTGAGAAAAACACACATTTTCTTGTAGTTGTAACGGTGCAACAAAAGCGTCGTCAGAAACTGTGAAACAACTACGGATAGTATAGCCAAATAAATGAAGACATTATATGTAACCACATTTTCAGAATGTCCACAGAAGACGCTTTTTAAATAAAAGTGAAACGCGTCTGGTGTAAAATTCTCTTAACTGCTGTAAGCTTAAGACGGAGAAAGCAGTAGTAAGTGATTTTAACAGCTGCAGGCCGCGCATCGTTAGTCCGGCTGCTCTGCGATCAGCTGCCGGGTGTCTCGCCACCTGTCCAGTACAGCCTGCTGTGTCCTCAGAGCACGCAACACTCTCCACCAAGTCTAGCACACATGCCTGCGCCAAGTTTTATGCTTTATTGTTTCATATTTTTTAATATTCAGAGATATTGTTTCCTACTTCCTACTTTTTAAATTTTTTTAGTGTTTCTTTTAATTTTCCTGTAGTTATAGTCATTTTATTCATATGAACACACACTACAACAGGAAAGTTTGGAGAATCCCTTACGGCAACTGTTAAGCCTTACATTTGCTTTCTGCATTGCCCTCCACGAAATCTGGTTCCCAGCAATGCAGACCCCTGGCCTCCACGGCTATAAGGGATATTGCAAGAAGCGTAGCGAGTATAACTGTGTCAGGTGGAGTTTGCGTCTATGTCCTGAACTCGGTATGTTGTGAGCCTGTGCCCCTTCACACTTCTCTTGAAGCTGTGGCTGGCAGGATAACGACGACACAGGAAATCACTGTCTGAAACGTGTATCTGCCTCCAGATGGTGCCACTTTTTTTTGTCATCAGTCTACTGACTGGTTTGATGCGGCCCGCCACGAATTCCTTTCCTGTACTAACCTCTTCATCTCAGAGTAGCACTTGCAACCTACGTCCTCAATTATTTGCTTGACGTATTCCAATCTCTGTCTTCCTCTACAGTTTTTGCCCTCTACAGCTCCCTCTAGTACCATGGAAGTCATTCCCTCATGTCTTAGCAGATGTTGTATCATCCTGTCCCTTCTCCTTATCAGTGTTATCCACACATTCCTTTCCTCTCCGATTCTGCGTAGAACCTCCTCATTCCTTACCTTATCAGTCCACCATACAATGCTGTACTCCAGACGTACATCCCCAGAAATTTCTTCCTCAAATTAAGGCCGGTATTTGATATTAGGAGACTTCTCTTGACCAGAAATGCCTTTTTTGCCATAGCGAGTCTACTTTTGATGTCCTCCTTGCTCCGTCCGTCATTGGTTATTTTACTGCCTAGGTAGCAGAATTCCTTAACTTCATTGACTTCGTGACAATCAATCCTGATGTTAAGTTTATCGCTGTTCTCATTTCTACTACTTCTCATTACCATCGTCTTTCTCCGATTTACTCTCAAACCATACTGTGTACTCATTAGACTGTTCATTCCGTTCAGCAGATCATTTAATTCTTCTTCACTTTCACTCAGAATAGCAATGTCATCAGCGAATCGTATCATTGTTATCCTTTCACCTTGTATTTTAATTCTACTCCTGAACCTTTCTTTTATTTCCATCATTGCTTCCTCGATGTACAGATTGAAGAGTAGGGGCGAAAAGCTACAGTCTTGTCTTACACCCTTCTTAATACGAGCACTTCGTTCTTGATCGTCCACTCTTATTATTCCCTCTTGGTTGTTGTTCATATTGTATATGACCCGTCACTCCCTATAGCTTACCCCTACTTTTTTCAGAATCTCGAACAGCTTGCACCATTTTATATTGTCGAACGCTTTTTCCAGGTCGACAAATCCTATGAAAGTGTCTTGATTTTTCTATAGCCTTGCTTCCATTATTAGCCGTAACGTCAGAATTGCCTCTCTCGTCCCTTTACTTTTCCTAAAGCTAAACTGACCGTCACCTAGAGCATTCTCAATTTTCTTTTCCATTCTTCTGTATATTATTCTTGTAAGCATCTTCGATGCATGAGCTGTTAAGCTGATTATGCGATAATTCTCGCACTTGTCAGCTCTTGCTGTCTTCGGAATTGTGTGGATGATGCTTTTCCGAAAGTCAGATGGTATATCGCCAGATTCATATATTCTACACACCAACGTGAATAGTCGTTTTGTTGCCACTTCCCCCAATGATTTTAGAAATTCTGATGGAATGTTATCTATCCCTCCTGCCTTATTTGACCGTAAGCCCTCTAAAGCTATTTTAAATTCCGATTCTAATCTGGATCCCCTATCTCTTCTAAATCGACTCCTGTTTCTTCTTCTATCACATCAGACAAATCTTCACCCTCATAGAGGCTTTCAATGTATTCTTTCCACCTATCTGCTCTCTCCTCTGCATTTAACAGTGAAATTCTCGTTGCACTCTTAATGTTACCACCGTTGCTTTTAATGTCACCAAAGGTTGTTTTGACTTTCCTGTATGCTGAGTCTGTCCTTTCGACAATCATATCTTTTTCGATGTCTTCACATTTTTCCTGCAACCATTTCGTCTTAGCTTCCCTGCACTTCCTATTTATTTCATTCCTCAGCGACTTGTATTTCTGTATTCCTGATTTTCGCGGAACATGTTTGTACTTCCTCCTTTCATCAATCAACTGAAGTATTTCTTCTGTTACCCATGGTTTCTTCGCAGCTACCTTCTTTGTACCTATGTTTTCCTTCCCAACTTCTGTGTTGGCCCTTTTTAGAGATGTCCATTCCTCTTCAACTGTACTGCCTACTGCGCTATTCCTCATTGCTGTATCTGTAGCGTTAGAGAACTTCAAACGTATCTCGTCATTCCTTAGTACTTCCGTATCCCACTTCTTTGCGTATTGATTCTTCCTGACTAATGTCTTGAACTTCAGCCTACTCTTCATCACTACTATATTGTGATCCGAGTCTATGTCTGCTCCTGGGTACGCCTTACAACCCAGTATCTGATTTCGGAATCTCTGTCTGACCATGATGTAATCTAACTGAAATCTTCCCGTATCTCCCGGCCTTTTCCAAGTATACCTCCTCCTCTTGTGATTCTTGAACAGGGTATTCGCTATTATTAACTGAAACTTGTTACAGAACTCAATTAGTCTTTCTCCTCTTTCATTCCTTGTCCCAAGCCATATTCTCCTGTAACCTTTTCTTCTACTCCTTCCCCTACAACTGCATTCCAGTCGCCCATGACTATTAGATTTTCGTCCCCCTTACATACTGCATTACCCTTTCAATATCCTCATACACTTTCTCTATCTGTTCATCTTCAGCTTGCGACGTCGGCATGTATACCTGAACTATCGTTGTCGATGTTGGTCTGCTGTCGATTCTGATTAGAACAACCCGGTCACTGAACTGTTCAAAGTAACACACCCTCTGCCCTACCTTCCAATTCATAACGAATCCTACACCTGTTATACCATTTTCTGCTGCTGTTGATATTACCCGATACTCATCTGACCAGAAATGCTCGTCTTCCTTCCACACAAGGTGTTAGGGGCGCTAAAATCTCCCAAAAGTGGGAAAGGTTAAGGGACTTGAAGTGTCAGTTCCGCCAATATATTCAGGGGTATGGCACCATCATTGGGGGAAGTGGCAACAAAACGACTATTCACGTTGGTGTGTAGAATATATGAGTCTGGCGATATACCATCTGACTTTCGGAAAAGCATCATCCACACAATTCCGAAGACAGCAAGAGCTGACAAGTGCGAGAATTATCGCACAATCAGCTTAACAACTCATGCATCGAAGCTGCTTACAAGAATAATATACAGAAGAATGGAAAAGAAAATTGAGAATGCGCTAGGTGACGGTCAGTTTGGCTTTAGGAAAAGTAAAGGGACGAGAGAGGCAATTCTGACGTTACGGCTAATAATGGAAGCAAGGCTATAAAAAAATCAAGACACTTTCATAGGATTTGTCGACCTGGAAAAGCGTTCGACAATATAAAATGGTGCAAGCTGTTCGAGATTCTGAAAAACGTAGGGGTAAGCTATAGGGAGAGACGGGTCATATACAATATGTACAACAACCAAGAGGGAATAATAAGAGTGGACGACCAAGAACGAAGTGCTCGTATTAAGAAGGGTGTAAGACAAGACTGTAGCCTTTCGCCCCTACTCTTCAATCTGTACATCGAGGAAACAATGATGGAAATAAAAGAAAGGTTCAGGAGTAGAATTAAAATACAAGGTGAAAGGATATCAATGATACGATTCGCTGATGACAGTGCTATCCTGAGTGAAAGTGAAGAAGAATTAAATGATCTGCTGAACGGAATGAACAGTCTAATGAGTACACAATATGGTTTGAGAGTAAATCGGAGAAAGACGAAGGTAATGAGAAGTAGTAGAAATGAGAACAGCGAGAAACTTAACATCAGGATTGATGGTCACGATGTCAATGAAGTTAAGGAATTGTGCTACCTAGGCAGTAAAACAACCAATGACGGACGGAGCAAGGAGGACATCAAAAGCAGATTCGCTATGGCAAAAAAGGCATTTCTGGCCAAGAGAAGTCTACTAATATCAAATACCGGCCTTAATTTGAGGAAGAAATTTCTGGGGATGTACGTCTGGAGTACAGCATTGTATGGTAGTGAAACATGGACTGTGGGAAAACCGGAACAGAAGAGAATCGAAGCATTTGAGATGTGGTGCTATAGACGAATGTTGAAAATTAGGTGGGCTGATAAGGTAAGGAATGAGGAGGTTCTACGCAGAATCGGAGAGGAAAGGAATATGTGGAAAACACTGATAAGGAGAAGGGACAGGATGATAGGACATCTGCTAAGTCATGAGGGAATGACTTCCATGGTACTAGAGGGAGCTGTAGAGGGCAAAAACTGTAGAGGAAGACAGAGATTGGAATACGTCAAGCAAATAATTGAGGACGTAGGTTGCAAATGCTACCGAGGTAGAGATGTCGAAAATTTACTGGAACTCGACCTCTGCCTCTTAAATACTGGAGCCCCCCCCCCCCCCCCCCCCCCCACATTTCATTGTGGCTCGTGGTACTTGCTCGGCCATTGATTTATCCCTTTGGTGCAAATCTTCCACTGGAGAGCCCACAATGACTTGATTGGTAGTGACCTCTTCCCCATCTTCCTGTCACTACCTGAGCGTCAATCCCCTGGACATCTACCAACATGGGCTTTAAACAAGGCAGACTGGGAAGCTTTAACCTCTGCTGTCACCACCGAACATCCGCCACATCGTGCCATCGACGTGCTGGTTGAGTGGGTCACTAGAACGATAGCTTCTGCAGCGGAAAACGCGATCCCTTGTTCCTTAGGGTTACCTGGCGAAAGTCACTACCTTGGTGGTCGCCGGAAATCGCTGAGGCAACTAAAGAGCTTTGCCGAGTTCTACAGCGACATAAGCGACACTCTTATGTGGCATACCTAATACCTTTCAAATGGCTCCATGCCCGCATTCGTCGGCTGGATGGAAACTGGTGTGTTGGGAGAGGTACGTCTCGACCTTTGGTTGCCATACGCCGCCTTCACAAGTATGGATGAAGATCAAACGTGTCTTTGAGTACCAGACCCTGACAGTTGTCCCTGGTATTATTATTAGTGGAGTGTTACCTACTAACGCCGAGCACTTTACTGAGCACTATCCTCTAGCCTCTGCATCAGAGAATTACCCCACAGCTTTTCGCACCCTCAATCAGCATATGGAAGGGAAACTCCTCTGATTCAATGAACGTCACAGTGATCCCTATAACGCACCATTTACTGAGTGGGAGCTCATCAATGCCCTTTCACATTGCCCCAACATAACTCCTGGGCCAGATCGGATCCGAAGTCAGATGATTAAAGATCTCTCGTTGGACTACCAGTAACATCTCCTCATTATCTTCAACTCGATCTGGTGTGATAGCGTATTCCCGTCGCAATGTTGGGAGTGCTCAAACCCGGTAAAAACTCACTTTATGTGGATAGCTACCAGCCCAGAAGCCTCATCAGCGTTCTTTGTAAGCTGTTAGAACGTGTGGTAAGTTGGCAGTTGTGTTGGTTCCTGGAGTCACAGGGCCTACTGGCTCATAGCCAGAGCAGTTTCCACCAGGGTCGCTCTACCATTCATAATCTAGTGTTCCTCTACTCTGCCATCCCAACAGCCTTTTCCAGACACAAACCCTTGTTGCCGCCATTTTGGATTGAGGAAAGTTTATGACACAACCTGGCGACTCCATATCCTTACCACATTATATTCATGGGGTCTCTGGGGCCAGCTACAGATTTTTATCTGACACGTCCTGTTTCTCCGAAATTTCTGTGTCCATGTTGGTGCCTCCAATACTTCTCCCTGTATCCGGGTCTTGGAACCTGCAGGGCTCCATATTGAGGGTCTTTCTATGTTAAGTGGCCATTGATGGTCTAGCAGCAGCTGTAAGACCGTCTGTCTCACCTTCTCTGTATGCAGACGACTTCTGCATTTCCTGCTGCTCCTCCATTACTGACGAGCGGCGCCTACAGGGAGCCATCCACAAGGCGTATTCATGGGCTCTAGCCCACGGTTTCCAGTTTTCAGCCACGAATTCCTGAGTCATGCACATCTGTTGGCGCCATACCATTCATCTGGAAACAGAAGTTTACCTGATTGAAGATACACTCACATGTCGATTCTTGGCTTCCTCATCTTTGTCAGCTTAAGTGGAAGTGCTGGCAGCACCTCAATGCCCTCCATTGCCTGAGCAACACCAACTGGGGTGCAGAGCGCTCTACGCTGCTGCAGCTTTGCAGAACCCTTGTTCAGTCCCGCCTTGACTATCGGAGACTACTTTATGGTTCAGTGCCGCCGTCAACCTTGAGGTCACTCGAGCCAGTGCACCACTGTGGAGTCCGACCAGTGACGGGAGCTTTTAGGACGAGTCCGGTGACCAGCGTACTGGTGGAGGATGGAACTCCTCCATTGGAGATAAGACATGCACAACTGCTCGCCAGTTACATTGCACAGATTCATAGCTCTCCTGAGCATCTGAATTACTGTCTACTTTTCCCCAACAACTGTGGTTCATATCCAGCATCGGTAGCCAAGGTCAGGGCTTACGATTGCTGTTCGTGTCCGATCCCTTCTGTCTGAAGTCCTTCCCTTTACCACTTCTACTCGAGGTCCATTCACGCACACCTCCACACTTTACACCTAGGCTGAAGCTTCGTCTGGACCTTCCGCATGGTCCTAAGGACTCAGTTAACCCTGTAGGTCTTTTCTGTCACTTCCTCTCGGATCTTGACGTATCCATGGGCTCTGAAGTGGTTTACACCTTCGGATCGATGCCTGATGGTCACGTTGGATTCGTGTATGTTCACAGAGGACATACTGAGCAGCACGTCTTGCCAGATGGGTGCCGTGTTTTCACTGCAGAGCTGGTGAACCTCGTGAGCACATCCATTCATGCCCTGGTGAGTCGTTTCTTGTCTGTAGTGAGTCCATGAGCATCCTCCAAGCTATCGACCAGTGCTACTCTCACCATACTTTGGTAGCGACCATCCAGGAGTTGGAACGATCCAGTCGTTCAGTGCTGTTTAGCTGTACCTGAGGACATGTTGCCACCCCATTCAATGACCTTGCTGACGGGCTGGCCAAACAGGCTAAACGAAAACCGTTTCTGGAGATCGGCATCCATGTAACTGCCTGCGTTCATTATTACGCCACAAGGTTTATGAGCCTTGGGAGACGGAATGGCATGACGTCAGTACGCTCAAATAACTGTGTGACATTAAGAAGACTGTGAATGTGTGGAAGTCTTCCGTGGGGGCCTCTTGCAGGGAGCCTGTGGTTCTCTGCCGGCTCCGCACTGGCCGTGCTTGGGTGACCCACGGCCACCTCCTGCTCAGTGTCGGTGCGGCGCGCGGTTGACAGTGGCCCATATTCTGCTGCGCAGTGGCTGCCCTGCAACATCATCTTCGGTTAACGGACTCGTTACTGTTAATTTTAGCTGACAGTGCCTCATCAGCTGATTTAATTTTACGTTTTATACGTGAGGAGAAGTTGTATCATTCTATCTAATTTTTAGCCCATGTCCTTTGCCCCCCGGTGTCCTCCGCCCTAGGGCTTTTAGGCTGCAGGTTTTAATGTGTTGCAGAGTGGCTGGTTTATCCTTTTTATTCTTGTGATCAGCCAGCCATGGTCATTTACTATCTTTTTTTGAATCTCTTCTACCTCTTTCTTGAGTCTCTCTGTGGTTTTCTTGTCCTACTTTGTCCATTGTAGTGTTTGTTGGCCTTCTGTCATTCTTGTGGTTTTTCCCTTTCTCCCAGTTTTATGTTGTAAGTCTCATTTGTTTTATTGTCACCCTTGTGGAATTGTTTTAATAGGAACAAGGGACCGATGACCTAGCAGTTTGATCCCTTCCTCCTCTTTAAACCAACCAACCAACCAATAAACCAAAGACATTTTTCAGCTGCATACATGTGATCGATATCCTGAAGATCACTTACAGGAGTGAATATTAATGACACAGTCTGGAGATAACACAACACAGCCGTTGGAATTAGTGCCCTGCTTAGACATTTGAGTACAATGGACCACACAGTCACAGTACTCTGATAAAATTCTCTAAAACATCGATTTAAAACCAGAGTAAAAGTCTTCTTACATGGTGGAAGATGTAAAATAATCCTGGATCTCCATACTAACCAGGGCAGCGAACGACTCCATCACCGACGAGGCACAGAAATATCGTCTGCACCGAGAGCCGCTTAGTTCTACCTCACAAAAAATACCAAATGACTTCGTTGCTCGTGGCCTATTAACAGACAGTCGTTCCATTGCAGGGTGGGAAACAATACGGAATGCTGGTGACTGTAGCATGGACAGTAGGCTGCACACGTGATGCATCGTGAGGAACCGCCGCCGGATGAGAAGTGGTGCTTCACCAGCCTCAACACAGAGGCTAGCAATCAGTCTCGTCCTATTTGCTCCTGTCGCCAACACAATCCACTCACGATGGACACCATTAGTTATCATCAGATAAGGTGGTCGTGCTGAGACATAAACTGTGCAACGATAGTCAAGATGGGATCGCATAAACGCTCCTTGTAAACCTGAAGCAGACATTTTCGGTCTGCTCCGCATGACCTGTGGCTGAGGTATTTTAAATTAGTCAATGCCTTTAAACCTTTGGCCTTAACAGTCTTGAGATGGGATAACCATGTCAGAAGTTTCATCGAAAGTGAGACCCAAAAACATCACTGAACATTTAAAATTACGAACAGTGTATCTCATTGTAAGAAGACGTAGATTAAAAGGGCGACAGGCCCGCATCTCGTGGTCGTGCGGTAGCGTTCTCGCTTCCCACGCCCGGGTTCCCGGGTTCGATTCCCGGCGGGGTCAGGGATTTTCTCTGCCTCGTGATGGCTGGGTGTTGTGTGCTGTCCTTAGGTTAGTTAGGTTTAATTAGTTCTAAGTTCTAGGCGACTGATGACCTCAGCAGTTGAGTCGCATAGTGCTCAGAGCCATTTGAGCCAAAAGGGCGACAAGAGCGATTAAAATTAACACAAACATATTTCTCTGAGGAAAGCTTAAAGCCTGTACTATCTGTCCACTCCTCCAAAAGTCGTATGGAAGGTGCAGCTGACGAATGGATATTACGAGAATGGAGGAAGAGTAGTAGATGGCAATGTCATCCACAAACTATGAACATCTAACGAGAGACTTAATTGTTGATGTAATACCATTGATTGCAATAGCAAACAAAGTCACGCTTAAAACATATCCTTCAGGCAATCCATTTTCTTTCTCGATCACTGAGAAAGGGCATCACAGACACGACATTGAAAAAATCATCTGGAAAAGAAGAACCGTATGAAAATTGATAATCATCACCTGAAGCCCCATTGGTGAAGCTGTCCCAGGATATGATGTCTCCAAGCAGTGTCGTAGACCCTCACAAGATCGAAGAAAACACCTATGAGGTGCTGTATGCATAGGAAGGGTTGTTGGATTTCCGCCTCCAGCAGGATGATGTTGTCGAGGACTGAATGATGCCTCCGAAATTCACACTGGGAAAGACTAAGCATGTCCCACGATTCTATGTCCCAGATCAGTTAGCAGTTGACCATGTGTTCTAGAGTCTTTCTTATGCAACTAGTTAAGGCCATACTATGATACCCACTAGACAACGTGCAGCCTTCCCCTGGTTTCTGTAGGGGCACTAAAATCGTCTCCTTCCATGAGTCAGAGAATTTCCTGATCAACCACATCGCATTAGAGAGGGACCAGAATATTTCCTTTGCATTCTGATGAAGGTACTGTAACATGCTGTATGGGACTCGATCTTTGCCCAGGGCATCTCTTTGACAACAGACAGGGCACACTTGAGCTCCCACATAGAAAATGGGTCACTGTAGTCCTCGGTGTTGGTAGAATTAAAATTCCAATCACCCCTCTGGCAGTGATCCAACCAAAGATATCTTCCATGACATTCACCGTGACACCAGGTGTAGGCTGTAGACACTCCTGCAGCACTCCATCAGTTATATGTTTGCCAGATATACTCCACATGGCTTACGACAGCTTTGATGATCTCGTGGCGCGATTTATCGAGTCCAGAAAGACTTGACAAGAGCTCCTCTTATTCTTTGTGACTGTGTGTCATGCCTTTGCCCTCTTGATTTGAAAGGCTACATGCTTTGTAGGAAAAGGTTGACATTTAAACCATCGCAAGACCATGCATTTCTCCCTCATGGCGGAGCAACACTTACCATTCCATCACGGAACATGTCGCGTCCAAAGTCGGTATAAATCCTTGGGACAGACGCATCAGCTGCATGGTGGATCACTTCCCAGAGAGCAGTATCGACTCCGGCAGGAGAACAGAAAGCCAAGGTCTGTGGCTGAGAATAGCCACCAAGGCAGACCTAATTTGTGTGCTATCACCAGCATTAAGGAGGCATAATTCCTCTACCGCTATAAGGCTTTGGGACAACCTGGTCCCTAGGCCATTTTGACGGAGATCCTCATAGGAAATTGTGTGCATTAAAATCTCCTAAAGTAGGAAATGTGGAGGGAGCTGTGAAATCAGATCACAAAGACCCACTCTGTCCAACCTTTCGTTGGGTGGCAGATACACACTACAGATAGTAACGTGGGATCTATCATGCACCGTGACAGCAACTGCCTGAACAGCTGTTCTTAGGGAGATAGAAATGGAGTGGTGTGTGTCATTGCCACTTCACCTTTATCCCAGTTTCCATTGAGGTCATCTCTTGTGACAACAGTTTCAGGTCCTTCACATGTGTTCTGTACCCACTCATGTTCCATTGAACCACAGGTGCCATTTATATGGGAGTTTATTATTCCCCCTTGCCCATCTGTGTGTAGGCGAACCCATTGCAGAAGCAGGAGAACTGAAAGTGCTCAAAGTCTTTTCCTTCACATTTGATGACACCAAGGTAGACTGTGCCAACCCAGTATGTAGCATTTGCACTGCTAAAGTAACATCAACAACAGGAGCAGTAGCACTGGTTAGCTTTGAAGTTTGCACGGAGTAGCAACCATTTCTTCTGAACTATCACTGCCACAGGTTCACTTGCATGAGGATTTCTTGTGTCAAGATCCATGGCTGACATCTCAGAGTCACAGGTTTCGTCTTGAGTATGGCAGCAAATGAAGCGGAAAAAGTTGAAGGGATATGTGCATCTTCTTCACTTCAGCGTAAGATATGCCCTTAGTCACCTGTAGGTCCAGCATTTCCTTTTCTTTCTTGAGCACCCTACACTCTCTGTACCAAGTTCGAACAATTGATACAAAGGTCAAGGGAGGTGCACACTGTTCCATCAGGGTGGACGGCCATACCACACTTATTACATGCAGCTCGTCCAGTGATGAGCCCGAATTCTCCCGAATTTCTGGCACTTGAAACCCCTCATAGCAGTGGAATGTGTGGTGTGACTTTCAGTCTTAAAAATCCAGCTTTAATATAATATCGCAAAATCGGCGAATCAACGTCAATGTAAATGAGTCTGATTTTTCCAGTTTTCCATACACATGACACATTTTACACCTCAATAACCCCTTCGTGAGCCCACTCCTTCTTTAGCTCCGAAGTGTCTATGCGCATGATGTCACTGCATCGAACCACTCGTTCACTGTAAATAATGGTATGGTGCTGCTGTGCTGTTCAACTGCAATATGATACTCACTCAAAACTTTGGACTTCAGAATATTGTTAACTTGCTGTGATGTTGCTGTTTCGATCAGAATGTGCCAGTACGTACCCCTTTAGCAGATTTTAGCGTTCCAGCTAAGGCCTTTTCGAACATAGAAGGGCGATACGTTCTCCAAGCTACCATCTTCTCTCCTTACAACAAGAAACATATTTTGACATGCTGAGCGCCCCCTGTTACGATACAATGCCTGAACGATGAAGATTGCTAAACAGAGCCATCTTCAAGTGCTCGCTTTGAAGGATGAGTGTTAGAACTATCCAACGGACCACCCGAACTGAAGGGAGCATGTGTGTGAAAGGTAGTGGAGGCCACAGAGGTCCAATCATTATCTAGGGAAACAAACAGTCAGTGTAGACAGAGCGCCGCTTGCCAGAGTAATGTTTATACAGCTGAGGTGTGGCAGGTTCCCCAGAGGTTTCCCGCTGGAGACCCACTTCGACGGCCATGAAACCCATCAGCGAGCAGAACACTTTTTTTTTAAGACAGTTTTCAACCGTCCTACTGACTCAACTGGTGAAGGCAAGGTCCCCAGCCACGTGACACACGACGTGCCACTGTCGCGCTGCACGGTGGTGGCTGAAGCCTGCCCAGAGCTTACGGTGACAGAGGACCGGCGGAGGTTACCAGTCGCCGGCTCAGAAAGGCAGGGTCGTGAATCCCGTGCCCAGCCCCTGGGGCGGGGGAGTGGAGGAGGGTGAGCAGGCATTCGTTGGATTCCTTTCTGATGAAATGTCAACTTCTGCAACTGTTGTAGATATAATCCAATGATTGGCTTGTTTATCACTGCCACTGCTGTGCTTTTCATCAACACCAGCAGCACTTTGGCACCGTTGTAAGTTACTTGTCGACTAAGCAGTTCAACTGCGCAGTGTGGCGTCACGCCGTGCTCGCCACTGGACACCTCCAGTCCCGCCCAGCCTTACATTTAGCAGCCGGTATTGTGGCTGCATAGTAGACAATACTGAAGCGCCGAATGCAGTAAACATCATTGGCCTTCCGCGACCTCACACTCACGAGTTTCCTTGTTAGTTACTCCAGCTGCGGGCAGTGCTGCTAGGTTTTAACACGACAGCCCGGCTGACATGCACGAGAATGGAAGATTGAGGAAGGAGCTACCGCACCTAAACCAGTAGCGAAAAAAGACCAGAGACAAAACAGGGCAGCTGCAGGAGTGATATTTTTGTGGAAATACACTTTATCAGCTGCGGACCCACACACGAAGTGCTCATCATTAATTTATTTAGAGAGAGATCTGCTTCATTATTACTAATACTTATTTGATACATGACCGGTTTCGATATTTCAAAATCCCATTTTCAGGTTCATGAGTATTTGATAACACACGTCGGCGTGTAGTGGTTGGCGATCCTACAGTGCAGCTGCCGATGGCCCGGTGGCTGTCAGTTTCCACCAACATGCACGGACTGGAGCTCTTCCACTAACTATCGGACACTATAATTTTGTACGCTGAAAGAGGGACCTTAAAATCTCGTAACCGATCGTGCCTTGAGTAAATATTAGTACAACTGAAGCGGATCTATCTTAACTGAATTATCATGTGGATGTCCTACGTACACGTGATAGGACCGCTGTTGTTTTCTTTATATATAAATCATTTGTCGGACACGGTGCGATTGTTTCCTGTTGGTGCCTTTATGTATGGCAACGTTTCGAAGTTGAGTGACTGTGGGAAGATACATGTCTACTTTGACAACATTTCCAGTTGATGTGATGAACTACAGGTGGAAAAAAGGATGAGTAAAAAAATCGAACCTGTTATGTTCGAATACAGTATTACTAGTGTCCGGCTTGACACAGTCGCCGGCCGCGGTGGCCGAGCGTTTCTAGGCACTCAGTTCGGAACCGTGCGACAGCTACGGTCGCAGGTTCGAATCCTGCCTCAATTATGGATGTGTGTGATGTCCTTAGGTTAGTTAGGTTTAAGTAGTTCTAAGTTCTATGGGACTGATGACCTCAGAAGTTAAGTCCCATAGTGCTCAGAGCCATTTGAACCATTTCGACACAGTCGAGTCTTTTAAATACCCGGGCATAACGTCCTAAAGCGATATGAGATAGAACGAGCGTGTGAGAACTATGCTAGGGTAGGCGAATGGCCGACTTCGGTTTATTGGGAGAATTTTAGGAAAGAGTGGTTCACCTGTAAATGAGACCGCATATAGGACGCCGATACGACCTACTCTTGAGTATTTGGCATCCGTACTAGCTCGGATTAAAGGAAGATATCGGTGCATTTCACAGGCGGTCTGCTGGATTTGTTACCCGTAGGTCTGAACAACGCGAACGTGTTATGGAGATGCTTCGAGAACTCAAATGCAAATACCTGGAGGGAAGGCGACGTTCCTTTCGAGAGACACTATTGAGAAAACTCAGAGAACTCGCATTTGGAGCTGACTGCCGAAAGCTTTTACTGCTGCC
This sequence comes from Schistocerca americana, assembly GCF_021461395.2. Lineage (NCBI taxonomy): Eukaryota > Metazoa > Arthropoda > Insecta > Orthoptera > Acrididae > Schistocerca > Schistocerca americana. The sequence continues at coordinate 24,613,467 of NC_060122.1, read as the reverse complement.
AACATTCATCACGCGTAAGTACAACGACGCCCCCCAAGTACCATGGACCTTGCCGTTGGTGGGGAGGCTTGTGTGCCTCAACGATACAGATAGCCGTACCGTAGGTACAACCACAACGGAGGGGTATCTGTTGAGACGCCAGACAAACGTGTGGTTCCTGAAGAGGGGCAGCAGCCTTTTCAGTGGTTGCAGAGTCTGGATGATTGACTGATCTGGCCTTGTAACATTAACCAAAACGGCCTTTCTGTTGTACTGCGAACGGCTGAAAGCAAGGGGAAACTACAGCCGTAATTTTTCCCGAGGGCAAGCAGCTTTACTGTATGGTTAAATGATGATGGCGTCCTCTTGGGTAAAATATTCCGGAGGTAAAATAGTCCCCCATTCGGATCTCCGGGCGGGGACTACTCAGGAGGACGTCGTTATCAGGAGAAAGAAAACTGGCATTCTACGGATCGGAGCGTGGAATGTCAGATCCCTTAATCGGGCAGGTAGGTTAGAAAATTTAAAAAGCGAAATGGATAGGTTAAAGTTAGATATAGTGGGAATTAGTGAAGTTCGGTCGCAGGAGGAACAAGACTTTTAGTCAGGTGAATACAGGGTTATAAATACAAAATCAAATAGGGGTAATGCAAGAGTAGGTTTAATAATGAATAAAAAAATAGGAGTGCGGGTAAGCTACTACAAACAGTATAGTGAACGTATTATAGTGGCCAAGATAGACACGAAGCCCATGCCTACTGCACTAGTACAAGTTTATATGCCAACTAGCTCTGCAGAAATTGAAGAAATGTATGATGAGATAAAAGAAATTATTCAGTTAGTGAAGGGAGACGAAAATTTAATAGTCATGGATGACTGGAATTCGACAATAGGAAAAGGGAGAGAAGGAAATGTAGTAGGTTGGGGCTAAGAAATGAAAGAGGAAGCCGTCTGGTAGAATTTTGCACAGAGCATAACTTAATCATAGCTAACACTTGGTTCAAGAATCATAAAACAAGGTAGTATACATGGAAGAATCCTGGAGATACTAAAAGGTATCAGATAGATTATATAATGGTAAGACAGAGATTTAGGAACCAGGTTTTAAATTGTAGAACATTTCCAGGGGCAGATGTGGACTCTGACCACAATCTATTGGTTATGAACTGTTGATTAAAACTGAAGAAACTGCAAAAAGGTGGGAATTTAAGGAGATGGGACCTGGATAAACTGAAAGAACCAGAGGTTGTACAGAGTTTCAAGGCGAGCGTAAGGGAACAATTGACAGGAATGGGGGAAAGAAATACAGTAGAAGACGAATGGGTAGCTCTGAGGGATGAAGTAGTGAAGGCAGCAGAGGATCAAGTAGGCAAAAAGACGAGGGCTAGTAGAAATCCTTGGGTAACAGAAGAAATATTGAATTTAATTGATGAAAGGAGAAGATATAAAATGCAGTAAATGACGCAGGCAAAACGGAATACAAACGTCTCAAAAATGAGATCGACAGGAAGTGCAAAATGGCTAAGCAGGCATGGCTAGAGAACAAATGTAAGGATGTAGAGGCTTATCTGACTATGGGTAAGATAGATACAGCCTTCAGTAAAATTAAAGAGACCTTTGGCGAAAAGAGAGCCACTTGTATGAATGCCAAGAGCTCAGATGGAAACCCAGTTCTAAGCAAAGAGGGGAAAGCAGAAAGGTGGAAGGAGTATATAGAGGGTCTATATAAGGGTGATGTACTTGAGGACAATATTATGGAAATGGAAGAGGATGTAGATGAAGATGAAACGGGAGATACAATACTGCGTGAATAGTTTGACAGAGCACTGAAAGACCTAAGTCGAAACAAGGCTCTGGGAGTAGACAACATTCCATTAGAGCTACTGACGGCCTTGGGAGAGCCAGTCCTGACAAAACTCTACCATCTGGTGAGTAAGATGTACGCGACAGGCGAAATACCCTCAGACTTCAAGAAGAATATAATAATTCCAATCCCAAAGAAAGCAGGTGTTGACAGATGTGAAAATTACCGAACTATCAGTTTAATAAGTCACAGCTGCAAAATACTAACGCGAATTATTTAGAGAAGAATGGAAAAACTTGTAGAAGCCGACCTCGGGGAAGATCAGTTTGGATTCCGTAGAAATGTTGGAACATGTGAGGCAATACTGACCCTACGACTTATCTTAGAAGAAATATTAAGGAAAGGCAAACCTACGTTTCCAGCATTTGTAGACTTAGAGAAAGCTTTTGACAATGTTGACTGTAATACTCTCTTTCAAATTCTAAAGGTGGCAGGGGTAAAATAGAGGGAGCGAAAGGCTACTTACGATTTGTACAGAAACCAGATGGCAGTTAAAAGAGTTGAGGGGCATGAAAGGGAAGCAGTGGTTGGGAAGGGAGTGAGACAGGGTTGTAGCCTCTCCCCGATGTTATTCAATCTGTATTTGAGCAGGCAGTAAAGGAAACAAAAGAAAAATTTGGAGTAGGTATTAAAATCCATGGAGAAGAAATAAAAACTTTGAGGTTCGCCGATGACATTGTAATTCTGTCAGAGACAGCAAAGGACTTGGAAGAGCAGTTGAACGGAATGGACAGTGTCTTGAAAGGAGGATATAAGATGAACATCAACAAAAGCAAAACGAGGATAATGGAATGTAGTCGAATTAATTCGGGTGATGCTGAGGGAATTAGATTAGGAAATGAGTTTTGCTATTTGGGGAGAAAAATAACTGATGATGGTCGAAGTAGAGAGGATATAAAATGTAGACTGGCAGTGGCAAGGAAAGCGTTTCTGAAGAAGAGAAATTTGTTGACATCGAGTGTAGATTTAAGTGTCAGGAAGTCGTTTCTGAAAGTATTTGTATGGAGTGTAGCCATGTATGGAAGTGAAACATGGACAGTAAATAGTTTGGAAAAAAAGAGAATAGAAACTTTGGAAATGTGGTGCTACAGAAGAATGTTGAAGATTAGGTGGGTAGATCACGTAACTAATGAGGAGGTAGTGAATAGGATTGGGGAGAAGAGAAGTTTGTGGCACAACTTGACTAGAAGAAGGGATCGGTTGGTAGGACATGTCCTGAGACATCAAGGGATCACAAATTTAGGATTGGAGGGCAGTGTGGAGGGTAAAAATCGTAGAAGGAGACCAAGAGATGAATACACTAAGGAGATTCAGAAGGATGTAGGTTGCAGTAGGTTCTGGGAGATGAAGGAGATTGCACAGGATAGACTAGCGTGGAGAGCTGCATCAAACCAGTCTCAGGACTGAAGACCACAACAACAACAAGCACAATGAAAATAAGATACCAGAAATTAGGGCTCATACAGTGACATATAGGCAGTCGTTTTTCCCTCGTTCTATTTGCGAGTATCTATGTAGATGTAGATGTACCAAACCTTCTACCAATCATATAACAGTGAGGTGATTGCGATACACATGCGCTCATCACGCTAATATAAAACAAATTGCCGTTTTTATTAATTTAAGAAATGTCGTCAGTTCTGTTGTTGGACAGTTAAGGAATATGATAATCATAACCTACGTTGGTGATCTCAGAAACAATCTGAACTGAGCCTTCGGTATTACAGCAGAGCTTACCATTTTTTGTGCTGATGCAGGTACGAGAACTGACCTAGTTGCGGTAGTTATTTCAATATTTTGACTCTTTTTGTGTTTCTCTGTCAAGATACCTGCAGTTCCACCTAAGAATAAAAATAGAAGTACAAGCTTATAATGCGTGAAACTTTATTTCAACTGAATTTTTTTATGTGGAGTGAATGAAACGGTAGGGAAGGATTACGCAGACTTAGATATTCTGTAGCTGACGACTAGAGGGTGTCTTAGCCTGTTTTTGCAGAAAATAACTGTTGGAGGAGAAAGTGGCACGCACCCCTATGCGATGAGATTGCATACCTCCATAAAAGTATCTTCATTGCTGTTGCTGTCAGTCAGAGGTTAGACAATCGATCATACTACGAATGCTATCAGATATTTGTGGCAGTTACGTTTTGTGCGCGAAACAGTTTAAAGCCAAATGTGTTTGTCACATTCAGCACCAGTTCTGCTTGTGTCCGAACAAGTGTATGCTGCCATGAAACAGTTGAAAACAATTTTACAGAAAGGTAGGAAGATGTGAAGTTTCTAACTGAATCTAGTTATTGCAATTTCGATACTGAAAGTAAACATTGTCATCTTGAGTAGTGCACTGCAATTCCAACATAATCAGAAACAAGTCGAGACTGCTGCTCAAAGTGCTATCGTCGACATAACACTCTTAAAGCATATAACCATCACGATGTGAACAGTAGTGTATGGGAGGGCTGAAAATTGTGGTCATATTTCGGTCGCAAGAGCTCGCATGTAAGTTCTGGACTTTGCATGATCAGCCACACAGACCAAACATTTCTTTGAAATATGTCGTAAAAAATAGTACAAAATTCTTCCCGAAACGCGAATTCACCCACAAATGATGTTTCATTCTCCTCACTTCATGAAATTTCACGAATTTCTAATCCAAACACAACTTGAAATATCTCTAGAAAGCCAACTTCTGACGTGTCTTTCAACAATGTCACTTCTCCTGATCCGTGTATTGTGTGAACAGTGCGAGAGCGCAGTGCGCTCCTGTATGTATCGGGGTGGTTGGTTACAAACGCACACATCCTGTCGCAGGGTGCGAGTTCCACTACAGACTACTAGCAAGTCTCTACAGCACAGCAGAAAATAGCCGCGAAATCTCCTGAAATGGTGAGCTTGTCGTTGTGGTCATTTTCCACAGCAAGTGTATAAACAAATGTTCCTTCTACAAATAGGTCGCCTCTTAGGTTAGGGACGGCTACCAAAGGCGTCTGTGTCCCCACGTCAGGGGCGGCCTGAGCACATCTTCTGGGGCTAACAACTTCAGTCTTATAACTGGACGGAGAAGAGCCGTCCCATCAAAAAAAATTTTTTAGCTCATGGAATGGATCGCACTATGGAATCGAGATTACCCCAGGGGGACAATCCCCCGTTGACCAAGGTCGACGCAAGCAGGCATTCGGATTCTGGGGGACTTGCCAAAAAGTGCGTAAGGGAAGAGTCGGAGCTCCCAAGAACCTCAAAGATGATTAAAACTAAAAAGACGTTCAGAATTGGATCCATAAATGTACAGACAATGATTAAGACTGGTAAACTTAAACAGGTAATAGACGAGATGAAAGAGAGAAGCATTGGAATATTAGCGATGCAAGAAAGAAGATACACTGACGAACATACAGTGGAGTCAGATCGCTTCATAATACTGAAGGGGAAACGAGGAGTTAAAGTGGGAAAGGAAAGACATGCACCTAGATGCTTTGTTGCAGGGTTCATAGTAGACAAGACATACGAGGATGGCATAACTGAAATGAAGAGCAGGTCAGAAAGAATATCAACACTGACATTTCAAGTAGGGAACAAAAGGTATACAATAATAAATGGACATGCACCTACAAATGACAAGAACAGGAAAGACAAGAAAGTTGCAGATTGAGCCGTAGTAAAATTTTCTGTTTTGAAGAGCGCGCCGCAGCGCGTAGTGTAAAGCAGTCGCCCTCCGTTTCTGCCGGTGGTGCCGCTGTGGCAATCGCAGCTTTGATGTCTCCCTCTGGTGGGAAAGGGGAGAAGTTGGCTGTTCACGTCCACTTAAGGGGCGTTATCAGCTCGGCAGTCTGTTATTCGGATGGAGCAGGTCAGTCAGGCAGTCTGAGTCTAGTCAGTTGTTCAGTCGGCTCAGTGTCGGCCAGTCAGTGTCTGTCTGTCTGTCGGTCTGCCGTACGTTAGGGAAGTCAGTCCTCAGCTACGGGTTGAGTATTATCAGTTGGTCAGCCAAGTTAGTCTGGGCCTGTCTCTCGTCCGCATTGGTGAGGCGGTTAGTGTCTGTCGGTCGTCCGGAGTGCTAGTATGTGATCGGCCGCTAATCTGCTCGAGTTTGCTCAGGCAATGGGCATTGTCGGCTGGATCGATCGGTTGGTCGGTCGCGCACTGGGACACAAGATGACTTTCCGTCTGGAGCGTCGGCGCATGTGAGGTCGCCGCGTGAGTCCAGTGGCCGCGCCGTATAGCGAGGGGTAGTGGCTTCGCGGTCAACACGAGAGCAACAGGAGTCAACCCACGACATCGGTCTCGCCGGGACGAGCTGCGACACCGTGAGAAGGGAGATCGGCGCGCTTTCCTGCGTCCGTTGAAGTGTCTGGCAGCGGACGGTTTGGGAGAGCGATCTGGGGGTGCTGCACCAGGTCTTCACCAGAAATCGCAGTTTACTAGAAGTTAAGTGACTGAAGATATGCTGTTCATTTACTTGTTAAATTCTACTTGTTTTTTGGTCAGTCTCTCGTTTCCATTTGTTAGGCAGTTAGTGTCGGTCTGTCTGTTCTGTCTGTCGGTCTGCCATACGTTAATAGCTACCTCTGTCATGTTTGTCGGATTCGGTGTTAACGAATTTATAGAATTAAAGTAAGGGCTGAATTCCTGAAATATGTTTTTATCTTGCCTATCATCTTGCGAGGCGGTATATGTGTAATGTAGAGCATGTTGTACACTTTATGTAAGTCTGAATTTCATGGGTTTTATTTAAACAGTCATTTTTATAAAGTTGCCACCCTTCCACCGTAAGAGCCTTTTTAAAAACAAATTGCACTTTTAGAGGAAAATAAGTTCTTAGTGTTAGTGTTTGTACCATTTCCATCCCTCTTACGGGGTGCATAGTTAATGTGTTTGTGTGAGTTGTTAAAAATTTTAGTTTAAAATAATCTGGTGTGTTGCAGATTTGCACCAGTGTAGTTTTTCAGAGGTCGTTGCGAGCGGTCGTGACTACGGCCGTGTTGCAAGGTAGCGGAAGCTTCTCAGCCCGAAGGCTACTACTGCAAAAAAAAAAAAAAAAAAAAAAAAAAAAAAAAAAAAAAAAAAAAAAAAAAAAAAAAAAAAATTCTTCCTCTCTTTGTTGTTCTTGTTCTTCTTCAGTTTATGCAGCAGGCTTACAGCCAGCCCCATCTCGACTAATGGCATCGGTTCCGTAGTCGTCGTATATCGCTCTATCCTAGTCAGTCTTGCCCCACTTCGTTAATATGTTTCCATTCTATGAATCCTCGCTCTTTTTCTCTCTTATTCATCCCTACATGTTATGAAATAAAGATGACTACCGCATTGTTCAGTCTGCATACGAATGTTCATCTCAGAAAGATACTAACGGGGTTCTGATACGGTTTTCACAAACAGACTCATTCGCGACGATGATTTACAACGTAACTTAGAAATATTTCGTGCAGATTGGCTGACCTATGACGAATTGAACTGCCTCGCTAAGTTCAGCACAGAGCGACAAGCGCCCGTCAGCGTGATGACCAGTCGCTGCGGGGCAACAGCGCGTCTTCGGGACGCAAGAACACTCTTCTGGGACGCTGACGGCACGGGAGATGCCAGACAGCCAGCGCCTCCGAAAGCGGAAATTGTGATCTCTTACAGCTTCAGAAGGACTCGTGAAGGAGCTAGCCGGACGGGAAACTGGGAAAGCGAGATCTTCGCGTTCACTCAGAGCCGCTGCAGCCTGCCGTGAGTTCCCAGGTGGAAGTGCCGCTGTAGAAGAAACTGGCTCGCATCTTACCACCCAAATCAGGCCTCTTTGTCAGATTGTGCTCACCGGTGTCGAGGTGTGCACAAAGCGCCAAGTGACACCGTCAACGCCAGCCGCTAACTGCGAGCGGAAGACCACTTGTCGATCGACATAAAACCGTCGCCAGCGTTTTATGTTAGCAACCGGAGGGCTCCGTTCTCAGCCCGTCGGGTGACCTGCCTTCCGCTGCCCCAGCTGTCCAGGTGCTCGGTCGCCGTCCGCCCTCCTCTCGAGGCGCGCCACACTGCACGCCGCACGAGGCTCGCTGCTCGCTGGCGAGCAACGCCTCTGGCTCTCTCCGGCTGCCACTTCATCTCTGTAAATGTCTTTCAAGCTGCTAAACTTTACTGACGATCCGAGGTTCATATCCAGCTCACCACCACCACTGCGCCCTCGTCCGGGCTGGGGAGAGACGGCTCTCCGTCCTCACACACCGCCAGTCAAACCGTGCGCCACCGTACGGGTCGCGTCCCGACCTCTACGATAGTAATGTATTTTTTCGGTGTCTTTGTCTCATATCGGCCCAGAGTCATCACAATCAGGGACACATTTCGTGTACATCTACATACATACTCCGCAATCCACAAAACGGTGTGTGGGTACCTCGTAACACAACTAGCATCTTCTCTCCCTGTTCCACTCCCAGACAGAACGAGGCCTATATGCCTCTGTACGAGCCCTAATCTCTCTTATCTTATCTTTGTGGTCTTTCCGCGGAAATGTCAGTTGGCGGCACTAAAATTTACTGCAGTCAGCCTCAAATGCTGGTTCTCTAAATTTCCTCAGTAGCGATTCACGAAAAGAATGCCTCCATTCCTCCAGAGACTCCCACCCGAGCTCCTGAAACATTTCCGTAACACTCGCGTGATGATCAAACCTACCAGTAACAAATCTAGCAGCCCGCCTCTGAATTGCTTCTATGTCCTCACTCAATCCGACCTGATACGGATCCCAAACGCTCGAGCAGTACTCGAGAATAGGTCGTATTAGTGTTTTATAAGCGGTCTCCTTTACAGATGATCTACATCTTTCCAAATTTCTACCAATGAACCGAAGACGACTATCCGCCTTCCCCACAACTGCCATTACATCCTTCTTCCACTTCATATCGCTCTGCAATGTTACGCCCCAATATTTAATCGACGTGACTGTGTAAAGCGCTACACTACTAATGCAGTATCCAAACATTACTGTGTTCTTTTTCCTATTCATCTGCATTAATTTACATTTATCTATATTTAGAGTTAGCTCCCATTCTTTACACCAATCGCAAATCCTGTCCAAGTCATCTTGTATCCTCCTACAGTCACTCAACAACGACACCTTCCCGTACACCAAAGCATCATCAGCAAACAGCGGCACATTGCTATCCACCCTATCGAAAAGATCATTTATGTAGATAGAAAACAACAGCGGACCTACCACACTTCCCTGGGGCCCTCAAGATGATACCCTCACTATCGACGACAACGTACTGGGTTCTATTACTTAAGAAGTCTTCGAGTTACATATTTGGGAACCAATCCCATATGCTCGTACCTTAGTTAGGAGCCTGCAGTGGGGCACCGAGTCAAACGCTTTCCGGAAGTCAAGGAATATGGTATCCGTCTCATACCCTACATCCATGGTTCGCAAGATATCATGTGAAAAAAGGGCGAGTTGCGTTTCGCAGGAGCGATGCTTTCTAAAGCCGTGCTGATGCATGGACACCAACTTCTCTGTCTCAAGGAAATTCATTATATTCGAGCTGAGGGTATGTTCCAGAATCCTGCAACAAACCGATGTTAACGATATTGAGGATCCGTCCTTCTATCCTTCTTATGTACAGGCGTCACCTGCGCTTTTTTCCAGTCGCTCGGGACTTTACGTTGCGCAAGAGATTCGCAATAAATGCAAGCTAACTAAGGAGCCAATGCAGTAGAGTACTCTCTGTAAAACCGAATTGGAATCCCATCAGGACATGGCGATTTATTTATTTTCAACCCATTCAGCTGCTTCACAACCCCAGGGATGTATATCACTATGTCCTCCACACGGGAATCTGTACGAGACTCAAACGGCGGTATGTTTGTACGATCCTCCTGCGTGAAAAATTTCTCAAGTGCTAAATTAAAAATTTCAGCTTTCGTTTTGCTGTCTTCTGTTGCCAGGCCAGACTGATCAGTGAGTGACTGGATGGAAGCCTTCGACCCGCTTACCGATTTTACGTCAGGCCAGAACTTCCTTAGGTTTTCAGCAAGATCTTTTGCTAGGGTATGACGGTGGTAGTGGTTGAATGCTTCGCGCATCGCTCTTTTTACAGCAGCACGAATCTCTACTAACTTTTGCCTCTCCCCATGCTCCCCATCTTTTTTGTACCGCGAGTGCAACTGCCTTTGCTTCCTGAGCATTCTCCGAATTTCGCTGTTAAACCACGGTGGGTCTTTTCCGTCTGTAACCCACTTTTTCGGCACTTACTTCTCCAAGTTCTGAAATATTTAGGGTTGGAACGTGTATCGGAAAGACAGATTAGACACCGTAGGAGATGGTGTCTTCATTGCAGTTGGCAAAAATATTGTGTCTACTGAGGCCGAAGTAGAGTGTGATTGTGAAGTTATCTGGACACGTTTAACAGGGCTAGGAGAAATAAAGTTAATTGTTGGGTGTTATTACCGGCCACCAGGTTCCACCGTGACAGTTGTAGAATCATTCAAAGGGGTCTACACTGTGTATCGCAGAAGTACCCGGACGCGACTTCAACCTACCTAGTACAGACTGGAATGTCTATGGATTCATTACAGGTGGTACAGACAAGCCATCGTGTGAATTTCTTTTGGACACATTATCCGAAAACTGCCTTGGATCTGGTAGCCACGGACAGACGAGACCTCATCGGCGGTGTCAGTGTTGAGACAGGGATTAGTGATCATGATGTTGTCATTACGACTATGGTTACGAAAGTTAAAAAGTCGGTCAAGAAGGGTAGGAGAGTATTCCTATAGAAAGAGCAGATAAGCAGTTGTTAGCATCCCACTTAGTAAATGAATCGACTTCATTTACTTCCGGTACGATGGACGTGGAAGAATTATGGGCAATTTTTAAACACATTGTAAATCACGCATTGGAGAAGTATGTGCCGAAAAAGTGGGTTACGGACGGGAAAGACCTACCGTGGTTTAACAGCTCGATTCGGAGAATGCTCAGGAAGCAACGACAGTTGCACACGTGGTACAAGAAAGATCGGGAGAATGAGGACAGGCAAAAGTGACAGTACGTTCTCGCAGCATTTGTCACGGTTAAATGGTTCAAATGGCTCTGAGCACTATGGGACTTAACATCTGAGGTCATCAGTCCTCTAGAACTTAGAACTACTTAAACCTAACTAACCTAAGGACATCACACACACCATGCCCGAGGCAGGATTCGAACCTGCGACCGCAGCGGTCGCGCGTTTCCAGGCTGAAGCGCCTAGAACGGCTCGGCCACGTTGGCCGGCTGTCACGGTTAGTTTAAGGTGCGGCTGGATGCCCTTGGTGTGGCGACCTCGCTACCCCCCAGGACTACAGGTATGTCAACCCCGAGTCTCTGCACGTAGTCATACCCGTGCACAGTGATGCGAACGTTTTCTAAATGTCTGCGAATCGTGCAACTGGGGAGCTGCTTCCGTACCAGACCGGTATTGACATAGAAAATATTTTGATCACGCCGACCTTCATAGGGAGAAACGACCATCATAATAAAACAGGGCAAGTCAGAGCTCGCACGGAAAGATATAAGTCTTCGTTTTTTTCTGCGCGCTGTACGAGATTGGAATAACAGACAATTATTGTGAAAGTGGCTCAATGAACCCTCTGTCAGGCACTCAGGTGTGATTTGGAGACTATCCATGTATATGTGGATGAAGTGTGGGAAACCGCCTAAAAATAACATCCACGCTGGCCGACACGCATGCCGTTGTCGCAGTATAACCATATTCAGTAGGACCTTTTTTTTTTAATTTTAGCTGGCTATTCTTGATCGTCTTGACGATCGCCTTAGAAGTTCCTTCTGTTCGATCGTGTGAAATAGAAATATGTGTGCACAGTAAAGATTTTTATCACGTCAGGGTGCTGTTCAGTGCTTCCAAGTCACGTTTATGAGATACCGACATCGGACTGGGAAAAATACTTCCAGAATTCGTGCAAACACCTTCGAAACCACATAATTTCAAAACGATTAGTACCAAACAATATTTTTCTTTCATTGATTTTGCAAGCACCAAAGACGGCGACCCTCATTTCTACAGCAATGGTTGCAGCATACAGTTAGTGACAATTAGTCACAGTCCGTTCTCCTAACCGTGACTGGCCGGCCGGAGTGGCCGTGCGGTTCTAGGCGCTGCAGTCTGGAACCGAGCGACCTTTAGCGGTTGCAGGTTCGAATCCTGCCTCGGGCATGGATGTGTGTGAGTTAGGTTTAATTAGTTCTAAGTTCTAGGGGACTAATGACCTCAGAAGTTAAGTCGCATAGTGCTCAGAGCCATTTGAACCATTTGAACCTAGCCGTGAGTGGAAGAGGAAAGAAGAAGAGTGGATAGTCGCACTGCAACGACGCCGTACCAGGCGTCGGACGCCGGTCTGTGGGATGGAGATACACAGTCATGTCCAAAACTCAGAGGCGACAGCGACCTTCGTGTGATGGCTTTCTGTCAAGTAAAACAGCTCAATAAAACGTTTAGCCACACACAAAAAGGACTTCTACAGTGTAGTACAGGAGATAAGGGAAAGAAATACGAAGTGAGACCTCAAAGTCCCTCTTCTATCCAACGACAATAAGTAGACTGAAGTTACCGTGATTTATCGTGGTCCTCTGGACATTAGAGGATGCGAAATACGTTTCTTAATAGGGTGTGTGATCAGCACGAACGGCACTGCACGCCCCGCAGCGGGCTGCCACACTCGCCACAAGGCAGTTCTTATGGCGGGGCGTCCCACTACCCCACCAGCGCAGCTGAGAACACCTGAATGGTTGTCTGTGCGTGTGGACGCGCTGCAGCAAGCATCCCACCCCTGCCCAGTGGCATGTAAGTCGCGGGAAAGTGCTGCCCAGTCCACTGCTGTGTGGGGTAATCTGCCATCTTGTTTTATTCAGTGTAATTAATACCTTCCAATAAAAGTGTCATTTCAGTTTGTCTCATAGCGTATTTCTTTCAGTTACCTTCTGTGCTATTCTGTAGCAGTTCTTTCCATGTAGACTGCCCTCTGCAAGTCTGGGGATTAGAATAGGCCTGAGGGATTCCTGCCTGTCATAAGAGGCGACTAAAAGGAGCCTCACACGTTTGCGCCTTTATGTGATGGACCCCTGTGGGGTTTGACCTCCATTCTTCTAAATTTTCCCGAAGAGCGGGGGAAGTGGGGAAGGGCGCCTTACATGGTGCATTGTGTCTATCGTGCGCTTAGACCTCTCGCATCCTTCGTCGACGTGGCTCTACACTTCCGCTCATTCTCCAGCTGTTGGTCACCCTCCTTGGTGCGTTTAACTCTATCCGCTGTGCTGTATCATTTTCTGCTCCGACGATGATAATGGCTCGTTTTCTTGTTTGTACCTGATATCCAGCACAGTAGCTAGACCGCTGTGGTGGGGCTGTCAAACACCCTGTTGGTTGTAGACCTCTCACTACACGGGGATCGCTCTGCTGATGCCTGCGCCATTAACTCCCCACGTATGACAAGGAGTAGTCACCTGTCTCCCTGGGGCATCGGGACTCCTGTCAATGGCCATCCTGCCACGTGGCGCCCGTGGGGAGATCACCAGGTCAGAGTGGGTGGCATCAGGGCAAATGAAACGCCATGAAGCGTACTATGTCATCTCTTGCTGGTGGTCAAACACCAGCAGTATCTAAACCTTTAGAGGGCTCAATTTATTGCACAGAAGTAAGACCCCAAATCGTTCCCCTCCCTGGCCACACCATGGGAGGAATTCAAAGCTAAGGATGGCAGCACATCTTATTTGGCCCGGTACCTTGTATGCACGAGAGCTGATGGGGAATCTTTCATGACGATGAGGCCTTAGTTTTTTCTTGACCACTTACAGGCCAAGTTTGGGGAAGTGGAGGGGTTGTCCAAAATGCGTCAGTCTTGATCAAAACAACATCCTCTGACCAGTCAAAGGCACTAATCGCTTGTGACAAGCTGGGGAATGCTTTTCTTTCCATCACGCTCCATAAGAGGGTATCATATTTCATAGGGACTTCTTTTTCAGTCTAACAGTAAACTGCATGCCAATTTAGAGTGGCAAGGTGTTCATTTCGTCCAGCGTGTCCACTGGGATACAAAGGTAATCAGATTGCCACCGGTGCCTTGATCTTGGCCTTCGAGGGTGACACACCGCCCGAGAAGGTCAAGGTCATGCTCTACCACTGTGATGTAAAGCCATGTAGCCCTTCCCCAACGGGGTGTTTTAAGTGCAGAAGTTCGGCCATATGTCTTCCCACTGTACTTCCAGCATCACTTGTTGGGATTGTTGACATCCTTCGCATCCTCCATGTGCCTCGCTCCCATCTGTGTCAACTGCAGAGAGCACCATTTGCCATGCTTACCAGAATGTAAGATTCTCCAGAAAGAAAGGAAAATCATGGAATACAAGAACCTGGACCGACTGACCCGCACTGAGGCTAAGAGGAAATGTGAACACCTAAATCTTGTGTGTATGACATCTTCTTATGCCGCCACTTTAACAGTTCTAGCCCCATCAGTTCCGCCAATTACAGTCACCTCTCAGAGCCGGAAGACTACACCTGCCCCCTTGATGGTGGGGGGCATTTCCCTCCCTGTTGCTCCCTCACTACCTACCCCAGGAACACTGGCCCCCCAACCATCGGCAACACCAGTCCCCACTTCTCACTAGGTAGGTGTCTCTTGTGTCCCTCCCTTCCCAGGTTTCTACGGGTGGGAAAGGCTACACTCACCAGTGGCTGAAGTGCCTAAAAGCAGCTGGTCATAGGGCTTCACAATCATCCCCAGTCCCAGACACTGAATCACAGAAGCCTTCCAAGCCAGAGAAACCCAAGGAGCAGAGAGAGAAATCCAAAAAGAAGACCTCCAAGAACAAGGGAATTGCAGTGGCACCCACACCACCGCTAGCTACAAGCTCTGTATCTGAGGATGAGGTGGTGATTCTGGCGTCCACTGAGGACCTAGATCTCGCTAAACCCTCAATGGATATAGACTTATCAGGAAATATGTCGGTGACAGCTGGTGACCCTGAAGCGCAAACTGCCTCATTAATTGTTCCATGGCTTCCCAGCCTCACAATCACGTCATCCTTCAGTGGAATTGCGGCAGTTTCTTCCACTGTGTGACTGAGCTACAGCTAGGTTAAGCTTTACATCTGTTTTCAGCTTTGCCGTCCAGGAAACCTGGTTCCCAGCAATGCGGTCCCCTGCCCTCTGTGGCTATAATGGATAATACAGGTACTGTAGATGCTGTAATAGAGTCTACATCCTGCACTATGTACCAAAACTGTGCCCCTTCAAACCCCTCTTGCAGCTGTGGCTGTCAGAATAAGGACAATGCAGGAAATAACTGTCTGCAGTGCATACCTTCCTCCAGATGGTGCAGTACACCTGAACGTATTGGGTGCACTGACTGATCAACTCCCGTAACCTTTCCTGCTTTTGGGAGATTTTAACGCCCGTAACCCCTTGCAGAGTGGCACAGTCCTTAATGGCTGAGGTAGAGATGTCAAAAATCTACTGTCCCAACTCGACCTCTGCCTCTTAAATATAGGTTCTCACACACATTTCTGTGCAGCAAATGGCACATATTCGGCCATTGATCTGCAGTCCTGGCCTTCTCCCATTTGTCCACTGGACAGCTCATGACGACATGTGTGGTAGTGACCACTTCCCCATTTTCCTGTCACTCTCCCAGTGTCAGGCCCACTGACCGCTACCCAGATGGGCTTTAAGTGCAGACTGGAAGACTTCACCTCTGCTATCACCATTGAATCTCCCCCACATGGTGCCATCGATGTTGTGGTTGAGCAGGTCACTACAACGATCGTTTCTGCGGCGGAAAACACGATACCTCCTTCTTTGCGGTGCCCCCAGCGAAAGACAGTCCCTTGGTAGTCACCGGAAGTCGTTGAGGCAATTGTCAGCGAGCTCTACAGCGACATAAGCGGCATCCTTTCCTAGAGCACCTAATAGCCTTTAAACAGCTCGGCGTTCACAAGCTTATAAAAAGAGGGAAAGGTAAGGTTGCGAGAGGTACGTCTCGACCACTGGGTGGCATACGTCACCTTTCCAAGTCTGGACGAAGATCAGTCATGTTTTTTGGTACCAGACCCCAACAGATGTCCCTGGCGTTAACATCTATGGCGTGTTATTTACCGATG
The DNA here is from genome assembly GCF_021461395.2 of Schistocerca americana. Taxonomy (NCBI): domain Eukaryota; kingdom Metazoa; phylum Arthropoda; class Insecta; order Orthoptera; family Acrididae; genus Schistocerca; species Schistocerca americana. The sequence continues at coordinate 24,597,502 of NC_060122.1, read as the reverse complement.
CAAAGGCGATTGCCGAGAACTTTGCTGAGCGCTATGCTCCCGCATCTGGATTGGAGAATTACCCCACAGCCTTTCGCACCCCCAAACGGCGGATGGAAGGGAAAGTCCTCTCATTCACTATACACCACAATGTACCCTATAACGCCCCATTTACAAAGTGGGATCTCCTCAGCGCCCTTGCACACTGCTGCAACACAATGCCTGGGCCAGATCGGATCCACAGTCAGATGATTAAACATCTCTCGTCCGACTACAAGCGACATCTCCTTGTCATCTTCAACCGGATCTGTTGCGACGGCATCCTTCCATCGTAATGATGCGAATGCATCAACATTCCCGTGCTCAAACCCGGTAAAAAACCCTCTTGATGTGGTTAGCTATCGGCCCATCAGCCCTACTAATGTTCTTTGTAAGGTGTTAGAACGTATGGTTAGCCGACGGTTGTGTTGGGTCCTTGAGTCACGTGGCCTACTTGCTCCATCCCATGGCGGTTTCCGCCAGGTTCGCTCTACCACTGATAATCTTGTGTCCCTTGAGCCTGCCATCCAGACAGCCTTTTCCAGATGCCAACACCTGGTTACCATCTTTTTTGATTTACGAAAAGCTTACGACACGATCTGGCGACATCATGTCCTTGCCACATTATATGAGTGGGGTCTCCTTGGCCTGCTCCCGTTTTTCATCCAAAATTTCCTGTCGCTCCGTACTTTCCATATCCAAGTTGGTTTCTCCCATTGTGCCCCCATATCCAGGAGAATGGGGTCCCGCTGGGATTTGTGTTGATTGTATCTCTATCTTTAGTGGCCATCAACGGTCTAGCAGCACCTGTAGGGCCGTCGTTCTCATCATCTCTGTATGCGGATGACTTCTGCATTTCGTACTGCTCCTACAGTACAGGTGTAGCTGAGCGGCGCCTACAGGGAGCCATCCACAAGGCGCAGTCATGGGGTGTCGCCCACGGCTTTCAGTCACAATGTCTATATCTACATCTACATCTACATTTACACTCCGCAAGCCACCCAACGGTGTGTGGCGGAGGGCACTTTACGTGCCACTGTCATTACCTCCCTTTCCTGTTCCAGTCGCGTATGGTTCGCGGGAAGAACGACTGTCTGAAAGCCTCCGTGCGCGCTCTAATCTCTCTAATTTTACATTCGTGATCTCCTCGGGAGGTATAAGTAGGGGGAAGCAATATATTCGATACCTCATCCAGAAACGCACCCTCTCGAAACCTGGCGAGCAAGCTACACCGCGATGCAGAGCGCCTCTCTTGCAGAGTCTGCCACTTGAGTTTGTTAAACATCTCCATAACGCTATCACGGTTACCAAATAACCCTGTGACGAAACGCGCCGCTCTTCTTTGGATCTTCTCTATCTCCTCCATCAACCCGATCTGGTATGGATCCCACACTGATGAGCAATACTCAAGTATAGGTCGAACGAGTGTTTTGTAAGCCACCTCCTTTGTTGATGGACTACATTTTCTAAGGACTCTCGCAATGAATCTCAACCTGGTACCCGCCTTACCAACAATTAATTTTATATGATCATTCCACTTCAAATCGTTCCGCACGCATACTCCCAGATATTTTACAGAAGTAACTGCTACCAGTGTTTGTTCCGCTATCATATAATCATACAATAAAGGATCCTTCTTTCTATGTATTCGCAATACATTACATTTGTCTATGTTAAGGGTCAGTTGCCACTCCCTGCACCAAGTGCCTATCCGCTGCAAGTCGAGTGTCATGCACTTTTGTCGGTGTCGTACCGTTCATACGAACCAAAACTTTACCTTCATGAATATCCATTCACTGTAGTGGAGACACATCGATTCTTAGGACTGGTTTTCGACGCTCGATTGACTTGGCTCCCTTACCTTCGTCAGCTTAAGCGGAAGTGCTGGCAGCACCTCAATGCCCTCCGCTGTCTGAGCAACACCAACTGGGCTGCAGATCACTGTACTCTGCTGGAGCTCTACAGAGTCCTTGTTCGATCCCGCCTTGACTATGGGTTTGTGGTTTATGGTGCGGCCGCACCCTTAGCCTTGCGTTTACTCGACCCAGTGGCGTTCGGCTAGCGACGGGAGCTTTTGGGATGTGTCTAGTTACCAGCGTACTCGTGGAGGCTGGAGTCATTCCATTGAAGGTTAGGCATGCACAACTGCTCGCCAGTTACTTTGCTCACATTCGTAGTTCTCCTGCGAATCGGAATTACCGTCTCGTTTTCCCAACCACTACGGCTCATCTCCCGCATTGGCAGCCCAGGTCTGTTGTACACCTAGGCCGCAGATTCGTCTAGATCTTTCTCATGACCCTAATGAGTCAATTACTCTTACGGCTCTCTGCTGTCACTACGTCTCGATTCTGGATGTATTCCGGGCTCTGAAGTGTTTGACACCGACGGCTCGATGGCTGATGGTCATGCTGGCTTCGCCTACGTCCACAGAGGCCATATGGAACAGCTTACCTTGCCCGATGTATTAATTGCAGAGGTGGTGGCCACATCTCGTGCACTTCAATATATCCGTTCATACCCTGAAGAGTCGTTTGTTCTGTGTGCTGACTCCTTGAGCAGCCTGCGAGCTATCGACCAGTTTTGCCCTCGTCATCCCTTGGCAGCGACCATCCAGGAGTCCATCTGTACACTGGAACGGTGCTGTCGTTCAGTGGTGTTTGTCTGGACCCCAGGACACGTCGGAATCCCAGGCAACGAGCTTGCTAACAGGCCGACGGTCGTCTCCACAATCGCAGTCATTGAGGTGAATGGCAGATCGAAATGTGCAGAGCGCCACGAACGCAGCCTTGTGCGAGAAGTTCTATGTTACGGGAGACATTCTCCTGCGCTTGCATGGGTCCTTTGGTAGTAACAGAAGACACGCTGACAGCTGCGGACCACGTACATCCCTTCATGATTGATTTCTTCGCCGACTGTGATGCATCTTTCAGTAGTATAATTCTCCTTGTCTCGGGGCTAGAACCGTACTACACTGATTTGAGGAGCATTATAGTAAACTCACGTTGATGTCTCGACAGCCATATTCGCCCGATGTAAGTCCTATGGTTCGCTATCGGGCGCCATTACCGCATACTCACGTATGCGGCCAGATATTTACGCGGTTTATATGACTTGTGCGTAGACATGTAATGCCACATACGCTCATAAACCTACCAACAAACTGCCTGATACGCAGAATTAATGATGTATTTCGTTCCAAAGGCGGAAAAACAAACTATTAGGCAGTTTCTCATCAAGTTTTGGCACATCAGTGTACGTTTCGCTGTTAAAGGAAAAAATTGCGTACTATTATATTACATTTCTCGATGCATCGTCGTACGCTACTATGGAGGTATATGAGGACGTATTATGATCCAGCGGTGTACGGCGTCGTCGCAGAGTGTGTTTCCCTTGATGATTGCTCAAAATAAATTACGAACGAATGGATACCATTAAGTTTCTGTCTATCCGAGAGTTCATTAGAACGACGCCTGCTAAAACAAATCTTGGTGGGCGAAAAAAAAATAATGACCACTGACGAGGACGTTATGTCTCTTGTCACAAATGCTGTCTTCTTGAGCAGCCCCGAGCTATCCTGTATCATCGAAAAGTGTGGTGGAACAGCAAAGCTGAATCACGTTGACGGTGGAGTGAGCGGCGTTCTAGTTACTCAAGTTGAACTCGGCATCATAACAGAAGTTTCGTGATTCCTGCAGAGAAAATAAATTCCTTACGTAAGGGATATGGAAGAGTCACTGCAAATGTTGCCGAATAAAAAAAATCTTTGTCACGTGTGTTCCCTGTTTTGAATGGAGGTTAAAATTAAAAGTTTCTGAAACAAATAACGGGCAAGGTGCGCTGGTGGTGTATCACGTCCAGCCGAGAACGAGAGCAATTTGCAATTCTCGGAATAACAAGCACACGGGCGGCCGCAAAAGAGGCGGAGGGCAGCCTTGGAGTAGTCACGTGGGCGCACGTGCCTCGCATGCAGCTGCAAGTGTCGGCGCATTTGACCGCGCACCTGCGCCGGGCGCCTCTGTCAACAAAGTCCTGGCGCCGGCCGGCGACCACCACTGCAGGCGCTACCAATTCCCTCAGGTCAGACAGGCGCACGAGAACTGATTTGCTCTCTTCATTCCCCTTAATAGCTGAAATTTCCGAAGACCTACCAGATAAATATTTTTTAATTTACTGCATTGTTACTCAGATATTAGTCTCGCATAGCACGCACTAGGAAAACGAATATCTCGAACAATTAAAAAGAAACTAACAGAAGGTTACGAAGTAGAGTCAAGTGTCCTTACACTCGCACTGGATCTTGCACGAGCTTACTTTACTACTGCATTTACTTCCATTGTTGATAGTGAAAGGCTGGCTTACTTGAGCTGTTTAGATATCATATACCACTTTCTCATTGCGATGCAGAATTAACACACGCGCACAAACCACTTATAACTTAAACAATTCACGCTAACAATAGGTGTAGTCAAACTAATTACCTGTAACGTTCTGTGTAGCACGCTACTATGATTTAAATGAAGTTCCTGTGCGCGACAGGTCGTCTCGACTGTTCGAAAGGAAATAGTGGAAAGAGAGCACACTACAGCCACTGTTACGTTAGCTGCTCGACTGGCCTACTTGCAGCGCTGCCACGACCGTTTCCAGCGGGCCGCGACGCGCTACACCACTTTGAAACGAACAAGACCGTAACAGTTGTAATTCACATAGCACCAATAATGTTCTTCGTGAATTGTGGTTTGACCTTTACTCATCAGTTATATTTGGAGTTACGGGAATGAGTAGCAGTAAGTGGGCACTATTAATTTACCAACGCTAATTCCCAAGTCGTGCCTTCCCCTTGTAAGATTGTCATTTAATCATTTACTGTGACCGCCTAGATAGCAGAAACACGGCTCTAGTATAAGGTCATGGCGACTAACCTTATTTTTTCGTTATACTCAATGGGTGGGTACGAACTCTGTCCGTTGCCGTGATTATGAACAACCAGTGGTCAAAGCCTGGTCGCTTCTTCTTCTTCTTCTTCTTCTTCTTCTTCTGCTTTTACGGCCTCATTGGACCACTTCAGTCAATCATTTCTGGTCCTCTTCTTTGGTATTTTCCCCTTCCGAGTGGCCCAGTATCTCTTCATTCGTTCCGATGCTTTTCGTCGTTCCTTATCTGTAAATACCCTTTTCATTGTATGTCGTTTGTCAATTTTTGGTTTAAATCTTATTTCTGTGTCCCTCAACTTCTTTAAATTTGGCGTTTTGTTCTGCAAATCATCCAGAGTTATTTCCAGTTCTTCCATATCCTCTCTTATTTCCTTAAGCCATCCTCCTTGTTGTTTCAAATTCCAGAGTTTCTCAATAATTTTCCTTGATAATCTGGTTTCTGGTGTCCTCAGAATGTGACCACAAAAAGAGATCCTTTTCTTTCGTATAGTATCAGTGATGGGCTCCAGTTCTCTGTATACCACTTCATTTGGAACTATCCGCCATTGCCCAGCTTTTTGATATTTCTTATTTATGCATGTTCTAGCAATTCTTCTCTCTACTTTTAAAATTTTGTCAATTCTGTTTTTCTGGGTGACTTTAAAAAGAGTTTCACTTCCGTATGTAACCTCTGGTTGAACCACCGTCTTGTAATGTTTTAATTTTGTTTTAATTGATAGACATTTTTTATTGTACGTAGACCATGTTAGTTTTTGAGCCTGGTCGCTATAATATAGAATTTCCAGCTAGATATACTTGAAAACTGTATTCCAAGACGAACTCGGATGAGTGCTACGCACTTTATACCCAGAATTGGTATTAAGTAATTTAGCTGGTTTTGGAAGAGAGTATCTTTATATCTCCTTAAATAATTTTTTCTGTCTTTGTAATGTTTATAGTGAGGATGAAATGCTTAATGCCATTTCACTTTTGAAGAACACAAATATAGATCTAAACGATTCCCGGTATTTGGAATAATGCCAGTGACTGGAGATTCTATGTTGGCCCTGTTTCTATCTACAGTACAGCTGAAGTAAGGATGCAAAATACTGAATGCGCTGGATTGCCGAACTGCCTTCGTCACTGAACACTAGTTATACCGAACAAACAGAAAATTTACTTCCAGTAGCTAAAAGGGCCGAAAGCTGTATTATTAGTCGATCGATGAAAAATCCCCAGTTATGTGACAGAGAGCTAGTGTGTGATTTTTTACGTGGTCGGGGTTGCTCTAATCGATGTGACTGGACAGCAACTTGAAGATCACTCTCGGTTTGATAGGTCTGTTCCATTCCACGTGTCCCTTTCTGCTAAAATCATCCGCTATTTTTTTTTTCCTACGTGAAAGGTATCTATTTACTTTGCTCGAGTTTTCGAATGAAGATAATAACATTGAGTCTATTCTGTTTTGTTCGGAACTAGCCCAGACGCAGCGATTTTCACGTGAATTTTTCCTTTTATGACTAAATATGGCACTGAGACTGAACACAAAGGAAGATAATAAACTTGTCCTTGGGTGATCTATTTTTAACCACATGGAAATCGTTATGCAAATGCAGATTTAGTGATGTTATGAAACTAATCCGCCCCCGCCCGTTTATTGCGTGTGTTTAATATAAGCGTGATTTTCGTGAGTGCTTTTCTACATATCAACTGTATAGTTTCGTGGCAGGCGGGTACAGAGCTACCAGTGTTGAAGTGCATAACGGAAACTTTAAATTAATGCGAACTTTTTTAAACAATAATTACTGCTTTTCTATTACAAATGAGTGCGAGAAGGAAAATGCTGTACTCTGCCGTGCTGTGCTGCGAAAAAGGGTTTTTTCGCTTTTTTTAATGCAGTCACTTTCAACTACGACAGAAGGGCATTAAAACCCTTAGAAAAACTGTTTATCCCTTATACAGGGTGGTCCATTGATAGTGACCGGGCCAAATAAATATCTCACGAAATAAGCATCAAACAAAAAACCTACAAAGAACGAAACTCGTCCAGTTTGAAGAAGTAAACCAGATGGTGATATGGTTGGCCCGTTAGATGGCGCTGTCATAGGTCAAGCGGACATGAACTGCGTTTTTTAAAAATTGGAACCCCCATTTTTTATTAAATATTCGTGTAGTACGTAAAGAAACATGAATGTTTTAGTTGGACCACTTTTTCGCTTTGTGACAGATGGTGCTGTAATAGCACAAACTTATAAGTGCGTGGTATCACGTAACATTCCGCCAGTGCGGACGGTATTTCCTTCGTGATACGTTACCCGTTTTAAAATGGACCGTTTACCAATTGCAGAAAAGGTCGACATCGTGTTGATGTATGGCTATTGTGATCAAAATGCCCAACGGGCGTGTGCTACGTATGCTGCTCGGTATCATGGACGACATCATCCAAGTGTCCGTACCGTTCGCCGGATAGTTACGTGTTCAGCCACGTGCGAAACGTCAACTACGACCTGCAACAAGTGATGATGCCCAAGTAGGTGTTTTAGCTGCTGTCGCGGCTGATCTGCACATTAGTAGCAGACAAACTGCGCGAGAATCGGGAATCTCAAAAACGTCGGTGTTGAGAATGCTACATCAACATCGATTGCACCCGTACCATATTTCTATGCACCAGGAATTGCATAGCGACGACTTTGAACGTCGTGTACAGTTCTGCTACTGGGGACAAGAGAAATTACAGGACGATGACAAATTTTTTTCACGCGTTCTATTTAGCGACGAAGCGTCATTCACCAACAGCGGTAACGTCAACCGGCATAATAAGCACTGCTGGGCAGCGGAAAATCCACGATGGCTGCGACAAGTGGAACATCAACGACCTTGGCGGGTTAATGTATGGTGCAGCACTATGGGAGGAAGGATAATTGGCCCCCATTTTATCGATGGCAATCTAAATGGTGCTAGGTATGCTGATTTCCTCCGTAATGTTCTACCGATGTTACTACAAGATGTTTCACTGCATGACAGAATGGCGATGTATTACCAACATGATGGATGTCCACCACATAGCTCGCGTGTGGTTCAAGCGGTATTGAATAGCATATTTCATGACAGGTGAATTGGCCGTGAAGCACCATACCATGGCCCGCACGTTCACCGGATTTCTTTCTGTGGGGAAAGTTGAAGGATATTTGCCATCGTGATCCTGAGGGAATGTCGTTACACGTATTGCCAAATGCATTGAGGTTGACGGACATCTTTTTGAGCATTTATTGCATTAATGTGTTATTTACAGGTAATCACGCTGTAACAGCAAGCGTTCTCAGAAATGATAAGTTAACAAAGGTACATGTATCACATTGAAACAAGCGAAATAAAATGATCAAACGTACCTACGTTCTGTATTTTAATTTAAAAAACCTACCTGTTCCTCTGAAATTGTGAGCCATATGTTTGTGACTATTACAGCGCCATCTATCACAAAGCGAAAAAAGTGGTCCAACAAAAACATTCATATTTCTTTACGTACTCCACGAATATGTAATAAAAATGGGGGTTCCTATTTAAAAAAACGCAGTTGATTTCCGTTTGACCTGTGGCAGCACCAACTAGCGTTCCAACCATAGTGCCATCTGGTTTCCCCCTTCAAGCTAGACAAGGTCCTTTCTTTGTAGTATTTTCGTTTGACACTTATTTCGTGAGATATTTTGCCCGATCACGATCAATACACCACCCTGTATATTCTTTCACCTTATGTATAATTTTAAACAAATATGATGTGCTGTTTTGTTTTCTTCCTCACAATGGGATTTAACAGGAAAGTTGTGTTTATACCTTATCGGCTTCTGATTAGAATACTACTACGGAATCTGAATCGTCCGAAACTTCTTAATCCCACCTGTGTGCAGAAGCTACTATCCTAACAAGTCCAGCATCAGGTCAGGTTTCTCATACATTGTATACCAATGATCCCATTCAATTTAAGCGACTTCAGTTCCCATCGATAAAGAGAAGGGAGCAATAGATGGACAGAGAGGTGGAGAGGGAAATGAACACAGAGAGGGGGAAGGAGGGGATGTACAGATAAAGGGGGAGGAGGATGAGGTGGAGAGAGATAGGGGGAGGAATAGGTTGAGAGAGATAATGAGGAAATCTGCTTAGGACGTTATCTAATTCCCACACATATTTAGCAACTGCAAAGCATTGCCACGTTCGCTAATCTTTTCTATTTTGTAATGAAATCGGACCAATGTCCTTTTTGTATCATAATGTGCAGTAATTGTACTTGTTGAAATGGTCTCCGCCTGAAACCAAATAAAACAATTTTTTTAAAAAAGCTGTAGCAATGTTGGAGGGATTTACGGCCAGTCAAACGACAGAGACATGTAGACGGTACCGGCCCAGAAACAGGACCGCCGATCACTTCTCCTGAAACGGAAGGTCGTCGCAAAACCAAGTCAGATCGATGGCATCAGGTTAAAACAGCGATGGGCAGATGATGGGAGAGAGAGAGAGTTGTCGATCACGCAATGGGACGGTCTGGACGATGAAACTGTGTAGACTGAATACTGAAACATTTCGATCAGACAGACGGAAACTATGAGTATTATGATTAGAGCCTAACAATTATGGTATTACTCTTGTTCTTTTATTACTCTTTTTTTCTTTCGTTTACGAATTAAATTTATTCATTTATAAATTCACTAAATGCCACAAGCATAGATTTTTACAAGTTTAAACGTTAACACAATTTCCACAGACTTAAATATATAAGCTTTAAAATAATTTCGGTTCAACTCAGGAATTGATGTTCCGCTACTGTAAGAAATCAATATAGCTGCTTTCAATATTCGGTGTTATAACGAACATGACAACATAGGTTGTGGCCGAGCGGTTCTAGGTGCTTCAGTCTCGAATCGCGCGACCGCTACGGTCGCAGGTTCGAGTCGTGCCTCGCGCATGGATGTGTGTGATGTTCTTAGGATAGTTAGGTTTAAGTAGTTCCAAGTTCTAGTTCACTGATGACCTCAGATGTTAAGTCCCATAGTGCTCAGAGCCATTTGAACAACATACCTACAGAAGAACAGACTCATACTGCTCTCCTCTGGAGAGAAGGCAAACCGGTTCATAAACTGTACAGCTGGAGTCCGGAAGGGGCGTTAGCAGCCGAATGTATGATCTTGCAGTTGTGAACTCATATGGCAGGCAGCGCAACAAAATCGCAGTGAGCCAAGTTTTTCAAGAACAGTATTCATTATCTATTTATTATGAATGAAACCTTAGAGCTTACTAATTACTAGAGATGTCAATAGTGTCATCCGTGAAAGGTACTAAACGCCTACTTATAATTACTCTAAAGAATTACATGACCTAGTTACGTTATTGCTGAAGGACGCTTGGGGATTAAAAACTTATCTGCCAGACAAATTTAGCTATATTACACGAAATTCTTGATGTCATATAGACAGGATATACATACTAGACAATATAGGCAACATCATTCTTAATACTGATATCATTCCAGCCTATCAGGACCAATACCGCTGCTGCTACTTTAAATCTACCACAACGGGCATCAAAAAGACACAGGAACCAGTAGTACTTAATTGTAGCGTTACTGAAACAAAGGTGAATATCACGACGATGTGGTATGAGAATATATCAACTCGAAACCGGTTTAATTCTGCATTGGGCTGGCTGACTAAGGCCGCCAAACACTGTCATGAGTCACAGAAAAATACAATTCAGGGACACAAGAAATACTATGGAATTTTGTCACACAGTTTTAAAGGAGTTGTACAGTGAAGAAAATAGAGTGCAGGCATTCTTGCAAGGAATAAAAAGATTAGAGCTAAAATGGAATAAAGAGGCGATAATTTAGAGCGCTAAAGAGGAAACTAAATCCTGAAACTGCTACAGAAGATAAGAGCTCTGTAGCACCAAATCAAATACAGGAAGTATAGAAAAGGAATTGTTGTTGCTGAGGTCATCGGTCCCTAGACTTACACCCCCCCCCCCCCCCCCACCGGCACCGCCCACAACTCACGAATGCCCGTGGCGACCAGCTGTGCAGCCATGCCCCGTGACACGATGTAAGCGTCGGTCAGGGAACAAATTTTATGTTGGTTAAATAAATAATAAATAAATGTACTATACTGATCCTCACCTGCTGTATTCACATTCTCAAATGTTTACAAAAGGTACACACAAGATAAGGAGTCTGCTTTTTTAATTTTCTTTTTCATAGTCATACATCATTTCCTGGTTTTCTGAGTATACAGTAACATAAGCGTCTATACATTACTTTGAATTGCTCTACATTTATTATGTTGGTATTGTGTTCGATGACACGTATAAACACAAATGGCCATACTTACACTGACCAGCCTGAACATTATCACCAGCGACCTACTGTCGATATAAACTCGTCCAGGCCACAGCAGCGTCACCTGGATGGGAATGACTGGTAGACACATGCATGGTGCATGTAGCATCAGGGAGCGTGCCATCCGTGTGTAGAATGAGGAAGGCACGCTGCCTATTTGAGTTTGACCGATTGCGGGTTGTGATGGCCTGGAGACTTGGTACTAGCATTTCAGAAACTGCACGACTTGTATGTTTAAAACTAGTGCTGTGGTGTCTCCAACACGTGGCGAAATGAGAGTGAAACCATGTCCTGATGTCGTGGGGTCGGCCGGCCACCCATAGATAAAGATGTCGTACATCGTAGGCTTGCCAGACTGGCGAAACAGGACAGGTCGCGAGCTCTGGCGGAATTAGGATCAGACGTGAATGCTAGGCAGGGTACAAGCGTGCCTCAACACACGCCTAGCGATGGGCCTCCGCAACCGACGGCCCACGCATCTGCCAATGTTGAGACATCGGCAACTACATACAACTGAAATGGGGACGTCACTTTGGCACTGGACGTTGCCGCAGTGGCAGAGCATTGCTTGGTCTGATGAATCCGAATACCTTCTTAATCATGCCGATGGGATTGCGCAAATCCGTCGTCTTCCAGGGAAACACCTCCTTGACACCTGACCTGCAGGATGAAGCCAAGCTTGCAGCGGCTCCATTATACTGTGCGGAACATTCACATGGGCATCCATGGGTATAGCGGAGCTCGTGCTAGGCACCATGCTGGCCAAGGAGTATTGTACAGACAATTTACACTGGTAAGCGTCGCCAGTTCCCTGTTACTGTAAGCTCTGGGCATGCTCAAGCGACCACTGTATGGCGTGACAGTGGGACGTTCAGGGAATGCGGATCTTGGCTTGACCACCTGGATCGCAAGGATGGTAGAAACCTCTATAAAAAAAACTTAAGTCTCAAGCTGTGTTGCGTGCTGATGAGACGCATGGATGTTGAGGTGGAACATTCATTTGCAACGAACATCTGGGGGGTTAAGGCTTACCTAGACATGTGGTGCTCTGTTTAGGGCTTTACACAGACTTTCAATATTGAATAACAGAAATCATGCTGGTGGTCAGAATGTGTTTCTTATATGTAAACGGGCCGGCCGCTGTGGCCGAGCGGTTCTAGGCGCTTCAGTCAGGAACCAGGCTGCTGCTACGATTGCCTCAGGCATGGATGTGTGTGATATCCTTAGTTTAGTTAGGTTTAAGTAGTTCTAAGTCTAGGGGACTGATGACCTCAGCCCGTAGTGCTTGGAGACATTTGAACCATTTTATAAGTAAACGGGACCCTGTTGGTAGAAAAATACAATTCTCAAGCGACGAACATACAGAAAGCTCAGTGCCCCGTGGAGTATGCCGTAGAAAGTGAATTGAACTGCACAATACCTTAATTATAGCAAAGGTATTGTGACTTGCAGGAATCTGGTTGACGTTCCCCGAGAAGGACTGAAAGCTGAGTGGTCCTATGGAGGCATGCATAGTTGATGTACGTAATATAACGAAATTGGTTGATGTATCTCTTGAAATTGCATTCATTTATACTGACTTTCAGGAAAGTTTCCAGAGCATGTTAAGGCTGGTTTCCTCTGCCTCAGTGTGCGGCCTTATTTTCATAACCTAGTGCTTTGGGTACACCACCTCAGGATGTAAAGAAGCAGCCATATGCGGCAAATATGGTAAGGCCGACCATGAAGATATCGATTGTGCACCTCCTCCAAACTATGTAAACTGCTCTGGCGATCACCCAGTCTGGAGTAAAGACTGCAAGTCTTTCTTGAAGAAATGAAGTTAAAGGAAGTCAAAACAACGTATTTCATATGGAGAGACCAAAACGATCTGTAAGACTACCTTAAACAACCAGTTCAGAAGACTGATGCTACTACCCATGCGGAGGCTGATGACGTCAGCACCAGCACCTGCATTAGCCAGTGCACTTGCGCCGCTGCAAGTCCTTCAGAGCCTTTTCCCAAGACACCAGACAAGTCTGTTGCTCCTCCAAAGGTTCAGGCTAGTTCTACTGTCCAGTGGTGCCACTATCACTGCCGCGGTTTTGACTCTGAAGCCTAACCAGGGATAAAAATCAAATGCCAAGCGTCCACCTCCGACGGAGTGTGGGAGTAAACAGTCTGACGATGTCGGCTTCCTGTTGTCTGACGTCTCTCTTGGCTCTTTGGGAGAAATAATGGAGCTTGACATCCGACAGGGGCGATCATCTACCCCAAGGCTGATTCTCCACCCATTATGGGCTCACCTCCCTGACATAAAGACTCAGTGGAAGTGCAACCCCAATGATATATGACTCCCGTATTGTAGTGGAACATTAATTGGTTCAGGGCACACGAGGGGGAACTGAAACTGCCAGGAGAGGAACGCCCTCTGTGCCTGTGTTTAGAAGAAACACGTTTTAAAACCACAGTGCTATGTGGCTATACCCTGCACCGAAAGGATGACCTGACTGGGGATAGAGCCACATCACACCTCTGCTTTCCCCCTGGCTGCCGACCTGCAAACAGCTGCTGTCGAAATTCATGGGTGTTGGAGGATCACTGTTTGCTCACTGTATCTCCCTGCGCAAGATGTAACAGATTCTGAGGCTCTCATTGGTCTTGTGAAACAACTTTCACAACCTTTTGTCCTATTGGGAGACTTCAGTGCCCATCATGTTCTGTGGCACGACCTCTATTTGCCCTCGGAGTCAGCTCTGGTGAGCCTCATGACCTCTCATGAGCTGTTCCTCCTAATCAGAGGTACTCACACTCATTTCTGTCTTGCTACTGAATTCTCAGCCGTCAACCTCTCTTTCTGTTCTCCAGTCCCCAAAGATCCTATTCAATAGGAGGTCATTGTTGTCCTTCATTTCCAATGACTGCTTCCCACTCAGCATTCACCTACTGGATGGAGCACAAGCTGAAGAGAAGCCACTGACATGGATGGTCGGAAGGGCTAACTGGTCGCTTTTCAACCAGCTAGCTGTGTTCGAGGATTGCAATAGCGTCCAGGAAAGAGTGGACCATATCACACAAGTGATCCATCATGCCACTGACTTATCCATCCCAGTCCTAAGGTCATATTCAGAGGTCTGGTGGATTGGTGAGCGCTGCTCAGACGTCTGGAATAGGCGTACGGCTCTTCGACGATTTCAAAGGCAGATAACCTCACAGCTTTTTGAGTTGCGAGAGCAAACGCCCAACAGGTTATCCAGGAGAGCAAGAAAAGGTCACGGCAAGTGATCCTGGAGATCATCAACCATTCCAGTTGATCTATAAAAGTATGGGAAGCCATCAGAAGGATTTCTGATAAACGGAATCGTTGACCAATAGGGATTGTCTCCAAACAGTGTCCAAGGACATCACTCAGATGCTAGTGGAGAAAATTGCACACACTACTGCAAATGCCAGCCAGGATCCGGTTCGTCGCTACTGCGTGACTGTAGAGAGGGAGAAATTGGACTTATAGATCGAACGATTCTGGGACTTAGAACTACCCTTTCTCCATGTGAGAGCTTGAATCAGCCCTATCTGAGATTCATGATACTGCACACAGTCACGACCAAATCCGGTACGGACGGAATGCTTAGACATTTGCCAGGAGCGTCGAAAGAAATCCTCCCTTAATGTTTTAATCTTATATGGCAGACAGGTAACTACCCAAACTCGTGGAGAGAGGCAATTTTAATACCTCTCCTCGAACCAGAGTAGGACCGCACGTGTCCCAGTGGTTATCGGAGTATCGCCTTAACGAGCTGTGTAGGAAAAACCCTGCAGCGAATGGTTAACGTCGCCTGGCCTGGTTGCTAGAGACCACGCAACTCTTTAGCCACTCTCAGTGTGGATTCCAAAGATTTCGGTCCACTGTCGACAGCCTGACACTGCTAGAGGTGGCTATTCAGCAGTCTTTCCTCCGTAGACGTCACTGTACTGGCATGTTCTATGATACCAGTGAGGCAAACGATACTACTTGGCGACACTGTATTCTCACGCAACTGCATCAATGCTCACCTCTCCATCTTCATCCGGTCTTTCCTTTCTCAGAGGTATTTTAGGACTAGAGTTTGTAACTCGCTGTAGATCATTTTGAGCACGATAATGGTGACCCTTAGGGCAGTGTTTTAAGTGTTACCCCGTCTACCATACCCATGACAGTATTACGTCTACGGTAAGGAGTCCTGTACAGTGCTCCTTATTTGTGGACCATTTTGCTGTTTTCTGTTCCTCCCCCAATGTTGCAACAGTGAGCCATTAGTTGTAACTTACGGTGTGGAGGTTACAGGAGTTGGCTGTAAGACAGGTTTTCAGTTTTCTGCAGATAAGTGAGTGTGTGTTCATTTTAATCGTTCACGTCGTATTTCTTTTTTTAAATTTACCTGTCTTGCTTTGGAGGACAGCGTCCTAAATTTTAGAGGTTCAGTAACGTTTCTGAGCCCCATTTTTAACTCCAAATTGTCGTGATTGCCATACCTAAGAAACCTGAAAACTCGAACCCTGAAGGCAGTGTATACCTTAAAGTGCCTTAGCCACAGGTCTTGGGGAGAAGACAGGGCGTGTCTCATCCATTTTTCTAGGTCTTTCGTGCTGTCACGGCTGGACTACGGGTGCACGGTATATGGAGCGGCGAGGCCTTCTTGTTTGAAGGTCATTGACGCTGCCCACCATGAGGGTCTCCGGTTGGCCACAGGTGCTTGTAGGACCAGTCCCATACCCAACGTCTACGCGGACGTCAGGGTGTGTCATGGTGTGTCAGGTGCGTAAGTTCCTATCAGCTCCGACATCACTTGTACACCATACTGTTGCTCGTCCGCACCTGGAACGTCTTTTGTCCAACCGTCCACGAGCCACAATAGGATGATGGTGACGTTTGGTTTGTGGGGCGCTCAACTGCGCGGTGATCAGCGACCGTGCAAAGTCCAGTTTCTTTCACAGTCCATACTTTTTACACTGTCCAATCTAGCCGCTGTCACAAATGATGATGCTGATGAGGACAACACAGACACCCAGCCCTTGGCAGAGAAAATCCCGAACCGGACCGGGAATCGAACCAAGGACCCCGTGATCCAGAGGCAGCAACGCTAGCCACTAGACCACGAGCTGCAGAAGCTACAGTGAGGATCCGCGTGCAACGTGTGCTGGACTCCCTAGGTGTGGAGCCAGTACGAAACAAAATCCATGGTTTTAACCGTCTGCTGGTTACTGGAGAGACACAGAGTGATTTTAGATTTGATGCAGTACAAGAGAGACTGCATTTTGGCTTCCCTTTTTAATGCGATATTTTCTGACATTTTATCTTAGCACAGCAGCTATGTTGCTGTTTTCCCACATGCGTCGAAACAGGGGGATTCTCTCGGTCGCTCTATTCCTGTAGCTCCGTCTGCCTCAAACCCTTACTGTCTTTTACGCGGAATTATATGCGATCTTGCAGGCCTTAGAGCAAGTGAGGCGTTCTTCCAGTGCTCCATTTCTTTTCTGTTCTGATTCCCTAAGTGCCCTTCGTTGAAACATTTGTACCCAGCAGATACAGTAGTCCAGATTGTCTGGGATGCTCTCCTCCAACTACAATGACTGGGGAAGTATCTTGCTGCTGAGTACCAGTGCATATCTCGCAGCCAAGGAGGGCTGTATCGATCCTCAGTTATCCCCCTCGTCACTGCTGAGCTAAAGAGCCTTGCGTCTGTGGGAGTATGAGTGGCTGGAAGTGACCGACAACAAGCTCCGTTTAGTGAAGCCCACAACTCGGGTGTAGCGTACTTCCTTCCAACTACGTAGCCGGGACGAGGTTCTCCTTCCTCGTTTTCGCATGTTCACAGCTCTATGACGCATGGGTTCTTGCTCCGGCTAGAGGACCCTCCAATGTGTGGTGCTTCTGGCGTATAAATCACTGTGCGCCACGTTTGGACTGCGTTTTGTTTTCCGACCAGCGGGCCTCGGGTGATTTGCCGAATGATCTAACAACTCTTTTAAGTATAATCAAAGGGAGGTGATAACAGTTTCAAAGTTTTGTGAACTGTCCAACGTTTTCATCAAGATTTTAGGGAGAACGTTTTAATTTGTTCCCAGACTGACTAGCTCGCACATACTTTACGCAAGTGGCCAGCCAGTGACATTTTCCTATGGCTTTCTTTTAGCTTCTTTGTCGTTTTACTTGTTTTTTAGCCTCTTGTACAGAATCTTTAATCTATTCCCGTTGTCTCAGCGTGTATGATCACATTTTACTATTTTTTTCCACATTCACTTCTTTTACACACACACACAAAATCATGTTTCTCGACGGCAGTGGCACTTCTCAGCAAGATAATGTCCAATGCCACAAGGCCAGAAGTGTGATGGAGTGGTTGGAGGGACACAAGTGGCGACTTCCAATTGATACACTGCGCTCCCCATCTCGCCCGATCTGAACGCATCTGAAACGTGAACGTGCCGTCAAAGAGCATCGTCCCCCTCCCCGGAATTCACGGGAATTACGTCACTTGTGTGTGCAAATGTGGTGCCAGTTCCCTCCAGCGAACTACCAGGGACCCATAGCTTCCATGCCACTACGCTGTTATCCGTGCCTAAAGAGGGCATACCGGCTATTAGGAAAGATGAATGTATGTCTGTTATGAAACTTGAAACTGTACGAAAATGGGACACAGAAATTATTTTTTATTCTGGTGTAAACGAGAAGTAAAAAGCAATAACAAAGTATATGCAGAAAAAGAGCATTAGCGCTGGTCCTTTTATTAAACCTGAAACGTATCACCAGCGATCCATTGTGCTGCCGTGCGGCCTACGCGAGCGCCAGCGAATAGCTACGAAGTCTGTTGAGAAAACAACGGAACATATTGAATTAAGCGGAAACGGAGATGTTCAGTGAAACGCGGTTCGCAGCACTGCCTTGCGCATTACCGCCTTTGCAATTATGTGTTTTTAATTGTTTATGTCTCGTTTAGATTTCGGGACATTTTTCACTGCAAAATATTTAAGCCTTAGTAGCGATGTTTTAAATGTACGATTTTCTGATGCAACGATGCAACGTAAAATTTTTCCTAAAACGGAGAAACTTTTACAGTAACATTTCAATTTTTGAAACAGTTATATGGAGTTGTTCTGCGTCGTAAGCCATGTGAGTAACGGTTTTTGCGGTTAAAGTGGTCGTCAGTGACTCGATGCTCGGCCAGGGAAGCTTTCCACTTTAACTGTCGACTCACACGTTCAGAGACGATTATGTGAAAGAAAACGAGAACTGTTGCAGCTCTGGCACCACGAGAAGCGTCCGCGCACTCCGCTCTGCAAGTTCGTCACTTCCGTGGCAAAAATCAGATCAGTGTCCTGCTGTAGCCGCCTTGCTCGCCAGACTTGGCTCCTTGTGGTTTCTTCTTATTTCCGAAACTAAAATCAGTGCTGCAATGTCGACGTTTTCAGAGTATCAGCGACATCAAAGCAAATTCGTCGTAGACTAAAGGACATCTGGAATGAAGCTATCAAGTACTGCTTCGCGAAATGGAAATACCGCTAGGAAAAGAGTGTGAATAGGGGAGAGGAGTAGTTTAAAGGCAAGAACGATCAATAGTTTTTAAAATTAATAATAATCCTTTAAAAATAGATGGCTACAAAGATGATATATTGACGAAATACTAAAACGTGTGCAAGAAAAACACAAAAATGGAAAGATGTAATAAAAATAATACGCATACTTTATGGTGGAGCTTCAGGGAAAGGAGGAGACATAAGAACAAAAGGAGACCCCGATTCTGGAACCAACAAGCAGCAGACATCACAAAATGAGACACAGGCCTATGTGAAATATCTACAATCAAGGAAAGAAGAAGACTTTATCGAGCATAAACGACACAGAGCAGTGATCAGAAGAGAGACAAGAACAATAAAACAACGCTGGGAACACTTTCTGAGTGAAATGGAGCATGATGTCCATAGGTAAAGAAGTAAAGCTTATAAGATGGTGAAACGGTAGAGATGAAACATATGTATGACTGTAGGCTTTCCCGGGGTAAACTATTGATGAAAGTTTATCGGGTCTCCAGCGTTGATATCTCGCGATGCTTCGGGAAGCGTCATACTACCCATCTTCCGGCGAAGTGTCGAGATTCGCGGAGAGCGGGCTAGGTATTTAGCAAGTCGGTAACCTAGCGACACTGCTCAAACCCCTTGTCGGACACTGCAGCCACCATGTGAGAAACTCAGCCGAATTCGTAAAAATACTCAGGGACGTGCGACTACAAAGGGAGGACCTACTCGTGAGCTTCGACGTGACGTCACTTTTCACGAAAGTACCCCTTCAAGACTCCTTGGCACTTTTAGCCCAGCACTTTGAACCACAAACAGTCAGCCTCTTCGAAAACGCACTAACAACCACCTACTTTCAATGCAACGGGGCATTCTTCTAGCAGATCGACGGTGTAGCCATGGGCTCCCCATTGGCTCCTGCGATTGCAAACCTCTGTATGGAACATTTCGAGGAGGTGGCCCTTCAAACTGCCGGACGGAAACCAAAGCACTTCATCCGCTATGTGCGGGGACATGGCAAACATGCCCTAGATGAGTTTCTGGAACACCTCAACAGCATCCATCCGAACATCAAATTTACAATGGAAAAGAAGGAAAATCGATGCCTCCTCTTCCTTGATATTTTAATTAAGAGTAGGCAGATGGTTCACTAGGCCAGGCAGTACATAGGAAGAAGACACACACAGACCTATACCTTCATGGAACAAGCTGCCAACATCCAGCACAAAGACAAACAGTACTGACCACCCTGGTACATAGGGGGCGCGCCGTCTGCGACACAGACAGCCTACCAACCGAGCTGCAACACCTGAGCAAAGTCTTCCAACTAAATGGCTACAGTGAAACGCAGATCAACGGGGCGCTTAAAAGGAAGAAGGAAGCAGTGAGAACCCCAGAGGAAGATGATGAAGAAAAAGAGGACAGACGACTCGCGTTCCTCGCGTATGTGGCTCCGCTCTCGGCCAAAATTGCACGACTCCTGGGCAAATACAATATCAAAACCGTTCTCCGACCACCACCGAAGACGAGGGAGCTCCTAGGTTCTGCCAAAGACGCGCTCAACCTTAGCACACCAGGAGTATACGGCATACCATGCGAATGCGGAAAGCAATACACTGGGCAAACACAGCGCTGCGTGTCTATGCGCTGCGAAGAACATATCAGATGTGTGCGACTGGGTCACACAGAAAAATCAGCCGTAGCAGAAATCACCATAAATGAAAAACACACCTTCAACTTCGAAAACACGAAGGTACTGTGCCGAGCATCTGGCATCTGGGAAAGCTCATTTACTGTCACTTAAATTTATGTTAAACCAAGGTGACTAGTAATTACATATAATAAACTGTATTAAATGCCGTTGACCGCCGCTGGGGCTGTTGCCGTCTACTCACGTGATCTCAGCACGCTATTTAAGCCCATACGAAGGGTCAGTCTCGCATAGTTTCCTGCCGTTATGTAGACAGGAGTGACACCACCAGCAGTCGACCAATGGGTAACATATCTTAAATTTACGGAATTTTAGCTGTTGTATAATGGAATCTTTCTGACAGATATCTATAATTTCACAGTGTAAGCGCCCAGAAGATGGAAAGTGTTATCAAAGAATCCATAGAAATAAGGGTTCACGGCAATCTGGTCAACAGAGATGAGGATACCAGCGCAGCGTGGAACCCTGCGATAGCGGCAATCCACCGGGAGCGCGCC
This sequence comes from Schistocerca americana, assembly GCF_021461395.2. Taxonomy (NCBI): domain Eukaryota; kingdom Metazoa; phylum Arthropoda; class Insecta; order Orthoptera; family Acrididae; genus Schistocerca; species Schistocerca americana. The sequence goes on along the minus strand of NC_060122.1, from coordinate 24,576,454 downwards.
CGTCAACGTCCTCTGCCGCAGACGCAGACAGAATGCTTACACCGAGAACGGAACGCGGCCGCCGAGGCGACCGCCATCCCAACCATCGCTGGTTCACCGCAGCCACCCGAGGTCTAATGGAGGGGGGCGACCGCGCATATATATAACCCGCTCTCTGCGAATCCCGACACTTCGCCAGAAGATGGGTAGTATGACACTTCCCGAAACGTCGCGAGATATCAATGCTACCACCCGGCTGGTGACCCTAGAAACCTTCATCAATGAAACATATGTGGATCAATTTAACTCTGTTTCACAAATTGAGTGAGTGTATTATTTGCAAAGTCTTTGGACGCGTAACTGAGAAAATATGAAAACTGCAGTTAATAACTCGCATGTACAACTTATATAAATCGTAGAACTAAAAGCTGTGAAGAATACATTCAGAAATAGAAAATCCCCAGGGGAAAAAACCTCCAGGTGGAATTATTTAAACATGTTCCGATGGGTTCCTCTTAAAACTACTAATTTTTGTTAATTGTTGTTGATAATACAGCATTACAACAGAAGACTTATAGACAGCATTATTAATCTCAGTATTTAAAAAAGGGGATATCGAGATGTGTGACAATTATCGTGGTATAATCAAACAATAGAAAATCCAAGATGAAATGTAACAATATTGTGAAAAGGAGAGTTTCTGCTCACCGTCAAGAGGAGATGTTAAGTCGCAGATAGGCACACCAACAAGACTGTCAGAAAGTGAGCTTTCGACCAATCAAGGCCTTCGTCGGAAACAGGCGACACACACACACACACACACACACACACACACACACAGCCGGCCGGTGTGGCCGTGCGGTTAAAGGCGCTTCAGTCTGGAACCGCGTGACCGCTACGGTCGCAGGTTCGAATCCTGCCTCGGGCATGGATGTGTGTGATGTCCTTAGGTTAGTTAGGTTTAATTAGTTCTAAGTTCTAGGCGACTGATGACCTCAAAAGTTAAGTCGCATAGTGCTCAGAGCCATTTGAACCATGTGAACCACACACACACACAAACACACACACACACACACACACACACACACACATGACCTCAGTCTTTGACTGATGAAAAATTGCATGACACTTTCAAACGATGCCAGATGAACGAACACGTAAGCTAATATACAATTACACACCTCGAGGGAAAGAAATGCTGAGTTTCCTAAGAAGAGGTGGAAATATCAGCTGCAGTCTCCTTGAAATTGAAGCAGGTGTAAACCGCACCTGAATGATGATGATGATGATGGTAAAAATGTAAATGTCGTGTGACTAGTGCCTCCCGTCGGGTAGACCGTTCGCCGGGTGGAAGTCTTTCGACTTGACGCCACTTCGGCGACTTGGGCGTCGATGATGATGATGATGATGAAGGACGAGTCCTACGTAAGCAACATAAGCGACCGACAGAGCGCGACAGCTTCAGGCGACAAAACACAAGCGCAGGTGTAGTTACGGAAGTGTCCTACGTTAGCGACATGTGTGTCGCTGCCAGTCTCCCGCTGCAACTGGCGACGTTTGAATTCAAACGCGTTTGAGTCTTGGGGCTGCAGCACGCGCGACAGAGAGCGACAGAGAGGTGTCTTCTCGGCAAGGCAGTGGAGCAGACGCGACGGCAGCTATGAATTACTTGACATCCGATTTCAAGAAAACTATTAGGTGAAAAAGTTTGGTTCTTCTGCAATTTATAGCTTGATATCTTTAAACGATAAAGGTCTTAATTTATTTTCGGTATTCGTCATAGTTACTGTGCTGCACGAAATTCAGTACATGGCTGCACGAAATTTTTAAAAATTTGCAGTAGACTTTCCGTGTAGTTCATTTAAGGCCATACACTATTGCGTATGAAATGTAACCAATATATATAAATTGTATCTAAAGTTGAGGCAGAAATGATATCTCTTTTCATTCTTGTTATATCCGCGGACTCGATACGTTTTTGTAAACGCGTGAGCAGAGCGAAAGCAAGACTCCCTATAAATTACACCATGAGGTTTTGTCCGAGTTTTCATAGTCAAACAAAGGGAGAGAAACAGAAAACGGGGTATTGAAGTGGCCAGCGTGAGGTCTAGTTGTGCAGGAAAATATTTAGCTGCTTGAAAGTAATCAGGGTAACTAACGAAAATTTAATTAATGAGTAGAGGAAATATTGAAATATTTCACGAAAAGCTGCTGCCAAGCAATGTAAATGAAGTGTCAAAAATTTCATCTGTTCAAGGCCTAGCCATTTTGCACATGAAAAGATACATTGCTGCGGTATGTAAATGTCAAAAAGGCTTCCTTCGAATCAAGTACGTTAGGAAGGCACGCTTTCTGAATAAAACTTGAAAATAAAAAATGAAAGAAATCAGTCAAATATTTCATGAAATCAATTGTGTAAAACTTCGCGGATAATGATAAGAACCAAACAGTTTCAGAATAAAGATTTATTGAAATCCTTGACCACGGTTTCGGTATATATAAATATACCTTGATCAGAAGCAAAAAAACACTAAAATCGCATCCTGCAGTGGAGATGCGTAAAACAATCGTGCCAAAGGCGTCGTGAGTAGTTAAAATTAAAGTATCACCTCCATCTACACAGCATAACTATAAAGAGACGGTCGATGCGAACGCGGCATACCATTAGTCCTGACGACGTCTTTGGCATGATCGTCTTAAAGCATCTCAACTGCAGGATGTGGTTTTAGTGTATTTTGGCTTCTGATGAAGGTATATTTAGATATACCGAAACCGTGGTCAAGGATTCCAATAAATATTTATTCTGTGACTGTTTGGCTGTTATCATTTACCGTGAAGATTTTCAACTGTTGCTGCTTCAGCCATGTTTAAAATTTTGAAATTAGTGTAAAAGAAATATGTAGATCAGAGAAACGTTCTACGTGCCTTTGAATGATGCTCGAAATCATGAACAGAAAATGAGGTGCACCAAACGTTTCCCTAATATTTTTTATTTGGTACTTTTAGAGAAATTATTACACAAAACGTTTGACTTTCTTCTCAAAAATTTTGTGTGCTTTACTTTTACAGACTATTTAGATTAATTGAAACGCTTCGCCTTAACACTGACTGCTGATGAATTATGTTCGCAACATCAAATATCTGTAATATTTCGTGGTTCATTGTAATTTAGTAGGGACTTAATGTGTGTGATATACAGGGATAGGTGCATATACACTTAAATATCAAGACCTTAAAAATATACTTAGCGACGCAGTGTAAAGAGTATACATAAAACTTAGTATAGAGAATTGTAACTGAATCAATTAAAATATAATATGAAGCTGGTAACGAACCGGCGACCTCAACGAAAAACGTAACAACGATCCGTAACGCTACTGTTTTTTTTATCTCATTTTTGCTCTATATATTGTTCGTTCAATTTGTTAGTGGTGGACATCCGATGACACTCGTTCAGGTTGTTCGTTGATCCGTTCACTCAGTTTTCTTTATTACAGAGGGTAGCTAAACCCTCTGACCGAACAAAATGGCTCTGAGCACTATGGGACTCAACATCTTAGGTCATCAGTCCCCTAGAACTCAGAACTACTTAAACCTAACTAACCTACGGACATCACACACATCCATGCCCGAGGCAGGATTCGAACCTGCGACCGTAGCAGTCCCGCGGTTCCGGACTGCAGCGCCAGAACCGCTAGACCACCGCGGCCGGCTCTGACCGAACATGCTGAGCTACCGTGCCGACAGCACTAGGCTACTGCTGCCTCTTGCAATCTATTATCTATCTCCATACTTACGTGTTTATTTAGGGTAGTTAGTCATGCAGTCAGTCGTTCTTCCGCATTTACTGGCTGTTCAAACTTCTTGATCATGTGAAAAACAGTCGTATTTAATTTATGGATAAGATAGTCTAATGCTCATCTGCTCATTCACGTGTATTCGAAGAATTTGTATGGTGATCTTCGTGGTGATATTTATGAAATTCTCCATGGAGATTCCTCCCTTTGTAAATTTCATGCACAGCATTCCTTTTCGCTTTACCTTCTTAAGCAGATCTAATTTTATAACATTACTCTCCAGCTACAGTATTGTACAGTTTAGGGGCGCCGTTTGATAGAAACAGCTGGTTGACTCTAAGCAGCCATGTTGTAGCGCGACACGGCCGCTCGCACGCAGAACAGCCGAGCGTTTCGCCAATGCTGCTGCGTGCGGCTGGCTGGAGTGTCGCGTGTCCGACAGTCGCTCGCTGTCGGTCGCTTCTACATCTACATCTACATCCATACTCCGCAAGCCACCTGGCGGTGTATGGCGGAGGGTACTTTGAGTACCTCTATCGGTTCTCCCTTCTATTATAGTCTCGTATTGTTCGTGGAAAGAAGGATTGTCGGTATGCCTCTGTGTGGGCTCTAATCTCTCTGATTTTATTCTCATGGTCTCTTCGCGAGATATACGTAGGAGGGAGCAATATACCGCTTGACCCCTCGGTGAAGGTATGTTCTCGAAACTTCAACGAAAGCCCGTACCGAGCTACTGAGCGTCTCTCCTGCAAAGATTTCCACTGTTGTTTACCTACCATCTTCGTAACGCTTTCGCGATTACTAAATGATCCTGTAACGAAGCGCGCTGCTCTCTGTTGGATCTTCTCTATCTCTTCTGTCGATCCTATCTGGTACGGATCCCACACTGGTGAGCAATATTCAGGCAATAGGCGAACAAGTGTACTGTAACCTACTTCCTTTGTTTTCGGATTGCGTTTTCTTAGGACTCTTCCAATGAATCTCAGTCTGGCATCTGCTTTACCGGCGATCAACTTTATATGATCATTCCATTTTAAACCGCTCCTAATGCCTACTCCCAGATAATTTATGGAATTAACTGCTTCCAGTTGCTAACCTGCTATATTGTAGCTAAGTGATAAAAGATATTTCTTTCTATGCATTCGCAGCACATTACACTTGTCTGCATTGAGATTGAATTGCCATTCCCTGCACTATGCGTCAATTCGTTGCAGATCCTCCTGCATTGCAGTACAATTTTCCATTGTTACAACCTTTCGATATACCACAGCATCATCCACAAAAAGCCTCAGTGAACTTCCGACGTCATCCACAAGGTCATTTATATATAATGCGAATAGCAACGGTCCTACGACACTCAGCTGCGGCAGACCTGAAATCATTCTTACTTCGGAAGACTTCTCTCCATTGAGAATAACATGCTGCGTTCTGTTATCTAGGAACACTTCAATCCAGTCACACAATCGTCTGATAGTCCATGTAGTCTTACTTTGTTCATTAGACGACTGTGGAGAACTGTATCGAACGCCTTGCGGAAGTCAAGAAACACGGCATCTACCTGGGAACCTGTGTGTATGGCCCTCTGAGTCTCGTGGACGAATAGCGCGAGCTGGGTTTCACACGATCGTCTTTCTCGAAACCCATGCTGATTCGTATAGAGTAGATTTCTAGTCTCCAGAAAAGTCATTATACTCGAACATAACACGTGTTGCAAATTTCTGCAACTGATCGATGTTAGAGATATGGGTCTATAGTTCTGCACATCTGTTCGACGTCCCTTCTTAAAAACGGGGATGACCTTTGCCCTTTTCCAATCCCTTGGAACGCTACGCTCTTCTAGAGACCTACGGTACACCGCTGCAAGAAGTGGGCAAGTTCCTACTCGTACTTGTGTACAATCGAACTGGTATCCCATCAGGTCCAGCGGCCTTTCCTCTTTTGAGAGATTTTAATTGTTTCTCTACCCCTCTGTCGTCTATTTCCATATCTACCATTTTCTCATCTGTGCGACAATCCAGAGAGGGAAGTACAGTGCAGTCTTCCTCCGTGAAACAGCTTTGGAAAAAGACATTTAGTATTTCGGCCGTTAGTCTGTCATCCTCTGTTTCAGTACTATTTTTGTCACAGAGTGTCCGGACATTTGTGTCGCTCACGTAGGACACGGCCTAAGGAACAGAGCTGGCCCATTCCCTGGACACAGCTGCCTGGGTGGGGAGGCGCGCGGCAACAGGTCCCAGATGCCGCATAATTACGCGGAAAATAGACTCGCGTTAAACCGGGGGCCGGCGCCAAATTTTCTCCTCGCTGCAGCTGCAGTCAGGGAAGCGGGCGGCGCCTCGGAGGCGGCTGACGGCTCCGTCTTGTCCCCCCCTGTGGCGCTTTTCTCATCGACAGCCAACTGGCGTTACTGCCTGCCATACTTCATTCCACTTTCAGTTTGTTTCGTAGAAGATGTTACAATATAAAGATGTATTGCTTGTTGTGATCTGCGAATTTATTTCATTCGTTACCCCCTTACAGCAGAACACTTAGCGGCGTAGAATCAAACTTTATTCGATATTTAATAACTGAATGTAGACATTAACTGTAGGCAGTGACAAAATAATATTATTTTCCATCATTCGCTATCTATGGGCCCACTATGCAAGCGCGAGCAACAGCTAGTAATAAATAATTTATTGTTAACACGAGTTTCAATCAATTGACTATTTTCAAAAATTTTACACGACCACCTAGCATCTGAAGACTTACACATTTGCGCGACGATTTATAATGGGCTCATCCAAAGGAAACTGAATTTGCACGAACCAGAATAACCGTGACAAGCATTTCGTCACCTGTGAAAAATGCACTGATAACCCAAAGTGTTACGACCACCGCCCACTGCGATGTCGGATGCCGTCTGACGGCGTTGTGGTCACGTGACTCGGAAACAAAAGTATGTAAGCGGAACAGACACGGACGGGGATCACTCTAGCCGAGATATGAGCTGCAAATGGGCAACCCACTGAGATGAGCAACAAGCAACAAATAAGTGAAGATTATCATTGCGCAGAGCCTGTGAACGAGTCTCAGGAAAACGGCGCAGCTGGTGGAATGTTGACGTGCTACTGTCGTGAGCGCCGCCTTCACAAACACAGTGATGGCGGTAAACCGCCGCTCGATACGTGCAGCGGGCCACCGATGCACGCTGGTGACAGGAGTAACACGCTCTGCGAGATGTGCGCCTGCATGGGGGCTGCGGCAGTAATCGAAAACACGCCGACATCTGCGAACCGCCTGCGTCCCTCCCTGCTTCACGTCTTCCCCGACGGCGGTGTCACCTTACAGCAGTATAGTCGTCCACGTCCCAGAGCCAGAACCGTGCTACAGTAGTTTGAGGGGCATTACAGTGAAAACACGTTGATGTCTCGACGACCACATTCGGTTGATGTAAATCCTATGCAAACCATCTAGGTCGCTATCAGGCACCATCACTGCATATGCACATCAACGGCCCGTCATTTACGCGAATTACGTGACCTGAGCGTAGAGATCTAATGCCACATCCCTCCACAAATCTACTAAGAAACTGTCGAATCCCTTACACGGAGAATCAGAGATTTCTTTCTTTCCAAAAATGTATAAACAAGCTACTAAGCCGGTGCTCACAATGCTTTGGCTCATCAGTGCACGTACAGCAACGTGACATATAGCGACGTTCAGTTCTGGGAACATATGTACCCAATCCTTTGTAATAGCTGACAATTACAAGGCATAATATGAAAACACTTCATAGAGAACGGCGGAATGCATCTCTGCCTGCTGCATAGACAAAACACCTACATTTTATACTGAAACGTCATACAAAGATTATACTAGTAGTGAGGCTACCTTCGTACGAGCGCCTTTTGTTAGAACGGCTTGCCTACATCAGGAGCAGGTATGCACTCAGGGGAAAACCTACTGTTTTCCTTTGATTGATAGATACTTAACCTACTGTTCCCCTTTCATTGACAGGTACTTAACCTATTGTTCTGTTGAGAGGTTTTCCACGTCACCCCCATTTCTTTTTGATTGGCAGGCACTTATCCTATTGTCCACCCACCCCCTCCCCATCCCCCAACCACCCTGCCCCCTCGCTGCTACAGGTGCACTTTCAGGTCCGAGTTATTGGAATAGCTCCTCTCACTCCTATCAATTTGATTGACTACTTAATTAAATTGATAAATTAATTAACCTCTCACCCACTGGTAACCCCCCTCTATCCATAAAATGGTGGTAACTTCAAATTCCTTCAGGACAATGCAACACACCACAGCTAGCTCCACTAACCTAAGAAAATGGAGGGAAAAGAGGGCACTTTGCCTACCTCCATTAACCTAACTCATCCAACCAGCACCTCTTCTTAGGGATTGGCGGGAAGAGGATTTTGCCTGTGCTGGACATAAGTCTTTTTTTTATTTAAACAATTAGAGGCAGTACCGCCATCAAGTGTGTTCACCCCAAGATCCAGATTCCAATTGACCTAGTACACAGTGCTGCCACCAGAGGGCCCTGTCGATTTTCCATGACCTAATCCTAGGTGGCGGGGAGGGAGAATCTCATAACAGGAAATCCAAGGGTATATTGTTTATTGATAAAAAATTCAGTTTGTGGGGTTGGACTTCTCTTTCTCATCATTCTCTGCTGTCTGTAAACATGTGAGTCTTGTAAGAAGCAATTACATGGGGCAAATGTATTGCATAAGCTAATGTTCGGCACTGTACTCTGAGTGTCTTAACCTAATGTGTGGGTCTTTGTTGACACTTAACCTATTGTTCTTTTAAGTGGTTTTCCATGTCACCACCATTTCCTTAAACTATTGTTCTTCCTTTGATACCAAATTAAGTAATTAGTTATGTCCTCCCATCATTTTCTGGTATATTTTTCGAATTTCACATGCTTTTGAACGCCATTTCTGGTGTATTCTTCTTTGTCACCCACAACCTTAAACTAATGTTCGGCATTTCACATAAAAATGATGCTAATAAACCTATTGTTCTGCACTTAACCCACTGTTCTGCTCCATGTCACCCGCTCACACACACACTCCCCTTAACTATTGTACCGCATACACCACATTGATATAAAAAAGTTATGCAAATTAATTCAGTTGGCATTATTCACATGTATGGGCTAGGTTTTCTTAATTCACAGCATCCTATTGGTCGGTGAAATCGATGGAATAAAGTTTAAAAAAAGCTCGCAAATAAAAAACACATCCAGCCACCGGACACCCGACATTCACGCCGGAGTCCGGGTGCATCGGCAGGCCATGTGAAATGGCGACGCAGCCATCAGCTGCCCAGCGATGCACAGGTGTCCGTTTGGGACATGTGAGCAGAAGGTGGTGGCTTCCCTTTCATACTTGACATCAGAGAAATTCCTGTCGAAATACGTGTCCACCTAGGTACAATTGCTGGAGCAATGACTCAGCTGTGGTGTGGGTCCAGCACTGTGAGATGTTGCAATGGTTCCCAGAATCCTAATGGGACAGCCCATCTGTAACTGGAACTGCTGCTGCTGCCAGTGTGAAAGCACTGCCTACCCTTTTTTTCTGCAGACAAGACTTTCAGCATAAAAAAATATTTTCTACACAATGCCACATTGCACAGGCGGCTAAATCCCGCAAAAGGAGTCTACAGAGCATCAAATACATACAAGACTCACAAGAATATTGGGAGCCAGGAACATATTTACCAGTGTAACTACAATTAAATATTACGAATGCTGTTACAGTCTGATACCGATCGATGTACAGGTAATGTCTCCTCTTGACAGCTGTGGTTCTGGAACGAATGTCAGTATCTATAGTGCACTGAATTTTTCACGTAAAAATCTCTCTCATGCCCTTGCGGTTATCGATGTGCAGTAACTACACGTCCCTCACAATAGGACTTTCCTCTGATCATGCCATCACATAAGCCACAGTAACTTTACACTGCAACATATACGCATTTCAGAGAAACAGTGCAGTTATCTTCTATATCTGTACAGCAGACGAAAAAAAATTATGATATGCCTACACTCACACTGGCTATATGTCTCGATGCTCCTGAGTCCAGGAAACAATCTAACAAAGTCTTCGAATCACAGCTTCTGGAAGGTGCTGCATCGTGCCAAGATTCCCCCAAGCAAGTGTTGTGAAGGACAGGCACCTGGGACTATGTGTGATAATTAATACTGTACCTGTAAACGTTATGCTTGGAAAGACATCACAGACGCGGGTTGGTGTACTGTAGTCAACATCGCTATCGATAGAACAACACGAAAAATGCGAGGGTACGCTTAGGGGTGACGATAACGTCCTCACCGCTATGTAGAGACACCTGTATCCCAGCATCCCAGCACAAAGGTTGTCTTGTGAATGAATGATTATAATTGGCTCTTATTTATCCAGACACTACTGATGCTACCGGTGTGGAAGCACCATCCACCTTTTATTTTCTGCAGGCAAGACTTTCAGCAGCTTTTACGCAGATCGCCGTATTGTCCCAACACTTAAACCCTTCAAAGTGCCCCACATTTCGCCAGACATGGGAAGACTCTTACTCAATTACACTACATTCCCACTGATGGCAGGAGCTTTAATATTCGTGGTGAAACCGATCTCCAATCCAGCAATATATCACCACATAACATGTCAATGTAGTAAACATACAAATCGTATCCTCCACCATACACAATCACCCCTTTTACATCATTCGTACATATACTGGGAACACAGACAGCATAAGTACATACACAGTAGGTATACTCGCGGCACCAGATATTTCCCGCGAGGTCAGGTTTCCATCCACTCCAATGTGTGACCAGCGCGCCCTCAGTGGATCGAAGTAACTGTCAGAACTGTTGTGCAAAGATGGGCTTGTTTTCCCCTCGGCACAAACGCTTTATTTTTTCTGGTCCAGACCTGCTTGGCTGCTTGCTTTTCTACAAACATCTCCAGACTCTGGTATTACAAGAACATATGTAATTTCGCATTGATTGCTAGAATATCTTACCGTTTTCGCGATACTTCTCGATATCAAGCACATAGCAATATCGCTTGCATAGCAATATCACATTCACGACATAATTCCGAAGATATAGACGGGAAATTTTTTCTCTAGAAACCCTAATCTTTAGCTAGGTGGAGCGTGCTGTAAACCATGGAGTAACTAGAAACGTATCCTGTCTGCAAAAACTTTACATGAGAATTCGAAAGAAATAGAGGAAACTGATATTTCCCCTTGCGAATACCGATGTCAGTGATAGATTCCGAATCACACCGATAATTTACATAGTCAACTAAGGTGTTTGTCATGTCTAGTGAAACAGCAAACGTGTCTTCCACCTATCTTTCCCCTGCTAGACACACACACCACAATCGATATCCTCTCAACTAAATAAAGACGCGAAATGTGAAGAACAAGTCAACCAAACAATTTACGTGGGAGGGAATAATGGACCAGTGCAAACACATGTCGATGTTCAATCTTCTCAGATTTCCACGCGATCACGGAAGCTACACAGCACATACTAGGTATTAGTTCGCTATTCGGCCGTCTAGAGGACGATACAGTTAAGTCAGCTACATTCCTACATTCCCAACAGACCTTTCCATTCGGACAGCTCCTTCTGTTAACGCGAAACGTGAATCATTACCGCTGCAGGAGACTGGCGCTGCACACCAAGCACCCCTAGACAGAATTATCCTAGCAAATCGGTCACATACATGTTTGATCACTATACGTTCGATTAAATGTTACGATCGCGGTCTCAATTGAACGACATTCGACAATAAGGGAAGTATCGGAAGTACACCCTCCTGACGGCTGTTCTCTGGAAATAGAAATATCTGTACCATTCTTATAACTTTGCTATCACAATATTCCACGTCAAACCTATACCTACCTTACGACTGGACATAGTCACTTCCTTTGCACATGTCAAAACATAAACACATACATCATAAGCCCGATGCTGAAGGCGAACCTATCACGCACCCCCTACTATTAAACATAATACTTCACCAATAATTGATTGCTGGCGATACGAAATAATACTGACCGAGAAATAACGATGGGTGGACATGTCTAATAAGCGTGCTTGCGAGTGTTACCACTGTGTCTTAGAAAGAGAGGCGTAATAGTCTTACAAACCCCCAGATGTTGAAAAACACAACCATATTACCACCACAAGTGGTCTTGGTTCTACAGGTGCATACAGGTATCCATGTTAAAAGCTATACTAGCTATATAAATCTATGTATGGCATTACCTTTGAATGAAGTGGTTTATTCCTGACAAATAGTGTGACACTGAATATAGACAGTATCAGACCTACACGTCGCCGAAAGTGCAACCTCGTAATAAAATTACCACATTTTGAAAGCGATTCAGCTAAGGAGCATGGTATGAAACTGGTATTTGCAACTCCCTCACGCCGCTGCCACTAGATATTTCTCCAGAATTTGTTACGCTTTCTGTTTCAATGCCATGTTAGAGGTACTATGGTATACCCACTGAGTTATAGGTGATGATTGACCACAAACATTTGCAGATGGTGTGGTGATTGAGGTCGTAAGAAATGTACTCTAGTTTTCACATCTCTAGTGCTATGCTTTCGGTAGAAATGATGTCTATGATTTAGAATCAAGTCTTTCCATTCAGCCACGTACCTGCGTTGAATCCTACGGAGAAGTCCATTAACGATTAAAGACACTAGTGAATCATATTTCTGGCACACTCGTATCTCGAATTAGCCATCTCTCTCGAACCTATCTTCTACAATAAAATTAGAACATGGTTTTAGGTAGCCCTTATGCATCTTGCACCCACCCCTCGGACTCTGGGCTACCGTCCCTACAGCTTTGCGCATGTGATTGTTCCAATGTAAGTCGTAACTGATTAGAAGTCGGAGAAAGCTATATCTACCACCTTCTGCAACCCGTGCAAAAACAGGCGAAGCTGAGTTACTATGGCAGAACTGTGTTTTGACCATTCGATGGAAATGAAGGCTGCTCCTGAAACACGAGGTAGTACAAGAGATAGTACGGGGAACTGGGGGAGGGACGTCGATTTTCCTACTGCATTGTGGTGCTTCTCCAAACTACAAACAGGTATTACAGATCCAGATCCCTCAGCGCCCATTCATGTCTATCACCCCAACATTCTATCATCGTTATTCTATTCCATCCACCAAAGAAAAATTACGAATTATAAAAGCTCCACTGACGTCATCCGATAGAGAACTCGATAAGATTTTTACCACATCTCTCTCCTCCCATATATTGAAAACAAATACTGCATGCGTGCTGGCATCGAGCACATATGACGATCCTATTAAATAAACAGGTATTGATCCACTGCACAGACCAGTTTAGAGTTTCATCACGTGTACTGTAGGAGGATGACCGTATCCCACAGACTACACTGTGAGTCGCAAGAGACTCTCCTTGTGACCCTGTGTCGTTGTTTGAAACATTGTTTTCTTTCTGCAGTAACACACTACGTACACTGGTATACATTCTGTTTCTGCGCCATGATTGAGAGGTCGGCATCAGCTTCTAAACTAATATTAACATGTTCTGATCCATTGCCTCTTGCAGAAAACTAGATTTCACATAGTGTAAATCATGTTGTTCCTGCGCCTACCATAACATGCCGCACACACTGGACGAATTTAAATAAAAGACAGTTACAACATAAGGAAACTGGAAGAGTGTGGCGTTGTGGAGAGCTTCCAAACTGCTGTCCGGAAGTGGCTGGTGACCTCTACATTCAGACTCATCTGTCACAGTGACGTAATAGCTGATGGCTTCGTGTTTCATTCCTACTTATTCCTCATATTGCATTCATGTGCGTGATCACTGTTTTTGTCTATTTGTCCCCAGAACGTGTAGTCCCTCCACCAAAACTCTTTCTCCAACTCAAACCAGGGATGTCAGTCAATAATTATGTATTATTCAACAGTGCACCAGTGGACCGATGGGATGGAAAGGACACCCACAATGTACTGAAATAGTAAGCATTACAGTTGTTTGTGTGAACAGTTTTCCAGTAATTTCAACACTGACCAATGATGTATCAGCATGTTTCCCAATTTCAGTATCATAGCTAAACCACCCTCTCCCCACTTTGCAAGTATCACTGCGAATGTGGATAGATGACTGTGCAGTACATACATTCATTGTTAATTCTCGAACACATTCATCATCAAAGTATATCACACAGTGCACTACATATTTCTAACACTTTGAGCATAGTGCTTAATTTACTATCTGTCTCTATGTTGATGGAAGGCACAGAGCATTCTCACTGTTTTAGGGTAAAATTAGAGACTGGAAGACCCTTCTCACACTGTCAATGAACAACTTGCCCTGCAATACTATTACCGAATTAGTCTGCAATCGACAAGAAGTAGACCGCTACATTCCACGTCTCATGAATGAATGGCGCTTGCCGAGTCCTCACCCATCCAAAGTGCACAAGATTTCTCGAGATGCTCCCATGTCGAGGAGGTTAGCACTCCTTATCGATCTGTAGTAACAGATTTGAAAGTGTTGTGATATAAGGAGAAGATGTACCTGGAAGGTATTGGTAAGAGAGAACATAAACACATGCACTCCTAAGGCTACAACATTCCGCACTTAAATACATTAGAAGCAGTCTTCATCCCTTAACTTACACCACCAGCCACAAACAAGAGGACTCCCATGCGCCACCGCTCTAGCAGACATTCATGGTCCGAAGATGATCTGATAAAAAGGTCGAAACTAAGAAGCTTTCCAGCATTTCCCATAAAATACTAGATCCATGTATACACTAACTTCACGTGAACGTCTTCCAGAGCAGCGGATGTATTGTTCCATTCACTTGATAGTCTCTTTCAACTCCATTCCGTGTCACTGGTTCCACATGCTGATTCACAGCTTACCTACTGCTTTTTTGCTCTCATTTCTGTTCTCTGTCAATAGCTTTTTGTAATGGTCCTCGCATTCCCCTACACTAATGATTGGAACATTGGAGGTTTCTACTTTATCTACTCTAAGGTGTATTATTGTTTTCCAGGCGTGTCTTACTTTGATATCCCCTATATATCGATTGACCTGCTCCCACTTTTCGTCCCACATCACATCCTTTGCTCTTGACATTTATATTCTGACCTCAGTTGGATATTGCTTAGCACTTCCTATACCCAGTGTCCTGTGTTCTTAAGCACTAGTGGTATAGTTGTTCTCCTCTTTCACCATTTCCTCACTAGCTTTTGTCCACCATTCCGGGTTCATACTCTTAGAGTAATCCTTTATTTCTAAGGCCTCGCATGCTGCACTATGAGAATAAGCTCTCATCTCACTGTACAAAGCTGCTGCCGTTGATTCATTGATGTCCCTAATACTGTTCAATTAATAAGCCAACTTCGTATAATGTAGGAATTTCACAGAATCTTGTTGTAAACTTCCCAAGTACATCTAAGTGTTTCAATTATTTTACTGTTCCCTTAATTCTCACAGTGGGTGTTGCTTTTCTTATAATTTACTAGAACTCTGACTTTGATTATAAGATGGTATGATCCACATTCTGCAGTTCTGTAGGGTATAATATATTGCGTCTTTAATTTTGTAGCCGGCCAGAGTGGCCGAGCGGTTCTAGGCGCTACAGTCTGGAACCGCGCGACCGCTACGGTCGCAGGTTCGAATCCTGCCTCGGGCATGGATGTGTGTGATGTCCTTAGGTTAGTTAGGTTTAAGTAGTTCTAAGTTCTAGGGGACTGATGACCACAGCAGTTAAGTCCCATAGTGCTCAGAGCCATTTTTTAAATTTTGTATTTTGAAATTATATTACACGGTCTATAATGGATCTTAAATTCCATGAAAAATGCGCCCATGTATATCTGTGTATTTCCTTGTGAGAAAAGTAGCCGTTCTGTATTCTTAATGAGTGCGCTCCATTAAATCAACCAACCTTTTGCCATTTTCGTTCTTCGTTTTCTTCCCATATGTTCCTACAACCTCGCTGTTTTCTTGTCTTTCATGGACAAGCAGTAAGGTCTACAATAAGGTATCTCGATTTCCGTCTATTAATGCCACAACATTCCTCGTATCTTTCTAAAAAGCAGTTTTTGATTACGTTATTAGTGCGTCTATCCTTCTTCAGTACAATGGACATAATCTGCTCGTTTAGTATACTTCTTGACATTTCTTTATGCTACCTTTCAGTTCGTGATGTACTACGATTGATACCACGTTTAGTCACCCCGATGTAAATTAGGTATATTAACCAAATATTTTATTTCCTGTATCATTCATTTTCCTCTCTTGGAGAACACCGGCACGCCTTCCCGCCAGAAAAGCAGTACTTTAGACCGCACAGCTCACGGGCGGGCTTACGCGAAAGTAACTTCAGAACTGTCCAGGGAAGTGTTTCGGGACCATAGTTGCTCGTATCGTATGTTAATGACCTGGCAGACACTATTAGTAACAACCTCAGAGCCGGCCGGTGTGGCCGTGCGCTTCTAGGCGCTTTAGTTCGGAACCGCGTGACCGCTACGGTCGCAGGTTCGAATCTGCCTCGGTCGTGGATGTGTGTGATGTCCTTAGGTTAGTTAGGTTTAAGTAGTTCTAAGTTCTAAGGGACTGATGACCACAGATGTTAAGTCCCATAGTGAAAAAAAACCTCAGATTTGTCACAGATGTTGTCGACATCTGTAATGAACTACCGTCTGAAAAAAAACCTGCAGAAATTTCCAATCGAATCTTTGTAAGATTTCGGTGCAAAGCGGTGCAACGTAATCAAAATGTACATAAATGTAAATCCGAGCACTTCAAAGAACGTATGAAAGTATCATACGACTACAATGTCAATGTTTCACAGTTGGAATCATTCAAGTCATTTTCCGAGAAATACCTGGATATCCATAGGAGACTGCTTACGAATTACTTGTGTACCTCATCGTTGAAGTGCGTGGGACCCATATCATAAGACTAACAAAGGATAGTAACTGAATACAAAGAAGGGCGGTACGATTCATCGCAGATTCGTCTGACTCGTGGAAGAGCGTTGTAATTTCACCGCACCCGTCCCCCCCCCCCCCCCCCCCCCCCTCTCTTGATATTTAAGCTCAGTGTGGCAGGTTGTAAACGGCCCACCACAGGGTTCTCAAGCCACAGCAACTGAGCAACTGACTCTGCCTCTTGGGCGTACATTTGGATACTTCCAGGAATTTCAATGGAGAAGTAACTCATTTCCGACCTTGGAAGACTATCAACATCATTCCTACTGGGATAAAATTAATCATGAGACTGAGGAAAGTGGGCAGTTGATACAACTATAACTAAAACGGGGAAATTCTCCTGGGATGTACACACATATAGGCGGAAGCAGCCTAACCAGATCAACTACTGACCTTCAGAGATAGTAATAGATGAATGTAAAAATCAACATACGTAGTTATGAAACGAACTTCAACGAACTCTTGAGTTCAAGTACAGAAGAGCGTTGATTCCCGTGAGAATCTTGTCATTTTACAGAGAGGCCTGAAACGATGAGGTAGCCATCAAGGTGACGAGAAGGGGGTGGTTGCCATAATGGCTTACCATTTGCCAGAGTGTGTCGTCTCACTGCTATAGTGCGACGTGTTCACACTCGCCTGTTGTAAACGGTGATGCCTATCCGTGATCGACATTCCTGACTGCTACTCAAGGTAATGAGCGGACAGACGTTGGTCTGACTTAAGGCAGATAGTGCTGAGAGTAAATCGCGTGCAAGTCGGAATGACTTCGTTGAAACTCTTGGTCCAAAGAAAAGCTGCCTAACTGAGGTGGGTCCGGCTGTACTCACAGATTTTATGGCATATGAGCGTCCGCCTTCTGATGCGCTCCCGACCTCAAAAATAGACTGGTACCAATTTGTGGGAAGGGCAGCGGTTCAGACTGCCTGCTGGGACATAGAGAACACACACTTTTTTTCCGTGGAGGTCTTTTCTCGTGCAAAGACTCTAACCGTCGATACCCTGCCGCACTGTAGCATTGCACCTCCTCTAGGAAGAAAAGGAGCTGTGTAATTGTCTGCATCTCAGGGTTGCCACCTTACTGAGCAAGTAATCAAATCCTTTGAAAACGGTTGCCTCCGAATTTGCCTGACAGCAAAAGTAAAGGATCCAGAAGGGGAGGAGGAAACGAAATGGAAGTTCACGGGTTGAAAGGCTATGTGATATCTCAGTGATTACAAAATGGAACAAAATTTACACAGAACTTGACAGTTAACAGCATGACTTTGCACCCTCTCTGGCCTGGATGCATGCACTGTGCTCTGACCCAATTGGGAAGGAAGTCACAATGCCGTTGTACTCTCTCCTCAAGCAAGATTGCCTACAGCTGGTGTAAGTTGTCCTTGATATCCTTGATATTGGCGCTGTGACACGAGTTGATGTCCGAGATGGTCCCACACACGTTCTATGAGGGGCACATGTTGGAATGTTGATGGCCACGGAAGTAAATCAGTATCACGGTTCACATTCAAATGGCTCTGAGCACTATGCGACATAACTTCTGAGGTCATCAGTCGCCTAGAACTTAGAACTAATTAAACCTAGCTAAGCTAAGGACATCACACACATACATGCCCGAGGCAGGATTCGAACCTGCGACCGGAGCGGTCGCTCGGTTCCAAACTGTAGCGCCCAGAACCGCACGGCCACTCCGGCCGGCAAATCAGCATCACGCAGACAGTTCATAGACACTCGTGCCATGTGTGGACGCGCACTGTCCTGTTGAAAAATGGCAGTACGATACTGTCGCACTGCCAGCCGCCACCGGAAGTCCTACCAATACAGGAGACTACGACTACTGCTGCGGATATATGGAACCTCTCCACAGGTCGCCATCATAGTCGTCGATGACGGTGACACAGGGTAGTGTTGAGCCGCGATGACACCATTCTAGTCCATGCTTCCCGGCCGCTGAATGACACAAAACGCAGCCCATGGTGTTATGTTAACGGTAGCCTACGAATGGGATAGTAATTCCATAATCGGGCTCCTGCTCGTCTGTAACTAATACTGCGGAATGACACAGAATGTTGCGCGAAGGCCATTGGTTTTTCTTGGATGGCAGAGGCAGCTGTTAATGGGTTACGGTATGCTTGGTATACAATATGGTGAGCCGCCCTTGTGGACCCTTTGACGACAAGCCTGCCTGCCCTCAAATATCCACACAGCCCAGCATCGGCCGACTGTCACACCAAAATTCCCCCACAAATCTCCATACTGCACTACTCGGCTATCCAGCCAAATGGAGTCCGCCAACGAGATCCCTTTCAAACTGTGTCAAGGATAATGCCGTGTCACACGCATATGTAGCATTTCGTGAACTTCGCGGGAATCACTCAACATCTGACGCTATTAACGCAATTTGTATATCCTAACAGGCCTGGTAGCTTAACACAAACAGCAATAATGCACTCTGCTGAAGATTATACTTTTCACAGAGAATTGCAACTCTAATCAATTACATATCCATCGATGGAATGCGCATGTACGAAGTGACATTGACGTTCGCCCTTGTCAACAGGACGATTCACTTTTTTCTCAGACTGAAGATTTCAGCACGCTGCTCTTCAATATAGTCTATCAGCAATCTATCTGCTACAACCACGCTTCGTTCTGAATTTTTAATCAGAGATAAATTCGCATTTAATGACGGGGTAACTACAAAGCAAAATAGATCACCAGTGAATCAGCCATCAAAAATGTGTACAGAGTCTGCAATAATATGTAGTTATTTTTTATTACTTCAGGTTTCTTTCTTTGTTAATGGACAAATGCACGTCGCGAATCGTGATGATCCTTGCCAGGTTTGTGGCGTTACAGGGTGACTGAAATTTTGAAAAAACTTCGCATGTTTAATAAAGCTAAGCGATCAAAACTGCTTCTAATTTATTTATAATAATTACAGATCGCTGTTTTCCTATATAAGAACTATGTTCTTTTAAATGTTTCGCACTTAAAACGGGCTATAATGTTAGTTCACTTGCGTTTCTGAGCTATCAATCGTATGGAAAATACCGCTGTTAATATTCCAATGTAAGAAACACATTTCACGCGTGTGACATACATCCTTCTTCCCGTTTTTTCTACGATAAACTACGTTATAGAACCGTAAAACGAAAAAACTACCAACATTATAAGTGGATTCACTGGATTTACGAATGTGAAGAAGTGTATAATGACTTACCTCACTAATCGACAGGCTATTCACCCAACCAAATAGTGTTTGGTGAAAGAAGCTTGCCGGAATGGTTGAAGGAAATACCTCAAGTGGCAGGAAATAATATCAAGAGAGAAGATATTTTGAAGAAGGTTTACGAAAACCTGAAGCACCAAGCACGATTGAGAAAGGCTAGGTTTGATAAAACTGTGAATAAATAGGAGAAGAAATTTTATTGCGAAATCACCTGAAAGCATCAACTAGAAAGAGATTGAATAAAAAGTTGCAATATTTATATACAGGTCCCTATAGGGTAATTAAAATATCACATGAAGGGAGCTACATCCTAGGAGATTGCGACACTGACGTGAGTAGAGGCTTGTTCCTGCACGTAGACATCAAGAAGTATTATCAATGATGAAAGAGATATGGATCCGAGAAATACAGAATAAACCAATAGGACACTGTTAGTAGAATTTGACCACATGTCACCTGTAACACGTGCAAGTACAATATCAGTGGAAGAAGAAAAGAGGATGCTGGATATAAGATTATTATGATTTTATGAACTAAGAATTTTGTAAGAGAAGAAATTATGAAGAAATAATCTATTTTATGTACATGTGTAAATGAGAAGATTATATATATATATATATATGGTTGAAAATATTAATGAGTCACAAACTAATTAATGGCAAAAAGACAATACTGCATATCCTCACTTATATATGTAAATAGTCTTAAAGTAAATGGTTAAAAAGTAGTGTTAAGATGTAAGAAGAAGATATATTGGACTTCAATGTATATATGTTATACCAAGAAAGGTTTTGTTAGCCTAAGAAGGTTTTATTTAGTAATTGTTTGAAGAATTATTAACTTTGTAGTGTTATGGATAAGCACGTAAAGCAAAACGGAAAGTACACTGTAACGAAGCGAGCTAAAAAGTAATGACGAAAGGAAATTTAATGCAACCCAATCAAATGATGTAGTAACATGGAATAGATGAAACGGAATAGCATGTATAAAGTACTGGAATAATAACAGGAAGCAAACCCAGACAACTGGATAAAGACAATAACTACTCTATGTTTAAGAGGGAAATGAAATAGACTACGATAACGAAAAAAATAAAATATCTAATGAGAATAAATGAACTTTTTTCGTAATATTACGTAGAGACAAAGTAAAAATACCTGTTAATAAATACCTGTTTGTACTAATTCGAAAAACAAGAAACAATGAAATATGTAACAATGCAAATACTGAAACTTAGCAAGAGAGCCTATGGTATTGTATTAAAAAGTATTTTACTTTAAGTTTATGTTGGTTAATGGCCAGAAATAATTGAAGAATGATGTGAAATAAAGACGCAAGGAAATATTGAAAGGAATCGCTATCTTCAAGTCAGAAATTACGGACCTCGCAGGATGAGATAAATTAAAGAGTGTTAAAGGTCTGAAAAGGGATTTAATCGAAGTGTATTACATACGCTATCTACTTATCAACTGTTAGTGAACAGTTAATGCGATTAAACGATTGTAGCAGAAAATGAACAACCTAACCGTGTTGCAGTAGTCATAGAAGCACTAGCAAATTATTGTATTGAGAGAAATTCAAACTGACTAAAGCGCCTGAGCTAACTGAACGAAAACTTCATCGAAGTCAGTAATGGTGCGAAAGGTACTCACATTGACGCCAGGAGATGATTATTTCGTAAAGCACCGAAGATTTCCATCCAATAGCTTCTTGAGGAATATTCAGCTACAGTAAACAACCGAGAGCTGATCGGTCCTTCAAAGCGCGCTCTTCGCGCGACGTAACAGATGAAGTTCATACGTACCGACGTGTGACAAACAATACGATGTCATAAGTCAACAATTACCAGTACTCTACTTGAAAATTTTAATAAAGCATTGTTTTGACATACACGTCATCGATTCTCACAATTAATACAACAAGGAAGTTTGCGGACGACAGTGAGTTAACGTACTTTAATGTTGCTAATCCAGTCGCGGTGTGTGCAACGTAACTGCTTTCATCAGAGATGAATCTGCAATACACTGTACAATACAAAGACAATACTGAGATTCGATTTGTCATCTAACCTGACGGCGAGAGCGGCTGGTTTGAAACTGGAATTGGGAGAGGAAGATGATGACCAGGTTGTATCCAGCCAGCTATGCAATCTGATGGAGGTCGCAGCCTTGGGCGTCAGTCGTCGAAACCTAATGTGATCCCTGCGTTGCACAGTCGGTTGGAGAACTGAGGACTTCGTCCAAGAGAATGTGTTGTGTGATTATGTGATGATATTTCAAAATGTTTCTAATACAACCCAATAGACAGATTTGGAATTTGTCAAGGCCCACCCATTCATCATATAATTGTTGTAGCATATATGCACTTACTTATTGAGTGAATAAGAGTGTGAGCAAATTCACAGGGACAAGTACACCATCCTATCAAAATACACAAAAGATAGGCCTGTTCTGTCTGGAACACTCTTCAAGGCATCACAATCCGTGGGGGGGGGGGGGGGGGGGGGGGAGGGGCGTATAACATTACAGGTCCGGATTGATCTATGAAGTCTTAAATATCTTCTTTGTATCTGTCTGTTGATATGGAGAAATTGAGATTTCGGGCATTTCTTCATATAGTTTCTCGTGATTAAGTCTCTACGCTATGCAAAGTTGTCATTTAGTTACGTGCGCTTTGAGATCTGCTGTTCTATTTCCCGATATTATATTTTTCTGATTACTGTTAAAATATAATGACGATAAATGTTTGAGGTCATTTGGAACAATATTTAAATAACTATGTAGATGACGTGACGTCATTCTTTTACTCTTAGAAAAAGTGTTAATAGTGCGTTTATGAACGGTCAGTGTTAGGATCAGTGATTACTATTCGAGAAGTAATTGATTTGACGATTCAATTGCACACAATCGCGTGGGGCGAATTATGACCTTGGAATTGATTGTAGATGTATGCAGGTCAATTTCGAGACAGGCTAGGAAGCGTTACGAGTGTGACGCGGTATCAACACAGCTTTCGCGCCGCCTATGGTTTTCTTCGAACTCGCGAAAATATAATTTATGCGAATTCTTAATTATCGCGAAAGGGTAGAATAGTTGGTGATTATTCCACTGTTGATGGGCCATTGTGGAGGACGTAAGTTTGGATACAAAGGTCAAATTCAAAATCCAATATAAATCCTGTTGATCGAAGTAGCCTAGCAACACAAAAGTTGATACGTGGTTATCAGCAGAAACAGTGTACTATTTTTCATGCACCCATCTACACTCCACATCGACGTATGAATAATTTGGGGGTGTGAAATAAACTTTTGAAAGCATTTCATTGAATAAAAGGAAAGACATAAAGAAGTTTATTCCTATATTTTCTTATTTCATGAATAGTGATATTCTCTTATCGTATTATTAATATTGAGAAAGACTGGTCGAAAGTGCTCTTGTTACAAGTCGAGTTTTGGGCCTAATTAAGAGTAACTGGTTCTTAGAGTCTCAAAGATTAAATGAAGAATAAAATCACACTTAAATAACGCTGCACGACAACCTACACGTTTACCGTTAACGATCGCAAGTACACATTGCCTCAATTCATATACAGAACACGTGGCTATACGATATACGAGTCGAATGCAGGCTACGTCACGCGACTGACGCATCCTGACAGAAAAATTGACCTACAGCAACTTCTCCCTGTCTAGAATTCATCATCAGTCTACCATTAAATTGTACCTCGTTACAGCTAAATCTCAATCTATCACCCTGTCCAGTCTCTGTCATCCATTAACGCAGACGCATGTAAGATTAGATTAAGTTACTGCAACTTTTATAGTTCGTAATTTTTCTCTGGTGGATAGTGCAGAATAACAATGATAGATTGTTGTGGTGATAGAAGTGAATGGGCGCTGAGGGATATGGATCTGTAGTACCTACTTGTAATTTGGAGAAGCACCAAAATGCAGTAGCAAAATCGACGTCTGTCCCCCAGTTCCTGTACTGTCTTTTATACTACCTCGTGTTGCAGGAGTAGGCTTCGTTTCCGTCGAATGCTCGAATCATAGTCCTGTCGCAGTAACTCAGCTTCGCCTGTTTCTGCACGGGTTGCAGAAGGTCTTCAGATATAGCTTTCTCCGACTTCTACTGAGCTCTGACTTACATTGGAACAATCACATGCGCAAAGCTGTAGGGACGGTAGCGCTGGGTCTGAGGGGTAGTTGGAAGATGAATAGGGGCTACCTAAAACCATGTCGTAATTTTATTGTGGCAGATAGATCCGAGAAAGGTGGCTCATTTCGAGATACGAGTGTGCCAGAAATTTGATTCACTAGTGGCTTTAATCGTTAATGGACTTCTCCATAGGCTCCAAGGCAGGTATGTGGTTGAATGGAAAGAGTTGATTCCAAATCATACACATCATTTCTACCGAAAGCGTAGCACTAGAGATCTGAAAACCTAGTGTACATTTCTTATAACCTCAATCATCACTCCACCTGCTACTGTTTGTGATCCTTCTCAATCAATCATCGCCTTTAACTCAGTGGATATATCGCAGTACCTGTAACATGGCATCGACACAGAGTGCATTACAAATACTGGAGAAATATCTAGCGGCGGCGGCGTGAGGGAGTTGCAAATACCATCCTCCTTAGCCGAATCGCTTTCAAATTGCGGTAATTTTATTACGAGGTTGCACCTTCGGCGACGCGTTGGTCTGATACTGGCAATCACTGTCTATACTCAGTGTCAGGGTATTCGTCAGGAAAAACCACTTCATTCAAAGGTAATGCCATACATAGATTTATATAGCTAGTATAGCTTTTAACATGGATACCTGTATGCACCTGTAGAACCAAGACCACTTGTGATGGTAATATGGTTGTATTTTTTAACATCTGGCGGTTTGTAAGACGATTACGCCTCTCTTTCTAAGTCACAGTGGTACCACTCGCAAGAACACTTATTAGACATGTCCACCCATCGTTGTTTTTCGTTCAGTATTATTCCGTATCGCCAGCAATCACTCATTGGCGAAGAATTATACTTCATAGTAGGGGGTGCGTGATAGGTTCGCCTCGAGCATCAGGCTTATGAAGTATGTGTTTATGCTCCGACATATGGAAAGGAAGTGACTATGTCCAGGTATAGATTTGACGTGGAATATTGAGATAGCAAATGTCAAGTTATAAGAATGGTACAGATATTTCTATTTCCAGAGCAACAGCTGTCAGCAGAGTGTATATCCGATACTTCGCTCATTGTTGAATGTCGTTCAATTGAGACTGCGATCGTAACATTTAATCGTAAGTATAGTGATCAAACATGTATGTGACCGATTTGCTAGGATAATTCTGTCTAGGGGTGCTTGGTGTGCAGCGCCAGTCTCCTGCAGCGGTAATGATTCACGTTTCCTGTTAACAGAAGGAGCTGTCCGATTGGAAAGGTCTGTTGGGAATGTAGGAATGTAGCTGACTTAACTGTATCGTCCTCTAGACGGCCGAATAGTGAACTAATACCTAGTATATGCTGTGTAGCTTCCGTGATCGCGTGGAAATCTGAGAATACTCAACATCGACATATGTTTGCACTGAAGCATTATTCCCTCCCATGTAAATTGTTTGGTTGGTTGATTCCTCACATTTCGCGTCTTTATTTAGTTGAGAGTATATCTATTGTCGTGTCTGCATCTAGCAGGTGAAAGACAGGTGGGAGACATGTTTGCTGGTTCCCTAGGTATGATAAACAGCTTATTTCACTTTGTAAATTATAGAGGTTGTTCGGAATCTATCATTGACATCGGTATTCGCAAAGGGAAATATCAGTTTCCTCTATTTCTTTCGAATTCTCATGTAAAGTTTTTGCAGACAGGATACGTTTCTAGTTACTCCATGGTTTACAGCACGCTCCACCTAGCTAAAGATTAGGGTTTCTAGAGAAAAAATTTCCCGTCTATATCTTCGGAATAATGTCGTGAATGTGATATTGCTATGCAAGCGATATTGCTATGTGCTTGATATCGAGAAGTATCGCGAAAACGGTACGATATTCTAGCAATCCATGCGAAATTACATATGTTCTTGTAATACCAGAGTCTGGAGATGTTTGTAGAAAAGCAAGCAGCCAAGCAGGTCTGGACCAGAAAAAATAAAGCGTTTGTGCCGAGGGGAAAACAAGCCCATCTTTGCACAACAGTTCTGACAGTTACTTCGATCCACTGAGGGCGCGCTGGTCACACATTGGAGTGGATGGAAACCTGACCTCGCGGGAAATATCTGGTGCCGCGAGTATACCTACTGTGTATGTACTTATGCTGCCTGTGTTCGCAGTATATGTCTGAATGATGTAAAAGGGGTGATTGTGTATGGTGGAGGATACGATTTGTATGTTTACTACATTGACATGTTATGTGGTGATATATTGTTGGGTTGGAGATCGGTTTCACCACGAATATTAAAGCTCCTGCCATCAGTGGGAATGTAGTGTAATTGAGTAAGAGTCTTCCCATGTCTGGCGAAATGTGGGGCACTTTGAAGGGTTTAAGTGTTGGGACAATACGGCGATCTGCGTAAAAGCTGCTGAAAGTCTTGCCTGCAGAAAATAAAAGGTGGATGGTGCTTCCACACCGGTAGCATCAGTAGTGTCTGGATAAATAAGAGCCAATTATAATCATTCATTCACAAGACAACCTTTGTGCTGGGATGCTGGGATACAGGTGTCTCTACATAGCGGTGAGGACGTTATCGTCACCCCTAAGCGTACCCTCGCATTTTTCGTGTTGTTCTATCGATAGCGATGTTGACTACAGTACACCAACCCGCGTCTGTGATGTCTTTCCAAGCATAACGTTTACAGGTACAGTATTAATTATCACACATAGTCCCAGGTGCCTGTCCTTCACAACACTTGCTTGGGGGAATCTTGGCACGATGCAGCACCTTCCAGAAGCTGTGATTCGAAGACTTTGTTAGATTGTTTCCTGGACTCAGGAGAACCTGGACATATAGCCAGTGTGAGTGTGGGCATATCATAATTTTTTTCGGGCACTGTACAGATATAGAAGATAATTGCACTGTTTCTCTGAAATGCGTATAAGTTGCAGTGCAAAGTTACTGTGGCTTATGGCATGGCATGATCATAGGAAAGTCCTATTGTGAGGGATGTATAGATAAAGCACATCGATAACCGCAAGGACATGAGAGAGATTTTTACGTGAAAAATTACGTGTGGTATAGATACTGACATTTGTTCCAGAACCACAGCTGCCAAGAGGAGACATTAACTGTATGTCGATCGGCGTCAGACTGTAACAGCATTCGTAGTATTTAATTGTAGTTACACTGGTAAATATGTTCCTCTTTCCCAATATTCTTGTATGTATTTGATGATCTGTAGACAACTTTTGTGGGGTTTAGCTGCCAGTGCAATATGGCATTGTGTGGGAAATAGTTTTTTTATTTTGAAGGTATCGTCTGCAGAAAAAATGGGTAGGCGGTGCTTCCAAACCGGCAGCAGCAGCAGCAGTTCCAGCTACAGATGGGCTGTCCCGTTACGATTCTGGGAAGCGCTGCAACGTCTCTCTGTGTTGCAGCTGCACCTCAGCTATGAGTCGTTGCTCCAGCAATTGTACCTAGGTGAACACGTATTTCGACAGGAATTTGTTTGAAGTCAAGTATGAAAGACATGCCACCACCTTATGGTTGCAGGTCCCAAACGGACACCCGTGCATCGCTGGGCAGCTGATGGCCGCGTCGCCACTTCACACGGCCTGCCAATGCACCCGGTCACCGGTGTCAGTTTCGGGTGTCCGGTGGCTGTATGTGTCTTTTATTAGCGATTTTTTGTTTCAATTATATTCCATCGATTTCACCGTCCAATAGGATGCTGTGAATTAAGAAAAACTAGCGCATACATGTGAATAATACCGATTAAATTAATTTGCATAAATTTGTTATATCAATGTGGTGTTTGCTGTACAATAGTTAAGGGGAACATGTGTGTGAGCGGGTGACATGGAGCAGAACAGCAAGTTAAGTGCAGAACAATAGGTTTATTAGCATAAATTTTATGTGAAAACCCGTACAATAGTTTAAGGTTGTGGGTTACTTAATTTGGTATCAAAGGAAGTCCAATAGTTTAAGGAAATGGGGGTGACATGGAAAACCACTTAACAGAACAATAAGTTAAGTGTCGACAAAGAGCCAAACATTAGGTTAAGACACCCAGAGTACAGCGCCGAACATTAGGTTATGTAACATGTTTGTCCCATGTAATTGCTTCTTACAGGACTTACACGCTTCCAAACAGCAGAGAATGATGAGCAAGAGAAGTCCAACCCCACAAACAGATTTTTTTATAAATAAACAATATACCCTTGAATTTCCTGTTATGAGATCTGTCACGAGCAGACATTACCTGTGCAACGCTTGGTGTCAGACTATAGAAGCAATCGTAATATTTAATTGTAGTTACACTGGTAAATATGGTTCCCTTCTCCCAATATTCTTGTGAATCTTGTATGTATTTGATGATCTGTAGACAAATTTTGCCAGTGTAATATGGCGATGTGTACAAAATAATGTTTGCCATTGAGACTATCGTCTGTAGGAACAAAGGACAGACAGCGCTTCCACACCGGTAGCAGTGGCATTTTGAAGTGTAAATTCAGTGACGGATGGGCTGTCCCGTTAGGATTGCTAGGAACAATGCACTCTGTGCTAGTGCTGGAAGCATTGCAACATCTCTTGGCTGTGCACCCACACCTCAGCTATGCATACTTGCGCCATCAATGGTGCCTCAGTGAACAGGAATTTCTCGGGTGTCAAGTGAAAGGGATGCCGCCACCTGATGCTTGCAGGTCCAAAACCTACACCTGTGGGTCGCTGGGCAGCTGACAACCACGTCACCACTTCACGGGGCCCGCCAATCCTCCCTGACTCTGTCACTGTCATAGAGTGTCCGGTGGCCGGATGTGTTTTTTACTAGCAATCTTTTGTTTAAACTATATCCACCGATATCACCGACCAATATAATGCAGCAAACTAAGAAAAAGTGCCCTATACATGTGAAGAATTCCGATTGAATTAATTTCCACACATTTTTTATATCAATGTGGTGTTAGTGGTGCAATAGTTTAGTGGAGGGTGTGTGTGAGCGGCTGACATGGAGCAGAACGGCAGGTTAAGTACAGAGCAATAAGTTAATTTGCAAAATTTTTATGTGAAACAGTACAATAGTTTAAGGGGGTGCGTGACAAAGAAGAATTCCTCAGAAATAGCGTTCAAAAGCATGTGAAATTCGAAAAGTGTACCAGAAAATTTTGGGAGGACATAACTAATTACTTAATTTGATATCAAAGGCGGTACAATAGTTTAAGGAAATGAGGGTGACATGGAAAACCACTTAACAGAACAATATGTTAAGTCCCGAAAAATGCCCAAACATTAGGTTAAGACAACCGAGTACAGTGCCGAATATTATGTTATGCAACATGTTTGCCCCATGTAATTGCTTCTTACAAGACCTACATGTTTCCAAACAGCAGAGAATGATGAGCAGGAGAAATCCAGCCCCACAAACTGAATGTTTTATAAATAAACAATATACCATGGAATTTCCTGTTGTCAGATCCTTCCTCTCCAACACCACCAGACCGCCACCTTGGATCAGGTCGCAGAAAGGACGACAGTGCCCTCTGGTGGCAGTGCAGTGCACTACGTCAGTTGGAACCTGGATCTTGGGGTGAACACACTTGATGGCGGTACTGCGTCTAATTGTTTAAATAAAGACTTAAAATAAATAGTTATGTCCAGCACAGGAAGAATCCCTTCCCACCAGTCCCTCGGAAGAGGTGACGGCCAGATGACTGAGGTTAGTGGAGGGAGCCAAAGTGCCCTTTTTTCCAGCCATTTTCTTAGATTAGTGGAGGTAGCTGTGGTGTGTTGCATTGTCCTGATGGAGTTTGAACTTACCACCATTTTCTGGGGGAGGGGGGTTTACCAGTGGGTGAGAGGTTAATTGATCAATTTAATTAAGTAGTCAATCAAATTGATAAGAGTGAGAGGAGCTATTCCAATAACTCGGACCTGAAAGTGCACCTGTAGCAGCGAGGGGGCTGGGTGGTTGGGGGATGGGGAGGGGGTGGGTGGACAATAGGAT
Organism: Schistocerca americana; assembly: GCF_021461395.2. Taxonomy (NCBI): domain Eukaryota; kingdom Metazoa; phylum Arthropoda; class Insecta; order Orthoptera; family Acrididae; genus Schistocerca; species Schistocerca americana. The sequence continues at coordinate 24,546,290 of NC_060122.1, read as the reverse complement.
AAGTGCCTGTCAATCAAATGGAGATGGGGGTGACATGGAAAACTACTTGACAGAACAATAGGTTAAATACCTGCCAATCAAAGAAGGACAATAGGTTTACCCCTGAGTGCATACATGCCCATGATGTAGGCAACCTGCACCAAAAATTGCGCTCGTACGAACGTATTTCCACTAGTTATACTAATCCCCGCAGAGAAATAGTATGTACTGCATCGAATGATAGTGTTTTAACTGCTGAGTGAAAGTTCGCATAACCTCCTGTAAACAGGAAAATGATTGACAGAGGAAAACTGTTTAGAAAAAATATTTGAATGTAAATCTATATAATTTATAGTCAGATGTAATTAAATAGTAACATAAAGTCTAGTATTAATGTTCTTAAAAATAGTTACACATAGAAATCCAACATGTGAGGAAATCAAACAAGGCAACATCTGTACAATTCGCAAGTCTTTGGCAAATGTTCACTTATATGGAGTGTAACGAAATTAACTGCTCTAACACTCTGTTGAATTAACAGCAAATCTGTTCTGTGTTACGGCGTTAAGGGTCGGCACGCAAGCCAGGAACGAGAGAGCAGAGAGGCCGCTGCGAAGAAGGCGTCAGCCAATCGCACGCTGACCGACCCCTCTCCAGGACGACAACGCGACACTAGCGGCCTCTAGTCGAAGAGGACACAAGCGCCGCGCCCGACTGGCCGCGGCCCAGTCGGAGAAAAGCTCCAAGACCAGCGACGTGAATAGAAGCGTCAACTGTATTACTTCACTTGTATTAGAATTGTTGTACTGAAGAACCTTTGCTTGCGACACATCTGTGCACTATTCAGATTTAAATATTGTCATTTACTTTTCGTAATAAAACTCATTATTACGATTTGTTTGAATTGTTTGTCTAGCTATCAGGTTTTATAGACACCCCAAAATTTAAGTACCAGTAGGCAGGATTCAACATTCTGTACTTAGCCTTGAAATGTACTATAATGGCAAGGACACATGTGAGAAATGTCTCCATATCGCAAAAGTTTCAGTATGTTCGCGATGTGAATCTAGAAAATAATTATACATGAACCATACAGTCGTTGCGAATGATTAAAATGGTTCAAATGGCTCTGAGCACTATGGGACTCAACTGCTGAGGTCATTAGTCCCCTAGAACTTAGAACTAGTTAAACCTAACTAACCTAAGGACATCACAAACATCCATGCCCGAGGCAGGATTCGAACCTGCGACCGTAGCGGTCTTGCGGTTCCAGACTGCAGCGCCTTTAACCGCACGGCCACTTCGGCCGGCCGCGAATGATTAACAAAACCACATTGCTAGTGTGCTCTTCCTGTACGTGGCGGAACTACATCTTACCAGCACATCATGTAACCAGCGTCAACTGGCTCAATATAAAAATAAATGTGCCGCTCGGTCCTGGTCCGAGCACACCGCGACAACCGGCGTTTACTCAGACTCGTGTCGCGCCACTGCTTCCTGGACACCTCACACACTGGCCCGAAGGTAACTAAGTCCATAACTAGCGACAGAACTGCATCTTTGCACAAGACTGCATAAACTTACAAGTCCAAACAATTTATGAGTGTAAGTAGCAAATTAAATAATGAAAGCTGAAAATGTAAATCTCATCGTTCAAGGTACCATAAAATTATGTACGACAGCATATATTGCAATGGTCTTATGCTGTCACCAAATAAAATGAAACCGATGGTGCGTCACTGCCGTCAACAGTTAAACACATGAATTGGTCAGCAGTAAAACGCGCTGACGTGGTACACTGACGTTTGAACCGCGACTCCCGTAACCAGGCCGTACTCTGCACAGCCGACTGTATCACGGCAGTGTGACACTGGATCACTTTTACTTTACTTGCCACCTCAGCCTCACTAGCAACGTTGCTGTTGTACATCATTTTATGACATACTGAAAATTTGCTATTGCGTTTGCAACTTTCAGTACTTAATTTCTTACTTCCACTAAAAAGTATCCCTCGTAATAGTTAACGCAAATATTGTGAATCGATGCAATTCTGTATCTAGTTATCGACTTTGAACAACTTCGTTATCTCTGGGTCAGTGTGTGAGGTGTTCAGGAAGTATTCTTTGAGTTCCGACTGAAAGCGTTGGTAAATGAAGATTTACTTATCACCAACTCGTCTAGGTTATGAAATAGGCTTCTTTTTTCAAATGCAATACAGATTTTATAATGCAGATAATTGGTCGGGTTTGTAATCAACATAATACCACTCAGGAAATTGCGGTTAATGACTTGAACTGGATAAGAAGGAATGTGAAGCAGTAATCTACTGTACCATACCGATAACTTTATTTTATTACTGTGCTGAATAAACAGTTTCGGTAGTCCGTATGCCATACAAACGGCGTTCTGTCGGAAGATGGGTGAATTGATGTGACGAGGGGTACCCACGATTTAGACACAGCAGCCATTCAACGTGAAACTACGGATATTCCGCATCAGTTTAACGCCACATTCTAAGTAATTCACATCACTATCGTTTAAAAAAAGTTAAAGGAAAAACAGTTGTAAGTACTAGCGCTCGTTGATGGCTAGGGAACATCTGCACTTGTAACACAGCTGCGGCAGAACGTTTAAGAGTTTGTTGTTTGATAAATATCCAAGTACAAACAAATTTCGAATGTATAACAGAGTACCGTTATTTCAGATTAGTGGTAATGATTAGACCACAGATTTTAGGTAAAACCTATTTTGTTCCTCATTAAAAAAAAGACAATAGAAGTCGTACATACACGAATTACCCCAATTTACAATCGAAAACGCTGTTTCATAGCACTTTAATATACCTAATTTCAGGTTAGTACTTGCCAGTACCTACATTTTAAAAATCCAATTAAATAAATATTTTACGACTAACATTCTCTCGTGGTCTTCTCAGCTAAGAATTACGCAGATGTTTAATCGAAAATTGTAATTTTAGAATACCTAAAGTACATAATTTCATGTTAGAACTTGATTATGGCTCATTTTTAAAAATCATAAACATATGTAATTTAATGTTAGAACCTGACTATATCCAGTTTTTAAAAATCAGCTTGGACCAGAAACATAAGAAAGCAAAAATATTGTTTCTGAACCATTACTGTAGGTTAATTTTGCTACGTAGATCTCGTACGTAAATTCTTCCACAAAGTATTTCTCATTTATTTTTGTTTTTAGGTACGTTGTGAACAGAGGTTGCATTTAAGTCATCATGTTACAGGAATTAAACGCCAGCAAAATTTAAAGAATAAATCAGTCTTGAACCAAACGTTTGTAATTAAACCAAATGTAACAAACAAAACCGAAATTCATCTTGATCTGTGTCGAGCCATTGTTACAGCAAACATGCAGTTGAAAATAGCCAGTTCAAAAGTTTTCTGTCACCGCAGCACTCCATCAGAATCCACAATGAGAAAAAACTATTCTGAAAATACATTGGGCAGGATAAGGGAAGATATAGGCGATCCATATATTTGGATCTCTGTCGATGAGACAACTGACACACAAGGTCGATTGTTGGAAAGTTAGATCCTGACACTCGCTCTGTAATTCATCTGATCATTAGCAAGGAGTTCAAAAAGGATAACTACGAAAGAATTGCTCACTTTGTTAATAAAACCCTCAAATTACTTTTCCCCAACAGTCTAGATGAAAATAAAGTACTTGTAATCTGCACTGATGCAGCTGCGTACATGAATGCCGCTGTTAAATTGTTGAAAGTATTGTACGCAGACTTCCTCCATATCACATGTCTCGCCCATGCCATAAATGACGTAGCTGAGACGGTACGTCTCGAATTGAATTTATACATCTACATTTACATCCATACTCCGCAAGCCAACTGGCGGTGTGTGGCGGAGGGTACCTAGAGTACCTCTATCGGTTCTCCCTTCTATTCCAGTCTCGTATTGTCTGTGGAAAGAAGGATTGTCGGCATGCCTCTGTGTGGGCTCTAATCTCTCTGATTTTATCCTCATGATCTCTTCGCGAGATATACGTAGGAGGGAGCAATTTCCACATGTAAATAAGCTATTTTCAGCCATCAAAAATGTTTTTATTAAAGCACCTACAAGAATCCTGATATTTCGAGAGAAACTTCCCAACGCACCACTTCCACCAGAACCCATACTTACTCGCTCGGGAACATGGCTAGAGGCTGTGGAATATTACAGCGAGCATTTGGAAGACATTAAGAACACGATTCTTAATTTGCGGGAGGAGGCTGTTTGCATTACTTCAGCTAAAGAACTTCTAAAGGACCCAACAATCTGCAACGACATTGCATACATAAAATCTGGTATGGATTTTTTGTCCCTATTATTAAAGCTCTAGAGTGTTGGGACTGTGATTGATAGAAGAGGTGACAGAAAAAATCAACTTGGTCCAAGGTTCTACTGGTATGAAAGTTGGTGAGAAACTGAAGACAGTGCTACAAAAAAACCCAGAGCTGACCACCCTCTGCACAGTGGCTGACATCGTATCAGGTAAATCAACAGAACATGAGTTTGCGGTCCCATTGCGCCTAATACTGTCATGTAAATACGATCCGGTGACATCTGTTGGCGTGGAACGCTCGTTCTCAGCATATGAGATGCTATTAACCGACAAGAGATGCAGTTTCTCAACGGAAGATCTGGAGAAAGTGTTATTTATTTACTGTGACTGTAATTATGGGCATGAACAATAAAATAATGTAGATTTTTGTCAATCTATTTATCTTTGTACACAGTAAACTGTCAGATTTTGGTCACCTATTTTCTAATTTTTATAACCTATTTTTGTAAGTGATACAACCTATTTTAGGTACCTAATTTAAGATTTTTCGAACCTAAAAGTCCGAGGTCTAGTAATGACTTTCTGAACTCTGTGGCACTATCTTTAAAAGAACGTACTGTTGAATGACACTTTTTTTTTACCAGTACCACAGTAGCAGCGAAGCTTTTTGGTAGCGAACAACGTTTGTAGGCCGTGGGGACAGGTCGTGAGCCGTGCTTGCTTGGGTAGTTCAGTCGGTAGAGCGCTTCCACATGAAAGGCAAAGGTCCCGAGTTCGAGTCTCGGTCGGGCACACAGTTTTAATCTGCCAGGAAGTTTCATCTTTTATACACGTTTGAATTCATTATGCATAGCTTATAGAAAAAATATTATATACTTCATTCGGTAGTTGTATTATCCGTAATTCTATTTTTGTTGGCTCTTTCGACAATCAGCTACACTTATTCTGTCTTATTCCAGAAGAAGCGTTTGAATTTCCAATTAGCATTCCGTCTTTCGGATGTGTACTTCATTTCTGACTACTAGAAGAAATCGCATTCGCAGTGTCGCTTACTGGTTAGCAACGACAGAAAATCGAGGAGGGACGACTAGAGATTGGCGGGCCGTCGATGTAGAGGCGCGGAGGTAACGCGCACCATCACGGCATTCACTTTAGCTGCTGCGAAAAACCCGAATGCGGAATTCGAACCGTCGTATTCCCGAAAGCGACTCCGGTGTCTTTGGCTCTCACTAGCTGGCGGAAATGAAGTTTATTTTTTCGTCCTGCTCCGGAGCAGTTTGGTAGCACAATGCCACACGCTCGGTTGGGGATGTCACAGGTACGGCAGCGTCACCGCCGCCCCTCTTCGGTTATAAATATTGGCTCCCCGCGTTAATACGCTGGCACCAGTCGGTACGACCCATAAATTTTCTCGAAAACAGTGCAGGAAGAGCGACGGCGATTCGTTGCGTTACTCACGAGCAGTGTGAAGAGCGGACAAACCGCCCCAGTGCTCAGTGTTTGCGGAAGAGTTTAGCGAGTTTTGCCAGACGAGAATCTGTTGTCCTAGACTGGAGTGTTCTGTCTCGAGAAACGACGCGAAAACTCGGTTAGAACTCGAAGCACTCCGGCGATAAAACGGGGAGAGGCTGCCGCAATCCCCTCGGGTAAGTACGCTCTAAAAGCACACCGAGATTCCGCTACACCGAGGCCAAATTTGCCAAGTTTCGGCTCGCGCCGGCCCTCTTAAGGCCGCGCGATTAGCCGGGCCGACTCTCGTGGAGGCGGCGTGGGCGGCGGCGCCCCACCAGCTGGGGGGCAGGCCGTTCCCTCTGGACCTCACGGGCGCCTCGGATTACGCCTTCTTAATTCGTTTACAGTTTTCACAACAAATATAATAGACAGTGAGTACGCGGCATTTAGAGAAATGTGACGTCGAGCACGAGGTAGCTCACCAGCGAAGCCTGTGTAGTCTGTAACGCAGCTGGTATATTTCCGGGACGCAAAGCCGTTTATTGACCTCAGCTGTTGCTCACGTTGCCGCCGGCGGCTCAGGCGTTACGTCTGCAGTGTTCATCAACACTGTTTAGTAGAAACAAGGTACACGCGTTTGCTACAACACCACAACAACACGGTTACATCTGCGTTGAAGTGCATTTGGAGAAACGTAGATATTACAAATTGTTGCACTGCAAAGAACTCATCTCAAAATGAAAATAAATATAAGATTATGTTTGATAAGAATACAAAACTTCCAGGTTGTCAATAAGACGGCCAAGAGCAAAACCCGAAAATAAATTCTGCGAGCTGTATGATATCACCTGCAATGCTCGGATGCATGCGATTAACAAGCAGATTATGTTGGGGAAGATCAGTTTGGATTCCGCAGAAATGCTGGAACACCTGAGGCAATACTGACCCTACGACTTATCTTAGAAGAAAGATTAAGGAAAGGCAAACCTACGTTTCTAGCATTTATAGACTTAGAGAAAGCTTTTGACAATGTTGACTGGAATACTCTCTTTCAAATTTTGAAGGTGGCAGGGATAAAATACAGAGAGCGAAAGGCTATTTACAATTTGTACAGAAACCAGATGGCAGTTATAAGAGTCGAGGGACATGAAAGGGAAGCAGTGGTTGGGAAGGGAGTGAGACAGGGTTGTAGCCTCTCCCCGATGCTATTCAGTCTGTATATTGAGCAACCAGAAAAGGTAAGAAAAGAAAAGTTCGGAGTAGGTATTAAAATCCATGGAGAAGAAATAACAACTTCGAGGTTCGCCGATGACATTGTAATTCTGTCAGAGACAGCAAAGGACTTGGGAGAGCAGTTGAACGGAATGGACAGTGTTTTGAAAGGAGGATATAAGATGAACATCAACAAAAGCAAAACGAGGATAATGGAATGTAGTCGAATTAAGTCGGGTGATGCAGAGGGAATTAGATTAGGAAATGATACACTTAAAGTAGTAAAGGAGTTTTGCTATTTGGGGAGAAAAATAACTGATGATGGTCGAAGTAGAGAGGATATAAGATGGAGACAGGCAAGGAAAGCGTTTCTGAAGAAGACAAATTTGTTAACATCGAGTATAGATTTAAGTGTCAAGAAGTCGTTTCTGAAAGTATTTGTGTGAGTGTAGCCACGTATGGAAGTGAAATGTGGACGATAAATGGTTTGGACAAGAAGAGAATAGAAGCTTTTGAAATGTGGTGCCAAAGATTAGATGGGTATATCACATAACTAATGAGGAGGTATTGAATAGGATTGGGGAGAAGTTTGTGGCACAACTTGACTAGAAGAATGGATCGGTTGGTAGGACATGTGATGAGGCATCAAGGGATCACCAATTTAGTACTGGTGGGCATCGTGGAGGGTAAAAATCGTAGAGGGAGACCAAGAGATGAATACACTATGCAGATTGAGAAGGATGTAGGCTGCAGTAGGTACTGGGAGATGAAGAAGCTTCCACAGGATACAGTAGCATGGAGAGCTGCATCAAACCAGTCTCAGGACTGAAGACCACAACAACAACAGCAAGAAGGTGAAAGCTCTGAAGACGTTTCCAGTGAGAGGACTGAGCAGTTAAGCAGCTTCTTTGTTAGCACGGAATATGCACTATAATGACAGTTAAATTGTTGCAACGGCTGCATCTCAGTTGCAAAATGGTCAGGCTTCATTTTCGTAACCAGCTTCGGGTCTGTGGTTGTTAAAATGTGATTCGCTACAGTAGAACCGTAACAGATCATTTCAGTACAAAATTCTGCTAGGTGCGTGACTGCGTCCTGATTTTATTGCAATAGATTTCGACTGCGAAATACTACACTTATTTAGCAACGTTTAACTTTACAACGACCACATACCTGAGGAGGGATGCATATACCAAAATTTGCAACTGAAGTAAAGCCGGGACGGAAAACAAACTGCACTTTTTTCGAACACTGTTACAGTCTCAAGTCTGACGGGTGATGTTTCGTTTAAGCTCGGTCTTAGTATCAAACGTTGTAAGAAATGGTCGTGAAGTGTAGTACAGAGGAAACAAGAGATAGAACATCGGTCCACTGTTCATTTATCACAGTGGTGAACATATCGTGTAAACCCATGGTAAGTTTTCAACGGCTTGAGAGATGAAACTATTTGTATCAAACCATCTGGAACTGAGACTTTGCCGGTGGCAGTATAGTGACAAATGGTTGATATCACAGTGATCATCTCAATCTCACTAATAAAGCCTACAGGCAAATCTGTACATGAGAGCGGAATTAGTTGCTTGGGTTTTATATGGCCTGCGTGTACAACAGGGAAGAAATGCGGACAGTAGGTGAGTCTGTCACTGCGCAAACAACGAAATAAATCACGTATGCGATTGTTGTAGAAATAACGCATAGGGAAGCAAAGTGCAGTTATGGAAAAAGGGTAAAATAAGAGGTAGGACTTAAAACCAGAATATTATACAATTTCAGACTGCCGACTCTTATTACCTACAATGCAGTAATATGTGAGTGAATAATATGTGCGGATAGACCAAGCTGCGTTTTTCAGCTGATGAGAATGTAATAAATGCGTGTTCTTTTGTCTGACAGTTTCAAACGAGACAATCTCAGAAACTACTTGGAACAGAACATAGAAACAATGTACGACGTATAGGGTTTCCCAGGAGCAATAGCCACTATTGAGGAATATGACAGAAAAAATGCAGCCAAAAAGTCTAGCAACTGTGGGCTCTGAAAACCATACCTTAAGAGCTACAGTCCTCGTTGATCATATCCACAAAAATGGAAATTAAACATGGGACACCCCGCATTCATCGCTTAACATTCTACTTATCGGTCTCCTTCAGGAACGACGCTCTACTTCACTCTCGCAGATCGCAAACAGTCGACAGGTGTTATTCGGCGAATAACTTGATTTACAAACAACGTGCTGGAGCGCTTGGGGACTGCCAGGGATCGAAACTGTGTGTAAACATAAGCGCGACAGCAACAATACCTCGCAGGCGGGTGCACGGGAAGGCACAATTGGCCTTCTCTTGTGGCTGCAGGAGAATATTCGGTTGTGTTGCTCGCAGAGGTTAACACGATACGAGGGCCAGAAGATGCGATGGCGTTTTTCGAAAAGAATCGAGGCTCGTCGCAATAATTAAACGAATGTTTGTGATGTAGATGGTGGAAAAAACTGCTGGAAATTACAAGGATCGCGGAGTCCGAGACACTGCTTGCAAAACGGTGGTAAAAGTGGAATCGTCTTTCCATCTGGACTCGTGGAATCGTCTTTCCATCTGGACTCGTGGAATCGTACAGAACCGTCTCGAGTGTAAATGTCACTCTATTGCCATCCGTACTGAGCCGTTTGTGGGCGATTTCGGGTGCACTAGAAAGTCAGCGCTTTCGGCCGCGGGAGAGCAGAGTGGGTGTGATCGACTGGGGGCGGGGTGCGCCGGCTCACCCACCTGCTCCAGCTCGCAGCCGTGCAGTGCGGGCCCGGGGCCGGCGGCGCGCAGGTCGCCCGCCAGCGACGACGACAGGGAGCGCCTGGCCGCCACCTGCTGGTGCTGCCCGTGCCCGTGGCCGTGGTGGTGGTGGCTGTGGTGGTGGTGGTGGTGGCGGTGCAGGCCGCGCTCGGCCGCCGCCGCCCACTGCGACTCGAGCGGCAGCTCGCGGGCCGCCGCCGCCACCGCGGCCGCCTCCGCGCGCGACGCGCCGCCCCCGCCCCCGCCGCCCTCGCGGTCGTCGCCGCCCTCCTCGCTGTCGGAGGCGGGGAAGACGCGCTCCGCCTGCACGCAGCACATGGCCGAGCCCAGCGTGCCGGTCGGTTTGGGCCCTGTGCTCGGCGCCGCACCCCGCACTGTGCGTCTGTGTATGTGTGTGTGTGACAGCACCGCGCGCCCGCACCCGCTGCCCGCTGGCGACTGACTGCCCCGCCTTCCTGCGGCCGGCCGGCACCCGCTCCGCCGTCGCCATGGCGACGCTCCCGCCCCTCCGCGCCCCCGCCCCCCGCCATTCGGCAGCCGGCAGCCGGGCGCGGCCGCAGCCCTGGCCCGGGCCGACGTCACGTCCACCTGACGCTGCGCCAGCCGCCACCTGTCATCCGCGCACTGCACCCCGGCCACGCGACCAGGTGGTGACTCCTCGGCTTTGTAGGAAAAAAACATTGTTATATTGTTATGGGTTACAAAAAAAAGAAATTATGATTTCCTCGACATAGTCCCTCTCGAGCTGCGCTACGGTCGCAGGTTCGAATCCTGCCTCGGGCATGGATGTTTGTGATGTCCTTAGGTTAGTTAGGTTTAACTAGTTCTAAGTTCTAGGGGACTAATGACCTCAGCAGTTGAGTCCCATAGTGCTCAGAGCCATTTGAACCCTCTCGAGCTCAAAGCATTTATGACATCTTTGTGCCAGCTTCTTTAACCACTCTGCAAAAAAGATTTCGATTGTGCTGTAAACCAGTCATCTGCAATCTCTCTTGCTTATTCAGTGCTGTGATATTGCCTTTCCTTGAGATGTTTATTGAGATTTCAAAACAGGTAATAAGCTGAGGGGTTAAGCGGATGTTGGAAGCGCTGCCAATCTTACACACGTCTTGTGAGGAGGGGCGCAGTCTCGCAGAAACAAGTTCCCTGTCCCCAGCTTTCCTCTGCGTTTAGAGACCAATTTTTGCTTCAGTTTGTCGAGAAGTTCAACGTAATACTTTTCCGCGACGGTTTGTTGCAAGTAGTCAATAGGTGGGCTTACAACCATTGTACCAAAAAACGGATGGCAGCAGCTTGTCTGCTGATTTTGTATTTTCAACTTCTTTGAATGTGGAGAATGATTGTGTCTCCATTCTTTGGACTGACCTTTGGTCCTTTGCCCGTATTTGTATATCCACGTTTCATCCGCAGTGGTGTTAGTGTTTTTTTTTAACGTCCCGTCGACAACGAGGTCATTAGAGACGGAGCACAAGCTCGGGTTAGGGAAGGACGGGGAAGGAAATCGGCCGTGCCCTTTCAAAGGAACCATCCCGGCATTTGCCTGAAACGATTTAGGGAAATCACGGAAAACCTAAATCAGGATGGCTGGAGACGGGATTCATCCACAGTGACGAGATGACCCAAAAATGCCACGGGATCCCCGCCGTATTGGACCATAATGGATTCTGTAGAAACCACCCGGTTGCCCATTTGGTATGCATTGAGCTATTTTCGAACCTTGCTGTCTGAAAACTTTCTCATATCTAAATTATATTATACACACAAATGGTTACAGTTTCAGGAACTGAATAAAGTGTTGTTCTACCTGTATCTCTTACGTAAACAGTTATTGTAAGAGCTTTTGGAAGTCCTCCTGAGAGATATCGTGTCACATTCTGTCAAAATACGAAGATGACTAATGCTCTATCCTTCTCAACTGGGGAGAGATGGGCGTACTTGCTGGCCGAGTAACAATAAATTAAAAATAAATTAGAAATTGAAAGAAAAAATAAAGAACATTCACATTTTAAGAATGTATTTTGGTAGATGGTAGGAAACACTTGGACAGAAAGCGAGAAACATTTTCCTATCCGAGCCAGCCTGGTCTGAAATCCTCGGAACTACTTCGAGCCTTGCAGTCCCGGTACGTTACAGTGTAATTTAGGGATGAATATTTTTAAGTACTATTTATTATTATGTACATTTTGGAAAACACAATGGTAAGTGAGTGTAAAGTATGTTATTTCTTAATGTTATAATTAAATTTCAATTCCTATATCGTGTCTTGAATTTACGTATGGTGTGTTCAGTTACGAGTGTTACAGCCAAACAGCGGTAAAATGGCTGCGGGATGGATATGCCTGCTATTTATAGTTAAACAAGAGCAGGTTTGCAGCGTAGTTGCATTACACTGTTTATTATAATGCAGTTTAATTATTCTAGATCTTGTGTAAGGCTGTCTGCGATATGTGTTGGTGAAAGTGTTGGCTGTTTGAGTGAGTGTGTGTTTCGGGACTGCTGTCTGTGTTGGTGCACGAACTGGGAATGCCTTCTTAAGTGCTTCGTGTGTGTTGCAGTGTTCTGTTATACGGTCGTGTCTGGCTGTATTCGCTATGTAACGTCCTGGAGACATCATCAGGGATTTCATTCATTATCTCCTGTTTGTCTCTCTCACTGCCCGTATGATGTGAGTGCGGTGCAGCGTTCGTGTCTGCTGTGCTGCTGTGTAGTGGTGACAGCGAGGAAGTGCTTCCCCTACACGTATAGGTAGCGTTCTGGCTGCGGGCTGCACGGTGATCTCTCAGAAAGTGAACCATACCCCGGCTGGGATTGATATGGTTCTGTCTCAGACGTTACACGATAGTCGGGAAGGTATGATATACCCTACGACCCTTACCGCTGAACTCCCATTCCCTTTGCCAGGTATCCACCCATCATTTAAGAAGCTGGCCCTTCTCCGTCATGTCCTGTCCGGTAATCTCAATTACGAGTACCTTATCCTATCTCCCCCTCCTCAGCTAGTATATTGTAGCCCAAAACATAATGGTTAAGACGATAGGAAAGGTTCCAAGTATCACGTAGAGCCGATGTAGTGTTGAAAACTCCGCACGATGTTCCTTTCCGCCAGCAGACGCACTCGGTGGCCCACGCACTGACTGCAAAACAGACCACAGTGGTAAGTTCTCACTGTGTGTAGTGGTATCCTAAAATGTGTTATGTTGAGTCTGGCCAGCTTCTGAATCATCTTTGCAGCCGTACCAGTCGTTCTCCTGATGTGTTCCTCAAAGGACAGTCGTTCGTCGAGTTGCAAACGAAGATCGTGTCTCCCGTTTCTGTGTATGTTAATGCCCTGTAGTTTATGGTTGGATCACTTTGTAGTATTCCGCTGAGTAGTATATGAACTGTTTTGTATTGAGCCATCTGAAGTTTATCATGTTTGCACCACTGGCTGATGGTTGCGAGTACCTGTGTTGACCGGTGTTCGAGCTGCGCTCTTGAGTCCTCGGAGACCACCACCAGGTCATCTGCGTATGCTATCGCCCCGTTCGCACGGTTCTCCCCATCCAGTTGAAGTAGGAGGGTTCAAAGACGATACCCCAGAAGACGGGGCCACAGATTCATCCTTGCAAGCGACCTTTCGTGACTCTTTCAATCAATTTCTGACCCCGTGCGCCATACAACCACCCTGTTTCTACAGTAGTGCGAGAGGCAATCGTAGATGGCCTATGATACCTGCATGTCTCTGAGTCTTGCAAATATTGCGGCCCACCAAAGATTATCACAGGTGCCAAAATGACTATAAAAATATAAAATAGCAACTGCGTATTTGCTTTTTGTGTAATGAACAGTGGTTATTACCCCTTCTAGTACTTCCAGATTGGTATGGATTAAGGCCAAGGAGCCCCATGTGCGATTGCAAGCGATCGCACGGAAGTCGTTCCTGGACCTGGGCCAAGGTGATAATGAAGCATGTAAGTCTGTACGTTTTTCCGATCTGAAGGATCCGTGTCCCATTGGCGTTTGCCAGACCGCAGGTACCCGCCTCAGCCGTAACTTAGATCCGTCAGGTGGCAGCGGCAGGGGGGGGGGGGGGGGTTGGGGGGGTTTGGAGGTGGGGGGAGACGACAATTCTCAGTGTCTCGGAATGGATACCTGGATACCATCTGGCCCGGAGGCTTTCTTGTTCTTTAGTTTGGCAATCGCAAGCGCGATCTCCTCACATACAAGGGGAATAACGAAGGACCATTTTCGTAGCAAGAGTTCATCAAATTTCGCTGTCCAGTATGAATCTGTTCATCCGACTATTGCTCGTCATCGGGGAGGAGTTTCTTTAGCAGGAGTTCCGTAGAACTTCTCCGTGTCTCTATTATGGTACCACCATCTCGTCTCAGCGTTTCTGAGGCTAATGGAATCTTTAGAAGCTCCGTTTGTATTTTGAAGGGATCCCCCCAAATGTTGGTTTGGAGCTGTTTCTGCACGTATGTGTTCCAATGTTCTTCTCGAGCTTTTTGTAACTCTTGCTTGTAGCGTTGTTTTGCTTCCCCGAACTGTATGAGCCTGACATCTGTGTCCGTTGTCGTTCTCGCTCTTTGATACCATTTCCGTTTCTTCCTTGCTTCTTTGCGCAACCTTGTTAGTCTCCTAGGTCCATGGTATGTTTAGCTTTCGTCCTGTGTCAGTGGTCGGTATTGGAGCCCTTTGTGCTTTTTGCAGCAAATCAATCAAAACATTTGCTTTATAATCCACTGATCCAACTGCGTGTAAGGGGAAGGTCTCAATCATCTGTCTTAGTTTTGCCCAGTCCCCTTTACGAAGTAACAATCGCTGATGTCTCTCATGTGTATATCTGTGTATCTATGTTCATGATGATTGCGTTGTGGTCGCTGTGGTAGCGCCATTCATGACCTCCCACCCCATTATAAGCGGCAGTGCATTTGCATTTGCGCAATTTTTATGTCAGTTCAGCTGCTGGTTCAGGATGTCGCTATGTAGGTAGGTGGCTGACTCGGATTGTTGACGACGTCGAAGTTGTGTTCATTTAGCACCGCGTGGACTTGGTGCGCCAGGTCGTCCGTTGTGTCAGAGTGCCGTATAGTCGACTTAGCATTTATGTTTGCAGCCATTAGCAAGTTTCTATTATTAGCGTACTTGACAACGTCTCTAATGCTCTAATGTATCTGAGATATGGTTCAATGTGGTGCGAGTACTGTGCTTAAAACGACGGAATAACCCACTACTTGCCTTCGAGCACTATTTCCACTGTTGGGCAGGTGTTCGGTACGTAGGTGAGCTGCCTGTGTAACTGTAAAGTTTCGATTTGTGACAACGACTGCAGCCTTCGCATCGGATGTACCTGTTACGATGATTTGTTTCTGGTCGAATCCTACCAGTTTGCCGTTCCTGGCGCAGGCTTCCTGCAAGCAGGCCACGTCAGCGTGCACCTCATCCACCAGCTAGAGCTGGCTACATACTAACTGGTGTCTGGTTGTTTGCATTCAGCTGTAAGGGTTTCACGGAAGACGGATGTTTACAAAAATTTCGATCCCCCTTCATTGCAATCGAAGTGTACTCGTCCGTGGGCCCTCGCAAGACATTAGTACACAGTTTCGAGAACGAGCTTCTCGCCCCTTCTAGTGCAGGCTTCGTGAAGTAGCAGAGTCAGTTCTCCGGCGTCTGTCGGTATATTACCTGATTTTAGCAAAAGTCTGCCTGTCTGCTTGGTCCTCGAATAGCAGATTGTGGCAGCTTTTGAGCTGCCAGTTGTAGTCACAAGTCGCAGTGTTGTTTGGAAGTTGTCTCTATATTTCATCCTTAAAAGGCGTATATTTTCTTACAGCTTAAAAATGTCGCCTGTGCCTCAAGTTCTTTGCCAGGGCTGATGATTCTCCCGTTGTGTGCTCGGCCTGCGGGTGTGTTATGGGCGTCTGTATTTCTTGTCTTGTATTTTGTTTACGTTCGAGACTATGTGGTTGACTTCATGATGGGTTTTCTGTATTCTTTTGGAATCCCCAAGCTTTCACTTTTTTTTCCCCTTCCATGCTGTTTACCATCACGCATTGTGATATCGTGTGCTGTGTTATTTGTGTTTGTGGACCACCCTGTTATGAACGTCAATGGTTCAAATGGTTCAAATGGCTCTGAGCACTATGGGACTTAACTTCTGAGGTCATCAGTCGCCTAGAACTTAGAACTACTTAAACCTAACTAACCTAAGGACATCACACACATCCATGCCCGGGGCAGGATTCGAATTTGCGACCGTAGCGGTCGCGCGGTTCCAGACTGTAGCGCCTAGAACCTCTCAGCCAGTCCGGCCGGCCGAACGTCAATGGTTTAATGTAGGTTTTGCACTTTTCGGTGTCGTGTTTTGTTTCAGTGTGTCATGTTTGTATTCCGCCACGGTGCTTTTTCTTATATCTGTTTTGTTTGTGTCCTCGGTTGTCCATGCAAGTTTCGTGAGCTGTGTAGATTTTGGCGCACATGTCATCATTAACTTCGTGTTGTTCCTGTTTGTGATGTCTACGCTTTCCACAGTCATCAGTAACTAATTCGGTTCCTAATTCTTCTATTGTTAAGAATAAGAATGTCTACATGGTAGCGCATTGGTACATTCCACGTTTCAGGTGCCTGGCTACCTGCATGCATGCACGGAAAGGAGCGCAGAGTGTTGGCGACGTACCGCAGGGCAGTGAGGCTACCGACGATGACACCCAATGGGATCCAGCTACGACGGGAAACGGCACGGCAGGCCGTCTGTCCTCGGTGGCGGGCTACGGCCGTGCTGGTATCGCACCGATGTCAAGACCGCCTCCACACACGTTTTCGCTGGCCGTCAGTTCTCAGTTGGGAGCGCGCCTCGAGACAATTCCGCTCCATTCAATGAGACTGCAGGCCGAAGATGTGTGTGGAGACCGCCCGGACAGCTGTGGAATCCCAACCTGACCGTCAGCCGCCACAGGGCCCGTCCACCAGGAGTCACGGTCTGGGCTGGCGTTTCCTTTCGTAGGAGGATCTCTTTGGTCGTCATCCGTGGCATACTTACAGCACAGCAGTACGTCGACGGTGTTCTACGGCCAGTTTTGTTGCCCTCCGTGGCAAGCAATCCTAGGTTTATATTTCAGCAAGATAACTCACGCCCACACACGGTGAGAGGTTCTACTGCTCGTGTCCGTGCTTGCCGAATCCTACCTAGCTAGATTTGTTTCTGGGTAATTGATGATGTTTTTCAATGACATACTATTAAATATCTTCAACATTTCGCGGCCCTGTCACCCTACTGTGTAAATATTAATTTTAATTTTAATAATTAACAGCCTCAGTTGCACCGTTTACCTAGAATTTACCAAGGTTTCAGTCGGGATAACCCAACCTTCTTCAGAATAACAGTGACTACCGTTCGTCCCGACTACCTGAGTCCAGGAAGCAGCGCGTTAGCGCCCTCGGCTACCCTGGCGGGTTATATTGCCGAATGACTGAGAAGATGAAACTTCTATGTTATCTGATTCTGAAACATCCGAGTAAAACTGAACGTACAGAACCTACTTTCTGTTTACTTTTTCTTATCATGTCAACACAGACCCACAATATTCTAGCGCAACGCAACCTTACTGCTCAAAAATGTTACAACCTGACTTACAATAATTAATTCAAAAGAATGACCGTGGCTAAAAAGAAATCTTAACAATAACCTATACATTTCATTAAGCATTTACCTCACAAAAATCTTCATTACGCAACTACTGCAATACTCCGAGCATCAATACTACCAGCTAAATAAAAAATTGTAACTACTACAGCCACTAACTACTAATAGGCATGTAGTTAGCAAAGGAAAGACTTTGTTGCAAACCAAATAATGTACTTTTTTTTTTACTTTAATAATGTGTCACCCAGTTCAAACACGAATATAAATCGTCATTGACATCCGGTACAAAGATATATAGTCATGAATAATTTTCAATCTCCAAGTCGGATACTTCCAGATCGTTACTCTACGCTAACACTTCACACCTCTACCCTCCACCAGTGCCAACTTCTCACATTTAACATCGATCACTGCTGGCTGTTCACCTCCAACTGCCCAACAGTACTTGCACCACTGCTGGCGACTAACTTCCAAATGCCGAACAATACTGGCGATTAACTTCCAACAACGAGTCCAACCAGCCACAGAGTCTCTTACAAAATGCTATTGGCGTGCCATGTAATTTTCTGTGTATGTCCATTGATGTATAGTTCACGGTTTTCGTTCTTAAGTTTGTTGTTTTATACGCCATCTTACTGCTTGGTATTAGTCTTGCCGCCTGTATAAATTCTTTCAGCATTTTCTTGTTTCTAAATTGACAGCTCGTTTGATCGTTCGAAAGACGCTTTACGACTATAATTAAGAGCAATTTCTTATAAATTTCTTTGGTATTTTGTGGTAAGGTCTACTGGCCCAAACTGCTGAGGTCATCGGTCCTTACACACTAATTAATCTAACCTAACCTAACTTACGCTAAGAACAACACACACACACCCATGCCCGAGGGAGGACTCGAACCTCCGAACCGTGACAAGACGCGAACCGTGACAAGACTTATAAGCACCTCGGCGAATGGAAACTCGACGGTGAATTTTGTTAGCTCGAGCCCTGTACTGGTAAGATCATTCCTTCAAATATTGTCTTACTGAATTTCTTGCTATGCGCTCCGGCGCTCCGCCGCCAGCATAAATATAGCAAGTTGTAATGTAGTGGTACTGATTACTAGTTAAGCTGTTGCCAACCTGACGTAACTGGCATTGTACAGTGTATTGGTTGTAATGAAACTTTTTGCTTTGTGTTTCATATTAGAATATTTCGGACGTGCGTTAGTCGCCCTTGACCGCCTCAAAGGGACCGTTCTTTTTATAGTATTTCCTATGGTGATTATTGTTGTTTGGGTTGCATTATTTGGTCACTGTGTCTACATTAGAAACACCATTAGTTATTGAGTTATTGTAGTGCGCCTCCACCATTTTCATTTTTCTGTTTCAAACAACTTACTAAAAATTTCGTGAAGTGTGGATGCACGGCAAACTTAAATTGAAATGTATTTCGCCTGTTATTTTTTTTATTGGGTAACAATTTGTGTTCTGAAGTATCTGGACCTCTGTTTAATTCGGTACCACAATCTTGCTCCTCCAAACCTAGTTCCCTACAGCCACAAAAACGAATGTGTGGTAACGGTATAAACAGTAAGATATATACACTGAAGGGCCCCCGCGAGCACGCAGAAGTGCCACAACACGATGTGGCATGGACTCGACTAATGTCTGAAGTAGTGCTGGAGGGACTTGACGCCATGAATCCTGCAGGGCCGTCCATAAATCGGTAACAGTACGAGCGGTTGGAGATCTCTAATGGACAGCGTGTTGCAAGGCATCCCAGATATGCTCAATAATATTCATGTCTGAGGAGTCTGGTGGCCAGCGGACGTTTTTAAACTCAGAAGAGTGTCCCTGGAGCCAATCTGTAGCAATTCTGGATGTGTGGGTGTCGCATTGTCATGCTGGCATTCCCCAAGTCCGTCGGAATGCAGGTGATCAGACAGGGTGCTTACGTACGCGGCACCTGTCAGAATCGTATTTAGACGTATCAGGGATTCCATATCACTCCAACTGCGCACGCCCCACACCAGTACAGAGCCTCCTCCAGCTTGAACAGTCCCCTGTTGACATGCAGGGTCAACCGATTAATTAGGCTGTCTCCATACCCAAACACGTCCATCCGCTCGACGCAATTTAAAACGAGACTCGACCGACAAGGCAACATGATCTAGTCATCAACAGTCAATTGTCGTGCCCGGGCGAGGCGTAAAGGTTTGTGTCATGCAGTCATCAAGGGTACACGAGTGGGCCTTTAGCTCGGAAAGCCCTTATCGATAATTTTCGTCGAATGATTCGCACCCTGACTCTTGATAGTCCAACATTGTAACAATTTGCGGAAGGCTGGCACTTCTGTCACGATGAACGACTTCCTTCAGTCATCGTTGGTCGCGTTCTTACAGGCTCTTTTTCCGGCAGCAGCGATGTCGGAGTCTTGATGTTTTACCGGATTCTTAATGTTCACGGTACACTCATGGAATGGTCGTACGGGAAGGTCCCCACTTCATCGCTACCTCGGAGATGCTGTGTCCCATCGCTCGTGCGTCGACTCTAACACCCCGTCAAAAATGGCTGTGAGCACTATGGGACTTAACATCTGAGTTTTGCGCTCTAAAACCATAACAAATAAAAACTGAAACCTAACTAACCTAATGACATCACATACATCCATACCCGAGGCTGCGACCGTAGCAGCAGCGCGGTTCCGGACTGAAGCGCCTAGAACTGCTCGGCCACCGCGGCCGCCAACACCACGTTCAAACTCTCTGAACTCTTGATGACTTGCCATTGTAGCAGCGGTAACCGATCTAACAACTGCGCCACTTGTTGTCTCATGTAGGCGTTGCGACCGCAGCGCCATATCTGGCTGTTTACCTACCTCTGTATTTGAATACGCATACCTGTACCAGTTTTTTCCCCTTCTGTGTATTTTCTTTTACTTTCAGTTTTTTGAGAAAGTTTGTGTAACTCGTTGTTTATTTATTAAAAGATACATTTAATCTGTTGTGTGCAACAATTTTGTTCAGTACAGTTCACTTAAGTAAAATTCTTCACTGATGCTTTATTTTTGTTGAACCTACTTAATAAATTATAAAATTTGCTGAAACTATGTAGGATTTTATTTTATTTTGTTTATTTATTTATTTATTTATTTTTTAGGTCGGTGAGTGGTGGGCAGCTTAGGCACTTCTGCCAAGGGCACAGTACGACCTCGGTACGGCTGTGGACTGGCGCCACGCTAATGCTGAAAGATCTGCACTGGTACGCGCCTGCAGTTAGAGGCCATCTGCCCCCGACAGCCGATGTACAGACTTTGAGGAGCCAGTACTAAGTGAGGAACTTAGGAACGTAGTAGGGTCCTCTCCCTATGACTTCCGTACAGACCGCAGAGGCTATATTAGACTACTTGTAGAGCGTACGGTGATATCTAAACAGTGATTTCTGCCGCGCTCCTTACGAGATAGAACGGAAAGCAAAACAAGTACGTAGTTCAGTGACAAGTACCGGCTGCCGTGCACTTCACAGTGCTTTCTAAGTACTTACAAGTGGGTGTGGACGCTAGTGCTGCGCCTGTAGTGAGCAGAGGACGTCACAGGGGCGTCCCACGCGTGTCACGTTGTTGTCTATTTTCATCTCCAAATTCTCTAGCCAGCTGCCTCTCGAAGTGTCTATCATGTCTCGTGGAGCACCCTGTTTCAAACCAAACGGCCTCTCGCGCCGGCCGCTCAGCCACGACCGTCGGGCGAGGCGACGTGGGCGCCGGTGCCTTCCTAGCGAGCAGGCTAAGGGCCGGGCGGCGGCGATGCGTGAAACTGACTTTCAACATGCAAATCGCTTCTGCACCGGGTCAGCCAGCTGCGCCTGTGGCAGCTGTCCTCTGCACTGCGACCGGCGTCCGCGAGAGGCGTCACATTTTCGCGGGCCCAGCTGACTAATCAAAGTTCGTGATTAAAACGAAACCTGTCTCACAAATTGAGTACAACACTTCTGCATTTTCTCTTTCCGCTGTCGGTAACCAGCACTACGTTTCCATCATAGCGCCTGGATCCAATTGAAAAGGTAGTATCGCGGCGTATCCAAAAGGGCGTGGACGACGGACGCAGCGCTAGCCCGCTGTCGCTGCCGTCGCCTCCGGTGTGCAGCAGCTGTCCGCCCC
This sequence comes from Schistocerca americana, assembly GCF_021461395.2. Classification (NCBI taxonomy): domain Eukaryota; kingdom Metazoa; phylum Arthropoda; class Insecta; order Orthoptera; family Acrididae; genus Schistocerca; species Schistocerca americana. Next base: position 24,524,792 of record NC_060122.1, on the reverse strand, counting down.
CGCACGGCTGCGGCGGCCCGAGCTCCCCTGAGTCTACCTCTGCCTGCTGTAATCAGGCGTCGGTCCCCCTCTACAGTTCCCGCCATTATCAAATTTACGAGTCCTTCGCGCCTGAAGATGTGTATCATCAACCGACTATTTCTTTTAGACAAAGCGTGAACCAATGCGTTAACCAATGCGCCAGCCGGACGCAGCGTTTGTCGAACCTGCGCTGAGTATCTCGACACGCCTCTCGGCCGAACCACATTCCCCCATAACGCCACCTATCCGCAGTCCGTGTCTAACTCCTCCCTGCTCCCTAGTTTGATGTTCCCCAAGAGGTCGACGTTACAGCGCATCCGCACTGAGTGTGGTAAATCCTTTGTTCATCGAGGCGATCGATTACATGAAGGCCTCGTGTGTGTTCTTTCAGGCCGTCCGAATTTGCCGAAAAATAAATGTGTTGCATTACTTGAATGTTCCTCGTATATCTTGAGAGACGTGCACTTCATTCACCATTCAGTGCTCGTACTTCATATTTATAATCCCAGCATTCTGGTACCTGGTAAAATAATAATTCAGGTAATATTAATAATTTCTATGGGTTGACTGATTCATTTTACTATTTTTACAGTTTGTCTCACGCTGATCTGTGGGAGGAGCTTGGCGCCAGGAATTTTCTTTATTTATGGGCGAGGGCAGCAGTCTTCCTAGCAGCCATGATGGTTCCCCGTTTCCCATCCTTTTTCCGATCGCCAGGGTAGCACGTGGTGTCGTTTAAACATTCAGTAGTGGCCAAAGTTTCTCCTGTTCTCAGTTCCCCAACCTGCCTTACCAACCTTGTAACCGCTATTTTTGCTCGATTTTAACGTCGCGAGGTCGCCTCCCTGTGGGATTCCGGCGCTCTGGCCAGTTCAGGTGCGCACCCGTTTTTCGCGGGTGGGCGCCATTCGCCCTCCGCGGATGAGTGGTGGTCAAAGGGGCAGTAGGTCAGTTCTAGTGTGACCGTGCCGGAGGCCGGAGGTGCCGCTTCCAGGAGTTGAAGTCCGGTAAGCATGAGCGCCGACGTGCACTGCACATTCGCGCCCTCCGGCCCGGAGGGAACCTTATAGGTCATTGTGAATAGTTTCGTGTGTTGCGGGTTTTATTTCTTTAGTACAGGAGGCTACCTAGCGATTCATGCACACTAGCATCTTCTTAGTCTTTGGCTAATTCCTGATGGTGGACGTTGCATTCCTGCAACCCCTTCCTTTACTAAATGGTATTCTATTTGATAATACGGCGATCGTTACTAAACTTCCTTACCTCCTGCTATCGTGGCGGGTTATGAACGTACGTTGGGGCAGGCTGCTGAACTCGAATCTCTCCCCCCCCCCCCCTCCCCCCCCCCCCCCCGCCCCATTCACATTTGGTTGTATTATTGTTCGATTCTCAACTGTTTAATAAATGAGTCCGTTAACCTTACATTCTCTCTCTTTTCGTACGTGAACTCGCCCCTAGTGTAACAGAATAATGCAGAATTATTTTTGGGTCATCAGTCTACTGACTGGTTTAATGCGGCCCGCCACGAATTCCTTTCCTGTGCTAACCTCTTCATCTCAGAGTAGCACTTGCAACCTACGTCCTCAATTATTTGCTTGACGTATTCCAATCTCTGTCTTCCTCTACAGTTTTTGCCCTCTACAGCTCCCTCTAGTACCATGGCAGTCATTCCCTCATGTCTTAGCATATGTCCTATCATCCTGTCCCTTCTCCTTAGCCGGCCGAAGTGGCCGTGCGGTTAAAGGCGCTGCAGTCTGGAACCGCAAGACCGCTACGGTCGCAGGTTCGAATCCTGCCTCGGGCATGGATGTTTGTGATGTCCTTAGGTTAGTTAGGTTTAACTAGTTCTAAGTTCTAGGGGACTAATGACCTCAGCAGTTGAGTCCCATAGTGCTCAGAGCCATTTGAACCATTTGAACCTTCTCCTTATCAGTGTTTTCCACATTTCCTTTCCTCTCCGATCCTGCGTAGAACCTCCTCATTCCTTACCTTATCAGTCCACCTAATTTTCAACATTCGTCTACAGCACCACATCTAAAATGCTTCGATTGTCTTCTGTTCCGGTTTTCCCACAGTCCATGTTTCACTACCATACAATGCTGTACTCCAGACGTACATCCCCAGAAATTTCTTCCTCAAATTAAGGCCGGTATTTGATATTAGTAGACTTCTCTTGGCCAGAAATGCCTTTTTTGCCATAGCGAGTCTGCTTTTGATGTCCTCCTTGCTCCGTCCGTCATTGGTTATTTTACTGCCTAGGTAGCAGAAACCTTAACTTCATTGACTTCGTGACGATCAATCCTGATGTTAAATTTTTCGCTGTTCTCATTTCTACTACTCCTCATTACCTTCGTCTTTCTCCGATTTACTCTCAAACCATACTGTGTGCTCATTAGACTGTTCATTCCGGTCAGCAGATCATTTAATTCTTCTTCACTTTCACTCAGGATAGCAATGTCATCAGCGAATCGTATCATTGATATCCTTTCACCTTGCATTTTAATTCCACTCCTGATCCTTTCTTTTATTTCCATCATTGCTTCCTCGATGTACCGATTGAAGAGTAGGGGCAAAAGGCTACAGCCTTGTCTTACACCCTTCTTAATACGAGCACTTCGTTCTTGATCGTCCACTCTTATTACTCCCTCTTGGTTGTTGTACATACTGTATATAACCCGTCTCTCCCTATAGCTTACCCCTACTCTTTTCAGAATCTCGAACAGCTTGCACCATTTTATATTTCGAACGCTTTTTCCAGGTCGACAAATCCTATGAAAGTGTCTTGATTTTTCTTTAGCCTTGCTTCCATTATTAGCCGTAACGTCAGAATTGCCTCTCTCGTCCCTTTACTTTTCCTAAAGCCAAACTGACCGTCACCTAGCGCTTTCTCAATTTTCTTTTCCATTCTTCTGTATATTATTCTTGTAAGCAGCTTCGATGCATGAGCTGTTAAGCTGATTGTGCGATAATTCTCGCACTTGTCAGCTCTTGCTGTCTTCGGAATTGTGTGGATGATGCTTTTCCGAAAGTCAGATGGTATGTTGCCAGACTCATATATTCTACACACCAACGTGAACAGTCGTTTTGTTGCCACTTCCCCCAATGATTTTAGAAATTCTGATGGAATGTTATCTATCCCTTCTGCCTTACTTGATCGTAAGTCCTCCAAAGCTCTTCAAAATTCCGATTCTAATACTGGATCCCCTATCTCTTCTAAATCGACTCCTGTTTCTTCTTCTATCACATCAGACAAATCTTCACCCTCATAGAGGCTTTCAATGTATTCTTTCCACCTATCTGCTCTCTCCTCTGCATTTAACAGTGGAATTCCCGTTGCACTCTTAATGTTACCACCGTTGCTTTTAATGTCACCAAAGGTTGTTTTGACTTTCCTGTACGGTGAGTCTGTCCTTCCGACAATCATATCTTTTTCGATGTCTTCACATTTTTCCTGCAGCCATTTCGTCTTAGCTTCCCTGCACTTCCTATTTATTTCATTCCTCAGCGACTTGTATTTCTGTATTCCTGATTTTCCCGGAACATGTTTGTACTTCCTCCTTTCATCAATCAACTGAAGTATTTCTTCTGTTACCCATGGTTTCTTCGCAGCTACCTTCTTTGTACCTCTGTTTTCCTTCCCAACTTCTGTGATGGCCCTTTTTAGAGATGTCCATTCCTCTTCAACTGTACTGCCTACTGCGCTATTCCTTATTGCTGTATCTATAGCGTTAGAGAACTTCAAACGTATCTCGTCATTCGTTAGTTCTTCCGTATCCCACTTCTTTGCGTATTGATTCTTCCCGACTAATGTCTTGAACTTCAGCCTACTCTTCATCACTACTATATAGTGATCTGAGTCTATATCTGCTTCTGTGTGCGCCTTACAATCCAGTATCTGATTTCGGAATCTCTGTCTGACCATGATGAAATCTAACTGAAATCTTCCCGTATGTCCCGGCCTTTTCCAAGTATACCTCCTCCTCTTGTGATTCTTGAACAGGGTATTCGCTATTACTAGCTGAAACTTGTTACAGAACTCAGTTAGTCTTCCTCCTCTTTCATTCCTTGTCCCAAGCCCATATTCTCCTGTAACCTTTTCTTCTACTCCTTCCCCTACCACTGCATTCCAGTCGCCCATGACTATTAGATTTTCGTCACCCTTTACATACTGCATTACCCTTTCAATATCCTCATACACTTTCTCTATCTGTTCATCTTCAGCTTGCGACGTCGGCATGTATACCTGAAGTATCGTTGTCGGTGTTGGTCTGCTGTCGATTCTGATTAGAACAACGCGGTCACTGAACTCTTCACCCTCTGCCCTACCTTCCTATTCATAACGAATCCTACACCTGTTGTACCATTTTCTGCTGCTGTTGATATTACCCGATACTCATCTGACCAGAAATCCTTGTGTTCCTTCCACTACACTTCACTGACCCCTACTATGTCTAGATTGAGCCTTTGCATTTCCCTTTTCAGATTTTCTAGTTTCCCTACCACGTTCAAGCTTCTGACATTCCACGCCCCGACTCGTAGAACGTTATCCTTTCGTTGATTATTCAATCTTTTTCTCATGGTAACCTCCCCCTTGGCAGTCCCCTCCCGGAGATCCGAATGGGGGACTATTCCGGAATCTTTTGGCAATGGAGAGATCATCATGACACTTCTTCAATTACAGGCGACATGTCCTGTGGATACACGTTACGTGTCTTTAATGCAGTGGTTTCCATTGCCTTCTGCATCCTCATGTCGTTGATCATTGCTGATTCTTCCGCCTTTACGGGCAATTTCCAACCCCTAGGACAAGAGAATGCCCTGAACCTCTATCCGCTCCTCCGCCCCCTTTGACTAAGCCGTTGGCAGAATGAGGCTGATTTCTTATGCCGGAAGTCTTCGGCCGCCAATGCTGATTATTTATCAAAATTTAGGCAGTGACGTTTTGATTATGAATCAAAGACGCTACCCCTAGACCACGGGTGCGACGTCGCAGAATTATAACGGTTGCTATAAGGTCGTGCAGGTCTCGCGCCACTAACGATAGTATACAGGTTCAGTATCGCGCGCCTGGCACGACCATTGCACGCATGGCACCGATAACCGTAGTAATCATGTTCAACTATTCCCCATTGATAATCTGGGAAATGTTCACGCCTCAGTGTGAGTACGTGAGCACTAAATCCACTTGATGTGGTGGAAGTAGTGGCCTCTGTTTTACCTTGCTGGTTTAGAAAAAAAATATTGAGAATCACAGCCCCCACAGCAAGGAATAGTAACATGTAAAATAAAAACGAGCCACCGCTTTTAATGTCCTTCAGCAGGTACAGCGTTACGTTGTGTTGTATCCCACGCCCACCGAACCTATCAAGTTATCAGGCCAATCTTTCGTCCACCGTCTCTGGACTTCGGTCGGCGCCGCCTGTATTTCACCAATTCGACAGAAAGTCTAAACCGTGGACGAGCTACACTCCCTGCCTGGAAGAATATTTGATTGCCCTCGACATCACAGGGGACGAACACCGGTGTGCGTACTTCGTCGCGTGTGTAGGACCGGACATCTTTCAGCTCCACCGGCAGTTAGACTCTGTAGAGTCAGTGTCGTCGTAACTGCCGTCTGCTTCACGTCTGCTGTGCAGCGAGCTGCCTTAATTTAATGTTAACTGTATTTTTCTTACTTGTCACTTCTTCTTCCGCGTCTATTTGCATTTAGGAAGCTTTAATTGTCGGGTGCTATTAATAGATTTCGTGTTTGTTTTGAATACAGTCAGTTCCGTTAGCCATGGTGCCAGTAGATTCAGTCTTGTCTAACTGCCGTCTGCTCCACGTCTGCTGTGCAGCGAGCTACCTTAATTAAAGTGTTAACTGTATTTTTCTTACTTGTCACTTCTTCTTCCGTGTGTATTTGCTGTTAGGAAGCTTTAATTGTCGAGTGCAATTAATAGATTTCGTGTTTGTTTTGAATACAGTGAGTTCTGTTAGTCAGCCATAGTGCCAGTAGAGTCAGTGTCGTCGTAACTGCCGTCTGCTTCACGTCTGCTGTGCAGCGAGCTACCTTAATTTAATGTTAACTGTATTTTTCTTACTTGTCACGCCCGCATCTCGTGGTCGTGCGGTAGCGTTCTTGCTTCCCACGCCCGGGTTCCCGGGTTCGATTCCCGGCGGGGTCAGGGATTTTCTCTGCCTCGTGATGGCTGGGTGTTGTGTGCTGCCCTTAGGTTAGTTAGGTTTCAGTAGTTCTAAGTTCTAGGGGACTTATGACCACAGCAGTTGAGTCCCATAGTGCTCAGAGCCATTTGAACAATTTACTTGTCACTTCTTATTCCGCTTCTATTTGCTTTTAGGAAGCATTAATTGTCGGGTGCTATTAATAGATTTCGTGTTTGTTTTGAATACAGTCAGTTCCGTTAGCCATGGTGCCAGTAGATTCAGTGTTGTCTAACAGCCGTCTGCTCCACGTCTGCTGTGCAGCGAGCTGCCTTAATTTAATGTTAACTGTATTTTTCTTACTTGTCACTACTTCTTCCGTGTGTATTTGGTTTTAGGAAGCTTTAATTGCCGGGAGCTATTAATAGATTTCGTGTTTGTTTTGAATACAGTCAGTTCCGTTAGCCATGGTGGCAGTAGAGTCAGTGTTGTCGTAACTGCCGTCTGCTTCACGTCTGCTGCGCAGCGAGCTACCCTAATTTAAGTGGTAACTGTATTTTTCTTACTTGTCACTTCTTCTTCCGTGTCTATTTGCTTTTAGGAAGCTTTAATTGTCGGGTGCTATTAACAGATATCGTGTTTGTTTTGAATACAGTCAGTTCTGTTAGTCAGCCATAGTGCCAGTAGATTCAGTGTCGTCGTAACTGCCGTCTGCTTCACGTCTGCTGTGTAGCGAGCTGCCTTAATTTAATGTTAGCTGTATTTTTCTTACTTGTCACTTCATCTTCCGTGTCTATTTGCTTTTAGGAAGCTTTAACTGTCGGGTGCTATTAATAGATTTCGTGTTTGTTTTGAATACAGTAAGTTCTGTTAGTCAGCCATAGTGCCAGTAGAGTCAGTGTTGTCGTAACTGCCGTCTGCTTCACGTCTGCTGTGCAGCGAGCTACCCTAATTTAAGAGTTAACTGTATTTTTCTTACTTGTCACTTCTTCTTCCGTGTGTATTTGCTTTTAGGAAGCTTTAATTGCCGAGTGCTATTAATAGATCTCGTGTTTGTTTTGAATACAGTCAGTTCTGTTAGTCAGCCATAGTGCCAGTAGAGTCAGTGTCGTCGTAACAGCCGTCTGCTTCACGTCTGCTGTGCAGCGAGCTACCCTAATGTAAGTGTTAACTGTATTTTTCTTACTTGTCACTTCTTCTTTCGCGTATATTTGCTTTTAGGAAGCTTTAATTGTCGGGTGCTATTAATAGATTTCGTGTTTGTTTTGAATACAGTCAGTTCTGTTAGTCAGCCATAGTGCCAGTAGAGTCAGTGTCGTCGTAACTGCCGTCTGCTTCACGTCTTCTGTGCAGCGTGCTGCCTTAATTTAATGTTAACTTTATTTTTCTTACTTGCCACTTCTTCTTCCGCATCTATTTGCTTTTAGGAAGCTTTAATTGTCGGGTGCTATTAATAGATTTCGTGTTTGTTTTGAATACAGTCAGTTCCGTTAGCCATGGTGACAGTAGATTCAGTGTTGTCTAACTGCCGTCTGCTCCACGTCTGCTGTGCAGCGAGCTGCCTTAATTTAATGTTAACTGTATTTTTCTTACTTGTCACTTCTTCTTCCGTGTGTATTTTGTTTTAGGAAGCTTTAATTGCCGGGAGCTATTAATAGATTTCGTGTTTGTTTTGAATACAGTCAGTTCCGTTAGCCATGGTGGCAGTAGAGTCAGTGTTGTCAATCTGCCATCTGCTTCACGTCTGCGGTGCAGCGAGCTACCTTAATTTAAGTGTTAACTGTATTTTTCTTACTTGTCACTTCCTCTTCCGCGTCTATTTGCTTTTAGGAAGCTTTAATTGTCGAGGGCAATTAATAGATTTCGTGTTTGTTTTGAATACAGTCAGTTCTGTTAGTCAGCCATAGTGCCAGTAGAGTCAGTGTCGCCGTAACTGCCGTCTGCTTCACGTCTGCTGTTCAGCGAGCTACCTTAATTTGAGTGTTAACTGTATTTTTCTTACTTGTTACTTCTTCTTCCGTGTGTATTTGCTTTTAGGAAGCTTTAATTGCCGAGTGCTATTAATAGATTTCGTCTTTGTTTTGAATACAGTCAGTTCTGTTAGTCAGCCATAGTGCCAGTAGAGTCAGTGTTGTCGTAACTGCCGTCTGCTTCACGTCTGCTGTGCAGCGAGCTACCCTAATTTAAGTGTCAACTGTATTTTTCTTACTTGTCCCTTCTTCATCCGTGTGTATTTGCTTTTAGGAAGCTTTAATTGCCGAGTCCTATTAATAGATTTCGTGTTTGTTTTGAATACAGTCAGTTCTGTTAGTCAGCCATAGTGCCAGTAGAGTCAGTGTTGTCGTAACTGCCGTCTGCTTCACGTCTGCTGTGCAGCGAGCTACCCTAATTTAAGTGGTAACTGTATTTTTCTTACTTGTCACTTCTTCTTCCGTGTCTATTTGCTTTTAGGAAGCTTTAATTGTCGGGTGCTATAAATAGATCTCGTGTTTGTTTTGAATACAGTCAGTTCTGTTAGTCAGCCATAGTGCCAGTAGATTCAGTGTCGTCGTAACTGCCGTCTGCTCCACGTCTGCTGTGCAGCGAGCTGCCTTAATTTAATGTTAACTGTATTTTTCTTACTTGTCACTTCTTCTTCCGTGTCTATTTGCTTTTAGGAAGCTTTAATTGTCGGGTGCTATTAATAGATTTCGTGTTTGTTTTGAATACAGTCAGTTCCGTTAGCCATGGTGGCAGTAGAGTCAGTATTGTCTAACTGCCGTCTGCTTCACGTCTGCGGTGCAGCGAGCTACCTTAATTTAAGTGTTAACTGTATTTTTCTTACTTGTCACTTCCTCTTCCGCATCTATTTGCTTTTAGGAAGCTTTAATTGTCGAGTGCAATTAATAGATTTCGTGTTTGTTTTCAATACAGTCAGTTCTGTTAGTCAGCCATAGTGCCAGTAGAGTCAGTGTCGTCGTAAATGCCGTCTGCTTCACGTCTTCTGTGCAGCGTGCTGCCTTAATTTAATGTTAACTGTATTTTTCTTACTTGCCACTTCTTCTTCTGCGTCTATTTGCTTTTAGGAAGCTTTAATTGTCGGGTGCTATTAATAGACTTCGTGTTTGTTTTGAATACAGTCAGTTCCGTTAGCCATGGTGCCAGTAGAGTCAGTGTTGTCTAACTGCCGTCTGCTCCACGTCTGCTGTGCAGCGAGCTACCTTAATTTAAGTGTCAACTGTATTTTTCTTACTTGCCACTTCTTCTTCCGTGTGTATTTGCTTTTAGGAAGCTTTAATTGTCGAGTGCAATTAATAGATTTCGTGTTTGTTTTGAATACAGTCAGTTCTGTTAGTCAGCCATAGTGCCAGTAGAGTCAGTGTCGTCGTAACTGCCGTCTGCTTCACGTCTTCTGTGCAGCGTGCTGCCTTAATTTAATGTTAACTGTATTTTTCTTACTTGCCACTTCTTCTTCCGCGTCTATTTGCTTTTAGGAAGCTTTAATTGTCGGGTGCTATTAATAGATTTCGTGTTTGTTTTGAATACAGTCAGTTCCGTTAGCCATGGTGCCAGTAGATTCAGTGTTGTCTAACTGCCGTCTGCTCCACGTCTGCTGTGCAGCGAGCTGCCTTAATTTAATGTTAACTGTATTTTTCTTACTTGTCTCTTCTTCTTCCGTGTGTATTTGGTTTTAGGAAGCCTTAATTGCCGGGTGCTATTAATAGATTTCGTGTTTGTTTTGAATACAGTCAGTTCCGTTAGCCATGGTGGCAGTAGAGTCAGTGTTGTCTAACTGCCATCTGCTTCACGTCTGCGGTGCAGCGAGCTACCTTAATGTAAGTGTTAACTGTATTTTTCTTACTTGTCACTTCCTCTTCCGCGTCTATTTGCTTTTAGGAAGCTTTAATTGTCGAGTGCAATTAATAGATTTCGTGTTTGTTTTGAATACAGTCAGTTCTGTTAGTCAGCCATAGTGCCAGTAGAGTCAGTGTCGTCGTAACTGCCGTCTGCTTCACGTCTTCTGTGCAGCGTGCTGCCTTAATTTAATGTTAACTGTATTTTTCTTACTTGCCACTTCATCTTCCGCGTCTATTTGCTTTTAGGAAGCTTTAATTGTCGGGTGCTATTAATAGATTTCGTGTTTGTTTTGAATACAGACAGTTCCGTTAGCCATGGTGCCAGTAGAGTCAGTGTTGTCTAACTGCCGTCTGCTCCACGTCTGCTGTGCAGCGAGCTACCTTAATTTAAGTGTTAACTGTATTTTTCTTACTTGCCACTTCTTCTTCCGTGTGTATTTGCTTTTAGGAAGCTTTAATTGCCGAGTGCTACTAATAGATTTCGTGTTTGTTTTGAATACAGTCAGTTCTGTTAGTCAGCCATAGTGCCAGTAGAGTCAGTGTCGCCGTAACTGCCGTCTGTTTCACGTCTGCTGTGCAGCGAGCTACCTTAATTTGAGTGTTAACTGTATTTTTCTTACTTGTCACTTCTTCCTCCGTGTGTATTTGCTTTTAGGAAGCTTTAATTGCCGAGTGCTATTAATAGATTTCGTGTTTGTTTTGAATACAGTCAGTTCTGTTAGTCAGCCATAGTGCCAGTCGAGTCAGTGTTGTCGTAACTGCCGTCTGCTTCACGTCTTCTGTGCAGCGTGCTGCCTTAATTTAATGTTAACTGTATTTTTCTTACTTGCCACTTCTTCTTCCGTGTCTATTTGCTTTTAAGAAGCTTTAATTGTCGGGTGCTATTAATAGATTTCGTGTTTGTTTTGAATACAGTCAGTTCCGTTAGCCATGGTGCCAGTAGATTCAGTGTTGTCTAACTGCCGTCTGCTCCACGTCTGCTGTGCAGCGAGCTGCCTTAATTTAATGTTAACTGTATTTTTCTTACTTGTCACTTCTTCTTCCGTGTGTATTTGGTTTTAGGAAGCCTTAATTGCCGGGTGCTATTAATAGATTTCGTGTTTGTTTTGAATACAGTCAGTTCCGTTAGCCATGGTGGCAGTAGAGTCAGTGTTGTCTAACTGCCATCTGCTTCACGTCTGCGGTGCAGCGAGCTATCTTAATGTAAGTGTTAACTGTATTTTTCTTACTTGTCACTTCCTCTTCCGCGTCTATTTGCTTTTAGGAAGCTTTAATTGTCGAGTGCAATTAATAGATTTCGTGTTTGCTTTGAATACAGTCAGTTCTGTTAGTCAGCCATAGTGCCAGTAGAGTCAGTGTCGTCGTAACTGCCGTCTGCTTCACGTCTTCTGTGCAGCGTGCTGCCTTAATTTAATGTTAACTGTATTTTTCTTACTTGCCACTTCTTCTTCCGCGTCTATTTGCTTTTAGGAAGCTTTAATTGCCGAGTGCTACTAATAGATTTCGTGTTTGTTTTGAATACAGTCAGTTCTGTTAGTCAGCCATAGTGCCAGTAGAGTCAGTATCGCCGTAACTGCCGTCTGCTCCACGTCTGCTGTGCAGCGAGCTGCCTTAATTTAATGTTAACTGAATTTTTCTTACTTGTCACTTCTTCTTCCGTGTGTATTTGGTTTTAGGAAGCCTTAATTGCCGGGTGCTATTAATAGATTTCGTGTTTGTTTTGAATACAGTCAGTTCCGTTAGCCATGGTGGCAGTAGAGTCAGTGTTGTCTAACTGCCATCTGCTTCACGTCTGCGGTGCAGCGAGCTACCTTAATGTAAGTGTTAACTGTATTTTTCTTACTTGTCACTTCCTCTTCCGCGTCTATTTGCTTTTAGGAAGCTTTAATTGTCGAGTGCAATTAATAGATTTCGTGTTTGCTTTGAATACAGTCAGTTCTGTTAGTCAGCCATAGTGCCAGTAGAGTCAGTGTCGTCGTAACTGCCGTCTGCTTCACGTCTTCTGTGCAGCGTGCTGCCTTAATTTAATGTTAACTGTATTTTTCTTACTTGCCACTTCGTCTTCCGCGTCTATTTGCTTTTAGGAAGCTTTAATTGTCGGGTGCTATTAATAGATTTCGTGTTTGTTTTGAATACAGTCAGTTCCGTTAGCCATGGTGCCAGTAGAGTCAGTGTTGTCTAACTGCCGTCTGCTCCACGTCTGCTGTGCAGCGAGCTACCTTAATTTAAGTGTTAACTGTATTTTTCTTACTTGCCACTTCTTCTTCCGTGTGTATTTGCTTTTAGGAAGCTTTAATTGCCGAGTGCTACTAATAGATTTCGTGTTTGTTTTGAATACAGTCAGTTCTGTTAGTCAGCCATAGTGCCAGTAGAGTCAGTGTCGCCGTAACTGCCGTCTGTTTCACGTCTGCTGTGCAGCGAGCTACCTTAATTTGAGTGTTAACTGTATTTTTCTTACTTGTCACTTCTTCCTCCGAGTGTATTTGCTTTTAGGAAGCTTTAATTGCCGAGTGCTATTAATAGATTTCGTGTTTGTTTTGAATACAGTCAGTTCTGTTAGTCAGCCATAGTGCCAGTCGAGTCAGTGTTGTCGTAACTGCCGTCTGCTTCACGTCTTCTGTGCAGCGTGCTGCCTTAATTTAATGTTAACTGTATTTTTCTTACTTGCCACTTCTTCTTCCGTGTCTATTTGCTTTTAAGAAGCTTTAATTGTCGGGTGCTATTAATAGATTTCGTGTTTGTTTTGAATACAGTCAGTTCCGTTAGCCATGGTGCCAGTAGATTCAGTGTTGTCTAACTGCCGTCTGCTCCACGTCTGCTGTGCAGCGAGCTGCCTTAATTTAATGTTAACTGTATTTTTCTTACTTGTCACTTCTTCTTCCGTGTGTATTTGGTTTTAGGAAGCCTTAATTGCCGGGTGCTATTAATAGATTTCGTGTTTGTTTTGAATACAGTCAGTTCCGTTAGCCATGGTGGCAGTAGAGTCAGTGTTGTCTAACTGCCATCTGCTTCACGTCTGCGGTGCAGCGAGCTACCTTAATGTAAGTGTTAACTGTATTTTTCTTACTTGTCACTTCCTCTTCCACGTCTATTTGCTTTTAGGAAGCTTTAATTGTCGAGTGCAATTAATAGATTTCGTGTTTGCTTTGAATACAGTCAGTTCTGTTAGTCAGCCATAGTGCCAGTAGAGTCAGTGTCGTCGTAACTGCCGTCTGCTTCACGTCTTCTGTGCAGCGTGCTGCCTTAATTTAATGTTAACTGTATTTTTCTTACTTGCCACTTCTTCTTCCGCGTCTATTTGCTTTTAGGAAGCTTTAATTGCCGAGTGCTACTAATAGATTTCGTGTTTGTTTTGAATACAGTCAGTTCTGTTAGTCAGCCATAGTGCCAGTAGAGTCAGTGTCGCCGTAACTGCCGTCTGCTCCACGTCTGCTGTGCAGCGAGCTACCTTAATTTAAGTGTTAACTGTATTTTTCTTACTTGCCACTTCTTCTTCCGTGTGTATTTGCTTTTAGGAAGCTTTAATTGCCGAGTGCTACTAATAGATTTCGTGTTTGTTTTGAAAACAGTCAGTTCTGTTAGTCAGCCATAGTGCCAGTAGAGTCAGTGTCGCCGTAACTGCCGTCTGCTCCACGTCTGCTGTGCAGCGAGCTACCTTAATTTAAGTGTCAACTGTATTTTTCTTACTTGCCACTTCTTCTTCCGTGTGTATTTGCTTTTAGGAAGCTTTAATTGTCGAGTGCAATTAATAGATTTCGTGTTTGTTTTGAATACAGTCAGTTCTGTTAGTCAGCCATAGTGCCAGTAGAGTCAGTGTCGTCGTAACTGCCGTCTGCTTCACGTCTTCTGTGCAGCGTGCTGCCTTAATTTAATGTTAACTGTATTTTTCTTACTTGCCACTTCTTCTTCCGCGTCTATTTGCTTTTAGGAAGATTTAATTGTCGGGTGCTATTAATAGATTTCGTGTTTGTTTTGAATACAGTCAGTTCCGTTAGCCATGGTGCCAGTAGATTCAGTGTTGTCTAACTGCCGTCTGCTCCACGTCTGCTGTGCAGCGAGCTGCCTTAATTTAATGTTAACTGTATTTTTCTTACTTGTCACTTCTTCTTCCGTGTGTATTTGGTTTTAGGAAGCCTTAATTGCCGGGTGCTATTAATAGATTTCGTGTTTGTTTTGAATACAGTCAGTTCCGTTAGCCATGGTGGCAGTAGAGTCAGTGTTGTCTAACTGCCATCTGCTTCACGTCTGCGGTGCAGCGAGCTACCTTAATGTAAGTGTTAACTGTATTTTTCTTACTTGTCACTTCCTCTTCCGCGTCTATTTGCTTTTAGGAAGCTTTAATTGTCGAGTGCAATTAATAGATTTCGTGTTTGCTTTGAATACAGTCAGTTCTGTTAGTCAGCCATAGTGCCAGTAGAGTCAGTGTCGTCATAACTGCCGTCTGCTTCACGTCTTCTGTGCAGCGTGCTGCCTTAATTTAATGTTAACTGTATTTTTCTTACTTGCCACTTCGTCTTCCGCGTCTATTTGCTTTTAGGAAGCTTTAATTGTCGGGTGCTATTAATAGATTTCGTGTTTGTTTTGAATACAGTCAGTTCCGTTAGCCATGGTGCCAGTAGAGTCAGTGTTGTCTAACTGCCGTCTGCTCCACGTCTGCTGTGCAGCGAGCTACCTTAATTTAAGTGTTAACTGTATTTTTCTTACTTGCCACTTCTTCTTCCGTGTGTATTTGCTTTTAGGAAGCTTTAATTGCCGAGTGCTACTAATAGATTTCGTGTTTGTTTTGAATACAGTCAGTTCTGTTAGTCAGCCATAGTGCCAGTAGAGTCAGTGTCGCCGTAACTGCCGTCTGTTTCACGTCTGCTGTGCAGCGAGCTACCTTAATTTGAGTGTTAACTGTATTTTTCTTACTTGTCACTTCTTCCTCCGTGTGTATTTGCTTTAAGGAAGCTTTAATTGCCGAGTGCTATTAATAGATTTCGTGTTTGTTTTGAATACAGTCAGTTCCGTTAGTCAGCCATAGTGCCAGTAGAGTCAGTGTTGTCGTAACTGCCGTCTGCTTCACGTCTGCTGTGCAGCGAGCTACCCTAATTTAAGTGTTAACTGTATTTTTCTTACTTGTCACTTCTTCTTCCGTGTGTATTTGCTTTTAGGAAGCTTTAATTGCCGAGTGCTATTAATAGATCTCGTGTTTGTTTTGAATACAGTCAGTTCTGTTAGTCAGCCATAGTGCCAGTAGAGTCAGTGTCGTCGTAACTGCCGTCTGCTTCACGTCTGCTGTGCAGCGAGCTACCCTAATGTAAGTGTTAACTGTATTTTTCTTACTTGTCACTTCTTCTTTCGCGTATATTGGCTTTTAGGAAGCTTTAATTGTCGGGTGCTGTTAATAGATTTCGTGTTTGTTTTGAATACAGTCAGTTCTGTTAGTCAGCCATAGTGCCAG
This sequence comes from Schistocerca americana, assembly GCF_021461395.2. Classification (NCBI taxonomy): domain Eukaryota; kingdom Metazoa; phylum Arthropoda; class Insecta; order Orthoptera; family Acrididae; genus Schistocerca; species Schistocerca americana. Next base: position 24,509,348 of record NC_060122.1, on the reverse strand, counting down.
TAGAGTCAGTGTCGTCGTAACTGCCGTCTGCTCCACGTCTGCTGTGCAGTGAGCTGCCTTAATTTAATGTTAACTGTATTTTTCTTACTTGTCACTTCTTCTTCCGTGTGTATTTGCTTTTAGGAAGCTTTAATTGTCGGGTGCTATTAATAGATTTCGTGTTTGTTTTGAATACAGTCAGTTCTGTTAGTCAGCCATAGTGCCAGTAGAGTCAGTGTTGTCTTAACTGCCGTCTGCTTCACGTCTGCTGTGCAGCGAGCTACCCTAATGTAAGTGTTAACTGTATTTTTCTTACTTGTCACTTCTTCTTTCGCGTATATTTGCTTTTAGGAAGCTTTAATTGTCGGGTGCTATTAATAGATCTCGTGTTTATTTGAATACAGTCAGTTCTGTTAGTCAGCCGTAGTGCCAGTAGAGTCAGTGTCGTCGTAACTGCCGTCTGCTCCACGTCTGCTGTGCAGCGAGCTGCCTTAATTTAATGTTAACTGTATTTTTCTTACTTGTCACTTCTGCTTCCAAGTCTATTTGCTTTTAGGAAGCTTTAATTGTCGGGTGCTATTAATAGATTTCGTGTTTATTTTGAATACAGTCAGTTCTGTTAGTCAGCCATAGTGCCAGTCGAGTCAGTGTTGTCGTAACTGCCGTCTGCTACACGTCTTCTGTGCAGCGTGCTGCCTTAATTTAATGTTAACTGTATTTTTCTTACTTGCCACTTCTTCTTCCGTGTCTATTTGCTTTTAAGAAGCTTTAATTGTCGGGTGCTATTAATAGATTTCGTGTTTGTTTTGAATACAGTCAGTTCCGTTAGCCATGGTGCCAGTAGATTCAGTGTTGTCTAACTGCCGTCTGCTCCACGTCTGCTGTGCAGCGAGCTGCCTTAATTTAATGTTAACTGTATTTTTCTTACTTGTCACTTCTTCTTCCGTGTGTATTTGGTTTTAGGAAGCCTTAATTGCCGGGTGCTATTAATAGATTTCGTGTTTGTTTTGAATACAGTCAGTTCCGTTAGCCATGGTGGCAGTAGAGTCAGTGTTGTCTAGCTGCCATCTGCTTCACGTCTGCGGTGCAGCGAGCTACCTTAATGTAAGTGTTAACTGTATTTTTCTTACTTGTCACTTCCTCTTCCGCGTCTATTTGCTTTTAGGAAGCTTTAATTGTCGAGTGCAATTAATGATTTCGTGTTTGCTTTGAATACAGTCAGTTCTGTTAGTCAGGCATAGTGCCAGTAGAGACAGTGTCGTCGTAACTGCCGTCTGCTTCACGTCTTCTGTGCAGCGTGCTGCCTTAATTTAATGTTAACTGTATTTTTCTTACTTGCCACTTCCTCTTCCGCGTCTATTTGCTTTTAGGAAGCTTTAATTGCCGAGTGCTACTAATAGATTTCGTGTTTGTTTTGAATACAGTCAGTTCTGTTAGTCAGCCATAGTGCCAGTAGAGTCAGTGTCGCCGTAACTGCCGTCTGCTCCACGTCTGCTGTGCAGCGAGCTACCTTAATTTAAGTGTTAACTGTATTTTTCTTACTTGCCACTTCTTCTTCCGTGTGTATTTGCTTTTAGGAAGCTTTAATTGCCGAGTGCTACTAATAGATTTCGTGTTTGTTTTGAATACAGTCAGTTCTGTTAGTCAGCCATAGTGCCAGTAGAGTCAGTGTCGCCGTAACTGCCGTCTGCTCCACGTCTGCTGTGCAGCGAGCTACCTTAATTTAAGTGTCAACTGTATTTTTCTTACTTGCCACTTCTTCGTCCGTGTGTATTTGCTTTTAGGAAGCTTTAATTGTCGAGTGCAATTAATAGATTTCGTGTTTGTTTTGAATACAGTCAGTTCTGTTAGTCAGCCATAGTGCCAGTAGAGTCAGTGTCGTCGTAACTGCCGTCTGCTTCACGTCTTCTGTGCAGCGTGCTGCCTTAATTTAATGTTAACTGTATTTTTCTTACTTGCCACTTCTTCTTCCGCGTCTATTTGCTTTTGAGAAGCTTTAATTGTCGGGTGCTATTAATAGATTTCGTGTTTGTTTTGAATACAGTCAGTTCCGTTAGCCATGGTGCCAGTAGATTCAGTGTTGTCTAACTGCCGTCTGCTCGACGTCTGCTGTGCAGCGAGCTGCCTTAATTTAATGTTAACTGTATTTTTCTTATTTGTCACTTCTTCTTCCGTGTGTATTTGGTTTTAGGAAGCCTTAATTGCCGGGTGCTATTAATAGATTTCGTGTTTGTTTTGAATACAGTCAGTTCCGTTAGCCATGGTGCCAGTAGAGTCAGTGTTGTCTAACTGCCATCTGCTTCACGTCTGCGGTGCAGCGAGCTACCTTAATGTAAGTGTTAACTGTATTTTTCTTAATTGTCACTTCCTCTTCCGCGTCTATTTGCTTTTAGGAAGCTTTAATTGTCGGGTGCTATTAATAGATTTCGTGTTTGTTTTGAATACAGTCAGTTCTGTTAGTCAGCCATAGTGCCAGTAGAGTCAGTGTCGTCGTAACTGCCGTCTGCTCCACGTCTGCTGTGCAGCGAGCTGCCTTAATTTAATGTTAACTGTATTTTTCTTACTTGTCACTTCTTCTTCCAAGTCTATTTGCTTTTAGGAAGCTTTAATTGTCGGGTGCTATTAGTAGATTTCGTGTTTGTTTTGAATACAGTCAGTTCTGTTAGTCAGCCATAGTGCCAGTAGAGTCAGTGTCGTCGTAACTGCCGTCTGCTTCACGTCTGCTGTGCAGCGAGCTACCCTTATGTAAGTGTTAACTGTATTTTTCTTACTTGTCACTTCTTCTTCCGTGTGTATTTGCTTTTAGGAAGCTTTAATTGCCGAGTGCTATTAATAGATCTCGTGTTTGTTTTGAATACAGTCAGTTCTGTTAGTCAGCCATAGTGCCAGTAGAGTCAGTGTCGTCGTAACTGCCGTCTGCTCCACGTCTGCTGTGCAGCGAGCTGCCTTAATTTAATGTTAACTGTATTTTTCTTACTTGTCACTTCTTCTTCCAAGTCTATTTGCTTTTAGGAAGCTTTAATTGTCGGGTGCTATTAATAGATTTCGTGTTTGTTTTGAATACAGTCAGTTCTGTTAGTCAGCCATAGTGCCAGTAGAGTCAGTGTCGTCGTAACTGCCGTCTGCTCCACGTCTGCTGTGCAGTGAGCTGCCTTAATTTAATGTTAACTGTATTTTTCTTACTTGTCACTTCTTCTTCCGTGTCTATTTGCGTTTAGGAAGCTTTAATTGTCGGGTGCTGTTAATAGATTTCGTGTTTGTTTTGAATACAGTCAGTTCTGTTAGTCAGCCATAGTGCCAGTAGAGTCAGTGTTGTCGTAACTGCCGTCTGCTTCACGTCTGCTGTGCAGCGAGCTACCCTAATTTAAGTGTTAACTGTATTTTTCTTACTTGTCACTTCTTCTTCCGCGTCTATTTGCTATTAGGAAGCTTTAATTGTCGGGTGCTATTAATAGATTTCGTGTTTGTTTTGAATACAGTCAGTTCTGTTAGTCAGCCATAGTGCCAGTAGAGTCAGTGTTGTCGTAACTGCCGTCTGCTTCACGTCTGCTGTGCAGCGAGCTACCCTAATGTAAGTGTTAGCTGTATTTTTCTTACTTGTCACTTCTTCTTTCGCGTATATTTGCTTTTAGGAAGCTTTAATTGCCGAATGCTATTAATAGATTTCGTGTTTCTTTGGAATACAGTCAGTTCCGTTAGCCATGGTGCCAGTAGATTCAGTGTTGTCTAACTGCCGTCTGCTCCACGTCTGCTGTGCAGCGAGCTACCCTAATTTAAGTGTTAACTATATTTATCTTACTTGTCACTTCTTCTTCCGTGTGTATTTGGTTTTAGGAAGCTTTAATTGCCGGGTGCTTTTAATGGATTTCGCGTTTGTTTTGAATACAGTCAGTTCTGTTAGTCAGCCATAGTGCCAGTAGAGTCAGTGTCGTCGTAACTGCCGTCTGCTCAACGTCTGCTGTGCAGCGAGCTACCTTAATTTAAGTGTTAACTGTATTTATCTTACTCCTCACTTCTTCTTCCGTGTGTATTTGCTTTTAGGAAGCTTTAATTGTCGGGTGCTATTAATAGATCTCGTGTTTGTTTTGAATACAGTCAGTTCTGTTAGTCAGCCATAGTGCCAGTAGAGTCAGTGTCGTCGTAACTGCCGTCTGCTTCACGTCTGCTGTGCAGCGAGCTACCCTAATATAATGTTAACTGAATTTTCTTACTTGGCACTTCTTCTTCCGCATCTATTTGCTTTTAGGAAGCTTTAATTGTCGAGTGCTATTAATAGATTTCGTGCTTGTTTCGAATACAGTCAGTTCTGTTAGTTAGCCATAGTGCCAGTAGAGTCAGTGTTGTCTAACTGCCGTCTGCTTAACGTCTGCTGTGCAGCGAGCTACCTTAATTTAATGTTATCTGTATTTTTCTTACTTGGCACTTCTTCTTCCGTGTGTGTTTGCTTTTAGGAAGCTTTAATTGCCGAGTGCTATTAATAGATTTCGTGCTTTGTCTTGAATACAGTCAGTTCCGTTAGCCATGGTGCCAGTGGAGTCAGTGTTGTCAAACTGCTGTCTGCTCCACGTCTGCTGTGCAGCGAGCTACCTTAATTTAAGTGTTAACTGTATTTTTCTTACTCGTCACTTCTTCTTCTATGTGTATTTGCTGTTAGGAAGCTTTAATTGTCGAGTGCTCTTAATAGATTTCATGTTTGTTTTGAATACAGTCAGTTCTGTTAGTCAGCCATAGTGCCAGTAGAGTCAGTGTCGTCGTAACTGCCGTCTGCTTCACGTCAGCTGTGCAGCGAGCTGCCTTAATTTAATGTTAACTGTATTTTTCTTACTTGTCACTTCTTCTTCCGCGTCTTTTTTCTTTTAGGAAGCTTGAATTGTCGGGTGCTATTAATAGATTTCGTGTTTGTTTTGAATACAGTCAGTTCTGTTAGTCAGCCATAGTGCCAGTAGAGTCAGTGTCGTCGTAACTGCCGTCTGCTTAACGTCTGCTGTGCAGCGAGCAACCTTAATTTAAGTGTTAACTGTATTTATCTTACTCCTCACTTATTCTTCTGTGTGTATTTGCTTTTAGGAAGCTTTAATTGTCGAGTGCTATTAATAGATTTCGTGTTTGTTTTGAATACAGTCACTTCTGTTAGTCAGCCATAGTGCCAGTAGAGTCAGTGTCGTCGTAACTGCCGCCTGCTTAACGTCTTCTGTGCAGCGAGCTACCCTAATTTAAGTGTTAACTGTATTTTTCTTACTCGTCACTTCTTCTTCCGTGTGTATTTGCTGATAGGAAGCTTTAATTGCCGAGTGCTATTAATAGATTTCGTGTTTGTTTTGAATACAGTCAGTTCTGTTAGTCAGCCATAGTGCCAGTAGAGTCAGTGTTGTTTAACTGCCGTCTGCTCCACGTCTGCTGTGCAGCGAGCTACCCTAATTTAAGTGTTAACTATATTTTTCTTACTTGTCACTTCTTCTTCCGTGTGTATTTGGTTTTAGGAAGCTTTAATTGCCGGGTGCTTTTAATGGATTTCGCGTTTGTTTTGAATACAGTCAGTTCTGTTAGTCAGCCATAGTGCCAGTAGAGTCAGTGTCGTCGTAACTGCCGTCTGCTTAACGTCTGCTGTGCAGCGAGCTACCTTAATTTAAGTGTTAACTGTATTTATCTTACTCCTCACTTCTTCTTCTGTGTGTATTTGCTTTTAGGAAGCTTTAATTGTCGGGTGCTATTAATAGATCTCGTGTTTGTTTTGAATACAGTCAGTTCTGTTAGTCAGCCATAGTGCCAGTAGAGTCAGTGTCGTCGTAGCTGCCATCTGCTTCACGTCTGCTGTGCAGCGAGCTACCCTAATTTAATGTTAACTGAATTTTCTTACTTGGCACTTCTTCTTCCGCATCTATTTGCTTTTAGGAAGCTTTAATTGTCGAGTGCTATTAATAGATTTCGTGCTTGTTTCGAATACAGTCAGTTCTGTTAGTCAGCCATAGTGCCAGTAGAGTCAGTGTTGTCTAACTGCCGTCTGCTTAACGTCTGCTGTGCAGCGAGCTACCTTAATTTAAGTGTTAACTGTATTTTTCTTACTTGTCACTTCTTCTTCATGTGTATTTGCTTTTAGGAAGCTTTAATTGCCGAGTGCTATTAATAGATTTCGTGTTTGTTTTGAGTACAGTCAGTTCCGTTAGCCATTGTGCCAGTAGAGTCAGTGTTGTCTAAGTGCCGTCTGCTCCACGTCTGCTGTGCAGCGTGCTACCTTAATTTAAGTGTTAACTGTATTTTTCTTACTCGTCACTTCTTCTTCTGTGTGTATTTGCTTTTAGGAAGCTTTAATTGTCGAGTGCAATTGATAGATTTCGTGTTTGATTTGAATACAGTCAGTTCTGTTAGTCAGCCATAGTGCCAGTACAGTCAGTGTCGTCGTAACTGCCGTCTGCTTCACGTCAGCTGTGCAGCGAGCTACCCTAATTTAAGTGTTAACTGTAGTTTTCTTACTCGTCACTTCTTCTTCCGTGTGTATTTGCTGATAGGAAGCTTTAATTGCCGATTGCTATTAATAGATTTCGCGTTTGTTTTGAATACAGTCAGTTCTGTTAGTCAGCCATAGTGCCAGTAGAGTCAGTGTTGTCTAACTGCCGTCTGCTCCACGTCGGCTGTGCAGCGAGCTACCTTAATTTAAGTGTTAACTGTATTTTTCTTACTTGTCACTTCTTCTTCTGTGTGTATTTGCTTTTAGGAATCTTTAATTGTCGGGTACTATCAATAGATTTCGTGTTTGTTTTGAATACAGTCAGTTCTGTTAGTCAGCCGTAGTGCCAGTAGAGTCAGTGTCGTCGTAACTGCCGCCTGCTTAACGCCTGCTGTGCAGCGAGCTACCTTAATTTAAGTGTTAACTGTATTTTTCTTACTTGTCACTTCCTCTTCCGCATCTATTTGTTTTCAGAAAGCTTTAATTGCCGAGTGCTATTAATAGATTTCGTGTTTGTTTTGAATACAGTCAGTTCCGTTAGCCATTGTGCCAGTAGAGTCAGTGCTGTCTAACTGCCGTCTGCTCCACGTCTGCTGTGCAGCGTGCTACCTTAATGTAAGTGTTAACTGTATTTTTCTTACTCGTCACTTCTTCTTCTGTGTGTATTTGCTTTTAGGAAGCCTTAATTGTCGAGTGCAATTAATAGATTTCTTGTTTGATTTGAATACAGTCAGTCCTGTTAGTCAGCCATAGTGCCAGTAGAGTCAGTGTCGTCGTAACTGCCGTCTGCTTAACGTCTGCTGTGCAGCGAGCTACCTTAATTTAAGTGTTACCCGTATTTTCTTTACTTGTCACTTCTTCTTCCGTTTGTATTTGCTTTCAGGAAGCTTTAATTGCCGAGTGCTAATAATAGATTTCGTGTTTGTTTTGAATACAGTCAGTTCCGTTAGCCGTGGTGCCAGTAGAGTCAGTGTTGTCTAACTGCCATCTGCTTCACGTCTGCTGTGCAGCGAGCTACCCTAATTTAAGTGTTAACTGTATTTTTCTTACTCGTCACTTCTTCTTCTGTGTGTATTTGCTTCTAGGAAGCTTTAATTGTCGAGTGCTATTAATAGATTTCGTGTTTGTTTTGAATACAGTCAGTTCAGTTAGCCAGCCATAGTGCCAGTAGAGTCAGTGTCTTCGTAACTGCCGTCTGCTTCACGTCTGCTGTGCAGCGAGCTGCCTTAATTTAATGTTAACTGTATTTTTCTTACTTGTCACTTCTTCTTCCGTGTCTATTTGCTTTTAGGAAGCTTTAATTGTCGGGTGCTATTAATAGATCTCGTGTTTGTTTTGAATACAGTCAGTTCTGTTAGTCAGCCATAGTGCCAGTAGAGTCAGTGTCGTCGTAACTGCCGTCTGCTTCACGTCTGCTGTGAAGCGAGCTACCCTAATTTAAGTGCTAACTGTATTTTTCCTACTTGTCACTTCGTCTTCCGCATCTATTTGCTTTTAGGAACCTTTAATTGATGAATGCTATTAATAGATTTCGTGTTTGTTTTGAATACAGTCAGTTCCGTTAGCCATGGTGCCAGTAGATTCAGTGTTGTCTAACTGCCGTCTGCTCCACGTCTGCTGTGCAGCGAGCTACCCTAATTTAAGTGTTAACTGTATTTTTCTTACTCGTCACTTCTTCTTCTGTGTGTATTTGCTTTTAGGAAGCTTTAATTGTGGAGTGCTATTAATAGATTTCGTGTTTGTTTTGAATACAGTCAGTTCTGTTAGCCAGCCATAGTGCCAGTAGAGTCAGTGTTGTCTAACTGCCGTCTGCTCCACGTCTGCTGTGCAGCGAGCTACCTTAATTTAAGTGTTAACTGTATTTTTCTTACTCGTCACTTGTTCTTCTGTGTGTATTTGCTCTTAGGAAGCTTTAATTGTCGAGTGCTATTATTAGATTTCTTGGTTGTTTTGAATACAGTCAGTTCTGTTAGTCAGCCATAGTGCCAGTAGAGTCAGTGTCGTCGTAACTGCCGTGTGCTTAACGTCTGCTGTGCAGCGAGCTACCTTAATTTAAGTGTTAACTGTATTTTTCTTACTTGCCAGTTCTTCTTCCGCGTCTATTTGCTTTTAGGAAGCTTTAATTGTCGGGTGCTATTAATAGATTTCGTGTTTGTTTTGAATACAGTCAGTTCGGTTAGTCAGCCATAGTGCCGGTAGAGTCAGTGTCGTCGTAACTGCCGTCTGCTTCACGTCAGCTGTGCAGCGAGCTGCCTTAATTTAATGTTAACTGTATTTTTCTTACTTGTCACTTCTTCTTCCGTGTCTATTTGCTTTTAGGAAGCTTTAATTGTCGGGTGCTATTAATAGATTTCGTCTTTGTTTTGAATACAGTCAGTTCTGTTAGTCAGCCATAGTGCCAGTAGAGTCAGTGTCGTCGTAACTGCCGTCTGCTTAACGTCTGCTGTGCAGCGAGCTACCTTAATTTAAGTGTTAACTGTATTTTTCTTACTTGTCACTTCTTCTTCCGCGTCTATTTGCTTTCAGGAAGCTTTAATTGCCGAGTGCTAATAATAGATTTTGTGTTTGTTTTGAATACAGTCAGTTCCGTTAGCCATGGTGCCAGTAGAGTCAGTGTTGTCTAACCGCTGTCTGCTCCACGTCTGCTGTGCAGCGAGCTACCTTAATTTAAGTGTTAACTGTATTTTTTTTACTCGTCACTTCTTCATGTGTGTGTATTTGCTTTTAGGATGCTTTAATTGTCGAGTGCTATTAATAGATTTCGTGTTTGTTTTTAATACAGTCAGTTCTGTTAGTCAGCCATAGTGCCAGTAGAGTCAGTGTCGTCGTAACTGTCGTCTGCTTCACGTCTGCTGTGCAGCGAGCTACCCTAATTTAAGTGTTAACTGTTTTTTTCTTAATTGTCACTTCTTCTTCCGCGTCTATTTGCTTTTAGGAAGCTTTAATTGTCGGGTGCTATTAATAGATTTCGTGTTTGTTTTGAATACAGTCAGTTCTGTTAGTCAGCCACAGTGCCTGTAAAGTCAGGGTCGTCGTAACTGCCATCTGGTTCACGTCAGCTGTGCAGCGTGCTGCCTTAATTTGATGTTAACTGTATTTTTCTGAATTGTCACTTCTTCTTCTGTGAGTGTTTGCTTTTAGGATGCTTTAATTGTCGAGTGCTATTAATAGATTTCGTGTTTGTTTTTAATACAGTCAGTTCTGTTAGTCAGCCATAGTGCCAGTAGAGTCAGTGTCGTCGTAACTGCCGTCTGCTTCACGTCTGCTGTGCAGCGAGCTACCCTAATTTAAGTGTTAACTGTATTTTTCTTACTTGTCACTTCTTCTTCCGCGTCTATTTGCTTTTAGGAAGCTTAAATTGTCGGGTGCTATTAATAGATTTCGTGTTTGATTTGAATACAGTCAGTTCTGTTAGTCAGCCATAGTGCCAGTAGAGTCAGTGTCGTCGTAACTGCCATCTGCTTCACGTCAGCTGTGCAGCGAGCTGCCTTAATTTAATGTTAACTGTATTTTTGTTAATTGTTATTTCTTCTTCCGCGTCTATTTGCTTTTAGGAAGCTTTAATTGTCGGGTGCTAATAATAGATTTCGTGTTTGTTTTGAATACAGTCAGTTCTGTTAGTCAGCCATAGTGCCAGTAGAGTCAGTGTCGTCGTAACTGCCATCTGCTTCACGTCAGCTGTGCAGCGAGCTGCCTTAATTTAATGTTAACTGTATTTTTGTTAATTGTCACTTCTTCTTCCGCGTCTATTTGCTTTTAGGAAGCTTTAATTGTCGGGTGCTAATAATAGATTTCGTGTTTGTTTTGAATACAGTCAGTTCTGTTAGTCAGCCATAGTGCCAGTAGAGTCAGTGTCGTCGTAACTGCCATCTGCTTCACGTCAGCTGTGCAGCGAGCTGCCTTAATTTAATGTTAACTGTATTTTTGTTAATTGTCACTTCTTCTTCCGCGTCTATTTGCTTTTAGGAAGCTTTAATTGTCGGGTGCTAATAATACATTTCGTGTTTGTTTTGAATACAGTCAGTTCTGTTAGTCAGCCATAGTGCCAGTAGAGTCAGTGTCGTCGTAACTGCCATCTGCTTCACGTCAGCTGTGCAGCGAGCTGCCTTAATTTAATGTTAACTGTGTTTTTGTTAATTGTCACTTCTTCTTCCGCGTCTATTTGCTTTTAGGAAGCTTTAATTGTCGGGTGCTATTAATAGATTTCGTGTTTGTTTTGAATACAGTCAGTTCTGTTAGTCAGCCATAGTGCCAGTAGAGTCAGTGTCGTCGTAACTGCCATCTGCTTCACGTCAGCTGTGCAGCGAGCTGCCTTAATTTAATGTTAACTGTATTTTTGTTAATTGTCACTTCTTCTTCCGCGTCTATTTGCTTTTAGGAAGCTTTAATTGTCGGGTGCTAATAATAGATTTCGTGTTTGTTTTGAATACAGTCAGTTCTGTTAGTCAGCCGTAGTGCCAGTAGAGTCAGAGTTGACTAACTGCCATCTGCTTCACGTCTGCTGTGCAGCGAGCTGCCTTAATTTAATGTTAACTGTATTTTTCTTAATTGTCACTTCTTCTTCTGAGTGTGTTTGCTGTTAGGAAGCTTTAATTGCCGAGTGCTATTAATAGATTTCGTGTTTGTTTTGAATACAGTCAGTTCTGTTAGTCAGCCATAGTGCCAGTAGAGTCAGTGTCGTCGTAACTGCCATCTGCTTCACGTCAGCTGTGCAGCGAGCTGCCTTAATTTAATGTTAACTGTATTTTTGTTAATTGTCACTTCTTCTTCCGCGTCTATTTGCTTTTAGGAAGCTTTAATTGTCGGGTGCTAATAATAGATTTCGTGTTTGTTTTGAATACAGTCAGTTCTGTTAGTCAGCCATAGTGCCAGTAGAGTCAGTGTTGTCGTAACTGCCATCTGCTTCACGTCAGCTGTGCAGCGAGCTGCCTTAATTTAATGTTAACTGTATTTTTGTTAATTGTCACTTCTTCTTCCGCGTCTATTTGCTTTTAGGAAGCTTTAATTGTCGGGTGCTAATAATAGATTTCGTGTTTGTTTTGAATACAGTCAGTTCTGTTAGTCAGCCATAGTGCCAGTAGAGTCAGTGTCGTCGTAACTGCCATCTGCTTCACGTCAGCTGTGCAGCGAGCTGCCATAATTTAATGTTAACTGTGTTTTTGTTAATTGTCACTTCTTCTTCCGCGTCTATTTGCTTTTAGGAAGCTTTAATTGTCGGGTGCTATTAATAGATTTCGTGTTTGTTTTGAATACAGTCAGTTCTGTTAGTCAGCCATAGTGCCAGTAGAGTCAGTGTCGTCGTAACTGCCATCTGCTTCACGTCAGCTGTGCAGCGAGCTGCCTTAATTTAATGTTAACTGTATTTTTCTTACTTGTCATTTCTTCTTCCGCGTCTATTTGCTTTCAGGAAGCTTTAATTGCCGAGTGCTATTAATAGATTTTGTGTTTGTTTTGAATACAGTCAGTTCCGTTAGCCATGGTGCTAGTACAGCCAGTGTTGTCTAACTGCTGTCTGCTCCACGTCTGCTGTGCAGCGAGCTACCTTAATTTAAGTGTTAACTGTATTTTTCTTACTCGTCACTTCTTCTTCTGTGTGTATTTGCTTCTAGGATTCTTTAATTGTCGAGTGCTATTAATAGATTTCGTGTTTGTTTTTAATACAGTCAGTTCTGTTAGTCAGCCATATTGCCAGTAGAGTCAGTGTCGTCGTAACTGCCGTCTGCTTCACGTCTGCTGTGCAGCGAGCTACCCTAATTTAAGTGTTAACTGTATTTTTCTTACTTGTCACTTATTCTTCCGCGTCTATTTGCTTTTAGGAAGCTTTAATTATCTGGTGCTATTAATAGATTTTGTGTTTGTTTTGAATACAGTCAGTTCCGTTAGCCATTATGCCAGTAGAGTCAGTGTTGTCTAACTCCCGTCTGCTCTGCGTCTGCTGTGCAGCGAGCTACCTTAATTTAAGTGTTAACTGTATTTTTCTTACTCGTCACTTCTTCTTCTGTGTGTATTTGCTTTTAGGAAGCTTTAATTGTCAAGTGTTATTAATAGATTTCGTGTTTGCTTTGAATACAGTCAGTTCTATTAGTCAGCCATAGTGCCAGTAGAGTTAACTGTATTTTTCTTACTTGTCACTTCTTCTTCCGCGTCTATTTGCTTTCAGGAAGCTTTAATTGCCGAGTGCTATTAATAGATTTTGTGTTTGTTTTGAATACAGTCAGTTCCGTTAGCCATGGTGCCAGTAGAGTCAGTGTTGTCTAACTGCTGTCTGCTCCACGTCTGCTGTGCAGCGAGCTACCTTAATTTAAGTGTTAACTGTATTTTTCTTACTCGTCACTTCTTCATCTGTGTGTATTTGCTTTTAGGATGCTTTAATTGTCGAGTGCTATTAATAGATTTCGTGTTTGTTTTGAATACAGTCAGTTCTGTTAGTCAGCCACAGTGCCAGTAAAGTCAGGGTCGTCGTAACTGTCATCTGCTTCACGTCAGCTGTGCAGCGTGCTGCCTTAATTTAATGTTAACTGTATTTTTCTTAATTGTCACTTCTTCTTCTGTGTGTGTTTGCTTTTAGGATGCTTTAATTGTCGAGTGCTATTAATAGATTTCGTGTTTGTTTTTAATACAGTCAGTTCTGTTAGTCAGCCATAGTGCCAGTAGAGTCAGTGTCGTCGTAACTGCCGTCTGCTTCACGTCTGCTGTGCAGCGAGCTACCCTAATTTAAGTGTTAACTGTATTTTTCTTACTTGTCACTTCTTCTTCCGCGTCTATTTGCTTTTAGGAAGCTTTAATTGTCGGGTGCTATTAATAGATTTCGTGTTTGTTTTTAATACAGTCAGTTCTGTTAGTCAGCCATAGTGCCAGTAGAGTCAGTGTCGTCGTACCTGCCGTCTGCTTCACGTCTGCTGTGCAGCGAGCTACCCTAATTTAAGTGTTAACTGTATTTTTCTTACCTGTCACTTCTTCTTCCGCGTCTATTTGCTTTTAGGAAGCTTTAATTGTCGGGTGCTATTAATAGATTTCGTGTTTGTTTTGAATACAGTCAGTTCTGTTAGTCAGCCATAGTGCCAGTAGAGTCAGTGTCGTCGTAACTGCCATCTGCTTCACGTCAGCTGTGCAGCGAGCTGCCTTAATTTAATGTTAACTGTATTTTTCTTAATTGTCACTTCTTCTTCCGCGTCTATTTGCTTTTAGGAAGCTTTAATTGTCGGGTGCTATTAATAGATTTCGTGTTTGTTTTGAATACAGTCAGTTCTGTTAGTCAGCCATAGTGCCAGTAGAGTCAGTGTCATCGTAACTGCCATCTGCTTAACGTCTGCTGTGCAGCGAGCTGCCTTAATTTAATGTTAACTGTATTTTTCTTACTTGTCACTTATTCTTCTGCGTCTATTTGCTTTTAGGAAGCTTTAATTGTCGGGTGCTATTAATAGATTTCGTGTTTGTTTTGAATACAGTCAGTTCCGTTAGCCATGGTGCCAGTAGAGTCAGTGTTGTCTAACTGCCGTCTTCTCCACGTCTGCTGTGCAGCGAGCTACCTTAATTTAAGTGTTAACTGTATTTTTCTTACTTGTCACTTCTTCCTCCGTGTGGATTTGCTGTTAGGAAGCTTTAATTGCCGAGTGTTATTAATAGTTTGAGTGTTTGTTTTGAATACAGTCAGTTCTGTTAGCCAGCCATAGTGCCAGTAGAGTCAGTGTTGTCTAACTGCCGTCTGCTCCACGTCTGCTGTGCAGCGAGCTACCTTAATTTAAGTGTTAACTGTATTTTTCTTACTCGTCACTTCTTCTTCTGTGTGTATTTGCTCTTAGGAAGCTTTAATTGTCGAGTGCTATTATTAGATTTCTTGGTTGTTTTGAAAACAGTCAGTTCTGTTAGTCAGCCATAGTGCCAGTCGAGTCAGTGTCGTCGTAACTGCCGTGTGCTTAACGTCTGCTGTGCAGCGAGCTACCTTAATTTAAGTGTTAACTGTATTTTTCTTACTTGCCAGTTCTTCTTCCACGTCTATTTGCTTTTAGGAAGCTTTAATTGTCGGGTGCTATTAATAGATTTCGTGTTTGTTTTGAATACAGTCAGTTCGGTTAGTCAGCCATAGTGCCGGTAGAGTCAGTGTCGTCGTAACTGCCGTCTGCTTCACGTCAGCTGTGCAGCGAGCTGCCTTAATTTACTGTTAACTGTATTTTTCTTACTTGTCACTTCTTCTTCCGCGTCTATTTGCTTTTAGGAAGCTTTAATTGTCGGGTGCTATTAATAGATTTCGTGTTTGTTTTGAATACAGTCAGTTCTGTTAGTCAGCCATAGTGCCAGTAGAGTCAGTGTCGCCGTAACTGCCGTCTGCTTCACGTCAGCTGTGCAGCGAGCTGCCTTAATTTAATGTTATCTGTATTTTTCTTACTTGGCACTTCTTCTTCCGTGTGTGTTTGCTTTTAGGAAGCTTTAATTGCCGAGTGCTATTAGTAGATTTCGTGTTTGTTTTAGAATACAGTCAGTTCTGTTAGTCAGCCATAGTGCCAGTAGAGTCAGTGTCGTCGTAACTGCCATCTGCTTCACGTCTGCTGTGCAGCGAGCTGCCTTAATTTAATGTTAACTGTATTTTTCTTACTTGTCACTTATTCTTCCGCGCCTATTTGCTTTTAGGAAGCTTTAATTGTCGGGTGCTATTAATAGATTTCGTGTTTGTTTTGAATACAGTCAGTTCCGTTAGCCATGGTGCCCGTAGAGTCAGTGTTGTCTAACTGCCGTCTGCTCCACGTCTGCTGTGCAGCGAGCTACCTTAATTTAAGTGTTAACTGTATTTTTCTTACTTGTCACTTCTTCTTCCGTGTGGATTTGCTGTTAGGAAGCTTTGATTACCGAGTGTTATTAATAGATTTCGTGTTTGTTTTGAATACATTCAGTTCTGTTAGTCAGCCATAGTGCCAGTAAAGTCAGGGTCGTCGTAACTGCCGTCTGCTTCACGTCAGCTGTGCAGCGAGCTGCCTTAATTTAATGTTAACTGTATTTTTCTTACTTGTCACTTCTTCTTCCGCGTCTATTTGCTTTTAGGAAGCCTTAACTGTCGGGTGCTTATAATAGATTTCGTGTTTGTTTTGAATACAGTCAGTTCCGTTAGCCATGGTGCCAGTAGAGTCAGTGTTGTCTAACTCCCGTCTGCTCCACGTCTGCTGTGCAGCGAGCTACCTTAATTTAAGTGTTAACTGTATTTTTCTTACATGTCACTTCTTCTTCCGTGTGGATTTGCTGTTAGGAAGCTTTAATTGTCTATTGCTATTAATAGATTTCGTTTTTGTTTTGAATACCGTCAGTTCTGTTAGTCAGCCATAGTGCCAGTAGAGTCGGTGTCGCCGTAACTGCCGTCTGCTCCACGTCTGCTGTGCAGCGAGCTACCTTAATTTAAGTGTTAACTGGATTTTTCTTACTTGTCACTTCTTCCGTGTGTATTTGCGTTTAGGAAGCTTTAATTGTCGAGTGCTATTAATAGATTTCGTGTTTGTTTTTAATACAGTCAGTTCTGATAGTCAGCAATAGTGCCAGTAGAGTCAGTGTCGTCGTAACTGCCGTCTGCTCCACATCTGCTGTGCAGCGAGCTACCTTAATTTAAGTGTTAACTGTATTTTTCTTACTTGTCGCTTCTTCTTCCACGTCTATTTGCTTTTAGGAAGCTTTAATTGTCGGGTGCTATTAATAGATTTCGTGTTTGTTTTGAATACAGTCACTTCCGTTAGCCATGGTGCCAGTAGAGTCAGTGTTGTCTAACTTCCGTCTGCTCCACGTCTGCTGTGCAGCGAGCTACCTTAATTTAAGTGTTAACTGTATTTTTCTTACTTGTCACTTCTTCTTCCGTGTGGATTTGCTGTTAGGAAGCTTTAATTGCCGTGTGTTATTAATAGTTTTAGTGTTTGTTTTGAATACAGTCAGTTCTGTTAGTCAGCCATAGTGCCAGTAGATTCAGTGTTGTCTAACTGCCGTCTGCTCCACGTCTGCTGTGCAGTGAGCTACCTTAATTTAAGTGTTAACTGTATTTTTCTTACTTGTCACTTCTTCTTCCGTGGGTATATGCTTTTAGGAAGCTTTAATTGCCGAGTGCTATTAATAGATTTCGTGTTTGTTTGAATACAGTCAGTTCTGTTAGTCAGCCACAGTGCCAGTAAAGTCAGGGTCGTCGTAACTGCCATCTGCTTCACGTCAACTGTGCAGCGAGCTGCCTTAATTTAATGTTAACTGTATTTTTCTTACTTGTCACTTCTTCTTCCGCGTCTATTTGCTTTTAGGAAGCTTTAATTGTCGGGTGCTAATAATAGATTTCGTGTTTGTTTTGAATACAGTCAGTTCTGTTAGTCAGCCATAGTGCCAGTAGAGTCAGTGTCGTCGTAACTGCCATCTGCTTCACGTCAGCTGTGCAGCGAGCTGCCTTAATTTAATGTTAACTGTATTTTTGTTAATTGTCACTTCTTCTTCCGCGTCTATTTGCTTTTAGGAAGCTTTAATTGTCGGGTGCTAATAATAGATTTCGTGTTTGTTTTGAATACAGTCAGTTCTGTTAGTCAGCCATAGTGCCAGTAGAGTCAGAGTTGATTAACTGCCATCTGCTTCACGTCTGCTGTGCAGCGAGCTGCCTTAATTTAATGTTAACTGTATTTTTCTTAATTGTCACTTCTTCTTCTGAGTGTGTTTGCTGTTAGGAAGCTTTAATTGCCGAGTGCTATTAATAGATTTCGTGTTTGTTTTGAATACAGTCAGTTCTGTTAGTCAGCCGTAGTGCCAGTAGAGTCAGTGTCGTCGTAACTGCCGCCTGCTTAACGTCTGCTGTGCAGCGAGCTACCTTAATTTAAGTGTTAACTGTATTTTTCTTACTTGTCACTTCTTCTTCCGCGTCTATTTGCTTTCAGGAAGCTTTAATTGCCGAGTGCTATTAATAGATTTTGTGTTTGTTTTGAATACAGTCAGTTCCGTTAGCCATGGTGCCAGTACAGTCAGTGTTGTCTAACTGCTGTCTGCTCCACGTCTGCTGTGCAGCGAGCTACCTTAATTTAAGTGTTAACTGTATTTTTCTTACTCGTCACTTCTTCTTCTGTGTGTATTTGCTTTTAAGATTCTTTAATTGTCGAGTGCTATTAATAGATTTCGTGTTTGTTTTTAATACAGTCAGTTCTGTTAGTCAGCCATATTGCCAGTAGAGTCAGTGTCGTCGTAACTGCCGTCTGCTTCACGTCTGCTGTGCAGCGAGCTACCCTAATTTAAGTGTTAACTGTATTTGTCTTACTTGTCACTTCTTCTTCCGTGTGGATTTGCTGTTAGGAAGCTTTAATTCTCGGGTGCTATTAATAGATCTCGTTTTTGTTTTAAATACCGTCAGTTCTGTTAGTCAGCCATAGTGCCAGCAGAGTCGGTGTCGTCGTAACTGCCGTCTGCTTCACGTCTGCTGTGCAGCGAGCTACCTTAATTTAATGTTAACTGTATTTTTCTTACTTGTCACTTCTTCTTCCGCGTCTATTTGCTTTTAGGAAGCTTTAACTGTCGGGTGCTTATAATAGATTTCGTGTTTGTTTTGAATACAGTCAGTTCCGTTAGCCATGGTGCCAGTAGAGTCAGTGTTGTCTAACTCCCGTCTGCTCCACGTCTGCTGTGCAGCGAGCTACCTTAATTTAAGTGTTAACTGTATTTTTCTTACATGTCACTTCTTCTTCCGTGTGGATTTGCTGTTAGGAAGCTTTAATTGTCGATTGCTATTAATAGATTTCGTTTTTGTTTTGAATACCGTCAGTTCTGTTAGTCAGCCATAGTGCCAGTAGAGTCGGTGTCGCCGTAACTGCCGTCTGCTCCACGTCTGCTGTGCAGCGAGCTACCTTAATTTAAGTGTTAACTGGATTTTTCTTACTTGTCACTTCTTCCGTGTGTATTTGCGTTTAGGAAGCTTTAATTGTCGAGTGCTATTAATAGATTTCGTGTTTGTTTTTAATACAGTCAGTTCTGATAGTCAGCCATAGTGCCAGTAGAGTCAGTGTCGTCGTAACTGCCGTCTGCTCCACGTCTGCTGTGCAGCGAGCTACCTTAATTTAAGTGTTAACTGTATTTTTCTTACTTGTCACTTCTTCTTCCACGTCTATTTGCTTTTAGGAAGCTTTAATTGTCGGGTGCTATTAATAGATTTCGTGTTTGTTTTGAATACAGTCACTTCCGTTAGCCATGGTGCCAGTAGAGTCAGTGTTGTCTAACTGCCGTCTGCTCCACGTCTGCTGTGCAGCGAGCTACCTTAATTTAAGTGTTAACTGTATTTTTCTTACTTGTCACTTCTTCTTCCGTGTGGATTTGCTGTTAGGAAGCTTTAATTGCCGAGTGCTATTAATAGATTTCGTGTTTGTTTGAATACAGTCAGTTCTGTTAGTCAGCCACAGTGCCAGTAAAGTCAGGGTCGTCGTAACTGCCGTCTGCTTCACGTCAACTGTGCAGCGAGCTGCCTTAATTTAATGTTAACTGTATTTTTCTTACTTGTCACTTCTTCTTCCGCGTCTATTTGCTTTTAGGAAGCTTTAATTGTCGGGTGCTAATAATAGATTTCGTGTTTGTTTTGAATACAGTCAGTTCCGTTAGCCATTATGCCAGTAGAGTCAGTGTTGTCTAACTCCCGTCTGCTCTGCGTCTGCTGTGCAGCGAGCTACCTTAATTTAATGTTAACTGTATTTTTCTTACTTGTCACTTCTTCTTCCGTGTGTATTTGCTTTTAGGAAGCTTTAATTGCCGAGTGCTATTAATAGATTTCGTGTTTGTTTTAGAATACAGTCAGTTCTGTTAGTCAGCCATAGTGCCAGTAGAGTCAGTGTCGTCGTAACTGCCGTCTGCTCCACGTCTGCTGTGCAGCGAGCTACCTTAATTTAAGTGTTAACTGTATTTATCTTACTCGTCACTTCTTCTTCTGTGTGAATTTGCTGTTAGGAAGCTTTAATTGCCGAGTGCTATTAATAGATTTCGTGTTTGTTTTGAATACAGTCAGTTCCGTTAGCCATGGTGCCAGTAGAGTCAGTGTTGTCTAACTGCCATCTGCTCCACGTCTGCTGTGCAGCGAGCTACCTTAATTTAAGTGTTAACTGTATTTTTCTTACTTGTCACTTCTTCTTCCGTGTGGATTTGCTGTTAGGAAGCTTTAATTGCCGAGTGTTATTAATAGAATTCGTGTTTGTTTTGAATACAGTCAGTTCTGTTAGTCAGCCATAGTGCCAGTAGATTCAGTGTTGTCTAACTGCCGTCTGCTCCACGTCTGCTGTGCAGCGAGCTACCTTAATTTAAGTGTTAACCGTATTTTTCTTACTTGTCACTTCTTCCGTGTGTATTTGCTTTTAGGAAGCTTTAATTGTCAGGTGCTATTAATAGATTTCGTGTTTGTTTTGAATACAGTTGGTTCTGTTAGTCAGCCACAGTGCCAGTAAAGTCAGGGTCGTCGTAACTGCCATCTGCTTCACGTCAGCTGTGCAGCGAGCTGCCTTAATTTAATGTTAACCGTATTTTTCTTACTTGTCACTTCTTTTTCCGCGTCTATTTGCTTTTAGGAAGCTTTAATTGTCGGGTGCTAATAATAGATTTCGTGTTTGTTTTGAATACAGTCAGTTCCGTTAGCCATGGTGCCAGTAGAGTCAGTGTTGTCTAACTCCCGTCTGCTCCGCGTCTGCTGTGCGGCGAGCTACCTTAATTTAAGTGTTAACTGTATTTTTCTTACTCGTCACTTCTTCTTGTGTGTGTATTTGCTTTTAGGAAGCTTTAATTGTCGAGTGCTATTAATAGATTTCGTGTTTGTTTTGAATACAGTCAGTTCTGTTAGTCAGCCACAGTGCCAGTAAAGTCAGGGTCGTCGTAACTGCCGTCTGCTTCACGTCAGCTGTGAAGCGAGCTGCCTTAATTTAATGTTAACTGTATTTTTCTTACTTGTAACTTCTTCTTCCGCGTCTATTTGCTTTTAGGAAGCTTTAATTGTCGGGTGCTAATAATAGATTTCGTGTTTGTTTTGAATACAGTCAGTTCCGTTAGCCATGGTGCCAGTAGAGTCAGTGTTGTCTAACACCCGTCTGCTCCGCATCTGCTTTGCAGCGAGCTACCTTAATTTAAGTGTTAACTGTATTTTTCTTACTCGACACTTCTTCTTCTGTGTGTATTTGCTTTTAGGAAGCTTTAATTGTCGAGTGCTATTAATAGATTTCGTGTTTGCTTTGAATACAGTCAGTTCTGTTAGTCAGCCATAGTGCCAGTAGAGTCAGTGTCGTCGTAACTGCCGTCTGCTTCACATCTGCTGTGCAGCGAGCTGCCTTAATTTAATGTTAACTGTATTTTTCTTACTTGTCACTTCTTCTTCCGCGTCTATTTGCTTTTAGGAAGCTTTAATTGTCGGGTGCTATTAATAGATTTCGTGTTTGTTTTGAATACAGTCAGTTCCGTTAGCCATGGTGCCAGTAGAGTCAGTGTTGTTTAACTGCCGTCTGCTCCACGTCTGCTGTGCAGCGAGCTACCTTAATTTAAGTGTTAACTGTATTTTTATTTCTTGTCACTTCTTCTTCCGTGTGTATTTGCTTTTAGGAAGCTTTAATTGCCGAGTGCTATTAATAGATTTCGTGTTTGTTTTAGAATACAGTCAGTTCTGTTAGTCAGCCATAGTGCCAGTAGAGTCAGTGTCGTCGTAACTGCTGTCTGCTCCACGTCTGCTGTGCAGCGAGCTACCTTAATTTAAGTGTTAACTGTATTTTTCTTACTCGTCACTTCTTCTTCTGTGTGTATTTGCTTTTAGGAAGCTTTAATTGTCGAGTGCTATTAATAGATTTCGTGTTTGCTTTGAATACAGTCAGTTCTGTTAGTCAGCCATAGTGCCAGTAGAGTCAGTGTCGTCGTAACTGCCGTCTGCTTCACATCTGCTGTGCAGCGAGCTGCCTTAATTTAATGTTAACTGTATTTTTCTTACTTGTCACTTCTTCTTCCGCGTCTATTTGCTTTTAGGAAGCTTTAATTGTCGGGTGCTAATAATAGATTTCGTGTTTGTTTTGAATACAGTCAGTTCCGTTAGCCATGGTGCCAGTAGAGTCAGTGTTGTCTAACTCCCGTCTGCTCCGCGTCTGCTGTGCAGCGAGCTACCTTAATTTAAGTGTTAACTGTATTTTTCTTACTCGTCACTTCTTCCTCTGTGTGTATTTGCTTTTAGGAAGCTTTAATTGTCGACTGCTATTAATAGATTTCGTGTTTGCTTTGAATACAGTCAGTTCTGTTAGTCAGCCACAGTGCCAGTAGAGTCAGTGTCGTCGTAACTGCCGTCTGCTCCACGTCTGCTGTGCAGCGAACTACCCTAATTTAAGTGTTAACTGTATTTTTCTTACTTGTCACTTCTTCTTCCGTGTGGATTTGCTGTTAGGAAGCTTTAATTGCCGAGTGTTATTAATAGAATTCGTGTTTGTTTTGAATACAGTCAGTTCTGTTAGTCAGCCATAGTGCCAGTAGATTCAGTGTTGTCTAACTGCCGTCTGCTCCACGTCTGCTGTGCAGCGAGCTACCTTAATTTAAGTGTTAACTGTATTTTTCTTACTTGTCACTTCTTCCGTGTGTATTTGCTTTTAGGAAGCTTTAATTGTCGAGTGCTATTAATAGTGTTCCATAGATTTCGTGTTTGTTTTGAATACAGTCGGAGAGTCCCTTTAGTCAACCATAGTGCCAGTAGTGCTAGTTTTTGTTTGCAATACAGTCCAGAGACAGGTAGTGCTATTTTCATTGTTTTCTACAAGAAGTGCCTATCAACCACAGTTTAGTGAATAAACAGTCGCCTTTAGTGAATTAGCATTCTAGTTAAAGGTTGATTAACTCTCTTCATTAAATTGATTCCTTATTATGGATAGGATGTGCGACTGCTGTGTACGGACGCAGGAGGGGCTGGCCACTGTTCGCGAACAGCTGAGCGTGTTGATGGCCGCGGTCAGCCGTCTTCTGGCTGCTGCCTCGGAGTGTAGCGGCAGTGGGGAGTCTGGTGCGTCGCAAGGTACACCCCAGGTTTTACATGATTCACCCACTGTCACTGCTGTCGAGACATTTTTGCATGTACTGGGCGCGGTTGGGCCACCCTCTCCCCAAGGGGAGTGGCGGGTTCAGCGGCGTTCGCGGCGCACGAGGCGGAGGGTCAATGTGGAGGCTGGCCGTGTGGCATCGCCCGCTCTGAGTGAGTGGACATGTGGCTGCTCCTTCAGCAAGGTCCGAGCAGGCACACGGGGGGAGAGGTTTATTAGTTATTGGGAGCTCCAACGTTAGACGGGTGATGGAGCCCCTTGGGGAAATAGCGGGTTGGTCGGGGAAGAAGGCCAGTGTTCACTCTGTCTGCTTGCCGGGGGTCTCATGCGAGATGTGGAGGAGGCCCTACCGGTGGCGATAGAGAGCACTGGGTGCACCCGACTGCAAATTGCTCATGTCGGCACCAATGACTCCTGCCGTCTGGGTTCAGAGGTCATCTTCAGTTCGTACAGGCGGTTGGCGGAATTGGTGAAGGCGGAAAGCCTCGCTCGCGGGGTGAAATCAGAGCTAACTATTTGCAGTATCGTTCCCAGAACCGATCGCGGGCCTCTTGTTTGGAGCCGAGTGGAAGGCTTAAACCAGAGGCTCAGACGATTCTGTGGAGATCTGGGGTGCAAATTTCTCGACCTCCGCTATCGGGTGGAGAAATGTAGGGTCCCCCTGAATAGGTCAGGCGTGCACTACACGCCGGAAGCGGCTACAAGGGTAGCGAGTGCGTGTGGAGTGCACATGGGGTTTTTTAGGTTAGAGAATCCCCTCCCTAGGCCCGACAAGACGACTCCTGAGACGCAGCAAGGTAGGAGTAGGCAAAATGCAACAGGGAATAACAATATTAATGTGCTAATAGTAAACTGCAGGAGCGTCTACAGAATGGTCCTAGAACTGCTCTCATTAATAAACGGTCACAACGCTCATATAGTACTACGGACAGAAAGTTGGCTGAAACCAGTCGTAAATAGTAATGAAATCCTAAACTCAGATTGGAATGTATACCGCAGAGACAGGCTGGACAGTGAAGGGGGAGGCGTGTTTATAGCGATAAGAAGTGCAATAGTAACGAAGGAAATTGACGGAGATCCGAAATGTGACATGATTTGGGTGAAGGTCACGGTTAAAGCAGACATGGTAATTGGATATCTCTATAGGCCCCCTGGCTCAGCAGCTGTTGTTGCTGAGCACCTGAAGGATAATTTGGAAAATATTTAGAGTAGATTTCCCCACCATGTTATAGTTCTGGGTGGAGATTTTAATTTGCCGGATATAGACTGGGAGACTCACCCGTTCATAACGGCTGGCAGGGACAAAGAATCCAGTGAAATGTTTTAAGTGCTTTATCTGAAAACTACCTTGAGCAGCTAAACAGAGAACCGACTCGTGGCGATAACATATTAGACCTTCTGGTGACAGACCCGAACTATTTGAAAAGGTTAACGCAGAACAGGGAATCAGCGATCATAAAGCGGTTACGGCATCGATGATTTCAGCCGTAAATAGGAATATTAAAAAGGGTAGGAAGATTTTTCTGTTTAGAAAAAGTGACAAAAAGCAGATTTCAGAGTACCTGTTGGCTCAACACAAAAGTTTTGTCTCAAGTACAGATAGCGTTGAGGATCAGTGGACAAAGTTCAAAACCATCGTACAATATGCGTTAGATGAGTATGTGCCAAGCAAGATCGTAAGAGATGGAAAAGAGCCACCGTGGTACAACAACCGAGTTAGAAAACTGCTGCGGAAGCAAAGGGAACTTCACAGCAAACATAAACATAGCCAAAGCCTTGCAGACAAACAAAAATTACGCGAAGCGAAATGTAGTGTGAGGAGGGCTATGCGAGAGGCGTTCAATGAATTCGAAAGTAAAGTTTTATGTACTGACTTGGCAGAAAATCCTAAGAAATTTTGGTCTTATGTCAAAGCGGTAGGTGGATCAAAACAAAATGTCCAGACACTCTGTGACCAAAATGGTACTGAAACAGAGGATGACAGACTAAAGGCCGAAATACTAAATGTCTTTTTCCAAAGTTGTTTCACAGAGGAAGATTGCACTGTAGTTCCTTCTCTAGATTGTTGCACAGATGACAAAATGGTAGATACCGAAATAGACGACAGAGGGATAGAGAAACAATTAAAATCGCTCAAAAGAGGAAAGGCCTCTGGACCTGATGGGATACCAGTTCAATTTTACACAGAGTACGCGAAGGAACTTGCCCCCCTTCTTGCAGCGGTGTAAAAGGGCTCAGGTCATCCCCGTTTTCAAGAAGGGACGTCGAGCAGATGTGCAGAACTATAGACCTATATCTCTAACGTCGATCAGTTGTAGAATTTTGGAACACGTATTGTGTTAGAGTATAATGACTTTTCTGGAGACTAGAAATCTACTCTGTAGGAAACAGCATGGGTATCGAAAAAGACGGTCATGTGAAACCCAGCTCGCGCTATTCGTCCACGAGACTGAGGGCCATAGACAAGGGTTCACAGGTAGATGCCGTGTTGACTTCCGCAAGGCGTTCGATACAGTTCCCCACAGTCGTTTAATGAACAAAGTAAAAGCATATGGACTATCAGACCAATTGTGTGATTGGATTGAGGAGTTCCTAGATAACAGGACGCAGCATGTCATTCTCAATGGAGAGACTTCTCCCGAAGTAAGAGTGATTTCAGGTGTGCCGCAGGGGAGTGTCATAGGACCGTTGCTATTCACAATATACATAAATGACCTTGTGGATGACATCGGAAGTTCACTGAGGCTTTTTGCAGATGATGCTGTGGTGTACCGAGAGGTTGTAACAATGGAAAATTGTACTGAAATGCAGGAGGATCTGCAGCGAATTGACGCATGGTGCAGGGAATGGCAATTGAATCTCAATGTAGGCAAGTGTAATGTGCTGCGAATACACAAAGATAGATCCTTTATCATTTAGCTAGAAAATAGGTCAGCAACTGGAAGCAGTTAATTCCATAAAGTATCTGGGAGTACGCATTAGGAGTGATTTAAAATGGAATGATCATATAATGTTGATCGTCGGTAAAGCAGATGCGACTGAGATTCATTGGAAGAATCCTAAGGAAATGCAATCCGAAAACAAAGGAAGTAGGTTACAGTACGCATGTTCGCCCCCTGCTTGAATACTGCTCAGCAGTGTGGGATCCGTACCAGATAGGGTTGGTAGAAGATATAGAGAAGATCCAACGGAGAGCAGCGCGCTTCGTTAAAGGATCATTTAGTAATCGCGAAAGCGTAACGGAGATGATAGATAAACTCCAGTGGAAGACTCTGCAGGAGAGACGCTCAGTAGCTCGGTACGGGCTTTTATCAAAGTTTCGAGAACATACCTTCAGCGAAGAGTCAAGCAGTATATTGCTCCCTCCTACGTAAATCTCGCGAAGAGACCATGAGGATAAAATCAGAGAGATTAGAGGCCACACAGAGGCATACCGACAATCCTTCTTTCCACGAACGATACGAGACTGGAATAGAAGGGAGAACCGTTAGAGGTACTCAAGGTACCCTCCGCCACACACCGTCAGGTGGCTTGCGGAGTATGGATGTAGATGTAGATGTAGATGTGGTAATAGCTGAAGTGACCGCCGTATCGTAAAGACGGAGCAGTTCATCCCGCAGTTTTTCTTTCAGGGCGAATGGCACACTACCTGCTTTGCACAAACGAGGGCGAGCTGTACGCAGGACGTTGGTATGCGCTTCGAATTTTGCAACTCTATGCTTGAGGGATGAAAAACATACGAAAAGTTTTCTATCAACCTTGTCACATAAGAACTGTGGCCACGAAGTGGATGGCAGGTTCTGCACCTTGAATCTCGAGGCCCAGAACGGCGAATAAGTCCATTCCCAGAAGGCTGAGGTGATGGCGTTCAGCTAGCATCGAGACACAGTTCTGAGGAATATAATATTGCAGCCTGAAACTGTCCTTTGACCTCGATGATGGCGTTTGTGTAGCCGGGTAGAGACTGACTAAACAGCCCAAGGTCGAGTATGTGGCCCCATCGATAATGCTAGAGGAGGAACCAGAGTCAACCTGGAAAGTGACTGGGTGTCGTTTAAAGGGTAGGGAAAGATGCAAGGAACCGGTGGCATAGAGCAATATAGCACAGCTGAAGCTGGTGAGATGGTAACTTTCTCTGGGACGCCGGTGGACGTGAAAGATCGCGTCGGGTATGATGTGTCGCCGCCATCACCCCACGTATTGCAGTAGACTGCCATTTTAAGAGCCAACTGGCAGAGCTCCCGACTTGTCACATTTGCTACACTTGCAGCCCACTAACTTAGCATTGAGCTGTAAGGTTACAGTTAGGTGGTTTCTTATTCTACGACTGGACGCAACTGTGTAAGCTGTAATGACATTGTTTAATATTCCAATCTTGTCACGAACATATACGCTTTTACATAGTTTACAATGTGACAATGTTAAGACAGTTGTAAAAATGATGCACCTCGTCCTCTGAAAATGAACTAATCCTAAACACAACAGTATTAAAATTTAACTAGAAATTTCTTTACAAAATTATTCTTACGATTACTTTATGATGTTGGCCAGTACTATGATAAATCATCCGATACTGGTTCAAAGTTCGGTACTATTTTTAGGATGACGATCAAGTCCACAGGGGATTGTTAGTTTTGTGGCAAATTGAGCAAAAGATTACACAAGGTCGCCTGACTTTACAGAGGACGCAAGCTGGTGAACCAACAAGTTTACACCTCTGCACGTGATATTTACCTTAGCTGCAGTGAACTGTAGTCTGCCTGGCTGCTCTCGCCCTCTGAAATTCCTATAAAACTAATTAAACCTTTGCTGTAATTTCCAGCACAAACTCTCCCTATGTTTCTCGATATGCGAGAAAACAAGAACTCATCCCTAGTCTCAGACTGTGGCGATATACACGCGCATGGCTGGAGCAGTGTGCATATTATAATGCCCTCTCAGTTCTCTCTAGAACAATTAACTGCCTGGTTCGTTCCTCCACAGTTGGAGCTCAACGACGCTACAGCTAATTTCTAGCTGGATGTCAGCCGCTGTGAATGCAGTGTTCACACAAATTTCTTCTCTGCGTCGTACAGAGCGTTCTGTGCACCGTTCTGCACTAGACACCAGTTCAGAGAAGAGGCCTCGAAAATTTCCGTCTTGTCTTACTCATAGCCGAACTGTCTTCCCACCTGGGTTCTTTTGTTCTCCACATCACAGCTTTTTTCGACCTCTTTTTTTCGTCCTCTTATTTTGTGAAAACTATCTGTACCAATTGCAAGAGTTATACCATTAAACTGCATCAAAATCTTGGCACTTTACTCCTTCTCAGTGTGTTTCTGCCAATCGCAAGTTTTGTGCCCGCTCTAGACGCCTAAAACGTTACACGTGTGTATCACATGTGTACCACTCACAGTTTACATGATCGAATGTGTCACTGGTTTTGTTCGTATCCTTTTGGAATTCTGAAATGCAGCTTTTTAAAGGTTTTTCTGTCCTCCTCCTGGTGGCTCAGCCCATTACTCTCTCTACTGTCTGAGTCACCTGGTTGGTCAGTCATTGACTGTCACCTAGGACGCCCGTTAAGTGGTTTTCTTGGTACCCCCTGTGGCAAGGCATTCGCTTCTGCCCACCCTTGCTTCCAAACCAAAATATTTCCTCTCAGTCCTTGTTCCACCTTCTACTCATAGACATGCATTATATAGGATTGGTGTGTTAGTACTGTCGATTGTCATCCCTTTTTGCGTTACGTACTGATAGGCAAATTTGCTCATTGCTGCTAAATTAAGTTAGGTGTCATATTCAACTTCCCATTGCGTTGTATAACTTTCTTATGTAAGGTGCAAAACTGACCTTCATTTATTCTGCCACCTTACATATTTTCCTTCTGCGTTTAATTTTGCGCCGGGTCAATCAATGGTTGAGAAACTGATTAAAGTCAGTGCAAAACTGGTTGCAACTGCTGACTGTAGCAATTGACATACTCACTGACCAACTTCCTTTTTTAATCTTGTACATGGCTGCACGTTCAGAGACCGTGAATAGTTACAATTGAAAGAAAATCAGCCCTCGGTCACTATTTTTAACAAATTAACCTGGTTTCGACACTGCTAGGAGTGTCTTCCTCAGAATTTAAACCAAAGAATGGCCTATATTCTATAACATGATCACATAATTGTGACTAAAATGTATGATAGAGTATAAGTACGGAATGGTCGTGAAAGACTGGCAGTACTTATATGTCATTTATAAAATAATAAAAATGCCAAAAGGACATTAGTCACAAAAATATTAAAGATAAAGAATACTGTGATGGCGAGGCACTAAGGGCTGCTCGTTACTTGCGTGGTTCAGGTTGCAAAACGGACTCGAAACCAGGTTAATTTATTAAAAATAGTGACTGAGCGCTGATTTTCTTTCAATTTTCCTGTTTTAATGTTTTATATACCTTAAACAGAGGTTTGATCTAGTCTCCTTCTCTTTTTATTTGACATTGTACTCGACTTCCTGTCTATGTATTAGAGCCCTTAAGTGATTCTGTGTTTTCTTTTAAATTTTGACACTCTTTCACTGATCGGCTTTTTGCTTATCTAATTTATGTTAAATGATGGATATGTATTGAAGTCGAAGAAACCTTCATTTAATATTATCCTCCCCTCTTTTACAATACATTTTACTTTCCTCTAGCTTTAATATCAATCATAATGTATGAAATTTTCATTTCTTACAATAAGGCTTTTAGATTTAATTCTAAACTCAACCTCCCATGATTTAACAGACATAATGCTATTCATAATCCTGTATACATTCCTCAAAAATCTTAATTCTCTGCATTATAACTTTACAAAAAAATTTCAAATTTGACTTTCACAAACATATTACAGTTCTAATCCTACTAATTACTTTACAAAATTCACATTGACATCATTGAATAGCTAACCCATTCATATTTATCTACCCTACACTTTTGATGCACACATTACACACTAGAATCTCAACCTCCCAAAAATGTTAACATTAGATTTTCTTAATTTATACATGTTGAAAAATATAAAATATGAGGAAATATTATTATGTAAAGATGAAATTAAACTTATCATCGTTAATTAAGATCCACTGCTAACACACAAAAGTTTTCAAATTCAAATATTTTTAAACACAATCAAAATTATCTTTTATCATTCTGATTGTAGTCTGTGCCAGACAGTTCTTTCTCCTACGTCTTCATTGAACTTCTCAGCTTTTCTTCATGCGGTTCGACGTGTCTCCGTCTAACGTGGAATGACGGTCGGCTGTGTGCCTTGCAGCATTGCCGTTGAGTGTGATGTACATAATATGTCTCTCCATTTTGGTATTTATAGAATAAAAGCAGTATTGCTTTATATAATTTGCGTACAATTTACTTACATTATACTTTATAGTACTTGAGTAAGATGTAAAACACCATATGTATATTGTACGTAAATGTTACACAGAAATAATTAGCGACACATTATATGTATATTTTCAGAAAAACCGCACAAGCAACACATGTTTAGTGAAGGTAAATTAAGATGAAAAAACAATTAATTCAAATATTTTTTTCTCCTTCGACTTTAATTCTCTTTCCAAATTGCGTTGTTTTCCTTTATGTAACATGAGGAACTGTCCACAATCCCTCTAATTCGCTTAGTGAACCACTGCTTCCCTTTCATGTCCATTGACTCTTACAACTGCAGTCTGCTTGCTCTACAACTTTCAGATAACGTTACACTTCCTGTATTTTATTCCTCCTACCTTTAAAACTCCATCGAGCTTACTCCATTCAACATTGTCGAAAGCTTCTCTTTACCTACAAGTAGTTTAAACGTATTTTTGCTTCCCTTAAGTCTATCTACTGCGATAGTCCACCTATAAAAACAAGTAATAAGAGGGAAACCGAAAAGTTTTAACTGTCACCTCAAAGGAACATCCTTTTGGCTATTGTAGCGGCGTGTTATGATACTGTGGCGGGGGATTTAAATGTGTATAAAGAAGGCAGGCAAATACATAGAAATATGATGCACATAATACGCCTCTACATTTTAGTATTCACGCGTCAAAAGCAAAGAAAATGTGAATTACGCGACTTAAGTACGTGCTCAATATAGTAACTGAAGTATTGTCAGAGTTAAAAGATTTGTTACCTGCTACTGTCTCGTTCGATGAACTCTTCACTGAGCTATTTTGCTGAGCACACGTGATGGAGGGAACGCCATAAGGCACGAAAGCTAATGAAACAACAATGTACCAGAGGAACTTCCTGGCAGATTAAATCTGTGTGCCCGACCGAGACTCGAACTCGGGACCTTTGCCTTTCGCGGGCAAGTGCTCTACCAACTGAGCTACCGAAGCACGACTCACGGCCGGTACTCACAGCCGTACTTCTGCCAGGAAGTTTCATATCAGCGCACACTCCGCTGCAGAGTGAAAATCTCATTCTGGAATGTACCAGAGGACAGTGACAACTGTTGGATGCGAGGTCCGCCATTTATGCAAAACACCGTTTTTCTCATTACGCAAACATGTTTCGGCACCATTGTGCCATCATCAGTGGGTTTTCGTTTTTATTTATTCTAAAATGTGAAAATTTTTGTTAAATGCTTATAACATTATGTGCATTTTTAGTTCAAATAACAGATCGTTTCTTTTTGTAAATACCCTTACATTTGGTGTGCATAAATTTTCTGGATCACTTTTGTGCTAATTACTACTTCATCTGCAACCAAACGATGTTGATGAGAAAGTTTTTTCTGGGAGTTAACCTATCTTCTAGAATGTAATTTAGTTTTCGCGACTATTTTCGTATTTACTTACTTTTTCGTGTGGCAAGCACTTCCATTCTCCGCATCATGCTTAGATGGTGTGATGCACACGTAACTATAACAAGTATTTTCCACAAATAACGTAGTAAAACACTTTTCACTACACCAGAACACAGTGTGATTGTGGTTTGTTATGAGTCCCAGCCAAGTCAGTGTTCATTTGTTCACCAGAGTGTTCAGCGCCAGATTTGAATTTTGTTTGCATTTTATCTTTGTGTGTGTGTGTGTGTGTGTGTGTGTGTGTGTGTGTGTGTGTGTGTGTGTGTGTGTGCGTGCGCGCGCGTTTGTGTGTTTTCTGTGTGCTTGTTAGCTGTGTGTGTTGTCTTTTTATGATATTCCTTTTGTGTGTAAGTAGTGCGTCTTTGCAGGTTTTAGTATATCTTTTGTCGTGTGTGTGTCTGCGTGTGCGTGTGCATGTGTGTAGAGTTTATCATTTTGTGCTGTTTCTATTTGAAAAGTTCCTTTAATGTGTTAAATTTTCTCGAAGACAACAACATCATAAAACTGATCAGTGACCCAACAGCAGGATAGAAGAAAAACATTCAACAGACACTGTAAAACATCAATAATACATTCTCAAAAGGCCAGGTAAATAGGATGACACAGAAAAATCCAATACCACCCGCCCTAAATGCCCTACCAAAGGTTCACAAGGATAATATCCCATTAAGACCCGTCGTTAACTTCCGAAATGCTGCATCCTACCACCTAGCCTCGTGGAGATGGGAGTTGCGAATGCACTGCCAATCCGTCACACGGCAGTATTAACCTCAGGCTTTCCCTGGCTACTATTCGCTACAAGCAGGCTCACAACAGTTATCATCATCATTATCATCATCACCATCATCAACAGCAACTACAAGTAACGCTCACAGTAACACATCTTAATACCTCGGACGGGCAAGACTGCAAAGTACTGCACGCGTAAATGAACATGCAGTGTTCCTTGCGATGGAAAATGGTGTGCCCTAGGCCAACACTTCACAGCCAGTTGGTTTCCTGGAAGCAATCATAATTTCCATGCCTCCATCTGCATATTAAAAGAAGCTGTCTGACAAGCTTAATGATGTCAAACAGGCAGTTTGTCTTGCTTTTTCGGGATTTTCTAATAATTTGGCATTCGTAAAATTTAATTCGTATTCGTCCACACGAAAAAGAAAACGAGAAAAAATGTCATTTAAGTACACAGGTGAAACTGTGGTGCTGAGGGGGGCACTACAGTTTACGGTGGAGAGTAACGTAATACTGGGGAAAGAGACTCCAGCGACAGCAAATGTTGCAGAGACCATGCCATCACAAGGGATCCGTTAGAAAATCTTTGGAAGGGTAGACGAGGGAGAAGTTAAGGCTTTGAGGCAGGTGGGACAAATAGAAAATGGCGGCTGACTGGAGGTTTTTCAAATGTGGTTCTTGTTAAAATACTGTTTTAATCAGATACTTTTTCTTTTTCTTTCTTTTCCTTATTATTCACATCAAAGATAGAATTTCCGTAGCGCAGGTTTTGTTTCATAAATAACACTATCTGACCAAAGATACCCTGTCATAAATGTGGCGTATATCCACCCTTCTTCACCTTTATGGTGGAATGAATTCTGTAAGGGTCTTTTTCAGTGAGGTGGCTGAACGTCTGCGTAGGAATGGCACTTCAGTCATCCTCAAGAGCGGAAACCAGAAAAGGTATTGATGTTGAACACTGGGGTCAGAGGCGAAGTTTCCCTAAGGGCCCCAGCATTCCTTTCTTGGGTACAGGATTGGCGATCCTGGGGTTCCTGACCTAGGAATGTGTTACTTACCAGTCCTCTGTCACCATAAGCTCTGCGCATGCTTCAGCGAACACTGGACGGCGCGGCGACGAAATGTTGTGTGTCAAAGGGAATGGGGCGTTTAGCTTGACTGCTCGGATCCTGAGGATGGTAAAAACCTTAGTCTCAATGTCTGCTGCACATCGATGACTTGGAGTAGTTGTTACTGCGGAACCTCTGGGGAACCTGCAGCACCTTAGTTGTAAAAGGCTTGCCTAGGCACGCGAGGGTCTGTCTGCTCGCGGGAAAGAGATGGAACCCTTGAAATTTCCTCTTCTTCATCCCAGCGGAATGGGTGAGCTGCTGGTAGGTGCGAACACCAAGTGTAACAAGCGGGTTCGTGCAGACAGTCCTCCAGACACAGGAATTGCACATAGTTCTTCATTAATTAGTAACAGAATGGATGCTGCTGGGGTCAGAACGTAATGCAATAGACAGAAACATTACGAGACCATAGAATTGTAAAATGCTTATGGAATGTCATGCCCATTGGGTGGAGAATCGCTTGTTTAATTATTGCGTATAGGTGTAATGCAAGAAATTTTGCAACATTAGCGTGAAAGAATTTATTATAATAAAAGAGGAGATATATGACAGAAATGGTGATATTGATTATTGCGATGCGGGTAGCCATTTTGTTGAGACATTATACCATGAGCTCCATTTTTTCTAAGATGCCCAAGCTTTGATTAAAATATATGCCACACAAAGGAAATGTGGTCTTTCCAGAGTGGAGTGAGTCCATGAGAAATGTGCACAAGCTATTAGTCAGATGCGTTACCCATTACGTTGCGTCAAGAAGTAGAGACGAGAATAAATTACAGCTTAACTGTTAGGTACTAGGGCTCTAATTTCAAGCATAGTTGCAGTGGGTATGATAAATTATGAAAATATTTCTGATGTACGAATAAGAGAAGCACTTGCTTGGCAGGCCACTCATCTAGTAGGCCACAAACGAGGGTAAGCTCCCAACAGATGCTGCTGTATGCTTTATGGATGGGTGAACTGTCATAGCGATAGAATCGTCGTCACCGAAGTGACCGAAGTGATCTGAAACGAAATAAGGTGACCACAGACTTGCCGCTAAAAAAATTAAGTTGACTAGAGGAATGTGGAGCTTCCCAGGAGCTTATCGACCACTGTACCCCTTTCTTCTTGGTTACCGGCGCGTACTCATAGTTCTGGCCGCACTTTGGAATTCACGGGTGATCCCTTCTGTTTATTTCAGGCGGTTTTTTACAGTCTCCCTCCGCAGTGCTCGACGTCCCTGTCGGAAGTGCATGAGGCCTGGCTGGTCTTGGTTTACCACTCCGCTGTTTCTGTTTCTTTACTGATAACACATTGTTCCCCACCAACTCGTGGTTCCGTCTCTCATGACACGTTGTGGTCAGTTCCGTATTATGCACGGATGTCCGGTTTCTGTTGAATAGACAGTGGACGATCAGTAAGTTGCGAGACCGATTATTGTCGTACGTGAGCGAGGAAATGGCGTGTTTCAGACTGTGTTTTCAAACTACAACGCGCACTGCTTGCCATGCACAGCGCTGAATTTAAACTTAAGAACATATAGATCAAATTGATTCTTGTCATTAGCGGTTATCTAAGACAACAATAATTTGAAAGCTAAGATTGCTGGACAGTGGAGTAATGCGTTACCAAGCGGATTGTTTTCGACGCAGAGAGTGAAATGTGAATTTAAGGTATAAGTACACGCCTGACTAAAAAAGTGAAGCAGTCAGACGACCAGAGGAAACGAAATGAAATTTCAAAATTTGAGAGAATAAATCACAAAATAGTCAGATTTACAAAGACCTTGACAGTATGAGTTCACTTACTATAAGGATGACGGTACACCATCTGGATGCATGCACCGATTCAGCAGTACGAGTGTCACAATGCCGTAGTATCCTCCCCTAAGGAAGTTGGCCCACAACTGTTGTAACTGGTCCTCGATATGCTGGAAACACTGGAAGAGAGTTGACGCGGAAGTTGGTCCAACGCTTGTTCTGTCGGGGACAGATCTGTGGATCTTGGTGATAACCAGAGTACCTAAATGTTACACAGACAGTTCGTAGAGACAACTACCATTTGTGGACGAGCATTGTCCTGCTGAAAAAATGGCATCACGATTCAGTCGCATGAGAGGTAGCACATGCGGACGCTAGGAGCCCATAGCGTACTTTGGTGCCGTCAAGAATCGGTTAAATCGTTACCAGGTATGAGCCTCTAACCATACCTAATGGCTCCCCACAACATGAAGTCAGAAGTAACGCCGCTGTGTTTCCTCGTAACACTGGGAAGAACGGGATCGCCGCCCAGGTCGCCGTATCGCTCGCCCATGATGGTCAGGCGAGGTCCTGCACAGTCGCGATTCGTGCTGAACACCGTGCGACGCTAGTCACCAACTGTCCATGCTTCCCAATCACGACGTCACTCTGAACGTGGCCGTTTGTGTTGCGCAAGGTGTGAAGGGCCACCTCGTCACGACATAGTAGCATTTTCAACCTACGTCCTCAATTACTCAGTTATTTCCTGGATGTAGTCCGACCTCTGTTTTCTATACAGTTTTTGATGGCTCTCGATCTTCCACCATAATAAGAGTCCATCAACATGAGGTGGCAAATATGAGGTAGACAAGGAGGCGGAAACGTGGGTTCTACTATGCCAAGACTGCTTGGTAGCTACAACAGGAAAACACAATTAATCAGCAGGAGTACAAAACAAGAAAGTATTTATTACCTAACTTTGCTATAGTCCGTGATCAGTTGGTTGACAATTATAGAAGACGCGACTAGACTAAGCGTCTGTAGAATGACCTAATTGACAAGTCACAAATCTTGCAGTGACGAATTAATCTCTCGTAATCTTGAATGTCGAATCTGGTGAATTTGAAGACTAACTTGGAACGGAGCTACAAAGACTTGATGGTAGCAATGACTGAACTGCAGACGATGACTAACATCGGCGCTGGCTGGACACTGAGCGCGGCTACGAACTGTAGACTGGCACAACTGCACTACTCTGCTGCTGCACATGAAGTGGCCTAGCGGAGCCTCGCGGCGAGCATAAGTACTGCGACTGGCTGTGTAGTCTTTGGCTAACACAGCCGGTCTTCTGTTCCGTTTATCGAGAGAATCGCATCTGGCTAATCTCTCACGCGGCGATGTGATCGTATGACTGATGACATCACAGCTTTTACCTCCTATCAAGGAAGTTATTCCCTGATATCTTAACAGACTTTCCTTTACTCTCCGATTCTGCGCAGAGCCTCGTCGTTCCTTACTTTATCAATCCCAAAGTTCAACATTCGTCTGCACCCAGAGATGTCAAATGCTTCCGTTTTCTTTGTTCCGGTTCTCCAGTTGACCGCGTTTCACTACCATACAGTACTGTGCTTCAAAAGTACATTATCAGAAATTTCTTCCTCAAATTAAGGCCTACATTTGAAATTAGTAGACTTCTTTTAGCAAGGAATGCCCTTTTTGGTAGCTATAGTCTGCCTTTGATTTCTTCCTATCTCAGTTCGTCATCGGTTATTTTACTGCCTACGCAGATGAATCCCTTAACTTCATCTACCTCGTGACTGTCAGTCCTAATGTTAAGGTTCTCGCTGTTTTCCTTTCTGCTACTTCTCTTTACCTTTGAGTTTCTTTGATTTACTCTCACTCCATATTCTGTACTCAATAGACTGCTCAACCCATTTATTTCACTTTTGTTGAAACAATAATAGTGTACTTGAAACTATTTTGTATTTCAGTTGCTTGTTGAAAGAAAATGAGCAGCACACAAAATGTGTGCTGGTCACTCTATTTTCCTTCTTCTCATGATCGCTGTCGCCAGGTCGAGTCATATGATTGGTACGTTAACATCACTTGACTTCAGTCATGGATTCGACCGTGTCGATCACACCTTTCTGAAAACGATTCTCCAGCACGTGGGTATTCCGGCTCATATAGTAACTGTGGTAATGGGCCTCCAGAGCAGCGTGACTTCAACAATCTATAACGAACGCTCCACCGTGCTTATAATGATCGATCGCTCGCTCTGACAGGGTTGCCCACTTTCCAGGCTATTTTACGCTTTGGAGTTAGAATCGCTGCTCCAGGGACTTCGCCAAGCCCTGGTGGCCCTGTCACTGAACGGACACCACTTCTGTTGCTTGGCCTATGCTGACAGTCTCGTCCTTTACCTAGTCAGTGAGGCTGATTTCCTCGCGGCTCTGACATAGATGACGACATATGGTGAGGCATCGAGCACGCCGCACAGAGACACTGCACTCTTTGTTAGCTCCCAGCTGAAAGTCCGGCGCCGTTGCCCGACAGCACCCACTGAACTGCTCTTACACGAATATGCAGTGGTCTCCATGCCAGCCCCAGTCATGTTGTCGGACACTTCGTCTCCCATTTATCACTTTTGACATTTGTTTCGGGAATTAAGTTACATCCTACACTCCTTACTGTTTACACAAGTATTTCGGACAAAGATTGTACACGACGCATCAGAAATGCATCTCGCCCCCTCACCGAACAACATTAAACATATGTTTCCCCATATCATATGGCTCAGGTAGGGAAAGCATTGCATGCAGACTTTCTCAACACCAGCGACCAATCCGCCTCGTGTAGCACCGTTAATGAAAAACAGGTCAATCAGTCTCGTATGCTCCGCATCCACCTCTCTGACACACCCATGTGTGTTTACTGTGGTGTGAACAACACAGACGCCCACCACACGCATACGCATTATGCTCGAGTATAATGACTTTTCTTGAGACTAGAAATCTACTGTGTAGGAATCAACATGGGTTTCGAAAAAGACGGTCGTGTGAAACCCAGCTCGCACTATTCGTCCACGAGACTCAGAGGGCCATAGACACGGGTTCACAGGTAGATGCCGTGTTTCTTGACTTCCGCAAGGCGTTCGATACAGTTCCCTACAGTCGTGTAATGAACAAAGTAAGAGCATATTGACTATCAGACCAATTGTGTGATTGGATTGAAGAGTTCCTAGATAACAGAACGCAGCATGTCATTCTCAATGGAGAGATGTCTTCCGGAGTAACAGTGATTTCAGGTGTGCCGCAGGGGAGTGTCGTAGGACCGTTGCTATTCACAATATACATAAATGACCTTGTGGATGACATCGGAAGTTCACTGAGGCTTTTTGCGGATGATGCTGTGGTATATCGAGAGCTTCTAACAATGGAAAATTGTACTGAAATGCAGGAGGATCTGCAAGGAATTGATGCATGGCGCAGGGAATGGCAATTGAATCTCAATGTAGACAAGTGTAATGTGATGCGAATACACAGAAAGATAGATCCCTTATCATTTAGCTACAATGTAGCAGGTCAGCAACTGGAAGCAGTTAATTCCATGAATTATCTGCTAGTACGCATTAGGAATGATTTGAAATGGAATGATCATATAAAGTTGATCGTCGGTAAAGCAGATGCCAGACTGAGATTCATTGGAAGAATCCTAAGGAAATGCAATCCGAAAACAAAGGAAGTAGGTTACAGTACGCTTGTTCGCCCGCTGCTTGAATGCTGCTCAGCAGTGTGGGATCCGTACCAGATAGGGTTCATAGTAGAGATAGAGAAGATTCAACGGAGAGCAGCGCGCTTCGTTACAGGACCATTTAGTAATCGCCAAAGCGTTACGGAGATGATAGATAAACTCCAATGGAAGACTCTGCACGAGAGACGCTCAGTAGCTCGGTACGGGCTTTTTTTGAAGTTTCGAGAACATACCTTCACCGAAGAGTCAAGCAGTATATTGCTCTCTCCTACATATACCTCGCGAAGGGACCATGAGGATAAAATCAGAGAGATTAGAGCCCACACAGAGGCATACCGACAATCCTTCTTTCTACGAACAATACGAGACCGGAATAGAAGGGAGAACCGATAGAGGTACTCAAGCTACCCTCCGCCACACACCGTCAGGTGGCTTGCGGAGTATGGATGTAGATGTAGATGTAGAAGTAGAATTCTCATGTCTATGAAGATGGTATCTGTTCTTTCAGACATCTCCGAAAGAACAGATACCATCTTCATATAGATGACATGTCCGAAAGAACAGATACCATCTTCATATAGATAAGGCTTACTGATCTTCAGTGCGGATGCACTCACATAGCCCGAATTCTTACGGAAATCGGTAGATTGACTGCCGCGAGTAATGAGTATAGTGGGCAGGGGCACTACCAGTGTAGTGTGTGGACAATAAGCTGGTATTGTAGGTCTCACGGGGAGCGTACCACAATCCCTGCAGTCGCATTGTCGTCTGTGGCCTCGGTGGCTCAGACAGAGTGTCTGCCTTTTAAGCACGAGATCCCGGGTTCGAGTCCTGGTCGGGGCACACATTTTCAACTGTTCCCGTTGATATTTATCAACTCCTGTCAGCAGCTAAAGGTCTAGATTTCATTGAAATTTCATAGTTCTCATGTGGTCCGTCAGCTGACGTCTAGAGACTCGTTCAGTGTAACTTGTCTTTTCTTACCTGACAGACACCTGCTCAGATCCCTTTCCAACGCTTTTATTCCCAGAAATTATTCATTTCTCCACATCGAAAACTAACACTGTGAATTGGATACGCGGCCATATAGGCCGCTACCAGAAATCGTAACTGTGGTGTTGGGTGTACATTAATGATCGACACTGTGCTCTTGTTTGCAGCCACAGATACAAGCAGTTCTTTTCAAATTTTCAGTGGAGCGTCTTTCATGACGCGCCTTCCGGCTGGAATGTCCAAACCTTGAGATGCTGGTGCTCATTTTGCTGACATGATGTTATGATGTTCTGAATGAACTACAAACGGAATCTCCACAAAGATTTCGAGAGTAAAGTTTGGGATGTTCCATCACCTAAAGGCGCGAGCGACTCCCGGAATTCTGAAGTGGTGTAGTTTTTTTTTTTTTTTTATTTTTCCTTGTGTCACAAGAGGCGGCGGCAAGTAGATCTTTTTGTTGTAGTTCCCTTTCCTGTAGTGGAGAGGTAAAAGAAATAACAAAAGAAATTGAAAGTATTCTGCATGATGGGGGGCCCCCCATAGCGTGCAGGTTGACAGAAGCCGTTTCGTCAGTGAAGGGGCGGGGGCCTTGCCCCACAACGACGCATCGCCTGCCTCAGACGGGTTTCTCACCTGTTCTCCAGCAACGAGGCGTGTCTCACCACAAGTTAGTGGAGCGCTCTGTCACTTCAGAGACAGGTCTCCGTAGCAGTCATGACGTATGGCTAGTTGCAGGTTCAGAAAACCTGAGGCGTTCGTGGGGATGTTTTGCGCTTTTCAGAGGATGGAGATTAAAGTTCTACGATATTTGCAAGAATTGCATGTGTGAAATGAGTTTTGAAGTGTGAGTGTGTGCAGCCTTGATAGTTTGAATTAGTGAAATTATCAGCCTAATACTAAATTTTCGTATTGGTCCTTCTACAGATCTGATATTCGTCGATACCGGATTGCGCTGAGTCCATAACTTTCGTGTCTTTACTCGCAAAACTTGTCCATTTCTTAACTTAAATGTATGTTCATGGCTTTACAGAGTTATAGTGCACTTACGAAGCATGTTGTTTGGTTGTTTTTTGTGAATTTTAATATGAGTTTTATTCATGTTATTTGCAGCTAATATTTTTAAAATCAAATATTTTTGAGTCATGACCAAGCCATAATGAAACCCGTTTTGATTTTGTTCCTCAGAGACCACTGAACTGATATTACAGGAAGAGAAAACGGATTGACATACTGAAACGAGATCTTCCACAAGTGATAACACACTACGGCGTTAAGTCTTGTGCAGCGTTTACTACAAATCATTTGTCTGCTTAACTAATCAGCTAAAACGATCATCCAATCCATTTTAGAGGTTGACGTTCTAATGGCTGACAGAGCCCACAAAAATTTGATTATGTGTACTTCGTATTTACATTACTGACCGAATTTAATATTTTAAAATGCACCATAGTCTACTAATTCAGAAACATAATCTCACGTCACATGTTTGACACAATAAGCCAAGTATTAAAGTTACGTGTACACGTCTTGAGGCAGCCTACCCACCGCACTCAAACTACCCAAACCACTACTTGACAATAGGAGAACTTTACACAAAGTCTGTATACATTTCAAAACTTTTTCTTGCTGCCACCTACTACAAGATAATAAGGACGTTTCTACATATTTGCTGCTTATTTAGTTATACTACTACGTCAGGCATGGCATCTGAATTTATTATTTAGTACTAATTCTATCCGCAGCACATTTTGCAGACAGTATCCACATATACTACTGAATGGACGTGTAGGCTTATGCCCTCGTATGACACACCGTTCAGGAGATAAATCATAAACATTGAAATGCACGAAAAACCAGCATTTCTTAAAACGGAGCACAAATTATCAAGACTATTATCATCCAGTGGATGATGCGAAAGTAATAAAACTAAAACAAATATGGTTTTGGGCCTTAATCCATGAAGGTTCTATATCCTTATCGTCAAATATTTAATACAGTA
Organism: Schistocerca americana; assembly: GCF_021461395.2. NCBI lineage: Eukaryota > Metazoa > Arthropoda > Insecta > Orthoptera > Acrididae > Schistocerca > Schistocerca americana. The sequence goes on along the minus strand of NC_060122.1, from coordinate 24,467,770 downwards.
AAATACAGTGAAATAATCAGACGTCTGAAGATGTTATGTACATGGGAGTCCAATCCTTTTGAAGAATGGAGGATACTGATTTTATCTGATAGGATAGTGAAGAAACAGATTACGTCCATCCACATATACAAAAGGCAATGTCCTGGCCGACCCATCATCGACCAGCCGATACCGCTGGATAGAAACTTGGAATTTGGAGAGGGTAGTGATCCTACACTATAGGCGTTGTTTAAGAAGGGATTTTTCGAAATTCCACCCCTAAGGGGGTGAAATATGGTATGGGAGGCTTTCTGAAAATATGTCACTATTAAGGCAATTATGGAGCTAGAACTACGAAAATTGATATTCGATTTCTCGGCCAGAAATAAATAAATATGTGTTTGAGCGTTTTCTGAAGTTAAAGTCCTTTGGTGGTCAAATAATGGGTTAATTTGTTTTGAATATAAATCGTTATTAATGGTCTACTAAAGTAATTTCAAAAGCAAAAGGCATGATTAAAAAAAAAACCTTGGACTCCACTTTTTGGTCAGAAGTACACACGAAAAAGATGATGCTCCTATGGCCTTAATCAGTGTGAAAAATTTAGAAGGCCTTGCAACTGGTGAACAACGTAAAAATTCAATTAAAGTAAAACAAAACAATGTGTGCAAACCACACAGCATACGTGAGCAAAGCAGAGGGCTATAAGCTGGTTATTAAAATAAATTTGCAACAGTCTTTGATAACGTTACAGAAATGAATGATGAGTTACACAATTATGTGTTAGTCTATAAAAACAAGTTGCCATGACTAAAAGGATACAGAGATAATGTGCGTTTTGGTAGCACGTTCATAACAATGAAGTTGCTCTGTCCCCAGTTTTCGTTTGCCGCAGCTCATATTTCCTCGTCATAGAAGTGGAATAAACAAGAGTGCAACCAAATTGTTCCCTTTGACGAAATTTGTACCCTCTTCGTATGAAATGTGGACTTTAGCATGGAACTTATTTCAGGCATCAGAATTCGTCTAATGGAAAGTCTTAGCCATTGACCAGGTGACTTAGGAAATGGATCAGTGACACATTTAAAAAAAAATGCTACGTCTACCGTAGATAGCTCAAGTTTAAATCAGTAAGCATCGTTTGGTATAACAAGGGGTCATGCTCGTTAGATAGATGTTCAGCTACAGTAAGTGCAATATCCTGAGGTGACGCCAGAGGAGTACGTTCAACGTATCAGGAGCAGAACTCTAGCTTCATAAAAATGGAAACAGAAAATAATCTGGACTGGGGGCTAACCACTCAGTGTCTCATATGACAGCAAAACAAAAATTAAGTTTCAGATATCTACGTGCAGCCATTCCATTTCCTGCAGCGCTTTTCCTGGAACTATGAAGCCGGCAATTCATTAATGGACTCGCTGATTTGAAGTTTCCATTGCTCAAAAGATGATGTAAGATCTTCCAGACAAACAAGCATATTCTGCACATGTTGCAATAAGAAAGAAGGAACCAGATTAAAAAGAAAATCCTACAATACATACCTAACGAACCGACACCATTTTATAAAAGTATTGGCCAGTGCCTATCGAAGGACAGGTCATATGGAGATGACTGAATCATATCCACCATTGTCTGCTTCACTGTAGTTTGATTTTGGTTGTACACGCATCAAAACAAGTTTTGCATCACCCCGTTTCCCAGAACTCCTGACGATAGACGTTGACTGTGGATATTGTATCGCAGACACAGTCCATTTGACTGTTCAGAGATGTCACTAAACCCGCCCAAAGATGTAAACAACCATGCATGAGCAGCGCCTATTAGACAGTGGGTGTCCGACAGTCGATCAGTTCCAGTCATTCCACCAGGAAGGGGGTACACGGATCGTGTTGTCTGTAGTTCAACCACGCCTACACGCTCAATACCGCGGTTCGAACGCGTCCGCATTGTTACTTTGCGTCAGGAAGGGCGCTCAACAAGGGAAGTGTCCACGCGTCTCGGAGTGAACCAAAGCGATGTTTTCGGACATGGAGGAGATACAGAGAGATAGAAACTGCCGATGACATGCTTAGCTCAGGCCACCCAAGGGCTACTACTGCAGTGGATGACAGTTACCTACGGATTATGGCTCGGAGAACCCTGGCAGCAATGCGACCATGTTGAATAATGCTTTTCGTGCAGCCACAGCACGTCGTGTTACGACTCGAACTGTGCGCAATAGGCTGCATGATGCGCAACTTCACTCCCGACGTCCCTGGCGAGGTCCATCTTTGCAACCACGAAACGATGCAGCGCGGTACAGATGGACCCAACAACATGCCGAATGGACCGCTCAAGATTGACATCGTGTACTCTTCATCGATGAGTGTCGCATATGTCTTCAACCAGACAACCGTCGGAGACGTGTTTGGAGGCAACCCGGTCGGGCTGAACGCTTTAGGGACACTAGCAGCAAGGTGGAGGTTCCCTGGTGTTTTGGGGTGGCATTATGTGGATCCGAGGTACGCCGCTGGTGGTCACGGAAGGCGCCGTAACAGCTGTACGTACGTGAATGCCATCCTCCAACAGATAGTGCAACCGTATCGGCAGCATATTGGCGAGGCATTCGTCCTCATGGACGACAATTCGCACCCTCACCGTTCACATCTTGTGAATGACTTCCTTCAGGATGACGACATCGTTCGACTAGAGTGGGTAGCACCCTAACAAACATGCCTGGGATAGATTGAAAAGGGCTGTTTGTGGACGACGCGACCCACCAACCACTCAGAGGGATCAACGCCGAATCGCCGTCGAGGAGTGGGACAATCTGGACCAACAGTGCCTTGTTGAACTTGTGGATAGTACTCCATGATGAATACAGGCATGCATCAATGCAAGAGGACGTGCTACTGGGTATTAGAGGTACCGGTGTGTACGGCAATCTGGACCACCACCTCTGAAGTTCTCTCTGTACGGTGGTAAAACATGCAATGTGTGGTTTTCATGAACAATAAAAATGGCGTAAGGGGGTAAATGATGTTTATGTTTATGTCTATTCCAATTTCCTGTACAGGTTGCGGAACTCTCGGAACCGAAGCGATGCTAAACTTTTTTTTAATGTTTGAATTTGTGGTGCATTATTGCAACAGAACTAGAGAAACGAAGGGATAGGAGGAAGTGAGTGTGACATTCTTCTGAACAACGTCTGTTTATTACAACTAGTGAGTGTGGCATTCTTTCGAACAACTTCTATTTATTACTATTTTAAACACAGCAAACATTTTAAAATCCCAAGATCACCAGTAAGAGAAATAATTAATGTAATCTTTGACACAATAATAGATAATACTAATAACGGCACACAATATCAAACAGTTGGTTTTAGTGACGTAGGTCAGTTGAAGGCATAATTGAATGAGTTGAACGCTCCAGCTAGTACACAGGTAAACGATTTTGAGAGTGCACCACATTAAATCATGAAGTATTTCACACTCCACTCATGAACAAGACAGGCAGCTCACACTACGTGTGTATTTACCAAAAGAACAAATCTGCTTGCATGAAATAGCACAGGTGAAATAGAGGCCCAGCTCCCCCAGAAATACATCAGCGCCCGACAAGTTCCAATAGCAGCGGTAAGTCTTTCTTATGCACTCATAAAGAAGCGACAATGCTCATTGGCAGCGGCGCTGGCACTGATGCCGACCCAAAGCTTAACGCGGCGGCGCAGCGAGCGGCGCGCAGCAGGAAGGCGGGCAGACCCCTCGGCCACTGCGGACGGCCGGCTGCGTCACGAGGGAGCTGGTGTAGCGGCTGCGACCGCATAGCGCGTGAGGCGATGCGCTGCCGCGCGCCACGCCGCATGACGACTTCATGTCGGCACAGTTATGAATAAACCTGTATGCTCGTAACACACGTTTCTATTGCTATAATAAATGTGAATAAGATAAACCAGCGTAACACAGTCCTTCCGCTATTAACACAGCTCTAGCTGCCTCATTAAGCAGCACCAAGTTCAAAAAAGGGTCATCTTCAGTACATTACACGGTATTACTGACCACACTCGATGGATAAAATATGCTGTAACGGTATGTGCTGTTTCACCCTGCGACCAGTTTGTACATGTCAACTCCATGACACCGTGCTTAAACTCTTTGTTTAGTAAAACAAGCCTGAAAATTTAATTGCTAGGACGTGACCTCTTTTCCAACTCACCGATTCAATTCTGTACACTACGATCGCAGAAAACAGCTCATCTTCGTTAAAGGCCACGTAATCCGAACAGACGGTGAGGTCGCCTTCTCAATGTTACTTCAGCACAGCGATCGTGCACTCAGCTTATGTTCTAACACGACTTTTCATGGATCTTTAAGTTTGTTGTGGAGGGACGTGTCGTCAGTACCAGACTAGAGGCTTGTCATGCGACTGTCCCTGGCTTCTGGAAAATCTATACTGAAGTTCTATGCATGCCCGACCAGCCAGAACTTTATGACCACAGACCCACTAACCATATAAACACATCTAGGCGACAGCAGCGTCATTTGGCAAGGAATGATTGCTAGTCAGACACAGACATGGCGTGCGTAGTATCAGTGAGCATACTGTCCGTATGTAGAGTGGCGAGCGCACCGTATATCTGACACTGACCGAAGCACAATGTGATGGCCCCGTCGCATCATGTTCAGTCATCGTGGGGTTGCGCCGCCACCCCTCATTACAGTAGACTGGGTACACTGGTAAAACAATACAGAACGCGAAATGTGGCGGAACTAACATCACACTTTAATGCTGGGCAGAGACAAAATGTACCTGATTACACAGAACGCTCCTAACGATGTGACCAATGTTAACAGCACGACATCGGCAACTACGACTGAAATGGGCACGTTACCATCGCCACTGGACGTTGGCGCAGTGGCAGAGCGTTGCACGGTCTGATGAATCCCGATACCTTCTTCATCGTGTTAATGGGAGGGAGCGAATCCGTCGTCTTCCAGGAGAACAACTCCTTGACACGTGTACTGCAGGACGGAGACAAGCTGGCGGCAGCTCCATTGTGACCCGGGGAACATTCATGTGGACATCCGTTGTTTCAGTGCAGGTCGTGGAAGGCACCTTGACGGCCGATGAGTATCGTACACTGGTTGCACACCACACGCAGCCCTTCAGACCGGTGTGGACGAGCGGTTCTAGGCGCTGCAGTCTGGAACCGCGCGACTGCTACGGTCGCAAGTTCGAATCCTGCCTCGGGCATGGATGTGTGTAATGTCCTTAGGTTAGTTAGGTTTAAGTAGTTCTAAGTTCTATGGGACTGACCTCCCATAGTGCTCAGAGCCATTTGAACCTTCAGACCATCTTGTTTCTCCTATGGCAGTGTCATTTTTCGTCAAGATAATGCGGCATGTCACTACGCCAAGAGTGCGATAGAGGTGCGATGGAGTGATTCGAGGAAAACAGTGGCGAGTTTCAATTAATGTGCTGGCCTCCAACCCCAACGAACACACATGGGATGTCAATGAACGTGGCGCAAGAGCTCATCTTCCTCCTACCCGGAATTTATGAGATGTAGCTGACTTGCGTGTGCAGTTGTGGTGCCAAAGCCACCGACCTGCCGCGGCTTCATTGTTTCCATGCCAAGGCGCGTCGCTGCTGTTATCGGTGTCAAAGGTTAGTACAATGTGCTGGCTATTCAGTGTACGTAACGTTAAATGTCTTTCAGTCGGGAGAGCGTACTGCACAGGCTCAAGTTTATTGCTACCACGCTAGAGGTATGGATTCAACCTTGCCTGTGTGTTTTCCTTTCCTTCTATTTTTCCAATTTCATTGTTCAGAATGTCATTAAAAAGACTGCGCCATGCAAACTTATTTAAAAATAATCATCGCTGTAGTAATTTTATTACAAAATTATCATTCCAACATACTTTCTTCAAATGTGTATTCGTTTGTTACACATTTGATTACAGAATCATCTTAGTCGCTACCGCTTACAGCTTTTCCTACGCTAGAACAGAATTCGGGTTGATGTTTTTTGTGTCGGCAACGAAATCACAAATACATACAGCCTTGCAGGTACACGGATTTTTTCAGAATCGATACAGGGAAACACAGTTCATTTAAATTCAAAAATACTGATTTTTCTTCGATCAGCTTGCGTGGGAGCCAGGCGTATTTGATCATTCCTCTGAAAGCAGATGCACTAAACTGATTCAGAATTACAGAATTTATTTGTATGGAATCTTCCCCCGGAGTGATTTCTGTATCAGGCTTCAGAAAAATTGTATCATTTAAAAAAAAAATTCGTAAAAATTGTAGCCTGCCTGTTAAAATAAGCATACCGTCGCAGGCGTAGCTCTGGATTCATGGTCACATATCCTGTCCTTTCGTTTGGGAACGCTGTAATGCCCCCTGTAATGCTAGAATCATACTTGTCAAATATCTGTGGATAGCATTCCACCTAAGCGTCTTTCTGTCGCTTTAGCACATGAAGAGTTTCACTGTCACAGTTATAAGGCTTCATTTTCATGCTTATTGCACTGTTCGTATGTAGATACACCGAATGATCTTTTTATAACATTTTCGTTGTCTCAGTTTTATAATATAGTCCATTAACCCTTTTAATACCGAGTATTTTTTGTTGCACTTTGTACCATTGGGGTCTTCAGTGACTCCAACGGAATTTATTTTTATTAAGGATAGTTTTAATAATGGCAGAATAAAATCACATTCGTTATTTTTTCTACAATCTAAAACATTTCAGTGACATTACATTAAATTAAAATGCATATTTTTTAAAATTATTTATTTCCATAAAATTTACAAACGATTCTCATGAAACTTCAAACATTTTTGATTAAATTCCGAATTGACATTTATGACGCATTACACTGACAGCAATAAATTGCAGAGTGCTTTTTACACATAGAACATCCACATTTTGAACATTTATCGGTGAATTTTCTATCCTCAGACGTTTTAGAAAACGGACACCTTCCTCTGTTTTTGTCTGTACTGTTGATGGAAGTGTTGGAGAAATAATTTTGTCTGGCGTTCTTCCGACGAGCTGCTTTCCTAATTCTATGAGAAAAGCCCGTCTCTTATAGTTGGTCCTTTCTGCCCAGACTGGTGTAAGATGTAGCCATATGATAAATTCATTCAGTGCACTGATATCAATCATGTTGTAAAATAATACCATTGGCCACCTTCTGCTCACCCTCTTTGTAGTGTACGTTCTAACCAGCTTGTCCATGGTATCTACTCCTGATTTTGTTTTATTATAATCCAGAATCATTACTGGCTTGCATTCTTCACGATCTTCCACTTCCTTCCTTGAATGCATTGTACTGAGCAAAGTTAAAACTTTTCCCTTTTTCGGACAATATGAAACACTTGAAGTATGCTCTTGGAATCCAAAAATAGATGAATATTTGACTCGACCTTTGGTCTGAGTGAAAGCTTGTGGTAGTTCTCCTTTATTTTTTCTAATTGTTCCTAAGAGTGTGAGATTTGCTGTGAGGAACATTTTCAGACGTTCTCTCGCCAAACTAAGGCAAGTGAAAAAATTTTCAGTTGTTACATTTCTGCCACTGTTTTCTAAGCCCTTCACCATATCTAAAGCAACTCTCTTGCCTTGACCAACTTCACAAGATTCATTTTCTTGTCGACCAGTGTAAACTTGGAGATTGAGAACAAAAGACATTGCACTATCGCATACAGCCCATAATTTCAACCCATATTTTCCTGATTTTGAAGGAATAAATTGCCGAAATGGACATCTACCACGAAATGCCACCAGTTGTTCATCAATTGTTACGTTGCTGTGAAGAACATATGCTTCTTGAAATGTGTGTAGCCACACTTCGAATATTTCTCTAATGGGAGCCAGCTTGCCAGGAGCACGGTTGTGACGTCTCACAATTGCGTCATGAAATCTGATGCACCTTGAAATTTGCGTAAAGCTATTTCTAGCCATTGCTTCACTAAAAATGGGTCTACCATTCTCTTTGTTTCACAGATGTGTAACTGCTTTATTATGGGCCTTGTAAGCACCTGCTAGGATCAAGACACCGATAAAGCACTTTAGTTCAATGGCATCTACTGGTTTCCATTTACTACCGTAAACAAGACTACCCTCTTTGTTAGTCCACTTTAGAATTACATCGACGATGTTTCTCATAAGATACAACTGAAAAGCTGATTCCATGGAGTCTACATTTTTCACTGCGAATTTTGTTGGACCTGGCTTTACTCGCATTATGTTCCATCTCTCTTCTCTTCCACAAGCTCTTCTCAACTCGTGTTTGTGCCACAATTCTTCTTTGTTTTTAGACCTAAACAAAACAAAAAATACAAAGCGTATATCTTGGCGCTAGGCCCTATCGCACATTTACAAAAATACAATGTGTACGTACATATAACAGTCAGAAATATGTGTTACTTCCTGTTCGGGCTGGACATCTGCGCTGTCCAAATATTCTTCTGAACTTTCGTCTGACTGAGGAATATTCTCTTCTAAGATGTCAATTTCTCCATCGCTGCATGAGACATCACAAACTATATCGCTGATATCACAATTTGATTCTCCAGATAGTGGATTATCCTGCAGTAATATTTCAAGCACTTCGTCTTCGGAAAGGTGACGAGACATTTTCCACTAAATCCAACACACACAATAGTAGTCTCCACTTGTATGGACCAACTGTCTGCTTATAAAGTATTGGCAACGATCACACGTTACAACAATATTTACAAGACTAAAACAAAGGAATTACAGCAACAGTTACGGATTCAATGCAGCGTTATTGGGTAATAATACCGCAAGAGAGAAATGGGGTCGCATTTAATCCCGCTGGTATTCAGTGGTTCTCTCTTGATTTTCTGCAAAACTAAATATTTTCAAATGTGTGAAATCTTAGTATATGTACCGCCGAAGCGAGTACTAAATATTTTCAAAAAGTTATATTAATATATTACGAACACACTACTTAATTCAGGAAAAGTCCGAATTTTTCATAATTTTTAGGAATAGGAAATAAGGTCTATTTTACAGAAAATTACGGCCTGGGGTCATTATAGACTCCACAGTATTAGGAGGGTTTTCTGATTTTTGTACAATTCCTGCAGTGTTGGGGATAGCCTGTATATAATGGTATGCTAGGGACTATTTACCTTTTTTGCCCCTTCATTTGGATAAAGGCCGATGGAAAACCCCAGAAAACCCAAGTGGAGAGACTGACTGTCCCATAAGGTTCTCATATTTCACTTATTTTGAGTTATTCTAGAACAAAATTTTATAAGGTTAAAAAAATGAAAATTTTACGATTAAAAGCACTACAAACATTCTTTATGGTGAATTACTTTGAACACAACAGAATTACCTCAGTTTAAAAGCCTTATAGTTCAGTGTTTTGATCATGTAGCTTTTTTTTATATTAATTGTTTGTGCAAAATTCACAAATGTTGCCACATACACACGTGATAAAATTTTCAAATTAGTGTTTATGCTACTCCTAACCTTCAAAGTGTGTGTTAATGTGGTCAATAAATGCAACGGTGTTTGAGTTATTAATTTTTGCCGACTGCCGTCGTCTTGAAGCGCCGTTGCACCCAGCCCAAACACATCGGCTCTTATGTTTTGACTGTAGTAAAGTGCCATTGTTTTTGCGTATCACTTTCGTTCCGGTCTGCACAATTACACTGCGTTCCTTGTCTTGTCTGGGGACATTGAAGTATCACCAGTCACAGTCTTTCCAATCTCTGCTGTCTTTTCTGTAATTTTATGCGTGTATCCTGACGTCTCACTACATTTCGTCCTGCCACTAACCACTGTTAATTTACGGGGCAGTCAGCACAATACTACTCGTCCTGGGTGCTCTCACTAACACAATTTGCAAGTAAAGTTCATGTTCGCACAGATAATGTTCAATGCCAGTTTCATTTATGCGAAATTGTGCACATTTTGATACCGTTATCTGGGCGTGAACATCAATATACATATTTATTTATATTTCTTTTCCCAGTTTAGCACCCCATGTCAAGTTCTTCCGATCAACTGATCCTCAAGAGTGGTATTCAGACTCCGGCCTGGGTTTTTCGTCCATGTCCTGTGTTTCCACCTAGTCTCCATCACGCTCTATGGCCGTATGCCAACGTTGTGGAAGAACATGTATTCCCTGCTGATAAAACCTCTTGTCCTGTAGGCGTAGCCATGTTTTCACTGGATGACTGACACTCTCGTCATCTTCAAAGTGTGTTCCCCAAAGAGAATCTTTAAGCAGCCCAAAGAAATGGCAGTCCGAGGGTGCCGGGTCTGGACCGTAGAACAGTGGCTGTGACAGAACGTCAAGAGCGTGGCTGAACATGGAGCTCTCTTTCTGCATTTCCCGAGGATGTAACTTCCTTTACCCATCATCCAAATGTGCGCCTATCAACTGCAGCACCGCCATACACTCCACACAAACGCTCATGGATGTTCACCACGGTTTCTTTTTCTGCACACTAGAATTCAATAACAGCGTGCTGCTTCTAAAGTAAGTCGTATGTAGACGCCTTTTTGACGCAGTACTGCGGCTCTGCCATCTGCCAGAACGGCTCGAAACTTCACCGACGCACAAACAAACATCAAATGCAAAGTACTAACAAGGAGTTTTGTCTGTGTATATTAATGTGTTTTTGTAATACGTGAACTGCAATATCTACAACGAAGTTAAATTTTCACATAAGTTCCACAATTGACCAAAGGGATGCACTCAAATGGCATGACTTCGTCTAAATCGGATAACTCTTTTATATTTGAAATCCTGATAGCATCAGGGATGACTTACGGCGCTTGTAAAGTGCCAATAAGCCAAACTCGTGGTCGTCAATTAATTGATCAGTTTAATTAAGCAGTAAATGAAACTGAAAAGTGTGAGAGGGATTATTCCAATAACTCAAAGTGTACCTGTAGTAGCAGGGGTTCCTGAGGGGGAGGGGATTGGGGTGTGGGGGAACAATAGTTTAACTATACGTCAATCAAACAGAAGGATCCCGTTAACAGAACAACAGATTAAGGACCTGTCAATCAAAGCAGAACAATAGGCTTGCCCTAAGTGCATACCTGCCCCTGATGCAGGCAACCTGCACTAACCAATGCACTGACAGCACTCTTGTTCGCTACTCTTTTGCTGTTACGTAATCTGGTTACCTAAGCCCGCTCTGCGAATCAATGACAGACGCCAAACTAGAATGAGTCAGTGAGTTACCTAGTGGCTGAGACCCCCTGGTCTGTGGCGGCGACCTAAGTACTTTGTGTGGAGAGGGCACTGCTGCGTGTTGCTTGCGAGTCAGTCTCTGACCTGTCTCCTGACGGGCGCCCTTGATCCAGCACCTAGTATCGATCTTCAAGCTACATCTTTGCCGACCGGTGCGCTGGCGACAGCTTACACCAGCACAGTCCTAATTGCCTGTCGCTTTCTTTATCACCTTTGGCCAATCTGCTTTCTAACTGTCTGTTTCTTTTTCTGTTTCGTTCTCCAAGTTTTGTAATATTCGGCAACAGTGTCTGGCAGTGGTGAACATATCAGTGCCATTATTGTTCTATCTGCTTGCCACCTACAACCCATTGGAGTGTGTCCTGTCTCAACTACTTCTTCTATGCTCTGTCTAGCTGTGGGTGAGATGGGTTCTGCTTGGCTGTCAACACTTACCCCCAGCACTGTATCTGCTGTAGCAGTGACTACACTATCACCTTCGGCATCACATAACTCAGGCACATTTTCATGTGACACTAAATATGAACTATGTCCCGAATCCATTGTACATACAAATTTTGTCGTATCTTGTCCATAGTCACAGTATATATCTTCACACGAGTTGAAGTGACATACATAAACATTATCACATCAAAGAGAGCAGCATAAAGTGAGATACACCGCCAACAGTTTGAAATATTCCATATAGTTGACCTTGTATGGTTTCCAATTATTAAATGCCCCTTGCTTTCGCTCAATGGCTCTCTCTCTTTCGTTAATAATTACCTTAAGTGAAAAATTTTGCAAATATTTACTGTACACCATGTATTATCAGCTGCATTATCGATTTAAAATGACACGAAAACAAGAGCTCATTCACTTAGGTCATATCCTTAAATTTCTGTATATTCGTGTTCGGCTTTAAATTTTCACTTCCAATGCAGCCTGTCTATCATCTTAAGGGGGAAACGTTTTTCTTCCTGTTTCAGTGTGGGTGTTTTCTCACCATATCTCAGGTTTAGAATGAAGAAACATTTCATCTGAATTAGTACATGGAATATTCATACACACACACACAGTTGTGACTTGGCAAGACAGCCAAGCCACTAGGAGAGGAAGCCGAAAGGCACGCGTTTAAGCTCACGCAGGCTGGCGTGAGGTCTGGAACAGGTAAGGGAATTTATAGTAGCAAAGAACGTAAGTAACTACTGGAATACTTAACTTTAATTCATAATTGGTGAACATCGGTCTGACGGTACATGCATCACAAGATAAATAGCAAATGATAATGGCGCCTTACTAGGTCGTAGCAAATGACGTAGCTGAAGGCTATGCTAACTATCGTCTCGGCAAATGAGAGCGTAATTTGTCAGCTACCAAAGTTGACTGTACAACTGGGGCGAGTGCTAGGACGTCTCTCTAGAGCTGCCGTGTGGCGGCGCTCGGTCTGCAATCACTGATAGTGGCGACACGCGGGTCCGACGTATACTAACGCACCGCGGCCGATTTAAAGGCTACCACCTAGCAAGTGTGGTGTCTGCCGGTGACACCACATTCCTCCCCCGCAAATCGGCGGACGGTTGTGTTATAAGGCTTCCGCCCGCCGTGAGAGGACCCCATGTTGACGTATGCGACGAGGTGGGGAGCCTAACAACAGGCGAGGCTGTGCCACCCGCACCCTGCCATTCGGTCCGAGGGGAGCTAGGAAATGCCTGAAAACCTAGTCCAGGGTGCACGCCAACATGGGGTGTATGCGCCCTTAGAGAGACAGGAGGGGCCGAAGGGTCGACCTCCATTGGGTCGGGGCACCCGACGGGCGAAGACGCCATGTGGTCCGGAGCGGGCAAGAAGTCCATGGCGGAGGACAGCTGGTCACGGGAAGCGATCGGCGGCACGTGACCCAGGGAGGTGCCCGGCGGTTGCAGGGACGCGTCCACTGCGGGCGTCGCCGGCGGGAGAACAGGCGGCGGCGCGTCGCCACGGGGCAAAATGGAAGGCAGCGTCGGTAACACCTGGGGATGAGGAGAGCCAGTAGATGGTTCCCCAGGGCGCTGACCGGACGGCACCGTCGCTGAAAGTAGACGGGGAGCGGCCGAACCCAGGCGACGACAGAGGCGCAGCTGATTGAGATGCCGACGCACCTCACCAGAGGCCCTCAAAACCAGATACATAGCGCGGCCGAGGCAGCGAAGAATGCGCCCTGCGAGCCAACGCCGTGAACCTCGATAGTTGCGATAGTAGACAACGTCGCCTGGAGCAAAAGCAGGTGTCTGCCGCTGCACAGGAACCTGATGCGGCGGATGTAGCAAAGACATCAAGGTTCGATGAGGACGACCGCGGAGCAACTTAGCCGGCGAGCGACCATCTCGGGGCTGAGAGCGATACGAGGACCAAAAGAGCAATAGCGCGTCCTCCCGAGAATGCGACTCTTTCAACTTCAACATCTGTGACTTGAAAGTCCTGAGCAATTGCTCAGCGGCACCGTTTGACTGTGGCGAAAACGGCGCGGACGTCAGATGTTGAATACCATTGGCCTTGCAGAATGACTGAAATTCTGCGGACATGAATTGTGGGCCATTGTCGGAAACAATAGTCTGTGGAAGACCTTCAATGCAAAAGATAGCAGATAACGCTTGGATGGTGGCAGATGACGTCGTGGAAGACATCCGGACAACAAAAGGAAAATTACTGAAGGAATCTACCAGAACCAACCATCGAGCATTCCAGAATGGACCAGCAAAATCGATGTGGAAGCGTTGCCAAGGGGAAGTGGCTTTTGGCCATGCAAAGAATTTCCGCGGTGGTGCTGATTGTTGTTCGGTACACGCCATGCAAGAAGGGCACATATTCGTAATCGCAGCATCGATTCCGAACCAAGTACAGTGCTGACGAGCAAGTTGTTTCGTTCTCACTATACCACAATGTCCTTCGTGGAGAAGCCGTGAGACAGAGGACTGTAACGAACGTGGGACCACGACCCTGGACGGATCATTATCAGAACGCAACAGCAAAACACCACGTCGAACAAAAAGTCTCTCCTTGTGAGCAAAAAATCGGCGAACCAACGGATCCTCGATCCGTGACTTTGACAAGGGCCATTGTGTAGCAACAAAACGCAGAACGGTAGCAAGGACAGGGTCAGCAGCTGTGGCTGTAGCTACACGACGAAAATCAATCGGAAACGATTCGACCGCGTGATCGGTTTACGAATCAATGAACATGCAAGCAAGTTCGGAGGAATTGAATGCTCTATCCTCAGCAACAGGCAAACGGGACAACGCATCGGCGTTTCCGTGCTTAGCAGTGGACCCATACAAATTATCGTAGCGGTACTGCGAGAGGAAAATAGACCAGCGAATGAATTTCTGCGCTGTACGTGGAGGTACAGGCTTGCTCGGATGAAAAACCGATGTTAAAGTTTGTGGTCTGTGATTATGGTAACGTGACGACCATACAAGAAATCATGATACTTTGTAACAACAAATACGAGAGCCAATGCTTCTTTCACGATCTGTGAATAATTTCTTTGCGCAGACGAGAGCAATTTGGACGTAAAGGCAATAGGGCGATCGTGCGAACCATTCTTGTGCGCAAGCACAGCACCGATCCCGAAATCCGATGCATCCACCATCAACAAAAGGGGCCTCTGGGGATCGAATGGCGTAAGGCAAGTATTGGAAAGCAACGCCGATTTAAAATGGCGAAATGCGCGTTCGCATTCCGTCGTCCAGACGAACGGAATACCTTTACGGCGTAAGCGATGAAGCGAAGCGGAAATGGAAGAGGCGTGGCGCACATATTTATGGTAGTAATTGATTTTTCCCAGCACACTCTGTAGCGGCTTCAAATTTTGCGGCGAAGGCAAGTCTCGTATGGCACGGAGGTGCTCTGGACTGGGATGTATGCCTTGGGCATTGAGTACATGGCCCAGATAGGGTAAGTCGCGAGCAAAAAACACACATTTGTCCTTCCGCAAGCGAAGACCATTTTGTCGCAAGACCTGAAATAATGTTCTGAGATTGGCTAAATGTTCTTCTTCTGTCTTTCCGGAGATGACAATATCGTCCAGATAACTGCTGCATTA
Source organism: Schistocerca americana (assembly GCF_021461395.2). Lineage (NCBI taxonomy): Eukaryota > Metazoa > Arthropoda > Insecta > Orthoptera > Acrididae > Schistocerca > Schistocerca americana. The sequence goes on along the minus strand of NC_060122.1, from coordinate 24,452,497 downwards.
GGGACCGACGCACAAACAGTTTGTAAATATTGCTGAAACAATGCAGGGGCGGATGCACACCCGAATGGCAGTCGTTTGAATCGATACAAACCAAGATGCGTGTTAACCACTAAAACGCGCTGGGATTCTTCGTCCACCGGTATTTGCAAGTACGCATCTGCTAGGTCCAACTTCGAAAAATATTTACCCGGGCACAGTTTGTCAAAAAGATCTTCCGGGCTGGGTAAAGAAAAAGTTGCAGTCACTAATTGTGGATTCACTGTTGCCTTGAAGTCCACACAAAGTCTCAATTTTCCGGAAGGTTTTTGCAAAATCAGTAGGGGTGATGCCCAGAGAGAAGCCTGCACACGTTCAATCACACTTTGTGATTCCAAATCGTGCTATGTTCTTGCGACCTCATCACGCAATGCGTGGGGAACATTGCGCGCTCTGAAAAATTTCGGTTGCGCGTTTACTTTCAGTTACAAATGTGCTTTATAGTTCTTAGCGCAACCAAGGCCCGGTGCAAAAATGTCTGCAAACTCTTCACATAGACGAGAAACACTGTCTGAAGGCACAGTCTGGTTCACTGATAGGACCTGATTGACTATAGACAAGTTAAACAACTGAAATAAATCTTAACCAAACAAGGTCACAGCAGAAGAAGAACGAAGGACGTACAATGACACAAGTTTTGTTTGTCCCTTGTATGTTGCAAGAAGGCTGCACTGTCCTAACACAGGGATAGCTTGTCCTGAATAACTACTTAGCTTAACATTTGCAGCACGCAACGGAGGTGTGCCCAGCTGTTTGTACGTGTCTTGATTGATCAAGGAAACTGCAGCTCCGGTATCGAGCCATTAATGTCCAAGTCTACAAAAAGTTTACTGTGCTGCTGACGACAAGAGCGACTGTCTCGTGCAACGTGAACACACTGGTACAGAATCACTTGCTACGTGACGGGATTTCCGGCGATGTCGACGCACACTATTTGTGGGACGAACACAGTCACTGTTAGAGAGAGTGGCACTGGGCGGAGTGGAATGAACTACATGAATATCCATGGGCGACGGTTCACGAGGCTGTGTATTCTTGGTTCAATTCCGAGTCCGACGCGAAGCAAAGGGGCTGGAATGGTTGTGAGTGTCCGATCGGAGCTTTTTCTGACAAACACTCTGAACATGTCCTCGTTTATTACAGAAAAAGCAAATAGCTTGGCGTGACGGACAATTCTCACGCGAATGTCTAGTAGCACACCGCGGGCATGATTTTAGCACTGCATTTGCTTGCTTGCTCGGCACACGGCTGGTGCAGTTTCAAATGATTCCTGAGCAAAGTCAAGTGTGTCCTGCCGATCCAATATGTCCAGCACTTGTTGAAGGGAGGGATTGACTAGTTTCAAAATCTGTTCCCGTATACGAACATCAGAAACGTTCTGTGCAATTGCATCACGTACCATAGTATCTGAATAAGGAAGTCCACATTCACACTTAAAAGCACAATCCCTAGTAATGCCTTGCAAGGTTGCAACCCACTCCCTATTAGTCTGACCTGCCGTACGTTTTGTAGGAAAGAAGGTATACCGTTTGGCAACTACATTGACTGATTCTTTGAAATATGTATCTAAGGCAGACAAAATTTCTTCGTAGGACAGCGTTGCCACTATCACACGGTAGGTGGACACTCCTACACAGGCCAATAACAAAAGGCTGCCGCTCGTTACCTTGAATTCTGTAGGCGGCGAGATGGAATCCAAATTGGCGTGACCACGCCGTCCAGCTTTCCAGTGCCGCATCAAAAGGACGAAAAGGTGGTGCAACTGCGTGTTGTGGCTGCGGGAGCGGTGGAGCGGCTGCTGCCGCATCGTTTTGCATCGCACGTTGACCCTGGGCGAGCTGTCCAAGGGCATCCAGTAAGGCCTGCGTCTGCTGATTCTGCAAGCGATAAAATTCGGACAGTACATCTGGAGATTGTGGCGAAGCCATGACACTAGTAAATTAGGCTGTATCAATACGCAAAATCCTCGTCGTCAAGTTGTTGTGACTTGGCAAGACAGCCAAGCCGCTAGGAGAGGAAGCCGAAAGGCACGCGTTTAAGCTCACGCAGGCTGGCGTGAGGTCTGGAACAGGTAAGGGAATTTATAGTAGCAAAGAACGTAAGTAACTACTGGAATACTTGACTTTAATTCATAATTGGTGAACATCGGTCTGACGGTACATGCATCGCAAGATAAATAGCAAATGATAATGGCGCCTTGCTAGGTCGTAGCAAATGACGTAGCTGAAGGCTATGCTAACTATGGTCTCGGCAAATGAGAGCGTAATTTGTCAGTGAACCATCGCTACCAAAGTCGGCTGTACAACTGGGGCGAGTGCTAGGACGTCTCTCTAGAGCTGCCGTGTGGCGGCGCTCGGTCTGCGTATACTAACGGACCGCGGCCGATTTAAAGGCTACCACCTAGCAAGTGTGGTGTCTGGCGGTGACAACACACACACACACACACACACACACACACACACACACACACACACATACACATACATACACACACACACACACACACACACACACACGTGTGTGTGTGTGTGTGTGTGTGTGTGTGTGTGTGTGTGTGTGTTGAGAGTTATTTCGTCTCGCTGTACAGGCCTGTTTCATGCTAATCTGTCTACAAGCCTGCCTTATATCTGCGAAAAACAACTTTCTGTTGTGGTCTGGCTTCCATAGGACAAGAGCGAAATAAAAATTGTAAAAGTGAATATTTTTTGAATACTATGTTTGAAAATTACTTAAAATGACTTATACCACTTACGGGGCCGAACATAATTTATATTATTTAAATTCCTGTCAGTAGTACAGGCCAAAGCTGCTGTTTGTAGTTCGGATGCCGGTCGGAGTGGCCGAGCGGTTCTAGGCGCTTCAGTCTGGATCTGCGAAACCGCCACGGTCGCAGGTTCGAATCCTGCCTCGGGCATGGATGTGTGTGATGTCCTTAGGTTAGTTAGGTTTAAGTAGTTCTAAGTCTAGGAGACTGGTGACGTCTGATGTTAAGTCCAATAGTTCATAGAGCCATTTCAAACATTTTTGTAAATCGGATATGAAAAACTGTAAACACTGAAAAATCTGAAAAACATCTTAATTTAGTAAAATTTAAGTGAAATAATTTAAAATAGTTACCTGCTGTTACTGAAAAAAGACGAAAAAAAGTATTTGAGTAAAGTTGAATTTGTTGCGTAATGGCCCCGCTAATTGTCGTCCACCAGCGATGCTCCGTTAACTGGCGGCGCTGCAGTTACAAAATTATGAAAGATTTCACTTTGCTATGACATGGTTCTCACAAGAAGAAAGAAAATCATGAAAAATGTAAATAAATTACCCACTCGGATACAGTGACACGTATTCTATCTTTTCTTTTGGGGACGCTATGAATTGTTTTTTTGAACACTCTCCCCACATGGTTCTTGCACATAAAAGAAGTAGTGAATATCTCTCTTGACGCAGGTACAGTATACCGTGCTGTAAAATATTGGCTAATTTTGTTTCTTTTAAGGCAGAGATACTGTTTTCGCACCTTTGTCTGCAGTTAAATAGAAAGCACGGAGCACAGAGCCGTATTGCCACTGCAATAACCGCGACTCTCAGCCGCTGCGTTACGCTCACTTGGTCCAAACATGACCAACGTTAGGGGTACAGGAGCTGCACATATAACTCGAAGATCGGCTTTCTCAGAAACTAGGAGCCGTCGCATGAAACGCCCCTACCCAGTTGTGCAGGACAGGATCCTCTGTTGCGTATATAACACCCAACAAAACCGTGATTAATAAGTCTCGTGGTCCCGTTCTTAGACCAGACACTTTTGAAGACGTGGACGAATTTTCCTTTTATAGATAAAGGAGCAAGATGTTACGAATATATAGCATGAATAATTGTACAAGGCGAAAGAACCGCTGTGAAAAGAAACACCTTCTGGCACCCGAAAATACACTCCTGGAAATGGAAAAAAGAACACATTGACACCGGTGTGTCAGACCCACCATACTTGCTCCGGACACTGCGAGAGGGCTGTACAAGCAATGATCACACGCACGGCACAGCGGACACACCAGGAACCGCGGTGTTGGCCGTCGAATGGCGCTAGCTGCGCAGCATTTGTGCACCGCCGCCGTCAGTGTCAGCCAGTTTGCCGTGGCATACGGAGCTCCATCGCAGTCTTTAACACTGGTAGCATGCCGCGACAGCGTGGACGTGAACCGTATGTGCAGTTGACGGACTTTGAGCGAGGGCGTATAGTGGGCATGCGGGAGGCCGGGTGGACGTACCGCCGAATTGCTCAATACGTGGGGCGTGAGGTCGCCACAGTACATCGATGTTGTCGCCAGTGGTCGGCGGAAGGTGCACGTGCCCGTCGACCTGGGACCGGACCGCAGCGACGCACGGATGCACGCCAAGACCGTAGGATCCTACGCAGTGCCGTAGGGGACCGCACCGCCACTTCCCAGCAAATTAGGGACACTGTTGCTCCTGGGGTATCGGCGAGGACCATCCGCAACCGTCTCCATGAAGCTGGGCTACGGTCCCGCACACCGTTAGGCCGTCTTCCGCTCACGCCCCAACATCGTGCAGCCCGCCTCCAGTGGTGTCGCGACAGGCGTGAATGGAGGGACGAATGGAGACGTGTCGTCTTCAGCGATGAGAGTCCCTTCTGCCTTGGTGTCAATGATGGTCGTATGCGTGTTTGGCGCCGTGCAGGTGAGCGCCACAATCAGGACTGCATACGACCGAGGCACACAGGGCCAACACCCGGCACCATGGTGTGGGGAGCGATCTCCTACACTGGCCGTACACCACTGGTGATCGTCGAGGGGACACTGAATAGTGCACTGTACATCCAAACCGTCATCGAACCCATCGTTCTACCATTCCTAGACCGGCAAGGGAACTTGCTGTTCCAACAGGACAATGCACGTCCGCATGTATCCCGCGCCACCCAACGTGCTCTAGAAGGTGTAAGTCAACTACCCTGGCCAGCAAGATCTCCGGATCTGTCCCCCATTGAGCATGTTTGGGACTGGATGAAGCGTCGTCTCACGCGGTCTGCACGTCCAGCACGAACGCTGGTCCAACTGAGGCGCCAGGTGGAAATGGCATGGCAAGCTGTTCCACAGGACTACATCCAGCATCTCTACGATTGTCTCCATGGGAGAATAGCAGCCTGCATTGCTGCGAAAGGTGGATATACACTGTACTAGTGCCGACATTGTGCATGCTCTGTTGCCTGTGCCTATGTGCCTGTGGTTCTGTCAGTGTGATCATGTGATGTATCTGACCCCAGGAATGTGTCAATAAAGTTTCCCCTTCCTGGGACAATGAATTCACGGTGTTCTTATTTCAATTTCCAGGAGTGTATAAACGCCGGGCAAAGTCCGTGAAAATCTGTGCCCTTTGTGGGTGCAAAATGTGGCCAAACGGGGAAGAGAGTAATGAAAAGACTAGAAACATCTGAAACGTGGCGTCTCAAGATAGGGCTGAAGAACGCGTGTATCGACTGAATAAGCAATGCTGCGCAGCGAAGACAAATGCTCGCTGAAGCACGTAATGAGTGGCAGAGAAGAGCGGCTGGGCAGGTATCACGACACTGCCCTTGCGGCGTCAGCGGAGAACAGCGAGGCCGCGCCGCGCCGCGCCGCGCCCCTGCACACGGCGGGAGCGCCTTCACTTCGGCAACTGTTCCTGCGGCAAGTGTTTGCGAACTGCCTGCATCGCCGAGGGGAAGTTGCATCGGCTCGCAGACAATTGTGTGGAGAAAGGTTAAAGGTTAACGTCCGGTCGGCGGCGATGCCGGTAGCGCCGCGCCAAACACTCTGGAGCAGGGAAGTCTGTGCGGGTAGTCCGTGATGCCACAGCGTGGCGTCGTAGGTAGGCAGCAGGGGATCAGTCGCCCTGCACACTGCTTCTCGCAACTGAGCTCGTTCGTGAGCGTAACTAATACGTGACTGAATGTGGATTGTTTTTCGCTACTTTGTGTGCACAAAGATGGACGATTTGTGTGTAAGCGATAAACCTATAGCGTTTTCACTACGAAATTGCCGTTTTTTTTGTTGTGTGCCGTGTTACAAAGGTAATTACGATGGAGGCCCAAAACTGCTACGTTTAAATTTGTGGAGGATGGAACGATAAGGAAGAAATGATTATCAAGATTTCACGGGAAGAACTTTACTCCTTGTTCAAGTTCAAGTGAGAGTCATTTTTTTCAGGTTCTTAAAAGACGCTAATTTTAACTACAAAGGGCACTGTTCCTCGTCATTGTAACTGAATGTCATACAAATGTTCCTTCGAGAACGTTAGATTTCTTACATTCATGTGGCACTACATACCCTATTTAATATTTGTTGTTAATAATACAAATAGGTCAGACTGCAGTATTTAGTTGTGTTACCTGCTGCAAAAGATTACAGTAAGCTACCTGTTGAAAAGGCTAGAAATTTAGTGGAGGTCGACCATGTAAATGTAAACTAAGTTAAGAGAAGCTACCACACTAGCACATACATTAGGCTATCTATTGCAACCTGACGTTCAAAATCCATGTTAGTAACTCAGTGCATAACAATCGGAGCGAAAAATGCTTCTTATCTTACAGTGCACAAATAGCCTAACTGTTTTTCTTTAAGCACACTGGACTCGCATTCGGGAGGACGACGGTTCAATCCTGTCTCCGGCCATCCTGATTTAGGTTTTCCGTGATTTCCCTAAATCCTTTCAGGCAAATGCCGGGATGGTTCCTTTGAAAGGGCACTGCCGATTTCCTTCCCCGTCCTTCCCTAACCCGAGCTTGCGCTCCGTCTCTAATGACCTCGTTGTCGACGGGACGTTAAACACTAATCTCCTCCTCCACTGTTTTTCTTTAATATACCGACAGATTTCGATAAAAGGGGAAAATCGATGAGTGGGTGAATACAGCAAATGGAAAGACAAGAGTCTTTTGTTTTTTACTTTCAAGGATTTATAGTCCGTCAGCACCTACAAATATCAAGGATATACCGCTTCTCCCCTCAAAATTAGCCCAGCGTTTCATGTATTGCGCTTCACTGACAATTTCGTGACTCACTTCATCTGTAGTAAGCAGTATACACACAGTACCTGAATCCAAAATATCTGAACTAGCGAGGAGAAGAAATAAATTGGTCCTTAGCATAGAATAATTTAGACTGATGTGCAAAGGTTAAGGACAACAGTAAGTTTCACATGGTGTCTCGCAACCAAGTAACATGGCTCAACAAAACTCGGATCGTACATAAAAGAGCTGCTACAATGTAGTACAAAAGATAAGCGAAAGAAATACGCAATGGGACCAAAAGAAACAACGCTTTTGTTCAAGGACAATAATGAGGCTGAAGTCAGCACGATTTATGAGATTTACGATTGTACATAGCACATTAAAAAAAGTGGAACGTGGAGAGGCATCATGACGGACGGAGCGCATGTTCTGCAGCGTGATGTCACTCTGGCCACAAGCATCGCAAGGAGTTCTTGTGGTAGGGCGTTCCGTTCCTACACCTGCGGGGTTCGTAACTGCTGGTTGGCCGTTGGTGCACGTGGTCGTGCCGCAGTACGTCCCCCCCCAATGCATCCCTCTCGTGCTCGATGGCATTTAAATCTGGGGAACGGGAAGGTCAATCCATTTGCCGAATGTCCTCTCGTTCGAAGAGCTCCCCATGTGCATTGTTCGATGCAGTCGCGCATTTTCCTCCATAACAGTCAACTCGGGGCCGAATGCACCCCTGGAAAGATATACATCGGGAAGGAGTGTGGCAATTAACTTTGACCGGTGGGTGTATCATTTGGAGGTCAGTACGCCCATGGAACATTATGCCCCCCACACCGAGGCGCAAGGACCGTCACAACCATTCTCTACGACAATATTACACCCCGTGTTTGGCGTGAGGCCTCTTTACCTGCTGTACCTGTCGACTATCTCCTCTGGACTGCAGTGTAGGTGGCTCTAAACTCTCCCCATAAACGAGAAAAATTATGAGAGAAAAATCAAACTCCTGTGCTAAGTTCGTCTCACTTTGTACTCCTTACTACACACCTGGAAATTGAAATAAGAACACCGTGAATTCATTGTCCCAGGAAGGGGAAACTTTATTGACACATTCCTGGGGTCAGATACATCACATGATCACACTGACAGAACCACAGGCACATAGACACAGGCAACAGAGCATGCACAATGTCGGCACTAGTACAGTGTATATCCACCTTTCGCAGCAATGCAGGCTGCTATTCTCCCATGGAGACGATCGTAGAGATGCTGGATGTAGTCCTGTGGAACGGCTTGCCATGCCATTTCCACCTGGCGCCTCAGTTGGACCAGCGTTCGTGCTGGACGTGCAGACCGCGTGAGACGACGCTTCATCCAGTCCCAAACATGCTCAATGGGGGACAGATCCGGAGATCTTGCTGGCCAGGGTAGTAGACGTACACGTTCGAGAGCACGTTGGGTGGCACGGGATACATGCGGACGTGCATTGTACTGTTGGAACAGCAAGTTCCCTTGCCGGTCTAGGAATGGTAGAACGATGGGTTCGATGACGGCTTGGATGTACCGTGCACTATTCAGTGTCCCCTTGACGATCACCAGTGGTGTACGGCCAGTGTAGGAGATCGCTCCCCACACCATGATGCCGGGTGTTGGCCCTGTGTGCCTCGGTCGTATGCAGTCCTGATTGTGGCGCTCACCTGCACGGCGACAAACACGCATACGACCATCATTGGCACAAAGGCAGAAGCGACTCTCATCGCTGAAGACGACACGTCTCCATTCGTCCCTCCATTCACGCCTGTCGTGACACCACTGGAGGCGGGCTGCACGATGTTGGGGCGTGAGCGGAAGACGGCCTAACGGTGTGCGGGACCGTAGCCCAGCTTCATGGAGACGGTTGCGGATGGTCCTCGCCGATACCCCAGGAGAAACAGTGTCCCTAATTTGCTGGGAAGTGGCGGTGCGGTCCCCTACGGCACTGCGTAGGATCCTACGGTCTTGGCGTGCATCCGTGCGTCGCTGCGGTCCGGTCCCAGGTCGACGGGCACGTGCACCTTCCGCCGACCACTGGCGACAACATCGATGTACTGTGGAGACCTCACGCCCCACGTGTTGAGCAATTCGGCGGTACGTCCACCCGGCCTCCCGCATGCCCACTATACGCCCTCGCTCAACGTCCGTCAACTGCACATACGGTTCACGTCCACGCTGTCGCGGCATGCTACCAGTGTTAAAGACTGCGATGGAGCTCCGTATGCCACGGCAAACTGGCTGACACTGACGGCGGCGGTGCACAAATGCTGCGCAGCTAGCGCCATTCGACGGCCAACACCGCGGTTCCTGGTGTGTCCGCTGTGCCGTGCGTGTGATCATTGCTTGTACAGCCCTCTCGCAGTGTCCGGAGCAAGTATGGTGGGTCTGACACACCGGTGTCAATGTGTTCTTTTTTCCATTTCCAGGAGTGTATTTGTCAATGATTCTTCTCCGTGTCAAGTCATCCAAATGTTGCCTACGCGCCATGTTGTAATGAAGAACACCAGCACAGTGCATTGTAACTGTTCGCTGATCGACACACACTGTCCTTTCCCACTCCTAGAAGTGCTTCGCGCTGTGGGGGCAGCCCCACTCGGCACTGTAGTCGCGCCGACCTCAGCTCGTGCCACTTCCAGCGCTCTGTGCACGGCTGGGAGCCTCTGCCAACATGCTCCCTGACTTACATTCACCTCCACCGAGTAGTTAACGCCTTACCTTACCTTATCCATATTTTCCTTACTTTATAGACAGCAGTGTAAATAGTAGTGACAAAGAGAGTTCCATCTTCCCTAAATTGTCTTCTACGAGATGGTCATGTGACGGAAACAGTTTACGACAGTTAAAGTTAACAATGTAAAAAATTTTAGGCGGAGTACAATGGCATTTTTAAATGCATTCTGATACTGTACACGATACAGAGCTTCAACTAGGAGTCAACTGTCTTTTTGCAGAGCAGCGAGCATAGCTGCGTACGCTTCGTCGCGTTTTCGCTAGTACCGACAATTCTCTATTGGGAGACGGTGACAAAATATTACACCGGGTCTTGTTTTCCTGTACGTGCTATTACCATTCCGTTAAGGCCACCAAACGCAGCTGAAAACTGTCTCAACAAATTATCGACAAAGTTATCTGTCCGAGAAGCCTACACAGGAGAGGAAGGAAACAGCCAACTGCGATCACTGTGCTAGCAAAGTGAGTGCAGGTCCTACCACCGACCGTGCGCGTCTCGAGAGCACAGTACTCCGTTCCGTAATTCCTTTTTGCGTTGCAGTTAGAGGCAAGACACTGGTTTCACATTCGCGAGAACACACGTCCTACCATTGTAATTTAGGATTTCAGTAGTCAGCCTTAAAAGCTAAGTAGGAGTGACGTATGGTTCCTTTCGAAGGTCGAGCTAGTCTTGCTTCCATAATCACCTCGCGATGCTGGTACTCTATATTTAATAATGAAATACAATGTGGAAACGTACGTCACGCAATTCTATGACATCTCCGATTGCCAAAACTACTAGATGTTTTATTAGACTGTAACCTCCTTATCTCCTGCTGGGATAACAACTGCGCTGAAATGTCATATATCTACACAATATTCTTGCCAAGTAAATGGAGAAAAGCGGAGCGTAACTTGAAAATTGTGTGATAACGCCCAACAAACCAAATCTAGGACAGGTGTTCACCCATAGTAGCAGCCACGGGACCAGCAAAACATTGCTGACGTACAGTGACCATCTTTCGTCGGGAAGTACACTGCACTGAGGTGGCGTAAGTCGTGGGATATCGTTATGCCCATATAGGGATGGCGAGAGTACAGCGTGCACACAGTGTAAGCGCCAAGTGCATCGGCGAAGCTGTCATGTTTACTCTGGTGATTCATGTGGAAAGGTTTCCAACGTCATTACGGCCGCATGACGGGGTTCACGGACTTTGATCACGGAGTGGTAGTGGGAGCTAGACGCGTGCGACATTCCGTTTCGGAAATCGCCAGGTTACTGAATGTTCCGAGATCCACAGTGTCAAGAGTGTGTTGAGAATAACGAATTTCAGGTATTACTCCCACCACGGACAACACTGAGGCCGACGGCCCTCCGTTGACGACCGATCTCAGCAGAATTTGCGTAGAAATGGTTCAAATGGCTCTGAGCACTATGGGACTCAACTGCTGAGGTCATTAGTCCCCTAGAACTTAGAACTAGCTAAACCTAACTAACCTAAGGATATCACAAACATCCATGCCCGAGGCAGGGTTCGAACCTGCGACCGTAGCGGTCTTGCGGTTCCAGACTGCAGCGCCTTTAACCGCACGGCCACTTCGGCCGGCAGAATTTGCGTAGAGTTGTCAGTGCTAATATACAAGCAAGATTGCGTGAAGTAATCGCAAAGATCAATGTGGGACGAACGACGGAAGTATTGGTTAGGACAGTGCGGCAGAATCTGGCGTTAGTGACGGCAGCAGACGACTGACGGGTGTGCCCCTGCTAACAGCAGGACATCGCCCGCAGCGCCTTCTTGCATTCGTGGCCTCGGGTCCTGCACGACTGGACAACCGTGGTCTGGTCACCTGAGTCCCGATCTACGGATCGAATGTGGTGCAGACCACAAGAAGCCACTGAGCTAAGTTGTCAACGAGGCGCTGTAACAGCTGGTGGTGGCTCCATAATGGTGAAGGCTGTGTTTACATGGAATGGACTGGGTCCTCTGGTCCAGCTGAATCGATCATTGACTGGAAATGGTTATGCTCGGTTACTTGGAGGCCATATGCTACCAGTCAACGATGGAATTTTTAAGAATGACAATGCGCCATGTCACCGAGCCACAGTTGCTCGCGATTGCTTGACTAAAAATATGGACATTTCGAACGAATGATTTGGCCACAGAAATCGCCCGACATGGATCCGATCGAACATTTATGGGACATAACCGGGACGTCAGAAACCCTGCACCGCAACACTTCCGCAATTACGGACGGGTACAGAAGCAGCGCGGCTCAGCAGGGGAGTCGCAGCGACTCAGTGAGCCCACGCCACGTCGGCGGCTAAAAGTAGGTCCGGCGCGATATTAGGCGGCATCCCGTGACCTTGGCACCTCAGTGTACGCCTAACTTCTATACGGAGAGCGTACGATCTGAATCTCACGGAGACCACCGAAACTAAAAGAAAAGCTTGGGATAATCTAGTGAATAGTCTTTGTCACGATAGTACGTAAGTCTATTGTGTTTCACAATACTTGAAAATGAACATAGCTGGCTGGGAATGAGTCGGAAATGAATGAACGGCATAAGACGAATAATCCACATACGTTGTGACTGGTTGCTGCGTGTAATTATAACATTGGTCGTAGCACATTGACGAGAGACTAATACCGCCAGTACGCTAAATGATTATTGGTTTGGGTACCTCAAAGTGATTGCTCATATCTAGCTCACAGGTTATTTCCTCAGTTCCCGCCAACTTTTCGTGCAGAAGAATGTACAGGGTGTGGAGAAAAATGTGTAAACACTGCGAGAAATCCGTGCTAGACCAAAAATACAAATGCTGATCAAGTCTGCATGTTATGCTGTTATACTTGACCACGGACGGCGTCTGCGGAACTTCTTCAATACGTTGTTGGTGGCTGTCGTGGTCCGAACACTGTTCTCTTAGTTGTGAGAGCGTATTGTTGGTGCTACCGTGACCGAGGTAGCCTATGTGTTTGGTGTTCCAGGAGACGCCGTGCCCTAGATGTATTCTGCATTCTGGGTAAGCGGAGAAACATTCTCCGATAAGTCACTACGCGGGCGAAAGTGTATACTAAGCGGTTTTGAGATGGTCATTGTAGACGATTGTAACGAAGAATAGGAGGACAACTGCTATAGAACTGAATGTCGCGCACGCGGACCCTATGAGCACCAAAACAACACGAAAGGAACACCATAAGCAGGAAACTGCAGAGCGAGGTGGGATTGCAAAAGCACTCATCAGTAGTGAGAATGCAGGAAACGGGTAAACGTGGCGCCGAAATCGTGAAACCTGGTCCATGGAGCCACAGGAGAAACACATTTGGTCGGTTACATGTTGTTTCACACTCTTTCCAACTTCTGGCCGAGTTTACGTCCCAAGACTGAAAAATGGCGGCGGTTGGATAATAGTTTGGGCAGCCATACCTTGGTATGCCGTAGGCTCGCATTACTGTCAAGGATTATGTGGCGAGTTTGGCCTATCAGAGCCATCCCCCCTGTTCGCAAGGCGTGCTCTGTCCAAGGCACGAAGAGTGACGGTCACATCGTCCGTGTGCACCACATCTCACTATCACTGAGCCTCAGTGGTCTGCTTTGGAGAGAAGGACGCGTCATAGCTATGCACCTCCACAGGCCTTGCTTGTACTTGCAACGACTACCTTGCAGAGAGAATGATAAGATTCAGTTCAAAACCGTACAGCACCTATATTTATCAACTCTGTCGTTTCGTACACCGTATTAGCTATCGCAATGTGCTTTGTTTTTGTTGTTTCCATATCTTTGTGCAACTGCTGTAGCATGAGCAACAGCGTTGGAGATAATATCTGCCTCCCACTACTAGAATTCGTACTGAATAGACGGAAACATCTCTCTCCGTCTACTTAAAACGGAGTGAAGGAATAGACAGAGACGCAGAAAGAAGCAGGTGCAGAGAGTCACGAGATGGAGTTCACACACGTGTCGGGTGCCTTTGGAATAAATTTACATACATGAAGCGAAGTGTAATTGAGTGCACACGCTTCTTGTGTTTTTGCTCTGTTCTTTCATTTCGTAGGTACCGCACAGGAGTCAGGTATCGGAACGAAGTTTGTCGGCCTGCAAGTTTGAAGAGCCTTTGTTTGTGAGCGCAGAAGGGTCAGAGGCAGAAGAACGGCACACGAGGCGCGTGGGAGTGAAAGACAGGGCAGTGAGCTGCCAGCAGAGGTGGCAGGATGGGGGAGGGGGAGGGGGAAGGGGAAGCCATTCGCCCGGCGCCCATTGTCTGCCGACAAAGGCCAGCCCGCCTGCGCTTCCCTCTCTGCCGCTCGCACTTGCCCCTCGCAGCCTTCGCAGCCAAATGCACACCACTGTATTGCCTGTTGCATAGCGCGCCTTCAGCAGGCGCTTCTAGCCACTGTACCACTTTGTATCGTGTGACTGTGGGCTCTACTCTGCAAGTTTTTGCGTCATCCAGACCAGTCTGCCCGTGCGTTACATAAGGATACAGTGACCACGTTCTACAACGGTTATTCTGCTTTTTGGTCTCTCTTATTCAATAAGATGATCAGACGGCATATTCGATAAAAGGAGATTTTTAATTTTGTTTATCCAGCTTCAGCTACTCAGATACCTCTGCACACATACATATATAGCTCTATATACATACTCCAGAACCCACCGTACGTTGCACCGCGGAGGGTATCTTGCACCACTACTAGTCTTTTGCTTTCTTGTTGCATTGGCAAACACAGTGACGGAAACTGGCTGTCTACGTCCGTCTGTACGGGCCATGATTTCTCGTATCTTATCACTTTAGTCCTTACGCAAAATGTACGTTGGAGGTAGTACAATCGTTCTACAATCACTTTCAAATGCTGCAGCTTTAAATGTTCCCGATACTGTTCCTCGAAAAGCACGTAGTCTTCCCTTCACGGATCCCCACCTCCGTAATACTGGCGTGTTGGTCGAACCTACTGGAAGGCAATCTAGCAGCACGCTTCTGAACTACTTCGAAGCCTTCCTTTAATCCGACCTGGTTGGAATCACTAACACTCGAACACTACTCAAGAATGGATCACACTAATGTTCCGTACGCGGTCTCCTTCACAGCTGAACCACACTTCCCTAAAAATTCTCTCAATAAACCGAAGTCTTCAATTAGCCTTTTTGACGACCGTACTTAAATGCTTGTTTCATTTTATGGTGCTTTGTAACGTTACGCCTGGATATTTAACGGGCGTGACTGTGTGATGCAGTGCACTGCAGTGTTTCTCGTACTCATCCGCATTAACTTATATTCTTCTACATTTAAAGCACGCTGCCATTAATCACATCAGGTACAAACAGTGCCTGAGTCACCTCGCATCGTCCAAGAACCACACAACGACGACACGTTTCCATACACCGCAGCATCATCAAAAACAGCTGCAGATTGCTGTTCATCCAGTCCATCACACCATTTATGAGCACAGAATATAAGAGCGGTCCTACAACAGTTCCCCAAGGCACTCCTGACGATACTCTTGCATATGAAGAACACTTACCGTCGTACTGGGTTCTACTTCGTAAGACATCTTCGCGCCGCTCACATATCTGGGAACGTAATGCGTATCCTAGCACCTTCGTTAACAGTCCTCAGCGGCGCTTTCGTGAGTGCAAGTGAAAATCTGTGGGGAGAGCAATATCAAGGAAAGTGATCACAACCGCTTCGTTCTTCAGATATGCGTATCACAGTTAAACAGAAATTATCATTCAAATCATATCCTGCAGTAATCGAAGTACAAAAGTTTGACGGTTTATCAGTAGGTAATACGCTTCATTCTGACCGTGTATGCAGAAATATCGTTATATTTGTAGGAGAAGAAATGAAAAAATCTTGCTCACTTCCTTATAGAAACGGGTTCAAACTTTATCATGATGGACGAAAGTACAATAATTTCCAATAAAACCTGTTTAATAATATACACACGTTTGTCCTTTGAGGGATTTGCCTGCGTACAGATCACTGTAGGCCACATGTTACTTGACCGTGATTTATTTTCAAACTACAGGGCAGCGGCAGATTTATCGGCAGATCTGCCTTCTATTTTAAGTCGCTTTGGAGCGAATGTGGTTAGAGTTTTAGGGTTTCGTAATCTGTCCAAATCATTTAGGGACTTGTTCCTAATTTGGTAACTGGATGACTGACTCACCCATGTTTTCTGTGAGTGGTCAGCTGGTCACATATCCTGTCCCAGTGTTTAAATTCTTCTGTCGTTTTGCTTCTGTTTTAAACCCGTGAGTAGCACTTTTCACTATTTCTCCTTCGTTTTAGCGTGTGAGATAGAGTGATTGCGTGGGTCCACGCGAGTGAATGAGTGTAAGAACGCTTTTAGACCTTCTATCCACATTTGTTTCTTTTAATATTTGTGAGGGCGTTGATAACCTCTCGCCGTTGAGGGCCCGTACACCCGCCAAAAACAACAACGTCAAGGGCTGCTTGAAATTATTTTATCGATATCGTTGAAATAGAAAGTGGAACAGGAGAACATATTTTCAGTGCAAGGATAGCAGCTCTTGAAGAGTATGACGTTAAATATTATGTATTGAAAAACCATTTTGTAGCAACCGCGACAGCTGGTGCATCAAAAATGCTTCCACATGCAAAGACGTAGCCGCCCAACTGCGTAATCATTTACGTAACGATTTAACTGTCGTACACTGTATGAATCACAAAATGGAAGTAGCTGTCCATGATGCTATGAATGATGTAGCAGATGCATGCCAAATACAGCATTTTTAATTTAGATTCCTTGTATACTGTGTTTCCTCGAAATCGCAAAAACAAGAGACTACTATAGGGCGTTCCACAAGAATTGTCCTTACAGCTGTGGTGTCACCGCCAGACACCACACTTGCTAGGTGGTAGCCTTTAAATCGGCCGCGGTCCATTAGTATACGTCGGACCCGCGTGTCGCCACTGTCAGTAATTGCAGACCGAGCGCCACCACACGGCAGGTCTAGAGAGACGTCCTGGCACTCGCCCCAGTTGTACAGCCGACGTTGCTAGGAAAGGTTCACTGACAAATACGCTCTCATTTGCCGAGACGATAGTTAGCATAGCCTTCAGCTACATTTGCTACGACCTAGCAAGGCGCCGTATTCAATTGATAATTAATATTATGAAGCATGTACCGTAACGAGAGATGTTCTACAAATGTGGATTAAAGTTAAGTATTACAGCAACTGCGTCCATTTTCTAAGTTCTCATTTCCTTTTAACTGTTCCAGATCTCACGCCAGTCAGCGTGTAATTAAACGCGTGCATTTCGGCCTCCTCTAGCAACCCAGTGTTGGCGCTTCTGCCAACACTACAACAGCTATTCCTCATATGCTTTTGGTTGCTCCCTCATTGCTATTCGAGCCCTTCTTGAAAGTCACAATTCTCTTGTCAGTCTTTTTTAAAAACTGAGTCATAATGGTTCCCGATCAACTGAAGAGACGTAAATCTGAAGGTTCGCTAAAACGTTGCTCAAAGTGAGTGCTTGTAATGGATTAGATATCTTTTATGAAGTCCTAGAAGTTCTGCGACTTTATGCAAAACACAAATTCGCGGGGTTGTAAAAACTCTTGGAACATTGAAAACAAATGACTCCGAAAGAGCATAGCAGCACAAGATTAGTAGGAAAAGCGCACATTCAAAAGAGTCTTAATTAAAGAACCATATTGTCATCAATGAAACAAATTTCAGACATTTAGAAATAACTTTTTTGAGTCTTTGGTAGACAGTATAAAAAACAGCTTTGAAGACTTGGATTTCTTTTTGGAGGCAGGCATATTAAATTCAAAAACATGGCCTTCAGACGATTATGAACGTCTGTTTTATGGCGACGTGACAATTCCTCGTTTGTATGAGAAGGTGGAGTTTAAATTAAGTGAAAGCATGTGTGCGTCATTTGCTAAGACTTTTCTAATCTTTAAAGGAAATCCTCAACTTCTATGAAGGCTACATCTAAATGTGAACGCCTGTTTAGTGCGATGAATCTAACACTAACCGCTCAGACTCTATCATTTACAAATTCCAACACTTTCAAATCTAATTTTCATTTCAGTAAATCAACCTCCACTGCATTGTTTCGATGCAGAAAAATTTGTAGAAGGTATATCAAGACTCAGTGCCATAGCGCCCTTGATAAAGCATTTGGGAAACCATCAAATCTCCAGGAGCAGTATCATTCATCTCGTCTGTTCAACTAAACTCTGTAAGTGTGTATCCAACATAAGTGTTGTGCAAAGAGTATCGTTATAAAACAAAATAAATAATGAAAGGTAACTTAACCTTTCATAATCAATAATAATACACGTTTCGTGCTTTGCAATTTCAAGAATAATCATTGAAATGCTTTATTCGGAGACGCGAAACAGGCAGGTCAGACAAGTAAATGAATCGCCAGGAGTCTTATTGTCAGCTATATCTCTACAGAAATTGCACTTCGCGTGACAGTATCTTGTCTAGAGATTCGTGTTTCCGTTTCATAACCAAAAAATCTTGTATAATTTTCAAACAGAGACCCGATGTCATTCTGCATACCACGCAGTAAGGGGCTCCTGTTGCTTGGATACTGTGTTGCCAGCAGTCAGTCGCTTCTGTGACTGGTTCGTCTGTCGCCTTTTGTGTTACAGTAAGTCCAGCTCAAACTGCCGAGAAAAGAAACGGATCCGCAGCAGACGGTGCAGCAGCGAGGCAACATGTGAACACGAGCGTGCGCATACTTAAGTGGTTCTTTACAATACATTTTTATGCATGCGATTTCGTTCCCGTGCACCTGCAATTATGCACGAGGAAAGAGACATCGTCTGGACATGTCTTTACTCCTTCACGCCGAACGGGCTGAATGATTTGGATGAAATTTGGAATGGAGATATGTCATATCCTAGGTTAACACACAGGCTATGCATTTTTAATTTATGTGGTGTATACCGATAGATGTATATGTGATATATAAAGTGTCACATATCTCGAAAAGTTATTGACTGATTTACTTCAAATTTTTACACGATACTCTAATAAACATTTGGAGGGACAAAGGCTATATGTTTTTGTAAAAATGTATGAGGAGAAGATTGTAGAGAGAGTAGAGAGGAGGTGTGCACAAACAGACGGGGAGGCGTTGGATATCGACAAAGGCGTGGGCTATACATTTTTATACAAAATAATAATAATAATTTTATTAGAGGCAACTTTTGAAATGGCGTAGACGTGTGGATAGTGAGTTTCAGCACTAACATTAATTGATAAATAACTGTTTAACCATGGGTAACATCGCGGGGCAGCGCTAGTGATCGACTATACTAATCTATTAAGACATCGCCCCCTCCTCCCCCCTCTTCCACTCCACCCGGTAAAAGCAGCACGGTAGGAAAGGCCTGCGGCGGAAGGTAGATTTTGCTGTTCCAGTTCTGCGGTGGAAACGCCGTCGTTGTGAGCAGTCCTAGTGTCTCGAGTTGCAGCCGTGACGGAGGTGGCAGCGGCGGGCGTGAGCTGGACACATGCTGGGTCCAGGGCTCTTGCAGTTTCTCTCTTGTATTACGATATAGCCATTACAAACTCGTTATAGTAATTTTCATTCTAAAAGTTACGCGGTGATTCAATAGCATAACATCTTATCCTTTCCATTTCGCAATTTCGCGAAACTAAAGAATAATGTTTTCTTATTGCTCCTTACGTGCTTAACATGCAGTTTCGCTGTATAACACACTACTGAAGCATGCGTTAGCCGTGCATGGCTCGTGTTCGTGCCATATCTCATTTGACAGCCTTTTTTTACTGTACTACCACCTTATTATGTTAATTTCAATTACTGGTGCCACTGAGTTGCCGCCTTACCTGCCCGTGAGCGGCAACAGCGGCGCTTATCTTTGCTGACTGCTATTACTTCCCGGTTGTCGTGTGTTCGGAGTAAGTTCGGATCTGGCGGTGAGTTGGGAGGTGCTAGCAGTGCAGTTCGGACCTGGCAGTATTTGACTTAGGACGCGTAAGAAGTTCAGTCGGGGCGCGGCTGCAGTGAGGTCCGGACAGCCATGACTCGCCCGACGGCTGCCGATACATGTCACTTGAGTGCGGACCACCTTGGCTGGTCGTCGGTCGGTCGCCTTGTCGGACGACGTGTATGTTGGCCGGCGATCGCTTATGGGCTGCCTGCGTGTGCCGACGCGTGATTCGTCCTTGTTATTGCACAGTCGCTGCCATTAGTATTGTCTAGTCTTTCGTGCAAGTGTTCGTGAAACTGTGTGTAGCTTGTGATGTCGACTGCTCAGTTATTTTAGTGCTGTCTCCGTGCTGATGTGTGGCAGTCGGTCGGTTGGCGTGGAGCAGCCAGGAAATCTGCGCGGGGCTTAGTTTGGCCGGGCCCACTGGTGGTCTCTGCAGTGTCGGATGTGTGGGGCTGTTCCCATTGCTACGAGGTCAGTGGCTCTTCCACCCTGGGCACGAAAGTAGAGTTTGTATTTAATTTATCAGCAAGTCAAGACTATTTACGTTGTGCCGTCTGGTTCTCGTTGTTAGCTGTTGGGACATTAACGCGAGCATTAATGTGTGTGTTCGAGTTGGTGAAGGTTTAGCCACCGTATTTGGTTATTAGCAATCGAAGTGCACCTGGGGAATTTTTACCTTGTGGCCGTTAACGTTCCGGTTACCTGCCCTGGCCATTGACATAAACTCAGGCAGTGTCGTTTCCTCACCGCGTTGTCGCTGTCCAGCACGGTGTGCAGTTTGGTAGCTTACTGTATGCTTGGTTGTGGGCGTCCATGCCTTTTACGTTTTGCATTGAACTCTCGGTTGTGTGCTGGTCGAGTGGGTCGGTGGGTCCGTTGACTGTCTGTTGGTTGGGTTGTCGTCGGCTCGATAATGGTTGGGCCGACTGCCTGTCTCACCTAAGTCATCGTTAGCATTTCAAGTGCTGGCCGACCACCGAAACTTCTGAGACCCGTTAGCTGCACTGCCTTTCCTTATTTTCTGTTGTGTGTATGTGTATGGCTCATAGCCGATGGTTTTGAATTAAAGTTGAATTGTTTTTAGTTGTGTTTTGAGTCATGGGCCTTGAACCGCTTTAAAATTAAAGTTCCTTGCTTGTCAAGTAGTAGATTGTTTAGGGCCTTCAGCCTAATTTAAGATAAGCCGTTGTTGTTTAAATTTATTTTACCTTGAGTTTTAAGTCATGGGGCCTTCAGCCGTTTTTAAATTAAGGATCTTTGTCTTTCGAGCATCAGACTGTTTGGGACCTTCCGCCTAATTGAAGATTTGGCCTTCTGCCTTGTGTTTTTTTAAATTTAATTTACCTTGAGTCTCAAATCATGGGCCTTCAGCCGTCTTTAAATTAAGGTTGTTGCTTTCCAAGTCTAAGATTTTGGGTTGGCTCTGAGCACTATGGGACTCAACTTCTGAGGTCATTAGTACCCTAGAACTTAGAACTAGTTAAACCTAACTACCCTAAGGACATCACACACATCCATGCCCGAGGCAGGATTCGAACCTGCGACCGTAGCGGTCTTGCGGTTCCAGACTGCAGCGCCTAGAACCGCACGGCCACTTCGGCCGGCTAAGAGTTTGGGCCTTCAGCAAAATTGTAGAACTTAGTTAACGTGAAGCCTTCTGCCCTCTAAATATTCTCTTTGGCGTCTGAATTTTGAGTTAATGGCTTTTAGCCCTTTTTATTTTTTTTAAATTATGTCGTTGTGCCCTTAAGGCATAAGATAGTGTGGCGTTATTCAGCGGATAACTAAGTTCAAGAATTTGTACTACAATGTTTGGTCAAATAAATAAAGTTATTTGTCTTCGAGTTTAACTGAGAGCCGCTCATTTTGGCCCCTTTCCACAATTCCAACTATCTGTCCTGTCCCGCGGGTTTAGGAGGGCGTTTCATTGCGTTCATGCCATAAATTTTAAGTGTCCAATACATTTCGTACAGCTATAGTAATCTGTCCAAAGAACCCACCACCTAACCTCTTAAAACTAAATATCATGAAACTGTGTCTTTGACTACATGTGTAACTTTGTACAGGAGCTATGACCTGGCATACCTGGAGCAGATAGCTCTCCGGCACTCAGAATGTGTGCTAAGTCCTTTACAAAACCGAAATGTAACTGCTCGCTATAACTATAAACTAAAAGGGGAAGTCAAATGAGAACGAGACATATGGAAAAAAACGAGTGAAGTGTTTACTAGTTCAAACGTAGTCGCCGCAGCTGTTGACACGTTTATCCCGCTGTAGGACAACACTGTCGGTGCGTTGATGGAGAAACGTTTGCGGCTGCGTACGGAACCACGACTGCGTGTACCCAGGCTTCGGCCCGAGCAAGCCGACGCCCACGAACGCCTTCTTCAGGGCTCCAAAAATATGAATATCCCATGGGGAGAGACCAGAGCTGTACGGAGGATGTGTTGTAACGGCTTCCAAACGAAACTTGTGCAGCACAGTCGAAACAATCTGGGAAAGTTATCGGCCGGCATTGTCCAACAACAGATGACGCTGTCCGTCAGTATTCCTGGACGTTTGGAACTAATGATGCGCTTTAATTTTTGCGATATGTCCACGCCCGTCTGCACTTTAACTGTGGCGCGGTATTCCAGAAAGTCCACAAACAGCGGTGCCTCGCACTCAAAGAAAAAGGTCATGATGATTTTCCCCGAGGAGGCGTGTCTGCTGTTTCGATTATGCTGTAGAATTTTCACTCAGAAGCCCTTACTCATCACCCTTACAGTCCCGTTCTCTCCACAATGCAATTTCATATTTTTGAAGCTGTCAAGAAAGACATTTGTGCCCGTCGATTTGCTGAGGACGATGAGGTGGAAGCTCGGGTGTAACCGTGGTGCGGTAGACAGTTGCAAAACATTTTTCCGCGAAGGACTGTGGTATAAACGTGAACCGTTTGTTCCCTACTGGAGCTTCTCGGGGGACCGCGGCATCGGAGCCCCACTCAATCCCAGTAGTGCTTCTTTCGTCGCTGATTCTCTGTAGACTCTCGACTGCTCTCATCAATCCTTTTGTGCCATTTCCGTGTCTTAGCAGCTCGTGTAATTCTTAATGGACTGCTCTCTCTGCTACTGACTGGACTTCCTTGCTCGAGACCTCGTTTAGTCAGACTGTTTACGGTAGAACATTATTGTCTTACATTCAAGTTACTTTACAACTATATTATCACGTTCAAGTAACGCTCTTAGGGGAAAAGTAAACGCGCAGGTCGAAATACATTACGAAACAGATGTATAAAAACCGTAGAGGGAGACTAAGAGATGAATGCAGTAAGCAGATTCAGAAGGACGTCGGTTGCAGCAGTTACTCGGAGATGAAGAAGCTCGTACAGCATAGAGTAGCACGGAGAGTTGCATCAAAGCAGTCTTTGGACTGAAGACCACAACAACAACAGCTGCAAATTGCCTGAAACGAGAGCTCTGAAACGTGCTGAATAGCCGATTTTAAAACAGAAATTTCATATTTCTTCACATTTTATGAATGTTTCTTGAAGCAAATTCAGAACAGTTCACGCTCAATTTCATGCAAGTAAATTTAAGCAGGTAGTTACGACGGTGTAACGTCTGCTTTCTCTTGGCAATTGCGAAATAGGGCGAAACACATATCCCATCTGAATGAAATGTATATTTATTGTTGCTGGCGTAGTTAGACTGCAGACACGTCGCTAGTTCTGGTGCTCCCCAGCTCCGTGACCACCACTGTGTACCACGCCTGCCAACACACCGCGCATGGCGGAGAGCGCACAGTGACTCGCCGATGTCTGCTAAAGTCACTGGCGAAATCAACCTACAGAAAATCTACAGCGGGAACGTTCTTTGCTTCCCCTTTCATACCTGTCTCTGTCTCAGGTGCCTCATCTCTCTCTCTCTCTCTCTAACACACACACACACACACACACACACACACACACACACACACACACACATACGCACACACGCACACAAATATGATCATCGACTTCAGCAACGCCCGCCTTTCGACATGCTCTGCTTTTTCCAGTCTTTCTCACGGTTTCTATTTTTCCGCCCAATGAATCTATACCGGCCCTGCGCGTTTTCCAGCGCCTTCCAGCAGTCCTCCGCTGCCACCTGGACCTTTCCTCGCGTCCTGGAATCCAGGACTTGCTGAGTAGCCTCTAGGTCCTTCGCAAGGCTCTGTGCCCCGTCTCCGTCAGACGTCTGGATGTCGATAACGCGAATTTCTTTCGCTTTTCGTCACGGGCTGAATTCTCAACATAACTATGAAGCGCTTCGTGCACTGTTACTTAATAAAAGGACGTGGCGCGTATAAAGCATTTGTAAAGTACGTAAGTATTTTTACAGTCAGCGGCTTGTGTGTCTCTATAGTCTTGGTTGTTGGAGACAAGCTGCACTAGGAAAAGCATCCTACGCTACTTTTTCAATCTGCAAAGAAAGAATTCTTTGATGAGCAAATGGACAATGGAAAACACAAATTTCGGTCGTGCTGACATCTGTATTACACGAATGGAGGAGTTCACAATTAAGGATTGTTACACCATCTATTATACGTTTAATCGATAAGTTTTCCAACGTGTGCTAACACCGAAATTAGATTCGTCCTTCGTTGACAAACACGGAGTCAGCTATCTGTGCCGTGACGAACTTTGCCCTCTCGTAGTTATTTCTGTGTTTGGAGGTCATACGACAGCTGTCAGATTAATTGATTTACAGAGAAATCAATTATATACACGAAGAGAGCCGCCAAGGCGATAAGGTGCAGTGCTTACCAGCACCAGCGGCAGAGCTTTGAACCAGTAAGACGAAAGACGTTTCGTGGTTTCTTAAATTGCTTTATCGTTCTCCCAGAAGAAACGCTGCTCTAATCTGATGTAGGAGGATCATCGTGACTACTTTCACACACTCAGTATTCATCCGAGTTAATCGTATGCTGTGCTGTAGACCCGTATTGCGGAATGGTCTTGCTGAAATCAAAAATAATGTTTCATCGAGTGACTACATCTTCAGCAATTTCCAGTTGCTAAATATACAGACAATCGTTTATCAGCCAACAGTCGCGTTGCTGATTATCGCCGGAATTACCAGTCCTCTTATGACGAGAGGACAGTGGACAGTAGGACACGATTTCCCCCCAGTCAGTCGGATCGCCGAGTCTAAATGCCGGAAACAGTCTTCCATAGGTGTCCGGACATTTGCCACGCCGGACATTTGCCACGATTTTACCTGTTCCGAAGGGTTGGGTCCCTTGCCTTCCCGTCCTCCTCCTCACCCGCCGCCCAACCCCTGAAATTCCCGTCGACGGTCCCCGAACCCGCACACTGGTCGCAACAAAAGTCCTTACACTCAGTTTGCTTTCGAAGTTCCTAACGTGACCATCAGTATGGAAGTTATTACAACGAACAAGAGCACGCCTCCTGCTCATTAGAAAGGTTACGCGTATCTTAAACACAGGGAATCTAAAGAAGGTGGTGTTAAGTGGATGTGCTTACGCCGAAAAGCGGATCATTGCAAGGGAAAGCTGCTTTCGAAGAACGGAGAAGTGTTGAACATATCAGAACATCTCTGTGGACCACCTGACGATGTGGCTCTGGAGGTGAGAAAGCAATTAGAAAGGGCGAAGAGAAGGTCTCGAGAAGAAACTACACAGTTATCGGAGATATACGCGGATGAAATGGGAAATCTTCATAATAAAGGTTATGACTTTGTTACAGTGATGCCTAGTTCAGAATCTATGAAAAGAACCATGCGTCGTCGACGGAGTCAAGCGCGGGGGAACCAACAAGAGCCTGCGAACTCTTATGGAATTGATCTTCATGAAGATCTATTAAAATGGGAGATAGCACCAGTTTTCTTCTAGAAGACGATAGATTAGAGGAGAGAATAATGATTTTTAGTGGAAGTAAGGGAAAAGAAAGTTTAAAAACATGTTCCCATTTTTTTATGGATGCAACTTTTAAGAGCTGCAGCAAGCAGTTCGCACAAATCTACACAATACACGTAGACTTAGGACGCCCGATTGAAGAAACAAACATTCTTCCTATTGTATTTGCACTGCTCCCAAATAAGAAGAAAGTCACATACGTTCGTCTGTTTCGCCTGATAAAACAGGCAGTCCCTGAGTGGTGTCCTAAAGAAGTGAATGCCGATTTTGAGGCAGCTGCGATATCGGCCATTCGTCAAGTTTTTCCCACAATTGAAATAAATGGATGCTATTTCCACATGAAGAAGAGTTTTTGGAGGAGAATTCAACTTCTCTGTCTAACTGAGGAGTACCGCCAGAACGAGGATTTAAGACTTCACGTCAGCACGAGTGCAGCGCTGGCATTTGTAAAACCGGAGGACGTAAGCAATGGATGGATTGAGATTCATGTAGAAGCTCCTGATAACGGAAGGCTCTCTCAATTTTTTGACTACTTTGTGGACAACTGGCTAGACAATGAAGATATCCCAATAGAAATGTGGAACTGCTATGGAAAAAGGCACCGAATGACGAATGCTGTTCAAGGGTGGCACAACAAAATAAATAGTATTGTTGGAAACCCTCACCCTAGAATCATCTATTTGGTGGAGTGCTGGAAAAAGGAAGCAGAGCTCACAAACTGCATGTACATGAAACTGGAAATGAATCTTGAAGGTAAGAAGAGGAAGAAGAAGTACTTGATGCTGGACGAAAGGATGGAGAGAATCGTAAAGAATTATGAACAGACTGGCAACATTAGGCCTTGCTTGAAAGCCATTGCCCATATTCATAAACTGGACTAAAATACGTTAAAAATAATGCATTAAAACTATGAATGCCACTGTGACGTCGCAGATTACTGAGTTAAAATTACTAAAACACTGAAGCAGCACTATCGGCACTAATATTAAGTTGTAATTGTAAATAGAGTGTAGATTAGTTCAGCCTGTTTAGGTTGATTTTAAACACGCCAAAATGGTAAATGGTCATTTATCATTTTGACAGTCCAAAGCCTGTGCAAAGTGTGATGGGAATCAGCCTTTATTGTACAAATTAAAGAGTGTTTCAAGCCTCACAAAACTATCCCTAAATAGCTTGACGATGTAACTAGCTGGTCGCAGCTAGGTTTACTAGCGCGTAATCAAGAAGCAGTGAATTAACGAAGCCACCATTAAACATCACTCAAATGATCCTGCTGTCACCAGAATTTACAGTTACATCTAACTTTTTTCAATAGTAATTTCCTTTTTAAGTAAGAGCTCCTATTGTTGTCACGTTAAGATAACTTTTTTCTACCTTCTAATATCATGGCCATACTATTAAATAATTGTGAGTTCTAAAATTATTTTCTTAAGCTTCAGAGTCGCAACTATCACCTAAAATATCATGCTTTGTTAAATTGATAGTATAAGCTTTTGTAAAAGAAAATGGGAACTGAACCTTTGAATTGAACCTAAAATTGACATCCCAAAACTGATCTGATCCTAAGGTTGACAATTTTGGTATCTCAAAATTTTTTTTATTTAAGTTTAGCTGCAAACATTTATAGTAGATGTAAATCTATTAAAATACATTTAGATATAGTCCTATAAAAATTAAAATTCCTTACTAAATTGTTGACTGTCTTTAAACAGGCCAGTAAAAGCGACTGAAACTAGGCAAGGAGCTACTACTGAAAATTAATTGTTATTGAAGAACATCAGAAACGTATTAGACCTACTTTTCGTATACATTAGAGACTTTTTGAAAAGATATTTGATGATTTCCTCTGTCACTGATAGTTCAGGCACCTCTGTAACATCAGTTATTTGACAGTGTAATTTGATTTGCTTCGCAACACCAGGCATATCTACTTCTATATTATGTTTGCAGCTATTCTCGTTTCGGATTCTGTAATATTTACTTCGTCTTCTTCGGTGAAGGAATTTCGGAAAACTGCATTTAGTAACTCCACTTCATCAGTAACATTACCGTCACTGTCGCGCAGTGAAGGTACTTACTGAGCCTTTCCGCTGGTTTACTTAACGTAGGACCAGAATCTCTCTGGATTTTCCGCCACATTTCTAGAGAGAGTTTCGTTGTGGTAACTATTAAATGCAGCTCGCATTGAAATGCCCACCAAATTTCGAGCCTCGGTAAAACTTCGCCAATACTGGAGATTTTGCGTTCGTCTAAATTATACGTGCCTTTTTCGTTTCTCCTGCAGCAGCTTCCTGTCCTGTTTTGTGCACCATGGGGGATCAGTTCCGTCTCTTATTAATTTATTCGGTATGAATCTCTCGAGTGCTGTTGATACTATTTCTTTGAACTTAAGCCACATATGGTCTTCACTTACATAGTTTGGAAGGATTGGAGACTGTCTCTTAGAAAGAAGTCAACCGAATTTTTAGCTGCTTTTATAAATAGGTATATTTCGCGTTTAGTTTTGGTGAATTTCTTTGTTACGGAGTTGAGCCTCGTTACCACTGTGTTCACTAATCCCTGTAGGATTATTTGTGGTTAAGAAGTCAAGTGTGTTTTCGTAACCATTAACAATTTGAATGGCCACATGAACTAATTGTTCAAAATAATTTTTTAAAAAAGTATTTAGTACAATTACAGAAGTTATTTTCTATCTACAATAGGGTCTGATAATGTATTTTTATCAACATACGGAAGGTAGATTGAAGTCACTGACAACTATAATTGTAGAATAGGGTTCCTATTTGTGATGAGACTCAAGTTTTCTTTGATCTGTTCAGCAACTGTTTCTTCTGAGACTGGGGGTCAGTAAAGGGAGCCAGTTATTAATTCATTCCGGTTGTCGAATGTAACCTCTGCCCATACTAAGTCACAGGAACTATCTGCTTCAATGTCGCTTGAGAGCTAGAATACACATTACATTATTTTTCCTTAAGTTGTGCTTCTTGTTTCTGTTGTAGTGCAGATCATTACAATTACGGCTTTTCGCTCCAAAACCTAGGATGCTTTCTCTGTGACCCTGTAAATACCAGAGCTAAACAATGTAGAACAACAACGTACTTTACAAGCATAGCACTCTGTATTACTTCATTTGCTTATTTCTTACATTTTAAAATTGTACGTCGACTTTAGATGACATGTCAATCATAGATGTTCTTATCTCTATTTAGTGAACGTACGAGTATTTTCAGTCATGTTTTGAACATTGTCCCGCTACACTTTATTAACTAATGTTTCACCACAAGGGATATCGCATTTTAGAGAGTAAATTAATATAGAGTATGTCGTTCTTCTTTTCAAACATTCACATACACATTTCTTCTTTCCTTGGTATGTTTTGGGCATGCAGTTGTAGTAATTAAAGTAGGCACAAATGCAGTGATCGAAAGGAAATGATTAGCGTACATTCGCATTCTCTTTACATCGTTCCTTTCTTGTTGCTCCCATGGCGATGGACTGTTTCTATCGCAATCAGTAAGCGTGAAAGGAAGCTACTGTACAGACTGAGGAATCTATATTTATAGTTGGCAGAACTAATTACATACTGACATAATCGTCAGTGTTGCTTTCGTTTCCCAAAAGTTATAAATATTTCGATTTCCGAAAAGAAGCTCTGCATTTCGCCAAGATGTCGAAGAAGAAGGTCCCTTACGTTCTGGTTGTATCGAGTAAGATGTGGAGGCGGCGGTTTGAAAGCGGACAGCAGTAGTACGAGGAAGGGCGTCCCTTACCTGAGGGATCGCTACCTGGCGTAGGGGCAAGTGTGCCAAATGTCCGGCGTGGCAAATGTCCGGCATTCCTTCCATAAGAATACGGCTTATTTCTGTCGACAGTATTATTTAATTCCAGTGACAGTTGCGATCCTAATGACTTCGCCAGAAAGCTACGTACACCTATTTGTCAGGATGTTGCCAGCATTTTGCTTCGTGATGGGATAGTGGTGTGCAGGAAAAATTCCGAACAGACTGTGGACGTAGCTGCAGAGGCGGTGTGCCGATGTACTGACAGTTCCGGTGCTGCTCTAGGACCGCTATAGCGGGAGGCAGCAGGCGGCAGGGGGAGACGACAGCGCGCGAAACTCCTCACCCGCCTTCGAGTAGGCCACCAGTCCGCGGTGCTCGTGGCGTACAGATCACTGTGCGCCATATGTTAGTGTACGGTGTTGTATTTTCAGACCAGAGGGCACAGGCAGATTTGTCTACAGATCTGTCCTCTATTCTAAGTGGCATTCAAACGAATGCGGTTACTAAAATGGATCTGTGGTTTCAACTGGCGAAATTGAGTTTGTTTCGAAAAAATAGAAGAGCTTGATAGATCGTTCAAAACGGCTCTGAGCACTATGGGACTTAACTCCTGAGGTCATCAGTCCTCTAGAACTTAGAACTACTTAAACCTAACTAACCTAAGGAAATCAAACACATCCATGCCCGAGGCAGGATTCGAACCTGCGACCGTAGCGGTCGCGTGGTTCCAGACTGTAGCGCCTAGAACCGCTCGGCCACTCCGGCCAGCAGTGTGGTTACAGTTATAAGGTTTCGTGTGACTGTTAATTTGATGTTCTTAGTGTGTAAACTGGGTGACTCGGTCAATCCCGTTTTTTGTAAAATCTCAGCCAGTCACTTTTCCCTTTGCTGCTATCTTAACTCTTCTTTCATATTTCTTATTTTCCCATCAATTTTAGTTACTGTTAGGTATTTCACAGACTGGTTTACCATGGTTTTTGTATGTGGTCAGCCAGTCAAATTTTTCTCTGTTGTTATATTATCTTCTGTGTTGTTTTCCTTATGTTTTAGTCCCAGTTATACACCGTTGAGCCCTTCTCTGTTGCTTTAAGCGTCTTAGATGGAGTGATTATGTGGGTCAACACGTGAATGACTATCATACTGTACGTGAACTTCTCACGCTGTGACAACATTTTTAGCCGCTTCTATCCACATTTGGTTCGTTCAATATCTGTTAAGGGCGCCACTTAGCGCCGCTAAACTCTGAATAGACGCGCGCACACACACTTTTTAATTCCCTACGCGGTCATCGTGCTCGCTAGACTGCTGGCAGCACTTTGTAGCTCCGGAGTGACTCCAGTCGCTGACTGCCTATGGTTTTTTACAGCCACCCTCGTTCTACCCTATCCGTCAGTGTAAGAGATCTGCCTGGCATCGGATCAGCTGTCGTCGTTCCTTCGCTCTTCCACTTCACAATCGCATCACCAGAAGTCCGTTTGCCCCGTTTTAGAAGCGCTGAAATGTGCCAGACGCATTTCTTAGTCAGTTGACGTCCAGTGAGCAGCGACCGTTAAAAAGTCTCTGAGTTGTCGTTTGCGGCGTGTTCTAATGTCACTGCTTCTCTACTGACAGCACAGGACTCACCTTCTCCTTTCGCAGCGGCAAGTCCGCTTCTCGAAACGTGTAGCATTCGTAAATTCCGCATCACACGGGTGTGTTCGCATTCTCTTGATGCGATGTTGTATTTGCAGTGATCGCAGTTGCTTAGTTCTGTATGGAAGAACCAGAAGCCTTCTCATTAGGTGTCAGATGTATGATTAAAGGTTTCAACGTATTTTTGACGTATCTATAAAAGCTACGGGTTGTCAGAAAAGGGTCCGTCCAGCAGTTCATAGCGCACAAACTGCAAAACCTATTTCCGCATCATGCAGACGTTCTTCATGTAATAATGAGGATTTTCAGAACACTACCCTAGATCGTTCCGTGAGTTCCATGTATCGCCATTACTGCAGCACTGTTCCCTCAGAAAGAAAGCGGCAGTTCAAGATGAGTGTATCTCCACTCGTCAGTCGATGCACAGCTGGCGCTTTGTGAGGTTGCAGTTGGCGTTTGTTCACGGTTGTGCGTGCAGATGTTACTTACCTGCCAGTCTTAAGTGAAGCAGACATTTTCTCAGACTTGTAAACAAGTCTGAGAAGACTGTTATTAGAACAGAAGGCGGTTCCTTCCTTATCTTGTTCGGCCGAATCCAAAATGCCACACGTATAAGTTGGAGAAACGGGCCGCAGCGGTCACGGCCACCCCGGTAGTGATTGAGCAACCGGCCAGTCTGAACAACCGATTCGCCAGTCGACTGTTTATTCATGTGGTCACTTTATTCAGGAGAATGAAACAACCGCACTGAACGAGTCACTGTTGGCCACGTCAGCTGTGTCAGCGTTTCTCACTCGCTCTGCGAGCGTGAAATGTTTCACGTAACGCGAGACAATCGATTTACACAAGTCATTGAATGCTACGTCAGGTTTATCAATGTTTTCTCTCGCTCTCCTGCTTCGAGTGGTTTCGCTTACATACTTATTCAGCAATTTCGTATCTGCAAGAATCATGACTTGTGTTTCCAATTTTTTGAGACAAATAACGTACATTTCGAATTATGAATGAAAGCCGGTGTTACAAATAAAAAAGTATATTTCTGAAAATGAAGTATTTTCAAAATTTATGTATTTATTTACGTAAATACGGATTTTTAGTACTTCTTGCATTAAATATGGCTTCCTGGTTACTTATAAAAGGTTAATAACTACTGGTACATTGTAAATTTATGATTCAATCAATGAAAAATTACTCTTTTATTGAAATTTATGTCCTTCTCTTCCCGTCATTTGTATCCATCGCCTACGTTTCTGCTTCGGTAAATGCTGAGGTGGCGTGAACAGAAGACGGTTTCAGTGCTTCAGTACACCATCTTCAGTCGTATACACGATTCATCAGTGGCCAACATCTACTAGGAACTGGTTTTCACAAACTACGTGTAACAATAATATTGTGTCTCCAGCTACCACCAACTGACGGTTAGTAGGAAAATGCGAGTGTGGTCACCGCTATTAACTTAATTTAGATTTATCTACAGAATTCCAAAGACTCAGGCTGGCTCGCTGACCCTCTGCAGTACGTGGCGGTGCCGGAAGACTCTCAGATACAGTCCCGCGGGAACACAGCCTGTGAACGAGAGCCGCCAGCGCTCCCACGCAGGACGTAACGACCTGTGATTCTCGCAATATTAGATTGCGGTGACATTATAAGACTCGCAAATAGATGTGGAAATAATACGCTCTCAACACACACGAACAAGTCCGAGCAGTTAAACTCTCGTTGCGTACAATGTAATGACTCATATAGGTGACGATACCTGTCTCGCTATTCATTCAAAATTCCCGCCTCAGGGATCGAATACCGACTGTAAGTAAGCGTATTCTCCACAGACCAATTCACCTGCCGCCAACGTAATTCAAATTGCGACCAGCACATCAACTACTGCTGGATAAACGTCTGCAGATACGCGATAATGGTACAATTGCAGCCATATTTTTTACGACATGCTCTGCCTGTCTTGCTACTGACCCAGACCTGCAGATTCGTGAAGAAGCCTGACGTGGAATACCAGCCGACAGCGATGTCCATCATTCCTGATCAATAAAAATGGCTCTGAGCTCTGCGGGACTTAACTGCTGTGGTCATCAGTCCCCTAGAACTTAGAACTACTTAAAGCTAACTAACCTAAAGACATCACATACGACAGGATTCGAACCTGCGACCGTAGCGGTCGCGCGGATCCAGACTGTAGCGCCTAGAACCGCTCGGCCACCACGGCCGGCTCCTGATCAATAGTGGGAAATCACTGATATGTGTACCTCTCCAGTCAACCGAAAGAAAATTCCTTCCACGCGCACCCATGATCAATACGCCCAGAAGACCGTGGTCGTAATGCGGACGCTATGAAACGATATATGACCGTGTCCATGTTAGTGACGGCGTCTGCAATTGCTAGATGTCGTTTTCATAAGATAACCGTCTTGGCACCCATCGAGAGGCGAAACATCCGGAGGAACCTGTACGAATAAAAATATTCTGATATTATTTTTATTACACGTCTGTTAACGGCAGAGTTTACACACAAACTCTTATTATTAACAAAAATGCATTACTTAGTTGCAAAAACAAACCTTATTTTTACCGTTTAGCGTAATATCATCAAGAGTATACTGTTTGGTGTTAAGGTTTTACGTCGATTCCATTATTCTTGGTTCCATATATCTTTAGTGCTCCAACAACATTCTCGTCTACGATATTGTCATCGATGACAAATCGCAAATCAGGTAGCGTAGGAATGAAGTTAAGTGCTTGATGCTTCAGAGGGAGAAGCAAGCTGTAGAAAGAGATATTACTAAAACTTTTTATCGTTCTCTTCTAAGACGGTAAATGAAACACTTCATTTGGAAAAAAATCTGCTGGTAATCCTTGTGCGTAATGTATTCCTCTTATTGGGCGCTCCTAGATAATTTTTTAGGGTTTATACGTCAAAGATATCGTGTGCGATAAACACTTTCCACACACAACTGCCAACATGGCGCGCGTCTTATACAGACTAGAAAATTCCGATAAGTTGTTCTCATAAGCCGCTGACTTCTCTTCGTAGCAGGGAAACTTTTGATGCTGTAACACACAACTTACTGGAGACAAAAAAAAAATTCCTAATGAACCAATGGCGGAATGCTGATCTTGGCACCAGTAGCTTCAATCAGCAAGCTAGTATTACGTGAAGTCAAACTGGACAATGTTCTTTTCTCGAAAACACACTAGTGAGAGGTGACATTTGTAACCAGCATACATTTCAAATAAGGTAAGAGAATTACGGATCTATAGACACGTTCCTCTCTATAGCATCATTCATACGAGACACGTTCCTCTCTATAGCATCGTTCATACGTATCTAAGCTCTGGACTGTCAGTAAAATAGGCTTCAATGGAAGTAGTTGTCGTGGTAATTATAGGCTAATTCCATTAAACCAACCCAGTAAGTGTCGCAGACAGTCGACCAAAACTCGTATTTCGTCATAACACGCCACGACAATCCTCAACATGTTACGTATGTGATAAATAATTATTGATCGAAGATCAATTGTAGGTAGTTATTTACAACACCATGTTAACATAGCACTTCATAGTGGAACCATACCACAACTGGAAAGACAATGATTCTGCAAGCCATAGGTGCGATGGCATAACAAAGCTAGTTTCTCGATCTTGGTTCTATAGGAAGTAAAGAGGCGGACAAAACTCCTACCATATCAAAACAGCTGTCAGTATTACTGATCTCTGTGTAATCGATTTCCACATTTAAACTATAGGTATACAGCGAATAGTTTTGTAGTCTGTTACAGGTATTAATTGTCTTTCTTTTAACCCTTTGTTTCCTGACATAAGATAAAATTTACTTTTTAACATTTTCTTTGCAGAATTTATGCTATTGTGGCCTCAAATGATGGTAGGATTTTTTGTAAAATTTTATTTTATTTTTCACAACTTTTTTCTCTCCTGGTACTCAGAAGTACCGTCAGACTCCATGGACAGAATCACAACATGCGCAGAAAAATGCTCCAATTTTTATTACTTTTACTTTATGCCACATAAATATTAAATATTTTTACAATAGAAAATTAATTAACAGAAATATATTTCTGAATTTTTTTTTTAAATTTCGCATAAATTTATTCTAGAGCAACTTCACAATACATAGTAACTTAGCTATACATTTTTGACATTTTATACATATCACATATTTAGTGATACCTCATGAAATTGTAGGAAACAGTTATCTTTCTCATTGCAGCACAAATACACTTTACATATACTACACTGAAAATGTGGTCTCGACTGAATTTTATTTTTCGCACACATTTCGCATCGTCCTCTTTTACAACTGAACACTACAAAATGGTTCCCTCGGTTGCCAAGACGTACATCCTTCGGAACAGAAAAGCTATCCTTCCTTCTCTTTGGGAGAGTTATTTCATCTTTACCAGAGTTTCTCTTTTTGAGATTTGGCACTTGCTGTTCATTCATTAGCCCTAGTGCTACAGCACGCCTGAATTCCAGCAGTGGCAGTGCCCCATGTAGATCACTGAAAATGACGTAAGCATTGACAAAAGCAATTTCTGTTGCTCCCCAGAAGAGACGGTGCCACCATTTCTTTGATCGCTTGTCAAGACCATAAGTTGAACGTAATCTGTCTGCATGATCCACACCACCCATGTTTTATTGTAATCACATACAATAATTGGACATGGTATAGTCATACTAGTTCCAGCTTTCTGTTTTCTTGTCACTACCCTCTGTTCAGTGCCATGGAAGTTTGACGCAAAATACACTACTTTATTTTCCTTCCATTGAGATACTGTTAGGTCTAAAGATGACTCTCTGTGATTTGATTTAGACAGTTTTCTTCAGGTAAATTCCCTGGCAAACCTTTCCTGTTTGTTCTAATTGTTCCACAGGCAAATGTATTTACGGATTTCTGTGTGAGAAAAAGTGGACAGAACAACTAGTGAGAGGTAACGCACTGTTGCTACAATGAAGTGCTCGCACAACCTGACGGTACTAATAAGTCCGCCTTATATTTTCCACTTTATCACATTCACTTGTGACGTAATGCTTCAAACTATTATAAAAAAACAAAGAAGGTAAGTACGTACAATGGAAAACTCAACGGAAGTTTCAATAAATTGCGCACAAATTCAGGCAACACCACGGAAACAAGCACATACAATCTTCTGTTTTCACAGCAGCGCGCGAAAAACAATTTCAAGCTCTGACCGCCAGAGAGGTCTATGTATTGCACAATAACATCTATGAAACAGTAGAGCAGAGTTGCTGTTACGTACCGACAGGCTCTCAGATCACGAAACTGCACCACGAGAAAATAATGAGAGTCAAAACTTACTGGTGCTTTTAAGTACCGTCAGGCAACAAAGGGTTAAGTGTAGTATCGAGGTATTACATCCTGCCATTACCAAATAATCCGGCAAAACTAAAGTCTTCCACGATACGTACACATCCAGCTAAAGATATAGGACTTGTTCCAATTTTAGGAACCATAGCAGTAAAAAGATATCTTTATCCACAACAAGAATTACGTACACGAAATTTAAATAGGTAGTGGTCTAAGAATACTCGACAAAGAATTCCTCCCTTACGTATCAGGTAGGTATATTACGGTATATTGCTAAGTTTTACTTGTTGACCGTCTAACTACAACTGAATAAAACACAATTTACGTGCATACGCGTTTCACCTTTATTCTCTGCAAGGCATCTTCAGTGGCCTGGAATATGTACATATTTCTGATCAATGTATATATATCATACAATGTAGGCTTTCAAGGCCGGTGTTGTTCTCAGTTAGGCCGTGGTCGATGTATAAAATTTATACCTGACCTTTCGTCTCCATCTGCGGGAGACATCTTCTGAGGTCGTAGCCGGACGACCTCAGAAGATGTCTCCCGCAGATGGAGACGAAACGTCAGGTGGAAATTTTATACATCGACCACGGCCTCTCAGCCCGGAAGTTTTAACTGAAGAATGTATATATAGGTTATAACCAGTTCTGGTGGTTGTTTTTTCTATGGCGTGGTAATGATTTAAATTCTACTTACATGTTCCATGGGTGATTTTCTACATGTTGTGTTTTAGTTCCGTTTTTGGCGCTGTTATTCTTCTTATAACTGCCATTTGGGTTTTTGTTTTGCACACTTCACGGTACTGAGAACAGAACGCTTCTTTTGATGCTGTGTTTTGGTTTGTGTCACCGAGTGTCGGATGTGGTTGCCAAAGATCGAACGTTACTGGCAACTTTCTAGTGTAATTTTTTTAAATACCTGTGAACTGGCTGCGTGTGTGTGTGTGTGTGTGTGTGTGTGTGTGTGTGTGTGTGTGTGTGTGTGTGTCCGTGTGTCAAGTTGTGTGGGCGACCAGAAGGCGGGAGGGAGAGACGGAGAGAGAGAGAGAGAGAGAGAGAGAGAGAGAAGAAGGTATGTATTTGTTTTAATGTGGCTGCATGTGCAAGAGGGATAATTTTTGTCTTACCATTTCTTTTATTACGTGTAGTAGGGATTCTGTACTGGTGTGTGTTTGCACATTTATCACATGTTTCTTTTCAGCGATGGATTTCTGGATGTGGAGTTTTTCTTGCATTTATAGAAGGTATTTGACGTGGTTGTTTATTCTCACTATGTTCATATCTTGTTCTATGTTTGTAGAATGGTGGATATTGTATTTTAGCTCTTCTGCAAATGTGGGATGGTTTGCTTCGTACTTCCAACACCTGATGTGTTCTTTCTATCGTGTTTTGAAATTGTTTTCTGCCACGCCTATATGTACTGCATCACAACTTCGACATTCAAGTTTGTATATTCCTGATCCAAGGGCTATATCCCTCTTGGTTGTTGATTTGCTTAGGTTTGATTTCAGGGTTTGCACAGTTTTACATGCTGTTTGGAAACCCTGTTTCTCTAATACGTTTGCCACTCAGTGTGTTAATTTATGTGTGTGACTCATAGTGTACCATCTGCTTCTTTTCTGTGTGATCTTGTAATTGGGTGTGTCCGTGTTGAGTGTGTTTGTGAGTTTGTAGCTTGCGAGTTTTACTGCATTCTGTAAATGTTGTGTGTGTTTTGTATTTGTGTTTTTATTTTATGATTGGGTCCTTCTACTACATGTATGTCATAACCACTTTTCTTAGCTATTTGTATGATTGCAGCCAGCAAACACTTGGACCTTAAATTACTGGAACTATCATAACACTGCAAGTGCCACTACTTCACGGACGCTATCCGTACTGCAGCTTAAAGTGACTGACAGCTCGTCAATTACAATGAGAATGTGTGAACTTAACTGGAACAGTTCTCCCTTTAACTTCCCCCAACAACGGACTCTAAACAGGTTGTCAGGGCAACTTCATATGGACAACTGCTCTTTCCAGGTGCCCACGAACTCCGTCCGAACAGGACACGGAAGGCCCGAAGGCATCGACCGACTGCCGTGTCATCCTCAGCCGATGGGCGCCACTGGTTGTGCATACGCAGGGGCACATGGTCAGCACACCGCACTTCCGGCCGTTGTTAGTTGTCGTGACTAGAACCGCCACATCTCAATGAAGTAGTTCTTCAGTTGGCCTCACTAGCGCTGAGTACATCCCACTTGCCAAGAACGCTCAGCAGCCCCAGACAGTCACCCATCCAAATGTTAGCCAAGCCCAACAGTGCCTGAATATGGTGATCTGACGGGAAACGGTTTTACTACTGTGGCACCTCGATTGGCAGCTGCCCATAAGGTCGACGTTGAACCATTTACTGAAACAAATCCACAGTGACACCATTACATTTAAATCATTATTTCAGACGGCCGTCGACACTGCTCACTGCTTCTCGTGGTCGGCTGCTACTACCATAGAATCTTTGCTGCTCGAAACGCTACTGCCGTCCGCCACCAGTATAATAACAGTCTTTGCTGCTGAATGCAATATTTGCTTCTGCATGGGTTCTCTCTGACGTTGCAATAAATAACGATGGATTTGCGTAAATTTGCGTTACTACCCCAAGAAGTCACGTTTTGAACGGTAACACCATATTAATAAAGATCGATAAAACGAATATCTCTCTAGGCTAATTTGGGATCACTCCATTGAATGACCACCTAAGACTGGAGTTCAAAAATAATTTTGTTGGCAGTGAGAAACAAATCGACGGTTTCTGTAGGCACTTAGCATTGCATGGAAGATATGATGCGTAGTAATTGTCAGTATTGGAGCAAGGCGAGTTCTGGTGCAAAGTATCGTTATCCAAGGTGGCAGCGATGACGTCACACAACCCCAAGGTGGTTTCTGGCGCAAGTTACTGTTATCCAAGATGGTGGCGATGACGTCATCCAAGATGGTGGTGATGATGTTATCCAAGATGGCGGCCTTGACCTCAGGTGATGACGTAAGTACCGTTATCCAAGGTGCCGCAAACAGTGTGTTCACGAAGAGACCTAGTACATATTGCCACCACCAGAGAGCACTACCGTGATGTCAACTGATGACGCGAGTACCATTACCCACGATGGCGGCAAATGGTATATTCATCATGTGGTTTGGTACACAGTACCGGCACCAGAGCGTGCTGTCGTCTGTGACGTCATCCAGGATGTTCTACATCTACATCTGCGTGGTTACTCTGCAGTTCACACTTAAGTGCCTGGCTGAGGGTTCATCGAACCATTTTCACACTATTTCTCTGCCATTCCACTCTCGAATTGTGCTTGGGGAAAAGAAACGTCTAAATCTTTCCGTTGGAGCCCTGATTTCTCTTATTTTATTTGGATGATCATTTCTCCCTATGTAGGTGGGGTGGGTGTCAACAAAATATTTTCGTATTCGGAAGAGAAAGTTGGTGATCAGAATTTCGTAAAAAGATCTCACTGCGAAGAAAACCACCTTTGTTTCAGTGACTGCCACCTCAACTCGCGTGTCATATCAGTGACACTCTCACCCCTATTGCTCAATAACACGAAACGAGCTGCCCTTCTTTTCACTTTGTCGATGTCCTCCATCAATCCTGTATGGTAAGGATTCCACACAGCACAGCAATATTCGAGCAGAGGATGGACAAGAGTAATGTAGGCTGTCTATTTAGTGGGTTTGTCACACCTTCTAAGCGTTCTGCCAACAAAGCACAGTCTTTGTTTCGCCTTCCCCAGAATATTATCTATGTGGTCTTTCCAATTTAACCCTTAACTGGTCTGGCGAAAAAAATTGCATTAAAACTGCAGCAGGGTCTGAGAAACCCCAATGATTGAAAATAAGATGTTATCACAAATAATTGCATTTATTTGTCAAATAAGATACATATTGTTACGCGTGAATGTGTAATACATGAACTATGTGTATATACATAAATTATGTGTGATTGAATAATTAAATTGTGCATGTAAAGTAAGCCATGTTATTTTGCACAGTCTGGGCAAACACATATACTATGTTCCAAACAAAGCACTTCACAGAAGAATTTTTGCCTTTCTGTCTTTTCCTCGAGGGCACAACTGACAACGCCCCTTTCTGACGCGCGGCTCTGGACTCCCCACTCCTTCGTCACCACATCTGTTTTTTGCAACAACCTGCAGCAGCTCCCTTGGAAGATATCTGGTTTCACGTGTATCCATATGCTCTTTGATAAGTGCCATGCCTAATGAAGTCAAAAATACCCTTCTTGGCATCTACTGTGCTGTTGAATTAGGCTTGCAGTATGAGACAATAGCACTGTTTACACCAGCGATGGACAACATTGCGAAGAAAATAGCCATAGGCCATGTCCTTGTGCGTCTCGAAGTAGTGTATGTACCACACAGCTGGTCAAGAGTATCCACCCTGAGCCAGGGATACCTTTGGCTTAGACACTACCGATTCCCTCTGGCAGAAGTTTGTCTTTGGAGCCTGGGCCGGCTGAGGATATAGTGGGGCAGTAGGAGTGGAAAGGGGGAACAAGGATGGCACGGCACGCGGAAGTTCGCGTATTAGCGAGACGTTGGAGAGGCGACAGCGAGCACGGTGTGCCTGAGTACGGGCGGCAGTTGGCGCCTGATCGTACTGGGGTCAGCAACAGCGGGCCGGCGCTGTGGCTTCTCGGCAGCCTCGTGAAGCTACGCATGTGCTCGCTTCCGTGAAGGAACACCCTGTTACTATCGGACTAAGCAACGTCTGGTGTCTTCGCCACATCGATCCAGCAGCTGGCATCAAGTTATGTAATTCAAGTCCTACCAACGATTAGTGAAATAAAATGCTGATTGCTCTTGCGGCAGCAAAGCGTTGCAAGGACTTATTAAGTGTGTGCTTCGCTCCTTAATACTATTGTTCTTACTTCAGCTGGCGTCTAAAGCATTGATACGTGTGCGCAGTCTTACCGAACGATCTATATTACGTGTCTAAAGATTGCCGTGTGGTACCTTACAGGCCCACATAAAGTGCTCCATGTGAAGCTTGGGTTTTAATGAGCCAGGTCCGTTTGCATCATTCGTGTACGTGGTTCTGCTTAAAGGAATGAAATGTTTTATTATTGTTTTCTGTATAAGTTTTAGTATTAAGGTGAAGGAAGGATTGTTTGGTTCCCTGTTGTCGCTTTTGATTTATGTTTCAGAGATCGGCAGCAGTGGGCCACCGAAGTGCAGAACCTCTCCTTTTAAATTACTAGCGGGCGTACGGGCGGTGGAGTTCGCCTGATCTCGCGTGTGCTGTTCGGTTCCGATTTCGGTGTTCTGAACGGGTTGGAAGTACAAACGGAGTCCACATCTTAATTCGAAGACAACTGCTCACTCACCTCGACCGTTCGTGGCCAAGTCGCGGCCTCACAATCTCGGGCCTCAGTTATTGTACAAGCTGCAGTTTTCTAAAACTTGTGGTGGCTCTGCAAGGTTGCCTGGGTTAAATGTTTTATATATTTGTCTTAAGAATTTTGAGGGATTTGTAGAAGATTGCCGGCCGCGGTGGTCTAGCGGTTCAGGCGCTCAGTCCGGAACCGCGCGACTGCTACGGTCGCAGGTTCGAATCCTGCCTCGGGCATGGATGTGTGTGATGTCCTTAGGTTAGTTAGGTTTAAGTAGTTCTAAGTTCTAGGGGACTGATGACCACAGATGTTAAGTCCCATAGTGCTCAGAGCCATTTGAACCATTTTTGTAGAAGATTGTGTCTTAATTGAAACCGTGTTCTAAAGCTGCGGTGCAATTCAGCCTTAGTGGCGTATGTCAATTTTGATATGCAAATAACTGGGTTATTATTGATCAACCTGTCTACAACCTTGTAACGTTGTTTGGTAATATCTCGCCCGGGAGGGGCCGTTTTCAATCTACGTGGAAATAATAATTGATTTCCTGGTTATTTGATGTAAAGTTTATTTTAAATGATTTACTTGGCCCGAGTGGCGGTTTTTTTTAATGTTTGTAAAGGGAACAGACCCGTGGTCTAGGGGCAGCGTCTTTGATTCATAATCAAAACGTCTTCGGTCCCTGCTTCGATCCCCGCCACTGCCTAAATTTTGATAAATAATCAGCATTGGCGGCCGAAGACTTCCGGCATAAGAAGTTAGCCTCATTCTGCCAACGGCCTTGTCAAAGAGGACGGAGGAGCGGATAGAGGTTCAAGGCACTCTCTTGTCCTAGGGGTGGGAAATTGCTCCTAAAGGCGGAAGAATCAGCAATGATCAACGACATGAGGATGCAGAAGGCAATGGGAACCACTGCATTAAAGACACGTAACGTGTATCCACAGGACATGTGGCCTGTAATTGAAGAAGTGTCATGATGATCTCTCCATTGGCAAAAGATTCCGGAATAGTCCCCTATTCGGATCTCCGGGAGGGGACTGCCAAGGGGGAGGTTACCGTGAGAAAAAGATTGAATAATCAACTAAAGGATAACGTTCTACGAGTCGGGGCGTGGAATGTCAGAAGCTTGAACGTGGTAGGGAAACTAGAAAATCTGAAAAGGGAAATACAAAGACTCAGTCTAGATATAGTAGGGGTCAGTGAAGTGAAGTGGAAGGAAGACAAGGATTTGTGGTCAGATGAGTATCGGGTAATATCAACAGCAGCAAAAAATGCTATAACAGGTGTAGGATTCGTTATGAATAGGAAGGTAGGGCAGAGGGTGAAGAGTTCAGTGACCGGGTTG
The DNA here is from genome assembly GCF_021461395.2 of Schistocerca americana. Taxonomy (NCBI): domain Eukaryota; kingdom Metazoa; phylum Arthropoda; class Insecta; order Orthoptera; family Acrididae; genus Schistocerca; species Schistocerca americana. The sequence goes on along the minus strand of NC_060122.1, from coordinate 24,409,371 downwards.
TTCTAATCAGAATCGACAGCAGACCAACACCGACAACGATACTTCAGGTATACATGCCGACGTCGCAAGCTGAAGATGAACAGATAGAGAAAGTGTATGAGGATATTAAAAGGGTAATGCAGTATGTAAAGGGGGACGAAAATCTAATAGTCATGGGCGACTGGAATGCAGTTGTAGGAGAAGGAGTAGAAGAAAAGGTTACAGGAGAATATGGGCTTGGGACAAAGAATGAAAGAGGAGAAAGACTAATTGAGTTTTGTTTCAGCTAGTATTAGCGAATACCCTGTTCAAGAATCACACGAGGAGGAGGTATACTTGGAAAAGGCCGGGAGGTACGGGAAGATTTCAATTAGATTACATCATGGTCAGACAGAGATTTCGAAATCAGATACTGGATTGTAAGGCGTACCCAGGAGCAGATGTAGACTCAGATCACAATATAGTAGTAATGAAGAGTAGGCTGAAGTTCAAGACATTAGTCAGGAAGAAGCAATACGCAAAGAAGTGGGATACGGAAGTACTAAGGAATGACGAGATACGTTTGAAGTTCTCTAACGCTATAGATACAGCAATAAGGAATAGCGCAGTAGGCAGTACAGTTGAAGAGGAATGGACATCTCTAAAAAGGGCCATCACAGAAGTTGGGAAGAAAAACATAGGTACAAAGAAGGTAGCTGCGAAGAAACCATGGGTAACAGAAGAAATACTTCAGTTGATTGATGAAAGGAGGAAGTACAAACATGTTCCGGGAAAATCAGGAATACAGAAATACAAGTCGCTGAGGAATGAAATAAATAGGAAGTGCAGGGAAGCTAAGACGAAATGGCTGCAGGAAAAATGTGAAGACATCGAAAAAGATATGACTGTCGGAAGGGCAGACTCAGCATACAGGAAAGTCAAAACAACCTTTGGTGACATTAAAAAAAGCAACGATGGTAACATTAAGAGTGAAACGGGAATTCCACTGTTAAATGCAGAGGAGAGAGCAGACAGGTGGAAAGAATACATTCAAAAATGGTTCAAATGGCTCTAAGCACTATGGGACTTAACATCTGAGGTCATCAGTCCCCTACAACTTAGAACTAATTAAACCTAACTAACCTAAGGACATCACACACATCCATGCCCGATGCAGGATTAGAACCTGCGACCGTAGCAGCAGTGCGGTTCCGGACTGAAGCGCCTAGAACCGCTCGGCCACAGCGGCCGGCAAAGAATACGTTGAAAGCCTCTATGAGGGTGAAGATTTGGCGGATGTGATAGAAGCAGAAACAGTAGTCGATTTAGAAGAGTTAGGGGATCCAGTATTAGAATCGGAATTTAAAAGAGCTTTGGAGGACTTACGGTCAAATAAGGCAGAAGGGATAGATAACATTCCATCAGAATTTCTAAAATCATTGGGGGAAGTGGCAACAAAACGACTATTCACGTTGGTGTGTAGAATATATGAGTCTGGCGGCATACCATCTGACTTTCGGAAAAGCATCATCCACACAATTCCGAAGACAGCAAGAGCTGACAAGTGCGAGAATTATCGCACAATCAGCCTAGCAGCTCATGCATCGAAGCTGCTTACAAGAAAAATATACAGAAGAATGGAAAAGAAAATTGAGAATGCACTAGGTGACGATCAGCTTGGCTTTAGGAAAAGTAAAGGGACGGGAGAGGCAATTCTCACATTACGGCTCATAATGGAAGCAAGGCTAAAGAAAAATCAAGACACTTTCATAGGATTTGTCGACCTGGAAAAAGCGTTCGACAATATAAAATGGTGCAAGCTGTTCGAGATTCTGAAGAAAGTAGGGGTAAGCTATAGGGAGAGACGGGTCATATACAATATGTACAACAACCAAGAGGGAATAATAAGAGTGGACGATCAAGAACGAAGTGCTCGTATTAAGAAGGGTGTAAGACAAGGCTGTAGCCTTTCGCCCCTACTCTTCAATCTGTACATCGAGGAAGCAATGATGGAAATAAAAGAAAGGTTCAGGAGTGGAATTAAAATGCAAGGTGAAAGGATATCAATGATACGATTCGCTGATGACATTGCTATCCTGAGTGAAAGTGAAGAAGAATTAAATGATCTGCTGACCGGAATGAACAGTCTAATGAGTACACAGTATGGTTTGAGAGTAAACCGGAGAAAGACGAAGGTAATGAGAAGTAGTAGAAATGAGAACAGCGAGAAACTTAACATCAGGACTGATGGTCACGAAGTCATTGAAGTTAAAGAATTCTGCAACCTAGGCAGTAAAATAACCAATGACGGACGGAGCAAGGAGGACGTCAAAAGCAGACTCGCTATGACAAAAAAGGCATTTCTAGCCAAGAGAAGTCTCCTAATATCAAATACCGGCCTTAATTTGAGGAAGAAATTTCTGGGGATGTACGTCTGGAGTACAGCATTGTATGGTAGTGAAACATGGACTGTGGGAAAACCGGAACAGAAGAGAATCGAAGCATTTGAGATGTGGTGCTATAGACGAATGTTGAAAATTAGGTGGACTGATATGGTAAGGAATGAGAAGGTTCTACGCAGAATCGGAGAGGAAAGGAATATGTGGAAAACACTGATAAAGAGAAGGGACAGGATGATAAGACATCTCCTAAGACATGAGGGAATGACTTCCATGGTACTAGAGGGAGCTGTAGAGGGCAAAAACTGTAGAGGAAGACAGAGATTGGAATACGTCAAGCAAATAATTGAGGACGTAGGTTGCAAGTGCTACTCTCTACTCTGAGATGAAGAGGTTAGCACAGGAAAGGAATTCATGGCGGGCCGCATCAAACCAGTCAGTAGACTGATGACAAAAAAAAAAAAGGATTAATTCGCTTGTGGTTTCGTATAACAAGCAGTTTGTAAAATTGGCCTGAGTGGCGGGTTTTTAAATGTTTTTAAAGAGATTAGTTCATTTGTGGTTTTATGCTTAATGATTTATCTATGATGCAAATAAATATGTTGAAATGAAATGGTCACTGTATGGGTCAAGTCTTTCCATTCCCTCTATATTAAAGGTTAAGGAAATTGCAGTTCGAAAAGAGAAATAACGTCCCAAACACCACCCTTCGTGTCATTGTAGTTGGTTATCATTTCCGGTTTTCCAGAATCTGTTATCTTCTGGTCGTGATGCAGGCTAGACAATAAAATAACGGCTTTGTTCTTCTTCGGAACATATGAAAAAGCGTGAGGTCGTCAACAGTTACAAAGCTTCCAACAACAAAATACTGAATACAGTTTTGGATGAGTGCATCCCAAATTTCACGAATAGGAGCAAGTTTATCTGTTTCCCTTCGCTCTGCTCGTGTCTGGGCACAGTCAAACCGCAAGGCTGCAAGAATGAGCAAGAATCTCTTGACACTCATAGTGGCCCGGAAGATCTCTCTATCTGTACCATCTGAAGCAAAAAGGCTAGAAACATCTTCTTCGTTTCCTGATTTCAATACACCTGCCAGGTATAACAGTCCTACCACAGCTTTGATTTTAATCATATCAACAAATGATGTTTATACCTGCTTCTCATTTGACGGATTTTGGCATTTGAATGATTCACTATAATTTGTAGCTTGGTGTCAGTGAAGTATAACTGCCAAGCATCTAAAACGTAATTGTCACGGACATCCTTTGCAGCTCCACGAACACCTGGCAATCTCATAACAATTTTGTGCTCACGTGTACGTCCAAGTGCAGGGGGATTCTTGCTCCACTTGAAACATTTATTCTTCCCACAGAAATAGTTGGAATCATAAGTGGGCACACAATCTTCTTCCTCGCTGACATCAGCTTCATCTGAAGATGATATGTCACCAGGCTCCACTACACCATCTGAGATTGCCGAGGAAGACGATAACTCATTCTCACTGATATCACTGAGAGTTGGGTCATCCAGTAGACGCTGTATTTCTTCGTCTGCCAAACGCTTCCTCCAAGCCATGGCACCGTAGCTCCTGCAGATATTACAAAAGTTTAGAGCAAAAAATGGGAGAAAGTTTCCTAGAAATGTTCACCTTAATGGAAAAAACACTAACGTTATCGCTCTGGTGGGGTCTCACACACCCCGGACTGCTCCCGACAAACCGTTCGGAACGAATTCAGTGTGATGGCGCGCACAGAGTCATCTACAGACCATTAGAAAATACCAAAACCGCCAGCGCCATCTGTTGCCTAGATATAGAGGTACGAGTAGAAAAAAAAAGTCGTGGGGTCTGTCAGACCCCACTAGACCAGTTAAGGGTTAAGGGTTAAGTTGCTCATAATTGTAATTCCTAGGTATTTAGTCGAATTGACAGCCCTTAGATTTGCGCGATTTATCGTATATCCAAAATTTATCAGACTTCTCTTAGTTCCCATGTGGATGACCTTGCACTTTTCCTTGTTTAGTGCCAATTGTAAATTTTCACACCATACAGAAAATCTCTCTAGATTATTTTGTAATTGGAATTGATCGTCTGATGATTTTACTAGACGGTAAATTACAGCGTCATCTGCAAACAATGTAAGGGGGCTGCTCAGATTATCTCCTAGATCCTTTATGTAAATCAGGAAGAGCAAAGGGCCTATGACACTACCTTGCTGAACACCAGATATCACTTCTGTTCTACTCGATGATTTGCCGTCTATCACTACTAACTGTGACCTCCCTGAGAGGAAATCACGAATCCAGTCACACAACTCCATACGAACGCTATCTGATTGATAGTGGCTTGTGGGGAACGGTATCAAAAGCCTTATGGAAATCTAGGAATATGGAATCGATCTGAGATCCCTTATCGAGAGCACTTATTACTTCATGGGAATAAAGAGCTAGCTGCGTTGCACAAGAACGATATTTTCTGAATTCGTGTTGGTTATGTATCAATAAGTCATTTTCTTCAAGGTAATTCATAATGTTCGAGTGCAGTATATGCTCAAAATCCTACTGTAAATTGAGGTCAGTGATATGGGTCTGTAATTCAATGGGTTACTCCTATTCCCTCTATTGAATATTGGTGTGACCTGTGCTACTTTCCAGTCTTTAGGAACACACCTTTCGTCAAGTGAGCGGTTGTATGTTGGAAAGAACTGTGTTCGCCATGTGATCTAGGACACAGCCAAAGCAGGCTTCCATTACGTAATGCAAGATCGTCGCTCGCAGTACGTGAAACACGCATCACCCCTCGCCCCAACTGCAGTCAAGTGCTGAGAGAGAGATGCTGCAATGCTCTCTCTGCCATGCGTTTCTAACGGGGCCCGCGCAACGTGAATAGACCACGAGCACGCGAATGCTGACGTCATGGCCTCTAGCCCGCACCCTCATACTGACGCTAGAGATCGTCCTCTAGAAATACGCTAACGGAAGATTTGTGGCACATAGCGCATCTAACGTATGAATTACGAAGTACTTAATTCAATGCAATTTTAATAATATTCGATAACTGAATGTATTCAATGATGAAATGAAAAGTTCGAGATTTTCCCACTAGGAACGCACTCATCATTCATTCATGATGTAGCAGCCCCCACCCTTAGAATGCAGTACTCCTATTTGCTACAGCACCAGCGACGTGATTCGACATCATAGAAGCTATATAAGCCACAACAGAACTCGCCGTCATTCTGCTTCTGTACTTCTACGAGTTTCCCAGAGGTCAATCGTTTCTACTTTCGTCCTCATCATGAAGCAGCCGCCGAGGAAATGAAGATTAACTACCTGGTAAATACTTTTCCGTGTTCAGATATCCATTTAAGCCCCAGTCCACGGACTGCTTCACACTGTAACAGAGTCTGTGTCTGTATTCAATGTTTGCTTCTGCTATATCTGTTTTGAACCGCGGTCTTCACAGACTACTGCGTCCTTTAACGGATTGTGTGTGTTATATGTGTTTTGGACAGCAGTCTACACAAACTGTTACGCTCTCTAATAGATTCTATGTCTGTGTTATGTGTCACATCTGTTTGGGGCACAGTCCACAGACTGCTGCGCCCTTTAATAGAATGTGTATATGTCTGTGTATACGTGTGCTACAGATTTTTTTTTTTTCATACTGGATATTATACTCAGTCTTTTCCGTCTTTCTAGAATTCATCCCTCGCATGTTAGCTGGGCTAGCCCATCAGCTAGAGGGTCGAGAGGGCTGGAGCACAGTGCAAATCTAAGTACATTTGTAAAACGTAGTTCTTAGGTAAAATAATTTCGTGTAATATATATCGGTCTTCCAAGTGCCTAGATTGATCTGTCTGAGACATTTTCTTTTCTTTTCTTCCTAGATGATTCTATGCATAGGGAGGGGGCTGCCGAGGGTGTCGTGCAAAGCGGGGCGAAATCCCTGACTGGGTACACGAGATGGCGGCCACTGTGGATGAAGGAGAAGAATCCGAAAGGCGCAAGCTTATGGCCCTTTTAGATGAGGCAGTGGATATAACTGAGTGGGTGGGAGGCCTCACTGTATGTGCTGATGAGTTGCTCGAGCCATGGAGCCAGAGTGGAGAAGGTGAATATTTTTTGAACTTTATCAACACAGCAAATAATTACCATCATTTAGTCTTATTACTTATTGTTTTAAATCTATATCATTAAACATTTTTTTCTTATTTATGTTACAGGGATATCACATGAAGTACATCCTGTGTCCAGAGCGATGGTTGCGGGGGCGGGAATCGGCCGCACACCACAGAGACACGCAGCGCCGTGTGTAGCGCCAGTCACAGCTGGGAGAGAGGTGACAGCAGCACCTGGCCCCACACCGCCGCAAGCCCTCTGGCGCCCGTGGGAAACTCAGCCGGTAGAAGACGAAGAAGGGCATCCGTCTCACACCTCGCCGGTAATGAGGACATCATCCCCGGGAGCCATCGCCGCAGCCCGGTTGTTCCCACCGACCATCATCACCTCCTCCTCCTCAGACAGTTCGCCGCCGCCGTCAATGAAAAGTGTGAGTACCGAGGTGCGTAACCCACCAGTCCCATCGCCGACGGGCTGGACTCCTACCTCTAGTAGTAGTACGTGTCTGTGTCTAGTTGTTCCTTACTTCAATTTTAGTTGACTCCTTCTTTTACAGGGGCATTTCTGTAATCACTGAATATCCTGCTTCACAATTTTTCATTTTGTATGAATTCACATGGGCCATATCCTGTGGTTTGGGCCACAATTTATTTATTTATAATTTACTCAAAGATAGGAATATAACTGGTCCAAGCTGTTTTTGGAGTAGTGCCTCCTGCACAAATTTTTAATTCATCCATTATTCTTTCAACATTGTTATCGTGCAGAAAGTACACAGACCCCAATGCACTTTTGAAATATTGTAGAAACAGATTGTGACCTGAGCTAGGACAATAACGTATTTGGACTCTCTAGTGTTGGAATTTACTCAAGTATAGCCTGTTGACATTCCTCTGACCAGTGCTTCAAGAGAAACATTGCTTCGACCTCCAGCCCTCAATGTAAAAGCCTCGCCACTCAGGCGGTTCTTGTAAACGATATCTTCTCGTTTTCATTCCAGTAACTGGGTAAAACATCTCCAAAATCTTTCAAAATATTACCATGAGTATAACTTATAAAAATTGTTACGTTTGACTGGAACACCTTCCACACACATGTTCTTACCAGCACACGTCACACATTCAGTTAGGGTCATAGCCTACCTGCCGCCCGGAGTGGCCGTGCGGTTCTACGCGCTGCAGTTTGGAGCCGAGCGACCGCTACGGTCGCAGGTTCGAATCCTGCCTCGGGCATCGATGTGTGTTATGTCCTTAGGTTAGTTAGGTTTAATTAGTTCTACGTTCTAGGGGACTGATGACCTTAGAAGTTAAGTCGCATAGTGCTCAGAGCCTTTTGAACCATTTGAGCCATAGGCTACCTTCGGTGACTCTCTCTCCTGAGTCCCATATTTACGTAAAATAGCAACCCGCCTCGTCAAGTGACGTGACAACGGCGTTCCTAGTGCATAAAGTCAAAACTAAAGACTGTGTGGCGTCAGTGTTTATGGGGCAACGCACCAATATGCATGGTACCTCTCTGCCACGAAGTCGCGCCAGCAAATTACCTCTTAAAACTCACGTTTATGGGAATACGTTCATTTTATGTTCACCCAGATGTTTATATTTAAGGCGTTTATTTTTTATTCATACGTCGTGAACACAGTGGATTTACTTAGGATGTTTCACAATATCTTTCTTAAATTTTTTCTGTTGCAGTTCTTCAACACCATTAGTAAGGATACAATGTTCACGACACTTAAATAAATGTAAATAATTGTAAATGGGTTGCCAGGCATTTTGAAATATCATGGAAAAATAAACGCCTATAAAAGCAACTGGATGTGGCTAATTCATTATAAATTGCTTTCAGTTTCAACAGCTACACTGTTCTAATACGGTCATACCGGACGCAATTATTTACTAATATTAATACGAGAAAGAATGAGACATGCAATCCCAGTCGACAAACGAGAAGGAGGAACTTGGCGGATTTCGTCCGCGGGCCGGACTGTAGCCAAACGCGAGCGGGACCTGGCCTGCGGGCCGCCGGCTGCCCATCCGCGCTCCAGTCTGTTGACACGCTGTTCAGCATTTCGTCTGCTTGGTTCAGCCCTTCAGTGCGCCTGGCTTCCCGGCCCTCATGCTGTGCCACGTATTGCAGCCGCACTTGACTCAACCGGTCTTGTACAGGCGGTTTAGTTTCTGTCTTCTGCTCCTCCATTTGTCTGTACCTGCTACTATAACTACCGTACTGCCAAACTTTCTCATCTGTTCACTACATTGTTTCTCCAGTACTGAATCATATTTCTAGAGTCACTTTACAGCCTCTCTGCGCCGACGAAAAAAATTGCAGAACCAAAAAGTAATTAATGGAGAGTAATGAACTTTCGGGAATATATTTCAGTAGGTAGCATATCTAACTTATCAACATTGCAACATCACAGGTTTATGTAAGTGTGACAAAAGGCATTGAAAATGTGAAATGCTGGACTTTCATAACCGCTGTAACCGCAAAAATGTTGAATGCTAGCATGCAAACGTGTATGCCTTTTGCTGAGCAGGTGCCGAATATCAATTTGTAGGATGGAGTTTCTTGCCTGTTGCACTTAAACGGTCAATGAGGGATGGTTAATTCTAGTTGTACATGACGCTGTACTTGTTATCCGATGGTGTCCCATAACTGCTCGACCGAAGACAGATTTAATGATCGAGCAGGCGAAGGCAACATGTCGACACGCTGTAGAGCCTTTTGGGTTACAACACCGCAATGTGGGAGAGCCTTGGAAAACACCCCCTGGAATCAGTCCGTGGATGGCAGCACAACAGGTCGAGTCACCAGACTTACGTACAAGTCTGCAGTCGGGGTGCGAGGTGGGAGGGCTAACCACCAGACTGCTCCTGCTGCCATACGAAATCGCACCGCAGACCGTAATCCAGGTGCAGGTCCAGTGTGTTCGGCACAGCTGCAGCTGCAAGCTCGCTTCCTTCTAACCAACACACGGCCATCAGTGAAACCGAGGTAGAACGAGCTTTCATCAGAAAACACAACGGACCTCCACCGCGCCCTGCAGTGTGCTCTCGCTTGACACCACTAACGCGGCAAATGGCGGTGGTCTGGGGTCAATGGAATGCACGCCACAGGACGTTTGGGTCGCAGCTGTCCTTGGAGTAACTGATTCGTAACAGTCCGTTGCGGAACTGCTGCTGACGTTGCTGCTGCAGTACTATGCGCGAGAGCCATACGTCGAAGAGGATGGTCCTTCCTCTCGGTGCCACATCCAGAGCATGGTCTACTGGCGACCGTGCATTCTCGTGATGTCCGCAGCCACCAATCGTGTACAGCGGCTACATTCTTGCCAGGTCTTCGTGCAGTATCACAGAAGATACGTCTAGCTTCTTTCATACCTATTACCCGACCTCACTGAAACTCAGTGAGGTGCTGATAATGGCGTCTTTATCACCTTAAAGACATTCTTGAGTTACATCAGCTCACCATGTCCGGCCACAAAGGTAACTAACGCTCACGCCCGCTACATCGTGTATTTACAGAAAACCTGCTTTCCATCATCACAGTGGCGCTTCTTGCGCCAAGTTATACTACTGGCCAGAAACATGAACAGACATCATGTTCCAGATGTAGAAACGTCCAGCGATTATCGTATACGTCGAATAGCTACTTGTAGTTGCTGCGCTTTATTGCCGTACTGCCTACTCTAGCTGCACCACATTTGTCATTGCATCTGCTTCTTTTTTAATCTCCAGATGATGTAATGGAGAGCATGATTCCTTTCCAGAATTATCGACTGCTGAAGGCTGAGAACATTCTGCAGAGTTCCATAAAAATTCGGGTTTCATAAGGAAGTAACTGCGGATACATGTAATGCTGTAACAGTCTGTACAAAATTCGTGTTTCACATGGAAGTAACTGCGGATACATATCAAGCCACAATTAGCCTACACAACTTTTACAGATCAATACACGTAGTAAGTCCATAGTGCAAAAAGCGTACGTAGTATGTGCCAACGAGAGCAGCAAGGCTGCGGTAGGATCCAGAATGCCAGGGCATAAAGGCAGTGCATATACTGTCATTAAAAGCGAAACAGCGAGTAAACCGTATTAGGAAATTATTTCCCCTAAAATGTTCAATAGGGAGAGCCAAAAGTGCTTTGAAACAAAAGCGAAGAAGGAGTTGGGAAGAATTCTGTTCGAATTTCACACACACCACTCACAGATTTCGACAGAACATTCAGCGCACGAATGAGGAATAAGAGACGGGTCACTCCTCCTCCTGAGGACAGGTTACAGGCAACACCTGCAGAGAGTGGCTAGCCCTACTGAGAACCCCAGACCTCAGCGAAGGTGTGAAGTTACAATGGACGAGCTCTTGCGGCCATACGGTCCAGCAGAGCGCTGTTACACGCGATGCGTGCAGCACTGGGTCCTCAGGATATTAGCTACAAAATTTAATCGCACCTACCACCAAGGGAAAAGTAACACCTCATTAATATTTGGAATAGAATATGGGGTAAATGTATCATTATTCTATCCGTGACACTAGCAAGAACAGCGACAATTGAGAAACAAGATAGGGACAGGGAGAGCTCGCTGCAAGTGTTAAAGCGCACAGACCAGCTGTGACCGGATGGAAATCGCTCTGCGGCGGTTCGACAGCAAGGGTCGGTATGCCGGCGGCCCTGGATGCTGAATACTGAACCGGTACCCAAGCCACACCTCAGTTACACGATACGAAAACATTTAGCCAACTGTCGCTCACATTCACAAGAATAACCCGACACACACAGAGTTGGGGTAGACATGTTCCGTCCCGGGAAAGAACCTAGAGGGGCAGGGCGGGCACGCGGTCACCCTTAGAGCTAACCGTGCCACACCCGGCAACAGCCGCACCGACCCGGCGGCGTCGACGCCGGACAGAGGCCGCTGCGGGCGAGCCAGCGGCGAGGACTGCCGGCCGCCCCGGTCGCGGCTGCGTCCCGGAGCTGGCAGCATGCGCCACTGTCGCTCACGTGGCCTTCTGTATCTGAATTTCAACTGAGTATGGTAGGAACATTTCCGTTTATTTGAGATGCCATTTCAAGAATAAACATTTTCCAACATAATTCTCTGTCGTCTATATCAATTACAGCCGTTAGAATAGACCATTGTTACTTATATTACTTACTTGTTACTTAATTCTCATCCCCCTGTATGCACATTAAAACAAACGAATGTGGAAAAAATTACGAAAATGTCATCACAGAATTAGGAGGAAACCTATAAAATGGCACTCATGCACACACTTCCCCCTCACTCGTGTTAACCACCACTCACTCTATCTCACGCGCTTTAAGATAACGGAAAAGGTTGAAACGTTAGGCGCTATACTTTGGATTAAAAGAGAAATAAAACAGCAGGTGAAGTGAAAGAGAGGCACACAGAAATGTGACTGGCTGACAACCTACAAAAAACATGGGTGAGCCATCAAACTATTAACACTTTAAAAATATCTCCGTAAAAATTTTGGAAAACAAGTGGGACAAATCACAAAACCTTAAAACTTTCACCACATTCGTCTGAACGTTACTCAATGCAGAGGGTAGCTGTGTTCGCACGTATGCCGCTACCCACTGCTTGGAAAATAAAACAGAGTCTAGTAAAGTGTGGCGCACAGTGTTCTGCGCAGCAAAATCACCTCACTATCCATTGTTGTCAAATTTATACAAGATGATGGATCCAAGACGATAGATATGGCAACGTTGCAATGATGTCATGGTGAGAAGTTCAAATTTTGCATGGAAGATAGGTCAATTGGACTACATCCACTAGCCTAACGTCCTCCCCTCCCCCTCCACTTCACCCTCCCCACCCCTCCATCAGGACAATTCAACACACTATGGCTACCTCCACTAACGTAAGAAAATGGCGGGAAAACAGCTCACTTAGGCTACCTCCACTAACCAAAGTCATCTGACCGCCACTTATTCCTAGGAATTGGCTGGGAAAGGTCTCAGCCTGTGCCGGGCTGCAGGATAGGGTGGATGTAAGTCTTTATTTTCCATGCAATTTGAGGTAGTACTGCCATCCAGTGTGTTCACCACGAGCTCCAGACTTCAAATGGCTCTGAGCACTATGGGACTTAACATCTGAGGTCATCAGTCCCCTAGAACTTACAACTACTTAAACCTAACTAACCTAAGGACATCACACACATCCATGCCCGAGGCAGGATTCGAACCTGCGACCGTAGCGGTCGAGTGGCTCCAGACTAAAGCGCCTAGAACCGCTCGGCCACACCAGCCGGCAGTCCAGAGTCCAACAGATCTAGCACACAGTACTGCCACCAGAAGGTGATGTTGTCCCTCCTATGACGTAATCCAAGATGGCGGTCTGGAGAGGAAAAGTGGAGGGAAAAAGACTCAGCCTGCGCTGGTCTGCTGGAGAGTGTACTTTGCCTATTTTGGAACAGTTCATTTAGGGACGTATTTCACATAGTTCATCCACTACACTGATACAAATCACTTGCTCTAACGTGCTTGGGGGTCACAATGGACAGTTTACAGACCTGCAAAGTACTTGTAAATCACCGAAATAATGCAATACACTGATGTGCAGACACGCTCACTAATTATAAACTGTTAGAATAATGCATACAATTTATTTAGGGCCAGGTTTCACGTAGTTTATTTATTACACTGGTACAAAACACTCACCCTCGCGTGCTTGGGGTCACAATACACAGTTTACAGACCTGCAAACTACTCGCAAATCACCGAAATAATGCAGTACACTGATGTTCAAGGCAAACAACTACTAAATTAAAATAATGCATGTAAAAGACTCTGCAAGCACACTTGCTAACCATCAGCTATCGAAATCATGCATTGCACAGCCTGCACACCTGTTCACATAATAATGCAACATACATGAAAACAACTTCTAAATTGCCAAAAATTATGCATGTATAACGCTACTCTAACATGTTCACAATGCTTTAACACCCAAAAAAAATATAGTGCACAAACACTCAGAGACCATCAAAAAGGCAACATATCAATGAACTGTTCCAACATGCGCACGCGCTTTGCAGGGCCAGCCGGATGCAAGGCAGTGCCAGAGTGTGAGCCACAGGTATATCGCCACTGTCAACGGCAGGTGAAAGTAGTGTCTGTTTTCGGATATACAGTTAGAGCTCTTTCAGTGTTATACTGATGCCAAATGTTGCATGGGGGCTTAATCAAATGGAATGCAAATGTTTTTTTATTTTTTTTAGTAGCTGTCTGTCCGATTACGAGGTCTCTTAAACGGTTGGCCCTGACTAGTATTTGAACGCAATCTGACTGCATAGAATAACAACAAAGAATGAAAGAAAATTTCCGTTAACACAATTAATTAATTAAGTCCCCCAGCAACTATAAAACCAACGCAACAACAAAGCACAAGTGTAACTGTTCTGTGTGTGGAAGTGTGATTCAACGTACACATCTGGCACGGTTCTTCTTCAATAAGACAAGAAATTTTAAATATCATTTATACTGAAGTAATTAAAAAATATATAAATACTATAATTGCGTAAGGAAACCAGAATTACACTCTAATACAAGAACACGAGCCAGATGCTTTGTTGACTGAACCTGTAATGACGCATTATTTAAGACACTGAAATAATGAAAAAAACAGGGAATATTTTACCTTCATATATATTGACGGAAAGCACTCTGATCATTACAATATCTCCATTCGCACAACATCTGCTGTCTATCCCATCAAACAACTGCATAAAACATGGAACAAGCACTCTCCACTCTCTCGACAAGAACTTTTCACTACGACATCTCAGCAAGCACTCTACACTACCACTTCTCGACAAGAACTTTTCACTACGCCATCTCAGCAAGCACTGACTACTACGAGTTCTCGACAAGCACTGCCAGTGGAGGCGGCGGAATAATACTCTTTGGCGCAATCTCTGGCGCTGTGGCTCAGTGTAGCCACCTTTCAATGTCTATTTAACAAAGTGGCAAATCACCCTCGGGACAGCGCGCACGTGTTCACCATTGCTGTCGCAATCCCTCTCTCTACCTGTGGTCCAGTGAAGACCTAATTGCTGAGTAACTCACCCTTGCAGACATTGCGGAAATCTGTTCCATTGCTTCCCAGAATAGCATAGGCTGCACTGTTCCTAGTAATCGTAACGGGACCTGAAAGCTGCATCTAGCTGTGCACACATTTGTGAGCCAAGCGTGACTGACGCATCGCCGTGAAATGCTCACGTAGCTACACACCATCGCAAGCACATCTACAAGATTCTCAATGTAATACTGATGTCACGTGGCATGAGCCGAGTCGACCTCTCGGAAATTATATAGTGTCCCAGAAGTAGTAAACAGTCACTTTTGTGGCAGCTTTTGTGATGTCTCAGCTTGTAAGCATCGAAATTTTTGCATTAACAGAACCTGTTTACGAAAATAGCACATAATAACACCAAATGCATTCCTCCTGATGGTACTAACGTGGCACTCCGTCCATCATCTGTCAGCCTTCATACAAATCGTTTAGTCCTGTTTTCAACAAGCATCTCCAAAACGCAAACGTTCTCACTGCTATGTAGAGGCTCCTACGTCCCAGCACAAAGGATGTCTTCTGAATGAATGGAGCATTATGATTGCTTTTATTGAATTTACCCGCCAAATTACTCATGCCATTCTTTTCGTTCTGCAGATGAGACTTTCGGCGGCAAAAAGCTATTTTGTACAGATCACCATATTGTACGGACAATTAAACCCTGCAAAGTGACCTACAGATCATCAAATAAGGAAAGACTCATGCTCAGTTAAATCACTCTGCCACTTAGGGTTGGAACTTTAATATTAGAGCATGAAAGCGATCTCCAACCTGTCAATATATCAGCACATACCGTGTCGATGTAGTAAACATACAATTCGTATCCTCCACCATACAAAATCGCCTCTTGTACATCATTCATGTAGCTGTCGACTGCCAGACACTTGTACATCTACTGCAAAGGCAGACAGCATAAGCACATGCACCATTGTTATACTTTTCACTACACTAGATATTATCTGCGAGGCCGGGCTGTCATCCACCCCCGATGCACGACCAGAGCGCTCTCAGTGGACCTAAGTCACTAACTGTTCTGCAAATGTGGGGTAGGCTCCCTTTGGCAGAAACGCACTACTGTTTCTGGTACCGACCTGCTTCCTTGCTTTTCTACACCCATCTCCAAACTCTGGGATTACAAGAACATATGTAAGTTTGCATGGTTTGCCAGAATATCATACCATTTTCTCGATATGTCTCGATAGGAAACACAGACAATTATCTCGTGCATAGCAGTATCGCTCGTGCAAAAAAAATCTGTAGATATAGACTGGAAATTATTTCTCTAGAAACCTGGAACTTAGCGAGGTACAGCGTGCTGTAAACCAATGAGTAACTAGAAATTTACCCTGACTGTGAAGAACTTTACACCAAAACTCGAAAAAAAAGAAAATTAGTGGAAACTGATATTTCTACTCATGGCGTTGGGTTGGGGGTTGGGGGTTGGGTTGTTTGGGGTAGGAGACCAGACAGCGAGGTGATCGGTCTCATCGGAATAGGGAAGGATGGGGAAGGAAGTCAGCCGTACCCCTTCAAAGGAACCATCCCAGCATTTGCCTGGAGCGATTTAGGGAAATCACAGAAAACCTAAATCGGGATGGCCGGACGCGGGATTGAACCGTCGTCCTTCAGAATGCGAGTCCAGTGTCTAACCACTGCGCCATCTCGCTCGGTTTTCTACTCATGAATACTGATGTCGGTGATGTAACAGATTCCAAATCATTCCTATAATTTACAAAGTCAACTAAGGTGTTTCTCATGTCTAGAGAACCAGCATCCGCCGGCCGCTGTGGCCGAGCGGTTCTAGGCTCTTCAGTCTGGAACCACGCGGCCGCTACGGTCGCAGGTTCGAATCCTGCCTCGGGCCTGGATGTGTGTGGCGTCCTTAGGTTAATTAGGTTTAAGGTGTCCTAAGTTCTAATAGACTGATGACCTCAGATGTTAAGTCCCATAGTGCTCAGAGCCATTTGAGCCATTTAGAACCAGCAAAGATGTCTTCCACCTCTCTTTCACCTACTAGATGCACACACCACAATCGATGTTCCCTCAAAAAAATAAAGGTGCGAAATTTGCGGAAGCAGTCAACCGGGCAATTTACGTGGAAGGGAATAATGGTCCAACGCAAACACACGTCCGTATTGCATCTTCTCAAATTTTCATGCGATCACGAAAGCTGTCCAACACATACTAAGTATTAGTTCGCTATTGAACCGTCTAGAGGACACCATGATTAAGTCGGCTACACTCCTGCACCCCAACAGACCTATCCATTTGGACACCTCCTACCATTAGCTCGAAACGTGAATAATCCCTGCAATAGGACACCGCCGGCGTGCCACGCACCCCTACACAGACTCGGCCTAGAAAATCAGTCACATATGTATTTTATCTCTATACTTACAATTAAATGTTACGATTGCAGTCTCAGTTGAACTACAACCGACTTTGAGTGAAGTATCGGAAATACCACCTGCTGACGGCTGTGGCTCTGGAAATAGAAATATCTGTGCCAGTCATTTAAGTTCATCTGTCACAGAGCCATCCACGAGACATGCACATACACAGACATACATAAAACAGAGCAAACGCTCTGCAAATGTGGAATATGTGGGTGGAGGCGAGTGGACGCAATCGAGTGCAGTGCTATACTACGCCTCCCAATCAGAAAAATTGTGAATTAGCGCTAGGTGTTGCCAGCTGTACTACATTTACAAGCAGTTCTAGAACACGAAACGACAGGTTCTGCCATGATCGCGTGGGTAGAAGTGGCATAAAAAATCGATGGAACTACAAAAAATGGTGGAAAATACGTATAAATTGAGGGAAAATACTCTGAAATGCTGGGAAATTGAGGAAGTAATTGCATGTCTTCCGGTTTGCGCAGAACGGTTCTACATGGGAACAAGTATGCATCAGCAAGAGAAATCCCACAAAACGGCGACATGGAAGCAAAGGGAACCAGGGAAACAGTTACTTTCTTTCCGTCGAGGCAGCATTCTCCTGTATATCCATTGAGGTAACAGTGATACACGCGAGTTGACTTCTGTATTTGACGCTTTTAAGGAAAACAGGGAACCATCTGCGTTAAAGGATAACAGAGAGTGGACGGGGTGATCGATCGAGATGGAACTGCAACGATGTACGATTTAATGGCAGATTGATGACATTCTAGAGAGGGAGGGAGTTGTTGGCGCAGGTCATTTGACCGTTTTTTCCGCTGTCCTGTCAGGATGCATCAGTCGTGTGACACAGCCTGCGTTCCACTTGTACACATTTACGTATTCTGTATTTGACTTAGAGCACTGTCTACTTGCGATCGTTAACAGCAATCTGTCGGTCATCAGAGGACATCGATCTTATATGTGATGAAACGTGATCACCCTTTTTCGACACATTCCTCTCAACGAAAGAAGATTTATGTGATGTTCTCCATTCCCTTGTCGCATCTTGAGTATAAAATCGAGACTTCAGTTTCATAATTAAATGATTCTAAGGTAGCGATAGTTGTTTGTGGGACACTGAAATCCCCATGTACACATCTGCTTGACAGATATATGTTTACAGAGTTAGTGGCAGCACGATGAGTAATTTAACATGTCGGAGGCCGCTGCTATGTATTTATGTGTTTGCTTGTAAGAGGTATTCTCCTCTACTGACTATAATTTCGTATAGGACTGATGAAAGCACAGTATAATTTCTGAACCTTGATCAGATGTGGACAGTTGACGCTATACATCTCTGAAAAGTAGTTTTTTTCATTTTCAGTTTATTACCATAGTTTATCGTAGAGAAATGTGCAGGATGGATGTACGTCATGCGCTGGCGTGGCCCGTTAGCCACTCCCGGGGGTTCCACGAGACCGCGACGGTTTGTACAAAGCATCTCCCGATTGCTGTTGACCGCCCACACAGTGCAGTCGGCACGCGATAAAAGCGTGGGACGTCGGGCGGTTCATATTGTTAGGACCAGCTTTGAAGGTTGTCGACACCTCCCTGGGACAGCTGTTTAAAACACTGTCCACATGGAGCATAGGTGGAAAGTAAGACTGACTTACGACAGGTCAGCATTCGCAAACTATGGGAACGGTGACTTACATTCGTCAGCGCACTCTGCTTCTCGAAGAAGATGAATTATTTAGCATAATGAACTTGTCATTTTGTGGTCAACATTTCTCACAGAGCTAGAGACGTTCTTTTTGAATAGCCTACCAGCAATTCTGGGGCATCGCAAGGGCAGATGTGGAAAGCGCAGGTTTTTAGTGACAAGAGGGATGTAGGCTTCTTCGAAGTCCTTAGGAAGTCACCCTTCTTCGGAGACACTTGCAGAGGAGACAGCCGAGGGCAGAAGGGAGGGGAGATGTGTTTAGCAGGCCATCACTCGCTGGGACGTCATCTCACCTCGGCTCCGTGTAACTTGTGTAAGGTTAAGTAGCAGTGTGGCGAGCAACAAACACCCACGAAGAAATGGGCTTGGGTTTTCTAACACGCTTATCTACCACACTTACGAAACCTCAGAACGACCTCGCAATTGAATTCAACTGGACTCAGCGCGAAGCTTTATTACCAGAGTAGTTATGAGCCCTAGCAGTTCAACGTACTTATTTAGAAGAACTGAGGTTCTGCACTCATTTCTTCTCAGTCCTGTTTCATTCCAGCAGACATGTTTCCCCAGTGCTACACTCACATTTATTAATGTCTTGTAAGACTGACCGCTACAGTTCACATGCCAGTGCGTGCCCCCCCCTCCCCCCCCCCCCCCCGCCGGCCGAAGTGGCCGTGCGGTTAAAGGCGCTGCAGTCTGGAACCGCAAGACCGCTACGGTCGCAGGTTCGAATCCTGCCTCGGGCATGGATGTTTCTGATGTCCTTAGGTTAGTTAGGTTTAACTAGTTCTAAGTTCTAGGGGACTAATGACCTCAGCAGTTGAGTCCCATAGTGCTCAGAGCCATTTTTTGAACCCCCCCCCCCCCCCCCCTTCCGTTTCCATGCGCTTACGTCATTACCACACATCTGAATCGTAGTGAGGTGATTTGCATGCTTAGAGGGGGCACTCAGTGTGTACCAAAGGCTCATTTAGTAAAGTATAGTCATAACACCAGTGGCGTGTTGCACCACGTTATAAAACGTTAACTTAGTCAACACGTAACTGAATAATCGTCGCCAACTCGGACCTGACTAGTCCAAGCCTCAAGAAGAACTTTTACACAGTATAATAAGATTAATTTTCTTTAATAAAATTAACTGAGACTTCTTGACATTGTCGGACGAATATGCCCGTGGTAGACGGCTTTGGGCTCCGACGCAGAGCAGCGCCGGAAGATCTGCACGGACGGCCACCCCTTAAGGCCGGTTCCCACTAGAGCGCGGCAGCGCGTCGTGCGGCAACGGCAGCGGCAAGCGTTTTCCGCTTTGACGCGGCGGCTCGCGGAATTGGCGTTCCCATCTGGAAGCGGCAGACGTTAGCGGTAGCCAATGACGGACAGCCACTGAGGTACGGGGCAGGACCCACTGAAACGCGCGGTGCGTTTGATTAGCTATATCTTACACCTACATGAAGGAAAGACGAAGTTGGGTGAAGACATACCAATTTTTCATTTTCTGTACAATGTACTCTTTCACATATTTCATTATTCATGTTTTCTCATTTCACCATAAACAGATTTCATGACTACCGTTCACGATTGTTCACTATCTCCTAACACATTGAAACAATGTACGACAAAAGAGATTATTCAGATAGTTAAGCGAGACAAAAATTTAAAATGTGATACGGTAGCAGGTACACGAAAACAGTAAGAACACAAAGACTAGGTGGAAGGGATGAAAGTGGAAGCCACCTGATAGAATTTCCCACAGAGCATAATGTAATCATCGCCAGCACCTTGCTTAAGAATCACGAAAGAATTATATATATTTGGAACAGTTTTCGAAACCAGATTTTAAATTGTAAGGCATTTCCTGGTGCAGACGCAAACCTGACTGAAGACTGTCAATAGCAAGAAAAGCGTTCTGAAAAAGAAAATTTGTTCACACCGAATATAAATGCTAATGGTTGGATACTATTTTACAAAGGTATTTGTGTGGAGTGCAGCCTCGTATGTAAGTGAAACGTGGACGATGAACACTTCTGTCAAGAAGACAATGGACGCTTTCAAAACGTGGTGATTCATAAGAATGCTGAACTTTAGATACGAGGATCGTGTGACTAAAGAAGAGGTACGGAATTAAATAGAGGAGAAAGAGGAAATTACGGTACAACTTTGACGACAATAGGAGTTAGTTGACAGGGCGTATTGTGGGGCGTCAAAGAGTGAGGACAAAGGGGTTGGGTGATAGTATTCTGATAATAATCATCTGTTGAAATACTATTCTACTATTTTATCTATTAATGTAAGCAGTGAATTTACTCTTCCATGCACTCCTTAAAACATTTAAACCAAAACTGAAATCAGCTGAACACCAAATCTTTCAACCACTGTCTGACAACTACTGGATTCACTTTCAACTTTCTATAACTATCACTGGCTAGCCGCACACACATACAGATATAAGGAGAACAAAAATAAACAAACATTAGTTTTCAGCAAATAATTCTGCAGGTTGGCAACATGTACATAAACAAACCAGACAGGAAGGGACATGAGCTGAACACACTGTAGTTACGACTTTAAATCAGAGTTTTCGGTAAAACGTCTACTGCTAGTGACAGAAGAAAAAAGAGCGAACATGAAAATGTGCTTATGTTCCATAATCTAAGTTTTAGTTCAACCTCCAGCATGTGAGCAGGTGATGGGAAACGTATATGTCCGCCAAAAACTCAATTCACTGTAAGTAATCAGTCATTCACGTAAAAAAATATGTGAACTGTTTTATAATCTCCAAGTATCACAGATCAAAACAAAACTGAGTCATTCTAGATTCCACCGAAGATGCCTTAAAGTAAAAGGCGAAACGTGTCTTGAATTAGTAAAGTACACTGGATAAAGAAAAAAGAAAGGAAATAATCAATAGCTCTACATATTTAGTAAATTACATCTTATGACATACCAGCAAATTAGTTTCGGTTTAACTTCTCATTCGACATGCTATTAATGCCATTTAAAAAAATTCATCTATCCCTTCTGAAAAACTGTAGTTACTTTCACATCTTGGTAGATAAACAGATTTAGGATATTTATCATGCGACGAAATACATGACTTTTCACAAGTTATCGTTTGCAAAAAAAAAAAAATTTCGATTCCTTGAACCGTTTACGAAATTTGCGGTTGATACAACCACATGGTTTACGACGAGCAGGACGAAGTACCGGTCGCGTCGCCGAGCAACCCCCGCGCGGTCACGGCATAGCCCGTCCGCCGACATATCAGACAATATCTCGAGAACGGTGATAGCTATCGATGTGCTCTCAGCTTTAAAAACAATTTCGATATGTTGACTAAATTTCATACGCAATAATGTATTACCTAAAATGAACTGAACGCAAAGTTCACGCAATGCGTTTTTACCTCTGCACACTCATTAAAATTTCGTGTAAAGGTTTACGTAAATGCGATACAGCAAGTAACCACGACGAATAACGAAAATAAATTCGGTCCTTTATCGAGAGAAGATATCAGGCTGTAACATGCCCAAGAATCAAATTTTTCTACCGAATAGTTTCCTTGGAATCGGATGATAAGTATTTCATAGCTGCCGCCGCGTCCGCGCCAGCGGTTCGGCGAAAGTTCGTGTGGCCCGGGAGTCCGTACCTGACGTCACGCTCAGCGCGTTCTGTGATTGGCGGCGCGCACCTGGAGCGCGGCACGCGGCAGCGGAAGCGGTTCGACATGGTCAAACCGCGACGCAGAGCCCGCCGCGCCTTGCCGCTGACGCGATTTCCATGGCAACCACGCCGCTGACGCGCCGTTTTGACGCGCGGCAGCCCTAGTGGGAACCGGCCTTTACACGCCCCGCGTCGTGCACTGCAGGTGGAAGGCAGCTCTGCAGCTGGCTGTGGCACTGCCAGGCTAAGCGCGGCTCTCACAGTAGGACACTGTTGGCGAAACAGGTCTGCAGACTGGCCTGTATTGGCTACCAGTAGGAGGAGCGGCAGGTGGCAGCGGCCACCCCAGCCGGCTGCCCGCAGCCAATCCGGGGCCAGTCGCTCCACCGAGCTGCCGGTCGCGCGAGACCGGAAACGACACGGGGTTCTGCACGCTCTCCAACACGTCGGTTCCAGCTCTGACCGAGCGACCAACGAAAACTGAGAACTGGAGGGCCAATTGCAAAACACTATGGTTCAACAGCGCGCATGCAAACTTAATTTTACGAGTTGGAAACAGCTGGTTTTTGTTGATCAACTAAAGCACTGCTGCTTCTTTGAAAATTTGCCTACTTACCAGATGTAGGAGTATGAAACCTGAATTTGGTCTCTTATTTGAAACTGATAAACAACATGTTATTAAAATAATCTCCATTGCTATTTATACATTTCTCCCACCTCCCCGGCAGGCTATGGATGCCGTGCCAAAAAAAAAAAGGTTCTTTTTTTGAAGCGAACCAGTCAGCGAGCCATTTTTGTCCATTTTGATACAAATTGAAGCGTTGTTCAACGAGAGCGTGTCCCAGTGATGCAAACAGATGATAATTGAACGAAGCCAAGTGTGGAGAATAAGCCGCGTGCCCTAGTATAGCATTTCCCAACTGAACGCCTCGGTCGTTTCCCTGACCCGTTTTGCTGCGTGTGATGTGGCGTCATAATGGAGAAATATGACTTTGTGTTGCCTTTTTCCATTTTCAGGTCGTTTTTCACATAATGCTGGATTTAAATCGATCATTTGCTATTGGTAGCGAAGAGTGTTAACAGTTTCACCAGGTTTTAACAGCTTATAGTGGATGACACGCTTCTGATCCCAAAAAACACAGAGCATTGTACTCTTTCCAAAACGATTAGTCTTGCAGCGGATGTCGATGGTTTGCCTGGATTCATCCATGATTTACGACTCTCAAAATATATATTAATTTTTCATCACCTGTTGAGAGATTGCAGGACACTCTCACTTCTGATTCGGTGTAGGGAATACGATCTACGGCGATTTGACTTCATACATTTTGATGAAATGGTGGGCAGCAGTTTATGGTTTTGTTTGCGTGCTCTAGGGAAAGAAATACGGTAAGCTTTACCTGCGTTCAAAGGAACAGGGTGTTGACTTAAACAACTGCAGTAAAAGCACGATGTTGGTGGGCCCATAAAGCGCGTTTTTCCTGGGGAACGATGAAGAGACATTTCCAGATGGCCACGTGCAGCGGTCGCATTGTGAAAAACACATTAGCTTTGGCGCCAGACAGGGGGCAGACGTCCAGGTAAACGGCCTAGCGCCGAAAAGTCGCCGAAAGTACATTGTAGGCCTCGTTATCAAGCCGCCAAAAGAAATGTAAACGTTCTGCAAATGTCCGTGGGACAGGGAAACTGGCGCCCAGACGTCCAGACTCTGTTTCAAAACATGCTTTTGTCAATGCACGAAGCTGTTTGTGTGTTTATGACCATTTTTTGCAAACTTTGAAATGGACGCAACAGGGGAGATAACAAGCTGTTTACGGAGGGCTGTGCTTCCACCCTGTATTGTGTTAGCAGAAGACACGGCAAACGTGTGGGAAAGAGGCCGTGAAGCTGAATTTTTTCCGTTTTCTGCCAATTAACTTTAAATTCTCTGATTGGTAAAATCGGTTTGCAGTGCAAAGACCATTCTCCGAGCTTAGAATGCCGGGCTCCAGCTTGTGATTGGCTTGTGTGTAAGTGGGGGAAGTCAGAAAAGAGAAATGTGTTTTTTGAACCGACCTGAGGAGAAAACGGGGAGAAAGCAAGAAAGGGGTCTCATGTACAAGTCTCTCGCACTGGAGCTTCGCTAGTAAAGAACTGCAAATCTCTACCTAAATGGTGAGACTTGTGTCCTTTGCTAGGGTGCGACATAGAACCTGTGCCAGTCACCTTCTGAACCGTCAGAGGTACTGCTGATATCATCACGGTCACAACGAGTGACGCATGCGTGTACTTATTTGTCTTGAGTCAGCCGTCCAAACATTTGATGTATTCCAAGATACACAGTCATGACTCGGAGTCAAATTGGTTTGGCAGACCAGCAAAGAGGTCCACCTGCACACTGGAATCCATCGAGGTTTCAGAGGCTCTTAGGGAAGTACCTGCATTCTGAATTCACCGAACGTCAGACCTCGTACTTGCATTTTTTTGGGAACGCGCATTTAATAACAGATGGCCCCCATCCATGACTTCAGTCGCAGAGTGCCTTGTGATGTGCCGCCTTGACCAGTAGGATGGTAATGTATTCGCTGCTGCGTCGTAGGGCTATAATATCTATTTCTCAGCATCCTGTTCTTTCGAACCATATTTTTCTTTCTTTTTTTTTGCATGGTGGAATACAGATGCTTGGTGGTGGCGTAGTTTGACGCCAGAACCTGGATTCATGTGTCAGGCAGAGCGATCAGTGATCTGGCTAGTGTCGTGTGTCGATCCCCAGCAAATCACTTTGTCCACCATGGATCCCATGTTGGTGAGGCGTTTGCCAATCGAAAATGTTTGTGTGATGTTTATTTAATAATTTTGTTGTCTTGTCATGTTTAAGATCATTAAATCGATTGTCAATTAGACTACAACTTCTCCCTGAGTTCAAATTAACAGTTCCTTCCCATTTTTTTTATGGTAGTCTAGATCTGAAACATAAGGAGTAACTTTTTCATTTGGTGTCCACTGCGTGGATCTTTTACTTCATTAACAATAATCTTCTTTCACCGTCACTATTCGATGGAGAAACAGCTTTCTTTTGTGTCTGGCATGCACCATTTCAGAAGTGGTCATTCGATTTCCTTACTGTCTCTCATTGTGTTCATGTGGAACCCATTTTTCCACTGTCTACACCTTTCCATAGCTTTCAACGGAATAGAAACGGCTTTCTGTGCCACATTCAATTGTTCCGAGCGTTACTGTTGATTCTGAGTATCCTCTTCATGCAATAAAGCCTACAATTTGTTGTCTTCGAACGGTTTGCCGCGCTATTCGCTTCTCACGTCAAAATCGCCACTTTCGAATTTTTCGAACCACTCTAAATACTGTGTTTTCCCAAGAGGATGTTCGCCGAAAGCTTCGACAAGCATTCGATGCAATTCTTCAGCTGTTTTCTTCAAATGATAACAGAAAACCAATTCTGTCCGTAAATCGTAGTTCGTAGGCACAAAACTCTACATGTTTACTGTTTTGAAACAGATACCGATGTATGGAACTTAGGTTACTGTGTGATGACATTCGCCGTCAGCTTTTACACGATGTAGAAGGCGCTGCAGACATGGTCTCAAGGGCCCTACACTGACGGCTAGCACTATAGGGAAATTACGGTTTCATACTTCTACACCTGGTATGTGTGAAACATGTTTCCTCTCAAAATTATATTTGCCATAATTGTACTTGTTTGTGAAAATTATGTGCAGTGTCTTTTTCGTACTGCTGTTTAATACGGTGAAATCAGAAGACCTATGCGTGTATGAAGTGAAATCTGAAGCTTCTAGAATAGTTTCTAGGAAATATGTTTGGTGTGCTTTATAGTTCAGGGGTAGAAATAAGCCCTATATAGTGAATACTAGCAAATGAACGCCAAATAAATTATAAGAAGTGCAGTTATTTTTACACAGAGTGTAAACGCATTTCACTATGGTGGAAGATTGGTGTTTTTCGTTATAATGTTTGATACAGTGTTGACATACGACATATCCATTGTACTTCGACGCTTTTGTTGTATAAAACCATTTTACTGTTTAATTTACATCTTTGGTTAAAAAATTATTCTGTTACCAAATGTAGGCTTCAGTCACATAAAGTGAATTTCGTACAGTTGCTTGACCTGATCCCTTTACTTGTTTACGTTTAAAGCCTTTTTGTGTTAATACGCAATCCTATTCTCTTGCTGATTCCAAGAGGTTAATAGGAAGGGTTGATCAAAGAAAGTGGAGTCCATCTTAAATGAGTAAAGCTATTGATGTAGTTAAGACAGGTGAGTTGGAAGAAGGCCAGTGAGCGGTTTTATGTTCCAAAAACAAATCTTATAAAGGTGTCCAACAAGCAGTACAGTACATCAGAAAAAAAAAAACTAAAAGGCTAGACCTACACTTTGAGAAAGATCCTGATGAAAAGCTGGTTTAGTACACCACTTCCTTGCTATGGAAGCTTCCTTCTTCACACTTACTCGCAATGACTTGTCAAGGGTCGCTATAGAACTGGGAGGGGGAAATAACATTGCACACCCTTGCAAAGAAATAATCGCTGGAAAATGTGGGTAGTTCTTAAACGACGCAGTGCCAAACTGCCAGAAATAAATCCTACATAAATATCCTACAGCAGGGCTCAGCAAAGGAAACACACATCAATACTATCACATTATGGTAGATGTTTTATTATACCCACTTCACAACTAGATTATGTTTCCTCCGATTTAATAAGTCTTTTAATTTTGTTAAATGCTTTGGATCCAATTTTGGCAGCTATTTCTGGAAGTAGCTAATTGCAAAGTTTTTAAAAATATTTTTCACAATAACTTTTCATTTGTTTCCTACTACAAAAGTTAAATGATGCATAACATTATAAAGTAAATATTACGGGCTTTTGAAACATAATTATTTGGTCTTTCCTATTCGTTAAATAAAAACGAAATGGAGGTCCACTTTTAGGCACTTCCATCTCCAAATGTCACTGCTGCTCGCTCACTCACAGCAGTGTAAGCTGTAGTGTTGGGTTCGTGCCTAACCACACCCACTGAAATCGCGACGTAATCGAAAAAGACCGTCAAATATTTGTGACAAGTAAGTATACAGATATCATTGCTAGTCTCAGAATCCGTTCCAAACGTAGAGAAGAAAGGGGACAAAATGCATACATCGAACGGCGAACCTTGAGCATTCACTCGCGAATAAGATGCATTTTGCCACGCAGCCACATATCACGGTGACAGTATGTGACAGTGTTATTGTTCATGTGGGCATTTCCTAATGACTTCTTATCCCGCCCGCATCTCGTGGTCGTGCGGTAGCGTTCTCGCTTCCCACGCACGGGTTCCCGGGTTCGATTCCCGGCGGGGTCAGGGATTTTCTCTGCCTCGTGATGGCTGGGTGTTGTGTGCTGTCCTTAGGTTAGTTAGGTTTAAGTAGTTCTAAGTTCTAGGGGACTTATGACCACAGCAGTTGAGTCCCATAGTGCTCAGAGCCATTTGAACCATTTGACTTCTTATCCGTCAATGCATCCTCAACTGATATTTTGTTACAAGAGATTCTTCCAAGGGTGATATGTTAGTAATAAACTTTCAATGCGCCAAAAACAACTTTAGTAAGAAAACCAATGTAAACCTGCTCGCGGGTGAAACAGAACGTGCGGATCAGGAGAAGTTTAAATAAGAAGAAGCAGACAGGACCGAACACCGCTAAGGCAGAGGTCATTCACCGAGGATCACAAAAACAGCCCATCGACTGACCAAAAGTGTCTACGTGAAAAACTCAGTATCATTTAATACCGAGATACGACGTTACTACGCAGTAATACGACCGAAGGCCATATACGAGGCAGAAGAAGCAAAACAATTTACAGAGAATCCGAGAAAAAATCTTGTGCTACGTCAAATCGCTAAGCGTCCAAAAGATTCAGTCACTGTCTGACCAGTCTGGTATGGCAATAGAAGATAAGAAAATGAAACTGAAGATTTAAATTACGCGTTTAACAAATCATTCACGCATAAGGGTTATACGTACATACATTCGTTTGACCATCGCTCAGACTCCCGTATCAAGAACGTAGTAATAGGCATCCCGGGTATAGAGAAGCAAGGAATCCGATTTCAGTTTTACTGAGCACTCTATAGCACTGGCCCGTTGGTTAGCCTGCACAGACTGCGGATCTCTCGCCCAGCGTGTCAGGAGGGTGGCTACATACTGTGGGCGGTGCTGGTGTTAGTGATTCTGAACAAAAACAGTCATATGAATATGTTCTGAGGTGTGGGGTTGATCTGTTATTCTGCGCAACGGATTAACCTGAGATGTACCCTTTACCCTTTGGCTCCTGCAAGACGCAATTTCCACCCCCACACTACTACAGAAGTCAGACAGACCCTCCTAACGTTCTAAAGAGAAATGCTTAAAAAACTTTCAGCAATAAATATCTTCTGGAGTCGTCCGCTGTAAGGAAATGACACAAAAATTCACAGAATTTCTTACGTAACGAGTGGGATACTTGGGTACTCGAGTAGTGCTAGTTAGTGTAAGAAAAACATGAAACTAACGAAAGTTATTATTTATTTTGCAAAAATTCTGAGAAATCACAATTGAACAAGTTATATCCTGGTTCTTTTCGGAGTGTGAAGTTACCTCTCAAGGATAGGATTCGCTAATGAAATTTCTATACAAAGTTTAAGATGGTTGTTCAGTTGGCAGAATGGCTGAGAGGCGCGCCTACTCAACTTGACGCCTACCGGCGTCCCGTTGTGTGGTTTCTCTCTCGAACTGAAAGCTTCTGTGACCGTCGTGTCTGGAATGTATGTGTGTACGCCAGCCTCGAGTATTTCAACCACGGTGCGCTGACTTGTTAATTGCATATCGTTTACATGAATTCATACAACATTGACTTTATCTTATCGAGTTTGGGTTTGAATGAAGCGTCTTGATGTGGGGAATATGATTGTGAGGGCGGAATACGTAAGCCATGTAGGTCAGGAGACCACAACGTCTTACAATGTGTCCTGTTCTTAACAGGATATGAAGCTAATAAAAACAATGGGGAACAGGACTAATTCAGGCGTGAGCTAATGTTTTGTTTATTTGTGTACTTTTTCTCACAAAAGACGTTCAAGAAGTCCACCGTCCACTGCAATGCATTTTGCAGCTCTTCTAGACAGCTGCTGTGTTGCTGATCTGAGCTCATTTTTCGGTGATTTACTTGGGCACGGCCCGCATCTCGTGGTCGTGCGGTAGCGTTCTCGCTTCCCACGCCCGGGTTCCCGGGTTCGATTCCCGGCGGCGTCAGGGATTTTCTCTGCCTCGTGATGGCTGGGTGTTGTGTGCTGTCCTTAGGTTAGTTAGGTTTAAGTAGTTCTAAGTTCTAGGGGACTGATGATCATAGATGTTAAGTCCCATAGTGCTCAGAGCCATTTTTTTTTACTTGGGCACGCGCATGTAAAATACGAGCGAGAAGTTAGGTTCAAGTAGTTCTAAGTTCTAGGGGACTGATGACCTCAGCAGTTAAGTCCCACGGTGCTCAGAGCCACATGTGCCGCTGCACGAATCGAGCGTCCGCTACTCAGGCTTTCGCGCGCCCTTTCCTTTGGCTGGAGGGCGTCCACGGGCGGCTTCTAAGGGGTCTCTGGTGAGCTCGCTCGCTCGCAGAAAGTCCGTCGAGAAGGGAGTCGTTGGCCGTCAGGAAAGATCGTGGGACGTGCGGAGCACCAGGGAGTCCCCAGTTGGCGCCCGAGCTCCTGCCGGTGGGCGCGCGAGTGTCGTTCCGCCGTAGCCGGTGCTGTCGTGGGTCACGTGTAGAGGGGCCGCCTCCACCGCGGCCTCACGGCTGACACCGCCAGCCGCAGCCTGTGCTGGAGCTCTGCCCCACTTGCCACCACGGCTCTGCAAGCCTCGTGTTTACGTCTCTCCATTAACACACGGAGAGAACCTTTGAAAGTGGTTGCTTACGTTTAGCAGTGCGGCAGCGCTTCTCCAGTTCCAATTACGACACGCTGTACCAGCCGCGAGTCTTGAAAGGCGCGGTTGTTAACTGGGCAGACTTCTGAGACAGTTCGATACCCGATAATTATCATCCCGCTATTCAAATTACTTGATTTGATTGACAGGGCTCAGCCTCCGGTGATAAACCTTTCTCCTTGTTTCATGATCGCTGTTTATTATGTTATCTTTGAGAGAAGTGAATAGGGACGTACAATCTTAGGGTCAGTAAATTTTGGCGTTGTACAGGGCGTAAATTTTGGTGTGACTTTTAAAGTTCCACCTTTGTTCTCTGCAGGTGCTCCTTATGTAGTCGGACCAGAACATTAATGGGATTGTTTTGTTGACCTGGGTAGTGCGGGTTCTTCGACCACAAATTTTCTACTTCTCGCAAATGCAGAAAAATTGTGTTACTGATTGTAGCTCTCTGTTATGTCATCTGATACCAGGAATCTTTACTTGTTCCTTCTTGTACCGTAAAACTGAGTGCTATAGAAGGAAGGCGAGCAGCTAAGCCATAAATCTGATTCCATTCAATAGCTGATATTGAGCTATTTGATGCTACTTTTAATGAGTCTGTTAATTTTTTTGTGTTTGCAACAATGGCCTTGTGAATCTTTTAGAACCAGTTAATTTGGTTCACGTGGCCGAGTTCTTGCAGGGTGTCGGGGGTTGCACGTACCGGTGCAAACCGCTTGCAAACCGGGAGACGGCTCAGAGTATTCTGCAAAAGTTTCACCCTCAAACTTCCTTTAACAGTAGTTCTATATATCTTTGCTTAAAACATTCGTTAAACTGACAGAAATGTCACTGGATGTGCTCAGTTAAGGTTCGTCTGACTGTTACACGAGTTTATGTAAATTATTTCATGCACTGATAACAGGTTTGATTTTATTTAAAGGACTACACCGTTAATATTACGTTATTTTACTCTGAAATACTCACTGACGTGAAGTATATTTCGTATATCTCGTCATATCTAAGTCTTTGCTTTGCAGGGATCTCGATTTGCAAATCGGTAATTGCACCCTTTGGTTTTGAAAACCGTCTTTTTAAGTTTGCTAATTTGGCGAATTATGTGGAATTTTATAATTGTAATAAATAGTAGTTCAAATGTGCATTAACGAATGATGTTGAGTCCGCATTTGCCCAGGTCCTCCTTGTCCTTCCTAGAGAAAGTGTACCGAGGTGCCCCAACACGCGTGGAGACGTGGCTCGTCTCGGTCTTCAGCTCGCCACCGAAACCACGAGGCGTGTGCTCGTCTCGCTGTTTTGGTCAACGATCGCCTTGTCGAACGACAAATAACATCTGCACAAATGTAATGACACCGACCAGATTTGTTACTGCTGGTGTGGGGCAATTTTGTGAGAGGGCACAAGTGTACAGTAACACAGTTCTTGAATTTCAACACTTCGCCTCACGTACATTCACTGCTAGCCACCGCGACGCTTGCTACAGTAACTAGAGAACAAACGTCAGTTAAAATCACACTTGGTTTCTTCTTTGGACTATGCTCACGTGACTGTGCGACGCGAAAGTGTGTCGCGGTGTGAAGCAGCGTTGCACTCAGCCTCACCCATAAACGGCAGAGCAACCCCTGTCACAATGCTTTTGTGTGTAGCTCCTATAATGACCCGTAAGCGTGAGCCTGAAATGTACACCATTATTACTTGTACCCCTGAGCTAGGAGACAATTGTAATGTTGATATTAGTGTGAGGCTTTAAAGCAGGGCTGCGTACGTTTCTTTACATTTACGTACCAGGTTTCTGAGGGAGTCAGTGGTATGAATAATGTAAGCAGGTTCAAATAAATGCACTAATATCTTCTATGGATGTAAGCATTATCCCTGGATGTAGATTGGTGTAAAGAACCGTATTTTTTTTATACAAGCACTGTCCTGATTCTATGTTTGCACGCTGTAGGTCGGCTGATTCCCGTTACCAGAGATTGCTTCAGCGTGAAACATCGGCTGCCTTTAGATAACTGAAAACAATGCAGCTCTCGCGACGAGACAGCCAGTGATAAGGGATGGGCGACTTGCTGTGGCCCGAGGCAGAAAGCTGACGGTAGCTGGACCGTTGCGTAGCTCGTGCAGAACAAACAGCGAGTTTTAGCCGCGAAACGTGACAGTTCCGCCACTCGGTAGCGAGCAGACGGGCGGTCTGTTGTCTCTGAACCAGCGGTTACGTCACAGGCTCGCCACACCGACGGGAGACAGTGCAGTGCAGCGCAGAGAAGGGCTGAGGAGCACCTCGGCGCGGGCAGACGGCAGCAGCAGACGGGGTGAGCGACCTGTGTCCAGTGTCTGCAGCACAGGCCGCGGACAGCAACAAGTCTTACTGCTTCGCACTACCTTATGTGGAATACTCCAGTTTCTCTGTCTTCTGGCGAAACTGAACGCAAAGGTTCGCTGCTGATAGTGTGCTGCTATTGCTGATACAGACATGAAAGCAGACTAGTTACGGCGAAGTCGTTGTACTTGGGACGATTCTAAAAGGTAAATGTGTCAAGAATTCACCACTGAAAGCAATGAGGAGAGTCGAATCCACTTTCGGCTTCTTTCAGCGTCTGTCACATCTCTAGACAATGTATGTCTTGATGTTTGATGTATTTCCTCCTTGCTAAGTTCTATGGTATATATAGGGCGATTCAACTAAACTGTTCATCGCGGATACTTCCTGAACCATTTAAGATATCGTGTTTCTGTTTCCGCACCAAACAGTTGTGTGAAATTCCACACTCAATGATATATGGTCGCCCTCACAGGTGTACAGGGCGTAATTGAGTGACGATAAAAAACTATCGGAGATTTCAGAGGAAGAAATTTTAAACATTTTGATACAAGGAATCTGCAGCCAGAAAAGTTAAATAAGAGTCTCTGCAGGGCTATATACTTTCCATCCCTTCGACAGGCTGAATAAAACGCCACAATACTGTAGCTCGGATAACGTTTATTGGAAGTTGATTACAATTTTTATTTTGAAAACTAAGAAACCGCGGGAGAATTGCTTAATCCACAAGCTTTAATTGTGTACACACGACTTCTTTCGGGACAGTAGATGTTCCATCATCTGGTGTAAAAAATGAAATCACGTAATCAAATGGTTCAAATGGCTCTGAGCACTATGCGACTTAACTTCTGAGGTCATCAGAACTTAGAACTAGTTAAACCTAACTAACCTAAGGACATCATACACATCCATGCCCGAGGCAGGATTCGAACCTGCGACCGTAGCGGCCGTGCGGCTCCAGGCCGTAGCGCCTAGAATCACTCGGCCACCCCGGCCGGCGAAATCACGTAATCAACTGAGGTCATCCTCACCCCATTGTTGTCATGGTTTTCTGGTTCCGTCAGAACATTTGGTTGATGATGACTTCATAGTTGATTAAGTGATTTTACTTTTTACGTCATACGATAGATCTTTAACTGTTCCGAAACCGGTCGTGTGTACACAATAAAAGATTGTGGATTAAGCAACGCTCCTGCGGTTTCTTCGTTTTCAAAATGAACTTCTACAGTTGTGGCTGCCACATAAGAAGAACTGTCTGACCAGTATTGTAAACCGAATACGTGACTTCACTACTGCAGAGTAAATGTTCGTTATGACGACCATCAGCTCCATTACATACTATGCGACGACGGACCACATTTTTTCTGCTTCTCTGTAAGATTGCGCACTCTCCTCTGACGGCGTCAAACGCTGTAAAGATGCGCTCAATAAGCTCGGCTACTGTTGTTGCCTGCGTTGAGGTCACAAATGATCCCAGACCAAAAAGTCAAGAAGCGTGCGGCAGGGGAGCGCACAGGCCACGGGACCGGCTGTCCGGCTCCCGTTAGTCTCGGCCTGACGCGGCCCGTGACACGACCCCTGCCCGACGGTCAAACTGTGTCGGAGCGCCATCGTTCTGGAACCACAGACTAGCGACCACCTGTGAGGGAACGTCCTCCAGGAGTTCAGGCTAGGCACTGTCCACAAAGTTCAAATACCATGCTTCATTCAAACGATTCAGTAAGATGAGTACTTCACTAAACTAACCTTCAATAAGTGCAGCCTGAATATTCGTAGAAAACCTCACCTAGTAACTTCTCGTACTGGTTGGTAGTGCGTCGATGTCCAACAGCCCAGTGGTCGCTGTAGAACCTTTATTTCACATTTTTGGTTACTTATTGCCAAACGTTCAAAATGTCATACTCGGCATAAGCCTGTGGGATATCGTCCCATTCCTCCACAGCAGTGTCCATGTTGTCCTGGAAGGTCTCTCTCTTGTGGGATAGGACGACTGCAATTCGCTCGTTTCAGCGCGGCTTACGCATTGTCACTGCAGTTGAAACACGGACAAAAAGGAAGGTATTCCATCCGACTGATTCTATGCTCCACTACGAAAGTGTACACAACATTGTGACGATGGCACCTTGCATTGTCGCCAAGCAGCGTGAACCCCACTCCACTGTGTTCACTAAATGGATCTGCAAAGCGTCCGAGGACGTCGTCGCGATACTTGGCACCAGTCACCCTCCCATGTATCGGCAAAAGGAGTGTCCTGCTGCCGCACACGATTCCACTCCAAAACATGAATGAACCGTCTTGATAAGGGTAACGGTCTACGATACAGTTAGGGTGTAAACGTTGCCCTCCTTGCCTCTACACACGAATTCAGTATCTTCAGGATACTGTCAGTGCGACACGAGCTCTTTTACGAACCCATTTTATTGGAGAAGCCGCGACACATATTCTAGCCCGTAATCCCTGTTCATGGAGCTCATTTCGTATTGTATTAACTAAATATATATAATCAAAAACAGTCTTGATCGCAAATTTCTTTTAATATTATCTATTAATATTAAAGTTCAATCCTTGAGGATCATCTTCAGACTCCAGAACAGCAGGTGGACTTCGATGGAGCAAGCTGCGCTGAGCCTCGGTGCTTAACTGCCTGCGCAGTCAGTTCCATCGAAGTCCACTTGCCGTTCTGGAGTCTGAAGATGATCCCTAAGGATTGAAACCGGTCACTCCAATTACAAGAAATTTGCGATCAAGATATTTAATTATATTATATAAGACCGCTGATAATGTTTTCAAAAGTATTTAGTTTGTATTAACGTCTGCAGACCTGTAGACGTTTGGAACTGCCGCCGTAGAAGTGTAGAGCTACGTTGGGGGTTTCTGCTTGCTGTTATACGCAGGTATCGGTCGCACACCTGCTGTTCTTCCTCCGCGGCCACTTGTGTGACGGTTCTCAACCGATCCTGATGCAAGAAATTTGTTCCAGATTGTATAAATTTCACTTCGATGGGAGAAACTTGTCCCACACTCTAGAAACTTCACTTCCACTCACAGCGACACTCGCACGGACGTTCGCTTGCCTAGTGCTGCGCTCCAGTAGGGTGACTGTAGGGAGCCTCTGATCGTATGTTATCGTTGCCCGAAACATCCTGAAGCGACACAGCTCTCGCCGTGACACACAGTACAAGTACCGCAATGTTTACAGGTGACACGTTTCCCATAGACTGCATATACTGCCCTCTGACAGTAGATACTGTTTCCGCTAGAGTTACACTACAAACAAACCAATATAAAAGTTTCAGGTATAAGCAACATTTATTTTGACCACTGTATGTACCTCCTGTGATTTCCATTCCGTCGATCACATAAGATCCCCCTCACTGACGAAAGCAGCAGACATATCGGCACCGGCTCATACTGCCGATACGCTAGGACCACAGCACGTCTCTGCTGTTCTCTGGTCGATCCTTCACGTGTTTACGACCGCCGTCCTTCTCGGACCTCGCCACGTTGAAAGGAGGGAGGAAGTGGAAGATCTAACGTTGTAATATTGCTGAACAAAAATAATGTAGTGAACGTTATGAGAAAAACAACTGAACTGCTTTCCTATTTTTAACTGTGTGTGTCTGCGTTGTAATGCCAAACAGTACAAGCGGTGTGCTTACGGAAACGCTATCTGCTAATAACGAGTCGCCAAAGCTACCTGAAATTGTACAACTGTATTTGAATAGACCTTTACCAGAATAATCGAAATATTCAAAACTGTGTTCTAAAGAAACTATCTTGTGAAATTCTGTACTGCGCAGTGCAATGGACAGTGCTACACTGCGTGACTTCGTAACGCGTGAACTGCATTTTCAACACACAAAACTAACAGAATAAAACTGCTTCGTGAAATTGCAAAACAAAATTTTCAAGAATTAAATAAAACAAATTTTTCTCCAAAAATCGCCTGTGATTGTACGTCACCAAGTGACTAAATAAAATTTCGAACACTAAGTGATACACACGCGAATATAACAATGCTCTGTAATAATGAGACTGCCTGACGTGAAATGTCATTTAAAGTCAACTTTACCTAAACTGAACGTCATATTAATTTTGACATGCAACACCTAACTCTGAATGACTTGTCTTGACTGTAATGTAACTCGCCGTAAAAGATGTAGCTGGCTTATCTGAGGCACTAGAAACTCGGCACCACCAGAGAATGATGAGCGTTAATGTACAGCGCAGCAGCTGAATAAGAGAAAGCCTTATGCAGTGTAGTGCAAGGTGCAAGGACGAGGAGCTGTGCTAAACACATCGTGCTTCAATCGCCATATTCCGCAAAGTGCAAGCGACGACACGCATGATCGGAAAATAAAGTTCGTGGTAGGCCTTGGGTTTACTAAATGATGTAAAGCAGACAGAGGAGACTAGCATTAAAAAACAATATTGAAACTCTCATTTCTTAACAATTGCAATCATCTTCACAAAAATGACCATTTTATAAAAGAAAATATTACTCCGTCATGAAATAAATTAGCATCAGTAACTTCTGAGTGCAAGTTATGTGAACAGATAACTTTACTTATTCAAGTCTGAACAATGAAACTAACTAACCTGAACCAACAAAGGAAAAGCCAACTAAAACATTCCGTTTTCCAGACGCACTTTAAATTACTTGCAGGCAACGAATGCAACAACAGAATTATCAGTAAATATTCACACTTCTCAAATTAATGTTTCCAAAATTCAGCATCACCTGTCCGTTTATCTCTCTGCTCCGCAACCTATTTGCAGAGCACTCAGTAGGGTGACAGTCACTAGACTCACACGCTTACCTCTCACACAATGCTACACCAACGAAAATGCTACTGGCGGCTGAAGGTCACAGGGCTTGTACACAGCACCTCTGTGGCGCAACATATAAACTATTGAAGACTGAAACTTCCTGTCAGATTAAAACTGTGTGCCGCACCGAGACTCGAACTCGGGACCTTTGCCTTATTGAAGACTATTATTTGAAAAATGTCCAATGAACGAATATGAAGCGCGACACGTCGAATGAAAATGTAGAGCACGCATAACGTTCCTCGAATACCAGAAGTAAACAAGAGAATTCATAACGTGCCGCCGACGTAGAGGTTGTCACAGACGGAGAGCGACGTCGACTGAGACATGGGTGTCACGGCATTTGGTGTAAGGGTCTTAAAGAAAGCGCGGAAACTCAGAACAAGATAACTGCACAGGGAACCCAGGACCTTCCCGCTCACCCACGAGTTACAGGGCCTCGGTCATTGCTCAGCGCCTTTTTTACCACCGTGTGAACAGCATGGCAATAGATTGTAGGGTTGTACACCTCATCATTGCTGTGGGCGATGCGTGTTGTATTCCTGCTCACAGTAACTTTTGCATACCAGTGTGACCTATTCTTCAAAATACTTCAGACATACTCTACAAGTGAAACGATCATGTGGCACTGATGGCCAGGAGACCACGTCCGGGAAAGTTCGGCCGCCGGGTCAGGTCTTACTTCAGGTGACGCCACATTGGGCGACTTGCGCGTGGGTGATGATGAGGACAACGTAACAGCCAGTCTGCGGGCGGAGAAAAACTCCAACCCGAGCTAGAATCGAACCCGGGGCTGGTGCTTGACATGAAAACACGTTACCACTCCGCCAAGCAGGCAGACACACTGTTTCTCTGGTGTAAGGTTTGCACAATTCATTTACTTGCAATTTACGGAGCGCAGAAAAAAATACTCTTTTACAGCATAATAAAGTCGATAAATTGCATGGAGACTAAGTGAATGGGGTTATATGAATGACAATTTTTTGTCTGTGTACGTAACTGTAGAAGTCATGAAACGGACAATAAGAACACTGATCCTTAAGAAAAGAGTGCCTTTCGTCACGGACACAGTAATGCATCGAACTTCCCAACTTTTCTAAAATAGGACTTAATCCCTCATTTGTTACGTAATTCTTTTTGTTGCAGAATTTGATCAGAAGGTGGCTGCGGCTTACAGCTGACATCGTAGGTCACTGTATAATTAAATATGTAGTCACTCTCTGGACGGATAATCCACAGCTGCTATTCAAACAGAGATCGTTTTTGTCTCGATTGAAGTGCCGGAGTTGAGCAAAGACGTCTGGTTTGATTACAATGTCAAAATGAAACACGTATGCGGCAGACAAATTTCTTATGTTTGTAACACGAATAACATTCTGATGCAAGACACATGCCTCCTCGCAAACACACACAGACACACACACACACACACACACACACACACAGAGAGAGAGAGAGAGAGAGAGAGAGAGAGAGAGAGAGATATGCACCCACGCAAAGGCATGGAATATATTAGAAGATCTTGAATTTATAATAAAACTTAGAGCTTTACATGTTTGTAGAGAAAGGCCTACTGACCTTGGTGCTCGAGCACTCACGTATATAAATCAAATGTTTTAAGAACATTAGTGCCGTCTGCATTCTGTATCCGAAGAAACACTGCGCAGCGGGCGAATGGCAGTTGCTTGTGAGAAGATCCCGTAACGCCTGTTGCAAGAACGAGGAACACCGACGACGGGATGTTTGGCGGTCCCTGACGTACGCCTCCCCCTGTCACGTAGAGCTTCTCTTGTGATTATTTTAATTATTTGCGGCTATCAGAGTCGAGTCTGGAAGCTTTACAGAGCTTCATTGCTAAATAAACTTGACCATGCGCCTAATACGAACACACGTCTCTAAGTCTTTTCAGTGTTAATTGAGCCGTCGTAAAAATTGCTGTTTTGAAGAGCGCGCCGCAGCGCGTAGTGTGAAGCAGTCGCCCTCCGTTTCTGGCGGTGGCGCCGCTGTGGCAGTCGCAGCTTTGGTGTCTCCCTCTGGTGGGAAAGGGGAAAGGTTGCCTGTTCACGTGCATTTAAGGGGCGCTATGAGCTCGCCAGTCAGTCAGTCTGGGTCAGTCTCTCGTCCCCAGCTTGCTTGTCTGTCTCTCGTCCGCGTTTATTAGGCAATTAGTGTCCGTCTGTCGTTCGGAGTGCTAGTATGTCTGTCGTTCGGCTCAACCTTTGAAGCCGGCAAAATGAGTCTTTCCACTCCGCCAGTAAGGGAACTCAGCGAGTGGTCGCCCGGTCGGGGCTTAGTTCCTGCATCCGAGTCTGTGCGTTACGCCGCCAGTCTGCTCGAGTTTGTTCAGGCAATGGTCATTGGCGGCTGGATCGATCGGTTGGTCGGTCACGCGCTGAGACACAGGATGACTTGTCCGTCTTGAGCGTCGGCGCATGTGAGGTCGCCTCGTGAGTCCAGTGGGCCGCGGCGTATAGCGAGGAGTAGTGACTTCACGGTCGACACGAGAGCAACAGGAGTCAACCCACATCAGTCTGGCCGGTGCGAGCTGCGACGCCGTGAGACGGGAGATCGGCGCGCCTTCCTGCGTCCGTTGAAGCCGCTGGCAGCGGACGGTTCGGGAGAGCGATTTGGGGGTGCTGCGCCAGGTCTTCTCGGGAAATCGCAGTTTATTAGAAGTTAAGTGATTGGTGATATGTTGTTTGATTTACTATTGTTAAATTCTACTTGTTTTCTTGGTGAGGTCACCAGCCGTTTTGCTTTGGAATCGTCCCACCATTCTTCTCCGTTTGCCCACCTGCGGGAAGGCGGTTGTTTATAAATTGGGTGGTCCGTTTTTCCTTTGTGGAGTAGGGGCGGGTTAGAGCAACCTGCGGTTCGGGTTGTTCGATAATCTCCCTATCAATCTACCGTACGTTAGTAGCTGCCTCTGTCATGTTTGTCGGATTTGGTGTGTTAACGAATTTATTGCTTGGAGTGTAACGGCCTAATACCTGAAATATGTTTTGATCTTTGGAAACTTTGATATTATTGCCTATGATCTTGAGAGGCGGTATCTGTGTACTGTAGACCATCTTAAATATTGTTTGGCCAACCTTGTAGAACTTTATATAAGATTGAATTTCATGGGCTTTTATTTAAATGCTCATTTTAGTGAATAAAGTTGCCACTCTTTCACCGTAAGACTTTTCTTAGAAGTTAAAATCAAGTTGCACCTTCGGTGGCAAGGTTAATGTTTTAATTGTTAGTGTTTTGTACCATTTCCATTCCTGCTACGGGAGGGTGCATAGTTTGTGCGCTTGTGTAAATTGTTAAAACTCTTAGTTTAAAGTTATCTGATGCGTTGCAGATTTGCACCAGTGTAGTCTTTCAGAGGCTGTTGTGAGCAGTCGTAACTACGGCCGTGTCAAGAGGGAGCGGCAAGTATCTGTGCCCAAAAGCTCATACAGTCAAAACTTGTTTCTTTCTGCCTCTGAATAAATTGTAACTTTGATATTTAGAGGGTGCTTTCTGATTATAATTTTAAATCTGTTCCTTAAAAAAAATGCTTTTAGGCACTATTAAAGTGAATACAATTCCCATTTGTTAAAAGGAATTTGGTTATGATTTCATGAATTACTCCCTGGCAGCTACTTCCATGCTTGCTTATTGTGATTAAATGTGTTAATGTTCTTGATTAATCGCTGGTAAATAAAATAAATTCTTAAGAATATTCTTTGAAAATAAATCACGGTTCATTAGTATTCCTGAGTTGTGCAGTGAAAAATGTCACTTTGAAAGAAAAGCGCCACAAATTAATGTTAGGTTTTCTACTATCCCTTTGGCGTAGAACACACTCCCTAACAACACCTAAGCTCATCCAGTCTGGTGTTCATAGCTCAGCTCACTTCACATACGCACTGGACAAAGCTCTGGTGCATTGCAGACATTTTGAAGATGGTACAGTTATCTATTGAAGTACTGTGTGAAAGAAGCCGCATAAATATTCAGTCAGCACTTGATAAAATTTCAATGTGGTACAAAGATTGGCAACTTGCTTTAAATTTTCAGAAATATAAAACTGTGCACTTCACAAAACGAAAAAAACGTATAGTACCCTGTGACTATAACATCCATGTTGGAATTGGCCAACTCATACCACATGAAATGGAAATGATCGCACACTCTCAGTTGCTGATAAAGCGGGTGCTAGATTTTAGTTTGTTGGTTGAATACCCTGGATGTGCAATCAGTCTAGAAAGGAGGTTACTTGCGAACCACTCATGTGATCGGTTCTAGAATATTGCTCAAGTTCTTGGGACCCATACCAAATAGGACTAACAAGGGATATTGACGTATACCGAGGAGGGCAGCACGAGTGCTGACAGGTTTGTTTGATCTATGGGAAAGTGATAGAGATACGGCAGGAAATGAATTGGAAGACCCTTGAATACCGACGTAAGCTATCCCGAGAAAGACTAATAACAAAGTTTCAAGAACCGAGTTGAAATGATAACTCTAGGAGTGTACAACAATCCCCTACGTAGGGATCGCGAAGATAAGAATATAATAATTACTGCACGCACAGAGGCATTGAAACAATCATTCTTCCCGAGCTGAATGGGACGGGAAGAAACCCTAAGAAAACGTACAATGGGACGTACCCTCAGCCATGCACCTCACGGTGGATTTCAGAGTATAGATGTAGATTGCATCTTACCCACATTAATTTGACAGTTAATCACTGATCACGGACTCTTTTTTCAATTTTTGCTATTAGCACATACATGTCGCAGCGTAAGTTAAGGATTTACAAGCACACGTACCATGACCAATCCTTTTATAAATATTTCCGCGTGCTTTATCGCGAAAAAAGCGAATCACTGAAATAGTTTCACCCAATGAGCCCACGTAGTATTTTTAACATTATAGTCGTACTCTCTGACGAAGTACGCTAGCGACCTGACGGAGGCGTTCAAACCGCGTCGATGCCGCACCGCTGTTCCGAACGCGTGAGAGCGGCGCCGCCAGCAGGCGACTCGTGAGCCGGTCTGCTCCTGGCGGATCACGATGATGATGATGATGATGTTTGGTTTGTAGGGCGCTCAACTGCTCCGTCATCAGCGCCCGTCTCAGTTTTTTCAGACTCCAAATTTTTGCCCAGTCCAATGTAGGCACCATCACGGATGATGATAATGATGACGAAATTATGACGACAACACAGACACTCAGTCCCCAACCCGACTGGGAATCGAACCCTGGACCCTGTGATCCAGGGGTAGGAACGCAAGCCACTACACCAAGAGCTGCGGACACTCCTGGCGGAGTGTGTGCTGTGGAGCGGAAGAGCCCTCCTTTCAAACCTCACACATTTCAAAGGATAAAAAAAGAAAAAAAAACAAATTAGGGCCTATCGTGAAATTGCACCTCACACTGAGCCATCTCAAAGGAATTATTCAATAATCATCAGTACACCCCTAGATGTGAACTATTTGTAGCGCAAAGAATATCGAGTCAGTATTCAATTTCTTGCCATGTTCGTCATAACCTCTCCAGTCGCATTAGCGATACGACGTTTTGACATGAAAATACCAGCCTTCACGATTCCCCCCCCCCCCCCCCAAAGAAAAAATAGAGC
Source organism: Schistocerca americana (assembly GCF_021461395.2). Lineage (NCBI taxonomy): Eukaryota > Metazoa > Arthropoda > Insecta > Orthoptera > Acrididae > Schistocerca > Schistocerca americana. The sequence goes on along the minus strand of NC_060122.1, from coordinate 24,366,327 downwards.
GGTATAGTGTAGGGAGAACGTGGTGGTTAGGAAATGAGTTCTATGCGTCCGACCCAACCACTGGAAAGTTTAGTCTACACGAGCATGGGAATAGCCGTTGATCAACGCGGCGAAGCTCCGTCTTGTTGAAAGATGATTGCATGTCTTGTATCTGATACCATATAAATTGCTCCAACATGTCCAGTTCGTTTTGTTTTCTGCAAAGAAGAATGCTCCAAACATCCTATCTTGCTTACCCACACCAGACGTTCAGTTTATATCTATCACGAACGTATTGATTGATAGCGTGTAGGTGTTGCGAGCCCCATATCACAATATTCTGCTAATTACCCGCTCCTGTTCAAATGGTTCAAAGGGCTCTGAGCACTATAGTACTTAACATCTGAGGTCATCAGTCCCCTAGACTTAGAACTACTTAAAACTAACCAACCTAAGGACATCACACACATCCATGCCCGAAGCAGGATTCAATTCTGCGACTGCAGCAGCAGCGCGGTTCCGGACTGACCACTAAAAATACATTTCAAAACTGTAATGGTGCATCACCTTTTACCTCGTTTAATCGTATTTCCAGAAACTGAGGAATTATTATACCCAAATGCCCCCTTAAACGTAAACATTTGGCAGGTTAAGCAAAAATTATATTATTTTACATATTACTGCAGATCATGATATAGAAGAAATCAAGAAAATGCAAATCCTGATGAAATTGGAGGCTAATTAGTTACCATCCCGTTGCCTACTAAGGTAAAGCGTCTGAAACCTGTACAACGAATAGTCATTACTCAAGTGACAATCAAATTAATCTCTAGGTACAAAAAAGTAGAGTGCAAAAATATTTGCTACTTGCTTATAATCAAGGAAACAAGTGTTATTGTATGTTGCCACTTCTAAAGGCATAGAGGCCAAACCTGAAAATATATACCTCAAGGGTAGACAAGAAGACATCACCGTCCGACTCGATATGCGTGACAAAGAAATAGATAAAAGTTCATTTTTCGTGCAAGTAATATAAAACAGGCAGAAAATATGGGATTTGTAGTCGGAGAAACATATAGAAATATAGTTGAAGGTCATTATCCTGAAACGGAACCCTGACAGACACACATGTAATTGGCGTTTTACTCTGCCACGCAACACTTAGGCAAGGCGCACAGTGGCTGATGAGCGGTCGCAGACACGCACAGTTAACAATACCGTACTTCGGCAACTGCAGACACAACGAGAATCTAAACACCCGAGACAACTAACATTCAAAGCTCCTACACTTGAAAGTATCGTAATCGCAAGATGCCAAAAGAAAGATATGCATCACTGTTCATTATACCTGATGGATATTTTGTCTGTGAGCCATCTTGCTAGCCTGCAGCGTCCTCCATCACATCATTTTTTATTTCTTCGCTGTCTTCATCCTCTTCTTCTTCCGCCTTTGCTCCCATTGTACAACATCGGCGTACCTGTAAGCATTCAGGCGACCTTGCCCCACTTCAGCTCTGCCTAAGTATTCTAAGTGTTGTGATAAAGCTATTTCTGGCACACTCTGCATTGTTGCCAGATGTATCCAAGATGGTGGCTATGATGTCATCCAAAATGGTGGCGTGTACACTTGGCAACAGCGCAAGACATCATCAAGATGGCGGCCATGATGTCATTCAAGATGCCGGGTTTTGTGGGAAGCTTGAATTTTGGCGGGAAGGTAGGTCAATTAGGCTACCACCACTAACCTTATCCCCCTCCCCTCCCCTCCTCCAGTAAATGGCTGGAAGTTCAATTTCCACCATGATAATGCAACACACCTCTACTAACCTAAGAAAATGGCGGGAACGAAAGGACAGTTGGCCTACCTCCACTAACCCAACTCATCTGACCACCACCTCTTCCTAGAGATTAGTGCTAAGTTTGAATTTTGGATGGAAGAAAGGTCACTTGCACCTCTTCCTAGAGATTAGTGCTAAGTTTGAATTTTGGATGGAAGAAAGGTCACTTGGGCCATCTCTACTAACACAAGAAAATGGCAGGAAAGAAAGGGCAGTTGGGCTACCTCCCCTAACCTAAGTCACCCGACCGCCACCTTCTCCTATGGATTGGCAGGCATAGGACATGACCTGTGCTGGACATAAGCCTTTATTATTTTGCTTGCACTATTTTATTTAGACAATTAGAGGCACTACCACCATCTAGTGTGCTCACCAAGGGCTCCAATCTCTGACTGACCTAGTACACAGTACCACCACCAGAGGGTGCTGTCATTGCTCCAGTGATGTAATCCTAGGTGGTGAGGAAAGCGCTAGAAAACATTGCGGTCGTCATGGGGTCTGGACTCCAACTGACCTAGTACACAGTACCACTACCAGAGTACGCCCTGTGACGTAATCCAAGATGGTGGGGGAAATGCTGGGAAATAGTGTGGTCACCATGGGGCCTGGACTCCAGCTGACCTAGTACCACCTACAAAGGGCGCCTCATCCATGACATAATCCAAGATGGCTGCCGTAATGTCAGCTGATGATGAAAGTACCATTATCCAAGATGGTGGGAAACAGCTTGTTCACCACAAGCTCTGGGTCTAGTACACAGTAACACCACCAGAGAGTGCCGTCATCAGTTCCATCATGTAATCCAAGATGACGGCCCGGGGTGGGGGAAATGGCAGGAAAAGGCCTCTGCCTGTGCTGGACATAAGTCTGCAGACATTGTCTCCACCATGACATCTAGAGCCCAACTGACCTAGTACACAGTACTGCCGCCAGAGGGTGCTCTCATCCATTCTGTGACACAATCTGAGATGGTGATCTGGAGGGGGGAAATGGTGCGTAAATGGCTCAGCCTGTGCTGGGCTGCTGGAGGAGGGAGTGTATTATATTTATTTTGGAACACTTTATTTGGGGATGGAGTATATTTATAATACTGATACAGAACAAATGCTCTGACATGCTAGGGGTCATTTAACATGGCCCACAGACGTATAAAGTACTTCTAAATAACGCACAGCAGACATGCAAGCAACTCCTAAATTACTGAAATAATTTCAGTACAGACCTGCAAACTCCTAAATAATGCAGTACACAGATCTGCAGACACGAAATCAACTAATCAACTGTCCAAATAATGCATAGCACAGCCTACAGACATGCATACAAAATAATACAACAGACACACAATCAACATGCTCAAGCACCGTCCGCCACCCCCTGTCCACTACACAGCACAGGAGGCTACAAGCAACCCCAACTAAGTGAAGCAGCCATCAGCTGTCATACCATGCACAGGTGCCTGTTTGGGTCCCACAAGCATGAGGCGACCACATCCCTTTTATACTTGGTACCTGAGAAATTCGTCTCAAAATAAGCGTTCAACTAGACACCGTTGCTGAAGCGACAGGACGGAAGTGAAGGTGAAGACCTATTTGCAGAACATGCCAACACTGCCAAGAGCCACCACTGGATGCAAGCTAACACAAGCCATCACTCTCACACCACTCCTGCCTACAGCGACTGGGTGAAAGCTGCTTCACTTTTCGAGTATACAGTTAGAGTCCTCCAAGTGTTACACTAATGTCACAGGACTCCAACGCTTGCTCACGCCGGTCCAATATGCAAGACACCTCTGGGCAGCACGTGTGTTTTACCATTGCTGATGTGATACCTGGGCATACTGACATCACCGTATACCACAGGGCGCATTGTTCCTAGAGTGTCATGCAAGACGTTTCTAACTGAGCCTAATGGCTGAGTGTGACTAACGCAACACTGCAAAGTGTGCGTGCATAGCTACAAACCATCGCAAGCATATCTAACAAAGTTCTCAATCTTATACTGATGTCACATGCAAAAAATAAGAACTGAGTCAACCTCTTGGAAACTGCATAGCGTCCCAGAATAGTTAACGTTTGCTTTCTTGATGTCTCAGCTTGTATGCACGGAAATTCTTACCCTGGCAGAGCCTGTTTTGGAAAATACCGCAGAATAACTTTGAACGCAGTCTTATGCGCAGTCCTAACATGGTACCCCCCTCCATCACGTATCAATCTTCCTGCTTTCAACACGCTCAAACGTTCCCACTGCTATGTAGAGACTCCTATATCCCAGCACAAAGGATGTGACAGAATAGAGCATTATGATTAGCGCTTATCGAATTTACCCTCTGAATTACTGATGCCACAGGCATGGAAGTACCATCCACATTTTTTTTTTCCTTTCTGCAGATCAGAATTACAGTGGTTATTTTACCCATATCGCCACATTGAAGCGGCAATTAAATCTTAAAAAGTACCCTACATATTGTCAATTATGGCAAGACTCTTAGTCAATTACACTGCTCTCTAACTGCCGGCCAGGGTGTCCGAGCGGTTCTAGGCACTACAGTCTGGAACCGCGAGGCTGCTATGGTTGCAGGTTCGAATCTTGCCTTGGGCATGGATGTGTGTGATATCCTTAGGTTAGTTAGGTTAAAATAGTTCTAAGTTCTAGGAGACTGATGACCTCAGAAGTTAAGTCCCATAGTGCTCAGAGCTATTTGAATTTGCTCTCCAACTGAGGACTGGAGCTATAATATCAGAATGTGAAACCGATCTCCAACCGATCAATATATCACCGCATACTGTGTTGATGTAGTGAACATACAATTCATACCCTGCACCATACAAAGTCAGCCATTTTATGTCATTCGTACATATATTGTGCAGACAGACAGCACAGTATGTATACTCCTGGCGCTAGATATTAACCACAAGGTTCAGCGGGTATCCATACCCGACAGATGGCTACAGCACTCTCAGTGGACCAACGCCACTCTCAGAACTGTTCTACAAATTCCTTCTCACTTCCCCTAGGCACAAACACGACTGTTTCTGGTCCAGACCTGCGTGCTTGCTTGCTTTTCTACACCCATCTCCAGACTCTGGGATTGCAAGAACGCACGTATATTCGCATGGTTTGCCATAATATTATGCCATTTGCTCGGTACTTCTCGGTATCAAGCACACAGAAGAGAGCCACCGATCGGTCGCACAACATAATTCTGAAGATATAGACTGGAAATTATTTCTCTACAAACCCAAAACTTTTGCGGTTATCCCATCTGTGAGGACCCTTATGTGAGAACTCGAAAGAAATAGAGGGAACTCGTATTTTCACTCTCGAATACAGATGTCAATGATGTAAAAGAGTCCAAATTACCCCTATAATTTACAAGCTCAACTAAAGTGTTTCTCATGTCTAGTGAACGGGCAAACATGTCTTCCACATGCTAGATGCACACACCATAATCGAACTTCTCTCAACTAAAACTTGCAGAAACAGTCAACTGAACAATGTACCTCGGAGGGAATAACGGACCTCCATATTCAATCTTCTCATATTTCCACTTGATCACGAAAGCCATCCAACACATACTAGATATTAGTTCGCTATTCGGCCGTCTAGAGGACAACAGGGTTAAGTCATCTACATTCCTACACTCCAACAGGCCTCTCCATTCTGACAGCTCTTACTGATGGGAAATGTGGATCATTCCCACCACACGCCACGCATACAGAGAATCATCCTAGAAAACTGGTAACATATATGTTTTACCATTGTACTTACAATTAAATGTTATGATCGCGGGCTCAAATGAACGACGTTCGACAATGAATGAAGTATCGGAAATACAGCTGTGGCTCTGTAAATAGAAATATCCATACCATTCTTATGATTTTACATACTCTTCCCTCTGCTATCACAGTATTCCACAGTCATCACCTTTGCAAATCTTGGAACACAAACACATACTTTATAAGCCTGGTGCTCAAGGTGAACCTATCACTCATCCCCTACTATTACTAAGTATAATACTTCGTCAGTAACTGATTGCCTGTGATACGAAATAATAATGAAAGAAAATCAACGATTGGTGGACATGTCTTAAAAAGTTTTCTTGCGAGTGCTACCACGGTGTCTTACAAAGATAGACGTAATCGGCCAGACGTTAAAATACCCGATCACAACAACTACTGTATGTTACTGTCACAAGCTGTTTTGGTTCTACAGGAGCAGACAGGTACCATGTTAAAAGTTACACTGGCTTTATAAATCGAGGTATGGCATTACTTCTGTATGAAGTGGTTTTCTCCAGACAAATACGTTGACACTGAATATAGACGGTGATCGCCGGAGTGTACAGTATCAGACGAACAATGCAGTTACACGTCGCCGACGGTGAAACCCCACTAATTCATGGTTGCATGGATAGAAGTGATATAGAAAAATCGATAGAATTGCGAAAAATGACAGGGGAATACTTATAAATTGGCCGAATATAATCTGAAAAGCAGGAACTTGAGAAAGTACTTGCGTATCTTCTGGTTGACACACAACAATTTGTGGGGACGAGTATATGGCAGCAAGAGGAATTCGAGGAAACGTCGACATGAAAGTGAAGGGAATTGGGGAAGCAGTCGATTTATTCTCCATCAATGCAGCATTATACTGTATGTCTATTGAGGTACCAGTGAGATACGCGAGTTGACTACCGTATTTGACGCTTTTCAGGAAGACCAAGAACCAGCTGCCTCTAAACTTACATGCATCTGTGTTAAATAATAACGGATAGTGCATGGGGTGATCGATTGAGATGCAATTGTAACGAAGTACAATTTAATGGTAGACTGATGATGCATTCTAGGGAGGTGCGCAGTTGCTGCAGGTCAGTTTTTCCAGTGTTCTGTCAGGATGCATCAGTTGTGTGACATATCATGCGTTCAACTCGTACACAGCCACATGTTCTGTATGTGGTTTAAAGCACTGTCTACTTGCGATCGTTAACGGTAAACCTGTTGGTCATCAGAGGGCTTCCATCTCATGTGTGATGAAACGTGGCACATTCCTCTAAAGGAACTATGATTTATGTGATGTACTCCATCACCCTGTCGCATCTTGGGTGTAAAATGCAGATTTCAGCTTCTTAACTAAGTTAGCGATAGGAGGTTGTAAGGCGCTGCAATACCTGTCCAGACATTTGCCTGACAGATTTGCTGTTTGACGGAATGACTTGCAATTTTCACATGTCGGACGCTGCTGCTATGCGTTTCCTTGTAAGAAGTATTCGGCGTTTCTAACGATCATTTTATATAGGGCTGATGCAGTCATAGTATAATTTCCGAACCGTGATCGGATGTGAACAGTGAGCGGTATACATCTCCGGAAAGCTATACTGTACTCGTATCACACAGAGCCAAAGTTTTAAGCAAGTAGCTTTTTTCGTTTTATGTTTCGATAACATAGTTTATCATAGAGAAACCGGGAAGAATGATGCATGTCATCGATTTGAGACATATTTCTTACACTGGAATATTAACAGCGCTACATTCCATACAACTGATAGGTCGGAAACGCAAGCGATTTAGCATTATAGCCCGTTTTAAGTGCGGAACATTGTAGCCTTAGGAGAGCGTGTGTTTATGTCCTCTCTTACCAGTACCTTCCAGGTACTGATCCTAGACTCTACAATAATACTTTAGAGTTGATAGCTTGGTTGATTTACGTAAAAATACGTCGAAGTCCATCCATCTGGAGCTCCATTGCGCATAAAAATTATTCGTTTCTTGTTTTTCTTAACCGTGTGCTATTACATCACGCCACTTTGAAATCTGTTACTATACATCGATAAGGAGTGCTAACGTCCTCGACGTGGCCGCATCTCGAGAAATCTTGTGCACTTGGAAGGCTGAGGACTCGGCAACTTCCATTCATTCACGAGACACTGAGTGTATCTGCCTACTTCTGATCGGTTGCAGATTAGATCACTAATGGTGCTGCAGGGCTGTTTGGTCAATGACAGTGTGAGGAGGGTCTTTCACTCTCTAATTTTACCCTAAGACAGAGAGAATGCTCTGTGACTCCCATATGCAGAGAGATAGATCGTAAATTAAGTAATATGCTGAAGGTGTTAAAAATGTGTAGAGCGCTGTCTGATATACTTTGATGATGTATGCGTTCGAGAATTACCAATGAATGGACGTACTACACACTCATCTATCCATGTTCGCAATGATACTCGCAAAGTGGAGAACGGGTGGTTTAGCTATGATACTGAAATTGGGAAAGATGCTGTCGCATAATTTGCCGGTGTTGAAATTACTCTAAAATTGTTCGCAGTGTCAATATGTAATGCTTATTACTAGAGTACAACGATGGTGTCTTTTCTACCCCATCTGTTCACTGGCACGCTGCTGGTTACCACATAATGACTGACTGACATCGTGGATAGCACCGAAACAGTGATCGCGTACATGATTGTTGTATGATGAATCAGTCGAAACGGAACATAGAGTCATCAGATATTCCATGACTATGACAGACGAGTTTAGATGTAGAGCTCGGACTGTAATTTGGAAACCATCCACAACTCCGCAAAACTCCTTCAATATGATTATGTTGTAACTCTCTTTTATTTAAAATGAGCCAGTGTTTGTGGCGTGTTATGGTAGCCACAGTAACAATATAATTTATATTGTGCGATGTATATTTTTTTGCGAGAGGCTGTGGAACAGAGCGTCTTAATGTCAGTTTAGGACCTGACACAGACCTTGAAGTCGTGGCAGAAAAACAGAATGTATGGCAGTGTACAAAGCATGTTAGAAAACAATGTTTCAAACAGCAACACAGGGTGACAGGGAGCGTCTCTTGCGACTTATAGTATAGTTTGTCGGATACGGCCATCCTACTGCAGTACGGGTGTTGAAACCTTAAACTGCCCTCTGCAGAGGATCAAAAGCTGTATATTTAATAGGATCGTCCCACATCAGCAGCAGCAGTTTGACAGGTAAATTCGATAACGGACAGGGTGTCCCATTAGGATTGCTATTCTGAGAGGCATGGCAACAACTCTGTCTCACCGCCGGATCCACATCGCAGCTATGCGTCGTCGCGCCTGCAATGGCAGCTAGGTGAGTTCTGTATTGGATGAAGTTAGTGGAGCTTTCATAGTTCGTGAATTTTCTCTGTTGGATGGTACAGAATAACGATGATAGCATGTTGCACTGATAGGTGCGAATGGATCTGCTTCGGACTGTAGTATCTGTATGTGGTTTCGAGACGCACCACAACGTGCTCATTTCCACCAAATGGTCAAAACATTGTCCTGCTGCACTAACTCAGGTCGTTCTGTTTCCACATGGGTTCCAGAAGGTTCTGGCTATGGCTTTCTCCTACTTCTGCTTAGTTCCGACTTAGCCGGCCGAAGTGGCCGTGCGGTTAAAGGCGCTGCAGTCTGGAACCGCAAGACCGCTACGGTCGCAGGTTCGAATCCTGCCTCGGGCATGGATGTGTGTGATGTCCTTAGGTTAGTTAGGTTTAACTAGTTCTAAGTTCTAGGGGACTAATAACCTCAGCAGTTGAGTCCCATAGTGCTCAGAGCCATTTGAGTTCCGACTTAAATTGTAGCAATCACATACGCAAATCTGCAGAAATACGAGCAGTTGCAGGATGCGTAGGGACTGACTAAAACCACGTTGAAATTTTACTGTGGCTGATAGGTTGGAGAAAGGTGACTGTTTTCGAGATATGAGAGTGCCAGAAATGTGATTCACTTGTGGCTGTGATCCTACGAATTAATGGTTGAGTGGAAGGACTTGATTTCAAATCATATATATTATTTCTAGTGGATAGCGTAACACTAGAGTACATTTCGTACCACTTCAATCAGCACACCACCTACTACTGTTTCTGATCCTCAATCAGTCATCGCCTACAACTCAGTGGATATATCGCAGAACCTCTGACATGGTATCGAGACAGAATACGTTACACATACGGGATAAATATCTAGCGGCGTGAGGGAGTTGCCAATAGCAGTTTCATACCACGTTCCTTAGCCAAAACGCTTTCAAAATTGAGCGATTTTATGACGAGGTTCCTTCGTGGGTTATGTGTAAGCGGACTGATGGTCTGATGATACACACTCCTACAATCACCTCGGTATTTTTTCCAGAAAAACTAATTAGTTCGGGGGTAATGCCATATCACGATTTATAACGCCAGTATAGCTTTTAACATGGATACTTGTGTGCACCTGTAGAAACAAGAATGCTTGTGACAGTAATATACATTGGTTGCTGCGATCGGATTTTTTAGCATCTGGCCGATTACGTCTATATTTCTAAGACATAGTGGTAACACTCACAAGAGAAACTTATGAGACATGTCCACAAATCTCTGATTTTCTCTCAGTACTATTTCGTATCACAGGGAACCAGTTACTGACGAAGTATTATACTTGGCAGTAGTAGGGGATGCGTGACAGGTTCACCTTGAGCATAAGGCTTATAAAGCATGTGTTTGTGTTCCAACATGTGCAAATTATATGACTATGCAATACTGTAGTAGCAGATGGAAGAGTATGTCAAGTCATAAGAACGGTGCAGATATTTCTATTTACAGTCACACCTGTCAGCACGCTGTATTTCCGATACTTGGTTCATTGTCGAATGTTGTGCAATTGAACCCACGATTGTAACATTTAATCTTAAATACAAAGGTAAAACATATGTCACCGGTTTTCTAGAATGATTCCGTGTTTTTATGGCCTGCGGTGGGACTGATTCACATTTCCCATTAATGGTAGGAGCTGTCAGAATGGAGAGGCCTATGGGATAGGAATGTAGATGACTTAACCGCATTGTCCTCTAGTCGACCGAATAGCGAACTAATACTTAGTATGTATTGGGTGGCTTTCGTAATCAAGTGGAAATATGAGAAGATTGAATATGAAGGTTCATTTGCGCTGGATCGTTATTCTCCCCCACGTAAATTGTTCGATTGACTGCTTCTGCACACGCGCCTTTATTTACTTGAAAGAAGATCGATTGTGGTGGGTGCATCTAGCATGTGGTAGACACATTTGCCGGATCTCTAGCCATGAGAAACACCTTAGTTGACCTTGTAAATTATAGGCATGTTTGGAATCTGTGACATCACCGACATCGGTATTCGAGAGTGGAAATATCAGTTCCCTGTATTTGTTACGAGTTCTCACATAAAGTTGTTCGCAGATGGGATAAGCGCTAAGGTTGCAGGTTTCTAGAGAAATAATTAAAAGTCCATATCTTCAGAACTGTGTTGAGCGAGCGATCGGTAGGGTGCTGCAGCGTGCAGTCCAGCACGATCTGTCACTGTCACACCGCTGCTGCCTGCAGCGACCAGGTGGAATCAGCTTCTGTTTTCGAGTGTACAGTTAGGGTCCCCTGAGTGTTATACTAACCTCACATAACTCCGACACGCGTTCACGCTGGCCCCATATGCGAGGCACCTCTGGGCAGCACGTGTGTTCTACCGTTGCTGATGCGATGCCTGGGGATACTGACCGCACCGAAAAGCACGTGGTGACTTGTTTCTAGCGCGACTTGCAACATGCATCTAGCCATACCTAGCTGCCCAGCGTGACTGATGCAACGCCGTGAAGAGTGTCCGCATGGCTAAAAACCATTTCAAGCCCATCTAACAAGGTTATCAATCTTATACTAATCCAAATGGCTATGTAAAAAATAAGAACTGAGTCGACCTCTCGGAAATTGGATAGTGCCCAGAAATAGTTAACGCTCGCTTTCTTGATGTATCAGCTTATATTCACTGAAATTCTTGCCCTAACAGAACCTGATTTGGAAAATAACGAAGAATAACACCGAATGCAGTCTTCCTTACAGTCCTAAAGGATGTGTATGAAAAGAGCATTATGATTGGCGCTTATCGAATGTACACTCTGAATTACTGATGCCGCAGGTGAGGGAACACCATCCACCATTTTTTTTTCTTTCTGCAGATCAGACATTAAGTGGTTAATTTACACAGATCGCCATATTGCACTGGCAATAAAATCTTACAAACTACCCTACGTATCATCGGATATGGAAAGATTATTACTCAATTACACTGCTCTCACACCGAGGACAGGAGCTTGAATATTAGAATTTGAAACTGACCTGCAACCCATCAATTTATCGCTGCATACCCTACCATATTGTCAAATATGGAAAGACTCCTACTCAATTACACTGCTCTCCCCCCAATGACAGGAGCCTGAATAATAGAATGTGAAACTGATCTCCAGCCCATCAATATGTGACTGCATACTGTGTCGATGTAGTAAGTACAATTCACATCCTGCACCATACAAAGTCAGCCCTTTTACATCATTCATATATATGTCGTGAAGACAGACAGCTCAGTACATATACTCGCAGCACTAGATATTCACCACGAGATCGAGTGAGAATCCACACCAGATGGGTGGCCACAGCACCCTCACTGGACTGAAGTCACTGTCATAACTGTTCTAAAAATTTGGGCTCGCTTCCCCATGGCACAAACGCGTTACTGTTTCTGGTCCACACCTGCTTGCTTTACCGAATGCAGCTCTTTCACGGCTGAAGGCCTCCAAACAAGAAATCTTAACACATCAACGAGATAAAAATCCAATTAAAATATCAATAAAATAATTAAAAGAAAAACATCACAGCAAAATAGACAGAACAAACACATGCAAGGTGTAATACCAAAGGCTGAAGGCCACCATCAAGTTTCAAAATTTTAGAATGTATTACCATACACCTTTAAAACCAGAAGGCCACAATTAAGTTTCATAATTTTAAAATATGTTACCATAATCTTTTAAAGGAAGAAGGCCGCAATGTTTAAGCTCGAAAGATAAATTTAAGAATTAATTTTGCAAAACTTTTAAGAAAAGAGAAAAAAATTACCATAAGCCTTAAATTTTAAGTAGCTGAAAACAGATAATTATACAGTGGTGGCACTCAGAAGCCTCCAGGGAGGTCGGTTTATCCTCGTTCACTTAGACGAGGCAGGTGGTGGGCCCAACTAGACTTGATCCGTCGGAACTCAACCAGGGGACAGCCATGGACCGACCGACACAACGACTTTCTTCCTGTCAATCAGTACATGAGAACTCACACAGAAAAGGTTACAAAACGTGGTAATCCACAAGGGAGTATGTATTAGCTGTCAAAATTAAACACCATTTTGGACAGCGACAAGAGGTGAGGAAAGAACGCTGTCTGAAATTACATTAGTGGCCAGGGCAGGTAACCAGAACACTAACGGCCACAAGGCAGAAAATTCCACTGGTGCACTCGAATTGTACTCAACCACAGTAGTTAATTGCACCACATGGCGGCTAAATTACAGCAGCAGAAACACTCAAGGGTTGCTCACAGGGAAACCTCCCCAACAGCAAACCACCGAACGAACCACCACAACATGAATGTACGTGGCTTGGGTAGTTATGACCGGTACTTAACTTTGACGTCCTTCGCCGGTGAAACGCGAAGCTCGTAGCGATTGGACAGGTCTACACACGTTCCAACACTGTGCAGGGGCAGCCAGCAGCCCCAGCCAACTGCTCCGCGTGGAGATAACTTTCCTTGTCCGCAACAACCGACCGACTCTCGAAATGCCTACAACATCTAAAATAATCGTCAGTGGAAGTAACACCAACTACACACAAAGCCAGACAAACACTTGCACGAAGACCTGAACGATACCCGACTGTAAGTAAACCCAAAAAAATGGTTCAGATGGCTCTGAGCACTATGAGACTGAACTGCTGAGTTCATCAGTCCCCTAGAACTTAGAACTACTTAAACCTAACTAACCTAAGGACGTCACACACATCCATGTCCGAGGCAGGATTCGAACCTGCGACCATAGCGGTCGCGCAGTTTCAGACTGTAGCGCCTTGAACCGCTCGGCCACCCAGCCAGCAACTAAACAAACATGAAGACAAATTGGGACTTTCTGCACACACACACACAGCCGACTCATAAACGATCAGCCAAAACGCATCATCTGGTAGGACGACCGACTGACGATCCACCAAGACCGTGGCCCAGCTCAAGTGATGTGTGGCAGCAATGGTCGGGCAAGCCATGTCGATGCAAACGTCACTGCTGCTCCAACCCGACTTCACTAGTGCTGCAATGCAACTCCCCAACTGTCAGGTCTGGACTGTGCTCCAGACGCATTCCACTGACAGGCGCCCAAACTCGTCACCCAAACTCCCAATGCGAACTCATCTCCGACAGATAACGACTGGGAAGTCAAAACAGTCGAGCAAAGATACTACAAGACGGGATATATCGATATGCTCTGCTAGCGCCACTCACAGTCAGGCAAAGCAGCAACTCAGTGACAGTAGTAATCTAAATTTATGTAGTGAGGTGGAAGTATGGTAAAAACAGGGTGTAAAAGTAGATGATAGTCGGAACATGAGCCACAAACAGCTCAGACAGTTTACGAGTTGCTTTTGTGTCTGCACTACTGTGTGCTGCAGTTTTTTAGGAGGAGTTTGCTTGTCTGCAATGAAATTATTTGAGTAATTTAGGAGTTGTTTGCCCGTCTGCAGAGCATTATTTAGGAGTAGCTTACAGGTCTGTGGGTTATGTGGTGTGGACCCTAGCTTGTCAGAGCCTGTTCTCTATCAGTGTGATAAATATACTCCACCCCTAAATAAATTGTTCCAAAATAAATAAATTACACTCCTTCCTTAATCTATCCAGCAGCCCAGCACAGGATGAGTCATTTTCGCGCCATTTTCTCCCTCCACGCCACCATGTTGGATTACGTCGCTGGAAGGATGAAAGCACTCTCTCGTGGCAGTACTGTGTACTAGGTCAGTTGGACTTTAGATATCCAGCATAGGCAGAGTCCTTTGCTGCCATTTCTCCCACCCTGGACTGCCATCTCGAATTACATCAGGGTATGGACAACAGCGCTCTCTGGTGGTGGTATTGTGTACTAGACCCAGACCTCGTGGCGAACACACTGTTTCCCGCCATCTTGGATAATTGTACTTGTGTCATCAGCTGATGTCATGGCAGCCATCTTGGATTACGTCACGGATGAGAGAGCCCTCTTCCGGTAGTACTGTATACCTCACCATCTTCGATTATGTCACAAGAGGAATGACAGCACCCTCTGGTGGTGGTACTGTGTACTAGGTAGTTGGTGAGCAGACTCCTTAGCAAGCCCACTGCTTGGTGGTAGTACCTCTAATTGTTTAAATAAAATAGTGCATGCAAAATAATAAAGGCTTATGTCCTGCACAGGTCATGTCCTATGCCTGCCAATCCATAGGAGGAGGTGGCGGTCGTTTAGGGGAGGTAGCTCAACTGCTCTTTCTTTCCCACCTTTTTCTTAGGTTAGTACAGATAGCCCAAGTGACCATTCTTCCCTCCAAAATCCAAACTTAGCACCAATCCCTAGGTAGACGTGGTGGTTGGATGACTTGGGTTAGTGGAGGTAGCGCAACTGCCCTATATTTCCAGCCAGTTTCTTAGGTTGGTAGAGGTGTGTTGCATTATCATGATGGAATCTGAACTTCCCACCATTTTCTGGGGAGGGGGAGGGGAGGGGGTTAGGTTAGTGGAGGTAGCTCAATTAACCTATCTTCCCCTCCAAACCCAGCCATCTTGAATGGCATCATGGACGCCATCTTGATGATGTCATGCAATGTTGCCAAGTCTACAGGCATGACGTCATCACCGCCATTTTGGATACATCTGGCAACAATGCAGACTTCAGCAGAAACCGTTTTGTTCCAATACTCGCCTATTCCATTTTGTGCAGGTTCCTGTGTACATGGTTAACATTGGCCAATCTGTCTTCTATCTGTGTTTCTGTCATTAACACGGTATACTATTGTCGTCTTGCACGTATATGTGTTGGTAGTCTTGCATTCTCCTCCTGTTTGCTTTGGTTGTATTTTTTCTTTACTCGCCTTGCGTCTCTTGTCTTCCATTGTGTGTGAATCGTCATGGCACCTGGTTCACAATTCCAATTACTGTGCTAGGTGTCGCGCTACCCAGCACACAACATTACATTCTTCATACCATACTTCAATATATTGATTTCTTACTAACTCATTTTCCAAAAATTCTGATTACATTTCATGATATCTCTGGTAGTACAGGGGGTTTCAAATCTAATTTTAACTCTCATCTTTTGTGTTTCTATACTAGTAATCTGGCACGCGTTAATCTCACGTAGGCTAGAGAGAGGTCTGAAACAGGATACGTAATGAATGGTAGCAAGAAAAGTACGTAGCTGCTATAATACTTAACTTTTAATCCATCATTGGTATACAGCATTCCTTGATGATATAAGTAAGACTCTATCTTAAAATGGTTAATGGCGCCTTGCTAGGTCGTAGCCATTGACTTAGCTGAAGGCTATTCTAACTGTCTCTCGGCAAATGAGAGAAAGGCTTCGTCAGTGTAGTCGCTAGCAAAGTCGTCGTACAACTGGGGCGAGTGCTAGTCCGTCTCTGGAGACCTGCCTTGTGGTGGCGCTCGGTCTGCGATCACACAGTGGCGAAACGCGGGTCCGGCGTATACTAATGGACCGCGGCCGATTTAAAGGCTACCACCTAGCAAGTGTGGTGTCTGGCGGTGACACCACACTATTAATTAAGTTCGTCGTCAAGCGAATTTCAATTGCCTGCTTTACTATCGAGTCCCAAAATGACGATGTAGTTGCCAAAATTTCGACGTTGTCATACAACATACTGTGACCATTATCAATACAGTGCTCTGCCACGGCCGACTTAGTAGGTTGTAAAAGTCGTGTGTGCCTCTGGTGTTCTGTACATCTTTCTTGGGCAGTACGAGTTGTTTGTCCGATGTAAGAGAGGCCACATTCACATGGAATTTTGTAAACCCCAGATTTTCGGAGCAGCAAATCATCTTTGGCGGAGCCCACGAGTGCAGCTGTCTTAGGTGGAGGACGAAAAATCACTTTTATTTTGTGTCTGCCAAGAATGCGTCCTATTTCTGATGAGAGGCTACCCATATATGGCAGGAAGGCCATCGATTTAAAGGTTTCTTCATCTTCTTCTGCTTTTGTTGTGGCCTCTTTCGGTTTCATTTTCAGTGCCCTCTGTATTTGTTGTGGAGAGTACCCATCGTCTTCAAACACTCTTTGTAAGTGGGAAAGTTCATCTTGCAGACTGCTTTCGTCAGAAATAATATGCGCTCTGTGAGTGTTCTCCGAACTTTGACTACAGTCTGGAACCGCGCGACCGCTACGGTCACAGGTTCGAATCCTGCCTCGGGCATGGATGTGTGTGATGTCCTGAGGTTAGTTATGTTTAAGTAGTTCTAAGTTCTAGGAGACTGATGACCTCAGAAGTTAAGTCCCATAGTGCTCAGAGCCATTTGAACCTTTAATCATAACATGCCTGCGGGGGTATGTTTTGCGTGCTAGTTTGTGAAGTTCTCGAACTACTGTTTCCATACTTATTCGATGATACCTCTCTCTCGAAGCTCCGAGATTATTGAAACAACCTCATTCGAATGAGCTGTATTACTTGCAGCAGCTGATGCCATGAGCAGCCTTAGTCGATCTATTAGCTCGTTGGGGTCGTCATAATATATATATATATATATATATATATATATATATATATATATATATATATATATATATTGCGGGATTCGATTATTCACTGCTTTACGCTCAATGTCAATAACATCACCGCTGCTGCTGCTGCTGTTCTTGTAGCTTTCGCCTTCAAGTACTGGTTTTATAATGGTTTTATATTTCTTGTTGCTCTGGCTTTTCCTGATCTTGTTCAGTATTTCACGGTACGTTTCCCTATCATTAACTGAATAATTTATAGGTTTTTTGGTAGGTCTCAGGAAAATAAGATTCATTAAGCAGCGTGTTTTCTCAAACAGCCTATCACCAATCTGTATTGTGTCTTCAGTTACAGTTACAGGATGTGTACCCAACATGTACGGTCTTCCCCTTCTAACGCCAAATGTTCAATCTATCTGACCGGGGGTGTGTCGAATAAATAATCCATCAATGGCAACACCTTCGTTACCGTGTGTTTTGGTTTTTGCTGAGAGATGTCGGAGAGATTAGTAAACGGCTTAAAGGTCTCTCTTAGTGTCTGCTGTCGATCCATATGCCCTAACCTCAGCAGTAGCAATTTCTCACGAAGTGCTTTACGCGCCTGAATCACTTTCTGCTTCATTGACATCTCGGTGTATACTAATCAGACATCTCAGCAGCGTGAGGCTTACTATGATCCTAATCGCCCTTCTCAACAACAAGGAAGTCTACATCTACTTTCCATTGAATAGCCTCGACCTTTTAAGTTAAGTCGGTTACTTTCGTACTGACTTGATTACAAAGCTCATTTAATGCATTCACCATTCTCAGAAGAGTCTGGTGATACATCTCTAGTTCCCTGCGCATACCTGCAACTTTATACGCCATAGTTGAATTTTCGCATCCATGTACAGGCAAATGTTCTGTCTGTACACCCATCCTCTCGGGTTGTGAAGTAGATATACGCACGAATTTGTCGATGGTGTAGCGTAGACTGATGTACCAGCCTCTCTTACCGTGCTATATATGCAAAAACTCTTGAACGTTTTGCCTGTACCTACTATCACTCAGTTTTCGTGTCTTAATAACGAGAACTCATACTGTGAATGATTCCAGCAATCTGCACATATCTTTACAAAATCATTGAACGACATGTCCGTTCCGACATGTGCCTGGTAAATGTGTTTTAAATTCAGGTTGTCTTTTTTGAATGCTATAATGAGGTTTGCGTTAACCCTAACCAACTGCTTGGGATTCTGGAATATGTTTGACTTAGATAAAATACATCAGCATCCACATGACTGCCGAAACAGAAATATTTTCGAATTTGGTCTTGGTTTTCCACAGCAATATCGTCAAATATGAAGACGGTTTTTGGCTTTGCTTTTTGCAGGTGGAGGGATATCACCGCTTTTACTGAATGTCGTGTATGTAACACCATCTACACCGCGCAATATTTGCTACAATAGCTGATACTTGAAACAGTGTTTTTTAAAATACACAAACATGTTGTAATCGGACCTCATGTATATATGTTAGCAGAGTCATGACGACATTAGTCTTCCTACAGTTCGATGGACCTACAATAATTGCTTGTATATTATCAGGAAGAGAAAGGAGAATTCCGTTCTTCTTGTTCTTCTTCTTCAGGTCTTCATTTGCATCTTCACAGGACGAGTCATCGACAACAAAGTCCTTGTGGCGAGGGTGCTTCACCCAGTCCGCCATGATACTAACTACACTGGGTACAGACAAATAGTTGACATATATAGAAAAATACACCTGAAAGGATAACAATAGTATGTATAGCCACTATAGGTCCGTCACTTAACCGACTGAGCGATATTGACTACACAGAGAATACAGATATATATTTTACCCATGAAGAGTAAGTTGATCAATCAACATTTCAATAACTCGTATAACATTGAAAAAAAAAAAATTGTAATACTTTGACTATAATGAGACAGGTATAAAATAAAACACAAACACGGTTTGAAATTATATATACATAAATTATTTATTTAAATATCATACATGGGATGTAGTATTTCAGGAATATTATTACAATCTGTTTGTATCTTCTTCTTCGCACCTGTACTGTATTTACAAAATAAAGCTTTTTGACATGCAGTAAATTCAGCTCGTATCTCCCTCAAACCAATAGGTGCCTCACAGTATTCAGGTTTTTCACACACACATTTAATCCGTTTCTCTTTAGGTACAGCGTTCATGCGCGAACAGAGGTGCTGCTTAAGATTATCAACATGTACACTATGCACACGCAGGGAGTCTATGCTACGCAACCAATAGTTCAGTCTGTCCAATGTAAGACGTATGGCAGTGTCCAGATCCTACAACTTCATAACTGAGACATGTCTTAGATAAACGCAGCTGTCACCCGATTTCACACATAATGCACAGTCATCGTACACTGTTGTAATAGAAAGTGTCACACCAGTAACTCGAATGTCTGGGGAGAACGAGTTGGATAATACTCTGTAGTCATCTGCTGATTGATGTAGCTCTCTGCACGACATATTTCATACCAATCGAACTCATAAATTGGCACTTTACATTTTCAGTATCCATTCTCGCATGCAACCCCCAGACATGATGCACTTCTTTAGCAATGTTCACACGTATGGATCCACTGGGAGTTAAATTGTATGTGGAGGTGAAGAGCGTAGGTGCACTCGACGCCTTCTTATCCACAGTATCTGCACTCTGTGGTTGCACTATCACAGGGGTGTTCTGCTGGGGTGGTCATATGTTGGTGACCAGTACTGACCTCCATCTTGTTGTTTAACACCTCCAGCGACAGCTTGCGATGTGTCGGGGGCAGATCACGCGTCTTCATCACACAAATTGATGAGTGGGATGGATAACAGAAGCTCCTTGTCCTGCTCCATCAAGTGGGCTATGTGCGCTACCAGATCCCACATGGCCGCTACTGGTTCAGACACACTGGGGGCTGTTGCTGCAGGTCTCGACAAGTTGACAGCCGAGGTTGATACAGGTCCGGATGTGGCAGCAGAGCTTAGCATGTTGGCACTCGACCCTGTTGAACAAAGATGAGGAAGCATTAGACATGGACCCAGATGTGAAAACTTTGAATGATGATAATACTAAGGCTAACAAGAGAGAAAGATGTGATATGGGATACTTTCTTTTCCATTTAATCCTGTTCTGCATGACTGTGCTGGAGTGCGACTGCTGTTTACGCTTCACTGTTCTTGTTCTTCTTCTGCTGCTGCTGCTGACTGACTGGACAAGACTGAGGGCCCAGAGCTGCTGAGCCTCACTTATCTCTCCTACAATGACGTCGACAGATACTACTACCATCAGTCCAGAACGTGACTGGATTAAGGGCTCCTATTGGTTCCAGCCATGTCCCCCACCCCAGAACATCATCTTGGATTACATCACAGAATGGACGAAAGTGCCCTCTGCTGGTGGTGTTGTGTACTAGGTCCAGACCTCGTGGTGAACACATTGTTTGCAGCCATCTTGGATAACGGTACTTGCATCATCAGCTGGCGTCATGGCCGCCATCTTGGATTAAGTAATGGGACGGAAGACAGCACCCTCCTTATGAGGAGGTGATTTAGCTTAGTGGAGGTAACCTTTCTTTCACACCATTTTCTTAGCTTAGTAGAGATGCGCGAATTGACCTTTTTTACTGCCAAAATTCAAACTTGGCGCCAGTTCATAGGAGGAGGTGGAGGTCAGGTGACTTAGATTAGCGAAGGTAGCCCAAGGGACCTATCTTCCCGCGATATTCTTAGGTTAGTAGAGATAACCCTGGTATGAAGTTTTATCCAGTTGGAATTTGAGCATCCCGCCATTTTTCTGTGGGAGGGGAGGGGAGTGGTTGTGGCACTTTCCTGCCAAAAGCCGCCATTTTGGATGACGTCGTCGCCGCCATCTTGGATGACGTCATCGCTGCCATCTTGGATAATGGTACTTTGCATCAGAACTGGACTTGCCACAATACTTACATTCACGTAGTGCCAGAGCGTTGTGTGGTATGATGAATGCATATATCTTCTTCATCATGCTGTGGGATTGCACGAATCCGTCGTCTTCCACGGAAGCAGCTCCTGCACATTTGTACTACCGGACAGAGACAAGCTAGTGACGTCTCCGTTATGCTCTGAGGAACATTCACATGGGCACCTATCGGTCCAGGTCAGCTCGTGCAAGGCTAAGGACTATCGTACACTGGTTCCAGACAATCTTCATGATTTTGCAATGAGATAGTGCGCCATGTCAAAATGCCAGGTGTGTGGTTCGATAAACACAGTGGCGAATTCCAATTGATGTACTAGCTCCAGCATCTCCAAGGTGGCGATGAAGTGGGAATTTTCTCATATAACCATTTCAAGAGAGTAACCTGAATATCAGGAATCCGGTAAAACATCAGATCTCCGACACTGCTATGGCCGCAAAAAGATCCTGCAAGAATGGGACCAATGACAGGCCCTGATAGGTGACACGTCCGTTAGCATCCCGTCTGATCACCATCATCCATTCATATCTGTTGTGACTTGGCAAGACAGTCAAGTCACTATGAGAGGAAGCCGAAAGGCACGCGCTTAAGCTCACGCAGGCTGGCGCGAGGTCTGGAACAGTTAAGGGAATTAATAGTAGCAAATAAAGTACGTAGTTGATGTAATACTTAACTTTAATCCATAATTGGTGTACATCGCTCTTGTTGATACGTTAATAACTATCTCAATATAAACGGGTAATGGCGCCTTGCTAGGTCGTAGCAAATGACGTAGCTGAAGGCTATGCTAATATCCATTGTGCATTCCAACGGACTTGGGCAATTCCAAAAGGACAATGCGACACCCCACATGTTCAGGAATGCTACAGGGTGGCTCGAGGAACACTCTTCTGAGCACAAACACCTCCGCTGGCCACCAAACTTCCCAGACATGAACACTGTTGATCATATCTGGGATGCCTTGCAACGTGCTGTTCAGGAGAGATCGCCACACCATCGTACTCTTACGGATTTATGGACAGCCCTTCAGGATTGATGGTGTCAGTTCCCTCTAGCACTATTTCAGACATCAGCCGAGTCCATGAGACGTCGTGTGGTGGCACTTCTGCATGCTCTCAGGGGCCCTACACAATATTATGCACATGTACCAGTTTCTTTGTCTCTTCAGCGTATGTACGTAAGAGTTCCCTGTAAACCACTGTACGATGCACGGTGTAGGGTACGTTGTACCACTGCCAGTCATTTCTTCTCCTACTGGCAAATAGGGCGACGGTAAAACGACTATCTATTTGCCTCTGTAGTAGCCCTAATTTCTCATATTTTGTGTCCCTCATCCTTAAGCGAACCGTACGTTGGAGGCAGTAGAACCGCTCTGCACCCAGCTTGAAATGTCGGTTCTCTATATTTCCATAATAGAGCCTTGCAAAAAGAGCTTCGTCTTCCGTTGTGATATTCCTATTTGAGTTCACAAAGCTTCTCCACAATACTTGCGTGCTGATGGAACCTTCTGGTAACAAATCTAGCAGCACGCCTGTGAATTGTTACTATGTCTTCCATTAATCCTACAAGGTGGTGATCCCAAACACTCGAACAGTATTCAAGAATGGGTCGCACTAACGTTCTACACACCGTGTCCTTTATGGATGAGCTTCACTTTCCCAAAATTCTCCATATTTTTCATACGCACAGATATTTAATCGATTGCGTCAAGCTGCATCCTAATAATGCTATATTCGAAGTTACCTGATTGTTTTTCCTCATCATCTTACATTTTATAATTTTAGAGTGATCTACGATTCATCACATGGAGTAGACATTTTGTCTGAGTCATTTTACATATTCCTATTGTCACTAAACGACGACACCTTTACACCACGGCGTCATCAGAAAACATCCGTAAATTGCTGTTCGCTCCCGATCTTGCTCTTTCCAGTGTTGTTTTTTGCTGGATGGAAAGGAAAGTGGTGCACTCAGCTTGAGCCATTTGAATAGGAATTAGCGCATCAAAGTCTGGAAAGCTAACAACTTATGGGAGGGCATTGTGTTTATCCTATATTCCTGCACATCGCATACAGATGACGCTGTGCGCCAGGTCATGGCATAGCGGCTGGTCGACATTGCACGAACGCATTACAAACTGATGCAGTTAAAATGTACAGGGAAAATCTATGTCGATTATAAAGCACCCTTCCGAATATTTCTGCCTGTATGCGAAGACTAACCTCTGGCTCTCTAGTATGGATTTTGATACAGTTTCCAGTAATAGATACTATCGTTCACAAGGAGGATTGTGAATACGGTTTACAAATATTTTGTGCAAATTGGCTGGACAATGATGAAGTTTGTCGATTAAGGTGTGTGTTCTGAGAAGTTATACTAGCATTTGAAATTACTGTTCAGTTTCGTAATGCCGTCTTCTCACGGAACGTGAAACCCCCCAGACGTGGTGACCTCCCTGCGTCCAGCAGCCGGTTCCTCATCGCGACTTGCGACGCCGGCGCCGGCGCCGTCCAGCGGCATCTCCCGGCTGCATCTGGCGCGTAACTCACACAGACTCGTTGCGAAAATGGATGCGCATAAAATAGCGGTATTAATGGTCGAAGAGTAGTCGACAAAATCTCGAAGGTTCTCTGGCTTAAACAGCGAACAGCCGATAGAGGAACACCACATATTATAATGCTGTACAACGACGTGAGGTACGTACTAGTAGGTTTACTCGTTAACTCAACCGGATGTTTTAAATTGAGTACAGGTAAAGTATAGAGTCTAAAGTCGGTTTGCACAGCCACAGTATTCATATTGTCGATGTTGCACTGAGTACCAACACTCTGAAGTAAGGTATTTCATCACATATATTTCAAGAACGATATTTTTTATATGAATGCGTTGTGGTAATCCTTTCGGACATGTTAGAAGGAACAGACACGAAGCATTCATATAATTGATTCGCCTAGATGTGCGATGGATCCATCCTGTTCAGCGCGGTTGTACAAGTTCGTACAACCCGCGCAGCTGCGATAACACTGTGTCCCAGATGGCGCAGTGGTTAACGCACGAGCCTAGGAAGCGGGAGTTCCTGGTTTAGCATTCCACACGTTTTCCCTCGTCGTCGCTGATTTTGCGTAGTCTCCCGATGCAGCTGACATCAGTAATCACTTCCCTTTCCTTTCCTCTCCCCCCTCCCCCACCCCCATCTAACGATATTTATTTCGTAACTTCACTTGAGTGGAAGAGGAAGGAGATTTTTTCGGACCTGCTCACCATCGTCTAAAAAGATGTTTCGTAAATTGAAGAACAAACCGTCTTCAGTCACAAGTTGCGTTTATTTACTGCACTATGCATATCGAGTCCTGGAGGCTCATCTTCAGGTGCTTTTTAGTGATTTATATCAAGTTTTTTACTTGTTTGCCTGTTGATATTACATTTTTGTGTTACAACATGGTATAATGTAGATATAAGTTTAACAGCATTAATAATATGAAACTAGCTTACAGTTTAACATTGTACGATGTCTGCTTCTGTTGTGCAGCTGGTATACAGAATACACATATTTAACTTTGCAGTACATACTGCAGTACATACCAGCTGCACAACAGAAGCAGACATCGTACAATGTTAAAATGTAAGTTAGTTTCATATTATTAACGCTGTTAAACTTATATCTACATTATACCATGTCGTAACACAAAAATGTAATATCAACAGGCAAACAACTAGAAAACCTAACATAAATCACTAAAAAGCACCTGAAGATGAGCCTCCAGGGCTCGAAATGCGTAGTGTAATAAATAAACTCAACTTGTAACTGAAGGCGGTTTGTTCTTCAATTTACGAAAGTAAAACAGCCGCGGACGAAACACTGAAAAACAATGGATAAAATTTAAAAAAAAAAAAGATGTTTACCTGCAAGGTACGAATACAAACATGAGATAGTCCATAAAACCAAGAGATAGACATAATTTTTTACACAAAGTTTCACAATAGCACGAACTTCAAGTGTGCTACTTGTATTTACTTTCTGACATAGACAGCAAGTCACGTTGAGATTTTGACCACTGGAGAAACATCCCAGTCTGGTCATTAGCCGGCCAGTATGGCAGAGCGGTTCTAGGCGCTTCAGTCTGGAACCGCGCGACCGCTACGGTCGCAGGTTCGAATCCTCCCTCGGGCACGGATGTTTGTGATGTCGTTAGGTTAGTTAGGTTTAAGTAGTTCTAAGTTCTCGGGGACTGATGACCTCAGATGTTAAGTTCAAAATGGCTCTGAGCACTATGGGACTTAACTTCTGAGGCCATCAGTCCCCTAGAACTTAGAACTACTTAAACCTAAGGACATCACACACATCCATGCCCGAGGCAGGATTCGAACCTGCGACTGTAGCGATCACGCGGTTCCAGACTGAAGCCTCTAGAACCGCTCGGCCACCAGCGGCCGGGCAGATGTTAAGTCCCATAGTGGTCAGAGCCATTTGAACCATTGGTCATTACAACAAGAATTGCAGCAAATACATTATTTGTAATAATAATAATTGGCCACTCTCTGCGGAGGTTAGAGTCCTCCCTCAGGCATGGGTGTGTGTCTTGTTCTTAGCACAAGTTACTTTAACTTAGTTTAAGTAGTATGTATGTCTAGGGACCCTTAGGAATTCACACACATTTCAACATTTTAATACTAAATAACATCGACTACTCCAGATACCATTTCTATTAACTTTATATGAGAGACTCAGAATCGTTTTGAAAAGAAAAGGCGAAAACAAAAAAGTAATTGGGAAAAGGTGGAAGCAAACCTGCAACCTTACTCTCACGACCTTATCAAGTATGCTACACCTTCATCGTAGCAACAAGCCCTCCGAATATAATACACATTATCTAAAGAGTGTCTCTACAAATGTCATTTGACGTTTAATTACGACAAACTACACCAAAACGACGCACGTTTGGTATATCATCGTTGTGCCGTAGTGTTTCAATGGTATACATTCATAGCACATAAGTTATAACACTAAAATGTCGAAATACAGAAAGCCTTTAAACTACGTATGTGTAGTTCCTGTGATTTTATTATAACAAACAGTACGTAAAACGATCCGTTGCAGAGATATCGTTATTTTCTAAAGTTTTGAAACAGGTTATACTCATACGCATACCCTGTGATAAAAGAAACCCACCAAATACGAATTCTACCCAATATCTGCCTCGTAACTTCTGCTTGTGAAGTAAAACCGATATCGCATCTCACTGGCCACATTTCTCTACACGAGGCAAAACTCTGACATGCGAGATTCTTCATTTCACGCTCTGCACTGTAGCAGAATTTGGAGTTCCACGCTGTGACCTCACCAGCCGCACGCGCCACTTGCGTTTTTAGGTCCCGTGGGAGGACGGCTTAACGTTGTCTGCATTTTAACCACGACTGTACGCTGTGGTTAGGAAACAGAATTGCCGATAGGCCAGACAAGTAGCCTGACCTCAGATACCTAATGTTACTGACGCCAACACAGAGCTCTACACCAGCAAACAAAGACGAACTTGTGTTTCAGGTCGACTGGTAGTACCTGACAGAAGCAGACGGGCGATCCTGCCTGGCGCTCGCAGACAGCAGGTGTGCGTGGCCCCGCGGCAAGGCGCTGGGCGGCTCCAGCTCCACCAACGCAGTGGTCTACATCAGGGGCAGCCCGCAGGACTACGACGGCTGGGCGGCGCTCGGCAACCGCGGCTGGGCCTACCGAGAGGTGCTGCCCTTCTTCCAGGAGCTGGAGGCCTTTGACGAGGAGGAGCTGGACACGAGGCCGGACGCCGACGCCGTACACGGCCGCCACGGCCCCATCCGCGTAGCCAGACCGCCACGTCTGGACCCGACGTTCGATATTCTGGACGCCGCAGCCACAGAACTGGGCTTCAGAATTATTCGAGATTTCAGCGCCGAGCCCAACGTGGGGTTCGGTCAGGTACACTGCAGTATCTGGAACGGCTCCAGGTGGAATGCCGCTCTGGGATACCTAGGACCAGCTAAAGTAAGGCCAAACCTACACGTCGTGAAATTCGCTTACGTAACGAAAGTGCTCATCGAGCCCGAGAATCTACACGCTTACGATGTACAGTTTTTGAAACGAGGAAAATTGCAGGAAGTTAGGGCCAGGAAGGAAGTAATTATATCTGCAGGAGTTGTCAACAGACCTCACATACTGATGCACTCCGGCATCGGACCGAGGTCACATTTGGAGGAATTCGGAATACGAGTTTTAAAAGATCTCAGAGTAGGTTACAATCTACAGGATCATCTCTTGTATGTCGGCCTGTATTACACGAGGAAGGCGTCGAGGAAGAAAAGGCCCGAACAGGACACGTTCGAATACTTGCTGATAAGGACAGGTGCTCTGTCGAACACGGGGATCACTTCTTATACCGGTTTCGTACAAACTGGCAGAGCACCACACCGAGCCTCGTATCCCGATATACAGATAATGTACTCGTCTGTAGACAGTTCCACTGCCGGCCTAGTGGGGAATTTCTTGAACTTCGGCGGCGAAATGCTCCGCGGTCTGGAGAACGTGATGGCCAGCGAGGACGCGATACTGGTGGGCACGTCGCTCTTAGCCCCAGGAGCCGCGGGCGTATCCGGCTGAGGAGCGCCGACCCGACGGAGGCGCCGGCGGTCGAGAGCGGCTACCTGTCGGACGCGCGCGACCTGGACACCCTGGTGGCCGGCGTGGAGGAGGCGCGCCGGCTGGGCTGGACGGCGGCGATGCGCCCCGCGGGCTACCGGCCGGCCGAGCTGCGGCTGCGGGCGTGCGCCGCCCACCGGCCGCTGAGCCCCGCCTACTGGCGCTGCGCCGCGCCGCCGCCTCCGCCAGCCACCCCGCGGGCTCCGCCAGGATGGGGCCCCCCGGAGACGCCGGCGCCGTCGTCGACCCCCGGCTGCGCGTCCGCGGCGTGCGCGGGCTGCGCGTGGCCGACGCCTCCGTCATGCCGCTCGTCGTCCGCGCCAACACCAACGTCGCGTCCATCATGATCGGCGAGAAGTGCGCCCACATGGTGGCCGAGGACTGGAACCACTGAAGCATTACGTGGGTTGAGAATGGAAGTCACGCCAGCTAGGTGGCATCGTAACTGCTTTACTGTGGCTACACTGTGTCGATTTGAGGTTACTAATCACCACAACCAAAGTGGCGTTCGGGCACTCACGAACGCGCGATCTCGACAGTCGACGGTCTCCTTCTCTGCCGTAAGGCTTCATTTGGGCCCAGCACACAAGGGCGCACCACTCTCTCAGCTGTCATCAGCTTTAAAGACTGGAGCTCCTCCGTCTCGCTCCCCAGCTGGTACCGATGCATCTCATTGCGATACTCCCACCAAGTGAAAAACCCATTCACTGGCGGTAGTTGGATCCATAGCATGCCACTCATCTCTTCCGCATTAGCTGTTGCGAGACACAGAATCCGATCTGCAGTGATGAGAAGCTGTGACTTGAAGTCTGTCTTTTTGCAAATCGTAAGGTTTGTCATTAGAAGTTTCTCGAGATAATCATCTTCTTCTCCTTCTTCACTTCATGTAATTGCAAATTTCTGTTATGGTGCTCCATGTCTTGAACAGTCTTCCAAAGTTTCTTCTTCAGTGCAAATGTAATGGACAGCCTTTCCCAGGAGTCATTCTCCACCCATGCAGTTTCACCTAGTTTCCTTATTTTTCCCTTAGGTTGTTTATTCCTAAACCTTTCCTTACATAGTTAATACAGTCAATTAATTTAGGATTGTCCTTTGTAGATCGCTCCACTCTTTTCAGAAACCTCATTTCTCGAACCTGTTTTCTACTTTCTTGGCCTGTTGCTGTTGCTCAAGTTTCACTTCCGTTATTAGGGGTTGGTACTGCTATAGTATCATAAAACAACAGCTGGGTTTCTTCCCTGGCTTTATTCTGTAAACTTTTAACGATCGATCCACATATGAAAATATATTTATTTTTCATCCACGTCATGCTAATATTTGTAAGTGCTGTCACATCCTAGACATTTAAAGCGTTTAACTTTCTGCAAGATTCTCTTACTCAGAAGTGTTATATGCGCTACTGGTTGTATGCCCTGAAATAGCATCAATTTCGTTTTATCTACAGACTATGTTGTGTTGTAATCTGAGGCTACCAGATTAACTTACAGTTCCCCATCTGAATGTCATCTTCATCTTCTGCAATCGGAGCTAGGTCATCTGCATATAAAATTACGTTTACTCTACTGTCAGAATTTAAACATACTTCTTACTTATTCAACTTTTTCCATTTGCTGATCACTTCTTCCACGTACATATTGAAGAGTGGTGGACACACGCATCATCCTCGTTGTATCTGTTTGCGTTTCTTGTCTACGTCATTTTATTTCACATATATACAAAAAATTCAGTCTTTGTGTATATGGTATTAATATCATTTATGAGGTGAGGTGGACAACCTCAGTAAGCCAGTATAATCCATAGCATTTCTCTGTTCATGTTATCAAATGCCTTTTCAAAGTCTATAGAAGTAATTTTAGTTTCTGTATTGAATTTCCGTCATTCTTCTATAGATTGTTGGAATGTAAAAACATTGTCAATAGGTGATCGTCCCTTTCTGAAACCTGACTGGTTTTCAGGTATAAGTTTTTCTGTGAACTTTCTTAGTCATGCATTCAGGATCTTGGCGTTCAACTCATGTGCTGAATCTGGGCTTATTATTTATTTTTATCACCCTTTTTAAAAATAGATCTGACTTTCCCTTTTAACCAGTCTTTAGTACCTTGTTGTTTCCTCCATCTTTGATTAAAGATATGAAGAGCCATTTGATGTCTATATAATCCACCGTATTCTCATAGTTCCATCTGGACTAGTGCTTTTCCTATTCCTGATAGCTGCTAGAGCTTCTTTCAATTCTGTAAAATCAGTATCAGCCGGGCCGCTGTGTTACTTAGTTCATGTAATGTCTGAATTACAGTATCATCACATCATATTCTTCTACAATGTGCTGACAGTTATTTATACTGCTATACAAATAACACGTTTTCTGGAGATAATACGATTTCAGTACAGACTTTGTGCCACGGCTAGACTATCGTTTTCTTCCGACGTTATTAGCCACAAACTGCTAACCATCGAACAAGATTGTGTCATTACTAGTTTCGTAGTCCCAGTATTCACACACTGCGTCAAGTGAGGTTTTAAGGCGATTTTCCCTCAACTGTAAGGCTATTTATGGGGTAATATGCACTCCACCAGACAAAGAATAAATTATAATCGGTTCTGATAAAAAAAGTAAATTGGAAGTGCACAATAAAATAAATTACAAAGTATCAGAACAGGATTCAATCTTTCTTTTCTGTATAGCTGAGAAGGGGCACACCGCAACCCCTAAAGCGTCTGCTCACTCCCTTCTAGAATAAGGCCTATTGGAAAAAGTACAGGCAGGTAAGCATATTTTCTACTTCCATTTGTTATGTATACATGTTTTTCGTCATAGAATGAAAACCGTAAAGTCAATTTGTAAGACGTGTTTCAATACCTTTTTTTATCGAATCATGAAGAAATTCTCAGTGAATGACAATTCCTATTTAAGTCTCATTCTGAGAGAAGAAAGCTAACTGTTCACACTCGGGGTACTCACAAAATATGCTTAGTTTGTACCACTTTGTTCTCTTGTGACCGTTGCTGCACCCTAATTTAAAATCAACCAAGTTGAAATATGTACAGTATATTTAACCTCTTCTGACTCAGTTAATTGCTGGACGCCTTCATTCTGAAATGACAGAAACTGAAATACTTCAGATAGCCTATGTTTTGGGTCTGATCACGGCCACTAATCACATTAATAATAATAATGACAATATCAATGTGTAGGCCACACAGCAGCGGTTCCCGACCTGACGATACTTACCCCTGAGTGGGAGAATGAAATTTTCTAATGGGTAGAAACAAAGGGTACTAAATTGTGTTTCAGTCATAAAGCAAAGTAATTTCTAAAACGTTGTGGATACTCCTACACTACGTCATGGAAATTTTTGAAATTGAAGTTTGTGATACGTTCCCATGGGACCAAACTACTAAGGTCAACGGTCCCTAGACTTACACACTAATTTAATATAACTTAAACTAACTTACACTATGGACAACACACACACACACACACACACCCATGCCCGAGGGATGCCTCGAACCTCCTACAGGTGGAGCTGCACAAATCATGGCAAGACGCCTCATACAGGACGGCAGTATTCGGACAAGGGCGAAGCTACCCCAAAGTACCATTATCCAAGATAGCCACGATGACGTCAGCACATATCATCATCCAAGATGGCGGCCGTGACTTCATCCAAGATGCCAGGTTTTGGCGAGAAGTTTGAATTTCGCTGGGAACATAGGTCAAATGGACTACCTCCACTAACCTAACCCCCCACCCCTTCACACCCCTTAACAGAAAAATGGCGAGAAACTCTAATTCCAACAGGATAATACATCACACCACGGTTACATCTCCTAACCAAAGAAAATCACAGGATTATAGGTCACTTTGGCTACCTCCACTAACTTAAGTCATCCAACCACCACCTCATCCTATGAACTGGCAGGAAGTTCGAATTTTAACAAGATGATGCAACACACAACGGTTATCTATACTAACCTAAGAAAAACGCGGGAAAATAGGTCACTTGGGCTACCTCGACTAACCTACGTCATCTGACCATCACCTCTTCCTAGTAACTGGCGTCAATATTGCATGGGGGCTTAATTAAATAGAATGCAAATAATTTTAATTTTAGTCGCTGTCTGTCCAGTTACGCAGTCTCGTAACCGGCTGGCCCAGACTAGTATGAGTGCGCAATCTGACTGCATAGAATAACAACAAAGAATGAAAGGAAATTTCCGTTAACACAATTAATTAATTAAGTCCCCAGCAACTATAAAAGCTACGAAACAAAAACTACGAAACAACAAAGCACAAGTGTAACTGTTCTGTGTGTGGAAGTGTGATTCAACGTACACATCTGCCACGGTTCTTCCTCAATAAGATAAGGTATTTTAAGCACAATTTACACTGAAGTAATTAAAAAAAAACAGAAATACTATAATTGCACATAGAAACCAGAATTACACTCTAATACACGAACACAAGCCAGATTCTTTGTTGACTGGACCTGTGACCAAGAGACATTGTTAGTTAGGAAATTTGAAATAAAAAAATGTTTTTTTTACCTTCATATATTTTGACGAAAAATACACTCTGGTCATTACAACATCTCCATTCGGACAACGTCTGCTGTCTATCCCATCAAAACAACTGCACACGACATGGCCTCAAATAATATAGCTATCAACATCCTCTCAGCAAAGCACTGACCACCACAACTTCTGAACAAGCACTGCCAGTGGAGGCGGCGGAATACAACTCTTTGGCGCGATCTCTGGCGCTGTGACTCAGTGTAGCCACCTTTCATATGCCCTTCCTCCATGGGCTAGAATTTGATGGTATTTTTGCCAGCATTCGTGGTGAAAATACCACCAAATTCGTCAAAAAAATACAGACAAAAATAAAAGATAATATTAATAAGTAAATATCACATAACTAGATAAATTTTGGCTTTGCACTGACCCTTCAATAACCTAATATATAAAATACATTAAGGAATACAAATGCTTGCATACATGTGATTTTGCATTATAGTTTATACAAGTATCATTCAATCAATGGCACCAGCAATGTCAAATAGGTGTAGGTAAGAGTCTCATAACATTTCACAAACAGTAAATATACAAAAAATCAGTTTATAAAAATATTCACATAAAATCCTTTCAATAATTCAATAAACAAGTAGCACTCCTCAGAGTAGTTCACAGTTCCAACAGTAGCATCCAGCAATGGTCAACAGGTGCAAATAGCAGTCTCATAACATTTCATCAGCAGTATTTAAACAGCTCCAACAGTGGCACCCAGCAATGTTGAACAGGTGCAGACACCAACAAGTGACATTATGTCAGTAGAATCAGTTCCATCAGTGGCACCCAGCAATGCTGAGCAGGTGCAGACACCAACAAGTGACATCATTTCAGTAGAAGCAGTTCCATTAGTGACACCCAGTAATGTTGACAGGTGCAGACAGCAACAAGTGACATCTCATCACTGGTTGAGCATTTCCAACAGCGGCACCCAGCAATGTTGAGCAGGTGCAGACAGCAACAAGTAATATCATTTCAGTAGAAGCAGTTCCATTAGTGACACCCAGTAATGTTGACAGGTGCAGACAGCAACAAGTGACATCTCATCACTGGTTGAGCATTTCCAACAATGGCACCCAGCAATGTTGAGCAGGTGCAGACACCAACAAGTGACATCATTTCAGTAGAAGCAGTTCCATCAGTGGCACCCAGCAATGTTGAACAGGTGCAGACAGCAACAAGTGACATCATTTCAGTAGAAGCAGTTCCATTAGTGACACCCAGTAATGTTGACAGGTGCAGACATCATTTCAGTAGAAGCAGTTCCATCAGTGGCACCCAGTAATGTTGAACAGGTGCAGACACCAACAAGTGACATTATGTCAGTAGAAGCAGTTCCATCAGTGGCACCCAGCAATGTTGAACAGGTGCAGACACCAACATGTGACATTATGTCATTAGAAGCAGTTCCATTAGTGGCACCCAGAAATGTTAACCAAGTGCAGGTAACAGTCCATAATATTCACTATCACTAATTAGACAGCTCATCAGAGTTCATCAGCAGAAATGAGACATTTCCAAGTGGCACCCATCATGTTGAACAAGTGCAGATAACAGTCCATAATATTCACTATCACTAATTAGACAGTTCATCAGAGTTCATCAGCAGAAATTAAACATTTCCAAGTGGCACCCATCAATGTTGAACAAGTGCAGGTAACAGTCCATAATATTCACTATCACTAATCAGACAGTTCATCAGAGTTCATTAGCAGAAATTAAACATTTTCAAGTGGCACCCACCAATGTTAAACAGGTGCAAGCACGAACAACAGTTTGAATGCACACACAATTGCTTTTACAAAATTATTATCAATGCTCTTACACTAAACATACAAATTGTAATAAACACACAAATGATATCAGATAATTGTCATATTAACTATTACAATACACAAATAACAGTAAACCTATAATATTTATGGGTGTCAGTGCAAGCCACAACAAACAAGTAAAATAATATTTAGGAGATAGGTCGGTACCAATTATTTGGGATTAGGAAAGGAAAACACACAAAACACACTCACTCATCTTTCATCCGCGTTAAGTACTACTGTGTAATTGAATAGTGTTGACTGTGTAAATGTAATTCTGTCAAAATTTGATGTTCAACATGTGTATCAAGTAGTAGTGGCAACAGTGTATAACAGTCAATAATAATTAGTCAACGTCATAGTCATCATGTCAAGATCAATGTTTGCCAAGCCAAATCAAATGTACGGTTGCTGAACAACTCTCAATGTGCCAAGATATGCAAATGCTTCCTCTCTCCAAAAAAAAAAGTATATACTGCTTAGTGATTTAACAAGGTGTGTGTGTAGACAATCTTCCTTCCACTTGAGTGTTCTAGCCTGCCATCTTCATTCTCCTTGTTCCATATAAACCAACAAAAAAAATATGCTCCTCACTTACTTTACCTCTTATCCACCAAAACTCCAATAATCATCAGCATCACATAATCTTAATACTTCAATAATACCTCTTACGTCGATACATATAAACCTTATCATCAATATCATTTACCTTACCTCTTGTCCACCAAAACTCCAATAATCATCAACTTCACACAATCTTGATACCTCAATAATACCTCTTCAATACGTCGACACATATAAACCTTATCGCCAATATCATTTCACTTCCATAACAACTCTTTTCTCTAGTCAGTCTCCTCGAACAAGTACAGATAAAATCCTAGTGCAAACCTCAATTCATCATCCCATACAATCCGAAGACACAATGTCCACACACAACCTCTGTGTAATCCATCTGACCCAAATCTTCTACTCATTATGAATTATAAAATACATTTTGGGTACCTTGTCCATCATTAAATAAAAGAAATGCATACATGACCTCTAACAGCCTTTAGTTTGAATAACTTTCAGTAAGTAAGTACGAGTACAGAGTGTGAATGATAGTAATAATTCACAGTGTGTACACCACTTTAAGAATCATGGCAAAACAGAAGCAAACATGTGGAGTATTTCTTGTGTCAAGGGTCACTTGTTATTTCAATTGCTCATGAAGAATTCAGTCTAATAACTGTCAATGGTCTAAACCTAGTGTTGGTATGTCATGTCGTTAGCTTCCTTCCTATTAGCATAAATTTATACAGCTTCCATAAAACCTCCAGCTCATGTGACTTCAATGAAGTTTCTTGTACCAATGTCGTTCGTAGAATTATAGCAGTTCATTTTCTTATCTTAAAATATAAGGCACTGAGCGTAAGCAAAACATGCAATAGCGAGTAAATATACCAGTGGAGAACAGAATGTCGCCGGCCGGTGTGGCCGAGCGGTTCTAGGCGCGTCAGTCTGGAACCGCGAGACCGCTACGGTCGCAGGTTCGAATCCTGCCTCGGGCATGGATGTGTGTGATGTCCTTAGGTTAGTTAGGTTTAAGTAGTTCTAAGTTCTAGGGGACTGATGACCTCAGATGTTAAGTCCCATAGTGCTCAGAGCCATTTGAACCATTTTTGAGAACAGAATGTCAACAAGTGGATGCAGCACAATTCCTACAACGAGCCTCTACCAAGCGAACAATCTATAATTAATACCATAGTGTGACATAAACTCTATGTTCGTAGACAGTATATCAGCATTTCTATATACCAAATTAAAGAGTAGTTATGACAACAAACAGAAATGTGTAAATATGCAATCCATACGCAAAGCAGCAAATATATATCTTACATAATAAACAGGTCATTAGCATCATATCAGCATAAGCAAATAAATGTTCATATGTCATCTTAATAAGTAAACATGAAGGCGCAAGCAGATAAATCACAAAGTGTAACCTATATACATAACCACATCAGCACAATTAATCAGGTGACAATTATAATTTAAATAAATAAGCACAGCAAGCACATAATAGAAAAATATGACATCAGTGAAAAAGCAGTGCAGCCAAGCGATGCATAATATACACAAGTAACAACCCTGTTCATTAATCAATCATTGTCAATATCAGTTAACACGAAGTATGAATCACGTAATCGCGAGCAGCGAATTACGTCTGAAGTACGTACCAAGTGGAAATATGTTACCTGAAAAATAAACTAAATTAATAGTTACCTTTTTAGTTTATTACTTTCTTCTTCGAAATTACATTCTTCCTGAAATTTTCTTGATAGCAACTCCTCTTAACGTCAGACACACACAGAATTTACCTGAAGTTCTTAAATATTTTATACAACCGTATCCTGAAAAATGCTGAACGTTAATAACACAATTTATCAAGTCACTATAGCTTTATACTGAATTTAATCAGAGAAATTAGACTGTGTATTTGTTTACGGCTGTCAGTGCATTCGCACTGAGCGCTCGATCAGCTGTAGGTACGCGTGACGTAGGAAGTAATTGTTTCCTGTCAACGACTGCCTTGTGCGCCGCGCAGACTTGACTGTTGCTTTGAGTATGTGCCGCCGCCGGAACACGGCGCGGTATCCTTGTACTCTCCGTGTGTTTACGTATAACTGTTGGTTTCTCAAAAGTATGTCAGTCCACAAAAATTTTAACGTTCCATGTATGATGTATTCCCTTAGAGCGCCGAGATTTAAGAGTTTCTACTTCGACAGTGTTATCATGAATAATTTTGCGAACTCTATATGGACCGTTACAAAGCAGAAAAAATTTGCGACACAAGTCTTTTCCTTTGTGAGACAAACGATGAGACTTAATTAACACCTTTTGACCAACTGACAAGATTTTTAAATGACCAGGAAGTTTAGCTGATTTCTCTCTTCTAGCAGCCGCAGATGCAATATTTTGTAGAGCCAGGTTGACAACTTCAGAATGCCGCAGTTTCCGTGTAGGCGGAAAAGGAACAATTTCAGAAATGCGATTTGTCGGTGCTTTATTTTTTAATATCAATATAGGCGGTAAAAAAGTTGAATCATTAGGGAGTTCATTCAGAATGTTTTGAAAAATATGAAGATACTGATCCCACGTTCTGTGATTCTGATGACAATAAAGTCGACACAATTTATTGATTTCCTTCAGCCATCTCTCTGAAGCATTAGATTGAGGGTGAAAAAGTGAAATGAAAATTGGTTTAATCTTACGATGCCGTAGAGTACGAAGCCAAATTTTAGGGCGAAATTGTGATCCATTATCTGATATAACCTTATCAACATGACCCACTTCTTTAAGAAAATGTTTGATGAAAGCATTAGATACTGAACGAGCTGTTGCTTTGCGTAAAGGTGTAAAACACACATATTTTGATGTCAATTCCACTGCTACCAAAATGTACGCAAAACCATTAGTAGAACGAACCACTGGACCGAACAAATCGACTGCAGCCATCTCCTTTAATTTCGCTGGAATGATAGGAAACAACGGTGCTCTGTGAGAAATAGTTGGCGGCTTGGCCTTTTGACATAATTTGCATTTGGCAAGAACAGATCGAATACGTTTTTCCATATTACTGAAGTAGCAATTTTCTCGTAATTTATGAAAGCATTTTCTGGGACCAAAGTGTGCATAACTGAAATGTGTATACCAAATCAATTTATTAACCCACTCATCAGGAATGCAAACTAACCAAACAGAGTTGTCGACCGGTTTTCCTTTAAAAAGAATATCATTGCGAACTAAATAATACTGTCTAATCGCTACGCTTTCCTTTCTCCTCCACTTCTCCTTAATGTCCTTCCAGATTGGATACTTGTTTTGCTGCTTAGCGATGTCCTGGAGCGAAGACGAAATAAAATTTTCAAACGCAACACCTTGAATATACATCAAACAATAATTGTTTTCTTTGCAGTCCTCTTCAGCACTTTGTTTCAAACCCATAGGTGCACGTGATAAAGCATCAGCAATAATATTTGAAGAACCCTGTATGTAAACAATACTAAAATCAAATTCCTGTAGATACAGCGCCCATAGTGACAATCTTCCATGTGTTAATTTTGTTGACATAAGAAATTCCAGAGCTCGATCATCGGTGTAAACCTTAGTATGTCTGCCATACAAAAATATGCGAAATTTTGTGAAAGCCCATACAACAGCCACGGCTTCAAGTTCCGTAATCGAATAATTCTTTTCTGATTTAGAGAGAACACGACTTCCAAATGCTATAGTTTTCTGTACTACAACGCCGTTTTCTTCTATCTCTTGAAATAAATGTGCACATAGGCCTTTGTATGATGAGTCCGTCGCGAAACAAAAATCTTTAGATAAATCCGGATGTGACAGAAGTGGAGCAGCAACTAAAGCATCACGAAGTTGTTCAAATTCTGATTGAGCTTCCTCATCCCAACACCAGTTAGAATTCTTTCCAGATAGTTCGCATATAAACGAGGTGTAGCCAAATTGTCCAATCTAACAAAGCGTCTAAGAAAATTACAGACACCAAGGAAACTACGAACATCACGTTTTGTAGTAGGAACAGCATAATTACGAATAGCATCTAGTTTCTCTGAATCAGGAAGCATACCTTCTGTAGAAACAATATGACCAAGAAATTTCACCTGAGAACGACCAAATTCAGATTTTTCCAAGTTCACTGTAATGCCAACTCTTTGAAAAATACGTAATAATGAATCCAAAATTTTGTTATGCTCACTCCAAGAACGTTTAGCAATAAGAATATCGTCAACATATGAAGTAATATTGTTACGAAGATAAACAGGTAAAATTTTGTTTAAACTACGAATGAATGCTGCTGAAGATACAGTAAGTCCAAACGGTAATTTCCGAAATCACTTTTGGGTAAAATAGTCATATCCGGTTATTCTTTACCGACTCTCTAGATAGATTGATAGTAGAAGAGTTGTTTTGATAAATACAAAGAATAGTAAAAGAGTAGGCAGCGGTGCAGAAAACTAAAAGGGAAATAGCACCACTACAGCTCGGGGCCATGTGCACGCTACGGCACATATTCACTTAGCGTAGTGAATCCCCTGAGGACTTAAATAGCCGCACATGAATTCCAGTTTGTGACTTAGTGGCCAATTTGGTGGAAGTGCGTACATAGATTAATCTAACCATGAACATGGATGTATGTCATTCTTAGAATTGCGAAAGATCTTAAATTTCCGAACAGTTAAAAAGTGTTTATAGTCAAAGTTTTCGCCTCGTGGCGACAAAGACCTACCGCGTCTGTCCCAGTTCGAATGTCGATTATTGTCAAGTTCGCGCGCCTGGCGCTCTCTTGTTGCATCTCGTAAATGAAATACATTATCATCTTCACAACCCGCTGCTATTGGTGATTCCAAATTTCTTCTACCGCCTTTTCCTACGATTTCGCTTTCAATTTGTTTGACTTGCTTTCGTAACGCCTCAAATTCCCTTTTAACGCGTTCATTAAATTTTCCCTGATTTTCAACATGTTTATTTATGTTCTGGTACTCCTCGGTTTCTGCAAATGGCAATGGTGCTGTATCATCTGAATCTCTGTCCCCATTTAAACTAAGACTTGTCAATTTATCTGAAATCTCCTCAACTCTTTCCGATAAGTCACCTATTTTTTCTTTCTGTTTATTTACGCCTTCCGTAAGTGTCGCGACTCGGGTTTCAGTATTGACAAAGTTAGTGGTTAACTGTTCATATTGTTGTGTTAGGTTATTTATTCTGTCATTTGGTACGGATTCCTCGATTCTCTCAAATATTTCTTCCTTATCGTGTGCACGTTGTAAATTTAACTCTGATAACTTTTGTACTATCACGCGATCTCTTTCTTCCTGTTCTCTATCTGTGTTCGATACTATTCCAGAATCTTCTGTCGTTAATCTCGTATTCTGAAAATTCTTTAATTGTGAAATGTTTTGAACTGGTTCTGGACTATTTTCCCTGCTTATTAAATTGTTTACAACTTCATTATTCATCATACTGTTCTCCTGTGTTGGCGAGTTCGCCATGTTAACAATTTCGTCATTCTCCCTATCCATCATTTTTGCCTTTTTCATCGATCGCGTAATCATTTACAAAACATACAAAACTCGTCACTATACGAAAATTACACACAATATGACACTTTATCACCAACAATACCATTCACACGAAATGCTTTCCTCAAACACGATTAACGAACAATTGAAATCTTCATAATTGCACAAAATTATCAAACGCGTATACAAGACATCAAAAATTAAATTCTGCAAAAATACCATTAGAAGAAAGACAAGACAACTGCAAATGTTCAATTACCAAATCTACACATGCAATATAGACTACAATTACTAAACTACGAATTACCACAACAATACTACTGTTGTAACAACAACAACCCTGTACTATTGTACATATAATAATTTTTTTTCCGATTTTTCGATAAATTTGTGTAATCGATGTTCTGATTTCATTTGTTTTTTTTTCATGCCATTATGTTAAAGAAACTGTAAACAATTTTCAATGTGAATATTAATGTTTATGTCAAATTTCAAGTAATATTGTAATAGAATTGAAGTGTAGCAAATGTTGTAACTGCCGGCCGAAGTGGCCGTGTGGTTAAAGGCGCTGCAGTCTGGAACCGCAAGACCGCTATGGTCGCAGGTTCGAATCCTGCCTCGGGCATGGATGTTTGTGATGTCCTTAGGTTAGTTTGGTTTAACTAGTTCTAAGTTCTAGGGGACTAATGACCTCAGCAGTTGAGCCCCATAGTGCTCAGAGCAATTTGCACCATTTGTTGTAACTGTTGTAAGATGTTAAAGTTGTAATTGTGTGTCTGGTCCATACGTAGGCAATGTATTAGAATATGTAGAGTGCAAAACCTCGGGTGAATACCCGGCTTGTAAGGGAGCGGTAAAAGGTGGATGGCAGGCGAGCGCGGGAAAATGCACACGGGCGCTGCACGGCATAACGGGCTCAGCAGTAGTAGTCGGAGTTGGGCATTGGTCTGACAACACGTTCTGGATCGAGGAGGCTCTCCTGGAAGACGTAGTTTCAATGAGCCTCGGATATGCCGTTCCGACGCCTATACAACATGGCAAAATTCCATAGGCACTAAATGGATAAGTATTGCGACGCTATGAAGAAGTAAAGTGCCGATACATCAAGAGCCATTGCTGTGGTTGTATGTGTGCTCCGTACCTCGCCATCTCGCCGCCCGCCAACCGCCGCATCGATACGAACAGGTTGAAACTTTTAGTACTGTATTCGTGTGGACCAGTGTTACTTTTGTTCCATACTGTTGAATAACAACTTAAATTTTACCAGAACTGTCCTATCATTTAATTATCCTCACAACTAACCTAGCCAGGGTCCTTTACAAATGTTGTGCAATCCGAGTGTCCCGAAATGAAGAATTAAAGTTTATGGTAATAATAATTACCTGCAGACCCAGCTATGTTAGAATACTGTTTAAAGAACTTTGTTGTTAATGAACTAATAGACGAACAACAAAGGTCTGACAAAGTTGGAAGATAATTTTGATATTGATTTAGTAGTGAAGTTTAATCATTTCGAGACAGATATAATGGAATTTAAATGAGCAGGAAATAAGATAAAAAGAGCAGTAACTCATATATTGGAAATCTTGAGCACACAATGATCTCAGTAATCAAACTTTTTTAATACAGTGATCATAACAGTTTCAGGGTACCCCCCCTTTTTTTTATTCATTTGGATTCTGAAGTGTTCTAAACTGATTTGACCAGCAAAGTTAAAGCCAATATAAAGGCCAAAATTTATCAGTGTTTTACCTTTATCAAAATTGACGTTGTGTGTGTGTTTCGAAAGGGCTATTTCTAGGGTAACCTATGCCCGATTTTAATCAGGTCAATAGCCATTACGAAGTTTTGTAGTAAACATTGTAGTGTGGTGTTATGTATTTATGGTTCATTCATATCAGTATAGAAAGTGAATTTATCAGTTCAGTAGATTTTCTGGTTCTAAAATTTACCATATTATGCAGTGTTATTACGTGTTGTTTTGCATGAACGTACATCAACTTGTACAGGGAAGAAACTCAGTTAATGCCTAATTAGGCTGGAGACCGTATTATTAACAAATTGGTAGCATCTTCTGTGTTGTTTCTTGTCTGTCCTGATGTGTAGATGCTTTTCGGACTTGCTTGACGTATCATTGTTATTACCGAGTGGGTGTAAGTCTGATTTGCCTCCATTCAGGTACACTCGGTCAATTGCTATACAAAAATCCTTTCTCATAAGGTGAAGTCCGTCAACTTACCATAGTACAGGCTTTAATGAGTGTCGTGTGCCCCAAAGCGCGCACATTACAAGTCGCTCCCGGTGACAGGACATCCAGTTGTTATCGATCACAAATTAATGTGAATACCGAACAGTGGATGTTCAGTAGCACGAATTGCAATAATATTTAGTAAAATAAATAGCAGTGAACGTCAAGTACGGTAGTGGGGTATAATTTGCGTTCAGTATGGACAAGAACGTAGAAACAGTAGATGTGCCGAGCGTAATGGAAAATGCGGCTGGCAATAGCAGGAGTTTACGCGGCCAGATAACAGATGGCGTTAGCGGAAGACAATTGGCGTACATACAATATCACGAACATGTTAACGAACAGATTGAAATATCGAGATTGCCTAGAACACAGCAAGGAATAAAACAGGAAGTAGAGGATGACTTTGTAGATGATAGTGGGTACGTGAACGAGTCCACTGACGTGTTTGATTCACCACAGATACAGAAAAAACCGAAAGAAAATTTTGATGTAGGATCGGAACACACCGATTCCGTAGAACAAGACAGTGTGAAAATTTTAAGCATGAACGATTTATTTGAACAATTAACCAAACAAATTGCTGGACAGAGTGAGCAGCTCAAAACACAGAATGATCAGCTTAAAAGCCACGTTGATGAGCAGCTTAAAACTCAAAGTAATCAGCTCAAAACACAGAATGATCACCTTAAAACACACGTTGGTTAGCTTAAAGCACAGGTCGAAGAACAAGGAATTAAAATTAGTAAACAAATAGAACAGGTAGAACAATAAGTGGGTAATTTAAGCTCTGTAGTAAATACTATGAAGTATGAAATTGACACAATTAATAAAAATATGGATACTATGCATGGGGAAATTGACAACATTAACAGTAGGTTTGATGTTGAAATTCTCAACATCCAAGAGAAAGTAGAGCCTCTGGCTGAAACAAAAGTAGACGAAAAAGCTTTCGGTCTTAAAACCGAGATCGTAAACGAATGTCAACACGGAATCTCACAGTTGAAAAAGGCAGTTTCAGACACTGAAAGAGATTTAGACGAAAAGTTATCAGATGTGTACAAAAGTGGAAACAAAATACATCGAAAATTCAAGGCAAAATTTTCGATCTCGAGAGTAAAATCAAAGATAGGCCTGGTGTTGTCTGTAATGGCACACCACTTACGAAGCTGTTGGTAGGTGAGGAACGCTTCGATCCCGCCAAGAAACATAACGGATGGCATCCGTTAGATTTCATCAGAAATCGTGAGAGGATGTTTCCTGAACACTTGTCTGGTCAGAATAAGATAAACGTAGTAATTAGCGCCTTAGCAGGTGCGCTAAGCGCTGGGGAATTAACTTGAATACCGAACAAATGACGTTCGAAGAATTTAAACAAAAGTTTATGGAAGAATATTGGTCCGAACAAAAACAGGATCATTTGTGGCGCGAGTTTATCATGGCCAAGCTTCATGATAACAGCGGCAGGAATTCTTTGAAAGATTTCTGCGAATATTGGTACCGAAAGTTGACGCATTTAAGAGGGAGAAGATCCGATTCAGAAATCGTATGGGAGCTATATAAAAAGCTTCCAGAAGATTCAAAGAGATATGTGGGAAGCAATCATAGCAGCTTCCAAGCATTTCTCGAAAGGGTCGAGGACGAAGACCATTGGCGCGAAAGTCGTGCCAATCATCAAAATTTTAGTAACAGGATTAACGCAATAATAACGAGAGAAATGACGGCGATGGGTTTCGCGTCACCGTGATACACAGAGGTAGAGGCA
This sequence comes from Schistocerca americana, assembly GCF_021461395.2. NCBI lineage: Eukaryota > Metazoa > Arthropoda > Insecta > Orthoptera > Acrididae > Schistocerca > Schistocerca americana. The sequence goes on along the minus strand of NC_060122.1, from coordinate 24,321,785 downwards.
GAGGAAGAGAAAGAGGGAGTCATCCAGGTCGTGGTAGAGGGTACGCCGCGCAAAATAATAACGACGCGGGAAACTGATTTCCGCGAACGTTGCGGGCCAAACGGAAGCGGACAGAACATACCGGCCCCGATTTAAGAAATATTACCGGACTGACAGTAAAGTTATTAGACAGGTTAGAGACAGGCGTGGAACGACGCAATGTGTTGTTGCGAAACAAGCGTCAGGTGCGAGCGCGGATGAGTCATCTTCGCCGCGCAGAGCAATACTTGTTAACAGGCGAGTGGAGCATCAGAGGGCAACGGCCCAGCCTAGCAGAACAGCTGTTCAGAGAGAAGCCGCTAGCAATGCAGCAGCATTAGGTACGAACATTGCCGTAAGAGCTGGTGAATACATTACGAGTGGTAATTCCGTGGCGAAGGAAATAGTAGATAAAACAGTGGATACACAGAGAGGTGCAGTTAGCAGTGTTAGCAATAAAGTAAAAGGCGAGAATGAATTAGCAGAAGTAACTGATTGGCGTGTGCAGATTGACGATCTGTACAAGGGCCTCAAGCAATGTGAGTGGGAGGATTTTAAGAAGGAGTATGAGGCAAGGAGGTTAATTAGTGAAAAAGGAAATAGTAGGGACGTCGATAAGGTGACGTGGCCCGAATTTAAAGAGGAGAGAGTAAATAGCGCCGCGCAAAGTACGTGTGCTGCCGACAGGACGATGGTTAAAGGTAGGAAGGAATTGGAGAATGAAATCCTAAGCATTGACGAGGAAGTAACTTCTGTTAACGATCCGCCAACAGTACAAGCTGTTGCCGAAAGGCACCGTGGGAAAGGTGCAAGAGTAATTGAAGTCCATGAGGATTACACTAAATATGAAGTAACAGTGGATGTAAGCAAAGCTGATATTGAGGCCGTTTTGCCAAAAGAGAATATTGAGTTAAAATCAAAATCTGACGAAGATGCAGAGGAAGAACTTAGTGCCTGTCTCAGGAAAGCTTTTATGTTAGAACCTGAAAGCGATCCAAAATGGTCGGATTCGGACGATAGTTCAGACGACGAATATTTCGGTTCTAGTGAAAATAATGGGAATACAGCTAATTGCGATATTGTACATACTGATGACGAAGTTTCAAAACAAAACCCAGATGTTGAGACTGAACACAGAAAAAAAGAGCCACCTGACGACTCAGTGTTTATTTTGCAAAGAGTTCAAGTAAGCAAAGACTTTGAACTCCAGAAACCTAGAAAGCCGCCAGATATAAATGATTCACAGGTCAGGAACGTATCTTGGGATGATGTCACAGTCGACCAAGGTGCGTTGTGAAAAAAAAAACAAAAAACAAAAACAAAACAGGAAGGGGCATGATGTAGAGCCTGGGGCAGATTTATATTGGACTTTGAGAATGTCATGGATACAGTACATCATGAAACTACTGGGTTCCCACCGGAAGAAATTTTGTTAGGCAGCAGAAGTAAAAGTTTAATTGAGGAAAAACTAGAGTTTCCACCTTAGCAAATAAGGAAATGGGCTGCCATTCAATGCAAGCAGCAACAAATTGTTTTATAGTGTATATAGGTGTTTGTATCTGCTTTATTGTTAAGTGTTAGTGTTCCAGTATTTGAAATTATTTCTTTGAGAAATTTAATAAATAATGAGTAATTTGCTATTTAAATCATGTTGTGACAGGAGGTTGGACTGTGCCAAAGGCACTTAAGTAAATGATAGGTAAATGTTCTCGATCTATATAATGTGAGTGAAGGGAAGTTGTGGTAAAAACTTTTATGATGGCACATTCATGCAAAAATTCAGAACCCCTGTATAAATATAAAGTTCAGTGTTCCCATCAAATTTGCACTTAGTGAAATTCACTGGAAACAGGGGCATGTGAAACAACAACAACGCTGTACTATTGTACATATAATAATTTTTTTTCTGATTTTTCGATAAATTAGTGTAATCGATGTTCTGATCTCAATTCTTTTTTTTTCATGCCATTATGTTAAAGAAACTGTAAACAATTTTCGATGTGAATATTAATGCTTATGTCAAATTTCAAGCAATATTGTAATAGAATTGAAGTGTAGCAAATGTTGTAACTGCCGGCCGAAGTGGCCGTGTGGTTAAAGGCGCTGCAGTCTGGAACCGCAAGACCGCTACGGTCGCAGGTTCGAATCCTGCCTCGGGCATGGATGTTTGTGATGTCCTTAGGTTAGTTTGGTTTAACTAGTTCTAAGTTCTAGGGGACTAATGACCTCATCGGTTGAGTCCCATAGTGCTCAGAGCCATTTGCACCATTTGTTGTAACTGTTGTAAGATGTTAAAGTTGTAATTGTGTGTCTGGTCCATACGTAGGCAATGTATTAGAATATGTAGAGTGCAAAACCTCGGGTGAATACCCGGCTTGTAAGGGAGCGGTAAAAGGTGGATGGCAGGCGAGCGCGGGAAAATGCACACGGGCGCTGCACGGCATAACGGGCTCAGCAGTAGTAGTCGGAGTTGGGCATTGGTCTGACAACACGTTCTGGATCGAGGAGGCTCTCCTGGAAGACGTAGTTTCATTGAGCCTCGGATATGCCGTTCCGACGCCTATACAACATGGCAAAATTCCATAGGCACTAAATGGAAAAGTATTGCGACGCTATGAAGAAGTAAAGTGCCGATACATCAAGAGCCATTGCTGTGGTTGTATGTGTGCTCCGTACCTCGCCATCTCGCCGCCCGCCAACCGCCGCATCGATACGAACAGGTTGAAACTTTTAGTACTGTATTCGTATGGACCAGTGTTACTTTTGTTCCATACTGTTGAATAACAACTTAAATTTTACCAGAACTGTCCTATCATTTAATTATCCTCACAAGTAACCTAGCCAGGGTCTTTTACAAATGTTGTGCAATCCGAGTGTCCCGAAATGAAGAATTAAAGTTTATGTTAATAATAATTACCTGCAGACCTAGCTATGTTAGAATGATGTTTAAAGAATTTTGTTGTTAATGAACTAATAGACGAATAACAAAGGTCTGACAAAGTTGGAAGATAATTTTGATATTGATTTAGTAGTGAAGTTTAATCATTTCGAGACAGATATAATGGTATTTAAATGAGCAGGAAATAAGATAAAAAGAGCAGTAACTCATATATTGGAAATCTTGAGCACACAATGATTTCAGTAATCAAACTTTTTTAATACAGTGATCATAACAGTTTCAGGGTACCCCCCCCTTTTTTTTATTCATTTGAATTCTGAAGTGTTCTAAACTGATTTGACCAGCAAGGTTAAAGCCAATACAAAGCCCAAAATTTATCAGTGTTTTACCTTTATCAAAATTGACATTGTGTGTGTGTTTCGAAAGGGCTATTTCTAGGGTAACCTATGCCCGATTTTAATCAGGTCAATAGCCATTACGAAGTTTTGTAGTAAACATTGTAGTGTGGTGTTATGTATTTATGGTTCATTCATATCAGTATAGAAAGTGAATTTATCAGTTCAGTAGATTTTCTGGTTCTAAAATTTACCATATTATGCAGTGTTATTACGTGTTGTTTTGCATGAACGTACATCAACTTGTACAGGGAAGAAACTCAGTTAATGCCTAATTAGGCTGGAGACCGTATTATTAACAAATTGGTAGCACCTTCTGTGTTGTTTCTTGTCTGTCCTGATGTGTAGATGCTTTTCGGACTTGCTTGACGTATCATTGTTATTACCGAGTGGGTGTAAGTCTGATTTGCCTCCATTCAGGTACACGCAGTCAATTTCTATACAAGAATCCTTTCTCATAAGGTGAAGCCCGTCAACTTACCATAGTACAGGCTTTAATGAGTGTCGTGTGCCCCAAAGCGCGTACGTTACACTGTCTGCTATTTTTACTATCAAAAGAATTCCAAGGGACGATCCGAAGCAGCGGTCGCCACGTGCATGGGGGCTTAATTAAATAAAATGCAAATATTTTTAATTTTAGTAGCTGACTCTCCGGTTACGCAGCCTCGTAGCCGGTTGGGCCTGACTAGTATTACTTCGCAACCTGACTGGATAGAATAACAACAAAGAATGAATGGAAATTTCCGTTAACACAATTAATTAATTAAGTCCCCAGCAACTATAAAAGCTACGAAACAAAAACTACGGAACAACAAAGCACAAATGTAACTGTTCTGTGTGTGGAAGTGTGATTCAACGTACACATCTTGCATGGTTCTTCCTCAATAAGAAAAGGTGTTTTAAGCACAATTTCCACTGAAGTAATTAAAAAAAAACAGAAATACTATAATTGCACATAGAAACCAGAATTACACTCTAATACATGAACACAAGCCAGATGCTTTGTTGACTGAACCTGTGACCAAGAGACATTGTTAGTTAGGAAATTTGAAATAAAAAAAATGTTTTTTTTACCTTCATATATATTGACGAAAAATACACTCTGGTCATTACAACATCTACATTCGAACAACATCTGCTGTGTAGCCCATCAAAACAACTGCACACGACATGGCCTCAAATAATACAGCTATCAACATCCTCTCAGCAAAGCACTAACCACCACAACTTCTGAACAAGCACTGCCAGTGGAGGCGGCGGAATACAACTCTTTGGCGCGATCTCTGGCGCTGTGACTCAGTGTAGCCACCTTTCAATATCGAATTTTGATGGTAAAGTAAGATTAATTTGGCTATTGCTACTAACCTAAGAAATTGGCAGGAACGAAAGGTCGCCTCACTAAACCCAAACGCCACTTCTTCTTGGTGGGAAAAGGAACAAGCCTGCGCTGGGCTGCTGGAGAGAGGAAGGAATGTACTTTCTTTAGTTTGGAACAATTTATTTAGGGACGGATTTGGAGAAATAGTATCTTTAATATACTGATACAAAGCACACGCTCTGACTTGCTTGCGGTCACGCCACACAGCCTACAGACCTGCAAAAACACTTAAATACTCTGCAAACAAGTTTGATAATAGCCAACTTTCGAAATCATGCACCAGTGTTTATTTAACCAATTTGGGGCATTACAGTGTGTTCGCAACCAGGCGCAGAGCCCAAGTAACCTAGTACACAGTACCATGACCAGAGGGCACTCGTGCGTTCCGTGACGTAACCCAAGGTGGCAGACAATGGCGTCAGCTGTTGACGCATGTACCGTTATCAAAGATGGCGGATTTTGGCTGTAAACAGTGCGTTCACCACGAGGTCTGGACCTAGTACACTGTACTACCACCAGAGAGTGCTGTTGTCCATTTCGTGATGTAAGCCAAGATGGTGGGGGGAAATGGCAAAAAACAGAGTGGTTGCCATGGAGTTCGGAGTCCAACTAACTTAGTACACAGTACTGCCACCAGAGTGTGCTGTCATCCATTCCATGGCGTAACCCAAGATGGTGGTCTGGGGTGGGGTAAATGGCAGGAAAACGACTCTGCCTGTGCTGGACATAAGTCTATGTTTTGCAGGCAGTGTCTCCACCATGACATCTATTCAACCGACCTAGTACACAGTACTGCTACCAGAAAGTGCTGTCATCCTCCCTGTAACGTAATCCAAGATGGTGGTCTGGAGGGGGAAAATGGTGCGAAAATGACTCTGTCTGCACTGGGCTGCTGGAGAGAGAAAGGAAGGAGTGTACTTTATTTATTTCAGAACAATTTACTTAGAGGTATCCACGTTAGGGGTATCCACGTTGAGAACTATACTGGCTTTATAAATTGAGGTACGAAATTACTTCTGAATGAGGGTTTTTTTTTTTCTAGGCACTTGAGTCCGGAACTGCGCTGCTACTACAATCGTAGGTTCGAATCCTGCCTCGGGCATGGATGTGTGTGCTGTCCTTTGGTTAGTTAGGTTTAAGTACTTCTAAGTCTACAGGACTGATGACCTCAGATGTTAAGTCCCATAGTGCTCAGAGACAAATTGAGGTGGTTTTTCTGTCCAGACAAATACTGAGACAGTGATCGCTGGAGTGTATATTATCAGACCAGCACTCCAGTTACACGTAGCCCATGATGCAGCCTCGTGATAAAATCGCTGAATTTTGAAAGTGATTCGGCTAAGGAACGTGGTATGTAAGTGGTATTTGGGACTCCCTCACAACGCCACAACTACTTATTTCTATGGTACTTGTAACGTATTCTGACTCGATACCTTGTAAGAGGTTTTGCGATATATCCACTGAGTTATAGGTGACAACTGATTGAGGAGGAACACAAACAGTAGCAGTAGATGATGTGCTGATTGAGGTGGTAAGAAAATATACACTAGCTCTCCAGTTCTCTAGTGTTACACTATCTGCTAGAAAAGATGTCCATTATTTGGAATCAAGTCTTTCATTCTACCACATACCTGCTTTGGACCACACCCACAAGTGAATCGTATTTCTGGCACTCTCATACCTCGAAACGAGAGACCTTTCTTGAACAAGTCTGCTACAGCAAAATTCCAGTGTGGTTTTAGTCAGCCCCTACGCATCTTGCAATTGATCCCATTTCTACAGCATACCGAATGCGATCGTCCCAATTTAAGTCACAACTAACCAGAAGTCGGAGAAAGACGTAACCACCACCTTCTGCAACATATGTAGAAACAGACCTACCTGAGTTACTGCAACATGACCGTGTTTTGACTACTTAGTGGAAATGCGCGCAAGGTCGTACTACTGTCCGAAGCAGATCTGCATCCAATCATATCTATCAGCCCAACATGCTATCATCGTTATTCTGTACCATCCAACAGAGAAAAATTTCGGACTATAAGAGCTACACTAAATTCATCCGATATACAACTCACCTAGGCACCATTGAGGGCGCGATGATGCATAGCTGCAATATGGATGCGCCGCAATGCCGCAATGCTTCCCAAAATAGCATTCCTAGTGGGACACCCCATCTGTCATCGAATTTACCTATCAAACAGTTGCTGCTGTCTACGTGGGACAATCCTATTAAATGTACGCATTTGATCGACTGCAGAGGGCAATTTACAGTTTCATCACCCGTACTGTAGGATGATGACCGTATCCCACAGACTATACTGTAACTCGCAAGAGACGCTCACTGTGACCCTGTATCGGTGTTTGAAACATTTGTTTTCTAACACACTTTGTACACTGCCATACATTTTGTTTTTCTGCCATGACTTCGGAGTATGTGTCAGGTCCTAAACTGACATTAAGACGCTCTGATCCATGACCTCTCACAGAATATTGCGAGCGCTACATTCCATACGACTGATAGATCGGAAACGGAAGCAATGTAGCATTATAGTCCGTTTTAAGTGCGGAACGTTGTAGCCTTAGGAGGCCGTGCATTTACGTTCTCTCTTACCAATATCTTCCAGCTACCGAACCTAGACTCTAGAACAATACTTTAGAGTCGATGGTTGATTTACGTAAAAATGATTTGAACTCCATCAGTATGGAGCTCCATCAAGCGTAAAAATCATTCGAGTCTTGTTCTTTTTAACTGTCTGCTATTAGATCAAAACACTTTGATATCTGTTACTGTTGTTGTTGTTGTGGTCTTCAGTACTGAGACTGGTTTGATGCAGGTCTCCATGCTACTCTATCTTGTGCAAGCTTCTTCATCTCCCAGTACCTACTGCAGCTCACATCCTTCTGAATCTGCTTGGTGTATTCATCTCTTGGTACCCCTCTTCGATTTTTACCCTCCACGCTGCCCTCCAGTACTAAATTGGTGATCCCTCGATGCCTCAGAACATGTCCTACCAACCGATCCCTTCTTCTAGTCAAGTTGTGCCACAAATTTCTCTTCATCCCAGTTCTATTCAATACCTCCTCATTAGTTATGTGATCTAACCATCTAATCTTCAGCATTCTTCTGTAGCACCACATTTAGAAAGCTTCTATTCTCTTCTTGTCTAAAATATTTATCGTCCATGTTTCACTTCCATACATGGCTACACTCCATACAAATACTTTCGGAAACGACTTCCTAACATTTAAATCTATACTCGATGTTAACAAATTTCTCTTCTTCAGAAACGATTTCCTTGCCATTGCCAGTCTACATTTGATATCCTCTCTACTTCGACCATCATCAGTTATTTTGCTCCCCAAATAGCAAAACTCCTTTACTACTTTAAGTGTCTCGTTTCCTAATCTAATTCCCTCAGCATCACACGACTTAATTCGACTACATTCCATTATCCTCCTTTTGCTTTTGTTGATGTTCATTTTATATCCTCCTTTCAAGACACTGTCCATTCCATTCAACTGCTCTTCCAAGTCCTTTGCTGTCTCTGACAGAATTACAATGTCATCGGCGAACCTCATTTATTTCTTCTCCCTGGATTTTAATACCTACTCCGAACATTTCTTTTGTTTCCTTTACTGCTTGCTCAGATTGCTCAGATTGAATAATATCGGAGATAGGCTACAACCCTGTCTCACTCCCTTCCCAACCACTGCTTCCCTTTCATGTCCCTCGACTCTTATAACTGCCATCTGGTTTCTGTACAAATTGCAAATAGCCTTTCGCTCCCTGTATTTTACCCCTGCCACCTTCAGAATTTGAAAGAGGGTATTCCAATGAACATTGTCAAAAGCTTTCTCTAAGTCTACAAATGCTAGAAACGTAAGTTTGCCTTTCCTGAATCTTTCTTCTAAGATACGTCATAGGGTCAGTATTGCCTCACGTGTTCCAACATTTCTACGGAATCCAAACTGATCTTCCCCGAGGAAGGCTTCTATCAGTTTTTCCATTCGTTTGATTCTCCAAGTCAATGAGCGCGACATGCCCACGAGTCGTGTCGCGTTAATAACTAAAAGACAAGTTTTCAAAACAACGCAGAAATGTACTGCAGAGAGTGTTAAGGAGTGCCAAAAGCAGTGGGACCAGAGGCGCAAGCAAGCAGGAGGGTCCTTGGAGCAAATAACGTGATAGCATTAGTGGACGAAGGACGTTAAGCGATAAAGGAGAGGGTAATGTGACAGAATTGACGAAGGAAGTCCCTTAAACGATGAAGGACATCGCACAGGGGTAGTCCTTTGACATGGAGCCCCTGTTAAGGCAGGAAGTGGTCAGAGGGATAAAGAGACAAAGCAGTACGACAGAGCGCCTTTCGTGAAAAGATCATTGTGGGGTGTTACAGTAGAAGTCTGAGTGAGCGAGAAGCAGTCGTGGGCAGACGCAGGCGGGGTTACCGGCTGCCTCACTGGGAGGGGCAGTCACCCAGCTCCGCGGCGCTGCTGGTCTGTGACTTCAGCTGACACACAGCAAGCAAACAGTCACTGCCTCAACACTTGGCCAATGTCGTGGAACCACCTCTGGTAGGGTAGTTATTTCTGTAAATGATATTCTTACCGGAACTCGGAAGTTACTTGTATGATCTGAGATGGTTATTCTCCTCGGAATCCTCCGATACTCTACATCAACCTAGGAGAATTTCGTCCAGCCCAGAGAATTTCACTGTCACTTCGGGCAGCCGACGCAATATCTTTGACGAGACGCGTCAATCGGGGAAAAAACCTGCGACGTAGAATTTCAGTGTGACGCACTGTGCACAAGGCTACTATAAGAGGTACAGTCGTCTTCAAAATTCTATATTTTCCATAGTATTACACGTAAGACCGTCCGCACACGGAGCGACCGAAAAGGAACGCACTGTGCAGGTGATCTAAGTCGTTAACTGGTTGCCGACAAGGTGGGAACTCAGTACCGCACGCGGCGGAGCTGTGGAGTGAGTGGACGAGTCGGCGTGTGGCAGCGTCGAGGAAGGGAGTGTCGTTTGTAGCGGCAGAGCGTCTTGCGGTCACACTCGGAATGTCGAGCACGGATTCAGGATCGAACGAGTTGCACACCAATGAGGAAACGTAGAAAATTTCGGATTCATTCATACATCCACAGAAATACACACTGCACGCCGTTTATACCACCCAGAGAGCTGAAACCGAGACTATTCTCTAAAACATGTCTAAACATTGTGAAACAATTTTGAACTACTTGATAAGCAGAGGAAGAAAAACCATTGAATGGTGATTTGGAATGGCTTCAGAGAAATGTGAAGTTTTAAACGGCCCAATGCGTTGCAGAGATGCCGCCAGAGCGAATGCTAGCCTTTAGTGTTCTCCACAATTAAGGAATGTACTCAAACGAGAAGGGTCACATGCAAGAAAATCATGAAACCGCTGTCTTGCAGCTCAAAACATTACAGTCTGTGCTAATTCATCGACAACTGTATTCAGAAATTTGTTACCGGTAGCAAATCACTTTTCGACACCACGTGCGGCAGCGGAACTGCTCCACTTGATTGTCCATTTCATGCCGACCTTAGCTAAATTATGAGAATGAACACAAAATAAATTCTTTTCGATTACTTTTGTGCTGAACTGTGGTTAGTGCTGCTTAAATTATTTGTACGTGAACACCAATGTGTTTGCATACAACGGAGATTTCTGGTTATTTGTCGTTTACCCGCCGCTTTCGCGATTCTTTTGCACATAACGCAATTTTACGAAACGTAACAAGCACTCCCAGTAAAAAAAAAAAAAAAAAAAAAAGAACACTCCCGATATGGTTTACATTCTCTTGTGCATTTGCTTCCATTGACGTATTTTAAGCAATAGTACACTGCGTATCTACGTGTCGTGCGATCTTTTATCACCATTCCACACTACACTGCCTATGCCAAATCCCTCCTGCAGTAGCGTGGAAACTCGTAATCCCATAAAACGGCATGTTTTCCATTTCTTGTACAGAGATAATGTTCGTGACCTGAAAACGGCATCTTTTCCATTTCTTGTACAGAGCTAATGTCCGTGACCTGTTAGTTCCTCCCATATTAGACGAATATAGAACTGTGCCCAAGTACACGACGCAACGCGGGCGTCGAGTCATTGACAACGGGTTGGCACGTGATTTACTGGCGACTCAGGCACCCTGCAGTTGCGCCCTCTACCGTGCCCTCTTCCGCTACACTGGAAGTGATTCCGACTGGAATGGCAACCAACTCGCTTAGGCAACGTGTTCCACTTGAGACGCTTCGTGTGCGATGGGTTTACGAACATGATTGAATCGTGAATGGAATTGTTACCTCACCGAGTATGCATTGAGTTCAACAGTTGGCAGTACAAACGCAGTACCTTGACAGGTGGCGAACCTACAAAGACTTTTTTTTGTATTGGAATATGCGAGATGCTTATCTGTTAAAACAGCACAACTTGCATTCAGATGGAGTTGTGCACAATAATCGTCATGATAATTGTGCATTTTTATCGACAGTTTAGGATTCTATCTTTGTAAACAGAAAAGTACCGATCGGCTAAATGTGCCAGACGCAAACGTGGAGAGGGTGAACCGAAGTTTTGTACGCAGTCCAACAAAGTCAACGGTCAGCGCAAACCACGACATTGGAATACCACAGCGAACTGTGTGGAATATTTTGCGACGGCGTTTACATTTCATACCGTATCGTGAGCAGCTCCTGCCACAGTTAAACCGGGAAGATCAGGGCCTCTGCCTGTAATTTGCCATAACAGTGCAGAAAACACTGGGGGACTGACGTTTCTCCTCCAGGCTGCAGTTGGGCGGCAAAGCAACGTTCCATCTACCTGCAATGGTTGACTGCCACAGTGCGAGACAATGTGGGACGCTGAGAACCATCATGAAACTTGTGGCTCTTCAACGAGATTCGCCGAGGGTTTATGTTTTCTATGCAACATCACAAACGAATTTGTAGGCGCCGTTTATTTTTTCTGTGAGAACACTGTGACGAGTACCCCTTAACTTAATCTGTTGCAATTGTGGTTATCTCCACAACTGACCGTTAATCTTCCACAAAGATTCCCCCTAATGGGAGCACCGATTTTCGTTGCTACCTAAGCGACGAATATCGTCATCGTTGAACTGGGCAAAGTGGTGAGGACGATGTGCTTTATTCCCTTGCCTCCCTGCCACCTTCCGCAGTTCGCCTGACCTAACGCCTCGTTTTTCTTTTGGGGTCACGTTATCGATGCTGTTTACGTATTCCATCTGCCTAAAACACTGGAACGCATCAGTGCTGCTGTCTTGATCGTTGACGGAATGTTGCTACACAAGGTATCGAACGAACTTAACTACTGCTTGGACGTGAGTCGTATGACCAGCTGGGCTGTCATAGGACATTCGTAGGGTGAAATATGCAAACTTAGTGAATTCATGCGTCAGTCATATTTGTACATGCAGTACTTTGGAAAATAGTTTCGGAAACGAATAAATCTTTAACAGTAGCCGATTGCTATGCTGAACTGTGAATGTTGCTGAGGCCCTAGGTGATATATGAACAAGTAAAATAAACTAAGGGGTCCTAAATATCAGTATGTTTATATCAGACAGAACACGACGATCGTTAGGGGGAGTAACATTGGTTATGCAACTGCTCTGCACCAGAAGCGTCGCAAAGCGAAGTTTTGTTGGTTTCCGTTAACCTTGTGTTACCGACAGAGTCTACCGTTGCTCAGTTTCCGTGTCGTACAATATATCCAAGTTTCGTTTTGTGTTATGAATTTATATACGCTTTTGCGTTTCTTCAATCAAATTTTTGAGCATTTGCTTCACCAGTTTACAAGACACATATTTTGACTGTCTGTCGCGTTGTGAAGAACTATATCCATTTCCAGATATTCATCACTTTGCGTGAAATAAATTTTATACCCGAAAGATGTTATAGTAGATTGCTGCCCACTGCTATGACAGCTACTGTTGGTAATACTTATGGCCTGCTGGGTATCGCAGAAAATCGGAACAACAGGCAATGGAAGCGAAAGATCGCTGTCCAAATATACCATCGGAGATCAACACTGTATTGTAACGACCATAAAATATCCAGGAATAAGCGTCCAGAGCGGTGTGAGGCAGAATAATCTAATACAACTAGACGTAAATGGGCAGCATCCACACTGCGATTCATGAGGAATTCCAAGTAAATTCTATGTGAAAGCAATTCACAAACCCTCATTCAGTTCTGTTTAAATACTGCTCAACACTTAACCACGTAGGAGTAACAGAGGGGTTGAGGAAGATGCGAAGAAGCGCAGTACCACGTTTAGCCACGTGTCCGTTCAGTAAGGGCCAGGGCGCCGCCAACGTGTTCATCAGCCTCCTTTGGCAGATGCTACGAGAGAGGCATTACGGATATTTTCAATTTCTGTTTCTTTGTTACATGCTGCTCTACTGCAGCCTACTTAGCGCCTAGCCACATTTAACTGATATTACTCCTGAATTATTTACATGACCCGATTGGCTATGTGCACATATTGATTTGAAGAACTGCTTAGTTATTGATCCTGGACTTGAACTACAGTTATAAATTGTGATTTGTGATTGGGAGATTACAATTATCGAAGTGACTATTATTGTGGAAGCTTCGTCGGAGTTCTCACTTATTTGCAATTTAAAGCCATTGCGAGGTATTTACAGTTTATTTACTCAGTGACGGTGAGATGTTTTTTAATTTGGTAAATTTGCATCAGTTGCGATAATTGTCATGCTAGGACTGCAGGGCAGACTGGCACGAAGTTTGGTATTGGGATCCGAGAACATCAGAGTCTGAGGTATCTACGTAGCAACATACGTGATTCTGCCCACTAGGTGTAACTAATAATTTTGAAGTCTGAAAAGGAACTAAAAAATGTTGTAATTTAATCTCAAAGATAGAAGAAGAAAATTTGTTCGACTGTCATACCAGAGGAATACTCTAAAAAATTTTTTTTATCATTGAGAGGTAAGGACTAATTTCGAGGTTCTTTTATTACTTCTAGTATTAACTACCCTTTTTTGTTCTGATGTGCTGGCGTAAAGACGTACTGTATAGTTTCATGTCTACGTGTGTGTTAAATGAAGGTGTTAAATGATGAAAAATGTGTTTAATAATTTCTGTCAAGATCAAGCCTAAATCCCATACCAATGGAGTACAAATTATTCTGTTAATTCGAGAAGGCGAATTTTAGATGGAGGCGACGATCTTTACGACGGCGCTGCTCAACTATAGAGGTACGTGATTGTGCTCACTACTTTCCTTTAGTGGCCGCTAAGATTAATTTCGATGTCTTTTTGCCGAGACGTAATTATTTTACACAAAAAAATTAAGATAAATCTTTCTCATCAGATCGCAACCACTCGTACGCGAATGTACGTACCCTCTGAATGTGTCTAGTCAGCCGTGCGCATTGTTCTAAAGCTTTTCTGTTAATCTTCTGTGGATTGCATCTCCGCAATTAATTTTTGTTTATGCCGCAAATCGCACTTCACGCGAAGTATTTATTACGCAAGTTTCAGGCTCCATTTAATGTCAAAAAAATTCCGAAGTACGGCTGACTAAGCAAACCGATACAATAATTTCATATCTCTACAACTACAGTAACATAAAAAAAAACAATAACAGAGAGGGTACGTTGCAGCGGCGACCGAGTGCCATGACGATTATTTCAGTAAAAAATCAATAGAAATTTTGGTTGAAATATTTAAGCCATTTTTGCCATCCATTATTGCTTTTACAACTCATTGTTTCTGTTGCATGTTACGCGAGGTGCGTACCAAAAAAAGAGAAAACCCATAGAAATTACCAATTTTTGAGAGAAAAGCGTTGGACCATTTAATGTTAGTTCTTCTGACTACAAAACCGTCCGGAAAAAAAAACCACGTAAGGTAAGAGCAGCAGGACTACTAGCCTACGCTTTAGTTGAAAGTAAATGTGGGATTATTTGTTTCATTTTTTGGATACCCACTGCGTAGAACGCATCAGTTCCTTTTTTTCCAAATTGTTGTCCATTTTTTTACACAAAAATTGCAATAGTTCATTTGCTGTTATATGTAAATGCATCACAAGATGGCGGACAAAATTTATTAATTGCACGCGAAAAAGAAAAGAGTCATTTATCAGTCTTCTGTTTTGCCAAAGACATATTTTACTACATGAATTTCCACGAACGAGCGCAAAGCCATCTGTGATTTATTTACGTGTAGTACGAGCTGTAGTGATAGTGAAGTTCGGCCGCACGCTGTTCTGAGTTGTGAATCGGCATGGTGAAACTCAAGATCTCAAACCAAAACCATGGATAGTTTGTCCGATGAGGAAACCATAGTGCAACCTTTACATAACCTTGAGGCAGAAAGTGCTGCGAATACTGAAAACACAGTCGCAGCGACCGGCAGTGCTCAGTCGCAAGCGACCGGCGACAACATGTCGACTACAGGAACAGACACGAATACTGACAATAAACAAGACCCAGTAGAACCAGACCTCATGCGCATGTTTAGAGAGATGCAGACGAATTTAATGTCACAGTTTGCAGCTCACGTCACTGCTCAGATAGGTGCTGTTAACACACGTGTAGAAAACGTTGCAGCACAAATGCACGCTCACACAGAAAATGTTACAGCACAGATGCACGCTCATATAGAAAATGTTACAGCACAAATGCACGCTCACACAGAAAATCTCACCACGCAGTTAGATACTGTTGCAGCACTAATAGGTACTGTAAATACGCGTGTAGAAAACATCACGACACAAATGGACAAAATAGAAAATGACGTGAACAACCTGACCGACATGCAAAACAACCTGACGACTCAACTTACCCCGTAAGAAGAGAGGTAGCGCATCAAGTGATAGAGGTAGTACGCGAAGATTTAAATTACATGAACCAAGACATTGACAACTTAAAGTCCACAGTTAAGGATATGCCAGAACAAATCCGTACCTTAACCGAAAATTTTGAAGCTATGAGTTTACAGCAGACCGAGCTTACAAGGGGAGGCCGCCAATTGTGAAATTCAGATTCGATTCATACTGCGCATAATAAAAGCTCATGGCCAGAGGTGTAATGTGGCAAAGAAACCAAGATGCACTTCTCAGCCGTTGTCGGGAAAATCGACAGTTAAAATAAACCGTTGCGGTGAAATGCCCTCTACGGTTAACAGTTTTATACAGCGTCGTGGCGCAGCGGTAAGCGCTCGGGTTTGTAATTGGAAGGTCGCCGGATCGAATCTCGTGCCATGCAACATTTTTTTTTATTATTAGGTTTTTGTAATTCAAATATATATATATATATATATATATATATATATATATATATATAAACTATTAATGAATTAATTATGCATTTTGGTGAAGGCGGATCGCTCTCCAATTGTACCGCCTCCATTTTTCCGTTTGTTTAACAGGGTGTACCAAAGCTCTCACGTCCGCACTGATTTTCGACGATGTTATAAGTTGCGCTAGGGACCGCATCTACCTTCTTTCGAAGTTAGCAGGCAACTACGTTTTTATGCGGCGGCTCGTTTCGGCCCATTCAACATCTGTCCTTCAAGTGTAACGAGCGAGTAACGGAGCTTATATTTCATACCTGCCACAGCAAATTTGTGTTCGTGGGGTCTCTATTCTAATTCGAGCGTTTGACTTACGCTATACGTATTCGTTTCGGAATATCGTTTCTACGTCTTCCGTTAACTATACGTGGTTAACATTATGAAGACAATTAATAACATTTGTGAAATACAACTTTGTTTGCGGAAAACACAATGATGTTCGAAGTCGCCAGTTTTTCCACGACAAACGACCTTCAACAACTTATTATATGCATAATTGTTGCAACTGATTGCCGGGAATTATATATATATATATATATATATATATATGTGTGTGTGTGTGTGTGTGTGTGTGTGTGTGTGTGTGTGTGTGTGTATAGACACATTTGAATAACAAAAAACAAATACTAAAAAAAAAAAATTGCATGGCGCGAGATTCGATCCGGCGACCTTCTGATTACGAACCCGAGCGCTTACCGCTGAGCTACAACACTATTGATATCTATTCATCGTTGAGAGTATTTCACCGCAACGGTTTATTTTAACTGTCGATTTTCTCGACAACGGCTGAGAAGTTCATCTTGGTGCTTTGCCACATTACACCTCTGGCCATGAGCTTTTGTCATGCGCAGTATGAATTGAATCTGAATTACACAATTGGCGGCCTCCCCTTGTTAGTGTCAAAATGCAGGAGGCTGTAGACCAAGTTGATGACATGACGAAACAACAAAAACACCAGTTTGACGAATTTTTGGAGGAAAAAGACAAACATATCGACTATGCTTTAGAGACAGAACTAAAAAAAGCAATAACTCATGATGTAGAACAGGTGTACACTACCCAGAACACGTCCGTAACTAAACTACACACTGACCTAGCTCGGTTACAAAAGACTCTGATACAGGACTTACCTGATTGGAAACAACATGTAGACGAGCAACTAAAGAGTAAACACCCTACACAGAACGAGAGAGGAGGAGGAGGAGATTAGTGTTTAACGTCCCGTCGACAACGAGGTCATTAGAGACGGAGCGCAAGCTCGGGTGAGGGAAAGATGGGGAAGGAAATCGGCCGTGCCCTTTCCAAGGAACCATCCCGGCATGTGCCTGAAGCGATTTAGGGAAATCACGGAAAACCTAAATCAGGATGGCCGGAGACGGGATTGAACCGTCGTCCTCCCGAATGCGAGTCCAGTGTGTTAACCACTGCGCCACCTCGCTCGGTACGCAGAACGAGAGAGAACAACATCCAGAAGAGGAATTTGATGACAGACGCACAGGTAAGAGTGACGATACGGCAAACAGTTATCTTTATCCCGATGTACCCGTGTTTCCACCTAACCGAGGTCGTAACAGTAACCGACATTACCGCGACGAACGAGAGAGACACCAGACAACCGAACCAACTTTGTCGGCTGTTCTGTTAGAGGAAAACCCTATAAAACACAGGCAGTTTCAAGTGTTTATCCCAGAAAAAAAAATCCGTCCACCCGGTAATTTTTATGAAGTCATTTAAGAATGTGTTGCCTAAGACCTGGTCTGAAAAGCAAAAGATACAGTATGTTACTGGATATATACAAGGCGATGGTGCCCTATGGGCAATGGAAATGTCGGAAAACTGTCAGACTTTAGAACAATTTGAAGGTGCATTATTATCTAAATATTGGTCACAAGGTGCACAAGAGAGATTAAGGAAAGCTTTGTTCAAACCGGAGCAATACAATCCAAAATTTGGATCACTCCAGAAGTATTTTGAAAAATACTTAAATAAAACGCGGTTCTGGGACGAGCCCGTCATACACACAGACGTACTGCCCATCCTGAAGGCAAAATTACCGTTCAGTATCCGAGAAAAATTAGTACAAGTACCAGAGAACAATCTCGAATATTTCCTATCTGTATTAGACTCTATCGATTTAATTAATGAGGATGCCAAGCAAAATCAAGTCCACCAAAACAATTTTCGTGGCAGCGGTAGCAACCAGCCTGCGCAGCGCCAGCCGCATTTCGGCGTCAACAATGTAGCGTGCGCGGCTGAGTCGCGACCGGCTTTTGTCGATCGCGCCCCGACAGCACAGACGCCAGGCCCGAGTTCGGGAGGAAATTACGGCAAGAGCTACAACCAGACCTATCATCCACAGTACAATAGAAAAAGAAAAACGGTGATAGGAATTTTTCTGGTTATTCCGATGACCGAAAACGTAACTGGAACAGAAATGGCAATAGGAACCAGTGGGGAAACAGTTACAATAATTTCCAACCCGAATTTAGCCGCAACCACACGGGGGATCATCAAAGTAGGCAGTGGCAATATCCAGTTAACAGCCAAGCCTATCAATCTCAAACACTAGGTGACAATATGCCGCTAAACTCAGGGCAAAACTACGACAGGGATACTCAGCTAAGGAACAACCCGTCAGGGGTAAATATAATTGAAGTTGCAAACGAAACACAAACAGATGTGAACCGCGGGGCGTTAAACTAAGCGTGGCCTCAAATTATGCTCCCCAGTGTTGGCCATGGATAGTCGTGGGGGCGATCCAAGGTAAGACAAGTATTAATCTCTATCACACAACAAGCCCAACGCCGAAAGAAGCATTATGATAAACAGCTAAATGGTATTGCCAGATTTACAATCAGAGAAAAGGTGTTACTCAAAACTCATGTGAAATCTTCCTTGTTAGCTAAGAAAAACGCTAAGTGGCAAATAAAATATACTGGTCCGTACGTAATTGTACATATTCCGCACGACGGATGTTATTTACTTGCATACCCTGACAATGGCAAGATCAAAGGACTGTATGCACACAGAGACTTAAGAAAATTCTACTCTAATTAAGTATCACACGCCATATCTATTAATGCACACGTATAAAATACGTTACTGTGAAAAAGAGAACGAACACGATTAGGATAAAGAAAGTACACCTTACGCAGCTAAGTGAATAAGAACTTTTCACTATTATTGTTTACATTTGTCAGTGAACGTGGACGCAAGACACAGGTAAGCTAGGACATACGCGTCAGTTGGTGACTAGCGATGTTTACCACGAAGTGTACTTGTAAGTTTTGACGGAATGTTTTTGTTTGGTCACAGTGGTATTTTAGTTTTAAGTTTATATACGGAGGTATCTGGAACGAACAATTAGCACAGACCTCGGAACAATATAGATGTAAGTTTTTTTTTTTTATGCCATTTGTGTATCAAAGCAATAAGGTACAGGGTAAGTTACAGAAAAATATTGGACTCCCTAAGGTACAAAGGATAAATGTGTGACGCAAGTACACTGTAGGTTGCTGAGCAAGTATTGTGTGTTTTTGACGTATCCACACCACGAGGTTTTATCTATAAATGTATAGCATGGAAAATGATGTTAATTTTTTTGGATGCTGCAATTATAAAAATGATTTCTAGCTGTTAATGAAACTTTAGGGTACTATATATCATACGCACAGTTACCTAATCTAAGGGAAGTGCACCTAAAGATAGGATTCATGAATAACAACTTGTGTGATCTTACTGTCATACAGATAATTTTTTTTCAACTTTATATACGTGTTTGAATGCAAGTACGATGTTGAGATACGATTGGTGAATGTTAACCGAGGCAAACATAACACCGTCTCTTATAACAAAATAAAGGAGTATGTACAAGGTAAGTTACAGTAAACCAACTAGCCGAAAAAAATGAGGTAACGCCGAAACAAACAATTATTTACAGGTGGCGCTCGGCGAGATACTGCGAGACTTGAATCGGCGGAGAAAAGCCACTAAGTTCCATTAATGTCACTATGACTGACGATTGACGTAATAAAACATTACCAAGATCACTGAGAAATACACTACGTGACACTAACTAACGCCAGAGGATTTTAATAATCTATTTTTCCACTATGAAAACACTAAGGATGTATGCTGACTTTAGAGGGATGCAGTACACTTTTTTTGTTGTTGCTAGGTTTATAATATTTTGTCCAATCTGAGCAGAAGATATTTGATGGAAGGAAAAAGTAACACAAACATGAACACAAAGAAACACCATATACGCAAGCACAGACTTTAGAGGCAGTAGCGCACAGCAGCCGAGCTTCATTATTAATCTGTTGTTTGTACTAGCTAGCAATTTAAGTATAGTGATTTATTTATGTATGTATTTTCTTATTTTTTTAATTACTTGTTTGTTTATGATGTGTGTACCATGCGTTTTTACCAACTTGGGTGGCGAAAGGATGAAAAAAAAAGAAAACTCCCCCCCCCCCCCCCACCCCCCCACATAGTAACTCGCGGGTAGAAAATGAACAGATTTTGCCTCATTTGGAGACAACTTCTAAGAAACACTTATATAGTGCGTTCATGTCCTAGTGTTGTCACTTCAGTACATAAGTGCATCAGTAGTACGACATAAACTTAGAAAGTGCTGTTGTTCTCAAGCGTGTTCTCCTACGCTCTATGAGATGTCAGGCAGCGTCGCGACCGCGAAATGTAGTATTAGAGGCACGTACTCTCTGAGAACACAATCACCTACCAATTTATGTGATAAAATGTGAGCAAAAAGTACGCCGACGTAGTTCCGTGTAGAAGCACAGGAAAAAATTGCGAACGTGCGCATTTATCATAAAAGACAAACTAGTGGTATCATGAGCTATAGTTTTGTTTCTGAACGAACTGGATAATGAACAGGACAGTGTATATTTACCCAGTGACAGTGAGTTATTCAGTGTCAGTGACTTGTGAGCTATACGCAAATAGACAAGTGAAAATACATTTCATATCACAAACCTTTTTCTTCGAGGTAAAAGAGATATAGTGAATCGAGGAAGCCTGCTACGCTACGAGTGTTTGTGCACTATATAGGCCAGTGTGCCGCTGCAAGCCAAATAGTGAAGTGCAGTACTTACATTTTGTGCAGTAAACTTAGAAGGCACCCAGTGGTCCCTTCCCACAGCCAAGGTGTACGGCAAGTTGAGACAAGTGCGGTTGGTTATTCGCAAACTCTGCGAACACTGCACGAGACACTGAAAAGTATGGACCGGGACGCGCGGCATCGCTTCACGGCGGCGGGCCCACGCAACTGCTGAGCTCCAAACGGCGCGCAGCGCGCCATCAAACTGATTGTTGCGTCTGCAGTTCTGCGCATCTGACGCATTATTGGCTAACGGCGTAACATAGGAGGACAACTTAAATGCGAAGCAATATCTACGTTTAAATGGACACCCAACAAAGTGCCAAGACACGTAAAAAAACAGTTCCCTGACACACTAAATAAAGTCTGACTACCACAGCTCATGATTCACGTCCCACGTCACCTTTGAACAACGCCTATGTTTATGTATATATATTAGTATTAGGTACTAATCCATGTGAATTTTTATTTGTTACATGTTTATATTACTCATGAGGAGGCAATAGTAAAATGCGAAAAGGATGTCACTAAGCAGATCCTGGCGTAGAAGAGGGAAGCAGTGGAAAGCACAAGCAACTCTTAAGCAAGAACTAACGCCTCTTGCTGCCCAAGACACCTCTGCTAGCCCCACACCCTAGATCCGTACACTCCAATAAATATGTGACTTTCCTGTAATTTTTTTTTTTACTCAAGAGACAAAGACTTATGAAAAATGAATTTTGTGGCCAACATGCGAACGAGAAGGCTGTTTATACGGCGATATATTACGTATAAAACAATGTAATACCCTTGTATAATACAATGTACAAAGAGATAATAAAAATTTTTTTTGTATACTGCACGACATAAAAAAGAGAAAGAAAAGAAGAGAAAGAAGGTAAAAGGAGTATGTAACAATTCTGTGTATAATTATCCAGATTTGATGGTTTTATGTGAAATACGATGTAAAGACAATGTAAAAGTTTGTGTGTTTTACGTGTGTCCTGTATATCCTAATGTATATGTTTTGTCCTCATTGCCTTGTGTCAGAACTGAAATCAAAACCATGTTTGTAGAATGAAGATATGGGAAGGAGGACACTGACAGTGCAGTTCCATTACGTGTGTATAACAGTCAAGTGTTAAGTGTTTGGGCTCATTGCCCGGAAAATTGACATTTCTTCGGACAATTCGCCCAAGGGGGCGATGAAAAGGAACTAAAAAATGTTGTAATTTAATCTCAAAGATAGAAGAAGAAAATTTGTTCGACTGTCATACCAGAGGAATACTCTAAAAAAAAATTTTTATCATTGAGAGGTAAGGACTAATTTCGAGGTTCTTTTATTACTTCTAGTATTAACTACCCTTTTTTGTTCTGATGTGCTGGCGTAAAGACGTACTGTATAGTTTCATGTCTACGTGTGTGTTAAATGAAGGTGTTAAATGATGAAACATGTGTTTAATAATTTCTGTCAAGATCAAGCCTAAATCCCATACCAATGGAGTACAAATTATTCTGTTAATTCGAGAAGGCGAATTTTAGATGGAGGCGACGATCTTTACGACGGCGCTGCTCAACTATAGAGGTACGTGATTGTGCTCACTACTTTCCTTTAGTGGCCGCTAAGATTAATTTCGATGTCTTTTTGCCGAGACGTAATTATTTTACACAAAAAAATTAAGATAAATCTTTCTCATCAGATCGCAACCACTCGTACGCGAATGTACGTACCCTCTGAATGTGTCTAGTCAGCCGTGCGCATTGTTCTAAAGCTTTTCTGTTAATCTTCTGTGGATTGCATCTCCGCAATTAATTTTTGTTTATGCCGCAAATCGCACTTCACGCGAAGTATTTATTACGCAAGTTTCAGGCTCCATTTAATGTCAAAAAATTCCGAAGTACGGCTGACTAAGCAAACCGATACAATAATTTCATATCTCTACAACTACAATAACAAAAAAAAAAAACAATAACAGAGAGGGTACGTTACAAGTCCTACACAGAGAAGTTAAGGGTCTGGCTTCAAACATTCGGGAAGACATTGAAATTATACGGAGTCTAAATACTCCGAACACTTTACCTTTCCAGGACATAACGTCAGAGTGTTCGACTGCTTGGTTATTAATCCTGGACTCCTTGTTATATGCTCTTGCATCTGGTCTATTTGGTTTCAACGACTTTTACGCTGAAGTATTTCATAGTCTATAGGGCAATGTTGCGAGGGTACCTGTGGTCTAGTGATAGCGTCTCTGATTCATAATCAAAACGTTTTCGGTTCCGGATTTGAATGCTGCAGCCGCTTAAATTTCGATTAATAATCACCGTTGGCGGCCGAAGACTTCCAGCATATGAAGTCACCCCTCATTATGCCAACGGCTTTGTCAAAGAGGGCGGAAGAGCGGATAGAGGTTCAGGGCACTCTCTTGTCCAACGGGTGGGAAACTGCTCCTAAAGGCAGAAGAATCGGCAATTATCAACGGCATGAGGATGCAGAAAGCAATGGAAACCACTGCATTAAGAACACGTTACGTGTAACCACAGGACATGTGGGATGCAATTGAAGACGTGCCATGATGATCTCTCCATTGGATAAAGATTCCGGAATAGTCCCCAATGCGGGTATTCTGGAGGGGACTTCCAAGGGGGAGGTTACCATGAGAAAAAGATAATCAACGGAAGGATAACGTTCTTCGAGTCGGGGCTTGGAATGCCAGAAGCTTGAACGTGGCAGGGAAACTAGAATATCAGAAAAGCGGAATTCAAAGGCTCAATCTAGGTATTGTAGGGGTCAGTGAAAGAAGACAAGGATTTCTGGTCAGATGACTATAGGGTAAAATCAACAGCAGCAGTAAATGGTATAACGGGAGCAGGATTCGTTACGAATTCAACGTAGGGCAGAGAATGTGTTACTGTGAACAGTTCGATAATAGGGTTGTTCTTATCAGAATCGACATCAAACCAACACCAACAACGATAGTTCAGGTATATATGCCGACGTCGCAAGCCGAAGATGAAATAGAGAAAGTGTATGAGGCTATTGAAAGGGTAATACAGTATGTGAAGGGATATGAAAATCTAATAGTCATGGGAGACTGGAAGGTAGTTGTAGGGGAGGGAGTAGAAAAATAGGTTACAGGAGAATATGGGACAAGGAATGGGAGAGGGAAAGACTAATTGATTTCTGTAACAAGTTAAAGAATCACAAGAGGAGGAGGTATACTTGGAAAAGACCGGGTGATGTGGGAAACAAGAAGCAAGAGTCGATTTAGACGGGATGGGGTATCCAGCTTTAGAATCAGAATTTAAAAGATCTTTGGAGGACTTAGGGAGTAGAGGTGGATAACATTCCATTAGAATTTCTAGAATCATTGGGGGAATTGGCAAGAAAACGACTATTCACGCTGGTGTGTAGAGTGTATACCGGCCCGAGTGGCCGTGCGGTTCTAGGCGATACAGTCTGGAACCGAGCGACCGCTACGGTAGCAGGTTCGAATCCTGCCTCGGGCATGGATGTGTGTGATGTCCTTCGGTTAGTTAGGTTTAATTAGTTCTAAGTTCAGGGCGACTGATGACCTCAGAAGTTAAGTCGCATAGTGCTCAGATCCATTTGAACCATTTTTTGTAGAATGTATAAGTCTGGGGACATACCACCTGACTTTCGGAAAAGCACGGCAAGAGCTGAAAAGTGTGAGAATTATCGCTCAATCAGCTTAACAGCTCATGCATCCAAGTTGCTTACAAGAATAATATACAGAGAAATAGAAAAGTAAATCGAGGATGCGCTAGATGGCGAAAAGTTTGGCTTTAGGAGAGGTAAAGGCACGAGAGAGGCAATTCTGACGTGCGGGTAACAATGGAAGCAAGACTAAAGAAAAATCAAT
Source organism: Schistocerca americana (assembly GCF_021461395.2). Taxonomy (NCBI): domain Eukaryota; kingdom Metazoa; phylum Arthropoda; class Insecta; order Orthoptera; family Acrididae; genus Schistocerca; species Schistocerca americana. The sequence continues at coordinate 24,296,739 of NC_060122.1, read as the reverse complement.
ACACATTCATAGGATTTGTTGGCCTGGAAAAACCGTTCGGCAATGTAAAATTGTGCCAGATTTTCGAAATTATGAGAACGGTAGGGATAAGCTGTAGGGAAAGACAGCCATAAACAATAAGTACAACAGCCTAGAGGGAATAATAAGAGTGGACGGCCAAGAACAAAGTGCTCGCCCCTACTGTTCAATCTGTACATCGAGGAAGCAATGATGGAAAGAAACGGAAGGGTCAGGAGTGGAATTAAAATTGAAAATGAAAAGATATCAATGATAAGATTCACTGATGACATTTCTATCCTGAGTGAAAGTGAAGAAGAATTACATGATCTTCTGAATGGAATGAACAGTCTAATGAGTATGGATTGAGAGTAAATTTAAGAAAAACGAAGGTAATGAGAAGTAATAGAAATGAGAACAGAGAGAAATTTAACATTAGGATTGATGGTCACGAAGTAGATGAAGTTCAGGAATTCTGCTAACTAGGCAGTAAAATAACCAATGACGGACGGAGCAAGGAGGACATCAAAAGCAGACTACCAATCGCAACAAGGGCATTCCTGGCCAAGAGAAGTCTACTGATATCAAATATCGGCTTTAGCTTGAGGAAGAAATTGCTGAGAGTGTCCATCTGGAGTACTGAATTGTATGGTAGTGAAACGTGGTCTATGGGAAAACTGGAGCAGGAGAGAATCGAAGCATTTGAGATGTGGTGCTACAGACGAATGTTGAAAATTACGTGGACTGATAAGGTAAGGAATGAGTAGGTTCTGCGCACAATCGGAGAGGAAAGGGATATGTGGACAACACTGATAAGGATGATAGGACGTGTGTTAAGACATAAGCGAATGATTCCCATGGTACTAGAGGGAGCTGTAGAGGGCAAAAACTGTAGAGGAAGACAGAGATTAGAAGACATCCAGCAAATAAATGAGGACGTAGGTTTCAAGTGCTACTTTGAAATGAAGACGTTACCACAGGAGAGCAATTCGTCGCGGACCGCATCATACCAGTCAGAAGACTGATAACCAAAAAAATAAAAAAAATAGCAATTTTGTATAACGGGGACCTCAATCACCCCCATGAATTTGGATACGCTCGGAAATGTTCGAAACTTCCCTGCTACGTGCAGAAAATGCTAGCCCCCTCCATTACGCAGTGTGTGTGTGAGTGTGTGTGTTTGGATTTTACGGGCGCTCAATGGCGAGCTCATCAGCGCCCTTACACTTATCAAAACAAACACACGAGGAGATAAACACTACAGGTGTTGTATACTCATGCACTTGAAATGACCAACATTCCGTCTATCTCGCATGAACTAGGGCTGTGGCCTAGGCGAAGACGAGTGAGCAGGACCTCGTCCCGTCGACGTGACTGGAAGGAGGAACGCCGTGGTCGAATTGTGGGCTTGACTACACGGAGCTTCTAAATTTGTCCTTTCGTTCAGCGCAATTCCCATGTGCCGTAGGGCCGTGTTAGAAAAACATCTCCTTCACCAGTTGTTGTAGTCTGTACCACTTTAACTGCTGCGTAAAATCGTTTCAACGAGTGAGGAAATTTAGAGAACTGGAACAGACAAGAAATCCAGCTCTGGAAGAACGTCTCATTTGCTACGGTGCCAGCAACATCACATAATTCTGCTTGAAAGACAGAAAACGCTTAAGACAGTCTCACCTTGAGGACACAATCCGGGAAAACAACAGAGCAACCAACAGAAACCCACAACTTCGAACCGTCCGTAAAAGCAGCTCCATAGTCGTGGTGCTCAGATGAAATGTCAGAAAATGTCGCATTAAAATGATAAGCAAGAGTGGAATCGTACGGCACCAAATCCTTTAAGCACCCGTGGCTCACCGAATCCCCCCATGGTGCACGGGGGAAATGATCTTCAAATACGAAGGCCCAGCAGGTCCATACACGATGAAGCCGTAGTCCAGTTGTGAACACACAAAAGCCCTATGAAACTGATCTGTGGCTTCAGCACTTTAAGAGATTCAGAGTCTTCAGTGTTCTGGATTTCAGGACTCTCGGGTGTGCAAACATGACAATTTCGAGTTAAAAATGAGGCCCAGAAACATCACTGAATCTCAGAAATCGATATTGGTGTCCCTCAGGTACAAGGCAGGTAAATTAAAAATACCACAAGAACGATTAACATGAATACAATCTTACCAGCGGAAAAATGCAAACCTTTCTTTTCAGCCCACTCCTCTAAGCTCCACACTGTAAGTTACAACTGACAGCTCGCTGTTGCAACACTGGAGAAGGAACAGAAAACAGCACAATCGTCCACAAATAAAGAGTGTTGTACAGCACTCCTTGCCACTGACGTGATACTGTTTATGGCTATGGCAAAGATGGTAAAACTTAAAACAAAGGTGGCCACAAAGGCCCCACGCGAGAAAATAGTGCCTCCAAGTAGTATCGTACACCTTAATGATACCGAAGAATACACTGATAAAGCGATGCTTATGTGTAAAAGACTACTGAATAACCACCTCTAACAGGGTCAGGTTGTCGACAGTGGACCGTAAGCTAAAGAATGCACAGCGAGAGTGGCTACGTAGTTGCCTGGTCTCTATCAACCAAACCAGACGCCGGTTAACCATTCGTTCCAGGCTCTTTCCTACACAGCTCGTTAAGGCGATACTCCGATAACCACTGGGGGAGCAAAATACTCTGCCAACGTCTGAGGAATATCTCTTGCAGCTGTTTGGAGACATCCCTGTTTCTGCACTGCTGCTACTGGTAAACGACTTCGCTTACCAGAAATCGACGTGGTGGCTTCCCATACTTTCGTAGAATAACTGAAACGGTTGACAAACTCCAGGAACGCTTGCCATAACCTTTTCTCGCTGTATATAATTACGCGTCTATCCGTAGCCCACACGACTCGAAAGTCTATAGGGTTGTCTGCTGTAGGGCGCCATTTAAATCGGCGAAGAGCTGTACGCCTGTCCTGGATGGTTGGTTGGCACTCATCTGACCACCAAGATACAGGCGCTTATTAAGATGACCTGAGAATTTTGGGACGGATAAGCCAATGGGATGATGGATCACTTGTGTGATGCGGTTCACTCATTCATGGACGCGGTTGCGATCTTCGAACACAGCCATTTGGCTGAACACTATCCAGTTATCCTCGCTGACTATTCATGTTGGTGACTTCTCTTCAGGTGGTGCGCCATCCAGAAGGTGAATACGGAGTGAGAAGTGGTCACTGGAATGAAGATCGTGAATGACCCACCAGTGAATAGAGCCTGCAAGGGCTGGATACCAGAAAGAGGGGTCGATGGGCAAATGCAACGCAGTAGCAATGCAAAAAGGCCTCTGAGTGTATTGCATCTGGTACAGGTAGTTACAGTGAGCAAACAGTGATCCTCCGACTGCCACGAATTTCGACACCAACTGCTCACAGGTCAATAGCCAGGGGGGAGAGCAAAGGAGTGATGCGCAATATTGACAGACACAGCGATCCCTCCCTTCACTCTGTCCCCAGTCAGTTTATCCTGGCAGTGAAAAGTATATCCTCGTAATGCAGGACTATCTGTGGCTTTAAAATGTGTTTCTTGTAAACACAGGTAGAGGCGGCGTTCTGCACTAGTGTTTTAGTTCCTCCACATGAGTCCTGAATCCATTAACGTTATACTGGAATACTACGTTTGTACTTTCATCCACTCTTTCTACCGGCGAGGGTAGCCCACAATGAATGGGGGCTCAGTGTTGGGACGAGTTGACTGCTCCAGCCCGAGATGAAGCTCCATTAGCTCTACGGAAGAGCCAAGAGAGACTAAAGATAGGGCGACGTCGACATCGTAGGACTGTTTACATCCAGAATCCGTCGGTAGGGGACTCTTGTTCTTCGGCGTTTTGCACTGGGTAGGCTATGGAGCCACAACCGGGACAGCTGTAGTGGTAACACTGAACGGCGAACCAGACTGAATCGTTGGGACGGTTCATAGAGTAGAAATATCTCTGGAGTGAGCATTCAGAAGCGCAGAATTGATTTCGTGTTGTCAACACACGTTGCCACAATGGTCACGTGGTCTCGGAACGCCGTAGATTTGTCCGACATTTGTCCTATAAATTTTTAATGTTGTCATATCGCTAGTAAAGACAGATTCCCTTCGTAAGTGCTGTGGATTTAGTATAGACGTTTGCAGGCACCATAGCAGTTTACGTCTGATATTTGAAATAAATTGGGCTCTTAGCTTTGAAGAGCAAAATGAACGAGCATGACGTCACAGAATCTTCACGTCAGCATGTATTTACAATGTCTTTCATGTCACATCTCGTCAAGTCGCTTAATACAGTACTGAACGGCGAAACTGGGGTTTTGATCACCATCCCTAATATGCATAAAATGTTAGCGTATAGTATCAGAACTGTGCAGCTAACAACGACAAAATTTGTCAATGGCCGAAGAAAACTTTATAACCTATGTTCTTGATCAATTATGTTTCGTAAATTACTGAGAAGTGAGACAACGTTTCAAAACATCGACAATTATTTGCTAGGAAAAATATGTACATTCATACACATCAAAGAAAGCTTCAAACGAATTAATGAATCCTGTTAAACTTATCCATTATGTTTTTTCTTACGTAATTAATAACGTCATAAACAACTGTATTTTACTCCTTCATTAAAGCTGACTTTTTTGCTTAAAATGTCACATGGTGGAATTTGCTTCGTCTACTTATGTTCTTATACATATACATTGTGGGCGTCAGCAGCGTTGTGTTATGGTAAAACCTAAATAACTTTTCGCCTTCAGATATACATCGGTTGTGTAAGAAAGTGGAAAAAATATCCCATTCGTCATCGAACACCTCCAATTTGTCACTAAAACAAAGCACTAATAGAAAATAAACATTATGAAGATACAACAGTATAAAAGCCACTTTTATAAGGAGAATGAGCGCGGTGAAAATGGGTTAACGTAAGACGTTAACAGACTGGTACCGTTAAAATTTTCTTCCCGAGAACCTTGACGTACCGTGAAATGACGTGACGTTCCGTTGATGACCTGTGCGAATGCTTCCATTCGAAAGGTATTGTAGAATGTTTTGGTGTTACGTGACGAGACGTGACGTTACCTGATGGCGGACGCGAATTGACGCTAAACAATCGACGTCGTCCCTAGATCACGTGACAATTCCAGTTTAGTGTTGACAACATGCGCAGGACGCAATGCTCACTCCAGAGATATTTCTACTCTATGGGACGGTTAAGGGAGTTCCGCAAAGCCAGCGACCGCAGACTTCTCCAATGTTTTGGGAGGAAGTGTAAGTTGTAAGGTAAATGCAGCACCAAGAGGACACTGACAAATGCAGGTTCTAGTGCTAATGCTAGCTACTTCCGTTTGTGAAGCAGCATTAGTTTCCTGAACTGACTGTTTAACAATTGGAGCATAGGACGTAGCGAAAGTTGTGGCTGTGTGGTCTTTTAAATCATCTTGGCCTCACCATAGAGAATCTGTCGTGTGGTTTTCATCTCTGGTATCTTTCTTACTTGAGGGAAGACGCAGCAGTCCTTACTCGACACAGGATGAACCACAGAGCAATTGACACATTTTGGAAGAGACGAACATCTGACTCCTTCATATTTGCCGCAAGTGGCTTTTGCCTTACATCCAAGTGTGGTGTGGTGTGCTGTTATTTAAAACAGCCCATTGCATTGGGGACATAGGGCCGCAGTCTTAAGGAAAGAAATCTTGCGTTTATATGTTACGGGAGTTTTGTTCAATTAAAAACTATGATGAACGACTTGGATTTAATCAGATTACCTTCCACCCTTTTTTGCACATCCACGGTGCCTTCTTGGGCTGTTCATTTTCATTTCTTCTTTTGGTGATGTCCATCGGGTCTCTGCAGCTCACAACACCTTTAGTGTAGCTTAATGCGGCGTGGAGCTCAGTACCAATGGCATATTACTTAAGGGTTTTGGCCTTCTACAGGTTTGTTACTTGTTGTGAACTTGACGTTTCCACCAACCGTATTCCATTTCGTAACCACTTTGCTGATTTTAAAGTACCTACAGGTCCCTGTAAACCCTTTTGTATGTAAAAAGGTGACACTTTTTCAAAGCCGTCTAACCAATAAAAACACACTCTGCCCATCAGCATGCATTCTGTAACTAAACACACTTGACTTCTTTAATATACCCGAGTCCAGAGGACTGGTTTCATTAACCCTCCTAGTTCATTGGGTGTTAGTACCTACAATCGGACCACCCATTCCGTTGGAAGGGGGAAGAGAAAACTTCTAAGGATTCATCTTCGTCCCACATTCAGCCAGTGAAGTCTACTTGGACAGAGCCCCGCGAGCCTAGGTAAGCCTTGTACAACTGAAGTGCGGCAGGTTCCCAGGTGTTGCCCGCTAACCACTGTTTGACCTCAACTGCCATGCTTCTCATTAGCATGCAGCAAAAGTTGAGTCCGATGGATTTTTATATATTTAGCATTCTCGTCACCCGGGTGGTCAAGCCAAGATCCCTGGTCCATGTGACACACAACATTGCACCACCATACCACACAATGATTACTGAAGCACGCCCAGGGCGTATGGCGACACGGGGCTGGCGGCGCAGTCCCCAGCTCCGCAGCTCAGGAACCACGGGGTCGCCAAGCCCGTACCCAGCAAACCAATGCTGAGCCCCTGAGGGCTCCTTGATACACATGAGCACATTCACTATTAGTGTTACACTGATCGGGGTGGACGTTCGAGGGTTACTGTCCGCCACTTCCTGGTTTGAAACGAATTTTCTTAAACATGGGCTTTCAATGTTGCTAGTTGTGGTTTTTTCGCGCTTTTTGTCTGCAATCCATAGGGGAGCCGGATGAGCTCTTTCATGAAGGTCACGTGAGAGAGAATAGTATAAGTCTTGCGTACTCGCCGGCAGGAGTGGCCGAGCGGTTCTAGGCGCTACAGTCTGGAACCGCGCGACCGCTACGGTCGCAGATTCGAATCCCGCCTCGGGCATGGATGTGTGTGATGCCCTTAAGTCAGTTAGGTTTAAGTAGTTCTAAGTTGTAGGGGACTGATGACCTCAGAACTCAAGTCCCACAGTGGTCAGAGCCATTTTCTTGCCTTCTCCGAAATTCCTGCGCGCTATCGGTGCAGAATCGATCAACGTTTTTTTTTTAACCCACCGTCCCAAAATGGAGGCGTATCGCGCAATTGAGCAGAGACTATGGTCTCACACTTCCTGGAGCACACCATCTAGAGGGCTCCCCTAAGTGCGCCACATCCAGCATCCAAAGTGGTCAAAACAACTGCAGCAGCTGTCACGTGCGGTTTACATGAAGTCACTGCACACAGAGGTCCGACGAGCTACCGGACGTCACCTCAACAGCCAGAATCTTGCTGCACATACAATGAACAATCACGTAAATTAAATCTGTGAGGTCTTCTGCTAAAAGTTTCAATGAAATAGGTGAATGTGATAAGGGTCTGATATTTACAGACAAACATCTTGCAACTAAGTCTTCTAGCTCCCGACAGAAATTAAAACTGTGGGTTTGATCCCCAGGACGCAACCCACAGTTAAATTCCCCACCTTTCAACACATTTTCCGGACATTTCCGTAACAAATAAACCAACTCTTCCTTATGAAGCAGGGAACTATCCAAAGTGCGTTCGTTACCAGACGGTGCATGAAGGAGAACCAGGGTCAGGTAAAGAAAAGTGCGTCCTATGCCTCTACAATTATAAAGAAGATGAATCCCTTCAACTGGAATGCCAGCCCTAAAAAACAAGAGGGTCCTTGTGGAACGGTCGGGAGTAGTCCAACAACCAGTGACAGAAAAACAAGGAAACTGAGCTTCTTGCAGCAAAAGGACATTCGCATAGGAATGATACATAAATTGTCTCAACGAAGAGATCCGCAGGTCCGTTTCCAAGCTATTAATATTCAAGTAAAGAAAGGTATAAGGCTGCATAATTTAACAACAACAAACAAAATTCGATATGCTGACCAGCTTAACTGCACCACCAATGTGTGTCAAGGTCCGTGAAACCGCGGGCTCAGGTTGGAAACGTTGTTTACACAACGAGAAAATACAGCATTTTCTGACGCGGACGTGCTGAGTTCTTGTACGTTTCCATGGTAGGCCTCTGGGCCTGCTGCGTATTGTGGGATCCCTGCAATTCAGAAATATGCACAAGCAAGCGGTCAGGCAACACATCTGTGTCCTCGCAACCAGTCGCCTCCACAGGAGTAACGGCAGCCGCTCATTCCGGACTCGCCTCAGTAGGTGACCTCAAGTGAATGTGTGGTATTAAGCGCGTCTCGGTTGGCTGCTGTTGAATCATTGGAACACCAGAAGGTTCATCGACTTCCCTATCCTGAGGTGGTTCTGGTCGAGTTACCTCAACCACGAGAAGAACTCAAGGAGAAACACTAGAGACCTCAGAAGCTGTTTTCGCACCATTAGGAATGCAGGATTTAGCTATACAAGATACAAATGGATGTACTTCAGGGAAGGGTGAGTGAATAGTAGACTTATCGGATTCCTCACCATCCTGCTTACGTTGTCGCTAATGTAGCACTGCGGTCATTGCCGGCTTGGCAGTAACACTTTTAGGACCGCACTGCAAGAGCTAAAGGCGGAAAACTGGGAGGAGTAAGGTTCACGTTCCCCACATGTTCCATTGCACCAGTGGAATATGTAACACCAACCTCGTGAGCAGTAGAAATGAGATCAACTAACGTCAGTTTTCGACACAGTTCAAATAACGTCTTCAACAGAAACACTCGCCATGGGCAATTAGATATAAGGCGGCCATTTTCATTGCAGAGAAAGCATATCCCCCCCCTTGCCCACTATACGTTATATGAATGCGGTAACCACAGATCTTTAGATAGGAAGGAATATTATATTTGACTACCGTCTCCAATGAACGGATTCCGCTGAAACATCACAATCGGTGCTGAGTGGACGAGCGATCGCGTCTTACACCCCTCACATTACCATAAGGGTTCAAACACTAATCAAGTAAAATGTCGACCATGTTTTTGAAATAAATCACTTTCCGATGTATATGAACTTTTGCAGGAACAAGACCGGTTTCGTGATTTCAAAACACATTTTCAGGTGTACATCTACATGTTAGTAAACCTACAATCGTCACCTATCTTAATAATCTACTCTCATGACAACGAGTATGAAATACTCAAACGTCAGTAAAACGTTTAAGCCATGGTATGGAAAGGAACACTATTACCCGAAACAACCAGAGCTTCATAGTGCATTTGAGGAAGCGTCATGTTGAAAGCGTGTTTACCTACAACGAAAGAACCAAAATAGGAAATAATAATAAAAAAAAACGTACACCACAGCTAGCGACATTGAAAGCCCATGTTTAAGAAAACTTACTTCGAACCAGGAAGTGGGGAACAGCAACCCTCGAACGTACTCGCCGCGCAGCTCACACTCATGGTCAATGTGCTCGGTGTGCCACGGAGCCCTGAGGGGCAACCATTGGTTTTCTGGGTATGGGCGTTACAACCCCGTGGTTCCTGAGTTGGGGACTGGTAAGGGCCACCAGCCCTGGGCGTGCTTCAGTAATCATTGTGTGGTATGGTGGTGCAATGTTGTGTGTCACAAGATCCACGGATCTTGGCTTGACCACCCGGGTAACGAGAATGCTAAATATATAAAAATCCATCGGACTCAACTTCTGCTGCATGCTAATGAGAAGCATAACTATTGAGGTCAAACAGTGGTTGGCGGGCAACATCTGGGAACCTGCCGCACCTCAGTTGTACAAGGCTTACCTAGGCTCTGTCTAAGTAGACTTCCCTATCTGAATGTGGACGAAGATAGAAGTTTTCTCTTCCACTCTTCCATTTCCCAACGGAATGGGTGGTCCAATTGTAGGTACTAACACCTGATGAACTAAGACGTTTAGTGAAACTAGTCCTCTCAGGGATATTAAAGAATTCAAGTGTGTTTAGTAACAGAATGCATGCTGCTGGGCAGAGTGTGTTGTTATTGGTTAGACGGAAAGAAAGCAGCTCTGACAAAGTGTCACCTTTTTACATACAAAAGGGTTTAGAGGGGACTGCAGGTACTTTAAAATCAGTAAAGCGGTTACGAAATGGAACACTGTTGGTGGAAACGTCGAGTTCACAACAACTAACAAACCTGTAGAAGGCCATAAACCTTGGGGAATATGCCACTGAGACTGAGCTCCAAGCCACATTGCACTACAGTAAAGGTGTTGTGAGCTGCAGAGACCTGAGGGACATCCCCAAAGAAGGCATGAAAATCAACAGCCTCAAGAAGACACTGTAGATGGACAAAAAGGGTGGAAGGAACTCAGATTAAATCCGACTCGTTCATCCTCGTTTTTAATAGCACAGAACTCCCGTAACATGTCAGTGTAAGATTTCTTTGCTTAACACTGCGGCCCAATGTCCCCAATCCAATGCATTGTTTTAAACCAGCATACCATACCACACTTGAATGTAAGGCAAAAGCCACTTGCAGCAAATGTGTAAAGTCTGCCCATGAAGGAGTCAGATGGTTGTCTCCTCCAAAGTGTGTCAATTACTCTGCGGTTCATTCTGCTTGGATGTAGTACTGCTGCGTCTTCCCTGAAGAAAGAAACATACCAAAGATTAAAACCACACGACAGATTCTCTATAGTGAGGCCAAGAAGATTTATAAAACCACGCAACCTCAATTTTCGCTACCTCCTATGCTCCAATTGATAAACAGTCAGTTCAGGAAACTAATGGTGCTTCACAAACGGAGGTAGCTAGCATTAGCACTAGAACCTGCATTTGTCAGTGTCCTCCTGGTGCTGCATTTACCTTACATCTTACACTTCCTCCCAAAACATTGGAGAAGTCTGTTGTCGCAGACTTTGTGGAACCCCCTGCCCCGTCCCAAACGTCCAGTCTGGTCCGCCGTTAAGAGCTGCCACTACAGCTGCTAAGGTTGTAGCTCCATAGCCTACCCAGGGAAAAACACTAAAGGACAAGCGTCCCCTACCGACAGATTCTGGATGTAAACAGTCTTACAATGTCAAATGGATCAAATGGCTCTGAGCACTATGGGACTTAACATCTATTGTCATCAGTCCCCTAGAACTTAGAACTACTTAAACCTAACTAACCTAAGGACATCACACAACAACCAGTCATCACGAGGCAGAGAAAATCCCTGACCCTGCCGGGAATCGAACCTGGGAACCCGGGCGCCGGAAGCGAGAACGCTATCGCACGACCACGAGCAGCGGACTACCCTACAATGTCAACGTCGTACTATCTGATGTCTCTCTAGGCACTTCTGTAGAGCTAATGGAGCTTCATCTCGGTCTGGAGTAGTCATCTCGCCCCACGACTGAGCCCCCTTTCATTGTGGGCTCCCCTCGGCGGCAGAAAGAGTGGATGAAAGTACAACCCCCCATATTCCAGTAGAACGTTAATGGGTTCTGGAAGCACGGAGAGAACTGAAACATTTGTTGCAAGAACGCCGCCTGTGCCTGTGTTTACAAGAAACACATAACAAAGCTACCGACAGTCATGCATTACTAGGTTATACTCTTCACTGACAGGATGAACTGACTGGGGACAGAGTGAAGGGTCGAGTCACTATGTCTTTCAATAATGAGCCTCACTCCTTTTTCTATCCCCCCTGGCTATTGACCTGTGAGCAGTTGGTGTCGAAATTTGTGGGTGTCGGAGGATCACTGTTTTCTGACTGTAACTAACTGCATCAAATGAAATAAACTCAGAGGCCCTCACAGACCTTGTGGAATATCTCCCGCGACCATTTCTCCTACTGCGCCACTTCACTGTCCATCAAGCATTGTGGGGCTCAACCTATACTTGGCCTTGGGTCTGGGTTTGGAGAGTTTTGTGACTTCACACAAGCTGTGCATTCTCAATACAGGACCTCACGCATATTTTTGCATTGCTACTGCGTTACATTTGCCGATCGACCCCTCTTTCTGCTGTCCAGCCCTTGCAGTGGTGGGTCATAGACGATCTTCACTCCAGTGACCACTTTTCACTCCGTATTCACCTTCTGGATGGAGCACCACCTGAAGAGAAGTCACCAACATGAATAGTCAGCATGGCTAACTGAATAGTGTTCAGCCAAATGGCGTTCCTGGAGTTTGTCAACCGTTTCACTTATTCTACGAAACTATGGGAAGCTACCACGTCGATTTCTGGTAAACGAAGTCATTTACCAGTAGCAGCAGTGCAGAAACAGGGATGTCTCCAAACAGCTGCAAGAGATATGCCTCAGATGCTGGCAGAGAATTTTGCTCTCCCAGTAGTTATCGGAGTATCGCCTTAACGAGCTGTGTAGCAAAGAGCCTGGAACGAATGGACGAATGGTTAACCGGTGTCTGGTTTGGTTGATAGAGACCAGGCAACTACGTAGCCACTCTCACCGTGTATTCTGGAGCTTACAGTCCACTTTCGACAACCTGACCCTGTTGGAGGTGGTCATTCAGTGGTCTTTATCAATATATTGTTTGGTATCATTAAGGTGTGCGATACTACTTGGAGACACTATATTCTCGCGTGGGGCCTTTGTGGCCATCTTTGTTTAAAGTGTTACCATCTTTCCCACAGCCATAAACAGTATCAGGTCAGTGACAAAGAGTCCTGTACAGCAATCCTTATTGGTGGACGATTGTGCTGTTTTCTGTTCCTTCTTCAGTCTTGCAACAGCGAGCTGTCAGTTGCAACTTACATTGGGGAGGTTAGAGGAGTGGGCTGAAAAGAAGGGTTTGCATATTTCTGCTGGTACGGTTATGTGTGTTCATGTTAATCGTTCTTGTCGTATTTTTAATTTACCTGCCTTGCACCTGAGGGTCACCATTACCGATTTTTGAGATTCAGTGTTGTTTCTGGGCATCATTCTTGACCCGAAATTGTCAAATTTGCACGCCCGAGAGACCTGAAAGCCAGAACCCTGAAGACTCTGAGTGTCTCAAAGTGCCTAAGCCACAGATCAGTTTCATAGGGCATTTGTGTGTTCACAACTGGACTACGGCTTCATCGTGTATGGACTTGCTAGGTCTTCTTATATGAAGATCATTGTCTCTATCCATCATGGGGGGTTTCGGTGGGTCACGGGTGCATATAGGATTTGGTGCGGTACGATTCCACTCTTGCTAATGTTTCTAATGCGACGTTTTGTGACATTTTATCTGAGCACCACGACTAGGCAGCTGTTTTTATGGACGGGTCGAAGTTGTGGGTTTCTGTTTGTTGGTCTGTTGTTTTCCCGGATTGTCTCCTCAAGGTGAGACTGCCTCAAGCGTTTACTGTCCTTGATGCAGAATTATATGTGATCTTGCTGGCACTGTAGCAAATGAGACGTTCTTCCAGAGCTAGATTTATTGTCTGTTCCAGTTCTCTAAATTTCCTCACTCGTTGAAATGATTTCACCCAGCAGTTAAAGTGGTACAGACTATGCAGGATGCTCTCCTTCAGCTACAATGACTGGTGAAGGAGATGTTTTTCTAACATGGCACTATGGCACATGGGAATTGCACTGAACGAAAGGACAAATTTAGAAGCCAAGGAGGCGTGTCTTGATCCTGAGGTATTTCAGTGTGCCATCCCCCTGCATACTATGATCTCGCTGTTGAGCTCCAGAGCCTTACAGAGGTGGGAGGATGAGTGGCTGGAAGTGACCGGCAATAAGCTCCGTGTAGTCAAGCCCACAACTCGACCACGGCGTTCCTCCTTCCAGTCACGTCGACGGGACGAGGTCCTGCTCACTCGTCTTCGCCTAGGCCACAGCCCTAGTTCATGCGAGATAGACGGAATGGTGGTCATTTCAAGTGCATGAGTATACAACACCTGTAGTGTTTATCTCCTCGTGTGTTTGTTTTGATAAGTGTAAGGGCGCTGATGAGCTCGCCATTGAGCGCCCGTAAAATCCAAACACACACACACACTCACACACACACTGCATAATGGAGGGTGCTAGCATTTTCTGCACGTAGCAGGGAAGTTTCGAACATTTCCGAGCGTATCCAAATTCATGGAGGTGATTGAGGTCCCCGTTATACAAAATTGCTATTTTTTTTATTTTTTTGGTTATCAGTCTTCTGACTGGTATGATGCGGTCCGTGACGAATTGTTCTCCTGTGGTACCGTCTTCATTTCAAAGTAGCACTTGAAACCTACGTCCTCATTATTTGCTGGATGTCTTCTAATCTCTGTCTTCCTCTACAGTTTTTCCCCTCTACAGCTCCCTCTAGTACCATGGGAATCATTCGCTTATGTCTTAACACACGTCCTATCATCCTTATCAGTGTTGTCCACATATCCCTTTCCTCTCCGATTGTGCGCAGAACCTACTCATTCCTTACCTTATCAGTCCACGTAATATTCAACATTCGTCTGTAGCACCACATCTCAAATGCTTCGATTCTCTCCTGCTCCAGTTTTCCCATAGACCACGTTTCACTACCATACAATTCAGTACTCCAGATGGACACTCTCAGAAATTTCTTCCTCAAACTAAAGCCGATATTTGATATCAGTAGACTTCTCTTGGCCAGGAATGCCCTTGTTGCGATTGCTAGTCTGCTTTTGATGTCCTCCTTGCTCCGTCCGTCATTGGTTATTTTACTGCCTAGTTAGCAGAATTCCTGAACTTCATCTACTTCGTGACCATCAATCGTAATGTTAAATTTCTCACTGTTCTCATTTCTAGTACTTCTCATTACCTTCGTCTTTCTTCGATTTACTCTCAACCGATACTCATTAGACTGTTCATTCCATTCAGAAGATCATGTAATTCTTCTTCACTTTCACTCAGGATAGCAATGTCATCAGCGACTCATCATTGATTTTTTTCCCCTTCAGTTTTAATTCTGAACCTTTCTTTTCTTTCCATCATTGCTTCCTCGATGTACAGATTGAACATTAGGAGCGAAAGGCTACATCCTTGTCCTACACCCTTTTTAATACTAGCACTTTGTTCTTGGTCGTCCACTCTTATTATTCGTTCTTGGCTGTTGTACATATTGTATATGGTCCGTCTTTTCCTATAGCTTACCATTACTTTTCTCAGAATTTCGAACATCTTGCACCATTTTACGATGTCGAACGCTTTTCCTAGGCTAACAAATCCTATGAACGTGTGTTGATTTTTCTTTAGTCTTGCTTCCATTGTTAACCGCACGTCAGAATTGCCACTTTGGTGGCTTTATCTCTCGTAAAGTCAAACTGATTGTCACCTAGCGCCTTCTCAATTTTCTTTTCCCATTCTTCTGTATATTATTCTTGTAAGCAACTTGGATGCATGAGCTGTTAAAATGATTGTGCGATAATTCTCGCACTTGACAGCTCTTGCCGTGCTTTTCCGAAAGTCAGGTATTATGCCACCAGACTCCTACATTCTACACACCAACGTGAATAGTTATTTTCTTGCCATTTTCCCCAACGATTTTAGAAATTCTAATGGAATGCTATCTATCGCTTTTGCCTTATTTGAGTCTTCCATAGGTCTTTTAAATTCTGATTCTAATACTGGATCCTCTATCTCCTCTAAATCGACTCTTGTTCCTTGTTCCATCACATCAGACAAATCTTTCCCCCTCATAGCGGGTTTCTATGTATTCTTTCCACCTACCTGCTCTCTCGTCTGCATTTAACAGTGGAGTTCCAGTTGCACTCTTAATGTTACCACCGTTGTTTTTAATGTCACCGAAGGTTGTTTTGACTCTCCTGTATGCTGAGTCTGTCCTTCCTACAATCATTTTTTGTTTTCGATGTCTTCGCCGGCCGGATGGCCGACCGGTTCTAGGCGCTTCAGTCTGGAAGCGCGCGACCGCTACGGTCGCAGGTTCGAATCCTGCCTCGGGTATGGATGTGTGTGATGTCCTTAGGTTAGTTAGGTTCAAGTAGTTCTAAGTTGTAGGGGACTGATGACGTCAGCAGTTAAGTCCGATTGTGCTCAGAGCCATTTGAACCATTTCGATGTCTTCACATTTTGCCTGGAGCTATTTCGTCTTAGTGTTCTTGCTGCTGCACTAGTGTCACTCCTAGTCGAGGGAAATCGAAATTTTATCAAAATTCAATGAAGGCGCGGTTGGGCGACGAAATCTGGGGCCGCTGGCAGAGTGTGGTAAGAGACGACAGCCAGCAGGCCGGGCAAGGTAAACATGACGCTGGCGGGCGCAGAGCTGCGACGGCGGTATGCATGCACGATTTGTTTTGAATGGAACTACAACGAGGCAGGAAACTGCAGCGTTGCTTTAAGTTATTGTGAAGTATGAGGTGGGGCACTAGGCCAGAGTCAGGAGTGGCGATTTATCCCTGCCATAGTTTCTGTCTCTCTCTGGCACTACATCAGAAGTGAGGGAAAGCCAGTATAAATAGACGGGCAATTTTAGCTTGGATCAGAGTGTGCCAGGTCGGTCAAGCATCGGGACGGACCTGTGCTGGTCTACGCTTATAGGGGCCAGTCTGACAGCAATGTTAAAAGTATTCAGCATAAACTTGTATTTTGTTTCTATGTACTTGTTCGGGCTGTATTCCGCCTCAGGGGACACAGCACGGGGGCGGGACGGAACGGCAGCCTGGAACGTGGAGATCACACGGTCTGCCTGAAAGAGGGCAGTGACATTGGTCTGCAGTTGGTCCAGTAGGGGCTCGGTTCCCCCGCGGTCTACGGGCCACGTTCGCTTCCCACCTGGTGCACCGGGGTCCGGGCGAGGCCTATACTGCGGGAGGCGCTACAGCGCTGCGGCAGCGCCAGAGATGGCGGCGGGTGTTGCCATCCGGCAAACACCACTAGCGGCAAGTTGCGCCACAGCGACCAGGAGGGCGCGGGTTCGAGGCCGGTCTTGTCCTGGGAACAGGGGCGGCGCGAGGTCCACGGGTGACCAGTACGTCCACCTTCGTCCCACGGTCGGACAGAGCAGGCCAGTCGGGCCGGAGGGCAACGAGGACCAGGGACTGTAGCAGTCTCTGGAATTGCTGGCAGCTACGCAGTGCGTAAAGCGCGGCCGACTTCTAGCGGAGCGGCCTTGATGGCGGAGCAGCGGTGTCGGCGTACCAGGAGTCTGTGGGGCCGGCTGGACTCGAGGCACAGCTGCACCCATTGAATATTGTAAATTGGCCAAACAAAGAAATGCTACCGGATACCACTGTATCACTCTACACTGTCCCATGTCGCTCTTGAACTTGCTCGGCCTCCTGACGAAACACTGCGCGGTGGGTCCCGGCTTCAGCTCGGCACTCAGGAGACCCGGGTTTCAGCACCGAACCCGCGACAGTGGCGTCAGAAGTGGTGCCGGTTACGGCGCTGAAAACGGATTTCCACTCCCACATCTTGTGCCGAGCAAGTAGCGTTGAGGGGTGCCTGTGTAGAGGGGAAGCTGAGGTGTTTGGTTGCGTTCTTGACGGGAGCTCGTGCACTTCTTGTTACGTCTTGTTTGGAAGGTTTTCGTTCATACCAGTATAGGGAGGAAAGCAGGACTGTTCACCTGGACACGAGCACGATGAGGATGGGTGAGTGACGTTTGATTTATGGTTTCTGTGTCATTCTTTTGATAATTAGGATGGATTTTTTAAAGATGTCTTTTGTAAGCCTGGAGTGGCCTTTAGATTTTTCTGGATTCAGGGGAAATGGGTGACATGATAACATAGCGCCTAAGCGATGTCATTTTTGTAACCTGTCAGGCCACGAACTACCGTGTACAAAGTGGGTGCCAAAGAATTTCTTTATTTGTAAGAGATTTGGTCATTTGGCGCGCAGTTGTTCAGAATCTAGATGGGCGATGATTCGTCGCAAGAACTAAGTTTAAGGAGTAGCAGAGTGAAATTAATGGCAACAGTGGAGCTATTATCAAGAATGGTGGAAACACGGCAAGCAGCGGAGGCTGCGGCAGTGACTACAGCGGAAGCTGTAGCCGTTCTAACAGAGCAAGTTTGGGTATTGTCAGAGGAGAGGAAAAGTGACAAAGAAAAATATGAAGAATTAGCAGGGAGGTTTGAGGCATTGCGAATAGGGGAAGGGACGTCGGGTGAAAGTAAATTGAAGGTTGTGGAGTGTCACAGACCATTTGACCCGGCAATCACGGCATTGATTAACCCCTTCTCTGGAAAAGCAACGGAAAATGTGTCGGTATTCCTTAATGACATCATCACAATGGCTGAGGCCAATGGGTGGTCGGATGTTGTAATGTTGAGAGTGGCGAAGTTACGCTTGATAGTGGATGCCAAGTCGTACATATCGTACCACGAAACGTTGAACAATATGGCGACGTATTCAGAGCCTGAAGCTGGGTTACGCCAGAGGTACCAGAAACAGAATAGTACCAGGTTTTTTCGTGAAAAATTAAGTGTGCTAGTTATGAGGAGAAATGAGACTGTGGAGGTTTTCTCAGACAGGTTTCGAAAACTGAATTTAGAAACGTTCGAACTGTACAGAATGGGGAGACTAATGAAGAGCTGTTACAAGAGGCCGAGAACAGGGCGTTAGATGTGTTTTTGCGGGGAGTACCGCCGGAGATGTCACGTCGGGTGAGAATGAAGAATCCCAGTGATCTTCCGGTGGCTCTAAGGATTGCCACATACTTAGAGGAGGTAGATTATGTGACCAAGCAAAGGGTGGAGCATAGAGTCCTGGCAGTGGAAATTAAGTGTTTTGGTTGTGGCCAGGTAGGGCACATTAAGACCCAATGTCAGCGTCAGTTGCGGTGTTACTCGTGTGGGAAAGTGGGTCACCGAGCAATAAACTGCAGGAGTAAAAGTAGGGGTGGGGGACTCGGTGGCAGCAGCCGTTAAACGAGAACGCGTTTGCTTCAACTGTCGGAGAGCAGTCCCAGTCAAATTAGGTAATGCGTTTGTAGATGCACAGACGGAATGCTGCTTATTAGGCTTGGTGAACGGAAGGGAACATAGGTTCCTGCTTGACACGGGAGCACACGTGTCTGTTATTAGTCTAGACCTGGTTAGCTGGAGAAGGCTTGAGCCACCGTGTTATAGGTTTCTTGGGGTGGGAGATAA
The DNA here is from genome assembly GCF_021461395.2 of Schistocerca americana. NCBI lineage: Eukaryota > Metazoa > Arthropoda > Insecta > Orthoptera > Acrididae > Schistocerca > Schistocerca americana. The sequence continues at coordinate 24,277,740 of NC_060122.1, read as the reverse complement.
TAAAGTGGTGTCATTGGGTACGACGTTATTTCAATTCGTGATCGCAGGAACTAAGTTTACTGAGCAGGTAGAGGTGTTACCATGTGTAGGTGAGGGGTATTCTACGATTCTCAGACTGGACTTCTTTGACAAACATTGTGCGAAGATAGATCTTTGGCAACAAACTCAGTGGAACTCAGTGGAACAATGTTTCGCAAGGGGGAAACGGTTCCAAATGGACGAATGTCGCAAGGTGCACTTAACGTCAAAGTGACGCCAGCTAAACTGCGAACGGATTCATTAAAGGTCGATCAGCAGGATAACATACAGGCAGGTACAGGGAAGGTAGTTTGGGTTTCCATAAATACGGACCTACCAAAGGAGACGCTGTACATGATGGAGCCAATCTCGAGTAATGAGGAGTTGGATAAAGCGCACTGTTTTGTGCGGAGGAGTTTTAGCTCACGCAAGTTATGTGGAAGGAGATTACAGAGTTCCTGTAAGTTTAGATAACTTCGGCAGAGCGGATTTTAGCTTGTCGAAAGGGTTGTAATTGGCCACGTTGGGGTTTTTTGATGAAGTTAGGGAGGATTTAGAGGCGAGTCATAAGCAAAACGCCGATGCAGCACAATTAAAGGGAAAATCACAGCATTTGCAGGGAGACAACAGCGTCGCGTTGGAGGAATTGTTATTGACGTTTAGCAATTTATTCGGAACGGGGGGTAGTTTACCGGCAACACCGATTACGATGCGTCACATACCGACGGAGGATAATACACCAGCGTTTAGGAAACCATATAGGTCAGCACGTCATATTCAACCGCTACTAGAGGAATTTATAGAACAGCAACTACGGGATGGAATCATAGAGCATAGCGATAGTCCATATTCAAGCAGTGTAGGTCTCGTACCTAACAAGTAGGTGGATGGCACAAGGAAATATAGGTTTAATTGTGATTATAGGTTTCTGAATGCGAAAACCATTTCGGACGCATTGGACAATGCACATTGGACAATCTGGGACAACGTAAGTATTTCACGACGATGGATTTACGGAGTGGATACCATGAGTTGGAAGTAGCGCCAGAGGATAGGGCAAAGACAGCTTTTACTGTTCCTGGGGGACACTATCAGAATATACGTATTCCGTTCGGGTTGAAGAATGCACCGGCAACTTTTCAGCGATTATTAGATGAGATTTTAAGGGGATTGAAACCAAAGACATGAATGGTTTACCTAGATGACATTATAGTATTTTCGAAGGATGTACTAGAGCATGTAACGCGTTTAAGAGAAGTCTTTAAGACTGCGGTCGGCACGGTTAACATTAAGTTTAGAAAAACGTAATTTTGCGCAGACGCAGGTCAAATATTTAGGTCATGTAATTAGTGAACAAGGGGTTCACACCGATCCTCGGTTATCAGAAGCAGTTCAAAATTTTCCGACACCACGTACAACGAAGCAGTTACAATCGTATATTGGGTTATGTTCATATTATCGTAAATTTGTAAAGGATTTTGCTAAAATAGCCGAGCCATTAACAAAGCATTTAAAGAAAGGGGTTAAATTTCAATGGACGGAGGAATTTCAGGAAGCTTTCGATGAATTAAAGATAAGGTTATTATCTGGTCCAGTGTTGGTGTTTCCGAATTTTGAAGAAGACTTCATCTTATCATGTGACGCTTCAAATGGTACAGTAGTATATGAAATGTTGAATGAACAGGAGCGAACGGTGGCGTATGCTTCGAGACAGTTAAATAGGGCAGAGCGGAATTATTCCACAACGGAAAAGTAGATGTTGGCTGTAATATATGGAGTAACGTATTTACGTTGTTACCTTTATGGTAGGAAGTTTAAGGTCGTGACGTATCATGCAGCGTTGAGATGATGCTGGGACTCAAGAATCCTTCTAGTCGATTTAAAATTAAGTGAGTTTGACTTTGAAGTAATTCATAAGCCAGGGAAGAAACATGGGAATGAAGATGCATTAAGTCACAAATTAGACGAATTAGAAGTAATGGGTAAGAGTGTCGCGAAATGGCAGAGGGCACAAGCAGAGAAGGAGAGGTGACAGAGTTTTAGAACTCAACCAGATTTCATTGTGCAGGAAAATTTCTTGTGTAGAGTTGCCATGTGCAGATCACGTGTAGTGGCAACAAAGAGTTTGTGAGAGGAAGTCTTAAAGCAGGACAATGGTCATGTGCTCTCGGGGCATGGTGGTCGTCGAGCAACAGGAAGACGAGTAGCAGAACGATTTTGGTGGCGCACTCAGAGGAAGGGTGTGGAACAATACGTAGCAAATTGTGTGCCGTGTGCGCAGCGAGCGGATGTGAAGCGCACACGAATTCCATTGCAACGGTTACCAAAGGCTTCGAAAACATTCGAGTTTACCGGGCTAGATATCTACGGGCCATACAATAAAACACCGGCAGGGAATCGTAACGTTTTAACTATAATTGATCACTTTTCGCGGTTTCTAGCTATGGTCGCAATACCAACAGGCAAGTACAGAAGCACAAGCTTTAGTCAATAACTGTGAAACGCCCCGCAAAACTCGCAGGACAGGACAGGTAGTTTAAGTGGTGGAAAGGGCCCAAAATAAGGGGCTGTCAGTTACACTCGAATACACAACTTTATTATTTGATCAAACATTATAAGAGCCCGAATTTTTTTTTTTTTTTTTTTTTTTTTTTTTTTTTTTTTTTTTTTTTTTTGTAAACACACAGCTTTAATCTTTGGAACTTAATTACTAGCTGAAGCCACTTTAATTTAGAAACAACTGAGGGCCAATAACATAAAACGCAAGCATAATCAGAAATTTAAAAGGTAAGCCTTATCTTACAACAGTTCTTTATTTAAGCTGAAGGCCCAAAGAATCTGAAATTTTCAGAGCAAACAATTTGAATTCAAAATCAGCTGAAAGCCCAATGCTTAAGGCTAAACAACATTAATTAAGAAAACAAAGCTCTTACATAAAACAGATCTTAATTAGGCAAAACTTAACCAAAATAGAAATTTAAAAGCCAAAGCCTTATCTTAAGACAGTTCTTTAGTTAGGCTGAAGACACAAAGAATCAGACACTTCAGGAGCAAACAAGTTAAATTCAAATCAGTTGAAGGCCTAACACTTAAAACTCCATAACATTATTTTTTTTTTATTCCAAAAGCCTTATGTGAAACAGGTCTTTAATTTAGGCTGAAGGCCTTAAGAGTCAAACAACTCAAACTCAAAATCGGCTGAAGGCCCAACACTTAAAATTCAACAACATTAATACTTTTAAAATGCCAAAGGTCTTACGTGAAACAGTTCTTTAAATTAGGCTGAAGGCCTGAAGAGTCTGACACCTTAAGGGCAAAACCACCTTAACTTTAAAAAAATCGGCTAGAAGCCGTACAAGTACAAACAACAAGAAGGAAATAAAAAAGGCAGTACACCCAAGGGCGCTCGGATGTTCGAGGGTCGCCCTGGAATTCAAACACTAACGCTCGCTTAGGTGAGACAAGCAGTTGGGCCAACCCAACACGATGAGGAAACTACACTCCCTGAAATTTACGTCAATGGCCAGGGCAGGTAACCGGAACGTTAACGGCCACAAGACAGAACATTCCGCTGGTGCTCTTCAATTCAAATAACCAAATACAGTGAAATTCCACCACAGGGTGGCTAGAATATTCAAACTTGAAAACCACGTTGTTACTCGTGGAAATATCCCAACAGCCGACAACGAACTCTAAACGACACAATGTGAACAGCCTTGACTTGCTGGTAGATTAAATCAAAACTCAACTTTCGTGTCCAGGGTCGGTGAGCCACGGACCTGGTAGCAGAGGGAACAGCCCCACACTCTCCGTCATTGCGTAGAGACAGCCAGCGGCCTCGGCCATACTATGTCCTGTGGAGACTTCCTCGCTGCTCCACGCCAACCGACCGACAGCCCAGACCTGGAAACGGTGAAAGGACGAAGTATACGTCGGCCGATGAGACGACCAACCGAACGACCAACCATCGGTCTTCCCACTCCAGTCTCCCTTCGTCGGACGGTTCACGTGTGTCGCCAGCGGTCGGGGGGCACTGGCTGTCCGCGCCTCACCGGTGCTCCGTCCCCCGACTCCACTGCTGCTGCGTCCCGACTGCACTGCTGGTCCGTCCCGAACTGACTACCAGACACACGACGACCCAGGAATACTATCGGTCGCTCCAGAGATGGTACGACAGTGAACTTATCGACACGCGCTGCTACTGCCGCTCACGGTCAAGTAAGGCAGGAGGTTAGTGACGCCAGCAAATGGAATAAGAAAGCGAGGCGGCAGTACTGTAATAGAAGATGACAAACAATAAATGGGATAAACATGAGCCCCCCATGGCTCAAACTGGTTATTGAAGTATCGAGTGCCTGATACCATAATTGCGGACCAGGGAACGATCTTCATGTCCGAATTAATGTCTAAGTTGTGTCGTTTGTTGAGAATTAAAAAATTACAGACTAGTCCATTTCATCTGCAGGCGAATGGGAGAACGGAGCGAGTACATAGGACAATTTCGAAAATGCTAAGTTATTACGTGTATGATAACTGGGACGTTTATCTTCCACACGTAGTATCGAGTTATGACTCTAAAATACATTCGGGGGTCGGAATGTCACCATTCGAGGTGGTCTATGGAAGAAAGATGCCATCGCCATTTGTCGTTCTACGTTCGAAATCGAGAGCTAAAGGCGATGCACGAACAATACGGGAAGTCTGGAAGAGGGTACAGATGGCCAATACGAAAGCGTTAGAGAGGCAGAAAGAACCGAATAAGCGGTTGGAACCTTTACCGCAGTACAGGGTAGGTTAATGGGTATTATTCACGAATCCTTATACGACGAAAAATTTCTTGACGAAGTACCATGCACCATACCAGGTCGTGGACATGACTTCGCCAGTGATTATTAAAGTGCAGCTGCCAACAAAAACGTCCATTATCCACGTGAGTAGAGCAAAGCCTTTTAAAGGAATGGTGGACGGGTTATGGTTCAAATGGCTCTGAGCACTATGGGATTTAACATCTATGGTCATCAGTCCCCTAGAACTTAGAACTACTTAAACCTAACTAACCTAAGGACATCACACACATCCATGCCCGAGGCAGGATTCGAACCTGCGACCGCAGCAGTCGCGCGGTTCCGGACTGAGCGCCTAGAACCGCTAGACCACCGTAGACGGGTTACCTCAGTTACAAGGAAGTGACCCGATTGCAGAGGCTAGGCAAACCAATCGGAGGAAGAGGCCTCGGCGGATGGACAACAGGGGACACATAACGTTCTGTATGAATTACGGTCACGGAGGGAGTAAATTGTGGTATGTGTAATATTCTATGGCGTGGTGTTTTTGTATGAACAGTTAATTTGTGTTTTGTTTGTGTGTGTGTGTGTGTGTGTGTGTGTGTGTGTTTTTCTCTCTTTCTTCGACTTTTGGTGGGTCCGATAATAGTTGCGCTTTTCTTGTTTGTTGTTTCAGTTTTTTTGTCATTGTATGGCCCCATCCCCGCATGAACAGTGGACCTTGCCGTTGATGGGGAGGCTTGCGTGCCTTAGCGACACAGATGGCCGTACCGTAGGTGCAACCACAACGTAGGTGTATCTGTTGAGAGGCCAGACAAAAGTGTGGTTCCTAAAGAGGGGCAGTAGCCTTTTCAGTAGTTGCAAGGGCAACAGTCTGGATGATTGTCTGATCTGGCCTTGTAACATTAACCAAAACGACCTCGCTGTGCTGGTACTGTGAACGGCTGAAAGCAAGGGGGAACTACAGCTGTAATTTTCCCGAGGGCATGCAGTTTTACTGTATGGTTAAATGATGATGGCGTCTTCTTGGGTAAAATATTCCGGAGGTAAAATAGTCCCCCATTCGGATCTCCGGGCGGGGACTACTCAAGAGGATGTCGTTATCAGGAGAAAGAAAACTTGCGTTCTACGGATCGGAGCGTGGAATGTCAAATCCCTAAATCGGGCAGTTAGGTCAGAAAATTTAAAAAGGAAATGAATAGGATAAAGTTGGATATAGTGAGAAATAGTGAAGTTCGGTGGCAGGAGGAACAAGACTTCTGGTCAGGTGAATACAGGGTTATAAATACAAAATCAAATAGAGGTAATGCAGGAGTAGGTTTAATAATGAATAAAAAAGTAGGAGTGCGGGTAAAATACTACAAACAGCATAGTGAACGCATTATTGTGGCCAAGATAGACACGAAGCCCACGCCTACTACAGTAGTACAAGCTTATATGCCAACTAGCTCTGCAGATGACGAAGAAATTGATGAAATGTATGATGAGATAAAAGAAATTATTCAGATAGTGGAAGGAGACGAAAATTTAATAGTCATGGGTGACTGGGATTCGATAGTAGTAAAAGGCAGGGAAGGAAACGTAGTAGGTGAATAAGGATTGGGGGTAGAATTTTGCATAGACCATAACTTAATCAAACACTTGGTTCAAGAATCATGAAAGAAGGTTGTATACATGGAAGAAGCCTGGAGATACTAGAAGGTATCAGATAGATTATATAATGGTAAGACAGAGACTTAGGAACCAGGTTTTAAGTTGTAAGACATTTCCAGGGGCAGATGTGTACTCTGACCACAATTAATTGTTTATGAACTGTAGATTTAAACTGAAGAAGCTGCGAAAAGGTGGGAATTTAAGGAGATGCGACCTGGATAAAATGACTAAATCAGAGGTTTTACAGAGTTTCAGGGAGAGCATTAGGGAACGATTGGCACGAATGGGGGAAAGAAATACCGTAGAAGAAAAATAGGTAGCTCTGAGGGATGAAGTAGTGAAGGCAGCAGAGGATCAAGTAGGTAAAAAGACAAGGGCTAGTAGAAATCCTTGAGCAACAGAAGAAATATTGAATTTAATTGATGAAAGAAGAAAATATAAATGTAAACGAAGCAGGAAAAAAGGAATACAAACGTCTCAAAAATGAGATCGACAGGAAGTGCAAAATGGCTAAGCAGGCATGGCTAGAGGAGAAATGTAAGGATGTAGAGGCTTATCTCGCTAGGGGTAAGATAGATACCGCCTACAGGAAAATTAAAGAGACCTTTGGAGAAAAGAGAACCACTTGTATGAATATCAAGAGCTGAGATGGAAACCCTGTTCTAAACAAAGAAGGGAAAGCAAAAGGTGGAAGGGGTATATCGAGGGTCTATACAATGGCGATGTACTTGAAGACAGTATTATGGAAATGGAAGAGGATGTAGATGACGATGAAATGGGAGATACGATACTGCATGAAGAGTTTGACACAGCACTGAAAGACCAAAGTCGAAACAAGGCTCCGGGAGTAGACAACATTCCATTTGGACTACTGACAGCCTTGTGATAGCCAGTATGCCCAATTCAATGATGACATAATTCGTCGCTTAGGTAGCGGCGAACATCGGTGCTCCCATTAGGGGGCCTCTTTGTGGAAGATGAAATTCTTGAAATTAACGGTCAGTTGTGGAGATAACCACAATTGCAACAGATTAAGGTGAGGGGTATTCGTCACAGTGTTCTCACAGAAAAAATAAACGGCGCCTACAAATTCGTTTGTGATGTTGCATAGAAAACATGAACCCTTGGCGAATCTCGTTCAAGAGCCACAAGTTTCATGATGGTTCTCAGCGTCCCACATTGTCTCACACTGTGGCAGTCAACCATTGCAGGTAGATGGAACGTTGCTTTGCCGCCGAACTGCAGCCTGCAGGAGAAACGTCAGTCCCCCAGTGTTTTCTGCACTGTTATGGCAAATTACAGGCAGAGGCCCTGATCTTCCCGGTTTAACTGTGGCAGGAGCTACTCACGATACGGTATGAAATGTAAACGCCGTCGCAAAATATTCCACACAGTTCGCTGTAGTATTCCAATGTCGTGGTTTGCGCTGACCGTTGACTTTGTTGCACTGCGTACAAAACTTCGGTTCACCCTCTCCACGTTTGCGTCTGGCACATTTAGCCGATCGGTACTTTTCTGTTTACAAAGATAGAATCCTAAACTGTCGATAAAAATGCACAATGCTTTGTTACCATGACGATTATTTTGCACAACTCCATCTGAATGCAAGTTGTGCTGTTTTAACAGATAAGCATCTCGCACATTCCAACACAAAAACAGTCTTTATGGGTTCGCCACCATGTCAAGGTACTGCGCTTGTACTGCCAACTGTTGAACTCAGTGCATACTCGGTGAGGTAATAATTCTATTCACGATTCAATCATGTTCGTAAACCCATCGCACACGAAGCGTCTCAAGTGGAACACGTTGCCTAAGCGAGTTGATTACCATTCCAGTCGGAATCACTTCCAGTGTAGCGGAAGAGGGCACGGTAGAGGGCGCAACTGCAGGGTGCCCGAGTCGCCAGTAAATCGCGTGCCAACCCGTTGCCAATGACTCGACGCCGGCGTTGCTTCGTGTACTTGGGCACAGTTCTATATTCGTCTAATATGGGAGGAACTAACAGGTCACGAACATTATCTCTGTACAAGAAATGGAAAACATGCCGTTTTATGGGATTACGAGCTTCCACGCTACTGCAGGAGGGATTTGGCATAGGCAGTGTAGTGTGGAATGGTGATAAAAGATCGCACGACACGTAGATACGCAGTGTACTATTGCTTAAAATACGTCAATGGAAGCAAATGCACAAGAGAATGTAAACCATATCGGGAGTGTTCTTCTTCTTCTTCTTCTTCTTTTTTTTTTTTTTTTTTTTTTTTTTTTTTTTTTTTTTTTTTTTTTTTTTTTTTTTTTCGTAAAATTGCGTTATGTGCAAACGAATCGTGAAAACGTCGGGTAAACGACAAAAAGCCACAAAACTCCGGTGTGCGCAGACACATTGGTGTTCACGTACAAATAAGTTAAGAAGCACTAACCACAGTTCAATACAGAAGTAATCGCAAGAAATTTATTTTGTGTTCATTTTCATAATTTAGCTTAGGTCTACATGAACTAGACAATCAAATGCAGCAGTTCCGCTGCCGCACCATGTGTCGCAATGTGATTTGCTACCGTTAGCTAATTTCTGAACACAGTTATCGATGAATTAGCACAGACTGTAATGTTTTGAGCTGCAAGATAGTTAGCGGTTTCATGATTCTTGCATGTGACCCTTCTCGTTTGAGCACATAGCTTAGTTGTGGAGAACGCTAACGGCTAGCATTCGCTCTGGCGGCATCTCTGCAACGCATTGGGCCGTTTAAAACTTCACACTTCTCTGACACCCTTCAATGGTTTTTCTTTCTCTGCTTAGAAAGTAGTTCAAAATTGTTTCACATTGTTTAGACATGTTTTAGAGAATAGTTTCGTTAAGAATCTGTCGGTTTCAGCTCTTTTGGTGGTAGAAACGGCCAGCAGATGGAGAAATCGGCCGTGGTGGAGCACGCACTGTATGAGACCGACCACATAGTAAATTTCGCCAACACGGTTCTTGCTGTAAGAGAAGAGCTATCACACACACTTATTTAGAGAAGCTATAGAAATGCACAAACATGAGAATAGGTTCGACAAGGAAGAAGAAAGCCACAACATGAACGGTTGCTTGATTCTCGTGCTGCAGAAAACGGCCGTTGTAGGTAGCAAGGGGACAATCACACCGGAAATACCCGCGGAAAAGCCCTCAGATTTTGGGTCGCCAGGTGCACATAATCTGCGGCCGCGAGCTGGACTCCAGTCCACAAGAACAACATAGGGCGATGTCACCCGTCCTGGCGAAAGGTCACGAAAATCGTCGAAAAAACGTCGGCCGAAAAAGCCGAGATACAAGCCAACCGGCAGTTTGTGAACAAGTAGCTAGGAAAGCATTAACAATTTTGAATGCAAAGAAGTCTTCCATTTTACAATAACACATGGCGAACGAAGCCAGGAAGGCCCAAAAACCAGATTAGTAGATGGAAAGAGGGTGTTCCTTGGGGAACACAAGTCCGCTAGTATCCAACATCGGCAGTAACCCCAGGAAGCAGTTTCTGAGAATGTACATGCGGAGCACAGCATTGAATAGTAGCGAAACCGAAAAAGAAGAGAATCGAATCATCTGATGTGTAAAGCTATAGAAAGCTGTTAAAACCTAGGACTGTTAAGATAACACTGAAGGGGTTTTACGCACAATCGGCGGAGAATGGTACATGTGCAAAATACCAACAAAGAGAGGGAACTGCAGAGGGTAAAATCTGTGATATAAATCAGAGATTGGAATGCATCGAACAAATAAGTGAGGATGTAGCGCCCATGTGCTACCCTTATACGGAGAGGTTTACGGAAGAGCAGACTTCTTGGTGTGTCGCATGGAAATAGTCATACGACGGATGACTCTAAAAAAACACTGTGTAGCTAAAAGAGTGTGTTTTCTTAAACTTTTTTGTATTTGCAAAATCTTTGGAGGTCCACCCTGATGACGGGGATGTGAACTATGACGCGCTTATTATAATCTGTGTGGCGACAGTACATCGGGATTTTATGCAGAATCATAGTTTGGCGCTACGTGCTGGCGTGTAATCAGAGACACGATAGCTCTGCACGCGGCACAGGACCCTGGAGGCCGCTGGCCGAGTTGCTGAGTTGGGGGTCCAGTGTTTGTTGTGGCCTCGTCACGGCCAGAGGCCAGGGCCGGCGCAGATAGCGGCAGGCGGCCCGTCCCCAAGTGCACAGTCACGGCGGGCGGACACTTCCGCGGCACCGCGCACTGCACGCCGCTGGCACGTCGCCGCAGTGTCGCAACTGGGACGTGGGACGCGTTGCGAGAGACGGTGACGGGTCACCTTGTCTGTTACACCATTCCCTTTTGTTCAGCCTCTTGACGAAAATCTAGGAGGGAATTAATTTCTTTGCTACTAGTTGTGTCGTCATATCTCAAAATATTCGCCGTTAAAATTTATATAAAGCCCAATTAACTAAATCTGCTGCAAAACTGAGGAGCTGTAACAACTTTCTTCAGCATCTAACTGGTACATCATGGGAAGATGCCGCCAACACATTGAGAACATCTGCTACAGCACTCGTCTATTCCTCAGCAGAGTACTGCTCTGCGGTATGGCCTAATAGCTGCCATACTCACCTTGTGAACTCTCAACTTTGTCATACTATGCGTATATATATGCAACATTACTTGTTACTGCAGTCCAATGGCTGCCCGTATTGTGTAACACACCACCTCCTCACATCACAAGACGAAAACATCTGGGTCATCAGTGGTCAAGAATACTGAATAACTCGTCACTCCCAATTCACGAAGATGTGAGACAGCTAGAATTATCCAGGTTGCAGTCCTGTAAACCGACCATGGAATTGTTAAGCAACCTTTTCGACCACAGAGACAGATGGCTGAAAGAATGGCTATCTTCTGCTCCACAGGGCATCTTGAAAGTGGAAGATCCAACAGTAAGGCTCAATGATTTCAGCTTGCCAAGATACACTTGGAGCAGGCTTAACCATTTCAGATGTGGTGTGGGAAGAAGTGCTTCGATTCTTCAGAAATGGGGTTGGGTGGACACCCCATACTGTGACTGTGCTGACGTTCCACAAACAATGAAGCATGTTGCAGTGGACTGCCCCCTCCGTGCCTTCCCTGGAAATCTAGTGAATTCGAACCCGGTTACGTCCAAAGTGGTGGATTGGATCAATGGCTTAGATATAAAGATCTAAACTGTATTTTAATGTGTGTGTGGTACTGTATTTTATGAGTTATTGTGATTGTTATGTATCATACGCCAAATAAAAATAAAACCTCTTTCTTTATCCTTACTTTCCAGTGAATCATCTAGATTTATTTGCCTCAATGCTGAAAAAAACATCATTAACGGTTACCTTATCAGATGTCCCCACTTATTACCTTTGATTGACTATCTTTTATTTAAATTCTTCTCAGAATATAATGCTCCTGAAGGGTACACAATATCTCCAATCAATACCATCAGATTTTTACCTATGACATGTACATTAATGTGTTTTAGTTAACAGATTCATTAGTCCATCTGTCACTTTATCTCCATCAAGTGTTACTAGTGATTTACCAATACATTGGAAGGTACTGGCAGGTTATAATCCATAACTGTGTCTTCACTATGGTTGATATACCTTAATATTCTTTCACTTATATTTATTTTTCTGGCAACACCCTTCTTTATTTTTTTAACAATGCTCTGAGCCTGAGCTATCTTTTTTGTATCTTTAACCTCTTCATCATATTTAATCAATAGATCTTGTATTTCTAATTCACTTAGTGTATAGTCACATTCAGGAAGGTCAATTGTTTAATTTGTGGTATTTCTCCAAATTCTTCTTGATGATTATGAGCATATGGTACAATTTGTTTTTCAGTTTCTCTATTTTCTTCTACAGCAATCAGCAGAAGCAACAGCATAGCAGTCAAAGACTGCATCTTATAGCCTAATCCTTCAGTTCCTTCTTTAAATTTTCAATTGGATATTCTTTTTTATCTGCTTTTTTATATTTTTCATAATCTTTTCCTGTTTTCATTTAATTAAATAAGATTTTATTAAGTGACTCACCTATTTCAATTGAGTGGTATGTCATCTGTTCTCAAAAACAGATTGACTGTACCTATACAAGAAAGTTTTAATAATGTTACTCTAATTGGTTTTTATACAACATTTATAAATCCAACTGTTACACAATAAATAATAAATTATATTGTGCTGGAGAAATAATATAAATTGCTGTCAGCCAATATGGTATGGAAAGCTTGCAAAAATTCATTCATTCAGAAAAGGCAAATATTCACATTAAAGGAGATGAACTTTTAAATACATTTTTTTATTGAGAGTGATGATAAATTACATATGAATATAAAATATAGTATTGGAATTGTGTTTGGATTAGGTAACCAAATTATTGAAGCTGATAAAAATTATTATGAATGCTGTTCCTAAATTTATTCCATTCATAATAATCAATACAAGTTTTAATATGGCTTATGGAATGTTTGTGAAGTATACTGATTATTTTTGTCCAGAAACTAATGTCATTGTTTCATGAAAAATGATAATTTGATTGATTTCAGTGGTGCTACTGTAACAGTTATTTACAAAATTTTTATGTTTATTAAATAACAAATAAAATAGAGAGCAATCAGTTCTACTCATTCCCTGTGAATGAGAAATAAAAAAAAAATCTAAATATTCCTAACAAAGACACAGAAATTAAAATAGATGTAATAGATGTATGGTTTCATCCTAATCATGCTAAGTTGTACATGAGCTTCAGTATTATTAAAGCTGATGGTAAAGATTATCCAACTTATGATGGAAAACGTAATAAAAGTTTACTGACACTTATGTGGCAAGGCTATGTGATTTTATAAATGTAAAGAAAGGAAATAACGTTATGTCTGCAATAGAGCATTCTTTTATTTCATCATCAGTTTTGATGTATTTGACTTCATCTCTTCATGATAAAATGATATGGAAGGACATATAGCTAATAATGGTAAAGTAAAGAGTAAGAGAAGTGAGGTGCTTTATCCATTCTGAATATGCTTGATGATTTCTTTAGGGACTATAAAGAAAAGTTACGGCAAGGGGAAATTGCTATAATTTTTATGTGGAATTTCACACTAGAGATGCTCTTCTTAGATTGCCTTACTACAATAATGCTGTAGTTGAAGTAACAGATACACTCCCAAATGGCTCTGAGCACTATGGGACATAACATCTATGGTCATCTGTCCCCTAGAACTTAGAACTACTTAAACCTAACTAACCTAGGGACATCACAAAACACCCAGTCAGATAGACTCCCAAAAAAAGATAAAATTATGGTAGAATGTATGGAAATTCGTGTACCTATTATTAAATACGAGCCGAATTATGAGCTTGAACAACGAGGAAACATACTGAAAAATCGTAAAATTCCAATATATTGCTATGAACTACATGCAGTTAGGCAGCAGGATTATGTGCACGAATAATTCTTTCAATCCAGATATCACGAATTACTATAATTTAATAGCGTTCAATACGCCTTATTTAATTTTTGTTGTGTTCCAAACTACTCGAAAAAATAATCAGTTCATTGATTCATTGTTATATGATCATATTAAACTTTAGAATATTCCCTCAACAAATGTGGGACTTGGATCCACCAAATAGTTTTCTGATGGCATATGATACATTTCATTGTTTTAGATGAGTTACATAGTTGGAGTGTAATTTAGATGCAAGTCCATTTAATTTCGTAATGAACTACCATATTTATGTGATTAACATGACAGAAATTCTGCAGCACTTCTCGCCCATGAAGCAGCAGGAGAGGTCATCACGACAGTAACAAAATCGAAGTCCAACTTCGAACATTTAACGCTAGGAATGCCGGACGTTGTGACATGGTGGAGTCATTTATGCTTAAACAATCTGACGCCCTACTATCTATCATGGAGATTTTCAGGCATATACTATGTCAAATACCCCACTGCCTGGAAATATGCAGAGGTAGGTGCCATTTCAAAACATGGAAAAGATGCATGATTCCCTCAAAACCATAAGCTTATCCCCTATCCTGTCTAAGGTTTTTGAGCGTATTTATACACGTAGGCTTATGGAGCATATAGACAGAGAGGGATTGATTGCTCCAAAGAAGTTTGGTTTCCAGTGCTCCACAATGCCAACCATTGCGATTTGTGGATGATGTGATGGGTGCCCTGTAGCGTCAGGAGTACTTAGGGGCGGTTCTGTTGGACGTCTCCAAGGCTTCTGACTGCGTTTGGCGTGAGGGACTCTTCTACAGACTTTTTGTACTCGGGGTTCCGATGGTGTACGTGAGACTCAGTACATCTTACCTCCGTGACAGGGTCTCCAAGGTCTGTGCCGAAGACGGCTTCTGGACAGCTACGCCAATAAAAGTGGGAGTGGCGCAGGGATCTGTCCTGGTCCCTGATGTACTCCCTGTATGACGCTAACATCCCAAGCACGGAGAAGGTATAGTTAACGCTCTATGATAACAATACAGTGTTCTACGTTTACTCCATGAGAATGAGAGGCCCCAGCCCATGGTCTTGCACTGCAAAGTACCTCGAGGCAACCTTCGATAGGCACCTCACGTGGAACATATCCACGCCGTTTGGGGTAAAGCATATGCCCATCTGAAGGTGCTTTTCTCCTTGGCTAAACCCAGAGTCGACGCTTCCACCACACTGTGGCGTTATGCTGTATCTAGCACTGATCCGACCAGTCCTGGAATACGTGGCCGCAGTGTGGGGAAATGCGGCCAATCGCCACATTCGTCGGCTCCAGAGTTGCAGGGCAGAGCTCTAAGACTCCCCATGCACCTACTGCGGCAGTACACCAACCGGGAACTGCATTACGAGACAGGCATCCCCACAACGAGGGAGCCAATAAAACAGATTACCCGACAGTTCTACGAAACGTAGCGGCAGTATGGACAATAGGCTGATATCAAGTCTGGGAAACCAGTATCACAGGTGAAGAACGAGAGGTGGCCAGGCCTACTGCGGCAGTGTCGGTAGATAAATAAAAATTTGTCAACAAGTTCATAAACAGAGTGGAAATACACATACGTTAGGCATACATATGAGCACACTTTCAGGAAAAGCAGAAACTGTTTCCTGAAAACGTAAGCTGCATGAAGGGGACAGTGAAGACTGTCTTTTAGGATAAGAGCGGTTGGTTGGTGCGACAGCACAGTGATTCCCCAGTCGACCGCTTACATTGCGATGCCATGCGGTTTCCAGTGACTCAACGACTGTATTGCCAAGCGATGTGATTTATGTCTTGTCCTCAATCACCTCTGCATTGGTTTAGTTTGAAGATGAACGGGCAGGTTGTGAACATTAACTTCGTACAGAAAGCCGAATAAAATGCCATTTTATACAACTACCGCTCCCAAGTTACTGCAGGAGAGATTTGCTAGAGAAGGCGTATTATGACGTGAGAAAAAGATTTTATATTACATGTGTGTGAGCCGTGGGTGGCTCGCATTCATGCGGTTTGTTCTTTGGCATTTTGTCACATCGAGTAGCGTCTTGTTTCTTCCTTACTTACTGGCATAACGAAGTTGCTGACTTGCCTCCCTGAGTGGCAGCAGCAGCGCTTATCGATACTAGTACTGTTGTACTATCTTTGGTGTGACTGCTAGTATTTCCAGGTGGTAGTTGTGTGTGTGGTGGTCAGTCGTTTGGGGCAGAGCAGCGAGGAAGTCCCCGTGGGGCAAGGCCAGACAGGGACCGCCGGCGGCGCGCGCACATTGTTGGATCGTGAGGCGCTAGCTGCGAGAGCGACAAGGTTCGTTGCCCACCGAACCTGGACGCTGAAGGTGAGTGATCGGTTAACCTGTTATGAAACCTCAACTATTGTGACATCTCTTTGATTATTTGCGGGTCGTTACTCCCTGGGCCGTTCAGGCTAGCAGCAAAGTATGATGTGTTGGAGTTGGCGAATACTTGCAGCCATCTTCCTATATTGTGATGGATTATTAAATCGACTGTTTCTTGCCAGTGTAGTGCAACAGCGGTATTTCCTGCTCCGTGTCCATTAACACCCCAGTTACCTGCCCAAGTCGTTTGCGTACTTTTCCGACAGTGTGCCCTTCCTCGTTGTGTTGATGCTGTCCGGGACAGTGTGTAGTTCAACAGCCTTTTAAGTTGTATGGTTAATATTTGCTTCAGAGTGGTTATTGTCCCCTTGACTGTTTTTAAACGCCAACTTCTGAAAATGTAGTGTTGTTCGTATCCTCGTTCTCGGCAGATATTTTCCATTGTTGTGCCGTTGGTCGGATGGAAGGGCATTGGTTAAATTGTTGGATGGTCCTTGGGGCATCCCTAGTTTGGGTTGCCATCCGATTATTTAACGTCAACTCTTGGCTGCCTGTCTCACGTCATCTTACGTTTGAGCTAACTTCTGAGGCAGACCCTTGGAACACTTCTGAGCCCCACTTGTTCTGTTTGTTTTACATTGTGATTTTCATTTTAGTTTGACGTATAGTGCGACGCCTTCGGCTGTGTATTAATTCAGTTCTTTTCTAAATTTTACATAAAGGCCTTCAGCCATTTAAAATAAAATTTTGAAGATTGATTTTATTTAGAAAAGAAAAAAATTTTTTCCATAAAATTGCTTCTATCTGAAATTGTTTCTAAGCTGTTAGTTGTTCGATGTTTTATGTGGAGACTTCAGCCGAAGATTTACGTGAACACATTTTCATAAGGCCTTCCGCAGTGTGTATTTTTAAAGGATTTTTTTTTTTTATACGAAGGAATGGGTTTCTTTTAAATTGTTTCGCTGGCCTGTTGTTCAGGCCTTCAGCCATTGTTTCAGATTTGTTTGTGGCCCTCAGCCGTGCAATAAGTTAATATTTCTTTAATTAGGCTTTTGACCGTTCCGTTGTAAGTTTAAAACTAAATTTCTTTGCTGGAAAAAATGGTTTATTAATTTGTTTTAATTATAGTTGTCCTTCAGTTGTGTAATGTAGGCCTTCTGCCGCTAATTGTTTTCAATTGCATGTTTTTTTTAAAGGAAATATTTACCTTTTTTTTGTTTTTGATTTCTAAGCCCAGCATTCAGCTGTTCTTTTTTTTTTTTTTTTGGTATGGTTTTGGACCTTCAGCCCAGAAAGCATCTAAAATTCTTTAACAAAGTCTTCAGCCGTATTGTTTAATTGTGATCTTTTAAGGCAAAGTGTAAGTGGGTAAAATAAAGGTGTGTGCAACTCACAGTAACTGTTCATGGCCCCATCCACAATCATAACCTTATCTTGTGCGCCCTCTGAGTACCTACCAAGCTGGTTTCAAGTGGTAGCAGAGCGTGGTTACGATTGTGATACTTCCATTACAGTTACTGTTGGTTTGAATGGTATTTCTGTTAGTGTTGCACCATATTGTCTTAGTTGTTGATTGTTTCAGGTGTCTATTTTAATAGCAGTGACGCAGTGCCCAGGGATCGGCCTGTTGGGGAAGGACCATTTTGTTTATGAGTTGGCGATAAGGCGCCAGTCGATTGAGGGCAGTGTTCTGGACTTAGTAGCCCGTTTGAGTGTTACTGTTCTTCACCTGGTTGACGTCATGCCGGATGTGGTGGGTGAGACAGAAGCAGCCACTGAATTTATGTTTAAGTCTTTAGGCGCCTTGAGGACACCATTTGTGTTTTAGAAGGCACTCAACCTAGCGGCAGTCAGTTAGGCAGGGTGCGGGCACAGTTAGTGCATCTAACCAATTGGATAGCCGATGTAGGCATGTTAGGCTTGAAGGACCGTCATAAAAAATTAATCGCCGAATTGGGGTCTTTGGTTAATGCACTGCAGTTTAAGCTTACATGTTTAGCACTGGATGGAAAGAGAATTGAAGAGCGGGACCTGATATATCAAGGGGGAGCCGGGAGCCAGGCCAGGTGTGGTGTTGTTATATCCTCTGAGAAGTTAGACGCAGCGTTTGCCAAATTGCCTAATCCTCTGGCATATTTCTTTCGGGATGTAAATGAATTAGGTGTAGATCGACTTGAGCAGGTTGAAAAATTATTATGGTTGTTGGTTCGTCTTGAGCAGCATGCTGCTCCCTTTAGCGCTCCGCACCAAGTAGTTTTGTCACTATTGAACCCGTCAGCTAGAGGAGAGTTGAGGAACCTCATATCCCAAGCCATGACTGAAGGGTTTCCTTGCAGCAATTGAGGCAGCTTGTCATTGGCCAGAGATTGACCACCGGAGTTCGGAAAACGCTTGAGTGTTGTTACATTTGGGAGATGCAGCAGGATAAAGAGGAGTTACATCAGTATGTGGACAGAGTTCAGACGGCCTGCCTGGGCTTGTTGATCGATTTGCCAGAACGGAAGTTGGTGTCTATTGTTCTCAGGAGGATGCGAGCGGCAGATAAGTTGCACTTTGTTTTTCCTGATCGTCCTTCAAACAGGGAAGAGCTTCGTGCTGCTGTTGTAGCGGTATCTGCGTTGCCGCTTGCGGACGATGTATGTCGTGAAGTTAAGCGTCAGGCCGAGGCGTTGTCAAGGGAAATTTCGAATTGTATACATCGGCTGATGCCGTTAAAAGGGAACCCCGGCGTTGCTTTAGGTTCGGTAGCACGGCTGATTTGGTGCGCTCTTGCATTCAACCTCGCACGCCCAGAGCCAATAAATGACGCCAGGCTGGGCAGCGACCTCGGGATCGAGCCTTTAGACCTTAACGTACCCGTTTTGTCGCTCCCTCATCACTCACTGCCCTTGCCTTATATTTGTTCTCGAGTAGGTGGCGAACCTATTTGTGCTCTTTTGGATTCTGGTAGCTCCTTTTCGCTATTGAGCTTGGAATGGTTTTTTGAATTTGGTCATCTCACGAAACTTTGGTCGGTCCCTTCTCCGGTGCAGAGATGTCGGGTGGCCAATGGCCAGGTCTGCATGGTTGGGTCCGAGGGAGTATATCGGTTGGGGATTTCTCCTAGCCCTTTTCATTAACCTTTGTCAAGCAGCTGCCGGTCGATTTAAATTTGGGGTGTGATTTCATCAATAAAACTGATTTAGTCTTGGATTATTCTGGGCACACCTTCTTCTTAAAGTTCGCTCCTGCTTAGAACTTTGGTTTCTGCGAGTGTGCTAAACGTACTGCGCATCGAAATGCCAGCGCTATGGCTGTTGAGGCTGTGCCTAATGAGTTTGATCTTACCCATCTCTCGCCACATCAGGCTTCTCAATTACAGGATTTGTTACAGAGGTTCCCTGAGCTTCTTCGTGATAGGTTGGGCGTTACTAATCCGTCTATCTGACGATATTCCTGCCAGGCACACCCCATATCGTCTCTCACCCCCTAACATGAAGATACTGAGCTAAAATATCCGAAATGCTTGAGCAAGGGGCTATTAGGCCTTCTAAATCTGCCTATGCTTCCCCCATATTCCTTTCCCCTAAGGATCAGGGCCGGGATTTTAGGCCTGTTGTTGACTATCGGCGCCTGAACACCAAGGTTATCTTTGAATTTGTTCCTCTACCTTAACTCCTTCGCTTGGTTTGCCGGTGCTAATTGGTTTACTGTACTTGATTTGAATCAAGCCTATTATCAAATTCCCTTAGCTGAAGAATGTAAACATGTTACAGTATTTTACACGGATTGGACTTTTTTTTTTAGTTTAACAGGGTTCCTTTCGGTTATTATTTGGACGACTTGGTGATTTATAGCTCTTGGTTTCAGGAGCATTTGGATCATATCCAGCAAGTTTTTGCGAGATTGCAGGGGTCCGGGTTAACTGTTAAACCCAGTAAATTGACGTTGGCCAGGGAGCAGGTGTCCTTTTTAGGTCACCTAGTTTCACGTCAGAGTATTCGCATCGACCAGGAAAGAACTAAGGAGTTAAGAACTCTTCCTCCGCCTACTGATAAGCGTGGAATTGCCAGGTTCATAGGCATGGCGAATTATTTTAGGCGTTTTGTCCCTAATTTTGCTCAGTTGGCGGCTCCCTTAAATGAACTGCGCCGGAAAGGAGTGCGTTTTGAATGGGGACCTGCCCAAGAAGCCGCATTTGAGCATATTAAGGCAGCTATAGCCAACCCTCCCGTTCTCGGAGTGCCGGATTTTAATAAAAAGTTCACTGTCCAAACTGACGCTTCTAATGCGGGTATTTCGGTTGTCCTCCTCCAGGCATTCGAAGGTCAGAGACAGCCATTACCATACGCTTCTCGTCGATTAACAAGTGCCCAACTTAAATATTCTGTCTGCGAGTGTGAGGCATTGGTCGTTCTGTTCACGCTGGAGAACTACCGCTTTTGCCTTAAGCATCGGGTATGTCAGCTAGAAACCGACAATCAGGCATTAAGCTGGGTGTTAGCCAGGCCCCACGTAAAACTGGCCGTATCGCCAGGTGGGCAGTACGCATTTGTGCATTTGAATTTGAGGTTAGACACATAAAAGGGACTGAAAATGTCGTTGCGGACGTCCTCAGACGTATGTTCACTGTCTTAGTTGTATCGTGTTATTCGAGATTCCTCATTTATTTGATGGTGTTGCTCAGTATCAGGATCCGGACCCTACTTGGGCACCCGTTAAGCAACGCCTGTTGGCTGGGGAACTATTGGATGAGTGCATTATCAAGAAAGGGATTGTGTGTAAAAGGGTGGGACGTGCTAAGCAACTCAAAGTTTCTTTACCAGTAGCTCTGGTGCGCCCGGTTTCTCATTACTTTCGTGATTCGTTGGTTGGTTGGCACTTAGGAACTTACAAGACCATGCAAAAAATTAAGGAGCATTTGACTTGCCCTTCGATGGACCGTGACGTGAGAGAGATGGTTACTCTTTGTCGATTGTGTACTGTGGCCAAACCTAAGAACGCTCTTCAACAGGGTCTCTTGTGTTCTGAGCGTGAATACTGTCCTATGCACAAACTCTATATCGAATTTGTGGGGTCCTTATCTCGTGCCAAAATAAGTCATCGGTGCGTATTGGTTATTATTGATGCGTTTTTGAGATTTACCTGGCTCCTTCCGAGTCGTAACGTAACTGCTACTACCAGTATTTCGCATTTAACTAATGTTTTCAGTGTTTTTGGACCCCGCAAACAAACAGTTAGTGATAACGCGTCGGCCTTCCTTTCGGCTCCCTTCAAGGCGTTCTGTTTTCAAAACGGTATCAAGCATGTGACAGCTACACCATATTATCCGCAGGGCTCTTTTGCGAAGAGGGTCGACCGAAATCTTAAATCCGCGTTGATTATTTTCCATCGGAAGACGCCTAGTAAGTGGGATTTTAGTCTTGCTTGGCTTAGCTTTGCTTTCAATGCCGCAAATCATGAGGCTTTGAAAGCTACTGTGGACTCCTTGATCCTTACCTATCCTGTTAATTTCCCCCTTTCGAACTTACGGGGTTTATTTCAAATTGTTTCTCTGGCTTGTTGTTCAGGACGTCAGCCGTTGTTTCATATTTGTTTGTGGCCTTCAGGCATGCAGTAAGTCAATATTTCTTTAATTAGGCTTTCGGCCGTTCTGTTGTGAGTTTAAAACCAAATTTCTTGGTTGGAAAATTGTTTATTAATGTGTTTTAATTATAGTTGCCTTCAGACGTGTAGTGTAGGCCTTCAGTCACTAATTGTTTTCAATTGCATGTTTTTTTGGGGGAAATAAATTTTTACCTTCTATTTTTAATTACTTTTGATTTCTAAGCCAGGCCTTCAGACGTTCTTGTTTTTGTTGTGGTGTTTGGCCTTCAGCTCAGAAAACTTCTCAAGCCCTTTAACTAGACCTTCAGCCGTATTGTTTAGTTGATCTTTCAAAGCGAAGTGTAATTGGGTGGTTCTTAGAAAAATAAAGTTATGTGTTTGATTGTGCAACTCACAGTAACTTTTTACGGCCCCATCCACAATCATAACCTTATCCTGTGCGCTCTCTGAGTACCTACCAACTTGGTTTCGATGTAGCGTACTGTACATACGTTCTTTAATACAAAAAAAGTTGCCGGTTCATCAGTGTAAGAAAATGTGCGATATGTTCTAAATCATTCCGAGAGTACTCTTTTGTATGACTAGCAGCCTTTGTCATTATTGTGACATTACGTTATCAAGCGGATACCAACAGTCAAAAGGCACAAATCTTCGAGACGTAAGTAAAAAGGTGTTCACATACAAGTGATTTAATGATCACGAACCACCATGACCACGTCTCCATATACATAAATCTCAAGATATTTGGGTTTTCAAAATAGAACTAACGATGTGTTATGGTAGAAGAAATGAACCGCATCAAATCACTGTAGCCAATGCTCTTTGTTTGGTCTTTTGTAATGAAGTTCCACTGAGCTGTGACCGTCTTACTTCAGAATGCGCTGGAGTGATCAAGAAAATGAGTTATCAAGGAAATTTAATAAATTCTGCTAGAGGAATTCGGTGGTTCATGGCCTAAAGTTTGGATGAGTTAGCGGGGCGAAGTTTGTGATTTGTAATAATGTCTGATGGATTTGTCCTTTACGAAGGAACGGATGGAGGATTATCCTAACGATTCTGTAATTTGTGCATTGCGGACGTATCTGTCAGCACCTGTGATGACATGAAAAACTTTGTTTTGGATCTGTTCCATACGAACGAGGGTAGGGGCTGGAGCCAAAAACCACACTTCCGAGCCATAGGGCAAGATGGCCGGAATTATGAGCTGGCGATAAAGGAAAATTTTGCAATTCAAGATCAATTCTTCACCCTTCAGAAGAAGGTAGTGTTCGGCTACGAACGCGAAACCGTATTTTCTACTTTTGTTATGTGGTTTATCTACGTTAAACGTCTCTCAATTTCCAGACCAAGGTAGATGATACAGTTATGTCGCGGCAAGTCTCGACCGCCAATGGTTATTTGCCAATGTGGGACGTTTACCTTGTTCGTAGAGTATCGCCTGACACTTGGTGTGATTAGCTTTAATCCTCCAGATATTACACCACCGGTTTGTTTTATCTAGATGTTCTTGCAGCTTTCTGAGTATGAACAGAAGGTTGCTACAGCTCCTATAGATCGCTGTATCGTCGGCGCAGGACACGATCTCTCTGCCGACGTGCCTAGGTATGTCGTCCGTGTAAATAAAGTACAGGACAGGACCCAAAACCGATCTTTGTGGGACTCCGGCCGCTATAGGTAATGTCTATTCCGTACCTTACGAAGAACTGGCGCTCTGCGAAAAAGAAATGAATGATATTTATTACGTGTTATAAGCACCGTGTTTGATCTAATTTGTAGATTAGTCCATCGTGCCAGTCACAGTCAAATGGCTTTTCAATATCTAGAGATACTGCTCCTGTTGCTTCTCTGTTCGCCCTGGCCAGACAGATGTTACCTGCGCCTCGGATGTGTTGGATTGTGGAGTGTTCAATGGGGAAACCAAACTGCCCAAACATAAGAATGTTGTTTTCGGTAAGGGTCTTCCTGATGGTGTGGGCATTATTTGTTCAAAGATTTTGCTGAGGCCAGTCAGTTCGGAAATGGGTCTGCAACTTTATGGAAGGAGGAGGAGGTTTTTGATATGTTTGGGGAGAGTGATTACCTTCGCAGGTTTCCCCATTGAGAGGAAGTATGTTAGTTTGAGGCAAGCGTTGTAGGCGCTTGATAGGTATGTTAAGGCGGAAGGGGGCGGGGGGGGGGGGGGTAATGGGGTGCAGATTCGGTCAGGACCAGAAGTCTTGTCACCTCATCGCTTGATGGGTGCACTTACTTTTGGCTCATTAAAAGCCACGAATTCTGTATATGGGCACGTATTTCATGTCTGAGCTACATCACTGTAGCACTATTTAGTCGTTCCATAAAAAGCTATGAATTTCGAAGCTGTTACAGCTCTTTAGTTGCTACCTAAGGCCTGCAGTTTATATTCCTCTGTATGTAGGCTCGAATCGACAGTTTTCTAATTTGGGTGTAAGAATAACAGGAAACCACATCAAGCCTGAACCTGTGCTCGACATGCCGAGTGTAACCGACGGAGGCTCGGCCGTGGCAGACAGGACTGCTCGCGCACGTCAGGTGCAGTTTCTCACTTCTGAGCTGTCCCGTGCGAGGAACTGCGCTGCCGGCTGGTCGGCAACCAGCTGCCCACGTAGATGGCCGGCCCGCTTCGTGTGCGGATGGCCGAGTAATGTCACCAAGTGTGCGTCACGGTAACGAGACAGGCGACGCAGGGTCTAACAGGGGAGCGTGTCAAGAAAGAAATGTCGATGGCAAGTGAGAAGAAGGATCACATGAATAGCAGAAGGACTGTGGATTATACAAAGATTAAACCACAGACTGGGTACCAAATGACAAGATTAACACAATACAAGAAAATCTGAGAACAATGCGAGTATATTTGTCATTCAGATGGCAACAAACACATTGACATACCAAAACATTTTGACAACTGCCCACCGCGCCTTTGGATGCCTAGTGATGTTGTGGGCACGTGACGCAGTAACAAAAGCACGTAAGCGGAGCAGACACGAATGGGGGATCACTCCAGCAAAGTTATGGGCTGCAAATGTCGAAATCTGTTGAGATAAGCGACTCTGACAAAGGGCAGATTATTATTACGCACAGCTTGAGAAGATTGTCCGTGTGTCTCAGCCAGAACCGTACCACAGTGGCTTGAGGCGAACTCTCACTGTCGTCTCGGCGATCAAAAAATGGTTCAAATGGCTCTGAGCACTATGGGACTCAACTGCTGAGGTCATTAGTCCCCCAGGACTTAGAACTAGTTAAACCTAACTAACCTAAGGACATCACAAACATCCATGCCCGAGGCAGGATTCGAACTTGCGACCGTAGCGGTCTTGCGGTTCCAGACTGCAGCGCCTTTAACCGCACGGCCACTTCGGCCGGCTCTCGGCTATCAAATTCGTCTGATGTAAACCCTATGCAACATATATATGGGTTGCTATTGGGCGCCATCATCGCGTACACAAATCAGTGGCCCATTATTATGTGTATTACACAACTGGCCATTAAAACTGCTACACCACGAAGATGACGTGCTAAAGACTTGAAATTTAACCGACAGGAAGAAGATGCTGCGATATGCAAATGATTATCTTTTCAGAGCATTCAAACAAGGTTGGCGCCGGTGGAGACACCTACAACGTGCTGACATGAGGAAAGTTCCCAATCGATTTCTCATACACTAACAGCAGTTGACCGGCGTTGCCTGGTGAAACGTTGTTGTGATGCCTCGTGTAAGGAGCAGAAATGCGTGCCATCACGTTTCCCACTTTGTTAAAGGTCGGATTGTAGCCTATCGCGATTGCGGTGTATCGTATCGCGACATTGCTGCTCGCGTTGGTCGAGATCCAATGACTGTTAGCACAATATGGAATCGGTGGTTTCAGGAAGGTAATACGGAACGCCGTGCTCGATCCCAACGGCCTCGTATCACTAGCAGTCGACATGACAGGCATCTTATCCGCATGGCTGTAACGCATCGTGCAGCCACGTCTCGATCCGCGAGTCAACAGATGGGGATGCAAGACAACAACCATCTGCGCGAACAGTTCGACGCCGTTTGCAGCACCATGGACTATCAGCTCGGAGACCATGGCTGCGGTTACCCTTGACGCTGCTTCACAGACAGGAGCGCCTACGATGGTGTTCTGTACGACGTACCTGGGTGCACCAATGGCAAAACGTCATTTTTTCGGATTAATCCAGGTTCTGTTTACAGCATCATGATGGTCTCATCCGTGTTTGGCGACATCGCGGTGAACGCACATTCGAAGTGTGTGTTCATCATCGCCATACTGGCATATCACCCGGTGTGATGGTATGGGGTGCCATTGGTTACACGTCTCGGTCACCTCTTGTTCGCATTGACGGCACTTTGAACAGTGGACGTTACATTTCAGATGTGTTACGACCCGCGGCTCTACCCTTCATTCGATCCCTGCGAAACCCTACATTTCATCAGGATAATGCACGACCGCATGTTTTAGGTCCTGTACGGGCCTTTCTGGATACAGAAAATGTTCGACTGCTGCCCTGGCCAGCACATTCTCCAGATCTCTCACCAACTGAAAACGTCTGGTCAGTGGTGGCCGAGCAACTGGCTCGTCACAATACGCCAGTCACTACTCTTGATGAACTGTGGTATTGTGTAGAAGCTGCATGGGCAGCTGTACCTGTACACGCCATCCAAGTTTTGTTTTACTCAATGTCCAGGTGTATCATGGCCGTTATTACGGCCAGAGGTGGTTGCTCTGAGTACTGATTTTTCAGGATCTTTGCACCCAAATTGCGTGAAAATGTAATCACATGTCAGTTCTAGTATAACATATTTGTCCAATGAATACCAGTTTATCACCTGCATTTCTTCTTGGTGTAGCAATTTTAGTGGCCAGTAGTGTACATACCTGTTCATAGGTTATTAATGCCACGTACCTCCAAAAAACCAACCAACAAACTGTCGGAGCCCTGGTATGCAAAATTAGTGGTGTATTTCATTGCAAACATGGACAAACAAGCTATTAAGCAGGCAATCCAATGTTTTGGCTCATACTATTCGAACTTTAATGGCTGAAAGGCTGAGCTGTTTGTATCACTTCTGAAATATGTTCTCTGCAATATATGCGTCTTTTCTTGGGTCTCCAGTGACCTTTGTATTTATGTTTACGTATTGAGAAAGTAATGTTGCAATTTTTCTCTGGATGTATTGTGAATAATTCATTCTTACAGACAGAAATATCTAATGAAAGAAATTGGTACAGACTACATCCAAATAGTCACGCTTCTGCAGCGACACACATGCTCAATAACCACCGTATGGTGCGTGGTGCAGGATACTTTGTAGCGTTACTAGTTATTTAATTTCCCCCTCATTTGGAAATCCTGCAAGGGAAAAACGACTATCTGTATGCCTTTCTACGTGTCCTACTTTCTTTTATCTTATCCTCGTGGTATTTACGCGAAATGTACAATGGCGGCAGTAGAAGTCCTCTGCAGTCAAGTACAAATGCTAGTTCTCTCAATTTTCTCAGTGGTGTTCCTCGAAAAGAGCGTCGATTTCTTTCCATGGATTCCCATTTGAGTTCACGAAGTCTCTCGCTTGTTGATGAAATCTTTTGAGACTTGCGTACCATGGCTGGTTCAGTTACAGCTCAGTTACATTTATTTCATAAATAAAAGCGGGCATTACACACCACTGGGTGATGGATGAAAGATTCTCAAATAAACAAGCAAATTCTGGGACTACTTCGGCTTATTTAGAGCAGCGGCAGGAAAGCTTTGCTCTTGTCTTCTCGCTCTACTATGAAACAGCAGTTCCATTCACAGGCTAACCAGTTGGCCAACCCCGCTGGAGATCTGGTCCGCCCTGACACGGTGGCCCCTTGGTGTAGGATTTCACAGCGGCCAGATCCAGGGTCCGGATGTATCAGCTACCTGCTAGCCCCAACCTCTACCTGCCATCCCACACTCTGCCCTTTTCGCTTTTGTTTTCGCACAGTGAAAATTGCCGCACGACTCGCCGCAGTTAGGGATCACGCAGTCACTGTGTGCCCACACAGTGTCAGACAGGTTGGTAAATTGCTCAGCAGGGCGGTTGGCCGGCTCGTCGGTCTGTGCGTGGCCGACTTCATCACTTCAGATCTGTCGAGTACCCTTCCCCATGAATGTTAACAGGAAACCCAATCCTTTTCGTTTCCTATGTAGAAAGAGTAACTTCATTCCACCTTAACATAATTTCTATGCAGCCAGTCGTACCTCCCCTTCAGGATACTGAGTGTGCTGTGTCAGTCAATAGTAAAAGACAGTTCTAACTCAGTACCAAACTAATAAATTTTTTATGTGTATATTTTTTATTGCCCCATCAGGGAAACTTCTGTTTCATGTTTGTCACATTGCCCACAAGTGCGCTGTCGCCCTTCCAATAGAGTTTAGCTTGAGAACATGGTATTCTCACCACTCACTTCCTGGCTTTCATCCAGTCCTGACTGTGCAGTCTGAAGATGAAGTCACTTAAGTGTGCCTTTTTGCTAGTAACATCAGTTGTTAGTTTCACATCTCAGCGTACATACTCCAAACAGCTGGCATTTAATATCTTTGATGTGGAATTAATTCGGTTATTTTTCTAGTTTGTTTGAAGATGTGAACTGGTTGGAAGAGTTACACTGATTTTCTTCTTCTTTCAGTCTTCCTAATGATATCAATCAAAGTAAGAGAAGAGGTACTGGTGGAAGTAAAGCTGTGAGGACGGGACGTGAGTCTTTTTTGGATATCTCCGTCAGCAGAGTATTCAATCATGAAAGGAACAATACGTAGTACGAAAACGTAAAGTTTGTGGTGACTGCACTCATCAATTTTTAATGCAAAGTTTAAACCAGTTGCTAATACAGATTTATTTAAACTGTTTTGAGTGGAACTCAACCATACTTCGAATGTTAACCGCAAGAACATCTGTGTCAGTATTATTCATGCTATCATACTTGTTCCAGAGCATTTAGTGGAAAATCAGGGAATTGTTCTATCCTGAAATGAAGTGTAGCACTTCGCTCCTTACCTTTCATTATTATTTTGATAATTAGTGTTTCCCATTAAAACACAATGCTAATATATATATATATGATTCAGATCGGGAAAGTGATGTGGATGTTAGAGAAGATGAAGATAGCGCAGCTTCAGGCAGTGACCATCAGGATGTTATTGTAGCCAAGTCTGGAAGAAGGTACGTAACCACACAGCCTAGAGTTCCTCGGAGGTCTGTTGCTAATATAGTAAGAGAGCAGGCAGGAGTAACTCCAGCTGGTGTTTGCCATTCACCTGGAGAAGTATTTATGAAGGTTAAACTGGGCAAGTATGGCATCCTCATACGAATGGTGTCCCATGCAGTTGACAGATACGTCTTGAATATGGAACCCTATGCAGGTAATGTTCAGAATTTGTCGAAAGAGGAACAGGGTTCAGCAGCTGTCGTCAAACGTCTGGTAGCACCTGTGAAAAATACTGGTCGAAATATTACTTCCGACGGATACTACACATCGGTGGATTTGGCGGAAGAGATATACCAAGACTACAAAGTTACTACAGTAGGAACTCTCCAGACATAATGAAGAATACGTCAAATCGAGATCTATATTCATCAATGTTCTTGTTCACAGACCCATCAACAGGTAGGCCTCCAGTAACTTTGGTGTTCTACATATCAAAAACGAAACCAAGTAAAAACTTAATGATGTTGTCAACAATGCACCAAGATACAGGCACTGTTGGAGGAGAGAAGAATTAAACCGAGATAAATGCATATTATAATTCCACTAAAGGTGGAATTGATACCATTGATCAAATGACGCGTATGTACAACTGCAAGAGGGGAACAAAGAGATCGCATCTATGTGTATTTTACTCTCTCATCGACATTTGAGCCATCAATGCAACTACCATATTCATCCAGCAACATCCAAGATGGAAAGAAAAGAAACACAACAAACGGAAACTTTATCTTCTGCAAGCTGGGATGGAACTAGTGAAATTAGGGGTAGAAGAAAGAAGTGCCAATGCAAGAGGGTTATGTAACCAAATTGTTCAATCAATGGAGACTATTCTACAAAAGAAAATCAAAGAAGTGACAACAGAAGCACGTCAGCCTCCTGCAGGGAAAGGTCGCTGCCATATTTGTGTAAGAGAAGCTAAATCAAAGAAACAGAAGTACAAGAATCTAAGTAAACCAAAACAGTAATGTGGACAGTGTCATAAACATGTGTGTAGCACACATTCAGAAAAAATTGTGAAGTGTGTCTCTTGCCTCGAAGTTGAGGACTCAGAGTAGTCAGAGTAGTCGTCCTAACCGCCGTCTGCTTCACGTCTGCTGTGCAGCGAGTTACCTTAATTTAAGTATTAACTGTATTTACTTACATGTCACTTCTTCTTCCGTGTGTTTTTGTTTTTAGGAAGCTTTAATTGTCGAGTGCTATTAATAGTGTTCCATAGATTTCGTGTTTGTTTTGAGTACAGTCAGAGAGAGTCCCTTTAGTCAACCATAGTGCCAGTAGTGCTAGTGTTTGTTTTCAATACAGTGGACAAAGTTCAAAACCATCGTACAATTTGCGTTAGATGGGTATGTGCCACGCAAGATCGTAAGAGGTGGAAAAGAGCCACCGTGGTACAACAACCGAGTTAGAAAACTGTTGCGGAAGCAAAGGGAACTTCACAGCAAACACAAACATAAACAAAACCTTACAGACAAACAAAAATTACGCGAAGCGAAATGTAGTGTGAGGAGGGCTATGCGAGAGGCGTTCAATGAATTCGAAAGTAAAGTTCTATGTACTGACTTGGCAGAAAATCCTAAGAAATTTTGGTCTTACGTCAAAGCGGTAGGTGGATCAAAACAAAATGTCCAGACACTCTGTGACCAAAATTGTACTGAAACAGAGGATGACAGACTAAAGGCCGAAATACTAAATGTCTTTTTCCAAAGCTGTTTCACAGAGGAAGACTGCACTGTAGTTCCTTCTCTAGATTGTCGCACAGATGACAAAATGGTAGAAATCGAAATAGACGACAGAGGGATAGAGAAACAATTAAA
Organism: Schistocerca americana; assembly: GCF_021461395.2. Classification (NCBI taxonomy): domain Eukaryota; kingdom Metazoa; phylum Arthropoda; class Insecta; order Orthoptera; family Acrididae; genus Schistocerca; species Schistocerca americana. Next base: position 24,246,804 of record NC_060122.1, on the reverse strand, counting down.
ATTCCTCAAAATAGGAAAGCCCGCAGGACCTGAGGGGATACCAGTTCGATTTTACACAGAGTACGCGAAGGAACTTGCCCCCCTTCTTGCAGCGGTGTACCGTAGGTCTCTAGAAGAGCTTAGCGTTCCAAAGGATTGGAAAAGGGCACAGGTCGTCCCCGTTTTCAAGAAGGGACGTCGAACAGATGTGCAGAACTATAGACCTATATCTCTTACGTCGATCTGTTGTAGAATTTTGGAACACTTATTATGTTCGAGTATAAAGACTTTTATGGAGACTAGAATTCTACTCTGTAGGAATCAGCATGGGTTTCGAAAAAGACGGTCATATGAAACCCAGCTCGCGCTATTCGTCCACGAGACTCAGAGGGCCATAGACACGGGTTCACAGGTATATGCCGTGTTTATTGACTTCCGCAAGGCGTTCGATGCAGTTCCCCACAGTCGTTTAATGAACAAAGTAAGAGCCTATGGACTATCAGACCAATTGTGTGATTGGATTGAGGAGTTCCTAGATAGCAGAAAGCAGCATGTCATTCTCAATGGAGAGAAGTCTTCCGAAGTAAGAGTGATTTCAGGTGTGCCGCAGGGGAGTGTCATAGAACCGTTGCTATTCACAATATACATAAATGACCTGGTGGATGACATCAGAAGTTCACTGAGGCTTTTTGCAGATGATGCTGTGGTGTATCGAAAGGTTGTAACAATGGAAAATTGTACTGAAATGCAGGAGGATCTGTAGCGAATTGACGCATGGTGCAGGGAATCGCAATTGAATCTCAATGTAGACAAGTGTAATGTGCTGCGAATACATAGAAAAAAAGATCCCTTATCATTTAGCTACAAAATAGCAGGTCAGCAACTGGAAGCAGTTAATTCCATCAATTATCTGGGAGTACGCATTAGGAGTGATTTAAAATAGAATGATCATATAAAGTTGATCTTCGGTAAAGCAGATGCCAGACTGAGATTCATTGGAAGATCCTAAGGAAATGCAATCCGAAAACAAAGGAAGTAGGGTACAGTACGCTTGTTCGCCCACTGCTTGAATACTGCTCAGCAGTGTGGGATCCGTACCAGATAGGGTTGATAGAAGAGATAGAGAAGATCCAACGGAGAGCAACGCGTTTCGTTACAGGATCATTTAGTAATCGCGAAAGCGTTACGGAGATGATAGATAAACTCCAGTGGAAGACTCTGCAGGAGAGACGCTCAGTAGCTCGGTACGGGCTTTTGTTAAAGTTTCGAGAACATACCTTCACCGAAGAGTCAAGCAGTATATTGCTCCCTCCTACGTATATCTCACGAAGAGACGATGAGGATAAAATCAGAGAGATTAGAGCCCACACAGAAGCATACCGACAATCCTTCTTTCCACGAACAATACGAGACTGGAATAGAAGGGAGAACCGATAGAGGTACTCCGGGTACCCTCCGCCACACACCGTCAGGAGGCTTGCGGAGTATGGATGTAGATGTAGATTGTATTTGAACACATCTGTATTTTGTATTGTAATATGTTAATTTTTTATTCACTCAATCCAATATTTATTACAATTAACAACATTTATAAACCGATGCCTTAGTTAAAATACATAAACCATTTTGAAAGTTGTAATTTTTCGTCAGTAAACTTATGTAATACCTGTGGGCTCGCCGAACCCCCCCCCCCCCCCCCCCATTTGACATTCAAGTTAGAAAAAAAGGCTGGGGCGTCCTAGGGTTAAGATAGAACGGAAGCAAAGCAAATGGTGCTTTAATTAAGAAGGTAATGTTTCTGAAAATGAACTGTTAAAGTATTAATCCCAAAAACACAATTTCCACAGTTTAACAAAACTCTGGCTTTCGTGTTAAATGTTTAATTACGAAATAAGCTGTGGGTAGCTTACATTGTCAGAGTTAGGGTAAATCTGCTTCCGAAGTATCTTCGTGTCTCATATTATTTAGATAGACGAAACACAATATCTTGCCTGTCTTTTGGAACCATTCTCGAAGTAATATATGGCGCATTTCTTGCCGTCCTATAACTGTGGATGGAAGTATATTACGTCAACAGCTATAATTTATATCGGAAAACTTATTGCAGGAAAAGAACAATTACGGTCTCGCCCCACAAATTGTATCAATGTTAGAATAAAATATTAAAACCTTGAAGAGCATATCTTTACACGACCTCAGTTAACCACCGCCCGCTTGACTACGTCTCCCATTTGGGTCTGTCTGCCATGCTGCTCATTCCGAAGAAAAGGCGTTCCAAAAACGAGGGTGAACAACGACACATGCTAGTAATAAGTTATCTCAGTTACTGACGAACACGCCAGGAAACGTGAATGTGTTGCTGTTCAATAATTCAATAACAACATCCATTCGTCAATCACAACAGAAATCCTCTCTCTCTCTCTCTCTCTCTCTCTCTCTCTCTCTCTGTCTGTCTATATATGCACTCTCTTACCTGTCTGCAGTCACGCGGCCTGATTTCATACACTCATGTTTTCTGTTTTTTTCCTTGTCTCCTGGAATGCAGACAGGATCTTCCTTTGTCCATGTAGGAAAGATTAGCCTCTGCACGCCCGCTTTTCATTTTGGTTACAGCCGTAACTACGTCTGACCCCCAGTTCGTTTTCAAATCCACTTGCTTCTCTTCTCTGTGTCTACCACAAATCCTCAACCACCAGTTTTTGAATGACTGCCGCGTCAAACCGCCAAGCTCCACTGCTACAAGTCGTAACTGATGGTAAACTCTCATTTTTCAGACGCACTGGAATCGTACATTTGAACAGACTATTTGTTTAGTTTGTGAAACGCAGTTGACCGTTTTTTTCACTTATTTTTCTGCCCATCCAGTCTCTGCCAACTGCCCTAAGCCCAAAATATCGTCACCCGCTCCTGTTATTTCAATGTTCATCTTCACTATTCTCCTTTCGAAATGTTGCTGATATATTGTTTTTCATTTCCAGACTTAGTTTCGAGTCGGCACCACCACGTTCTTGCATTCGTTGTAGAGCTTTTCTTGCGGGAGCCACCTACAACTTGCACCGGATTTTATTTCGTGATCCGTTCAAGATGAAGAAATGAGGTTTGTGACATACAGATACGTTTCAACGGCAACATTAACACGCGCAACGTCACTGTACGCGCCTTCTCATCAGCATGCGAATGCCGTTAAAATTAAGTATGATCTTCCACTGAAACGGGGCAACGGCCTTGCCGCAGTGGATACACCGGTTCCCGTCAGATCATCGAAGCGTGGCTGGCACTTGGATGGGTGACCATCCGGGCCGCCATGTGCTGTTGCCATTTTTCGGGGTGCACTCAGCCTCGTGATGCCAATTGAGAAGCTACTCGACCGAATAGTAGCGGCTCCGGTCAAAGAAAACCATCGTAACAACCGGGAGAGCAGTGTGTTGACCACACGCCCCTCCTATCCGCATCCTCACCCGAAGATGACGCGGCGGTCGGATGATCCCGATGGGCCACTTGTGGCCTGAAGACGGAGTGCTTTTCCATTGAAACAAATCACACTTGCTTTGTTGAAACGACAGTTCAGTGTACAATACACGCAACAAAATTACGAGATCGTTTGCTTATAATGAGATGCCGAAAATCTTGTTGCTGTCTTGAACGACTCCCGAAAGAAAAGTGATCCAACTTCTAGGTAATCCGTCCCGTATACTAATACAAACTCCACACCTCCCTCCTGTTTATTTACATTTCACTGACCACTGAGTAACAAAAAAATGATAAATTTAAACACCAGGCAAGATGCGGCATCTTTTCACGCATCTATTTGCTTCTGAAATCATGTCATACTATGACATAATTTTGTAGTGACATTCAAAGGAATATGAGGATGAGTGAAGTTGGACGAGATTAAGAAAGTGTGTAATACGAGATAACATGTAGACGCAGTGCCTTCCACGCCCGAAGTCCTCGAGGCCGTATAAGTAACATATCTCATAACGTTTCTAATTTTCTTGTTGTACTTCTCTTATGCCACCTTTATGAGGTCTGAGATAATGTGTAACCAAGTCATGACAAGCTGCTAACGTCTACGTTTTGGGTAAACAGGCTAGTGGAGTATTTCAAATTACTGTTTTTCAGTAGCTACTGCCGTTTTCCTTTCTCAGGCAGACTGGCGGGCAGGAGGTCGAGCGCCCCTGACTTCAGCAGGCGGTTGCGGTGACAGCTGTCTCTGGCCGCCGTGGAACCGCTTCTGTCTGGGCAGGCCGACCAAGCACTTTCACCAACCTTTATAAGCACTGACTAGCCAGAACGATATGACAACCTACGTAGTAGCCGGGGTGTCCACCTTTGGCACGGATGAGAGCGGCGACGCGTCGTGGCACAGAAGCAATGACGCCTTGGCAGGGCGCTGGAGCGAGTTGTAGCACCACATCTGCACACACACGTCACCTAACTCCGGGGACTGGGAGGATGCGCTCTGGCGCCAAGTTCAATCGCATCCCAGATGTGTTCGATCGTGTCCATACCTGATGAGATGGGAGGCCAGTACATCAACTGGAGCTCGCCACCGTGTTCCTGCAACCACTCCATCACACTCCTGGGATTGTCATGTGGTGCATTATCTTGTCGATAAATTCCACTGCCGTCAGGAAACGTGATCATCATGAAACCGTGTACATGGTCTGCAACCAGTGTGTGATACTCCTGTACCGTCATTGTGCATTGCACGCGCTCCAGTAGACCTATGGACGCCCACGTGAATATTCCCAAGAGCATAATGGAGCCACCGCCAACTTGTGTCCGCCCCACAGTACAGTCTAGTGTCAAGGAGTTGTTTCCCTGGAAGACGACGGTTTCGAGCCCTCCCATCGTCACGATGAGCAAGATATTGGGATTCATCAGACCACGCAGCGCTGTGTCACTGCGCCAACGTCCAGTGCAGATGATCACGTGCCCTTTTCATTTGTAATTGCAGTGGTCGTGGTGTTAACTTTGGCATATGCATGGCTCGGCGGCTGCACAGGCCCACTGTTAGGAGGGTTCGGTGCACTGCGTGTTCAGACACACTTATACTTTGCCCGTCATTAAAGTCTGGTGTTAGTTTCACCACAGTTCACCGTTTGTCCTCTTTTACCAATTTGACCAGTGTACGACCTCCGATATGTATAATGAAGGATGGCCGCCCAACCCCACGACGTCTGGAAATGTATTCACCTCGGTTTCGTCACGTGTTCAAGATACTCACCACAGCACTGCTTGAACACACGGCGGGTCGTGCAGTTTCCCAAATGTTCGTGCCGAGCCTCCGCGCGATCGCAATCTGCCCTCGGTCAGACTCAGATAGATCGTGTGTCATCTACATATGGTTAGCACACGCGCTGATACTACATCACCGTGTGTGTGTTTAGCCAACAGTCATTCCTCGTCAAGTGGCGCTGTTATTGCCTGGGCTGAGCAGTGTACGTTGCGAGAGGAATTCTAACTATGCTCCTTTCAAAGATATACTTTGGGCAACAACGCGGAAGTCGCCTATTGACTTTCGTCGTTTGTAGTTCACGTGTGGTGTGTTCTGTATTGTAGCTTACAGCCAATGACTGAATGCTACAGAGTTTGTTGCAATTACATCCCAGGTAATGATATACTGGCGTTTACTGCCTTTATGATACCTACGACGAACAACTAGGGCTGTACACGTTCACTATTGTCTAGTGCAGTGTTTCCCAACATGGGGCAGCTTACTGTGGGGTAAAATGAATCTTTCTGAAGAGTAAAAAGAAAATGAGTTCTTTGAGGATTTAGTGACTACTCTTAATTAATTTCTTGAAAATAAACTGTGCTCTGAAAACTTTTCCAGATTCTAATATATCCATTAATTTGACTTCGTGTCTCTCCTAGTAATCTGCAACGTGTGTCTCTCCCAGTAATTTGCATGTCTCCCTCAGTCGGTGAAACATCCTCAAAAAATGTTCAAATCTGTATGAAATCTTATGGGACTTAAGTGCTAAGGTTATCAGTCCCTAAGCTTACACACTACTTAACCTAAATTATCCTAAGGACAAACACACACACCCATGCCCGAGGGAGGACTCGAACCTCCGCCGGGACCAGCCGCAAACACCCTCAAATCTTAAATGGTTTTCGTGTTAATATATCACAACTTACTCTCCCAAGACAAAATTATTAGTACAAACTGTCTGTTAACGTTCAGTTTCATACACATTTAAAGTTTTATTTCGAAACTTTGTTTAGTATATCAGTCCTGTTCGAGTTCAGCTTTAGTCTTAGATTTATTGCATCCACTGGCAGTAATCACATGCCATCAGTAATAAATTCTAAAAGTAATTATTTTTTTCGTATTTGGAGAATTGTTCTGCGTTCTAAAACCAGTTTCAGTGGACAAAGGACTAATTTCAGATAGTGCAATTCGACTCAAACGTAATTTACTGGGCCACAAGGTCCAGAGTCCATCTGACCTACAACACAGTATCACCACCAGAGGGCGCAGTAATCCGCTCCGTGACGTGATCCAAGGTGGCTCTTATGACATCAGCTGATGACGCGAGTACCTTCATCCGAGATGTCGGGAAACAGTGTGTCCACCATGAGGTCTGGACCTAGTACACAGTACTGCCGCCAGAGGGCGCTGTCATCCGTTCTGTGACATAAACCAAGATGACTGGATGGAGAAATGACACAGCCTGCTCTAGGCTGTTGGAGAGAGGAAGGAGTGTACTTTATTTATTTTGGAAGAATGTATTTAGGGACCGATTTGAGGTAGCATATTTATCAAACTGTTACAAAACACACGCTCTGACATGCTTGCTGTCACATAATACAGCCCACAGACCTGTAAACTACTCCTAAATAACGCTTTGCAGACATGTAAACAACTCCTAAACTACCGAAATAATTTCGGTACAGAGATGCAAACTCCTCCTAAATAATGCAGCACACAGATGTGCAGACACGAAACCAACTCTTTAACTGTCCAAATAACGCATAGGATAGCCTACACACCTGCATGCGAAATAATGCAACAGACACGCACACAAAGTGCGCAGGCACCGTCCACTCCCCCTGTCCACTGGACCGCACAGGGAGCTAGCGGCAGTCCCTGCAAAGTGAGGCGGCCGTCAACTGCCAAGCCACGAACAGGTGCCCATTTGGATACCTCAAGCATGAGATAGCGGCATCTCCTTCCTACTCGACACTTGAGAAATTCCTCTCGAAATATGTGACCACCTAGACACCGTTGATGACGAGACCGAACAGTAGTGAAGACCTATTTACAGAGCGCAGAAACTCCAAGGTGGGCCACGTGCACGTGTGTCTGCTGCTAATGATGTGAACCCTCCCTCTACCTGCAGTCCGGAAACGAGCTAATTGGCGACCGACGCTGCAAAAATCCGTTGCAGAATAACAAAAGTCGCTTTCTCCCTAGCGATTCTAACAGACCATGCATGACGTGTGCCTGACGCATCACCATGCATAGCTACATACCATCGCAAGCACATCTAGCAACCTTCTCAATGTTATACTGAAGCCACGTGGCTGTCTAAAATAATAACCAAGTTTAACTCTAGTACATTGCATAGTGGTTCAAATGGCTCTGAGCACTATGGGACTTAACTTCTGAGCTCATCAGTCCCCTAGAACTTAAAACTACTTAAACCTAACTAACGTAAGGACATCACACACATCCATGCCCGAGGCAGGATTCGAACCTGCGACCGTAGCAGTCCCGCGGTTCTGGAGTGCAGCGCCTAGAACCGCACGGCCACCGCTGCCGGCAAATTGCATAGTGTCCCAGAAATGCTTAACATGCGCTTTTGTAGGAGTTTTCGAGATGTCTCAGCTTGCATGCACGGAAATTCTTGCCCTAACAAAACCTGTTTACGAAAATAGCGCAGAATAACATCGAATACAGTCGTCCTAGCTGCCCTAGCGTGAAATCCCGCCCATCAAGTGTTACCCTTCCTGCTTTCAACACACACAAAAGCTCCCACCACTCTGTAGAGACTCCTATATTCCCACACAAAGGATAACTTGTGAATGAATTGAGTATTATGATTGGCTCTTACCAAATTTACCTGCCGAATTACTTACGCCACACGTATCGAAGCACCATACACCTTTTCTTTCTTTCTGCTGATGAAACTTTCAGAGGCAAAAACTATTTTACGCAGATCACCATATTGCACTGACAAGTAAACCCTGTAAATTGCCCCTACATATCGTCAAATACAGAAAGACTGCTACTCAAGTAAACTGCTCCCCCACCGAGGACAGAAACTTGGATATTAGTGCATGAAACCGATCTACAACCCGACAATATTTCACTGCCTATGGTATCTATGTAGTAAACATACAGATTGTATCCTGCATCATACAAAATCAGCCCTTTTTACATCACTTGTACATATATCGCAATGAACGACAGCACCGTATAGTCTATACCCTTCGCAGCAGTAGATATTTACCTTGAGGTTGGGCGAGCATTCATTCCCAACGCGTGAACAGAGCACCCTCAGCGGATCGAAGTCACTCTCAGAACTGTTCTACAAATTTGGGCTCGCTTCCCCTCGGCACAAACGCATTACTGTTTCTGGTCCGGACCTGATTGCTTGCTTGCTTTTCTACTCCCGTCTCTAGACTCTGGGATTAGAAGAAAAGATGTATTTTCGCATGGTTTGCGATAATATGATACCATTTTCGCGGTACTTCTCGATATCAAGCACACAGCAGCATCCAACTGGTCGCTCGCGCATCATAATTACCAAGATTTCGCGCGCTACACCCGAATATGTGCTATATCTGCGAAGTTGAGTCTACCAGCTGGAGGACTGGGTCCTGGGAGCCATCCGTAACGCATGCACGCATACAGACATACAGAAAACAGAGCAAACACACTGCAAATGTTGAGGTGACTGGATGCAGTCGAGTACAGTGCTACATTACACCTCCCAATCAGAAAAAAACAATGAATTTGCGCTAGACATTGGCAGCTCTACTACATTTACAAGCGGTTTTAGAACACGGAGCAAGAGGTTATATCATGTACGCTTTGGTGGGAGTGACATAAAAATCGACAGAATTGCGGAAAATAAGTATATATTGAGGTAAAATGCGCTGAAATGCGGGGAAATTGAGGAAGTACTTGCGTGTCTTCTGCCTGGCGCAGAACAATTTGTACATGGGGCTAAGTATGTGACAGCAAGAGGAACTTGGGAAAACGTCAACATGGAAGGGAACTAAAGCGGGGAAACAGTCACTTTTTCTTCTGTTGAGGCAGCATTCAAATGTACGTCTCTTGAGGTAACAGTGATACGCGCAAGTTGACTACTGCATTTGACGTTTCACAGGAAGACAGAGAACAATGTGCCTCTAAACTTACTTGCAACTGCATGAAAGGATAACAGCAAATGGACGAGGTGGTCGATTGAGATGGAGATGTAACAAGGTACGATTTAATGGCGGAATGATGATGCATTCTAGAGGGGGTAGGATATGAAACTTCCTGGCGGATTAAAACTGTGTGCCGGACCGAGACTCGAGCTCAGGACCTTTGCCATTATATATAGAACTGTTGTGGGCACAGTATAATTTTCGAACTGTGATCTGATATGGACAGTGGACGGTATACATGTCTGGAAAGCTATATTGTCCTCGTATCACAATCAGCCAGTGTTTTACAGTTTGTTAGCATAGTTTATTGTAGAGATACCTGCAAGAAGAATTATGTCATGCGCTAGAAGTATATTTCTTACATTGGAATATTAACAGCGCCGCACTGCACACGATTGATAGGTAGGAAACTGAAGCGATCTAACATTATAGCATGTTTTAAGTGCAGAACGTTGTAGCCTTAGGAGTGAAGGTGTTTAGGTTCTCTCATACCAATACCTTCCCGATACCATACTGAAGAACCATACTTTACAGTTGACAGCGCAGTTTATTCACCTAAAATGCTTAGAACTCTATCCGTCTGGAGCTCCATCATGCATAAATTCACCTGTTTCTTGTTCTTCTTAACCATGTGCTATTTTATCACAACACTTTCAAATCTGGTACTATGCACCGATAAGGGGTGCATCTGGGGAAATCTTGTGCACCTGCATGGGTGAGGACTCGGCAAGCTCCATTCATTCACGAGACGTGAAATGTAGCGGTCTATTTCTGGTCAGCTGCAGATTAAGTCAGTAATGGTGCTCCAGGGCGGCCTGGTCAAAGACAGTGTGAGGAGGCAATTCCGTCTCTAATTTTATCCTAAGACTGTGGGAATGCTCTGTTACTCTCATAAGCACAGAGACAGATAATAAATTATGCACTATTCTCGAGGTGTTACTAATATGTAGAGCGCTGTCTGGTATACTTTGATGATTTATGTATTCGAGAATTAACAATGAACGGACGTACTGCACAGTCATCTATCTACATTTGCAATGATACTCGCAAAGTAGAGGAGGGGTGGTTTAGCTATGATACTGAAATAGTGAAACATGCTGTCACATCATTCACCAGTGTTGAACTTACTGTAAAATTTCTAAAATTGATTGCGCTATCAACTGTGATGCTTATTATAACAGTACATCGATGGTGTATTTCCCATCCCATCCATCCACTGACAGCCTGTTGCTTACCACATAATGACTGACAGAGCTCTTGTTTGAGAAGGGGAATGAGTTTTGTGGATGGGTGACACCTTCTGGCGGTTGCTAGCAGCAAAACAGAGGGAACTCAGAGCCATCATCTATCCCATCAGTTCGACAAATGAGTTTAAATGTAGAGGTCATCAATCACTTTCGGACATCAAATTGGAAATCTCTCCAATGCAGCCAAACTCTTCCAATTTCCTTATGTTGTAACTGTCTTTTGTTTAAAATCATCTACCATGTGTTGCGTGTTATCGTAACTGCAGAAACAAAAGTATTCACACCATGCGATGTCTAGTTTTCTGTGAGAGGCCATGGATCAGAACGTCTTAATGTTAGTTTTAGGCCGGCCGAAGTGGCCGTGCGGTTAGAGGCGCTGCAGTCTGGAACCGCAAGACCGCTACGGTCGCAGGTTCGAATCCTGCCTCGGGCATGGATGTTTGTGATGTCCTTAGGTTAGTTAGGTTTAACTAGTTTTAAGTTCTAGGGGACTAATGACCTCAGCAGTTGAGTCCCATAGTGCTCAGAGCCATTTGAACCATTTTGTTAGTTTAGGACCTGACACAGACCTTGAAGTAGTCGTCGCAAAAAACGAAATGTACGGCAGTGAACATAGTGTGTTAGAAAACAATGTTTCAAACAACGACACAGGGTCACAGGGAGCGTCTCTTGCGACTTACAGTATAGTCTCTGGGATACGGTCATCATCCTACAGTACGGGTGATGAAACCTTAAACTGCCCTCTGCAATGGATCAAAGGCTGTATATTTAATAGAATCGTCCCACATCAGCAGCAGCAGCAGTTTGACAGGTAAATTCGATGACGGACGAGGTGTCCCATTAGGAATGCTATTCTGGGAAGCATCGCAACAACTCTCTCTCTGCGCCGGATCCACATCGCAGCGATGCGTCACTGCGCCTGCAACGGCGAGAAGGTGACTTTTATATCGGATGAAGCTAGTGTGGCTTTTATAGTTCGTAATTTTTCTCTGTTGGATGGTACAGAATTATGATGATAGCATGATGGGCTGATAGATGTGAATGGACACTGATCTGCTTCGGACTGTAGTATCTGTGTATAGTTTGGAGACATACCACATTGTGCACATTTCCACAGAATAGCCAAGACACTGTCCTGTTACACTAACTCAGGTTGTTCTGTTTCCACATGGGTTGCAGAAGGTGCTGGATATGGTTTTCTCTGACTTCTGCTCAGTTACGATTTGAATTGGAACGATCACATGCGCAAAACTGCAGAAATGGGAGCAGTTGAAGGATGCGTAGTGACTGACTAAAACCACGTTGGAATTTTACTGTAGCATATCGGTTCGAGAAAGGTGACTCGCTTCAAGATATGAGAGAGATAGAAATACGATTCACTTGTGGCTGTGATCCTTTGCAGGTATCTGGTTGCATGGAAGGACTTTATTTCAAATTATAGACATCATTTGTAGTGGATAGCGTAACACTAAACATCTGAAAAGCTTGTGTACATTTTCTTATGAACTCAATCAGCACATCATCTACTACTACTGTTTGTGATCCTCTCAATCAGTCATCGTCTATTACTCGGTGGATATATCGCAGACCCTCTGACATGACATCGAGTCAGAATACGTTACAAGTACTATAGTAATATATTGTCGCAAATATCGCTTACGTATCACGTTCATTAGCCGAATCACTTTCAAAATTCAGATATTTTATCACGAGGTTGCATCATCGGCTACGTGTAACCGGAGTGCTGGGCTGATAATACACATTCCTATGATCACCATCTCGGTATTTGTCTGGAAAAGCCACCTCGTTCAGAGGTAATGTCGTACCTCGATCTATAATGCAAGTATAGCTTTAACATGGATACTTGTGTGCACCTCTAGAAGCAAGACGGCTTGTGACAGTAACACACAGTAGTTGTTGCGCTCGGATTTTTTGACATCTGGCCGACTGCGTCTCTCTTTCTAAGACAAAGTGGTAGCACTCGCAAAAGAAACTTACGAGACATGTCCACCCATCGATGATTTTCTCTCAGTATTATTTTGTATCGTGTGGAATCATTTATTAGCAAAGTATTATACTTAGTAGTAGTAGCGGATGCGTGTGCGTGATAGGTTCACCTTTATCATCAGGCTTATGAAGTATATGTTTCTGTTCCTACATTTTTGTGTTCCGACATGTTTGTGTTCCGACATGACTGTGGAATACTGTGATAGCAGAGATAAGAGTACGTTAAGTGATAATAATGGTACAGATATTTCTATTTCCAGAGCCACTGCCGTCAGCAGGGTGTATTTCATATACTTTGCTCACTGTCGAATGTCGTTCAATTGAGGCCACACACCTAACATTTAGTTGTAAGAACAGGCAAAAAATATGTATAAGGGTGGTTTCTTGGGCTAATGATTCTGTATATGCGTGCAGTATAGGTGACCTGTACAAGAATGATTCATAAATCTCGTTAACAGTAGGAGCCATGCGAATGTAGATGACTTAACTGTGTTATCCTCTAGACGATCGAATAGCGAACTAATAGTTAGTATGTGTTGGATAGCTTTCGTTATCACATGGAAAACTGACAAGATTGCAAATGGAGGTGTGTTTGCACTGGACCATTATTCCCACCAATGTAAATTGATCGGTTCATTGCTTCTGAACATTTAGAGCCATTATTTAGTTGAGGGAACATAGATTGTGGTGTCTGCATCTACCAGGTGAAAGACACGTTTGCTGGTTCTCTAGACATGAGAAACATGTTGACTTTGTAAATTATAGGGAAGATTTGGAATATGTTACAACACCAACATCAGTATTAGCGAGTGGAAATATCAGTTTCCTCTATTTTTATTTTGTCGAATTTTTTTCAAATAAAGGTTCTCCCACACGGAATATGTTTCTACTTACTAAGTGGTCTAGAGCATGCTCCACCTCGCTAAAGTTTGGAGTTTGTAGAGAAATAATTTCCAGTCTGTATCTTGGGAATTATGTTGTGCGAGCTATCGGTTGGGTGATGCTTTGTGCTTGATATCGAGAAGTACCGCGAAAATGGTATCATACTATTGCAAACCATGCGAAAATACATCTGTTCTTTTAAGCCCAGAGTCCAGAGATGGGTGCAGAAAAGCAAGCAAGCACTCAGGTCTGGACCAGAAACAGTAATACGTTTGTGCCGAGGGGAAGCGAGCCCAAATTTGTTGAACAGTTCTGAGAGTGACTTCGATCCGCTGAGGGTGCTCTGGTCATGCATTGGGGGTGAATGCTCGCCCAACCTCCAGGTAAATATCAACTAATGCAAAGGGTATACACAGTGCTGAGGGATATAAAAGGGCTGATTCTGTATGACGCAGGATACAAATTGTATGTTTACTACATCGAGATGGTAGGCAGTGAAATATTGCCGGATTGGATATTGGTTGCACGCTCTAATATCCAAGCTCCTGTCCTCGGTGTTTCAAAAATGGCTCTGAGCACTATTGGACTTAACTTCTGAGGTCATCAGTCCCTGAGAACTTAGAACTACTTAAACCTAACTAACCTAAGGGCATCACACACATCTATGCTTGAGGCAGGTTTTGAACCTGCGACCGTAGCGGTTGCGCGGTTCCAGACTGTAGCGCCTAGAACCGCTCAGCCACCCCGGCCAGCTGTCCTAGGTGGGAGAGCAGTTTAATCGAGTAGGAGTCTTTCTGTCTTTGACGATATGTAGGGGAACTTTACAGGATTTAATTGTCGGTGCAATATGGTGATCTGTGTAAAATAGTCTTTACCTCTGAAAGTCTCATCTTCAGAAAGAAAGAAAAGGTGGATGGTGCTTCGATACCGGCGGCATCAGTAATTTGGCGGGTAAATTCGATAAGAGCCAATCATAATGCTCGATTTATTCACAAGACATCCTTTGTGCGGAGATATAGGTGTCTCTACATACCGGTGGGAACATTTGTGTGTGTTGAAAGCAGGAAGGGTAACACGTGATGGATGGGGTATCACGTTAGAATCCCTGAGAAAAGTGAAGTCGATGTTATTCTGTGATGTTTTCGTAAACACGTTCTGTTAGGGCAAGAATTTCCGTGCATACAAGCTGAGACATTACGAAAACTCCTGCAAAATCACATGTTACATATTTCTGGGACACTATGCAACTTACTAGAGTTAGACTTGGTTATTATTTTAGATAGCCATGTGGCTTCAGTATAACGTTGGGAATGTTGCTAGATGCGCTTCCGATGGTATGTAGTTACGCATGGTGATGCGTCATCTACGCATTATGCATGGTCTGTTAGAATTGCTCAGCTCATGCTACTGTGGAATGGGTTTCTGCAGTGTCGCTTGGCAATTAGGTCTTCGTCGGACCGCAGGTAGAGGGAGGGTTCATATCAGCAGTGGTGAACACATGGGTGCACGCCCACCTTGGAGCGTCTGCACTCTGTAAATATGTCTTCGCTCCCATCCAGTTGCATCATCAATGGTGCCCAGGTGATCACATATTTTGAGAGAAATGTCTCAGGTGTCAAGTAGGAAGAGGATGCTGCCACCTCATGCTTGAGGGACCCGAATGAGCACCTGTGCATGGCTTCGCAGTTGATGGCCGCATCACTTCACGGGGGCTACTGCTAGCCTCCTGTGAGGTCCACTGGACGGGGATGGTGGGCTGTGTCTGCATACATTGTGTGTGTGTCTGTTGCATTATTTTCATGCAGATGTGTAGGCTGTGCTATGTGTTATTTGTACAGTTAAAGAGTTGATTTCGTGTCTGCAGATCTGTGTGCTGCATTATTTAGGAGGAGTTTGCTCTCTGTTCTGAAATTATTTTAGTAATTTAGGAGTTGTTTGTCTGCAAAGCGTTATTTAGGAGTAACTTACAGGTCTTTAGGCTGTGTGGTGTGATCCCAAGCATGTGAGTGGGTGTGTTTTTTATGAATGTGATAAATATAGTATCACAAATCGGTCCCTACATAAATTCTTTCAAAATAAATAAAGTACACTCTTTCCTCTCTCCAGCAGGCTGAGTCATTTTCCCACCAATCCCTAGGAAGAGGTGACGGTTGGATGACTTAGATTAGTGGAGTTAGTCCAAATGGCCTTTCTTTCCTGCCCCTTTCATAGGTTTGTAGAGATAGCCCAAGTGGTCTTTCTTTACCACCAAAGTTCAAATATCCCATCGATCCATAGGATGATGTGGTGGTCAGGTGACAGGTTAGTGGGGTAGCCTAAGTGACTTTTCTTTCCTGCCATTTTCTTAGGTTAGAAGAAATATCCAAAGTGACTTTTCTTTACCGCCAAAATTCAAACTTCCTGTGAATCTCTAGGAGGAGGTGGCGGTCGTGTGACTTAGGTTAGTGGAGGTGACAGTCCCCACCATTTTCTTAGGTTAGTAGAGATAGCCTAATTGACTCTTCTTTCCCATCAAAATTCAAACTTAGCACCAGTTTCTAGGAAGAGGTGGTGGTCAGATGACTTAGGTAGCCCAAGTGACTTATCTTACTGCAATTTTCTTAGGTTAGTAGAGATAACTGAGGTGTGATGCACTATCATGTTGTAATTTGAACTTCCCGCCATATTTCAGGGGGAGGATATGGGAATGGATCTGGTTAGTGGAGATTACCCAGTTGACCTATCTTCCCACCAAAATCCGCCATAATGGATATCGTCACAGCTGCCATATTGGATGACGTTGTGCACTATTGCCAAGTCTGCACGCCGCTATCTTGGATGACGTCATCACCGCAACATTGGATACATCTGGCAACAATGCAGAGTGTGCCAGAAACCAAACTGTCGCACTACTTCACGTAGCTCGAATATCTGAGCGTAACATTGCAAAGTGATGCGCAATGGAACGAGAATGTGAGAACTTTTGTAGGGAAGGCAAATGGTCGACTCTGCTTTCTTCGCAGAATTTTAGGAAACAGTGGTTCAGCTACAAAAGAGAGTGCATATAGGACACTGGAGCGACCAGTTTTTGTGTTCTGCTCAAGTGTTTGAGATCCGTACTAGTTCGAATTGAAGGAAGACATCGAAGCAATTCAGAAGTGTGCTGTTATATTTGTTAGCGGTAGGTTCGAACAACATGTAAGTGTTACACAGATGGTTTGGAAACTCAAACGGTAATCCGTGAAGGGATGACGGCGTTATTTTCAAGAACTGAGAAAATTTAAAGAACTGGTTTTTGAGCTGACTGCCAGTTGATTCTATTGTCGCCAAAATACATTATACATACGGACCACGAACATAAGGTACAAGAAATTAGGGCTCATAGGGAGGCATATAGGTAGTTGCTTTCCTCTCGCTCTATTTGTGAGTGGTACAGGAAGGGAAATGACTGGTTGTGGTACAGGGTAGCCTCCGCCAAGTACTGTACTTTGGCTTGCAGAGTATCTCTGTAGATGTCGATGCAGGAAAGACTCCAAGCACGGGTCGGGCTGTGTGACTGCCGACAGCCCTGCTGTATTGCGACGGCAGATGGCGCTCGTGGTGCAGAGGTGCTGGAGCCGTGGCGCAGCAGGTGTGCGCCATTGGGTCCGCCAGACCGCGCATCACTGCTGTCAATGTCTGACAGAAACTTGCAATTCCTTTGCCAACTTCGCGACGACTGTGTGATGGTATTCATATGTGATATCACGGACTGGATATTCGCCAAGTGGTCTGGCCTGTCATTCCCGCAGCTTAAATGCCCCGGAACACGTGTGGGATGCGTTGGAGGAATGTACTGCAGCACCCTCACATGTGTCAACGACCACCCAGCTGTTGTGAGCCGTGCTGGCGGAGTGGAGGGATGGAGGCCAGGCCAGAAGAGCTCCTCACCAATCTCGCACTGCGATCCGTGGTGGTTGCAGCACGCGTGGTGTCATTTTACTTTCTCGCACTGGCCGGCGGGCAGCAGCACGTTCGTCGGGAGACGGCCGTGCGACAACGGTGGTGCTCTAGCAAGGGTCCACAATGGGCACTGTCTGAAAAAGAGTGTGTGAGCGGCCGACCGAGCATTTCCCTGTTCCGCTTCTTGACTAACTACATCATTCTGGACTCCAAGCGTCGCTCGCATGCAAAAGAAATTCCTTCCCGATTCCGCACCAAAGTGGGCACATTATTTGGATGAGCCATATTTCTGGAGATTTTCAACACTAGGTAAGAAACGATCACTATTCTGCAGTGCCATTTTTTGACTGGGACATTGACAGGCTGAGCAAAACACTGATACTACCTTATTCGTTTGGACTTGTACCTTCTACTCCATTATGGGGCAGCGCACGAGATGGTGCAGAGAACGACAAATTAAGCGCTGTATTAGGAAAACCTGCAACTACGTCGTAAGGTGTTCGTAGAACAGAACGATTGGTATCACGAGACATATTTTTGAATTGTTGACTAAGTGAAACTATTATTTAGGTACAAAAAATCTACTGCGAACTGAACGCGGTTTGCATGTGGAAAAGCTGCTCTACAGGGGCCTCGCGTGGTCAATATTTGTTGAGGAATGCTGAGTACTGCGCAACAATATTGATCGTCTATGGGTTATTCTGACGGTTTCCGCAGTATATTGAAGTGGATTACGGACCTGTAGAGATGCTGACGGTCACTCGATATATTGCGCGGTATACTGAACAGTGGAAGCGAAGTATTGCGCAATAAATGAGAGTTCCTACCGAGACCGAGAGAGATTTAATCCACTGTGAACAAATTTCCAGAAATATAATGAGAAAAGTAAGAGACAAAAGATCTAGGAGTGCGTTGGACTGTGTATAGTAAAGCTCCATGCGGTACTTTGAGCAGTTAAGTTCCTGAAATCTTAGGATACGCGAGATACTTCGTTGTCAAATGATTCAAATGGCTCTGAGCACTGGGACTTAAAATCTGAGGTCATCAGTCCCCTAGAACTTAGAACTACTTAAACCTAAGTAACCTAAGGACATCACACACATCCATGCCCGAAGCAGGATTCGAACCTGCGACCGTAGCGGTCGCGCGGTTCCAGACTGAAGCGCCTAGAAGCGCTCGGCCACAACGCCCGGCACTTCGTTGCCCACAGCAGCAGAGGACACTTAAGATCAGAGTGTCATGACAGTAAGCAGAAGTGCTAATTTTTCTTGTAGCAGTTTTCAGAATTGGGAAATAAGGTCACATAACGTGTCCAGAAAATATATATGCTATGTTTATTAAACAGTTGTCAAACCACGGACATAAGGACAAGTAAGTTTTCAGTCGGTATTCGGTAAATAATTATTCTATGTCGTTTTCAGTATACTGTTGGCGTACCGAAATGCATGGCGAACAGTACATGCAAGCGATAAATTACACAGTACACTTACTCAATTTGTATTTGTTGTTGTAGTTGTAGTTGCTGTGCTTTACGAATCTATGCTGCAATAAATGAGCCAGTGGAATATTGAAATGTTTACCGGATGATTCTCAAACTATTTCGCCTTTCTGCGTAATTTCTGTTTGTGGTTTGCAATATAAGTGAATTCCAATATTTTCGTCACGGAGGCAGAGTTCTAACTGATGCAGAGGGGTCAACAAAAATATAGACACTCTTTTATAGTTAATATCTTTCCTTTAAACATATCGATGCAATTTTGCGCTATAGCGCACTCCATTGTTTTCTCAACAGCTCTTGCAGCGCGTTTTCCAACGGATGACAGTGCAGCAGTGAATGAAGTGAGATTGTCTTTTAAACAACGCAAGGCCATGATGAAGTGGTACTGGAAGTAGGAAAACATGGTGGAGGTACAACGGCAATGGCATAATGTGCACTGAACACAGACACCAGCACGTACAACCGTTTTCCGTGTTCGAGATAAGTGTGAAGACCACGGTACTGCTGAGATGGTCGGTAAGGAAAGGTCTGGCCGACCAGAAACATCAACAAGTCCAGCTTCCAGCGCTGCTGTGTTGCAACATTTTACTAGGTCACCTCAGAAATCTGCGAAGCAGAGTGCACGTGAAAGCAGGGTGAGTCGATCAAGCGTACGACGAATTCTGAAGACTGCAGAGTGAAAAGTGTACATTCCAAGATCGCTGCACGGTATGGACGATGACTACCCGGATAGAAGGATGGAGAAGTGAGAGTGGTTTGAAGGCATGCTTCGCCAGGATAAACAGTTCGCAGGGGTGCTTATCTGTTCAGACAAGGCGCAGTTCAAAGTGAACCGTGCTGTAAGCAACCACATGAACTACCCGTACCGGGCTCCTGAACATCCTCACGTTCAGATGGACAAACACGGTCATCTACACGGTGTCAATCAGTAGTGTGGTCTGTCATCGTGCGGTTTGGTCGGTTCATTCTTCTTTGAAGGTACTGTAATTGGTGAGGAGTACCTTCATATGCTGCAAACACCGATTTTATCTGCCATCCGAGAATGTGCAGTATTTGCTATCTGCAATGTTACAAGAAAGACTAGTTGTTTCATGTAAGGACAAATCGAGGAAAAACTGTTAAGATTATATTTCTGTTCACCAAATAAAATGATCTGCTTCTTTAAGTTTATCTTATTTTACTTTTTGACGCAATTGGGAGGAGAGCGTCTGGGGTATGCTTTAAAGCAGTGTGTGTGTGTCCATATGGATAGTGAGGGGCGGCTAACAGTGAGAAATGATGTGTGGGACACGTTTCGTTCAGTTGGATGAGGTGTTTGGTATGCACGCAGAAGTTGGAGGGCCTCTCAGTCGATGTAGTTGACCGGGGCACCCACGACTGCGACGAACGATTCATACATTCATCTTCTACTAAGCGTAACACCGTGCGCAATATAGCTCGACGCATTTGACAATAGGGACTTATCTACTACACGATTTGTTGGATAAGATGACAAATTTTCCGCTGGTAAAATCAGTATCAGCAGAGAAATATGTCAGTTAGTGTGCAGTTTAGCCAGAAAATTTCACGGGCGAGATTCTAACGATTCGTAATAACGAAAAAACGTGTCAAATTTGTCTATCCCGTTGTCTCGAGTAACAGAGAGAAATATGCCCCGTTTACAGGAATTTTGAATATAAACGCCTCCACACATTTTTTTTTTGTTTTATTAAATTACACGACGCATTTCGGATGCTGTAGGTCCATCTTCACGTGAAAATCGTGTAATTCTTAAATTAAGTTTGGTCTTGAGTGAGATAAAATGTTTTTCCTGTTACGAGAAAGTTAGATGTTAGGTTTTCATAAAAGGAAAACGCATTTCACCTCACTCAAGAACAAATGTAAATGTAAGGTTTTACCTGCAGCTAGATGGCGCTCCGCCTCTCTACCACAGAGATGTCAGAGCCTATCTGGACGATGGACGGGTCGAAGAGAAAAAGACCCACCACGGCCTCCTCACCTTACTCTTCCTCTAACTATGGGGGACCTTGAAAAATGCAGTTTATCTATAGAAGTGAGCTACGTTGAACGAGCTACGACGAACCATCGAGGCGTCCACACCGGCATGACTAGCAGTTGTAGTTGGGTCAAAAAAAAAAAAGAAGGTTCAAATGGCTCTGATCATTATGGGACTTAACTACTGAGTCCATCAGTCCCCTAGAACGTAGAACTACTTAAACTTAAGTAACCTAAGGACATCACACACAACCATGCCCGAGGTAGGATTCGAACCTGGGACCGTAGCGGTCGCGCGGTTCCAGACTGTAGCGCCTAGAACCGCTCGGCCACCTCGGCCGGCTTGGGCCAACAGTCCAGCGTCATCGATGTCGTTTCGCAGCTGATGGGGCTCACTTTGAACACATAAAATAGCCTTCTGCCACACTCGCGCTACCGTGCAAGAATTGTAACAGCATGTGATTTTGTTCCTTTAATATTGGGTATCAAAGAGCGCCTACATTTTTTCGAGCCCCACCCTATTGTGCAATAATATTGCTCCGCTCAATACAGTGGCACAATGTTATTGCACAATAAATACCGAGCGTGTGAAAAGGCCCCTTAAGGAGAGGGTTGAAAAGAACGGCGTACCATCTGGAGCACCGCGTGACGCCATGTGGTGCAACCGGCAGCCACCGGAAGGTGCGACAGCGAGACACCAAAGTCGCGACGATGATGAGGGTGCGGAGTGGCGGGGGCAGGGGTCGGGGGCGGCGACCTCTGAGATAGCGGCGGCCGGCGGCCGGGGGCAGAATAAGAGGCGGCGGCTGCGCCCGGCGGCACAGCCAGTGCACCGGCGGACGCCGCAGCACCAGCCATCCAGCCAGCAGCCACTCACTCCTCACCCAGAGGTAAGGCCGGCCGGGCGGCACGGCAGCGACACCGCGCAACTGCAGCTCACTTCAGTTACTGTCTATTAGCCTTTCTGTCTCACTTGTGTACAATTTTCACAACGGTAACTAGTTTAGAACTTCTCCGTTCATTTTCAAACCGTTACCTGAATCAGAAGATGTAACATTAATAAAAACAAAACCAAAGTACGCAGTGTTAAAATACGTAAATAGGTTTCCAACAGACGTACACATTGCACTAGTGCAAACGTCGTTTATTATATATCTGTGTTTCTAATGTTTGCCAGTACAGAATTCCAACTGAATTTTCAAAAGATTCATTTATATATCGTGTCGACGTAACAAATGTGATACGAGTGTAACGTAATTCCAACGGCATTTAAACGCTCGACGGTCGCCTTTACTTGTTTACACTTTCAGGACTTGGCACTCGCCTCGAGTTGTTTACTACGCATTCGTGCGCACTTTCTTTGCACGTGCTGTAAAGTTAAAATGAAACGCGTTCGTGTTGCACCGATAAAGGCTGCAGACATTGTCGCAGTATTTTACGAGACAATATCCGGGACAGTATTCAGCTGATGCTTGTGCGTGTGAGTATTACGCAAAATAGTGCGACAGTGTGTGGGGCGTTTATCAATACAGTATGAATGCACTAGGTGGGCCTACCAGGTCACACTAAATGTAGCAGGTTGCTAGAATTGTTCGACGAAGAGGCGATTATTACGGAGTTGCTTCGTGAACTCGGGTGGTAATCCCTGGAGGGGAGGAGAGCCTCCTTTCCACGGAACGCTATTGAGAAAATCTATAGAAGCGGCATTTGTAGCTGATTGGATTCTAATGCCGTGAACGTACATTTTGTCCAAAAACCACAAGACAAGGTAAGAGAAACTTCCTGGCAGATTAAAACTGTGTGCCGGACCGAGACTCGAACTCGGGACCTTTGCCTTTCGCGGGCAAGTGCTCTACCAACTGAGCTACCCAAGCACGACTCACGTCCCGTCCTCACAGCTTTACTTCTGTCAGCATCTCGTCTCCTACCTTCCAAACTTTTACAGAAGCTCTCCTGCGAACCTTGCAGAACTAGCACTCCTGAAAGAAAGGTTCGCAGGAGAGCTTCTGTAAAGTTTGGAGGGTAGGAGACGAGGTATTGGCAGAAGTAAAGCTGTGAATACGGGGCGTGAGTCATGCTTGGGTAGCTCAGTTGGTAGAGCACTTGCCCGCGAAAGGCAAAGTTCCCGAGTTCGAGTCTCGGTCCGGCACACAGGTTTAATTTGCCAGGAAGTTTCATATCAGCGCATACTCCGCTGCAGAGTGAAAATCTCATTCTCAAGGTAAGAGAAATTAGGACCTCTATGTGGGCACATAGGGAGTGGTTCTTCCCTCGCCCTATTTTCGGCTGTTACGGCGCTTAGCGTCGGGACTAAACGATATGTACCCAGTTGGTAGACATACGTGCAAAATACATTTGCATTCAGGAAGGGCAGCAGGAATTGAAGTATAAATCAAACGTGGAACGAGTAAACAAACATCACTGTAAAATACTCACATTGTGAATACTCAACTTATACATTGAAGATCTGCATGTCACGCATTACCGAGTCCTCCGCCTACTGATGGCGTTGACATGCGCAACTGTAAGTCCCTGTACAATACTTCAGTTGCACCCGCCTGAAGTTAAAGTTCCACGAACCTAACTGTTCTAACCGTGAGATGACGTCACTGAGGCGAGGTAAACTCTGAATAGTGATGTACGAACAATTCTTTTCAGAACTGCGTTGGAATTCTGTACAGCAGGGTGGGGCAAGATTTGAGCTCGCTGGCCTTGCCCAGGCCCGAGTGGCAAAGCGCTCAGCCTCGATTCACTTTTGCCCCCACCCCTACGCCACGCTCTCTCAGCACGAGGAGAGAGAAGAGGGGAAAGCTGCATTTAACCAGCAGTGCAGCCACCTTGCACCCTGCTTAGTTTTATCTTGCACAGTCCTCAACAACACAGGTCCCAAACAAACAAATTTTCAAAATTATTTGATTGTTTTTGGTGTGCTGAAGACATAATTTTTATCTGATACAGTCGGCATACCGACAGACGCAGACAGTTTCACAGAGCTCCGCAGCTAAATTGCCATGTAATCTTGATTTACACTGACGAGCCAAAGAAACTGGTACGCGTGCCCAATATCGTGTAGCGCTTCCGCGAGCACGCAGAAGTGCCACAACACGACATGGCGTAGACTCGACTAAAGTCTGAAGTAGTGCTGGAGGGAACTGACACCTGAATCTTGCAGGGCTGTCCACAAATCCATAAGAGTACGGGGGGATGGAGATCCCTTCTGAACAGCAGGATGCAACGTATCCCAGATATGCTCAATAATGTTCATGTCTGGGGAATTTGTTCGTCAGCGGAAGTATTTAAACTCAGAAGAGCGGCCCTGGAGCCACTCTGTAGCAATTCTGGACGGGTGGGGTGTCACGTTGTCCTGATGGAATTGCCCACGTCCGTCGGAAAGCACAATGGACATGAATGAATGCAGGTGATCAGGCAGGATGCTGACGCACGTGTCACCTGTCAGAGTCGTATCTAGATTTATCGGGGTCCCATATCACTCCAACTGCACACGCCCCACACCATTACAGAGCCTCCGCCACCTTGAAAAGCTCCCTACTGACATGAAGGATCCATGCATTCATGAGGTTGTCTCCATACGTCTATCTACTTGACACAATCTGAAACGGGACTCGTCCTGCCAGGAAGGTAGCTTGACAACGTGCTCAGTACGTTTCGTTCTACTGAACGTCACGATAAGGTCCCTGAACAACCTCTCCGCTATGTTTTGCACATCGACTGTATCTTCTGGAGCCCACTCGTCTTTCAGTTTCTCCTTGGGTGTGTCTATCAGATCCCTGGACGTCACAACTGCTTTGCTTTAATTGAAGGAGGTTTGTAGCTCAGGTTAGATGGCATGTTCCCCAAGGCATTGAGCTTTGTGGATATTCTTAATCAGGAACTAGAAGTTTCCACTGACAGGATTCTATTACGCAATCGCTTGACTGATTGTAAAGTGCTAGTGATGCCTTCTTTTTAAGTACAGAAAGGTGAAACTTTCTCGAAGCTGCACTCTTTTTACTGTTGAAAACACATTCTGAAAACCGGCATGAGTTCTGTTACTAGACACAGTGCTTTTGAAATGAACTGAGTTAGGACGAATGGCTGCACGTGCCCTCTTATTTGACTGGGTGTTGATACCTACCAGTGGCCCACGTTTTCCACTGGGAGGAGGAGAAGGAGAGAATTTTGAGGGCTCCGTATTGGTCCCAATAGCAGCTAGGGAAGTGTAACTCCACCTAGACAGAACCCCACATGCCTAGATAAGCCTTATACAAATGCGGTTTGGCAGGTTCCACAGAGGTTGCCTTCTAACGACTGTTCCACCTCAATAGCCACGCATCTCAATTGCGAGCAGCACACCTTGAGATTTAAGGTTTTCTTTATAGCGGTTTTTACAATTTCAGCGATCTGGCCGGTCAAGCCAAGGTGTCTGTTCCCTGTGACACACAAGATTGCACCGCCGCGCCGCACGATGATCGCTGAAGCGTGCCCAGGGCTTACGGTGAGAGCGGACTGGCTTTGCTTACCAGTCCCCAGCTCAGGAACCTCGGGACCGCCAAGCCCGTACCCAGCAAATGAATGCTGAGCCCCTGAGGGCTTAAATAACTATTACCTAATGGATTACGAGATTTTTTTCAGCCGGGTTTGGCTGCTCAATAATGCTATGTGTTTCCCGTTAATCGTGGTTGTGAAAGTTAGCAAGAGGTAGAGTTATTTATTGCCATCAAACAGAAATGGACGCAGTGACTAGCATTATAGTACGTCTCTGGTCACGGCTAAGCTCGGGATCTGTCAAATGTGCTGAAATATCGTCACACATTGTTGGAACAATCTGCACACAATAGTCAGCACTTCAATCCACCGGTCAGCGCGGTACTTGCGAAAGCATTATTTCGGGACTTCGTATTTACAACGACTTATCAAATAAAAACACTTTCTCAAAATTTGGTAGATTCTCTGGGGTTCAACCCACGTCGGATGTGCACACGTTCAGCTAGAACGATATTCCTCCTCGCCCTTCAGTTACGCCATTACAACCGCACTCACTCCTCACAGAAGAGAGTGTCGGAGGTTCCGTGCGGCTTTTCGCGGATGCTGCTGTAGTATACAGAGAAGTTGCAGCATTAGAAAATTGTAGCAAAATGAAGGAAGATCTGCAGCGGATAGGCACTTGGTGCAGGGAGTGGCAACTGACCCTTAACCTAGACAAATGTAATGTATTGCAAGTACATAGAAAGAAGGATCCTTTATTGTACGATAATATGATAGCGGAACAAACGCTGGTAGCAGTTACTTCTGTAAAATATCTGAGAGTATGCGTACGGAACGATTTGAAGTGGAATGATCATATAAAGTTAATTGTTGGTAAGGCGGGTGCCAGGTTGAGATTCATTGGGAGAGTCCTTAGAAAATGTAGTCCATCAACAAAGGAGGTGGCTTGCAAATCACTCGTTCGACCTATACTTGAGTATTGCTCATCAGTGTGGGATCCGTACCAGGTCGGGTTGACGGAGGAGATAGACAAGATCCAAAGAAGAGCGGCGCGTTTCGTCACAGGGTTATTTGGTAAGCGTGATAGCGTTATGGAGATGTTTAGCAAACTCAAGTGGCAGATTCTGCAAGAGAGGCGCTCTGCATCGCGGTGTAGCTTGCTGTCCAGGTTTCGAGAGGGTGCGTTTCTGGATGAGGTATCGAATATATTGCTTCCCCCTACTTATACCTCCCGAGGAGATCACGAATGTAAAATTAGAGAGATTCGAGCGCGCACGGAGGCTTTCCGGTAGTCGTTCTTCCCGCGAACCACACGCGAGTGGAACAGGAAAGGGAGGTAATGACAGTGGCACGTAAAGTGCCCTCCACCACACACCGTTGGGTGGCTTGCGGAATATAAATGTAGATGTAGATGTAGACTACTGCTCACTGCATCCCTCAACAGTAACATTCGAAGATCACACCGGCGCTTGACTATCGATCCTTGGGCTATGCTCGGCCCGCACGAGTAAAATAGGCTTTTTTCTGTGCACCCTGAAAGACTTCTTTGGAGCGACAGTCGGAAAAAAAACTGGAAAAGTAACTTAGGGTTACAGGACAGAATTTAAAGAACATTAAATTTCAGAACAAGTAATAAAAGTTACAATGTACCGGGGATAAATTCCCTTCGACTCTGATGGTGAAAAGTACAAAAAAATCGTGCAAACATTGAGTATACATTAACGGAAAATGGTGAATATTTACACAAGCTTTGTTTTACATTTAATTGCAATACTTATTTACTTTCCATAGTTTGTATGGCCATAAAACACAATCATAACTTGTTGTTTTTGCGGCACCGCACAGAATCATTTTTTTATTTCAGGAACCCCTTTAATTTTCATCCCTTTCAACACGGCTTTCATCCATTCTATCATGAATATTTCAGCTCAACTCAAGCACCACCCACGAAAGGTAGAGAAGAAATACCACAAATCAGTAACAACTTGATCCTTACCTTTGCTGAACTAATTGTATACATATGAGTAACAAAGTTGGTCCTCATACATCATAATATACAACAGATTGACAACTTTTTACTCCAAGTCAATGCTCTAAACATGTCTCAAGTAAGTACAGACAATTGTAAGAAATGTGTTTATACATAGAGAAAACTTACAGAAATGACGTTATTAATCAGCCTTAGGTTATTTATTTTTGTTATACAGCTATTATGGTTGCCAAAAGGATTGACAGAGTGCATTCTTGTTCAATAAACATGTCATTCAAAATGAAGTGTTAGTATTCGGAACTCATTAACTACTATCAGAACTTCCGAGGTCTGGCACAAACTCTTGCCTATCGACTCCGACAGCTAACTAGATCATTACATCATTATTTACTTGCCATTTGGAAGATACCTTTTATTTCTTCTCATCATACGTTTTTCATGATCACTTATAGGTACATACATTCCCGTATCAGTGGGACAACTAGTGTGAAATAAGTGACATCATTGAATGTTCTTAAAATACGTCATATTCCATACACTTCTCTACTCACTTGAACATCCATTACACATATCCCTCTCAACTCAATACCTTCTTTATTTGAAACATTTTCTCCTTAAGCACCTATTAATCATCATTATTTACCTCAATAATTACTCAACGATTTCTGCATGTTCCTTAACTTAAAAGACCATCAACCACATTAAACGATTTATCCTTCTACTTCGAATCACTTATCTAAATAAGTGAATCCTCCATGTCATTTTACACGTTATCCTATTTATCACATCCATTAGCCATTATGTCATCCAAGCTTTTGCAGTTTGTCTGCTCCTCCATGACTCACAGAATAAGAATAGATGAACTTTTTATTGATATTATTATGTTGGTGCAAAAGTTCGTAGTGTCTTTCCGTAAGTCTAATGGTCACAACAGATACACATAACAGAGATTTTAGTTGTGAATAACATATTCTCCTTCACTATTTACTAGTCTGCCAACGCTGGAGTAACTTCTAGATTCCACGGCAGTAGAAACCACATGGTTATGGGGCAAAGAACTCATCGAGCCGAGATTGAAGCGCATTTTCATCAGCCAAGGAAGCTGCTTGACGATTGTTCGCCAGCGGCCCGAAAAGGTGAAAATCAAGGGCGCAATATCACGTGAATGAGGCGGGTGCGGAATCAGTTGCCCACCCAACTCCTGTGCAGTGCGTTTTGCCAGTCTAGCAGAATGCGGGCGGGCGTTATCGTGCCGTGCTGTAGCACCACTTCACGTGGTCTTCGTGGTCGTTGTCCTTGGATTGCGTCTGCAAGGCGACTGAGTTGTCTACAGTAAATGTCAGCAGTGATGGTTGCACCACGGGGAAGCAACCCGTAGTGCACCACACCACACCGTCGCTGTTCCACGAGCTGCGTAACACTGTCTCTTGTGGATGCACACAACTCTTTGCATTGAGCGTCGCTGTTTTGTTTGGGCTCAACCACTCCATTCCTCTCCTTATGTTAGCATAAAGACAGCATTTATCGTCACTAGTAACGACACAGGATAAGAATGGTCGTCGTTGTTCACACACTAACTGATGACGAGCAAGCAGAGATGCACACATCGCCAGCCACTGATTTTCGTGAATTTCGCTTAGAGCATGCAGTACTCAAACACCGATTTTTGAATCTTCCCCACTGCGTGCAAATATCTCCCGACGTCGGAACCATCACAGTTCATCACATTTGTCACTCACCGAGTACACTGACACCAATCATTGTGGAATAATGCGTTTAAACGATATTCATCAAACCACGTGTCAAAATAATCCTCCTTAAAACAAGAAAACCATTTTCTTGCCATGGTGTGTCCAATGGTATTATCCCCACACACAGAGCCAATGTCTCTGGCACTCCACTTGACACCCCATCTTCTGTCGTCCAAGGCTGCATTCAATATCTCCAAATGACAAAATGGCAATATGTAAACTCAGTTATCAACAGCGAACTACAAATAAAAATTACAATCGATAAATAAACCTGTAGCAAAAATTGTTCAAATGGCTCTGAGCACTATGGGACTTAACATATGTGGTCATCAGTCCCCTAGACTTAGAACTACTTAAACCTAACTAACCTAAGGACATGACACACATCCATGCCCGAGGCAGGATTCGAACCTGCGACCGTAGCGGTCTCGCGGTTCTGGACTGTAGCGTCTAGAACTGCTTGGCCACCGTGGCCGGCAAAACCTGTAGCAACCAGAATACGAATGAGCAGAACAAAAGCACTACGAACTTACGTACCAACCTAGTGATTAGCTTCACTCACCCTTTTAAGAGATGTTTACTTTTTGATTTCACATTTACATATGTTATTTTGGGACTACTATTTTTGTAATTTTGACTTTGGATAATTACACAAAAATGGATTTTTTGACACCTCGATTACTACTATAGTAGTGATGTTATATTTTTGTGATGAATGTACCGCAGGTCTAAACTGTTCCTAATTAAAATACCTGGACAACCACCGTTTAATCTACTGCTACTGTGTTCTTAATCCAAGGCTACGAAGCACGGGAAAGAAGTGAAACAGGAAATAAAGTTTCAGCCGTCTGGGAACATACCAGCCGCCAGTTCGTATACCAGTAAAAGAGTTGCTGGTTCCATATAGGTGTTCTGAATCTATTTTGTTGTCTACAAGTAAGTGGTGCCGTTTTATGTTTTCACCATATTCTGAGCCATTAACTCTGTTAATTAGCACTTACCCTAGTTCCACAGGGCACCACTAGGTGCAGAGATCGGTGTTTGGAGTTCCCAATTTCACCACTTGAAAGTCTCCTCTCTTGCGTGGTGCAGTTCAGTTGGTCTGTGATCTGCAAATTCCTTGTGTGCGTCTGGTGTAGAGTTACTCTGCTACCGCCTGTCACTGTACAATCGTGCTCATGTCGGAACTCACACACAAATCACAGATAACGGTTCGAGGTAAAATCAACCGATTTTAGCTGCTTAGAAAGCATTTTCTGGCCTAGAATCACTAGAAAACACTTCCCTGCTACGTACGTGGCGAATAGTTGACCTTTTTCATCGCTGTAAAGTCCACATGTGTCTGTTCAGCACATGACTTTTACTGTTATATACACGATATACAAGGGTTTTAACGTTCGCTCTTTAAGACACAGTATATTAACATTGTTTGCATTGTTTGATAAGATCTTTCAGTCCATCAAATTTCGGGCATGCAGCCGCGCAAATGCCATTTCTTCCACTGCTATTTCGGAGACGTATCGTCCGGCCATCGTCAGAGGGAGTCACAAGACTTATTTTGTCTTGTGAGTCTTGCGACTGACTCAGGATGGCCGAACGATACGCGGCAGAAATAACAGTGGAAGAAATGGCATTTGCGCGGCTGCATGCCCGAAATTTAATGGACTATTCATTACGCCCCAGGAAGTTGAAAATGCACAAGTTTGTTGAGGATATGCAAGATATATTGCACTGAACAATCCAAAAAGTATCCAGAATGAGATTTTCATTCTGCAGCGGACTGTGTGCTGATATGAAACTTCCTGGCAGATTAAAACTTTGCGCCGGACCGAAACTCGAACTCGGGACCTTTGCCTTTCGCGGGCAAGTGCTCTACCATCTCTCTCTCTCTCTTTTTTTTTTTTTTTTTTTTTAATGTGTGCCCCGATCGGGACTGGAATCCGGGATCTCCTACTTACATGGCAGACACTATTTTATTATTCAAAGATGCACGAGGGAGATTTGAACTTTTTTTTACTCGAACCCGGGATCTCCCGCCCACATGGCAGACGCTCTATCCATCCGAAGCACTTTTTTTTTGTTTTTTTAGCCGAAATGTGAAAGAAGATAAAAATTGTTAGAGGCGAACACATGACTACAAGTTCAGAATGCACAACGATTACCTCTTTTTTTTTAAATATATACCACGACACAGACAAAAATTGTAATAAAGTGAAAAAAGAGAGATAATATTGACAACAGGGAGGGTTTTTTATTTTTATTTTATTTAATTTTTTTTTTATGAACCAGCCAACCATGAAATGCAATAATTTATCAATCTATCACGCTGCCGATTCCGCTTTTTTTTCTTTTTTTTTTTCACAGGAAACACACCGACCTATACACTCAAATGGCAGTGTATTCATTCAAAAAACGAAAATATTCTCGTTTTTTCCAAAACACTTATTGAAGGCAGTCAATTAAAATAAAACAAAACAAGTCATTGCGACAAAAACAAAAGGGTGAAATCAGGAACACGTATAGGAAGGAATGGGGCGTCAATTTTAACGTTCCCACACATTCTTTCTTCCGCCACTTCTACATCGTGGAACATCTAAATCCATAGAAGCGTCCACAAAAATTAAAAAAATAAATAATAAAGGGGCATGGCAACTCCTCCAACGCCTTGGCGATGAAAAACAAGATAAACACGTTACAAAAAAAATTCACAATAACGGGGCATCCGGAACCACGTCCAATGTGCGGTGGCCATATAGTGGGAAAAGGTACACGGATCTGCGTCATATCCACTCACCATCAGGAAGTGGACATAATGACCAACAAGACACATTATGATATTGTTCTTCGATCGAGGAAAGAAAGTTGAATCGGGTCGCCTGAGAACCTCCCCCGAGATAGCCGCCTCCGACGTCCTGAGGAGAAAAGCCAGTTGTCGGCGAAACCATCTCCAATGGTCATGACCGCAGGAAATCAACCGATGAGATAATGTATCAGTTTCATGGCAACGATTGCAGCGATCCGTTACACTGAGGCCAATACGAAAAAGTCGCACGTTGGTAGGTACAATATCATGAACAACTTGGTACTACGAGGACGCCACTTCCATCGGGAAAATCGGGAGGCTGATGTTAGACCAAACAATCTTCCAGCTCGTTTCTGGCGACAGGGCCTCCACAGAGGGAAGACTATAAGGCACTGGCCAGCGGCTTAACAGCAGTTTTAGGGAGAGATTCTCTTGGGAAAGGATATTTACTCCTAAATAACTGACCCCAAGAAAAAATTCCCTGACGTGCCGTAATTTATAACTAATCCTGCCAATATCTACCGGAGGTGTTAACCTCGCCGGTCGGATACCGTCATAAAGGCGAGCTGTAAGTGACTGGGGGGCGGTTTGACACGTTAACACGGTGTGACGGATGAATACGGCAGAAGCCTTAACCTGAATGTCAGGGAGGCTCAAACCTCCCTGCAAAAGGGGCCGCGCCATGACCCCATGACGCACGCGAAATACAGAGTGGCGCCAGATAAACCTGCCAGTTAAACTTTGCAACTTGCGGGACAACATCGCAGGAAGTGGAAAGATTTTTGGAATAAAATAAGCCTTACTTAACACATACGTTTCCATGGCCCGAACCTTATGAAGAAATGAGAGGGAGCGACGCTCGTGTTCAATGATTGCACCATGAATCTTGTCCGTGACAGACTTCTAGTTCATCGTAGCCATCTTTAGCGGACAGCTGTCAATTATAACACCCAACGATCGATATCGGGTGACCTTCGAAGCCCATGGAATTTCAACAGCGTCAAATCCTCGCAAATTGAGTAAACGACATTTCTGGTCATTAACCCGCGCTCCCGTAAGACGACAAAAGGCATGCAAAACTTCCTTCGGCAGTGGTATATCATCATGGGTACGGAAAAGAACCATAACGTCGTCAGCATATGCGCGAACGGTAAACCTTTCTCCCAGCAGCGACCAGCCACTCAAATGAGCAGCTATGGTTCGCAAAAATGGTTCCAGAAACAGCACATAGAGCGACATTGATAATGGACTCCCTTGAAGGACGCCCTGACACACCGCGATAGGGGAATTAAGAAGGCCATTTACGTCAATGGACGCCCGAATACCAGTGATGAGAGAGCTGAACAGCCGTCGTGCACCATTGTTAAAACCAACAGTCGTCAATACTCTCATAAGGATTCCATGATTGACGCGGTCAAACGCTTGGTGAAAATCAATTAAAAGCAAAGCGCTTGGCACGGGAATGGGCCTAATACAAAATTCCTTGGGAAGGCCATCGGGGCCAAGTGATTTGTGGGAGGGAGAACGAGCCACAATATAAAGTATATCATCGAGATGGAATACAGAGAGAAACTCTTCCAGGAGAGCTGGTGTAACAACACGATCAAGTAGGGAGGTGAAATCAACAGACGGTGGACCGTCTGAATCCACTTCAGCATAAATCTCGGAATAGTACTGCTAAAGTTCATGCATATCAGATTGGGAGGACCACTCACGCCAATCTAGAAAACGAATGGTAGAAGGACACGTCCTTTGAGATCGCTTGTGAAGCCGGAGAAGATGATAGAGAGAGGTCAACTCACCCTGTACGATTGAACAAGGCTGGGAACGCAGTCGGATCCCATCCATTTGCCTACGTTTGAGTTGGAGAAGTTTTGCCTTCACATGGTGGACGTCGACGACCCTCAAGGGCGCATCACGAGCATTATCGTAAAGATCGCGAAGGACTGCATTGTTAACTCCCCAGTGCTCCTTATTTCAGCCGCCTTTTCAGCGCTAAAATGCTCGAGTGTATTTCGAATCCTGGGTTTAGTAAAAGTAACCCACCAATCGAGAAGTGAGGAATAACGCGTCTGGGAATGGGTTGTTCGCCGCCAAACGTCTGCGATGATGTCTTCCAGAGAGGGGTCCGTGAGATGTAGAGTGTTTAGCATCCATAAAGGGCGCGAGAGATGGACCCGCTGCGCGACATGGTTAAAAGTCAATGAAACAGCACAGTGGTCAGTAAAACTGACAGAAATTACATCAATCGATAGAAGCTGACCACATATGGGGGCAGATAAATAAAAGCGGTCCAATCAGCTACTTTAAGTAGCTGTAAAATGCGTAAACCGCACCAATAAAGGATATCTGCAAACCCAAGCATCCTGGAGATGCAAGGACGTCACCATATTAAGTTCACGACAAAATGTATAACTGGGGGTCTGATCAACACGGCATAAGACGCAATTAAAATCGTCCCCAAACAAAATCTTGAGCAGGTTCCGTCGGAGTAAACAAACAACTTTTTCCTTATAAAAACACGCGCGATCGGATGCAGGACCAGATCCAGACGGAGTGTAAAGAAAAATTAAGGTGAGGTCATAAAAACTACAGCCTATACCGCGACCATCATCTAGCGTTTCGAAGTCCGTCAGCGGGATTCCATCTCGATAAAGCAAAGCCATACCGGTAGAATTTTCAGGCGCGACATTGAAAAACAGAGAATATCCAGGAAGACAAAACACATCAAATAATACCTACCGGCCGGAGTGCCCGTGCGGTTCTAGGCCATACAGTCTGGAACCGAGCGACCGCTGCAGCCGCAGGTTCGAATCACGCCTCGGGCATGGATGTGTGTGATGTCCTTAGATTAGTTAGGTTCAATTAATTCTAAGTTCTAGGCGACTGATGGACTCAGAAGTTAAGTCGCACAGTGCTCAGAGCCATTTGAACCATTTTGAGCCAAATAATACCTCTTGTAAACATACGATATCAGCTCGGGAATCGTAAATAAACTGGTGTAACGCAGCAAGCCGTAAGTGGGAACGTATCCTATTAACATTGAGGGTTAGAAATGTATACGCCTGCATCCGTCAACACATGTAAGGTGAATAAAACAACACTAAGGAAAAAGCTCTCATCACGTCCGTCTCTCCCCAACGTCCGGAGGCGGGGAAAAGAAGGTATAATGTGAGTCCTCCCCACCTGACGCCGAGGAATCCTCGCTTTTCTTTTTACGACGCGCCGCGGCACGGGCGGGTTGAAAACGCTGTTTCACACCACTCCGTGAAAACATACACTCTTCATGCGGAGAGGTTGGGGGCAGGTACAGAAGAGACGAGTAATGCAGTACCGGTGTCGGGTGGCATCTCCTGAACATCAGGAAGAGAACCCGTAGAATCCTGTTGCTCGACCGTCTCAGCGTGGAGGAGGGGTGGTGCTGCACTGGAACACTGTAAAGGCTGGCCAGCAGGCGACGTCTCTGCGGGAACAACGGAACCACCTGGAACCGTCACGTCGACGGGTGAAGTGGGGGACGCAGATTGAACGCACATTTCAACATCAACAGAAGCAGCTACATCCTCTCTGGTAATCACAATTAACACCAGTAGACAACGCATTACCGCCAGAAGGTGGACCCTTTGTCAACGCCGTGTCAGAAGAACGAGACTGGAGTGGGGCGTCCTCGAAATCTGTACCGTCCTCAGTCCGCCGGCGTTTGACGTGCGCTGCAGGAGCCGTCGTCCCCTCACGGACAGAGGCTGCACTGGTACGCATAGGTAACGGTGGAAATCCGCTAGGAGTAGGCGGTAATGTTGCGCCTACGTCGCTTAAAGCTGGAGACTGACTTACAGCCGACTGCGAAGTTACTATGTCTGCTAACGTTTTTGATAAGACGACGTCAGAACAGTAGTACCGCGCAGGCAGTCAGATATGAGATGACCGCTTTCGTTACAGAGAAAACACGTTCCTTCTTGCCCTGTATACGTAATATGGATGCGGTAACCACAAACAGTTAAGTGGGAAGCAATATTCTTTTTAACTCACATGTCCACAGTCCGGATACCATTACAACACTGGAAGCGATGTTGTGCTGACCAGCGTTCCCACCGTATATGCCGTATTACTCCAAACGAAAGCAACGCTGTTTTGAGAAATGAATCGTCCACTTCAGGAGGAAGGTTATAAATCCTAACCGGAGTGTACTCGAGTGCCGCATTTTCAAGGAGGACTTGACTAACAGAACCATCGCGATGTGTAAACAACACTTTAGAACCAATCCGGGAGAGAAGTCTTTCTACTTGAACGAGATCATAAAACTTCACAAAGAACGCATACAAATCAGAATCAAAGTAAGCAGTATCTACCTGATCAGATGTAACACGGATAACATCAGCTAACCAATCGTGAATTTCTAAGGAGCCAGTTTGAACACGACGCGTACTCTTGCCAAAACTGAAAGGAACAGTAGCTGGACGAGGAACAGATTTAGGAGACTCGACAGACACCATGGCGCCGGCAGAAAACACCGCCGCCAAACGAAATGACAACAAACTCCGCTACGCAACTACGATGTGACTCCGGCCGATACACCAACATGACTGAGTAGCTTCGACACAAGAGGCGCTGCGGCACAGGCGGAAGTTAACGACAACCTGCTCGCTCGACGCGCAAGGCGACACTACCATCTGAACTACCCAAGCACGACCCACGCCTCGTCCTCACAGCTTAAATTCTGCCAGTACCTCGTCTCCTACCTTCCTAACTTCACAGAAGCTCTTCTGCTAACCTTGCAGAACTAGCACTACTGAAAGAAAGGACATTGCGGAGACATGGCATAGACACAGCTTGGGGGGATGTTTCCAGAATGAGATTTTCACTCTGCATCGAATTGTGCGCTCGTATGAAACTTCGTGGCAGATTAAAACTTGTCCGCGAAAGGCAAAGTTCCTGAGTTCGAGTACGGTCCAACACACAGTTTTCATGTGCCAGGAAGTTTCAGTCCAACCTGTATTGTTTTTTCTCACTATTTTTGGATTTCAAAATTACGTTGTATCACATTCCCCACAGTTTAACATTCATTTTCGTTCTATCGTAAGAATAAGTTTTATGCACGGTAGCCGAGATGAAACTGCTTACCGAATTGAACACACTGTCTCACAGTTTGGAAGATTTCTTACGGTTGCCAGAAGGTCAGCCCGTGGGACAAATGCTCAGCCTATTCACACTAGTGTAGACTGCATCTCACAACAACAACATTTGCTGCGTGCACTCAGCACAAGTCTGTCGATTCCTGACCTATCCTCGATCGGCACGAAAAAAGTATGTTTTACGTTGTGCAAGGGACCGTGGCTCCCTTACAGAGTCCACATACATACTGACGAGGAGGAAGGAAGCATAAACAACGACAAGATCCTGTGAGGCAGGTAGTTAGTAGGCAGTCAACTGATGAGCAGGAAACAGATTTCCTCGTGGGCAGTGTTCGTGCAGCTTCTGGCAAGTGGTAGTCTAGGGAGCAGTGTACGGAAGTGCAGTGACCTGCGGTGTTCGCGGCGAGAGCAAGATGTCAGCGTGGCAGGCGGCAGCGGCAGCGCCGAGGGACCGGCCAGCTGGAGCCGCGCTGGCAGACCAGATGCGGCTCGCCGGCGTGAAGACACGCGGTGTCACGCGGAAGCGAGCAGGTGCAACTGCAGATCCGCGTGCCACGTACTGGCAGCGCCCCCGGGAACTATGCCGTTTGCAAAATGCTTGGCGGTGTGCGTCTCAGCGGCTCTTCTGTTGGCAGCCATACTGCGAGGTGAGGCAGGGCCCACTAAGCTCATCCGTGATTGCGGTGGCCGGATACGCGGGGCAACACTTCACTTCTTTCCTCCTCTGCTCGAAAGAACTTAAGTTTACTGCGAATCATTGCATGTAGGCTGTTCCAAGACGAATGACCAATATTCAGGAATATTACTCCGATTATTTGCTGCAAAGGCTCTAGTAAACGTGGTTGTTCAATTGCATACCTTCATCTTCACCCCGCGCGGGATTAGCCGAGCGGTCAGGGGTGCTACAGTCGTGGCCTGTGTGGCTGGTCCCGGCGGAGTTTTGAGTCCTCCCTCGGGCATGGGTGTGTGTGTTTGTCCTTAGGATAATTTAGGTTAAGTAGTGTGTAAGCTTAGGGACTGATGACCTTAGCAGTTAAGTCCCATAAGATTTCACACATATTTGAACATTTCATCTTCTCTACTGTGAGACAAATCTCTTATAATTTTTGCTCCGTGATATCCTCGACCATTGATCATTTCTCCTGGGACATAATGTATTGTGAGGTAACACAATTATCGGCCTATCTCGATGGAGATATTAAATATTGATTGTATTACGTTAGGAATTAAGGAGAGAAGCGAAGTCAGCTCCGATCATAATGTTATCTTCCTTAGTGCATAGCAGACTTACATTTCAGGTCGCAGTGCAGCTATCATCACAGATTACCTGTGTTTATAGCACTGACGATATCAGCCCGACCGGTGCTGACCTCCTTTGTGTCCTGGAGTATAGTATGGTCGCGGGAGACAATCATTCCCATGGAATAGTGTATGAAGTTAGGAACTATCACCTAGATGGTGATTTCCACTAAACCCAAGTCTTGTGTTCAAAATTCTCTGCAAAGTGAAGTTAGCGGTAAACTGTATTGCAGCCTTGCAAAGTGACATAGCAGAGTAGTCGCCTCGGCACTTGCTGCGAACACTCACTTACGATCTGTACGTAAAGTGCTGACTCTCTCTCCAGTCGATCGGTTTCCTCTGGATCAGAGGTCTGGCGTTTGAGAGAACTCGCGTTCCACGAACAGTGTAATCAGCTCCAGATCAGCTGGGCCTGCACAACGCGTTTTTGTCCGCAGCTCGTGGTCGTGCGGTAGCGTTCTCGCTTCTCGCGCCCGGGTTTCCGGGTTCGATTCCCGGCGGGGTCAGGGATTTTCTCTGCCTCGTGATGACTGGGTGTTGTGTGATGTCCTTAGGTTAGTTAGGTTTAAGTAGTTCTAAGTTCTAGGGGACTGATGACCATAGATGTTAAGTCCCATAGAGCTCAGAGAGCCAGAACGCGTTTACCTGATTGCTGAGGCGTCAGTGTTTCAAGGAATGTAAGTGGCCTCCAATTAGCAATAAACGTAATGGTTTTATTGCTCACTGGTTGCAGTTACTCACTCAGCTAGGGTAACGACGATCACTGAAATTACGACCGTCATCAAGGTCATCAATGCCATCCCTCGAGGAACACTAAATGTCTTACTGCCCTCGCACCACTGTTGGCGCATACACTGGCGGCTTTATTTATTTTGTGTAATTTGTGTTCCCCATCTATCCGCGCAGAGTCGAGTTTATTCTGCATTCAACCGAACAACATAACTCACTCTTTGCTAGCAATATTAATGCGATTACGTGTGTCTAATAGCGAGCCTCTTGTGCAAAGTGGGTTGAACAAAACGGACTCAGAACAATATCCTTAAGATGGGCAACAAAACCT
Organism: Schistocerca americana; assembly: GCF_021461395.2. Lineage (NCBI taxonomy): Eukaryota > Metazoa > Arthropoda > Insecta > Orthoptera > Acrididae > Schistocerca > Schistocerca americana. Next base: position 24,207,365 of record NC_060122.1, on the reverse strand, counting down.
ACATCGTCTGCCCTAAATGCAGATCTTGTAAGTTGGCTCGCCTGCCGCAAAGTGCACGAAATCCGTACTGAGCCACTTTAGTTCTGCCCACCGCATGTATGTATTCGCAGACTTCCGTATATCAATATGCTAGTGACACGCCCCCGTACAATGCACTCTGCCGACGCCGTCGGCAGACGATGCCATTGCCCCCTGTCAGCACAATCTGTTTATTGATTTAGTTTTCTTTACATTCGTGCCTATCTAAATCGACGACGGATCAGAGTCCTGTTGAGCGCTCCCGTGTGCGCAGCTATGGACGCAGCCGCCGCTTCGCAGTGGGCGGCGCAGGCCGGCAGCGCGTGCCCCGTGGGCGGCGCCGCCGGGGCGCTGTTCGCGCAGCTGTTGGCCACCCTGGTGCACGCACAGTGCGCGCTCGCCGACCGCAGCGCCTACCCGCCGGACACGGCGCGCCCGCTGCCCGAGTACGACTTCGTGGTGGTCGGCGCCGGGTCTGCGGGGGCGGCGGTGGCCGCCCGCCTCTCGGAGAACCCCGACTGGACGGTGCTGCTGCTCGAGGCCGGCGGCGACCCGCCGCCCACGTCCGACGTGCCCGGACTCTTCCCTCTGCTGCAGAAGACCGAGGTACGTATCTCCTCTGCATCGCCAACTGTGTGACACAAACACGGAGGTACTCGGCGACTGCCCTCCTACATTAGTACACAGGACTCCGCTCGAAGAGCAGTCTTTACTTCCTGACTTCGGTTTCGTTTCGGCACCACGCCGTCATTCTTACCTTAAAGTACGTCAATAATTGTATGCCGTAAGATCGAGCATATCTTCTCTTACATTTATAACTGAAATGGCGCCAAGTTTTTGTCGTATTACGTAGTTCCAAAGGTTTAGATTTACGCACTTCTTGTGTTGTTACTGTGGTCTTCAGCCCGAAGATTGATTTGATGCAGCTCTCAATGCTAGCTTATCCTGTGCACCTCCGAATAACTACTGCAACCTACATCCTTCTGAATCTGCTTACTCTATTCATCTCTTGGTCTCCCTCTACGATTCTTACTCCCCACACTTCCCTAGATGGAGGATTCTTTGATTTCTCAGAATGTATCCATCAACCCATCCCTTCTGTAGGTCAAGTTGTGCCACAAATTTCCTGTCTCCCCAACTCTGTTCAATACCTTCTCATCAGTTACGTGATGTCCGCCCCCGGTAGCTGAGTGGTTCGATTCCCGGCTGCGTCGGAGATTTTCTCCGCTCAGGGACTGGGTGTTCTGTTGTCCTAATCATCACCATTTTATCCCCATCGACGCGCAAGCCGCCGACGTGGCGTCAAATCGAAAGACTTGCACCCATCGAAAGGTCTACCCGACGGCAGGCCCTAGTCACACGGCCTTTTTTTTTTTAGTTACGACATCTACCCTTAAGATCTTCAGGATTCTTCTGTAGCAGCACATTTCAAAAACCACTAATCTCTTCTTGTCTCAACTGTTTATCATCCGCGTTTCACTCCCGTATATGACTACACTCCATACAAACTCTTTCAGAACAGGCTTCGAAACACCCTATACTCGACGTTAACAAATGTCTCTTCTTCAGAAGTGCTTTTATATCATTGCCAGTGTAATGTTATATTTTCTCTACGTCGGCCATCATTAATTATTTTACTGTCCAAACAGCAAAACGCACCTACTACATTCCGAGTTTTGTTCCGTAATATAATTTTCTCAGCATCAGCTGATTAAATTCGACCATATTCTTGTTTTACTTTTGTTAATGTTCATCTTATATCTTCCTTTCAAGACACTGTCCTTTCGTTCAACTGCCCCCCAAAGTCCTTTGCTGCCTCTGACAAAATTACCATCTCATCGTCGATTTTTGTTTGGTTTTCTTTATTGCTTACCCAGTCTATAGATTGAGTAACGTCGGAGATAAGCTGCAACCATGTCCCACTTCTTACTCAACCACTGCTTCCTTTTCAAACCCCTCCACTCTTATAAGTGCCGTCTCGTTTCCGCAGAAGTTGTAAACAGACTTTCGCTTCCTGTGTTTTACCCCTTCCAGCTTCGTAATTTCAAAAATGGTTCAAATGGCTCTGAGCACTATGGGACTCAACTGCTGTGGTCATAAGTCCTCTAGAACTTAGAACTACTTAAACCTAACTAACCTAAGGACATCACACACATCCATGCCCGAGGCAGGATTCGAACCTGCGACCGTAGCGGTCGTGCGGATCCAGACTGTAGCGCCTTTAACCGCTCGGCCACTCCGGCCGGCTTCGTAATTTCAAAGAGAGTATTCCAGTCAACATTGTCAAAAGCTACCTGTAAGTCTACAAATGCTATATACGCAGGCTTGCCTTTCCTTCATCTGTCTCCTAAGAGAAGTCATAGGTACAGTATTGACCTGTGTGTTCCAACATTTCTCTAGCATTCAAACAGGCCTTTCCCGACGTTAACATCTACCAGTTTTTCCATTGCTATGAAAAGTATTCTTGTTAGTATTTCGCAACCATGACTTACTAAACTGATATTTTGGTAATATTCAATTCTTTGGAATTGGAACTGTTACATTCTTTTTGAAGTCTGAGGCTATTTCGCCTGTGTCACACGTCTTGCACGCCAGGTAGAAGAGCTTCATGACGGCTGGCTCTGCTAAGGCTATCAGTAGTTCTGAAAGAATGTCTATCCCAGGGGCCTTGTTTCCTGTTAGGTCTCTCAGAGATCTGTCAAATTCTTCTCGCAGTATCCTATCTCCCTCTCATCTTCATCTATATCCTCTTCCTTTTCTTTCATATTGTTTTCAAATTCATATCCCTTTCATAAGTAATTTACATACTCCTTCTTTGCTTAATACTAGTTTTCGACCGAATAGACTCATACAGCTGTTCCTCTTTTCTCAAAGACCTCGTTAATTTTCCTTCACGTGATAACTATCTTGGTCTCTTTAATTTTCCTGTTGGCGATGTCTACTTTTCTTCAAGTTTGATATGCTTGTAAATCCTTAAGTCTTCTAACCATTTCGCACTTCCTGTCAATCTCAGTTTTAGGCGTTTGTATTCACTTTCACCTGCTTCATTTGCTGCGTTTTATATTTTCTCCTTTCGTCTGTTAAATTCATTATCTCCAGTGATATCCAAGGATATCTGTTTGATCCTCTGCTGCCCTCATTAGTTCATCACCCAAGTTACCCATTCATCTTCTACTGTATTCTTTTCCCCTGTTCTAGTCAACGGTTGCCTAAAGTTCCCTCTGAAGCTCTCAACACCGTATCGTACTTGATACGTGTCCAGTTGCCGTCTCATTAATTTCCTTCCTTTTTGCAATTTCCTCCATTTTTATCTGCAGTTAATAACCAATAAATTGTGGTCAGAGTCCACATCTGCCCCTGGAAAAAATGAGATTCCGAAATCTCTGTCTTACCATTACAAAATCAACCTGAGACCATTTGGTGTCTCCAAGTCTCTTTAACAGATATAACCTTCTTTCATGATTCTTAAACTAAGTGTTATCGACGATTAAATTATGCTCTATGTCAAATTCCTACAAGCGGTTTCCTCTTTCATTCCTTTCCCCCAGTCGATATTCACCTACAGTTTTTCCTTCTCTTCCGTTTCTTACAATTGAATTCCATTCTCCCATCACAATTAAATTTTCGTCTTCCTTAACACTCTGAATAATTTCTTTTATCTCATCGGAGCGCTAGCTGCCATGCAAACTTGTAACACTGTGGTGAGTGTCGGCTTCATATCTATCGTGGCTACGAGACGCGTTTACTACGCTGCTGATAGTATCTTACACCCATTTTTAACTTCTTATTCACTATTCACTTTTCACACTAATGGGAAAGTGAACAGGCATAATTGTTGAATCTGGGGTACGAAGCATCCACACGAATGCATTGAATATAACCTTGATTCTCCAAAGAGAAATGTTTTTTGTGTCTTGTCACGTCGAAAACTGTACGGGCCATTCTTTTTCACCGAGAGCACTGTCACTGGATATTCCTACTTGTACATGTTGCAGCAATGGCTGATGCCTCAAATGCAGTCAGACTCTCTGTTCATCTTTTAGGAGGATAGGGCTCCACCCCATTTTCATCGTGAATACCGAACTATCAGTTTAATAAGTCGCAGCTGCAAAATACTATCGCGAATTCTTTACAGACGAATGGACAAACTGGTAGCAGCCGACCTCGGGGAAGATCAGTTTGGATTCCGTAGAAATGTTGGAACACGTGAGGCAATACTGACCCTACGACTTATCTTAGAAGAAAGATTAAGGAAAAGCAAACCTACGTTTCTAGCATTTGTAGACTTAGAGAAAGCTTTTGACAATGTTGACTGGAATACTCTCTTTCAAATTCTGAAGGTGGCAGGGGTAAAATACAGACAGCGAAAGGCTATTTACAATTTGTACAGAAAGCAGATGGCAGTTATAAGAGTCGAGGGCCATGAAAGGGAAGCAGTGGTTGGGAAGTGAGTGAGACTATTCAATCTGTATATTGAGCAAGCAGTAAAGGAAAAAAACAGAAAAGTTCAGTGTAGGTATTAAAATCCATGGAGAAGAAATAAAACTTTGAGGTTCGCCGATGACATTGTAATTCTGTCAGAGACAGCAAAGGACTTGGAAGATCAGTTGAACAGAATGGACAGTGTCTTGAAAGGAGGGTATAAGATGAACATCAACAAAAGGAAAACGAGGATAATGGAATGTAGTCAAATTAAGTCGGGTGATACTGAGGGAATCAGATTAGGAAATGTTTTTTTTGTTTTGCTTTTTTTTGTTTCGGGGAAGGAGACCAGACAGCGAGGTCATCGGTCTCATCGGATTAGGGAAGGACGGGGAAGGAAGTCGGCCGTGCCCTTTGAAAGGAACCATCCCGGCATTTGCCTAGAGCGATTTGGGGAAATCACGGAAAACCTAAATCAGGATGGCCGGACGCGGGATTGAACCGTCGTCCTCCCGAATGCGAGTCCAGTGTCTAACCGTTGCGCCACCTTGCTCGGTGATTAGGAAATGAGACACTTAAAGTAGTAAAGGAGTTTTGCTATTTGGGGAGCAAAATAACTGATGATGGTCGAAGTAGAGAGGATATAAAATGTAGACTGGCAATGGCTAGAAAGGCGTTTCTGAAGAAAAGAAATTTGTAAACATCGAGTATTGATTTAAGTGTCAGAAAGTCGTTTCTGAAAGTATTTGTATGGAGTGTAGCCATGTTTGGAAGTGAAACATGGACGATAAATAGTTTAGACAAGAAGAGAATAGAAGCTTTCGAAATGTGGTGCTACAGAAGAATGCTGAAAATTAGATGGGTAGATCACATAACTGATAAGGAGGTATTGAATAGAATTGGGGACAAGAGGTGTTTGTGGCACAACTTGACTAGAAGAAGGGATCGGTTGGTAGGACATGCGATGAGGCATCAAGGGATCACCAATTTAATGTTGGAGGGCAGGGTGGAGGGTAAAAATCGTAGAGGGAGACCAAGAGATGAATACACTAGGCAGATTCGGAAGGATGTAAGCTGCAGTAGGTACTGGAAGATGAAGAAGCTTGCACAGGATAGAGTAGCATGGAGAGCTGCATCAAACCAGTCTCAGGACTGAAGACCACAACAACAACAACATTCACTATTAAACCTACTCCTGCATTACCCCTATTTGATTTTCTTATATTAACCGACCGGAAGTCCTGTTCCTCTTGCCACCGATCTTCACTAATTCCCTCTATGTGCAACTTGATGGAAACATCCTCCTAAGTAGTTCCTTCCCGGATATTTGAACGATGAACTGTTTTACTTCCGGAATATCTCACCTGTGAAGATGCCAACATTATTGAACCATACAGTAGAGCTGCATGTCCTCGGGAAAATTCCTGGTGTGGTTTCCCCTCGCTTTTTCTGTATGTTCACAGCAAGGCAGTTTTGGCTGATGTTAGATCAGTCAGTCATCAAGACTGTTGCCACTGAAAAGATTGCTGCTCCTGCTCAGGAACCACACGTTTGTATGGCCTCCCAACAGACAGCCCTCCACTGTGGTTGCATCTATGGTAAGGCTATCTTTATCACTGTGACACGCAAACCACCACACAAATGTCAAGGTCCAAGGTTCAAGGGTGAAAGACTTCTTACTGAAGTGGAATGACTTATTATTAGTAAATGAATCAAATGCAGCCAACCAGTTGCGACAGAATGAGATGTTATTCAATCTTTGACCATTGTTTCGACGGATGTAGATCCGTCATCTTCAGGAATATGGCCAGCCGCGGTGGCCGAGCGGTTCTAGGAGCTTCTGTCCGTAACCACGCGTCTGATACGGTCGCAGGTTCGAATCCTGCCTCGGGCATGGTTGTGTGTGATGTCCTTAGGTTAGTTAGGTTTAAGTAGTCTAGGGGACTGATGACCTCAGAAGTTAAATCCCATGTGCTCAGAGCCATTTGAACCATTTTATAACTAAATGGCCAGTTGGACCGCACCTAAAACAACGCCGCAATTCCACTTTAGCAGATTCAGCTGATGTTGGTAATGCGAAGTTCCGCTCGGTGACCCCCACAGGCTGAACCTTAACTTCACGATGTCTATCGTCCGAGAGCGGCAATGTGGATATCGGTACAACGGTGGCACGAAGTTCTTCCCAAGTGGAGGGTCGACCATGAAAAACAAAATGTGACTTATCCACCGCTAGCATTCCCCTCAGGACAACTGAAACTAACTCCCCTTCTGGCAAGTGGATTAACAAGGCCGAACAGGCCGTCTTAATTCTTTCCACGTATTTGATGCAAGTCCTCCTCATCTTGCAGCATCTGCCAAACATAGCGACACTCGAGCTGTTTACGAACTCCCGTGGTCAATATTTCGCTGATCACAAGCTTCCTCAACTGCTGCAATGAAAACCCTTCTGGCATAGCCCTGGATACCAGAGTCCTCAATTCGCCTCTAGTTAAAATATACAATAGAGACAACACCAAACGCATCAGCGTGTTGCTCAAAGTGAACCAACAACCATGACATCCTTTCAATTTGCTCAAGTCGGTCTACAGCTAATTCAGTGACGTCTCTAAACACATTCACCAGGGGATTACACAATTTAGCAAACGCTGCGCCTAACCTCTCGGAAGACATAAATACATTATTCGCGGGCTGGCTCGCGCGCCACCCTGAAAAAAGCAAGTCCTGTTCCCCAGTCGTCTTAATCAAAGATCCCCATTCAGCGGTTGATTCCTTATAATGATCCTCTAACCTTTATTCCTTAAATCCGCTATCCGGTTGGTTAAGCGTATTAACTGTGCCCGCATCCTGTCTAATTGACTGCCACTAGGTTGAGTGCCCTCCAAAGAGCCCTCCCTAACAACCTTACACAAAAACTCAGTCGCTGCTTCTGTCTCGCCCACAACATCCAGCGTCCGCAGCTCGTGGTCGTGCGGTAGCGTTCTCGCTTCCCACGCCCGGGTTCCCGGGTTCGATTCCCGGCGGGGTCAGGGATTTTCTCTGCCTCGTGATGACTGGGTGTTGTGTGCTGTCCTTAGGTTAGTTAGGTTTAAGTAGTTCTAAGTTCTAGGGGAGTGATGACCATAGATGTTAAGTCCCATAGTGCTCAGAGCCACCACAACATCCAGCGTGATTTCAACTGGCTGAAGAATGGTAGCACGCAAACAGACGGCTAAGTCTGGGACACAACCGTCAATAGGCTGGCCCCTTATCGCCAGCTCATAATCCGGGGGCACTGCCTGATCGCCAATAGAACTGGTCACCTGAAACAACCAAATAGGAAAGACAAATATTGTTTAACACCAACAGAGCTACAATTCAGACCAACGGTAACTGTAGTGGCAATATTAGAATCGCAACCACGCGCTGCTACCACTGAAACACGGGACTTAGGGAAAGGCAGGATTTGGTGTGGACGGGGCCTTACTCAATCACCGTTGGTTGCTCTGATTTTTTTTTAAAATCATGTCCACTTTGTTTGGAACCAATTAGATATAAGTTTAACCATCAGGAACAATTATCAAATAGGACTGTTAAGACAATATCTAATTAAAAAGTCCTTAGATTCACAGCTGAGGGCCAGAAATTCAAATTATTTGTCGGCTGAAGGCCCCAATAGTAATTACTCAAAAAATTTGATGGCTTAAGGACTAGATAGGAAATTCTTACTAAAATATTATAAAAAAGGACTATCATGTTAAGAGATAATAATAAAAAATTCTTAAGACAAATTGCATTCACGGCTGAAGGCCTTATTGACAATCATCACAATCTGATCAAACCAAGATAGAAGTGGGCGTCAGACAGTGCTCCAAGGATCGGCCTGGGAAAGTCGCTCAACTGCGCAACCGATGAGACAGACAGGAAAGAGTTGTATTCACTTGACCTGATGGCAACTTGAACTAGTGACAGCTTAAATGCAGACCAATACTCTTACAAAATCTACCTAACGTGTGATAGCCAACACAAAGATGGAATAACCCAGGCAAGGCGGAACCGGCGGACAGCACTGTCTCTTCGTAATCCGGTGTTTAGAACATCCAGAAGCAGAAGGAACCACTACGACGAAAGCAGTCCAACAGGAACAACATATCCGACCCACAATCAAGGAGGCTGTCTAACTACACGCCTTACTGGACAGCAGCGGCAAGGCGAGGAAAGGTACACTGCCGCGGAAGTACGCAAACCTCCAGGGCAGACAACTGGGGCGTTAGCGGCCACTAGGCAGAAAAATACCGCTGTTTCAACTTCACCAGTAAACACAAGGAATTCAATAATTAATAATAAGAAGCGGAGGACGGCTAACTAATTTTGCCAACTCCAAACACTCCACTCATTGCTCTTCGTCTCAGCGACCCTGCGAGCAGCAGTGCATCAGCAAGTGGCGTGCTCTCAAAATTGTGGAGGTTTCGCTACTGGGTTAATGTTCACTCAACTCAAACGTCCTGGGTCGGGTGGACAACGAGTTTGTGACCATCGCAACTACAGCCCTACGATTCGGCAATGCCTGCGTGCCGCCTTCGATCCTGTCACGTCCTCTTGTCGCTGGACCTCACTGCTGATTCATCCCAACCGAACTCACTGACTCACCCAACCCGGAAAACACTTCGCATCCTTCCAAAGATAGTACCACGGTACTAGATATCGCTAACGCTGCTGCTGCCACTCGCAGACAGACAATGCTAGCAAACATAGTGGCGCCAGTAAATACAAGAAGAAAACGAGACGCCACTCTCCCTATTACATGATGTCAACCTACCAACGGCACCAAGGCGAGCCACACACGGCTCAGTCAGTAAATTTTGAGAGAAATAACGTAAATCTAATTTTACACTTCAAGAGTTGTATTCACTTGACCTGAGTTTACGCACATGAATTTACGCATTCGCATGAGTTAATCATTCATCCATTTATTAATTTATTCATTCATTCTTTCGGGGTGTATCCGTCAGCTTATTTAAACCTTGGGTTTGTCGTGGTGTGCCCATCATCAGTCAACCTGTTTACTTTTTACATGTATATTTTTGTGTACGAGTAGAGTAGCTTTGAACACATGTACCTGGGAAAGGAGTAAAGACATCAAGAAAATTTTCAAGATTGTTCGAGATCCGGATCTTAAGAATATACTTTAACAATTTCTGTGCGTAGCCATCTTGAAGTCCTATGCTGTGTTTTGGTCCACTTCTGAGGGCGAGAAGATATTGAAAAAACCCTTTTTTGCGATTTTCTCAGGAACCAGTTATGAGCTGATGATGCCTCCGTAAGACTTATCAGACCCACCGTAGACTGCATCAGATACAAAAAGAACCAACCGATTTTCTCCATTTGGCCAGTGTGAACGCAGAAACTGTGGCAGGAGTTCAGTGCGGCAGTTTCCCGCCGCAGAGCACGTGGCTGGCGGTTGCTACGGGGCCGTGGCGAGCGGCTAGCGGGTACGCGGCGTCGGGAAAACCAGAGTGGACGCTCGACAGGGGCGCATGTGGCCTTGTTTTCGCTCTTGGAGAAATTTATAGGCCACAGAAAAATTGATAAAAACAGACAGAGCAACACGGAGGTGTGAGTTGACACTAATGGACAGAAAAATATGTAAAACTAAATTATCTAGACGCGCCACAGAAATATGTAATATTTTAAAGGTTACTGTTGTCTAAAAATTGTAAATTTTTGAAAGTTCAAAAGCTAATATCTCGGCAATGCTTTGGCCGATTAATATGAACAGAGTGTCTACGGATGCGGTTAGTAGAGCTGCATCGACAAATCATAGCCGATTTAGCATAATCTGTACCATTTTTGAATGAGAGGTCGGAAAATGGGATTCGACTGAGGAAAACTGTGTTTCTGTCAATAAATAAATATAAAGAGACGAAACTAGCGACAGCATTCTAAAGTTTAAATAGGTATATGAGTAATTATGTATTTTTATTTGTTTACTTATGTTAAGACAAAAAATCCGGGGAAAGCAATATCACGCCCCAAGAACATTATTTGTGGAAAAACGATGGCAGATACAGAAAACTGGACCTTAAATTCTTATTGCCTGGAACATTTCCATATTTTTCAATATATCATATATTTTTTGTATTTATTTTTAGAATATTCCTAATTTTTGTCAAACTGTTTTGAGTTAGGCAGTCGTTTCGAAGGTGCATAGGATGGCCATCTTTGACGACTGGAGTTCTTTCTGAGCGACGCTAAGAGCCGCACTGCGACAGGAGTGGAAATACAGGTAGCAATATGTTTTATGAGATCTTGTCGTATAGACTGTCCTGCACGACAGGTGTTGTATGGTAAAAGTGTCGGCCTACTTCAATAATCATTTTTTCTGAGCCCACATGTGCTAATGGACATGGCTGGGAGAAGTGGAAAAAGCGGAAATTTGTGGTAATATCTTAGGGGAGCAAACTGTTGAGGTCATCAGTCCCTAAGCTTACGCACTACTTAACTTAAACTAACTTACACTAACGATTACACACACACCCATGCCCGAGGGAGGATTCGAAACTCCGACGGAGGGAACCGCGCGGACCGTGACAAGACACCCTAGACCTCGCGGCTACCCGCGCGGCATGGCTGGGGAAAGGTTGAGGTGGATAGAGGAGGGGATGAACAGAGAGAGAGAGGCTTAATACGAGAGGATGAACAGAGAGCAGTAAGCAGGAGGACATGGATAGGAAGAAGGGGGAAAAGGTGGATAGTGTAAGGGGATCGAGGAGATGAATAGGGAGATGGGGCGGAAGAAAATGAATAGGTGGAGGTGGGGAGGAGGTGAAGAACACAAGGAAAGGGAATAGGAGGAGGTAGATATGGAGAGGGAGCAGGAGGAGATGGACAGAGACAGTGGGGGAGGAGTAGATGGACAGGCAGAGGGGGAATTTAGACAGAGAGAGAGAGAGGGCGAAATAGATAGGCAGAGAGGCGGAATGGTTGTAGGGATATAGGGGTGGATGGGATGGACAGAGAGAGAGAGGAGGGGAAAGTAGGCAACGAAATGGAGGTATACGAGATGTGCAGAGGAAGGAAGGAGAATGAGATGCTCAGAGAGAGGGGGAAGGAAGAAAGAGAGAGGGTGGCAGAAGGAAATTGGCAGGTGACGTAGGGAGGAAATTATTGTCGGAGTGAGGGGCCATAGGAGATGGACAAAGAGAGAGGGAGTATAAGGAGAACAGACAGAGAGAGAGGAGAGAGTAGATGTAGGGACACAGGTGTGTTCATCCCTGGTTACAACATTTTCACAGTTCCTGAGCACAACAGCGCCTAATGTATTTCAACCATTCAATATATTGCTTCCTGCTACATGTATCTGACGAAAAGACCATGAGTGCAAGATTAGATAGATTTGAGCTCACACGGGCCCTTATCATTTCTGTGAACCACTCACGACCGCAGCAGGAAAGACGGTGAACTGCCAGAGGTACATGAACCACCTTCCACCATACCCTTGAACGTGGCTTGCGGAGTTTTGAAATAGATGCAGATGAAGACCATTCGTGTCGAAACTGGTTAACTGTAATGTATCTAATAAGTGTTAAAAGTTCATTTCACCTTGTAACAAGGACTTAAAAATGGCAAACAGTTACAGGGTAAGGAACTGGATTGGTGCAATATTTCAGTTAGCTGATGTATCTCCAATGTTATCTTGTACCGAAAAGCACTCACACGCGAGTGTTCTTCCGACGAGAGGTACATACACAAAAGACATAATTACAGTAAAAATAGCCCCCATCTCGCGGTCGTGCGGTAGCGTTCTCGCTTCCCACGCCCGGGTTCCCGGGTTCGATTCCCGGCGGGGTCAGGGATTTTCTCTGCCTCGTGATGGCTGGGTGTTGTGTGCTGTCCTTAGGTTAGTTAGGTTTAAGTAGTTCTAAGTTCTGGGGGACTGATGACCATAGATGTTAAGTCCCATAGTGCTCAGAGCCATTTGAACCATTTGAACAGTAAAAATAACTACGCAATAATAAACGGAAGAAATGCATCGTTATGATTCCTGACTAGAACTGCCAACTGTTAACCATGTATTCTGCCGGAATATGCAGCGTTAGTTTACCTGTGACGCACACCAGTAAAGAAAAAATTTGCTATCATGGACCATACATCTTAACATGTAACGAAGAGAGATCGCCCTGGATTCTTTCTCGCTAAGACCCCATCGTGTGGCCGCCCGCTGTGGCCGTGCGGTTCTAGGCGTTACAGTCTGGAACCGCGTGACCGCTACGGTCGCAGGTTCGAATCCTGCCTCGGGCATGAATGTGTGTGGTGTCCTTAGGTTAGTTAGGTTTAAGTAGTTCTAAGTTCTAGGGGACTGATGACCACAGATAATAAGTCCCATAGTGCTCAGAGCCATTTGAACGATTTTTGAACCCGTCCTATGAACAGATGTGGTAGAAATACAGATGATTATTTAAGACACAAAGATCATCAACACCGACATTGGTATGCAGCTGTTAGTTATTATACATATCAGCTGGTTCTCCTTGTGGCAAACCGTTCTCGTCCCTCTGTTGTCCGCATTTCACTTCTCTTCAGAATCACCCCCAAACTTAAAAGAGAGGGTCTAACGTGTGGCTCACCGGTATTCATCAAATTTCGCAAGGAATTTCCATATTGAAAATAAAAAGAGGCACGAATATCGGCTTTGTGGTAGACACTCCGTACTTTTTGAAAACAATCAAGGGCAGATTTGATGACGGAAAATCATATTTTAATGCTAAGCATCGAAAGATCGTCTAAAAAATCTTATCAGTTCAATGTGGGGTCCAAAGTTAATGATCGGGTTATTAAGCTGTTTGTGCTTTCTTGCTGTATCTTGGGTACCAGTGACTCAGGGTCCCCAGCAGCGTGAGGCCGACCGCCAAGCGGTGAAGGCTGGATCGCGTTCGATTCTTGGAGGTGGCGTTTCTTTCATTCGATTTTTTTTTTCCATCGGATAATATTATGATTATCGAAATACTTTTCTTTGCCTTTTATTAAAACTAAAACATCGGGAGATTGGATTAACGATCAAATAAGTAAATATTTAATTTACCGACAGTTATTTTCAGCGTGATACGTAGGACAAAAGTATACCTAAAGTATATTATCGAGGAATGCTAACTGATCTTCTATTGTCAGCGTTCTCGCAACCAGTGGCACGAAATTTTTCGTAGAAACAGGGAAACATAAATATTTCTTGAACCATGCGCAATACACAAACAAAAATCGTCGCATTGGCATGTTTTACGGTTCATTGTTCGTGGAAAACATATGTGGTTCATGCTGCTAAAAACAGACCTATCAGGCGTCAGGTCCGTGCCCAGCGTATAAAAGAAAATCCTGTAAGACAGGTGTTGACAACTGCTTACGAACCAAAGCACGAATTTTTATGCCACTCTCTCTGTCTTGTAATTCTCTGCTCTGCTGTGAAGTTGCATGTATCGGAAAAAGTAAACATCACACGGCTGACAAAGTGAGGTACGTGAAGATAGCTGCCAATACATTACATTATATACTTACTTGACTGTTAATCATAGCTTCGGATCTTTTACTTTAAATAAAAGCAAAGTAAAGTATCTGGATAACCAGAATTTTATCGAATAAAAAAAGGGCCACGATCAAGAATCGAACACGGACAAGCAGTTTGGTTTTCTAACACCTTCACCGTTTTTTTTTTTTACCCAAATTTACTGGAATTGTTTTTCTTGTTTCAGTGATTATTTCCACATCTCAGAATATTCCATCCTGTTTTTTACCACGATATGTTATGTATAAAGGATTCGAGCTGAAAGTGCTACCCCAAAGAAATTGCCGCCGGGGTTTTGGAAGAAAAATTCATGGAAATAGCAGTACGACAATGTTCCCGCGCGCTTATCATTGTACGTGAATGTAATTTTAGCCGAAACAAAGCCTCCAAAGATTATTTCCTACTCACGGATCTGAAGATAATCACCCAAGGACGAGCTTCTACCCCTACTGAACCGGTAAACTTAGGATTGAATGAGGTGAAGGTAACGGCGAACATTTTCCTCCACTAAAGCTTTAAGATTTGTACTGTCAGAAGTTTATTGTGTCTTATGAGGGGTAGTTTGAAAGGGGCAAACATAGTTTTGATTGATTGAAAATAAGTTCTCTCGTATTGTTTTTTAAGAACAATTCGTACCGTTCGGTCATATTACGAAAAGTTTGAGCTTATGGTTAGGTAATGCAATCGGTGTATGGCATATTTTGACCGTGAGTCGCATTTTGTGGAATTAGACCGCCAAGTGAAAGTTGTTTTATTTGTTGCCACCTGCATGGCGATGATAATCAATTGAGGATGAGGATAACACAACCCCCAACTCCTGAGCGAATAAAATATCTGACCCAACCGGGAATCGAACCCGCTCCTCTGGCATGGCGTTCAGCGACGCCGATCACTTTTCTTTTTTAAGCTAACAGAAAACGATGCAACTACACGCGTTCATTCACCATATTGCCCTCAAATGCTTATATACGAATCAATGCAACGAGTGTAAAGAGGTATATATATATATATATATATATATATATATATATATATATATATATATATATATACTCCTGGAAATTGAAATAAGAACACCGTGAATTCATTGTCCCAGGAAGGGGAAACTTTATTGACACATTCCTGGGGTCAGATACATCACATGATCACACTGACAGAACCACAGGCACATAGACACAGGCAACAGAGCATGCACAATGTCGGCACTAGTACAGTCTATATCCACCTTTCGCAGCAATGCAGGCTGCTATTCTCCCATGGAGACGATCGTAGAGATGCTGGAGTTAGTCCTGTGGAACGGCTTGCCATGCCATTTCCACCTGGCGCCTCAGTTGGACCAGCGTTCGTGCTGGACGTGCAGACCGCGTGAGACGACGCTTCATCCAGTCCCAAACATGCTCAATGGGGGACAGATCCGGAGATCTTGCTGGCCAGGGTAGTTGACTTACACCTTCTAGAGCACGTTGGGTGGCACGGGGTACATGCAGACGTGTATTGTCCTGTTGGAACAGCAAGTTCCCTTGCCGGTCTAGGAATGGTAGAACGATGGGTTCGATGACGGTTTGGATGTACCGTGCACTATTCAGTGTCCCCTCGACGATCACCAGTGGTGTACGGCCAGTGTAGGAGATCGCTCCCCACACCATGATGCCGGGTGTTGGCCCTGTGAGCCTCGGTCGTATGCAGTCCTGATTGTGGCGCTCACCTGCACGGCGCCAAACACGCATACGACCATCATTGGCACCAAGGCAGAAGCGACTCTCATCGCTGAAGACGACACGTCTCCATTCGTCCCTCCATTCACGCCTGTCGCGACACCACTGGAGGCGGGCTGCACGATGTTGGGGCGTGAGCGGAAGACGGCCTAACGGTGTGCGGGACCGTAGCCCAGCTTCATGGTGACGGTTGCGAATGGTCCTCGCCGATACCCCAGGAGCAACAGTGTCCCTAATTTGCTGGGAAGTGGCGGTGCGGTCCCCTACGGCACTGCGTAGGATCCTACGGTCTTGGCGTGCATCCGTGCGTCGCTGTGGTCCGGTCCCAGGTCGACGGGCACGTGCACCTTCCGCTGACCACTGGCGACAACATCGATGTACTGTGGAGACCTCACGCCCCACGTGTTGAGCAATTCGGCGGTACGTCCACCCGGCCTCCCGCATGCCCACTATACGCCCTCGCTCAAAGTCCGTCAACTGCACATACGGTTCACGTCCACGCTGTCGCGGCATGCTACCAGTGTTAAAGACTGCGATGGAGCTCCGTATGCCACGGCAAACTGGCTGACACTGACGGCGGCGTTGCACAAATGCTGCGCAGCTAGCGCCATTCGACGGCCAACACCGCGGTTCCTGGTGTGTCCGCTGTGCCATGCGTGTGATCATTGCTTGTACAGCCCTCTCGCAGTGTCCGGAGCAAGAATGGTGGGTATGACACATCGGTGTCAATGTGTTCTTTTTTCCATTTCCAGGAGTGTATATATATATATATATATACATATAAGCGGTCCACCGACCTCAGGGCCTGAAAGCTAGCCGATGTTTCTTCTATTTTTGCTATGTAAAACAGAACGTCTCGGCATTTCCATCAAACACCTAGTCACACCTATGGACTGCCTTAACCAACACTCTGTCTAGTAAACATGAGATTTACCACGTTAGCAAAATTTTCTCCATAGTGCGGCAGATGCGAGTCGTCCTAATTTGTGGTAAGCATGTGCTGCTGAAACGGCAAAAGGCCATCACCCTTCCTCCACCATACCAGCAATAAAAAATATACAAATTGTGCAAATGGCTCTGAGCACTATGGGACTTACCATCTGAGGTCATCAGTCCCCTATAACTTAGAACTTCTTAAACCTAACTAACCTAAGGACATCACACACATCTATGCCCGAGGCAGGATTCGAACCTGCGACCGTAGCGGTCGCGCGGTTCCAGACAGAAGCGCCTAGAACCACTCGGCCACACCGGCTCAAATTGAGCAATTAACCAGCATCGTGAAGCAGAAAGTGATTTAATAACCCTTGATAACTCGACGAAAACACTCGCTTTTTTATCTACACACATACATTATTCACTGATAAAAAATAGGTCCTAAAAATGTACGTTAAAAATTTCAAGAGCATGATGCCGTTAGAACGCTGGAAACTTTAAACGCTGTATCTGTTTGCAACGCAGAAGCTGCTTATTTCAGTAAGGGAAAATTACACATTAAGTGTTACCTATCTAACGCTTCCCAAAAGATCCGCAGCGTCTAGAAGAGTCTTGGAAGGTGTCGCTAGATGGAAGTTAAAATCGCATTATGACGAGCACTATGGGTGACTGTGTGCTGTCTGTTGCACGTTAGCCGTAGTCTCTATCCTAAACAGAAAAATTTACAATCAAAATTTATTTAATGAACTCCAGAAGAACCGATCAGGTATTACACTTAACTAACCATTTCCCGTAATTCTATCTCACAGTCTACATGTGACTGGGGACTACGGGATGGGGGGAAGCGTGCTCGCATGCTCAATGCGAAATAGTTTAACGTACTGAGTAGATGCATGATTTATTCAACAGATGGAGCATGCTCCTGAAAGTGCATTTACACGGAACAAACCTAAAAGCACAAACCTTGCGGTCGCATATGAGCAAACGATAAGAACGTACCGTTAATTTGTTAGTCGGCAACCATGTGTGGTCTAAGGAAACGCAGAATGGACGCTCAAATTTCTTGCACACGCAAAGATTCTGAAGCAAAGTTTGCTACTTTACAGTACTGAATGAATCGTCAAAGCCATCTCGTGATTCAGAGCGAAAACTGCCATGACAATTGACTGGGCACACAATACACGAAGTGCACTGGCATCGTTCGGGTCCATCTAAGTTAACGTAAAACGGTACGGCAAATGCCGCTAGCGAGAATTCCGTTCTTGTCCTAACCAATGAATTTACTTCTAATAGATAAATCTGGCCCAAAATCGAAGTAACTACCATCGAAACAGGAATACGCACTTAATCACGGAGCAGCGACTGCTTCCTGCGACTCGTTCCGTTCGCGCCCCAAATAAATTGTCTCGCCATGACCAATCGTCAACCTGCTTTTTTTAGAAAGAGCGGGCGTTTTCCTCCATTCTAACGATAGGAAATTCCTCATCCTTTCGGTGCAAAATTCACGTTCGGGAGGACGACGCTTCAATCCGCGTCCTGCCACCTGGATTCAGATTTTCCACGATTTCCCTAAATCGTTCCAGGCAAGTACCGGCTCCTTTGACAGGGCACGGCCTGTTTCCTTTTCCGTCCTTGACACAGTCCGAGATTGTGCGCCGTCTCTATCTTGATGTCGACGGGACCTTAAACCTAATCTTCTTTCCTTACTTCGTAGTAATATTTTCTGTTACGATCAACGGCTGAAATTCTGAAGGCCTTACTCAGTATCCGGATTCGAAACGGCGGACCGCGCGCCCGCACACCTGGAGAGGCGGTGTCAGCCACCTGGAGCCTCCACGTGCCTTCCAGGCCGGCCAAGTGCTGCCAGCCGAACTTGCCTACTTGAGGGTGTTTGTTGTTTCACCTACGTTCGCTCATAATGAGCGGTCATCTATCTTTAGGACAGGTGGTTATACCCCTGACTTCTGCTGTTGCAGCGATGTAACACAACTTGCTCTTTAAATTACTCACATTTTCGTCACGTCTACCGTCTCTGTGGCGAATATAACCAGACTGTTGGAGCAGCGGGGTCGCTGTAAGCTGCAAGTTATTTTAGCAGCGGTAACACACACTGTAAACGGTCACTCCAAGACAGCTTCAAAGTGCGATCGCGATTAGCAAGAGAAGTTTTCTCCGGCCACTAAATTGCAATGCATTCCATCTACTCCACATTTCGCACCATTAAAAGCTTCGTGTCCAGTCTGTTAAAATTCACCGAATGGTGTCTAGGAAAGATGCAAATTGATGTGGCGTTCCCGTGCAGTATTTGGTTTAAGGATGAAGAATTTCACCAATTCACTAGCAAATCAGTCTTCACAGTATGCCTATCAGACAGTTGAAAATCATCGCTAGGTTATAAACAACGACCTTGATCAGTGTTCGTGTGGTGCGTAGTTTTCAAGGAACTTATCTCCGCTCCCTGTTTTAGTGATGTGACCCTAAGTAGCCACAAGCATATAAAGTTATCACGTCCTCCTGGAAAGCGTGATAAGTTCGTAACAGTTCTAGCTGTTACGTAGTGTGCCCGTCCATCACAGCTAGGGACAACAGTGATAAAGGAACTCGGCGACACTGTTAGCCGGTTCCTTCTAACTGACTACTCGCCGTTAAACATCAAGTCCACACTGTCCCTATCTGAGCGTGTGCAATCACGGCTGCATTAGAGTCGCTTTCAGATGTTTCGTCACGAGGAAGCAGAGTGGCAGAACTTTACTCACAACTCACCTGCACTGCTTTACGGCGACGTGATTCACCAGACTAGTACGTTGCTACGAAAATTGTTTCCAAGTTGCGACACGTAATAACAACATGTATAAAATTTCAGTGAACTTCATACATTAATTAGTAGGTGAACTAATATTAAAACAAAAATGTAAGCATTTCATTTTACGTTTATAACTAAACGACGTAGCTTTTAAAATTGTAACATCAAGGCAAGTAAAATAAACCTAGAGCATCATCTTTATATTTTACATCACGTCACCAGTTATCTGTCTGTTCGCATACCAAGTTTTATCAGTCCTTTATAAAATCGGTTTAGATCTGTAAGGTCAATTTTTTTAGAATCTACCAAGAACCTGTGTGAAGAATTTCTCAAGCTCTTCGTTGTTCTGCGCAATCTCTAGAGACTCCCACTTCAAGATTACTTCCCTTCGGTTCAGCCGATGCTCTCCGCTGGCGATTACTATAGCTCCTCTCTCCTGCACCGAATCATTACATTGTTCAAAGAGACAGATTCTGTCGTTTAATGAAACCACCCTTCGACAGTCAAGCCCAAGGAAAAAATAATAATTTTTGAATCTTATTTATAATATTTTAGGATATTGATTCGCGACTCATTCTAACGAACACTTAAACCTTTTCGTGCGAGTTCTGGTTTCTCTTATTTTATTGTAATGATCATATCTCCCTATTTTCACACTTTGAGGAGAAAGCCGGTGACTGAAATTTCACGAGAAGGTCCTGCACCAGCGGATAAGGACCTTCCTTTTAATCACTGCCAAAACAACTGGTGTACCATACCTGTGGCATTCTTTCTCCTATTTCACGATGATTCAAAACGAGCTGCCGTTCTTTGAAATTTTTAGATGTCCACCGTCAGTCCCATCTCATGCGGATATCACAACGCACAGAAATACTCCAGAGGAAGGCGTAGAAGCGTCTTTAATAGACTTGCTGCCTTTTTCTAAATGTTCTGTCAATAAATATTAGTGATTGGTTAGCTTTCCACAGAACATTATCTACGCGATCATTCCGATTTAAGTTATTCGTAACTGTAATCACTAAATATTTAGTTGAATTTACAGCCTTTGGGTATTGTAATTTATCGTGTAACAGAAATTTAGCGAATTTCCTTCAGTACTCACGTGCATGACTTCACATTTTTCATGATTTACAGTCAGTTGCCACTTTTCACGCCATGTAACTATCTTGTCTAAATTGTTTTCAAATTGCATTTGATCATCTGATGACTTTATAAGAGGGCTGCTCAGACTGACTGCTAAATCTTTTATATCTATCAGGAACAGCAGATGGCCTATAACACTTCCTTTGGGGGCACCAGATATTACTTCAGTTTTACTCGACGACTTTCCGTCAGACTCACGAATCAAGTCACACGGATGAGTCCTGGGACAGGCAGTTTACTTAGAAGTTGCTTGTGAGGAACGGTATCAAAAGTCTTCTGAAAATCTAAAATTACAGAAACAGTTTGACGTTCCCTGTCGATAGCACTCATTACTTCGTTGCAATAAAGACCTAGATGCGTTTCACGAGAAAGATATTTCCTGGCCGGCCACTGTGGACGAGCGGTTCTAGGCGCTTCAGTCCGGAACCGCACTGGTGCTATGGTCGCAGGTTCGAAACCTGCCTCGGACATGGATGAGTGAGATGTCCATGGGTTGGTTAGGTTTAAGTAGTTCTATGTCTAGGGGACTGATGACCTCAGATGTGCTTAGAGCCATTTGAACCATGTTTTTGATATTTTCTGCGTTCGTGTTTGCTGCTTGTCAATAAATTGTTTTCTTCGATGTTATTCATAATGTTGGAACACGGCATATGTTCCAAAATCCTAGTGCGAATCGACGTCAGCGATAAGGGTTTGTAATTCGGCGGATTACTCCTATTTCCTTTCTTGGGTATTGATGTGACTTGTACAACTTTCCAGTCTTTGGGTCTACATCTTTCTATGAGCGAGCACCTGTATTTGATTACTGAGTTTGGTGCCATTGTGTCAGCGTACTCGGAAAGAGACATGACTGGTATACTATTTAGACCGGAAGCCCTGCTTTTGTAAGTGTTATTAGCTGCTTCGCTACAGCGCGGATATCCACTTCCAAGTTACTCAACAGTTGTTCTTGATTCGAATTCTGGAATGTTTATTTCGTCTTTTTCTGCGAAGCAACTTTGGAAGACCGTGTTTAGTAACTCTCTTCAGTGGCAATGTGATGAAGAATATCACCATTGTCATCGTACAATGAAAGCACAGATTGATTTTGGCCACTGGTGTACTTTACATAGGACCAGAATGTCTTTACGTTTTCTGTCAGATTTCGAGACAATGTATCGTTGTGGCAACTAGAAACATCAGAAAAAGTTTTGCATCACTCTGGTTCCCAGAACTACGGAAGATAGACATTGACTGTGGATACTGTATCACAGACACAGTCCCTTTGACTGTTCAGAGAAGTCACTAAACCCGCCCAAAGATATAAACAACCATGCCTGAGCAGCGCCTTTTAGACGGAGGGGGGTCCGACAGCCGATCAGTTCCAGTCATTCCACCGGGAAAGAGGTACACGGCTCATGTTGTCTGCGTCTCGGAGTGAACCAAAGCGATGTTGTTCGGACATGGAAGAGATACAGAGAGACAGGAACTGTCGATGGCATGCCTCGCTCAGGCCACCTAAGGACAATTACTGCAATGGATAACCGCTACCTACGGATTATGGTTCAGAGGAGCCCTGACAGCAACGCCACCATGTTGAATAATGCTTTTTGTGCAGCCATAGGACGTCGTGTTACGACTCAAAGTGTGTGGAATAGGCTGCACGCTGCGCAACGTCACTACCGACATCCATAGCGAGGTCCATGTTTGCAACCACGACACCGTGCAGCGCGGTGCAGATGGGACCAACAACATGCCGAATTGACCGCTCAGGATTGGCGTCACGTTCAGGCATATGCCTTCAACCAGACAGTCGTCTGAGACGTGTTTGGAGGCAACCTAGTCAGGCTGAACTCCTTAGACATACTGTCCAGCGAGTGCAGAAAGGTGGAGGTTTCCTGCTGTTTTGGGATGGCGTTATATGGGGCCGACGTACGCCGCTGGTGGTCATGTAATGCACCCTAACGGCTATACGATACGTGAATGCCATCCTCCGACCGATAGTGCAACCGTATTGGCAGCAAATTGGCGAGGCATTCGTCTTCATGGACGACAATTCGCGCCCCCATCGTGCACATCTTGCGAATTACTTCCTTGAGGATAACGACGTCGCTCGACTAGAGTGGCCAGCATGTTCTCCAGACATGAACCCTATCGAATATGTCTGGGATAGATTGAAAAGGGCTGTTTATGGACGACATGACCCACCAACCTCTCTGAGGGACCTACACCGAATCGCCGTTGAGGAGTGGGACAATCTGGATCAACAGTGCCTTGATAAACATGTAGATAGTATGCCACGACGAATAAAGGCTGGCATCAATGTAAGAGGGTGTGCTACTGGGTATTAAAGGTATTGGTGTGTACAGCAATGTGGACCAGCACCTCTGAAGGTCTCGCTGTATGGTGGTACAACATGCAATGTGTGGTTTTCATGATCAGTAAAAAGGGCGGAAATGATGTTTATGTTGATCTGTATTCCGATTTTCTGTACAGGTTCCGGAACTCTCGGAACCGAGGTGATGCAATACTTTTCTTGATGCGTGTGTATAAGTTCGTGCTAAATTTCGAACTGATGTAAAACTTCGCAAAGTCTCACTTGTGTAGTTCCCGTGGTGTCCCCGTCTGTGAAACAGACACATTCGCGAATACCTTATCCCTACCCGCCGGACGCCTCTTATATGAAGTGTTCCTCATAAATCCATTCAAGAAGCAAGCCCTACTGCCACATTCTTAATGATTCCCCAAAATGCACGTACGTGGCCACTTAACCGCCTGTCAGACAGCGGAGCAAATGCTCCCATCTTCTGTCGTTACTCCTCTTTTGATTTCTCAGAGACTCACCTCAGTTCCTCTTCCGCCAAAGTTGTTAACTGTGTTTTATCACGTCCTCTTTTTTATCGATCCCTCTCTGGAACCCATTGCTGTCCCTTCCTATAACTTGTCGCTTTTCAACAACGAATGCAAACTGTGTCTATTTTCCCCTTGCGCAATAGCAACGACTAGCTGTTTTATGATGTTGTGTATGAGATGGAACTTGTATCATACTTATCGTAAAGTATGTAATATGTAGAACACGTGGTTAGATTGTCTAATGGCCCTAATATTGCCAGATTAAATAAATCAAAGGATGAAATAAAAGAAATAAACATGCGGCGCGGGGCTGCGATAACTCAACGTGCTGAGTTGTCTGACTGGAGCTGTTTACGGAATGCGACTGTGGCGAAGGACATCGAACTGCACATGACAGTTACGTTAATAAACTAACGAACCGCAACAGCCTGTCAAGCATGCTTACAGTTGTTGCAGTAGTACACCCATTTCTGACGACGAGACAGTGCTTTGTTATCTTCTCATTATTTGAACTAGTCCAATATATTTTATGTCTTTGAAGTCTTCTTCCAGTTTTAAAAACGCGGATGCCGCAACTCGGCACCTGCGAACGTCACAGTGACGTGGCGCAAGTCAGAGAAGTGGCCGCCGCGAGCGCTCCTGGCTGCGGACTGCGCCCCCTCCCCCTCCTCCTCTGACGGCGACCACTGCGCCCACGCCCTGCTGGCTGCGGACTTTCCGCGCTGCCCACACCAGCCAGTCAGTGTGCATGAGCAGCGGCGTCGGCTGGGCTGCCGCTCCCTGTCTAGCTCTCCGCCCCAGGCGTTGCTCTACACGCGGCACGGCTTAAGCTTCCTTCTGTCTGCTACCATTCTTTTCCTCATTACGCGACGTGACACACTGCAGCACTCAACAATTGAGGGATTCTTCTCTGAGTTGAAAGTTCAGTTTCTCACACAGTGCTTATTTCTTTATCTTAAATTCGCACTCGATCAACACAATTCCGGTTCACTTTTTCGGTTATAGGTAATCTCTGCTTTTTTTAAAGCACCTATACATCGAATTTGTTGTAGTTGATCGATTTTGCCAACTTAACTGTATTATCTTCAAGGTTCAAATGGTTCAAATGGCTCTGAGCGCTATGGGACTTGACATCTGAGGTCATCAGTCCCCTAGAACTTAGAACTACTTAAACCTAACTAACCTAAGGACATCACACACATCCATGCCCGAGGCAGGATCCGAACCTGCGACCGTAGTGGTTCCAGACTGAAGCCCCTAGAACCTCTCTGCCACAAGAATTGTCTTAAACAAGAGAACGAGGTCAATTTTATACTACTAAATCATTAGCGGTAAACTTCTGTAGCCTCGCTCATCGTTTAAATCTCTGGTCGTCATAGAACGAAGACAAATGAGGTAAAACAAATTCGAGGTATCACCAGAAGGCAAGGCAAACGGAAGACAGTTTTGTTAGCAAAACTCCTGGAAATTTAAGTCCACTGTTGACGAAGCCAAATACAACATATTGATGCGGACTATCCCGGAGAGTGGTGTCGTCATCAAGTAGACCTGACAGTGGACGTTCCAGTAATCCATTGGCACACTGAACAAATTGTAGGACCTTCCTTAATAGATCAGGCGTGAGCTACATGCAGGAAGCGGCTACTCGGTTTTACAAGTGGGATTTTTAGGAGAGGGGATACCCTCTAGACGCCCGGTAAAATGCGTTGCGAGTCCAGATGCAGGAATGACATTTCATCTTCGTATTATTTAACTGTAAGAGAGTCGCAGAACTAGTCTCACTTATAAACGGTAACATTGCCTTCATTGTACTAGGAATAGAAAGATGAGTGAAATCAGATGGCCGGCTGGAGTGGCCGAGCGGTTCTAGGCGCTTCAGTCTGGAACCGCGTGACCGCTACGGTCGCAGGTTCGAATGCTGCCTCGGGCATGGATGTGTGTGATGTCCTTACGTTAGTTAGGTTTAAGTAGTTCTAAGTTCTAGGGCACTGATGACCTCAGAAGTCAAGTTCCATAGTGCACAGAGCCATTTGAACCATTTTTGAAATCAGATGTCAACAGCAGTAAATTTCTAAATTCAAAAAAATAGTTCAAATGGCTCTGAGCACTATGGGACTTAATATCTGAAATCATCAGTCCTCTAGAACTTAGAACTACTTAAGCCTGTCTAAACAAAGGATTTCGAACACATCCATGCCCGAGGCGGGATTCGAACCTGCGACCGTAGCGGTCGCGCGGTTCCAGACTGAAGCTCCTAGAACCGCTAGGCCACACCGGCCGGCCCTTCTAAATTCAGACACGACTGTGAATCGCAAAGATAGGTTGAATGCTGGTGGCGGAGACGTGATAAAAACACGATAACATGTAGTGAGATTAGTGCAGATCCGGAGTGCTAAATAATTCGGGTGAAGACAAATGTTAGTGGTGGATCAAGAGAAGGACCGGTAATGGCGAAACATATGACGGGAAACTTGGAGAATCTTTCAGTAAATTTTCTGGTCATGCTGCAGTTTTAGGTCGATATTTCAACTTACCCCTATATTCTAGGAGATTCAAGTAATTAGGAGTTGTAGTAATGACAAGGAAATGTTTGAAATTCTTTTAAATGCCTTGTCCGAAAATTACCTTGAGAAATTAATCAGAGAATCGATTCGTGAAGCTAACAGCTGGTGATGAACCCGAACACTTCGAGTCAGCGTTCAAGAGGGGATCAGTGATCATAAGGCCGTTACAGCGTCACTGAATGCGGCTGTACATGTAAATAAAAACAAAGTTAGGGAGACCTTTCTGCTTAGCAAGAGCGAAGAAAAGACAGAATTCAGACTATCTAAACGGTCAGCACGGAAATTTTGTCTCTGGCACTAACAACGTTGAGTATCAATGGACAAAGTTGAAGAACACTGGACAATACGCTTTAGACAGGTATGTGCCAATCCGAGTTGTGAGGGATGGAGAAGACGCGCCTTACGTCGACACCCGTGTTATAAATATGCTACGAAAGCTAAGAGATGTTCATTGTAAATTTAATCTCAGCCAAAGCTTCACAGACGAACAAAAACTAAACGGAGCCGAAACTAACGTAAGGACAAAATCGTTCAAATGGCTCTGAGCACTATGAGACTTAACTTCTGAGGTCATCAGTCCCCTAGAACTTAGAACTACTTAAACCTAACTAACCTAAGGACATCACACACATCCATGCCCGAGGTAGTATTTGGAAAAAGCACAGGCATTTCCCCTTTTCAAGTAGGATCGTAGAACAGGCGCACAAAACTGTAGCCCTATATCTCTCACGTCGGTCAGTCGTAAGATTCTCGAACCTGTTTTATAGTTGGTGTACTATGACATTTCTGGAGACCGAAACTCCCTCAACATGAGATCCAAATCAAGTGTAGTGTGAAACGCAGCTGGCTGTGTTGGTCCAGGTGACGCGGAAGGAGGTGGACACCGGCGACCTGACGTGGGAAGGCGCTCGGTACGGTTCCGAACCACCGCCTAATGGACAAAATACGAGCGTATGGGATATCAGACCAGCTGCGTGACTGGACTGAAGAGTTTCCAACATACAGAACACAGTACGTCATTCACAATTAAGACAAGTCTTCAGACGTAAAAGTGCCTCGGGCGTACCGCAGTGGAATGTCGTAGGTGCATTACTTTTCACGATAGATATATAGATATAAATCACAGAACAGACAACATCGGAAGCTCCGTGAGGCTTTTCGCGGCGATGCTATTTATTCTGCACGAAGCTGCTACGCCAGAAAACTGTAGCGACACGTAGAAAGGTGACAGTTGACCCTCAGCGTTAACAATTATAGCGTGCTGGATATACACGGACAGAGAGACGGTTTAGTGTATGATAAAACGACTGCAAAACAATCACTAGAAGCGGCTACTTCCATAAAATATGCAGCAGTACTTGTAAGGACTGATTTAAACTGGAGCGACCACGTAAAATTAATTGCAGAAAAGGCAGAGGCCCAACAGATTCATTGGAATAAACCTCAGGAAATGAAGTCCTTGAAGAAAATAGGTAGCTTACAAAATCTTAGCTAGACCGACACCTGAATATCGTTCGTCACGCTTGGGATCTGAACCAAACACTATTGATAGAGGAGGTAGAGAAGATCCAAAGAAGAGCAGCACGTTTCGTTACAGGTTCATTTAGCAAGCACCAAGGCGTCACGGAGATGATCAGCCGACTCCTGTGGCAGACGCTGCGTCAGAAGCGTTCTGCATCACGGCGTGGTTTACTGTTAAACGTCCGACGAGATCGTACGGCCTAGTGGAGTCAACAAGTATACTGCCACTTGCTACGTACATCTCGCGAAAAGATCGTGAAAATAGATTTAGAGAGATCCCAGCGCACGTGGAGGCTTGCCGGTAGTCGTTCTTCCCGCGAAACGTTCGCGACTGCAACAGGGAAAGGGAAAAGTGACAGTGTCGCATAAAGTACCCTCCACTACACACCGACAGATGCTTGCGTAGATGTAGATGTAGAAACGTAAAAGGTCTCTGCAGCTCATGCGAAAAGAGACATAAAGAAGTTCAAAGAATGTGTAATCTCCTTCCATGGCTCCTCTCTCAGTTCTGAATTCCTCGCTAACCTGAAACAAAGTCTAAAGGGAGTGCATGCTCTTCGGTATACTCTCATATGCTGAACAAATGCATTTTAAGACCAAAGGCTTTTTCTGTGTGTTTCTATGTCCCAGAGACACTGGGCAAATGTTTCATCGCCGCGCGGGATTAGCCGAGCGGTCTCGGGTGCTGCAGTTACGGACTGTGCGGCTAGTCCCGGCGGAGGGTCGAGTCCTCCCTCGAGAATGAGTGCGTTTGTCCTTAGGATAATTTAGGTTAAGTAGTGTGTAAGCAGAGGGCTGATGACCTAAGCAGTTAAGTCCCATAAGATTTCACACACATTTTGATTTTGAAATGTTTCATCAATCCAAAGATAAGCAACGGGCCGTCATGAAAACTAGGGTTTATAATTGTCAGGAGTGTCAGTCCCGCTGTATAGGAGGGAATGGGAAGTCAACCTGTAGCAGAACCACAGAATACCATGGCAGCTGCAGATCAAAGGAGACAGATTTATCCTTTGCTGAAAATAGCTTAAACTACAAACATGTAATAGATGTTAGAAGTCCTACACACAGAGGGAAAGAGTGCAATGCACACTCAATTAGAAAATTTTTTGTTGTTGTGGTCTTCAGTCCTGAGACTGGTTTGATGTGGCTCTCCATGCTACTCTATCCTGTGCAAGCTTCTTCATCTCCCAGTACCTACTGCAGCCTACATCCTTCTGAATCAGCTTTGTGTATTCATCTCTTGGTCTCCCTCTACGATTTTTACCCTCCACGCTGTCCTCCAGTACTAAATTGGTGATCCCTTGATGCCTCAGAACATGTCATACCAACCGATCCCTTCTTCTAGTCAAGTTGTGCCACAAACTTCTCTTCTCTCCAGTCCGATTTAATACCTCCTCATTAGTTATGTGATCTACCCATCTAATCTTC
This sequence comes from Schistocerca americana, assembly GCF_021461395.2. NCBI lineage: Eukaryota > Metazoa > Arthropoda > Insecta > Orthoptera > Acrididae > Schistocerca > Schistocerca americana. Next base: position 24,178,448 of record NC_060122.1, on the reverse strand, counting down.
AGCATTCTTCTGCAGCACCACATTTCGAAAGCTTCTATTCTCTTCTTGTCTAAACTATTTATCGTCCATGATTCACTTCTACTCATGGCCACACTCCATAAAAATACTTTCAGAAACGACTCGATGTTAACAAATTTCTCTTCTTCAGAAACGCTTTCCTTGCCATTGCCAGTCTACATTTTATTCCTCTCTGCTTCAACCATCATCAGTTATTTTGCTCCCCAAATAGCAAAACTCCTTTACTACTTTAAGTGTCTCATTTCCTAATCTAATTTCCTCAGCATCTCCCGACTTAATTCGACTACATTCCATTATCCTCGTTTTGCTTTTGTTGATGTTCATCTTATACCCTCCTTTCAAGACACTGTCCATTCCGTTCAACTGCTCTTCCAAGTCCTTGGCTGTCTCTGACAGAATTACAATGTCATCGGCGAACTTCAAAGTTTTTATTTCTTCTCCATGCTTTTCAATACCTACTCCAAACTTTTCTTTTGTTCCTTTACTGCTTGCTCAATATACAGATTGAATAGCATCGGGGAGAGGCTAAAACCCAGCCTCACTCCCTTCCCAACCACTGCTTCCCTTTCACGCCCCTCGACTCTTATAACTGCCATCTCGTTTCTGTACAAATTGTAAATAGTCTTTCGCTCCCTGTATTTTACCCCTGCCACCTTCAGAATTTGAAAGAGGATTCCAGTCAACATTGTCAACAGCTTTCGCTAAGTATACAAATGCTAGTAACGTAGGTTTGCCTTTCCTTAATATTTCATCTAAGATAAGTCGTAGGGTCAGTATTGCCTCACGTGTTCCAACATTTCTACGGAATCCAAACTGATCTTCCCCGAGGTCGGCTTCTACCAGTTTTTAGATTCGTCTGTAAATAATTCGCGTTAGAATTTTGCAGCTGTGAATTATTAAACTGATAGTTCGGTAATTTTCACATCTGTCAACACCTGCTTTCATTGGAATTGGAATTATTATATTCTTCTTGAAGTCTGAGGGTATTTCGCCTGTCTAATACATCTTGCTCACTAGATGGTAGAGTTTTGTCAGGACTGGCTCTCCCAAGGCTGTCAGTAGTTCTAGTGGAATGTTGTCTACTCCCGGGACCTTGTTTCGACTCAGGTCTTTCAGTGCTCTGTCAAACTCTTCACGCAATATCATATCTCCCATTTCATGTTCACTTACATCCTCTTCCATTTCCATAATATTGTCCTCAAGTACATCGCTCCTGTATAGACCCTCTATATACTCCTTCCAAATTTCTGCATTCCCTTCTTTGCTTAGAACTGGGTTTCCATCTGTGCTCTTGATATTCATGCAAGTGGTTCTCTTTTCTCCAAAGGTCTCTTTAATTTTCCTGTAGGCAGTATCTATCTTACCCCTAGTGAGACAACCCTCTACATCCTCACATTTGTCCTCTAGCCATGCCTGCTTAGCCATTTTGCACTTCCGTCGATCTCATTTTTGAGACGTTTGTATTCCTTTTTGCCTGCTTCATTTACTGCATTTTCATATTTTCTCCTTTCATCAATTAAATTCAATATATCTTCTGTTACCCAAGGATTTCTACTAGCCCTCGTCTTTTTACCTACTTGATCCTCTGCTGCCTTCACTACTTCATCATTCAAAGCTACCCATTCTTCTTCTACTGTATTTCTTTCCCCCATTTCTGTCAATTGTTCCCTTATGCTCTCCCTGAAACTGTACAACCTGTGGTTCTTCCAGTTTATCCAGGTCCCATCTCCTTAAATTCCCCCCTTTCTGCAGTTTCTTCACTTTTATTCTACAGTTCATAACCAATAGATTGTGGTCAGAGTCCACATCTGCCCATGGAAATGTCTTACAATTTAAAACCTGGTTCCTAAATCTCTGTCTTACCATTATATAATCTATCTGAAACCTTCTAGTGTCTTCAGGGTTCTTCCATGTATACAACCTTCTTTCATAACTCTTGAACGAAGTGTTAGCTATGATTAAGTTATGCTCTGTGCAAAATTCTTCCAGGCGGCTTCCTCTTTCATTTCTTAGCCTCAATCTACATTCACCTACCACGTTTCCTTCTCTTCGTTTTGCTACTGACGAATTCCAGTCACCCATCACTATTAAATTTTCGTCTCCCTTCACTACCTGAATAATTTCTTTTATCTCATCATACATTTCATCAATTTCTTCGTCATCTGCAGAGCTAGTTGGCATATAAACTTGTACTACTGTAGTAGGCGTGGGTTTCGTGTCTATCTTGGCCACAATAATGCGTTTACTATGCTGTTTGTAGTGTCTTACCCGCACTCCTATTGCCCTATTCATTATTAAACCTACTCCTGCATTACCCCTATTTTATTTTGTATTTACAACCCTGTATTCACCCGACCAAAAGTCTTGTTCCATTTTTGAATTTTCTAACCTACCTGCCCGATTAAGGGGTCTGACATTCCACGCTCCGATCCGTAGAATGCCAGTTTTCTTTCTCCTGATAACGACGTCCTCTTGAGTAGTCCCCGCCTGTAGATCCGAATGGGGGCCTACTTTACCTCCGGAATATTTTACCCAAGAGGACGCCATCATCATTTAAGCATACAGTAAAGCTGCATGCCCTCGGGAAAAATTGCGGCCGTAGTTTCCCGTTGCTTTCAGCCGTTCGCAGTACCAGCACAGCAAGGCCGTTTTGGTTAGTGTTACAAGGCCAGATCAGTCAATCATCCAGACTGTTGCCCCTGGAACTACTGTTCTGCCCCTCTTCAGGAACCACACGTTTGTCATGCCTCTCAACAGATACCCCTCCATTGTGGTTGCACCTACGGTACGGCTATCTGTATCGTTGAGGGACGCAAGCCTCCACACCAACGGCTAGGTCCATGGTTCATGGAGGGGGGGGTTAGAAAAATTAGAAATTAAAAATCAGATGTGTGTATCCCCACATCTACCTCTTAGTGAGCAAACTCAAGTCAGTTATTCACCCATTTAGACAATGTTACAACCTACAAATAGATGACGACACAAATTCCCATTCCTGGATGCATTGTTGTAAACGCTGTGAATGTTGTAGATTACCATTGCAGCTGTGTCAGACTTGTCGACGAAGAAAACTTTTGTAGTTCAAGTCCCGAATCGATAGATTAAGAACGTGATTTACTGATCTGTGTTTGGTTACAATCGTTGGCATCAGTTGTGTATTAGAAAATGCGACTATAACCCGAAACCTGGGTCGTATAATAACAATAAAGATTGTGAAATAAGGTTAAAAAACGTGTTTCGTTTACTTAATAGAAGTTTAAAGAACTGAAATGGAAAGAAAGACGATGTCATTACTCGAAGTCATTTTCAGGTAAATGCAGGGAACTGCTATTCGAGCAAGACAGTGGATGAACTCTGCTGCCTCTACCGTATACCTCGCAAGCAGACTGCGAAAATAAGGCTGCTGCAGAGTGCGCGTACCGAAGGAAACAGACGAAGCTTTACTCCTCGCAACATTTGTGCTCCCAGTGTTTGAGAAAGCGACTGAAGTACAAAGTACTACCGACCACAGAATGTTAGCTTACGGGCTGTACATGCCTGTTCAAACGTATAGCCACACGGTGACGTCTGAAAACGACCCACGCTCTCATCGGACATTTCCCTAACGTCTGAAAGAGATACATGCTATCTACGAACATTTTCCTCGCTTTTTCATAATAGTTATTATACGTTTTCATCTTACATTTTTTTGTTTTCTCTGCAGGATTAATACATTGTAAACGTTTTGCCGCTGGGTTTCGATATACATTGTGCACAATATGCTGCTGCTTCAAAGTACGCGTTATAAAAATTGTGATGTGTCCCACTTAGATACTAGTTTGATGCCTATTTGTTTCAGTCAGTACTACAACCTGGCCTCCTCAGTCATTTTTCGCTGTACCAATTAATCGGAACGACGGGATCCTGTAATAGGTATTAGACATGGAGATGGAGGAGGTACTCCAACTCGAAGAGCTAAATATGAATAAGATTATTTTTAAATATAACATCTGTCTCTTACAAATTACTTGGAGATCATTCGTCTGAGTAGCAATTCGATGTCTGAAGGTTAACAAACGTAATGGCTGTAGAAGCACAAGTCACTGAAGAAACAGTTATGACAAGTATAATAAATGAGATATTATTTTACAAATCCCAAGGATTTGCTGGGATCAATACGTCAACACATACAGCACTTGTTGAGTCATACTCCGCAAATAGAAGCTGCTGTGTTATCGGTCTTTCTTCCTTTATTCGTGATGGAAGTACGAAGGTAGTGTTTCAATGAAATGATTAAAATACAGTGGAGTGAAATGCGTGCAGACATGAAAAGAGAACAATGTCGGCATGCTAGACCATTTTCAGTGTATTCACTCTGCAGTAATCCAGCATCAAAAGCCACTGTGATGACTTTATCCAGAGTCTGCGAAGAGCTGTGGTATCCCTCTATGCTTTAATCATTTCATTAAAACTCCGCGTTTGTACATCGATGACGTACATAGGAAGCGCGTACAACAAAGCGGAAATTTTTATATTTGGAAATACGACTAATTACTCTATGTGTTGACATATATTGTTTCGAGGCAATATTTTGCTTTATGACTAATATAATTTCATTTACTATGATTGTACACAAATACGAAGATCAAGGATAAATAATCTTGACGTGTTGTAAAAGAGACACATATTCGTATTTTACAGCGTTTTGTATTCTGTTTCAGTTGGGGTACTCGCATTATCTCTATCAAAATATCGGTACAGTTTAATCTCACAATTTACACACGTTTCGTCTTCCACCACTGCGTGCTGCGGTCAAATAACAAAGATCTTGCTGGGACGAGAGTCTCTTAGAATTTTCCTTTTAGCCTCGATCGAACACAAGAACACTCGCCGAACAATTATTTTCAGAGTGGTATGCATTGAGAAGTGGGTCAGTACGGATGTCAAGTGTGGTGTTCGAGCAGCAGGCAGTCTTAGGGTTTTTATGCCACAATTATCATTTCTTTCACCTGTGGCACTGCTAGTTCAAAGGTCACGGCATGCACCTCCAATGAGGCCAGTCCAAGTAAGACACTGTGGTGTTGGCAGTAACCTGCAGATTGACGATTGTGGAGGGAAAAACTAATCCAGCAAAAACAAACCATACCCGTGGTCCGAGTGTAGACGACATCTACATCTACATCTACATCTACATGATTACTGTGCAATTCACATTTAAGTGCTTGGCAGAGGGTTCATCGAACCACAATCATACTATCTCTCTACCATTCCACTCCCGAACAGCGCCCGGGAAAAACGAACACCTAAACCTTTCTGTTCGAGCTCTGATTTCTCTTATTTTATTTTGATGATCATTCCTATCTATGTAGGTTGGGCTCAACAAAATATTTTCGCATTCGGAAGAGAAAGTTGGTGACTGAAATTTCGTAAATAGATCTCGCCGCGACAAAAACGTCTTTGCTTTAATGGCTTCCATCCCAACTCGCGTATCACATCTGCCACACTCTGTCCCCTATTACGTGATAATACAAAACGAGCTGCCCTTTTTTGCACCCTTTCGATGTCCTCCGTGAATCCCAACTGGTAAAGATCCCACACCGCGCAGCAATATTCTAACAGAGGACGAACGAGTGTAGTGTAAGCTGTCTCTTTAGTGGACTTGTTGCATCTCCTAAGTGTCCTGCCAATGAAACGCAACCTTTGGCTCGCCTTCCCCACAATATTATCTATGTGGTCTGAAGTTGTTCGTAATTTTAACACCCAGGCATTTAGTTGAATTGACAGCCTTGAGAATTGTACTATTTATCGAGTAATCGAATTCCAACGGATTTCTTTTGGAACTCATGTGGATTACCTCATACTTTTCGTTATTTAGCGTCAACTGCCACCTGTCACACCATACAGCAATCTTTTCTAAATCGATTTGCAACTGATACTGCTCTTCGGATGACCTTACTAGACGGTTAATTACAGCATCATCCGCGAACAACCTAAGAGAACTGCTCAGATTGTCACCCAGGTCATTTACTCGTATATAGATCAGGAAGAGCAGAGGTCCCAGGACGCTTCCCCGGGGAACACCTGCTATCACTTCAGTTTTACTCGATGGTTTGCCCTCTGTTACTACGAACGCGCCCGGGCCTCCTCTGGTTGCAGGCAGACTGGGCCTACCTGACGGAGCCGGACGGGCATTCGTGCCTGTCCCTGAAGGGCGGCCGCTGCTCGTGGCCGCGCGGCAAGGTGCTGGGCGGCTCCAGCGTGCTCAACGCCATGGTCTACATCCGGGGCAGCCCGCAGGACTACGACAGCTGGGCCGCGCTCGGCAACGACGGCTGGGCCTACCGGGACGTGCTCCCGTTCTTCAAGAAGCTCGAGGACTTCGACGAGAAGGAACTGAAGAAGAGGCCGCACACAGAGTCCGTGCACAGCCGCGGCGGCCCGATATTCGCCACGATGCCGGAATTCCTCGAGCCCTACACGGAATCCCTGGTAGAGGCTGCCCGGGAGCTCGGGTTTAAGATAATCGAGGACTACAGCGCCGAGCCGAACTTGGGGTTCGGCCGGGTGCACTGCAACATCAAGAACGGCACCAGGTGGAGCACCGCCCGAGGGTACCTGGCGCCGGCCAGGGACAGGAAGAACCTGCACGTCGCCAAGTTCGCCTACGTCACCAAAGTACTCGTCGACCCGGAGACGCGGACGGCTTACGGCGTTCGGTACGTGAAAGACGGCGAGGTAAAAGAAGTCGGAGTCAAGAAGGAGGTAATCGTATCGGCGGGAGCTGTCGACACGCCCCACATACTGATGCACTCCGGAATCGGGCCGAAAGATCATCTGGAGGAATTCGGAATACCCGTAATAAAGGATCTGAAGGTCGGATACAACCTACAGGACCACCTGATGTACACCGGGTTGTACTACACGTTAAAGCCGCCGACGAAGACGTCGCCCGAAGAGACCGCTTTCCAGTACCTGGTCAACAGGACGGGGCCGTTGTCGACCACCAGAGTCAGCTCCTTCACCGGGTTCCTCCGGACGGACGAGGCGCCCCCCAACCTGGTGGGCCTCCCGGAGGTGGACTCGCCGACCTACCCGGACATGCAGATGCACTACATCTACGTGGAGAAGGAGCTGGCGGGCGCGCTGGCGCACGACTACAACTTCGGCGAGGACGCGGCGGCGGCGCTGGCGCGGCTGACGGAGCGCCACGACGCGCTGCTGGTGATCCCGACGCTGCTGGCGCCGACGAGCCGCGGCCGCGTGCGCCTGGCGGGCGCCGACCCGCGCCGGCGCCCCCTCGTCGACGCCGCCTACTACGCGGACCCGCGCGACCTCGACAACCACGTGGCCGGCGTGGCGTTCGCGCACCGCATGGGCGCGACGCGCGCGCTGCGCGGCGCGGGCTTCACGGTGCGCGACCTGCCGCTGGCGGCGTGCGCCGACCGCCGCCCCGCCACCGAGGACTACTGGCGGTGCTCGCTGCCGCAGCTCACCACCACGCTCTACCACCCGGCCGGCACCGCCAAGATGGGGCCCGCCGCCGACCCCGACGCCGTCGTGGACCCGCGGCTGCGCGTGCACGGCGTGCGCGGCCTGCGCGTCGCCGACGCCTCCGTCATGCCGCTCGTCGTCCGCTGCAACACCAACGTGCCGTCCATCATGATCGGCGAGAAGTGCGCCCACATGGTGGCCGAGGACTGGCGGCGGCGCGACGCCGGAGCCCGCCCGCCCAAGCAGGAGCTGTGAGGGCGCGGCTCCGGTCCGCCCGCTCAGCGGACATCACCGGTTTCCGGCAGTGTCGCCCATCCTTGGGCCCCATTCGTAGTGGCACTGTAGCCAGTCTCACGAGAAAACTACGTTTCTTACGTACAGGATCTAGCCTGCTCGAACAAGTCAGTGCTGGTCGTAGTTTTTAGTCGGTGTTTTGCACCCTCCATTAGGCAACTCTTAAACTCATCCCAAATTTGCGCCTTACAAAATTCGATACACAGAGAATTTCGTTTGGCTCCATGCGGTGGAGGAAGTCTTTTTCAGTCATGTGTCCCTAACCTAACCCACTTAGCCGACACAGTTTCCTCGCTGTTTAACGTGGATTCTCAACTGTGTGTCGGTTGTGGAGACTTCTCACATTGCTGGGAGGTAAAGGCAAACTGAAAATTGCTGTTGTCCTACCGGGATTCGATTCCGCTATTTCTCGGTTGCCAGGCATGCTATACCGCAGGCCCGGCGCCGAATCAGTTATAATACGTAACAGACATTTCATTGCTAACTCGGTCCTCAAACGGATGGAGCACACAACTTCTCTCCCTTAAACTAAATGAGCACTGTGGCGTCGAAACAGTACATCCTGTACAGTAGGACAAAGAGAGACACTGACATACGTATATCAATGTGAGTATGATGGTCGACAGTGCCGGAAACTGGCAGTCGTGAAATAATAGACAGCATTCGACACAAAAGTGTTTTTTTTTTTTTTACCTTCGCTCGGACGCTATAGGCGACCACGGTTGTTCTATCACTGCAACAAATTTCATGATAAACAGTGATTGATACACTCAGTATGTGCCTCCTAGTAGTTAACAAACGTTAGGACTTCTTATATTCTGCATGCTGTGCGTCTCTGGATATCTGAAAAAAAAAGGATAATTATGTATCACCGACAACTGCTGATGAAATAAGCATATGTGTGTATTGTTTATTGTCTACTGAACCGGGGACCTGGAAACGACGGGGAGACTTCGTTTCGTCGTAGCCCTCAGTGGTTCACAACCCCACACCGAACCCAGGGTTATTGTGCGGTTCGGCCCCCATTTGACCACCCCGGTAACGTCTCATACCAGACTAGTGTAACCCCAAATGTTTGCGTGGTACAGTAATTACGCTGTACGCGTATGTGGAGACAGTGTTTGCGCAGCATTTACTAGAAACTTGTTTAGATTTCTGTCAAAAATGATGGTAGTTCTCATACTAGTACCCAGCCTGTATGTGTGAAGAAAATCGTGAACATACCTGTTGTTGGATTCTTTGCTTAACTATCGACAGTTAGAAGCTCTTTCCATATTTTGTTTTTACGTCGACTTGTAAATAGAAATCTGCTATCCTGTTCCTCAGTGTGCCACGTGGTAGCAGGGAACAGCTCTCCGCAGCCCAGCACAGAACACATAAATACTAAGATTTTTCACATACATCACAATTTCAGACTTATATTTCACTTTTCACAGGACTGTCTGTAGATCTGAAACTACCTGGCACATTAAAACGGTATGCTGGATCGACACTCGAACTTGAAACCTTCGCCTTTCGTCACAGGCATGTGCTCTATCGACTTACAACTCACGACCACCGCTTCACTTTACTTCCGACAGCAACGTTCGTGAAGGCAGGAAGCTAGGGTAATGTTCGTGAAGGCAGGAAGACAGGGTCATTTTCGTGAAGGCAGGAAGATAGGGTAATGTTCGTGAAGGCAGGAAGATAGGGTAATGTTCGTGAAGGCAGGAAGATAGGGTAACGTTCGTGAAGACAGGAAGCTAGAGGAGCAGGCGTGGCGGGGGTGGATCTGCGGTGGCAGAGCACCAGTCCTGCCAGTAGGCACACATGTAGCCGCACTTGCCCGCCAAAGGCAAAAGTCCCAGGTTCGAATCTCCGTCTGGCATACTGCTGTAATCTTCCAGGAAGCTTCTATAACGCACTTATTTTTTGTTGACCACATGTGATCGCTATATCTCATGCCACTTTCACACGATATACTTGTATTTATAAGAAAATACGTTTCCATAAATGCATTTTAACCTTGGATATTTCGTTTATATGCATGAAGACTGTCAATTCCTTTCCTATGTAGTGTCGATTTAATTTTATTTGCATTGTCACTACAGAATGGAATCTTATAAGCGGCCATAACAATTTTATGAATGTTAGGTTTATATTATGACAAGTTCATTACATATGATTCCACTGATAGTTCTTCAAACGTGTTCTCTCCATTGCTATACAGCTAGCCTTAAGACGATCGTTTCTGTCAAAACTGGTAGCGCATAGAAGTTTATTTTATCAGCAGGTCTTGGTTGTGCATAAATACGACACTTTGTTTAAAGAAATAGGTATTTTGTTCAGATAGTATTTCCTAGTTTGCAGTAAAATTATGAAGCAAATTTCAGTACAGTTTTTATAATTATTCGTCACAGATTATTACTGTTTATGACTTGCGTGTGTAATTCTATTCTTGTAATAAAGAGTTGTTTAAAAAATTAAAAAACAAATTCTCACTTCAGAGACCATGAAAAGTACAAACATTTTTGTTTAAGCATAAATCAGTCACACATGTGACCTGAAATTTTAGTGATATATATGAAGAAGATTTCAATGGTCATGAAAAGATTATTGAGTCTAACTGACTCGAAACAAAACTTTAAGAACTAATACACAGCACATACTTTCCTGTAAGTAAAGACGATGATTGATTAACTGCAAGGTATGATACATAAGCAGAGTCATGAAAGCAGTGGGTGACACTAGTTACTGTTAATTCCACGCTTATAGCAATCCGCAATTCACAGTGAATGCATCACTTAAGTATGTGCAAGGAAATAATTCAGTCTAGAACAATAGTCAGTAGTACCTTCTTACAGTGCATTAAAAATATTATGAAGTTCACTGAGACTATATCAATAAAACTATACACTATATATATATATATATATATATATATATATATATATATATATATATATATATTGATACACAATCGTATTATTATCCTTCCTTTGATTTTCAGAGAATTACAATTCATGTTCGGGAAAAATAATAAAACTAATAATTATCACTCTCCAATGCAGTATTCATAATCTATGATTTTGTAGAGAAATTTCCAAGTCCATTTGGGGCATAAAGGTTTTCACAACATTTAGTACACTTTTAGAAGGGACAGTTACTCTAATTTTCCGTCAAGTTTTCTCAAAACAGTATACAAATATCAGTACTGTAGTCTTATATAGAGCTATACTCCCTTACAACTGAGTTAAAACTCAAGTATATTGCTGCACTGAAAATGCATCTCTAATTCAGTTTTATAAGCTAGTTCTTCGTTATCCAGAATTATTCACAAAACCACAATGGTTTTATCCTGTTAGCTTGTTTCTACCTCCAAGTAAGAAATTATGCATCATCAGTTATTAGATTACATAGGGTAAGTGAGACCATTTATAATAAACGCAGCATACAGAAATCAGAGAATTATTGCCTGGGTTTACATAGGAATTAGGTTTTTACACTGCAGGAATATTTTACAGTTTGGGCTTTTACCAATGAAGATGGGTAGATTTACAGATCTTTTCATACAGCAATGAAGTTTCTTCCAGATATGATAGTACTAATTTCTTTCGTCACACATACATCAATTTACCTTGGTAAAGATAAAGTCAAGCTACTTTATCTCATTGGTCTGTTTTCAGAGAAGTTTCTGAAATTCAGTATTAAGTAATTTCCTTTGGTAACACAGTTATGCAAGACCACGTTTACCACAGATGTTTAAAAATTTTCGCTCAGCAAATAGATCAAATTTACGTTATAATAAAGGGTTCATAAAGTTACCCCTAAAATCTGTGATTTTAACGGTCGTCTAATAGATCTTATAATAATATTTTTCCATGAGGTAGTTTCTGTTCAAATATAGTGGACAGTTATGAGTACATAATTTTAACGTATTGAGTTTAACAGTTTACTTTTGTGAAACCGGTCGCATTTGACAGGAGGCTTCTCAGGGAAATGGATGGAGCAGGTGGATGGTCAGTTAGAGCTGTGCACCGTGGGACCCTAGCGTCACAAGTGGTATGTGGTATGGGCTCACCAGTCTGCACGTACCATGGGCTGGAACAGCTCTCCCAACCACTGATAGTCCATATCTTCTCAGCACATTTACTCAGATTATGACTAGCTGCCGTTGCTGCTCGCCATCAGCCATAGAGTATATGTAAGATTACACAAGAGCATTAATACACGTAGAGAATTTTTACAACATATTATGGTCTGTAAGAGAACATGTGCTATCATATTAAGACACATAGACGCAACATACAATATCATTAATTTGTGTCATTCCTGGCATAGTCCGTTCTAGTGTGAGAATTTTAATTACCTATATTTTAGATGGATTATACATATAGTTATGCATTAAGGAAAGTTCATTTTATGCTAACATGCACGCTCATCCAAAAATGTACATAGTTCAGGTTACAAGATATACAGCGAGTCGGCCCCCAGCAGGCTGGTCGTGAAGTTTGAATTATTCTTGCTAGCGCTCTCCGATAACACTCTGCCAACAGTCACCTTGATCTGTCTTCGCTGTGCTTCACCACCATTTGCTTACGTCCATTGCAGTTAGTGACAAAAGTGTAGCGCACCGCAATCACCACTATAGATGCACACTCACTGGTATATCAGGACGAAAAATATCGTTTAGGCAGTTATCAAACACACAGTAATAATTGTATCCCGTGTCAGACTTCCAGTATGTGTTCACTACTAATCTGTCACTTTCCGTTTAGCACGTTTACAGTGTCCCACTTCTCTCACCCCAATAAAGTGGTCCAGACCATTTCCTCTTCAGTATCTTTTTATTTCACTTTCTATGTACTTGTGACCAGGCAGCAAGCAACATCCTACGTATTAACAATATTTACAACTTTCAAGCACGATTTCGTGGTATACATAATGATCACCAATTTTTCTCTATTACGTCTGCTTCACTCACCATATTAACTATCATCAGACTCTTTAGTTTAATTGGTATCTTTTATGCCAGGTTAACGTCTGATTTATGCAGTTTTAATTATGGAATGTGATGGCTGAATATAAGAATTACTTCATCTTTGCATCGCTAAGAGTATACTCTCATGCCTGCCATGAGCAAAGGCGATGTGACATAAACCAATTACTCTTATCACAGTTCTTCTAAGCATGGACCACGGATGGCGAAATTCATCAGTGCCGATAATACTCTCCACTCTGTCAATTTCAATTGTAGGAAATAACTGCAAACCCCTGCACACATCAATATAAGGAAGCCCTTTGGAAGAAGACACATCTTCATCTACCTCACATTCATTGCAGAATGTACACCAGCGAGGAGAAGGTAGAAATGCTACGTATCTATGGGGAATGTGAGGTAGCAGAACAGCAATTGCAATACTGTTTTCTTATGTGCGGGTACATTTAGCACAGTAGTTTAGTCCTTTTAAATACTGTTGTGTAGAGTAGGCATACAAACTGCATCGACATAAGGTTTCTTTAATTGTTGTTGTTGTTGTTGTTGTTGTTGTTGTTGGAGGTAGGCGAAATGCAATGCAGGCAACGGAACTGTAGAGAGAACGTTATCCTGAAAAGAACCCACCTTCCCGACGGATGTTTTCTCGTCTTGTTGCGACGCTTCAGGAAACGGGAAGTTTCAACCCATGACAACGCAATCGCTGTAGCACTCTCTCAGACGAAGCTTCCGTTACTATAAATCTATATGTGAGCACACGACAGCTTGAACACGAGATCGGCATTCCTAAAACCAGTGAAAATCGTATTCTTACGCGTCACCGGCTCCATCCTTACCATGTACACCTACATCAAGAATTACACGGGAATGATTTCCAGAATCGTGTTAAGTTCTGTCAGTGGGCACAGCAACACATTCTTGCCAACTCGAATTTCTACTCCAATGTTCTATTTACCGATGAATGTTTCTTGTCAAACGAAGGTCAGGTAAATACAAGGAACATGCATTATTGGTCCAGCGACAACTCATGATGGCTTAGACAAGTGGAACATCAGCATCAATGGAGAGTCAACGTCTTTTGTGGGATGCTTGTAACTACAATTATTGGCTCTTATTTCATCAATAGTAGTTTAAACGGCACAGCGTATGCCAACTTCCTGAGACGAATTCTTCCTCCTCTTCTGGATGAAATCAGGCTAAGAACCAGAATGCTTATGTGGTATCAACTCGATGGATGTCCAGCACATAATGCCTTGCGTGCACGTCGTGTTCTGACCCGAAAGTATCCTGCCAGATGGATTGATCCAGGAGGAAAAGTTACTTGGCCTGCTTGGTCTCCTGATTCAAATCCTCTGGACTTTTTTCTTTGGGGATGCATTAAAGATGTTATCTATCGCGATATTCCAACAACTCCAGAGCTTGCCTGTAATTACCTTCAGCAAGCAACACTGGAAGCAGCAAATAATTCTTTCATTCAACGAGTATACCAGTGTATCGGTATCCAAGGTGACTACTTTGAGCACCTTTGAATGTTTTACTCCTGAGCAATGGTACAGGAGAGTCAAAGTCAATTTTGTGTTATGTTTTTTACTTTGTTTTCATTTGTTTTCTGACAACTCCAGCAAATGGACGAGTTTGTGATCCCGGGCTCAAAGTCGACGTTGTGTTGTGTAATTAATAACGTTGTGTTTCAGTGAATGGTACTCTGTGATACATTTTTGAATAGGTCTTTAGGAGAGGAAATGAACTAACGAATAAAAAATACAGGGTGCCATTTAAAAAAGTCATACCGCTGTTCATATCTTTGTAAGAAACAAAGCTACAACGAAGGCAATCATGCTGATTGGTGTCCCCCTGATGGCTAAAGAACATTTGCCTGAATTATTTTGCAATTTGCATATGTATAAAGAGTTATTTAGGATGGTCAAGATAAATGGGACACGCTGTATAAAACAAGTGTCTGGTGCAGTTGTAACATCGGTTACTGCAGCTACAATGGCAGGTTATCGAGGTTTAAGTGAGTTTAAACATGGTGTTTGCGCACGAGCGATGGGACACAGCATCTACGAGATAGCGATGACGTGGGGATTTTCCCATACGACCATTTCCCGAGTGTACCGTGAATATCAGGAATCCGGTAAAACATCAAATCTCTGACATCTCTGTGACCCATGACGACTGAAGAGAATCGTTCAGCGTGACAGAAGCGCAACCCTTCCGCAAATTACTGCAGGTTTCAATGCTGGACCGTCAACAAGTGTCAGCGCGCGAACCATTCCAAAGAAATGTCGTCGATATGGGCTTTCGGAGCCGAAGGCCCACTCGTGTAACCTTTATGACTGCACGACACAAAACTTTACACCTTCTATGGGCCTGTCAACACCAACGCTGAACTATTGATGGCTGGAAACATGTTGTCTGGTCGGACGATTCTCATTTCAAATTGTATCGAGCGGATGGACGTGTATGAGGGTGGAGACAACCTCATGAATCCATGGACACTGCATGTCAGCAGGGGAGTGTTCAAGCTGGAGGAAGCTCTGGACGTGAGCAGTTGGAGTGATATGGGACCCCTGATAGGTGTAGATACGACTGTGACACGTATGTAAGCATCCTGTCTGATCCAGCTGCATCCATTCATGTCCACTGTGCATTCCGAGGGACTTGGGATATTCCAACAGAACAATGCGACCCTCCACACGTCCAGAATTTCTACAGAGCGGTTTCAGGAACACTCTTCTGAGTTTGAACACTTCCGCTGGCCAGCAGACTCCCTAGACGTGAACAGTATTGAGCGTATCTGAGATGCCTTGCAACGTGCTGTTCAGAAGAAATCTCCACGCCCTCGTATTCTTACGGATTTATGGATAGCCCTGCAGGAGTCACGGTTTCAATTCCCTCGAGCAGTAACTCGTTTAAGTTATGGTTGATCTATGACTTCATCTTAAAATTACTATATACAGCTTCCAGTCAGGACCATGATTTTCCTGATTCTTCCTCTACTATTACCAAAAAAAAAAATCTTAAAAATAAAGAGAAAGCTATTTTATGCATGATAAAAATCTGTTCTACAAGGAATATTTACATATTACGGCATATTTGTGCTACACCATTTCTTATTAAATTAGGTAAACAGTTCAAAAGGAAAAAATACACATATAATACGAAAGAGTAAGAATCACTCATTGCTTAACACTGCATTATCAGTAATATGACTTAAGGTCTTGACAGGGATATACTCATTTTATTTTCTTGGTTTTTGGTAAAGTGCGCTAGTAGCTCTTACCATGTAGTGTTTGTACAATTTCATGCACACCCGTCTACAGTAATTCCCGTTTCTCATTTTTCTGATACCAGAAAGAAGACTTGAAATGTGTCTGTAAGAGTACAAAGTCACCTATGACATATTTGTGTGTTTGACCAAGAAGCATATCGTGATCTTTGTGCAACTTTGCTACATCGTAAATGCAACTAGAATTTGCCTTACTTGTCTTCCCAGAATATATTATTCCTAGGAAGCTCCAGCAGTGTGTCTACACTCTCATTACTCTCTTTTACCTTATCTACGATTTCCGCTGGAGTGTGTGTAATTGAGCTAATCGGTAGTTGATTTTGTTGTGTCTAGACAAGACAGCCTAGACACAATGAGAGGAAGCCGAAAGGCACGCGCTTAAACTCACGCAGGCTGGCGTGAGGTCTGAAACAGGATACGTAATGAATGCTATAAAGAAATGTACGTAGCTTTTGGAATACGAGGGCAGTTCAATAAGTAATGCAACACTTTTTTTTTCTCGGCCAATTTTGGTTGAAAAAACCGGAAATTTCTTGTGGAATATTTTCAAACATTCCCGCTTCGTCTCGTATAGTTTCATTGACTTCCGACAGGTGGCAGCGCTGTACGGAGCTGTTAAAATGGCGTCTGTAACGGATGTGCGTTGCAAACAACGGGCAGTGATCGAGTTTCTTTTGGCGGAAAACCAGGGCATCTCAGATATTCATAGGCGCTTGCAGAATGTCTACGGTGATCTGGCAGTGGACAAAAGCACGGTTAGTCGTTGGGCAAAGCGTGTGTCATCATCGCCGCAAGGTCAAGCAAGACTGTCTGATCTCCCGCGTGCGGGCCGGCCGTGCACAGCTGTGACTCCTGCAATGGCGGAGCGTGCGAACACACTCGTTCGAGATGATCGACGGATCACCATCAAACAACTCAGTGCTCAACTTGACATCTCTTTTGCTAGTGCTGTCACAATTGTCCACCAGTTGGGATATTCAAAGGTTTGTTCCCGCTGGGTCCCTCGTTGTCTAACCGAACACCATAAAGAGCAAAGGAGAACCATCTGTGCGGAATTGCTTGCTCGTCATGTGGCTGAGGGTGACAATTTCTTGTCAAAGATTGTTACAGGCGATGAAACATGGGTTCATCACTTCGAACCTGAAACAAAACTGCAATCTATGGAGTGGCGCCACACCCACTCCCCTACCAAGAAAAAGTTTAAAGCCATACCCTCAGCCGGTAAAGTCATGGTTACAGTCTTCTGGGACGCTGAAGGGGTTATTCTGTTCGATGTCCTTCCCCATGGTCAAACGATCAACTCTGAAGTCTATTGTGCTACTCTTCAGAAATTGAAGAAACGACTTCAGCGTGTTCGTAGGCACAAAAATCTGAACGAACTTCTCCTTCTTCATGACAACGCAAGAACTCACACAAGTCTTCGCACCCGAGAGGAGCTCACAAAACTTCAGTGGACTGTTCTTCCTCATGCACCCTACAACCCCGATCTCGCACCGTCGGATTTCCATATGTTTGGCCCAATGTAGGACGCAATCCGTGGGAGGCACTACGCGGATGATGAAGTAGTTATTGATGCAGTACGACGTTGGCTCCGACATCGACCAGTGGAATGGTACCGTGCAGGCATACAGGCCCTCATTTCAAGGTGGCGTAAGGCCGTAGCATTGAATGGAGATTACGTTGAAAAATAGTGTTGTGTAGCTAAAAGATTGGGGAATAACCTGGTGTATTTCAATGCTGAATAAAACAACCCCTGTTTCAGAAAAAAAATGTGTTGCATTACCTATTGAACTGCCCTCGTACTTAAATTTAATCCACATTTGTAGAACATCGCTCTTGATGATACATGCTTCACAAAATTAATTATCAAAGCTATGGCGCCTTGCTAGGTCGTAAGCAATGACTTAGCTGAAGGCTATGCTAACTATCGTCTCGGCAAATGAGAGCGTGTTGGTCAGTGAACTGTAGCTAGCTACGTCGGCTGTACAACTGGGGCGAGTGCCAGTACGTCTCTCTAGACCTGTCGTGTGGTGGCGCTCGGTCTGCTATCACTGACAGTAGCGACACGCGGGTCCGGCGTATACTAATGGACCGCGGCCGATTTAAAGGCTACCACCTAGCAAGTGTGGTGTCTGGCGGTGACACCACAGATTTACTATTTCTTCAAAAAGACCAAGGTACTTTACCTATTCTATGAAGTGACTGGCTGCATAAGTTGTAATAAAATGAGTGAATTTCTGAAACACACCAACTGGGTTTGCTGAAGGATGAAATTCTGAGAATAGCTAATGCTTGATTCCTTGTTCTTTCAAAAATCCTTCCATTTTCGACTAGTGAAATTGGCCACATTACCTGACATTAGGATGTCAGGCTTCCCAGTAGTTACAAAACAGTTATCCGTCAGGTACCTAATAATAGAAGCTGCTTCTGAAGATTTGTTATCACAAAGTTTAACAATGGCTATGATATATTATGACTTGAACCCTGCTTGTAGTCAGAAGTCGTGCAAGGTCTACTGATACTGTATTTAATGGTTTTGTAGGGAGAAGAGGATGCAGTTCAGTATGCCTGCTGGTACTGGTGGGCTTAATATTTTGACAAACAGAAAGGTTTTCAAAAGCTTTCATGTGTATTTTCTCTTGTTGAAAAATAACAATACAAGCTCATTTCCTTTGTACACTTGTTCACCCCATAACTTTTCTAAAGTTCTTGTCATAATTTAATATGTTCTTCCCAAGTCTGTGTGGCAATCAACAAATCATTCACATAAACTGTTACTTTTCCTAACAAATCAAGGTCCAACACATTATATAATGCAATGACGAAAACTCCGACACAGATGTTTAGATCGGCAACTCCTTCTAGGAAATATATAGTTTGTATATTTCCTAGACTCAGGCAACAGGGCCACCTGCCAGTAGATGGTCCTCAAATCCATACTAGACAAAAATTGTATGACATGAAGCTTTTACAACTGCTCCTCTAAGTATTAAGGTCTATTACAGACAGGTACTATAATTCTATTGATGTCCCTAGCATCGAAGACCAGTTGAATTTTTCCTTCTGGTTTTGCTACTGCCAGTAATGGGCTCAGCAAGGGGACAGAAGAGGCTCCACAATACCCCATTCAATCATTTGTTTAATTTATTTATCTACTTCTTCACATTTCGACCAAGGAATGGAGCAGTGTGTTTTAAATAGCTCTGGTATGGGCTTACATCCATATGGTACACATAAGTTTTTATGATATCTGTTTTTTTTCCTTTCAAGTGTGTCATTTTTAAGTCCTTTACCTCATTGCTGCTGCCAGGTACAGGCCTCTGGGATATCGTTTGAATTGTTTTCAAATTTAATCTTTATTCCTCGACAATATTTCCTTTGTAAAGCCTTGGTATGTAAAAGACCAATTACAATTTCTAGGCCCTTAGCTAATGAGTATCATTCACTTGAAGAAAGATCAATCTTTGTTTCCCTTTGTGTAAGAAAATCAAGCCTGAAAATGCAGCCTGTAATCAAATTACCCTCTACAAGGAATGGGCATTTAGTTACACCATTTCCAGTTTCTACTTCGATCACATCTGACACTTTACAAATTGAGACCCGCTGTGAAAAACACCAACATCTCGACGGTTCTGTACCTGACACTTTTTAGTATCATTTGATCAAATAAGTCCTGGGAAACCACACTGGTAGCCACACCTGTATCGAGAATGACAACCGAACCGTAGGGATACCGCTTACCACTGCTTTGATAATTGCATGAACTGTAGTTTTGGGTTTGTTTACACAGTTATTCTTCCAATAATTCCTCTCTCATATCGGTATCAGAACTTTATCACAAAGGATTAACGTCTTTAAGAATTTTGCTCTCACTTCCTTATACCACCAACATTTTAGGGCAAGATGTGGCCAACCTTAGTTTGTCAAGTTATCCACCTGAGGACATGAATTCTGAGCCATTTCAGTTATGTTCATGGCTGCAATGGCAGGTCGCTAGAGCTGATTATAAGTGTTGTTCGTCACTGGGTTATGCTCAGGGTGAAAGTTGTTATTATTATAATCATCATCATCATCATCATCATCATTATTTTTATTATTATTATTATCTTCACTTTCTCAGACGTTAAGTCCGGTTAAAAATGGAGTGACGCGGACCTTGATCAAGCGTCACTTCCTTTTAACTGTACGGTATATGTTATATTGCATTTAGGAACTTTCGGGTAATTGAACATGTATCAATAATTACGGATTTCTGTAATTGTATATATAAGTTTGGATGTAGCTGTATTGTATTGATGTAATGGTGGATATTGTGTGGTATGACTCCTGTAGTTGATAGTATGATTGGTATGATGTCAACTTTATTCTGATGCCACATGTCCTTGACTTCCTCAGCTAGTTGGATGTATTTTTCAATTTTTTCTCCTGTTTTCTTTTGTATATTTGTTGTATTGGGTATGGATATTTCGATTAGTTGTGTTAATTTCTTCTTTTTATTGGTGAGTATGACGTCAGGTTTGTTATGTGGCGTTGTTTTATCTGTTATAATGGTTCTGTTCTAGTATAATTTGTATTCATCATTCTCCAGTACATTTTGTGGTGTATACTTGTATGTAGGAATGTGTTGTTTTAAAAGTTTATGTTGTAAGGCAAGCTGTTGATGTATTATTTTTGCGACATTGTCATGTCTTCTGGGGTATTCTGTATTTGCTAGTATTGTACATCCGCTTGTGATGTGATCTACTGTTTCTATTTGTTGTTTACAAAGTCTGCATTTATCCGTTGTGGTATTGGGATCTTTAATAATATGCTTGCTGTAATACCTGGTGTTTATTGTTTGATCCTGTATTGCAATCATGAATCCTTCTGTCTCGGTGTATATATTGCCTTTTCTTAGGCATGTGTTGGATGCGTCTTGATCGATGTGTGGCTGTTTTAGATGATACGGGTGCTTGCCATGTAGTGTTTTCTTTTTCCAATTTACTTTCTTCATGTCTGTTGATGTTATGTGATCTAAAGGGTTGTAGAAGTGGTTATGAAATTGCAGTGGTGTAGCCGATGTATTTATATGAGTGATTGCCTTGTGTATTTTGCTAGTTTCTGCTCGTTCTAGAAAGAATTTTCTTAAATTGTCTACCTGTCCATAATGTAGGTTTTTTATGTCGATAAATCCCTTCCTCCTTCCTTTCTGCTTAATGTGAATCTTTCTGTTGCTGAATGTATGTGATGTATTCTATATTTGTGGCATTGTGATCGTGTAAGTGTATTGAGTGCTTCTAGGTCTGTGTTACTCCATTTCACTACTCCAAATGAGTAGGTCAATATTGGTATGGCATAGGTATTTATAGCTTTTGTCTTGTTTCTTGCTGTCAATTCTGTTTTCAGTATTTTTGTTAGTCTTTGTCTATATTTTTCTTTTAGTTCTTCTTTGATATTTGTATTATCTATTCCTATTTTTTGTCTGTATCCTAGATATTTATAGGCATCCGTTTTTTCCATCGCTTCTATGCAGTCGCTGTGGTTATCCAATATGTAATCTTCTTGTTTAGTATGTTTTCCCTTGACTATGCTATTTTTCTTACATTTGTCTGTTCCAAAAGCCATACTTATATCATTGCTGAATCCTTCTGTTATCTTTAGTAATTGGTTGAGTTGTTGATTTGTTGCTGCCAGTAGTTTTAGATCATCCATGTATAGCAAATGTGTGATTTTGTGTGGGTATGTTCCAGTAATATTGTATCCATAATTTGTATTATTTAGCATGTTGGATAGTGGGTTCAGAGCAAGGCAGAACCAGAAAGGACTTAATGAGTCTCCTTGGTATATTCCACGCTTAATCTGTATTGGCTGTGATGTGATATTATGTGAATTTGTTTGGATATTAAGTGTGGCTTTCCAATTTTTCATTACTATGTTTAGGAACTGTATCAATTTAGGATCTACTTTGTATATTTCCAATATTTGTAGTAACCATGAGTGGGGTACACTATCAAAAGCTTTTTGGTAATCAATGTATGCGTAGTGTAGCGACCTTTGTTTAGTTTTAGCTTGATATGTCACCTCTGCATCTATTATCAGTTGCTCTTTACATCCTCGTGCTCCTTTGCAACAGCCTTTTTGTTCTTCATTTATAATTTTGTTCTGTGTTGTATGTGTCATTAATTTCTGTTTAATGACTGAAGTTAATATTTTGTATATTGTTGGTAGGCATGTTATGGGGCGATATTTAACTGGGTTCGCTGTGTCTGCTTGATCTTTAGGTTTCAGATATGTTATTCCGTGTGTAAGTGTATGAGGGAATGTGTATGGGTCTGCAATGTAACTGTTAAATAATTTAGTTAGATGTGAATGTGTTGAGGTGAACTTCTTTAACCAGAAATTTGCTATTTTGTCATTTCCAGGGGCTTTCCAATTGTGAGAAGAATTAATTGCTTGGGTGACTTCATGTTGCAAAATTATCACTTCAGGAATTTGTGGTATCATCTTGTATGTGTCTGTTTCTGCTTGTATCCACCGTGCATGCCTGTTATGTTGTACCGGGTTTGACCATATGTTGCTCCAGAAGTGTTCCATGTCTGTTATGTTTGGTGGATTGTTTATTTTAATGTGTGTGTTATCTATTGTCTGGTAAAATTTCTTTTGGTTTGTGTTGAATGTTTGGTTTTGTTTCCTTCTATTTTCACTTTTTTTGTATCTTCTGAGTCGTTTGGCTAATGCTTGTAATTTCTGCTTCTTTTCGTCTAATTGCTCTGTCGCTTCTTGTTGTGAGATTTTACCTAACTTTTTTCGTTTTTTTTCCGAGATTTCATTTCTTATAAATTGTGTTAGCTGTCCAATGTCTTTTCTCAGTTTTTCTATTTTGATCTGTAGCCTGTGTTGCCATGCTGGTTTTGTGGGTTTCTTCTGTGTGTTGGTTGGTTCTGATCTCTGCCTAGTGTGTATATATAGTGTAGTGAGTGCTCCTATATAAACCAGTAGTTGTAACTCTTCCATAGTTGTGTTTTCATTTATTTTGTTGTGTATGATTGCGTTGATAGTTTTTATTGTTGTTTCGACTTGTGGGTTATTTGGTGGTCTACGCAAGAATGGTCTAATGTCTGTATTTGTGTCTTTGTATTCTATATATGTTAGCTGAAATTTTTCTTCTATATCTAACATGTGTGTCACTTCGTGTTCTATTTGTGCTTGTTCTGGTGGCTGTCTTAAGATTTCGTTTTCCTCTGATTGTTTAATTGGTGCATGTTGTTCTGTGTTTGTTTGCTCTGGGATGTTTGAGTCCATTACTGTATTTTCTTCTTCTTCTGATTGCACATTATTTTGTTCCAGTATTTGTTGTACTTGTTGTTTGATGTTTTCTAATTCTGACTGGGGTATCCTGTTATTTTTTATTACTACACGGATCTGATCAGCTAATCGTTGTTCTGTTAAAAATTTTAATTCTGGGTATCTGGTAATAAATGTTGTGTATACTTGTGATCTGTATCCAGTTGTGTTGGTTCCTAGGTTTGTTGCTTGGTAATAACAGAACATAAGGTGTCTATTAACTTCATCTGACCATCTCATCCTCTGTCTTTGTTTTCCTTCTAGGGTGGTTGCAGGAAGCATATCCTGCAAAACACCTCTATTTGGATTTAAATCATTTTCCAGTTGGCTAGCAGTGTCGTTACCATTGTGGGCGGGCATAGGGGTCAAGCGTCGTCCCCGACCATGACGGCGCTTGTCCGAGGCTTCTTTAGTTCTGTCCTGAACCAACTAATCACACTAAAAGGGGGGTTAGCCCTATTGGTGGTTTGTTCTTTTCGTCGCCTTTTACGACTGGCAGAACATACCGGAGGCCGATTCTTTTCCCGGGCCTCCACGGGGTTTATTATTATTATTATTATTATTATTATTATTACTACATGATGGATTTACTCCAGGAAGAGTGCAGTTTCGACCATAATTATCATTGTTACTACTGTTATACCAGGAACTGCCCCCCGTGTTGTGGTATCCTGGTTGAAAACTTGTGAAATCTACATTATTTATTAGGATTCCCTGGGTTAAATCGAAGGGGGTCTGAATTTTGCCATGGCGGACAAAAAAACCTGTCAACTGCTGTTGACACTGAGGAAATATTGCCTCTCCTGGATGTTACGTGGTGGACATGAACATCGTTTTCATAACCTAAACTACTAACATTAGTGGAATCACCAATTTGAACACGTTTGAAATGTTCATAATACCCATCAAGGGAGTCAAGCAGAGAAAGAAAATGTTCCACATTGGTTATGGGTACACTGACGAGTTTCTCCCTGATATCTGCGGGTAAATTAGTTTTTAGTGTCCTAAGTACAATTCGTTGCGAAGTGGGTTCACTCCAGTACTTTAACTTATTTGCATACAACTCAAAATATTTCCTTAAAGTAATATTCTTAATATTGTACCTCTCAGGGTAGAAAACCTGTTGACGCAATCGCTCCTGAATACCTTACGATCAGTATCTAGCAAGGAAAGCGTAGTCAAACTGTTCAAGTATTTCAGAGTATTCAATAGCTTCAGTTGCCAAGAGGGCCCCATAACCTTGAATAGATCCTGCTAATTATTATATTTTTTGTCCCTCAGACTACGAATTTGGTAAAGTACCCCGAACCGATCGTATGAACACTGCAGGGTCTAGATTACTTTATCCAGGAATGGAGGTTTGTCGATTGGCCATCGAAAGCTTGAGAATTTTCTTCGAACTGACGTGGCTTGAAAACTAAGAAGATACACCACTGGCCATTAAAATTGCAACACCACAAAGATGACGTGCTACAGACGCGAAATTTAACCGACAGGAAGAAGATGCTGTGATATGCAAATGATTAGCTTTTCAGAGCATTCACACAAGTTTGGCGCCGTTGGAGACACCTACAACGTGCTGCCATGACGAAAGTTTACAACCGATTTCCCATACACAAACAGCAGTTGACCGGCGTTGCCTGGTGAAACGTTGTTGTGATGCCTCGTGTAAGGAGGAGAAATGCGTACCATCACGTTTCCGACTTTGATAAAGGTCGGATTGTAGCCTACCGCGATTGTGGTTTATCGTATTGCGACATTGCTGCTCGCGTTGGTCGAGATCCACCGACTGTTAGCAGAACATGGAATCGGTGGGTTCAGGAGGGTAATACGGAACGCCGTGCTGTATCCCAACGGCCTCGTATCACTAGCAGTCGAGATGAGAGGCATCTTATACGCATGGTTATAACGGATCGTGCAGTCACGTCTCGATCCCTGAGTCAACAGATGGGGACGATTGCAAGACAACAACCATCTGCACGAACAGTTCGACGACGTTTGCAGGTGCATGGACTATCAGCTCGGAGACCATGGCTGCGGTTACCCTGGACGCTGCATCACAGACAGGAGCGCCTATGATGGTGTTCTGTACGACGTACCTGGGTGCACGAATGGCAAAATATCATTTTTTCGGATGAATCCAGGTTCTGTTTACAGCATCATGATGGTCTCATCCGTGTTTAGCGACGTCGCTGTGAACGCACATTGGAAGGGTATATTCGTCATCGCCATACTGGCGTATCACCCGGAATATGGTATGAGGTGCCATTGGTTTCACGTCTCGGTCACCTCTTGTTCGCACTGACGGCACTTTGAACAGTGGACGTCACATTTCAGATGTGTTACGACCCGTGGGTCTATTCTTCATTCGATTCCAGCGAAACCCTACAGTTCAGCAGGATAATGCACGACCGCATGTTTTAGGTCCTGTACGGGCCTTTCTGGATACAGAAAATGTTCGACTGCTGCCCTGGCCAGCACATTCTCCAGATCTCTCACCGATTGAGAACGTCTGGTCAATGGTGGCCGAGCAATTGGCTCGTCACAACACGCCAGTAACCGAGCGAGGTGGCGCAGTGGTTAGCACACTGGACTCGCATTCGGGAGGACGACGGTTCAATCCCGCGTCCGGCCATCCTGATTTAGGTTTTCCGTGATTTCCCTAAATCGCTCCAGGCAAACGCCGGGATGGTTCCCTTGAAAGGGCACGGCCGAATTCTTTCCCCATCCTTCCCTAATCTGATGAGACCGATGACCTCGCTGTTTGGTCTGTTCCCACAAACAACCCAACCCCAACACGCCAGTCACTACTCTTGATGAACTGTGGTATCGTGTTGAAATTGGGCAGCTGTACCTGTACACCCCATCCAAGCTCTATTTGACTCAATGCCCAGGCGTATCAAGGCCGTTATTACAGCCAGAGGTGGTTGTTCTGGGTACTGATTTCTCAGGATCTATGCACCCAAATTGCGTGAAAATGTAATCACATGTCAGTTCTAGTATAATATATTTGTCCAATGAATACCCGTTATCATATGCGTTTCTTCTTGGTGTAGCAATTTTAATGGCCAGTAGTGTATTAATCAGAAGTGCGGCAGCGTAAGAAACCCAGAACACAAAGAAAAATTTTTATTAAAATTCTAATAGACGAAGCTTCAAAGCTTCAAAAACATTTAGAGTGCCTGTGCTTCCAGGTACAGAGCCACAGACAACTGTAGTATAGTACTTTATGTTACGATATGCGATGACAGTGAACGTTGGAACAGATAAGTAATTAATCAGATGCAGAAACAAACGCATCGACGGTAACCGACATTTCAGAAGAGAAAGTGTTAAAAAAAGACTAAAGAGCATTGGATGCTGCTGTGGTGAGCGATACGGGAGATGCGTTGTAGCGAGGACACGACTGCGGGCACCGCTGCCGCAGGGAATCGGCTTGTGCGTCCTCGTCTGGTGGCTGACACAAGGAGTCGCAGGGTCCCGCATTCACACACAGCAGGGTGTGGATTTGCTGCTGGAGAAAACGAGAGGGGAATACCGGTTTTGTTTGTTTATGCAACGCAACAGTGGGAGAAAACAGATGGTAAGTTCTTAGTGACGTGTACCTCATCCACTAGAGCTTCAGTTGAGAAATAAAATAAAAAATAATAAAAAAAACATGGAGACAGACATCGATATTTCAAAAGAAACTGCTAAAACTTAGACAAAACACAGTTTATCACACAATGAGGACTGCTAAAACGCCAAGACCTAGCGATTCACAAACACAATAGTTCGTGTTATTTTTAACGTAATTCCATTATCTGTTTACTCTTTGCTTAAGAACAATGCTTTAAAATGAATCGTGCTGCAGAGATCGGCACGAGTACAAATTATATCCATCTTCTGTGTCAGTCGAGTTGAGCACTAATATTGTGACAGAAGCCGCTGCAGTTTCCATCTAGCTTCTGCTAAAATGTCCACGCTCTCTTACTACGCTCTGTGTACCAGCGACTTACAGGTATATAGGGTACTTATCGAGTTTCCTTCGTTAGTATGAATTCAAGCAATAGATGGAATTGCCTGAAGAGAAACGATAAACATTTCCATGGAATAATTGTTTTTTAAAAAAACGAATAAAAACAGTATTAGCCGCAATATAATATTTATTTGATGTGGTTACAGGTTTCGGTCAGAATGTAACCATGTTCATCAGATGACCTTCGTGGAGTCACAACATCTGCTCCGTTCATCCCCCATCATGGTATAAATGGTCTGAAGATGGTTATATTCTGACGTAAACTGGTAACCATTGCTAATAAATATTTTATTGCGGTCAAGACTGTTTTTAATACGTTTTGAGATGTTTCAGCCAGACCGCTGTTTTCCCACATGTTCTCAAAAATTACTGATTTTCATGGAAGGTTCTGAAGGTGGATGCACAACTCAAACGTGTCAGCAGGTGTCGTTTTCGGTGGTGTTATTACGACGTATTTCGAACAAGAACTTCATTTCAACCACTATATAAGGGCATCGTCTTTTGAGAGGAGCTCAAGTTATCAGTGAAGAGCACACAAACAGGCTTTTGATGCCACATGACACACAAATGACAAACTACTTAAGTTTTATAACGAGTTAAGAGCAACTGCAACACACTTTTCAGTTCTTTTCGTCGTCATGGTAAAAGATTCAGTGTACGCAGTACAGTCACTGAAGATTCCTCTTGCAACGTTCACAGCCGGTTACTCTTTGTTTGTTTATTATTTACGATCAGGTAAAGTTGTTCGCCCCACCTAGAGTCGAAAACAGGTATTAGTCCACCACAATGTTTTTGCACCTGGGAGTAAGAATGCTTCGGTGGGCTTATCGTGATTTTTTATCGCTATACCTCACGCTGACCACTTTATACAGGGTGGGTCAAATAAAAGTGACACGGAGAACACAGTTCCAGAGTACAAAGAAACACAGCGGAAGAAAGGAAATACAGTAGTAACCAGACTATAGCAGATGTTGAAAGTGACCACCATTCACCTCTTGCCACTTTTGGACCCTGGTTAGAAATTTGCTGAAGGTGGATCGAAGCTGAACTGATGGAATTGCTGCAGTCTCATCCGAAATGTTCTGCGGCTGTTCTTGAACACTATGATGGTGGTTGTGATAAACCTTGGACTTGAGGGCTCCCCATACAAAGTAATCGCACACTGACAGATCAGGTGATCTGTGCGACCAGCTAGGGCCGCGACCAGACTGACGTCTGCCAACTCTGTCAGGCGTGAAAGTTGTGTGAATCTGCTCCAAGATTCGGCCGGCTGCATGGGCATTTGACGCCAGTTGATAAAGTCATCCAAGATGGCGGCCATGAAGACAGCTGATGATGCAAGTACCGATATCCAAGATGGCAGGAAAGTGCCATAATCCCCTGCCACACATCTCCTGGTGGGAAGTTACAATTCTATCAAGACAATGCAACATCTACCAGCGTAAGAAAATGGTGGGAAAGAAAGGACACTTGAGCTACCTCTACTAACCTAAGTCAGCTGACCGCCACCTCTTCCTAGGAACTGGCGACAAGTTTGAATTTTAGAGGGAAGATAGGTCAACCAGCCAAACTCCACCAACCTGAGAAAATGATGGGAAAGAGAGGGCACCTGGGCTACCTCCACTAACCTAAGTCATCCAACTGCCACCTCTTCCTAGGAATTGGCAGGAAATTTGAATTTTGGTAGCAAAGGAAGGTCACTTGGTCTATCTCCACTAACCTAAGAAAACGGCGGGAAAGAAAGGGCATTTGAACTACCTCCACTAACCTAAGTCGTCCGACTGCAATCTCATCCTAAGACATGGTGGGGAGAGGACCCGACCTGTGCTGGACATAAGTCTTTATTTTACATGCACTATTTATTTGAACAATTAGAGCCAGTACCACCATCAAGTGTATTCACAACAGGTTCTGGGTCTAGAACACAGTACCACCACCAGAGGGTGTTGTCGACCCTTCCATGATGTAATCCAAGATGGCGGTCTGAAGGTGGAGATGAAGGGCCTCATAACAGGACTTTCAGTGGTATATTGTTTATTTATAAAAAAAATCAGTTTTTGGGGGTTGAATTTCTCTTGCTCATCATTCTCTGCTGTTTGGAAACATGTAAACCTTGTAGGAAGTAATAACTTGGGGCAAACATGATACATAACCTAGTGTTCAGCACTGTACTTGGGTGTCTTGACCTAATGTTGAGCCCTTTGTTGGCACTTAACCTATTGTTCTCTTAAGTGGTTTTCCAGGTCACCCCCATTTCCTTAAACTATTCTACGGCTTTTAATACCAAATTAAGTAATCACTTTGTCCTACCATCATTTTCTGGTACGCTTTTCGTATTTCAAATGATTCTGAACGCTATTTATGGCGTATTCTTCTTTGTCACCCACCCCCTTGAACACTTGTACTCTGTTTTACACAAAAGTTACTCAAATTAACCTAGTTTTCCGCATTACCTGCTGTTCTGCTCGATGTCACCCACTAACACACACCCTCCCATTAACTATTGTACCACTAACAAAACATTGATATAATAAATTTATGCAAATTAATTAAATCGATATTTTTCACATGTATGGGGTAGTTTTTTTTTAATTCATGGCATCCTTTTGGTCAGTGAAATTGATGGAATACAGTTTACACAAAAGATCGCAAGTAAAAAACCCATCCCGCCACTCTACACCTGACACCACAGACGCCCCCACCACCGCTGCAGCCGCCGCCATCACCGCTGCCCCGGCTCGAGCCCACCCCAGACGCAAACACAACAACATCACTCTTGCGTCCATGGGCCGCCCTTCCTCAGGCTAACAAAATAGCAATCCGGCTGCTCACATTGGCCAGATCCCACAGCGCTATAGAAATCTGTTCCAGAATAACGCAAGCTGCTTTCTCCCTAGCGATCCTAATGGAACATGCAAGCTGTGTCCAGCCATGTGTACCTGCCCCAGTGTGACAGACGTAAAGCTGCAAAATGTGTGTGTAGCTACAAACCACTGGAAGTGCATCAAACAATGTTCTCATTCTTATACTGATGTCACATGTCCATGTAAAATCAGAACCCAGTCAACCTCTCCGAAATTGTATAGTGTCCCAGAATTAATTAACGCTCGCTTTCCTGATGTCTGCATGGAAATTCTTCCCCTAACAGAACTTGTTTAAGAAAATAGCACAGAATAACATCGAATGCAGTCTTCCTCGCTCTCCTAACGTGGTATCCCATCCATCACATGGTACACTTCCTGCTTTCAACACACACAAACGATACCACAAATATATAGACACCTCTATCCCAGCACAAAAGGATGTCTCGTGAATGAATTGAGCATTATAATTGGCTCTTATCGACTTTACCCGCTGAATTACAAATGCCTAGAGTATTGAAGCACCAGCCACCATTTTCTTTTATTTTTCTTTCTGCAGACGAGACTTTCAGTAGGAAAACACTATCTTACACAGATCGCCATGCTGCACACACAATTGAAACATACTGGTACCGTACATATCTCCAAATACGGAAAGACTCTTAATTATGCTGCTCTCCCACTGACGACAGGAGCTTGAAGATTAGAGCTTGAAACTGATCTCCAACCCGGCAATTTATCACCGTGTACCGTGTTGATGTAGTAAACATACAAATTCCATCCTGCGCCATACAAAATCATCCCTTTTAAATCGTTTGTATATATGCCACAAAGACAGACAGCAATGTATATACCCTCACAGGCACTAGATATTTACCTGCAAGGTTGGCAGTCATCCACACCCAGTGGGTGACTAGAGCAACCTCAGCAGCCCAAAGTCACTCTCAGAACTGTTCAACATATTCAGGCTCACTACCCCTTGGCACAAACCTGCTTGTTTGCTTGCTTTTTTACACCCATCTCCAGACTCTGGAATTACAAGAACACATGAATTTTTCCTGGGTTTGCCACATTATTATACAATTTTCGCGGCATATCTCGATATAAAGCACCCAGAAGTAGCCTATCGATTGCTCGCATAACATAATTCCGAAGATATAGACAGAAATTATTTCTCTACAAACCCAAAATTTTAGCACTATCCCGCCTGCGAAGACCTTTATGTCAGAACTCGAAACAATTAGAGGAAACTGATATTTCCACTCACGAATACCGATTCCCTTTATGTAACACATTTTAAACCATTCCTATAATTTACAAAGTCAACTAATTTGTTTCCCATTTCTGGAGAACCAGCAAACGTGTCTTTCACCAGCTAGATGCGCACATCACAATCCATGTCCACGCAACTAAATGAAGGTGGGAAATGAGCAGAAGCAGTGAACCGATCAGTTTACATGGGAGGGAACAACGCACCTACACATTCAATCTTATAAAATTTTCACGCAATCATGAATGCTATCCAACACATACTAAGTAGTAGTTCGCTATTCGGTCGTCTAGAGGACAACACAGTTAATTCATCTCCATTCCTACATTCCAACAGGACTCTCCAGTCTGACAGACATTACCGTTAATGGGAAACATGAATCACCCCCATACAGGACACCGACGCTGGAGGCTGAGCACGCACAGGTAGAATGTTTATCCTAAGAAATCGGTCGCATATATATTTTCTCTCTGTACTTACAACTAAATGTTACAATCGCGATCTCAGTTGAACGACAGTCGACAATGAGCAAACTATCTGAAAGACACCCTGTTGAAGGCTGTGGCTCTGGAAATGGAAATACTAATACCATTCTTACGACTTGACATACTCTCCTCTTTGCTATCACAGTACTCGACGTCAGATGCATACCTTCCTTACGAATGGATGTAGTCATTCCCTTTTGCACACGTCGGAACACACACTTTATAAGCCTGATGCTCAAGGCGAACCTATCTTGCACCCCCTACTACTGAGTATAATACTTCAATAACTCATCGCTGGTGATACGAAATAATACTGAAAATAAATAAATCAATCGCCAAGTCCTCATGGGATTCCAATTCGGTTTTACAAAAAAATGGTTCAAAGTCCCCTAGAACTTAGAACTACTTAAACCTAACTAACCTAAGGACATCACACACATCCATGCCCGAGGCAGGATTCGAACCTGCGACCGTAGCGGTCGTGCGGTTCCAGACTGTAGCGCCTTTAACCGCTCGGTCACTCCGGCCGGCTCGGTTTTACAGAGAGTACTCTACTACATTGGCTCCTTTCTTAGCTTGCATTTATCGCGATTCTCTTGCCCAACGTAAAGTCCCGAGCGACTGGAAAAAAGCGCAGGTGATGCCTGTATATAAGAAGGGTAGAAGAACGTAGCCCCAAATGTACAGTTCCTGTCTATGCATCAGCGCGGTTTTAGAAAGCATCGCTCCTGTGAAACGCAACTCGCCCTTTTTTCACATGATATATTGCGAACCATGGATGAAGGGTATCAGACGGATGCCATATTCCTTGACTTCCGGAAATCGTTTGACTTGGTGCCCCACTGCAGACTCCTAACTAAGGTACGAGCATATGGGATTGGTTCCCAAGTATGTGAGTGGCTCGAAGAATTCTTAAGTAATAGAACCCAGTACGTTGTCCTCAATGGTGAGTGTTCATCGGAGGTCAGGGTATCATCTGGAGTGCCCCAGGGAAGTGTGGTAGGTCCACTGTTGTTTTCTATGTACATACATGATCTTTTGGATAGGGCGATTAGCAATGTGCGGCTGTTTGCTGATGATACTGTGGTGTACGGGAAGGTGTTGTCGTTACGTCACTGTAGGAGGATACAAGATGACTTGGACAGGATTTGTGAATGGTGTAAAGAATGGCAGCTAATTCTAAATATAGATTAATGTAAATTAATGCAGATAAATAGGAAAAGGAATCTTGTAATGTTTGAATACTCCATTAGTAGTGTAGTGCCTGACACAGTCACGTCGATTAAATATTTGGGCGTAACATTGCAGAGCGATATGAAGTGGGACAAGCATGTAATGGCAGTTGTGGGGAAGGCGGATAGTCGTCTTCGGTTCATTGGTAGAATTTTGGGAAGATGTGGTTCATCTGTAAAGGAGACCGCTTATAGAACGCTGGTGCGACCTATTCTTGAGTACTGCTCGAGCTTTTGGGATCCCTATCAGGTCGGATTGAGGGAGGACATAGAAGCAATTCAGAGGCGGGCTGCTAGATTTGTTGCTAGTAGGTTTGATCATCACACGAGTGTTACGGAAATGCTTCAGGAACTCGGGTGGTAGTCTCTAGAGGAAAGGAGGCGCTCTTTTCGTGAATCGCTTCTGAGGAAATTTAGAGAACCAGCATTTGAGGCTGACTGCAGTACAATTTTACTGCCACCAACTTATATTTCGCGGAAAGACCACAAAGATAAGAAAAGAGAGATTAGGGCTCGTATATACGCAGTCATTTTTCCCTCGTTCTGTACGGGAGTGGAACAGGGAGAGAAGATGCTAGTTGTGGTAGGTGGTACCGTCCGCCACGCACCGTATGGTGGATTGCGGAGTGTGTATGTAGATGTAGAATACTGACCGAAAATCAGCGATGGGTGGACATGTCTCATAATTTTGTCTTGCGAGTGCTACCACCGTGTCTTAGAAAGGGAGGTTTAATCGTCTTACAGACCGCCAGATGTTAGAAAACCTGATCCAAAGAACTTCTGTATGTTACTGTCACAAGCGTTCTTGGTTCTACAGGTGCACACAAGCATCCATTTTAAAAGCTATACTGGCTTTATAAACCGACGTATGGCATTACCTCCGAATGAATTGGTTTTTCTAGATAAATACCGAGACGATGATCGCCATAGTGTATAGTATCAGACCAAAATGTCACCTACGGTGCAGCCTCTTAATAAAATTACCGCATTTTGAAATCGATTCGGCTAAGGAGCATGGTAGGAAAGCGGTATCTGCAACTTCTTCATGCCACTGCCGCTAGATGTTTCTCCAGTATTTGTAACGCATTCTGTCTCGATGCAATGTCAGAGGCTCGGTGATATATCCAGTAGGCTATAGGCAGTGGTTGATTGAGAAGGGTCACAAACAGTAGTAGATGGTGTGATGACTGAGGTCGTAAGAAATGTACACTAGCTTTCCAGATCTATAGTGAATCGTATTTCTGGCACTCTCGTATCTCGATACGAGTCACCTTTCTCGGACCTATCTGCTACAGTAAAATTCCCGCCTTGTTTTAGGTAGCCCCTCAGACTCTACGCTCCCATCCAAGCAGCCTTGCGCACGTGGTCGCTCCAATGTAAGTCGGAACTGAGCAGGGGTCTGAGGGAACTCTATCTATCACCTCCTGCAAACTGTGAAGAAACAGGAGAAGATGAGATACTGCGACAGAACTGTGTTTTGAACATTCGACGGAAACGAAGCCTGCTGCTACAACACAAGGTAGTATAAAAGACAGTTCAGGAACTTGGGAAGGACATGGAGTTTGCTAGTGCATTGTGGTCCTTCTCCAAACTACCTAGAAGTACTACTAAGATCCACGTTCATTCACATCTATCTCCCCAACACGCTATCTTCGTTATTGTGTATCATCCATCAGAGGAAAAATACGAACTTTAAAATCTCAACTAACTTCATCTGATAGATAACTAGGAAAGATTTTACCACGTCTACCTCCTCCCATATATCAAAAACAAATACCGCATGCATGCTGGCATCGTTCACATGTGACGATCCAATTAAATATACAGGTATTGATCAACTGCACAGGCCAATTCAAAGTTCCATCGCGCATACTCTCGGAGGATGATCGTACACCGCGGACTATATTACAAGTCGCGAGAGACGCCCCCTGTGTGCCTGTCTAGTTGTTTGGAACAATATTTTCTAACACGCTTTGTACACTGCCAGACATTTTCTCTTTCCGCCACGACTTCAAGGTCTGTGTCAGGCTCTAAACTGACATTAGGAGGTTCTGATCCACAGCCTCTCACAGACAACAAGGACACCACCCCACAGTACTGCTATCCAAGACATTTGCCTGTGACACGATTGACGTCATTCAAGATAGCTGCTGTGACGTCAGGTAATGATGTGATTGACATCATTAAGACATTCTGATCCACGGCCTCTCACAGATATCACCCCAAAGTACAGTTATACAATACGTCGCACTGTGATGCGATTGACGTCATTCAATATGATTGCCATGACGTCAGGTGATGACATGAGTACCTTTACACAAAGTGGCTGGAAAGTGCCACACCCCCTTGCCAAGCCCCCTGGCGGGGAGTTTCAATTTTGGAGGGAATATAAGTCAATTGGACTACTTCTAGACGTCGCACTGTGTAAATAAGATTGTTGCTGCTGTTACCATAACACGCCACAGAGACTGGATGACTTTAAATAAAAGACAGTTACAACATAAGCAAATTGGGGGCGTTTGGCGGCGTTGTGGATGGGTTTCGAACTACAGTCAGAAAGTGATTCACGAGCTCTACACTTAAACTTATCTGTCACAGTGACCGAACAGCTAGTGATTCTAGGCTCCGTATCGACTAATTCATCATCTTGCAGTCATGTAAGCGATCACTGTTTCGGTGCTATCCACCCCAGACGCTATTGTGCCTCCCACCAAAACTCTTTCTCCAACTCAAACAAGCGATATCAGTCAACCAGATTATGTGGTAACCAACAGCGTGCCAGTAGATGGATGAGGTGGAAAAGACACCATCTATGTACTCTAGTAAGAAGCATCACAGTTGATAGCGCGAAAAATTTTAGCAATTTTAGAATAATTTCAACACCAACCAATTATGTGACAGCGTGTTTCCCAGTTTCAGTATCGTAGCTAAACCACCCCTTCTTCTCTTCGTATCATTGCGAATGTGGATAGATGACTATTCATTGGTAATTCTCGAACACATACATCATCAAACTATATCAGACAGCACTCTGATATTTCTAACACCTCGAGCGTAGTGCTTCATTTACGATCTATCTCTCTGCTTATGGAAGTCACTGAGCTTTCTCGCAGTCTTAGGGAAATATTAGAGACTGGAAGACCCTCCTCACACTGTCTTTGACCGACTCGCCCTGCAGCACCGTCACTGATTTAATCTGCAACCGACCAGAAGTAGACCGCTACATTCCACATCTCGTAAATAAATGGAGCTTACCGAGTCCTCACCGATCCAAGTGCACAAGATTTCTCGAGATGCGCTCATGTCAAGTACGTTATCACTCCATATCGATGTATAGTAACAGATTTGAAAGCGTCGTGATGTAATAGCTGACGGTTGAGAAGAACATGAAACGGGTGATTTTTACTAGGGGAGTTTCAAATGTCGTTGCAAAGTCCGAGAGATGGCACCTCCGGCGCGTATCGAGGTCATGTTGAGTTAGCAGCATCTTTGGAAAGAACGCACACCAAGTCTCAGCCACATTGGTCTATTTCTTTGTGTTTGGCATTCGTGTAAATCAAGGAAGTCGGGTGATTGTCAAAAAATGGACTAAAAAGGATTTCGTGTGGTGATTAAACATTACTTTATGAAAGGCTAAACGCCTCAGGAGACTAAAGAGAAGGTTGATAAACATTACGGTGACTCTTCACCTTCGATTAGAACAGTTTATAAGTGGTTTCAGAATTTTCGGAGTGGCCATATAGGCACAAGTGATGCTCAACGTTCGGGACACCCTGTGGATGTCACGACTCCCGAAATCATTGATAAAATCCATGATGATGTGATGGATGACAGAAGAAGTAAGGTGCGTGAGTGCTGTGGGCATCTCGAATGAACGGGTACGTAATATTTTGCATAAAAATTTGGACATGAGAAAGCCATCCGCAACATGGGTTCCGCGATTGCTCACGCTTGACCAAAAACGGAATCATGTGAAGTGTTGCAACGATGGTTTATAGCTGTTCAGGAAGAATCTGCAGGACTTTAAGCGTCGTTTCGTCACTGAAGATCTAACATAGATACATTACTATACTCTTGAGACTAAACAACAATCTAAAAAATGGGTTACCAAGCGAGAATATGCACCAAAAAAGGCGAAGACCATTCGTTCGGCCGGAAAAAAAAGTTCAAATGTGTGTGAAATCATATGGGACTAAACTGCTAAGTTCATCAGTCCCTAAGCTTACACACTACTTAACCTAAATTATCCTAAGGACAAACACACACACCCATGCCCGAGGGAGGACTCGAACCTCCGCCAGGAGCAGCCGCACAGCCCATGACTGCAGCGCCTGAGACCGCTCGGCTAATCCCACGCGGCTCGGCCGGAAAGATTATGGCGACTGTCTATTTGGGATTCTCAAAGGATAATCCTCATCCACTATCTGGAAAAGGGTAAAACCATTACAGGTGCGTATTATTCATCGTTGCTGGACTGTTTGAAAACCGAGCTGCAAGAAAAACGCTGGCTATTGGACCGCAAAAAAGTCCTTTTCGATCATGACAATGCACCAGCACACACCTCATCAGTTGTGGTCCCAAAATTAAAGGAAATACGATTCCAACTCATTTCACATCCTCCCTATTCTCTAGACT
Source organism: Schistocerca americana (assembly GCF_021461395.2). NCBI lineage: Eukaryota > Metazoa > Arthropoda > Insecta > Orthoptera > Acrididae > Schistocerca > Schistocerca americana. Next base: position 24,140,575 of record NC_060122.1, on the reverse strand, counting down.
TGGCTCCCTCGGACTACTATTGTTCCCCAATTAGAACAAATGGCTGGCGGGACGAAGATTTTGTTCAAACGAGGAGGTGATTGCAGCAACTAATAGCTATTTTGCAGACTTGGACAATTCCTATTATTCGGAAGGGATCAACAAATTAGAACAGTGTTGGACGAAGTGCATAAGTCTAAAGGGAGACCATATAGAAAAATAAAAAAGGTTTATCCCAAACACGTAAGTAGTTTCACCGACTTTTCAAACGCCCCCCGTATGCGCGATGGAGCTCCAGGTTGATGGAGTTCGACGCATTCTTACGCAAATCAAACAAGCTATCAATTTTAAAGTATTATTGCAGAGTCTAGGATCAGTACCTGGAAGGTAAGAGAGAACATAAACACACGCACTCCTAAGGCTACAGCGTCCTGTGCTTAAAACGGGCTATAATGCTAGATCGATTGTGTTTCTGACCTATCGGTAGTATGGAACGTAGCGCAGTTAATATTCCAACGTAAGAAAAATATTTCAAGCGCAGGACATATATCCTTCTTCCCGGTTGCTCTACGATAAACTATGTTACCGAACCGTAAAACGAAAAAACTACTGCCTTAAAACATCGGTTCTGCATGATACGAGCACAATATAGCTTTTCAGATACATATAGTGTCCACTGTTCACATCCTATCACGGTTCAGAAATTATACGATGCCTGCATTAGGCCAATATAAAATGATCGTTAGTAGAGGGATATACCTCCTACAAGGAAACAGGTAAACACATAGCAGCAGAGTCCGACATGTGAAGATTACAAGTCATTCTGTCACTAATTCTGAAAACAGCACAAATGTATGCATGGGGATTGCAGCATCCTATTGCTAACTTAATTATGACGCTGAAATCTCTATTTTACACCCAAAATTCGACAAGGGGCATGGAGTACATTGCATAAATGAAAGCCATTTTAGAGAAATGTGTGAAGTTTCATCACACATGAGATGGAAGTCCTCTGTTGACCGACATATTTACCGTTAATGGTCGCAAGTAGACAGTTCTGTAAATAACATACAGAACACGTTACTGTATACGAGTCGAACGCAGGCTATGTCACGTAACTGATGAATCCTGACAGAACAGTGGAAAAATTGACCTGTAGCAACTTCTGCCTCTCAAGAATTCATCATCAGCCTACCATTAAATGGTACCTTGTTACAGCTCCATCTGAATCGATCACCCCGTCCACTCTCTGTTATCGTTAACGCAGATACAAGTAAGTTTAGAGGTGGATGGTTCTCTGTCTTCCAGAAAAGTGTCAAATACACTACTCAACTCGCGTTTATCACTTCCACATTAATAGACGTACAGTACAATGCTACTTCGACAGAAAAAAAATTGACCACTTCCCTGATTCCATTCGCTTCCATGTCGACATTTTCTCGGATTCCATTTGCTGCCGCGTACTTGTCCCCATGTACACATTGTTCTGCGCGAAGCAGAACATACGCAAGTGCTTCCCCTATTTCACCGCATTTTGGTATATATTCGGTCAATTTATACCTGTTCCTCATCATGTTTCGCATTCTAACGATTCTTTTTAAAGTCAGATCTATCCATGCGATCATGGCATAGCCTCTCGTTCTGTTACAAAACTGCTTGTAAATGTAGCACAGATGTCAACACCGAGCCCAAATGCACTGATTTTGAGGCCTAATATAGCACTGTATTCGATTGTATCCAGTCACCTCCACATTTGGAGAGCGTTTGCTCTGTTTTCTGTATGTTTGTGTATATGTATGCGTTGCAGATGGCTCCCAGGACCCATCGCCTCCACTGTTGGACCAAACTTCAAACATAGAATGTTTGTTTGGACGTAATGCGTGGATGCTCTACCTGTGAACCTATCGCAGATGTGACGTGTGGTGGATCCACCTCTGAACATCGGTCAGAATATATAGTCTGTGGCAGATCCCCACTCGAATGCTAACTCGGATGTAGTATATTGTGGATCTGCACCCCAACACAGCTTCGTTCATTGTGCACGACGGGTCCACCTTCAAACCCTATCCCTTGCACGGCATATTGTGGATCTGCTTCCCGACACGGCTCCAGATATAACGCACGGCAGATCCACCTCCGAACGCTAACTGGGGACGACTACGGTTCCTGGGGGCCATCCGCAAAGCATTCATATACACAGACATACAGAAAACAGAGCAAATGCTCTCCAAACGTGGAGGTGACTGGATACTGAGCAGTGCGTAGCTCATGTTCCCATCATCCTGTATTTTACACCCTGTTTTTAACGTACTTCCGCCTCACTACGTTAATTTAAATTACTGGTGTCACCGAGTTGCTGCTTTGCCTAACAGTGAGCGGCGCTAGCAGCGCATATCAATATATCCCTCCTCATAGTATCTTTGCTGGACTGCTATTACTTCCTGGTCGTTGTCTGTCTTAAGCGAGTTCGGGTCACGAGTTCTGGCTGCCAGTCAGTTGGAACTCGTATGGAGTGCAATCAGGACCTGCCAGTCGGGGAGTTGCAATGTGGCACTTGTGCAGTCAGCTTGGAGCTGCGAGGTCTGCTTTGACATTAACCGAATCGTTTTCAAAATGCGGTAGTTTTATTACGAGGTTGCACCGTCGGTGACATGTTGGTCTGATGCTACAGATTATGGCGATCACCGTCTCGGTATTTGTGTGGAAAAACCAATTCATTCGGAGGTAATGCCATACATCGATTTATAAAGCCAGTATAGCTTTTAACATGGATGCTTGTGTGCATCTGTAGAACCAAGACCACTTGTGACAGTAACATACAGTAGTTGTTTGGATGAGGTCTTTTAACATCTCGCAGTCTGTAAGACGATTAAACTTCTCATTCTAAGAAACGGTGGTAGCACTCGAAAAAAAAACAAAACTTATGTCCACCCATCGCTGATTTTTTGTCAGTATTATTTCGTATCACCAGCGATGAGTTATTGACGAAGTACTATATTCACTAGTAGGAAGTGCAAGATAGGTTCGCCTTGATCATCAGGCTTATAAAGTACGTGTTTGTGTTCAGACATGTGCAACAGGGAATGACTACGTTCATTAGTAAGGGAGGTATGGATGTGACGTCGAGTACTGTGCTAGCAAAGGGGTTGAGTATGTCAAGTCATAAGAATTGTACTGATATTTCTATTTCCAGAGCCACAGGCTTTAACAGGGTGTATTTCAGATACTTCGCTCATTGTCGACTGTTGTTCAACTGAGATTGTGATTGTAACATTTAGTTGTAAGTACAGGGATATAATATATATGTGACCGATTTCTTAGGATAAATATTCAACATGTACGTGCTCGGCCACCAGCGTTGGTGTCCTGTGTGGGGGTGATGCACGTTTCCCGTTAACAGTAATATCTGTCAGACTGGAGAGGCCTGTTGGAGTGTAGGAATGGAGATGAACAAACTGTGTTGTCCTCTAGACGACCGAATACCGAACTAATACTTAGTATGTGTTGGATATGATTGCGTGGAAATTTGATAAGATTGAATATGTAGGTGCATTGTTTCCTCCCATGAAAAACTGATTGGTACACTGCTTCTGCACATTTCCCACCTTCATTTAGTTGAGTGAACATGGATTGTGATGTGTGCATCTAGCAGGTGAAAGACACGTTTGCTGGTTCTCTAGACATGAGAAACAAATTAGTTGACTTTATAAATTATAGGGACGATTTGGAATGTGTTACATCTTGGAAATCGGTATTCGTGAGTGTAAATATCAGTTACCTCTATTTGTTTCGAGTTCTGACATAAAGGTCTTCGCAGGTGGGATAAGCGCTAAAGTTTTAGATTTGTAGAGAAATAATTTCCGTCTATATCTTCGGAATTATGTTGCGCGAGCAATCGATAGGCTACTGCTGGGTGCATGATATCGAGACGTACCGCGAAAATTGTACAATATTATGGCAAACCAAGCGAAAATACATGTGTTCTTGTAATCCCAGTCTGGAGATGGGTGTAGAAAAGCAAGAAAGCAAGCAGGTCTGCACCAGAAACTGTAACGCGTTTGCGCCGAACAAAAGTGAGCTCGAATTTGTAAAACAGTTCTGAGAGTGACTTCGTTCTACTGAGGTTGCTCTGGTCACCCATTGGGCATGGATGACTGCCGGCTGGCCGAAGTGGCCGTTCGGTTCTAGGCGCCGCATTCTGGAACCGCGAGACCGCTATGGTCGCAGGTTCGAATCCTGCCTCGGGCATGGATGTGGGTGATGTCCTTAGGTTAGTTAGGTTTAACTAGTTCTAAGTTCTAGGGGACTAATGACCTGAGAAGTTGAGTCCCATAGTGATCAGAGCCATTTGAACCATTTGATGACTGCCGACCTCACGTGGAAATAGTGCCTGTGAGGGTATATACAATGGGGTCTGTCTTTGCAGCATATGTACAAACGATGTAAGAGGGATTATTTTGTATGGTTCAGGATGGGAATTGTACGTTTACTACATCGACACGGTCTGCAGTGATATATTGCCGGGTTGTAGATCAGTTTCACGCTCTAATATTCAAACTCCTGTTGTCATTGGGAGAGCAGCGTAATTGACGATATGCATGGGCATTTTGCAGGGTTTAATTGTGTGTGCAATATGGCGATCTGTGTAAAATAGCTTTTTCCCACTGAAAGTCTCATCTGCAAGATACCAGCAGCATCAGTAATTCAGCGGGTAAATGGAAGATTCATTCACAAGACATCCTTTTGTGCTGGGATATAGGAGTCTCTAAATAGTGGTGGGAACGTTTGTGTGTATTGAAAGCAGGAAGAGTAACACATGATGGACAGGGTACCTCGTTAGTAGCGTGAGGAAGCTTGCATTCGATGTTATTCTGCGCTATTTTCGTAAACAAGTTCTGTTAGGGCAAGCATTTCTGTACATACAAGCTGAGACATCAAGAAAGCGAGCATTTACTATTTCTGTAACACTATACAATTTCCGAGAGGTTGACATGGTTCTGATTTTACATAGACATGTGACATCAGTATGAGATTGAGAACCTTGTTACATACACTTCTGATAGTATGTAACTATGTGCATGCACTTTGCGGCATTGCTTCAGTCATGCAGCCTGTGCTATTCTGGAACAGATTTCTATAGCTCGGTCTGTGACGTCAGTATCCATAGGTGTAGCAGCAGCAATGGTAAACACACATGCCACCTGGGGGCGTTTCACATATGGGATTGGTGTGAGCGCTCTTGGAAGTTCTGAAGCGAGATGAACAGGGGTGTGTGCTGTGCCTCACATGATCGGCAAGGACGTGACGACATAGGAGGAGACGCTGTGGAATCAGGCCACTGTGAGCAGCAGGGTTGCTGCAAACCTAGCCCACTAGCCTGAGTGAGGGTGGCCCATGGATGCCACAGCGATGCAGTGGCGGCCGTGGTTGGGATGGTGTTGGGCCAGGGGCAGTGGCGGCAGAAGGCATGGTAGCAGCGGGGTTGGCTGAGATGTCAGGCATCAAGTGGCAGGATGTGATTTTTACTAGGGATCTTTTGTTTAAACTGTATTCCATAGATTTCACCGGGTAATAGGCTGCTGTGAATTAAAAAAAATCTACCCAGTACATGTGAAAAATATCGATTTAATTAAATTGCATAAATTTTTTATATAAACGTGTTGTTAGTGGTACAATAGTTAAGAGGAGGGTGAGTGTGAGTGGTTGACATGGAGCAGAACTGCAGGTTAATTGCAGTACACTAGGTTAATTTAGGTAATTTTTATGTAAATCGCAGTACAAAGGTTTAAGGGGGTGGGTGACAAAGAGTTGGCGGTTGGATAACTTACATTAGTGGTGGTAGTCCAAGTGCCCGTTCTTTCCAATGAATTTCTTAGGTTAGAAATGGCGTTTGAAAAGTGTACCAGAAAATGATGGCAATAGTTTAAGGAAATGAGGGTGACCTGGAAAACCACTTAACAGAACAATAGGTTAAGAGCCAGCAAAGGGCTCAAAGTAAGGTCAAGACACATGGAGTACAGTTCTGAGCATTAGGTTATGCATCATGTTTGCCCCAAGTAATTACTTCCTACAAGGCCTACATGTTTCCAAACAGCAGAGAATGATGAGCAAGAGAAATCCAACCCCCACAAACTGATTTATCCATAAGCAAATAATGTACCACAGAATTTCCTGTTATGAGGCCCTTCCTCTGCACCTTCAAACCGCCATCTTGGATTATGTCATGGAAGGGATGACAGTACCCTCTGGTGGTGGTACTGTGTACTAGACTTTGACCTTGTGGTGAATACACTTGTTGGTGGTACTGCCTCTAATTGTTTAAATAAATAGTTTATGTAAAATAAAGACTTATGTCCAGTACATGTCGAGTCCTCCGCCCGCCATTTCCTATAATGAGGTGGCAGTCGGAAGACTGATTAGTGGAGGTAGCCCAAGTGCCCTTTCTTTCCCATCAGTTTCTTAGGTTAGTGGAGGTAGCCCAACTGACCTACCTTCCCTCTAAAATTCAAACTTGGCTCCAGTTCCAAGGAAGAGGTGGTGATCGGGTGACTTAGGTTAGTGGAGGTATCACAAGTGACCATTCTTTCCCGCCATTTTCTTATGTTGGTAGAGTTTGCCCAATTGACCTATCTTCCCTCCAAAATTCAAACTTGGTGCCAGTTCCTAGGAAGAGGTGGCAGTCAGGTGACTTAGGTTAGTGGAGGCAGCCCAAGTGACCTTTCTTCCCCTCCATTTTCTTAGGTTGGTAGAGATTGCATTGTACTGATGGAATTTGAACTTCCCACCAAGGGGGGGAGGGGGGGCGTGGCACGGGGCATGGCACTTTCCCGCCATCTTGTATGACAATACTCAATCATCTGCTGACGTCATCAACTGACATCACAGACGCTATAAGTAATCGCAGCCATCTTGGATAACAGTACTTTGGTCAGAAAATGCCTTGGGGATGGGGACGTCACTGCCGCCATCTTGGATAACGGTACTTTGGGGCCGTTCCGCCCTTGCCCCAATACTGACAAATTATAATTTTGTTGTCAGTGGCCAAGACATTGGTAGCGTTTTAGAAAATTGTGGAAGCCAAGTTTTTGGGTGAAGTGAGCCTGTACTTTCCCTGAAAGTTGGAATTTGAGGACCGATAACAAGCGTTTGTAATCAAACTCTGGCCCTCTTACACATTTCTATTGGCTCTAGTATCAAACGCGCCCCTCTGTTCGATGTGAGCTGGTGCGTGCCGTGACCACGTAGTCCTGCCCCATAATGGTACTGGAACTAAGTGTTAGTTGTTCCGATCGGGCTGTAATTTTGCGTTCGTTCGCTCCATTGGCTGTTGGAGCTGTTTGTAGTCCACTACCTTGCTCCGAGCTGGTGGACGGTGGGCTGCTGTCGAGCGTCATACTTTCATGTCCGTCAGTTGTCGCCTCTGGAAGATTTCTCATCTTTGGATGGTATCTGCGTCGTACTTGCAAGTGATTCCTTCCCTTGCATTATTATTTGCGATTTTTGCCAATTTTTTGGTGCCAGCTGCCTCAATCCTTGATAACTCCGCATGTCTCTTGGCTTCGATGGCCCTTTTCTTGGCTTCGACCTCTTCTTACTGACCACCGTTATCTTGGCTTCATTCACAATCGCAAGTACCTTAATCTCTGTTACATCCATTTTGTTTTCTAAGTTCTGCTTTGTGTCTTTTACTACTAATGTAGTAGTAAATCCTTCGGCTGACTAGACACATGAGCACTGTTATGCTGTCGAGGCTGAATTTTCCTTGGTGTGTTCTAATCTGCGGTCTTATTTATATAAACATGAGCTTCTACCTGCACATTCCAGACAATGATGCAGAATATTTTCTGTCTGTGCTCTGTGCTTGATTCTGTTGATACGTTATATGAGGATCACCGCTCTGCATGGCATAACAGCTGCCACAATGTGTACGTCAGTAGCATGCAAAACGTGCAGGCTAACTAACTTAATCCGGGCACGGCTGCCGCTGTCGGTTATGTAAAGCAGCAACAATAGTAATGGAAATAACAGAAACGGAAACAACAAAAACTGGAACAAAAGCAGAATCATTTATCAGCCTGTACAAAATGAACAGCAAAACTGGAACAGAAACTACAGTAATACGTACCAAAATACGGGTCCACCACCTCAGTGTAACATCAACACAGGCCCGTGCCAAATGCCACCACAGCCTGTACAAAATCAAAATTGGCTTTACCCACCACTCAGCAGGTAAGTCAAGGTGCTCAACTACAAAAGCCACAACGGATTGGAACGTGAAATACACAATACCCCCCTTTTAAACGTAATACAAGTGTCAAGAGAAACTCCACCTCCACCTGTATCATCACCAGCACCAATTACGACGGCGTCAAACTACATCTACATCTACATTTATACTCCGGAAACCACCCAACGGTGTGTGGAGAAGGGCACTTTGCGTGCCACTGTCATTACCTCCCTTTCCTGTTCCAGTCGGTATGGTTCGAGGGAAGAACGACTGCCAGAAAGCCTCCGTGCGCGCTCGAATCTCTCTAATTTTACATTCGTGATCTCCTCGGGAGGTATAAGTAGGGGGAAGCAATATATTCGATACCTCACCCAGAAACGCACCCTCTCGAAACCTGGACAGCAAGCTACACCGCGATGCAGAGCGCCTCCCTTGCAGAGTCTGCCACTTGAGTTTGCTAAACATCTCCATAACGCTATCACACTTTTTGCTAAAGATAGAGGAGGTTCTTGGTTCACTTATAGGAAATACAAAAAGTTAGTTATTTGTGGTGACTTCAGTATTAATTGTATAAGTGATTGTGCAAGGAAAAGGATGCTGGTAGACCCCCTTAATTCATATAATCTTGTGCAAACCGTATTCTTTCCAACGAGCGTGCAAGGGAACAGTAGAACAACCATAGACAATATTTTTGTTCATTCATCATTACTAGAAGGGCATTCTGTTAGCAAAAAAGTGAATCACCTTTCAGATCATGATGCACAAATTTTAACTCTAAAAGATTTTTGTGCTGCAACACATGTTAAATATAGTTATCAACTTTTTAGGAAAGCTGATCCAGTTGCTGTAGAGTCTTTTGTAAACCTTATCAAGGAACAAGAGTGGCAAGATGTTTATAGTGCTGATACAGTAGACAATAAATATAATGTTTTCCTCAAGACTTTTCTCGTGCTCTTTGAGAGTTGCTTTCGGTTAGAACGTTCAAAAGAGGGTACTAGCACAAACAGGCAGCCTGGGTGGTTGACTAAAGGTATAAGAATATCTTGTAGGACAAAGTGGCAGTTTATCAAAACGTTAGAAACAGTAAAAATCTAAATGCAGCAGCCCATTACAATCAGTATTGTAAGGTGCTTAAAAAAGTTATTAGGAAGGCAAAAAGTATGTGGTATGCCGAGAGAATAGATAAGTCTCAGGATAAAATTAAAACCAAATGGTCAGTCATAAAGGAAGTAGCTGGTCTGCAGAGACAGCTCGAGGATATAGAATCAGTGCGTAGTGGGAATGTCCGTGTTACTGATAAGTCGCATATACGTACAGTATTTAATAATCACTTTCTGAATATAGCAGATGAACTAAATAGAAACCTAATCCCCACAGGGAATCATATAGCGCTCGTTGAAAAAGTGTTCCGAGACTGTTACCTGAAATGCTCCTCCATGATACTGACAAGAGGGAGATTGAGTTAATAATTAAATCACTAAACACCAAGAACTCTTATGGATATGACGGGGTATCTATCAGAATACTGAAGTATTGTTCTATGTATGTTAGCCCAGTACTTAGCCATATCTGTAACTTTTCCTTTAGGAGTGGTTGGTTTCCTGACCAATTAAAGAACTCGGTAGTGAAGCCACTTTATAAAAATGGAGACAGGGATAATGTTGACAATTAAAGACCTATTTCTATGCCATCGGTGTTTGCTAAAGTTATCGAGAGGGTTGTATATACCAGGTTATTGGAGCATTTAAATTCACATAATTTGCTGTCAAATGTACAGTTTGGTTTTAGAAATGGCTTAACAACTGAAAATGCTATATTCTCTTTTCTCTGTGAGGTTCTGGATGGATTAAATAAGAGGTTGTGAACGTTAGGTGTTTTCTTTGATTTAACGAAGGCTTTTGACTGTGTTGACCAAAAAATATTACTGCAGAAGTTGGACCATTATGGAGTAAAGGGGGTACCTTGGTTCGCCTCTTACTTTAAGAACAGAAAGCAGAAGGTAATTCTCCGCAATATTGAGAGTGGTAGTGATGTTCAGTCCCAATGGGGCACTGTTAAGTGGGGCGTTCCCCAAGGGTCGGTGCTGGGACCACTGCTGTTTCTTATTTATATGAGTGATATGCCTTCTAGTATTACAGGTGATTCAAAAATATTTTTGTTTGCTGATGACACCAGCTTGGTAGTGAAGGATCTTGTGTGTAATATTGAAACATTATTAAATAATGTAGTTCATGAAATAAGTTCATGGCTTGTGTAAAATAATTTGATGCTAAATCACACTAAGACTCAGTTTTTACTGTTTCTAACTCACAATTAAACAAGAACCGAGATTTTGATCAGACAGAATAGGCATATTATAAGCGAGACGGAACAGTTCAAGTTCCTAGGCGTTCGGATAGATAGTAAGCTGTTGTGGAAAGCCCATATTCAGAATCTTGTTCAGAAACTAAATGCTGCTTTATTTACCATTAGAACAGTATCTGAAATAAGTGACATTTCAACACGAAAAGTATTCTACTTCGCATATTTTCATACGCTTATGTTACATGGTATAATTTTTTGGGGTAATTCTTCTGATTAAAAAAGGGTATTTTTGGCTCAAAAACGGACTGTTCGAGCTATGTGTGGTGTAAGTTCGAAAACCTCTTGTCGACCCCTATTCAATAGTCTGGGAATTTTGACATTGCCCTCACGGTATATATTTTCTTTAATGTCGTTTGTTGTTAGCAATATTAGCTTATTCCCAAGAGTTAGCAGCTTTCACTCAGTTAATACTAGGCAGAAATCAAATCTGCATGTGGAATGCACTTCCTTGACTCTTGTGCAGAAAGGAGTGCAGTATTCTGCTGCATCCATTTTCAGTAAGCTACCACAAGAACTCAAAAATCTTAGCAGTAGCCCAAACACTTTTAAGTCCTAACTGAAGAGTTTCCGCATGGCTCACTCCTTCTATTCTGTCGAGGAGCTCCTGGAAGAGCTAAAACATTAAGCAAATTCCAGTGCTACGTTGTTGATTTTCTTTATTTAAACTTACGACTTGTCGCCTGAATATGTTTCTTATATTTCATTTTATCAGTTTCTACAATCGTGTTATAATTTCATGTAATGACTCGTTCCATGACCATGGAGACTTCTCCTTAATGTGGTCCCACGGAACAATAAATAAATAGATAAATAAATAACCCTGTGACAGACGCGCCGGTCTTCTTTGAATCTTCTCTATCTCCTCTGTCAACCTGACCGGGTACGGATCCCACACTGATGAGCAATATTCATGTATAGGTCGAACGAGTGTTTTGTAAGCCACCGCCTTTGTTGATGGGCTACATTTTCTAAGGACTCTCCCAATGAATCTCAACCTGACACCCGCCTTACCAACAATTAATTTTATATGATAATTCCACTTCAAATCGTTCCGTTCGCATACTCCCAGATATTTTACAGAAGTAACTGCTACCATTGTTTGTTCCACTATCATATAATCATACAATAAAGGATCCTTCTTTCTATGTATGACTAAATACAGTCACTGCTGGGCCCCAAGTCGTGGCTGAAGAAGGTTTGGGGGCGACTTCAATATCAAATCATTGTTTGATACACTCACTGATGAACAACATAATGATTATGTAGGAAATAGTTTTAAGGAGCAACCCCTGTTATTTATACGCTACAACCATGACGCGAGCTTATCGGATGAACTATTGAAGGAAAATACACAATGTCGTTCATCTAGCAATGAAATAATTTTAGCTACAACTAATGGTATAGTAAGCGGTATTCCAATCAGTATTGTTTTGGACACAGGAGCGACTGTGAATGTTTTGTTGTATAATTTCTATAAGAAAGGATTGAATTTGAACCTGTACCACAGTTCCCCGTTCACAAGTGTAAGATTGTAACTGCCGTAGGTAACAAGTCTAGTAGAGTTACGAAACAGGTTTTTGTGACCATTAAGATAAGTAATGGAACAGTACAATGGCCATTCCTCGTGGTCCAGAATCTAGTTACCAATTGTATTATAGGTTTAGATATGTTGTGTGAGAAGTTCAGTATTACTGACTCCTCGAAACGTAAATATTTCCTTAGACATAAGGACAGTGAAATCACGATTCACTTGGATACCCGGACTCTCAAACATGACAAGTATTGTACAGGGTACAAAATTCAATTTTTGCAAGAGAGCGGCGAAACTAACATACAGGCATTCGCACCTTATAAAGAATATGATGACCTGAAAACACTGATTAGCAAAAGTTAAGTGAAACCACTGCTATTACTGGTGACGAACGCAGCGAGCTTTATCGAGTACTATCTAAGTACATACAGGTCTTTACCAAACTATCAGGTATCATTAACAGATATGTTTATAAAATTGAAGTCAAATCTCACCTAATTTTCTATCACAAAACCTACAATGTACCACTATCTTAAGGACCTGCAGTGTGGCAAGAACTGAAACAGATGTTACAGTGGAAAATCATCGAACCTTCCACATACCCCTACGGTAGTCCATTACTTGTCAAAAACCTAACGGGAATATTAGATTGGTGTTGGACGCAAGTACCATAAATGAAATTGCCGCGCGGGATTAGCCGTGCGGTCTAGGGCGCTGCAGTCATGGACTGTGCGGCTAGTCCCGGCGGAGGTTCGAGTCCTCCCTCGGGCATGGGTGTGTGTGTTTGTCCTTAGGATAATTTAGGTTAAGTAGTTTGTAAGCTTTGGGACTGATGACCTTAGCAGTTAAGTCCCATAAGATTTCACACACATTTTTGAACATAAATGAAATTATATTACCTGGACGCACTAAACCAGAAATTTTGGAGGAGCAATTACAGAAATTTTTAGATGCAAAATACTTTTCCAAGATCGACTTAACAAATTCGTTTTAGCAAGTTTCAATCACTTGTGATTCCAGAAAAGGTACTGCTTTCATATTCAGGGGGCGAACATATCAATTCTGTGTTCTTCCTTTCGGATTGAGTGTCAGTTCAGGAGTATTTATTACTGCTTTGGATGCTCTGCTTGGTGACGAATTAGTTGCGATGTTACACATTATGTCGATGATCTTTTGATAGCTACTAAGACTTGTAATGAATGTCTTGACACCCTTGAAAAGATTCTGGTTAAATTTGCACAAGCTGGTGTAGCAGCTAACCTAAAAAAGTCAAAATTTGTTGGTAGTGAGATTAGGTATCTTGGACACATAATTAATGCACAAGGTATACGCCGTGATCCAGGTAAGTTGGACGCTATTAGGAATTTTCCTAGTCCTCGTACTAAAAAACAATTGATGTCATTTCTAGGACTCTGTTCTTTCTTTCGACGTTTCCTGTCGCAACAACTACTGAACAGTAAGCATCTCCTAGATTTACTTAAGAAGAATCAGTTATGTATCTGGTCTGAACAGTGCCACCAAGATTTTGATAAAATTAAGCACGCATTGGTGAATGCAAACATTTTAGACCATCCAGACTTTAGTTTAGGTTTTTGTATGACGTGTGACGCGGCATGCAGTGCGTTGGGATGTTACCTATCGCAAGTAGTTAAGAATGGAGGAACAAGTAAAAATCATTGAATTTGCAAGCCGTACGTCATGTGAACGTGATAGTACTAATTCAACCACGAAATTTGAAACTCTTTCTATTGTCTGGGCGTTCAAAAAGGTTAACTTTTATTTGTATGGTAAACACACGAAAATTTAAACAGATCACCAAGCTCTGACATTTTTGTAACATGTAAGTTAGTTCATCCTAGATTATCAATATGGGCTTTATCTTTGCAGAATTACTTATTTGAGATTTTATACATTAAAGCTAGAGACAACATCATTGCTGATGCCTTGTCCCGTCTTCCACAAGGTATGGGTGATTGTTAAACTGATCTTGATAATGTCAGCGACTACAGAATACTCCTAATGCAGGATAAACAATATTACCAATATACATTGATTTGTGTAGAAATATGGCACCTTTATAAAAATCTGTTGCGCACTGTAACAACGTAAAAACTTTAGCCATCGATCAATCTGACCATCGACTGTCTAGCCGTTACCTTATTTTAATGACGTGTTATTCTATCATCGTCATCCTGATGGCTCTAACTGGTGTGTATGTATTCCCAAGGACGCGGAACACAACTTAATCTGGCACACACACTTAGTTTGAGGTATTGTGGAATGAAGAAGTGCCTTGCAAAACTTAGCACGTCATTTATCTAATATGAGACGAATAATTCACAATGTACATAAAACGTGCATATCTCGTCGGAAATCTAAGCCTCAGTACCTATCTTCAAAGACAGATCTACATTCCATACTAAGCAGCAAACCTCTGGAGACTGTAAGTACGGACATAAGTAGTCCACATCCAGCAACTACTGGTCGTGTGAAGTATATTTTAGCATTTTATGACATATTTTCTGAACATGTTAAGCTGTACGCCATAAAATCTGCAACTGCTGACGCAATCATCAGAAGATTCTCACGTGACTACATTCCTCACGCGGAAAAGCCCAAGGCAATTTCATCTGACAACGCCACGTACTACACACGCGGTACAAAAGGCGAAAATTCTTAAAGGACAATAGCATTAAGAACATCTTTATCTCGAAGTTTAGCCCACAATCTAATCCTACTAAACGAATTTTCGGAGAACTGAACAGAATCATGAGACGTATGTACCTAGACAGCATTCTAATTGTGTAACTTATTTGTCACTATTTGAAGAAGTCCATAACAACCTAAATATATATGACACAACCTATACACCTAACGAGATTATCTTCGATCGCAAAGAATCAGATGAGTGGAGTGATCCGCTGCTAAATCTTTCACCTCGGCAGCAGTCGCACGATGAAAAGATAAAAGAAGTACTAACTTCGCTGACGCAGCATGCCAATGTAAGAAACAGATACTACTCAAATACTATTAAGCGAAAGCAGGAATTCAAGGTAGGCATGCAAGTACTATTGCGTACTCACGACAAATATTCTGCACTGAAGCGGCGCAACCCGAATTGGCGTCTGCTGTACGACAGTCCATGTGTCAACATACCGCATCCTGGTGCATACCAGTTGCAGAGCACAAAAACAAATACAATCATTGGGCTTTACGCTCATCGAGACTTAAGAGTATTTCATTCTAAGCAGTGAACATATATCTGTTAGTAATGAGTAAGTAAAATCTATATTACAAAACACACGTACCTCTCAGTACTACTGCAAGGAAATAACGTAGCATAAGAAATTTTATTTCAGCTGATCAACCCATCAGCAGAAGAAGAAAGAAGAGATTTAGGCTTCGCCGAAAGTACGTAAACAACATCAGCCTAAATTTTAACGCAAATGTTATGACGACATTTACGCAAGTGCGATGAAAATATTTTTGGGACAACATAATTGACTAACTGGATTATTCATGACTGATTGACATATACACAGAACCACACGACAACCAAACACTATCACCTAGGAACGGATTAGATGCATTTCATACTGCGTAACACATGTTTATATGAAGCCAAGGCCATATACACACACTACACTCGCTCGTAACGCGAGATTTCTGTAGGTTTAATTCTTGTGTTGCTTCAGATGTTTGTCCATTAGTATATGTGCGCTTGGACCTGTTTGCTGATGTACCCAGACGTTGTGTCTAATCTTTTCAATTTCAGGTGACATCATTGCTTGGATGCAAAATTTGGTTTAAAAATCTGTAATGTCTGTAAAATTATGTAAATACTTGAATTCCATATAAATCCAAAATGTAATTTACGTATTTATATGTAATTATCTATATTGATGTAAGGCAAAATGTAATATGTTGTATGTAAATGTGATCAGAATTTGTAATACGTATCAAAATGTGTAAAACCACGAGATTTATGTGAAAGAGACTGCTTTAAAGACAATTCTAGATACATCGCAATGCCTCTAACCACAATGAAGTACGTGTGCAACAATTGTTAACGCTATTCTTCATATATCGCTGTGAGAATGATCGCGTGAAATATTTATGTAAAAACTTGGTAACAAAAATTCTTTGTGCGTCGCTAGATAAACTGTTAGCGCAATGGAACTGTACATATGAAGTGCAATAACATTTGTAGTGAATCGCCTAATGACATTTGTCGTGATGCAACTGTGAAAAATAAGGAACTGTTAAACCACTGGACCTACAGTTGCGACGTACAAGACATTGAAGACAATTCCATGGGTGGAGGAATTTTGGATGGGACTTCAGGGAATGTAATGTTCTCATAATATGACAGCCACTCTTACCATCGAGGATCGATGCCAGCAGTTTGTTGTCAGAAGTCTTGCATCTATGCCTTCACGGAACTTACGTTGTGGAATGAAAATCCACTGGTCTTCAGTCACGAATCGCATCACCTTGGAAGAACAGTGTCATCAGCGAAAATAAACAGTGCAATGAATGACCATGCCCACATACCGGGTGTCAAATCTGTGAAGAGTGATGTCGATACGCAATAACATTTACGTTAGGCAAACTACCAAAACAATGCTCACCTTTGCGCTATTATTGTATGAGGAGAGAGGCAAGTCAGAGTCTGGCGCATTTTGTTAGTGCAGGTTGCCCACATCAGGGACAGGTATGCACTCAGGGACAAACCTATAGTTCTGCTTCGACTGACAGGTCCTTAACCTATTGTTCTGTTAAGTGGTTTTCCATGTCACTGCACTTAACCTATTGTTCCTCCCCCTCTCCCCCCTCAGGAACCCTCCCCCCTTATTGCTACCGGTACACTTTCAGGTCTGAGTTAACCTATTGTTCTTTTAAGTGGTTTTCCATGTCATCACACTTAACCTATTGTTCCTCCATCCCCTCTCACTCCGCTCCCCCCTCAGTAAACCTCCTCTTGTTGCTATAGATACTCTTTCAGGTCTGTGATATTGGATAGCCCCTGTCACTACTATTAGTTTGATTGACTAATTAATTAACCTCTCCCTGTCTGGTAAACCCCTACCCTCCCACCCTCTCCTCCTCCCCCAGAAAAACGGCGGGAAGCTCAAATTCCAACAGGATAATGCATCACACCACAGTTATCTCTACCAAGCTAAGAAAATCGTGGGAAGATAGGTCACTTGGGCTACCTCCACTAATCTAAGTCAGCCAACTGCCGTCTCTTCCTAGGATCTGGCGCCAAATTTGAAATTTTGGCGGTAATGAAAGGTCAGTTCACATATCCCTACTGAGCTAAGAAAATGGTGTGAAAGAAAGGACACTTGGACTAACCTCAGGCACCCCTTCTAAGGATTTGTGGGAAAAGGACTAAACCAGTGCTGGACATAAGTCTTTATTTAAACAATTTCATGCAGTACAACCATCCAGTGTGTTCACTACAAAGGCCAGACTCCAACTGATTTGGTACACAGCGCCACCACCAGAGGGCGCTGTCATCCAAGATGGCGGCTATGACATCAGGTGATGATGCAAGTACCATGATCCAAGATGGCGGCAAACAGTGTGTTCACCACGAGGCCTAATACATATTGCCACCACCAGAGGGCGCTACCGTGACACGTCAGCTGATGACGCAAGTACCGTTACCCAAGATGGCGGCAATTTTTTTTCGTCACTCAGATGACCGGAATTGTTGGTGCACATCCAGTCTTTGCTAAGCTGTCATTGTCAAACCATCAATGTCTGTTCGACCATCGAGATGAATGTGAGTAATAGAGCAGCTTTCAAGAGCTGCATTACATGTACACATTCGAGGGAGGACTGTAGCTACAATTCACTACGTGAGGTATGGTAGAGTATGATAATGGAGGAGTGTAGGAGGAATAAGCATGAGAAATCAGTTCAGCAGATTGCGACAATGCACAGGGATGGAGCCAGGATGCATCTCGTAACCAGGACATGCTCATGCACATGTGCAAACAGACGAGATATTCACCAATAAGCATTCACTCTCAAAAAAAAAAAAAAAATAAAGATGTGCAGTTGATGTCAGTTCACTTTTGTGTAAGCATATTCACATACGCGATATGTAGCACTGGTGAGCATCTGCTGACCCCCATCCTTGTGGTCGTGCTGTATGTGTTCTATCGATGAGTTATTGGTGTTTGAGAGGGACGAGCTTAGCAGCTATGTTGTTTATGAACATACAGCTGAGGACGGTCCCCATAGCCTCCTACATGTAAAATGGATGCGAGCATTAATGCTCGAACATATGAAGGGGAAGAATACGGTCCTGCAGAAAGGTGCACCAATCTCCCGTCTCACGGCGTCGCAGCTCGCCCCGGCCATACCACTGTCGTGGGTTGACTCCTGTTGCTTTCGTGTTGGCCACGAAGCCACTACGCCTCGCTATACTGCGCGTCCACTGGACTCACGTGGCGACCTCACATGCGCCGACGCTCCAGGCAGACAAGTCATCTCGTGTCCCAGTACGCGACCGACCAACCGATCGATCCAACCGCCAATGCCCATTGCCTGAGCAAACTCGAGCAGACTGGCAACCTAACACATACTAGCACTCCGGACGACTGACAGACACTAACTGCCTCACCAATGTGGACGAGAGACAGACCCAGGCTAACTTGGCTGACCAACTGCCCAGACTGACTGACTCTGACCGGCAGACTAACTAACTCCGAGCTGATAGCGCCCCTTAAATGCAAGTGAACAGGCAACGTTTCCACTTTTCCACTAGAGGGAGACACCAAAGCTGCGACTGCCACAGCGGTGCCACCACCAGAAACGGTGGGCGACTGCTCTACATTACGTTCTGCAGCGTGCTTTTCAAAACAGCAAATTTTTCTATGGCTCAAAGCATTACCCAACTCATGGAAACATCTCCTACTGTTGAAACTGTCTGCCTTTTCTAAAGCAAACATATAAGCTCCCAGCCCACAAGAGACGACTGCTTCCAATCCAGCAGAATGAAGAACTGAGCTAGTTCATGAGCTCGCTCCTAGAGGGCACTTTGATACATCATGTGATTATGCGATTCAGTCCATAGGAAACGGCATCATGATGACATAGGTGGTTGGTATATAAGGAGGACTCAGCAGCTGCTCGATCTCTGTTCCAGTCAGTCAGTCAAGATGAAGCGTCAGTCACCCCAGCAGCAGTCGCAGAATAGGAGGAGGAAGCAGCAGAAATGTATCTATTTCCCAAAAATATTATTATTATTATTATCTTTCTTTCTTTTCTCAGACGTTATGTCTGGTCAAAAATGGAAAGTGACGCGGACCTTGATCAAGCGTCACTTCCTTTTAACTGTACAGTATATGTTACATTGCATTTAGGAACTTTCGGGTCATTGAACATGTATCAATAATTACAGATTTCTGTAGTTGTATATATAAGTTTGGATGTTGCTGTTTTGCATTGATGTACTGGTGGATATTGTGTGGTATGACTCCTGTAGTTGATAGTATAATTGGTATACTGTCAACTTTATCCTGATGCCACATGTCCTTGACTTCCTCAGCCAGTTGGATGTATTTTTCAATTTTTTCTCCTGTTTTCTTTTGTATATTTGTTGTATTGGGTATGGATATTTCGATTACTTGTGTTAATTTCTTCTTTTTATTGGTGAGTATGATGTAGGGTTTGTTATGTGGTGTTGTTTTATCTGTTATAATGGTTCTGTTCCAGTATAATTTGAATTCATCATTCTCCAGTACACTTTGTGGTACATACTTATATGTGGGAACGTGTTGTTTTATAAGTTTATGTTGTAAGGCAAGCTGTTGATGCATTATTTTTGCTACATTGTCATGTCTTCTGTGGTATTCTGTGTTTGCTAGTATTGTACATCCACTTGTGATGTGATCTACTGTTTCTATTTGTTGTTTGCAAAGTCTGCATTTATCTGTTGTGGTATTGGGATCTTTAATAATATGCTTGCTGTAATATCTGGTGTTCATTGTTTTATCCTGTATTGCAATCATGAATCCTTCCGTCTCACTGTATATAGTGCCTTTTCTTAGCCATGTGTTGGATGCGTCTTGATCGATGTGTGGCTGTGTTAGATGATACGGGTGCTTGCCAGTAGTGTTTTCTTTTTCCAATTTACTTTTTTTGTATCTGTTGATGTTATGTGATCTAATGGGTTGTAGAAGTGGTTATGAAATTGCAGTGGTGTAACCGATGTATTTATATGAGTGATTGCTTTGTGTATTTTGCTAGTTTCTGCTCGTTCTATAAACAATTTTCTTAAATTGTCTACCTGTCCATAATGTAGGTTTTTTATGTCGATAAATCCCCTTCCTCCTTCTTTTCTGCTTAATGTGGATCTTTCTGTTGCTGAATGTATGTGATGTATTCTATATTTGTGGCATTGTGATCGTGTAAGTGTATTGAGTGCTTCTAGGTTTGTGTTACTCCATTTCACTACTCCAAATGAGTAGGTCAATATTGGTATAGCAAAAGTATTTATAGCTTTTGTCTTGTTTCTTGCTGTCCATTCTGTTTTCAGTATTTTTGCTAGTCTTTGTCTGTATTTTTCTTTTTGTTCTTTAATATTTGTATTATATATTCCTATTTTTTGTCTGTATCCTAGATATTTATAGGCTTCTGTTTTTTCCATCGCTTCTATGGAGTCACTGTGGTTATTCAATATGTAATCTTCTTGTTTAGTGTGTTTTCCCTTGACTATGCTATTTTTCTTACATTTGTCTGTTCCAAAAGCCATATTTATATCATTGCTGAATACTTCTCTTATCTTTAGTAATTGGTTGAGTTGTTGATTTGTTGCTGACAGTAGTTTTAGATCATCCATGTATATCAAATGTGTGATTCTGTGTGGGTATGTTCCAGTAATACTGTATCCATAATTTGTATTATTTAGCATGTTGGATAGTGGGTTCAGAGCAAGGCAGAACCATAAAGGACTTAATGAGTCTCCTTGGTATATTCCACGCTTAATCTGTATTGGCTGTGATATGATATTATTTGAATTTGTTTGGATATTAAGTGTGGTTTTCCAGTTTTTCATTACTATGTTTAGGAACTGTATCAATTTAGGATCTACTCTGTATATTTCCAATATTTGTAGTGACCATGAGTGGGATACACTATTAAAAGTTTTTTGGTAATCAATGTATGTATTGTGTAGCGACCTTTGTTTAGTTTTAGCTTGATATGTCACCTCTGCATCTCTTATCAGTTCTTCTTTACATCCTCGTGCTCCTTTGCAACAGCCTTTTTGTTCTTCATTTATAATTTTGTTCTGTGTTGTATGTGTCATTAATTTCTGTGTAATGACTGAAGTTAATATTTTGTATATTGTTGGTAGGCATGTTATGGGGCGATCTTTTGTCGGGTTTGCTGTGTCTGGTTGATCTTTAGGTTTCAGATAAGTTATTCCATGTGTATGTGTATCAGGGAATGTGTATGGGTCTGCAATGTAACTGTTAAATAATTTAGTTAGATGTGAATGTGTTGAAGTGAACTTCTTTAGCCAGAAATTTGCTATTTTATCTTTTCCAGGGGCTTTCCAATTGTGAGAAGAATTAATTGCTTGGGTGACTTCATGTTGCAAAAATTATCACTTCAGGCGTTTGTGGTATCATCTTGTATGTGTCTGTTTCTGCTTGTATCCACCATGCATGCCTGTTATGTTGTACCGGGGTTGACCATATGTTGCTCCAGAAGAGTTCCATGTCTGTTATGTTTGGTGGATTGTCTATTTTAATGTGTGTGTTATATACTGTCTGGTAAAATTTCTTTTGGTTTGTGTTGAATGTTTGGTTTTGTTTCTTCTATTTTCACTTTTTTTGTATCTTCTGAGTCGTTTAGCCAATGCTTGTAATTTCTTCTTCTTTTCATCTAATTGCTCTATCGCTTCTTGTTGTGAGATTTTACCTAACCTTTTTCTTTTTTTTCTGACATTTCATTTCTTATAAATTGTGTTAGCTGTCCAATGTCTTTTCTCAGTTTTTCTATTCTGATCTGTAGCCTATGTTGCCATGCTGGTTTTGTGGTTTTTTTCTGTGTGTTGGTTGGTTCTGATCTCTGCCTAGTGTGTATATTTAGTGTAGTGAGTGCGCCTATATAAACCAGTAGTTGTAACTCTTCCATAGTTGTATTTTCATTTATTTTGTTGTGTATGATTGGGTTGTTAGTTGTTATTGTTGTTTCGACTTGTGGGTTATTCGGTGGTCTATGCAAGAATGGTCTAATGTCTGTATTTGTGTCTTTGTATTCTATATATGTCAGCTGAAATTTTTCTTCTATATCTAACATGTGTGTCACTTCGTGTTCTATTTGTGCTTGTTCTGGTGGCTGTCTTAAGATTTCGTTTTCCTCTGATTGTTTAATTGGTGCATGTTGTTCTTTGTTTGTTTGCTCTGGGATGTTTGAGTCCATTACTGTATTTTCTTCTTCTTCTGATTGCACATTATTTTGTTCTAGTATTTGCTGTACTTTTTGTTTGATGTTTTATAATTCTGACTCTTGTATCCTGCTATTTTTTATTATTACACAGATCTGATCAGCTAGTCGTTGTTCTATTAAAAATTTTAATTCTGGGTATCTGGTAATAAATGTGGTATATACTTGTGATCTGTATCCAGTTGTGTTGGTTCCTAAGTTTGTTGCTTGGTAATAACAGAACATGAGGTGTCGGTTAACTTCATCTGACCATCTCATCTTCTGTCTTTGTTTTCCTTCTAGAGTGGTTGGAGGAAGCATATCCTGCAAAACACCTCTATTTGGATTTAAATCATTTCCGTGTGGCTAGCAATGTTGTTACCATTGTGGACGGGCATAGGGTTCAAGCGTCGTCCCCAACCATGACAGCGCTTGTCTGAGGCTTCATTAGTTCTGTCCTGAACCAACTAATCCAACTAATCACACTAAAAGGGGGGATAGCCCTATTAGTGGTTTGTTCTTTTCGTCGCCTTTTACGACTGGCAGAACATACCGGAGGCCTATTATTTTCCCGGGCCTCCACAGGTTATTATTATTACTATTATTATTATTTCTGTAGCAGCAGCATATGATGCTTATGAATATTCTTCTTTGTACAGTAGCTGCACCTGTGATGTCAGCTTCAGCAGGTTCCAATCTGTTGGGGTCCGCACACGTGGTGGCCTCTGACTCTTCCACGCAGGATCCTGTAGTGCAGCTTCTCAGCATGCTGGAGCAGGATAGCGAGGTGACTATTTCAGTGCCAGAGACTGCACTTGAGGGGGCTTCACAGTACTGGACTCCTTCACATGCGCCATCCGTTGATCATCGCACAAGAGATGTACAACCATCTGTGCAAGAACAGCTGGCTAACCATGCTGATGTGGATGTTGTGGATGAGAAGATACCGACCCCCAGTGGAACGCAATCATTACTATTCACCTCATGCTATATGTTAGCAATTAGTGGTTCAAAACATGTTTATGTAGGACTTGAACTTTCACAAGACGATAGCCTGTCAACTGTGATAGTGCTCGAAAACGTGGACGATCTCCTGGGTCGTGGAATGGCCGCTGTGGAATCCAAACTGTTCTGGTGGGAGGAGTTCCCGAATGTCTAGGATGGTCCGAAGTTGGAGAAGAAGAAGCCATTCGAACAGCTTGCTAATATGTGGGAGCAAACTGGTGGGCCGTCTTTTGGGTCCTTCCTGTCCTTTCCAGTCTTTGGTATGACAACGATGATGGAGTGCTTCCATGCAGACGGGTAGATACAAGTTCACAGAACCCAATTGAAGATTGCCATGAGCTGGACAATCGCCAGGATCGGCAGTTTCTTAAGGACCCGGTCAGTGATGTCATTGACTCCCGGAGCCTTGGATGCAGGGAGAGCCTTGATGGCCGCGCGACTGTCGACAATGGAGACAGGTGGGATTTCGCCTTGGTCCTCCTCCTCATCCCCATGAAGGATGGCCTGAACAACTGCTTCAGTCCAGTCGACGTGCAGCTGGTCCACGCCATCTTGAAGAGGAGTAAAATTCTCCTGGAATACATCTGCTAGGAGATTCGTCTTGTCGCCATGGAGATAGGCTGTCCCAGTCAGGCTCATAAGTGGTGGTATCCGTGTCTTCCGTTTAGTAAAGAAGTGGACTACATTCCAGTGCATGGGGTCCGAGGTGAACACCTGCAGTTTCTCAGCCCAGCATTGGTTCTTGTGCTGGACAAACGCTGCCTTGTTGTTACGGCACAGGCTGTTGATTCGCCACTTCAGCTGTGGGTCCCAGGTTACTCGCCAGTCCTTGCAGAAGCGGTTGCGAGTGCGAATGTCCTGCAGGATTTCCACTGGGAGAGCGGAAGTCGGTACCATGCTGGAGCACGGGCTGGGTGTCGCCCTCTCCAGAGCTGCAGTGATAGTATCAGACAGTCGTTCCATGGAGGCCTCTTGAACGTAGGCGCCTGCCACCTGTTGCTGCAAGGCTGCGGTAACTCATCGCTGGAAGCAGTGCCAATCCATTTGGTTGAGGTTGAGGCGGCCTGGTCGCTGCACCAGGGCGACGTCCAATTGGAAGAGAACAGGCAGATGATCCGAGTTCATGGCATGGATCACTTCATCCACCATGAACTCGGTGTCGGGCCTCCCTCTGCTTGGATAGCACGTCAGCTCCATGGGACCACAGACATACACTTTGACTTTTCAGCTGCCTGGAGAAGAAGCCTGCCGTTGAGGTTGGTGACCAGGTAATTCTATGCAGCATGCTTGCAGTTGAGGTCTCCAGTGATGAAATATTTTCCAGGAGTCCAGAGGAGGAGGCGCACATCATCGATGAGGAGTTGTCGTCTAGGGCTCTGGTAAATGGCCATGAACATGGCCGGTCCTGTGGCCATGTCCACTTGTACGGCAGTGACTTCGATAATCCCAATAGTGGGTGGTTGGACTTCGCAGTACTGGATGGAGGAGTGGAGGAAGATCGCTGTATCGCCCCATGCATCAGTCTGTCGTTCTGGAAGCACCGGTAGTTGGCGATACTGGATTTGATTCCCGGTTTGAGAAAGGTCTCATTGACCAGGCATATGTCCACATCGTGGTCGAACAAAAACTGGCTCAAGTCCTCAAGATCGTGAGTGAGGTTAGCTGCGTTGTATGCCACAATTCGGAGATCATCCAGGCGACGGCGTCTAGGCATGGTGGGCGCCCGTGGTAACTTCAGTGTGTGCCCAGAGGCTTCATGTGATCGTCCCCTCAACTGTGGTGGCAATGGTGCCAGGCAGGTTGATGATGGCGGTGGTCAGCTCAGTCATCATCGTGGTCAGGTGTTGCATCAGCTGGAAAATGTCCTGAAGCCCAACTTAAGGTGCTGCTGTGGTTGGAGGAGAAGCTGGCTAATGGCTGTGGCGTTGTGGAGGTGGCGGCACACTTTGTACCTCTGCAGCTGGGGTTGCCTGTGGGTGGGAGCCGCCCTTCAGTGCATCTGCCACAGAGACACTTGGCTGGATCCTCGCTTACCGGCGTTCCATCAGGGAGGGCCACATGCGTTTGTCGTGGGCTGATCGTGTGGGCGGCGTTTGACGCCTCTGGCAGGTATCGGCACGTCTTAAGGGCTGGACAGGCGGAAGTCCCCATTGCCGACGGCTAGCCTCCTTGTGCTTAACGCAGGAGCGAAAATTGGCAGGATGGCTGCCTCGCACAGGCCACAGACGGGCGGCTCACCCCCGCTCCTCGGACATTGCCGGCTGTGGCTGTCCTGATCGGCACCACACTTGACGCACATGGGCGGCATAGTACAGTGGCGGGCCATGTGGCTAAACCCTTGGCACCGGAAGCATTGGACTGGGCCGCGGGATTTCCTCAGACATTCCACCACGATAGAGAGATCGTAGAAGCGGGTGAGCTGGAAGATTTCCCGATGCTTGGATGTATCCTGCAGGATGTCGACGCGATATTCGGTGAGCTTGTTGGTTCCAGGCATGCGATGGGAGTCTACCACCGTCGCCACGAAGCCAAGGTCCTCCGATTCTTCCTTCTGGTCATCACGGGTTAAGGATGTCGGAACATACTTGAAGAGCACCTTCAGGGTTGGCAGACGGACCACCGGATAGGTATACATTGGTATACCCTCCCACCCAATCGTATCCGTGACTGCCACATAATCCTCGGTGCAGGAGAGGCTGAGTTTGAGGGTGTCACACCCGGTCTGTTTGGCAGTGAACGACTGCTTGCAATTTTCCTTTAGCCATGTGTGCAGTTGCTTGAAAGAATTTTTGAACTGCAACACAACTGGCGGCACTTTCCGCTGTAGCTGGCGCTGGGACGGTTGCTGCTGTGCCCCCTGCTGCTGCTGTGGTGGCCGTCCACGCCATCCTGGATGACGTCATAGCGGTTGGACGTCGGCACCGCGTCCACCTCAGGCCGCTGCCGCGGTTGTTTCGAAATTTTCTTCTTCAGCGGCTTCCTATAGCCCTCGTCCGCCCCGGCGGTGGCTTCGCCAGTCCATTTGCGTCGATTCTGCTGGAGGCCGTCGTCGTCTTCGCCCGACGAGTCAGAGGTACAATCCATAGCGATGTCCAGTGTCCGTGCAGTGGTCGTCGACAGGTCATTCCCGCGTTGTCTTTGCCTGGTCATCATAGGTGGGGGGCCGGGTGAGGCCGCCGACGAAGTAGCCTCCCCCGGACAGCGATCCGCCACACCCTCAGCCGAAGTAGCATGCGTTGACATTAGGAGATCGCGCGTGACACGTCCGCTCTCGACGGAAGACTAACTCCGAATCATTGAATGACAGGCTGACCGTGTCCCGCATTTATGTATGGACGGTGTGTGGCGTTCCCTACGCTATCCGCTCCCGCTGCGACCGTGTCGGTTGGTCGGTCGCCAGATGTTCTGTCTTCCGTCCGCGCCCGCTTCCGCTGTTTTCCCCGGTGGCAGCCGTTTCATGGCCAACCCTCCCAGGTCCGCGCCCGTCAGTCGCGTTCCTCGCACTGTCGACAGGCTGCGTTTGCTGTCGGTGACCGTTCTGACTTTCTCCAGCGCCTTGTCGTTCTCCTGGTCTTGTGTTTCCTTCAGTTGTATTTGTAATAGGTCCAAAGCCGGGTTCAACGCCATGCTGACTTAGTATCCAGCTTCCCGGTTTATAAAGTTCTTCGTCATCTTGATTTCGATCAATTCAGTGATGACGCTATCCCAAAATTTTAGGGTCTGAGATAAGATCCTGGTTTTATCATAATTCATGGAGTGCTCAAGTTCCATGCATTGTTCTGCTATTGCCGATTTAGTGGCTTGTCGTAGCCTGGTGTGCCTTTGGTGCTCTTTACATCTAAAGAAATGTTCTAGAGTCTAGGATCCGCACCTGCAACGTATTCCTAAGAGAGAGAACATAAACACACGCACTCTTAAGACTACAACGTTCTGCACTTAAAAAGTGGCTATAATGTTAGATCGCATACGTTTCCGACCTTTCACACACACATTCTTCTTCCCCGTTTCTCTACGCTGAACTATCTTTCGAATCGTAAAACATTTGGCAGCCCCCTGGGCAGCGTGGATATAGGCAGCCGCCGACGACGACCGAGCTGTTTCAATCTCTGAACCTCAGCACCTCACTATGTCGCATCGGGACTCACTTCGAGCCGGCCGGAGTGGCCGAGCGGTTCTAGGCGCTAGAGTCTGGAACCTCGCGACCGCTACGGTCGCAGGTTCGAATCCTGCCTCGGGCATTGGTGTGTGTGATGTCCTTAGGTTAGTTAGGTTTAAGTAGTTCTAAGTTCTAAGGGACGTATGACCTCACCAGTTGAGTCCCATAGTGCTCAGAGCCAGAGCCGGGACTCAGTTCGCATTGCACTCCATTACGTCGCACTGTGCTCTGGCCTTCCACAGTGGTAGTCGCCGCCTCGCACCTTAGCTAGCTGTAAGGGAACGTTAGTCATTGTGTATAGTTGTGATAAGGACGCGGACAACATTCAAGAATTAGTACATGTTATTTGATTGCTGTTAACCAAAGAACTTCAAATCGAACATCATTGAACTCAAGTGCTCAACTGGTTCTTGTAATAAAGTTTATCTTGACCACGTGCGCATTTTGTGTTGTAGTGAAAGGAAACCGGCCACCTACCTATCGTACCACCCTCTCCTTATCCATCCAGGAACCACGAAACATTACAAGAGGACACAGACACAACAGTTTGAGACTAGAACAGTGTCTGAAACGGAAAATAAAGATTTGCTTCAGTAGTCTCCTGAAAATAACTGCGGGAAATGTAAAACACAATATAATAGTTCCATGTTTAATATTTCGATATCCGTTCTTGTATTGACTGCATTTACAAAAAATGGTTCAAATGGCTCTGAGCACTATGGGACTTAACTACTGAGGTCATCAGTCCCCTAGAACTTAGAACTACTTAAACCTAGCTAACCTAAGGGCAGCACACACATCCATGCCCGAGGCAGGATTCGAACCTCGCGGTTCCGGACTGAAGCGCCTAGAACCGCTCGGCCACACCGGCCGGCCTGCATTTACATACATATTCACATATACAACAATTCACCATTGCCTTCAGACTCAGCGTTATATTCAACAAACCGTTTTTGATGTTTCTGTGCACTGCAAGGAATATGTTTGAAGAAACGGTGCTAATGAGGGGAATAAAAGGCACAGTATCCAACATATCCTCGTTCGCGACCGTAACTGTACGCTGCTGTCTTGTCCTGGTAGCTGCCGCGTTGCTCCTCCTTTACTTTTCTTTGCCGATCTCATTTCATGGAACTGTATGCTAAGATCGAGGCTGTTTTTGTATTTTAGTGAATATCCACATCCGTCTTCGTACCTGAATCACTGAAAGTCTAGCAAGTTCACTTTGTGACTATGAACGGTTTTATTCCTGGTTACAATGGTTGCTACCAGTTTCTTCATCGATAAAAACTCAGCAGGCATCATGTGAACTATTTTAAACGGAATCTTCTTCTTTGATTTTTTCACAGTGGTTTTCCAGTCACCGGGCTAATAAATATGGGTTGCTTTTCTACCCTTTGCTTCTATCGAGACGAGGTACTCATCATTTGGTTGGTACGAGTGCACTGATATAAGAAATTTGTGGTCTATGATTTCTGTTTCAGTACCAGGTTCTTGTAATAGTTTCTTCAGGTGCCATTTCTATGTTACGATTTTGTATTGAGCGGGCCGGCCGGTGTGGCCGTGCGGTTCTAAGCGCGTAAGTTTGGAACCGCGTGACCGCTACGGTCGCAGGTTCGAATTCTGCCTCGGGCATGGATGTGTGTGCTGTCCTTAGGTTAGTTAGGTTTAAGTAGTTCTAAGTTCTAGGGGACTGATGACCTCAGTAGTTAAGTCCCATAGTGCTCAGAGCCATTTTTTTGAAAAACAGTTACTCAAATCACCAAAATTAAAATTCGAGACAGAGAAGTGCATTATATTGTATTAGTGGCTTCAGAACAGGTCGTACTGTTTTCAAACCACGTATGAAAATGGTGTAAGTGAAAAAAAACGTGACTTACATTTCGCAGTACGTTTTGGTTACATTAGTTTATCTTCATTGTCTTCTGAACAGTCGTCTCTGTCCACAGTAATGATTATTTGGTGTGATGGAACTACAAAAAATTTTGAACAAGACATGCACTGTGGACTTGCTTCGCTTGTCGTCTGAAATAATAAACTGCTGTTTCAGTTGTCAAGTAAATTGCTGCCATCTGGCACCACACAGCTCAGGTAGGGACTTCATTCGCTAATCTGCTGAAAACATCCGGTAACGCAGAGTGGACTACACCTCTGTTCTCAAAACACAATTTTTGTGGACTTTCACTCTGATCGCCTAATGTATCACTGAACGTACCTGCAAAATTACACTCACATTCAGAAAAAAATCACAGCAATTGAAGGACCAGAGATAGGGTGTTCATATTCACAGGACATGTACATCAATACGTTCTGCAGAAACGGCTAGCATTTGAACACTGACGACCCGCAGGTTCAAGGTAAACATCGCTATGGTAGCGCAGCACCAGCCACTGGCATAATGTGCCTGCAGCTCTCGTTATCGCTATGAACCGAAGGTAACCGATCACTTTGACTTGAGCGAACGTACAGGATGTCTCACAGACGGATGGCCGAACTGTACCGTCAAAATAGTGAATTTGAAAGACGGCGTATTATTGGCATGACAGAATGTGATGTATCGATCCGGGATATTGCTGCTTGTGTAGGGCCAAGTGTTTCGGCAGTGCAACGGGTGTGTGCAGAATGGTTCATAGAAGTCCGCAGAACACGACGATATGGGTCGAGTCGCACCACTCAGACCACATCCTTAGAAGATCGACACCTCATCCTAATGGCATTGCAGGACAGATCTGCATGCACAATCAGGGGAGGGGGGGGGGGCAATCCATCGCTGTTTATTATGGGATGGGTTACTGTGAGTCGTCCACTTCTCCGCCTACCTTTGGTGAATGTGCAGAAACATGCTAGACGACAATGGTGTATGGAGCGATGTCCCTGTGGACAGGAATGGCATAGTGTTTTTGGACGATTCCAGGTTCTGTTTATTCGGCACTGATGGCCGCATTTTGGATCACCGCAGACAGGGGGAGAAGCATCACAGTAACTGCATTCGCACAAGGCATACAGCGCCAACTCGAGGCCATATTGCGTGGGGTGCCATTGGGTACAGCCGCAAATCACAGCTGGTGCGTGTCCAGGGCACTGTGACCCGTAGCCGTACCCTTTTTCTCGACACCCCAGACACCATATTTCAGCAAGAGAAAGCGCATCCTCATGTTGCTGCACGAACACGTGCCTTCTTTGTGTCACAGGATGTCAGCCTTTTGCCCTAGCAGATCACCAGACTTGTCGCCAATCGTAGATCTATGGGATACGGTGAAGCGACGGGTGCACCACCACTGTGACCCACTATCGACCACTACAGATGATCTTTGGAACCAGCTGAGAGCAGCGTGGCTGGACGTACGACAGGGCGCCATGCGTGCCTTGTACACAGCGATGCCATCAGTCTCAGAATGAGTTGCGGCGGGCCCTGTGCCTACTAGCTAACAGGACACGTGCAGAACAGAGGTGACTGAAATGCTTATCATTCCTGCAGGACATACTAATGTACGAGCCCTGTGAATATGAACGTCCCATCTCTAGTCGCTCAAGGTTTTCTTTTTTTTTTCTAAACATGAGTGTATGTTATTGCACGACACAGTTCAAGAAATATGACATCATAAACATTAACATGCGTGAAATATTATCTCTTGCATAAAATCGAATGTTTCATAAAGAGAGCACGTAGCGACAGCGAAGAAACTTTAAAAACAATTTCAAACTTTTTCTCAACTTTTCTCGCTTAACATTTAACATTTTAAAGTAATGAGACGTTTGAAACTGATTTATAAGTGGTACTTTGATTCTTTGAAGAATCGCGGTTCACCAGTTACGGAACAGAAGTCCACCATTCAATGAAATCGTAAGCCAATATAGACAGGCATCTCATCCCAAAAATAAATTCACGATCTGCCGACATTTCTGCACTACAGGGAGCACGCTATTCGAGGTTCTGCCAGTACAACGCGAAGTAAATAACAGGCCAGGGACAGGGGGAGGGGGAGGAGGAGGGGAAGCTGGTGGCGCGCGTCACACGCCCTGCCGCCGCGCCGCGCTGGAGCTCCCTAATACTCTGCTATCGACTCGGCACACGCAGGATCGGGCAGGCGCTACGTCGCTTCCAGGAATAACTAAACCGGATTCCACGTGTCGGACGTGGGCGGCATTCATAGTGCGCCACTGACGTCGAACGTTCTGTGACCTCCAGTTGAACATCACAGCCAAATACGCATCGGCGTTACAGACTGTGCAAGGCAACTAATATCCTTGAACTGTTACCCCAACATTACGGATTATTTGCAGAATTTATTGGTAGTGTCGTAAACTAATAAGCCACAGTGTTCTGAGCATTATAGACGCTATACAGGATGGAACAAATAAAAGTCGCCTGGGCGAATGGGTACGACTGGACGTAAGTATTTGCATACAACCACAAACCGTGACGTGCACACCTCGCGTAGATCCGCCAAGTGATCCACTGCGGTGCGCGGTGTGTCAGTGTGAGTGGAGCGGTGCAGGGGAAACGATGGTGCTTACAGCGGATCAGTGAGTTTTGTTGTGGAAAGTCACGTGACGACAAAGTCGCGCAATCGGTGTCGTCAATTGTTTGCTGAGTAGTTTATGGTGTCAACATGGCAGCGAAGAGTGCCATGCAACGTTCAGTCCGAAAATGGCGTCAGACAGGAACTGTTTTGAAAAAGTCAAGAAACATTTCGAAAAGTGCTCGGATATCAGAAAACATGGCAAGAGTTCACCAGAAACTGCTTCAGAGTCAAACCAGAGCAATCCGACGCCTGTCGCAAGTGGCCGGCATCATCGACCGTCCGGACGAATACTCCACCTGCATCCCTACCGAGGGAGCAGATGCTCTTCACCGCGTCCAGTCTTGAGAGTGGCTGTCACTGAGATAACAGTGAGTGCCTTGGCATGGATCTGTTCCTTATGTCTGACGAAGCCTGGTTTCATGAAAGTGGTTATGTCAGCTCACAGAATAACGGGCTCTCCGCTGCAGAAAAATTGGAAAAAACGCCATTGCATGGCAGATGGCTGGGGTTTGATCTGCATTGTTTGTCCCATCTTCTTTCGTCAGACGCTGACCTCGGCGCGTTACGTTGCCAACATTTTGAAACCATTTGTGTCAGCATTAACAGATGAGAAAAAGACCTACTGTTACTTACAACAGAATGAACCAAATGCCCATACAGACGGTTCAATCTTCTAGCACATTTAAGAAACTTTGCGCCTGAGTTGTCAGCGAAGGTCAAGTCTGCTCACAGCCGTAGCTGATCTGTCGCTATGCGATTACTTTGTACGGGGAGCCCTCGAGTCTAAGGTGTATCACAGTTTTCAAGAACTGCAGCAGAATATTTCGGGTGGGACTGCAGCAATTCCATCAGTCCAGCTTCGATCCGCCTTCAGCAACTTTCTAACCAAGGCCCAAAATTCCCAAAAGATGAATGGTGGTCACTCTCAACATCTGCTATAGTCAGGGTGGTACTATATTTCATCTTCACTGCTGTGTTTCTTTGTACCCTGGAACTCTGTTCTCCAGCCCTCTTTTATTTAACCCATCCTGTACACAGGACTATTCCGCCTTCATTGTAACGAGGTGACGTTTTCTTCTGTACAGTCCTCGCCCTGGAACGCCTCGGCAGGTATTCTGAGTCAGCAGTAATTACTGCGCTCTTTCGTTGATCTGCTTGTACCAGGGCGTCACTGTCTTCCATTGAGGCCAGACTTTCAGTGTCGACTGTCACAGGGCTGGCTGCGCTGCGCTCCTGCAGAGTGGGCCGGGCGCACGCGGATCTTCTGCTGCTGGGCTCATCAGCGGGGGGCCGCCGTCTGTGGCGTGGGCGGCGCCCCACGGAAGAGGGGAGCAGAGGACTTCCACCCGCGAGACCACTGCCACGGCGTAGCCCAGTGCGTGCCTCGAGGGCAGGAGAAGTGACGGCAGCAGCAGAAACAAAACAACTCTGGTGCAGATGTAAGCGCCAAGACTCTTATTAACCACGTGCAAGCAACTGGACAGCTTCGCCGATGAAATCCACACGGACTTTCTTTGGACACCTTATCGGCAGACGAGTGTGATGTGGTCTGTTTCTGTACTGCTGCCTGACTGATCTCCACCACATGTGAAGCCCAGGCCGCCAAGAAAAACTCTAAGAATCAAAACGCTGACGCAAGTGTGTTTCTCTCATAGCCTACTTACGCAATACGCTCCACCGTTGATCATAAACTCAGACCAGTATGTAAGCTTGATAAAAACATCTGATCGTGTGCTTACTGATGTATACAA
The DNA here is from genome assembly GCF_021461395.2 of Schistocerca americana. Lineage (NCBI taxonomy): Eukaryota > Metazoa > Arthropoda > Insecta > Orthoptera > Acrididae > Schistocerca > Schistocerca americana. The sequence goes on along the minus strand of NC_060122.1, from coordinate 24,106,590 downwards.
ATATGCTAACAAACACTACATTGAACATTGTAAGTAATACATCTGCAGCATCAAGGACATTTTGGTTTCCAAAATTCCCAAAACAACTACACTTACAATATCTGATTCGTTTAATCTCCGTATAAACATACTAATAGCGCAGACCATATAAACTATAAAAAATATAAAAATTAAAAGGTAAACATTCTCATCAGAAAGTGTGTGTTCACAGATTTCGCTTGGACTAGAAAGTATTTGCTACACCTTTATTGGAAAGAATTGAGCGAAAAACAAAAGTTCAGAAATGGGTTGCAAGTTAGCTGACGAACTGTAGACGTAAGTGACAATAATTAGGAGCAATGATTTTATTATTCCAAGTGCAAACTCCAACACCAAAGTGTATAACGAAACAAAAAAATTATGATCGCACGAAATCGGAAATTCAAAAATACCTGAACACAAATTCAGTGATATACATAACAAATCAGACACTCTGTTGAATTTAAAAGTCACAACTCAGCTCTCTGAACTGAAGTATGTATCACCGATCAGAGAAATACGACGCTGATATCTGGCCTGACCTGTCAGTCGGTACGGTTGTTGCTCATGTCAGCCTCGGCAGGGGCACATAACATTGCAACCAAAACTTGTTACGAAAAGAGTGCAGATCACAAAAACAGTTGCGGCTAAAAGTGGCTGAGAGCCAGACATGATGGATAAACTGTGGGAAGTGGCTCAGAACAAAACTAAAATCCCAATTCTCTTTTCAGCAATCTGATACCACCCCTCAAAGAAACAAGTAAATACATCACTGTGTCACTTCTGATAGCATGTTTGGTAAAACTGGTAATCCTGTCCGCACAAGAGGCATATAAGTCAATGTTTTCAACGGATAAGGGGATATTTATAAAGAGAAGAGCACCTACAATAGTTCTGACAATAAAGAAACGAGACATCGAATCAAAAGAGCCTTTTAAATGCTAAGGTACATACAGATTCAAGAAAATGCACATACTAATACTATGGATTTTTACCAAACATTTAAATACGTGTTTAAAACGTATCAAGCACGAAGTATTTGAATAAAAGATGAAAATGGTAAAATAGGACTAAATAATAAGGAAAACTGTTAGTAATTTCAAAATTTTTACAGTGTCTTAATCCTACTGAGAGGAACAATTGAATGAAGGCAATCAACTCATTCGTTCGATTTTTAAATTTCAGTTGAATTATTCGATCATTCTTTGTAGTGAAACAACTATATGAGGGAAATGGAATGAAAACAGTGAAATTAGTCTCGGTCACAGCTCTGCGTATCGGTTATCATTGATTTATTTCGACTGAGACCAGTCTGTGTAGGCAACTGAACGAAAATAGTAGGTAGCTTTCCTGTTGGTTGAACCAAATATTTATTCTTTGTGAGAGGACGAGTCACTCTCCCACTGTTTCCCATATTCAAGGCTACTCTTTAACGTTGATTTTACACCCAACACATTCCTGTTTTTGACGACAGGAAGTTTACAGCACACTTGCAGATAATGATCTCCATGATAAATGTGTTGTCCACTTTAGAGCTAAACGGAAACTCTAAACACGCTGCCTAAAGTTGCCGGAAAAAAATACAAGTCGGGAACACGTCGTCTTCTCCTCTCTGTGTGGAAATTTACGAGTCAGGTATTTGATGCTGCTCAAGAAATGGTTCAAATGGTTCAAATGGCTTTGACCACTATGGGACTTAACATCTAAGGTCATCAGTCCCCTAAGACTTAGAACTACTTAAACCTAACTAACCTCAGGACATCATACACACCCATGCCGAGGCAGGATTCGAACCTGCAACCTTAGCGGTCACGCGGTTCGAAACTGAAGCGTGTAGAATTGCTCGGCCATACTTGCCGGAGCTGACCCACAAAGGAGAAGAATATTGTTAACTTTGGTATTGGGGGAGCAGAAGGGTTAGAGAGGAGACCTGGAGCTTGTGGAGTCTTGCGACTGGAGCGAAACCCTTGTGACGGCAGTTGAGTGAGTGCTTTGGTGGAGTTTACCGAGGTTCCAAATGGCTCTGAGCACTTTGGGACTTAACATCTGTGGTCATCAGTCCCTAGCACTTAGAACTACTTAAACCTAACTAACCTAAGGACATCACACACATCCATGCCCGAGGCAGGATTCGAACCTGCGACCGTAGCAGTCACGCGGTTCCGGACTGAGCGCCTAGAACCGCTAGACCACCGCGGTCGGCGTTTACCGAGGTCTGATGGAAAGTGAGGAGAGGAGATACTGGGTCTACCGATTCAGACTCTGGAGTCTTCCAATTCAGTCACCAGTCGGGAGGGCTCTTCTGATTCAGACTCTGGTCTGGAGAGTATTCTGGTCTTCCATCTTGTTCCGGGTGGGCTGCACTTGGGACACTTATCCTGAGCGTGACTTGGCACCAGCGTTGGTGTAGACTCAGGAGTCTGTGGTCAGGTCGTAGCTGTACCGACACTTTAGACCTCAGTCATCTCGGACAACTCGCTGTGCCGAGGGCAATCTTATTCGTGACAGATCTGCTGCCTTCACGTTTGATCTCGTTGTGCGCGGTGCCTTATAGATGAATCAGATTGGTTCGTGGTATGAACAGGAGTGTCACACACTGGAATCTGCTAAGGTTCTACGGCTCCATTAGAAAGTAGTTGGCCATATGTGGCGCTCGCGATAACGAATTACAGGGGCCGTACATCGCCACTCTGCAGCCGCTTCAACCCCGACCGTCACCCGAGACACCGCCACACATCGAGTCATAGTTTTGCTGCTCCGTCTTGTTAGGGCAAACAGGATGTCTTCTGCCCCTTGTTCTCAGCTGCATCAACGTAGTATAACTCATGGAGAGAACAAATCCACCAAAGTCTATTGAGGATTAGATAATTTCAGACAGCCTTATCCATGTCTTGTGCCTGAATAAATAGTTTAATCAGGCAAACCTTAAACTTTACCAACCAGTTGCCACCCAGTCGAAGTTAACTATTTGTGGCCCTATTTGTGTTGTCAAGAGTTCTTGATTTATTTGTCATCACGTTTGACATTTAACTCTTGTTCTATTTTATAATCAATAAATTTGTCCCATAAATTTTATGAAAGTTCAATCCCGTATTGATATACTAGTCACCATCAGCAATTGACTACGATAATGGCAGAGTTTATTAATATTATTCCAGCATTCAAGTTCATTTAGATTCTGATACAAGTGATAACCTCTAATGCAGGCTATGAACAACACAGTCAAAGGGGAATATCAGTTTAGCAGACGCATGGGCCAGGTAGTTAAGTGGAGGGCTCAATAGTTAAAAGTGATTGCCATCAAGACGGAAACTCCCAGTCGCCTGCCGCCCCCTCCAAACCATACCGCAAGTCCAGTGTAGTCTTGCAACTTGGAGACCTCTGCCAGGATCATGAAATGATGGCACCTTCTGTGACCGTCAGATGCAATTTCCACTGTGAGGTTTCTGCTTTCCCATGTTGAAGTTCAGTTGCTGCAGTACGGTAAATTAGTTTCGCGTGATCATAAGAACTGCTAGCACGCCGGCCGCTTTGGCCCAGCGGTTCTAGGCGCTTCAGTCTCGGACCGCGAGACCGTTACGGTCGCAGGTTCGAATCCTGCGTCGGATGTGTGTGATGTCCTTCCGTTAGTTAGGTTTCAGTAGTTCTAAGTTCTAGGGGACTTATGACCTCAGATGTTAACTCCCACAGTGCTCAGAGCCATTTGAACCATTTGAACTGCTAGCACTAAATACTTTGACGATTTGTAAATTTCGTCTGCGTCGTTTGTTTGTATATTTATTGATTTGTTTTTGTGATTTCTGTGCCACCTGTTGATTGTTCCTGACGGAGAAGGGCGTTGTTGTGCTGACGTGTGGGGCGGTCGATCATCTGCGGCTCTTGTCTTTTATCGTAGACCACGGTGGTTTCTATTTGATACGCTTTGTCTGGAAATTAAAACTAGTGGGTTGACAGAGCAAATTTCAGGGTAGAATTGCGTGGCATTGCGACGAGGAGAAACAGAAATCTCTTGGTAGTAGAAACGTGAATGCATACTCACTAAAAGGAAGGCAATTTTGCTACAAAGAACGAGAATATTTTAATATCGTCACAAATGGATCAACGTCAGAGTGGTAGCACTGATAAATACAAAGTTGCGGAGAATTCTGAGTCGAAAGTAGTGGCCTTGCGGCTATGTCAAACGCAGAATTCTCTGATATTGACGAGGAAAGTCAGTCAGACAGCGCGCGGCATGTAGGATCTGCAGGCATGGCAAGACGTACCGTTAGCAAGAATGACAGATCAAATTCTCGAACAAAATGTCGCAGAGCTTGGAATCGCATTCGTCTAGTACTGGAGGTATTAGCGGAGGACCTCAATTTCACGTCCTCGTACGATTTATGCAGGAAGCGGAGAAGAGGACACAGGAAGAGCAGACGAATATGACGAAAAGAGGGAAAATAAGCACGAATGAGGTAAAGGAGTTAGCCACTAAGGAGCCGAAGGAGATACAGATAATACTTGAACATTTTGTTGAAAGTGCAGAGCAGGTATAGATGGAAGTCGCGTGTGTGAAGCAAGAACTAGAAAGCGTCAAGAAAACATTAAGAGAGACGCGAGAGGTCGCGAACGGGGTAGAGCACGACGCCGGGGCGGCAAGGTTAGTTAGTAGCCCTAGGTGCACGCGAGGACGTTTTGTCAGCGAAGTAACAAGTAAAACAGGCGGAAACCGAAATGTGCGGTTCTTGCCGCGCTCCATAAACGGCGAACAACGATCGTCCAGCAGGAAAAAATTAGCGATAACGTAAAGCGCATCAAACACATCGAGAACAAACAGGCAGAAACATCATAGAAGAGCAGAGTCGAAGCACCTCACATAAAAACGAGCTGGCAAAAGACGTCCAGCAAGCACAACAACGGGTTAAGCAATTGCAATCACGGTCTGGTACAGCATCACACCAGCATGATCAGGGAAGGAAAGGAGAACACGCATTACGACACTTCGATGCATAACATGAGGCTAGTGCCGCAGAACACACCAGCCGCCATAGGGCGCGTGGCAGAGAGCGCGCCGACGGTGACGCAGAGCATGGCAGAAACAGACCCAGAACACAATTGTGTACGACTTTGGAGGACGCAAACACTACACCATGAGTCTGACCTCACAAGAGGAGGACCTAACAGTGCACAAGCATCGTTGGGACACCGATTTACGCAGACGTGTGCTGCAGAAACGAGGGAAAATTTGTTGGCAGGAAGTGTCGAACCATTCGACCACAAACATTTCTTACCCATTCAGAATTTCTAAATGTCCGAAGAGAGTAGCAATATAGTATATCCAAAAAGATGTTTATCTCAGTACGCTAAAGTGCTATCACAATCGTGGTCACTGAAATACAAGGTGGAACATATCTGCGGATTTTAGAGGGGTCGCTTCTGAAATACATGCGCAGTGTTACTGAGAGATGTCGCCCATATAAAGAATTCACGGATGCGTTCTTAACACATACTTGTCGCAGGGCACGCAAGGAAGAATCTAGCAGGAGATTAGGCTCGGCAAAAACCTAGAAGCGTCAGGATTCCGCAGTCAGGTGAAGTTCTTTGAGTCGCTAGTTAAGAAGAATCGCTTTTTGGACCGGTTGCACGTTTCCAAGGAAATTGTGAGGCACTGTTACGTCAAATAACCTCTGCACCAATGTTTTCAGCGAATCTTTCAAGTGTACACTACGCGACTTTGACTATGTCAACGAAATACAAAACGCAAGAAACAGGAACGGAGTCCATGATCACAGTTGGCAAGGCTTGTCAGAGAGGAACAGACGAAATAGAGGAAATTACCGATCACGGGAAAACATCAGCTCGAACGATAGAAGCAGTAACCAGCCACCGTGGGAGAATAGAGGTAGACGAGGCACTTACGAGAATAACTACAATGAATGACAAAAAGGAAACTGGAGAGAATAACGAAATTCGAACCCGTTCCAGCGGGATACTGGAGAACCACAGCAGCAAAGAAGCAACTGGGAGAACAGCAGTCGATGGCAGCAAGAAAACTAACAAATCACAATATCTAGATTAGGCACCCAAAACGTCGCAGGGGAAACGAAGCAGAAGTTTTATAGAAGCGACGCTCTGCTGCTTCGGACACAGCTCTAAACAAGGCCGCAGGAACAACCGGAACGAGCAACAACGTGCTAGAATGTGAAGACACAAGAGAGCTTTGGCGTGAGGCAAAAAAAGTCATGACACGACAGGACCTACATCCTGTTATTCACGTCACCAGGGGCAGTCTCAGTATGACGGAAATTGTGGACAGTGGTAGCCACGTTACGGCTATATCGGAATCTGCGTACAAGAAATGTATTGTGAAACACTGGAGAAACGCTGAAGGAAACGAAAATCACTAGCGCACTGAGAGGAAAGCACACGGATATGCGGATACAAACCCGGTTATGTTCAGCTGCCAAGGGCACAACTTGCAACCCAACATTCTGGTCGTCCCTTCGCTGGCAATTGAAATAATATTCGGTATGTATCTCCACAATCAGGCCGTATTTGACTTGAGATGAGGAAAATTCACATTCCAAAAAGATACCGTCAGCAACATTACATTTGCTGATCACGCAATACGTGCGCAAACTCCTGCCCAATGCGTCAACCTAAATTGCACCACAAAACGGGAGGAAGACAGAAATCAATTGAGGCGTGCGTGATGACCGTTGTCGCACAGCACAAGAAGATGAACAAACTCGACGGAAGATCCGCTATGCTGTTGACAACTTTCTTTTCGAGTCAAAAATCTTCTGCCTGGTTTAATGTGGCCCGCCACGAATTCCTCTCCTGTGTCAACCTCTGCATCTCAGAGTAACACTTGCAACATACGTTCTGAATTATTTGCTGGATGTATTTCAATCTCTGCCTTCCCTTTACAGTTTTTGCTCTCTACGGCTTCCTCTAGTACCATGGAATTCATTCCCTGATGGCTCAATAGATGTCGTATTATTCTGACCCTTTTCCTTGTCTGTGTTTTTCGTACATACCTTTTGTTTCCGATTCTGCGTTGGACCTCCTCGTTTCTTATCAGTCCATCAAATTTTCATCATTTTTCTGCAGACCCATATCTCAAACGCTTCAATTCTCCTCTGTTCCGCTTTTCTCACAGCCCATGTTCCACTACCATACAATGCTTTGCTACAAATGTACATTCTCAGAAATTTCTTCCCCAGATTAAGGCCTATGTTTGATGCTAGTAGACTTCTCTTGGCAGGAATGCTCGTTTTGCCAATGCTAATCTGCTTTTGATATCCCCCTCGCTCCGTCCGTCACTGGTTATCTAACTGCCTACTTCGTGACCATCAATCCTGATGTTAAGTTTCTCACTGTAGTCATTTTTGCTTCATTTCATTAATTTCGTCTTCCTTCGATTTACTCTCAATCCATATTCTGTGCTCATTAGACTGTACATTACATTCAGCAGATCATGTAATTATTTTTATTCACTTTGACTCAGGATAGCAATGTCATCAGCGAATCGTATCATTGATATCCTTTCACCTTGAATTTTAACTCCACTCCTGAATCTTTCTTTTATTTCCAATCATTGCTTCCTCGATGTACAGATTGAACATTAGGGGCGAAAGGCTACATCCTTGTCTTAGAGGCTTTTCAATACGAGCACTTCCTTCTTGGTCGTCCACTCTTGTTATTCCCTCTTGGCTTTTGTACATATTGTACTGTCTGTCCCTATAGCCTACCCCCTATTTTTCTCAGAACTTCAAACACCTTGCACCATTTTACAGTGTAGAACGCTTTTTCCAGGTCAACAGATCTTATGAACGTGTCTTGATTTTTCTTTAATCTTGCTTCCATTATCAAACACTACATCAGAATTGCCTCTCTAGTGCCTCTACCCTTCCTAAAACTAAACTGATCGTTGTCTAACACATCCTCATTTTCTTTTCTATTTTTCTGTCTATTATTCTCGCCAGCAACTTGGATACATAAGGTGCTGAATGTGCTATGCTTCTCGCACTTGTCAGCTCTTGCTGTCTTCGGAATTGTGTGGATGACATTTCTCCGAAAGCCAGATGGTATGTCGTCAGACTCATATATTCCACACACTAATGTGAATAGTCATTTTGTTTCCACGTCCCCCAATGGTTTTAGAAATTCTGATGGAATGTTATCTATCCCTTCTGTCTTTTTTGATCTTAAGTGGTCCAAAGCTCTCTTAAATTCTGTTTCTAATACTGGATCCCCTATCTCTTCTAAATCGACTCCTGTTTCTTCTTCTATCACATAAGACAAATCTTCCCCCTCATACAGGTCTTCAATGTACTTTTTCCACCTGTTCGCTCTCTCCTCTGCATTTAACAGTGGAATTTCCTTTGAGGGGCGGTCGTCGTGGAGAAGGGGATAATGCGAGGCGGGATGCTTACGAATAAGGCGGTGGAAGGCAGACCAGTACATGAGGAGCTGACAGGGAGGGCAAAGTTTGGCGCCAGTCCCGGCGTTTATTTGCTGCTAAGAGCTTGCGGATGTGTCGCCGGTGGCGAATGAGTGTATTCCGGCCACGGGTGCGGGGGAAGGAGCGGCAGAGGCTGTGGGATTCGACGAGAAGGAAGCGTAGGACGGTAAGGGGAGCCAAGTTTGGTGGTTAAATTGGGCCTCTACGGCGTCAGTGCACGTTATGCAAATTTCATCGTCTGATATAAATAAGGCTATTAAATTTCAATCTGAGGAACAATGAAAATACATAGGCTATTTCCTATTATCTTGCAATAACATCCAATGATGCATTCAAATTTATTTCCTATGCACTATGTATCTCTTCTTGTTGTTTGAGTAATTGTTTTATCATGTGCCCGGCTTGCTGCTAGAGTGCTAGACGATGCGAAGTAGCTCTCTCTGTTAGTGAACTGCTGAATGACTTGTCATTCCACTTTGGCGTGTATCCAACTACTGGCGAGAAGCAAAACAAATAAAACGCCATCTTTTGAAAATCGAGTCCACCCTGTAGAGACCCGTGTCCGCCAAGCGAAAGGAACTGCACATGCTCGTAATACGCACAGACTTCAGAGCTGCTATTGGTTGTAAATCTAGAGGAGTGATGGAGTATACTGGAGGGTGGATGTGCGAATTCAAACGTAAAACACTTGAAAACGTTTACGAGGGCATGTGATCACATCGGATTAAATTCAGTTTGGAGCCTTAATGGACGCTTTGCCCGCTGCTCGCTTAAATGTTGTTATAATTAGCCTCAAGCGACAGAATGTTCACGTTCGCGAGTACACAACACGCCAATCGGAATAAAGTTACGTAAAATTTCACCAAAAGTTTCGAATTTCACGCTGTGCATTAAATCGAACTTGCTTCCACTCGCTACAGGAATTGGGTATCGAAATGCCACAATATTAATAATCTTCATCGGAGCACCTATAAATGGATCTGATCACTGTGACATCCAATCTGCGACTGTAGTCATCTGTTTACACAAAAGAAATTTCTCTTTCCCAAAATACGCGAATATGCGAATTTCTGACTGTCAGAGAAACATCACAGCCAATAATCCAACCCCCCAATCCTCGCATATATAGACAACCAATCAAAACTTGTCACTGAATGAGAACAGTAAATTGACACAAATAAATTTTGAAAACCCAAAAATATAAAATTGACTCCCTCTTAACAAAACTATTGCACTGAAACCGTAATCTCATTTCTCCAGTACTGACGAAAGTTTATAATAAATCCCTCGGATCCCAGTTTGAATGACTAAAACACACGTCATTCTCAAACATTCCTCACGAGACGTGTTTTTACAGTGTCATAACTAGGCACAATTATAATAGTAATTAACAAACAATTAGAGAATTAAATAAACAGAACTGCAAGTAAGAATGGCAGTATTTTGACTGCAGCTCAAACAGTGTCCGTCAGCTAGTGACGTCTTAACAGATTGCATAGAAACCACATAATCTCAGGCATCTGGGCGTGACTCATACTGCAAGCCTGTTCACCGCTATGACTGATTTCAAAACGCACAATGTAAGGCGCAACACCTCAAGCAGGAATGGCAGTACACACAGGGAACTTTGAAGCAGATCGCTCCGTAACATAGATGATGTCTGAGGGTGTTGAGGATCGGTGGATCGAAATGTTTATGTTGTATGATACTTGTAACATGTGCAGAATGGGGATGCTCCCACATTCACATCCAGAATCAGCATCGTAATGCAGTTCAGCATATGTGCTGGAGATTAGGTTAGCTCACCATAAATACAGAACATAAGAGTCGAGGCTGGCATCTTTCAAAGGTTAGTCTTTAGCTATTAAGCAACGTCCTGAGAGACAAAGTGAAGTTGGATTCATTTATACTGATGGCGGAGATGAAACCATGTGTCTCCATTACGATGGAGGGTTGAAATATTGAGATGGAATGAATGCGCCGTGGGTCGGAGCTTGTTGGTGAGCTTCTTAGTGCCTGTTGCGAGTGGTATGGATTTTGTGGATAATGTCTGCCACAAAAGAGATGCAAAAACTACTGCTATGGTTGCAGCTACTATTGAACCTCCATCAAGTCTTCTGAAAGCAGCAAAAGAACGCCGTGTGCCTGTGAGAGCTTCTGACAACGTTCGCCTGTGTAAACCTGCTTCCAGGCGGAAGTGGGAGCACTTTTCTTATCCTGCAGGCATACTGCTGCTTAAGTTGAATGTGGACTTAGACTTTTCTCATGAACTATGTGTCAGAGACCTGCTTTAGTTACAGTAACAGTATTTTTGACGAAGGCAATGATGCTGTAAGAGAGATTATTATCTCGTGATGTAATTTTTATAGTCTATTAATGCACATTGTGAAGAATAGAGTATTAACGTTTTAAATGTTTTCTTTTCTCGTTTTTTCCTATATCAGTCACACACATGTCTGCTCTTAATATGGTAGCTATGATTAAACTGTGATCTAAACACCTCCTGACCTGTGTTAAAAAAATCGTGATTTATTTAGTGTCAAAGACTCTTGTGAACACATTAAAACACAACGAAATGCACCTTGATAATTATTCGTGCAAATAAATACGATTTTAGCTGTCACTTTGCTTTTCAACATGCTACGTAAAATATAATCATCACTCTTTGTAATGGAAGCCGTCCTCCTTTAGATGTAGTACAGGCCAGGTCCTAGTTCCACACACTACCTTAAAATGACTGGCAAATTCGTCATTAAACTGACTGGTACAGGTTTCTAGGTTTACCAGAAGAAAACTTATTAAATAATCTGCGTTGATAGCAACGCGCCTAAAAACAATAATGCAGATGTTGAATGTGCTGCGTGATGGCGCGCACTGCGACGCTCTAGCTATGCCTCATTCGCTCCGCTGCCGACAGACAGTGCTGTTATCTGATGGGGGATCAACAATACTACAAGTAAAACTCAACTCAGACTTAACTTAGTCCCTATTTGACATCAACCCAATAAATTACGTTACATTCCTTACAGACATGGATAAGTAGTATCCGTAATAAGGCTTCGGAAGACAACCAGAGGGGTTGTGAGCGAGAGAGACAACCTTACAGGTATAAATCGGTTGAAGACTACACATGAACACTTATCAGTACAATGATAGCACTTATTTTTTCAAATACATCATAACTGTCTTTGTTTTTTAAAGTATTATTTTCGTAATTGTTCTCAGAAGACACTGCCTTAACACGTTTCATAGTCGCACAAGTTTTTTATAGCTTTTCTACATCTCACTTCAATTGCGAAAAAATTATTATTACATTCTAGTATAGGGACGCTATATGACTCTGTCAATTTATTATTCTCATACAGTAAGTCAGACTAACCCTGTCAGTTTATTGTTTGCAGACAGTAAGTCACTTAAGTCCCACATTTGGCTGAAATTCCTACAGAGTTATACTTACATGCCACTACATTACAGACAGATCCCATTATCACTACTCTTTCTGAGAAAAAGTGTACTAATGACGCCTTCATTTAACTTGTTCTATGATTACACCCTTTGACTCACAACTAAAAAGACGGGACTCAAATGATCCGAAGTGGAAATGCATTCACCATACCATACAGACAACCAATATGCGTACGACTTCATATGGCGCGCGGATAATGAGGCACCTGTTAAAATACCCATGTAATATGAGAAACAAAAAATAGAAAACAAATATTCAGATTCAGTAGTGACATTCAGTATAAAGTGGTTACCGTGCGGACCAGACGTACAATTAATTGATCCAAGATCATTCATGTAGCTTACAGAAACAACCAGAAGCTTAAATTACCTGTACACATGGAAGCAATTGGCTCTGAGCACTATGCGACTTAACTTCTGAGGTCATCAGTCGTCTAGAACTTAGAACTAATTAAACCTAACTAACCTAAGGACATCACACACATCCATGCCCGAGGCAGGATTCGAACCTGCGACCGTAGCGGTCACGCGGTTCCAGACTGAAGCGCCTTTAACCGCACGGCCACACCGGCCGGCATGGAAGCAATTACAACAATACGTGTAGGCAGTATCTAAAATACACGCTGAATAAAGAGAGTCCTCACTTTGTGAAAGCAACGTAACTATTTAAAACGGTTACCGTTCTTTTGTTGTGTGATGTGAATATCACGATAAGCATTTTCTTTAACAGCTGTAGTGCGTAATTGCAGACTTTGCATTTCCACTGTAATACTTTTGCGATATGAACCATTTCAGAGTAGCAGCAAGCGAACGTCAGAATTGTCATGCAAACTTGTGACACCACTGGGAATGAAGCAAAGACTTGTGATTTACTAAAAAAGTGAAAACCTTGTTACGGTTTTTTCTTCTACTTCAGTACAATTTAAAATAAATAATCACAAATACGACCTACATTTTTCAGTATCATTACGACTAAAATTTTGTTCTTTAGGGCCAGCAGCATAGCGTATGACTGATAATGGCACGATTATTAAAAAGATCCACCAAAATAGCTGATTATAACAACTAACCTTCATTCACGGAAGACTGTTTAGGCATTTATCCCCATTGTCAAGTACGTCTAGACTGATGTGACATCCAAATTATAACTGTCACACCTAATTAACATTTTATTTTCAATTTACCTCATTTACCATCTTATAAAAACATTGCAGTTATAAGGGAGTTCACTAACGATGTAAAATGGACGTCACGTCAGCTCTAGACGTACTTGATACCACAAGGATGAGACCGCCACTGGTAGAGCAGGAAGGTCGAGATAAAACCACACCGTCCTGCGAGGCCCGTCCAGCAGGCGCCGCACAGCAAACAACCTCAACAAAAATGTGGAGATGATTCAAATGGTGCAAATGGCTCTGAGTACTAAGGGACTCAAAATCTAAGGTCATCAGTCCCCTAGAACTTAGAACTACTTGAACCTAACTAACCTAAGGACATCACACACATCGATGCCCAAGGCAGGATTCGAACCTGCGACCGTAGCAGTCACACGGTTCCGGACTGAAGTGCCTAGAACCGCACGGCCACCGTGGCCGGCTTGTGGAGATGAGGCGCTGCCTCTGTAGAATGTCAGCCCCCAAGCAACTGACGGCAGTACAGAATTCACGGACACGTCTTAACTGAAAATTCAGTGGACCGACATCGACAAGTGGATGAAGACTGCTGAGACGTGAGCGTGTGGATTGTGTGACAGACAGTAAACACGGCGCGCTGAACGAATAACGCAGACGCTTTCCTTTGAATATCGGAATGCACCAGACCTCCGAGAGAACGCGCACACGCAACCGCCCAGTATCGCAACAGAAAAGTGTGCTGCTTCCACATAATAAGATTAGACAACTGTCTTACGAGAGGCGTTCAATGAGTAACGCAACACTTTTTTTTCTCGGCCAGTTTAGAATGAAAAAATGAAGAATTTGTTGTGGAACATCGTGCAATATTCCGCTTCAGCCCCCATAGTTTAGTGTTAAACGTAGCGTCTACAACGAAGTCACTAGAGACGGAGCGCGAGCGCGGATTAGATACAGATGGGGAAGGAAATCGGCCACGCCCTCTCAAAGGAACCATCCCAGTATTTACCTGAAGCAATGTAGGAAAAACACGTAAAACATAAATCAGGGTGGCGGACGCGGTGGTGCTATGCTTATCCTCCAAAATGACGTCTGTAATGGATGTGCGACCCCAACTGAGAACTGCTGTTGAAATTCTTTTGGCCGAAAATCACAATACCACAGATGTTCACAGCAGCATTCATAGCGTCTACGGAGACCTGGCAGTGAGCAACAGCACGGTGAATCTTTAGACGAGGATTCTCTCATCGTCGCTCAAACGTGTTCGATATCCCGTGAGCAGGTAAACCACACATAATTGTGACTCTTGCAATGTTAGAATGTACAGACACTCTAATTCGAGGAGCAAACGAACGTCTCCCTCTTTATGACAACACAAAGTCTCAAACAAATCTGCGAACGAAACTTCGCTGGACTGTTCTCCTTCATTCACACCACAGCCCGGATCTCGCACTTTCTGATTTCCATCTTTTTGACCCAATAAAGGATTCACTTCGCGGGAAGCAGTCAGCACCTAGAGGCTGGGGGGTATACTGATGCAGCACGGCGTTGGCTCAGACGTCGACCGTCCGGGGGGCATACAGCCCTCCAGTAAGGTGGCGTAAGACGGTCGCATTGAGCGGAGAGAAATAGGGTTCCGTAGCCAAAAGAGGGGAGAATCCTGAATAAGACCAATACGCTTTAAGAAAAACGTATTGTATTACTTATTGAACGCCCCTCGCAGTTTCCTAGCTATCATTACGGGACGGGAAAGGAGCGATCTAATAAACTTTGCACAACGTATCCAGGTATCCAAGATCCGAAATTTATGAAGCAGCTTAAGGGAACGCCGTTCATGTGCCAGCACTGCTCCTTGTTATCTTCCTCGTGATCGGGTTCTAATTAGGTGAAGCCATTTGCAGTGGAGAACGTTGAAATATGACTCCCAAAGGTTTATGTCTATCGACCGCGGTCGACCATTAAATGACAGCATCATCAAAACCAAGTAATTTCATGAACCAGCATTTGTCGTCGTTGCTGCGGGCACCAGATACAAAACGAAAAGCATCCAGCGTAACCTTGATCAATGGAATCTCAGTAGGAAAACGGAATAACATACCGTTCGCCTATGCGCGCACAGAGAATGTCCATCCTTATAACTGAGCGATAAGCAGGGGCTCAAGTGACTGAACGAACGACGGCAGTGAAAGCGGATTTACCTGAGGAAAACTCCTATTGATGGTAAGCGGAGATATCAAGTGGTCATTCACAGCTACCGAAGCTCGGTTATCCTAAACGAATTAGACGTCAGCTGTGAACCGAACAGTTTCCAGTACCTGGAACAGGAAGCCACGGCCGCGCCACTTCAAAGTCTTGCCAAAATCCAACAACGCCAGAGCGCTAGGAACTGAAGTGACAGCGGCTACCGGTGTGACATAACGACATTCAGCTACCGGCGTCAGAGTAGTACTGCCAGGAAAGTAGCTTTTATGGACAGCAATAATTTCTGCATCAACAGAGACACGCGGCTATTCATTACCTTCGCCGCAGCCTTATAATCAAAATTCAGTAAGGAAATGGGGCGAAATTTTTCAGTTGTTACAAGACGAGAAATTTTAGGAATTAACAAAATTTTGCCAATTTTAAACTACTCGGGCACAAACCCTTCTCTTAACACTTTATTCAAAAGCAGTGTAAAAGTAGTAGGCAACAACAGTGAAAAACACTCCTTTGGCAGACCGTAAAACACCAGCTACTTACGAGAAGGCGATCTGAAAATGAGGTCGTAGACGTCGTCGTACTTCTGCCGGCCGCTGTGGCCGTGCGGTTCTAGGCGCTTCAGCCTGGAACCGCGTGACCGCTACGATCGCAGGTTCGAATCCTGCCTCGGGCATGGATGTGTGTGATGTCCTTAGGTTGGTTAGGTTTAAGTAGTTCTAAGTTCTAGGGGACTGATGACCACAGCTGTTAAGTCCCTTAGTGCTCAGAGGCATTTGAACCATTTGAACGCCGTCGTATCTAAACACGCAGCTTTATGATCAGATTAAGTCTACGATCCAGAGAGTGAGCAAACAAATTGGATGACATATAGACAGGAATGGATACCTCATACAGTCCAACTCAGAATTGATGTAAAGCATGCAATTTGCTCTCTTGTGTTGTCACAACATTGCCGTCATCGGTCTTGAGAAAAATGACACTCGGACATGTACTAAGAGTCTAATGTCAGATTAAAGGATGCAAAGAAGCCTATTTATCCACTACCAAGGAACATGGACTGAATCGCATCCTCAACCCACCCGCTGGACGCTGTTTCAACAATGACAACTGCGCCTTTCCTCGTCTGACGTCTGCAATCCGTACGGGAGCTGATGGGCACTTTTATAAAAGTCAGATAAGAGACAGCAGTAAATTCTTGTGTCTTCCGAAATTTCCGCGCTCTGTCAACGCAGAATCGTATCAACCTTTGTTGGAGCGTCCTCTTTGCCAGTTGAACCCACCAATCCAAAATGGAGGAGTAGCGCACAGTTGAGCCCAGACTACGGTCCCACACTTCCCAGATCGCCTCTTCCAGAGAGGGATGCTGCAAGTGCGTCACATTCGGCGTCCAAGGCGCTCGAAGTAATTTCACCGACTTAAAAGAGAATGCCCTACCTAAACAACAAGGCAGTCCCCGTGGACCACTTGGGAGACACATCGAATACAGCTCAAAAAGCAGGGAGAGAAATTGCACTTCTTGTAGGAATACGACATCCACACAGGAATCATAGGTAAATTCAGGCAATGGAGCGAGCTACAAGTCCGATTCCGCCCTATCGACTTTCACATAAGGAAGCGTATTAGCCTGTGCACTTTAACAGCAAGAAACAAAATTCGATCTGACGACCAACTCAACTACGTCATCAGTGTATGTCAAGATCAATTTTGGAGCCCACTGGCGAATGAGAGAGTGGGGCCTTGCACCCCCGTCTCTGGAATCTTTATGTTTCTTCTTTATGAGACCCACCGCGCCCTCAGCTTGGACGCGCTGTTTACAGCGACTACGAGAAAGTACAGGATCAGCAGTCGGGGACATAGGTGATTCTTAAACGTTATCCAAATCAGGTGACACACAATGAGCCTCAGAGGTCCACCAGCGGGTTGGGATCCTTGCAATTCAGATCGGCGCACGAAAGAGCGGTCAGGCGTCACAACATCTGGGTCTACATGTAGGTCTGAAATCGCCTTTACTGGAGTAGAAACACTTGAACATTCCAAAGTCACCTGAATATGTGACATCAAGTGAACAGGTAACTTTAGAGGCGCCTCTATTTGCTGTTGTCGAATCACTGGAATACCAGAAGGCTCAACGACTTCGGAGTAGGGATACCAGGAGAAACGGTAGTGACCTGAGTAGCTGTTTTCGGGCCATCGACTCCACCTGGAATGCATGACTCAGGGCTGCAAGATACATCAAACGACAAAGTTACTTCAGGGAGGGTCGGTGAGGAGTAGACTTATCAGAATCCTCGCCATCTTGCTTACGATGTCTTGTATTTCACTGCAGACACTGCCGGCTTGGCAACAATAGCTCCAGGACCGTGCTGCGAGGCTGAAGGCGGGAAGTGGGGAGCAATGGGACGCGCCCCCCCCCCCCCCCCTGCCGTTTCATTGCAGCTGTTAACGACGTGGTAACCGCCTCTTGAGCAGTACAAATGTCCGCCGTGGGCAACTAGATATAAGGTGGCCACTTTCGCTACATAGAAAGAAATTCCCCACTTACATGCTATACGTTATATGAATATGGTAGCCACAGATCTGTCGGTGGAAAAGATTGTCACATTTAACCATGATCTCTACTGAACGGATTCCGCGATAAGACTGCAGTCGGTGCTGAGTGGACGACTGTTTGCGTCTTATATCCATCACATCATCGTAATGGATCAAACCCTCCTTAAGTAGACCGTCGTGGACGTCCCGCGGGAGGTTGAACACTCGGACAATTATACAATCCAGTCCCGCGATAGCAAGAAGCACCACACTAATGGAACCATCACGATGATTAAAGGGAACTTGAGAATCACGACGCAAAAGCAACTACATTTGCAGTGGAAAAGGACATAGTTATCAGAATCAAAATATACAGTATGAACATGGTCAGATGTTTCATGAATAGTACGAACAAGCCTGTCACGAATCTCCAAAGAGCCAGGCTCCACGGAACTCGTGGATGTGTCGAAACAAAAGCTGTCTGTACCTTTGCTTGGAATACACTTTGAATCTCTGACGGACATTGTGAGCGGACTACGCTGCTACCGACGGGCACACACGCTACCGAGAAAACGACGAAGTGAAACATACACGAAGACAAAAACTGAGAATATGGTAGCTGTGAAGGCGCGAGCAACGCGCTAAACCACGGGTGGGCAACCGACGGCTCGCGGGCCAGATCCTTTCCGCCTTTGATTACAATCCGACCTGCGGACGATATCCGCAAACAGGACAAAGAGCTCACGCTTATATTCCGCCCGGGACGCAATTTCAGGTATTTCTGCCAACGCTCGGCTTGGCTCGGCACGGGTTTGCAGCTCATGATGCAGACCACTTCGTCCAGA
The DNA here is from genome assembly GCF_021461395.2 of Schistocerca americana. NCBI lineage: Eukaryota > Metazoa > Arthropoda > Insecta > Orthoptera > Acrididae > Schistocerca > Schistocerca americana. The sequence goes on along the minus strand of NC_060122.1, from coordinate 24,087,958 downwards.
CAGTACGCAGCCTGGTGACGCGTCTCAGGCCGTGGCGAATGGCCGGTGTTTGCAAGGCAACGGACTCCACACAGGCAACACATGGACTAAGCGACTAGCTGTTTCTGCGTCACCGGCCGATACCTCGAAAGCACCTTGAATGTGTGGCGCGGTACAGTGTCTCCCACTGCTGCTGCAGCACAGCAGACAAATGCGCAGGTTGTTTACGGCCTACGTCCATACCACACACCGGTAGAGCCCAAACGCTTCTACCAGGCAAAAAATTACCGACTGCCCGCGAAATGTGTCGACTTCAACAACGGCAGCAGGTGCCGCTGAACAAACAAGTTCTCTGTTGTCAGTTGGCGTGTGAACTTCTGGGCTAGTGGTTTCTTAAATTCGTGCAAGTGTCTCTGTGCGTCGAGTTTATTCACGAAATATCTGGAGTTAAGAAGAGATATGTAGATACTGAATGTCGTCAGTTCGAGGAGAAATGGACTGAGGATTACTTCTTCACGATATGCAACAATAAACTGTTTGCTTGTTGTGTAGTGAATCATTGTCTCTTGTAAAAGAAAGGCAGTTTTCTACGGAACATACGGCTCAACAACAGCCTAGAGGGAAACTGCGCAAAAACAAAATTAAGTTTAATTTCCAATTTGGACAAGTAAAAGCAAATGTTTGCTAAACCGAGGACGCAGTGCGACAATTGGTTAAAGCTTGTTTTATAGTGAACAGAAACATTGCCTTTTTCGGAAGGTGAATTCGTGAAGGAGTGGCCCTTGGACGTTGCAGATGTACCGTGTCCCGATAAAAAAGTCTTTAAAGAAATATGTAAGTTTGTCGCGACGAACAGTGGTTCGATGAACTGAGATAATGGCTGGTGACATTAAAAAAAGTTTTTGTGATCGTGCTGCCGCATTCGAAGCATTGTCCATTGCTTTGGACGAGAGCGTTGATTTGTCAGACACGGCTCAAGTAGCCATTTTTCTTCGTGGTGTAGATGTGGACTTCAAAATAACGGAAGTATTATTAGAACTACAGCCATTAAAAGGAACCACTACTGGTAAATAAGTTTTTCACACAGCTGAAAAAACCATCGAAACCTTCAACCTGCAGAGGAGTCAACTGACTGGAGTTTGTTCTGATTGAGCACCTGCGATGGTCGGTTCACGAAAAGAGTTTATTGGCACATTAAATGAAAAATCTTCTGGAGTAAACATTGACAATGAAAGTTTAACAATTCTTCAGTTCATTATTCACCAGTAAAAGTTGTGTGTTAAACCAATTAAGATGAAACATGTCATGGACGTGGTTACCATAAGCATCAATTTAATCAAGTACCACGCACTAAATCACTGCCAATCCAACCAGTATGCTCTGAACATGACGACTTAGCTTACCATTGCCAAGTGAGATGACTGAGTTAGGGAAAAATGCTAAAACGTTGTTATGATCTTCGAAAATAAATAGCAGATTTTATGGCTATCAGAGGGAAACGATTTGATAAATAAATAACCCCAGTGGGTTTGTGATTCAGCATTTATGGCTGATATCACAGTTCATTTAAATTACTTAAATTACAAACTCCAGAAACAAGATCCGTTAATTCACGAATTATACAACCATCTGAAAGCTTTAGAGACAAAGATGTGCTAGTGGGAAATGCAGATGAGTGTTGGAAACTGCTACCACTTTCCTACAGTGTCAACTCATGAAAATGTGATTATGTTTCTTTACCACAAGGTTTTCTGAATTTCAGGAATGCAGGCGTCATGTTTGCTATATTTGCAAACCCCAATAACATGTGATGTAGTAAAGGACCCGGAAAACCTACAAGTGGAACGTATTGAATTTCAGGAGGATTTGTTTTTAAAATCTAAATTTGAAAAAGAAACCTCGTCGAATTTTATAAAACTTATTTGACTGGAGATATATCAGCAACTGACATCATTTGCAAGAACGATTTTTTTCATATAAATGTGAACAAATTTTTTCTCTTATGAAAACAAATAAATGCAACACACGTACACGATTAACAGTCGATAACCTGGAAAATACCTTAAGACTCAGTATCAATTACATAAACCCAGACATCAACAATCTTGTGTTAAAAATTCAAACTCAGAACTCACATTAATCTGCTGCTGAATTTTTTTTAATCAATAAACCACTGTAAATACATTTATCAAGTGTAATTTTTCAGCTTTCCAAATGGCTGATGACAAAATTTATGTCTTCAGTTTACTGGATTTAGGCAAAGTCGCCATGTTTCACATGGGTTTCTGTGCAATCACATGATCTTGAAAAGTTTAATTTGAGGTATGAGTTATTACGATGAATTGTAGGGAACCATGACGACTAGTTAAGGTACAGTGCGAAAAGAAATATAAAGATCTGAAGATGGGATGTGCTTTGTCACAGTCACGGACGACAAAATTCGCTGGGCAAGCTGCTGTCAAGTGAGGAGAGTTTCCTTTTGGCTGTATGTCCGACATTTTGTATTTCACTATGCATTATAATATTCATATTCCCTTGAAAAGCTTAGGGATGAGTCCAAATATATTATCTTCAAACCTGCGTGTCACAGACGTCTTCGAACGTATGCATTACGGATGCTGCTATAACGGGTTATTGACTGTTCAGTCAGTAACTGCTATCATTGGTTTCGGTCTTTTCGTGCAGGGTGAACAACACATGATGTGAGCGTACCATTAGCAATGATACAAATTGCACTCGAAGTCACGAGGCCCTCACACGTCAATACTATTGTTAACACCTCAATATAATGACCGTCTGGGAGGTGGGGGGTGAGATTTATGTTGTTGTTAATACTAGAACTATTGAGGAACGGCACTGATGCCGTCCAAAACATTCTCAGTATTACCAACGTGTAATGAGAGTGTGAGGACAATTATTATCAGTCTGACAAGTCGCCATTCTGTACGCATGTTTACAGTTCTTTCTTGTATAAACATTACAACTAATTCTTGTCTGTTATGGACGTTTTATAACACTATAGACGTTGAAATTGTGGGTAATTTATAATGAATTAGCTATGAGCAGGTACTTTTATAGGAATTTATTTCTCCATGAGGACATTTCAAGATGCCTGGCATCCCATCTTCACATAATTTGATATATTTACTTGTCATGAGCATAGTTCCTTAATTAACGGTGTTGCAGAATTTTCTAATGGGATTTTTGTGTCAGCTATTGCAAAAAGTGATAGATAAAACGCGCTGATTACGACGCGCATATAAATGAAAATATGAAGACTGTGAGACTATAAACTTACATTACACAATACTATTTTCGAGTCATAATTTGTTGGCACGGCTGCTGGGAAATGGGTGTCATTCATATCGGTCCGTTACCCCGTAAACATTAACGTCACACACACACATTAGTGTTGACTTTATGCGTTAGGAACACTGCTGTCGCGTCATGTGACAATGAGACCCGCGAACTGAAATACGTGTGTGACTCCAGCGCGCGGCTCACCAAAGGGTGCCCATGCCTGCGCTAAACTAACAACCTTCCAGAGCGACACTCAGGGTGAAAGTGTGCTATACCAGTCTTCCCATGGCGGAGTAGTCGGCTATGTGATCGACGCAAAAGCAAGAGTCGACCGTATTTGTGAGGTAGAGGTAATAACAGCACAGCGATTCAGTTGCTACAGTCGCATATCATATGTCATTACCACACAACCCACCCATTTTCCCTCTCAACTCCTTCGAACCTGCGGTCCTGCTGTATCAGCCACACGTGGTGAAATCGCGATGTATTAAGTGAAGGTGCTGGAAAAATTTTCGTAGTCCAACTCACATTTAGTGCTACAAATATCCCAAGGCGAACTGGTAGTCGAAACATGAATTACTGGACAACTGTTTTCAGCTACAAAGCACCATAAAGCTAGCATATATTAACAATTTTTGTGTAGCATATACAGGGTGGTCCATTGATAGTGACCGGGCTAAATACCTCACGAAATAAGCATCAGACGAAAAAACTACAAAGAACGAAATTCGTCTAGCTTGAAGGGGGAAACCAAATTGCGCTATGATTGGCCTGCTAGATGGCGCTTCCATAGGCCAAACGGATATCAACTGCCTTCTTTTAAATAGGAACCCCAATTGATTATTACATGTTTGTGTAGTACGTAAAGAAATGTGAATGTTTTAGTTGGGCCACTTTTTTCCCTGTGTGATAGATGGCACTGTAATAGTCACAAACGTATAAGTACGTGGTATCACGTAACATTCCGCCAGTGCTTGGTGATAAATCGCCCGTGTTAAAATGGACCGTTTACCAATTGCGAAAAAGGTCGATATCGTGTTGATGTATGGCTATTGTGATCAAAATGCCCAACGGGCGTGTGCTATGTATGCTGCTCGATGTCCTGGACGGTATCATCCAAGTGTCCGGACCGTTCGCCGGATAGTTACGTTATTTAAGGAAACAGAGAATGTTCAGCCACATGTGAAACGTCAACCACGACCTGCAACAAATGATGATGCCCAAGTAGGTGTTATTTAAGGAAACAGAGAATGTTCAGCCACATGTGAAACGTCAACCACGACCTGCAACAAATGATGATGCCCAAGTAGGTGTTTTAGCTGAGGTCGCGGCTAATCCGCACATCAGTAGCAGACAAACTGCACGAGAATCGGGAATCTCAAAAATGTGGTGTTGAGAATGCTACATAAACATCGATTGCACCCGTACCATATTTCTATGCACCAGGAATTGCATGGCGACGACTTTGAACGTCGTGTACAGTTCTACTACTGGGCACAAGAGAAATTACGGGCCGATGACAGATTTTTTGCATGCGTTCTATTTAGCGACGAAGCGTCATTCACCAACAGCGGTAACGTAAACCGGCATAATATGCACTATTGGGCAACCTAAAATCCACGCTGGCTGCGACAAGTGGAACATCAGCGACCTTGGCGGGTTAATGAATGGTGCGGCATTATGGGAGGAAAAATAATTGGCCCCCATTTTATCGATGGCAATCTAAATGGTGCAATGTATGCTGATTTCCTACGCAATGATCTACCGATGTTACAACAAGATGTTTCAGTGCATGACAGAATGGCCATGTTCTTCCAACATGACGGATTTCCGGCACATAGCTCGCGTGCGGTTGAAGCGGTATTGAACAGCATATATCATGACAGGTGGATTGGTCGTCGAAGCACCATACCATGGCCCGCACGTTTACCGGATCTGACGTCCCCGGGCTTCTTTTTGTGGGGAAAGTTGAAGGATATTTGCTATTGTGGTACTCGACAACGTCTGACAACATGCGTCAGCGCATTGTCAATGCATGTGCGAACATTACGGAAGGCGAACTACTCGCTGTTGAGAGGAATCTCGTTAGACGTATTGCCCAATGCATTGAGGTTGACGGACATTCATTTTGAGCATTTATTGCATTAATGTGTTATTTACAGGCAATCACGCTGTAACAGCATGCGTTCTCAGAAATGATGAGTTCTCAAAGGTATATGTATCACATTTGGAACAACGGAAACAAAATGTTAAAACGTACCTACGTACTGTATTTTAATTTTAAAAAACGTCTGTTATCAACTGTTCGCCTAAAATTGTGAGCCATATGTTTGTGACTATCACAGCGCCATCTATCATAAAGCGACAAAAGGGGGCCAACAACAACATTCATACTTTTTTGCGTACTACACGAATATGTAATAAAAAGTGGGGGTTCCTATTTTTAAAAAACGCAGTTGACATCCGTTTCACCTATGGCAGCGCCATCTAGCGGGACAAGCATAGTGCCATCTGCTTTCCCCCTTCAAGCTAGACAAGTGTCGTTCTTTGTAAGTTTTTCGTTTGACGCTTATTTCGTGAGATATTTGGCCTGGTCACGATCAATGGACCACCCTGTATGCAGTATGAGTCAGGAGGGAAGGTACATGACAGTATCGCATATTCTGAACAAAGAATTTCATTTGGGCATGTGCTCCATTCCGAATGGTTCCCGAGATAGAACACATTTAAGATTACTTTTGTTCGATTTCCTTGAATAACTCTATAACTGCCCTCTCCAGCCCCGATACCAAATTAAACTACATAAAATTTGCTACAGAAAAGATGTCATGCATTGTTCCCTTAGGATTAATAGTTTGCGCGGAGAGAACGGTAGAATACTGAAAATCTCGCGTGGCGTGTATGAGTTGCAGCTTAGGTAGTCTTTGTAGGCCAAACTGAGGTAGTATCCAGACTTGATTGATCACAAGTGCCCTGTACACTACTGTGGTACATTGTAAACAATGACAGTGTTTAAATAATGTTGTTGTTGTTGTCTTCGGTTTGAAGATTGGTTTAATGCCTCCTCGACGCAACTCTATGCTGTGCAAGCCTGTTCATCTCTTACATCCATCTGAATCTGCTTACTGTATCTCCTTCTGGTATCTCTCTACGATTTTTACCCCACACACTTCCCTGATACCTTGATTTCTGAGTGTGTGTCCTATAACCCGATCCCCTTTTTCTATTCAGGTTGTGTCACAAATTTCTTTTCTCCCCGTTTCTCTTTAGTACTTCCTCATTAGTTACGTGGTGTATCCATTCTTCTGTAGCACTACATTTCCATACCTATTCTCCTCTTGTCAAAACTGTTTATCGTCCATGTTTCACTTCCATGTATGACCACTCTCCATAGAAATACTTTTACAGAGGCCTTACTAACACTTAAATCTACATTCGATGTTAACAAATTCCTCCTCTTCAGGAACACATTCATTGCCATTGCCAGAAAACATTTTATATCTTCTCTACTCCGGGCATCATCAGTTATTTTGCTGTCAAAATGTCAAACGTTATCTACTACTTTTAGTGGCTCGTTTCCTAATATAATTCCCTAAGCATAACCTGACTTAATTCGACAACATTCCGTTGTCCTGGTTGTCATTTTGTTGAATTTCATCTTATATTCTCCTGTAAAGACGCGGTCCATTCTGTTCAACTGTCCTCCCAAGTCCTTTGCTGTCTGACGGGATTACAATATCATCAGCAAACCTCAAAGTTTTTATTTGTTCTCCCTGAACTTTTGTTTCTACTCCAATTTTTTCTTTGGTTTGCTTTACTGTTTGCTCAGTGTACAGATTGAATAAGACCCGAGATAGCCTACAACCCTCTCTCACTCCCATCTCAACCACTGCTTCTCTTTCATGCCCCTCGACTGTTATAACTGATATCTGGTTTCTGTGCAAGTTGTAAATAGTCTTTCGTTCCTTATATTTTTCCCCTGATGCCTTCAGAATTTCAAAGACAGTATTCCAGTCACAAGCTTTCTCTAAGCTTACATATGCTATAAACGTCAGTTTGCCTTCCGTTAAGCTATTTTCTAAGGTAAGTCGTACGGTCGGTATTGTTTCGCGTTCCTCCATTTCTCTGAAATCCAGACTGATCTTCCGCGAGGTCGGCTAGTACCAGTTTTCCATTCTTCTGCATTTTGCAACCCTAACTTATGAAACTGATAGTTCAGTAATATTCTATGGAATTGATATTATTGCTTTTTTTTAAGCCTGAAGGTGTTTCGCCTGTCTTATACATCTTGCACACCAGATTGCAGAGTTTTGTCATGGCTGGCTCTCATAAGGCTATCAGTAGCCCTGATAGGATGTCGTCCACTCCAGGGGCCTTGTTTCCACTTACGTGCTGTGCTGTACTATCTCAAATTTTTCTCATAGTATCTCTTCTTTGCTTACGACTTGTTTTCCATCTGAGCTGTTGATACTCACACAGCTCCTCCTCTTTTTTCTAAAGGCCTCTTTAATGTTCCTGTAGGCGGCGTCTACCTTTCCCCAAGTGAACTATGCTTCTAAATCCTTACATTTCTGCTTTAACCCTTCCTGTTTAGTCATTTTGCACTTCCGATCAGTCTTATTTTTTAGACGTTTGTATTCCCTTTAGCCTGCTTCATTTGCTGCATTTTTACATTTTCTCCTTGCATAAATTAAATATCTCCTGTGTTATACAAGGACTTGTACGAGGCTTTTCTTTTTACCTACTTGATCCTCTGCTGCCTTCACTATTTCGTCTCTCAAAGCAAGCTGTACGTCTTTTAATGTATTCCTTTCCACTGCTGTAGTCAATTATTGCCTAATGTTCCCTCTGAAACTCTCAGCAACTTTTCTGGTTCTTTCAATTTATCGAGGTCCCCCGTCGCTAGTTTCCTACCGTTTCGTATTATCGTCAGTTTTAGTCTACAGATCATAGCCAACAAACAGTGGTCAAAGTCCACGTCTGCTCCTGGAGATGTCTCACAGTTTACTGTCTGGTTCCGAAATAAATCTGGTATCGAAATCTCTGTCATATCATTATGCGATCAGCCGGACACCTTCTGGTGTCTCAGGTCTCTTCCAGGTATTCAGCCCTCTTTCGTGATTCTTAAGCCAAGAGTTAAGCTCCACGGAAAATTCTATCATACGGTCTCCTCTACCATTCTTTTCCCGCAGACCATACTCGTTTACTGTTTTTCGTTCTCTTCCTGTTGCTAGTATCGGCTATGACGATTAAATTTTTGTCTCCCTAATGTATCTGAAAAATTTCTGTTATCCTATCACACATCTCGTCAATCACTTCATCATCTGCTGCTGAGGTGGTTATGGGCTTCGTGTCTACTTTGGCTACGATAATCATTTCACTATGCATTTCATAATAGGTACGTTCATTCCTATTTTCTTATGCATTATTAAACCCGCTCCTGTATTATCCCTACTTGATTTTGTATTTATTCACCAGACAAGAATTCCTGCTTCTGATGCCACTAGTTCCCAGTATATCTAACTTCAACGCGTCTATTTCCCTTTTTAATTTTTCAGCTCTTCCTGCTCCATTAAGGGATCTAACATTCCACCCTCACATCCAGTTTTGTTTCTCCTGACACGACCTCCTCCTGAGCCGTCTGCACCCAGAGATTCTAATCAAATGGCTCTGAGCACTATGGGACTTAACATCTGCGGTCATCAGTCCCCTAGACTTAGAACTACTTAAACCTTGTTGTGGTTGGAGGGAGAGCCAACACCGTATTACTAGAGGAGGCCGAAATGCACGCGTTTTAGCTCACGCAGGCTGGCGTGAGGTCTGGAACAGGACAAGGAAATTAGAATTTAGAAAAAACCGACGTAGCTGGTGGAATACTTAACTTTAATCCATTAATGATGAACGTCGCTCTTGACAGTACATGATTGACAATATCAATAGTAACTGAATATGGCGCCTTGCTAGGTTGTAGCAAATGATGTAGCTGAAGGCTATGCCAAACTATCGTCTCGGCAAATGAGAGCGTATTTTGTCAGTGAACCATCGCTAGCAAATCGGCTGTACAACTGGGGCGAGAGCTAGGAAGTCTCTCTAGACCTGCCGTGTGGCGGCGCTCGGTCTGCAATCACTGATAGTGGCGACTCGCGGGTCCGACGTATACTACCGGACCGCGGCCGATTTAAAGGCTACCACCTAGCAAGTGTGGTGTCTGGCGGTGACACCACATTCCTGCTCCGCAAATCGACGTACGGTTGTGGCATAAGGCTTCCGCCCGCCGTGGGGAGGACCCCATGTTGACGTATGCGACGAGGTGGGGAGCCTAACAACAGGCGAGGCTGTGCCACCCGCACCATGCCATTCGGACCGCGGGGAGCTAGGAAACGCCTGAAAACGTGCTCCAGGGTGCACGCCAACATGCGGTGTATGCGCCCGTAGAGAGACAGGAGGGGACGAAGGGTCGAGCTCCATCGGGCCGGGCACCCGACGAGCGAAGTCGACATGTGGTCCGGCGCGGGCAAGAGTTCCATGTCGGAGGACAACTGGTACCGGGAAGCGATCGACGGCGCGTGACCCAGGGAGGCGCCCGGCGGCTGCAGCGACGCGGCCACTGCGGACGTCGCCGGTGGGAGAACAGGCGGCGGCGGCGGTGGCGGCGGCGCGTTGCCATGGGGCAAAATGTAAGGCTGTGTCGGTAACACCTGGGGCTGAGGCGAGCCAGTAGATGGGTCCCCAGGGCGCTGACCGGACGGTACCGTCGCCGAAAGCAGACGGCGAGCGGCAGATCCCGTGCGACGACAGAGGCGCAGCTGATTGAGATGCCGGCGCACCTCACCAGAGGCCCCCAAAACCAAATACATCGCGCGGCCGAGGCAGCGAAGAATGCGCCCTGCGAGCCAACGCCGTGAACCTCGATAGTGGCGGTAGTAGACAATGTCGCCTGGGGCAAAAGCAGGTGTCTGCCGCTGCACAGGAAGCGGATGCGGCGGATGTAGCAAAGACATCAAGGTTCGATGAGGGCGACCGTGGAGCAACTCATCCGGCGAGCGACCATCTCGGGGCTGAGAGCGATACGAGGACAAAAAGAGCAATAACGCGTCCTCCCGAGAATGCGACTCTTTCAACTTCAACATCTGTGACTTGAAAGTCCTGAGTAATCGTTCAGCGGCACCGTTTGACTGTGGCGAAAACGGCGCGGACGTCAGATGTTGAATACCATTGGCCTTGCAGAATGACTGAAATTCTGCGGACATGAATTGTGGGCCACTGTCGGAAACAATAGTTTGTGGAAGACCTTCAATGCAAAAGATAGCAGATAACGCTTGGATGGTGGCAGATGACGTTGTGGAAGACATCCAGACAACAAAAGGAAAATTACTGAATGAATTTACCACAACCAACCATCGAGCATTCCAGAATGGACCAGCAAAATCGATGTGTAAGCGTTGCCAAGGGGAAGTGGCTTTTGGCCATGCAAAGAATATCCACGGTGGTGCGGATTGTTGTTCGGCACACCCCATGCCAGAAGAGCACACATTCGTAATCGCGGCATCGATTCTGAACCAAGTACAGTGCTGACGAGCAAGTTGTTTCGTTCTCACTATACCCCAATGTCCTAGGTGGAGAAGCTGTAAGACAGAGGACTGTAACGAACGTGGGACCACGACCCTGGACTGATTATTATCAGAACGCAACAGCAAAACACCACGTCGAACAAAAAGTCTCTCCTTGTGAGCAAAAAATCGGCGAACCAACGGGTCCCCGATCCGTGTCTTTGACAAAGGGTCATTGCGTAGCAACAAAACGCAGAACGGTAGCAAGGACAGGGTCGGCAGCTGTGGCTGTTGCTACACGACGAAAATCGATCGGAAACGATTCGACCACGTCATCGGTCTCTGCATCAATGAACATGCAAGCAAGTTCGGAGGAATCGAATGGTCTATCCTCAGCAACAGGCAAACGGGACAACGCATCGGCGTTTCCGTGGGGATTGAATGGCGTAAGGCAAGTACTGGAATGCAGCGCCAATTTCAACTGGCGAAAGGCGCGTTCGCATTCCGTCGTCCAGACGAACGGAACACCCTTACGGCGTAAGCGATGAAGCGGAGCTGAAATGGAAGAGGCGTGTGGAACATATTGGTGATAATAGTAGATTTTTCCCAGCACACTCTGTAGCTGCTTCAAATTCTGCGGCGAAGGCAAGTCTTGTATGGCACGGAGGTGCTCGGGACTGGGATATATGCCTTGGGCACTGAGTACATGTCCCAGGTATGGCAAATCACGAGCAAAAAACACACATTTGTCCTTCCGCAAGCGAAGACCATTTTGTCTTAAGACCTGAAATAATGTTCTGAGATTGGCCAAATGTTCTTCTTCCGTCTTTCCAGAGATCTCAATATCGTCCAGGTAATTTGCTGCAGTAGGGACCGACGCACAAACAGTTTGTAGATATTGCTGAAACAATGCAGGGGCCGATGCTCCGTGCAGCTCGCCCAGCGGGCCGGTTAACCTGACACACGGCTGGCGAAGTTTCAAATGATTCCCGAGCAAAGTCAAGTGTGTCCTGCCCATCCAAAATGTCGTTCACTTGTTGAAGGGAGGGATTGACTAGTTTCAAAATCTGTGCCCTTATTCGAACATCAGAAACGTTCTGTGCAATTGCATCACATACCATAGTATCTGAATAAGGGAGTCCACATTGACACTCAAAAGCACAATCCCTAGTAAGGCCTTGCAAGGTTGCAACCCACTTCCGATTAGTCTGACCTGCCGTACGTTTTGTACTAAAGAAGGTATACCTTTTCGCAACTACTTTGACTGATTGTTTGAAGTATGCATCTAATGTAGACAAAATTTCTTCGTAGGACAGAGTTTCTACGTCGCCTCGGGGAAATAATTTGACTATCACACGGTACATGTTCACCCCGACTGATGATAACGAAAAAGGGTGCCGCTCGTTACCTTGAATTCTGTAGGCGGCGAGATTTAATCCAAATTGGCGTGACCACTCCGTCCAGCCTTCCACTGCAGCATCAAAAGGTTGAAAAGTTGGTGCAATTGCGTGCTGTGGCTTCATTAGCGGAGGAGCGGCTGCTGCCGCATCGTTTTGCATCGCACGTTGACCCTGGACGAGCTGTCCAAGGGCATCCAGCAATGCCTGCGTCTGCTGATTCTGTAAGCGATAAAATTCGGACAGTACATCTGGAGATTGTGGTGAAGCCATTACACAAGTAAATCAGGGCAGTTTAAAGATGAACGCGGTTTTGCCTCGTCGCCAATGTTGTGGTTGCAGGAGAGCCAACACTATGTTACTAGAGGAGGCCGAAAGGCACTCGTTTTAGCTCACGCAGGCTGGCGTGAGGTCTGGAACAGGACAAGGAAATTAGAATTTAGAAAAGACGAACGTAGCTGGTGGAATACTTAACTTTAATCCATAATGATGAACGTCTGTTTTGACTGTACATGATGCACAATGTCAATAGTAACTGATAATGGCGCCTTGCTAGGTCGTAGCAAATGACGTAGCGGAAGGCTATGCTAAACTATCGTCTCGGCAAATGAGAACGTAAGTAGGCAGTGAACAATCGCTAGCAAAGTCGGCTGTACAACTCGGGCGAGTGCTAGGAAGTCTCTCTAGACCTGCCGTGTGGCGGCGCTCGGTCTGCAATCATTGATAGTGGCGACACGCGGGGCCATTGTATACTACCAGACCGCGGCCGATTTAAAGGCTACCACCTAGCAAGTGTGGTGTCTGACGGTGACACCACAAACCTAACTAACCTATGGACGTCACACACATCCATGCCCGAGGCAGTATTCGAACCTAGGAACGTAACAGCAGCGCGGTTCCAGACTGAAGCGCCTAGAACCGCTCGGCCACAATGCCCGGCCACGCGGAGATTCGAATAGCGGATTGTTTTCCACCGGAGTAGTTTACCCAAGTGTACGCCGTCATCAGGTAACCATACAGTAGAGCTGCACGCCCTCAGGAAAAACTACGGCTGTTGTTTCTCCTTGCTTTCAGCTTTCAATAATACAGAAAATAAACAGCAATTGACATTAACTATGTTCTAGCTCGGAAATCATTCGTATCAGGGAATACAACCACATGAATTTTTTTGTTCAGAATCACTAATACGACCACCCCTGACAGCATGAACCTTTCCTGACTCACCCCGTAATTGTGGAACCAGATTAACAACTGTAGCGTGTTGTGAATGGGAAAAAATTGTGAATCGATTTCCTTGAATTTCCTAAACACTTTCGATCAGGTTTCTTCGGTCGTTCTTCTGTTTTCTACACTCATCGGATTTGTCAGAGTCTCTCTTCTGAAACTACCTCTTCTCGTGGTGTCAGAAGTATATTTTAAATTGTGTTCCTTTATCTTGCTCCGATAGTATTCTTCGCTGTATATCACAGTTTTTCTTCAATGTTTTAAGAGTCGTGTGACGCAGTTTTTCTCCGCCACAAACTAACTCAACGTATTTTCAGTGATAAATAATTTTAAGAACTGACGATTTTGGGTAATTTTTATATCATTAGTTTTTTCATCTAAATGTCAACCAACTTAATGTATTCTGTAAATATGTTATGTTTTATGTAACTTTGGCTAATTGTAACTTGTATATAAACGGGAATTCTTTGGCCCATTGGAAGAAACATACTCTTTGAAAAACTGTATTAAGATAGAGGTGAAAAATGAAGAGCGACAGCTGGCAATGGTATTCTGAAGTGATATGGTGGACAAAGAGGGATATGTCGATTATTAGTTGGAAAAATCAGTTGTATTTGTGAGAAGAAAACGTTTTCTGCTAGAAAAGAATGGGAGGGAAAATGTCGAAAGGAGCATAGAAATATTAATGTATGAGTTGCTGAAGCTGGGATGTAGAAGCAGACGGAAGGAACGGGTCGTTCTATTAGTGGAACTATCCGAAATTATGAACGGAGAGGAGAAAACTAAAGAGAAAGCAAGTGCAAGAGATAAGATTTAAGAACTTAAAATTCAACACAGGATCGGTGTAGAAGCACAGGAGATTGTCAGCATTGTCAGCTCGGAGCACCAAGACATGGAAAGTATGAGAAAGTATCAGTCACCGTCTCAAAACGAGAGTACTGCACTAGTGGAAACTGTGTACGAAATGGATTAAGGCACTGTTTTGACAAGGAATAGGACAGATTGTGAATTACAGCGGTAGTGCAGACTGTGTTACGAAAGCAACTTTTTGTTGATATCCGTGTTTGAGGAGATGGACTGTGAGCAGAGTAACTACTGTTTAATTAAGTTCTGTGAGTGCCAAAGCAATCACTAAATGTAACAGTGAAATGTTAATGCAAGCCGGCCGAAGTGGCCGTACGGTTAAAGGCGCTGCAGTCTGGAACCGCAAGACCGCTACGGTCGCAGGTTCGAATCCTGCCTCGGGCATGGATGTTTGTGATATCCTTAGGCTAGTTAGGTTTAACTAGTTCTAAGTTCTAGGGGACTGATGACCACAGCAGTTAAGTCCCATCGTGCTCAGAGCCATTTGAACCATTTGTTAATGCAATGACAACACACTACTCAAATTATCATTATGTTGTCATCCATCGTTATGCCTAAAATAGTGTCCGTATATCAACCCACAACATTCCATTCATCTTTTCTTTTAGAAGCAGTTGTAAAATTTTTTAACTGCGAGGTTTATCAGTGAAGAAAGTGCATCGAAGCAGCAGTCAATGTTACTGGAACTTTGTAATTAATTTCATCATTTTTGAGGTTGGTGTTCTCCATCTTTGCATCTTCCCACCGCATCAGAAACATCTGCTGATGCAGGAGTGCCAGAGATTAGCAACCAGTTTCAGGAGAAGGTCAGGAAGCAATTACATTTCTCTGGTGGAAGCCATTATTTTCACCTGACCAAACACGGTTTGTCTGAGAACTGTACAGTACATATGGGCTTTAACTACAGGTAGACAACAGTAAAAGATATTGAGGGCAGAGAGTGTTATTCAAAACAACAATAATCACACTGGTTATATTATACTTAACATTAAAACTCAGGCACTCATTCACAGTTCAATATTCGACAGTAACGTTTCACTCAAGCGAAAGAAACTTTTGTTCTTATAGAAGAAACGTCATTACGTTCGAAAACATTCTTACTGCAGTTCTGTAATAATATAAATATGCTTTGTTTGGACATTTGTTCAGCTGTGACATCGCATCAGCGTATTAACGAAAACGTAGTTACTTTATATTACGACTTCTGTTTAGTCATAATTTTTACGTATAGATCGTTCAGCAGAGGAAATATATTTATAAGAGTTAAAAATTGTTCACTTTGGGGGGAAAAGTCATTCTAGTTACACAGTGCACACACAGAGTAATGTCACCACTTGTCGAAAGCCAGAACCTTTTGCAGTGCGGGCCGCTACGAGACGCTCAGAAACAGAGTCATTGAGGTTGTGGAAGGAACCGAAAGAGGTGTGCAGGCACGCGAACTACAGAGCCACGGCCAGCTGCGCTAGGTTTCACGTTTGAACATCCGTGGCGCGAAGACCCCGATCGAGGCTGTTCCGCAGATTCTCCATTCGGTTTTAATTCGGAGAGTTCGATGGCCGGGGGATAACGGCAAAACTATCCTGGTGCTCTTCGAACCGCGCACGTACAGTGCAAGTTTGTGGTGTCACCGCCAGACACCACACTTGCTAGGTGGTAGCCTTTAAATCAGCTGCGGTCCGGTAGTATACGTCGGTCTCGCGTGTCGCCACTATCAATGATTGCAGACCGAGCGCCGCAACACGGCAGGTCTAGAGAGACTTCCTAGCACTCGCCCCAGTTGTACAACCGACTTCGCTGGCGATGGTTCACTGACAAAATACGCTTTCATTTGCCGAGACGATAGTTACCATAGCCTTCAGCTACGTCATTTGTTACGGCCTAGCAAGGCGCCATATTCAGTTACTACTGATATTGTGAATCATGTACCGTCAAGAGCGACGTTCATCATTAATGGATTAAAGTTAAGTATTCCACCAGCTACGTCCGATTTTCTAAGGTCTAATTTACTTGTCCTGTTCCAGACCTCACGCCAGCCTGAGTGAGCTAAAACGAGTGCCTTTCGGCCTTCTCTAGTAACATGGTGTTGGCTCTCCTGCAACCACAACATTGGCGACGAGGCAAAACCGCGTTCTCCTTTAAACCTGATTTACTTGTGGAATGGCTTCGCCACAATCTCCAGATGTACTGTCCAAATTTTATCGCTTACAGACTCAGCAGACGCAGGCCTTACTGGATGCCCTTGGACAGCTTGTCCAGGGTCAACGAGTGATGCAAAACGATGCGGCAGCAGCCGCTCCACCACTAACGCAGCCACAACACGCAATTGCAACAACTTTTCAACCTTTTGATGCTGCACTGGAAAGCTGGACAGAGTGGTTACGCGAAATTGGATTCCATCTCGCCGCCTACAGAATTCAAGGTAACGAGCGGCACCCTTTTTTGTTATCATCTTTCGGGGTGAACATGTACCGTGTGATAGTCAAATTATTTCCCTGACGCGACGTAGAAACTCTGTCCTACAAAGAAATTTTGTCTGCATTAGATGCATATTTCAAAGAATCAGTCAATGTAGTTGCGAAAAGGTATACCTTCTTTCGTACAAAACATACGGCAGGTCAGACTAATCGGGAGTGGGTTGCAATCTTGCAAGGCCTTACTAGGGATTGTGCTTTCGAGTGCCAATTTGGACTCCCTTATTCAGATACTATGGTACGTGATGCAATTGCACAGAACGTTTCTGATGTTCGTATAAGGGAACAGATTTTGAAACTAGTCAGTCCCTCCCTTTAACAAGTGATGAACATATTGGTCGGCAGGACACACTTGACTTTGCTCAGGAATCATTAGAAACTTCGCCACCCGTGTGTCAGGTTAACCGGCCCGCCGGGCGAGCTGCACGGAGCAGTAAACAGTCCTCGCGCTCGCGCCCGGCCGCACCGCCGCCGCCAGGCTCTCAGCCATGTGTACCGCGCCGGCAAGCAAATGCAGTGTTAAAATGTGCGCTACTAGA
Source organism: Schistocerca americana (assembly GCF_021461395.2). Lineage (NCBI taxonomy): Eukaryota > Metazoa > Arthropoda > Insecta > Orthoptera > Acrididae > Schistocerca > Schistocerca americana. Next base: position 24,070,634 of record NC_060122.1, on the reverse strand, counting down.
CATTCGCGTGAGAATTGCCCGTCACGCCTAGCTATTTGCTTTAATTGTAGCACAAAAGGACGTGTTCAGAGTGTTTGCCAGAAAAAGCTCAGATGGGAAGCTCAAAACCATTCCAGGCCCTTTGCTTCGCGCCGGAATCGGATTCGAACCAAGGATACTCAGGCTCGCGATACTTCGCCCGCGGAAATTCATGTAGTTCATTCCACTCCGTCCAGTGCCACTGTCTCTAATAGTGACTGTGTTAGTCCCACAAATAGTTTGCATCGACATCAACGAAAATCCCGTCGAGTCGCAAGTGATTTTGTACCAGTGTCAGTTCACGTTGCACGGGACAGTCGCTCTTGTCGTCAGCAGGACAATAAACTTTTTGTGGACTTGGACATTAATGGCAATTCTGCTCGATACCGGGGCTGCAGTTTCACTGATCAATCAAGCCACTTACAAAGGGCTGGGCACACCTCCGTTGCATGGCGTAAATGTTACGTTAACTAGCTACTCAGGTCAAGAGATCCCTGTGTTCGGACAGTGCAACCTTCTTGCAACATACAAAGGACAAACAAAACTTGTGTCATTTTACGTCCTTCATTCTTTTTCTGCAGTGAACTTGTTTTGGTTTCGATTTATTTCAGTTGTTTAACTTGTCTATAGTAAATCAGGTCCTATCAGTGAACGAGACTGTGCCTTCAGACAGTGTTTCTCGTCTATGTGAAGAATTTGCAGACATTTTTGCACCGGGCCTCGGTTGCGCTAAGAACTATAAACCACATTTGGAACTGAAAGTAAACGCGCAACCGAAATTTTTCGGAGAGTGCAACGTTCCCCACGCATTGTGTGGTGAGGTCGCAAAAACGTTACACGATTTGGAATCACAAGGTGTCATTGAATATGTGCAGGCTTCTCTCTGGGCATCACCCTTAGTAATTTTGCCAAAACCTTCCAGAAAATTGAGACTTTGTGTGGACTTCAAGGCAACAGTGAATCCACAACTAGTGATTGCAACTTTTCCTTTACTCCGCCCGGAAGATCTTTTTGACACACTGTGCCCAGGTAAATATTTTTCGAAGTTGGACCTAGCAGATGCGTACTTGCAAATACCAGTGGACGAAGACTCCCAGCGCGTTTTGGTGGTTAACACGTATCTTGGTTTGTATCGCTTCAAACTACTGCCATTCGGGTGTGCATCCGTCCCTGCATTGTTTCAGCAATATCTGCAACCTGTTTGTGCGTCGGTCCCTACTGCAGCAAACTGTCTGGACGATATTGTGATCTCCGGAAAGTCGGAAGAAGAACGTTTAGCCAATTTCAGAACATTATTTCAGGTCTTGCGACAAAATGGTCTTCGCTTGCGGAAGAACAAATGTGTGTTTTTTGCTCGTGACTTGCACTTCCTGGGACATGTACTCAATGCCCAAGGCATACATCCCAGTCCCGATCACCTCCGTGCCATACAAGACTTGCCTTCGCCGCAGAATTTGAAGCAGCTACAGAGTGTGCTGGGAAAAATCTACTATTATCACCAATATGTTCCACATGCCTCTTCCATTTCAGCTCCGCTTCATCGCTTACGCCGTAAGGGTGTTCCGTTCGTCTGGACGACGGAATGCGAACGCGCCTTTCGCCAGTTGAAATTGGCGCTACATTCCAGTACTTGCCTTACGCCATTTAATCCCCAGAAGCCGCTTTCGTTGATGGTGGATGCATCGGATTTCGGGATCCGTACTGTGCTTGCGCACAAAGATGGATCGCACGATCGCCCTATTGTCTTTGCGTCCAAATTGCTCTCGTCTGCGCAAAGAAATTATTCACAGATCGCGAAAGAAGCATTGGCTATCGTATTTGTTGTTACAAAGTTTCATGATTTCTTGTATGGTCGTCACGTTACTATAATCACAGACCACAAACTTTGACATCGGTTTTTCATCCGACCAAGCCTGTACCTCCACGTACACCGCAGAAATTCATTCGCTGGTCTATTTTCCTCTCGCAGTACCGCTACGATATCTTGTATCGGTCCACTGCTAAGCACGGAAACGCCAATGCGTTGTCCAGCTTGCCTGTTGCTGAGGATAGGGCATTCGATTCCTCCGAACTTGCTTGCATGTTCTCTGATGCAGAAACCGATGACGTGGTCGAATCATTTCCGATTGATTTTCGTCGTGTAGCTACAGCCGCAGCTGCCGACCCTGTCCTTGCTACCGTTCTGTGTTTTGTTGCTACGCAATGGCCCTTGTCAAAGTCACGGATCAGGGATTCGTTGGTTCGCCGATTTTTTGCTCACAAGGAGAGACTTTTTGTTCGACGTGGTGTTTTGCTGTTGCGTTCTGATAATGATCAGTCCAGGGTCGTGGTCCCACGTTCGTTACAGTCCTCTGTCTTACAGCTTCTCCACCTAGGACATTGGGGTATAGTGAGAACGAAACAACTTGCTCGTCAGCACTGTACTTGGTTCGGAATCGATGCCGCGATTACGAATATGTGCTCTTCTTGCATGGCGTGTGCCGAACAACAATCAGCACCACCGCAGAAATTCTTTGCATGGCCAAAAGCCACTTCCCCTTGGCAACGCTTACACATCGATTTTGCTGGTCCATTCTGGAATGCTCGATGGTTGGTTGTGGTAGATTCATTCAGTAATTTTCCTTTTGTTGTCCGGATGTCTTCCACAACGTCATCTGCCACCATCCAAGCGTTATCAGCTATCTTTCGCATTGAAGGTCTTCCACAGATTATTGTTTCCGACAATGGCCCACAATACATGTCCGCAGAATTTCAGTCATTCTGCAAGGCCAATGGTATTCAACATCTGACGTCCGCGCCGTCTTCGCCACAGTCAAACGGTGCCGCTGAATGATTGCCCAGGACTTTCAAGTCACAGATGTTGAAGTTGAAAGAGTCGCATTCTCGGGAGGACGCGTTATTGCTCTTTTTGTCCTCGTATCGCTCTCAGCCCCGAGATGGTCATTCGCCCAGCTGAGTTGCTCCACGGTCGTCATCATCGGACCTTGATGTCTTTGCTAGATCCGCCACATCACGTTCCTGTGCAGCGGCAGACACCTGCTTTTGCTCCAGGCGACGTTGTCTGCCATCGCCACTATCGAGGTTCACGGCGTTGGCTCGTAGGGCGCATTCTTCGCTGCCTCGGCCGCGCGATGTATTTGGTTTTGGGGGCCTCTGGTGAGATGCGTCGGCATCTCAATCAGCTGCGCCTCTGTCGTCGCACGCGATCTGCCGCTCGCCGTCTGCTTTCAGCGACGGTGCCGTCCAGTCAGCGCCCTGGGGACCCATCTACTGGCTCGCCTCAGCCCCAGGTGTTACCGACGCTGCCTTCCATTTTGCCCCATGGCGACGCGCCGCCGCCGCCGCCTGTTCTCCCGCCGGCGACGCCCGCAGTGGACGCGTCGCTGCAGCCGCTGGGCGCCTCCCTGGGTCACGCGCCGTCGATCGCTTCCCGTGACCAGCAGTCCTCCGACATGGAACTCTTGCCCGCTCCCGGCCATATGTCGTCTTCGCCCGTCGGGTGCGCCGGCCCCATTGAGCTCGACCATTCGGCCACTCCTGTCTCTCTACGGGCGCATACACCGCATGTTGGCGTGCACCCTGGAGCACGTTTTCAGGCGTTTCCTAACTCCCCGCGGTCCGAATGGCATGGTGCGGGTGGCACAGCCTCGCCTGTTGTTAGGCTCCCCACCTCATCGCATACGTCAACAATGGGTCCTCCCCACGCCGGGCGGAAGCCTTATACCACAACCGTACGCCGATTTGCGGGGGAGGAATGTGGTGTCACCGCCAGACACCACACTTGCTAGGTGGTAGCCTATAAATCGGCCGCGGTCCATTAGTATACGTCGGACCCGCGAGTCGCCACTATCAGTGATTGCAGATCGAGCGCCGCCACACGGCAGGTCTAGAGAGACTTCCTAGCACTCGCCCCAATTGTACAACCGATTTGCTAGCGATGGTTCACTGACAAAATACGCTCTCATTTGCCGAGACGATAGTTTAGCATAGCCTTCAGCTACATCATTTGCTACAACCTAGCAAGGCGCCATATTCAGTTACTATTGATATTGTCAATCATGTACGGTAGAGAGCGACGTTCATCATTAATGGATTAAAGTTAAGTATTCCACCAGCTACGTTCGTTTTTCTAAATTCTAATTTCCTTGTCCTGTTCCAGACCTCACGCCAGCCTGCGTGAGCTAAAACGCGTGCCTTTCGGCCTCCACTAGTAACACGGTGTTGGCTCTCCTGCCAACCACAACAAGTTGTGTGACACATTTCATTGTCACGTCGGTAGATGCCATTGCGACGAATAGAAAACAAACTGCATGTAGGTGTGGACACGGCCCCCAAGGATAGATGCATGCTTGTGTTGGGACAATGTGCTCCACAGAATAACGATATCTCGCAGAGAATACTACTAAAACTTTCCCCAGATCTAAACACTCCCTTCTCCGGCATGTTGCAGGGCCACACACGCCAACGGCCATCTGTCCGATGGAGCATAATACGTGATTCACCTGAAAATGCTGCATGTCGCCACTCAGTTTAGTCAAAACCGAGAATGAGTATTACTGTGATTCTGTCTTTGTGCCTGTTTTTGAAGAGACGTGTGTGTATGCGTGTGTCTAAGAGCGTGTAAGGTACATGTTAAATACAAGATTTGAAGTGGTACTGGCAGCGAGTATGTCAGGCGAAACACTTACTTTGGTGAGATTACTTTGAACCATGGACCTTGCCGTTGGTGGGGAGGCTTGCGTGCCTCAGCGATACAGATTGCCGTACCGTAGGTGCAACCGCAACGGAGGGGTATCTGTTGAGAGGCCAGACAAACGTGTGGTCCCTGAAGAGGGGCAGCAGCCTTTTCAGTAGTTGCAGGGACAACAGTCTGGATGATTGACTGATCTGGCCATGTAACACTAACCAAAACGACCTTGCTGTGCTGGTACTGCGAACGGCTGAAAGCAAGGGGAAACTACGGCCGTGATTTTTCCCGAGGGCATGCAGCTTTACTGTGTGGTTAAATGATGATGGCGTCCTCTTGGGTAAAATATTCCGGAGGTAAAATAGTCGCCCATTCGGATCTCCGGGCGGGGACTACTCAAGAGGATGTCGTTATCAGGAGAAAGCAAACTGGCGTTCTACCGATCGGAGTGTGGAATGTCAGATCCCTTAATCGGGCAGGTAGGTTAGAAAATTTAAAAAGGGAAATGGATAGGTTAAAGTTAGATATAGTGGGAATTAGTGAAGTTCAGTGGCAGGAGGGACAAGACTTCTGGTCAGGTGACTACAGGGTTATAAACACAAAATCAAATAGGGGTAATGCAGGAGTAGGTTTAATAATGAACAGGAAAATAGGAACGCGGGTAAGCTACTACAAACAGCATAGTGAACGCATTATTGTGGCCAAGATAGACACGAAGCCCACGCCTATTACTGTAGTACAATTTTATACGCCAACTAGCTCTGCAGATGACGATGAAATTGAAGAAATGTATTATGTAGTAAAAGAAATTATTCAGATACTGAAGGGCGACGAAAATTTAATAGTCATGGGTGAGCGGAATTCGTTAGTAGGAAAAGGGAGAGAAGGAAACGTAGTAGGTGAATATGGATTGGGGCTAAGAATGAAAGAGGAAGCCGCCTGGTAGAATTTTGCACAGAGCACAACTTAATCATAGCTAACACTTGGTTCAAGAATCATAAAAGGAGGATGTTACATGAAAGAAGCCTGGAGATACTGACAGGTTTCGGATACATTATATAATGGTAAGACAGAGATTTGGGAACCAGGTTTTCAATTGTAAGACATTTCCTGGGGCAGATATGGATTCTGACCACAATCTATTGGTTATCAACTGCAGATTGAAACTGAAGAAACTGCAAAAAGGTGGGAATTTAAGGAGATTGGACCTGGATAAACTGAAAGAACCACAGGTTGTACAGTTTCAGGGAGAGCATAAGGGAACAATTGACAGAAATGGGGGAATGAAATACAGTAGAAAAAGAATGGGTAGCTTCGACGGATGAAGTAGTGAAGGCAGCACAAGATCAAGTAGGTAAAAAGACGAGGGCTTGTAGAAATCCGTGGGTAACAGAAGATATATTGAATTTAATTGATGAAAGGAGAAAATATGAAAATGCAGTAAATGAAGCAGGCAAAAAGGAATACAATCGTCTCAAAAATGAGATCGACAGGAAGTGCAAAATGGCTAAGCAGGGATGGCTAGAGGACAAATGTAATGATGTAGGGGTTTATCTCACTAGGGGTAAGATAGATACTGCCTACAGGAAAATTAAAGAGACTTTTGGAGAAAAGAGAACCACTTGCATGAACATCAAGCACTCAGATGGAAACCCAGTTCTAAGCAAAGAAGGGAAAGCAGAAAGGTGGGAGGAGTATATAGAAGGTCTATACAAGGGCGATGTACTTGAGGACAATATTTTGGAAATGGAAGAGGATGTCGATGAATATGAAATGGGAGATACGATACTGCGTGAAGAGTTTGACAGAGCACTAAAAGACCTGAGTCGAAACAAGGCCCCCGGAGTAGACAACATTCCATTGGAACTACTGGCGGCCTTGGGAGAGCCAGTCCTGACAAAACTCTACCATCTGGTGAGCAAGATGTATGAGACAGGCGAAATACCCTCAGGCTTAAAGAAGAATATAATAATTCCAATCCCAAAGAAAGCAGGTGTCGACAGGAACTATCAGTTTAATGAGTCACAGCTGCAAAATACTAACGCGAATTCTTTACAGAAGAATGGAGAAACTAGTAGAAGCCGACCTCGAGGAAGATCAGTTTGGATTCCGTAGGAATGTTGGAACACGTGAGGCAATACTGACCCTACAACTCATCTTAGAAGCTAGATTAAGGAAGGGCAAACCTACGTTTCTAGCATTTGTAGACTTAAAGCTTTTGACAACGTTGACTGGAATACTCTCTTTCAAATTCTGAAGGTGGCAGGGGTAAAATACAGGGTGCGAAAGGCTATTTACAATTTGTACAGAAACCAGATGGCAGTTATAAGAATCGAGGGGCATGAAAGGGAAGGAGTATATTGAGGAAGCAGTGGAGGAAACAAAAGAAAAATTTGGAGTAGGTATTAAAATCCATGGAGAAGAAACTTTGAGGTTCGTCGATGACATTGGAATTCTGTCAGAGACAAAAAATGGTTCAAATGGCTCTGAGCACTATGGGACTTAACTACTGAGGTGTCAGAGACAGCAAAGGACTTGGAAGAGCAGTTGAACGAAATGGATAGTGTGTTGAAAGGAGGAGATAAGATGAACACCAACAAAAGCAAAACGAGGATAATGGAATGTAGTCGAATTAAGTCGGGTGATGCTGGGGGAATTAGATTAGGAAATGAGACACTTAAAGTAGTAAAGGAGTTTTGCTATTTGGGGAGCAAAATAACTGATGATGGTCGAAGTAGAGAGGATATAAGATGTAGACAGGCAAGGCAAGCGTTTCTGAAGAAGACAAATTTGTTAACATCGAGTATAGATTTAAGTGTCACGATGTCATTTCTGAAAGTATTTGTATGGAGTGTAGCCATGTATGGAAGTGTAATATGGACGATAAATAGTTTGGACAAGAAGAGAATAGAAGCTTTTGAAATGTGGTGCTACAGAAGAATGCTGAAGATTAGATGGGTAGATCACATAACTAATGGGGAAGTATTGAATAGGATTGGGGAGAAGAGAAGTTTGTGGCACAACTTGACTAGAAGAAGGGACTGGTTGGTAGGACAAGTTCTGAGGAATCAAGGGATCACCAATTTAGTATTGGAGGGCAGCGTAGAGGGTAAAAATCGTAGAGGGAGGCCAAGAGATGAATACACTAAGCAGATACAGAAGGATGTAGGTTGCAGTAGGTACTGGAAGATGAAGAGGCTTGCACAGGATCTACATTTACATCCATACTCCGCAAGCCACCTGACGGTGTGTGGCGGAGGGTACCCTGAGTACCTCTATCGGTTTTCCCTTCTATTCCAGTCTCGTATTGTTCATGGAAAGAAGGATTGTCGGTATGCTTCTGTGTGGGCCCTAATCTCTCTGATTTTATCCTCATGGTCTCTTCGCGAGATGGAGGATTGGGGAGTAGGAGGGAGTAATATACTGCTTGACTCTTCGGTGAAGGTATGTTCTCGAAACTTTAACAAAAGCCGGTAGCCGGCCGGAGTGGCCGAGCGGTTAAAGGCGCTACAGTCTGGAACCGCCCGACCGCTGCGGCCGCAGGTTCGAATCCTGCCTCGGGCATGGATATGTGTGATGTCCTTAGGTTAGTTAGGTTTAAGTAGCTCTAAGTTCTAGGGGACTTATGACCACAGCAGTTGCGTCCCATAGTGCTCAGAGCCATTTGAACCAGTCAAAAGCCGGTACCGAGCTACTGAGCGTCTCTCCTGCAGAGTCTTCCACTGGAGTTTGTCTATCATCTCCGTAACGCTTTCGCGATTACTAAATGATCCTGTAACGAAGCGCGCTGCTCTCCGTTGGACCTTCTCTATCTCTTCTATCAACCCTATCTGGTACGGATCCCACACTGCTGAGCAGTATTCAAGCGGTGGGCGAACAAGCGCACTGTAACCTACTTCATTGTTTTCGGATTGCATTTCCTTAGGATTCTTCCAATGAATCCCAGTCTGGCATCTGCTTTAACGACGATCAACTTTATATGATCATTCCATTTTAAATCACTCCTAATGCGTACTCCAAGATAATTTATGGAATTGACTGCTTCCAGTTGCTGACCTGCTATTTTGTAGCTAAATGAGAAGGGATCTATCTTTCTATGTATTCGCATCACATTACACTTGTCTACATTGGGATTCAATTGCCATTCCCTGCACCATGCGTCAATTCGTTGCAGATCCTCCTGCATTTCAGTACTATTTTCCATTGTTACAACCTCTCGATACACCACAGCATCGTCTGCAAAAAGCCTCAGTGAACTTCCGATGTCATCCACCAGGTCATTTATGTGTATTGTGAATAGCAACAGTCCTATGACACTCCCCTGCGGCACACCTGAAATCACTCTTACTTCGAAAGACTTCTCTCCATTGAGAATGACATGCTGCGTTCTGTTATCTAGGAACTCCTCAATCCAATCACACAATTGGTCTGATAGTCCATATGCTCTTACTTTGTTCATTAAACGACTGTGGGGAACTGTATCGAACGCCTTGCGGAAGTCAAGAAACACAGCATCTACCTGGGAACCCGTGTCTATGGCCCACTGAGTCTCGTGGACGAATAGCGCGAGCTGGGTTTAACACGATCGTCTTTTTCGAAACCCATGCTGATTACTACAGAGTAACTTTCTAGTCTCCAGAAAAGTCATTATACTCTAACACAATACGTGTTCCAAAATTCTACAACTGATCGACGTTAGAGATATAGGTCTATAGTTCTGCACATCTGTTCTTGAAAACAGGGATGACCTGTGCCATTTTCCAATCCTTTGGAACGCTACGCTCTTCTAGAGACCTACGGTACACCGCTGCAAGAAGGGGGGCAAGTTCCTTCGCGTACTCTGTAAAATCTAACTGGTATCCCATGAGGTCCAGCGGCCTTTCCTCCTTTGAGCGATTTTAAATGTTTCTCTATCCCTCTGTCGTCTATTTCGATATCTACCATTTTGTCATCTGTGCGACAATCTAGAGAAGGAACTACAGTGCAGTCTTCCTGTGTGAAACAGCTTTGGAAAAAGACATTTAGTATTTAGGCCTTTAGTCTCTCATCCTCTGTTTCAGTACCATTTTGGTCACAGAGTGTCTGGACATTCTGTTTTGATCCACTTATCGCTTTGACATAAGACCATAATTTCTTAGGATTTTCTGCCAAGTCAGTAAATAAAACTTTACTTTCGAATTCATTGAACGCCTCTCGCATAGCCCTCCTCACACTGCATTTCGCTTCGCGTAATTTTTGTTTGTCTGCAAGGCTTTGGCTATGTTTATGTTTGCTGTGAAGTTCCCTTTGCTTCCGCAGCAGTTTTCTAACTCGGTTGTTGTACCACGGTGGCTCTTTTCCATCTCTTACGATCTTGCTTGGCACATACTCATCTAACGCATATTGTACGATGGTTTTGAACTTTGTCCACTGATCCTCAACGCTATCTGTACTTGAGACAAAACTTTTGTGTTGAGCCGTCAGGTACTCTGTAATCTGCTTATTGTCACTTTTGCTAAACAGAAAAATCTTCCTACCTTTTTTAATATTTCTATTTACGGCTGAAATAATCGATGCCGTAACCGCTTTATGATCGCTGATTCCCTGTTCTGCGTTAACTGTTTCAAATAGTTCGGGTCTGTTTGTCACCAGAAGGTCTAATATGCTATCGCCACGAGCCCGTTCTCTGTTTAACTGCTCAAGGTAGTTTTCAGATAAAGCACTTAAAAAAAATTCAATGGATTCTTTGTCCCTGCCACCCGTTATGAACGTTTGAGTCTCCCAGTCTATATCCAGTAAATTAAAATCTCCACCCAGAACTATATCATGGTGGGGAAATTTACTTGAAATATTTTCCAAATTATCCTTCAGGTGCTCAGTCACAACAGCTGCTGAGCCAGGGGGCCTATAGAGACATCCAATTACCATGTCTCTGCCTGCTTTAACCGTGACCTTCACCCAAATCATTTCACATTTCGGATCTCCGTCAATTTCCTTCGATACTATTGCACTTCTTATCGCTATAAACACGCCTCCTCCTTCACTGTCCAGCCTGTATCTGTGGTATGGGCGTTGTGACCGTTTATTAATGAGAGCAGTTCTGTGACCTTTCTACAGATGCTCCTGCAGTTTACTATTAGCACATTAATATTGTTATTCCCTGTTGCATTTTGCCTACTCCTACCTTGCTGCGTCTCAGGAGGCGTCTTGTCGGGCCTAGGGAGGGAATTCTCTAACCTAAAAAACCCCCATGTGCACTCCACACGTACTCCGCTATCCTTTTAGCCGCTTCCGGCGTGTAGTGCACGCCTGACCTATTCAGGGGGACCCTACATTTCTCCACCCGATAGCGGAGGTCGAGAAATTTGCACCCCAGATCTCCGCAGAATCGTCTGAGCCTCTGGTTTAAGCCTTCCACTCGGCTCCAAACGAGAGGGCCGCGATCGGTTCTGGGAACGATACTACAAATAGTTAGCTCTGATTCCAGCCTGCGAGCGAGGCTTTCCGCCTTCACCAATTCCGCCAACCGCCTGTACGAACTGAGGATGACCTCTGAACCCAGACGGCAGGAGTCATTGGTACCGACATGAGCAACAATTTGCAGTCGGGTGCACGCAGTGCTCTCCATCGCCGCCGGTAGGGTCTCCTCCACATCTCGGATGAGACCCCCCAGCAAGCAGACAGAGTGAACTCTGGCCTTCTTCCCCGACCTTTCTGCTATTTCCCTGAGGGGCTCCATCACATGCCTAACGTTGGAGCTCCCAATAACTAATAAACCCCTCCTCCCGTGTGCCTGCTCGGACCTTGCTGAAGGAGCAGCCACATGTCCACTCACAGGCAGAGCGGGAGATGCCACACGGCCAGCCTCCACATTTACCCTCCGCCTCGTGCGCCGTGAACGCCGCTGAACCCGCCACTCCCCTTGGGGAGAGGGTGGCCCAACCGCGCCCGGTACCCGCGACGATGTCTCGACAGCAGGGACAGTGGGTGAAGCATGTAACAACATGCGACGCACCAGACTCCCCACTGCCGCTACACTCCGCGGCAGCAGCCTGAAGACGGCTGACCGCGGCCATCAACACGTTCAGCTGTTCGCGAACAGTGGCCAGCTCCTCCTGCGTCCGTACACAGCAGTCACACATCCTATCCATCCTAAGGAATCAATTTACTGAAGAGAGTTAATCAACTTTTAACTAGACTGATAATTCACTAAAGGCGGCTGATAGTTGACTAAACTGTGGTTACTAGACACTTCTTGTAGAAAACAATGAAAATAGCACTACCTGTCTCTGGACTGTGTTGAAAACAAACACTAGCACTACTGGCACTATGGTTGACTAAAGGGACCTTCTCTGACTGTATTCAAAACAAACACGAAATCTGTGGAACACTATTAATAGCACTCGACAATTAAAGCTTCCTAAAAGCAAAAACACACGGAAGAACAAGTGACAAGTAAGAAAAATACAGTTACTACTTAAATTAAGGTAGCTCGCTGCACAGCAGACGTGAAGCAGACGGCTAGAGTAGGATAGAGTAGCGTGGAGAGCTGCATCAAACCAGTCTCAGGACTGAAGACCACAACAACAACAACAACAACAACTTTTTACGAAACAGATATGATGGTAGCAATCGGTATTTGTTTTTTATTCACAGTTCAGATGGTTCAAATGGCTCTGAGCAATATGCGACTTAACTTCTGAGGTCATCAGTCGACTAGAACTTAGAACTAATTAAACCTAACTAACCTAAGGACACCACACACACCCATGCCCGAGGCAGGATTCGAACCTTGTAACCTCCCCCTTACTTATCGACCTTAATGACAGTGAATAATTAAACCGCGTACCTAATGGAAATTTGGGAAAAGCAATCGTCACCGAAGTTAAAGACGGAGGAAAGGGTTACATCTAAATGAAAGGAGAAATGCCAATGAAACTGGTGGAAACTAATTTTGAAAAGGGGTAAAGTTAATAAAGAAAGTAAATGTGCGGCCGTTACGTTAACAATTAACTAGCGGTAATTAGATATTTGAGATTTGGGGGAAATTACGGTCGCCAGTCCTAAGGACAATTACTATAGTAACCGAAAAAAGAAAGGTTATTACACATATAATTAGCACTATAAGCGTGGCAACTGAAGGTTGACACGTGTAGTGTGAAAACTGAAAGTTTGTCAGAAGTAATAAATTTCGCTACACTCTCACTTAATTTAGCAAAAGAATTAATAAAACCGTAAAATCGAAAGTTAATTTAGTGACTGAAGTTAATAGTGAGCTTTCTTTCTGAAGCACATTGAAATTCAGTAAAATACGGTTAGACTTGGACTACCTCAACAATCATTTCAAAAGCTACTTGAATCTACGCAATTTAGAAATAAGAGATTTAACTTTGAACTTGAATTAAATGATTCTGAACAATTAACAATAGTAAAATTTAGTACGTACCAAGCTGAGCTGCAGTCACAGGTAACTAAAATACGGTAACAAAACTCGCACTCTTAATTTTTTTTGTTTTTTTTGTTTTGGTTTTAGGGCGCAAAACTGCTATGGTCATTAGCGCCCAGCCAGTGACTTAGGAAACAGTAAAAAACCGAAATTGAAAACCAGCAGCAATGGGGACAAAGTCATAAAATTGGAGAAACTAAAAGCAGAAGGAAGGCTTAAAAATCCACTACAGAAAGGGGTTGGTAGTCCCCAATAGAAAGCTTCAAATGACTGACGTCATTTCACTGGCACTAATAAACTGGAGAACGCGGTCGGCTGAGCGCGTGTCATCTGCTAAAATCGACGATAGATCAGGCGATAGCTGTAGACGGGAGCGTAACGGATTAAAATAGGGGCACTCAATTAAAAGGTGTCTTACCGTCCACAGCTGAGAGCAGCGGGGACAGAGTGGGGGAGGATCGCCCCTTAAATGATGTCGATGGCTACAAAGACAGTGCCCTATCCGGAGTCTAGTTAAAATTACCTCCTCCCGATGACGCGTTCGGGAGGAAGAGGTCCAAGCACAAGGAAGAGCTTTCACGTCCCGCAATTTATTATGGGGAAGTGTTGACCAATGCGCGTGCCATAAATGAACAACACGACGACATAAAACGCTCCGTAGATCAGCGAAAGGAACCGATTGAATAGCTGGCCGAAGAAGAGAGACTGCAGCCTTGGCTGCAATATCGGCCGCCTCATTTCCACAGATACCAACGTGTCCCAGGAGCCAGAGGAACGCCACAGAGACGCCCCCCAGGTGGAGCAAGCGAAGACAGTCCTGAATCCGGTGGACCAGAGGGTGCACAGGATAAAGAGCTTGGAGACTGAGGAGAGAGCTGAGAGAATCTGAGCAGATAACGTACTGTATCCGCTGATGGCGGCGGATGTAGTGGACAGCCTGGAGAACAGCGTAAAGCTCCGCAGTATAAACCGAACACTGGTCGGGAAGCCGATAGTGATTTGGGGTGTCGCCAACAATATAGGCACTCCCTACACCTAACGATGTTTTCGAGCCGTCGGTGTAAATAAATGTGGCGTCCGTCATTTGTGCACATAGAGCAGCAAATGCCCGACGATAAACAAGTGGAGGGGTTCCATCCTTGGGAAATCGACAAAGGTCACGGAGCAGGCAGATCCGGGGACGGAGCCAAGGCGGTGCTGTACCCCAAGTTGTCAAGGTGGTTTTAGGAAAGCGGAAGGAAAGAGAATGGAGCAGTTGACGGAAGCGGACTCCCGGTGGTAGTAGGGAGGACGGGCGGCCTGCATACCCTACATCAAAGGAGGCGTCGAAAAAAATGTCATGGGCTGGATTAGCAGGCATAGAAGACAGATGGCTAGCATAACGACTCAGAAGGACTGCTCGCCGATTGGACAGCGGAGGTTCAGCAGTCTCAGCATAAAGGCTTTCCACAGGGCTGGTGTAAAAAGCTCCAGACACTAAACGTAATCCACGATGGTGGATAGAGTCGAGACGACGAAGAATAGACGGCCGAGCAGAGGAGTAAACTATGCTTCCATAATCCAATTTCGAGCGCACTAAGGCGGTCCGCTCCCCAGGAGGTACCATTCAGGACACGGATGGTGTTCAGGGATCGCAGACAGCGAGCCGAAAGATAGGAAACGTGGGAGGACCAGCACAGTTTTCTGTCAAACATAAGACCCAATAATTTAGCGACGTCTGAAAACGGAAGGTTGACAGGACCTAGATGTAAGGAGGGCGGAAGAAAGTCCTTACGTCGCCAAAAATTAACACAAACGGTCTTACTGGGAGAGAAACGGAAGCCGGTTTCGATGCTCCAAGAGTGGAGGCGATCGAGACATCCTTGAAGACGTCGTTCAAGAAGGCTGGTCCGTTGAGAGCTGTAGTAGATCGCAAAATCGTCCACAAAGAGGGAGCCCAAGACATCAGGAAGGAGACAGTCCATAATTGGATTGATGGCAATGGCAAACAGTACAACACTCAGCACGGAGCCCTGGGGTACCCCGTTTTCTTGGGAGAAAGTACGGGAGAGAGTAATGTTCACCCGCACCCTAAATGTGCGCTCTGCCATAAATTCGCGAAGAAAAAGGGGTAGCCGACCTCGAAAGCCCCAAGAGAACAGTGTGCAGAGGATGCCTGTCCTCCAACAGGTATCGTATGCTCTCTCCAGATCAAAAAATATTGCTACTGTTTGGCGTTTCCGGAGAAAATTGTTCATGATATAAGTGGAGAGAGCAACAAGATGGTCAACTGCAGAACGACGCTTTCGGAATCCGCATTGGGCAGGTGTTAAACGACTGCGGGATTCCAGCCACCACGCTAAACGGTAATTCACCATACGCTCCAAAACCTTACAGACACTACTCGTGAGAGAAATGGGGCGATAGCTAGAGGGGAGATGTTTGTCCCTTCCAGGTTTCGGAACAGGAAAGACGATAGCTTCCCGCCATCGTCTGGGAAAAGTACTGTCGGTCCAAATTCGATTATAAAGGTGAAGGAGGTAACGCAGACTATGGGTTGATAAATGCGGCAACATTTGGACGTGGATATCATCCGGTCCTGGGGCGGAGGAGCGAGAAGAAGAGAGTGCATGTTGGAGTTCCCGCAAGGAGAAAACAGTATTATAGCTTTCGCGATTTTGAGAGGAGAAAGCAAGAGGTCGCACTTCCGCTGCACGTTTCTTCGGGAGAAACGCTGGCGGGTAATTGGAAGAGCTCGAAATCTCAGCAAAGCGCTGACCCAACGAGTTAGAAATTGCGACGGGGTCCATGAATGTATCATGCGCGACAGTGAGCCCAGGGACCGGGGAGAAACTAGGTGCGCCTGAGAACCGTCGAAGCCGACTCCAAACTTCTGAGGAGGGAGTGAAGGTGTTAAATGAGCTAATAAAGAATTTCCAGCTTGCCTTCTTGCTATCGCGGATGACACGACGGCATCACGCACGGAACTGCTTATAGCGGATACAGTTGGCCAAAGTAGGATGGTGGCGGAAAACGCGGAGAGCACGTCGCCGCTCACGTATTGCATCACGGCATGCCTCGTTCCACCAAGGAACTGGGGGCCGCCGGGCAATTCGGAGGTGCGTGGTATTGAATGTTCCGCAGCTGTAAGAATAACGTCGGTAATATGGGTGACCTCATCGTCGACGCTGGGAAAGTGACGGTCATCGAATGTCGCTAGAGACGAAAAAAGTGTCCAATCAGCTTGGGCAAACTTCCAGCGTCACGGGCGCATGTATAGGAGTTGAGGCTGCAGTCGAAGGACACATGGAAAGTGGTCACTCGAGTGTGTATCATCAAGGGCGAACCATTCGAAGCGCCGAGCTAGCGGAACAGTACCGACCGCAAAGTCCAAATGAGATATATTTGTCGTGGAGGCAGATAAAAATGTACGGACCCCAGTGCTGAGGCAAACTAGATCCGCTTGGTGGAAGACGTCTAGCAATAGTGAGCCACGTGGACAAGGATGTGGAGATCCCCAAAGCGGGTGGTGGGCATTGAAGTCCCCAACCAGCAAATAGTGGGGTGGAAGCTGACCAAGAAGATGAAGGAGATCAGCTCGTGCCATTGGTGTGGACGATGGAATGTATACAGTACAAAGAGAGAACGTGTATCCGGAAAGGGAAAGACGGACGACGACAGCTTGGAAGGAAGTGTTTAAATGGATTGGGTAATAATGGAGAGTTTCATGGAGAAGAATCATGAGTCCTCCATGTGCTGGAGTGCCTTCAACAGAGGGGAGATCGTATCGGACGGACTGAAAATGAGGGAGAACAAAGTCGTCATGGGGACGCAGCTTTGTTTCCTGAAGACAGAAGATGACCGGCGAGTAGGATCGTAAGAGGATCGACAATTCATCCCGATTGGCTCGAATACCGCTGATATTCCAGTGGATAATGGACATAGGGTGAACAGAAAATGGAGGAATGTGACCAAGGGTGCTGTCAACTTAACGACTGCTCAGAGCTTGCGACCGACAGCATGGAATGGCATTCAGCCGAAGGCAGAAGATCCTGATCCATAGGTTGGTCAGGAGCAGCTCCTGCCACCAGCGATCGGCCGGTTGACTGGCCACCAGCAGTGCGCCTCGGCGACACAGAAGACGGCCGAGGGCGATTTCCGCCAGGTGGTGCTGTAGATAGGACACGCCTTGGCGGAGAAGGAGAGGAACTGGGTTTCTTTGTAGCCTTCTTGGAAGTATGATGTTTAGATGAAGGAGGAACCGATGGTTGTGAAGTTGCGGTACATAAAAACTCTTCACGAGTATGCTCTTTTTTCGAAGTCTTGGTGTCTGACTTTTGGGCTCGAGATTTAGCAGGACCCGACGAAGGGTGAGCCATAGAGTGGGCAGGCGAAAGTGGTGAGGTTGAACGGGCGATCTTTGCGCTGGCCGATCTGACGACCGTGGCACTAAAGGTGAGGTCGCAAGTCTGCGTGGCCGCCTCCTTTGTTGCCCAAGGAGAAGCAAGGACAGTGCTGTATTTTCCTATCTGAGGCACGGTGGGCTGTCGACTGGCGAATAATTTTCGAGCAGCAAAGGTCGACACCTTTTCCTTCACTCTTATTTCCTGGATGAGCTTTTCGTCCTTAAAAACGGGGAATTCTCGAGAGGAAGCAGCCTGGTCACCCATACAGTTGATGCAGCGAGGGGATTGAGGTGGACGAGCACCCTCATGGGCATCCTTGCCACACGCAACACATTTGGCCGGATTGGAACAGGACTGGCTGGTGTGATTGAACCGCTGACATCGATAGCAACGCGTAGGGTTTGGGACATAAGGGCGAACGGAAATTATCTCATAGCCTGCTTTGATTTTCGATGGGAGTTGAACTTTGTCAAATGTCAAGAAGACAGTGCAGGTTGGAATGATGTTCGTGTCAACCCTTTTCATAACTCTATGAACAGCCGTTACGCCCTGGTCAGACAGGTAACGATGAATTTCTTCATCAGACAATCCATCGAGAGAGCGTGTATAAACGACTCCACGCGAGGAATTTAAGGTACGGTGCGGTTCCACCCGGACAGGGAAGGTGTGGAGCAGAGAAGTACGCAGCAATTTTTGTGCCTGGAGGGCACTGACTGTTTCTAACAACAGGGTGCCATTCCGTAATCTGGAACAAGACTTTACAGAACCTGCAATTGCGTCGACACCTTTCTGAATAATGAAAGGTTTGACCATGGAGAAGTCGGGACCTTCGTCAGACCGAGAAACAACAAGGAACTGTGGCAACGATGGAAGAACTGTCTGTGGCTGAGACTCGGTGAACTTACGTTTGTGAGCAGACATAGTGAAAGGTGAGGAAACCATTGCGGAAGAATCCCCCATGATTACCGGCGTCTCCGATGGCGCGCTCCCTCCTTGTGGGGGCCCTCACTGAGGGCACTCCCGCCTTAGGTGATTGTTCACACCTCAGGTCACACCTCCCGACAAACGGACGGAGGGACCAATCGGCACTTTCGGAAGGTATCAGCTCGGGTAATCACCCCTCCCTGGGCCTGGCCGTTACCAGGGGGTACGTATGTGTCCTACCTGTCTACCCGGGGCGGGGAATTACGCGTTACCCCGTCACCGGCTACGCATGGAAGTGCGTGGGTCGGCCTTCAGACACGCACAGGGAGGAAAAAAGAGAAAGGGAAAGGAAAGAAGAGGGGTCTCAAAAGCCGCAGCGGAGAAAAGGGCAAAGAGAAGAGGGAAGGAAAAGAGAAGGACAGAGGAAGGACGAAGACTTGCAAGTGTAGAAAGCAAGGAATTTGTAACGGTTTCCAGCGTCCGTCTCCAGACGTAGGCACAAACCATACTCCCAGAGGGGGAGAAAGGGAAGGAAAGAGCCAGAGGTGAGGGGGGTAGGGCGAAGATGGGGGACGGGGAAGGATGCGGAAAGGGAAGGTATGCAGCCCGGAAAGGAAGGAGGGCCACATTAGCTCGGGGTCCCGTGCTCGCTACGCACGTGTCCACAAAAGAGTTGTGGACCCCCTGGGGAGCACTCTTAATTTGTGCTTGTGCAATCTAAATATTGTAGCCAGCTATGAATACCTTAACTGAACTTTGAAATTAAAGCAGTGAAATCGAATGATGCTGGCGTTTGAATTTCAACGACACTCAGGCTCATTTCGGAAAAGGAAGGGACCCTGCTTGGCAATGCAATTGGGACAATGAGCAACAAAGGTTCATGCTAAGTTGCTGTAATTTTGTGATGCAACAATTTTTAAAGTTTGAAAAGCTGAGGTCTGCCATACAGTTCTAAAACTTTACGTGCTTCCAGTCTTCCTTGTTGGCTAATTGAAGGTTTGAAGCCGTCGATCGAGGAGGTGGCGACAGTCACTCACTGTCGGCCGTCGCTGTTGCAGAAGCTGGATGTTGGCGCGCCTTCTTCTCGACACGGTCACCAGACGAAACGGGCTCTTGACGTGCGCCAGCTAATACTTCCCATCCGCGACACCGTGTCAGAAACTATCATCGCAAGTCGAGCGCAATTACATGCTGCCAAAACCCCGAAAGCGCGGCAACTCGCGGGAGCTTCACACAACACACCTGCTCCACTGCACCACCCCAGCTGGACTCTCTCTGCTCTCCCCGCGCTCCACGCGGCAGAGTTAACACTACCAAAGATCCTCAACACTTGGGTTCTCCACACGACCTACCGATGTATTCGTTCGATAGCATAGTTTTCCCTAGGCCAGACCCAGCGTATAAATACAAATAATATTGACAAAACAAACCAATTATAAATCGACATAAATGTATAAATATATACAAATAGTAAAACAATTACAACATATATAGACACAGAAATGTCATATCTTCGGGTAACAAAATAAGGAAAAATCTATAGTACAATAGATGGAAATAGAAGGATATGCGTTTCCGGCGTTACACGTGCCCCACATTGTCTAAGGATGTTCGTGTAACGTAAACAGACCATGAAAATGTCCCAAAAAAGAAAAAGCGGATATGCATATGCTCAAAACATCAACAAAATTTAGCATTCGTCTGATTAACCATAAATCAATTTTTAGACCATAATAATTGAGTGGAGACACTCCTAATCTTATTCCACTCTGTCATCTTGCACAAAATAAAACAGGTTGACAACACATTGAAATTCGTAGAAAACATAGAAATGGTTTAGATATTCCAAAATCATTAAAATTCCTAACAGTATCAAGAAACGTACTACCATTTACAAAATTAATCTGAGTACATGGTCATAAAAAACAGGTATATTAAAATACGCAAATTAATAATTAATTACATAGAATACACATTTTGTACAACCTTTTCATAATTAATATTCTCTTCATGAGAGTCCGCTTAACGCTAAACAAGAAAATAATATACAGCAGATCGACAAAACATAAATATTGACAACAGAATTCTTTCACATCAGCTGTCTGGGAAGAAAAACAACTCCGCCTTCCGTACCCGCAAGTACAAAGAATGCCGACAGCGGCACAAGAGCCGACAGCGGCTCCGCCTCGCCAGTATTGTTGCGCCCGCCTGTGCGGCACGATTGATCTCACTCGCCTGTGTAACGGCATTTCCAGAACGTCCGTTTCACTGAATTCTTTCGGAAAAACTCACTCCCGAGTAATCTCAAGGAGTCCATTAACACTATCACAGTGGATAACTCAACACTGTCCATCATCACAAGCATGTACTAGCCTGAAACTTAAAACAGCGTCTAAGTACATCGGCAATGACTAGTGAAACACACATTCATGAAATCTTACAGCTAGTTACAAAATCATATTTACTTTGCTTCATCTACTGTGACTCAGCTGAAAACTTAAACTAGCAGCTTGGATTTTTCAATTGACAAATAAACACTCCCTCTTAAATCATTTAGTAAAATTAATTACTAATTAATTCTTCTTCTTCGGTTATCAACCCACAGGTTGGTTGGCAGCAGCACGCCATTCCGTTCTTTTGTCAACTTTCTTCTTCATATCTGCATAGGTCTGGCACCCGATGTCATTTATTACTTGTTGAATGTAGCTTAATCTAGGTCGTCCTCGGCGAGTTCTTCCTTCAATGATTCCTTCTAATATTCTCTTAATGAAATTGTTATGCCGTAAAATGTGACCTATGAAGGTTATTCTTCTTTTCTGTATATTTCGCCAAAGAGATCTGTTTTCTTTCACTCTTCTGAGGACATCTTCGTTTGTAGCCTTGTCTCGCCAGCTGATTTTTTCCATTCTCCGGTAGCACCACATTTCGAATGCCTCTAATCTTCTCTTTTCTTCTTTTCCACTAGTCCAAGTTTCACATCCGTAAAGGGCTGTACTCCACACATAGGTTTTCATGACTCTCTTTCTTACGTCTAAACTAACATTTCTACTCGTCAGTAAGTTTCTTTTTCCATTGAATGCTATTTTGGCAAGTTGTATTCTGTTTTTAATGTCACTTTTGCTCCTTCCATCTGCTGTTATTTTGCTACCTAAGTAGTTAAATTCTGTAACCTGCCCTAGTTTCTCTCCCTTTATTGTTATTCGTATGGGTTCATTGTAGTTCAGGGCGCCACTCACCATCACTTTAGTCTTTTTCTTATTTATTTTCATTCCATACTGTTCTTTTAAGGTGTTTTCCATTTCATTGAGTGCGGCTTCTAAATCTTCTTTCCTTTCTGTAATTATGGCGATATCATCTGCATATCGCAACATATCTATTTTCATTCCGTTAAGTTTTATTCCTACTTCAATATTCTCTCTTATTTTGTCTATTGCTTCTTGGATATATGCGTTGAAAATTACTGGAGATAGTGGGCATCCCTGTCTCACTCCTTTCCTTATTCTTGCTGTTTCTTCTTTGTTTTCCTTCTTAACTAAGGCTGTTTCATTTTGGTATATTTTAAAGATTATCCTTCTATCATTATATTTCAGACCAGCCTTCTTCAGAATTCTAAACATTTCTGGCCATACAACATTGTCAAATGCCTTTTCGAGGTCTACGAAGGCTATAAATACTTGTTTGTTTTTGGAAATTTGTTTCTCAATTATTAGTCTTAAAGATAAGATTGCTTCCCTCGTCCCTACACCGCTTCTAAAACCGAATTGGTCTTCACTTAGAGTGCTATTCAATTGGTTTTCAACTCTTTTCAAAATTATTCTTATTAGAATTTTTGATGCGTGTGAAAGAAGACTGAGTGTTCGATGGTTTTCACAGTCCATAGTAGATGCTTTCTTAGGTATGGGGAATATGATGCATTTCTGATAGTCTTCAGGAACTTCACCTGTTTTGTATATTTTCTGTATGAGTTGCAGTAATGTAGCTTTCATTTTGTCTCCTGATTTCTTAATTAGTTCAGAAGGTATATCATCAACACCTGCCGCTTTCTTATCTGGTAGTTCTTTTAGTGCTTTTTCAAATTCATCTTTCAGAATTGTGTCCCCTAGTTCTTCTTTCTCTACTTCTTCGCTTAATTCTATCATATTATCTGTTAGAGGGTCTCCTTGATATAGCTCTTCAATGTATTCTTGCCATCTCTTCAGCGTGTCATATCCAAATAGTACCTTGCCCTCTTTGTTCTTTATAGTTCCTGAAGATTTTACTTTCCGTTTAGCAAAGTTTTGTTTTATTGTTCTGTAGGCCAAGTCAGTTTTTCCTTTAACCATGTTTTCCTCCACCTCTTTACAAATGCTGTTGAGGTAATTTTCTTTTGCTTTCTTAGATTCTCTGTTTATTTGGTTTCTAAGCTTTCTATATTTGTTTTCGCTTTGCTCGTCAGAGGCATTTTTGTATAGTCTTCTTTCTTCCATTAGACAAATTATTTCAGGTGTTATCCACTCTTTCCTGTTTACAGGTTTGGCTTTCCCAATAAATTCTTCTGCTGCTTTATGTATGCCTTCTTTGATTTGTTTCCACTCCTCGTTAGTACTCCCGGGAATAATGTTTGATGCCATCTCATCAGTTTTCCGTGCATAAGGGATCACTAGTTCTTCAGACTTTAGGTTATCTCTGTTCCATACTTTGTTCGTTTTTCTCTCTAATCGCTTGAGTTTGAGTAAGCATTTCATCATTACAAGGTTGTGATCACTATTAATATCCGCAGACGGGTAGCTTCTGCAATCCTTGATTTGGTTTTTAAAACGCGATTTTACTAATATATAGTCGATTTGGTGTCTTCTAGTATCTCCTGGGGCTTTCCACGTGTACCTTCTTCTTTTATGGTGGTTGAAAAGGGAGTTCGCTATGACCAACTTGTTTTTGGCACAAAATTCAATTAGCCGGCTTCCTCTTTCGTTTCTATCTCCTAGACCATATTTCCCTACAATTCCGTCAACTTTCTCTTCTCCAACACTAGCATTCCAATCTCCCATTATAATTAAGTTCTCTTCACCTTTAACATAATTTATAACTTTGTTGATGTCTTCATACACTGTTTCTATTACATCGTCTTCTTCTGCCGATGTCGGCATATAGACTTGTACTATTACCGTGTTCTTTGGTTTGGTTCCAATTTTGACTAGTATTATCCTAGAGTTAAATTGCACATATCCTGTGACTAGATTCCCGAGTTTTCCTTTTAGAATTATTCCAACTCCACCGATTCCAGTTGTTCCTTGGTTAGTACCTGTATGAATGATACGATAATTTCCTGATCTGAAGTCTCCTGGTTCAGGCCATCGCATCTCAGATATTCCTATTATGTCTGTTCCCATTCTGTCCATCTCTAGTTTGAGGTTCTCTAATTTCCCGCATTGGAGGAGTGTTCTTACATTCCATGTTGCTATTTTTAGTGTATTCTTCAACTTTGCCTGACCTTCCATTGTCCCCACCCGGAGATCCGATTGGGGGACTATTACTCCGGATTTATGTTTAACAGAAGATTCTGGCATGGTGCGCTACTGATTCTTGGGATATCTTGAGTGATCTTTAATGGAGTGGTTTCCCGTTGCCTTCTCCATCCTATGCCGTTGACTGTGAAGTTCTTCCGCCTTTAGGAGCAATTTCTCACTCCAAGGACAAGAGAGTGCCCTGCCTCTATCCGCTCATCCGCTCTCTTTGAGACCGTTGGCACTTGATAGGGGGCGTTTCCTTATCCCGGGAAACACTCGGTCGTCAGAGCCTCGTTAGCAATAACAGGGTGTACCGTGCAGCAATCCTTAGCTGCAACTCGGGTAGGTGAGGTTGACATTTGTACAGGAGAGGCTGTTAGAGTCGCTTCACTGTACCTTACACCCAACTAATTAATTACAACTTCTTTAATGTGCTCTTGGTCAGGAAAAAGCGTGGCAATCTAGCAAATCGTTTAAATCTTACACTCTATATTTACATACTGTACAAATTACCCATTCTGTGGTGTTAATCAACCCTAGGTTGGTACAATTTCAAGTCTACAATGTTCCGTATACCTAATAGTTTTCCAGAGCTTGGATACTCTAAGCAATAAGCATTTGTGTGAGGTATACCAATGACTTTATATGGTCCATTATAAACAAACTTAAATTTCGAGATTTCATTGTCTATCTCGCTCGATTTCTCATGAGCTTTTACAAGTACTAAGTCTCCGCTTGCAAACTTAGCAAAACGCGCTTTACCGTCATGACGACGTATGCGAGCATCGGCTTTTAGCTTCATTACTTCTCGCAAACGATCTTTTTTCACACCAATACTAATGTCAATCCATGGAGGGAATTTGATTATCTCTTCCAGTTCACTTTCTACACTTTTGTCAATGCCGAGATTCCTCACATTACAGTAGTTCAAATTCATACCTACGTCAATACCATCCGGCCAGTTAACAATGTGTATAGGCTGGTATTGCCTATGCACACCGTCTCCTGCCTCGTCAAAACTAACTACTAATGTTTTATTTTGTGACGTAATGTCAAAGTTTTGCTTTCGCAATTAATCACTGTACGGTACTTTAATAGCCAATCCAACCCGATAATTACTTCCGTAGTTAAGTCTGGCACGACGACAAACTCTTGTTCAAATCGTGCCCCACAAATCTCGAAGTTGACAAAAATCTGTATCGTGACCGGTTTACTGGCCTTCCCAGTAGCACCGATAATTTTCACTCCTGTTACTGGCATAACTACGATGCCGGGTCTGTCTTTCAGTAACTCAAATATTTTCCCAAATACAGCACTCAATTCTGCACCGGTGTCAATCAACACGTTTAGTTGTAGGTCGTGCATATTAACAGACACTACCACCTGTCTACACTTGTCCTCGACTGTTTCTTTATTTTCCCACAGTAAATCCTCGTCTATATCCAGGTCATTCCAGAAAAAACCATCCGGCTTTGATCCTAAATCCGGCTTATCTGGCGACTTTTTCAGCCTCTGTTCACATACAGTTTTAATTTCAACACGTTTGTCCTGAGGCTTAGTCTGTAGCTTCGCCTCCAATACTGAAACCTTTTCCTGTAACTCGTCAACTAGTGAGTGTTGGTTCAAAATGGCTCTGAGCACTATGGGACTCAACTGCTGTGGTCATAAGTCCCCTAGAACTTAGAACTACTTAAACCTAACTAACCTAAGGACAGCACACAACACCCAGCCATCACGAGGCAGAGAAAATCCCTGACCCCGCCGGGAATCGAACCCGGGAACCCGGGCGTGGGAAGCGAGAACGCTACCGCACGACCACGAGATGCGGGCTAGTGAGTGTTGCTTTGCTATCAATTCACTAATTGTCACCTTCGTTGATTCCACTTTGGTCAGATTGATCTCATCTGCCAATCTACCTGGAGGAATGTGCCCAGTAGTATCTGCAATTACTTCCTCTGGATCTGCGCAACCCACACTGCTACCGTCTGACCGTATAACGTCAGCTCTAACCTCATACACGCTGTAATCTACGTGCTTTTCTACCAATCGTGTCCGGCTATCACTAACATTTTCGTAATCTTTCTCCTTAATGCTCTCGCAATGTTTAAGCTGGAGGTTTGCGTCGGATGGGTCGGCTACTTCTACCACTACAACTTTCGGTAAGGTCTGCCGGTTAGGGCCAGAACTTTCCGTTACTACTTCAACATCTAACTCCGGCGGGACGAAACACGACGAATCTTGCTCGTGCTCCCCATTAACATCAACTGTTTCTGGTAAAGTCTGCCGGTTAGGGCCAGAACTTTCTATCATTTTACAAACACTATCTTCCTGCGGGACGAGACGCGGAAAATCCTGCACGCGTTCCCCATAAACACATCTCCCATACAGGCCCCTATAATCTCTTAGTTCATCGTATGAGCGACCGAACTGCCTTAACCAGACCTCATCCCTCTCTGCATCCCCTCGCTCGATGACGGACGTTTTATCCGACATCGGATCTTCTCTCAACACTTGCGAATCATTCTTAAACTCAATCTCCAGTTCCGCTGTAAGTATTACAGCTGCCACTTTATAATCGTTTTCCAGAACACTACTTAAATTGTTCTCACTGACAGTGAATGTATTTTCTACTGCCGTGTCTACAGCTGATCTACTACTTGTGGGCGCACTCCTTTCTCCTAACACTGGCACACTCTCCCGCCGTTGATTATTCCACACGGAATTTTCATAACGACGACACCTGGGTTTTCTCCTGTTATTGGGCCTCCAAAATTTCTCCACGCCCGGTCGGCCCCTCACCGGCGCGGCTAATGGTTTCCCTGTCTCGTCCCAGCAGATACGCTCCCCGGATGCTGCTGAGGCGGCTGATCACACCCTCTGGCGTTATTACTATTCTGCGAAGCCCGTATCACGCTAGTATGATACTGGTTTCCGTCATTCCTGTTATTATTTGCATTGTACCGATTGTCATTACGGCCCGAACCACTATTGTTATTGCTGCCAAGATTGCGGTATGCATTACTCCCATAGTTATCGTTGTTGTTGTTGCTGTGGTACCCGCTGTTGTTACCACGGCCTCTACCACTGTCGCGATTATTGCGCCAATTGTCCTCGTCCTCAACTCTTTCCAGGAAATCATTGATTGTCCTGTAATTGCTTCCTACGAAGCGTTTTGTATCATCTGGAAGCTTCTTGTAGAGTTCCCAGACTATTTCAGATTCCGTGCGGCGATCACGCAAATATTCCAACTTGCGGATCCAGCCCTCACAAAACTCCTCCATCGAGCCGCGCGAATTCGCATTGAAAGGCTTCGATACGACAAATTCGAGCCAGACACTTTGCTGTTTTTGCTCTGACCAGTATTCAGCCAGAAACAAATTCTTAAACTCGTCAAAAGTCAGGTCTGTAATGTTGAGGTTTAAGCCCCAACGCTTGGCATCACCAGCCAACACGTCAATAACCGCATTAATTTTTCTCTCACTAGTCCATGATCTGGTAAAACTCTTTCACAATTTTTAATGAAATCCGTCGCGTGTATACCGCCTTTTTTCAAGGGGTCGAACCGCTCCTCTTTCGTCAACAATTCCGAACTATGTGCACAGATTGGCACATAGCTCTGTTTTTCGTCAAGTTTCTTTTCTAATTCCGACACTCTCGTAATTACTTGGCAAGTGGTTGTCGCAAGCGTTCCTACTTCCCTTTTTTTCTCTTCGCAGGTATTAGCCTGCTTCGTCATTTTGGTATCTACTTCGGATACTAAAGCCTTTAAAGTTTCCACCTTCTTTTGATCCTCTTTTTTCACTAATTGAATTTGTTCCGTCACCTTATTCTCGATGATCTGAGCAACTGCTTCTCCTACACTTTTCTCGATTCTGCTAATTTCGGAATAAAAACGAGTATTTATGCTCGCAATTTCCGCCCGAACGCCTATCATTTCCTGTTTAAGATTACCGATTTCGGTATTAATCACAACAATATCTTTATTGATTTTATCAACTTTTGTGTTAACAACTCCAACATTGTTGTTAACAACATTAATAGCTTTGTTCTGATTGGCTAGCTTTCGCTCAATTTTTTCAGACGGAGCTTCTTGCTTGGCAGCCTGAGCTTCTTGCTTGGCAGCCTGAGCTTCTTGCTTGGCAGACAGAGCTTTAATTTCTGCCGATTGACTTTTGATTTCGTTAATCAAAACATTCAATAAATCAGTTAAATTACCGGAAACTACCGGTTTTACTTCCGTAGCGGCTTCCTCTTTAATTGTCCCCCCGTATTCGTCATCAAGGGATTCAGATTTGATTTTCACTTCCGATTCCGAAACATTCTCTAAAGTTTGGAATTCCATTTCTGCTCTTTGTTGCGTTTCGGCGGTCGCGTCTTTCATGCTAGCCGCCTGCCCCTGAACAATGGGTACCGCGGTGAGCGTTTCCCACTGTTCGACCGATTGTTCCGTATCCAAGTCTACAAAATTTTGGCAATTGTTCCCTTCACTCATTTTAATCATTTTCAATATAAATGCCAAATCTCAAATTTAATTAGGATTCCTCACACTAATCTCACTGACGTATCGACCATTTCGTAACCAGTACTTTGTTACGAGATTTGCACAATGCAAAATTCGTGTCCAGAACAACCCCAAATCTGAAGATTGTCCTGTCATCAGGTCGCCACGTGTAACCTCCCCCTCACTTATCGACCTTAATGACAGTGAAAAATTAAACCGCGTGTACCTAATGGAAACTTGGGAAAAGCAATCGTCACCGAAGTTAATCTGTCGGTAAAGAGGGAGGAAAGGGTTACATCTAAATGGAAGGAAAAATGCCAATGAAACTGGTGGAAACTAATTTTGAAAAGGGGTAAAGTTAATAAAGAAAGTAAATATGCGGCCGTTACGTTAACAATTAACTAGCGGTAATTAGATATTTGAGATTTGGGGGAAATTACGGTCGCCAGTCCTTAGGACAATTACTATAGTAACCGAAAAAAGAAAGGTTATTACACATATAATTAGCACTATAAGCGTGGCAACTAAAGGTTGACACGTGTAGTGTGAAAACTGAAAGTTTGTCAGAAGTAATAAATTTCGCTACACTCTCACTTAATTTAGCAAAAGAATTAATAAAACCGTAAAATCGAAAGTTAATTTAGTGACTGAAGTTAATAGTGAGCTTTCTTTCTGAAGCACATCGAAATTCAGTAAAATACGGTTGGTCTTGGAATACCTCAGCAATCATTTCAAAAGCTACTTGAATCTACGCAATTTAGAAATAAGAGATTTAACTTTGAACTTGAATTAAATGATTCTGAACAATTAACAATAGTAAAATTTAGTACGTACCAAGCTGAGCTGCAGTCACAGGTAACTAAAATACGGTAACAAAACTCGCACTCTTAATTTGTGCTTGTACAATCTAAATATTGTAGCCAGCTATGAATACCTTAACTGAACTTTGAAATTAAAGCAGTGAAATCGAATGATGCTGGCGTTTGAATTTCAACGACACTCGGGCTCATTTCGGAAAAGGAAGGGACCCTGCTTGGCAATGCAATTGGGACAATGAGCAACAAAGGTTCATGCTAAGTTGCTGTAATTTTGTGATGCAACAATCTTAAAAGTTTGAAAAGCTGAGGTCTGCCATACAGTTCTAAAACTTTACGTGCTTCCGTCTTCCTTGTTGGCTGATTGAAGGTTTGAAGCCGTCGATCGAGGAGGTGGCGACATTCACTCATTGTCGGCCGTCGCTGTTGCAGAAGCTGGATGTTGGTGCGCCTTCTTCTCGACACGGTCACCAGACGAAACGGGCTCTTGATGTGCGCCAGCTAATGCTTCCCGTCCGCGACACCATGTCAGAAACTATCATCGCAAGTCGAGCGCAATTACATGCTGCCAAAACCCCGAAAGCGCGGCAACTCACGGGAGCTTCACATAACACACCTGCTCCACTGCACCACCCCAGCCAGACTCTCTCTGCTCTGCCCGCGTTCCACGCGGCAGAGTTAACACTACCAAAGAACCTAAACACTTGGGTTCTCCACACGACCTATCGATGTATTCGTTCGATAGCATAGTTTTCCCTAGGCCAGACCCAGCGTATAAATACAAATAATATTCACAAAACAAACAAATTATAAATCGACGTAAATGCATAAATATATACAAATAGCAAAACAATTACAATATATAAAGACACAGAAATTTCATATCTTTGGGTAACAAAACAAGGAAAAATCTATAGTACAATAGATGGAAATAGAAGGATATGCATTTCCGGCGTTACAACCTGCGACCGTAGCGGTCGTTCGGCTCCAGACTGTAGCGCCTAGAACCGCAAGGCCACTCCGACCGGCTTTATTCACAGTGGCAGCTTGTAGTCGTTCAATCGTACTTCAGTGATATCCTAGCATACGAAAGTAGCATTACATGGTTGTTTACGTAATCAGTTAAAGAATGAGTCAGTATGTTAAATCAAAGTAAATGGTTTTAGCTACCTTTACCGCAGACTATTTTCTTATCAGTTGGCTCTTTCTAATATCTTTCTGGCACAACTGCAGCCAGCAAGATATTTTGCTGGTGGCATAATCGCCTACTACGAAGAGTCATAAAAAAATATTGAAGGACAGATAGGGAGATGATGAGGCCTCGAAAGCTAGATGACATTAAAGATGGACGAGTATAGCAGCTGGGGAAGGGAGAGGCCCCAGACTGAGGGAAATCTTTGAGGTGCGACGAAGGAGCACCGGATGTGGCGACTCACTGCTCAGGATAGCAGGTGTGCGCCGGCCGGAGTGGCTGAGCGGTTCTAGGCGCTCCAGTCTGGAACCGCGCGACCGCTACGGTCGCAGGTTCGAATCCTGCCTCGGGCATGGATGTGTGTGATGTCCTTAGGTTAGTTAGGTTTAAGTAGTTCTAAGTTCTAGGGGACTGATGACCTCAGATGTTAAGCCCCATAGTGCTCAGAGCCATTTTTGCAACAGGCGTGCACGTGTCGCTAGGAAATCCTCGCCGGAGCGTTGCCAACGGCGGGTCGGCGGCCGCGCGACAGCGGCGACACCGTACCAAACAGAGAAGTGCCAAAGGCAGGTGCGCTTGTTGCCCGCACCCGCAGTGTGCGGCAGCAGCGTTTACTGCTGAGGGGACAGCCTAAGTTCCTACTCACCTGGGGGATTTGCGTAGGTTGTCGTGGTCCAAACGATAATCCGAGTCAAACACGCGACGAAAGTGATTATTTGTTGCCACCACGGAATAGCTGGAAAGCTGTACCAGCACTCTTGCAAACATACAGTTGAACACCATTTCACCAGTACAGAGACCTACATACTCTTTTTTTTTTTAATTTCACATATTTCGAAAGTACCCGTCGAGTTGGACACACCGAGTTTCGAGCGCACTTCTTCAACTTGACACACACGGTTTTTGTGAGAAGCAGTGAAGTGACAGAACTGAACGTGTATCCTGCCGTAGAGGAAGCACACGCCGTCCAGTCGCCAGTGTCAGCGTTGTTTTTGGGAGGCGTGTAGTGTGGGGCAGCCCCAGGTACACACTCTCACGTCTTGTTCGGTTATTTTCTTCTTTGTTTCGGAGGCATGCCGGTTTAGTGAACGACTGGCCGGCCAAAGCGTCGTCCTCGTGAAGTGGAGGTAGGAAACCTGTCGACGCGGCACCGGACTTCGGATGTTGGTTGCTGTTGGCATCCTGCTAGGGTCTCACCAGGGTGTCTAGCAGTCTTTCCGCGAGACGAAACTTTTGGCTAGCTGTAAGTCTCTCCCCGTCACCTTGGTTCCGGATCACAGTAATTGCTTCGCGATTGCAATAAAGTAGTTCAAATGGTTCAAATGGCTCTGAGCACTGTGGGACTTAACATCTGAGGTCATCAGTCCCCTAGAACTTAGGACTACTGAAACCTAACTAACCCAAGGACATCACACACATCCATGCCCGAGGCAGGATTCGAAGCTGCGACCGTAACGGTCGCGCGGTTCCAGACTGTAGCGCATAGAACCGCTCGGCCACTCCGGCCGGCGGACTTGGCATGAGCCGTCACAGCCTGACACGACCCGGCGCTATTGACACTAACGTCTGTTCCGCAGCCTCGGTGGAACGGAAATTTGTCACGGACTACAACTGTGCATTTTCGCTGTTGTGGTCTTCTGACCCAAGACTGGTTTTGTGCAGCCGTCCACGCTACTCTGCACACTTTTTTTTCTCCGAATAATTACGCCGCCAACATCCTTTTGAACCTGCCTACTGTGCTCATCACTTGGTCTCCCTCTACAGTTTCAACACACACACACACACACACACACACACACACACACACACACTCCCATACTTCCCTCGAATCCTTTGATGGCTCACAACGTGTCCTGTCAACCCATCCCCTCTTTTCATCAAGTCGAGCCGAAAATTTCATTTCTCCCCAATTCTGTTCACTACCTACTCATTAGTTACCTGATCTACTCATCTAACCTTCTGAACTTTTCTGTACCTCCACATTTCCAAAGATTCTGTTCTCTTTTAGTCTGAACTATTGTTCATCGCCCACGTTTCACTTCCACTCGAGACAAATACCTTCAAAAAAGACTTCCTAACACTTAAATCTATCCTGGATGTTCGCAGATTTCTCTGCTCCAGAAACGCTTTCCTTGCCCTAGCCAGTCCCTCCAGAACGGCCCCAGGTTTTCCTACGGGTATGAGGCTGCCAGGCCGTTGCGCTGGCCACCCTCTCCCTATCAGTGCCGAGGCCACGGTAAGGCCGCATCCCACCCGCAGTCGGGACAGAAGCGCATTCACGGGAATCGGAGGACGGATTGAATGGTGATCTGGTTTAGAGTGTCCGACAGCTCACTATGAGACTGTTTACGCTGGTGATCTTTCATTCAACGTGTGATGCTGACCATATGCATTTCCATAACGTATGTTATGGTATCGGCCGCACTTTGAGCCACGCGCGCCGGCATTTCCACCGCCGCTTTTCCTACAGCAAGCCGACCCAGCGGCACGAGGTCGCTGTCTGCCAACGAGATGCAAGCATCCGCTCTCTAGAGCTGCAGCGACGGGTGTACTTTAGTCCCGACGGTCATGCACTGATCCCATTTTGTGTGTTTGCCAGTTGAATTACATTTAGAAACTTTCACAGTGGCCAGGACTCGTGAACTACCGAATAGTTATTGCATTGAAGAAGCGATTGATTTGTAGATCAGTGGTACCTGTATGTGTTTCAAAATTCATAACTACTGCTAACAACTGAAGTTGCCAATGCATCAACAAAATTATGTATTAAATGAAACATCTCTTACCAGTCACTGTTTATTTATCTCCACGACGCGTTTAAAAGGTTTAAACCTCCATCATCAGGTGGATTTACATTTGTTAGTGTGATATTTGTGTGTTACCATTTTTTGGAGGAAATTGTGCCACTGTCTAGTGGAGAAACAGAACACTATTTCAGAACACAGTTTTCGGTTCCTTATGACAAAAAAATTAAACGTTTATCCAACGGTAAACGTAAAATAAGTAAAATAGAGTACCTCCAGTGGTCACAGGTTCCCTTTACTGTCGTAACGCATTGAAACCTGGCAGTCAAGGAAGGCAGGACTCGGCTACGATTGTGGATGGGGCTTTAATCAGTTAGTGTTGGGTCCCTTTTGCAATTACACACATTTATTTCAAAACGGTAATTCCAGATTCAGCAATAAATAAAGATATCACACGTTATAGAGGAAGGGATAAACAGTATAGTTAATAGTGCTTTCAGTGTGTTACAATTTACCAAGTGAGCATAAAATACAGACACAGCGAATGATGTTTTAAAAACAAGCCAATGTGATCCTAATTAGAATTTTAAGGCACGTAACCACAGTCACGGCTGAAGGCCTTTAACACCGAGAATGGCAATGATAAAAAAAAATTAACATACTATAAAACAGCAAATACAACAGTAAAGGTTAATTTAAAAGGACAAGCAACTGATTACCAAACAGGTGAGACAAAATGATGGTAAACTTGGTAGCAAAATCATTTAAACCTGCTGTAACGCCAAGAATGGAAATTATATAAAAAAATATAGACATATGGTAAAACAGCAAATACAATAATAAAACACAAGGGCCAGTCACAGACGGTGCACCAGCAATCGACCTATGAGTAGCTCTGGCAAAAAGAAAAAAAAAAAGGAAAACGTTTGCGAGCTTTGAGATAGTCACTGCATTCACTTCACAAGACGGTAACTCAGACTGGTGGCAATGATAATCTTGCTGAGGCAACCTGTCGTCAAATAAACCAAATGCATTGATGTAAAAATACGCCAAAGCTGGAACCTGCGGTCTGGACTCCGCCCACAGAATACTGTGCTTAGAGCGCCCAGAACGAGAAAGGAATCGCTACCACCAGAGTAGAAGAATAGCCAACCAACCTACAATCAAGAAAGCTGTGAAAACTACATGCCTCACCAGACAGCAGCGGCAAGGCGAGGAAACATACACTGCCGTTACATACACTAACCCCCAGGGCAGGTAACTAGGACGTTAGTGGCCACGAGGCAGGAAAAATACCGCTGAAGTTAACAAATAGCAACAAACTGAACGCTGTAAATAGTAATTAGAAGTCCAGGAAAGCTAATCAGATCCGCCTCCCCCAAGCACTCTAGTCGCTGCTCTTCACCTCCGCAACACTACGAGCAGCAACACGAACCCAAGTCACTGGAGAATCACAAGATCTCACAATGGTGGTGATTTCTCTACACCGTCGTGACCACAGGCCTTCGATCCGGCAGTCCATGTGTGCCACCAGCGGTCCCCTGCGTGTTGACGCACTGCACGGACCTGAGTCCCCAACCGAACTGCACACTGACACGACTTGGAAGAACAGCGACGTCGCCCTAAAGATAGGACCACAGTGACCACATATCGATAACCGCCGCTGCTGCCACTAGTGGACAGACAACGCTTGGGAAAACAAGTGGCGCCAGACAACACGAGAAGACAAACAACTGCAACCATGTCAACTAAACGATACGGGCTGGCCTCCAACAGGGGACGGAAGCCTACAAGCAGTACCAAGGCGAGTCGCAGCGCGGCTCACACATCACATGTATACTGCCATCTTCTGTAAACCAATATGGCGCTGGGTACTATTAGGTATAAGGATCGTATAGCAGAAGAGAAAACATTATCACAAAGTACAAAGAGTATACACTGTAACAACATTATTATAGAATAAATTTTAAAGTATTTGGTGATGTTTCTTTTGAGGTGTTGACTACATGCTTTGGAATAAACACTCAGGTGGTATATAAATCCGATTTTAGCAAGTTGCAATAGCTTAAACTTAATATTCATTTATACAGTCAGGTAAATTGTTACAAACCGTATGTAAAAGGATCATATTGGGTATAGTGGTAAAATTATACACAAATAACAGTTTTGTTTGGGATTCAGAGATAGATATGACAGGCTGGAGGCAGAGGGAGAGGAAGAGAAGGAGAAAGTAAGAGGGAGAGAGAGGTTGGAAAGTGTGATCGTATGAGAGCAACTTTACAAAGTAGGGGGTCTTAAGTTTATATCTGTTACATGTAATAATTGCCTAAAGGTTGGGGTAACACATTGGTTAATGCTTTAAAATATGCAGATGGATGTACACTTTGTACCAGTAGTTGTACAAATAGTTTCAACCTTACAAGGGGTACAAGCTGTTAGTGTGATGATATATCTGTAAATGAGGTCAATCTCTCGTACATTTGGCGTCTGTCATGGTAACATAACTAAATATTTATAGTAAATATTAAGGTGTGTGTGTGTGTGTGTGTGTGTGTGTGTGTGTGTGTTCATACATTTATCTAAACTTGTGCCCCCACAGGGTTTTTTTTTTTCGAGCAAATTTTAATGAGCTTCGTAGAAATGTCCTCGACAGTAAAGCCGCAAGAAGACGACCGTAAGAGAAAGAAAATGACTTTAGACAGGAAACGTAATATCACCGAGAAACGCGAACGTCTTGTGGGCGTTGCTGATTTAGCACGCACATACAATTGGTCTACATCAACTATTTGCACTATCTTCAATAACAAGGACAAGATTAAAGAGATAGACGCTTCAAAGGGAGTGACAACAGTACCTAAACAACGGTCTCATATTCTGGACGGTGTCTAAAGGTTGCTCCTTATATGGATAAATGAAAAGCATTTCCAAGGCCACACTATCAATAAAAACATCATTTCTGAAAAGGCGAGAATGATTTTCGCCAAATTCGTTTAGAAGATGCCAGGATCATCAGCGGTCGTAGAAGTGCTTAAGAGAAGCCGGGGGCAGTTCGAGAACTTTAAAATAAGAACCAGAATCCACAGCGATGTAAGGCACGACGAAGCAGACAACTCCAACACAAAGGCAGCATAGAACTTGATCAGCAACTTCAAGGTACTCGTAGATTTTGAGGGTTATCTGCCGCAACAGGTTGTCAATTGTGACAAGTCGGGTCTATAGCAGACTAGAATGCATTCCAGATCACAAGCCAATGAAAGACCGTCTCACACTGTTATTCCGTGCCAATGCAAGTGGAGATTTGAAAATAAAACCAGTGATTGTTTACTATTCAGGAACTCCACGAGCCTTCAAGAAGTGTCAAGTACAAAAGATGTGATGTGGAGGTCCAACAGCAAAGCTTGGGTGACATGTCATCTGTTTTGTGATTGGATCAATGAAGTGTTTGGTCCTTCAGTGAATAAATGTTTGCCAGAGATGAATTTGCCACTCCATGTCTTGCTTGTTATGGATAACGCTCCTGTCCATTCGCCAGGCCTATAAGACCACCTCCTTGAAGAATTTCAATTCATCAAGATTCAGTTTCTGCCTCGAAACACTACTCCGTTACTCCAGCCTATGGACCAACAGATTATTTCTAACTTCAAGAAGTTCTGTAATAAAGCATCCTTCAAGGGTTGCTTTGAGTTGACTGAAGCTACCACTCTCACTCTCAGAGATTTTAGGAAATCAATATCATTGCCTGCCTCACGATGATCGAAAAGGCGTAGGATGAGTTTATCAAGAGCTCAGTTCTGTTTCGAAGAATCTTTGGCCGGGATGCGTTGTCGAATGTGACTGAGGCATTTGAATGAGTACCTGTGCAGCCTGTATTCAACGCAATTGTGTCTGTGGTCAAGAGTATGGGACTAGAAGTGGCTAACAATGACATCGATGAGCTTGTGGAAGATCATAGCCAAGAAATGACCACCGAAGAGCTTGTCGACTTGCAGTGTGTTTCACAGCAGGAAGTTCTGGAGAGGAGTTCTTCAGAGGAGGAGGAAGAAGAGGCGTCCACAGCAAAGCAGAAATCTTCTGTCACAATAAGAGAAAACCTGAAAGCATGGGAATCGGTTGCATCGTACATTGAAAATCATCGCCCCAATAGTGGCAGTGCTACAAATTTACTTTGTCGATAATGTCGTGCCGCATTTTCGCCAAGTGTTGCAGCGTCGGCAGAAACAATGATTAATAAAGTACATTATACTGTATGTGTAATTTTCTTTGACTAAATGGCAAAATAAGATGAAACTTTTAGTACTTTTTCTGCATGAAACGTATTATCGTATTTTAAATTAATTTATATAGGATAAGCTGTTTCGCTTAATGAGAGTTTTGCACTACGACTAAGATTCTGGAACGAATTATGCTCCCTATGCGAGGTTCCTCTTTATTTGATATTAGTTGTAAAATAAATTAATATCTGAATTCTCTGTTCATGAACAGCGTCTGCTCCTCTTTCCTATATCCACAAAAGAAACGTAAACGCTTGCTTAAATTACAAATACGAGGGATAATCAGTAGGTGCAGCTTACCGTATGTCTCTGTTTAATTCGTTTATAATATTCACTAGACAGCCCCTAGAAGTTTACTGTAGGTCCGTGTCTCATTCTTTAGTATTCACTAAATAGCCCCTAGCAGGAAAATAATCACCAGATCTCGCTTGTACCATACATTTTTATTTTCATTATTGAGTGTCCTTTCTGTCAACTAGAATGTAGCTGTTAACCTTGTGTGACAGTAGGTTTCCTTAAGTTTTTGTAGTAAATCAGTTACTAGCTAGATGGATAGGGACTGTTGTGTGCAGATGCAGGAGGAGTTGGCCACAGTCCAAACGCAGCTGGAGGCTTTGATGGCGACAGTCAACAAGCTCCAGAGTGCCACCTTGAGGTGTGGTGGGTATGGGGTGCCTGGGGCAGCCTCTGCTGTACTAGATTTGCAGGGGGAGGGGGGGGGATGTCACAGCTCTCTGTCACTGAGCCGACCTCAGATGTGAGTGAGCCAGCCAGCCCACTTTCACCTCAGTGTGAGTGGCGGACTGTGTCGAGTTCTCGAGCCTCAAGGCGAAGGCTGCATGGGGGACGCAGGCTCCTGCCATATCCCACGCACTTTGCTAATACATTCAGTCTGATGCTGGGGGGGAAAGCTGAGCCGGATCAGAATGCACCTTTTGCCTGGATAGTGGCGCTCCTTCAGCAAGGTCCGGACAGGCACTTGGGCGTAGGGGTTTGTTAGTTTATGGGAGTTCCAATGTCAGGCGGGTCATGGAGCCCCTCAGGAACATAGCGGCTACGGCGGGGAAGAAGTCCTTCACTCGGTCTGCTTTCCGGGGGGCCTTGTCCGGGATGTGGAACAGGCTCTTCCGGCGGCTATAGAGCGTGCTTGGTGCAGCCAGCTGCAGATTGTTGCACATGTCGGCACCAACGATGCCTGTCGTCGGGGTTCTGAGGAAATCCTTGGGTCCTTTCGACGGCTGGCTAAACTGGTGAAGGCGGCCTCCATCTCTCGAGGAGTGGAACCCAAGCTGACGATCTGCAGCATCGTACCCAGGGTGGACCGAGGTCCTCTGGGTTCGAGTCTAGTGCAGAATCTAAACCAGAGGCTACGTCGAGTCTGTGACGAAAATGGTTGTAGATTCCTCGACCAACGCTATGGGGTCGAAGGTTGTAGGACCCCACTCGATAGATCAGGGGTGCATTACATGAAACCGATAATAGTGGCTAACAGGCAAAAATTCTAACAATCAACGAAGTAAGGAGCCACTAGGATCGGGCGAGGAAGCAGGGCCAAGTGCTGGTAGAAGTAACACAACACCTTAATTCTAATGCATTTATTAAAACCAGCTGAAATACAATATACAATCTCCCAAGATAATGAATATAGGGAGAATCAAACCTTAAGAAACCAGGTCATCAACAATTTAACATTGTACTACGCAACATAGTAGTGCGTATGCCTTAAGGGCTGCAATCGCAAAGAAAGCCTGAAGGGCCAATTTAGCAAGAATACACATAACGTGTTCAGCTTGAAGGGCTAGTAAATTTGCAAATCAAAATTCACTTCACTTCACTCAAAATTTAAGATATAAAAGGCCAATACCACAGACAAAGAAAATATTCAAATATAAACGTGTGAACGGAAGGTTTGAGCCTGAAGGGCCACCAAAAGAGTTAACTAGACTTTAGTTAAAGAGCAGATTTTCCAACAGTTTAGGCAAGGCAGTGTGAAACAATAAAGAGGCCTGAAGGGCCGTGCAACTTCCAAGTAAGGGGCCTGAAGGGCCAAATTAACAAGATAGGAAAATCTTAAAAATATCAACTGGAAAATAACAAGTGCTTATTAACAACTCGACCTTAAGGGCCAGGTAATAAATGAAATTAGTCAAACAAATTCTGCAATAAGTAACTAATGGCCAGGAATTTATCAGTGAGCCGGCCTTAAGGGCCCCAGTACACTAACAAGGGAAGTTAAGTATTAAAACTGGATTTCAAAGCCTTAAGGGCTGTAGAGCTTCCAAAAGGGGGGCCTGAAGGGCCAACTCATCAAGGTACTTAATAAACAGCTCAGCCCGAAGGTCTGGCCGATGGTTAAGGTTAGGCAAGTTCTCAAAAATAGAAGGCAAATCAACAAATTTATCAGTAATCGAGCCTTAAGGGCCACAGCACATTTAGAATCC
This sequence comes from Schistocerca americana, assembly GCF_021461395.2. Taxonomy (NCBI): domain Eukaryota; kingdom Metazoa; phylum Arthropoda; class Insecta; order Orthoptera; family Acrididae; genus Schistocerca; species Schistocerca americana. The sequence goes on along the minus strand of NC_060122.1, from coordinate 24,030,745 downwards.
ACATTAAACATTAAGAACAGCGAAGCAATTCCCTAAAACTTAGCAACCTCAAATAAATCAATTGATACTATCCAGCTTAAAACCTAGAGACAACAATACATTCATATACTTCTAAAAGGTAACTTGCATAAAATCTAAATTTAAAATGCAAACAATCGCACACCAACACGGCCAGCAAATTTACAAAAGTTTAACCACAGTTGCTGAGTATGAAATACAAGCAGCTGCAAGGCTACCAATCAGTCATCGTGCCCCAATATCATGATTTACAGTCTTCAGGTAGTACGAAACAGAAAAAATAGAAAGCGAGCCCCAAAGAGGAATTAAACGATGCCCTTCAATTACAAATCATTTAACCGCAGCGTAAAGCTGCCACATTTCACAAACTGGCGCAAAAGTCTCCAGCTCAATCGACACTGTTCATATAGACAAACATACAAATAAAATTCTCTAACACTGTAAAATTTTCAGTCTAAAAGGTGGCTGATAATAACATACGATATTAAAACAATCTTTAAGATAAACACATGCAACAACAACCTTTAAGGTGTGCACAGCCACGTACTTCACAAATTTCGTTTCTTTCTCTCACACACATAGAACACGTAGGCCTGGAACTGACTATCAAATTGGTCACAAGAATCAGTACCTAATTAGGCAGTCTCCTAGTGTGACATGACAGACCAACAGTTCACATTCACAGCCTTTGATTCAACATGTTCTACTATCTTCGTTGTACAGCATCGACCATGCCCGAAGTGCCTACTGCAAATTTTATCCAAGTAATTCACGCTCACGTCGACGCCTAACCGAGGAACCAGCCCAGGAGTACATGAACAACCTACACACTCGAAGTCAAACTCCGCTAACGCAGTGCAGCACTAACATTCAACCTTTTCCTTCATAGCTTCAGAACCGGCGAGCTAAACCGGTGGACAGAAAACACACAATGTCGGCGGCAGCAACATAAAGGCAATAGCAAGCCAAAAGCACAACGGCAATAGCGAAATATACTCAACTTCAGTCCCGGAGGAAAACCGGCCGCCCTCAGTGCTCAAAACATTCCCGGAGCAACCGTCCTCGGCGACTCCCACTATTCTCCGGAACAGCAACATCACAGCTCCTTATTTCAATTCTCTTCCGACAAGAACAAGCATAATCGGCGCAAACGGCTTCTTCAAGTCAGACACGCTATGCCGTAGAGCCTCTGGGTGGAATGAGCTGGCCGACACCACACAAACCACCGCAAGTCAGACAAACAAGCACTTGCGGAGTCGATGGCGTACCGCCACGCATCACGACTCAGTCACACCAACCCACCGACCTAGAGGGCGGGGCATGAGACGAGGAGAACAGACGGCGCCGCCACGCGGAAAAGCGCCGGCGGGAAGCCAAGGCGTAACTAGGGCGCGTTAAACGAGACGGACAGAAGCACGTCTCACTACACACAGGAAGCAGCTACATGGGTGGCACAGTACTTGTGGCGTGCACATGGGGTTTTTTTAGATTAAGGTCTCCCCATGGGAAACAAACCGCTGGCCTGAAAAATTACCAGTTCATGACACTGATGTGGGTGTGCCAACCGTAAAAATTGTTAGTTTGCCTCAACAGGTCATTCCAAAGGATTTAAATATGCTTAATCTCATGTTAGTAAATTGTCGAAGTGTCTGTAGCAAGATCCCCGAGTTAATCTCGGAAATAAACAGTAGCAATGCCAATATTGTATTAGGTACCGAAAGCTTGTTGAAACCAGACACAAAAAATTGTGAAATTTTGAACTCGGATTGGACAATGTTTAGGAAGGATAGGACTGATGCTATGGGAGGTGGTGGGTTCATTGCAGTTAAAAGCTGTTGAAACGCAGTTGAGATCGATAGTGGGTCGGACTGTGAAATAGTCTGGATAAAGCTGTCAATCAGACAAGGACTGACCGTTTTATTAGGATGTTTTCATAGACCATCAACACCCGCAACAAACGTTGCAGAACGTTTCAGGGAAAGTCTTGAGTACGTAGGAAGTAAATATCCAAATTATCCATTAGTTATAGGTGGAGACTTTAAGAGCCGGCCGAAGTGGCCGTGCGGTTAAAGGCGCTGCAGTCTGGAACCGCAAGACCGCTACGGTCGCACGTTCGAATCCTGCCTCGGGCATGGATGTTTGTGATGTCCTTAGGTTAGTTAGGTTTAACTAGTTCTAAGTTCTAGGGGACTAATGACCTCAGCAGTTGAGTCCCATAGTGCTCAGAGCCATTTGAACCATTTTGAGACTTTAAGCTAGCATCCATTGACTGGGAAAATTACACGCTTATCACAGGGGGCAGAAGCAAAGATTCATTTGAAGTTATTCTAGGAGCGCTCTCAACATACAACCTTGAGCAGTTGGTTAGAAAACCAACTCGAGGTGGGAACATATTAGTTATCTTGGCGACAAACAGACCTGATCGTTTTGAGGAAGTTAATCTAGAAGAAGGTATTAGCGACTATAATGTCGTTGTGGCTTATATGTCAGTGGAAGATGCAAAAAAACCAAAGAAACAGCGTAGAGTTTTCTTGTTTGGGAAAGCAAATAAATGTGTCATTAATGAATATCTTCATAGTCAGCTCCAAACATTCACCGCGGGACACAAAGATATCGAGCACCTTTGGTCGGAATTTAAAGGTATTGTCCACCATGTGCTAGAGAAGTATGTGCCTAGCAAAAATATAGGGGAGGGAAAGGATCCACCTTGGTACAATAAAGCCGGCCGCGGTGGTCGTGCGGTTCTAGGCGCTCCAGTCCGGAGCCGCGCTGCTGCTACGGTCGCAGGTTCGAATCCTGCCTCGGGCATGGATGTGTGTGATGTCCTTAGGTTAGTTAGGTTTAATTAGTTCTAAGTTCTAGGGGACTGATGACCACAGCAGTTGAGTCCCATAGTGCTCAGAGCCATTTGAACCATTTTTTTTGGTACAATAAACATGTTAGGAAGTTGCTGAGAAAGCAGACAATTCTGCACAGTCGTTTTAAACGTAGTCAGTGCCACGCTGACGAACAAAGATTATGCGAAATGAAAGCAGCTGTCAGAAGGACAATGAGAGATTCTTTTAACGAATTTGAAAGCAATAGTTCATCTGCAGATTCTAAAAATAACCCCAAAAAACTTTGGTCGTACGTAAAATCTATGAACGCTACAAATAATTCAATATCTTCTCTTGCTGAGAAAACGGGTAATGTAACAGATGATGATAAACAGAAGGCCGAAATTCTAAACCTAGCGTTCAAAAACCTGTTTACGGTAGAGGACTGCAGCACCATTCCCCCTTTCAATTATCGAACAAACGAAAGGATGGCTGACATAGTGTTTAGCGTATCTGGGATTGTAAACAGGTAAGATCCTTATACGCCAGGAAGGCATCCGGCCCAAACGGTATCCCCGTAAGATTTTATGTTGACTATGCTACAAATATAGCACCATTCTTATCCGTCATCTATCAGAGATCATTGGAACGCCGGAAAGTTCCACGGGACTGGAAGAAGGCCCAGGCCATAGCAATCTATAAAAAGAGTAGAAAATCGGATGCACATAGCCGTTGAGAGCTCGTGAAGAGGTTTTCTGTGCTGTGGGCGCTGCGGAGAGCAAATTGTCGTGCGTTGTTTTGACAACGCGTGCAAATTGTCGTTTTCCGCGCCTCGCAGCATGGGAAAGAAGGGTGCGCAGAGGAAACCTGCCGCTACGAAGGGTCCTTCGGTTGTGCGACTCTGAGTCTGCCGACCGTGCAAGGAACTCCTGTGAAGACGAGTCGCGGCCTGTCCCCCCTTCGTACGTCAAGTGCAAAGGCGGGTGGACAGCGCTGTTCGACACCATGACGAACTGCGCTCGGAACGAGGTGGTCTACGAGTCTGTCGATACAGACTCGCTGATCTGCGTTCGAGCCGCAAACGTGGCCGACCACAGGGCGATCAAGGTCGCAGTGGCCGACCACATCGTCGACGCGCCGCCGGCGCGTGAGAAGGCACCTTCCGTAGGAAGGATGAAGACGACTAAAGGCTGCTGCGAGCCGGGTTTGGTAATGCAGCCGCAAGGTTGCACAACCGGACCAACAGGAAGAGGGCGCCGCTCTATGCCGTGACCGTGCAAACGGTCGACGGCGGGAGCGACATCTTCGACTTGCGGAAGTTGCTGGGCTTCCCGGTTACGACGGAGGCTCTCCCGACCGCCATGGATCCTCAGCCCCAGCGCTTCAGGTGCCAGGGCGAGGGCCATGTTGCGAAGTATTGCCGCAACGCGGCGCGGTGCGTCAAGTGCTCAGGTGAGCACGACAGCCGCGCCTGCGACCGCGGCAGCAACGCTCTGCCGACTTGTGTCCGGTGTGGCGGCCCGCACGTCGCCAGTTGGCGCGGTTGTGCGGCTTTCTCTAGCCGCAACCGTGCCGGGAGCGGCGAAGCGGCCGCGGCCGCACCGACGCAGCAGCAGAAGAGAAGACGACGTCGGAAACGGCGTAGGGCGGAGAATAGCCCGGTGCAGCTGAGGGACGGCGCAGCAGCAGATCCACCTGCCAGGGGCGGGGACGGCCGCTCGGAAACGGGCAGCCAGGACGCAGCTCGCCCTCCCGCGAAGAGATGTGACCTCGAGCTCGGCATCGCCGTGAAGGAGGCCACAGCAGCCCTCAAAGCCGCCATGGCGGCGGAGAGGGCTGCCTTCGCAGCCGCCGTGGCTGCAGAGAAGGAAGAGGCCTTGAGGCAACTGCGAGCAGTCTTCGCCCAAGGCCTCAGTGCAGTCGTACCTGCGAACACTCCTGCGACCTCGCAGAAGGACGTTCGCGCGCCTGTCCCAGCGGTTGCCCCAGCAGCACCGCAGGTGAAAGGTGCAAAGAAGAAAACCGCCAGGGCAGTCTTCATCGCGCAAGCGTCGCCGCGCTGCCGCGCCGAACTTTTATGTTACAGGGAGTAAGCCACTGCGGCCGGCCCAGGAGACAACGAGGGAGCCCAGCCGCGGCACCGGACTGACCCAGCTAACGACCACGCAGTACATAGGTAACGTTGCACGATACCTCACGCTAACCCCCCTCACCTTGCATGCTCTGTCGCAGCTAGCAAACCGCTACTGCCCTTACTACCCGTCCTACTGTCGCAGAGGTTTTTTTCCCTTGGCGCTGGCCTTGGCACTTTTTTTCCTCTGCTCTTACAACCGCTACCCTTCGATCGTTTTCGACCACTACTATCTCCTGATGGACCATGTTAATGAGTAGTCTTACCCAGACGCATGGATAACATCACAGCCTGCATCCTGTGACGCCTTGATTCAAAACTAACATGCATACGGAGGTGACAGTAGAACTTTTGTGTTGGTCACCACGTTGGTGCGGGCGTGGAGGGGCCCCATCTTTAAAAAGGATGCACATAATTACCGGCCAATTTCACTGACATCGATTTGTTGTAGAATCAAGGAACATATTTTGTGTTCAGACATAATGACCTTTCTAGACTGAGAAGCTCATCTGCAGAAACCTGCACGGTTTTAGGAAACAGCGGTCATGTGAGACACTTTCGAAAGGCGTTCGACCCAGTTCCGCACTGTATCTTGCTACAAAAAGTGCGCGCTTACGGTCTATCCGATGACATATGGGGTTGGACGGAAAGTTTTCTAAGAGACAGGGAGCAGTAAGTCGTCCTGAACGGGGTGACTTCAACAGAAACAAGCGTAACTTCAGGTGTGCCCCAGGGCAGCGTAATACGTCCTCTGCTTTTTACGATTTACGTAAACGATCTGATTGATGGTATTGACAGCTGCCTTAGACTTTTTGCCGATGATGCTTGTAGTCTACAGGAAAGTAGTATCAGACGAAAGTAGTGAACAATTCAATGAGCATTTGCAGAAAATAAATGCGTGGTGTAATGACTGGCAGTTATCTCTCAATATTAGTAAGTGTAACCTACTGCGTATAACAAGGCAAAATCCAGATTAATGTACGAGTACAAAATAAATGCCCAGTCTTTGGAAGCGGTAACGTCCGTCAAGTATCTGGGTGTGACTATTCGAAATGATCTCAAATGGAATGATCAGGCCGGCCGGAGTGGCTGAGCGGTTCTAGGCGCTTCAGTCTGGAACCGCACGACCGCTACTGTCGCAGGTTTGAATCCTGCCTCGGGCATGGATGTGTGTGATGTCTTTAGGTTAGTTAGGTTTAAGTAGTTCTAAGTTCTAGGAGACTGATGACCTCAGATGTTAAGTCCCACAATGCTCAGAGCCATTTGAACCATTTTTTGGAATGGTCAGATTACACAAGTAACGGGTAAGGCGAACTCTAGATTGCGGTTTATTGGTAGAATTCTGAAGCGATGCAGTCTTTCAACAAAGGAAATAGCTTACAATACGTTAGGTCATCCAGTCTTGGAGTATTGTTCGTCTGTATGGGACCTTTACCAGTTGGGTCTGATTCAAGAGATTGAGAAGGTCCAAAGAAGAGCTGCAAGATTCGTGACTGGGACATTTAGCCATCGCGAGAGAATTTCAAATCTCGTAGAAAGTTTTAAGTGGCATACACTTGCAGATAGACGGCGCGTTAAACAGAAGGGGCTGCTCACTAAATTCCGAAATCCGATCTTCACTGAGGATGTAGAGCATATATTATTACCACCAACTTTCAAATTGCGCAATGATCACGATTCAAAGAAAAGGGAAATAAAAGCCCGTACTGAGACGTTCAGACAGTCGTTTTTCCCTCGCACGATCCGCGAGTGGTACAGAGGAGGGGCGGGGGGAATATGACTTTGGCGCTAATTGCTTCTCATTTCCTAACGATCTATGGTAAGTATTCCACACATTAATTTTGTCTTTCAGGTCTCTCTGTTCATCCCAGCTTATAGTTTATCATTAAGCACTTATGTGCATATAAACATTCTGAAACTTCCGGGCACCTTAAAACCGTGTGCTGGCTCGAGCCTCAAACTCGGGACCTTTGCCTTTGGCGGCAAGTGCTCTACCATCTGAGCTAGCCAAGCACGACTCAGACCGCGGCCCTCACAGCTTTACTTCTGTCAATACCTTGTCTCCTACCTTCCACACTTCACTGAAGCTCTCCTGCGAAAGGGGAAGGTCCCGAGTTCGAGTCTCGATCCGGCACACAGTTTTAATCCGCCAGGAAGTTTCATATCAGCGCACACTCCGCTGCAGAGCGAAAAAATCTCATTCTGATAAACATTCCTATTTTACCACCTTGCTATAGTATCTTAGTTTTGTAGTTTTAGATCTTCATTACTTGTAGTAGATGGTTTTGTCAAACCATACGCTCTTTCCATTGTATTAACTGTTACACGCATTGAATATTGTTCTTGTCCATTCTGCTGTATGACTGATTCATGATATTTAAATTTACTAATTTTGTTTTTCATTTGAAATTGTGAGAGGACTTATAATCACTATTCTATTCAGGGGACCCGCTCTCGGGGAAAATGCATGGTGAAAATTCAAACTCAGCACACATATGGCTTCTGTCTAGGAAAAATACTATGCGGATAAGACATCCCTAAAACGTCAATTTGTGCGATGGAGCATGATGGTGGAAAGGGGGGGGGGCGGGGAGAATAAGTTAATATTGTCTGGAAATACGAATGGTAATGTAAGAGACGTAACAAAAGAATAGGACTGTGGTGCTCATGAGATGGGGTGACACGTAATCGAAAGGGAACGATTTCATACAGACGTCTTTGAGTAGCTTCCCTATAGAATGTCACATTAGAATCAATTAATAACCGTGCACCGCCAAGTAATCAGCAAGCAGTTAAACAAATTTAATGAAAAATGACGCAACTGCTGTTCGGCAATGCAGTGTTAACAACAAGAGTAACCATAAAACTATAATTGATTCCAAAACGTCAAAAATATCGAATAATTGCAGCGTTCATACTTATGTTGTGATCTGACTACATCATCAGCAACTGAAAGATTTGAATCACTGCAGAACAAACACAAACATGTCATGTGTTCCTATAAGAGCAGGCAACCAAAGGTTCAAATGGTTCAAATGGCTCTGAGCACTATGGGACTCAACTGCTGAGGTCATTAGTCCCCTAGAACTTAGAACTAGTTAAACCTAACTAACCTAAGGACATCACAAACATCCATGCCCGAGGCAGGATTCGAACCTGCGACCGTAGCGGTCTTGCGGTTCCAGACTGCAGCGCCTTTAACCACACGGCCACTTCGGCCGGCAACCAAAGGTTTCTCAGCAACATGATATTAATATAGGATTTTAGGCAGTACATAGGGACCTTAATTTTACACAAAAATATGCTTAATGCAGACATAGTAGGCCAACAGCACAGTGGGCTCTTTTCAGCCCGGCAAGTCCAGCACCTGACACCTGCTGGCTCCCAGAGCGGCTGCACGAAGAAAAAGCAGTACAGCCAACATTCTGTACAGGGACGCGGGGCTGTGTTAACACACGCGTGCCAACGATACGACGGGTTATTAAGTTTACACTCCTGCTGCATCATTTGATAAGCTGAACACTTGAGCTTTTCGAATTGGCCTTGTACAGCACGAATCCAACGAAACGTTTGTAGAAAGTCGACATCTTGACACTGTCCTGTGTGCTTCTGTTCCATTCCGCTGTGTTTCTAGCACTCCATTGAAACTCCACAAATGCACTTCGCTGGCGAATAACAGAAAAACGTACGGCATCACAGTAATATATCGGTACGTACTGCACGTGTTAACATTTACTGTTTTAAATAGGTGTTAGGGTTTTTTCACGATACATCATTTACGATACTGTGAATCTGCTGTTTCAGGGTGTCTTTTCGTCAGCAATCTGTACCTTTCGATTCGTTAGCCTTCAAACACCGACTGTGCAAAAATGCAGAGCTTAAATTATAAATGACGCTGTTGTGTGGCAGAAGAGACTAATATACGTATTTTAAAATAATTTCATTCGGTTTTAGCCTTTCGAGTTGGGGAACTTCTCACGAGCAACGGGAATAATAAGTGCGTAAAATATCTGCTTATATTCAAATAATTGTTGTACAGGCCTAATGCAGAATGTAAAAAATTTTCGTTATTTTATACTACAAGGCTGGAACCTAACAGATTTGCAGAATAAATACTATTTCAAACACCACACAACAGCTTTGCCGAACAGACCCCATTTCAGTAAATTGTCTTCCAATTTTATCTCGACAGCAGCACGTCTTCCCGGCCACGTCGTACTGCATATTGGTCCCTGCAGATGATAGCCAGGGACAAGTGGAGTGGAGTGGTCCAAGGAACACAGTCTGAAGATGACACGTCAATGTCGACATTAGTAGCAGACGGTAAATGTAGCGGCGCGCTGTCCGTTCCTCATCTGATAGGGTGGATCGTGAGGCGCAGATTTCCAGATTTGCAGCCCGGCAGTAAATATAAAGTTAGAAGGCGCCAGGGCCGGTTTTTCATCTTCAGGGGAGTACACGCAAGTCTGCGCCGCGTCGCCACCTCTGTTCCTACGGTACAGGCCCCGTTACCGCGAAACTTGCACAGCAGAGCAGATAACTTGCAAATTGCTCCCAGAAGTTATCTGAAGGCGATGATAGCTGCGCACCTTAGCCCAGCTGCATAACTTGGTGCTGCACTAACCGACCTCACTTTAATATAAACTTTGTCAATTTACATACGCTTAACACCGAAGAATTTCGCTATAGTTAAGTTCAACGACGCACACCTTCACGAAGACCTGTTACAATTTTGTGTTGCGTAAACATTGCTCTCTTACTTCCAGAGCTAATGATGTTTCGATTGGTATCACATAGTCTCCCTCTCTCGTACACATGTACTCATGTCATTACATAGTTTTTGTCCTCATGCTTTTGAACCCTTCTTTCACGAAATTCGCGTTGTTCTCTCAAATATTTTACCCTGTGATTGCACTTACTGTCGATTTAAATGTACTTTATTCAAAAGCTCACAATTAATTTTGCGGCATTTTTAATAAAGTTTTTCGTGCTGTATCTATGTGCAAAAATTTTTGGCAGGCGTTCGCAGCGTCAAATTCTGTTACCACTTGCGAATCTTCCGAACTTGTGAGAGTCTACGCCTTACTTCGAAAAATCACTGAGTTACAAGCTTACAACTCAAAGAAATGCTTAATTCTTGGTGAAAGCCGGCCGCTGTAGCCGAGCGGTTCTAGGTGCTTAGTCCGGAACCGCGATGCTGCTACGGTCGCAGGTTCGAATACTGCCTCGGGCATGGATGTGTGTGATGTCCTTAGGTTAGTTAGGCTTAAGTAGTTATTATAAGTCGAGCGGACTGATGACCTCAGATGTTAATTCCCATAGTGCTTAGAGCCATTTGAACAATTTTCTTGATGAAAATTTTAAACCAGCATGAAACGCCCGCTAGATCCGCTGGGCAGAACTGGTAATTAGGATTGTGGAAAGGTCCAAATAAGGTTTGGGTCAGTTTCGCCTTCTAATTGTAATTTATTGTAATTTACTAACACATTTATAACCGAAGCGGCACATAGCCGAAACTTTACCAAATGCAACTCTTCAACATCTGAAGGCCTCCAAAAGAAGAAATCTTAAAAATCAACAAGATAAAAATGCAGCTAAAATAGCAAATAAAATAATTAAAAAAATATATTTCACAGCTAGGTGGAAAGCCTCAAGGCAAAGTAGATAGAACAAACATATGCAAGGTGGAATGTAAATGACTGAACGCCACAATTAAATTTCAAAATTTTAATATATATTACCATAATCTTTTAAAGGTAGAAGGCCGCAATGTTTAAGGTTGAAAGATAATTTTAAGAATAAAGTTGCAAGGCTGAAAGCCCACAATTAATTTTCCAAAGTTTTTAAAAAATATAACCATAAGCCCCAAATTTGAAATTGCTGAAAACAGATAATTAAACACCGGTGGGAAAGACAATAAAGATAACGCCACTCAGAAGCCTCCAGGGAGGACAGTCTGCCCTCATTCGATTAGGTGAGACAGGTGGTGAGCCCAACTACACTTGATCCATCGGAACCCAACCAGGGGACAGCCACGGACCGACCGACACAACTACTTGCTTGCCATAAATCAATACATGATAACTCAAACACAAAAGGTTACGAACGTGATAATCCACAATGATGTATGTATTAGCTGTCAAAATTACACACCATGTTGGACAGAGACAACAGGTGAGGAAAGGACGCTGCCTGAAATTACGTTATTGTCCAGGGCAGGTAACCAGAACACTAACCGTCACAAGGCAGAAAATTCCGCTGGTGCACTCGAAGTGTAGCCAACCAATATAGTTAATTCCAGCGCATGCCGGCTAAATTTCAGCAGTAGAAACACTCGGTGTTGTTCACAGGAAAACCTCCCCAACAGCAAACCACCGAAACGAACCACCACAACATGAATGGAGGTGGCTTGGGTAGTTGAAACCGCTACTCAACTTTGACGTCCTTGGTTCGGTGAACCACGAAGCTCGTAGCGATCGGACAGCTCCGCACACGCTCCGACACTGCGCAGGGATCGCCAGCGGACCCAGCCGACTGCACCGCGCGGAGATAGCTTCCCTGGTTCGCAGCAACCGACCGACTCTTCTCAGAAAGCCGACAACATCTAAAATAGTCGTCAGTGGAAATAATGGCAATTACACACACAACCTAACAAACTCCTGGACGAAGACCTGAATGATACCCAACAGTAACTAACCACACACGAAGAAAAATCAGGAGTAGATACACACACACACACACACACACACACACACACACACACACACACACACATATTAACGCACACAGCCGACTCATGAACGATCGGCGAGCCAAAACGCATCGTCCTTTAGGATGACCGACCGACCATCCACCGAGATTGTGGCCCGGCTCAAGGGATACGTGGCGGCAATGGTCGGGCGAGCCATGTCGACGCAGACCTCACTGCTCCAACCCGACTGAACTAGTGCCGCATTGCAACTTCCCGACGCGCTCCAACTGACTGGCAGACCCCAACTCGCAACCCGAAGTCGCGACCCGACTTACCTACGACAGAGAACGACCGGGAAGTAATAGCAGTCGAGCAAAGATACTACGAGAGGGATTATATCGATAGGCACTGCTAGCGCCGCTCACGGTCAGGCAAAGCAGCAGCTCAGTGACAGTAGTAATTTAAATTAACGTAGTGAGGTGGAAGTACGTTAAAAGCAGCGTGTAATATGCATGATGGCGGGAACATGAGCCATGCGCGGCTCACAGCAGTTATGTTTACCACACTTAAGATACACTCACCATCACTATTCTGCCACGGTTTAAAAAGAGAAAAAAAATGGGAACAGGTGAACGAGGCGACGGTGATGAGGAGAACAAAGCTAGAGGTAGTAGATATAACGGAAGGCGATCATCAGATACACCAGTCAGGAAAACTTCAAAAACTCAAATGACATCAAATGAAAATTAAAGCGCGGTATATATTTTGTGGTTCCGCCAATACGTGTGCCATGGGCTCTCTTCAAATAGTATCTGAATTAAATTCTTAAAAAATGGATGAAAAAGTGTTGACCAATGGGTGTAGACATAGGTGGCGGTTCCTGTCGAGTGTACTATTCGCTGATGACTATGAGTACATATGAAGAAAATCATAGAAACATACAATAGGGCCGGACAATCAATAATTTTTGTAAAACACAATATTTTTCTTAATTTTTTTGAGCATTTCTCTTGGAGTACAGCGGTTTTCTTTTATTACTTAAAATTTAACATGAACAGACACAACCGCAAGAAACTTCTGCATGGGGGCTTAATTAAATATGATGAAAATACTTTTTAAATTTTTAGTAGCTGTAAGTCCGATTACGCTGTGTCTCGTAAACGGTTGGCCCTGACTAGTATTATTACGCTATCTGACTGCAAAGAACAACAACAAGAATGAAATAAAATTTTTCGTTAACACAATTAATTAATTAAGTCCCCAGCAACTATGAAACCTACGAAACCAAAGCATAAGTATAACTGTTCTGTATGTGGAAGTATGACTCAACGCACATCTGGCACGGTTCTTCTTCAACAAGACAAGAATTTTTTTATACCAATTTTACTGACGTGATAAAAGAAAATTACGAATACTATAATTGCTCAACGAAAGTAGAATTACACTCTAATACAAGAACACACGCCAGATGCTTTGTTGACTGAACCTGTAATGACGCATTATTTAGGACACTAAAATAAAAACAAACTGAGTTAATTACCTCTTTTATATTGATGAAAATCATTCTAATCCTTACATTATATCTCAACCAGAACTCTCCAATATCACATCTCAGCAAGCACTGCCTAATAGCACATCTCAACAAACACTCTCTGCTACAACATCTCAGCACAGACTACCACGAGACCTCGACAGGCACTGACTACTACGAGCTCTCTCCAAGCACTGACTTCTACGAGTTCTTAACAGGCACTGACTTCCATGAGTTCTTAACACGTACTGACTTCCACGAGTTCTTAACAGGCACTGACTTCTACGAGCTCTCGACAAGCACTGTGGAGGCGGCTTAATAATACTCTTTGGCGCAATCTCTGGCGCAGTGGCTCAGTGTAGCCACCTTTCATATGCCCCTCCTCCACAGGCCAGAATTTGATGGTATTTTTGCCAGCACTGGTGGTGAAAATACCACCAAATTCGTCCAGAAAATTACACACAAAAATAAAAGATAATATTAATACCTAAATATCACAAAATGAGTTAAAATTTTGGCTTTGCACTGACCTTTCAATAACTTAATATATAAAATACAGTAGGCAATACAAATTCTTTTCATACATGTGGCTTTACATAATAGTTTACACAATCATAAAAAATCAGTTTATACAAATGTTCACATAAAATACTTTTAATTATTCAAAAAAAAAAAAAAAATAGTTGATAATTCCAGCCCAGCAATGGTCAACAGGTGCAAACACCAACAAGTGACATCGTTTCAGCAGAAGCAGTCCATCAGTTGCACCCAGCAATGTTGAGCAGGTGCAGACACCGACAAGTGACATCATTTCAGTAGAAGCAGTCCATCAGTTGCACCCAGCAATGTTGAGCAGGTGCAGACACCGACAAGTGACATCATTTCAGTAGAAGCAGTCCATCAGTTGCACCCAGCAATGTTGAGCAGGTGCAGACACCAACAAGTGACATCATTTCAGTAGAAGCAGTCCATCAGTTGCACCCAGCATTGTTGAGCAGGTGCAGACACCGACAAGTGACTTCATTTCAGTAGAAGTAGCTTCATCTGTGCACCCAGTAATGTTGAGCAGGTGCAGACACCAACAAGTGACATCATTTCAGTAGAAGCAGTCCATCAGTGGCACCCAGCAATGTTGAGTAGGTGCAGACAGCAACAAGTGACTTCATTTCCATACAAGTAGTCCATCAGTTACACCTAGCAATGATGAGCAGGTCCAGAGAGCGGTCCATGATACTCACTATCCCTGATCACACTGTTCATCAGCAGAAATTAAACATGTCCTAGTGACACCAATCATGTAGAAAAAGTACAAGTAACAGTCCATAATATTCATTATCACTGGTCACACAGTTCATCAGCAGAAATTAAACATGTCCTAGTGGCACCAATCATGTAGAAAAAGTACAAGTAACAGTCCATAATATTCACTATCACTGATCACACTGTTCATCAGCAGAAATTAATCATTCCTAAGTGTCACACATTATGTTGAAAAAGTGCAGGTAACAGTTCATAATATTTACCCTCACTAATCAGACAGTTCAGGCGTGAACAATAGTTTGAATGCACATACAAATGCTTTTACACTAAACATACAAATCATAACAAACACGCAAATGATGTCAGATAATTTTCATATTAAGTATTACAAATACTCAAATATCAGTAAACCTATAATATTTATGGGTGTCAGTGCAAGCCACTAAAAACAAATAAAATAATTTTTACGAGATAGGTGGGTAGGATTAGGAAAGGAAAACACACAAAACACACTCATTCATCTTTCATCCACATTAAGTACTACTGTGTAATTGAATGGTGTTAACTGTGTAAATGTAATGCTGTCAAAATCTGATGTTCATCATGTGTATCAAGTAGTAGTGGCAGCAATGTATAACAGTCAATAATAGTTAGGTCAACGTCATAGTCATCATGTCAAGACCAATGTTTGCCAAGCCAGATCAAATGTACTGTTGTTGGACAACTGTCAGTGGGCCAAGATATGCAAATACTTCCTCTCTTCAAAAAAAAGTATATACTGCTTAGTGATTTAACAAAGTGTGTGTATAGACTATCTTCCTTCTATTTTAGTGTTCTAGTCTGCTATCTTCATCCTCCTTGTTCCATAAGACCAACAAGAAAAATATGCATCTCACTTACTTTACCTCTTATCCACCAAAACTCCAATACTCATCAACTTCACACAATCTCAATAATACCTCAATAATACCTCTTCAATACGTCGATACATATAAACCTTATTGCCAATATATGCTCCTCACTTACTTTACCTCTTATCCTCCAAAACTCCAATAATCAACAATTTCACACCATCTCAATAATACCTCAATAATACCTCTTCAATACGTCAATACATATAAACCTTATTGCCAATATCATTTCACTTCCATAACAACACTTTCCTCTAGTCAGTCTCCTCGAACAAGTACAGTTAAAATCCTGATGCAAACTTCAGTTCATCATCCCATACAATCTGAAGACACATTGCCAACACACAACCTCTGTGTAATCCATCTGACTCAAATCTTCTGCTCATTATGAATTATAAACAAAGAAATGCATACATGACCTCTAACAGACTTAGTTCGAATAACTCTCAGTAATTAAGTACGATTACGGAGTGTGAATAATCATAATATTTCACAGTGTGCACACCACTTCAAGAATTATGGCAAACACAAGCAAACATGTGGAGTATTTCTTGTGTCAAGTGTCACTTCCTATTTCAATTGCTCACGAAAAATGCAGTGTAATAATTGTTAATGGTCTAAACCTAGTAATGGTATGTCACGTCATTAGCTTCCTTCCTATTAGCATAAAGTTATACAGCTTCCATAAAACCTCAGCTCATGTGACTTCTATGAAGTTCTTTGTACCAATGTCGTTCGTCGAATTATAGCAGTTCATTTTCTTATCTTAAAAATATAAGGCACTGAGCGTAAGCAAAACAAGCACTAGCGAGTAAATATACCAGTAGAGAACAGAATGTCAACAAGTGGATGCAGCACAATTCCTACAACGAGGCTCTGCCAAGCGAACAATCTATAATTAATCCAATAGTGTGACCTAAACTCTCTGTTTGTACACAGTGTATCAGTATTTCTATACACCAAATTAAAGAGTAGTTATGACAACAACAGATATGTATAAATATGCAATCCATACGCAAAGCAGTAAACATGTCATTAGCATCATATCAGCATAAGCAAATAAATGTTCATATGTCATCTTAATAAGCAAACATGAAGGCGCAAGCAGATAAATCACACAGTATAACTTACATACATATCAGCACAACTAATCAGGTGACAATTATAATTTAAATAAATAAGCACAGCAGGCACATAATAAAAAAATATGACATCAGTGAAAAAGCATAGCAGCCAAGCGATGCATAATATACACAAGTTACAACCCAGTTCATTAATAATCATTGTCAAAATCAGTTAACGTACGCAAGCACGTCGCTTCACAAGTAAATTCATAGAACATGAAATTAGCACAAAGTATGAATCACGTAATCGCGAGCAGCAAATTACGTCTATAGTACGTACCTAAGTGGAAATATGTTACCTGAAAAATGATCTCAATTAATAGTTACCCTTTTTAGTTTATTAGTTTCTTCTTGGAAATTACATTCTTCCTGAAAATTTCTCGATAGCAAGTCCTCTTAACGTCGGAGACACACAGATTTTACCTGAAGTTCTTAAATATTTTATACAACCGTATCCTGGAAAATACTGAATGTTAATAACATAATTCATCAAGTCACTATAGCTTTATACTGAATTTAGTCGGAGAAATTAAACTGTGTATTTGTTTACGGCTGTCAGTGTATTCGCACCGAGCGCTCGATCAGCTGTAGGCGCGTGACGTAGGAAGCAATTGTTCGCGGTCAACGACTGCCTTGTGCGGCGCGCAGACTTGACTGTTGCTTTGAGTATGTGCTGCCGCCAAAACACAGCGCGGTATCCTTGTACTCTCCGCATGTTTACATATAGCTGTTGGTTTCTCAAAAGTATGTCATTCCACAAAAATTTTTACGTTAGATATATGATGTATTCCTTTAGAGCGTCGAGATTTAAGACTTTCTACTTCTACAGTGTTATCATGAATAATTTTGCGAATTCTATATGGACCGTTATAAAGCAGAAAAAATTTGCGACGCAAGCCTTTTCCTTTGTGAGACAAACGATGAGACTTAATTAACACTTTTTGACCAACTGACAAGATTTTTAAACGACCAGGACGTTTAGCTGATCTCTCTCTTCTAGCAGCCGCAGATGCAATATTTCGTAGAGCCAGGTTGACAACTTCAGAATGCCGCAGTTTCCGTGAAGGCGGAAAAGGAACTATTTCAGAAATGCGATTTTTCGGTGCTTTGTTTTTTAATATCAATAAAGGCGGTAAAGAAGTTGAATCATTAGGAAGTTCATTCAGAATGTTTTGAAAAATATGAAGATACTGATCCCAAGTTCTGTGATTCTGATGACAATAAAGACGACACAATTTATTGATTTCCTTCATCCATCTCTCTGAAGCGTTAGATTGAGGGTGAAAAAGTGAAATGAAAATTGGTTTAATTTTACGACGCTGTAGAGTACGAAGCCAAATTTTAGAACGAAACTGTGATCCATTATCTGATATAACCTTATCAACATGACCAACTTCTTTAAGAAAATGTTTGATGAAAGCGTTAGATACTGAACGAGCTGTTGCTTTGCGTAAAGGTGTAAAACACACATATTTTGACGTCAGCTCCACTGCTACGAAAATGTACGCAAAACCATTAGTAGATCGAACCACTGAACCGAACAAATCAACAGCAGCCATCTCCTTTAATTTCGCTGGAATGATAGGAAACAACGGTGCTCTGTGAGAAACTGTTGGCGGCTTAGCCTTTTGACATAATTTGCATTTGGCAAGAACAGATCGAATACGTTTTTCCATATTACTGAAGTAGCAATTTTCTCGTAATTTGTGAAAGCATTTTCTGGGACCAAAGTGTGCATAACTGAAATGCGTATACCAAATCAATTTATTAACCCACTCATCAGGAATACAAACTAACCAAACAGAGTTGTCGACCGATTTTCGTTTAAAAAGAATGTCATTGCGGACTAAATAATGCTGTCTAATCGCTACGCTTTCTTTTCTCCTCCACTTCTCCTTAATGTCCTTCCAGATTGGATCCTTATTTTGCTCCTTAGCGATGTCCTGGAGCGAAGACGAAATAAAGTTCTCAAACGCAACACCTTGAATATACATCAAACAATAATTGTTTTCTATGCAGTCCTCTTCAGCACTTTGTTTCAAACCCATAGGTGCACGTGATAAAGCATCAGCAACAATATTTGAAGAACCCTGTATGTAAACAATACTAAAATCAAACTCCTGTAGGTACAACGCCCATCGTGACAATCTGCCATGAGTTAGTTTTGTCGACATAAGAAATTCCAGAGCTCGATGATCGGTATAAACCTTAGTATGTCTGCCAAACAAAAATGTCCGAAATTTTGTGAAAGCCCAAACAACAGCCAAAGCTTCAAGTTCCGTAATCGAATAATTCTTTTCTGATTTAGAAAGAACGCGACTCCCAAATGCAATAGTCTTTTGTACTACAACGCCGTTTTCTTCTATCTCTTGAAATAAGTGTGCCCCTAGGCCCTTGTATGATGAGTCCGTTGCCAAACAAAATTCTTTAGATAAATCCGGATGTGAAAGAAGTGGAGCAGCAACTAAAGCATCACGAAGCTGTTCAAATTCTGACTGAGCTTCCTCATCCCAACACCAATTAGATTTCTTTCCAGATAGTTCACATAAACGAGGTGTGGCCAAATTGTCCAATTTAACAAAGCGTCTAAGAAAATTACAGACACCAAGGAAACTACGAACATCACGTTTTGTGGTAGGAACAGCATAGTTACGAATAGCGTCTAATTTCTCTGGATCAGGAAGAATACCTTCTGTAGAAATAATGTGACCGAGAAATTTCACCTGTGAACGACCAAATTCAGATTTTTCCAAGTTCACTGTAATGCCAACTCGTGCAAAAATACGTAATAATGAATCCAAAATTTTGTTGTGTTCACTCCAAGAATGTTTAGCAATAAGAATATCGTCAACAAAAGAAGTAATATTGTCACGAAGATAAACAGGTAAAATTTCATTTAAGCTACGAATGAATGCTGCAGAAAATATAGTAAGTCCAAACGGTAAATTCCAAAGTCACTTTTGGGTAAATTAGTCATATCCGGTTATTGTTTACTTACTCACTAGATAGATTGATAGTCGAAGAGTTGGTTTGACAGATGCAAGGAATAGTAAAAGAGTAGGCAGCGGTACAGAAAACTAAAAGAGAAATAGCACCACTACAGCTCGGGGCCCTATGCTCGCTACGGCACATATTCACTTAGAGTAGTGAATCCCCTGAGGACTTTAATAGCTGCACATAATTTCTAGTTTGTGACTTAGTGGCAACTTTGGCGGAAGTGCGTACATAAATTGATCTAACCATGAACATGGATGTATGTCATTCTTAGAATTGCGGAAGATCTTAAATTTCCGGACAGTCAAAAAGTGTTTATAGTCAAAGTTTTCGCCTCGTGGCGACAAAGACCTACCGCGGCTGCCCCAGTCCCAATGACGAGTATTGTCAAGTTCGCGCGCCTGGCGCTCTCTTGTCGCATCCCGTAAATGAAACAAATTATTTTCTTCATACCCCTCTGCTATCTGTGATTCTAAGTTTCTTCTACTGTCCTTTCCTACTATTTCGCCTTCAATTTGTTTGACTTGCTTTCGTAATGCCTCAAATTCACTTTTCACGGGTTCATTAAATTTTCCCTGATCTTCAACATGCTTATTTATGTTCTGGTACTCTTCGGTTTCTGCAAATGGTAATGGATCTGTATCATCCGAATCTCTGTCCCCATGTAAACTAAGATTTGTCAGTTTATCTGAAATTTCCTCAACTCTTTCCGATAAGTCACCTACTTGTTCTTTCTGTTTATTTACGTCTTTCGTAAGTGTCGCGACTCGGGTTTCAGTATTGACACATTTGGTAGCTAGCTGTTCATATTGTTGTGTTAGGTTATTTAATCTGTCATTTGGTACGGATTCCTCGATTCTCTCAAATATTTCTTCCTTATCCTTTGCACGTTGTAAATTTAACTCTGAAAATTTCTGTACTATCACGCGATCTCTTTCTTCCTGTTCTCTATCCTGTTCCCTTTGTCTAATCTCTACTGCAACTAATCTATTATTATGAGAATTCAAAATCGGTTATACTTCTTCTCTGATTTCTTTCTTTAACTCATCTTTCATATTTTTGAAACATGTCCCTATTCGTGAGTCTAACCGTGTTTCCATTGTTTCCATCTCTGTTTCTAAACGTGTTGCCACTGTTTTTAATTCAGATCCTAACCGTGTTTCCATTGTTCCCATTTGTGATCCCAGTGAGTCTAACCGTTTTTCCATTGTTCCCTTTTGTGAGTCTAACCGAGATCCCAAATTTAATATTGCACTCATCAACTGCTCCATGTTAACTGTTTCAAAATTCTTTTCGCCCCTAACATTTCCCGCAAAACCAGCTTCCTTCGTCATAGCTGTAAAGCTGTCTGTGTTCGATACTATTTCAGAATCTTCTATCGTTAATCTCGTATTCTGTGAATTTTCTGATTGAGAAAAATTTTGAAATGGTTCCGGACTATTTTCCCGACTTATTACATTGTTTTCCACTTCATTATTCATCACACTGTTCTCCTGTGTTGGCGAGTTCGCCATGTCAACAATTTCGTCATTCTCACTATTCATCATTTTCGCCTTTTTCATCGACCGCGTAATCATTTACAAAACATAAAAAAAATTCGTCACTGTACGAAAATTACACACAATGACTCTTTATCTCCAACAATACCATTTACATGCAATGTCTCCCTCAAACACGATCAATGGAACAATTGAAATAATTGCACTAGATTGTCAAACGCGTATACAAAACAACAATTTAAATTTTAAAAAATACCATTAGAAGAATGACAATTACCAAATCTACACATGCAATACAGACTACAATTACTAAACTCAAATTACTACAACAATACTACGGTCTACTATTTTTACAATCAGAAGAATTCCAAGTGACGATCCGAAGCAGCGGTCGCCACGTGCATGGGGGCTTAATTAAATATGATGAAAATACTTTTTAAATTTTTAGTAGCTGTAAGTCCGATTACGCTGTGTCTCGTAAACGGTTGGCCCTGACTAGTATTATTACGCTATCTGACTGCAAAGAACAACAACAAGAATGAAATGAAATTTTTCGTTAACACAATTAATTAATTAAGTCCCCAGCAACTATGAAACCTACGAAACCAAAGCATAAGTATAACTGTTCTGTATGTGGAAGTATGACTCAACGCACATCTGGCACGGTTCTTCTTCAACAAGACAAGAATTTTTTTATACCAATTTTACTGACGTGATAAAAGAAAATTACGAATACTATAATTGCTCAACGAAAGTAGAATTACACTCTAATACAAGAACACACGCCAGATGCTTTGTTGACTGAACCTGTAATGACGCATTATTTAGGACACTAAAATAAAAACAAACTGAGTTAATTACCTCATTTATATTGATGAAAATCATTCTAATCCTTACATTATATCTCAACCAGAACTCTCCAATATCACATCTCAGCAAGCACTGCCTAATAGCACATCTCAACAAACACTCTCTGCTACAACATCTCAGCACAGACTACCACGAGACCTCGACAGGCACTGACTACTACGAGCTCTCTCCAAGCACTGACTTCTACGAGTTCTTAACAGGCACTGACTTCCATGAGTTCTTAACACGCACTGACTTCCACGAGTTCTTAACAGGCACTGACTTCTACGAGCTCTCGACAAGCACTGTGGAGGCGGCTTAATAATACTCTTTGGCGCAATCTCTGGCGCAGTGGCTCAGTGTAGCCACCTTTCACTTTTTTTTTTTTTTTTTTTTTTTAAGTATGAGATTATCGGATCGGTCTGTGTTAGACCATCTTCAGACCTGACACCATGATGACAGAAGGGGGCTATGAATGGAGGTGGCGCTGGACTCCGCAAACGCTAACAGTAGTTAGCAGTTAGCATTTGTGAAGTCCAGCGCCACCTCCAATCACAGCCACCATCTGCCATCATGTTGTCAGGTATGAAGATGGTCTAAAACAGACCGAAACCAATCATCTCATATAAAAAAAAGAAGTTTCTTGCATCTGTGACTGTTCATGTTCAGTTTTAAACAATAAAGGGAAATTCTATCGTGTCACGTTCAAAAGTACAAATACTTGGGAGTTGCTATCTCAGATCAGAAGTCCAGAAAACAAGAAATAAGTCAGAGGACAACACAAGCTAAACAAATAATCAATAAACTAAATTCCATCTTTTCGCCGGATGAAATTAAGAACAAAAGGTTACATGAGTCAATACCAGAAAGAATTTGTGTATACGGAAGCGAAATCCTGGGAAATGGCAAAACAAGACAGAAGAAGACTTACAACCGTGCAAGGGAATTCTTTCTGAGGAGACGTTGTACACTACGAAGGTGAGACAAGATCCCAAATAATGAAATGAGCAAAACTCCCCGCACATACCACCGGCGTTTAAAGTTTTATGGGCATGTGATGAGACTAAGGGTGAACGATGGCAATATCAGTACGTGAGTAAAGGAGGAAAATCCTGTGCAGAAAGAAAAAAAAGGAAATGGAAGAGGATACGTAAAGAAGAAATTTGAAAGAAGATTTATACAAGGATCCAAAGGCTTGGGTACGGGATTGCGAGAAACAAACTAATGAGCCGTAAACTATAAGTAAAACAAAAAATTAATACTGAAACGAGGTACAGATACAGTTGAGGGGATTCATTGGAAGAAACGAAACAATCGCGTCTGACGAAACCTCATAAGAGTTCTTCGCTGTGTATCTTATAGTCCTTCAAATTACATCTGATATCTGCTGTTAGACGTAGTATGCAATTTTTGAGCCGAATTTTCTTGTCGTCAGTGACAGACGACACTTTGTGGTGGACACGAGCAGTGTGTGACTGGTGATAACATTGCGGCTCCCGCTATCTCCAGCTGAGGTCACTATAAAAGCAGACGACGTACACGAGCCGTCGCACACACCGTGTCTCAGATCCACCGAGTTGTCGCCTCACGCCCTCGGTACGTATTTTCCAAGTGTCGTTGTTATACTTTTCTCAATAAGGATAACAAATGTAAAATAATTCATGGAAATACGGTACTTGCTTAAGTACTCAACAGTATCCCTGCAGTAATTTAACATGGACGCTCTGTGGCTGGAAGATTAACACGATCAAGCGTTCCACCTCGTCTCACCGATTCACTTCGCTCACGTGTAACAACTGTCACTTGATTTGTTTGCTGCAGTAACTACATTCTCCCGAATTTCAGTCCGCGCATCGTATCCGCAAACGTTTTCGTTTCTCACCCCTTCCATTGTTCTGTTAATATCACTCTACGTCCACATTTGTCGTACTCGAAGCGTTTCATTTCGTTGATCCTCTAATTTGCAATCACCTTACGCTGTGCGGAGATATTCGGGCGTCGACCGCTGTTTGCCCTTCGTTCTGTGCTCCGTTACTTTCGCGTCAAACAGCCCACAAGCGTAACCGGAATTGTGCGTTCAAGTGTTTGACGCTAAAAGTGTTTCAAACTGCCGAATCGTCGTTAGACCGTTCCACGAGGGGTGTACAGTTGATCAGCAGATAGCGCTGTTGACATATGACGGTAGTAATTTCTTTCAGAAATTGTCTTTTTTTAATATGAAAACAATGATGCCTCAGAAATTCGCCGACCAGTCTGTTTTTCAGTGAGGGTTTAACGAAACGGCGCCGTTAAACAGGAAAATTTGATGTGAAGAATTGCGTTTCACGATTTTATTACAATTTTCATAATGCGTCTCACATAATAACAACTGGCAGAATAGATACGTTCAACTCTCGTAAACAACTTTCAAGAAATACCATTTACCGTTGGTAAACAGAGTTTGACATGACGTAATATCGGCTGTTTGATTGAAGATACTGTTTCCTGGCCTGACTGTTTTGTTACGAGTGCAAGTGCTTTGCACAACACGATTCAAATGATTCAAGAGGGTGTGACGCACCGGGAGAGAGAGGCGTCCTTGACTTACGGAAGAGTGTATTCGATTTGGCGTGAAGCTATCACAAAAATATACCCTATGAGTTCCCACAATTTCACCAAATTTTAAAAGCAATCGTGTGCCAAGTGGTGCACGAAAACAATTCGACCATGGAAATGTAAAATCCGTACTCAGCATCGTTACGGCAGACAAAACCTGTATATAATTATACAAGACGGAATCTAAGGAGCAATCGACTACGTGGGTGCTCAAAGTTGAAAGTGGTTCGTTACCAACGCTCTTCCAAGAAAGTAGTCCCTCGTTATTTCTGATACGATCGACATGTTACAAGCATTCCCTTAGCATTACTAAGAAGAATTAATACTGAACGCCATACAACAATTTGATTGCTACATTGATGATATCAGGAAAACATACCGAAAACTTCACGTAATTTTCAGTCATGACAGTGCCACCACAGAGAAAAATACGGAATTAATGTTTCAGTGCCTCTAAATAAACTATTTTATCGACTACCGAATTCTTTTTGTTCCCTTGTTTCCACAACCTTAAGGAGCTGTTGAACACTGAAACCATGATTTCGGGGCACCAGCATAACAGTGCGAAAAATATTTCAAAATTGATTGGAACGCATGAAAAACTGAATAAATCTTAAAGTCGAATATTTTGAGAAACAATAAAAGGCTTTCCAGATAAACTAGCTCGATAGTAGAAATTTACACCGGATGTTTGTGAATAAAATGCGTTGACTGATGAAAATGGCATATGAGATAATGAATACAGAATAACGCAAATAAGTTTCGGGACGTGTACTGGTAAAACGCAATTTGACATCATGTATCTATCACGTTTCTGGGAGCTGCGACATCCTAGTGGTGACTGAGAGGGCTGTTCCTTATGACAGCAGCAACTAGAAACGTACGGCTGGGTTAATTCGTCACATTGCTGCCGCCGAGGCGTTACAATTAATTTTATAGTCTCCTCACCATACTGACTGTAAACGGCTTGATGTGTTCCTACCTACGTCTTTCTTTTCGAGAATGTCCATTGTTTGACAGTCTTAGTTAACAAGATTTCAATGAAAGACTTGCGTGAATTAATGTGAAGAGATATCTAAGCCCACGACTTCTCTCCTGGATCTATGTGTATAAACCCTGAACATTACATAGAGAAGTTCCACACTGTTCTTGCAGAGATACTGTTCCGATTCCGAGACAGATGGTGGTGTCGGGTAGAGAGATCTTAATTCTGTTAAAATTTACGTTGTTCGATGAAACTGAAATGTAGCGACTCTGAGAAGAGGAAAGACCTCATTTTATCTTCATGTCAATCGGAACAACCTGTACAGCCCAGTAGACAGTATACTTATCACCTTCGACGTTGGGACGCCAGGTGGAGATAAATTCTCGTTCTCCTGAATGCGCCACACATTTTGGCAATCATATTTAATTTCAATGTATAAACCACAGAGTAATCCCATTTGAGAAATCTGTAGAAAAATATGTGCATAATATAAAGAACATTGTAACACCGAAAAAAGCAACCTATTGACATTTGTTACACATTTAAAGGATGAAAACATGTAGTAGACAAAATTTGAAGCAATGTTACTGTTCTTCTAAAAGCAGAGAAACGTATATATATAATGAAAGAGGTACGACATTATTCTAAAGATCAAAATTTCGTTTTGAATGACACTTGAACTGGAAAAACAAAAAATATATAGAAAATTTTCGTGGTATTTTAACACGACCCATGTGGCTCCTTCTTTAAATATGAAATGTTACAAAATGTTGCACCTTCAGGAAACTATTTTCAGAAGTTTTTGTGGTATATTTGATTCAGTAATCGTAAATATTTCGCCTACTTCAAGTAACAATCTTTTTATTATACTTTCAAACAAGCAATGACAGACGTGTGTGATATGAGAAGGCTTCTTTTGCACTCCGGCATTTTCCTTAACACAGACTGATGAAACAAGTGTTCTGTCTATATCCTGTCCCCGAAAACGCAAAGAATATCTTTTGTTACGTTTCGTGACGTCACGACAATTTACTATACCCCCACGGGCAAATTCTTGGCATTTTATTTTATATACTAGCTGACGAAACCTCACTGTCCCATTTTGTCAATTTTCCATTAGAAACGAAACAAAAAAATTGAACTGTGTTTGTTGTGAGATACCGAAAAAATTTCATTTCCATCTGTTCGTGAAAACATCTTTGAAATTTCCTTTCCAGTGGGTCCGCAATTTGCATGAGGTCGAAGGACGATATTTTATTGTTAAGCACAAGTTTTTCGATGCACTGTTTACTTATTTACTCGTAGTGATACAAGTTACACAACGAGCTCGTTTCAGAGATCTGCCGTCATAAAGTGTACCTGTGAAGATTGTATAATAGCTACAATATTGTTCTTTACGTCTGTGATAGTTTGTGGCTACGTGTGGCACATTATGCTTACGTCTAATGACGTGGACCATATTGCAACATCGAGCAGTAAATGTCGGTGGTCTTTTTGGTGTGATACACCCACGCTTTCTATATGGCTAGTTTTTATTTGCGTGGTGTTGTAAAATTATTTCTTGATACCTTTCCTGACAGCGATGTTATATTTACGTTTACAATAAAATTTCTACATCGCGGAAGTTAGTGATTACAATTAATTTTTCAGAGGTAATATTTTTGTAGGTCTTACGTAATTAATAAGTATTCTATTGTTCTGTGCTTATTGCGATAATTTACCATTTTTCAATGGTAAATGTCAATGTCAATTAAATTATATTCTTCCATGTTTAAAATCTGTTTATTCGTTGAATATGTAGAAAAAGTGCTAAATTTCTTTCTGGATAATAATATCACACACATACAGCAAAACCACAGCAACAAATGCAACGCCCAAGGTAAGAATACAATTGAAAACTGCAATGCAGTCTTTACAGAAAGAGATAAGAAATCATACATTGTCACGAACCCAAAAACATTATGTTTACATGCACAACGAAAAATGCATGAGTAATAAATTCTGAGTCGTCTAATACCTAACCGTACTGGTTGCCCACCATATCTCTTAATCAAAAAACTAAATAAACTGATAGGTGCACCCCTCATACACAACAAAAATATGCACTAAAAATTCGAGAGCATTATTACAGAATATAAAAGGCATACAGATTCGCCAAGTGGGAAAATTCATTTCATTTGACATAACCGGTGTATATACAACTATGCCAGTATCAGAAACAAAAGACGTCATAAAGAAAACCCTCCTAAACAACAGAAAAGTATATGTCATTGGAACTTAGGAAATGATAAATCTATTACTACTAAATTTATCTCACATCTATTTGGAATTTGAAAATAAAATTAATAAACAATGAGATGGGGTACATAGCTATGGGAAATTGTATCTCAGAGACCATAACAGACATATTTATTAATATGTAAGAAGAAAAATGTTTCAATTCAAACAAGCCAATTCCAAACGAAGTTATTTGTTACGACAAATATGCAGATAACACGCAACTACTAGTATGAGGATATGACCAAGACATACAAATGATGCGTCAGTAAATAAACAACTTGCACACTAAGGTAAAATTTACGACGGAAATAAAACAGAACAAACTGGTAAACTTCTTACACCTAAAGATAAGCAATAACAGTGACCACCAGTTCGAAACATATAGAAAAGCTACTACGACTGACACTATCATAGCTAAGAAGTCTTGTCACACAATTTCGCCTAAATACGCAAATTTCAAATAAATGAATAACAGCATTTTAAAAAGGCTGCAATACACAGCGCAACAAAATAGCTTCCACCCCAAAACAGTGTTAACACATAAAACCAAGACAAACAGCATACGTAAAGAAGTAAAACTAAAAAGAGACGAAAAATCGCAAGTAAACCTATCTTTGTTACATCACCAATCATAGACCAAGTATCGGTAATTGTATAAGAAAACAAAAATGAAATAAGAATTTCTTACGAATAACAGGTTGAAAACCAAAATACGATCAACGAAAAATAATATCTCCACTTTTTCAAATTCAGGCGTCCACAAACTTTCTTGTGACGACTGAAATAAATTTTATATCGAACAAATAGGCAGGAGTTCCGGAATCAGATGTAGATAACTCACACGAAATTGTGAAAGCAGCCAATCCACATTTTACATACATTTAAAACGCCAACAACATAAAGCGGAAAATATTGAAAATGCTCAAAAATTTTAGATAAAGAAACTAAAGGACACACTACGAGTATTTTGGAGGAAATGGGAATATACAGTCCCTCAGAAAAATACCCATAAAAAATTCTCACAGCACAACCAGATTTTAAACATACAAAACACCTCGAAATTTTATTGAGATAATTAAAGAAAAAGGGTAAATTATCGCGATAAACACAAAACAATAGAACACTTATTTACGTAAAAACCTCAAAAATACTATGTCTGAAAAATTAATCACTGACTTTCCAACGAAAAAAAATTCCGCTGTAAACACACAGAGCCGCTAGAGCCAACGCTGCAACGAAAGCTCTCCAATTATAACTTTACAAGATCACTCAAATAAAAGGTAAACATATAAATAACGCGATCGTATCATAACAAAGAGAAAACCTACGTTTACGCTACATGTTGCATGTGGATTATTTCACACCAGCTGAGACGAAAGCATAAGGCACCGTATGTGGACATCAACTAACATAGACGAAAGGAACAGTATTATATGTAGAATGAGGTTTTCACTCAGCAGCGGAGTGTGCGCTGATATGAAACTGCCTGGCAGATTTAAACTGTGTGCCAGTCCCAGACTCGAACTCGGGACCTTTGCCTTCTGCAAGTGCTCTATCGGGTCCAGATCCCTATTTCGAGTCTCGGTCCGGCACACAGTTTTAATCTGCAAGGAAATTTCAGTGTTATACCTGTCATACCATCTTCGCAGGTACACTTGATAACATCAAAACGCCGAAACGAACTTGTCGTTTAACTTGAATCACTACGCGTAAACAAATGAATAGCGCGGCAAAAAACTTGTACTTAAAATAAAACACCTAAACTTTTTTCTAATTGAGGTCGTAGAGGCTTCATCTTCCCCGGAGGTACTTCTGACCAAAAAGCGGTTCTGGTAGGTTTTTGTTAATCGCGCCTTTTGCGTTTTTGTGGTGATGTTCCCATAGAAACTTTCATCCCTTAACGCATATTTCTTTTTATCTAACCAGTTTTCGGAGATTTACCTTTAATTTTTTTAATATATCGAAATATTTTCTTAAATAGTTTGATCTCCTGTTTTACCCTCTTAGGAGTGAAATTTCTAAAAATCCCTTCTTAAACGACAGTTGCAGTATAAGATCAATACCCACACCAAATTCCAAGTTTCTATCCTTAACGGTATAAGAAGTCATTCAGTCAGGACATTGCCTTATATATACGAAAACTGTTTATCTAGTATCCTGTTAGACAACACCAGAACCCTCGATTGTTTAAAAGCATCGAACTCCCATGTCCTTCAAACGTCTGATTACAAATGATTCTTTGTGTTAAATATTCGACGATAAGGAGGGCTGAAAGAAAAAAACCCTGTCTGCGCCTTAAGAAGCGGCCGTGAGCGGGCTTTGCTTGCAGTCATTGGGGAAGGCTGAAAATCCGTGCCGGAGTGAGATTCGACCCCGCGACTCCTGCTTAGCGGGCAGGTGCTCTGACCAGTGACCCACCTGGACACAGCGGGCACCGCAGCTGCACGGACTACACTGGCACGCCCCCTGTCAGACCCAAATCCTCAACCTATCCACGTACTAACATAGCTCCCCTTGGCCATTATCTTCATTACTCGCGGCATTTGGCCGATTCCCGTAAGAATTAGAGCCTGGTGTGCAACTGCACTGAAGAGATCATTGGCCGCCTCGCCTTAACTACATATACATACTTGGTGTCTGTCCTTTCGGACGTATCTTTTGACAGGGCGCACACCACAGGCAGGTGGGCAAAAATCGCTGTGGGGTAAGACCCAATTAGTTATTATAGTACAGAAGATATGACGTCATAAACAATGAGATGATTAGAAAACTGCCACATCATACATGACGTTTAAATTTATTCCTTCTTTGCTACTAACTCCATTCGCAATATATGGTTCAAATGGCTCCAAGCACTATAGGACTTAACATCTGAGGTCATCAGTGCCCTAGACTTAGAACTACTTAAACCTAACTAACCTATGGACATCCCACACATCCATGTCCAAGGCAAGATTCGAACCTGCGACCGTAGCAGCAGCACGGTTACGGACTGAAGCGCCTAGAACCGCTTGGCCACAGCGGCCGGCCTCGCAATATGTTTCGAAAATAGTATCCACATATGCTGCTAAATGTACCTCAACAAATACATTATTACACGGCTCAAATTTCGAGAATATGACGTCACAAACACTGAGAGGCATGAAAAAATGCCTCCTCATGCATGAGGTTTTAATGCATTTGTTCTTTACTACTAAGACTTAACTTAAAGAAATCTCTCACACCTCGCAGCGCTTTTCACACCTTTCAACTGCGAAGGACAGACGGCTGTACGCGAAAACAATAAGCGGCTATAGAACTACGAATATGAAGAGGTGTTGCCATAAAGACATTTACAAAAAAATTAGGTACTGAGCTTATACATTTGTTTCTTTGTACGTCTGTTTCAGACGAGTGTGAGAACTCGATACAAATAGAGGAAACTGATATTTCCACTCTCGAATACCGATGTTAGTGATGTAACAGATTCCAAATCATTCCTATAATACAAGGTGAACTAAGGTGTTTCTCACATCTAGAGAACTCACAAATGTGTCTTTTACATGCTAGATGCACGCAACACAATGGACGTTCTCTCAACTAAATAAAGATGCGAAATGTGTAGAAGCAGTCAACTGAACAATTCACATGGGAGGGAATAATGGCCCAGCGCAAACACATGTCCATATTGAATCTAGTCAAATTTCCACGCGGTCACGAAAGCTATCCAACACATTCTAAGTATTAGTTCGCTATTCGGTCATCTAGAGGACAATCTGGTTAAGACGTCTATATTCCTGCACTCCAACAGGTCTCTCCATTCGGAGGGCTTGTACCGTTAGTGGGAAACGTGAATCATCCCCACAAATGTCACCAGCACTGCACACCAAACGTGCACAGGTTGAATCATCACCCTAGGAAATCGGTCATATATATATATGAATTACCGGTTTCCTACGGTGATGATTCAACCTATGCACGTTTGGCGCGCAGTGCTGGTGACATTTGTGGGGATGATTCACGTTACCATTGAGATCTCAGCTGAATGACATTCGACAATGAGCGAAGTATCCGAAAAACACCCTGTTGACGGCTGTGGCTCTGGAAATAGAAATATGGGTACCATTCTTATGACTTGACATACTCTTCCCTTTGCTATCACAGCACTCGACATCAAATCCATACCTTATTTATGACTGGACACAGTCATTCTCTTTTGTACATGTCGAAACACAACCACATACATGATAAAACTGATGCTCAAGGTGAAGCTATCACGCATTCCCTACTACTACTAAGTACAATACTTGACCAATAGATGATTCCTCACGATGCAAAATAATACTGACCGAAAATTAATGATGTGTGGGCATGTCTCATAGGTATTTTCTTGCAAGTGCTACCACTGTCTCTTAGAAAGAGAGAGGTAATCGGCCAGATGTTAAAAAAAACCGATCGCAGCAACTACTGTATGCTACTGTCTCAAGCGGTCCTGGTTCTATAGGTGCATACAAGTATCCATGTTAAAAGCTATACTGGCTTTATAAATCGAGGTACGACATTACCTCTGAACGAGGTGGTTTTTCCAGTGAAATACCGAGATGTTGATCATAGGAATGTGTATTATCAGACTAACACGCAGCCCACGATGCAACCTTGTGATAAAATTACCGCATTTTGAATGTGATTCGGCTAATGAACGTGGTAAGTAAGCAGTGTTTGCGACTACCTCACACCGCCCCAGCTGTATTACTCTATAGTATTTGTAACGCATTTTGTCTCGATGCAGCGTCAGAGGGTCGATGATATATCCACTGGGCTATAGGCAATGGTTGATTGACAAGGATCACAAACAGTAGTAGGTGGTGTGATGATTGAGGTCGCAAGAAATGTACACAAGGTTTTCCCATCTCTAAAGCCACGCTATTCACTAGAAATGCTGTCTGGGATTC
Source organism: Schistocerca americana (assembly GCF_021461395.2). Taxonomy (NCBI): domain Eukaryota; kingdom Metazoa; phylum Arthropoda; class Insecta; order Orthoptera; family Acrididae; genus Schistocerca; species Schistocerca americana. The sequence goes on along the minus strand of NC_060122.1, from coordinate 23,998,130 downwards.
GGAATCAAGTCTTTCCATTCAAGCACATACCTGCAATGGGTCCTTTAATGATTACAATTATTACTCAACCATATTTCTGGCACCCCCATTTCTCCAAACGATCAACCTTTCTCGAATCTGTCTGCTACAGTAAAATTACCGCATCACTTTAGGTAGCCCCTATGCATCCTGCAAATGCCTCCTCAGACTGTATGCGACCATCCATGCACCTTTGCACACGTGATCGTTCCAACGTAAGTCGGAGCTGAGTAGGGGTCAGAGGAAACTATATCTACCACCTCCTGCAATCCGTGCTGAAACAAGCGAAGCTGAGTTACTGCAACAGAACTGTGTTTTGACCATTCGACGGAAATGAGGTCTATTCCTCCAACATGAAATAGTATAAAAGACAGTACAGGAACTGGGGTAAGGACATGGATTTTGCTACTGCATTGTAGTGCTTCTCCAAACTACATACAAATACTACAGATCCATGTCCATTCACATCTATCTCCCCAACATGCTACCTTCGTTATTCTGTACCGTCCATCAGAGAAAAATTACGACGTATAAAAGCTCATGCCGATAGATAACTAATGAGATTTTTACCTCATCTCCCTCCCCCTCTAAATCGAAAAAAAAATACCGCATGCGTGCAGGCATCGAGCACATGTGACGATCCTATTATCCTGTTGATCAACTGCACAGACCAGTCACCTGTACTGTAACCATATACCCCACAGAGCACAGTGAAAGCCACAAGAGCCCCGTGACCCTGTCTCGTTGTTTGAAACATTTTTTTCTGCTCTAATACGATAGGTACACTGCCAAACATTTTGTTTTTCTACCACGACTTCGAGGTCTTTGTCAGATTCTAAACTGACATTAAGCCGCTTTGATCTACTGCCTCTGAGAGACAACAAGGACATCTCCCCAAAGTACCATTATCCATGATGTTGCACTGTGACGCGATTGACATCATTCAAGATAGCTGCTGTGACGTCAGCTGATGACAATTGACATAATTAATTAAGACGTTCTTATCTGCAGCCTCTCACAGGCAACAAGGACATCACCCCAAAGTACAGTTATCCAAGACGTCGCACAGTGATGCGATTGACGTCATTGAAGTTGACTGCCATGATATTAGCTGATGACGCGAGTACCGGTACCCAAGGTGGTTGGAAATCGCCACACACCCACTGCCAAGCCCCCCATGGCGGGAAGTCTCAATTTTGGATTGAAGATAGGTCGACTGGGCTACCTCTAGACGTCGCACTGTGTAAACCATATTATTACCGCTGTCACCATAACACTGGGTGATTTTAAATAACTGTCATCTACAATATGTGGAAATTGGAAGACTTTTACGGCGTTGGCGTGGGTTTCCAAACAACATTTAAACTCATCTGTCACATTGACCTAATATCTGATGGCTCTGTGTCATATACACAGTCACTGTTTCGCTGCTAGCAACCCCCAGAAGGTGCCACCCATCCACAAAACTCATTCCACAACTCAAACAAGCGTTGTCAGTCAATCATTATGTGGTAACCAACAGTACACCAATGTATGGATGGGATGGAAAAAGACACCGCCGATGTACTGTAATAGTAAGCAACACAGCTGATAGCGCAAACAATTTTAGCAATTTTACAGTAACTTCAACACCGGCCAAGGATGTGACAGTATGTTTCCCCAATTTCAGTATTATAGCTAAGCCGACCCTTCTTTACTTTGCGAGTATCATGGCGAATGTAGGTAGATGACTGCTCAGTACGTCCATTCAGTGTTAATTCTGGGGCACACAAATCATCAGAGTATACCAGGGCAGCGCTCCACATATTTCTAACACCTCGAGCACAGTACTTAATTTACGATCTATCTCCCTGCGTATGAGAGTCACAGAGCATTCTCGCTGTTTTAGGGTAAAATTAGAGAAGATATACACCAAGGGGGACAGTTGAAAATGTGTGCCCCGACCGGGACTCGAGCCCGGGATCTCCTGCTTACATGGCAGACGCTCTATTCATCTGAGTCCCCGAGGGTACAGATGGATAGAGCGTCTGCCATGTAAGCAGGAGATCCCGGGTTCGAGTCTCGGTCGGGGCACACATTTTCAGCTGTCCCCCTTGATGTATATCAACGCCTGTCGACACCTTAGGGTCTTGATTTAATTATCATTACAGTTCCAACAGTTGTCACTGGCGGTCAACAGATCGAAATAACAATTCCAAGTTGTTCACCCAGGTCCTACCTTCTATTTTTTATTTTTCTTACACATAAAAGCATTAAAATTACATACTTCCATTGCCAAATTTCGTGTTCAATTAACTGGTTTTAAAAAAGCTGCAGAAAACACATGAACAACAGGCGCAGGCCCACCTTCATGTAGCGCGTATCTGCGGAAGCTGGTGCTGGGGCCAGATGTGATCCCCCTCAGATCACTCAACCGGACACAGCGGCTAAGTGGCCATTTCAAGACCCACCTTAAGCCATCAAGCGATAGTCCATTAAAAGCAAAAGACCAATTTAAAAAAATAAAGAACTTCTGAAGTCCTCCCTAGCCTCCTCCACATGTGTGTCCCTTCTGTGCATTTTGTTCCCACATTCCTCTTTCCATTCCTTGGCAGCCTTTTAACTGATGATCTTAGTTCCAAAACAGGTTATATTCGTTTTTGATATTATTTTGTTGTTTGCTTCCAATTATATTGTACATGTGACGAGCGAAATTGCGGTTGACCTCTCTCTCCAGAAGTACAAGAATTTTCCTTAGCATGCGCATTTTCATTGGCAGCAATGTCCAAAGACGTGTAGCCCCTTATTATGTCGCAGACATTATTTTCCGAAACACCAAATGATCCTAAGTGCCTCGATCTTAAGAATTCACATGTATATTAAGATTTTAGTCTCACCACTGCAGCAGATAAACAAACACAAACATACTTTTCTTTTATTTTGTCTCGAGCAGTGTTAAGCATTGTCATTGAAATTAACTGAAATTGGTTGCAATCTGTTCATTCTGACTAAACGTGTGGGACGTTTCCCTTGGTTATAAAGAGAATGACAGAAGATATAGTAGCAGTTGGTATTTGTCTGAAAATAACCGAGGTTAAGTCAAACGTCTGATTCGAAACACACTGCTGCACCACTTGATCTAGACAATGCAGTATCGTGTTTCAGTATTGTGTTCGAAGAAATAAACTTACTCTAAATGATTTCCGTTAAACTATATGCTCATATAATTTTACTAATTATTATGTCTATTGCAGATATTTTCAATTCGTCCTCTTGTATTATTCCCCACTTTGCTTCAATTGACGGCTTTTTCTGTCCTACCTACGTGTGTTTTTTTATATATTTTGGAACACATTTTACCTTTGCCATGAATCTTATTTCTATTTCAGAGGGAGCTCTAGGACCAATTCTTTTTTCCTATTTCCTCTGAATTAGTCCTTTGAGTATTTGCTTCTTTCGGACTACCTTAAAGTACTGCAATCTGCAACTGCTTTACATTACATTTCGTTCCTAGTATTTTTGGATGTTTGAACTCAAAATTGCATATCTTTCGTTTTTTTTTCAAAAAATGGTGGAAATATTTTGAGAATTACTTTGAGTGAATGTGCATGTAGCAGAGCTGCAAATTTCGTTGACCACTCTTACTTTTAACACCAAATTATTTAATGGTTTTGTCGTTCGTGTCTTTGTCCTCAAAGTCAAATACCTTTTTTGAAATCAGTAAATAATGCTATTTTACGTCTTCCGGTTAACACTCTTTGGCTAAATCAGTTGTGTGCAATATTTTCCGTTCCTGAAATCGCTCTAGTATTGAGCTATTTCCTCGCCCAAAATTTCTTAAACTCTACCTATGAGAAATGATTTGCCATATTTGTCTGATCCGTTATTTTGTAGGTTCGTACGTATGTTGACTTGGAACTACAGAAATTGATGGCCTTGTTTGTACGTGTAACTAATGAGTGCATCGAGTAAAGGACTTAAAATATCATTGTTTACGTCTTCTCTTTTCTAACATGTAGTAGAACGCTATTGAACCGCCACTGTCTGTTTGCTTACGCACACTGCCCCACTGCAACCGTTATGTTAGTTCTTCACTGCTTGTAGCAAGCAAAGCATTTAAAATATGAATCAGAGCTACTAACTGTTCGTTCGTGAGCACTCTGCAGCTCTACTGGTGAGCACTCCTTTCTCTGCGACGTTCTTCTTGAGTTTAGCAACGAGTACTCTCGGTCAAAATATTGGTAGCAAATCAGTGAAAACAGTTGGATTAGAGAAGCGTCGCTGACGTACAAATACACACAACGTGTTGAAACCTGTAGCACCACTTACGTATAATATTTAAAGTTCAAAATATCATAAAAATGTGTTTTGAAACATCTACCATATGCTATGGTATTGTACGGTTTTAGTTCTGATCTCATTAAGTATGTCTAAATTTGAGCAGTTGGAAATGAACATATTTGGAAATATGTCAACGTAAATTGTCTTCCCAGCAGTCGCATGTAGTAGATGTACTGTTCAGCATTAATGTTTTTTTTTAATGGACTTGTAGTCCGGGGTGATATGTTACAATACAGCATCACCGGTCTATTGCGGTCTAACTGTGTTGATGAGGCAGTAAATTTCCACAGGGCAGCATTAATGTTTTCGTAACCCACTTTAGTAGCGCAATAATAGATTTTAACCGCGAGAAAGATTTTGACTGATAGAAAAAAAATGCATTAAATATCCAATCATTCATTTGGTTAACTGATTCGATTTCCACTTTTCTTTGTGTTTTGTAAATGAGCATGCGAAAATCTACTAAGGATTATATTTAGCGAGACAGAAAACGTTGGTTGTCTTATCTCCCATGGACGCTATATCTGTTGCAATGAATCTCTATTGTTGTCGAGTTGCAGAGTTTGGCGATTCGTGCGACTGGACAAGATGGTATATGCAAATTAATTTGAAAACATTCCAAATAAATTCCTGTCGGCGCTCTTAGGCATTGCCTAGCCATGGAGCTCACACTGTTAAACTTAAGAACTATTTTAGGTAAGGATGTGGGACTGGATTGTGCCAGACTGAAATATGCACACTGTTTTAGCACACAGCAATGGACGACCACACTGAAATATATTTAGCAGCTGTTTTACCATTTATTAGTTTTTATGTTCCAAGACAAAAGTGGACTTTAGCCCTTACTCGTAATAGACTTATTTGGCAAAAATCTTCAGAGTTCGGCCTCTTAGTACACGAAATAGTTGATAACAGTCCCTCTTCATAACACTACCATTGGTGCTGGCGTAGTTCAGTTTCTTCTCCATCAAAATAGGGTGGATAATAACTCTGCACACTACCACAGTGATACCACAATACAGCTCTTTCTGATGAAACTGTTTTCCGTTCTCGTTTCTCGACGCATTGTTATTCTTGACCTCTCGTCTTTTGTGCTGGTTTCTTGTTAAACCATCTGTCTTCAAAAATCTTGTTTCTTGCAATCTTATTTGTTCTAAATGTATCTTGCGACGCATCTTCTGCATAGAATTCAGGTCTCTTCTGCAAAATTTAGTGTTTTACTGCGACAATGCTTATGCAATACTTTTCTGGAAACTTGTATGTCACGCTTATCTCAGTACAATGTTTCTCTTTTCTTCTTAAATTCGTCCAACTTCCACAGCGAAAAAAGTGCTGTTGAGCTTCTTAAAGTCTTCTGACTTCCACCGGAAATAAAACCTCTCCTCTTCCCGTGAAATAATTAGTTTGCGAATAATTAACGTCACGTCTGTACCCGTCAGTCATTATGTGAGCGAGTCCTAGCACAAGACTAACTGTACTTCAAACTTCGTGTTCTCATCTTCACATTACTCCGCCCATTAATTACTATAAAAAACACCTTCTTCGTACAAAATACAATACATTTTTCTACCAAAAACCCGACACGCTCCTTCCATCCATTTTTACACTTCCAAGCCCCGAGTTAGACTGTCCTATTCATTTTTTCTTCTGCTTCTACAAAATTTTAGAAAGATAATGAACCGTGGTATTTACTTTCAAAATCTCTTCTTAAAGAACTTACTTTATTTACTAGCGATTCATCAAGAACATTAACACACTATGTGAGCGTGGAAGTAGTTGCCAAGGAGTAGTTGATGGAAACAAACTAAATTTCAACCAACGGAAATTTTGTTCATAAAAGTCTCTTCAAAAACAGATTTAAAATTTATAAGCAGAAAAGCACCCTCGAAATATCAAGTTACAATTTAACAAATGTGAACTTATTGCTAAAAGCTTTTTCAAAACAGTTTAAAATTATAAGCAAAATAGCATCCTCGAAATATCAAGTTTCAATTATTCAGAGGCAGAATAGAAAAAAAGTTGTTTTTAACAGTATGAGCTTAAGGGCTGAGAACCTTGCCGCTCCCTTTTAACACGACCGTAGTCACGACCGCTCACAACCACCTCTGAAAGACTACACTGGTGCAAATCTGCAACACACCATATTACTTTAAACTAAAAACTTTAACAACTCACACAAACACATTAAGTATGCACCCCGTAAGAGGGATGGAAATGGTACAAACACTCACACTAAGAACTTATTTTCCACAAAAAGTGCAATTTGTTTTTAAAAGGGCTTTTACGGTGGAAGGGTGGCAACTTCATAAAAATGACTGTTTAAATAAAACCCATGAAATTCAGACTTACATAAAGTGTACAACATGCTCTACATTACACATATACCGCGTCGTAAGATGATAGGCAAGATAAAAACATATTTCAGGAATTCGGCCTTTACTTTAATTCTATAAATTCGTTAACACCGAATCCGACAGACATTACAGAGGCAGCTATTAACGTATGGGAGACCGACAGATAGACAGACCGACACTAACCGCCTAACAAATGCGGACGAGAGAGAAACGAGCAAGCTGGGGACGAGAGACTGACCAACAACACAAGTAGAATTTAACAAGTAACTGAAACAACATATCACTAATGACTCAGATTCTAATAACTGCGATTTCTGGTGAAGACCTGGCTCAGCACCCCCAAAACGCTCTCCCGAACCGTCCGCTGCCAGCCGCTTCAATGGACGCAGGAAGGCGCGCCGATCTCCCGTCTCACGGCGTCGCAGCTCGCACCGGCCAGACCGATGTCGTGGGTTGGCTCCTGTTGCTCTCGTGTCGGCCGCGGAGCCACTACCGCTCGCTATACGGCGCGGCCCACTGGACTCACGTGGCGACCTCACATGCGCCGACGCTCCAGGCGGACAAGTCATCTCGTGTCCCAGTGTGCGACCGACCAACAAACAATCCAACCGCCAATGACTGTTGCCCGAGCAACTCGAGCAGACTGGGGGCCTAACGCTCAGAATCAGATGCAGGACCTCAGCCCCGACCGGGCGATCACTCGCTGAGTTCTGTTGCTGGCGGACTGGCAAGACTCTCATTTTCTGGCTTTACGATTTGATCCAAACGACAGACATACTAGCACTCCGACGACAGACAGACACTAACTGCCGCACAAATGCAAACGATAGCCAGACCAGCAACTGGTGACGCGAGACTGACCTAGCCTCACTCCGACTGATCGACCTACTAGACTCGCCGACACTGACAGGCTCCCCTGGCTGACCAACTGCCTCCGACTGACAGACTAACCTTTTGCAGAGCTCCTAGCGCCCCTGAAATGCACGTGAACAGGCTAGCTTTCCCCTTTCACACCAGAGGGAGACACCAAAGCTGCGATTGCCGCCAGCAACGGAGGGCGACTGCTTTACACTACAGCAATTCTTACTACGGCTCAGATAATATTTCGTACCAGACCAAAGCGCTTTTACATAAATGACATACCATTAAATTTACACGAAATAATACAACGGAATCATATGATACGTTACGTTTGATTCACATTAAAACATGAAATAAATACATGGGACAATGACTTGCAAATGTTTACAGTATTCGTAACAGATGTAGTCCCATCTTGAAAATACATTATAATACCCAGTGACAGAAAAAAGAAAAAATATCCTTTATAGAACAGCTTAGAAAAGAAGATACTCCTTAGTTGTTATTAAACAGGAGCATTTAGAAATGAGGTACCTATGTAGAATAGCGTAATAAACGAATTAACATATTCGGCAAGTAGAGATAAAGAAATACGATATTATTGTTGTTCATCGTCGTTTAAGATTCCCACAATTTGTGCTGATATTTTAGCTGACCTCCATCAGATACGTGGTTATGAGGGCTACTGCCCAGTTTTTACCTGTTAAGAAGAAGGTAATTTCGGCAGTTCGTAGTACACTGTGCTGAAATCACTGCTGTACTATGGGCAAAGTATGGCTGCTCCTTGTGGACAACTACGTTGTCGAAAACAAGCATTCAGTTTAATATTTAATCCCGAAGTTCTGCCTTCGTGAAAAGTAGATTTTGTCCCGTAGTCTTCCTACACCACACTCACCGTCCACCATTGGTGTCGGCAGCCAGAGAGACGCGGCATGGAGACTGCGAGCACGGCGCACTGGACGGGGGCGGCGGTCGCCCCTGACACCTGCGCCGTGGGCGGCGCCGGAGGAGCGCTGTTCGCGCAGCTGTTGGCAACCCTGCTGCACGCGCAGTGCCTGCTGGGGGACCGCAGCGCCTACCCGCCGGACACGACGAGCCCGCTGCCCGAGTACGACTTCGTGGTGGTCGGCGCCGGGTCGGCCGGGTCGACGGTGGCCGCCCGCCTCTCGGAGAACCCCGACTGGACGGTGCTGCTGCTCGAGGCCGGCGGCGACCCGCCGCCCACCTCCGACGTGCCGCGGCTCTTCCCGACGCTACAGAAGACCGAGGTACGGCCCCAAACCGGAGAACGGCATTCGGAGACCACCACGCTACTTTCGCCCCCGAATAACTGTATGGATATCCAGTACTAAGGGCACTGCACTGGTGTGGAATAGTAGGGCCACTGCACAGGGATGGAATTGTAGGGGCACTGCACAAGTATGCAACGGCAGGGACGCTGAATTGGTATGGGATAGCAGGGGCGTTGTGTTGGTGTGGAACAGTAGGGACGCCACAGTGGTGTGGAATAGCAGCGACACTGTAGTCATGTGAAATACTAGGGGTGCTGGTCTGGAATGGAATAGTAGGGCTGCTGCAGTGGTATGGAATAGAAGGGGCGCTGCATTGGTATGCAACAGTAGGGCAACTGCACTGGTATGCAACAGTAGGGCTGTTGCAGTGGTATGGGATAGCACTGATACTACACTGGTATGCAACAGCAGGGATGCTGCAGTGACATTGGATAGCAGGGGCGCTGTACTGGTATGCAACAGTAGTGTTGCTGCAGTGGTATGGGATAGCAAGGGTGCTGCACTGGTATACAACAGTAGGGCTGCTGCAGTGGTAAGCCATAGCAAGGGTGCTGCACTTGTATGCAACAGTTGGGCTGTTGCAGTCATATGGGATGGCAGGGGCACTGGTATGCAACAGGACTGCTGCAAGCGGTGTTGGGTAGCACTGATGCTACACTGGTATACAATTGCAGGGATGCTGCAGTGATATTGGATAGCAGGGGCGCTGCACTGGTATGCAACAGAAGGGCTCCTGCAGCGGTATGGGATAGCAGAGGCACTGCACTGGTATGCAACATTATGGCTGCTGCAGTCATATGGGATGGCAGGGGCGCTGCACTGGTCTGGAGCGATGTGAGTGCCACTGGTCTGGGCTAGCGCCTGCAAGTAACAATGGTGCTACCGCTAAGGTTTTTAAAAAGTCCAACTCTCTTCTCTAAAGCTTCCAGAAAATCTAGATTATTACATATCTTGTTATACATAACGTCGGGTCTCCTCAGTTACGTGTCGTACAATGATAATTTTGCATATACATTCAACAGAACATATGTAGGTACTGTCAGCAAAACATGTTGTGAATAGAGTTATTAGTAGAAAAACTATTAAATCAAACTGTCACGCCTGATGTTGAAATTTTACTAGATGACCAGGAAAATGTAGTTGGCAATAAACGTTTTAACACACTTTATTTTGTGGGGAGTGTCACGAGAAAAAGTTTCGAATATATTTGAAATCATGTGTAAGGTTTGATGGAAGTCACTAAACGCTCCCTCTGTCTTTAAAGTATTGTGTGAATATAGAGTAATCTGCGCACTGTGAGTTATTCCTCGAGACGTTTACACAGTTTCTAGCTCTAATGGTTGTGTTATTGTGTTGAAACATTAACGTAAGATCATACTTGTTAAGCGGGAGTACTTCAGAATTTTAAATGCTTACATTCGGTCAATATTTGAACGAAATGCTGAAAATAAAATTTTTATTTACTCTGGAATCCGTTTGATAGGCATTCTGCAACTGTGAGCTGGTGACTGGATGACAATTCCTGTGAAGTGATATACACATGACTTGGAAACGGTTAAAGGGAGATCATCACGATTTGTTATAAAAATTTTAGCAGCTCTCAGAGATTTTTCTGTAATGTCAGAACTTGTGTGTGTGCTCTACTGCTTGCTTGTATATCACCAAGACGACATTCTAGTTACGCCCATGTATGCGTCAGCATTTCAGCATCAGCAGTTCTGATCGCTTCCTTGATTCGTCCACGCAGGGTGCTGTTGTGCACACGCGATCCTCGATATAAGCCCACAAAAATAATTCTGTCGTTAATACTACAGGAGATCACAGATCCCAGGCAATGGGACCATAAAGGGCCATTTGACCTCTCAGGGAATGTGTCATTCGACATATCCGCCAAGTTCGGACTCCAAGGTGGGGGTGCCCCATCACTCTGGAAGATGATGGGCGGCTGCAGCTCTTGTGAGGTTCCTCTTACTCTGGACGGCATTTTGCTTCCTAAAGGTAACATTTTATTCCGACTCTGCGGCTAGCAGAGGTAACTCAGACTTGAGCAGCACAGAGTGGGGAGTCGGTTCGCACGCAGAAGTCGTCGGTAGCACGGCGCAACAGTGACTCGCTGGCTTGGGAACAGGTAGCGAGCCCTGAGGAACACTCTTGCAGGGCGATCGATACGTGGGGAAACTACACACATTCACGCACAAATCTCAGAATTCTATTTATCAAATATTTGTTATCGAAATCTGTTTTTGACATAGCAGATACCAGAAGGGGGCTGCGAGTCATCAGAGCTTTCATACGATAATACTAATATGCAGTAAACCACTTAAATCAGTTAACATATGAATAATGTCAAGCTCCCGACACTGCACGAATAGTTACGAAGTATGCAAGAGATTTCGGTTGCGTACCGATGATAACCGAGGAACTGAGAAGTGTTATTCATCGAATTAAAAGTAAGAAAGCTCCAGGTGTGGGTGACATAAGAGCAACCTGAAATTCGGGCGAGCGGTGCTGTCTAAAACTGTGCTGATTCGTGGACACAAGCTTCTCGGTCTCTATAAAATTTATTATTCAAACTGAGAACTCGTTCAAGAATTCTGCAGCAGACCGATGTTACTGATATTGGTCTGTAGTTCGCGACTTCGTTCTTTTACCCTTATTACACATGAGAGACACCTGCCATTTTTTCCCAGTCACTTAGGACTTCTGGGCGAGAGATTCGCTGTAAATGCAGTTGCTCCAGGCTGGTGCGGGGTACCCTGCAGCAGAGAGGCACAGAGCAGGTGGTGAAGCGCGGAGGACGCGGGGCAGCACTCGCCACGTGGTATTCGGCAGTTTGTGGACGAGGCTGTCCCTGGTGTGTACCTTGTCCCCTGTGTCTGCGAGTGTTGGGTATAGGATAAGGCACGATGCATCTTTAACCCTAGGTATCCGGGGCTTTCCGATGATTTTGACTTTCTTCTTGCCTCCTTATTGCGTACGTGGAACGCATGCTCTCGGGTTTTATCCGGCTTGGGTTTCAAGTGGTTGTCGTCATAGTGGACGACAAGTTCTTCGAGAGCTCTATACCACGTGGCTGTAACTGAACTGCACCTACTCGTGGAGCTCCGACGTAGGCTTTAACCAGCGTAACTTGGTGGGTACGCGGAAACGATTTCCGCTGAAAAGAAAAGAAAAAAATTAGTTCCAGTTTTGGCCACCAGGTGCAAATATAGCGCCGTGAAGCACTCGTTGACGTCTCTGGCGCTCATACTGAACAGACTGTGTATGTACCGCATAGTAATAAAAACAACATTATGCCCTTCTCACTTTTTTGATCTTTTCTATCCATGTCCCGTTCTTAACACATACGTAGGGAAACATTTCTATATGTCTTTCTTTCATTCACAGCGCCAGATTTGAGCCTCATGGCCAAAACTGGAACTAATTTTTTCCAACCTAAATCGCTTCCGCATTAACGCATTAGAATATCTACCAAATTTCGCTGCCACACGGTAATGACACTGGATCTCTATGAGTAGCGGCACCTTAATTATAGATACACGGTATTTCTTCAAATGCTCCCTGAGCAGCGACAGTTGGGTCATCTACATAGATCAAAGATCGAGTTCCATTATTGAGTGATTGACCATTGGTATACATGTTGTATAATACTGGTGCCAACACACTTCCCCGGAGAAGGCTGTCCTTCTACATTCCTCGTCTACTGCTTTTGTGATTTTGGGTGACAAAAAATCGTCTTTTCTGCAATACACACTGAATAAACTGCGTCAATCAGTAGTCCTTAGTTTTTGTGTTGTGATTCACAGTATCATAAGCAGCTATCAGATAGATAAAGGCAACTCCTGTAATCTGTTTTCTTTCTTACGCTTCCAAGATTTGCTGGGTTCACTTCATTGAGCATCTGACTATTACATGACTTTCTTGGCCTGAAACCTAACTGTTCTTTAATGATGTTACTGTCGACAGACTCAGAAATTCTGTTTAAAATTATTCTGTACAGAACATTAAAGAAGTGGTATGGAAGTGATACACGTCAGAAGTCCTAAGGGTAATCGGTTCTTTACCTGTTTCAAGCAATGCCGCGACCCTTGCCTTGCTCCATATCTTTGGGATTATCATTGTAGAAACACCAGTGTCAATCACTTTCTCGATCCAGTTGATAATGATCCAGTTGATAATGACAGGGCTTCAGCACCAGCCCTGTGTATCTCTGCTGCAGGGTACCCCGCACCAGCCTGGAGAAACTGCATTTATAGCGAGTCGCTCGCGCAGAAGTCCTAACTGACCAGAAAAAAAGCGCAGGTGTCTCTCATGTGTAATAAGGGTAAAAGAACGAAGTCGCGAACTACAGACCAATATCAGTAACATCGGTCTGCTGCAGAATTCTTGAACGAGTTCTCAGTTTGAATAATAAATTTTTTAGAGACCGAGAAGCTTGGGTCCAGGAATCAGCACAGTTTTAGAAAGCATCACTCGTGTGAAACTCAGCTTGCCCTTTTGTCACAAGATATAATGCGAACTATGGATAAGCGGTAACAGGTAGTCTTCATATTTCTAGATTTCCGAAAAGCATTTGACACGGTGCCTCACTGCAGACTGATAACGAAGCTACGAGCAAATGAAATACGTTCCCAGATATGTGGGTAGCTCGAAAACTTCTCCAATAATAGATCCCAGTACGTCGTCCTCGACGGGCGAGCATTCATCAAAGACGTGGGTATCGCCAGGAACGCCCAAGGGAAGTGATCTGGCGGGCAAGGTAGTAGCAGTCTGCGGTTACTCACTGTTGATGCTGTGGCGTACGGAAAAGTGTCGAAGATGAGACACTGCAGGAGGACACAAGATGACTCAGACAAAATTTGTAGTTGCTGCGATGAGTGGCAGCTAGCTCTAAATGTACAAAAATGTAAGTTAATATCGAGGAGTAGGAAAAACAAATCCGTAATGTTCGGATACGGCAATAATAGTGTCCTGGTTGACAATCACATAGTTTAAATATCTGAGCGTAAAGTGGCAATGCGGTATGAAATGAAACACGAGTGTGAAGATTGTGGTAGGGGAGGCGAATGGTCGAGAATTTTGGAAAAGTGTGGTTCATCTGTAAAGGAGACTGCGTGTGGGACCCTAGTGTGATCCATAGTTCAGTACTGCTGGAGTATTTGCGATCCGCATCAGAGCGGAGTGAAGGAAGTCATCGAAGCAATTCAGAGACGGGCAGCTAGAATTGTTACCGGCAGGTTCGAAGAACATACAAGTGAAGTGCTGGTGGTCGGATTCAGACAGGGTGATTTTTTCCACCGCGTACAAACTCTAGGGATTGATCGATAAGAGGATACGTACGTAAATGGGTCTTATGAATTTATGTTTGTAAGTACATGGTTTCCATGCTAGACACCTTTCATTCAATCATGCTTTCTTACAGCGGCTGCGGTCTAATACGTGCAGACACAGTCACAGTATGCGTGGTTTCCTCCTAGACGGTGCTACTGTTCCTCATACGTCATGGCCTAGCGCCCTCTCCTGCTATTTTAATTGGTTATGTTGTGTCCGATTCACTTCTTCTGCTGACTCACATTGTAGTGGATCTGACACAGCGTAGTACGCAATGGTCCCGTATTCGCATCGAGAGCTCGCCGACATGGTGTTTACTTACGGAAAAGCAAACGGCAACGAGCGGCGGGCAACTAGTTGCATCAGGAGATCTATCCTCCTCGATAACCATCACAGTTTTTAATTTTTGCAACAGTATTTCGTCGCTTCTCTGCGACAGGGTCGTTTCAGGAAGCAGGAAATCATGAAGGACGTACCCGAAATGTTCGGACTTGGAGAAGAATGTGAGGAGCAAAAAGGGGTTAATACTGCGGAAGGCGACCGCCGTGTCAGTACCGGACAGTTGGTCCGCCAGTACAGGGTAGCCAGGCGACCATATGGAACATTGTCCATGACAATTGTCACCACCCTTATCACTTACAGCGCGTGCAGGACTTACTAGCGACAGAATTTCCACGTTGGGAGCAATTTTGTCACTCGTTTCCCCATCAGGCAACCACGATACCGGGGTGTCTATCATCTATCCTATTCACAGATGTGGCCACCTTTATGCGGAGTGGTATCTTCAGCTTTCATAACAGTCATCTGTGGAATAGTATGAAGACCTCCATGGTATGGTGACAGCGAATCATCAGCGGCGGTGCAGCCGGAATGTGTGGGCAGGGATAGCTGGTGGCCGTTTTTTGGGAGCAGTCGTCCTTTCACGTCGCCTAACAGGACGGTATTATCGGCGTTTCTTGCGGGTGACTTTGCATCCGCTACTGGAAGAAGTGCCATTGATGATTCGAACGGTTACGTGGCTGCTGTATGTTGGATCTGCAGCCCCCCTCATCTTTAACGTCCGGACGCATCTCAGTCGTGTCCTGGTCGATGGATCGGACGAGGGATTCTAGTTGGATGGCCTGCTCGTTCACCGGATCTCAACCCGTACGATTTCTGGTTATGGGGTCATCTGGGAAGTATCGTGCACGCAGAGCCCATTCCAGATGAGGAGACACTGGGGCAGCGTGTTCATGCGGATGCAGCCTGGCCGATGTGAACGTGTCGGACAGAACGTACTAAGGCACACACAAGCTAGCGTTGAGGCACATGACATCGATTTTGAACATATACTGTAGCTGTGGCTGCATGCCACAACGCGTATTAGATCGCAGTCTCTGTAACAATGTATCACTGAATAGATGGTGTCTACGATGGAAACCATGCGTTTCCGGATATTAGTTCATTAGCCTTTTTTCTCTCTATCCTTTAATCGATGAGTCCCTAGAGTTTGTAGACAGTGGTAAAAGTAACCTGTAGATATTCGTAATGACATTTCAATGAACAAAGTTTCACGCTTTTACTACACACAAATATTTCAATAGAAATTCTTTCAATACCCAATTAGCTGTATAACTGTATCACACAATGCTTTTCCATTTTAAAAAATACAACTTTTGAGATCAATGAGCAGGGAAAATTGCAATTTGCGCTTCCATTGCCTCTTTACCTTCAAAAAACAACTAATATTAAGACAGCAACTAATGAAACAATATGATATAAGCGTACTTGGAAACCACAACAATTTTCAAATTTTGTGCTGGGTTCATCTTCATGCATTTAGAATAAACAATTTTAAAGCGCCCACAGATAATCTTTGCATAAACGAATCCCGTTAACTTAGATGACAGATAAAGGTCTCACTAGCAATTCGAAAGAAAAGGTTTAAATTTACGCACAGAGTTCATCGACTTGCATTTCAGAATAAATAACATTAAAATGACCACAAGTAATCCTTACACAACAGACGAGTCAATTACTATAGTGAATTGATAGCTCACACGTTAACTTTACTCATATACAGCCCTCCTTCCAAAATGTGAACCACACCTTTGTCAGCAATGATGAAATGAATGAGAGGACACACAGTAAACTGAATAGCACGTAATGTAACAAAAAAGATTCTGTCAAGGGAAGCACGCCCATCCAAGACCACGCGGACTCAATACAATAACCACGGTGCTCACCGATAACGTGCTTCATTACAATCACCTAAGTTATTCGATCGCCTGACCGGTGTATACGCCTTTACGAGCTGTAAGGACTACTGAAATCAACATAGGCTAAACGGTTGCAAACGGCCATCTCGACCACCATCACCGTATTTTTCATGTCGCCGTTTAACGTCGCTGAGAGTCCACAATTTGGCGAATGGCAGGATGCAGCAATTCCAGCGGCCCCTTTCATAACGCTCTTCGTGGCCACTCGACCCAACAACGGGTGGGAGCCTCCGGCTGTCAGACCGTGTGCCCCGACCAGTGCAACGGAACTGCAGCCACTCTCGGTCAGCCCTCTGTCGCTGCGAGAAGTTTACGTCGTCCACGACGCAAATGGGTCTTATTTATTATTGAATATGTAAACATTTTGACCTGTTGTAGATGCCCTTTCTACTTTGCAATCGCTGTTGTTTCAACTGGCTAATGCTCATTGATACCAGTTTCATTGTGGACTTCCTCAAAGCGTTCAAATCACTTTGTTGCCATTAAATCTAATATATTGTCGTCATGAGTGACCTTATGAAGTACCTGATGTATATGGTTGTCAGAGAATGCGATTAGTACTGTTTCGCAGAAATTCTCGTCAGTTCCCCAAACCTAAAAAAGCTGCAATTTTCCAAATCGGTTGTTGGATGATTAAAATGTCCTCCAATGGGGACAGTGTGATAGGGGATCATTCCTATTAACGAAGGAAACTGAGGTTTCATCTAAAAGTTTCCTACTACACCACTACAGAAAGATACTATTACAAATTTACTGTCGCGGTTGCTTCTAAGGCTTCACGAAACTGTCTCGCATGTAGCTTCAGTTTTTATTTCGGGGATTTGACTTTCTTGACTAGAGCGGCAAATACACCACCTCCATTTCAGAAGAGCCTCTTCTTTCAATGTACACTTTGAACTACCCCGTAATTCTCACTGCTGTCAGTTTCGGCCTTTAGCCATTTTTCTGTAAGTAGCATTATGGACTCCGCTGATCTTTTGGACAGTTTGAAAAACTGTCACATGGTTGCGAATTCTTTGGCAACTGATGACTAACATTTTAATCGTTTCATTTCTAGGGACATTTCTTGGGGTTTTAAGCTTCCGTATCAACATATACTGCCACTATCAGTTTCTGGTTTGTATGGAGAAAGCCTCAAGTAAATAAACCTTGTATGTGTTGCACATGCAGTCAGTCACCTGCGATGTGTGGCCATTCAGAGGGTCCCAACGTGTCTCGATGCTGTGCTGCAAGGCAAGAAAGACACTGCCCAGCCCGGCACAGAACTTTCAAAGTCTCATTCGAAGCTTCCAGTCGATTCATAACGATGACGCCATAATCAGCTGTGGTTACAGCTTTTCAGACTGTGTGGCTTTGTTGTAAACCTCTGCCCAGGGTTGCTGCTCTTAACCTCTTCTCACAGTCGGTGGAATTATTCAAGTATAACCTCATAGCCCAGATGGCAGAGACAGATTGTTCGAATATGTAATAAAATATTCAGCTGATTGTACACTTACGTCTCAAAAACTGATGAAAAATGTCTCGAACATGCTGAATGAATCTACTAAGCAAATACACTTAGCGCGAAGGTGTACCTTTTCATCCTTTAGCTTTGCTGCTACTCGCCATACGTTTGAACTACCGGCGATTAACATGCTTCTATATCTTTGCATTTACTTTCGCTTGACCAGGACACTGAAGGCACTCCTGCAGGTGAAGTGTTTCACACTGGCTCAGACAGAATGTTACAGCACCCCAGAACTTGTGTACGGCCCCTCTATGCGTACCACTGATCGCCACTCACAGCCAGGAGGGTGTGTGGTGATAGTTACCACTCTTCTTCTACATCTACATCCACATGGTTACTCTGCAATTCACACCTAAGTGACTGGCAGAGGGTTCATCGAACCAATTTCATACTACTTCTCTAACATTCTACTCTAGAATGGCGCGTGGGAAAAAGAAACACATAAATCTTTCAGTTCGAGCTTTTTAATTATCTTATTTTTTTACGATGATCAATTCTCCCTACGTATGAGGGTGTCAACAAAATATTTTCGCATTCGGAAGAGAAAGTTGGTGATTAAAATTTCGTAAATAGATCTCGCGGCAAAGAAAATCACCTTTGTTTCAGTGACTGCCACCCCAACTAGCGTATCATATCAGTGACACACTCACCCCTATTGCGCGATAACCCGAAACGAGCTGCCCTTCTTTGCACTTTTTCGATGTCGTCCGTCAATCCTACCTGGTAAGGATCCCACACCGCGCAGCAATATTCCAGCAGAGGACGGACAAGTGTAATATAGGCTGTCTGTTTAGTGGGTTCATCGCATCTTGTAAGTGTTTCTTGAGGAGGGGACAGTATCCATAGGAGACCATAGTACCTGAAGTACCTTTCTTTGCGGTGTGTGAGTCAGCACATCCATTCGCAGCAGCTTCGAATCGGCTCCGTTCCACCTCGAGTATTATCGCTTATAGTAGATGCATTACAAATTCCCCTTAAGCACGGAAGCTACAACGCTACTGAAAGTCGCTTGTTTTACAACGACAGAGAAACTTGGGATAAAATTTTCTAATTCATTGAAGCTACTGAGAAGTTTGTGTATCGAACTTTTGGTTTGTCAAAGTTAAGCTCACAAAAGACTCGCGTAACAAACAAGTGGAATTTTGCGGCAGACGCAGACAAGATGCATCGCTGTTCAAAGAGGAAACTCGCTGGAACGCAATATCATTGTTACATTATTCGCAAACTGAGTAAAATGCTACAGCAATTGACTTCGTATTAGCTATTTTCACTTCTTTGGAACGAACCGTTCAACAAGCGGAAAATGTTGAATTGCAGTAATCATGTAATAACCTGCTGCAATTATGTGAAAACAATTTTCTGAGCACTATTTACGGCCAAAGCTTTAGACCTTTATGGTTTATATGGCTCTAAGCACTGTGGGACTTAACATCTGAGGTCATCAGTCCCCTAGACTTAGAACTACTTAAACCTAAGGACATCACACACATCCATGCCCGAGGCAGGATTCGAACCTGCGACCGTAGCAGCAGCGCGGTTCCAAACTGAAGTGCCTAGAACCGCTCGGCCGCATCGGCCGGCGCTTAAGACCTCACAACTGTAACTCACATTACGTCGACTCACTACGAATTAGGTTACGCATGAAAATTGTAAGCTCCCGAGAAGTCCAAAAGATTGCGTAAATGACGTAAATGACGATACTACTATAGAAGTTAGGAGAGAGTACAGTCATAGTATGCAACTCAATATATACCAGAAATGTGTGTGGATCACGCAAAAGTTTGAAAATACACAGTTTGTCATTAGAGATACAAGTTTTGGTAAAGTGAGAAATGGGAAGGAGATATGAAAATATTAGAATGTAGACTGCAAAATGTGGCACAAAATTTATCTGACATACGTAGGACTAATCGTTCACAAAGAGAAAGAAGAAGTAGAATTTTAGGTATAAACAAACGCGCAAAATGGACAGATTTTGTGCTTAGTTATTATAATGTATTGTGTATTGAACCGGGGGCCTAGAAACGACGGAGAGGCTTCGTCCTGCCGTAGCCGTCAGTGGTTCGGCCCCCAGTGGACCTCCCCCCCGACCCACCCCCAGGAACGTCTCATGCCAGACGAGTGTAACCCCAAATATTTGCGTGGTACAGTAATTATGGTGTACGCGTACGTGGAGACAGTGTTTGCGCAGCAATCACCGACATAGTGAAACTGAGGCGGAATAAAGGGAACCAGCCCTCATTCGCGGAGGCAGATGGAAAACCGCCTTAAAAACCATACACAGGCTGGCCGGCACACCGGACCTCGACACTAATCCGCCGGGCGGATTCGTGTCGGGGACCGGCACACCTTCCCGCTCGGGAAGCAGCCCGTTAGAGTACGCGGCTAGTCGGGCGAACATTATTATAGTGACTACATACTCTCTAGTGTGCCAAATATTACTAACGTAACGTCACTTTATCCCCCCTGAAAACAGCGAAAACTGTGGAGCGTAAGATAGTATTTCTTTCGTTTGGGGCAGATAACAGTGGGGTTACGAAGCAGCTACATAAAACTTTTATAATTTTCGGTAGTTTTATGTTGTAGCGAGTAGTTGTTCGAAAGCTATAGAAATGCCCATTAAATTTTGTTTAGTGCGAAATTCGGTCCGAAGCTTTCTCATTCATTGCAGCATCATCTGCTCATCACTAGTGTTTTTGTTCACACCGAAAAGTGATACTGGATATCGATCAACGATATCGTCCTCAGAGTGAATGAGAGTAAGGAAATATACATTAATGTACATTGTTGCACTAAAAGTTCCAACACCAGAGAAGAAATTTTGCTTACTACGTGTTTACAGTACAGCAGGAATGATACACGATTAAATTTGCGGACGGTTTGGGAAGTAAAGGGTGAGAGGTTTGGTGCGCAGACTTGCCAACTCCGACAGGTAAAAATGGCTGTAAGACAACTGGGCAGAGAATCGAAGTGAGATTTGATGATAAGCACGGGCGCTTGGTGGAGTGCCAGTCCCTCGGAAGCCATGACCAGATGTTCTCTTTGGGTTCGAGGTTTGGAAATACGTGGCGGCCAGGACAAGAGTGGAACGCCGTCTGTGTGGGGCAGGTTTGGACGGCACAGGCAGCAGCCAGTCTTGCGTTGTCTTGTTGAATGATAACGTCGTGGAGATGTTACTGACCATGACGCGTGAGACGTGTGAATAAGGCCTGCCGTCCAAATTACCGGAAGTGGTCGCGTTGCACATCACACGTCAGATGCTGGGCAGCTCTGACACTGACGAATGCCGTCTGGCGGTACCGGTCGCTCACACTGGGATACGTTGGGCGTCGTACGGGGACTCGCTTGGAGAGACGAGAAGCTGCCAGGCGCTCCCCGCGGACAGCGCTCGTGCTGCCCTGGGGGCGCCGCCCCGCTCCCCCTGTGGATGCGGGTGCCTGTCTTCCTGCAAAGGATGCCATCTGCTGACTCGAGGCGTGTCGTGTGCTGCAGAGGCGAGTGAACCACGGGAGGCCGGGCTCTCGGACGCTGGTGACGCTGGGCTGTTGAGAGCAGCGACAACGCTGAACAGTCTTCGTGCAACAGACGCCTGTCGCTGCCGAATTGCAGGGCGTTTCAACTTCTTACACGAAGCGTGACACACGACCTTCTCACAAAGAAGCAACAGTCAAACGGGGTATCTGAATGTGAGGCCTTTAAGCAATGGCGGCCGGAGTGGCCGAGCGGTTCTAGCCGCTTCAGTCTGGAGCCGCGTGACCGTTACGGACCCAGGTTCGAATCCTGCCTCGAGCATGGATGTGTGTGATGTCCTTAGGTTAGTTAGGTTTAAGTAGTTCTAAGTTCTAGGGGACTGATGACCACAGATGTTAAGTCCCATAGTGCTCAGAGCCATTTGAACCATTTGAGCCTTTAAGCAATAATAATAATAATAATAATGGCGTGTGACGAGGGCCTCCCGTCGGGTAGACCGCTCGCCTGGTGCAACTGTTTCGATTTGACGCCACTTCGGCTACTTGCGCGTCGATAGGGATGAAATGATGATGATGATTAGGACAACACAACACCCAGTCCCTGAGCGGAGAAAATCTCCGACCCAGCCGGGAATCGAACCCCGGCCCTTAGGATTGACAGTCTACCGCGCTGACCACTCAGCTACCGGGCACGGAGCTTTAAGGAATATTCTGTTATATATAGAATGTAGACAGCCGTTACCCTATCTAGTTTGTGCACTTGCGCTGGAATCCTCATCATTTGTATATCCGCACATGTGTTACATTTTAAGAGAACTTGTCTGCCGCATGCCGCCGACACTGTGCTACAATTTTAATGCGTAGTAGTATGCTTACATAAATTCTGTGCGTATAGAGCAAGGAACCGCAGTTCTTAAGAGAGTAGAATCGCGTTTGGGAGGGGGCAGGTTAAGATCATTGACTCACTGCCATCCCGCCATACGCCATTTCAGCCATAAGCCAGCCCGTGACAAGACGGTACCTCCGACAGAATGTGGGTTTAAATTTTTATTGCGCTGATATCCAACTAAATCAGGGTTCCACCTCCAATCTGCACTCTCACGGATGGTTCTGATAACTCTCCTTGTGGTTCTTCATCCACGCCCCTCGTGAACACTTTAATTTACCTTCTTTCCATCCTCACCGAAGCATTAAATGCTTTCAAGATAATGAGCGGAAACAAGAAGCAGAAGTATCTCAAGTCATATTTGCATAAAATTTCTGTGCTACTAATGAGAATTACTCGAGTTAGGCAAAAATTACAGTAACAGCAAAAACATATTACCAAGCGTAATACGTTGTACGAAACCCGTTAGCATTCGAAACAGCTTCCAGTAGTCTCCCTATACCGGTAGGGGCGGGAACGAAGCTCTACAATGCACAGCCAAAATTACTTTACATATATTATCAAAAAATAATTTATTACACGAAGATTAGGTTTCAGCATTAAATCTCAAAGCTTACTTTTCCTGCACAGCTAAACGTCACATATCTTTACTTGTTCAAATGTTCAAATGTTTGTGAAATCTTATGGGACTTGACTGCTAAGGTCATCAGTCCCTAAGCTTACACACTACTTAATCTAAATTATCCTAAGGACAAACACACACACTCATGCCCGAGGGAGGACTCGAACCTCTGCCGGGACCAGCCGCACAGTCCATGACTGCAGCGACTCACACCGCTCGGCTAATCCCGCTCTTCTTTACTTCATATTGCAATTTCTAATGACACCATGCTACAAAAACAGAAGCTTAGCAGTTTGATGGCAACGCACATGAAGTCATGCTCAAGTTACAAGTTTTACACACCGATTGTAACTCAGCAAAGAAGGTCTTAAATCTAACATTAGTTTTCTAGAGTTTGGCTAACAACTGTACAAACTGAAGCCTGAGCTAGAAAATGTACCTGCGCTTTCCCGAATTTTGACGTAAATCAATTCCAGAACAATAAGAGGTAAGGTATCTCATCAGGATCAAGAACTCAGTAGTGAGAGCTTAGAATTAGATAGCAACACAAGTAAAAATTACCACTGCCGAG
Organism: Schistocerca americana; assembly: GCF_021461395.2. Taxonomy (NCBI): domain Eukaryota; kingdom Metazoa; phylum Arthropoda; class Insecta; order Orthoptera; family Acrididae; genus Schistocerca; species Schistocerca americana. The sequence goes on along the minus strand of NC_060122.1, from coordinate 23,974,640 downwards.
CTTACAACACGACAAATTAAGATTCTGACTCTGATTAGTTTAGTAAATTAAAACCCAGATTACTTAAATGAAGAGACTGGCTCTAAGTAATAGCACACGGATACAAGCTCCACTGTCAAATGGCTGCTTCCTGGCGTTTTAAAAGAACATCAGTCATCAAGAATCCCTCTGCAGTGCGTTAAGAAGGAACAAAATGTGAATGGAAATAGCTAAAACATAGATTTGTTACCACAAGGAACCAACATAACTGAAACGTAATCGATGTCCCTTACACACTTGTTACGTGCTATTGCTGTTGATTAGAATGTTAACGAAACACGACCAACTTGAGTTCACAGCTCTGTTCAAACTTTGATATAACAAACATAACTCAGCTTTCAGATGTAACCAGGATCCGGGAACAGCAGAAAATTCTCACCTCTTTCTAGAGGACGTGGTATGAGAAAACGACCTCCAAATAGCTTAGCTCTCTAGACCAGCTAGAATTAAAACAGTGGTGACAGGATACCGGAGTAATAATATCTGACAAGACTCCCACAATAGTCTGTCACATTGTCACCAACTCATTGTCAGGTCTAGAGGAGTGCACTGCAGAGTTACAAAATAGCAGACGGTGTCCTTACGTGCTCTTCACGACACTAACAGAGCCCACCCAGACACACAGGTACTTCCGGCAACTGCAGGCCGGGCCGGGCCGCTACGCCGGCGACACTCGACGCCTGAGACTGGCCCACCGCCGCCCACGGCAACGCACACCAGCTCGTACAGCCTCGCGCTCGCCGCACAAGGAACCTTGGCGCGGGAGAATTTCGAGACAACAATCCAAGTATCCCAGAAGTTAGAAAGCACAGTAAAACCAGCACTAAAGAATTTGACAAAAGCAAACCGGACGGTTCGCTCACAATGGATAAATATAGCTTCTGCATTGTTTTCAAAGGAAATAGTGGCAAGCTCAGATAGCGATGATGGAGGCTGGTCAGCGATCACGCGTCCTCATCTCCAAAGAAGACCACAGAGGCTGGATGATATGCGATGTTGCGACGCAGGTAGGCAAGGCAGGTGCAACAATTCGATCCTGTGCTCGAAAAGAAGCCCTGCACGATGCGTGGTGTGTAAACAGGGATCTGTTGTCCTGGAACACAGCATCACTGTTGTGGAGCAAACATTGCCCCACGGCACGGACATAATCAGTCAAAATAGTCAAATGTAACCGTGGGGCCTATGGAACACCACCATATGAGTGCCCATATCATCATCGAAACTCCGCCATGTTTCACTCTTGGGACGTTAACTAACCAAGAAGTTGGAAACAGAATGAAACAAGAACGATTCCACGAAATAAGTTTCTTCCATTGCTCCATAGCCCCCTTTTTATCGCTTCGGCATCAAGTTTTCGTGTGGCGAGCATTTGCGTCACTGATGAGTGGTTTTGGAATTCCAGCTGCATGTGCAATTCCCTGCTTACGGAACTCCTTCCGTGTTGTTTCGCTGCTGACAGCGTTCACCAGAACTGCTCTCAGTTCCGCAATGGCGGTCGCAACTCTCGTCCTCCTATATTTCGACACAGCACTCCTCAATGACCGTCTCTCGCGAACACTCGACACACAATTTCTCCTGCGTTGCGACTTAGTGGCTTATGTTTTCCCGCTTTCCTTATATGCGGTTCGATACGATGCTTCTTGAGACACCAAACAGTTTGTCTATCTCGGTTACGAAAGCACGCAACATAAGAGGACCAACAAATTTCCTGGTTTCAAGCAAGTAATTGGTATTGTAATTGTAAACTGTCGAAGCTGCGTTGGTAAAGTACCGGAACTTCAAGCGCTGATAGAAAGCACCGAAGCTGAAATCGTTATAGGTACAGAGAGCTGGCTGAAGCCAGAGATAAATTCTACTGAAATTTTTATAAAGGTACAGACGGTGTTTAGAAAGGATAGATTGCATGCAACCGGTGGAGGAGTGTTCGTCGCTGTTAGTAGTAGTTTATCCGATAGTGAAGTAGAAGTGGATAGTTCCTGTGAATTATTATGCGTGGAGGTTACACTCAACAACCGAGCTAGGTTAATAATTGGCTCCTTTTACCGACCTCCCGACTCAGCAGCATTAGTGGCAGAACAACTGAGAGAAAATTTCGAATACATTTCGCATAAATTTTCTCAGCATGTTATAGTCTTAGGTGGAGATTTCAATTTACCAGATATAGACTGGGACACTCAGATGTTTAGGACGGGTGGTAGGGACAGAGCATCGAGTGACATTATACTGAGTCCACTATCCGTAAATTACCTCGAGCAATTAAACAGAGAACCGACTCGTGGAGATAACATCTTGGACCTACTGATAACAAACAGACCCGAACTTTTCGACTCTGTATGTGCAGAACAGGGAATCAGTGATCATAAGGCCGTTGCAGCATCCCTGAATATCGAAGTTAATAGGAATATAAAAAAGGGAGGAAGGTTTATCTGTTTAGCAAGAGTAATAGAAGGCAGATTTCAGACTACCTAACAGATCAAAACGAAAATTTCTGTTCCGACACTGACAATGTTGAGTGTTCGTGGAAAAAGTTCAAGGCAATCGTAAAATGCGTTTTAGACAGGTACGTGCCGAGTAAAACTGTGAGGGTCGGGAAAAACCCACCGTGGTACAACAACAAAGTTAGGAAACTACTGCGAAAGCAAAGAGAGCTTCACTGCAAGTTCAAACGCAGCCAAAAGCTCTCAGACAAACAGAAGCTAAACGATGTCAAAGTTAGCATAAGGAGGGCTATGCGTGAAGCGTTCAGTGAATTCGAAAGTAAAATTCTATGTACCGTCTTGACAGAAAATCCTAGGAAGTTCTGGTCTTACGTTAAATCAGTAAGTGGCTCGAAACAGCATATCCAGACACTCCTGGATGATGATGGCATTGAAACAGAGGATGACACGCGTAAAGCTGAAATACTAAACACCTTTTTCCAAAGCTGTTTCACAAAGGAAGACCGCACTGCAGTTCCTTCTCTAAATCCTCGCACAAACGAAAAAATGGCTGACATCGAAATAAGTGTCCAGGGAATAGAAAAGCAACTGGAATCACTCTACAGAGGAAAGTCCACTGGACCTGACGGGATACCAATTCGATTCTACACAGTGTACGCGAAAGAACTTGCCCCCCTTCTAACAGCCGTGTACCGCAAGTTGCATGGGGGCTTATTTAAATGCAAGATTGAAAATATTTTTAATTTTTGTAGCTGTATGTCCGATTACGCTGTGTCTCGTAATCGGTTGGCCCTGACTAGAATTGTTACGCTATCTGACTGCAACAAACAATCTAAGAAAATTTTCGTAAACACAGTTAATTAATTAAGTCCCCAGCAACTATAAAACCTACAACACCAATAAGCACAAGAGTAACTGTTCTGTATGTGGGAGTGTGACTCAACGTCCACATCTGGCACGTTCTTCTCCAACAAGACAAGAATTTTTTAATTAACATTTATACTGAATTAATTAAAGAAAGTAAAAATACCATAATTACTCAAGAGAATCACAATTACACTCTAATCCAAGAACACAAGCCAGATGCTTTGTTGACTGAACCTGTAGTGACGCATTATTTCAGACACACAAATAATAAAAGAACATTGTGGATTTTACCTTCATATATATTGACGAAATGCACTCATTACAATAACATCTGCTATCTCTCCCATCAAATAACTGCATAAAACATGGAACAACACTCTTTACTACCACATCTCACTCCGACTTCACGACAAGCAGTGCCCACTAGCACATCTCGGTACGACTGACTACAACGAGCTCTCAACAAGCACTCTCGGCCATGAACTCTCGACAACCACTGTGGAGGCGGCTTAATAGTACCCAGTCTTCAAGAATGGTCGTCGAGCAGATGTGAAAAACTATAGACCTAGATCTCTGACATCGATCTGTTGTAGAATTTTAGAACATGTTTTTTGCTCGAGTATCATGTCGTTTTTGGAAACCCAGAATCTACTATGTAGGAATCAACATGGATTCCGGGAACAGCGATCGTGTGAGACCCAACTCGCTTTATTTGTTCATGAGACCCAGAAAATATTAAATACAGGCTCCCAGGTAGATGCTATTTTTCTTGACTTCCGGAAGGCGTTCGATACAGTTCCGCACTGTCGCCTGATAAACAAAGTAAGAGCCTACGGAATATCAGACCAGCTGTGTGGCTGGTGCTGTAGTATACAGAGAAGTTGCAGCATTAGAAAATTGTAGCGAAATGCAGGAAGATCTGCAGCGGATAGGCACTTGGTGCAGGGAGTGGCAACTGACCCTTAACATAGACAAATGTAATGTATTGCGAATACATATAAAAAAAGGATCCTTTATTGTATGATTATATGATAGCGGAACAAACACTGGTAGCAGTTACTTCTGTAAAATATCTGGGAGTATGCGTGCGGAACGATTTGAAGTGGAATGATCATATAAAATTAATTGTTGGTAAGGCGGGTACTAGGTTGAGATTCATTGGGAGAGTCCTTAGAAAATGTAGTCCAACACTCGTTCGACCTATACTTGAGTATTGCTCATCAGTGTGGGATCCGTACCAGATCGGGTTGACGGAGGAGATAGAGAAAATCCAAAGAAGAGCGGCGCGTTTCGTCACAGGGTTATTTGGTAACCGCGATAGCGTTACGGAGATGTTTAGCAAACTCAAGTGGCAGACTCTGGAAGAGAGGCGCTCTGCATCGCGGTGTAGCTTGCTCGCCAGGTTTCGAGAGGGTGCGTTTCTGGATGAGGTATCGAATATATTTCTTCCCCCTACTTATACCTTCCTAGGAGATCACGAATGTTAAATTAGAGAGATTAGAGCGCGCACGGAGGCTTTCAGACAGTCGTTCTTCCGGCGAACCACACGCGACTGGAACAGGAAAGGGAGGTAATGACAGTGGCATGTAAAGTGCCTTCCGCCACACACCGTTGGGTGGCTTGCGGAGTATAAATGTAGATGCAGATGTAGAATTCACTTAGTTCCGACATAATGCACTCGAGCTGCACGAAACGCCCTTCTGACCACAACTAGCACCTGCAGCTTATGGAGGACGCTGCACAGTTGCCACTGGTACTCAGATACAACAGCGCATGTTTGGCGAGCATCTACATATTTTTGCCCATCCCCTACGTATTCAAACGCGAAATGGGTCTCTGGAGGTACTGAACAGTAGTTTTTACATCTTATACGACATGCTAGGGCCCAATCTCGTTCGAGTGTCGTGGAGAGGTGTCTACATATCTACGGATTGGACACTACGAAATGGCACAAGTCTACCCACTCTAACACGTGGACACACTGTTTAATATATCCGCCGTCCGCGGATAGGAAAATCTCAGTGTGGGTTATAGCGTTTTTATGTAAACTAAAGTCTTTCTTCAAAATTTACAAAACAATATTCGTGAGGTAGCACTGATCCTCCAAGCCTACCAATAACTAAATCAGAGATTCTTCCAAACATAAACTGCCTGTAGTAACCACACAACTTCACCAGCCCAAGCCCCGGGCGTCTCGTGAAGAGCGGCGCGGAGTCCACGTTGCCGTCACCTGAGTCCGAGGACGAGCAGAGGCCCTGCGAGGATGGCTCGGGTACGCTGGCGGCGGTGGACGATGACGCGGGGGCTGCGATGACACCAGTGGGGTCGCTCGGCGTGAACCGCCTCTTCAGGTTTTTTTTTTTTTCTTTATTGATTTTCAATTCAATTCCCCCCGAAGGGGGCGGGCTGGCTGCAGCTTACTACGCTGCTCTACAGCCTACAGACTTTTTTTTAAAAAAAGGAAGAAGAAAGAAACAAGAAAAAACAGGCGAGAAAATGGTGATTTAAAGTGGAAAATAGCGTAAAAATGCGGAAAGTTAAAACAGAAAGCAAAAGGGGACGGCAATGTTGATAAAATACACAGGAATCATACAAGTAACATAGTAGACACACAATTAAAAGACATGGCGACAGTCTGGTTTCTGTTCGCAAGTGATAAAAAGGACACCCAGCGACAGTATGATGGCTGTTCGGTACACTTCCCAAAAGACACAACACGGAGCACGCACTGGAAAAACACACTGTAAAACACTGCACGAAGAAGGCGGCACAAAGATGGCACTCCCGATCCAAGGCAGATGGGGGGGGAGGACCTGGAGGAGGGGGAAAAACATGGAGGGAGGAGAGGAAAAAACGAAAATGGGGGGGGGGGGGGGAACCAAGGAGGGAGAGGACTAATAAAGGGGGAGAAGGGCAGACGCGAGACGGAATGAGAGGAGGCAGAGGAGAGAAATGTAAAAGGACTCGGGGGAGAGAAGGGGGCAAAGAGAGGGGAGGTGTGGAAGAAAGAGGATGGAAGGGGGGGAGAGGGAGCCCGGGAAAAGGACAGAGGAAAAGAGGGGGAGTGAGGATCAGAGTTGATATGAGGGATAAATGGAGGGAGAGAGGGCATCATCTGGGAGGGGGAGTTGACGGAAGCCACCTTGGGAAAGGAGATGAAGGGTATAGAGATGGAGGGTAGGGGGGATGCAACAGTGAAGATGTGGCAGGGGGCGGGGATCAGAGAGGAGAGGAGCAACCAGGGGGTGAGGGGGTTCAAGACGGCGAGAGGTGTAGAGGATGCGGATATGTTTGAGGAATAGGAGCAGATGGGGGAAAGGAGTTTGAGGAGTCGGAGGCGGTTGTGGGCTTTGGATTGGACGGAGCAGAGATGAGGGATCCAGGTGAGGTGACGGTCAATGGTGAGGCCAAGGTAGGTGAGGGTGGGGGTAAGGCGGACAGGACGGGCGCAGACAGTATGGGAGAAATCCAGGAGCCGGAAGGAGCGAGTGGTACGACCTACGATGACGGCCTGGGTCTTGGAAGGGTTGAGTTTCAGGAGCCACTGGTTACACCATGCAGCAAAAAGGTCAAGGTGATTCTGGAGAAGGCGTTGGGACCGGTGGAGGGTAGGAGCGAGGGCGAGGAATCCGGTGTCATCAGCATATTGCAATAGGTGTACTGGAGGGGGTGGGGGTTGGGGCATACCTGCCGTGTACAGGAGGCAGAGGAGAGGGGCACACCTGCAGAGGGGTAGAAGGTGTGGGAATTGGCATTATGGATGGTAACATAGGAGGGGCGGTAGGAGAGGAAGGAGGCCATCAGACGGATGTAGTTGATAGGAAGGGCGTAGGTTTGGAGTTTAAACAGGAGACCGGGATGCCAGACATGGTCGTAGGCCTTTTCGAGGTCAAGGGATACAAAAATGGCGGAGCGACGGGAGTTAAGCTGGAGGGAGAGGAGATGAGTGAGGCGGAGGAGTTGGTCATCAGCAGACAAGGAAGGTCGAAAGCCCTCTTCATGCTCCTGGGCAAGCCTAAATACTGCTCGGCGCATGGATATGGCTGGCTCTATTTGCAGTCACGTGTCGAGCGGAAGGAAAGAGGTCCGCGGCTGTAGCGAACTCTTGCGGCGCCGTGAACGCCTCGTGGTGGGCTCTGGGAAGCGTCTGTGTTTCCGGGACGACTGGCCAGGCTGACCCCTACTCGGACCGGGGCCCGTTGTACCGGACTGCTTCGCGGGAAGCGAGAGTTGGAGGCGTTTAGTCTGGACACAGTACTGTTTGTAGTGTTCGTGGTGCTCCGTATCGTTACAGCATAAGTAGTCCGCCCTGGTAGTTGAGTGGTCAGCGTGACAGACTGTCAATCCTAAGGGCCCGGGTTCGATTCACGGCTGGGTCGGAAGTTTTCTCCATTCAGGGACTGGGTGTTGTGTTGTCCTAATCTTCATCATTTCATCTCCATCGACGCGCAGGTCGCCGAAGTGGCGTCAAATCGAAAGACCTGCACCAGGCGAACGGTCTACCCGACGGGAGGCCGTAGCCATACGACATTTCCATTTCCACAGCATAAGTAATTTAATTGTCACGCTTTGACAATACGGAAGCTGCTTTGTGTACGTGAACCTTTCTTTAGGAGTTTGATGGCACTCGTGAGGTGGAGTGTTCTGTCGCAGGCGGACTGGCAGTTCGAGACGGAGCCGGACCCCCGCGCGTGCCGCGCCTACCGCGGCGGCCGGTGCGCGTGGCCGCGCGGCAAGGCGCTGGGCGGCTCCAGCGTGCTCAACTGGATGATCCACGTGCGCGGGCCCGTCCAGGACTACGACGTGTGGGCGGCGCTCGGCAACGACGGCTGGTCCTACCGCGACGTGCTGCCCTTCTTCATGAAGTCGCAGGACTTGGAGGCGGACGAGCTGAGGCGCCGCCCGCACGCGGCCGCCGTCCACGGCACGGGCGGCGGTCTGCGCGTCAGCAAGTTCGGCCCCGACGACCCGTTCATGCGGACGCTCAGCGACGCCGCCAGGGAGGCGGGCCAGAAAGTCGTCGACGACTTCAACTCGGACGGCTACCTCGGCTTCACCAACAACTTCGGTACGGTGAGGAACGGGACCAGGTGGAACGTGGCTAAGGCGTTCCTCGTACCGGCGAAGAGCCGAGAGAATCTCCACGTCGTGAAGCATGCACACGTCACCAAAGTCCTCGTCGATCCCGCGACGAAGAAGGCGTACGGAGTCCAGTACCTCAAAGACGGGAACGTGCGCGAGGTGAAGGTCGCGAAGGAAGTGGTAGTGTCTGCGGGAGCCGTCAACACCCCACAAGTTCTCATGCTGTCCGGTATCGGGCCGAAGGAACACTTGGAGGAACTGGGAATACCGGTGGTGAAGGACCTCAGAGTCGGATACAACCTTCAAGATCACACCATTTACACCGGACTCGCGTACCTCACGGAGAATTCTGAGCGAGATTTGGAGCGTAAGAAGAATCAAGTGCTGCAGGGCGCTTTCGAGTACTTGACGAACAGGACGGGTATCCTGTCCAACACCGGCCTGACCAGCTACCAGGGTTTCGTGAGGACGGGCAGTGCCCCGGACGACGACGAAACCTACTCGGACATCCAGTACCACTATGCGAGGTTCGAGCCGACCTTCAAGGAGTGGATGGAGGCGTTCCTGGAGGCGGGCAGCTACGGCGACGAGTACCGCACGGCGCTGCGGCTGCTGGCCGAGCGGCACGACGTGGTGCTGGTGCTGCCCACGCTGCTGGGGCCCACCAGCCGCGGCCGCATCTCGCTGCGCAGCCGCGACCCCGCCGACCCGGTCGTCATCGAGGCGGGCTACTACAGCGACCCCAGGGACTTGGACAACATGCTGGCCGGCATCCGGCTGGCGCACCGCCTCGGCACCACGGAGGCGATGCGCCGCGCCGGCGTGCTCGTCAGGGACGTGCCGGTGGCGGCGTGCGCCGGGCTGCCGCCGCTCACCGACCAGTACTGGCGCTGCGCCATCCCCCAACTCACCACCACGCTCTACCACCCGGCCGGCACCGCCAAGATGGGGCCCGCCGCCGACCCCGACGCCGTCGTTGACCCGCGGCTGCGCGTGCACGGCGTGCGCGGCCTGCGCGTCGCCGACGCCTCCGTCATGCCGCTCGTCGTCAGGGGCAACACCAACGTGCCGTCCGTCATGATCGGCGAGAAGTGCGCCCACATGGTGGCCGAGGACTGGCGCCACCACTGACGGCCGCTGTCGCCCTAGTCTCGCGAATTTTTAACTGCACGCAGTGTCCACATTCTGACGTACCGCTCCTCCTGCTACCCCCCCACGTTCGAAAGCCTTCAGCACCACCCACCGACACGGCTATCTGCAAACGACTGGGTCAGTAGTCGAATGTAAAATGCTAAACCTGTAGGACGAAAGTCGTATTATAAGGACACAGCGTCAGGCACCTCCAACTGTTCGTATCTAAAACACACACTGTCATTTCATAGTGACATCGACGCTAGAAAATCAACAGAAGCAAAACAAAATTTATAGGCAACACTGAATTTAAGTTGGGCTTCTTAACCTGAACAAAGAGTTGTCCTCTCACCAGAATACAGCGACAACACATAATATGCTGACAATACAATACAAAGGAAAATGTTACTTGAAAGGAAACGCGAACAGAAATTATCCGGGAAATACGTTTTGTTTTATCTCACGTAAGGATCACAAAGATGTCATCGAAATGGGTTTGGTGTTGAACAATTTACTACTACAGTTCTCTTGTCTAAAATGAGACCTGCCGAAATATTCAGTTACCAACTTCATATTATTACACCGCGAATAAAGCTTATGTTTCTCTTATTAACATTCTTTGAATCTCAGAGCCTCTTCTTGCAGTTAGTTCCCTCCTTTCCAGCGACAGAATTTCTCTTTCTCTCTAGAAAACCTACTGCAAACCCCCTTCAACTTTCGCTGTGAGAACTGCTCCTCTGAGGCGTCCACAGCCACAGTGAGAGCTCAGTCCCCCCAACCCGCCACACTCACTTATCGTACTCAGTACTCCACCCCACCCACCGCACTCAGTAGCTCAACACCCACTGTGCCATCGCTTGGTACACTTTCCAATTTCTTAACTCTTTCCGATCGTCGGCCTCCTAAACAACAACGACAAAGAGGTCTTATGCCCACATACTACCGTCTACTTCGCTGTCGAGTAAGATTAGTTTCTCGCTTTCGTCGTAGTCCAGAAGCCACAGAGACTGCTTACAAAGAAACAGCAGCGTTCTGCAGCTCACGACCCAGAGGCTTTTGGTGCACACCAACACCCCCGATAACCCCAGGGCCACTGTGGTGTCATAGCTATTCCCAATACACAATTTGTTTCTACGATCACAAAAATTCTCGTCGTACTATTGGTTTCATCCCATACCGATGATCTCCAGATGTGTTTAAAATATACCCTATTTTACCAGAGCCCTTAAAGGTTTCACACTCAACTTTACTCGTCAGTTAACTTTAGTGACGCCAGAGTTCCCAATGGCACAGCAATCGACCGAACGCGCGCAGATAAGCGAGGTTTCTGCCTTCCTCACACCGCTGAACAATGGACTCCCAGGCCACACTCTCCCACTGCGGACCACCGCATCGCTCAGGGAGACGTTACATTCCTTGCAGCCGAGATGTGGCCGGCGTCAGTTACAAAAGTGTGCTCAGCGTTTCCCCACCGGCCTTTAACTATATCAAGCTATTTGCTGCCATCAAGCTATTTACTACCATCACAGCAAGTAGTATCTCCACCTGAAAAATTTAATTAAATCTCCTTAATGCTATCGCTATCCGTTGTTCTACGAATTTCTCACATTACTGATTATTATTACACAAACACACTAACGCCGCCGTATGTTCTTAAGATCACGAAAAGACATTGGCTTTCTCCTTACACCGGACGTGAGTGCTGGTTCTCACAGAACGATGTTGGTGTAGGTACCAGCAGGTTCACGATCCCAGCAATGTTGCTTGATGTCTTCAAGTGTGTCTAAGCCTGTTTGGAGTCGTATTATTTTGAAAGTCGTCAGACTTGCTTTCCTGCACGGATTCACAGACATACTTAAGACATCTGGAACTACTTCTCCGGCAGCTACCTTCCGCAAGTGTGTAGACAGATAAGACAATTACAAAAATATTAATACTAAACTGTTTGGCAAACATGCATAACAATGATTTTCTACATGAATTTAAATTTTACTGGTGTCTGTGCAAGCTTTAATGTGTACTAAGTTTACACTTTTTCAAAATAAAACTGTCAAAATATAGGTTTTATATGATTTTATTCGCAAAAAATTCACTGAGAAATAATAATTCCTGCTGCATAACCCATTGTAAGCACTGAAGCATTTTACAAGAGATGCAAGAATCTAACTGTGAGCTCTTAGCGAAGAGTAAGGAATAACACTGCGTTGTATAGATGTAGGATGGGATGTTTCGGGCAGGGTTTTTCATGGGCAGTATATCAAGAGTGGAGAAAGTAATCCATCTTATTAATGGGAACGTTCTGTGAAAATAGTGCAGTCTGACTGTGTTCTTTGTTGAGCACACACTTGTTATCAGCGGATCGAAAGCATCATAGCTTTCCTCACAGAGCAGCGACAGATGGACGCGGAGCAGCTATTTTTGGCAACTTTACTAAAAAAAATTACATTATCCATATGAATTATAAAAATGGATACACATATGTACATACGTGCCTATCTTCACCTCTTCTCCTAAACCACTCGGCCAATTTCAACCAAGCGTAGTGCACGAATCGTTTACTCTGTAGAAAGAACCGCTGTGAGGGTAAGAACCACCCATCCATCAGAGGGCTTGAGGAGGGTGCGAAGGAGCAGTGCAGCCCACGACGCGAGAATACCCGCATTTTAGGCGTCCATATTTGAGAATGAGGACTTGCAACAAACTTTACACGTGATTTCGAACTGTTACGAAACTTCTCGCTGAGGATGCTCACAAAATGACGAAAGGAAGAAAGGTCATGGCATTCTCCATTTTTGCTGTTCGTGCTGTAAAACTGCCACATGAAGCGCGCGGTTTAAATTTACTACTCCTCCACTACTAATTTTACAGTCAGTATACGCATGTATCACTGAATGTATCAAGAAACTTCCATCATTGTACAACACTTAGTTCGGAAGGTATGTCGTTACAAACGCTAAGATACACGAAAACTACTCAGTCATCCGAAACGTTTACAATCATAACTTCGTTGCTGTTAATTCCATCAGCGACACTTTCCAGTATCCACATCTGCCGCTGAATGTACATACATAAACATATGATTGTAGGGCTTACAGTTCAGGAGCTATGACTTCAAATATTAAGATGAGTGAAAAATTGTCCCATCATCCACGACTTTTTAATTTATTACTCTTTTGCTACTAATTATATTAGGAACACATTTTGCAGGTGGTATCCACAAATGGCACTGAATGTACCTACAAAGATATATCCTTGTCCGAGATACATTTCAGCAGATAAGACGTCTTAAACTGTCGCATCACGTTCTAATTATTACTTCTTTACCAATAACTCTATTCACAGCGCAATTTGCAGGGAGTAGGGACACGTACGACTGAATTTCCTTGCAAAATTGTATCATTGTGCAGCAGATAGTTCAGCAGATACAGCATCATAAACATTGAGATGGGGGAAAATGAAACTGTTGGGCAAAATTTGCTAGACATACAGGTGAAATACGTTACAAAAACGCGTGAAATTTATTAAATATGTGTGAAATATATTCGGCATGTGCACACGTGGATGAAGTCATGGGAAAAATATCATCCTACACCCCTGAACGATTTCAATCAAATTTGGAACACATATTAGTTACAATCTGTAAAGAAATACTGTAGGTGTAAGAACCACTAGCCTACTACTGGAGTGAGGGTGATAACGTGGAGAGAGAAGGGAGGACGAGGAGATGGACGGCAGCAATGGGAAGTAGGAGGTAGGCTCAGATATGTGGAGGAGGAGGAGTAGAACGACAGGTGTAGGGGTGGGGGAAGAGAGAAGGGAGAGGAGCAGGAAAGAGGACGAGGTGGACAGAGACAGGGGGAGGAAGAGATAAGCAGAGAGATGATGGAGCAGGAAATGAACAGAAAGAGAGGTAGGAGGAAATGGACAGAGAAAGGGGGAGGCGGAAGTGGAATTAGGGGGAGGACAGAGTGGGGAGGAGCAGATTGACAGGGAGAGGGGGGAGGAAGAGATGGACAGAGTGTGAGGTGTGTGTGTTCAAATGTGTGTGAATTCGTAAGGGACCAAACTGCTGACGTCATCGGTCCCTAGACTTTCACAGTACTTAAACTAACTTATGCTAAGAACAACACATGCCCGAGGGAGGACTCGAAGCTACGGAGGGAGGGCCAGCGCAATCCGTGACATGGCGCCTCAAACCACACGGCCACTCCGGACGGACTGTGGAGGTGGACAGAGAGGTGGGGCGGTGGAGATCGACGGAGAGAGGGCGAAGGAGGAGATGGACCAACAGAAGATTGGGTACTCAGCTGCTATACATTTGCCGTCTAGGGTTTATGCCGAATCGTGCTAATACAAAGGAAAAAGTACAATGAAATTCTGGAATACAGTTGTACATAAACTAGTGTTGTTACATAAACTGCAGCGTAATTACAGCAATAAAATGCTAAATCTGTATCTACATCAGCATATGTTTTAGACAAGCCATCTTAAGGTGTGTAGCGGAGGGTAATTCTAGTACTAGCATGTTATAATTTTTTCACTAATCGTGCGTGGGAAAAATGATTCCGGGTTAGGCTTGTAACACCACCCGCCGATGCAGAGTCCTTAAACTCCAGGCAGCCGAGCCGGTCATAAACTGTTCATCATACAGTTTTCAGACCGTAGCAGTGGCTCTACAGAAATCTGCGAGCTGCCTAGCCGTCTGTTGAGCTGTACCTCAGACTCGACTGGAGAAAGGAGTCACATCGTTCCTAGTCGTAGGCAGGGGTCAACACGCTGCACTGAACCGTCAAATGAATGAATTGGCCCAGATACTAAACTGCTGGTGAGAGTTGAATTCGTGTGAGAGACCCAACAGTATACAGGGATGGTTGTTAAGCACGCTGTGTGGAGAGCGTAGTCTCACTGCAACGTTCGTCCAATGGAAACGATGGAGCCCACATGCGACCGGCATTACTCTCTTCTGCTCGAAGTAACGAGAGGCAAACTTCCCTCTCACTCTACGCAGCAAGTGCGGAGAGTCAGAACCGTCTTGCTGCAGACGTTACCGAGCCAGGGAGGGGCTCTGGCCGTCTCAAGTTTCACGGCTTATGAACATCTGCACACCGGTGTGCTCCCGACATAAAAAATTATGTCTAGTAGCAACTGTTGGGAGAGGAAGCTGCCAAGGATTGCCTGCTGCGACTTGGAGAACTGACGATTTGTTATGTCTACAGACGTTTCACATCCTGCCTTGGCTTCAACCGTCGAAAGACAGTCGTTTTTGTACTACTGTGTAACACCCCACCTGTCACGTAGCTGGTTTTGGCGTGTGTTCACCCCAACTAATTGACTAACAGATCAACAGAGAGTGCAAAACTGCCGCAATATCGGATAACGCAAAAAAGTAATATGGCCCTGTGACTGAACTGCGATGGCAGTGTTGACATTAATTTATTCATAATTGATCACTTTTAATTAAAAGGGGTGCACATTGATGTTATATTCAGCTATTGAATACCAGATGCAAATGTTGAACATAAAATTAATTAAGAAAGTGACTTGGGATTTCAAGCACTTGATTAAAAACAGATGCTGTCGATTAGCACAAATTTATTTTAACTCCCGACCTTCAATCATCACATTACAAGACTCTCCTATCAGGCAGTGGTAATAAATTGCGTTTGTGTGAAGTAAAGCGCGATAACTCAAAAGTAATTCCTATCGACTGATCCAGGCGTAATGCGAAGTGCGAGAAGAATTCTACAATACACGCCACATGAAACCCTCGTGGAAACTTTGACGACGTGATCCAACAAATTAATCAGTGGCCGGAGCGGGCGCAATATCACCGAGTACAGCGTGGCGGAGCGGCGTCGTTGTGTGGACGTCGGCCGACCTCGTGGTGCTGCAAGGCTGCGCTCGTCTATTCACTCCTAGCTATCTTGCTCAGTACATAGCTGAACCAAAACTTTCTATCTCCAAGCTCAATCGTTCCATTTGCTAAGTCCTAAACTGCAGAGATGCTCACTCTTTCTCAGGCAAGCTGAATAAAGAACGCCACGTCCGCACTCTAGGCCAGCTGGGAACGGAAGACCACTACGGAGACTTCTCACAGTCCGCTCTTCGCCTCGGTTTCCCCTCCAGCAAAATCACTTACGCCAATTGCAGCGCAAGTCGCATTAATTACGCGTCGCTTCCCAGCGCCGATCAATGCCTGCTCTGGGAAGTGAACAAATTCCCACAAAATTTCCCTTCCTCTCAACTTCTGCTATTTAGCTCCTCCCAGGCCACCCATCAAGTTTAGCGTCTGCACAGACACCAATTTTTCCGGAATTCTGACTCACAGGAGAGTACTTCAAATTCCTTGGTCCTACGTTCCCATCAGAGGCCGGCGTATTTCTTTTAGTAGCTCTTCACCTGATTTACTTCACACTCTGCTGGCCGTGAATTCAGTGTGAAGTTGCTATAGTCACGAACACGCATACTTTGACCTCTGTTGACCGATCCACCGTAGCTTTGTGCGGCTTTCTCGCATGTTTCGCTGAAAATGGGATGACGGCCATTTATCAACAGGTGAACAAGTTCTCCATCTGCTTCCCGGTACACCAGCATGGGGTCAAGCAGCGACTCACTGTCACTCATCTTAAGGCAGCTGGAGGCCGCGCCCCATTGTCGCTTTCTCAGAGCTTGAGCCGCCCTAAGCTGCCTATTGTCGCTTCCCTTCACCGCTCCCCCCCCCCCCCCCCCCCCGGCCGGCCACGGTCACTCTGTATACTTCCCTGGGATAAACTAGCCTCCAGTAAATCGCCGTGTTTCCACAAAGTTTTTCATGTTGTGTGAATTACTTTAAAACCATCACCCGACATTAATTATTCCAATACGTCCATACATACTATACCCTCTACAAGATGCACTGTGCCTTGTCAGTCATTTTTGTTCAGACCCACTGTTCGCTCAACGTGAGTTAGGTGATCTTTAATGACTTCATGTAAGGGGCATAGTTCTTGCCATCTTACAACTGCACTTCCTCGAGGAAGAAAATCAGCCATTTAAAAATTTGTCTCAATATGAGTGTGGCCGCCATATTGAGCAAATCCTAAATCCTCTCAAGGTACTCGAAACTGAATTCAGAAATACTGTCCACCAGTAAGTCAGGAATATGTTACAGTCTCTTCTACCTCTGGACTTTTACATAGGAGTAAAACTCCATTTAATGTCTTGGGACACAAGAAATAAAATTAGTAAAAAATTAGTTCGTCAATGAGTCATTCATTAGGAATGGATGCGGCATCTGCAATAAAATGTATTAATTGTTGATTATATAGGGTTTCTTTCTTCATGACATAAACAGCAGCTAAGTAGTAAAATATGAGATGCACGCCACTTTTTAAAAATAAATACATGTAAAGTAATTTTGAATTGGCTCTTACAGTGATGAGTTTGGCTAGACTGGCAATAGTAGGTAGTTTACAGATGTGAAGCGAGCCCTACGCAGCTGCCGCAAGTCAAAACCTGGTGAGCAGAATTCAGCAAGGAGCTGTTAGACGCCTTACGGTCCCACTGTGTCGGTAAGACCCCCCCCCCCCCCCCCCCCACCTGGCATTACTTCAGCACTGCGGCAGGGCGACGGCGGCTGGACGCGGTGCTGTGCGGCACGGGGCAGGTGCAATAGTCCACAGGGCTCGGAGCGCCTTCGGAATTCCGCTGCTGCCGGCAGCTGCGCCCATAGCGTCATACCAGCCGCGTGGCAGCACTAGTCCAGTCAAACGGTGCACAAAAAGGGCTTCGAGTGCAAAGTTCTGCTGTGAGTGTTTCCAGTGGTTCATTCAATGTTTGCTAGGGTGCTGAACACGAATCTGAAGTTGTCCTACAAAATGTTTCCCGCAAATATGGTAAATCGTCAAAAAACTACTAAAAACAAGCTATTATCCAATAAAATTGTACAATAAAGAGAAGAATATTACCCACCATTTATGTCGGCAACATTTTTTGGACGTCGTCTGTTTCCACACAAAAGACTGTTTAAATATTGGGGAAATCATTTTTGGAAAGTGGCAAAATACATAAATAAATAAATTGCCCTTTTCTCTTCAAATAAATTATTTCACCTGCTTTTCCTTACCTTGCAAAACGTTTACCCGGAAAACCACAGAAGAACCCATCTTCACGTCCTTCGTGACCTCGAATTCCCCCTTTATTAAATCACAGGGGGCGGTCTTCGCGCCTAACGGTCCTCGGTTCCCTCGTTCCTCTACGTTCACTGCCGTTTTTCTCTCTGTGCAAAGACGTGATGTTACTTTCGTTCGCCGGCCGGGGTGGCCGAGCGGTTCTAGGTGCTACAGTCTGGAACCGCGCAACCGCTACGGTCGCAGGTTCGAATCCTGGCTCGGGCATGGATATGTTTGATGTCCTTAGGTTAGTTAGGTTTAAGTAGTCCTAAGTTCCAGGAGACTGATGACCTCAGAAATTAAGTCCCAGAGTGCTCAGAACCATTTGAAGCCATTTGCTTTACTTCCTCAGTGTTTTCGTTAGAGATACAAAGCAACAATGTGGTCGCAATGTCCTGTGACAAGTGATTTATTTGGGAAGAAGATTTGAGTGATTGGAGTGAGCTTGTAGTGAAAGTGGCGAAGGATGAAGGAAAAGAAACGTTCTGTTTTTATTCTAAACTGTAAATGAAATGCTAAGTTTTACGTTTTCTCCTTATATTATGTTGCAGGTTGCTTGTGACTCCACCCGTTTTTAATATTTTAAATCAAATGGAACGCGTCCTGATTTCTCTTACCTTACCTTCGCGGTCGTTACGCGAAGTGTACATTGGTGGCAGTAGAATCGTATTGCACTCAGCTTAAAATCAGTGTTCTCTAAATTTTGTCAATAGTGTTTCGTGAAAAGAATATCGTCTTCAGGGATCTTCACTTGAGTTGACGAAGTATCTCCGTAATACTTGCGTGCTGGTTGAACCTACCGGTAACAGATCCAGCACGACGCCTGTGAACTGCTTCGACGTCTTTCTTTAATCCGGAATGTTGGGGATCCTAAGCAGTCGAGGAGTTGTCCGACCACACAGACCAGGTGGGTCAAGTCTTCCAAACCGCATGTCACGCGCAGGCCACGCCACACGGTAACAGGGACGTTACTGTCCCAGAAGTGCTGTACCAATTCTTATATCATGTGTTTGTGGCTCGTTTCTGAATATATCTGCTTCTGTTTGCTTGCCGGACCTCCGGTCCTAGTATCTTGTTCGCCGTTCTGTGAGTCGCTGCCAGCTCTTGACATGACGTAAGGTCTAAGGCTACAGATCGCGTATGTGCTGTATTGGTCTGTTATTCAATTACTTTTAAAAGAGGTTAAAACGTTTTTCTCTACACAGCCACCGAACAGCTCATAAGCTTCTCACTAAGCACTGGCTTCTCATGACGTATTATAGCCCCCACAACGAGCTCCCCTTTCCTTTTCTCTCACAGCATTGTTCTGTTTCGCAATCATTGCCTAAGAACCTTACCTCAATAATTCTGTCACGCTATCTCCAATTTCCTTAGGCCTCCCTAGTCGCTTCTTCTGCCACACTCAAAGTTCCGTGTTCACTGAAACTAATTCTCAATATTATCGATAGGACTGTGATTTAGCTAAGGAGATGACAAGTCAGTAGGTATTCGTGCATCTGAAAAAGATCGACTGGCGAAACATGCAACTGCCACCGTCATACGTAAGCAAAAGATCTTGCCGACGAAACGAGAAAATTCTGGTCCAATATAAAATCACTAAGCATTTCGAAGGCTTCTATCCTATCACTCGTCAACCGGTCTGGTATGGAAATAAAAGACAGCAAAGTGAAACCTGAAGTTTAAAATTTAGCATTTAAGGAATCTTTGACACAAGAGGACCGTACAAACATACCTGTCGGGTCGTTTGACCATCTGAGTGTCACATGTATGGAGGGCATAGAAACAGTCGTTCTTGGCATAGAAGAGCAATAGGAACTCCGTTTTACAAAAAGTATTCTAGGGCATTTGCCCTTTAGTTTTCATTTGTCGCGAATCTCCCGACCAGCGTAGAGTCCCATGCGAATTGGTAAGCCACAGATGACTCCTATACATAGGATAGGGAGTGAAAGCACGGAACCGCAAAATTACATACCAACATCGGTATACTGGAGAATTCCTGAACATATTCTGAGTTCGAATACAGTAAATCTCATTCAGACACAGAAGCTTCTGTCCCACAGAACGAATCTGGAAAGTATCGCTCGTGCCAGATTCAGTCAGCTCCTCTCAGCGCGATGTCCACTGTGCCATGGACGGAGAGCAACAGGCAGATCCCAAATTCCTGGATTTCTGAGAATCGTGTATGACGGTGCCCCACTGCACACTCTTAATGAAGGTGTGAGCACACCGATTACGTTCCCAGGCATATGAGTGGCTCGAAGGATTATTAGGCAATAGAACCCAGTATGTTGTGTTCGACGCCGAGCGTTCAATCAGAATTTCACCAGGGGTACCCCAGGGAAGTGTGACAGAGCCGTTTTTGTTCTCTATATACATAAATGATGTGACGGACACGGTGATGATGATGCTGTGGTGCAGAGAAAGGGGAAAGGTGTCGTCGGTGAGTGACTGTACGATGATACAGCATGACTTAGACAGAATTTCCAGTTGGTGTGATAAATGCATCGGAGCACTTAAAAGCCGATATCGAAAGGACTACTGTAATGCTCCATCCGTCGCTGGAGGAAATTTGGCTCGAAGAGAAATCGCGAAAGGAGTGGGAAAATGGGTTGGTGTTCAAGCTATGTACACTGCTGCCTGTGCCCAGGAACGTCCTCACCAGATTTATTTTAAACAGAATTTAAGGTTCACTTGAAAATCGACTGCACAAAGAATAGGCCGGTATTCGCACACATATTGATAAGTAATAAAGAATTCCAGTCAGCCATGTTGACTTTGAAACGGCCTTCGATTCTGTGAAACATCAAGTGCTGTGGCAGATGCTGCAGAAGTTTGGTTTATCACAGAAGATTCTAAACATCATCGAAGATCTGTATGACGGCTACAAGTGTTGCGTGATCTACAAGGGAAATGTCAGCTAACTGAGGTAACAGCTGTAGTCCAGCAGCGTTGTATTTTAACACGAACTCTCTTCTTTCTTGTCCTCAACTCAGTTACGAGAAGAGTCACAGCAGGCAGGAGACGAGGAATCCAGTGAGGGATCTATGAACGTCCCAAGGACTCGGATTTCGAAGAAGCCAAATGCTGCCTCCTTACAGCAGTACCAAATATGAAGAAACAGAAACACCACATCCAAAACTAAAATTCGTATTTTTGAAACAAGTATGAAGGCTGTACTTCTGGACACCAATGAAAGTTGGAAAGTAGACAAGATAACACCACAGTTACAGAGCTTCTTAAATAGATGTCTCCGGCACATAACGAATATCTGGTGATCATAAAAAATATTTTATGAGGATCTCTGGGGGGGAAACGAAGCAGATACCTGTAGAACACCAGATACGTGAGAGAAACTGGAGATGGATGGGGTACGCATTGAGAAAGCCAGACGGAGCATTCGAGAAGAAGGCATCGGAATGGAAGACCCAAGGAACAAGTAAAAGAGCTCGAACGAGAGGTACATCGAACAGGAAAGTGGAAGGAGAAGCAAGGAGAGAGATCAGGACCTCTGCAGAACTTTGGGAAGTGACCCAAAATAGAGATGGACGACGAGTTCTCGTGGAGTCCCTATGCACCCATATGGGGCAAAGGAAGTAAGACAGGCCAAGTAAATAATGAATGGCAGATTGCTCTAAATATAGAAAAATACAGCTAAACGGGAATAAGTGGGAAAACCAAGCCGACATTGCTCTAACTCAGTATTAGCAGTGTGCTGCTTGATACAGTCATGTCGATTAAATACGTAAGCGTGACGCTGCAAAGCGAGCACGTGGCGACGGCGACGGCAGTGGCGAAGGAGAATGGTCGGTCGGTCGGCTTCAGTTTATTGGGGAATTGTAGGAAAGTGTAGCTGATGCACAAAGAAGGACGTATACAGAGCATAGTGCGACTACTCTTGACAACTCCTAGAATGCTTAGGATCCCCACCATTTCGGATTAAAGGAAGACGTCGAAGCAGTTCACAGGCGTTCTGATAGATCTATAACCAGAAGGTTCAATCAGCACGGAAGAATTACGGAGAGGCTTCGTCAACTGAAGTGAAGATCCCTGGAGTGAAGACGATATTCTTTTCATTAAACACTATTGACAAAATTTAGAGAACACTGATTTTAAGCTGAGTGCAATACGATTCTACTGCCTCCAATGCACACTTCGCGTAAAGACCGCGAAGGTAGGGTAACAGAAATCATGGTTCGTACGGGGGGAATACACACAGTCGCTTTCGCCTCGCTCTGTTTCCGAGTGAAATGGCGAAGGGCATAACTAGCAGTGGCACAAGGTACCCTCCACCGTGTGCCATACTGTGGCTTGAGGATTATAGATGCAGATACAGAAGTAATGTAACACTTCTGATTTTACTGTTCTTTACAGACACTTTTCAGCTTCAATTAGATAACTAGGTAATAGTTACCAACTGCATCTCTGTTTCTTATTGTTGACACATTTCTTTTACTTTCATTCTAGTGTGTGGCGTACTCAGATTCTTTCACACTAAATATAAATTCAAACTGTTGACCTGCTCTTTTGCTGAGCCAAGCAGACAGTATTATTTATTTATTTATTTATTTATTGCCAAATTATAGACCTGTTACCTGATGTTTTAAAACAGGTCGTACGTCTTACAATTTTCGTTTTTCATCTTTTTGCAGTTTTCTTTTCTCTTGTTTTATCTACAACACTTACAAAGAATAATATTTTTCAGAATAACAATAACGTAAGGGCCAATTATAAATAAAATTTTGCTGTTTTTTAACAAGAATATAAAGAGATGATAGGACAGAGGAGAGTTTTGTTAGCACCATCACCGAATGTAACTGACGGTGAATAGTTTCTTCGAGCCGTTGACCTCCAGTCACACACACAGAAACAAACACACACACACACATACACACACAAATGGTTATTAGTAGAGAAATAGTATTGCTTATGCTATTTATTACTAATCTTGTGTATTAACTTTACGTGCCCATCCGTGTACAGAATTTGGTAGTTTCTGAGCTAGGTCGCCATCACGTTATGCTTATTTAGTGTCACATCTCGGCTACCTCCTCCTGTTCCTCCCCATTGTTACCGTTTTCGCTGTCATTGTGGCTGTTGCTGTCCACTCTCTTATTTTGTGTCCGCATGTACTCTTCATGTGTCGTCTCTGAAATACTGTTTGTCAATACGTTTAATTGTGCCCATTGTCCTTCGTCTCTTATTGCTGTGTATATATCTATGTCTGTTTCTATATAGTCTAAATGTAGTGTATGTCTATTGTTCGCGTACTGCCCGCAGAAAAAGACGGTGTGTCCTGGAGAACCTTCTTCCCCGCATGTGCTCATAGGTGTCTGCCTCAGACTCACGCGGTGTAAGTGCATGGGATAAGGCCCGTGTCCGGTTAAGAAATGTACCATACCGCGGCTGTGAACTATATGTTTCATTCTCAACCACTCCCTTATGTCAGGGAGGAAGTCGTGCAGTCTAAGTCCCTTATCACTTACATCCCACTCACCTTGCCATGTGTCCAAACGCCAACTTTTAAGGTGACGTATGGTCTCTATCGGCGCACCAGTTATTGTGTGTACCTTATATAGTCTCCCCACCTTTCACCAGTACCTTGCAGCTCTGTATTTGATCGTGATATCTATGAGGCATATTCCGAGAACCACACACAGTGCATCCGCTGAGGTGGTGCCGAAGGCTCCATATAGAATAACTAGGGCACTTCTCTGCCTTCGTCTGACCGATGCCTTGTTAGTGACTAGGCTCACTCTATGTGCCCACGTGCTAGCTGCGAAGCTGAGTACTGATTCGAAGAGCGCACAGTGGTATGTACGTATGACTGGTAGAGGTAATCTGTACTGTTTTGAGTTTAGCCTCACCAATTTGTGTAGTATATTTTCTGCTTTGTCTGTTGTTAGCTCTGTGTGTTGGTGGAAATTCAATTTTTCGTCTATGTGTACAAAAAGATAGCGCGTAACGTGTGCTCGTTTGATGTTTGTGTCCCCAATTTTAACCGAAGGTTCAAATGGCTCTGAGCACTATGGGAATTAACATCTGAGGTCATCAGTCCCCTAGACTTAACTACTTAAACCTAACTAACCTAAGGTCAGCACACACATCCACGCTCGAGGCAGGGTTCGAAGCTGCGACCGTAGCAGCAGCGCGGATCAGGACTGAAGCGCCTAGAACCGCTCGGCCACATCGGCCGGCTTAACCGAAGGATGCCTTTGGAGTGATCCTTTCGGTAATGTGTATGTTTTTTTTTTAGCTATCCTTACTGTTGTGACAGCAATGTGTAATTTTTTGTAGTATTCCACTGGCTTTGTCTTCTAAGTGGGCTTTGTTGTTTGAAATGACTACAACTAATAGGTCATCTGCGTAGGCGACAATTCCGTCTGACCTGTCATCCCCATCCAGAAGTTGTGGAAGGGGTTCGTTTGTTATGTTCCAGAAGATGAGGCCGAGATCGACCCTTGAGGACAGCCTTTGGTAATTCTTTTATTACTTTCCGGCTGTCCATCTGCCGTTTGAGAACTGGGTCTTTACAGTAGTCTAGGAAGCTGTTTGGATCTGACAGATAACTGTCCGCCTATTTCTTAATAATGACGTGTTTTGGAGGTTTTCCATACTGTAGGTACCCTGCCCAGCCGTCAGGCATCGTTCAGTAACGTTGTTAGGAACGGGGTGATCCGCGGTGCTAGTTTTTTCAGTGTTTCTGAGTGGAAAACATCTGGTCCAGCCGCTTTCTTGTTTTTGAGCTCTGAGATTGCTAGCACAACCTCTTCTTGCGCAAAAGGACAGGTGACAGTTGCAGTGTTTTAGGTGTGTGTAGGTTTTCTCTTAGTGTTGCATGATATTGTGTGTCTGTATCGATAACGTCGTCAGGGAGCAGTTTATACAGCCGGAACTCCGCTGTATTCCTCCATCCCCTCGTTATCGCGCCGTCATCCTGCCTTAGCGTTCCCAGATTTAGTGGGTCCTTTACCTCCTCTGTCAGTATTTTGTATGGTACCCCCCACATATTTTGCTCTGTTTGTGTTGTTATAAATAGCTCCCGTTGTTGCCTACGCATGATGTATAGGGTCAGTCTGTATAAGTCTTGTGCATGCCTATAGGCTTCAAGTCTTATTCGTCTGTCCCTATCTGCTATCGCCTTTTGGTATAATTTTCGTTTGCGTTTGGCAACTTGCTTGAGTCTCCTGAGTTCGTTGGTCCATGGTAATTCTGTGTTTTTTCTGTCGGTATTCATGTGATTTGTGCATGATGTACTAACTGTGTTACCTTGTGTGCTCTATAGTCGATACCTCCATTGATGTTTTCTAGATAGTATTGGTGGATAATTTCCGTTAATTTGTTCCAGTCTGCTT
Source organism: Schistocerca americana (assembly GCF_021461395.2). Lineage (NCBI taxonomy): Eukaryota > Metazoa > Arthropoda > Insecta > Orthoptera > Acrididae > Schistocerca > Schistocerca americana. The sequence goes on along the minus strand of NC_060122.1, from coordinate 23,949,581 downwards.
TGTGCAACAATATGTGTCTGGTGCGCGATTTGGTCGTTGTGTTCTGAGTGTGAGTTAGTGTGTATGTTATGACATTGTCATCACTACTCCCTTTGTTGTCGTGTACAGTCCATTTTGTTACATATGCCATTGCTGCATATTTGCTACCGTAAAGTCGATATTACTGCTCGTACCATAGAACCCTGCACATTTTGGTATAGATCCTTCCGTGTTCATTACATGTAACTGTGTTTCTTGTATTAGGTCGGTGATTATACGTTCTCTCATCTGTTCTGTCTGAGTTCCAGAGGGTCCATCTGGACTTAAAGTCAGTAGTTATCACCAATTTTTTGCCTCTGGAATACATTATTAGGTCTCTGATGTAATCTGTGTACTGCTGTATTTGATGGCCATATTGCGCGTACGTTGATGCAATCACCCATGTAGCGTTCCCATTAATTATCTATATGGTAACTAAGTGCTGATTGCATAACTGTGTTACCCTAATTACGTTATAAGTTCTGTTTAGAATTAATTTTGCAGCCTTACAGTCATTGCTACCTGTTATTGTGGTAGCATGTTTTGGTAGACGTATTAAATGGCTCTGAGCACTATGGGACTCAACTGCTGAGGTCATTAGTCCCCTAGAACTTAGAACTAGTTAAACCTAACTAACCTAAGGACATCACACACATCCATGCCCGAGGCAGGATTCGAACCTGCGACCGTAGCGGTCTTGCGGTTCCAGACTGCAGCGCCTTTAACCGCACAGCCACTTCGGCCGGCGGTAGACGTATTAGTTCCCCATTTCTATTATAAGGTTCTTGTAAGCACTTGATGTCTGTCTGCAAGTCTTGTGCTATTTTAGGGATTTCCGCGCTTACTGTCGTACTGTTTTTTGTGTTATGTTGCAAGATATTCATTTCTCGGCTATGTTTTCTGGGTGTTTTACGTGAACAGAACATTTACCGCCTGTCTGTAAGTAATCGAAATATGTTCGTCCATGTGGTCTTACATGATCTATATATATTTTGTCCAAATCGAATGATTCTGACCTGCGCAGGCAGACCTGGAGCATAAGGTCCAGCAGCGGCTCTGCAGACATAGGTGTTATGTTGTCTTTGCTGATGTTTCGAGTGGTGGTTGTTTCTAGACGCACGTTGACATCATTACAAATGTCATATGTGCCTCCCTCAAATTTGTCCTCATCTAATTTTTCTACTTTTATAAGCCGGGGTCCGGTAGTTCTGAGTTTTGTATTGGTTTGTGGCCTATTGTTTCATACAGATAATTCGCTCACAGGATCTGCAAATGTCTATCTCTACGTTTAAAATGAAAATAACTGTTTACATGATGTTGACTTAGGGTGCGACTGTAACTGACATCGTAGGTAGTAGGGTGAGGGTGGTGTGGTGCCATTACGATATCAAATTGACATAAAATAGATATGCAAATTAATTAAATTGAAGAATTAATTACTCATTGAACACACACACCCCCACCCCAGATGACGTCATATGTTTTCGTCAGCCTGCAAGTGGGTCCCTGTGGTGTGCGTACTGTAAGACCTTCGGTACACACACCATCAGATTATTTGACTTGTCGCTTTAACGAAGTAGGAGAGTGTTAGCAATATGTCTCGTGGTCTTATCGTGGCGTGTTTATCTTCTGCCGTTAGGTCAGACGATAGAAATGCCACTTGCACGCTTAGAGTAGCAGATTGGCAGTGACCAACTTTAAACAGAACTTGATTAATTTTCACACACATTTATTAAAATAATAAAAAGCATAGACATTACGTAACTTGATTCTGGATGCTGTTAACAACTGACAATCTGAAGTTCCTTTGGTCTTGGTACGTTAATCCTATTCTCACATATCTCCGATACTTGACGAAGTGTCTATTCACTTATCTTCATGGCTATGTACAGGAATATGGTAATCTTATTAGGCGCAGACTGAAAATTGACTATAGACTGGTACAGACTAATGCAGACAAATGCAGACTAATGCAGACTGACTAATCGGAAGTCTGTACACTCGTTATAATACCTCACGGGTTCATGTATCACTGCGCGAGTGTGATCCGTGAGGAGAAAAGGTTCTACGTTAGCAGCAATCTCATTGGCTGCGTTACATATTAATATGCGGATCGGCGGAAGCAGAATTTGGTCTGTATCTAAGGAAGCGCCATCTCGTAGTGCGGAGACGGACGAGCGCTGCACCTGCGCTGTTGTGCTTAGCGGGGCGCGTTCTAGTGGGAAAGTTGTGTACGCACTGACTACGCGGAACTATGTACACAACAGTCCCTGACACTCCCCCCTCCCCACCCTTTCCCCTCGTCCACCTACTCGTTTGGCTGGAATTTCGAGTTATGGCGGGAATTTCGAATTTTGATGGGAATTTCGAATTTTAGTGGGAATTTCGTTGTCATAGGGCTGTGGTGATGTTCCACAGAAATTGGCGGGAAATTCAAAATGGCGGTGCCATTTACGGGACTCGAACTCCAGTCCTTCTGGAAGGAAACATCAAGTACAACCTCGAACACAATTATACCAGCAGAGGCGCTTGTAACTGACAGTAGCCAATAGAAATGCAGCATCCGATCAGAGCAGGGATATTAGGCAGCTCAGCAGCTCTGCAGCCTCAGCTGCAGTCAGTGGAGGGAATGTCCTTCAGCTCGTCGAGGTCCTCAACAGCGACATGTGCCAGCACGTCGGGACCCACAGCAGCGGCAGCATCCTGGGATATTGTGGTGCGCCTGATGGAGCAGGACAGTCAGCTGTTATTGTCGGCTGAAGACACCCAGCCAGCCCCTGGCTCACATAAGTGCACCAGGGGACCTAACCAGCATGACGCAGGTTGTTACTGGCCTCCACCGCACGTGTCATCACAGAATATTCCAGTGATACTGCATGGACAAAGAGAGGATGTAGTGGAATAGAGGATACCACTTAAGGCCTGTGCACCACTACTGTTCACTTCGGCTGCATCAGCGCATTAGGGATTCCAATCCATGATTAATGTGCTTTGAAGAGAAGTAATAAAATGAGATCTAACATGGAAAGTAAGCGTTTCCAGACACTAACATCTTTTATTTATTTGTGTGTGAGAAATGTTTCCTGAAAGTTTGGCCGTACCTTTTTGTAACACCCTGTATTGCAAGTATAAAGTTATGCCAGAAGCATTTTCACCGCAAACATGCAACAGCAGAAAATTACGTAATTTAACTAAAACGTAGGAATTTAAGGAGATGGGACCTGGATAAACTGAAAGAACCAGAGGTTGTACGGAGTTTCAGGGAGAGCATAAGGGAACAATTGACAGGAATGGGGGAAAGAAATACAGTAGAAGAAGGATGGGTAGCTTTGAGGGATGAAATAGTGAAGGCAGCAGAGGATCAAATAGATAAGAAGACCAGGGCTAGTAGAAACCCTTGGGTACCAGAAGAAATATTGAACTTAATTGATGAAAGGAGAAAATATAAAAATGAAGTAAATAAAGCAGGCAAAAAGGAATACAAACGTCTCAAAAATGAGATCGACAGGAAGTGCAAAATGGCTAAGCAGGGATGGCTAGAGGAGAAATATAAGGATGTAGAGGTTTCTCTCACTAGGGGTAAAATAGATACTGCTTACATGAAAATTAAAGAGACCTTTGGAGAAAAGAGAGCCACTTGCATGAATATCAAGAGCTCAGATGGAAACCCAGTTCTAACCAAAGAAGGGAAAGGAGGAAGGTGGAAGGAGTATATAAAGGGTCTATACAAGGGCGACGTACTGGAGGACAATATTATGGAAATGGAAGAGGATGTAGATGAAGATGAAATGGGAGATATGATACTGCGTAAAGAGTTTGACAGAGCACTGAAAGACCTGAGTCGAAACAAGGCCCCTGGAGTAGACAACATTCCATTAGAACTGCTGACAGCTTTGGGAGAGCCAGTCTACCATCTGGTGAGCAAGATGTACGAGACAGGCGAAATACCCTCAGACTTCAAGAAGAATATAATAATTCCAATCCCAAAGAAAGCATGTGTTGACAGATGTGAAAATTACCAAACTATCAGTTTAATAAGTCACAGCTGCAAAATACTAACGCGAATTCTTTACAGACGAATGGAAAAACTGGTAGAAGCCGACCTCGGGGAAGATCAGTTTGGATTCCGTAGAAATGTTGGAACAAGTGAGGCAATTCTGACCCTACGACTTATCTTAGAAGAAAGATTAAGGAAAGGCAAACCTACGTTTCTAGCGTTTGTAGACTTAGAGAAAGCTTTTGACAATGTTGATTGGAATACTCTCTTTGAAATTCTGAAGGTCGCAGGGGTAAAATACAGGGAGCGAAAGGCTACTTACAATTTGTACAGAAATCAGATGGCAGTTATAAGAGTTGAGGGGCATGAAAGGGAAGCAGCCGTTGGGAAGGGAGTGAGACAGAGTTGTAGCCTCTCCCCGATGTTATTCAATCTGTATATTGAGGAAGCAGTAAAGGAAACAAAAGAAAAATTCGGAGTAGGTATTAAAATCCATGGAGAAGAAATAAAAACTTTGAGGTTCGCCGATGACATTGTAATTCTGTCAGAGACAGCAAAGGACTTGGAAGAGCAGTTGAACGGAATGGACAGTGTTTTGAAAGGAGGGTATAAGATGAACATCAACAAAAGCAAAACGAGGATAATGGAATGTAGTCGAATTAAGTCGGGTGATGCTGAGGGAATTAGATTAGGAAATGAGACACTTAAAGTAGTAAAGGAGTTTTGCTATTTGGGGAGCAAAATAACTGACGATGGTCGAAGTAGAGAGGACATAAAATGTAGACTGGCAATGGCAAGGAAAGCGTTTCTGAAAAAGAAAAATTTGTTAACATCGAGTATAGATTTAAATGTCAGGAAGTCGTTTCTGAATGTATTTGTGTGGAGTGTAGCCATGTATGGAAGTGAGACGTGGACGATAAATAGTTTAGACAAGAAGAGAATAGAAGCTTTCGAAATGTGGTGTTACAGAAGAATGCTGAAGATTAGATGGGTAGCTCACATAACTAATGAGGAGGTATTGAATAGAATTGGGGAGAAGAGGAGCTTGTGGCACAACTTGACTAGAAGAAGGGATCGGTTGGTAGGACATGTTCTGAGACATCGAGGGATCACCAATTTAGTACTGGAGGGCAGCGTGGAGGGTAAAAATCGTAGAGGGAGACCGAGAGATGAATACACTAAGCAGATTCAGAAGGATGTAGGCTGCAGTAGGTACTGGGAGATGAAGAAGCTTGCACAGAATAGAGTAGCATGGAGAGCTGCATCAAACCAGTCTCAGGACTGAAGACCACAACAACAACAACAAGTAAATTCTCTGTAAAAGCTCATCGCATGCCAGTACCCGATGCAGCTTGTATCTTTGCAGGGCATAGCATTCATTATTTTCTATATAAATCCATTGCACTCCAGTACCTGACATAGAAGGTATCTTGGCAGGTGGGTAAAGCATCAAGACTTTGTTTAAGCGATTGGAGCACTGACAGTGTGCAAGGAGACCGGAAGAAGAATGGTGTATTCCTTTCCCACAGCATCCAACCGCAGCAAGACAAATGCTGCTAACACATCTGGATGGAATTTGCTTTGAGTATGTACATATATTTTCAAAAGCACTCTTTCTGCCCAAATACCAAATATTTTAGGAGATACTGCAGGATGTATACGGTATCATATACGTTCAGTGAGAGCAGTGACATCCCTCCATCGGAAAAAGTAAAGCTGAGCATGGTGTTCATATTTGACGTTGCTGCTGTGGAAAACCAAGATCAAATTCTTCGATATTTCTGTTTTGGCCGCCATATGACTTATGTATTTTATCTGATGGTTCAAATGGCTCTGAGCACTATGGGACTCAACTGCTGAGGTCATTAGTCCCCTAGAACTTAGAACTAGTTAAACCTAACTAACCTAAGGACATCACAAACATCCATGCCCGAGGCAGGATTCGAACCTGCGACCGTAGCGGTCTTGCGGTTCCAGACTGTAGCGCCTTTAACTGCACAGCCACTTCGGCCGGCTATTTTATCTGAGTCAGACATATTGCAGAATCCCAAAATAGCTGGTGAGGGATAATGCAAACCTATTTATAGCATTCAGAAAGGACAATCTGAATTTAAAACACATTTACCAGGTTCATGCAGGAATTGACATGTCGTTCAATGGTGTACATGCTTGTACATGGACCGAAAATTGAAACTCTCGAACATAAAGTTGGAGGCATACTGAAACAACTAGAGACATATTGTCATACCATTATGAGACTGGACAATACACTGAATGATTCGGTTAATGCAATCGAGTAGAAAGTAAACGATTTAACTGAAGGGAAATAAACAAACTGCCTTCATTTAATTGCATAGACGGTACATATCTCCACGAACTTAGAGTAACTAAGGGAAAGGCGGAAAACAGATAAAAATGACGAAAACTATAATTTTTCGCCTAAAGATCTGCAAATGTATGACTGACCTGGAACAAAGTGCAAATAATCGAAGCAATGTGAAATACAAATCCATTATAAAATCTATTCTGGATGGTGAAAAAAATAACAGGGGCGATGGGGTTGACACTCAGCATAAAAGAGTGAGCAATTGACTTCCGCAGTGTATATATTACGACGACCCCAATGATCTAATACACCGGCTACAGCTGCTCATGGCATCAGCTGCCGGTGGTAATACAGCTCATTCGAATGAAATTGTTTCAATAGTTTTTGAGCTTAGAGAGGTTAGGTATCATTGAATAATTATGGAGACTGTAGTTCGTGAACTGCGCAAACCAGCACCCAAAACATTTTCTCGCAGGCATGTTATGATTAAAGGTTTCGACCACCTGTGGCACGCGTGAATAACGGATTCAACTACATTTTAATGATCTTGATACTTATTCTAAACGTGCTTGAGCATTACCCCTGAAAGCGAAAACAGGGAAAGATCTCGCGCATGTGTTTGAGGGATTGCTGTAGACAGGGACGAATCAGAGCCCAGACAACCTTCAACCAGTTCACGGTGGCAAGTTTTACAATAGATATTTCAAGAGTGTGATGGAGTAGTATGGAATACATTACTACTAAACGTTCACTCACCGGAAGGCTGGTGTCATGGAAGGTCTGAACAGAACAGTGAAAACCCGAATGTGGATGCGATTCACTCTTCGTGGCTCACACAAGTAGACCGATATCCTCCCGCAAATAATTGCACAGTGTAATCGCACAATAAAAATGAGACCAATCGACGTTCGTGATGACAGACTTCCAGAAACAGTATACAGTCGTATTATAATGTTAGAAGCACGCAAACAGCAATTTAATGTAGGTGATTTAATACGCATTTCAAAACGGAAGACAGCGTTTGAGATGTCATACATGCCAAGCTGATCAGCCGAGATATTCGCAGTGTCCAAAGTGCAGAGAACCTACCTCTCAAACGATAGCAGTGGTATTGAAATTGCAGGATGATTTTACACAGAAGAGTTACAGAAGGGCTCGGAACCAGATGTGCATCTCATAGAAAGGGCCATACGGCATCGAAGGAATAGAGCGTTAGCTAATTGGCTTGGTTTTCCATCATCACAAAAAAGCTGGATCGACGCTGACGATTTGCTATAAACAGGGTGCGCTGAACACAACCACCTCAGTAGCATAACATGCGTGATAAGAGACGCTTTAGACTAGGAGGCGATGTTCTCGACAAACTACCAGTGGAGTTAGATATTCTTGAACATAACTACTGTGTACCTGGAACAAATCTTCAAATTCAATGGACATGCAGTTATAAGGGGATAAATCTGCTCGACGAAGAGTGTATGGAATATGGCATTGCAGAAGCAGCAAATAAAGATCGTCACACCGCAGCTCGAAATTTAGCTGATAAAGCAAAGCCAACATGTGCGAGAGGGGTACTCATATAGGCCAATGCATTGGAGCGTTTGCAACTGAAAACACTATGAGTGGTAAATTTAAGCTGGGAGTGGTTGTGAAGAAGTTGAGCCACGTTGCGAGCGCTGCACGTAGGGCGCTTAAGGAAAAAGATGACAGTCAAATGATGCATGAAAAACTGTATCCCGTCATCGTAGTATGCAGCTAAAGGCGCCCTGAAGCATAAAGGAGCAAGAAAAGAAAGATCGATTAAACTAGCCAGGGTTCCACCAATACCCAACACGCCAGGTGGAATTATTACCTTCCTCATTCCTGCCCTAGACGGTTGGAAGACTATCGTTAAAAAGTAAGAGATCCTGTCAGGGGACGCCAAATGAAAAGCTTCTACTTATGTTTCTAATCCAGACTGTAATAACAAAACAGGAAGGAACTCAGGGAGAAGTTATGATCTAAATGATTCATTATTAACATTGCAAGACAACAAAAACGACGAAAGAAACATTACACAAACATTTTTTATTTAACAAACCCTTTCATTAACATGGGGTCTATGGTGTACAAAGCGATCAGCTGGGGATCGACACACGACACTAACCAGAACACTAATCACTTTATCTGACTTCATACACGTGAATCCAGGTTGTGGCACAAAACTACGCCGCCACCAAGCATCTATACTATTCAAAAAAGAAAAATATGGTTCGAAAGTACAGGGTGCTGAGAAACATAGGTTAGAGCCGTACGCCGCAGCAGCGAATACTTTACCCTGCTGTTAGTCAAGGTGGCACACCACGATGCGTTCGGCGACTTAAGTCGTGGACGGCAGCAATCTGATATTAATTGCGCGTTCCCGAAAAATGTAAGTACGCAGTCTCGCATTCGGTTAATGCGGAACGTAGGTACTTTCCCATGAGCCTCTGAAACCCCAGTAGATTCCAGTGAGCAGGTGGACCCGTCTCCTGGTCTGCCAAACAAATTTGACTCCGTAGCACGACTGTACATGACAGAATATGTCAAATGTTTAGATGGCCAACTCAAGACTAATCAGTACACCCACACTTCACTCGTTGTGAGCGTGTATATATGATATAAGCAGTACCTTTGACGGTTCAGAAGGTGACTGGCACAGGCTCTAAGTGGCACACTAGCAAGGGACACAAGTCTCACTGTTTAGGTAGAGACCTGCAGTTCTTTACTAGCGTAGCACCATTACAGGAGTGTCTTCCTCAGCTCGGTGCCGAAAGCACATTTACGGTTTAGACTCCCCCCACTTTCACACAAGCCAATCACGAGTTGGAGCCTTGCATTCTTAGCTGGGAGAGCGGCCTTTGCTCTGCAAACACCTATTTGACCAATCAGAGACTTTAAAGTTAACTGTGAGAAAAAGGAAAAAAGATTCAGCTTCGAAGCCTCTTTCCCTTGTGTTTGCAAACAAGACCATTAACTACTGCCCACCATTTCATAATAATGTATGAAGTCAAATCGCAGTAAAGATCATATTCCGTAAGACCATGAAGTGGCATAACACCAAATCAGAAGTGAGGGAGCCGTGCAATCGCTCTTAGCCACTCAGCGGCGGTTTCACTGGCTGGCGGTGGTGCAGCTATTGACGGGACACTCTAGAATGCCCAAAACTCCCAGGAGCAGCTGCAGGCGGCACGTAGATATAGCCACATGATGGAGGCAGCAGTCATCAGAAAAGGGCTCTACTTGAAACCATACAGGAAAGGACTAGGTCTCACCATGAACAAAAAAGAAGAAGCCTCTAGCAGTCCCACCTAGGAGTCCCAGCAGGCAGGGCGCTTACAAATACAGATGTGCTCAAGTTTGTTAAGAAGAAATTCACCATTCCGAGAGCGCGAGGTTTGTTTATGCGGGATACATTGCCGAATACTTTGTGGAAATCAGGAGAATGTGGAATTGTTAATCTGGATGTGGCAGGAGGACCTGGAACATGTCTTACAAAAAGATACAAATAATGTCTACTATTTCGACTCATTCGATAACCTGCAACCATCAAAAAGAATTACAACTATACTTCACAGGCAGACGACATGTGTTCTACAATTTTCGACGCTGCCAAGACTTCAATAGATACTTGTGTGATCATATATGCAACATGTTCCTCCTGACGTTTACGAATGATAAATGCAATTTTTTTTTGGGTGATCAGTCTTCTGTCTAGTTTGGTGCGGTTGGCCATAAATTTCTACCCTGTGCCAACCACTGCATCTCAGAGTAGCACTTGCAACCTACGTCTTGAATTAATTGTTGGATGTATTCCAACGTCTGTGCGCTCTACAGCTCCCTCTAGTACCATAGAAGTCATTCCCCCATGCATTAACAGATGTCCTGTCATCCTGTGCCTTCTCCTTATCAGTGTTTTCCACATATTCCTTTCCTCTCCTATTCTGCGCAGAACCATCTCATTCCTTAACGTATCAGTCCACCTAATTTTCAACATTCATCTGTGCCACCACATCTCAAATGCTTCGATACTCTTCTGTTCCGGTTTTCCCACAGTCCATGTTTCACTATCATACAATGCTGTACTCCAGATGGACGTTCTCAGAAATGTCTACCTGAAATTAAGGCCCATGTTTGATAGTATTAGACTTCCTTTGGCCAGGAATGTCCTTTTTGACATTGCTAGTCTGCTTTCTGTTGTCCTCCTTGCTCCGTCCGTCATTGGTTAATTTGCTGCCTAGGTAGCTGAACTCCTGAACTTCATCTACTTCGTGACTATAAATCCTGATGTTAAGTTTCTCGCTGTTCTCCGTTCTGCTACTTCTCATTACTTTCGTCTTTCTTCGATTTACTCTCAATCCATATTATGTAATCATATTGTTGATTCGATTCAGCAGATCATGTAATTCTTCTTTAGTTTCATTCAGGATAGCAATGTCATCAGCGAATCATATCATTGATATCTTTTCACTTTGAATTTTAATACCATTCCTGAATCTTTCTTCTATTTCCATCATTGCTTCTTCGATGTACAGATTGAACAGTAGATGCGAAAGACTATATCCCTGTCTTACTCCGTTTGCAATCCGAGCACTTTGCTCTGGACCGACCACTATTATTATTCCCTCTTGGCTCTTGTACATCACCTCTATTATTCTCAGAATCCTATGACCGTGTCTTGATTTTTCTTTAGTCTTGCTTCCATCATCAGACGCAAGATAGGAATTGCCTCTCTGGTTCCTTCGCCTTTCCTAAGGCCAAACTGATCATCGTCTAACACATCCTCAATTTTCTTTTATATGCCTTTATATATTATTATTGTCAGCAACTTGAATGCATGAGCTGTTAAGCAGAATGTGCGATAATTTTCGCACTTGTCAGCTCTTGTAGTCCTCGGAATTGCTTGGATGACATTTTTCCGAAAGTCAGATGGTATGTCGTCAGACTCATACTTTCCACAGACCTACGTGAGAAGCCATTTGTTTCCGCTTACCCCAGTGATTTTAGAAATTCTGATTGAATGTTCTCTATCCCTTCTGTCTTATTTGATCTTAAGTAATCCAAAGCTCTTTTAAATTCTAATTCTAATACTGGATCCACTAACTCTTCGAAATCGACTCCTGTATCATCATAAACTTTTTTCTTAGATTTCTTACGTGCCACCGCATAGTAAGTCTGTATACGCTGTTTCTGTCGGCAACGTTGCATGGTGGCCTCTGCATACGGAGGTGTGGGAGGTGTTATAGGCACAGCTTCTAGCCCCTCAGAACAAAGGTAGGTCCCGTCAGTAAGGCGGAAGCATTCTGTGGAAGTACCAATGCAACGGGTGATGCTTGGTCGATAATTTTATTCTCCTGGGGAATTGCCGTAAGAGTCAAACTCGGGAAACCGCCAGCGGCTGAAGACGAAGGAGCAGCAGGGCGTTGCGTCGTCTCAGACCGTAACGGAGGAGACGAAGAAGAAGGGGAAGGACTCCGCTCCCTGTCCACACGCAGGGAACTTAGAAGGAGCCACTTCGCAAGTAGCAGGAGTGCTGGAGATAACCTCTTCGCCATTCACCGTACCACGGTGGCATCGAGAGAAGCAGGGGACATAATCGATGAGGAGAAGGTTGGGGAAGAAGGCACAGCCAAATCCCACCATCACCATCTTGAGTCCCACGTCGCTTGTTTATTACAGTTACAGGTTCTATCCTGGGGACAAAAGGGTGCTGAACTTGCCGCAGAGGTAAAGGCGGAAATTCGTTCACACCCGAATAACAGATCTGACTTTTTGTTCATTATGATCTGAAGCAGAAGTAGGTACGACATCGTGAGTGGAAGGAGCAAGATGAGCAAATTACAACAATTAAGTGCATCAGCATCCCAGGTTAATAGCTATATGCTGTCACACTATAATCACCTTTTACTCTCTGGGTCTCAGGTTTGAGCAGCTCAGTCGATACCTCTAGTAGTTCTCAAACCCAGTAAATATCTCCACCTCCTCTTCAGAATGGAGATCACACGGCCTTTCAGCAGCCACCATCTCATGATCCCACTCCGATATTTCATCCTCGCTGGCACTGTTGTTGTTATGGAGCCAGCAACCCATCTCATGGAACTAATCTGCAATAAGATATTGATTATAACAAACAGCAACAACAACAAATCTGTACTCGATTTACCCGCAGCGTTACATTTATTATGCATATCTACGAAAAAATAAAAGCAAAGGTTCATACCAGACGGAAGCCATCACTCCTGGTCATCATTCTCGACGCATATCCCTACTCGAATCTCATCCTCCTCTTGTTCTGTAGCAACATCTACAACAATAAATGATATATGCTTCACAAAAACGTAAACGATGAACAAAGCAGTGTAATGGCAATATATTACAAATTTAGTTATGTTCTTGCTGCATTTCGGCCTCCAGCAGCCACAGTATGTCCATCAGCTGCCACTCTAATGCTCCTACAGCGAGATCAAAAATTTTATAAACACTTGTTACGATCTGAATACATCAAGAGCTGTTTTCTCAACATGTAAACTCTCACACAGAATTTGGAGATGTACTGAAATGACGTAGCAAAAGCTCTTGAGCTTGCCGGCGACTTTCAGTTTCTGCCTGCTGCTGCTCTAACGCTAGGACAATAGTAATTATGTTATGAGCACTTGTTACAATTTCAGTACTTTATGAGATGTTTTCTGAACATGTAAACTATCACACGAGGAATTTTGAGATGTACTTACATGATGGTAGCACAACTTCTTAAGCCTGCTGGCCGCTTTCAGTTTGTAGCTGATGCTCTAGTTCTGCTAACATTTCAGGAATGAATCCTGCAATGGCAAGAAGAAAAGAACTTTTATAACCACTTGTTACGAAAATGTATCACAATCTCGCAAAATTTGAATGCTTCTACCATGAAATTTTATAACTAAGGCAGTTTGAACTCATAATTTTTTTTTATAAACACTTACATCGCAACTGATCCGAGTTTTGCTGTTTCCCACCACAGCTACCGCTGGCACCACTGCTAGTTGACCGTTTCATATTGTAGGAATAACATGGATACAACCAGGCACTGACAAAGACAAATGATGATTGCGGTGGGGTTTGGGCCCTCTATTTTGCAGAGTACCGATAGGAAATCAGAATGCCATACGAGGAAGTTATAACGTACCTTCTTTTTTCTTCAGGCAGGCTTGGTGGAGGTATTTGAGGAACAGATCGCAACTTTGGGGAGAAAAATAATTCTGAGACAAATATTCACTGTTTGCTGGCAAGTGGCTGGAATATAGGACACAGCTGTTATCTTTAGAAAAACACTCTTTGACCATTCTGACGCAAATAGATATCTTGATACTTCTGATGTCAGCTGCATCCCACAAAATACATGTTGCTGTTAGTCAGAGTACAGCTGTGGGAGAACGACGCTAACCTCGCCTTTTTTTTTTATTCTTCAAGAAAGCTTGGTGCAGGTGGCTGCTGTGGGGGACGAAAAAATTCTGTGAAACAGTTAGAAGCCCCTTCAGAAAACATCATTTGTTTGCCGTCAAGTGGATGGAAAGTAGGAAGCGTGTGATATCTTTAGAGAAACAGCCTGTGTTCACTGTGAGACAGGCAGTCTGGCATGCCGAGTTCCAGCTCCAGTCCTCGAAATATATGTTGTCGTTTTTGTTAGAACACAGCTCTGGGAAGAAGATGCTAACCTTCGAATACAAATCTATTGTTTGTGGTAGATGCTCAACAAAGCGTTCCTTGGGAACAACACTGTACATCATCTGCCGCTTTCGAACTGCTGGTTGCCACCCGCCATATGGTGGGACCACTAGCCGAGGGGACCACGAGGCAAGTGGAGCACGTGGCGCGGGCTGTGTCGCATAAGGTCGCCTGAGAGTTGTAAGTGTGTGTTGTTCAGCGCCATTTCACCTCAAGCTCCCTGAGCAGTGCAGGCAACGATGGGCAGGACGAGCAGTGTCCTGCGAGGTGAGGCAGCTGCAGTGGCCGTCACAAATGCGGTCCAGTGGAGGATGCACCGAGCCCCTCAAGGTCACGCGAGGCAGCGTGGTGCAAGAGGCTGCGAGGGCTGAGGCCTGGTGCACCGCTAGTGCACTCGCGCTTGGCAGCGCACTGCACAGCGTTGTAATGACTTTGCGATCGCAGCATACAAAGCGATGAAAGGATCAGAAGATAAGCAAGAGTATCCCTGTACAATGAAATTATGTCTTTCTCAGAGCATAATTCACCGATTTCCTGTCCTCCGATACTTTTTCGATTCGTACCGTCTATTACCGTTTTATAACCAATGTCTACCAACAATTTTCGTTACTATTACATCATCTGAATTGACAATTGAATTGAACAGTGGAAATTTGAAATTGCCGCCGAAATTCGAAATTCCCGCCAGTAATGTACGTGGGGGATGGGGAGAGGGATGGGAGGAGATGGGGAAGTTTGCGGGTACTCGCGTGCAGTCTGAGGAAAATACATGGGGATGGGGGTGGGGGTGGGGGTGGGGGTGGGCATGGTCGGGGTAACTGATCGATCAATTTAATTAATTTACATATCAATTTGATATCAAAATTGCATCAGAATCGACCTTACGCTATTACACTTGTTAACTACGTACGAAAGAGTGATGCAAGTCAGCGTAAGTTTTTAGCCTTGCGTGTGATGTGTAATGGCCTGTAGGAACCAACCGCCATCACATACACATATTTGTATGAGACTGGAAAGAGGTATGCCTCACCTTATAGCTTTGTAAACAGTTTCATGCACAACAATGCAAAATACACCAAAAGTTAGCTTGACAGCGACTGTGTTTTTCACTGTAAACTCTTTAACGTAAATGTGGTGGATTTTTTGCTTTCAAAATAACATAATAAATATGAGCAACAAAGAAATCAGAGCCTGTTCATTATGAAGCTATGAAGTGAGGCTATAATATGACGAGATAATCATTCTTATCGAATAGTTTTCCTTAAAATTTAATGAGAAAAACTGCATAGCTGAGAAGTCACAGACATCCAAAGACAGATGCTTTTAACTTTTTTGTCCTTCATGTGAAAGTTTTACTGTGAAACTATCAACTGATCTAGATACATATTTCCGTCATTTAGATAACACAATTTTTTTAGGGGCTTAGCAGATGGATTTCTGCATCTACACTACTGGTCATTAAATTTGCTACACCAAGAAGAAATTCAGATGGTAAACAGGTATTCATTGGACACGTATATTATACTAGAACTGACATGTGATTACATTTTCACGCAATTTGGATGCATAGATCCTGAGAAATCAGTACCCAGAACAACCACCTCTGGCCGTAATAACGCCCTTGATACATCTGGGCATTGAGTCAAACAGAGCTTGGATGGCGTCTACAGGTACAGCTGCCTATGCAGCTTCAACACGATACCACAGTTCATCAAGGGTAGAGACTGGCGTATTGTGACGAGCCAGTTGCTCGGCCACCTTTGATCAGGCGTTTTCAATTGCTGAGAGATCTGGAGAATGTGCTGGCCAGGGCAGCAGTCGAACATTTTCTGTATCCAGTGAAACATCCCCTTTGAACAATTATACATGACTGTGCTTAAACTGACACACAATATTTTTTTAGCGCAACGCAATCTGACTTTCAATAATCCCTACAAAAGAATGGCCCTGACTAACATTAACCTATACCTTTCACAAATCACTTACCTCACAAAAATCTTCGTTACTCGAACTACTGCAATACAGCGAGCGCCACTACTGCCAGCTAAATAAAAGATTCAAACTACCGAAGGCACTAACTACTGATAGGCATAGTTAGCAAATGAAAGATGTCACATCTTAACACTAGAGTGATGCATCACAAAAACTTACTCTGCAAGAAAGTTACCAAGCCATTAAAAAAAATTATTTATGCAATTCCTGTGAAGGGAAATGTCTATCTGTGCTCTCTTTTCTAAGAAAGTATATCATAAACGTATTCTTTACTGGGTCTGTAGACAGAAAATAGTGATATTAGTATATCTATTAAATTTTATAATAACCAATGCTGCAGTGCAGCTAGAAACTAGATATTAAAGAAAATGAGCAAATATGTACAAAGGAAGGCATGAAACATCATTCATTAGCCATTTGGCATTTCATAAGGTAGTAAAAAAATCTCTCAACTAGAAAGACAGTAGTCATAATAAGGTGTATAGACATAAAAATATTTCTCGTCATTTCATTAGGCATTTCAGTAAATATCATAAATTAAGAGCTCCACAGTGTTATCATATGTTTTCAAGTTTGAGCGTGTCGTATTTGCGATGCTTTCTACAAAGGAATGTCAGTAGCGAGGATAATGGCCCTCTTTTTTTTCTCCAGCTGTGCCTCTGAAAGGCACACAGTAATGGCTTTTTTCCAGGTGACTGTCACGCAGCTGGGTGCTTGCAGTGACCTACCGAAATATTTACGACATCAGTTTCCGCTACAGTGAGAGTTGGATACAAATAAAATTTCACAGGTCGAAATATTTGCGTTACAAATCTGTAGAAACAAAATCTTGTAAATATAACAGTGTCCAAAAAATTTTCGGCGGCATTGTAATACATTCACGCATTTACATACATTTCATTTCATAACTCTCAAAGTACGATTCTTGGTTTCCAACAACCTTTTTCACAAACCAGAGTCCCTAACCACTACTCATTATTCCTTACCTTATTACACATATACATATTCGTCGACACTTCTTCAATATTTCATCATAACAAACACATAGCATAATCAAATTCCTCATATAGCATCAGCTTATTGATTATAAACATACCTCAGCAGCATAATACACATCGTCGTCGTAAAAATAACATCATAACACCTCAATCAAATCTCAAAAACGTCGTAGCTTTCTGCAATAATTTAAAAACCTAAAAATAATTCTCTGCTCATTTCAATTGTGTCATCTACCTCAAACGTACTTTAAAATCATGATCCCATACCAAATACATCATTCAAAGCTCTCATAGTATCACAGTGGTTCCGAAAAAATATGAACAGTTCACAAAGTACAGACAAAATCAATTTCGTAAGTGTGAAGTTATCCAACTGTGTAATTACGTAAATATCTGCCACTGATGTAGTAAAATAAATATTTGTCTCTCTCAGTTAAATGATCAGATAGCTGTGTAATTCTGTGTTAGAGAAATATGGTACCGATGTGTGAAGTTGTATAAGCAAATACCATATTAGCTAGGGCTCCTTGTGCTTGCCACACACATGGTACACAAAGTAGGCGTGTACCCCCCTGAGGATTAATGTAATTATACCTTTAGGTGTTACACATTATTGCAATGGCATGAAATGTATCATGGAAAAACTTTGTATCATTGTACTTCAAATATCTTTAAAAATAAATGTTTTAAGTACAAAATTAGTCACTCAACTATGTGTACTGTAGTGCTAAACTGTGCGTCTTGTTGTAAGATAATCTCTGTGGAAGTGTCGTAGTTATCGTCCTCCGAAAGCTAAGTTCTGCAGAAGTAAATGTACTTACCTCATGATAAACAAAAGTGAAATGCTTTGCGTATAGATATCTTAGTTATTACGCTTATTGCCGTGATGAAGAAAGTACTGTGCTGTAACGTATTGTTGTGCTACGGAAAAGGCTGTCTCCTTGTAGCTATACCGCAAAAGTTACTACTAAAACATGTTTTACTTTCCAGAAGAATTCAGAAAAACTGTGCAGATATAAAACAGATACACTGCAAAAGCAATAATATAAATTGTGTTCCTCATTGGTAGCATCGTGATATAATCGTGTAGCTGTCAAAGAAACCAAATACTAAGTCATCTTCAATCTCACAGAAAGTACTTCAAATAAAGAATGTCTTTTCAAGTAAACCAAAATGTTGCATTAAAATCTCATTAGCAGTATATGTTCTAAGTATGTGAGCCTTATAATCGTTACGTAATCGTGCAACTACCAAGCAAGAATGTACACACACAATAACACTGTGTCGTCTGTCCACAATAACAATGCATTCGTAATTTAAATAAGTTCTCTTGGTTCTTGACTGGATATTTAACATCAAACATTGTAGCATGTTAACAGATTCTAAGTCTGACAAAGCATACTAGTAACGCGAAGTGAAAAATTTTTATAGCAAAGACTAAGTTAAAAAGCAGATTATCTCCCAATAAACGGTTTTACATGTGAAATGTGGTGTAAACCTTTACTCTTCCTAGTACGCAGAGTTTCAACTTCAACACAATTATCGGGTGGTATACGTCGGTAAGGAATGCTAAAATTTTTCTCAAGGTTAGCGCCTATGTTATTTTTCTCGGAGCCACCCGGCGCACGTGTCTGCCTGCGGTGTGAGTCATTGTCTGTATCTTTGTTGCCGCGCGTCGTTACTGGGATTTGGAGGTCTAACTTCTACAAATTCACCTTGTCAAGAGGGCCCTGCCCTGTTTGAAACCCGCCAGTTCTGATTAAATTCTGGTCTGTTGTTACGATTATATCGTCTGTCGTCATAACGGTAGATTCCGTAATTTCTTTCTTGTTGGTCACATGGTCTAGAATGTCCCCCTGAATCGTAACTGCTCTCTGAACTGTTGCGCCTGAAGTTATTCTGTCTCCCTTCATAATGATTGCTTTGGTTACCATATTGTCTGTTTCTGTGGTTATCCATGTCATATTCATTACTACAGAAATGCGATCTTTCTCTGTAATTATTACTACTCTGCCAACGGTTGTCATACAGGTGGTGTCTGTTTTGGTCACGATTTGCGTTGTAAGAATAGCCTTGTCGTATCCAGTTATTATTTCTTTCATTGCGGAATTGCGACAGATGTGACCTGTAATTGTTGTGTTCCTGTTTACGCGTTCCGCGATTGTCAGTGTCAATTTCTAATTCTTCTAAGAGTCCCTGAAAAGCTTCACTGTCGTCTTTGCAACGTCCTGCCAAAATAATATGTTGCAAATGTTCAGGTAATTTGATTAAGCAAATGCGGATGAGTTCTGAGGGGCTGTACGGGTTTGACAGGTACTGATTCTTGTACAACATGTCTTCAAAATATTTCACAAGACTGGAAAATTCAGATTGTTCGAAATGTTTCATCATTATGATGCTATGTTTTACTCGGTTTTGTGTAGCTTGAGACCAATATGCTGAGAGGAAGGCATGATAAAATTCTCCTTCACTGTGGCAATCGTGAATGACCGATCGCATTCTTACAGCTGGTTCATTCTCTAAATAGCCACACAAATTCTAATCTGTGCTCTAATGACCAGTTGGGAGGAAAACAATGAGAGAATTGATGGAGCCACGCTTGTGGATGAATGTCGTTGCCAGAATTCTTAAATGTTTTGAATTTACGTGTAGTAATGAACAGCTTATAGTCAAAAATCATCGGTCATTGTTACGTCGTGTCGGCGGTTCCATCTCAAAATTCGGTGCACCTTGCCAATTTCTTTCATAATTTCTGAAATACCCTGTGTTATTATTTTGTGGTTGTTCCGCATTTCTATGTCCCTCTTCCCTTACTGGAGCGCGAGTGTCCTCTGAAATATGTAATTCTTGTATTACTTGTGCCAACTGATCTTGTATTTCCCGGATTTCTCTTTTGTACTGTGTATTGATATGATTTTGATTTTGTTTGAATTTTCTAATTTGTTTATACTCTTCAGTGTCCGTGAAGTGTACAGGTCTTGTGTCATTCAGATCATCATTTACCTTTGTGGATATGTTAGTGAACTGATCTGAAAGTTCGGCTACTTTATCCGTTAGTGAAATTATTTCCTCTGTGTGTTTTTCTGAACCAAGTTTCAGAGTGTCCATTTGTGTTGAAATCGTATCTACTGTGATCTTTAAGTTTTCCTGAGTTTTTGCAAGTTGCTTAACCGAATAGGTAGATGCAACTGAGTCAATTTTAGCCTGCAAGGTGTCGTGATTTTCATGAACAATAGTTTGCAGTTCTTTTATGGCTGCTTCGTGATTCTGTAATGCATTTTCATGACGCGAAAAAATAGGTTGGAAATGCTCACAAATTTGTGTTTTTACGTCATTACAGACTTTTTGACATTTAGATTCAATGTTATGCAACTCAGTAGTTAAATCTTCACGTGTTTGTTCAAGTGTGGTGTCTAACTTCCGAAGATTTTGTTCCATTGTGTCTAACTGTTGCTGTGTTTGTCTCTGGTGTTGTTCCATTGTGCCTAACTTTTGAAGATTTTGTCCCATTTGTTTCTGATTTTGTTCCAGCGTTGTGTCTAACTTTTGTAGCCTTTGTCCCATTTGTTGCATTAACTGTAATAACAATGCACTGGTGTCTGAAACATGCTCCTCAGTGCTATTCGGCAGTGCATTTGAACCGGCAATATTCGAATTTTGAAAAGCAGGAAATGTGTCTTGATTTATTTGAGAAAACGGTGAGGACGCAAAATCTGAATCTACAGTATTTGCAAGATTGTGTCCTGTCATTTCGGAATCCTGAGGCGAGCTGTTGCCGACCGATCGATCGATAATGCTTCCCTGTTCACTAATTGATTCACTGCCTACACCATTATTTGCAGCTCGCTCCATTTCCCTATGAACAATTACCAAATTACTATTTTGAACATTAGTTAATTCATTACATGGTGGCGCTAACACACTGCATTCGTCTTCACTGTCATTTCTCAGTTTACTAGGGAGCCTAGTATTACGTTTTTCACACGCCATTATTGTCACAATAATTCACACGACAACACAGAAAAGCACAATTATAAGAGAAAAATAAGAAAACACATTAACATAGCATTGAAAATGATATCTCGTTAATTGCAAGCGCAGCTGCGAAATACTTGGTGCAAATCTACATGCATGCCACAACTGTTTTACTGTACAAGAATGAAAAACTACAACTACAAAGGAGATTCTCTCTACAATCACGCGCTAGCAATAAACAAAATCTACACTAACTACACAAACTACAAGAAAAAATCATAAGATTCCAGTGAGGTATCCTCGGCTAAGGGTCGACATATTAAACGTCCCCTTTGAACAATTATACATGACTGTGCTTAAACTGACACACAATATTTTTTTAGCGCAACGCAGTCTGACTTTCAATAATCCCTACAAAAGAATGGCCCTGACTAACATTAACCTATACTTTTCACAAATCACTTACCTCACAAAAATCTTCGTTACTCGAACTACTGCAATACAGCGACCGCCACTACTGCCAGCTAAATAAAAGATTCAAACTACGGAAGGCACTAACTACTGATAGGCATAGTTAGCAAATGAAAGATTTTAATAGAGAACAAACAATGTATTTACCTTAATAGTCATAATATATATAGCAGTTCATGACATCCAGTCTTACAAATTTGTCCGCAGCTCGTGGTCGTGGGGTAGCGTTCTCGCTTCCCACGCCCGGGTTCCCGGGTCCGATTCCCGGCGGGGTCAGGGATTTTCTCTGCCTCGTGATGACTGGGTGTTGTGTGCTGTCCTTAAGTTAGTTAGGTTTAAGTAGTTCTAAGTTCTAGGGGACTGATGACCATAGATGTTAAGTCCCATAGTGCTCACAGCCATTTCAACCAATCTTACAAATTTCAAAACTCCGCTATCTCTCTCCGCACATCCACCACTGCTGGCGGCTCACCTCCAACTGCGCAACGCTATGCGCTGTTAACAGCCAACAGCCCAACACTACAATGGCGAATATTACAACAATGCCACCCAGCCGCAGACTGCACACAGCGCAGCCAGTGATTTTCATATAGAGCGCTACATGGCGTTAGCAATATAAAAACCTAAACAGCGTACTTACACCAGGAAGGCCCGTACAGGACCTGCAGCATGCGGTCGTGCATTATTCTGCTGAAATGTAGGGTTTCGCAGGGATCGAATGAAGGGTAGAGCCACGGGTCGTAACACATCTGAAATGTAACGTCCACTGTTGAAAGTGCCGTCAATGCGAACAAGAGGTGACCGAGACGTGAAACCAATCGCACCCCATACCATCACTCCGGGTGATACGCCAGTATGGCGATGAGGAATACACGCTTCCAATGTGCGTTCACCGCTATGTCGCCAAACACGGATTCGACTATTATGATGCTGTAAACAGAATCTGGATTCATCCGAAAAAATGACGTTTTGCCATTCCTGCATCCAGGTTCGTCGTCGAGTACACCACCGCAGGCGCTCCCGTCTGTGATGCAGCGTCCAGGGTAACCGCAGCCATGGTCTCCGAGCTGATAGTCCATGCTCCTGCAAACGTCGTCGAACTGTTCGTGCAGATGGTTGTTGTCTTGCAAACGTCCCCATTTGTTGACTCAGGGATTGAGACATAGCTGCACGATCCATTACAGCCATGCGTATAAGATGCCTCTCATCTCGACTACTAGTGATACGAGGCCGTTGGGATCCAGCACGGCGTTCCGTATTACCCTACTGAACACACCGATTCCATATTCTGTTAACAGTCATTGGATCTCGACCAACACGAGCAGCAATGTAGCGATACGATAAACCGCAATCGCGATAGGCTACAATCCGATCTTAATCAGAGTCGGAAACGTGATGGTACGCATATCGCCTCCTTACATGAGGCATCACAACAACGTTTCACCAGGCAACGGCGGTCAACTGCTGTTTGTGTATGAGAAATCGGTTGGAAACTTTGCTCATGTAAGCACGTTGTAGGTGTCGCCACCGGCACCAACCTTGTGTGAATGCTCTGAAGAGCTAATCATTTGCATATCACAGCATCTTCTTCCTGTCGGTTAAATTTCGCTTCTGTAGCACGTCGTCTTCATGGTGTAGCAATTTTAATGGCCAGTGGTGTAGTTGTCTGCTTGCGTGATTCTGCGGGGGCGTGGCTGTCGCGCGGCCCAGCAGAAGGACGCCGTGTCACGCCGAGGATGGTGGGTCGCGGGTTCGACGCCCGACTTGCCGCTCTGGACGCGGGTCCGGAGCGTCGCCGCACACTCTGCCAGATCGATAAACGAAGCTGGCTGCAAGAGGAGCACTGCCGGATTTGCTTCTGCTCCTCGTTGGTGGATGCCCGTTCTCGGGGCGTCGTGGTGGTAGTGGCGGCTTTGACGTCACACGCCCGCCACCTCCACAGCCCCACACAGCCCTGCGGAAGAGCAGCAGCCTGCAGCGGCCGCCCCTGCCCTCTGACGGGTCATTCCGCTCGCCCGACTTCCTTGAAGGCCGTGACTGCTCGAGGAACTCGTGCGTGACTGAACGCATGAATCGGTCAATCAATTAAGAGCACTACAGCTCTGATATTAGTGCAAATGGAAATGATGTTGTTTGATTGACCTTCGGGTGAGTGACTGAATGCAAAACCACGGTAAAATTCTCAAGAAGAGAACAACGTTAAACGTATTCGAAGCAATTGCTTAAAATATTTCCTAGAACTGTGTTTATCTTTAGTTTGTGAAAGTTAGATCGAAGTATTATCGATTACATTATTTTGAGATTTTTAGGTTTTACGATTTATTTTCTTGCACGTTGTTTTTGGGGTAAGCTACTGCAAGACAGCTTACGACAGGAGATCAAGACGGAATGGGTTACAGGAGTTCCCCGCGCAGGCCATCTGCTCTGACCGCCATGTACGAGTAAGTGGTGGGCGACAGTTTATCAACACGACATAGCGGTCTCCGAATATGTAGGGGTGCGCCAAAGACTGGAGCAGGAGAACATCGCTGCGGGAGCACACTGTACGCGTCTCTTTCCTGGCTCGTAGAGAAGTAGTAGGAGTCAAAGTAAGTTTGACAAGACAAACATCAACCTGAAAGATATACATGCAGCGTAACTTTTTATATTCTAAACACAGGTTGTGAAGGCATCAAATTAAATTTCAACTTAGTATGGGCGACACTTTTGCTCTGCCTTTTAGCTATTACTCTGCACAATATAAGCAGGTGTAACATCAAAGCGTCTGCTTTGTTAGTACATCATCGTTTCCGGTTAAACGGTTCCCACAGAGGACACTCGAGGACACGAAACATCTGACAGGCCACCTTAACCCCGCTTCACGAGAAAATGATGTAGTTATATCCAGGTGTTTAGTGTCGTGTGTCCACAGTTCCTGAGCGAATCCCACTCAGGCACCGACCACGGAGCCGCATGCAGGGAGCTCGCTCTGCCGGGACAATATTTCATTGTCGCTTACTGTGGAATCGGCGACCAGTGACACGGAAAATAATTTTTCTGCGATAAGGACGGCAGACGGCGCCGACCCCGCGCGCCCTGTGCGGAATCTGGCGAAGATAAGGCCGACGTTTTATTCTGCTCGGACAGCTCCTGTGCCGCAACAGTCGCGCCACAGGAGTTGTGCAACAGGCCGCCAGCCACCACGCCTCGGCCAGTCTCAGCAATATTGCGCGACATCTAGGCGGTCGGTGGCCTTGTGCGGGGCTCTCGAAAGCAGTAAATAATAACGAAACTTCGTTGTTTTCGCCCGAATTGCTGTCACATTCGTCTCTTCTTGAGCTCAAGATAACGCTTAGTACGTCATCTCGGAGGTTGGCTTGCCCACCGAAGCTCCTTTGCGCTCTCTAAACCAATTCACCTAGACAATTATGCGCACCCACTCTTGTAGTCCGGAAACCGCCGAAACTTGTAGAGCACGGACGGTTTCATATCATAGTATACACGAATGTTCTTCCACGTTCCATTCACGGAGGAAGTATGGGAGGGATAAAATCTAATGCGCATCTACACGAGCTGTTATAATCTTACGTTTGCGGTGTCCAGTGGAACAGTGTCTGGTATGCTGAGAAATATTACAAGATTCCATTCTTAAATCATCAATTCCGACAACTTTCCTATTCGTCTACTCCGGGTAAAATCACCAGCGAATTAAACATCAATTACGTTGAGCTAACAGGCTTTATTACATTTTGCGTGAAGATGTCAGGTAAGACACGTTCAGAAACGATACTTAAATCATATCATTTCACTGCCAACATCAAAAAAATTATTATTAAATTAGTCCGAAAAACCTTTCATTATCATATTATTGTAATCATTCCAGGAAACCGGTTACTGCCGGCCGGGGTGGCCGAGAGGTTCTAGGCGCTACAGTCTGGAACCGCGTGACCGCTATGGTGGCACGTTCTAATCCTGCCTCGCGCATGGATGTGTGTGAATCCTTAGGTTAGTTAGGTTTAAGTAGTTCTAAGTTCTAGGCGACTGATGACCTTAGAACTTAAGTCCCATAGTGCTCAGAGCCATTTGAACCAATACCGGTTACTGAGCTAGATTTTCTGGAGTTAATCAGTATATCTTGTCAACAATGTAGAGTTTGCGCATTTTACTCTTTCTTTTTCTAGTTAAACTATCTTATGACCTCAGCTGACAACGACGCATGTCGTATACTTTCATACATTTTATTGTGTTAGCAGAACCACTCATCACACTCAGGAATGATTCACAATAAAGCCGAAACCTATTCTCGGAATAAAAGATCAACATAACGTGAAAGATTCTCTCGATCCGATTGAGTGTATTGTAGCAATTAACGACAGCAACCTTAGTCTAAATCCTTGAAACTGGAAGGGGCACACAGCAGAACCAATCCCAATAGTTTTTATTATTCTTGCAAATGTAGATTTGGGCTGATACGATCATTAATAATTTCTAGTAACTATCTTATACAAAATTATTGTAATGTGTTAAACCGGGGACCCAGAAACGACGCAGAGGCTTCGTCCCGCCGTAGCCCTCAGTGGTTCACAACCCCACAACGGGCCGTGTTTGCAGAGTCTTTTACATGGATTGTTATTTTGACGATTAAACTCGCCTGTCCGGCGATAAGCTGTTGGCACTCGTAAGACCAGCAGTACCACGTGCTGTGGCATACTCGCCACGACCGCCTTTATCTTGGGCCTCGGCTTGTGCTACATGACATAAACTAAGGCTGTTGTACTTGCTGTAAACAACTCCCCAAGTGGCATGAAGAGCCACGAGTCTGTTGCATTCTATCGAAAACGGTATGTTGGTCGCAGTGGATATCTGTCGGCTGTTTATAACCGAAATGTAGATTTGCGAGAATAATAAAAACTAACTTCCTTGCGAGCGACTGCTGTGTGCCTCTCCTTCCTTATAGTCTACGGTATCTGTCGCAACAGTCCCTGATGGAATCAAAGCTGTTCCACAAAATTTTTCATACAGAAATTAGTGCTCTAAAAAAATGTTTGCGTCTTCATATGAGACTCAGACACGAGATTTGAAAGAAAAGCTGTCTGCTACGACTGATAAAAGTGAACAGTATGAAAGGCTGCTTGCTGTAGCAGAAACTGAAACGAGCTGTGACGATTAGTTGCTAGTCTACGTGACCGTTCCATGGTACACAGGTACACGGAATTTCTGACAAAGTGCTGTGTGTTTAATATGGTATGTTTCGCTGCTTTTGACAATGTTGACTGGAATAACCTCTTACACATTCTGAAGGTGGCAGGGGTCAAATACAGAGAGTGAAAGGCTATTCACAATTTGTACAGAAACCAGATGGCAGTTATAAGAGTCGAGGGACATGAAAGGGAAGCAGTGGTTGGGAAGGGAGTGAGACAGGGTTGTAGCCTCTCAGCGATGTTATTCAAACTGTATATTGAGCAAGCAGTGAAGGAAACTAAAGAAAAATTCGGAATAGGTATTAAAATCCATGGAGAAGAAATAAAAACTTTGAGGTTTGCCGATGACATTGTAATTCTGTCAGAGACAGAAAATGACCTGGAAGAGCAGTTGAACAGAATGGATACTGTCTTGAAAGGAGGATATAAGATGAACATCAACAAAAGCAAAACGAGAATAATGGAATGTAGTCGAATTAAGTCGGGTGATGCTTAGGGAATTAGATTAGGAAATGAGACACTTAAAGTAGTAAAGGAGTTTTGCTATTTGGGCTTCAAAATAACTGATGATGGTCGACGTAGAGAGGATATAAAATGTAGACTGGCGATGGCACGGAAAGCGTTTCTGAAGAAGAGAAATTTGTTAACATCGAGTATAGATTTAAGTGTCAGGAAGCCATTTCTGAAATTATTTGTATGGAGTGTAGCCATGTATGGAAGTGAAACATGGACAGTAAACAGTTTAGACAAGAAGAGAATAGAAGCTTTCGAAATGTGGTGTTACAGAAGAATGCTGAAGGTTAGATGGGCAGATCACATAACTAATGAGGCGGTATTGAACAGTATTGGGGAGATGAGGAATTTGTGGCACAACTTGACTAGAAGAAGGGATCGGTTGGTAGGACATATTCTGAGGCATCAAGGGATCACCGATTTAGTATTGGAGGGCAGCGTGGAGGGTAAAAATTGTAGAGGGAGACCAAGAGATGAATACACTAAGCAGATTGAGAAGGATGTAAGTAGCAGTAGGTACTGAAAGATGAAGAAGCTTACACATGATAGAGTAGCGTGGACAGCTGCAT
The DNA here is from genome assembly GCF_021461395.2 of Schistocerca americana. Classification (NCBI taxonomy): domain Eukaryota; kingdom Metazoa; phylum Arthropoda; class Insecta; order Orthoptera; family Acrididae; genus Schistocerca; species Schistocerca americana. The sequence continues at coordinate 23,921,826 of NC_060122.1, read as the reverse complement.
CAAACCAGTCTCTGGACTGAAGACCACAACAACAACAACAACAACAACAACAAAAACATGTTTTTTCTAATATATATATATATGTACGTTACATTTTATGCTACATCGTTTTGTATGACAGATTCTGATTATAACTTATAACAGAAGCTTATCACAGAAATGCGCACAGTTGTAAGGTCGACACAAATAAAAAGTGATCATGACGGAGCGTTACATTATCCAGCGCAAATATGATTGTTGCCTCTTACAGTGATCTGACAGAGGATCGGCACAATACTGTGAACAGTGCAGTCTGCCATTTATGACTTGAGAAAGTGTGCCAGACTAATTACGAAGAGCGCTGCTGAAAAAAAGGCAGTCACAAATATGACAGAACTGGATAACACTAAATTAATCTACTGCTTGGTTTAATTTGCTACAAACTTATGTAACATGCTTTATTCTCTGAAGTACTCTTTTGAAGTTATATTAACTCTGTATATACAAGGTGTCCCACAATAACGTATACACTCTTTGAAACATAATATCTCTCTAATTAAAGGAGACAGAAATACAATTTTTATGGGTGATAATTTAGTAGGTGGTGAAAAACATAAATATGCTTTCATTTGCTTCAGGATTGTCTGCAAACATGGCGTTATCGCGTTATCGTTTGAACAACGGAATTTGGTGTAAAGTGTTACTTGAAAACAAAGAATGTGAGTGCAGTACGCCGACGTTGGAGAGTTGAATTCGGAACACCACCAGCGACAAGAGTAACAATTACAAGAATCAGAGATAAGTTTGAAGTCGAAGGAACAGTGCACGATATGAGGAATGGCCATAGCGGACGAAAGAGAAGTTCAACAGACAATGAGATGTTGATGCAGTAATCCAGGCATACATACGATCCTCGAAGAAATCTGTGAGGCAATGCTCTCGTGAGACTGGGATCTGCAGAAGCAATGTTCATAGAATTCTGCAGTCTCAGAACTTTAGGCGTTATATTCCAAGACATCTCCATGCTCTTAACGAGGATGATCCTGATAGGAGAAGCGAATTTTGTGAGTGGTTCATTAAAGATTTGAAGTAGAGCAACGTTTCCAAGATCGAATTCTTTGGTCAGATGAAGCGACGTTTAAACTTGATGGAACTGTTAACCGCCATAATTACGTGCACTGGGCCAGGAAGAATCCATACGTAACCAATCAAAGGCATGTTAATCAACCAGGAGTAACAGTCTGGTGTGGTCAAGACAGTCTTCTAGAGGGTTAATCGGGCTCTACTACTTTGACAACACAGGGGTGACTCGTAATGGAAAATGTTGGAACTCCTGGTTCTTAGCGCTCTGTTTGGAAATGAAGATTATTACTTTCAACAGGATGGGGTGCCACCTCACTTTCACCTGGATATTAGGGAATTTCTCAATCGTACATTTCCTGCCAGATGGACAGGACGAAGAGGGAGTGTGGAGTATTCCGCTCGATCTCTAGATTTGACTCCTCTAGACTTCTTTCTGTGGCGTACTCTCAAGAACACAGTTTACGTTACGCGACCAGAAACCACACAAGATGGTCTTAGAGAGAAAATTGAGCCAGCCTGTGATGCTATTCCGTCGTAAGTCGCTGCCGACGGCATATTGCGATGGGCGGGCACCGGTTTGTACATTTACCACCTTAAGTCGGAGCATGAGGCACCTAACACCACCAAAGTTGTAATTCTAACCCTTTTCATTAAAGAGATGTTATCTTCGCACAACCTTTATTTCGGTACTTGTACCTGCTCCTATTGTTCTTACTACATTTTTCTCAGCTGAAGGAATTACTTAATTTTAGTTACTGCAAGAGAACTATCTTCTTTTGCCCTAAAATTCTCTACAAAAGCACTGAGGCTATGGTTTGTATCCTTGACCACGCTACTCACACATCTTGTTGGTTATCTCTGTTCCGTACCCACTATCAGAAAAACTGCCTCCAGCGTCATTAAAGTAATTTCTAATTGGACGCTAGCTTCGTATGCAATGGCAGTCCTGTAGTTTTAAGTTTACTTTCTTCTGCCGGCAACATTTGCCCTACAGATCGCCCTGTCATTTTCTTTCCGCCCTGAGCTATATAGACTCAGCTAATTACATTCCATCCTTTGAGACAGATGGTCACGGTAACGGCTTCACACTAGTCGCTATCTGGCCACCCCGCGAGGAACTCTGGCCGCATCGGAGATATGCTAGTTCACAGAAAATGTTGCGAGGGGGTGGGGGGGGGGGGGGGGGGGTGGAGGGGGCCCTCACGACACACGTACGCTTTTAACCGCGCGACCCGTCGGCCCCGGCAGTTGCACGGTCAGCACGGCGGAATGCCAAGCGAATTGGCCCTTGTTCGATTTTCGACGGGTCCGCGGTTTTCTCCGACCGGGAACTGCATCTTGTGTGATTTCTAGGTTCGTACCGTCATAATTGACATTCCACTGTTGAGCTGGCTGAATTGGCAGCACCCGAAAGTCAATTAAAAAAAAAAAGAAAAAGAAAGTCGTGGGACTGAGTGGAGCGGTGAGTGCATTCGTTGCAACCACGTTTGGTGCGGATACAAATGGAGCCCATGCTACACTACTGGCCATTAAAATTTCTACACCACGAAGATGACATGCTACAGACGCGAAATTTAACCGACAGGAAGAAGATGCTGTGATATGCAAATGATTAGCTTTTCAGAGCATTCACATAAGGTTGGCGCCGGTGGCGACACCTACAACCTACTGACATGAGGGAAGTTTCCAACCGATTTCTCATACACAAACAACAGTTGACCGGCGTTGCCTGGTGAAACGTTGTTGTGATGCCTCGTGTAAGGAGAAGAAATGCGCACCATCACGTTTCCAACATTGATAAAGGTCGGATTGTAGCCTATCGCGATTGCGGTTTATCGTATCGCGACATTGCTGCTCGCGTTGGTTGAGATCCAATGACTGTTAGCAGGATATGGAATCGGTGGGTTCAGGAGGGTGATACGGAACGCCGTGCTCAATCCAAACGGACTCTTATCACTAGCAGTCGAGATGACATGCATCTTATCCGCATGGCTGTAACGGTTCGTGCAGCCACGTCTCGATCCCTGAGTCAACAAATGGGGACGTTTGCAAGACAACAACCATCTGCACGAACAATTCGACGACGTTTGCAGCAGCATGGACTATCAGCTCGGAGACCATGGCTGCGATTACCCTCGACGCTGCATCACAGACAGGAGCACATGCGATGGTGTACTCGACGACGAACCTGAGTGCACGAAGTGGCATAACATTTTTTCGAGTAAATTCAGGTTCTGTTTACAGCATCATGATGGTCCCATCAGTGTTTGGCGACATCGCGGTGAACGCACATTGGAAGCGTGTATTCCTCATCGCCATACTCGCGTATCACCCGGCGTGATTGTATGGGGTGCCATTGGTTACACGTCTCGGTCAGCTCTTGTTCGCATTGACGGCACTTTCAACAGTGGACGTTACATTTCAGATGTGTTACGACCCGTGGCTCTACCCTTCATTCGATCCCTGCGAAACCCTACATTTCAGCAGGATAATGCACGACCGCATGTTGCAGGTCATGCACGGGCCTTTCTGGATACAGAAAATGTTCAACTACTGCCCTGGCCAGCACATTCTCTAGATCTCTCACCAATTGAAAACGTCTGGTCAATGGTGGCCGAGCAACTGGCTCGTCACAATACGCCAGTCACTACTCTTGATGACCTGTGGTATCGTGTTGAAGGTGCATGGGCAGCTGTACCTGTACACACCATCCAAGCTCTGTTTGACTCAATGCCCAGGCGTATCAAGGGCGTTATTACGGCCAGAGGTGGTTGTTCTGGGTACTGATTTCTCAGGATCTATGCACCAAAATTGCGTGAAAATGTAATCACATATCAGTTCTAGTATAATATATTTGTCCAATGAATACCCGTTTATCATCTGCGTTTCTTCTTGGTGTAGCAATTTTAATGTCCAGTAGTGTATTATCGCTACTGCAGCAAGCAGGTGCTGGAGTTATCAAAATGAATAAACGAAAGAAAATGTGGCACTCGTGTTAAGCAGCACGGGTATCTATACACTCATACTTTTGTTGAAAAGCTGAGAGAAAATTACCCAAATGACAATCGCAACTATTTAAGAATGGACAATGAAACATTTGATATACTGAGTTACATCGTGAAGGACGCATTGCACTGGGTGACGCGGTGGACCAGGAAGAGAGTTTCTGCAAAGGAACGCCTGTGGCTGCTCCCACACTGTCGCAACGGGTCGCTCACTCCAAGATTTAAAATTTCCCACGAGGATTTCATCATCGTCGCTGTCTAACATAATTCCAGAGATATGCAAAGCACTTCCGGATGCACTGTGGTCACACATCAAGGAGATAAACAATTAAAATTATTAATTATTGCATCAATAAATGTTATGTAAGAAATTCTTGATAATTACAAGTATTAAACCTCATAAAACATCCGTTTTTTTACCGTTGTCTGCTTAAAAACTAGAAAAAGACTCGCCACAGTGGTCACGTAATCAGCGTATTGTGTTAAGGGAAGTAGTGCGTTTGTCTGCTAGTGGGATAGGTGTTAGACCCCGCAGATGTGCAAGGAGCCAGCCGAAGAAAAAAAGGTGTGCTAGCACGGGACGGTGCCGGTAACAGCCTGATTTGACACAACGATCTATTACAGCCCGCGCAGTCACCAAACCTTAGCCGCTCTCGATCGACAGTAACCAAATGCAAGTAGTAATGACACAGAGTTGCCATACAACACAGTCGATAAGTCGCTGAGCTTACTGTCACAAATATCATTCATCTTCTTTCTAAATAAGCGGCGGAAGCTCTGTATTTGTATTAATGTTTTTTTTTTTCTTCCTGCTTCGAAGTGACTGTTCACTTCGAGAAAAACTAGTTTCCAAAACTCAATCAAATTATCATAAACATAGGCCTTTAAATTATTATTTGCAAATCATCTGGACCTCACTTTACACAAGCACTGTTGATCTTCGTACGTGTTCATAAATTCCGCCACAAATTCCTTGCTATAGTAACGGGAATCCGCCGTGATCTCGAACTGTAGCTTGTTGACGACAATCTTGGTAGGTGCGGGACGCATCTGACGGGCGGCTTCCCTCTTCCAGTGGGGCAGACACCCCTGTGCTGGGAACCGCGCGGCCTGTCACGGCGGGCCCTGCAGGCAGCCCGGCAGTAAGTGTCGCAGCTCTCAGCAACCCGTCTAAATTTCCAATCCTCGCGCGTCCATTTGAAGAACTGAACCTTCCTATCAGCCGAGTACACGTAAGTGCAGCCTTCTTATCGGAAAAGCGGCTAAAATCACACACATTGCCTGCATTTTTCATCTCTCGAGATGGGCTGACAGGCGGAAGGAACGAGGGAGGCGGTGTCGGTGCATAGATACGATCTGAACTCAAACCAAAGAATTAGGCACGTCGAATTACAACGTAGGTAGACGACTGGATTTCACGTTCACCGAAATAAATCTGTTGAATAGGCAATACGCCGTCAGCAACGAGGCTAATCAGTAGTGTGTCAAAAAGTTGTGAATTTGGGTCTAATGGGAGGCGTGTCTGGCTAGTGCGTCCGGGTGTGGTGACCACTGTGTCAGTATGGCGCAGTGGTCAGTGCATCTGCCTAGCAAGCAGCAATCCCGGACTCGAGTCCCGCCCCAGCGCAACTTATCAAATTGCCCCATTGATGTAAATTAATGCCCACTGGCATTTAATTCCTTCGTGTCTTAAGAAGTATCGTCAAATATTGGGCAGAAAAATTCATGAACTTACGATAAGCACACGGCTCTCTATGACAAACACGGTTCCATATATCAGCGTATGCAAAACTCATGCTCCTTGGATGACAACTGAGGTAAGTCAGTTGATAAACAACAAGGATGTTACTCACAGATGTTTCAAGGCAAATCTCAAGACGGAGCGCTATGAAGAATACAAGAAGATGTGAAACAGAGCAACGCAAATGATTCAGAATAGCAGAATCAAGAACGCCCATTACTTTGCGTGCAGCAGTACGAGACCTGCGATTCTGTAACAGAGTCTCCGCTAATTAGGAAGAGCTGAATTAGAAACTATTGTTCAGACCGCAGCTGACAGAATCAGTTAACTTTTCTCAGCAAAGAACTACAGCCAGTAAAGGTTTCCGTGTAAAACGTGCTACTGTAAAACAATAAGAAAAAAAGCAATAATTAGAATCTACTTTGTAGCTACATGTAACGACGATATCACCAAAAACATGATGAAGAACGTTGCAGATAGCTTATTAGCTGTCGTAACATACATATTGTTGTGAATTGGCAGGAGCCAATTCACGGGGTTTGGAGGAAGCCGAAAGGCACGCGTTTAGCTCACGCAGGCTGGCGTGAGGTCTGGAACAGGTAAAGTAATTATACTAACAAGAAAAGTACGTAGCTGCTGGAATACTTAACTTTAATCCATAATTGGTGAACATCGGTCTGACTGTACATGCATCACAATATAAATAGCAATTGATAATGGCGCCTTGCTAGGTCGTAGCAAATGACGTAGCTGAAGGCTATGTTAACCATCGTCTCGGCAAATGAGAGCGTAATTTGTCAGTGAACCATATCTAGCAAAGTCGGCTGTACAACTTGGGCGAGTGCTAGGAAGTCTCTCTAGACCTGCCGTGTGGCGGCGCTCGGTCTGCAATCACTGACAGTGGCGACACGCGAGTCCGACATATACCAACGGACCGCGGCCGATTTAAAGGCTACCATCTAGCAAGTGTGGTGTCTGGTGGTGACACCACACATATTAAATTTTTATTTTGGCAGTGTAACATAACCCACTCTATGGGAATGACCCAAGTATTGGTACAAGGTGGGCATGGCCCCACTCTGCATTTTTCCAGATTTACTTATGATCGCGGATCCAAGATGCTGTTGATAGAAGTGGCAACATCGCAACGACACCATAGTGGGACCTTAAAAAAATTGGCGGGAAAATAGGTCAACTGGGCTATCTCCACTATCCTAACCTACTCCTCTCCCCCACTCCCTCCCCTGTGCGAGCACATCGGTACATCCTGTGAGATGCCTCCAGCGTCAAGACAGCAGTCAACTGATGTGTATAACTAGCACCTCAATAGACGTACAGTAGAATGCTGCCTTGACAAAAAAAAATTACTATTTAACTGGTTCCCAATGCTTCCACGTCACCACTTTCTCGTTTTGTTCTTACTGTCGCATAGTCGTTGGCAAGTACAAGAATTCTTGTGCACCAACCAGGCGACACGCAAGTACATCGTCAATTTCCCCACATTTTGGCACATGAGTTGACTGCTGTCTTTGATGCTTTCCTGGAGAAACAGTGAACCATCTGCATCTAAACATACTTGCATCGGTGTTAAAGGATGACAGAGAGTTGGTGAAGTGATCGGTTGAGACGGAGTTGTAACGACATACGATTTAATGGTAGGCTGATCATGCATTCTACACTGTGTGACAGAGCCTGTGTTCGACTTATGCACCACCTTGTGTTCTGTGTGGGCATTAGGGCACTGTGTACTTGTGATCATTAATGGCAAACCTCTCTGTCATCAGAGGTCTTCCATCTCATGTCTGATGAAAAGTTACCATCCTGTTTCGACACATTCCTCTAAAGGACCGAAGATTTTAGCGATGTACTCCATTCCCCTATTGCATTTTGGGTATAAAATCGAGATTTCAGTTTCATAACTAAGATGACTGTAAGTTAGCGATGGGTGTTTGTGAGCACTGCAATCCCCATGTATTCATTTCCTTTGCAGATATCCTGTTCACAGGGTTAGTGGCAGCACGGCAGGTAATTCCACATGTCAAAGGCCGCTGCTATGCGTTTATCTGTTTCCTTGTAGGAGGTGTTCTCCAATAGTAACGATCATTTTATGTAGGACTGATGCGGGCATAGTATAATTTCCGGACTGTGGTCAGATGTGAACACTGGACTCTATACATCTCTGGAAAGCTATATTGTGCATGTATTATGCAGAATTGATGTTTTAATGAAGTAATCTTTTAATTTTACAGTTTGTTACCATAGTTTATCGTAGGGAAACCTGCAAGAAGGATGTATGTCATGCAATGTAAATATATTTCTTACATTGGAATATTAACAACATTACATTCCACACGACTAATAGGTCATAAACTGAAGCGGTCTAACATTATAGTCTGTTTTAAGTGCAGAAGCGTGTAGCCTTAGGAGTGCGTGTGTTTATGTTCTCTCTTACCAGTACCCTGCAGATAGTGATCCCAGACACTATAATAATACTTTAGAATTGATAGCGTAGTTGGTTTACGTAAAATGCTTCGAACTGCATTCGTCTGGAGCTCCATCACACATAAAAACCACACATTTCTTGTTCTTCTTAGCTATCTGCTATTACATCACATCACTTTCAAATCCACTACAATAAACCGATAAGGGGTTCTAACCTCCTCGCAAGCACACATCTAGAGAAATCTCGTGCACTTCGATGGGTATAGACGCGGCACACCAAATTCACTCACGAGACGTGGAATGTAGCGATCTACTCCTGGTCAGCTGCAGATTAAATCAGTAATAGTGCTGGATGGCGGGTCGGTCAATGATAGCGCAAGGGGTCTTTCAGTCTCTAACTTTATCCTAAGACTGCGAGAATGTTCTGTAACTCTGCATAGAGACACATCATAAATTAGTACTGTGCTTGAGGTGTTAAAATTTGTAGATTGCTGTCTGGTATACTTTGATGATGTATACGTTTGAGAATTAACCATGAATGAACGTACTGCGCAGTCATATATCTACATTTGCAATGGCACTCGCAAAGTAGAGGAGGGGCGGTACAGCGATGATACCGAAACTGGGAAGCATGCTGTTGCATCATTTTTCAGTGTTGAAATTACTGCAAAATTGCTAAAATTGTTTGCACTATCAACTGTGATGCTTATTTTAACAGTACATTGGCGGTGACTTTTCCATCTCATCCATCCACTGGTACGCTGTTGATTACCAAATAATGATTGACTGGCATTACTTGTTTGAGATGGAAAAAATGGCTCTGAGCACTATGGGACTTAACATCTATGGTCATGAGTCCCCTAGAACTTAGAACTACTTAAACCTAACTAACCTAAGGACATCACACAACACCCAGCCATCACGAGGCAGAGAAAATCCCTAACCCCGCCGGGAATCGAACCCGGGAACCCGGGCGTGGGAAGCGAGAACGCTACCGCACGACCACGAGATGCGGGCGTTTGAGATGGAGAAAGAGTTTTGGTGGAGGGACAACACCTTCTGGGGGTGACTAGCACTGAAACAGTGATCACGTACATGACTGCAATATGAGGAATCAGTCGAAACGGAACGCAGAGTCATCAGCTATCCCATTACTCTGGCAGATGAGTCTAAATGTAGAGGCCATCAGTCACCTTCAGACAGCAGTTTGGAAACGCTCCACAACGCTGGAAATATCTTCCAGTTGCCTTATGTTGTGACTGTCCTTTATTTAGAATCATCCAGTGTGTGTGTGTGTGTGTGTGTGTGTGTGTTTCGGTAGCAGCAGGAACAACATGGTTTACACTTATAACATCTAGTTGTTTGTGAGAGGCAATAGTTCAGAAAATGTTAATGTCAGTTTAGAACCTAACACAGTCCTTGAAGTCCTGGTGGTAAAAAAAAGTGTATTGCAGTGTACAAAGTGGGTTACAGCAGAAAAAAAAACAATGTTTGAAACAATGACACACGGAGATTCTCTCGCGACTGACAGTATAGTTTGTGGGATACGGCATCCTCCTACAGTACAGATGTTGACACTTTGCATTTGTCTGTGCAAGTGCCTTCGATCACTGGTCACCTGCTCCAACGGATCAATACCTTTATATTTAATAGGATTGCCCCATGCACTCGATGCCAGCAGGCAGACGGTATTTGTTTTTGATGTGTGGGAAGAGAGAGATGCGGTAAAAATCTTGTCGAGTTCCCTATCGGATGAAGTTAGCAGAGCTTCCATATTTCGTAATTTTTCTCTGTCTGATGGTACAGAATAATGATGATAGAATATTGGGGTGATAGACGTGAATGGACTATGAGGGACGCAGATCTGCTTTGTACTGCAGTACCTGTATGATGTCTTCCTAATTTTCCCAGTAAGGAAGACCACCGTAACGGTACTGCCTTTGTACTACCTCGTGTTGCAGGTTTCCTTTGACGCCGATCTTGCACATCGTGCACGGTTGTTGGAGCTATTACAACATGTTCCCATTTCCATTGAATGGTCAAAACACGGTCCTGTTGCACTAACTCAGCTTAGCCTGTTTCTACACGGACTGCAGAATGTGGTAGCTAATGCTTTCTCCGACTTACACTCAGTTCAGACTTAAATTGGAGCGATGGGGTTTGCGCAAAGCTGCAGGGATGATATTGCAGAGTCTGAGGGGCAGTTGCAGCTGCATAGGGACTATCTAAAAATTTACTGTAGCTGATAGGTCCCAGAAAGATGTTTCAGGATATGAGACTGTAGGAAATATGATTCAATAGTGGCTGTAATCATTAAAAGCCTTCTCCATAGGGTCCAACGCAGGTATGTGGTTGAATGTAAACACTTGATTCCAAATCACAGACGGCATTTCTGCTGGAAACCGTAGCACTAGAGATCTGAAAAGCTAGTGTACATTTCTTATGACCTCAATCAGCACAACATCTACTGTTTGTGATCCTTCTCAGTCAACCATAGACTAAAACCCAGTGGATATATTGCAGAACCTCTGATGTGGCATCAAGAGAGAGTGCATTACAAATACTAGAGGAATATCTAACGGCGGTATGAGGCAGCTGCAGATAACGACTTCGGACCACGTTCCTTAGCTGAATCACTTTCTAAATTCGGTGACTTTATTACGAGCTTACACTTGCATGGGGGCTTAATTAAATATAATGATTGAAAATGATTTTTTGTTTTAGTATGTCCGATTACGCTGTGTCTCGTAATCGGATGGCCCTTACTAGAATTATTACGCAATCTGACTGCAACAAACAATGTACGAAAATTTTCGTGAACACAGTTAATTAATTAAGTCCCCAGCAACTATAAAACCTACAAAATCCAAGCACAAATGTAACTGTTCTGTATGTGGGAGTGTGACTCAACGTACGCATCTGGCACGGTTCTTCTTCAATAACACAAGAATTTTTAATTAACATTTATACTGAATTAATTAAAGAAAGTAAAAATACCATAATTACTCAAGAGAATCACAATTACACTCTAATCCAAGAACACAAGCCAGATGCTTTGTTGACTGAACCTGTAGTGACGCATTATTTCAGACACACAAATAATAAAAGAACATTGTGGATTTTACCTTCATATATATTGACGAAATGCACTCATTACAATAACATCTGCTATCTCTCCATCAAATAACTGCATAAAACATGGAACAACACTCTTTACTACAACATATCGCTCCGACTTCACGACAAGCAGTGCCCACTAGCACATCTCGGTACGAACTCTCAACACACACTGTCCTCTACGAGCTCTCTACTAGCACTGACTGCTACGAACTCTTAACAAGCACTGTGGAGGCGGCTTAATAGTACTCTTTGGCGCAATCTCTGGCGCAGTGGCACAGTGTAGCCACCTTTCACACTGTCGGCGACATGTAACCTCGCTTTCGGTCTGTTAATATACACTCCAGCGATCACTATCCATGTTCAGTGTCGTGGTATTACTGTAGAAAAATCACTTCGATTGGAGGTAATATCGAACTCGATTTATTAGGCTTGTACAGTTTTTAAGATGGATATCGTTAGCGATACTTGAGAGGACGTGTAGAGCCACGAGTGCTTGTGACACTAACATAGCAGTTGCGATCGTGTTTTTAACATCTGGCGGCTTGTAAGACGGTTACGTCTCTCTTTCTAAGACACTGTGGCACCACACGCAAGAAAAACTTACGCGACATGTCCACCCATCACTGATTTTCGCTAAGTATTGTTTCGTATCGTCAGCAATCAGTTATTGACGAAGTATTATACTTAGTAGTAGGGGATGCACCCTGAGCATAAAGCTTAAAAAAATGTGTGTTTTCAACATTTGCAAAGAAAATGATTATGTCCTGCCGTAAGGGAAGGTATGGATTTGACATGGAATACTGAGATAGCCAAGAATGGAATTAAATAATTCTTTATCTTGGAAAAGTCATGAGAATGGTACAAATATTTCTATTTCCAGAGCCACAGACGTCAGCAGGGGGTATTTCCGATATTTCGCTCATTACGATATGTTGTCCAATTGAGATCTCAGTCATAATATTTAATTGTAAGTATAGCGATCAGATATGCATGTGGTCAGTTTCCTAGGACGTGGAGGTGCGTGGTAAGCCGCTGCGCTAGCCTCTGGTGGGAATGATTCGCGTTTCCGGCTAATGGCAGGAGCTGTCCGAAAGGAGAGGCCTGTTGGGGTACAGGACTGCACCTGACCTGTGTCGCCCTCTACACGGCTGAATAGCGAACTAATACTCAGTATGTGTTGGGCAGCCTTCGTAATCAAGTGCGTTCTCCGTGGAAATTTGAGAAGATTCAATGTGGACTTGCGTTTGTGCTGGGCCATTAGTTCCTCCCATGTACGGGTAAATTGTTTGGTTGACTGCTTCTGCACAAATCTCGTATTTATTTAATTGAGAGAACATCGATCGTGGTGTGTGCAACTAGCAGGTGAAAGACAGGTGGATGACACGTTTGCTGGTTCTCTAGACAAGAGATACACCTTAGTTGACTTTTTAAATTATAAGGGTTATTTGGAATCTCTTATATCACCGACATCGGTATTCGTGAGTCAAAATATCAGTTTCCTCCATGTTTTTCGAGTTTTCACGTGAAGATCTTCGCTAACTGGATATGTTTCTAGTTACTCAGTGGCTTACAGCATGCTGCACCCTGCTAAAGTTTCGGGTTTCGAGAGAAATAATTTCCAGTCTGTGTCTTCAGAATTATACTGTGCCAACGATTGGTAGCATACTGCTATGAGCTTGATATCAAAAAGTATCGCGAAAATAGTATGATATTCTGGTAAACCATATGGAAGTACATGTTGTTGTTGTTGTTGTTGTTGTTGTTGTTGTGGTCTTCAGTCCTGAGACTGGTTTGATGCAGCTCTCCATGCTACTCTATCCTGTGCAAGCTTCTTCATCTCCCAGTACCTACTGCAACCTACATCCTTCTGAATCTGCTTAGTGTATTCATCTCTTGGTCTCCCTCTACGATTTTTACCCTCCACGCTGCCCTCCAATGCTAAATTTGTGATCCCTTGATGCCTCAGAACATGTCCTACCATGGTCCCTTCTTCTTGTCAAGTTGTGCCATAAACTCCTCTTCTCCCCAATTCTATTCAATACCTCCTCATTAGTTATGTGATCTACCCATCTAATCTTCAGCATTCTTCTGTAGCACCACATTTCAAAAGCTTCTATTCTCTTCTCGTCCAAACTATTAATCATCCATGTTTCACTTTCATACAAGGCTATACTCCGTACAAATACTTACAGAAACGACTTCCTGACACTTAAATCTATACTCGATGTTAACAAATTTCTCTTCTTCAGAAACGCTTTCCGTGCCATTGCCAGTCTACATTTTATATCCTCTCTACTTCGACCATCATCAGTTATTTTGCTCCCCAAATAGCAAAACTGCTTTATTACTTTAACTGTCTCATTTCCTAATCTAATTCCCTCAGCATCACCCGATTTAATTCGACTACATTCCATTATCCTCGTTTTGCTTTTGTTGATGTTCATCTTATATCATATATATGGTCTTTTAATCCCAGAGTCAGTCGTTGGGTGTAGCAAGCAAACTGATGTGGGCCAGTAACGCCTTTGTGCCGAGCGGAACCGACCTAGCCCTCATACAACAGTCTTCACGGTGTATGTACGAGTGTCTGATGGTCGATAGCTATATGCAGGATGCAGAAGTGGTGATTTTGTATGGCGCAGGATACGAATTGTGTACTTACTACATCGATGTGGTACGTGAAGATCGGTTTCATGCTGAAATATTCAAGCTCCCGTAGTCAGTAGCAGAGCAGTTTAATTCAGGAAGTGTCTTTCCATATTTGACGATATATAGGCCACTTTTGCAGGGTTTAACTGTCAGTGCAATATGGCGATCTGTACAAAATAGTGTTGCCACTGAAAGTCTAGTCTGTAGAAAATAAATGCGGACAGTGCTTCGACACCGGCAAAATCAATAATTTGGAAGGTACATTCAGTAACAGTCAATCAGAATTCTTTTCTCACTCACAACACATCCTTTGTGCTGGGATATAGGAGCCTCTACAGACTGGTTAAAACAAGATGGGGACAAGATATCTATGGAAAGTTCTGAGAGTAATGTTTGTTCAAGTATCCAAAGACAATATGAAGGAGACAATCCATCTCTGGTGGGATGCTGTCCCTCACCCGCCATTATGGCTTAGGACATCTCCAGACCAGTAGCTGTAGGACACCGAAAATTCCAGCCATTCTTCTCTTCTGCACGATAGTTCTTCGACTTTGCGTAATTATTCTTAGACTGCTCTCTTTCCAAACAACAAGAATGCTTTTATCATTAACGGTGTTTTCGCAAGCATGCACAAACATGATGAAGGGTTTTAGCGGTGAGAACATGATAGAAAATTTACCGTTTCTGAGTCATATGTTGAACGCAGCACGTTACGACTTCCACGAAGGATAACACGTGACGGTCGGGGTGCCTCATTAGGAGCATCAGGAGCAATGCATTCGTCGTTATTCTGTGCTTTTTTCGTGAACAGGTCCTGTTAGGACAAGAATTTCCATGCAGATGTGCTGAGACACCACGAAAGCTCCTACAAAAGCGACCATTATCTATTTCTGCAGCACTTTATAATTTCCGAGAGGTAGACTTGGCTCTTATTTACATAGACATGTGTTGTCTGTATAACATTGAGGACCTTATAGCTGTGCCCGCGATTGTGAGTAGCTAGTCAAACATCTATCGCCTGATGCTAGACCATAGGTACAAAAGCTATGCGTCAGTCACGGTAGACACGTGCATGACAAGACACATCTCGCATGTTCTGTTATGATTGCGAAGAACGCAGCATCTTGTTCTCTTCTGGGAAGCACTGCAAGACATTTCTACGGGGTATTCAAAAAGTCTCTCCACAGTGCCGTATGATTGTTAGCCGCGCGTGCCGTACAATTGTTCGCCTGCCTGGGTTACTTCCCTTCAAGTGGACTCTCCCAACATTCCACTGTTTCGTTTATCTCAGCCAGCGTCAGTAGTATCGTTGGTGTGTTGGTGTGTGTCGTTGCGTGTTGACGTGAACGTTTGAGTTTAGTTCCATTGTTCGTTCGTTTCGTTTTTGTCACTGTTAAAATGCAAACCATTGAAGAACGTGTGTTTTTAGTCGAACAAGTGTTCAAAGCTGGCGGTAAATAAACAGTTTTAGTTCGTCAAACATTTCATTCAGTTTTCCCGGAGACAACACTCCCACACCGCGATACTGTGTAAGATTTGACTAACAAATTTCGAAGTACGGGTTCAGTGACACTGTGCAAATGTATATATAAAACAAATTATCTATCAAATTAATTACATTATTGTCATGTTTGATTTTTATGAATTTTTCAGCGGATGAATTGTCTTTCACTTTTAATTTACTGATATTCTCAAATTGTAAGTCAGTGGTGGCGTAAACTTACGTCGATTTTTCGTGCTCTACGCCATTGAGATTTACGGAATTTGGTTATATGCTTCTTCTTCCGCCATGAGTACTTCTCATTTTTGCCCATGAATACAATACTGATTTTTATCAGACTTCCTCTTCAGATGCATGCAGCTACAGTGACATGACATTAGCATAATGTGCGTAAGAAAAGAAAACATTCGTGAAACTCTCACACTTCATACTTTCTTAAAAATTATTATTCAGCTAACATAAATGGTTCAAATGGCTCTGAGCACTATGGGACTTAACATCTACGGTCATCAGTCCCCTAGAACTTAGAACTACTTAAACCCAACTAACCTAAGGACGTCACACAACACCCAGTCATCATTAGGCAGGGAATCAGCTACCACAATGTCTACTACACACTTCTCACAAGAATACATCTTGTACCAACGAGACCAGACAGAGTCCTCTAAATAATTGAGAAAAAAAATTGAAAGGAGTTTCCATCATTTGTCATTTGCCTTCCGGCGTAACAAAATACATCATTTCTGACGCTTACAGCGGCTCGCTAGTGGTTATTATCATTGGTTTTAAATGTTTGACTTTTCCTTCTGTACCTATACAAATGTCCCCACACTGTGCGGTGACATGCAATGGAGGCACACAGTGTTTTGTAAACACTCGTACAGCTTAAATTTAAATTTTGTCGAAAGGGGTACAATGACCTTTATTTGTCATCGTATTTTTCTTTGTATATTGGGTTGGAGATGTCAGCTTGTCGTGCTTACACATTATCTTACAGGAAATCCATAACTTGCATCGGGAATGATAATTCATTAAGTATTTACGTGAGAGCGCTGCAAGAGCAGCTATTTGTCCTTTTGGCAACATTGTCAGTGTCTGTGCGCATGCGCACAGAGTATATTTGTTGGCTGTGCAACAGCGATTAACGCTCCAAGTATTATTGAGTACGGTCGTTTGCGCTTCCACTCGCGCTTTTAGAGTCATTTTCACACTGAGTGCCGTACTATCCGTCGAATAATTTGCTGTGGCGTGATTTTCCATTGTGAGCGCAGTGCATGTGCATTTACTCTTCAAGAACCGATGCTGTGGCAGATAATTCACCTGATACAGCCCGGGAAGAAAGCTTCTCCGTCATATCCACATTTTTAGTGGGGTGAATACTGCACATCAACAGCCGACGTCAAGGTAAGTGATGATTGCATAATCGTAGTTTGCTGATTAGTATATCAGACATTGTGTAGCATAACGTTACCAAAACTGATTCGTTACACTATTGCACACGCGTTTGGATACCACTATATATTTCGTCGTTCACTTTGTCGTTAGAATCGTTTTAGTCCTTGAGGTTCTTTTCCTTTTCTGTTAGTTTTTCAAGTTCATCTTTTACATATGGCTCGATATACACTTACAATTTACATAAACATTCTGACATAACAATGCATATTACAATGGCTTACATCTAAGGCTGACATTGCACCCACTATTTGTATCAAACGTAGAAAATTCTTAAATACTACAACACTACAAATTTCCTTCTTCAACTACAGTTACAGGTTAGTATAGTTTGTTTAACTTAAAAAAAAGTTCCTTGTACATAAATACCTGTAAGTTATTTATATTTCATTACATTGTGTTACTATATGTGCATTTAATGCATCCACATTTTATTTTCCTGTCATGCATACATCAGTTACGAGAGTTTAATATTTTCCTAGGGAGAAATAGAGAAAAACATTTACATCAGAATTCTACATTATGCGTTGCTGGCTTAACTACGCTTCGGCGCTGCCTCCTGCATTGGGGAGGGAATAAGGAATTACTATTCTACTGGTTTATGGATTACTAAGGAAATGTTGTTCATCCTTTCTTAAATCACTTATCAACGAACTCCTTCTTCATGGAACCAAAACGTATTAACGACTCAGGTACTATATACCATAGCGTTGCTTATATTTGTTTACGTGTAGCTTTGTGTTCGTAACGCAAAAGTTTTTGCATTACCTCATGCTTATCTCTCTACAATTACTTGGAAATTCCGTCGTTTATATTCACATGTGACGCGATACGAAGTGATTAGTTTTATTTGAGGTCACATGCCTCTGTGTCTATGATTACTTTCTAGTCAGTAGGTACAGACAAATGTTTTGTAGTTGCACTGCGACGATGTATATTCTTATTCTTCATTTGCTTGATGCCCGTTTCTTCATTTGGTACCTATAACACCCGTCGTAAATCTCTTCTGCTGCACCGTGTCGATGCCCTGGTCGTTGAAATATAAAAACCGGTGAGCATTATTCAAGCAGTGGACGAACAAATGTACTGTAACCTACTTCCTTTGTTTTCGGATTGCATTTCCTTAGGATTCTTCCAATGAGTCTCAGTCTGGCATCTGCTTTACCGACGATTAATTTTATATGGTCATTCCATTTTAAATCACTCCTAATGCCTACTCCCAGATAATTTATGGAATTAACTGCTTCCAGTTGCGACCTGCTATATTGTAGCTAAATCATAAAGGATCTTTCTTTCTATGTATTCGCACCACATTACACTTGTCTACATTGAGATTCAATTGCCATTCCCTGCACCATGTGTCAATTCGTTGCAGATCCTCCTGCATTTCAGTACAATTTTCCATTGTTACAACCTCACGATATATTACAGCATCATCCGCAAAAAGCCTCAGTGAACTTCCTATGTTATCCAGAAGGTCATTTATGTACATTGTGAATAGCAACGGTCCTACAACACTCCCCTGCGGCACATCTGAAATCACTTTTACTTCAGAAGACTTCTCTCCATTGAGAATGACATGCTGCGTTCTGTTATCTAGGAACTCTTCAATCCAATCACACAATTGGTCTGATAGTCCATATGCTCTAACTTTGTTCATTAAAGGACTGTAGGGAACTGTATCGAACGCCTTGCCGAAGTCAAGAAACACGGCATCTACCTGGGAACCCGTGTCTATGGCCCTCTGAGTCTCGTCGGCGAATAGCGCGAGCTGGGTTTCACACGATCGTCTTTTTCGAAACCCATGCTGATTCCTACAGAGTAGATTTCTAATCGGCATAAAAGTCATTATACTCGAACATAATAAGTGTTCCAAAATTCTACCACTGATCGACGTTAGAGATATAGGTCTTTAGTTCTCCACATCTGTTCGAAGTCCCTTCCTCAAAACGAGGATGACCTGTGCCCTTTTCCAATCCTTTGGAACGCTACGCTCTTCTAGAGACCTACGGTACGCCTCTGCAAAAAGGGAGGCAGGTTCCTTCGCGTATTTCCGATGATATTTTGGCCGCGTAACGATCGGCCGTCCTTAAAATGAGTCGCAAGACCGACGACAAGGTGCCAAGCGCGGCCTTACATGCTCCACCGCGGCGGTCACAGACGCTGGTCGGCGATAAAGATACACGCTTACACATGCACCGCCTTTGGCGAAGGCGTACAGATATTCGATTCGCTTATCGATGTATGTCCGGCGGATGTGGCATCGTGACAACTTCTCTGCAGTTTAATTACCCCAATAGCCGAATTCCACGCTTTGTCCAAATTAAAATCAATATTTGTATTTGTTAACTTATTAGCAAATCTAATCTCCATAGCATCCTTGAAGACAGAATCCCAAAAGGAAGAGGTTAATTTTAAAATCTTCACACCACTGTACTTCATGGAATGCCCTGCATCATTACAATATTTGGCCACAGCTGACTTGTCAGTCTGTGATAACCGTGAGTATTTTCGATGTTCAACACATTTCTCATGAACGGTGCGTGTTGTTTGACCTCTGTATGACTTCTCACAATTTCCGCAAGGCATCTGATCCAAACCCGTCTTACGAAGCAATAAATACTCCTTTACAGAGTCAAGTAAAGCGTCAATCTGCCTCGGAGGCCGGAGGATCACCTTAAAACAATGTTTCTCGAAAATACGGCGTCTCTTAGAGGAAAGAGCACCCACATAGACAAAAATTCACTTCATATGAAGGAATTACTATCTCCTTCCCTCTCACATACCTGCATCCTAGGTTTTACATTAAATGCTCTACGAAGCTGTTGCGAAGAAAATCCATTCGCTGTAAAAATTCTGTTGAGGTATGTGAGCTCTTCTTACAAATTATCTTTATCAGATATACAGTGCGCTCTATTCACTAAGGTCATAAGGACATCTATGGTCTGTGAAGAGTGATGGGAGCTACTGGCATGCAGATATAAATTTGTATGTTTCGGTGTACGATATACGGCATGTCCTAATGTGGCATCAACTTTACGGCGAACGACAACATCCAAAAAGGGGAGGCAGCGGTCTTTTTCTATTTCCATAGCAAATTTGATACTAGCATGGATAGAATTCAAATACTCAAGAAATCGATGTAATTCATCCATCCCATGCGGTCATACTACAAATTTGTTGTCCACGTACCTCCAGAAGACCGTTAGTTTGAAACTTGCTAAGTCCTCGAAGTCGTCCACGAATAAATTAGCTACAAGACGGGAGATGGGACTTCCCAAAGCAACTCCATCAATCTGCTCATAAAATTCACCATTAAACTGAAAATAAGATGACAAAAGCACACGTTCAAATAAGGCCTTGATGTTCTTATGAAAGTGATGGCCGATAATAAGTGAAGAGTCCTTTATAGGTACCTTGGTATATAATGATACCACGTCAAAACTAACGAGCACTTCCGTATTGTTTAGCCCGACATTGCTAAGTCTCTGAATAAAATCAATAGAATTACGAATGTAATGACTACATTTTCGTACCAATGGTTTTAGTAAGGAAGCTAAATATTTGGCAGAAAAAAGCGTTGGTGAACCGATAGTGATTCTTAAAGGCCTCGTAGACAAATCCTCTAGACGCTCATCCTTACACGTATTGTGAAATTTAGGAACTCGGCGGTACTACACCTCGCACTTTTAAGTTGAAAATGCACACAGTCCACACGCTTCACCAAGAGGCAGCTTGAATGGGCAGGTGGGATCACATAGAGGACTGTTCTGCAAATGCTACACAGCGGAGCTACTGCATCGCAGTGGCGTTCAAATTCAGTTACAGTGACCTGATGGGTATCTACCGAAACTAAATAGTGACTCGGCGCTCCTATGCGAGATTTTACTCACGAATGACGAATCGTTTACAAATCGAGCAAATTAGTCTTCGCAGTATGTGTTTTCGGGCAGATGCAAATCCACAATGACTGAGAAATATAGGTAAAGAACGATGTTGGCCGGAAAACGTGTGGTGCAGGCTTTTGAAGAATCGCATGGTTGTTCCCTGTTTTGTTGATGGGACTCTGTCTACAGTTCCTAACAGACGTGCTGCTGCAGGTACTGGGAGACATCCTACGACACACGCCAGGACACGTGGTACCAACGTGGCGGATGTCCTGCCAGTTCCGCACAGGCAGTCACAAACCACATGCACACACAATTCGCAGATGGCAGGATATGACGTACGGTAAGCACAAAACGGCCTATATGCTCGCCAGACGTAACACGTCTGGACTTTTTTCTGTATGGAAAATTAAAATAAATAATCTACAGTGAAACACCGACGATCCGCGAAGACCTGCCATGACGCACAATATGGCCTTGTGACTGGCAGGCAGCCGCGAGTTGAAATTGAATGTTTAAACCGAAACACGCGAAAGAGAAAGTGTTGTGGCTAGCGCAGTGCAGTCTGTCGACAAACGGACGCTTGTGTATCGTGTGGGAATAACGTAAAGGGGGAAAAATACTTTTGTGTTCGCAAATGTCGTTTGCTGTATGTTCACCACAACACGTTCTTGACAGTGCGTGCCTCTCATTTTCTCCGAACTTCCGTCTGGAGCCGCCAGAGACTTGTCCGATGTTAGCCAGCACGCTCTACGGCGCCATTCGCTTTTAGGTCCCATCCAGCATTTTTAGGAGGGTCTCCAGCGATTCCACAATATTGCACAAGACATCCAATCTTGACTACTTTTTTTTTTTTCTTCCGCCAACAGATCAATTCGACTTTGCTCCACTTAAAACTAAAATGGTTGGAATCTCGTAGTTATCCACCTGTATTTCTGATGCTCATATTTACATTATGTATCGATTCCGAATTATATAGTTCTGTACGCAGCCACACATATGGCTGTCCAAATCAGTCGATTATCGAGTCAGGCACAACGAGACATGTATAACGGCATATAACCGAGCCTGCAACTGTGCAGAGCAGCACACTTAATGATTCTACACGATGCCCACTGTTACGTATGTATGAGTTCGTTCTGAAAAGTAGTACCTCCGAATTTTTAATGTGAGTACTCTTAAAGATTTTTAAATAAAACATTCTACATCCTTATTTTTCATGGTTACATATTTATTTCTCAACAGTCATCGTGGTGACAATCACATTTCTCGCAACGCGACACCATTTTGTTACCCTCACTCAAGAATGTCTGACTGTGTTGACTGAGCCGCAACTTCACCTCTGCTAGCACCGCTTCTTCACCATCAAAATGAAGTCCTCGAAGGTGTTTTTTATGTTTTGGAAACTGATGAAACTAGGAAGGGAGCAGTTCGGGCTGTATGGAGGACGGTGGGTGGCCCGTGAACCCGTGAACCCAGGCGTCGGACTGCTGCAGACGTCGCAGCGCACTTGCGTGGTCTGTGGACCAACTCTTCGGATTCGAAGCTCGATTACAGCATGCTACTTCTCACATGTCGGCATGTTACACGACACAGCTCGAAGCCCTCTAGCTGCAGAGGATAGCAAATATTTAGATGTGAAGAAGAAAGATGTCTTTCGCCCCAGCAGTTGAACGCATAGAAAGAAAAAGCAGTGCCGAGAGAAAACGAAAGGTTAAAGAACGGGCATAAAATCCAATTTCACTGCGGACTCTCCTGTCCTCAGCGGAAGCTACGGAGAAACGCAGAAATGCAATTAAGAGTCGAATGAGGAAATACTGTGGACTGACAGTAAACGGGAGAAATACTAAAGAAATGAGGTAACGAAAATGGGACTACCGATAAGCGTAACGTCCGTCCAGAATAGCGAGCACGATGTAGACGAACTCAACAAATTCTGCTACCGGGTATGCAAAATAAAACATGACAGACAAAGTAACGAATTCCAGCACAGTGAAACAGGGCTTTCCTGGATTTGAGGAACACTCGCCAGTCGACATGCAGTCAGCAAACCAGACAGCTTTCAGAGTTATGTCACTTCGAGCGTAAAAATTTTGTCAGTAGATTGTCGAAGTATTTTTAACAAATTTCCTGATCTTGCTGCCCTCCAGGCACTCAAATTTCTCTCACTCAAATTTTTCTCGGGAGCCAGAGCGGGCTGAACTCCAAAGTAGAAAGCTCTGAGATTCATGCAACGTATAACGAAAAGACAAATTCTACTCCATAACGGGGAAGTGTTCAGTGACAAGTATTGCCTCTATTGAGGTTAAAACTGAGTGTTACAGCGAAATTATCTGGACGCATATAACACTCCTAGGTGAACTCATGTTCATTATCGGACGTTTTTAGCGGCCACCGGTCCCACAGTGGCAGTTTTAGAATCATTGATAGAAAGTCTACGGTCAACAGCGCGGAAGTACGTAGACCGTGCAATATTAGCTGCAGACAACAGCAACCTACCAGGTATGGACTGGGTCGTCAATGGATTCACTGCAAGGGTACAGACAGTCTTTCAATGTACTTTGGAACTCGTTTTCCCTAAACTGTCTTCAGCAACTTGTCAGGCAGCCCACATTCGACGGAAACATTTTAACTACCAACAGGTCTGACTTTAGCGACGGCGTCAGTATAGAGACGTGGATTAGTGACCAAGACATCGTCGTAGCGATATGGTTACTGAAGTTAATAAATCAATCAAGAAGGGCAGGAGAATATTCCTGTTAGAAAGACCACATAAACAAGTCTAGGCACCCCACCTAAGCAATGAATGGTCGTGATTTAGATTCAGTATGACGAACGTAGAAGAATTAAACGGCAAAGTTTCAACGGATTGTAAATGGAGCCAGTGGCGGATACATATGGGGGGCACCCCATCTCACTCCCTCCCCCCCCCCCCCCCCCTTGCGGAGCCGACGGCATTGCCACCCGCACCGACCACGCCCGCCAGCCCGCACGCTATTCGTTCATTCCTTTGCTCAGTCGACTCGACTGAATCGAGTTATCGTCTAGTTGTACTTTCCTATGTAGCACGCGCGTTCGCATCATCGTATTTTATACGTTTCTGTCTGGCACATAGATAGCTATCACATACCTACGAGAAAAGTCATAGCCATTCTAGTGATCTCGATACGTTATTCTGTCTGGCATTTGTTCGAGACAAGTCGCGAATACTCTACTCTTTTGTGATTAAAAAGTGTCTAATGACACAGTGAGACGCATTGCTAAACCCGCAGGACAGGACAGGTAGTTTAAATTGTGGAAAGGGGCCAAAATAAGAGGCTGTCAGTTACACTCCAACATACAACTTTATTTATTTTAACAAACATTACAAGAGCCAAGAAAAGTTTTAAAGAAACACAGCGTTAATTTACCGGATGAATGCACCATACAGTCTCATGCCTTAAGGGCAATACCACTATAATTTAAAATCGGCTGGAAGTCAATAACCTAAGGCCAAAATCTGAAATTAAAAAGGCAGAAGGCCTTATCTTAAATCAGCTCTTTCAACTAGTCTCAAGGCCCAAACAGTCTCGCACCTTAAGAGCAAAACAACTCTAATTTTTAAAAAATCGGCTGAAGGCCCATCTCTTAAGACTCGAACCAAAATTAAATTTTTAAAAGGCAAAAGGCCTTATCTTAAAACAGTTCTTTAATTAGGCTGAAGGCGCAAACAATCTGATACCTTATGAGCAAGGCAACTTTAATTTTAAAATCGGCTGAAGGCCCATCACTTAAGATTCACATCCAAAATAAATTTTTAAAAGGCCAAAAGGCCTTATTTCAAAACAGCTCTTAAATTAGGCTGAAGGCCCAAACAATCTTACGCCTTAAGGGCAAAACAACCTTAATTTAAAAATCGGCTAGGAGCCAAACAAATACAAACAACAAGAACAAATAAGAAAAGGCAGTACACCCAACGGCGCTCAGAAGTTTCCGAGGCTCAGCCTGGAATTCAAACGCTAACGTTCGCTTAGGTGAGACAGGCAGTCGGCCCAACCATTCCCGATCCGACGACAACCCAACCAACAGACAGTCAGCGTACCCGCCGACTAGATAACTTCCATTCCACCCGACCAGCACGTAAGAGGGATTTCAATGGAACAACGTAGAAGGTACTGGCGTCCACAACCAATTATACATTGAGCTGTCAAACTGCACACAATGTTGGACAGCGGCAACATGATGAGGAAAATACACTGCCTGAATTTTCGTCAATGGCCAGGGCAGGTAACCGGAACGTTAACGGGCACAAGGCAGAAGATTCAGCTTGTGCATTTCGATTCAAAATAACCAAGCGGAGTTAAACTCCACCGGAGAGAGGCTAAAATTTGCCAACTTGAAAACACACGTTGTTGCTCTCAGGAATGTCCCAACAGCCGACAACGAAATCCAAACGACACATTGTGAACAGTCGTGACTTGCTGGTAGATTAAGTCAAAACTGAACTTTCGTGTCCAGGATCGGTGAGCCACGCACCTCGTAGCAATGGGCACAGCGCCACAGACTCCGAGCGCGCGTGGACGCCGCCAGCGGCCTCGACCAAACTACGCGCCGTGGAGATTTCCTCGCTGCCGCTGTGCCAACCGACCAATTTCCAGGCCCGGAAACGGTGAAAGGACCAATAATACTTCGGCCGATGAGACGACCAACCGAACGACCAACCAACGGTCTTCCCACTCCAGTCTCCCTCCGTCGGACAGTTCACGTGTGTCGCCAGCGGTCGGCGAGCACTGGCTGTGCGCGCCTCACAGGCGGCCCCCTCTCCGACTGCACTGCTGGTTCGTCTCCAAGCGACTGCCAGACACACGACGACCCGGAAATACTACGGTGGCTCCAGAGATGGTACGGCAGTGCAGTTATCGATACGCGCTGCTGCTGCCGCTCACGAGCAACTAAGGCAGGAAGTTAGTGGCGCCAGTAAATGGAATAAGGAAACGAGTCGGCAGTACCGTAATAGAAGGTCACAAACAAATACATGGCATGAACACGAGCCGTGCACGGCTCAGAGATTCTTCAGTAGAAACAAGCGAGCATAAACGCCCTTAATGATCGTGATTTTGTTATCCAATCGTTGTCTGTTTGTCCTAATTTTGACTATCCTACCTTGCACACGCTATACAAAATATGCTCAGATTACCGAACAATCGCACTTATTTCACAAGCTAGCAAAGTTATGTTGAAAATCTTACAAAATAGACTTCGCCAATATCTAGATCGAGAGCTACCAGAAGAACAAGCTGGATTTAGGAAAGGAAGAGGAACTACAGATCAAATTGCTAACATTCGGTGGATTATGGAAAAAGCGAGAGAATTCCAGAAAGATGTGTACCTCTGCTTTATTGACTATGACAAAGCCTTTGACTGCGTCGATCACAACAAATTATGGAACGTACTGAAAAACATGGGTGTACCAGATCACCTCATTCATCTGATACGGAGTTTATACCTTGACCAAGAAGCCACGGTGAGAACTATGTATGGAACAACGAAATGGATAAAGATTCAGAAAGAGGTCTGGCAAGGCTGCATACTGTCACCGTACTTATTCAATCTGTATGCAGAACATGTTATGAGGAATGCGAGGCTAGATGAAGGAGAAACAGGAATTAAAATAGCTGGAATAAATGTAAACAACCTCAGGTACGCGGATGATACGATCCTGTTGGCAGAAAGTGAAGAAGAATTGAGAACACTCTTACAGAACGTGGTAGACGAAAGTGAAAAGGCCGGTCTTATGCTGAATGTGAAGAAAACAAAAATTATGGCAACTACACCTACCAATTCGTGGGATATAGCAGGAGAACCATGGAGGTAGTGACCACATTCAGTTATCTCGGTTCCCAGACCTCTGCTGATGGCGACTGCAGCCATGAAATCCGGAGACGCCTCTTGCTCGGTAGACAGGCGATGTCAAACCTTGACAAGGTTATAAGGTCCAGAGATATAACACTAGCAACAAAGATCCGTATTGTGAGGGCTATGGTCTTTCCAGATGTGATGTATGGATGTGAGACCTGGACCATTAGAAAGGCTGAACGGCGAAGAATTGACTCCTTCGAATTGTGGTGTTGGAGGAAATTTCTTAGAGTTCCATGGACTGCAAAGAGAACCAACAGATCAATATTGGAGCAAATAAAACGAGATTTCTCCCTGGAATGTCTAATGTTAAAACAAAAGCTGACCTACTTTGGACACACAATGCGAAGGCATGCCTCGCTGGAAAAAACATTAATGCTGGGGAAGATTGAAGGAACTAGAAGAAGAGGACGTCAGAGGATGAGATGGATCGATGGCATGCAATGCGTTCCAACCTGGAAGGTCTACGGGAGAAAGTGCAAGACAGGAAAAAGTGGCGTGATTTGGTTCATGGGGTCACGAAGAGACGGAACCGACTAAACGAATAGAGAGAGATACAAAATATTTGCTTGTCTACCTTCATCTGTTACTACAGTAGAAAGAAGTTTTTCAACATTTCGGCGTACAAAGACACAGCTGAGGTTGACTATGAACAGTATCGACTTAATGGCTTAGCTGTGTTGAACACACCCTGAAATTGATTGTCCTACTGACGATGTCATTAACCAATTTGACAGGAAGAACAGGCGCATAGAATTCATCATTTAAGGAAGAGAACCACAACTGTAGCTTTTTTATATCATTGTCTTGCATATGTGTATGTTGTTGTTGTGGTCTTCAGTCCTGAGACTGGTTTGATGCAGCTCTCCATGCTACTCTATCCTGTGCAAGCTTCTTCATCTCCCAGTACCTACTGCAACCTACATCCTTCTGAATCTGCTTAGTGTATTCACCTCTTGGTCTCCCTCTACGATTCTTACCCTCCACGCTGCCCTCCAATGCTAAATTTGTGATCCCTTGATGCCTCAAAACATGTCCTACCAACCGATCCCTTCTTCTAGTCAAGTTGTGCCACAAGCTTTTCTTCTCCCCAATCCTATTCAATACCTCCTCGTTAGTTACGTGATCTACCCACCTTATCTTCAGCATTCTTCTGTAGCACCACATTTCGAAAGCTTCTATTCTCTTCTTCTCCAAACTAGTTATCGTCCATGTTTCACTTCCATACATGGCTACACTCCGTACAAATACTTTCAGAAACGACTTCCTGACACTTAAATCTATACTCGATGTTAACAAATTTCTCTTCTTCAGAAACGATTTCCTTGCCACTGCCAGTCTACATTTTATATCCTCTCTACTTCGACCATCATCAGTTATTTTACTCCCTAAATAGCAAAACTCCTTTATTACTTTAAGTGACTCATTTCCAAATCTAATTCCCTCAGCATCACCCGATTTAATTGGACTACAATCCATTATCCTTGTTTTGCTTTTGTTGATGTTCATCTTATATCCTCCTTTCAAGACACTGTCCATTCCGTTCAACTGCTCTTCCAAGTCCTTTGCTGTCTCTGACAGAATTACAATGTCATCAGCGAACCTCAAAGTTTTTACTTCTTCTCCATGAATTTTAATACCTACTCCGAATTTTTCTTTTGTTTCCTTTACTGCTTGCTCAATATACAGATTGAATAACATCGGGGAGAGGCTACAACCCTGTCTCACTCCTTTCCCAACCACTGCTTCCCTTTCATGCCCCTCGACTCTTATAACTGCCATCTGGTTTCTGTACAAATTGTGAATAGCCTTTCGCTCCCTGTACTTTAACCCTGCCACCTTCAGAATATGTGTATAATGTGTTGAAATAAAACTTTCTTAAACTTTGCACGTGACTTGATAATTATTTATTACGGTAAAAGTAAAAGTAGCTCAAGATATCTTTAGTGCCCCCTCCTTGCGGTTGTTGTGCATCCGCCACTGAATCAAGCTCTGGACAATTTTGTGCCAAGTAAGTGGAGTAAGGACGAAAAAGCCCAATCGAATAGTAACAAATGATTTCGGAAAGTGCTGAGGAAGCAAAGACTATTATACTTTCGGTCCAAACGAGAACGCTCAAATGATGACTCACACAAGTAGAAATTCTTGAGGTTATAAAACCATCGATGCGAGAAGCATACAACAACTACCACCATGATACCGTGGCGTAAAGATCTTTTCGATAACCAGAGGAAATTCTGGTCGTGTGTAAAATTGCTGAACGATTCTAAGTCTTCTGTCCAGTTACTCGTTGCTCAGCCTGGTGTGGCAGTAAAACACAGCAAAAGGAAAGTCGACATTTTAAATTTCACCTTTAAGAATGGAGAATCTGACAAACATAGTGTCGTCTGAACATCAGGCAGACTCCCGTATGGTCGACATAGTAATAAGTACTACTGGCGTAGAGAAACATATGAAATAGGGGGCAGTAAATAAGTCGCCACGTCCTGATGGAAATCCAATTCGGTTTTACAAACAAAGAGTACTCTAAGGCGACTGGGAAGTCCCAAGTGACTGGGAAGAAGCGCAGGTGACTCTTGCATATAAGAAGGGTAAAAAAACGGACCCGGAAAATTACAGACGAAAAATCGGTTTGCTGCAAAATTCTTGAACATATTCTCAGTTTGAATACAATGAATTTCCTTGAGACAGCAAATTTTCTGTTCAAGAATCAGCACGGCTTTAAAAAGCATCGCTCATGCGAAATTCAGATTCCCCTATTCTCACGTGATATACTGTTAATTATGGATGAAGAGCAACAGCCAGATTCCATATTTCTAGATTTCCATAAATAATTTGACATGGTGCCCCACTGAAAAGTGTTCACAAAGGTACTTGCGCATGGAACAGGATCCCAGACATGTGAGTGGTTCGAAGACTTCTTAAGTGACAGAATCCAATACATTGTCCTCGATAGCGAGTGCTTATCAGAGACTACTGTATTTGGCCGGCCGGGGTGGCCGAGCGGTTCTAGGCGCTAGAGTTAAGTCCCATAGTGCTCAGAGCCATTTGAACCATCTGAACTATTGTATTTGTTTCTGGTAGGTCCGACCGACACACGAGTATTACTGAAGTGCACCGTGAACTCAAATGGGAATCGTTGGACGAAAGATGACATTCTTTCCGCGAAACGCTATTGAGAAAATCTGGAGAGTCGTCATTTTAGGCTGACTGCAGAACGATTCTTCCGTCGCCGACGTACGGACTCATGTACACAGTCGTTGTTATCTCGCTACAATTGCGTGTGGAACTAGAAATGGCTAGTAGTAGTAGAAGGTTCCCTCCGCCGTAGATATTATAGTGGCATGCGTATTATGTATGTTGATGTATATGAAATAAAAAAATTACTTAATAAGTGAATTTTGTGTTGAGGCGAAATAAAATACGCTGTGACTTATTTTTTTACACCGAAAACAGTAATTCAATATGGCGAATGGCCCAGCTCTATAGCCGGTGCCTTTGTTGATATAGCCATGAGATATAGCACCTGAGATGACGCAGTATACGCTAAAATTTAACAAAAGACTGAGTGCCGTTATTCAAGTATGTTCTGAGTGAGTGACGTGCCCTTTTTGCATATATCACTTGAGTCAGTGAGCTCAGGCTGTCACAAAAGGCAAGAGGCTGCAAGGGTAATTGGAGTGTGAGTTATGAATTTGGCCACTTACCGAAGGGAACATGGAAGCTGCGTTGTGCAAAAAATTAAAATGGCTCCGAGCACTACGGGACTTAACATCTGTGGTCATCAGTCCCCTAGAACTACTTAAACCTAACTAACCTAAGGACATCACACACATCCATGCCCGAAGCAGGATTCGAACCTGCGACCGTAGCGGTCACGCCGTTCCAGACTGAAGCGCCTAGAACCGCACGGCCACACCGACCGGCTGCATTGTGCATACTGGTGGGTGGGCGAGGTGATCAATATGCATGCCCCCACGGGACGGGGGTCACCGGCAGGCAATGAGGCTGCCTTTAGTGGCGCCAGTAAGTTGAGTCACCTGAGCAGTAATAGTAAAACGCTGAACCCGAAGGCCGCTGTCAGACTGCCGCTGGGCGGCAAGCCCGGCAGCTTGAAGGGACACGTCGCGCAGTGTTTAGCGACACACACGAATCCCTTTTGGCATGTTGTGAGATCCTGGTCAACCTCTCCGCAGATATTGTTGTATGTCAGATGTGGATCTGACACACCGATGCTTTTCTGTCCATTGATGTCTTGACTATCAACAACGTTGGAGAAATGTACTGTTTGCATTCGGTTCCTGCCAGCGAAGGCGACGCCTTTAGTGTGGAGACGCGGCAGTGACGATGTCCGAGATACTCTACATTTCCACCAAACTTTGTCAGTTATAAGAGGGCAAGAGGTGAGCAGTCAGCAAAGAGCCACGCCACCAGACTGAAAGCGCCTTCGCCGACCCCGCACCACAGTACAGTCAGAGCGCAACCGCAGGCGTTACCATCGACTGTTCAGTTTGTTCGTACAGTCCTAGGACAAATGTACTCGGTGTCCTTAAAAGAATAATAGACCAACTGTAAGGGTTTTAAAGTGTCTGTTCAAGATCACAATTAAAGAGTAACTCAAACAGTTTTATCCGCGAGTAGCACTTCGTTGGTTTTCCGCTTTTAGCGCAACATATGCAATTTTTTTTTAAATTCCGCCCACCATGCGTTCGTTTAAAGTTGAACTGTGATCGAAGACGCTGCGACCAGTCGAAACT
This sequence comes from Schistocerca americana, assembly GCF_021461395.2. Lineage (NCBI taxonomy): Eukaryota > Metazoa > Arthropoda > Insecta > Orthoptera > Acrididae > Schistocerca > Schistocerca americana. The sequence continues at coordinate 23,890,315 of NC_060122.1, read as the reverse complement.
ACTTTTCGTCCGACCATAACTGTGAGTTCCTTCATTTCTCTGGGAGAAGGCTCATCTGACTAGAACACTTAATATATTACATCAGTTCAGTTTGTTACAGAAAGGAATAAAAGATAACATCGACACAGACCTTTGCTTGGTAATTCATAACCGTCATTGACTATGAAAGCACCTCTCGATGCAAAAATTAACAACCTGTTCTCTTGCAGTGCAACATTTGTGATAGTTACACTTCCTCAGAAACTTTAACGGCTTTAACTGTCGCTGTCCTACACGATGACGTTGACTGCCTTGCCTGAGGTCTCGAACTGGGACAGAGGCCTTACGTTCCCGACATCATGCTGACCTCATCGCGAGGGCGCTGCATTAGTGAGAGGGAGGGCGTGTGTTCTGCAGTGCCTCGCACTGGTTGTTGTGGATTGCAGCCAGCTCTCGCTAATATCTCTGGCATCGATCCGCGTTGGTGACTCTGGTACGGCAACGCGATCTCTGGTCGATACCACACCCTATGTGGCATAAACAACCGCCGATGGTACAGGGAATTCGAAACGACCGAATGTGTGTGTGTAAATGGAAAAGGACAGGATGAGCAGACGCGCCCGACGAGGCATATTGACCGTGTCAGTGCGGCTTGCCTTCGTGGTCCCGCTGTTCGAAAAGCAGGTCTTGAACTTCAGTTGCCAAATACCACAGCGTCGAAGGTTTTAAGAATACGTTTACAAATGCCTGCATACCAGTTACGGTTGCTACATGCTCTAGAGCCAGACGACTAGGGCGTACATTATAGCTTGGAAAGTGAAGTATTGCAGTGCCAGTGGTAAGATGACTTTCTTAATTGTGTGGTGTTCAGTGATGAGGCAGCTTTTCATGTAAGTGGGAAGGTGTATAGCCATAGGAATACAGTCATGAACCTGTATAATATCAAAGATACCCACAAAATTAAATGCTTAGTATCATATGTCCCGACGTCAAGTGTGTGGACCATTGCTTTTTCTTTGAATCTACCATAACATAAGTACTTCATCTGGATACGTTGCACAAATGGCTCTTTACCAGTTACAAGGTGAACCTGAAGGCGATAATGTTTGAAGCAGAAGAAATCGATTAAAATTCGAGACTCGAACCCGGGTCTTCTTGCTTGCTAAGCAGAAATGCTTTGTTTGGCGAGGGGACAGAGCCCCTCTTTGTACGAGACTCTTTGAATGCACGTCTATATCTACATCTACTCCGCAGCCCACAGTACGGTGCTTCGCGGAGTGTACCTGTCAACTACTGGTAATTTCCTTCCCTGTTCCACTGTCGAATAAAGCGAGGGAAAAATGAGTATATTTACTCCTCCTTACGAGACCTAATATCTCGTATCTTATCTTCGTTAGGAAATGAGACACTTAAAGTAGTAAAGGAGTTTTGCTATTTGGTCGAAGTAGAGAGGATATAAAATGTAGATTGGCAATGGCGAGGAAAGCGTTTCTGAAGAAGAGAAATTCGTTAACATCGAGCATAGATTTAAGTGTGAGGAAGTCGTTTCTGAAAGTATTTGTATGGAGTGTAGCCATGTATGGAAGTGAAACATGGACGATAACTAGTTTGGAGAAGAAGAGAATAGAAGCTTTCGAAATGTGGTGCTACAGAAGAATGCTGAAGATTAGATGGGTAGATCATATAACTAATGAGGAGGTATTGAATAGAATTGGGGAGAAGAGATGTTTGTGGCACAACTTGACTAGGAGAAGGGATCGGTTGGCAGGACATGTTCTGAGGCATCAAGGGATCACCAATTTAGCATTGGAGGGCAGTGTGGAGGGTAAAAATCGTAGAGGGAGACCAAGAGATGAATACACTAAGCAGATTCAGAAGGATGTAGGTTGCAGTAGGTACTGGGAGATGAAGGAGCTTGCACAGGATAGAGTAGCAAGGAGAGCTGCATCAAACCATTCTCAGGACTGAAGACCACAACAACAACAACATCTTCGTGGCCTCTAACGTCGACAGCAGTCGAATCGTGTGGCAGTCAGCTTCAAATGCCGGCTCTCTAAATTTTCTCGAACAGAGCGTCGCCTTCCCTCTGGCGATCCCCAATTGAGTTGCCGAAGCAACACTGTAGTACGTGTTCTTTGAACCCAAATCTAGCAGCCCGCCTCTAAACTGCTTCTGTGTGTTCCTCCGACCTGGTATTTATCGAAACACTCGAGCACTGCTCAGCAGTAGGTGGCACCATCGTTCTATATGCGGTCTCCTTTAAAGGTCAACCACTATTGCCTACACTTCTTCCAATAAAATAAACCCGACCATTCGCCTTCCCCACCACAGCTCTCACATGCTCGCTTTACAACGTTACATCCTTATATTCGAACGACTCCACTGTGTCGAGCAGGACCCTAATAATACTGATCCGCACTTAACTTGCATGTTTCCACATTAGAGCTAGCTGGCATTCATCACAACTGGACATTTTATCTAAGTCGTCTTCTGTCTTCCTACAGTCACTCAACTTCGACACATGACCGTACACCACAGCAGCATCAGCAGACAACCGCAGACTGCTGCCCGCCCTGTCCTCCAAATCACTTATATATATGAGTACAACAGCGGTCGTATCACACATCCCTGGGGCACTCCTGACGATACCTCTGCCTCTGATGAACACACGCACTGGCTGCAATTACTTAAACAGTTCTCGAGCCACTCACATATTTGTGAATTTATTCCATATGCTCGTACCTTCGTTAATATCCTGCAATAGGGCTCCGTGTCAAATGCTTTCCGTAAATCTAGAAATATGGAATCTGCCTGTTGTCCTTCATCATTCGCAGTATATCATGCGAGAAAGGAGCAAGCTGAGTTTCGGATGACCGATGCTTTCTAATACCATGCTGATTCGTGGACATAAGCTTCTAAGTGTCAACAAAGTTTATTACATTCGAACTGAGAATATGTTCAAGTATTCTGCAGCAAACCGAAGTTAGGGATACTGATCTGTAATTTTGCGGATACGTTCTTTTACCCTTCTTATACACTGCAGGCACCTGCCCTTTCTTGCAGTCACTTGGGACTTTGTGCTGGGCGAGTGACTCACGATAAGGAGCCAATGCCGTAGAGTACTCTTTGTAAAACAGAGTAGGGTTCCGTCAGGACCTGGTGATTTATTTGCTTTCAAATCTTTCAAATGGTTCAAATGGTTCTATGCACTATGGGACTTAACATCTGAGGTCATCAGTCCCCTAGACTTAGAACTACTTAAACCTAACTAACCTAAGGGCATCACACACATCCATGCCCGAGGCAGGATTCGAACCTGGGACAGTAGCAGCAGCGTGGTTCCGGACTGAAGCGTCTAGAACCGCTCGGTCACAACGACCGGCTCAAATAATTCAGTTGTTCCTCTACACCAGTGATGCTTATTACTATGTCGTCCACACAGGACTCTGTCCGATGGTCAAATGCCGGAATGTTTTCATGATTCTCCTGTGTGAACGATTTCTTGAACGAGAAATTTAAAATTGCGGCTTTCGTATTGCTTCCTTGAACTGCCACACCAGATTGGTCAGCAACGGATTGAATGGAAGCCTTAGACCCACTTCGCGATTTTACATAGGACCAGAATTTTCTCGGGTTCTCTGCCAGATCTTTTGCTAAGGTGTGTCGGTGGTATTTGTTATATGCTTCCCGCTCGAATCTCTGCTACCCGTTACTTGTCGTCATTTGTGCTTGCTCTTTTGAACAGAGAGTGCAACACACTCTGCTTCCTAAGCGTCTTCCGAATTTCGTTATTAGACCATGGCCGATCTTTTTCATCCTTTATCCACTTACTAGGCACATAACTCACCAGACCACTGTTTACAATCCGCTTAAACTTTGCCCGTAATTGCTCTACATCCATCTTACTTGAACTAAGTGATGTTAGTCGAGTGTTTAAGTTGGGTGCTAACAACTGCTTATCCGCTCTGTGCAGCAGAAACACCCACCTAGCCTTCTCGACTGATTTATTAACTTTGATAATCACGTTTGCTACACTGACATCATGATCGTTAATCCCCGTTTCTACACAGACGTTGTCGGTAAGGTCCGGCCAATTTGTAGCTGCAAGGTCTAAGATATTGAAACATTGCGTGTGGGCTGCCGAACTACCTGCTCAAGACACTTTACAGAAAACGTGTTCAAAAGTAATTCCCGTGAATGTTGTCTCTACCCCCCGCAATGAATCCGTAGACATCTTAGTATATACTCGATAGATTAAAGTCGCGACCAAGCAGTACTGCATGATGTGAATATTTACGCGCAAATGACAGTAGGCTTTTTTTGAATGACTCTACAACTGTCACAGCGGAATCGGGTAGCTGGTTAAAACATCCAACAATTAACTTGGTTTACCTTCACCTGTTATACGCGAGCACATAACTTCACTGTCATACTTAACTTGGATCTCAACAGAGACAGTAGTTTCGTCAGCTGCGATCCCTCCTATGGCCTCCAATCTCTCTTTTCGATGTTCGTGGCACGACAAGCTAAATATCTCAGAGCTTTCTACCTCAGGTGTCAGCTATTTCTCGGACCCAAGAATAATTCGAGCTCGAGAACTTTCCTGGAGGGCAGTAAATTTTGGAACTTCATTACGAATACTTTGATAGTTTGTTGATAAAATTTCGAGCGTCGAAGTGTCTTTATTCTGAACGCTGTCTGACTTCCCTTGCTGCTTATCGATGGTGAGTGTACATCGGAGCACATCAAACTACCATCTAGCCTAAAAAACCCTTATGTGACCATTACAACTACTCTGATACCCGAGCAGCTACTTCCTTTGTGTAGTGCACCTCTGACCAAATCCCCACACGGTAACACAGTTTTAGAAATGTGGAGCCAAGACCGTGTCAGAGTCGACAAAGCCTTTGGTTGAGACCATCCACTCGGTCGAATGACCCCAATAAACTCTGTGAACACTGCTGCAAATCGAGAGCTCTGCTTGCGCCTCACTACCTCGACCAGCCGTCTGTATGAACTGAGGATAGCGAGAGCCCCATGCGACAGGTGTCTTTGGTGCAACTTGCAGACGACTGCACCCTGCACAGTGGGTAACCCCAGGCGAGGCCGCCTCCACGTCTCGGAAGAGGTCTGCCCAGTACGCACACAGAGTGCACACTGGCTCCCCTCCCAGCTCTGGGGCTCGACAACGCGCCTAGTGCTGGAGCTCCCAGTGGCTTGTAGACCCCTCCACCCCTGTGCCTTCTCGGACCCTGTCCATTCACGGGTTGAATATGCGAGACCAGGCAGCCAACCTCCACACTGACCCTCAACCCTCCCTGAGGGCGGAGTCACCGCTTCGGGTGCACTAGGTAGGTAGGAGGGGACTCGGTACCATGGCCGTGAGCGAAATAAGCGACACCTGAGATGTCCCATGCGACGCGCACGATCTTCCATCACCGCAACGCCCCGAGGCAGCAGCCTGAAGGTAATTGACCGTAGCCAAAAGCCAATTCAGCTGCTTGCGAACTGCGGCCAGTTCCTCCTGCAGCCGCACACAGCATGCACACATCCTCCCCATCCTAGCAAGATTAACTGAAGAAGTCAACTATAAAAGCAGACTGAATCCTAGATGTACAACTTGCTGCCCTCCTGATGTACCACCAATGGACGCTGATGCGTTAATGAGCTATGGAGCTGGCTGTTAATAAATGTAGTACGACGAAAACACAGAAAAAGATAAACAACTTTCGCTCGGTAGATGTATATCAGCCGAGAGCTGGAGCCTCACTGACTGGCTCAATAAACGTACGGACGGTTGCTTTTACAGTTGCTTTGAATGTCCAAGTCCCTGCCCGCTGGATTGGCGTACTAATCAATACGACAGAGATCTTTTCCGTTGGCCTCCACGTTCAACTGACCTCTCGCCATGCATTTTTTTTCCTTTAGGGCTTTATAAAATGTTGTGTCTAAATCTTACCACTACCTAATCGTTTACGAGAGTTGCGGCACAAAACTGAATAGGCTCTAGCTTCCACTGCACCCAATTTGTTAACAGAAGGATTCCAAATGCCATGTGCCGTATAACTAAAGGTGCACATGTTGAACATTTTCAAGAAAAACTAGATTGTTTACCCTCGGTTTCATGAATGATTTGTTGTAGCTAGCCTAAATTAAACTGTTGTAACATAGCACTGAAACTGGGGCATTCTTTTTACGTGCAGGCTGTATACGTTACGTAGACAGAGAAGGCGGAAATCGAAACGGTGGCCCCGAACGTCGCCAGCCAGCGAATGCAGCCGCTGCAGCGCGGTGGGCGACGCACCGCAGGCTGCGTTATGCGAGTTGTGCAGTCTCTGTTCCTCTTTGGCGCTTGCAGACTTCCTCTTATTCAGCCTCTCCCAGACGTAGACCTCCCCAAAGATTTCCATGTCGATCCTTGCTGAGTGGTCTGGATAGAGTCTTCTCCCGGATCTCGTTGGGTTTCATCTCTCCATGTCGTCAAGTATGTCCGACACTCTTCTTTCGCTCTCTCGGAGGCCACTTTGTCAGTGTTTCGGCCACCTGAAGTTGTTCCCGGCCGCGCGTCCTGTCCAACGCCATTTCTCTCTCGGTATCCGATCGACGCCCTCATAGACCCCCCGCTGTTGTCCTTACCTCTCGGGTTCTGATCCTGTTCCTCAGTCCTGCTCTCTCTGTTGTCCTTTGATGGACCATCTGCGCTACTTGTTTTCTCAGTATGTCGTCACCAGCTGAATGCAACATCATAAACCTTCCTTTTTAAGTTTGTAGGGGTAATTTATTTAAAGAAAATTTAACCGAGTTTCCCGAATGCCATCCAGTCGAGACTAAAAGTCCTGCCTTATCTCTGCCGCCTGGCTCCTTTCTCAAATTGGATTTTATGTCTCTCATAAATGTACTGATTTATTACTGCCAGAGGATGCTTTTCGATGGAGATCGTGATACTGACTTTGGAATTTTCAAGGTTAATTTTGAGGGGTACAGCTTGGGAAGCACCTTTTTGTTCTCTGTTGGTTGTTGACAGTTTTCTTGAGTCGCTGCTACAGCGATAGCTTCCTGTCACCTGGATAGACAGTCGAACACATCCTCCACAGCCAAGGTGAATAACTTGTCTCCTTGTCTTTTCTCACAGGCACCTTCCCAGTGATCCAGTCTTTTGTTTTCACATGTAGAGTCATCCTTGTAAGAGCAGCGAATTAAATTTGTAGTCAGTAGTGTCTCTGTTCGTCCCCCTGAATTCTGCCCAGATTTTGACCGTGCCAGCATCTTCTTACTAGACTGCTGTCTATGAGGGCGCTGTAAAGTGGGATATTATACTCGGTACATTTCTCTATCGGAGTGCGTGTTGCTTGGTTATGGCCAGTTGTACTGAAACCTTTTCTGAAGCACACTGTCCGGCTGGCTCGTAAAACACAAATTTCAGACTCAGGAGGTTCGAAATGTAAGGTTTCAGGAATTACTGCAACGGCGATTGTTTGCAGCAATTCCTGAAACCTTTAACAACACAGTCGCAGTGTTCCAAATCCAGAATAGATAAAAGTTTTAGATCGTAATATAGTTTGTTAACAGCATGTAAAAGATATACAAAAGACTAATAGGCCTGCAAGTATTGATGTTGGAGCTGTTACCTTTTTTAAAGAGGAGAATGACTTCTGTATTACGACTTTAGAATCTTCGCTTCATCGAAACAGTTATTTCATAGAATCAGGAGTGCTTCGTCAAGTCTCATTCCTCCAATAGCACATCATCTGATCTCCTCCTGGGGGCTTACAGCTGCAGAACTGTTCCCGTTTCATTTATGTCAAAATGGTCCAGTTCTTCCGATCACACATTCATTACAGATCTTCGTGATTCATCAGGCACGCTTTGGCTTGTCACTGACTGACGGTAAAGCTTTCGACAGGAACTCTCGGCCATTTTTATAATTTTGTCTCTTTCAGTAACAACGTCTCCTCGACCACTCCGAATTTAGTGGATGCCTTTTGACTGAATGTGACGAGGGACTCACGTTCACATTGTTTTTTCACGGTCTCCTCGGTCAGTCATGTGTTTCACGTTCTCTGATCACTTGTGATCCATTTCTTTGTGTTTTTGTTGGAATCTCTCTATTTGGGTGACTCTCTTTCAATGTTTCTTCTTCCTCCAATACGCTGTTCTGACTCTGTTTTCCGGATTTTTTCGTGTTTGCAGTGCACTGACTTTTTTTACTATTGTCCAAAGTTTTTGTTGTTACTTGTTGGCTCTGAGCCTATGGGACTTAACAGCTATGGTCATCAGTCCCTGTTACTTGTTGTTAACATTTATGCACGTAGTATGTTGTCTACATAATGTCTGTACTCCTTTATTTTCTCAATCAGTTTATTTGTTGAAGGTCAGATATTCGTTTCACTCACACGTTTTCTCTCGAGACAAGTGTTTATATGGATTCTGGCTCCGACCAGCCTATAACCACAGACTGTAATGAAGCGATTTATGACTGAGACGTCTGAGCACATTCAGTTCTTCGAAGTGAAGATGTAATCTACTTCATTCTAAATCGTGCCGTCAAGCGCTTCTCCAGATCCACTTTCCTTTCCAATTTTTTCTTGTAAAATGTGTTCATACAGAATAAACGTTCCTTGTAAATAAAATTCATAATCACTTGTCATATTTGGTTTCCCGTTTAAAGTGCAAAACGTCCAATGAAGGATGGGTCTTCTAACGACTTCGCGCCTATCTTACCATTGAAATCGCCAAATATTACGGAAATTGCGATTTTTCTGAATTTTTTTCTGTTTTCAGGTCCTAGCTCTTCATCGGTCGCGGTGGAAGTAAGTGCATGTGCCCAAATGATTTGGGGGCAAACCTTAGGATTCAACTCAAGATTAAACACATCACTTTGTGTTGAAAAGACATGATGATGAGGTGTTACACCCTGTTGTGAATTTGTAGAGCTAAGCCACCAGCATGTAAATTTAATTCCAAGTTATCCCGGAGTAGGATTTGCCCGGACTAACGTTCTGAGATTTGTGTTCAAAACAAGCAATATGTTGTTGAAGTCTTAATTTGATTAGTGGAATTTTTGGGTATCTAGTGAGGGAGGCCGACATTTCAGTGCGAGATTCTGAGCCTGCTGCTCTATTTGTCAGGGGTACACTTGTTTTCAAAGTTCGAGTTTTTCATTGAGGGAAGGTTTGGATCATATCTTTGCAAGCTGGTCCAGTCAGGGTTGAGAATAGTTGGGGGGCTGTATAGGAATTAATAGAGATTTGAGTGGATGAGGGTTTTACATTTATAGCGCGTTCACATCATGATATGAAGAACAAGAGGTCGCCTAGGGCTCAGTCGCCGCTCCCTGCGATTGTCCTGTTCCCACCGCAATTGTGTCATGGGACCGCTGAGAGAAACCTTCAACTGTGCGTTACCAAGTGCTCCTCAGGACTTCCTTCGTGAGCCACTGGACCACATACATAACCGTAATGTGTGTGTGTGTGTGTGTGTGTGTGTGTGTGTGTGTGTGTGGACAGTCGAACCTGCTAGGTAAAAGCATGACAACGATGTTAGAGTTCTGAAGCACAGATCCGTCCGTATTTCTTTATTGTATAATCGTCCGGAGATTACTTTATAAAACAGAAAACACTAAGCACTGCGGTACTAATAAAGCTTTAGATGCAGCGAGTGCTCTTGACGTTTCGCGACGCGGAGGCCATCAGTGTATGTCAGGCGGTGAAATATGACAAGGCTGACAGCGATGACACCGCTTATCAAGAGCCGTTCTGACCAAATAGGCGGCAGCGGTTAAAACAGGACACAGCCAGTTGCGGCAATTATTTTTCTGCTTGCGTACAGAGGTACGTATACACAAAGATTACTGACAGAAAAAACATAAACATCTGTAGGTGTGACAGTGTCCGCTTTTGAAATATCGCGACTACTCTCTGGCTTTCTGGATGGGCGGACGGCTCCCCTCCTGTTATCGTGAAAGAGCAAAAAATTTCAGCGTCCTCACTGACACCACTCATCAGGTGAGGTTTGCGTGTCGTAAGGGTAACCGACCGTGTGAAACTATCTAATTGTAAGTTCTGTTTTCTAATTATAAATGCTATTATCAGTTTCTCTTTAAATGGTGGACATAACATAATGGGTGCGTAATTGTTACTACCATTGTGTTATCCATTTTGGAACATAATTTGTGTATGACTTGGAGATTGTCCACATTTAAGAACAAATGAATAATAATAGAAGCTCGAAATAAACATACGAGTTGGTTTGTTGCAGTGAAAGAAGAAATGACTGGGAATTTACAATTTTGCCATACAGGAGAACACTCTTCATTGGTCGATCTAACATGTGACATAACTATGCGAATAGCCTTCCTAGAGCTTGTGAATAAGAGGAGCGGTAACGTTCATTCCTGTGAGGGTGTCTCGAGGACAGGAGAAGCCCTGCCAAGTTTACTGCAGTTTAACCAGCTAATTCCTTTTTTTTTTTTTTTTTTTTTTTTTTTGTTTGTGGTTTTTAGGACGCAAAACTTCTATGGTCATTAGCGCCCAGCCCGTGACGTAGAAAACAGGAAAAAAACGAAATTTAAAATCAGCAGCAATGGGAACAAAGTCATAAAATTTGAGAAACTAAAGGCAGAAGGAATGCTTAAAAATCCACTATAGAAAGGGGGGTGGTTGTCCCCCCAAAAAAAAGGCTTCAAATGACTGACGTCATTTCACTGTCACTAATAAACTGTAGAACGCGGTCAGCTGAGCGCGTGTCATCTGCTAAAATCGACGATAGATCAGGCGATAGCTGTAGACGGGAGCGTAACGGATTAAAATAGGGGCATTCAATTAAAAAGTGTCTGACCGTCCACGGCTGAGAGCAGTGGGGACAGAATGGGGGAGGATCACCGCTTAAAAGATGTCGATGACTAAAAAGACAGTGCCCTATCCGGAGTCTAGCTAAAATTACCTCCTCCCGACGACGCGTTCGGGAGGAAGAGGTCCATGCGCAAGGAAGGGCTTTCACTTCCCGCAATTTATTATGGGGAAGTGTTGACCAATGCGCATGCCATAAATGAGCAGCTTGGCGACATAAACCGCTCCGTAGATCGGTAAACGGAAGAGACTGAATAGCTGGCCGAGGAAGAGAGACTGCAGCCTTGGCCGCTATATCGGCCGCCTCATTTCCACAGATACCAACGTGTCCCGGGAGCCAGAGGAACGCCACTGAGACGCCCCCCAGGTGGAGCAAGCGCAGACAGTCCTGAATCCGGTGGACCAGAGGGTGCACAGGGTAAAGAGCTTGGAGACTTAGGAGAGAGCTGAGAGAATCTGAGCAGATTACGTAATGTATCCGCTGATGGCGGCGGATGTAGTGGACAGCCTGGAGAATAGCGTAAAGCTCCGCAGTATAAACCGAACACTGGTCGGGAAGCCGAAAGTGATTTGGGGTGTCGCCAACAATATAGGCACTCCCTACACCTAACGATGTTTTCGAGCCATCGGTGTAAATAAATGTGGCTTCCGTCATTTGTGCACATAGAGCAGCAAATGCCCGACGGTAAACAAGTGTAGGGGTACCATCCTTGGGAAATTGACATAGGTCTCTGAGCAAGTCGATCCGGGGACGGAGCCAAGGCGGTGCTGTACCCCAGGTTGTCAAGAAGGTTTTAGGAAAGCGGAAAGAAAGAGAATGGAGCAGTTGACGGAAGCGGACTCCCGGGGGTAGTAGGGAGGAGGAGCGGCCTGGATACCCGACATCAAAGGAGGCGTCGAAAAAAAGGTCATGGGCTGGATTAGCAGGCATGGAAGACAGATGGCTAGCATAACGACTCAGAAGGACTGCCCGCCGATTGGATAGCGGAGGTTCAGCAGTCTCAGCATAAAGGCTTTCCACAGGGCTGGTGTAAAAAGCTCCAGACACTAAGCGTAATCCACGGTGGTGGATAGAGTCGAGACGCCGAAGAATAGACGGCCGAGCAGAGGAGTAGACTATGCTTCCATAATCCAATTTCGAGCGCACTAAGGCGCGATAGAGGCGGAGAAGGACCACTCGGTCCGCTCCCCAAGAGGTGCCATTCAGGACACGGAGGGTGTTAAGGGAACGCAGACAGCGAGCCGAAAGATAGGAAACGTGGGAGGACCAGCACAGTTTTCTGTCAAACATAAGACCTAAGAATTTAGCGACGTCGGAAAACGGAAGGTTGACAGGACCTAGATGTAAGGATGGCGGAAGAAACTCCTTACGTCGTCAAAAATTAACACAAACGGTCTTACTGGGTGAGAAACGGAAGCCGGTTTCGATGCTCCACGAGTGGAGGCGATCGAGACATCCTTGAAGACGTCTTTCAAGAAGGCTGGTCCGTTGAGAGCTGTAGTAGATCGCAAAATCGTCCACAAAGAGGGAGCCCGAGACATCAGGAAGGAGACAATCCATAATTGGATTAATGGCGATGGCAAACAGTACAACACTCAGCACGGAGCCCTGGGGTACCCCGTTTTCTTGGGAGAAAGTAAGGGAGAGAGTAGGGTTCACCCGCACCCTAAATGTGCGCTCTGCCATAAATTCGCGAAGAAAAAGGGGCAGCCGGCCTCGAAAGCCCCAAGAGAACAGTGTGCGGAGGATGCCTGTCCTCCAACAGGTATCGTATGCTCTCTCCAGATCAAAAAATATTGCTACCGTTTGGCGTTTCCGGAGGAAATTGTTCATGATATAAGTGGAGAGAGCAACAAGATGGTCAACGGCAGAACGATGTTGTCGGAATCCGCATTGGGCTGGTGTTAAAAGACTGCGGGATTCCAGCCACCAAGCTAAACGGTAATTCACCATACGCTCCAAAACCTTACAGACACTACTCGTGAGAGAAATTGGGCGATAGCTAGAGGGGAGATGTTTGTCCTTTCCAGGTTTCGGAACGGGGACGACAATAGCTTCCCGCCATCGCCTGGGAAAGGTACTGTCGGTCCAAATTCGATTATAAAGGCGAAGGAGGTAACGCAGGCTATGGGTTGATAAATGCAGCAACATTTGGACATGGATACCATCCGGTCCTGGGGCGGAGGAGCGAGAAGAAGAGAGTGCATGTTGGAGTTCGCGCATGGAGAAAACAGTATTGTAGCTTTCGCGATTTTGAGAGGAGAAAGCAAGATGTCGCACTTCCGCTGCACGTTTCTTCGGGAGAAACGCTGGCGGGTAATTTGAAGAGCTCGAAATCTCAGCAAAGTGCTGACCCAATGAGTTACAAATTGCGACGGGGTCCACTAAGGTATCATGCGCGACAGTGAGCCCAGAGACCGGGGAGAAACTAGGCGCGCCTGAGAACCGTCGAAGCCGACTCCAAACTGCCGAGGAGGGAGTGAAGGTGTTAAATGAGCTAATAAAGAATTGCCAGCTTGCCTTCTTGCTATCGCGGATCACGCGACGGCATCGCGCACGGAGCTGCTTATATCGGATACAGTTGGCCAAAGTTGGATGGTGACGGAAAATGCGAAGAGCACGTCGCCGCTCACGTATTGCGTCACGGCATGCCTCGTTCCACCAAGGAACTGGGGGGCGCCGGGGCAATTCGGAGGTGCGTGGTATTGAACGTTCCGCAGCTGTGAGAATAACGTCGGTAAAATGTGTGACCTCATCGTCGACGCTGGGAAAGCGACGGTCATCGAATGTCGCTAGAGACGAAAAAAGTGTCCAATCGGCTTGGGCAAACTTCCAGCGTCGCGAGCGCATATATGGCAGTTGAGGCTGCAGTCGAAGAACACATGGAAAGTGGTCACTCGAGTGTGTATCATCAAGGGCGAACCATTCGAAGCGCCGAGCTAGCGGAACAGTACCGACCGCAAGGTCCAAATGAGATAAATTTGCCGTGGAGGCAGACAAAAATGTGGGGACCCCAGTGTTGAGGCAAACTAGATCCGCTTGGTGGAAGACGTCTAGCAATAGTGAGCCACGTGGACAAGGATGTGGAGATCCCCAAAGCGGGTGGTGGGCATTGAAGTCCCCAACCAGCAAATAGGGGGGTGGAAGCTGATCAAGAAGATGAAGGAGATCAGCTCGTGCCAGTGGTGTAGACGATGGAATGTATACCGTACATATAGAGAACGTGTATCCAGAAAGGGAAAGACGGACGGCGACAGCTTGGAAGGAACTGTTTAAGGGGATTGGGTGATAATGGAGAGTATCATGGAGCAGTATCATGAGTCCTCCATGGGCTGGAGTGCCTTCAACAGAGGGGAGGTCATACCGGACGGACTGAAAATGAGGGAGAACAAAGCGGTCATGGGGACGCAGCTTTGTTTCCTGAAGACAGAAGATGACCGGCGAGTAGGATCGTAAGAGGATCGACAATTCATCCCGATTGGCGCGAATGCCGCGGATATTCCAGTGGATAATGGACATAGGGTGAACAGAAAATGGAGAAACGTGACCAAGGGTGCTGTCAACTCAACGACTGCTCAGAGCTTGCGACCGACAGCATGGAATGGCATTCAGTCGAAGGCAGAAGATCCTGATCCATAGGTTGGTCAGGAGCAGCTCCTGCCACCAACGATCGGCCAGTTGACCGGCCACCAGCAGTGCGCCTCGGCGACACAGAAGATGGCCGAGGGCGATTTCCGCCTGGTGGTGCTGTAGTTGGGACACGCCTTGGCGGAGAAGGAGAGGAACTGTGTTTCTTCGTAGCCTTCTTGGAGGTATGATGTTTAGATGAAGGAGGAACCGATGGTTGTGAAGTTGCAGTACGTAAAAACTCTTCACGAGAATGCTCTTTTTTCGAAGACTTGGCGTCTGACTTTTGGGCTCGAGATTTAGCAGAACCCGACGAAGGGTGAGCCATAGAGTGGGCAGGCGAAAGTGGTGAGGTTGAACGGGCGATCTTTGCGCTGGCCGATCTGACGACCGTGGTACTAAATGTGAGGTCGCAAGTCTGCGTGGCCGCCTCCTTTGTTGGCCGAGGAGAAGCAAGGACAGTGCTGTATTTTCCTTTCTGAGGCACGGTGGGCTGTCGACTGGCGAGTAACTTTCGAGCAGCAAAGGTCGACACCTTTTCCTTCACTCTTATTTCCTGGATGAGCTTTTCATCCTTAAAAACGGGGCAATCTCGAGAGGAAGCAGCGTGGTCACCCATACAGTTGATGCAGTGAGGGGATGGAGGTGGACAAGCACCCTCATGGGCATCCTTGCCACACGTAACACATTTGGCCGGATTGGAACAGGACTGGCTGGTGTGATTGAACCGCTGACATCGATAGCAACGCGTAGGGTTTGGGACATAAGGGCGAACGGAAATTATCTCATAGCCTGCTTTGATTTTTGATGGGAGTTGAACATTGTCAAATGTCAAGAAGACAGTGCGGGTTGGAATGATGTTCGAGTCAACCCTTTTCGTAACCCGATGAACAGCGGTGACGCCCTGGTCAGACAGGTAGTGCTGAATTTCTTCGTCAGACAATCCATCGAGGGAGCGTGTATAAACGACTCCACGCGAGGAATTTAAGGTACGGTGCGGTTCCACCCGGACAGGGAAGGTGTGGAGCAGAGAAGTACGCAGCAATTTTTGAGCCTGGAGGGCTCTGTGTGTTTCTAACAACAGGGTACCATTCCGTAATCTGGAACAAGACTTTACAGGACCCGCAATTGCGTCGACACCTTTCTGAATAATGAAAGGGTTGACCGTGGAAAAGTCGTGACCTTCGTCAGACCGAGAAACAACAAGGAACTGTGGCAACGATGGAAGAACCGTCTGTGGCTGAGACTCAGTGAACTTACGTTTGTGAGCAGACATAGTGGAAGGTGAGGAAACCATTGCGGAAGAATCCCCCATGATTACCGGCGTCTCCGATGGCGCGCTCCTCCCTTGTGGGGGCCCTCACCGAGGGCACACCCGCCTTAGGTGATTGTTCACACCTCAGGTCACACCTCCCGACAAACGGACGGAGGGACCAATCGGCACTTTCGGAAGGTATCAGCTCGGGTAATCACCCCTCCCTGGGCCTGGCCGTTACCAGGGGGTACGTACGTGTCCTACCTGTCTACCCGGGGCGGGGAATTACGCGTTACCCCGTCACCGGCTACGCAAGGAAGTGCGTGGGTCGGCCTTCAGACACGCACAGGGAGGAAGAAAGAGACAGGGAAAGGAAAGAAGAGAGGTCTCAAACGCCGCAGCGGAGAAAAGGGTAAAGAGAAGAGGTAAAGAGAAGAGGTAAGGAAAGGAGAAGGACGAAGAAAGATGAAGACATACAAGCAAGGAAGGCGAAGAGTGCGGTACATTTACAAGCGTCCGTCTCCGGACGTAGGCACAAACCATACTCCCCAGAGGGGGAGAAGGGGAAGGAAAGAGCCAGAGGTGAGGGGGGGGGGGGGCGAAGACGGGGGATGGGGAAGGATACGGAAAGGGAAGGTATGCAGCCCGGAAAGGAAGGAAGGCCACATTAGCTCGGGGTCCCGTGCTCGCTACACACGTATCCACAAAAGAGTTGTGGATCCCCTGGGGGGTAATTCCTTTTGGATGAGTCTATAAAAATAGCACATATTTATGAAAAGTACCTTTCATTTGGATGACTCTAAATCAATCAGCACTTTGTGCGAACACGGCAGCTAGTACTGCCTAATCAGTATGGAAATTTCTTACATTAAAATTTGTGCGTTGAGTCATATTGCAGAAAATAGAATTAATTTTAAAGTTATTGCAGAAAAACAGAAAAAATATGAATTGGTGCAGAACCGAGCCGGAGAAAAATAGATACTCTATAATGAAGATTAGTTTAGATTCCGTAGAAATGTTGGAACACGTGAGGCAATACTGACCCAACGACTTATCTTAGAAGAAAGATTAAGGAAAGGCAAACCTACGTTTCTAGCATTTGTAGACTTAGAGAAAGCTTTTGACAATGTTGACTGGAATATTCTCTTTCAAATTCTGAAGGTGACAGGGGTAAAATACAGGGAGCGAAAGGCTATTTACAGTTTGTACAGAAAGCAGATGGCAGTTATAAGAGTCGAGGGACATGAAAGGGAAGCAGTGGTTGGGAAAGGAGTGAGACAGGGTTGTAGCCTCTCCCCGATGTTATTCAATCTGTATATTGAGCAAGCAGTGATGGAAACAAAAGAAAAGTTCGGAGTAGGTAATAAAATCCGTGGAGAAGAAATAAAAACTTTGCGGTTCGCCGATGACATTGTAATTCTGTCAGAGACAGCAAAGGACTTGGAAGAGCAGTTGAACGAAATGGACAGTGTCTTGAAAGGAGGATATAAGATGAACATCAACAAAAACAAAACAAGGATAATGGAATGTAGTCGAATTAAGTCGGGTGATGCTGAGGAAATTAGATTAGGAAATGAGACACTTAAATTAGTAAAGGTGTTTTGCTATTTGGGGAGCAAAATAACTGATGATGGTCGAAGTAGAGAGGATATAAAATGTAGACTGGCAATGGCAAGGAAAGCGTTTCTGAAGAAGAGAAATTTGTTAACATCGAGTATAGATTTAAGTGTCAGGAAGTCGTTTCTGAAAGTATTTGTATGGAGTGTAGCCATGTATGGAAGTGAAACATGGACGATAAATAGTTTGGACAGGAAGAGAATAGAAACTTTCGAAATGTGGTGCTACAGAAGAATGTTGAAGATTAGGTGGGTAGATCACGCAACTAATGAGGAAGTATTGAATAGGATTGGGGAGAAGAGAAGTTTGTGGCACAACTTGACTAGAAGAAGGGATCGGTTGGTAGGACATGTTCTGAGGCATCAAGGGATCACAAATTTAGCATTGGAGGGCAGCGTGGAGGCTAAAAATCGTAGAGGGAGACCAAGAGATGAATACACTAAACAGATTCAGAAGGATGTAGGCTGCAGTAGGTACTGGGAGATGAAGAAGCTTGCACAGGATAGAGTAGCATGGATAGCTGCATCAAACCAGTCTCTGGACTGAAGACCACAACAACAACAACTATAATGAACAACGGCAGCAACGATGATGGTTCAAATACACCAAAAACACACGGAAGAAATATGGACTGATTAATAAATATTCATTCCATTAGAATATGACGTACAGAGAAAATTTATGTTTGGGGTTAGTCGAGAAGAGGGACTGACGTAGAACAAGTATGGTGTTGTATACGTTTCGGCTGGCTATAGCTGACCAGGAATCGATATTCCTAAGACGTCCTCGAAAATATACAAGGATTCCATCATTGTACGGTGCTGTAGTAAGGTGGCGGTATGATCCTCCAAAATGGCTTACCTGAAACAACAGGGGAAAGAAAGGGACGTTACACCAAAAATGGTTCAAATGGCTCTGAGCACTATGCGACTTAACTTCTGAGGTCATCAGTCGCCTAGAACTTAGAACTACTTAAACCTAACTAACTAAAGGACATCACACACATCCATGCCCGAGGCAGGATGCGAACCTGCGACCGTAGCGGTCGCGCGGTTCCAGACTGACGCGCCTAGAACCGCTCGGCCACACAGGCCGGCGCCCCTATCGTAATACAACCAGCAGCATAATAGAAATAGACATTCAGAATGACTCCAGTAGTGTGATAGAGACTCTTGCAGTATCCCAGCCTCCGTGTGATGGAGAGGCAATTCCTGAGGGGCAGAATTAATCTCACGGTGAGGCGTCCACAGAAAGCCTGTAGCAGTGCGATGGCGAACATATTTTTGTGTCCCAGAGTCAATCTGAGGGTGCGGCGGTTACTGGTAGCCGGTAGTTATGCATTGATTGCAGACAACTGCACACACAGAAGAAGTTCCATGGTGAGACAAGTGCTAAATTCCATCAGCTACCTCATAGAAAGGCACCCGCAGAAATACTCCAACAATATCGACGAGACACTTGCAGTAAGCTAGCAGACGTGTTATGGAGAGGCTTAACTGAGGGCCAGAACAAGTGACATATTACGGCATCTGCAAAATGCCTTTTTTATTGCAATGGCTTAGCGAATACTGTATCGTAAGACGAATGCGATGCAAAGAGAATTACACATGCCGTCAGGTTTCTGTTGCAGAAAGAGTACTGGATACTGCGAAGAGGTTCCTTGGTGTGACCCTAAGCGAATGCCAGAGGCAGTATAACAGAAATTCACACGCAGAATGACTTCGGCAGTGTTATAGAGACTCTTGCAGTAGCCCAGCAACAGTGTGGGGCAGACGCTATTCCTAGGGGCAGAATTATTGTCGCGGCGAGGCGTCTGCGGAAAGCCGAAGCCACTTCCCTGTCCCAGCGTCAGTCTGAGGGTGGAAAGGTTACAGTAAGCAGGCAGCTGTGCCTCGGTTTCGAACCTCTGGGCACCCAGATGTGGATTGGCGGTGAGAACTTTGCAGAAAGATACGAGCCGTCGCAGACTTACGCAGTCTGATGGACTGATAATTGCAGATGGAGAATCATTTCTAGAATGGTCTGAGTAATTGAGAGACATCTGCAGAATGCCTGTAGTAGTGCGAAGACGAAGCAATTTTAGTGTACAAGTTACAATAAGATGGCACGAGACTTACAGTAAATTAAGAACTGTCCCTCGGTGACAGATTGTTGGACACGTAGAACAGGTTCCATGGTACACTAGTGGTAAATTCCATCAGTATTCTCACAGAAACGCATTCGCTGGAATTCCCTAACAATGGCGAAAATACACTTGCAGTAGTCTAGGAGCCGTGTTATGGAGAGGCATAACCGAGCAACAGCATGACTGCAATATTAAGGCGCCAGTAGAATGCCTATTGTATTGCAATGGGAAAGCGATTACTGTGTCCCAGGATAAAATGCGATAAGGAGAGAATTACAGAAAGTCGCCAGCTTTGGTCGTATAGAGATTACTGGGCACACAGAAGAAGTTTCATGGTGTGGCCCTTGACTAATGCCAGCACCACTATAATAGAAGTACACATGCAGAATGACTCCTGCAGTGTGATACGGACTGTTGCAGTAACACAGCATCCGTGTGGTGGAGAGGCTATCGCTAGGGGCAGCATTGGTGCCATGGTAAGGCTGTAAGATGGCAAGAACTATGCCCCTTAAATGAAGTCATTAAAGATCACCTAAGTCACGTTGAGCGAACAGTAGGGTTGAACAAAATGACTGACAAGGCACAATGCATCTTGTAGAGGGTATAGTAGGGACATATTGGAATAATTAATGTCATGTGATGGTTTTAAAGTAATTCACACGACATGAAAACTTTGTGTAAACGAGTCGATTTACTGGACGCTAGTTTACCCCAGGGAAGGTATTTAGAGTTGACCGTGGCCGGCTGGGGAACAGCAAAGAGAAGCGACAATAGGCAGCTTAGGGCGGCTCAAGCTCTCAGAAAGCGGTAACGCGGCGTGGCCTCCAGTCGCCTTAAGATGAGCGACAGCATGGGTGGTTGACCCCGACCCCATGCTGGTGTACCGGGAAGCAGACGGAGAACTTGTACGGCTGTTGATAAATGTCCGTCGTCCCGTTTTCAGGGACACATGCGAGAAAGCCGCGCAAAGCTACGGTGGAGCGGTCAACAGAGGTCGAAATATGCGTGTTCGTGACTATAGCAACTTCACACTGAATTCACGGTCCGCAGAGTCTGAAGTAAATCAGGTGAAGAGCAACAGAATGAAATACGCCGGCCTCCGATGGGAATGTAGGACCGAGGAATTTGAAGTACTCTCCTGGGAGTCAGAATTCCGGAAAAATTGGTGTTTGTGGAGACGCTAACCTTGATGGGTGGCCTGGAAGGAGCTAAATAACAGAAGTTGAGAGGAGGGGAAATTTTGTGGGAATTTGTTCACTTCCCAGAGCAGGCATTGGTCAGCGCTGGGAAGCAACGCATAATTAACACGACTTGCACTGCAATTGGCATAAGTGATTTTGCTGGAGGGGAAACTGAGGCGAAGAGCGGACTGTTAGAAGTCTCCGTAGAGCTCTTCTGTTCCCAGCTTGCCTAGAGTGCTGACGTGGCATTCTTTACTCAGATTGCCTGAGAAAGAGTGAGCATCTCTGCAGTTTAAGACTTAGCAAATGGAACGATTGAGCTTGGAGATAGAAAGTTTTGGTTCAGCTATGTACTGAGCAAGATAGCTAGGAGTGAATAGACGAGCGCAGCCTTGCAGCACCACGAGGTCGGCCGACGTCCACACAATGAAGTCGCTCCACCATGCTGTATTCGATGATATTGCGCCCCCTCTGGCCACTGATTAATTTGTTGGATCACGTCGGCAAAGTTTCCACGAGGGTTCATGTGGCGTGTATTGTAGAATTCTTCTCGCACTTCGCAAAACGCCTGGGTCAGTCAATAAGAATCTTTTGAGTTACCGCGCTTTACTCCACACAAACGCAATTTATTACCACTGCCTGATAGGAGAGTCTTGTAATGTGATGATTGAAGGTCGGGAGTTAAAATAAATTTGTGCTAATCGACTGCATCTGTTTTCAATCAAGTAGTTGAAATCCCTAGTCACTTTCTTAATTAATTTTATGTTCAACATTTGCATCTGGTGTTCAATAGCTGAATATAACATCAATGTGCACCCCTGTTTAATTAAAAGTGATCAATTCTGAATAAATTAATGTCAACACTGCCACCGCAGTTCAATCAGGAGTCACACGGCCATATTACTTTTTTGTGTTATCCGATATTGCGGCAGTTTTGCACTCTCTGTTGATCTGTTAGTCAATTAGTTGGGGTGAACACACGCCAAAACCAGCTAAGTGACGGGAGGGGTGTTACAAGGCGTGTGCAGAAAGCTTGTAGTAGTACAATGGCGAAGCAATTTCCTGCTTTTGGACAATGAAGACCATCTTTCTTAAAGATGAGTTACCCCAGAACATTATTCCATACGGCATCACTGAATGAAAATAAACAAAATATGCCAACTTACTGATTTCTCTCTCCCAAAAATTTGCTATGATTCTAAGTGTGAATGTGGCTGAACTACGTTGTTTTAAGAGATCCAAAAGTGCGTTTTTCCAATTTAAATTCTCATCAATATAGACACCTAAGAATTTTGAAGTTTTCACCCAATGTATTATTTTATCACCACGTGTTACACTTATTACTGGTGCAGTACCCCTAGAGGTGCAGAACTGAATATGATGTGTCTTTGTGAAATTCAGAGTGAGACCATTCTCAGAAAACCAGTCAATGGTACTTTTGAGAAGTTTGTTCATCATTTCTTCCATTTCTGTTTGTATACTGGGAATGGTTACAACGTTGGTGTCATCTGCAAAAAGAACATATTGTACATTAGACGGTAGATGATTTACATGTATGAGAAACAGTAATGAATCTAAGATTGAGCCTTGGGGAAGTCCATACGTGATTTCCCCCAGTCAGAATTGTGTCCTTGGATTCTATTGGTTGAATTGCTACTAAGTACAACCTTCTGTATTCTTTCGGTTAGATATGACATGATCCATTTGTTGGCTATACCATCAATCCCATCAAACTTCAATTTATCTAGGAATATATTTTTATTCAAACAATCAGATGCCTTGGATAGATCACAGAATATAACCACCGGTGCTATTTTGTCATTTAATGCTTGTAATATCTCTTGCTTCAGTATATTCCATACTGCCTTAACTCTGTTGTCAGATGTACTGATATCTGACATAATGTGCATGTTTCTTGAATTCTTTAATAACTTTTCTTAGTAATTTTGAGTAGTTTTTTCTAGTGAGAAACTAATGCAGTGTCTCTATTTGTTCTTTCCAAAAGATATACCGAGGTGGTGTAGTGGCTAGCACACTGGACTCGCATTCGGGAGAACGGCGGTTCAATCCCGCGTCCGGCCATCCTGATTTAGATATTCCGTGATTTCCCTAAACTGCTCCAGGCAAATGCCGGAACGGTTCCTTTGAAAGGGCACGGCCTGCTTCCTCCCCCCTCCTTCCCTAATCCAATGAGACCGATGACCTCGCTGTTTGGTCTCTTCCCCCCAAACAACCCAACCCCAATCCAAAAGATACATTTCTCTTTTCCTTTCACAAGATACATTAATCTCCTTAGTGATACATGGTTTTTACATGGCTGTTTAGTGTCCTTTCTAGCTTATGCAGAAAGCTCTTTTCAAGTACTGATATGAATTTAACATGGAATAGATTAAATTTTATATTGGCATTTGGTCCTTTATAAATTTCATCCCAGGTTGTTTCTTGTAAACTACACTTAAAGACATTTTCCCTGTAGTCATTAACGATTCTGACTTTCAGTGAAGTGTATTCACACTGTAGGGCACTATGTCATTTATCCTGACTAACTGTACATCATGATGACGTTGGAGAAAGGTTGGAGCCGTCGCAAACTTAAGCAGTCTGATGCTGAGAACCTCCCATGTTGTTGGCAGCATTAGCATAAAAGAGCAGTTTCAGAAATACTCCAACAGTGTCGTGCAGGCTCATTAATCAGGCCAGCAGCCGTGTCTTGGAGGGGCAACCACAGAACTGTCGCGGCAGTGTCATATAGATTCGTTTGCAGAATGAATATTGTATTGGAATGGCGAAGCAGTTTCTTTCTTCCAAAACCAAGGTGATGGAGAGAGGGACACGGCAAACCATCGGTTTTTTCTAGCGGGAAGACTGCTGGACACCCAGCAGACGTTCCATGGTAAGACCCTAGAAGGATGCCAGCAGGAATCTCGCAGAAACTCACTTGCAAAATGACTCCAGCAGCGTCATAGAGACACTTGCCGTAGGCCAGCACACGTGAGATGGAAATCAAACTCCTGAAGGGCAGCCACAGTGTCATGGTGAGGAGTCTGCAGAATGTCTGTTGTAGCCTGATGGTGAAGCAACTCATCTGTCCCAGCATCAATATATGGGAGCGAGGGATACGGTAAGTCGGCAACTGTGGTTCGGTTACAAAACTACTTGACACCCAGATGTGGTTTGATGTGAGAACGTTGCACAATGCTAGGCGCTGTCGCAGATTTCAACAATATGATGGATTGACATTTGCAATTACCAAAAAACGGTGAGATGCAGGAGTATTTCCAGACCGGACTCATGAATGCAAATGAGAAACATCTGCAGAATGTCTACATTAGTACAAAGGAGAAGCAATCTTAGAGTCCCAATTACAATAAGATGTCACGAGAGATGCTTTAAGTTAGTAACTGTGCCTCGGAGACTGATTTTTGGACACCTAGTAGAGGTTCCAAGCTAAGACGAGTGCCAAATTCCATCAGTATTCTCATAGAAAGACACTCGCAAAAATATTCCAATAATGTCGACGATACACTTGCAGTACACCAGGAGCTGTGTCGTGGAGATGCATGACTAACCGCCAGCACGAGTGCAGTATTAAGGCGTTTGAAGGATGCCTATTGTATTGCAATGGGAGAGCGGTTACTGTGTGCGAAGAGGAATGCGATCGGAGAGAATTACAGAAATCCGCCAGCTTTGTGTATCACGAAGATATCCTATGATGACAAGTAGCCGGAAGCCAGTGGGAGTATGGAGCATGTACACTAGCAGAATGACTCCAACGGTGTCATCCTGACATATGCAATAGGGCAGCACGCGGCTTATGGACATGCAACTGCTGAGGGGCTGCATTAGCGTCAAAGTGAGGCGTATGCAGAGAGCCTGTACTGGTGCGGTGTCCCTCTGTTAATTTCAAGGTGCTAGAGTTACAGTAAGCCGGCAACTGTGGCTCACTTTGAAACCACTTGGCACCCAGATGTGGTCGGATGGTGAGATGGTTGCAGACATAAAGCAGCCGTCGTACGTTAGAAGTGTGAGGGACACACACTTGCATTTGCCCAGAAACTGTGAGATGGAGAAGCATTTATAGAATAGCCTTAGGAGTGTTCAGCAGAATGGCGGCTATAGTAGTGCAAGGAGACGCAATTTTAGTCTTCGAGCACTAACGAGATGGCAAGAGTGTTACAGTAAGTTTCCATATGTGCGTCGGAGACAGATAATTGCATATCCAGAAGATGTTCCATGCTGAGACAGGCTTAACTTCCAAAAGGATTCTATCAGAAAGACACTCGCAGAAATACTCCAACAATTTCGACGAGACTTTTGCATTATGCCAGCTGTATAACTGACCGCCAGCACGAGTGTCGTACTGAATCTTCTGCAGAATGCATGTTGTATTGCAATGGCGAAGCGATTACTGTGTCCCAGGAACAATGCGATGGGGAGAGAATTACAGAAAGCTGGCAGCGTAGTGTCGCAGATGGAGTACAGCACACCAAGATCAGGTTAAATGCTGTGACTATAGACTAAAGACAGCAACAGTATAATTGAAAGTAAATGCAGAGTGACTAAAGCTGGGTGATAGAGGCTCTCGCAGTAACTAGCACCCGCGTGATGGAGACGCCGTTTCTCAGGGGCAACATCTGTGTTATTGTGAGGCGTCTGCAGAAAGCCTGTTGTAGTGCGATGGCGAAGTAATTTCTGCGTCCCAGCGTCAATCTGAGCTTGCGAGGGTTACAGTAAGCCGGCAGCTGTGACTCGGTTAAAAACTACTGGACACCTGCAAGAGATTCCATTATGAGGCTGCAGGCGAATGGCAGTGGCAGTATCATTCATATACACTACCATAGTGACTCCAACTGTGTCTCTGAGACATATGCAATCGGGCGGCACTCGAACGATGGGGACGCAATTCCTGAGGGGCAGCATTTGTGTCATGGTAGGCGACTACAGAAGGGCTTTTGTAGTGCGATGGCGAAGTAACTGCTGTGTCCCCGCGTCAGTCGGATTATGCGAGGGCATAAAAAGTCATCCTCATTCTGCCAAAGGCCTTGTCAAAGAGGGCGGAGGAGCGGGAAGAGGTTCAGGGCACTCTCTTGTCCTCGGGGTGGGAAACTGCCCCTGAAGGAGTAACGTGTATCCACAGGACATGTGGCCTGTAATTGAAGAAGCGTCATGATGATCCCTCTTTTAGCAAAAGCTTCCGGGATAGTCCCCCATTTGGATCTCTGGGAGGGGACTGCCAAAGAGGAGGTTACCAAGAGTAAAAGATTGAATAATCACCGAAATAATAACGTTCTACGAGTCGGGGCGTAGAATGTCAGAAGCTTGAACGTGGTAGGGAAACTAGAAAATCTAAAAAGGGAAATGCAAAGGCTCAATCTAGATATATCAGGGGTCAGTGAAGTGAAGTGGAAAGAAGGCAATGATTTCTGGTCAGGTGAGTATAGGGTAGAATCAACAACAGCAGAAAATGGTATAACGGGAGTAGAATTCGTTATGAATGGGAAGATAGGGCAGAGAGTGTGTTACTGTGAACAGTTCAGTGATAGGGTTATTCTTGTGAGAATCGACAGCAAACCAACACCAACAACGATAGTTCGGGTATGCATGCTCAAGATGAAGAGGTAGAGAAAGTGTACGAGGATATGAAAGAGTAATACAGTATGTAAAGGGAGATGAAAATCTAATAGTCACGGGAGTCTAGAATGCAGCTGTAGGGGAAGGAGCAAGATAAAAGGTTACAGGAGAATATGGGCTTGGGACAAGGAATAAGAGATGAGAAAGATTGAGCTCTGCAATAAACTTCAGCTACTAATAGTGAATACTCTGTTCAGGAAACACAGCAGGAGGAGGTATACTTGGAAAAGGCCGGGTGATACAGAAAGATTTCAGTTAGATTACATCATGGTCAGACAGATATTTCGAAATCAGATACTGGTTTGTAAGGCGTACCACAACGTAGTAGTGATGAAGAGTAGGTTGAAGTTCAAGACATTAGTCAGGAAGAATCAATACGCAAAGAAGTGGGATACGGAAGTACTAAGAAATGACAAGGTACGCTTGAAGTTCTCTAAGGCTATAGATACAGCAATAAGAAATAGCGCAGTAGGCAGTACAGTTGAAGAGGAATGGACATCTATAAAAAGGGCCATCACAGAAGTTGGGAACGAAAACGTAGGTACAAAGAAGTTAACTGGGAAGAAACCATGGGTAACAGAAGAAATACCTCAATTGATCGATGAAAGGAGGAAGTACAAAAGTGTTCCGGGAGGCTCAGGAATACAGAAATAGAAGTCGTTGAGTAATGAAATAAATAAGAAGTGCAGGGAAGCTAAGACGAAACGGCTGCATGAAAAATGTAAAGAAATGATTGTCGGTAGGACTGGCTCAGCATACAGGGAAGTCAAAACAACTTTCGGTGACATTAAATGCAAGGGTGATAACATTACCAGTGCAACGGGAACTACACTGTTAAATGCAGACGAGAGAGCGGATAGGTGGAAAGAATACATTGAAAGCCTCTGTGAGGGGGAGGGGGGGGGGGGGGGGGGAAGATTTGTCTGCTGTGATTAAAGAAGACACAGGAGCCGATTTAGAAGAGATACGGGACCCGGTATTAGAATCAGAATTTAAAAGAGCTTTGAAGGACTTAAGATCAAATAAGGCAGAAGGGATAGATAACCTTCCATCAGAATTTCTAAAGTCATTGCGGGAAGTGGCAACAAAGCCATAATTTCCATTGGTGTGTAGAATGTATGAGTCTGGCGACATACCATCTGACTTTCGGAATAAGATCATCCACACAATTCCGAAGATTGCAAGAGCTGACAAGTGCGAGAATTATCGCACAATCAGCTTAACAGCTCATGCATCCAATTTGCTGACAAGAATAATTTACAGAAGAATGGAAAAAGAAAATTGAGGATGCACTAGATAACGATCAGTTTGACTTCAGGAAAGGTAAAGGCACGAGAGAGGCAATTCTGACGTTACGGCTAATAATGGAAGCAAGGCTAAAGAAAAATCAAGACACTTTCATAGGATTTGTCGACCTGGAAAAAGCGTTAGACAATATAAAATGGTGCAAGCTGTTCGAGATTCTGAAAACAGTAGGGGTGAGCTATAGGGAGAGACGGGTCATGTACAATATGTACAACAACCAAGAGGGAATAATAAGAGTGGACGATCAAGAACGAAGTGCATCTTTCGCCTCTACTGTTCAGTTTGTACATAGAGGAAACAACGATGAAAATAAAAGAAAGGTTCAGTAGTGGAATTAAAATTCAAGGTGAAAGGATATCAATGATACGATTCGCTGATGACATTGCTATCCTGAGTGAAAGTGAAGAAGAGTTACATGATCTGCTGAATGGAATGAACAGTCTGAAGAGTAGAGATTATGGACTGAGAGTAAATCGAAGAAAGTCGCAGGTAATGCGAAGTAGTAGAAATGAAAACAGTGAGAAACTTAATGTCAGGATCGATGGTCACGAAGTAGATGAAGTTAGGGAATTCGGCTACCTAGGCAGTAAAATAACGAGTGACGGACGGACCAAGGAAAACATCAAAAACAGACTAGCACTAGTAAAAAGGGCATTCCTGGCCAAGAGAAGTCTACTAATATCAAATATCGGCATTAATTTGAGGAAGAAATTTCTGAGAATATACGTCCGGAGTACAGCATTGTATGGTAGTGAAACATGGATAGTGGGAAAACCGGAACAGAAGTGAATTGTAGCATTTGAGATGTGGTGCTACAGACAAACGTTGAAAATTAGGTGGACTGATAAGGTAAGGAATGAGGAGGGGAAAGGAATATGTGGAAAACACTAATAAGGAAAGGGACAGGATGATAGGACATCTGTTAAGACATGAGGGAACGACTTCCATGGTGCCATGGCACTAGACGGAGCTGTAGAGGGCAAAAACTGTTGAGGAAAACAGAGACTGGAATAAATCTAGCAAATAATAGAGGACGCAGGTTGCAAGTGCTACTCTGAGATGAAGAGGTTGGCACAGGAGAGGAATTCGTGGCAGGCTGCATCAAACCAGTCAGAAGACTGATGACACCCCCCCCCCCCACCCCCCCCCCCCCCCCCAGCCACCCACCCAAAAAAAAAAAAAACTGTAAGCTGGCAACTATGCCTCGGTTACAAGCTACTGGACACTTCTAAAGGGTTCCATTAGGTGACTGCAGTGGAATGGTAGCGGCAATATCATTGATGTATACTACCAGAGTGACTCCTACTGTGTCAATGACACATATGGACTGATGGGAACGAAATTTCTAAGTGGCACAATTTTTGTCAAGGTGCGGCGTCTGCTGAGAACCTTTTGTATTGCGATGGCAAAGTAATTTCTGTTCCCTGCGTCAGTCTGAGTGTGCGAGGGTTACAGTCATAGTGCAGCTATACCTCAATTGCATGCTACGGGACACGAATAACAGCTTCCATTATGAGACAGTAGCCGAATGGCAGCGTTAGTATAATTGATATACACCACCAGAGCGACGCAATCTGTGTCATTTAGATGTATGCAATAGAGCGCCACTCGGCTCATGCTGACGCAATTCTTGATTGGCTGGATTTGTATCATTATGAGTTGTCGGCAGAAAGCGTGTTGTAGCGCACTGACGAAGTTATTTCTGTGTCTCAGAGTCAATCTGAGTGTGCGAGAGTTACAGTAAGCCGAAAGCCATACCTTCGTTACAAGCTATTGGTCGCCTATAAGAAGTTCCATTATGAGACTGTAGACGAATGGCAGCGGAAGTATCTTTATTATACTCTACCACAGTGACAAAAACTGTGTCAATGAGACATACGTATAGGGCGGCATTCGTCTGATGGGGACGCAGTTCCTGAGGGCAGCATGTGTGTCAAGGTGATGCGTCTGCACAATGCCAGTAGTAGTGGATAATCAAAAGTTTTAGTGTCCCAGCAACAAGAAGGTGGCCGACTGTTAAAGTAATTTACGAACTGTGCCTCGGGGACAAATAACTGCACGTCTAGAAAAGGTTCAATGGTGAGACATGTGCTATACTCCATCAACATTCAAGTAGAAAGACATGCGCTTGAATAATTCAACAG
Source organism: Schistocerca americana (assembly GCF_021461395.2). Lineage (NCBI taxonomy): Eukaryota > Metazoa > Arthropoda > Insecta > Orthoptera > Acrididae > Schistocerca > Schistocerca americana. The sequence goes on along the minus strand of NC_060122.1, from coordinate 23,860,603 downwards.
CGTCGACCACACTCGCACTAGGCCAGCAGCTGTTTTAAGGGCAGCATTAGTGTCATGATGAGGCTTCTCTACAAATACCTGTAATACTGCAGGGCGAAGCATTATTAGTGTCCCAGCATGACACGGGAGTTACAGTAATTTAGAAATTGTGCCTCGGAGAATGACTATTGGGCACCCAGACGTGATTCCATGGTGAGACAAATGCTGAATACCAGCAGCATTCTAATGCCAAGCCACTCGCAGGAACTCTCGAAGAACGACGACGAGACACTTGCAGGAAGCCAGCAGCCGTAGTTGCAGCAGGCCAGATCCATAACTCAGCGCCAGAACGAGTGTCACATCAAGGCTTCTGCAAAATGCCTACTGTATTGCAATGGCGAAGCGGTTACTGTGTCCCAGGAACAACGCAATAGGGAGAGAATTACAGCAAGCCATAAAATTTGTGTCGCAGACAGCGTACTGGACACACAGAAGGGGTTCCATCGCGTGACGCCAGCCTGATGCTGCAGCAGTATAATACAAATACACACGCAGAATGACTCCAGCAGTGTGACAGAGACTCTTGCAGTAGCACAGCACCCGAGTGATGGAGACGCAAATCCTGAGGACAGCATTAGTGCCTTGGTGACGCCTCTGCAGGTAGCCAGTAGTACTGAATGGCGAATGGCGAAGGACTGTGCCCAGTGTCAATCTCAGGGTAGGAGGGTTCCAGTACACTGGCAGCTGTGCTTTGGTTACAAACAACTGTACACCAACATGAGGTTCCATGGTGTGACTGTAGCTGAATGACAGACATATGCAATGACGCAACAAGTGTCTGAGGAAGGGCAGTTCCTGAGAGCCATCATTACTTCCATGGTGGGGCGTGTTCTGAATCCCCATAGTAGTGCAGTTGCGTATCAGTATCTGTGTACCTGCGTAGTTTGATGGAGAAAGTGTTACAGTAAACTAGAATCTTTGCCTAGGAGACATACTATTGGAGACCCAGAAGGAGTGCAATGTGAGACCCTTGCATATAGCCAGCAAAATTAGCATCGAAGAGAACTTTCAGAAATACTCCAACAGTTTCTTGAAGACACTTGTAGTAAGCTAGAAGCCATGTCATGGAGGGGCAATATGATAACTGTAGCGGGAGTGTCAAATTGAGTCGTCTGCATAATGAACATTATATTGCAATAGCGAAGCGACTGGACAGGCGACTGCTGAAGTGCAGCTATAGTTTCATGGTGAGGAGTCTGCAGAATGCCAGTCGTAGTCTGGTGCCGAAGCAAATTACTTATGCCAGTGTCAATGGATGGAGCGAGGCTTTCAGTAAGCCAGCAACTAAACATTGGTTAGAAACTACTGGATATCTAGATGAGATTTGATGGTGAGAACATTGCACAATACCAGCAGCTGTGGCAAAATTCAACAGTATGAGGAACTGTTGCAGGTGCTTAGAAACGGAAAGATGGAGAATAATTCCTAGTACAGCCACTGGAGTCTCATTCAGAGGCACCTACTGAATGTGTATAGTAGTGCAAAGACGAAGGAATTGTAGTCTCCCATGGCATGATATTTACAGTAAATTTGCAACTGTGCTTCAGAGACAGATTATGGGATTCCCAGAAGAGGTACCACGGTGAGATCAAGCTAAATTACAGCAGCAGTCTCACAGAAAGGTGCCCAGAGAAATAATCAACCATGTCAAGATACACATGCAGTAGGCTAGCAGCCACATTATGGAGAGGCATAATAGACTGCCAGCGCCAGTGTCATATTAAGGGGTCTGCTGAATTCCTATTGTGGCGGCGAAGCATTTGATATGTTACAAGAGCAGTGCAATGAGATGAGAATTACAGAAAGCTACCAGCTTTGTGTTGCAGAGAGAGAGCTGGATACACATGGTCTGACGCTAGCCTAATGCAAATACCAGTATAATAGAATACACATGCAGAAAGACAGCAGCAGTGTCACAGAGACCCTTGCAGTAGCCCAGCTCCTGTATGATGCAGACACAGCTCCTGAGGCAGCATTAGTGTCATGGTGGTGTGTCTGCAGGATAGTAGTGCAATGGATAGGCAAATTCTTGTCCCTGCAGCAATGTAATGGAGAGAGTGTTACAGTAAGCTAGATGACACACTATTGGAGACCCAGAAGTGTTTCCATGGTAAGACCCATCCACATCGGCAGAAGCATTAGCGAAGAATGACACTTTCAGATGCTTGTAGTAGGACAGCAGCCATGGCATGAGTAGTGGGACAAGGGTGGTTTCGCCCCACTCTCCATTGTTACGAGATGTATCAAGATGGCAGCGATAACGTTATCCAAGATGGCGGCTATGACATCATTCAAGATGTTGGATTTTGGCGGAAGATAGTTCAATTGAGCAAGTTCCACTAACCTAACCCCCTCCTCTCCCCCCAGAAACAGGTGGCAAGTTCAAATTCCATCAGGACAATGCAACACACCTCTAGTAACCCAAGAAAATGGCAGGAAAATAGGTCACTATTTTCCTCTGCTAACCTAAGTCATGCAACCAGCACCTCATCCTAGGGTTCAGCGGGAAAAGGAATTAGCCAGTGCTGAGCTGCTGGAAAGATGAAGGAGTGTACATTATTTATTTTGGCACAATTTATTTACGGATGGATTTTGAGAGATAGTATATTTATCAAAGTGATACAAAACACACTCTCTGATATGCTTTGGGTCACGCCGCACTGTCTACAGACCTGTAATCTACTCACAAATTACCGAAATAATCCACTACAAACAACTCATAAATTACCAAAATAATTTCAGTACACAGCATACAGACCTGCAAACCACTCGTACATAATGCAATACATTTATGTCTAGAGAGCCATACATCTCGTAAATTGTCAAAATACTAATGCATCTAAAAGACACTGCAAACCTGCTTGCTAATTGTCAGCTCTCGAAATCATGCACCAGTCTTTATTCAAAGAATTTGGGCCACTACCGCCATCCAGTGTATTCAGCACGAGGTCCAGAGTCCGACTTACCTAGTACACAGAACTGCCACCAGAGGGCGCTGTCATCCATTCTTTGACGTAATCCAAAATGGCGGGAAAAATGGAGGGAAACAGTGTGGTCACCATGGAGTCTGGAGTCCAAATGACAAGGTACACAGAACCGCGATCAGACGGTGGTATCGACCATTCCATGACGAAGCCCAAGATGGCTGTCTGCAGGGGAAAATGACTCATCCTACACTGGGTTGCTGGAGAGAGGAAGGAGTGTACTTTATTTATTTTGAAACAACTTATTTAGGGATGGATTTTAGATAGTATATTTATCACACTGGTACAAAACGCATGCTCTGACATGCTTGGAGTCACACCACACAGCCTACAGATGTGTAAATTACTCGTAAATTACTGAAGTAACGCTCTGCAGACACGATAACAACTGCTAAATTACAGACATAATTTCTGTACTTAGCACACAGACAAGGATACTCCTAATTAACGCAGTACACTGATGTGCAGTCACGAAATCAACTCATAAACTGTACAAATAACGCATAGCACAGCCTAAAGACCAGCTCGCAACATAAAGCAACAGACATGCAAACAATGTGCCCATCGGCACCCTCTGCCCTCCATCCACTGGATTGCACAGGAGGCTACCCCACACATTCTCAGATGTTGGGATGCACCGGCACCTGCAAAGCCACGTGCAGGTGCCCATTCAAGTCCCTCAAGCATGAGGTGGTGGCATCCCTTTCATACTTGACACCTGAGAAATTTCTCTCGAATTACGTGACCACCTAGGCTATGTCGCTGACAGCACCGGATGGGAGCAAAGATCTATTTTCAGAACGCAGATGCTCCAAGGGCATACGTACGTCGACACTGCCGTGAGCCATCGCCAGATGCAGGCCAACACGAACCATCACTCTCATGCCACTACTGCCTACAGTGAGCAACTGAAAGTTGGATCTATTTTCGGGTATACAGTTATAGTACTTCGAGTGGTATACTGACATAACAGAACTCCAACGCACTTACGCCGTCTACATATGCGAGATGCCTCTGGGCAGCATGTGTGTTTACTGTTTCTGATGCGATACCTGCAGATACTGATGTCACAGAATAGCACAGGGCGCATTGTTCCTAGCGATCCTAGCGGGATATGCGAGCTGCATCTAGCCATGCACACATACCAAGTGTGGTTGAAGCATCGTTCGAAATGTTCATCCTGCTATCAATAAACGTCACAGAAAAGTTAAAGGTTTTCACTGCTAAAAGAATGTGCACGCTCGAGGAAACACCATTAATCATAAAAGCATTCTTCTTGTTTGGAAAGAGAGCACACTCTAAGCACAGATGGGGGGCAGAATCAGAAGAATTATGCAAAAAGAATTCAAAGCAGTGTCTTACAAAACAGGAAAAACGCCCAGAATTTTAGGTATCCTACAGCTACAGGTCTTGAGATGTCCGAATTTCCCAATGCCACAGTAGCAGATGAGTGATGGCATCCCTGCCAGAGACAGATGGCCTGCATCAGCTTTTCTCTGAAAACTTGGTTTCTCAGAACTTTCTGTACATACCTTGCCTTCACCTTGTTCGAATCAGTTTGTAGACAGTCCTCCGTCCTGGCACAAGGTATGTCTTGTGAATGAATAGAGCATTATGATAGTATTTTGTACAGATCACCATATTGCACTGACGATTAAACCCAGCAAAGTGGCCTACAGACCATCAAATATGGTAAGCCTCTTACTCAATTACACTGCTGTCTGCTCTCCCACTGAGGGCAGGAGCTTGAATATTAGAGTGCGAGAAAGATCTCTAACCCAGCAGTATATCACTGCGTAATGTGCCGATGTAGTAAACATACAATTTGTATCCTGCACCATACAAAATCAGCCCATTTACATCATCCGTACATATACCGCAAACACAGAGCACTGTATACACTCCTCGCACCACTAGGTATTCCCCTGCGAGGTCGGCGGTCATCCACCTGCGACAGGTGACTAGAGCGCGCTCTGCGGACTGAAGGCACTCTCAGAACTCTTCTACAAATTGCCTGCCGCAGGGGCCGAGCGGTTCTAGGCGCTTCAGTCTGTAGCCGCACGACAGCTACAGTCGCAGGTTCGAGTCCTGCCTCGGGCATGGATGTGTGTGATGTCCATAGGTTTTTAGTTCTAAGTTCTATAGGACTGATGACCTCAGTTGTTAAGTCCCTAGTGCTCAGAGCCATTTCTTTTCTACAAATTCGGACTCGTTCCCCCTCGGCACTAACGCGTTACTATTTTTGGTCCAGACCTCCTTGCTTGATTGCCCTTTCTACACCCATCTCCAGAATCTGTGATTACAAGAACACGTGTATTTTCGCATGGTTTGCCATAATATTATACCATTTTCGCGGTATTTCTCGATATCAAGCTCACAATAGTATCCTACCGATTGCTCATGCAACATAATTCCTAAGATATAGACAGGAAATTATTTCTCTACAAACCCGAAACTTTATCTAGGTGGAGAGTGCTGTAAACAACTGACTAACTAGAAACTTATCATGTCTGCGAATACATTTATATGAAAACTCGAAAAAAAATTAAGAAAATGATATTTCCACTCATGAATGCTGATGTCAGTGATGTAGTAGATTCCAAATAATCGCTACAATTTACGCCGGCGGGAGTGGCCAAGCGGTTCTAGGCGCTACAGTCTGGAGCCGCGCGACCGCTACGGTCTCCGGTTCGAATCCTGCCTCGGGCATGGATGTGTATGATGTCCTTAGGTTAGTTAGGTTTAAGTAGTTCTAAGTTGTAGGGGACTGATGACCTGAGATGTTACGTCCCATAGTGCTAAGAGTCATTTGAACCTACAATCTACAAGGTCACTTAAGGTGTTTATCATGTCTAGGGTACCGACGAACATGTCTTCCACATGCTAGATGCACACATCACAATCGATCTTCTCTCAACTAAATGAAAGTGCGATATGTGCAGAAGCAGTCATGTGAACAATTTTCATGAAAATACATCTCCATATTCAATCTTCTCACATTTGCACGCAATTATGAAAGCTATCCAACACATACTAAGTACTAGTTCGCAATTCGGTCGTCTAGAGGACAACACGGTTAAGTCGTCTACATTCCTACACTCCAACAGGCCTCTCCATTCTGACAGCTCCTAAAGATAATGGGAAACGTGAATCAATCCCACACAGGTCACAGGCGCTGCACGCCAAGCACGCACAAGTAGAATCACCACCTAAGAAATCGGTCACATATATCCCTGTACTTACAACTAAATGTTACAATCACGCTCTCAGTTGCACCACATTCGAAAATGAGCAAAGTATCAGAAATACACCCAGTTGACAGCTATGGCTCTGGAAATAGAAATATCAGTACCATTCTTGAGACTTGGCTGTGACTTTGCTATCACAGTACTAGACGTGAAACCCATACCTTCCTTACGAATGGACATAGTCATATCCTTTGCACATTTAGGAACACAAACACATACTTTGTAAGCCTGATGCTCAAGGCGAAACTGTCACGCACCCCCTGCTACTAAGTATAATACTTCGTCAATTATTGATCGCTGGCAATACGAAATAATACAGACCGAAAATCAATGATGGGTGTGTATGTCACATAAGTTTTTCTTGCGAGTCCTACCACCGTGTCATCGAAATAGAGGATTAATCGTTTTACAAACCGCCAGATGTTAAAAAACCCGATCCCAACACCTACTGTATGTTACTGTCACAAGCGGTCTTGGTTCTACATGTGCACACAAGTACCCATGTTAAAAGCTATATCGGCTTTATTAATCCACGTATGGCATTACCTACGAATCACGTGGTTTTCTCAGACAAATAGCGAGACGGTGGTCGCCGGAGTGTATATTATCAGACCAGCAGGCTGGTTACAAGTAGCCCACGATGCAACCTCGTCATCGCTGAATTTTGAAAGTGATTCGCCTAAGGAACGCGGTATGAAACTGTATATGCAACCCCCGCATTCCGCTGCCACTAGATATTTCTCCAGAATTTGTAACGTATTCTGTCTCTATGCCATGTCAGAGGTTCTGCGATATATCCACTGAGGTATAGACGATGGCTGGAGCTCCATCCACATAAAAATCACCCGTTTCTTGTTCTTCTTCACCATCTGATATTACATTACAACACTTTCAGATCTGTTCCTATACATCGATAAGGAGTGCTAACCTCCTCGACATGGGCGCATCTCGAGAAATCTTGTACACTTGGATGGGTGAGGACTCGGCAAGCTCCATTCATTCACGAGGAGTAGAATGTAGCGGTCTACTTCTGGTCGGTGGAGATTAATTCGGTAACGGTGCTGCAGGGCGGGTTGGTCAATGACAGTGTGAGGCTGGATTGAAGAGTTTTTAGCAAACAGAACACAGCATGTTGTTATCAATGGAGAGACGTCTACAGACGTAAAAGTAACCTCTGGCGTGCCACAGGGGAGTGTTATGGGACCATTGCTTTTCACAATATATATAAATGATCTAGTAGATAGTGTCGGAAGTTCCATGCGGCTTTTCGCGGATGATGCTGTAGTATACAGAGAAGTTGCAGCATTAGAAAATTGTAGCGAAATGCAGGAAGATCTGCAGCGGATAGGCACTTGGTGCAGGGATTGGCAACTGACCCTTAACATAGACAAATGTAATGTATTGCGAATACATAGAAAGAAGGATCCTTTATTGTATGATTATATGTTAGCGGAACAAACACTGGTAGCAGTTACTTCTGTAAAATATCTGGGAGTATGCGTGCGGAACGATTTGAAGTGGAATGATCATATAAAATTAATTGTTGGTAAGGCGGGTACCAGGTTGAGATTCATTGGGAGAGTCCTTAGAAAATGTAGTCCATCAACAAAGGAGGTGGCTTACAAAACACTCGTTCGACCTATACTTGAGTATTGCTCATCAGTGTGGGATCCGTACCAGATCGGTCTGACGGAGGAGATAGAGAAGATCCAAAGAAGAGCGGCGCGTTTCGTCACAGGGTTATTTGGTAACCGTGAAAGCGTTACGGAGATGTTTAATAAACTCAAGTGGCAGACTCTGCAAGAGAGGCGCTCTGCATCGCGGTGTAGATTGCTCGCCAGGTTTCGAGAGGGTGCGTTTCTGGATGAGGTATCGAATATATTGCTTCCCCCTACTTATACCTCCCGAGGAGATCACGAATGTAAAATTAGAGAGATTAGAGCGCGCACGGAGGCTTTCAGACAGTCGTTCTTCCCGCGAACCATACGCGACTGGAACAGGAAAGGGAGGTAATGACAGTGGCACGTAAAGTGCCCTCCGCCACACACCGTTGGGTGGCTTGCGGAGTATCAATGTAGATGTAGATGTAGAGGGTCTTTCAGTCTCTAATTTTACCCTAAGACAGCAAGAATGCTCTGTGAATCCCATCAGCATAGAGATAGATCGTAAATTAAGCACTATGCTCGAGGTGTTAGATGTATGTAGTGCACTGTCTGATATACTTCGATGATCAATGTGTTCAGGAATTAATAATGAATGGACTACTACACAGTGATCCATCCACATTTGGAATGATACTTCTTTGCAAAGTGGGGTGGTTTAGCTATAATACTGAAATTGAGAAACATGATGACGCATCATTGGTCAGTATTGAAATTACTGTAAAATTGTTCACACAATCGACTGTAATACTTATTATTTCAGTACATTGAGGCTGTCTTTTCCATCCCGTCCGTCAATTGCTACGCTGTTGGTTACCACATAATGATTGACTAACATCGCTTGTTTGAGTTTGAGAAAGAGTTTTGGTGGAGGAACAATACCTTCTGGAGACGGATAGCACCGAAACAGTGATCGCGTACATGACTGCAATATGAGGAATCAGTCGAAACAGAACGTGGAGTCATCAGCTGTTCCGTCACTGCGACAGATGAGTTTAAATGAAGAGGTCGTCAATCACTCTGAGACCGCAGTTTGGAAACACTCCCCAACGCCTCTAAATTCTTCCGGTTTCCTTATGTTGTACTGTCTTTTATTTAAAATCATCCAGTGTGTGTGGTGTGTTATGGTAGCCGGAGTAACAAGATGAGTTACGCTGTGGGACGTCTAGTTTTCTGCGAGAGGCAATGGATCATAATGTGTTAATATCAGTTTAGAACCTGACACAGACCTCGAACTTCTGGCGGAAAAACAAATTGTATGGTAGTTTACAAAGCGTGTTACAACAGAAAAAACAATGTTTCAAACAATGACACAGGGTCACAGGGAGTGTCTCTTGCGGCTTACAGTATAGTCTGTGGGATACGGCCATCCTCCTACAGTACAGGTGATGAAACTTTAAACTGGTCTGTGCAGTGGATCAATACCTGTTTATTTAATAGGATCGTCATATGTGCTCGATGCCAGCACGCATGCAGTATTTGTTTTCAATATATGGGAGGAGAGAGATGTGGTAAAAATCTTATCGAGTTCTCTATCGGATGACGTCAGTGGAACTTTTATAATTCGTAATTTTTCTTTGGTGGATGGAATAGAATAACGATGATAGAAGGTTGGGGTGATAGATGCGAATGGGCGTTGAGGGACGTGGACCTGTAGTACCTGCTTGTAGTTTGGAGAAGCACCACAATGCAGTAGCAAAATACATATCCTTCCCCAGTTCCCATACTGTCTTTTATACTACCTCGTGTTGCAGGAGCAGGCTTCGTGTCCATCGAATGTCGCAGTAACTTAGCTTAGCCCGTTGCTACACAGGTTGCAGAAGGTAGTAGATATAGATTTCCTCTCACAACTACTCAGTTCAGACTTACATTGGAACGATCACGTTCGCAAAGCTGCAGGGATGGTAGCGCAGAGTCTGAGGCGGCAGTTGCAGGATGTATAGGGGTACCTAAAACGAGAGGGGAATTTTACTGTAGCAGATACTTTCGAGAAAGGTGACTCGTTTCGAGATATGAGAGTGCCAGAAATATGATTCAGTTGTGTCTGTAATCATTATAAGATCCAGGATAGGATGCAATGCACGTATGTGGTTGAATGGAAAGACTTGATTCCAAATCATAGAAATAATTTCTAGCGGATAGCGTAGCACTAGAGATCTGAAGAGCTAGTGCACATTTCTTACGACCTCAATCAGCAAAACAACTACTACTGTTTGTGATCCTTCTCAGTCAGCCATCGATTATAGCTCAGTGGATATATCGCAGAATGTCCGCAGCTCGTGGTCGTGCGGTAGCGTTCTCGCTTCCCGCGCCCGGGTTCCCGGGTTCGATTCCCGGCGGGGTCATGGATTTTCTCTGCCTCGTGATGACTGGGTGTTGTGTGATGTCCTTAGGTTAGTTAGGTTTAAGTAGTTCTAAGTTCTAGGGGACTGATGACCATAGATGTTAAGTCCCATAGTGCTCAGAGCCATTTGAACCATTTGAATATCGCAGAACCTCTGAGTTGGTATCGAGACAAAATACGTTACAAATGCTGGAGAAACATCTAGTGGCGGTGGCGTGAGGGAGTTGCAGATAGTGGTTTCCTACCGCGTTCCTTAGCCGAATCACTTTCAAAATTCAGCAATGACGAGGTTGCATCGTGGGCTACTTGTAACCGGAGTGCTCGTCTGATAATATACACTCCGGCGATCACCGTCTCGCTATTTGTCTGAGAAAACCACGTGATTCGTAGGTAATGCCATACGTGGATTAATGAAGCTGATACAGCTTTTAACATGGGTACTTGTGTGCACATGTAGAACCAAGACTGCTTGTGACAGTAACATACAGTAGTTGTTGAGATCGGGTTTTTTAAACATCTGGCGGTTTGTAAAACGATTAAACCTCTATTTCGAAGACACGGTGGTAGCACTCACAAGAAAAACTTATGAGTCATGGTTAATTTTCGGTCAGAATTTTTTCGTATCGCCAGCTATGAGTTATTGACGAAGTATTATACTTAGTAGCCTGGGGATGCAGGATACGTTCGCCTTGAGCATCAGGCTTAGAAATTATGTGTTTGTGTTCTGACTTGTGCAAAGGAAATCACTATGTCCCTTCGTAACGAATGTTTGATGAATTTGACGTTCAGTACTGTGATAGCAAAGGGAGGAGTATGCCAAGTCGTAAGAATGGGACTGATATTTCTATTTCCAGAGCCACAGCTGTAAACTGGGTGTATTTCCGATGCGTCGGTCATCGTTGAATGTCATTCAACTGAGACCGCGATTTTAACATTTAGTTGCAAGGGATAAAATATATTTGTGACCGATTTCTTAGGTGATGATTCTACCTGTGCGTGCTTGGCGTGCAGCGTCGGTGACCTGTGCGGGGATGATTCACGTTTCCCGTTAACTGCAGGAGCCGTCCGAATGGAGAGGCCTGTTGGAGCGTAGGAATGTAGACGACTTAACCGTGTTGTCCTCTAGACGACAGAATAACCAACTAATACTTAGTATGTGTTGGATACCTTTCATGATTGCGTGGAAATTTGAGGAGATTGAATATGGAGGTGTGTTTGCCCTGGACCGTTATTCCCTCCCATGTAAATTGTTCAGTTAACTGCTTCTGCACTTTTCGCGCCTTTATGCGGTTGAGAGAAGATCGATTGTGGTGTGTGCATGTAGCATGTGGAAGACACGTTTGCTGGTTCTCTAGACATGAGTTTACCTTCTAAATTATAGGGATGATTTGGAATCTTCTACATCACCGACATCGGTATTCGCAAGTGGAAATATCAAATTTCTTTTTTTTTTTCGAGTTTACACGTAAATGTCATCCCTGACGTGACAAGTTGTTAGTTAGTAAGTGGTTTACAGCACGCCCCACCTAGCTAAACTTTCGGGTTTGTAGAGAAATAATTTCCAACTATATCTTTGGAATTATGTTGTGCAAGCGATCGGTAGGACACTGGTGTGTGCTTGATATCGTGAAGAAGCGCGAAAGTGGTTTAATATTATGGCAAACCATGCGAAAATACACGTGTTCTTGTATTCCCAAAATCTGGAGATAGGTGTAGAAAAAACAAGCAAGCAAGCTGGTATGGACCAGAAACAGTAACGCGTTTGTAACAAGCCGGAATTTGTAGAAGAGTTCCGAGAGTGACTTCGGTCCGCTGAGGGCGCTCTGGTCACGCATCGGGGATGGATGATCGCCGACCTCGCAGGGGAATACCTAGTGCTGAAAGGAGTGTATTCAGTGCTCTTTGTCTTTGCGGTATATGTACGGATGAGGTAAAAGGGCTGATTTTGTGTGGTGCAGGATACAAATTGCATGTTTACTACATCGGCACATTACGCAGTGATATACTGCTGGGTTAGAGATCTTTTTCGCACTCTAATATTCAAGCTCCTGTCCTCAGTGGGAGAGCAGAGAGTAGTGTAATTGAGTAAGAGTCTTTCCATATTTGACGGTCTGTAGGCCACTTTGCTGGGTCAAATCGTCAGTGCAGTATGGTGATCTGTACGAAATGCAATCATAACGCTCTATTCTTTCACATGACATCCCTTGTGCCAGGAAACAGGAACCTCTACAAACTGATTCAAACAAGATGGAGGCAAGGTATGTACATAAAGTTTTGGTAGAGCAAGTGTTCAAAGACAAGTTGATGCAGACCATCCTCCTCTGGCGGGGATGTCGTCACTCATCCGCCACTGTGGCATTAGGATGTCTCCAGACCTGTAGCTGTAGGATACCGAAAATTCCGGCTGTTTTTTTTTTCTCTTCTATAAGACAGTCCTACGAATTTTGTTTGGGTAATTGCTCTGATTTTCCCCTGTCTGTGCTTAGAGAGTGCTCTCTCTCCAAACAACAAGAATGCTTTTATGATTAACGGTGTTTACTCAAATGTGCTCAGGCTTTCAGCGGTGAGAAAATTTAACGTTTCTGTGACGTATATTGATAGCAGAGCGAACATTTAGCACGATGTGTCAGCCACGCTGGGTACACGTGCACGGCTAGATGCTGCTGACATATCCCATTAGGATCGCTTCGAACAATGCACCCTGTGCTTTTCTGTGACATTAGTATCTGCAGGTGTCGCGTCAGAGGCTTCTCCCTTATGGGACTGGCATGAGCACACCTTGGAGTTATATGACATCAGTATAACAGTAGCAGTACTCTAACTGTATACCCGACAATAGACTCAACTTTCACCCGCTCACTGCAGGCAGCAGTAGCATGAGATCAGTAACTCGTTCTGGTCTGCGGCCGGCAGTGACTCGTGGTGGTGTTGACGCGTGTGCACCCTTGGAGCGTCTGCACTCTGCAAATTGGTCTTCGCTACCTCCCGGTCATGTCATCAATGGTGTCTAGGTGATTATGTATTTCGAGACCAATTTTTCAGGTGCCAAGTATGAAAGGGATGCCACCGCCTCATGCTTGAGGGGCCCGAACGGGCACCTGTGTGTGGCTTGGCAGCCGCTGGTGCATCCCGACTTCTTGGATGATGTCATGCACTGTTGCCAAGTCTACATGCCGCCCTCTTGGATGACGTCATCGCCGCCATCTTATATACATCTGGCATAACGGAGAGTGGGGCCACACCGCCCTTGTCCCATTACTGGCATGTATGGGTAATAACATAACGATAGCGAGTGTGTTTCATTAAGTTGTCTGCAGAATGAATATTTTGTTACAATGTCGAATCAATTACTGTGCCCCAGAATCAAGTTACAGCAAGCCATAAGTTTTGTCTTGTGTAAAGGCTGCTGGATATCCAGAAGACGTTGGACGGTGAGACCCCAGCAGGATTCCAGCAGGTGTCTTGGAGGAACACTCTTGCTGAACGACTCCATCAGTGTCATGGAGATACTTGCTGTAGGCCAGTACACTTGAGATGGCGACTCCTGAAGGGCAGCTATAGTATCGTGGGGAGGAGTAAGTAGATTGCCTGTTGTAGTCTGATGGCGAAGGTACTTTTGTGTCCGTCAATATGAGAGCGCGAGAGTAACATTAAGCTGTCACTTCTGCCTCGGCTACAAAGTACACGAAATGCACGTGTGCATTGGTGGCGAGAATGTTGCACAATGCTAGGAGCTGTCGCTGACGTCAGCAGTATTTGAATAGATATTTGCAGTTGCCCAGAAATGGCGAGATGGAGAAGCATTTCTAGAACAGCCTCAGGAGTGTCTTTCAGAGCCATCTGAAGAATGCGTAAAGTAGTGAGAAGGCGAAACAATTTTAGTGTCCCAAAAGCAGTAAGATACACGAGAGTTACAGTAAGTTAGCTACTGTACCTCAGGGACAGATTAGTGGACACACAGAAGAGGTTCCATCGTGAGACTAGTAATAAATTACATCACTCCCACAGAAAGGCACTCGCAGAAATACTCCAACAATGTCGACAATACATCTACAGCAGGCCAGCAGGCACGTTATGGAGAGGCTTCACTAAAAGCCAGAATGAGAGTCATTTTAAGTCGTCTGTACAAAGCCTATTGTATCGCAATGGCGAAGCGATTAATGTGGCCCAGGAGCAATTGCATGGGGAGAGGATTACAGAAAGCTGTCGGCTTTGTATTGCAGAAAGAGCACATGACACCGAGAACAGGTTCTATTGTGTGACAGTAGCCAAATGCCAGCTGCAGCATAGTAGAAATACACACGCAGAATCACTCCTGCAATGCTGTAGAATCAGCAAAAGCCCAGAATCCATCTGATGGAGACATAGTCCCTGAGGGTAGCATTTGCGTCTTGGTGAGGCATCTGCAAGAATCCTGTACTACACAATGGCGCAGCAATTTTTGTCTCCCAGCGTCAATCTGAGGATGCGAGTGTTACAGTAAACTGGCAGCTGTGCTTCGGTTACAAGATACTGGACAGCCAGAAGAGATTCCCTAGTTGACCATAGCCGAATGCCAGTGCCTCTATCACAGATGTACACTAGCAGAACGACCCCCACCTTGTCTTTCAAACATTTGCAATATGGCAACGTCCATCTGATGGAGAGGCAATTCCTCTGGGGCAGCATTAGTGTCATGTTGGCCTGTCTGCAGAATGCCTATAGTAGTGCAATTTCGAGGCAGTATCTCTGTCGCTGTAGCAATGCGATGGAGAGAGTGTTAGAGTAAGCTAGATGTTTGCCTCTGAGACATTAATGGAGAGCCAGAAGAGGTTCCAGGGTGAGACCCTTCCATATTGCCTGCAGAATTAAAGTAGAAGAGCACTTTCAGAAATACTGCAACAGTGTTGTGGTGGCTTTTCTAATAGAACAGCAACTGTGCCATGCAGAGGCTATAACATTATCATTAGTGGGAGTGTCATATTGAGGCTTCAATTCTTTTGCAGTAGAGATAAAATAAAGTGTCCCAATACTAAGGTGATGGGGCGAGAATTGTGGCATGCCATGGGTTTTTTCTCGTGGAAAGACTGCTGGACTCCCAGAAGACGTTCCATGGTGAGACCCTAGTAGGATGTCAGCAGGAGTCTTGGAGAAACTCACATACGGAATAGCTCCAACAGTGTCATAGAGACTCTTGCTGTAGGCCAGCACATGTGAGATGGCGATTCCTGAAGGGCAGCCATGGTGTCATGGTGAGTAGTCTACCGAATGCCTGTCGTAGTCTGGTGGCGAAGTAACTTCTCTGTCGCAGCGTCAATGTGAAGGAGCTAGGGGTTACAGTAAGCCAGCAACTGTGCCTGAGTTACAAACTACTGGCTCCCCAGGTATGGTTTAATGGCGAGTACGCTAGCCTAATCCCAGCAACAATATAATAGAGATACATATGCAGAATGACTGCAGCAGTGTACAGACACTCCAGCAGTAGCCCAGCACACGTGTGATGGAGACCCAATTCCCGAGGGTAGTATTAATGTCTTCACAAGGCGTATGCAGAAACCCTGAAGTATGCAATAGTGAAATAGTTTCTGTGTCGCAACGTCAATCTAAGGTTGCTAGGGTTACAGCACTGTTTCGGCTACTGGCTACTGGGTCATCCAGAAGAGGTTCCACGGTGTGACCGTAGCCGAGTGCCAGTGCCTGTATCATAGATATACACTAGCAGAGTGACTCCAGCTGTGTCTTCAAGACATATGCAATAGGGCAGCAGCCATCAGAAGGACAAGCAGTTCGTGGATGGCACATTAGTGTCACGGTCAGGCGTCTGCAGAATAGCTGTAGTAGTGCACTGGCAGCAATGTCGTGGAGGGAGTGTTGCAGTAAGCTATATGATTTACCTCGGAGACACAGTACTGAGATGAAGATCAGGTTGATCTGTGAGTCCCTTCCATATTAACAGCAACATTAGGATAGAAAAGCATTTCCAGACCTACTCAAACAGATTTTTGGAAACTCTTGTAGTAAGCCAGCAGCCAGGTCATGGAAAGGCAAAACCGTAATGGTAGCGGGACTGTCATATTGAGTCATCTGCAAAAGACTACTATATTGCAATCGCGAAGCAATTACTGTGATCTGGAACCAAGGTGACGGGGAGAGAGTTACAGCTAGCCAAAAGTTTCGTCTCGCGGAAAGACTGCTAGACACCCTGGTGAGACCCTAGCAGGATGCTAACGGCAACCTCGAAGAAACACAGTTGGAGATTGACTCCAATAGTGTGATAGGCACGCCTGCTACAGGCAAGCACACGTGATACAGGGAGGCCGCTGTTGAATGGCAGCCATAGTGTCGTGGTGAGGCGTCTGCTGAATGCCTGTAGTAGTATGACAGTGAAGCAGCTTCTGTGTCCTAGCGTCAGTGTGATGCAGCGAGGCTTACAATGAGCCGCCATTGGCGACTCGGTTACAAAGTACTTGACACCCAGATGTGGTTTGATGGTGTGAACGTAGCAGAATGATAGGAACATTGAGAGACGTCTGCAGAATGCCTATGGTAGTGCGGAGTCGAACCAATTTTAGTGCCCCAGCAACAATAAGATGTCACGATAGTTACAGGAAGTCAGCAATGGTGCTTCGGAAACAGATTATTGAACACGCAAAAGAGGTTCCATGGGAGACCAGTACTACATTCCTGCAGCATTCTCTTACAAAGATAGTCGGCAAAATACGCCAACAAGGTCGACGAGAAAATTGCAGTAGGCCGGCAGCTGTGTTATGGAGAGCCGTATCTCAGCGCCAACACGAGTCTCATATCAAGGTTTCCTCAGAGTGCCTGTTGTATTGCAATTGCGAAGCGATATCTGCATCCCAGGGAGAGAATTACAGAAAACCGTCAGCTTTGTGTGTCAGTAAGAGTACTGGACACCCAGAAGAGGTTCCATGGTGTGACTATAGCTAATTCCAGCTGCAATAAGTTAGAAATATGCATGCGGAATTACCCTGGCAGTATTCCAGGACCCGTGTGATGGAGACGCAAATCCTGAGGAAGGCACTACTGTCTTGGTGACGCCTCTGCAGGTAGCCAGTAGTACTGAATGGCGAAGCACTGTACCCAGTCCCAATCTTAGGTTCCATGGTGTGTCTGTAGCTGAATGCCAGACATATGCAATAGGGCAGCAAGTGTCTGAGGAAGGGGCAGTTCCTGAGAGTCATCATTAATTTCATGGTGAGGCGTATTCTGAATCCCCATAGCAGTCCAGTGGCGTGTCCTACACTAAACACACCGTCAGGTGGCTTGCGGAGCATGGATGTAGATGTAGATGCCTTGCGTGGGAGACAGATTATTGGAGACCCAGAAGGGGTTTCATGGTGAAACTCTTGTATATAGCAAGCAAGATTAGCATGGAAGAGAACTTTCAGAAATACTCCAAGAGTTTCTTAGAGACTCTTGAAGTAAGCCAGCAGCCATGTCATGAAGGGGCAAAAATGATAGCGGTAGCTGGATTGTCGTGTTGAGCCGTCTGCAGAATGAATATTATATTGAAATGGCGAAGCTACTGCTGAGTCCCAGATCAAAGGTGATTGGGTGAGAGTTACAGCATGCCATCGGCTTTTGTCTCGCGGACATCCAGAAGACGTTTCGTGACGAGACAAGCGGGAGATTCGGAAAAACACTCTTGTAGAATGACTCCAGCAGTGTCCTATATATCCTTGCTGTGAAATGGAGACGCTATTCCTGCCGTAGTGTCATTGTGAGGAGTTTGCAGAATGCCTGCTGTAGTCTGATGACGAATCAACTTCTGCGTTCCAGCGTCGACATCGTGGTGTGAGGGTTACAGTAAGCCAGCAGGCGAGCCTCGGTTTGTAACTACTGGACACCCACATGTTGTTTGCTGGTGAGAGCGTTGCACAACGCCAAAGCCGTCGCAGATTTCTGCGGTATCATCGATTGACATTTGCAGTTGCGCAGAAACGGCGAGGTGAAGAAGCATTTCTAGAAGGTCTGAGAAGTGTCATTGAGATCCATCTCCTAGATGCCTATAGTAGTGCAACGGTCAAGCTATTTTAGTGTCCCAACAACAGTAAGATGGCACGAGAGTTACAATAAGTTAGCAACTATGCCTCGGAGACAGATTATTGGACACTCTGAAGAGGTTCCATGGTGAGACCAGTGCTAAATTACAACAGAATTCTCACAGAAAGGCACACGCAGAAATAAGTCAGTCATGTCAACAATAGACTTCCAGAAGCTCAGCAACCGTGTTTTGGAGAGGCATAACTGAGCGCAACCACAAGTGTTATGGTAATGCGTGTGCAGAGTACCTCTTCTATTGCAATGGCGAAGTGATTACTCTGGCCCAGGAGCAGTGCAACGAGGAGAGCATTAGAGAAAGCCATCAGCTTAGCATCGCGGGAGCAGTAGTGCACACCTAGAGAAAGCACCATGGTGTGACCCTCGCCTAATGGCATCAACAGTATAATTCAAATACACGTACAAAATGACTCGGGCAGTGCGATAGATTCGTGCAGTAGACCAGCAGCCGTTTGATGGGGTGGCAATTCCTGAGGGGCAGCACTAGTGTCATGGTGAAGTGTCTGCAGAATGCCTGCAGTACTGCGATGGGAAAGTGTCCTAGCGGTAGGCTGAGCCTGCGAGCCAGCTGTGCCACGGTTACAAGCTACAGGACACCCAGATGTGGTTTGATGATCAGAACGTAGCAGAATGATAGGAGCAGTCGCAGACTAAAGCAGTGTGCTTCAAATGGCTCTGATCACTATGGGACTTAACAGCGGAGGTTATCAGTCCCCTAGAACTTACAACTACTTAAACCTAACTAACCTAAGGACATCACACACATCGATGAATCAGGCAGGATTCGAACCTGCGACCGCAGGAACATTTCTAGAACGGCCGGTGGAGTGTCATTGAGAGACATCTGCAGATGCCTATGGTAGTGCGTAGTCGAAGATTTTAGTGTCCCAGCAATAACAGATTGGCACGAGAGTTACAGTAAGTTATCAACTGTGCCTCAGAGAAAGATGTTTGGACATGTAGCAGAGGTTCCACGGTGAGACCAATGCTAATTACAGCTGCATTCTCGCAGATATGCACTCACAGAAATACTCCAACGATGTCGACGATAGACTTGCAGTAGGCCAGCAGCCGTGTTTTGGGAGAGCGGTACTACATTCCAGCAGTATTCTCTTAGAGAGGTAGCTGCAGAAATACGCCAACAATGTCGACCAGAAACTTGCAGTAGGTCGACAGGCCTGTTATGGAGCGCCGTATCTCAGCGCCAGCTCGAGTTCCATATTAACGTCTCCTCAGAGTGCCTATTGTATTGCAATGGTGAAGGCGATTACGGTGTCACCGGAGCAACGAGGTGGGGAGAGAATTATAGAAAGCCGTCAGATTTGTGTCGCAGAAAGAGTACTGGACATCCAGAAAAGGTTCCATTGTCTGACCCTACTATAATGCTAGCAGCTGTACAACAGAAATGTATGTGCAGAGCCGCGCGAAGTAACAGTGCGGTCTGAGGCGCCTTGTCACGGTTCGCGCGGTTCCCCCCGTCGGAGGTTCGAGTCCTCCCTCGGGCATGGGCCTAGTCCTTAGCGTAAGTTAGTTTAAGTTAGGTTAAGTAGTGTGTAAGCTTAGGGACTGATGACCTCAGCAGTTTGGCCAAATAAAACCTTACCACAAATTTCCAAATACACATGCAGAATGACTCCACCTGTGTGATAGAGGCTCTTGCTGAAGCCACGTATCTGCTTAATAGCGAGGCAATTCCTGTGGGGCAGTGTTAGTGTAATGGTAAGGCGTACGCAGAAAGTCTGTAATGGTTCGATGGACAAGCAATTTCTGTGTCCCAGCGTCAATCTAATGGTGCGATGGGGTCAATTTTCATAAACGTGAACATTAATAAAGTTGTAAATGGAAGGTGAAGTTCCCCTGTAAGTATTTACCTACCACCTGACTTCTATGTTCAGCTGAATTCTGCGTTTTATTTTCTGACTATGTTATAAGACTAAAAAAGTAACATTCAAGGGGACAATGAAACGTTTCTTCTTATGTATTAATAAATTTACGGCCCAAAACTATAATAATTAATCTAATCCTACGTAAGAAACATTGTATTTTATATTAATTCCGTGCATGGCCTATAAATTGTCTTATTCTAACAGAAAGGCACTCCCAGAAATACTCTAACAGTGTCGACGAGACACTTGCAGCAGGCCTGCAGCCGTGGTATGGAGAGGCACTCATGAGCACTAGCAGGAATGACACTTTAAGCCGTCCGCACAATGGCTCTAGCGGTACAAAGGCGAAATAATGTTAGTGTCCCAGCACCGATAAAATGGCACGAGAGCTATAGTAATTTAGCAACTGAGCCTCTGAGCCACATTATTGGACACCTACAGGAGATTCCGTACTAAATTCCAGCAACATTCACATAGTAACGCACTCGCTCAAATGTCGACGAGACACCTGCAGTAGACCAGCAGCCGTGTTATGGAGAGGCATAACTGAGCACCAGCACGAATGTCGTATTAAAGCGCTGCAGAATACCTATTGTACAGCAATGGCGAAGCGATTACTGTGTCCCAGGAAATATGGGAAATAATTTAACAGAAAGCCATCACTTCTGTGTCGCAGAAAGCGTACTGGACACCCAGAAGAGGTTCAATGGTGTGGCTGTAGTCGAATGCCAGCAACAGTATCATTGATATACACTATGACTCCAACCGTGTCTTCGAGACATATGCAATAGGACACCACCCCTCTGATGGAATTCTTGAGGGAAAGCTTTAGTGCCATAGGAGTGCTTTAGGAGAACGTTTACAGTAGTGCAATCTGGAGTGATGTGACGCAGTGCTACAGTAAGCTCGACGCTTTGCCTGGGAGACAGATTAATGGAGGCCGGAAGAGCTTCCAAGGTGAGAACCTTCCACGTTGCCACCAGCAGTAGCATAGAAGAACACTTTCAGAAATATTCCAACAGTGTCCTGCAGGCTCATTTATCAGGTCAGCAGCCACGTCATGGACGGACAATAAGGTAATCTAATCGGGCGTGTCATATTGTGTCGTCTGCAGAATACTGTATTGCAGTGGCGAAGCAATTACATTCCCCCAGAACCAAGGTTATGGAGAGAAGGATACATCAAGCCATTTGTTTTTTCTCTGTCGAAAAGAGTGCTGGACACCCAGGAAGCGACCCTAGCAGAATCTCAGAGAAACGCACATGCAGAATGAGTCCAACAGTGTCATAGAGACATTTGCTGGGGGCCACACGGGAGATGCAGACACACGTAATGGGCCGCCATAGTGTTATCACGAGGAGTCTGCAAAGTCTCTGTCGAGGCCTGGTTGTGAAGCAACTCATATGTCCCAGCATCAACGTGCAGGAGCAAGAGATACAGTAATCCAGCAACTGTGTGTCGGTTACAAAACTACTGGACACCTAGATGTGGTTTGATGGTGAGAACGTTGCACAATACCAGGAGCCGTCGCAGACTTCAGTAGTAAGAATCATTGAAAATTGCAGTTATCCAGAAACGGCGAGATGTAGAAGAATGTCATTCAGATACATTTGCTAAATGACTGTAGCAGTGCAAAGGCGAAGCAATTTTCGTGTCCAGCAACAATAAGATGGCAAGAACTGTGCCTCAAAGACAGATTATTGAACACTCTGAGAAGGTTCCATGATGACATGGTGAGATCTGTGCTAAATTGCATCAACATTCGAATGAAAAAGAGGTTCCACGATATGATCGTAGCCAAATCACAGACATAGACTAACAGAATGACTTCGACAGTGTCTTTGAGACAAATAAAATAGGGCAGTACCCCTCTGATGGAGAGGCAATTGTTGAGGGGCATCTTTAGTGCCACGGTGGGACGTCTGAAGAACGCCTAGAATTGTGCAATGTCGAGGCAACATCTGTGTCGCTCCAGCAACGCGATGGAGAGAGTGTTACAGTAAGGTAGACGCTTTGCTCGGAGTCAGATTATTGGACACACAGAGGAGGTTGCATGGTGAGACCAGTGCTAAATTACAGCAGCATTCTCATAGGAAAGGACTTGCAGAAATACTCCAAAAATGTCGGCGAGGCACTTGCAGTAGGCCACCAGCCGAGTCACAGTGAGGCAGTAACATAACGTTAGCACGAGTGTGAAATTGAGGCGACTGCAGAATGATTATTATATTGAGTATCGAAGCGGTTACATTGTCCCTGTAGCAAGGTGAGGGGAGACTGTTCCAGCAACCCATCATTTTCGATACGCAGAAAGACTGCTGGTTTCCTAGACGACGTTCAATCTTGAGACCCCTGCAGGTTGCCACCAGTATCTACATCTACATTTATACTCCGCAAGCCACCCAACGGTGTGTGGCGGAGGGCACTTTACGTGCCACTGTCATTACCTCCCTTTTCTGTTCCAGTCGCGAATGCTTCGCGGGAAGAACGACTGTCTGAAAGCCTCCGTGCGCGTTCGAATCTCTCTAATTTTACATTCGTGATCTCCTCTGGAGGTATAAGTAGGGGGAAGCAATATATTCGATACCTCATCCAGAAACGCACCCTCTCGAAACCTGGCGAGCAAGCTACACCGCGATGCAGAGCGCCTCTCTTCCAGAGTCTGCCACTTGAGTTTGCTAAACATCTCCGTAACGCTATCACGGTTACCAAATAACCCTGTGACGAAACGCGCCGCTCTTCTTTGGATCTTCCCTGTCTCCTCCGTCAACCCGATCTGGTACGGATCCCACACTGATGAGCAATACTCAAGTATAGGTCGAACGAGTGTTTTCTAAGCCACCTCCTTTGTTGATGGACTACATTTTCTAAGGACTCTCCCAATGAATCTCAACCTGGTACCCGCCTTACCAACAATTAATTTTATATGATCATTCCACTTCAAATCGTTCCGCACGCATACTCCCAGATATTTTACAGAAGTAACTGCTACCAGTGTTTGCTCCACTATCATATAATCATACAATAAAGGATCCTTCTTTCTATGTATTCGCAATACATTACATTTCTCTATGTTAAGGGTCAGTTGCCACTCCCTGCACCAAGTGCCTATCCGCTGCAGATCTTCCTGCATTTCGCTACAATTTTGTAATGCTGCAACTTCTCTGTATACCACAGCATCATCCGCGAAAAGCCGCATGGAACTTCCGACACTATCTACTAGGTCATTTATATATATTGTGAAAAGCAATGGTCCCATAACACTCCCCTGTGGCACGCCAGAGGTTATTTTAACGTCTGTAGACGTCTCTCCATTGATAACAACATGCTGTGTTCTGTTTGCTAAAAACTCTTCAATCCAGCCACACAGCTGGTCTGATATTCCGTAGGCTCTTACTTTGTTTATCAGGCGACAGTGCGGAACTGTATCGAAAGCCTTCCGGAAGCCAAGGAAAATAGCATCTACCTGGGAGACTGTATCTAATATTTTCTGGGTCTCATGAACAAATAAAGCGAGTTGAGTCTCACACGATCGCTGTTTCCGGAATCCATGTTGATTGCTACAGAGTAGATTCTGGGTTTCCAAACACGACATGATACGCGAGCAGAAAATATGTTCTAAAATTCTACAACAGATCGACGTCAGAGATATAGGTCTATAGTTTTGCGCATCTGCTCGACGGCCCTTCTTGAAGACTGGGACTACCTGTGCTCTTTTCCAATCATTTGGAACCTTCCGTTCGTCTAGAGACTTGCGGTACACGGCTGTTAGAAGGGGGGCAAGTTCTTTCGCGCCGGAGAAACACACTTGCAGAATGAATCCAGCGCTGTGATAGGGACTCTTGCAGTAGCCCAGCACCCGCGCGAAGGGGACGCAATGCGTAAGAGCAGCATTAGTTTCGTGCGGCGCACGTAGAAAGGCTGGAGTACGCAACAGCAGAGGAACTTCTTTGTCTCAGCGTCAATGTGAGGCGGACGGTGACAGTAAACTGACAACTCTGCATCGGTTACAAGCTATTGGACACCCATGAGAGGTTCGGCAATATGAGTGTAGCCGAATGGCAGGGTCATTATTATAGATATACAGTAGCAGAATGACTCCAACAGGGTCTTCGAGACGTAGGGCAGCACGCATCTCATGCCGAGGCAGTTTCCGAGGGGCAACATTTGTGTCACGGTAAGGCGTCTGGAGAATGGCTTTAGCAGTGCAATGCCGAGGCAATTTCAGTATCCCTGCAACAATGCGATGCAGTAAAGTACATGCTTTGCCTCGCAGTGACATTGTTGCAGAACCAGAAGAGGTTCCACGGTGAGAGCCTTCCATATTGCCAGCAGCATTAGCATAGAAGAGCACTTTCAGAAATACTAACAGTGTCTTGCAGCCATTTCATATAGAGGCAATAACATAACGGTAGCGTTAGTGTCATATTGAGTCGTTTGCGGAATGAATATTATATTGCAATAGCGAAGCAATTACGGTGTCTGAGAACCAGCAGACGTTCCATGGGGAGACCCTAGCAGGATGCCAGCAGGAGTCTCGGAGCAACACACTTGCAGAATGATTCCAACAGTGAAACAGAGACGCTTGCTGTAGGCCAGCACTCGTGAAAGGGAGAGGCTACTTCCGAAGGGCAGCCATAGTGTCATGGAGAGGAGTCTCCAGACTACTTGTCGTAGTCCGATGGCCAAGCAACTTCTGTGCCCCATCGTCAATGTGAGGGTGCGAAGGTTGTAGAAAGCCATCGTGTGCGCCTCGGGAACAAAGTACAGGACATTCACATGTGGTATGATGGTGCAAACGTCGCACAATGCCAGGAGTCGTCGCAGACCTCAACAGAATGATGACTAGTTATTTGCAGTCGCAAAAAAACCGTGAGATGGAGAACAGCCTCAGGGGTGTCTTTCAGAGAATCTGCAGAATTCCTAAAGTAGTCCTAGGGCGAAGCAATTTTGGTGTCTCAAGAACTATGAGATGGCACGAGAGTTACTGTAAGTTAGGAACTCGGCCTCGGATACCCATTCCTGGACATTCAGAAAAGGTTACACAGTGAGACCAGGCTCAGCATTCTCACAGAAAGGCACTCGTAGATGCCGACGATACACTGACAGTAGACCAGCAGCCGTATTATGGAGAGGCAAAACTGAGGGCCAACACAAAAGTCATATTAAGGCGTCTGGAGAAGGCATACTGTGTTGCAACGGCGAAGCGATTACTGTGTCCTAGGAGCAATGCGATGGGGTGAGAATTACAGAAAGCCGTCAGATTAGTGTGGCAGAAAGAGTACTAGACAGCCAGAAGATATTCCATGGTGTGACGCTAGCCTAATGCCAGCAGCAGTATAGTAGAAGTACACAGGCAGAATGAGACCATCGCTGTGACAGAGACTCTTACAGTAGCCCAGGACCTGTGTGAGGGAGACGCAGCTGCTGAGGGTAGCACTAGTGTCTTGGTGAGGCTTCTGCCCAAAGCCTGTAGTATTCAGTGGCGAAGCAATTTCTGTGCCCAGTGTCAATCTGAGGGTTCGTAACTGTGTTTTGGTTAAAATTACTGGACGAAGACAAGGGGTTCCGTGGTGTGACTGTAGCCATATCCCAGTGCCAGTATCAAAGATATACACTAGCAGAATGACTCCAACTATGTGTTCGAGACATATGCAACAGAGAAACACCCGTTTGATGGATAAGCAATTCCTGAAAGGCAGCATTAGTTACATGGTCAGGCACGTGCCGAATATCCATAGTAGTGAAATGGCGTGTCTATTTCTGTGTCCGTGCAGCAATATGACGGACAGAGTGTTACAGTAGACTAGATTATTTGCCTCAGAGACCCAGAATAAGTTCCCTGCTGAAACCATTCCATATTGCATTGACAAAGAAGAACAAGAATTCGGGTCCAACAGTGTCATGGAGACAACTCTTTCTTTGTCCCAGCGTCAATCTGATGGTGAGAGGGTTTCAATTTTCGTAAACGCAACCTTAACTGGAAGGTGAAGTAGCCGTGCGGACTGGCCGCGCGGTTTGAGGCGTGATTTCACGGAATGCGCGGCCTCTCCCGCCGGAGGTTCGAGTCCTCCCTCGGGCATGGGTGTGTGTCTTGTTCTTAGTATAGGTTAGTTTAAGCAGTGTGTAAGTCTAGGGACCGATGACCTCAGCAGTTTCGTTCCTTAGGAAATCACACATATCTGAACATTTGAAGGTGAAGTTCCTATGTAAATATTTACCTGCCACCTGAATTCTATGCTCAACTGAATTCTACGTTTTATTTTCTTACTATGTTATAAGGCTAAAAAGTATCATTCAAGGGGCAATGATACGTTTCTCTTATGTGTAAATAAATTAAGAGCCCAAAACTAAAATAATTAATGTAAACCAACATGAGAAAGATTGTGTTTATCTATATAATTCTGTGTATGGCCTGTAAATTGTCTTATAATGCCAAACTATAATCAATTGTTGAATGTTAGAAAGCAATTGCACTTTTTAATTGTCTAATAATGCATCAGACGCAGCGCAAGCGGCGCGTCAACAAACAAATTATTTGCCATCAGCCGCGGTGCAAAGGAGCGCAGCGTAGTCTCTCGAAGATTTTTTTCGCTGAAGAGGCTTCCACAACAGTAAGAGACTGAGTTTCCTTCAGTTGTCTACTCGTTTATAAACACAAGCGGCGTCTATCTCGATCATTGTCGATATCTCTCTCTCTCTCTCTTCGCTCTCTCGAATAATTTTCTAAAAGGCAGTTGCGCTTGAAAGATATTTTCAATGTGTGTGAAGTATTTATCTATGTAAAAGTATCGTCAGTTTATGAATAATTGTTATTATTTACAATGTTTCCTTTAAACAATATTAACGTTGCTGTCCACTTATCTATTTTTCACTAGGAGAACTGCAAGACTGCCCACATATCCTTCCCTGGCCTCGGCCGAACATCACTGATGTTCCAGTTTGTAGCAGCCGCTCGTGTGTCCCTCAGATCCGTCAAGCGGATCCGTGAAAGCAGTTTCCGGCCCCGCTTTTGTGCGCAACGCGAAGTGTTAGTATGACCGTCATGTGTGGCCAGTAAGCGACGTGCGTCGTCAGCCCTCTCCTCGGTATCAAAGCAAGTTAGAGAAAATCTTGAGTTATTAATTTTCTCTCTCTTAGCGGTAAATTTATGCGTGCCGTGTGATAATGTAAACTTATCATTTTCTTTTTTACTTGGCTGCTTGTTTTAATTGACGGCACTCCAATTAAATTCCTCATATAAAAAGTTATTTTTCAATTATCTCTAAAGAACGCCACACAAAATAGCGAAAACCTCCACTTTGAAGATAACAATTAATTGCCCAGAAGTATTTTGCATACACAAGGTTAGTATTTTTGCCTGGGACACAGATTATTGAACATCCAACTGAGATTCCGTGGGGACCAGTGCTAAATTCCAGCAGCATTCTCACAGTAAGGCACTCGCAGACGTACTCCAACAACGTCGACGAGGCACTTGCGGTAGGCCAACAACCATGTTCTGGAGAGGCACAGCTGAGCGCCAGCACGAGTGCCGCATTAAGAGATTTGCAGAATGAATCTTGTCTTGCAATGCCGAAGCGACTACCGTGTCCCAGCTGGATTAAAGTAAGCCGTCAGCTTAGTGTCGCAGAAAGAGTTCTAGAAACCCAGACTAGACTCCACGGTGAGACCGTAGCCGAATGTATCGTAGATACACACTAGGAGAATGACTACAATAGCGTCATCAGGACATACGCAATAGAGGAACACACGACTGAAGCAAAAGCAATTCCTGATGGGCAACATTAGTGTCATGATTAGGCGTCTCCAGAATACTCATTGTACTCCACTGGCCATTAAAATTGCTACACCACCAACATGACGTGCTACAGACACGACATTTAACCGACAGGAAGAAGATGCTGCGATACGCAAATGATTAGCTTTTCAGAGCATGCACACAAGGTTGGCGCCGGTGGCGACACCTACAACGTGCTGACAGCAGGAAAGTTTTCAGCCGATTTGTCATACACAAGCAGCAGTTCACCGGCGTTGCCTGATGAAACGTTGTTGTGATGCCTCGTGTAAGGAGGAGAAATGCGTACCATCACGTTTCGGATTGTAGCCTATCGCGATTGCGGTTTATCGTATCCCGACATTGCTGCTCGCCTTGGTCGAGATCCAAAGATTGTTAGCAGCATATGGAATCGGTGGTCTCAGGAGGATAATACGCAACGCCGTGCTGGACCCCAACGGCCTCGCATCAGTAGCAGTCGAGATGACAGGCATCTTATCCGCGTGGTTGTAACTGATTGTGCAGCCACGTCTCGATCCCTGACTCAACAGAGGGGGACGTTTGCAGGACAACAACCATCTGCACGAACAGTTCGACTACGTTTGGAGCAGCATGGACTATCAGCTCGGAGACCATTGCTGCTGTTACCTTGACGCTCCATCACAGGCAGGAGCGCCTGCGATGGTGAACTCAACGACGAACCTGGGTGCACGAATGGCATAACGTCATTTTTTCTGATGAATCCAGGTTCTGTTCACAGCATTATGATGGTCGCATCCGTGTTTGGCGACGTCGCGGTGAACGCACATTGGAAACGTGTATTCCTCATCGCCATACTGGCGTATCACCCGGCGTGATGGTATTGGGTGCCATTGGTTACACGTCTCGGTTACCTCTTTTTCGCATTGACGGCACTTTGAACAGTGGGCGTTACATTTCAGATGTGTTAAGCCCCGTGGCTCTACCCTTCATTCAATCCCTGCGAAACCCTAGATTTCAGCAGGATAATGCACGACCGCCTGTACGGGCCTTTCTGGATACAGAATGTGTTCGACTACTGCCCTGGCCAGCACATTCTCCATGTCTCTCACCAATTGAAAACGTCTGGTCAATGGTGACCGAGCAACTGGCTCGTCACAATACGCCAGTCACTACTCTTGATGAACTGTGGTATCGTGTTGAAGCTGCATGGGCAGCTGTATCTGTGCACACCATCCAAGCTCTCTTTGACTCAATGCCAAGGCGTATGAAGGCCGTTATTACGGCCAGAGGTGTTTGTTCCGGGTACTGATTTCTCAGGATCTATGCACCGAAATTGAGTGAAAATGTAATCACATGTCAGTTCTAGTATATTTGTACTTTTTTTATCATCTGCATTTCTTCTTGGTGTAGCAGTTGTAATGGCCAGTAGTGTAGTTCAACGGGGAGGCAATGTCTATGTTCCTGCAGGCATGTAATGGTGAGAATGTCACATTAAGGCAGGTGCTTTGTCTCGGAAACGCAGGATTGAAGACGCAGATGAGTCCTCTGGAGAACGCCTGTACTATTGCGATGGCGAAGCAATTTCTGTGTCCCCGCATCAAAGTGCGGGAGCGAGAGATACAATAAGCCGGCAACTGTGCTTTGGTTACAGAACTACTGGACACCCACATGTGGTTTGATGGTGAGAACGTTGCACAATGCCTGGAGCCGTCGCAGACTTCAGCAGAATGACGCACAGACATTAGAAATTGCCTAGAAACGGTATATGGAGAAGAATTCTTAGAGCGGCCTCAGTATATCCATTGAGAGACAACTGCTGAACGCCTATAGTGGTGCAAAGGCGAAGCAATTTTAGTGTCCCAGCAACAATAAGATGGCAAGAGGGTTATAGTAAGTTACGAACTGTGCCTCAGAGACAGATTATTGAGCATTGAGAACAGGTTCCACGGTTAGACCAGTGCTAAATTGCATCACCATTCGAATAAAAACGCCCTTGCGGAAATGCTCCAAAAATGTCGACGAGGCACTTGCAGTAAGCCAGCAGCCGTGTTACGGAGAGGCATAACAGAGCCTGAACATGTCTCGTATTAAGGCGTCTGTAGAATGCCAACCGTATTGCAATGGCGAAGCGATTAGCGATTAGTGTGTCCGATGAGTAATGCGATGCGGAGAGAATTACACAAAGCCATCAGGTTTCGAGTCTGAATGATGTGACTGCGGAACGGAGAGACGAAGCGGCAACCAGTGCTTAACGAAGACCAGGCAGGCCTCATGACGAACAGGCACTGTCGACTAGTGTCGAGGAAGGCTGTGAAAACTTTTAGGTAATCAGCGGAAGGAATCACTTATGAGTTCTAAAGTGCTACCACCGTTCCAGGTAGCACGATGACTGTGCGGTGGGAGTGTACAGGAATGTGGTGTAATGGTGGAGCACCTCCATGTAAGTGAGACACCTCTGTAGTCGACGCAGAGCGGCGCTTGGGTGATGTAAAGAGCGGCGGCAGTGGACAGTGCTCTGTGGCAGTCCGATGGAGGGCTTGGCTGTGCCGATTGCTTGGAGGACGCTACCTGCCACCACGTGCGTTGCCAACAGTGAAGTATGCAGGAGGCGGCGCTACGGTGTGGGGGTGTCATTCTTGGCTAGGGTGTGGTATCTTATTGCTCCTAAATTCGGGAGATTATGAACACATTTTACAGTATCGTACAGTAGAGGAATATTTGGAAGACGAAGATTGTATCAGCATGATAATACACCCAGTCATATATCAATACCTGTGCTGTAGTGGTTTGTAGACAATAAGATTCCTTTAATGGATTGGCTAGCACAGACACCAGATCTGAATTCAATCCAACACCTTTGATATCAGTTAGAGCGTTGACTTCCTTCCAGACCCAGCGTTTGACGTCGCTAACTTCTTACGTTTTGGCTCATGAGAAAGAATGGGCTGTCATTCCACCACAGACGTTTACAAACCTCCCTGAAAGTGTCTCCAACAGAGTTGTAATCGTCATAAAGACGAAAGGTGGCCTTTCCTCGTTTTACTGCATACTATTAGGTGTCGAGATTCTGATCATATCGAGTGTACATACAAGCATCTTGGTCTACTTTCAAGCGCTTGATAGATTCGTATGATGCCCAGGTTGTATATCTGCGTTTATGAATTTGGCGACAATTCCTCGAATCTCTTCTGTTTTTATTTGTACCGTTTCTGGTACTTACTGTCGCCAAGGGTTAACCTACATTTCTGGAATAGTCACGCCTGTCAGTAGAAGATGTATTCCGTCAAATCTGTTAGTGACCCACGACTTAATATCTCTGCAGCAACTAGACTTTTATTACTGGCGTCTCATCATATTAAACAGCCACGGGCCTAGAACGCCAATGCATGCTATAAGGACAACACAACAGAGCAACGTTACAATCTGAAGTAGGACACTTTCAGATTAAATGAAGCGATGCATCCCGCCTGTGAACAAAACACCCTCCTGACAGATGCTGCAACTCTGTTTATGTGGGATGGGGAGGGGGCAGCTCCACCGGCTGCCTGGCCTGCCTCGCCGCTATCCGACCCACAGAGCATATAAACGGATCGTCCACAACATTATGACCACCTACGCAATAGACGGTATGTCCATCTTTGGTACTGAGAACAACGGCCACTCGTCGTGGCATGGAGGCAATGAGATTTAGGTAGGTCCCTGGAGGGAGCTGGCACCACATCTGCTCACATAAGTCACCTGAGTCCCATAAATTCCGGGGAGGGGAGCCATGAGCTCTGATGCCACGTTCAGTCACATCCCACATGTTTTCGATCGGCTTCAGATCTCGTGAGTTGGGGGGGGGGGGGAGGGGGGGTAGCTCATCAACTGGAGCTCGCCACTGTGTTCCTCGAACCTCTCCGTTATACTCCTGACATTGTGACGTGGCGCATTATCTTGCCGAAAAATTCCACTGCTATCAGGTAAACACGAGCGCCATGAAAGGGTGAATGTGTTCCCCAACCACTGGACGATACTCCTCGGCCGTCACCTTACCGTGCGCGAGCTCCACTGTACCCACGGATGCCCCCGTGAATGTTCCTCAGAGCATAATGGAGCCGCCGCCAGCTTGTCTCTGTCTCGAAGTACAGGTGTCAAGGTGCTGTACCTCTGGAACACTGCCGATTCGGTCCCTCCCATCGGCACGGTAAAGAAGGTATCGGGATTCATAATAAAATGCAGTGCTCTGAAACTGCGCCAAAGTCCAGTGCCGATGATCAGGTGTCCATTTCAGTCGTAGTTATCGATGTCCTGGTGCTAATATCGGCACATGCATGGGTCGTCGGCTGCAGAGGCTCGTCGTTGGGAGTGTTCGCTGCTCTCTGTGTTCAGACACACCTGTACTCCGCCCTCGGCCAAACGCACATAGATCGCGCCTTCCCCACTCTACACACGGGCAGCACGCTCACAGATACTACACGCACAGCGCGTGTGTCTGACTCTCAGTGATCCCTCGCCAGGTGACGGTGCTGCCGCCTGGACCGGTTTATATCGATAGATGGTCGGTGGTCGTAATGTTCTGGCTCATCGATCCGTAAGTAGAATGCGCTGTGAAACTACAAGGGCAATGCTGGACGCACTCTTCCGTCGTGCACGACGTGTTTGGAGCCCAGAGAATTCCGTCTGGCGTGTGGCGCGGCGCCCGTGGGGGACAAAGCTGTGTGCACCAGGGGCAGGCCGTGAATCGAATTCCGTGAACCTCGTTACGGGTGCCGACGCTCAAAGCGTGCCTCCGTGCCTGCACGTATAAACATGGCGCAGGTGGGCTGCTGGCCGTGGAGCTGATTAGGCAGGCAAACGGCCCGTTGCGCTGTTCGCCGAAAATCCAGATCCGCTTTTATCGCCTTTTAATGTGCACTTCAGAGACAATGTGTGCACTTCGGAAGTTAACTGCGTTGCGAGATCACCGGACAAAAAGTCAGTCAGCCCACTACGCTTCTAGTACTGGTCAGCCGTTCAGCTTTTACAGGTGGGCCATCGATTGAATCACTTGCTCATCAACGAGCGCGCCCCGCCTCCTCTACGTGAGCACGAGGCAGTAGCGATCACTGAGACACTTATCTTTAAAGTGGACACTGTAAATAAACCATGGTAAAAGTAAGGACGTGACAGAGTGGCAAAAAGCGGTAACCGTGTTTGGCAGTGCCCTGGACATACGGTGTGTAAAGCTGCTGGATTTGTTGCTGTTTTGCGGAGAACTGATCAACATGTCTACAAGCAGTGACGTAACACACGTGACCACGAAAGACTGCGTCAGAATTGTGGTCGGAAAAGTATCCATACTGAGAGGGACTGGAGACGTGTTTCACGGTTTGCAAATCAAAATCGGTTTGGCGTATTGGGGCCATGCCGGGTGATTGCCACAGATAATGCGACTATCTTTCTTTCTGAGGTCTTTAAGAGGTATTGTAAGGGAAATGGACTACAATATTCTACTACTAATCCCTATCAGCTCAATCCATTCTATGCCATGATAGTGAATAGGACCCGATTGCTACCTTGTCACGATCAGTCAGGGTGGAATAGTCATTGCACTGACTTCAATACGGTTAAGCATGAGTTGTACAAGACCACCCTCATGTGTAAGGTAAATTGCGCCCGGACCAGTTTATGGTCAATAAACGATCTGTCACCAGACGGGGTCACGCCTGTGAGGGACCGCCAGCCAGACAATCCTAACGTGCGCCATCTGGTCATGAGGAAGAATTCTGGTGATGTTAGTGAGGCATCTGATAAGGTCACAAGCATATTACTGCCCAGATTCGTCCAGCCTAGAAATTTAATAGTTTTAGCCCCATTAATTAGTGCGGGACCCCACCTTGGGGCAGCAAATGGGGTTCCAAATTCCCCGAGTGAAGCAAATGAAATAAGGTATCAGCAGGCGCATGGAAAGTAGTGTAATTTATATTTTCTGTACCTTCTTGATTGTTCTGCTTATGCCTAATCGAGACAATTCTTGTGTATATGATGGTATAATAATTGAAAGGTGTCGACGTATAGTTATAATTTTTAGGTTTCTTTCTTTTAGTTTTAATTATCTCTTTTATCTTTGGGCAAGGACTTGGTCATAATTATGTCAAAGCTGAGGTGGTGGTGGTGGTGGTGGTGGGAGGACCTTAAAAAGGCGAAATGCAAAGGATACTGAATTATTCAGTCTTGCACTTTCCCAAAATTCCTCATTTAAGTATGCCTCTCACTTCTTACAGTGTAAGAAAGATCATTCTCTTGCCTCCCCTTAAGAGTGTTTGCAGTTGATACTGTCGTTTTCTGTTTATTAAAAGTCATCAGAAGTTCAAAACGAATTGAGAAACGATTTAGGCAAGACATCGATACGGTACGGAAAGTGGCAGTTAACCCCAAACAATAAAATGTGTGACGTACTCCACATGAATATTCCAGCAGACAAATGCAGGAGCCTAAATGAGGAGATTGTGAATTATTATTTATTTGTCATATGTCTTGTAGTGCCGGGAGTCTCCGAAGAGATGCTTGGATTATCTTCGATGCAACTCGCTCCTTAAGCAGAGGCGCTCCATCTTTAAGGGAATCGGCATCTTTGAAGAAAGAAATTGGCTGTGGCCTATTGTAAGAGACCAACCATGGCATTTGCCTAAACTCGAAATGGGAAACCACAGAAAACCATTTTCGAGGTTGCTGGAGGATAGATTGACACAACCGCGCCTCCCAGATTCAGCGATTTATATATCAGGGGGAGCCAACACGAAAGGCTACCCCAAGTCGGTGGAGATTTTGCAAAAGCTGATTATTTTAAACTGATTCTTTGAAAATAAAATCCATGCGCATCACAACAAAAAACTGAATTCTAACATTGCATGTCTTTTCTTTAATTGTGCATGTTTAGTCATTTGACAGCGCAAGAACGCATCCACATTTTAAGATTTACTTGGGCATGAAATTGCCGGCTTCATTTATTACAGTATTACAAGAGCGCAAATAGATTTTGGACGAAAGGGGGAGGGAACGGTGCAGAGCAGAGTCGGCTCGGACGAATTCGAGCACAGCCAGCTGATAAAAATATTTTAGAAACGAATTGTGGCCTGTGCTGTAGAGCAGTACTCCTCCCGCATTCCGCAAACCCCTCCCCATCATTCAGTATCTGAACTGCTTTTCATAACTGAATACCGACTTGGTGGCCATATTGGGCGATATTTTGCCATTTTGGCTACTGATGATAGAGTATTGAGCAAACTGTTTGACGAAATGCAACTGTTGTACTCTCCAACAGTTTATTTAACGTAACTCCTACTACAATACAATAGCTGGCTGTACAATAGACGTAGACGTCCGTCGATCTAGCCGGAGATGTGGTTCCTCTCGGTCGGCTGGTACTTCTATCGGCGGTGCAGTACAGCGGCTTCGATGATATCTTCTCGGAGACTCTGCTATAGCGGTTGCCATTAGCAGCGGACGAAGACTGGTCTGCCTTCGACCGGCCGGGCCTATATAATGAGCTGGAGCCAATAGAAACTCGGCGTAGGAATCCGTGGCCGGATATGTCGCGGCGACCTCTGCAAGGAAAGGTTCCTATTAATCGACTGGAATCTTCGGCGTGTTTACCTGATGTCTTCGCCCGTTTAGCTGTTGGTTTGTTTCCCTCATAGCGTGATTGTTATGCGATGCTGCCTGCCATTTAGGGGAACCCGATGGCAGACAGTACAGCAACCATTGTCGTTCGGATCATATTTTTGTAAATCAATACGGTTTTTGTACTGCACAGACAAATCCAAGTATATTTTTATGTACTGATTTTAAATTAATGTAATTTGTAATTATATTTACCGCTCTGCTGAATGTAACATTTGATGATATTTACCGCTCCACTGCCTTGTGAAATACTGAAACATTAACATTCTACCAGCCTACAAACAACTAAAGCAATGCTAACATTAAAGTGCACAGTAATTAGGTTATTATTTTTAACTTACCATAACGTCAGTGGATGTACTATAATCAGTTTTCCTCTTCTTTCTTGTTACAAGCTCACCCATAACTAGAAACTATCACAACAGCAGATAGCACGAAACTAGTAAACGGTAGCTCTTACGTTAAATTCACCTGCAAGTAAGAACTCAACTGATTAACGACACAACTGAGCTCAAACAAGACCATCACTTGGTCTTGCTTAATATCTGGGTGAACGATAGTACTATGGATGTCTTGATAGTTTAAATCTATCTTGCTTGCTGACTACCGATAGTACGTATCCCTCTCTTATCGTATAACTGAAAATCAAAAATGTCTTTCAGTTTCACTACAGGACAACTAGGTCATGTGTAACTACATTTAGGTGATGATAGGGGGGTCCAGATCCCCAGGACCTCCTTTGGTTATTACCTTGTTTTGGGATATGTCCTTAGGGTGTTCACTTACTTACTGTTGTTCAAAATTTTATAATGCAAGGGGCGTTCAATAAATAATGCAACACATTTTTTTCTGAAAGCAGGTTGGTTTTGTTCAGTATACCAATACATCATATCATTCTCTACTCCCTTGGCTAAATAAAATCCTGTTTTTCAACATAATCTCCGTTCAAAGCGACGGCCTGGCACCACTCTACTGGTCGATACTGGACCCAACGTCTCGCTGCACAAAATAAACCCCCCACCCACCGGCCCCCATCATCCACGAACTGCTTCCCAAGGAAAGCATTCGTCATTGGGCCAAAGGGATGGAAGTCGGAAGGTACGAGATCCAGGCTGTAGGGTAGTGAGAATGAGCAGTCCAGTGACGTCTTGTGAGCTTCTCTCGGGTGCACAGACTTGGGTGAGGCTTTATCGCTGTCATGAAGAAGGAGAAGTTCATTTGCATGTTTGTGCGACAAACACGCTGAAGTCTTTTCTTCAATTTCCTGAATGTAGCACAATACACTTCAGAGTTGATCGTTCACCATGACGGAAGTCTTCAAACGGAATAACCCCGTCTGAGTCCCAGAAGACTGTTGCCTTGACTTTATCGGTTGAGTGTGCGGCTTTGAACTGTTTCTTTGGAGGAAAGGTGGTGTGGCGCCACGGCACGGATTGCCTTCTGTTTCCGGCTCGAAGCGGTGAACCCATGTTTCATCGTCTGTGACGATGTTCGAGAAGAAACTGGCACGTTCAGCCTCGTAAGGCGCAAGCAGTTAGTCACTGATGTTCCTCCGTTGGGGGTGGACGAGTAAGTCACCGCCACCAAGATTGACATCCAATTTAACAGCCAGACGTTTGACTGTAATCGACGGATCCCATCGGGTGATAGTCACAGCTCTGTGCAACCGGCGGGCACATTGAACGTCGGGCAGCTTTGAGAGACCTCGTTGCGATGATTTCAGACGCCTCTCCCAACGACTCACCGTGCTTTTCTTCGTTGCCAGGTCTCCGTAGGCATTCTGCAAGCGCCTGTAAATATCTGTGATGCTCTTGTTTTCTGCCAAACGAAACTCAGTGACAGCTCCTTGGTTGGAATGCACCTCCAATACAGATGCCATTCTAAAGGCTAATGTACAAACGTCTCCACTTACCGGAACTTCATGGATCTATACGGGCTGAAGCGGGAATATTTCACGATGTTCCACCTTTTTTTAAACAGAAATTATCCCAGAAAAGAAGGGGGTCGCATCATTTATTCAACACCCCTCTTACTCCATATTATAAGACCAGACTATTAATACACTACTGGCCATTAAAATTGCTACACTAAGAAGAAATGCAGATGATAAACGGGTAATAATTGGACAAATATATTATACTAGAACTGACACGTTATTACATTTTCACGCAATTTTGGTGCATAGATCCTGAGAAATCAGTACCCAGAACAACCACCTCTGGCCGTAATAACAGCCTTGATACGCCTGGGCTTTAAGTCACAGCTTGGGTGCCGTGTACAGGTACAGCTGCCCATGTAGCTTCAACACGATACCACAGTTCATCAAGAGTAGTGGCGTATTGTGACGAGCCAGTTGCTCGTCCACCATTGACCAGACGTTTTCAATTGGTGAGAGATCCGGAGAATGTGCTGGCCAGGGCAGCAGTCGTACATTTTCTGTATCCAGAAAGGCCCGTACAGGACCTGCAACATGCGGTTGTGCATTATCCTACTGAAATGTAGGATTTCGCAGGGATCGAACGAAGGGTAGAGCCACGGGTCGTAACACATCTGAAATGTAACGTCCACTGTTCAAACTGCCGTCAAACCGAACAAGAAGTGACCGAGACGCGTAACCAATGGCACCCCATACCATCACGCGGGTGATTCGCCAGTATGGCGATAACGAATACACGCTTCCAATGTGCGTTCACCGCGATGTCGCCAAACACGGATGCGACCATCATGCTGCTGTAAACAGAACCTGGATTCATCCGAAAAAATGACGTTATGCCATTCGTGCACCCAGGTTCGTCGTTGAGTACACCATCGCAGGCGCTCCTGTCTGTGATGCAGCGTCAAGGTTAACCGCAGCCACGGTCTCCGAGCTGATACTCCATGCTGCTGCAAACGTCGAACTGGTCGTGCAGATGGTTTGTCTTGCAAACGTCCCCATTTGTTGACTCAGGGATTGAGACATAGCTGCACGATCCATTACAGCCATGCGGATAAGATGCCTGTCATCTCGACTGCTAGTAATACGAGGCCGTTGGGATCCAGCACGGCGTTCCGTATTACCCTCCTGAACCCACCGATTCCATATTCTGCTAACAGTCATTGGATCTCGACCAACGCGAGCAGCAATGTCGCGATACGATAAACCGCAATCGCGATAGGCTACAATCCGACCTTTATCAAAGTCGGAAAGGCGATAGTACGCATTTCTCCTCCTTACACGAGGTATCACAACAACGTTTTACCAGGCAACGCCGGTCAACTGCTGTTTGTGTATATTTCTCATGTCAGCACGTTGTAGGTGACGCCACCGGCGCCAACCTTGTGTGAATGCTCTGAAAAGGTAATCATTTGCATATCACAGCATCTTCTTCCTGTCGGCTAAATTTCGCTTCTATATTACATCATGTTTGTGGTGCAGCAATTTTAATGGCCAGTAGTGTATTATTATTTCTTTCTTGTCTCAGACGTTATGTCTGTTTAAAAATGGAAGGTGACGCGGACCTTGATCAAGCGTGACTTCCTTTTAACTGTACGGTATATGTTACATTGCATTTAGGAACTTTCGGGTAATTGAACAAGTGTCAATAATTACAGATTTCTGTAGTTGTATATATAAGTTTGAATGGAGCTGTATTGCATTGATGTACTGGTGGATATTGTGTGGTATGACTCCTGTAGTTGATAGTATAATTGGTATAATGTCACCTTTATCCTGATGCCACATGTCCTTGACTTCCTCAGCCAGTTGGATGTATTTTTCAATTTTTTCTCCTGTTTTCTTTCGTATATTTGTTGTATTGGGTATGGATATTGCGATTAGTTGTGTTAATTTCTTCTTTTTATTGGTGAGTATGATGTCAGGTTTGTTATGTGGTGTTGTTTTATCTGTTATAATGCTTCTGTTCCAGTATAATTTGTATTCATCGTTCTCCAGTACATTTTGTGGTGCATACTTGTATGTGGGAACATGTTGTTTTATAAGTTTATGTTGTAAGGCAAGCTGTTGATGTATTATTTTTGCTACATTGTCATGTCTTCTGGGGTATTCTGTATTTGCTAGTATTGTACATCCACTTGTGATGTGATCTACTGTTTCTATTTGTTGTTTGCAAAGTCTGCATTTATCTGTTGTGGTATTGGGATCTTTAATAATATGCTTGCTGTAATATCTGGTGTTTCTTGTTCGATCCTGTATTGCAATCATGAATCCTTCCGTCTCACTGTATATATTGCCTTTTCTTAGCCATGTGTTGGATGCGTCTTGATCGATGTGTGGCTGTGTTAGATGATACGGGTGCTTGCCATGTAGTGTTTTCTTTTTCCAATTTACTTTCTTCGTATCTGTTGATGTTATGTGATCTAAAGGGTTGTAGAAGTGGTTATGAAATTGCAATGGTGTAGCCGATGTATTTATATGAGTGATTGCTTTGTGTATTTTGCTAGTTTCTGCTCGTTCTAGAAAGAATTTTCTTAAATTGTCTACCTGTCCATAATGTAGGTTTTTTATGTCGATAAATCCCCTTCCTCCTTCCTTTCTGCTTAATATGAATCTTTCAGTTGCTGAATGTATGTGATGTATTCTATATTTGTGGCATTGTGATCGTGTAAGTGTATTGAGTGCTTCTAGGTCTGTGTTACTCCATTTCACTACTCCAAATGAGTAGGTCAATATTGGTATAGCATAAGTATTTATAGCTTTTATCTTGTTTCTTGCTGTCAATTCTGTTTTCAGTATTTTTGTTAGTCTTTGTCTATATTTTTCTTTTAGTTCTTCTTTAATATTTGTATTAGCTATTCCTGTTTTTTGTCTGTATCCTAGATATTTATAGGCATCTGTTTTTTCCATCGCTTCTATGCAGTCGCTGTGGTTATCCAATATGTAATCTTCTTGTTTAGTGTGTTTTCCCCTGATTATGCTATTTTTCTTACATTTGTCTGTTCCAAAAGCCATATTTATATCATTGCTGAATACTTCTGTTATCTCTAGTAATTGGTTGAGTTGTTGATTTGTTGCTGCCAGTAGTTTTAGATCATCCATGTATAGCAGATGTGTGATTTTGTGTGGGTATGTTCCACTAATATTGTATCCATAATTTGTATTATTTAGCATGTTGGATAGTGGGTTCAGAGCAAGGCAGAACCAGAAAGGACTTAATGAGTCTCCTTGGTATATTCCACACTTAATCTGTATTGACTGTGATGTGATATTATTTGAATTTGTTTGGATATTAAGTGTGGTTTTCCAATTTTTCATTACTATGTTTAGGAACTGTATCAATTTAGGATCTACTTTGTATACATCCAATATTTGTAGTAACCATGAGTGGGGTACAGTATCAAAAGCTTTTTGGTAATCAATGTATGCATAGTGTAGCGACCTTTGTTTAGTTTTAGTTTGATATGTCACCTCTGCATCTATTATCAGTTGCTCTTTACATCCTCGTGCTCCTTTGCAACAGCCTTTTTGTTCTTCATTTATAGTTTTGTTCTGTGTTGTATGTGTCATTAATTTCTGTGTAATGACTGAAGTTAATATTT
The DNA here is from genome assembly GCF_021461395.2 of Schistocerca americana. NCBI lineage: Eukaryota > Metazoa > Arthropoda > Insecta > Orthoptera > Acrididae > Schistocerca > Schistocerca americana. Next base: position 23,819,442 of record NC_060122.1, on the reverse strand, counting down.
TGTATATTGTTGGTAGGCATGTTATGGGGCGATATTTAGCTGGGTTTGCTGTGTCTGCTTGCTCTTTAGGTTTCAGATAAGTTATTCCATGTGTAAGTGTATCAGGGAATGTGTATGGGTCTGCAATGTAACTGTTAAATAATTTAATTAGATGTGAATGTGTTGAGGTGAATTTGCTATTTTATTTCTTCCAGGGGCTTTCCAATTGTGAGTAGAATTAATTGCTTGGGTGACTTCATGTTGCAAAATTATCACTTCAGGCATTTGTGGTATCATCTTGTACGTATCTGTTTCTGCTTGTATCCACCGTGCATGCCTGTTATGTTGTACCGGGTTTGACCATATGTTGCTCCAGAAGTGTTCCATGTCTGCTATGTTTGGTGGATTGTCTATTTTAATGTGTGTGTTATCTATTGTCTGGTAAAATTTCTTTTGGTTTGTGTTGAATGTTTGGTTTTGTTTCCTTCTATTTTCACTTTTTTTGTATCTTCTAAGTCGTTTGGCCAATGCTTGTAATTTCTGCTTCTTTTCATCTAATTGCTCTATCACTTCTTGTTGTGAGATTTTACCTAACCTTTTTCGTTTTTTTTCTGACATTTCATTTCTTATAAATTGTGTTAGCTGTCCGATGTCTTTTCTCAGTTTTTCTATTCTGATCTGTAGCCTGTGTTGCCATGCTGGTTTTGTGGGTTTCTTCTGTGTGTTGGTTGGTTCTGATCTCTGCCTAGTGTGTATATTTAGTGTAGTGAGTGCTCCTATATAAACCAGTAGTTGTAACTCTTCCATAGTTGTGTTTTCATTTATTTTGTTGTGTATGATTGTGTTGATAGTTTTTATTGTTGTTTCGACTTGTGGGTTATTTGGCGGTCTATGCAAGAATGGTCTAATGTCTGTATTTGTGTCTTTGTATTCTATATATGTCAGCTGAAATTTTTCTTCTATATCTAACATGTGTGTCACTTCGTGTTCTATTTGTGCTTGTTCTGGTGGCTGTCTTAAAATTTCGTTTTCCTCTGACTGTTTAACTGATGCGTGTTGTTCTTTGTTTGGCCAGCCGAAGTGGCCGTGCGGTTAAAGGCGCTGCAGTCTGAAACTGCAAGACCGCCACGGTCGCAGGTTCGAATCCTGCCTCGGGCATGGATGTTTGTGATGTTCTTGGGTTAGTTAGATTTAACTAGTTCTAAGTTCTAGGGGACTAATGACCTCAGCAGTTGAGTCCCATAGTGCTCAGAGCCATTTGACCCATTTTGTTGTTTGTTTGTTTGCTCTGTGATGTTGAGTCCATTACTGTATTTTCTTTTTCTTCTGATTACACATTATTTTGTTCCAGTATTTATTGTACTTGTTGTTTGATGTTTTCTAATTCTGACTGGGGTATCCTGTTGTTTTTTATTATTACACGGATCTGATCAGCTAGTCGTTGTTCTGTTAAAAATTTTAATTCTGGGTATCTGGTAATAAATGTTGTGTATACTTGTGATCTGTATCCAGTTGTGTTGGTTCCTAGGTTTGTTGCTTGGTAATAACAGAACATGAGGTGTCGATTAACTTCATCTGACCATCTCATCCTCCGTCTTTGTTTTCCTTCTAGGGTGGTTGCAGGAAGTATATCCTGCAAAACACCTCTATTTGGATTTGAATCATTTTCCACTTGGCTAGCAGTGTCGTTACCATTGTGGGCGGGCATAGGGTTCAAGCGTCGTCCCCGACCATGACGGCGCTTGTCCGAGGCTTCTTTAGTTCTGTCCTGAATCAACTAATCACACTATAAGGGGTATTAGCCCTATTAGTGGTTTGTTCTTTTCGTCGCCTTTTACGACTGGCAGAACATCCTGGAGGTCTATTCATTTCCCGGGCCTCCATGGGAATTATTATTATTATTATTATTATTATTATTATTTTCGATTATTCCCATTTAAGAGAGCGTTTGAACTTGAATTCCTTTATGATGATTGTTTATGTTTTTTCTCTGAGCCCAAATTTTCTTCATGTGTTCACTGTGTTGTTTCCTTCGCTCCGCTGTCCATTTCCATCCTGGTCTCTTCTGTGTTGTGGTGTCCAATTTATGTTTTTTGATGATGTTCCTGAATTCAGTTCTATTTTCTGCATCGTTTACTGTTATGTGTGCTTGTCTGAGGTCCTCTTCAACTTCTTCTACCATTTTCTTTTTCCCCTGCCTGAACTGATGACTTTAAGAATTCGCTTTGAAATTCTGTTTTCATTCATCCTGTGGATATCTCTGTAGAACTGCATTCTTCTTTTCCTTATTGTATCCGTAATCTTGTCTGTGTATTTATATAATTCTGATGTTGGTCTCTTCTTCCAGATTCCTTGCTCTTGTATCAGGCCAAAAATTTTCCTAAGAATTTTCCTTCCTTGTTTCTCTATTTCTTTGATTTTAGTTTGCCCACCTATTTGTGTTGTTTCAGATGCATACAGTGCCTCCGGAAGTACGACAGTGTTGTAGTGCCTCAATTTTGCATTAATGGCTATGGACTTTTTGTTATAATAGTTCCACGTGAGTTTATATGCTTTCTGTAGTTTTTTTATTCTTTCCTCATTGGCCTTTAGGTTGATCCCTGATGGCTGGATGATTTCTCCCAGGTACTTAAAATGTGGTACTTGTACGATTTTCCCATGGGTTGTCACAATAGGCAATTTGTCTTGTGGCACTCTTTCTATGTACTGGGTTTTCTCATAAGAGATTTGCAGGCCAGTTCTTTGTGCAATTTCGTGTAACTTCTCTATGGCGTTAGTGGCTTCTTTTCTATTATTTGTGAGGATTGCAAGGTCATCCGCAAAAGCTAAACACTTCACATTGAATCTATTATCTTTTCTAATGCCAATTTGGATTCCTTTGACTTCTTTTTCCCATGTCCTGATAATTTTTTCAAGAATGATATTAAAGAGTAATGGTGAAAGTCCGTCACCCTGTCGCACTCCAGTTTGGATTTCAAATGGTTCCGAGGTATCCCCCATAAATTTAACCTTGGAGACTGTGTCAGTTAATGTTTTCCGAATGATTGCTCTTGTCTTTCTGTCAATGCTGAATTCTTCCAGCGTCTTGCAGAGCGCTACTCTGTCTATTGAGGCGTAGGCCTTTTTAAAATCTACAAAAGTAACCACTGTGTTTCGGGTGTTTCTCATCTGGAGAATCATTTTCAGATTCCAGATCTGCTCTGTGCATGATCGTCCCTTGCGAAAAGCAGCCTGATATTCTCCTATTTGTGGGTCACCTTGTTCGTCTAATCTATTCATGAGAACTTTTGATAGGATTTTATGTGTGACCGGTACGAGTGAGATACCCCTGAATTATTTGGTTCAGTTTTGTCCCCTTTTTTGTGGAGTGAATGGATGAGTGCGCTTTTCCATTCAGAAGGGATCTGTTCTGTTTCCCAAATGTTTAATATGATTTTGTGAATTTTTTCTGTTAATCTTTCTTTATTTAGTTTCCATAGTTCTGCAATAATTCCATCTTCTCCTGGGGCTCTATTGTTTTTCAGTGTCTTGATAATTTCTACTACTTCGTTGATGGTTGGCGGTTTAGCGTCAGGATTTGGTGTAGACGTATCGTATTATTATTATTATTATTATTATTATTATTATTAGTATAACGTGCTATCACCATTGTAGTGTTAACTCCGTAAGGATGTGTGTTTAGATGTAATAGATGACTAGAAAGCCCCAGGCGAAATAAATATACAAATAAATAATGTTAACATTAGGAAAAAAGCCCTCAATGTCGTCTAATTACTAGATCATTGCTAACATCCTCAAGTTCGTTTAAATATTGAAGGGCAATGCGAAGAAGTTGTATTAAATGAGACGAAGACGTAGTATCAGTACTAATTAAGGCCAGTGGAAGATTACACCTGTTGTGAAGAGTGCAGGGCTTCTGAAAAGGCAAGACTTACATCAAGCCTAAAGTAGTGCTAAGACCCAGACGGGTCGGTGTGTCCCAACCGAAACAGTGGCAGGAATACAAGTAGAGCTTAGATGAGCATCTCTGGTGGAAAGGCAATACTTGTCTCGTCAAACGCTTTACTAAATTTAGAGGATCGGTAATATAGGTGAGCCGCGCGGAGTGGCCGAGCGGTTTGAGGCACGATGTCACGGACTGCGCGGCCCCTCCCGCTGGAGATTCGAGTCCTCCCTCGGGCATGGGTGTTTGTGTTGCTCTTAGCATAAGTTAGTTTAAGTAATGTGTAAGACTAGGGACCGATGACCTTAGTAGTTTGGTCCCACAGGACTTCACATACATTTGAACATTTGTTTAATACAGGTGAAGCGTACGATGACTTCATCAGCAGACTGACTATGCTCCATAACGTCACTCAGTTATTTAACAATCTGAATTCAATTAGTGTTTTTAATCTTTCGTTGTATGACTTTTCATTGACAAGTTACGTGTTTTCTTTCATTTTGTTCACTAAGGTGGACTTCCGTAGGACCTCTTCCGCTGCTCCTTTGTTACTGTTTGATGAATACGTGCTATGTCGTTGAAGTTCTCCTCCCAACACAGGAGAGAAGTTTATTAAGTTTACTGTTTTTTAAAGTGAAGTCGGTGTCATAATACAGCAGCTATTAACCTTACGAATTACTTGCACGAGTTGGAAAATTCGCCACATTTTCCTCTATAACTCAGTGAAAACCCACTTCTGTTCACCGACTATATCTGGTTAAGTTTAGGGATGGCCTGTCTTAGCTGCTTCACTTTGTATAGAACTTGAGCAATTTTTTTCTAATTCCAGATCACACAAAGAGGAAGAAATAAATGTGGCTACAGTTGTTCCATTTTAATGAGATTGCACAAATTTTACTCAGGAAGGACGTATTCTCATATTGGGAGTGAAACTGCAAGTTTTTATTTTGTCCACATTAAAATAAAAATCTTACATGACTTTTTTCGAGCGAGCAATATAATAGCATTCTTTAGTTAAAATAATTTTTTAAAATAGAAATTCTTTTGAGTGTGTCAGTAGCGAAGCACGAGCTACACTCTTTTGCACTGTCTGTTAGTATGGAAGCTGCTTTACCTTCGGAAGGAGGAACGACACTGGGAACTGAAATTCGCCTGTGTAGAGGCTCGTAATTACGCGAGAATGACAAATAACGTTACAGAATGGTTTTTATTAGCACCTGTGCCGATTTCACTGTGTTAAGGATAACTGTATGTAAATGAATTCGCGAATTAAAAACCGAAGATAGATTGGTTTGTACGCGCTATCTGTTATTTAAGTGGAAAATGTAAGAGTCTCCCGGTAATTAAAATTCCAAAGTTCATTAACCAGACAAAGTATGTTCTAAGCACTCCACTGAGAATTATTTGCGTTCCACGTTGTTAATTAGTGGCATATTTCGCACCGAGATTGATGGTGCAGCGCGTTGCCCGTGAGCGAAATTACTGTGCAGGGCAGAATAATTTCCTGCTGCTAGTGCCGTTAATAATGTTTTTTCAGCTATCATCGTTACTGTAGAACAGGTCATAGCGTATTTTTAGGAGAATTTTATTACCAAGTGCGAAAGTATTGGATACGTTATTTCTAATCTATAGAAGTACCCGTAATGTCAAAATGAATACAAATGGTTCAATGGATTTTCTCTGTGTTCTATGTTCTGTGTTATATCTGTTTTGGACCATATTCAACCCAGACTGCTGCGTCCTTTAACAGATTCTATGTCTGCGTTATATGTTTGTTTGTTAAATATCTGTTTGGGCCACAGTCCTCAGACCGCTGTACCCTCTAACAGATTGTGTGTATGTGTGTGGTGTAGAGATTTTTTTTCCGTACTGGATATAATACTCAGTCTTTTCCATCTTTCTAAAATTCATCCCTCACATATTGGCTGAACTAGCCCATCAGCTAGAGGTGGAGAGGACTGGAGCACAGCGCAAATGTAAGTACATTTGTAAAACGTAATTCTTAGATAAAATAATTTCGTGTAACATATACTGGTTTTTCAAGTGCCTAGATTGAGCTGTCTGAGAAATATTCTTTTTTTTTTATAGATGATTTTATTCATAGGGAGGCAGACGCCGAGCATGTCATGCAAGCACAGCAAGGTGGGGGTGGAATCCCTGATTGGGTTCATGAGATGGCGGCCGCTGCAGATGAAGAAGAAGGATCTGAAAGGTGCAAGCATATGGCCCTTTTGGATGAGGCGGAGGACTGGGTGGGACGCCTCACTGAATGTGCTGATGAGTTGCTCAAGCCATGGAGCCACAGTGGAGAAGGTGAATATTTTTGAACTTTATCATTACAGCAAATAATTAACATTGTTTAGTCTTATTGTTTGTTGTTTTAAATCTAGATCATTAAACTTCTTTTTTCTTATTTATGTTACGGCATATCACGCGAAGTTCATTGTGTATCTAGAGCTGTGGTTGCGGGGGTGGGAGGTACCCACAGAGAGACACGCAGCGCCGTGTATAGAACCGATCACAGCTGGGAGAGAGGTGGCAGCAGCACCTGGCCCGCCGCAAGCCCTCTGGCGCCCGTGGGCAACTCAGCCGGCAGAAGACGAAGAAGGGCATCTGTCTCACACCTCACCGGTAATGAGGACAGCAGACCCCGGGAGCCATCGCCGCAGCCCGGTTGTTCCCACTGACCATCACTGCCTCCGCCTCCTCAGACAGTTCGCCCCCACCGTCAACGAAAGGTGTGTGTACCGAGGCGCATACCCCACCCTACATCTGACGCACCACCACCAGCTCCGTCATCGGCGGGATGGACTCCTAGTAGTAGTAGTACTTACTAGTAATATAGATTATTCTGTGGCTAGCGGTAGTGCTCTCCCCCGTCCTATTGATAGTGAATGACATCAGAATAACGGTATAATGACCCCTCTGGAATACTTAACACTTGCTAGTACTTTTGAGGGACGCATCTTATTCACAAGGATTGAGAATCTGCGAGGGAGGTACCGCGATCCTGTCGGGATTTTGGAAGCGCGCCTCCCTGTCTTGGAGACCCAGCTCCTCAAAGTCCTAGACGATCTGAGATTTAATCACACCCAGGTGATTCAGAGGCTACAACTCTGCACTATATATGGGGCGATAATGGCGTTATTTCTCAGAGCACATCCATTGCTGAGTCGCAGCTTGAATCCACCTTGAGCACTATTACGCCCGATTTTCAAAGATGGAAGTACACGGGTCCGCTAAAGTGCTCAGCCATATACCACACCTTGACATCCATATACATGTCTATGATCCGGTGAATGGAAGGTTAGCTAGATCAAGCTCCCTGAGGATACAGATGACAAGAAGATATGCGTTAATGTCGAAAATTGGAATGATAATGCTACTTTTGCATGGTCAATCCTGGCTTGTGAGAGAAATTACAGGAAACATGCGTAGCGTCCGAACAGTTACGAAGTCCATCATATTAAGACATCTTAGAACTTTGATGGTGTAGAGTTCCCTGTAAAAATCCAGGACACACTGTATAGGTACATAAGGAAAATCCCCAACAAGCTATGACAAAAATTTAAAACCAATGCTAATAATTATTAGCATGCCTGCTGTAAGCGCCGATAAATATACAGGGTGAGTCACCTAACGTTACCGCTGGATATATTTCGTAAACAACATCAAACACTGACGAACCGATTCCACAGACCGAACGTGAGGAGAGGGGCTAGTGTAATTGGTTAATACAAACCATAAAAAATGCACGGAAGTATGTTTTTTAACACAAACCTACGTTTTTTTAAATGGAACCACGTTACTTTTGTTAGCATATCTGAACATATAAATACGTAATCAGTGCTGTTTGTTGCATTGTAAAATGTTAATTACATCCGGAGATATTGTAACCTAAAGTTGACGCTTGAGTACCACTCCTCCGCAGTTCGATCGTGTGTATCGGAGAGCACCGAATTACGTAGGGATCCAAAGGGAACGGTGATTGACCTTAGGTACAGAAGAGACTGGAACAGCACATTACGTCCACATGCTAACACTTTTTTATTGGTCTTTTTCACTGACGCACATGTACATTACCATAGGACGTGGAGGACGCATAAATTGGTCAGCCCGTTCTCCTGATCTTACACCTCTGGACTTCTTTCTGTGGGGTACGCTAAAGGAGAATGTGTACCGTGATGTGCCTACAACCCCAGAGGATATGAAACAACGTATTGTGGCAGCCTGCGGCGACATTACACCAGATGTACTGCGGCGTGTACGACATTCATTACGCCAGAGATTGCAATTGTGTGCAGCAAATGATGGCCACCACATTGAACATCTATTGGCCTGACATGTCGGGACACACTCTACCCCACTCCGTAATTGAAAACGGAAACCACGTGTGTACGTGTATCTCACTCCTCATGGTAATGTACATGTGCGTCAGTGAAAAAGACCAATAAAAAGGTGTTAACATGTGGACGTAATGTGCTGTTCCAGTCTCTTCTGTACCTAAGGTCCATCACCGTTCCCTTTGGATCCCTACGTAATTCGGTGCTCTCCGATACACACGATCGAACAGTGGAGGAGTGGTACTCAAGCGTCAACTTTAGGCTACAATATCTCCCGATGTAATTAACATTTTACAATGCAACAAACGGCACTGATTACGTATTTGTTTATATGTTCAGATGTGCTAACAAAACTAACGGGGTTCCATTTAAAAAAACGTAGGTTTGTGTTAAAAAACATACTTCCGTGCATTTTTTATGGTTTGTATTAACCAATTACACTAGCCCCTCTCCTCACATTCTGTCTGTGGAATCGATTCGTCAGTATTTGATGTGGTTTACGAAATATATCCAGCGATAATGTTAGGTGACTCACCCTGTATATTTTGCTACGCCGGAAGGCGGATAACAAATGATAAAAAATTCATTCAATTTTTTTCTTTTTTTTTTGTTAATAGAGAGACTGTGTCTTTAGTTCTCGACTGGAGAAGACGTATTCTTTGAAAGATGTGTGTGCTAGCCATTTGTGTTGTCTGAATAATAATGATTATTTGTGCAAAACCACGAAAGTTTTCCTTTCTTCCGCACAATACGTAAATACCATGTCACTAATTCAGCCTGCATATATATAGAAGAAGTCCCATAAATGAAATTTGCATTAGCTACATGGTCAAGAAGAATAAGTTTTGCGGCGTCGGAAGAAGAAGTAGATCTCTGCTACAAGGAAGTAAGTTCACGATAAAACGGACTCAAAGGAGACAAACTATAAAAATCTAGAATTTGGGCGTTAATTGAAAATAATTGATTTCTATTAATCTCTTTATTTATGTACCCTTTCTGATCATTGTTATTTATATGTATACATATATAAATTTTCACCTTGCGACCTGGTGACATGACATTGAGAAAACCATGAAACCAGTTGTGTAAATTATTCAAAATTATTTATGACATTGTATGAGAATTTTTTGCATGTACTAATTGTACTAATATCAGTAGTTGCAGGGACAACAGTCTGGATGATTGACTGATCTGGCCTTGTAACATTAACCAAAACTGCCTTGCTGTTTTGGTACTGCGAACGGCTGAAAGCAAGGGGAAACTACAGCCGTAATTTTTCCCGAGGCATGCAGCTTTACTCTATGGTTGAATGATGATGGCGTCCTCTTGGGTAAAATATTCCGGAGGTAAAATAGTCCCCCATTCGGATCACCGGGCGGGGACTACTCAAGAGGATGTCGTTATCAGGAGAAAGAAACCTGGCATTCTACGGATCGGAGCGCGGAATGTCAGATCCCTTGATCGGGAAGGTAGGTTAGACAATTTACGAAGGGAAATGGATAGGTTAAAGTTAGATATAGTGGCAATTAGTGACGTTCGGTGGCAGGAGGAAAAAGACTTCTCGTCAGGTGAATACAGAGTTATAAATACAAAATCAAATAGGGGTAATGGAGGGGTAGGTTTAATAATAAATAAAAAATAGGAGTGCGAGTAAGCTACTACAAACAGCATAGTGAACGTATTATAGTGGCCAAGATAGACACGAAGCCCATGCCTACTACAGTAGTACAAGTTTATATGCCAACTAGCTCTACATATGACGAAGAAATTGAAGAAATGTATGATGAGATAAAAGAAATTATTCAGGTAGTGAAGGGAAACGAAAATTTAATAGTCATGGCTGACTGGAATTCGGGAGTGGGAAAAGGGAGAGAAGGAAACATAGTAGGTGAATATGGATTGGGACTAAGAAATGAAAGAGGAAGCCGCCTGGTAGAATTTTGCACAGACCATAACTTAATCATAGCTAACACTTGGTTCGAGAATCATAAAAGAAGGTTGTATACATGGAAGAGGCCTGGAGATACTAAAAGGTATCAGATAGATTTATGCAATGGTAAGACAGAGATTTAGGAACCAGGTTTTAAATTTTAGGACATTTCCAGGGACAGATGTGGACTCTGACCACAATCTACTGGTTATGAACTGTACATTAAAAGTGAAGAAACTGCAAAAATGTGGGAATTTAAGGAGATGGGACCTGAATAAACTGACTAAACCAGAGGTTGTACAGAGTTTCAGGGACAGCATAAGGGAAAAATTGACAGGAATGGGGGAAAGAAATACAGTAGAAGAAGAATGGGTAGCTCTGAGGGATGAAATAGTGAAGGCAGCAGAGGATCAAATAGGTAAGAAGACGAGGGCTAGTAGAAACCCTTGGGTAACAGAAGAAATATTGAATTTAATTGATGAAAGGAGAAAATATAAAAATGGAATAAATGAAGCAGGCAAAAAGGAATACAAACGTCTCAAAAATGAGATCGACAGGAAGTGCAAAATGGCTAAGCAGGGATGGCGAGGGGACAAATGTAAGGATGTAGCGCCTTATCTCACTAGGGGTAAGATAGATACTGCCTACAGGAAAATTAAGGAGACCTTTGGAGAAAAGAGAACCACTTGTATGAATATCAAGAGCTCAGATGGAAACCCAGTTCTAAGCAAAGAGGGGAAAGCAGAAAAGTGGAAGGAGTATATAGAGGGTCTATACAAGGGCGATGTACTTGAGGAAATTATTATGGAAATGGAAGAGGATGTAGATGAAGATGAAACGGGAGATACGATACTGCGTGAAGAGTTTGACAGAGCACTGCAAGACCTGAGTCGAAACAAGGCCCCGGGAGTAGACAGCATTCCATTAGAACTACTGACAGCCTTGGGAGAGCCAGTCCTGACAAAACTCTACCATCTGGTGAGCAAGATGTACGAGACAGGCGAATCACGCTCAGACTTCAAGAAGAATATAATAATTCCAATCCAAAAGAAAGCAGGCGTTGACAGATGTGAAAATTACCGAACTATCAGTTTAATAAGCCACAGCTGCAAAATACTAACGCAAGTTCCTTACAGACGAATGGAAAAACTTGTAGAAGCGGACCTCGGGGAAGATCAGTTTGGATTCCGTAGAAATGTTGGAACACGTGAGGCAATACTGACCTTACGACTTATCTTAGAAGAAAGATTAAGAAAAGGCAAACCTACATTTCTAGCATTTGTAGACTAAGAGAAAGCTTTTGACAATGTTGACTGGAATACTCTCTTTCAAATTCTAAAGGTAGCAGGGGTAAAATACAGGGAGCGTAAGGCTGTTTACAATTTGTACAGAAACCAGGTGGCAGTTATAAGAGTCGAGGGGTATGAAAGGGAAGCAGTGGTTGGGAAGGGTGTGAGACAGGGTTGTAGCCTATCCCCGATGTTATTCAATCTGTATATTGAGCAAGCAGTAAAGGAAGCAAAAGAAAAATTGGGAGTAGGTATTAACATCCATGGAGAAGAAATAAAAACTTTGAGGTTCGCCGATGACATTGTAATTCTCTCAGAGACAGCAAAGGATTTGGAAGAGCAGTTGAACGGAATGGAGAGTGTCTTGAAAGGAGGATATAAGATGAACATCAACAAAAGCAAAACGAGGATAATAAAACGCAGTCGAATTAAGTCGGGTGATGCTGAGGAAATTAGATTAGGAAATGAGACACTTCAAGTAGTAAAGGAGTTTTGCTCTTCGGGGAGCAAAATAACTGATGATGGTCGAAGTAGAGAGGATATAAAATGTGGACTGGCAATGGCAAGGAAAGCGTTTCGGAAGAAGAGAAATTTGTTAACATCGAGTATAGATGTGTCAGGAAGCCGTTTCTGAAAGAATTTGTATGGAGTGTAGCCATGTATGGAAGTGAAACATGGACAATAAATAGTTTGGACAAGAAGAGAATAGAAGCTTTCGAAATGTGGTGCTACAGAAGAATGTTGAAGATTAGGTGGGTAGATCACGTAACTAATGAGGAGGTATTGAATAGGATTGGGGAGAAGAGAAGTTTGTGGCACAACTTGACTAGAAGAAGGGATCGGTTGGTATGACATGTCCTGAGACATCAAGGGATCACAAATTTAGCATTGGAGGGCAGCGTGGAGTGTAAAAATCGTAGAGGGAGACCAAGAGATGAATACACTAAGCAGATTCAGAAGGATGTATGTTGCAGTAGGTACTGGGAGATGTAGGAGCTTGCACAGGATAGATTAGCATAGAGAGCTGCATCAAACCAGTCGGAGGACTGAAGACCACAACAACAACAACAACAACAACAACAACAACAATTGTTTTCAAATTTTTATGTGCAACATCACGACTGGGAGCAAAATAACAGAACCAAAAATTCTTGTGGAGAAAACCAATTAAAAAAGGAAGGAAAAAGAAACCGGAATTTGCGGAAAATTCTTAGAAATACACTGTTTGTTTCATCGCAGCAAAGATAGCATCGCAACACAACCGCTTGCTTAGTTATGCTTGGTAGCGTCTCCTGCGTAATAATTAGATATACCTTTCCTTAATTTCCCTTCCTAAATGCATTGCAGTGAATTTTTCAGACATTTTTCGTAATAAGTAACGACAGATAAGTTTGAAGTTTTTTGTATTACAACATTTCGTGCGTCATAAAAGCAGATAAATATCGCTTGACGACACGTAAATCGCATGTATAGATTCACAAAACAATATATTTCAATTTTCTGCTTTCCAAAAATTTTAATTGTAATATTCAAACAAAATGGCACAAAAATCAGTTTCCATTATTGTTGACAATGGCGAAATCGCAATGAGCCAAGATGGCGCACAATTGCAGGATAGAACACCTGAAGTACCGGGTGATTAATCAATGATGTAGTTTAAAGTGTTATTCAACAAAAGGAAAATGGCATTATCGACAAAGTAAACACCAATTTGCAAACTACAGAGCACAGGATACACAACTACTTAGGTGAAACTGATACAGAGACACCAGTTGTACACACAAACAAAGCGCCAGCCACAGCAAACCAAAATAATGTATGCACACAGATCATTGCAAACCCTACAAACAATGCCGGTACTAATGACAGAACGTAGAGTGTAAGTTTACAGGGCACAACACCAGAACCAGTACCACGAGAAGTGTAAATAATTATGACAGCTATGTAAACACAGCACAAAATGCAAACAGCTTGTCCACTATATTTGCTGACGAAGGTCTATTAAGACACCGTCAATTTCCAACATGTACGAGTGACGGTAAGAAGATGAATCCTGTTGTGTTTATTAGTGCTTTCCGACATGTGTTTCCTAGAAACTGGACGGAAGCACTAAAGATCAGGTTTGTTGTTGGGTACACTCAAGGCGATGTACTTTTGTGGGCAACCGAGGTAGCTGAGCGTTGTACCACATATTTACAATTTGAATGGGCATATCTTGACAAATACTGGTCAGAAGCCGTACAGGAGAGACATAGGCGAGAGGTTTTTAACCCCGCCCCTTTTAATAGCAAATATGGTAGCTTGCGAAGATATTTTGAGAAGTATCTCAACAAAACACGTTATTGGACGAATACTATTTCTCATGTGGATGTTTTAAAAATTTTAAAAAGTCGTTTGGCATCACACATTCGTGAAAAATTAATTCCTGCACCTGAGCACGACACAGAATATTTTCTATCTATTTTAGATTCAATCGACCTAATATATGAAGAGAAAGTATTAACAAATAGGGCGTCAGACAGCCAAACACCACAACAACGTAACTAACTTTCCGTATAACAGGAACGATTATCATCCATTAGTTAATTTCAATCCCTCCTCTCAAATTTATGCACCGCGTGTAAACGAAAACAGTCAGCCGCATCGGTGTCCAGCGCGCGGCAACAACAGTAACATACAACATGCCGTAACGCAGCCAACCTTTGCGCAGCAACACTACAATACAGCAACATTTAACAGCAGCCATATGAACACACGAGAAAGCATGTTGCGAACTGGAAATAATACATACTGGAGAAACAATCGCACAGTACAACTGACAGAAGTTGTCCCGTGTACCGAAGTAGATCAGACTACACCGCAGGAATACCCGAATCAGTCATAGTTGAGCCCCATACTATAGACCTTACAAGCGATGGGGGAAACCAGATTTGCAAACATGATTTGTACGATTATTCCAACATGAACTAAGATCGGCGAAAAATACACTGGAGGAACAAGTGCAAAGAGTAATCAGAGTGAAAATGTTTGGTATAGACACACAGTTACAGGGTCCACGACTAATTTAATGTCTGAAGTATTTTTCACTAAATTAAAAAGACGGAATAAATTTTCTGTTCTGCCAGTGCAAAACTGCAAAATACAAACCGCTACAGGTGGCGAAACCAAATTACTAAAACACCAAGCTCTTATCACACTGAACATTGAACAATTCTCTGTGCAGTGTAATGTTTTTATAGTAGACAAACTTATAGTCAACTGCTTGATAGGTACGGACACATGTAGAACCTACAAAATTCAAATAGTCATAAGTAATTGTACGTGCCATTTCTTTGTGAAGACTAAGGATTTCCCGTCAGCCTTCACTGAGCTTGAAAAACCTTCATGGAAGTTGATAAGCTTTACAGCACCAACATTTCCACGACCACATCAAAGGAAGATGGTGAATTGTATGAAAAGGCGGTTAATTGTCATATTTGTGGACTACAATTACATAGAAAAGCAGAAACTCCCCGTAGAGATCATTGCCATCTTATGGGAAAGTTCTGCAGTGCAGTTCATGTTGTTGTTGTTGTGGTCTTCAGTCCTGAGACTGGTTTGATGCAACTCTCCAAGCTTCTTCATCTCCCAATACGCACTACAGCCTACATCCTTCTGAATCTATTTAGTGTAATCATCTCTTGGTCTCCCTCTACGATTTTTACCCTCCGCGCTGCCCTCCAATGCTAAATTGGTGAACCCTTGATGCCTCAACACATGTCCTACCAACCAATCCCTTCTTCTTGTCAAGTTGTGCCACAAACTCCTCTTCTCCCCAATCCTATTCAATACTTCCTCATTAGTTATGTGATCTACCAACCTAATCTTCAACATTCTTCTGTATCACCACATTTCGAAAGCTTCTATTCTCCTCTTGTCCAAATTATTTATTGTCCATGTTTCACTTCCATACATGGCTACACTCCATACAAATGCTTTCAGAAACGACTTCCTGACACTTACATCTATGCTCGATGTTAACAAATTTCTCTTCTTCCGAAACGCTTTCCTTGCCATTGCCAGTCCACATTTTATATCCTCTCTACTTCGACCATCATCAGTTACTTTGCTCCCCAAAAAGCAAAACTCCTTTACCACTTTAAGTGTCTCATTTCCTAATCTAATTCCCTCAGCATCGCCCGACTTAATTGGACTGCATTCCATTATACTCGTTTTGCTTTTGTTGATGTTCATCTTATATCCTCCCTACAAGACACTCTCCATTCCGTTCAACTGCTCTTCCAAGTGCTTTGCTGTCTCTGACAGAATTACAATGTCATCGGCGAACCCCAAAGTTTTTATATCTTCTCCATGGATTTTAATACCTACTCCGAATTTTTCTTTTGTTTCCTTTACTGCTTGCTCAATATACAGTTTGAATAACATCGGGGAGAGGCTACAACCCTGTCTCACTCCCTTCCCAACCACTGCTTCCCCTTCATGTCCCTCGACTCTTATAACTGCCATCTAGTTTATGTACAAATTGTAAATAGCCTTTCGCTCCCTGTATTTTACCTCTGCCACCTTCAGAATTTGAAAGAGAGTATTCCAGTTAACGTTGTCAAAAGCTTTCTCTAAGTCTACAAATGCTAGAAACGTAGGTTTGCCTTTTCTTAATCTTTCTTCCAAGATAAGTCGTAAGGTTAGTATTGCCTCACGTGTTTCAACATTTCTACGGAATCCAAACTGATCTTCCCCGAGGTCCGCTTCTACCAGTTTTTCCATTCGTCTGTAAAGAATTTGCGTTAGTATTTTGCAGCTGTGGCTTATTAAACTGATAGTTCGGTAATTTTCACATCTGTCAACGCCTGCTTTCTTTGGGATTGGAATTATTATGTTCTTCTTGAAGTCTGAGGGTATTTCGATTGTCTCATACATCTTGCTCATCAGGTGGTAGAGTTTTGTCAGGACTGGCTGTCCCAAGGCTGTCAGTAGTTCTAATGGAATGCTGTCTACTCCCGGGGCCTTGTTTCGACTTAAGTCTTTCAGTGCTCTATCAAATTCTTCACGCAGTATCATATCTCCCATTTCATCTTCATCTACATCCTCTTCCATTTCCATAATATTGTCCTCAAGAACATCGCCCTTGTATAGTCCCTCTATATACTCCTACCACCTTCCCGCTTTCCCTTCTTTGCTTAGAACTGGGTTTCCATCTGAGCCCTTGATATTCATACAAGTGATTCTCTTTTCTCCAAAGGTCTCTTTAATTTTCCTGTAGGCAGTATCTATCTTACCCCTAGTGAAATACTGGACTCGCATTCGGGAGGACGACGGTTCAATCCCGCGTCCGGCCATCCTGATTTAGGTTTTCCGTGATTTCCCTAAATCACTCCAGGCAAATGCCGGGATGGTTCCTCTGAAAGGGCACGGCCAACTTCCTTCCACATCCTTCCCTAAACCGATGAGACCGATGACCACGCAGTCTGGTCTCCTTGCCCAAACAACCAACCAACCAACCTAGTGAAACAGGCCTCTACATCCTTACATTTGTCCCCTAGCCATGCCTGCTTAGCCATTATGCACTTCCTGTCGATCTCATTTTTGAGACGTTTGTATTCCTTTTTGCCTGCTTCACTTACTGCATTTTTATATTTTCTCCTTTCATCAATTAAATTCTGTATTTCTTCTGTCAGCCAAGGATTTCTACTAGCCCTCGTCTTTTTACCTACTTGATCCTCTGCTGCCTTCACCACTTCATCCCTCAAAGCTACCCATTCTTCTTCTACTGTATTTCTTTCCCTCATTGTTGTCAATTGTTCCTTTATGCTCTTCCTGAAACTCTCTACAACCTCTGGTTCTTTCAGTTTATCCAGGTCCCATCTCCTTAAATTTCCTCCTTCCTGCAGTTTCTTCAGTTTTAACCTGCAGTTCATAACCAACAGATTGTGGTCAGAGTCCACATCTGCCCCTGGAAATGTCTTACAATTTAAAACCTGGTTCCTAAATCTCTGTCTTAACATTATATAATCTATCTGAAACCTGTCAGTATCTCCAGGCTTCTTCCATGTATGCAACCTCCTTTTATGATTCTTGAACCAAGTGTTAGCTATGATCAAATTGTGCTCTGTGCAAAATTCTACCAGGCGGCTTCCTCTCTCATTTCTTAGCCCCAATCCATATTCACCTACTACGTTTGCTTCTCTCCCTTTTCCTACTACCGAATTCCAGTCGCCCATGACTATTAAATTTTCATCTCCCTTCACTATCTGAACAATTTCTTTTATTTCATCGTACATTTCTTCAATTTCTTCGTCATATGCAGAGCTAGTTGGCATATAGACTTGTACTAGTGTTGTAGCCGTGGGCTTCGTGTCTATCTTGGACACAATAATGCGCTCACTATGTTGTTTGTAGTAGCTTACCCGAACTCCTATTTTTTTATTCATTATTAAACCTACTCCTGCATTACCCCTATTTGATTTTGTATTTATAACCCTGTATTCACCTGACCAAAAGTCCTCCTGCCACCGAACTTCGCTAATTCCCACTATATCTAACTTTAGAAAATTTAAAAAGGGAAATGGATAGGTTAATCTACCTGCCCAATTAAGGGATCTGACATTCCACGCTCCGATCCGTAGAACGCCAGTTTTCTTTCTCCTGATAACGACGTCCTCCTGAGTAGTCCCCACCCGGAGATCTGAACGGGGGACTATTTTACCTCCGGAATATTTTACCCAAGAGGACGCCATCATCATTTAATCATACAGTAAAGCTGCATGCACTCGGGAGAAATTGCGGCTGTAGTTTCCCCTTGCTTTCAGCCGTTCGCAGTACCAGCACAGCAAGGCCGTTTTGGTTAATGTTAAAGGCCAGATCAGTCAATCATCCAGACTTTTGCCCCTGCAACTACTGAAAAGGCTGCTGCCCCTCTTCAGGAACAACACGTTTGTCTGGCCTCTCAACAGATACCCCTCCGTGGTGGTTGCACCTACGGTACGGCAGTTCATAACGCATGCAATTTGAAGTATAATTTACCACAGCACATACCGGTCTTTTTTCTTAATTTGAGTGGGTATGACGCTCATTTTGTCGTTGAGCATTTGGCTAATTTCGGTAAGAATGATCAGGTAAGTGTCCTACCTGAAAGTGTTGAGAAGTACATTTCTTTCTCAAAACGAATGACGCCAAAAATTACGCTCCGTTTCCTTGACTCTTTACGTTTTATGCAGACTTCATTCCAGAAATTCGTTGAAACTTTAGCTTGGAATGATATGCATATCACTCGATCTGCAATTTCTGATAAGGAAAAGTTCCAACTTGTGACTAGGAAAGGAGTTTTCAAGTACCAGTGTCTCGATTGTATAGCAAAACTCAATGCAACCAGTCTTCCCGACATATCCGCATTTACCAGTACTATGACAGGCGATGCCGGAACTACAGCACACTATGAGCATACCATGAATGTCTGGCGGGAATTCAACATCTCCAGTTTGGGAGAATATGCAAGACTATACATGCGTTTGGTTGCAGATGGTTCGAAACGTTCCGGAGTGTATGTATGGCCATGTACTCTCTAGACCCCGCCTTTTATTAACTGGCACCTGGGTTGTCCTGGGATGCTATGCTCAAAAAAAATGTGGTGTAGCATCAAACTTTTGACTGATGCTGCAATGCTTCTATTTTTTGAGCGCAAGATCCATGGGGGACTTTGTCAATGCGTCCACAGGCATCTCAAGGCAAATAACCCGCAGATGGGTGTCAGGTTTAACACATCCACTGATTTGAGTTACATTATGTACTTAGATGTGAATAACTTATACGGGAACGCTATGATGCAGCCACTGCCAGTTGATGGGTTTCGATGGGTGCCCGAAATCGAATTGAAGGGATTAGGTGGAAAAATAATGGTTTTACGGCTGATTCTGATGTAGGGTATGTGCTTGAGGCAGACATCTCATATCCTACTAATTTGCTTGGAGAGACAAGCGACTTGCCATTATTTCCAGAGAAACAAATTCCGTGAGGAAGCACCATCCCTAAACTGTTGGCTACTGTTGGAGATAAGCAGAGCTATATTATTCATTATTGTAATCTCCAGCAATGCCTCAGCCTAGGGATTAAGCTTGTTAGAATCACCCGGGCTATCTCCTTCAAGCAATCCCCCTGGTAGAAGCAGTATATTGAACTAAATACCGAAAAGAGGATGGTCGCGAGTAACGATTTTGAAAAAGATTTTTATAAATTAATGAACAGTTCCATTTTCGGGAAAAATATGCAGAATGTAAGAAATGAACGTGATATTTTGATTAGAACCGCATGGGAAGGGTGTTACAGCGTGAGAAAATGTATCATCAGGTCAAATTTTAAGCGTGCCATCATCTTCAATGAAAACTTTATTGCTGTGGAGATGTCGAAGACTGGATTTGAGTTTATGAAGTCTATTTATTTGGAGATGTGCATACTGGATATCTCCAAATTCTATATGTACCGCTTCCACTAGGAGATTGCAACACCTCATTTCGTAGAACTAAAGTTGCTTTATATGGATACAGACAGCTTTATCTACTGGATTAAGGACTGCGATCCATATGAAGTAATTAAGTGCCATGGTACAGAATTCGATGCGTCTTCTTATGAGGTCGATAATCCTTATGGCATTGTTCGTAAGAACGAGAAGGTTATCAGTCTTATGAAAGACGAGGTGAATGCTTTACCGATTGTAGAGTTTGTAGGTCCAAAATGGATGCATATCACACAATAGAAAGGGGCACCTAGAAGTGGGCAAAGGATGTTAGACGTGCAGCATCTCGCGCTTTCACGGTTGAAGGCTACTTTCAGGACCTATATGGTCGCAGATTTCAAGGCGCTCCTACACACATCGTTCGGCAAGCTAGTATTCGATCGCGAGGTCACAAAGTGTACACTGTACTGCAGTCTAAAGTTGGATCGTCTCCTCATGACGATAAGAGAGTCATTTGTGAGGATGGGATGGAAACCCTCCCATACTCACACTATTTACTTGAAGCAAAGGTGGGGGTGGGGGACTCTGATTGAGAGATAGAGAGAGAATGAGTGTATGAATGGGGTGTGGTGGGTTTATGCATCAAATAGTAGGGCTCTTTTATCATAGTGTAATTATTGGTTGTGTGTGTGTGTGTGTGTGTGTGTGTGTGTGCATGTGTAGGAGTGTAAAAATATGTATGAATGTGTGTGCATATGTGTGTGAGTGTAAAATATGTATGAATGTGTAAATACATCTACTTTTATATATATAAGCACCATGTGTTGAAAAAAAATAAATAAATACAGTAATTATTTTCTCAATATATATATATATATATATATATATATATATATATATATATATACAGTAATTATTTTCTCAAATATATATATATATACAGGGCGTTTCAAAAAGAAAGAGCAGATTTCAAACATTTATTTCTCAAAAACTACAAATGATAGAAACACAATTCCAACGGTCCTTCACTCAATATGAGTACCAAATGTTACACAACAAATATCAAAACTGTACCTCAATATGAGCACCATTTGTTACACGACAAATATCAAACCGGTATCTCATTTCTTGCCACACACGACGCAACTGGTCTTTAGTTACCGAATTCACGGCCGCAACAATTCGATGTCGTACCTCTTGAAGAGTAGCGGGCATAGGTGGGACATAAACACAGTCCTTTATGTACCCCCACAAATAAAAATCGCAGGGAGTAAGGTCTGGTGACCTGGGAGGCCACAGACGATGACATTGATCTTGTGCTCCTGCTCTTCCAATCCACCGTCCTGGAATGGTGTTATTTAGGTACCGTCGTACAGGTTCAGAGAAGTGTGGTGGGGCGCCATCTTGCATGAAGATGAAGTGATTTGAATCTTCCTGAAGTTGAGGAAATAGCCAGTTTTCTAACATGTCCAGGTAAATGGTTCCTGTGATAGTTTTCTCCATGAAAAAGAAAGGTCCATAAACTTTGTTTACCGAAATTGCACAAAAGACGTTAACCTTTGGTGAGTCTCTTTCATGTTGAATAACGTCCCTCGGAGTTTCACTCGCCCAAATTCGTACGTTATGCCGATTAACTTTACCAGAAATGTGAAACGT
Organism: Schistocerca americana; assembly: GCF_021461395.2. Taxonomy (NCBI): domain Eukaryota; kingdom Metazoa; phylum Arthropoda; class Insecta; order Orthoptera; family Acrididae; genus Schistocerca; species Schistocerca americana. The sequence goes on along the minus strand of NC_060122.1, from coordinate 23,797,856 downwards.
TGATTCATCTGAAAAAATTAATCGTTCGGCAAAATTGTCCTCTTCCATGTCCTGTAGAATTGCAGTTGAAAATTCGAACCTTTTGTTGTGGTCGTCAGGACGCAATGCTTGCAATAACTGCAGTTTGTACGGCTTCATGTGCAGACGCTTACTCAGAACGCGCCATACCGTTGTTTTAGACATGTTTAGTTCGTGACTTGCCCGTGTCGTGGATTTTCTAGGGCTCCTTTCGTAAGCTGCACGGACACGCTCGACATTTTCATCCGATGTGCGTGGACGACCCGTGCTTTTTCGCTTGCAGATGCAACCATCTTCTACGAATCTGTGATGCCACTCATAAATTTGCTTATGACGAGGCGGCTGTTTGTTGAATTGACGGCGGAATGCACGTTGCACACCAACAATGGACTCTAACTTTGCAAATTGCAGCACACAAAATGATCGTTCCTGTGGTGTCGTCGCCATTTTCCTACAAACAAACGCCAGCGCCACTGCGGATTTGCATGGAACTTCTGCGCGGACCATTGAAAAACTTTGAACCTTTCTCTGACAAGAAACGTTTGAATTGTGTTTCTATCATTTGTAGTTTTTGAGAAATAAATGTTTGAAATCTGCTCTTTCTTTTTGAAACGCCCTGTATACATATATATTTGAGAAAATAATTACTGTATTTATTTATTTTTTTTCAACACATATATAAGACCATATGCTGAAAAATAAAAAAATTATAGCGACTTTATTTATATACAAGCACAAGAAACATGGTAAAAAAATAATATTATTGTCTCTCTTTCTTTATCCATGTGTTATTGTCTCTCTTTCTTTATCCATGTGTGTGTGTGTGTGTGTGTGTGTGTGTGTGTGTGTGTGTGTGTGTGTGTAAATAGAGTAGCGTTAAGCTCACCTACCGCTAGCCATCCAGTCAAAGTAGTTTTATTTACACACAAATAATTTTTTTCATTACTACAGCTGTTTGGGTTGCATGCTTTCAAGCCACCCAATTAATTATTATTAAAGTATTTCAGCTGCCTGCGGTGGAAAATGTCTAATGTCACCTAGGTCAGAAAAATATTTACAGCTTCTCAGGCCACTCAATTACATGTTGTTATTAAAGTATTTCAATGATAACTGTATGTTTCAAATTATATATATATAACTTGTCTCATTAAGTTGAAACCAATAAATTAATTATTTATTTCATGGAAATCGTCTACTTCAGAACAAAAATAATTTAGAGCCATCAAGTTAAGTAGGAGAACGATAATTCACAGAACAGCTCAATTGAATATAGTCTGTTTGGGTGGATTTTCATTAGTAATGGTATTTAGCGCGTAAGTAAGTTAGTCAATACCACTGCTTTGGTTTTAAGTATGACTCTATACCTCTGCTTTAGTTTTAAGTATGGCTCTATAACTGACATTCCCTTCAAGGAATCTCCAACATGTATTGGATTCTAGTAATAATAATAATAATAATAATAATAATAAGTTAAGAGTATCACTGCATTGAACTGAAATGCACCTCAAGATATATCACAAACTAAACTGTATACTCAAGAACTGAATTGAAATCAATAAAGGAAAAAATTCGTTACCCTACAACATTGTTCTCATTTAAAAAAACCCTAATCGTTATGTTTTTGCTAAAATGTATCTGTGAACATTCTGCAGTTGCATCCACATTGCATACGTGGGTACATGATGTAGCGCCTTTAACACACACATTTTCAGAGAATTCCCTGCAGTCGAGGTTAAAGCACAGGTAGCACTTCTCCCGTGTTGACAGCACACTAGGCTGGGGTAAGTGAGATTCACACACACACACACACACACACACACACACACACACACACAGTTCCAGTGGAATGCAGGTATAGATGGAGACAGGTCTAGTATCATGATTAAACTTACATATTAGGGACATAGGTCTCAAAAAGGAAATATATGATAATTGTTAGGGAAAAAAATTATTTATTTATCATCCAAATCAAAAGCAACTTTACATATTCATAAGCAGATACAACAGCACTTTTTTGATACATGTTCTTGAGTTGATGGATAGAAGGACAGGCATAGAAATCCAGGTCTTGAATAGAAGTAAATTTAAAGATTCGATGGATCCATGAGATCATCTCCTTCCTCTTCACGTAGATGATGGTATCTGCGTGATCCAATAATTTAAACTCAGTCACCATATCTTTATAGGGTATGCCAGGATCACCCCAGTGAATTCCATGGTAGAAATGTGTTAACCACTTTGCACTCTCCCATGTCTTAGTACACCTCACTTGCTTGAAAGATCTTGGTGATGCAATGTTTGCTGAGAATGTTTCCATTATCCAGCATCCTGTGTGTGTGCGATACAAATGCGACATCTTTAAAAATGAACTATCTACGCTCATTGTCATAGAAACCCTGAGCGTCCACAATGATGTTCACACCATGACACGTCATCATGAAATGCTCTAGGTATGGTGTAGAACCCAATCTACTCCCTCTCCTTTGGCAACTTCATAGTATGAAGTGCGAAACCTTGCATACATGTCATACGCTTGACTGTATACATTTTAATTCCACTGCAGATGTAGACTGTCATGTGGGTAGAATTCCGAATTGTGGTAGACTTTGGCATTAGTTAACTTGCAGCTGTCGAACACGGTGGAATCATTTGCTATATTACCTCTTCCATCAGTCTGAAATGCAAGTATCATGAATCTAGGTGTCTCTAGATGGTTGGAGGTTTTAATAGCCCATGTTTGTCTGCTCGCAGTCGGTAACACTGGGTACTCGAAAATCTCCCACGAGCAAAATGTCAGTGACAGAAATGTACCTGAATTCAGGACTTTTAAAAGCTTCAAACGCTTCGCGTCTGATACACTGATGTGAGACATTTTCCATATTATCTTGCTGATTGTGATCATATTCTCCTCTTGAGCTCCTTGAATGTATGAGTTATTGTCTGTCGCACTCTGTACCAGAATGAGTTCCTGTTTAGCGTTCATAATAATCTGTCTCATGTCCTCAAAGTACCCCACAAGCATTTTTGGAGGTATGTATGCAGTAAATCGCATGTACTCTGCAACTGTTCTATCCTCTGGATCGTCTATGAACCATCCTGACTTTCCTAAACTATACAAATCTACTGGTGATACTGAGATGTATGTTTTAAGGGTTGATGTTATGCCGACATTGCGTGTACACTCGATCTTTGACCCACTGAGTATCTCTTGGAACAGGAATGCTAAAGCATTACGCGTCAACTTGGATCCCACTATACGCTGCCGTCGGTTTTCTTGGATGACCCCTCTAGATATGTGAAACTCTTGCATGGAAGCGTGAGTGCGTGTTGGTGCTGGATGACAAACCTGATTTCATCGTTCTTGTTCAACGTGGTTGAAGCGTTAGGTTTATGAGGGAAGTATTCCTGACGTATAATTCTCTCATAATACTCTGCTGGACTGGTTATATTTAATGAGGATGTCATTGAGCGGTTTCAGGCCAACTGATTTAAGAAACTTGTAGTTTGCGCGTGTTATCACTTTGCTGTTCGGTAGCTAAGTGGCATGCTGTGGACTGCGTGCACTTGTTTTATACCGTATGCCCATCCTGCCTTAGATGTAATTGTTCAATGATTTCCTCATCACGAAAGTCTAGAAGTTGATTATTCTGGTCCACAATAGACAGCTCCAAGTAGTCCAATGTCTGAGCTGTCACTGGAAGGTGTATTTCGTTGGCAGGGGTCTCAACACTTTTATACCCCAATGCAACTGAGGGGAAGAATCCGTAAATAGTTTTGAATCAGACTATCGTCGAGATAAGAGTTCGTTGCAATGTTACACCCGGCACAGATTGTGCTGACGGGGAGTATGTCCACTGTCTGATCCGATTAGTAAAATTTACTTGGATTCTTCTCCAAAATCTGTCCTTTTGTGATTTCAAGCAGACGTCCTATTGAACCTTTCTGATTAAAGTCAATCGTAGCATTTACAGTTCTTATTTCAGATTTAAGCGTATTGATGTTTGCACATAGTTTAATACCTTTCCAGACTGTTTTAAGACATCGTTTAAATCGCCGATATTGTATGCGTCCGGTTCTATTTCCACAATATCTTTTTCACCATTAATATCCATATGCAGTTTATTGTTAGTCTCAGTGATATTTGGGATGTTGTTGTACGTCTCCAGTCCAATCAATGCAATACTCCATTTACCAACACTCAAATCAATTGGTGGAAAGTAATTTGCACGCAATACAGATGATCGTTCCTTTAACGTCAAAGTGTACAACATTGCATCTGAACCTCAACTGATGTATGAGTGTTTAAATCTCCTCCTTATATAGCATGCTTCTTCTTCTTCTTCTTCTTCTTCTTGTTCTTCTTCGTGAACGTCAAGAGAAATATGATGCACAGATGTCCACAGAGGTGCGTATTACAGTCCTGATAGCGTCCATTATTGTAGAGCACACGTCTTCTGTGAGTGAAGTATAGTTGTAATTATCTGTTGGTTGCAGGTCGCCAAATGAGTCGAAATACAAGACGGTATCCGCGTCTCTCATAACGTATGCCACCCAGTGGGTGCCGGGACCTCCAGAAACATCTAAATTCACAATACTGCATTCACCAGTTTTCCACATAGTCTTCGGCAATGTATCCCGCATAAACACACCACGGAATCTTGGTATCTTGAATTTGGCTCTAACAAACTAAAGAAGATCTGGATTTGTGAGTGGTCGATCTGGTAGGATCGCTAATGGGTTTTCTTTTTTTATTTATGAATAGACAAGCCCTTTCCTGTAAGGTTTCATGTATAGTCCTTTTCGAATGGCTGCGACTTCCATGTTGCGGTTATGTCTTTGTGCCTCTTCTAGCTGTTCTTGGGAGTTTTGCGCCTTCTCTACCGTTCGAGCAATAACTGGAGCACCACCAGCGAGGGAACATACCGTCGATAGCGCGGAGAGGGCCGGGATGAGAAATGGAAGAAAACCGCCAGATTTCTTGGGTATTGGTAGAACACGAGGTGCTTTAACTGATCCTCTTCTTCTTCTTCCAACATCTTTCTGCTTCAATGCGTTTTCAGCTGCAGACATCGCTGTAGGGATACAGTTCTTCAAACAGCTCTGCTTCCCAGCCTTGTTCTTCTGATTCGTCTTGTTTAGTGCACAACGTGCAGCGTTCATAACTCGCTTGAAATTCATCACTCTTACACCCAACTTAATTTTTCCAAGTATTGTTTAATCGACTGCAAATGCTGTGATGCCTTGACCTATACCAATATCCTTTCTTCTCTGTATCGCCTTAGCCTTATCAGCTAAAATCATATCTCAATGTGACGGCTTGAAGCATCTTTATTTGCAGCATACGCAATATCGTGTTCCATACAAGCTTCGTCGAGCAGATTAACCCCCTTATCACCTCGCGACAAGCGCCTCTGAAGCTTTGTCCCTGGTCCACAGTATATAATATGACTTATCTTAATAATACGAATATTTTATATATGTGTTTGGAGAGAGAGAGAGAGAGAGAGAGAGAGAGAGAGAGAGAGAGAGAGAGAGAGAGAATGATTTTGATTGAGATTTTTACTTTAAACCGTAAGTGGTACCTGAATTTTGGTTGCTGCATCCTTGAATAATCGGCTTCTGCACCAGTTGGTGACGTATTATAATTTGGAGGAAGTTATTGTTCTTTAAGGTTTAAAATACGACTCTGTTAGTTACTTGGCCGTATTGCGGAAAGCTTTGAGCACAAGTTTTCGTAGCTTTTCATACCTAAGGGACCACTGTTATAAGTGAATAAGATCAAAGAGCAATCTGCTTTTTTGAGAAAAGGAGATTGCTTGGCACACAAACTTCCTTCAAACTACACGTCCTGCTACATCAAAATTGGTCAGTGGAGTTCAGCATCATACTGTTGTACAAGAACAAAATCCAATTAAATTCTGTCGACTGATAGACGGCGACAAATTTGACGTTCACCTCCTTTTCCAGAAACAAGATATTTCTATTCTTCACTTCCAGAAAATTTGTATAAATAAATGTTTGACAACTCTTACACATACATTACTCGGTGTTATGACTAAAATATCAGTTTTCATTAAATGTAACAATACGTTCTGAGCGACGGCCTAGCAACACGTCCTCTTTCACAAGATATAGATTAACAGTCTTTTTTTTTAATCAATCAGAATCCATACTCAAAGATTCACAACTACTATTGTTGTGGGGACTGCGTGCTAAAGAGTTTCTTGCTGTCCAGCTGTGCTTCACTTCAAGTACTTTTTGAATCACAATTTACGGTATTTACATACATTACAGAGCTTCTCAGAATAAAATCAGGCACAAATTAGTTAAACAAGAACAGTGAGGCACACATAACATTACAAGTAGTCATACCCAGGGATTTGGAATTCCACCAGCAGTTTGTCTATAATACCACCACCTCCTCTAATGCGTCTCCTAGCACACATTTTTATGCTACTGTGGTGGTTGTGGACTGTGCATGCCCATTATATAGCATATCGTTGGCATCAATCCAGCTGATTTTTGTAGCTGGAAAACCAAGCCATTTGACTAGTGCTTTATTTCCCCGACATCATAAGACTCCCTCCAAGAGAGAAACATCTGGTTCTACACTTTTCTGAAGCAGCCTGCCATTTTCTGGGTGAGGGGAGGGGAGGAGAGGGGGAAATGAGGGGGTTAGGTTAGTGGCAGCAGCCCAATAGACCTATTTTCCCTCCGAAATCTGAACTTCCGCCACGATGGCATTGCTACGTTGCCACATCTGTCGTCACCATCTTCGATCCACCATCTTGAATAAATTTAGCAACAATGCAGAGTGGGGTGACGCTCTCTTTGTCCTATTACTCTCTCATGGGGCTGTTGCCTCGCACAAACAGGGGATACTGTTTTATTTTGGTGCTCATTGAACTCGCCTCAAAGTTTGTGACACTGACGCCTCTGAAGAGAGCCACAGTGGTAACTACGTCTCTCGCATTTTGCAGTGATTTCCTCCCAGAAGTGAGGCATGCCGAGAAAATTATTTCTGTCAAGAGACTGCAATTCCGCACGACGCTATGGGAACAAACAACTAAAAAGCCTAAGATATCATCTGTATTCATCTCATCTCTTCATCCAAGTTCCAGTCCCACTGCACGCTTGATGAAGGAGCTGGGGCACGAATCCAGAATTTACCGCAGCAAACAACACAGAACGTGAGAAATCTTTTTGAAGGACTTCCAACACGTATGAAATGAGGTGAGGAACCCCATGGAATCAGTGACGGTGCTCCAGCACTGTCAACCGCAAGACATGTTTTGGAAAATCACAAACTTTCCACAGAGGTCGTGTGATGCGCACAACAAAGTGGTTGAATGTGCAGGCTATAGGATCTAGGCGGCGGTCTGGAATCTGGAAGTGAAAGAAAAAAAATATACATGAAAAGACATAGGGAGTCTTCAGTTGACGACGCAACGTGCTGAGACTCCAGGGATGTGCACAGGCCCCAGTAGGGCACGAGGCATTTCTCAACGTGCCCACCTGCTGCAGGCCAGCGGACAAACTGGGCGTCCACGAGGACGCCGACCTGCGGGCTGCCACCGACACCTCAACGAGCACGCTAGTGGTGGCGAGCCACGACGGCTCACCCGCGCCCGCTTACTGCACACACTGTGACAATTTCAAACGCTGGGCTGCCTGGTTCCCGCACTGACTAGCCTCCGAGGGCTGCCAATAAGAGTCCACACACACGACAGGCCCGCCCTCTGCACTATCGCCGCACCATCGTCACACCCCGTGAGCTTGCATAGCAAAAGAAAGACACTGCGTGCAGTGAATCGAAGCAATGTTAGGACTGAGTATTTTAAAACCGTAGGGTTAGTAACACGAAGCAGGACCTCAGCTTATCTTGGTGCAAAATATATGTTTCGTGTGTGAGAAAGTATCACGTGCCGTATCTAATTTCTGTTTTGAAATGTCGCTAGCCATTTTCCCGTATTTTAGTGAATTTCACTGTCCAATTCGTAATTGTATTTGTGGGAACATATTAGTATCTAAATATTGATTTTCGTTTACACTAAGTTCAGCATAATTCTAATCACATTTTCAAATACGTGGTGGTGGTGGTGGTGGTTGTTGGATGTTTAAGGGGGACTAAACAGCGAAGGTCATCAGTCCCCCATTCCAAAATCAAGCGAGCCCAAAATCGACGGAGCATGTAAAAACCAAAGGGGGAGGAGACGTCCCCCCAGGCGCTAAAAAAACACAAATGCAGCAACAAACACTACAGACAAGAACAGGACAGAGGAACACCAGACAGAAAGAAACAGAAGAAAGGAGGATGGCCAGAGACTGGTTGACTGACCATGAGAAAAAAAAGGGAAAGAGTCAACCATCTGACGGCACACCAGAAGAGCAACAGACACAAGGACAAAAGACACAGAAAGGGAACGGCGCAGGACCTCCCTAAATCAAACCATAAAAACGACTACTACGGATAAAATGTAAAACATAGTCAGCCATGGAGGCATCGTCGGATAAAACCAAAGCCAAAGTGCCCGGGAGATTAAAAGATTTCCGGAGTGTGCGCAGTCGAGGACACTCCAGCAAAATGTGGCCGACCGTCAGCCGGGACCCACACTGACACAAGGGGGGATCCTCCTGACGTAACAGATGGCCGTGCGTCAGGTAGGTATGGCCGATGCGCAACCGACACAGGACTACCGAGTCCCTGCGAGAAGCTCGCAGGGAGGAACGCCACACATCGGTCGTCCGCTTGACAGCCCGTAGTTTATTCGGGGCTGTCACGCCACGCCACTCAGCAGCCCACATCCCAAGTACCTTACGGCGCAACACCAGCTGCTGGTCGCGAGCCGTAAGGCCGATCTCCAAAGCTGGGGCGTCTATCGCCCCTTTGGCCAGCCTGTCAACACGTTCGTTCCCTGGGATGCCAACGTGACCTGGCGTCCAAACAAAAACCACCGAACGACCAGAGTGGGTAATGGTGGAAACAGACTCCCGAATAGAGGACACCAGAGGAGAAGAGGGATAGCAGCGGTCGATGGCCTGGAGGCTGCTCAGGGAGTCACTGCAGATGACGACGGACGCATCTGAGCAGGAACGCATATGCTCAAGAGCTCGCAAGATGGTCACCAGCTCTGCAGTAAAAATACTGCAGCCAGCCGGCAAGGAGCGTTGCTCAACATGGGCAGCGTGAGCAAAAGCGTAGGCAGTGCGACCATCAACCAGGGAACCATCAGTGTAGACAGGCTCACAGCCCGGAAATGAGTCGAGGAGCGCAAGAAAACGGCGACGGAGGGCCACAGGCGGAACCGAGTCCTTAGGTCCCTGTGCCAAATCCAGATGGACGGACGGCCGGGACAAACACCAGGGAGGCGTAGGTGTATGGACCCGGAAGGGAGGCAGCAGAGGGAATGACCCCAGTTCTGACAGCAGGGACTGGACACGGACAGCTACGGAAAGCCCAGACCGAGGTCGCCGTTCGGGCAGGTGGTGGACCAAGGCAGGGAAAAGCAGGCGACGATTGGGATGGCCTGGCGAGCAATGTACGTGGACAGCATAGTCGGCGAGCAGACGATGGCGGCGAATCCGCAGCGGGGGAACCCCGGCCTCCACCAGTAGACTATCCACGGGGCTGGTGCGAAAAGCGCCAGTTGCAAGCCGAACCCCACAGTGATGTATGGGGTCTAACAACTTCAACACTGAGGGTGACGCAGACCCATAGGCCAGGCTCCCATAATCAAGCCGGGACTGCACAAGGGCTCTGTACAATTGCAGTAGCGTGCAGCGATCTGCACCCCAAGACGTGTGGCTAAGGCAGCGGAGGGCGTTGAGGTGCCGCCAGCATTTTTGCTTCAGCCGAGTAACATGAGGAACCCATGTGAGCCGGGCATCAAACACGAGTCCCAAGAAGCGGCAAGTGTCCACCACTTCAAGCAGGTGGCCGTCGAGGTAAAGGTCAGGATGAGGGTGGACCGTCCGACGCCTGCAGAAGTGCATAACCCGAGTCTTGGCAGCAGAGAACTGAAAACCATGAGCCAGAGCCCATGATGCTGCCTTGCGAACGGCGACTTGCAACCTGCGTTCGGCGACTCCCGTAGTCGTGGAGCTAAATGAGATGCAGAAGTCGTCGGCATACAAAGAAGGAGACACCGACGACCCCACTGCTGCAGCCAGACCATTAATGGCCACTAGAAATAACGAGACGCTCAACACCGAGCCCTGTGGGACCCCATTTTCCTGTATATAAGAGGAACTAGAGGTGGCACCGACTTGCACCCGGAAAGAGCGGCGCAATAAAAAGCTTTGAAGAAAAGCCGGGAGCCGACCACGAAGACCCCACCCATGCAACGTGGCGAGGATGTGATGCCTCCATGTGGTGTCATACGCCTTCCGCAGATCGAAAAATACAGCAACAAGGTGCTGACGCCGGGCAAAAGCCGTACGGACAGCAGATTCCAGCCGCACCAAATTGTCCACTGCAGACCGGCCCCGATGGAAGCCACCCTGGGATGGAGCGAGGAGACCGCGCGACTCAAGGACCCAACACAAACGCCGCCCCACCATACGTTCGAGCAATTTGCACAAAACGTTGGTGAGGGTAATGGGACGATAGCTGTCCACCGCCAGTGGGTCCGCACCGGGCTTCACGATGGGGACAATAAGACCCTCTCGCCATTGCGACGGGAACACGCCCTCGCTCCAAATGCGGTTAAAGATGGTGAGGATGTGTCTCTGGCAGTCCCTGGAGAGATGCTTCAGCATCTGCGCGTGGATGCAGTCCGGTCCTGGTGCTGTATCAGGGCAATCGGCGAGGGCAGCGAGGAGTTCCCTCTCGCTGAAAGGAGCATTGTATGTTTCATAATGACGCGTGTGGAATGAGAACGGCGTCCGCTCGGCTCGCTCCTTTAGAGAGCGAAAGGCGGGGGGATAGGATGCAGTCGCAGAGCTCTGAGCAAAGTGCGCGGCTAGCCGTTCAGCAATGGCGGCAGCGTCCGTGCAGACAGCGCCGTCCAAGGAGAGCCCAGGGACACCCACAGGGGTCTGGGAGCCATAAATCCGCCGGATCCGGGACCACACGTGCGAGGACGAGACACGGGAGCCCAGGGAAGAGACGTACCTCTCCCAGCACTCCTGCTTACGCCGTGCAATGAGACGACGGGCGAAGGCACGGAGCCTCTTAAAGGCGATGAGGGTCTCCAGAGACGGGTGCCGCCTATGACGCTGGAGAGCCCGCCTACGGTCGCGAATAGCCTCAGCAATCTCCGGCGACCACCAGGGCACAGCCTTCCGCCGAGGGAGGCCAGAGGAACGGGGGATGGTAGCCTCGGCCGCTGAAATGATGGACGTGGTTAAAACACGGACCACCTCGTCAATGTCACCCTGTGGGGGAGACGCAATGGGTACAGCAGAAGTAAAAGCTGGCCAGTCAGCCCTGCGGAAAGCCCAGCGGGGCAAGCGCCCAGAAGAATGACACTGTGGCAGTGACAAATAGATGGGAAAATGGTCACTACCACACAGGTCAGGATGCACCCTCCAGTGGAGGGATGGGACAAGTCCAGGGCTGCAAATAGAGAGATCGATGGCCGAGAACGAGCCATGGGCCACACTGAAATGCGTGGGAGCACCGGTGTTTAAGAGGCTAAGGTCGAGCTGAGCCAACACATGCTCCACGGCCCGACCACGATCATCGGAGACAGTCCCACCCCATAGAGGGTTGTGGGCATTGAAATCGCCCAGCAGCAAAAAAGGTGGCGGCAGTTGTGCTATCAGAGCAGCCAGGACATGCTGCGCGACAGTACCATCAGGTGGAAGGTAAATACTGCAGACGGTGATAGCCTGTGGCGTCCACATTTCAAATACTTGCAAGTAAACACAAGACTAAGTTGATAGTCATTACTGCATTTATTTTCACGTTTTTGACGGATATCTGATTTATAAAATTCTTATTTATTACCTTCATTCAATAGTACGAGTATTTATTGATGTCCCACAGGACAGTCATCTTCACCATTGCAAAATGTATTATCTTAATTCTTGATCTTCTAAATTGGCATAATTGGGCAGCATTGAACATATTTGAAATCTTGAATTACAATTTTTGCATTGATTCGTTACGTTCTCCGCATATCTTTATTTCATAACTATATTGTGTGAGTATGTAATAAGAATTGCTTATTACTTGTTCTAGGCATGAGTAATGTTGTTTGGACCTTTGGTCATCTCCAAAGAATTAGTTTTTTTTAGTTCTTTTACTATGTCTTAGAATGAGTGTGGTAAATTAATTCGACTGGAAAGGTACAGTCCTGGTGAGACATGGCCTTCTCTGCATTGTGAACATCTAGGACTTCATTGTGGATACATCGAGGTTTCTTCGTTGTTCCATTCTTTCATCACAGGATCCAAAGATACACACCTGCGACATGAAACTAGCACGAAGCTTGGTGCCCAGTATTCGTGCAAATGTGTGAGAGAGTGTGTGGACGTCTTTCGGTGACCCAGAGACTGGATCTTTGTTGCCAGTACAGCTAGATGTATTGACAGAGAGCTGGCAAAATTTAATTTCATTTATTTATTGATTTTATTTTGGTCATTCCATTCCGTCATGTTTGGCTTGACACGTTAAGTTATGCAGATTTTTCTTCGTATTGTGCCACACTACCATTCTTGTTCAAAGTGAGGCACATACGGCATGAAAATCTAATGTGAGTGAGGGGGTGGGGCTAGGGGGCTCGGGGGGTAAATACAAGATGGCAGGTCTTCTGGCTCCAAAAATGTTCAAATGTGTGTGAATTCCTAGGGGACCAAACTGCTAAGGTCATCGGTCCCTAGACTTACTCACTACTTAAACTAACCTAACCCTTAATCACAGTCGTGAGTACTTCTCACGCAACTACAGTCGTGCGGTCCCGTCGACCGCGTTCACAAGGCGGGAAAGATACGTAAAAATCATCAATCTAGCGCTACTTTGTGAATTTAGTACTACATATTTATTCTTCAGTTATACAGAAATGGTAACATATGCACAAAATATTGTTTCGGTGCTGTGAAAAAGACCTATTCATATTGCACTCTAAATTCTCATTGAAATTTACAGTGATGGACAAATATCGAAATATCTAAGTGTTGTTCGTTACTTGAAACTTGGTTATCGCAGGTTAATGTTGATCAAGTACCATCAGTGTTAAATTTAACGAGTATTCTTGACAGCGAATTAAACAGAAAAAATCTGCACTACTGAAAGTGGCCACATTTCGCACCATCTTACATGCGCTGCGGACACACCTTACAAGAGCATTCCATACAGATTGGGACCTTGCACTTGCGACACAAACAACTTGTCTTTCTCTTCTCTTTTGGTGGGCAAAAGCGACATGTCTTCCTTCCATCCCTAGGTAGTTTGTCCTCCTTTTCCAGCTCTTCATGGAGATGTACTTCAGTTCCTAGAACTCGACCGATAGAAAATCTCAATTCTCGTGGGAGGCGTTTATTCGTTATCCTTTCGCGCAGTGATAGTCCAGCGTTGTGTGCGGCGACTTGAACAATATTTGGCACACTTTTCGTCTACAGTATCAACACCACCCTTTGTGTTATTATAGTGGGCTATTATTACAGGTTTTTTACTTTCCACGTCATCTTCTATTGAGTGATGCATTGTTGATGTAGGAATTACTGCTCTTCCTTTCTTAGGCACGTGCGAAATGAGCGTGATGTGTTTGGTAGATCCATACAGTGTTGTTCCAACTTAACGTCTACGGGGAGGCAAGAAAGATGCCGGAATTTCCTTTCGGTTCTTCCGCATTGTTCCCACTGTGGTCAAACCATTTTTCCGTAGCACGTCTGCAAGTTCGATTGACACTTACCAGTTATCAGCAGTACTGTTTCGGTCAGTATCTGTTATTGGCTTGCACAATCTGAGGACAGCCTGAGTGGGAACGTCGTATTTCTTCTCGTCTGGGGAAAATCCTGCTCCATCAGTACCTTTTCCGCAGTAGAGATAGGTGTTGAAGTCCTGGAGTCGGCGAGGCACTGAAGCTTCAGGTCGTACTTGGCCGGTTTAGATGGAATATACATTTTGAATTTACAGCATGCTCTGAAACCGATTATCATTTCATCAACTGTAGCATTAGCCCCAAGAATATAGGATCGCTGCGAATTTCCGTTGAATTTATGTAGAATTTTTGTTATAGCAGCTGCTGGATCAGAAACCTTATGTAACTCCCTGTCATCAGGGTTGTCAAATCTCAGGCAGTTGAGAATTACAGCAAATCTTGCTGATGACGTAGTGGTACGGAAAATATCACGGCCAGTCCCATCAGTGCAAAAGAGAGAACGTATGTCTTCGTTATTCGATTTGAATACTGCAGTGTATGTAAGAAGGCCGATGAAACTCTTCATTTCAGACACTGCACAAGGTCTGACTTCTGTTCTGTCCGTATTCGTGTATTTTCCACGAATTTTTTCAAGATTCTCATTTGTCCATGTGAGTATTTCGTTCAGCATATCATCACTGAAAATATAGCTCCAACCAGACAGTCGGTGGATCTGTGATTGTCCTCTGAGTTCGTGTCGAAGTATATCATGAACTAGAATTCTGACATGCCTGTTTGGTTCTACTGCCGCGGCCTTCTGGCTCCCCCACACATATTAGAGGACGAATCATGCCAGTCTATCTTCCACTATTATTTTAATTCGCATATACGCATATTTTCTTAAAATGCGATGGACATAGTTCGTTGTGCAAATCAGTGATCGGATGCCCTGTACTGATATGTAAGGCCATTAATTTGCATGGGTGACGGATATATTATTTTAAAATAATTTCTCGTTCCACCTTGGAACCGCTGTGGACGTTCCACCTGCCAGCTTTGAGTGTGGTCAGCGAGCGGAGAAAGCCCACGGACTCCCGGAGGTGCAGCTGGCATACACAATGGCCTCGCCGACCCAGCATTGAACAGACTGGGGCGGGCGATGTTACCGGCAGAAAGACGGCCGCCTAAAAGGCTGGTGCCGTACGAGCGGAATATTTGCGGAACGTCAGCTGCGCGGAAAATGGACGCGCCGCCATAGCAGTCGACACGGGGAGAAACGCCTGCGGCTGCGGCATTTCGCCGCTTGCCGGCCGCATCGCCCATAGCGAGGCGGAAATTCGCGGTGGCAATCGCAGTGCTGT
Organism: Schistocerca americana; assembly: GCF_021461395.2. Taxonomy (NCBI): domain Eukaryota; kingdom Metazoa; phylum Arthropoda; class Insecta; order Orthoptera; family Acrididae; genus Schistocerca; species Schistocerca americana. The sequence continues at coordinate 23,782,672 of NC_060122.1, read as the reverse complement.
AAGTTACGCAGTTCACACGGGCGGCGCAGCGCTTGTGCGAAGAAGGACCAGCTGACGGCAGGCAGTGCTGGGGGCGGAGTTGCCAGGTTGGTTGGTTGGTTGGTTGGTTGGTTTGGGGGATTAAAGGGACCAGACTGCCATGGTCATCGGTCCCTTTTTTCAAAGACAAAAAACACCCACAGAGAATAAAAACAAGGAACAGAAGAGATCACAGACGATACAGAACAAGAGATACTGAGACAAAGACAAGACAAAACAGACTAAAACCACACAGAGAGTGACGGTGGTTGGCCGACCATAGACATAAAAAAAGAAAGGCCAACCACTTAGAAACACATTAAAAAATCAGTGTAAAACCATAGGCCAAAGGCCAGAATCAACACAAAACAATAAAATAAAACAGAAACACTCAGAGTAAATGATAAAATCCCCCTGCCCGAATAAAACGTAAAACTAAGTCAGCCATAGTGGAGTCGTCTGTTAAAAGGGCAGGGAGCGTAGCAGGCAGCGCAAATGTCTGCCTGACCACAGCTAAAAGGGGGCAGGCCAGCAAAATGTGGGCCACTGTCAAAGCTGCCCCACAGCGACATAGAGGAGGGTCCTCCCGGCGCAGTAAATAACTGTGTGTCAGCCGGGAGTGGCCAATGCGGAGCCGGCAAAGAACTACTGAGTCCCTGCGAGTGGCTCGCAGGGATGACCGCCACACAGCCGTCGTCTCCTTGACAGCACGGAGTTTATTGCGCATTGGCAGTAAGCGCCATTCATCGTCCCATAGCACCAAGATTTTGCGGCGGAAGACTGCCCGCAAATCAGTCTCTGGGAGGCCAACGTCCAGAGATGGCTTACTGGTGGCCTCCTTCGCCAGGCGGTCAACATGTTCGTTACCCGGGATACCGACATGACCGGGGGTCCACACAAAGACCACAGAGCGGCCGCAACAGGCGAGAGTATGCAGAGACTCGTGGATAGCCATCACCAAACGAGAACGAGGGAAACACTGGTCGAGAGCTCGTAAACCGCTCAGGGAATCGCTACAGATAACGAAGGACTCACCTGAGCAGGAGCGGATATACTCTAGGGCACGAAAGATGGCAACCAGCTCAGCAGTGTAAACGCCGCAGCCATCCAGCAAGGAACGTTGTTCGGAAAGGTCCCCTAGAGTGAGCGCATATCCGACACGACCAGCAACCATCGAACCGTCAGTGTAAACAACACCAGAGCCCTGATACGTGGCCAGGATGGAATAAAAGCGGCGGCGGAAGGCCTCTGGAGGGACTGAGTCCTTAGGGCCCTGTGCCAAGTCGAGCCGAAGGCTAGGGCGACGAACACACCATGGGGGTGTATGCAAAGTAGCCCGGAAAGGAGGTGGAACAGTGAAACCCTGGAGCCCAGAGAGAAGCTCTTTGACGCGGACCGCTATTGTACAACCAGACCGGGGCCGACGTTCTGGCATACGGACGACCGACCGCGGGAACAGGAGGCGATAGTTTGGATGCCCGGGCGAGCTTAGAACATGGGCAGCATAAGCGGCCAGCAAACGTTGGCGTCGGAACCGCAGTGGAGGTACACCTGCCTCCACCAGTACGCTGTCCACAGGGCTGGTGCGGAAAGCACCAGTGGCAAGGCGTATCCCGCTGTGGAGAATCGGGTCCAGCACCCGTAACGCAGATGGGGATGCTGAGCCATAAGCCAGGCTCCCATAATCCAGACGGGACTGGATTAACGCCTGGTAGAGCCGCAACAGTGTAGAGCGGTCGGCGCCCCAGCGGGTGTTGCTCAAGCATCTCAGAGCGTTTAGATGCCGCCAACACGTCTGTTTCAGCTGCCGGATATGAGGCAGCCAAGTCAACCGGACATCGAAAACCACCCCCAAAAACCTGTGGGTCTCCACCACAGCAAGGAGTTCGTCGGCAAGATAAAGCCGCGGCTCAGGATGGACTGTTCGGCGCCGGCAGAAATGCATAACGCAGGTCTTGGCTGCCGAAAACTGAAACCCATGCGCTACAGCCCAAGACTGCGCCTTACGGATAGCGCCCTGTAGCTGACGTTCAACAGCTGCAATGCCAGTAGAGCTGTAATAAAGGCAGAAGTCGTCAGCATACAGGGAAGCGGAGACAGAATTTCCCACGGCCGCAGCAAGCCCGTTAATGGCTATTAAAAACAGACAGACACTTAAAACAGAGCCCTGTGGCACACCGTTCTCCTGGACGTGGGAGGAACTATACGAGGCCGCGACTTGCACGCGGAAGGTACGACACGACAGAAAATTGCGGATAAAAATCGGCAGAGGACCCCGAAGACCCCATCCATGAAGCGTAGAAAGAATGTGATGACGCCATGTCGTATCGTACGCCTTCCGCATGTCGAAAAAGACAGCGACCAGGTGCTGACGGCGGGCAAAAGCAGTACGGATGGCCGACTCCAGATTCATCAGATTGTCGGTGGCGGAGCGGCCTTTACGGAACCCACCCTGAGATGGAGCCAGAAGGCCCCGAGACTCCAGTACCCAATGCAAGCGCCGGCTCACCATCCGTTCAAGCAACTTACAAAGAACGTTGGTGAGGCTAATGGGACGGTAGCTGTCCACCTCCAGAGGGTCCTTCCCAGGTTTCAAAACGGGGATGACAATGCCTTCCCGCCATTGCGACGGAAACTCCCCCTCGACCCAAAGACGGTTGTAAAGATCGAGAAGGCGCCGCTGGCAGTCCACTGAAAGGTGTTTCAGCATCTGACAGTGGATGCCATCTGGCCCAGGAGCGGTATCAGGGCAAGCAGCTAGGGCACTGCGAAATTCCCACTCACTGAATGGAGCATTGTAAGATTCCGGGTGGTTGGTGCGAAACGAAAGGCTCCGACGTTCCAGCCGCTCTTTAATGGAGCGGAAGGCCTGGGGGTAATTCGCAGAAGCGGAACTCATAGCAAAATGCTCTGCTAAGCGATTTGCAATGACGTCGGAGTCGGTACAAACGGCTCCATTCAGTGAGAGCGCAGGGACGCTGGCAGGTGGCCGATAGCCGTAGACGCGTCGAATCTTGGCCCAGACCTGCGAGGGAGTGACATGGAGGCCAATGGTGGACACATACCGCTCCCAGCACTCCTTCTTGCCCTGGCGGATAAGGAGGCGGGCCCGCGCACGCAGCCGTTTGAAGGCGATAAGGTGGGCTAAGGAGGGATGTCGCTTGTGACGCTGGAGCGCCCGCCGGCGATCTTTAATCGCTTCAGCGATCTCAGGCGACCACCAAGGCACAGCCTTCCGCCGAGGGGACCCACAGGAATGGGGAATGGCAGATTCGGCGGCAGTAACGATGCCGGTGGTGACCGATTGAACCACCGCATCAATGTCATCGGTAGAGAGAGGCTCAAAAGCGGCAGTGGAGGAGAACAAGTCCCAGTCAGCCTTATTCAGAGCCCATCTGCTAGGGCGCCCAGAACAGTGGCGCTGTGGTAGTGACAAAAAGATCGGAAAGTGGTCACTACCACACAGGTCGTCATGCACACTCCATTGGACAGACGGTAAGAGGCTATGTCTACAGATGGAAAGGTCAATGGCGGAGTAGGTGCCATGCGCCACACTGAAGTGTGTGAAGGCACCATCATTTAACAGCGAGAGATCGAGCTGCGACAATAAATGCTCAACGACGGCGCCTCGACCTGTTGCCACTGACCCACCCCACAGAGGGTTATGGGCGTTGAAGTCGCCCAATAGCAAGAAAGGTGGCGGCAATTGGGTGACCAGTGCAGCCAGGACATGCTGCGAGACATCACCATCCGGTGGAATGTAAAGACTGCAGACGGTAACAGCCTGTGGCGTCCACACGCGTACAGCGACAGCCTCTAAAGGCGTCTGGAGAGGGACAGACTCGCTGTGCAGAGTGGTTGGTTGGTTGGTTGGTGTGGGGGATTAAAGGGACCAGACTGCCATGGTCATCGGTCCCTTTTTCCAAAGACAAAGAACACCCACAGAGAATAAAAACAAGGAACAGAAGAGATCACAGACGACACAGAACAAGAGATACTGAGACAAAGACAAGACAAAACAAACTAAAACCACACAGAGTGTGACGGTGGTTGGCCGACCATAGACATAAAAAGGAAAGGCCAACCACTGAGAAACACATTAAAAAATCAGTGTAAAACCATAGGCCAAAGGCCAGAATCAACACAAATCATTAAAAGAAAACAGAAACACTCAGAGTAAATGATAAAATCCCCCTGCCCGAATAAAACGTAAAACTGAGTCAGCCATAGTGGAGTCGTCTGTTAAAAGGGCAGGGAGCGTAGCAGGCAGCGCAAATGTCTGCCTGACCACAGCTAAAAGGGGGCAGGCCAGCAAAATGTGGGCCACTGTCAAAGCTGCCCCACAGCGACATAGAGGAGGGTCCTCCCGGCGCAGTAGATAACTGTGTGTCAGCCGGGAGTGGCCAATGCGGAGCCGGCAAAGAACTACTGAGTCCCTGCGAGTGGCTCGCAGGGATGACCGCCACACAGCCGTCGTCTCCTTGACAGCACGGAGTTTATTGCGCATTGTCAGTTCCCGCCATTCAGCGTCCCATAGCGCCAAGATTTTGCGGCGGAAGACTGCCCGCAAATCAGTCTCTGGGAGGCCAACGTCCAGAGATGGCTTGCTGGTGGCCTCTTTCGCCAGGCGGTCAACATGTTCGTTACCCGGGATACCGACATGACCGGGGGTCCACACAAAGACCACAGAGCGGCCGCAACAGGCGAGAGTATGCAGAGACTCGTGGATAGCCATCACCAGACGAGAACGAGGGAAACACTGGTCGAGAGCTCGTAAACCGCTCAGGGAATCGCTACAGATAACGAAGGACTCACCTGAGCAGGAGCGGATATACTCTAGGGCACGAAGGATGGCGACCAGTTCAGCAGTGTAAACGCTGCAGCCATCCGGCAAGGAACGTTGTTCGGAATGGTCCCCTAGAGTGAGCGCATATCCGACATGACCAGCAACCATCGAACCGTCAGTGTAAACAACACCAGAGCCCTGATACGTGGCCAGGATGGAATAAAAGCGGCGGCGGAAGGCCTCAGGAGGGACTGAGTCCTTAGGGCCCTGTGCCAAGTCGAGCCGAAGGCTAGGGCGACGAACACACCATGGGGGTGTATGCAAAGTAGCCCGGAAAGGAGGTGGAACAGTGAAACCCTGGAGCCCAGAGAGAAGCTCTTTGACGCGGACCGCTATTGTACAACCAGACCGCGGCCGACGTTCTGGCATACGGACGACCGACCGCGGGAACAGGAGGCGATAGTTTGGATGCCCGGGCGAGCTTAGTACATGGGCAGCATAAGCGGCCAGCAAACGTTGGCGTCGGAACCGCAGTGGAGGTACACCTGCCTCCACTAGTACGCTGTCCACAGGGCTGGTGCGGAAAGCACCAGTGGCAAGGCGTATCCCGCTGTGGAGAATCGGGTCCAGCACCCGTAACGCTGATGGGGATGCTGAGCCATAAGCCAGGCTCCCATAATCCAGACGGGACTGGATTAACGCCTGGTAGAGCCGCAACAGTGTAGAGCGGTCGGCGCCCCAGCGGGTGTTGCTCAAGCATCTCAGAGCGTTTAGATGCCGCCAACACGTCTGTTTAAGCTGCCGGATATGAGGCAGCCAAGTCAACCGGGCATCGAAAACCACCCCCAAAAACCTGTGGGTCTCCACCACAGCAAGGAGTTCGTCGGCAAGATAAAGCCGCGGCTCAGGATGGACTGTTCGGCGCCGGCAGAAATGCATAACGCAGGTCTTGGCTGCCGAAAACTGAAACCCATGCGCTACAGCCCAAGACTGCGCCTTACGGATAGCGCCCTGTAGCTGACGTTCAACAGCTGCAATGCCAGTAGAGCTGTAATAAAGGCAGAAGTCGTCAGCATACAGGGAAGCGGAGACAGAATTTCCCACGGCCGCAGCAAGCCCGTTAATGGCTATTAAAAACAGACAGACACTTAAAACAGAGCCCTGTGGCACACCGTTCTCCTGGACGTGGGAGGAACTATACGAGGCCGCAACTTGCACGCGGAAGGTACGACACGACAGAAAATTGCGGATAAAAATCGGCAGAGGACCCCGAAGACCCCATCCATGAAGCGTAGAAAGAATGTGATGACGCCATGTCGTATCGTACGCCTTCCGCATGTCGAAAAAGACAGCGACCAGGTGCTGACGGCGGGTAAAAGCAGTACGGATGGCCGACTCCAGATTCATCAGATTGTCGGTGGCGGAGCGGCCTTTACGGAACCCACCCTGAGATGGAGCCAGAAGGCCCCGAGACTCCAGTACCCAATGCAAGCGCCGGCTCACCATCCGTTCAAGCAACTTACAAAGAACGTTGGTGAGGCTAATGGGACGGTAGCTGTCCACCTCCAGAGGGTCCTTCCCAGGTTTCAAAACGGGGATGACAATGCCTTCCCGCCATTGCGACGGAAACTCCCCCTCGACCCAAAGACGGTTGTAAAGATCGAGAAGGCGCCGCTGGCAGTCCACTGAAAGGTGTTTCAGCATCTGACAGTGGATGCCATCTGGCCCAGGAGCGGTATCAGGGCAAGCAGCTAGGGCACTGCGAAATTCCCACTCACTGAATGGAGCATTGTAAGATTCCGGGTGGTCGCTGCGAAACGAAAGGCTCCGACGTTCCAGCCGCTCTTTAATGGAGCGGAAGGCCTGGGGGTAATTCGCAGAAGCGGAACTCATAGCAAAATGCTCTGCTAAGCGATTTGCAATGACGTCGGAGTCGGTACAAACGGCTCCATTCAGTGAGAGCGCAGGGACGCTGGCAGGTGGCCGATAGCCGTAGACGCGTCGAATCTTGGCCCAGACCTGCGAGGGAGTGACATGGAGGCCAATGGTGGACACATACCGCTCCCAGCACTCCTTCTTGCCCTGGCGGATAAGGAGGCGGGCCCGCGCACGCAGCCGTTTGAAGGCGATAAGGTGGGCTAAGGAGGGATGTCGCTTGTGACGCTGGAGCGCCCGCCGGCGATCTTTAATCGCTTCAGCGATCTCAGGCGACCACCAAGGCACAGCCTTCCGCCGAGGGGACCCACAGGAATGGGGAATGGCAGATTCGGCGGCAGTAACGATGCCGGTGGTGACCGATTGAACCACCGCATCAATGTCATCGGTAGAGAGAGGCTCAAAAGCGGCAGTGGAGGAGAACAAGTCCCAGTCAGCCTTATTCAGAGCCCATCTGCTAGGGCGCCCAGAACAGTGGCGCTGTGGTAGTGACAAAAAGATCGGAAAGTGGTCACTACCACACAGGTCGTCATGCACACTCCATTGGACAGACGGTAAGAGGCTATGTCTACAGATGGAAAGGTCAATGGCGGAGTAGGTGCCATGCGCCACACTGAAGTGTGTGAAGGCACCATCATTTAACAGCGAGAGATCGAGCTGCGACAATAAATGCTCAACGACGGCGCCTCGACCTGTTGCCACTGACCCACCCCACAGAGGGTTATGGGCGTTGAAGTCGCCCAATAGCAAGAAAGGTGGCGGCAATTGGGTGACCAGTGCAGCCAGGACATGCTGCGAGACATCACCATCCGGTGGAATGTAAAGACTGCAGACGGTAACAGCCTGTGGCGTCCACACGCGTACAGCGACAGCCTCTAAAGGCGTCTGGAGAGGGACAGACTCGCTGTGCAGAGTGTGAAGGACATATATGCAGACGCCACCAGACACCCTTTCATAAGCTGCTCGGTTCTTATAATAACCCCGATAGCCACGGAGGGCGGGGGTTCGCATTGCTGGAAACCAAGTTTCCTGGAGAGCAATGCAGAAGAAAGGGTGAAGGCTGATAAGTTGGCGGAGCTCAGCGAGATGGTGGAAGAAACCGCTGCAGTTCCACTGGAGGATGGTATCGTCCATGGCTGAGAAAGGCGTGACGGGACGGGGAAGGCAGATTACGCCGCTGGGTCACCTGCTGCCTCCGATTGAGCACCCGTGCTAGTGTTATCCATGGCGTCTGAGGGACCGGCGAGTTCTAGGTCCTCAGCGGACGCCAGGATCTCCACCTCGTCCTCAGACGCAGAGCTGTAAGGTGGCGGTGGGGTGGCTGCCACCGCGAATTCCTTGGGCTTAGAGCTCTTCTTCTTTGATTTCTCATGCTGCTCCTTGGGTTTAACTGGCTGGGAGGGCGTCACCGATTCAGTCTCCGGGACTGAGGAGGATCGTGAAGCCCGTCGACCAGCTGATTGCGGGCACTTACGCCACTGGCGGTCGTCAGCCTTCCCACTGGTGGAAACCTGGGAAGGGAGAGACCCGAGGGACCCCTTGCGAGCGTGAGAAGCCGAAGAAGTTGGACACTTCTCCGGCTTAGAAGCAGGGACGGACGTCCCTGATGGGGGGGATGGTGTTGCCCCTGAGGTAGGTGGCGCAGGAGCAACCCGGTGGGTAGAGCCCCCCACTGGCAAGGGGGCAGGAGGAGTCTTACTGGTTATCGAGCTGGCTGGAAGTCGTGAAACTGATGGGGCGAGCACAGGTGTTGTAGCGGCGGCGTAGGATGACGTCATTCGCACGGGATGTAATCGGTCGTATTTCCGCTTGGCCTCAGTATAAGTCAGTCGGTCCAGGGTCTTATATTCCATGATTTTGCGTTCTTTCTGGAAGATTCTGCAGTCTGGCGAGCAAGGTGAATGGTGCTCCCCGCAGTTGACACAGATGGGAGGCGGGGCACATGGAGTATTGGGATGAGACGGGCGTCCGCAATCTCGACATGTGAGGCTGGAAGTGCAGCGGGAAGACATATGGCCAAACTTCCAGCACTTGAAGCACCGCATCGGGGGAGGAATATAGGGCCTGACGTCACATCGGTAGACCATCACCTTGACCTTTTCCGGTAACGTATCACCCTCGAAGGCCAAGATGAAGGCACCGGTAGCTATCTGATTTTCCTTCGGACCCCGATGAACGCGCCGGACGAAATGTACACCTCTGCGCTCTAAGTTGGCGCGCAGCTCGTCATCAGACTGCAAAAGAAGGTCCTTATGGTAAATAACTCCCTGGACCATATTTAAACTCTTATGCGGTGTGATCGTAACAGCAACATCCCCCAACTTGTCACAAGCAAGTAACCGTCGTGACTGGGCAGAGGATGCCGTTTGGATCAGGACCGATCCAGAGCGCATTTTTGACAAGCCCTCCACCTCCCCAAACTTGTCCTCTAAATGCTCGACGAAGAACTGAGGCTTTGTTGAGAGAAAAGACTCCCCATCAGCTCTCGTACAAACTAAGAATCGGGGCGAAGAAGTGCTACTGCCATCCTGAGATTTACGTTCCTCCCACGGCGTGGCCAGAGAGGGGAACGTTTTCGGATTGTACTTTTCAGCATTAAATTGAGCCCGAGAACGCTTAGAGACTGCTGGCGGCTGGCCGCCAGCGAGAGATGATGTACCACGCTTCATTGCGGGTCATCCGCCCTGATGCCACCTACTCCGACCAAGGGCCCTCCCCACGGGCGCCACCCAGCCACAGCAAAGGCCACCTGGCAGGATGGCCATTGCCGGGAGTCCTGATGCCCCAGGGAGATGGGCATCTACTCCTTGGCATACGTGGGGAGTGAACGGCGCAGGCATCAGTAGAGCGATCCCTGTGTTGTCAGGGGGCTACAACCAAGAGGGTACATGGCGACCCCACCACAACGGACTGGCTACCGTGCTGGATCTTAGGTGCAAAAATGGCCAAGGTCGTCGTCACAGTTAAAAGAAACACTGCAGAGTGCAGTGTGGTAATCGCCCAAGAGATCGAAAACGAGCGGGACACCATTGCAACGACGAGAAAGACGGCTATAGGTCTAATTGCACGAAGGATACAGTGCACCATGTAAGGTGCCCTTCCCCAATTGGCTCGCTCTTCGGAATAATTTAGATAGATGGAGGTCAAACCCGAGAGGGGACCATCACATAAGGCCGAAACATGTGGGACTCCTTTTAGTCGCCTCTTACGACAGGCAGGAATACCGCGGGCCTATTCTAACCCCCGAACCCGCAGGGGGGGAGTTGCCAGGTGGCAGCAGGTGGTGCTGATCGGACCGTTCCTTGCGCGCGACTGCGAAGTGACTGCCACAATCTGTCTTCTAGACACAGAGAGAATCGACACAAAGATTCTAATAATGGGGGGGAAGAAGAGGCCATTATTTGGGATATAACGATGCAGGAATACAAAGATCGAAGCATGGCATGAAATCTGCTGTGAATTATGTCATGATTTCGCACATAATTTACGTTCAGTGAGAAAAACTGTTGATAAGTTTTTCATTTCACTTCTCCGTCATTACACTTCATGCTTTTGGATAAAGCATCACAGCATATTTGAAAAACCGTCTGTAAGAATGGGCAAAAATGCTGTCGATTGTTTCGCATCACATGATCGCCTCGGACAATTTCGATATTGGATAGAGTGACACATAGCTAACAACAGAACATTAAACAAACTAGGTTCAGAAGGCACTGCTCACTAACGAATTTCTGGGTAGTTTGAGAAACAGTCAACAGCAGCAGATTAGTTTCTTTTATTAAGTTCCAAGTGCAATTCCGGGTACAACTACCGATAGTAACAAGAGATGATAATCAAATTAATAAATTTGTAAAAATGAAGGAAAGTGCATATGACAGCTCGTATTCCTTTTTCTGTGTAAGAACTTAGATTTTACTGTGCTGGCCAGGGCACTTTAAGAGCCTCACTTACAAAATAATTTTCCTGTACACCAGTATTTCTTATGGTTGACAGACTTCTTCTTTCTTCCAACTTTCTGGCAGACTCAAATCCTTTCACAATAAACGTTTCTTCAATGTCTCTTACGTACATAATTATGCAGAACACAGCATGCTTTCATTATGTCATCAGCAAAATCCAATTTCAAATTCATTGATCGCTGGAACAAGCCCCATTTGTTCGAAAAGACGTCGAAGGGACTTGTACCCACGAGCCCGTGCGAAACGGTAGTTGAAAATTCTTTCCTGGTGCGACAACATTTTACCTCCATATGGTCGTAGTGTGTGTTCTGCGAGCCCAAATGCTTCGTCACCAACAAACGCATTTGGTATTACTAATTCATTGGCATTTGGTAAGTGCGAGGGCTCTGATATTCACAATGTAATTTCGTTCAAGCGTTTCCACAACGTTGATTTTTTTAATTGTGCTGTCCGAATGTTTTGCATACACGCCAAAGTGAACAAAAACGAATCTATAGCCTGAGTTTGCCACTCCTAGAAGAACAATGGAAAAGAAGTCCTAATAGTAAAACAGCGACTTACTCGTCTTCGGCTTCACCAACCACATGTGTTTACCACCGACTTCCCCTATGCAATTTGGGAAATTCTATCGGTTTTGGAATCCTTTTGCAACATTCTTCCACTCCTCTGCAGACACCTCTCATGCAGCCAGACCCAGATCGCACAAAACACTGTTCTCACTACGCCACTGGCTGTCGACTTGCCAATTCTCTACCTACAATCCAGCTCAACTAAGTAACAACAAGTAGCCAAATACAATGAAACCAAAGCTATATATATATATATATATATATATATATATATATATATATATATATATATATATAATTTATGGTCAATGATGATGATGAGGTCCCACACTCCGTGGAGCGTAGGGGACGATGCGGGAGACCCGCACCGCCGTACTAGGCAAGGTCCTAGCGGTGGTTTGCCGTTGCCTTCCTCCGACCGTAATGGGGATGATGATGAAGACGAAACAACACCCAGTCATCTCGAGGCAGGGAAAATCCCTGAAACCGCCGGATATCGAACCCGGGACCCCGTGCGAGGGAAGCGAGAACGCTACCACAAGACCACGAGCTGCTGACAAATTTTGGCCAATATCTAACCACTATTTTATGATGTAAAATATATGAAACTTTTGTTAAATTTCCGTTTCATTTTTCTCTTGTAGGCCACAAAGCTCAACAAAAGTGGCATAACATCAGGGATTATTATCGGAAATGTACGAGGAAAGTGAAAAAAATCTGGTTCAGAAGCAGTAAAAAGATTAAAATACGCGTATGCTGACCAGCTGGAGCCGGCTGTTGAGGCCAAGCGGTTGTAGGCGCTTCAGTCTGGAACCGCGTGACCGCTACGGTCGCAAGTTCGAATCCTGCCTCGGGCATGGATGTGTGTGATGTCCTTAGGTAAGTTAGATTTAAGTAGTTCTAAGTCTAGGGGACTAATGATCCTGGCGAAGATATGGACTGAAAATGGGGAAATCCATTGAGAAAAGCGACTCTGAGAGAGAGCAGATTGTTATTACGACAGAGCCTGTGAACGGGTACCTCGAAAACGACGAAGCTGGTCGAATGTTCACGAGTTAATGTCGTAAGCATCTGCGGAAAGAGGCAGAACGATAGTGAAACCACCACTAGGCGCAAAATAGGTGGACGTCGAGGGTTTCCTCACCGAATGTGGGTTCGGATGGTTTTCTGCTTTGTAAATCAGAACAGATGGTGATCTGTGGCATCTCTGCCGAAAGAGCACAATGCTGGTGCAGCGGCAAGTGTTTTGGCGACCCCTAAGTGTTCACTCGTTGACCCAACGACATCGTCAGTTACGATCCCAGTGAGCAAGAGATCATCGGGATTCGATCATCGATAAATGAAATTTGTCGGCACTTCTGGTAAATTACATTTTTGCTATCCCAGATTGATGGTCGCCTCCATAAACGCCATCATCGAGGGGAAGGGCGGCTCGAAACGTGCAGTGCTCCACGGACGCAGGCTGGCGGAAGCAGCATTATGCTATGGGAGACATTATCCTGCACTTGCATGGGACCTGTGGTAGTAACTGGAGACTCGCTGACAGCTGCGAACTGTGTGCGTTCCTCCTTCATGTCGTCCTCTACTGTGATGTCATCTTTCAGCAGTATAATTGTCCGTGTCTTGGAGCCAGAACCGTGCTACAGTGGTTTGAGCAGCGTTATAGTAAACACACGTTAACGTCTCGGCGTCTCAATTCAACTGAAGTAAATGCTATGGAACACATATGGGTCACTAAGGGCACTATCACCGCATACGCAAATCAGGGCCCGTTATTTACGCGAATTAGATGACCTGAGCTTTGGCATCCAGTGCCACATACCGCGACAAACCTACAAAGAAACTGTCTGATCCCTGTTCGGTCACGGAATACGACAGCATCCGCTATGGATAAAATACACAAAAAAAATTGTTTTGTGTGATTGGAAGAAAGCTACTTTCGGCTAGGTAGTTAGTTTCTCATTAAAACTTTTTCTTTTTGTGTGAAAAAATTAAATCCACAATCCTGGGATTGTTCCTTTATATGGTGTAGAAAAATATCCGCTACCAGCCACAATTAAACGTTATTTATTTGTCACACGACCGGTTTCGGGCTTGCGCCCATCCTCAGGTATTTATACCTTCATGTACATGTTTATACTGTTGGAGATCACTGTATAAATACAAAAAAAAAATTGTTTGCTGGTGACTACAGAGATACAAGTGGGACAATTGTGAGTGGTAAGGCAGCATTTGACGAAAATATATATGTACTTACATAATTTTTTTGTACAAGCGCAGTAGACGACGCGATATTTGGCTCTCCGCATTTCGTTGCGCAGCTAGCCGCCTGGCGTCTCGCTGCAGTACGCCTTGCGTTGTGGAAACGCTTGGCCCGTGTGGCCCCAGGGTGACGTGGCCACGTGGCCCGCGGCTAGCCCTCTGGCGGTAGCAACCGGCGGCCAGCAGACGTCCCCGAGCACCGTTTTCGAGGCAACGCTGCTGCTGTCCAAAGCGGCGAGTTTTGAGAGATGGACAGACGCTGCCTCCTCAGACATTGTGTGCTGGGGCCTTAAGCGGGCGCGACTGCGGCTGCGGCGTCACACGTGGACCCCGTAATCAGCGCAGACCGTTGGCGTCCAACGCCCAAGAGCTTTCCGTGCAGACGTCTCGCAGAGGCTGTGTTGGAAGGTTGACTCATACGTCAGTTCGTGGTTGTGCACGCGGGATGAGCTCTCATTGGCGGCTCCGGTGACGAAATTTTGCGGTGGGAGATTCGCCATTTTTGTTTAATAGCCATCGTTGGCGGAAAAATTGTTGTAGGACCGCGACCTGGCTGGTGACTAGGGTAACGGAGCATAAGCTCTGGCGGAGCCGTGGCGAGGAAGACACAAGAGAGAGAGAGAGAGAGAGAGAGAGAGAGAGAGAGAGAGAGAGAGAGAGACATCCTGGTCGTCGCAGGAGTCGAACGTTATTGACTCTTCTACGTTCTGTCGGAGAGTAATTTATTAAGAGTCATGCCCGTCCGCTCACACGGACGAACTCAGTTTTGAGGTGGAGTCTGGAACCCTCCACCTGGGATGCCACCAGCCTAATCAGCGCAGAGCCACTGGCCACGAATCGTACGCCTAAATTTGCTGTTTGTGGTAATACACGCTGCTCCGGCTAACAGGGAATCCGTCAGTCGAATACTCGCCCCAATGCAGCAGACTTGTCTTCACAGCGAATGCAGTCAGCAGCACTTTCTTTTCATTACCAGTAGTAGTAGAGGTGTTTGTGGGCGCACGACAGCAAGGTCTTCAGCGCCCGTGCAGCATCATAGTGAGACGGGTGTCAAGAAAAAAGAAAACCTCAGAACAGGGACATAAAACGGAACAGAGAACACGGGGAACAATCATCGAAAAAATGGGCTCACCCACACTGAAGTGTGGGATGATGCAGGGCGTCAGCAGTAAAACGTGGACAATACAGGAAGAAAATGGTAGAGAGAGCTAAAACATTGGAGCAGATGGAAGTGGCTGGCTGACCACAAGGAAAAAAGGGAGGAGTCAGCCACTCTGCAACACACTAAAACCTCCAGCCTAAAAGTTTAGGCCAGAGTCCAGACACATCACAAAACTTAAAAACCCTTGCCACACACGTCTCATCGTCAGCTAAAATACAAGGGAGATCCCCAACAACCTGTGCTTCTGCCCTTGCATCACGGTATAAAATACAGTCGATTAAAATGTGCCGGACAGAGATGTGCACACCACAAGTGGCACAAAACGGAGGATCCTCCCGCCGTAATAAATAGCTATGCGTCACAGGACAGTGCCCAATCCGCAGACGTGTGAGGGCCACCTCTTCCCGCCTGAGCAACCGACAGGAGGAACGCCACGGCCGAGTGGTTGACTTTACCGACCGCAGTTTATTGGCCGACACCGCCAGCCATTCGGCCTCCCACAACTCCATGCACTTCCTATGGAGTGCAGCGATGACTGACTGCAAGGGGATAGGACACTGGACCACATCCTGCTCTCTGCAGGCCTCCTTGGCAGCCCGATCAGCCTGTTCATTGCCCCATATGCCGACATGACCAGGCACCCAGCAGAAGGATACCTCTTTACCCCGCTGTTGGAGCAAGTACAGTTGGTCATGTATCAACTGGACCATCTCCTCAGTCGGGTATAGGCTCTGCAGCGATTGTAAGGCACTAAGAGAATCGGAGCAGAGAAGAAATCGATCGCCCCGAACACGATGCATCTGCTCCAGTGCCTTCAGGATCGCGTGGAGCTCCGCTGCGAAAACGGTATATTCAGCAGGGAGGCGAATCCGGGTGACACGATCAGGGAACACCACAGAACAGCCTAGGGAAGTCTCCTGTTTCGAGCCATCAGTATAAACGACAGTGAAACCGTGATGCACGTCTAAAATGTTAAAAAACAGAGATTGGAACGTAAAATCTGGTGTGCCATCTTTCTTAAAACGAGTCAAATCTAAAATAAATTTGGGACGCCGGAGGAGCCAAGGTGGAGATCTGCTCCAACCGCGACGTAAAACACGAAGACCAGCCACAGACATCGCAGCGAGGCAATCCTGTGCGCGAATCCCATAGGGCTGCGTCGCACGTTGCCGGTTATGAAATAACCGTGCCAGAGGAGGCTTAGCAACGGTATGGTATGCAGGTGTGTACGGTGTGGACAAAGTTTTATACGCCTGGCGTACCGTAAGTAGCCGTCGTCGCATATGAAGTGGCGGTTCACCAGCCTCTGCACAGAGGCTTGGTATGGGGCTAGTTCGGAATGCCCCAGTGGCCAACCGCAGCCCTTCATGGTGGACAACGTCCAAAATCTTTAAGTGCGAAGGCCTCGCAGACCCATACACCGTGCACCCATAATCGAGCCGAGATCGCACAAACGCCCTGTAAAACTGGAGCAGACAAGTCCTGTCAGCTCCCCATGTACTGTGGCTAAGACATTTTAAAATGCTTAAAGCCTGAAGCGACCGTCGTTTCAGGTCTTTAAGATGAGGTAACCACGTGAGCCTCGAGTCAAAAATGAGACCCAGAAATCTCACCGTGTCTTTAAAAGAAAGAATAGTGTCCCTCAACCGCAACTCAGGAAAGGGTAAAATCGAACGAGAACGGTTAAAAAGAACACATACAGACTTCTCGGTGGAAAACTTAAATCCACTCTTCAGCGCCCAGTCATCCAAACGCCTAATCGTAAGTTGCAACTGACGAGTTGTCGTTGCAAGGCTTGAAGAAGAGCAGAACAAAGAGAAATCATCCACAAACAAAGAACACTGGACAGGACTTTTCACCATGGACGTAATGCTATTAATAGCGATGGCAAACAGAGTCACACTTAAAACGCTACCCTGAGGGACACCGTTCTCCTGCTCAAAGCGATCAGACAGGACGTCACCAACTCGGTATCTAAAATATCGTGGCGAGAGGAAAGACTGAATAAAAAGAGGAAGACAACCACGAAAACCCCATTCGTGAAGCTGCTCCAGGATGAGACGCCGCCAAGTGGTATCGTAGGCCTTCTCGATGTCGAAAAATACACCTATAAGGTGATGACGGCGTAGGAAAGCTTGTTGGATAGCCGCCTCCAGGAGGGCAAGGTTATCGAAGGTGGAACGAAACCTCCTGAACCCACACTGAAAGCGACTAAGTAGTTGCCGGGATTCTAACATCCAGACAAGGCGGCGGTTGACCATCCGCTCCAAGTTCTTCCCTATGCAACTAGTGAGGGCAATACTACGGTAGCTACTTGGGCTCGAGCGGTCTTTCCCAGGTTTTAAAAAAGGGATTAAAACTGCCTCACGCCACGCGTCAGGAAAGTGACCCGACGCCCAAATGGCATTAAAAAGTGCGAGGAGGATTTCTTTGTTGCGCATTGTGAGGTGCCATAGCATACTGTAATGGATCCTGTCGTGACCAGGGGAAGTGTCACGAGCTCCAGACAATGCAGAATCCAGCTCCCACATAGAAAAAGGGCAGTTGTAAACTTCATGAGAGGTGGGCTGGAAGTTCAGACTACACCTCTCAGCAACCGCTCTATGGCGCTGGAAACCGGGATCCTGACTGGTTGTGGCAGTAACTGTCGCAAAATAGGCTGCCATAGTCTGGGCAATGTCCCGCGGATCTGTGTGGAGAGTGCCGTTATTCAGTACAGCAGCTATGGGGCACCTCCCTCCTCTGCCAGAAATTCTCCTAATGGTCTCCCACACAATGGAACTCTTGGTGGAACGATTAACGGTGTTCAGGAACTTTTGCCACGACCTCTTCTTGCTCTCACGAATAATGCGGCGACAACTCGCCCTCGCCACCCGAAAGGCAGCAAGATTCTCAGCAGTCGGCCGACACTTGAACCGCCGCAGAGCCGCACGCCTGGTCCTGATTGCAGAGCGGCATTCGTCACTCCACCAAGGCACAGGTGGCCTTTTCCGGTGACCTGTGGACTGTGGAATGGATGCCGCAGCGGCATGGAGGACCGTTTTGGTAATATGATCCACCCACACCTCAACATTCGCACAGTGTTCGAATTGGGCCAACTGGCTATAAAGTGTCCAGTCAGCTCCACTGAGCACCCATCGTGGTGGTCTCCTGTCGGGGCCCACGCCATCTGGCAGGTGAATCCAGATTGGGAAATGATCACTGCCGTGCAAGTCAGCGACCACTTCCCAGTGAGCACTAGCGGCAAGAGCTGGAGAGCAAAGCGAGAGATCAATGGCAGAGAACGACCCAGTCGCCGTGCAGAAATGAGTACTCTGTCCTCCATTGAGCAAGTAGGCACAGGATGACAGGAGAAGCCTCTCAATTGCTCTACCCCTGGGGCAGGTAATTGCAGAGCCCCAAAGCACATTGTGGGCATTAAAATCACCACAAATAATGAATGGCTGGGGGAGCTGTGTAAGAAGGTCGGTGAGGGCCGCTTCATCAAGAGCATCATGTGGGGGCAAGTAAAGTGAACATACAGTCAATGGATGACGCACGTGCACGGACACAGCGACGGCCTGTAGAGTCGTCGTAAGTGAGAGAGGCGAGGAATGGTAGTCCGTCCTGACGAAAATACCTACGCCTCCTCTAGCTCTCTCTCCACGCAGGTCGTCCTTTTTGTGGAGTGTATAGCCTCGTATCTCAGGGGAGTATGATGGATGGAAATACGTCTCCTGGAGACAGAGACACAATGGTCGACCCTGAGAAAGTAGACGAAGTTCCTCCACATGCGTCCTGAACCCTTGCAAGTTCCACTGGAGTATGGGAGCCATCTATGTTGGGGGTAGCACCTTCATCCTGTCTCTCCGACGGGGCGGGGAGACCGCAGCAGGTGGAGGGGCAGGCGTGGGACGAGATGATTGCCCCACACATACATCGTACTCCATCAACTCTGGGGAAGAGTCAGATGAAGCCTCGCGTAAAACAACATCCGCATGGTCAGATGGTTTACCACGGGATTTGACCCGCTGTTGCTGCTGCACAGTAGCTTTCTGTGGCTTGGTGGACTTTGGGGGAGCGGATGTGGGAGTGGTAAGTGGCGCACTGGGCTTGGGGACAACCTCAGCTGTTGGAGGCGCGAGGGGCTGGACCAAGTCCGCCACTGTACCTTTGTCTGCCGTTCGAGTAGGGGCTACTGGCTCTGGAACACTGGCTGCGTTGCAAGTGCACTGGCAGCTACAGGTGTTAGTGCCAACACTCACCACCTCAGTCTGCGTTGAGGCATCGACCTTTGGAGTAGGCTTCTGTACCAGGGATGCAAAAGATGTAGCAAATGTGGGAGGTTGCATCGACTTATAAATCTTCTTGGCATCACCATAGGGGATACGCTTGGTTGTTTTGATTTCCTGGACCTTGCGTTCCTCTAAAAATATGCGGCAGTCCCTACTCCAAACAGGGTGGTTCCCAGAGCAATTAATACATTTAGCCGGAGACGAGCAACCAACTCCTTCATGAGCAGCCTGACCACAGTTTCCACAAGTCGCTTCGCCTTTACAGCCTAAGGTGGTATGCCCAAAACGCTGGCATTTGAAACAGCGCATTGGGGCCGGGAAATAAGGCCTCACACTAAGGCGAAGGAAGCCAGCTTTAACATGTTCAGGAAGTGTTGTGCTACTGAAGGTCAGAATAAAGGAGTCGGATTTGACAAGAGTGCCATCAACCCTCTTCATGATGTGTTGGACATCAACGATACCTTCCGGAGCCCACTCACGTTGCAGTTCTTCCTTGGGAATATCAGCTAGATCCCGGCATGTCACAACACCTTTGCTATAGTTCAAGGTGCTGTGCAGTTCGGTGTCTATGGCATACTCTCCAAGGCATTTAGCAGATTGGAGGTTAGTTGCTTGCTGGGAAGTGGAAGTTTCCACTAGCAAGGTCCCATTACGTAAGCGCTTCACCGATTTTAAGGAGCCACAGATTCCCTCCAATCCCTTTTGTATATAGAAGGGCGAAACCTTCTCGAAACTACCCTCCTTCCGTTTCACAATGAGAAACACATTCGGATTACCAGAATGCATTCTGTTACCTAAGACTGGACTTGTTAAAGAAGCGCCGGAGTCAGGGGGACTGACTGCACGGGCCCTCTTAAGAGACTGGGTGTTAGAACCTTCCAGCGGCCCACCCTTTCCGCTGGGAGGAGGAAAAGAGAATTTCGAAGGATCCATCTCGGTCCCACGAGCAGCTAGGGAACTAGAAGTCCACCTAGACAGAGCCCCGCGTGCCTAGGTAAGCCTTATACAACTGAGGTGCGGCAGGTTCCCCAGAGGTTGCCCGCTACCGACTGTTCCACCTCAACAGCCATGCATCTCATCAGCGCGCAGCACACCTTGAGATTGAGGGGTTTTTTATAGAGGTTTATTCCATCCTCGCGATCCGGGCGGTCAAGCCAAGATCCCCATTCCCTGAGACACACAACATTCCACCGCCGCGCCGCACGGTGGTCGTTGAAGTATGCTTAGAGGTTACGGTGACAGGGGACTGGCGGCGCTTACCAGTCCCCAGCTCAGGAACCCCGGGGTCGCCAAGCCCGTACCCAGCAAACGAATGCTGAGCCCCTGGGGGCTTTTCATTAGCAGTAGAGGAGCAAAGCGTTAGATCACCGACGCGTTAGCTGCGACTACAATTAATTTGCATCTCATTGCCTGACAGCAATTTGCTCAGATAGGTCCCCTATCGGATTTTGCCAGTGCCTCTATCTATTTTTGTTCGTAAATTTGTGAATAACTCATGGCGCTTATGATTCTTGTACTGCTCATATTAGAACTTCGTTACTCTAGGACAGAATGTTCTCTGTGCAGCTACGAAATTCCCCTGTATCCCTTTCCCTCTCTATTTTGGAGGGCATATAGTAATCAGTCTCTTAATTAAATTTATCTGAAGTTTAGCAGGCTGAGGACGGGTTGCATTGAGACCAAATTAATTCGGCGTTTTTCCCTGCGTATGGTCGATGTACACTCTCGTGAGGCCGGTTGGAGTAGCCGAACGGTTCTAGGCGCTTCAGTCTGGAACCGGGTGACCGCTACGGCCGCAGGTTCGAATCCTGCCTCGGGCATGGATGTGTGTGATGTCCTTAGGTTAGTTAGGTTTAAGTAGTTCTAAGTTCTAGGGGACTGATGACCTCAGCTGTTAAGTCCCATAGTGCTCAGAGCTATTTGAACCAGTCTCGTGAGTGTCGTACGCATCAGAGTTGCACTCTGGTCCTAATTTGCATCTCAGTTGGGCACACCCATACACATCCGCCTCATTGCGTTGGTGTCTTGTAACAGCACTTATTCACAGCAGCTGCTGCTTTAATTCGTCGACTAGAATGGCTACCCCCCTTTCTAACTACAGCCTAACTCTTGAAACTAGTTTTTAGAACTAGTAAAATTAAACGTGCGTTCTTGAGACGCTTTAACGCAGTGTTGATTATACACGTTACTGGAACGTGCTGGCTGGCTTCAACTATGTTGTGCTTATAAAAGCGCTAGTCGTCTCTCTTAAGGGTTGATGAGGGAATATTAGAAAACTAGTACAATGGTTTCGGAGTTAATGCAAACCCTTTAATCTCGCCCTTATCCACAAGTACACAGAACTTTACACAGAAATGAAGATCGCAACGTTCAGGTTAATGCGCCCTGCAGGAAAGAAAAACCGTAACCTCCAGTTGTCACTACTTGAGGTGAATGTTACTGTTTCGGATGTCACGTTCGCCTCACGCGCCGCGGACTGAACGATCACGAAAGTCGACAGACACCTCTCTTCGTCTCGGATACAGCGCGTGACGCCAAAATGACATCACGTTTGCACGTCGTCCTGTGAACTGTACGTTGCCCCTCATAGGCACACGAGGCTTTCCAGAGGTAGGTGGGTGCTCGAGTACGCCCCACGCTGGCCAGTGCCGCCCACTGCTCCAGCCTGTCACTGTGTCAGTGCGGCCTCGCCTATCGACCCGCGGCGTCCTTGAGGATGCCGAACAGATCGGATCCCTACTGCAGGAGCTGGCCTCCTCACGTCCACTGAAACGTCCTTTTCGGCGGACCTGCGTTGCTGTGAAGTGACGGCGGCCGCCGGTGTGCCGGCCAGCGGATACTGTGTGCTGCTGCAGCGGCGGCGAGCCGTCGCCATGGTGACGCCGGCTGACGTCACGCGACCCGTCCGCGCTCGCCGGGCGGCCCAGGTAGTGTCAACAAGCGGCCCAGCCCCGCCGCGGCTCTGCCCAGACAGCGGCGTGCCTGCCCGTCACAGCCGTGCGAAACGCTATCAAAACATCGTGGCGGCTGCGTGAAACTTTCAATCACGAGGGCGCAATGCGATCGCGCCCTGCTCATTGCCACCTGCATCAGGTCACGGACACGTCCTATTTTCTGCGGCTTTTGATATACCACACTCACCACTGTTCATCGGATGCGAGGTGTTTTGATACAAAATTTGTCTCAAAGCTTGCAAATGCAATAAAAAGTTTAAACTATAAGTTGGATACATTAATTACTAGATGCACCCGTATTAAAACCAAGGTTAATGCTTGTCATTTAGCACTTCTTACTAACAACAAGTACAGACTTTTATCGAAATTTTCACATATAAATAAGCCTAGAATATGATTTTCACCTTCTCATAAGACATTGTCATATAGCTTTCTGATACCATTACATGTTCTTTTCAGTCTTTTTTACAAGATTTATATTTCTAAGGTCCAGTTTCGTCCTGCAGCTAAACAACAGTGTTTTGCCCATAAAAGTTCTTCGAGTTCATCATTTCTCAACTTAAAGTCAAAAAATCTGCTTGCCAGATTAATTTTCTCTGGTTCTGCCGCTGTTCTGAATTGGCTGTAGTTACTAACTTCTTGCCTGGGTTATTTCAGCACATTGTCCACTGTGTACGACTCCGTCACCTAGTTACAGCATCTTTGGGCAATCCACGCCCACACAGTTACCTATAAGAAAAAATCATTCTACAACCTTATCCATAATACTTTAGGCTATTCACTCGTAACTCATTCCCATTAAGTTACAAAATATATCAAATAAAAGAAAAAATAACTTTGGATTTAGTTATGTCTGCTCGCTTTCCTCACACACATTTCACGTCAAGAAGAGAAACCTATCCGAAGCAGACGTACTACGTAAAATGGAATTTTTATTGGAAGAAGCCCATGGTGCACTGACGCGCAGCAGATACGTAACGAGACGCCACTCAAGAGCACACCTGGTCCTTTAGGCACATTAACTACTGCCGCAGCCACTCTCCATGTTAACTGCAAGCAAGCCCGTTAGGAGCACAAGAGCACCGCACACTGCGGTTTTGCGAGCATAGCGATCACTGGGCCCAAGACAGCAAGACGGTAAAAGGTATTCGACGACGCCTGAAGATATTAAGATCGAGAAATCGATGATTTCTTTGTCTCAAGCATGGCTGCACTGTCAAAGACTTTTCGAAGTAAGGAAGAGTCGCCTGTTGTCAATGCAAAGGATCAGTTTCTGATGATTCGAGCCATCTAAGCCATCGCGGAAGCAATCAATGTATGTGATTCTCACTGTGTCCTCCTTAATCGTTCAGTGGGCAATGTTGTCACGGGACGCTCAAGTTTCATGCACCCTCAGACGGCACGCGAGTTTGTAATAGGGCCCACAGGCGAAAGCAGACTCACACGTTGTAGTTTGGGACGCAGGCTGCGAGACCACGCTCATTTGCCGAAATCTGGTCGAAATCTAAACTTACGGGTTATCCATATTCGGCCTCTGTCAGTAGATACACTGGAATCACCCTTGAGGTCCGTGCCTCGCAGATTAGTGCGTTTCAAGTTAGGCAGCGCATGGAAGAACGCTCGTGTCTGTCCAATGCTTTCGAGGAATATCCAGCTGTGCTCAAGGAAGTCAGGATAAATCAAAACAGCTAATATTTACAGCTGGTGGACCCCGCTGAAGGAGAATCTGATATTCCCGTAGAATTATGTATAGGAGCGTATAGCTACTGATGTGAGAAATAGTGGACGACGCAGCGTCAATACGCATTTCTCCGTCTCTATAAACTCGAGTGGATCCTCAGTGGACGTCGTCCAGGTGCTTCACCTACGCACCCAACCAGGAGTCTCATTAATTCAGCTCTTAAGAACCGAATGAATGGGAATCAGCACCCATGAAGAATGACTGACGAGTGGGGAAGAGTCAACGGTACCGCAAGGGTTTCGGTCTAAGTACATAGTTCGTCTTCCCAGGAAATCAGCTGTCGTTTTCTCCAACAACTTTCACAACGTGCGAGAAGCGCATTGCTGCCTTACAGAACGGGCTATAAAGAAATGATGATCTAAGACAGGTTTCTGAGAACTTAATGTTTGAGTATATTAAAAACGACCACGTAGTTGTCTGCTACAGAAGAATCTCCAAATTCATTTTATTTGTCTCATCACTTGGTCAGGCGAAACAAAGACAAAACGGTGAACGGTCTTCGATGAGCTCCACGTGAGCAAGGGCCACCCTCTCCCAATGACGGTTTAGAAATCGGGTCTAATTGTTGAATTGTTGCCTGAAGTGGTTGAGGTCCTTCCGAGATTCCGTCTACGACGATTTAGAGTCATTCCTGACATTCTGTAAAACTTGACGATAGAGATCCTATAACAGTCTTCTGGTAAAAGAGCAGCGATAAAATTGTGGAAGATGGCCTTAATGCAAGACAAAGGACAATCTGTCGAGCCTCATGGAGTCCTTTCGGCTTCGCATGCAGCCCGTTTCTGCTTTCGGCAACCATTTGTGAACTGGCAGACACTTACGAGCCCTAGTTCCCTGCAGCGGCTGCCTTACTGCGACAGAACATGTACACGGATGCCTTCGCTGCAGGAACTGAGTCGGAAAGCAGCCTCACCTCGCCTTATTATGCGTTGCATTCGCTAATGAAGAAAATCAAATTATCACTATCTAAGTGGCTGACTAAACCGCAAAAAGTATCCGCAGTTTGGAAGGTGGAAGAAGACAGATCCAGACAAAAGTTACAGTCTTATGGACGACGTGGAACACCGAAGAAGACACATTCCTAGCGAGCCAGCGACAAGTCACCGAAAAAGTTTCAGACAAATAGAACTAAAAGAAACTTACTACAAGCAACAGCAAGTTTTTATGATCCTCTGGAATTAAGCACTCCGGTATCCATCGTAGGAAAAATTTCGTATTCTAGCCACTTGTTTGCTTGGACTAGCTTGGGACCGACGGCGCGCCTGGGTTATCCGTTGTTAAGATGGGTCCAATTGTCGGAGAACGATAACTCCTACATTCACGTTTCCTGTGATGCATCTGGAGAATATATGGCGCCATCTTATATATCACTTCTAGCGATAACGTACCCAGACTAACGTGTAGTAACGCGCCCGTGAAGAAAATGACACTTGGTCGGCTTGATCTGCTAGCTGCTCTGACAGGGACCACACTACTGCACTGCTATGACGGGGTCACAACCTCAAACTGCAGCAGAGCGACACTTTGGACTGATTCTATCGTAGCCCTAGCATGGATAAAACGTGATCCTGTCATTTGGAAAATATCTGTACGCAACGCAACAGACATACAAACACTCAGCAAAGAGAATCTGGCAGACTTTGCTCCACACCTCATACGTCTCAACTTTCAGTGCAGTACCCGTCATTGCTCGGATATGCACATACCACAATTCCATTAGTCCAGTTGCTCCTTCGTCCTCTCCCTGTTCATCTCCTCCTCCTCCTCCTCCTCCTCCTCCTCTTGTCCCTTGTGTCTGTCAACCTCCTGCTCCTCCCTTCTCTCTTCAATTTGTCACCAACACCCCAGTACGAGGTTGCTGGTTTTTACCCCTACGGTATTTCTTCCCGGATAATAAGTGATATGTGTACCACGTTTCGCGCAATTCGATCCGTGAGCTTCCTACCCGCGGCTTCGCCCACTGATGCACATCTCGCATACATTTCATACATATTTAACGTATTTCGCACATATTTGTACATATATTTCATTTGTGTCTTACCGAATTTCGCCCCTTAGTTTCGTATTCACGCAGTTCAACATTTAAGACGTCATATCTCCTGAATTATAAGTGACAATGATATGTTTCGCACGTATATTCAATGGTATATGTGAACTGTTTGCGTAATGTGTTGCCAATAGAGCTAATAATAAAGAAGTGATAAACTAAACCGACATTACCGATGCGACAGTTTTTCACGCATCTCAGTGTTTCTGACGTCATATCTCCCGAACTGTGTCTCGTGCAATAATGTTTTTTCACGTACATTTACTGGTGTACGTTAACTTTGTCTGAATTATTTGGTGGGAATAAAGTTATTGGTGAGGAAGTGATCAATAAGTCATGTTCAAAGCGGCAGTGTTACTGGATGAACAGCGAAAATGTCACAAGCGATAAACTTTTTTCCTTGGTTCATTGTGGAAGGTGGGGGAGTGGGGAAAGAGAAAATGTCTCGTAAAGGTTTGAAATTATGAGTAAAATATATTGCAAGTCATTGAATGCAATCATTCTCAAATACTCAATGGATAAAGTTCTGCTATCTGCGCGTCTTGGGTCACGCCAATTTTTCACCCCCGCCCGCTCCCCTTTGAGAGATTCTTTCCAGACGATAAGTGATTGGTTGTAATCAACCGAGTGGTTTAGGAGGAGATGTGGAACGTACATACACACACGTGTATAATACGTATGGATTCGAATGAACTTCCACACACTGTGACAAATAAATTAACGATTACAATAACTGTTGAAAACGAAGGCTAAAGAAACAGACATCTGTTTCGTTTATTCCATTGTTGTATTACAAATGCAGGTCACTGTGGGCCAGCCATTCCAGTTCTCCGGTGGTGAGGTCGTGGATGTCTTGCAACGCACTCCTCAAGGTCAGGGCAATCTGGTACCGCGCGCCGAGGAATTTGAATCCCCGCCAGACGTCAAGGACGTCGAAGACCCCTAGAGGTCTCTGCACCATCGCGCCGTAAGCTGTGGCGGCGCGCGCCTCCTGGCCCGCATTTAGAGTGAGGGCGCCACAGTGGAACACGTGGTTCCAGCGGGGAATAGCGGCGTCCCCGATACAGTACTTAAGCGCCTGCCTGTCGCTCAGCCTGCCAGTCTCAGAGCGGTTTGAGATGTCGTTGCGAGAGGAGTGTTTTCATGCGAAGGGTGTGGCGGATCGCCATCCGGCGGGACCAGTTCAGGCGACTGAGTTGATCCCGTCGGTGGCCCCATCCGGTCCCCCACTTATGACGAACCAGCTTCCGACCACTGACTACGACTAGGTTTACTCTTCCACTGATGACTCGCGCTCTTGTGACCGAGCGTTCATTATTATGAAGAAGCTCGCTCACTGGGGCTCTTACCCCGGTCGAGATGACGACGAGGCGGCCAAACTGACCTTCTGTAACATCCGAAAGGCTGCTGCACTACCGAGCTCGGGGCAGCAAGAGTCGGGTGTGCCACCGAGAGCCTCGCCGGTCGCACTGCGAGATTTTGCGGTCCCGGCGACGGCGGCCTCGAAGGGAGTTACGCCGCTGGGTTCGACCACCCGAGAGGTCGATGCTCACCCGGTTGCCCCATTCGCCCCGATTACACGAGAAGAACCCGTTGCTTCGCTAGTTGACCTACGGTCTGGAGGGGCGCAAAGACAGCTCAACAGGCCACCGAGATGGATGCCATTGACCTCCCGGGCGCAAACCTTGCCGAGGCAATTGTCGAAGCAGAACGTTGCGACACTGACGAATCCCGAGCGCCCAGGAAGCGCCGGTCTGTGACTCATGACAACTCTCTCACTCCTCGACCTCCGACTCCGCGCGGCCGCGGAAGAAGGTGTGTGTGTGTGTTTGAGGTTTACGGGCGCTAAACAGCGAGGTCATCAGCGCCCAAACGTATAAAGACAGGAACACATGCAGTGAAGGGACTAAGACGAACAGCGAACAAGGGGAACAGCGAAAAGACGCAGTTCCAAATCCTCACGTACAGAGGCAAAACAAGAGGAGAAGGAGTGCACGAAAAAAGGAAAGGAAACACAAGGAAGGGAGGACAGAAACCGAAGGGAAACAAGGAGGTATTCGTGACTGGCGGACCTCTTACCTAAAATCTGGGTGAGCCAGTCATCCAGCTGCACATTAAAACCCTCTCCCTAAAATCCGTGGCAACAAATTGGACAGGACACAAAACCGTAAAACCTTCACCACAGACGATGCGTCGTCTTGCAAAATAGAGGGCAAATCCGGTGGCAAAGAAACCACCGCCCTCTGGTCAGAGAATAAAAGACAATCAAGTAAAATGTGGCGGACAGTAATCTGGACGCCACAAGCACAGCAGATTGGGGGATCCTCCCGCCGGAGTAGAAAACCATGTGTGAAGGGACTGTGCCCGATGCGGAGGCGAGTGAGGAGAACCTCATCCCGCCTGCATGACTGGGAGGAAGTACGCCATGGCCGCGTGGTGGCCTTCACCAGACGCAGCTTATTTTCACCGACTGCCAGCCACTCCTCTTCCCACTGACGCATAACGCGAAAACGCAGGAGGGAGGTAACAGCATGGAGGGGGACGGCACATTCAACAACGTCAGGGAGGGAACATGCATCTTTGGCAGCCACATCCGCCAGCTCGTTTCCCGTAATTCCCACGTGCCCCGGCACCCAGCAGAAGGAAACCTCCTTCCCCTGCCGCTGCAGGTGGAGTAGGGCATCATGGATGTTCTGGACGACCGTATCCGCTGGGTACAAGTGTTGCACGGTCTGAAGGGCACTCAGGGAGTCAGAACAGATGAGGAACTTACGACTGGGGACACATCTCAACTGCTCCAATGCCCGCATGATCGCAAACAATTCGGCATCAAAGATGGTAAACGCCGCAGGAAGCCGTAACTTGACGAGTCGATCAGGGAAAACAACAGCACAACCAACAGAGTCCCCCTGTTTAGAGCCATCCGTAAATACTGGTACATGGTCGGGATGCCGGTTTAAAATATCGTAAAATAAGGCGGTAAAAACAAACGCAGGAGTGCAGCTCCTCCGGTACTCCGACAAGTCTAAAACGACGCTGGGCCTCTGGAGCAACCAGGGAGGCAGGCGAGTAAAACCTTGTCGTTGGGGGGCCACACGCTCCACACCAAGGGACTCAAGCAAATGCTTGGCACGAATCCCAAACGGTCTCGTTGCCCTGGGACGACTGGAAAAGAGACGTTCCATAGGCGGTCGGGCAACGGTAGGGTACGCAGGGGAGGTAGGACAGGCAAGGAATTGACACACCCGTCGCACCATGAGGAGTTTCCGCCGGATGGCGAGCGGCGGTTCCCCTGCCTCAGCACACAGGCTGGGGATGGGACTAGTACGGAAGGCACCAGTGGCCAGCCTGATACCCTCATGGTGTACTGCGTCAAGAATCTTCAGATACGAAGGCCTTGCTGACCCAAACACGGTGCAACCATAGTCAAGTCGCGATCGGACGAAAGCCCTATAAAACTGCAGCAGACGCGCCCGATCTGCTCCCCAGGACCGATGGCTCAGACACTTCAAAATATTCAGTGCCTTCAGGGCCCGCACCTTGAGGTCTTTAAGGTGAGGCAACCACGACAACTTTGAATCAAAAGTGAGGCCCAGGAACCGCACAGTGTCGCTAAAAGGAAGAATGGTGTCCCTCAGACGCAATTCAGGGGAGGTAAAAGCACGTCGAGAACGATTAAAATGAACACACACACATTTGTCTGCAGAAAAGGTAAAACCCGTCTTCGCAGTCCATGCCTCTAATCGCCGTATCGTAAGCTGCAACTGTCGACCAGCAGTGACAAGACTGGAGGAAGAACAGAAAACAGCAAAATCGTCCACAAACAAGGAGCATTGGGCAGGACTCCGGATAGTGGACGTGATACTGTTAATGGCGACGGCAAAGAGGGTGACACTTAAAACGCTTCCCTGAGGAACACCATTCTCCTGCACATACAAATCAGATAGCACATTACCAACCCTATAGCGAAAGAGGCGGTGGGAAAGAAAGGACCGAATGAAGATGGGGAGACGGCCACGAAAGCCCCACTCATGGAGTTGATTGAGGATATGGCGGCGCCAAGTAGTGTCATACGCCTTATGAATGTCAAAGAATACACCTAGACAATGCTGGTTACGCAGGAAGGCCTGCTGGATGGCCGCCTCAAGCAGGGTCAAGTTGTCTATAGTGGAACGACATCTCCGAAAGCCACACTGAGAGGGGCTAAGGAGCTGCCTGGTCTCGAGCAGCCAAACCAGGCGACGGTTGACCATGCGTTCCAACGTCTTCCCGACACAGCTCGTCAAGGCGATACTTCGATAACTACTGGGATGCGTTCGGTCCTTCCCTGGTTTGAGGAGGGGTATCAAAATCGCTTCCCTCCACGAGTCAGGGTACGTGCCGGATAACCATATCATATTAAAACAATTCAGGAGAACTTCCTTGGAAGGCAGCAACAAGTGCTGCAGCATGCTGTACCGGATTTGATCATGACCAGGCGCAGTATCATGAGCCACAGACAGCGCCGAATCCAGTTCCCACATTGTGAAGGGGCAGTTGTAGGGTTCAGAATTAGGAGACCGGAAGTCCAAGTGACCCCTCTCGATGGCAGTGCGGTAGCGGCAGAAATCTGGATCACAGTTAATAGTGGCGGTAGATTCCGCAAAATGCATGGCCAGTGTCTGGGCAATGTCTCTCGGCGCCGTGAGGAGACTTCCCTGATGCAGCAAGGCCGTGACGGGTAGCTGGCCGAGTTTCCCGGAAATCCTTCTGATGGCGTGTGTGTGTGTGTGTTTGAGGTTTACGGGCGCTAAACAGCAGGGTCATCAGCGCCCAAACGCAAAAAAAACAGGAACACATGCAGTGAAGGGACTAAGACGAACAACGAACAAGGGGAACAGCTAAAAGAGACAGACCTGACGCAGTTCCAAATCCGCACATACCGAGGCAAAACAAGAGGAGAAGGAGTGCACTAAAAAAGGAAAGGAAACACAAAGAAAGGAGGACAGAAACCGAAAGGAAACAAGGAGTTAGACGTGACTGGTTGACCTCTTACCTAAAACCTGGGTGAGCCAGTCATCTAGCTGCACATTAAAAACCTCTCCCTAAAAGCCGTGGCAACAAATTGGACAGGACACAAAACCGTAAAACCTTAAACACAGACGTTGCGTCGTCTTTCAAAATAGAGGGCAAATCCGGTGGCAAAGAAACCACCGCCCTCTGGTCAGAGAATAAAAGACAGTCAAGTAAAATGTGGCGGACAGTAATCTGGACGCCACAAGCACTGCAGATTGGGGGATCCTCCCGCCGGAGTAAAAAACCATGTGTGAAGGGACTGTGCCCGATGCGGAGGCGAGTGAGGAGAACCTCATCCCGCCTGCATGACTGGTAGGACGTACGCCATGGCCGCGTGGTGGCCTTGACCAGACGTAGCTTATTTTCACTGACTGCCAGCCACTCCTCTTCCCACTGACGCATAACGCGAAGACGCAGGAGGGAGGTAACAGCATGGAGGGGGACGGCACAGTCAACAACGTGAGGGAGGGAACATGCATCTTTGGCAGCCACATCCGCCAGCTCGTTTCCCCTAATACCTACGTGCCCCGGCACCCAGCAGAAGGAAACCTCCTTCCCCTGCCGCTGCAGGTGGAGGAGGGCATCATGGATGTTCTGGACGACCGTATCCGCCGGGTACAAGTGTTGCATGGTCTGAAGGGCACTCAGGGAGTCAGAACAGATGAGGAACTTACGACTGGGAACACATCTCATCTGCTCCAAAGCCCGCAAGATCGCAAACAATTCGGCATCAAAGATGGTAAACGCCGCAGGAAGGCGTAACTTGACGACTCGATCAGGGAAAACAACAGCACAACCAACAGAGTCCCCCTGTTTAGAGCCATCCGTAAATACTGGTACATGGTCGGGATGCTGGTTTAAAATATCGTAAAATAAGGCGGTAAAAACAAACGCAGGAGTGCAGCTCCTCCGGTACTCCGACAAGTCTAAAACGACGCTGGGCCTCTGGAGCAACCAGGGAGGCAGGCGAGTAAAACCTTGTCGTTGGGGGGCCACACGCTCCACACCAAGGGACTCAAGCAAATGCTTGGCACGAATCCCAAATGGTCTCGTTGCCCTGGGACGACTGGAAAAGAGACGTTCCATAGGCGGTCGGGCAACGGTAGGGTACGCAGGGGAGGTAGGACAGGCAAGGAATTGACACACCCGTCGCACCATGAGGAGTTTCCGCCGGATGGCGAGCGGCGGTTCCCCTGCCTCAGCACACAGGCTGGGGATGGGACTAGTACGGAAGGCACCAGTGGCCAGCCTGATACCCTCATGGTGTACTGCGTCAAGAATCTTCAGATACGAAGGCCTTGCTGACCCATACACGGTGCAACCATAGTCAAGTCGCGATCGGACGAAAGCCCTATAAAACTGCAGCAGACGCGCCCGATCTGCTCCCCAGGACCGATGGCTCAGACACTTCAAAATATTCAGTGCCTTCAGGGCCCGCACCTTGAGGTCTTTAAGGTGAGGCAACCACGACAACTTTGAATCAAAAGTGAGGCCCAGGAACCGCACAGTGTCGCTAAAAGGAAGAATGGTGTCCCTCAGACGCAATTCAGGGGGGGTAAAAGCACGTCGAGAACGATTAAAATGAACACACACACATTTGTCTGCAGAAAAGGTAAAACCCGTCTTCGCAGTCCATGCCTCTAATCGCCGTATCGTAAGCTGCAACTGTCGACCAGCACTGACAAGACTGGAGGAAGAACAGAAAACAGCAAAATCGTCCACAAACAAGGAGCATTGGGCAGGACTCCGGATAGTGGACGTAATACTGTTAATGGCGACGGCAAAGAGGGTGACACTTAAAACGCTTCCCTGAGGAACACCATTCTCCTGCACATACAAATCAGATAGCACATTACCAACCCTATAGCGAAAGAGGCGGTGGGAAAGAAAGGACCGAATGAAGATGGGGAGACGGCCACGAAAGCCCCACTCATGGAGTTGATTGAGGATAT
Organism: Schistocerca americana; assembly: GCF_021461395.2. NCBI lineage: Eukaryota > Metazoa > Arthropoda > Insecta > Orthoptera > Acrididae > Schistocerca > Schistocerca americana. The sequence goes on along the minus strand of NC_060122.1, from coordinate 23,749,958 downwards.
GGCGGCGCCAAGTAGTGTCATACGCCTTATGAATGTCAAAGAATACACCTAGACAATGCTGGTTACGCAGGAAGGCCTGCTGGATGGCCGCCTCAAGCAGGGTCAAGTTGTCTATAGTGGAACGCCATTTCCGAAAGCCACACTGAGAGGGGCTAAGGAGCTGCCTGGTCTCGAGCAGCCAAACCAGGCGACGATTGACCATGCGTTCCAACGTCTTCCCGACACAGCTCGTCAAGGCGATACTTCGATAACTACTGGGATGCATTCGGTCCTTTCCTGGTTTGAGGAGGGGTATCAAAATCGCTTCCCTCCACGAGTCAGGGTACGTGCCGGATAACCATATCATATTAAAACAATTCAGGAGAACTTCCTTGGAAGGCAGTAACAAGTGCCGCAGCATGCTATACCGGATTTGATCATGACCAGGCGCAGTATCATGAGCCACAGACAGCGCCGAATCCAGTTCCCACATTGTGAAGGGGCAGTTGTAGGGTTCAGAATTAGGAGACCGGAAATCCAAGTGACCCCTCTCGATGGCAGTGCGGTAGCGGCAGAAATCTGGATCACAGTTAATAGTGGCGGTAGATTCCGCAAAATGCATGGCCAGTGTCTGGGCAATGTCTCTCGGCGCCGTGAGGAGACTTCCCTGATGCAGCAAGGCCGTGACGGGTAGCTGGCCGAGTTTCCCGGAAATCCTCCTGATGGCTTCCCATACTTTCGTAGAACTAGTGGAGCGGGAGATGGAGTTCAAGAACGATTGCCATGACCGCCGTTTGCTCTCTTTAATCACGCGTCGCGCTTTAGCCCTTGCCACCCGAAAGGTTGCAAGATTGTCAGCCGTGGGACGGCACTTGAAGCGGCGCAGAGCGGCACGGCGGGCTCGGATGGCTGAGCGGCACTCAGGGGTCCACCAAGGGACAGGACGCCTCTTGGGATGACCGGATGACCGTGGGATTGACAATTCAGCAGCATGGGAGATCACAGCTGTAACATGGTCTACCCATTAGTGGACGCTGTCACGGTGTTCCAAAACGGCCAGGTGGCTAAAAAGTGTCCAGTCAGCCCTGCAGAGGTGCCACCGGGGCGGTACCGGAAATGCCATAGCCTCATCCAGGAGGCGAATCCAAAGGGGGAAGTGGTCACTAGAATGGAGGTCAGCATCAACCTCCCATAGAGCAGAATCCGCTAGTGCTGGAGAGCAAAAGGAAAGGTCAATAGCTGACGACGACCCAGAAGCAGTACAGAAATGAGTGGGGGCACCAGAGTTGAGGATGCACAGTTCTTCAGACACCATGAGGCGTTCCAGAATGCGACCCCTGGGGCAAGTAGTCGACGAGCCCCATAAGACATTATAAGCATTGAAGTCCCCCAGAAGAAGAAAGGGGCGGGGAAGTTGGCCAATAAGGTCTGAGAGAGCCTCAGAGTCTATCGCATCCTGAGGAGGTAAGTAAAGTGAACAGACTGTGAGCCTCCGACCCACAAGAAGGTCAACTGCAACTGCTTGCAAGTCTGTAACGAGAGGGAGCTCAGATGAGGGGTGCATGTCACGGACAAAAACCGCAACACCACCCTTTGCCCTTTCCCCCGTCAGATCATCTTTCCGATAGACGGTATAGCCCCGTAAAGAAGGAGCATCAGTGGCCCGAAAATGTGTCTCTTGGAGACATAAGCACAAAGGGAACTCACGTACAAGGAGTTGTAGTTCGGCCACATGCGTCCTGGACCCATTCAGGTTCCACTGTAAGATGGGAGCCAGTGATCAGGGTGGCTGAACTTTCACCCTGCCTCTGTGTTTTGGAGGAGAGCCCGTACTGGCCGGAGATTTATTCCTGGGGCGAGAAGAGCGCCCCCGGTCGACATCAATGTCCATCAGCTCCGATGACGACCCACGGGAGATGTCAGACAGTACGATGGTCTCGTCATCGGACCGACCCTGATCAGTCTCCGCAGGTGGCAAAATCTTCACCTTCGGCGTCTTGGTCTTAGGGGGCTTAGAATGCAGAGCCTTGTCAGCAGTTGGAGCTTTACTCGCCGGGGCAGAAGGCGCCATAGGGGAAGAGGCAGGAAGTACCCCAATGTCAGCAACCACGGCCTTGTCCGACGTTGCGGGGAGAGCTGCAGGTTGCAAAACAACCGCAGCAGCACAAGTGCACTGGCAAACGCAGGTATTAGTGCTAACACTAGCAACCTCCGTTTGCGTAGCAACAGTGGCCATTTGTACCGGTTTTTTCAGAACGGAAGCGAAAGATGTAGTAAACACAGGAGGTTGCATGGCCTTAAAGAGCTTCTTGGCCTCACCATAGGGTATGCGCTTAGATGTTTTAATCTCCTGTATCTTCCGTACGTCGAGATAGATGGGGCAGACCCGGCTCCAGACAGGGTGACTCCCAGAGCAATTCACGCACTTCACAGGCGACGAACAATCAGCTCCTTCATGGGCAGGCTGACCACATTTACCGCAAGTGGCTATCCCATTGCACCCCAATGTAGTATGCCCAAAGCGCTGACATTTAAAGCAGCGCATTGGGTTGGGGAAATATGGCCGTACTGGCAAACGTAAGAACCCCGCTTTAACATGCTCTGGAAGTCGCGGGCAACTGAACGTGAGAATAAACGAGTCGGATTTTACTAGGTCCCCATCGACTCGCCTCATAATATTCTGCACATCAACAATACCTTCGGCAGCCCACTCAGATTTCAACTCGTCTGTGGAGATATCCGCCAAGTCCCTACATGTCACAACACCCTTACTATAGTTGAGTGTGGAGTGGAGCTCGGTCTCGATAGCGTACTCTCCGAGACAGGGTGCTTTCCGAAGAGAAGCGACTTGACGGGAACTAGAAGTCTCAACTAAGAGAGTACCATTGCGCAGTCGCTTAACAGATTTCAGTGTACCTGCAATTCCTTCAAGACCCTTGTGGATGTAAAAGGGAGAAACCCTGTCAAAGCTACCCTCCTTTCGTTTAATAATCAAAAACACATTCTGATTATCAGCATGTGCTCTGTTACAACAGTCTGATAAATCTCTAGCAACACCAGGAGCTGGAGGACTCGAAGCACGAAGTCGCTTTTTCGAAGGGGTGTGTTTGTCTACCAGCGGCCCACCCAATCCACTGGTAGGGGGAAATGTAGAAGTCGAAGGGTCCATTGCGGTCCCACGAGCAGCTAGGGAACTAAAGGTCCGCTCAGACAGAGCCCCGCGTGCCTGAGTAAGCCGTATACAACTGGGGTGTGGCAGGTGCCCCAGAGGTTGCCCGCTTGCGACTGTTCCACCTCAACAGCCATGCATCTCATAGGCGCGGAGCACACCGGAAGATTGAGGGGTTTTTTATAGAGGTTTGTTCCATCCTCGCAATCCGGGCGGCCAAGCCAAGATCCCCATTCCCTGAGACACACAACATTCCACCGCCGCGCCGCACGGTGGTCGCTGAAGTGTACTCAGAGCTTACGGTGACGGGGGACAGGTGGCGCTTACCAGTCCCCAGCTCAGGAACCCTGGGGTCGCCAAGCCCGTACCCAGCAAATGAATGCTGAGCCCCTGGGGGGTGGAAGAAGGCACCCAGAGCCTCCCGCGCTGCCGCTGCAGCGGCTGGGAGGACTGTAGCGGGCTCTTCTCAGAGTGCCGCAGCGGCCCACTGCGTCGAATGCTGTCTCCCGGCAGCCTGATGAGGACGGCTTTGTCGCCCCACCTCGGCGGCACACCGCCAGGGCTGCCGTACTGCAGCCACCGCAGCCGCTGCCGACAACGAGCACGTTTCCAGGGGCAAACGTCGACGAGATGGAGGACGGCGAGGCGCCTCTGGTGCCGCCCCAGAAGAAGCCGCCGCCCCCGCCGCCTATCGTCGTCCAATGGGACGGCGTGTGCAAGGACTTCCAACAGAGGCTCGACAGGGTGGCCACGCCCTCTACCGTCAACAATGCCGGCCGTGACCTCTACACGGTCACGGTCGCGGCACACGAGGAGTACTGGGCAGTGATGGACGCCATCTGCAAGGACGGCCTCCACTGCTACACCCACCCCTCCGAGCCGCTCAAACTTCTGAAGGTGGTATACCGCCACCTTCAAGTTTGGCGCGGACGACCTCCGTGAGGAGCTGGAGGATATAGGCTTCGGCGTCAGGTCCACAGGCTCGATGAAGTCCCCTCGTACCCACTGTGGCATGCCGCTGTACCTGGTTGTCCTCGTAGCGAACTTGGAAAATCGGAAGATTTTCCAGGTGCAACGGGTCGGCCTCGTCAAGGTTGAGGTCGAACCACTCCGGGCCAAGGCAAAAGGGTTCAGTGTTTCTCCTGCCAGCGGCCGGACCACGTTTCCAGATACTGCTCCGTGCCGCTCCAGGGGGCAGCACGAGAGCAAATTTTGTGACCTTGCCCGCGAGGACAAGCCGACTTGCTCCAACTGCGGCGCACCACATGTTGCCTGTTATAGAGGCTGCTCGGCTTTCAAGAGGGGCCGGAAGCAGCAGCGAGGCAAGGGTGCTCCTTCTCGTAAGGTACACCCTACCACCAGCTTCGCTGCCGCCACCACGAGCGGGTTACCTGCCCCTCCCAGCGCTCTGGGACAACAGCCCACTGCGCCGTCCACGGCTTCGCCTGAGAGGGCGGCTACCCCCGCAGCCGCACCTGGCGCGCCGGTTGCCCGCCTGGGCAGGCGTTGCCGGCGCACGAGGCGTGCCACCCCCGCCGCTGCGCAACAGTCTGCCACCGACACTCCGCCGCGGCAGCGACAAGCAGCTCGCGCTGCGCCGCAGTTGCGGCCAGCAACTGTCGCTGCACGTCAGTCGGCACCTCCTGAGCGGCCCCAGCCACCCGCCCCTGTGGCGGAGGCCGCCCAGCGTCCCCCGCTACCTACACTACATCAGAAGCAGCTGAGCTCCGATCACATCTGCGGTCGGTGAGCCGGCTGCTCGAGCAACTCCCGGTGCTCGTCACCACGGTCACGGCGGCCCTCCAGGTCGGCGTCGTTCCTCAACCCCGCCACGGATAATCACCACGTCCATGGCCTCAACGTCTGCGCTTTTAATGCAAATAGCTTGTTGCCACAGCAAGGGGAATTCAGAGAGTTCTTGCGCGATGAGGCAATCGATATTTGCCTCGTGTGCGAGACCTTCCTGAAGCCTCGGATACATGTAAAGGTGGCCAACTATCGGTGCTACCGCACCGACAGGTTGACCCATAGCGGAGGAACGGCCGTTTACATCAAGGCTCCCCTGAAACATCACTTAGTGTAGATTCCGCCCCTCGCCGCTGTGGAAGCCACTGGGTTGGCTGTTACCACTACGGCGGGGGTTATCACCTTCATTGCAGCCTACAGGCCGCCGAAGGGACTGCTGCAGGAGGCGACTTCGAAGCTCTACTGGCGTTGCGCGGGAAGATTTTCATTGCGGGCGACCTTAACGCCAAACACACGCAATGGAACTCGCGCATCACCAACGCCAGTGGCCGCCGCCTCCTTCGCGCCACGCAACGGCACGGCGCGATTGCGCTGGGGACCTACGACCACCCCGCCTTTCCCCACCGAGGCCAGCCCGACGTGCTCGACATCGCCGTACTGAAAGGCGTCGGGCACTTCGCATCTGCCACCGCCGGATGCGGCCTGTCGTCTGACCACCTCCCAGTCGTCTTCGACACGGATGTCATCGGTGCGTCCTCGCCGGCTGACCGCCGCAACTTCCGCGGCATCGATGAGGTCCGTTCCCGAGCAGAGGTCTTAGACTGTCTCGAGGGAGCACCTGATCCGGACGTGGAAGGAGCTGACGGGCCGTCGGCCTCACGACTGCGGACGGCAGCGCGTGGCGGACCGCCAAGCGCTTCCTTCATCGACACCGGCGCGTTCCGCCTCTCCGAGTGGGTGCAGACGTTGTCTGCGAGCCCGACGCAAAGGCCAGCGTCCTCGCCGATACGTTTGCAGACAATTTTCAACCCCCCGAGGACGTGGTTGATGTCGACCACGTCCGCCTCGTGGAGGACCGCCTGCCGGTTTTCCCGCTGCGCGGGCCGACGACGACGCGATCGAAAACATATCGGCGGAGGAAGTCGATTTGCAGCTCTGTCGCCTCAATCCCAAGAAGGCGGGTGGCTCGGACGGAGTCACCAACTGCCTGTTGAGGATGCTGCCGCCGGAGGTTCACCAGACTCGGCGGACATCTACAACAGCATATTCCGCTCTGGGACCTTCCCTTCCGCGTGGAAGAGCGGGAATTTTATTTATTTATTTATTTATTTATTTATTGCCAAATTATAGACCTGTTACCTGATGTTTAAAACAGGTCGTACATCTTACAATTTTCGTTTTTCATCTTTTTTCAGTTTTCTTTCCTTTTGTTTTATCTACAAAATTTACAAAGAATGATTCAAAATAAAATTAATTTGAGGTTGAAATATAAATAAAATTTTGTTGTTTTTAAGAAGAATATAAAAAGAAGATAGGATAGATGAGAGATTTGTTAGTACCATCACCGAGTGTGACTGACGGTGAATACCTCGGAATGGTTTCATCGAGCCGTTGACCGTTGACCGGCCGATCAGTTTGCTCCCGTCCCTCTCAAGAGTCTTTGAGAGGCTGTACGTGGGGCGGCTGCTACGCCACGTCACAGACCGGCAGCTCATCCCCGAGGAACAGTTCGGGTTCCGGAGCGGTCATTCGACCAGGCAGCAGATGTTGCGCCTCCTGGAGCAGGCGATGCGAGCGCTGGAGACGCGAGAGTACCTAGGGGCGGTGCTTCTCGTCGTCTCCGAGGCCTTCGACTGCGTGTGACGTGACGGCCTCGTGTATAAACTTTTTGTACACGGGGTACCGACGTCACACGTGGTCCTGCTGCACTCCTATCTCTCGGGACGTACATTCCACGTCCGAGCAGACGGAGGCACCTCTACCGACCGGCAGATTCGCACCGGAGTGCCGCAGGGGTCGGTTCTCGGCCCCCTGCCGTACTCCTTCTACACAGCCGACGCTCCGCGGGCGGCACGCGTGGAGTTAGCGCTTTATGCTGACGACACGGCTTTGTTCACCCGTAGCATGAACGCGGCCGAGATGCGCCGTCGCCTCTAGCTCGGATGTGACGTCCTGTGTGCCCGGTCCACTAAATGGCGTTTAAAATTTAACGCTGCGAAGAGCCAGGCCGTCGTCTTCAGCAGAAAGAGGCTACCTCCGGACCTGCAGCCGGTCGCGACCACGGGAGGCCCCATCCCACGGTTGCGGACCGGCAAATACCTCGGGGTGACGCTCGATCGGCACCTGACGTGGCTGCCTCACGTCCGTGACGTCAGGGGGCGAGCAGTGGGGCGCTGAACCCACTGCTCAACCCTTCCTCCACACTCCCTCCACGCCACGGCCTCACTCTGTACCTGGCCCTGGTTCGGCCGATACTTGAGTACGCTGCTGTGGTATGGGGCATGTCCTCAACAAAAGTGTCAATCTTGCTGGGAACAGTGCTCAGTGTAGTTGTGAGGGCATTCTATCGGAGCTAAATAAATCCAAAAATGGACAAATTGTTGGTGTTCGTATGGTGTGTGCTTCCGTTCTGGTGTTTAGAGAGGCACCACTTCGAAAACTAATAACGCGTACAGGCAAAGCGGGAAAACAGGATACGCTAAGTCACAACGCGGACGAAAATGTGTGTTGGGCTATCATGTCAGGCGGTCATTGCAGTGAATAAAGTAAGAGGGCGACAGCTGCAAAAGTTACTGTAGAAATGAATATCACTCTCGCGAACCCTGTCAACTGCAAAATAACGTTAAGGGAACGCCGTAAGCTGGAAATCGAAGGACGACCTAGAATTCCAAAATAAGTCTCAATTTAACTCAGCCTTCGTGATCTCCCTCGGAGAGAAGGGTGTGTGATCCCCATCCACATCCATCATCGTTAGCCGAACTTGCCACTCTATTTCGCAGGGAGGATGATATAAAACTGCCTTCAAATCCACGCAGAACCTGTATTTATCCATTCAGAGGCGACTGGGAGCTGTTTTTGAATTCCACCGGTTTTCCTACGCCGTATTATTCATGGTAGTACCAGTTCGCATATAGCGGGTGTCGCTGCTAAGATAAAATTAGGTGTCAGGTTACATTGTTCGTCTCCCCCAAGGAACCACTGAAAATTGATCAAAATTACCCAGGGGAATCGCCCAGGCAATTCTGCTAGTTATATTCAAGGTCATCACCTAACTCTTTAATCGTCATACGACATAAAACAAGACGGGAACCACCTCTCAGCCAATAGGATCAAGTACCTGCTCCTCATCCGCCCCCTCCCCCTCCTCAACCGCCCCCTCCCCCTCCTCATCCCAACACCTGCTCCTGGACCAATGAGGGCCATGCACGCGCTCCCCTCCCTCCCCCTCCAAATATTTACCTTTTATAACTGAGACACTTCTGTGAGTGCGGCTCTTCTGGAGATGGATAGCATAGGGAGAGAATGTGTCCCTTTGTTGATAACAAATTGTGCCGCTCGAGCTCTATTTTTTAATACCAACATTATGTGAAACCAGGAGTAGTAATGGTATTTCGAAGACTGGAACCCATAAGAGCCAAAATTGCTATAGACGGAGAAACAACTGAACAAGTAAGAGAGTTTAAATATTTAGGATGCAATTTTAAATTTTCCAGGTCAGATGATGTAGAGCTGAAATTTACCAGATTCAGACATTTCTGTGGAACTATACAAGATATATAAAACATAACGTATGGAAGAAAACGTTAATTAAACTCTACAAAGTAATAGCGTCACCTTTGGTGCTGTATGGTAGCAAATGTAGGACCCCAACATCTGATCAATCACGAAGAATCGGATCAACATAAATGAAATTCCTCTTCGTTGTAGCGGGATATTCGTTGTTAGACCGTAAAAGAAATATTGATATAAGATAAAAACTAAATTTTGAATCTACTACAAATGTAATTGAAAAATACCAGTTGAACCGGAAAGATCAAAAAAATGGCTCTGAGCACTATGGGACTCAACTGCTGAGGTCATTAGTCCCCTAGAACTTAGAACTAGTTAAACCTAACTAACCTAAGGACATCACAAACATCCATGCCCGAGGCAGGATTCGAACCTGCGACCGTAGCGGTCTTGCGGTTCCAGACTGCAGCGCCTTTAACCGCACGGCCACTTCGGCCGGCCGGAAAGATCACACCCAAAGTATGTATAACGGCAGAATAACTAAAGTGCCAATGCAATGTAACGCAACAGGCAAGAGGAATGTTGGACGTCCGTTAAGGAGATGACGTGAACAATTTTGAGGCCTAAGTCTTGAAGACGATGACGACGATGAGCAGCAGAGGCCACATCCACGCAGGTATATAACTACACTCATTTGTACGTACTTTTTCCATTTCTTTGTAGTTTCACCAATTTTGCGTATTTTTCAAACATTTTTGTATTTTTTCCCTCTTATAACTGGAGGCGCTCTGAAGCATAGCGAGGGGTTGTAAGCTGTGTCTGTATCTTTATAACAAACTACACTAATTGAGTTCTCTTTATTAATAACAGTTTAGTACTACGTAGCACCAGCAGATATGCAAGTCCTCTCGTTATTTCATATTTTTACCACTTTTGCGTGTTCTGTGCAATTATCGAACTCTGTTCCCAACGTCGTGTCGAAGTCATGACGCTCTCAGGCAGTCACGAATGCTGTAAATGCCTCAGGTACATACCCCTGATACAGAGGCACTCCACCCTAACTCTAGATTTTATAACTGACATATTTTGGATCTGGGCACCGAGTCTGTTTGTTAATAACAAATTACGACCCATGAGGTCTATTTGTTAATAACAAATTAATGTTTGGAGGTACCAGCAGACGCCACACCCAGTCAGATATTTAATTACTCTCACATTGATATAATTTTATCCAGTTACGTGTCATCATTGCATCGCTTCGCATCACGATATCACGTCATGATGACGCTTTGCGTCATGTCGACGTCATGATGCTATCAGCACTGCCCCAATTTATGAAACATTCCTAGGCCATCATTCCAGTACTAGCGTGTGACGTCATATGTTGAAAACGAAGGCATTGGTAGAAACAGTGACATCATAGAGAATTCTATAAGCACTATCGATTTCTGACCAAAGATACTGTATAAGAAACTCCCACGTGATGAGGTGTAGGCAAGAACGCCAATGCTTGCGAACACACTACCACCAATACTCAACAAAATTCCGGTGTAATGCTCTCCTGCCTGCTGTTTAACATTGCTGCGGTATCAGTTTTTGTCGAAGGATCTTCCGCTCACGGTAATAGCAGCAAACAGACCCCAACACCTCGCCGAAATATCAAAGACTGGTACAGGTACATATATATATATTACGACCACACACCCACTGAATTCGATAGGTAATACCGGTGCGGTATGGAACACCTCGTGCGACTGTGGACACCAGTTTGTGAACAGGAGAGTTCCACATGTGTTCCTAACATTAAGGTAGACCATCTCTCCTGGTATAGTACAGAAGTTTAAAGAATATGTATCTGTAATCTTCTGCCGGCCGGAGTGGCCGTGCGGTTCTAGGCGCTACAGTCTGGAGGCGAGCGACCGCTACGGTCGCAGGTTCGAATCCTGCCTCGGGCATGGATGTGTGTGGTGTCCTTAGGCTAGTTAGGTTTAAGTAGTTCTAAGTTCTAGGTGACTGATGACCTCAGAAGTTAAGTCGCATAGTGCTCAGAGCCATTTGAAGCATTTGTAATCTTCTCCGAGGCGAGAGACCTAGCGTACAATACAAAAGACACTCAGTCATTCAGGGAAGAGGCATCCCGCCACAACAGAACCTCCAGTAATTTGTCGACGCCTGTACAGATAAGCGTTCCTAAGAGGTTACACCCAAGCAAATTCTTTGCAACGTCCCTTTACCTGCGAACCAATCATAAACATACTCCCCCTCATACCCCCAATCGTAATGATTTTAAAATTAGCTTAGGTGAACGCATTTTCAGCCGGATAGCACTCCCAGACGAAATGAAGACTCGTAATTACGAGGCCAAAAGCAAAAAACGCTGCAAGTATAAGTGAAGTTACTATACTCCTAAATGTCGTATATTAATCACGGTAAGATTAGATGGGTAGATCAGATAACTAATGATGAGGTATTGAATAGAATTGGGGAGAAGAGGAGTTTGTGGCACAACTTGACTAGAAGAAGGGATCGGTTGGTAGGACATGTTCTGAGGCATCAAGGGATCACCAATTTAGTACTGGAGGACAGCGTGGAGGGTAAAAATCATAGAGGGAGACCAAGAGATGAATACATTAAGCAGATTCAGAAAGATGTAGGCTGCAGTAGGTACTGGGAGATGAAGAAGCTTGCACAGGATAGAGTAGCATGGAGAGCTGCATCAAACCAGTCTCAGGACTGAAGACCACAACAACAACAATCACGGTAAAACTACAAGATAGTCATCGCTATTAACATAATTTCGACGGATACTTAGAATTCGAAAACCACATGTTGGAGGGCTAGCGCACTGCTGTATTTGGCACAAAACCTTAGCTGTGCGTTAATAGTATGTATCCTTCAAACGCGAGCATGACTGGTGCAACAGACATATACGCCACTAAACGTGAACCATACCGCGTACATCGGGAAAAACGCTGGGGAGAAAACACAGCCTTGCTGGTTCAAAATGGCTCTGAGCACTATGGGACTCAACATCTGAGGTCATCAGTCCCCTAGAACTTAGAACTACTTAAACCTAACTAACCAAACGACATCACACACATCCATGCCCGAGGCAGGATTCGAACCTGCGACCGTAGTGGTCGCGCGGTTCCAGACTGAAGCACCTAGAACCGCTCAGACACACCGGTCAGCCACAGTCTTGCGACCATGTCTACGGGGGGTCGGTGTTCCCAGACATTTAACCCTCACAGTATTAGGATATGGCGTTGAGATATCGCTGGGCATTCTCACTTCTAAGTCCGTGCTATGCCACCTCATGTTCTCAGGGAATATGATCTTTATTGCAATTTTGACGTCATACATCATGATGATGGTGGGCAGTAGTTAATGCTCTTGCTTGCGTGCTCTAGGGAAGGAATAACGGTAAGGTTTACCTGTGTTCGAACGAATAGGATGCCGATTTAAACGACTGCAGTAAAAGCGTCCGGTTACGGTGGGTTAAGGGAAGCGCGTTTTCTTCTGCGGAACCTAGGAGGAGACATTTCTGGATGGCTGAGTTCTGCGATCTCATTGTGCAGGCACATTGTTTGGTGCCGGTCGGGAGGCAGCTGCGTGCCACATCCAGGTAGACTGACTAGCGCCGAGATTTGCCGATGCAATGGCCAGCGCATTGTAGACTGGCAATATAGAAGAGGACGGGCCCTTGTTTTAGAAGGAAGCCAACAAAACATGTGAGAGCATTCTGCGAATTTCCATGGGATGGGACCGTTGGCGCCCAAACTTCCAGACACCGTTACAAAACATATTTGTGAAAGCACGAGGCTTTTAGCGAGTTTATGGCTGTTCTTTGGAAACTTCGAAATGGGTTCAACAGGAGAGATAACAAGCTTTTTATGGAGGGCTGTGGTTCCATCCTGGTCATTTTGTTAGCAAAAGACACAGCAAACACGTGTGAAAGAGGCCGCGAAGCGGAATAATTTTTTTTTTTTTTTTTTTTTGCTTTTTCTCCCAATTAACTTTAAAGTCTCTGATGGTCAAATTGGTGTATGCAGAGCAAGGGGCGCTCTCTGAGCTTCGTACGTCATGCTCCAGGTCGTGATGGGCTTGTGTTAAAGTGGGGGAAGTCTAAGATGTAAATGGGCTTTTGCTACAGAGCTGAGGAGGAAGCAGACAGAAAGAGAAGATCTCACTCTTGTACTGGCACTTCACTAGTAAAGAACTGCAGGTCTCTACCTAAACGGTGAGACTTGTGTCCTTTGCTAGTGTGCCACTAAGAACATGTGCCAGTCACTTACTGAACCGTCAGAGGTACTGCTTCGAGCATCACGCACACAACGAGTGATGCATGGATGAACTTATTTGTCTTGAGTTGGCCGTCTAAACATTTGACATGTTCTGTCACACTCAGTCGTGGCGCAGAGTCAAACTGGCTTGGCAGACCAGCGAACGGGTCCACCTGCACACTGGAGTCCACCGGGGTTTCAGAAGCTCATAGGAAGTACCTGCGTTCCCAATTAACCGAGCGCGAGACCGCATACTTGCCTTTTTTGGGTGCACGCCGTTAATAACAGATTACGGCCGTCCATGACTTCAGTCGCCAAACGCATCATGGTGAGCCGCCCTGGCCACCAGGAGGGTAAAGTATTCGCTGCTAAGGTGTAGGGCTCCAATATATGCTTCTCACACCCTGTTCTTTCGAACCATATTTTTCTTTTTGGAATAGTAGAATATAGATGCTTGATAGCGTAGTTTTGTGCCATTTTTTACAATCTTAAGTAGTGGTGAGGTGTTGTACTGTATAATAGTGTGTTATTTTCCCACAACCTGTCATGCACTCAAAGTACTAAGCCAGCTTAGACTACACATTCACTTCAGTCATTTTCATTCCATCTAAGTCTACTACTTATTCAAGCATGGTGGCGTAGTTTTGTGCCATAACCCGGATTCTCATGTGTGAAGTCAGATAAAGTAATCAGTGTTCCAGTTAGTGTCGTGTGTCGATCCCCAGCTGATGACTTTGTCCACCACAGACCCCATGTTACTGAAAACGTTTGTCAAATAAAAAATGTTTGTGTGATATTTCTTTAGTTATTTTTGTTGTCTTGTGATGTTAAGGATGGATAAATCTATCGTCATTTAGATCACAACTTCCCCCTGAGTTCTGATTAACAGTACCTTCCCATTTTATTATGAAAGTCTAGATTCGAAACGTAAGTAAAAGGTTTTCAGCGTCACTGTAAGACGTGTAAATAGATTCGGAAATAATCTGAAATGCATACAAACTAGATTGAGCAATGGCCTTAGTGCAACAAAAAATGAAGTCCTTCTACATACAATGTCACAGACTCACAGAGGTCACAGTACTATAAAGTGGGACCTTAGAGAACGAGTACCGTACACCGATAAACCGATTCTCCACAGACCAAAGTGATTAAAAAATGCGAGCAACAAACATAATGATTGCTGGGAAAACATGCTGCACGTACCTGATAACAGTGCAACGAGCATCATATTTATAACGGCCAGAGGTGCTTCGCTACCGACCCAGGGCTGTGACTCCTCTGGAACCAGATGTGAACAGGCCACAGCCATGCAACGCATCTCTGTATATGTGCGCGCGAGTTGCCGGCAAATGCCATCCCATTGGTTCCAACTAACCACGGGAAATGGTCTGTTCAAAGCTGATAAATGAACGGGGTCCCTGACCGGTGTGTGGCAAGGGGTAACATTCCAGAATTCTCTTCCAGCAGTTTGCGTCAGACAACTCGAGCAGACTCTTAAGGGGGGTAGGACATCAAACGGGCCAACTTGGAGCAGGAGAGGCACCACAGGACATTTTCATTTCTCCTGTCTATACTATTACAAATAAATTCATAAAACTTTGTCAACATGACCAGGAAGTATTGAGGACTCGCACTCATAGCAGTGGAAGTTCAAAAACGTAGCAAAATACCTTTTTTTTACATGTGAAATTTCATCATTTTTTCACTTACTACTGGCTGCATTTGTTTCTGTAGGTACACTTTTCTTCCTAAGTAAGAGAGATTCTTCGATGAATTTTGCACAGCATACAAGCAGTACTTACAGGTGAATGAGACTCTAGAATTTTCCAAGTCTATTAAAAACTGTGGTAAAAATTGAGATAATTAACTATAAAATTTGAGTTTTTTCTAAACAAGAAGTATAAAATGTAACAGTTCATTCATTTCTTCAATAATTAAATAAACTCTATAGTTTCATACACATGTAACTATAGTTCGTATGCTATGCAAAATTCATCAAAGAATCTCTCTTACTTACGAAGAGAAGTGTACCTATAGCAACAAATTCAGCCAGTAGTAAGTGAAAAAATGATGAAATGTCACATGTAAAAAAATATATTTTGTTACGTTTTTGAGCTTCCACTACTATGAGTATGAATCCTGAATCCTTCCTAATCATGCTTTCAAAGTTTTATGAATTTATTTGTAAAATTATAGACAGTGGAAATTAAAATGCCCTGTGATGCCTCTCCTGCTCCAAGTCGGCCCGTTTGACGTCCTGTCCCCCTTAAGGCGGATGCTCCAGCGAGTGTTGAAAAAAAACGGTAGCTGAGGAGCCCCCGCCTGCTAGATATGCTGCCGGTTATCTCCAGAGACCGAATATGATGAAGATGCCGCCAGTGCGTCACCTGTCGAACACGAAGCACGCAGCAGATGCTGTCGGAAGAAAAACGCTCTATCATTATTTTTATTAGACGCCTGAGAACTGCAGGTTTCAGCCACATACTCTTATTCCATATAGTTTTATTAACAAAGAAAGCATTACTTAGTAGCAAAATGAATCCATACTTCTAACGGTTTCAATAATATCACCAGGTGTTGGACGTTAAGGTTCCACCACAAATCCAACTCTCACATGTCTTTAGAGCTCGGACACCGTCCTGTCTATGACACTACCGTTGACGAGGAATCATAAGTCAGATAGTATCGGAAGCCAATACTTCAGGAAGGAATGGTAGAAGAGTCTACCTGCACAGCGACATTTATTAAGTCTACTGTAATGGGTAAAACTTTCTGAGACAAATATACATTAGTTGAGTCATGTTGCCTACGTGAGGCGAGTCATTAAAAGAAATACGTTCTAATGATGTATATGTCACACATAGTTACCTGCGAAGAAGAAAAAAGGAGCTATGATCAACCCAAGTGTTTTATGAAGTTGCTGAGCACACTCTGTAGTTAATCTTTGATTGCTAACACAAATGATGTAACACACTAAGCAGATGACTTCTCCAAAATACCTTTAACTTAATGCTAGATTATGACACTGGTAGGATGAATCAACATACCAAAAACATTACTACGAACCAACATTCGCAGCTAACTTAAGATAAGAGCTATTAGGACACTCCGCCCCCCCCTCCCCCCCCCCCCCTCCTAACACCGGTTTGTTATCGGGGGCAGTGGTATCATACTCACTTCTGGCGATCCAGTTATTAGCAATAAGAGGCCTAGACTTCTGATAAGCATGCAGGAACATATTGAATCTGTGTCGAATATTTTTTCGAAACTATACGTATCCAAGCACTGGACTGTCAGTGAAATAGGCTTCTATGGAAGAAGCTCTGGCGATAATTACAGATGGATGGATATGGTGTTATGGGCGCTCAACAGTGTAGTGTTTAGCGCCCGCGATAATTACAGCCCACATGCATTAAGCCAATCTGTTAAGTGTCTCAGATTCTCGACCAAATTTCGTTTTATATCCCAACACACCATATACAGGCATATCTTAAAATGTTATGTATGCAATAAATGATTATTGACTCGAAGACCGATTATGGGTAACACCATACTGACATTTACACTTTGTAGTGGAGCCGTGACACATCTAGAAAGACGATGATTCCGCCATCCTTTGCTGCGAGGGCATAAGAAAGCTAGTCTATCCAGCTTTGATTGTATAGGAAAACAAGAAGCCCGGGGGAAATCCGAAAACAGACGCGAGTATAGCTGTTGTGTGAAATCGAGTTCCACTTGAAGACTACAGGCATACAGCACCTATCTTTATAAGGCACTATAGGTTCTGGCTGTCTATTTTAAGTATAGGATCGAGATATGGTGTTGGATCTACCATTACCAAATGATCCATGAAGACTTCGGGTTTCCACAAGAGGTACACAACCAGCCCAGAAAGCTGTCTGCGAATGGTTATTGCACGTTAGCGTGCAACTTAGGAGATGTTCACATTATTGTGATTGGCTCGTGTATCAGCCATTCAGCGGAAATCAGTGAAAGTGCGGGAGAATGTCGTCAGAGTCTGTCAGCCGTGCACAAAAAGCTGGAAGTCATTTGGTAACGGAGCTGGGCGCACGACACGAGGCGGTTGAAGGAACGGCAGAAGACGGTGTGTGGCAATCAACGAGCGTTTACGGTGCACTGTGGTTGTGCTTTCAAGTACAACACAGCGCAAGACGACATTTGGGAGACTTCACAGGGGGAAGAATCATACGGAAACTGGAAGGAGGAAGAAGTGTGGCGAGTGTCGCTCAGAAGTTTGCCATAGCTCACAGCACTATTTCACATACATAAAGAATGTTCCGCACTATTTTGACTTTCATTTGGAAAAGATTATTACTCTTTCTACTTTAAGTCAAGTTCTTCTCGCTTATAAGAACTTTGGCAATAGGTTACTGAAAGCTTGCTTTTTACCGTTTTTAGCTCACGCATTATTTGAGGTTGTCCGAAGGAGACGACGTGGTTGACCATGGTCAACCACAGCAGCAGACGACCTCTACATCGTACAACAGACAGCAAGAGACCTACGTCAAATGGCGGGTACAACAAGTTATAGGACTTTGAGAAAGGCTGACTCGGTTGGAGGAGAGACAAGATTGTATCACTCCGACTGATTGTTCACACAGTTAGCTGCGGTGCACTAGCTGAAGTACGAGCGGTGTAGGAGTCGGGTGCAGTCCACAGTGAGGCCATACGACAAGCGATGCGACACATCGTAACAAAGGCCGTGCGGTGCGGTGCGGCGCTTATCGGCGTGGGGCGATACGATATGCGATGCGACCTACTTTACGACAAACGACAAGACAGCACCAATCATGAATTGTACTGAAGAGGACGTTACCGCGCTTACCAATATCTGAAACTCAAACAACTGTGTGCACCGGTACAGAGCTGTTAGTATTAGAGACATTTCGGCTGTGGTTACTCGTGACCTCTCCCAACGCGAGCACAAATTCCAAGAGCTCCACAGAACGCATCCAAACAGTCTCCACTTCTTGCAACAACTAGTATCAGCTACTCTGACAAAGTAGGACACAAATTTTCGACCTACTGCTCCTCCTACCGACAAGCTACTCCTTACAAAAGGTAAGTTAGTTCAGGTGTTTGAGTGACGTTAAAAATGTATCTATGGAAGTTTATTTTTGGTAAGAGCACCTAGTACGGTACGTTATTCAATATGGTTCATATATGAATAATGGTTAAAAATTAATAAAGCTGGGGTACCATTTGCGCAACTGTTCAGTTTCGCAAACTACACTACTGGCCATTAAAATTGCTACACCAAGAAGAAATGCAGATGATAAACGGGTATTCATTGGACAAATATATTATACTAGAACTAACATGTGATTACATTTTCACGCAATCTGGGTGTATCGTTCCTGAGAAATCAGTACCCAGAACAACCACCTCTGGCCGTAATAACAGCCTTGATATGCCTGGGCATTGAGTCAAACAGAGCTTGGATGGCGTGTACAGGTACAGCTGCCCATACACCTTCAACACGATACCACAGCTCATCAAGAGTAGTGACTGGCGTATTGTGACGAGCCAGTTGCTCGGCCACCATTGACCACACGTTTTCAGTTGGTGACAGATCCAGAAAGGCCCGTACAGAACCTGCAACATGAGGTCGTGTAATATCCTGCTGAAATGTACTGCTTCCCAGGGATTGAATGAAGGGTACTGCCACGGGTCGTAACACATCTGAAATGTAACGTCCACTGTTCAAAGTGCCGTCAATGCGAACAAGAAGTGACAGAGACGTGTAACCAATGGCACCCCATACCATTGTAAGGAGGCTGTTTAGGTTTTTTTATTGGTAACGCCACCTCTGTATGAAAATCACTGGCTGTGCTGTGTGCAGTCTGTGGCTGCTTTGCATTGTTGCAATACTCGCCATTGTAGTGTTAGGCAGCTGGCTGTGAACAGCGCGTAGCGTTGCGCAGTTGGAGGTGAGCCGCCAGCAGTGGTGGATGTGGGGAGAGAGATGGCGGAGTTTTGTAATTTGTCATGAACTGCTATATATATTATGACTATTAAGGTAAATACATTGTTTGTTCTCTATTAAAATCTTTCATTTGCTAACTATGCCTATCAGTAGTTAGTGCCTTCCGTAGTTTGAATCTTTTATTTAGCTGGCAGTAGTGGCGCTCGCTGTACTGCAGTAGTTCGAGTAACGAAGATTTTTGTGAGGTAAGTGATTTGTGAAACGTATAGGTTAATGTTAGTCAGGGCCATTCTTTGTATCGATTGTTGAAAGTCAGATTGCGTTGCGCTAAAAATATTGTGTATCAGTTTAAGGACAGTCATGTATAATTTTTCAAAGGGGACGTTTCATATGTAGACCCTTAGCCGAGGATACCTCACTGGAATCTTCTGATTTTTTCTTGTAGTTTGTGTAATTAGTGTAGCTATTGTATATTGCTAGCGCGTAATTGTAGAGAGAATCTCCTTTGTAGTTGCAGTCTTTCATTGTTGTACAGTAAAACAGTTGTGGCATGCATGTAGATTTGCACCAAGTATTTCGCAGCTGCGCTTGCAATTAACTACATATTATTTTCAGTGCTATGTTAATGTGTTCTCTTATTTTTGCTCTTCAAAATGTGCTTTTCTGTGTTATTGTGTGAAATATTGTGACAATAATGGCGTGTGAAAAACGTAACACTAGGCTCCAAAGTAAACTGAGAAATAATAGTGACGACGAGCGTAGCTCGCCAGCACCACTGTGTAATGAATTAACCGACGTTCGAAGTAGTAATTTGGTAACTGTGCATAGGGAAATGGAGCGGGATGCAAACAATGGCGTAGACAGTGAAACAGGTAGTAAACAGGGAAGCATTATCGATCGATCGGTCGGCAACAGCTCGCCTCAGGATTCCGAAATGACAGGACACAATCTTGCAAATACTGTAGATTCAGGTTTTGCGTCCTCACCGTTTTCTCAAATAAATCAAAACACATTTTCTGCTTCTCAGAATGCGAATATTGCCGGTTCAAATGCACTGCCGAATAGCACGGAGGAACATGTTTCAGACACCAGTGCACTGTTATTACAGTTAATGCAACAAATGGGACAAAGGCTACAAAAGTTAGACACAACGCTTGAACAAAATCAGAAACAAATGGGACAAAATCTTCAAAGGTTAGACACAATGGAACAAAATCTTCAAAAGTTAGACACAATGGAACAACACCAGAGACAAACACAGCAACAGTTAGACACAGTGGAACAAAATCTTAAAAAGTTAGACACAATGGAACAAAATCTTCAAAAGTTAGACACCACGCTTGAACAAACACGTGAAGATTTAAGTACTGAGTTACATAACATTGAATCGAAATGTCAAAAAGTCTGTAATGACGTAAAAACACAAATTTGTGAGCATTTTCAACCTATTTTTTCGCGGCATGAAAATGCATTACAGAATCACGAAGCAGCCATAAAAGAACTGAAAACTATTGTTCATCAAAATCATGAGACCCTGCAAGCTAAAATTGACTCAGTTGCATCTACCGATTCGGTTATGCAACTTGCAAAAGCTCAAGAAAACTTAAAGGACACAGTAGATACTCTGAAAATTGGTTCAGAAAGACACATGGAGGAAATTAGTTCATTATCAGAGAAAGTAGTTGTACTTTCGGATCAGCTAAATAATTTATCTATGAAGGTAGATGATAATCTGAATGACACAAAACCGGTAGTCTTTAATGACACAGAAGAGAGCGAACAAATTAGGAAACTGAAACAAAATCTGAATCAAATTAATACGCAACACCAAAGAGAAATCCGGGAAGTACAAGATCAGCTGACACAGGTAATACAAGAATTACGTATTTCAGAGGACACTCGCGCTCCAACACGGGAAGAGGGACTTAGAAAAACGGAAAAGCCGCAAAATAATAACACAGGGCATTTCGGAAGTTATGAAAGAAATTGGCAATGTGCACCGAATTTTGAGATGGAACGGCCGACACGACCTAACAATGACCGATATGCGACTCGCCGACATGATGATTTTGACTATAAGCTGTTCATTACTACACATAAATTCAAAACATTTAAGAATTCTGGCAACGACATTCATCCACAAGCATGGCTCCATCAATTCTCTCATTGTTTTCCTCTCAACTGGTCGTTAGAACACAGATTAGAATTTATGTGTGGCTATTTAGAGAATGAACCAGCTGTAAGAATGCGATCGGTCATTCACGATTGTCACAGTGAAGGAGAATTTTACCATGCCTTCCTCTCAGCATATTGGTCTCAAGCTACACAAGACCGAGTAAAACATAGCATCATGATGATGAAACACTTTGAACAATCTGAATTTTCCAGTCTTGTGAAATATTTTGAAGACATGTTGCATAAGAATCAGTATCTTTCAAGCCCATACAGCCCCTCAGAACTCATCCGCATTTGCTTAATCAAATTACCTGAACATTTACGGCATATTATTTTGGCAGGACGTTGCAAAGACGACATTGAAGCTTTTCAGGGGCTCTTACAAGAACTGGAAATTGACACTGACATTCGCGGAACGCGAAAACAGGAGCACAACAATTATAGGTCACATCCGTCACAATTCCGCGAGGACAGAAATAATAACTGGACACGACAAGGCTATTCTCACAACATAAATCGTGACCAAAACAGACACCACCCTAATGACAACCGCTGGCAGAATAATAGTTACAGAGAAAGATCGCATTTCCGTAGTAATGAATACGACAGAGATAACCATAGAAACAGACAATATGGTAACCAGAACTATTATTATCAAGGGAGACAGAATAATTTCAGACGCAACGGTTCAGCGCGCAGTTACGATTCAGGGAGAAACTCTCCACCACGTGACCGACAAGAAAGAAACTGTGTAAACTACCGACAAAACGACAGACCTGAATTCCATCAGAACTGGCGAGCTTCAAACAGGGCAGGGCCTTCTCGTCAAGGTGAATTTGTAGAGGTTAGGTCTCCTAATCCCAATAACGATGCGCGCCAACAAAGGAACAGACAATGACTCGCACCGCAGGTAGCCGCATGCGCCGGCTGGCTCAGCGAAAAATAACATAGACGCTAACCTTGAGAAAAAAATTGCAGTATTCTTTACCGACATATACCGTATGATAATTGCATTCAAGTTGAAACTCTGCGTACTAGGAAAAGTAAAGATTTACACCACATTTCACATGTAAAACCGTTTATTGAAAGATAATCTGCTTTTTAACTTTGTCTTTGCCATAAAACTCTTCACTTCACATTTCTAGTATGCATTGTCAGTCTTAGAAACTGTTACCATGCAACAATGTTTGAAGTTAAATATCCAGTCTAAAAATTAGGGAACATTTTTAAACAGAAATTACGAATGCATTGTTATAGTGAACTGACGTCACAGTGTTATTGTGTGTGTACATTCTTGCTTGTTAGTTGCACGATTACGTAACGACTATAAGGCTCACATACTTAGAACATTTACCAGTACTGCTAATGAGATTTTAATGCAACATTTTGGTTTACTTGAAATTTGGTGTATCATGAGGTAAGTACATTGGCTTCTGCAGAACTTAGCTTTCGGAAGACGATAACTACGACACTTCCACAGAGATTACCTTACAGCAAGACGCACATTTAGCGCTACAGGACACGTATTTGAGTGATTAATTTCGCACTTAAAACATTTATTTTTAAACATATTTGAAGTACAATGATACAAAGGTTTTCCGTGATACATTTCATTCCATTGCTGTAATCTGTAACACCTGAGGGTATAATTACATCAATCCTCAGGGGGGTACACGCTTACTTTGTGTACCATGTGTGTGGCAAGCACAAGGAGCCCTAGCTAATATGGTATTTGCATATACAAATTTACACATCGGTACCATATTTCTCTAACACACAAATTACACAGCTATCTGATCATTTAACTGAGAGATAAACTTTTTTTACTACAGCAGTGACAGATCTTTACGTAATTACACCGTTGTATAACTTCACACTTACAAAATTGTATTTTGTCTGTACTTTGTGAACTGTTCATATTTTTTCAGACCCATTGTGATATTATGAGAACTTTGAATGATATATTTGGTATGGGATCACGATTTTTAAAGTACATTTGAGGTAGATGACACTATTGAAATGAGCAGAGAATTTTCTTTAGGTTTTGACATTATTGCAGAAAGCTACGACGTTTTTGAGATTTGACTGAGGTGTTATGACGTTATTTTTACGACGACGATGTGTATTATGCTGTTGAGGTATGTTTATGATCAATAAGATGATGCTACAGTAAACGAGGAATTTGAGTATGCTACGTATCTGTTATGACGAAATATTGAAGAAGTGTCGACGAATAAGGTAAGGAATAATGAGTAGTGGTTAGGGACTCTGGTTTGTGAAAAAGGTTGTTGGAAACCAAGAATCGTACTTTAAGAGTTATGAAATGTGTGTATATGTGTGAATGTATTACAATGCCACTGAAAAATTTTTGGACTCTGTTATATTTACAGGATTTTGTTTCTACAGATTTGTAACACAAATTCTTGACCTGTGAAATATTTTTATATGAGACTGTCACTGCAGCAGAAACTGCTGTCGTAAATATTTCCGTAAGAAAGTTAAGTGACCACCTGCACGTAATGTGTCGTGGGCACCCAGCTGGGCGACAGTCGCCTGAAAAAAAAAAGCCATTAGCGTGTGCCCCTTTCAGAGGTACAGGTGGAGTAAAAAAAAAGGGAGGCCATTATCCTCGCTATTGATGTTCCTTTGTAGAAAGCATCGCAAATGACATGGTCGAACTTGAAAACATATGATTACACTGTGGAGCTCTTAATTTATGATATTTACTGAAATGCCTAATGAAATGACGAGAAATATTTTTATGTCTATACACCTGATTATGATGATGATGAGCGTTTGGCGTCATTGGCCGGGAGGCCCCTCGCGGGGCAGGTCCGGCCGCCATATCGCAGGTCTTATTACATTCGGCGCCACATTGGGCGACCTGCACGCCGGATGGGGATGAAATGATGATGAACACAACACAACACCCAGTCCCTGAGCGGAGAAAATCTCCGACCCAGCCGGGAATCGAACCCGGGCCCAGAGGACGGCAATCCGTCACGCTGACCACTCAGCTACTGGGGCGGACACCTGATTATGACTACTGTCTCTCTAGTTGAGAGATTTTTCTACTAACTTATGAAATGCCTCATGACTACTGAATGATGTTCTTATGCTTTACTTTGTACATAGTTGCTTATTTCATTTGATATCTGGTTTCCAGCTGTGTTGCAGCATTAGTTTTATAAAATAAACTTAGATGCATTTGCTAATGTGAACACTTTCTGTCAACAGATCTATTAAATAATTATTTTATGATCCACATTCTTCGAAAAAGGAGCTCTTGGAATTGAAAGAACAATAAGAAGGGACTGATAACAATAACTGCATATATAATTTTCTTTTCAAGTACTTGGTAATTTTTTGTAGAATTAGTTTTTGTGGTGCACCACTTTAATTACTTAGACATTAAGATGTGATTATACATTTCCCTTATCTGCATTGTTATCTTTAGTGTACTATTTTTTCTGCTTGAGCTATGTCATGTTTAGATATAAGTTTTTGCATTGCTGCTGCTGCTTGCCATGCATAGTGTTACTGAATTTGATTTTGTATTATTCTGTGAAGCCAGTTTTACTACTGATTTTTTTTTGTTTGCTGCACATTGCCTTATATTAGTTGTAATATTGCAATTGCTCTGCTAATTTATTTTACTGCTGCTTGCTTTGACAGTTTCCATTTTTTTCATTGCTGTTTGTATTAATTGTTTTATGCTGCTGCATTGCCTCGTCCCTTAGTTTAGCATCTGAGCTCAGTAGATTTAAGTTAGCTTAAGAGGGGGTAGACTATATAAGAAACTAACTATTATGAATTGGAAGAAATGCATTGAGAAGATATAAGAAAATGGTCTGGCCAAAAAAAAAGTAGTGTACAGTGGAGAAAAACTATTTTGAAAGAGGATGTGAACAGAATACAGAAAGCCAGCTTAGATAGTACTTTTGGGAATAATGATGAACAAAGGGAGATCTCCATGCAAAATACTGCAGTAAAACAAACCCTGTCCTTTCCTTTTGTGTCATCCCTCTATATGTTTGTGTACCCTTGTGCATTTGTGTTTTTCCTGTCTTTGTGTGTTTAGCTAATAAGATTTACGTTGTAGAATTCTTCTGATAATATGTTATTTACTTTCTAAAGATGTTTAGACATTATTTATTCTGTTTTGCTTTAATGCTCATGTGTGAAGTTGATGTTTCAAAATTTATTCTGATCTTTTATGTATCTACTTATCTCATAATTCCTGTAACATTGATGTATATGTTTATTTCTATTCTGTTGTAAAGCCTGTACCACAAATGTTATCTGTACTATTATGTTCTTTAATGATGTATTTTGTACCTTTGTAATTGTATTTTCATGTTGTAAATTTATAATTGTATAGACACCAGTTCTTCAAATTAAGTTACATTTCACTGCACACGTTTCTGTTGGTCATAGTATATTGACAATATGTGAGAAGTAGGGACTGTTAGTGTTTGCACGTGTGTTAATAATTCAGCAAGGGACTGGATAACAGCATTGCTGGTTCTAAGGACAATTCCATACACTTTGTGAGTGCACAAGTGGTGATTATGGACTTGCTATATTCTCCGCAAGAATCTTCGATGGTGATTGTGCACCTGCACAGTCGCAACGGATGGCTGCTGGCCGTCTCTACAAGGACTACAGTGGGTCTACACCTTTGCTGACTCACCATTACCATTATCTCTACAAGGACTACAGTGGGTCTGCGTCTTTGCTGACTCACCAGTACCATTATTTCTACAAGGACTGCAGTGGGTCTGCGCCTCTGGTGGCCCACCAATATCGTAATCTCTACCAGGACTACAGTGGGGCTGCTCTGTGATGACCTACCAATATTCTTCAAAACTTCGACTGACTCTGCTGTGGGTTTGCTCTGTTGTGGCCCATTACCTGTCAGCATGTCAAGAGTCAGCACTGTCTTTCCGTTGGAAGGACAACACTACTTCTTCAAGACTGCATGGAAATCCACTACTACCGTGTGCATTTTCTTTTACTGCTCAGACTGAGAAAAGAAACGGCAGTTTTACTGTGATGAATGATCAGGACTGTTTTTATGGACTGTGAGAAAATTTTAGCTGTTGACCAACATTGTATCAATAAGTGTGTGCATTTGATATCTTTGTTATTGTAATTATGAAAAATTTTATCAAATCATTATTGGCCACTGTCCAAAACAATTTGTAAAATTTTTTGTGGGGAGCATGGGGGCTATGTAAGTAGGCTGTTTAGGTTTTTTTATTGGTAACGCCACCTCTGTATGAAAATCACTGGCTGTGCTGTGTGCAGTCTGTGGCTGCTTTGCATTGTTGCAATACTCGCCATTGTAGTGTTAGGCAGCTGGCTGTGAACAGCGCGTAGCGTTGCGCAGTTGGAGGTGAGCCGCCAGCAGTGGTGGATGTGGGGAGAGAGATGGCGGAGTTTTGTAATTTGTCATGAATTGCTATATATATTATGACTATTAAGGTAAATACATTGTTTGTTCTCTATTAAAATCTTTCATTTGCTAACTATGCCTATCAGTAGTTAGTGCCTTCCGTAGTTTGAATCTTTTATTTAGCTGGCAGTAGTGGCGCTCGCTGTACTGCAGTAGTTCGAGTAACGAAGATTTTTGTGAGGTAAGTGATTTGTGAAACGTATAGGTTAATGTTAGTCAGGGCCATTCTTTGTAGCGATTGCTGAAAGTCAGATTGCGTTGCGCTAAAAATATTGTGTATCAGTTTAAGGACAGTCATGTATAATTTTTCAAAGGGGACGTTTCACCATCACGCCGGGTGATACGCCAGTATGATGATGACGAATATACGCTTCCAGTGTACGTTGTGTGTGTGTGTGTGTGTGTGTGTGTGTGTTGGGGTTTACGGGCGCTCAACATCGAGGTCATCAGCGCCCTGACACACATTAAAAGGAACGAATGTGGAGAGACCTAATAAAACGGAAAAACACATTCAAGGAAAACAGGAAAAGAGGGAAAGTACTACATAAGAAAGTGGAAGGGAAAACATAGCAACAAGAATGACACAGGAATGTGTCATTGGCTGGCCACTTACAGAAAAGATGGGCGAGCTTGGCACACAGTGAGCAAATTAAAATCCGCTCCCTAAAATCTTTGTAAAAACATTTGACAAGGCACAGAACTTTAAAACTTTAACCACATTCGTCCGAGTGTTGCCTAAAAGAGTTGGCAGGTCCGCTGGCAAATCAGCCGAGGCCCGCTGGTCAGAAAATAAAAGACAATCCAGTAAAATGTGGCTCACAGTGACCTGGACGCCGCAAGCACCACACAATGGAGGGTCTTCTCGCCGGAGCAGGAAGCCATGCGTCATAGGGCTGTGGCCTATTCGAAGCCGAGTGAGGAGAACCTCGTCCCGTCGATGGGGCTGAAAGGAGGTACACCACACACGCGTTGTGGGCTTGACTAGACGGAGCTTATTGTCAGTCACTTCCAGCCACTCATCCTCCCACCGACACATGACTCTGGAGCTCAACAGCGAGGTGAGTGCGTGCAAGGGGATAGCACACTGAGATACGGGTGGATCAAGACACGCCTCCTTGGCTGCCCGTTCATTCCCAGCAATGCCGACATGCCCCGGAACCCAGCAGAAAGCTACAACCTTCCCTAGTCGCTGTAGTCGGAGGAGGGCATCCTGGATGGTCTGGACTAGTTTATCCGCCGGATACAAACGGTGCAAGGATTGAAGGGCACTGAGTGAATCGGAACAGACAAGAAATTTAAGAGAGGAAGAAAGTCGCATCGGCTCCAGTGCCCGCAAGATCGCAGACAATTCGGCATCAAAGACAGTAAAAGTCTGAGGCAGGCGGACCTTGAGGACACGATCCGGAAAAACAACTGAGCAACCCACGGAATCCCCTTGTTTCGACCCATCCGTAAAAACAGCTACATAGTCGTGGTGCTCAGATAAAATAGCAGAAAATGCTGCATTAAAAACGGTGGCAGGAGTGCAATCTCTCTTGTACTGCAATAAATCTAAAATCACACGTGGCCTCTTCAGTAACCAGGGAGGCAGGCGGTTAAAACCCAGGATTTGGGGTTGTACAGACTCCACACCGAGGGACTCAAGCACACGGTGCACTCTGATCCCAAACGGCAACGTAGCCCGGGGACGGCGGGAAAAAAGGCGATCCAGAGGTGGATGGGCAACAAGATGGTGAGCAGGCGAGCTGGGAGCTGCAAGAAACTTACAAGCTTGGCGCACCAGCAGGAGCTGCCGCCGGATGGTAAGTGGCGGTTCGCCAGCCTCAGCACAGAGGCTGGGTACGGGACTGGTCCGATAAGCACCCGTGGCCAGTCGAATCCCAGCATGGTGGACAGCGTCAAGGATCCGCAAATAAGACGGCCTCGCTGACACATATACTGTGCAGCCATAGTCCAGCCGTGAGCGCACGAAAGCTCGATAAAACTGAAGGAGACGCGCCCTGTCCGCTCCCCAAGACCTGTGGCTGAGGCACTTGAGGATGTTCAGTGCCTTCAGCGTTCTGGCTTTCAAGTCACGTAGGTGTGGCAACCATGACAACCTGGAGTCAAAAATTAGTCCCAGAAACCGCACTGTGTCTCCAAACTGTAGGACAGTATCCCCCATATGCAAGGCAGGCAACGTAAAAAGACGACGAGAACGATTAAAATGAACACAAACACACTTATCGGCAGAAAACCTAAAACCCGTCTTTGCAGCCCACTCCTCTAACCGCCGCACCGTTAGTTGCAATTGACGGCTCGCGGATGCAACACTAGAGGAGGAACAGAAAACAGCAAAGTCGTCCACAAACAAGGAGCACTGTACTGGACTCCGCACTGTAGACGTTATACTGTTGATTGCTATGGCAAAGAGGGTAACGCTTAAAACACTGCCCTGGGGGACACCGTTCTCTTGCTCAAAGCGATCAGACAGTGTGTTACCAACGCGGGTCCGAAAAAACCGCTGAGACAGGAAAGACCGAATGAAAATAGGGAGGCGGCCACGAAAGCCCCATTGATGCAGTTGTGCAAGAATACAGTGTCTCCAAGTAGTATCATATGCCTTACTGATATCAAAGAAGATACCGATACAGTGATGCTGACGGAGGAAAGCCTGCTGAATAGCCGCCTCGAGGAGGGTCAGGTTGTCGACTGTGGATCGAAATTTTCGGAATCCACACTGAAAGCGGCTAAGGAGCTGTCTGGTCTCTAGCAGCCAGACCAGACGACGGTTAACCATCCGTTCCAGGGTCTTTCCGACACAGCTTGTCTAGGCGATACTACGATAACTACTGGGACATGTGCGGTCCTTTCCTGGTTTGATGGTGGTGGTGGTTGTTGGATGTTTAAGGGGGACTAAACAGCGAAGGTCATCAGTCCCCCATTCCAAAATCAGGCGAGCCGAAAATCGACGAAGCAGATAAAAACCAAAGGGGGAGGAGACGTCCCCCCAGGCGCTAAAAGCACACAAATGCAGCAACAAACACTACAGACAAGAACAGGACAGAGGAACACCAGACAGAAAGAAACAGAAGAAAGGAAGACAGCCGGAGACTGGTTGACTGACCACGAGATCAAAAATGGGAAAGAGTCAACCATCTCACGGCACACCAGAACAGCAACAGACACAAGGACAATAGACACAGAAAGGGAAAGGCGCAGGACCTCCCTAAATCGAACCATAAAACGGACTACCACGGATAAAATTTAAAACGGTATCAGCCATGGAGGCATCGTCGGATAAAACCAAAGCCAAAGTGCCCGGGAGATTAAAAGATTGCCGGAGTGTGCGCAGTCGAGGACACTCCAGCAAAATGTGGCCGACCGTCAGCCGGGACCCACACCGACACAAGGGGGGATCCTCCTGACGCAACAGATGGCCGTGCGTCAGGTATGTATGGCCGATGCGCAGCCGACACAGGACTACCGAGTCCCTGCGAGAAGCCCGCAGGGAGGAACGCCACACATCGGTCGTCACCTTGACAGCCCGCAGTTTATTCGGGGCTGTCATGCCACGCCACTCAGCAGCCCACATCCCAATCAGCTTACGGCGCAACACCAGCTGCTGGTCGCGAGCCGTAAGGCCGATCTCCAAAGCCGGGGCGTCGATCGCCCCTTTGGCCAGCCTGTCTACACGTTCGTTCCCAGGGATGCCAACATGACCGGGCGTCCAAACCAAGACCACCGAGCGACCAGAACGGGCAATGTCGGAAACAGCCTCCTGAATGGAGGACACCAGAGGAGAGGAGGGATAGCAGCGGTCGATGGCCTGAAGGCTGCTCAGGGAGTCACTGCAGATGACGACGGACGCATCTGAGCAGGAACGCATATGCTCAAGAGCTCGCAAGATGGCCACCAGCTCTGCAGTAAAAATACTGCAGCCAGCCGGCAAGGAGCGTTGCTCAACATGGGCAGCGTGAGCAAAAGCGTAGGCAGTGCGACCATCAACCAGGGAACCATCAGTGTAGACAGGCTCACAGCCCGGAAATGATTCGAGGAGCGCAAGAAAACGGCGACGGAGGGCCACAGGCGGAACCGAGGCCTTAGGGCCCTGTGCCAAATCCAGACGGACAGACGGCCGGGACAAACACCAGGGAGGCGTAGGTGTATGGACCCAGAAGGGAGGCAGAAGAGGGAATGACCCCAGTTCTGACAGCAGGGACTGGACACGGACAGCTACGGAAAGCCCAGACCTAGGTCGCCGTTCGGGCAGATGGAGGACCATGGCAGGGAAAAGCAGGCGACGATTGGGATGGCCTGGCGAGCAATGCACGTGGACAGCATAGTCGGCGAGCAGTCGATGGCGGCGAAACCGCAGCGGGGGAACCCCGGCCTCCACCAGTAAACTATCCACGGGGCTCGTACGAAAAGCGCCAGTTGCAAGCCGGACCCCACAGTGGTGTATGGGGTTGGTTGGTTGGTTGGTTGGGTTAAAGATGAAAGGGACCAAACTACAAAGGTCATCGGTCCCTTGTTTCATAAAAACACAGAGCACAGGGGAACTATCCACCAGTCAAGCGAAGCACTAAAAGAAAAACTCCAGGGGAAGAAAAGCCCCATGGTCCATTGTAAGACAACATGGAAAACAGAGCACAGCAACAAAAACAACATAGAGAACAAAGGCAGAAGGAATTAAAACTGCACAACAGAGAACTGTGGCTGGCTGATCACGAAAATAATAGGATGAGCCAGCCACTCTGCAACACGTTAAAACCTCCAGCCTAAAAGTTTAGGGCGGAGTCGAATCACAACACAAAACTAAGTAAAAGAGAGAGCTCAAAAGAGGGTGATGTTAAAAAAAAAAAAAAAAAAAAAATTTAAATGGACCTATAAAAGCCGCTTGCGCGAAGAAAACTTAAAACCCGATCGGCCATAGAGACATTGTCACCTAAGAGAGATGATAAAGCACCCTGGAGATTAAAAGTTCGCCTGAGGGCGGTTAAAAGAGGACAGTCCAACAATATATGGGCCACCGTCATAAGCGCACCACAGCGACAATGAGGGGGGTCCTCTCGACGCAGCAGATGACCATGCGTCAGCCAAGAGTGACCAATGCGGAGCCTACAGAGAACCACAGAGTCCCTCCGAGAGGCCCGCATGGAGGAACCCCACACAGTCGTGGCCTCCTTTACACGCCGCAGCTTGTTGGGTACAGACAGGGTGCGCCATTCGTCGGCCCACATCCCAAAGACCCGACGGCGTAACACCGATCGGAGATCAGTTGCCGGGAGACCGATCTCCAACGGCAGTTTGCGGGTGGCTTCTTTAGCTAACTTGTCGGCGTGTTCGTTGCCCGCTATCCCAACGTGTCCCGGGGTCCATATGAACACCACTGAACGGCCACGTTGTGCAAGAGCATGAACGGACTCCTGGATGGCAACAACAATGGGATGGCGTGGGTAGCACTGGTCAAGAGCCTGGAGACTACTGAGAGAGTCACTGCAAATGACAAAAGACTCGCCAGTGCTGGTACGAACACGCTCAAGGGCACGAAAAATAGCTGTTAGCTCTGCAGTGTAAACACTGCAGCCGTCCGGCAAGGAGCGTTGGTCGACATAGTCCGCATGAACATAAGCGTACCCCACACGGCCATCAACCATCGAGCCATCAGTATAGATAACCTCCGAGTCACGGGATTCGTCGAGGAGAGCAAGAAATTGGCGGCGCAAGACTGCAGGAGGAACTGAATCCTTTTGCCATTGGGAGAGGTCCAGCTGAAGCTGCGGCCGACGGATACACCAAGGTGGTGTATGTGGGCGGACCTGAAAAGCAGATGGAAGAGGCAAAGACTCGAGTTCACTAAGCAGGGACTGAACACGGATCCCAATTGCATGGCCTGATCGCGGCCGCCGGCGTGGAAGATGGACTGCCGCATCGGTGAAAAGGAGACGGTAGTTAGGGTGACGGGGAGAACAACGGACGTGGGCAGCATAGTTGGCTAAGAGTTGTTGACGCCGAATGTAGAGCGGAGGAACCCCAGCCTCAGCAAGTAGGCTATTAACAGGACTGGTGCGGAATGCTCCTGTCGCCTGTCGAACCCCACAGTGGTGAATGGGGTCCAGCAGTTGCAACGCTGAGTGCGACGCTGAGCCATACGCCACACTCCCATAATCCAGTCGGGACAGCACAAGGGCTTTGTAGAGCTGCAGCAGCGTGTTACGGTCGGCACCCCAAGTTGTGTTGCTGAGGCAGCGGAGGGCATTCAGATGCTGCCAGCACTGACGCTTGAGCTCACGAATATGTGGAAGCCAAGTAAGCCGGGCATCGAACAGCAATCCCAGAAAACGGTAAGTGTCAACAACCCTGAGCTTAGCATCCTGAAGATAAAGCTCAGGGTGGGGATGGACAGTGCGACGCCGACAAAAGTGCATAACACAAGTCTTCGCAGGAGAAAACTGAAACCCATGGGCTAGGGCCCACGCCTGTGCCTTGCGTATGGCTCCCTGCAACCGACGTTCTGCAACGCCAATGGTGGAGGAGCTGAAAAAGATGCAGAAATCGTCAGCATATAACGTGGGCGAGACAGAGGACCCTACTGCTGCTGCAAGGCCATTAATGGCCACAAGGAAAAGGGGCACGCTCAATACAGAGCCCTGTGGAACGCCGTTCTCCTGGATATGAAGGGAACTATGGGATGTGCCAATTAAAACGCGGAATGTCCGAACAGATAAAAAATTCTGAATAAAAATGGGGAGAGAGCCCCGGAGACCCCACCCGTGCAACGTGGCGAGAATATGGTGGCGCCACGTCGTGTCATATGCTCTGGAGAGGTCAAAAAAGACGGAGACGAGGTGTTGGCGCCTGGAAAAAGCAGTGCGGATTGCAGACTCAAGGAGGACCAAAGTATCGGCGGTGGAACGGCCCTGACGGAAGCCGCTCTGGCATGGAGCCAGGAGACCCCGAGACTCGAGCAGCCAACACAGCCGTCGACTCACCATGCGTTCCAGCAGCTTGCACAGAGTATTGGTTAAGCTAATGGGCCGATAACTATCCACAGTAAGCGGGTCCTTACCAGGCTTCAGCACTGGAATGATGGTACTTTCTCGCCATTGCGACGGAAAGACACCATCACCCCATAGGCGGTTGAAGATGGCAAGAACACATCGCTGACAGTCCGGGGACAGGTGTTTTAGCATCTGATTGTGGACGCCATCTGGCCCAGAGGCTGTATCGGGGCACTGTGCCAGGGCGCCCTGGAGTTCCCACAAACTAAATGGGGCGTTATACGCCTCAGGGTGGCGAGAAGCGAAAGAAAGCCGTTTGCCTTCCTCCCGGCGTTTGAGCGCGCGAAACGCAGGCGGGTAATTCCCCGACGCAGAGGCCCGGACATAGTGCTGAGCGAAATGCTCGGCGATTGCATCGGCATCGGTGGATACTGCCCCGTTGATGGTAAGCCCTGGGACACCTGTAGAGTACTGCAATCCAAAGATGCGCCGAATCTTCAGCCACACCTGGGAGGGGGAAGTACGGGAACCAATCTTGGAAACGTACCTCTCCCAACACTCCTGTTTCCGCCGTTTGATAAGCCTCCGTACCTGAGCACGGAGACGTTTGAATAAAATGAGGTTCTCCAAAGACGGGTGCCGCTTATGTCGCTGAAGAGCCCGCCGACGTTCTTTAATGGCGGCAGCGACCTCTGGAGACCACCAAGGCACCGGCTTTCGCCGGGGGCACCCGAACGAACGAGGAATGGTACGTTCCGCAGCGGAAACAATCGCTGCAGTCAGTGTCTCAACCGCCACATCGATGGTACCATGGGGGAGAGAGTCAACAGTGGCAGCAGAGCAGAACGTGTCCCAGTTCGCCTTGCTAAATGCCCATCTAGGCGAGCGCGCAAAGGAGTGACGCTGTGGTAGTGAAAGGAAGATCGGAAAATGGTCACTACCACACAAGTCCTCATGGACTCTCCAGTGGACCGATGGTACAAGCCCTGGGCTGCACAACGACAGATCGAGGGCCGAGAACGTGCCATGCGCCACACTGAAATGTGTGGCGGCGCCAGAGTTTAAGAGGCAGAGGTCGAGTTGGGAGATGAGATTCTCGACCTCCCTGCCTCGGCCAGTAACCCTCGTTCCACCCCACAGGGGATTGTGGGCATTAAAATCCCCCAGGAGAAGAAAAGGCGTGGGGAGTTGGGCGACAAGCGCAGCCATTTCGGTCAGGGAGACTGTACCACCTGGAGGGAGATAGACACTGCAGACGGTTATGTCCTGGGTAGTCCTTACACGGACAGCCACAGCTTCCAATGATGTTTGAAGGGGCACAGGAGCACTATATACAGAGGTAAGGACATACACGCAGGCTCCACCTGACACACAATTGTAAGTGCTACGGTTGCAGTAATAGCCCCTGTATCCACGAAGAACAGGGGTCCGCATTGCCGGGAACCAGGTTTCTTGGAGGGCAATGCAGAAAGCAGGTGTCAGGCTTAGGAGCTGTCGTAGCTCAGGGAGATGGCTAAAATAACCGCCACAATTCCACTGGAGGATTGTACAAAGCGTGTCCGGTAGGGGCATGCAGGCACTGAAAAGGCAAATTACTTGGCAGGGTCACATGCTGCCACCGACTGAGCGACGGACGTCACTACGGCCATCGTTTCTGAGGAGACGGCGAGATCCAGGTCATCAGGGGACGCAAAGAGCTCGACCTCGTCCTCAGAGGCTGAGCTGACAGGGAGCGTTGGTGCGGGAACCACTGGGTCCTTATTCTTCTTGGAGAGCTTCCTTTTCTCTCTCTTGTCTTTGGGAGGAGGGTTGTCATGCTGGGAGGGCTTTCCTGACGCATCATCAGGAACAGAGGAAGAGCGTGAAGCCCTTCGACCAGCAGCTGGTGGCTTCTTCAGCCACTGGCTAGTGTCTTGTGAGACACTGGGGAAGTCCTTGGAAGGGACGCCCCCAAGGGATCCCTTCCGAACAAGTGAGGCCGGAGGAGGCTGTTGCGTCCCCGGCTGAGCAGCCGGAGGGATCTGTCGCTTCCCCGGCTGAGCAGCCGGAGAGGGCTGTCGCCGCTCCGGCTGAGAGGTGGGGACCAACGTCCCCGGTTGGTTGGGGCGCACTGCTCCCAAACTCGGTGTTTTGGGAGCAGTGGAAGAGAGAGCGGCCTGTCCCAGCGGTGGGGCAGACGTTACCTGATTTCTCTGTGGGCCAACAGAGAAGGGAGTCTGTGCAGGAGCTGGTGGCGGCAGTGTGACAGTAGCATAACTCCGCAACATAGGTGTGGGGTTGAGTCGTTCTAATTTCTTCTTCGCCTCTTGGTAACTTAAACGGTCCAAGGTCTTAATTTCTTGTATCTTCCGCTCTCGTTGATAGACTGCACAGTCTGGTGAGCAGGGAGAATGAGGCTCCCCACAGTTAACGCAGGTGGGAGGCGGAGCACATGGAGCATTAGGATGTGGAGGTCGTCCACAATCACGACACGTGGGGCTGGAAGTGCACCTGGAGGACATGTGTCCGAATTTCCAGCACTGGAAGCATCGCATAGGGGGCGGGACATAGGGCTTGACATCGCACCGGTATATCATGACCTTGACTTTCTCAGGCAAGCAGTCGCCCTCAAAGGCCAGGATGAAAGCACCGGTAGCGACCCTATTATCCTTTGGCCCCCTAAAGACACGACGGACAAAGTGTACACCTCGTCGTGCCAGGTTCTCACGTAGCTCGTCATCAGACTGTAGCAGAAGATCTTTATGAAAAATAATCCCCTGGACCAAATTTAACGACTTATGGGGAGTGACAGTAACGGGGATGTCACCAAGCTTCTCACAGGCGAGTAATGCCTGGGACTGCGCAGATGAAGCTGCTTGTATCAAAATGGCCCCGCTCCTCATTTTGGAAAGAGACGCCACTTCCCCAAACTTATCTTCGAGATTGTGCACGAAGAAAAGAGGCTTAGTCCCCAAAAACGAATCCCCATCAGTTCTGCTGCATACAAGGTATCGTGGCGAATACGGCTCCTGTCTGTCTGCAGCCCTACGTTCCTCCCATGGTGTGGCTAGGGAAGGGAACGACTTCGGGTTATATGTCACAGCGTTAAATTCCACCTTACCACGCTTAGAGACATTGGCGGTCGGGCGACCACCAGATTGAGATTTCACCCGCTTCATTGCGGGGCATCCGCCCCGATGCCACCCACTCCGACCAGGGGCTCTCCCCACGGGCGCCACCCAGCCACAGCAAAGGCCACCTGGCAGGATGGCCGTTGCCGGGAGTCCCGATGCCCCTGAGAGACGAGCATCTACTCCTTGGCTTACGTGGGGAGGAGTCAGCTCAGGCATCGGCAGTACGATCCCTGTGTTGTCAGGGGGCTACAACCTAGAGGGTACATGACGACCCCACCACAACGGGCTGGCTACCGTGCTGGATTTCGGGTGCCATGGGTAGTCCATAGTGATCGTGCGTGCTGGTGGTGACGCACTAAGGGCGGTACGTACACAATACATCAGGTGTCTATGCCCAAAATGAGGGATGGAGGGTGCATGCACGTCGCCAGGACGATCAAGAGTGCCAAGGTCGTAGGGCACAGAGGACTGATGGTGCACCACGTAAGGTGTCCTTCCCCAAAAGGCTCGTACTTCTGTGGAATTTGGAAAAATGGAGGTCAAACCCGAATGGGGACCATCACATTAAGGCCAAAACGTTTGAGACTCCTTTTAGTCGCCTCTTACGACAGGCAGGAATACCGCGGGCCTATTCTTAACCCCGAACGGTGTATGGGGTCTAACAACTTCAACACTGAGGGTGACGCAGACCCATAGGCCAGGCTCCCATAATCAAGCCGGGACTGCACAAGGGCTCTGTACAATTGCAGTAGCGTGCAGCGATCTGCACCCCAAGACGTGTGGCTAAGGCAGCGGAGGGCGTTGAGGTGCCGCCAGCATTTTTGCTTCAGCTGAGTAACATGAGGAACCCATGTGAGCCGGGCATCAAACACGAGTCCCAAGAAGCGGCAAGTGTCCACCACGTCAAGCAGGTGGCCGTCGAGGTAAAGTTCAGGATGAGGGTGGACCGTCCGACGCCTGCAGAAGTGCATAACCCGAGTCTTGGCAGCAGAGAACTGAAAACCATGAGCCAGAGCCCATGATGCTGCCTTGCGAACGGCGACTTGCAACCTGCGTTCGGCGACTCCCGTAGTCGTGGAGCTAAATGAGATGCAGAAGTCGTCGGCATACAAAGAAGGAGACACCGACGACCCCACTGCTGCAGCCAGACCATTAATGGCCACTAGAAATAACGAGACGCTCAACACCGAGCCCTGCGGGACCCCATTTTCCTGTATATAAGAGGAACTAGAGGTGGCACCGACTTGCACCCGGAAAGAGCGGCGCAATAAAAAGCTTTGAAGAAAAGCCGGGAGCCGACCACGAAGACCCCACCCATGCAACGTGGCGAGGATGTGATGCCTCCATGTGGTGTCATACGCCTTCCGCAGATCGAAAAATACAGCAACAAGGTGCTGACGTCGGGCAAAAGCCGTACGGACAGCAGATTCCAGCCGCACCAAATTGTCCACTGCAGACCGGCCCCGACGGAAGCCACCCTGGGATGGAGCGAGGAGACCGCGCGACTCAAGGACCCAACACAAACGCCGCCCCACCATACGTTCGAGCAATTTGCACAAAACGTTGGTGAGGGTAATGGGACGATAGCTGTCCACCGCCAGTGGGTCCGCACCGGGCTTCACGATGGGGACAATAAGACCCTCTCGCCATTGCGACGGGAACATGCCCTCGTTCCAAATGCTGTTAAAGATGGCGAGGATGTGTCTCTGGCAGTCCCTGGAGAGATGCTTGAGCATCTGCGCATGGATGCAGTCCGGTCCTGGTGCTGTATCAGGGCAATCGGCGAGGGCAGCGAGGAGTTCCCTCTCGCTGAAAGGAGCATTGTATGTTTCATAATGACGCGTGTGGAATGAGAACGGCGTCCGCTCGGCTCGCTCCTTTAGAGAGCGAAAGGCGGGGGGATAGGATGCAGTCGCAGAGCTCTGAGCAAAGTGCGCGGCTAGCCGTTCAGCAATGGCGGCAGCGTCCGTGCAGACAGCGCCGTCCAAGGAGAGCCCAGGGACACCCACAGGGGTCTGGGAGCCATAAATCCGCCGGATCCGGGACCACACGTGCGAGGACGAGACACGGGAGCCCAGGGAGGAGACGTACCTCTCCCAGCACTCCTG
Source organism: Schistocerca americana (assembly GCF_021461395.2). Lineage (NCBI taxonomy): Eukaryota > Metazoa > Arthropoda > Insecta > Orthoptera > Acrididae > Schistocerca > Schistocerca americana. Next base: position 23,711,268 of record NC_060122.1, on the reverse strand, counting down.
CTTACGCCGTGCAATAAGACGACGGGCGAAGGCACGGAGCCTCTTAAAGGCGATGAGGGTCTCCAGAGACGGGTGCCGCCTATGACGCTGGAGAGCCCGCCTACGGTCGCGAATAGCCTCAGCAATCTCCGGCGACCACCAGGGGACAGCCTTCCGCCGAGGGAGGCCAGAGGAACGGGGGATGGTAGCCTCGGCCGCTGAAATGATGGACGCGGTTAAAACACGGACCACCTCGTCAATGTCACCCTGTGGGGGAGACGCAATGGTTACAGCGGAAGTAAAAGCTGGCCAGTCAGCCCTGTGGAGAGCCCAGCGGGGCAAGCGCCCAGAAGAATGACACTGTGGCAGTGACAAATAGATGGGAAAATGGTCACTACCACACAGGTCAGGATGCACCCTCCAGTGGAGGGATGGGACAAGTCCAGGGCTGCAAATAGAGAGATCGATGGCCGAGAACGAGCCATGGGCCACACTGAAATGCGTGGGAGCACCGGTGTTTAAGAGGCTAAGGTCGAGCTGAGCCAACACATGCTCCACGGCCCGACCACGATCATCGGAGACAGTCCCACCCCATAGAGGGTTGTGGGCATTGAAATCGCCCAGCAGCAAAAAAGGTGGCGGCAGTTGTGCTATCAGAGCAGCCAGGACATGCTGCGCGACAGTACCATCAGGTGGAAGGTAAATACTGCAGACGGTAATGGCCTGGGGCGTCCACACCCGAACAGCGACAGCCTCCAAAGCTGTTTGTAGAGGCACAAACTCGCTGTGAAGAGAGTTCAGGACATATATGCAGACGCCACCAGACACCCTTGCATAAGCTGCCCGGTTCTTAAAATAACCCCGATAGCCACGGAGGGCGGGGGTTCACATTGCTGGAAACCAAGTTTCCTGCAGAGCAATGCAAAGGAAAGGATGACGGCTGAGAAGGTGGCGGAGCTCAGCTAGATGGTGGAAGAAACCGCTGCAGTTCCACTGGAGGATGTTATTAGCCATGGATGGGAAAGGCGTGAAGGGACTGGGGAGGCAGATTACGCCTCCGGGGCCCCTGCTGCTACGGAGTCACCACCTGGACAACAGCCATGTACTGCATCCGAGGGACTGGCGAGATCCAGGTCCTCAGCGGACGCCAGGATCTCCACCTCATCCTCAGACGCAGAGCTTGTAGGAAGCGGTGGAATGGGTGCCACCGCAATGTCGGTAGCCTTGGGGAGTTTCTTCTTGTGCTGCTTCTCGCGCTGTGCCTTTGGTGGCGCAGGCTGGGAGGGCGCAACTGGGTCGGTCTCAGGGACAGACGACGACCGTGTGTCCCTACGACCAGGGACCGGCGGTTGTTTAAGCCACTTGCGGCTGTCGGCCTTTGTACCGGACGGAACTTGGGAAGGGAGGTCCCCAAGGGACCCCTTCCTTACGAGAGTAGCCGAAGAAGTCTTACGCTTCTCCGGCTTGGAAGGGGGGACTGATGTCCCTGATGGTTGGGGGGGTGTTGCTCCTGAAGTAGATGGAGCAGGAGCAACAGGAGGTTTAGTGCCCCCCACCATCAAGGGGGCAGGTGTGAGACTTCGACTCTGAGAGCTGGATTGAGCGGAGGGAATTTTAGAAGGAGTGACAGTTGCGGCATAAGAAGTTGTCATGCGCACCGGATGAAGCCGATCATATTTCCGCCTCGCCTCAGTGTACGTCAGGCGGTCGAGAGTCTTTATTTCCACGATCTTCCGCTCCGTCTGCAGAATCGGACAGTGTGGCGAGCAAGGCGGATGGTGCGCACCACAGTTCACACAGATTGGAGGCGGCGCACAGGGATGATCAGGATGGGAAGGTCGACCGCAATCGCGACAGACGAGGTCGGACGCACAGCGTGAAGACATGTGTCCGAACTTCCAACACTTGAAGCACCGCATCGGGGGAGGGATATACGGCTTGACATCACAACGGTACACCATCACCTTGACCTTCTCAGGTAACGTGTCACCCTCGAAGGCCAAGATGAAGGCACCGGTGGCAACTTGACGATCCCTCGGACCCCGGTGGACGCGCCGGACGAAATGGACACCTCGGCGCTCCAAGTTGGCGCGCAGCTCGTCGTCGGACTGTAAAAGCAGATCCCTGTGAAAGATAATGCCCTGGACCATATTCAGACTTTTATGGGGCGTGATAGTGATGGAGACATCCCCCAGCTTAGTACAAGCGAGCAAGGCCCGCGACTGGGCGGAGGATGCCGTTTTTATCAACACCGATCCGGACCGCATCTTGGACAAGCCCTCCACCTCCCCAAACTTGTCCTCTAAATGCTCTACAAAGAACTGAGGCTTCACGGATAGAAAAGATTCCCCATCAGCTCTGGTACAGACAAGATATCTGGGCGAATACGTCTCAGTGTCACGCAATGCCTGTCGTTCCTCCCATGGTGTGGCGAGGGAGGGGAACGATTTGGGGTCATAAACGTTACCTTTAAAATGGGCTCTCGAACGCTTAGAGACTGCTGACGGCTGGCCGCCAGCGACAGATGATGTACCACGCTTCATTGCGGGTCATCCGCCCTGATGCCTCCTACTCCGACCAAGGGCCTTCCCCACGGGCGCCACCCAGCCACAGCAAAGGCCACCTGGCAGGATGGCCATTGCCGGGAGTCCTGATGCCCCAGGGAGATGGGCATCTACTCCTTGGCATACGTGGGGAGTGAACGGCGCAGGCATCAGTAGAGCGATCCCTGTGTTGTCAGGGGGCTACAACCAAGAGGGTACATGGCGACCCCACCACAACGGACTGGCTACCGTGCTGGATCTTAGGTGCAAAAATGGCCAAGGTCGTCGTCACAGTTAAAAGAAACACTGCAGAGTGCAGCGTGGTAATCGCCCAAGTGATCGAAAACGAGCGGGACACCATTGCAACGACGAGAAAGACGGCTATAGGTCTAATTGCACGAAGGATACAGTGCACCATGTAAGGTGCCCTTCCCCAATTGGCTCGCTCTTCGGAATAATTTAGATAGATGGAGGTCAAACCCGAGAGGGGACCATCACATAAGGCCGAAACGTTTGAGACTCCATTTAGTCGCCTCTTACGACAGGCAGGAATACCGCGGGCCTATTCTAACCCCCGAACCCGCAGGGGGGCTTTCCTGGTTTGAGGAGAGGGATGAGGATTGCCTCCCTCCACAAGGTTGGGAACACTCCCGTGTGCCATATGAGATTAAAACATTCAAGGAGGATTTCCTTTGACGCCGCTGGAAGATGTCTAAGCATGGAGTACCGGATGCGGTCGTAACCTGGTGCAGTGTCAGAAGTCTCAGTAAGAGCCGACTCAAGTTCCCACATGGAGAAAGGGGAGTTGTAGGCCTCAGAACCGTTCGACCGAAAGTTCAAATTCGCTCTTTCGGCAGTCGCACGGTAGCGACGAAACGCTGGATCCTGGGTTGCAGTGGCAGTACTTTGTGCAAAATGCTCTGCCAGCGACTGAGCTATGGCGCTGGGTGTCGTTTGGAGGCATCCCTGGTTCAGGACTGCAGCTATTGGTAAACGGCTGCGTTTACCGGAAATCCTCCGGATGGCTTCCCATACCTTCGTGGAACAAGTGGAACGGTTGATGGAGTCCAGAAACTCCTGCCATGACCTTTTCTTGCTCTCTTTAATGACACGGCGTGCCCTGGCTCTCGCGATACGAAAGGCGGTAAGATTGACCGTTGTTGGGCGGCATTTAAATCGGCGAAGAGCCGCACGCCTGTCACGGATGGCTGAACGGCACTCTTCTGTCCACCAAGGCACAAGGCGCCGCTTAAGAGTGCCAGAAGACTGTCGCATGGACAGGTCAGCAGCATGGTGGATCACAAGCGTGATGTGATCCACCCATTCCTGTACGCTGGTGTGGCGGTCAAAGACAGCCAACCGAGTGAACAGTGGCCAGTTAGCCCTGCCAATCATCCACGATGGTGGCCGCTGCTCCAGCAATACACCATCCAGGAGATGAATGCGGATAGGGAAGTGATCGCTGGAATGTAGGTCGTCAATGACCTCCCAGTGAACGGAGTCAGTGAGGGTTGGAGAGCAGAAAGATAGGTCAATGGCTGAGAATGACCCCGTAGCACTAGAGAAATGAGTCGGAGTACCTGTGTTGAGGATGCACAACACTTGAGATGTTAGGAGGCCCTCCAAAATTCGACCTCGAGCGCAAAGAGAAGTGGAGCCCCACAGGACATGATGGGCATTGAAGTCTCCCAGGAGGAGAAATGGGCGGGGGAGTTGGTCGATAAGGTTTGTGAGAGCCTCTAAGTTCACTGCATCCAGAGGGGGTAAATAAAGGGAGCAAATGGTAAGCCTCCGACCGGAATAAATTGCAACTGCAACTGCTTGCAGGTCAGTATCCAGGGGGAGAGCAGAGGAGTGGTGGTCATTATCGACAAACACGGCGACTCCGCCTTTGGCCCTGTCTCCAGTCAGGTCATCTGTGCGATACAACCTATAGCCCCTGAGTACAGGAGCATCAGATTGTTTGAGATGTGTTTCCTGTAAACACAAGCACAGGGGGCGTTGCTGTGCTAGGAGGTGCAGTTCCTCCGCATGTGCCCGGAATCCATTCATGTTCCACTGAATAATGGGAGCCATCTATCAGGGCGGGAGTACCTTCAGTCGCACTTTCTGTTGGGGAGGAGAGCCCACAACAGGTGGAGGCTCAGTTTTGGGGCGAGACGATTGCCCCAGTCTGACATCTACCTCCATCGCCTCAGAAGAGGAGTCGAGAGAGACGTCAGAGAGAATGACATCCACATCAGCAGACTGTAGAACTTCAGTCTCCTTTAGTGGGCGAGTCTTCACCTTTGTCTTTGGCTTCGATTTTCTGGCCTGTGGTGGCATTGGAGCCAAAACCTCAGAAGCAGTAGGGGGTGTACCAGCACTAGGCAGTACACAAGACTGGACCCGGGAAGGGGCAGGAAGGTCCATGATGTCAGCTACCACAGCCTGGTCAGAAGGCCGGGAGGGAGCAGCAGGCTTCACAGGAATGGCAGCAGCACATGTACACTGACAAACGCAGGTGCTAGTGCTGACAGTAGCAACCTCCGTTTGGGTAGCGGCATCGGTTTTTAAGACAGGCTGTTTCAGAACGGAAGAAAAGGAGGCAGCGAACGTGGGCGGCTGCATGGACTTGTAGATTTTCTTTGCCTCACCATACGGGATGCGTTTAGTGGTTTTAAGTTCCTGGATCTTCCGTTCCTCAAGGAAAACTCTGCATTCCCTACTCCACACAGGGTGATCCCCAGAGCAGTTCACACACTTGGGAGGAGAGGAGCAATCAACTCCCTCATGAGCGGCTTTACCACATTTCCCACAAGTGGCTTCCCCTTTACAGCCGAGAGTAGTGTGGCCAAAGTGTTGGCATTTAAAACACCGCATGGGGTTGGGGTAATAAGGCCGTACACTGAGACGTAGGAAACCTGCCTTCACATGCTCTGGCAATTTGGTGCTGTTAAATGTAAGAATAAATGAGTCAGTTTTTATGAGAGCACCATCCACCCGTTTCATAACGTGTTGCACGTCCACAATTCCTTCCCGGGACCATTCAGACTTCAGTTCGTCTTGGGGAATGTCGACGAGATCTCTGCAAGTCACAACACCCTTGCTGTAGTTCAAGGTGTTGTGAAAGTCAGTCTCTATCGCAAACTCCCCAAGAAAGTGTGCCTTCTGAAGGTTCTGGACTTGCTGGAAGCTAGATGTTTCAACCAGCAAGGTGCCATTGCGCAGGCGCTTTACAGACTTTAACGTGCCAGCAATACCCTCTAAGCCCTTCTGTATATAAAATGGCGAAACTTTTTCAAAACTCCCATCTTTTCTTTTAATTATGAGAAACACATTCTGAGAAGCAGAATGCGTTCTGTTACTAGTACCTGAATTAGGAGGACTGGCTACACGAGCCCTCTTGTTAGATTGGGTGTTAGAACCTACCAGCGGCCCACCCTTTCCGCTGGGAGGAAAAGAAAAGTTCGAGGGTTCCATCTCGATCCCACGAGCAGCTAGGGAACTAAAGGTCCGCTCAGACAGAGCCCCGCATGCCTGAGTAAGCCCTATACAACTGGGGTGTGGCAGGTGCCCCAGAGGGTGCCCGCTTGCGACTGTTCCACCTCAACAGCCATGCATCTCATAGGCGCGGAGCACACCGGAAGATTGAGGGGTTTTTTATAGAGGTTTGTTCCATCCTCGCGATCCGGGCGGCCAAGCCAAGATCCCCATTCCCCGAGACACACAACATTCCACCGCCGCGCCGCACGGTGGTCGCTGAAGTGTACTCAGAGCTTACGGTGACGGGGGACAGGTGGCGCTTACCAGTCCCCAGCTCAGGAACCCCGGGGTCGCCAAGCCCGTACCCAGCAAATGAATGCTGAGCCCCTGGGGGCTCCAGTGTACGTTCACCGCGATGTCGCCAAAGAGGTATGCGACCATCATGATGCTGTGAACAAAACCTAGATTCATCCGAAAAAATGACGTTTTGCCATTCGTACACCCAGGTTCGTCGTTGAGTACACCATCGCAGGCGCTCCTGCCTGTGATGCAGCGTCAAGGGTATCAGCAGCCATGGTCTCCGAGCTGATAGTCCATGCTGCTCCAAACGTCGTCGAACCGTTCGTGCAGGTTTTTGTTGTTTTCCAAACGTCCCCATCTGTTGACTCAGGGATCGAGTCGTGGCTGCACGATCCGTTATAGCCGTGCGGATAAGATGCCTGTCTTTTCGACTGCTAGTGATACGAGGCCGTTGGTATCCAACACGGCGTTCCGTATTACCCTCCTGAACCCACCGATTCCATATTATGCTAACAGTCATTGGATCTCGACCAAGGCGAGCAGTAATGTCGCGATACGATAAACCGCAATCGCGATAGGCTACAATCCGACCTTTATCAAAGTCGGAAACGTGATGGTACGCATTTCTCCTCCTTACACGAGGCATCACAACAACGTTTCACCAGGCAACGCCGGTCAAATGCTGTTTGTGTATGACAAATCGGTTGGAAACTTTCCTCATGTCAGCACGTTGTAGGTGTCGCCACCGGCGCCAGCCTTGTGTGAATACTCTGAAAAGCTCATCATTTGCGTATCACAGCATCTTCTTCCTGTCGGTTAACTTTCGCGTCTGTAGCACGTCAGCGTCGTGGTGTAGCAATTTTAATAGCCAGTAGTGTAGTACGTGATTAAGACTGAGGAGTGCCGAGGAAAAATGTTGCTGGATAGATCACTCACGATCAATAGCGTGGCAGTGGCTGGCCAACTCTACACGGGGGTAGATAATGTTTTTGAAGGAATGGAGGAAGCCCGCGATGAAAAGGAAAATGGCGACGTGTTCTTGACTTCGTCCAGTTGCTTCTTCAGAAGTCACAGAAATTTAACTTCCAGATCTGTCGCAGAGAATTCTAAAACCAGGGACGATAGGGTGGAGAAACATATAGTCAACATCATCACGTTCTGGTGTCTTTTGACCTCCATCTTCGGCTTGTACTGACAGCAAGCGAAGAACAGAGACAGAAGGCAGCCCCGCACTCCCTGCAGCAGCCGGCAGCAGCCTCACGTGTGGCGCGCAGCTTCCAACCTTGTCTCGGACAACTTCCAAAATACCTCGCGTATTTTGTTTAGAACAGAGAAAGGCGTCGCTCTGTTTCCACCTCTAAACTACAATTTTGGGACGTTAGCTGTGTTCCGTACGCAGTAATGTACGTCATAAACCTCATCAAAAGAAAAAAGACCAGAGAGTAAATTTTTCACGGCAAACTTTTCAAAATTTCCGCCGCGTTCTACTTTACTTCCAAGTATCACAACTACGAGGAATACGGAAAATAAAACCAGTTCATTATGAAGCTGTGATGTGTTGCTATAATATGCGGTATGCGGGAAAATAATTTTTTTTCTTTTTTTTTTTTTTGCTATCAAATAGTTTCCTGAAAATCGAATGAGAACGACTGAGTACCGGAGAAAAAGGACGAATCTCAAAACAGTGTTTCATACGTTTTTATGCAAAAAGTGAAAGAAGTGAAACCTTTACTAAGAAACTAACTACAGAGACGGATGTAGTTTTACTTCATCTGCACAGAACAATTTTTTTAGGCAAATCGAATGACATGGAATTTCACTCTGGATGTATCGTACGACACGAGCTGCGTGGGGCGACTGGCACCTCTGCAGCGCCGAGCGATGCGGTAAAGGCACGCATCGCTGCAGTCGCAGTGTGAACACGTCAGGTCGCCTGCATTCTGTCTGTATGCGCTCTGCCGATGCGGGCTGCTTCTTCACAGCATCTGATGTCGTATCACCTCAGTGTGAGTGGCATCATCGGGCCAGGACAACAGTGGGAAGGAAGTGCTGCCGGTGGTCCTTCCAGAAGGACTACACGACGACAGCGTCAAGGGACCGCTCGACTGACTCGAAGGAATGGACGGGGGACGACGGCTGAAATCAGGGGACAGTTTACAGATTGAGGGAAGAGAACACTGGAATTTTGGAGATCCGTGCGTAATCGAAATAAATCGCGTGATACTGAGAGTGTCAGATTAGGAAAATAGTTACTAAAATAACTTAGTATGTTAGTTTTGATATTTATGGCGGGAAGAGAATTGACGACAACCAGAATAGAAAGGATATAAAATGTCCCAATAGGCTATAGCGAGAAAAACTCTTCTGAAAAACAGAGCTGTTTCAACATCTTGTATAAATTCAAGTGTAAAGACTTGCAACGGGCCATTGAATCACGGGAAATTATTGTTTTTCTCTAACAACGTGTGCGTGGAAGAGACGCTTGCACGTAAGTGGAGCATGGACGATAAGCAGCTGAGACAAGAAGAGAGCGGACGCTGTAGAAATACTGTCGAGCACAAGAATGCTGAAGATGCGATGGCTGGATTGAGGAGGAAAGAAGATGAAGAGTTCAACGTCAGGTCGACGGCGCGGTCATTAGAGACGGAGCACAAGCACAGGTTAAGGAAGGAGGGGTAGGGATGTCGGCCGCGCCCCTTTCAGAGGGACCATCCCAGCATTTGCCTGGAGCGATTTAGGGCAATCTCTGAAACCCTGAATCCTAGTGGCCGGCCGGAGATGTGAACCGTCGTCCTCCCCAGTGCGAATCCAGTGTTGTGACCACTGCGTCAACCACCTCACTCGGTGGCGCAGACTGGGTAACTGATGAGCAGGCGCAGAGCTGAACTGGAAGGAAAAGGCGTTTACGGCACAACTTCAGTGAAGAAGGCTTCAGAGGTATCGTCATTCCGCTGTGCAGCTAAAAACTGTAGAGGAACATAGCTTGAACAGAATCAGAACGTTCCAATGGATTTAAGATGCAATAGTTACGCAGGAATGACGAGATCAAGCGGAGAGTGCGCTGGTATGAAAGTTTCTAGCAGATTAAAACTGTGCGCGGGGCCAGTACTCGAATTCAGGACCTTTGCCTTACGCAGGCAAGTGTCCCACCAGCTGGGCTACGCAAGTGCCACTCACGACACGTCCTACACAGCTGGCACTCCATCTCCTACCTTTCAAACTCGACAGACGTTCTTCAGAGAGCTATAGTCTCGGTCGAGCAGGCAGGCTTAGTCGATCCGGAGGTGAGAAACACGTTCCGCAGGCGGTGTCTCTGTAGTGTCCTCTCTTTCACGAGTGCTAGTTGCGCACGTTTCGCAGGAGAGCTTCTTTGAAGTATGGAAGGTAGTAAATGACGTAATGGCGGAAGAAACGCTGTGGGGACGGCTCGTGCGTCGTGCTTGGGTGGCTCACTTCGTAGAGCACTTACTCCCGAAAGGCAAACGTTCCGGTCGGGCGTATAGTTTTAATCTGCCCGGTTGTTTCTAGCTTTCGCAAGCTAGACTAGAGTGGAGACCTGCAGCAGACCAGTCTTACGACTGAAGGCCATCACCACCGCCACGAAAAGGGAAACGGCAACGGCAAGTGCATCCTATATGACAGCAACGAACTTATGTTTCAAGCAGTGAGCGATCTCAAAGATTTTTAATCTTTTAGAGTTCCTTGTGACAAAAAAAGTTTGTCATTGAGACTCGTTTGGACTAGATCATACTACTGTATCAATATTCGAAGTCACTGAGATGGGTTTACTACAGTGCCAATGGTAACACTTAGACTTGAACTCCGTGTTACATGCTCGGGTTTACCAAGTCTGGAAAAGCCATTAGGAGCAACAGAGTTTCCTGCTGTGAAACATCGCCCAGCTAGAATGTGGCAGCGGTAGTCTCGTCCGTACAACACTTGTCAGTGATACACCTCGTGACTTTGATCTATTTGTGCGTCGTTACATGTTGATAATAACTATCGCGTAAACGAGGAGTAAGCGTTACGACGCTCGATATGCTGTGATATGCACAGCAGAGGAGTAATCGATGCGACCGCTTTATTTTTACGCTAGTTTTGACCACAATGAGTCCGCTTCCACAGCTAAGCTATCAGTCCCACAGCTGTATGGCAACCAGGGTTCAGTTCCCCCAGTCGCTTTTACGTGGTGGGAGGTACGAAACGGGGCGCCTCGTGGGGCCAGTTGAGGAGGTACTCGATGTAGAAGACGCACCTCTGATGTCTGACGTGACGACGACATCAAGGAGAGGGGTGTGCTGACTCCGTGTCTCGGCCAGCCGGCGTAGTGTGGCCACCAAGCCAGACCTCCGAGTTGGCTCTTACTCCAATTATAATCTGTATCATTCGTGTAACACTTATGGAGTAACTGCAGAGTCCACTGTGTTCAAAAATGGCTCTGAGCACTATGGGACTCAACATCTTAGGTCATAAGTCCCCTAGAACTTAGAACTACTTAAACCTAACTAACCTAAGGACATCACACACACCCATGCCCGAGGCAGGATTCGAACCTGCGACCGCAGCAGTCCCGCGGTTCCGGACTGCAGCGCCAGAACCGCTAGACCACCGCGGCCGGCAGTCCACTGTGTGCTGTGTCAATATGGCGTCAGTAATAGCCACAACGGACACAGTTTTCTTCATCGTTATATCAGACACGAGTGGGAAGTCTTACACGAGGAGGAAACCTAGTGAAAGACAACAGGATTACATACAGACCCTTCGACATGGAGAGTACATCAAGTTAAGTATAACTCTAAATATCCTACTATACAGATTCCATGACAAAAAAAAAGCAATCGACGCACCACGGAGGAATGATCCACATGGGACTGAAATCGGTTGATGTGATGTATATGTACAGACTAACAAATTATTACAATTTCATAGCAATTGGATGATTTGTTCAAGACAAAAATCTTCACAAATTGAGCAAGTCAAGAGCGCTTTGACCCACCTCCAGTCCTTATGCAAACAGGTATTCGGCTTGACAGTGGGTGGATGTCCACCTGAAGGATATCGTTCGAAATTGTGTCCAAAGGCGCGTTAGATCGTCAGAAACCCTAGATGGTTGGAAGGCCCTGCCAGTAATGCTCCAAACATTCTGAACTGGGGAGAGATGCGAAGACCTTGTTGGCCGAGGTAGTTTGATAAGCATGAAGTCAAGCAGCAGAAACTCTCGCCGTGTGCGAGCGGGCATTATCTTGCAGAAAAGTAAGTCCAGGATGGCGAGCCATGATGGACAACAAAACGGGACGTAGAAAATCGTCCACAAACAGGTGTGCTGCAAGGTTGGCACGGATGACAACCAAAGGGGTCCTGCTGACTGAACAAAATAGCACCCCAGACCACCACTCCCGGCCGCCGGGTTGGTACGAGGGGCGTCTGCAGACACCCCTTCGCTGGTCTCGGTGCTCATTTCGAAGTGGGAGTCATCACTGAAGAGAATTCTACTCCAGTCAATAGGACACCATGCCGAATGTGCCTGACACCACTGCAAACGACGGTCCTTGTGATCACAGAAGCTCCACTTGTACGTTGGATCGATTAGAATGATAAATCCGGTAATCTGAGCGCCTCTCTGACCACTGACCAGTCGGCAGGTTCTGTCATCTCTCTGGGTTGGCCGCTCCCTTCTTCTCGCTGTGTTCAGTTACAGTTCACCCATTCCTGCCAGCACAGTCCAATAGTGGTATCGCTCCTGTCGAGCGATTCTTTGAGCCCAACTACACGTCCTCTCTCAAATGCTGACATCTCCGTATATTGTTTACTCACCTGTGTTACTGTAGAACTGAGTACACGGAATGTAATTCGAAAAGTATAAAAAACTATAGTATCGTCATTTCTCCCCTTACTTTCCTCCATAGTGTAAGGAGAAATTGCACTTCATCGGCAGACAGTCACCCACCGGCCGCCAAAGCTTACAATTTTCTCATTTTCCGTCGGTACCTTTACGAATATCAATCTGTAACCAGTTTGCATAACTCCTTCGTCGTGCGTCCTTCTTTTTCTTTTTCAACTACTGAAAGTTGCAGGTTGCTTATCAAAATGTTTCCAGGGGCAACAATAATTTTGTTTTTTCAGTGCTTCATATAACTGCTGACGGAATTTAGAAGTTTTAAATGACGTACCAATCTACTATTTAAGAGCTATAATCTTAGAAGCTAAACACAGTATGTCAATTATGAAAGTAAGAATCTGTGTACAGGTGTACAGACAGTGGAGCGCACCGCGCAAATTGACCGGATTATATTTAACCAGTATTTGAGGATGAGGGCACTTAGTGGTTTCCAGAGCAGTTAACGCATAATTTCACACGATTTCAAAACTTTTTCTCGCTGCCACCCCACACAAGGTAATGAAAGGAACAAAGTTTATGACGTTTCAGTCAGTTACTACTAACTCTCTTCGCAACGCGTTTTGCCGACAGTGGTGTCGTGGTTAGTCGATGCTACACGCGGAGCAATCGTGACGTGTAGAGAGACGCCGGCAGCAGAGGTTCCGCCGTCGTCGCACAGCCGGCGGCGCCAGCGCCACGCCCCCTGAGCTGCGTGTCGCCAGGAGACTGCACGATTTTCCCGTACAGTTGTCGAGTAGCTCCGGTTAGCGGCAGTCGGCGATCGTCATAGAGCAGCGCCAGCTTTCTGTACCAAAGTGGCACTTCAGAACTCGCCTCGAGACTTACTTTTATTTCTATATTGTGAACTAGTAAAGGGTTAAACTTATCCTGGCTTTGCCAGGGACATGTATATGGATTTCAACGAGGAGACAATGTCCGGAAGTTGTGTACAAAACAATATTTCTCTCAGTAATTGTGTTCTCTCCTTCCTTTGATTTCTGCCTCAGAACTCTCGGGACATTGTGCATTTGGTAACGAGAGTTACTTGGTCACATCAGCGCCCAAATTATCGCTGAATATGCGTACATTATACGACATGAATGAAGGTTGTACACGTGGAAGAGAGTTGGAGAAACCGGAAAGTTTCAGATTGATTATACACTGAAGCGCCAAAGAAACTGGTTTAGGCATGCGTATTCAAATACACAGATATGTAAACAGGCAGAGTACGGCGCTGCGGTCGGCAGCACCTACATAAGACAACAAGTATCTGGCGCAATTGTTAGATCGGTTACTGCTGCTGCAACGGCAGGCTATAAACATTTAAGTGAGTTTGAACGTCGTGTATAGTCGGCGCACGGGCGATAGGTCACAGCACCTCTGAGGCAGCGACGAAGTTGGGATTTTTCCCGAACGACCATGTCACGGGTGTATCGTCAGTATCAGGAATCCGGTAAAACATCAAGTCTCCGACATCGAAGCGGCCGGAAAAAGATCCTGCATGAACTGGACCAACGAAGACAGACTCGTTCAACGTGACAGAAGTGCAACCCTCCCGCAGACTGCTGCAGATTTCAATTCTGGGTCTTCAGCAAGTGTCAACGTGCGAACGATTCAACGAAACATTATCGACATGGGCTTTCGGAGACGAAGGACCACTCGTGTACCCGTAATGACTGCACGACACAAAGCTTTACGCTTCGCCTTGGCCGGTCAACACCGACATAGGACTGTTGATGACTGTTGCCTGGTCGGACGAATCTCATTTCCAACCGAATCGAACTGACGGACGTGTACGGATATGGAGACAGCCTCATGTATCCATGGACCCTGCATGTCACAAGGGGACTATTCAAGCTGGGCGACACTCTGCAATGGTGTGAGGCGTGTGCAGTTGTAGTGATTGGGATCCTGATACCTCGAGATACGACTCTGACAGGTGACACATACGTAAGCATCCTGTCTGACCACTTGCATCCATTGATGTCCATTGTGTATTCCGACAGGCTTGGGCAATTCCAGGAGGAAAATGCGACACCCCACACGTTCAGAATTGCTACAAAGTGGCCCCGGGAACACTTTTCTGAGTTTAAACACTTCCGCTGGCCACCAAACTCCCCAGACATGAGCATTATTGAGCGTATCTGAGATGCTTTGCAATGCGCTGTTCAGAAGAGATCTCCAGCCCCTTGTACTCTTACGGATTTATTGTCAGTTCTGCAGGATTCATGGTGTCAGTTCCCTTCAGCACTACCCCAAACATTATTCAAGCCCATGCCACGTCGTGTAGCGGCGCTTCCGCATGCTTGCGGGGGCCCTACGCGATATTAGGCAGGTGTACCAGTTTCTTAGGCTCTTCGGTGTATAGTGGTTAGACAGAGATTTAGCAACCAGATTTTAAGTTGTAAGACAAGGGCAGATGTGGAACCTGACTACAATTTATTGGTTATCAACTGCAGATGACTCTGCAAAAAAGGCAGGAATTTAAGAAGATGAGACCTGGATAAATTGAAACAACCAGGGGTTTTAGAGGGTCTCAGAGCGAGGAATAGCGAACGATTGACAAGAACAGGAGAAAGGAATACAGTAGAAGAAGAATGGGTAGCTTTGAGAGATGAAATAGTGAAGGCAGCAGAGGATGAAGTATTTAAAAAGACAAGAGATATCGTACTTCATCGATGACTGGAGAAAATATGAAAGTACAATAAATGAAGCGGCTGAAAGAAAATACAAACGTCTGAAAAATGAGATAGACAGGAAGTGCAAATTGGCTAAGCAGGAATGACTAGAGGACACATGTAAGGATGTAGAAGCATTATCACTAGTGGTAAAATAGATGCTGCTTGCAGGAAATTAAACAGACCTTTGGAGAAAAGAGAACAACCTTTATTAAAATCAAGAGCTCAGATGGAAAACCATTCCTCAGCAAAGAGAGGAAAGCAGAAAGATGGAAGGAGTATATAGAGATGTACTTAAGAGCAATATTATGGACATTGAAGAGGACGTCGAGGAAAATGAGAAGGGAGATATGACCGTGAAGAATTTGACAGAGCACTGAAAGGCTTAAGTCGAAACAAGGCGCCGGGAGTAGACAACATTCCGTTAGAGCTACTGGTAGCCTTGGGAGAGCCAGCCATGACAAAACTCTTCCATCTGGTGAGCAAGTTGTATGAGACAGGCGACATACCCTCAGACTTGAAGAAGAATATAATAATTATAATTCCAAAGAAAACATGTCCTGACAGGTGTGAAAATTACCACTGCTGCAAAATACCAGTAGGAATCCTTTACAGAAGAGCGGAAAAACTGGTAGAAGCCGACCTCGGGGAAGGTCAATTTGGATTCTGGACAGATGTATCAACGCCCGAGACGATCTATCCCAATGATTTCTCACAGAAAATAGGTTAAGGAAAGGCAAACTTACGTTTAAAGCATTTGTAGACTTAAGAAAAGCTTTTAACAATGTTGACTGGAATACTCTCCTTCATATTCTAAAGGTGAGAGACGTAAAATACATGGAGCGAAAGGTTACTTACAATTTGTACAGAAACCAGGTGGCAATTATAAGAGTCGAGTGACGCGAAAGGGAAGCAGCGGTTGAAAAGGGAGTGAGACAGGGTTGCAGCCTATCCCCGGTGTCATTCAATCTGTATATTGAACAAACAGTAAAGGGAACAAAAGAAAAAAATGGAGTAAAAATTAACGTCAAGGGAAAAGAAGTAAAAACTTGCTGATGACACTGTAATTCTGTTAGAGACAGCAAAGTATACCAATTCTGCCTTGGAGGCGGTTAAGTGGGAGATGTGTCTCAGAGCTGGACAGTGACAGATGGTGAAGCGAGACTGGACGAGCGCGTAGTTTATGTATCAGCCGATAGAGGACAGTATTGGATAGGGAACTGTGATTTAGTTTCTATTGTGCCCACTAGAGTGCACTAAAGTAATGGAATGTTTTTCATAAACTGTTCTACTATTTTCATAAAGTGTTATTATGTCTTTTTGTGTACGTAAAATGTTATAAATGTGTTTTATCAGTATGAATGATGCTTGAGTGTGGTTTAAGGTTAATATTAAGATAATTGTTTAACGAGCTATGTAGCGAGATTTAGTGTGGGAACATTTCGAAGAAGTATGGATGTGGACAAAGGGGATTTTTGTAGAATATATTTGTAAAGTAAGTTTATGGTAAAGGGAAAGTTAATTCCGGTATAAATAACAATAGTAAATAACTTTATGCATAAACAAAGCTTCAGCATATTAGATAATTACGTCGGTAAAAAGTGCAGTCGTTAGGTTTACTATTTTGCGATTGGTTATTGATGAAAAGCGCGGACTGACGCGGGAGAGTCTTGTTTTGTTATTGGCTGTTGAGTAAACTGACCAATGGTAAAGCAATATTCCTCGCGCGCCTTTCTCTGCTGGTAGAGAAGAGAAGAGTGGGAGCCTAGCCATGAAACAGTTCGGACGTGTAGTAGTAGTCCCGATGGAAATGATAAGTTGCCCGATCTAGCAGTGTTTCATACATCAAAAGTGTGGTAAAGTAACGGCATAATTATTCCGATGGGTGTGTGGTGGTGGTGGTTGTTGGTATGTTTAAGGGGGACTAAACAGCGAAGGTCATCAGTCCCCCATTCCAAAATCAGGCGAGCCGAAAATCTACGAAGCAGATAAAAACCAAAGGGGGAGGAGACGTCCCCCCAGGGGCTAAAAGCACACAAATTCAGCAACAAACACTACAGACAAGAACAGGACAGAGGAACACCAGACAGAAAGAAACAGAAGAAAGGAAGATGGCCGGGGACTGGTTGACTGACCACGAGATCAAAAATGGGAAAGAGTCAACCATCTCACAGCACACCAGAACAGCAACAGACACAAGGACAATAGACACAGAAAGGGAAAGGCGCAGGACCTCCCTAAATCGAACCATAAAACGGACTACCACGGATAAAATTTAAAACGGTATCAGCCATGGAGGCATCGTCGGATAAAACCAAAGCCAAAGTGCCCGGGAGATTAAAAGATTGCCGGAGTGTGCGCAGTCGAGGACACTCCAGCAAAATGTGGCCGACCGTCAGCCGGGACCCACACCGACACAAGGGGGGATCCTCCTGACGCAACAGATGGCCGTGCGTCAAGTATGTATGGCCGATGCGCAGCCGACATAGGACTACCGAGTCCCTGCGAGAAGCCCGCAGGGAGGAACGCCACACATCGGTCGTCTCCTTAACAGCCCGCAGCTTATTCGGGGCTGTCATGCCACGCCACTCAGCAGCCCACATCCCAATCAGCTTACGGCGCAACACCAGCTGCTGGTCGCGAGCCGTAAGGCCGACCTCCAAAGCCGGGGCGTCGATCGCCCCTTTGGCCAGCCTGTCTACACGTTCGTTCCCTGGGATGCCAACATGACCGGGCGTCCAAACCAGGACCACTGAACCACCAGAACGGGCAATGGCGGAAACAGCCTCCTGAATGGAGGACACCAGAGGAGAGGAGGGATAGCAGCGGTCGATGGCCTGAAGGCTGCTCAGGGAGTCACTGCAGATGACAACGGACCTACCTGAGCAGAAACGCATGTGCTCAAGAGCGCGCAAGATGGCCACCAGCTCTGTAGTAAAAATACTGCAGCCAGCCGGCAAGGAGCGTTGCTCAACATGGTCAGAGTGAGCAAAGGCGTAGGCAGTGCGACCATCAACCAGGGAACCATCAGTGTAGACAGGCTCACAGCCCGGAAATGATTCGAGGAGCGCAAGAAAACGGCGACGGAGGGCCACAGGCGGAACCGAGTCCTTAGGGCCCTGTGCCAAATCCAGACGGACAGACGGCCGGGACAAACACCAGGGAGGCATAGGTGTACGGACCCGGAAGGGAGGCAGAAGAGGGAATGACCCCAGTTCTGACAGCAGGGACTGGACATGGACAGCTACGGAAAGCCCAGACCTAGGTCGCCGTTCGGGCAGATGGAGGACCATGGCAGGGAAAAGCAGGCGACGATTGGGATGGCCTGGCGAGCAATGCACGTGGACAGCATAGTCGGCGAGCAGTCGATGGCGGCGAAACCGCAGCGGGGGAACCCCGGCCTCCACCAGTAGACTATCCACGGGGCTCGTACGAAAAGCGCCAGTTGCAAGCCGAACCCCACAGTGGTGTATGGGGTCTAACAACTTCAACACTGAGGGTGATGCAGACCCATAGGCCAGGCTCCCATAATCAAGCCGAGACTGCACAAGGGCTCTGTACAACCGCAGCAGCGTGCAGCGATCTGCACCCAAGACGTGTGGCTAAGGCAGCGGAGGGCGTTGAGGTGCCGCCAGCATTTTTGCTTCAGCTGAGTAACATGAGGAACCCATGTGAGCCGGGCATCAAACACGAGTCCCAAGAAGCGGCAAGTGTCCACCACTTCAAGCAGGTGGCCGTCGAGGTAAAGGTCAGGATGAGGGTGGACCGTCCGACGCCTGCAGAAGTGCATAACCCGAGTCTTGGCAGCAGAGAACTGAAAACCATGAGCCAGAGCCCATGATGCTGCCTTGCGAATGGCGACTTGCAACCTGCGTTCGGCGACTCCCGTAGTCGTGGAGCTAAATGAGATGCAGAAGTCGTCGGCATACAAAGAAGGAGACACCGACGACCCCACTGCTGCAGCCAGACCATTAATGGCCACTAGAAATAACGAGACGCTCAACACCGAGCCCTGCGGGACCCCATTTTCCTGTATATAAGAGGAACTAGAGGTGGCACCGACTTGCACCCGGAAAGAGCGGCGCAATAAAAAGCTTTGGAGAAAAGCCGGGAGCCGACCACGAAGACCCCACCCATGCAACGTGGCAAGGATGTGATGCCTCCATGTGGTGTCATACGCCTTCCGCAGATCGAAAAATACAGCAACAAGGTGCTGAGGTCGGGCAAAAGCCGTACGGACAGCAGATTCCAGCAGCACCAAATTGTCCACCGCAGATCGGCCCCGACGGAAGCCACCCTGGGACGGAGCGAGGAGACCGCGCGACTCAAGGACCCAACACAAACGCCGCCCCACCATACGTTCGAGCAATTTGCACAAAACGTTGGTGAGGGTAATGGGACGATAGCTGTCCACCGCCAGTGGGTCCGCACCGGGCTTCACGATGGGGACAATAAGACCCTCTCGCCATTGCGACGGGAACACGCCCTCGCTCCAAATACGGTTAAAGATGGTGAGGATGTGTCTCTGGCAGTCCCTGGAGAGATGCTTCAGCATCTGCGCGTGGATGCAGTCAGGTCCTGGTGCTGTATCAGGGCAATCGGCGAGGGCAGCGAGGAGTTCCCTCTCGCTGAAAGGAGCATTGTATGTTTCATAATGACGCGTGTGGAATGAGAACGGCGTCCGCTCGGCTCGCTCCTTTAGAGAGCGAAAGGCGGGGGGATAGGATGCAGTCGCAGAGCTCTGAGCAAAGTGCGCGGCTAGCCGTTCAGCAATGGCGGCAGCGTCCGTGCAGACAGCGCCGTCCAAGGAGAGCCCAGGGACACCCACAGGGGTCTGGGAGCCATAAATCCGCCGGATCCGGGACCACACGTGCGAGGACGAGACACGGGAGCCCAGGGAGGAGACGTACCTCTCCCAGCACTCCTGCTTACGCCGTGCAATAAGTCGACGGGCGAAGGCACGGAGCCTCTTAAAGGCGATGAGGGTCTCCAGAGACGGGTGCCGCCTATGACGCTGGAGAGCCCGCCTACGGTCGCGAATAGCCTCAGCAATCTCCGGCGACCACCAGGGGACAGCCTTCCGCCGAGGGAGGCCAGAGGAACGGGGGATGGTAGCCTCGGCCGCTGAAATGATGGACGTGGTTAAAACACAGACCACCTCGTCAATGTCACCCTGTGGGGGAGACGCAATGGTTACAGCGGAAGTAAAAGCTGGCCAGTCAGCCCTGTGGAGAGCCCAGCGGGGCAAGCGCCCAGGAGAATGACACTGGGGCAGTGACAAATAGATGGGAAAATGGTCACTACCACACAGGTCAGGATGCACCCTCCAGTGGAGGGATGGGCTGCAAATAGAGAGATCGATGGCCGAGAACGTGCCGTGGGCCACACTGAAATGCGTGGGAGCACCGGTGTTCAAGAGGCTAAGGTCGAGCTGAGCCAACACATGCTCCACGGCCCGACCACGATCATCGGAGACACTCCCACCCCATAGAGGGTTGTGGGCATTGAAATCGCCCAGCAGCAAAAAAGGTGGTGGCAGTTGTGCTATCAGAGCAGCCAGGACATGCTGCGCGACAGTACCATCAGGTGGAAGGTAAATACTGCAGACGGTAATGGCCTGGGGCGTCCACACCCGAACAGCGACAGCCTCTAAAGCTGTTTGTAGAGGCACAAACTCGCTGTGAAGAGAGTTCAGGACATATATACAGACGCCACCAGACACCCTTTCGTAAGTTTCCCGGTTCTTAAAATAACCCCGATAGCCACGGAGGGCGGGGGTTCGCATTGCTGGAAACCAAGTTTCCTGCAGAGCAATGCAAAGGAAAGGATGACGGCTGATAAGTTGGCGGAGCTCAGCTAAATGGTGGAAGAAACCGCTGCAGTTCCACTGGAGGATGGTACTGGCCATTGCTGGGAAAGGCGTGACGGGACGGGGAAGGCAGATTACGCCACTGGGTCACCTGCTGCCTCCAAGTGAGCACCTGTGCCAGTGCTTTCCATGGCGTCGGAGGGACTGGCGAGATCGAGGTCCTCAGCGGACGCCAGGATCTCCACCTCGTCCTCAGACGCAGAGGTTGAAGGTTGCGGTGGGACAGGTGCCACCGCAACGTCAGGATGCTTGGGAGCCTTTTTCTTCAACGGCTTCGCACGCTGTGCCTTGGGAGGGTCTGGCTGGGAGGGCCCCACTGGGTCAGTCTCAGGGACGGACGACGACCGTGAAGCCCTATGACCAGCGACCGGTTGTTGCTTCAAAACTTTGCGGGTATCCGCTTTGACACTGGGCAAAGCCTGGGAAGGGAGGGCCCCAAGGGACCCCTTCCTGGCTAGAGTAGCCGAAGAAGCCCTACGCTTCTCCGGCTGGGAAGGGGGGACGAATGTCCCCGATGGTTGGGGTGGTGTCGCTCCTGGAGTAGATGGAGCAACAGAGGGCGAAGTGCTCCCCACAACCAAGGGGGCCGGGTCATTTTGACATAGCTGAGAGGCAACAGTACGTGACGACACGGGAGAGGATCGGACCACTGTTGCAGCAGCGGCATAGGTGGATGTCATGGGCACAGGATGTAGCCGCTCATATTTCCGCCTTGCCTCTGTGTAGGTCAGGCGGTCCAGGGTCTTATATTCCATTATCCTCCTTTCCTTCTGGAAGATCCGACAGTCCGGTGAGCAGGGGGAATGGTGTTCTCCACAGTTAACACAGACGGGAGGCGGAGCACATGGAGTATCAGGATTGCGAAGGACGTCCGCAATCCCGACACGTGATGCTGGAAGTACAGCGAGATGACATGTGCCCGAACTTCCAGCATTTAAAACACCGCATCGGAGGAGGGATATATGGTTTCACATCACAACGGTAAACCATCACCTTAACCTTTTCGGGTAAGACATCACCCTCAAAGGCCAAGATGAAGGCACCGGTGGCTACCTGATTATCCCTCGGACCCCGATGGACGCGCCGGACGAAGTGAACACCTCGTCGTTCGAGGTTGGCGCGTAATTCATCGTCGGACTGCAGAAGAAGATCCCTATGGAATATAATACCCTGGACCATGTTGAGACTCTTATGCGGCGTGATGGTAACTGAAACATTCCCCAACTTGTCACAATTGAGCAACCTCCGTGACTGGGCAGAGGATGCCGTTTTGATGAGCACAGAGCCAGAGCGCATCTTGGACAAGCCCTCCACCTCCCCGAACTTGTCCTCTAAATGCTCCACAAAAAACTGGGGCTTGGTCGACACGAACGATTCTCCATCAACCCGCGTACACACAAGGTACCGGGGTGAATATTCGCCACCGCCTTCTTTAGCAAGACGTTCCTCCCATGGAGTAGCTAGGGAGGGAAACGATCTCTGATCCAATTTCTTCACGTTGAGGTTAGACCTCGATCGCTTAGAGACTGCTGGTGGAGGCCCACCAGCGATAGATGATGTACCACGCTTCATTGCGGGTCATCCGCCCTGATGCCACCTACTCCGACCAAGGGCCCTCCCCACGGGCGCCACCCAGCCACAGCAAAGGCCACCTGGCAGGATGGCCATTGCCGGGAGTCCTGATGCCCCAGGGAGATGGGCATCTACTCCTTGGCATACGTGGGGAGTGAACGGCGCAGGCATCAGTAGAGCGATCCCTGTGTTGTCAGGGGGCTACAACCAAGAGGGTACATGGCGACCCCACCACAACGGACTGGCTACCGTGCTGGATCTTAGGTGCAAAAATGGCCAAGGGCGTCGTCACAGTGAAAAGAAACACTGCAGAGTGCAGCGTGGTAATCGCCCAAGAGATCGAAAACGAGCGGGACACCATTGCAACGACGAGAAAGACGGCTATAGGTCTAATTGCACGAAGGATACAGTGCACCATGTAAGGTGCCCTTCCCCAATTGGCTCGCTCTTCGGAATAATTTAGATAGATGGAGGTCAAACCCGAGAGGGGACCATCACATAAGGCCGAAACGTTTGAGACTCCTTTTAGTCGCCTCTTACGACAGGCAGGAATACCGCGGGCCTATTCTAACCCCCGAACCCGCAGGGGGAGATGGTGGTGGTGGTTGTTGGTATGTTTAAGGGGGACTAAACAGCGAAGGTCATCAGTCCCCCATTCCAAAATCAGGCGAGCCGCAAATCTACGGAGCAGATAAAAACCAAAGGGGGAGGAGACGTCCCCCCAGGCGCTAAAAGAACACAAATGCAGCAAGAAACACTACAGACAAGAACAGGACAGAGGAACACCAGACAGAAAGAAACAGAAGAAAGGAGGATGGCCGAAGACTGGTTGACTGACCATGAGACCAAAAAAGGGAAAGAGTCAACCATCTGACGGCACACCAGAACAGCAACAGACACAAGGACAAAAGACACAGAAAGGGAAAGGTGCAGGACCTCCCTAAATCGAACCATAAAACGGACTACCACGGATAAAATTTAAAACGGCATCAGCCATGGAGGCATCGTCGGATAAAACCAAAGCCAAAGTGCCCAGTAGATTAAAAGATTGCCAGAGTGTGCGCAGTCGAGGACACTCCAGCAAAATGTGGCCGACCGTCAGCCGGGACCCACACCGACACAAGGGGGGATCCTCCTGACGCAACAGATGGCCGTGCGTCAGGTATGTATGGCCGATGCGCAGCCGACACAGGACTACCGAGTCCCTGCGAGAACCCCGCAGGGAGGAACGCCACACATCAGTCGTCTCCTTGACAGCCCGCAGTTTATTCGGGGCTGTCATGCCACGCCACTCAGCAGCCCACATCCCAATCAGCTTACGGCGCAACACCAGCTGCTGGTCGCGAGCCGTAAGGCCGATCTCCAAAGCCGGGGCGTCCATCGCCCCTTTGGCCAGCCTGTCTACACGTTCGTTCCCTGGGATGCCAACATGACCGGGCGTCCAAACCAGGACCACCGAACGACCAGAACGGGCAATGGCGGAAACAGACTCCTGAATGGAGGACACCAGAGGAGAGGAGGGATAGCAGCGGTCGATGGCCTGAAGGCTGCTCTGGGAGTCACTGCAGATGACGACGGACCTACCTGAGCAGAAACGCATATGCTCAAGAGCGCGCAATATGGCCACCAGCTCTGCAGTGGTGGTGGTGGTTGTTGGATGTTTAAGGGGGACTAAACAGCGAAGGTCATCAGTCCCCCATTCCAAAATCAGGCGAGCCCAAAAGCGACGGAGCAGGTAAAAACCAAAGGGGGAGGAGACGTCCCCCCAGGCGCTAAAAGAACACAAATGGTGCAACAAACACTACAAACAAGAACAGGACAGAGGCACACCAGACAGAAAGAAACAGACGAAAGGAAGATGGCCGGAGACTGGTTGACTGACCACGAGAACAAAAATGGGAAAGAGTCAACCATCTCACGGCACACTAGAACAGCAACAGACACAAGGACAAAAGACACAGAAAGGGAAAGGTGCAGGACCTCCCTAAATCGAACCATAAAACGGACTACCACGGATAAAATTTAAAACGTCATCAGCCCTGGAGGCATCGTCAGATAAAACCAAAGCCAAAGTGCCCGGGAGATGAAAAGATTGCCGGAGTGTGCGCAGTCGAGGACACTCCAGCAAAATGTGGCCGACCGTCAGCCGGGACCCACACTGACACAGGGGGGGATCCTCCTGACGCAACAGATGGCCGTGCGTCAGGTACGTATGGCCGATACGCAGCCGACACAGGACTACCGAGTCCCTGCGAGAAGCCCGCAGGGAGGAACGCCACACGGCGGTCGTCTCCTTGACAGCCCGCAGTTTATTCGGGGCTGTCATGCCATGCCACTCAGCAGCCCACATCCCAATCAGCTTACGGCGCAACACCATCTGCTGGTCGCGAGCCGTAAGGCCGATCTCCAAAGCCGGGGCGTCGATCGCCCCTTTGGCCAGCCTGTCTACACGTTCGTTCCCTGGGATGCCAACATGACCGGGCGTCCAAACCAGGACCACCGAACGACCAGAACGGGCAATGGCGGAAACAGTCTCCTGAATGGAGGACACCAGAGGAGAGGAGGGATAGCAGCGGTCGATGGCCTGAAGGCTGCTCAGGGAGTCACTGCAGATCACGACGGACCTACCTGAGCAGAAACGCATATGGTCAAGAGCGCGCAATATGGCCACCAGCTCTGCAGTAAAAATACTGCTGCCAGCCGGCAAGGAGCGCTGCTCAACATGAGCAGCATGAGCAAAAGAGTAGGCAGTGCGACCATCAACCAGGGAACCATCAGTGTAGACAGTCTCACAGTCCGAAAATGAGGCGAGGAGAGCAAGAAAACGGCGACGGAGGGCCACAGGCGGAACCGAGTCCTTGGGTCCCTGTGCCAAGTCCAGACGGACGGACGGCCGGGACAAACACCAGGGAGGCGTAGGTGTACGGACCCGGAAGGGAGGCAGAAGAGGGAATGACCCCAGTTCTGACAGCAGGGACTGGACACGGACAGCTATGGAAAGCCCAGACCTAGGGCGCCGTTCGGGCAGATGGAGGACCATAGCAGGGAAAAGCAGGCGACGATTGGGATGATCTGGCGAGCAATGAACGTGGACAGCATAGTCGACAAGCAGACGATGGCGGCGAATCCGCAGTGGGGGAACCCCGGCCTTCACCAGTAGACTATCCACGGGGCTGGTGCGAAAAGCGCCAGTGGCAAGCCTAACCCCACAGTGATGTATGGGGTCTAACAACTTTAACACTGAGGGGGACGCAGACCCATAGGCCAGGCTCCCATAATCAAGCCGGGACTGCACAAGGGCTCTGTACAACCGCAGCAGCGTGCAGCGATCTGCACCCCAAGACGTGTGGCTAAGGCAGCGGAGGGCGTTGAGGTGCCGCCAGCATTTTTGCTTCAGCTGAGTAACATGAGGAACCCATGTGAGCCGGGCATCAAACACGAGTCCCAAGAAGCGGCAAGTGTCCACCACTTCAAGCAGGTGGCCGTCGAGGTAAAGTGCAGGATGAGGGTGGACCGTCCGACGCCTGCAGAAGTGCATTACTCGAGTCTTGGCAGCAGAGAACTGAAAGCCATGAGTCAGTGCCCATGATGCTGCCTTGCGAACGGCGACTTGCAGCCTGCGTTCGGCGACTCCCGTAGTCGTGGAGCTAAATGAGATGCAGAAGTCGTCGGCATACAAAGAAGGAGACACCGACGACCCCACTGCTGCTGCCAGACCATTAATGGCCACTAGAAATAAGGACACACTCAACACCGAGCCCTTTGGGACCCCATTTTCCCGCTGTGGAGAATCGGGTCCAGCACCCGTAACGCAGATGGGGATGCTGAGCCATAAACCAGGCTCCCATAATCCAGACGGGACTGGATTAACACCTGGTAGAGCCGCAACAGTGTAGAGCGGTCGGCGCCCCAGCGGGTGTTGCTCAAGCATCTCAGAGCGTTTAGATGCCGCCAACACGTCTGTTTCAGCTGCCGGATATGAGGCAGCCACGTCAACCGGGCATCGAAAACCACCCCCAAAAACCTGTGGGTCTCCACCACAGCAAGGAGTTCGTCGGCAAGATAAAGCCGCGGCTCAAGATGGACTGTTCGGCGCCGGCAGAAATGCATAACGCGGGTCTTGGCTGCCGAAAACTGAAACCCATGCGCTACAGCCCAAGACTGCGCCTTACGGATAGCGCCCTGTAGCTGACGTTCAACAGCTGCAATGCCAGTAGAGCTGTAGTAAAGGCAGAAGTCGTCAGCATACAGGGACGCGGAGACAGAATTTCCCACGGCCGCAGCAAGCCCGTTAATGGCTATTAAAAACAGACAGACACTTAAAACAGAGCCCTGTGGCACACCGTTCTCCTGGACGTGGGAGGAACTATACGAGGCCGCGACTTGCACGCGGAAGGTACGACACGACAGAAAATTGCGGATAAAAATCGGCAGAGGACCCCGAAGACCCCATCCATGAAGCGTAGAAAGAATGTGATGACGCCATGTCGTATCGTACGCCTTCCGCATGTCGAAAAAGACAGCGACCAGGTGCTGACGGCGGGCAAAAGCAGTACGGATGGCCGACTCCAGGCTCACCAGATTGTCGGTGGCGGAGCGGCCTTTACGCAACCCACCCTGAGACGGAGCCAGAAGGCCCCGAGACTCCAGTACCCAATGCAAGCGCCAGCTCACCATCCGTTCAAGCAACTTACAAAGAACGTTGGTGAGGCTAATGGGACGGTAGCTGTCCACCTCCAGAGGGGTCTTTCCAGGTTTCAAAACGGGGATGACAATGCCTTCCCGCCATTGCGATGGAAACTCCCCCTCGACCCAAAGACGGTTGTAAAGATCGAGAAGGCGCCGCTGGCAGTCCACTGAAAGGTGTTTCAGCATCTGACAGTGGATGCCATCTGGCCCAGGAGCCGTATCAGGGCAAGCAGCTAGGGCACTGCGAAATTCCCACTCACTGAATGGAGCATTGTAAGATTCCGGGTGGTTGGTGCGAAACGAAAGGCTCCGACGTTCCAGCCGCTCTTTAATGGAGCGGAAGGCCTGGGGGTAATTCGCAGAAGCGGAACTCATAGCAAAATGCTCTGCTAAGCGATTTGCAATGACGTCGGAGTCAGTACAAACGGCTCCATTCAGTGAGAGCGCAGGGACGCTGGCAGGGGTCCGATAGCCGTAGACGCGTCGAATCTTGGCCCAGACCTGCGAGGGAGTGACATGGAGGCCAATGGTGGACACATACCGCTCCCAGCACTCCTTCTTGCCTTGGCGGATAAGGAGGCGGGCCCGCACACGCAGCCGTTTGAAGGCGATAAGGTGGGCTAAGGAGGGATGTCGCTTGTGACGCTGGAGCGCCCGCCGGCGATCTTTAATCGCTTCAGCGATCTCAGGCGACCACCAAGGCACAGCCTTCCGCCGAGGGGACCCAGAAGAACGGGGAATGGCAGATTTGGCGGCACTAACGATTCCGGTGGTGACCGATTGAACCACCGCATCAATGTCATCAGTAGAGAGAGGCTCAAAAGAGGCAGTGGAGGAGAACAAATCCCAGTCAGCCTTATTCATAGCCCATCTGCTAGGGCTATGAGAAGAGTGACGCTGTGGTAGTGACAAAAAGAGCGGAAAGTGGTCACTACCACACAGGTCGTCATGCACACTCCATTGGACAGACGGTAAGAGGCTATGGCTACAGGTGGAAAGGTCAATGGCGGAGTAGGTGCCATGCGCCACACTGAAGTGTGTGAAGGCACCATAATTCAACAGCGAGAGATCGAGCTGCGACAAGATATGCTCAACGATGGCGCCTCGACCTGTGGCCACTGACCCACCCCACAGAGGGTTATGGGCGTTGAAGTCGCCCAATAGCAAGAAGGGTGGCGGCAATTGGGCGACCAGTGCAGCCAGGACATGCTGCGAGACATCACCATCCGGTGGAAGGTAAAGACTGTAGACGGTAATAGCCTGTGGCATCCACACGCGTACAGCGACAGCCTCTAAAGGCGTCTGGAGAGGGATAGACTCGCTGTGCACAGTGTGAAGGACATATATGCAGACGCCACCAGACACCCTTTCATAAGCTGCTCGGTTCTTATAATAACCCCGATAGCCACGGAGGGCGGGGGTTCGCAATGCCGGAAACCAAGTTTCCTGTAGAGCAATGCAAAGGAAAGGATGAAGGCTGATAAGCTGGCGGAGCTCAGCTAGATGGTGGAAGAAACCGCTGCAGTTCCACTGGAGGATGGTATTAGCCATGGATGGGAAAGGCGTGAAGGGACTGGGGAGGCAGATTACGCCTCCGGGGCCCCTGCTGCTACTGAGTCACCACCTGGACAACAGCCATCTATTGCGTCCGAGGGACTGGCGAGATCCAGGTCCTCAGCGGATGCCAGAATCTCCACCTCATCATTGGACGCAGAGGGAGAAGGTTGCGGAGGGACAGGTGCCACCGCAATTGCAGGATGCTAGGGAGCCTTTTTCTTCGACTGCTTTGCGCGCTGTGCCTTAGGTGGGTCTAGCTGGGAGGGCTTGACTGGGTCAGTCTCAGGGACTGAAGACGACCGTGACGCCCTACGACCAGCGACCGGTGGTTGTTTGACAAACTTGCGGGCGTCCGCTTTGGCACTGGGCAAAGCCTGGGATGGGAGGGCCCCAAGGGACCCCTTCCGAGCGAGAGGAGCCGAAGAAGGCTCACGCTTCTCCGGCTGTGAAGGGTGGTGTTGCTCCTGAAGTAGATGGAGCAGGAGCAACAGGTAGTGAAGTGCCCCCCGCAACCAAGGGGGCCGGTGAATTCTGGCAGAGCTGAGAGTGAACACGTGTTGCAGCAGCGGCATAGGTAGACGTCATGGGTTCTGGATGGAGCCGCTCATATTTCCGCCTTGCCTCGGTGTAGGTCAGGCGGTCCTGGGTCTTATATTCCATTATCTTCCTTCTGGAAAATCCGACAGTCCAGTGAGCAGGGGAAATGGTGCTCTCCACAGTTAACACAGATGGGAGGCGGAGCACATGGAGTATCAGGATGCGAAGGACGTCCGCAATCCCGACACGTGATGCTGGAAGTACAGCGAGATGACATGTGCCCGAACTTCCAGCATTTAAAACACCGCATCGGAGGAGGGATATATGGTTTCACATCACAACGCTAAACCATCACCTTAACCTTTTCGGGTAAGACATCACCCTCAAAGGCCAAGATGAAGGCACCGTTGGCGACCTGATTATCCCTTGGACCCCGATGGACGCGCCGGACGAAGTGAACACCTCGTCGTTCGAGGTTGGCGCCTAATTCATCGTCGGACTGCAGAAGAAGATCCCTGTGGAATATAATACCCTGGACCATGTTGAGACTCTTATGTGGCGTGATGCTAACGGAAACATCCCCCAACTTGTCACAATTGAGCAACCTCCGTGACTGGGCGGAGGATGCCGTTTTGATGAGCACAGAACCAGAGCGCATCTTGGACAAGCCCTCCACCTCCCCGAACTTGTCCTCTAAATGCTCCACAAAAAACTGGGGCTTGGTCGACATGAACGATTCGCCATCAACCCGCGTGCACACGAGGTGCTGGGGTGAATATTCTCCACTGCCTTCTTGAGCAAGACGTTCCTCCCATGGAGTAGCTAGGGAGGGAAACGATCTCTGAACAAATTTCTTCCCGTTGAGGTTAGATGTACCACGCTTCATTGCGGGTCATCCGCCCTGATGCCACCTACTCCGATCAAGGGCCCTCCCCACGGGCGCCACCCAGCCACAGCAATGGCCACCAGGCAGGATGGCCATTGCCGGGAGTCCTGATGCCCCAGGGAGATGGGCATCTACTCCTTGGCATACGTGGGGAGTGAATGGCGCAGGCATCAGTAGAGCGATCCCTGTGTTGTCAGGGGGCTACAACCAAGAGGGTACATGGCGGCCCCACCACAACGGACTGGCTACCGTGCTGGATGTTAGGTGACATGTGGTCCATGGGCGTCGTCAGTGCAGAAAATGGCCCTGCACAGTGCTTGGCAGAAAGTGCACGCAGGAGCGCATCCATGCCCAAGCGATGGAGAGCGGGCAAGACTGCAATGCAACGACGAATAAGATGGCGAAAGTTCTCAACACAACACGGACACAATGCACCAAGTAAGGCGCCCTTCCCCAATCGCCTCGCTCTTCGGAAAATTTTGAGATATGGAGGTCAAACCCGACAGGGGACCATCACATAAGGCCGAAACGTTTGAGACTCCTTTTAGTCGCCTCTTACGACAGGCAGGAATACCGCGGGCCTATTCTAACCCCCGAACCCGCAGGGGGGTTTTGGTTGTGCGTTTACTTTCAGTTCCAAATGTGCTTTATAGTTCTTAGCGCATCCAAAGCTCGGTGCAAAAATGTCTGCAAATTCTTCACATAGACGAGAAACACTGTCTGAAGGCACAGTCTGGTTCACTGATAGGACCTGATTTACTATAGATAAATTAAACAACTGAAATAAATCGAAACCAAACAAGTTCACTGCAGAAGAAGAATGAAGGACGTACAATGATACAAGTTTTGTTTGTCCTTTGTATGTTGCAAGAAGGCTGCACTGTCCTAACACAGGGAGCCCATGACCTGAATATGTAGTTAGCTTAACATTTGCGACATGCAACGGAGGTGTGCCCAGCTGTTTGTACATGTCTTGATTGATCAGTGAAACTGCAGCTCCGGTATCGAGCTGGAATGGTATCACTTTGCCGTTAATGTCCAAGTCTACAAAAAGTTTATTGTCCTGTTGATGACAAGAGCGACTGTCTCGTGCAACATGAACTGACACTGGTACAAAATCACCTGCGACTTGACGGGATTTCCAGCGACGTCGACGCACACTATTTGTGGGACAAACACAGTCACTGGTAGAGAGAGTGGCACTGGGCGGAGTGGAATGAACTACATGAATTTCCATGGGCGAAGTTTCACGAGCCGGAGTATCCTTGGTTCGATTCCAATTCCGGCGTGAAGCAAAGGGCCGGGAATGGGTGTGAGTGTCCGATCTCAGCTGTTTCTGGCAAACACTCTGAACATGTCCTTTTTTATTACAGAAAAAGCAAATAGCTTGGCGTGACAGGCAATTCTCACGCGAATGTCTAGTAGCACACCGCGGGCATGATTTTAGCACTGCATTTGCTTGCCTGCGTGGCACACGGGGCTGAGAGCCAGGCTGCCGGTGCGCGGCCGGGTGCGAGGACTGTTTACTGTTCCGTGCAGCGCACCCGGCGGGCTGGTTAATGTGACACACGGCTGGTGAAGTTTCAAATGATTCCTGAGCAAAGTCAAGCGTGTCCTGCTGGTCCAATATGTCCATCACTTGTTGAAGGGAGGGGTTGACTAGTTTCAAAATCTGTTCCCTTATACGAACATCAGAAACGTTCTGTGCAATTGCGTCACGTACCATAGTATCTGAATAAGGGAGTCCACACTGACACTCAAAAGCACAATCCCTAGTAATGCCTTGCAAGGTTGCAACCCACTCCCTATTAGTCTGACCTGTCGTACGCTTTGTACGAAAGAAGGTATACCGTTTGGCAACTACATTGACTGATTCTTTGAAATATGCATCTAATGCAGACAAAATTTCGTCGTAGGACAGAGTTGCTACGTCGCATCGGGGAAATAATTTGACGATCACAGGGTATGTTTGGATACCGACGGAAGACAACAAAAATGGCTGCCGCTCGTTACCTTGAATTCTGTAGGCGGCGAAATGGAATCCAAATTGGCGTGACCACTCCGTCCAGCTTTCCAGTGCAACATCAAAAGGATGAAAAGTCGGTGCAACTGCATGTTATGGCCGCGTAAGCGGTGGAGCGGCGGCTGCCGCATCGTTTTGCATTGCCCGTTGACCCTGGACAAGCTGTCCAAGGGCATCCAGTAAGGCCTGCGTCTGCTGATTCTGTAAGCGATAAAATTCGGACAGTACATCTGGAGATTGTGGCGAAGCCATTACACAAGTAAATCAGGGCAATATCGATAAGAACGCGGAAAACCTCGTCGCCAAAATGTTGTGGATTGGCAGGAGAGCCAAGCCACTAATGTTAGTGGAAGCCGAAAGGCACGTGTTTAAGCTCACTCAGGCTGGCGTGAGGTCTGGAACAGGACAAAGAAATTAGAACTTAGAAAAACGGACACAGATGGTGGAATACTAACTTTAATCCATTAATGGTGAATGTAGCTCTTGTCTGTACATTACTTACAATATCAATAGCAACTGATAATGGCGCCTTGCTAGGTCGTAGCAAATGACGTAGCTGAAGGCTATGCTAACTATCGTCTCGGCAAATGAGAGCGTATTTTGTCAGTGAACCATCGCTAGCAAAGTCGGCTGTACAACTGGGGCGAGTGCTAGTAAGTCTCTCTAGACCTGCCGTGTGGCGGCGCTCGGTCTGCAATCACTGATAGTGGCGACACGCGGGTCCGACGTATACTAACGGACCGCGGCCGATTTAAAGGCTACCATCTAGCAAGTGTGGTGTCTGGCGGTGACACCACAGGATCCGTTCGTAGAACATATTCTGAGGCATCAAGGGATTACCAATTTAGTATTAGAGGGAAGTGTGTGTGTGGGGGGGGGGGGAGGGGGTGGACGGATGGTAAAGTGGTAAAAATCATAGAGGGAGACCAAGAGATGAATACAGTAAGCAGACGCAGAGCGATGTAGGTTCCAGTAGTTATTCGGAGTTGAAGATTGTTGCACAGGATTGGATAGCATGGATAGCTGCATCA
Source organism: Schistocerca americana (assembly GCF_021461395.2). Classification (NCBI taxonomy): domain Eukaryota; kingdom Metazoa; phylum Arthropoda; class Insecta; order Orthoptera; family Acrididae; genus Schistocerca; species Schistocerca americana. Next base: position 23,678,261 of record NC_060122.1, on the reverse strand, counting down.
GACTAGCCTTTGGACTGAAGAGCACAACATCATCATATGACACACGGTTCAGGAGACACGACGTTATAAACATTGAGAGGTGTAAAAAGTAGCTCTTCTTAAAGTGGAGTACAAATGCTAGATTCTTCAAAGAATCGAGAATTACTGAAGGGTGCCTAAATGGGAAGTCTTAATTACTTTCGTGAATATGTTTTATAAATATTACTGATATGACGCGCGCCGCTATCCTGTGAATTTGTTCAGAGCGCGCACTGTAATCGATTATAGTTCGCTGTCCTGGTGCGGGTGGCGCTCCGGTGGCGATTTGCTATGACGTCGCTGGCGTGTGTTTGCGGTGGCCGGCGGAAAGCGAGAGGGTAGTTGGTTTTTTTCCGAGTATTGCAGGGAACGTGAAGTTCGCTCTGCCTGACCTGCTAGTGACTAGCTCTAAGGTTGTTGAGCCTCGCAATATGAGCAGAGTGGTCTGGGGCGGAGGCGACTCGCCGCTGTGCTGGCCATGCGGTGGTGATTAACTGGAGTCGGCGTAACAGTTCTTCCTGCCTGTCTAATGTGCAGGTCCGATGGGGTCCTATTATACTCTGGCCCGGAGACAACTAGTTCCTGAATTTTGGAGTCGTCGGCCAGGTTAGGGTGGGGGCTAGATTGGCTCTTCAGATTTTCCCCCTGGAAGCTCCAGCAGCGGTTTCTGAACTTTTCTGATGTGGGACTGTGTTGTTGGAACTTTTTGCTGTGTGTGTGGCTCGTTACGATGTTTCTTGGTACTAATTTATTTGCTTAACTGGAATCCTGCCCGGTACGGTTCATGTATGGTACATTTGGCATTCGATGTGTTACATAAAGTCTGCCTAAGAAGGGCGGTTTTGTACAGTATATACATAGTGAATTGCTGCTGCTTGGTATATGTGGTCTTCTGGGACCTGAACAACACGATCTCGTCAATTTGGTTGTGTAACAGCATTTAGTGGTGATGAAAGACGTGCACTTCATTCACCATTCAGTGCTCGTATTTCATATTTCTAACCCCAGCATTCTGGTATGTTGTTGTTATTGTTGTCTTCAGTCCTGAGACTGGTTTGATGCAGCTCTCCATGCTGCTCTATACTGTGCAAGCTTCTTCATCTCCCAGTACCTGCTGCAGCCTACATCCTACTGAATCTGTTTCGTGTATTCATCTCTCGGTCTCCCTCTACGATTTTTACCCTCCACGCTGCCCTCCAATACCAAATTGGTGATCCCTTGATGCCTCAACACATGTCCTACCAACCGACCCCTTCTTCTAGTCAAGTTGTGCCACAAACTTCTCTTCTCCCCAATCCTATTCAACACTTCCTCATTAGTTATCCATCGAATCTTCAACATTCTTCTGTAGCACCACATTTCAAAAGCTTCTATTCTCTTCTTGTCCAAACTATTTATCGTCCATGTTTCCATACATGGTTACACTCCATACAAATTCTTTCAGAAATGACTTGCTGACACTTAAATCTATACTCGATGTTAACAAATTTCTCTTCTTCAGAAACGCTTTCCTTGCCATTGCCAATCTACATTTTATATCCTCTCTACTTCGACCATCATCAGATTTTTGCTTCCCAAATAGCAAAACTCCTTTACTACTTTAAGTGTGTCTTTTCCTAATCTAATTCCCTCAGCATCACCCGACTTAATTCGACTACATTCCATTATCCTCGTTTTGCTTTTGTTGATGTTCATCTTATCCCCTCCTTTCAAGACACTGTCCATTCCATTCAACTGCTCTTCCAAGTCCTTTGCTGTCTCTGACAGAATTACAATGTCATCGGCGAACCTCAAAGTTTTTATTTCTTCTCCATGGAATTTAATACCTACTCCGAACTTTTCTTTTGTTACCTTCACTGCTTGCTCAATATACAGATTGAATAACATCGGGGAGAGGCTACAACCCTGTCTCACTCCCTGCCCAACCACTGCTTCCCTTTCATGTGCCTCGACTCTTATAATTGCCATCTGGTTTCTGTACAAATTGTAAATAGCGTTTCGCTCCCTGTGTTTTACCCCTGCCACTTTCATAATTTGAAAGAGCGTATTCCAGTCAACATTGTCAAAAACTTTCTCTAAGTCTACAAATGCTAGAAACGTTGGTTTGCCTTTCCTTAATCTTTCTTCTAAGATAAGTCATAGGGTCAGTATTGCCTCACGTGTTGCAACATTTCTACAGAATTCAAACTGATCTTCCCCGAGGTCGGCTTCTACCAGTTTTTCCATTCGTCTGTAAAGAATTCGCGTTAGTATTTGGCAGCTGTGACTTATTAAACTGATAGTTCGGTAATTTTCACATCTGTCAAGACCTGCTTTCTTTGGGATTGGAATTATTATATTCTTCTTGACGTCTGAGGGTATTTCGCCTGTTTCATACATCTTGCTCACCAGATGGTAGGGTTTTGTGAGAACTGGCTCTCCCAAGGCCGTCAGTAGTTCTAATGGAATGTTGTCTACTCCAGGGGCCTTGTTTCGACTTAGGTCTTCCCTGTCAAACTCTTCACGCAGTATCATATCTCCCATTTCATCTTCATCTACCTCCTCTTCCATTTCCATAATATTGTCCTCAAGAACATCGCCCCTGTATAGACCCTCTATATACTCCTTCCACCTTTCTCCTTTCACTTCTTTGCTTAGAACTGGGTTTCCACCTGAGCTTTTGATATTCATACAAGTGGTTCTCTTTTCTCTGAAGGTCTCTTTAATTTTCCTGTAGGCAGTATCTATCTTACCCCTAGTGAGATAAGCCTCTACATCCTTACATTTGTCGTCTAGCCATCCCTGCTTAGATATTTTGCACTTCCTGTCGATCTCATTCTTGAGACGTTTGTAACCATTTTGCCTGCTTCATTTATTGCATTTTTATATTTTCTCCTTTCATCAATTAAATTCAGTATTTCTTCTGTTACCCAAGGATTTCTACCAGCCCTCGTCTTTTTACCTACTTGATCGTCTGCTGCCTTCACTACTTCATCCCTCAAAGCTACCCATTATTCTTCTACTGTATTTCTTTCCCCCATTCCTGTCAATTGCTCCCTTATGCTCTCCGTGAAACTGTGTACAACCTCTGGTTCTTTCAGTTTATCCAGGTCCCATCTCGTTAAATTCCCACCTTTTTTGCAGTGGTGGTGGTGGTTGTTGGTATGTTTAAGGGGGACTAAACAGCGAAGGTCATCAGTCCCCCATTCCAAAATCAGGCGAGCCGAAAACCGACGGAGCAGGTAAAAACCAAAGGGGGAGGAGACGTCCCCCCAGGCGCTAAAAGCACACAAATGCAGCAACAAACACTACAGACAAGAACAGGACAGAGGAACACCAGACAGAAAGAAACAGAAAAAGGAAGATGGCCGGAGACTGGTTGACTGACCACGAGATCAAAAATGGGAAAGAGTCAACCATCTCACGGCACACCAGAACAGCAACAGACACAAGGACAATAGACACAGAAAGGGAAAGGCGCAGGACCTCCCTAAATCGAGCCATAAAACGGACTACCATGGATAAAATTTAAAACGGTATCAGACATGGAGGCATCGTCGGATAAAACCAAAGCCAAAGTGCCCGGGAGATGAAAAGATTGCCGGAGTGTGCGCAGTCGAGGACACTCCAGCAAAATGTGGCCGACCGTCAGCCGGGACCCACACTGACACAAGGGGGGATCCTCCTGACATAACAGATGGCCATGCGTCAGGTAGGTATGGCCGATGCGCAGCCGACACAGGACTACCGAGTCCCTGCGAGAAGCCCGCAGGGAGGAACGCCACACATCGGTCGTCCCCTTGACAGCCAGTAGTTTATTCGGGGCTGTCATTCCACGCCACTCAGCAGCCCACATCCCAAGTACCTTACGGCGCAACACCAGCTGCTGGTCGCGAGCCGTAAGGCCGATCTCCAAAGCTGGGGCGTCTATCGCCCCTTTGGCCAGCCTGTCAACACGTTCGTTCCCCGGGATGCCAACGTGACCTGGCGTCCAAACAAAAACCACCGAACGACCAGAGTGGGTAATGGTGGAAACAGACTCCCGAATAGAGGACACCAGAGGAGAAGAGGGATAGCAGCGGTCGATGGCCTGGAGGCTGCTCAGGGAGTCACTGCAGATGACGACGGACGCATCTGAGCAGGAACGCATATGCTCAAGAGCTCGCAAGATGGCCACCAGCTCTGCAGTAAAAATACTGCAGCCAGCCGGCAAGGAGCGTTGCTCAACATGGGCAGCGTGAGCAAAAGCGTAGGCAGTGCGACCATCAACCAGGGAACCATCAGTGTAGACAGGCTCACAGCCCGGAAATGAGTCGAGGAGCGCAAGAAAACGGCGACGGAGGGCCACAGGCGGAACCGAGTCCTTAGGTCCCTGTGCCAAATCCAGATGGACGGACGGCCGGGACACACACCAGGGAGGCGTAGGTGTACGGACCCGGAAGGGAGGCAGAAGAGGGAATGACCCCAGTTCTGACAGCAGGGACTGGACACGGACAGCTACGGAAAGCCCAGACCGAGGCCGCCGTTCGGGCAGGTGATGGACCATGGCAGGGAAAAGCAGGCGACGATTGGGATGGCCTGGCGAGCAATGTACGTGGACAGCATAGTCGGCGAGCAGACGATGGCGGCGAATCCGCAGCGGGGGAACCCCGGCCTCCACCAGTAGACTATCCACGGGGCTGGTGCGAAAAGCGCCAGTTGCAAGCCGAACCCCACAGTGATGTATGGGGTCTAACAACTTCAACACTGAGGGTGACGCAGACCCATAGGCCAGGCTCCCATATTCAAGCCGGGACTGCACAAGGGCTCTGTACAATTGCAGTAGCGTGCAGCGATCTGCACCCCAAGACGTGTGGCTAAGGCAGCGGAGGGCGTTGAGGTGCCGCCAGCATTTTTGCTTCAGCTGAGTAACATGAGGAACCCATGTGAGCCGGGCATCAAACACGAGTCCCAAGAAGCGGCAAGTGTCCACCACTTCAAGCAGGTGGCCGTCGAGGTAAAGGTCAGGATGAGGGTGGACCGTCCGACGCCTGCAGAAGTGCATAACCCGAGTCTTGGCAGCAGAGAACTGAAAACCATGAGCCAGAGCCCATGATGCTGCCTTGCGAACGGCGACTTCCAACCTGCGTTCGGCGACTCCCGTAGTCGTGGAGCTAAATGAGATGCAGAAGTCGTCGGCATACAAAGAAGGAGACACCGACGACCCCACTGCTGCAGCCAGACCATTAATGGCCACTAGAAATAACGAGACGCTCAACACCGAGCCCTGCGGGACCCCATTTTCCTGTATATAAGAGGAACTAGAGGTGGCACCGACTTGCACCCGGAAAGAGCGGCGCAATAAAAAGGTTTGAAGAAAAGCCGGGAGCCGACCACGAAGACCCCACCCATGCAACGTGGCGAGGATGTGATGCCTCCATGTGGTGTCATACGCCTTCCGCAGATCGAAAAATACAGCAACAAGGTGCTGACGTCGGGCAAAAGCTGTACGGACAGCAGATTCCAACCGCACCAAATTGTCCACTGCAGACCGGCCCCGACGGAAGCCACCCTGAGATGGAGCGAGGAGACCGCGCGACTCAAGGACCCAACACAAACGCCGCCCCACCATACGTTCGAGCAATTTGCACAAAACGTTGGTGAGGGTAATGGGACGATAGCTGTCCAGCGCCAGTGGGTCCGCACCGGGCTTCACGATGGGGACAATAAGACCCTCCCGCCATTGCGACGGGAACACGCCCTCGCTCCAAATGCGGTTAAAGATGGTGAGGATGTGTCTCTGGCAGGCCCTGGAGAGATGCTTCAGCATCTGCGCGTGGATGCAGTCCGGTCCTGGTGCAGTATCAGGGCAATCGGCGAGAGCAGCGAGGAGTTCCCTCTCGCTGAAAGGAGCATTGTAAGTTTCATAATGGCGCGTGTGGAATGAGAAAGGCGTCCGCTCGGCTCGCTCCTTTAGAGAGCGAAAGGTGGGGGGATAGGAGGCAGTCGCAGAGCTCTGAGCAAAGTGCGCGGCTAGCCGTTCAGCAATGGCGGCAGCGTCCGTGCAGACAGCGCCGTCCAAGGAGAGCCCAGGGACTCCCACAGGGGTCTGGGAGCCATAAATCCGCCGGATCCGGGACCACACGTGCGAGGACGAGACACGGGAGCCCAGGGAGGAGACGTACCTCTCCCAGCACTCCTGCTTACGCCGTGCAATAAGACGACGGGCGAAGGCACGGAGCCTCTTAAAGGCGATGAGGGTCTCCAGAGACGGGTGCCGCCTATGACGCTGGAGAGCCCGCCTACGGTCGCGAATAGCCTCAGCAATCTCCGGCGACCACCAGGGGACAGCCTTCCGCCGAGGGAGGCCAGAGGAACGGGGGATGGTAGCCTTGGCCGCTGAAATGATGGACGTGGTTAAAACACGGACCACCTCGTCAATGTCACCCTGTGGGGGAGACGCAATGGTTACAGCGGAAGTAAAAGCTGGCCAGTCAGCCCTGTGGAGAGCCCAGTGGGGCAAGCGCCCAGAAGAATGACACTGTGGCAGTGACAAATAGATGGGAGAATGGTCACTACCACACAGGTCAGGATGCACCCTCCAGTGGAGGGATGGGACAAGTCCAGGGCTGCAAATAGAGAGATCGATGGCCGAGAACGAGCCATGGGCCACACTGAAATGCGTGGGAACACCGGTGTTTAAGAGGCTAAGGTCGAGCTGAGCCAACACATGCTCCACGGCCCGACCACGATCATCGGAGACAGTCCCACCCCATAGAGGGTTGTGGGCATTGAAATCGCCCAGCAGCAAAAAAGGTGGCGGCAGTTGTGCTATCAGAGCAGCCAGCACATGCTGCGCGACAGTACCATCAGGTGGAAGGTAAATACTGCAGACGGTAATGGCCTGGGGCGTCCACACCCGAACAGCGACAGCCTCTAAAGCTGTTTGTAGAGGCACAAACTCGCTGTGAAGAGAGTTCAGGACATATATGCAGACGCCACCAGACACCCTTGCATAAGCTGCCCGGTTCTTAAAATAACCCCGATAGCCACGGAGGGCGGGGGTTCGCATTGCTGGAAACCAAGTTTCCTGCAGAGCAATGCAAAGGAAAGGATGACGGCTGATAAGGTGGCGGAGCTCAGCTAGATGGTGGAAGAAACCGCTGCAGTTCCACTGGAGGATGTTATTAGCCATGGATGGGAAAGGCGTGAAGGGACTGGGGAGGCAGATTACGCCTCCGGGGCCCCTGCTGCTACGGAGTCACCACCTGGACAACAGTCATCTACTGCATCCGAGGGACTGGCGAGATCCATGTCCTCAGCGGACGCCAGAATCTCCACCTCATCCTCAGACGCAGAGCTTGTAGGAAGCGGTGGAATGGGTGCCACCGCAATGTCGGTAGCCTTGGGGAGTTTCTTCTTCTGCTGCTTCTCGCGCTGTGCCTTTGGTGGCGCAGGCTGGGAGGGCGCAACTGGGTCGGTCTCAGGGACAGACGACGACCGTGTGTCCCTACGACCAGGGACCGGCGGTTGTTTAAGCCACTTGCGGCTGTCGGCCTTTGTACCGGACGGAACTTGGGAAGGGAGGTCCCCAAGGGACCCCTTCCTTACGAGAGTAGCCGAAGAAGTCTTACGCTTCTCCGGCTGGGAAGGGGGGACTGATGTCCCCGATGGTCGGGGGGGTGTTGCTCCTGAAGTAGATGGAGCAGGAGCAACAGGAGGTTTAGTGCCCCCCACCATCAAGGGGGCAGGTGTGGGACTTCGACTCTGAGAGCTGACTGGAGCGGATGGAATTGTAGAAGGAGTGACAGTTGCGGCATAGGAAGCTGTCATGCGCACCGGATGAAGCCGATCATATTTCCGCTTCGCCTCAGTGTACGTCAGGCGGTCGAGAGTCTTTATTTCCATGATCTTCCGCTCCTTCTGCAGAATCGGACAGTCTGGCGAGCAAGGCGGATGGTGCGCACCACAGTTCACACAGATTGGAGGCGGCGCACAGGGATGATCAGGATGGGAAGGTCGACCGCAATCGCGACAGACGAGGTCGGACGCACAGCGTGAAGACATGTGGCCGCACTTCCAACACTTGAAGCACCGCATCGGGGGAGGGATATACGGCTTGACATCACAACGGTACACCATCACCTTGACCTTCTCAGGTAACGTGTCACCCTCGAAGGCCAAGATGAAGGCACCGGTGGCAACTTGACGATCCCTCGGACCCCGGTGGACGCGCCGGACGAAATGGACACCTCGGCGCTCCAAGTTGGCGCACAGCTCGTCGTCGGACTGTAAAAGCAGATCCCTGTGAAAGATAATTCCCTGGACCATGTTCAGACTTTTATCGGGCGTGATAGTGACGGAGACATCCCCCAGCTTAGTACAAGCGAGCAAGGCCCGCGACTGGGCGGAGGATGCCGTTTTTATCAACACCGATCCGGACCGCATCTTGGACAAGCCCTCCACCTCCCCAAACTTGTCCTCTAAATGCTCTACAAAGAACTGAGGCTTCACGGATAGAAAAGATTCCTCGTCAGCTCTGGTACAGACGAGATACCGGGGCGAGTATCTTTCGCTCTCATTCATAGCCCTTCGTTCCTCCCATGGTGTGGCCAGGGAGGGGAACGATTTGGGGTCATACACATTAGCCTTGAAGTGAGCCTTGGAACGCTTAGTAATCATGTTCAACTATTCCCCATTGATAAACCAGGAAGTGTTGACTGCTGCACCTGATGTGGTGAAAGTAGTGGCCTCGTTTTACCTTGCTGGTTTAGACAAAAAATATCAAAAAACACAGCCTCTACAGCAAGGAATAATAACCTGTAAAATAAAACGAGCCACCGCTTTTAGTACGTTCTGTATTTTTCTCACTGTGTTATTATTAACTTGGTGGAATAGTCGCGTTTGGAGTCGTTAATGCACTTCTAATACTGTGGTTTGACTATTCATGTGCGCTTGACTTTTATTGTTTCGTTTTAAGAGGCGAGAATTGTTTATTGAGATGTGTGTGTGTGTCGGCTTCCGGCACTTCTTAAGAGCGCCCGAGTTAACGGCGCCGTGGTTATCATGTGCTGTCGGGATGTCACACTGTATTTTTGAATTTTATCTTGTGTTGATATTACCTGTCGTGTGTTACAGAACGCAACCAAGGTGCGTAACTGACGGGCAGTTGTGGGAGGCGTGTCGGGGAGCTCTCAGCGGTTTTAATTTCGGGGACCGTTTCTAGTGGGAAGGCTCCGAAGTGTTGAGACCGCGCTCGTCTGTGATTGCGTTTGGAGTTGCCCTCGCCCTTTGGTTGTATCAAATTATTATTTTGTTATTAGATTTATTGGTTGTGTTTTGCGCTTCTTTCATTTTATGGTGCCAAGCGCCATTATATTTCTCAAAGTTTTTTTTTTATATAAATCATTTTAAATTGTAATGGCAAGTTAACTTATTATTGGATTTTGTCTTTTGGGTAAACTCTAAAAGCACTATTGTAAAAGGTTCTTTGATTTTATGGTGGCAAGCCCTCGTTATTGTTTTTAAAGCTCACTCTTTTAACCATTTGTTAAGTTCTGTAAGTTATATGAATTTGTTGTTATTTAAAAGAGTTTAGTATTTGCAATTTAATAACTTGTGTACAGAGTCTGCTGTTTGGATATTATTGGGTGGAACTCCTTGGATATTTGTCCTATAAGAACACACGTTTCAATTATTTTGGTTGAAACTAGCACAGTTCTGCAAAGGCATTGTGTCAAAGCATTTTACTTTCTGACGAAAGAAAAGGGCGATTGCTTCTAGATATACGCAAAGTCCTGCAAAGCTTCGAGGACTCAATAGCCGAGTGTTAAAGTAGCCAGCACAAAGCCACAAGCCACACGGCAAGCGTATCTGTATTGCAAAAGTGGAGCCGCCTAAAACGCGTGAATGACACAATATTTATAACTGCAGCGGCAAAATGATGGCGTGCGAGGCAAAATGCGCGATATACTGTTACGACGGCAGGCACCACTGTTTCCACTCTGAGTGCGTGCAGGCCTGTGATGTGAGTGAGCCTGGGAGTCGTACGTTTTATTTCGACAGGTGTAGCACGCGTAGCGCAGTGGGCACAGGAAGCACCCCCTGCCACAGACCTCGGCGTGCGCCTGACAGGACGAAGCGAGGTGCGCCGTAAATAACGGGGATTCCCCCCGCAGCCGTTGGCCGCCGACCCGCGCCCAGCCGCGTTGCCAGGTGACGACGTAAGCCGCGCAGCACGCGTCCGCTGAGTTACGGCGCGCCTGCCGCCGTGGCGCACGGCAGGTCATAACCGCGAGCCACAGGAAGCCTGCGCGAGCCCAGGCTGTCCGTCGGGTGCCCGGAATAACGTAACAGTGCTAGCAGTCTACCTAGTAAACGGGCCGCCCGGTTAGCCTTGCGCTCTAACGCACTGCTTTCCGAGCAGGAAGGCGTGTCGGTCCCCGGCACGAATCCGCCCGGCGAATTAGTGTCGAGGTCCGGTGTGCCGGCCAGTCTGTGCATGTGCTTGATAGGTTCCCGGGAATTACGCCGGATAATATTGTGCGGTTTCTACAATATTATCCGGCGTAATTCCCGGGAACCTGTCAAGCAGATGCAGCGCCGGGAAAGCCTCAAACAGCACAGTCTGTGGATGGTTTTTAAGGCGGTTTTCCATCTGCCTCGGCGAAGGTGGGCTGGTTCCCCTTATCCGCCTCAGTTACACTATGTCGGCGATTCTGCGCAAACAGTCTCCACGTACGCGTACACCATAATTACTCCACCACGCAAATATTGGGGTTACACTTGTTTGGTATGAGACGTTCCCAGAGGGGGGGGGGGGTGTCAACTGGGGGCCGAACCGCAATAACTATGAGTTCGGTGTGGGACGGCGGTGGGGTGAGTGGACTGCTGTAGCCTGTTGTGGGGTTGTGAACCAGTGAGAGCAGCGGCAGGGACGGATCCTCTCCGTCGTTTCTAGGTCCCCAGTTCAATACGGTACAATGCCAAGTAAACAACGAGGTGGTTGGTTGGTTGGTTGGTTTGGGGGATTAAAGGGACCAGACTGCTATGGTCATCGGTCCCTTTTTCCAAAGACAAAGAACACCCACAGAGAATAAAAACGAGGAACAGAAGAGATCACAGACGATACAGAACAAGAGAAACTGAGACAAAGACAAGACAAAACGAACTAAAACCACACAGAGTGTGACGGTGGTTGGCCGACTATAGAAATAAAAAGGAAAAGCCAACCACTTGAAACACATTAAAAAATCAGTTTAAAACCGGAGACCAAAGGCCAGAATCAACACAAAACAATAAGATAAAAACAGAAACACTCAGATTAAAGAATAAAAACCCCCTGCCCGAATAAAACGTAAAACTAAGTCAGCCATAGCCGAGTCATCTGTTAAAAGGGCAGGGAGCGAGTCAGGCAGTGCGAACGACTGCCTGAGCGCAGCTAAAAACGGACACTCCAATAAAACATGAACCACGGATAAAACGGAGCCGCAGCGACATAGAGGCGCGTCCTCACGGCGCAATAAGTGGCCGTGCGTAAGCCGAGTGTGCCCAATGCGCAGCCGGCAGAGGACAACAGACTCCTTGCGAGAGACCCGCAAGGAGGAGCGCCACACACCGGTAGCCCCCTTGATGGCCCGAAGTTTGTTGCGTGAAGGCAGGCCGCGCCATTCAGTGTCCCAAAGGGCCAGAATTTTGCGGCGCAGGAACGCTCGCAAATCTGTCTCCGGGAGGCCAACGTCCAGAGATGGTGCACTAGTCGCCTCTTTCGCCAGCCGGTCAACATTCTCGTTGCCGGGGATCCCAACATGGCCTGGGGTCCACACGAAGACCGCAGAGCGGCCGCAACGCGCAAGAGTATGCAGGGACTCATGGATAGCCATCACCAGACGGGAACGAGGAAAACACTGGTCGAGTGCTCATAAACTGCTCAGGGAATCGCTACAGATAACGAAGGACTCACCTGAGCAGGAGCGGACATACTCTAGGGCACGAAAGATGGCGACCAGTTCAGCAGTGTAAACGCTGCAGCCATCCGGCAAGGAACGTTGTTCGGAATGGTCCCCTAGAGTGAGTGCATATCCGACACGACCAGCAACCATCGAACCGTCAGTGTAAACAATACCAGAGCCCTGATACGTGGCCAGGATGGAATAAAAGCGGCGGCGGAAGGCCTCTGGAGGGACTGAGTCCTTCGAGCCCTGTGCCAAGTCTAGCCGAAGGCAAGGGCGAGGAACGCACCACGGGGGTGTACGCAGAGGTGCCCGGAAAGGAGGCGGAACAGGGACAAGCCCAAGCCCGGAGAGAAGCTCCTTGACGCGTATGGCGATCGGACAACCCGACCGGGGCCGACGTTCCGGCAGATGGAAGACCGACTGCGGGAACAGGAGACGATAGTTAGGATGCCCGGGCGAGCGTAGAACATGGGCAGCATAAGCGGCCAGCAAACGTTGGCGTCGGAACCGCAGTGGAGGGACACCTGCCTCCACGAGTCAGCTGTCCACAGGGCTGGTGCGGAAAGCACCAGTGGCAAGGCGTATCCCGCTGTGGAGAATTGGGTCCAGCACCCGCAACGCAGACGGGGATGCTGAGCCATATGCCAGGCACCCAGAATCCAGACGGGACTGGATTAACGCCTGGTAGAGCCGTAACAGGGTAGAGCGGTCGGCTCCCCAGCGGGTGTGGCTCAAGCATCTCAGAGCATTTAGATGCCGCCAACACGTCTGTTTCAGCTGCCGGATATGAGGCAGCCAAGTGAACCGGGCATCGAAAACCACCCCCAAAAACCTGTGGGTCTCCACCACAGCAAGGAGTTCGTCGGCAAGATAAAGCCGCGGCTCAGGATGGACTGTTCGGCGCCGGCAGAAATGCATAACGCAGGTCTTGGCTGCCGAAAACTGAAACCCATGCGCTACAGCCCAAGACTGCGCCTTACGGATAGCGCCCTGTAGCTGACGTTCAACAGCTGTAATGCCAGTAGAGCTGTAATAAAGGCAGAAGTCGTCAGCATACAGGGAAGCGGAGACAGAATTTCCCACGGCCGCAGCAAGCCCGTTAATGGCTATTAAAAACAGACAGACACTTAAAACAGAGCCCTGTGGCACACCGTTCTCCTGGACATGGGAGGAACTATACGAGGCCGCGACTTGCACGCGGAAGGTACGACACGACAGAAAATTGCGGATAAAAATCGGCAGAGGACCCCGAAGACCCCATCCATGAAGCGTAGAAAGAATGTGATGACGCCATGTCGTATCGTACGCCTTCCGCATGTCGAAAAAGACAGCGACCAGGTGCTGACGGCGGGCAAAAGCAGTACGGATGGCCGACTCCAGACTCACCAGATTGTCGGTGGCGGAGCGGCCTTTACGGAACCCACCCTGAGACGGAGCCAGAAGGCCCCGAGACTCCAGTACCCAATGCAAGCGCCGGCTCAACATCCGTTCAAGCAACTTACAAAGAACGTTGGTGAGGCTAATGGGACGGTAGCTGTCCACCTCCAGAGGGGTCTTCCCAGGTTTCAAAACGGGGATGACAATGCCTTCCCGCCATTGCGACGGAAACTCCCCCTCGACCCAAAGACGGTTGTAAAGATCGAGAAGGCGCCGCTGGCAGTCCACTGAAAGGTGTTTCAGCATCTGACAGTGGATGCCATCTGGCCCAGGAGCGGTATCAGGGCAAGCAGCTAGGGCACTGCGAAATTCCCACTCACTGAATGGAGCATTGTAAGATTCCGGGTGGTTGGTGCGAAACGAAAGGCTCCGACGGTCCAGCCGCACTTTAATGGAGCGGAAGGCCTGGGGGTAATTCGCAGAAGCGGAACTCATAGCAAAATGCTCTGCTAAGCGATGTGCTATGACGTCGGAGTCGGTACAAACGGCTCCATTCAGTGAGAGCGCAGGGACGCTGGCAGGGGTCCGACAGCCGTAGACGCGTCGAATCTTGGCCCAGACCTGCGAGGGAGTGACATGGAGGCCAATGGTGGACACATACCGCTCCCAGCACTCCTTCTTGCCTTGGCGGATAAGGAGGCGGGTCCGCGCACGCAGCCGTTTGAAGACGATAAGGTGGGCTAAGGAGGGATGTCGCTTGTGACGCTGGAGCGCCCGCCGGCGATCTTTAATCGCTTCAGCGATCTCAGGCAACCACCAAGGCACAGCCTTCCGCCGAGCGGACCCAGAAGAACGGGGAATGGCAGATTCGGCGGCAGTAACGATGCCGGTGGTGACAGATTGAACCACCGCATCAATGTCATCAGTAGAGAGAGGCTCAAAAGCGGCAGTGGAGGAGAACAAATCCCAGTCAGCCTTATTCATAGCCCATCTGCTAGGGCGCCCAGAAGAGTGACGCTGTGGTAGTGAGAAAAAGAGCGGAAAGTAGTCACTACCACACAGGTCGTCATGCACACTCCATTGGACTGACGGTAAGAGGCTATGGCTACAGATGGAAAGGTCAATGGCGGAGTAGGTGCCATGCGCCACACTGAAGTGTGTGAAGGCGCCATCATTTAACAGCGAGAGATTGAGCTGCGACAACAAATGTTCAATGATGGCGCCTCGACCTGTGGCCACTGACCCACCCCACAGAGGGTTATGGGCGTTGAAGTCGCCCAATAGCAAGAAAGGTGGCGGCAATTGGGCGACCAGTGCAGCCAGGACATGCTGCGAGACATCACCATCCGGTGGAATGTAAAGACTGCAGACGGTAACAGCCTGTGGCGTCCGTACGCGTACAGCGACAGCCTCTAAAGGCGTCTGGAGAGGGACAGACTCGCTGTGCAGAGTGTGAAGGACATATATGCAGACGCCACCAGACACCCTTTCATAAGCTGCTCGGTTCTTGTAATAATGCCGATAGCCACGGAGGGCGGGGGTTCGCATCGCTGGAAACCAAGTTTCCTGGAGAGCAATGCAGAAGAAAGGGCGAAGGCTGAGAAGTTGGCGGAGCTCAGCTAAATGGTGGAAAAAACCGCCGCAGTTCCACTGGAGGATGGTATTGTCCATGGCTGAGAAAGGCGTGAAAGGACTGGGAAGGCAATTTACGCCGCTTGTTCACTCACTGCCACCGATTCAGTACCCGTACGAGAGGCATCCATGGCGTCTGAGGGACCAGCGAGATCAAGGTCCTCAGCGGACGCTAGAATCTCGACTTCATCCTCAGACGCAGAGCGCGAAATGTGCGGTGGGGTTGGTGCCACCGCAAGTTCTTTGGCCTTAGAGGTCTTTCTCTTGGACTTCTCTCGCTGAACCTTGAGTTTCACCGGCTGGGAAGGCTTCACCGATTCAGTCTCCGGGACAGAGGAGGATCGTGAAGCCCTACGCTCAGCCGCTGGTGAGGACTTATGCCACTGGTGGCCGTCATCCTTCCCGCTGGTGGAACCCTGGGAAGGGAGGGTCCCAAGGGAACTCTTACGGGCGAGAGTAGTCGAAGAAGTTAGACGCTTCTCCGGCTGAGAAGCGGGGACGGACGTCCCCGACGGGTGGGAGGAGGTTGCTCCTGACGTAGGTGGTGCAGGAGCAACCTATTGGGTAGAGCCCCCCACGGGCAAGGGGGCAGGAGGAGTCTTACTGCTTATCGAGCTGGCTGGAAGTCTCGAAACTGATGGAGCTAGCACAGTTGTTGTAGCAGCTGCATAAGAAGATGTCATTCTCACAGGATGGAGTCTGTCATATTTCCGTTTGGCCTCAGTATAGGTCAGCCGGTCCAGGGTCTTATATTCCATGATTTTGCGCTCTTTCTGAAAGACTGTGCAGTCAGGCGAGCAAGGTGAATGGTGCTCCCCGCAGTTGACGCAGATGGGAGGCGGCGCACATGGAGTATCGGGATGAGATGGGCGTCCGCAATCGCGACATGTGAGGCTGGAAGTGCAGCGGGAAGACATATGGCCGAACTTCCAGCACTTGAAGCACCGCATCGGGGGAGGGATATAAGGCTTGACGTCACATCTGTAGACCATCACCTTGACCTTTTCCGGTAACGTATCACCCTCGAAGGCCAAGATGAAGGCACCGGTAGCAACCTGATTGTCCCTCGGACCCCGTTGAACGCGCCGGACGAAATGAACACCTCTACGTTCTAAGTTGGCGCGCAGCTCGTCATCAGACTGCAAAAGGAGATCCCTATGGAAAATAACACCCTGGACCATATTTAAACTCTTATGTGGTGTAATATAAACGTTAACATCCCCCAACTTGTCACAAGCAAGTAACCTGCGGGACTGGGCGGAGGATGCCGTTTGTATCAGTACTGACCCAGAGCGCATTTTAGACAAGCCCTCCACCTCCCCAAACTTGTCCTCTAAATGCTCGACGAAGAACTGAGGCTTTGTGGAGAGAAAAGACTCCCCATCAGCTCTCGTGCAAACTAAGAATCGGGGCGAATAACTGTTACCTCCATCCTGAGACTTACGCTCTTCCCACGGCGTGGCCAGGGAGGGGAACGTTTTCGGATCGTACTTCTGAGCATTAAATTGAGCCCGAGAACGCTTAGAGACTGCTGGCGGCTGGCCGCCAGCGAGAGATGATGTACCACGCTTCATTGCGGGTCATCCGCCCTGATGCCACCTACTCCGACCAAGGGCCCTCCCCACAGGCGCCACCCAGCCACAGCAAGGGCCACCTGGCAGGATGGCCATTGCCAGGACTCCTGATGCCCCAGGGAGATGGGCATCTACTCCTTGGCGTACATGGGGAATAAACGGCGCAGACATCAGTAGAGTGATCTCTGTGTTGTCAGGGGGCTACAACCAACAGGGTACATGGCGGCCCCACCACAAGGGACTGGCTACCGTGCTGGATATTAGGTGACATGTAGTCCATGATCGTCGTCAGTGCACAAAGTGGCACTGCACAACACATGGCGGAAAGTGTACACAGGAACGTATCCATGCCCAAGAGATGGAGAGCGGTCAGGACTGCAATGCAACGACGAATAAGCTGGCGAAAAGTCTGACCGCAAGATGGACACAATGCACCAAGTAAGGCGCCCTTCCGCAGTCGGCTCGCTCTTCGGAAAAATTTTGAGAGATGGAGGTCAAACCCAACAAGGGACCATCACATAAGGCCGAAAAGTTTGAGACTCCTTTTAGTCGCCTCTTACGACAGGCAGCAATACCGCAGGCCTATTCTTACCCCCAAACCCGCAGGGGGGAAGTAATTTAGTGACGAAGTGTAGAAGACACGAGGGATCACGGAAATCGACACTGGTACCATTTGGATACAGTCTCCGGCCGTGTGTTTGGGAAGTGAGGGACACTCGTTTGTTTATTCAAACAAATACACCCATGACGTAATAAGATTGAAGCACCCGCTAAAATAAGCACTAGATTGTTGATTATTAGCACCCCTGACGTGACGTCATCACCCAAGTGCAGTTATGCGTTATCTTGTTGGAAATATAGTTAACAAACGACTTCCACCCGAATGAATAAAAGCATTATTGTACAATGTCACAGTAGTTCACACCCCCTTTTTCGTAGCTCCACCCTGCTACTTCAGGGATTTTGGGAATTTTGTAGTAGTTAACCCCCACGAGACGTAATCGCCCTATGGAGAGAGAGCACAGTGCCTCCCTCGCCCATGCATTGCACTGTGTTACGACCATCGCTCTGAGTCGCTCGTCTACTCGTTCCAGCCTCAGTCATTACGTTGTACCTCCCTCCTCCACGGCCGTGTGCCTTACACGTTGCAGTTAGCGCCCGCAGAGTGCCCAGCTTATCGGTTTGTTCCTTCAGTTTCCGCTTTCATAAACCGATCGCTTACCTACCTCTTTCATCTATGCGTCTTTTCCTCCCCCCAGAGGGAGGCGGAAGGATTCTTTTTATATTCCGATATGGTTACTGCCGTCAGAATTTCTCTGTTGTCGTCTACCCCAATCATCATGGTACCATTCGCACTCAACCTACAGACCTTCTGGGCTCCTCTAGCAGCACTCATCCTGCCCCCTGCCTGCCCTTAGGCTACCCACCTATTCCAGTCGCAGGCCCTAGTATGGAAACTTGTCTCTACCTCCTAGTTACGGACTACCTCAGTGATGATACAACTGCAGCTGTTTTACAGCACTGCTTCTCTCTACTTTCCCTTGGCATAGGAGTTAATCAGAGCTGTTTTTCAACCAAGAACACGAACATACACACACATACACTAGCAGCCCACACACTGTCCTCCCACATAAAGACTTACTACTGTCAAGGCTATGCAACTTACATAGTCCCGGGAAATGAGATGCCCCACCTCCGAACCAGCTAGCACGTGATTTGTGATTGCTTTTACTGTATGGCTCACAAGCCGCCCAAGAAGTTTTGTCGAAAATTCCAACACCTATCTTCGTATTACCTGCACTCATGAGCAAATTTTCTACACAATGATTACATCACAACTGACTCACATTTGTGCCCCAAAGACTTCCCATTCATCTTGTTGTTTAAGGACACCACACACCCCCAAGGTGTTACGTAGTCGATTCACTACCGAATAACTAAGACCAGAGCTATTTTGACCCACGGTAAACTCATTTTAGTATAGGCCAATTTTCGTTGGCTCGGTTCATTACTCTCCTGCTAGGCCGGCGGTAGGCGACTGATTCTGCTGTGAAAGTCCCTGTGGACACCGTGCCCTACTGCTGTATCAGTCACTGCAGATATTTTTTTGCCCTCCCCTTTTTCTCTTACCCTCCTGCCGGGTCAACATCTCTATTCTGTTTTTCTTTCTGTCAAGGAAGAGTAGCTTAGCCATGTTTCCTGGCAGGACCACAAGAGCTAATGTAACACTGTATATTAGACACGCTTTTACAGCCAATGTGTAGAGGTATCGCCCCTCCCTTGATTGCAGTGGCCCATTAGGTACTGTCTGAGGCATTACCATTGGGGAAAACCTATGTCTTGGCTAAACACTCGCGCAAGCGCCCGATCACCCAGTAGATGTGTGTGTCTAACCCCATATCTGTACTGGATTTACCACTGCTGAGTCAATTTTACTCTGAAACCTGTTACCTGAACTCGTTTGTGATTATACGCTATTTCTTATTCTTCAACATGAACATCCTTCCAGTTCACAGTGGGTGGGCCACTCGGCATAAAAGGCCAATATGTGGGCTACCCTGGCGTTGCGAACACGGATGGCTGTGCACGAATATACCCAGGAAAAGCCCTGCATTAAGAGAAAACATGATTTCTCCCATTGGTCAAATCCCAAAACCTCGACTGAGCTAGCGTACAATACCTCCACCAGAGGACATCCCACCATCCTACACCTCGCCCCATCATTCTCCACCCATCGCGAAATATAAAAAGAAATTGGTAGGGAAAAGACTCATTGTCTGCTGGAGAGGAAGGATCTCAAAATACGAAATTCAAACCAAAGTCAAATATATATTGATATATATTTTTTTATTTAATCAATTTGTGGAAGAAAGGGTTCCCCCACTTGGGGAGACATCACAACTGGACCCTCACCTTTGCTCCCCATGACATAATAACGGTAATCACCAGGAAATGGAAAGAAGTGCGGCGTAGCAGCCAACGTTTGGGGTCTCCCGTGTATGTGTCTACAGTCAAGGCGTCGCCACGTAGGTCAAAACTGTCCAGTCTCCTAGTTACAGATCATGTTACTACATCCCACCGACCATGAATTGCATATTGGCACCTTTGATCTCATGGCCCACAGGCGAAGCATCAATGACAGCGTTCTGTAGATCGGCTAATTCCAGACTCGCTTTCTGTCTGTCTCTCGCGCTGTTTGGCTGTGGCAGCCCACGTCTCCAAACACGGTGTGGGTTTTCATCTCTCGTCAGAGTAGCATGTTCCTATTGGCTAATGCTGGAAACAAATAGAAAACTAACTCAATTTCGATATCAAAAATTGAGTGAAATAATCCATTTCCGCTACCATGTCAAATTATTTGTTTAACAATTTACAGAAGTGAAACAGATCGCTAAAAACAGTCACTTCCACCTTACGAAGATCTTCCTTCGTAATAAAACATATTTTCAGTGTTTGAGTATCACACACAAACATTACGCAAATCAAGTAATGAAACTACTGTGTCAAATAGAAGGTAGCGCTAAATACACTACTGGACATTAAAACTGCTACACCAAGAAGAAATACAGATGATAAACGGTTATTCATTGCACAATATGTTATACTAGAACTGACATGTGATTACATTTTCACGCAATTTGGATGCATAGATCCTGAGAGATTAGTACCCAGAACAACCACCTCTGGCCGTAATAACGGCCTTCATACGCTTCGCCATTGAGTCAAACAGAGCTTGGATGGCGTGTACAGGTACAGCTGCCCATACAGCTTCAACACGATACCACAGTTCATCAAGAGTAGTACTGCCGTATAGTGACGAGCCAGTTGCTCGACCATCATTGACCAGACCTTTCAATTGGTGAGAGATCTGGAGAATGTGCTGGCCAGGGCAGCAGTCGAACATTTTCTGTATCCAGAAAGGCCCGTACAGTACCTGCAACATGCGGTTGTGCATTATTCTGTTGAAATGTAGGGTTTCGCAGGGATCGAATGAAGGGTAAAGCCACGGGCCGTAACACATCTGAAATGTAACGTCCACTGTTCAAAGTGCCGTCAATGCGAACAAGAGGTGACCGAGAGGTGTAACCAATGGCACTCCATAACATCACCCCAGGTGATATACCAGTATGGCGATGACGAATACACGCTTCCAATGTGCGTTCACCGCGATGTTATCAAACACGGTTGCGACCATCATGATGCTGTAAAGAGAACCTCGATTCATCCGAAATAATGACGTTTTGCCATTCGTGCTTCCAGGTTCGTCGTTGAGTACACCATCGCAGGCGCTCCTGTCTGTGAGCCAGCATCAGGGGTAGCCGCAGTCATCTCCGATGATGATAGTCCATGCTGCTGCAAACGTCGTCGAACTGTTCGTGCAGATGGTTGTTGTCTTGTAAACGTCCCCATCTGTTGACTCAGGGATCGAGACGTGGCTGCACCATCCGTTACAGCCATGCGGATAAGATGCCTGTCATCGACTACTAGTGATACGAGGCCGTTGGGATCCAGCACGGCGTTCCGTATTACCCTCCCGAATGCACCGATTCCATATACTGCTAACAGTCATTGGATCTCGACCAACGCGAGCAGCAATGTTGCGATACGATAAACCGCAATCGCGACAGGCTCAAATGCGACCTTTATCAAAGTCGGAAACGTGATGGTACGCATTTCTCCTCCTTACACGAGGCATCACAACAGCGTTTCACCAGGCATTGCCGGTCAACTGCTTTTTGTGTATGAGAAATCGGTTGGAAACTTTCCTCGTGTCAGCACGTTGTAGTTGTCGTCTCCGGCGCCAACCTTGTGTGAATGCTCTGAAAAACTAATCGTTTGCTTATCGCAGCATCTTCTTCCTGTCGGTTAAATTTCGCTTCTGTAGCACGTCGTCTCCGTGGTGTATCAATTTTGATGGCCAGTAGTGTATATATGAGGTCTTGTATGCACTGAAGTTTGGGAGCATGAACACCCTCCTCCACAATAACGTTTCTGCTAAACATATCTAGTGGAAAAAGTTCTCACGATCACACAAACTCGCGATCACGAAGCGCGTCATCTGTCGACTCCAGGGTCGACTCCGTCCGCGCCAGCTGGGAAAAGAGAGACGCACGCTCGTGTTAGCCATGCCCTCCTCTACTGAACGCAATAGAACTACCACAAACAATAAACTGACCAATCAGGAATTTCACGTCGAGATTGAATTTTTAAAAGTACTATTGATTTCCTAAATTGGTTGTCTCTGCCGTATCTGGAAGGAGGGAGGGTGGTTGTGCTGCGTGATAGAACAGAAGCAACAGCAAATATCACTGCAAGACAGAGTCCACTGCGACGCATTGAGGAGCAATAAACACGACACACTCAAACCGTGATCCAGTATGTAGCAATAAGCTGTCATGGCTGGATGTCAGTTAAGTCCCATAGTGCTTAGAGAGCTGGATGTCAGAGATGGGCATCAATTGGGAATCTAATGTCACGATTAGGGTTTAAAAATGCTATAGAATTTCTATAGCTGTCGCGCGGTTCCGGTTTGCTGCCTTTGCCGCAAAATTCTATTGCAGTATCTCTATTTGGGTAACGAAAATATGAAAACATTAACTGGAATACAAATAAAAATTTGAACAAATGATAAAGCAGAAAGATAAAAATTACTTGAATATGTTTTATCTGCATTTAGTTTCAACTGCTTACCCATTAATTGAACAGAAATCTTTAAAGAGACAGAGACTGAGATTTTCGCAAGATGAACCTGCTTCATAAAATGTGGAGGCATATATTCTTCTAAATCGAATAGTTTAACTTCTACAATACCCAAAGAAATAAATGCTGAATAATTGGGATTATTAAAAACACCTAATTTTATTCTATTTGTTACTAGAAAAGCGATAAATATTACCAACAAACTCTAATCATATCCTCTTAAAAAATTAAACCAATGTGGCGTATTTAGACTCTACTAAAAGCGAGAACAAGACTTAGGAAACTTAAACCTACAAGGAAGAAAACTGTAATATCTGCATAATACACAATGTATAAAGGCAGAACACAAAAATATTTTTGAGAAGGGGGATGAAAAGAGAGAGATGGAAGAAGAAATAAAAAGTTATTTTAATAGGCAATGGATACATTATTCAGCAAGTGGAGTATATAAAATTTATGCTTTAGGTGTGAATGATAAAAAAAGAATACACAAATGTCGATGTTTTAGGCGAAAAAATGAAAAAAAACGGTATACATTGTTAAAGGTCTCAGTAAAATTAAATTTATAGAAATGGAGGAAAATAAAAGCGTTCTTCGAAAGGAAGAAATTATTTGTATGCCATATAAGAAATTGAAATTTTTTATTGTCTTAAAGAAGAACCATTTCTGGAAATAAAAACAGATGGTTTTTCTACTTACAATGGATAGTCGTTCTGCAGAATAGCTTACCTAAAAGCAGTAACTATTTTCGTAAACAAAGAGCTTCTATTGCATTAAGAAGTAGATAAAGCAACGATCGAAAATATAAAAACTGAATAAATTCTAGGAACTATAAAAATAAAAAGCTACAAAAGACTATTACATCTACAAGAAGGATCAGGTCTAATTATGTGCAATATTGCCAGTGAAAATGATCGACAAAAAGACTGATATATATTCAAATTCGAAAATATGCAAGATTGTTTCTGTTCCAGCTAGTGGTTTGAGGAAAAGAGTCGAATCAAAAAAATAGATCTAAATTAACAGATTAAGATCAAATTATGTAGAATTAAAACAATACCAAATAACCCCAAAGGAAGGCTTTTGTTTGTTGTTTCATTTTTAAGTGCAATTGTATCTATTTTAATTGTTTCGAAACTTCCTAGAATAAATATATTATTCTCTTTAAGAAATCTAACATTGATTTCAGATATTCTTTATTTAGTCCAGCCAAACCTGCTATATATTTATGAATACAATAATCTCCAAAACTTTAACAAGAACATATTAAATTTACATCTTATGCACAATAAATATGGTAAACACTGTACCTTAAATAACTAAATAATAACAGAGTCTAGTACTTTTCTATAATTCCCTTGGATATATAAACACATACATCTGCCTCCCAAGGTGCAGTATATTTAGGATTTGTTTAATCTAATTAAAATTACTTACACAACAAGTATGCAGTAATAAATGTAAATCAACCAGTACCAATTCGTCCTGGAAGGGTTACTGTGTGGTGCGCGTTTACGGCATCAGTAGGGCCATTTTTTTTTTTTTTCGAAGAGACAGGTTCTGCCGGTCCTGTTACCTGTACCGTCACTGGTAAGCGCCATGAGTGTCTTTTGCGCAACCACGTCATTGCACATCTCCAACAGCGTGGATGTGTGTATGGGGTCATTTTTATGCAAGATGGGACACCTCCGCACATTGCAAATCCAGTTAAGCAGCTGCCGAAGCGCCATTTCCAGGACGCTAGAATTATCAGCCTCCATCTCCCTACAGCCTGGCTGTCCCGATCACCTGATCTTAATCCGTGTGACTTCTGGCTGTGGGGTTACCTGAAAGATGTTGTGTTTACTGTTCCGACTGCAAACTTAGTTACATTGAAGGCACTCATTACCCAACACATTTTGAACGTGACCCCGGAAACACTTCGATCAATTGTGGAACACGTTGTTTCTCGATTTCAGCTTGTTACAGAAAACCGTGAACAGCGTATTCAACATGTGTTGTACCAGTCACATGGAAATTAATTATCCGATTTGTGCGGTTTTTGGCCTCAGGGCATTTAAAAACAGATTTTTCCCACCCGCTGTTATATGACCTTGGCGTGGTGCATGGGCTTACACAACTAACAGTATCGCACCCGTACACCCATGCACACTGAGTAGTACGGTTTGTTTAACGTTAGATGCACAGCTTTTTCATTTGTAGTCGACCACTATTAAATTATGATGCTTACAGCGCCATCTATTGCTACAATCTGTAACTATTTACTTTTCTTCTGCCACACGTTTTCCCCCTTCTGCTATAATATTCCTTTGCAATTTGACGTCATTCTGACCAGTGGTGTTATTTCTACAGCGGTCTGAAAGTTTAACGTTAATTATAATCACCCTGTATAATACTTGTGATTTTCTTTTCAGTCATTTTATTTGGTTAAATTTACTGAATAAACTGGATCAGGATTTGGGAGGGGAGATCAGGAATTGGCATTAGTAGGTGGAAACGGCCAGTAGCCCTAGTCTGGGCAGTACCGGCCACTTGCATCTACTTAGCCGGTGAGAAAGGGGCGAGATGAGGTTCATACGAGTGGTGGTCTGATCTGTGGGCAAAAGCTATTCTGCTCATGGAAATTTATTATATTCGAACTCAGAATAGATCCAAGAATTCTGCAGTAAACTGCGGTTAAGGATATTCGTCGGCGATTTTGAGGGTGTGTTCATTTACCCTCCTTACACACGAGAGCCACTCACGCTTTTTTCCTGTCGACTGATACTTCGCACAGTGCGAGAGATTCGCTATAAATTGAAGCTAACTAATTGGCCGATGCCCTACATATTAGAATTCCACCCACAACTGACGATTCATATTTTTTGAACTCTTTGAATTGTTTCTCAACGCTAGGGATGCCTGTCGCAAGAGCGTGTGTGATACGCAAACGGTGGTGTATCTGCTCGACGCTGACGCACGAATTACTTTCTTGAACACTATCCGACAGTTATGTGTGGTACGTGGCTCACTTTATCTCGTAACATCCTTACGCTTCCAATCTGAGACAGCATGTGTTTTAGAGACTACTGACTTCAGTGATATTGATTGGTTAAAAACAAGTGACAATCTGAATATTCAGTTTTTTACAAGTATCTCTCATTAAAGAAGACTGATATGCAAAAATTGTTGGTTAACATTGTAATAGTAACGTCCTCCTCCTCATACAGGTTGTATGCGTTGTTCGCTGAGAAGAGGTCAATATTTTTGAATAAAAGATTAATTTTTGTTCGTGAGGAGCTCTTGCTTTTCCCATAAAGAGCTTTCACTTTTATTTTCAAGAAGAGTTGTAGTTCCTTATTTCCTTGAAGAAGAGTTCTTTTTCCACACAGGAAAATATTTTCCAAAGAGTTTTATTGATCTATGATGCCTACAACAGTTTATAATATTCCTTGGCATGAAGAACGTCTTTATTTGTGTTGCATGAAGAAGTTCACCTCCTCCGAAAGGAAAAGTTTTATTTTTCTGAAGACTTACTGCAGCAGGTTGGAAGACGTTTCAGGACAAACTGCATGGGAAAAATTTGCATACAGCGTGCAAGCTCGAGTCCCTGCAGGCAGTTTTACTGGCGAATGGCAGACGGGGTTGAAGGGGAGGAATGGGGCCAAAGAATTCTGTCAATCAGTCGTCAGTTGTTACACGACTGGAAATGTTTCTTAATGTGAAAAATGCCGAATGTATCCTATAACTGGCTGTGACAAATTCGGAGTGCCTCGATCTTTCGATGCAGCAAATGGTTCAAATGGCTCTGAGCACTATGGGACTCAACTTCTGAGGTCATGAGTCCCCTAGAACTTAGAACTAGTTAAACCTAAGTAACCTAAGGACATCACACACATCCATGCCCGAGGCAGGATTCGAACCTGCGACCGTAGCGGCCTCGCGGTTCCAGACTGCAGCGCCTAGAACCGCACGGCCACTTCGGCCGGCTCGATGCAGCAGATGAGTTCCGCAAGTAAGGACGAAACTTCAGTAAAAAGTGCAAAGTGGCTGTCTCCCAGGCTACGTCAGACGGCACCTCACATTTTTTTAATTCACCAATTATGGCAGTACTTTATACGTAAATAGAAAGTTTTATTCATCCCCGAACCCAGTGCCCCTTTGACGCAGCTGTTTGGTTATAAAAGTACCCTAAAAAAAGAATACTGAACTTCTCTGAGAGTCACGTGAGAGATGCAAGTTTTGTTGCCGTTAAGCGCTGCGTGCTGTTCACGTGATCACAGCGTCGGACGCAAGTAGAGGCACTCGGTGGAAGGAACACCAGCTTAGTACGGATCGGACGGTGGCTGTGAAGGCGCCGACGAAAGATGACGTATGAGTGCGTCCAGAGTACTGAGAGGTTGATTCTCTCAGTTTGGGAGCAGATGGGCGCTCGTACTACAAGTAAAATTATGTATCAAGCACAGAAGCAATGCCAATGTTCGACATAATCTCTAATGTGATTAATCAAGGTAGTGCAATCGACAATAGTCCTGTATGTTAACAGTCGGTGCTGGAAAAGGAAAGGAACAATAATACACTGAGGAGCCAAAACAGTATGGCCACCCGGTTAACAGCTTGTTTGTCCGACTTCGGAACGAAATACATCACTGATTCTGCGTATCAGGCATTCGACTGTTTTCTGGTAGGTTTGTGCAGGTATGTCGCACTAGATGTCCACGAACACGTCATACAATTCGCGTAAATAATGGGCCACTCATTTGCATATGCGGTGATGGCGCGGCATAGAGACTGAGATTTGCTACCTAGGATATACATCAGGGCAATTTGGTCACCGAGACATCAAAATGAGTTCAGTGTAGTGCACCTAGAACCACTCTAGCACCGTTCTGGCTCCGAGAGATGGACAGTTATACTGCTGAAAGATGACATCGCTGTCGGGGAGGGTGTCAACTGTGAAGGGCTGCAGGTGGTTTGACGCTGTCAGCGTGTCTTCGATCACTACCAAAAGCCCCATATAAGCTGGTCCCACCAGCCTGCGTTCGTGACGCACTGCTCGTTTCGACCCGCCGTCCACCTCGATGACGGCGTTTGTAGAGACGACCGACGACCTAGTGTAACAAAAATGTGATTCACCCGGCGAACCGATACGTTTCCATTGATCTGCGGTCGAATCCCGATGGTCCCGTGTCCACTGCAGTCGCAGTTGACTATGTGTTGTAATGGTACTTGAATTACGTAGCCATCACGGCACCTCACCTCAACCTCTCGATACCAGCAATATTCTACTGTGTTTCTGTAATGTAGTTAACATATTTCTGAGACAACATTCAGATTTGATTTCATTAATGTAGAGGTACTTTGATACATCGATATGTTCATATTGCAATGATATTATTCCTATGTAAATTCTTTCTTTTGTCACTATGATCTTCGTCGTACTTGTAACTCTGATTTTTGGGCGCATAAGCGGTTATTAGAGAGTCAAGTCTTGGTCGTCATGTTGAAAAGACGCAAATTGTAGTCAGTTTATAAAATGTGAACTTTAACAGTGAGGAAGATATCTTCAAGTATGTTTCATATTTGGAAGTGATGTTTTGTGAGTTACGTGATATTGCAACAAAAGTAATAAAAAAGAAGTGTAACTTAAATTCGGAGTGCTGATTACTTTTTTACATCACCATCGTGCTAACTTGCAAAAGTTTAATCTTCAAGAATGGTTTATGAAACACATCTATAAAACTTTTGAATATCGCAGAATAACACCTAGGCCTCTTTGCATCCGAGCTTGGAATCGTCACTACCTATATTTTCGACAATTGAGCAGCGAGTTCACAACGAGACCAGCGTGGGAAACACGAAAAGATGAGTGCCTAGTTTATCCATTATTTCATGAAATGACTGTATTAACTGTGCTCTAATGACACCTGCCACATAATATAACTTTGTTGTTGCCCGAAAAATCAATATTTAGCAGCGTGAGCAACACTACAAATCATAATTAATTTTTGACCTTTGTTGTGGTTGGATTGTTAGAGTCTTTGGATCAAGATCTGAACACGTAGGGGTGGTCGGCTGCGCAGCTCCATGTTCAGCAGTATACGATGAAGAGTGTGGTGCCCTGACACACTTGTGTGTGGACCAGCACTGTACTCTTTCGGCTGAGGCGCCGCAGATCGCAGTCTACCCTACTTTACAGAGCAGACAAGCCTCCGAACCACACGTTCTGTGAAGAGTCGTGGACGTCCAACGACTTAGCCCCTAGTGGTAGTTTCACTATTCTTCTCTCGTTCTGTGGATGCTCATGACACTAGAACGTGAGAATTCGACCAGCTTCGCCGTTTTCGAAATACTCGATCACAGGCTCTGCGAAGTAATAATCTGTCCTCTGATCTCAATGCATTTCCCGATTTGCAGGCCATATCTTGCTTAGGGTGATGCCCCGTCCGTGTCCGCTCTGCTTAAGCGCCTTTGTTACGTCACGTGCCCGCAACGCCACTCGGTGGATGCAACGTCGAGGTCGGCAGCGGCCATAATGTTTTGGCTTATCACTATAAATTACAAATAAAAACTACCATGTGTGTGTCTCTTTTACGTTTTCTTATTTTTACTTTAATAATCGTCGCACAAAACGTCACCACAAAAGGAGCAACACACTCAACCCGGGCTATCACCGTTTTGCAAGTAAAACACGGCGACTTCTGGCATGCGCCGGGAACCGTTTCTTCAGGTGTACGACACGGACCATGACGCCCTCTGCAACACATAGATCGTGGGACTCAGTGGTCAAAAATAAATATTTCGTGACACTGATTCTCTCATTTGGTCATACAAAAATAAAACTGTTGTACAAATATAAAAAAATAGAGAAAAAGATAGTTACGGGGCATAAACATTTACAGACAGCTCTTATATCATAGAGTAAACTTTCAAAAGAGACGCAATTAACTACACTCGAATTGCAGAAACAGCTTCACGTTACGGACGTCGAGTCGTAATACAACGGCTATTGCAGCCTCCCACCAGTTCCAGCTTTTTTTACAGAAGGCTGAAAACTCCGTTACGACGCGTACAGTAAGGCACTAACTGCTCGACCACACTCGACACGTGTGCTCCTCTGTGGCGCGGCAAAGTAAGACATCGCACCGCCGCCAGCGCAGAAGGTGTGGCAAAACAGAGGGTACAGGGCCGCGTAATGCGATGCAAACTGCGGATGAAATTAATGCTAATTGTCAAGGTGGCGCAGCGGCCCACGCCGCTGATGTCACACATTACGGCTAATCCAGCAGGCGGTGGTAACGAGTGAGGGCGTAGCGGCCGCGGCGGGGGTGGTCGCCTCCCCTCCCCTACCACCGGACTCCGTACTGGACGCCGCAAGCTCGCAAACAGTAAGCCACGCGCTGCTCCCCGTGAACTGGGGAACGCCCCGCACTTCTGCCGCAGGAGCTGTGTCTGGGAGTAGCGTGGAAATCGCACTTAACGCCCAACCGCGAGGCAGTCTGGCCGATCACGGCCGCTTTAACACAGAACTTGTCAGTTGACAGCGGAAAAAACTAACGCAACTTATTCAAATCAACTCGTATAAACTTACAAATAAACATTTATTTACGTTCTACACCAATTGTTGGGAAAATTCCTGTACCCATGAAAAATTGCCGAAATGAACCCAAACGCCGGCCGGTGTGGCCGTGCGGTTAAAGGCGCTTCAGTCTGGAACCGCGTGACCGCTACGGTCGCAGGTTCGAATCCTGCCTCGGGCATGGATGTGTGTGGTGTCCTTAGGTTAGTTAGGTTTAATTAGTTCTAAGTTCTAGGCGACTGATGACCTCAGAAGTTAAGTCGCATAGTGCTCAGAGCCATTTGAATTTGAACCCAAACTGTGAGGAACTGTGGAGTAGAGCGCAAGCACAAAATTACTAAATTTATTGGGAGACCAGTGATCCGCCACAGACTTCACACGGATAGTATTAAGTACCTACTGACGTAAAAAGACCTGTCTGGCGTGACGTGAATTGCACAGGGTGAACGCTAATCAAACCGAGAAGCCGCACCGAAGGATTCCTGACTAGAAATGGAAGAAAAATAGTCCCAGGAACATGTGTTCGGAAATAGACGGTGTGCGTGCAATGACAACGGTTGGTTGGTTGGTTGGTTTGAGGATTAAAGGGACCAAACTGCAGAGGTCATCGGTCCCTTGTTTCATAAACACACAGAGCACAGGGAAACCATCCATTAGGCATTCGAACCACAAGATAAAAATTCCAGGGGAAGAAAATCCCCAAGGTCAATAATAAAGAAACATGGAAAACGGAGCACAGCAACAAAAACAACACAGAGAAGAAAGGCAGAAGGAAGTAAAACTGTACAGCAGAGGATCGTGGCTGGCTGATCACAAAAATAATAGGATGAGCCAGCCACTCAGCAACACATTAAAACCTCTAGCCTAAAAAGATTAGGGTGGAGTTAGATGACAACACAAAACTAAGTAAAATATACAGCACAAAAGAGGGTGACGCAATAAAATTAGAGGGACCTATAAAAGCCACTTGCTCGAATAAAACTTAAAACACGATCTGCCATAGAGACATTGTCACCTAAAAGAGACGACAAATCACCCAGGAGATCAAATGTTCGCCTGAGAGCGGTTAAAAGAGGACATTCCAACAATATATGGGCCACCGTCATGTTCGCACCACAGCGACAAAGAGGGGGGTCCTCTCGACGCAGCAGATGACCATGCGTCAGCCAAGAGTGACCAATGCGGAGCCTACACAAAACAACAGAATCCCTACGAGAGGCTCGCATGGAGGAACCCCACACAGTCATGGTCTCCTTTACTTGCCGCAGTTTGTTGGGTGCAGACAGAGTGCGCCATTCGTCTGCCCACATCCCAAAGACCCGACGGTGCAAAACCTTTCGGAGATCAGTCGCCGGGAGGCCGATCTCCAACGGCAGTTCGCGGGTAGCCTCTTTGGATAACTTGTCAGCGAGTTCGTTTCCCGCTATCCCAACGTGTCCCGAGGTCCATATGAACACCACCGAACGACCACGCTGTTCAAGAGCGTGAATGGACCCCTGGATGGCACCAACAATGGGATGGCGTGGGTAGCACTGGTCAAGAGCCTGCAGACTACTGAGCGAGTCACTGCAAATGACAAAGGACTCTCCAGTGCTGGTACGAATATGCTCAAGGGCACGAAAAATGGCTGTCAGTTCTGCAGTGTAAACACTGCAGCCTTCCGGCAAGGAGCGCTGGTCGACACAGTCCGCATGAGCATAAGCGTACCCCACACGGCCATCAACCATCGAGCCATCGGTATAGATAACCTCTGAGGCATGGTATGCGCCTAGGAGAGCAAGGAATTGGCGGCGCAAGACTACAGGGGGAACTGAATCTTTTGGCCATCGGGAAAGTTCCAGCCGAAGCTGCAGCCAACGAATACACCAAGGTGGTGTCCGTGGGCGGATTGGTTGGTTTGGGGGATTTAAAGGGACCAGACTGCTAGGGTCATCGGTCCCTTTTTCCAAAGACAAAAAACACCCACAGAGAATAAAAACGAGTGACAGAATAGAGCACAGACGACACGTAACAAGAGAAACTGAGACAAAGACCAGACAAAACGAACTAAAAGCACACAGAGTGTGACGGTGGTTGGCCGACCAGAAAAATAAAAAAGGAAAAGCCAACCACTAGAAACACATTAAAAAAACAATTTAAAACCGGAGGCCAAAGGCCAGAATCAACACAAAACAATAAGAGAAAAACAGAAACACTCAGATTAAAGAATAAAAACCCCCTGCCCGAATAAAACGTAAAACTAAGTCAGCCATAGTCGAGTCATCTGTTAAAAGGGCAGGGAGCGAGTCAGGCAGTGCGAACGACTGCCTGAGCGCGGCTAAAAACGGACACTCCAATAAAACATGAACCACGGATAAAACGGAGCCGCAGCGACATAGAGGCGCGTCCTCACGGCGCAATAAGTGGCCGTGCGTAAGCCGAGTGTGCCCAATGCGCAGCCGGCAGAGGACAACAGACTCCTTGCGAGAGACCCGCAAGGAGGAGCGCCACACACCGGTAGCCCCCTTGATGGCCCGAAGTTTGTTGCGTGAAGGCAGGGCGCGCCATTCAGTGTCCCAAAGGTCCAGAATTTTGCGGCGTAGGAACGCTCGCAAATCTGTCTCCGGGAGGCCAACGTCCAGAGATGGTGCACTAGTCGCCTCTTTCGCCAGCCGGTCAACATTCTCGTTGCCGGGGATCCCAACATGGCCTGGGGTCCACACGAAGACCGCAGAGCGGCCGTAACGCGCAAGAGTATGCAGGGACTCCTGGATAGCCATAACCAGACGGGAACGAGGAAAACACTGGTCGAGTGCTCGTAAACTGCTCAGGGAATCGCTACAGATGACGAAGGACTCACCTGAGCAGGAGCGGATATACTCTAGGGCTCGAAAGATGGATACCAGCTCAGCAGTGTAAACGCTGCAGCCAGCCGGCAAGGAACGTTGTTCGAAATGTTCCCCTAGAGTGAGCGCATAACCGACTCGACCAGCAACCATCGAGCCGTCGGTGTAAACAATGCCAGAGCCCTGATACGTGGCCAGGATGGAATAAAAGCGGCGGCGGAAGGCCTCTGGAGGGACCGAGTCCTTCGAGCCCTGTGCCAAGTCGAGCCGAAGGCAAGGGCGAGGAACACACCACGGGGGTGTACGCAGAGGCGCCTGGAAAGGAGGCGGAACAGGGAAAAACCCAAGCCCGCAGAGAAGCTCCTTGACGCGTATGGCGATCGGACAACCCGACCGGGGCCGACGTTCCGGCAGACGGACGACTGACGGCGGGAACAGGAGACGATAGTTAGGATGCCCGGGCGAGCTTAGAACATGGGCAGCATAAGCGGCTAGCAAACGTTGGCGTCGGAACCGCAGTGGAGGGACACCTGCCTCCACGAGTAAGCTGTCCACAGGGCTGGTGCGGAAAGCACCAGTGGCAAGGCGTATCCCGCTGTGGAGAATTGGGTCCAGCACCCGCAACGCAGACGGGGATGCTGAGCCATATGCCAGGCACCCATAATCCAGACGGGACTGGATTAACGCCTGGTAGAGCCGTAACAGGGTAGAGCGGTCGGCTCCCCAGCGGGTGTGGCTCAAACATCGCAGTGCATTGAGATGCCGCCAACACGTCTGTTTGAGCTGCCGGATATGAGGCAGCCAAGTCAACCGGGCATCGAAAACCACCCCCAAAAACCTGTGCGATTCCACCACCGAAAGAAGTTCGCCGTTAAGAGAAAGCTGCGGCTCCGGGTGGACAGTACGTCGCCGGCAGAAATGCATAACGCAGGTCTTGGCTGCCGAAAACTGAAACCCATGCGCTACAGCCCAAGACTGTGCCCTACGGATAGCGCCCTGTAGCTGACGTTCAACAGCTGCAATGCCGGGAGAGCTGTAATAAAGGCAGAAGTCGTCAGCATACAGGGAAGCGGAGACAGAGTTTCCCACGGCCGCAGCAAGACCGTTAATGGCTATTAAAAACAGACAGACACTTAAAACGGAACCCTGTGGCACACCGTTCTCCTGGACGTGGGAGGAACTATACGAGGCCGCGACTTGCACGCGGAAGGTACGACACGACAGAAAATTGCGGATAAAAATCGGCAGAGGACCCCGAAGACCCCATCCATGAAGCGTAGAAAGAATGTGATGACGCCACGTCGTATCGTACGCCTTCCGCATGTCGAAAAAGACAGCGACCAGGTGCTGACGGCGGGAAAAGGCAGTACGGATGGCCGACTCCAGGCTCACCAGATTGTCGGCGGCGGAGCGGCCTTTACGGAACCCACCCTGAGATGGAGCCAGAAGGCCCCGAGACTCCAGTACCCAATTCAAGCGCCGGCTCACCATCCGTTCAAGCAACTTGCAAAGAACGTTGGTGAGGCTAATGGGACGGTAGCTGTCCACCTCCAGAGGGTTCTTTCCAGGCTTCAAAACGGGGATGACAATGCCTTCCCGCCATTGCGACGGAAACTCCCCCTCGACCCAAAGACGGTTGTAAAGATCGAGAAGGCGCCGCTGGCAGTCCACTGAAAGGTGTTTCAGCATCTGACAGTGGATGCCATCTGGCCCAGGAGCGGTATCAGGGCAAGCAGCGAGGGCACTGCGAAATTCCCACTCACTAAATGGAGCATTGTAAGATTCCGGGTGGTTGGTGCGAAACGAAAGGCTCCGACGTTCCATCCGCTCTTTAATGGAGCGGAAGGCCTGGGGGTAATTCGCAGAAGCGGAACTCAGAGCAAAATGCTCTGCTAAGCGATTTGCAATGACGTCGGAGTCAGTACAAACTGCTCCATTCAGTGAGAGCGCAGGGACGCTGACAGGTGGCCGATAGCCGTAGACGCGTCGAATCCTGGCCCAGACCTGCGATGGAGTGACATGGAGGCCAATTGTGGACACATACCGCTCCCAGCACTCCTTCTTGCCTTGGCGGATAAGGAGGCGGGCCCGCGCACGCAGCCGTTTGAAGGCGATAAGGTGGTCGAGGGAGGGATGTCGCTTGTGACGCTGGAGCGCCCGCCTTCGATCTTTAATCGCTTCAGCGATCTCAGGCGACCACCAAGGCACAGCCTTCCGCCGAGGGGACCCACAGGAATGGGGAATGGCAGATTCGGCGGCAGTAACGATGCCGGTGGTGACCGATTGAACCACCGCATCAATGTCATCGGTAGAGAGAGGCTCAAAAGCGGCAGTGGAGGAGAACAAGTCCCAGTCAGCCTTATTCAGAGCCCATCTGCTAGGGCGCCCAGAAGAGTGGCGCTGTGGTAGTGACAAAAAGATCGGAAAGTGGTCACTACCACACAGGTCGTCATGCACACTCCATTGGACAGACGGTAAGAGGCTATGGCTACAGATTGAAAGGTCAATGGCGGAGTAGGTGCCATGCGCCACACTGAAGTGTGTGAAGGCACCATCATTTAACAGCGAGAGATCGAGCTGCGACAATAAATGCTCAACGATGGTGCCTCGACCTGTTGCCACTGACCCACCCCACAGAGGGTTATGAGCGTTGAAGTCGCCCAATAGCAAGAAAGGTGGCGGCAATTGGGCGACCAGTGCAGCCAGGACATGCTGCGAGACATCACCATCCGGTGGAACGTAAAGACTGCAGACGGTAACAACCTGTGGCGTCCACACGTGTACAGCGACAGCCTCTAAAGGCGTCTGGAGAGGGACAGACTCGCTGTGCAGAGTGTGAAGGACATATATGCAGACGCCACCAGACACCCTTTCATAAGCTGCTCGGTTCTTATAATAACCCCGATAGCCACGGAGGGCGGGGGTTCGCATTGCTGGAAACCAAGTTTCCTGGAGAGCAATGCAAAAGAAAGGGTGAAGGCTGATAAGTTGACGGAGCTCAGCTAGATGGTGGAATAAACTGCTGCAGTTCCACTGGAGGATGGTGTTGTCCATGGCTGGGAAAGGCGTGACGGGACTGGGAAGGCAGATTACGCCACTGGGTCACCTGCTGCCTCCGATGGAGCATCCGTGCAAATGCCATCCATTGCGTCCGCGGGACCGGCAAGAGCGAGGTCCTCAGCGGACGCCAGAATCTCCACCTCGTCCTCAGAGGCAGAGCTTGTAGGAAGCGGCGGGATCGGTGCCACCGCATTACAGTTGGTCTTGGGGACTTTCTTCTTTTTGTGCTTGTCACGCTGTGCCTTCGGCGCTTCAGGCTGCATGGGCTTCACTGGGTCAGTCTCAGGGACAGACGACGACCGCGAGGCCCGACGACCAGGGACTGGCGGTTGTTTCAACCACTTGCGGGCGTCCGCTTTTCCGCTGGTCGGAACTTGCGAAGGGAGGTCCCCAAGGGATCCCTTCCTGGCGAGAGCAGCCGAAGAAGTCTTACGCTTCTCCGGCTGGGAAGGGGGAGCTGATGTCCCCGAAGGTTGGGAGGGAGTTGCTCCTGAAGAAGATGGAGCAGGAGCAACAGAGTGTGAAGTGCCCCCCACAAGCAAGGGGGCCGGTGGATGCTGACCGATCTTAGAGCCGATTCGTGACGACGGGAGAACCGTCGTTGCAGCAGCGGCGTAGGTGGACGGCATTGCCACAGGATGGAGCCTCTCATATTTCCGTCTAGCCTCGGGGTAGGTCAGCCGGTCCAAGGTCTTATATTCCATTATCTTCCGTTCTTTCTGCAATATCCTACAGTCCGGCGAGCATGGGGAATGGTGTTCTCCGCAGTTAACACAGATAGGAGGCGGGGCACATGGAGTAGCGGGATGCGAAGGACGTCCGCAATCCCGACACGTCATGCTGGAAGTACAGCGAGATGACATGTGCCCGAACTTCCAGCATTTAAAACACCGCATCGGAGGAGGGATATATGGTTTCACATCACAACGGTAAACCATCACCTTAACCTTTTCGGGTAAGACATCACCCTCAAAGGCCAAGATGAAGGCACCGGTGGCGACCTGATTATCCCTCGGACCCCGATGGACGCGCTGGACGAAGTGAACACCTCGTCGTTCGAGGTTGGCGCGTAATTCATCGTCGGACTGCAGAAGAAGATCCCGGTGGAATATAATACCCTGGACCATGTTCAGACTCTTATGCGGCGTGATGGTAACGGAAACATCCCCCAACTTGTCACAATTGAGCAACCTCCGTGACTGGGCAGAGGATGCCGTTTTTATCAACACCGATCCAGACCGCATCTTGGACAAGCCCTCCACCTCACCGAACTTGTCCTCTAAATGCTCTACAAAGAACTGAGGCTTCACGGATAGAAAAGATTCCCCATCAGCTCTGGTACAGACAAGATATCTGGGCGAATACGTCTCAGTGTCACGCAATGCCTGTCGTTCCTCCCATGGTGTGGCGAGGGAGGGGAACGATTTGGGGTCATAAACGTTACCTTTAAAATGGGCTCTCGAACGCTTAGAGACTGCTGACGGCTGGCCGCCAGCGACAGATGATGTACCACGCTTCATTGCGGGTCATCCGCCCTGATGCCACCTACTCCGACCAAGGGCCCTCCCCACGGGCGCCACCCAGCCACAGCAAAGGCCACCTGGCAGGATGGCCATTGCCGGGAGTCCTGATGCCCCAGGGAGATGGGCATCTACTCCTTGGCATACGTGGGGAGTGAACGGCGCAGGCATCAGTAGAGCGATCCCTGTGTTGTCAGGGGGCTACAACCAAGAGGGTACATGGCGACCCCACCACAACGGACTGGCTACCGTGCTGGATCTTAGGTGCAAAAATGGCCAAGGTCGTCGTCACAGTTAAAAGAAACACTGCAGAGTGTAACGTGGTAATCGCTCAAGAGATCGAAAACGAGCGGGACACCATTGCAACGACGAGAAAGACGGCTATAGGTCTAATTGCACGAAGGATACAGTGCACCATGTAAGGTGCCCTTCCCCAATTGGCTCGCTCTTCGGAATAATTTAGATAGATGGAGGTCAAACCCGAGAGGGGACCATCACATAAGGCCGAAACGTTTGAGACTCCTTTTAGTCGCCTCTTACGACAGGCAGGAATACCGCGGGCCTATTCTTACCCCCGAACCCGCAGGGGGATCCGTGGGCGGACCTGGAAAGCAGATGGAAGAGGCAAACACTCAAGTTCATTAAGGAGTGACCAAACACGGATCCCAATTGTATGGCCTGATCGCGGCCGCTGGTGTGGGAGATGGACTGCCACATTAGCGAAAAGGAGACGATAGTTAGGGTGACGGGGCGAACAACGGACGTGGGCAGCATAGTTGGCTAACAGCTGTTGACGCCGAATACGAAGTGGAGGAACCCCAGCCTCAGCAAGGAGGCTATTAACAGGGCTGGTGCGGAATGCTCCTGTCGCCTGTCGAATCCCACAGTGGTTGCAATGACAACAGATCGTCCCAAAACACAGTATGGAACTGCATCGCATCCACCTCACAACTGATTTCAAAGTGGCCTCCATGGGATTGTAACTGTTGTGTACATAGTTCCGCGTGGTCAGCGCGAACACAACTTTCCCAATAGAGCGCGCCCCGCTAAGCACAACAGCGCAGGCACAGCGCTCGTCCATCTCCGCACTACGAGATGGCGCTGTCTTAGAGACGGACCAAATTCTGCTTCCGCCGATCTGCGTATTAATATGTAACGCAACCACTGAGATTGCTGCTAACGTAGAACCTTTTCTCCTCGTGGATCACACTCGCACAGTGATACCTGAATGCTCGAGGTATTATAACGAGTGTACAGACCTCCGATTATTCAGTCTGCATTAGTCTGTGCCTAATAAGATTACCATATTCCTGTACAAAGCCATGAAGATAAATGAATATACACTTTGTCAAGTACCAGAGGTATGTGAGAATAAGATTAACGTACCAAGACCAAAGGAACTTCAGATTGTCAATTGTAAATAGCATCCAGAATTAAGTTAAGTAAGGTTTATACTTTTTATTATTTTAATAAATGTGTGTGAAAATTAATCAAGTTCTGTTTAAGGTTGGTCACCGCCAATCTGCTACTCTAAGCGTGAAAGTGGCATTTCTATCATCTGACCTAAAGGCAGAAGATAAACACGCCACGATAAGACCACGAGGAATATTGCTGACCCTCGCCTACTTCGCTGGAGCGACAAGTCAAATAATCTGATGGTGTGTGTATCGAAGGTCTTACAGTACGCACACCACAGTAACAGTAGCGGCTGTCGCGCAGGATAAACAAATCTGTGCTTTCCCGTACACCCTGTTCACAGGCCACTTGCCTGGAGCTTGCATTACGGTTCCTCTCACTGTCTTGTAGAACCCGGTTCTCCAGACCTGGTGTTCGCACACTCTGGCGCCTTCCTGCACGCCTGTCAGGCTGAAAGGCCCCATCATCACACAAACTCCCAAAACGGGCTTCAAACGTGTCCGTAAGGGTTCTTGCTTTGTAGTGGCCGTGATGCCCCTCGACCGTTTCCATCTGCTTGGCTGTACAAAACACCATCTCGGCTTGTTCCCGACACGAATACCGGACCATGCGGCTGGTTACACTACGCTGCGTCAATCATACCAGCCTGCAACACACGAGGAACACACGGCACAGGGTCAGAGGAACTGTCATTCGTCAACGCCATCTATCGTACCAACAAGGCCTTTCTGGACGCATGTTTACAGAGCCTTTTGTCCACCATTTTCAGTCAGGGATCCGTCCTTGCGGTTTGTCAGTTTTATTAATGTCACCCCTCATACAAAAACTCTCCACGTGAATCGCCTGTCTGATAGCGAAAACCGTATCAAAGTCCCTACACTAGTTCATGGGTTTAGCCTTCAGATACAAGCATACAAACAAGAAATGGTGACACCAGGCTTTAATTTATCATATGTCTGGTAGAAAAAGGTATTATACACGGAAATAAAAATTTTACACGCTACTTCAGCACCCTGTGTGTTGGGAGGTTTATCGTGGAACCTGGATCACGTGTCGTTTCTGGCGAATGTCCACATCACTGACAGATGAATGCTAGGTTAAAGCGCAGACTGGAAAATCCGAGCTCCTTCTGTTAAGCAGTCCCACAACCATCCGGTTTCCAGACATGGACTTAACGCCTACACCACCAAATCCAAAACAGATTCGGATTAACCTTCGCTCCGGTCTGAAGCTAACACACCTGTTTGCTTTACTGCTTTCCCGCCAGATACCGCCTCTGCACCTGACCAGTTTGACACTCCCATCACTGCCATGAGATGTCACTCCAAATTCCGGTTACGTATGGAAGAGATAAAGATGCATATACTGTACACAAACCTCACTCTTGCATTATTTTGTCTATTAGTAACAACGCCATAACAAAATCCCTACTGTAATTCCTTAAAATTACCCTGAAGAGAAATAGTGGTAGATGACTTTAATTTATAATAGCTTTGTATAGGTGTAGGAGATTGATGCCAAGTAGGTTCTCCTCTTGGTTAATCGTAGAGAAGTGATGTCTCGAAAAATGACGTACAGTCAAGAGCCGTAAAACTATGTGGAAACATATGAGTATGTTCCAGTACCCATTATCTCGCTCAGAGGGAGTTATACCAGCACGTTGCCCTGTGTCGGAATTGCCGCCTATAACTTCAGGCACTCTCTAAAGTACTGGAGGGGACTAGCAAATGCCGTTAAGGTCCCAGACCCGATGAAGGGAAACTCCTGATCTACACCTCCACGCGGTAGCGAGTGGCTAACATAGACAGGGACCGAGGGATGACTGGGATAAGTCATCACCCCAGCATTTGATGGACAGGGCACCCTGTCTACATCAACATCTACATCTACATCCATACTCCGCAAGCCACCTGACGGTGTGTGGCGGAGGGTACCTTGAGTACCTCTATCGGTTCTCCCTTCTATTCCAGTCTCGTATTGTTCGTGGAAAGAAGGATCGGTGTGCTTCTGTGTGGGCTCTAATCTCTCTAATTTTATCCTCATGGTCTCTTCGCGAGATATACGTAGGAAGGAGTAATATACTGCTTGACTCTTCGGTGAAGGTATGTTCTCGAAACTTTAACAAAAGCCCGTACCGAGCTACTGGGCGTCTCTCCTGCAGAGTCTTCCACTGGAGTTTATCTATCATCTCCGTAACGCTTTCGCGATTACTAAATGATCCTTTAATGAAGCGCTCTGCTCTCCGTTGGATCTTCTCTATCTCTTCTATCAACCCTATCTGGCACGGATCCCACACTGTTGAGCAGTATTCAAGCAGTGGGCGAACAAGTGTACTGTAACCTACTTCCTGTTGCCCTGGAAATGAAAAATCATTTCCAAAGGAGGAAGAACCAGCTGATGGTCAACGCCATAGGATGTGGAAGGCAACGGGAAACCACCACATTAAAGAACTATGTTTATCCCAAGTATCAGCAGTAAACCATGTCAGTATCTTCTGCAAAATTTTCCGGAGATAAAATAGTCTCCCAATCGTATCTCCGGGTAGGGACTGCAAAAGATACAGACAATGTGAAGGAAAAGAATCCCAATTTTAACATTGCCACTTGGAATGTGAGAACACTGCTTCAGTGTAGCAAGCTAGAAAATGTAAAACTTGAAATGGAACGACTGGAAATCGATATCCTAGGCATATCGCAGATGAGATGGCCCCGACCAGGTGATTTCTGGTCTGGAGAATACAGAGTCATTCACACCGGAACTAACCAAGATAGACCAGGCATGGGAGGAGTTGGAATAATTCTGAGGGAAAACTATGGCTCGCGTGTCAAGGGGTATGTACAATATAGCTCTCGAATAATACTAGTCAAACTTGAAACTAAACCAAAGGACACTGTGATAATACAAATATACATGCCAACATCCAAAGAAGAAGATGTAGTCATTGACGAAAGAAACGAAGAAATACGTAATGCTATGAGAAACGTCAAGGGAGATGAAAACCTGATTGCCATGGGGGACTGGAATGTGATTGTGGGTGAAGAACCGGAGGAAGGAATTGTTGGCAAATATGTAGTGGGAAGAAGAAATGAAAGAGGACACCGACTAATCGAGTTCTGCTCGATGCACCAATTAGTTGTTGCAAACACACTTTTCCAACATCACAAACGAAGAAGATTCACATGGAAGGCCCCTGGAGACCTGAGGAGACAACAGATTGATTACATTCTAGTGAAAGCACGTTTCAGGAACCAGACAAAAGATTGCAGGAGCTATCCACCTGCAGACAGAGGCAGTGATCATAACCTGGTCGTCATGAAAAGTTCACTGAGATTCAAACGTTTGAAGTAGAATCCAGTAAAATTTAAATGGGAACTAGAAAAACTGAAAACTGAGGGTTTGGCAAAGTGCTATGCAAACGAAACAGACAACCTAGCTAAAAATTTTCAACATGGTGGAGTAAATGAAGACTGGGATCAAATTATATCTGGGGTATACAAAGCAGCAGAAAAGATAGTTGGAAGAACAGAACTCAAAAACAAGAGGAAATGGATTACAGCAGATATTATTGAGCTTATGTAAACAGGAGATTATACAAAAATGCAACTGATGAACAAGGAAAAGCTGAATACAGAAGACTAAGGAATTTAGTTAACAGAGAAGGTAGGAAAGCAAAAGAAAATTTTCTTGAAGGAATATGCAGGGAAGTGGAAGAAAATATGCCAAACGGAAGAACTGATTTAGACTACAAAACAGCAAATCATTTTTTTAACAAACGTAAAACAACACTCAGGCACAATAGAAAATAATGGGGGGAGAATGCTGTTTCGTGAAGATATGGTGAAGAGATGGAAAGAATACATAGAGGAGTTGTATGCCGGAACACCTCTTTCGGAGGAAGAGCAAGTAGACGAAGATGACAAGGGAGATGAC
The DNA here is from genome assembly GCF_021461395.2 of Schistocerca americana. Taxonomy (NCBI): domain Eukaryota; kingdom Metazoa; phylum Arthropoda; class Insecta; order Orthoptera; family Acrididae; genus Schistocerca; species Schistocerca americana. The sequence goes on along the minus strand of NC_060122.1, from coordinate 23,635,739 downwards.
ATTCTGCAAAAAGAATTTGACAGAGCTCTAAAAGAACTACGGGACAACAAAGCAACGGGTATTGATGACATCCCTGCAGAACTAATAAAGAATGCTGGTGACAGCATGAAAATGATACTGCATAAACTTATTAGGTCCATCTATAACACAGGAGAGATGCCGACAGGCTTCCAGAAATGTATCATTGTTCGTATACCAAAGATGGCAGCAGCCACAAAATGCGAACAGTACCGAACTCTAAGCCTAATATCACATGCATAAAAAATTCTCATAAAAATAGTTCTGAAGAGAATTGAAAAGAAGGTGGAGGATAAACTGAGTGAAGATCAGTTTGGTTTCAGAAGGGGATTGGGAACAAGAGAGGCGATTCTGGCACTAAGACTCGTTATCGAAAAGCAGTTATAGAAAAATAAACCGACTTATATTGCCTTTGTAGACATGGAAAAGGCATTTGATAACGTTATCTGGAAGAGATGTTCAGAGTGCTGAGAAAAAGTGGAATAAAGTACAAATACATCCGTGTGATACTCAGTTTCTATAAGCATGAGGTGGCAGTGATTAGGAACTGTCACCAGGAACAAGAAGAAATATTAGAAAAGGGGTAAGACAAGGATGTGCCCTCTCTCCTCTTATATTCAATGCTTACATCCAAGAAGCTATAGACCAAGTTCGAGGAACTACAGAGGTTGGGATAAAAATTAATGGGCAGAAGATAGACATGCTACGTTATGCAGATGATTTTGCTATAGTCAGGGAGACAAAAGAAGATCTAGAGGAAGCCCTCAGAACAATGGAAAAAATTCTATGCGATCAGTATGGAATGAGAATAAACAAGAAAAAGACTAAAGTGATGGTATGAAGTACGGGAGCAAAATATGAAGCTCTGAGATTGAGAATTGGAAGAGAGGAGCTGGAAGTGATAGAGGAATTGACCTGGGAAGCAAAATCGCAAGGGATAGTAGAAGCCGGAAAGAAATGGGCTGCAGAACACAAAAGGCCAAAATTGCATTTAATTGGAGAAGGAACTTACTCACCAGCAACAACATCAGTCTGAAAATAGCGAAACGTATCACGAAACGTTTCGTTTGGAGTGTGGCCCTATACGGATGTGAAACTTGGACAATAGGAAGTGAAGAGAGAAGATGGCTAGAGGCCCTGGAGATGTGGTGCTATAGAAGGATGATGAAGATCAGCTGGAGAGACAAAGTAACAAATGAAGAGGTGCTTACAAAGGGAAGCTCCCCATCGCACCCACCTCAGATTTAGTTATAAGTTGGCCCAGGGATAGGCCTTGAAAAACTGAACACAGATCAATCGAGAAAACAGGAAGATGTTGTGTGGAACTATGAAAAAAATAAGCAAAATATACAAACTGAGTAGTCCATGAACAACATAGGCAACATCAAGGAGAGTGTAAGCTTACGAGCGCCGTGGTCCCGTGGTTAGCGTGAACAGCTGCGGAACGAGAGGTCCTTGGTCCAAGCCTTCTCTCGAGTGAAAAGTTTAATTTTTTATTTTCAGACAATTATCAAAGTTCAGGCACTCACACATAGTCAACTTCGCTCTCCAAAATTCCAGGACATGTTCAGATTTGCTTGGACATATGCAGGATTTGACGGTCTACACGCGGAGACATTTGAAAACGTAAAAAAACGTGTTTTGACAGAGCACAGGGAAAACAGTGCGACTGTGAAACTGTTGCATTTATTTGTTGCAGTTTATGTGACAAACTCTTTACCCATTCGCCAAGTGTACAAGTTAGGTGGGTGGACAACATATTCCTGTCATGTGACGCACATGCCGTCACCAGTGTCGTATAGAATATATCAGACGTGTTTTCTTGTGGAGGAATCGGTTGACCTATGACCTTGCGATCAAATGTTTTCGGTTCCCATTGGAGAGGCACGTCCTTTCGTCTACTAATCGCACGGCTTTGCGGTGCGGTCGCAAAACACAGACACTAAACTTATTACAGTGAACAGAGACGTCAATGAATGAACGGACAGATCGTAACTTTGCGAAAATAAAGAAAGTAAAATTTTCACTCGAGGGAAGACTCAAACCAAGGACCTCTGGCTCCGCAGCTGCTCACTCTAACCACGGGACCACGGCGCCCCTCAGTTCATGTTGTCCATAATGTTGGTTATGTTGCGCATAAACAACTCAGTTTGTATATTTTGCTTATTTTTTCATAGTTCCCCACAACTTCTTCCTGTTTTCTCGATTGATCTGTGTTCAGTTTTTCAAGCCTATCCACTGTGTCAATTTATAACTAAATCTGAGGGGGGTGCGATGGGGAGGTTCCCTTGTTAGAAGAGTACAGGAAACCAGATCCCTGTGGAGGCACATCCAAACAAGAAGAGACAAACTTGTAGGGCACATCCTACGACACAAGAACATCATTGGAACAATAGCAGAAGGAGCTATTGAGGGAAGGAATCGGCGGGGGAGACCAAGGATATCATACACGCAACAGATCATGAATGACGTTGGATGTAACACATACGTGGAAATGATGGTGGTGGTGGTTGTTGGGATGTTTAAGGGGGACTAAGCAGCTAAGGTCATCAGTCCCCCATTCCAAAAACAGGCGAGACAAAGTCGCGGAGCAGATAAAACCCCAAGGGGAAGGAGACTCCCCCCCCCCCCCCCAGGGCACTAAAGAACACAAATCGTGGAAATGAAGAGGAAGGCAGACAGAAGAGAGGAATGGCGCTCTGCTGCAAACCAAGCTCAGGGTTGAACACTAGAAGAAGAAAGAAGAACTTCACGTACCTAGCCCTGTTAGTAGCAAACACAACCCCACCCCTATAAGAGAAGGAACTGAGAAAACAATTTTAAATAGACTTAAGAATTTTGATATGTATGGTGAAGGACAGCATCGGTAACACTCTCGCTACGTAGAATTTCATGTTCTGGGGAATTACCATTGAGGACACTAACGGCAGCTATTTGCATAGATTGTTATCGATATAGTTATTAAATACCTTTCCTTTATGTATTATTATTACATGCATAAAAAAAGTTTTGCTGCACCTAGGTTCCGAGGTTTCCGAACCCTGTATAGAAAATTGGAATAGAGATCAATATAAACATCATTTCCGCCCTTTTTATTGCTCATGAAAACCACACATTGCATGTTGTACCACCATACAGCGAGACCTTCAGAGGAGACATGCCAGATTGCTCTACACACCGGTACCTCTAACTCCCAGTAACACGTCTTCTTCCGTTGATGCAAGCCTGTATTCGTCGTGGCATACTATCTACAAGTTTATCAAAGCACTGTTGATCCAGATTGTCCTACTCCTCAACGGCGATTCGGTGTAGCTCCCTCAGAGAGGTTGGTGGGTCACGTCGTCCATAAACAGCCCTTTTCAATCTATCCCAGACATGTTCGATAGGGTTCATGTCTGGAGAACATGCTGGCCACTAGTCGAGCGACGTCGTTATCCTCAAGGAAGTAATTCGCAAGATGTGCACGATGGGGTCGCGAATTGTCGTCCATGAAGACAAATGCATCGCCAATATGCTGCCGATACTGTTGCACTATCGGTCGGAGGATGGCATTCACGTATCGTACAGCCGTTACGAGGCACTCCATGACCACCAGCGGCGTACGTCGGCCCCATATAACACCACCCCAAAACAGCAGGAAACCTCCACCTTGTTGGACAGTATGTCTAAGGCGTTCAGCCTGACTAGGTTGCCTCCAAACACGTCAAACTCATCAATAAAGAAAACGTGATACCAATCCTGAGCGGTCCATTCCGCATGTTGTTGGGTCCATCTGTACCGCGCTGCATGGTGTCGTGGTTGCGCATCATTTAGCCTATTGCGCACAGTTTGAATCGTAACATCTACACATTCTGTGGCTGCATGTAAAGCATTATTCAACATGGTGGCGTTGCTGTCAGGGTTCCTCCGATCCATAATCCATAGGAGGAGGTTAGTGTTTAACGTCCCGTCAACAACGAGTCATTAGAAACGAAGCACAAGCTCGGATTAGGGAAGAATAGGGAAGAAAATTGACCGTACCCTCTCGGAAGAATCACCCTGGCATTTGCCTGAAGTGATTTAGGGGTATCACGGAAAACCTAAATCAGGATGTCCGGACGTGGGGTTGAAACGTCGTCCTCCCGAACGCGAGTCCAGTGTGCTAACCACTGCGCCACCTCGCTCGGTCATAATCCATAGATAGTAGTGGTCATCCACTGCAGTAGTAGCCCTCAGGTGCGCGAGCGAGGCATGTCATCGGCAGTTCCTGTGTCTCCATGTCCGAACAACATCGCTTTGGTTCACTCTGGGACGCCTGGACACTTTCCTTGTTGAGAGCCCTTCTTGGTACAAGGTAAAAATGCGGACGCGATCGAACCACGGTCTTGACCATCTAGGCGTAGTTGAACTACAGACAACACAAGCCATGTACCTCCTTCCTGTTGGAATGACTGGAACTGATCGACTGTCGGACCCCTTCCGTCTAACAGGTGCTGCTCATACGTGGTTGTTTACATCTTTGGGCTGGTTTAGTGACATCTCTGAACAGTCAAAGGGACTGTGCCTGTGATGCAATATCCACAGTCAACGTCTATCTTCTGGAGTTCTGGGAACTGGGGTGAACTAAAACATTTTTTGATGTTAGTATATTAAGGTCAACAGCAGTGACTTTTAATAGGTAGGTCCTCCTATAATGGCGTCAACATACATCTGAAAAACGCAATTGCTTATTGTACACTGTCCACTAATACCAAAGATGAAATACCGTAAACCCATCGAAATTAATCAGAAAATTATTTTGTATGAACACGTATGTAAGAGGTGGCGCTCTAGAACTATTCCCATAACAGAGATAATTTAATTTTCTTACTCGTAACCTTTTAGAGTAGCCACCACTACCACCAATACACACATCAGACAGCTTTTTAACAGAAGTCATAGACATTAAATGAACTCGCTTTGCTCTCGGGCTTTTAGTAAAATCACAGTAAAGGCTGATATACGAGGTTGAGTCAAATGAAAACCTTAAATTTGTAATAACACATCGAAATTTCGCGGCGTTATCCTGTAAGTTGGTAAGCGTGCTACAAACAGCGTACAGAATGGCCTGTAGGTGGCAGCATAGTGCAGATGCACGCATACCGCCACAGTATCAGTATAAAGATGGCCGCCCCACTTGCGACTTGCACCAGGGAAGAACAGCGTTCTATTATTCGGTTTTTGCTAGTGAAGGTGTGAAACCTATTGAAATTCATCGACGAATGAAGGTTCGGTACGGTGATGCATGTTCGTCAGAGCAGCAAGTCTACGAATGGAGTAGGAAGTTAGCAAATGGTGTGACTTCAGTGGAAGACGCTCTTCGTCCAGGTCAGGCACAACGTGTTGTGACTCCACAGAACATTGCAGCAGTTGAAACCATAGTGAAGGAAAACCGCCGAGTGACACTGAATGAAATTGCAGCATGTTTACAGATTAGTCATGGGTCAGCGCACCACATTGTGCATTATGTGCTCCAATTTCACAAAAGTGTCTGCAATATGGGTGCCACGGCAGCTGACTCCTGAAATGAGAAAACGACGTGTTGATGCTTGTGAAGATGTTTTTTGGCGCTTTGAACGAGAAGGTGATGGCTTCCTTGCAAGAATCGTTACTGGGGACGAAACCTGGGTTCACTTCCACTAACCGAAAACGAAGAAAGCGAGCAAGGAATGGCGCCATTCCTCATCACCAAAACCGTAGAAGTTTCGAACAGAACCATCAGCACGGAAAGTTATGCTGACTCTCTTTTGGGACGAAAAAGGAAGCGACGTGGCTTGCAGTCAGCAGGTGTCGTTTTGCAACATGATAATGCAAGGCCCCACACTACCCGTACAACAGTTGCAACAATCACACACCTACATTTTGAGTGTCTTCCTAAAAAAAATCGTAGAGGGAGACCAAGAGATGAATACAGTAAACAGATTCAGAAGGATGTATGTTGCAGTAGGTACTGGGAGATGAACAAGCTTGCACAGGATAGAGTAGCATGGAGAGCTGCATCAAACCAGTCTCAGGACTGATGACCACAACAACAACACCTTTCCACCATACTCACCAGACCTTGCCCAAAATGATTTCCATAGGTTTGGACCACTCAAAGACGCAAAGTTTCGTTCTGATGAAGAGGTACGCCATGCGGTGCATGAGTGGTTGCGCAGACTACGAAAAGAATTTGTTTCTAATGGAATTTATGCACTTTGTAAGCACTGGAGGACTTGCATTGAGCGTGGGGGAGATTATGTTGAAAAGTGATACAGCTTTGTACCACTTCTGCACAATAAATAATATTTTAAAAAATATTTAAGGTTTTCATTTGACTCACCCTCGTACTTTGTTACCTTCTTACTTAGGTGTACTACCTTCACCAAAAATCCAAAATCTGTTTCAAACGTATCGATATTAACCCATACAGTCAGCAATTTATTTTGTTTCTGCGGCAACGCCAGTCGGTAATGTAAACAATAACTCTGTCTTTATGTTACGATACTATGTTTGTAAACTTTCAACAAAAACAAACAGATTGGGAGATTGCAGGGTACTCTCACTTCTGATTCGGTGTAGGGAATACGATCTACTGCGCTTTAACTTCATACATTATGATTAGATCGTGGGCAGTAGTTTATGGTCTTGTTTGCGTGCTCTAAGGAAGGAAATATGGTGAGCTTTACCTGCGTTCAAAGGAACAGGGTGCCGACTTAAACGACAGCAGTAAAAGCACGGCGTTGGTGGGCCGCCAAAGCGCGTTTTTCTGGAGAACGATGAGGAGACATTTCCACACGGCCGCTGTAATGCCACTTCCTCGGACGAGAAATGAAAATCGAAAATTAGCTCCGAAATTCCCAAAGATTTCCCCAAAACAAGTTCCAAATTCCATGAAAAATGAACAAGCACACCAATTTCCAGTTAACACAATTATTTAGATATTATCCAGTAATTGAATCAGGAATATAATACTTAGTAATTAATTAACATACAAAAGAAAGATAGGATCCCAGTAAAATCAAACTCAGAATTCAAAATCACAGTTAATTTGAAAATCATTATAATTAAAATTCGCAAAGTAGAACCGACGTTCCCAAAGAATACTCCGTGTGAGTACTCTTGGAGATGGTGGTGGTGGTTGTTGGGATGTTTAAGGGGGGACTAAACAGCTAAGGTCATCAGTCCCCCATTCCAAAAACAGGCTAGACATAAATGCACGACGCAGGTAAAACCCCAAGGGAGAGGAGACTCCCCCCCAGGCCCTAAAAGAACACAAATGCGGTAACGAACACTACAGACACGAAGAGTACAGATGAACACCAGACAAAAGGAAACAGAAGAAAAGAAGATGGCTGGAGACTGGTTGACTGACCACGACAACAAAAAGGGAAAGAGACAACCAACCGACTACACACTAAAATCTGCAACCAAACATAAGAGACTCGAGAACAAGAGACATGCAAAGTGAAAGGAGCAGGACCTCCCTAAATGGAACCATAAAAAGGACTACCACGGATAAAATGTAAAACATTGTCAGCCATGAAGGCATCGTCGCATAAAATCAAAGGCAAAGTGCCCGGGAGATTGAAAGACTGCCGAAGGGTGCGCAGTCGGGGACACTCCAATAAAATGTGGGCGACCGTCAGCCGGGACCCACACCGACACAGGGGGGGGATCCTCCTGACGCAAAAGATGGCCATGCGTCAGGAAGGTATGGCCGATGCGCAGCCGTCACAAGATTACAGAATCCCTGCGAGAAGCCCGCAGGGAGGAGCGCCACACATCGGTCGTCTCCTTGACAGCCCGCAGTTTATTCGGGGCTGTCATGCCACGCCACTCAACAGACCACATCCCAAGCACCTTACGGCGCAACACCAGCTGCTGATCGCGAGCCATAAGGCCGATCTCCAAGGCTGGGGCGTCGATCGCCCCTTTGGCCAGCCTGTCAACACGTTCGTTCCCCGGGATGCCAACGTGACCTGGCGTCCAAACAAAGACCACCGAACGACCAGAGCGAGTAATGGTGGAAACAGACTCCTGAATAGAAGACACCAGAGGAGAAGAGGGATAGCAGCGGTCGATGGCCTGGAGGCTGCTCAGGGAGTCCCTGCAGATGACGATGGACGTACCTGAGCAGGAACGCATATGCTCAAGAGCGCGCAATATGGCCACCAGCTCTTCAGTAAAAATACTGCAGCCAGCCGGCAAGGAGCGCTGTTCAACATGGGCAGCGTGAGCAAAAGCGTAGGCAGTGCGACCATCAACCAGGGAACCATCAGTGTAGACAGGCTCACAGCCCGGAAATGAGGCGAGGAGCGCAAGAAAACGGCGACGGAGGGCCACAGGCGGAACCAAATCCTTGGGTCCCTGTGCCAAGTCCAGACAGACGGACGGACAGCCGGGGCAAACACCAGGGAGGCGTAGGTGCACGGACCCGGAAGGGAGGCAGAAGTGGGAATGAGCCCAGTTCCGACAGCGGGGACTGGACGCGGACAGCTATGGAAAGCCCAGACCTAGGTCACCGTTTGGGCAGATGGAGGACCATGGCAGGGAAAAGCAGGCAATGATTGGGATGGCCAGGCGAGCAATGCACGCGGACAGCATAGTCGGCGAGCAGTCGATGGCGGCGAATCCGCAGCGGGGGAACCCCGGCCTCCACCAGTAGACTATCCACGGGGCTCTTACGGAAAGCGCCAGCTGCAAGCCGAACCCCACAGTGGTGTATGGGGTCTAACAACTTCAACACTGAGGGTGATGCAGACCCATAGGCCAGGCTCCCATAAGCAACTCAGGACTGCACAAGGGCTCTGTACAATCGCAGCAGTGTGCAGCGATCTGCACCCCAAGACGTGTGGCTAAGGCAGCGGAGGGCGTTGCGGTGCCGCCAGCATTTTTGCTTCAGCTGAGTAATATGAGGAACCCATGTGAGCCAGGCATCAAACATGAGTCCCAAGAAGGGGCAAGTGTCCACCATTCAAAGCAGGTGGCCGTCGAGGTAAAGTTCAGGATGAGGGTGGACCGTCCAACGCCTGCAGAAGTGCATAACTCGAGTCTTGGCTGCAGAGAACTGAAAACCATGAGTCAGAGCCCATGATGCTGCCTTGCGAACGGCGACTTGCAGCCTGCGTTCGGCGACTCCCGTAGTCGTGGAGCTAAATGAGATGCAGAAGTCGTCGGCATACAAAGAAGGAGACACCGACGACCCCACGGCTGCAGCCAGACCATTAATGGCCACGAGAAATAAGGAGACGCTCAACACCGAGCCCTGCAGGACCCCATTTTCCTGTATATAAGATGAACTAGAGGCGGCACGAACTTGCACCCGGAAAGAGCGGCGCAATAAAAAGGTTTGAACAAAAGCCGGGAGCTGACCACGAAGACCCCACTCATGCAACGTGGCGAGGATGTGATGCCTCCATGTGGTGTCTGCCCCTCTGTCTGCCCCCCTCGTGCCTGGAGGCAAGCCTTCCTCTGTTGCCCCCTTAGCAGTTGGGGGCAAACCCTCTTCTTTCGCTCCCCCCACGCTTACTTCGGGAGTGACATCTGCTCCAAAACTGGGGGGCTCGATCCCTCGCCCTCCTTCTCCGCCGGTGTTGCCTCTGCCGGTTCCTCTCTCGCGGAAGGGGTCCCTCGGGGCTCTCCCTTCCTCCGTTTCTTCTCCTGCCCAGCCGGATGTCAGCCAGTGGCTGAAGGTTCCGCCACCTGCTGGTCGTAGGGCTTCTGCGTCGTCGTCAGCCTCCGACGCTCCTTCAGAGAAGCTCTCCCAGCCCTCTCACCCTAGGGGCCGACGTGAGAAGAAGGAACGGAATGTGTCCACGAAGAAGGACTTTCCAGCGGTTTCAGTACCGCCTGCTGTACATAGTCCTGGCTCCGGGGATGAGGTGGAGATCCTCGCCTCTGCCGCGGATCTCGCCCTCACAGAACCCTTGGGGGCCTTTCCTATGGACTCAGCTGACTCTCCCCCGGAGGCGGCAGTTGGCTCTGAGGCGCCGTCTGCCTCTTAGTCGCATTCACGCCCTCTCAGTTCCTTCCTGCTTCCATTCTCTAGTGGAACTGCAGCGGTTATTTCCGCCACCTGCCTGAGCTCCGGATGCTTCTGAGTGTTTCCCCTGTTCTCTGCATTGCTCTGCAGGAAGCTTGGCTTCCGGCAATGCGGACCCCCGCCCTTCGCGGTTTTCGGGGATACTATAAGAACTGCGCTGCATGTCAACGAGCATAAGGTGGGGTTTGCCTTTTTGTTCACCACTCTGTCTGTAGCTCGCCAGTACCCCTTCTGACGCCTTTAGAGGCAGTCGCTGCCAGTAGTAGTAGTAGAAGAGGGGTTTTGGGGGCGCCCGATCAGTAACATAGTGAGACGGGTGTCATGAAAAACACTCAGAACAGTTACAGAAAACGGAACATAAAACACGGAGAAAAACCATTGAAAAATATGTGCTCACCCACACCGAAGCGTGAGATGAAGCAGGGCGTCAGCAGTAAAACATGGACACCACAGGAAGAAAATGGTAGAGGGAGCTATAACAATGTAGCAGATGGAAGTGACTGGCTGACCACAAGGAAAAAAGGGAGGAGTCAGCCACTCTGCAATACACTAAAACCTCCAGCCTAAAAGTTTAGGCAGAGTCCAGACACATCACAAAACTTAAAAACCCTAGACACACACGTCTCATCGTCAACTAAAACACAAGGGAGATCCCCAACAACTTGTGCTTCTGCCCTTGCATCACGGTATAAAATACAGTCGGTTAAAATGTGCCGGACAGAGATGTGCACACCACAAGCGGCACAAAACGGAGGATCCTCCCGCCGTAATAAATAGCTATGCGTCACAGGACAGTGCCCAATCCGCAGACGTGTGAGGGCCACCTCTTCCCGCCTGAGCAACTGGCAGGAGGAACGCCACGGCCGAGTGGTTGACTTTACCGACCGCAGTTTATTGGCCGTCACCGCCAGCCATTCGTCCTCCCACAACTCCATGCACTTCCTGTGGAGTGCAGCGATGACTGACTGCAAGGGGATAGGACACTGGACCACATCCTGCTCTCTGCAGGCCTCCTTTGCAGCCAGATCAGCCTGTTCATTGCCCCATATGCCGACATGACCAGGCACCCAGCAGAAGGATACCTCTTTACCCCGCTGTTGGAGCAAGTACAGTTGGTCATGTATCAACTGGACCATCTCCTCAGTCGGGTATAGGCTCTGCAGCGATTGTAAGGCACTAAGAGAATCGGAGCAGAGAAGAAATCGATCGCCCCGAACACGATGCATCTGCTCCAGTGCCTTCAGGATCGCGTGGAGCTCCGCTGCGAAAACGGTATATTCAGCAGGAAGGCGAATCCGGGTGACACGATCAGGGAACACCACAGAACAGCCAAGGAAAGTGTCCTGTTTCGAGCCATCAGTATAAACGACAGTGAAACCGTGATGCACCTCTAAAATGTTAAAAAACAGAGATTGGAACGTAAAATCTGGTGTGCCATCTTTCTTAAAACGAGTCAAATCTAAAATAAGTTTGGGACGCCGGAGGAGCCAAGGTGGAGATCTGCTCCAACCGCGACGTAAAACACGAAGACCAGCCACAGACATCGCTGCGAGGCAATCCTGTGCGCGAATCCCATAGGGCTGCGTCGCACGTTGCCGGTTATGAAATAACCGTGCCAGAGGAGGCTGAGCAACGGTATGGTATGCAGGTGTGTAGGGTGTGGACAAAGTTTTATACGCCTGGCGTACCGTAAGTAGCCGTCGCCGCATATGAAGTGGCGGTTCACCTGCCTCTGCGCAGAGGCTTGGTATGGGGCTAGTTCGGAATGCCCCAGTGGCCAACCGCAGCCCTTCATGGTGCACAACGTCCAACATCTTTAACTAAGTAGGCCTCGCAGACCCATACACTGTGCACCCATAATCGAGCCGAGATCGCACAAACGCCCTGTAAAACTGGAGCAGATAAGTCCTGTCAGCTCCCCATGTACTGTGGCTAAGACATTTTAAAATGCTTAAAGCCTGAAGCGACCGCCGTTTCAGGTCTTTAAGATGAGGTAACCACGTCAGCCTCGAGTCAAAAAGGAGACCCAGAAATCTCACCGTGTCTTTAAAAGTAAGAATAGTGTCCCTCAAGCGCAACTCAGGAAAGGTTAAAATCGAACGAGAACGGTTAAAAAGAACACAGACAGACTTCTCGGTGGAAAACTGAAAACCACTCTTCTGCGCCCAGTCATCCAAACGCCTAATCGTAAGTTGCAACTGACGAGTTGTCGTTGCAAGGCTTGAAGAAGAGCAGAACAAAGAGAAATAATCCACAAACAAAGAACACTGGACAGGACTTTTCACTAGGGACGTAATGCTATTAATAGCGACGGCAAACAGAATCACACTTAAAACGCTACCCTGAGGGACACCATTCTCCTGCTCAAAACGATCAGACAGGACGTCACCAATTCGGTATCTAAAATATCGTGGCGAGAGGAAAGACTGAATAAAAAGAGGGAGACAACCACGAAAACCCCATTCGTGAAGCTGCGCCAGGATGAGACGCCTCCAAGTGGTATCGTAGGCCCTCTCGATGTCGAAAAATACACGTAGAAGGTGATGACGGCGGAGGAAAGCTTGTAGTATAGCCGCCTCCAGGAGGGCAAGGTTATCAAAGGTGGAACGAAACCTCCTGAACCCACACTGAAAGCGACTAAGGAGTTGCCGGGATTCGAACATCCAGACAAGGCGGCGGTTGACCATCCGCTCCAAGGTCTTCCCTATGCAACTAGTGAGGGCTATACTACGGTAGCTACTTGGGCTCGTGCGGTCTTTCCCAGGTTTTAAAAAAGGGATTAAAACTGCCTCACGCCACGCGTCAGGAAAGTGACCCGACGCCCAAATGTCATTAAAAAGTGCGAGGAGGAGTTCTCTGTTGCGCATTGTGAGGTGCCATAGCATACTGTAATGGATCCTGTCGTGACCAGGCGATGTGTCACGAGCTCCAGACAATGCAGAATCCAGCTCCCACATAGAAAATGGGCAGTTGTAAGCTTCAGGAGAGGTGGACTGGAAGTTCAGACTACATCACTCAGCAAGCGCTCTATAGCGCTGGAAACCTGGATCCTGACTGGTCGTTGCAGTAACGGTGGCAAAATACGCTGCCAGAGTCTGGGCAATGTCTCGCGGCTCCGTGTGGAGAGTGCCGTTAGTCATTACAGCAGCTATGGGGCACCTCCCTCCTCTGCCAGAAATTCTCCGGATGGTCTCCCACACAATGGAACTTTTGGTGGAACGATTAACGGTGTTCAGGAACTTTTGCCACGACCTCTTCTTGCTCTCACGAATAATGCGGCGACATCTCGCCCTCGCCACCCGAAAGGCTGCAAGATTCTCAGCAGTCGGCCGACACTTGAACCGCCGCAGAGCCGCACGCCTGGTCCTGATTGCAGAGCGGCATTCGTCACTCCACCAAGGCACAGGTGGCCTTTTCCGGTGACCTGTGGACTGTGGAATGGATGCCGCAGCGGCATGGTGGACCGTTTTGGTAATATGATCCACCCACACCTCAACATTCGCACAGTGTTCGAATTGGGCCAACTGGCTATAAAGTGTCCAGTCAGCTCCACTGAGCACCCATCGTGGTGGTCTCCTGTCGGGGCCCACGCCATCTGGCAGGTGAATCCAGATTGGGAAATGATCACTGGCGTGCAAGTCAGCGACCACTTCCCAGTGAGCACTAGCGGCAAGAGCTGGAGAGCAAAGCGAGAGATCAATGGCAGAGAACGACCCAGTCGCCGTGCGGAAATGAGTACTCTGTCCACCATTGAGCAAGTAGGCACAGGATGACAGGAGAAGCCTCTCAATTGCTCTACCCCTGGGGCAGGTAATTGCAGAGCCCCAAAGCACATTGTGGGCATTAAAATCACCACAAATAATGAATGGCTGGGGGAGCTGTGTAAGAAGGTCGGTGAGGGCCGCTTCATCAAGAGCATCATGTGGGGGCAAGTAAAGTGAACATACAGTCAATGGATGACGCACGTGCACGGACACAGCGACGGCCTGTAGAGTCGTCGTAAGTGAGAGAGGCGAGGAATGGTAGTCCGTCCTGACGAAAATACCTACGCCTCCTCTAGCTCTCTCTCCACGCAGGTCGTCCTTTTTGTGGAGTGTATAGCCTCGTATCTCAGGGGAGTATGATGGATGGAAATACGTCTCCTGGAGACAGAGACACAATGGTCGACCCTGAGAAAGTAGACGAAGTTCCTCCACATGCGTCCTGAACCCTTGCAAGTTCCACTGGAGTATGGGAGCCATCTATGTTGGGGGTAGCACCTTCATCCTGTCTCTCCGACGGGGCGGGGAGACCGCAGCAGGTGGAGGGGCAGGCGTGGGACGAGATGATTGCCCCACACATACATCGTACTCCATCAACTCTGGGGAAGAGTCAGATGAAGCCTCGCATAAAACAACATCCGCATGGTCAGATGGTTTACCACGGGATTTGACCCGCTGTTGCTGCTGCACAGTAGCTTTCTGTGGCTTGGTGGACTTTGGGGGAGCGGATGTGGGAGTGGTAAGTGGCGCACTGGGCTTGGGGACAACCTCAGCTGTTGGAGGCGCGAGGGGCTGGACCAAGTCCGCCACTGTACCTTTGTCTGCCGTTCGAGTAGGGGCTACTGGCTCTGGAACACTGGCTGCGTTGCAAGTGCACTGGCAGCTACAGGTGTTAGTGCCAACACTCACCACCTCAGTCTGCGTTGAGGCATCGACCTTTGGAGTAGGCTTCTGTACCAGGGATGCAAAAGATGTAGCAAATGTGGGAGGTTGCATCGACTTATAAATCTTCTTGGCCTCACCATAGGGGATACGCTTGGTTGTTTTGATTTCCTGGACCTTGCGTTCCTCTAAAAATATGCGGCAGTCCCTACTCCAAACAGGGTGGTTCCCAGAGCAATTAATACATTTAGCCGGAGACGAGCAACCAACTCCTTCATGAGCAGCCTGACCACAGTTTCCACAAGTCGCTTCGCCTTTACAGCCTAAGGTGGTATGCCCAAAACGCTGGCATTTGAAACAGCGCATTGGGGCCGGGAAATAAGGCCTCACACTAAGGCAAAGGAAGCCAGCTTTAACATGTTCAGGAAGTGTTGTGCTACTGAAGGTCAGAATAAAGGAGTCGGATTTGACAAGAGTGCCATCAACCCTCTTCATGATGTGTTGGACATCAACGATACCTTCCGGAGCCCACTCACGTTGCAGTTCTTCCTTGGGAATATCAGCTAGATCCCGGCATGTCACAACACCTTTGCTATAGTTCAAGGTGCTGTGCAGTTCAGTGTCTATGGCATACACTGCAAGGCATTTAGCAGATTGGAGGTTAGTTGCTTGCTGGGAAGTGGAAGTTTCCACTAGCAAGGTCCCATTACGTAAGCGCTTCACCGATTTTAAGGAGCCACAGATTCCCTCCAATCCCTTTTGTATATAGAAGGGCGAAACCTTCTCGAAACTACCCTCCTTCCGTTTCACAATGAGAAACACATTCGGAGTACCAGAATGCATTCTGTTACCTAAGACTGGACTTTTTAAAGAAGCGCCGGAGTCAGGGGGACTGACTGCACGGGCCCTCTTAAGAGACTGGGTGTTAGAACCTTCCAGCGGCCCACCCTTTCCGCTGGGAGGAGGAAAAGAGAATTTCGAAGGATCCATCTCGGTCCCACGAGCAGCTAGGGAACTAGAAGTCCACCTAGACAGAGCCCCGCGTGCCTAGGTAAGCCTTATACAACTGAGGTGCGGCAGGTTCCCCAGAGGTTGCCCGCTACCGACTGTTCCACCTCAACAGCCATGCATCTCATCAGCGCGCAGCACACCTTGAGATTGAGGGTTTTTTTATAGAGGTTTATTCCATCCTCGCGATCCGGGCGGTCAAGCCAAGATCCCCATTCCCTGAGACACACAACATTCCACCGCCGCGCCGCACGGTGGTCGTTGAAGTATGCTTAGAGGTTACGGTGACAGGGGACTGGCGGCGCTTACCAGTCCCCAGCTCAGGAACCCCGGGGTCGCCAAGCCCGTACCCAGCAAACGAATGCTGAGCCCCTGGGGGCGCTCAACATGGGCAGCGTGAGCAAAAGCGTAGGCAGTGCGACCATCAACCAGGGAACCATCAGTGTAGACAGGCTCACAGCCCGGAAATGAGTCGAGGAGCGCAAGAAAACGGCGACGGAGGGCCACAGGCGGAACCGAGTCCTTAGGTCCCTGTGCCAAATCCAGATGGACGGACGGCCGGGACAAACACCAGGGAGGCGTAGGTGGACGGACCCGGAAGGGAGGCAGAAGAGGGAATGACCCCAGTTCTGACAGCAGGGACTGGACACGGACAGCTACGGAAAGCCCAGACCGAGGTCGCCGTTCGGGCAGGTGGTGGACCAAGGCAGGGAAAAGCAGGCGACGATTGGGATGGCCTGGCGAGCAATGTACGTGGACAGCATAGTCGGCGAGCAGACGATGGCGGCGAATCCGCAGCGGGGGAACCCCGGCCTCCACCAGTAGACTATCCACGGGGCTGGTGTGAAAAGCGCCAGTTGCAAGCCGAACCCCACAGTGATGTATGGGGTCTAACAACTTCAACACTGAGGGTGACGCAGACCCATAGGCCAGGCTCCCATAATCAAGCCGGGACTGCACAAGGGCTCTGTACAATTGCAGTAGCGTGCAGCGATCTGCACCCCAAGACGTGTGGCTAAGGCAGCGGAGGGCGTTGAGGTGCCGCCAGCATTTTTGCTTCAGCTGAGTAACGTGAGGAACCCATGTGAGCCGGGCATCAAACACGAGTCCCAAGAAGCGGCAAGTGTCCACCACTTCAAGCAGGTGGCCGTCGAGGTAAAGGTCAGGATGAGGGTGGACCGTCCGACGCCTGCAGAAGTGCATAACCCGAGTCTTGGCAGCAGAGAACTGAAAACCATGAGCCAGAGCCCATTATGCTGCCTTGCGAACGGCGACTTGCAACCTGCGTTCGGCGACTCCCGTAGTCGTGGAGCTAAATGAGATGCAGAAGTCGTCGGCATACAAAGAAGGAGACACCGACGACCCCACTGCTGCAGCCAGACCATTAATGGCCACTAGAAATAACGAGACGCTCAACACCGAGCCCTGCGGGACCCCATTTTCTTGTATATAAGAGGAACTAGAGGTGGCACCGACTTGCACCCGGAAAGAGCGGCGCAATAAAAAGCTTTGAAGAAAAGCCGGGAGCCGACCACGAAGACCCCACCCATGCAACGTGGCGAGGATGTGATGCCTCCATGTGGTGTCATACGCCTTCCGCAGATCGAAAAATACAGCAACAAGGTGCTGACGTCGGGCAAAAGCCGTACGGACAGCAGATTCCAGCCGCACCAGATTGTCCACTGCAGACCGGCCCCGACGGAAGCCACCCTGGGATGGAGCGAGGAGACCGCGCGACTCAAGGACCCAACACAAACGCCGCCCCACCATACGTTCGAGCAATTTGCACAAAACGTTGGTGAGGCTAATGGGACGGTAGCTGTCCACCTCCAGAGGCTTCTTTCCAGGCTTCAAAACGGGGATGGCAATGCCTTCCCGCCATTGCGACGGAAACTCCCCCTCGACCCAAAGACGGTTGTAAAGATCGAGAAGGCGCCGCTGGCAGTCCACTGAAAGGTGTTTCAGCATCTGACAGTGGTTGCCATCTGGCCCAGGAGCGGTATCAGGGCAAGCAGCGAGGGCACTGCGAAATTCCCACTCACTAAATGGAGCATTGTAAGATTCTGGGTGGTTGGTGCGAAACGAAAGGCTCCGACGTTCCATCCGCTCTTTAATGGAGCGGAAGGCCTGGGGGTAATTCGCAGAAGCGGAACTCATAGCAAAATGCTCTGCTAAGCGATTGGCAATGACGTCGGAGTCAGTACAGTTCCTTGGGTTGGTTGGTTGGTTGGTTGGGGGATTAAAGGGACCAGACTACTATGGTCATAGGTCCCTTTTTCCAAAGACAAAGAACACCCACAGAGAATAAAAACGAGGAACAGAAGAGATCACAGACGATACAGAACAGGAGAGACTGAGACAAAGACAAGACAAAACGAACGAAAACCACATAGAGAATGACGGTGGTTGGCCGACCATAGAAATAAAAAAGGAAAAGCCAACCACTTAGAAACACATTAAAAAATCAGTGTAAAATCATAGGCCAAAGGCCAGAATCAACACAAAACAATAAAATAAAACAGAAACACTCAGATTAAATGATAAAATCCCCCTGCCCGAATAAAACGTAAAACTAAGTCAGCCATAGCGGAGTCGTCTGTTAAAAGGGCAGGGAGCGTATCAGGCAGCGCAAATGTCTGCCTGACCACAGCTAAAAGGGGGCAGGCCAACAGAATGTGGGCCAGTGTCAAAGCCGCCCCGCAGCGACATACAGGAGGGTCCTCCCTGCACAGTAAATAACTGTGTGTCAGCCGGGAGTGGCCAATGCGGAGCCGGCAAAGAACTACCGAGTCCCTGCGAGTGGCTCGCAGGGATGACCGCCACACAGCCGTCGCCTCCTTCACAGCACGGAGTTTATTGGACATTGTCAGTTCGCGCCATTCCTCGTCCCATAGCGCCAAGATTTTGCGGCGGAAGACTGCCCGCAAATCAGTCTCAGGGAGGCCAAGGTCCAGAGATGGCTTGCTGGTGGCCTCTTTCGCCAGGCGGTCAACATGTTCGTTACCCGGGATACCGACATGACCGGGGGTCCACACAAAGACCACAGAGCGGCCGCAACAGGCGAGAGTATGCAGAGACTCGTGGACAGCCATCACCAAACGAGAACAAGGGAAACACTGGTCGAGAGCTCGTAAACCGCTCAGGGAATCGCTACAGATAACGAAGGACTCACATGAGCAGGAGCGGATATACTCTAGGGCACGAAAGATGGCGACCAGTTCAGCAGTGTAAACGCTGCAGCCATCCTGCAAGGAACGTTGTTCGGAACGGTCCCCTAGAGTGAGCGCATACCCGACACGACCAGCAACCATCGAACCGTCAGTGTAGACAATACCAGAGCCCTGATACGTGGTCAGGATAGAATAAAAGCGGCGGCGGAAGGCCTCTGGAGGGACTGAGTCCTTCGGGCCCTGTGCCAGGTCCAGCCGAAGGCAAGGGCGACGAACACACCATGGGGGTGTATGCAAAGTAGCCCGGAAAGTAGGTGGAACAGTAAAAACCTGAAGCCCAGAGAGAAGCTCTTTGACGCGGACCGCTATTGTACAACCAGACCGGGGCCGACGATCTGGCAGATGGACGACCGATCGCGGGAACAGGAGATGATAATTCGGATGCCCGGGCGAGCTTAGAACATGGGCAGCATAAGCGGCCAGCAAACGTTGGCGTCGGAACCGCAGGGGAGGTACACCTGCCTCCACTAATACGCTGTCCACGGGGCTGGTGCGGAAAGCACCAGTGGTAAGGCATATCCCGCTGTGGAGAATTGGGTCCAGCACCTGTAACGCAGATGGGGACGCTGAGCCATAAGCCAGGCTCCCATAATCCAGACGGGACTGGATTAACGCCTGGTAGAGCCGCAACAGGGTAAAACGGTCGGCGCCCCAGCGGGTGTGGCTCAAGCATCTCAGAGCGTTTAGATGCCGCCAACACGTCTGTTTAAGCTGCCGGATATGAGGCAGCCAAGTCAACCGGGCATCGAAAACCACCCCCAAAAACCTGTGGGTCTCCACCACAGCAAGGAGTTCGTCGGCAAGATAAAGCCGCGGCTCAGGATGGACTGTTCGGCGCCGGCAGAAATGCATAACGCGGGTCTTGGCTGCCGAAAACTGAAACCCATGGGCTACAGCCCAAGACTGCGCCTTACGGATAGCGCCCTGTAGCTGACGTTCAACAGCTGCAATGCTGGGAGAGCTGTAATAAAGGCAGAAGTCGTCAGCATACAGGGAAGCGGAGACAGAGTTTCCCACGGCCGCAGCAAGACCGTTAATGGCTATTAAAAACAGACAGACACTTAAAACGGAACCCTGTGGCACACCGTTCTCCTGGACGTGGGAGGAACTATACGAGGCCGCGACTTGCACGCGGAAGGTACGACACGACAGAAAATTGCGGATAAAAATCGGCAGAGGACCCCGAAGACCCCATCCATGGAGCGTAGAAAGAATGTGATGACGCCACGTCGTATCGTACGCCTTCCGCATGTCGAAAAAGACAGCGACCAGGTGCTGACGGCGGGAAAAGGCAGTACGGATGGCCGACTCCAGGCTCACCAGATTGTCGGCGGCGGAGCGGCCTTTACGGAACCCACCCTGAGATGGAGCCAGAAGGCCCCTAGACTCCAGTACCCAATTCAAGCGCCGGCTCACCATCCGTTCAAGCAACTTGCAAAGAACGTTGGTGAGGCTAATGGGACGGTAGCTGTCCACCTCCAGAGGGTTCTTTCCAGGCTTCAAAACGGGGATGACAATGCCTTCCCGCCATTGCGACGGAAACTCCCCCTCGACCCAAAGACGGTTGTAAAGATCGAGAAGGTGCCGCTGGCAGTCCACTGAAAGGTGTTTCAGCATCTGACAGTGGATGCCATCTGGCCCAGGAGCGGTATCAGGTGTGTGTGTGTGTGTGTTTGAGGTTTACGGGCGCTAAACAGCGAGGTCATCAGCGCCCAAACGAATAAAAACAGGAACACATGCAGTGAAGGGACTAAGACGAACAGCGAACAAGGGGAACAGCGAAAAGACGCAGTTCCAAATCCTCACGTATAGAGGCAAAACAAGAGGAGAAGGAGTGCACGAAAAAAGGAAAGGAAACACAAGGAAGGGAGGACAGAAACCGAAGGGAAACAAGGAGGTATTCGTGACTGGCGGACCTCTTACCTAAAATCTGGGTGAGCCAGTCATCCAGCTGCACATTAAAACCCTCTCCCTAAAATCCGTGGCAACAAATTGGACAGGACACAAAACCGTAAAACCTTCACCACAGACGATGCGTCGTCTTGCAAAATAGAGGGCAAATCCGGTGGCAAAGAAACCACCGCCCTCTGGTCAGAGAATAAAAGACAATCAAGTAAAATGTGGCGGACAGTAATCCGGACGCTACAAGCACTGCAGATTGGGGGATCCTCCCGCCGGAGTAGAAAACCATGTGTGAAGGGACTGTGCCCGATGCGGAGGCGAGTGAGGAGAACCTCATCCCGCCTGCGTGACTGGTAGGACGTACGCCATGGCCGCGTGGTGGCCTTCACCAGACGCAGCTTATTTTCACCGACTGCCAGCCACTCCTCTTCCCACTGACGCATAACGCGAAAACGCAGGAGGGAGGTAACAGCATGGAGGGGGACGGCACATGCAACAACGTCAGGGAGGGAACATGCATCTTTGGCAGCCACATCCGCCAGCTCGTTTCCACTAATACCCACGTGCCCCGGCACCCAGCAGAAGGAAACCTCCTTCCCCTGCCGCTGCAGGTGGAGTAGGGCATCATGGATGTTCTGGACGACCGTATCCGCTGGGTACAAGTGTTGCACGGTCTGAAGGGCACTCAGGGAGTCAGAACAGATGAGGAACTTACGGCTGGGGACACATCTCATCTGCTCCAATGCCCGCAAGATCGCAAACAATTCGGCATCAAAGATGGTAAACGCCGCAGGAAGCCGTAACTTGACGAGTCGATCAGGGAAAACAACAGCACAACCAACAGAGTCCCCCTGTTTAGAGCCATCCGTAAAGACTGGTACATGGTCGGGATGCTGCTTTAAAATATCAGAAAATAAGGCGGTAAAAACAAACGCAGGAGTGCAGCTCCTCCGGTACTCCGACAAGTCTAAAACGAAGCTGGGCCTCTGGAGCAACCAGGGAGGCAGGCGAGTAAAACCTTGTCGTTGGGGGGCCACACGCTCCACACCAAGGGACTCAAGCAAATGCTTGGCACGAATCCCAAACGGTCTCGTTGCCCTGGGACGACTGGAAAAGAGACGTTCCATAGGCGGTCGGGCAACGGTAGGGTACGCAGGGGAGGTAGGACAGGCAAGGAATTGACACACCCGTCGCACCATGAGGAGTTTCCGCCGGATGGCGAGCGGCGGTTCCCCTGCCTCAGCACACAGGCTGGGGATGGGACTAGTACGGAAGGCACCAGTGGCCAGCCTGATACCCTCATGGTGTACTGCGTCAAGAATCTTCAGATACGATGGCCTTGCTGACCCATACACGGTGCAACCATAGTCAAGTCGCGATCGGACGAAAGCCCTATAAAACTGCAGCAGACGCGCCCGATCTGCTCCCCAGGACCGATGGCTCAGACACTTCAAAATATTCAGTGCCTTCAGGGCCCGCACCTTGAGGTCTTTAAAGTGAGGCAACCACGACAACTTTGAATCAAAAGTGAGGCCCAGGAACCGCACAGTGTCGCTAAAAGGAAGAATGGTGTCCCTCAGACGCATTTCAGGGGAGGTAAAAGCACGTCGAGAACGATTAAAATGAACACACACACATTTGTCGGCAGAAAAGGTAAAACCTGTCTTCGCAGTCCATGCCTCTAATCGCCGTATCGTAAGCTGCAACTGCCGACTAGCAGTGACAAGACTGGAGGAAGAACAGAAAACAGCAAAATCGTCCACAAACAAGGAGCATTGGGCAGGACTCCGGATAGTGGACGTGATACTGTTAATGGCGACGGCAAAGAGGGTGACACTTAAAACGCTTCCCTGAGGAACACCATTCTCCTGCACATACAAATCAGATAGCACATTACCAACCCTATAGCGAAAGAGGCGGTGGGAAAGAAAGGACCGAATGAAGATGGGGAGACGGCCACGAAAGCCCCACTCATGGAGTTGATTGAGGATATGGCGGCGCCAAGTAGTGTCATACGCCTTATGAATGTCAAAGAATACACCTAGACAATGCTGGTTACGCAGGAAGGCCTGCTGGATGGCCGCCTCAAGCAGGGTCAAGTTGTCTATAGTGGAACGCCATCTCCGAAAGCCACACTGAGAGGGGCTAAGGAGCTGCCTGGTCTCGAGCAGCCAAACCAGGCGACGATTGACCACGCGTTCCAACGTCTTCCCGACACAGCTCGTCAAGGCGATACTTCGATAACTACTGGGATGCGTTCGGTCCTTCCCTGGTTTGAGGAGGGGTATCAAAATCGCTTCCCTCCACGAGTCAGGGTACGTGCCGGATAACCATATCATATTAAAACAATTCAGGAGAACTTCCTTGGAAGGCAGTAACAAGTGCCGCAGCATGCTATACCGGATTTGATCATGACCAGGCGCAGTATCATGAGCCACAGACAGCGCCGAATCCAGTTCCCACATTGTGAAGGGGCAGTTGTAGGGTTCAGAATTAGGAGACCGGAAGTCCAAGTGACCCCTCTCGATGGCAGTGCGGTAGCGGCAGAAATCTGGATCACAGTTAATAGTGGCGGTAGATTCCGCAAAATGCATGGCCAGTGTCTGGGCAATGTCTCTCGGCGCCGTGAGGAGACTTCCCTGATGCAGCAAGGCCGTGACGGGTAGCTGGCCGAGTTTCCCGGAAATCCTCCTGATGGCTTCCCATACTTTCATAGAACTAGTGGAGCGGGAGATGGAGTTCAAGAACGATTGCCATGACCGTCGTTTGCTCTCTTTAATCACGCGTCGCGCTTTAGCCCTTGCCACCCGAAAGGTTGCAAGATTGTCAGCCGTGGGACGGCACTTGAAGCGGCGCAGAGCGGCACGGCGGGCTCGGATGGCTGAGCGGCACTCAGGGGTCCACCAAGGGACAGGACGCCTCTTGGGATGACCGGATGACCGTGGGATTGACAATTCAGCAGCATGGGAGATCACAGCTGTAACATGGTCTACCCATTCGTGGACGCTGTCATGGTGTTCCAAAACGGCCAGGTGGCTAAAAAGTGTCCAGTCAGCCCTGCAGAGGTGCCACCGGGGCGGTACCGGAAATGCCATAGAATCATCCAGGAGGCGAATCCAAAGGGGGAAGTGGTCACTAGAATGGAGGTCAGCATCAACCTCCCATAGAGCAGAATCCGCTAGTGCTGGAGAGCAAAAGGAAAGGTCAATAGCTGACGACGACCCAGAAGCAGTACAGAAATGAGTGGGGGCACCAGAGTTGAGGATGCACAGTTCTTCAGACACCATGAGGCGTTCCAGAATGCGACCCCTGGGGCAAGTAGTCGACGAGCCCCATAAGACATTATAAGCATTGAAGTCCCCCAGAAGAAGAAAGGGGCAGGGAAGTTGGCCAATAAGGTCTGAGAGAGCCTCAGAGTCTATCGCATCCTGAGGAGGTAAGTAAAGTGAACAGACTGTGAGCCTCCGACCCACAAGAAGGTCAACTGCAACTGCTTGCAAGTCTGTAACGAGAGGGAGCTCAGATGAGGGGTGCATGTCACGGACAAAAACCGCAACACCACCCTTTGCCCTTTCCCCCGTCAGATCATCTTTCCGATAGACGGTATAGCCCCGTAAAGAAGGAGCATCAGTGGCCCGAAAATGTGTCTCTTGGAGACATAAGCACAAAGGGAACTCACGTACAAGGAGTTGTAGTTCGGCCACATGCGTCCTGAACCCATTCAGGTTCCACTGTAAGATGGGAGCCAGTGATCAGGGTGGCTGAACTTTCACCCTGCCTCTGTGTTTTGGAGGAGAGCCCGTACTGGCCGGAGATATATTCCTGGGGCGAGAAGAGCGCCCCCGGTCGACATCAATGTCCATCAGCTCCGATGACGACCCACGGGAGATGTCAGACAGTACGATGGTCTCGTCATCGGACCGACCCTGATCAGTCTCTGCAGGTGGCAAAATCTTCACCTTCGGCGTCTTGGTCTTAGGGGGCTTAGAATGCAGAGCCTTCTCAGCAGTTGGAGCTTTACTCGCCTGGGCAGAAGGCGCCATAGGGGAAGAGGCAGGAAGTACCCCAATGTCAGCAACCACGGCCTTGTCCGACGTTGCGGGGAGAGCTGCAGGTTGCAAAACAACCGCAGCAGCACAAGTGCACTGGCAAACGCAGGTATTAGTGCTAACACTAGCAACCTCCGTTTGCGTAGCAACAGTGGCCATTTGTACCGGTTTTTTCAGAACGGAAGCGAAAGATGTAGTAAACACAGGAGGTTGCATGGCCTTAAAGAGCTTCTTGGCCTCACCATAGGGTATGCGCTTAGATGTTTTAATCTCCTGTATCTTCCGTTCGTCGAGATAGATGGGGCAGACCCGGCTCCAGACAGGGTGACTCCCAGAGCAATTCACGCACTTCACAGGCGACGAACAATCAGCTCCTTCATGGGCAGGCTGACCACATTTACCGCAAGTGGCTATCCCATTGCACCCCAATGTAGTATGCCCAAAGCGCTGACATTTAAAGCAGCGCATTGGGTTGGGGAAATATGGCCGGACTGGCAAACGTAAGAACCCCGCTTTAACATGCTCTGGAAGTCGCGGGCAACTGAACGTGAGAATAAACGAGTCGGATTTTACTAGGTCCCCATCGACTCGCCGCATAATATTCTGCACATCAACAATACCTTCGGCAGCCCACTCAGATTTCAACTCGTCTGTGGAGATATCCACCAAGTCCCTACATGTCACAACACCCTTACTATAGTTGAGTGTGGAGTGGAGCTCGGTCTCGATAGCGTACTCTCCGAGACAGGGTGCTTTCCGAAGAGAAGCGACTTGACGGGAACTAGAAGTCTCAACTAAGAGAGTACCATTGCGCAGTCGCTTAACAGATTTCAGTGTACCTGCAATTCCTTCAAGACCCTTGTGGATGTAAAAGGGAGAAACCCTCTCAATGCTACCCTCCTTTCGTTTAATAATCAAAAACACATTCTGATTATCAGCATGTGCTCTGTTACAACAGTCTGATAAATCTCTAGCAACACCAGGAGCTGGAGGACTCGAAGCACGAAGTCGCTTTTTCGAAGGGGTGTGTTTGCCTACCAGCGGCCCACCCAATCCACTGGTAGGGGGAAATGTAGAAGTCGAAGGGTCCATTGCGGTCCCACGAGCAGCTAGGGAACTAAAGGTCCGCTCAGACAGAGCCCCGCGTGCCTGAGTAAGCCGTATACAACTGGGGTGTGGCAGGTGCCCCAGAGGTTGCCCGCTAGCGACTGTTCCACCCCAACAGCCATGCATCTTATAAGCGCGCAGCACACCGTAAGATTGAGGGGTTTTTATAGAGGTTTACCTTCCTCGCAATCCAGGCGGTCAAGCCAAGATTACCATTCCCCGCAGCACACAACATTCCACCGCCGCACCATACGGTGGTCGCAGAAGCATGTCCGGGGGTTACGGTGACAGGAGACCGGCGGCGCTGACCAGTCCCCAGCTCAGGACCCCGGGGTCGCCAAGCCCGTACCCAGCAAACGAATGCTGAGCCCCTGGGGGCACGCGGTATCAGGGCAAGCAGCTAGGGCACTGCGAAATTCCCACTCACTGAATGGAGCATTGTAAGATTCCGGGTGGTTGCTGCGAAACGAAAGGCTCCGACGTTCCAGCCGCTCCTTAATGGAGCGGAAGGCCTGGGGGTAATTCGCAGAAGCGGAACTCATAGCAAAATGCTCTGCTAAGCGATTTGCAATGACGTCGGAGTCGGTACAAACGGCTCCATTCAGTGAGAGCGCAGGGACGCTGGCAGGGGTCCGATAGCCGTAGACACGTCGAATCTTGGCCCAGACCTGCGAGGGAGTGACATGGAGGCCAATCGTGGACACATACCGCTCCCAGCACACCTTCTTGCCCTGGCGGATAAGGAGGCGGGCCCGCGCACGCAGCCGTTTGAAGGCGATGAGGTGGGCTAAGGAGGGATGTCGCTTGTGACGCTGGAGCGCCCGCCGGCGATCTTTAATCGCTTCAGCGATCTCAGGCGACCACCAAGGCACAGCCTTCCGCCGAGGGGACCCACAGGAATGGGGAATGGCAGATTCGGCGGCAGTAACGATGCCGGTGGTGACCGATTGAACCACCGCATCAATGTCATCGGTAGAGAGAGGCTCAAAAGCGGCAGTGGAGGAGAACAAGTCCCAGTCAGCCTTATTAAGAGCCCATCTGCTAGGGCGCCCAGAACAGTGGCGCTGTGGTAGTGACAAAAAGATCGGAAAGTGGTCACTACCACACGGGTCGTCATGCACACTCCATTGGACAGACGGTAAGAGGCTATGGCTACAGATGGAGAGGTCAATGGCGGAGTAGGTGCCATGCGCCACACTGAAGTGTGTGAAGGCACCATCATTTAACAGCGAGAGATCGAGCTGCGACAATAAATGCTCAACGATGGCGCCTCGACCTGTTGCCACTGACCCACCCCACAGAGGGTTATGGGCGTTGAAGTCGCCCAATAGCAAGAAAGGTGGCGGCAATTGGGCGACCAGTGCAGCCAGGACATGCTGCGAGACATCACCATCCGGTGGAATGTAAAGACTGCAGACGGTAACAGCCTGTGGCGTCCACACGCGTACAGCGACAGCCTCTAAAGGCGTCTGGAGAGGGACAGACTCGCTGTGCAGAGTGTGAAGGACATATATGCAGACGCCACCAGACACCCTTTCATAAGCTGGTCGGTTCTTATAATAACCCCGATAGCCACGGAGGGCGGGGGTTCGCATTGCTGGAAACCAAGTTTCCTGGAGAGCAATGCAGAAGAAAGGGTGAAGGCTGATAAGTTGGCGGAGCTCAGCGAGATGGTGGAAGAAACCGCTGCAGTTCCACTGGAGGATGGTATTGTCCATGGCTGAGAAAGGCGTGACGGGACGGGGAAGGCAGATTACGCCGCTGGGTCACCTGCTGCCTCCGATTGAGCATCCGTGCTAGTGTTATCCATGGCGTCTGAGGGACCGGCGAGTGCTAGGTCCTCAGCGGACGCCAGGATCTCCACCTCGTCCTCAGACGCAGAGCCGTAAGGTGGCGGTGGGGTGGCTGCCACCGCGAGTTCCTTGGGCTTAGAGCTCTTCTTCTTTGATTGCTCACGCTGCTCCTTGGGTTTAACTGGCTGGGAGGGCTTCACCGATTCAGTCTCCGGGACTGAGGAGGATCGTGAAGCCCGTCGACCAGCTGATTGCGGGCACTTACGCCACTGGCGGTCGTCAGCCTTCCCACTGGTGGAAACCTGGGAAGGGAGGGACCCGAGGGACCCCTTGCGAGCGTGAGAAGCCGAAGAAGTTGGACACTTCTCCGGCTTAGAAGCAGGGACGGACGTCCCTGATGGGGGGGATAGTGTTGCCCCTGAGATAGGTGGCGCAGGAGCAACCCGGTGGGTAGAGCCCCCCACTGGCAAGGGGGCAGGAGGAGTCTTACTGGTTATCGAGCTGGCTGGAAGTCGTGAAACTGATGGGGCGAGCACAGGTGTTGTAGCGGCGGCGTAGGATGACGTCATTCGCACGGGATGTAATCGGTCGTATTTCCGCTTGGCCTCAGTATACGTCAGTCGGTCCAGGATCTTATATTCCATGATTTTGCGTTCTTTCTGGAAGATTCTGCAGTCTGGCGAGCAGGGTGAATGGTGCTCCCCGCAGTTGACACAGATGGGAGGCGGGGCACATGGAGTATCGGGATGAGACGGGCGTCCGCAATCTCGACATGTGAGGCTGGAAGTGCAGCGGGAAGACATATGGCCAAACTTCCAGCACTTGAAGCACCGCATCGGGGGAGGAATATAGGGCCTGACATCACATCGGTAGACCATCACCTTGACCTTTTCCGGTAACGTATCACCCTCGAAGGCCAAGATGAAGCCACCGGTAGCTATCTGATTTTCCTTCGGACCCCGATGAACGCGCCGGACGAAATGTACACCTCTGCGCTCTAAGTTGGCGCGCAGCTCGTCATCAGACTGCAAAAGAAGGTCCTTATGGTAAATAACTCCCTGGACCATATTTAAACTCTTATGCGGTGTGATCGTAACAGCAACATCCCCCAACTTATCACAAGCAAGTAACCGTCGTGACTGGGCAGAGGATGCCGTTTGGATCAGGACCGATCCAGAGCGCATTTTTGACAAGCCCTCCACCTCCCCAAACTTGTCCTCTAAATGCTCGACGAAGAACTGAGGCTTGGTTGAGAGAAAAGACTCCCCATCAGCTCTCGTACAAACTAAGAATCGGGGCGAATAAGTGCTACTGCCATCCTGAGATTTACGTTCCTCCCACGGCGTGGCCAGAGAGGGGAACGTTTTCGGATTGTACTTTTCAGCATTAAATTGAGCCCGAGAACGCTTAGAGACTGCTGGCGGCTGGCCGCCAGCGAGAGATGATGTACCACGCTTCATTGCGGGTCATCCGCCCTGATGCCACCTACTCCGACCAAGGGCCCTCCCCACGGGCGCCACCCAGCCACAGCAAAGGCCACCTGGCAGGATGGCCATTGCCAGGAGTCCTGATGCCCCAGGGAGATGGGCATCTACTCCTTGGCATACGTGGGGAGTGAACGGCGCAGGCATCAGTAGAGCGATCCCTGTGTTGTCAGGGGGCTACAACCAAGAGGGTACATGGCGACCCCACCACAACGGACTGGCTACCGTGCTGGATCTTAGGTGCAAAAATGGCCAAGGTCGTCGTCACAGTTAAAAGAAACACTGCAGAGTGCAGCGTGGTAATCGCCCAAGAGATCGAAAACGAGCGGGACACCATTGCAACGACGAGAAAGACGGCTATAGGTCTAATTGCACGAAGGATACAGTGCACCATGTAAGGTGCCCTTCCCCAATTGGCTCACTCTTCGGAATAATTTAGATAGATGGAGGTCAAACCCGAGAGGTGACCATCACATAAGGCCGAAACGTTGGAGACTCCTTTTAGTCGCCTCTTACGACAGGCAGGAATACCGCGGGCCTATTCTAACCCCCGAACCCGCAGGGGGTCTGGGGTCGCCAAGCCCGTACTCAGCAAATGAATGCTGAGCCCCTGGGGGACTGGTCGAGAGCTCATAAACCGCTCAGGGAGTCGCTACAGATGACGAAGGACTCCCCTGAGCAGGAGCGGATATACTCGAGAGCTCAAAAGATGGCGACCAGCTCAGCAGTGTAAATGCTGCAGCCAGCCGGCAATGAAGGTTGTTCACAATGGGCCCCCAGAGTTAGCGCATAACCGACACGATCAGCAACCATTGAACTGTCAGTGTAAACACGCCAGAGCCCTGATACGTGGCCATGATGGAATAAAAGCGGCGGCAGAAAGCCTCCGGAGGGACGAAGTCCTTCGGGCCATGTGCCAAGTCGAGCCGAAGGCAAGGGCGAGGCACACACCACGGCGGCGTATGCAGAGGGGCCCAGAAAGGAGGTGGAACAGGGAAAACCCTAAGCCCGGAGAGAAGCTCTCGGACGCGGACCGCGATCGTACAACCTGACCGGGGCCGACGATCTGGCAGATGGACCACTGACTGTGGGAATAGGGGTCGATAATTTGGATGCCCGGGCAAGCTAAAAACATGGACACCATAAGCAGCCAGTAATTGTTGGCGTCGTAACAGCACCCGCAACGCAGATGGGGATGCTGAGCCATAAGCCAGGCTCCCATAATCCAGACGGGACTGGATGAACGCCTGGTAGAGCTGGAACAGGGTAGATCGGTCGGCACCCCAGCGGGTGTGGCTCAAGCATCTCAGAGCATTTAGATGCCGCCAACACGTCTGTTTAAGCTGCCGAATATGAGGCAGCCAAGTCAACCAGGCATCAAAAACTACACCCAAAAACCTGTGGGTCTCCGCCACAGCAAGAAGTTCGTCGTCAAGATAAAACCGCGGCTTAGGATGGACTGTTCGGCGCCAGTAGAAATGCATAACGTGGGTCTTGGCAGCCGAAAACTGAAAACCATGCGCTACAGCCCACGACTGCACCTTGCGGATAGCGCCCTGTAGCTGACGTACAGCAGCTGCAATGCCAATAGAGCTATAGTAAAGGCAGAAGTCGTCAGCATACAGGGAAGCGGAGACAGAATTTCCCACCGCTGCAGCGAGCCCGTTTATTGCAATTAAAAACAGGCAGACACTGAGGACAGACCCCTGTGGCACACCGTTCTCCTGGACCCGGGAGGAACTATGGGAGGCCGCGACTTGCACGCGGAAGGTACGATACGACAGAAAATTTCTGATAAAGATCGGCAGAGGGCCCCGAAGACCCCATCCATGTAGCGTGGAAAGGATGTGATGATGGCATGACATATCGTACGCCTTCCGCATGTCGAAAAAGACAGCGACCAGGTGCTCACGGCGGGCAAAGGCAGTACGGATGACCGACTCCAGGCTCACCAGATTGTCGGCGGCCGAGCGGCCTTTACAGAATCCACCCTGAGACGGAGCCAGAAGACCCCGAGGCGCCAGTACCCAGTTGAACCGCCGGCTCACCATCCACTCAAGCAACTTGCAAAGAACGTTGGTGAGGCTAATCGGACGGTAGCTGTCCACCTCCAAAGGGTTCTTGCCAGGTTTCAGAATGGGGATAACAATACTTTCCCGCCATTGCGATGGAAACTCACCCTCGACCCAAATGCAGTTGTAGAGGTCGAGGAGGCGTCGCTGGCAGTCCACTGATAGGATTTTCAGCATCTGACAGTGGATGCTATCTGGCCCAGGAGCGGTATCAGGACAAGCGGCGAGGGCACTGTGAAATTCCCACTCATTGAATGGAACATTGTGAGATTCAGGATAGTGGGTGCAAAAAGAAAGGCGCCGACGTTCCATCCGCTCTTTAATGGAGCGGAAGGCCAGTGGGTAAGTGGAAGAAGCGGAACTCAGGGCAAAATGCTCTGCCAAGCTGTTGGCAATTTCGTCGGAGTCTGTACAAACTGCTCCATTCAGTGAGAGCGCAGGGACGCTGACAGGGGTCCGATAGCCATAGAGGCGTCGAACCTTGACCCAGACATGCGATGGAGAGACATGAAGGCCAATGGTGGACACATACCGCTCCCAGCACTCCTGCTTGCATTTGCGGATAAGGCGGCAGGCCCACGCACGCAGCCGTTTGAAGGCGATAAGGTGGTCTATGGAGGGATGTCGCTTGTGACGCTGGAGCGCCCAACGGCGATCTTTAATCGCTTCAGCAATCTCAGGCGACCACCAAGGCACAGCCCTCCGCCGAGGGGACCCAGAAGAACGGGGAATGGCAGATTCGGCAGCAGTAACGATGCCGGTGGTGACCGACTGAACCACCGCATCATTGTCATCAGTAGAGAGAGGCTCAATAGCGGCAGTGGAGGAGAACAAGTCTTAGTCAGCCTTATTCATAGCCCATCTGCTAGGGCGCCCAGAAGAGTGTCGCCGTGGCAGTGACAGAAAGATTGGAAAGTGGTCACCACCACACAGGTCGTCATGCACCCTCCATTGGACAGATGGGAAGAGGCTAGGGCTGCAGATCGAAAGGTCGATGGCGGAGTACGTGCCTTGCGCCACGCTGAAGTGTGTGAAGGAACCACCATTTAAAAGCGAAAGATCGAGCTGTGCCAAGAAATGCTCAATGGTGGCGCCTCGACCTGTCGCCTCCGACCCACCCCACAGAGGGTTATGGGCGTTCAAGTCGCCCAGTAACAAGAAAGGTGGCGGCAATTGGGCTATCAGCGCAGCCAGGTCATGCTTCGCAACATTACCATCCGGTGGAAGGTCAAAACTGCAGACAGTGACAGCCTGTGGCGTCCACACCCGAACAGCGACAGCCTCTAAAGCTGTGTGGAGAGGGACAGACTCGCTGTGCAGAGTGTGAAGGACATATATGCAGACGCCACCAGACACCCTTTCATAAGCTGCACAGTTCTTATAATAACCCCGATAGCCACGGAGGGCGGGGGTTCGCATTGCTGGAAACCAAGTTTCCTGAAGAGCAATGCAGAAGAAAGGGTGAAAGCTGATAAGTTGTCGGAGCAAGCTAGATGGTGGAAGAAACCGCTGCAGTTCCACTGGAGGATGATATTGTCCACGGATGGGAAAGGCGTGAAGGGACTGGGGAGGCAGATTACGCCTCATGGGTGGTGGTGGTTGTTGGGATGTTTAAGGGCACTAAACAGCTAAGGTCATCAGTCCCCTATTCCAAAAACAGGCGAGACAAAGTCGCAGAGCAGATAAAACCCCAAGGGGAAGGAGACTCCCACCCCCCCCCCCCCCCAGGTGCTAAAGAACACAAATTAGGCAACGAACACTACAGAAAAGAAGAGTACAGACGAACACCAGACAGAGAGAAATAGAAGAAAAGAAGATGGCCGGAGACTGGTTGACTGACCACCAGAACAAAAAAAAAGGGAAAGAGTCAACCATCCGACGACACACCAAAACAGCAACAAATATGGAGAGACGCGAGGACAAAAGACACAGAAACGGAAAGGTGCAGGACCCCCCTAAATGGATCCATAAAAAGGACTAGCACAGATAAAATGTAAAACATTGTCAGCCATGGAGGCATCGTTGCATAAAATCAAAGGCAAGGTGCCCAGAAGATTAAAAGACTGCCGAAGGGTGCGCAGTCGGGGACACTCCAATAAAATGTGGGCGACCATCAGCCGGGACCCACACCGACACAGGGGGGGATCCTCCTGACGCAAAAGATGGCCGTGCGTCAGGTATGTATGGCCAATGAGCAGCCGACACAGGATAACAGAGTCCCTGCGAGAAGACCGCAGGGAGGAGCGCCACACATCGGTCGTCCCCTTGACAGCCCGCAGTTTATTAGGCACTGTCATGCCTCGCCACTCAGCAGACCACATCCCAAGCACCTTACAGCGCAACACCAGCTGCTGATCGGGAGCTGTGAGGCCGATCTCCAAAGCTGAGGCGTCGAGCGCCCCTTTGGCCAGCCTGTCAACACGTTCGTTCCCCGGGATGCCAACATGACCTGGCGTCCAAACCAAGACCACCGAACGACCAGAACGGGCAATGGCGGAAACAGACTCCTGAATAGAGGACACCAGAGGAGAAGAGGGATAGTAACGGTCGATGGCCTGAAGGCTGCTCAGGGAGTCACTGCAGATGGCGATGGACCTACCTGAGCAGGAACGCATATGCTCAAGAGCGCGCAATATGGCCACCAGCTCTGCAGTAAAATTACTGCAACCAGCCGGCAAGGAGCGCTGCTCAACATGGGCAGCGTGAGCAAAAGTGTAGGCAGTGCGACCATCAACCGGGGAACCATCAGTGTAGACAGTCTCACAGTCCGAAAATGAAGCGAGGAGCGCAAGAAAACGGCGACGGAGGGCCAAAGGCGGAACCGAGTCCTTGGGTCCCTGTGCCAAGTCCAGACGGACGGACGGCCGGGACAAACACCAGGGAGGCGTAGGTGCACGGACCCGGAACGGAGGCAGAAGAGGGAATGACCCCAGGTCCGACAGCAAGGACCGGATGCGGACAGCTACGGAAAGCCCAGACCTAGATCGCCGTTCGGGCAGATGGAGGACCATGGCAGGGAAAAGCAGGCGATGATTGGGATGGCCTGGCGAGCAATGCACGCGGACAGCATAGTCGGCGAGCAGTCGATGGCGGCGAATCCGCAGCGGGGAAATCCCGGCCTCCACCAGTAGACTATCCACGGGGCTCGTACGAAAAGCGCCAGTTGCAAGCCGAACCCCACAGTGGTGTATGGGGTCTAACAACTTCAACACTGAGGGTGACGCAGAGCCATAGGCCAGGCTCCCATAATCAAGCCGGGACTGCACAAGGGCTCTGTACAATCGCAGCAGCGTGCAGCGATCTGCACACCAAGACGTGTGGCTAAGGCAGCGGAGGGCGTTGAGGTGCCGCCAGCATTTTTGCTTCAGCTGAGTAGTAGTAGTAGTAGTAGAGGTGTTTGTGGGCGCACGACAGCAAGGTCTTCAGCGCCCGTGCAGCATCATAGTGAGACGGGTGTCAAGAAAAAAGAAAACCTCAGAACATTGACATAAAACGGAACAGAGAACACGGGGAACAATCATTGAAAAAATGTGCTCACCCACACTGAAGCGTGGGATGATGCAGGGCGTCAGCAGTAAAACGTGGACAACACAGGAAGAAAATGGTAGAGGGAGCTAAAACAATGGAGCAGATGGAAGTGGCTGGCTGACCACAAGGAAAAAAGGGAGGAGTCAGCCACTCTGCAACACACTAAAACCTCCAGCCTAAAAGTTTAGGCCAGAGTCCAGACACATCACAAAACTTAAAAACCCTTGCCACACACGTCTCATCGTCAGCTAAAATACAAGGGAGATCCCCAACAACTTGTGCTTCTGCCCTTGCATCACGGTATAAAATACAGTCGATTAAAATGTGCCGGACAGAGATGTGCACACCACAAGTGGCACAAAACGGAGGATCCTCCCGCCGTAATAAATAGCTATGCGTCACAGGACAGTGCCCAATCCGCAGTCGTGTGAGGGCCACCTCTTCCCGCCGGAGCAACCGGCAGGAGGAACGCCACGGCCGAGTGGTTGACTTTACCGACCGCAGTTTATTGGCCGTCACCGCCAGCCATTCGTCCTCCCACAACTCCATGCACTTCCTGTGGAGTGCAGCGATGACTGACTGCAAGGGGGTAGGACACTGGACCACATCCTGCTCTCTGCAGGCCTCCTTGGCAGCCCGATCAGCCTGTTCATTGCCCCATATGCCGACATGACCAGGCACCCAGCAGAAGGATACCTCTTTACCCCGCTGTTGGAGCAAGTACAGTTGGTCATGTATCAACTGGACCATCTCCTCAGTCGGGTATAGGCTCTGCAGCGATTGTAAGGCACTAAGAGAATCGGAGCAGAGAAGAAATCGATCGCCCCGAACACGATGCATCTGCTCCAGTGCCTTCAGGATCGCGTGGAGCTCCGCTGCGAAAACGGTATATTCAGCAGGGAGGCGAATCCGGGTGACACGATCAGGGAACACCACAGAACAGCCTAGGGAAGTCTCCTGTTTCGAGCCATCAGTATAAACAACAGTGAAACCGTGATGCACGTCTAAAATGTTAAAAAACAGAGATTGGAACGTAAAATCTGGTGTGCCATCTTTCTTAAAACGAGTCAAATCTAAAATAAATTTGGGACGCCGGAGGAGCCAAGGTGGAGATCTGCTCCAACCGCGACGTAAAACACGAAGACCAGCCACAGACATCGCAGCGAGGCAATCCTGTGCGCGAATCCCATAGGGCTGCGTCGCACGTTGCCGGTTATGAAATAACCATGCCAGAGGAGGCTTAGCATAGGTATGGTATGCAGGTGTGTACGGTGTGGACAAAGTTTTATACGCCTGGCGTACCGTAAGTAGCCGTCGTCGCATATGAAGTGGCGGTTCACCAGCCTCTGCACAGAGGCTTGGTATGGGGCTAGTTCGGAATGCCCCAGTGGCCAACCGCAGCCCTTCATGGTGGACAACGTCCAAACTCTTTAAGTACGAAGGCCTCGCAGAACCATACACCGTGCACCCATAATCGAGCCGAGATCGCACAAACGCCCTGTAAAACTGGAGCAGACAAGTCCTGTCAGCTCCCCATGTACTGTGGCTAAGACATTTTAAAATGCTTAAAGCCTGAAGCGACCGCCGTTTCAGGTCTTTAAGATGAGGTAACCACGTGAGCCTCGAGTCAAAAAGGAGACCCAGAAATCTCACTGTGTCTTTAAAAGAAAGAATAGTGTCCCTCAATCGCAACTCAGGAAAGGTTAAAATCGAACGAGAACGGTTAAAAAGAACACATACAGACTTCTCGGTGGAAAACTTAAATCCACTCTTCAGCGCCCAGTCATCCAAACGCCTAATCGTAAGTTGCAACTGACGAGTTGTCGTTGCAAGGCTTGAAGAAGAGCAGAACAAAGAGAAATCATCCACAAACAAAGAACACTGGACAGGACTTTTCACCATGGACGTAATGCTATTAATAGCGATGGCAAACAGAGTCACACTTAAAACGCTACCCTGAGGGACACCATACTCCTGCTCAAAGCGATCAGACAGGACGTCACCAATTCGGTATCTAAAATATCGTGGCGAGAGGAAAGACTGAATAAAAAGAGGGAGACAACCACGAAAACCCCATTCGTGAAGCTGCTCCAGGATGAGACGCCGCCAAGTGGTATCGTAGGCCTTCCCGATGTCGAAAAATACACCTATAAGGTGATGACGGCGTAGGAAAGCTTGTTGGATAGCCGCCTCCAGGAGGGCAAGGTTATCGAAGGTGGAACGAGTCCTCCATTGAGCAAGTAGGCACAGGATGACAGGAGAAGCCTCTCAATTGCTCTACCCCTGGGGCAGGTAATTGCAGAGCCCCAAAGCACATTGTGGGCATTAAAATCACCACAAATAATGAATGGCTGGGGGAGCTGTGTAAGAAGGTCGGTGAGGGCCGCTTCATCAAGAGCATCATGTGGGGGCAAGTAAAGTGAACATACAGTCAATGGATGACGCACGTGCACGGACACAGCGACGGCCTGTAGAATCGTCGTAAGTGAGAGAGGCGAGGAATGGTAGTCCGTCCTGACGAAAATACCTACGCCTCCTCTAGCTCGCTCTCCACGCAGGTCGTCCTTTTTGTGGAGTGTATAGCCTCGTATCTCAGGGGAGTATGATGGATGGAAATACGTCTCCTGGAGACAGAGACACAATGGTCGACCCTGAGAAAGTAGACGAAGTTCCTCCACATGCGTCCTGAACCCTTGCAAGTTCCACTGGAGTATGGGAGCCATCTATGTTGGGGGTAGCACCTTCATCCTGTCTCTCCGACGGGGCGGGGAGACCGCAGCAGGTGGAGGGGCAGGCGTGGGACGAAATGATTGCCCCACACATACATCGTATTCCATCAACTCTGGGGAAGAGTCAGATGAAGCCTCACGTAAAACAACATCCGCATGGTCAGATGGTTTACCACGGGATTTGACCCGCTGTTGCTGCTGCACAGTAGCTTTCTGTGGCTTGGTGGACTTTGGGGGAGCGGATGTGGGAGTGGTAAGTGGCGCACTGGGCTTGGGGACAACCTCAGCTGTTGGAGGCGCGAGGGGCTGGACCAAGTCCGCCACTGTACTTTTGTCTGCCGTTCGAGTAGGGGCTACTGGCTCTGGAACACTGGCTGCGTTGCAAGTGCACTGACAGCTACAGGTGTTAGTGCCAACACTCACCACCTCAGTCTGCGTTGAGGCATCGACTTTTGGAGTAGGCTTCTGTACCAGGGAAGCAAAAGATGTAACAAATGTGGGAGGTTGCATCGACTTATAAATCTTCTTGGCCTCACCATGGGGGATACGCTTGGTTGTTTTTATTTCCTGGACCTTGCGTTCCTCTAAAAATATGCGGCAGTCCCTACTCCAAACAGGGTGGTTCCCAGAGCAATTAATACATTTAGCCGGAGACGAGCAACCAACTCCTTCATGAGCAGCCTGACCACAGTTTCCACAAGTCGCTTCGCCTTTACAGCCTAAGGTGGTATGTCCAAAACGCTGGCATTTGAAACAGCGCATTGGGGCCGGGAAATAAGGCCTCACACTAAGGCGAAGGAAGCCAGCTTTAACATGTTCAGGAAGTGTTGTGCTACTGAAGGTCAGAATAAAGGAGTCAGATTTGACAAGAGTGCCATCAACCCTCTTCATGATGAGTTGGACATCAACGATACCTTACGGAGCCCACTCACGTTGCAGTTCTTCCTTGGGAATATCAGCTAGATCCCGGCATGTCACAACACCTTTGCTATAGTTCAAGGTGCTGTGCAGTCCGGTGTCTATGGCATACTCTCCAAGGCATTTAGCAGATTGGAGGTTAGTTGCTTGCTGGGAAGTGGAAGTTTCCACTAGCAAGGTCCCATTACGTAAGCGCTTCACCGATTTTAAGGAGCCACAGATTCCCTCCAATCCCTTTTGTATATAGAAGGGCGAAACCTTCTCGAAACTACCCTCCTTCCGTTTCACAATGAGAAACACATTCGGATTACCAGAATGCATTCTGTTACCTAAGACTGGACTGTTTAAAGAAGCGCCGGAGTCAGGGGGACTGACTGCACGGGCCCTCTTAAGAGACTGGGTGTTAGAACCTTCCAGCGGCCCACCCTTTCCGCTGGGAGGAAGAAAAGAGAATTTCGAAGGATCCATCTCGGTCCCACGAGCAGCTAGGGAACTAGACGTCCACCTAGACAGAGCCCCGCGTGCCTAGGTAAGCCTTATACAACTGAGGTGCGGCAGGTTCCCCAGAGGTTGCCCGCTACCGACTGTTCCACCTCAACAGCCATGCATCTCATCAGCGCGCAGCACACCTTGAGATTGAGGGTTTTTTTATAGAGGTTTATTCCATCCTCGCGATCTGGGCGGTCAAGCCAAGATCCCCATTCCCTGAGACACACAACATTCCACCGCCGCGCCGCACGGTGGTCGTTGAAGTATGCTTAGAGGTTACGGTGACAGAGGACTGGCGGCGCTTACCAGTCCCCAGCTCAGGAACCCCGGGGTCGCCAAGCCCGTACCCAGCAAACGAATGCTGAGCCCCTGGGGGCGCTTCAGCTGAGTAACATGAGGAACCCATGTGAGCCGGGCATCAAACACGAGTCCCAAGAAGCGGCAAGTGTCCACCACTTCAAGCTGGTGGCCGTCGAGGTAAAGGTCAGGATGAGGGTGGACCGTCCGACGCCTGTAGAAGTGCATAACTCGAGTCTTGGCAGCATATAACTGAAAACCATGAGTCAGAGCCCATGATGCTGCCTTGCGAACGGCGACTTGCAGCCTGCGTTCGGCGACTCCCGTAGTCGTGGAGCTAAATGAGATGCAGAAGTCGTCGGCATACAAAGAAGGAGAAACTAACGACCCCACTGCTGCAGCCAGACCATTAATGGCCACTAGAAATAAGGTGACGCTCAACGCCAAGCCCTGCGGAACCCCATTTTCCTGTATATAAGATGAACTAGAGGCGGCACCCACTTGCACCCAGAAAAAGCGGCGCAGTGAAATGGTTTGAAGAAAAGCCGGGAGCTGACCACGAAGACCCCAGTCATATAATGTAGCAAGGATGTGATGCCTACATGTGGTGTCATACGCCTTCCGCAGATAGAAAAATACAGCAACGCGATGCAGACGTCGGGCAAAGGCCGTACGGACAGCAGATTCCAGCCGCACCAAATTGTCCGCTGCAGACCGGCCCCAACGGAAGCCACCCTGGGATGGAGCGAGGAGACCGCGTGACTCAAGGACTCAACACAAACGCCGCCCCACAAAACGTTGGTGAGGGTAATGGTACGATAGCTGTCCACCGCCAGTGGGTCCGCACCGGGCTTCAAGATGGGGACAATAACACCCTCTCGCCATTGCGACGGGAACACGCCTTCGCTCCAAATGCGATTAAATATCGCGAGAATGTGTCTCTGGCAGTCCCTGGAGAGATGCTTCAGCATCTGCGCGTGGATGCAGTCTGGTCCTGGTGCTGTATCAGGGCAATCGGCGAGGGCAGCGAGGAATTCCCTCTCGCTGAGGTGGTGGTGGTTGTTGGATGTTTAAGGGGGACTAAACAGCGGAGGTCATCAGTCCCCCATTCCAAAATCAGGCGAGCCGAAAATCTACGGAGCAGATAAAAACCAAAGGGGGGAGGAGACGTCCCCCCAGGCGCTAAAAGAACACAAATGCAGCAAGAAACACTACAGACAAGAACAGGACAGAGGAACACCAGACAGAAAGAAATGGAAGAAAGGAGGTTGGCCGGAGACCGGTTGACTGACCATGAGAAAAAAAAGGGAAAGAGTCAACCATCTGACGGCACACCAGAACAGCAACAGACACAAGGACAAAAAGACACAGAAAGGGAAAGGTGCAGGACCTCCCTAAATCGAACCATAAAACGGACTACCACGGATAAAATTTAAAACGTCATCAGCCATGGAGGCATCGTCAGATAAAACCAAAGCCAAAGTGCCCGGGAGATTAAAAGATTGCCGGAGTGTGCGCAGTCGAGGACACTCCAGCAAAATGTGGCCGACCGTCAGCCGAGACCCACACCGACACAAGGGGGGATCCTCCTGACGCAACAGATGGCCGTGCGTCAGGTATGTATGGCCGATGCGCAGCCGACACAGGACTACCGAGTCCCTGCGAGAAGCCCGCAGGGAGGAACGCCACACATCGGTCGTCCCCTTGACAGCCCGCAGTTTATTCGGGGCTGTCATGCCACGCCACTCAGCAGCCCACATCCCAATCAGCTTACGGCGCAACACCATCTGCTGGTAGCGAGCCGTAAGGCCGACCTCCAAAGCCGGGGCGTCGATCGCCCCTTTGGCCAGCCTGTCTACACGTTCGTTCCCTGGGATGCCAACATGACCGGGCGTCCAAACCAAGACCACCGAACGACCAGAACGGGCAATGGCGGAAACAGACTCCTGAATGGAGGACACCAGAGGAGAGGAGGGATAGCAGCGGTCGATGGCCTGAAGGCTGCTCAGGGAGTCACTGCAGATCACAACGGACCTACCTGAGCAGAAACGCATATGCTCAAGAGCGCGCAATATGGCCACCAACTCAGCAGTAAAAATACTGCAGCCAGCCGGCAAGGAGCGCTGCTCAACATGAGCAGCATGAGCAAAAGAGTAGGCAGTGCGACCATCAACCAGGGAACCATCAGTGTAGACAGTCTCACAGTCCGAAAATGAGGCGAGGAGAGCAAGAAAACGGCGACGGAGGGCCACAGTCGGAACCGAGTCTTTGGGTCCCTGTGCCAAGTCCAGATGGACGGACGGCCGGGACAAACACCAGGGAGGCGTAGGTGCACGGACCCGGAAGGGAGGCGGAAGAGGGAATGAACCCAATTCCGACAGCAGGGACTGAACGCGGACAGCGACGGAAAGCCCAGACCTAGGTCGCCGTTCGGGCAGATGGAGGGCCATGGCAGGGAAAATCAGGCGACGATTGGGATGGCCTGGCGAGCAATGCATGCGGACAGCATAGTCGGCGAGCAGTCGATGGCGGCGAATCCGCAGCGGGGGAACCCCGGCCTCCACCAGTAGACTATCCACGGGGCTCGTACGAAAAGCGCCAGTTGCAAGCCTAACCCCGCAGTGGTGTATGGGGTCTAACAACTTCAACACTGAGGGTGATGCAGACCCATAGGCCAGGCTCCCATAATCAAGCCGAGACTGCACAAGGGCTCTGTACAATCGCAGCAGCGTGCAGCGATCCGCACCCCAAGACGTGTGGCTAAGGCAGCGGAGGGCGTTGAGGTGCCGCCAGCATTTTTGCTTCAGCTGAGTAATATGAGGAACCCATGTGAGCCGGGCATCAAACACGAGTCCCAAGAAGCGGCAAGTGTCCACCACTTCAAGCAGGTGGCCGTCGAGGTAAAGGTCAGGATGAGGGTGGACTGTCCGACGCCTGCAGAAGTGCATAACCCGAGTCTTGGCAGCAGAGAACTGAAAACCATGAGCCAGAGCCCATGATGCTGCCTTGCGAATGGCGACTTGCAACCTGCGCTCGGCGACTCCCGTAGTCGTGGAGCTAAATGAGATGCAGAAGTCGTCGGCATACAAAGAAGGAGACACCGACGACCCCACTGCTGCAGCCAGACCATTAATGGCCACTAAAAATAAGGAGACGCTCAACACTGAGCCCTGAGGGACCCCATTTTCCTGTATATAAGAGGAACTAGAGGTGGCACCGACTTGCACCCGGAAAGAGCGGCGCAATAAAAAGCTTTGAAGAAAAGCCGGGAGCCGACCACGAAGACCCCACCCATGCAACGTGGCGAGGATGTGATGCCTCCATGTGGTGTCATACGCCTTCCGCAGATCGAAAAATACAGCAACAAGGTGCTGACGTCGGGCAAAAGCCGTACGGACAGCAGATTCCAGCCGCACCAGATTGTCCACTGCAGACCAGCCCCGACAGAAGCCACCCTGGGATGGAGCGAGGAGACCGCGCGACTCAAGGACCCAACACAAACGCCGCCCCACCATACGTTCGAGCAATTTGCACAAAACGTTGGTGAGGGTAATGGGACGATAGCTGTCCACCGCCAGTGGGTCCGCACCGGGCTTCACGATGGGGACAATAAGACCCTCTCGCCATTGCGACGGGAACACGCCCTCGCTCCAAATGCGGTTAAAGATGGTGAGGATGTGTCTCTGGCAGTCCCTGGAGAGATGCTTCAGCATCTGCGCGTGGATGCAGTCCGGTCCTGGTGCTGTATCAGGGCAATCGGCGAGGGCAGCGAGGAATTCCCTCTCGCTGAAAGGAGCATTGTATGTTTCATAATGACGCGTGTGGAATGAGAACGGCGTCTGCTCGGCTCGCTCCTTTAGAGAGCGAAAGGCGGGGGGATAAGATGCAGCAGTCGCAGAGCTCTGAGCAAAGTGCGCGGCAAGCCGTTCAGCAATGGCGGCAGCGTGCATGCAGACAGCGCCGTCCAACGAGAGCCCAGGGACACCCCGCCGGATCCGGGACCACACGAGCGAGGAGGAGACACACGAGCCCAGGGAGGAGACGTACCTCTCCCAGCACTCCTGCTTACGCCGTGCAATAAGACGACGGGCGAAGGCACGGAACCTCTTAAAGGCGATGAGGGCCTCCAGAGACGGGTGCCGCCTATGACGCTGGAGAGCCCGCCTACGGTCGCGAATAGCCTCAGCAATCTCCGGCGACCACCAGGGGACAGCCTTCCGCCGAGGGAGGCCAGAGGAACGGGGGATGGTAGCCTCGGCCGCAGAAATGATGGACGTGGTTAAAACACGGACCACCTCGTCAATGTCACCCTGTGGGGGAGACGCAATGGTTACAGCGGAAGTAAAAGCTGGCCTGTGGAGAGCCCAGAAGAATGACACTGAGGCAGTGACAACTAGATGGGAAAATGGTCACTACCACACAGGTCAGGATGCACCCTCCAGTGGAGGGATGGGACAAGTCCAGGGCTGCAAATAGAGAGATCGATGGCCGAGAACGAGCCATGGGCCACACTGAAATGCGTGGGAGCACCGGTGTTCAAGAGGCTAAGGTCGAGCTGAGCCAACACATGCTCCACGGCCCGACCACGATCATCGGAGACAGTCCCTCCCCATAGAGGGTTGTGGGCATTGAAATCGCCCAGCAGCAGAAAAGGTGGCGGCAGTTATGCTATCAGAGCAGCCAGGACATGCTGTGCGACAGTACCATCAGGTGGAAGGTAAATACTGCAGACGGTAATGGCCTGGGGCGTCCACACCCGAACAGCGACAGCCTCTAAAGCTGTTTGTAGAGGCACAAACTCGCTGTGAAGAGAGTTCATGACATATATGCAGACGCCACCAGACACCCTTGCATAAGCTGCCCGGTTCTTAAAATAACCCCGATAGCCACGGAGGGCGGGGGTTCGCATTGCTGGAAACCAAGTTTCCTGCAGAGCAATGCAAAGGAAAGGATGATGGCTGATAAGGTGGCGAAGCTCAGCTAGATGGTGGAAGAAACCGCTGCAGTTCCACTGGAGGATGTTGTTAGCCATGGATGGGAAAGGCGTGAAGGGACTGGGGAGGCAGATTACGCCTCCGGGGCCCCTGCTGCTACTGAGTCACCACCTGGACAACAGCCATCTACTGCATCCGAGGGACTGGCGAGATCCATGTCCTCAGCGGTCGCCAGAATCTCCACCTCATCCTCAGACGCAGAGCTTGTAGGAAGTGGTGGAAT
This sequence comes from Schistocerca americana, assembly GCF_021461395.2. NCBI lineage: Eukaryota > Metazoa > Arthropoda > Insecta > Orthoptera > Acrididae > Schistocerca > Schistocerca americana. The sequence goes on along the minus strand of NC_060122.1, from coordinate 23,591,213 downwards.
GGGTGCCACCGCAATGTCGGTAGCCTTGGGGAGTTTCTTCTTCTGCTGCTTCTCGCGCGGTGCCTTTGGTGGCGCAGGCTGGGAGGGCGCAACTGGGTCGGTCTCAGGGACAGACGACGACCGTGTGTCCCTACGACCAGGGACCGGCGGTTGTTTAAGCCACTTGCGGCTGTCGGCCTTTGTACCGGACGGAACTTGGGAAGGGAGGTCCCCAAGGGACCCCTTCCTTACGAGAGTAGCCGAAGAAGTCTTACGCTTCTCCGGCTGGGAAGGGGGAACTGATGTCCCCGATGGTCGGGGGGGTGTTGCTCCTGAAGTAGGAGGTTTAGTGCCCCCCACCATCAAGGGGGCAGGTGTGGGACTTCGACTCTGAGAGCTGCCTGGAGCGGAGGGAAGTGTAGAAGGAGTGACAGTTGCGGCATAAGAAGTTGTCATGCGCACCGGATGAAGCCGATCATATTTCCGCTTCGCCTCAGTGTACGTCAGGCGGTCGAGAGTCTTGATTTCCATGATCTTCCGCTCCTTCTGCAGAAGCGGACAGTCTGGCAAGCAAGGCGGATGGTGCGCACCACAGTTCACACAGATTGGAGGCGGTGCACATGGATGATCGGAATGGGAAGGTCGACCGCAATCGCGACAGACGAGGTCGGACGCACAGCGTGAAGACATGTGGCCGAACTTCCAACACTTGAAGCACCGCATCGGGGGAGGGATATACGGCTTGACATCACAACGGTACACCATCACCTTGACCTTCTCAGGTAACGTGTCACCCTCGAAGGCCAAGATGAAGGCACCGGTGGCAACTTGACGATCCCTCGGACCCCGGTGGACGCGCCGGACGAAATGGACACCTCGGCGCTCCAAGCTGGCGCGCAGCTCGTCGTCGGACTGTAAAAGGAGATCCCTGTGAAAGATGATGCCCTGGACCATGTTCAGACTCTTATGGGGCGTGATAGTGACAGAGACATCCCCCAGCTTAGTACAAGCGAGCAAGGCCCGCGACTGGGCGGAGGATGCCGTTTTGATCAACACCGATCCGGACCGCATCTTGGACAAGCCCTCCACCTCCCCAAACTTGTCCACTAAATGCTCTACAAAGAACTGAGGCTTCACGGACATAAAAGATTCCCCGACAGCTCTGGTACAGACGAGATACCGGGGCGAGTATCTTTCGCTCTCATTCATAGCCCTTCGTTCCTCCCATGGTGTGGCCAGGGAGGGGAACGATTTGGGGTCATACACATTAGCCTTGAATTGAGCTTTGGAACGCTTAGAGACTGCTGACGGCTGGCCGCCAGCGAGAGATGATGTACCACGCTTCATTGCGGGTCATCCGCCCTGATGCCACCTACTCCGACCAAGGGCCCTCCCCACGGGCGCCACCCAGCCACAGCAAAGGCCACCTGGCAGGATGGCCATTGCCGGGAGTCCTGATGGCCTAGGGAGATGGGCATCTACTCCTTGGCATACGTGGGGAGTGAACGGCGCAGGCATCAGTAGAGCGATCCCTGTGTTGTCAGGGGGCTACAACCAAGAGGGTACATGGCGACCCCACCACAACGGACTGGCTACCGTGCTGGATCTTAGGTGCAAAAATGGCCAAGGTCGTCGTCACAGTTAAAAGAAACACTGCAGAGTGCAGCGTGGTAATCGCCCAAGAGATCGAAAACGAGCGGGACACCATTGCAACGACGAGAAAGACGGCAAAGGTCTAATTGCACGACGGATACAGTGCACCACGTGAGGCGCCCTTCCCCAATTGGCTCGCTCTTCGGAATAATTTAGAAAGATGGAGGTCAAACCCGAGAGGGGACCATCACATAAGGCCGAAACATGGGAGACTCCTTTTAGTCGCCTCTTACGACAGGCAGGAATACCGCGGGCCTATTCTAACCCCCGAACCCGCAGGGGGGCCTCTCGCTGAAAGGAGCATTGTATTTTTCAGAACGATGCGTGTGGAATGAGAAAGGCGTCCACTCGGCTCGCTCCTTTAGAGAGCGAAAGGCGGGGGGATAAGATGCAGTCGCAGAGCTCTTAGCAAAGTGTGCGGCAAGCCGTTCAGCAATGGGGGCAGCGTCCGTGCAGACAGCGCCGTCCAAGGAGAGTCCAGGGACACCCATAGGGGTCTGGTATCCATAAATCCGCCGGATCCGGGACCACACGAGCGAGGGGGAGACATGGAAGCCCAAGGATGAGACATACCTCTCCCAGCACTCCGGCTTGCGCCGTGCAATAAGACGACGGGCCAAGGCACGGAGCCTCTTAAAGGCGATGAGGGTCTCTAGAGACGGGTGCCGCCTATGACGCTGGAGAGCCCGCCTACGGTCGCAAATAGCCTCAGCAATCTCCGGCGATCACCAGGGTACAGCCTTCCTCCGAGGGAGACTCAATGGTTGCAGCAGAAGTAAAAGCCGGCCAGTCAGCCCTGTGGAGAGCCCAGCAGGGCAGGCGCCCAGAAGAATGACACTGGGGCAGTGACAAATAGATGGGAAAATGGTCACTACCGCACAGGTCAGGGTGCACCCTCCAGTGGAGGGATGGGACAAGTCCAGGGCTGCAAAGAGAGAGATTGATGGCCGAGAACGAGCCATGGGCCACACTGAAATGCGTGGGAGCACCGGTGTTCAAGAGGCTAAGCTCGAGCTGAGCCAACACATGCTCCACGGCACGACCGCGGTCATCGGAGACAGTCCCACCCCATAGAGGGTTGTGGGCATTGCAATCGCCCAGCAACAAGAAAGGTGGCGGCAGTTGGGCTATCAGAGCAGCCAGGACACGCTGGGCGACAGCACCATCCAGTGGAGGGTAAATACTGCAGACGGTAACAGCCTGTGGGGTCCACACCCGAACAGCGACAGCCTCTAAAGCTGTTTGTAGAGGTACAAACTCGCTGTGAAGAGAGTGAAGGACATATATGCAGACGCCACCAGACACACTTTCATAAGCTGCCCGGTTCTTATAATAATCCCGATAGCCACGTAGGGCAGGGGTTTGCATTGCTGGAAACTAAGTTTCCTGCAGAACAATGCAAAGGAAAGGATGAAGGCTGATAAGTTGGCGGAGCTCAGCTAGATGGTGGAAGAAACCGCTGCAGTTCCACTGGAGGATGTTGTTAGCCATGGATGGGAAAGGCGTGAAGGGACTGGGGAGGCAGATTACGCCTCCGGGGCCCCTGCTGCTACTGAGTCACCACCTGTACAACAGCCATCTATTGCGTCCGAGGGACTGGCGAGATCCATGTCCTCAGCGGACGCCAGAATCTCCACCTCATCCTCAGACGCAGAGCTTGTAGGAAGCGGTGGAATGGGTGCCTCCGCAATGACGGTAGCCTTGGGGAGTTTCTTCTTCTTCTGCTTCTCGCGCTGTGCCTTTGATGGTTGAGGCTGGGAGGGCATCACTGGGTCAGTCTCAGGGACAGACGACGACCGTGTGTCCCGACGACCAGGGACCGGCGGTTGTTTAAGCCACTTGTGGCTGTCGGCTTTGGTACCGGTCGGAACTTGGGAAGGGAGGTCCCCAAGGGACCCCTTCCTTACGAGAGTAGCCGAAGAACTCTTACGCTTCTCCGGCTGGGAAGGGGGAACTGGTGTCCCCGTGGTTGGGGGGGGGGGGGGTGGTGTTGCTCCTGAAGTAGATGGAGCAGGAGCAACAGTGGGTTTAGTGCCCCCCACCATCAAGGGGGCAGGTGTGGGACTTCGACTCTGAGAGCTGCCTGGAGCGGAGGGAATTGTAGAAGGAGTGACAGTTGCGGCATAAGAAGTTGTCATGCGCACCGGATGAAGCCGATCATATTTCCGCTTCGCCTCAGTGTACGTCAGGCGGTCGAGAGTCTTGATTTCCATGATCTTCCGCTCCTTCTGCAGAAGCGGACAGTCTGGCGAGCAAGGCGGATGGTGCGCACCACAGTTCACACAGATTGGAGGCGGGGCACACGGATGATCAGGATGGGATGGTCGACCGCAATCGCGACAGACGAGGTCGGAAGCACAGCGTGAAGACATATGGCTGAACTTCCAACACTTGAAGCACCGCATCGGGGGAGGGATATATGGCTTGACATCATAACGGTACACCATCACCTTGACCTTCTCAGGTAACGTGTCACCCTCGAAGGCCAAGATGAAGGCACCGGTGGCAACTTGACGATCCCTCGGACCCCGGTGGACGCGCCGGAGGAAATGGACACCTTGGCGCTCCAAGTTGTCGCGCAGCTCGTCATCGGACTGTAAAAGGAGTTCCCTGTGGAAGATAATGCCCTGGACCATATTCAGACTTTTATGGGGCGTGATAGTGATGGAGACATCCCCCAGCTTAGTACAAGCGAGCAAGGCCCGCGACTGGGCGGAGGATGCCGTTTTGATCAACACCGATCCGGATTGCATCTTGGACAAGCCCTCCACCACCCCAAACTTGTCCTCTAAATGCTCTACAAAGAACTGAGGCTTCACGGATATAAAAGATTCCCCATCAGCTTTGGTACAGACAAGATATCTGGGCGAATACGTCTCACTTTCATGCAATGCCTGTCGTTCCTCCCATGGTGTGGCGAGGGAGGGGAACGATTTGAGGTCATAAACGTTACCTTTAAAATGGGCCCTCGAACGCTTAGAGACTGCTGGTGGCTGGCCACCAGCAAGAGATGATGTACCACGCTTCACTGCGTGTCATCCACCCTGATGCCACCTACTCCGACCAAGGGCCCTCCCCACGGGCGCCATCCAGCCACAGCAAAGGCCACCTGGCAGGATGGCCATTGCCAGGACTCCTGATGGCCCAGGGATATGGGCATCCACTCCTTGGCATACGTATGGAGTTAACGGCGCAGGCATCAGTAGAGCGATCCCTGTGTTGTCAGGGGGCTACAACCAAGAGGGTTCATGGCGGCCTCACCACAACGGACTGGCTACCGTGCTTGATGTTAGGTGACATGTGGTCCATGGGCGTCGTCAGTGCAGAAAATGGCCCTGCACAGTGCTTGGCAGAAAGTGCACGCAGGAGCCTATCCATGCCCAAGCGAAGGAGAGTGGGCAGGACTGCAATGCAACGACGAAGAAGATGGCGAAAGTTCTCAACACAACATGTACACAATGCACCAAGTAAGGCGCCCTTCCCCAATCGGCTCGCTCTTCGGAAAAATTTTGAGATATGGAGGTCAAACCCGACAGGGGACCATCACATAAGGCCGAAACGTTTGAGACTCCTTTTAGTCGCCTCTTACGACAGGCAGGAATACCGCGGGCCTATTCTAACCCCCGAACCCGCAGGGGGAGTTTCTTTGTGGAAGTCGGGGATGGGGGAAGTGGAGAGGCACTCTGTTTCTGGAGGGCCTTCGACGGCTTCACTGTAGCTTTCTCTGCAATAGCGTTTGGTGCAGTTGGAGGAGCCTGAATGGCTATATCTTTATTGGTTGTGCTCTGGCAGGTACAAACGCAGTTACAGGAATTGGTGGAGGATACTGCTATGCTGGACATGGTCTGCGTCGAAGCGCCTAGTTTTGACGCACGGTTGTGCACCAAGGAGGCATAGGATGTGGCAAAGACAGGGGGTTTTGTCGCCTTATACTATTTTTTGGCTTCCACATAAGGTATCCTCTTTGTCACCTTGATCTCTTGAATTTTTCTTTCCTCCGCAAAGATGGGGCAGTCTCTGCTCCAGACGGGATGGTTCCCAGAGCAGTTGATACACAGCGCTGGAGATGTGCAGTTGGTCCCAGCTTAATGAGCTGTCTTGCCACATATACCGCAGGTCGGTTCACCCCCACAACTCATTGTCGTATGGCCAAATCGCTGACATTTGAAACATCGCATAGGATTAGGTATATAAGGCCTAACCCTAAGTCGGAGGAAACCAGGCAGAACGTATTCAGGTAAGACAGGCGAATTGAAAGTCACAATGAAGGTGCCAGATTTCTCAACAACTCCATTATTCCTATGTGTCCGTTGTTCCACGTCTACAATCCCCTGTGTTGCCCATTCTTGCTTCAGCTCTTCTACCTCGATATCCATTAAATCACTGCAGGTGACGACGCCTTTACTGGAGTTGAGGGAATTGTGCAACTCGACAGTAATATCATACTCGCCTAACTTGGCTGACTTTCGAAGCAGCTCCACTTGCTTTGCCCTAGTAGTCTCAACCAACAGGGTACCATTCCTCAGGCGTTTGATAGATTTCAGAGTACCTGCGAGTCCTTCTAAACCTTTATGTATGTACAAAGGAGACACTTTTTCAAATGAGTCCCCCTTCCTGTTTATCACGATGAAACCATTGTCATTTATGCCTCCATGAGCCCTGTTACTCTGTTCTATCTGCATATCTGGAGGACTAGCCTCCCTCATACGCTTTACTGATTGCGAAGGTGGTGAAGGGAAATACGTGGTTGCCATGTGTGTCCAACGAGCAGCTAGAGAACTAAACGTCCGCCCAGACAGAGCCCCGCACGCCTGGGTAAGCCATATACAACTGAGGTGTGGCAGGTTCCTCAGAGGTCGCCCGCTAGCGACTGTTCCACCTCAGCAGCCACACATCTTATCGGCGCGCAGCACACCTTAAGATTGAAGGGTTTTTTATAGAGGTATGTACCATCCTCGCGATCCAGCCAATCAAGCCAAGATCCCCGGTCCCTGCGACACACAACGTTCCACCGCTGCGCCACACGGTGGTCGCTGAAGCATGCTCAGAGCTTACGGTGTCAGACGACTGGCGGCGCACATCAGTCCACAGCTCGGAGACCCCAGGTTCGTCAAGCCCGTACCCAGCAACTGAGTGCTGAGTCCCATGAGGGGTGGTGCAACGGAAACTACGACTAGATTCCCAGGAAAGGCTACAAATACAGACCGTTGAAGTAGTACTCCCATGGACAGACGTCGGCATGCTGATTGTTGTATTCAATCCCGATGCAATTTCTGTAATTCACCGTCAATGTGAATGTCCAAGGGTTACATTAAACCAACTTTATGCATCGGAAACTACTACAGGATTCACAGGAAAGGTTCCAAACGCAGACACTATCAAGCAGTACTCCAGCGGACAGAAGGCGTCATGCTGCTTGTTCTATTCAATCCCGATGCAGTTTCTTTGTTTCATCGACAATGTGAAGGTCCAACAGTCCCAGTAAACCTGCAGTGCTCCATCGGAAACTACTGTTTGATTCCCTGGAAAGGTTCCAAACACAGACGGTTTGAAGCAGTACTCCCTTGGGCAGATGTCGGTAAGGTTCGTGTTGTATTCAATCCCCTTGTATTTTCTGTGTTTCATCGTCAATGTGAAGGTTTTAGGGCTAAAGTAAAACAGCTGTGATGTATCGGAAACTACTACTGGATTCTCAGGAAAGGTTTCAAAAACAGACCGCGTGAAGAAGTACTATCATGAACAGAAGTCGGCATGGTGCTGATGTATTCAATCCCGATCACAATTTCAGTGTCTCATCGTCAAAGTGAAGGTTAAATGCAACAGTAAACCAGCTGTGATGCATCGGAAACTAGTACTGAATTCCCAGGAAAGGTTCAAAACATAGACCGTTTGAAGCAGTACTCCGCTGGACAGACGTCGCAACTTCTGTGTATCTTCGTCAATGTTAAGGTCCAAGGGCTACAGTTAAGCAGCTCTGATATATCGGAAACTACTACTGGATGCACAGGAAAGATTCCAAACACAGACCGTTTGAAGCAGTACTCCCCTCGACAGAAGATGGCATGTGGCCTGATGTATTCAATCCTGATGCATTTTCTGTATTTCGTCGTCAATGTGATGGTCCAAGGGTTACAGTAAACCAGCTGTAATGCATCGGAAACTATTACTGGATTCCCACGAAAGCTTCCATCCACAGACCGTTTGAAGCATTACCCCCCTGGACAAAAGTTGGCATGGTACCTGTTGTATTCAACCCCGATGCAGTTTCTGCGTTACATAGTCAATTAAGGTTGAAATGTTACCAGTACACCAGCAGTGGTGCATCGGAAGCTACAACTGGAAACACATGAAAGGTTCCAAACACAACCGTTTGAAGCAGTACTATCCTGGTCTGAAGACGGATTGGTGATTGATGTATTCATTCCCGATAAAATTTCTGCACTTCATCGTCAACGAAAAGGACCACGGGTTACTGTAATTAAACTGTGATGCTTCGAAAAACTACTACTGGATTCCCAGGAAAGGTTCCATTGGTTGGTTGGTTGGTTGGAGGGATTAAAGGGACCAGACAGCTACGGTCATCGGTCCCTTGTTACAAAACCTAAAAACCCCGCATAGAACAAAAGCGAACAAGGAAAAGATGACAGACGACACAGGACAAGAGAAACTTGCACAAAGACCAGACAAATGGAATTAAAAGCTCACACAGTGTGTCAGTGGTTGGCCGACCATAGAGAAAAAAAGGAAAAGCCAACCACCGAGAAACATATTAAAAATTCTATCTAAAACCGTAGGCCAAAAGCCAGACTCAACACAACAAAAAGATAAACACTTAGAGCAAATGATAAAAGCCCCCTGCCCTAAAAAACCGCAAAACCAAGCCCGCCATGGCAGTGTCATCTGTTAAAAGGGCAGTGAGCGTGTCACGCAGTGCAAACGTGTGCCTGAGCACAGATAAAAGCGGACAGGCCAACAAAATGTCCACCACTGTCAAAACCGCCCCGAAGCGACAGAGCGGTGGGTCCTCACAGAGCAATAAGTGGCCATGCATCATCCGTATGTGCCCAATGCACAGCTGGCAAAGGACAACAGACTCTTTGTGAGAGACCCGCATGGATGACCGCCACACAGACGTCGTCTCCTTGATAGCATGGAGTTTATTGGGTTTGGTCAGATCGCGCCATTCAGCGTCCCACAGCGCCAAAACTTTGAGGCGTAAGACTGCTCTCAAATCGGTCTCTGGGAGGCCATTGTCTAGGGTGGGTTCACTGGTGGCCTGTTTGGCCAGGCGGTCAACATGTTCATTGCCCGGGATGCCGACATGACCAGGTGTCACACAAAGACCACAGAGCGGCCACAACTGGCAAGAGCATGGAGTGACTCCTGGACAGCCATCACCAGATGACAGCGAGGGAAACACTGGTGGATAGCTCGTAAACTGCTCAGGGAGTCACTACAGATAACAAACGTCTCACGGATATACTCTAGGGCACGAAAGATGGCCTTCAGCTCAGTAGGGAAAACGCTGCAGCCAGCCGACAAGGAATGTTGTTCGTAGTGGTCCCCTAGAGTCAGAGCATAACTGACACGACCAGCAACCATCGAACCGTTAGTATAAACAACGTCAGAGCCCTGGTACGTGGCTAGGATGGATAGAAAGCGGCGGCGGAAGGCCTCTGGAGGGACTGAGTCATTCGCGCCCTGTGCCAATCCGAGCCGAAGGCAAGGGCGTGGCACGCACCACGCGGGTGTACGCAGAGGGGCCCCAAAAACCAATGTGTCTCCACCACAGCAAGTTCGCCGGCAAGATAAAGCCATGGCTCCGGGTGAACAGTGCGTCGCCGGCAGAAATGCATAACGCACGTCTTTTCTGCCGGTAACTGGAAGCTATGCGTTACAGCCCAAGACTTTTCCTTGCGGATAGCGCCCTGCAGCTGACGTTCAGCAGCTGCAATGCCAATGGAGTTAAAGTAGAGGCAGAAGTCGCCAGCATACAAGGGCGCTGAGACAGACGTTTTCACCACGAGAGCGAGCCCGTTAATTGTTATTAAAAACAGGCAGAGACATAAAACGGATCCCTGTGGCACCCTGTTCTCCTGAACTCGGGAGGAACTATGGGAGGCCGCGACTTGCACACGAAGGTTTGATGCGACAGAAAATTTCGGATGAAAATTGGCAGTGGACCCCGAAGACACCAACCATGAAGCGTAGAGAGGATGTGATGACGCCATGTCGTATCATACGCCATCAGCATGTCGAAAAAGGCAGCGACCTGCTGCTGACGGCAGGGAAAGGCGGTACGGATGGCTGACTCTAGGCTCACCAGATTATCGTTGGCAAGGTGGCCTTCACGGAACCCACCTTGAGACGGAGCCAAAAGACCCCGAGATGCGAGTACCCAACTCAACTGCTGGCTGACCATCCGTTCAAGCAACTTGCAAAGAACGATGGTGAGGTTAATGGGGCGCTAGCTGTATACCTCCAAAGGGTTCTTGCCAGGTTTCAAAATGGGGATAACAATGCTTTCCCGCCATTGCGACGGAAACTCAATCTCGACCCAAATACGGTTGTAAAGGTCGAGGAGACGTCGCTGGCAGTCCATTGGAAGGTGTTTCAGCATCTGACAGTGGATGCGATCTGGTCCAGGAGGTGTATCAGGGCAAGCGGCTAGAGCACTGCGAAATTCCCACCCACTGAGTGGAACATTGTAGGGTTCAAGATGGTGGGTGCGAATTGAAAGGCTCCAATGTTCCATCCGCTCTTTAAAGGAGCGGAAGGCCAGTGGGTAACTCGCAGAAGCGGAACTCAGAGCAAAATGCTCTGCCAAGTTGTTGGCAATTTCGTCGGAGTCAGTACAAACTGCTCCATTCAGTGAGAGCGCAGGGACGCTGACAGGGGTCCGATAGCCACAGAGGCGTCGGATCTTGGCCCAGACCTGCGATGGAGAGACATGAAGGCCAATGGTGGACACATACCGCTCCCAGCACTCCTGCTTGTGTTAGCAAATGATGCGGCGGGCCCCTGCACAGAGCCGTTTAAAGGCAACGAGGTTTTCTAAAGATGGATGCCACTTGTGACGATCTTTGACCGCCTCAGCGATCGCAGGCGACCACCAAGGCACAGTCCTCCGCCGAGGGGACCCAGAAGAACGGGGAATGGCAGATTCTGCGGCAGTAACGATACCAGTGGTGACCGAGTGAACCACCTCATCAATGGTGTCATTAGAGAGAGGCTCAATAGCGGCAATGGAGGAGAACAAGTCTTAATCAGCCTTATTAATCTGCTAGGGCGCCCAGAAGAGTGACGCTTTGGCAGCGAAAGAAAGATTGGAAAGTGGGCACTACCACACAGGTCGTCGTGCACACTCCATTGGACAGAAGGTAAGAGGCTAGGGCTGCAGATCTAAAGGTCGATGACGGAGTACGTGCCGTGTGCCACACTGAAATGTGTGAAGACACCATCAATTAAAATGGAAAGATGGAGCTGTGTCAATACATGGTCAATGGTGGCGCCTCGACCTGTAGCCACTGGCCCACACCACAGAGGGTTATGGGCGTTGAAGTCGCCCAGTATCAAGAAAGGTGGCAGCAATTGTGCTATGAGTGCAGCCAGGACATGCTGCGCAACATCATCATCTGGTGGAAGGTAAAGACTGCAGACGGTAACAGCCTGTGGCGTTCACAACCTAACAGCGACAGCCTCTAAAGGTGTTTGTAGAGGGACAGACTCGCTGTGACGAGAATGAAGGACATAGATGCAGACGCCACCAGACACCTGTTCATAAGCTGCACAGTTCTTAAAATAACCCCGATAGCCACGGAGGGCGGGGGTTCGCTTTGCTGGAAACCAAGTTTCCTGAAGAGCAATACAGAAGAAAGGATGAAGGCTGATAAGTTGTCGGAGCTCAGCTAGATGGTGGAAGAAACCGTTGCAGTTCCACTGGACGATGATATTGTCCATGGCCCAAAAAGGCGTGATGGGACTGGGGAGGCAGTTTACGCCGCTTGTTCACTCGCTGCTACCGATTCAGTACCCGTACAAGTGATATCCATGGCGTCTGAGGGACCGGCCACAATCTCGACCTCGTCCTCAGACGTTGAGCTTGTAGGAAGCGGTGGGACGAGTGCCACGGCAATGTCGGGATTCTTGGGAACCTTTTTCTTCTTCAGCTTCTCTCGCTTCGGTCGTTCAGTATGGGAGGGCTTCACTGGGTCAGTCTCAGGGACTCACGAAGAACGTGAGGCCATACGACCAGCGACTGGTGGTTGTTCGAGCCACTTTCGGGTTGTTCGAGCCACTTTAAACCGATCGCAACTTGCGAAGGGAAGTCCCCAGGGAACCCCTTCCTGGCAGGAGGAGCTGAAGAAGTCTTACGCTTGTAGCTGATAGACATGTAGCAGGAGTGACAGTGGCGGAATACGAAGACGTCATGTGCACCAGATGAAGCCGATCTTATTTCCGCTTAGCCTCAGTGTACGTCAGTTGGTCCAGGGTCTTGTATTCCATTACTTTCCTTTCCTTTTGCAGAATCGGACAGTCCGGCGAGCAAGTGGGATTGTGCCTTCAGTAGTTGATGCAGATGGGTGGCGGGGCACATGGAGCATCAAGATGGGATGGACGACCACAATCACGACACATGAGGCTGGAAGCACAGTGGGAAGACATATGGCCAAACTTCCAACACTTGAAGCACCGCATCAGGGGAGGGATATATGGCTTTGCATCACACTGGAAGAACATCACCTTGACCTTCTCAGGTAATGTGTCACTCTCGAAGGCCAAGATGAAGGCACCAGTGGCAACTTGGTGATCCCTCGGATCCCAGTGAACGCGCCAGACGAAATGAACACCTCGTCGCTCTAAGTTGGCGCGCAGCTCGTCATCGGACTGTAAAAGGAGATCCCTGTGGAAAACAATATCCTGCACCATATTTAAAGTTTTATGGGGCTTGATAGTAACGGAAACATCCCCCAGCTTATTACAAGTGAGCAAGGCCCGTGACTGGGCAGAGGAAGCCGTTTTTATCAATACCGAACCGGACTGCATTTTGGACAAGCGCTCCACCTCCCCTAACTTGTCTTCTAAATGCTCTACAAAGAACTGAGGCTTCACAGATACAACGGAGTCCCCATCACCTCTGGTACAGACGAGATACCGGGGCTAATATGTTTCACTGTCATTCATAGACTTTCGTTCCTCCCACGGTGTCGCCAGGGAAGGGAACGATTTGGGGGTCATACACATTAGCCTTAAAATGAGCCCTAGAACGCTTAGAGACTGCTGGTGGCTAGCCACCAGCAAGAGATGATGTGCCACGCTTCATTGCATGTCATCCACCCTGATGCCACCTACTCCAACCAAGGGCTCTCCCCACAGGCGCCACCCAGCCACAGCAAAGGACACCTGGCAGGATGCCCATTGCAGGAGGTCCTGATGCCCCAGGGAGATGGGCATCTACTCCTTGGCATACGTCAGGAGTTAACGGCGCAGGCATCAATAGAGCGATCCCTGTGTTGTCAGGGGGCCTCAACCAACAGATTACTTGGCGGCCCCTCCACAACGGACTGGCTACCATGCTGGATTTTAGGTGACATGTAGTCCATGGTCACCGTCAGTGCAGAAAGTGGCACTGCACATTGCATGGCGGAAAGTGCACGCAGGAACGTATCCATGCCCAAGAGATGGAGAGCAGGCAGGACTGTAATTCAAAGACGAGTAAGCTGTCGAAAGTTCTCAACGCAAGATGGACACAATGCACCAAGTAAGGCGCCCTTTGCCAATCGGCATGCTCTTCGGAAAAAGTTTGAGATGTGGAGGTCAAACCCGACATGGGACCATCAAATAAGGCCGAAACGTTTGAGACTCCTTTTAGTCGCCTCTTACGACAGGCAGGAATACCGCGGGCCTCTGCTAACCCCCGAACCTGTAGGAGGCGGAAAGATTCCAGGCACAGACCATTTGAAGCAGTACTTCCCTGGACAGAAGTCAGCATGGTGCCTGTTGTATTCAATCCGAATGTAATTTCTGCGTTTCATCGTCAATGGGAAGGTTCAATTGTTCCAGTAATCCAGCTGTGATGCATTGGAAACTACTACTGGCTTCCCAGGCAAGGTTCAAAGCACAGATCATCAGAAACTACTAATGGACTCCTAGGAAAGGTTCCAAGTACAAACCGTGAAGCAATACCAGCCTAACAGAAGTCGGCATGGAGCCTGTTGTATGCAATACCGATGCAGTTTCTGTGTTTCATCGTCAACGTGAAGGTACAAGGGTTACCGTATCCAGCTGTGATGCATCGGAAACTACTACTGGATTCCCATGAATGGTTAAAAACACACACCTATTCAGGCAGTACTCCCCTGGAAAGAAGTCAGCAAGGGGCCTGTGTTATTCAGCCCTCCTCGATCGACAACGACTGGGGAAGGTAGTGACTTTCTGTTGGGTTCTGGGGCATGTCGGCATTGCTGGGAATGAAAGGGCAGATCTCGCAGCCAAGGAGGTGTTTCTCGATCCACAAGTATCTCAGTGTGCTATACCCCTGCACGTACCCACCTTGCTGTTGAGCTATCGAGTCATGCGTCTGTGGGAGGATGAGTGGCTGGAAGTGACTGACAATAATCTCTGTACGGTCAAGCCCACAACGCGTGTGTGGTGGACTTCCTTTCAGCCCTGTAGACGGGACGAGGTTCTCCTCACTCGGCTTCGGATAGCCCACAGGCCTATGACGCATGGCTTCCTGCTCCGGCGGGAGGACCCTTCAATGTGTGGTGCTTGTGGCGTCAAGGTCACTGTGCGCCACGTTTTATTGGACTGCGTTTTATTTTCTGACCAGCGGTCCACGGCTGACTTGCCAGCGGACCTGCCATCTCTTTTAGGCAACACTCGGATGAATGTGGTTAAAGTTTTAAAGTTCTGTGCCATGTCAAATGTTTCTACAAAGATTTTAGGGAGAGGATCTTAATTTGCTCACTGTGTGACAATCTCGCCAATATTTTATGTAAGTGGCCAGCCAATGACAATTCACTGTATCATTCTTGTTGCTACATTTTCCCTTGCCTTACGTTCTACTTTCTTATGTTGCATTTGACTTCCCTTCCTGCATTCTTTGCGTGTGTGCTTCAATTTTATGAGGTCTGTCCACATTCGTTCCCTTTCATGTGTGTCAGGAGTTGATGACCGCGACGTTGAGCGCCCATCAGCCCCAACACACACACACACACACACACACACACACACACACACACACACACACACACACACACACACACACACACACATGCACACGCACGCACGCAAGCAGTTTCTGTGTTCCATCATCAGTTAAGGTCCAATGGTTTCAGCACACCTGTGGTGGTGCATCGGAAACTGCAACTGGGTTCCCAGGTAAAGTTCCAAACACAGTCCATTCAAAGCAGTACTATCTGAACAGGAGTCGGCATGGTGCCTGATGTATTCAATCCCGATGCAGTTACTGTGTTTCATCGTCAATGTGCAGGTCCAATGGTTCCAGTAAACCTACACTGGTGCATCGGAAACTACTACTGCATTCCAAGGAAAGATACCAAACCCACATAGTTTGAAGCAGTACTCCCCTGGGATGATGTCGGCATGGTGCGTGTTGTACTCAATCCCGATGCATTTTCTGTGTTCCATCGTCAATATGAAGGTCAAGGGTTGCACTAAACCAGCTGTAATGCATCGGAAACTACTACTTGACCCCCAGGAAAGCTTCCAAACCCAGACTGTTAGAAGCAGTACTGCAGTGGACAGAAATCGGTATGGTGCCTGAAGTATTCAATCCCGATTCATTTTCTGTGTATCATCGTCAATGTGAAGGTCGAAGGCCTACAGTAAAACATCTCTGATGCATCGAAATCTACTACTGGGTTCCCAGGAAAGGTTCCATTGGTTGGTTGGTTGGTTGGTTGGGGGGATTAAAGGGACCAGATAGCTAAGGTCATCGGTCCCTTGTTCCAAAACCTAAAAACACCCACATAGAATAAAAACGAACAAGGAAAAGATGACAGATGACAGAGGACAAGAGAAAATTGGACAAAGACCAGACAAAACAAATTAATAGCGCACAGAGTGTGTCAGTGGTTGGCCGACCATAGATGGTTGGTTGGTTTGTGGGATTAAAGGGACCAGACTGCTACGATCATCGGTCCCTTATTCCAAGTACTAAAAACACCCACAGAGAATAAAAACGAGTAACAGAATAGAGCACAGACGACACAGAACAAGAGAAACTGAGACAAAGACCAGACAAAACGAACTAAAATCACACAGAGTGTGACGGTGGTTGGCCGACCATAGGAATAAAAAAGGAAAATCCAACCACTTAAAACACATTAAAAAATCAGTTTAAAACCGGAGGCCAAAGGCCGGAATCAACACAAAACACGAAGATAAAACAGAAACACTTAGATTAAATTATAAAAAAAAACCTGCCCGAATAAAACGTAAAACTAAGCCCACCATAGCAGTGTCATCTGTTAAAAGGGCAGGGAGCGTGTCAGGCAGTGCAAACATGTGCCTGAGCACAGCTGAAAGCGGACAGGCCAACAAAATGTCCACCACTGTCAAAACCGCTCCGAAGCGACAAAGAGGTGGGTCCTCACAGAGCAATAAGTGGCCATGCATCATCCGTGTGTGCCCAATGCACAGCTGGCAAAGGACAACAGACTCCTTGCGAGGGATCCACATGGATGACCGCCACACAGACGTCGTCACCTTGATAGCACAGAGTTTATGGGGTTTGGTCAGATCGCGCCATTCAGCGACCCACAGCGCCAAAACTTTGAGGTGTAAGACTGCTCGCAAATCTATCTCCGGGAGGCCAATGTCCAGGGTGGGTTTACTGGTGCCCTGTTTGGCCAGACGGTCAACATGTTCATTGCCCGGGATGCCGACATGACCAGGGGTCCATACAAAGATCACAGAGTGGCCACAACGGGCAAGAGCATGGTGTGATTCCTGGACAGCCATCACCAGACGAGAGCGAGGGAAACACTGGTCGATAGCTCAGGGAGTCACTACAGATAACACAGGACTCACCTGAGCAGTAGCGGATATACTCTAGGGCACGAAAGACGGCGACCAGCTCAGCAGGGAAACCGCTGCAGCCAGCCGGCAAGGAATGTTGTTCGTAGTGGTCCCCTAGAGTCAGAGCATAAACGACACCACCAGCAACCATCGAACCGTCAGTATAAACAACACCAGAGCCCTGATACTTGGCAAGGATGGATAGAAAGTGGCGGCGGAAGGCCTATGGAGGGACTGAGTCCTTTGGGTCCTGTGCCAATCCCAGCCGAAGGCAATGGTGGGGCACGCACAATGGGGGTGTACACAGAGGCGCCTGCAAAGGAGGTGGAAGAGGGAAAACCTCAAGCCCGGAGAGAAGCTCTCTGACTCGGACCGCGATCGTGCAACCCGACCAGGGCCGACGTTCTGGGAGATGGACGACCGACCGTGGGAACAGAATACGATAATTTGGATGCCTGGGCAAGCTAAAAGTATGGGCAGCATAAGTGGCCAGTAAACGTTGGCGCCGTAACTGCAGTGTTCACAGAGCTGGTCCCGAAAGCACCAGTGGCAAGGCGCATCCCGCTGTGAAGGATTGGGTCCAGCACCCACAACGCAGAAGGGGATGCTGAACCATAAGCCAGGCTCCCATAGTCCAGACGAGACTGGATTAACGCCTGGTAGAGCCGTAAGTGGGTAAATCGGTCAGCACCCCAGCTGATGTGGCCCAAGCATCGCAGAGCATTTAGATGCCGCCAACACATCTATTTAAGCTGCCGAATATGAGGCAGCCAAGTCAACCAGGCATCAAAACCACTCCCAATAACCGATGTGTCTCCACCACAGCAAGTAGTGCGCCAGCTCCGGCTGAACAGTGCATCACCAGCAGAAATGCATAACGAACTTCTTGGCTGCCGAAAACTGGAAGCTATGCGCTATAGCCCAAGAGTGCGCCTTGCGGATAGCGCCCTGCAGCTGACGTTCAGCAGACGTTCCCACCGCCGCAATGAGCCCGTTAATTGCTATTAAAAACAGACAGATCCCTGTGACAAACTGTTCTCCTGAACTCGGGATTGATGTGATCCCGCCCAGGAGCTGTACCAGGGCAAGCGGCTAGGGCACTGCGAAATTGCCACTCACTGAGTTCAAGATGGTGGGTGCGAAATGAATAGCTCCAATGTTCCATCCGCTCTTTAATGGAAGGGAAGGCCAGTGGGTAATTCGCAGAAGCGGAACTCAGAGCAAAATGATCTGACAAGTGGTCGACAATCACGTTGGAGTCTGTACAAACTGCTCCATTCAGTGAGAGCACAGGGACACTGACAGGGGTCCAATAGAAATAGAGGCGTCGAAACTTGGCCTAGACCTGCGATGGAGAGATATAGAGGCCACTGGTGAAGACATACCGTTCCCAGCACTCCTGCTTCTGGTGGCGAATGATGCCGCAGGCCCATGCACGGAGCCGTTTAAAGGCGACGAGGTTTTCAAAGATGGATGCCGCTTGTGACGCTGGAGCTCCCGCTGGCGATCATTAATCGCCTCAGCAATCGCAGGCGACCACCAAATCACAGTCCTCCACCGAGGGGAACCAGGAGAACGGGGAATGGCAGATTCTGCGGCAGTAACGATGCCAGTGGTGACCGAGTGAACCACGGCATCAATAGCGTCCTTAGAGAGGGGCTCAATAGCGGCAATGGAGGAGAACAAGTCCTAGTCAGCCTTATTCATAGCCCATCCGGTGGAAGGTAAAAACTGCAGACGGTAACAGCCTGTGGCGTCCACACCCGAACAGCTACGGCCTCTAAAGGTGTTTGTAGAGGGACAGACTCTCTGTGACGAGAGTGAAGGACATAGATGCAGACGCCACCAGACACCCTTTCATAAGCTGCCCAGTTCTTATAATAACCCCGATAGCCACGGAGAGCGGGGGTTCGCATTGCTGAAAACCAATTTTCCTGAAGAGCAATGCAGAAGAATGGGTGAAGGCTGATAAGTTGTCGGAGCTCAGCTAGATGGTGGAAGAAACTGTTTCAGTTCCAGTAGACGATGATATTGTCAATGGCTCAGAAAGGCGTGAAGGGACTGGGAAGGCAGTTTACGCCGCTTTATCACTCGCTGCCACCGATTCAGAACCCACGCGAGTGACATCCATGGCGTCTGAGAGACCGTCGAGATCCAGGACTTCAGCAGACGCATGAATCTCGATCTCATCCTCAGACTCTGAGCTTGTAGGATACGGTGGGACAGGTGCCACCGCAATGTCGGGATTCTTGGGAACCGTTTTCTTCTTCAGCTTCACTCACTTTAGTCGTTCAGGCTGGGAGGGCTTCACTGGGTCAGTCTCAGGCACAGACAGCGACCGTGAGGCCCTACGACCAGCGACCGGTGGTTGTTTGAGCCACTTGTGGGTGTCCGCTTTTAGACTGGTCACAACTTGCGAAGGTAGGTCCCCAAGGCTACCCTTCCTGGCAAGAGGAGCCGAAGCAGTCTTACGCTTCTCCAGCTCGGAAGGGGGAACTGATGTCCCCGATGGTTGGAGGGGGGGGGTTTGGGTGTTGCTCTTGAAGTAGATGAACAGGAGCAACAGGGAGTGAAGTGCCCCGCACAATCAAGAAAGCAGGTGTGGTCCTGCGACCCTGAGAGCTGACTGGAAGTATTGGAGCTGATGGAACTGTAGCAGGAGTGACAGTGGCAGCATAAGAAGACGTTATGTGCACCGAATGAAGCTGATCAACCTTCCGCTTAGCGTCAGTGTACGTCAGTCGGTCCAGGGTCTTGTATTCCATTATTTTCCTTTTCTTTTGCAGAATTGGAGAGCCGGCGAGCAAGAGGGATGGTGCCCTCCGCAGTTGACACAGATGGGTGGCGGGGAACATGGAGTATCAGGATAGGATGAACAACCACAATCACGACACATGGGGCTTCTTAGGTAATGTCTCAACCTCGAAGTCTAAGATGATGGCACCGGACGAAATGGACACCTCGTCGCTCTAAGTTGGCGCGCAGCTTCTCATCGGACTGAAAAAGGTGATACCTGCGAAAATAATGCCATAGACCATATTTAAACTTTTATGCGGCGTGACAGTAACGGAAACATCCCCCAGCTTATTACAAGTGAGCAAGGCCCGTGACTGGGCAGAGGAAGCCGTTTTTATCAATACCGAACCGGACCGCATTTTGGATAAGCACTCTACCTCCCCAAAATTGTCATCTAAATGCTCTACAAAGAACTGAGGCTTCACGGACACAAAAGAGTCCCCATCAGCCCTGGTACAGACGAGATACCGGGGCGAATATGTTTCACTGTCATTCCAATCATTTCGCTCCTTCCACGGTGTGGCCAGGGAGGGGAACGATTTGGGGTCATACACATTAGCTTTAAAATGAGCCCTCGAACGCTTAGAGACTGCTAGTGGCTGGCCACCATCAAGAGATGATGTGCCACGCTTCATTGCATGTCATCCACCCTGATGCCACCTACTCCAACCAAGGGCTGTCCCCACTGGCGCCACCTAGCCACAGCAAAGGTCACCTGGCAGGATGGTCACCGCAGGGAGTCCTGATGCCCCAGGGAGATGGGTATCTGCTCCTTCGTATACGTGGGGAGTTAACGGCGAAGGCATCAGTAGAGCGATCCCTGTGTTGTCAGGGGGCTACAACCAACAGGATACATGGCGGCCCCTCCACAACACACTGGCTACTGTGCTGAACTTTAGGTGACGTATAGCATATGGTCGGCGTCAGTGCAGAAAGTGGCACTGCACATTGCATGGCGGAAAGTGCACTCAGGAACGTATCCATGCCCAAGAGATGGAGAGCAGGCAGGACTGCAATGCGAAGACGAATAATCTATCGGAAGTTCTCAACGGAAGATGGACACAATGCACCAAGTAAGGCGCCCTTCCGCAATCGGCTCGCTCTTCGGAAAAATTTTGAGATATGGAGGTCAAACCCAACAGGGGACCATCACATAAGGCCGAGACGTTTGAGACTCCTTTTAGTCGCCTCTTACGACAGGCAGGAATACTGCGGGCCTCTTCTAACCCACAAACCCGCAGGGGGTGGAAAGGTTCCAAGCACAGGCCGTTTGAAGCAGTACTATCCTGGACAGAAGTCAGCATGGTGCCTGTTGTATTCAATACGAATGCAATTTCTGTGTTTCATCGTCAATGTGAAGGTCCAAGGGTTACAGTAAATGAGCTGTGATGTATCGGAAACTACTACTGGATTCCCATGAAATGTTCGAAATACAGATCGTTTGAAGCAGTACTATCCTGGACAGAAGTCAGCATGGTGCCTGTTGTATTCAATACGAATGCAATTTCTGTGTTTCATCGTCAATGTGAAGGTCCAAGGGTTACAGTAAACCAGCTGTAATGCATCGGATGATGATGATGATGATGATGATGATGATGATGATTAGTGATTTATTTCGCACACCAACGAGTTTATCAACGCCCGTTCCCAAAACAAATGTTGACGAGTGCAGCCAATCTCTGTTAAACAAGGATTAAATCAGAGCCGATCTTTGTGGGAATTGTAAATGTTCAAATTTCAAGATTGGACACAGCACATCTAAACAAGGAGATAAAACTAAAAATAACATACTTGTACAGAACTGGTAAAAATAGTTAACTGTCGCTGAGTGACCACTTACAAATAATGGGTGTCCAAACCACTTTACAGCACATTAAGATCTCAATCCCAATATTTTGGGAAGACGTCCAGACATCAAACGAAAACTTAAAGCTCTAGCCACTCGCCTCATTATTAGTTAAAATAGACGGCAGGTCTAGTTGAAAACTGAAATCTTCCCCCAACCCGCATATAAAACACACTCAGTTAAAATATGTCGTATCAACAGCTGTGTCCCACATGACTGACACGTTGGTGGCTCCTCACGACGTAACAGAAAACCATGTCTCAACGGACAATGTCGTATTCCAAGCCGAATAAGGGCTACTTCCTCGGCTCGTCGTTGTCGGAAGGAGGTAAGCCACGGTCGGACAGAATCCTTCACCGCTCGCAACTTATTATCCCTCACGTCCAGCCACTAAGCCTCCCACCAACGCATGACCTTCCGAGTCACGAATGATGTTATTGCCTGCAGGGGGACGGAACAGCGAGCAGGGGGTGGGATGAAGCAAGCCGCCTTGGCAGCCGCGTCTGCAAGTTCATTTCCAGGAATCCCTATGTGCCCTGGAACGCAGCAGAAAATTATATCCTTACCCTGCTTTTGCAAGAGCAGTAGTGTGTCCTGCACTTCTTACACCATCCGATCTGCTGGGTACATCTGTTCAAGAGCGTGTAGAGCACTTTGGGAATCGGAGCAGATGATGAATTTCGTGCCATGATGTCGTCGCATATGCTCTAATGCTTTCAGAATGGCAAACAGTTGTGCATAGTAAACTGAGAACTGCTCTGGGAACCCTATCCTACGGACAGTATCGGGAAACACAGCAGAGCAGCCCATAAAATCCCCCCGTTTAGACCCATCCATGTAAACAGTAATAAAATCTGAATGCCGGTCTAAAATCGCAGTAAAGTTAATTTTAAAAAGCTGGTCCTAGGTACAATACTTCTTGTAAGCAGCCAGATCAAGAAGTAATCTTGGCGTTTGTAGTGGCCAGGGAGTTCCCCTACTCCATGCCTGGTGGAGGACCTTAATGCCCTCCAGGTGTACTGAGTCGAGACTTCTTTTTGGACGGATACCAAATGGCTCTGTTGCCTTCGGACGGAGGCGGGTGAGACGTTCCAGTGCCGGCTGTGAAAAGGTGTTGGACGCCAACGAAATAGAAGTGGACGTGGCCCTGTATGCTTGCCGTAACACGAGGAGAAGACGCCGAATGGACAGCAGAGGCTCTCCAGCCTCGACACATCGACTAGCAACTCGACTCGTGCGATAAGCACCCTTGGAAAGCCTAATACGCTAATGGTGAATCACATCCAACATTTTGAGGTACGAAGGTCTTGCAGATCCATAATCTTGACATCCGTATTCGAGTCGAGGTCGCACAAACGCCTTATGAAGTTGGAGCAGACGTGCCCTGTCAGCACCCTGGGACCTATGACTGACGCATTTAGGGACGTTTAAAGCCTTGAAACAGTGGACTTTTAGATCTTTTAGGTGTGGCAACCATGTGAGCTCCTTATCAAAAATTAGCCCGAGATATTTCAATTTTTCCTTAAAGGTGATTACAGTGTCTCCTAGTTTTAAAACAGGGGGATTAAAAACAGAACGGGAACGGTTAAAATCTACACAAGTCTACTCCAAAGAGAATTTAAAGCCTGTGGTCTTAGACCATTCCTCAAATCGCAGGAACGTCAGCTGTAATTGGCGTGTAGCAGTTGTAAGGGAGGAAGACACACAGAAAATAGAGAAATCGTCCACAAACAAAGAGCACGGTAATGGCCGTCGTATTGTGGATGCAATACTATTAATTGCAATTGCGAAAACTGTCACACTGAGGACACTTCCTTGAGGGACACCGTTCTCCTGCTTTAAACGGTCAGACAGGACATTCCCAACCTTATACCCAAAATACCTGTCCGCCAGAAAGGATCTGATGACTGTGGGTAAACGCCCACGGAAACCCCACTCATAAAGCTGCCGCAAAATGTTATGCCTCCAGGTAGTATCTTACGCCTTCTCCAGGTCGAAGAAAACCCCGATAAGGTGTTGCTTACGTAGGAAAGCAACTTGAATCGCTGTTTCGAGTAGGATCAGGTTATCTACTTTGGAATGATACCTCCTGAGCCCACACTGGCAGCGGGTAAGTAAGGATCTGGATTTGAGAACCCAAACCAGCGCCTATTGACCGTACGCTCAAATATCTTTCCTACGCAGCTCGTGAGACTAACGCTACGATAACTACTGGGATCGGTCCGATCCTTCCCTGGTTTTAAAAGTGGAATTAAAATCGATTCTTTCCACGACTAGGAAAGTCACCTGTCTTCAAAATTTCATTAATAAGTTGAAGGAAGACTTCCTTTGACCCCAGATCCAACGGATGCAGCATGCTATACGATATCAGATCTGGACCAGGTGCAGTATAACGAGATAGTGACAGTGCAGAGTCCAACTCCCACAAACAGAAAGGCTGGTTGTATTCCTCAGTGTTGTTTGAACGGAAATCAAAACCAGCCTTCTCCTGCGTACCCCGATAGCGATGAAATTCTGTATCCTGGCTAGAATCGGCCGTAATAGTTTGAAATGATTGTGCCATTGCCCGGGCGATGTCTCTTGGAGTTTTTAGGAGACACCCCCGCTCACGTATAGCTGCTATTGGCGGTCGACAGTATCGCACTGAGATCCTCCGAATGGCTTCCCATACTTTGCCTGAAGATGGTGGACCTATTGATGGAGTTCTGGAACTTTCTCCAAGACCTCCGTTTACTCTCTCTAGCGATTCTTCTCGCCCGCGCACGTGCTATTCGGAAAGCTGCCAGATTCGCATCAGTAGGGTACCGATGGAATCTTCTCGAAGCAGCCATTCTGATTGCGGTACGACAGTCGTCATTCCACCAAGGGACAGGCTGCCTCACAGGTGTTCCCTTTGACTTTGGTATGGAAACATCAACGGCATGGTGCTTCACTGCCGTAATGTGATCCACCCAATCCAGCACGCCCTCACACTGTTCAAAAACAGCCAACTGCCTGTACAGCGTCCAGTTTCCCTTCCGGAACAACCATTTCGGCGGCTTTTGGACACGACCCATTTCAACTGGCAGATGGAGCCAGATAGGATAATGGTCGCTGCCATTAAGGTCGTCGTCTACTACCCTCTGAGCAATGTTCGCGGGCACAGGCGAACTAATAGAGAGGTCTATGGCAGAGGACGAACCTGAAGCGGAGTTAAAATGCGTGGCCTTGCCTGTGTTCAGCAGTATGATGTCGGAAGTCCTGATCAACTGCTCAATTATCTGGCCTCTGGGGCAGGTTTTGATTGAACCCCATAATGCATTATGAGCATTAAAATCTCCTAAAATGAGTAAGGGACGGGTTAGATGATCACTGAGCTGCGCGAGGGCTTCACTGTCAATGAGCTCAGCGGGTGGTAAATACAAGGAGCACACTGAAATTAATATGGGGCAGGATCCGAGCTGCAACCGCTTGTAGCATTGTGGTTAAGGGCACAGGTGCGGTATGGAATGTGTCCTTAATGAATACTGTCACCCCACCTTGCACTCTATTACCAGTCAGGTCGCCTTACTGTACATGCAAGTTACAGGCGTGTCATTCTCTTCAAAATGTGTCTCTTGCAAAGAGATGCAAAAGGGGTTTTTCTGTACTAACAGCCGCAATTCTTCTAAGCGAGTTGTGACTCCATTCAGATTCCACTGAAGTTTGGGAGCCATATCAGCGGTTCGGTTTCGATTTCCCCCTGTCTTTGCGCCGCGCTGGGGAGACACTTGTTCAGCGGATGGCAGCAGAGGGGCTGCCAGGTTCTGGTTAAGAGGTATCAAACTCCATGACGATTTCCTCCTCATCGGTCAGGGAGGCCATGACGACATCCTTTGGCAGGTTTGACGCCAAACGTCGTGCCCCTTTCCCTGGTCCCTTTTTCTTGGTGCAAGTCGGGGATGGGGTTAGTGGAGAGGCACTTGGTTTCTGGACGGCCTTCAGAGTCTTCACTGTAGCTTTCTCTGCAACAGCGTTTGGTTCAGTCGGAGGAGCCTGAATAGCTATATCTTTATTGGTTGTGCTCTGGCAGGTACAAACGCAGGTACAGGTATTGGTGGAGGATTCTGCTACGCTGGACATGGTCTGCGTCGAAGTGTCTTCTTTTGACACACTTTTTTGCACCAAGGAGGCATGGGATGTGTCAAAGACAGAGGGTTTTTTTGGCTTCCACATAAGGTATCCTCTTTGTCACCTTGAACTCCTGAATTTTTCTTCCTCCGCAAAGATGGGGCAGTCTCTGCTCCAGACAGGATGGCTCCCAGAGCAGTTGATACACACCGCTGGAGATGTGCAGTTGGTCCCAGCTTAATGAGCTGCCTTGCCACATATACCGCAGGTCAGTTCACCCCCACAACTCATTGTCGTATGGCCAAATCGCTGACATTTGAAACATCGCATAGGATTAGGTATATAAGGCCTAACCCTAAGTCGGAGGAAACCAGGCAGAACGTATTCAGGTAAGACAGGCGAATTGAAAGTCACAATGAAGGTGCCAGATTTCTCAACAACTCCTTTATTCCTAGGGGTCCGTTGTTCCACGTCTACAATCCCCTGTGATGCCCATTCTTGCTTCAGCTCATCTACCTCGATATCCACTAAATCACGGCAAGTGACAACGCCTTTACTGGAGTTGAGGGAATTGTGCAACTCGACAGTAATATTATACTCGCCTAACTTGGTTGACTTTCGAAGCAGCTCCACTTGCTTTGCCCTAGTAGTCTCAACTAACAGGGTACAATTCCTCAGGCGTTTGATAGATTTCAGTGTACCTGCGAGTCCTTCTAAACCTTTATGTATATAGAAAGGAGACACTTTTTCAAATGAGCCCTCCTTCCTCTTAATCACGATGAAAAAATTGTCATTTATGACTCCATGAGCCCTGTTAATCAGTTCTATCTGCTTATCTGGAGGACTAGCCTCCCTCACGTGCTTTACTGGTTGGTTGATTGCGGGGATTAAAGGGACCAGACTGCTACTGTCATCGGTCCCTTTTTCCAAATACTAAAAACACCTACAGAGAATAAAAACGATCAACAGACGAGAAAGACGACACAGAACAAGAGAAACTTAGACAAAGACCAGACAAGACGAACTAGAATCACACAGGGTGTGACGGTGGTCGGCCGACCATAGAAACAAAAAAGGAAAAGCCAACCACCGAGAAACACATGAAAAATCAGACTAAAATCGTAGGCCATAGGCCAGAGTCAACACAAAAACACACACACTTACATTAAGTGATAAAATTCCCCTGCCCGAATAAAACGCAAAACTAAGACCGCTATGGCAGAGTCGTCAGTTAAAAGGGCAGGGAGCGTATCAGGCAGCGCAAAAGTCTGCCTGAGCAAAGTTAAATGGGCGCACTCCAACAGAATACGAACCACCGTCAAGGACGCCCCAGAACGACAAAGAGGTGGACCCTCACGACACAGTAGATAACTGTGCGTCAGTTGGGTGTGGCCAATGCGGAGCCGACAAAGGACGACTGAGTCTCTGCGGTTGGCTCGCATGGATGACTGCCAAACAGTCGTCGTCTCCTTGATACGACGGAGTTTGTTTGGCATGGGCAGGTTGCGCCATTCAGTGTCCCATAAATCGAAAACTTTGCGGCGTAATAGTGCCCGCAAATCAGTCACCGGGAGGCCAATCTCCAGAGATAGTTTACTGGTGGTCTCTTTTGCCAGGCGGTCAACAGTTTCATTGTCGGGTATCCCAACATGGCCTGGGGTCCAAACAAAGACCACAGATCTGCCGCAACGGTCAAGAGTATGCAGGGACACCTGGATAGCCATCACCAGACGAGAACGAGGGAAACACTGGTCGAGAGCTCGTAAACCGCTCAAGGAGTCGCTACAGATGACGAAGGACTGACCTGAGCAGGAGCGGATATACTCGAGGGCTCGAAAGATGGCGACCAGCTCAGCAGTGTAAACGCTGCAGCCAGCCGGCAATGAAGGTTGTTCACAATGGGCCCCCAGAGTTAGCGCATAACCGACACGATCAGCAACCATCGAACCGTCAGTATAAACACGCCAGAGCCCTGATACGTGGCCAGGATGGAATAAAAGCGGCGGCGGAAAGCCTCTGGAGGGTCGGAGTCCTTCGGGCCGTGTGCCAAGTCGAGCCGAAGGCAAGGGCGAGGCACACACCACGGCGGCGTATGCAGAGGGGCCCGGAAAGGAGGTGGAACAGGGAAAACCCTAAGCCCGGAGAGAAGCTCTCGGACGCGGACCGCGATCGCACAACCTGACCGGGGCCGACGATCTGGCAGATGGACGACTGACTGTGGGAATAGGAGTCGATAATCTGGATGCCCGGGCAAGCTAAAAACATGGACAGCATAAGCAGCCAGTAATTGTTGGCGTCGTAACTGCAGTGGACACCAGCCTCCACTAGTAGGCTGTCCACAGGGCTGGTACGGAAAGCACCAGTGGCAAGTCGTATTCCGCTGTGGAGGATTGGGTCCAGCAGCCGCAACGCAGATGGGGATGCTGAGCCATAAGCCAGGTTCCCATAATCCAGACGGGACTGGATGAACACCTGGTAGAGCTGGAACAGGGTAGATCGGTCGGCACCCCAGCGGGTGTGGCTCAAGCATCTCAGAGCACTTAGATGCCGCCAACACGTCTGTTTAAGCTGCCGAATATGAGGCAGCCAAGTCAACCAGGCATCAAAAACTACACCCAAAAACCTGTGGGTCTCCACCACAGAAGAAGTTCGTCGTCAAGATAAAGCCGCGGCTCAGGATGCACTGTTCGGCGCCGGCAGATATGCATAACGCGGGTCTTGGCAGCCGAAAACTGAAAACCATGCGCTATAGCCCACGACTGCGCCTCGCGGATAGTGCCCTGTAGCTGACGTTCAGCAGCTGCAATGCCAATAGAGCTATAGTAAAGGCAGAAGTCGTCAGCATACAGGGAAGCGGAGACAGATTTTCCCACGGCCGCAGGGAGCCCGATAATGGCAATTAATAACAGGCAGACACTGAGGACAGATCCCTGTGGCACACCGTTCTCCTGGACCCGGGAGGAACTATGGGAGGCCGCGACTTGCACGCGGAGGTACGATCCGACAGAAAATTTCTGATAAAGATCGGCAAAGGGCCCCGAAGACCCCTTCCATGAAGCGTAGAAAGGATGTGATGACGCCATGTCATATCGTACGCCTTCCGCATGTCGAAAAAGACAGCGACCAGGTGCTGACGGCGGGCAAAGGCAGTACGAATGACCGACTCCAGGCTCACCAGATTGTCGGTGGCAGAGCGGCCTTTACAGAACCCACCTTGAGACAGAGCCAGAAGGCCCCGAGACTCGAGTACCCAACTCAACCGCCAGCTCACCATCCGTTCAAGCAACTTGCAAAGAACGATGGTGAGGTTAATGGGGCGCTAGCTGTATACCTCCAAAGGGTTCTTGCCAGGTTTCAAAACGGGGATAACAATGCTTTCCCGCCATTGCGACAGAAACTCACCCTCGACCCAAATGCAGTTGTAAAGGTCGAGGAGGCGTCGCTGGCAGTCCACTGGAAGGTGTTTCAGCATCTGACTGTGGATGCGGTCTGGCCCAGGAGCGGTATCAGGGCAAGCGGCTAGGACACAGCGAAATTCCCACCCACTGAATGGAATATTGTAGGATTCAGGATGGTGTGTGCGGAATGAAAGGCTCTGATGTTCCATCCGCTCTTTAATGGAGCGGAAGGTCAGTGGGTAATTCGCAGGAGCGGAACTCAGAGCAAAATGCTCTGACAAGTGGTTGGCAATTACGTCGGAGTGAGTACAAACTGCTCCATTCAGTGAGAGCCCAATGATGCTGACAGGGGTCCGATAGCCATAGAGGCGTCGAATCATGGCCCAGACCTGCGATGGAGAGATATGGAGACCAATGGTGGACACATACTGCTCCCGGCACTCTTGCTTGTGTTGGCAAATGATGCGGCGGGCCCGTGCACGGAGCTGTTTAAAGGCGACGAGGTTTTCTAAAGATGGATGCCGCTTGTGATGATCTTTAATCGCCTCAGCGATCGCAGGCGACCACCAAGGCACAGTCCTCCGCCGAGGGGACCCAGAAGAACGGGGAATGGCAGATTCTGCGGCAGTAACGATACCAGTGGTGACCGAGTGAACCACCTCATCAATGGTGTCATTAGAGAGAGGCTCAATAGCGGCAATGGAGGAGAACAAGTCTTAGTCAGCCTTATTCATCTGCTAGGGCGCCCAGAAGAGTGACGCTTTGGCAGCGAAAGAAAGATTGGAAAGTGGGCACTACCACACAGGTCGTCATGCACACTCCATTGGACAGAAGGTAAGAGGCTAGTGCTGCAGATCGATAGGTCGTGGGCGGAGTATGTGTCATGTGCCACACTGAAATGTGTGATGGCACCATCATTTAAAATGGAAAGATCGAGCTGTGTCAAAACATGCTCAATGTTATCGCCTCGACCTGTAGCCACTGACCCACCCCACAGAGGGTTATGGGCGTTGAAGTCACCCAGTTACATAAAAGGTGGCGGCAATTGGGCTATCAGCACAGCCAGGACATGCTGGTGTTTGTAGAGGGGCAGACTCGCTGTGAAGAGAGTGAAGGACATAGATGCAGAAGCCACCGGACACCCTTTCATAAGCTGCCCAGTTCTTATAATAACCCTGATAGTCACGGAGGGCGGGGGATCGCATTGCTGGAAACCAAGTTTCCCGCAGAGCAATGCAGAAGAAAGGGTGAAGGCTGATAAGTTGTCAAAGCTCAGCTAGATGGTGGAAGAAACCGCTTTACTTCCACTGGACGATGATATTGTCCATGGCCCAGAAAGGCGTGAAGGGACTGGGAAAGCAGTTTACGCAACTTGATCACTCACTGCCACCGATTCAGTATCCATGCGAGTGACATACATGGCGTCTGAGGGACCAGCGAGATCCAGGTCATCAGCAGATGCCACAATCTCGAACTCGTCCTCAGACACTCAGCTTGTAGAAAGCAGTGGGACGGGTGCCACCACAATGTCGGGATTCTTGTGAACCTTTTTCTTTTTCAGATTTTCTCTCTGTGCCGTCGGTCGTTCAGGCTTCACTGGGTCAGTCTCAGGGACGGACGACGTCCGTGAGGCCCTACGACCAGCGACCGGTGGTTGTTTGAGCCACTTGTGGGTGACTGCTTTTAAACTTGCGAAGGGAGGTCCCAAAGGGACCCCTTCCTGGCGAGAGGAGCCGAAGAAGTCTTACGCTTCTCCGGCTGGGAAGGGGGAACTGATGTCTCCAATGTTTGGGTGGGGGGGGGGGGGGGGTTGTTTTTCTTGAAGTAGATGGAGCAGGAGCAACAGGGAGTGAAGTGCCATCATGGGGGAAGGTGTGGTCTTTCGACTCTGAGAGCTGACTGGAAGTATTGGAGCTGATGGAACTGTAGCAGGAGGGACAGTGGCGGCATAAGAAGACGTCATACACACTGCTTAGCCTCAGTGTACGTCAGTCGGTCCAGGGTCTTGTATTCCATTATTTTCCTTTCCTTTTGCAGAATTGGACAGTCCAGCGAGCAAGGTGGATGGTGCCCTCAGCGCAGATGGGTGGCGGGGCACGTGGAGTATTAGGATGGGATGGACGACCACAATTACGACACATGAGGCTGGAAGCACAGCGGGAAGACATATGGACGAACTTCCAACACTTCAAGCGCCGCATCGAGGGAGGGATATATCGCTATACATCACACTGGTAGACCATCACCTTGAACTTCTCAGGTAATCTGTCACCCTCGAAGGCCAAGATGAAGGCACCGGTGGCAAATTGGTGATCCCTCGGACGCCGGTGGACGCGCCGGAAGCAATGGACACCTCATTGCTGTAAGTTGGCGTGCAGCTCATCATCGGACTGTAAAAGGAGATCCCTGTGAAAACAATACAATGGACCATATTTAAACTTTTGTGGGGCGTGATAGTAACGGAAACATCCCCCAGCTTATTACAAGCGAGCAAGGCCTGTGACTGGGCAGAGGAAGCCGTTTTTATCAATACCTAACCGGACCGCATTTTGGACAAGCCCTCCACCTCCCCAAACTTGTCCTCTAAATGCTCTACAAAAAACTGAGGCTTCACAGAGACAAAGGAGTCCCCATCAGCTCTGGTACAGACGAGATACAGGGGCGAATACGATTCACTGTCATTCATAGACTTTCGTTCCTCCCACAGTGTGGCCAGGTAGGGGAACGATTTGGGGTCATACACATTAGCTTTAAAATATACACTCGAACGCTTAGAGACTGCTGATGGCTGGCCACCAGCAAGAGATGGTGTGCCACACTTCATTACATGTCATCCAACCTGATGGCACCTACTCCAACCAAGGGCTCTCCCCACAGGCGCCACCCAGCCACAGCAAAGGTCACCTGGCAGGATGGCCATTGCAGGGGGTCCTGATGCCCCAGGGATATGGGCATCTACTCCTTGTCATACGTGGGGAGTTAACGGCACAGGCATCAGTAGAGTGAACCCTGTGTTGTCAGGGGGCTACAACCAACAGGGTACATGGCGGCCCCACCACAATGGACTGGCTACCGTGCTGGATTTTAGGTGACATGTAGTCCATGGTCGCTGTCAGTGCAGAAAGTGGCACTGCACATTGCTTGGCGGAAAGTGCACGCAGGAACGTATCCATGCCCAAGAGATGGAGAGCAGGCAGGACTGCAATGCATAGACGAATATGCTGTCGAAAGTTTTCAACGCAAGATGGACACAATGCACCAAGTAAGGAGCCCTTCCTGCCTCGTGATGACTGGGTGTTGTGTGATGTCCCTAGGTTAGTTAGGTTTAAGTAGTTCTTAGTTCTAGGGGACTGAAGACCGTGGATGTTAAGTCCCATAGTGCTCAGAGCCATTTGAACCATTTAAGGAGCCCTTCCCCAATCGGCTGGCTCTTCGGAAAAATTTTGAGATGTGGAGGTCAAACCCGACATGGGACCATCACATAAGGCCAAAACGTTTTAGACTCCTTTTAGTGGCCTCTCATGACAGGCATAAATACCGCGGGCCTATTCTAACGCCCGAACCCGCAGGGGGGGGGGGGGGGGGGGGAAGGTTCCAAGCACAGAGCATTTGCAGCAATACTCCTCTGGATAGAAGTCAGCATGGTACCTGTTGTATTCAATCGGAATGCAGTTTCTGTGTTCCATCGTCAATGTGAAGGTCCAACGGTTAAAGTGAACCTGTAGTGGTGCATCGGAAAGTACTGTTTAATTCCCAGGAAAGGTTTCAAACACAGACCGGTTGAAGCAGTACTCCATTGAATAGAAGTCATAATGGTGCCTGATGTATTTGATCCCGATGCAATTTCAGTGTTTCATAGTCAAAGTGACGGTCCAAGGGATACAGTAAATCAGCTGTGATGCATCGGAAACTACTACTGGCTTCCCAGGAAAGGTCCAAAAAACAGACCATTTGAAGCAGTACTCCCCTCGAGTGAAGTCGGCATGGTGAGAGTTGTATTCAATCCCGATGCTGTTTCTGTGTTTCATCGTCAATGTGAAGGTCCAACTGTTCCAGTAAACCTGAAGAGGTGCATCTGAAACTACTACTGGATTCCCAGGAAAGGTTCCAAACACAGACCGTTTGAAGCAGTACTCCCCTGAACAGAAGACGGCATGGTGCCTGTTGTATTCAATCCCGATGCATTCGGGATTCATCGTCATTCTGAAAGTCCAATGGTTACAGTAAACCAGCTGTGATGATTCGGAAATTACTACTGACTTCCCTGTGTAGGTTCCAGACACAGACCCTTTGAAGCAGTACTCCCCAAGACAGAAGAAGTCGTCCTGACTGATGTATTCAATCAGGATGCAATATCTGTGTTTCATCGTCAGTGTATAGGTCCATGGGATACAGAAAAACCATCTGTGATGCTTTGGAAACAACTACTGGACTCCCAGGAAAGGTTCCAAGAACAGAATGTTCGAAGTATTACTGCCCTAGACATAAGTTGGCATGGTAAATGTTGTACTCAATCCCGATGTACTTTCGGTGTTTCATCGACAATTTGAAGGTCCAACGGTTCCAGTAAACCTACACTGGTGCATCGGAAACTACTATTGGATTCCAAGGAAAGGTACCAAACCCAGACAGTTTGAAGCAGTACTCCCCTGGGCAGATGTCGGCATGGTGCAGGCTGTACTCAATCCCGATGCATTTTCTGTGTTTAATCGCCAATGTGAGGGTCCAAGGATTACAGTAGACCAGATGTGATGCACTGGAAACTACAACGGGATTCCCAGGAAAAGTTCCCAACACAGACCGTTTGAAGCAGTACTCCCCTGGACAAAAGTCGACATGGTGCGTGTTGTACTCAATCCTGACGCAATTTCTGTGTTTCATCTCAATGTGAAGATCCAAGGGTTACAGAAATACCAACTGCGATGCACGGACACTACTACTGGACTCCCAGGAAAGTTTCTATGAACCGACAGTTTGAATCAGTACTGCCCTAGAAAGGAGTTGGCATGGTGCCTGTTGTATTCAATCCCGATGCAGTTTCTGTATTTCATCGACAATGCGAAGGTCCAACGGTTCCAGTAAACCTGCAGTGATGCATCTGAAACTACTACCGGATTCACAGGAAGGGTCAACACACAGAGCTTTTGAAGCAGTGTTCCCCTAGGCAGATGTCGGCATGTTGCATGTTGTTTTCAATCCCGATTCCTTTTCTGTCTTTCATCGTCAACCTGAAGGTCCAAGGGTTACAGTAAACAAGCTGTGATGCATCGGAAACTACTACTGGATTCCTAGGAAAGGTTTCAAACACGGACCGTTTGAAGCAGGGTAGGATGTCAGCATGGTGCGTGTTGTATTCAATCGCGATGCATTTTCTGTATTTCATCGTCAATGTGAAGGTCCAAGGGTTACAGCATCCAGCTGTGATGCATCGGAAACTACTACTGGATTCCCATAAATGGTTACAAACACACACCTATTCAGGCAGTACTCCCCGGGAAAGAAGTCGGCAAGGGGCCTGTGGTATTCAGCCCTCCTCGATCGACAACGACTGGGGAAGGTAGTGACTTTCTGTTGGGTTCTGGGGCATGTCGGCATTGCTGGGAATGAAAGGGCAGATCTCGCAGCCAAGGAGGTGTTTCTCGATCCACAAGTATCTTAGTGTGCTATACCCCTGCACGCACTCACCTTACTGTTGAGCTCACGAGTCATGCGTCTGTGGGAGGATGAGTGGTTGGAAGTGACTGACAATAATCTCTGTATGGTCAAGCCCACAACGCGTGTGTGGTGGACTTCCTTTCAGCCCCGTAGATGGGGCTTTGAACAGGCCAAAGCCCTATGATGCACAGCTTCCTGCTCCGGCGGGAGGACCCTCCAATGTGTCTTGCTTGTGGCTTCAAGGTCACTGTGCGCCACGTTTTATTGGACTGAGTTTTATTTTCTGACCAGCAGGCCGCGGCTGACTTGCCAGCAGATGGCAGATCTCTTTTAGGCAACACTCGGACGAATGTTGTTGAAGTTTCAAAAGTTCTGTGCCATGTCAAATGTTTTTACAAAGATTTTAGGGAGAGGATCTTAATTTGCTCACTGTGTGACAAGCTCGCCAATATTTTATGTAAGTGGTCAGCCAATGACAATTCACTGTATCATTCTTGTTGCTACATTTTCCCTTGCCTTACGTTCTACTTTCTTATGTTGCATTTGCCTTCCCTTCCTGCTTTCTTTGCGTGTGTGCTTCAATTTTATTAGGTCTGTCCACATTCGTTCCCTTTCATGTGTGTCAGGGCGCTGAGGACCTCGACGTTGAGCGCCCATGAGCCCCAACAAACACACACCCACACAAGCAGTTTCTGTGTTTCATCATCAATTAAGGTCCAATGGTTTCAGTACACCTGAGGTGGTGCTTCGGAAACTGCAACTGGATTCCCAGGTGAGGTTCCAAACACAGACCGTTCGAAGCATAACTATCACAGACAGAAGTCGGCATGGTACCTGTTGTATTCAATCTCGATGCAGTTTCTATCTTTCATCGTCAATGTGAAGGACCAAAGCTTCAAGTAAACCTACAGTGGTGCATTGGAATCTACTACTGGACTCCCAGGAAAGCTTTTAAACACAGACCGTTTGAAGCAGTACTCCCCTGGACAGAAGTCGTAATGGGGCCTGTTGGATTCAATTTCGATGCAATTGCTGTGTTTCATCGTCAATGTGAAGGTCCAAGGTTTACAGCAAACCAGTTCTAATGCATCGGATGATGATGATTTGTGTTTTATTACGCACAACAACGAGGTTATCAGCGCCCGTTCCCAAAAGAAATGTTGACGAGTGCAGCCAAGATCTGTTAAACAAGGATCAATTCACAGCCGATCTTTGTGAGAATAGTAAATGTTCAAATTTCATGATTGGACACAGCACATCTAAACAGGTAGCTAAAACTAAAAATAACATACTTGTACAGAACTGGTAAAAATAGTTAACTTTCGCTGAGTGACCACTTACAAATAATGGGTGACCAAACCACTTTACAGCACATTAAGATCTCAATCCCAATATTTTGGGAAGACGTCCAGACATCAAACGAAAAAGTAAAACTCTAGCCACTCGCCTCATTATTAGTTAAAATAGAGGGCAGGTCTAATTGGAAACTGAAATCTTCCCCCAACCCGCATATAAAACACACTCAGCTAAAATATGTCGTATCGACAGCTGTGTCCCACAAGTCTGACACGTTGGTGGCTACTCACGACGTAACAGAAAACCATGTCTCAACGGACAATGTCCTATTCTAAGCCGAATAAGGGCTACTTCCTCGGCTCGTCCTTGTCGGAAGGAGGTAAGCTACGGTCGGAAACCATCCTTCACCGCTCGCAACTTATTATCGCTCACTTCCAGCCACTGAGCCTCCCACCAACGCATGTTGGACGGTGGCGGAAGAGACGTTCCAGTGCCGGCTGTGAAAAGGTGTTGGACGCCAACGAAATAGGAGTGGACGTGGCCCTGTATGCTTGCCGTACCACGAGGAGAAGACGCCGAATGGACAGCAGAGGCTCTCCAGCCTCGACACATCGACTGGCAACTCGACTCGTGCGATAAGCTCCCGTTGAAAGCCTAATACCCTCATGGCGAATCACATCCAACATTTTGAGGTACGAAGGTCTTGCAGATACATAATCTTGACATCCGTATTCGAGTTGAGGTCGCACAAACGCCTTATAATGTTGGAGCAGACGTGCCCTGTCAGCGCTCCAGGACCTATGACTGACGCATTTAAGGACGCTTAAAGCCTTGAAACCGCGGACTTTTAGATCCTTTAGGTGTGGCAACCATGTGAGCTTCTCATCAAAAATAAGCCCGAGATATTTTACTTTTTCCTTAATGGTGATTACAGTGTATCCTAGTTTTAAAACAGGGAGATTAAAAAGAGAACGGCAACGGTTAAAATCTACACAAACAGTTTTCTTGAAAGAGAATTTAAGGCCTGTGGTCTTAGACCATTCCTCCAATCGCAGGATCGTCAGCTGTAATTGGCTTGTAGCAGTTGTAAGGGAGGAAGACGCACAGAAAATAGAGAAATCGTCCACAAACAAAGAGCACGGTAAGGGCCGTCGTATTGTGGACGCAATACTATTGACTGCAATTGCGAAAACTGTCACACTGAGGACACTTCCTTGAGGGACACCGTTCTCCTGCTTTAAACGGTCAGACAGGACATTCACAACCTTATACCCAAAATACCTGTCCGACAGAAAGGATCTGATGACTGTGGGTAAACGCCCACGGAAACCCCACTCATAAAGCTGTTGCACAATGTTATGCCTCCAGGTAATATCTTACGCCTTCTCCAGGTTGAAGAAAACCAAGATAAGGTGTTGCTTACGTAGGAAAGCATCTTTTATCGCTGTTTCGAGTAGGATCAGGTTATCTAGTTTGGAATGATACCTCCTGAACCCACACTGGCAGCAGGTAAGTAAGGATCTGGATTCGAGAACCCACACCAGGCGTCTATTGAGCATACGCTCAAACGTCTTTTTTATGCAGCTCGTAATGGTGGTGGTGCTGGTGCTGGTGGTGGTGGTGGTGGTGGTGGTGGTGGTTGTGGGGATGTTGATGGGGGACTAAACAGCTAAGGTCATCAGCCCCCCATTCCAAAAACAGGCGAGACATAAATGCACGAAGCAGGCAAAACCCCAAGGGGAAGGAGACTCCCCCCCCCCCCCCAGGCCCTGAAAGAACACAAATGCGGTAACGAACACTACAGACACGAAGAGTACAGATGAACACCAGACAAAAGGAAACAGAAGAAAAGAAGATGGCCGGAGACTGGTTGACTGACGACGACAACAAAAAAGGGAAAGAGTCAACCAACCGACTACACACTAAAATCTGCAACCAAATATGAGAGACTAGAGGACAAGAGACACACATAGGGCAAGGAGCAGGACCTCCCTAAATGGGACCATAAAAAGGACTACCACGGATAAAATTTAATAATGTCATCAGCCATTGAGGCATCGTCGCATAAAATCAAAGGCAAAGTGCCCGGGAGATTAAAAGACTGCCGGAGGGTGCGCAGTCGGGGACACTCCAATAAAATGTGGGTGACCGTCAGCTGGGACCCACACCGACACAGGGGGGGATCCTCCTGACGCAAAAGATGGCCATGCGTCAGGTAGGTATGGCCGATGCGCAGCCGACACAGGATTACAGAATCCCTGCGAGAAGCCCGCAGGGAGGAGCGCCACACATCGGTCGTCTCCTTGACAGCCCGCAGTTTATTCGGGTCTGTCATGCCACGCCACTCAACAGACCACATCCCAAGCACCTTACGGCGCAACACCAGCTGCTGATCGCGAGCCGTAAGGCCGATCTGCAAAGCTGGGGCGCCAATCGCTCCTTTGGCCAGCCTGTCAACACGTTCGTTCCCTGGGATGCCAACGTGACCTGGCGTCCAAACAAAGACCACCGAACGACCAGAGTGGGTAATGGTGGAAACAGACTCCCGAATAGAGGAAACCAGGGGAGAAGAGGGATAGCAGCGGTCGATGGCCTGGAGGCTGCTCAGGGAGTCACTGCAAATGACGATGGACGTACCTGAGCAGGAACGCGTATGCTCAAGAGCGCGCGATATGGCCACCAGCTCTGCAGTAAAAATACTGCACCCAGCCGGCAAGGAACGCTGTTCAACATGGGCAGCGTGAGAAAAAGCGTAGGCAGTGCGACCATCAACCAGGGAACCATCAGTGTAGACAGGCTCACAGCCCGGAAATGAGGCGAGGAGTGCAAGAAAACGGCGACGGAGGGCCACAGGCGGAACCGAGTCCTTGGGTCCCTGTGCCAAGTCCAGACAGACGGATGGCCGGGGCAAACACCAGGGAGGCGTAGGTGCATGGATCCGGAAGGGAGGCAGAAGAGGGAATGACCCTAGATCGGACAGCAGGGACTGGACGCGGACAGCTATGGAAAGCCCAGACCTAGGTCGCCGTTCGGGCAGACGGAGGACCACGGCAGGGAAAAGCAGGCGATGACTGGGATGGCCGCGCGAGCAATGCACGCCGACAGCATAGTCGGCGAGCAGTCGATGGCGGCGAATCCGCAGCGGGGGAACCCCGGCCTCCACCAGTAGACTATCCATGGGGCTCGTACGGAAAGCGCCAGTTGCAAGCCGAACCCCACAGTGGTGTATGGGGTCTAACAACTTCAACACTGAGGGTGATGCAGACCCATAGGCCAGGCTCCCATAATCTAGCCGGGACTGCACAAGGGCTCCGTACAATCGCAGCAGCGTGCAGCGATCTGCACCCCAAGACGTGTGGCTAAGGCAGCGGAGGGCGTTGAGGTGTCGCCAACACTCTTGCTTCAGCCGAGTAAGATGAGGAACCCACGTGAGCCGGGCATCAAACCCGAGTCCAAGAAGCGGCAAGTGTCCACCACTTCAAGCTGGTGGCCGTCGAGGTAAAGTTCAGGATGAGGGTGGACCGTCCGACGCCTGCAGAAGTGCATAACTCGAGTCTTGGCAGCATATAACTGAAAAGCATGAGTCAGAGCCCATGATGCTGCCTTGCGAACGGCGACTTGCAGCCTGCGTTCGGCGACTCCCGTAGTCGTGGAGCTAAATGAGATGCAGAAGTCGTCGGCATACAAAGAAGGAGAAACCAACGACCTCACTGCTGCAGCCAGACCATTAATGGCCACTAGAAATAAGGTGACGCTCAACACCGAGCCCTGCGGGACCCCATTTTCCTGTATATAAGATGAACTAGAGGCGGCACCCACTTGCACCCAGAAAAAGCGGCGCAGTGAAAAGGTTTGAAGAAAAGCCGGGAGCTGACCACGAAGACCCCAGTCATATAATGTAGCAAGGATGTGATGCCTCCAAGTGGTGTCATGCGCCTTCCACAGATAGAAAAATACAGCAACGAGATGCAGACGTCGGGCAAAGGCCGTACGGACAGCAGATTCCAGCCGCACCAAATTGTCCACTGCAGACCGGCCCCGACGGAAGCAACCCTGGGATGGAGCGAGGACACCGCACGACTCAAGGACCCAGGACAAACGCTGCCCACCATATGTTCGAGCAATTTGCACAAAACGTTGGTGAGGGTAATGGAACTATAGCTGTCCACCGCCAGTGGGTCCGCACCAGGCTTCAAGATGGGGACAATAACACCCTTTCGCCATTGGGACGGGAACACGCCTTCGCTCCAAATGCGATTAAATATCGCGAGAATGTGTCTCTGGCAGTCCCTGGAGAGATGCTTCAGCATCTGCGTGTGGATGCTGTCTGCTCCTGGTGCTGTATCAGGGCAATCGGTGAGGGCAGCGAGGAATTCCCTCTCGCTGAAAGGAGCATTGTATTTTTCAGAACGACGCGTGTGGAATGAGAACGGCGTCTGCTCGGCTCGCTCCTTTAGAGAGCGAAAGGCGGGGGGATAAGATGCAGCAGTCGCAGAGCTCTGAGCAAAGTGCGCGGCAAGCCGTTCAGCAATGGCGGCAGCGTCCATGCAGACAGCGCCGTCCAACGAGAGCCCAGGGACACCCATAGGGGTCTGGTATCCATAAATCCGCCGGATCCGGGACCACACGAGCGAGGGGAGACATGGGAACCCAAGGATGAGACATACCTCTCCCAGCACTCCGGCTTACGCCGTGCAATAAGACGACGGGCCAAGGCACGGAGCCTCTTAAAGGCGATGAGGGTCTCCAGAGACGGGTGCCGCCTATGACGCTGGAGACCCCGCCGACGGTCGCGAATAGCCTCAGCAATCTCCGGCGACCACCAGGTACAGCCTTCCTCCGAGGGAGGCCAGAAGAGCGGGGGATGGCAGCCTCGGCTGCCGAAATAATTGACATGGTTAAGACGCGGACCCACCTGTGGGGGAGACTCAATGGTTGCAGCGGAAGTAAAAGCCGCACAGTCGGCCCTATGGAGAACCCAGCGGGGCAGGCGCCCAGAAGAATGACACTGGGGCAGTGACAAATAGATGGGAAAATGGTCACTACCGCACAGGTCAGGGTGCACCCTCCAGTGGAGGGATGGGACAAGTCCGGGGCTACAAAGAGAGAGATCGATGGCCGAGAACGAGCCATGGGCCACACTGAAATGCGTGGGAGCACCGGTGTTCAAGAGGCTAAGGTCGAGCTGAGCCAACAAGTGCTCCACGGCCCGACCGCGGTCATCAGAGACAGTCCCACCCCATAGAGGGTTGTGGGCATTGAAATCGCCCAGAAGCAGCAATGGTGGCGGGAGTTGAGCCAGCAGCGCAGCCAAGACATGTCGGGGGAGCTCCCCATCTGGAGGAATGTAAACAGAGCAAACAGTAATAGCCGGCGAGAGCTCAACCCTGGCAGCAACTGCCTCTAAAGGAGTCTGAAGGGGTACTTTCAAGCTACAGACAGAGTGGTGAACAAAGAGGCAAACCCCACCTGACGCTCGTTGACAGGCAGCACGGTTCTTATAGTATCCCCGATAACCGCGAAGGGCGGGGGTCCGCATTGCAGGAAACCAAGTTTCCTGCAGAGCAATGCAGAGAACAGGGGAAACACTCAGAAGCATCCGGAGCTCAGGCAGGTGGCGGAAATAACCGCCGCAGTTCCATTGGAGAATGGAAGCAGGAAGGGACTGGGAGGGCGTGAATGCGACTAAGAGGCAGACAGCGCCTCAGAGCCAACTGCCGCCACCGGGGGAGAGTCAGCTGAGTCCATAGGAGAGGCCCCCAAGGGTTCCGTGAGAGCGAGATCCGCAGCAGAGGCGAAGATCTCCACCTCATCCCCGGAGCCAGGACTATGTACAGCAGGCGGTGCTGAAACCGCCGGAACGTCCTTCTTCTTGGACACATGCCGTTCCTTCTTCTCACGTCGGCCCTTAGGGTGAGAGGGCTGGGAGAGCTTCTCTGAAGGAGCGTCGGAGGCTGACGACGACGCAGAAGCCCTACGACCAGCAGGTGGCGGAACCTTCACCCACTGGCTGACATCCGGCTGGGTAGGAGAAGAAATGGAGGAAGGGAGAGCCCCGATGGACCCCTTCCGCGAGAGAGGAACAGGCAGAGGCAACGCCGGCGGAGAAGGAGGGGGAGGGATCGAGCCTCCCGGTTGTGGAGCAGATGTCACTCTCGAAGTAAGCGTGGGGGGAGCGACAGTAGAGGGTTTGCCTCCAACTGCTAAGGGGGCAACAGAGGAAGGCTTGCCCCAGACACGAGGGGGGCAGACAGAGATACACGGCCCCGAGGGCCCACTGAAGGCGGCACAGATGAGGCGACAACCGTCGCTCGCGTGGGCGACGATAACGTGGTTGCAGCATAAGATGTTCGGATGGAAGCAGGATACAACCTTTCATATTTCAGTTTTGCCTCTCGATAAGTAAGCCGGTCCAGAGTCTTAAATTCCATGATCTTCCGCTCCTTATGAAGAACGGGGCAATCCGGCGAGCATGGAGAGTGGTGTTCCCCACAGTTGACACATACAGGCGGAGGCGCACATGGAGAATCGGGATGAGAGGGGCGTCCGCAATCTCGACATGTAGCGCTGGATGGGCAATGGGAGGACATATGCCCAAACTTCCAGCACTGGAAGCACCGCATCGGGGGAGGGACGTATGGCTTGACGCAACAGTAAACCATCACCTTGACCTTCTCGGGCAAGACATCACCCTCGAAGGCCAAGATAAAGGCACCGGTGGCCACCCTGTTAGTCTTGGGTCCTCTATGTACACAACGGACAAAATGTACACCACGTCGTTCCAAGTCGGCTCTCAGCTCGTCATCGGATTGTAACAAGAGGTCACGATGGTAAATAATCCCCTGGACCATACTTAAGCTACTGTGGGGAGTGACGGTAACAGGGACGTCACCCAGCTTATCACACAAGAGCAACGATCGTGACTGGGCTGGGGAGGACGTCTTGAGGAGGATGGACCCATTCCTCATTTTAGACAACCCCGCCACTTCCCCAAACTTATCCTCCAGGTGTTCCACAAAAAACAGAGGCCTCATCGTAAGAAAGGAGTCACCATCAGTCCTGCTGCAGACAAGGTATTGCGGTACGTAAGGCTCCCGCTTGGCACTAGATCGGCGTCCCTCCCATGGCGCAGCCAACGAGGGGAACGACTGAGGGTCATATTGCGCAGCATCAAAGTCTACTCTACCTCGCTTAGAGACGCTGGTGGCCGTGCGACCACCAGCTTGGTGTGATTTATTGCGCTTCATTGCGCCACATCCGCCCAGATGCCACCTACTCCGAATGAGGGCTCTCCCCAAGGGCGCCACCCAGCCAAAGCAACGGGTACCTGGCCGATATCCCGTTGCCCGGAGTCCCCGTGCCCCAGACAAGATGGGCACATACTCCTTGGCATGCATGGGGAGGAAACAGCTCTGGCATCTGTAGTGCGATCCCTGCGTGGTCAGGGGACTACCACCAAGAGGGTACATGACGACCCCACCACAACGGACTGGCTACTGTGCTGGATTTTAGGTGTGGAAAGGGTCCACAGTTGTCGTGGGCGCTAAGAAGAAGAGTGCGCACAAGGCCAGAAGGAGACAACCCAGAAGATGTTGGGCGTAGTCCCCCCCACACGACAATAGGTAACATGCAAGATGGTGGAGCATGATGTACCAATAGAAAAACACCACGTAAGGTGTCCTTCCCCAAATGGCACGCACTAACATCGGAAATTTGGGAAAAAAAAAAAGGTGGTCAAACCCAAGAGGGGACCATCACAGAAGGCCGAAACGTTTGAGACTCCTTTTAGTCGCCTCTTACGACAGGCAGGGATACCGCGGGCCTATTCTTACCCCCAAACCCGCAGGGGGATTGGATGCCTGGGCAAGCTAAAAATATGGGCAGCATAAGTGGCCAGTAAATGTTGGCGCCGTAACTGCAGTGTTCACAGAGCTGGTCCCGAAAGCACCAGTGGCAAGGCGCATCCCGCTGTGAAGGATTGGGTCCAGCACCCACAACGCAGAAGGGGATGCTGAACCATAAGCCAGGCTCCCATAGTCCAGACGAGACTGGATTAATGCCTGGTAGAGCCGTAAGTGGGTAAATCGGTCGGCACCCCAGCTGATGTGGCCCAAGCATTGCAGAGCATTTAGATGCCGCCAACACATCTGTTTAAGCTGCCGAATATGAGGCAGCCAAGTCAACCGGGCATCAAAACCACTCCCAATAACCGATGTGTCTCCACCACAGCAAGTAGTTCGCCAGCTGCGGCTGAACAGTGCATCACCAGCAGAAATGCATAACGAACTTCTTGGCTGCTGAAAACTGGAAGCCATGCGGTACAGCTCAAGAGTGTGGCCTTGCGGATAGCGCCCTGCAGCGACGTTCAGCAGAACGTTCCCACCGCCACAACGAGCCCGTTAATTGCTATTAAAAACAGGCAGACACTTAAAATAGATCCCTGTGACACCCTGTTCTCCTGAACTCGGGATTGATGTGATCCCGCCCAGGTACAGTATCAGGGCAATAGGCTAGGGCACTGCGAAATTCCCACTCACTGAGTGGAACTTGGTAAGGTTCAAGATGGTGGGTGCGAAATGAAAGGCTCTGATGTTCCATCCGCTCTTTAATGGAGGGGAAGGCAAGTGGGTAATTCGCAGAAGCGGAACTCAAAGCAAAGTGCTCTGACAAGCGGTTGACAATGACGTCGGAGTCAGTACAAACTGCT
The DNA here is from genome assembly GCF_021461395.2 of Schistocerca americana. Lineage (NCBI taxonomy): Eukaryota > Metazoa > Arthropoda > Insecta > Orthoptera > Acrididae > Schistocerca > Schistocerca americana. The sequence continues at coordinate 23,546,749 of NC_060122.1, read as the reverse complement.
CCATTCAATGAGAGCACAGGGACACTGACAGGGGTCCAATAGAAATAGAGGCGTCGAAACTTGGCCTAGACCTGCGATGGAGAGATATAGAGGCCACTGGTGAAGACATACCGTTCCCAGCACTCCTGCTTGTGGTGGCGAATGATGCCGCGGGCCTATGCATGGAGCCGTTTAAAGGCGACGAGGTTTTCTAAAGATGGATGCCGCTTGTAACGCTGGAGCGCCCGCCGGCGATCTTTAATCGCCTCAGCGATCGCAGGCGACCACCAAGGCACAGTCCTCCACCGAGGGGACCCGGGAGAACGGGGAATGGCAGATTCTGCGGCAGTAACGATGCCGGTGGCGAACGAGTGAACCACCGCATCAATGGCGTCATTAGAGAGAGGCTCAATAGCGCCAATGGAGGAGAACAAGTCTTAGTCAGCCTTATTCATAGCCCATCCGGTGGAAGGTAAAGACTGCAGACGGTAACAGCCTGTGGCGTCCACACCCGAACAGCGACAGCCTCTAAAGGTGTTTGTAGAGGGACAGACTCTCTGTGACGAGAGTGAAGGACATAGATGCTGACGCCACCAGACACCCTTTCATAAGCTGCCCGGTTCTTATAATAACCCCGATAGCCACGGCGGGTGGGGGTTCGCATTGCTGAATACCAATTTTCATGAAGAGTAATGCAGAAGAAAGGGTGAAGGCTGATAAGTTGTCGGAGCTCAGCTAGATGGTGGAAGAAACCGTTGCAGTTCCAATTGATGATGATATTGTCCATGGCTCAGAAAGGCGTGAAGGGACTGTGAAGGCAGTTTACGCCGCTTCATCACTCGCTGCCACCGATTCAGAACCCACGCGAGCGACATCCATGGCGTCAGAGAGACCGTCGAGATCCAGGACTTCAGCAGACGCATGAATCTCGATCTCGTCCTCAGACTCTGAGCTTGTAGGATACGGTGGGACGGGTGCCACCGCAGTGTCCGGATTCCTCAGAACCGTTTTCTTCTTCAGCTTCTCTCGCTTTGGTCGTTCAGGCTGGGAGGGCTACACTGGCTCAGTCTCAGGGACAGACAGCGACCATGAAGCCCTACGACCAGCGACCGGTGGTTGTTTGAGCCACTTGTGGGTGTCTGCTTTTAAACTGGTCACAACTTGCGAAAGGAGGTCCCCAAGGCTACCCTTCCTGGCAAGAGGAGCCGAAGAAGTCTTATGCTTCTCCAGCTCGGAAGGGGGAACTGATGTCCCAGATGGTTGGGGTGTTGTTCTTGAAGTAGATGGAGCAGGAGCAACAGGGAGTGAAGTGCCCCCCACCATCAAGGGGAAGGTGTGGTCCTTCGACTCTGAGAGCTGACTGGCAGTATTGGAGCTGACGGAACTGTAGCAGGAGTGACAGTGGCGGCATAAGAAGACGTCATGCGCACCAGATGAAGCCGATCAAATTTCTGCTTAGGCTCAGTGTACGTCAGTCAGTCCTTTTGCAGAATCGGACAGTCAGGCGAGCAAGGGGGATGGTGCCCTCCGCAGTTGACGCAGATGGGGGGCGGGGCACATGGAGTATCAGGATAGGATGGACAACCACAATCGCGACACATGAGGCTGGAAGCACAGTGGGAAGACATATGGCCGAACTTCCAACACTTGAAGCACCGCATCAGGGGAGGGATATTTGGCTTTACATCACACTCGTAGACCATCACCTTGACCTTCTCAGGTAATGTCTCAACCTCGAAGTTCAAGATGAGGGCACCGGTGGCAACTTAGTGATCCTTCGAACCCGGATGGGCGCACCGGACGAAATGGACAACTCGTCGCTCGATGTTGGCGCGCGGCTCGTCATCCAGCTGTAAAAGAAGATCCCTGTGGAAAATAATACAATGGACCATATTTAAACTTTTATGGGGCGTGATAGTAACGGAAACATCCACCAGCTTATTACAAGCGGGCAAGGCCCGTGACTGGGCAGAGGATGCCGTTTTTATCAACACCGAACCGGACCGCATTTTGGACAAGCCCTCCATCTCCCCAAACTTGTCCTCTAAATGCTTTCAAAGAACTGAGGCTTCACGGATACAAAGGAGTCCCCATCAGCTCTGGAACAGATGAGATACCGGGGCGAATATGTTTCACTCTCATTCATAGATTTTCGTTCCTCCCACGGTGTGGCCAGGGAGGGGAACGATTTGGGGTCATACAGATTAGCTGCCTCGAACGCTTAGAGACTGCTGGTGGCTGGCCACCAGCAAGAGATGATGTGCCACGCTTCATTGCATGTCATCCACCCTGATGCCACCTACTCCAACCAAGGGCCCTCCCCACGGGCGCCACCCAGCCACAGCAAAGGCCACCTGGCAGGATGGCCATTGGAGGGAGTCCTGATGCCCCAGGGAGATGGGCATCTACTCCTTGGCATACGTGGGGAGTTAACGGCGAAGGCATCAGTAGAGCGATCCCTGTGTTGTCAGGGTGCTACAACCAACAGGGTACATGGCGGCCCCTCCCCAACGCACTGGTTACCGTGCTGGATTTTAGGTGACATGTAGTCCATGGTCACCGTCAGTGAAGAAAGTAGCACTGCACATTGCATGGCGGAAAGTTCACATAGGAACGTATCCATGACCAAGAGATGGAGAGCAGGCAGCACTGCAATGCAAAGACGAGTAAGCTGGCGAAAGGTCTGACCACAAGATGGATGCAATGCACCAAGTAAGGCGCCCTCCACCAATCGGCTCACTCTTCGGAAAAATTTTGAGATATGGAGGTCAAACTCGACATGGGACCATCACATAAGGCCGAAACGTTTGAGACTCCTTTTAGTCACCTCTTACGACAGGCAGGAATACAGCGGGCCTCTTCTAACCCCCAAACCCGCAGGGGGCGGAAAGGTTCCAAGCACAGACCAATTGAAGCCGTACTCCCCTGGACAGGAATCAGCATGGTGCCTGTTGTATTCAATCCGAATGCAATTTCTGTGTTTCATCGTCAATGTGATGGTCCAACGGTTAAAGAGAACCTGTAGTGGTGCATTGGAAACTACTACTTAATTCCCAGGAAAGGTTTCAAACACAGACCGTTTGAAGCAGTACTCTAATGAATAGAAGTCGGCATGGTGGATGATGTATTTAATCCCGATGCAATTTCTGTGCTTCATCGTCAATGTGGAGGTCCAAGGACTACACAAACGCAGCTCTGATGCATCGGAAACTACTACTCGATTCCCAGGAAAGGTAAAATCACGGACCGTATGAAGCAGGCCTCCCCTAGACAGAAGTCGGCGTCTGCCTGATGAATTCCATCCCGATGCAATATCTGTGATTCATCGCCAATGTGTAGGAGCAAGAGGTACAGAAAAACCGACTGTGATGCTGGAAACTAGGACTGGTCTCCCAGGAAAGGTTCCAAGAACAGACCGTTCGAAGCATTACTGCCCTAGACAGAAGTTGGCATGGTAAATGTTGTATTCAATCCCGATGTAGTTCCGGTGTTTCATCGTCACAGTGAAGGTCCAACGGTTCCAGTAAACCTACACTGGTGCATCGGAAACTACTACTGGATTCCAAGGAACGGTATCAAGCCCAGACAGTTTGAAGCAGTACTCCCTTGGGATGATGTCGGCATGGTGCGTGTTGTCCTCAATCCCGATACATTTTCTGTGTTTCATCGTCAATTTGAAGGTCCAAGGGTTACAGTATACCAGCCATGATGCATCGGAAACTACTACTTGATTTCCAGGAAAGGTTCCAAACCCAGACAGTTTGAAGCAGTACTTTCGTGGACAGAAGTCGTCATGTTGGCTGTTGTATTCAATCACGATGAAATTACTGTGTATCATCGTCAACGTGAAGGTCCAAGGGCTACAGCAAACCAGCTCTGATGAACCGGAATCTACTACTGGATTCCCAGCAAATGTTACAAACACACACACTTTGAAGCGGTACTCACCTGGACAGACGTCGGCATGGTGCCTGATGTATTTAATCCAGATGCAATTTCTGTGTTTCATAGTCAATGTGGATTTTAAGGCGTACCCAGGATATAGACTCAGATCGCAATATAGTAGTGATGAAGAGTAGGCTGAAGTTCAAGACATTAGTCAGGAAGAATCAATACGCAAAGAAGTGGGATACGGAAGTACTAAGGAATGACGAGATACGTTTGAAGTTCTCTAACGCTATAGATACAGCAATAAGGAATAGCGCAGTAGGCAGTACAGTTGAAGAGGAATGGACATCCCTTAAAGGGGCCATCACAGAAGTTGGGAAGGAAAACATAGGTACAAAGAAGGTAGCTGCGAAGAAACCATGGGTAACAGAAGAAATACTTCAGTTGATTGACGAAAGGAGGAACTACAAACATGTTCTGGGAAAATCAGGATTATTGAAATACAAGTCGCTGAAGAATGAAGTAAATAGGAAGTGCAGGGAAGCTAAGACGAAATGGCTGCAGGAAAAATGTGAAGACATCGAAAAAGATATGATTGTTGGAAGGACAGACTCAGCATACAGGAAAGTCAAAACAACCTTTGGTGTCATTAAAAGCAACGGTGGTAACATTAAGAGTGCAACGGTAATTCCACTGTTAAATGCAGAGGAGAGAGCAGATAGATGGAAAGAATACATTGAAAGCCTCTATGAGGGTGAAGATTTGTCTGATGTGATAGAAGAAGAAACAGGGGTCGATTTAGAAGTGATAGGGGATCCAGTATTAGATTCGGAATTTAAAAGAGCTTTGGAGGACTTACGGTCAAGGAAGGCAGAAGGGATCGATAACATTCCATCAGAATTTCTAAAATTATTGGGGGAAGTGGCAACAAAACGACTATTCACGTTGATGTGTAGAATATATGAGTCTGGCGATATACCATCTGACTTTCGGAAAAGCATCATCCACACAATTCCGAAGACGGCAAGAGCTGACAAGTGCGAGAATTATCGCACAATCAGCTTAACAGCTCATGCATCGAAACTGCTTACAAGAATAATATACAGAAGAATGGAAAAGAAAATTGAGAATGCGCTAGGTGACGATCAGTTTGGCTTTAGGAAAAGTAAAGGGACGAGAGAGGCAATTCTGACGTTACGGCTAATAATGGAAGCAAGGCTAAAGAAATATCAGGACACTTTCATGGGATTTGTCGACCTGGAAAAAGCGTTCGACAATATAAAATGGTGCAAGCTGTTCGAAATTCTGAAAAAAGTAGGGGTAAGCTATAGGGAGAGACGGGTCATATAAAATAGGTACAACAACCAAGAGGGAATAATAACAGTGGACGATCAAGAACGAAGTGCTCGTATTAAGAAGGGTGTAAGACAAGGCTGTAGCCTTTCGCCCCTACTCTTCAATCTGTACATCGAGGAAGCAATGATGGAAATAAAAGAAAGGTTCAGGAGTGGAATTAAAATACAAGGCGAAAGGATATCAATGATACGATTCGCTGATGACATTGCTATCCTGAGTGAAAGTGAAGAAGGATTAAATGATCTGCTGAACGGAATGAACAGTCTAATGAGTATACAGTATGGTTTGAGAATAAATCGGAGAAAGACGAAGGTAATGAGAAGTAGTAGAAATGAGAACAGCGAGAAACTTAACATCAGGATTGATGGTCACGAAGTCAATGAAGTTAAGGATTTCTGCTACCTCGGCAGTAAAATAACCAATGACGGACGGAGCAAGGAGGACATCAAAAGCAGACTCGCTATGGCAAAGAAGGCATTTCTGGCCAAGAGAAGTCTACTAATATCAAATACCGGCCTTAATTTGAGGAAGAAATTTCTGAGGATGTACGTCTGGAGTACACCATTGTATGGTAGTGAAACATGGACTGTGGGAAAACCAGAACAGAAGAGAATCGAAGCATTTGAGATGTGGTGCTATAGACGAATGTTGAAAATTAGGTGGACTGATAAGGTAAGGAATGAGGAGCTTCTACGCATAATCGGAGAGGAAAGGAATATGTGGAAAACACTGATAAAGAGAAGGGACAGGGTGATAGGACATCTGCTAAGACATGAGGGAAAGACTTCCATGGTACTAGAGGGAGCGACTTCCATGGTACTAGAGGGAGCTGTAGAGGGCAAAAACTGTAGAGGAAGACAAAGATTGGAATACGTCAAGCAAATAATTGAGGACGTAGGTTGCAAGTGCTACTTTGAGATGAAGAGGTTAGCACAGGAAAGGAATTCGTGGCGGGCCGCATCAAACCAGTCAGTAGACTGATGACCAAAAAGAAAAAAGGCATTGTGAAGGACCAAGGGCTACAGTAAACCAGTTGTGATGCATCGGAAACTACAACTGCATTCCCAGGAAAGGTTCCAAACACAGACCGTTTGAAGCAGTACTCCCCTGGACACATATCATCATGATGCCTGTTGTATTCAATGGCGATGCAGTTTCAGTGTTTCATCGTCGATGTGAAGGTAAAAATGTTACAGTAAACCTGCAGTGGTGCATCGGACACTACTACATTATTCTCAGGAGAGGTTCCAAACACAGACCGTTTAAAACAGTATTCCCCCGGACAGAAGTCGGCACAGAGCCCGATGTAATCATTCCCGGTGCAATATCTGTGTTTCAACGTCAATGTGAAGGTCCTGCGGTCCCAGTAAAGCTGCTGTGGTGCATCGGAAACTACTATTCCAAACACAATCCGTTTGAAGCAGAACTCCTCTGGGCAGATGTCAGCATTGTGCTGGTTGTGTTCAATCGCGATGCAATTTCTGTGTTTCTCCGTCATTGTGAAGGTCCCAAAGGGTACAGTAAACCAGCTGTGATGCGTCAGAAACTACTACTGGACTTCACAGAATGTTTCGAATCACAGACCGTGTGAATCAGTTCTCCTTTTTACAGAAGTCAGCATGGTGCATTTTGTATTCAATCCCGATGCATTTTCTATGTTTCATTGTCAATATGAAGCTCCAACTGTTCCAGTAAACATGCAGTGGTGCATCTGAAACTACTACTGGATTCTCAGGAAAGGTTCAACACACAGACCGCTGGAAGCAGTACTCCCCTGGACAAAAGTCGGCATGCTGCCTGTTGTATTCAATCCCGATGCAAATTCTGTGTTTCATCGTCAAAGTGAAGGTAAAGGGTTATAGAAAAACCAACTGTGAGACATGGGAAACTATTACTGGACTCCCAGGAAAGGTTCCAGGAACAGACCGCTCGAAGCAGTACTATCTGGACAGAAGTCGGCATGGTGCCTGATGTATTCAATTCCGATGCAGTTTCTGTGTTTCACCGTCAATGTGAAGGTACAACGGTTCCAGTAAACCTACAGTGGTGCATTGGAAACTACTACTGGATTCCCATGAAAGGTTCCAAACATAGACCTCTTCAAGCAGTACTCCCCTGGAAAGAGGTCGGCAAGGGGCCTGTTGTATTCAATCCCGATGCAATTTCTGTGTTTTATCATCAATGCAAAGCTCCAATGGTTAAAGTAAACCAGCTGTGATGCATCGGAAACTGCAACCGGATTCCCAGGTTGGTTGGTTTGTGGGATTAAAGGGATCAGACTGCTATGGTCATCGGTCCCTTATTCCAAGTACTAAAAACACCCACAGAGAATAAAAACGAGGAACAGAAGAGATCACAGACGATACAGAACAAGAGAAACTGAGACAAAGACAAGACAAAACAAACTAAAACCACACAGAGTGTGACGGTGGTTGGCCGACCATAGAAATAAAAAAGGAAAAGCCAACCACTTAAAACACATTAAAAAATCAGTTTAAAACCGGAGGCCAAAGGCCGGAATCAACACAAAACACGAAGATAAAACAGAAACACTTAGATTAAATTATAAAAATCCCCTGCCCGAATAAACCGTAAAACTAAGTCAGCCGTAGCAGAGTCATCTGTTAAAAGGGCAGGGAGCGTGTCAGGCAGTGCGAACATCTGCCTGAGCACAGCTAAAAGCGGACACTCCAATAAAATATGGACCACAGATAAAACGGAGCCGCAGCGACATAGAGATGCGTCCTCACGGCGCAATAAGTGGCCGTGCGTAAGCCGAGTGTGCCCAATGCGCAGCCGGCAGGGGACAACAGACTCCTGGCGGGAGACCCGCATGGACGACCGGCACACGTTCGTCGTCGCCTTTATTGGACGGAGTTTGTTGGGCGTGGGCAGATTGCGCCATTCAGCGTCCCAAACCGAAAGAAGAACTTCACGGCGTAAGACTGCCCGCAAATCAGTCTCCGGGAGGCCAATCCCCAGAGATGATTTACTAGTGGCCTCTTTCGCCAGGCGGTCAACATTCTCATTGCCAGGTATCCCAACATGGCCTGGGGTCCACACGAAGACCACAGAGCGGCCGCAACGCGCAAGACTATGCAGGGACTCATGGATAGCCATGACCAGACGAGAACGAGGGAAACATTGGTCGAGAGCTCGTAAACCACTCAGGGAATCGCTACAGATAACGAAGTACTCACTTGAGCAGGAGCGGATATACTCTAAGGCACGAAAGATGGCAACCAGCTCAGCAGTGTAAACGCTGCAACCATCCGGCAAGGAACGTTGTTCGGAATGGTCCCCTAGAGTTAGCGCATACCCGACTCGACCAGCAACCATCGAACCGTCAGTGTAAACAATTCCAGAGCCCTGATACGTGGCCAGGATGGAAGAAAAGCGGCGGCGGAAGGCTTCTGGAGGGACTGAGTCCTTCGAGCCCTGTGCCAAGTCGAGCCGAAGGCAAGGGCGAGGAACACACCACGGGGGTGTATGCAGAGGTGCCCAGAAAGGAGGTGGAACAGGGAAAAATCCAAGCCCGGAGAGAAACTCCTTGACACGTACGGCGAACGGACAACCCGACCGGGGCCGACGTTCTGGCAGATGGACGACTGACTGCGGGAACAGCACACGGTAATTTGGATGCCCGGGCAAGCTAAAAACATGGACAGCATAAGCAGCCTGCCTCCACTAGTATGCTGTCCACAGGGCTGGTGCGGGAAGCACCAGTGGCAAGGTGTATCCCGCTGTGGAGAATTGGGTCCAGCACCCGCAACGCAGATGGGGATGCTGAGCCATAAGCCAGGCTCTCATAATCCAGACGGGACTGGATTAACGCCTGGTAGAGCCGCAACAGGGTAGAGCGGTCGGCTCCCCTGCGGGTGTGGTTCAAACATCGCAGAGCATTGAGATGCCGCCAACATGCCTGTTTGAGCTGCCGGATATGATGTAGCCAAGTCAGCCGGGCATCGAAAACCACCCCCAAAAACCTGTGAGATTCCACCACTGGAAGAAGTTCGCCGTTAAGAGAAAGCTGCGGCTCCGGGTGGACAGTATGTCGCCGGCAGAAATGCATAACGCAGGTCTTGGCTGCCGAAAACTGGAACCCATGAGCTACAGCCCAAGACTGCGCCTCGCGGATAGCGCCCTGTAGCTGACGTTCAACAGCTGCAATGCCAGTAGAGCTGTAGTAAAGGCAGAAGTCGTCAGCATACAGGGAAGCGGAGACAGAATTTCCCACGGCCGCATCGAGCCCGATAATGGCTATTAAAAACAGGCAGACACTTAAAACAGAACCCTGTGGCACACCGGTCTCCTGGACGTGGGAGGAACTATATGAGGCCGCGACTTGCACGCGGAAGGTACGATACGACAGAAAATTGCGGATAAAAATCGGCAGAGGACCCCGAAGACCCCATCCATGAAGCGTAGAAAGGATGTGATAACGCCTTGTCGTATCGTACGCCTTCTGCATGTCGAAAAAGACAGCAACCAGTGCTGACGGTGGGCAAAGGCAGTACGGATGGCCGACTCCAGGCTCACCAGATTGTCGGTGGCGGAGCGGCCTTTACGGAACCCACCCTGTGACGGAGCCAGAAGGCCCCGATACTCCAGCACCCAATTCAAGCGCCAGCTCACCATCCGTTCAAGCAACTTGGAAAGAACGTTGGTGAGGCTAATGGGACGGTAGCTGTCCACCTCCAGATGGATCTTTCCAAGATTCAAAACGGGGATGACAATGCTTTCCCGCCATTGCGACGGAAACTCCCCTCGACCCAAAGACGGTTGTAAAGGTCGAGGAGGCGTCGCTGGCAGTCCACTGGAAGATGTTTCAGCATCTGACAGTGGGTGCCATCTGCCCCAGGAGCGGTATCAGGGCAAGTGGCTAGGGCACTGCGAAATTCCCACTCACTGAATGGAGCATTGTAAGATTCTGTGTGGTGGGTGCGAAACGAAAGGCTCCGACGTTCCATCCGCTCTTGAACGGAGCGGAAGGCCTGAGAGTAATTCGCAGAATCGGAACTCATATCAAAGTGCTCTGCTAAGCGGTTTGCAATGACGTCGGAGTCAGTACAAACTGCGCCATTGAGTGAGAGCGCAGGGACGCTGACAGGGGTGCGATAGCCCTAGACGCGTCGAATCTTGGCCCAGACCTGCGATGGAGTGACATGGAGGCCAATGGTGGACACATACCGCTCCCAGCACTCCTTCTTGCCTTGGCGGATAAGGAGGCGGGCCCGCGCACGCAGCCGTTTGAAGGCGATAGGGTGGTCTATGGAGGGATGTCGCTTGTGACGCTGGAGCGCCCGCCGGCGATCTTTAATCGCTTCAGCGATCTCAGGCAACCACCAAGGCACAGCCCTCCGCCGAGGGGAGCCAGAAGAACAGGGAATGGCAGATTCAGCAGCAGTAACGATGCCGGTGGTGACCGACTGAACCACCACATCAATGTCATCAGTAGAGAGAGGCTCAATAGCGGCAGTGGATGAGAACAAGTCCCAGTCAGCCTTATTCATAGCCCATCTGCTAGGGCGCCCAGAAGAGTGACGCTGTGGCAGTGACAGAAAGATCGGAAAGTGTTCACTACCGCACAGGTCGTCATGCACACTCCATTGGACAGACGGTAAGAGGCTAGGGCTACAGATTGAAAGGTCAATGGCGGAGTATGTGCCATGCGCCACACTGAAGAGTGTGAAGGCGCCATCATTTAACAGCGAGAGATCGAGCTGTGCCAATAAATGCTCAACGATGGCGCCTCGACCTGTTGCCAATGGCCCACCCCACAGAGGGTTATGGGCGTTGAAGTCGCCCAATAGCAAGAAAGGTGGCGGCAATTGGGCTACCAGTGCAGCAAGGACATGCTGCGAGACATCACCATCCGGTGGAATGTAAAGACTGCAGACGTTAACAGCCTGTGGCGTCCACACCCGAACAGCGACAGCCTCTAAAGCTGTTTGTAGAGGGACAGACTCGCTGTGCAGAGTGTGAAGGACATATATGCAGACGCCACCAGACACCCTTTCATAAGCTGCTCAGTTCTTTTAATAACCCCGATAGCCACGGAGGGCGGGGGTTCGCATTGCTGGAAACCAAGTTTCCTGAAGAGCAATGCAGAAGAAAGGGTGAAGGGTGATAAGTTGGCGGAGCGCAGCTAGATGGTGGAAGAAACCGCTGCAGTTCCACTGGCGGATGGTGTTGGCCTTGGCTGGGAAAGGCGTGACGGGACTGGGAAGGCAGATACGCCGCTGGGTCACCTGCTGCCTCTGATGGAGCACCCGTGCAAATGCTATCCATTGCGTCCGAGGGACCGGCGAGATCGAGGTCCTCAGCGGATGCCAGAATCTCCACCTCGTCCTCAGAGGCAGAGCTTGTAGGAAGCGGTGGGATGGGTGCCACCGCAATAGCGTTGGTTTGGGGGACTTTCTTCTTTTTCTGCTTGTCGCGCTGTGCCTTCGGTGATTCAGGCTTCATGGGCTTCACTGGGTCAGTCTCAGGGACAGACGACGACCGTGAGGCCCCACGACCAGGGACTGGTGGTTGTTTCAGCCACTTGCGGGCGTCCGCTTTTCCACTGGTCGGAACTTGTGACGGGAGGTCCCCAAGTGAACCCTTCCTGGCGAGAGTAGCCGAAGAAGTCTTACGCTTCTCCGGCTGGGAAGGGGGAGCTGATGTCCCCGATGGTTGGGAGGGTGTTGCTCCTGAAGAAGATGGAGCAGGAGCAACAGGTTGTGAAGTGCCCCCCACAATCAAGGGGGCTGGTGGATGCTGACCGATCTTAGAGCCGATTCGTGATGATGGCAGCAGCGGCGTAGGTTGACGTCATTGCCACAGGATGGAGCCTCTCATATTTCCGTCTAGCCATGGGGTAGGTCAGGTGGTCCAGGGTCTCATATTCCATTATCTTCCTTTCTTTCTGGAAAATCCTACAGTCCGGCGAGCAGGGGGAATGGTGTTCTCCGCAGTTAACACAGATAGGAGGCGGGGCACATGGAGTATCAGCATGCGAAGGACGTCCACAATCCCGACACGTGATGCTGGAAGTACAGCGACATGACATGTGCCCGAAAGTCCAGCATTTAAAACACCGCATCGGAGGAGGGATATATGGCTTCACATGACAACGGTAAACCATCACCTTAACCTTTTCGGGAAAGACATCACCCTCAAAGGCCAAGATGAAGGCACCAGTGGCTACCTGATTATCCCTCGGACCCCAATGGACGCGCCGGACGAAGTGAACACCTCGTCGTTCGAGGCTGGCGCGTAGTTCATCGTCGGACTGCACAAGAAGATCCCTGTGGAATATAATACCCTGGACCATGTTTAAACTTTTATGGGGAGTGATGGTGACAGAAACATCCCCCAACTTGTCACAAGTGAGCAACCTCCGTGACTGGGCAGAGGATGCTGTTTTGATGAGAACCGACCCAGAGCGCATTTTGGACAAGCCCTCCACCTCCCCGAACTTGTCCTCTAAATGCTCCACAAAAAACTGAGGCTTAGTTTGCATAAAAGATTCACCTTTGACCTGTGTACAGACAAGGTACTGGGGTGAACAATCTCCACTGCTGTCTTTAGCCATGCGTTCCCCCCATGGAACGGCCAGGGAGGGAAATGATCTTGAATTGAATTGCTTGCCGTTGAGGTTAGACCTCGATCGCTTAGAGACTGCTGGTGGAGGCCCACCAGCGAGAGATGATGTACCACGCTTCATTGCGGGTCATCCACCCTGATGCCACCCACTCCGACCAGGGGCTCTCCCCACGGGCGCCACCCAGCCACAGCAAAGACCACCTGGCAGGATGGCCTTTGCTGGGAGTCCCGATGCCCCAGAGGGATAGGCATCTACTCCTCGGCGTACGTGGGGAGGTAGCAGCTCAGGCATCAGCAGTGCGATCCCTGCGTAGTCAGGGGCCTACCACCAAGAGGGTACATGACGACCCCACCAAAACGGACTGGCTACCGTGCTGCGTGTCGGGTGTCGAAATATCCATGTACATCATGAGGGAAAAGATGGAAGTGCACATTGGAGGGAATGTATGCCACCTGGAACACACTGCAGTGGATGTGGCCGGAAGCTCGATGTAAGTCCAACTTCATGAAAAATCAAGCGTGCCAGATCTTAGGGCAAGATGGATTTTTAGATGCACCACGTAAGGTGTCCTTCCCCAAATGGTACGCACTAACGGAAAAATTTAGAAACGGAGTGGTCAAACCCCTTAGGGGACCATCACATTAAAGGCCGAAACAGTTGAGACTCCTTTTAGTCGCCTCTTACGACAGGCAGGAATACCGTGGGCCTATTCTTACCCCCGAACCCGCAGGCGGGCCGGATTCCCAGGAAAGGTTACAAGCACAGACCGCTTCAAGCAGGACTCCCCTAGACAGAAATTGGCATGGTGCCTTTTGTATTCAATCCCGATGCAGTTACTGTGTTTCATCGTCAATGTGAACGTCCAGCGGTTGCAGTAAAACTGCAGTGGTGCATCTAAAACTAGTACTCGATTCCCAGGAAAGGTTCAAAACACAGACCGTTTGAAACAGTACTCCTCTAGACAGAAAATGGCATGGTACGTGTTTTATTCAATCTCGATGCAGTTTCTGTGTTTCATCGTCAATGTGAAGGTCCAAGGGATACAGTAAATCAGCGGTGGTGCATCAGAAACTACTACTGGGTTCCCAGGAAAGGTTCCATTGGTTGGTTGGTATGTTGGGGGGATTAAAGGGACCAGACAGCTAAGGTCATCGGTCCCTTGTTCCAATACCTAAAAAGACCCACATAGAATAAAAGCGAGGAAGAAAAAGATGACAGACGGCACAGGAGAAAACTGGACAAAGACCAGACAAAACGAATTCAAAGTGCACAGAGTGTGTCAGTGGTTGGCCGATCATAGAGAAAAAAGGAAAAGCCAACCACGGAGAATCATATTAAAAACTCAATTTAAAACCGTAGGCCAAAAGCCAGACTCAACACAACAAAAAGATAAACACTTAGAGCAAATGATAAAAGCCCCCTGCCCGAATAAAACGCAAAACTAAGCCCGCCATAGCAGTGTCATCTGTTAAAAGGGCAGGGAGCGTGTCAGGCAGTGCAAACGTGTGCCTGAGCACAGCTAAAAGCGGACAGGCCAACAAAATGTCCAACACTGTCAAAACCGCCCCGAAGCGACAGAGAGGTGGGTCCTCACAGAGCAATAAGTGGCCGTGCGTCATCCGTGTGTGCCCAATGCACAGCTGGCAAAGGACAACAGACTCCTTGCAAGAGACACGCATGGATGACCGCTACACAGTCATCGTCTCCTTGATAGCACGGAGTTTATTGGGTTTGGTCAGATCGCGCCATTCAGCGTCCCACAGCGCCAAAACTTTGAGGCGTAAGACTGCTCTCAAATCAGTCTCTGGGAGGCCAATGTCTAGGGTGGGTTCACTGGTGGCATCCACACACGAACAGCGAGAAGGCTCTAAAGGTGTTTGTAGAAGGATAGACTCGATGCGACTAGAGTGAAGGACATAGATGCAGACACCACCAGACACCCTTTCATAAGCTGCCCGGTTCTTATGATAATCCCGATAGCCATGGAGGGCGGGGGTTCGCATTGCTGGAAACCGAGTTTCCTGAAGAGCAATACAGAAGAAAGGATGAAGGCTGATAAGTTGTCAGAGCTCAGCAAGATGGTGGAAGAAACCGCTGCAGTTCCACTGGAGGATGATATTGTCCATGGCTCTGAAAGGCGTGAAGGGACTGGGAAGGCAGTTTACGCCGCTTCATCACTCGCTGCCACCGATTCAGTACCCATGTGAGTGACATCCATGGCGTCTGAGGGACCGGCGGGATCCAGGACTTCAGCAGATGCCAGAATCTCGACCTCATCCTCGGACACTGAGCTTGTAGGATGCGGTCGGACGGGTGCCACCGCAATGTCGGGATTCTTGGGAAACTTTTACTTTTTCAGCTCCTCTCGCTTCAGTCGTTCAGGTTGGGGGGGCTTCACTGGGTCAGTCTCAGAGAAGGACGACGACCGTGAGGCCCTACGACCAGCGACCGATGGTTATTTGAGCCACTTGCGGGTGTCCGCTTTTAAACCGGTAGCAACTTGATAAGGGAGGTCCCCAAAGGACCCGTTCTTGGCGAGAGGAGCCAAAGAAGTCTTGCACTTCTCCAGCTGGAAAGGGGGAACTGATGTCCCTGTTAGTTGTGTGGGGGGGAGGGAGGTGTTGTTCTTGAAGTAGATGGAGCAGGAGCAACAGGGAGTGAAGTGCCCCCCACCATCAAGGGGGAAGGTGTGGTCCTTCGACTCTGAGAGCTGACTGGCAGTATTGGAGCTGACGGAACTGTAGCAGGAGTGACAGTGGCGGCATAAGAAGACGTCATGCGCACCAGATGAAGCCGATCAAATTTCTGCTTAGGCTCAGTGTACGTCAGTCAGTCCTTTTGCAGAATCGGACAGTCAGGCGAGCAAGGGGGATGGTGCCCTCCACAGTTGACGCAGATGGGTGGCGGGGCACATGGAGTATCAGGATGGGATGGACGACCACAATCGCGACACATGAGGCTGAAAGCACAGCGGGAAGACGTATGGTCGAACTTCCAACACTTGAAGCACCGCATCGTGGGAGGGATATATGGCTTTACACCACACCAGTTGACTATCACCTTGACCTTCTCAGGTAATGTCTCAACCTCGAAGTCCAAGATGATGGCACTGGACGAAATGGACACCTCGTCGCTCGAAGTTGGCGCGCAGCTCGTCATCGGACTGAAAAAGGAGATACCTGCGTAAATAATGCCATAGACCATATTTAAACTTTTATGGGGCGTGATAGTAACGGAAACATCCCCCAGCTTATTACAAGTGAGCAAGGCCCGTGACTGGGCAGAGGAAGCCGTTTTTATCAATACCGAACCGGACCGCATTTTGGATAAGCACTCTACCTCCCCAAAATTGTCATCTAAATGCTCTACAAAGAACTGAGGCTTCACAGACACAAAAGAGTCCCCATCAGCCCTGGTACAGACGAGATACCGGGGCGAATATGTTTCACTGTCATTCCAATCATTTCGCTCCTCCCACGGTGTGCCCAGGGAGGGGAACGATTTGGGGTCGTACACATTAGCTTTAAAATGAGCCCTCGAACGCTTAGAGACTGCTGGTGGCTGGCCACCATCAAGAGATGATGAGCCACGCTTCATTGCATGTCATCCACCCTGATGCCACCTACTCCAACCAAGGGCTGTCCCCACGGGCGCCACCTAGCCACAGCAAAGGTCACCTGGCAGGATGGTCACCGCAGGGAGTCCTGATGCCCCAGGGAGATGGGTATCTGCTCCTTGGTATACGTGGGGAGTTAACGGCGAAGGCGTCAGTAGAGCGATCCCTGTGTTGTCAGGGGGCTACAACCAACAGGATACATGGCGGCCCCTCCACAACACACTGGCTACCGTGCTGAATTTTAGGTGACATATAGCATATGGTCGGCGGCAGTGCAGAAACTGGCACTGCACATTGCATGGCGGAAAGTGCACTCAGGAACGTATCCATGCCCAAGAGATGGAGAGCAGGCAGGACTGCAATGCGAAGACGAATAATCTATCGGAAGTTCTCAACGGAAGATGGACACAATGCACCAAGTAAGGCGCCCTTCCGCAATCGGCTCGCTCTTCGGATAAATTTTGAGATATGGAGGTCAAACCCAACAGGGGACCATCACATAAGGCCGAGACGTTTGAGACTCCTTTTAGTCGCCTCTTACGACAGGCAGGAATACTGCGGGCCTCTTCTAACCCACGAACCCGCAGGGGGCGGAAAAGTTCCAAGCACAGGCCGTTTGAAGCAGTACTCGCCTAGACAGAAGTCAGCATGGTGCCTGTTGTACTCAATCCCTATGCAGTTTCTGTGTTTCGTCGTCAATTAAGATCCAATGGTTTCAGTACACCTGTGGTGGTGCATCGGAAACTACAACTGGATTCCCAGGTAATGTTCTAAACACAGGCCGTTCAAAGCAATACTATCCTGGACAGAAGTCGGCATGGTGACTGTTGTATTCAATCCCGATGCAATTTCTGTGTATCATCGTGAATACGAAGGTCCATGGGCTACAGTAAATCATCTCTGATGAATCGGATGATGATGATGATGATGATTAGTAATTTATTGCGCACACCAACGAGTTTATCAGCGCCCGTTCCCAAAACAAATGTTGACGAGTGCAGCCAAGATCTGTTAAACACGGATTAAATCAGAGCCGATCTTTGTGGAAATTGTAAATGTTCAAATTTCAAGATTGGACACAGCACTTCAAAACAGGGAGACAATACTAAAAATAAAATACTTGTACAGAACTGATAAAAATAGTTAACTGTGGCTGAGGGACCACTTAAAAATAATGGGTGACCAAACCACACTACAGCACATTAAGATCTCAACCCCAATATTTTGGGATGAAGTCCAGGCATCACACAAAAACGTAAAACTCTAGCCACACTCGCCTCATTATTAGTTAAAATAGAGGGCAGGTCTGGTGGGAAACTTAAATCTTACCTCAAACCCGCATATAAAACACACTCAGTTAAAATATGTCGTATCGACAGCTGTGTCCCACATGTGTGACACATTGGTGGCTCCTCACGACGTAACAGAAAACCATGTCTCAACGGACAATGTCCTATTCTAAGCCGTATAAGGGCTACTTCCTCGGCTCGTCCTTGTCGGAAGGAGGTAAGCCACGGTCGGACAGAATCCTTCACCGCTCGCAACTTATTATCCCTCACGTCCAGCCACTGAGCCTCCCACCAACGTATGACCTTCCGAGTCACGAATGATGTTATTGCCTGCAGGGGGACGGAACAGCGAGCAGGGGGTGGGATGAAGCAAGCCGCCTTGGCAGCCGCGTCTGCAAGTTCATTTCCAGGAATCCCTATGTGCCCTGGAACGCAGCAGAAAATAACATCCTTACCCTGCTTTTGCAAAAGCAGTAGTGTGTCCTGCACTTCTTACACCATCCGATCTGCTGGGTACATCTGTTCAAGAGCGTGTAGAGCACTTTGGGAATCGGAGCAGATGATGAATTTCGTGCCATGATGTCGTCGCATATGCTCTAATGCTTTCAGAATGGCAAACAGTTGTGCATAGTAAACTGAGAACTGCTCTGGGAACCCTATCCTACGGACAGTATCAGGAAACACAGCAGAGCAGCCCATAAAATCCCCCTGTTTAGACCCATCCGTGTAAACAGTAATAAAATCTGAATGCCGGTCTAAAATCGCAGTAAATTGAATTTTAAAAAGCTGGTCCTAGGTACAATACTTCTTGTAAGCAGCCAGATCAAGAAGTAATCTTGGCCTTTGTAGTAGCCAGGGAGATCCCCTACTCCATGCCTGGTGGAGGACCTTAATGCCCTCCAGATGTACTGAGTCGAGACTCTCCTTTGCACGGATACCAAACGGCTTTGTTGCCTTCGGACGGTGGCGGAAGAGACGTTCCAGTGCCGGCTGTGAAAAGGTGTTGGACGCCAACGAAATAGGAGTGGACGTGGCCCTGTATGCTTGCCGTACCACGAGGAGAAGACGCCGAATGGACAGCAGAGGCTTTCCAGCCTCGACACATAGACTAGCACCTTGACTCGTGCGATAAGCCCCCATGGAAAGCCCAATACCCTCATGAAGAATCACATCCAACATTTTGAGGTACGAAGGTCTTGCAGATCCTTAATCTTGACATCCGTATTCGAGTCGAGGTCGCACAAACGCCTTATGAAGTTGGGGCAGACGTGCCCTGTCAGCACCCCAGGACCTATGACTGACGCATTTAAGGACGTTTAAGGCCTTGAAACAGTGGACTTTTAGATCTTTTAGGTGTGGCAACCATGTGAGCTTCTTATCAAAAATAAGCCCGAGATATTTCAATTTTTCCTTAAACGTGATTACAGTGTCTCCTAGTTTTAAAACAGGGAGATTAAAAACAGAACGGCAACGGTTAAAATCTACACAAACAGTCTTCTAGAAAGAGAATTTAAGGCCTGTGGTCTTAGACCATTCCTCCAATCGCCGGATCGTCAGCTGTAATTGGCGTGTAGCAGTTGTAAGGGAGGAAGACACACAGAAAATAGAGAAATCGTCCACAAACAAAGAGCACGGTAAGGGCCGTCGTATTGTGGATGCAATACTATTAATTGCAATTGCGAAAACTGTCACACTGAGGACACTTCCTTGAGGGACACCGTTCTCCTGCTTTAAACGGTCAGACAGGACATTCCCAACCTTATACCCAAAATACCTGTCCGCCAGAAAGGATCTGATGACTGTGGGTAAACGCCCACGGAAACCCCACTCATAAAGCTGCCGCAAAATGTTATGCCTCCAGGTAGTATCTTACGCCTTCTCCAGGTCGAAGAAAACCCCGATAAGGTGTTGCTTACGTAGGAAAGCAACTTGAATCGCTGTTTCGAGTAGGATCAGGTTATCTACTTTGGAATGATACCTCCTGAGCCCACACTGGCAGCGGGTAAGTAAGGATCTGGATTCAAGAACCCAAACCAGCGCCTATTGACCGTACGCTCAAATATCTTTCCTACGCAGCTCGTGAGACTAACGCTACGATAACTACTGGGATCGGTCCGATCCTTCCCTGGTTTTAAAAGTGGAATTAAAATCGATTCTTTCCACGACTAGGAAAGTCACCTGTCTTCAAAATTTCATTAATAAGTTGAAGGAAGACTTCCTTTGACCCCAGATCCAACGGATGCAGCATGCTATACGATATCAGATCTGGACCAGGTGCAGTATAACGAGATAGTGACAGTGCAGAGTCCAACTCCCACAAACAGAAAGGCTGGTTGTATTCCTCAGTGTTGTTTGAACGGAAATCAAAACCAGCCTTCTCCTGCGTACCCCGATAGCGATGAAATTCTGTATCCTGGCTAGGATCGGCCGTAATAGTTTGAAATGATTCTGCCATTGCCTGGACGATGTCTCTTGGAGATGTTAGGAGACACCCCCGCTCACGTATAGCTGCTATTGGCGGTCGACAGTATCGCATTGAGATCCTCCGAATGGCTTCCCATACTTTGCCTGAAGATGGTGGACCTATTGATGGAGTTCTGGAACTTTCTCCAAGACCTCCGTTTACTCTCCCTAACGATTCTTCTCGCCCGTGCCGTGCTATTCGGAAAGCTGCCAGATTCGCATCAGTAGGGGACCGATGGAATCTTCTCAAAGCCGCCATTCTGACTGCGGTACGACAGTCGTCATTCCACCAAGGGACAGGTTGCCTCACAGGTGTTCCCTTTGACTTTGAAATGGAAACATCAGCGGCATGGTGCATCACTGCCGTAATGTGATCCACCCAATCCTGCACGCCCTCACACTGTTCAAAAATAGCCAACTGCCTGTACAGCGTCCAGTTTCCCTTCCGGAACAACCATTTCGGCGGCTTTTCGACACGACCCATTTCAACTGGCAGATGGAGCCAGATAGGATAATGGTCGCTGCCATAAAGGTCGTCATCTACTACGCACTGAGCAATTTCCGCAGGCAAAGGCGAAATAATAGAGAGGTCTATGGCAGAGGACGAACCTGAAGCGGTGCTAACATGCGTGGCCTGGCCAGTGTTCGCAGTATGATGTCGGAAGTCCTGATCAACTGCTCAATAATTTGGCCTCTGGGACAGGTTTTGTTTGAACCCCATTACGCATTATGAGCATTAAAATCTCCTAAAATGAGAAAGGGACGGGGTAGCTGACCAATGAGCTATGCGAGGGCTTCACTGTCAATGAGCTCATCGGGTGGTAAATACAAGGACCACACTGACATTAACATGGGGCAGGATCCGAGCCGCAACCGCTTCTAGCGTTGTGGTTAAAGGCACAGGTGAGGAGTGGAATGTGTACTTAATGAATACTCCCACCCCACCCTGCGTTCTATTTCCAGTCAGGTCGTCTTTCCTGTACATGTGATATCCTGTAAGTACAGGCGTGTCATTCTCTTTAAAATGTGTCTCTTACAAAGAGATGCAAAAGGGCTTTTCCTGTACTAAGAGCCGCAATTCTTCCAAGCGGATTCTGACTCCATTCAGATTCCACTGAAGTATGGGAGCAATATCAGCGTTTCGGTTTAGATTTCCCCCTGTCTTTGCGCCGCGCTGGGGAGACACTTGTGGAGCGAGTGGCAGCAGAGGGGCTGCCAGGTTGTGGGGAAGAGGTATCAAACTCCATGACGATTTCCTCCTCATCAGTCAGGGATGCCATGACGACATCCGATGGAGCCTTTGGCAGGTTTGACGCCAAGCGTCGTGCCCCTTTGCATGGTCCCTTTTTCTTGGTGGAAGTCGGGGTTGGGGGGAGTGGAGATGTACTCGGTTTCTGGAGGGCCCTCGAAGTCTTCACTATAACTTTCTCTGCAATAGCGTTTGGTTCAGTCGAAGCAGCCTGAACAGCGATATCTTTATTGGTTGTGCTCTGGAAGGTACAAACGCAGTTACAGGTATTGGTGGAGGATGCTGCTACGCTGGACATGGTCTGCGTCGCAGCGTCTACTTTTGACACACTTTTTTGCACCAAGGAAGCGTAGGATGTGGCAAAGACAGGGTTTTTTTTGGCTTCCACATAAGGTATCCTCTTTGTCACCCTTATCTCCTGAATTTTTCTTTCCTCCGCAAAGATGGGGCAGTCTCTGCTCCAGACTGGATGGCTCCCAGAGCAGTTGATACACAGCGCTGGAGATGTGCAGTTGGTCCCAGCTTCATGAGCTGCCTTGCCACATATACCGCAGGTCGGTTCACCTCCACAACTCCTCGTTGCGTGGCCAAATCGTTGACATTTGAAACATCGCATCGGGTTAGGTATATAAGGCCAAACCCCAAGTCGGAGAAAACCAGCCAGAACGTATTCAGGCAAGACAGGCGAATTGAAAGTCGTAATGAAGGTGGCAGATTTCCCAACAACTCCTTTATTCCTACAGGTCTGTTGTTGCACGTCTAGAATCCCCTGTGTTGCCCATTCTTGCTTCAGCTCATCTACCTCGATATCCACTAAATCAAGGCAAGTGACAACGCCTTTACTGGAGTTGAGGGAATTGTGCAACTCGACAGTAATATTATACTCGCCTAACTTGGTTGACTTTCGAAGCAGCTCCACTTGCTTTGCCCTAGTAGTCTCAACTAACAGGGTACAATTCCTCAGGCGTTTGATAGATTTCAGTGTACCTGCGGGTCCTTCCAAACCTATATGTATATAGAAAGGAGACACTTTTTCAAATGAGCCTTCCTTCCTCTTAATCACGATGAAAACATTGTCATTTATGACTCCATGAGACCTGTTACTCAGTTCTATATGCTTATCTGGAGGACTAGCCTCCCTCATGCGCTTTATTGATTGCGAAGTTGGTGAAGGGAAATACGTGGTTGCCATGTGCGTCCCACGAGCAGCAAGGGAACTAAACGTCCGCCCAGACAGAGCCCCGCATGCCTGGGTAAGCCTTATACAACTGAGGTGCGGCAGGTTCCTCAGAGGTCACCCGCTAGCGACTGTTCCACCTCAACATCCATGTATCTTATCGGCGCGCAGATTGAAAGGTTTTTTATAGAGGTATGTACCATTCTCGCGGTCCCTGCGACACACAACGCTCCACCGTTGCGCCACACAGTGGTCGCTGAAGCATGCCCAGAGCTTACGGTGTCAGACGACTGGCGGCGCACACCAGTCCACAGCTCACGGAACCCGGATTCGTCAAGCCCGTACCCAGCAACAGAACGCTGAATCCCCTGAGGGGTGGTTTGTGGGATGAAAGGGACCAGACTGCTACGGTCATCGGTCCCTTTTTCCAGAACTGCAAACACCCACACAGAATAAAAACGAAGAACAGAGACAAAACGCATCTGCAGCGACGTAGAGGTGTGTGCTCACAACGCAGTAAGTGGCCGTGCGTCAGCCGAGTGTGCCCAATGCGCAGCCGCCAGAGAACAATAGACTCCTTGCGAGAGACCCGCATGAATGACCGCCACATAGTCGTCGTCTCCTTGATAGCACGGAGTTTATTGGGTGTGGTCAGATCGCTCCATTCAGCATCCCATAGCGCGAAAATTTTGCGGCTTAAGTCTGCTCGTAAATCAATCTCTGGGAGGCCTATGTCCAGGCTTGGTTCAATCGTGGCCTGTCTGGCAAGGCGATCAACATGTTCATTGCCCCAGATTCCGACATGACCAGGGGTCTGCACAAAGACCACAGAGTGGCCGCGATGGGCAAGAGCATGGAGGGTCTCCTGGACAGCCATCACCAAACGAGAGCGAGGGAAACACTGGCTGATAGCTCGTATACTGCTCAGGGAGTCGGTATAGATAACGAAGGACTCACCTGAGCAGGAGCGGATATACTCTAGGGCACGAAAGATGGCGACCAGATCAGCAGTGAAAACGCTGCAGCCAGCTGGGAAGGATCGTTGTTCGTAGTGGTCCCCTAGAGTCAGGTCAAAACCGACACGATCAGCAACCATCGAAGCGTCAGTGTAAAACACGCCAGAGCACAGATACATGGCTAGGATGGAATAAAAGCGGCGGCGGAAGGCCTCTGGAGGGACTGAGTCCTTCAGGCCCTGTTCCAATTCGAGCCGAAGGCAAGGGCGGGGTACACTCCACGGGGGTGTACGCAGAGGGGCCCGGAAAGGAGGTCAAAGAGGGAAAACCCCAAGTCTGGAGAGAAGCGCTCTGACGCAAACAGCGATCGTACAACCCGACCGGGGGCAACGTTCTGGGAGATGGACGACTTACTGAGGGAACAGGAGACGGTAATTAGGATGCCTGGGCAAGCTACAAACATGCGCAGCATAAGCGGCCAGTAAATGTTGGCGACGTAACCACAGTGGAGGGACACCTGCCTCCACAAGTACGCTGGGAAGAATTGGGTCCAGCACACGCAATGCAGATGGGGATGCTGAACCATAAGCCAGGCTCCCGTAATTCAGATGGGACTGGATTAATGCCTGGTAGAGCCATAAGAGGTTAGAGCGGTCGGAGCCCCATCTGGTGTGGCTCAAGCATCGCAGAGCATTAAGATGCCACCAACACATCTGCTTAAGCTGCCGAATATGTGGGAGCCAAGTCAACTGGGCATAAAAACCACACCCAAAAAACGATACATCTCCACCACAGCAAGAAATTCGACGGCAAGAAAAAGCTGCGGCTCAGGGTGAACTGTTCGTCGCCGGCAGAAATGCATAACGCAGGTCCTGGCAGTCGAAAACTGGAAGCCATGCGCGACAGCCCAAGACTGCGCCTTACGGATAGCGCCCTGCAGCTGACGTTCAGCAGCTGCAATCCCAATGGAGCTATAGTAGCGGCAGAAGTCGTCAGCATACAAGGACGCTGAGACAGACGTTCCCACCACCGCAGCGAGCCCGTTAATTGCAATTAAAAACAGGCAGACACATAAAACAGATCCCTGTGGCACCCCGTTCTCCTGAACTCGGGAAGAACTATGGGAGGCCGCGATTTGCACGCGGAAGGTTCGATGCGACAGAAAATTTCGGATGAAAATTGGCAGTGGACCCCGAAGACCTCAACCATGAAGCGTAGAGAGGATGTGATGGCGCCATGTCGTAACGTGTGCCTTCCGCATGTCGAAAAGGACAGCGATGAGATGCTGACATCGGGCAAAGGCCGTACAGATGGCTGACTCGAGGCTCACCAGATTGTCGGCGGCAGAGCGGCCTTTACAGAACCCACCCTGAGACGGAGCTAGAAGGCTCCGAGACTCGAGTACCCAACTCAACCGCCGGCTCACCATGCATTCAAGCAACTTGCAAAGAATGTTGGTGAGGCTAATGGGGCGGTAGCTGTCCACCTCCAATTGGTTCTTGGCAGGTTTCAAAACGGGGATAATAATACTTTCCCGCCATTGTGATGGAAACTCACCCTCGACCCAGATTCGGTTGTAAAGGTCGAGGAGGCGTCGCTGGCAGTCCACTGAGAGGTGTTTCAGCATCTGACAGTGGATGCGATCTGGCCCCGGAGCTCTATCAGGGCAAGCGGCTAGGGCACTGTGGAATTCCCACTCAGTGAATGGGACATTGTAGGATTCAGGATGGCGCATGTGAAATGAAAGGCTCCGATGTTCCAAATGCTCTTTAATGGAGCGGAAAGCCAGTGGGTAATTCACAGATGCGGAAATGAGAGCAAAATTGTCTGCTAAGTGGTTGGCAATTATGTCAGAGTCAGTACAAATTGCCCCATTCAGTGAGAGCCCAGGGACACAGTCAACCATAGAGGCCATAGAGGCGTCTAATCTTGGCCTAGACCTGCGATGGAGAGATATGGAGGTCAATGGTGGAGATATGCCGCTCCCAGCACACTTACTTGCGTCGGCGGATAAGGCGGCGGACCCGCGCATGTAGTCGTTTGAAGACGAGGAGGTGTTCTATGGAGGGATGTCGCTTGTGACGCTGGAGTGCCCGCCGGTGATCTTGAATAGTCTCAGCGATCTCGGGCGACCACCAAGGCACAGTCCTCCGCCGAGGGGACCCAGAAGAACGGGGAATGGTAGATTCTGCGGCAGTAACGATGCTGGTGGTGACCGAGTGAACCACCGCATCAATGGCTTCATTAGCAAGAGGCTCAATAGCGGCCATGGAGGAGACCAAGTCTCAGTCAGCCTTATTCATAGCCCATCTGCAAGGGCACCCAGACGAGTGACGCTGTGGCAGTGACAAAAAGATCGGAATGTGGTCACTACCACACAGGTCGTCATGCACACTCCATTGGACAGAAAGTAAGAGGCTAGGGCTGCAGATCGAAAGGTCGATTGCACAGTACGTGCCGTGTGCCACACTGAAATGTGTGAAGGCACCATCATTTAAAATGGAAAGGTCGAGCTGTGTCAAGACATTCTCAACGTTGGTGCCTCGACCTGCTGCCACTGACCCACACCACAGAGGGTTATGGGCGTTGAAGCCGCCCAGTAACAGGAAAGACGGCGGCAATTGAGCTGTCAGTGCAGCCAGGACATGCTGCGGGACATCATCTGGTGGAAGGTAAAGACTGCAGACGGTAACAGCCGACTGCAGATGGTGATAGCCTGTGGCGTCCACACCCGAACAGCGACAGCCTCTAAAGGTGTTTGTAGAGGGACAGACTCGCTGTGAAGGGAGTGAAGGACATAGATGCAGACGCCACCAGACACCCTTTCATAAGCTGCCCAGTTCTTATAACCACCCCGATAGCCACGGAGGGCGGGGGTTCACATTGCTGGAAACCAAGTTTCTTGTAGAGCAATACAGACGAAAGGGTGAAGGCTGATAAGTTGTCAGAGCTCAGCAAGATGGTGGAAGAAACCGCTGCAGTTCCACTGGAGGATGATATTGTCCATGGCTCAGAAAGGCGTGAAGGGACTGGGAAGGCAATTTACGCAGGTTGTTCACTCGCTGCCACCGATTCAATACCCGCGCGAGTGACATCAGTGGCGTCTGAGGGACCGGCAAGATCCAGGTCTTCAGCAGACGCCAGAATATCGGCCTCGTCCTCAGACGCAACGCTTGTAGGAAGCAGTGGGACGGGTGCCACCGCAATGTCGGGATTCTTGGGAAACTTTTTCTTTTTCATTTCTCTCTCGCTGTGCCTTCGGTGGTTCAGGCTAGGAGGGCTTCACTGGGTCAGTCTCAGGGACGGACGACGACAGTGAGGCCCTACGACCAGCGACCAGTGGTTGTTTGAGCCACTTGCGGGTGTCCGCTTTTAAACCAGTCGGAACATGCGAAGCGAGGTCCCCAAGGGACCCCTTCCTGGCGAGAGGAGCTGAAGTAGTCTCACGCTTCTCTGGCTGGGAAGGGGGAACTGATGTCCCCAATGGTTAGGAAGGTGTTGCTCCTGAAGTACACGGAGCAGCAGCTACAGGGACTGAAGTGCCCCCCACCATCAAGGGGGCAGAGGTGTTCCTTCGACTCTGAGAGCTGACTGGAAGTCTTGGAGCTGATGGAACTGTAGCAGGAGTGACACTGGCGGCATAAGAAGACGTCATGTGCACTGGATGAAGCCGATCAAATTTCCGCTTAGCCTCAGTGTACATCAGTTTGTCCAGGGTCTTGTACCCCATTATTTTCCTTTCCTTTTGCAGAATCGGAGAGTCAGGAGAGCAAGGGGGATGGTGCCCTCCGCAGTTGATTCAGATGGGAGGCGGGGCACATGGAGTATCAGGATGGGATGGACGACCACAATCACGACACATGATGCTGGAAGCACAGCGGGAAGACACATGGCCGAACTTCCAACACTTGTAGCACGGCATCGGGGGAGGGATATATGGCTTTACATCACACCAGTAGAACATCACCTTGACCTTCTCAGGTATGTATCACCCTCGAAGGCCAAGATGAAAGCAGCGGTGTCAACTTGATGATCCCTCAGACCCCAGTGGACGCGCCTGCCGAAATGGACAGATCATCGCTCTAAGTTGGCGCGCAGCTCGTCAACGGACTGTAAAAGGAGATCCCAGTGGAAAATAATGCCCTGGAGCATATTTAAACTTTTATGGGGCGTGATAGTAACGGATATATCCCCCAGCTTATTACAAGCGAGCAAGGCCCATGATTGGGCAGAGGACGCCGTATTTATCAATACCGAACCGGACCGCATTTTGGACAAGCCCTCCACCTCCCCAAACTTGTCCTCAAGATGCTCTACAAAGGACTGAGGCTTCACGGATTCAAAGGAGTCCCAATCAGCTCTGGTACACACGAGTTACCGATGCAAATATGTTTCACTATCATTCACAGACTTTCGTTCCTCCCATGGTGTGGTCAGGGAGGGGAACGATTTGGGGTCATACACAATTGCTTTAAAATGAGCCCTCGAGCGCTTAGAGACTGCTGGTGGCTGGCCACCATCAGCAGATGATGTGCCACCCTTCACTGAGTGTCATCCACCCTGATGCCACCTACTCCGACCAATGGCCCTCCCCACGGGCACCACCCAGCCAATGCAAGGGCCAACTGGGAGGAAGGCCATTGCTGGGAGTCCTGATTCCCCAGGGAGATGGGCATCTACTCCTTCGCATACATGGGGAGTAAGTGGCGTTGGCATCAGTAGAGCGATCCCTGTGTTGTCAGGGGGCTACAACCAATAGGGTACATGGCGGCCCCACCACAAGTGACGGGCTACCGTGCTGGACATTAGGTGACATGTAGTCCATGATCGCCGTCAGTGCAGAAGTGGCACTGCACATTACATGGCGGAAAGTGCACCCAGGAACGTATCCACGCCCAATAGATGGAGAGTGGGCAGGACTGCAATGCAACGACGAATAAGCTGGCGGAAGGTTTGACCGCAAGATGGACACAATGCACCAAGTAAGGCGCCCTGCCCCAATCGGCTCACTCTTCGGAAGAATTTTGACATATGGAGGTCAAACCCAAAAGGGGACCATCACGTAAAGCCGAAACTTTTTAGACTCCATTTAGTCGCCTCTTACGACAGGCAGAAATACTGCGGGCATATTCCTACCCTCAAACCTGCAGAGGGCAACTACTACTGACTTCTCAGGAAAGTTTCCAAAATCAGACAGTCTCAAGCCGTACTCCCCTAGAAAAAAAATAGGCATGTTGCCTGATGTATTTAATACCGATGCAATTTCTGTGTTTCATAGTCAATTTGAAGGTCCAAGGGCTACAGAAAACCAGCTGTGAAGCATTGGAAACTACTACAGGATTCCCAGGAAATATTCCAAACACAGACAGTTTGAAGCAGTACTCCCCTAGAAAGAAATCGACATGGTGCCTGATACACTCAATCAATGCCAATGCACTTTCTGTTTTACATGGTCAATGTGAAGGTCCAACGGTTCCAGAAATCATACAGTGCTGCATTGAAAACTAATACTGGATTCACATGAATGGTTCCAACCACAGACCGATTGAAGCAGTACTCTCCTGGACTGAAGGTGGCATGGTGGCTGTTACAATCAATTCCGATGCAATTTCTGTGTCTCATCGTCAATGTGAACGTCGAAGGGTTACAGTAAACCAGTTGCGATGCATCGAAAACTACTACTGGATTCCCACAAAAAGTTCCAAACACAGACCGTTTGTAGGGTTATTCCCCCGGGGAAGATCTCAGCATGGTGCGTGGTGTATTCAAGCGCGATGCATTTTCTGTGTTTCAACGTCAATGTGAAGTTCCAAGGGATACAGGAAACAAGCTGTGTTGCATCGTAAAAGGAAATGTTCAAACACAGGCCGTTTGAAGCAGTATTCCAATGGACAGAAGATTAAATGGTGCCTTATGTATTCAATCCCGAACACATTCTGTGTTTCATCGTCAATGTGAAGGTCCAAGGGTTACAGAAAAAACAACTGTGATGCATCTGAAACCACTACTGGATTCACAGGAAAGGTTCCAAACACAGACAGACTGATGCACTAATACCCGGGACAGAAGCCGACATGGTGCTTGATGTATTCAATCCCGATTCAATTTCCGTGTTTCATCGTCAATGTGAACGTCGAAGGCTTACAGTAAACCAGCTGTGATGGAAATTAAAACTGGATTCTCAGGAAAGGTTCCAAACACAGACCGTTTGAAGCATTGCACCTCTGGGCAGATCTCAGCATTGTGTATGTTACATTCAATCGCGATGCTTTTTCTGTGTTTCATCGTCAATGTGAAGATCCAAGGGTTACAGTAAACCGGTTCTGATGGATCGGAAACCACTACTGGCTTCCCGGGAAAGGTTCAAACCACAGACCATTTGAAGCAGTACTCCCCTGGGCAGATCTCAGCATGGTGCCTGTTGTATTCATTCGCGATGCAATTTCTGTGTTTCATCGTGAATGTGAAGGTCCAACGGTTACCGTAAACCTTCAATGGTGCATCGGAAACTACTACTGAACACTGAACTCCAAGGAAGAGTTACAAGCACCGACCGTTTGAAGCAGTACTCCCCTAGAGAGAAGTTGTCATTATCCCTGTTGTATTCAGCTCCGCTGCACTTTATGTGTTTCATCGTCAATGTGCAGGTCCAAGGGTTCCAGAAAACCAGCTGTGATGCACCGAAAACTATTACTGGCTTCCCAGGAAATGTTCCAAACAAAGACAGTTTGAAGCAGTACTTCCATGGGCAGAAGTCGGAATTGTGCCTGAAGTATTCAATTTCTGTGTTTCATCGTCAATGTGAAGGTCCAAGGGTTACACAAAAATAACTGCGACGCATCGGAAACGAATACTGGAGTCCTAGGAAAGGTTCCAATCACAGGCTGTTTGAAGCAGTACTCCCCTGGACAGAAGTTGGAATGGTGCCTGACGTATTTAATCGTCAATTTGAAGGTGCAACGGTTCCCGTAAATCTGCAGTGGTGCATCTGTAACTACTCCTGGAATCACAGGTAAGGTTCCAAACACAGACCGTTTGAAGCAGTACTCCAATGGACAAAAGTCGGCATGGCGCCAGATGTAGTCAATTCCGATGCAATTTCCGTGTTTCATCGTCAATGTGAACGTCCAAGGCTTACAGAAAACCAGCTGTTATGCATCGGAAGCTACTACTGGATTCCTAAGAAGGGTTCCAACCATAGACCGTTTGAAGCAGTACTTCACTAGAGAAAAGTCGGCATGGTGCTAGACGTAGTCAATGAATTGCCAACGGTTGCAGTAATCCTACAGTGGTGCATTGGAAAATACTACTGGATCCCCAGCAAAGGTTCTAAACTCAAAAAATTTGAAGCAGTACTCCCCTGGACAGAAGTCAGCATGGTGACTTTTGTATTCAATCCCGATGCAGTTTCAGTGTTTCGTGGTCAATATGAAGGTCCAACGCTTCCAGTAAACTTACAGTGGTGCATTGGAAACTACTACTGGATTACATGGAAAGGTTCCATTGGTTGGTTGGTTGGTTGGAGGGATTAAAGGGACCAGACAGCTACGGTCATCAGTCCCTTGTTTCAAAACCTAAAAACCCCGCATAGAACAAAAGCGAACAAGGAAAAGATGACAGACGACACAGGACAAGAGAAACTTGCACAAAGACCAGACAAAACGAATTAAAAGCACACAGAGTGTGTCAGTGGTTGGCCGACCATAGAGAAAAAAAGGAAAAGCCAACCACCGAGAAACATATTAAAAATTCTATCTAAAACCTTAGGCCAAAAGCCAGACTCAACACAACAAAAAGATAAACACTTAGAGCAAATAATAAAAGCCCCTTGCCCGAATAAAACGCAAAACTAAGCCTGCCATAGCAGAGTAATCAGATAAAAGGACAGGGAGCGTTTCAGGCAGCCGAAACGTGTGCCTGAGCACAGCTGAAAGTGGACAGGACAACAAAATGTGGACCACCGTCAAGGCCGCCCCGCAACGACAAAGAGGCGGTACCTCACGATGCAGTAAGTAACTGTGCGTCAGTCAGCTGCGGCCAATGCGGAGCCGACAAAGCACGACTGAGTCCCTGTGAATGGCTCGCATGGATGACCGCGACACAGCTGTTGTCTCCTTGACAGCACGGAGTTTATTAGGTGTAGTCTGATTGCGCCATTCAGCATCCCAAAGCGAGAGAACTGTGCCCGCAAATCAGTCCCCAGGAGGCCTACCTCCAGAGTTGGTTCACTGGCGGCCTGTTTGGCCAGGCGGTCTACATGTTCATTGCCGGGTATCCCAACATGGCCTGGGGTCCACACAAAGACCATAGAGCGGCCGCAACTAGCAAGATCATGGAGGGATTCCTGGACAGCCATGACCAGACGAGAGCGAGGGAAACACTGGTCGAATGGTCGTAAACTGCCCAGGGAGTTGCTACAGATAACGAAGGACTCACCTGAGCTGGAGCGGATATACTCTAGGGCACGAAAGATGGCGACCAGCTCAGCAGTGAAAACGCTGCAGCCAGCCGACAATTAATGTTGTTCATAGTGGTCCCCTAAAGTCAGAGCATAACCGACACGACCAGCAAGCATCGAACTGTCAGTATAGACAACGTCAGAGCCTTGAAATGCGGCTAGGATTGAAAGGAAGCGGTGGCGTAAGGCCTCAGGAGGGACTGAGTCCTTCAGGCCCTGTGCCAAATCGAGCCGAAGGCACGGGCGCGGGGCACACCATAGGGGTATATGCAGAGGGGCCACGAAAACAGGTGGAAGAGGGAAAACCTCAAGCCCAGAGAGAAGAGCTCTGACGCAAACCGTGATCATACACTCTGACAGGGGCCGCCGTTCTGGAAGATGAAAGACCGACTGAGGGAACAGGAGACGATAATTGGGATGGCTGGGCAAGCTACAAACGTTTGTGGCATAAGCGGCCAATAATTGCTGGCGCCAGAACCGCAATGGAGGGACACCTGTCTCCGCAAGTATGCTGTTGATAGGGCTTGTCCGGAAAGCTCCAGTGGCGAGTCGGGTCCCACTGTAAAGGATGGGGTCCAGCAACCGCAATGCGGAAGGGGATGCCAAACCGTAAGCCAGGCTCCCATAATCTAGACAGGACTGAATTAACACCCGGTACAGCCATTGAAGGGTAGACCGATCAGCACCCCAGCTGGTGTGACTATAGTACAGGCAGAAGTCGTCAGCTTACAAGGAAGATGAGACAGACGTTGCCACCATCGCAGCAAGCCCATTATTTGCAATCAAAAAGGGGCAGACACTTAAGAAAGATCTTTGTGGTACCCCGTTCACCTCAACTCGGGAGGAACTATGGGAGGTCGCAACTTGCACACAGAAGGAACGAAGTGACAGAAAATTTTGTATGAAAATCGGGAGTGCACCCTGAAGACCCCAACCATGAAGCGTAGAGAGGATGTGATGTCACCATGTCGTATCGTATGCCTTCCGCATGTCAAAAAAGACAGCGACCAGTTGCTGATGGCGGGCAAAGGCCATACAGATGGCAGAATCCAGCCACACCAGATTATCAGCGGCAGAGTGGCCCTTATGGAACCCACCCTGAGATGGAGCCAGAAGGCCCCAAGACTCAAGTAGTCAACTCAACCTCCAGCTAACCATGTGTTTGAGCAACTTGCAAAGAATGTTGCTGAGGCTAATGAGGCGATAGATGACCACCTCCAGTGGGTTCTTGCCAGGTTTCAACATGGGGATTACTACGCTTTCCTGCCATTGCGATGGAAACTCGCCCTCCACCCAGATACGGTTGAAAAAGTCTAGGAGACGGCACTGGCAGTCCACCGAGAAGTGTCTGAGCAACTGACACTGGATGCGATCTGGCCCGGGAGCTGTATCAGGGCAAGCGGCTAGGGCACTTTTGAATTCCCACTCACTGAATGGAGCATTGTACGATTCAGAGTGGCGCGTAGGAAATAAAAAGCTCCAACGTTCCAATTGCTCTTCAGGGTCGTGTGGTAGCGTTCTCGCTTCCCGCGCCGGGGTTCCCGGCGGGGTCAGGGATTTTCTCTGCCTCGTGATGACTGGGTGTTGTATGATGTCCTTAGGTTAGTTAGGTTTAAGTAGTTCTAAGTTCTAGGGGACTGATGACCATAGATGTTAAGTCCCATAGTGCTCAGAGCCATTTGAACCATTTTTTTCTTCAGGGAGCGGAAGGCCATTGGGTAATTCGCAGATGCAGATCTCCAAACAAAATGCGCTACTAAGTGGTTTCCATCTGGGTCGGAGTCAGTACAGACTGCTCCATGCAGTGAAAGCACAGGTATGCTGACAGGGGTCTGATAGCCATGGAGTCGCCTAATCTTGGGCCAAATCTGTGATGGAGAGGTACAGAGGCCAATGGTGGTGGCATATCTTTCCTGGCACTCCTGCTTGCGTTGGTGAATGAGGTGGCAGGCTTGCACGGAGCCATTTAAAGGTGATAAGGTATTCCAATGAGGGATACCGCTTGTGATGCTGGAGTGCATGCCTGCGAACTTTAATCGACTCAGCAATCTCGGGTGACCACCAAGGCACAGTCCTCTGCCAAGAGGACCCAGAAGAACAGGGAATGGCAGATTCTGCGGCAGTAACGATGCCGGTGGTGACCGAGTGAACCACTGCATCAATGGCGTCATTGGAAAGAGGCTCAGTAATGGCAATGGAGGTGAATAAGTCCTAGTCAGCCTTATTCATAGCCCATGTGCAGCGGCGCCCAGAAGAGTGGTGCTGCGGCAGTGACAGAACGATCAGAAAGTGGTCACTACCGCACAAGACGTCATGCACACTCCATTGGATAGATGGTAATAGGCCCGGGCTGCAGATCGAAAGGTCAATGGCTGAGTGTGTGCCATGCTCCACACTGAAGTGTGTGAAGGCACCTTTATTTAAAAGAGAAAGGTCGAGCTGTGCCAATACATACTCAACGATACTGCCTCGACCTGTTGCCACTGATCCACCCCACAGAGGGTTATGAGTGTCTAAGTCGCCCAGTAACAGAAAAAGTGGCGTCAATTGGGTTATCAACGCAGCCAGGACATGCTGCAGCACATCACCGTCTGGTGGAAGATAGAGACTGCAGTCAATAACAGCCTGAGGCGTCCAGCCCCAACAGCGACAGCATCTAAAAGTGTTTGTAGAGGGACAGACTCGCTGTAAAGGGAGTGAAGGACATAGATGCAGACGCCACCAGACACCCTATCATAATCTGTCCAGTTCCTATAATAACCCCGATAGCCATGGAGGGCGGGGGCTCGCATTGCCGGAAACCAAGTTTCCTGAAGAGCAATACAGAGGAAAGGGTGAAGGCTGAGAAGTTGTCGGAACTCAGCAAGATGGTGGAAAAAACCGCTGCAGTTCCACTGTAGGATGACATTGTCCATGGCCGAGAAAGGTGTGAATGGACCGAGGAGGCAGATTACACTGCTGGGTCACCTGCTGCCACCGACTGAGTACCTGTGCGAGTGACATCCATTACGTCTGGCGAGAACTAGGTCCTCAGCGGATGCCAGAATCTCTAACTTGCCCTCAGACACAGAGCTTGTAGGTTGCGGTGGGATGGGTGTCACTGCAACTTCCTTCGTCTTAGAAGTCTTCTTCTTGGGCTTTTCTCGCTGCTCCTTGGGTTTCACTGGCTGGGGGTGTTTCACCAATTCAGTCTCCGGGACAGAGGAGGATCACAAAGCCCTATGACCAGCTGCTCGTGGGCTCTTATGCAACTGCCAGGTGTAATCCTTCCCACTTGTGGAAACCTGGGAAGGGAAGGACCCAAGGGATCCTTTGCGAGCGCAAGGAGCTGAAGAAGTTGGACACTTCTCCAGCTTACAAGCGGGGACGGACGTCCCCGATGGGTGGGAAGGTGTTGCCCCCGAGGTAGGTGGTACAGGAGCAACAGCTTCAGTATAAGTCAGTCGGTACAAGGACTTACATTCTATCATTTTCCGCTCTTTCTGTAAAATCCTGCAGTCTGGCGAGCAGGGTGAATGATGCTCTCTGCAGTTTACACTGATGGGAGGCAGGGCACATGGAGTATTGGGATGTGATGGGTGTCCGCAATCTCGACAAGTGAGGCTCGAAAAACAGCGGGAAGACATAAGGCCGAACTTCCAGCACTGAAAGCACCACGTCGGGGGAGGGATATAGGGCTCGACGTCACAGCGTTAGACCATCACCTTGACCTTCGCCGGTAATGTATCACCCTCAAAGGCAATGATGAAGGCACCAGTAGCAATCTGATTATCCTTCGGACCCTGATGAACATGCTGGACGAAATGAACACCTCGCCACTCTAAACTGGCACGCAGCTCGTCATCCGACTGCAAAAGAAGGTTCCTATGGAAAATTATACCCTGGACCATATTTAAACTGTTATGGGGTGTGATGGTAACTGAAACATTCCCCAACTTGTCACAAGCAAGTAACCTTCGTGACTGGGCAGAGGATGCCATGTTTATCAATACTGACCCAGAGCGCATTTTGGATGAGCCCTGCACCTCCCCAAACTTGTCCTCTAAATGCTCTACAAAGAACTGAGGCTTTGTTGACATGAAAAACTCCCCATCAGCTCTCGTACAAACTAGGATCCGGGTTGAGTAAGTGTCACTGCCATCCTGAGCCTTACGCTCCTCCCACAGTGTGGCCATGGAGGGGAACGATTTGGGATCGCATTTCTGAGCGTTGAATTGAGCCCAAGAACACTTAGAGACTGTTGGTGGCTCGCCACCAGCAAGAGATGATGTACCACGCTTCATTGTGGGTCATCTACCCTGATGCCACCGACTCCAAACAGGGGTCTCAGCAACGGCCAACTGGCAGGATGGCCATTGACGGGAGTCGTGATGCTCCAGGGAGATAGGCATCTACTTCTTGGCATACGGCGCAGGTATAAGCAGAAAGATCCCTGCACTGTCAGGGGGCTACAACCAACAGGGTACATGGCGGCCCGACCACAATGGACTGGCTACTGTGCTGGATATTAGGTGTAATAAAGTACATGGTCGCCGCCGCCGCAAAAAGAAGCACTGCACAATGCATAGTGGAAATTGCACCCAGGAACACATCCTTGCCCAAGAGATGGAGAATGAGCGGGACAGCAATGCGACGACGGAAAAGCTGGCTAGAGGTCTCAATGCACGATGGACAAAATGCACCATGTTAGGCGCCCTTCCCCAATTGGCTCCCTCGTTGGAAGAATTTGGAACGATGGCGATCAGACCCGAGAGGGGACCATCACATATAGGCCGAAACGTTTGAGACTCCTTTTAGTCGTCTTTTACGACAGGCAGGAATACAGCGGGCCTATTCTTACCCCCAAACCCGCAGGGTGGCCGATGCAATTTCTGTCTTCCATCGTCAATGTGAAGGTCCGTGGTTTACAGTTAACCAGCTGTGATGCATCGGAAACTATTACTGGATTCCCAGGAAAGGTTCCAAACACAGACCGTTTGAAGCAGTACTCACCTGCACAGAAGTCGGCATGGTGCCTGTTGTATTCAATCCCGAAGCAATATCTGTGTTTCATCGTCAATGTGAAAGTCCAACGGTTCCAGTAAGTCTGCAGTGGCGCGTGTGAAACTACTACTGGATTCCCAGGAAAGCTTCCAAGCACAGACCGTTTGAAGCAATACTCCCATAGACAGAAGTCAGCATGGTGCCTGTTGTATACAATCCCGATGCAGTTTTTATGTTTCATCCTCAGTGTGAGGTCCCAACGGTTTCAGTAAACCTGCAGTGGTGCATCAAAAACTACTATTGGATTCACACGGAAGGTTCCAAACTCAGACCGTTTGAAGCAGTGCTCTCTTGGACAGAAGTCGGCATGGTGCCAGTTATATTGAATCCCGAATCAATTTCTGTGTTTCATCGTCATTGTGAAGGTCCAACGGTTCCCGTGAACCTGCAGTGTTGCATTGGAAACGACTACTGGATTCCCAGGATAGGTTCCAAACACAGACCGTTTGTAGCAGTACTCCGTTGGACAGAAGTCGGTATGGTGACTCATTTATCCAATCCCGATGAAATTTCTGTGTTTTATCGTCAATGTGAATTTCCAAAGGTTACAGTAAACCAGCTGTGATGCATCGGAAACTACTACTGGATCCCCAGAAAGCTTCCAAACACAGATCGTTTGAAGCATTACTCCCCTGGCCAGAAGTTGGCATGGTACATGTTGTATTCAATCCCGATGCAATTTCTGTGTTTCATCTTCAATGTGAAGGTCCAATAGTTACAGTAAACCAGCTGTGGTGCATCGGTAACTACTGCTGGATTGCCAGGAAAGGTTCCAAACACAAACCCCTTCAAGCAGTACTCCCCTCGACAGAAGTCGGCACTGTGCCTGTTGTATTAAATCCCGATGCAGTTTCTGTGATTTATTTATTTATTTTATTTTATTTACGAGTCAAGTTCAGTAGGATCAAATTGAGAAGCAAATCTCCAAGGTCATGGAACGTGTCAGTACATGAACTTACAACATAAAAGTAATAACAGATGAAAATAAATGTTCATAAACCGAAAAAATTCAGTCCATAAGCTTAAGTAAACGCTATCAGTAATACAATAAAAATCAGCTTAGTTTGTCAAGGAACTCCTCGACAGAATAGGAGTGACCCATGAGAAAACTCTTCAGTTTCGATTTGAAAACGCGTAAATTACTGCTAAGATTTTTCAATTCGAGTGGCAGCTTATTGTGAAAATGGATGCAGCAGTTTACTGCACACCTTTTTACACAAGAGTTAAGGAAGTCCGATCCAAATGGAGGTTTGATTTCTGCCGGTTATTAACCGAGTGAAAGCTGCTTATCCTTGGAAATAAACTAATATTGGTAACAAGAAACGACAATAAGGAATATACATATTGAGAGGCCAATGTCAAAATACCCAGACTCGTGAACAGAGGTGGCCAAGATGTTCGTGAACTCCCACCACTTATTGCCCGAACCCCGTTTCTGAGCCAAAAATATCCTCCTAGAATGGGAAGAGTTACCAAAAACATAATACCACACGACATAAGTGATAGAAATTAAGCAAAGTTGGCTAATTTACGTGTCAAAGTATCACTCACTTTTGATACCGTTTGAATAGTGAAAATGGCAGTATTAAGTCTTTGAACAAGATCCTGAACGTGGGCTTTCCATGACAGCTTACTATCTATCTGAACACCTAGAAATTTGAACTGTTAAGTTTCACTATTCATATGCCCGTTCTGTGAGATTAAGACGTCAGGTTTTGATGAATTGTGTGTTAGAATCTGTAAAAACTGAGTCTTACTGTGATTTAACGTTAGTTTATTTTCTACAAGCCATGAACTGAGGTCATGTACTGCTCTACTTGAAACAGAGTCAATGTTGCACACAACATCCTTTACTACCAAGCTAGTGTCATCAGCAAACAGAAATATTTTAGAATTACCCATAATACTAGAGGGCATATCATTTATATAAATAAGGAACAGGAGTGGCCCCAACACTGATCCCTGGGGCACCCCCCACTTAACAGTACCCCACTCAGATCCCACATCACATCCGTTATTAACATTGTGAATAATGATCTTTTGCTGCCTGTTGCTAAAGTAAGAGGTGAACCATTTGTGAGCTACTCCCGTTATTCTGTAATGGTCCAACTTCTGGAGCAATATTGTGAGATCAACACAGTCAAATGCCTTTGTTAAATCAAAAAATACGCCAAGCGTTCGAAACATTTTGTTTAGCACATCCATTACCTCACAGAGCAAAGATAATATAGCATTTTCAGTTGTCAAACGACTTCTAAAGTCGAACTGTACATTTGATACAAATCATGTGATATAAAATGATCAATTAACCTTACATACGCAGCATTTTCGATAACTTTTGCAAACACTGATGGCATAGAAATAGGTCTAAAATTATCTACATTATCCATTTCTCCCTTTTTATAAAGCGGCTTTACTACTGAGTAGTACTGACCATTCCTAAAGGAAAAAATATAAATATGGCTAAATACAGGGCTAACATGTGGAGCACAGTACTTTAATATTCTGCTAGACACTCCATCATAACCATGAGAGTCCTTAGTGTTCAGTGATTTAATTATTGACTCACTCTCCCTCTTGTCTGTATCACAGAGGAGTATTTGAGACGTCAATCACGGAAAGGCATTTGCTAAGAAATTTATATGATTTCCTGTAGAAACTAAATTTTTATTTAATTCACCAGTAATGCTCAGAAAATGATTGTTAAATACTGTACATATACATGATTACTAGTAACAGAAATATTATTACTGCCAACTGACTTTATATCATCGACCTTGTGCTGCTGACCAGACACTTCCTTCACAACTGACCATATGGCTTTAATTTTATCCCGTGAATTAGCTATTCTATTTGCATACCACATACTTTTTGCCTTGTTAATAACATTTTAAGCACCTCACAATACTGTTTGTAATAGGCTACTGTAGCTTGATTGTGACTAGTTCTAACATTTTGATATAATTCCCGATTTGTTCTACATGATATCCTTATCCCACTAGTCAGCCACCCGGGCTGTCCATTACTGCTAGCACCCCGTTTAGAAAGCAACTCTCAAAGAGCATGAGAAATGTGTTAATGAAAGCATTGTATTTGTGATCGATGCTATCGGCACTGTAAACACCCTGCCACTCTTGTTCCTTGACAAAGTTTAAAAAACTCTCTATTGCTATTGGATTAACTTTCTTACATAGTTTGTAATTAAATATGACCTT
Organism: Schistocerca americana; assembly: GCF_021461395.2. Lineage (NCBI taxonomy): Eukaryota > Metazoa > Arthropoda > Insecta > Orthoptera > Acrididae > Schistocerca > Schistocerca americana. Next base: position 23,506,469 of record NC_060122.1, on the reverse strand, counting down.
GGTTTGAGTACAAAAGTCTTTTAGTGTTAAAGTTTGTGCATCATGGTCTGAAAGGCCATTCACCCTTTTACTAACAGAATGCCCATCTAGTGATGAAGAATGAATAAAAATATTGTCTATGACTGTGCTATGTGCACGCTAGTTGGATAAAACACATTTTGTATCAGATCATATGAATTTAGGAGATCTACCAACATCCTTTTTCTTGCACAATCATATACAAAATTAATATTGAAGTCACCACATATAACTACTTTCTGGTACTTCCTACAAAGTGAATCAAGAACCCTCTCTAGCTTAAGCACAAATGCTGTGAAGTCGGAGTTAGAGGACCTATAAACAACAGCAATTACAAGTTTAGTTTCACTAAATTCAACTAATGCTGCACAACTTTCAAATATCTGTTCAGTGCAGTGTCGTGATACGTCTATGGACTCAAATGAAATACTGTTTTTTTACGTACAGAGCCACTCCCCCACCCTGCAAGGAACTCCTTGAGAAACAGCCAGCTAATCTGTAGCCTGGTAAAGGAAGTCTCTGAATTATCAAATTATTTAAGTGGTGCTCTGATACACCAATAATTTCAGAGTTAACATCTATTAGCAGTTCACTAACTTTAATACCTCTTATATTTTGATGAAATATGCTAATTCCTTCTCTACTTGGAAACATTACATCCTCTGGAGGTGAGCCCTTAGTTAGAGTCACTTCCTTTAAGCAGGTATACCTATCAGCTGACTTCAGTCTAAAAAAGGTGCAGCTCTAACACCAACTACTACAAGAACTTTTCCATGAGTGACACCACTACCACCGCCGCCACCACCACCACCACCACCACCACCACCACCACCACCACTCACCACTCACTACACTGTCACCTATAAGCTTAGCCAGCCTCCCCTTCCCATACCAATTGAGTTGCAGGCCATGCCTAAAAAGACCCCATCTACGGCTAGACCCAACAGGCACCACTAAGATGTGATCCATGCCCTCTGCCATCAGTGCCCTCCCCAGCCCCACATTAACGCGCCTAACAGCCGCATTAAGGTGAGGCCGATCATGACGCTGAAACTGTTGCACGAAATGCACATTAGTGCCACCAGTTTGAATAGCTATCTTAACGAAGTCACCACTGACATCGTATTCCCCGTCCCTATCGAGACTGTTACCTGCTCCACCCACTATCACTACCTGATCATCCTTCGTAAAATTCTTACATAACTCCCCTATGTTTTCAGTCACCTGAGCCAACCCTGCACTAGGCTTCACAATGCTGGTGACCTGGTACTCACTCCCCAACACTTCCTGCAACTGCTGGCCCACACCTCTACCGTGGTAACTACCTAGCAGCAGAACCTTCTTTCTGCTAGACTTTGCAACTAACCTAGGCCTCCTAATTGCTGAGGACTGCTGCAAGTTACCTACATCTACGGCTACACGAGGCTCCTCTCCACTCAACTCTGACAGTTGGTCGTATCTATTGCATGTATGCAAAGTAAAACTGTCTGAATACTACCTATTTCTACCTACCTTCTTGCCAACTGCCAGTTCCCATTCCCCACCACCCTTCACCATCCTCAACCTATCTAGTTCCTCCTTTGCGAATTGTAACTGCACCTGAAGGGCACAGATCTTACGGTCCTGCTCCTCTATTAACTTGTTTCTACTACAGATTCTACATTCCCAGGAGGGGATCTCCCTAAAATGACCACTGGCTTCACCGCTGCATTCCCCCCACTGAAAATACTTTGAACAAAATTCCACACCGTAATCCACTACTCACAAAGCTACGACGGAGCCCACACTTTTCACTCAAGGTAAAATTTTACAGTTACTTAAAAAAACTATACGTCTACGTTACCATAGTTCAGTTCCACTATTAGAACTATTTAAGAACTAACAACAATGGTCTCGATATTCTCTGCCTACTTAGAAAGCAGCTACTTGTATTAATACTAATACAACACAGGCGATACCAAATACCAGAAAAACTTCACAAAATTATTAGCTGAAACCAAACAATTAAAACGACCACTGTAACAGTAAGCGAAGTTAAAACACTGAATGAAAATTTTACTGAAATACTTCACTAGAAAGAATAATAAACGTCAGTTGAAAACTATACCATGATATTTACTAAACGATTTCAACGCACTGAAAACTCTATAAACCACAGCGAGTGAATGATTACAAAAGTTTATTAAGTCGTTATTTCGCCACAAACGGCACGCAACACCACGGAAATCTATTAAATTTAATAACTGTATTACAGAGCACAAATAAGTTTGTCAGTACTTAGCTTATAACCGCTACAGCTGCAGTGCACGCCGCAAAATGTAAACACACTACTGAGGCGCGAGGCTTAGACGAACTACGATAGCACACTCACAAATAATAGACCACTCGAGTCAATAATACAGGAAGAAAGACTGAGATTAATGAAAATGAGTTACTTTTACGGCAAACATTACCACAAATAAACTTTAATATAAGTAAATGAAGTCTAAAATTTATAAAATATTAACGAGCTAATTCAACAGCAGTGCAGCACACGTGACGTCATCGTCAATGTGAAGCTCCAACAGTTCCACTAAACCTGCAGTGCTCCATCAGAAACTACTACTGGATTCCCAGGAAAGGTTCCAAGCACATACTGTTTCAAGAGTTACTTCCCTGGTCAGAATACGGCATGGTACCTAACGTATTAATTCCCGAGCAATTTCTGTGTTTCATCGGCACTGTGGAGGCCCAAGGGTTTCAGTAAACCAGCTGTGATGAATCGGAAACTACTATTGGATTCCCGGGAAAGGTTCCAAACACAAAACGTTTGAAGCAGTACCCCCTGGACAGAAGTCGGCATGGTGCCTGATGTATACAATCCCGATGTAAAACTGTGTTTCATCGCAATGTGAAGATCCAAGGGATACAGTAAACAATCTGTGATGCATTGGATACTAGTACAGGGCTCCCAAGAAAGTATCCAAACACAGACCGTTTGAAGCAGTACTGCCCTGGACAGAAGTCGGCATGGTGTCTGTTGTATTCAATCCCGACACAGTCTCTGTGTTTCATCGTCAATGTGAAGGTCCAAAAGTTCCACTAAACCTGCAGTGGTGCATCTGAAACTACTACTGGATACCCAGGAAAGGTTCAAAACACATACCGTTTGAAGCGTTACTTCCCTTTTCAGAATTCGGCATGGTGCCTGACGTATTCAGTCCCGACGCAGTTTCTGTGTTTCATCGTCAACGTGAATGTCCAAGGATTACAGTAAACCAGCTGTGATGCATCGGAAACTACTACTGGAGTCCCAGGGAAGGTTCCAAACACAGACCGTTTGAAGCAGTAGTCCCCTGGACATACGACGGCATTGTGCTGATGTATTCAATCCTGATGCGGTTTCTGTGTTTCATCGTCATTGTGAAGGTCCAGCGGTTCCAATACACCTGCAGTGGTGCATCTGAAACTACTAGTCGAGTCCCAGGAAAGGTTCCAAGCACATACCGTTTGACGAGTTACATCCCTGGTCAGAATTCGGCTTGGTACCTGACGTATTCAATCCCGACTCAGTTTAGGTGCATCATCGTCAATGTGAAGGTGCAACGGTTCCAGTAAACCTGCAGTGGTGCATCTGAAACTACTAATGGATTCCCAGGAAAGCTTCAAAGCACATACTGTTTGAAGCGTTTCTTCCCTTTTCAGAATTCGGCATGGTGCCTGATACATTCAATCCCGATGCCATTTCTATGTTTCATCGTCAAGGTGAAGGTCCAACGGTGACAGTAAACCATCTGTGATGCATCGGTAACTACTACAGGGCTCCCAGGAAATGTTCCAAACACAGACCGTTTGAAGCAGTATTCGCCTGGACAGAAGTCGGCATGCAATTTCTATGTTTCATCGTCAATGTTAAGGTCCAACGGTTCCAGTAAACCTGCAGTGGTGCATCTGAAACTACTACTGCACTCCCAGGAAAGATTACCAACACAGACCCTTTTGAAGCAGTACTCCGCTGGACAGAAATCGGCATGGTGCCTGATGTATTCAATCCCGATACAGTTTCTGTGTTTCATCGTCAATGTTAAGGTCCAAAGGTTCCACTAAACCTGCAGTGGTGAATCTGAAACTACAACTGTATTCCCAGGAATGGTTGTAAGCGCGTACCGTTTGAAGCGTTACTTCCCTGGTCAGAATTTGGCATGGTTCCTGATGTATTCAATCCCGATGCAATTTCTGTGTTTCATCCTACAATGAAAGCTGAATACCGAAGACTACATTGATAAAATATGTAGCTACAAACAAATTCTAAAATTATCTGTGTGTTACGTAGATTTAGCAAAATATAGCGTTGGATGCTTTATAAAGATTTAATCTGTTGTACTAGGAAAGACTAGACGGCTTCATCCACCAATGTGATGATGATAATCTTTGTGTTTCCACCACTCGCGTTATGGACCTTAAACCTCAATGTCCGAATACTGATGATCGGAACAGTTACAGGAAACCTCTACCATTTTGCAAAGCCATACGTTTGCAATAAATGATGCTGGAAATTTTCAAGAAAGCCAGAAACTTGAATTTTCCCATTTTCTATGCTTCGAGGCGGTGGTCAATAGAATAACCTGGAGCAACTGACGTTACTCTCCTGCTTGCCTGGGAAGACTGTCATTTTCGTTCCGCAGTATGATACAGTATTTTCACCTAATGGTAGGATCTGTCATGAGATAATGGACAAGTACTGTTACTAGTCTGCAAGGGTGGATTTCGCTATTTTTAATTTTCTTAATATATGTTATTTAATTAAATTGACCTACAAACATAGAATACGGCGTTCGTAAGAGGCACATCAAAACGAGAATGGCTGTGTGGTAAAGTACTCCAGCCTTCTTGTTGATAGTCGTTGCACTGCTAAGAAAACCACATCAGTTCCATTAATTAAAAAATGTGGGAAACAATCATATGCGCTCTAAAACATTAATAAACTGGTATTTTACTAACAATAAACTACAAAGTTAAACCAGTTTAACAGATTAGTCAATATGTCTAACAACAGCGCTTAGCAGTTGTGCAGGATTTTTTTTTAGTAAGACTGAAAGGCCTGAGTCGAAACAAGGCCCCGGGAGTAGACAACATTACATTAGAACTACTGACAGCCTTGGGAGAGTCATTCCTGACAAAACTCTACCATCCGGTGAGCAAGATGTATGAGACAGGCGAAATTCTCTGCGACTTCAAGAAGAATATTATAATTCCAATCCCAAAGAAAGCAGGTGACAGATGTGAAAATCACCGAAGTATAAGTTTAATAAGTCACAGCTACAAAATACTAACGCGAATTCTTTACAGACGAATGGAAAAACTGGTAGAAGCCGACCTCGGGGAAGATCAGTTTGGATTCCGTAGAAATGTTGATACACGTGAGGCAATACTGACCATCCGACTTACCTTAGAAGAAAGATTAAGGAAAGGCAAACCTACGTTTCTAGCATTTATAGATTTAGAGAAAGGTTTTGACAATGTTGACTGGAATACTCTTTCAAATTCTGAAGGTGGCAGGGGTAAAATACAGGGAGCGAAAGGCTATTTACAATTTGTACAGAAACCAGATGGCAATTATAAGAGTCGAGGGGCATGAAAGGGAAGCAGTGGTTGGGAAGGGAGTGAGACAGGGTTGTAGCCTCTCCGCGATGCTATTCAATCTGTATATTGAGCAAGCAGTAAAGGAAACAAAAGAAAAGTTCGGAGTAGGCATTAAAATCCATGGAGAAGAAATAAAACATTAAGGTTCGCCGATGACATTGTAATTCTGTGAGAGGAATCAAAGGACTTGGAAGAGCAGTTGCACGGAATGGACAGTGGCTTGAAAGGAGGGTATAAGATGAACATCAACAAAAGCAAAACGAGGATAGTGGAATGTAGTCGAATTAAGTCTTGTGATGCTGAGGGCATTAGATTAGGAAATGAGACACTTAAAGTAGTAAAGGAGTTTTGCTATTTGAGGAGCAAAATAACTGATGATGGTCGAAGTAGAGGGGATATGAAATGTAGACTGGCAATGGCAAGGAAAGTGTTTCTGAAGAAGAGGAATTTGTTAACATCGAGCATAGATTTAAGTGTCAGGAAATCGTTTCTGAAAGTATTTGTATGGAGTGTAGCCATGTATGGAAGTGAAACATGGACGATAAATAGTTTAGACAAGAAGAGAATAGAAGATTTCGAAATGTGATGCTACAGAAGAATGCTGAAGATTAGATGGGTAGATCACATAACTATTGAGGAGGTATTGAATAGAATTGGGGAGAAGAGGAGTTTGTGGCACAACTTGACGAGAAGAAGGGACATGTTCTGAGGCATCAAGGGATCACCAATTTAGTACTGGCGGGCAGCGTGGAGGGTAAAAATCGTAGAGGGCGACCAAGAGATGAATACACTAAGTAGATTCAGAAGGATGTAGGCTGCAGTAGGTACCTGGAATGAAGAAGCTTGCACAGGATAGAGTAGCATGGAGAGCTGCATCAAACCAGTCTCAGGACTGAAGACCACAACAACAACAACAACAACAGCAACAGTGATTCTGAAGAGCCAGCAACATCGACATCACGTCATTTAGTTTCCTTTGACATTTGTTTATAAAACGACAAATTTTGTCAAAACAACGCCATCCACGACCATTTCTGGTTTCCGAGTGTATACCGAAAGTTTCTACTCGCGACGCTAGTGAGACGTGACGGCGGCGCGCTGTAGCAGATCGGCCAGGGAACGCAGCAGCCGGCGCGGCCCCAGACACCGCGTGGCGTGCACGGGTAGACGGCTTCCGAGGCTCCTCGCACCCAATAAATCACGCTGCGGAAGTATTTCAGCTTTGCTGACCCTGCAGGGGAACGTACCAGAAAAATCCATCGGGCGGCCTGTAGACCATGGCCCCTTTCAGGGCACAAGGTGGTTCCCAACGAACACTGCTGCTCTAAAATGATAAACGTGACACTTACTGGCTGTCTAACGCCCTGCAAGCGCTGTCGTCCTTCCGTCCGACGCCCTGCAGCTACTAATAAACAAGTAACTACAGGGTAGGACCGTGGACTGTGTTTCTTCCGCGAAATTTTTTTATTATTTTGGCTACGGGTGAGATTCGTTCTGTGGTGAAAGTGTCTCTCTTTCGACACACCCCTGATAGATCTCCTAGATGCAGTACCCGCGGCACCCTTTGCGATCTCTGATTTCAATATGAAATTAGTTGAACACAGCTTTTAACTTGAAGTCCTTCTCAGCAGCGTACTTGTTGCTTCTTTCACGTTTGTTTGATTCGCTGAAATTTCCGATGGAGACTAAGCCTACTCCAGCGATGTAACAAAGTAGGTGAACACTGCGCTGCTAACATCTGACACGTATGAAAACCCACGAGCTGCGCAGTGGTCTGAGATTCTCGTTAACGTGCAGGGTCTGCAGTAACTAATACGACAGTAACTACTAAAACAAAGTGGTGTGTTATCCAACCTAGGCTCTGAAAACATCACGGACGACATCTCACCTATCGGTTCTATCTTACTTCATAGGAGGTCTCTAGGAAAAGCATCCGAACTTCTCCCCAGAAGAAAAGAAAAACAAACTGGCTTACCTGGAGCGTTGGACACCTGATCACCCTCAAAGTAGTTCCCTTGGAACTCCACACACTTCTCCCAGCGGTGCCGCCATTGTTGGAAGATTACCGAGAAAGTTTTTTTCGCAATGGAGTTAAGCTCAGCTGTCGTTGCTGCCGTAATATCATCTCTTCTCTGGAATCGTATTCCTTTCAATGGTCTCTTGACCTTGGGGAACAGCCAGAAGTTGCAGGGGGCCATATCAACAGAGTAAGGAGCCTGCTGAATCACAGGAATTTGGTGTTTATCCAAAAAGTCTGAATCAAATCCGAGGAATGTGCTGGATCATTGTCGTGATGGGGGTGTCAATTTCCAGTCGACCGCGAGTTCGGTCTCTTGCGGCGTACAGCATCACGTAGGCGGCGGAGGACATCCCTGTAGTACTTTTTGGTGATTTTTTGACCCTGCAGTGAGTACGCGTGGTTTACCACACCATGCGAGTCAAAAAAAGCAGTCAGCATCACTTTGACGTTGCTGCGCACTTGGCGATCCGTCTTTGCCCACGGTGACGAGGAATGCTTCCACTGTGACGACTGGGATTTGGTTTCCGGATCGTACCCATGTACCCTGGACTCGTCACCAGTGATCATGCTGTTTACGAAGTCCAGCATGTCCTGTGAGACTTGAACACGAAGTCACGCCCGGGTTCCCGGGTTCGATTCCCGGCAGGGTCAGGGATTTTCTCTGCCTCGTGATGGCTGGGTGTTGTGTGATGTCCTTAGGTTAGTTAGGTTTAAGTAGTTCTAAGTTCTAGGGGACTGATGACCATAGATGTTAAGTCCCATAGTGCTCAGAGCCATTTGAACCAACCAACTTGAACACGAAGTTGATTTTGCTCCTCCCTCAGCACCTTTGGCACGAATTTCACCGACGCTCTCTTCATGTCCAAATTTTCGGTCACAATGAAATGTGCCAAAAACGTGCTGATGCCCACCTCTTGCACATTTTGTCTGATAGTGATAGTGCTCCGCACCGCAGCGTTCACTTTGGAAATGACGTGTGATCGTTTTGGCATGTTGATGGCCGACCGGGGCGTCGCTCGCTCTCCACCGACGTATCACTCCTTAATCTGTGAGATGCCCACAGCATCGTCACCGATAGTCATCTGAATCTTCCGTATGGTCCTCACCTGGCTGCCGCCCAGTTTCTGGCAAATTTGATGCAGTAGCGCTGCTCCAGTCGTTCCGTCAATTCCCTTGCAATGAAAAACCGACGCGAGCACTACACACTATCTGACTTCACTTCTGCTCGCCAGTGACTGACGGAATCGACAGGCGGTAAGAAATTCGTGCATGCGCACGGAGGTTCAAGTTTGGCTCATACAAGAGCGCTAGATTCAAATCCACCAGGCGTTCGCAAAAAAGTCGGATAATACTTTTCTAACAGATACCGTATTTACACTGGCATCACTATATCCTACAGAAGTGCACATTACGAAAGATTATAAACTATGAGAAAGGAGAAGGACTGTAGGAAAAAAATATAACTGAACAGTAGTGTTCGCTCAGACACCCTGAGCGGTTAGAAGTTCAGATGCCTAATCGGAAATTGTTTTTCTTACTCCGGCCACAATGGTCCGGATTCGTGGGTGTATGAGAGTGTAGGTGACGGAAACGCGTGCGTATAGTGTAGGCTCGTGTTTTCTGGTTTTCTACAAGCGTGAATACAGATTCTACGAGGAGCGACTAGGAAAGGGAAAAAGTAGGCGAAACTGCGTGATCTGACAACGCCGGTGCCTGCTGCTGCGCTTGATCTGCTAATGGCCGGAGTGGGAAGGGAGAGGGGCGGTGGTTGAGGGGTAGGATAGCAAGGGGGGGGGGAGGGGGGAGCGGGGGCGGCTGCGGATGCGCCTGGTTGGCTGGTTGGGTGGCGGGCTAGCGGGATGGAATCAGCAGAGTTGCAAACCAGCCCTCTGACGTAATTAATATTCACTGGCGGGTAGCGGCAGGCGTTTCATTAAATAAACAGGCGTGATTCGCCACTTGCAAGTCAGATTCAGAATTAACATTCGTAGTTTACATTCACAACGCATACAATAGACGAGTTGGTAAGCGCTGTGACGGCATTCGTCTGCAACTTCTCTCTGCGAACGGAATATGTGCGCACGTCGCGTCTACCCCACCGTTAATTCGTCCCGTGTGGCAGCAACAAGCACAGCAATGGCAGCGTCAGTGTCCGCTGTTCCGACTCACTTAACTCCGGCACTGTACATCAAAATGGAACTATAATGGTAAATTCACGATTTCCAGTTACTAATGTTGGTAACAAGTGAGGTACCACGCTGTTAGATTTGTTAACGGTAGGCTCGACCGACACACGAGTATTACGAGATGCTCCGTGACCTCAGACGTCAATCCCTGAGCGGAAGACGATGTTGTGTTCGCTAAATGAATTTAGAGAAACGGCATTTGCAGCTCATTGTAGAACATTTTTACTGCCGCCAGCGCACATTATGCGTAAGGACTGCGACAACGAAAGAAATTAGAGATCGTACGGGAGCTTACACTGCGGTGACAAAGAGTCAGATAGCGGCATGCACATACACAGATGGCGGTAGCATCGCCTATGGACGGTATAAAAGGGCAGGCCACTGCCGGAGTTGTCGTTTATGCTCGGGTGAGTCACGTGACAGGGTTTATGACTCCATTATGGTCGCACGATGGGCGTTAACATACTTTGATTCCAGAATAGTAGTTGGTGCACGGGGTGCGAGGGACATTCGATTTCGGAAATCGTTAGGGCATTCAGTGGTCCGAGATTCACAGTGTCAAGTGCGTGCTGAAAATATCACGTTTCAGGCATTATTTATCGCCACGGCCGACGTAGTGGCCGACGGCCTCGGCTTAACTATCGAGAACAACTGAGACTGCGTACAATTGTCAGTGCTAATAGACTAGCACCACCGCCTGAAGTAACCGCAGAAATCTATCTGACCCAACTGAACAGATCATTGACTGGAAATGATTGTGTCCGCCTACTTCATCTTCAGCCATTTATGAGCTTCATGTTCCCGGAAAAGGAAATCTTAGGCACCCATACGAAAAATTCACAGAAACATACATGATTCACACACACACACACACACACAAGAATAGAGATAAAAAGAATTTTGCCCATCACATTTTGTCAGAGTTTCATCCCTGTCGCTGTGATTGGATTATTGTGAATACGAATACTATGGAATACATTCTGAGAAAAAAATTTATCTGCATCACCTTGCGCTTCAAACTACGGTACGCTGGTGAAATACACGCAACTGCCGTCAATATTCACGAGGAAAGCAAAATTACTAAGACTCGTCAATTTCGAGAACACAAATGTAAACGATGTAGACACAAACAGCAATAAAATATCACGCGAAACTATGAACAAATCTTGTTCAAGATAGTACTGAAATTACGCACGACGTAATCACCACGCGGCATGAAGGAAGCTACACAATCTTAAAGTGAAACGAAATGAAAGGTAGAAGAAATAAAACACACACACATACGAGAAAAGTTCACACATACATTACAGTTAAAAGAGAAGTCAGGCAACTGAATTTTAAACCTGTGCTGCAGTAACGAACTTCCTACACGACGCGTTCTTCCAAGATCCGGAAAAAAACGTACTACGTACAGAAAATATACTCGTGATTACACTCTGAAAAATATAACGATTCAACTAGCGAAATTTAAGCAGAGTAGCAAATCAAACGTATACATCACTTGGAATAGCTACACACCATCACACATTAACACACTCACCAATGACAACTCGCCCTTAAGACTGGCATCTGCACTAACCAGAGGTCCAGTCCTAAGGGCCGAGTTCCCTGCAGTGAAGTTCCCCCAGGTAGCCGGAAGAGACCAAAGGGATCCTTTCCGCCACAAACTTAACTACTGCCGAATGACTAGTGAAAGGCTGCACATCTCTTTACCTTGATTGCGAAAACTACGTTGGCTACGCTGTGACTACTACAGCAGACAGCCAGATGCAGTACTGCTACCATGTTGTTGTTGTTCTGGTCATCAGTCTCCAGACTGGTTTGATGCAGCTCTCCATGCTACTCTATCCTGTGCAAGCTTCTTCATCTCCCCATCTCTGCAACCTACATCCTTCTGAATTTGCTTAGTGTATTCATCTCTTGGTCTACCTGTACGATTTTTACCCTCCACGCTGCCCTCCAATACTAAATTGGTGATCCTTTGATGCCTCAGAACATGTCCCACCAACCGATCCCTTCTTCTAGTCAAGTTGTCACAAACTCCTCTCCTCCCCAATCCTATTCAATACCTCCTCATTAGTTATCTGATCTACCCATCTAATCTTTAGCTTTCTTCTGTAGCACCACATTTCGAAAGCTTCTATTCTCTTCTTGTCCAAACTATTTATCGTTCACGTTTCACTTCCATACATGGCTACACTCCATACAAATACTTTCAGAAACGACTTCCTGACACTTAAATCTATACTCGATTTTAACAAATTCCTCTTCTTCAGAAACACTTTCCTTGCCATTGCCAGTCTACATTTTATATCCTCTCTACTTCGACCATCATCAGTTATTTTGCTCCCCAAATAGCAAAACTCCTTTACTACTTTAAGTGTCTCATTCCCTAATCTAATTCCCTCAGCATCACCCGATATAATTCGACTACATTCCATTATTCTCGTTTTGCTTTTGTTGCTGTTCATCTTGTACCTTCCTTTCAAGACACTGGCCATTCCGTTCAACTGCTCTTCCAAGTCCTTTGCTCAGTCTGACAGATTACAATGTCATCGGCGAACCTCAAAGTTTTTATTTCTTCGCCATGGATTTTAATACCTACTCCGAATTTTTCTTTTGTTTCCTTTACTGCTTGCTCAATATACAGATTGAATAACATCGGGGATAGGCTGCAACCCTGCCGCACTCCCTTCCCAACCACTGCTTCGCTTTCATGCGCCACGACTCTTATAACTGCCATCTGGTTTCTGTACAAATTGTAAATAGTCTTTCGCTCCCTGTCTTTTACCCCGACCACCTTTAGAATTTGAAAGAGAGTATTCCAGTCAACACTGTCAAAAGCTTTCTCTAAGTCTACAAATGCTAGGAACGTAGGTTTGCCTTTCCTTAATCTTTCTTCTAAGGTGTGTCGTAAGATCAGTATTGCCTCACGTGTTCCAATATTTCTACGGAATCCAAACTGATCTTCCCCGAGGTCCGCTTCTACCTGTTTTTCCATTCGTCTGTAAAGAATTCGCGTTAGTATTTTGCAGCTGTGGCTTATTAAACTGATAGCTCGGTAATTTTCGCATCTGTCAACACCTGCTTTCTTTGGGATTTGAATTATTATATTCTTCTTGAAGTCTGACGATATTTCGCCGCTCTCATACATCTTGTTCACCAAATGGTAGGGTTTTGTCAGGACTGGCTCTCCCTAGGCTGTCAGTAGTTCTAATGGAATGTTGTCTACTACCGGAGCCTTGTTTCGACTCAGGTCTTTCAGTGCTCTGTCAGACCTTTCACGCAGTATCATATCTCCCATTTCATCTTCATCTACATCCTCTTCCATTTCCATAATACTGTCCTCAAGTGCATCACCCTTGTATAGACCCTCTATATACTCCTTCCACCTTTCTGCTTTCCCTTCTTTGCTTATAACTGGGTTTCTATCTGAGCTCTTGATATTCATACAAGTGGTTCTCTTTTCTCCAAAGGTCTCTCTAATTTTCCTGTAGGCAGTATCTATCTTACCCCTAGTGAGATAAGCCTCTACATCCTTACATTTGTCGTCTAGCCATCCCTGCTTAGCCATTTTGCACTTCCTGTCGATCTCATTTTTGAGACGTTTGTATCCCTTTTTGCCTGCTTCATTTATTGCATTTTTATATTTTCTCCTTTCATCAATTAAATTCAATATTTCTTCTGTTACCCAAGGATTTCTACCAGCCCTCGTCTTTTTACCTACTTGTTCCTATGCTGCCTTCACTACTTCATCCCTCAAACCTACCCATTCTTCTTCTACTGTATTTCTTTCCCCCATTCCTGTCAATTTTTCCATTATACTCTCCCTGAAACTCTGTACAACCTTAAATTCCCACCTTTTTGCAGTTTCTTCAATTTGAATCTACAGTTCATAACCAATAGATTGTGGTCAGAGTCCACATCTGCACCTGGAAATGTCTTACAATTTACTGCTACCATATGAAAGATAAATTCAACATACACACTCATTCACTAATTCATACACATGATAAAGAGAGAAAGGAAATTTGGGAGTACAAAATGTACATAGGATTTAGTGCTCACTGGAAAAATTGCTGGTTTAACGTAACTGTGTACCACTGAACAGGGACAAACACGATGTACAAAACTAAATTCCAAATGATTCAGTGAGACAGCACGAAATTCAAGTTAAACAGTACGAAACGAATCTAACAGACGTTTCAATGTTAATCGAGAGACTGTCAAACACCCACCATTCATATTAAATAATTTATCTGTACAAACTTCCACTTTAGGATCTCTAACTAGGGTCTTTAGTAATTCGCGTTATCTATTAAAATTGTGAACACTAATGTGTAGCTTGTATCTTACTGGCGTGCCTAGCTCTTAATTAGCGTTCTGGGTCAGGTTAACATAACAAATGCAGGGAATTTCACAACATTGACCACCGAGCGAGGTGGCGCAGTGGTTAGCACACTGGACTCGCATTCGGGAGGACGACGGTTCAATCCCGCGTCCGGCCATCCTGATTTAGGTTTTCCGTGATTTCCCTAGATCTCTTCGGGCAAATGCCGGGATGGTTCCTCCGAAAGGGCACGGCCGATTTCCTTCCCCATCCTTCCCTAATCCGAGCTTGTGCTCCGTCTCTAATGACCTCGTTGTCAACGGGACGTTAAACACCAATCTCCTCCTCCTCCACAACATTGACCATGTGGTAAACACACTACCACTCAGTATAAGAAACATAGAAAATACCAACACTACATTAGTCTCAGCCATGTATAAAGCATAAAACACTATTTACGAGCTACTTCTTTTAGAACATTTATTTTCCAAACAAATAAATTACATCGTTCATCGCAAGTATTAAGTTCTTCACAAGCTGCGACGTTGTCGCGAATAAAACAGTGACCCGTATATACAACAAGTTTCCTTTAATTTACGTCTATGGTCACAAACTTTTTGTTAACAGATTACCGATTTCGGTCTACAATGACCATCATCATATCTGCAGCAAGAAATTAAAAAAATACATAAATACACTCGCAGATTGTCTACAGCTTAAAAACAGTAAATAGACCATAATGAAAAGCCCTACTGACATAAATATGCCTTTGTGCGCTTTAAGTATGAACAAAGTCCTAATGTACTGCAGCCATAGTGGTATCGTCAAATGTTCAATGCAAAATCAGCACCAGCTTCGTAAAATATATATAAATAACATCATATGCACGAGTCATGTTGTCAGTAGCTCTACTGCTCAAAACAAGCTGGTGTACAGTAGCCACAAGATGTTTGTGTTGTAAGTTCACCAGATGTCGCTAATGTATGGATACACTAGTTTTCAACGATGTATTGAACAGCATAAAATAAATGGGGATACAATAGTTGAAGTCTGTAATGAGCTTATAACGTTTAAGAGGCAATACAGTAATAAAAAGCGATGAAATAGAACACGACGAAAGTCAGATTGTTAAAAAGAGAAAGAGTTAAGAGATAGTAGTTGGCATATGCTCAAGTGCCAATTTTCTAGATAATGACATAAGTAATAAACATCTTTGATTTTGCTCGGAATAATATAAAAAAAACTATAAAACATATCGCTAAAGAAGCCACAATGAAGGTAAACATAGTGCTGCACATAATCAGCACCCTCTGTTAGCGCTAACACCAGGATTTCGCACAGGCGAGAAGTGGTTGGAGGAACGTGACCGCCAGATGGCCCCTCTACCCTGCGGCACTCCGTTGCAAACAAAGAATGATAAAATTCCGTAAGAGTGCATTACCAACATTATCTAGTTAATGCAGTACATGAAATGAACAGAGAAGGAACAAGAAAATACTACAGTCATGCGTAAAACGTACGAAAAACGAAGTAAATGTGTGAGGCACTCAATACTAGGTGAAACTATCAACAAACTATAGCTATATAACAGAGGCGTGCAGTGATTAACTATGAACGGGTTGGAGTCCTGTAGTGTTCACTGCACGGTTTTATTTTTACGATTATGCGCGTAGATCCTTTACAATGCTCACGAGGATTTTCTACAGCATTGTGCTGTCGTTTCAGAAGAAGTGATTTCTTACTGCCTTCTTAGGCGTCATTATTGCTGTGCGTCTCCTTCGGCGTTGTAGTAGATACTACCCTGGCCTGGCTGCGCCGTTACAGCCAGGGTTCCTCGGGGATCCTGCCCTGCCCTCGAGGCTGCGGTAAGACTGCTCGTCCGCCGCCCCTCGTGGTGACGGTGGTGCACATGCCACTCTCTCCCAAGGGGCTACAGACCGCGCGCGGCGTCCCGACCTCCAAACATCTCTGGTCACCACCGGCACTGACACCGATCGAAGTGTGCCTCTCCCGCACCCTCGTATGCAGGACCGCTCATCCTCGTTGTCGTCGTCCGACAATTCTCCTGGGCGCCTTGTGATTGACCTCTAACCCAGCAGCTGTCCTTCAGTCACCCGCTGTACCTCACCTCCAGCTGGACGCCCCTCTTTGGGTTGTTTCGTCCGTTCCCTCTCACCGCCCGGGTGGGCCTTCTGAGGCCGTTACCCCTGTCCGAACACGCCATCACTGTACATCCAGCCGCTCGTCCGCACGTGCTCATCGCAGTGGCTCAGATGCCACCCTTCCAGGGGAAGCCGCATCTGCTTCGGCCGTGGACATGTGTCCCGCTGCTCATCTCTCTCCTCAGGCTGCGCCATCAGCCTCACCAACGCCGCCCCACCGAGTGCTCCTGCGTCTACTCCGTCCCCCCGGCCAGATGGCCCTTCTGAGGACTTCACTATGGTCGGCCGGCGCCGTCACAAAAACTCCAAACGCGCTCGTCACAGTGGTGGTGGTTCCGCATCTGCCACGCCCTCTCAAGGGGAAGCTGCGCGCGATGATGCCGCGGACGTGGGTCCATCTTCTGGTACTGCTTCTCAGACTCCACCATCTTCACTACCGAAGAAGGAAAAAATCCCTCCAATTGTAGTGAACTACAATGCCTCATCAGTGGCCAGTTGTGGGCTGTCTTTCAGGAGGACCATGTCCAGTACCGCCTTGATAGCAAAGAAGATTACATTGCTGGCCTCCGTCAAATTCCAGGAAATGCCTTACTACACTCACCAAGTTTCTGGTGACAGGAAGACAAAAATTGTCATTAAAGACTTGTCACCTGAAGTTGCAGAAGTGGATGTCGGGAGCAAACTGCTCCGTCTCAACTTCAGGGACCATTTAGTCCATCAGTACATATTGAAAGGATCTGCCAAATCAAGTATCTTCTGGGCACTAAAGTGCGCATTGAATCCTATGAATGCTGCGCTGGGCCTTCCATCTGCCGCAGGTGCCAGCGCTTGCGCTACACTGCTAATTACTGTTCCTTGCCATTGTGGTGTGTCAAGTGTGCAAGTCCACATGCGTCAGACACGTGCACCCTCCCAGCCTCGGAGAAGCCCATCGATGCCAGATGTCAGGGCACTTCTCAGGACCCCCCACCACCTGGTCTCCTGGAAGGGCTGCCCTGTGTATCAAAAGACGCTTGAGTCTTCCCGCCCTCCTAGGAAGACACCTTGATCGAATCGGCCGCCTTCACCCCCACGAGACCTCACCCATTACCCCCTCATCCGAGGTTGAACTGAGGTTCCTCCAACGGGGGATGTTCAGCCTCTTTCTGTAATTTCATCACAGGAGCCTCCTTCGGTTCCGTCCCACATGCTCAGTCTCCTGCTCCTCGTCCGCCTTCTGTGGCAGCCACTAACGATCACCAAATAAAAAGACCAGCTACAGCATCGTCACACCCACTAGCTGGAGTGGCTCAACCTGTCGGGGTGGTATCTCCTCTGCCAGCGCCAACTCCCGCGCCTGCTCGTCGCATTGTCCAGCACCCCATATATGATAGTCATGTATGAAGGTGTCGAGTTCAGTCTTCAACCGTCTGATACCATTGGCATTAAGGATGCAGACGACGAGATCCCTAGGGGGATGGTGGTTGTGTGGTGGGCGATCCGCCATTATAATAAGATCTGACTGAGCCCTTCAACCAGAGCGATGACCTTCATGAGCCTGTCCTCTGACCGACGGATTGTTTGAGCCATGTCACGAATAATCGCCCTGATGTGGGTGAGGAAGGAGACAACCTCCAGGATGTTACTGAAACACATCTTAAGCCGACCGACGAGTTTCGCATACGCAACATGATCTGCTATCGGACTGACCAGCTCAATCGCCATAGTGGAGGCAGAGCTGTGTTCCTCTGTAGGCTGTTGGTCCACAACCAAGAGGCTCTTCAGCCACTGGACTGCATATAGGCCACAGCTGCCACTGTCTCCACCCACCTTGGGGCCATCACATTTACTGCAGCTTATTTGAGTCCTAACGAACCAATGCCTGAGGCTGACCTCCGCAAGCTGATGTCATTTAACAAGCTTATCATTGGAGCTGATCTCGATGCCAAACATCCAGCGTGGCATTCTCGTGAGCTGGAGGATACCTTGGCACTGTCTGTCTATGGCCTACACACTCCTACACACATACCTGTGGCCATTTTTAAACATATTGCTGCACTGTTTTCTTTGGAAACAGTACATGATCTAACTTCTGACCATGACCCAGTCCTTCTACACCTTATCGATGTTGCATTGTCCTTTGACGTACATTCTACTGTCACGGTTAGTGATTGGGCCAAATTTGCAAGGATCCTGAACAACAGCACCCAGCTAGACCTAGACCTTACAACCACTGCCAATCTTATATGTGCAGTTGACTACGTCACTGCGAAAATCCAGCGAGCGGTAAAAGTTGCTATGTCCCACGTTCCTATGGCTCTAAGCCCACTGGATGATTTACCTCTACTTTTGTGTGAACTGAAAACCCAAAAGAACCGCTGCCGCCGCCAGTGGAAGCAATAACGTGACTCTTAGGACAAGTGTCACAACAAGAATCTCCAACAGGAGTTCGGTCGCCGCTTAGTGGATTCGAAATCGGAACAGTGGGAGGATAGGATTTCCACCTTTCTACTTCAGCATAAATCAGACTGGGCTGTCGTCCATGCCCTAAGCTGTACCAACTTGCAGACCCACTGCCCCGTCCAGATGGCCATTGGTCTCACGTATGATACCCTCCATGTGGTGGAAACCTTGGATTATGCCTTTGAGGCCCAAACCCAACTGCTCGTCCTGGACCCATGCCAGATGAACTCCAGGATGACCAAGATATCCTGAGGGCTGTTGCTGCCTTCCGAAACAGACCACCACTTATAGCCCCTTGCCTTACGTTCACAGCAGAAGTGCTCCGAATCCTCCGGAGGAAACGAGGTAATTCGGTCCCCAGCCTGGATGGGATCCTCAACGAACATTTCTGTCGGCTACCGTGAAATCTCCTAGTGCTTTTCACCAGGATACTGAACTGTTGTCTTCAGAATTGCCTTTTCCCTCCACAGTGGAAACAGGCAAAGCTTATTGCGATCCTAAAACCTTCTAAAGACGTTACCATACCTACCAACAACAGGCCCATCAGCCATTTGAACACCATGGCAAAGGTCCTAGAGTCTCTCATACTCCATCGCATTTCCCAGCCTCTGGCGGCACCTGGGACGATCCGTCTCGAACAGTTTGGGTTTACCTCCTGCCTATCTGCTGAACTTCAAGTTCTCCGGATCATGGAGCACATCAGCAAGGGTTTTAATTCCAGTTGCAGCACGTCGACGGCAGTAGTCTTGTTGGACGTGCAAAATGCTTATGATAAGATTTGGCAGGACAACCTGGTGTGTAAGATGCTGGCGCAAACGCCCATCCCTCACTTCTGCGTTAAGATCGTGAATGACTTCCTTCTCCAGAGGACCTTCCTCGTTGCTTAGCAGGGAAAGGTGTCCAGTGTACACCACGTGTCAATGGGTACCCCTCAGGGCTCTGTGCTGTCCCCTCTTCTTTTTAATATCTGTGTCAATGACATGCCCGTCCTCCATCACTGCCATTTGGCGCAATGCGCCGATGACACGGCACTTTATATGACCGGCCGCAATCCTGATCAACTCTTTCCTCGCCTCCAAAGGCAAGTGGATGCAAGTTACCTGGTGTCACTCCAATAAAATGGCCCTCAATGCCGCCAAAACCATGGTTGTGTATTTCACTAAACGGCGCCCTATACTCCAAAACATCTCAATCAGGGGTGTCCATGTCCTGTGGGAGCAAGCTACCAAGTATCTTGGGGTCTGGTTGGATAAGTAACTTTTCTTCCACCGCCACGCAGAATACGTCACCCATAAAGGGCTAAAGTTAACGAACGCCTTGTAGCCGCTCTTCTCCAGCCGAGAGCTGGATTTAGATACCTAGCTCCAGCTGTATCACTCCGTTGTCCTACCCTCACTAACGTATGGTTCCTCTGCGTGGGCCACAATTAGTAAGTCCTAGATCCTTACGCTCCAGTGCCTACAGAATAAAGTTCTCAGGTGGAGTCTTCACGCCCCTCCGCTCACCAGGATTGTCACTCTGCATGAGGAGACAAATACAGCCCTTCTCAAGACTACCATTCGCTGTAAGGCTCGCCAACTGTACAGAAAAGTGGACGTCCTCCATGACACAATCGCTGAGCTCCAAACCATCGGCACTACAGTTCCACGGCGCTGGCACCGACTCTAAAAGGGCAATAAGCTTGCGCCTTTCGGATTCTTCTTCATGCTGATACTGCTGGCTGCGGTGGCTGAGCAGTTCTACGCGCTACAGTCTGGAACCGCGCGACCACTATGGTCGCAGGTTCGAATCCTGCCTTGGGCATGGATGTGTGTGATGTCCTTAGGTTAGTTAGGTTTAAGTAGTTATAAGTTCTAGGGGACTGATGACCTCAGAAGTTAAGTCCCATACTGCTCAGAGACATTTGAACCATTTCATCCTGATCCACAGCGGACGCCATCTCATGACCCAATCACGGATTCCACCCCTCCCTTGTACGACACCCTTGGCACCCCCTCCCTATGTATAGAATCATCTAGAAAGAAAAGAATAGAATATGTCTCAGACAGCTCAATCTAGGCACTTGCAAAACCAATATATATTACACAAAATTATTTTACCTAAGAATTATGTTTTACAAATGTACTTCATTCACGCTGTGCTCCAGCCCTCTCGACCTCTAGCTCAGCTAACATGTGGGGGATGAATTCTAGAAAGACGGAAAAGACTGAGTATAATATCCGGTATGGAAAAAAAAAACGGTGGAGCACGCACATACATACACACAATCTGTTAAAGGGTACAGCAGTCTGTGTAGAGTGCGGCCCAAAACAGATATAGCACACACAAAATACATTAAAGGATTCAGCAGTCTGTGTAACGTGCGGTCCAAAACAGATATAGCACACATACAATCCTCTAAAGGATGCAGCAGTCTGTGGACGGTGGCTCAAACAGATATTTGAACACTGAAAAAGTACTTACCAGGTAACTGATCTTCATCTCCTTGGCGGCGCTTGCCACTGCTGCTGTCGCTGTAGCTGCTGGTAGGCTTCATGATGAGGATGAAAGCTCCACGATTGAACTCTGGGCGAAGTACAGAAGCAGAATGAGGGCGAGTTTGGTTGTGGTTTGGTTTATATAGCTTCTATGACGTCGAATGACGTCACTAATCCAGTAGCCAATAGGAGTGGAGCATTCTAGGGGGGGGGGGGGCGCTAGGTCATTAATGAATGATGACTGCTCTCCTAGTGGGAAAAAATCGAACTTCTCATTTGATCATTGAATATCCAAGTGATACATTCAGCTATCGAATATCATTAAAATTGGATTGGAATTAAGTACTTAGGTAATTCATACCTTAGATTCATGATGTGTGTCACATGTGTTCAGTTACAATCGTTAGCATATTTCTAGAAGACGATCTGTGGCGTCAGTATGAGTGTGCGGGCTAGAGGCCATGACGTCAGCATTTGCGTGCTCGTGGGCTATAAACGTCGTGCATGCCCTGTTAGAAACACATGAGAGAGAAAGCATTGCAGCATCTCTCTCTCAGTGCTTGACTAGTTTCAGGTACTGCGAGTGACGATCTTGAATTACGTAATGTGAGCGTGCTCTGGCTGTGTCCTAGACCACATGGCGAACACAATGTTTGGGTAATGGTACTCGAGCCATCAGCTGACATGGCGCTGTGTACTAAGTTGGCTGGAGTCTGGACCTCGTGGTGAACACACTAGATGGCCGTACTGCATGAAATTGTTTAAATAAAGACATATCCAGCACTGGTCTAATCCTTTTTCCACGAATCCTTAGGAGGAGGTGGTGGTCAGGTGACTGAGATTAGTCCAAGTGTCCTTTCTCTCGCGCCATTTTCTTAGCTTAGTACAGATACGCGAATTGACCTTTATTTACAGCCAAAATTCAAACTTGGCGCCAGTTCATAGGAAGAAGTGGCTGTTGGGTGACTTAGGTTAGTGGAGGTAGGCCAAGTGACCTATCTTCCTGCGATTTTCTTACGTTAGTAGATATAACCGTGGTGTGATGCATTATCCTATTGGAATTTGATCTTCCCGCCATTTTTCTGGGGGAGGGGGGCGTGGCACCTTCCCACCAAAAGCCGCCATCATAGATAACGGTACTTGCGCAATCATCTTATGTCGTAGCCACCATCTTGGATTATGTCATGTGCTGTTTGCAAGTTTACAGGCCACCATCTTGGATGATGTCATCGCCACCATCTTGGATACATCTGGCAACAATGCAGAGTGGTGCAGAACGAACGTTGTTCCAATACTGGTGCGGTCACTGTCGACCACACAGACTTGGGAAAGGGCGCCATACGAGTCTTCAAGCTCCCGTTTGAATTCCCAGCAGAAGTCGTTGTCACAGCTTCCCACCCCTATGGCACTGTACTTAACCACACTGCCGAACGCTGGGCGCAATTCCAAACATATCCTTTTCTTAACAGTGTACAACAGATGACCATCGATCTCCATCATCACACGGTATCTTAGCTGCAAATCAGTGGGTGCTGTGAGGTCGACATATACGATGGCCAAACCAAGACCTGTTCCGTGTGTGGCAAAGAAGGCCACCTCAGGTCTGAGTGTCTTCAGTAATGTATCACCTATCCGCCACCTCTACCGTGGCACCTCCGACTCCAACCATAGTTACACCGATCGCCTATGCATCGGCGCTCTCTTGTCCTTCCGCCAGCCGCCGCCCATCAGACCATGTTCGGTGACCCTTCCTGCTGCTACAGATACCGTTGGGATCGGCGCATCACGCTCACAGCCTGGCGCTACTCCGGAGCCACTACCAACAGCGTCGACCCTTAGATCCCCTTCCAGCCAATGATACGGACGCCCCTTCACTTATCTTCCCCGTTACAGCCTTCCTCCCAGACCATCGCAAATCCCTCCTGTCTTCCAACACAGCGTAACGGACACGCAAACAATATTCACCTAAAAGCTAAAAGGGTGCAAGAGCAGGAACTGTAAGGTCTCAGAACGAGACAGTTCACCACAGGGCACACTTCCATTCAGAAGAAATCTCCCTTCTTGTGCGCTGTGTCCATTATTTACTTGGTGGTAATTTTAATTGTGTCCTGCACCCTAATGATCAAATGCCCCACTACAACAACTGTCAAGAACTGCACCTTGTCGTCCGTGATCTGCTGCTCCGCGACACGGGAAATTCGGCACGGCGATGCACCTGGACATACTTACCAGACGAGTCACTCCGCGAGCCACCTTGAAAGGATTTACGCCTCTCAGGAACTTACACCTGCAGTCCAAGGTGCAGACCCTTGGCCCTGGGCCTTTTCGGACCACTGTGCCTACATCTGCAGCATTCTCCTCCCGCAACCAGTGGTCTGGTGCAGTCGTGCACCGTGGAAGCTAAGCACCTCCCATCTTCACGATCCTGAATGTCTTCAACGCGTTACCGAGACATAGGCCACCTGTGAACGTCGCTTACCTATGTACTAAACAATCTTGACTTGGTGGCTGGAATGTGCAAACCCTGCCATTCGACGTACCTTGATTCAGTACGGCAAGGAAGTAGGTGCGTGGTGCCGGTACAATACCGACTATTTCTACGCCGTTCTTCGCGGCCTGGACGCCCAGCCACCCTCCCCTGAAACTTTTTGTAAACAATGCAGATAATCTGCCAGGCACTTCATTATGAGTAGCAGACTAATCACGTAGATGTAGATCACCTGCGACAGGAAACACCGACTCATCAATGAAATCTACCCCTGTCGTGCCCAGAAAGTCACTTGCCAGGCCGAAATCGTCAATGTCTTTGTAGACAAATACCGTACAACATACCATCAAGAACCAAGAAGTACTACCAAGAACCACGCTGAAGAGCTTGCGTTACCTCACCTAACTCGCACCCTCGCTGGCGACGAGCCGGAGCCGGCTACGTGCGACGAAGCCCACGCTGCGGTCAACAAAGGTGCTCTGAATAAGTCACCTGGCGTCAACAGATTGCCGATAGAATTTCATCGCGCTTCCCTTGCGCTAATGGCGTCACGGTGAACGACACTGTTTCACGATCTGTTGACGATGGGGAACTCCGTACCGCCGTCCTTTGTCACGGGAATTATTGTACCCACCCACAAACCGACAGCGGGACTGACGACAAGGGACATTACCGTCCCCTGACGCTGCTGAACGCAGGCTATAAAACTTTTGCACTACTCCTCGTGACGCGATCCGCAAGCATTCTACAGACAACTCCGGGTGGCTGAGTTAATACACAAACGGCCAAAGAAGAATGTCGTGATTTAACTGCACTGCAGCGGAGTGCAGACTCTGCGCCGCTTTGGCTGCCATTCATTTTGACAGAGCATTCGACAAGGTGCGACGTCGTTTTCTGTCCTCAGCAGTGAGACAATGGGTTTTCCAGCCGTCTTTATCGATGTCATCAGGCGCCTGTACGGTACCGCCAAATCACTGATTCAGGTCAATGGCCGTGTGGTGGGACCAGTGACGATCCGGCGTTCCATAAGGCAAGGTTGCTCAATTTCGACAATAGTCTGTGCCTTAAACCTGGAGCCACTCATCGGGAGTCTGGCGAGCCACATTTATGGTCTCATTTTGCGACAGTACAGTTTTCACTGTCTTGCGTTTGCGGCCTACCTTCTCCTCTTGGTCCGCTCACGGAATGAAACACAGATGGTTCTCGATTTGATATCAACGTACGGAACTGCAGCGGGCACTGACATTAATGTTGCTATATCCACGACGATGTCCATTGGACAACGACTTAGCACCTCTCCGGTGTGTACATAAACTGCGATACCTTGGTATCATTCTCACCTGCACCGTGCGCCGATCCGCTGCCATCAATTTTCGGCGTACTCTCCAAATTATACGCACGGTGGTGCGGCAAAATCTCCTCCGCCGACTCGATTCATTACAATGAACATGTGGCGCCCAGAACGGTCCACATCTCACAGATACTCCCGCTGCCATCAACTATTGGACGCACCTTCCAGGCCGCGTTCGGACACAATCTTAGGGCCGGTACGCTCTTTAAGGTATGTTACGAAACGCTCCCCCCCGCCCCTGATGCGAGCGACAGGCCTCGGCCTTGTCAATGTGCGACTCCGAGCTATGTCCTTGTACATGCCCACCATGCACAAGCAGTGGTACGGTGGCCCCTCCCTTACGTGCAGCTTGCTGGACCATACCACCACCAGTACCAGTCGGACATTTCTGATTTCATCGCCGACTTCAGTTGTGCTCACACTCAGTTACCGAGCACGCGTCTTCTTCGAATGAAAGATTTTTACATACCGCTGCTCCGTTACATATCCAGCAACATCCATCGACGCGGTGGCCCACGGTTTGGCATCGTATCCACCAGTGTGTCCTTCCCTCCGATGTCCGGTCAACATGGCACCACGTCGCATGTGGAAAATTCGCCACAAATCGACGTCTTCACGCCATCGAACTAACGGACACTCTGCTTTGTTCAATTCGCCACCTCATTGATGACGAAGCCCACCAACTGATTTGTGCTGCCACCAGTGACGTCTGGAAACTGGGTCGACAGTTCTTTGCCCGCTACCTCCGCGTTCCGCCGGATTCAAAAAAATGGCTCTGAGCACTATGGGACTCAACTGCTGTGGTCATAAGTCCCCTAGAACTTAGAACTACTTAAACCTAACTAACCTAAGGACAGCACACAACACCCAGCCATCACGAGGCAGAGAAAATCCCTGACCCCGCCGGGAATCGAACCCGGGAACCCAGCCGCCGGATTCAATTGACCCACGAACTTTTATCCATACTGAGGATACTTATTCCCCCGCCACCAAAAATCATGCGATCGTGTGCGTCATGGGGTGGACGATCACCTACGTGTATGATGGCGACAAATCACGCCTTGACATCTGGCAGTACTTACAAACGGCCCACAGTGAAGTTGAGCAGCGACCGCGCTACCGCGCCTTCTTCGCCGATTACCTTCGCGCGACGTTTATATCTTCCCCGATCAGCTGGATGGTACCACACGCGGGCGGCAACCCCACCCCTCTCCTACTAACATCTGAGACTCTCTTCGCTACGTTTCTATATCGTAGCCCACAGTGGAATAGGCGCATGGACACGCGCCCCTTTCTTTTACGCAATATTTCAGAGCACGCTGGTCATCCCCCCAACTCCGCTGTCTCCTCCTGCTTGGCTTTGGCCCCCCTTCCGGGCCGCCGTGGCCAGGCCTCGCACGCTGACCCCTGCCCACTCTGCCTCCACACTCCGTCTGCCCACCAGTTGCCTGCAACTCTCATCCTACCCCCGCACCTTCTTCCCTGTGCTCACTTCTCTTAGCTTACGTCAGTATTATTATTATTATTATTTTTCCCACATCTTGTTAATAAAAACTTTTGCTCGCCTTTTTCGAATGTAATGTCTCGTGTTGATTACGTTGGAAGGGTGGCCTTTCTGTTTTATTTATGCTTGTACAAATAAAGATATTTTGTTTACTTGCCCAGTTTCCGGTTCAGGGATGGGAAGGGCTAAGCATCGTGGTCAGGCCGCGGGTTTCGACCTTTGCCCACCCTGTCTTCACCGGCTCAAAACTGACCACTCTACTCTTCACCAATTTTTTTATAATTTAAGAAAAATAAAATAAAATAATCAACAAAAAAGAAGAATAGGAGTAGCGTCTTTGATTAGTAATCAGAAAGTCCTCTGTCGCGATTTCGAAACCCGCCATGGCTTAAATTTTGTTTAATAATCAGCAATGGCGGCCGATGACTTCCGCGCTAAGAAGCGACCCTCATTCTGCCAACGACCTTGTTAAAAAGAGTAGTAGAACGGACAGAGGCTCAGTCCTTGGGGTGGGAAACTGCCCCTAAAGCCGGAAGAATCAGCTATGATCAATGGCGTAAGGATGCAGAAGGCAGTGGAAACCACTGCACTGAAGTCACAAAATGTGTATCCAAGTACACGTGGCCTGTAATTATTAAAGTGTCATGATGATCTCTCCATTGGTAAAACATTACACAAAAGTTTCCCTTTCCGATCTCCGGGAGTGGACTGCCAAGGCGGAGGTTACCATCAGGAAAAAATTCAATAACCAACGGAAGGATAACGTTCTACGAGTCGGGGCGTGGAATGTCAGAAGCTTCAACGAGGTAGGGAAACTAGAAAATCTGAAAAGGCAAATGCAAAGACACAATCTAGATATAGTAGGAGACAGTGAAGTGAAATGGAAAGAAGATGAGTATAGGGTCATATGAGTATCGGGTAATATCAACAGCAGATGAAAATGTTACAAGAGTAGGATTCGTTATGAATAGGGAGGCAGGGCAGAGAGTGTCTTACTGTGAACAGTTCAGTGATACGGTTGTTCTTATCGGAATCGACAACAAACCAACACCGACAACGACACTTCAGGTATACACGCCTACGTCGCAAGCTGAAGATGAAGAGATAGACAAAACATATGAGGATATTGAAAGGGTAATACAGTATGTAAAGGGAGACGAAAATCTAATAGTCATGGAGCACTGGAATGCAGTTGTAGGGCAATGAGTAGAAGAAAAGGTTACAGGAGAATATGGGCTTGGGACAAGGAATGAGAGAGGAGAAAAACTAATTGAGTTCTGTAACGAGTTCCAGTTAGTAATAGCGAATACTCTTTCAAGAATCGCAAGAGGAGGAGGTATACTCGGAAATGGCCGAGGGATACGGGAAGATTACATAGATTACATCATGGTCAGGCAGAGATTCCGAAAAAAGGTACTGGATTGTAAGGCGTACACAGGAGCAGTTACAGACTCTGATCACAATGTAGTAGTGCTGAAGGGTAGGATGAAGTTTATAAGATTGGTCAGGAAGAATTAGTGGGATACGGAGGTACTAAGGAATGACGAGAAAGGCTTGAACTTCGCTAAGGCTACAGATACAGCAATAAGGAACAGCTCAGTGGGCAGTACAGTTGAAGAGGAATGGACATCTCTAAAGAAGTTGGAAAGAAGATCACAGGTACAACGAAGGTAACTGCGAAGAAACCACGGGTAACAGAAGAAACACTTCATCTGATCGATGAAAGGAGGAAGTACAAAAATGTTCTAGGAAACTCAGGAATACAGAAATACAAGTCGCTGAGGAATGAAATAAATAGGAAGTGCAGAGAGGCTAAGATGAAATGCCTGCATGAAAAATGTGAAGAAGTCGAAAGATGATTGTCGGAAGGACAGACTCAGCATACAGGAAAGTCAAAACCACCTTCCGTGACATTAGAAGCGAGGGTGGTGACAATAAGAGTGCAACAGGAATTCCACAACTAAATGCAGAAAAGAGAGCAGATAGGTGGAAAGAATACATTGAAGGCCTCTGTGTGGTGGAATATTTGTCTGACGTGATAGAAGAAGAGTCGATTTAGAAGAGAGAGGGGATTCGGTATTAGAATCAGAATTTAAAAGAGATTTGGAAGACTTGAGATCAAATAAGGCAGAAGGGAGAGAGAACATTCGATGACAATTTCTAAACTCGTTGGGGAAAGTGGCAACAAAACCATTATACACGTTGGTGTGTAGAATGTATGAGCTTGGTGGCATACCATCTGACTTCCGGAAAAATATCATTCGCAGATTTCTGAAGACTGTACGAGCTGACAATTGCGAGAATTATAGTACAATCAACTTAACAGCTCACGGATAAAAGTTGCTTACAATAACAATATACAGAAGAATAGGAAAAATATTGAGGATGTGGTAGATGACGATCAGTTTGGCTTTAGGAAAGGTAAAGCTACCAGAGAGGCAATTCTGACGTTGCGGTTGATAATGGAAGCAATACTAAAGGAAAATCAGGAGACGTTCGCCGGTTTTTTCGACATGAAAAAAGCATTCGGCTATGTAAAATGGTGCAAGATATTTGAAATATTGAGAAAAACATGGGTAAGTTACAGGGAGAGGCGGGTAAATATCCAATATGTACAAGAGTCAAGAGGTAATAATAAGAGTAGACGACCAAGAACGAAGTGCTCTGGTTAAAAAGCGTGTAAGACAAGCATGTAGTCTTTCGCCCCTACTATTCAATTTGTAATCGAAGAAGCAATGATGGACATAAAAGAAAGGTTCAGGAGTGGAATTAATATTCAAGGCGAAAAGATATCAATGCTATGATTCGCTGATGACACTGCTATCCTGAGTGAAAGTGAAGAAAAGTTACATGCTCTCCTAAGTGGTACGAATGATCTAATGAGAAAAGAATGTCAATTGAGAGTAAATCGAAGGAAGATGAAAGTAATGAGAAGTAGGGGAAATCAGAGCAGCGAGATACTTAAAATCAGAACTGATGGTCATGAAGTATATGAAGTTAAGGAAAGTAGTGGGACAACTGGGTTACCAGCACATTTTGCTAGTGTGAGTTGCCTACATCAGGGGCAGGTATGCACTCAGAGGCAAACCTATTGTTCTCCTTTGATTGACATGTACTTAATCTATTGTTCTCCTTTTATTGATAGGTACTTAACCTATTGTTCTGCTAAAAGGATAATTGTTTTTTATTGACAGATCCTTAACCTATTGTTCCCCACACCCTCCCCCTCCCCTTTTCCCCTCAGGAAACTCCAACCCACCCCCTCCCCCTCGGTGCTACAACTACACTTTCATGTTGGAGTTATTGGAATAGCCCCTCTCACTCTTATCAATTTGATTGATTACATAATAAAATTGGGCAGTTCATTAATCCCTCCCGCTCTGGTAAACCCACTCCACCCGTCCTCCAGAAAATGACAGAAAGTTCGAATTTTGGCAGGGAAAAAAGGGCACTTTGGTTATCTCTACTAATGGTGGGAAAAAAGGTCACTTGGGCTACCTCCACTAACCTAAGTCATCTGCCCACCACCTCCTCCTTGCAATTGGCAGGAAAAGGGGCAGTGTGTGCTGGGCTGCTGGATAGGATGGACGTAAGTTTTATTTTGCAGGCAGCCTTTATTTAAACAATTTGTGGCAGTAGCTCCATCCAGTGTGTTCACTATGAGGTCCAGAGCACTACTGACCTAGTACACAGTACCACAACCAGAGGGCACTGTCCTCCCTTCCATGACATAATCCAAGATGGCGGGTTGAGGGAGGGAGAAATGGCGGGAAAATAACTGAGCCTGTTTAGGGCCGCTGGAGAGAGGAAGGAGTGTACTTTATTTATTTCAGAACAGTTTATTTAAGGATGGATTTCACGTAGTTTATTTATTGCACTGGTTCAAAATACTCGCTCTGACGTGTTTGGGGTCACAATATGCAGCCTGGATACCTCCAAACTACTTGTTACTTATCTAAATAATGCAGTACACTGATGTACACAAATACAAACAACTCGTAAATTGTCAAAATAATGCGTGTATAATGCTCTGGAAACACGCTTGCTAATTGTAAACTGTCGAAATAATGCATCGCACAGCCTACAGACACGCAAACAACTCATAAGTTGTCAAATTAATGCATGTTAAATGCTCTGCAGACACGCTCACTAATTATAAACAGTCGAAATAATGCAGTATACTGATGTACAGACAGGCAAACAACTCTTAAATTACTGAAATAATGTATAGCACAGACTACAGACCTACTCGCAAAATAATCCAACAGACACGCAAACAACTCGTAAATTGTCAAAATAGTGCATGTAAAAGGCTCTGAAAACACCGTTACAACGCCTAAACAGCCGAAAATAATGCTGTGCACAAACACTCAGTGCATATAAAAAACGTTATCGAGCTCTCGTCATCAGCGACGTATCAGTGAACTGCTCCAACGTGCGCAAATGCCGATGCCGATGCCGCCGCCGACACTGGCCAGGCCCGCGCCAGCGAGGTGAACACAGGGGGCGCTGGCGAGCCGCTGCTCTCACACAGCCAGAAGGTGAAGGACGCGCCTACTTCTGGGAGTGTTATACTGACGTCACATGTCTGTGTAAGTAAGAGCCAAGTCACCCTCTGGACGCGCATGCTGAGGCTGCCAACTCCGGACGCAAGATGCCTCTGGGCCGCGAGCACGTGTTTACTGTTGCTGCCTTTCTACCTGCTGTCCAGTGAACACCTAATGGCCAAGCGACTCACCGCCGTGGGTGCAGATAAAAGGTTGTCAGTGTTATACTGACGTCACTGGTCGTGTTGTAGAAGTCTGCTGTAATGCTTCCCAGAATAGCACAGCGTGCGTTGTTCCTGGCGATCCTAGTGGGACTTGCAACACGCGTCTAGCCCCGCACATGTTTACTGTGGCTGACACACAGCTGCAAGTCCAGCATCCAGTGAAAGATGTCTTACCAACTACTCTCCATTTCTCAATGTTATACTGATGTCACAAGGCTATATAAATGTCTACCTCGTGGGAATCGTAAAGTGTCGTAGAAATAGTTAACGGCCGCTTTTGTAAGAGCTTCAGTGATGTCTCAACGCGGCTGCATGCAAATTCTTGTCCTAACGGGACCTATTTACACAATTAGCCCAGAATAAAACCGATTGCCTTCTTCCTGATGATCCTAACGTGGCACCCCGTCTGTGACATGTTACCGTTCCTGGAAATTGTTAAGTCCTGCTTTCAACAAACATCTCTGAAATGCAAACGTTCTCAACGTTATGTGGAGACTCTACGACCCAGCACAAAGGATGTCTTGGGAATGAATGGAGCATTCTGGTTGGCTCTTACTGAATTTACCCGTCAAATCACTGATGCTGCTGGTGTGGAAGCACTGTCAATCTTTTTCTTTCTGCAGATGAGACTTTCAGTGGCAAAACTATTTTGTACAGATCACCATATTGCACTGACAGTTAAACCCTGCAAAGTGGCCTACAGATCGTCAAATACAGAAAGACTCTTGCTCAATTGCACTGCTCTGCCACTGAGGACGGAAGCTTGAATTAGAGCATGAACCCAACCACCAACCTGGCAATATATCACTGCGTACTGTGTCGATGTACTAAACATACAATTCGTATCCTGCGCTGCAGAAAATCGCCCCTTTCAGATCATTCGTGTAGCTATCGACCGCCAGACACTCGTACATATACAGAAAAGACAGACAGCATAAGCATATGCATCATATATACTCCCGCATGGTCGGGTGGTCATCCACCACAACCGAAGGTCAGAAGTCATCTGTCCTCAATGTGTAACCAGAGCGGCCTCAGCAGACTGAAGTCACTCTAAGAACTGTTTTACAAAGTCGAGGGCGGCTCCCCTTGGCACAAAGGTGTTACTGTTTCTGGCCCCGACATACTTGCTTGCTTGCTTTCCATACCCATCTCCAGACTCTGGGATTACAAGAAAATATGTAATTTCGCATGGTTTGTAAGAATATCATACCATTTTCACGATATTTCTCGATATCAAGCACATAGCAATATCGCTTGGTTAGCAGCATCGCTTGTGCAGTATAACCTCGAAGATACAGACCGGAAATAATTTCTCTGGAAACCCTAAATTTTAGCGAGGTGCAGCGTGCCATAAACCACTGACTAACTAGAAAATGATCTCGTCTCTGAAGAACTTTACATGCAAGTAGTTCCTCAATTTCTCCGCATTTCAGTGTATTTTCCCTCAATTTATACGTATTTTCCGTCATTTTTCGCAGTTATATCGATTTTTTATGTCACTTCTACCCTGCGATCATGACACAACCTCTCGTTCTGTGATCTAAAACTGCTTGTAAATGTAGTACAGCTGCCAACACACAGCGCAAATGCACCATTTTTCTGATTGGGAGGTGTAGTATAGCACTGTACTCGATTGCATCCAGTCGCCTCCGCCCCACATATTCCACATTTGCAGAGTGTTTGCTCTGTTTTCTGTATGTCTGTGTATGTGCATGTTTCGGGGATGGCTTCCAGGACGCGCAGTAGGCCCGAGTTAGCGTTCAAGTGTGGATCCGCCGCGCGTTATATCCGGCGCGATGTTGGGCCGCGGATCCAGAATACGCCACGTCTGGGATAGGGTATGAAGGTGGATCTTCCATGCGCAATGTACGGAGTGATGTTGGGATGCAGATCCACAGTAAATCACATCCAAGTTATCGTTCGACTGTGGATCTGCAGCGCACCATATACCCAGACCGATGTTCAGAGGCAGATCCACCACACGTCGCATATGGGACAGGGCTCGCTGGTGGACCCAACTTCGAATACAGAACACTTGTTCGGACGTAACGCGTGGTTGGTCATTAGTTAGAAAACAGAAAAAATGGCTAGAGGACAAATGTAAGGATTTAGAAACACATTTCACTATGGGAAAGACAGATACTGCCTACAAAAGAATTAAAACGGTCTTTCGGGAAAGAGAAGCAGTTGCATGAATATCAAGAGCTCAGATGGTAAACCAGTCCTAAGAAATGAAGCGAAAGCTGAAAGGTGGAAGGAGTATATAGAGGGTCTATACAAGAGAGATGAATGTGAAAGGGATATTATAGAAAGGGAAGTTGACGTAGATAAAGATTATATGGGAGGCATGATACTGCGAGAATTTGACAAAGCTCTGAAAGATGCAAGCCGCAACAAGGCCCCGAGAATAAACAATGTTGTGTCAGAACTACCGATAGCCTTAGAAGAGCCAGCCATGACATAACTCTTCCATCTAGTGCGCAAGCTGTCTAAGACAGCTGAAATACCCTCAGACTCAAGGAGAATGCAGTGATTCCAATTCCAAAGAAAGCAGTTGCTGACAGGTGTGAACATTTGCAAAATAATAATACTAATTCTTTATGGGATAAATGGAAAAACTGGTAGAAGCAGACGTTGGGGAATATCAGCTTTTAATCAGGAGAAATGTAGGAGCTTGAGAAGCAATATTGACCCTACTATTTATTTAAAAGATAGGTTAAGGAAAATCAAACCTACATTTACAGCATTTTTCGACTTAAAGAAAGCTTTTGACTATGTTGACTGGAATACCATTTTTCAAATTCTGAAGGTAGCAGGGGTAAAATACAGAGAATGGAAGGCTATTTACAACTTGTACACAAATCAGATGCCAGTCATAAGGGTCAAGGGGCGTGAAAGATAAGCAATGGTTGAGAAGTGGGTGAGATAGGGTTGTAGCTTATCCCCTATGTTATTAGACATGTACTTTGAACGAGCAGTAAAGGAAACAAAAAAAAATTGTAGTATGAAGTAAAGCTCTGGGAGAAGAAATAAATACTTTGAGGTTTTCCGATACATTGTAATTTTGTCAGAGACAGCAAGGAGCATGTGAACGATAAGGACAGTGTCTTGAAAGGAGAATATAAGAATAACATCAACAAGAAAAAAAACAACGATAATAGAATGTAGTAGAATTAGATCAGGTGATGCTAAGGGAAATGGATTAAGAAACGAGAGTAGTAGAGCAACAAAGACGCCACTCTACGCTGCATTGTTGCCAAATTTATTCAAGATAGAGGATCCAAGAAGGCGGCTATAGAGGTGGCAATGTGGCAGTGACATCATGGCGGAAAGTTCAAATTTTGTCGGGAAAATAGGACAATTGGGCTACCTCCACTAACCTAACCCCACCCCCTACACCCTCTATCCTCCCCCATTCTCTCCCCCCTCTCCCAATGGGAAACTGGCGGGAAAAGGACTCAATATGTGTTGGGCTGCAAGATAGGACAGACTAAGGTCTCCATTCTGTATGCTTTGCTCCCCTCCCCAACATTCCCCCATCTGGGAATTGGTAGGAAAAGGACTCAGTCTCTGCTGGGCTACTGGTAGGGTGGATGTAAGTATGCACTGTTTATTTAAACAATTTGAGCTGTCGTACCAGCAGTTCAATCCAGTTTGTTCACCATGAGGTCTGGAATCCAACTGACCTAGTTCACATCACTGCCACCAGAGGGTGCTGATGGAACTCCCCCTACCCCCTCCAAGACATGATCCAAGAAGGCGGTCTGGGGAAAAATGGTGGGAAAAGGACTCAGTGTGTAGCTGCCAGATTGGGAGGATGGACTTAATTGTTTACTGTGTTCAGTGGATGAGGTGTCTGTACTGCAGGAGGAGGAGTTTAATGGGCATATTAGCTATAACCATGCAGCTGTGGACTGTGTCGATAGGAATGATATTTGATGAAGACCAATACGCTAGATGAAATAATGAAGTGACAGCTGGACAGTGCAAAGTCACACTTCGCTACTGATGTTGATAAATGCGTGTGCTGTAACTATAGACCATTTGATAAAAGTTCAGTCAGTCTTCCAAAGCACAAGAGGCTAATCGTTCATCCCAGAGTCTCTGCGCCCCACTGGGCTCCCTGCTCCAAGAGTCTTCGCACCTGCTGGAAGAGGACATGCAGGGTGGCCATGCACACCAAGCAAGAAATACTCACAGCCTTCCTCCTTCCCATACCCGACACACAGATACCCTGTTTCATGCACAGAACACACATAGGAGCACACATGAACAAGAAACACTGACAACAACAAACAAGTGGTTCACTCTCACCTACTACAACAAAGCAGCCCACAGAAGAGGCAACATACGCAAAAAACATGGGATAAAGAAAACCTACAGGACAGACAAGTCAACACAGAGAAAACTAAGGAGAACCAACACTAGCACAGACAAACACAATACATCTGGTGTTTACCAACTAACATGTCAGGATCGCAAATCAGTTTATATAGGACAGACAAGCAGAAACTTTAATTCCAGATACACAGAACACAGAAGAGCATTAAAAAATAACAGTTGTCATTCCACATTTCCTGACGACCTTATGGACAAGAAACATAGCCAAACAGACATCAATATTGACTTGAAAATTTTCAAATGCAGCAACAGCTCCCCACAAAAACTAATAATTGAAGAAAACTATCAAATACAAAAAGCTGTAGTTGAAGGAAAACAAGTAATAAATGAATACCCAGCTCTCTGCAATGGAACTCTGTTGTCTGCCCTCAAAGAATTATTAGATAACACCAACCTACAGAACCCCTCCCACCCCCCATTATCCTTCACACACACACACACACACACACACACACACACACACAAGAATGGCACATACACCCCTCAAAGATTCAAAACAATTGCCAGGAACAACTTCAACTGTTGCACTGTTCAGCACATCTTGTATTTACACCTTCAACTCTTCCACTGCCCGCCATCTTGTTTTTAATCTGGTGAACAGTGAAACAGTGACAAGTGAGAGCTCAATATACAGAACTTCACAGTGAAGAAGATGAGGGAAAACGAATAACGTAAGTGAAACATAATGTAAATAGTCACAACACACACACACAAACCCTTCCACATAGAATTAATTAATTTCAGTCATAGCCATAACAGTTTCCAAATCGTAATTTTTGCTTAAATTATTTGTCTACATTAAGTTGTATACGCTTGCAGGAACTCTGAAAGAAAATAGGTACTATACATCTGGAAAATACACCATCTGATAAAAAGGTATGAATACATAATTTTAAGTGTTCTTCGAAAATTTGTTATTATGATTTTAAAAATTAGTATTCACATGTGTACAAACAGTAAAGAACATTCTTTATATTTAACAGCCATAAAATAAAAGCCCACTGATGATGCTGCAACTGCAGTGAAGCATGTCTGGGATAAAAAAATAGTGTTTTGCTAAAGGTGGACCCCATCGAAAAACATATGTAATATTTAAACAATTTGCGATGTATTTACGCGTTTTATTGTGGGGTATACCACCACCACCACAATGGAACACAGTCTCTAAACAGATTGTGGCACATGGGTGTGAAACTACCCCAGAGACACTCCGCGCGCTTTTTGGTAAATACCCCTTGGCTTTGTGCACGAGCTGCTTTGTGAATTACTAAATATGTCTCTAAATACACTTTCAAAAAGATCGCTGCACAGTAATTTGCTCAATTTTGTGATTTATACCGCCACGCTAGAAAACACTCATGGCACACAGAGACGTTTCGCACGCTTTTGTAGAAAATACTCTTGTTTTTAAGCACAAGCTGCTTCATGCGTTACTAAATCCAACTGAATGTATCTCTCAATACACTTACAAAGAAGATCGCTGCACAATAGTTTGATTCAGTTTGGAGATGTATACCGCCACAGTCGAACACAGATTCTAAAGAAAGATCGCTGCACACTTGTGAAACGTCCCTGCGTCACTTCACACGATTTTGCGGGGAACAGATCCCGAAACCGATATCATCTGCATTATCTGATTTTACACGCCAATAAACTATATTTAGAAGTCGAAATAAATATCTCTGAAACTCTAAAAACAGGACACTTACTACTTTTCGAATTTTAGCTGTTTTTTTTAAGGCGCTGCCAGAGAGAAAGAGAAAAATTTCTGAGTATACAGCTGCTGTCGTGTTCATCATTTTTCTGAAACTGTGAGTGGACGTACTTTTATATTTGCTGCTGCTGGAGTCAGGGAAGTTAGTTTCCTCATTTCTCGAATCACAAATTGGTGTCCAAGCACAGACGAGAAGATTAGAACAAGTACACATACAGTATTCGAAGAGCTGTCCTGCAGACATGAAAAATGGTTGGAACTTTCAGTGAATTTTCGATGTCCTGCGATGACGAAGACCATTTTCATATTCTAGGATTTGTCAGAACGCAGAAATCCGGAATATGGGCAACAGAAAATCCACAAGTAGATCAACTACTACTTCATTATGCGAAGGTTGACGGCAGATTGACGGCATCGTTTATCATAGTATCATATTTTTTCGAGGGTTATATTACCTGTAAAATTACTGATAAACGATACGAGAGTCTTTTCGCTCCAACGTCATTCCAGCTCTTCAACAGCGAGTATGTGTAGGTAAGATCACTTTTACGCAAGATGGCGCTTCTCCACACATTGCACAGCCAGCGAAGTGGCTGTTTCAGAGACATTTCGGAAATGCTAGAATTACCAGCCGTCATTTCACTACAGCCTGGCCGCCCAGATCAGTAATGGAACAAACTGTGTTCTGCCCCACTTTCCATTGATGCCAGATGTATCCAAGATGGTGGCGATGACATCATCAAAGATGGCAGCGTGT
Organism: Schistocerca americana; assembly: GCF_021461395.2. Lineage (NCBI taxonomy): Eukaryota > Metazoa > Arthropoda > Insecta > Orthoptera > Acrididae > Schistocerca > Schistocerca americana. The sequence continues at coordinate 23,468,223 of NC_060122.1, read as the reverse complement.
AGCCTTGGCAACAGCGCATGACATCATCCATACTATGCCGAGGGAAACGATCCAGAATATGTAGAACAGTTCTGAGAATGACTTTGTTCTGATGTAAAAGGGATGATTTTGTATGGCAGAGGATATGAATTGTATGTTTACTACATCGACACAGTACGTGGTGATATATTGCTGGGTTAGATATCGGTTTCATGCTCTAATATTCAAGCTCCTGTCCTTAGTGAGAGAGGAGTGTAATTGAGTAACAGTCTTTTCGTATTTGACGATATGTATGGCACTTTGTGAGGTCTAGTCGTCGGTGCAATATGGTGATCAGTGAAAAATAATTTATTGCCACTGAATGTCAGATCTGTAGAAAGAAAGATAAGGCTGATGGTGCTTCCCTAGGACTGAGGAGCATCGTGACATCATATAGCCAGTGTGAATGTAGGCATACCATAATTTTTTCGGGTGCTCTACACTGTTTGTGTAGGTAGGGTGGTTGGTTTGGGGAAGGAGACCAGACAGCGTGGTCATCGGTGTCATCGGATTAGGGAAGAATGGGGAAGGAAGTTGGCCGTGCCCTTTCAGAGGAACCATCCCGGCATTTGCCTGGAGTGATTTAGGGAAATCACGGAAAACCTAAATCAGGATGGCCGGACGCGGGATTGAACCGTCGTCCTCCCGAATGTGAGTCCAGTGTCTAACCACTGCGCCACCTTGCTTGGTCTGTTTGTGTAAAATTTGTATATATTGTGTTGTAAAGCTACTGTGGCTTACATTGTGTAAAATGTGTATACATGACATTTTAAAGTTACTATGCTTTATGTTGTGGCATGACTAGAGATGATGGCTGTGTGTCCTGTTGTGAGGGATGTATTGATTCAGCACATCGATAACCTTGAGGGTATGAGAGAGATTTTTTTACATGGAAAATTATGTGCGCTATAGATACTGAGATTCGTTCCAGAAACACAACCATCATGAGCAGAAATTACGTGTACATCGATCGGTGTCAGACTGTTGTGGAAAATCGTATTAATATTTAATTGTGGCTAGAGTGGTAAATATGTACCTGGCTTCCAATATTCTTGTGAATCTCGTGTGTATTTGATGATGTGTAGACACCTTTGCAGGTTTAACTATGAGTGAAATTTAGCGATCTGTGCAAAATACTTTCACCGCTGAAAGTCCCATCTGCAGAAAGAAAGAAAAGGTGGATTGTGCTTTGATACCGGCAGCATCTGTAATTCGGCGAGCAAATTCTGTAAGAGCCAATCATAATGTTCGATTCATTCACATCCTTTGTGCTGGGACATAGGAGCCTGTACTTAGCGGAGGGAACATTTGTTTGCGTTGAAAGCAGAGTGGGTGCCACGTTAGGTCTGCAAGGAAGACTGCATTCGACATTATTCTATGTTATTTTCGTAAACAGGTTCAGTTAGGGCAAGAATTTTCGTGCATACAATCTGAAACATCAAGAAAGGGAGCGTTAACTATTTCTGGGACAATATACAATTTCTGTGAGTTCGACTCGGTTCCTATTTTTTACATAATCACGTGATATGAGTATAAGATTGAGGACATTGTTAGATGCGTTTGCGAAGGTTTGTAGCTACTCTCATCAACGGTAAAGACATGTGCTGCCCGGAGGTGTCTCGTATATGTGGACCGCGAGAGCGCGCCTTGTAGTTCTGTGACTGTATACTCGAACATAGAGGCACCTTTCACTTGCTTCTGGAGCCTAGGTGATCACGTATTTTGCAGGGAATTAATGTAGTGTCAAGTATGAAAGGAGCGCCACCACCCCATGCATGCAGGACCTTAATAGGCGTCTGCGTGTAGTTTGACAGCTGACGGCCTCGTCGCTTCACAGGGGCTGCTGTTAACCTCCAGTGTGGTCTAGTGGACAGGGGGTGGCAGAGGGTGCTTGTGCATGTCTGTTGGATTATTTTGCAAACAGGCCTGTAGGTTGTTCTATGTGTTATCTGGACAGTTTACGATTTCGCTTCTGCACGTCGGTGTACTGAATTATTTAGGAGCAGTGGAATAGTTTATGTATAGCACAATCTGTGATGTCCGCATGTGTGTCACACACACGTCACGAGCAGTGGAACAGCACAATCTGTGACGTTGATATCTGCATATCAGAGGTGTCCTGTTAGAATGACAATAGAGAGAAAATGGTCAAATAGATGAGAGGGATGATAGTGAACTCTGGTGGTGGTGCTGTGCTCTAGGTCAGTTGGGCTCTGGATCTCTTGGCCAACACATCGCTTGGCGGTAGTGGCTAAAATTGTTTAAATAAAGAATGGTGCATGATTTCGACTATTTATGGTTAGAAAGCATGTTTGCAGAGTCTTTTAGTGGTTCGCATGTCTGTAGGCCGTGTGACGTGACCCCAAGCACGTCAGAGCGTGTGTTTTGTATCAGTGTAATAAAAATAGTCGATCCCTAAATAAATTGTTCGAAAATAAATAAAGTACACTCCTTCCTCTCTCCACCAGCCCACTGCAGGCTCAGTCCTTCTCCCACGAATCCCTAGGAGGAGGTGGCGGTCGTGTGACTTAGTCCAAGTGTCCTTTCTTTCACGTCATTTTCTTAGGGTAGCAGAGGTAGCCCAATTGACCTATCTTCCCACCAAAATTCAAACTTCCCACCAGGGGGGGGGGGGCATTTGCATCATCAACTGACGTCACGGCCACCATCTTGGATGACATCATGCACTGTGCAAGTTAGTACACGTTAGTGTACATTAATGCAGGATAGTACATGTTAGCCTTCCAACATGGGTTGGTAAGAGGACGTGGCGGTCGGTTGAGGATCGTGGTGGAGATTTTAACTATTTCATTGCAAGTCCAGGGGGTGTGGCACTTGCGAAAATATGACAAAATTTTAATTTCATAGCTGGGAGGTGGGCGTGGCACTTTTTTTTTATTTCCCGCTGCCGCCATCTTGGATTGGGCATGGGAACCCTATCAGTGTATCTGTGACGTCACAGGTATAATGGTATTTGCATCATCAGCCAACATCATGACTTCCATCTCAGACGACAGTGCCCTCTGGTGGTGGCACTGTGTACTAGGTCAGTTTGTGTTTGGATCTCCTGGTGAACACACTGTTTTGCATCATCTTGGATTATGACACATATGATAGCGCCCTCTGGTGGTGGCACTAAGTCAGTTGGATTCCAGACCTTGTGGTGAACACACTGGATGGCTGTACTGCACGAAATTGTTTAAATAACGACTTATGTCCAAATCGTTTTCCCACGAATCCTTAGGGGGACTGAGATTAGTCCAAGCGTCCTTTCTTTCGAGGCCATTTTCTTAGCTTAGTAGAGATACCCCAATTGACCTTTGTTTATCGCCAAAATTCAAACTTGGCGCCAGTTCATAGGAAGAAGTGGCGGTCAGATGACTTAGGTTAGTGGAGGTAGCCCAAGTGACCTCTCGTCCCGCGATTTTTTTTAGGTTATTGGAAATAACAGTGGTGTGATGCATTATCCTGTTTGAATTTGAACTTCCCGCCATTTTTCTGGCACTTTCCCGCCAAAAGGAGTCATCTTCGATAACAATACTTGTGTCATCAGCTGACATCATGGCCGCCATCTTGGATGACGTCATGCACTGTTGACAAGTCTACATGCCGCCATCTTGGATGATGTCGTCGCCACCATCTTTGATATATCTGGCAACTATGGAAAGTGGCGCAGAATGCAATTTGTTCCATTGCTCAGATCACCTGATCTTAATACGTGTGACTTCAGGCTGTGGGGTAACCTGAAAGATGCTGTGTTCAGTGGTCCTGTTGAGAACATAGCTGATGTGAAGGAACGCACTGCGCAACCTGAGACACTCGGATCTGTTGTGAAACATGTTTCCCGATTTCAGCGTGTTCTAGAAAACGGTGGACGGCGTGTGAAACATGTCTTGCGCCAGTCTCACGACACTTAAAACCCGATTTAATTTTGCTTTTCATCCGCTTCTTTGCTGCAGGACAGTTAACAACAGATGTCATTCTGCATTTTTGCGGTTTTTAACCCCAGAACCATTAAAACCCAATATCATTTTACGTTATATGTGGTTTTTGCCTTCGTGACAAAAATCAATTTTTCCCATCAGGTTTGGTACAGTCTGGCGGTGATGGGTGGGCTTACGTAACTAACAATGCTGCAGCCGTTGACTGCCGAACTTGTCCAGTCACGCACGTTGAACAGTATGGATAGTGTAATGCGCAGCGCAAACCATAGCTGTCGTATTGCATGCGTGATTTGTAGCCGACCCCATTTACGTTAAGAACCAACAGCGTCATCTATAAGTCAATTTTCCTTATTTTGTTTTTGCTCCATTACGTTACCCCCCCCCCCCTTTTCCCTTTTCCACGTTTCCGTCTTTTTTTTTCATGACGTTTCCCCACGCATCAAAAATACGTTGTTCAGATTTAACGTCATTTTGAACATGCGTAATTTTATCACCAATATCACTGTTGGGCCATTAGATCTATCAGATGGTGAATCAATAAAAGCGTTCTTGCTTACGACAGAGAGTCTCGAAAAAGTTAACAGTTCAACTATTGCATAGTTACTTACCAATTCATTACAGTTGCTGTGGGCAAAAGAAATCCAATTCGACAACTACTTTCCATCTTCACGCTCTGCACCATGCATGAAAACGCTCGGATTTTTCAGATTGCTATTCCCAAACACGTTTCACCTGATCTGCGTAGCACAAGGCTTATTTCTGCATGTCAACAAACTGATTTCCAGTGTTAACACTTTGAACACTGCCCTCTTTACACCCGGCACTTGGCTGTGAACTGGCATATTTAATGGATGTTTGAAATTAGATTGCAAAGAACAGAAAAATCATAGGAATGTGGTTATTGCATCATTTAAAAGGAAAAAGTAAGAGCTTTACATGAATGTGAGTTTATTTTACAATATAAAATACAAATGGGTGTTATAATTAAAAAAAGAAAACACAAAAATGTCGTGGATAAAAAAGCTTTACATGATCACTCTCATGAGTAATGCCATTATTACTGCATCGAAATTTAAAACAAAATATCGCTGGACTGTCTAACTGCAGGTACCTGTAAACTAGAGTATTTTAATAGTTTAGATGTAGCTAGCCTTCGTGTGAAAATCCTGGAAACACTGTGGGACGCAAAGGCCAACGCCACAGTCCTTGCATCACCATATACTTTCCTTCCTGATGCGCTTAGCCGTCTCCTTCTTCCCCCTGTCTGAACATACTTTGCAATACCTAGTAGAATTTAACTCGTTTGCAGTGGGTGGGACCTTCTCTGGAAAGTGCCTTGCAAATGTCATCTCAATTTGTGAGGATGAAGCGGCGTGTTGCTGAAAAATATTTCCGCCCTTCTCAGCCAATTTCTCCCTCACTCTGCGAATAAATTCTACTAGGGATACATTCTTCTTAGTCTTCTGTTTATATAAAATGAAACTGTTGACAGTTGACACGATAAACAAGTGGAAAAACAGCTTTTACTATCACTTCAAAGTTTTTCGGGCAAACGGATAACAGCTGGAGAACTGATCTGCTCTGTCAACCCCAGCTTTATTCTTATTGTAATCAATAATAACGTCTGGCTTTACAATTTCTGCTATTCCATCTTTGGCCATCACTTGAATACTAGTGCTAGTAGACTTATGCTTTGTGGAAAGACAAAAAACATCTCGTTTTGACTTCCACTTCACGGCCAGGAGATGGTGTTTCCTTTGAAAAACTATCTTTTTTCTTTAGTTTTAGTGTTCTGAATATTCTTCGCAAACCTTTCCCGTTTTTCCCACTCCAAGAACTTTATTTTCCCACAACATGTCCAAAAGAGATGGACTGGTGCAGTACCTACCCACATAAATGCAATGTCCTTTGACAAAGTACTGTGAACACAACCTTTTTACAAGGCCCTGGATATTACTGTCAATACTGCATGCAGAACCTGTATATACATCACAGTTTAGCATATAACCAGTTGATGAATCGCAGAGAGCATAGAATTTTATTCCATATTTATTGGGTTTGTTTTTCATGTATACTCTGAAGCTTGTTCTACCACGAAAGGGACACATTGCCTCATCTATTGTCAGATTCGTGCCTGGACGAAAACTAATTTTGCTTTTAATTACAAAGAAACCAAAGAAAGGCCTCACTTTGTAAAGTGGGTCGTGCTTTTCTTCGCCTCTGCTAATGAACGTAGTATTGTCATTCAAGTGTAACATCGACAATGTAGCGCAAAATCGTGACTCAACAATTTACTAGCAAATCCTGTCTACGGAAACGGGTCTGTTGACCAATAATCACTGATTTTCGGCAATTTGACGACGCACATATGCAAAATAATACTGACAGACCAGTAAATCTCTTGCAATTTTACTGCAGATCACTTATGCCAAACGGAGTTTATTTTCAGGCTACCTTTGCGTTTCATTGCCGTACTAACGTTACCAGCGTACCGATTCGTTTCACTTTTGATAAGCCGAATAAGGTCGTCATCAAAGAAATAACTAAAATATCGAAGCTCCTCAGTGGCACCTGAAAAATGCGGTGCTACGCCGACTACTTCCTGGAAATCCAGCAGTGCTAGCTGATCGTCTAGTACCGACCAATCTTGCTCTTTGTGCTCAGCGAGGCACATACGACCAGGTACCACAAATGGTGACTGATGGTCTGTACCACTGTCTGCACAGAAAAAAAAATGCTAAGATTGGTACTAAAAGGTGCAAGTGAAGTAATGAACATTACTCACAATACAAAATGCGATAATGAACTCTTCACTTTATGAACAATTGAGACATATACATACCTGCATCATCACTTGTACTTTCGTCTGGAGAGTACGAATCCTCTTTGGCAGAATCGTCAATTTGAGATACCGCATCTCCACAAAGAATATCTAAGATCTCTGCCTCCGTCAACTCGCTGCGCGATATTTTCACGATCGTAAACACCTGTGAATGAACTGCAGGTAACTTCGTCTTTGCAGTGCTCACAACCACTCCCAGAATGAGATAGCCGATAAGTGCTTGCCTCCTGCGGAAGAAGAATGAAATACGTCCACATTAGTTGACGAAACTGCTTCGGAGACGCGCTGAACGCGCTTACGGAGCCAAATACAGGCTCGTCCGTACGGTATACGGGCGCCGTCGTCAACGTCAGGGCGGCCGCGCCCGTATGGCGTACGGGCGCCGTGCCCTAAGTGTTAAGGAGATCTCTGTGAAAGGTCCATCAAGGATTCAGGTATCACGAGAGGGGGGACCTGCAGTTCAGGAGCAGTTTACTATTCTTCAAATCTGGCGAGTATAGCTAGGGTGGTCATTGTTCTGGTCGATGAAGCACCTTCAAATGTAGCAGCAAAGAAACTTCTCGCATCTTCGTAACTGAGAACTTACTTAACTTTCTTTGTGGCTGAGTCTGGTTTCCTTCCACAAGTGATACGGCAGCTTCAAGAAACAAAGCAGCCTTTGAAGAAGTTGGTGAACATTGTCATGATGCGATGACAACATTGGAGAGCGTGCCAAGTTAATGGGGTTCGTTAGTTAGGGAGGAGTGTAAAACGATGTTTTCGAAAAATCCCTATCTTGAAAATATTGGAAACATTCCAAAAATTCTACAGACCAGAAACGGTCCTGATAATTATTAGTTGGGTTGTTACATTGAGAGCAACCTCTGTTTAAGATGTCTGTTTGATTTCCTCCTCCTCTAATAGAAAGGTAATGGGCATGGCAATGAAAATTGTCAGCAGCAATTGTGGGAGATGAAGGTGTGAGATTTCGCCCATTCAATCGTCCATTTTTAATGTAGATAGAATTCCTTGTCTAGGCAGAGTATGAGTAGCTTTTAGTAGTCGGTATAGACGAAAGAATTACTAACTTAGAGAGAAGTCTAAGACGAACGCGCTTTCAAAAGATATTGTACTCTTGTCTATCGGACTACTGAAGCGACTGATAGTGAAACTGTCAATTCCCACATAAACGATTATCAAACGTATTACGAACGGATGCCCTCGGGGCAGTCTTTGCGGTCCCGAATTCCAAAATGTTAACTGAGAACCACTTCAGTTTAGGTTCCAAAATGATCAGGAATTATTAGGAGTTGTAGCATATTCTGTCAACTTGTTGCATTTAGTGCACGCCAATAGTCGAGATTCCCTAGAAAATGATTGCGGAAGACTCCTTGGAATCTTCTACGAATGGTGCTCGCAGCCGCAACTCTAGGCAGTGCCACAAAATTGGCATACATATTACCTCAAGGAAGACTTACTAGGGACCCACAGATTAAAATAAACGAGGCGATAATTCGAAGACATGACGTCAGCAGGAATTTAGGTGCGAACCTAGAGGGACACAAGACATCCAGTGCCCTCACAGACTATGCTGAGGCAAAGATAGTCATATAATGATTAAAAATATTGATTTGGGACAAGGGAGTTTTCATCTGCACATGAATGTAACTGTGGACGATTCCACGGGTCTGAAGTAACTGTATCGTGGGCCACGGCGCCAGGACGCGGATGGTAGGACCTGAGAAGGGTGCAGCGAGCTACGATGCTGGCGACCCTTCAGTGACACATCTACACGCGTAACTCCCTAACTGTGTTTGGGACGTACAAGTACGAAAAAAAGGCTGATGTATGTTGGCTGAACAAAAAACAATACTAAAGTCTCTGGGAACCGACGAAATATATGTTTGTAATAAAGAATTTGATATTTCCAGAGTGGCAGCAGAGATGGAAATCCTCAGACACCGGAAACAGAGCGTTTCATATTCTTCCTGATATAAACGAAAGGTTTCAAATAATACATGTTGAGCCACGTAGGTGACTGTCCAATACCTTTTCGGATATGGGCCATATCCTAAATATCTTAACAGAACTGGTAATAGAGCAACGAACTGGCTGTGACTGCAGCAAACCACCGCAACAGATCGTGTGTTATGAGAATGTTAACAGGCTTTGAAAGGCGAAACCGTTTACAACATAATTACAGGAAAAGAGGGCTTAGATGCCTCAAACCCTGTAGCCGATGCTGCCTCAGGGAAAGCAGCAGAAGATACCACAGCAGGGACGAGTGAGGTCCCGCCAGGGAGCGACAGCCAAGCTGCGGCAGCTGCGGGTCGCCTGGCCCAGCGGCGTGAGGGCGGCCGGCTCTGGTCGCGAGTGTATCGACTGTGCGTTGAACCGTGTAAGTGTGTCGTCAGTGGACTCTGTTCAGCGATTTTATCTTGCTTTCCATCCCGTGATCACTTGAAATTAGAAACAGTAGTTCGATTTTATTACGTGAAGCGATTCTGGAAAAAGGAATTTAGTATTTTAGTCTCCTCACTTTCATCTTCCGTTTCAGTGCCATTATGGTCACCGAATTTCTGGGCAGATGACTGATGTACCGTAAGACCAAAACGTTTTAGTATTGTTTCTGAGGTCGGTAGACATAAGGTTATTCGAAAATTCGTTGAATGTTTCACGCAAGCCTCGCTGCACGCCAATGGTTTCGGTCAGTTTTTACTTGTCTACGAGGCTTTAGCTACGTTTACATGTACGGTGATGTTCTCTTTGCTTTCTGATAAAGCTGCTGAATCACGACAGGTCTATCCCAACCGTCACAACATTGTTCGTCACATGGCTACACCAAGCGTACTGTACAATACTTTCGAACTTTGCCCATTTCTACCAACATTTCCAGCTTTGCTTGCTACTTGGGATTCCTACCCTGCAACTATGATCTTATGCCACAAATATCTGTCCCAATCAATGTTCAGTTTGTAGTTATCAGATATACCTGAAATCACGTCAAGATAGTTTGGGTATGCTGACGGCTGGTCACTCACAATGAAGCAATGACTCCTAATTGACCAATGATGCAAGAATTATTGGTGAAAATTTCCCCAAATGGAAGTTAAGCCAAATGTCGCTAAGACAGAAGCGTCAGCGTTTCACCTAAGTAATCAAAAAATGGTTCAAATGGCTCTGAGGACTATGGGACTTAACTGCTGAGGTCATCAGTCCCCTAGAACTTAGAACTAATTAAACCAAACTAACCTAAGGACATCACACACAACCATGTCCGCGGCAGGATTCGAACCTGCGACCGTAGCGGTCGTGCGGTTCCAGACTGTAGCGCCTAGAACCGCTCGGCCACCCCAGCCGGCCTAAGTAATCAGTTGGCCACAAAGAGCTCGCGGTCTGCTTTAAAGGACGCCTACTCAGACATAACAGAGACCCGAAATACCCAGGCGTCACGCTTGATGCAACACTCAGTTACAAGCAACATCTATTAAGAACAACTGGAAAAGGAAAACTCGAAACAACATTCTCCAGAAGTTTTGTCGCACACTATCTGGTCATCGAGACTCGGAGCTTGGTTCACCCTGTTGCTTAGTATTGCTCCCCAACTTGTACGAATGGCTCTCACACGAGGCTTGTTAACGCGCACTTCATCCATGGTGTGCGCCTCATAACTGGCACACTCAGACTTACACGTACTTTATGGCAAACAATAGGTAGCCACATACCACCTACAACTCTGCAGCAGGAAAGTGCGATTCTGAGGGAGTACAAAAAACTAAGAAAAATACTCATGCCCAGTTTATGCAGACTTTGCCACCTCGTCACAGCAAAGCTTCGCTTTCGTAATCCATCTCTGGAAACTGCAAGGATGTTGGCCAGCAACGACTTTAACACTAATGACTCCTGGAGACACACCTGACAGATTAATGCTACTTGGAACAACTTTACGTTGATCAGCCAGGACATTACGACTATCTAGCCGGTAGTCGACCTTTGGCGCGGAAAACAACTGCGGTGCGGCGTGGCATGTTAGCAACGGGACTCTGATAGGTCGCTGGAGGGAGATGGTGCCACACTTATACACACAAGTCAGGTAATTCCCGTAAATTCTGAATTCTGCGGTGGATGACGATGAACTCTGACGTCACCTTCAACGACATCCAAGATGTGTCTCATCGGGCTGAGATTTGGCGAGATGGGCGTCCACAACGCCAATTGAAACTGGCCCCTGGGTTCGTCGAACGCCTCCCCCGCGCTGCTGGCCTCGTGACGTGCGCCCTATCTTGCTGAACAATGAAAGTGCCTTCGCGAACATGATCGTCATGAAGGGGTGTACACGGCCTGTAACCAGTTTATGATAATCCTTGGCCGTGACGGTGCCTTCCACGAGCTCCACTGGACCCATGGATGTCCACGTGAATGTTCCCCAGAGCGTATGAAGCCGCGATCAGCTTGTCTCCATCTTGCAGTACAGGTGTCGAGGAGCTGTTCCCCTGGAAGACGGCGGATTCACGCTTGCCACTGGCATGATGAAGAAGGTATCGCGATTCGTAAGATGATCCAACGCTCTGCCACTGCACCAACGTCTAGTGCCGACGGTCACGTGCCCGTTTCGGTCGAATTGGCGAAGTCGTGGTTTTACATTGGCACATGCAATCGCCGTCGGCTGCGTAGCCCTATCGTTAAGAGTGTTGGGTGCATTGTGTCTTGATACACACTTGTACTCTGCCTAACATTAAAGCTCTATGTTAGTTCTGCCACAGTTCACCGCCTGCCCTGTTTCACCAGTATGCCCAGCCTATGATGTCCAACATCTGTAATGAGGGATGGCCGCCCAACCACAGTACTCTTGCCGAACCACCAGGCCATCACAATCTCTCCTCGGTCAAACTCAGATAGATAACGCACCTTCCCCATTTACACACGGCCAGCGCGTTCACTGATACTACATGCACTGTGCGCGTGTCTGACTAGCAGCCATTCCTCAGCAGGTGACGCTGCTACCGCCTGCACGTGGTTTTACCGACAGTAGGTCGGTGGTCATAATGTTCTTCCTGATCAGTCTATATGTCGTCCCCGTCGACCAAGCAATCTGGCTACGAATTTCCGTGCTATATCTGGCAGGTTCTTAACCGAATAAGAGCCAACAGTGGCCGGGGTGCCAGTTGTCTGCACAGCAGGAAGAAAGTACCTTCTCCAAGTTGTGACTGTGGCGCTGACAAGCATAGTGTCCGCCACGTAGTAGGAAAATGCCCTCTCAGAGCTTTCCCTACTGATCCAAAAGAGTTGCTAGTGATGTCGGAGGGATCGATAGACTACATTCATTGCCTGGATATTAGCTCTTAGTTTGAGATTACTATAAATAGCAATGTTTAGTGATGTAGCCCTGTGCTAAGTAAAGAAACATTTTCAGCCTGAGAGATGGACGTTTGACGTTCACCGCTCGGGTAACCAGAATGCTGAGAGCGGTGCACTCAGCAGAGATTAGTGAGGAGGGAGGGGGGGGGGGGGGCTCTGACCTTATGCGCGTCGCTGCAGTCGTCCCGGCGAGTGTGGTGCCTGCAATTAGACATCCCTTCCACCCTCTCCTGCCCTTCCTAAGGTCCAGTCAAATATTCGTCGAATTGACGCCTTCTGAACGCGATCCGGCCTAGGGCCGAGCACTCTAAATTAATGTGCGTTCATTTCGCCGCGGAAAATTAAATTACCCTCGTTGCACCGTAAAATATCTGCCCGAAATGTGCGGCTGAAAGAAAAAAGAAAACAAGATGAAAACGCTGCTCAGCGGCCAGCGAAATTTATTCGTGTTGCACGCACACGCAGACTGTCGGCCGACTGGCAGAGTGACAGAGCGAAATATGTACTGTGTGTGTCTGTGTGTGTGTGTGTGTGTGTGTGTGTGTGTGTACGAGAGAGAGAGAGAGAAAGAGAGAGTGTGTGTGTGTGTGTGTGTGTGTGTGTTTGTGTATTTTACTCTGCGCGTTTCCGTGAACGCCGCTTCCTAAGCGGCAAAAGATAGATGCTTTACTGTCTTGTGGCGCATTTTCCAGACCAATCGGGTTTCGGATAATCTAACTTCAGCCGTGCACTTTTTTCAACTACGGAATCTGTCTTCTTTTTACGATCTGGCACACCGTTCTTAGTTTTATGTCGATTTTTCTTTCTCCCCTCATCACCATATTTCAACGCGACCGCGTCTACACACTCTGTGCCTGTTCCAAAGTCATATATATTTCATAAAAATTTTACCTCATCCACTAGGTCGAATAATAGCACATCTAATAGAATTAGGTAATAATTTACCATGTATATCTTTTGACTTCTCTTGTGAAATTCTTAGTTTTGGTTCCCAATCTGTTTCCATTTAATTACCAATAAATGAGTAGGATAATTTGTATGAAGTGAAACATGGACGATAAATAGTTTGGACAAGAAGAGAATAGAAGCTTTCGAATTGTGGTGCTACAGAAGAATGCTGAAGATTAGATGGGTAGACCACATAACTAATGAGGAAGTATTGAATAGGATTGGGGAGAAGAGAAGTTTGTGGCACAACTTGACCAGAAGAAGGGATCGGTTGGTAGGACATGTTCTGAGGCATCAAGGGATCACCAATTTAGTATTGTAGGGCAGCGTGGAGGGTAAAAATCGTAGAGGGAGACCAAGAGATGAATACACTAAGCAGATTCAGAAGGATGTAGGTTGCAGTAGGTACTGGGAGATGAAGAGGCTTGCACAGGATAGAGTAGCATGGAGAGCTGCATCAAACCAGTCTCAGGACTGAAGACCACAACAACAACAACAATACAACTAAGTGACAATTCATCAGAGCTCAAAAAAAATATGAACAATATGTATATGAGATAACTTTAGAAGTGTAGCGTTGTTTGGATTTTATACTACATTTTTAACTCCAAATGTTACAGCAAAAAGTTATAAACTATACTGTGATAGTGAAACAATAATAATTCCAACTGGCCAATATATTTTGAAAAGTCTAGAAAAATATCTCCATTCAAAAAAGCCTAATTTACGTATTACAGCTGATAAATTCTTGAGAGTCTCCATTTATATAGGAAAAAATCTCCAGTTGTTGCCCATTTATATTGTCTACTTATAATGAGAAACTTTCTAGCTTTTGTATTGTATTTTTTAGTGTATTTATTAGCTGTGGTGTTAATGAGCAATTTATTCCAAATAATGATAAATCAGTTGTAACAACTGTTATTATCCTTTTCGTGAATTCATTATACTCATAAAATGCATCACTTTTGAAAAAATACAACAAGCCATTGAGGTATCTAACAGAACTTATATCTGTTGGTAATTTGGTTGGGAAATAATATCAGCATTTCAGAAATTATCTGAAGATTTTATAAGAGAACTTCAGAATGAAGTTAACTGGGAAAATTTATCAAAGTATAAAACTGTATCCTGACGTTTCGTCTCCGACTGCGGGAGACTATGATGACAAAATCATAAGCAAGGTAGCTAAAACCAAAGGGAGCAGAACACGAGAAGAAGGCAAAGAAGATAAGCTTCCACTGGTACACTTACCATATGTAAAAGGCGTCAGTGAACGGCTAGGCAACGTCCTCCGCCGACGAGGTTTCAAACCGATTTTTCGAAGCAATCACAGGATCCACGAAATGATAGGTTCCACAAAGGATGTAGTCAACAATCTTAACACTGCAGGTGTTTACGAACTACGGTGTGAGTGCGGAGCTGCCTACATAGGAGAAACAGGGAGACCTATCAGCTTACGAGTAGCACAACATGAACGCTATGTACGATTACAACAACATAACAAATCGGCGTTAGAGGAACACCACCGTGACTCTGGACAACGTATCAGGTTCCAGGAGGCCCGAGTACTGGCGAAAGAATCGTGGATGCGAAAACGCAAAATACGGGAGGCGATCGAAATTTGCTAACAACATCAGCAGAGAAGACGGCTACAAACTCCCGGCGTCCTGGCTGCCGGCCATCCCAGTCCAACGGGCCGCGAGCGGTCGCGGGGCAGAAGCCACACGGGACACGGACGTATCTGCACAAACAGCTGTAGAGCAACTGTCAGTCCACTTCCGCGCACACCAGAGGAAAACTTGCCGACCAGAAGCCGAACGCTGATTGGCGGACAGCTACCAATCGTTGACGACGCGGACATCCACGAATAGCCTCTTTCCTTCCATCTTCCCTTACGTCATGCCTAGCCAATCATATTAGAGGGCCAATTAAAAGTTTTACAACAGTGACGTCAGACATCGATAGTCTGTAGTAAATAGAAGTATCTATCCCCATGCAAAACCAGTCGTGCCATGAGGAACGCCGCTGCAATTCGGCCGAAACGTCGGTTTTAGTTTATTATTGTTATTAGTTTTTAGCAATGACGAGGTATAATACCCAGAAGTATTTTAATCGCCAATCTACTTAATTCATTTTAAAAGTACCGTAACAGTACTCGAGTTTCAACGACACTGTTCCAGAATACGAAATATTACCGAGAGCTGGGCCCGTTTGCTGTCTGCAACATTTCTCGTCGATGAATGGC
The DNA here is from genome assembly GCF_021461395.2 of Schistocerca americana. Lineage (NCBI taxonomy): Eukaryota > Metazoa > Arthropoda > Insecta > Orthoptera > Acrididae > Schistocerca > Schistocerca americana. The sequence goes on along the minus strand of NC_060122.1, from coordinate 23,452,889 downwards.
AGCAGATGTGTGATGGTTCAAATGGTTCAAGTGGCTCTGAGCACTATGGGACTTAACTTCTGAGGTAATCATCCCCTAGAACTTAGAACTAACTAACCTAAGGACATCACACACATCCATGCCCGAGGCAGGATTCGAACCTGCGACCGTAGCGGTCTCGCGGTTCCAGGCTGTAGCGCCTAGAACCGCTTGGCCACCCCGGCCGGCGATGTGTGATGACTGAGTTGGAATGTCGGACCGGGCATGCGTCACTTCGATTATGTGTAATTCGTACAGCTGCTGCCTACACAGTTAGCTCATTTGGACAATGGAGTTTTTGCTCAAAGGTTGTCCACGGGATGCCAAAACGGAAGGCCTCCTATTTTTGCCGATTTCAGCCAACTGAGGATTGGAGTGAAACAGTTTAAACTAGACTGATTCAAAATTGTTGATAGAATATTAAGTGAAACGGAATACAGATCTGACATATTACACATCACTTCATCTCACTTTAATTTCCTATCAGAAAAGTGTCCAATGAGAACTTTGTATTGTATCTTGAGACATGTACAGCAGATTTTGGTGCCAAATATTGCAGAAACATCGATACAGCAGAGCTAGTTAATGAAATGGCTGTTTTTAAATTCCAGGAGAAAGAGCTGATGAAGCGCACTAACACGGAACGCTATTTGAATATTTTGAATTTTTTGTTTTAGATGTGTGGGTTACGAGAGGCTTATGCAAACATCAAAATGAGCTTGAGAATATTTATGACAATTACAAAGCTCTTTTATCAAACTAAAGATGATAAAAAACTACTTATGGTCGACTGTAGGTGAAGCAGATTGTCAACTTCGGCTATCTCGTCAATGCAATAGGACACAGCTGCTAAGTTGGATTTGAATGATCTGTAAGTAGGCTGTTTAGGTTTTTATGTTGGTAACGCCACGTAGCGCTCTGTATGAAAATCATTGACTAAGCTGTGTGCAGTCTGTGGCTGGGTTGCATTGTTGGAATTTTGGCTATTGTACTGTTGGGCAGTTGGATGTGAACAGCGCGTAGCATTGCGCAGTTGGAGGTAAGACGCCAGCAGTTGTGGATGTGGGGAGAGAGATGGCAGAATTTTGAGAGCGGACGATCTGGACGTGTGTCCATCAGAAAGAGTAAATTTGTAATACTGTATATCAAGAACTGATATATATATATATATATATATATATATATATATATATATATATATATATATATATATATACTGCTGGCCACCGTAAATGCAACACCAAGAAAGACTAGAGGTAGCACAACAAAATTTATTTTGTAGATAACATGTTGACCAAGTATCAAATGATTACGTTTACAGACGTCTGTGACATGTGGTTCCTGCCAGAATCAGTAGCCAGAGTAGCCGCCATTGTTGGAGATCATCGCTGCCACACGTCTCGGCATTGAGTCAAAGAGACGTTGGATGTGTTCCTGGGGTACAGCAGCCCAAGCAGCTTCCACACGTTGCCAAAGATCATCTGGTGTGGTAGCTGGGCATGTAATCTGGGTCACTTGTTGAGCAACCATGGACCACATGTTTTCTATCGGCGAAAGATCCGGAGAGCGAGCCGGCCAGGGAAGCACTTCAATCTGGTTATTGACGAAGAACCTTTGGACAATGCGTGCCACGTGTGGTCGCGCATTATCCTGTTGAAATATGGCTGTGGCCGAGCCCTGAAGGTAAGGAAGGACAACTGGCTCCAGCACCTCGGATATGTAGCGCCGGCTATTTAAAGTACCGGCAATGCGTACTAGAGGCGTGCAAGAGTAATATCCAATACCGCCGCATACCATAATACCCGGTGCAAGACCAGTGTGGCGGTGCATAATGCAGCTGTCCAGCATCCTCTCTCCACGGTGTCTCCACACTCGAATCCGACCATCGTGGTGCTGCAGACAGAAGCGTGCCTCGTCAGTAAAGACAACGTCATTCCATTCTGCCGTCCACATCCGTCTGTCATCACACCATTGGCGACGGAGACGTCTGTGGTTCTGCGTCAATGGTAGACGAAGCAATGGACGTCTTGCGGACAGACCACTCTGCTGTAAACGGCGTCGAATGGTACGCGCAGACACTGGATGATGCGTTACAGAAGCAATGTGCTGTGCTATGGTTCGGGATGTCACTGAGCGATCCGTCACTGCCATGCGCACAATTTGCCTATCAGCACGTGCAGTGGTGCACCGAGGTGAATGCGATCGACCACGTCGGTCCGTCGTACCATCCTGCATCCAACGGTCACATATCCGCATTACAGTTGTTTGGTTTCTTCCAACACGACTGGCGATTTCTCTGTATGATAATCCACAATCTCGGTAAGCCACTATCCTTCCTCTGTCGAACTCGGATACTTGATCAAACGATGTTTGCTGTTGTCTACGAGGCATAACTGATCGCCTTGTGAAACAACCACAAGGTAAACACACGTGCCGAACGTACACTCGTCGAAATCGCCAAGCCTTAAATGGCGCTATGAGGTGGCGCCACAGGCGCGCGTGATGTGCGTCTGCGCTGAAATTATAATCAGTTGCATATCTCATCGCTGCAAACTCGTGGTGTAAATTTCACTTGATTCGGATGCTTCCTTCAGGGTGTTGCATTTACGGTGGCCAGCAGTGTATATATATATATATGATGACTTTTGAATATTATTAAGGTAAATACATTGTTTGTTCTCTATCAAAATCTTTCATTTGCTAAGTATGCCTATCAGTAGTTAGTGCCTTCAGTAGTTAGAATCTTTTGTTTAGCTGGCAGTATTGGCGCTCGCTGTATTGCAGTAGATCGAGTAACGAAGATTTTTGTGAGGAAGTGATTCATGAAAGGTATAGGTTATTGTTAGTCAGGACCATTCTTTTGTAGGGATTATTGAAAGTCAGACTGCGTTGCGCTAAAAATATTGTGTGTCAATTTAGTGTTGATCAGAATAAGTAAAGAGAGAAATGTCTGAGTACGTTCAGTTCTGCTCAGCTGTTTGAAAATCAAATAACGTAAGGGGTTTACCAGCACAGTAATTCATAAATTTTTCTAAGGGGAGGTTTCAGATACGTATTATCAATGAGTTTGCTGCGCTAGAAGCAAGCAAATGGAAAGTGAAATTGTAATAAGAACACAAGACATAGATTTTGTTTTACTTTCAATTCTTTTGGAAAGTCTGGACAATTTGTAATTTATTAACTACACTGATGCATTGAATTTGTTGAGTGCAATATTTTTCGTCTGTATAGTTCATTTAAATAATATTCTTCAATAACGCTTCATTTTTATGAAATCTACTTTACAAATTATAAAATATCTTATACCTGTGTAGAAAAAATTGCAGAAGGATGGTTCTTCTGGGAGGGCAGAGGGAGAAGGAAGATGCAGCTTTGGCGGTTCTAAAAAATTTTCGATGGCGTTGAGTCACAGTCACCCAATACTTTTCAAAAGAGTAAACCGCCGCCATATGACTGTGTATTATTACGTTTATCTTTTGTACTATCCAGATTTTGGCTCTCATGGAATTATCAAGTACAGTGACAAAAGTTGTTAAGATAGGTTTAATACCTAAGTTAAGGCAGTCCAAAGCAGGTAAATAAGACTAACATCTGTCTTTAAGATTCTCTAAGATGCAACTTTCTTTTTTCTTTTTTTGAACGATGACCTGTGTTAGCCTCGGTTACCTGCTTTGGACTGCCTTGACGGACGTGACTTGATAATGATCTAACAACAGTTAGCACTGTACTTGGTAATGACATGAAATCTGGACAGTACAAAAGATAAATATAATTATACACAAATGCCTAACGATGAACTATAAAATGGACACACTAGAGGCACTCGAAAGAAGGATTATTAGAAAAATAATGGGTGCAATAAAAACTGCAGATGGTTGGAAAATAAGAAGTAATGAGGAGATCTACAAAAATATGGAGAAAATATCTGAAGTAATGGCCAAACGAAGAGTAACCTTTTTTCGACATCTCTACCGAATAGATGGAAATAGACTAACAAAACAAATACTCCTATATTTCTGGAAGAAGAAATCGACAATAGCATGGATTACAGAAGTAAGAAAAGATCTTGAAAGAAACAACATCAAAGAATCAGAAATAGCAGAAAGAAACCGTTTTAAAAACAAAATACTAAATTTGGAAGGCTTTCAAAGCAGAAGAAATAAAAAATCGGGAACAACATGAACAGAAGAAAGGAAGAGACTTCATGGGGAGAAAATGAGGGAATACTGGAAAAATAGGAAACAACAACAAAGGAAGACGAGGAACTGAAGTTGTTAACGTGATCCTAGTTGGTCAATACGATTGTACAAAAAAATAATAATAATACACAAATGGCGGTTTACTCTTTTCCAGCTGTGTCGGGGGCACAGGATCACCTCATCACTGCTCCGGCTGCGGACACTGGCTGCCCGGCCCCAAACGCTGTGTAGACCAGCGTGCACGACTGCGAGGAGGGAGCAGGAGCAGATGGGCTTGCTGGAGTGCGGGCAGGCAGGGGTATGCACGCCCCGAGCTGCCGAAGCGGAGGAGGGGAAACTGCTGGGTCACGTCACTGCGGCCGCAGTCTTACGAGAAGAGGATGTGGAGGGAATCTGGGTCCCCTGGCTCTGTCCGAATGACCTGGCAGCCGACAGCTCAAAGTAACATCGTGTCTCGGCAGCGGAGCGCCGGAAACTGGGCCACAGTTCCCCTGGAATGCGTCACTCGAACTACACCAAAAGCATGTCATACTCAGACTGTTTGATATAATACTGGAAAAATACACCGAATACAATTACACCACAAAATGTCTGGTGGGGCTTAGCCTCTCTGGCCCTCAAGAACGAACCGGCCGAGTCTGTGGCGACAGCGGAGGCGAATCTCTCGACCTTTGCTATCGAGTGGAAAATTATTGGCTGCCTCTCAATATCTCAGACATGCACTACACAAAGAAAGCGGCTATTCGAGTCGCACGGTATACGTGGCGTGCACGTGCGGTCTTTCACGTTGGAGGCAGCACGCACTGAGTTTAGTGATGAATTACCTGCCGAAATCGAAGACAGGTCAGGTAACGTCCATCCTCGTAGATCGCAAATAGAAGAGATTAATATGATGTTAATAAACTAGAGAAGTATTCGTAGCAAAATCCCAAATTCGTACCGCTTATTAAAAGATTTAATGTCCAGGTAGTATTAGCAACAGAAACTTATTGAAATCGGAAGTCAACGGCTACGAAATCTTAAGTTCAAATTCGAATATATATCGCAAGAATACGATTGACGTCAGTTGTTCCTGTTAGGTTGGCAGAAGAGCCAACACCGTGTTATAGAGGAGGCCGAAATGCACGCGTTTTAGCTCACGCAGGCTGGCGTGAGGAAGGAAGAACTATACTCACGTGAGGTCTGGAACATGACAAGGAATTAGAATTCAGAAAGCGGACGTAATTAGTTTGATACTTAACTTTAATCCATTAATGACGAACGTCGCTCTTGACGGTAATGATTCACAATATCAATAGTAGCTGAATATGGCGACTTGCTACGTCGTAGCAAATGACGTAGCTGAAGGCTATGCTAAACTGTCGTCTCGGCAAATGAGAGCGTCTGTAAACAGTGAACCATCACTAGCAAAGTTGGCTGTAGAACTGGGGCGAGTGCTAGGAAGTCTCTCTAGACTAGACCTGCCGTGTGGCGACGCTCGGTCTGCAATCACTGATAGTGGCGACACACGGGTCCGACGTACACTAACGGACCGCGGCCGATTTAAAGGCTACCACCTAGCAAGTGTGGTGTCTGGTGGTGACACCACAGTTCCGACTTATTTATTGCCGTACAGTATCGGATACTACGAGGCCTGTCCAGAAAGTAAGTTCCGATTGATCGCGAAATGGAAACCACAGTGAATATCAGAAATGTTTTATTTGTAACAGTTAGCTACACCTTCCAGCTACTTCTCCACGTAGTCGCCGTTCTGAGTTAGACATTTATCGTACCGTTGTACCAACTTTTCAATACCCTCATCATAGAAGGCAGCCGCCAGTGCTTTCCGCCAATTCTCCACGCTGGCCTACAGCTCGTTGTCTGTGCCAAAATGTTGTCTTCATAGATAGCGGTTCATTTGACCAGAGATAAAACTCAGAGGGAGACAATTATGGGCTATATTGTGGGTAATCAAACATTTCCAATTGAAGATGATGCAGGAGCATCTTCATTGCCCCTGCAGAATGCGGCTGAGAATTATCTTGAAGAAGAAACAGCACGACAGTTATGTAATGTTGGCTGTATAGCTTCAGGCAAAATTGCTCACCAGGCCCTCGTACTTGGCGGGAGACACTATTTTCTAGACATCTTTACGCGCTCACTGTGAGCTCAGAAATGAGAAGAGCGACATGATGCTATCTGGGGTCATACTAGAGACACTGCCCAACACATCTGTGGAAAGCTTTACTGGATTTTCATAGTCGTTTCAATTTCGCTACTGATCGAAACTTACTTTCTGGACGCCCCTCGTATATAGTGAGGTTATTACGAATTCCGAAAGTGAAATAAAGTGACTGATGCTAAACATCAAAGATGCGTCAGACATAGTGACAACCTGCGTGGGTAGCTGCAATGGCACGGCATTTCAGAAACAGCTTGCACGAATGTCGTGAATGAGTTACCTAATCATGCTAGTGTAATAGGAGAGACTTCAGAGTGTGTGTGTGTGTGTGTGTGTGTGTGTGTGTGTGTGTGTGTGTTTGTGTGTGTGAGTGCGTGTGATTTACGGGTGCCAGCTGTAGGAAGGTAGACTCGTGTGATCAGAACTGGTGAGGGTAGCGCCTTAGACCAATCAGCAACAAACAGCCCTGAACTTCTTGAATCAGTTAAAGCAGCGGAGGCCACCAGTGATCATAAGTCTATAATGGCACTAATGACAACGTGCTTTGCAAGGAATGTTAAGTAAGATGGGAAAATATATTTGCTTAAGAAAAGTGACAAGATACAAATTAAATATTATCTCAGTTGTCAGAATCATATGTTCAGTTCTGAGGGAGATGACGTGTACACATCTCAAAACCATTGTTCAATAGGTCTTAGACAAGTACGTGCCGAGCAAGGTTATTAAGGATGGATGAGACCCACCGTAGTTTATTAGGCGTGTTAGGAAGCTGCTACGAAATAACAGCCTTACCTACAATCCTTAAACGCTTCCAAATCATCAGTTAAGTAGTTTAGTGTCGATACTGGCACTCAAACGGAAGATTACATCGAGAATGCCGAAATACTGAATCCGACTTTCGTCGGTTCCTCCTTTCAATCATCATACGAAATGCAAAATGCCAAAAATTGTGATAAGAGATTGAAGACTATAAAAGCAACTACAATTCGTTAATAGTGAAAAGTCATCTGTACTGAATGAGATGTCTGTGAGATTGTACAAAGTCTCCTCTTCTATCAGTAGTTTATCCTGGGCCTCTGGAGAAACGAGCGGTACACTGTGAGCGCAAAAAAGCACAAAGAGTTCTCATTTTTAAGAAGGGTCATACGATAGAGGTACGTAATTATAGGCCTACATCGCTGTTGTCAACCTCTTGTAGAATTACGGAGCATATGTCTTGTGAAATGACCACAACAAGAAAATCCGAGAAATACAGAAGTTTACAGACAATCATTCTTCTGAGGCGCCATTCTAGAACGGAACAGGATAGTGAGAGTCAGGCAGTACCTTTCTCCACACACCGCAGGGGTGCGTGCGGAGTATAGATGTAGGTGCAGGTGAATCTAGTTATGCGACTCGAGGTACGACTATTTTGACCTGAAACCTGAACTAAAACACCTCACATGCGTCAACATTATGTTTAAAAAAAAGTATGTTGAGTATGTTGAAGTAATCCAGAAAAAAAATTTCACTTTGCAGCTTGGTGTGACCTGATATAGAACAGAACTGTTGAGCCCGACCGGGACTCAAACCTGGGACGTTTCGTTTCCCGCGCAGTGGCGCGCGAAAGGCAAAGGTCCCTGGTTCCACTGTCGTTCTGATCTGCCAGGAAGCATCATGGTGCACAGTGCTTCGGTACGGAGTGGGTGGATATTGCATTCGTTGACGGAAGTTCAAAAATGGTTCAAATGGCTCTGAGCACTATGGGACTTAACATCTGTGGTCATCAGTCCCCTACAACTTAGAACTACTTAAACCTAACTAACCTAAAGACATCACACACATCCATGCCCGAGGCAGGATTCGAACCTGCGACCGTAGCAGTCGCGCGGTTCCGGACTGCGTGCCTAGAACCGCTAGACCACCGCGGCAGGCCTTGACGGAAGTCATCCCCCACTAAAACAATTATGTCGCCGCAGATAAGAGGTGGTTCTGACTTTGAATAATGCTGAGTGATGTTGGGCAGAATGTTTAAAACGAAACCGAAAGTGTAAACTTGTATCGCACGATGTTGTTGTTGTTGTTGTTGTTGTCTTCAGTCCTGAGACTGCTTTGATGCAGCTCTCCATGCTACTCTATCCTGTGCAAGCCTGTTCATCTCCGAGTACATTCTGCAACCTACATCCGTCTGAATCTGCTTAGTGGATTCATCTCTTGGTCTCCCTCGACGGTTCTTAGTTACGCGATCTGCCCACCTAATCTTGAGCATTCTTCTGTTGCACCGCATTTCAGAAGCTTCTATTCTCTTCTTGTCTAAACTGCTTATCATCCATGTTTCACTTCCATACACGGCTACACTCAATACAAATACTTTCAGAAAGGATTTCCTGATACTTAAATCTGTACTCGCTGTTAATAAATTTCTCTTCTTCAAAACCGCTTTTCTTGCCATTGCCAGTCTACATTTAATATCCTCCCTACTTACACCATCATCAGTTATTTTGTTTCCCAAATAGCAAAACTCATGTTCTACTTTAAGTGTCTCATTTCCTAATCCAATTCCCACAGCATTCGACTACATTCCATTATCCTCATTTTGATTTTGTTGATGTTCATCTTACACCCTCTTTTCAAGATACCGTTCATTCCGTTCATCTGCTCTTCCAAGTCCTTTGCTGTCTCTGACAGAAATACAATTTAATCGGCAAACCTCAAAGTTTTTATTTCTTATCCCTGGACTTTTTCGATTCCAATTTTTTTTTCATTTATTGTTTGTACAATATACAGATTGACTAATATCGGGGATAGGCTACATCCATGTCTCACTCCCTTCTCAACCACTACTCCCTTTTCGTACCCCTCGACTCTTATTTCTGCCATCTGGTTTCTGTACAAATTGTAAATAGCCTTTAGCTCCCTTTATTTTACCCCTGACATCTTTAAGATTTGAAAGAGAATATTCCAGCCAACATTGTCAAAAGCTTTCTCCAAGTTTACAAATGCTATAAGCGTAGGTTTGTCTTTCCTTAACCTATCTTCAATGAGAAGTTGTAGGGTCAGTATTGCCTCACGTGTTCCTAGATTTCTCCGGAATCCAAACTGATCTCCGAGGTCGGCTCTTGCCAGTTTTTCAATTCGTCTGTAAAGGATTCGTGTTAGTATTTTGCAACCGTGACTTATTAAACTGATAGTTCACTAATCTTCACAACTGTCGGCACCTGCTTTCTTTCTAATTTGGGTTAATATATTCTTCTTGAAGTCTGAGGGTACTTCGCCTGAATCATGTATCTTGTTCACCAGATGGAAGAGGTTTGTCATGGCTGGCTCTCCCAAGACTATCAGAAGCTCTAAAGGAATGTTGTCTACTCCCGTAGCCTTATTTCGACTAGAATGTTTCATTGCTTTGTCAAATTCTTCACGCAGTATCGTATCTACTTTCTCATGTTCTTCTATGTTCTATTCCATTTCTATAATACACTTCTGGAAATGGAAAAAGAACACATTGACACCGGTGTGTCAGACCCACCATACTTGCTCCGGACACTGCGAGAGGGCTGTACAAGCAATGATCACACGCACGGCACAGCGGACACACCAGGAACCGCGGTGTTGGCCGTCGAATGGCGCTAGCTGCGCAGCATTTGTGCACCGCCGCCGTCAGTGTCAGCCAGTTTGCCGTGGCATACGGAGCTCCATCGCAGTCTTTAACACTGGTAGCATGCCGCGACAGCGTGGACGTGAACCGTATGTGCAGTTGACGGACTTTGAGCGAGGGCGTATTGTGGGCATGCGGGAGGCCGGGTGGACGTACCGCCGAATTGCTCAACACGTGGGGCGTGAGGTCTCCACAGTACATCGATGTTGTCGCCAGTGGTCGGCGGAAGGTGCACGTGCCCGTCGACCTGGGACCGGACAGCAGCGACGCATGGATGCACGCCAAGACCGTAGGATCCTACGCAGTGCCGTAGGGGACCGCACCGCCACTTCCCAGAAAATTAGGGACACTGTTGCTCCTGGGGTATCGGCGAGGACCATTCGCAACCGTCTCCATGAAGCTGGGCTACGGTCCCGCACACCGTTAGGCCGTCTTCCGCTCACGCCCCAACATCGTGCAGCCCGCTTCCAGTGGTGTCGCGACAGGCGTGAATGGAGGGACGAATGGAGACGTGTCGTCTTCAGCGATGAGAGTCGCTTCTGCCTTGGTGCCAATGATGGTCGTATGCTTGTTTGGCGCCGTGCAGGTGAGCGCCACAATCAGGACTGCATACGACCGAGGCACACAGGGCCAACACCCGGCATCATGGTGTGGGGAGTGATCTCCTACACTGGCCGTACACCACTGGTGATCGTCGAGGGGACACTGAATAGTGCACGGTACATCCAAACCGTCATCGAACCCATCGTTCTACCATTCCTAGACCGGCAAGGGAACTTGCTGTTCCAACAGGACAATGCACGTCCGCATGTATCCCGTGCCACCCAACGTGCTCTAGAAGGTGTAAGTCAACTACCCTGGCCAGCAAGATCTCCGGATCTGTCCCCCATTGAGCATGTTTGGGACTGGATGAAGCGTCGTCTCACGCGCTCTGCACGTCCAGCACGAACGCTGGTCCAACTGAGGCGCCAGGTGGAAATGGCATGGCAAGCCGTTCCACAGAACTACATCCAGCATCTCCACGATCGTCTCCATGGGAGAATAGCAGCCTGCATTGCTGCGAAAGGTGGATATACACTGTACTAGTGCCGACATTGTGCATGCTCTTTTGCCTGTGTCTATGTGCCTGTGGTTCTGTCAGTGTGATCATGTGATGTATCTGACCCCAGGAATGTGTCAATAAAGTTTCCCCTTCCTGGGACAATGAATTCACGGTGTTCTTATTTCAATTTCCAGGAGTGTATATTCCTCAGGTACATCTCCCTTGTATACACCGTATATATACTCTTTCCACCTTTCTCGTTTCCCTCCCCTACTTAGAACTGGTTTTCCATCTGAGCTCTTGATCTTCATATAAGAGGTTCCCTTTTCTCCAAAGGTCTCTTTAATTTTCCTGTAGGCAGTATCTATCTTACCCCTTGCGGTATATGCTTCTGCATCCTTACATTTGTCCTGTAGCCATTCCTGCTAAGCCATTTTTGCATTTGCCATCGATCTCATTTTTTAGACGTTTCAATTCCTTTCCGCCTGTTTCATTTACTGCCTTTTTCTAATTTTCTCCTTTCATCTATTAAATTCAGTATGTTTTGTGTTACCCAAAGATTTATACTAGCCCCCTTCTTTTTAACTACTTGATCCTCTGCTGTCTTCACTATTTCATCTCTCAAAGCTACGCATTCTTCTTCTACTGTATTCCTTTCCCCTGTTCTTGTCAATAGTTCCCTATTTCTCTCTCTGAAACTCTCTACAACCTCTGGTTCTTTCAGTTAATCCTGGTGCCTGTCCGTAAAATCCTGCCTTTTTGCAGTTTCTTCAGTTTTAATCTACAGTTCATAACCAATAGATTGTGGTCAGAATCCACATCTGCCCCTGGAAATGTCTTACAATTTGAAACCTGGTTCCTAAATCTCTGTCTTACCATTATGTTATCAATCTGAAACCTTCAGGTGTCTCCAGGTCTCTTCCATGTATGCAACAACCTCCTGTAATGATTCTTAAACCCTGAGTTGGTTATGATTAAGTTATGCTGTGTGCAAAATTCTACCAGGCAGCTTCCGCTTTCATTCCTGACCCCCCCTCTATATTCACCTACTACTTTTCCTTCTCTTCCTTTCCCTACTATCGAATTCCAAATCCGCATTACTATTAAATTTTCGGGTTCCTTAACTGTCTGAATAATTTCTTTTATCTCATCATACATTACCACAATCTCCTCCTCATCCGCAGAGCAAGTTGTGATATAAACTTGTACTACTGTGGTGGGTGTCGGCTTCCTGTCTATCTTGACTATAATACTGCATTCACTATGCTGTTCATAGTAGCTTATCCGCATTCCTATTTTTTTTATTCATTATTAAACCTACCCCTGCATTACTCATATTTGATTCTGTATTCATAACTCTCTTTTCACCTGTCCAGAAGTCCTGTTTCTCCTGCCATCGAACTTCACTAATTCCCACTATATCTAACTTTGACCTACCCATTTCCCTTTTTAATTTTTCTAACCTACCTGCCCGATTAATGGAACTGACATTTCATGCTCCGATTCATAGAACGGCACTGAAAACGACATTCTTCTGAGTAGTCCCCCCCCCCCCTTCCCGGCGATCCGAATGGGGGGACTATCTTACCTCTGGAATACTTTATCCAAGAGGATGCCCTCGAAAAAAGTTACGGCTGTAGTTTCCCTTTTTAATTTAGTCCTAGAATATATTGTAGTAATGGCAGTAGATAATTCAGAGGGTGTGGAGTTAAATGGAAATATTAAGATATTAGGGTATGCAGATGATCTAAACATCATTAGCGATAGGAAAGAATCTGTAACAGCAAATGTGAATGCGTTATTCAGGCTCGTGAAGATTTAGGTCTAAGGATAAGTGAAGATAAAACTGAATACCTGGTTATTACTAGATAGCCAACAGCAGTATATCAGGAAATGTTAAGAGTTGGAGACATGCAGTCTGAAAAAGTGAACACATTTAAGTATCTAGGTGTGGACATCACTTCGAGAAATGAAATTGAATCCGAACTGAAGAAGAGATTACGGGCGGGAAATGCGTGTTACTTCTCTGTGAATAGATTACTTTCATTACGGATATTGTCTAGGAATTTAAAGATTAGAATATACAAAACTATTATTCTACCAGTTATGCTGTATGGGTGTGAGACTTGGTCTCTCACTGTGCAAAATGAAAAGCCGTTTCGAGTATTTGAAAACAAAATTTTGAGGAAAATTTTCGGAGCAAAAAGGGGTGACATCGGAGAGTGGTGAAAACTGCATAACGAAGAGGTTCACGAACTCTATTCAAGCCCTGACATAATTAGTCATATTAAATCACGTAGGCTGCGATGGGCGGGTCACGTAGCTCGAATGGATGAGGGCAGGGCAGCGCGCAGAGCACTGGTAGGGCACTTGGAGGGAAAACGTCCTGTGGGGAGACCGAGGCGTAGATGGGAGGACAATGTGAAGGCTGACCTGAGGAGCCTAGGTATTGAAGGTGAATGGAAGGAATTAGCCCGAGACAGGAACAGACGGCGAAAATACGTTGCTGCGGTAATGGACTATAGAGTCCGGTACGACCAGTGAGTAAGTAAGTAAGTAAGTTTCCCTTTGCTTTCAGTCATTCACAGTACCAGCACAGCAAGGCCGTGTTGGTTGTGTTAGAAGGCGAGATCAGTCAATCATACAGACTGTTGCTCCTGCAACTACTGAAAAGGCTGCTGTCCCTCTTCAGGAACGATACGTTTGTCTGATCGCTCAACAGATACTCCTCCACTGTTGTTGTACCTACAGAACGGCTACCTGTATCGCTGAGGCGCGCATGCTTTCCCACCAACGGCAAGGTTCACGGTCCATGGAGGGAGTGGGCGGGAGAGGGAAATCGCAGGATACGATAAATACAGTATAATGTGGTCTTACTTGCTCGTACTGGGACATAAACTCGTACTGTACGTTGCTCTTCGCTTAGGTCTGGGAGAGTGCTCGACGGTTGCGCAACGCCGTCCTCCTGCTAATTTCGAAAGCCAGGGACATTTCGACATGCGGCGTACGCCACGAATGCAGCAGCATCAGCTCGAGAAAATCTGCCTGACACGTACAAATGCCGCCGACTGCACCGCGCGAATCACCGGCTGGCGTCCGTCGGCGTCGGCGTCGGCCTCCGCGTGAGGCCACTGTGTTCCGCTGTCGCCTGGCGGGCCGAGGCTGGCGCTGAGGTCATCCTGACCGGCGAGCCACTGGGGCCCCTGGCAGCATCAGCTGTTTCATACTGCACACTGTTAACCAAGCTAAGAGCATACGGAATAGGATCCCACAAACGTGAGCAGCTCCACGACTTATCTTTTTTTTTTCATGAATTGCTCTAGCACTTGCGACCTACGTACTGGATGAATTCCTTGCTCTGTGCCGGCCAGGGTGGCCCAGCGGTTCTAGGCGCTACAGTCTGGAACTGCGCGACCGCTACGGTTGCAGGTTCGAATCCTGCCTCGGGCATGGGTGTGTGTGATGTCCTTAGGTTAGTTAGGTTTAAGTAGTTCTAAGTTCTAGGGGACTGATGACCTCAGATGTTAAGTCCCATAGTGCTCAGAGCCATTTGAACCATTTTGAATCTTTCTCTGTCTTTCTCTATAGCTCCCTCTAGTGCCATGAAAGTTAATCCCTGATGTCTTAAAAGATGTCCTATCTTCCTGTCTCTTCTTCTTATCAATGTTTTCCACATACTCCTCTCCAATTCTGCCCATTCCTTAGCTTATTAGTCCGCTTAATTTTTAACATTCGTGTGTAGCACCACATCTCAGATGCTTCGATTCTCTCCTTTGCAGGTTTTCGCACAGTCCATGTTTCACTACCATACAAAGCTGTGCTCCAACGATACATTCTCAAAAATGTCGTCCCCAAATTGTATCATTTTTGATACCAGTAGACCTCACTTGTCCAGGAATGCCCTTTTGGCCAATGCTAGTCTGTTTTTGGTGTCCTGGTGGCTCCATCCGTCATGGGTATGACTAGTTAGCAGAATTCCAAAGACGTATCTACTACGTGAGCATCAATTCTGATTTTAGGTTTCTCGCTGGTCTCATTTCTGCTACGTCTCATTACTTTCATCTTTCTTTGATTTACTCTGAATCCATGTCCCGTACTCATTAGAGTGTTCACTCTAAGCCATCCCTCCCATCAACTTTTTTTCGTTAAGTGACAATAAAGACTGAAAATAAGTTAAAGAGACTGTCAAAGACAGTAATGATAAACAAACATTGAAATATAAGTGTGGTGAAAACATTACGTCATTAAAAGAACCAACGTGTTTATATGTAATTGAGATAAAATCACTGGCAGCGTAAAATTATTATTATCATTGTTCTTGTTCGTTTGATGAAGAGGGACATTTTCGTTTGTCTCGTTTCATGGAAGGAAGTCTCAATCGTCGCCATTGGTGACGAAATCTGTAAAAACGCTGCCTGTCTGCTCTCGTCTGAGAATGTAAGTGTAATTC
The DNA here is from genome assembly GCF_021461395.2 of Schistocerca americana. NCBI lineage: Eukaryota > Metazoa > Arthropoda > Insecta > Orthoptera > Acrididae > Schistocerca > Schistocerca americana. The sequence goes on along the minus strand of NC_060122.1, from coordinate 23,437,385 downwards.
TGCGGAATATAGATTCTAAGCTTTACGTGTTACCTTTCACTTATCCAAAAAGTCATTTTCCGCTTTCCCATCCCATCATATCAATTGATTATCGAATTGGCCGTCTGCTTGCAGAACTGCTTAGTCAGTGGCGGTTAGACGCCTTTGAACTAACAGTAAATATAAATTCATATTACACGGCCGTAATAACCTTGAGAGATCAATATTAGTATTATTTATATCTGCAAGATTAAAGTGTACGTAATTAAAAGTATTCTTCTGTTCAGTGAGAGAAAACGAGAGCATTGCACAAAGTTACTGGCAAATATTGAAACGTCCCCTTTGAAGAATTATACACGACTGTCCTTAAACTGACACACAATATTTTGTTAGCGCAACGCAATCTGACTTTCAATAATCCCTACAAAAGAATGGGCCCTGACTAACAGTAAACTATACCTTTCACAAATCACTTACCTCACAAAAATCTTCGCTACTCAAGCTACTGCAATACAGCGAGCGCCACTACTGCCAGCTAAATAAAAGATTCAAACTATGGAAGGCACTAACTACTGATAGGGATAGTTAGCAAATGAAAGATTTTAATAGAGAACAAACAATGTATTTACCTTGATATCATCATATATAAATATAGCAGTTCATGACAAATTTCAAAACTCCGCCATCTCTCTCCCCACATCCACCACTGCTGGCGGCTCACCTCCAACTGCGCAACGCTACGCGCTGTTCACAGCCAGCTGCCTAATACTACAATGGCAGACAACAGTGCAAACTATCCACAGACTGCACACAGCACAGCCAGTGATTTTTCATATAGAGCGCTACGTGGCGTTACCAATAAGAAAACATAAACAGCCTACTTACATAGCCCCCATGCTCCCCACAAAAAATTTTACAAATTTGATTGGGCAGTGGCCAATACAGATTTGAAAAATTTTTCATAATTACAATAACAAAGACTTATTGATACAATGTTGGTCAAAAGCTCAAATTTTCTCACAGAATGCACACACTTATTGATACAATGTTGGTCAAAAGCTCAAATTTTCTCACAGTCCATAAAGACAGTCCTGATCATTCATCACAGTGAAACTGCCGTTTCTTTTCTCAAAGTCTGAGCAGTAAAAGACAATGCACACGGAAGTAGTGGATTTCCATGCCGTCTTGAAGAAGGAGTGTTGTCCTTCCAACGGAACGACAGTGCTGACTCTTGACATGCATACAGGTAATGGGCCACAACAGAGCAAACCCACAGCAGAGTCAGTCGAAATTTTGAAGAGTATTGGTAGGTAGGTCATCACAGAGCAGACCCACTGTAGTCCTGGTAGAGATTATGGTACTGGTGGGCCACCAGAGGTGCAGACCCACTGCAGTCCTTGTCGAAATAATGGTACTGGTGGGCCACCAGAGATGCAGACCCACTGTAGTCCTGGTAGAGATTACGGTATTGGTGGGCCATCGAAGGTGCAGACCCACTGTAGTCCATGTAGAGACGGCCAGCAGCCATCTGTTGCGACTGTGCAGGTGCACAGTCACCATCGAAGAGTCTTGCAGAGAATATAGCAAGTCCATAACCACCACTTGTGCACTCACAAAGTTTTTTGGAATTGTCCTTAGAACGAGCAATGCTGTTATCCAGTCCCTTGCTGAATTATCAACACATGTGCAAACACTAACAGTCCCTACTTCTCACATATTGTCCATATACTATGACCAACAGAAACGTGTGCAGTGAAATGGAACTTACATGTTAATAATATCATGAACTGGTGACAATTACAATTTTATAACATGAGAATACAATAACAAAGGTACAGAATACATCATTAGAGAACATAACAATACAGATAACATTTGTAGTAAAACAGGCTTTACAAAAGAATCGAAATAACATATACATCAGTGTTACAGGAATTATGACATGAGTACATACATAAAAGATCAGAGTAACTTTCGAAACATCAACTTCACACATGAGCATTAAACAGAACAGAATTAATAATATCTAACATCTTTACAAAGTAAATAACATATTATTAATGCCAGTTATATTCGAGGATAACAGTATTCCTCATCATAGTGAATGTAGCTTAATATTAAAAGAAGAAAAAATTCTATGAAACTACACAGAGACAGGAAGAAAACAAATACACAAGGCTACACAAACACATAGGGGGATAACACAATGGAAAGGACAGGGTTCGTTTTCAGTGTAACTTTTGGTACTGCAGTATTTTGCGATGGAGATCTCCCTTTGTTCATCATTATTCCCAAAAGTACTATCTAAGCCTGCTTTCTGTATTCTGTTCACATCCTCTTTCAAAATAGTTTTTCTCTACTGTACACTACCCTTTCTTTTTTTTTTTTTTTTTTTTTTTGCTAAACCATTTTCTTATATCTTCTCAATGCATTTCTTCCAATTCATCACAGTTAGTTTCTTATATAGTCTACCCCCTCTTAAGCTAACTTAAATCTACTGAGCTCAGATGCTAAACTAAGGGACGAGGCAATGCAGCAGCACATAACAAATTAACACAAACAGCAATGCAAAAAAAATGGAAAATTGCAAAGCAAGCTACAGTAAATATAAATTACCAAGCAATGCAACATTACAACTAATATGAGCCAATGTACAGTAACAAGAAAAATAAGTCAGTAGTAAAACTAGCTTAACAGAGTAACACAATTTAAAATTCAGTGGCACTATGCCTGGCAAACAGCAGCAGCAAATATAAAAAATATAAAACTTATATCTATACATGACAAAGCTCAAGCAGAAAAGATATTGCAGTAAAAACAACAATGCAGATAAGGGAAGTGTATATTCACATCTTAATGTCTATGTAAATTAAAGTGGTGCACCACAACAACTTATTGTAAAAAAAATATTACCATGTACTTGAAAAGAAAATTATGTGTCCAGTTACTGTTACTAGTCCCTTCTTATTGTTCTTTCCTTTCCAAGTGCTCCTTTTTTGAAGAATGTGGATCACAAAATTATTATTTAATAGATCTGTTGACAGAAAGTGTTCACATTAGCAAATGCATTTAATTTTATTTTATGAAACCAATGCTGCAACACAGCTGGAAAACAGGTATCAAATGAAATAAGCAATTACGCAAACCAAAGCATAAAAATATCATTCAATAGTCATGTGACATTTCATAAGTTAGTAGAAATTCTCTCAACTCTCGTAGAAAGACGCTTGTCGTAATCAGGTGTGCAGATGTAAAAATATTTCTCGTCATTTCATTAGGCATTTCAGTAAATATCATAAATTACGAGCTCCACAGTATGCTTTCAACAAGGAAATGTCAATAGCGAGTATAATGGAAGTAATGAGGGTGTCGCATTTGCAATATTTTCCCTACAGGAATGTCAATGGCGAGGATAAAGGCCTGCCTTTTTTCTTTTTTTTTCTACCTGTGCTTCCGGAAAGGCACACCCTAATGGCTTGTTCTCCAGGTGTTTGACACAGCTGCGTGCCCACGACGCATTACGTGCAGGTGGTCACTTAACTTTCTTACGGAAATATTTACGACACCAGTTTCCGCTACAGTGACAGTCTCACATAAAAATATTTCACAGGTCAAGAATTAGCGTTGCAAATCTGTAGAAAGAAAATCCTATGAATATAACGTTGTCCAAAAAATTTTCGCCGGCATTGTGATACATTCACGCATTTACACACATTTCATAACTCTTAAAGTACGATTCTTGGTTTCCAACAACCTTTTCCACAAATCAGAGTCCCTAATCACTACTCATTATTCCTTACCTTATTACACATATACATATTCGTATTCATCAACACATAATAACTACATAGCATAATCAGATTCCTCATATAACATCAGCTTATTGACCATAAACATACCTCAACAGCATAATGCACATCGTCGTCGTAAAAATAACATCATTACACCTCAGTCAAATCTCAAAAACGTCGTAGCTTTCTGCAATAATTTCAAACCCTAAAAAATATTCTCTGCTCATTTCAATAATGTCATCTACCTCAAACGTACTTTAAAAATCATGATCCCATACCAAATACATCATTCAAAGCTCTCATAGTATCACAATGGGTCCGAAAAAATATGAACAGTTTACAAAGTACAGACAAAATACAGTTTCATAAGTGTGAAGTTATCCAACTGTGTAATTGCGTAAACATTTATCACTGATGTAGTAAAAAGAATGTTTGTTTCTCTGTCAAATAATCAGATAGCTGTGTAATTCTGTGTTAGAGAAATATGGTACCGATGCGTAAAGTTGTATAAGGAAATACCATATTAGCTAGGGTTCCTTGTGGTTGCCACACACATGGTACACAAAGTAAGCGTGTACCCCCCTGAGGATTATTGTAATTATACCCTCAGGTGTTACAGATTACAGCAAGGGAATGAAATGTATCACGGAAAACTTTCTTTGTAATTCAAAAATCTTTAAAAATAAATGTTTTAAGTACAAAATTAATCACTCAAATACGTGTCCTGTAGCGCTAAATATGCATCTTTCTGTAAGATAATCTCTGTGGAAGTGTCGTAGTTATCGTCCTCCGAAAGCTAAGTTCTGCAGAAGACAATGTACTTACCTCATGATAAACGAAAGTGAAATGCATTGCGTATAGATATCTTAGTTATTACGCTTATTGTTGTGGTAAAGAACGTACTGTGCTGTAACGTATTGTTGTGCTACGGAAAACCCTGTCTCATTGTAGCTATACTACAAAAGTTACTACTAAAACATGTTCTACTTTCCAGAATAAAACAGAAAAACTGTGCAGATATAAAACAGAAACACCACAAAAGCAACATTGTATATTGTCACTCATTAGTAGCATCGTGATAAAATCGTGTAGCTGTCACATAAACTAACCACTGTGTCATCTGGTATCTCACAGAAAGTACTTTAAATCCAGAATATATTTTCAAGTAAACCAAAATGTTGCATTAAAATCTCATTAGCAGTACCAGTATATGTTTTAAGTATGTGAGCCTTATGGTCGTTACGTAATCGTGCCACTAACAAACAAGAATGTACAGACACAATAACGATGTGTCGTCAGTTCACTATAACAATGCATTCTTAATTTCTGTTTAAATAAGTTCTCTTGGTTCTTGACTGGATATTTAACTTCAAACATTGTTGCATATTAACAGATTCTAAGTCTGATAAAGCATACTAGTAATGTAAAGTGAAAAGTTATATGGCAAAGACAAAGTTAAAAGGCAGATTATCTTTCAATAAACGGTTTTACCTGTGAAATGTGGTGTAAACCTTTACTCTTCCTAGTACGCAGAGTTTCAACTTCAACGAAATTATCATGTGGTATACGTCGGGTTCTGTAAGGTCCATTGCAAACTAGAAAGAATTTGTGACTCAAGTGTTTCTTCTTATGTGACAATGAATGAGCTTTAATGAGAACTTTCTGACCAATATACAATTTCTTTGCATTTGCTTTACCGTGTAGTTTTCTCCTTTTGTCTGCTGCAGATTTTATATTTTTAAGAGCCAAATCAATTATGTCTTTGTGTCGAAGTTTACGTGTATTTGGGAAAGGTACAAGCTCTCTGATTCTGTTCGGTGGTTCTTCATTCTTTAGTACAAGAGTAGGTGGTAAAGCAGTGGAATCATGAGGCAATTCATTCAGCACATTTTGAAATAAGTGTAAATATCTGTCCCAATGCTGATGCTTTCTGTGACAATAAAGTCTGCAAAGCTTATTGATTTCTTTTATAATCCGTTCAGACGGGTTACAATGTGGTGAGTACAATGAAATAAAAACTGGTTTGATTTTATGATTCCGAAGCATGCGTGACCAAACAGCAGATCGGAATTGAGGTCCGTTATCTGAAATGACTTTGCTAACGTGTCCAACTTCACGTAAGAAATTTTTAACAAAGGCGTTGGATACAGATCGTCCAGTGGCTTTACGTAACGGAGTGAAAGAAACAAATTTTGAAGTAAGTTCAACAGCGACTAAAACGTACGAAAACCCATTAGATGTTCTGACAAGCGGTCCCAAGAGATCAACAGCAGCAAATTCTTTTAATTTAGAAGGAATAATAGGAAATAACGGAGCACGATGTGAGACAGTAGATGGTTTCGCCTTTTGACAAAGTTTACAAATAGACAAGACTCTTCGAATTCTCTTTTCCATATTGTTAAAATAACAAGTCGTTCGAAGAATATGATAACATTTTCGTGGACCAAAATGTGCGTAGCTGAAATGAATGTACCAAATGAGCTTATTAACAAAATCGTCTGGAATGCAAAGTACCCATAGCTTGTCATCAACAGTGCAGCATTTGAAGAGTATGTTGTTTCTAACCAGGTAATAATGCCGAATCTGTGTGTGTGTCTTTTCATGCCATTTGCTCTTGATGTCTTTCCAAATCGGATCTTTATCTTGTTCATGAGCAATGTCCTTTAAAGATGTGGTGATGAAGTTTTCAAAGGCGACTTTCTGAATTTAAAGAATACTGAAATTTTTCTCGAGGTTGCCTTCTGTGTTACTTTTCTCAAGCCCAGCCGGTGCGCGTGACAGTGCGTCCGCAAAAATGTTCTCCTTGCCGGGAATGTAGACTATTGTGAAGCGGAATTCTTGCAGAAACAATGCCCAACGTTTTAACCTGTCATGATTTAATTTTGAAGACATAAGAAATTGTAATGCACGATGATCACTGTATACTTTTACGTGCTTACCAGAAAGAAAGAAACGGAATTTGTTAAATGCCCAAACGATAGCCAAAGCTTCTAATTCAGTAACGGAATAATTTTTTTCTGATTTTGTTAGCACTCGGCTAGCAAAAGCAATGGTTTTCTGAACGGTAGTGTCATTTTCTATGGCTTCTTGAAATAAATGGGCACCAAGACCGACTTTAGAAGAATCCGTGCTAAGGCAGAAATCTTGTGACAGATCTGGATGAGCTAGTATTGGCGCGTTAAGTAGCGATTCTTTCAAAGAATTGAATTCCAACTGTGCTTGTTCGTCCCAGTTCCAAATAGTATTTTTTCCAGTGAGAGAACAAAGTTTTGGTGTAACAAGAATTTGCATATTCAGAAAACGACGGTAAAAATTTACGAGACCTAGAAAACTGCGGACTTGTCTTTTTGTAGATGGAACTGGAATGGCTCTGATTGCTTCTAACTTTTCAGGATCCGGCTGAATGCCTTCAGAAGAAATAATATGTCCCAAAAACTTCACTTTTGTCCTACCGAATTCAGACTTTTCCAAGTTAACTGTAATTCCAGATTCTGCAAAAGTATGTAACACGCTGTTGAGGATGCGATTGTGTTGTTCCCATGAGGCTTCTGCTATCAGAATATCGTCTACATATAAGGTGATGTGACGTTTTAAGAATTCAGGTAATATGGAATTTAGCCCGCGAATGAATGCTGCTGAAGAAATGTTCAAACCAAAAGGAAGTTTCCGAAACTGATAAGAAACGCCGAAACAAAGGAAAGCTGTGTATTTTCTACATTCTGGATGAAGTTCGATCTGATAAAAGCTGGATCTGAGATCAATGGAAGACAACACTTTTACACCATTAAAATTTTGAAGAAGTTCTTCCATCGTCTGCGGCCTGTCTGTTTCAGGAATAATGATAGTATTGATTTGTCTCGAATCTAAGACAAGCCTGATCGATCCATTTTTCTTCTCAACAACATGTAACGGATTGTTGTATGAGCTTACTGCAGGCTCAATAATGCCCTCGTCAAGCATAGATTGTATTTCTGTTCTAACACGGTCCCTATAATGTGCTGGAATTATGTATGGTCTAACACAAAATTTAGTATGCTCACGAACACGAAATTGGTATTGAAATCCCTTGATTGTTCCTGTTTTGTGAGTAAAAACTGTGGAATGTGCTTGTAAAATCTTAAAAAGGTCCTGCCTATCAGTGTCATTACAATTCTCAATTGTTTGAATTTTATTCTGAATTAACTTATTAGTGTCAAATGCGCCGTCGATATCATCCCTGTCAGTACTTGCAGAATGATTGTTAGCGTCAAGTTCCGTCGAAAATTCCGAACTGTTGTCTAACAGGAGGTAAAGCCGATTAATTTCTTCGTCATGGTTTGAGAGCCAATCTTCAAATTTCAAAGCTACTGACTTACCTTCTTTTTCTAAAGTTATTTCAGCATCGTGAAAGTTTAAGATTGCTTTGTATTCATTCAAAAAGTCTACTCCCAGTATAATTTCCGTCGACAATAATGGAACAATAAGAAAGTTCATAGAGAAGCTGTGGCTTTGACAAAAGAATTCTAAGTTGGTTTGTTGGCGTACATCTACACTTTTTCCAAAGATTGCACCTTGTAATTTAATCTTACGTAACGGAAGTGTGGGGCAATCGTTCGATTTGTTGCATTTGCTAAAGGCTGTTTCACTGATTACTGAAATGGGACTGCCAGAGTCAAGTACTGCCGTAAATTTTACGTCATTTACTGTAATGTGAATCACAGGATATGCAATGTTGTTATGTTTTACGTCGTGTTCTTGGAGTAAGATGTCCCTAATGTCTTCAATTTTTACGTAATTACTAGCTACGGCAGCTGCGTCGTCAGTTTCATAAGTACGTTTTGTGGCAGCCAGCGGTGTGAGTCATTGCCTATGGTCTCTTTGTTGGCGCGCATCGTTATTGGGGTTTGGAGACCTAACTTCTACAAATTCACCGTGACGAGAAGGCCCTGCTCTGTTTGAATCCCGCCAGTTCTGATGCAATTCAGGTCTGTCGTTACGATCACATCGTCTGTCGTCATGTCGGTAGTTCCTGTAGTTTCTTTCTTGTCGGTTAAGTGGTGGAGAATTTCTCCCTGAATCGTAACTGCGCGCTGGACCGTTGCGTCTAAAGTTATTCTGTCTCCCGTAATAATAATTATTTTGGTTCCCATATTGTCTGTTTCTCTGATTGTCTCTGTGATAGTCACTACCGCGGAGAGGTGATCTTTCCCTGTAATTATTACTACTCTGCCAACGGTTGTCGTACGGGTGGTGTCTATTTTGGTCACGATTTGCGTTGTAAGAATAGACCTGTCGTGTCCAGTTATTGTTTCTGTCGTCACGGAATTGTGACGGATGTGACTTGTAGTGATTGTTTTCCTGTTTTCGCATCCCGCGACTGTCTGTGTCAATTTCCAGTTCTTGTAACAGTCCCTGAAAAGCCTCAATGTCTTCTTTGCAACGTCCTGCTAAAATAATATGTCGTAAATGTTCAGGCAATTTGAGTAAGCAAATGCGGATGAGTTCTGAGGGGCTGTATGGGTTTGAAAGATACTGATTCTTGTGCAACATGTCTTCAAAATATTTGGCAAGACTGGAAAATTCAGATTGTTCAAAGTGTTTCATCATCATGATGCTATGTTTTACTCGGTCTTGTGTGGCTTGAGACCAATATGCTGAGAGGAAGGCATGGTAAAATTCTCCTTCACTGTGGCAATCGTGAATGACCGATCGCATTCTTACAGCTGGTTCATTCTCTAAGTAGCCACACATAAATTCTAATCTGTGTTCTAACGACCAGTTGGGAGGAAAACAATGAGAGAATTGATGGAGCCATGCTTGTGGATGAATGTCGTTGTCAGAATTCTTAAATGTTTTGAATTTACGTGTAGTAATGAACAGCTTATAGTCAAAATCGTCATGTCGGCGAGTCGCATGTCGGTCATTGTTACTTCGTTTCGGCGGTTCCATCTCAAAATCCAATGCGCCTTGCCAATTTCTTTCATAATTTCCGAAGTGTCCTGTGTTATTATTTTGTGTTTGTTCCGTATTTCTATGTCCCTCTTCCCGTATTGGAGCGCGAGTGTCCTCTGAAATACGTAATTCTTGTATTACCTGCGTCAACTGATCTTGTACTTCCCGGATTTCTCTTTTGTACTGTGTATTGATTTGATTTTGATTTTGTTTGGATTTTCTTATTTGTTCATACTCTTCTGTGTCAGTGAAGGCTACGGGTCTCGTGTCATTCAGATCATCATCTACCTTTGTAGATAAGTTAGTGACCTGATCCGAAAGTTCGGTTACTTTCTCCGATAGTGTACTTATTTCCTCCATGTGTCTTTCTGAACCAATTTTCAGGGTATCTACTGTGTCCTTTAAGTTTTCCTGAGTTCTTGCAAGTTGCGTAACCGAATCGGTAGATGCAACTGAGTCAATTTTAGCTTGCAAGGTCTCATGATTTTCATGAATAATAGTTTGCAGTTCTTTTATGGCTGCTTCGTGATTCTGTAATACATTTTCATGACGCGAAAAAATAGGTTGGAAATGCTCACAAATTTGTGTTTTTACGTCATTACACACCTTTTGACATTTCGATTCGATGTTATGTAACTCAGTGGTTAAATCTTCACGTGTTTGTTCAAGTGTAGTGTCTAACTTTTTGAGATTTTGTTCCACTGTGTCTAACTTTTTGAGATTTTGTTCCACTGTGTCTAACTGTTGCTGTGTTTGTCTCTGGTGTTGTTCCATTGTGTCTAACTTTTGTCCCATTTGTTGCATTAATTGTAATAACAATGCACTGGTGTCTGAAACATGTTCCTCAGTGCTTTTCGGCAGTGAAGTTGCACCGGCAACATTCACATTTTGACAAGCAGAAAATGTGTCTTGACTCATTTGAGAAAACGGTGAGAACCCAAAACCTGAGTCTACAGTATTTGCAAAATTGTGTCCTGTCATTCCCGATTCCTGAGGCAAGCTGTTGCCGACCGATCGATCGATAATGCGTCCCTCTTCACTAATTGTTTCACTGTCCACGCCATTGTTTGCCGCCTGCTCCATTTCCCTATGAACAGTTACCAAATTACTACTTTGAATGTCTGTTAATTCATTACTCTGCGGCGCTATCACACTGCTTTCGTCTTCACTGTCATTTCTCAGTTTACTTTGGAGCCTAGTATTACGTTTTTCACACGCCATTATTGTCACAATATTTCACACGACAACACAGAAAAGCACAATTTGAAGAGCAAAAATAAGAGAACACATTAACATAGCACTGAAAATAATATTTAGTTAATTGCAAGCGCAGCTGCGAAAAACTTGCTGCAAATCTACATGCATGCCACAACTGTTTTACTGTACAACAACGAAAAACTACAACTACAAAGGAAATTCTCTCTATAATTACGCGCTAGCAATAAACAAAATCTACACTAATTACACAAACTACAAGAAAAAATCAGAAGATTCCAGTGAGGTATCCTCGGCTAAGGGTCGACATGTGAAACGTCCCCTTTGAAGAATTATACACGACTGTCCTTAAACTGACACACAATATTTTGTTAGCGCAACGCAATCTGACTTTCAATAATCCCTACAAAAGAATGGGCCCTGACTAACAGTAAACTATACCTTTCACAAATCACTTACCTCACAAAAATCTTCGCTACTCAAGCTACTGCAATACAGCGAGCGCCACTACTGCCAGCTAAATAAAAGATTCAAACTATGGAAGGCACTAACTACTGATAGGGATAGTTAGCAAATGAAAGATTTTAATAGAGAACAAACAATGTATTTACCTTGATATCATCATATATAAATATAGCAGTTCATGACAAATTTCAAAACTCCGCCATCTCTCTCCCCACATCCACCACTGCTGGCGGCTCACCTCCAACTGCGCAACGCTACGCGCTGTTCACAGCCAGCTGCCTAACACTACAATGGCAGACAACAGTGCAAACTAGCCACAGACTGCACACAGCACAGCCAGTGATTTTTCATATAGAGCGCTACGTGGCGTTACCAATAAGAAAACATAAACAGCCTACTTACAATATTAACTTTCCAACCATTACGTAAAAGTTATTAATATCAAATGCAAATTAGTGATCGTAAATGTTTATATCAGCCACTGCCAAACGCATGTTCAAAATAGCCGGGACACAAAAATTGATATCATATGCACGTGTCCTCGCTTGTGTTTGGGAAAGGTTAATTAAAAGGCAACCATAGCGACACAATTTATCATTTCTCTTCATAAGAAGCCAGTTAGCGCTCACGGTCGATTATTGCCCGATCGCAAGCGCAGCGAGTATCAAATCAGCAGCAATAACAATTTATATCGCGATCGCCAGAATTTGAAGCGAGCGCGAATTTCAGTTCTACCAATGTGCTACACGCACACAAAATCAAATAAAAGGTGGACAGAGGCTGATATAAATGGCGCCCAACGTGGGGCATAATTAAATAATTAAGAGAGTTATGCACTATAAATATGTATGCACATTTTTATTATGTGAAAATTAATGTTTAATCTTTCATGGAACTACGACTGAGAGAACAACTAGAAGATACTAGTAGCTATGCTGCGTAAATAGAAACCGCAGTTGTAAAAAAAAAAGAGAGTCAAGAACCAGGTAAGGCACTAGTGAATTTCACTGAGTATTCGCAGCAACATTAACAGTGCCGGGGTCTACCATAGTATTACCGTTTATGTACATCTGTTTAAAATGGTCACAACAGCCAGTTTACATTGAAACAAAAGTTAAAGTTAAAGTAAACTGTGCACCACTAATAGAATCAGTGCCTACTATTGAGATTTACTCGTGCATATTTGTATTCATTTGTGTCTTTTGGGGGAAAAGTGATTGTGTTTTGTGAGTTCAATTTTTCATTGCCATGATGAACCGCATAAAGACAAGACAGCAACTTAGGAACGAATCAGGAGCGGTAGAAGTGCAGAGCAGGTGTGCAACCCAGACACGGTGACACCGGCTGTTACTTCAGAAGTTGCAGTGAGCTTACCGAATGTAGATCTACTAGGTGACTTCTTAAAGTTGGATAGTTGTTTTTCACTGTTAAGCAAACACCAGAAACAGAAGGATAAAGAACAAAAACAGTTACTGGCGCAAACTGATAAACAGCAAAATGACACGTTGTCACAGTTAAGTAAGCAACAAGAGGATAGGCTGTCACTAATTGCTAAACAACAGAAAGAGTGGGATGAACACATTTAGGCAGTATGTTACGCGTTTCTGTACAGCTCTGAGGTGAACAACACATTTATCATGCAGATCATTATCTGAACAGCCAAAACGTTACCGCGTGTCTGACCAGGGGCCCCGGCTAAACTAAGAGAAGTGCTTTTCTGTCCCAACATAGGTCGTTTCAGAGCCGCCATTAACGTTGCGTTCCTTCTAAAATTGTTTTGAAGGCCTCAGGCTTCCCAAAAACTCTGCAGGCCGAGGGACAACACCATTTCATGGCTCCCTCGACAGCACCCTATCCACGGTCAACACCAAAACTCGTAAATTTTTTATGGCAGCCATTCCTGTTCACAAAGGGCATTCACGACACTGCCGCAACGCGTTGGTCGGGCTACCTGGACTTCCGTCACGGCCGTGCTGTGCCAAGACGTGCCTAACACGTAGGTGCGGGTAGGCTGTTCTTCGTCTACTGGGCGAATGTCTCGTCTGCATACCGATGCAAGAAGCTCTTGAGCCCTGCTTTCTGTCCCCAGTTAGTGCTATGAGATGTTCCTATCCCTAATAGCTGCACTTGGCTTTCAGTCCCCAAATAATCACTGCCACCATAAAGATCCTGCCTGCATTTACAACGTACACATTCCCATCAATGCCTGCTCATGCTGATAATTTCTCTTTCCTTCCTCAGTTGAGCTTCCGCTTTTATTGTCGCCTCTTGATTCTCGTACATATTGTATATTGCTCACCTCTCCCTATAGGTAACCCCTGTTTTCCTCAGAATTTCGGATATCTTGCGCCATTTTACATTATCGAATGCTTTCTCCAGGTCGGTAAATCCTATGAGCGTGTCTTGATTTTTCTTTAGTTTTACTTCCATTATAACCGCACTGTCAGAATAGCCTCTCTGGTGACTTTACATTTCATAATGCCAAACTGATTGTCATCTAACACATCCTCAATTTTCTTTTCCATTCTTCTGTATATTGTTCTTGTCAGCAACTTGGATGCATCTGCCGTTACGGTAACTGTGCGACAATCCTCACATTTGTCAGCTCTTACAATCTTCGCAATTGTATGGATTATGTTTTTCCAAAAGTCAGATGGTATATTGCCAGACTCATACGTTCTAGACAACAACGTGAATAATTGTTTTGTTGCCACTTCCCCCACTGATTTAAACAATACAACGTAGTATGTTGACTATGACGACGAGTGTTTATCAGAGACAAGGGTGTCGTTAGAAGTGCCCTAGGGAAACGCGACAGAACCGCTGTGATATGCTACACATGGTACATCAATGATCTGGCGGACAGGGTGGGCAGCAACCTGCCCTTGTTTGGTGATGACGCTGTGGTGTACTGTAATGTGTGACTGCAGGAGGATACGAGATGACTCAACAAAATTTGTAGGTGGCGTAATGAGTGGCAGATATCTCTTAAGGTACGAAAATGTAAGACAATGCGGCTGAGTAGGAAAAACAAACGCGTAATATTCGGATGCAGCATTAGTATTGTCCAGCTTGACACAGTCGTGTCGTTTAAATACGTGGGCGTAATGCAGCCAAGCGAGCGTGTGAGGACCGTGGTAGGGAAGGCGGATGGTCGACTTTGGTTTATTTGGAGAATTTTAGGAAAGTGTGGTTCATATGTAAAGGAGATCGCCTGTAGGCCGCTTATGTGACCTGTTCTTGAGTACTGCTCAGGTAAGATTAAAGGAAGACATTGAAGCAATTCAGAGGCGTGCTGATACATTTGTTAGTGGTAAGTTCGAACAATACGTAAGAGTTACGGAGGCGTTTCGGGAACTCAGATGGGAAGAAGCGAGGTCGACTCCGCTCGGCCACAGCAGCAGACCACGGGCACTGGGGGTCCTCCGGACGGCTGCGTGGGCGTGCGCTGGACAATCAGGAGAATGGCTTTCCCCTCCCCCCCCCCCCCCCCCCCCACACACCTTCACGTTGCTCTCCGAGGCCCGAACCTTATAGTTCACGCTCAACAGAAAATCAATAAATTCATCAAAAATGAAGTGACACAAGGATTGTTTCTGATTCCAACTGTTTATCAAAAGATATTAAATTTGTCGTAGCCCCAACACACAACAGCAAATTGCGAGTCACACATGTTGGCTGGATGGCTATTGAACTATGAACAAATGTTCAATTCACTACCGTGTTCCCGCTTAACAACAAGTAATACAAGTTCAAACTTCGACAAATATGCTCAAAGTCCAACACTACCTATGTAAAATCAAAGTCCCCACGACCTGAAATGATCCCAAGTCCAGCAAATGGTGGAATTTTCCAAGTCCAACAACTGCAGAAATATTCTGTCCAGAGACTGCCAGATTTTTTTCCTATTTCCTCACCCTGGCAGAATTGCTCAGGAGTCCAACAGCGCGCCACTGACGCTACTCATCTCCCAGCACGTCTCGTCACACGTTCCGTGTATCACTCTTTACACTTTCTAGCAAAGGGCCGCCCGAAGGTGTGTCCAGCGAGAGACTGCCCGCCCCCAGAGCGCTCTCCCGTCGGCTCTTTATAGCCGTGGAGACGGTTTTTCCGACTCATGGAAACAACATTCGCCTTCGTAATTCAAAAGTATTTTTACACTACTGGCCATTAAAATTGCTACACCAAGAAGAAATGCAGATGATAAACGGGTATTCATTGGACAAATATATTATACTAGAACGTCCGCACCCGATAACTGAGTGGTCAGCGCGACAGAATGTCAATCCTAAGGGCCCGGGTTCGATTCCCAGCTGGGTCGGAGATTTTCTCCGCTGATGGACTGGGTGTTGTGTTGGCCTAATCATCATCATTTCATCCCCATCGACGCGCAAGTCGCCGAAGTGGAGTCAACTTGAAAGACCTGCACCAGGCGAACCGTCTACCCGACGGGAGGCCCTACTCACACGACATTTCATCTCATTTCATTATACTAGAACTGACATGTGATTACATTTTCACGCAATTTGGGTGCATAGATCCTGAGAAATCAGTAGCCACAACAACAACCTCTGGCCGTAATAACGGGCTTGATACGTATGGGCATTGACTGAAACAGAGCTTGGATGGCGTGTACATGTACAGCTACCCATGCAGCTTCAACACGATACCACAGTTCATCAAGAGTAGTCACTGGCGTATTGTGATGAGCCAGTTGCTCGGCCACCATTGACCAGACGTTTACAATTGGTGAGAGATCTGGAGAATGTGCTGGCCAGGGCAGTAGTCGAACATTTTCTGTATCCGGAAAGGCCCGTACAGGACTTGCAACATGCGGTCGTGCATTATCCTGCTGAAATGTAGGGTTTCGCAGGGATCGAATGAAGGGTAGAGCCACGGGTCGTAACACATCTGGAATGCAACGTCCACTGTTCAAAGTGCCGTCAATGCGAACAAGAAGTGACCGAGACGTGTAACCAATGGCACCCCATACCATCACGCCGGGTGATACGCCAGTATGGCGATGACGAATACACGCTTCCAATGTGCGTTCACCGCGATGTCGCCAAACACGAATGCGACCATCATGATGCTGTAAACAGAACCTGCATTAATCCGAAAAAAATGACGTTTTGCCATTCGTGCTTCCAGGTTCGTCGTTGAGTACACCATCGCAGGCGCTCCTGTCTGTGATGCAGCGTCAAGGGTAATCGCAGCCACGGTCTCCGAGCTGATAGTCCATGCTGCTGCAAACGTCGTCGAACTGTTCGTGCAGATGGTTGTTGTCTTGCAAACGTCCCCATCTGTTGACTCAGGGATCGAGACGTGGCTGAACGATCCGTTACAGCCATGCGGGTAAGATGCCTGTCATCTCGACTGCTAGTGATACGAGGCCGTTGGGATCCAGCACGGCGTTCCGTGTTACCCTCCTGAACCCACCGATTCCATATTCTGCTAACAGTCATTGGATCTCGACCAACGCGAGCAGCAATGTCGGGATACGGTAAGCCGCAATCGCGATAGGCTACAATCCGACCTTTATCAAAGTCGGAAACGTGATGGTACGCATTTGTCCTCCTTACACGAGGCATCACAACAACGTTTCACCAGGCAACGCCGGTCAACTGCTGCTTGTGTATGAGAAATCGGTTGGAAACTTTCCTCATGTCAGCACGTTGTAGGTGTCGCCACCGGCGCCAACCTTGTGTGAATGCTCTGAAAAGCTAATCATTTGCATATCACAGCATCTTCTTGCTGTCGGTTAAATTTCGCGTCTGTAGCACGTCATCTTCGTGGTGTAGCAGTTTTAATTGCCAGTAGTGTAGTTTAAATGTGCCGTCATCTTAATCATCGGAACTTTCTCCTCGCACTCATTCTCCAAAAACTTTCTGTTTAGCAGAATCGTTCTCGTATTTGGCTCCACTTTTGTCTTCTTAATTTATTTATTTATTTATTCTTTTTTTTTGTGGCTCCTTAAATTCAGTGTTGGCCTTTTTAATTTGTTTTTCTTTAAAGTTGCTTTTCTTCATTAAAAGTTCTTCTTATGAGGGCGTGCTGAAAAGCAATGCTTCCGGATTTTTTACGTGAATACTCGTAAAGGTTTATGTTATTAACATACTGCACCTTTACTCTTCGTGTCTAAATATTCCCAGCCACCTGCCGCTAGAGGACTCCGAATTGCAGCGTGTAGCGTGGCAGTGGGTGTAACGTGCCTGTGTCGGCGCGTGAGGAACGGTTTTCGAGTTCAGGGAGTTAGTCCACCGTCTCCTTCGGCATGGCAGTGCTAGACCACACAACAGTGCCGTGACACATGCAGTAGTCCTATACCTTGTGTTTCCTGTCATCAGTCATCCTCCGTACAGTCCCTACATTCGATTTTTGTTTGTTTCCAAAACTTAAAGAATGCCTTCGAGAACTTGTGTTTGATAGTGACGCCGCGGTGCAAGCAGGTTGTGGCTCCGTCAGCCAAGTCAAACACTCTACAGTGACGGTATCGAGAAACAGGTCTCTCTTTGGGAGCAATGTGTTCGTCGCCACGGCGACTGCGTCGTAAATTAATATGTACAAATGAATAATGTTAATAACGTTTATTTTATTTAAAATGCTGTCACAGTTTTTACATAAGAAATTCGTAGTCGTTACTTAGCAACACGCCCTCATATATATATATATATATATATATATATTTTCCTTCAGCCGTGGCAGCTTTATAATGAGTTGTGGTGATTATAGCTGTTTTCCTTTTGTATGATTAGTTCCTCTTTGTTTCAAATTCTGTGCCTGATGAAGAGACTCTATACTTTTTGGACTTATGTGGAACCTTCCTGTGGATTTTTTTCTGAGGTGGGCGCTGATGGCAACTTGTTCGCGAATATTACTTGTCAGATGAACCTTGACAAGAACTTTGCTCAGTGGTTACACGCCGAGGGGAGCTTTTTCATGAAGAATGTGAAGAAGGTCCGACTTTCAAGAGAACGAATCTGTTTCGTGCTGAAAGGTGCAGTAACTAGAGGAAGGCACTGGAACCATTGCTCGAACAAGGCGCCACATTTCCTTCAGAATCCAAAACAGTGCCAGTCAGCAGTCTTCGCCAGTAAACACGTGTCGCTTTAGGGGAAGAATTCCACACTTCTGTCATCCCTCCCCCTAAGATTACACTTACTTTACACTGTACAGCATGAGGGGCGACCAAAAAGATTCCTTTTGAGGACGCTGCCGCGGCGTGTACGCAATCCAGCGCTACTCCGATGCGGCTGTGTAAGCAACGCAGTGCGGGTAGTAGAGGGCGGGCTGGCTAGTGTGGCCTTCGAACAGAAACTTTTGGTCGCCGGTTATACACTCCTGGAAATTGAAATAAGAACACCGTGAATTCATTGTCTCAGGAAGGGGAAACTTTATTGACACATTCCTGGGGTCAGATACATCACATGATCACACTGACAGAACCACAGGCACATAGACACAGGCAACAGAGCATGCACAATGTCGGCACTAGTACAGTGTATATCCACCTTTCGCACCAATGCGGGCTGCTATTCTCCCATGGAGACGATCGTAGAGATGCTGGATGTAGTCCTGTGGAACGGCTTGCCATGCCATTTCCACCTGGCGCCTCAGTTGGACCAGCGTTCGTGTTGGACGTGCAGACCGCGTGAGACGACGCTTCATCCAGTCCCAAACACGCTCAATGGGGGACAGATCCGGAGATCTTGCTGGCCAGGGTAGTTGACTTACACCTTCTAGAGCACGTTGGGTGGCACGGGATACATGCGGACGTGCATTGTCCTGTTGGAACAGCAAGTTCCCTTGCCGGTCTAGGAATGGTAGAACGATGGCTTCGATGACGGTTTGGATGTACCGTGCACTATTCAGTGTCCCCTCGACGATCACCAGTGGTGTACGGCCAGTGTAGGAGATCGCTCCCCACACCATGATGCCGGGTGTTGGCCCTGTGTGCCTCGGTCGTATGCAGTCCTGATTGTGGCGCTCACCTGCACGGCGCCAAACACGCATACGACCATCATTGGCACCAAGGCAGAAGCGACTCTCATCGCTGAAGACGACACGTCTCCATTCGTCCCTCCATTCACGCCTGTCGCGACACCACTGGAGGCGGGCTGCACGATGTTGGGGCGTGAGCGGAAGACGGCCTAACGGTGTGCGGGACCGTAGCCCAGCTTCGTGGAGACGGTTGCGAATGGTCCTCGCCGATACCCCAGGAGCAACAGTGTCCCTAATTTTCTGGGAAGTGGCGGTGCGGTCCCCTACGGCACTGCATAGGATCCTACGGTCTTGGCGTGCATCCGTGCGTCGCTGCTGTCCGGTCCCAGGTCGACGGGCACGTGCACCTTCCCCCGACCACTGGCGACAACATCGATGTACTGTGGAGACCTCACGCCCCACGTGTTGAGCAATTCGGCGGTACGTCCACCCGGCCTCCCGCATGCCCACTATACGCCCTCGCTCAAAGTCCGTCAACCGCACATACGGTTCACGTCCACGCTGTCGCGGCATGCTACCAGTGTTAAAGACTGCGATGGAGCTCCGTATGCCACGGCAAACTGGCTGACATTGACGGCGGCGGTGCACAAATGCTGCGCAGCTAGCGCCATTCGACGGCCAACACCGCGGTTCCTGGTGTGTCCGCTGTGCCGTGCGTGTGATCATTGCTTGTACAGCCCTCTCACAGTGTCCGGAGCACGTATGGTGGGTCTGACACACCGGTGTCAATGTGTTCTTTTTTCCATTTCCAGGAGTGTACTTCTTGTTGGATTGTTGGAAGGAACTTCAAATACTGTGCAGAAGGTTTTAGAAGATGCCGCTAATATGGACGGAGTGGCGGTCTAAGATCAGTACACCGTTTTTTATCGGATTTCCTATTAAGTGTAATGTAGCAGAAGAGATATTGTTGTAAATAATGTGTAATAATTACTTAAAATTGTTTCAATCGGACAGAATGGCGGATGACAGCTTTTTATATAAACGGACTAGGGAGTCAACCTGCGGTACTACGCGTGATGTACAGAATTAACCAACTGTGAATGAGGAAAGCAGATTAAAAATGAGCAGCTGGGAGAAGTTCCTAAATGTCGGGTAGTTTCAGCGATAATGATTGCAGCAGAAGAAATGGAATAAAATTTGTGCTGCAGCTGGGACTCGAACCCGGATTTTCTTGCTTGCTAGGCAGAAATGCTAACCTTTTTTTTCCCCTTTTGTTCGGTGTTGTTCTTTGCGTTTGGTCTGGGCGGGCGTCACAAGACATCCGTTCAGGTTGATCGTTGATTCCTTTACCCAGTTTTTTTTATTACAGAGTGCGAGCAGCCCTCCAACCGAACAACCGTCCTACCGTGCCGGCGGCCATTACACCGTAACACCACTGTGACTGGCAGCGCTGCACGAACTGCCCAAGTTGAGTGCCCTCCCCTCAATTCACATCTTCTGCTTATTTTCCCCTACATTGTCACTACTGCCAGGACTCTCCGGCATTGGATAGCATCCCACCGTTGAACGTAATGGTAAACTCCTGTACCGTAGATGATATTATAGATCTTATAATTATATTTTTCCCTGAGACATTTTATCTGTGATAATGATTGAAGATCTATAAGATCATCTGTGGTACAGGACTTTCCCATTACGTCCAACGCTGGGGTGCTATTCCAATACTGGAGAGCCCTGGCAGTAGTGATAATGTAAGGAAAATATGCAGAAGATATGAATTGAAGTTTGTGTTGGGCAGGGAACTCAACTTTCGTAGTTCGTGCAGCAATGTTAAACATAGTGCTGTGGTAGTTTAATGGTTCAAATGGCTCTGAGCACAATGAGACTTAACTTCTAACGTCATCAGTCCCCTAGAACTTAGAACAACTTAAACCTAACTAACCTAAGGACATCACACACATCCATGGCCGAGGCAGGATTCGAACCTGCGACCGTAGCAGCAGCGCAGTTCCAGACTGTAGCGCCTAGAACCGCTCGGCCACATCGGCCGGCGGTAGTTTAATGGTTAGCAACATTGAACATAGTGCTGTGGTGGTTTAATCGAATGTGGTGCCTTGTTGCCGGCACGGTAGCTCAGCGTGTTCGGTCAGAGGACTGCTCGCCCTCTGTAATAAAAAAAACTGGGTAAAGGAATCAACGATCAACCTGAACGGATGTCTTGTGACGTCCGCCCAGACCAAACGCAACGAACAACACCGAACAAAATGGAAAAAATATCGTTAGCATTTCTGCCTAGCAAGCAAGAAGGTTCGGGTCCTGCCTCCACCACAAATTTTAATTCATTCATTCTGCTTATCGCTGAAACTATTGCGTAAAAAATCATTTTGCGTTATTTATAGCTTTATCTGGCAGCTTCATGAAGACACGCTCATAATTTCGTTAATGATCATAGTTATTGTCATATTTCCATTCAAATAAGACACTACCGGAAATTCGAAAAAGTTCGCAATAAAAAATAGGGGTCACAATGATTTTTCTTTTGGTGCATTTCACATAATATGTTGCTGCCTATGAAATTTAGCTAACATATTGAATTTTTGTTTAGACTTTGGTTGAGGTCTCTCTCTGTCACCAATCTGGAGAAAATTTATCTGATGTAGCTCACTCATTCGCGATCGCACCTGCCAGCGGTAAAGCTAGAATAAAATATCCTCAACACTCGTCATATTTCATAAACGGTTCGAAATGTCGAATTGAGACTTTGGCAAATAATAAGACGAAAAGAGGAGAGTATTTTGTCATCTAGTTATTATGTAAAACTTCATTATTTATCACGTTATTCTGCTAACTGCGAATTTTTCGTTGAAAGAATGTCATTTGCAGTGGTCATCATCAGCTGGTGACACGAAAACACTGTGGATTTTGGAACATCATAAGTGAACACGTTACACGTTTAGTTTTGCTCCCAGGATGTGCTTTTTCATAACCTATTGACCTTACTTTTCCTCTGTTCCTCCCTTAATAAATTTAATAAACCACTGTTTCAGAAATCACTCGCAACTGTGTCCACACAATGTGTTAGTGGGGTGACATTGTGTAAACTCGACTGCGTTTTGGCAAAAGGAGCAAATTTAAAATGGCAATGAGGGAAATGTAAGTTTTACTCAAAATTCAGCACTCATGACGCTTCTCTGATAGTTATGAATCGTTAACATGGCAGGCGAAAATAAATCGCGGCTGTTTTTTTCCATTTTCTGCAGAGTTTGTAATGTCCCCACAGCAAATACCCTCTACCACGCACCAATTAATCATTTTCAATCAAACTATCGATATTCATTCACTTTGGAAAAGTGATTTTCTCGTAATATATGCGACGACAGCTCGTCGACGCCAAAGCATTTTCTAGTGCATTTATTCTTTGAAATAACAGATGCATATATGCATTCTCCATGGTTGTTAGAGGGGTAACTAGGACAGCTTCTGGAGTATCTGTTGAAGGATTGACGTGTTTCTGAGAGATACATCTTCTGCTTTTCTTCTCACTAAAGCGAGCCAATTAACATTTGTGCTGCTAGCCGTTTGTTTTGAAGAGAAAGAGATTGTAAAAGGAAAATAATTAAGGCGTGGAATCACCGGAGATCTGGACATGTAATGGATTTAATACACGATTTCCTCCATAAATAAGGTTTGTGACTTTTTTGTTCTGGAGTGAATGAACGAATGAGTTTTTTCTGAATCATTTGTCGATCACGTTGGCCCTGTAATTAGTGGGGAAGTTTCAGCTGCGTCGAAGAGAGCCTGCAATCGCTGAGTCTGTGTTAAATCGTCCAAAAAGGCTTAGTCCACATCTGGAATTCGCAATCTTTCGTAAAAGGTTCAAATGGTTCAAATGGCTCTGAGCACTATGGGACTCAACATCTTAGGTCATAAGTCCCCCAGAACTTAGAACTACTTAAACCTAACCAACCTAAGGACATCACACACACCCATGCCCAAGACAGGATTCGAACCTGCGACCATAGCAGTCACGCGGTTCCGGACTGCAGCGCCAGAACCGCACGGCCAACGCGGCCGGCTTCGTAAAAGAAACAAATTGTCCAAACAATTGATTCTCCCAACTCACTGCAGTGTTTAACAGTAATAATAAATGTAAACATCTCTTACACCAAGCCAGCCGCTGATTACCAAGACGAAGGACTCCACTAAAGATTCTATTTGGTTGATTCTTTTTATCACTATATCACGTAATGAAATCTTATATTAAAAACTATATATAGATAAAGGAGAGAAAGAGAGAGAGCGAATGAAAATAGAGATAATACTAACAATCCTCCATTAGTCTAACTCTAACTCCACGAACTGTAACCCGATTCGATTCACACCGACAAGTCCGCTCGCTCGTGAAGCCCGCAGGTTGGACCGTGTGTGCAGAAGAGGCGTGTCCGATGTTTTTACCTGGCAGTTGACTACACTTTGGCTACGGTATTTTAACAGACTACGCCCCACTGCGAATTTTTCAGCGTTTATTTGGCGCGATGCCGCGAGCCCATTGTACGGGAGACAATGGCGGCGCGTTGTTCAGCGGAGGGAGGGCCGCCGGAAACACGGCCCGTCCACAGGGCAGCGGGGCCAGCCGCCCTCGCTCACATGTTACGCGCAAAATAAACGCTTTAAAAAAAGGAGAGAGAGGCAGACCTTACCCAACAGTTTGCACAAAATAAAGGTTTTGATACAATAACATTACACGCGTCCGGCCCACAAAGCAGAAGGCAAGAAAACAACCATCAGTGCTGGCCCAGTTTAGTTCAAAAATGGCTCTGAGCACTATGGGACTTAACTTCTGAGGTCATCAGTCCCCTATAACTTAGAACTACTTAAACCTAACTAACCTAAGGACATCACAAACATCCATGCCCGAGGCAGGATTCGAACCTGCGACCGTAGCGGTGGCGCCGCTCCAGATTGTAGCGCATAGAACTGCTCGGCCACCCCGGGCGGCCCATTTTAGTTCTGACACCACAGCAGAGACGGGTGGAATTTGCTGCCTGATCGTGAGTACGCGGGCACTGCCACATAATGCGGACCTGACCACTGACTGTACATGACGAGAGGCTAATGGCTCTGAGCACTATGGGACTTAACTTCTGAGGTCATCAGTCCCCTAGAACTTAGAACTACTTAAACCTAACTAACCTAAGGACATCACACACATCCATGCCCGAGGCGGGATTCGAACCTGCGGCCGTAGCAGTCACGCGGTTCCGGACTGAGCGCCTAGAACCGCGAAACCACCGCGGCCGGCGTACATGACGAGAGGACGACGCACCAGTTTAACGTGAGCCGGAGAGCGTTGCGCTGTCAGGGCAAAAAAGGTAAGAGCAGAATGGGGCTTTGAGAGGACCTCAGTGACTTGGAACGTGCGCTAGTCACTGGATGTCGCCTGAGTGACAGACTCAACCCTACTGAAGCGGCCCAAGTCGGCTCCTGATGATGTGATTGTGAGGGGCCAGCCGAAGGAACAACACTACTGCTAATCCGAGACCACACACGCCTCAAGTAGTGAAGGGCAGAAACCTTCGAGCTACGCCAAGCTTCGTTGTAAAAAATAGTATGATATCAGTGAAACGAGTCACTCGTGAGTTCGACAGTGCTACATCGCCATCTGTGTACACACAAATGGATACTCTGCAAATCACGCATAATTGTCTGGCAGGTGGAAGGCAAGTCGTCTTGTCTGTGGGTCCGTTGACTGTCTCTTGGTTGGGTTGCCGGCGGATTGGATATGGTTGGGCCGACTACCTGTCTCCCCTCAGCGAACGTTAACATTTCAAGTGCAGACCGACCCCCAGAAACTTCAGAGCGCCGCTGGCTGTACTGCCTTTTCTTCTTGGTGTTTGATTGTGTATGTTAATGGCTCATAGCCGATGGTTTGAATTTGTATGCTCTTAGTTGGGTTTTAAATAATGGGGCTTCAGCGGTTTTAAAATTGAAAGTTCCTTACTTGTCAAGTCTTGCATTTTTTAGTCCTACAGCCTCATTTACATTTTTTTTAAAGCTTTGGGCCTTCTGCCTTTCAAAATTTATTGAAGTTGTGTTTTTAAATCATGGGCCTTCAGCCATTTTAAAATTAAAATTTCTTACTTGTCAAGTCTTAGACTGTTTGGGCATTCAGCCTCATTTGAAATATTATTTAAGAATAAAACCTTGCGCTTTCTGTCTTTTGAAAATTTGTTGTAGTTGTATTTTAAATCATGGGCTTTCAGCCGTTTTAAAAATTGAAGGGGTTGTGCCCTTAAGCCATAAGATTGTGTGACATATTCAGTCGATAGTTAAACTCGGAAATTTGCGCTGTAATATTTGGGCAACTAAATAAAGTTATATGTGTTCGAGTGTAACTGACAGCCGCTCATTTTTGGCCCCTTTCCACAATTCCAACTATCTGTTCTGTCCTGAGGATTTAACCAGGCGTTTCAACAGAGCTGCACCCATCGTTTCAGCATATGCAACACATTTTTGATTAACGACAGGTTTGATTATCCTGCGAGCCAGGGCAAAGGGCTTACATCCTGTGGCACCAAGAAGGCACGTGTATTCGTGCAGCAACTTGTGGTTGTTAATTGTCTTGCTGAAAAATGGCATTTGGGGTGTTATGCAGAAACGGTATGGCTACGTTCACAGGATGTCATTCACGTAGGTCATACGGGTCTCAGTGCCCTGGAAAAGCACCAACTGTGATTTATCGGTTCTATCCAATAGCACACCACACCATAAGGCCATGATCTGGTGCTGTATGTCTTGTGTGAATGCAGTCACTGTGATGCCGCTCACCCTGTCTGCGGCGAACCAAAATGCGGCCACCAATCTCAAACACACAGAACCTGGATTCATCCGACAACACTGTGTGATGCCATTCCTGTCCCCAGTGACGTCGTTCCATACACCACTGACGTCTAGCGTGTTTCTGCACATTCGTCAAAGGTAGGCGGAGAAGTGGACGACGCGCACTTAACCCATGCCGTAATAAACGGCGTCAGACTGTCACACCTAATAGCGTACGATGTGTTACACTGTTTCACTGCTGCGCCAGAGCCGAGGAGAACGCAGATCTGTCCTGCCGTGCCATTCAGATGAGGCGTCGATCTTCTCGGGCAGTGGTCTGGGTGGTGCGACCTGAACCACCTCGTCGTGTTCTACGGCCTTCCGTAAACTATTCTGCACGCACACGCTGCACTGCCGAAACACTCCGTCCACATGGGCAACAGTTTCGCGGATGGATACACCACATTCTCTCATGCCAATAATGCGCCACAGAACTCACTGATTTGACGGTGCAGTTCACGCATACATCTGCGAGGCATCCTGCACGTCTGCTCAACTCACACTGATCCATCATCTTTGGTTTACGGCTACAACAAGAGCCGCGGGCACACTTTACCGGTAGATGGTGTTGGGCCACCATATCATTGTTCACCTAGAATCCGCGGGGCCGATACGGTTCAAATGCTAATCGTTTCTGCAGAATATGTACATGTCCCGTGAATATGAACGTCCTATCTCCAGTCGTCAAAGTTTTCTGTGTTTTCCGAACATGAGCGGATGTTCCAAAATCCTGCTGTACATCGACGTCAGTGATATGGACCTGTAATTTAGTGGATTGCCTTTCTTGAGTATTGGTGTGTCCTGTGCAACTATCCAAACACTGGTTACGGATCTTTCGCCGAGCCAGTGGCTGTATATGATTGTTAAGAATGGAGCCATTACACCAGCATACTCTGAAAGAAACCTAATTGGTATAAAGTCTGGACCGGAAGACTTGCTTACGTTAAGTAATTTAAGTTGCTTCATTACTCCGAGAATATCTACTTGTAAGTGGATAATGATGTTAGCAGCTCTTCTTGATTCGAATTCTGGAATATTTACTTCCTCTTCCGTGGCGAAGGAATTTTGGAAGGCTGTGTTTAGTAATTCTGCTTCAGCAGTACTGTAATCGATAGCATTTCCATCGCTATCGCACAACGAAGGCATTGATTGTCTTGCCACTAGCATACTTCACATACTACCAGAATCTCTATTTTCTGTGAGGTTTCCAGATGAGATTTCGTTGTGGAAACTATTATAAGTATCTCACACTGAAGTCCGCTCTAAATTTGGAACTTCTGTAAAAGATCGCCAATCTTCGGGATTTTGCTTCTGTTTCTGCAATAGTGTTCTGACCCGTTTTTTGGTACCAAGATGGATCAGCTACGTCGTTTGTTTATGTAAGGTGTCGGGCAAATCCAACACCTTCCATGAAAACCCAGACATGATAAGCAAATCCAGTAGTATGTCACAGAGCTCCGAATAAATCGTGACATTAAATTAACCAAAGTAATAAGAGTAACGAGTGAGCAAATGGAATACCACAGACTAACACAAGAATGCCTAAATGCATGTCATACCTTACCACCGTGAGACAGACGCAGTTCCGAGGGGAGAAGCGAGAACAGAAGCCGAGAGCAGAACCGTGTTAAGCTGGAAGGCCCTACGATAAGGGACAGACACCCACGTCGCCAGCTAACCGCTAGGACCACCCCCCAGCCCATGTTAAAAGCTAGAGCCCTCCAGAAGAACAGTATAGATCTTACGATAACACTAAAAGGACCACACCAGCTGCAAGTTTTAGCGTGAGACTTTTTCGCGTCTCTGTCACGTTGCAAACTTTAAAAACATTGCCCCACCACGAAAAGTATAACGTTTCTCATTCGATCGACAGAATTTTTGTAGGTAGAGCTTAAGGTTAACATTGAGACCCTTATTGGTCAGATGAAAACACAGCCAGATAGTTTTTTTTAAACCAACTTCGGTAAATTGTAGTAAGGAGAAGTTAGGAGAGAGTTGCTTCCGAGACAGCGAGGTGAGCGGAGCTGTGCTGCCCGTCGCCCCCTGACGAACACCGACAAGGTAATGAACGCATGCGATGCCGCATAACAGCGCATAAAGCTTCACTCAGAACTGCAGAAGTCTCATCTGTTACACCCCCTTTTTGCGTAATACTAGTGTCGATCGTCAATTAAAGCTCATGGTGTTCACATTTGCCACTTGAAGTAAAAATCTAAAACGCGATGATTTTTCTGTTATATAGTTATTGAGAAGCCACATCAGCCACTGTAATTTACGACAAGTTAGATAAGTAATTAAAGATAATTGAGGGTCACTATAGACCATTTTGATAGTTTTCTCCCATGTGAAACTTAATTTAAACCTAGATTATAGATGTGATATGGCATAGGTCATCCTTCGATCCATTGTAGAACTTGGAAACCCATTCAGGGAATATTCGTTCACACTTTTGTTGAACGCAGTTGGTTTTTACCATCCTGTATTAAAACATTTCCTTTGATCAATAGTGCAATTTATAAACAATGTTTTGTGAGTAGAACAAAATTTCCAATTGTAAACTTAACTGCTTTTTCGACGTTACTTTACCAGCTAACTAAAAATAGGAAAGCCTTGAACCTCTTCCACTAAATTTAGTTAGTATTAAGATACTTTTACAGGGAGTGCAATGTAGCTGACGCTGAAATCATTAAGTATTTGGTTGTATCATCGCTAGTCTCACTGAACTCTTCCTAACTCTACATGTCATGTGTGATCTGGCGTCTCCTTACCAGCAACAGGTCCCGGGTTCAAACTAGTCAATTCCCTAAAAAACACGCTCAGAGCGTCGTTGCGCGAAAGTGGTATGGAGACACGATATAGAACAAACAGAATCCACGCAGAATGTTAGAAAATGGCGACCCCGCCAGGATGGTAAAATACCATCATTGAAGGTCGACCACATGCCTAACTAGGTCAGAAAAATATCCTGCTGTAAAAATTTCGTGATAAAAAAATTTTTTTTTTCAAAGGCATACATAGTCGATAGATAGCAAGAAAGTATTCAGTAGAAAGTGAGACATTCTAGCAGAGGCAATAGCATAATTAAGTTATGAAATTTAAAAATTGTTAGAATTAAGTTTTCTCCTCAATGCAAGCGCACAGGTGGCGGATATATCGTTGACAAGTTGGTTCTGACCCAATTAGTAAGTGAATTGATTGTCGGTCTTGGGTATAATAAGTGTCAAGTCGTGTGAACAAAAAGTTTATGAAACGCGTGAGATCGTATGAGCGCATGTTGACTCGAAGTAGGGCGCGTGAATTGCTTTTAAAACAGAAAATAAGGGATTCGGAAAGATTAGCAATAGCAGATCGAGACCTTGACCGAATTGGGGTGGAGACCCAGCATGAAAATGGACAGAGAATAGAGGACAGTACAACAGACGATGCAGTATCGTGAGAAATAGGACATATAACGCACCATAACGAGGATAATGTACGTCAAGGCATAGAAAATATAAGTCTGCATATGACAGAGGAGCAGGAAAGTAGAGAGACAGTCGATGAGGATTCTAACTTGCGTCTTGAATACGTAGAACCCATAGTACAAGTAATCAGAGCTCCCTCACCACAGAGTACAAGGAATGCGAGCAGAAACGTGTCACAGCACAGTTCAATGCAATCGGTTGCGAACCAACACTTGGGCGAAAACACAGAGCGTAGGACGTCGGAAGAAAACGCAATAGTACCCACCAATCTGGCAGAATTATTACAACAAATTACGGAAAACATGACAAGGCAAAATAAAGACATAGCGAACCAAATTCAAATTCAGAATGCAGAAACCACGAGACAAATGCGTGAGATTAAATAACAAAACAAAAAAATTCAGTTACACCTAAGTCATATTGAAGACGAGGCAAAAGAATCTCGAGAAGTGATAGGAAACTTAATAACAGGTCACAATCAATTGAGAACAGACATTGACAAGGTACAAGCGGACGTACAAACATTGCGTAATGACATTCAGGACGAGATCAAAACATTACGTAACAACACCCAGGGAGAAGGCAAGAAACTAGAGAAACAGATAAACGTAATTACTAGACAAGCAGCAGGTACAGCGCGTGAAATCGTTGAAAACAGTGTGTTATACAAAAGTATCACAAAAGCAGCGCTGAAAAGATATGATAACCGCATAGTCAAAATAGAAGCGCAAACGAAGCGACAATTTCAGAAATTGCGAACAGAGTTGTTGCAAACTATTGAAGAGCGTAGTGAACAGGATCGAACAAACACAGAGCCTGCAACCACATCCGTATCTGTAACAGCACCGGAAAAACAAGCAAGTAACGAAGATATTACGCATTTGCGATTCCAATCACAGGCGGAAAGCAGCATACGTGAAATCAGACAGCCTGCACAGCAATAAAGATGTTTCGAGATTCTTGATGAACAAACGTCATCACAAACACATGCGGAACCACAAATGTATGTTTCAAGACAGTTTGGATCGTGCAATGAAGCAGCAAGGTTAGCCAGACAAGATACCGAACCAATACCTGACAATGGAAAGCCAGGTCGCGAAGAGTACAGTGCAATGCATTCAGCTACACGTTCACAACCGATGGAAGAAAATTATTTCGTATCACTCCAATGATACTACGAAAGGGTAGGCGAAAGTTACAGTGGACAATATCCAATGGATCTACCACAACCGGAAAGAACGACGGGAGAAATGATCAGAAACAAAAGTGGCGAAGAATCGCGAATTTCATATGGAACTATGACGAAGTACGACAACGATCATTTCCTCAGTCAGAAGATTTCAACACTTTCGAGAAGGAAACTCATTACATCCACGAACTTTCATTGACCAGTTCCGAGTAGGATTACCAGAACACTGGGCGCTAGCACACAAATTAGAATTTATATGTGCACACATGTCAGGAACAGTCGCAGAAACCATGCAAAATGTTGCAGCGACATGCCGATCGTACGAAGATTTCAGAGAGAAATTTCTCTCACGATATTGGTCCAGCGAAGCAGAGAACAGAGTGAAGTACGAATTATTACAGAACCCATTTTTTGAAAATTCAGGAGAGAAGAGTCCCGTGAAATTTTTCGAATTAATGACAAAGAAAAATCAATGCTTAGATGTACCATACAGTGACGGAGAGTTGGTAAAATTATGCGCGATGAAGCTACCATTGAAATACCAGCAATCATTAGTAGGTCGCGGAGGCAATGACGTCGAAGCATTTAAAGGTATTCTAAGCGAACTAGAGTTCATATTCTCGGAAGATGACGCAAGAAAAAGATGAAGCGCACGTGAAAACGAAAGCAAAAAGCAGTGGAATCCACAAGACACAGTACGAAGAAACAATAATTACGAACCATGTGATAACTTCGCACCAAGAAACGACAATAGATTTCGACAAAGAACCGGTTATGGATTTAGAAGAGAACATGGCAATAGCTATAATTCACCCAGGAACGGCAACAACTATTACAGAGGGAATAACGACAACCGGAACGGGTACTGGAGAACCAATAGACCGACAAATTATCAACAAAGAAACCACTATCAACAAGCTGAACAAGAAAAGAGTATACAGATAGAAGAGGTGGAGGTAAGACCACCAAACCCCGATAAACGTTCGAATTGACAACTAAGCGCCCATGCCAAAGAGAATGACGCACCGACCAAGGACAATTGCAGCACCTTGAACAGAGAAGTAAAAATCTTATCACGAGAAGGGAAGAAGGAAGAAACAAATCCGCAGGGACCAGATGAAAACGAAGACAAAAAAATAACAATATCGTGTTGGGACGAAATTAATTGGGAGAATACTGACGAGGAAGATGAATTACCAGAGGCATGCACAACGAATGTAGGAGGAAAGGGCGAAGTAATAAGTATCGCAGAGCTATTTGAGATGGAAACCAGGGAAAGCGAATTCAATGAGGATAATGCGCAGTCGACAGAAGTTGAAAATAAGTTACGAGTGGGCACACAACCCAACGTATATAATGAAGGAAGTTATGAAGCGATAATTAGAGCATATAGATCCGATTATGTGGAAGTAGCGACAAGGAAGGAGAAGATAGACGAGGATGAGGAAAAAGTAGAGGATGTTGAAGGAAGCGTAAATGAAGGAAGAAATAGAGAAGAGGAAATAAAAGAGAGAGAAGTAGCAGTCGAAGCTTATCCTACAGAAAGTTCGAATTCACAAGGGAAATTCCTAAAAAGACTGATGTATGATTCAGTGGAGGATTCGTTGATGCAATAAGAAGAAGAACAGACCAAACCCTTTCAAATTCAACCAGTTGTGAAGGCCATGGTAAAGCATATCCCAGTCAATATTGTAATTGATAGCGGAAGTGAACTGACTGCGATCTCTGAAAATTTATTCATGCAGTGTAATGCCAATGAGGAATTGCCAGTTCTGAAAACACGTAAGATTAAAGTAAGAGGTCCTATTAGAAACAATGCTGCGGAAGTTACGAGACAAACAAGGTTAACTCTTTCGTGTCAAGGTCAAAAGATCGAAGCCAGCTTCGTGATTATACCTAAACTAACTGTAGATTTGATTATAGGTGCAGATTTTTTAAACGAGAGACGAGCGATAATAGATATGGGGAAAGGTAGCGTAACATTCGGGAATGTCACACTTCTCTTTGAGCAAAAGCTAAAATTAGAAGAAATACCAGTTATAAACAAACAATTAAGAATGACGCGAGATAAAGAGGATGAAGAATTAGAATGGTATGCACAAAAGGGGGAATCGCCTCAACTCATGTTAGAAGTCCATAAAGAAGTCGACGAAAAATTGCAAGAAGTTCAAGGTATTTCGGAACACAGTAAAAGAGAATTAGAGGGTATTTTACGAGATAAAGCAGAGGTATTTTTACCTAAGACTGGCAGTATTAAACACTTTCAGTACAAGTTTGAACTAAAACAGCACAAACCATTTAGAGAGCCACCCTATACAATCCCATTAAGCTACAGGAATAATATATTCCAGGAGATATCTAAAATGTTAGATGACGATATTATTGAACCAGCTACCTCCACATATAACAGCCCGCTCCATATTGTAGAAAAACGAGATGGGAGCATCAGGTTAGTGCTCGATTCCAGACAGATCAACACAATCATAATCACTGAGACAGATCGCCCAGAAAAATTAGAGGAATTGATACAAAACTTCCACGGTGCTAAGATATTTTCATCAATTGATTTACGGAGTAGTTTCTGGCAAATAGAATTGGCCCCAGAATGTAGAAAATTTACAGCATTTATCGTATTCGGTAGATGTTACCAGTTTAAACGATTGCCATTTGGTTTAAACATATCACCAGCAGCGTTTATTAGGGGATTTAATACTATACTCAGTCCTGAAATTTTACAAAAAATTACTTGTTATGTTGATGATGTGATTATCTACATCTACATCCATACTCCGCAAGCCACCTGACGGTGTGTGGCAGAGGGTACCCTGAGTACCTCTATCGGTTCTCCCTTCTATTCCAGTCTCGTATTGTTCGTGGAAAGAAGGATTGTCGGTATGCCTCTGTGTGGGCTCTAAT
Organism: Schistocerca americana; assembly: GCF_021461395.2. Lineage (NCBI taxonomy): Eukaryota > Metazoa > Arthropoda > Insecta > Orthoptera > Acrididae > Schistocerca > Schistocerca americana. The sequence goes on along the minus strand of NC_060122.1, from coordinate 23,403,615 downwards.
CTCTCTGATTTTATCCTCATGGTCTCTTCGCGAGATATACGTAGGAGGGAGCAATATACTGCTTGACTCCTCGGTGAAGGTATGTTCTCGAAACTTCAACAAAAGCCCGTACCGAGCTACTGAGCGTCTCTCCTGCAGAGTCTTCCACTGGAGTTAGTCTATCATCTCCGTAACGCTTTCGCGATTACTAAATGATCCTGTAACGAAGCGCGCTGCTCTCCGTTGGACCTTCTCTATCTCTTCTATCAACCCTATCTAGTACGGATCCCACACTGCTGAGCAGTATTCAACCAGTGGGCGAACAAGCGTACTGTAACCTACTTCCTTTGTTTTCGGATTGCATTTCCTTAGGATTCTTCCAACGAATCTCAGTCTGGCATCTGCTTTACCGACGATCAACTTTATATGATCATTCTATTTTAAATCACTCCTAATGCGTACTCCCAGATAATTTATGGAATTAACTGCTTCCAGTTGCTGACCTGCTATTTCGTAGCTGAATGATAAGGGATCAATCTTTCTATGCATTCGCAGCACATTACATTTGTCTACATTGAGATTCAATTGCCATCCCTGCACCATGCGTCAATTCGCTGCAGATCCTCCTGCATTTCAGTACAATTTTCCATTGTTACAACCTCTCGATACACCACAGCATCATCTACAAAAAGCCTCAGTGAACTTCCGATGTCATCCACAAGGTCATTTATGTATATTGTGAATAGCAACGGTCCTATGACACTCCCCTGTGGCACACCTGAAATCACTCTTACTTCGGAAGACTTCTCTCCATTGAGAATGACATGCTGCGTTCTGTTATCTAGGAACTCTTCAATCCAATCACACAATTGGTCTGATAGTCTATATGCTCTTACTTTGTTCATTAAACGACTGTGGGGAAATGTATCGAACGCCTTGCAGAACCCTCTTGGGAACATCACAACGACACATTAAATCAGTTTTTACAGATCATTAAAGAACTTGGGGTCACAGTAAATATAACAAAATCCAAATCTGGAAGGCGAGAGGTCAAATTTCTAGGACACATAATTTCAGAGAAAGGGGTAATGCCCGACCCAGAAAAACTAACGGCAATCAAAGAATTCTGTATTCCATATAATAAGAAAACTCTCAGAGGATTTCTAGCTCTCACCGGATTCTATAAAAAATTTATTTGGATCGACTCTCTCGCAACACCACGCCTATGTCCATTGACTGGACAAAACACGCCATGGGTATGGGATCAACAAGCCAATGAAGAATTTTTAAAAGTGAAATACGCACTAACAACAGCACCGATTTTAGCACATCCTGATCTAACACAAAATTTTTGTATGGCCACTGATAGCGCGAATACAGGTTTAGGAGTTGTTTATTCCAAGAATACGATCAGGCAGGGCTAAGATCATATAGAACAATTGTATTTGCCGGTCGGGTACTCACAAAAAGCGAGAAAAACTATTCAGTCACGGAGCTGGAAGCATTGGCCATTGTATGGGGCTTCCAACGTTTTCGATACTTCCTATTCGGAAGAAAAACAAAAGTATACACTGACCACAAAGCATTAGAATTTCTGTTATCCGCCAAACTAACTCATGGGAGGTTAGCCAGATGGATGTTAATACTACAAGAATTTGACTTCATTATTACACACACACCAGGATGATGATGATGATGATGTTTGGTTTGTGGGGCGCTCAACTGCGTGGTTATCAGCGCCCGTACAATTATCCAATCTTTGCTCAGTCCAATTTCGCCACTTTCCTGGATGATGATGAAATGATGAGGACAACACAAACACCCAGTCATCTCGAGGCAGGTGAAAATCCCTGACCCCGCCGGGAATCGAACCCGGGACCCCGTGCTCGGGAAGTGAGAACGCTACCGCGAGACCACGAGCGGCGGACACACACCAGGACCAGCGAATGTATTAGCAGATGCTTTATCACGATGTCCACAGGGTGCATCCAATAACATAGGTTTGGAAGCAGCAGAAGACCAGTTTACAATGTACTATATGAAACAAGTACCTTTCGAAAACTACATTACGACAGCATTGAAAAACATAGGCCAAGAACAGGACAAGGGTCCCGAAATACTAGGAATCAAACACAAGTGGAGAAGTAAGGATTTTCCAGACATTCGACAGCACTATCTCGTAAAAAACAATGTTTTATTTTTTAGACGAAATGTTGCAACCAATGAATGGTAAATTTATATCCCAGATGAACTAATTAATAAGTACATATGGTATACACATTTAAGTAATGGCCACTTTGGACCAAAGAAATGGTTTTTAAAAATAAAACAAACAAGCCATTTTCCTAATATGGAAAGACGAATTAGAACAGTATTAGTCAAATGCAAAAAATATATGAGGGCTAAACACATCACTTTCCAAACCAAGCCACCTATGTTTCCAATAATCCCTAAAAGATTAAAACAAATAGCTGCAACAGATTTGATGGGGCCCCTCCCACGCACAAAAAATGGATATATTTTTATATTTGTCATTTTGGAACTTACTTCTAAATATGTTACCTTGACACCATTAAAATGGGCAACAGGTCTTACTATAAGTAAAGCATTTAGACAAGATTTTCTCAGACAAGTAGGTCGAGTGGAACGAATAATTTCGGATAATGGCTCACAATACAAATCAGTGCAATGGCAGAACACGTTAAAACAACACAAAATAAAACCCATCTACATATCTAAGTACAAACCTAGCGTAAATCCAGCAGAACGATCTATGAAGGACATAGGCACTTTATGCCGATTATATGCAGGCAAAAGGCACAACACTTGGGATATATACCTTAAAGATTTTCAAGAAGTAATAAATGAAATGCCACATAGCACTACACTACTACCTCTAGTTACTGCACTTAAAAATATTGAACCCCCAAACATAACCAGAGAAAATGTTAGATTTCCTATTGTACCACGTAGACTGCACAAACAAGTCATAGCAACAGCACTCTCCAACATCAGAAAGGCAGCCATTAAAAGAAAAGAAAGAGGAGATAGAACAGCAATTAAAAGAACATTCTCACTAGGCCAGAAAGTATTTGTAAAAACACACCATCTCTCCAGCAAACAGAAACACAAAATACGTAAGTTTTATGCTGCATACAAAGGACCTGTCATAATTAGCTGAATTGCTCATGATAATGCTGTGGAACTAATGAACCCAAAAACAGGCAAAACCTTAGAACTTCACCATGTGAGCCATATCAAAAAGTTTGAAGATTAATTTTATTACTGGTAAATAATCAGCACAATATTTCAAGATTATGTTGCAGATAAGATCGTCAGGAGAAAGAAGAATGAAGAAAGAGGAAGGTGTGGAAAAGAAAGTAGTTTCAATAAAAACAAAAACAAAAATAACACAATAGTAGCCCAGATTAAGGTGAAGGGATAAAACGTAGATAGTCTAACAGCATGAAATACTAAAATGCTACACACCACGACACTACACAAAAAATAAAAAAAAACGAATTTGAGGATTTTTGTAGAAGTTAAAACTCAAAATATCTTAGAATTGTAACATGGAAAGGGCGCCGAAATTTGTAAAGCTTTTAAGAAGACGTAAAACAGTGTAGGTACTAAACATATGTTAGATGATTATAAATAAAGCTTTTTGTAAGAACCATTGTAAAAACTCCAGCAAGGACGAGATGCAACAACCCACAAGTTGCAACGAGAGAAGTATCAAGAAAGAAAAGGACATAATTAGCAAGACACGATTCCTACAATGCAGAAGCGTCGAGAGAAGGGAAAGGACAGTAAGACCAACAGGGGGCCCTTGTATCGAAAGTGGGAAATAAATCTGCCTGCTAGGTGGAACCCTGCTGGGACAGAAGACGGAACCACAGAGTGGCGGAACACGGAAGGGACCGGTGCAGGGATTGACAAGCAACACCGGACTTTCACCGCTCATAAACCACGGGACGCCCTGACTCAGCGGAGTGAGCAAAAAACGGCCCGACGAGAAGACGGCTTGGCCAAGCCACCACTGGCAAACAATATGTGTAAAAGTCACACTACCGCTATTAAACAGCACGCTGATGCACGAAACTGAAAAAAACGTCCACAAAGTAGAAATGACATGCCCAAACCATTTATCAAACTGTGACTAGGAGGAGAACTTCAAAGCAACTAGTTATCAATAAATATTTCCATATCCTGCCCAGAGAAGAACCAAGAATCAAGCAAGAAGCAGAGAAAAAGCAGGAAGAACAGAAGTTGAAGTTTAGCAAGATTGAGACCAAGAAAGAAGATGGGTGAAGAATAGACGACATACCTTCCCAAATCCCTATCCTATTGTAATCTTGTCGTATGCAAAGTATTACAACGAAAAACGACCGCTTTCAGCGCCACATAACGATGACTTTCACGCATACAAAGCCAATAAACCATGAGATTCTGCACTCACAGCTCCATTTCATTATGGGACCTCCACAACAGCAACACACACTTGCAAAGCCAACAAGGAACGACGAACGAATCTGTACATCAAATACTTGCCCACATCCATCTTGCTCAAGTCCATCTGAAATGGACAGTATATAAAGAACAAAAGTAAGGCATAATAAACACTAAAACTATATGCTACTTATTTTCTCCTCATAAAAATAAAAGAATAACTATATTTTACTTATTTTCTCCCTATAAAAACAAAGAATAAAAAAATTTTCTTGTTGGATGTTTTCCCTTTTTTTTTAACATTTGTACCATTTGTTAGGATAATATCTCAATAATTGTGTATGTATATTTCTTTGTCAAAGCAATTCTTGGAAATAATTCTTATTTGTTAGTGTAACAATGTTGAAATGAGTGTCTAGAAACAAAAACATTTTACTTGTACATGATATTTAGAAAATGTGTTAGGAATAGATATTACTTAATTACTACATTTATAAAAACAATATTTCTAAGAAAATCGATGTCAAAGACTCCTCACTTTCGATAACAAACTTCCTAAAAAACAAACTTCACAATTAAATAAAGAAAGAAAATAATGAAAAAATAATTATTATAATAGAATAAAAATATTCTTCCATTGTCAATATAAACATATTTTTAATAATAATGTGGAAGAATATTAATTAGTTATACAAACTAGCATAGAACAGAATAACGTGGCTGAACAGTAGGCAACAAAATTTACATAATGGAATAATTTTTGACTGACTTAGACAATGATTCAATCATTGCCTAACTTCAGTGCAAAAATTAAGTTCGAAGGGTGGTGATATGTAAGGTGTCAGGCAAATCCAACACCTTCCATGAAAACCCTGACATGATAAGCAAATCCAGTAGTATGTCACATAGCTCTGAATGAATCGTGACATTAAATTAACCAAAGTAATACGAGTAACGAGTAAGCAAATGGAATACCACAGACTAACACAAGAATGCCTAAATGCATGTCATACCTTCCCACCGTGAGACAGATGCAGTTCTGAGGGGAGAAACGAGAACAGAAGCCGAGAGCAGAACCGTGTTAAGCTGAAAGGCCCTGATAAGGGACGGACACCCACGTCGCCAGCTAACCGCTAGGACCACCCCCCAGCCCATGTTAAAAGCTAGAGCCCTCCAGAAGAACAGGATAGATCTTACGATAACACTAAAAGGACCACACCAGCTGCAAGTTTTAGCGTGAGACTTTTTCGCGTCTCTGTCACGTTGCAAACTTTAAAAACATTGCCCCACCACGAAAAGTATAACGTTTCTCATTCGATCGACAGAATTTTTGTAGGCAGAGCTTAAGCGTAACATTGAGACCCTGATTGGTCAGATGAAAACACAGCCAGATAGTTTTTTTTAAAACCAACTTCGGTAAATTGTAGTAAGGAGAAGTTAGGAGAGAGTTGCTTCCGAGATGGCGAGGTGAGCGGAGCTGTGCTGCCCGCCGCCCCCTGACAAACACCGACAAGGTAATGAATACAAGCGATGCCACATAACAGCGCATAAAGCTTCACTCAGAATTGCAGAAGTCTCATCTGTTACACCCCCTTTTTGCGTAATATTAGTGTCGATCGTCAATTAAAGCTCATGGTGTTCACATTTGCCACTTGAAGTAAAAATCTAAAACGCGATGATTTTTCTGTTATATAGTTATTGAGAAGCCACATCAGCCACTGTAATTTACGACAATTTAGATAAGTAATTAAAGATAATTGATGGTCACTGTAGACCATTTTGATAGTTTTCTCCCTTGTGAAACTTAATTTAAACCTAGATTATAGATGTGATATGGCATAGGTCATCCTTCGATCCATTGTAGAACTTCGAAACCCATTCAGGGAATATTCGTTCACATTTTTGTTGAACGCAGCTGGTTTTTACCATCCTGTATTAAAACATTTCCTTTTATCAATAGTGCATTTTATAAACAATGTTTTGTGAGTAGAATAAAATTTCCAATGGTAAACTTAACTGCTTTTTCGACGTTATTTTACCAGCTAACTAAAAATAGGAAAGCCTTGAACCCCTTCCACTAAATTTAGTTAGTATTAAGATTCTTTTACAGGGACTGCAATGTAGCTGACGCTGGAATCATTAAGTATTTGGTTATATCATCGCTAGTCTCACTGAACTCTTCTGAACTCTACATGTCATGTGTGATCTGGCGTCTCCTTACCAGCAACAGGTCCCAGGTTCAAACTAGTCAATTCCCTAAAAAACACGCTCAGAGCGTCGTTGCGCGAAAGTGGTAGGGAGACACGATATAGAACAAACAGAAACCACGCAGAATGTTAGAAGTACTGTAATCGATAGCATTTCCATTGCTATCGCACAAAGAAGGCATTGATTGTCTTGCCGCTAGCGTACTTTACATACTGCCAGAATCTCTATTTTTTGTCAGGTTTCCAGATGTGATTTCGTTGTGGAAACTATTATAAGTATCTCACACTGAAGTCCGCTCTAATTTGGAGCTTCTGTAAAAGATCGCCAATCTTCGGGATTCTGCTTCTGTTTCTGCAATAGTGTTCTGACCCGTTTTTTTGTACCAAGATGGATCAGCTACGTCGTTTGTTAATTTATTTGGTATAAGTCTCGCAATTTCTGTCGATACTGTTTCTGTGAAATCAAGCCTCATATGATCTACTGTTACTCTGTTAGCTTGGAAGGAGCAGAGTCTCTCTCAGGAAAGCGTTCAGAGAATTTTTATCTTCTTTCTTGAATAGGTATATTTGTAATTTATTTTTGGAAGATTTGAGAGTTACGGTACACAGTCTGGCTACGACAACCCTATGTTCACTAATCCCTGTATCCGTTTTGATGCTCGTTATTAGTTCAGGATTATTTGTTGGTAAGGGATCAAGTGTGTTCTACAGCCGTTTACTTTTTGAGAGGGCCGTGAACTAACTACTCGAAATAATTTTCAGAGAAAGCGTTTAACTCTGTTTCGGATGATGTTTTATGCTATCTGTGGATGTAAACATGTATTTTCGCCAACATATCGAGGGTAAATTCATGTCACCACTAACTGTACGAGTCGGGTACGTGTTTCAAATTAGACTCGAGTTTTCTTTAAACTTTTCAGGAATTGTACCATCTGAGTTGGAATGTCGGTAAAAGGATCCAATTATTATTTTATTCCGGTTACCAAGGATGACCTCTATCCATACTAACCCACAGGAACCATGTACTTCAAATTTGCTAAAAGATAAACTACTTCCAACAGCAACAAACAAGCCACACCGTCGGTTGTGTTTAGCCTATCCTTTCTGAAACTGTTCGGTCTTTCACGTGAGCCACCACCTGTAGCTGGTTGCACTTCGTGGTGTTCATGGCATCCAAAAGGACCCGTTCTACGTCTGGAGTGACTCCACGCGGTATGCACACGGAGTGCACATTGACTTTATTCCGCTCCTTGCAGCCATGTCCCTAAGGGCCTCATAAGGCGCCTGACATTGGAGCTCCCAACTACCAGTAATCCCACCCTTTGTGGTTGCCCGGATCTTGCAGGCTGAGAGGTTTTCTCTGAAACAGCAGTCCACTTAGCCCAAGGTTGTGCATAAAGAGTTGAAAAGAATCTGGTACAGTGTTAGAGCAGCTCATTTCTGCAGACATTTCTGCAGTCAGTGCCAAGCGGCACTTGTGGTGGTGTAAAGGTCGATGTCACTGGTCAGTGAATGATCGGAAACAAGTGGTTTGGAGTGATGAATGACACTGTACTTGCAGCTGTTCGATGGAAGGGCTGCCTCTCCCCCACAGACATTCAGAAACCTTATTGGAAGTGCCCCCAGCCGTCACAAAGCCCGAGAATGGACACATCTCATGTTAATGTCCACTAGTAGTTGCCTGGATACTTTTGATCGGACAGTGTAGATACCAAACTCAGTCGCGCATCCACAGGGCTACCAACCACTAACTTTGGGGTCCCTCTGTTGTAGAATCTTAGAACATGTTCTGAACTGAAATATAGTGAGGTGTCTCGAAAAGAATAAGCTCATGGATTACGAAAACATTGGGCACGCGAACGCTAACTCGCACCTGTCTCACGTGGCAGTCAGCAGGTAGGTGCAGCACTTCCGAAAATCATTTGACTCGGCGCCACATTCACGTTTATTAACGAAAGTGGCATCACACTATTTATAAAATAAGACTAGTGACTGGACTGAAGATTTCTTGGTAGTGACAGCGCAGCATCCTGTCTTGGATGGAGTCGACGCTTTAAAGTAACTTCAGGCGTTCCTTAGGTAGTGTCTCAGGGTCCTTGCAGTTCATGATCGCTGAGATGACAGAAAATGTTAACTGTACTTTCAGACTTGTCGCAGATGAGACAGTTATCTGTAATGTAGAGCCGCCTGAAAAAAGCTATAGGAGAAGGAAGAGAAAAGTGGCCCTCGCATTATTTTTGCCCTGAGAGTTGTGGCGGCTGCCTGTAAGTCATTAAACTGTTTCTAGCGGACATCTTTATATCACTGTCGTTACTTTACTCACACGTGGAGTAGTAGTTTTTGCGACAGCAATCTTTAAACAACGTCTTTTGCCTACAAGTCTTTTACCGTACGACAAAGGTGAGAAAGGTGATGAGGGAGCAGATAAAGAAGAGACTTAAATGTCTCAGGGGAAAATACAATCATAAGACCGATAGTTTCAATAAAATCGTTTGAGAAAGATTGCACAATGTGCGTCGACCGGCCGGAAGACGGCAAACACTGCCGCTCTCCCCTTCTGAAGAAACGGAAATGGATCGCTGCACGTCGGCCGCCGCGCCTCCTCGGCTGGCCTCGCGATGCCCAGTGCAGCCCCACAAAGTATAAGGTGAAGAACCCCCAATTCACTGCCTCTTTCGCTCACCCCGTGTCCCTGGCGGAACGTACAGCGAGATTTACATCAATATGTTTCGAAATCTCACCCATAAAACTTGAGGACTGGACCACGTCCAGAACGTCATTTTCTGGACCCCTTCAATGACCAGCGTATCACACATTATTCGTGATGTGCAAACTCTGTAGGCATTTGTCGTTGACGTGTCGAGTTCTGGATTCGACATTTTAAATCAATTGTCTTATGACATCTATGACCACCAGAGTCACAACAGTCGTAAATACGATATTATTTGTTAAAAGTTAGATGTTCGCTTGAAAGAGATAAAAGTCACAAAACAGAAATTGTTACGTTGTCGTGCGTTAAAATACAGCAAAGTGGAACAGTACGCACCGTTGACAAGGGTAACATTTGTACATGCTACACCAAGTTCGGTGTAAATGCACCGCTGTAGTCCAGTTGTCACCCAACAGGCCTCTAGTCGGATGAATTCCTCAGTCTGGCTAAATGGGTGCTGATCTGGGCGCTGTTCACAAAGGCGAGTTCCTTCCACAGGATGAGCAGTGTTCTCGAACACCCTCTGGGAAAGAAGCTTCTGAAAACGTTATCCCGTTGAAGGGTCTCAATTTTTTTCTCCTTTCTCGACTGCGTCAGCATTTGTAACTAACGTCGGGTTTCTGTACAAATTGGAGATAAATTTTCGAAGTGTATTCTAGTCAGCATTGTCAAAATATTTCTCTAAAGATAAAAGAGCAATAAAGGTAGGTTTACGTTTCCTTGTCCTATCTTCTAACATAAATCGTAGGGTCAGTACCATTCGCGTGTTCCCAGAACTTCCTCAGAAATCAAACTGATCTTCTCCGGGGTCTGCTTTCATCAGTTTTTCCATTCTTCTGTAAGGAATTCGTGTCATTGTTTTAGAACCGTCACTTATTAAACCGGTACTTCGGTAACATTCACATCTGCCTTCTCTGGTATTAGAATTATTACATTCTTTTTGAAGTCTGAGGTATTCCGTCCGTCTCATACGCTGATGAGACAAAACATTATGACGACCCACTTAAAAACATGTCGGCCCACCTCTGGAACGTAATCCAGCAGTGATTCTGCGTGCCACGGATTCGACATGTACGTGGTAGGTTTCCAGAGGTCTGTGGCACCCGATGCCTAAGCAATTCCCGTAATTTACCGGCGGTCGGTTTGTGGGCGCGAAGGTGGCGCCCGGCAGCGTCCCAGTTGGCTTTCGTCGGATTCAGACGAACCGAATTTGATGGTGAAGACATTAGCGTATGGTGCCTCTCAAACCACTGCAGCACATTGTCCTTGTCACAAGGAGAGTTATTCTGCTGGAAGATGCCACCGCCGTTTTGGAACACATCAGGCATAAGGCGTACAGGTGGCCCCTGATAATGTACACCTAGTCCGCAGATCCCACGGAGGAGGAAGTGAAGGCCCTCGTAACAGAACATTGCCCCACCGGCCTGCGTCCGTGGCGCGCTGCACGCTTCGAGTAGCCGTTAGCGTGGGTGATGGCCTACCTGGACACTACCATCCAGCTGGTTTAACAATAAAATGGATTCTTCAGACCGGGTGACACGATTCCATTGATCCACGCTCCAATGCCGAAGATCCTGTGCCTCTGTAATCATAACTGGCCATATTGTCGGCTCAGCATGGGAACGCGTTGGGGTGCTCCGCTGCGGAACATCATGTCCAGCACTGTGCGCTGGACAGCGTGACCCAACACTGCGCCAGCTCTTTACTCTGTTGCCAGATGTGCCGCAGGTCGCCGCCTATCCTGCTTCAGACAGCGGGCAAGCCTCCTATCCCTGTGTTCCGTGACGAGGTACGGACGTCCAGCTTCTTGCCGCCTACTCGCAGTTTCAGTATTCGGGCAGTTCCCGTAAATGCTGACAACAGTGGCACGCGGACGGCCGACCAGCTGCAGGCACTGGGCCACAACAGTCTGACTTTCGTCAGTGTCAGCATCTCAGCCACTTATTGCCGCTGGACTGAATCCCCATTTGCCTCTGCTGCGTTCGTATACTTCTTTTGCCGCTTAATGTGCCCTCATCGCAACTAGGCAGCAAACATCCTCGCTGTGGGCAGTGATTATAATCTTCTGGCTCATCAGTGTATGCCAGGTGGACCACTTTCGTCACGGCTGGCACTCCCGAGAGATACCTGTTAGTTGGATGTGTTGTCGTTTCAGACAGACTTCGTACACAGAGACGACGAGAGGAATGAGCTCTGAGCAGGAGTGGCTACGACTTATCTTAGAAGAAAGATTAAGGAAAGGCAAACCTACGTTTCTAGCATTTGTAGACTTAGAGAAAGCTTTTGACAATGTTGACTGGAATACTCTCTTTCAAATTCTGAAGGTGGCAGGAGTAAAATACAGGGAGCGAAAGGCTATTTACAATTTGTACAGAAACCAGATGGCAGTTGTAAGAGTCGAGGGACATGAAAGGGAAGCAGTTGTTGGGAAGGGAGTGAGACAGGGTTGTAGCCTCTCCCCGATGCTGTTCAATCTGTATATTGAGCAAGCAGTAAAGGAAACAAAAGAAAAGTTCGTAGTAGGTATTAAAATCCATGGAGAAGAAATAAAAACTTTGAGGTTCGCCGATGACATTGTAATTCTGTCAGAGACAGCAAAGGACTTGGAAGAGCAGTTGAACGGAATGGACAGTATCTTGAAAGGAGGGTATAAGATGAACATCAACAAAAGCAAAACGAGGATAATGGAATGTAGTCGAATTAAGTCGGGTGATGCTGAGGGAATTAGATTAGGAAATGAGACACTTAAAGTAGTAAAGGAGTTTTGCTATTTGGGGAGCAAAATAACTGATGATGGTCGAAGTAGAGAGGATATAAAATGTAGACTGGCAATGGCAAGGAAAGCGTTTCTGAAGAAGAGAAATTTGTTAACATCGACTATAGGTTTAAGTGTCAGGAAGTCGTTTCTGAAAGTACTTGTGTGGAGTGTAGCCATGTATGGAAGTGAAACATGGACGATAAATAGTTTAGACAAGAAGAGAATAGAGGCTTTCGAAATGTGGTGCTACAGAAGAATGCTGAAGATTAGATGGGTGGATCACATAACTAATGAATAGAATTGGGGAGAAGAGGAGTTTGTGGCACAACTTGACTAGAAGAAGGGATCGGTTGGTAGGACATGTTCTGAGGCATCAAGGGATCACCAATTTAGTATTGGAGGGCAGCGTGGAGGGTACAAATCGTAGAGGGAGACCAAGAGATGAATACACTAAGCAGATTCAGAAGGGTGTAGGCTGCAGTAGGTACTGGGAGATGGAGAAGCTTGCACAGGATAGAGTAGCATTGAGAGCTGCATTAAACTAGTCTCAGGACTGAAGACCACAACAACAACAACAGGAGTGCCGCAGGTTTCAGTGTCGCCTCGAGCAGGAGACTTCCGTACATTGGCCCGCTGTTACAACTGCCACACGGACGAGGTGGGGTGAGCTCAGTGCTGCAGCTCCCGTTTGGTGGGCAGTCTGCACCTACACCCCCCGACCCCCTCCATCCATCTTACTGTCAACGTGCTCAGACATCACTCCTGTGTGTCACGTACGAAGCGTAAAGTCTACAGACACGAAAGTAGGCGCTATAGGCAAATTAACTGTTTTCTCTGCCGATATGGGTAAGATGAACTCATAAGAACTACAGGTATCCTTGGTAAGAGACGTCATTAATGCGATATTGGAAGTTTAATTACAGTACTGTGAATTTTTCGTGTACTTTTCTGTGAAAAAATCGCCGCAACAATTTAATTGCACATTATTCATCATTTCCGTATCGCTCCTTTAACACGTAACTTTTAAATAGCTAAAAAACTGTTACTATGTCAACCTTCCAACTAGACATTGCGGAAATTTAATACAAAAAAAGGACTAATTCACTGCCTGTGCAGTAACATATTTTCTATATATTATCGTGGAAGAGCACAGTAATGCGTTTCAAATTAAATTTGCGTCTGGCGCCTTTTTATTGCATTTGCAGTTAAATTCGGAACTAAATTTCTAATAAACATTCATTATCAAAGCAACGGCGTTAAAATATTGCAGGTAGCATTTGCATGTAGTACTATATTAACTTCCATTATATGATATTACATTTCATTTTTTTCGAAATCCATGGACAGCCAACAGGGGTGGCCGAGCAGTTCTAGGCGCTACAGTCTGGAACCGCGCGACCGCTACGGTCGCAGGTTCGAATCCTGCCTCGGGCATGGATGTGTGTGATGTCCTTAGGTTAGTTAGGGGACTGATGATCTCAAAAGTTAAGTCCCATAGTGCTCAGAGCCATTTGAACCATGGACTGTGCGGCTGGTCCCGGTGGAGGTTCGAACCCTCGCTCGGGCGTAGGTGTGTGTATTTGTCCTTAGGATAATTTAGGTTAAGTAGTGTGTAAGCTTAGGGACTGATGACCTTAACAGTTGAGTCCCGTAAGATATCACACACATTTTTTTCGAAACCGTATCAAAATGCTACACTTATATACAGCGAGGTATATTTTTGAGCATTAATTTGATGTCACTGTGTTGTGTATTATTCAACCCCTTTTATGGCGATAATGACCAGTTTGCAGCGGAAGAAAACTGTCTAAAATCGAAATGCATAGATTTTCATTGTACAGTCTTGCTACACCTACATCTGCCTTCAGCAGACCACCTAAGAGAGTGAGGCGGAGAGAATTCCACTTACCACAGTGGCCTGCCCCCACAGCCTATTCCATTTGCGAATGCAGTGCCGCAAGGACGACTGTCACACATACTGCGTAATAGCTCGAACCTCTGATCTGTGTGTGTGTGTGGCGTAAGGTGCCACCGAGCGGGGTGGCGCAGTGGTTAGACACTGGACTCGCATTCGGGAGGACGACGGTTCAATCCCGCGTCCGGCCATCTTGATTTAGGTTTTCCGTGATTTCCCTAAATCACTCCAGGCAAATGCCGGGATGGTTCCTCTGAAAGGGCACGGCCGACTTCCTTCCCAATCCTTCCCTAATCCGATGAGACCGATGACCACGCTGTCTGGTCTCCTTCCCCAAACCAACCAACCAACCGTAAGGTGCCACTCAAGCCCTGTTGGAATGTATGCTCCATGAAATTCAACGGTAAACTTCTCCGTGATGCACAACGCCTCCCTCGTGGCGTTCGCCAATGCATGGAGTTTCTTTAGCATTTCAGTAACACTCTCACGCTTATGGAACGAATCCTTGATGACACGTAGTGGTATTATGTGGATTTTCTCCCTCTCCACTATTAACCCATATGGTACGGGTGGCTCACTGATGCGCAGTATTCAGTAGGTCAAGGATCTGCGCTACTGAATCTTTCTCGTGGGCGAATTACGTTTCTTAATATTTTTCTAATGACTCTTCAATCTGATATTCATGCAACCAGTTTTACACGACAGTTTCTGGTTTAGGTCTCTGCGTACACATACTCCTAAATAATAGACGCAGACTGTTTGTACTGCATCTAGGAAAACATCTGAGGTAGTCTTCCATTACTGCCGATCATCAAATCCTAACTGTTTCAGATATTTTTTCGTGAAATCAGATACTGAGTGCACGATAGGAAGACCTCGGATTCTGGTACCTGAACGAGTGACGGCTCAAAATCGTTGGTGACTATTTTGCACACGAACCTCAGCCCAACAAAAGGAAGAGGAAAATAAGAAAAAGTTGCAAGAAGTATAAAAAAAAATGTGATGATCAATGCATTACTGCAACAGTGTAAGGATTTTGCTAATAAATAATATCCCCGTGTAACGAGCAGCAAAATTTAGTATCTATATAATATTATGTAACTTAATCTGTCAAATTAGTAATCAGTTCATATGTTTTGCACATGTTGATGATTGTCTCTGACACTTATAAATATGCAAATGAGGAATAACCTGAGGCTTGTGTATACTAGCTTCAGTACACCGGATAAATCGGTAGTTATGATTATAAAGGTTACCTGAGTTACCCAATGTGGACACAAGGGCTAACCAGACTGAATCACAGCAACGCACTAGCGGCGGGTACAGCTAGTTCTTCTACACACACAAGTTCCACCCTCCTTAACCCATCCTGAAAGATAAGTCGTAATGTCACTATTGCTTCACCTTTTTCAATGTATTCTAAACTGATCTTCTCCAACTTGGCCTTCGCTACTTTTTCCAGACTTTCGTAAATAATTCGTGTCTGTAATTTACAACCACGCCTTGTGAAAATAATTGAACGGTAGTGTTCACATATGTCAGCACCTGCCTGTTTTGAAACTGGAATTGATATATCTTCTTAAGTCTGGGGATATTTCGTGTCTTGTTTCGACTTAGATCTTTCAGCTGTCTTTGCAGTTCTCCTCGCAGTATTATACCTCCCAACTCATCTTCATCAACTTCTTCTTACTTTTCTGTAATACTGCCTTCAAGTTTATTTCCGCTGTACGGCCCTTCTATGCAGTCCTTCCACCTTTGAGCTACTGCTTCTTTGCTCAGCACTGGCTTAGTGTATGGGCTACTAATATTCATAGAGCTGCTTCTCCAAAGGTCTCTTTAATTTTCCTACGAGCGTCATCTGTCTCCCTCCTCGTCATGTGTTCTACGGCCTTGCGTTTGTCCTCTAGGGAAACCTACTTGGCCGTTTTGCACTCCTTGTGTGATGTCTCCGCCAGACACCACACTTGCTAGGTGGTAGCCTTTAAATCGGCCGCGGTCCGTTAGTATACGTCGGACACGCGTGTCGCCACTATCAGTGATTGCAGACCGAGCGCCGCCACACGGCAGGTCTAGTCTAGAGAGACTCACTAGCACTCGCCCCAGTTGTACAGCCGACTTTGCTAGCGATGGTTCACTGTCTGCATACACTCTCTTTTGCAGAGACCACAGTTTAGCATAGCCTTCAGCTACGTCATTTGCTACGACGTAGCAAGGCGCCATATTCACTTACTTTAAGTAATATCTTCAAGAATGTATTCTGAACAGATAGTATTGTGACTGATGTACCGTCAAGAGCGACGTTCATCATTAATGGATTAAAGTTAAGTATCAAACTAATTACGTCTGCTTTCTGTATTCTCATTCCTTGTCATGATCCAGACCTCACGTCAGTATAGTCCTTCCCTCCTCACGCCAGCCTGCTTGAGCTGAAACGCGTGCATTTCGGCCTCCACTCGTAACACGGTGTTGGCTCTTCTGCTGACACTAAACCTTGTCTATCTCATTTTTAGTCGTCTGTATTTGTTTTTGCCTGCTCCATTTCCTTAATTTTTATATTCTCTTCTTTCGACAATTACACTGCCTGAAAAGAAAGAAGAGCACCCGGGAAATGAGGGGAGAGGGTATGTGATTTTATTATAGCGTTTACAAAATGAGTCAAATTTGACAAATAACTTGGCAGTACGACGCCTGTCATGAGTATGAGATTCCATCGATTCTGCCTTGGATGTATGCACCGACTCGGTTGGGGAGGGTGTCACAACGCCACTGTATCCTCAACTAATGCAAGTTGATTCACAATTATTGTAACTGGGCCTCTATATCCTCGATACTGTAATTGGGACGGATTTGGTTTCCGAGCGGGTGGAACACCGATTCTGTCGGAGGTAGGTCTGGATACGTGTCTGGCCGCACGAGTATCTCAGCGTCACGCAGGCAGGTGCCACATGTGGACAGGCACTGTTCCGTTCAAAAACGACACCACGATGCTGTGGAGCGAGGGGGCGCAGCACGCCCGCGACGTCCCCCTGTGCTGTCAGTGTTCCCCCGATCACGGCCAGTGGTGACGTGGAGCCACAGCCGACGCTTTCCCACGCCGTGACGCCAGAACCAACACCGCTGTGCCCCTCCAAAGCGGTGGAGGAGGGGGACCGTCATGCTCGCCAAGGACGGTCATAAAGGCCGGCACCGAACTCTGAACACAGTGGGGTGCCACTGGTCAGCAGTTCAACGTTCTCGGTCGCGGCGTCACACCAGACACAGCAGTTTGTGCCGCGGTGCCTACGCGTACGTCGCTTAGTTCCCTAGCCCGGCTGCTGCTCGTGCCCGACCCGTAGTGGGGGGTGACGCAGAGCGTTGCAGGCAATCCGCTACTCGTTCTCGGGCGAGAGGCACAGACGTGGAGGGGCTGCGGCGGTCCTCCCTCCAAGTGATCAGACTTGATCGACCGGAAACGTGACG
The DNA here is from genome assembly GCF_021461395.2 of Schistocerca americana. Taxonomy (NCBI): domain Eukaryota; kingdom Metazoa; phylum Arthropoda; class Insecta; order Orthoptera; family Acrididae; genus Schistocerca; species Schistocerca americana. Next base: position 23,386,138 of record NC_060122.1, on the reverse strand, counting down.
AGGAGTCTGCCTGCCCCCACGTTCTCGTGCACTCCGGCGTCGGCCCACTGTCACATTCGAATGCCCGACAAATCTGGATACTGCACGATTCGACGAGCCGCCGATATGGTTATCCCTTATGTCAGGTGCTGATAACGCAGTCTCACTAGAGTACCTGGCATCTCCGTGCTCTACATGATAGAGATGACGTTTGGTTTGTGGGGCGTTCAACTGGGCGGTCATCAGCGCCCGGTCCTACACAGCGATCGCTCAACTTGTGGCGCTGTTCGTGCCCGTTATATACTGTGTCGGGCCTGGTAACAACACTAAACGCAAACAGCAACCATCTACTGTGGGTTCCGTCCTACCTGTAGCAGATGTGTACATGTCTGAAGTTACATCGATATCCTACCGTGTCTTATGGATGATTCACCTTTTATATCAGACAGTGTAAATTCGAATCCTCTATTATTCGAGGACTTCAAAAACGGGGATTGGTGCTTTTGATCAGTTGATTCTCTGCTGCCTTCAATATTTCAACTCTCAAGACTACCCATTCGTCTTCTATTGGGTTCCTCAGACCCTCTTAGTCAACTACTGTCTAATGGTTCTCTTAAACAACCTCTGGCCGGCCGGGGTGGCCGAGCGATTCTAGACACCATCGCTATGGTCGCAGGTTCGAATCCTGCCTCGGGCATGGATGTGTGTGATGTCCTTAGGTTAGTTAGGTTTAAGTAGTTCTAAGTTCTAGGGCCTGATGACCTCAGAAGTTAAGTCCCATAGTGCTCAGAGCCATTTGAACCAAACAACCTCTGGTTCTATCATATTACAAGATTTTAAACATGGCTGCAACAGTAACTGTTGAAATTCTTCACGATAAAGGATGACAGCCAAAACAGTTGCAGGATAAAAATTTATTAAAATTCTTGACCAAAATTTCGGTACATATAAATATACCTTCATCAGAAGTAAAAAATCTAAAATTACATCATGCAATGGAGATTAATAAATCAATTGTGCCAAAGGCAGGTTCCATATTGTAAAGTTTCTCTCTGCAGTTTCCTCAGCTTTAATATGCAGTTCAAAACAATAAATTATAACTAGAGATCTCGTCCTGGAAGATTTACAGATTAAAGTCTGGGTAATTAATCCCTATCATACCATTATATAACCTATCTAAAAACTCTTCCGGAGTCTCCAGGTCCCTTCTGTATACAACCTATTATTCAGAATACCGTGCACATAATATGATCATACCTAGTATACGAAATACAATGTTGTCAGAAAAGCTTGTAAAGGTGTTTGGGTGAGATTGTGCTGAGAAATAATTCTTAAGGAAAAACATTCTATACGTTGTGCTGATTCCCGGTTGTTTAGCATTGCAATTAGCCAAGCAGGTCATTGCGATCGTAAATTCAAGCACTTGAACGAGCTAAACTGCTGTACAGCTGTGGGCACGTGAGTTTACCGCTTGTTTAAATGCTCATCACCAGTTAAAATGTATCTTTTTCGGAAGTGATAAATTTAAGTGAGCTGAATCTACGGTTATTCGGTTTGAGGAAACCAAACGAAAACACGTTTCACAACACTGTCTGAGGCAGGCTGCTTCAATTTGCGCGCGCGACGATGTGATTGGCTGACTTCATTTGCTGAATAGCTCGGAAACGGCGTAGCGTGTGACGTCTTTTAATTGACAATCACATCTCAACCAACCTCCGCTGCAACACCGTTGCAAACTTCACCCCAGTGCGAGGTTGAATGTCTGCTGGTGATGTTGCGAGCACGCGACACAGTAAGGAAAGAAGGTAAGCGGAAGAGACATGAATGGGCTGTCATTCTAGCGAAGATACGGTCCGAAAATACGGAAATCCACTGATGTAAGATGTTTCGACAAAGTGTACATTGTTTTGGCGCTGTTGATCTCTTAAACGACGAAGCTGGTCTCCTGTTGCCTTGCTACTGCCGTGAGCAACTATGGAAAGTGGTTGAAGGATGGTGGAATAACGAGCAGGCCGTCCACGTCTCATCACAAGCATTCTCCACTGTGTAATCCAGGACAGGCAGCGTCGCCCCGTCTTGGGCTACTGCAGGCCATCTGCGAAAGGTGGACAAGTAGGCAGGTTTGAGTGAGATGGCTGTTGCAAAATTCGGCAGCCATATTGAATGAAACAGAATGTAACAAACGGTGACGGCTATCCGTACGAAATTAGATAATCAGATACTTCAGTACCTAGTTATCGTATTACTTTCCCAACAGGTGGGAACATACGTACAATCGCGGAGTATAATTAAATCGTTACGAAATAAATTCTGAAGATACTCGTATCTGTGCACTAGATTTTTATTTTGCAGGCTGTCCACCATATCGTGGTTCGTGGCCTATGTCTAAGTTACGACATCACAGCACCATATGCAGCTTCACCCTTCACTCTTCCCGGTGAACCACGAGATCCCGCCTGTGTCTACAGAATTCCCCGACCAGCGCGTCTCTGAGCTTCGCAGCCCCGGCACACGGCCGTCCGCGCCGTGGCCAGCACCGTCTCGCCCCCCGCCCCTCCCTCCCTCCCTCCTTTTCAGAGTGTATACACACACATAAGACCATTTCCGCCGATCGGGTAACAACTGACGTATGCGCCCAGCCTGAGGGAAAGGCGGGGTTGCGGCACACAGCTCTGACAATCCCGACGATAAACAGAATTTACATCCGGTGTACATCCGCCTGTGGCGTATGCGAGAAACTACAGCCTTCATCAGAATTTCCCGATTTGGCTGGAACGTGACCTGTGGTTCGTTTAACAAGTAATAACAGTTGGCGCCCCTGGGGGACAACGCCCGGATATTGGATCGAGTAGAGACGGGGGCAAGATTCCCGCACCCCTTTTTTTTCGTGCTTTAGAGGGAGCAGGGGTTTCCATTAACTCTGTTCGTTTATTTTTCATTACACCAGCGTGCAAAGTAAACTACCGGACCAGCGACCATACCGGTCTCAAATACAGATCGGCCGCGAGGATAAACTATAAGCGGTCGAGTCGGAATCAGCGGCAGAATTTTACGCTGTCGTTCTTGTTTGTATTTGGCGCTACGATTGTCGAGCACTAAGCACTCTTCCTAGCTTGCGTACGCTAACATCACATTTGCTAAAATATAAAACTGAATTCCGATTAACGCGTTTCGTTGCTGGAGATTTTGGTTGTTATTGGTCGGCGTCGTTTTCGCATTTGTTTCGTATAGTACGGATCGCAATATCGCTCGGGAGAAAAATAAAAGATCTCGCTACGGTCTTAGTTACCTCGTTCATGCTCTGATTATTTACGAGGTGTCGTCTCCAAGCGCCCTTTTTCTTTTTGGTAAACCGGTTGTGGGAGATCTTGAGAGACACTAGACAGCACAGAGGATCACGTTAGAAGAGGAGGAGGAAGCCACGCCCTGCTCAGGTGGGCGGTCGCATCAGGGCTTTGTGCGCCGGAAATACCGAGCCTCGTGGAAGAACTAACTTTTGCAATGGTCGGCGCCCACTGCGAGCTCAAGCTGAAGCCCCTCGTCCTTATGCAGCACTGCAGGACAGAAGCAACCATTCCATCCTTTGCTAATAAGGAAGCCATTTTCAGCAAACGATGAACCGTAGCGGCCAATAGTTACCCATAAACGGGGAAAGGAGGCCGAGGGGCCAGCCGTCGTCCCAGACTGCGACGGGCTTGCAGCAGAAGTGAGAAATGTTGTACGAGTCCGCGTAGAACGCGAATAGTCATTAATTCGATACCATTAAACAGGTCGTCTGTAAAGCGCTTTGGCCTTTTCAAGTCTGCTACCCTAGCAGAGACTATCTCGATGAGCTATGGGCTGTCACATACTAGTGTAAAAACGTTACTCAAATTGAATCTCACGCGACCGTGGTTAGAAAAAAAATACCTGTTACTACTGAGTTCCTGCCTCGCAGGTTTTGTTAAATTCGTCAGAAAACAGGAACGTACGATATGCAGAACTGGCCCCAGTGGATACATACAGTTGGGGGCCCTGTATCTCAGCCAGCCGGCAGTCAAGCAGCACTGGAGGACGAGCGGCGGAGTGGTTTAGCAGTGTTGCCAGCGGCTGCGGCGTGCAGCTGGCTGGCCCGTCACCTGTGGAGGTCGGGTGTAAGGCAGTGGGCCTGGCCAGAAGGTTAACTGCCGACACGGATCACTCCTGCCATCTTCATTTTCTCTCTTTCTCAGGGGCATGGCCTCATATCGCGTTCAAATTCCTTTCTGTTCAGCATTTTTGAACATTTGATGGTGTGTAAAAAATGTATTAGTGCCGGGGACCGACCTTTAGTAGCCCAAGAAATAAGTCGCATTCCGTGGCGGTCATTCCACGGCAAGAAGAAACAGGTGGTAGTGTTTCTAGGCACAAAGTGTCCGCGTCCTTCCCACGGAGTGCTCTGGCAGACAAACTTTCCTCTTCAGCTGGTATCCCTCCGCCTGGGAGGTTCAGAAGCCTCCAGGACGCTAAATTCACCCTGTTTCCTTGGGCTGCCCAGCCGTGTTAGACAATGGGAAACTTGTCACAAAGCAAGCGTTGCACAAGTTTCCAGTTTACCGGTTAAAACGGATCTTTTTACGATGATACCATTCTAATATTGTAATCGGCGTGATATTTCAATCAAATTATTTTTTGACTAAAGACATTAAAAGTTTGACACAAACTTTTAGACACAGCTAATAATACGTGTAACGTTCGCACTAGATGAAACTGTTCTAAAGCTCTACAAATGCAACCCTCTGCACTTTGAAGCAGTGAATCCTAAAGGTTGCATTCACGTGTGTACGTTTACTAGGACCAGATTTCAGTCTCCTATTGAAATTAATAGCAGAGACGTGATTCTGAAGCCTTCAACACCCTAATGTGGACAGGACAGAGGACGCGGCCTCACCAGCGTTCCGAGCGCCGAAAAGTGACGTTTGAAGGCTTCGGTACAGTTTTCGTGGCAGATGGACGAGGCCGGCCTGTACTAGAGGTGGCTAAAAATAAAGTAACTGATAGAAATACCAGGTTATTGAGAAGCACCAGTTACTGTGATAACCGGTCATCTGATATTACTGCCGGCCGAAGTGGCCGAGTGGTTCTAGGCGCTTCAGTCTGGAACCGCGCTGCCGCTACGGTCGCAGGTTCGAATCCTGCGTCGGGCATGGATATGTGTGATGTCCTTAGGTTAGTTAGGTTTAAGTAGTTCTAAGTTCTAGGGGACTGATGACCTCAGATGTTAAGTCTCATAGTGCTTAGAGACATTTGAACCATTTTTTTCTGATACTAGCAGTAGCAGTTATTTCAACAACTGCCAGCAGTGCCACGTGCCGTCTGTTTACCGAAGATCGTGCTACGCTTTCGCGTCAACACATCGGTATTTTTCTGTGGCAGTTAATCGTATTCGCTAACAGTTCTTGTCCTCTGCCAGTTAACGGGCTACCACTGCAGGTAACCTGTGTTCCCGACTCCAGTTAAAGGTCCTAGAACCCGTGATATTTCCAGAGAAGATAGTTACTGGAGTGAAAAGAATATTTTCGTACTGCTACGGAAATACCCGCTGGCCTTCGGGGTTCCAGAGAGTTGACAAATAATGGGATCCTTTCTCTCCATTTCTTGTAGATTCCGGAACAGGTGTCACTCTCTTTCCAGCCTTTGGCTGCGTTACAGAGTATTGACTTTTGTTTCGTGTTCTTGTGTTTTCTCTGTGTTGCAACTAGACTAGTAGTGCTAGCAATAGTGGAAAGTTATGCTTCCCATTTTTCTTGTGTTCTATGACTGTTAAATTTTTTCCAGGCTTGTATTCTGTCTTCTATGGCTCTGTTGCATGTCATGTTTCACCATCAAAGTTTCCTTTTTGTCGGTGGTTGCCCCAATTTTAACAGTTCTCTAATTTTTTCTGACAGTTGCGTCTAATCGTTGCTGTTGATTTTCGTAATTTCTTCTATTATTTCTTTCTTGTTCTATTATTTCTATTATTTCTTTCTTGTTCTGAAAGGCCTGTTGTTTCTCTTGATTTGTCTGTTGGGTATAAATTTTGCTTTAATTTGGAGAAGGTGATGATCAGACTCTAAACTCTTTTTCTAGTTCTTACGTTCATTATTTCTCTAGCATTTTTCATGGGTGGTCTATCTGAAATTCTCCTAGAGCATTGTTGGGGGATTTCCAAGTTACTAGGGCTTCTGTGTGGTTTCTGGAATTGCGTTGACAAGTTTTTCAGCTCAAAATTCCTACAGAAATTTATCAAGTTCTCTCCACTTTTGTTTGTTCTCTTGTGGGCCGTGTGTTTCCCTGTCGTGTCTCGGAATTTTCTTTCCTTGCCTAACTGGGCATTGAAATCCCCTAGTAACACTTTTACGTGATTCCTGTGGATTTTGCTGGTAGTTTCTTCCAGATCTTCCCAGAATTACTCTATAATCTCTGGGTTCTTCTTGTTATAATTATTTATGGGGGCATGTGCACTAATTAGTGTATAGGCTTTGTTTCCAGATTGTACCGTGAGTGTTGAAAGTTTTTATGATTTTGAGATGAACTCTTATTACAGAGTCCAGTATCGATTAATGTACTACAAACCCTCTTCCGAAGAGTTTGAGATTACTTCCTGGCATGGTTATGGCTGGTTTCCCCTTATATATTATGTAATTTTTCGAATCAAAGTGGTTCTCGTCTGAGAATCGTGTTTCCTGTATTGCCATAATTTTGATGTTAAATTTATCCATGGTGTTTGTTCATTGTTTCAATTTACCTGGTTTCAGTAGAGTGTTTATGTTGAGTGTTCCCATGTAAAATATTCTCTTTGTCTTGACGGTTTTCGAGAAGCTCGGATTCTTCTCTTCATGACATGCCTGATCCCCTGGAATTCGATGATCAGGTCTATTAACCAGTCTTACTGACTGGGGCCCAGGGTAGCGGATTCTTTCCCATTGTTCTGTCATGATTATTGGTTTTTGTTGAGGTTTTGGTGGTGAAATCAGGAAGGATCTCACATAATTTCAGAACCTTCAACATCGCAGAGCGTCAGCAATCATTAGTTGATATATTAAAAAACTAAAAACCCTTCTCGATTGCGAAAAAAAGCACCTAGTGTTAAGTGTTTTATTGTTGTTCTGAAGAAGGTGTAGTTATCTACGCCGAAACCTGGGTTAACTCTTAACACTAGGTGCTTTTTTCGCAATCGAGGCGGGTTTTTAGTTTTTTAATATATCACATAACTTCGACTGGAGTTTTGAGTTCCAGAAAATTCAATCACAGCCGAGCTCACAGAGCTGACCAGAGTTCCGGTGGCTACCACACAGACGTGTCTGGGTTCCGGGGCTTCACCTGTAACCCTAGCCAGGGGCCCTGACAGGGTGCCAGCATCCGGAGCCAGATGGACCCAGGACTTTTTACGAGGTGTTACTCCTTCCCCTCCTCCTTCCTCATCACTTGCGAGATGAGGCCCCAGGCTTGAAACCTGCAGTAGCGGAGTTAAAGTTGTTACATAGTTTTCTTAAATTTTTGTGTTAAAATGTTTAGATATGTGACACTTGATGGTCGAGAAAAGCTGTGTTCTGTCAAGTCAGCGAGTTTGCAACGCCCAGCCGATTGTTGAATCGCGTTGTGCAGCTAAGATAACAAGTACGATGCAACTGGCCACTACGAACGTTTGCTGGCGACTGCAATGAAGAAACATTTATTGTTAAAGAGAGAATTGACGTGATATGTTTGTTCGCAGAGAATGGTTCTGGGCTTGTCCTTTAACAATTTCAGTATATTTCGAATAGTTTCCGAGTATCGTTCGCGTAGTCAGACTCACGAGGGTGAAGAGATCGATTCACACATGCAATGGTGATAGAACTCAAATGTGTTCAGAGTAGTTCTAAGTTGTTTAGAAATGTATTTTGAGAAGATTATCGGCTTACGTAGGAAATGATTATTCCGCCGGTTTTTGGTAGAGTGTAGACTCACCAGGTATAGGAAAAGCTCCGATTCTTTGAAGTGTGAGATCAGTTTCTCCTAGTTGTGATTAATGGTGTGCTGTGCTGTTTAATAGCCACGCAATGGTAATCTAACCGTATTTCAATATTTTTGTGAGATTTTCCGTTGTATAGTGTATGTGAAGAGACGCGTTCACACAAAGTCTTTTAGTTGTTTTGTGGTGGTGGATTAAAGAACGCACTAAGGGATACTAGCGTTGCATTGTATTATTGTGATTTGATAGGTGTTCGCAAGCACTAAGGAGCAGTGAATTACCGATACTGGGGTTAGAATTTTTTGTGTGACTTCGGCGTGAGCGTCGAAATATAGTAAATTCCGGAAATCTCGTTGGCTGCACTGCATGTGTAGTCTATATTAAAGAGAATGGTCGTCCTGCGCAATAGTTATTTATTGAAAAACAGTCGGTAGTTTATCGAGAATGTGACAGCTTTTCTCTTTGGCCCTAAACCAAGAACCATTTAAAAGAGAACGCGCTAATTCTCTCCGAAAGAGGTCATCGAGTAATGTGGTTTTGGAATTTTAAATATTAGTGGGCCGCGGAAGTCAACGCCTGAAGTGTTTGAGCTTTGTCTGATTACTTGAAGTTCAGACAGCTGAAAAGTGGCAGTGGCAGTGCTGTTTTGAATAGATAACCAACACTCGAAAAATTAAACGCTGACTTGTACCTGTAGTTGATTTAAATGCAGGAAATAAAGAAAATGGTTTTAAACTGAGAAAGTCAATACCCTATTTATCTTTTATCCCACAATTATTACAGGACAAATAATCAAAGGCTTATTTGATAGCCGGCTAATATCTGGAATATATATTTTCGGAATAATGTAAATCCAAAGGCCTGTAAAGTAAAAGATTGGAATATTGGTAACAGCTAAGTTCAAAGAAATTAAAGAAAAGGAATAGTAGTTTTCAATGAACAACTTCTATCGAAAAGAAAGATAATTAATCTTTAGACAGCGAAAGGAGGTTTGCGTGCTATGGAAATGCGACTAATTATAACTGAAAGGCTAGCCCATTTAATTCCGAAAGATTGAGATTAACAAAGTAGTTAATTACGATAAAATTTCAATAGAATCAAGGATGTTGTTGTAGCAAGGCACTGCTTATAGTTATAGTTGATTGACAACGAGACATGAACAGTATAAAATTATATCTTTGCCCAGTGAATGTATTCTCCAATATAGGATGCTGTTATTGGTGAAGTAAATTCATCGTTCCTACTCCCCGCAAACTCTATCATTTAGTATTTTTCAGGTGATTGATACTAGCTTCGAACCTAGTGAATCCTGACACTCAGATGCGTTGTTGTGATTAGTACCCAGATAGATATCACTGACCCCATTATACCACGAAAAGTGTTATTGTGTCCATTCTTTCCTACATAGTGATGTAGCGAGCGGTAATGTAATTCATAACGTGACAAGCTGACTATAAATTCTTAAGTGACATCGTTGTGTTAGTACAGACGATGTTTCTAGTCAGATTACGTCGTTGAGTGTACGCAAGATTTTGTCAGGACAACTAATTGTAGAATTTCGAGAGTGAGTTACACTGGCCGGCGTTGCTTTTCACTTACGTATTGCTGTGCTGATAGAGCTTCTTCGTGCAGTATATCTCCTACGATTGAAACATAGTACAAAGTTGGTTTTAGTGATACCTAAAGCGTGGCGCAGTACAAAATCTTCATATGGCAGAGACCATCACTGGCTCCGTGCTCAACCCCTGCAGTCCCGGAAACCAGTAACAAAGAGGTAGGGACCACTCCCAGCGGTCGCTCTACTTTCCCTGAAGAGGACGGGGAACCGCTACCATCCCCTCAAGCCCGAAGTCACACAAGCATTTAGGTTGGCACCAGAAACTCAACACCTAATTTATCTTTGACACTCTATAACCCAGCAGATGACCCATATAACAATTCAACATTTAATAATACATAGCAACACAGATGGAGAAGGACAGTGTGTGCATAAAGTGATTTATAATAAAGATACACAGTGATGTACCTTCCTGCACCAGAGGTTCACGGAATAACATGAATTAGAATGACCATTTATGTCATTGAGACAACAAAATTATTATGCCCTCGTAATAAGATAATCAAAAATCTGGAGGAACGTTCCTCGAAATTCCAAGAAGTCCTCCAAAGCAAGTTCCACGTAACTAAAGATGGTGATTTGGCGGAAATGATTGTTTCAAGTGCACAAGAAGTCGGTGGCCTATGCCAAAAAAATAAACAACCAAAGAAATTCAGTGCCAAAACTGAAACCTTTTTACAACAGAGAAGAGAAATGAAAATCCAAACCGATCGTGACATGGTAGCGTATTCTGAACTATGTAAGGCAGTGCGAAGAGAAATGAAAACTGACATACAGCAATTCACTGAAGACACCTTACGAGCAAGCTAGGAGAACAAGACATGTTTAAAGTCAGCCAAACGCAAACTCACAATCGGTAAAAAGCAGATTATCGCACTCGATGGAAATGACAGTCGAATCACTGAAAAGGAGGAGGTTTTGAAGTTCATCAGAGACTTTTATAGCAAGTTGTATAGCAATCCAAGGGAAAATTTGAGTGTATCTAAATTAAATGATTTACCTAGTGTTCCAGATATACTCCCATCGGAAGTCAAGTGTGCTCTAGATAGCATGAAGAAGGGAACAGTGCCGGGTGATGATGAGCTCAGCGTTGACATCCTCAAACTGGCAGGAGAGGTAACAATAAATCACTTGGCAAAAGTATTTACTTCCTGCCTGCACTATGCTTCAGTCCCATTATCGTGGAACAAGGCTAAGATTATACTGATACACAAGAAAGGAAGTATTCGCAATATTAAAAACTACCGACCTATCAGCTTGCTCTCAATTTTGTACAAAATTTTCGCAAAGATCTTGTTAAACCGAATTAGTTCCACCCTAGACTCAGCCCAACCTATAGAACAAGCAGGATTCCGAAGCAATTTTAGCACTATTGACCACATTCTGACCGTTAGTGAAGTGATAAGCAGAACGAATGAATTGCATTGCCTTTGTTGACTTTGAAAAGGCATTTGACTCCGTTAGCCATGTAGCTGTCCTCCAAGCTTTGAGTGAGCAAGGAGTGGGAGCAGCATGCATTGAAGTGCTCAGGAAAATCTACGAGAATTCTTCAGCTTATGTTAACATCGGCGAATCAACTCAAGAATTCCGCATCATGAGGCGTGTCAAGCAAGGCTATCCCATCTCCCCAAAACTGTTCTCTGCTGTATTGGAGATGGCTATGTCAAAGCTGAGCTGGGAAGGTAAGGGAATTAGAATTAATGGAAGAGGGCTTACCAACTTGACATTTGCTGATGATATTGCCTTACTGGCCAAAGACTTCGCAGAGCTCCAAAACTTAGTTACAGATCTTGCATCGGAATGTCAGCTGGTTGGCTTGAACATGAACCTTTCCAAAACAAAAGTAATGTCCAACAAATGGGTCCCAGCTGGAGATGTGAAAGTCAAGGACAGTCTACTAGAAGAGGTCAGTGAATATGTCTACCTTGGCCAGATTATAAATGTGAAGGGAGACATAAGGCCAGAAATCTATCGACGCATCAAGCTTGGCTGGCAAGCGTTTGGGAAGAATTCAAAAGTATTCAGATCAAAAATGGCAGTAAATCTGAAGAAAGCAGCATTTGATCAATGCATTCTTCCTGTGATGACGTATGGCTGCGAGACATGGACACTGAACTCATTTACAAAAGGGAAACTTAGGACAGCACAGAGAGCCATGGAGAGATCAATGCTGGGCTATACAAGAAAGGACAGCAAAAGGGCAGATGACATCCGGTCTGTGACGAAGGTTAATGACATCTTAGAGACAGTAGGTTCCTTGAAATGGCAGTGGGCTGGCCACGTCGCAAGAAGAAAAGACAACAGGTGGACGAAGCTAGTACTGGAGTGGAGTCCGAGAGAGCACCGGAGGCCTAGAGGAAGACCACCAGACAGACGGGACAGTGACATCAAGAAGATCGATGGTAACACCTGGCAGAGAACTGCCCAAGACCGTCCCACTTGGAGAAGACTGCTGAAAGCCTACCTGAATCCACGACTCGAAGAGGCCACATCATTTAATGATTGAATTGGCTGATGATGATGATGATGATGATGAATAAGATAATGAGGCAGAATAACTGATTCTGCCTCATCATCTCTAATTATTATTATTATTATTATGTATCTATGTCGTTATATTTAGGATTTTGCTATTATTGTTACAGACACGGCCGCACAGCCTCTGTGTGCTCCTTAATTGCACCTGTGTCCTGCTAACCTAGTGTCGTTCAACTGTGCACCGGCACAACCTCAGCAGCAACGGGGCCCTGATCCACGGCTGCACGAGGCCACGCAGGTGTTCCCACCTGAACTACAGTCGCTGCCCACGGGATGTGTCCCTGTCCTCTTGGACCTGATGTTGTACAACTAAGTCATAGCACAACAGCAGCAGCCAAGGCCCACAAGAGTATTCTTATTACCTGACACATGCACTATGTCTGTCAGTCGTTCCAAACGAGCAAATGTAGGTCTGGTGGCTGACAATGTCTTTGAACTAGTTGTAGGGGTGGAATCTGCACAACTTGCAGACGCTAAATTGCAGTGTTCGTGGTATGGGCGGTACTATCTACGCAGTATGATGGAATATATAGATAGGAAGATGATGGTCGAGTATTACCCATCGCATACTTCTACTGAAATTCACATGTTTGGTCGTAAAGTGTCTACACATACTACATGAGTATGGTGAGGCAATGCTAGAATTAATCTCGTGGCACTCTAATACACATTTAAAACGTTCAAATGTTTTTAAACTAAAAGACCTGTATTGTGCATTGTTGCTACAGATTATCGCTCTGGCGTCCATATGTGAGAGGAGGATACTGTAAATATGTTGAGGATACTATAAATATGTGTAAAAAAGATCGAGTGGAGCAATGGATCAATGGCTGTATTCCCCCTGTAGCAATGTGTGTAAGTGCTGAGCCAGTAATTATAAAATCTTAGAAGGCTGAATGTAATTGAGGCTGAATTTAATTGCACCCATAGGCTTGAGTACAGGCCAAATTCGAGGCATACAACGAACAATTATTTGGACAGTACTGTGCAAGTGAATGATTGTTGTGCCGTGCAACGTACGATGATTTATGTTACGGCGTAAAGTCAAGCGCCAGAAAGCCAGTCGGGAACGAGAGAGGGGAGAGAGCGCTGCGAAGAAGGCGTCAGCCAATCGCACGCTGACCGACCCCTCTCCAGGACGACAACGCGACACTAGCGGCCTCTATTCGAAGAGGACACAAGCGCAGTGCCCGACTGGTAGCGGCCCAGTCGAAGAGAAGCTTCGAGACTAGGAACCTGACTAGAAGCGTGAAAGCTCATTACTTCGCCTGTATTAGAATTGTTGCATTGAAGAAGGTTGTTTATTTCGGATGTCACCCTTTGCTTGCGATACATGTATGTAATTGCTTGGGCTGCACGCTCTATTGTTTGTTTTGTGAAGCATTTAGCTGTTGGTTGCAATGTCACCCCTAGGTATTTAAAGTCTGATGAGATTTTTATTTTTTGTCCTCTGATGTTGATTTCCACATTCTCGGGTGTTTTGCTTCCTTTTCTGAAAATCACCATTTCTGTCTTTGTTATGTTTATGTGTAGTTTGTGTTCACTGCACCATTTATCTATTTTCTCAATGATTTTCTGCAGCTTCTGTATATCTGTTGATCCTACGGCTATGTCGTCAGCGTATGCATATATGTGTACATCTTCTTCATTTTCTCCAATTCGCAGTACTTCTTCAGTGGCAAGAATGTACAGCAAAGGGCTCGTTGGGTCACCCTGTAAGGCTCTGTTCGATTGCAAAATGATGTTCGAAAAAGAGAGGTTGTGTGATATTGTGATTAGTTGTATTCGAGGACTGACTTGATTATTCTTGCCCATACACTATCTTCTCCCATTGTGTTTTTCAGTTTTCGGAATATGAGATCTCATTCCAGCAGGTCAAAGACTTTGGTAAAGTCTGTGAACACTGTGTAGAACATTTGTTTCTTTTGTAGCGCTTCGTCGATGTTGTTTGGAAGAAGTCTGACTGCCATAAGAGTTGATCTCCCAGATCTGGAGCCCATTTGTGGTTCTGGAAGGTGACTGTCCACAAAGGCTTTGATTTTTTGTGTAATTATCTTTGAAAACATCTTGAACTTAGTATTTTCTAGGGCTATGCCTCTTTACTTGTTTGTGTCCGTTGGGTCTCCTCTACCTTTGTAGGGAATTTTTATTATCGAGTGTCTCCATTGGGTCGGACTTCTTCCAAGTTCCAGGCATTTGTTGAATAGTTTGATCCATACGTGTTGGAGAGCCTCTTTCGCATCTTGTATATGTTCATTATATATATTATCAGGTCCTTCTGCTTTCTTGTTCTTCAGCGTTTTTACTCGTATTACTTCTTTTACATCTTCTTCATTTAGAGGTTCCCATACATTGTCTTTTTCCTTTTTTTGATGATGTTTCTCTTTCTTTGGGGGTATTTGGATTGCTCGTTTGTACAGTATCTTACTGAACTGGCCTTCCCATTCCTTCATGTCTATATTTGGCGTATGAGTCCGTCTTGTTGGTTTGTTATTTTCTCATTATCTATTTTTCTTTGTCTGATTTGATGGGTCTTTCTTGCTGTTAGTGAGTTGACGTTATTTATTTTTATCTTCATTGGAATGTGCTTTCGTATAGGAGTGATGGAGTCATGCCATATTGGTTGAATACTTCCTTTTATTTCTCCTCTTGTTAATGCGATATCGACGGTGCCTTTCCCATTGTGGCATATATATGTAGGTATTTGTCTGTCGTTCAGTAGGGTGAACACATCTTCTTCTAGGGTTTCAATGACTAGTCCTGTTTTATAGTTCTCTGCGTCTATTCTGCAGTTGAGATTGCCTGCAATAATGATGGGTTTGCTGTCGTGTTGTGTGATGAGTGTGACTACTTCGTCAATTATTTTTACTGCATTTGTGTGCGGTTGCAAATAGGTTGCCATTATATTTACGTTTGATGCTCCTACTAGCATAGTATTTTCTTGTTTTATGATTTTTTTGTGGGGTTCATCCAGGATTTCAGTAGGATAGATATTCCTCCCATGGGTCGTCCTCTTTCTCCCTTCTTTGCCATTAGGTGAAAATTGTAGAAATGTTGCCAGTTGTCTATCAGGAATGTTTCTGTTAGAATTGCAAGATCCAAGTTTTGCAGAATGTCTGTTGGCGTTAGACTAAGAGCACCTTTGATTCCCTCTGTATTTCACAAGACTGCTTTTATTTTTTGTTCTTCTGGTTTTCTTCTTAGTTTAGTTGAGCTCTGCTCCCTGTTCCAATGGTGGAGTGATTGAGTAGATACAACATTAACATTTATTTTAAAAACCGCACTGCCACCGCCACTTTTCAGCTGTCTGAACTTCAAGTAATCAGACAAAGCTCAAACTCTTGAGGCGTTGACTGGGAGTGCCTGCGGCGTGTTCTCATTTAACGGCCGGCCGTGAACTGCGACGCAGCGGTTTGAGGCTGGGCTAGGCCGGGTACGGAAGCGCGCACCCGCGGGCAGACGTTTATTTACGCCAGTGCAGCGGCGCCACTGAGCCGAGTTATTAACCAGGCGCGTGGCCGGGGCGGCGTGAAACACGCCTGCGCGACGGCCGGGTTAATTAATTTCCAAAGCTCCCCATCGCGTACAACAGACTTTGCGCCAGAGCTTACGGCCGCCGTAAATAGGCGAGAGCTCAACCACCCGCTAGTAGCCGTCCTACAGTTACTTCACCCGACCGGCTGCTCACGCCCGTGCCGACGGGCCGGGAGCTGTCACACGTGCTATCGAGCACGCGAGAGTTAATCGCGTAGCCAGCAGCTTTTGGCTAATTACGCTGTAATAGTCTGCCAGATACCTATTCAACCACGTCACTCAACTCTGTTCCGTAACCAACTGTTTAGACTGTTTGCACACCGCACAACCGGCTGGCATCCGACTCGATACCTTGCTGAAGGACCTTCGACAGTCTCCTTTAGTATGTGTTCCTAGAGCTCCCTCTCGATATCACCTGTGGTCTGTACCCTGTCCTGTGATGCGGATGGACCTCTTTTGTGGCCCCAAGAAGGATGCTGATCCTACCCTTCTTTGACACCTGTTTCGTTAGATCCTCCACGATTTTTCTATTTCGGTATGCATCTAGACGGATGGATCGAAAGTCAATGACAGGGTTGGTTACGGTTTTGCACATGCAAGGGCACACGAAAAGCACTCTCTGGCGAGTGCCTGCAGTGTATACACTGCAGAGTGGATTGCCATTCGACGAAGCCTTCTAAGAGGAGTTCACCCACCCAACACGTGCTGAAATAGATCAAGCAATGGCAGCATAACAGTCCTGCGAGCCACTGGTCTAACGAGCTCCCAGCTTCAACACAGACCGACACTCGGAACCCCCCCCCCCCCTTTCGTCACTCCCGTGTTCGCTCAGAGGGCCCAGTGGGAGTTCCGCTCCTGACATATGGACACAGGCTTACAGCTTTGCGGCAGGTCAAATCCCTTGCCACGACGAACTTTCTGACCTGTAGCGACTGCATGAGTTGCGTAAAGGCATATCCCTGTACTACCGAAAAAATCTTTTGGTCGCCAATATTCAGGACCTACTGATTGGTCTCTACATCTCTGGAAAGACAGTGTTCTTCATTTGGACACTGTACCATAAAGCCTTTCGAGGAAATGAACTTGCCGACCGTTTAGCTAAAGATGCTACTACAGGAGATCAACTTGATGTCGGAATACTGGCCCCATGTGGGTCCGGGGGTTAGAATAGGCCCGCGGTATTCCTGCCTGTCATAAAAGAGGCGACTGAAAGGAGTCTCACACTTTTCGGCTCTATAAGTTCAGGTCCCATTTTATGGTTTGACCTGTAACTTTCCAAATTCTACAGAAGTGCGGGCCATATGGGGAAGGACGCCTTACATGGTGCACGAGTTATCCATAGTACCCTTAGATTCGATCTCCTGAACCTCTTGTCGACATTGCTTTGCATCTCCACCCGAAATTCAACTATTTGGACGAGGATGAAGAGCTTCACGATCTTCCTCTGTGCCTGAAGCTACTTTGGAAAAGTCCTCCCAGCAAGCCCCTGAAGAGAAGCAAGAGAGCAAGCACACCAAGAATAAGTCTGCAAAGAAACAGGACCCTCTGGTGGCCGCAACACCCCACTCCCTACCAGCTCTGCATCTGAGGATGAGGTGGAGATCTCAGCGTCCCCTGAGGACCTGGATCTTAATGATGCCTCATCCACAATAGGAATGAATACAAATGCTCGTCGGTGATAGCAGGTGACCCTAAGGGGTAACCTGCCTACTTGCATGGTTCACGCCTTCCCAGCCTCACGATAACGTCATCCTCCGGTGGAATTGCTGTGGTTTATTCCACCACCTGGCTCATTGATTTATCACTTTGCAGCCCAGGACTTCTCCCATCTATCCACTGGAGAACCCACAGTGAGTTGTGTTGTAGTGACCATTTCCCGATCTTCCTCTCACTCCGCCAGCATCATGCCCAAGGACGCCAACCCAGATGGGCTTTAAACAAGGCAGACTGGGAAGCTTTCACCTCTGCTGTCACTGTTGAATCTCCCCCACAGGGTAACATCGATGTGGTGGTTGAGCGAGTCACCAGGACGATCGTCTCTGCAGCGAAAAACGCGATTCCTTGTTCCTTAGGGTGCACCAGGCGAAGACAGTACCTTGGTGGACGCTGAAAATTGCTGAGGCCACTTAAGAGCGTAGGCGGGCTCTACAGCGACATAAGTGGCGCCATTCCCTGGAGCACCTAATAACTTTTAAACAGCTCCATGCCCACGTTCACCACCATATAAGAAGTTAGAAACAGGAGTGTTTGGAGAGGTATGTCTCTACCACTGGGTGCTTAACGTCACCTTCCCAAGTCTGGACGAAGATTAGACATGTTTTTGATACCAGACCCCGACAGGTGTCCCTGGCATTAACATCAATGGTGTGTTAGCTACCGACGAAAACGCAATTGCTGAGCACTTTGCTGAGCACTATGCTGGAGCCGGAGAATTACCCCACAACCTTTCGCACCCTCAAATGGCGGATGGACGGGAAAGTCCTCTTGTTCACTGAACATCACAGTGAACCCTATAATGCTCCATTTACAGAGTGGGAGCTCCTCAGCACCCTTGCGCGTTGCTCTTACACAGCTCCTGGTCCAGATCGGTTCCACAGTCAGATGATTAAACATCTCTCGTCCGACGACAGTAGACATCTCCTCGACATCGCCAACCAGATCTGGTGCGATGGCGTCTTCCCATCGCAATTGCGGGAGAGTACCATCATGCCAGTGCTCAAACACGGTAAAAACCCGCTTGATGTGGATAGCTATCGGCCCTTCAGCCTCACCAACTTTTTTTGTAAGCTGCTAGAACGTATGGTGTCGGCAGTTGTATTGGTTCCTGGCTCCATGCCAGGGTGGTTTTCAGCTGCAAAGTCGTGTGTCGTGCACTTCTGTCGGCGTCTTGCCATTCATCCGGAACCAGAACTTTACCTTGATGACGATCCACTCACATTAATGGAGACATATCAATTTTTATAACTGATTCTTGATGCCAGATTGACGTGGCTTCCACACCTTCGTTACCTTAAGTGGAAGTGCTGGCACCACTTCAATGCCCTCCGCTACCTGAGCAGCACCACCTGGGGTGCAGATCACTCTACACTGCTGCAACTCTACAGAGCCCTTGTTCAGTCCCACCTTGACTATGGTAGTTTGGTTTATCGTTCAGTGGCGCCCTCAGCGTTGCAGTTGCTCAACCCAGTGCACCACTGTGGTGTTTGGCTAGCGACAGGAACTTTTAGGACGAGTCCAGTGATCAGCATACTGGTGGAGACTGGAGTCGCTCCATTGCAGATCAGGCGTGCAGAACTGCTCGCCAGTTACGTTGCACACATTTGTAGTTCTCCTGAGCATCTAGATTTCCATCTTCTTTTCCCAACCACAGCAGTTCATTTCCCACATCAGCTTCCCAGGTCAGGGCTTACAGTTGCAGTTCGCATCCAATCCCTTCTATCTGAACTGGACTCTTTCCCTTTATCACCTCTACTCGAGGCCATTTCATATACACCTCCATGGTGTAGCCCTGGGCTACAGCTTCGTCTGGATCTTTCACATGGCCCTAAGGACAGCTACTCCTGTGGCTATGCACTGTCACTTCCTCTCGATTCTCTCGATTCTTACCATGTCCCGGGGCTCTGAAGTGGTTTACACCGACGGCTCGATGGCTGATAGTCATGTTGGCATCGCCTATGTTCACAGAGGGCATACTGAACAGAGCTGGTGGCCATATCTCGTGCTCTTGATCATATCCACTCATGCCCGGTGAGTCGTTTCTGCACTGTACTGACTCCTTGAGCAGGCTCCAAGCTATCGACCAGTGCTACCCTCGCCATCCTCATATCCACTCATGCCCTGGTGAGTCGTTTCTGCTCTGTACTGACTCCTTGAGCAGGCTCCAAGCTATCGACCAGTGCTACCCTCGCCATCCTCTGGTAGCGACCATCCAGGAGTACATTTATGCCCTGAAATGGTCCAGTCGTTCAGTGGTGTTTGTATGGACTCCACGACATGTCGGCATCCCAGGCAATGAACTTGCTGACAGGCTAGCCAAACAGGCTACACAGAGCCCGCTTATGGAGATCGGCATTCCTGTAATTGACCTGCATTCCTTATTACGCCACAACGTTTTCCGGGTTTGTGAGACGGAATGGCATAACAGTACACACAACAAACTGTGTGTCATTAAGGAGACTGTGAATGTGTGGAAGTCTTCCATATGAGCCTCTCGCAGGGACTCTGTGGCTCTTTGCCGGCTCCACATTGGCCACGCCTGGGTCACCCGTGGCTATCTGCTGCGCTGTGAAGGCCCACCTCAGTGTTGGTGTGGCGACCGGTTGACAGAGGCCCATATCCTGTTGCACAGTCCTACTTTGGCTGCCCTGCGACGAAATCTTCGGTTACCGGACTCGTTGCCATCAATTTTAGATGGCAACGCCTTATCGCCTGATTTATTTTTACGTTTTATACGTGAGGGGGGAGGGGTTATCATTCTCTCTAAATTTTGGCGCATGTCCTTTGTCCCTCTGCGTCGACCATCCCAGGGCTTTTAGGCTGGAGGTTTTAATGTTTTGGAGAATGGCTCGCTTGTCTTTTTATTCTCGTGATCTTCCAGGCATGGTAATCTGCTTTCTTGTTTTAATCTCTTCTACCTGTTTCTTGCGTCTCTTGTGGTTTTCTTGTCCTCTTTTGTTCCTTGTAGTGTTTGTTGCCTTTCTGTCGTTTTGGGGTTTTTCCTGCCTCTCGGTACTGTGCTTATGTCTCGTTTGTTTTATTCTTTCCCTTGTGAGATTGTTTTAACAGGAACAAGGGACTGATGACCAAGCAGTTTGGTCCCTTCACCCCCCCCCCTTTTGAACCAACCAACCAATCAATCGGAATACTGGGCACAGATTTATGATTACAACTTCGACGCAATATTCTGAGGTTCTGGGATTTTGAATGGCAGGTCAATACGACCCCTTAAGAGCCAACAAAGGTGTGGTGTACACCTTTCCGGGCCTTTCAGGGAGATGCCATTGTTCTGTGCTGACTACACATTTCCCACACGAGGTTCACGCTTGTTGAGTGCGCATTGCTGGCCGACGTGTGGCACGCTCTCTGCTTCCGTACCTCACTACCTCAGGTGCTTGCGGATGACGAAACCGCCACTGCCGAAGTGTTGAATATCCTGATGGAAAGAGGACTTTACATTAAACTATAATACTCCCCCACTTTCAGTGTTATCGGTGCTTGTGTGGGGGAGAGCCTCCGCCTGTAGCAAGGACCCCCTCACGCGACCACAGGTTAATTTCTTCCCCCTCACCTTGTCGTGCCTTTAGATCCTGTTCTGCACGATAGTTATTTCAGTTTTCTTTTAGCTGTCATGTTACGACTACTGTCACACGATTTTTAACTCTTGCAGTCCCAGCCGCGCTGTCGATCCAGACGGTGTCTGGGACTTGCGCGCCAGCCACGTCACTGGTTGACAGTCGCGCGCTGAGTCCACTCCCTGCCTCCCACATAGGCAGCCTCTCTCTCCTCCGTAAGTCCCGCTTGCTCAATGCTGCCGCAAAGACAGCAAGCAAACACATCGCACCCTTCGTTTCAGACACTCAGTTTAGTTTATTAAACGTGTTTTGCACCATTTTTAATCTGCTGTTTATTACATTTCCTGACTATCCAGCCGTTTTCTGGAATATTCCGATATACGAAAGATTAACAACTGTTTCAACAACTTCAGCGTTAATTTTGAACTGTTTTCTTTTCGTGATGCTCATTATCCACTAAGTTCTGCAAAGTGTTTGGACACACTTGTGCAGTGACGAATTGGCAAGCAGATGTTATGAGAGGTGGACACGTCAGGATAAAAGGAGGCGGGGAGGGCTGCGTTGCCAGCAGGGCACCGGTAACGGTGGAGTGAGTCGGCCGGGAGGGCTCAGTACTTGCAATGTGAGTTAGTCACTGGGTTTCACCTGAGGAAGAAATCCGTCAGGGACATTTCAGCCCTGCAAAACCTGCCTGGGCCAACTGCTGGTGATGTGATTTGGAGGTGGAAACGCGAAGGAACGACCACATCTAAGCCGAGACGAGACCGGGCAGAACTCTTGTGCTGATGGACAGGGTGATCGAGTGTTGCGCAGGATGCTTGTAAAGTTGGTTGGTTTGTGGGATTAAAGGGACCAGACTGCTACGGTCATCGGTCCCTTTTTCCATGTACGAAAAACACCCACAGAGAATAAAAAAGAGTAACAGAATAGAGCACAGACGACACAGAACAAGAGACACTGAGACAAAGACCAGACAAAACGAACTAAAATCTCACAGAGTGTGACGGTGGTTGGCCGAACATAGAAATAAAACAGGAAAAGCCAACCACTAAAAACACATTAAAAAATCAGTTTAAAACCGGAGGCCAAAGGCCAGAATCAACACAAAACAAGAAGATAAAACAGAAACACTTAGATTAAATGACAAAAAAAAACCTGCCCGAATAAAACGTAAAACTAAGTCAGCCGTAGCAGAGTCATCTGTTGAAAGGGCAGGGAGCGTGTCAGGCAGTGCGAACGACTGCCTGAGCACAGCTAAAAGCGGACACTCCAATAAAATATGGACCACAGATAAAACGGAGCCGCAGCGACATAGAGGTGGGTCCTCACGGCGCAATAAGTGGCCGTGTGTCAGCCGAGTGTGCCCAATGCGCAGCCAGCAGAGGAAAACAGAGTCCTGGCGGGAGACCCGCATGGACGACCGCCACACAGTCGTCGTCGCCTTGATTGGACGGAGTTTGTTGGGCGTGGGCAGATTGCGCCATTCAGCGTCCCAAACCGAAAGAACTTCACGGCGTAAGACTGCCCGCAAATCAGTCTCCGGGAGGCCAATCCCCAGAGATGATTTACTAGTGGCCTCTTTCGCCAGGCGGTCAACATTCTCATTGCCAGGCATCCCAACATGGCCTGGGGTCCACACGAAGACCACAGAGCGGCCGCAACGCGCAAGAGTATGCAGGGACTCATGGATAGCCATCACCAGGCGAGAACGAGGAAAACACTGGTCGAGAGCTCGTAAACCGCTCAGGGAATCGCTACAGATAACGAAGGACTCACCTGAGCAGGAGCGGATATACTCTAGGGGTCGAAAGATGGCGACCAGCTCAGCAGTGTAAACGCTGCAGCTAGCCGGCAAGGAACGTTGTTCGGAATGGTCCCCTAGAGTTAGCGCATAACCGACTCGACCAGCGACCATCGAGCCGTCGGTGTAAACAACTCCAGAGCCCTGATACGTGGCCAGGATGGAAGAAAAGTGGCATCTGAAGGCCTCCGGAGGGACTGAGTCCTTCGGGCCCTGTGCCAAATCGAGCCGAAGGCAAGGGCGAGGCACACACCATGGGGGCGTGAGCAGAGGTGCCCAGAAAGGAGGTGGAACTGGGAAAAACCCAAGCCCAGAGAGGAGCTCTTTGACGCGTACGGCGATCGGACAACCCGACCGGGGCCGACGTTCTGGCAGATGAACGACTGACTGCGGGAACAGGACAAGGTAATTTGGATGCCCGGGCAAGCTAAAAACATGGGCAGCATAAGCAGCCAGCAATTGTTGGCGTCGTAACCGCAGTGGAGGGACACCTGCCTCCACTAGTATGCTGTCCACAGGGCTGGTGCGGAAAGCACCAGTGGCAAGGCGTATCCCGCTGTGGAGAATGGGGTCCAGCACCCGCAACCCAGATGGGGATGCTGAGCCATAAGCCAGGCTCCCAAAATCCAGACGGGAATGGATTAACGCCTGGTAGAGCCGCAACAGGGTAGATCGGTCGGCGCCCCAGCTGGTGTGGCTCAAGCATCTCAGAGCGTTTAGATGCCGCCAACACGCCTGTTTAAGCTGCCGGATATGAGGCAGCCAAGTCAACCGGGCATCGAAAACCACCCCTAAAAACCTGTGTGATTCCACCACTGAAAGAAGTTCGCCGGCCAGATAAAGCCGCGGCTCCGGGTGGACAGTACGTCGCCGGCAGAAATGCATAACGCAGGTCTTGGTGCCGAAAACTGGAACCCATGAGCTACAGCCCAAGACTGCACCTTGCAGATAGCGCCCTGTAGCTGACGTTCAACAGCTGCAATGCCAGTAGAGCTGTAGTAAAGGCAGAAGTCGTCAGCATACAGGGAAGCGGTGACAGAATTTCCCACGGCCGTATCGAGCCCGTTAATGGCTATTCAAAACAGGCAGACACTTAAAACAGAACCCTGTGGCACACTGGTCTCCTGGACGTGGGAGGAACTATATGAGGCCGCGACTTGCGCGCGGAAGGTACGATACGACAGAAAATTTCTGATAAAGATCGGCAGAGGGCCCCGAAGACCCCATCCATGAAGCGTGAAAAGGATGTGATGACGCCATGTCGCATCGTACGCCTTCCACATGTCGAAATAGACAGCGACCAGGTGCTGACGGCGGGCAAAGGCAGTACGGATGGCCGACTCCATGCTCACCAGATTGTCGGCGGCAGAGCGGCCTTTACGGAACCCACCCTGAGACGGAGCCAGAAGGCCCCGAGACTCCAGTACCCAATTCAAGCGCCGGCTCACCATCCGTTCGAGAAGCTTGCAAAGAACGTTGGTGAGGCTAATGGGGCGGTAGCTGTCCACCTCCAAAGGGCTCTTGCCCGGTTTCAAAATGGGGAAGACAATGCTCTCCCGCCATTGCGATGGAAACTCACCCCCGACCCAGAGACGGTTGTACAGGTCGAGGAGGCGTCGCTTGCAGTCCACTGAAAGGTGTTTCAGCATCTGACAGTGAATTCGATCTGGCCCAGGAGCGGTATCAGGGCAAGCGGCAAGGGCACTGTGAAATTCCCACTCACTGAATGGAGCATTGTAGGATTCAGAAGTGTGGGTGCGAAAAGAAAGGCTCCGACGTTCCATCCGCTCTTTAATGGAGCGGAAGGCCTGGGGGTAATTCGCAGAAGCGGAACTCATAGCAAAATGCTCTGCTAAGCGGTGTGCAATGACGTCGGAGTCAGTACAAACTGCTCCATTCAGTGAGAGCGCAGGGACGCCGACAGGGGTCCGATAACCGTAGACGCGTCGAATCTTGACCCAGACCTGCGATGGAGTGACATGGATGCCAATGGTGAACACATACCGCTCCCAGCACTCCTTCTTGCCTTGGCGGATAAGGAGGCGGGCCCGCGCACGCAGCCGTTTGAAGGCGATAAGGTGGTCTATGGAGGGATGTCGCTTGTGACGCTGGAGCGCCCGCCGGCGATCTTTAATCGCTTCAGCGATCTCAGGCGACCACCAAGGCACAGCCCTCCGCCAAGGGGACCCAGAAGAACGGGGAATGGCAGATCCGGCGGCAGTAACGACGCTGGTGGTGACCGATTGAACCACCGCATTAATGTCATCATTAGAGAGAGGCTCAATAGCGGCAGTGGAGGAGAACAAGTCCCAGTCAGCCTTATTCATAGCCCATCTGCTAGGGCGCCCAGAAGAGTGACGCTGTGGTAGTAACAGAAAGATCGGAAAGTGGTCACTACCACACAGGTCCTCATGCACACTCCATTGGACAGACGGTAAGAGGCTAGGGCTACAGATTGAAAGGTCAATGGCGGAGTAGGTGCCATGCGCCACACTGAAATGTGTGAAGGCACCATCATTTAAAATCGAGAGATCGTGCTGCGACAGTAAATGCTCAACGATGGCGCCTCGACCTGTTGCCACGGACCCACCCCACAGAGGGTTATGGGCGTTTAAGTCGCCCAATAGCAAGAAAGGTGGCGGCAATTGGGCTACCAGCGCAGCCAGGACATGCTGCGAGACATCACCATCCGGTGGAAGGTAAAGACTGCAGACGGTAACAGCCTGTGGCGTCCACACCCGAACAGCGACAGCCTCTAAAGGTGTTTGGAGAGGGACAGACTCGCTGTGCAGAGTGTGAAGGACATATATGCAGACGCCACCAGACACCCTTTCATAAGCTGCTCGGTTCTTATAATAACCCCGATAGCCACGGAGGGCGGGGGTTCGCATTGCCGGAAACCAAGTTTCCTGCATAGCAATGCAGAAGAAAGGGTGAAGGCTGATAAGTTGGCGGAGCTCAGCTAGATGGTGGAAGAAACCGCTGCAGTTCCACTGAAGGATGGTATTGTCCATAGCGGAGAAAGGCATGACGGGACTGGGAAGGCAGATTACGCCTCTGGGTCACCTGTTGCCTCTTATGGAGCACCCGTGCAAGTGCTATCCATTGCGTCTGAGGGACCAGCGAGAGCGAGGTCCTCAGCAGACGCAAGGATCTCCACCTCATCGTCAGACGCAGAGCTGTTATTTAGCAGTGGAGTAGGTACCACCGCAGGTGTCTTGGTCTTACGGGTCTTCAAAGTCGTGTGCTCTCGCTGTTCCTTTGGTTGCCGTTGTTGAGAGGGCTTATTGGAGTCAGTCTCCGGGACCGAAGAGGATCGCGAAGCCCGTCGACCAGTGACCTGTGGCTTCTTCAGGCACTGGTTGGTGTCTGCTGTGCCGCTGGTAGGAACCTGGGAAGGGAGTGACCCAAGGGATCCCTTCCGAGCGAGAGAAGCCGAAGAAGAGTTACGCTTCTCCGGCTTAGAAGTGGGGACTGGTGTCCCCAGTGGTTTAGTGGGTGCTGCTCCCGAGGTAGATGGCGTGGGAGCAACAGCGAGAGAAGGAGCCCCCATCGTCAAGGGGGCAGGTGAGGTCCTCTGACTCTGAGAGCTGACGGTATGACTTGCAGCTGAAGGAGCTGGAGCAGGAGTGACAGTGGAGGCATAAGATGACATCATGCGCACGGGATGTAGCCGTTCAAATTTCCGCTTAGCCTCAGTGTAGGTCAGTCGGTCCAGGGTCTTATATTCCATGATTTTGCGTTCTTTCTGGAAGATTCTGCAGTCTGGCGAGCAAGGTGAATGGTGCTCCCCGCAGTTGACACAGATGGGAGGCGGGGCACATGGAGTATCGGGATGAGATGGGCGTCCACAATCTCGACATGTGAGGCTAGAAGTACAGCGAGAGGACGTGTGACCGAACTTCCAGCACTTAAAGCACCGCATTGGAGGAGGGATATAGGGTTGACGTCGCATCGGTAGACCATCACCTTGACTTTCTCTGGTAATGTATCACCTTCGAAGGCCAAGATGAAGGCACCGGTAGCTACCTGTTTGTCCCTCGGACCCCGATGAACGCGCCGGACGAAATGTACACCACGGCGCTCTAAATTGGCGCGCAGCTCGTCATCAGACTGCAAAAGTAGGTCCCGATGGAAAATAATACCCTGGACCATATTTAAACTCTTATGTGGGATGATGGTAACGTTAACATCCCCCAACTTGTCACAAGCAAGCAACCTGCGTTACTGGGCAGAGGATGCCGTTTTTATCAAAACTGATCCAGAGCGCATTTTGGACAAGCCCTCCACCTCCCCAAAATTCTCCTCTAAATGCTCTACAAAGAACTGAGGCTTCACGGATAGAAACGAGTCACCATCAGCTCTGGTACAGACGAGATACCTGGGCGAATACACGTCACTGTCATTCATTGCCTTTCGTTCCTCCCATGGTGTGGCCAGGGAGGGGAACGATTTGGGGTCATAAACGTTAGCTTTAAAATGAGCCCTCGAACGCTTAGAGACTGCTGGTGGCTGGCCGCCAGCGAGAGATGATGTACCACGCTTCATTGCGGGTCATCCGCCCTGATGCCACCTACTTCGACCAAGGGCCCTCCCCACAGGCGCCACCCAGCCACAGCAAGGGCCACCTGGCAGGATGGCCATTGCCGGGAGTCCTGATGCCCCAGGGAGATGGGCATCTACTCCTTGGCATACGTGGGGAGTTAACGGCGCAGGCATCAGTAGAGCGATGCCTGTGTTGTCAGGGGGCTACAACCAACAGGGTACATGGCGGCCCCACCACAACGGACTGGCTACCGTGCTGGATCTTAGGTGCAAAAATGTCCAAGGTCGTCGTCGCAGTTAAAAGCGACACTGCAGAGTGCGGCGTGGTAATCGCACCCAGGGACGTATCCTCGCCCAAGAGATGGAAAACGAGCGGGACACCATTGCAACGACGAAAAAGCTGGCTAAAGGTCTCAATGCACGACGGATACAGTGCACCATGTAAGGCGCCCTTCCCCAATTGGCTCGCTCTTCGGAATAATTTAGAAAGATGGAGGTCAAACCCGTGAGGGGACCATCACATAAGGCTGAAACATGTGAGACTCCTTTTAGTCGCCTCTTACGACAGGCAGGAAGACCGCGAGCCTATTCTAGCCCCCGAACCCGCAGGGGGGGATGCTTGTAAAAAAGGAATCACCTGCGGGTTCTGGACTGTTACCAGCTGCCACAGTCACTGTGCGTGGGGAGTTAGAGAGGGCGTGGTGCGGCGGTCGAGCAGCTCCTCATAAAGCGAGTGATTTGGAGGGACAAATCTAAGTGTACCCTGTGGCAATCCAGTGGAAGAGTTCAGGGTTGGCGAAACCCTGAAGAACGTTACCTGCCAGCAGCAAAGTGTGGAGAAGACGGGGTATGGTACGAGGCCATTTTTAGTGGTTAAGGTGCGGTTCTCTTCTTGTGCTTAGGAAAACGCTAAATGTAGGACAGGAACGCATTTTAGAGCATTATTTTATCGATATTTGTGGGAGAAAACAGCAGCTGTTTTCGTAAATTACACCGTAGGAAATACTGCAACCAGCCACAACCTTTTTGCAATGATTTCATTGCGCCATTACTCGTTTCGACCCTGAGACCATTGTCAAACGGTAGCGTTGACTTCCTTGCAAGTTCTAGACTTTCGTCTAGTCCTTCACATATTATAGCGGAGACTTTTGGTTTTCCTGCATGATCTATACTGATCGACGAACTGAACTGATAACAAGATGTCGGATACATTTTTTTGCGTCGACAAACCTCTGTCTTATACCATATAAAGAAGGACTTTTCATTAAGACACGAGTGTAAAACTTGCAAAGAAGTCAGTGCTACCATCTGAGATTGTGTTCAGGTCCAAAACTAATACCTGTACAATAAAATCGTTTCAAAAGTGTGTGCTACAGTGTAATTTTACAGCACTGTCTACTGTGTACAGCAGAAGAACAATTCCGAGATGATGATTGTATCAGAACGAAAGTGCACCCTGGCAAAAAGCATTAGGTACTAGTTTGTGGACAATAACATTCCTTAAATGGACTAGCATGCCCGATCTGAAGCCAATGGCACGGCTTCAGGATGAGTCAGAACGCCGACTTGGCTCCAGATCCCAGCGTCCAACATCACTACTCTCCCTGGTGTCGGCACTTGAGGAACTGTGGCCCACCATTCCTCCATAGTCACCCACACACATTGAAAGTGTCCCCAGCACACTTCAAACCTTTGTACAAAGGCTGACACATTCTATGTTAAGTTGCAGACAGGCACAATTAAAAGACACTCAGCCATTAAATGAAGAACATCCTACCTGGGATACTTCCCACCCTTCTAAAGATGTTCCATCGCCCACCCTGTCTCCACAACATCCTTGTCCATCGTTATGCCACTCCCAATCCGATACCCTTGTCACAAGGATCACATCCCAGTGGAAAACCCAGGCGCAAAGCCTGCTCAACCCACCCATCCAGCATTTCCTATTCCACTCCTGTCACAGGTTTATCTTACCCCATCAGGGGCAGGGCCAGCTATGAAAGCAGCCATGTAATTTACACCTCTGGTGCCCCATTGCACAGCCTCTTATATTGGTATGACTACCAACCAGCTGTAGCGGCACCACAGTTTAAGATAGGAAAGTCAGATTGGGCGTAACATTTCTGAGTGCACAGGTTACAGCCAGGCACGGGCCTGTTGACAGTAAGTTATGCTGACTAGCGGTTGTGAAGTAGAATGGAGGCCACAGGGCCGTCAAACCACTGAAACGTGTAAATACAGCGGTTTTCGTGGTGCAAGTTACAGGCAGAAGGGGCCCACTGGCGCAACCTACGTGTTGTGAATACGTGACTTGGAGCGGCGCGTTAGCAAAACGGGGGCGCACAACCGAGTATAAATAGGCGCCTTTTTCTAACGAGAAACATTCGAGTGTGGCAGCTCTCCTGGATGGGGGGGCGTGTCACAGCACCAGCTACTCACAGCAGCAGATGGGGCGCCAGCATTCCAGTGCACAGCGGGTCGCCGGTCCCACCCCCTGAGGCCGACGTGGGGTCCGTAGGCAGCCAGCCGGCAGTGGGCCACTCTTCGGCTCGCTACCGTGGGCAGTCGTCCTGGCTTCCGACACACGCCAGAGGCATCCTGAGGCGAGGGCAGCAGATTCGGATGCCGGATCGCGGGCGCTCGTGGTCTCCGAAATCTCAGCAATGGCAGCTGGGAAGGACGCAGTGTGCTGCTCGGTGGCTGCCGGTGGAGCAGCACTGAAGAAGACTGGCGAGTGAGGTGCCGGTGTAACCCCTATGAGGCCGACACACAGCAGCGCGTTGCACTGGGTAGCTGGGGAGGTGGCCTAAGCATTGCGGGACCCTGCGACATGGACCGAGGTGAATGGACCACTCTAGTGAAAGCAAATAAATCATTTGGAAAGCTTGGACAAGTCTCAATGCGGTGCCTTCTACCTCTTCCAGCTACATCTGGTCATCCTGTTACATTCAGTCGCCACTACATTTGGCGTCAGAATAGCAGACGCCATCTGTGCAGCACGATGTTTGAGCCCACCGCGTGCATTACAGTCACAGGATGTGGTGAGTTTTGACCAGTTTTCTTTTGAGTGTTGGACGTTTTCTTTCTTGTTTGTGTTTTGAGTATGGCCTGCCAAGAGCCACATTTTAGATGTTTTGCGTAGGCATCGTATTTTTTGTTGTCAGAGTAAGTGTTAGTGTATTTGGGGCAGTAATATTTTTTTTCGTGGCATTTGATTAGTTTTGTATTGGTTAATGATGATACTGACAAAGGAACCTCCCCATCGCACCCCCCTCAGATCTAGTTATAAGTTGGCACAGTGGATAGGCCTTGAAAAACTGAATATAGATCAATCGAGAAAACAGGAAGAAGTTGTGTGGAACTATGAAAAAATAAGCAAAATATACAAACTGGGTCGTCCATCTATAATATAGGCAATATTAAGGGCACTCTGAGGCGAGGAGCACCGTGGTCCCGTGGTTAGCATTAGCAGCTGTGGAACGAGAGGTCCTTAGTTCAAATCTTCCCTCAACCGCAAATTTTAACTTTTTATTTTCAGTTTATGTGACAAACTCTTATGTTTTCATCACTTTTTTTGGAGTGATTATCACATCCACAAGAAAGCCTAAATCGGGCAAGGTAGATGAATCTTTTTACCCATTCGCCAAGTGTACTAGTTAGGTGGGTCGACAACATATTCCTGTCATGTGACGCACATGCCGTCACCAGTGTCGTATAGAATATATGAGACGTGTTTTCCTGTGGAGGAATCGGTTGACCTATGACCTTGCGATCAAATGTTTTCGGTTCCTATTGGAGAGGCACGTCCTTTCGTCTACTAATCGCACGGTTTTGCGGTGCGGTCGCAAAACACAGACACTAAACTTATTACAGTGAACAGAGACGTCAATGAACGAACGGACAGATCATAACTTTGCGAAAACAAAGAAAGCAAAATTTTCACTCGAAGGCAGATTTGAACTAAAGACTTCTCGCTCCATAGCTGTTCACGCTAACCACGGGACCACGGCACTCCTCACCTCACACTCTCCTCAATATTGTATCTTACGCATGGACGACCCAGTATGTATATTTTGCTTCTTTTTTCATAGTTCCACACAATTTCTTCCTGTTTTCTCGATTGATCTGTGTTCAGTTTTTCAAGGCCTATCCACTGTGCCAACTTATAACTAAATCTGAGGGGGGTGCGATGGGGATGTTCCCTTGTGAGTGTGATGATACAGAGCTGTAGGAAGTCAGGTTGTTCTTGTACTTAAATGTTTTGTTTTGGGACTAATTGGGAAGGAAGCAACACAATGGCAGAGTCAAGGGCACAAGGTGTGTCACAACCAAAAGCGGCGCAGATTTTGATGTGAAAGATAGCACAATTGACAGCAGACAATACGCAGTTGAGAAGTGAATTAACGTCTAGAAGTGAGCGAGAAACTGCATCAGGTCAGTCGTTGTTGCCTAGGATGCCATGTCAGGAGACTGATCCAGCTGCCGCGAGCTTGATTATTCCGTTTTCTGGCAAAGCATCTGAGGATGTGCGTTCGTTTGTGGAGGACTTTGAAATTTCAGCTATGATGAATGGTTGGTCTGATGAACAGTTTTTAGACGTAGCCAAGATTAGATTAACGGGTCAAGCGAAAACATATGTAAGGTGTTCTGAGGCTTTAAGGAAGGCAGGACAGTTTAAGCAGTTTTGGAAGGGCTTTTACAAAGGTACAAGAAACAGAATAGCGCTTGGTACTTTAGGGAGAGGTTAAGTACAATGACAAAGAGACAGGGGGCGATGGTGGAGAAATTTGCGGACAGGAAAAGGGAAATTAATGAGTATACTTACGAGTTGTGTCAGAGCGGTGAAGCGAATAGTGTTCTGTTGCAGGAGGCTGAGCAAAGGGCACTTGATGTATTTTTGAGAGGGTTACCGGTGCATATGTCACGGAGAGTGCGTGAAGGGACTCCGAAAGATTTGTATTCGGCCATTCAGCTGGCAATTCAATGCGAGAGAATAGACGTGGCAACAGGGGTATGCGAGAGGCAAACAGTGTTTGCAGCGGGTGTGAAATGTTTTAAGTGTGGTCGTATGGGACATGTGCAGAGGCAATGTACCCAGTCACCGAAAAATAAAGGAAGCGGTGGAAATCGGCAGTGGGGAGGATGGAGAAATGGAGATAGGAGAGGTGGACAAGCGTTAAACGGCAGAGGGGGCCCAAGACCCACCTAAGAGAGCTCCCGTTTACTTTCAATGTTATGAATACGTATACAGTGGTGGAATGTTCAGTGGCAGGATCCATAGGAGCTAAAAAGTTTAAGATTTTGTTGGACACAGGGGTGCAAGTGTCAGTGGCTACTACAAATATAATGGGACGAAGGAAGTTAGACCCACCACGTTATACGTTGCGTGGAGTGGGGAATAAGTAGGTCACGCCTTTGGGGTCGGTGACAGTTGGCTTTCGAATAGAGAAAGTTCGATTTAATGCAGGCATGGAGATAGTAGCATGGGTAGGTGGGGGCTACGACATGATCCTAGGGGTGGATTTCTTGCTTCAACATCATGCCAAAATTGACCTTGGACAACGAACTGTGGAACTTGGTGGAATGTTATTTCAGCTAGGGGAGACTGTTGTCAATGCAGAGCTGTCACGAGGGGTGTTCAACGTAATGAACAAACCAACTGAACTGCATACATTAGTATTAAGGCTTAATTCGCATGAGTGTGTGTCTAGTGGTACCGGGAAGTCGCTTTGGGTAAGTGTGGAGTCAAATCTACTTGTGGGTACAGTATGTGTTACTGAACCATTGCAGGGTAATGAAGTTTTGGGTCCATTGGGTTGTTTTGTGAAATGTAGTGTTGTACGCGTACAGGAAGGGAACGACGGGCGAGTAGTTCCCGTGAACGAGGATAATTTTAGCGCTGTAGACGCGAATTTGAGGAAAGTAGTTTTAGTAGCAAATTTGGATGTGCCAGATGACGAAGACTGTGTTTGAGAGGTAGGCGAAGCGATCAACCACTAACTGCCGATAGAATTGCATTGCGTGACAAAATTAAGCATTTGAAATGAGGAGAAAAAGAGAATACGGAAGAATTGTTGTGGGAATTTAAGGATTTGTTTTTTCCGCAAAGGCCATTACCATCAACTCCAGTAGTTGAACATAGGATACCAACAGGGAACGACGCACCTGTTTACCACAAACCATACAAAATACCGAGGTATTTGCAGCCGATTGTGGAGGATTTCATTGATCAGCAGCTTGCGGACGGTACTATAGAGCATAGTAATAGTTGCTGGCGGGTGACCATTGTCGTTGTGCCTAAAAAGTCTATGGATGGAACTAAGAAATATAGGTCCTGCTGTAACTACCGATACCTCAATAATAAGACAGTAACAGACACATACCCGATTCCAAACATATCAGAGACTTTGTATCACTTAGGCCAGTGCCAGTACAATGGATTTGACAAGTGGTGATCATCAGTTAGAGGTGGCTCCAGAGGATCGTCAAAAACTGCTTTCTTTACACCCAGAGGCCATTACCTGTACATTAGAATGCCATTCGGTTTCAAAAAGTCTCCAGCAACGTTTCAGAGGTTGTTAGACAGTGTCTTGAGGAGTGTGAAACCACGGCAGTGTCTTGTCTATTTGGATAGCATCATAGTGTTTTCAAGTAGTATGGAACAGTATAGACAGCGGTTAAGGGAAGTCTTTGTGAGGTTAAAAGCAGCTCGTTTGACGTTGAGCCTGGAGAAGTGCCATTTTGCATTAGAAGAAGTAAAATATTTGGGTCAAATTATCAGTAAGGATGGAGTGCAAACAGATCCGAGGTTGATACAGGCTGTAAGGGATTTTCGGGAACCGAAAACAGTTAAGGAAGTGCAGTCATTCATCGGAATTTGCAATTTCTATCGAAAGTTCGTGAAGGGTTTTGCAGATTTAGCACAGCCGTTGAAGCCATTGTTACGGAAGTGTGTGAAATTTGAGAGGATAGAAGAGTGTCAGAAATTGTTTAACAAACTGAAAGAAGTGTTAACATCAAATCCGGTTCTTGTGTTTCCAGATTTTGAAAAGGAGTTTATACTAGCATGCGATGCATCGAATCAAGCATTAGGGTGTGTTCCTAGTCAGCAAATTGATGGAAAAGAACATCCTGTCGCCTATGCGTCTAGGCAGTTGAATGCAGCAGAGAGGAATTACTCGAGAACTGAGAGGGAGATGCTTAGCGTAATCTATGGAATCACATATATTAAATGTTATTTATATGGGAGAAGATTTCGGGTAGTGACAGATCATGCTGCATTCAAGTGGTTGTTGGGTTTCAAGGATCCGTCCACTAGACTTCCTAGATGGGCTGTGAGGCTTAGTGAATTCTACTACGAGGTCGTGCACAAGCCTGGGAAGAAGCTCAGTAATGCGGACGCACCAAGTAGGAAGGCGGCAAAAGTAGAAGTCATAGGTTATGACCTAGCAATATGGCAAGTATTACAGGGCGCGAACAACGACTGTAAATTGTATCGGACAGAGCCTCAATTTAATATGTACAACTGTCTTCTGCGCAGGGAAACGAAGATAGGACAAAAGATAGCAGTGCCAGTGAAGTTGAGGATGAGGTTTTAAAGGAAGCACATGGTCACGTGTTCTAACATTCTGCGTGGTGTCTGTTTGTTCTATATCGTGTCTCCCTACCACTTTCGCGCAACGACGCTCTGAGCGCGTTTTTTAGGGAATTGACTAGTTTGAACCTGGGACCTGTTGCTGGTAAGGAGACGCCAGACCACACATGACATGTAGAGTTCAAAAGAGTTCAGTGAGACTAGCGATGATATAACCAAATACTTAATGATTTCAGCGTCAGCTACAATGCACTCCCTGTAAAAGAATCTTAATACTAACTAAATATAATGGAAAGGGTTCAAGGCTTTCCTATTTTTAGTTAGCTGGTAAAATAACGTCGAAAAAGCAGTTAAGTTTACCATTGGAAATTTTATTCTACTCACAAAATATTGTTTATAAATTGCACTATTGACAAGAGGAAATGTTTTAATACAGGATGGTAAAAACCAACTGCGTTCAACAAAAATGTGAACGAATATTCCCTGGATTGGTTTCCAAGTTCTACAATGGATCGAAGGATGACCTATGCCATATCACATCTATAATCTAGGTTTAAATTAAGTTTCACAAAAGAGAAAACTATCAAAATGCTCTACAGTGACCCTCAATTATCTTTAATTACTTATCTAACTTGTCGTAAATTACAGTGGCTGATGTGGCTTCTCAATAACTATATAACAGAAAAATCATCGCACTTCAGATTTTTACTTCAAGTGGCAAATGTGAACACCATGAGCTTTAATTGACGATCGACACTAGTATTATGCAAAAAGGGGGTGTAACAGATGAGACTTCTGCAGTTCTTAGTGAAGCTTTATGCGCTGATATGCGGCATCGCGTGCGTTCATTACCTTGTCGGTGTTTGTCAGGGGGCGGCGGACGGCACAGCTCCGCTCACCTCGCCGTCTCGGAAGCAACTCTCTCCTAACTTCTCCTTACTACAATTTACCGAAGTTGGTTTAAAAAAAACTATCTGGCTGTGTTTTCATCTGAAAAATCAGGGTCTCAATGTTAACCTTAAGCTCCGCCTACAAAAATTCTGTCTATCCAATGAGAAACGTTATACTTTTCGTGGTGGGGCAATGTTTTTAAAGTTTGCAACGTAACAGAGACGCGAAAAAGTCTCACGCTAAAATTTGCAGCTGGTGTGGTCCTTTTAGTGTTATCGTAAGATCTATACTGATCTTATGGAGGGCTCTAGCTTTTAACATGGGCTAGGGGGTCGTCCTAGCGGTTAGCTGGCGGCGTGGGCGTCCGTCCCTTATCGTAGGGCCTTTCAGCTTATCACGGTTCTGCTCTCGGCTTCTGTTCTCGTTTCTCCCCTCGGAACTGCATCTGTCTCACGGTGGGAAGGTATGACATGCATTTAGGCATTCTTGTGTTAGTCTGTGGTATTCCATTTGCTCCCTCGTTACTCGTATTACTTTGGTTAATTTAATGTCACGATTTATTCGGAGCTATGTGACATACTACTGGATTTGCTTATCATGTCAGGGTTTTCATGGAAGTTGTTGGATTTGCCTGACACCTTACATATCACCACCCTTCGAACTTAATTTTTGCAATGAAGTTAGGCAATGATTGAATCGTTGTCTAATTCAGTCAAAAATTATTCTGTTATCTAAATTTTGTTGCCTACTGTTCAGCCACGTTATTCTGTTCTATGCTAGTTTGTATTACTAATTTTTATTTTTATATTCTTCCATATTATTATTAAAAATATGTTTATATTGACAAGGGAAGAATATTTTTATTCTATTATAATAATTATTTTTTAATTATTTTCTTTCTTTATTTAATTGTGAAGTTTGTTTTTTAAGAAGTTTGTTATCGAAAGTGAGGAGTCTTTGACATCGATTTTCTTAGAAATATTGTTTTTATAAATGTAGTAATTAAGTAAAATCTATTCCTAACACATTTTCTAAATATCATGTACAAGTAAAATGTTTTTGTTTCTAGACACTCATTTCAACACTGTTAAACTAACAAATAAGAATTATTTCCAAGAATTGCTTTGACAAAGAAATATACATACACAAGTATTGAGATATTATCCTAACAAATGGTACAAATGTTAAAAAAAAAGGGAAAACATTCAACAAGATAATTTTTTTATTCTTTGTTTTTATACGGAGAAAATAAGTAAAATATAGTTATTCTTTTATTTTTATGAGGAGAAAATAAGTGGCATATAGTTTTAGTGTTTATTGTGCCTTACTTTTGTTCTTTATATACTGCCCATTTCAGAACTAATGACTTATTTTTATCGATAGTTCATTTTTTACTGAAGTCCATAGTCAATGACTGTTATTTTGTAGTTTATTAGCTGTCTGGTGTGCTTAACTTATTTAGTTTTTCACATGTTTCTTTTGCTCAATTCCTACATCACATAATTTGATTTCACACATTCACACAATCCTATGAATGTTTAAGTTTGAGGTTGGCGAATGTTTTTGCACGAAGGTGATGGACTTGAGCGAGGTGGATGTGGGCAAGTATTTGATGTACAGCTTCGTTCGTCGTTCCTTGCTGGCTTTGCAGGTGTGTGTTTCTGTTGTGGAGGTCCCATAATGGAATGGAGCTGTGAGTGCAGAAAGTCATCGTTATGTGTCACTGAAAGCGGTCGTTTTTCGTTGTAATACTTCGCAGACGACTAGTTTACAATAGGATTGGGATTTGGGAAGGTATGTCGTGTATTCTTCACCCGTCTTCTTTCTTGGTCTCAATCTTGCGAATCTTCAACTTCTGTTCTTCCTACTTTTTCTCTGCTTCTTACTTGCTTCTTGGTTCTTCTCTGGGCAGGATATAGAGGTATTTATTGATAACTAGTCGCTTTGAAGTTCTCCTCCCAGTAACAGTTTGATAATTGTTTGGGCATGTCATTTCTACTTTGTGGACGTTTTCTTCAGTTTCGTGCATCAGCCTGCTGTTTAATAGCGGTAGTGTGACTTTTACACATATTTTTCGCCAGTGGTGACTTGCCCAAGCCGTCTTCTCATCGGACCGTTTTTTGCTCGCTTCGGTGAGTCGGGGCGTTCCGGGGTTTACGAGTGGTGAAAGTCCGGTGTTTGCTTGTCAGTCCCTGCACCAAACCCTTCTCGCGTTCGGTGTCCTGTCGTGTCTCTGCAGGGTTCCACCACTGTGTGGTTCCGTGTTCTGTCCCAGCAGGGTTCCGCTTAGCGGGCAGATTTACGGCCCACTTCCGATACAAGGGCCTTCTGTTGGTCTCGCTGTCCTTTCCTTTCTCTCGACGCTTCTGCCTTGTAGGAATCGTGTCTTGCTAATTACGTCCTTTCCTTTCTTGATATTTCTCGCGTTGCAACTTGTGGGTCATTGCATCTCATCCTTACTGGAGTTTTTACAGTGGTTCTTACAAAAAGTTTTTTCTTATAATCATGTAACATATGTCTAGTACCTACATTGTTTTACGCCTTCTTAAAAAGCTTTACAAATTTTGGCAACCTTTCCATGTTACAATTCTAAGATATTTTGAGTCTTAACTTCTAGAAGAATCCTCAAATTCGGTTTTTATTTTTTGTGTAGTGTCGTGGTGTATAGCATTTTAGTATTTCACGCTGTTAGACTATCTACATTTTATCCCTTCACCTTAATCTATGGTACTATCAGTGTTATTTTTGTTTTTGTTTCTATTGAAACTACTTTCTTTTTCCCACCTTCCTCTCTCTTCATTCTTCTTTCTCCTGATGATCTTATCTGCAACATAATCTTGAAATATTGTGCCGATTATTTACCAGTAATAAAATTAATCCTCAAACTTGTACTGAAAGTGTTTAATACTGCCAGTCTTAGGTAAAAATACCTCTGCTTTATCTCGTAAAATACCCTCTAATTCTCTTTTACTGTGTTCCGAAATACCGTGAACTTCTTGCAATTTTTCGTCGATTTCTTTATGGACTTCTAACATGAGTTGAGGCGATTCCCCCTTTTGTGCATACCATTCTAATTCTTCATCCTCTTTATCTCGTGTCATTCTTAATTGTTTGTTTATAACTGGTATTTCTTCTAATTTTAGCTTTTGCTCAAATAGAAGTGTGACATTCCCGAATGTTACGCTACCTTTCCCCATATCTATTATCGCTCGTCTCTCATTTAAAAAATCTGCACCTATAATCAAATCTACAGTTAGTTTAGGTATAATCACGAAGTTGGCTTCGATCTTTTGACCTTGACACGAAAGAGTTAACCTTGTTTGTCTCGTAACTTCCGCAGCATTGTTTGTAATAGGACCTCCTACTTTAATCTTACGTGTTTTCAGAACTGGCAATTCCTCATGAATTCACTGCATGAATAAATTTTCTGAGATCGCAGTCAGTTCACTTCCGCTATCAATTACAATATTGACTGGGATATGCTTTACCATGGCCTTCGCAATTGGTTGAATTTGAAAGGGTTGGTTCTGTTCTTCTTCTTATTGCATCAACGAATCCTTCACTGAATCATACATCAGTCTTTTTAGGAATTTCCCTTGTGAATTCGAACTTTCTGTAGGATAAGCTTCGACTGCTACTTCTCTCTCTTTTATTTCCTCTTCTCTATTTCTTCCTTCATTTACGCTTTCTTCAACATCCTCTACTTTTTCCTCATCCTCGTCTATCTTCTCCTTCCTTGTCGCTACTTCCACATAATCGGATCTATATGCTCTAATTATCGCTTCATAACTTCCTTCATTATATACGTTGGGTTGTGTGCCCACTCGTAACTTATTTTCAACTTCTGTCGACTGCGCATTATCCTCATTGAATTCGCTTTCCCTGGTTTCCATCTCAAATAGCTCTGCGATACTTATTACTTCGCCCTTTCCTCCTACATTCGTTGTGCATGCCTCTGGTAATTCATCTTCCTCGTCAGTATTCTCCCAATTAATTTCGTCCCAACACGATATTGTTATTTTTTTGTCTTCGTTTTCATCTGGTCCCTGCGGATTTGTTTCTTCCTTCTTCTCTTCTCGTGATAAGATTTTTAGTTCTCTGTTCAAGGTGCTGCAATTGTCCTTGGTCGGTGCGTCATTCTCTTTGGCATGGGCGCTTAGCTGTCAATTCGATCGTTTATCGGGGTTTGGTGGTCTTACCTCCACCTCTTCTATCTGTATACTCTTTTCTTGTTCAGCTTGTTGATAGTGGTTTCTTTGTTGATAATTTGTCGGTCTATTGGTTCTCCAGTACCCGTTCCGGTTGTCGTTATTCCCTCTGTAATAATTGTTGCCGTTCCTGGGTGAATTATAGTTATTGCCATGTTCTCTTCTAAATCCATAACCGGTTCTTTGTTGAAATCTATTTTCGTTTCTTGGTGCGAAGTTATCACATGGTTCGTAATTATTGTTTCTTCGTACTGTGTCTTGTGGATTCCACTGCTTTTTGCTTTCGTTTTCACGTGCGCTTCGTCTTTTTCTTGCGTCATCTTCCGAGAATATGAACTCTAGTTCGCTTAGAATACCTTTAAATGCTTCGACGTTA
The DNA here is from genome assembly GCF_021461395.2 of Schistocerca americana. Taxonomy (NCBI): domain Eukaryota; kingdom Metazoa; phylum Arthropoda; class Insecta; order Orthoptera; family Acrididae; genus Schistocerca; species Schistocerca americana. The sequence continues at coordinate 23,345,812 of NC_060122.1, read as the reverse complement.
TTGCCTCCGCGACCTACTAATGATTGCTGGTATTTTAATGGTAGCTTCATCGCGCATAATTTAATCAACTCTCCGTCACTGTATGGTACATCGAAGCAATGATTTTTCTTTGTCATTAATTCGAAAAATTTCACGGGACTCTTCTCTCCTGAATTTTCAAAATATGGGTTCTGTAATAATTCGTACTTCACTCTGTTCTGTGCTTCGCTGGACCAATATCGTGAGAGAAACTTCTCACTGAAATCTTCGTACGATCGGCATGTCGCTGCAACATTCTGCATGGTTTCTGCGACTGTTCCCGACATGTGTGCACATATAAATTCTAATTTGTGTGCTAGCGTCTAGTGTTCTGATAATCCTACTCGGAACTGATCAATAAAAGTTCGTGGATGTAATGAGTTTCCTTCTCGAAAGTGTTGAAATTTTCTGACTGTGAGGAAATGATCGTTGTCGTACTTCGTCATAGCTCCATATGAAATTCGCGATTCTTCGCCACTTTTGTTTCTCATCATTTCTCCCGTCGTTCTTTCCGGTTGTGGCGTTCGCTGTGTTATTCAGTAGTTTGGTATTTAACTAATTTGTAAAAGGAAATAATAATCTTATTTTATTACATTGAGTAATTACTAAATAATTTTTCTCCCGGCTAAAGATTTGATCAAGCTGCTAAAGAACTCCAAGTTAACGTTGTGTTAAAGTGTTGTCTGTAAGTTGTGTAAGCGTCACTAAATCACAGTTCATACAACAGATTCTATACAACTATTGATTAAGATGGAAGCAGTTATCTTCAGCAAAATGATCATTAAAACCACCGAATATCAGCCGCGCACAACACTGACGTATGTTACCTGAAACAATATTCTTCGCAACTCGTGCGAAATTAATTTCGGCTAGAAAAGTTTGCTATAACGATCGTGCTATGAGCACTATTTTTAAAGAACCAATCTGATTCAAATTATTTTCATTCAAATGAGTTCGGGGCCACTGGTGCACATTTATTTTTACACATTTGTATTACGTTCGGCATTTATGTCTGCAGAGTTGCGTAATTTGAATTTGCCGCTGTGATAATTGTTAAGATGGCGGCAGACAATTGATAGAGACTTTCTATTGTTCACGCAAATAAGTATTTTAAATGCTTATTAAACTTTACAGAAACTATACTTTCGTGTTGTGCACTATTTAGACTTCATCAAGCAAACATTTGATTTGTTTCTAAGGAAAACACAGACAAAAACGCGATACAAATCGCTATCATCAATGGCTCCGCTCGTTGCAGCGGAAAGAAATACTTAACACAGATAATGCTTACTGAGAGAGGAATTAAAGTTACAAATAATTATTCACTCATATTTGTAATAATAATGAACTCTATTTTCAAGTAATAAGTAACAAATAATTACAATTTCTTAACAGACCTCAGTTTGATATGCGTCTTGCGTGCTGAACCTACAAAAGCCAACCAACAAAAGGTAAAAACAAAGGAAGACAAACGCAGATCATAAAAGCACTTTACAATTATCATTGTCTTTGTATGATACACATCAATATGTCCAATTATATCATAGAATGTTATATAAGTAATTGATTCACTATAAGTTTTCATTGTTATTTAATACGTCGAATACATAATGTTTATAACTGTTAGAGGCATAATTTCCTCTCGTCACACTGTAGCCAAAAATTTATCTCGTGGATGTTACACGGTTGTGGTAGATCCATTGGATATTGTCCACTGTAACTTTCGCCTACCCTTGCGTAGTATCGTTGGAGTGGTACGCAATAATTTTCTTCCATCGGTTGTGAACGTGTAGCTGAATGCATTGCACTGTACTCTTCGCGACCTGGCTCTCCATTGTCAGGTATTGGTTCGGTATCTTGTCTGGCTAACCTTGCTGCTTCATTGCACGATCCAAACTGTCTTGAAACATACATTTGTGGTTCCGCATGTGTTTGTGATGCCGTTTGTTCATCAAGAATTTCGAAACATCTTTATTGCTGTGCAGGCTGTCTGATTTCACGTATGCTGCTTTCCGCCTGTGATTGGAATCGCAAATGCGTAATATCTTCGTTAATTGCTTGTTTTTCCGGTGCTATTACAGATACGGATGTGGTTGCAGACTCAGAGCTTGTTCGATCCTGTTCACTACGCTCTTCAATAGTTTGCAACAAATCTGTTCGCAATTTCTGAAATTGTCGCTTCGTTTGCGCTTCTATTTTGACTATGCGGTTATCACATCTTTTCAGCGCTGCTTTTGTGATACGTTTGTGTAACACGGTGTTTTCAACAATTTCACGCGCTGTACCTGCTGCTTGCCTAGTAATTTCGTTTATCTGTTTCTTTAGTTTCTTGACTTCCCTCTGGGTGTTGTTACGTAATGTTTTGATCTCGTCCTGAATGTCATTACGCAATGTTTGTACGTCCACTTGTACCTTGTCAATGTCTGTTCTCAATTGATTGTGACCTGTTATTAAGTTTCCTATCACTTCTCGAGATTCTTTTGCCTCGTCTGCAATATGACTTAGGTGTAACTGAATTTTTTTGTTTTGTTATTTAATCTCACGCATTTGTCTCGTGGTTTCTGCTTATGAATTTGAATTTGGTTCGCTATGTCTTTATTTTGCCTTGTCATGTTTTCCGTAATTTGTTGTAATAATTCTGCCAGATTGGTGGGTACTATTGCGTTTTCTTCCGACGTCCTACGCTCTGTGTTTTCGCCCAAGTGTTGGTTCGCAACCGATTGCATTGAACTGTGCTGTGACACGTTTCTGCTCGCATTCCTTGTACTCTGTGGTGAGGGAGCTCTGATTTCTTGTACTACGGGTTCTACGTATTCAAGACGCAAGTTAGAATCCTCATCGACTGTCTCTCTACTTTCCTGCTCCTCTGTCATATGCTGACTTATATTTTCTATGCCTTGACGTACATTATCCTCGTTATGGTGCGTTATATGTCCTATTTCTCGCGATACTGCATCGTCTGTTGTACTGTCCTCTATTCTCTGTCCATTTTCATTCTGGGTCTCTACCTCAATTCGGTCAAGGTCTCGATCTGCCATTGCTAATCTTTCCGAATCCCTTATTTTCTGTTTTAAAAGCAATTCACGCGCCCTACTTCGAGTCAACATGCGCTCATACGATCTCACGCGTTTCATAAACTTTTTGCACACACGACTTGACAGTCAATTCACTTACTTGTTGGGTCAGAACCAACTTGTCAACGATGCATCCGCCACCTGTGCGCTTGCATTGAGGAGAAATTAATTCTAACAATTTTTAAAATTCATAACTTAATTATGCTGTTGTCTCTGCTAGAATGTCTCACTGTTTATTGAATACTTTCTTACTATCTATCGCTTCAGCTACTATTTTCAACTATTTATGCCTTTAAAAAAAAATTTTATAACGAAAATTTTTAACAGGATATATTTCTGACCTAGTTAGGCATGTGGTCGACCTTAAATCATGGTATTTTACCATCCTGGCAGGGTAGTCATTTTCTAACATTCTGCATGGTGTCTGTTTGTTCTATATCACGTCTCCCTACCACTTTCGCGCAACGACGCTCTGAGCGTGTTTTTTAGGGAATTGACTAGTTTGAACCTGGGACCTGTTGCTGGTAAGGAGACGCCAGACCACACATGACATGTAGAGTTCAAAAGAGTTCAGTGAGACTAGCGATGATATAACCAAATACTTAATGATTTCAGCGTCAGCTACAATGCACTCCCTGTAAAAGAATCTTAATACTAACTAAATTTAGTGGAAGGGGTTCAAGGCTTTCCTATTTTTAGTTAGCAGGTAAAATAACGTCGAGAAAGCAGTTAAGTTTACCAATGGAAATTTTATTCTACTCACAAAATATTGTTTATAAATTGCACTATTGATAAAAGGAAATGTTTTAATACAGAATGGTAAAAACCAACTGCGTTCAACAAAAATGTGAACGAATATTCCCTGAATGGGTTTCCAAGTTCTACAATGGATCGAAGGATGACCTATGCCATATCACATCTATAATCTAGGTTTAAATTAAGTTTCACAAAAGAGAAAACTATCAAAATGGTCTACAGTGACCCTCAATTATCTTTAATTACTTATCTAATTTGTCGTAAATTACAGTGGCTGATGTGGCTTCTCAATAACTCTATAACAGAAAAATCATCGCGTTTCAGATTTTTACTTCAAGTGGCAAATGTTAACACCATGAGCTTTAATTGACGATCGATACTAGTATTACGCAAAAATGGGGTGTAACAGATGAGACTTCTGCAGTTCTGAGTGAAGCTTTATGCGCTGTTATGCGGCATCGCGTGCGTTCATTACCTTGTCGGTGTTTGTCAGGGGGCGGCAGGCAACACAGCTCCGCTCACCTCGCCGTCTCGGAAGCAACTCTCCTAACTTCCCCTTACTACAATTTACCGAAGTTGGTTTAAAAAAAACTATCTGGCTGTGTTTTCATCTGACCAATCAGGGCCTACAAAAATTCTGTCTATCCAATGAGAAACGTTATACTTTTCGTGGTGGGGCAATGTTTTTAAAGTTTGCAACGTAACAGAGACGCGAAAAAGTCTCACGCTAAAACTTGCAGCTGGTGTGGTCCTTTTAGTGTTATCGTAAGATCTATACTGTTCTTCTGGAGGGCTCTAGCTTTTAACATGGGCTGGGGGGTGGTCCTAGCGGTTAGCTGGCAACGTTGGTGTCCGTCCCTTATCGTAGGGCCTTTCAGCTTAACACGGTTCTGCTCTTGGCTTCTGTTCTCGTTTCTCCCCTCGGAACTGCGTCTGTCTCACGGTGGGAAGGTATGACATGCATTTAGGCATTCTTGTGTTAGTCTGTGGTATTCCATTTGCTCCCTCGTTACTCGTATTACTTTGGGTAATTTAATGTCACGATTTATTCGGAGCTATGTGACATACTATTGGATTTGCTTATCATGTCAGGGCTTTCATGGAAGTTGTTGGATTTGCCTGACACCTTACAGTGTTATCCGGTCATGGAGAGTGTAGAGCGACGAATAGGAGAGTGGCGGAGAGGTATTGGTGAAGAGGTAGGAAAGTAGATGTGGATCAGTATGTCAAGAATTGTATACCATGTGCGCAGAGGGCAAATTTGAGTCAGATACTGCTACAACGATTGCCAGAAGCGACATGTCCATTTTCTTTGTTGGGGATTGATGGCTTCGGACATTTTAGGCGAACACCACCTGGGAAAAGATTCGTTCTCACAATAATAGATCGTTTTTCGAGGTATTTGGAGATGGTGGGTATGTGGAGATGGTGGCTATGCCAAATCAACAGGCAGCAATAGTCGCGCAAGCGTTAGTAAACAACTGGATTTTGAAATTTGGTGAGAGAATAATTTCTGACCAAGGGACCAACTTCATGTCAGATTTAATGAAGGAACTGTGTAAATTGTTGAACGTAAAGAAGTTGAGGACGAGCGCCGTGCATCCACAGGCCAACGGAAGGACTGAACAGGTACACAGAACAATCGGTAAGATGCTGAGTTTTTATGTGGATTCTCATCACCATCAGTGGGACGAGTATTTGAAGCATACTGTATGCGCATATAATGCGAAAGTCCATACAAATACCGATTTGTCTCCATATGAGGTAGTGTATGGGCGAAAATTGCCATCACCGTTTGATTTAGTGAAGCTACAGAAAGGAAGGACCGGTGAATCTGTACGTCAGTTCGCAAGGGCAGTTCGGGATCTTTAGAAACGGGTACCAAAGGCGAATACAAAGGCTTTGGAAAGGCATGAAGACGCAGTAATGCAGAAAGGAAGTTTACCGCAGTATAGAGTGGGGCAATGGGTAATGGTGTCCAGCCAGCCCCTATACGCAGAAAGGGAAAACGAATAAGTTCCTCATGAGGTATCAAGGGCCATACCAAGTTGTTGAAACCACATCCCCCGTTAATGTTAAGCTTCAGCTGCCAACTAAAACAACGATAGTACACATTGGGCAGTTACAGCCATTTAAGGGTTGCCCAGATGTGGTTCCAGGCGTGTCACAGGATGGAAAGAGGAAGAAAGAGTGAAGAGAGGTGCTGAGCACAGAGAAAACAAGGAAGATTGAGTACAGCATGAAGTACCGTATGCTTTGCGATACAGAAAGTAGTAGAGTATTTGTAGTTGTTTTTTTTCGTGTCATGAATCATTGCGTTTGCGTAGAGTAATTAGGCATTTTATTTCCGTTTGTTGTATGTATTTTCGAATATAGGCTGCTGCGGTCATCAGTCCTTTTGAAGAAGGAGTAAAGGTGATGGTGATCCCTGTCCTCAGTCACTGAAAAGGGAAGTGTAGCTTTTGACGTATGTGGAGTGTTGTTGGAAGAGAAATCAAACGCAGTTCTGGAGAAATAAATGCGTCGGAGTAAATTTTTCAGCAAAGCCGTAATAAATAGGTGTTGAACGATGTCAGAGTTGTACGATCTCCTGTTTAAATTTTTAGTTATCGTCAGTGGTGGTTCAGGAAATTCATGTTTATAGCACCAGTTTATGACATCTCCCTTACTTTATGAATGCATATGATTTATTTACTGGTGAGTTAACATAATTACTTATATATTTGCACCTGGAGTGGACGTAAGTAAGGGCGATGCATAACAAAGTATTTTTGTTGAACTTATCTTGCAATTTGCCTGAGTCGGGTAGCTGGTGATTCCCTCTGATTAAAACTCCAGGTCATACAATTTGCGGGGGTTTATTTGTTGATGATAACATTTTTCCAAAGTCATTGCAGAATACATGAAACTTCACATATAGTCGCTTTGACAATGCAACAGCTGACAGACTGACTTACTGACCGAAAAGACTTGACTACAAAGTGAACCCCTAGGCGAACTGAAGCTGCATTGCCGCGTTTTCTTATATATATTCCAAACAATGAATGTTCATTACTTCAATTTTACGCCATCGTGAAATTAACAGTTACAGTTAAAAGTTACAAATATACAAAAGGTTGACAATCAGATTACTTACAGCATAAAATATTAGTTCATTACAGATGAGTTTTAGGTTCGAAATTGTACAATTTAAGACTGAAAATTAAATATGACTTTTTTACAATAATGTGTTTCATTAATTTAATAAATACAAATCAATTATCGATAGGAAAATATTGCTGACATTTACGTAATATATACACAAGTTATTTAACTTCATAACTTTGAAATATGCATCCAATGGTAAGTAATGGAGTTAATTACATGTGCTAACAATGATAAATAAATTATTTTAGTAATGGTATTAATTCTGGTTTACAAATTTGGGTTTGAAATTATATATAACTTGAAATTACGTGAATTTAAATTTGGTTCTTGCTTTTTGATCGATTTACAATAACGTTTTCCAAACTGAACTTTCGAGATCTAATTGTAGTTAATTAACGAAAGTAATAATGATGCTAACATTTATAACTACTCCTAATTGAATGAATTACATACTGATTATTATAGTTCTGAGTAAATGTTGATGGTTCATAGTGATCATTATCTTACTGAGAGGTGGCATGCCGTTATGACACACACAGTGACTTGCCCCCTCTCATATTTACATCTTACTCTGACTAATTCGAGTTGGGGAAGTATGGCCCAGTATTGTCATTACAAGGCTAGTACTGAGAATTTGCTTCACATGCGGACTTCCCACGCAGCATCTCTTGTCACCCGAGTGGTCGGGTGACAGGCAGGTTATGCTGATCTTGAAAGGGTTATGCCGACGTATGTGAGGGAGTCGAGTGGATGCTGTCCAGACGTCGACATTGTCAAAAGAGCGGGGGCGACACGCCCACCGGGGCCTGAAGGAGTGGCTGGGGCTAGAGATTCCGTTACTTCGCAGAAGCTTAGTGAAAACCCTTTTTGACTGGCTCCATCGAGCCGTGAGAATGACTTGTGTTCCAAGGCGGTCTTGGCGGGAAAATTCCCACGTTTTCTGCAAAATCATAACTATGATTGGCTTGCTCAGGGGATAGCTCCGTGACGTAGCAAAATCGACGCAGAAATTGGCGCCAAGTATCTCCATTGGTAGAATAGTAGTGCTTCAGCAACAGACTGGAATTTTCCGCCGGTTTTCGAGTTGCTGATTGGAACGTTTAACCACAGCCACTGTCGTGGGGGACGGGAATGTACTGTGTTCGGCTTGTACGGGTGCTCTTGAGGAGTCAGCTCTCGCCTTTTGGTTGGAATAGGTTGCAAGACTGAGCTCTCGCTGCCCTGGACAGCCTGCCTTCCATTGGCTGTCTAATATACTTTCATTTAATTGTAACTGTTTCACGAAGTTGCTGAAGTTTCGACTTCAACGTAACTTTCCCAGTACAGTTGGCAATTTAGCGTTCTGCATACAAGTGGCCTATGTTGTCCATCTTGAGCAATTTTGGCTAAAGTTGACTGTAGTGGAATTACTGTGTGACTTCGCTTGTTAAAATCAATTACTGTACCGTCAGTGATTGTGTAGTGTGCCTTCTTCGTCTCCCTCAGAGGCGCATTTGTGTTTCTAGGAAGTCTTTAGTGTGGAACAACCAGACCAGGATAATTTGTTTCAGGCTATACTCGCGACATTATCATCACCACGATGGAACGTCGAAGCAACTAGCCATCGCCTCCAGTATGCCAGATTGTGTCCTTGCAGTTAAGAAGACAGCTTGGTAATGTATGTCTGCAGCACTGGCAGTTTAGGGAATTTTGCTATGTGATAATCAGAGCTCAGCAGAGTGTGCCTGTTCCCGTCTCTTCTATCGTGGTTCTGTCTTGGGTGTTCATTGTCTGAATTCTCACAACTGTAGCAGCAATTAATGTTGGGTTGGCTGGGTGTTTGTCTTCAAATTTGAGTTGCAAGGAATTAGCTACACATACCACTTGGTCATAAATGTCACAAGCTAGTTTATGGACAACTTCACTTTCACAGCATTTATTTGAGTATCCAATTTGACGTATTGTAAATGTTTCGTGTGTTTTGTTTATTATTTTGAGTTCAGTCAGAATAAATCAAATTGTTAATTTGGACAGAACTTTCATTCTGTAGATCGGTAGAGCAACCCTTTTATTTCTCACTACATTAATGAAACTTTCCTTTATCAAATTAATTTCTATCAAATTAAATTATTGCAGGTTCCAAACTCTTTTCTACTCCACTTGCAGGGTCGATTACAGTCAGTTTGCGTTTCTTCTTAATCCATGTACAACAGCAAAAGTCGGAGTTAGAAAAGGGGGGGCTTAGAGCATCATTTCCGTATGAAGGTTCTAGAAGAATTTAGTGTTAAATACACTGCTAGCCCCAGCACATATTATTTAATTATTCGTAAATTTTGTTTGAATATCATTCATAATATTATATAGTACAATTACATAACAGCGAAAGGTGCCATAGTGGCATGATTTTTATTCTTTGTGTAACAGAAAGTACCGATACCTGGCTACAAATTCCAGGTATTGAATATTATAGTAATGCTGTGGTGGGCGGTATGTTACAAGATCATACAATGTAAATTTAAGGATGAATGTAGTCACACAATCAGTGTTGAGTTTGGATCGAAAATAGTGGATGTTGGAGGAAAATCTGTTAAGCTACAAGTATGGGACACATGCACAGTGCAGTTATTTTTAGCCAGGGGAAAGGAATAGACTGTCCAAGGGAAATCGTGGTGCCAAAATTGAACTTGCAAGGGGTCGGGATGCATTGGATCTTCTCCATCTATGAGAATTTGGTAGTAGTAGGAAGTTGTTTTGAGCGAGGAGTATTTGCAGAACTGAAGCGTATAGAACTCGAGGGCAGCGGAATTTTAATCAATGGAATCAAGTATAATATTATACGACCAACCTTCCACCTGCCAGCGGCAGTTTCAGGAGTCACGCAGTTAAATGTTACCCAGCGACAGTTGTACTGACCAGAAGACACTTTAGAGTTTTTGCCAAGGCAGAATCTGACCTTGTTAAATCAATCTCTGGAGCCAGGTCTGTTGAGATCCGTAAACCAGTTAATTTTAGAGCAAGAGGGGCACATATCAGCCGAACAGCTAGTGCAACATGTTGCTCAGTATAGGGAAAGGCAAAGGAAAATAACGATCATTTTGAGCACCTCTGTGCCAAGTCTCATCACAGCCTTAATTTTGTTCTGATCAGGCAGAGAGCTAATTCCAAGAGGGAACCAAGCGTAGTCCAAGTCCCAGTGGATTGGATACTGAGGGCGTGAGACGAGTCGGTAAGGGATGATCGAGCAGTGGTCGTCCAGTAAGAAATGTTTACATTTTGTTTCACGTCATGGTTTTAAGGGGCACTAGATCACATTTAGGTTTTCTAATAGTAAGGAAATATGCCATGGGTGCCGACTCAAACAAGTTCTAGTTAAGGATCGACCCGGGGACAGGGTCTTTCCGAAGGGGAGAATAATATAGCGGCAGCACAGTTTAAGCTAGGAAAGTTAGATTCAGCCCAACATTTCTGAGCGCACAAGTTACATCTAGGGACGGGCCTGTTGACACTAAGTTATGCTGACCAGCAGTTGGGTAGTGGAATGGGCTGTCGAACCACTGAAAAGTGTAAACACAGCTGTTTGCATGGGGCAAGTTACAGGCAGAAGAGGCCCACTGGCGCAACCTACGTGTTGTGAGTACGTGGCTCAGAGTGGCACATTAGCAAAACAGGGGCTCACAGCAGAGTATAAATAGGTGCCGTTTTCTAACGAGAGTCATTCCAGTGTGGCAGCTGCCTGGATGGCGAGGCGTGTCACACACAGCAGCTGATGGGGCATCAGCGTTCCAGTCCACGGCGGGTCACTGGTTCGACCCTCTGAGGCCGACGTGGAGTCCGTAAGCTACCAGCCAGTGATGGGCCACTCTTCAGCTCGTTACTGCGGGCAGTTGTCCTGGCTTCCAACATACACTGGAGGCATCCCGAGGCGAGGCGAGCTAGTATAAATTATTGTAGTCTTATGAGTATTATTAGTGATTTTCAGGCTTGCAACTGGATTTGTGCTAAGTTCAAACAGTCGTGGTGAAACCATTTCTGCACACGAGGCGTGCATCAGAATGCCATCTGTAAACGAAAGGTAATTGAGACGTTTTCCAATGACAAGTACTTCTTGCTGATAGTAATTGTCAGCTACGGATAAAGACTCTTTGTGCTGCACGAGTAGCTGTTCATGGTGACATCTTCAGTGTATTCTCGAGTCATTAAAATTTATGTTTGGCTACAGTGTTTGCCTTTGCTTCATCAGACAGTTTGTTTGGTTTATTTTTATTATTTCTCGAAAATATTCCGTTGCAGCGGAATGGTTATTAAATAGAAATTAAATCGCTTAGGACGGTTCAAGTGAGTCGCGACGGCCTACTGACCACAGTTAGTGTGGCATCAGCCCCTGTCCGTTCTGCCGCGCTGTCAAACACGCCCGCCGCCAGTTACGCCGCCGCACTTCCCACGGCCGCAACCGCGGCATGAGGTCGCTGCCTGCCACGGCCGACTACGCCGCTGCCAATGAGATGCGAGCGCCCCCTCTCAGGAGCTGCAGCTGTGGGTCTCCTCAAGTTCGAACACTCGTGCACTGAGCCCACTTTGTGTGTTTGCCAGTTGAAGAACATTTACAGACCCTCCCAGAGGTCACGTCTCGTCGTCTACAGAGTGGTCATTGTATTGAAGACTGAATGAGTTGTGAACCTTTGTATCTGCATATGTTTCGACATTCAAATCTACTGTTAGCAACTGACGCTGCAACTACAGCTTGCAGTGTTATGCATTGTATTGTATTGTATTTTATGGAACTGGGGACGTAGAAACGACAGAGAGGCTTCGCCGCCGCCGTAGCCCTGAGTGGTTCACAACCCCACAACAGGCTACAGCAGTCCAATCACCCCACCGCCGCCCCACACCGAACCCAGGGTCATTGTGCGGTTCAGCCCCCAGTGGACCCTCTGGGAACGTCTCACGCCAGAAAGTGCAACCCCAAATGTTTACGTGGTAGAGCAATTATGGTATACTCGTATATGGAGACAGTGTTTGCGCAGCAATCGCGGACATAGTGTAACTGGGAAAGAATAAGGGGAACCATCATCTGCCGAGGCAGATGCAAAACCGCCTTAAGAACCATCCACAGGCTGGCCGGCACACCAGACCTCGACACTAATCCGCCGGGCGGATTCGTGCCGGGGACCGGCACGCCTTCCCGCCCAGAAAGCAGTGCGTTATATGGCACGGCTAACCGGGCTCGCAGTGTTATGCATTACTTTTACTATTTGACATTAGATGCAGAATAAATTAATATCTGAATTGTCTGTCCACGAACCCCATCTATTCCTCGCTGGGATTAGCCGAGCAGTCTAAGGCGCTGCAGTCATGGACTGTGCGACTGATCCTGGCGGAGGTTCGAGTCCTCTCTCGGGCATTGGTGTGTGTGTTTGTCCTTAGGATAATGTAGGTTAAGTAGTGTGTAAGTTTAGGGACTGATGACCTTAGCAGTTAAGTCCCATATGATTTCACACACATTTGAACATTTTGTTCCACCCTCCTGCATCAAGTAAGGAAGCAAAAAGCACACAAAGGAAGTTACAGTATTTACAAAACAAATAACGTATTCCAAAGATGAACAACTTCGAATAAAATTTTTGTCTAGCAATAGCGAAACAGGAGCATGGTGCAAGTTACTTCCGTAATGATTGTTTATTCAGAAGTTAAAAAACGTGCGTTGTTTCGTCGGACCCGGATACCTGTCAGGGGAAAGTAATCACCGAGTATTTGTGTTCGACATCGAGCTGACAGAAAGCCTGCGACGCGCTGACACGGACCCGCGGACGCTCCGCTCCCAGCTGCCGGCTAGCAGGTGGGACAGCGTAAGTGGCGCGCTCCCACATGAAGTCGGCGATGCGACTACAAATTTCTACGATCGGAACTTGGTAATTGCTTAGTTAAATTCGTGTATGTGCCGGTCCACAAATCGAACTGACCTTTTAATAGCTGCTGAAGCTGGCACAGCACATCCGTAAGTTATGTTGCTTTCCTCGTTGGCCACAAATCTCCTCTAGAGGAAGCAGATCTCAGAATGTCTTCTTCTTCTTCTTGCGTTACGGCCTCTGTAGGATCACGGGTAGCCCCTTCGTGGACTGCATTTTCCTCTTCTTCTCCCAGAACCTCTTCATTCATTTTTTCTTCTCTTCCGCTCTTCTTCCCAGATCTTCAGTTTCCGTTTCTCTTGTCGGCTCCACTGGCTGTTTCATTTAAATATTTTTAAAAGTGTTATGTTAGCCATTTTAAAGCTGTAAATGCTGATCTTTATTATTTAGTACCTCTCTGGTAGAATGGTATTATTACAGCATAGGTAAAGCCAAGGGAGACACAAGAGGTAGTAATCGAAACCCAACGTTTCTTTTTTAAAACATACCTTTTATATAGATCGATAGCTTTGCTGGTTATCTATGGGATTATTAATAGGAAGGACTGCTGTTGGAATGTTATTGGTGTTTTCTGGCTCGAAGCACCGTACAACATACTCGATCATACGAGTAACTGTGAAAAGTGCAAATAGTGTTTACATGCATAGGCAAACGCTACCACAGTAAAAAGTAACTCTCCTCATATGCGGCAATCACGGCGATTGTGCGAGTGCCGAACGTGGACACACGGTAACAGTTGGAAGTTTGTGTCAGTGCTCGAAGCATGCTCGGATAGCCGAAATGGTTAAGGCGACAGCCAGCGCAAAGCGGGAGAACGACTTGCGAGTCCCGGTCCGGTCGGGCACAGCTTTTCATACATGCCACAGGAGGAGTCTCTTCGTATTCGGAATTGCGAGTGTTACAAATACATTTCTTGTATCCCTTGGGAGCCTACTTACAGAGCATACGTAAAACGAAACGTAGAGCAAGAGGTAGAGAAATTAGCAATGAAACGCGTTTTGCTGTCGAGAGAGCAATGCCAGAAGCGTTCGGAAACAACCGTAGTAGAATATTATCGAAAGATCTCTCACACAACCCAAATAAATAGAAATCCTATATAAAGGCCGATAGAAACACCAAAGTTAGTGTCCAGAAACCAGCGGACTAGTCAGGAACTAAAACTAAAACTAGCAAAGGAAAAGCACGGAGCTGAACTCTGTTCTAAAATGTTCCCTTAAAACGGAAAATCCAGGAATATTGCCTCAATTTAATTAACTGTGTGACAGGATTTGATGGTAGGTTTGGATTTTTGAGAAATAGGACCTGTTTTTAACAGTTGTGTTCGTTTTCTTATCTGTGGAAAGTAACAGTATAAGTAAACTTTTTGCACACATTTAGATGCACCATAATGCCCCCAAGCATTGTCCATGTACCAGATTAATGCACCTTCATACGTGCTAGGAATGCAAACACATCAAGCGTCAGAATTACGATCTCGTCTAATGAACAAGAAATCATTCTGTGTCATCTAGTACTGGTTCAGTGTGTCTAATGGATTTCGTGAAAGCAATTTTGTTATTTTCTACCAACCATTGTCTGCATTCTGTAAATCGGCCATTTTCCTGCATATGGTTCACTAATCTTACATTAACAGTACTTCACTGTCAGCTGTTTGTTTAATTAGTTTTGTGTATTCAGGCAAGCCTTGTAGTAATCCTGACAATGCATCTACTACAATGTTCTCTCTTCTGGATACATAAATGCCCTCAGAATTGTACTCCTGAAGAAACAAAGACCATTTCGCTAAGCAGGCGTGTGCATGACATGAGAAAGCTCAACGAGTCATAATCACAACATACTTTAATTTTCTTTCCATAAATGTAATAATAGAATTTTCTAAACGCCAAAATCACTCATATTGTTTCTAATTCAGTAATGAGGTATGGGCGTTTGAATTCAGATAGAGTGCGTCGAGAGAAACGTATGACACGAATTTCTCTTTTCCCTCTTCCTCATGTACCTGAAATAAACAAGCTGCTAATCCAGAAAAATAATGCATCAGAAACTAAACACAAATCTTTAGTCACATCACAGGACGATACAGAATGTCAGAATTTACTAAAGCCTCCCTTGTCAGACTACAATCATTCTCACAACCACTTGTCCAGATACACAGTGCATTTTTCTTCAAAAGATGTAAAAAGTTTGGACAGCTTAAAAGCAGGTCGGTCACAAACCGACGAAAACATGAGCATTAGCCAAAGAATGTTTTAAGTCGTTACTTAGTACATGACTGTGGAAAGTTTCTGATACCACTAATTTTATCGCGGCTGCCTGACAAATTTGGACTTCCGCAAAGTAGCTGTCTCTCCTGCCACTGAGAATTTCTGTAGTGTATTTTGTAATAATTATACATGTTCTTTCCACGAATGAGTAGCTAGTAGTGTACCATCAACATAGAGTGTAATTTGGTCAAGCAGTTCAGGTCCTAATACAGTGTCCAAGATAGCTGTAAATACTCTTGAGCTCACGCTTGAGCCAAATGGCAATACACAAAACTGATGGCTTCTTTCGCCGAAAATAAAGTCACTGTAGTTCCTAGAATCTTTGGTGAATCTTACCAGTCAGTATGAACTCCTAATTTGATGCTAATGACAAATTTAACCCCAAGAAATTTCTGTAATTGTTCACCCAAAATCTCCAGACGAGTTTCTTCAGGGATGATAATCTTGTTAATTGCAGTCAGATCCAAAACTAAACGAACATTGCCACCAGGTTTTGCCACAGCTAACAATGGACTGCAGTCGGGTCACATAGATGGTTCTGTTATTTTCCATTCAATCACCTATTTTATTTCTCTATTAACTGCACTTCCTTAGACCATTGTAGCAATAAATTTCATGGGGACTTACTTTCATACAATACTGATAACTGTTTGTGGTACTAGGCTTTTTACTAAAAATGTACATACACTTGAGCAATAAATTTGCTAACTGATTTCATAGTGAGCAGTCAAATACTTCTACCATTATTTGGTTCTCAGAATCTTCAACCTGATTACTTTGTGCAGAGGTGTTACAGGTATGCCTTGTCTTGATTTTCATTAACTTCACTTTTAGCCCTTGACAGCACATACTATGGTCTACTTTTGTCTGTACCAGATCTATTATGATTCTTTGACTGCCGATGTTCAAGTAGCATTTACCAATAGGAAAGTCTATTATTGCGTCCTCTTCTCAGAAAATGTCAGCGCCAAATTTGTATGATTATTAATCCATTTGCACTTAAGAACAGGCATTTTATTATTACATTTCCTAACTTTACTTCTACTTGTGCCTGGCTTCAGACATTCTATGATTTAACGCCAATAGCGCCCAGGTTTCTACAGTTCTGGACAAGACATGTAGATACAATGGCAACATCATGTATTTTATTGAATAAACTAGTTGACATAATACCATAATGCCTGTATCAACTGTTATAGTTGATGTAGCTCCTGCCAGTGCATGTATAGTAACCTATGCAATCTCTTTAGTTTTATTACTGCATTTAAAGTGATATGTGGCTAACTCTTCCCTGACACCAGTATCAGTGTTATAACATAGAACCTTTATTGAATTTTCTATGTTGCCCCCCCCCCCCCAAACTATCCCACTATCAACATTCGAGGGCTCAATGTGGACTGTGTCTGGTTTGTTGATTTCATATTGGAGGAATGAGGTTCCAGTGCAACTTCAGGTATATTTACTGTTGGGTGTTGAGTTCACCCTTCACCTGTAGTAGTATGAGTATAGACTAGGGTGTCCATTTCATTTTCATTGAAAAAGGGGACATTTAAAATAAATTAGAGAAAAACCTGGGACAATGAAGAAAAAAAACGGGAAATAAATATTGTATTGACTAAATTTAAAACACATACAAGTTTACCTTTACAACATGCACTCAGATGATCCCAAATCACTTGTTACAATTATTCTGCCACACTATCACCATACTTATCACTATTATGTACTTTATCAAGAAGTGCATTTTCGTTTGAAGTTGTATCATAGAAGTCAGTACACGATACACCATTAAAGCGCGTTTTGACAATGAGCAAGGCCCTCACTGTTTTAACTTTCATTCTGTTTTTTTCATCTGACCACAAAGAGTTCACTAACGAAAACACATGTTCCACAGCAGTATTTGACCTAGGAATTGCCAGAAAAAACTCCACCAAATGAATCATATTTTTCATGTTAATGTTTTTACTTTTGAAATAAGCAAATATTTCACAGCCGGTTTGTAAGGAATTGTGCACCATATGTGCTGGACAGCCAACACCTACTATATTATTCACTGTGTTCTGTTGCAGTTTATGGAACAAATTGTTTTTCCCTTTCCTCTGCTTACCACCAAAATTGGTGTTAGTGTTGGCAGACACAAGCAGACATATTCAATATTCATATACTGAATATGTCTGCTTGTGTCTGTATATGTGTGGATGGATATGTGTGTGTGTGTGTGTGCGAGTGTATACCCGTCCTTTTTTCCCCCTAAGGTAAGTCTTTCCGCTCCTGGGATTGGAATGACTCCTTACCCTCTCCCTTAAAACCCACATCCTTTCGTCTTTCCCTCTCCTTCCCTCTTTCCTGACGAAGCAGCCATTGGTTGCGAAAGCTAGAATTTTGTGTGTATGTTTGTGTTTGTTTGTGTATCTATCGACCTGCCAGCGCTTTCATTTGGTAAGTCACATCATCTTTGTTTTTAAGTTGTATTGTTTCTTAGCCTCATTGACTGTGTGCTTCTAATCCTTTTCAGCTCTTATGTCTCACAGCTTTGCCATATCTATTTTATGTGGGCTTTAAAAATCTAAATATATTAACGATCTGTTTGACATATTGGTTATTATATCATATATTATTATGTCTATGCTTATATGTGTTACATGTATTGGTATTGACTTTGCATTTGTACTGAGGAAAGTTGGTCTCAAAAGCATTTAAGAAAGCATGAAAAGACTACATTAACAGTACACTGACAATTATTGTCAAACAAATCTTTCCAGTCATAAGTCTTGGGTGAAACCATAAAATTAGAAATTTTGTCCTGTATTATTGGTTTTGTGATGACAACTTTAGGCTCTCTCAGCTCTTTAGACTTCATATCAAGCCTATTTACGTCTACTGACAGTGAATCACTATCTGAGAAAGTGAAAACAACTACATCACAACACATTAAACCTCTAGTAACATTTGTAAGTATGTCATAAAGACAAGTAGTAACTCTCGTAGGTTTACAGTTAGTACAGTTAAACTTTACTTATCTTAATAGATTTTTAAATTCATTTACATTGTGTTTACCTTCATTACATCAAATACACCATTTATGTCGCCACTAATCACTTTACTAAATATTCTCCACTGAGGACTATGAAAACAAATTTAATAAATTCTCAATTTTTTCTAAAGAGATTGGTGGATCACCACAGGGTGACCTATAAAGCTACACAATAACAATTTTAGATACTCAAACTTTATGCCTGTATCTTCAGAGTGCAACTCACTAGACTAAAAAACTGGATCTAATCCACTACTACTACTTATTATAACTTTCTTAATATAAACTGACACACACCCATGAATATGCTGCTCTCTGCTGGAACTATTAAATAATTGGAAGTCATTTAATATGTGAAAAGAAATTTGATTTCCCTTACACCAGTGCTCACTCAAATTCAATGAATGGAACATATTCTCATTTGAAAAATCATTTAAAACTAGATATTTCCATTCATACATTCAATGTTGCGATAGCCTATTTCAAAGCTGATGAATAAGTTGTACGAGGGCAGTTCAATAAGTAATGCAACACATTTTTTTTCTCGGCCAATTTGGTTGAAAAAACCGGAAATTTCTTGTGGAATATTTTCAAACATTCCCGCTTCGTCTCGTATAGTTTTATTGACTTCCGACAGGTGGCAGCGCTGTATGGAGCTGTTAAAATGGCGTCTGTAACGGATGTGCGTTGCAAACAACGGGCAGTGATCGAGTTTCTTTTGGCGGAAAACCAGGGCATCTCAGATGTTCATAGGCGCTTGCAGAATGTCTACGGTGATCTGGCAGTGGACAAAAGCATGGTGAGTCGTTGGACAAAGCGTGTGTCATCATCGCCGCAAGGTCAAGCAAGACTGTCTGATCTCCCGCGTGCGGGCCGGCCATGCACAGCTGTGACTCCTGCAATGGCGGAGCGTGCGAACACACTCGTTCGAGATGATCGACGGATCACCATCAAACAACTCAGTGCTCAACTTGACATCTCTGTTGGTAGTGGTGTCACAATTGTTCACCAGTTGGGATATTCAAAGGTTTGTTCCCGCTGGGTCCCTCGTTGTCTAACTGAACACCATAAAGAGCAAAGGAGAACCATCTGTGCGGAATTGCTTGCTCGTCATGTGGCTGAGGGTGACAATTTCTTGTCAAAGATTGTTACAGGCGATGAAACATGGGTTCATCACTTCGAACCTGAAACAAAACGCAATCAATGGAGTGGCGCCACACCCACTCCCCTACCAAGAAAAAGTTTAAAGCCATACCCTCAGCCGGTAAAGTCATGGTTACAGTCTTCTGGGACGCTGAAGGGGTTATTCTGTTCGATGTCCTTCCCCATGGTCAAACGATCAACTCTGAAGTGTATCGTGCTACTCTTCAGAAATTGAAAAAACGACTTCAGCGTGTTCGTAGGCACAAAAATCTGAACGAACTTCTCCTTCTTCATGACAACGCAAGACCTCACACAAGTCTTCGCACCCGAGAGGAGCTCACAAAACTTCAGTGGACTGTTCTTCCTCATGCACCCTACAGCCCCGATCTCGCACCATCGGATTTCCATATGTTTGGCCCAATGAAGGACGCAATCCGTGGGAGGCACTACGCGGATGATGAAGACGTTATTGATGCAGTACGACGTTGGCTCCGACATCGACCAGTGGAATGGTACCGTGCAGGCATACAGGCCCTCATTTCAAGGTGGCGTAAGGCCGTAGCATTGTAAGGCCTGGTGTATTTCAATGCTGAATAAAACAAGCCCTGTTTCAGAAAAAAAATGTGTTGCATTACTTATTGAACTGCCCTCGTATTATAAGGGCAATTATTATTCAGTCACTGAATATAAACTTTAACTATTTATTTCTACTAAACACCAGGACCATGAGAAATCTGTTGCTTGTTAACTTCTGGTTACCACAGATCTTGTTGACCGATGGTTGTTTGGCCTGAGGAGTGTCTCACGCCAGTAAAACACATGACTGCATTGTCGTTTTGGATCAGAAATCAGCATCACATGACTAGCTGTTGTACATGCCTGGCTGCAACGACAGATGAACAGCTGCTGTGGAACTCAGTGAGCGAGTGGTATATGATTGTATGTTTGCAGCTATGAAATTCATGTACTTTTCCTCATTTTCATCCCTCAGTTATTTGTATGCACTAAACAAATTAGCTTGTATTATGAAATGACTGACTGCTATTGAAAGGAAAATATGGTGCTAATTACACTTCAGTTGCACTCAAGAAATTTCGCCTGGCAGAAAGAAAGTGTGTCATTGCTATTTTTGTAATACATATGTGTGACCTCCCTTGTAGAAGTAGACTCAGGATTAAACAGTAGTCAACATTTATTGTAATTTATGTGACCAAGTTGATTATTATTGTGCACTTAATACTGAGAAATGTATTATACTATTGAAGCTTTTCTCACAAAGTAATACAAGAAAACATACTGTACACTACTGGCACATTGGGGACTACTTTAAATAAATTTCTACATCTACACTCCTGGAAATGGAAAAAAGAACACATTGACACCGGTGTGTCAGACCCACCATACTTGCTCCGGACACTGCGAGAGGGCTGTACAGGCAATGATCACACGCACGGCACAGCGGGCACTCCAGGAACCGCGGTGTTGGCCGTCGAATGGCGCTAGCTGCGCAGCATTTGTGCAACGCCGCCGTCAGTGTCAGCCAGTTTGCCGTGGCATACGGAGCTCCATCGCAGTCTTTAACACTGGTAGCATGCCGCGACAGCGTGGACGTGAACCGTATGTGCAGTTGACGGACTTTGAGCGAGGGCGTATAGTGGGCATGCGGGAGGCCGGGTGGACGTACCGCCGAATTGCTCAACACGTGGGGCGTGAGGTCTCCACAGTACATCGATGTTGTCGCCAGTGGTCGGCGGAAGGTGCACGTGCCCGTCGACCTGGGACCGGACCGCAGCGACGCACGGATGCACGCCAAGACCGTAGGATACTACGCAGTGCCGTAGGGGACCGCACCGCCACTTCCCAGCAAATTAGGGACACTGTTGCTCCTGGGGTATCGGCGAGGACCATTCGCAACCGTCTCCATGAAGCTGGGCTACGGTCCCGCACACCGTTAGGCCGTCTTCCGCTCACGCCCCAACATCGTGCAGCCCGCCTCCAGTGGTGTCGCGACAGGCGTGAATGGAGGGACGAATGGAGACGTGTCGTCTTCAGCGATGAGAGTCGCTTCTGCCTTGGTGCCAATGATGGTCGTATGCGTGTTTGGCGCCGTGCAGGTGAGCGCCACAATCAGGACTGCATACGACCGAGGCACACAGGGCCAACACCCGGCATCATGGTGTGGGGAGCGATCTCCTACACTGGCCGTACACCACTGGTGATCGTCGAGGGGACACTGAATAGTGCACGGTACATCCAAACCGTCATCGAAGCCATCGTTCTACCATTCCTAGACCGGCAAGGGAACTTGCTGTTCCAACAGGACAATGCACGTCCGAATGTATCCCGTGCCACCCAACGTGCTCTAGAAGGTGTAAGTCAACTACCCTGGCCAGCAAGATCTCCGGATCTGTCCCCCATTGAGCATGTTTGGGACTGGATGAAGCGTCGTCTCACGCGGTCTGCACGTCCAGCACGAACGCTGGTCCAACTGAGGCGCCAGGTGGAAATGGCATGGCAAGCCGTTCCACAG
The DNA here is from genome assembly GCF_021461395.2 of Schistocerca americana. Classification (NCBI taxonomy): domain Eukaryota; kingdom Metazoa; phylum Arthropoda; class Insecta; order Orthoptera; family Acrididae; genus Schistocerca; species Schistocerca americana. The sequence goes on along the minus strand of NC_060122.1, from coordinate 23,323,961 downwards.
GACTACATCCAGCATCTCTACGATCGTCTCCATGGGAGAGTAGCAGCCTGCATTGCTGCGAAAGGTGGATATACACTGTACTAGTGCCGACATTGTGCATGCTCTGTTCCCTGTGTCTATGTGCCTGTGGTTCTGTCAGTGTGATCATGTGATGCATCTGACCCCAGGAATGTGTCAATAAAGTTTCCCCTTCCTGGGACAATGAATTCACGGTGTTCTTATTTCAATTTCCAGGAGTGTATTTTAAATGTAATTCTTACTCTGTGCTCATAGTTTACTTTAATGTTGTATAATTTTTTGTTTAAATCCAGTAAAAAAAACCTTCAAATTTCCTAGACACTTCTCTGTTAGTACTTGGTATATGACACGAAACACTTATATTTTCTAGGCGTCCGTATTACTGTTAAAGGAAGTTTATCAACATTGTCATCTCGGTAAAGTTAGAAGTATTGAAATTTATTCAGACTAACAGTGAAATCTAGGTTACTACCAACTTTAAGGTCATGTCTGTGTACATTAGATCTTTGTGATAATGACTATCTCAACTTTTGTTTGCTTTTGGAATAGACATTTTTTAGTGTACACTGATAATACAATAAATGTTGTAAGTCATTGCTAAGAAGGGTGGCCTTTATGATTCAGTCACATATTTAATATTCCTTCGATAGCTCTATTTGTTTTCTTTTCGTACAGAAAAACTGTTAGTGTAAAATATAGTATCCACAGAGACTAACAGAAAGAAGAAAATGTTAACAAAGAAAGTGTAGCATGAAGCAACTGTTTTTCACTTGCAATGGTTCCTAATTTGTGAAAGATGAAACCACATTCAGTAGTTTGCTATACAGGCCTCCACCTGCTGAATGTGTGTCTACAATGTCAATCTGAGATCTAGGTGTATTAACAGCCTTCTGATAGAGCATACTTATCAACTCTGTCATTGAGTGTGTAATGGAAAACGTACTTAGCATTAGCTTCAGAGTTATTTAAAATAGTGATGTAATGTGAAAAAACAATTAAGCATAGCTATTATGCCTATTTTCTTCCACGCCCTAAATATAATGTCATATTCTGGGATAATTCGGCAAGGGCTAAGCGTTCAGAATACACAAAAAGACCACTAAAATGATAAAGGATATAAACCTAGAAACTCTGTAAGCTTCTGTTTTAAGAGTATTCTATACCTTTACTGTGCATTTTAGTTTTCTTCTTCTTTTTTTCTTTTCCTAGACTTACATAATGGGCAAGAAATAGCAAACTATTTAAATATAATCATCACCTTAACAATGTTGTAGTGATTTTCAGTCCACAGACTAGTTTGATGCAGCTCTCTACACTGCCTATCCCGTGCAAGCTTTTTCATCTGCGAATAACTACCGCAACCTACATCATTTTGAAACTGCTTACTGTGTTCGTCACTTCAGTAGCATAAACTATACAAAAAAACTAATTTCAGCAGCAAATATAAATCAAGAGAAACAAAAAAGGAAAGTGAAATAAGAATAAGCAAGCGATATGGGAGTGGACAAGCGTAGAACACGTCTTAGTAACTACTTTCAGAATGGCAGACACACACCGAGCGAGGTGGTGCAGTGGTTAACACACTGGTGTCGGTTCAAACCCCCGTCTAGTTATCATGATTTAGGTTTTCCGTGATTTCTCTAAATCGCTTCATCAAATGTCGGGATGGTTTCTTTGAAAGGGCACGGCTGACTTCCTACCCCACTCTTTCCTTAATCCCGTGGTACCGATGACCTCGCTGTCAGGTCCCCTCCCCCAAATCAACCAACCAACCAGCAGACACCCACAGCCAGCTGTTCTCTGAAACTGGGTGGGTGTAATTACGTGATATAAATTTTCGCTTCGAAACGTGAACTCAGACAGACGTTTTACTGGCGCGAGACACTCCCGTCCGACCTGTGACTTGTTCGATGAGAATCTTTGGTAAACAGTGTGTATAATCATTGAACTCTGATACCGGGGTGTTGTTCTAGAACGTATTGTTTTGAAATTGTAGTGCCGGTGAATAAAGGTTGTTGGTATGTCAGGATGAATATTTTTGTTTCTCGTGATGGTAATTGACGAATAAAGTTTTTTGTATGATAGCATAACGTAATTGATCTACGAATAAAGCGTAATGTATCCAACTTGAAAGATAAAAGTAGTACTTAAGAAAACTACAGCATGGACATGTTTGTCATCAATAGGTAATGTTACATATTCATTTTTCGTATTATAGTGTAAAAGTAGCCGAGTGTTGTAGTTTGTAGGATATATTGAAGCTCTTTACCTATTGCGCAATATTGCGTTTTTAACTGTACTCGCCGTACCTTGTTGTTGTACTGTTTAGAGCACTTTATTTTCATTTAATAACATTTCTTGTAGCCTATAACCATCAAATGATGACCTTTGCAAGCGTCAGATTATGTGCAAAATTAATACATGTATTTGTGTACGAACATTTAAAACATTTATGTACAAAGGTTAAAATAAAGACTAGAGTTTTGATGAAGTATAGACTGCATATAACGGTGTTTTTCATTTCATGAATGTTTATATCCCTACAGCTACTATTGTTGCTTCTATTTACTGTTTGCAAAGATCTGCAGCCTACAATAGATTGCAGCTTTTGATATCGAGTAAAATTTGCTTTTACAGTCCAGAGCAGGGACTTTAAGAAGCATAGAATTCTGTCAGTGTCTACAGACATTTGTTTAGAGCCTCCGAGAGATGATTTTTAATTTTGTTTCAAATGCATGCCTAGTACATTATGTGCTTTTAATGGATACTCGCAATTTATGGTACCCTCATTAATGCACTTGAGTATGGACTATGATCATTTTTAGTCTTTAGTAATTGTGTTTATTTCTTGTGTTGCGGTTATGTATTTTATAACATTTAGGTGTACCACCCTGATGTTTTACAAAAAAAGAAGTGATGTGTATATATGTCCTATATACAGAGAGAATACAATGAGATATTTATTTTGGATAAGAGTGTCACAGAGGTCTCTCTGTGCCCCAGATCCTGTATCAGACTAACTGCTGTCTTACAGATCCTATATTTTGTTCAAGTGTACATGGTAAAGTAAGGAAGGCTGTCATGAGTCTGCAGATTGGTTTGAACACCAGAATGCTTTACTAGACATGGTCTTCCTGGAGATAGTGTGCCGTTGCCTTCCTCCATCCGTTGAACTTATGTTATACAGGTGGTATAGGAGTCCATACAGTTCAACATGGTCTCTGAACCAAGTGCAGGTACTGGTAATTAAATTATGAACAGACCATGTTAACAGAACTGTACATTGGGTTCAGTTGTATGAGGCAAGGCATTTGTTAACACAGTGGTGTCATGTTTGGAAGGAGGCTATTGCTCTGCTCACCCATCCTAATCGATGTTGTCTGTAGTTTTCCCAAATCATTTCAGGCAAATGCTGGAATTGTCCCTTCAACAAGATTAATGCTGACCATTAAACACTTGTGTGTATATGACTTGTATTTTTCCTTGTGTTAAGCTGACTGATCTTATACATCATTGTAGAGGCATTAGGGAAGCATCCAGTTCCACCCATCTGCTTTGACCCTTGATCATCAAAACGGTGGAAACACCTTCTTCCAGCATATACAATATATCGCCAGTTACATCAGTATGTACACACGTCAGCGAACACAAACAAAAATAAATTCTCACTCCAATAAAATGAAACTAGTGGGACAGCTGTGTGAAGCTAGGGGTTTAGGCCAGAGACAAGCTAACTATACAGCAATACAAAACACCCCACCATCCAAAAACAAATATTGTAAAAAAATCTCAGCTTATGAAATAATGACAGAGCCACAAAACCAACAGGAATCATCCATGTCAGTCAACCTATATAGCTCAAAAGCAGCCCTCAATGCCCACCAACAAACCACACAAAAAAAAAAAAAAAAATCACAACCATAAACTTCACAAACCTACATCTTCTTCTTCAATTGGCAGTACATCCCGGGATGGGACTTGGCCTCTTCATTAATTTTCTGTCATTCCTCTCTGGACTTTGCCATGGACCTCCCGTTACGGCAACCAACTCTGGCAGCGACCACTCCAACCTCGTCACTCCATCTCAACCTAGGTCGTCGTCCTGCTCTTCTCCTCCAGGTTCACTGCAGCAGGGTTTCCTTGCGGGATCTGTCTCATTGAGTCGCATTATATGTCCAGCCCACCTCAGTCTGCACAGCCTTATGAACTTCACCACATCATCCTCCTTGCAACAGTCGTAAAGTTCATCATTTTCTTGCCTTCTCCAGATCCCATTTTCATATACAGGTCCAAAATCCTCCTCAGTTACTTCTTTCATATGATCTCAGTTTGTTTTCACCCTACTTTGTAATTGTCAATGTTTCTGAGCCGTAAGTAAGTACTTGGCATATCAGCATTTTGTAAAGTCAGCACTTAGTCCATTCCAAAGTAGCATCGGTTAGAAGCACTTATGCGAACCATAATTTCAATAAAGGTGGTGCCATTTGCTTTTATCTGTGAGCCCAGATAGGTGAAACATTCCACTCGCTCAAATGTCATTCCCTCAAGGTTTATTGTGTGCTGTAGAGGTTTGTTAGTGCCATTATACATATACTTCATCTTTCCTTCGTTAATTCTCAGGCCCATCTCCTCTGCACTCAGTTTGAGCTGATCTCTGTTCTGCTCATTAAATCCAAGTCATCTGCATATCCCAGCAATTGTAGACCTACAGTAGATAGTGCCTCTTGTCTGGATACCCGATTCGCATACCACTTTTTCAAGCACCAGGTTGAAAAGTAGGCAAGAAAGCCAGTCTCCTTGCCTTAGTCCAGTTTGAGCGGGAAAACGAGGTGATAGTCTTGACTGCACTCGCACGGTACACTGGGGATACTTTAGGGTGACCTCTATTAAACGCACCAATTTTCCAGGCACTCGAAACTCCCGCATTGCCTCATAAAGTTTGGCCCAGTTTATTGTGTCACATGCACATTTAGAGTCAATGAAAAGGTGGTGCACACCAACATTGAATTCATTGGTCTTTTCTATTATTTGTCAGAGAGTAAATATCTGGTTTACTGTTGACTTTCCTGGTCTGAACCCGCATTGATAGCTTCCAATAATATCTTCTGCTATAGATGAATATAATATTCAAAAGTGTTATGCCTCTGTAGTTGCATTGATAGCTTCCAATAATATCTTCTGCTATAGATGAATATAATATTTAAAAGTGTTATGCCTCTGTAGTTGCATTGATAGCTTCCAATAATATCTTCTGCTATAGATGAATGTAATATTTAAAAGTGTTATGCCTCTGTAGTTGCTGCATTCAAATAGATCTCCTTTCTGATGCACCACACACACTATCCCTACATTCCATTCTTCTGGTAACTCTTCCTTTTCTCAGATGAGGCACACAGTCTTGTAGATCCTACGATTTAGCTCAACTCCTCCAGCTTTCAGTGGTTCAGATGTTATATTGTCAGTCCCTGGTGCTTTATTGTTCTTCAATCGGTCAATTGCTTTGTTCACTTCTCCTTGGGAAGGGGGAGGTACTATGTCATAATCTTCTGTAGCGACTGGGATATCTTCAGTAGGGGACTCTGAAGCATCCAACAGTTCACTGAAATACTTTACCCAACGCTCCAGTACTCCTGGTCATTGGTTAGTAGTGTGCCATTTTTACTTTTACACAGGATTATGTGCGGCTTAAATGCTCTTCTTTCACTATTAATTTTCTGATAAAATTTTCTAACATCATTTGTTTTTCCAATTGTCTGCAGTTCTTCAATCTGCTTTCTTTCCCATTCCCTTTTATTTCTCCGATGCAGTTTCTTCTCTTCTTTCCTTTTATCTTGATAATTTCTTACTGCTATACGAGTGTATGATTTCTCAAGCATTTTCCTGTATGCCAGTTTTTTTCTCCTGACTTATTCTCTTACGTTCTTCATCAAACCAGGAATTCCTTTGTTGTTTTCCTTCTTTCCCTGCACTTCTTCTGCTGCTTTAATGACTGCATCCCTGCAAGCATTCCATTCCTGATCCAGGTTATCACTTACACTATGGGTGTATAATGCAAGATTCTCAGCAACCTTCTCAGAGTACGTTTTAGAGATGTCTTCATTTTTTAACTTCTATACCATATACTTACTTTGAGGTGTTCCTTTGACTTTTCTTGCATTGGGTATTCGAGGTCTTAGTTTCGCAATTACAATGTAGTGGTCTGAATCTACATTAACTCCTGTAAGTTCATACATCTAGTAAGTTTGAGGAATGCCTGCATCAATAATTAGACGATCAATTTGGTTGAAGGTACGCTGACCAGGGCTACACCATGTTGCTTTATGAACCCTTTTGTATGGGAAAATAGTGCTATCTACAGCCATGTTATGTGACACACACAATCCATTACTTGTCCCATCAACCTCACGAACAATACCCACAATGTCACTTTCCCCCTCAAAACCCAACCCACTCAACTCACCAACCTTAGCCTACACGTCCTCTCCTGCAGCTCTCAAATATGACAAGCATAATAAATCTCAGTGATGCTCTTTTGCCAGCAATACTCATCTAAATGAGATTGCAGGTTGGATGAGCACCTTTCCCCTCCCTATAACAGATTTTATTGGCCCCTCCCCCAAATCTCCTTATGGTATTAGTGCAAGCCCCAGTGTCATAATCTTTAACTGAATACCATGGTTAACTACTAAGTGTTAATAACCCCTGTACAATGAAAACTCATCTGACATAACGGTGCTGCAGTCCTCAGTATATTCCTCAGTGAGCCCTACTAGTTCCCTCTTACTACAACCCCGCAAAACACTGAAAAACTATCAGAATATCCACCTGCCCTGCCCCCCTACCCTCAAAAAAAGAAAAACCAGTTGGAGTTGGACATTTCCAGTGACGCCAAATTGTAAAATTCTCCTTGGGCAAATAAATTACTGATGGCCAGCCATGGGCCAAATGCTATTATGTGTTGCATGTTGCAGCAGCTGTTTAAATAGTTAAATTTTTTATTTAGTATAATTGTAGTCAAATAGCCATATACAGTTCCTTTGCTTAACATTTTACATTTACATTTTTGTATATTCATTTATAGATTCCACTCTTTTACTGCACAGTTCTATGTGATATCGTTCACAGGCTTCATTACACAGTTCACACACACATGTTGTGGTTGGGTTGTGATAAGTTTTGTTTTTGCAAATTAGATTATGAAAGCCGTGAATAGATAATCTAGTTACAACATGTCGCAGTTCGAAGTTTGATGCTGTCCATGAGCAGTTCGTCATTGCTTCGGTTCCATAGTACTCCGGCCATACTGTTTCTCATTTATTCTCCATGATCTTCAGTTGATTGCTGGAAGCCCTGATGTTTGGCATCATATATGGAAGTCTGATGTCTTCAATTAGGAATGTCTCTCTCACTAGCAGGTACACTAGTCTAGATCTTGTTGTCTTTGAGAGACTTAGTGCTCTTTTTAGATAAGTCGATTTTACCTTTTCTAGTGTTTCTAGATTTTTTTTTTTTTGTCAGGTGGTCCCATATAACCTCCATCCCATAGGCCAGGATTGGCAAGATTTTTGTGTTGCATAATTTCAGGGCCATTTCTAGATTGAGTAGGTGGATGTTTTTGATGTCCTGTGTTGCTATTATTGCTTGGGCTGCATGTTCTGTTGCAGGTTGTGTGAAGCATAGTTGGTTGCAATGTCACCCCTAGGTATTTAAAGTCTGATGAGATTTTTATTTTTTGTCCTCTGATGTTGATTTCCACATTCTTGGGTGTTTTGCCTCCTTTTCTGAAAATCCCCATTTCTGTCTGTGTTATGTGTAGTTTGTGTTCACTACACCATTTATCTATTTTCTCAATGATTTTCTGCAGCTTCTGTATATCTGATGATCCTACGGCTAAGTCGTCAGCGTATGCATATATGTATACATCTTCATTTTTTTCAATTCGCAGTACTTCTTGTGGGGCAAGAATGTACAGCAAAGGGCTCATTGGGTCACCCTGTAAGACTCTGTTTGATTCCAAAATGAGGTTCGAAAAAGAGAGGTTGTCTGATATTGTGATTAAGTTTTATTCAAGGATTGACTTAATTATTCTTGCCCATACACATCCTCTCCCATTATGTTCTCCAGTTTTCGGACTACAAGATCTCTTTCCAGTAGGTCAAAGTCTTTGGTAAAGTCTATGAACACTGTGTAGAACATTTGTTTCTTTTGTAACACTTCGTCGATGTTGTTTGGAAGAAGCCTGACTGCCGTAAGTGTTGATCTTCCAGATCTGAAGCCCATTTGTGGTTCTGGGAGATGGCTGCCCCCATAGGCTTTGATTTTTTTCTGTAATTATCTTCGGAAACATCTTTTCCATGGCTACGCCTCTGTTCTTGTTTGTGTCCGTTGAGCCTCCTCTACCTTTGTAGAGAACATTTATTATCGAGTGTCTCCATTGGGTCAGAATTCTTCCAAGTTCAAGGGAGCCTGTCTCACATCTTTTATATGTTCAAACAATGGAAAAACCAGGATGGAATGTTACAGTACCAGAGAAGAAAAGTTGCTAACAATTTTTTGTGTAGCCGTGTAATTTAACTCATGTTTATTCAGACTACAGCTAGCAGAAGCTATTGTTCGGTGTTCTACATGATTTAGATCCCATTCTCCTTGGAAAAGCTCTGCTGTAATACCATAATCAGATGCATCTGTTGAAATTTTAAATGGTTCGCCCATAACCAGATGATGTAATGTGGGTGATTCAACAAGTGCTCTTTTGACATTCTCAAACGCTTCATTCACCACTTTATCCCAAATCCACTGTACTCCCTTCCTTAATAAACGTAAAATTTTCGGGTCATTTAGTTCTTGCCCTCGTATGTACCATTGATAGTGTCCGGCCATTCCTATAAATCCCTTCAGCTCTCTTACGTTTCTAGGATGTGGACATTCTTCAATAGCTTTGATGCATTCAGGGTCCAGTCTAATTCCCTGCACCCTTACTATATGCCCTAAAAACTTAAGCTCTTGATGCGCAAAATATGATTTAGATAGCTTCACCGTAATAACTTTCTCAAAAATTTTTCAGGATCTTACGCAATGTTATACAATGTTCTTCCCAAGAAGGTGATATTATCAGGATTTCATCTACATATATTATTAAATCAAACAATGGAAAAGCCAGGATGGAATGCAACAATACCAGAGAAGGAAAGCTGCTACTCACCATATAGCGGAGCTGCTGAGTCGTAATAGGCACAATAAAAAGGTTCACACAATCATAGCTTCCGGCCATTAAGGCCTTTGTCGGCAGTAGTCACACATACACACACGCGCACACACACACTTACGTAAACGCAACTTGCACACACATCTGCAGTCTCAGAGAGCTGAAACTGCACTGCGAGCAGCAGCACCAGTGCATGATGGGAGTGGTGACTGGGTGGGGGTAAGGAGGAGGCTGGGGCGGGTAGGGGGAGGGATAGTATGGTGGGAGTTGCAGACGGTGAAGTGTTGCAGTTTAGACGGAGGGGGGAGGGGGTAAGTAACGGAAAGGAGAGAAATTAAAAGACTGGGTGTGGTGGTGAAATGACGGATATGTAGTGCTGGAATGGGAACAGGGAGGGGGCTGGATGGATGAGGACAGTGACTAACAAAGATTGAGGGCAAGAGGGTTACGGGAACGTAGGATGTATTGCAGGGGAAGGATCCATATGGCACAGGCTGTGAAGTCGTCATTGAGATGAGGGGTATCATGTTTGGCAGCGTGTTCAGCGACAGGGTGGTCCACTTGTTTTTTGGCCACAGCTTGTCAGTGGCTGTTCATGCGGACAGGCAGCTTGTTGGTTGTCATGTCTACATAGAATGCAGCACAGTGGTTGCAGCTTAACTTGTAAATCACATGATTGGTTTCACAGATGGCCCTGTCTTTGATGGGGTAGGTGATGTTAGCGACCGGACTGGAGTAGATGGTGGTAGGAGGATGTATGGGACAGGTCTTGCATCTAGGTCTATTACAGGGGTATGAGCCATGAGGTAAGGGATTCGGAGCAGGGGTTGTGTAAGGATGGACGAGTATATTGTGTAGGTTCGGTGAACAGCGGAATACCACGGTGGAAGGGGTGGGAAGGATAGTGGATAGGACATTTCTCATTTCAGGGCATGACAAGAGGTAATCGAAACCCTGGCGGAGAATGTAATTCAGTTGCTCCAGTTCCAGATGGTACTAAGTCATGAGGGGAATGCTCCTCTGTGGCCGGACTGTGGGACTTTGGGAGGTGGTGGGAGACTGGAAAGATAAGGCACGAGAGATTTGTTTTTGTAAAAGGCTGGGAGGATAATTACGGTCAGTGAAGGCTTCAGTGAGACCCTCGGTATATTTAGAGGAGGACTGCTCATCACTGCAGATGCGACGACCACGGGTGGCTAGGCTGTACGGAAGGGAGTTCTTGGTATGGAATGGGGGGGCATCTATCGAAGTGGAGGTATTGCTGGTGGTTAGTAGGTTTGATACGGACGTAGGCACTGACGTAGCCATCTCTGAGGTGGTCAACATCTAGGAGGGTGATTTGTTGTGTTGAGGGACCAGGTGAAGCAAATGGGGGAGAAGTTGTTGAGGTTCTGGAGGAATGTGAATAAAGTGTCCTCACCTTCAATCCAGATAGCAAAGATGTCATCAATGAATCTGAACCAGGTGAGGGATTTAGGATCCTGGGTTTTTAGATGGCTCATGAAGAGGTTACCATAGGATGGTGCCATGCGGGTGCCCATAGCCATACCGCATATTTGTTTGTAGGTAATGCCTTCAAAGGAGAAGTAATTGTGGGTGAGGATATAGTTGGTCATGGAGACTAGGACGGAGGTTGTTGGTTTGGAATCCATAGGGTGTCTGGAAAGGTAGTGTTCGATAGCAATAAGGCCATGGGCATTAGGAATGTTAGTGTATAGGGAGGTGGCATCAATAGTGACCAGCAGGGCACCATGTGGTAACGGGACAGGAACTGTGGAGAGTCGGTTGAGGGAATGGTTGGTATCTTTTATATGGGAGGATAAGTTCCGGGTAATAGGTTGAAGGTGTTGGTCTACGAGAGTAGAGATTCTCTCAGTGGGGGCACAGTAACCGGCCACAATAGGGCGTCCTGGGTGGTTGGGTTTATGGACTTTAGGAAGCATGTAGAAGATGGGAGTGCGGGGAGTGGTAGGTGTAAGTAGAGTGATGGACTATGGGAGAGGTTCTGGGATGGGCCTAAGGATTTGAGTAGTGACTGGAGATTCTGCTGGATTGCTGGAATGGGATCACTGTGGCATGGTTTGTAGGTGGAAGTATCTGACAGCTGACAGAGTCCTTATGCCACGTAATCCTTGCGGTTCAAAACAACGGTGGTGCAGCCTTTGTCTGCAGGTAGGATTATAAGATTGGGATCAATTTTTAGGTGGTTGACTGCGGTTCTTTCTGTGGATGTAAGGTTAGTATGCATGTTGAGGGATTTGGGGAATGTGGTGAGGCAAGGTTCGAGAATAAGAAATTCTGGAAAGTAACGGGGTGGTTTGGAGGCAGTGGGGGTGCATCACGGTTGGATGGAGGAGTGAACTGAGTTAGGCAGGGTTCAATATTGGTCTTTGGTTGAGTCTAATTGGTTGGGTTGGTGGCGAAGTGTTTCCACTGTAGGGACTGGGAGAAAGAGAGAAGGTCTTCAACAAATCCTATATGGTTGAATTTGGGAGTGGGGCAAAAGGTGAGACCTTTGGAAAGGACTGATATTTCTATGGGACTAAGGCTTCTGGAGGGAAGGTTCATGACTGTGTTGCAGGTCTGTTTAGGTTTTGGGGATCTGTGTAGTGGTGGAAGTGAGTTTTGGAAGGTGAGGTTTGTCAGCTATGAGGGGGCATGGGGGAGATTTGGAGGTTGTTTTAGGAGTGGTGGACAGTGGTACTCCGAGGTGGCAGTAGGAAGTGAGCAGGATGGAGAGCTTTTTGAGGTGGTGTTGTGCATGTTGCTCAAGTTCCTGCAGGGCAAGAGTTTCAATGTGTGTTATGGGTTCCAGGAATTTGGGATTACATAGCAGAATTTTGCAGATGGAGAGAAGGTACTGACTGCAAGGAGGATTGGGCTTGGTAGATATGGTTCTGCAGAACTATGTTGGTGCGGGCTAAGGATTGGCGAAATCTGAACATGTGGAGGTCATTGTGGAAGGAGGGGTGGCAACTAGACCTGGGTAATTTGATGGTAATGCCATTAGGGGGGGATTTCATGAGCGCAGCAACAATGCAGGAACAGTATGTGGGACTGGGATCTGGTTAGGGATAAGGAAACTTTTCTGTATTGACGCAGGTGGAAGGAGCAAGGATCCATGGTGGTGCAAAAATGCGAAAAATTACATAAGAAAATTAATTGCAGCTGAAAAATTATGCAAAAATACACCCAAATATGTGTGAAAAGTATGAAAAGAGCATAATGGATGCACAGGAGGAGAAAAAAAGATGCAATCTGAGGAAGACAACGATAGTGGAAGGTGAAAACTCGCTAAAATTGGTGAGAAGTCACAAAGGTCAAAGTAGTGAGTAACTAATCATTAATAAATATATTTATATTACTGTGGGTAGCATGTTTGAGGGTGGATAAGCGTAAAGAAGGGGGACGGCAGATGTGACTGAATGAGGTGGATTTAGTGGGTGCGAACAGGGATAGAACGGAGAAAGTGTGGGAGGTGGGGAGGGGTCCATAGTTAAGAGATGCAAGATCGTGTGGCACGGGAAAAGTGCGGTAGATAACACGCTTAAATACGGGAACTGACTCAGGGAGCGTGATCAGTTTGAAGGTATAGGCTTAATTATATTGGCGGGAGTAATGTGGGACATAAGATGCTGCACCAACAATCAGCATGGTCTTGAGGCCGTCTGTTGCACGCGGCCGAGTCAGTTGATAATACAGTGCGGCTCATAGGTAGAGCGTGCAGTGCAGTTCGTAAGGCAACGAGAGAAACACAGGAAAGAAAAGAAAGAAAGATGGACATTGAGTATAGCGATGCAAAAGAAAGTAGTTACAAAGGAAAACGGCACAGGGTTACGATCAAAAAAAAGCCATCAGGCAAAAATCAAACAGTAGAAAATCCAGGCTGGAAAGCAACAATACCAGAGAAGGAAAGCTTCAATAAATCTCTCCCTTATGCTTCATCCAGCACACGTATAAATACAGATACAGAAATATTAAGTCCAAATGGCAGTACATTGAAATGGTATGATTTACCATCAAACAAAAATGCTGTATACTACTTTGATTCTGGATGTAACCTAATTTGCCAATATCCCGCAGTCAGGTCCATCGTGCTAAAAAACCTTGCTTCCTCAAATTTGGATAACAATTCGTCGATGTTAATGGGTCTGTCTCTTTCTATCTCTATATGCTTATTCAATGTCCGCCCATCTAACACTAATCGTACTCCTCCTGTACCTTTTTTCATCATGACCAAAGGGTTATTCATGATGCTGGAGCTATGTTCTATTATATTGTTATCAATCATTTTGTTGATTTCCTGCTGCTTCTTTCAAACTTACCGGTATTGGATATGGCTTACAGAAGAATGGAGTGTCATCTTTGATTTTAAACTTACATATGTAGTCGCTGATACTACCTGGACAATCGGAAAATACTACCTCATATTCCATTAGAATTTTATATAAATCTTGTTTTTGTTCACTGGTTAATATTATAGACTCGTTTACCTTGTCTTGTAAGTCAGCTTGACGTGATACATGACCTACACTATTGATCTCTGATGACAATTGTGCGGTAGCTGTTAATCGCAGACACTGACATTCAGTTGTTTGTTTACCAATGTACCTGTCTGTCACAAATGGTATCCAGTATCTACTGACCCCTTTTCCGAAACATAGAAGTTTTTCCTCAAAGTTTAAGATGACTTTAAATTCTAATAACCAATGTAAACCAAATAAAACATCTGTATTTATAATCTCTATGATTAACAGTGTTTGACGAAATAGAATATTTCCAACGCTACAGTTCACTTGAGTTTCGTGTTTCACAATTTTACTTTTCGTTCCTGTTATACCAACTATGTAAACTCCAGTTACTGGTAACAGCGGTAAGTGTTTTTTAGTCTGTAGTAAGTTAAAGGATGCGCTGGATATGAGTGACACTTCGCTCCATGAGTCTATAAATATGTTAATTTCAGAAGTCTCCATGGTCCCTGCTATTATAGATTGTGGATTGTTGATAACTAGGCTTTGGTCTTCCAGCAGTAACCATTCTTTAGTAGGTATTTTGTGTGTGAAATTAACATACTTATTATGAACTAGGCCTCCCAGTGTATCTCTACGACCTGGGCCCCGGCCCTGGATCCAGATCGCATCACGTTTTCCTCATTATCAGTAATCACAGGTTGGTTACCGAATCAAGATACTATGTTACCACTTTGTGTTCTACTATTACTCAGTACAAATTCCTGCGAAGTTACTGGACTTAAATTCGAAGGTGGATGTTTCTTTTGACAATTGTCATCACCATTTTTTCTATTGCACTGGTGTACTCTAGCTAGGTTGACTTTATGCTTTTTGAAATTATTACCACTATTCCTTTTGTAGTTCAGATTTTCCCCTTGATGTAGAGTTTCATTATGGTCTTGATTTATTGCATCTAGAGCTTCAACAAAAGATAACAATTCTTCAACCGTTTTCCAGCCCCTACGCAAGATGTCTTTCATTTCATAGATGGGTAAATGTGTAATTAAAATTCTAAATAATCCCTCTTCCTCCATCGGTTTATCCAAATACTTCGCCCTTGTTTAAATGCCAGTCGAAATATTTTCTCACAGAACCCCACATATTATTGTAATATTTTGGGTCCCACAAATCTGATATTAACTTTTCTTGTGCACTAGCCAACCAATATTTTTCTTTAAATTTCTTCTGGAAGTTTTCCCAAGAAGAAAAGTTCTCAATATTTACAGTACCCCATTCTGAGGCTTCCCCTGAAAGTTACCCCCCAGCAAGTTCAATTTTCTTAGAATCTTCGTAGTTCTTTGGCAAAGCTTGATTGAATCTTTTCAAAAAGTGAGTTGGATGTACATCCCTGTCCGGTTTAAGCTTAGGGAATTGTCTCAATAATCCCGAATTCACTCCCCATTGCAAATCGGTAACTACTTCACTAGTTAAAACAACATTCAGTGAAGTTGTCCGTTTTTCCACAAGTCATCTATAACCTTTCAGGTATCTCAAAGTTCGGAAGAAACAGTAGGCGATACATTCCCAGAGGTTACTCTCGCTACAACTTTTCAATCTATCATTTCCTCCGCCTGTTCCTGCAAACTACTTACATTTATAATGTCTGAGTTCGTTAGTTTATCTTTGAAGTTTCTTTCTACATTATCTACTCGTGTAATTTTCGATTGGATTATTGTCATTAACTTATCTTGCTTATCGATGCACTCTTTTACAGTGTGCAACCCCTGCTTTACAGCATCAAACTTAACATTGCATGCATTTTCAAATGATCCTAACTTTCCACTCATTTCAGATTCGATCATTCTGTTTTTGACTAAAGTCAGTGAAAAGTCGATTTACATGGAGGTTTAAAGAGTTAGTTACTTCATTCGTTAATTCTAATTTCAAATCCTCTACCTTATTGTTTAAATCGTCAAATTCAGTTTTTAAAGCCACCATACTTTCGCATAAACTACCAAATTCTTTGCTTTGCGATTCTACTTTGGCATTTAGCAAATTTAATTGAGAATTTACTGAGCCAAGTTCTTTCTTGAGAGTTTCATTCTGAGCATTAGAAGCTTCATTTAGTTCCTCTCTTAAAGCGGCTGAATCTGCCCTCTAGGCTTTAATTAAATTTACTAATTCAGACCAATCTGGCATCTATTTACTAACTTTGACAACCATAGCTGATTCTTGAGTTTTTTCCATTTGTCCTAAGTTATCTATATTCTTATCAGCTTTAGGCCTAGTAATCATTTAAAAAAATTCAACTCTGATTATAATACGAGGGTAATCCCAAAAGTAAGATCTCTTATTTTTTTATAAGTACATAGACCTGTTTATTTCTACAGTGGTGTACATCAGTTTACAGCTTGAACATTTAGTTATTTTTTGACATAATCACCATTTCTGTCGATACATTTTTGTAGACAATGTGGCAGTTTTTGTGTGCCCACGTCATACCAGCTCGCCGCCGTGCTGTTTAGAAAGTTATGAACCTCTTCTTTCACCTCGTCGTTGGAGCTGAATCGCTGGGGCCACAATTAACGCTGACAGGTACTGTGAGACTGAAAAAACTCAAACGGGCGATTCAGAACCGGAGAAGAGGAATGTTGAGCAACAAGAGCGTACACATTCTCCATGACAACACTCACCCACACATCGCTCGGCAAACCATTGCTCTCCTGCAACAGTTTCAGTGGAACATAATCACCCACCCACCCTGTAGACCTGACTTGGTGCATGTGACTATCACCTGTTCTCTAAGATAAAAGAACATTTGGCCGGAAAGCGATTCAGCTCCAATGACGAGGTGAGAGAAGAGGCTTGTAACTTTCTGAACAGCATGGCGGCGAACTGGTATGACATGGGCGTACAAAAACTGCCACAGTGTCTACAAAAATGCATCGACAGAAATGGTGATTATGTCAAAAAATAGCTAAATGTTCAACCTGTAAACTGACGTAAACCATTGTAGAAATAAACAGGTCTATGTACTTATAAATAAATAGGAGACCTTACTTTTGGGATTACTCTTGTAACTACAGTAGTATTGTTCACTGAACAGTTCTTACTAAAACAATAAAGTTCTGTTTTACGCTCGCCCGACATAGAGTTTAGGCTGCATCGGTAAGCGGATGTGTAACCAGCACCGGCGAACAGCAACTTATGCTGGTGGCGTCGGTTGTTGTTTTCTACATAGGCACTGGTGAGTGGATGTGGAAGCATGTCAGCACCGATGGACAGCAAATGATGCTGGCAGCATCGGATGTTGGTTTCTGTGTCTGCTTACCCACCATGTGTGAGAGCTGTTATACTCTCTACACCAGATCTTCTCAGTCGAATTGTTCTCAGTGTATCTCTTCTTAGTCTAATACATCAAGATCTTCTCTCTGTTCATTTAACGTTGTAATAACAACATTGTAATATAACAGTAATATAAAATAATATATAATATATGATAATAACATTGTAATAATTACTAATTTTCAGCATTTGAATTTTTAGGCAGAATCCAGTTCCATGAACTGGTTGTTTTGTCTTGTTATGCTCGGTTGCTATGGCAACATCTAATATCATCTTCTCTCGTATTTGTCTCAAAATTCCTATTTTCATGTCGTTTCACACAGGTTGCCACGTTCTAATGCTTTGGACGATTTGAAGTGGCGAAGTACGTGTGCAAAATCTCACTTCTTTAACAATAGACTTACTTGAGATGGTCAGCCGACTTTCCTTGCTGGTTACCTTGCTGCTGCAACCTCCTTTTCTCTTCTTCTCTGAAGTATATCTGCTAGGAACAGGAATTTCTCAAGATTCTTTCTACTTATAAGAATAAGCATACATGCGCAGTTTCTTTTGCTTAACTTCATGACATTTATTTGAACATCAATCTTTTACAAAACTCATTTTCCACATAAACA
This sequence comes from Schistocerca americana, assembly GCF_021461395.2. Classification (NCBI taxonomy): domain Eukaryota; kingdom Metazoa; phylum Arthropoda; class Insecta; order Orthoptera; family Acrididae; genus Schistocerca; species Schistocerca americana. Next base: position 23,306,328 of record NC_060122.1, on the reverse strand, counting down.
AACACTATCAAGTAAGTCTCTTTGCTTGTCCAAAGGTTAAAAACAGAGTTCATTTACACATAAGAAAAGGTTGGCTTAGAACCCAAGTCCATTCTTAATCTGAATCTGAACACCTGTCTTATCCTCTCCATGTCCAAAACGAACAATAATTAACAATATTTCAACTGTTCTTTTTTTTTTTCAATACAATAGTCAAAGTTATACAACAGCACAGAATACATAAACACTTGGTACATAAACACTCCTTGTTCTTTCACTACAGCTTCCATGGTGCGACCGGCATACACTTGTCAGTGCCGTTTGACCTCCATGTCTACAGTCTTCGTACTATGCACTTGGAACCTGCACACACAGACACGCAACTCACAGTAGATAGGCTCTCTCACACTTATATTTAAAATATCGTGTGTTCAAGGCAGTAGAAGGCTGAGTGATTCTAGAATTCACGCGGAAATTCTCAAAGCACTACAGTGTATGACATTTTTATTACGGTATAGACAGGACACAGCATTCCAATCAGCACCCTGAAGGCATGCGACATGTGACACGGCCGCCTCGCAAAATGCCCCTCACATTATGTCACTTTGTGGTGAGATACTCTTAATGACTTGTCGACACAGCATCGCAGACGGCCAGAGAAACGAGTCACTGGGGCGTTATTAATAGTTACTGATCAGACCACCGATCACGTTCGAGCCCGCTATGTTGCCAGTCCCCCCTACCCTGCATCCCGGCTATCGTTATCCTCAGCCCACCAGTCATACGCTGAGGTCCAGAGTCTGGAGAACAGTGTCGCCCCGCCTGCACACTGCTGCCAAACACTACGAATCCATCTGGCCGGCCAGCACCAGCCGAGCCATGGGAACGTCAACTGCCAGCTGTCATCTTGGCACCACCCAACTGCCCTGTTGCAGTGCAGCGTCGCTTCACTTGAGCCGGGGTCTGACGCCTCACAGTGCTCACAGGATGCGGACACCGAGAACCAACATTGGGCCGTGTCACCAGGTCTGCTCCAGCTCTTGGAACAGTAGAGAGTTTCCCTGAGTACAGTCTTATATTGTGGCAGCTCCCTTCACTTCTGACAGATCCCGTATTCACCGCCAACTAGTCTGATCCGTGACAGCCAGGTGGGACAGTTTTGTCGTCCTGACAGGCCCAAAAGATAGCTTATCTGCCACCCGTCATAGACTTGTCAGCCCCAGGCCATTGCATTCATAATGCACAAGTAACTGTTCCATTAAAATGGTTTAAAGTAGAAGAAGAAAAGAAAAAAAGGTAAATTCAAAAGAGGGTGCTAGATGTGTTTCAACATTAACCTTTTGTGATCAGTTTGTCTTATTTTCATTAACATGTAATATTTGCAATGATTTGTCTTATATGTAATATTCGGAGAAGACAGTAATTGTTGGCATATTTTATATCTCTCTGTTATGAAGTTGTGCAAATTAATAAAAGTACAGTGTGTGTAATCTGCTATCAGTCTCAAAATATTACTTTTGTAATCCAATCATTTTCTTTGTTGTAGGTACCTGGCTGTGGATAGCAGTGGAGATCAATGTACAAAAGAGAAGGAGAATTTACAGAAGTTACTTCAAAAAATTGAAGAGAGGCGGAAACAGAAAAAAACCACACTCAATACATTGCAAAATGAAACTGGGTATATCACTGAGAGCTCTACAGTGCCACAAGGAGGAAATGAAAGCGAAAGTGTCAGCAAGAAAAAGAAAAAGAAGCGGAAGTTGTCAGATGCAAATGAAGCAGATAGCGAGGATGTTAAAAATATGAGAATTACAGAGACTGGAGATGTCATCTCTAATGATGCACAGACTGATCTTATAAAGGTTGATGAGTCATATCAGTCTGAAAATGAAATAAAAGATTCAAATGAAGTGGATAATGAAGAGAATTTACCTGAAAGTGAATTCACTGTTCTTGGATCTGATAGCTTTGCAAAGAAACAAAAGGTAATTTTGGAAAGTAAAGCCACATGTCTGATAAGAGTTACTAGCTTGCCCGAATTCACGTTAATATACGCATTACATAGTTTCAGTGGTGCATTACTTCTAACTTGTAGAACAAGACTTACTAAATTTCTTTTTGTTTCCGTGGCAGTGAGTAACACATTGGTTTGGAAATTATGCCAGGTATTTCACCTTGTCAGTAATGTCATAAGTGGAATAATCACATGTGCTGGCTAATGGATGATGATTGTGATTCTGAGCTGCCGACTATTGTCTTGCTCTAACATGAAGCTGTTACATGTGCTTGTATTTATTAGATGTAGTGGACAACACAGTTTAGATGTTATTAAAGTCCTGAGAAGGGTGGTACACAGGTAAAATACTGGCCTCTGTTCATAAGGAATGGGACTCAAATCCCGTATCCAACCATCCAGGCTTAGTATTGTTACAGTTTCCATAAATCAATACAAGTAAATTATGCATTGGTTTCTTCAAAAGTGCCACATCATATTTCCTTCTCCATCCTGAAATCTGAACATGGGGTCCACCTCCAGTAACATTAGTGTCAACAGGGCGGTAAAAGCTGTTCCTCCTGTATCCTTACTACTAAGCCACTGTTGAATGCAGCCAAATATAAAATTGTAAGGTAAAGTGAAAGTTTCCCATTTCAAGATTACAAAATTGCTTGGGGACAGCCAGTTGTAATGCTTTCAGTGAACATACAGTCACAGATCTGTAGTTGCTCCAATTTAAGAAGTTTGTCCTTTAATAGTGTTGTGAGCTAGACGCATTCAGCAGTACATCGTAACTTATGTTGAACAGATATTTGCAGTAAGCAGTTAATTTTGTCATAAAGCAACCCTGCCTCACTTCTTTCTCAACTGCTGCTTCCCTTTTGTGTCCTTCAACACTTAAGAGCCGCTTTTTTTAGATAACTTTCTGCTCCCCATGTTGTATCCCAGCCACGGTCAAAATTCAAATCATATAGTCCAGTCAAAATTGTCATTTGCTTTCTCTAAATCTACAAATGCAGGTTTGCCTTTCTTCAACCTAGCATTTAGGATATGTCATAAGGTCAGTTATTGCCTGTTATATAGCTGCATTTCTCCAGAAACCAAACTGGTCTTCACTCAGGTCAGCCTTTGCCAGTTTTTCCCTTCTTCTGTGAATAATTTTTGTAAGTATTTTGCAACCATGTCTTATTAAACTGACTGATTGTTAAAACATATCTCCAGGGCACAGGCATTCCAGAACCACTCCTGCTTCCTCCGCAGTGTACTACTGCTCTGCAATCCTTACTCCATACATCACATCTCCGAAATTAAATCCCTTGCTCTCCAGCACCTGGATGGGTGTTCTCCATAAATTATCCAACTTGCTGATATCCTACTGCCACCTCGGGGAACCACTATCAAACCTGTATCATACACACAGTGTTCCTCCTCATCCACCCCTCATAGCAGCTAATCCCTGCCTAGCTGATTTTTTCAACTTGCCACATCCCCCAAAACTTCCTACCAACCCTCCACCAAATCCAGAGCCAAAGCATTCCCGTAACACTGCTGTTAACCTTTCCACCAAAACCCTCAGCACCACAGAAGTTTAATTTCTATCCAAAGGCCTCACTTTTAGCCCTACACCCAACTTCAACCATGCTGGACTTGTCAAAAACCTATTCTCCTTCTCCCAATCCCTGCCATGGAAGCACTTTTTTGCTGTCAGTCCCTCTAGCCAAAACCTCTCTAATGCCAAAATTGAATCCTGCCTTTTCCAGTTCACACGACCATCCAACTGTGATCCCCCCCCCCCCCCCCCCCCCCCTCTCCCACCTGCTGGTCACCTTCCAGGAATTCCTTACCTCTAACTTAGTCTCAACCATCCGTCCCTTTCCCACCACACCAATCTTTCAGCAGAAGAAAGAACAACCATACACAATTTCAAAACAAATCCTCACCTATTCATACTACTTGCAGGCAAAGGTTCCACCACTGTTGTTATGAATCGCAGTGACTACGTGGCAGAAGGCCTCTGTCAGTTGTCTGACTCCTCCAGAGTTATCCCATCCCAGAAGTCCAACACAAACTCCAGCCCCTGCTTTAAAGCCTTAGGCCTTTCCCAGCATGTCTTCCCTGAATCTATTTCAGTCCTCACCCCTATGACATCCCGCATTCCCACCTTCTACGTGCTCCCCAAAATCCACAAACCCAACAATCCAGGATTTCCCTTTGTGGCTGGTTATTGTTTCTCCACTGAAAGAATTTCGGCACTCATTGATGAACACCTCTAACCAATTGCCCATAATCTAGCCTCCCACCTCAAAGACACCTTCACTGACTCTCCACATTGTCCACCCTTTTACCTCCTGGTTTCCTATTCGTGACTGTTGACACCACCTCTCCATACACCAACATCCCTCATTCTATTGAACACTACCTCTCCCAATGTCCTTCAGATTCGAAATCCACTACCTCATTCGTCTTACACCTTACTAACTTGATTGTAACCCACAACTACTATTTGAAGGGAAAGTGTGTAAACAAATCCACGGCACAGCCATTGCATCCTCGTATGCCAACCTTTTTATGGGCTATCTAGAGGAGACCTTCTAGCCTCACAAAACACCAAACCCCTAGTCTAGTTCAACTTCATTGATGAGATCTTCATGATCTCAACCCAAGGCCAAGACATCCTATCTTCATTCCTTCACAACCTCAACATCTTATCTTCCATCTGCTTCACATCGTCCTCCTCAACCCAGCATGCCATCTAGATGTTGACCTCCAGCTCTCTGATGGCTCCAGCCGCACCTCTGTCCACATTAAACCCACCAATTATTTTCAGTTAATGCCCAAATTTTAGTTTTTGGAGGGTCTCCCCATTGAGTCTGTATTAAGCAGAACTTACTTCCTTGTAGTAGAGATCTGCACAACTCCATGTTAGGTGCTTTTTCTTCTGACGCTGCAAAACTTATTCTTCTTGACCGTGTAGGTAATGTAAATTTCATTTATCGGATTACTTCTACACAGGGTGGTCCTTTGATATTGACCGGGCCAAATATCTCACGAAATAAGCATCAAACAAAAAAACTACAAAGAACGAAACTCGTCTAGCTTGAAGGGGGAAACCAGATGGCACTATGGTTGGCCCGCTAGATGGTGCTGCCATAGGTCAAATGGATATCAACTGTGTTTTTTTAATAGGCACCCCAATTTTTTATTGCATATTTGTGTAGTACGTAAAGAAATATGAATGTTTTAGTTGGACCACATTTTTGCTTTGTGATAGATGGCGCTTTAATAGTCACAAACGTATAAGTTCGTGGTATCACGTAACATTCCGCCAGTGCGGACGGTATTTGCTTCGTGATACATTGCCTGTGTTAAAATGGACCGTTTACCAATTGCGGAAAAGGTCGATATCGTGTTGATGTATGGCTATTGTGATAAAATGCCCAACGGGCGTGTGCTATGTATGCTGCTCGGTATCCTGGATGACATCATCCAAGTGTCTGGACCGTTCGCCAGATAGTTACGTTATTTAAGGAAACAGGAAGTGTTCAGCCACATGTGAAATGTCGACCACGACCTGCAACAAATGATGATGCCCAAGTAGGTGTTTTAGGTGCTGTCGCTGCTAATCTGCACATCGGTAGCAGACAAATTGCGCGAGAATGGGGAATCTCAAAAACGTCAGTGTTGAGAATGCTACATCAACATTGATTGCACACGTACCATATTTCTATGCGTCAGGAATTGTGTTGCGACGACTTTGAACGTCATGTACAGTTCTGCCACTGCGCACAAGAGAAATTATGGGATGATGACGGATTTTTTGCACGTGTTCTATTTAGCGACGAAGCGATAATGTAAAACGGCTTAATATGCACTATTGGGCAACGGAAAATCCACGACGGCTGCGACAAATGGAACATCAGTGACCTTGGCAGGTTAATGTATGGTGCGGCATTATGGGAGGAAGAATAATTGGCCCCCCTTTTATCGATGGCAATCTAAATGGTTCAATGTATGCTGATTTCTTACGTAATGTTCTACCGATGTTACTGCAAGATGTTTCACTGCATGACAGAATGGCACTGTACTTCCAACATGATGGATGTCCGACACACAACTCGCGTGCAGTTGAAGCTGTATTGAATAGCATATTTCTTGACAGGTGGATTGGTCGTCAAAGCACCATACAATGGCCCGCGCGTTCACCGGATCTGATGTCCCCGGATTTCTTTCTGTGGGGACAGTTGAAGGATGTTTGCTATCGTGATCCACCGACAACACCTGACAACATGTGTCAGCGCATTGTCAGTGCATGTGCGAACATTACGGAAGGCGAACTACTCGCTTTGTAGAGGAATGTCGCTACACATATTGCCAAATGCATTGAGGTTGACAGACATCATTTTGAGCATTTATTGCATTAATGTGGTATTTACAGGTAATCACGCTTTAACAGCATGCATTCTCAGAAATGATAAGTTCACAAAGGTACATGTATCACATTGGAACAACCGAAATAAAATGTTCAGACGTACCTACGTTCTGTATTTTAATTTAAAAAAACCTATCTGTTACCAACTGTTCGTCTAAAATTGTAAGCCATGTGTTTGTGTCTATTACGGCGCCATCTATCACAAAGTGAAAAAAGTGGTCCAACTAAAACATTTATAATTATAATTATTGCTGTGAAGAATTTGGGGCATGAGAAGCTGCACCAGTAATCCACTCAGTCACACAGTGGTGTGTTGCGCACACACGAGACCAATGATGCAATGCAACTCAGATGTCAGATGATGTGTGGTTTGGAAGGCTGTGAAAAAAATAGAAAAGATGGGAAAAAAATTGACAGTGAGTAGAACAATGCTTTAGAGAGTAATAACAAAGGAAAATATTACATGGTTGTAGGATGGAAAGGAGCTGTTACGCAAAATCAAAGAGCGGAAATTCCAGATTGGACTATCTATAATTACGAATAGAGTAGATTGCTACTCACTTTTTAAATTCTCTAACCTATTCAGCTGATTAAGGGATCAAATATTTCACACCATGACCCATACACTGCCAGTTTTGTTTCTTGTGACAACAACATCCTCTTTTTTGCATAACTCTGATATTTGTATCAGACAGAGCTCAACCATTACAGTTGGTAGAAGTGTTTGTAACTTTACATAAATGCTTAATTTGAAGTATTGGATAAAAACAGCAGCTGAAAAGTACAGGAGGAGGAACAGTGGCATTTTTCAAAGTAGTTGTTTTTCTCATAACATAAATATATAGAGTAATTACCATAATTAGTAGTATGAGTAGATTAGCACTAGTTATAAATTTTTGTTAGTACATGTTATTGAAACTGCTAGCAATGACTCCTTCTGCATGTTATAAATTAACTTTAAACAATGGAAAATCCAGGATGGAATGTTAACGTTATTATGAGAAGGAAAGTGCCACTCACCATACAGCGGAGATGCTGAGTCAAAGATAGCCACAGCAAAAAGACTCCTCCAGAACCTCAACAACTTCTCCCCCATTTGCTTCACCTGATCCTACTCAACACAACAAGCCACCTTCCTAGATGTTGACTCCACCTCAAAGATGGCTACATCAGTACCTCTGTCCTTGTCAAACGTACTAACCACCAGCAATACCTCCACATAGACAGCTGCCAACCATTCCATTCCAAGCAGTCCCTTCTGTACAGCCTAGCCACCCATGATCATCGCATGTGCAGTGATGAGCAGTCCCTCTCGAAATATACCATGGGTCTCACTGAAGCCTTAACTGACCGTAATTATCCTCCCAACCTTGTACAAAAGAAAATCTCCCGTGCCTTATCTTTCCAGTCTCCCACCACCTCCCAACGTCCCACCATCTGGCCGCAGAGGAGCATTCCCCTTGTAATTCAGTACTACCCAGGACTGGAGCAGCTGAATTACATTCTCCGCCAGCATTTCGTTGTCCATCCTTACCCAACCCTTGCTCCCAATCCCTTACCTCAAGGCTGATACACCTGTAGACCAAGATGCAAGACCTGTCCCATACATCCTCCCACCACCACCTACTCCAGTCCAGTCACTAACATCACCTAGCCCATCAACGACAGGAATACCTGTGAAACCAGTCATGTGGTCTACAAGCTAATCTGCAACCACTGTGCTGCATTCTATGTGGGCATGACAACCAACAAGCTGTCTGTCCACATGAATGGCCATCGACAAATTGTGGCCAAGAAACAAGTGGACCACCCTCTTGCTTAACACGCTGCCAAATGTGATATCCTTCATTTCAATGACTGCTTCACAGTGTGTGCCATGTGGAATCTTCCCACTGACACCAGCTTTTCTGAATTGCACGGGTGGGAACTTTCCCTGCAATACATTCTACGTTTCTGTAACCCTCCTGGCCTCAATCTTCATTAGTCACTGTCCTCACCCATCCAGCCCCTTCCCTGTCCCTATTTCAGCACTATACAGCCTCATTCCACCACAACCACCCAGTCTACTTATGTCTTTCATTTCTGCTACTTCCCTCCCCCCTCCCCACCTCTCCTCTGCCCTCTGTCTAACATGCAGCACTTAATTGTCCACAATCCCCACCATTCTATCCCTTCACCCCCCCCCCCACCCCACCCCGGCCACCTCCTTACCCCCACCCAGTCTCCACTCCCATCATGCACTGGTGCTGCCGCTCGCAATGTGATTTCAGTTGCCTGAGACTGCAGTGGTGTGTGTGTGTGTGTGTGTGTGTGTGTGTGTGTGTGTGTTGATGATGAAGGCCAGTGGCCAAAACCTTTAATTGTTTTTTCACTGAAGTTGAAGTCATATCATTATCTGAATAGTGGCTGTGCAAGAGAAGCCTACAGTAGTGTCTTATTTATTCAGAGATACGAGAAATCAGCAGCTTCATTAGCCTTGTATGGAACAAACTTTTAGCCATCTCATCTAAATAAAATACAAAATAAATTACTATATTGCATGGTTATGAATTTCTGAATATAATGTTCTTCTTGTGAGTATGAATTTGTGCTGCACTTCAGTATGGATGGAGCCAACAGCTGAAGAGCTACATAACTCAGTTTTGGCAACTTAAAAATTCCAGCTGACACCTATTGACTTTTAAGTCCAACACAGATTGTCAGCTCAGTGATGAAGTGACCATTTGTCTTCATCATTTAGTGCCCAGTTGACCAGACTAGCAAATAAACTGAGAATATTGACTGACATATTTTGCCTACCCACAGACTGGCAAAAATTAGCAAGCACTTTCGTTCAGATGCATATTTGGCCATGTGTCAAATACTTAGCACTTGTTTTATTACTGCTGAAGAGTTACATAAAATGAAGTTCGCCATACACAGAACTTGATAGCAAATATAGTTGCACTTTGAAGTGGTTTTCCTCCTAATGAAATACAGCCATTTCTGAGTTGACAATTCAGCATTTCATTTTGAAAAACCAAGCACAATATCTTAAAACTTTGAAAGAAAATTAAAATTTTGCAGAAAGCTACTCAATTGTTGCTCATATTTCTGTGTGATGTTTTCATAGGGTAAGCAGTCAAGCTACTGTACACCTCATTGTAATTTGTGTGTCCGAAAATACTCAAATGCTGTAAATAATAATAATAATAATAAAACATTTTGTGTATTGTGGGTACAGCATAACAGCTGTTCAATATTTTTGTGACAGTTTGGAGAACTTCTCAAAACTGAAGGTGATGTAATTACAGAAAATTTTGTACTGTAGTGATGAATCTGCTGCCCTGTACAAACAATTTAAAAGTCATATATATTTGTGTTACATCACCATGATTTAGATATAAAGACTGAACTGTATTTCTTTACAGCCAGCCATGGTAAGTCTGTATGTGACAGGTTTTGAGCAACTGTCAAATGATAGGCTGTGAAGGTTAGCTTGCAGCGCTTTAAAGAAACCAAAATTTTAATACAGTGTAATTCACTCACATTTTTCCACCAAAATTCTACAACAATCAAATTCACACTTGTTTAAAATACTCTGATAGGATCAGCTAAAATGGGGCAAGCAGAAAAGTTTTCTTCCGTATCTAGCAGTTACTAGAACAAGAGAAAATTGCAAGTGCATTCCAATTGATTTGCAAAGGATTCCAGAAAAACAACAATCTGGAGACTTGATGTCATATGTTGCCACAGCATTGAATTCAGTAGGAAATACCTCAATTGGAAGATTCAGCTTTCCAGTTTGGCCAGTATGTTCTCTACATTTACAACTGGTGGCTAGATTGGTAACGTTTGTGAAATTTCATTCAAAGAACATTATGTTCTGTTTATTTTTGTGGATCTTTGTAATCCTTCATGTATGTGTTACTCTCCTCTCAGGGGGGCTACTTGGCTCCCAAAGAAAAGCAGCTAGTTCCTGATTCATCCCCTCTGAGGTACCATTACACTTTCCAAGATGTTTCATTCAAACGTTTGATGCAAAATTTCTACTGTTGTGACATTGATAAGTGGTAACTTCGTAGACTAAATTCCAGATTGACGCTCATTAGGCAATCCACTTGAAGTGTGGTAATGTTGGCTAAGCAGGCCACTGTGAAGCCTGGGAATCTCTTCAAGGAAATTGCGGTAAGCCAAGGAACCTTGAAAAAGTGCCCCACATGTGGCCGGTTTCGCCCTTTGGTGATGGGGATATCATTTCCTTTAAAGTGATAGGCACAAAAGCCACAATGAACCAACACTATTTAACCCATTAGCTTCCAGTTTAGTTTTTATTAACATATATTCATAATTTTTGGAAAACTATCCTGGAAATGCAATTTATGGAAATATGAGGAAATTTTGTTCATTTAGGGCCTAAATGTGAAATTTTGGGCCGTCTTCATTTGAGAACACTTGAGTGCTTGGCTGTTGTTTTATCCTCACACTGCATATTGGAAAAATGACAAAGGATAAGGAAATAATAAACTCATAACATCCCAGAATTATTATTTATTTTACAATAACTCAAATTCACAGAAGCTTTAACCCAAAACCTTTCCAGAACCAAAATTTAGTGAACACCTAATATGATATTTGGGAAAGCATTACATACAGAGTGTAACATTACACTTCCCACAATGTGTTCTAGGCTTTCCTTTACAGTTCTCAAATTGGTATCTTATTTGCATTTCTCACTTCTGGATGACACACAGTTCCTACTCGTATTGTATGTCTGGTACATGAGTTCTGAGAGATGAGTTTTGTTGGTCTTCCCTTAGTTGACCTCATTTCAAGACCTTTCTTCAGGTATATTCTTGCAGCCTGTTTTGTGATCTACAATCCTTGTAAAAACGCACCAGTACCACATTTTACCATTAACTGCAATTGTATGTTTGTCTATTAGCCAATCATGAAGACTGATGCCTCCAATGAAATTCTTGTATGTGTTCAGTGCACGTGGTTGTGGAACACTAAGCTTTTCTTTCATGGTGAATTCCAAGGTTGGACTTCAACAGTAGGGAGCAGGGTGTCAAAGTTGGTTGCTAGTGAAACACACGTTAGCATTCAATTTTGTTACCAAAATTTCCTTCTCGCTATCAAATCTGATCTCAGAATATCACAACCCTTGTTTTTCTATTACTTTGTCTAGTGATAGGGGCATTTCCTTGTTCTGTTTTCTCATATGGTTCCACATGCACGGAATCCTAGCTTAGTTGGATGAGCAGATTGCGACTAGTAAAGTAATTGCAAAATATACATTATGACTGTTCGGTTTGTCAATAATGGACAACATTTTCAAAAAACTTTGGAATCCAGTTGCAGATCCTCATTGTCATCCATCTGATCGTTCCCACAGTATAGTAAGAAGTTGTTGCGGTAACCATGTGTACCACAAAAGGCCCATAGTTTGTATCCAAAGTGCATGGGCTTAAGGCTGATAAACTGCTATATAAAGTGATGTCCATATTATCTCTCAATCATCTCATCAGTTGCTACATTTTCCTGAAAGACTCTCCATCTTTGATAACTCTGAACCAGAGCCTCTCTCTGCTGATGGTTTCATTTTGAAAGATTTTGTTTTTATTGGCCTTTTCATTCTTATTGAAACATAATACAGATTACAGTTAAGATACCTCTTACAACTCATTGCATCTGTCACTATTTGAATACCAAGATGATCATCCTCAGACCAATTATCTCTTTTCACTGGATAATTTGTGATAGCCAGTGAAGATCAGGAACCCAACAAATACAAAATCCCCAAACCACCTTCCCTACCCTCTGGCTCCTACCCTTGTAACCGCCCCCGGTGTAAAACCTGTCCCATGCACCTCTCAATACCACCTACTCCAGTCCCGTAACCCGGAAGGTGTACACGATCAAAGGCAGAGCCACGTGTGAAAGCACCCACGTGATTTACCAACTGACCTGCCTACACTGTGAAGCTTTCTATGTGGGAATGACCAGTAACTAACTGTCCATTCGCATGAACGGACACAAGCAGACAGTGTTTGTTGGTAATGAGGATCACCCTGTGGCTAAACATGCCTTGGTGCACGGCCAGCACATCTTGGCACAGTGTTACACCGTCCGGGTTATCTGGATACTTCCCACTAACACCAACCTATCAGAACTCCGGAGATGGGAACTTGCCCTTCAATATAACCTCTCTTCCCATTACCCACCAGGCCTCAACCTCCGCTAGTTTCAAGTTGCCGCTGCTCATACCTCACCTGTCATTCAACAACACCTTTGCCTCTGTACTTCCACCTCGACTGACATCTCTGCCCAAACTCTTTGCCTTTACACATGTCTGCTTGTGTCTGTATATGTGCGGATGGATGTGTGTGTGTGTGTGTGTGTGTGTGTGTGTGTGTGTGTGTGTGTGTGTGTGTGTGGGCGCGCGCGCGCGCAAGTGTATACCTGTCCCTTTTTCCCCCTAAGGTAAGTCTTTCCGCTCCCGGGATTGTAATGACTCCTTACCCTCTCCCTTAAAACCCACATCCTTTTGTCTTTCCCTCTCCTTCCCTCTTTCCTGATGAAGCAACTGTGGGTTGCGAAAGCTTGAATTTTGTGTCTGTGTTTGTGTTTGTTAGTGTCTCTATCAACATACCAACACTTTCGTTTGGTAAGTTACATCATCTTTGTTTTTAGATATATTTTTCCCACGTGGAATGTTTCCCTCTATTATTTTATGTCATTTACATAGGTATTTCCTAATGGCTCACCTTAAATATCTTGTTATCGATCCTCTCATCTACTTATGGAGGTAGAGTTTCCATATCTGCTGCTTCTATTGCTTCAGAAGATAGGTATTCTATTACCTCTTCAACAGTTTTAAAATTTTGGCGAGCCATGATAAATAAATCTGAAAAGTTTGGAAAATGTAACATTTACCACGGAAGTGCAAGAGGGCAGCATGTTTTCACACACTTGAACGCAAAATGCAGTAAAGTGTTTTGGCCTTCACTAGTACCAAACACTATTACATTATGCAGCAGCCAGAAAATGACAATCGCTGTACCTTAGACGCAGCCACACCAATAAAAATAGAAATAACCACCATGCTCTGCAAAAACACCCAACTCTTCTTAACAGTCTTGAACTGAATAACTGTAACAGAGAAATAACAACAGTGACCATTGTTGGTTTGAAGTAGCACACATTGTCATAGTAATGGAAAAACTGACTCCCCAGCCAAAGACAGTGTGCGGTGATGGGTTAATGATTGAAGAGAACTTTAGGATCAGCACCTAATCCATGCTTATAAAGGACTTGGACGAGCTTATCAAATATTTAAGGTATAGTGTATAAAAGTGTACTTTTCCATGTTGCTTAAAAATTTCAGTGTTTGTTCAGCAAGGAACAAGAGGATTTCTCTTGCCATCAAAGTGTATTTTACAATTGTGAAACAGCAATATGCCAAATAATTAACAGCTGCATTTCTTCAGCTATGAAATTTTGCATGAAAATACATATTAACTTGGGCGCACATAAAAAATTATAGGATCTTCTAGAGTAAAACTTGTTCTTTGTAATTAATGCTGAACAAACTTCATGGAAGTGAGCTTTCCAAAATATAAGAGTTCAAAGTTATCACCTCTGAATAAATTTTCAAGTGCCAAGATTGCTAAAATCAGCGTTCTGCAGACAAAAACCCTTTCCCTATTTCTGAAAAGTTACATTGTGTTCCTAGTTGTACTATGAGTGAGTGCTGAATTCTAACTTGTTTGTTGTTTTTTTCTGTCCGTGATAGTTATGAGAAATCTCAATTTTATTTTTTTCTGTATGTTTTTTATGTAGTGCAGTTCACATTAACTGAAACTTGACAGACAAATCAGCTTTTTTATGATATTATTAAGTTCATCACTTTAAGGTAGGTTGGAATCTGACATATAACATAGCACTCTTAGTATATTTGCTTTGTACCATTTATTTCACATGAGCAGTTACAGAAAAGTGACAAATAATGAGTCACCATATAGCAATGCACGTCACTTTTTTCTGTTCTGTTAATAATTGTTCTTCTCTTGAATGATATTCCAGCAGTAATCTACTAACAAAAAAGATGCCCACTTCCCTTCATAATGCTGGTCTATAGTAGAAATGACTTTATAGAATCTTTCTCCATGTTCATATGACATGTCACTACAACTCTCTGTGAAATAGTCCAGATGGGAGTCAATCCATCACGTACCTTCAGATACATATTGCGCCACAGATCTTGATGTACCCTGATCATGTCATTCACCATTGCTGTGTTGTTGGTAGCTTATCTTCTTCCAAGGAAGTTTTCTAGTACCATCTTGAAAGTCTCTCTCTCTCTCTCTCTCTCTCTCTCTCTCTCTCTCTCTCTCTCTCTCTCTCTCTCTCTCCATCTACGTCTACATCCATACTCCGCAAGCCACCTGACGATGTGTGGCGGAGGGTACCTTGAGTACCTCTATCAATTCTCCCCTCTATTCCAGTCTCGTATTGTCCGTGGAAAGAAAGATTGTCAGTATGCCTTTGTGTGGGCTCTAATCTCTCTGATTTTATCCTCACGGTCTCTTCGCGAGATATACGTAGGAGGGAGCAATATACTGCTTGACTCTTCGGTGAAGGTATGTTCTCGAAACTTTAACAAAAGCCCGTACCGAGCTACTGAGCGTCTCTCCTGCAGAGTCTTCCACTGGAGTTTATCTATCATCTCCGTAACGCTTTCGCGATTACTAAATGATCCTGTAAAGAAGCGCGCTGCTCTCTGTTGGATCTTCTCTATCTCTTCTATCATCCCTATCTGGCACAGATCCCCCGCCGCTGAGCAGTATTCAAGCAGTGGGCGAACAAGTGTACTGTAACCTACTTCCTTTGTTTTCGGATTGCATTTCCTTAGGATTCTTCCAATGAATCTCAGTCTGGCATCTGCTTTACCGATGTTCACCTTTATATGATCATTCCATTTTAAATGACTCCTAATGCCTACTCCCAGATCATTTATGGAATTAACTGCTTCCAGTTGCTGACCTGCTATATTGTAGCTAAATGATCTTTCTTTCTGTGTATTCGCAGCACATTACACTTGTCTACATTGAGATTCAATTGCCATTTCCTGCACCATGCGTCAATTCGTTGCAGGTTCTCCTGCATTTCAGTACAATTTTCCATTGTTACAACCTCTCGATATACTACAGCATCATCCGCAAAAAGCCTCAGTGAACATCCGATGTTATCCACAAGGTCATTTATATACATTATGAATAGCAACAGTCCTACGACACTCCCCTGCGGCACACCTGAAATCACTCTTACTTCGGAACACTTCTCTCCATTGACAATGACATGCTCTCTCTCTCTCTCTCTCTCTCTCTCTCTCTCTCTCTCTCTCTCTCTCTCTCTCTCCCCCCCCCCCCTCCCTCCCTCCCTCCCCTGCTGAACATGCTTCAAAATTTGCATATTTCTGCAGCTCCTTGATTTGTGGGCCCACAAATACAGCTTCCTTTATTCTTGCAGCTGAAAGAGGGGCGAATGTGTAAGCTAGATATGCAAATCCACTGCCTGTTGGATCCATGGTCCTTTCAGATCGTTTCATTAGATCAAGTGTGGTGTGAAGTGATGAAAGTAGTATATCTTCAGGATCTACCAGACTTTCACTTTGCACATTCTTTTCGCCCACTTACAACTTCCGCTTAGGACATTTCCTTTTCACATAGTGAGAATGTGTGTCATGACCATTTATAATTCTCTTTAGTCAAGGAGGTTGTAAGAAACTGGAACAGAGGGCATTTTATTTCTATTGTGGAGCAAAACCCCCATTAGACCAGTTTTCAATACATCTCTGAAATGTCTCCACACCTGTGAACAGTAGGTGAAGTTCAGCCAGCACCTTCATTAGGCCAGCAACGTCATTGCAAAGCATCAGTGCTTTTTCGGTTACGAAACAAGAAATAAAGCACGTTTTCTGTGTCTAATCTCACTGATTTTAGTACTTTGCTAGAGTAGATTATACACACATACTCTCAAACCAAGCAGGTGCACCTTTTGTGTACTTAGTTGGAGATCACACACTAAATCATTTAAATCTGCTTGTGTTAGTAAAAGTGGCAATGTCTCACTTTTGCAGTGATATAGAGGATATCTGTTGCAGTACACGCAATTTCTTCAGCACTGCTTACGTCATCGCAACTCTGAATTTGATCTGGAGCCATTGAAGGTACTGGAAGGCTGTCAAAATGCTACACTGTCATTTCCACTGAAGGTAGATCTGGATAAACAATGTGCGTCTTCGATTTTTTGTTAGATAGAAATAACAGTGAGTAACTTGGTCCTTTGGCTCCCTCCCTACCGTGGACACAGCAAACATCGCCATGTTTTCTTCACCTTTCCACTGTCGAATTAGTTTGCCGTAGCATTTAGCACTACAGAAATGTGATGTCCATTCCTTATCTTGGTGTCCTGCCTCTATTCCAAAGTAATGTTTATTTCTTTATGACTGCTGAAATTTTCTTCCTATTTCTGACATAGATGGACTTCCCACAGATGTTAACAGTAGTTGTCTGGCTTATATTGATATTTCCAAAGACATGGCATCTTCTGAAAATTTAAAAATACCTTTTTAATACTACACCTGTATTATTTTAGTATTAGATAATTAGAGCAACACTGGTGTGTAAAAACAACCAAAGTAAATCAGTTTAAATACAGAATGTTGTAAGTTCAACTGTGCTCGGAAATATGGTGGATCAGTTACTTTTCAGCCAATACACACACTTGTTAAGAATGACACTAATTATGGTCAACACCACCATAGTAACATCGCTGCACCTGCCCCTAAGATACGTGAAGCTTTACAGCTTTCTCTGCAATCAGGTGATGCCCTCTTAGCTTATGAGCGACTGCAGGTGTCTTCACTACAGATGTTTGGCAGGGAGTGATCAGCTGACGTCTGCCTTGCTTCCCACCTGTTGTCGAACAAGAAATTGTCACTACTGTTTCCGGCAACATGCATATTTCTCGCTATAACGTCCCTGTGCTTGCCACAAACTGTAAATATGTACACATTACAAAAAAAGTATCCCTGACGATGAAATTATGTTTCCAGATTGAATTTCCCATGATCAGTTTGTTTAGAATTGTGCATTTTGATATCAGAAGTACAACCCTTGTTTAACAATGTCATTTATTCATAAAGCTGATCAGTTCCAGCAGTTCTCTGTTGCCATCTTCGGATCTGCAAAAGATGTGACCGAAAATGCAAGGATACAGCAACTGACATAACAACACACACAATTATATCCAAGATTTGCAATGCATGGAATAGCAACATGCTTATGCTTACATCATTACACCACCTTCTCCTTCAGTACAATAAATTGAGCTATACAGTGTGTGTCCATGTTGGTATCATGAGCTATATTAGAATACAGCATGTAAGTTTTTAAAAAAAATAACAGTTGTGCACATACATGTTGTTGTGCCAATTGCAGTGCTCGCATTCATCACCACTTTACAATTGAGACATCCCAGCATTGTTAGTGATATGTAAGTACGTCACATGGCACAGTTTAATACAAATTGATATTATCATTTCACCTCAGATTAAGGCATTGATCTACTATTCCATATAATTACATATGTCAATTCATATAAGTCAGTTAGTAAACTAAATTTAAAAAAAAAAAAACTGCCTTTAAAATCATGTGCAACATTCATAAAACATAATTTATACATACTTTTTATATTATCATAGAAAATTTTTAAAAAACATTTTATAAAAATTCTTAATAATTGTGTAATGATGTAAACATTGAGATGTTGCTATGTCTCATTTTCAAATCTTGGATATAATCATGTGTGCTGTATCCTAGCATTTCTTCTAGCCCACTTCTGCAGTTTCCAAGATGGTGACAGAGCATTGTTGAAACTGGTTATCTATATGAATAAATTATTTTAGCAATCTTTACAGTTGAAAATTTGTTCAGTGTTCATAATACTGCAGATCGCCCTGACACAGTTGATGGCAGAAGTGTATAGGTTCAAAGTTGCCTAAATATCAAGGAACAATATTATGAAAAGGAAAGTTGCTGCTCACCATATAGCAGAGATGCTGAGTCACAGATAGGCACAATTACAGCAATTTTCCATTGTTTAAATATCAAGGAAGAATTTTCTGGAGTAAACTTTGCCTCCAGTTATCCCAAGAACAATCCACTCTTGAAAGCTAAATTTTACGTATTCTGCAGAGAAACTAATAGAAAGTAAAAACCCAAAAAGACAGCTTTCTGTGACATTTGCTTCAAGAAATAATTGTACCTGAACTTTGAATTTTTTGTTTCAGTGAAATTTCTTAAGTGAATACTATACCAAAACTTAAAACTGTACCATCCAAAGTATTGTACTAATACATTAACTCTTAATAATGGAGTTCAACTATTCAGTGAAAGTCATCACCTAAAAAAATGATGAAAACTGTTGCATTACCATTGCAAAATTTTAGCAGCCCTGTATTAAAATGCTTCGAAAGCTCGAGTATTAAATATTGAGCTCCAAGAATTTGTGGAATTATTTATAACATGTAAAGGCATCTTCTTAATGCCAATTTTGAACAGAATTGTAGATGATGGGGGGGGGGGGGGGGGGGTGTTTTCCAAATTTGGACTACTCGACATGGAAAAACCATATGTAAATTTAGATGTCAAAAGTATGGAGAAACTGCCTACAAGTTGAATGGTAGTAAATACCCTGTACAGTCCAATTTTTCTACTCACTGCACTCTCCCCAAGTCTTATTTATGGCACAATGATGGAAACATGTCAGACATCATCCAGCATCGGAGCTGTAACAGAAAATCGTGATGTCAGACATAGTCCAACAGTGGATCCGAAAGGTTTAATAAATTTCTACGGAGTTCCTTCAGCGCTTTGGAGAGTTTGGTTCAAAATTTATAGATCATTTTCAGAGGACCCAGTGTGTGTCCACCTGTATTAACAATACAGGTCAGATGAGTATTCTCTGAACTTCATCAAAAAATTTCTGCCCCTCTGAGTGAAGTAATTATCCCTACAATCAATTTTATAGATGTCCATTTCTGAAAACTTCCTCACTTTGCTTCCTATATTACCTTGTACAAGTCCACTCACCTCTATGTTGTATGAAACTGCACTTTAACTTTTGCATCTGTAAAACTTCTAACAGTGCACTCACATTTTGGACCATTGTGTATTAGAGAAATAGGTTTGTCATTATTCAGAAGTTCTTTCAATGCCTTGCAGTTCCCCCCTTTTCTTTTCTGTTTTAAGCAACCTGCAGAAATATATGTAATTCCCATTCTGAAGCACTTTAATTTAGATATAGTTTGATACACCTATGGATCAAGGATCTAAATAGGTTTTTTATGTTCTTTTGTGTGTCGGTGCATGTTGGTTTAAGATGGCTGTCAGTCATAAGCTTGTTATTGCTGCATTGAATAGTAAGATCCAAAAACTTAATGCTCATTTCTTTTTCAAATTCCACCATATATTTAACTTTTGGGTGAACCCCATTAAGTTTTTTTAACAACTTCGTTAATATTATATCCCATCCCCCTCCCCCTTGAGTCTGTTTTAACTGTTACCTCCATTCTTCAGACTAACTGATATGAGAATCACCCCTTACACTGTGCCACAAGATATCCAGGACCAGAGCTTGTGATTTCAGTTACACTATTCAGTACACCAATGCAGTCTGAGCTGGGAATAGGTAGCAGACATGTCACTGGTTCCCATCATGTAGTGCAACATTGTCCACATTTGTGAAATATTTGTGGTGGAAATGTGAATACTTGGAATGGTAGCCACGTATGAACCTACATTGTGGGAGGGGATGGTGTGTTCTTTCTGTTGCAACTGGCTATGGCTAATTGTGTGTCAATTACAGATCCAAAGTTATGGGAATTTGATCCAGAATTCCCCCTCCCCCTCACTGTGCCCCCCCCCCCCCCCTGCTCCCACTCTCGCCCCCGCCCCTGTCCAACCTCTGGCACTACTATACATATGCATAAAATGCTAAGTTTCAATGTAATCGAGAATTTGTGAACCCCCTCTGAATGGCATTGCAAAAGTTTGGAGGTAGACAAGGGCTTATCACTTCCAATATGACAGTGCCTGGTAGACTGCTGTATGTGGTGCTTAAAGAGACCTTTGGCTAGGTGACAGCTTCAGTTGTGGGATCACACATTGTGCCGCTCGTGTTGCATTTGCAGTGGTGGTGATACTTTGACTGACCTCAACCCATCCAGTTGCTGCTCTACTAAAGTCATAATGAATCAGATGACACCCTCTACCTGCCCTTCAGTGTTTTTATTAACTGTATGGAGCAGTGTCACTCTTGAATTGAGTGTCTCCATGTCCAACAAAGTGCTGAGGGCACACCCTTTAGACTGGCTGTGAGAGATTGTCCCAGACCTGTGAGCTGTGAGCTCCTGTAGCAGTGGTGTGTGTACTCTTGAAAACAGCTGCTTTTCAGTGCATTTCATCAGTAACTCCCCATAGAAACACTACTGTGCAAATGAGGCACGTAGAAATCTCACTGTTCTCTAGCAGTAGTCATTTCTTTCTTCCTTTCAGCCTATGGCACTTCACAAAGTGGCTCTTTTTGTGCATTTGTTTCTGGTATGTCTTCTGGCTGTTTGCATTTTGTCAGGCCTGCATGTACTGTCACATTAATCCAACCCCCTTTTGCCGGTATGGCAGATTAAAATAGTGTCCAGGGCTAGGACTTTGCCTTTCGTGGGCAAGTGCTCTGCTGCCAGAGTTATCCGAGCTTGTCACTTGACTTACCCTGACAGCTTTAATTCCACCAATACCTCATCTCCTACCTTCTAAGTTTCATACAAGTTCTGCATAACTTACCTGCGAAAGGCAAAGGTTCTGTGTTTGAGTCGCATACTGGCAGACAGTTTTTATCTGCCGAGAAGTTTCACATCAGCACACTGTCAGTTGCAGAGTGAAAAATTCATTCTGGCAATGTCGCCCAGGCTGTAGCTAAGCCGTGTCTCTGAAGAATGCTTCTTTTCAGGAGCACTAGTTCCACAAGCTACACAAGGGAATTTTTGTGGGGTTTGGAATTAGGAGATGAGGTGCTGGTGACAGTAAGTGTGTGTGGGAAAGGGTTGGGAGTCGTGTTAGAGTAGCTCAGACGGCAGACCACTTGGCAAAGGTCCTGCATTCGAGTCCCAGC
The DNA here is from genome assembly GCF_021461395.2 of Schistocerca americana. Classification (NCBI taxonomy): domain Eukaryota; kingdom Metazoa; phylum Arthropoda; class Insecta; order Orthoptera; family Acrididae; genus Schistocerca; species Schistocerca americana. The sequence continues at coordinate 23,284,708 of NC_060122.1, read as the reverse complement.
CCGGCACACAGTTTTAATCTTCCAGGAAGTTTTGTGTGGGTGTACCCTTTGTATCGATGTGAAAAATTCACTGGAAGCACTTACATGCTATGTAAACAACAGAAAGTTGTTTATATATGGTAGGAAAGTTCACTTTTTTTTCAGAAATGTGTCCTGTCAGTGCTGTTCTCCATTTTTTAGGAAGAGAATTCTGTTTGCAGGTCCATAGCTGTTAAAGCATTTGTTTTGGAAAGGGAAGTTCCAGAGCGCATGAGAATGGGGCTGCAACCCCAAATCTAGTCTTGAAAAAATTAAATGTAAATAAAGTAAAACAAAGTGTATCTGTGAACCTCTGTTTCCAAACAGAAGTCTCGGTGATTGACCTGTCAAGTGTTACCAATTCTTTTAATTCCTAGGGTGCTTATCTAGAATCATTTTCATTCCTATATCTGGCCTCATTGCAGGTGAAACGTGTGCTTCCATCTTGGTTGGCTAATCCTTCAGTTGTTTCTGTTAACTTGAAAGAACTTCACACAACGGTCGATGATATTGGCGGATTGGATGAGGATATTGTTGCCGAGATGAAAGAAAATCATATTACACACCTATTTCCTGGTTGGTACTAATGTTTGTACACATTTAGTTGAGTGTAATTTTATGTACACGCATACATATTAAGAATTATTATAAATTATGAATATATAAATTGTGGTTACTTATTTCACTAACATAAAAAATTAATACTTTTCAGTTCAAGCACAGGTTATTCCATGGCTGCTTTCATCTGCCAACAAGCCTTCAATGTACTGGCCCAGTGACATATGCGTGTCAGCCCCGACAGGGAGTGGGAAGACACTGGCATTTGTTCTTCCCATTGTGCAGGTGAGTAGGTATACAGATATATACTTCTGAGTTTCTACATTTCTCCATAGTTTTCCCTTGTATAAAAAAAATTACTACTATTTTTGGATCCAGCATTTTCATTTTATATAAAAAATTAATACCATACTGGGAGCAGCATTAGTGGCCGCTGGAGGAGTAAATTAGAAGAATATTTCTTGAGCCTTTTGTACAAGGCCACCCGCCCGTCCCCCTCCACCACTTACTTTCTTGTGCTGGTCCTCAGTGCTCAGTGGACCATGAGCCACACTGACACTGCTGCATCCTACCAATTCTGTAGCGGTGTTGATGAGTAGGCAAAGAAATCTGAAGAGAGTAACAGTCATTTTTTGCATTTTCGAAATAATTTTAATGAAGGTTATGACAAAATGTATCATTAATGTACATATTTCTATTTTTTATTTCAGTTTAACTTGAGAAGCATAAATATTTAAACTTTCATCAGTTCTGTTTATCTGTTTTAACTTCAGTACAATGCATAAAATATCGGTTCTCTGCTTCCCGTTGTTAATATCTACTGAGATGTCAATACAGGCAGTGTTCACCCTGCAACATCTTGGGCATGAGTTTATAAATTGTTAGAAAGAGAGAAGGAATAGGTTTAACAAGTCCAGTGTAAAAGAAGGAACAATAACAGCTAAAGTACATTTTAATTATTTTATTCGGAAGAACTATTGGATAGACTGGAGAGACTGCACATTTATAAAGGTATTGATATTTGCAAGCTTCCAGAGCCAGTGGCTCCTTCTTCTGGCAGAAGGGTTGAAGGGGAAGAAAATGGGGTGAAGAAAGAGGACTGGTGAGGTTTAGGAAATGAAGAGAGTTCAGAAAAGTTGCCTAGAACTGCAGATCAGAGTGAAGTCGCATTCCAATGGTTCTGCATATGCACTCATAAGTTTGTTTGTTTGTTCCAGTTGGATCTTTCAAACGGTAATTGCCCTTCAGATACTGCCAGATGTCCTCCTGGTATGACTTTGGCTGAGTCAAGGCTCATCCACATAAATAATTTTGTTATTCCAACAGAAACTAGTAATAGTAATATTAAGTGGCTTTAGGAAGATAATGTAATCACAGTTTTGAAACCATGCCTGGAAGGAACTCAGGTTACTATTGACCTCTGTACTCAGTGTTTTATAAATTACTGGATAGGCGAATTCTGTTTGCATCCAAGAGACTATTGATAAAATAATCGCAATCGAACAAGATGGTTACAGAATAAGTCAGTTGCTAGGATCAGAAACACACACTGATGGAATCAATTTGAGAGAGGCCTCAAATCAGCTCAGCTTTCAGCCTGTGACACTATAAGAGAAGATTTCTACATCTACATTTATACTCCGCAAGCCACCCAACGGTGTGTGGCGGAGGGCACTTTACGTGCCACTGTCATTACCTCCCTTTCCTGTTCCAGTCGCGTATGGTTCGCGGGAAGAACGACTGTCTGAAAGCCTCCATGCGCGCTCTAATCTCTCTAATTTTACATTCGTGATCACCTCGGGAGGTATAAGTAGGGGGAAGCAATATATTCGATACCTCATCCAGAAATGCACCCTCTCGAAACCTGGCGAGCAAGCTACACCGCGATGCAGAGCGCCTCTCTTGCAGAGTCTACCACTTGAGTTTGTTAAACATCTCCGTAACGCTATCACGGTTACCAAATAACCCTGTGACGAAACGCGCCGCTCTTCTTTGGATCTTCTCTATCTCCTCCGTCAACCCGATCTGGTACGGATCCCACACTGATGAGCAATACTCAAGTATAGGTCGAACGAGTGTTTTGTAAGCCACCTTCTTTGTTGATGGACTACGTTTTCTAAGGACTCTCCCAATGAATCTCAACCTGGTACCCCCCTTACCAACAATTAATTTTATATGATCATTCCACTTCAAATCGTTCCGCACGCATACTCCCAGATATTTTACAGAAGTAACTGCTACCAGTGTTTGTTCCGCTATCATATAATAATACAGTAAAGGATCCTTCTTTCTATGTATTCGCAATACATTACATTTGTGTATGTTAAGGGTCAGTTGCCACTCCCTGCACCAAGTGCCTATCCGCTGCAGATCTTCCTGCATCTCGCTAAAATTTTCTAATGCTGCAACTTCTCTGTATACTACAGCATCATCCACGAAAAGTCGCATGGGACTTCCGACACTATCTACTAGGTCATTTAAATACGAGGGCCGTTCAGAAAGTAACCTCCGGTTGATTTAAAAAAATACACCAAGTTAAATAAAAATATTTTAATATATACATCTTACAACTACATCTTTGCACTATTTTTCTACATAGTCTCCATAGCGATTGAGGCACTTATCGTATCTCTTCACAAGCTTTGAAATTCCTTCTGCATAAAAATCACCCGCTTGTGCCTGGAGCCAGCCTGTGACCGCATCTTTGAGCTCTTCATCGTCATCAAACCGCTGTGACCCGAGCCATTTCTTCAAATGCATGAAGAGGTGATAATCACTTGGCGCCAGGTCTGGGCTGTAAGGTGGATGGTTGATACCGTCCCACTTGAAGGACTCAAGAAGGGCCGTTGTTCTGCGAGCAGAGTGAGGACGGGCGTTATCGTGCAAAAAAACGATACCGGAAGTCAGCATACCACGGCGTTTGTTCTGTATAGCCCGTCGTAACTTTTTTATTGTTTCACAGTACACGTCTTGATTAATGGTCGTACCACGTTCCATGAATTCCACCAACAACACCCCTTTGGCATCCCAAAACACCGTTACCATCAGTTTTCTGGCAGAAAAATCTTGCGAGGCTTTTCTTGGTTTGGTAGGCGAATTTGAATGTGCCCACATCTTTGATTGTTCTTTTGTCTCAGGGTTCACGTACTTAATCCAGGTTTCGTTGCCGGTCACGATTCTGTTTAACAATGGTTCTCCTTCGTCCTCATAACGTGACAGAAAGTCTAATGCAGAGGCCATTCTTTGAGTTTTGTGGTGGTTGGTAAGAATTTTGGGCACCCATCGTGCACAGAACTTACGGTAACCCAATCTTGCTGTCACTATCTCGTACAAGAGAGTCTTACAAATCTGTGGAAAACCAGTAGACAACTCCGACATTGAGAAACGTTGATCTTCACGAACTTTTGCATCAACTGTCTGAACGAGTTCGTCAGTCACCAATGATGGTCTACCACTCCTCTCTTCATCATGAACGTTTTCTCGTCCACTTTTAAATAAACGTACCCATTCACGGACAACTCCTTCACTCATAACTCTTGGTCCGTACACGGCACAAAGCTCACGATGAATAGCTGCTGCAGAATATCCTTTGGCTGTAAAAAACCTTATGACAGCACGCACTTCACATTTGGCGGGGTTTTCTATTGCAGCACACATTTCAAACTGCCACAAAAACTAAACTAGCGCAGGTACGACGTTCACTCAACCATGGCTTGATGCCGACTGACCTGTTGAGTGCGTGAACGCACAGATGGCGTCGCTACTCCCCCCACAACCCGCACTGTGACCAATCGGAGGTTACTTTCTGAACCGCCCTCGTATATTGTGAAAAGCAATGATCCCATAACACTCCCCTGTGGCATGCCAGAGGTTATTTTAACGTCTGTAGACGTCTCTCCATTGATAACAACATGCTGTGTTCTGTTTGCTAAAAACTCTTCAATCCAGCCACACAGCTGGTCTGATATTCCGTAGGCTCTTACTTTGTTTATCAGGCGGAACTGTATCGAACGCCTTCCGGAAGTCAAGAAAAATAGCATCTACCTGGGAGCCTGTATCTAATATTTTCTGGGTCTCATGAACAAATAAAGCGAGTTGGGTCTCACAAGATCGCTGTTTCCGGAATCCATGTTGATTCCTACATAGTAGATTCTGGGTTTCCAAAAACGGCATGATACTCGAGCAAGAAACATGTTCTAAAATTCTACAACAGATCGATGTCAGAGATAGGTCTATAGTTTTCCGCGTATGCTCGACGACCCCTCTTGAAGACTGGGACTACCTGTGCTCTTTTCCAATCATTTGGAACCTTCCGTTCCTCTAGAGATTTGCGGTACACGGCTGTTAGAAGGGGGGCAAGTTCTTTCGCGTACTCTGTGTAGAATCGAATTGGTATCCCGTCAGGTCCAGTGGACTTTCCTCTGTTGAGTGATTCCAGTTGCTTTTCTATTCCTTGGACACTTGTTTCGATGTCAGCCATTTTTTTGTCTGTGCGAGGATTTAGAGAAGGAACTGCAGTGCGGTCTTCCTCTGTGAAACAGCTTTGGAAAAAGGTGTTTAGTATTTCAGCTTTACGCGTGTCATCCTCTGTTTCAATGCCATCACCATCCCGGAGTGTCTGGATATGCTGTTTCGAGCCACTTACTGATTTAACGTAAGACCAGAACTTCCTAGGATTTTCTGTCAAGTCGGTACATAGAATTTTACTTTCGAATTCACTGAACGCTTCACGCATAGCCCTCCTTACGCTGACTTTGACATTGTTTAGCTTCTGTTTGTCTGAGACGTTTTGGCTGTGTTTAAACTTAGAGTGAAGCTCTCTTTGCTTTCGCAGTAGTTTCCTAACTTTGTTGTTGTACCACGGTGGGTTTTTCCCATCCCTCACAGTTTTACTCGGCACGTACCTGTCTAAAACGCATTTTACGATTGCCTTGAACTTTTTCCATAAACACTCAACATTGTCAGTGTCGGAACAGAAATTTTCGTTTTGATCTGTTTGTACTGAAGTCAGTTGTAATTCCATGTCAAGCTAGCAGTTCTACTCAACAGCATTTCTGTGAATGGAAAAGCTAGCAGGTGGAGGACCCTGAACAATATTATGCCCCAAGAGGCAGTTCTGACTCCCATTGTGTTTAATTTGCATGTATGTGGCATACCAGCTATTAACTCCAAGAAAATCAGTTTCACACCTGATTGGACATTAAGATGACAGAACAAAGATATTACTCATTCTAGGAGTACACTCTCAAGTGACCTTGCCACACTGAATTTAGTACTGTGCTAATTGGTACTGTAGCCAAAGCCAAGTAAACTTGAGGTTGCAATGTTTCATCTTGATAATAAAGAGGCACACATGATATTACAATTTTTATTTGATGCGATTAAAGTTTCCCATAACTACTTTGATAAATGTGTCATCTACTCCACAAAATATCCAGAAACAAAGGGGCGACAAAAAAGCTGCAATTTTCCTTTTCTTAAAATGCATAGAATAAGAAATTGAAGCTACACTTTCAGAAGATCAGCTTGGATTCGGGAAAAACGGGGTAACCAGAGAAGCAATACTCCTAAAATGATCCGAACTACATTTATAGCTTTTATGTGCATAGAAAAGACTTGGATAATGTCAAATGGAACAAATCATTTGTGGTTTTAAGAAAGCAGGAATAGGCTATGAATATTGAAGAATAATATGGAACCTTATCAAAAAAGAGACAGTTATTATTGATGGAAAGACAAACAAAATTATGCATTTTCAAGTATTATGTTTAACCTATGTACTAAATGGGCTCTTAAAAGCATCAGGAAAGATCCACAGACATGTGTACAATATATTGTCAAACAATAGATATCTTAAAATATACTTATTATATAGCTGTCCTAGCTGAAAGTACAAAATCTTGAAGCCATGTTAATAAAAATGGATAAATAAGTCAATAAGAAAAATTATGACTCGTGATAAAGAAGAACAAGCTGAAGTCCAAATTTTTTATCTAAGCAACAACCTACTTGAGCAAGTTTACTCATTTACATATTTAGTAAGGAAGATCAATAGGGATGGACAGAGCAATGCAGAAGTCAAAAGCAAAAACTTACTTCAACAAGAAGATGAAGTAGATCTTAAAATTCACCAGCGTCAAAACAAGAAAACATAATATGTTTTCACAGTCATAAAATGCCACACTCAAAACATACGCTGTGGCATGTTTTGAGTGTGGCATATTATGACTGTGAAACCTGGACCCTGCTGACTGAGCAAGAGAAGAAACTAAATTCTTTTGAGCTGCATGTGCTCAGAATAAACTTGTCTCTCGTGGTTACAGACAAAGAGATCATTAAAAGACTGACTGGGAAGTGTGTGGAAATCAGTTGCCCAGAGAGGAGTGCAACTTATTGACCATATGATGAGACGCAATGGAATCCTGAACACAGTAATAAAAGGGCATGTTAATGGGAAGAGATCTAAAGGAAGACAGCGACTAAGATACATAGACCAAATTATGAAAGACATTGGATGCAAGGTGTACAAAGAAATGAAGATTACATTGGTAGATGTGAAGAGTGAAGATCTGCTGCTAACAAATCCTTGGACTGTGCAGAAGGTGATTCAGGTGCCGAATATTGAGCCCATATGTGGGAAAGCAGTGCACATGCAAATAAGATGGATGTACGTCTTCTGAAAGAGGACAATTACTATCACCATCAGATCAACTGCAATTCAGCAGATACCAGTTTTATTCCATATCAGTTCTCTGGATGTCTGAAGAAATGCTGGTAAGTTGCAAATTTTTAATAAGACAAGAGTACCTTAAGACCTCACTCAGTTCCTAGTAGTGTTTTCCAGAACTCAGCAGCTATGCACCTGAAGTCATTGTAAATGACCATTGGTGGATCACAGGTATCTTCAGTGTCATCAAGAAGGGGAAAGTGCACTGGAATGAACACACATGCCACAACACCCATCTCATTCTCAACCCAATTAAGAAGATTGCAGGGTTTGATCTTTCCCATTGTATGTGACCGAGACTTGACTGCATCCCGACAGGACGAGGTAGATCTTGAAGAGATGGATTTTTATGGAAATGCTGTGCATGACTGTGGTGTGGAGGAAGAGGCAATAAGTCTGTGGAAAAACTGCTTAGTCTACACATGTAAAGGCGACCTGAAATACTTGAAAGAAGTTATACCAAGTGCTGCTATCAAGTTGTAAAATTTAAACATTCATGTGAATATTTTTCTTGACACAGCAAACCATAGACATTTTCGTAGCAAGAACTACTTCAGCTGTGCGACCAAGTACACCCACATATTAGATGAAAGTAACGTGCATTGTCATCTCACATTGGAAGCACTATCGCGATGGCTTGTTATTGACAACATTAAATTTATTGAAGATACGAAAGCGAAATAAGGGACAGTGCTAATGGAAAAGTGATAGACTGTGAAAACAAAATGTTAAAGTTGAGGAAGTTGTGTGCAAATTATAAAAGGAGGAACACAGTGTTGAGTGGAGTAGGATTCAGATACCCGCTCAAAGAAAAAAGGAGGTCAGTCCACACAACAATAAAGTACAAATAAATTAGTTAGCAATTTCTGCAGTATTATGAGCAATATGAAGAAATACAAATGTACAAATTTTATTACACAGATCTGGACTTCAAGGCTAGTGCAGAGACTGAGGAGGGAAAAAAGATTATAGCTGTAGGATTTGATTTTAAAACATGCTACATTAAACAAGTTGTCATGTGCAAATAAGGTGACATAGTTTCAGAAAAGGCATAGCACACTGAAATTTTCCAAAAAGAAAAAAGGGCATAAGAATTAAAGTAGCCATTGTTTTATTCAGATGAACTAAAAATTATGCTGTGACACTGTGGATAAATGTTGACAAGATAGTTAGAACATAGGGAGATGGTATTAGCAGTGGAATTCGAGGCTTCTGACAGCACACACTCTTCGTGAGACCAAGACATGTTTCTCTACTTTCCTGTGTGAAACTTGCTCTCAATGAACTGAGAGTTACTTACGAGTATGTCTTTAGATACATGGAGAACACCTATCATCAGGTAGGTGAAAATTTTAGTTTTGCTGCAAGAACCCCTTTGTTAAGCATAACAAGATACATTGTCAGGTGAAATGAAATTTTAAATTTACCAAAACAAAAACTGGATGTAAGACTGTACCAGCTCAATTATATCACTGAATGATAAGTTGGCCTCCTCTAGGCATTACATCATACACTTCAAAGAAACATTTGTAGAAAGATTTCTGGGCTGCTTCACCCGTGCACTTCAGGTGAGAACATATCTTCCAACCTCTTCCCAACAGCCTTAGTAAATCGCATTTTAAGCATGTTCCTTATAATTTTTGCACGTAAACATTCCGAGTGGTTATGATCGAACTGACTGTTCTGAGTGCTGCAGTGAAAGCCTTATACATTGCAAGACACTGAAACATTGTGGGTATGCTCATGAATCATTGTGCTCGCTATGTATGCTGAAAAAACTAATAGTTCTACTTTCTACCACCAGGTGAAAGTATGGTATAGTAAGCAGTCAGATTGTGGTGTTGCTGCAGGAAAAGGGTAGGAATGATCAAACACATGGTAATAGTGGTTCTGGCATGTTTTTTAGAACATGGTCACAAGTTACAACACGTGTTCAGTACGGTTTTCTGACTGAGCAACATGCTGCATCCGAAACGGGGCATGGTCGATAGTTGCTCACAAATTGTCCGGTGTAATCAGAGCGATATGTCGTCATATGTTGTCCTTCAGATCGGGAAGAGTCTGCGCTTATCCCTGATAGACATGATATTTCAGATATCCCCACAGCCAGAAGTCACACGAATATTGGTCGGCGTGTCTGGAAGGCCACAAATTCTTTAAATTGCCTTGAGATGATGCAGTTGTTACTAAAAGTTTCTCAAAGCAAGCCTTTCACCTGGCATGTGACATGTGGTGTCACCTCATCTTCCTTGAAAATAGTGGTGTGGACATAGTTGTGTTATTGCAAAGCTGGAATCAAGTTTTGTATAAGGAGGGTCTTATAATGTGCGATGTCACTTACACCTAACACGCACATGAGGCATCAACTCCTTGAAGAAAACAGACTGAGAATGAAGGAGCTTGTGAAACCACACCACACAGTGCAGTGGGTGTTCAAGCACAACATGTGGTGGAGTAGAACCCCATATTCGATAGTTCTGGGCATTCGTGGCATCGTGTGGAGTAAAATGTGCCTCGTTCATCCAGAGAATGTTCTCTGGCCACACTTCATCCATTTCCATATGTGCCAAAAAACAAAGTACAAAGTCACGGCCTTGTAATTTATCTCAGGGCTTCATTTGGTGCACATTCAGAATCGTGTAGTGATAACAATGTAAAATGTGCCGCAAGATCTTTCGAATTGTAAATAATAGATTTCAGCTATCAGTCATCCTTCAGAATTTTTATTGGCAGATCTAGATTTTGAAAGCTGAAATCTAGATCTGCCAATAAAAATTTCAAAGGACGACTGATGGCTGAAATCTATTATTTACAAATCAAAATAACAGTCGCTGCGTGCAACAGCCTCTGAATGGAGGGTAACCTGATGAATCTTTTGAATCGTTGTCCAGGGGAGAAACAGTTACTGGAACAGCTCGAGTACTTGCTGCAGATTTTGAGGCTACTTCATCAATAACTGCCCAGGGAAAGCAGGGAACAGCCACCTCTCTCTCGCTGCAGCACCACCTAGTTTCATCTGTTTCTTCAGATTTCTTGATCATATTTCTGTAGCCCATTTGTTGACACGGGGCCTCTTTGCAGCTGTTTCTGTCAGCAATATTCCCGAATGCAGTGCTGCTAATTCTGCCATTCTGATAAAACAACTTTACAAATAGTGAATGGTCTTTCTTCCCAGTGGCCGTTACATTTGGTGCAGACAATTTCTTCTTCTTAATAGCCACTGCATTTGGTACATACGTCAACCTTCTTAACCCTTTACATCAACAGTCACTTCACAAATGAAATCAGCACGTCACCAAATGACAAACAGCATACTCCGCGAGTGCACCAACTAATAAATGTACCTACAATGTTTTAGCACCCTGTAATCTGCCACACTGCAGCACTCTGGACACCATCAGTTTATAACCACCTGTTACAAATGACAAAAAATTCTGTATTAATCTTTGCTGGGAAGGAGAGCAATCTGCCAACATAGAAATCAGCTCAGAGCAGAGCAGTCACACACGCACACACACACACACACACACACACACACACACATAAATTGCTGAAAATTTTAAAAGCATAATTTCTTCCATGGTGACAGTATTCAGTCACAGGAATTGCTCAGAACATAATTGTCTTTGTGGAAAGATACAGTGCACTGATGAGTGTTGTTATATTTTAAGGCAGCACCACAGGAAAACAAGTCTGACATATTATTCTGTCAAATAAACAGCTACCACATACTGAAGCATTAAAATAATTTATTACTGTCTGAAACAAACACTACTCGTCCAGCCAATATCAGATTCATGGAAAAGATCTGAACATATTGTGTTATATTTTTATGGTACGGAAAGTTCTGACAGAATGTAAATTGTGTTGGAGTAAAGGAGACCACACAATTAATACCAGAAGTACTGAGTCATCAGTAGACACACAACAGAAATGAAAGCTTTCCTAACTTTCGTAAACACACACACCTGTGTATTTACATTGGGGGTATACTACAATGTAGGTGCACAGAGATTTCGTGGGGGGGGGGGGGGGGGGCACACGCACCTGTGTGTGTGTACTCTTAAGGAATTATGTCTAGCAAAGTTTTCATTTTCTTTCGTGTGTGTTTGTCGCTGACTCAACACTTCTGCTATTCGGTGAATGGTGTCCTTTACTTCTAAACAATTTTGTGGCTTTCCAGTCTTTTTGTCCCAATCTCTTGATCCACCAGTCTTTGGTACATGCATATTGTAAACATAAAAATTTGACACCATTGAGTGAGAACATGAAAACAAAAATTTAATATTTAAACCAAAAGTTTCTTACTTGATTGCTAAAGCATTTCTCTGTGGGTGGGAGCAGCTGACTTACAGCTGTTTTTCATTAATCTGCAGAACTATTCATTTTTATTTCCAGGAATAACACTTGAACATGTACACCTGACTCCAAGTGTTTTAAACTCAACAACATGGTGGACTGCAGTTGTGTGTGACTACACAATTTCAGCATTATGGTATCTCCATGGATTCTAACTTCCTTTATTTTTGAATTCATAGTGTGCAGAGGGTATTGTTGTGGCATATAGACTTGTAGTGTGTGATGGCAGTCCACTTTGAACGATAACATACTGTAAGTAGTTACTACCTGACCTCTCCCCTCCTAGCTTCTCAGGCATAAACACAGTAGTGCTGCAACTCTGGCCAAGTCTTCAGTTTGCTTTGCCTGTTAACACATTGTGTTCCTGTTTGTTTATGTTTTGTAATGTCACACACCGATGGTGGTGGTGTTGGTGTTGGTGGTGGTGGTGGTGGTGGTGGTAGAGGCCAATGATGATTTCCTTTTCTGAAGGGGTGCATTTTATCAGAAAAGTTGTCCTGTCAGATCTCTCCACCAGAATGTGTCTTAATCATTGTGGGACTTTTTCTTTAAGATGGACTGTGAAAACAAAATGTTAAAGTTGAGGAAGTTGTGTGCAAATTACAAAAGGAGGAACACAGTGTTGAGTGGAGTAGGATTCAGACCCGCTCAAAGAAAAAAGAAGCTCAGTCCACACGACAATAAAGTACAAATAATTATTATTGTTATTATTACAATAATATTAATAATGATGATAATGGTAATAATAATAATAATAATAATAATTGTAAACATAAAAATTTGACACCATTGAGTGAGAACATGAAAACAAAAATTTAATATTTAAACCAAAAGTTTCTTACTTGATTGCTAAAGCATTGCTCTGTGGATGGGAGTGTTGTTTTGCGTGCGTGGGTGGTGCTGCGGCGCGGTTTAGGCGCGCTCGCCGCGGATGCGGCGCGCGAGCTGGATGTCCTTGGGCATGATGGTGACGCGCTTGGCATGGATTGCGCACAGGTTGGTGTCTTCGAAGAGGCCGACGAGGTAGGCCTCGCTGGCCTCCTGCAGGACCATGACTGCAGAGCTCTGGAAGCGCAGGTCGGTCTTGAAGTCCTGGGCGATCTCGCGCACTAGGTGCTGGAATGGCAGCTTGCGGATGAGCAGCTCTGAGCTCTTCTGGTAGCGCCTGATTTCTCGCAGGGCGACGGTGCCCGGCCTGTAGCGGTGGGGCTTCTTGACGCCGCCGGTGGCGGGCGCGCTCTTCCTCGCCGCCTTGGTGGCGAGCTGTTTGCGCGGCGCCTTTCCGCCGGTGGGGTTGTTGGTACCCCCATCGGGCGCCTCCCCGGGTGGCGGATAGGGGAAAGCTTCCTAGATATAGGTGGTACTGGGGAAATGAAATACCCAGGGCGGACCAAAAACCAATAAACCCAGTGGTGTCTGTTCAGCATCTGGCGGCCAGTGGTCAGCGTCTGTTCCTCTAGTTGAGGCGGCTGCACAAAATCTTCTCGAACTCAAAAATCGAGTCGTATACCTGTGGTCTCAACAGAGATCACCACAAAAACTAAAATTCAACTTGAACGCATGATGGAGAAGACGACCACAGTCACTCCCCAGGCACCAGTCGATAGACTGGATTCACCTGATCATCGGATTCTGGGGGATCAGGGACACCATGCGGAGAAGAATCGGAGCTTCTCAAAAACTCGTCACTCTCTCAAAACGAAACGTAAAAATTTTATTGGTACAATTAATGTGAACACCCTCACTAAAACAGGCAAATTAAAGCAACTCACCAACGCAATGGGAAAATTTAACCTGAAAATCACTGCACTGCAAGAGACAAGATTCACAGATGAAGGACACTTTAACGCAGAGAATTACAGGATCTACAAGGGCAAACCAGCCATAAAAGTAAGAGACAAACTACCACTTTTCGGAACAGGATTCGCCGCACACACTTCCGTACTCGACTCAGTTATTGACTTCACGTCTCCCAATGAAAGTCCCTCCCTGTTATCAGTAAAATCAGCTAATAAAGCATACACTCTGATCAATGTGCACGCCCCCACAAATCACCACAATAAAATCTACCCTGAAACAGTGGACAATTTCTGGGAAACACTAGAAGAAACAACAAATAAAGTACCTAAGCACCATGTGAAAATCTTAGTAGGCGATTTTAATGCACAATTAGGGAAGGAAAAAAATTCAGAGATACCACTGGGACCCCACACCAAACACAAACGTACCAACAAGAATGGTGAAAAACTAATCGACTTCTGCAGAAACTTTGGACTTAAAATAATGAGTACCCAGTTTCAAAAACCTGCACATAAATTAACCACATGGAGATCAACCAGTCTTAGACAGGGTGAATACCAAATAGACCATGTCGCAATTTCCAAAGAAAACATAAAAGAAATTCAAAACATCAGAACCCGCAAAGGTGTCTTTGAATCAGATCATCATCTTCTCCAAATAAAAACAAAATTCCAACCCAACAGAATGCTAAAAAGGCCACCCAAAAGTACCAAACCAGATCCGGAATATCTGCAACTGAACAAAGAAAAAATCATCATGCAAATTAATCAGGAAAAATCAACAGACTGGAAGAAACTAACAGAGAAAATTCAGGAAGCCCTCAAATTAGGACAACCCCCTCGCAACAGGAAACATTGCTGGTGGAATGCAACCTGTGATGAGGCAGTTGGCAACCGAATAACTGCATGGAAAAAATTTAGCAGTCACAAAACTGAAGAAAACTGGGAGAACTTTCCTAAAACCCAAAAACAGACCTCAAAAATAATTAGAAAAGAAAAACGGGGATATGACAACAACAGACTTTCTGAAATCCAGCAGGATTTCATCAAAAATAATACAAGAAATTTTCATAAGACTTTCAGAGAAAACCTACAGGGATACCAAGCGCCTAGCTTGTGCTTCAAGAAACCCGATGGCTCTTTGGAAACCAACACGACAAATAACTGCAAAATCTTAGCCCAATATTTCAGTTCCCTCCTCAACTGCGAACCACCCCAAGAAAAACTTGTCCTCTCTTCTCCAGTATTCACACACCCGGACTCACATGCCCCGGGTGTTGAAGAAATTATGGAGATAGTCAAGCAGTTGAAAAATAACAAAGCACCAGGAGAAGATGGGATCATTGCTGAGTTCTGGAAACTAAACGATCTTATACTTATGCAGAAATTAAACCGTATAATATCAGACATATGGATAACGGAGCAGATACCAGAGGACTGGAAATGCGCTCTAATTCACCCGCTACACAAAAAGGGCGACAAGACAGACATGAACAATTACAGAGGAATTTCCCTGCTCCCAGTCGCTTACAAAATCCTTTCCAAAGCGCTTTTAAACAGGATAGAATCCCAAGCAGATACACTAATTGGTGAATACCAGGCCGGATTCAGAAAAGGACGGTCATGTGCGGAACAGATCTGGTGCTTAAAGACAATATTACAAATGAGGAAATGCAGAAACACAGTAGTTACATTCATCGACTTCAGGAAAGCATATGATTCAGTGGACCGTGGAACCCTGTTTAAAATCATGGAAGGATTTGGGATCGACCGAAAGACACGAAAAATCACAGAACAGACACTTTCAGGAACAACGGCCAAAGTGAAATTCATTGGCGAAGTATCAGAACCCTTCGAAATCAAATCTGGAGTCTGACGGGGGGACGGACTATCCCCAATCCTTTTCAATATTGTTCTAGAAAAGATAATCAGAGAATGGGAACCTCACGTAAAGGGTATCCAAATTGGTATCAAGAAAGAGAACCGAATTAAAGTCAAGTGCCTTGCTTTCGCTGACGATATTGCAATTATCACCAATAACAGAACAGAAGCGATTCACGCAATGGAAAAACTACATGAAATTTCACAAAAAAACAGACTACAGATATCTTATGAAAAAACCCAACATATGGAAAGGCAGCCAGAAAATAAATCCCCTTTAATAACAAAATATGGTAAAATTGCACAAGTCCTCCATTTTAAATACCTCAGTGAAACTATACAGTCCTCAGGATTAAACCGAATCACCAAGCTCCAGAAAGCCTACAAGCTAACATGGACGCATTACAACAAGAAGTGCATTTCAACAGACGCAAAACTAAGGCACTATACAACAGTGATTCTTCCAGAAGCAATCTATGCAGCTGAAACAATGGTGATTGATGGTAATTCTAAAATTAAGGAAATAGAAAAGCAGGATAGAAAAAGTCTCAGGAAGATTTACAGTCCAATCAACAAAAATGGCATTTGGATGAAGAGACCACAAAACGAGCTCTATAGAAAGATCAGCATAGTAACAGATGAAATCAGAAAGCGCCGAGCCAAATTTTATACACACATCTACAGGATGGAAGACTCCAGAACAGCAAAGAAATTATTCAATATTATAACAAGGAGTAAATGTGGCACGGAATGGCTGAAAGAAGTCCAGAGGGATCTACAGCAGATCAACATAAAAAATCTCGAAGATCGCACCGAGTGCCGGCATAAAATCACAAGTGTGAAGTTTGGGGAAAGAACATCGCGTCAGCCTGGTAAAAAATGGACAGAGGAACGGAAGAAGGAGCATTCTGAGAGGATGAGGAGGTTTTGGGAAGCAAAGAAGAAAAACATCCGAAGATGAAATTATGAATTCATGTTCAATCGCTCTCCTAAAGGGGAACAATCGTTATAATAATAATAATAATAATAATAATAATAATGTTCCTGTTGGAGTGATACTTTTTTTTTGCATCACATGTTTCCATTCCCTTTCTGCACCCATTTTATGTACTGTTCAAAGTTAAATATTGCGTTCTCTCGCTGGTACAACTTGCAATGCTACAAAGACATCTTTGTTCTGCAAATAACTGTGAAGTGCATGGCAGAAGGTACGTCCCACTGTACCAGTTTTTAGGTCTTTTTGTCGTTCCATTTAGGTATGGAAAAGGGGAAGATTGATTGTTCAGATACCTCAAGGATCCTTATGGGAGCAATATCTAAAGTGCTGTGTATTCCTAGAGTCGCCACTTAAAACCAATTCTTGAAGCTTTTAAGTAGGCTTTCTCAGGATAGTTTACATCTGTCTTCAAGAGTCTGCCTGTTCAGTTTCTGCAACATCTGTGTGACTCTCTCCCATGGATTAAACAAACCTGTTATTATTCATGCTGCCCTTCTCTATATACATCCAATATCCCCTATTAGTCCTATTTGATACGGGTCCCACATATGTGAGCAGTATTCTGGGATGGGTAGCATGAGTGGTTTGTAAGCAATCACCTATGTGGACAGATCGCATTTCCCCCCTATTCTACCAGTAAACCAAAGTCTACCACTTCCTTTACCCATGACTGAGCCTGTGTGATCATTGCATTTCATATCCCTACGAAGTATTACACCTATGTATTTGTATGAGTTAGACAGTTCCAATAAAACCTGACAGAACTAAGCATCTGTTAATAAATCAAGGTGTTACTGAGAAGATGATTGCACTAGAAATGAGTATCAGAATAGTGAGCAGTAACAGGTCCAGCAGAGGGCAGTTTCTGTAGAAGAGAACATGAGGATGGGAGAATTGGGCTTACCCTCCTAGCCACCACTTTCACTGCTCCCTGGCATAGTAATAGCTTAAATATTGATAATAGTCATATGTCTTCAAGTTTGGGCAATAACTATTTTAATTTTTGTTCCAGATTTTACGGAAACGAGTCATTCCGTGTATCAGAGCTCTCATAATTTTGCCTGTACAGGATTTGGCGACACAAGTGTACAAAGTCTTTAAAACATACTGCTCAGTAACAAATCTTAAAGTGGCATTAATAACTGGACAGAAGTCATTTGTGATGGAACAGCAGCAATTAATTAAAATAAGTAAATATTCCACTTCTTGTATTTTCCTGTCAGTAGTGAGAAACTGTAGTTTTTTTTCTGATTTTACTATATTTCCCATAATGCCTTTCTGTGAAAAATCTGTTGCCAGAATTAGAATTGCATTTGGTGCAGCAAATTACTGCAAAGAGGGACCCTGATGAACAAGTTTCTCCTTTAATAAGCAGGTACCTCTAATTGTCAACAATCACCTAATTAGGTGGAGGATATTTAATGGAGGACCAGGACATTCTTTTACTCGGAGCCCACCCAACACTCAGATTTTTGTAATTTTTTTTATTTATGATATGATATGTAAAGTTCAGAACTGAAACATCCATACACTTTTTAGCAGTTCAATGTGACTCTCAAATATTCTCGAGAAAATCGACTTTGTAGTTTTCTTAGGAACTTTAACTCTATAAAATGAAGGGGATTTTTCACAACAGGCACTGTGGCTCAGTGGGTAGTGTTTGAGGATAGTAATTATGTAATTAAAGGTTGCTGGTTCGAATCTCACTATGATCGTATCCCTCCCCCCCCCCCCCCCTTCTCCCCTGAAAACGTACATTATTTAAATATAAAATTCATCAAATATATGCTAATTAACACATACCTAATCATTATTTTTATGAAAAATGCCTTTGTGTTTTTAATTACATCATGCTTTCAAGATTCTGGTTTTCATTGCAAATATATATTCTTAATTATTGTCCTTATATAAATGGTTGATAGTAAAGTTTGTTTAAATTAAAATTACATTATAAATTTATTAATAAAATTTTATAAAATATCAATAATTAAGTAGTTACGTTTGCAATGAAAACTGGAATTTGCATGTGATATGTAATTGTAAAAAAGATGGTGTACATTTTTCATGAAAAATAATCATTAGATATGTGTTAATTAGCATATAATTGATGAATTCTTTTATGTCATATCGTTGTCTCTGTAGAGCTGTACCATGAGAAGCAAGGAGAGGTTGTTTGGTGGCCGGTATCCTCTGTCTCTAACACAAGCTGCACGCAGTTATTAACTGGGTTCTTTATAAACATAAGAATAGAAGTCTACTTAACTTGTTGTAAAAGCTCTTCTGTATAGTCCATGTTAGCCTCACTGCTGTTGCAGTACAAAGTCCGCTATGAACATAGTTATAGTTCTATGTGCTGCCTGTCTCTGAGCTAGAGGCTGTGATTGCGGCTCCGACTGTGACACACTGGAGCTCACTCGGTGCAACAGACTCGAACTCACTCCAACAGACTCAGGCCCTTTGGTCTGTGGCAGAATGGAAGTATATGATTCTTGTAATGTGCATTTTTTCTCTTAGGACAGCATAGTTTTAAAGTAATTCTATATATGATTTTTAAAATTTTAATTCATAAGGGAACTCCCCCCCCCCCTTTTTTTTACATGAAAGATAAAAGTTTACAGCAGGTTGTTAGGTTTAAGTGCTTGTGACTGATAGCTGTTTCTCCTCCATATCACAACCTATATTGTTATTCTTTGTGACAAGAAGCAAAACTTTTATAAAAAATATGGGACATTTTCATTTTATTTTATGTATTTGCATTTGTTATGGGATCAGCTTTAGAAAAATAAATGCTGATATTTTCATACTGTTTTCTTTGGAATAAAGCTTGCATACTCCACATCAGTTCCGGCAGGGGCTACCTTTATAGTCTCAGATGTTCTTGTGTTCAACATATATTAAAATTCAGGATAAAATATAAAACATGAATTTTTTTTGTTTAGTTCAGAAAAAAGTTCCTGGTCGCCAAGGATGGTACATTCATCAACATTTGTCATGTGCCACTTGACGCATATTAAAGTGTTCTGTATGTGGAATGGTTCAAGGCTTTTTTTATTTTAATCCAATGACTAATTTCCTAAGTGTACCAAGTAGCCTGAAAAAGATACAGTTTGAAATTTCTAATATTTTCCCCCCTCCTCAGTGGGTGATTGAAAAGAAGCAATAAATAAAACAAAGTTGGAACTAATAAAATGGCATGATTATCAGTTGAACTGTGTTGAATCTTCCAAATCATGTAATGCCCTCTGAAACAATGTGCAAGCTTCCAGATTTTTAGAAGGTAATGGAACTCACCAGAAAAATCTGGAAAACTACAAGGGAAAAAGAGATGATGTTCAAATAACTAATATATATAGGGGTCCAGAAAAATGTAAACACTCTTTGATAGTCAGTATTAATGAAAAAATGACATACCATTACAATTCTTGCATTTAGGGGGGAGGGGGGTGACCCCATTAGCAACCAAACAGTGTCGATGCTGGCGAACTGTTGATTAACCAATGGCTGTCAGTGTTGATGGCGTGATAGCCACACAGGTTCCATCGGTTGTTTCTCGTAGCTCATTGCATGTAGCTGGCTTCTGTTCATAACCTTGATTTTTCAAGGTCCCCCATGGGTAGAAATCAAGAGGTGTAAGTTGTGGAGTCTGTGATGTGTACTCAGCAGCTCCTCTTCAATGTATCCATCCTCCAGGTAGATTTTCATCCAAGTAGGCTGCAACCTGTCTGTGGTAGTGAGGTGGAGCGCACTCTCGTTGTAGGCAAAATTTTTCATTTCAAAACATCTTTCACATTCCAGGTAAGACTGATGTTTGCAGCATATATACACCTCACCATTTATGGTACCTTCAAAGAAGAATGGGGCAATCAAACCATGTGATGGCAGACCCCACCACACAGTAACACCTGGTAGATTAATGTGAACATGAGGAATTTCAGGAACCCAGTACACACAGTTGTAATGGTTTACAGTACCATTCAGTTTGAATTGAACCTTGTCAGATCAGATAACTATCTGTGCAAACCAGTTATCATCGCGAAGCATGCCTTCAAGCCACTCACAGTATTCCATCCTTCAATCCAGGTCATCTTGTTTCACGGCGTGCGGCAATCTTGGGATGTACACTTTCCACTTCCTACCGCACAAAATTGCCATGATGTGTCATTTTGTTCCAAATATATTAACTATCAAAAAGTATGTACATTTTTCTGGACCCTCTGTATACTACATATATTATTTTTTAAGATTGCAGTTTTGGTATCAAAAACTTTTCTACGACAATCTGGAACCATTGAACTAGGTCTGCATGTTTACCCAAGGGAGGACTCAAAATTGACAGTTCTGTTGGTAACGGGAAAACAAATATAGCAATTCACCAAATTTGTTGTCCAGCAATACCTGTAAGCCTTTGTGAACATTCTGCTGATTTACTGAGTTTTAGGGTAGTTTGTGGAAAGGATTGTGTTTGAAAAGTCTTCTGCTGCATGCTACAGGAGAGTGAAACGTGTAGGCTGATTACATATCCAATAAAGAGTGATATATAAGAATTAAAAAAAGGTGTGAATATGAATGGTCATTTCAAGACACTCTTTGAAAGCAAATATGGTTCCCGTGATGACATGAAATCAAGTGACAGTAATGAAACAAAATAGTCACCTCCTATGGTGTGAATGAAGTGGTCAGTTTTAGAGGTTGCCATCAGTTCTATTAAGAAACAATGGTCATTTAAGTTACCAAGACAGCATAAAGAAATGACTGAACATCAAAACGTATGTGGTTACTCTTCAAAGTAGAAATTCTTTTTTCGGAAGTGTATACACGAAAATAAAATTAGTTACTTCTAGGTAATGAAACATCTAGAGCTGTTGAATTGTGTGCATCCTATGAGGAAGGTACAAGTTGTAAAACTCATCACATTTTCCCTGTCAGAGAAAAACGTGTAGCACATTTCATCTGTGCTAAAACACATGGTGGACCAAGGAAGAAATGTAAGATCTGCAAAAGGAGTTTTTGGAATACAATATCCTTATTATCAAACAATGGAAAATCCAGGAGAAAATAATGACAATATTATGAAAAGATAGATAATGGAAATGTTGAGCTGCAGATAGGCACAACAGAAAGGCTGCTAAACAAGAAAGGATTTGGCCAAAAATTCTTCCCCTGAATTAGACAACACACACACGTATTCACGCAAATGTAACTCTCCTGCATATGATCACTGTCGCAGGCTGCTGAGGCCAGACTCATCATGAGTATCTGTGTGGGGGCGGGGGGGGGGGGGGGGGGGTCGTGCATATATGTGGGTGTGTGATTCAGAAGAAGGCTTTATGGGTGAAAACTTATTTGTTTAGCAGTCTTTTTATTGTGCCTGTATGCAACTCAACATTACCATTATCTGGTGAGTAGCACTCTACCCTTTTCATAATAATATCCTTATAACATCATCCAATGAATGAATCCCATTTGCATATTGAATACTAGTTTTATCCGGAAGATATACTGAGATATTTGGAGAAAAAGAAGAAAAATGTGTGCTGAATAAGTTAAAACACAAAAAAATGCTGACAATGTTACAAATGTGCCGAAGCTGTGCACATAAATAACCCTCATCCTGAAACTTCCTGGCAGATTAAAACTGTGTGCCCGACCGAGACTCGAACTCGGGACCTTTGCCTTTCGCGGGCAAGTGCTCTACCATCTGAGCTACCGAAGCACGACTCATGCCCGGTCCTCACAGCTTTACTTCTGCCAGTATCTCATCTCCTACCTTTCACAGGAGAGCTTCTGTAAAGTTTGGAAGGTAGGAGACGAGATACTGGCAGAAGTAAAGCTGTGAGGACTGGGCGTGAGTCGTGCTTCGGTAGCTCAGATGGTAGAGCACTTGCCCACGAAAGGCAAAGGTCCCGAGTTCGAGTCTCGGTCGGGCACACAGTTTTAATCTGCCAGGAAGTTTCATATCAGTGCACATTCCGCTGCAGAGTGAAAATCTCATTCTGGAAACATCCCCCAGGCTGTGGCTAAGCCATGTCTCCGCAGTATCCTTTCTTTAGGAGTGCTTGTTCTGCAAGTTTCGCAGGAGAGCTTCTCTAAAGTTTGGAAGGTAGGAGACGAGATACTGGCAGAAGTAAAGCTGTGAGGACCGGGCGTGAGTCGTGTTTCGGTAGCTCAGATGGTAGAGCACTTGCCCGCGAAAGGCAAAGGTCCCGAGTTCGAGTCTCGGTCGGGCACACAGTTTTAATCTGCCAGGAAGTTTCATATCAGCACACACTCCGCTGCAGAGTGAAAATCTCATTCTGGAACCCTTATCCTGTTTCCCAAAGAGGAAGTTGCAAGAATTCTGCTATCATAAAATGGACGCATGTTTCAGAAAAACAACCCTAGTGAAAAGAATTCAAAAGACTCCTCTCTGGATTCAAAGGTGATGAAATTTAAAGATCAAGTAAGAAGAAACTTCATTTTCCAATAAAGACTACAGAAATGGCAGGAAGATATTCAGATTCACAACATGCAAAGAGTGGTCTGCATGTGTGACTGTGACTGGTGATTTGCAGATATCAGTTCTGTGTCAGATACATTCCTCATGAACTATATGCTGCCACACGGACCGTACTGGATATAAATTTCCAGCTGAAAGACGGTAGCACTATGGAAAGTGCTCACTTCCATTTCATAATGTTGGACGATTCTGGGCTCCCAATTTGTTATTGGTCCGACAGAAAGGCATCACTCTATATCAGAGGAAAACAGTGACACACCTGAACACGTGTTTAGTTCATTGAATTTTTAGTTTTAAGCAGTGTGCACAGAAGTGCTATGCTTTGGAACTTTTATGTTGTGAAATTTGGACATATATTTTAGATTTTTGTATGTTTCAAAGGTGCCTCTGTTATATATATTTAAGAAGACTAGAAATGACAGGCTAGATTTTGATTGTGAGACCAAAACATTGAATGTGGTAAAGGAAACAGGTTTAATGTATAACAAAATTTTCAGTCGTTCATAACATCTGTTAAAGAAAGTAGTGGAAGTTCTTCTTTTTAGGGAATAGCATACAATATTGTGCTGATCAAAGTAAAAAAATCAAAATTTTTGAAGCCGGCATATTAGAAAAACATTTATTGAATTTCCGTTTAAAACAATAGGTTGCTACAGCAAAAGAGATGTGTCACACTTCTAAACTGAGGATGTCATTTTAATAAGGAAATTATTGTCTTTCAAATAAAAAAGGACAAGAGAGGTACTGGGATAACTTAAGCCTATAGAAGGATTCTTTCAGTAGGTGTTAATGCACCTAAATTGTCATAGTCTGTTAGTTATTTGTTGGTTTTCTTTACTGCCTTGTACTACTAGTTATTTCTTCATAGCTTGCACCCCTCCTATCTAATGGAATGCCTTGCATATGTTTTGCATTCCTAGGTTTGATCACCATCTGGCCACTGGCTCAGATTTTCCTAATCACTTAAGATTAATATCAGTATGGTTCCTTTTAGAAAGACACAACCATTTAATTTCCTTCCTCATCCCTGTCCAATCTGAACTATAGTCCACAACAGCATTTATGACCGTTGAGCCAAGGATGTGCAGTAGACAGCTTCACGGCTAGCCAATTGGTACTCTGTCAGTTACTGCATTCCGTACTGTGTAAACTTCCATCATATTTGATTTCTTCCCATAGTGGCTGAAACACCTATGAGGCACCAAGTGTTTCACAAACAGGCAAGGGACCTTATTTTTAAAATGTACTCATTCTTCAAATGTGAAGTAGATTCAGGCGAGCTGGTCTGTGATGTTGCTGAAGTCCATGAACTTAATGTATTTGCTGTCTTCACACTTTCAGCTGAGTTAACAACGCAGCATTCCTCGTGAGCTGCGTGGCCAGACACCATTAACACTGTTGCCAACTGTAGCACTTTGTCTCTGAAGGCATCATTTATGTTTCATTACATTCCACTGTTCATTCACTTTTAATGCTTGATTCTCCATAAGTCAAATAATGTCAGTTGTGTGGACACTGAGTATCCTTTGGCTAAGCCACTAATATTACTGAACCTTCTTTTATATTGTTCCAGATTCCACATTCGGACCACAGAGTCTCGTTGATATTGTTGTCACGACACCTGGCAGACTAGTCGACCATCTTAAATCCACTCCAAATTTCTCCTTGAAGCACCTGAGGTTTCTGGTTATTGATGAAGCTGACAGAGTAATGGAGTGCATTCAGAATGACTGGCTGTATCATGTGAACAAAAACATCTATGGAAGTGAGTATATATACATATTGTTCCATATTAAATAGCACAAACTTTGATTTTAAAAAATATGCTCTATTAACTATGTAGTGCATAGAACCATTATTTGCATCACACCAGGCATTTGTTTTTGTGTTTCAAGAGCCACTTGTAGTAGTTAGATCACCCCAGTCAAGTGATAGCTGTCCTAGCAGCAGTGCATCAGAGTACTTTGTGTTGACACAGCTTCCACAAAAAGCTACTTACTTTACATTTTGTCAGTATTCTTTAGCTTCAAATCTATATTTTGTGTGTGTCTGTGTATTTATTGCCCATCTTTTGTATGAATGGGAACTGTGATTGCTGTGTTCAGATGACCCTTCACTTACAGCCCCAGGCAATGTTGGCATTAGTTAATCCGAGGAACATGCAGCATGACCCGTGTACCCCGATCAGTCCACTACTGTGGCTGCCTTGGGTTCTGCCCATACTGAGGTTGATCCCTCACCTGCAGTCAAGTGGGAGGTCATTCCAAGGGGATAGCCTCCCTGATACATCTGATGAACAGGTTTCAGGCACTATCTGTGGTTGACAAAGTGCCAGATGAATCACTTGCACTATTCCACTTAGCTTGCAAGGTCTGGGCATTGACAAAGTGTGGGATTACTGGAAGCTGGGAGCTCCAGCGTTAGTCGCTTAATGCAGCCACTTAGGGATATGTCTGCGATGGAGGGAAGGAATCCAGCATGCTCTCAGTGTCTGTACTGGGAGAAGTCATTTCAGATGTGAAACAGGTGCTTCCATAAGCCATGAAGAGCACAGGATGCAGCCAACTGAATCAGAGGCTCAGACAGTTCTGCAGCCGAATTTGAACTTCTAGTTCAGGAGCCCACTTGAAGTGTAAATGGTTGTGAAAACATACGTGACCTCTTACAAACAAATAATCCTGACCAAATAAGGAGCATCATGACAGACACAGAAATTGGTAACCACAAGGTTGCTATAGCTAGACTGAATATTGTAGCATCCAAATCCACCGAAAATAAACACAAAATAAATCTATGTAAAAAAGCAGATAAAAACTCATTTGACACCTTCGTAAGACACAGACTTCATTCCTTCTAATCTGACTATGTAAGTGTGAACCAGATATGGTTTAAATTCCAAGAAATAGTATGGATGGGAATTACGAGATATTTAACAGATAATTAAACAATGAAAAACCCAGCATGGAATGTAACAATATTATGAAAAGAATAGTTGCTACTCACCATACAGCGGAGATGCTGAATCACAGATAGGCACAACAAAAATATTGCCACAAAATAAGCTTTTGGCCAAGAAGGCCTTTGTGACGACTACAGACACACACATGTGCCTTCAGCTGCCAGTGTGCGTGTGTGGGGGGGGGGGGGGGGGGGGGGGCACACACACACACACACACACACACACACACACACACACACACACACACACACACACACACACACACACAAAACCGCACGACTGCACACTCTGGCAGCTGAAGGCACATGTGTGCGTCTGTAGTCTATTTTTGACAACAGTGTTATTGACCAAAAGCTTATTTTGTGATGGTCTTTTTGTTGTGCCTATATGCGACTCAGCATCTCTGCCATATAGTGAGTAGCAATTATCCTTTTCATAATGTTGTTGTTGTGGTCTTCAGTCCTGAGACTGGTTTGATGCAGCTCTCCATGCTACTCTATCCTGTGCAAGCTTCTTCATCTCCCAACACCTACTGCAGCCTACATCCTTCTGAATCTACTTAATGTATTCATCTCTTGGTCTCCCTCTATGATTTTTACCCTCCACGCTGCCCTCCAATGCTAAATTGGTGATCCCTCGATGTCTCAGAACATGTCCTACCAACCGATCCCTACTTCTAGTCAAGTTGTGCCACAAGCTCCTCTTCTCCCCAATTCTATTCAATACCTCCTCATTAGTTATGTGATATACCCATCTAATCTTCAGCATTCTTCTGTAGCACCACATTTCGAAAGCTTCTATTCTCTTCTTGTCTGAACTATTTATCATCCACATTTCACTTCCATACATGTCTACACTCCATACAAATACTTTCAGAAATGACCTCCTGACATTTAAATCTATACTCGATGTTAACAAATTTTTCTTCTTCAGAAACGCTTTCCTTGCCATTGCCAGTCTACATTTTATATCCTCTCTACTTCGACCATCATCAGTTATTTTGCTTCCCAAATAGCAAAACTCCTTTACTACTTTAAGTGCCTCATTTCCTAATCTAATTCCCTCTGCATCACCCAACTTAATTCAACTACATTCCATTATCATCGTTTTGCTTTTGTTGATGTTCATCTTATACCCTCCTTTCAAGACACTGTCCATTCCATTCAACTGCTCTTCCAAGTCCTTTGCTGTCTCTGACAGAATTACAATGTCATCGGCGAACCTCAAAGTTTTTATTTCTTCTCCATGGATTTTAATACCTACTCCGAACTTTTCCTTTGTTTTCTTTATTGCTTGCTCAATATACAGATTGAATAACATCGGGGATAGGCTACAACCCTGTGTCACTCCCTTCCCAACCACTGCTTGCCTTTCATGCCCCTCAACTCGTATGACTGCCATCTGCTTTCTGTACAAATTGCAAATAGCCTTTCGCTCCCTGTATTTTACCCCTGCCACCTTCAGAATTTGAAAGAGAGTATTCCAATCAACATTGTCAAAAGCTTTCTCTAAGTCTCCAAATGCTAGAAACGTAAGTTTGCCTTTCCACAATCTTTCTTCTAAGATAAGTCGTAGGGTCAGTATTGCCTCACGTGTTCCAACGTTTCTACGGAATCCAAACTGATCTTCCCCGAGGTCGACTTCTATCAGTTTTTCCATTCGTCTGTAAAGAATTTGCGTTTGTATTTTGCAGCTGTGATTTATTAAACTGATAGTTCGGTAATTTTCACATCTGTCAACACCTGCTTTCTTTGGGATTGGAATTATTATATTCTTTTTGAAGTCTGTGGGTATTTTGCCTGTCTCATACATCTTGCTCACCAGATGGTAGAGTTTTGTCAGGACTGGCTCTCCCAAGGCCGTCAGTAGTTCTAATGGAATGTTGTCTACTCCGGGGGCCTTGTTTCGACTCAGGTCTTTCAGTGCTCTGTCAAACTCTTCATGCAGTATCATATCTCCCATTTCATCTTCATCTACATCCCCTTCCATTTCCATAATATTGTCCTCAAGTACATCGCCCTTGTGTAGACTCTCTATATACTCCTTCCACCTTTCTGCTTTCCCTTCTTTGCTTAGAACTGGGTTTCCATCAAAGCTCTTGATATTCATGCAAGTGGTTCTCCTTTCTCCAAAGGTCTCCTTAATTTTTCTGTAGGCAGTATCTATCTTACCCCTAGTGAGATAAGCCTCTACATCCTTACATTTGTCCTCTAGCCATGCCTGCTTAGCCATATTGCACTTCCTGTCGATCTCATTTTTGAGACTTTTGTATTCCTTTTTGCCTGCTTCATTTACTGCATTTTTATATTTTCTCCTTTCATCAATTAAATTCAATATTTCTTCTGTTACCCAAGGGTTTCTACTTGCCCTCGTCTTTTTACCTATTTGATCCTCTGCTGCCTTCGCTATTGCATCCCTCAAAGCTACCCATTCTTCTTCTACTGTATTTCTTTCCCCCATTCCTGTCAATTGTTCCCTTATGCTCTCCCTGAAACTCTGTACAACCTCTGGTTTAGTCAGTTTATCCAGGTCCCATCTCCTTAAATTCGCACCTTTTTGCAGTTTCTTCAGTTTTGATCTACAGTTCATAACCAATAGATTGTGGTCAGAGTCCACATCTGCCACTGGAAATGTCTTTCAATTTAAAACCTGGTTCCTAAATCTGTCTTACCATTATGTAATCTATCAGATACATTTTAGTATCTCCAGGGTTCTTCCATGTATACAACCTTCTTTCATGATTCTTGAACCAAGTGTTAGCTATGATTAAGTTATGTTCTGTGCAAAATTCTACCACGCGGCTTCCTCTTTCATTTCTTAACCCCAATCCATATTCACCTACTATGTTTCCTTCTCTCCCTTTTCCCACTCCCGAATTCCAGTCACCCATGACTATCAAATTTTCGTCTCCCTTCACTACCTGAATAATTTCTTTTATCTCATCATACATTTCATCAATTTCTTCGTCATCTGCAGAGCTAGTTGGCATATAAACTTGTACTACTGTTGTAGGCGTGGGCTTCGTGTCTATCTTGGCCACAATAATGCGTTCACAATGCTGTTTGTAGTAGCTTACTCGCACTCCTATTTTCCTATTCATTATTAAACCTACTCCTGCATTACCCCTATTTGATTTTGTGTTTGCCACCCTGTATTCACCTGACCAGAAGTCTTGTTCCTCCTGCCACCGAACTTCACTAATTCCCACTATATCTAACTTTAACCTCTCCATTTCCCTTTTTAAATTTTCTAACCTACCTGCCCGATTTAGGGATCTGACATTCCACGCTCCAGTCCGTAGAACGCCAGTTTTGTTTCTCCTGATAACGACATCCCCTTGAGTAGTCCCCGCCCGGAGATCCGAATGGGGGGACTATTTTACCTCCGGAATATTTTACCCAAGAGGACGCCATCATCATTTAACCATACAGTAAAGCTGCATGCCCTCGGGAAAAATTACGGCTGTAGTTTCCCCTTGCTTTCAGCCGTTCGCAGTACCAGCACAGCAAGGCCGTTTTGGTTAGTGTTACAAGGCCAGATCAGTCGATCATCCAGACTGTTGCCCATGCAACTACTGAAAAGGCTGCTGCCCTCTTCAGGAACCTCAGGTTTGTCTGGCCTCTCAACAGATACCCCTTCGTTGTGGTTGCACCTACGGTATGGCTATCTGTATCGTTGAGGCACGCAAGCCTCCCCACCAACGGCAAGGTCCATGGTTCATGTTGTTACATACCAGATAATTAATAGAGATGGTACTGATCTGCCATGGTACAGGTTAGAACACTGCTGCAGAAGCAACAAAAAAAAAATTTAACAATTACAAAATCCCAAAGCTTGGCGAAGTTTTACAGAGGCTCAAAATTTAGTGCGAAATTTAATGCGAGATGCTGGTAATTATTTCCACAACAAAACTCTTTCTTGAAATCTGGCAGAAAACCCAGACTCTGATCATACATAATGTACACCAGTAGCAAGGCACTATCAATACCTCCACTGCATGACAACAGTGATCATGTTAATGATGACAGTACTACTAAAGCAGAGTTACATTCGAGAATTTGAATCCGGAACAACTCCCAACATGAGTAACTATGAAGTAGATGTTCTCGGTGTAGTAAAGCAGCTTAAAACCCGTAAGGAAGGCAATGCTCCCGGCCAAGATTGTATATAGTCAGGTTACTTTCAGAGTATGCTGGTACAATAGCTCCATATTTAGCAGTCGTATACAATCACTAGCTTATTGAGATATCCATACCCAAAGTCTGGAAAGTTGCACAAGTCACACCAATACCCAAGAAAGGAAAGAGGAATAATATGCTGAATATAACTAACATCGATCTGCAGTAGGATTTTGCAACATTACTGTGCTTGAACATTATGAATCACCTCAAAGAAAACAATTTGTTGACAAATAGCCAACCTGGGTTCGGAAAATACCATTCTTGTGAAACACAACTGGCTCTATATTGTCACAAAGTAATGAGTGTTATCGTCAAGGGACATCAAATTGATTCCTTATTTTTAGATGTCCAGAAAGCTTTTGACACTGTTCCTAACAAGTGACTTCTAATTAAATTGCTCGCCTATGGAGTATCATCTCAGTTGCATGACTGGATTGTGGTTTCCTGTCAGAAAGGTCACTGTTTGTAATAATTGATGGAAAGTCAGTGAGTAAAATGGAAATAATAGCTGGTGTTCCCAAAGGAAGTTTTATAGACCCTCTGTTGTTCCTGACTTACATAAACGATTTAGGAGACAGTGTCAGCAGTCCTCTTGGATTATTTGCAGATGGTGCTGTGATTTACCATCCACCCCCCACCCCCCTCCTCTCCCCACTCTTTGATGAGGGCCCCAGCCTTTGAGGCATCTTTTTCCTTCCATGCTGCATGTCTATCCTCCTATTCTTTATCACCTCGCTTGGGGAACATGTCTGAGATATTTTTGGGAATGTTTCCTGAATTTTCAATAGACATCAGAACAGTCCTGGTTTTTCTTTCTTTCTTCCTCGTCTCCTATCCTTTCTCCACTTCGGCATTCAAGGTTCCTCTTTGTTTCTTCTTCGTCCCTGTGTGCTTCTGAAGGCCAGCCTATGCATCTACTATGTGACTGGGTAACTTGTAATTCCCATCCCTGGGTCAACAGGTAGGGTTTGCACATACCCCTTGGTCCAGGCCAGGACCAGGGAGAGGTGACAGCATGAGCTGTTACCTTTCCAAATTGACAGTTAGTCTCCATCAGGAGTGTGGAAGGTGTGGCCTCTGAGATGTGAACAATCAGTGTGACCTGAAATGCGAACACTCACCCAAGACGGATGAGCTCCCCCCGAATGGGGCCACCGAAGTCGCTGGCAATCATGGGGGATTTTCTCACAATGAGCCAACCACCATCTCAGTCTACATCTACTAAACATAGACAGAGTGAGGCTAAAGATTCCAAGACTCTCCCAGCTGCACATCAGTTCCAGGTGGTATCATGTACTGAAGGAGGTCAGTCCTTTGCTATGGTTAATCCTTTTATTATTCAGAAAGATGTTGATGCAATTGACATTCCTGTGAAATCCTGCTTTGCTTTTGAAGACTAATTGTGATTCCTTAAGCATAAGAACTGCTTGCAGCTTCGCTCCTTCACACCAATCTTGTTTGTGTCGAGGTCAAATCACCTCTCTCAGGATGTCACTGCAGTCCATCAGGTCATGAAGAAGGTTGATGCATCCTTAGTGTCTACACATACTCTATTTCTTGCATTTTATAGAGTAGTGCCTCCATCAAAGATCAAAGCAGACTATGAAGTCATCAAGATCCTATGTACATCCCGAGCCTGATGCACTGCTACCTATGTCAACATTATAACCATACTCAAATGTCCTGTCGAAACCCGGCCAAAGGCAAGAGGGATGTTCACGAGGATGATTGCTTGCCTCTTCCTCCCTGTTGATCAATTGAAATGCAATTTCATCTCAGAACGTCCCGTGCATCTCAGTGAGCAGGCCATCCAGGAGACCTGGGTGAAGGAAAAAGTGCTTTATCCCATCACTCGCAAGTTGTTGGGAAGTCAAAAGCTCTGTGTTTTACCATTTCACAGTTAGAGTACCGTTCTTGCTACACCTTGCTCCATGAAGGACACGGCCAGCAGATTTGTGACCTCAAATTCAGCACCATGATTGTAAAAGCACCCAGTGTCACTGTAGGATCCCCGTCTTCTTCTCCTTCAGCTGTGCAACAAGCCACCAGCAGTGAAATCACCTGCTACACAACCAACAGGCTAGAAACGACAGAAGGAATACTCCTGTGAAGACTTCTTACATCCCTCCAGCTAACAACTGAGTCTTCATCTATGAATCGTAAAGACTGTTTGCCTTTATTTGATTTCTAGGAGTAGAAATTAAATAAAGGCAAACATTCTTCTCTTTCGCCAACTTGGTGATCCTCTCCACAGTGATGTTGCGTGATACACCACCAACCATTTTTCTGCCCTGGAATGCATAGGCCAACCCGGTCAGACTGTCAGTCATTACTCTCCTCCAATGCAATGTTCAAAGTTCCTCCAATGAAACTTTTGCAGCATTAGACCCAACAAGGAGCCATTACAGCTGCTCTTTGAATCACAGAGTCCAATTGTTTTCTGTGTCCAGGAAACACAATTACATCCTCAAGACCACTTTGACGTCTCACATTTCTGTCTGGTCCAGTTCGACCTTCCCCCTGAGGACGGCATTACATCTGTTGGGGAGTCGTGCTCCTCATCCATTCACAGTCAAACCATCTCACTTAACACCCAGCTACAAGCTGTTGCTGTCGACATTTTCCTTCCTCACTTCATCTTGTCTCTTTGTACCATATACATGTCTCTTCATTCAGTGTCACTAGGCAGACCACCTCCAGCTTATGGGGCAAGATACTCACCCCTTTTTGCTGCTTGGTGACTTTAACATACGCCATCCCCTTTGGGACTCTTCCACAACCTGTCCAGGAGGTGCCCTCTTGACTGACCTCAATCAGTTCAACCTCATCTCACTTAACACTGGAACACCCACATTTCTTTCAGACTCCACAAACGCCTGTTCCCATTTCGACCTCTTGTTCTGCACAGCCCAGCTTGTCCGTCATCTCGAGTGGTCAATTATCTCTGACACATACTCGAGTGACTATTTCCTATGTGCTATCTCTTTGCTAACTCTTACCCTATCTATGTCTACACCCAATTGGCCACTTTCTAAGGCCAACTGGAGGCTTTACTTCTCCCTGGCAACCTTTGACGAACAACATTTTCCCAATTGTGATGACCAGGTAGAATACTTTCTAAATGTTATCCTTACTACTGCCCCCCCCTGCGGGTCCGGGGTAAGAATAGGCCCGAGGTATTCCTGCCTGTCGTAAGAGGCGACTAAAAGGAGTTTCAACCGTTTCGGCCTTCTATGTGATGGTCCCCCTTGGGGTTTGACCTCCATTTTTCAAAATTCTACAGAAGTACGAGCCTTTTGGGGAAGGACACCTTACATGGTGTACCACTGGTCCTAAGTGCACTAAGACCTTGGCACTCAGCATTGCACCGGCGTTGTCACCATACCCATTATTCCTCAAATTGGGCCTAAACGCCTGATGGGTTGTCCAAGTTACGCCCATAGTGCATCTCCATCTGCACCAGCGATCATGATGGACTTTCCATGGCACCAGAAATCCAGCACGGTAGCCAGCCCGTTGTGGTGGGGTCGTAATGTACCCTCTAGGTTGTAGCCCCCTGACAACACAGGGATCGTACTGCCGATACCTGAGCTGCACCCTCCCCACGTTGGCCAAGGAGTAGATGCCCGTCTCCTTGGGGCATCAGGACTCCCGGCAATGGTCATCCTGCCAGGTGGCCCTTGCTGCGGCTGGGTGGCGCCCGTGGGGAGAGCCCCTGGTCGGAGTGGGTGGTATCGGGGCGGACGTTTCGCACATGAAACGTCAACACGTATCAGGTCGCTCTGCGGCCGAGTCTTCCAAAAGAAAAGGTACCGTTTCTAGTTCTGGTTCTCCTGCCCTTTCCCCCTTGGCCACTCCATGGGAGGAGGGACAGGCCCGCCGGCTTGGGGCGAAGTACTTCCCCCGCTATTTGGTCTGTTCTCGAACAGATGGGGGGACGTTCGCCACCTCCAAGCCCATGTTCTTTGTTCAGCACATTGAGGACGTCTTCGGGGAAATCGAGGCTCTCAGCAAGATGCGATCAGGGTCCGTTCTTATCAAGACCACCTCTGCCACACAGTCGGCGGCACTCCAGGCGTGCGACCGCCTAGGGGTCATCCCAGTATCCATTGTCCCACATCTGGCACTAAATAGGACGCAGGGGGTTATTTTTCATCGTGACCTCCTGCTACAATCTGATGAGGAGCTCAGGGCCAACCTGGAGCGCCGCGGCGTGCATTTCGTCCGGCGAGTCCAGCGCGGCCCCAAAGACCGTCGCATCGACACCGGGGCCTTTATCCTCGCCTTCGAGGGGGACGTTCTCCCGGAGAAGGTAAAGGTGATGTGCTACCGGTGCGACGTGCGACCTTACGTCCCGCCTCCTACGCGCTGTTTTAGGTGTTTGCGCTTTGGGCACATGTCGTCCCGGTGTGAGGCTGAGCCCCTTTGTGGCGACTGTGGACGTCCTCTGTCCTCTTCGTGAGGAACATACTTGCACCCCACCACCTCGGTGCCCTAATTGTCCTGGCGTCCACTCGCCTAGATCCCCAGACTGCCCTGCCTATCAGAAGGAGAAAAAGATACAAGAAATCAAAACTTTGGATCGGCTCTCTTATTCTGAGGCCAGGAAGAAGTATGACCGCCTTCATCCCGTGTCACTGGCCACTTCGTTTGCCTCAGTTGTGTCCACTCCTTCCGCTGTATCCTCACCTCTATCCTGTCCCCCCTCCGCCTCCTCTGCCCATCAGGGGGCTCTGCCTCCGCCTCCCAAATCCCTCCCTTCCAAATCCTCCTCCCCCGCGGCCCCCACCCCCCCTGCCCCAGGGGCCACCCTTCCTCCTCCTCCTCCTCTCCCCACGCCACCTGAGAAGCGATCCTCTTCTCAGGCGTCCATCGGGGAAACGTTCCGGACCCCAGCTTCCGAGGTCCGGCGTTCCAAAACGGACCCCGCGCGTGAGGACCTTCTTCGGGTCCAGCCCACCATCCCTGTGCCTCCTCGGCCTTCCAAGAAGGCCTCCAAGAAGAAGTCTCTATCCCCCTCTCCACCCCGGCGCGTTTCATCTGACGCTTCATCCGTGAGTCGCTGCTCCCGGCCGTCCTCAGTTTCGCCGGGACGCTCTGCTGCCAGGCGTTCCGCCGGCCTTTTGTCGGCAAATGATGCGGCCCCTCCTACACAATCAGGGACAGTGGCCGCAGCTGGCGACGAGTCGATGGAACAGGATCCGCCTGCCGTCAGTTGTAGCGTTGTTGCCTCGCAACCTGGCCCTCCGCGGCCATCGAGGTGACCAGCTCTTCCCCGTCTCGTTCCCCCAACTTTTTGACTAGCAATGGCGTTGTTTCATTGGAACATAAGAGGTATTTGATCTAATCGGGAGGAATTACAACTGCTCCTCCGCCTGCACTGTCCGCTCGTCCTTGGTCTCCAGGAAACCAAGTTGCGCCCGACTGACCGTATTGCCTTTTCCCACTATACGTCGGAGCGGTATGACCTCACCCCTGTGGACGGTATCCCAGCTCATGGTGGGGTCATGTTGCTCGTTCGGGACGATGTCTATTACCATCCCATCCCATTGACCACCCCACTCCAAGCAATAGCTATCCGCATTACTCTTTCTGCTTTTACTTTTTCAGTTTGTACCGTCTACACTCCACCGTCATCTGCTGTTAGTCGGGCTGACATGATGCACCTGATCGATCAGCTTCCCCCGCCGTTCTTATTGTTTGGCGACTTCAATGCCCATCATCCCCTTTGGGGCTCTCCTGCATCCTGTCAAAGAGGCTCACTCTTGGCGGATGTCTTCAACCATCTCAATCTTGTCTGCCTCAATACCGGCGCCCCGACTTTCCTCTCGGACTCTACTCATACCTACTCCCACTTGGACCTCTCGATCTGTTCTACCACTCTTGCCCGTCGGTTCGAGTGGTATGTCCTTTCTGACACCTATTCGAGCGACCACTTCCCCTGTGTCGTTCGTCTCCTGCACCACACCCCATCCCCATGTCCTTCGCGCTGGAACATACTGAAAGCTGACTGGGGACTTTACTCCTCCCTGGCGACCTTTCCGGACCACGATTTTCCCAGTTGTGACAGTCAGGTCGAATACCTCACGGCTATTATTATCCATGCTGCCGAACGTTCCATACCTCGTACTACTTCTTCTTCACGTCGCGTTTCCGTCCCCTGGTGGAACGAGGCTTGTAGGGACGCTATCCGTGCTCGACGACGTGCTTTACGCACCTTTCGCCGCCATCCTACGTTGGCGAATTGTATTGAATACAAACGACTCCGAGCACAATGCCGTAGAGTCATCAAAGACAGCAAAAAAGCTTGCTGGGCCTCTTTCACGAGCTCCTTTACCAGTTTTACTCCCTCTTCCGTTGTTTGGGGTAGCCTGCGCCGGCTGTCGGGCATTAAGGCCCACTCTTCAGTACCTGGCCTGACCTCAGGTAATGAGGTCCTTGTTGATCCTGTGGCTGTCTCCAACGCCTTTGGCCGCTTTTTCGCGGAGGTTTCAAGCTCCGCCCATTACCATCCTGCCTTCCTTCCCAGGAAAGAGGCAGACGAGGCTCGGCGACCTTCCTTCCACTCGCTGAATCTGGAAACTTACAATGCCCCCTTTACTATGCGGGAACTCGAACGTGCGCTTGCACTGTCCCGGTCCTCTGCTCCGGGGCCAGATGCCATTCACGTTCAGATGCTGGCACACCTTTCTCCGGCGGGCAAAAGCTTCCTTCTTCGTACCTACAATCGCGTCTGGACCGAAGGTCAGGTCCCCATGCGTTGGCGTGACGCCGTTGTTGTTCCTATACCCAAACCCGGGAAGGATAGACACCTTCCTTCTAGTTACCGCCCCATTTCTCTTACAAGCTGTGTCTGTAAGGTGATGGAGCGCATGGTTAATGCTCGGTTAGTTTGGATTCTTGAATCTCGACGACTACTTACTAATGTCCAATGCGGCTTTCGTTGCCGCCGCTCCGCTGTTGACCACCTTGTGACCTTGTCGACATTCATCATGAACAACTTTTTGCGACGGCGCCAAACGGTAGCCGTGTTCTTCGACTTCGAGAAGGCTTATGATACCTGTTGGAGAGGAGGTATCCTCCGCACTATGCACAAGTGGGGCCTACGCGGTCGTCTGCCCCTTTTTATTGATTCCTTTTTAACGGATCGAAAGTTTAGGGTACGTGTGGGTTCCGTATTGTCCGACGTCTTCCTCCAGGAGAACGGAGTGCCTCAGGGCTCCGTCTTGAGCGTAGCCCTTTTTGCCATCGCGATCAATCCAATTATGG
Organism: Schistocerca americana; assembly: GCF_021461395.2. Taxonomy (NCBI): domain Eukaryota; kingdom Metazoa; phylum Arthropoda; class Insecta; order Orthoptera; family Acrididae; genus Schistocerca; species Schistocerca americana. The sequence goes on along the minus strand of NC_060122.1, from coordinate 23,247,464 downwards.
ATTGCATTCCACCTAATGTCTCAGGCTCTCTCTTTGTCGATGACTTCGCGATCTACTGCAGTGCCCAGAGAACATGCCTCCTGGAGCGCTGCCTTCAGCGTTGTCTAGACAGCCTCTACTCATGGAGCGTGGCAAATGGCTTCCGGTTCTCTGAAGAGAAGACGGTTTGTATCAACTTTTGGCGATATAAAGCGTTCCTTCCGCCATCCTTACATCTCGGTCCCGTTGTTCTCCCATTCGTGGACACAACTAAGTTTCTAGGGCTCACGTTGGACCGGAAACTGTGTTGGTCTCCACATGTCTCTTATTTGGCGGCCCGTTGTACACGTTCCCTTAATGTCCTCCGAGTTCTTAGCGGTTCATCTTGGGGAGCGGATCGCACTGTCCTGCTCCGCTTGTATCGGTCCATAGTCCGATCGAAGCTGGATTATGGGAGCTTCGTCTACTCGTCCGCTCGGCCATCCCTCTTACGCCGGCTCAACTCCATCCACCATCGGGGGATACGTCTTGCGACCGGAGCCTTCTACACCTGTCGAGAGTCTTTATGCTGAAGCTGCCGAGTTACCATTGACCTACCGGCGCGACATACTGCTGTGTCGGTATGCCTGCCGGCTGTTGTCTATGCCCGAACACCCCTCTTACAAGTCCTTCTTCGCCGATTCTCTCGACCGTCAGTACGGGTTGTATGTGTCTGCCCTGCTGCCCCCCGGAGTCCGCTTCCGTCGCCTGCTTCGACAATTGGATTTTGCCCTCCCTACCACCTTCAGAGAGGGTGAGAGCCCGACACCACCTTGGCTCCAGGCTCCGGTTCGTCTTTATCTCGACCTCAGCTCACTCCTGAAGGAGGGTACTCCGGCTGCAGTGTATTGCTCACGGTTTGTCGAACTTCGTGCTCGACTTGCTGGTCACACCTTTATTTACACCGATGGCTCCAAAACTGACGATGGTGTCGGCTGTGCCTTTGTCGTCGGGACCGCCACCTTTAAATACCGGCTCCTTGACCAATGTTCCAGCTTTACGGCCGAGCTTTTTGCTCTCCATCAGGCCATTCAGTATGTCCGCCGCCACCGCCATTCATCGTATGTACTCTGCACTGACTCACTCAGTGCTCTTCAGAGCCTTGGGGCTCCCTATCCGGTCCATCCCTTGATTCAACGAATACAGCAGTCCCTCCATTCTTTCGCTGATAATGGCGGTTCTGTCAGCTTTCTGTGGGTCCCCGGACATGTAGGAGTGCCTGGGAATGAGGCTGCGGATGCTGCAGCCAAGGCTGCAGTCCTCCAGCCTCGGCCAGCCTCCCATTGTGTCCCGTCATCTGACGTTTGTGGGGATGTATGTAAGAGGCTTGTGTCCTTGTGGTGGGATGCTTGGTCATCCCTCCAAGGAAACAAGCTCCAGGCAGTAAAACCGCTCCCAACTGCTTGGACAACTTCCTCCCGACCATCTCGGCGCGAGGAGGTCCTTCTGACGAGGTTGCGGATTGGGCATTGCCGGTTTAGCCACCGCTACCTGCTCTCTGGTGACCCAGCCCCGCAGTGCCCTTGTGGTCAGGCATTAACGGTGCGCCATGTTTTATTGTCGTGTCCCCGTTTTAGCCAATTTCGTGTTGTCCTGTCCCTGCCATCTACCTTACCGGATGTTTTAGCTGATGACGCTCGAGCAGCTGCTCGTCTTCTGCGTTTTATAACTTTAACTGGCTTGACCAAAGACATTTAACCTTTTTACTTATTTAATCTGCATCTTTGTCAGGTTCTTTTTAATGTCCCCCCATCCCCTTGAGTTTTAGCAGGTTCCTTGTGCTCTAGCACCAGTGACTGGGCGCTAATGACCTCAGCAGTTGAGCGCCCTTCAACCCTACCAAAAAAAAAAATTACTACTGCAGAATGTTCCATTCCTTGCACTTCACTTTTACCTTGCCATGTCCTGATCCTTTGGTGGACTAAGGTGTGCAGCAATGCAATTCGCGCACAGAGATGTGCTCTCCCTATTTTTAAACATCATCATATGATGGCGAACTGCATTTATTATAAACAGTTGTGTGTGCAGTGTTATGCATTCTTCGGAATAGCAAAAAGCTAGCTAGATTTCATTTACTAGTTCTTTTAAGAGTTCCACTCCCTCTTCCGTAGTGGGGACCAACCTCTGACATCTCTCTGGGACCATGGCCTGTTCCCAGATTCTGGCCTGACTGTAGTAGATCATGTCATTATGGAACCCAACCCATTGCTATCTTCAGCACCTTGGGCTTCTGTTTTGCGAAGATTTTGAACTCCAGCCACTATCGCCCCCACGTTCCTTCATCAGAAACAAGCGCAGGTGGCTCAGGTGATCCCTTCTCCTCTCGGACTTGTGAATGTTACAATGCTGCCTTTACTATGCAAGAGATAGATCATGCTTTCACTTCATCTTGATCTTCTGCCTCGGGGCCAGATGATGTTCATATTCAGATGTTTTTCTCTTGCAGGCAAGCACTTCCTCCTTCATACATACAATCCCATCTGGGCGGATGGCACATTCCTGGACACTGGTGTGAAGCCACTGTCTTACCCATACTTAAGCATGTTAAGGACAAACACCTTCCTTGTAGCTAACACCCCATTTCTCTCACCGGATGTGTTTGCAAAGTGAGGGAATGTATGATTCATGCCCAGCTGGTATGGCAGCTAGAGGCTTACAATTTACTAACCACTGCACAATGTTAATTTCGAGCGCACTGTTCTGCAGTTGACCATCTTGTCACTTTGTCAAACCACGTCATGAATGGTTTTCTGAGGAACAACTAGGTTGTGGCTATGTTTCTTTTATTTGGAGAAAGCCCACAACACCTGGTGGAGGACTGGTATCCTCCATACTCGCTACGAATGGTGCTTCCAAGGCTGCCAGCCTCATTTCATTCACGATTTTTTAAAAGACAATAGTCTTCAAGGTAGGTGTGGCTTCTGTCTTTTGGGGCACCTTTATCCTGGAAAGTGGAGTGCCTCAGGGCTATGTCCAGAGCATTGCCCACTTTGCTATCCCCATTAGCCCTGTTATGGCCTGTCTCCTGCTGGGCATCTCTGGCTCCCTGTTTGTTGACAATTTCGTGATCTTTTGCAGTTCTCCACAGACTAGTCTTAAGCAGCGCCTTCAGAAATGTCTTGATTGTCTTTACTCGTGGAGTGTTGAAATGGCTTTCGCTTTTCCACTGACAAAACTTTGTATGAATTTGTGGCAGCACAGCGGGTTTCTTCCAGTGTCTTTATACCTTGGGACTGTTGTTCTTCTGTTTGCTGAAACTATGAAATTCCTGATGCTCATGCTTGATAGGAAACTGCCTTGGTCGCCCCATGTGTCGCTCGCTATACCCAGTGCCTCACTGTCCTACATGTCCTCAGCAGTACTTCCTGGGGAGCAGGTTGGACTACCTTTCTTTGGTTTGTACCAATCCCTTGTCTGTTCAAAACTAGATTTTGTGTTTTGTTTATGCTTCTTCCCATCCATCCAACTTACGCAAATACAGTCCACCATTGTGGAATCTGTTCGACCCCTGGTGCCTTTTACACTAGCCTGGTTGAGAGTATCTATGCAGAAGCTGCCAAACTAGCATTGTCATACCTATGTGATGTTCTCTTTGGCAGATACACAACCATTTGTCTGCCATGCCTGGTCACCCATCCCATGCCTCCTTCTTTGATGACTTTTATGGGCACTTCCCACTTCTCTGTTACCTCCTGGAATTTGCTTTCAGCTATTGCTCCAGCATCTTAACTTCACACTACCTGCCACTTTCCCGATGGGTGTGAACCCTTCACCACCTTGGCTTCATGTGGAAGCCTGTGTTCTTCTTGGACTCCATTTGCTTCTATTTGCTCACTCTTGAGGGAGCCACTGTGATGTTTATGTGGGTCCCTGGTCACATTGGTCTGATGGGAATGAGGCTGCTGACACTGCTGCCAAGGCTACAATTCTCCTGCATTGACTCAATAGTTCTCCCGTTCCTTCCTATTATCTCCATGTTACCATCTGTTGGCAGGTGGTGTTACTTTGGCATCACCACTGGGCTTCCCTTCATGGGAACAAGCTCCAGGGGATTAAACATCTACTGGCTGCTTGACCGACCTCCTCTCAGCCCTCTCGCCTCAAGGAGAGGTTCTGTTTTAGGCACTGTTGTTTTAGTTATCATAATTTGTTAAGTGATGATCCCTCACCACTTTGTACTCATTGTCATCAACCTTTGACGGTTCACTATTTTCTGACTGAATGCTCTGTTTTTAACCATTTATGTTCTAATGTATGTTTGGTATCTGAGTCAGAATTAGATGGCAAACACACACACACACACACACACACACACACACACACACACACACACAAGACTGCTGTCTCAGGCAACTGAGGCCACACTGCGAGCAGCTGTACTGGTGCATGATGGGAGTGGCAACTGGGGGTAAGGGAGGGTTAGGCATGGTGGGCAGTGATGTGCTGTTGGGGAGCACAGAAGGACGAGGTGGAAAGAGGGCAGGGAGCTATGTGCAGTCGGGAGGTTAGGGAGGGAGCGGAGAGGTGGGGGGGGGGGGGGGGGGGGTAACAGTAGAGGAGGAAGTAAAAAGTCAGTGTGATGGAGAAATGAGGGCTGTGTAGTGCTAGAATAGGAACAGAGAAGGAGCTGGATGGGAGAGGACTAACAAAGGTTGAGGCCAGGACAGTTACGGGAAAGTAGCATATATTGCAGGAAAAGTTCCCACGAGCGCAATTAGAAAAACTGGTGTTGGTGAGAAGGATCCATATGGCACAGGCTGTGAAGCAGTCATTGAAATGAAGGATGTCATGTTTGGCAGTGTGCTCAGCAACAGGGTGGTCCACTTGTTTCTTGGCCACAGTTTGTCGGTGGCCGTTCATGTGGACAGACAGCTTGTTGGTTGTGATGCCCATATAGAATGCAGCACGAAGGTTGCAGCTTAGCTTGAATATCACACAACTGGTTTCGCAGGTAGCCCTGCCTTTGATGGGGTAGTTGATGTTAATGACCGGACTGGAGTAGATGGTGGTGGGAGGATGTATAGGATAGGTCTTGCATCTAATTTTATTACAGGAGTATGAGCCATGAGGTACGGGGTTGGGAGCAGGGAATGTGTAGGAATGGACGAGTATATTGTGTAGGTTCGGTGGACGGCAGAATACCACTGTGGAAGGGATGGGAAGGATAGTGGACAGGACATTCCTCAAGTCAGAGCACGACAAGAGGTAGTTGAAACACTGGCGGAGAATGTAATTCAGTTGCGCCAGTGCTGGGTGCTACTGAGTTACGAGGGGAATGCTCCTCTGTGGCTGGACAGTGGGACTTGGGAAGATGGTGGGAGACTGAAAAGATAAAGTACAAGAAATTTGTTGCCTGAGACTGCAGTCGTGTGTGTGTGTGTGTGTGTGTGTGTGTGTGTGTGTGTGTGTGTGTTTGCTGTCAAATTTTGACGAAGGCCTTACTGGCAGAAAGCTATTCTTTGTGAAAGTCTTTTTGTTGTGCCTATCTGCGCTATGTGGTGAGTAGCAACTTTCCTTTTCACAATATTGTTACATTCCATCCTGGGTTTTCCATTGTTTGATTTAATGATCGCATAAATTATGTTGTGGGGAAAGCAAACCAAAGACTGATTTATTGGTGGACCACTTTGAAAGTGTAACATGTCTACCAAAGACACTGCTTACACTATGCTTGTCTGGCCTCTTCTCGAGTATTTCTCTGCAGTGTGTGATCCACCGCAGATAGAACTAATGGAGGACATTTAAAAGTTCAAAGAAGGGCAGCTAGTTTTGTATTATCATAAAATAGGGGAGCAAGTTCCACAGGTATGATTTATGAATTGGGATGGCAGTCATTAAAACAAGGGCATTTTTCAATGCGACAGGACCTTCCCATAAAATTTCGATCACCATCTTTCTCCTCAGAGTGTGAAAATCTTTTGTTAGCTCCCTCCTACACGTGGAGATGTGATCATCATAATAAAATAAGAGAAAGATTTGAGTGTTCGTTTATCCTGCACACTGTACAAGAGTGGAATGATAAAGAGTAGCTTAAAGGTGGTTTAATGAATCCTCTGCCAAGCACTTGGTTGTGAATTGCAAAGTAATCATGTAGATGCTGATGTAGAAGTAGATGAATAAATCCTTGATGCAGCACTATGTAGGAGCACAGGTGTGTGTGTGTGTGTGTGTGTGTGAGAGAGAGAGAGAGAGAGAGAGAGAGAGAGAGAGAGAGAGAGAGAGAGAGAGCGTGCGCATGCGCGCATTTACTTCAGCTTATCAAAGGATTGGTTCCAAAAGCCAGAAAACTAGCAAGTTTTTCTTCCTTTTGTGTATGTAGGGGAAGGGGGGGAGGGTGGATGACACAACTCTTCACCCTGTTTGGTGAGTGGTCTGCTTTATTTCTAAATTATATATATATGTGGTTGTCAATGTAATAATTGAAAGTTACTGTTAATTTAGCCCAAACATCCACGGTAGCACAAAAGTGTTTCCTTGCTGTACTTCCATAAAAATGGCATTTGCACACTGAGATTATTAAGTAAACAGTTCCTTTGACAGGGTAGCACAAGAACAGAAATATGGCAACACAATATGAAATAACCAATAACATTAGCTTCCCACTTCCATGCCTGCTGGTGTGCATTTTAAATAGATGCACATGCATTGCTTCCCCGGCTTTCACTCATGGCACTGTTCAGAAACTCGAGCAAAACCAGGGTGAGGGAGAGGCTGGTCAAGTGTTTGCCATTTTAATGTCCATAGGCTGGTCTGAGGTGTGAGGCACAACATACACTTCCATCTATTGCCACTGGGGCCAGTTCCAGGAGATGCTGGCAGGGAGCAGCTGCCAACTGCATCTGGAGGTCCGTGAGACATATTATGATACCGTGTGAGCGTTTAATTTTAAACATGACATTGCCAAACTGTTCTATGACTGTGCCTGGTGCCCGCACACCATTGTCATTATTTTACTGTCAAACCAGCTTTGCCACACACAACTGGAAAATTTATATTAATCATTCGCCGAGTCTTATGGCCTCAGGATTTGAACAGTGCAGCCCTGACATGAGAATTGCCATTTGTTTCACAAAATAATTTAAATACGTGAGAAGAAAATGTGTTCCATTGTCAGTGACAGTAGATTTCAGCAATCCTCTAATAGAGAAGACCTTTCCCAAAGCCCGAATAGCCTTAGTTGAAGGTATCAGTAATATCTGTATTGCAAATGGAAATTTGAAGAAAGAACGGGTAATGATGAGCCAGTAGCTTCCAAGAAATGGTCCTGCAAAATCAGTATTTAGGTGTGTCCAGGATTCTGTTGTCTTTCCCCTTGGAAAATATTGCTATGGTGGAGCTCACTGTTATTTTTCATGTAAGTGACATTTAACCAACATCATTTCAATGTTTTGCCAATATTCTTCCAGTAGCAATGCATTTGGTATGTACTGTGCCCCAGTTGCTCTGATATAGCTTCTGAAGTACTTTAGATTTAAGGATCGCAAGTGTAGCCACTGAAATAAACTCTGACACCGGTAATATTTATGCACAAAGTTACATAAATTCCTTTCTAACCTGCAAAATGCATTTTGACTGCGACTGGCTCTTACATGAGCAGCAATCTGTTGGGGCAGGTGGTGGGGATAAGAGAGGAGCCATGGGATGGGAGGGGAAGGGGTTGTGGGTTAGGGGGAAGATGATAGTGCTGCCTGGGGGTACATGCAGGAACAGGCTAGGGCTATAGTGCTGCTAGATGCAGCATTGGGAGGTTATGCTCAGTGTGGAGGGAGAGGAGTAGAGAAGAGAAAAGGACTTCTAGGTGCATTTGCAGGATAAAACTCATGTGTGTACTGTAGTGGGAGTAGTGAGGTGGAAGGCAAAGAGTAGCGAAGAATGAGGCCAGGAGAATAACTTGAATGATATATCTTGTAGCAAGAGTGCCGCCCACCTGCGCAATTCAGAAAAGTTGGTGTTTCTCTCTCTCAGCCTTATTGCGTATTTCATTTAAAAAAAAAAAATATTACCAGTACAGAAGAATAAAATTCAGATACACTTCTATGTAAATGAATGACATCCTTTACGCTCACGCATTGATGAATGCAATCATTCCCACTTCACGTCTGTATCTCAGAATAACAATTTTACTCACCAAGCAGTGGCAGGAGAACACGCATACACAAAAAGGATTAATTTTTACAAGCTTTCGGAGCCATCGGCATGACCACCACCCAACACAGGATGAATGGGCATAGGCGGAGGGTGTATATCGGCAACACACAACATCCTGTTGCAGAGCGTGCTCTACGAAATGACAGTCATGACCTTGGTGCCTGCTTCACCACACACACCACCTGGATTCTTCCCCCAGACACCAGTTTCTCAGAACTCCACAGATGAGAATTAGCACTATAACATATCCTTGGTTGTGTGTGTGTGTGTGTGTGTGTGTGTGTGTGTGTGTGTGTGTGTGTGTTCTCCTGCCACTGCTTGGTGAGTAGATTTTTTATCTTATCTATCCCCCCATGAACCATGGACCTTGCTGTTGGTGGGGAGGCTTGCGAGCCTCAACGATACAGGTAGCCGTACCCTAGGTGCAACCACAACAGAGGGGTATCTGTTGAGGGGCCAGACAAATGTGTGGTTCCTGAAGAGGAGCAGCAGCCTTTTCAGTAGTTGCAGGGGCAACAGTCTGGATGATTGACTGATCTGGCCTTGTAACATTAACCAAAACGGCCTTGCTGTTGTGGTACTGCGAACGGCTGAAAGCAAGGGGAAACTACAGCCGTAATTTTTCCCGAGGGCATGCAGCTTTACTATATGGTTACATGATGATGGCGTCCTCTTGGGTAAAAAATTCCGGAGGTAAAATAGTCCCCCATTTGGATCTCCGGGCGGGGACTACTCAGGACGACGTCATTATCAGGAGAAAGAAAACTGGCATTCTACGGATCGGAGCGTGGAACGTCAGATACCCTTAATCGGGCAGGTAGGTTAGAAAATTTAAAAAGGGAAATGGATAGGTTAAAGTTAGATATAGTGGGAATTAGTGAAGTTCGGTGACAGGAGGAACAATATTTCTGGTCAGGTGACTACAGGGTTATAAACACAAAATCAAATAGGGGTAATGCAGGAGTAGGTTTAATAATAAATAGGAATGCGGGTAAGCTACTACAAACAGCATTTCGTTCGTTCGTTGTGGTCTTCAGTCCTGAGACTGGTTTGATGCAGCTCTCCATGCTACTCTATCCTGTGCAAGCTTCTTCATCTCCCAGTACTTACTGCAACCTACATCCTTCTGAATCTGCTTAGTGTATTCATCTCTTGGTCTCCCTCTACGATTTTTACCCTCCACGCTGCCCTCCAATGCTAAATTTGTGATTCCTTGATGCCTCAAACCATGTCCTACCAACCGATCCCTTCTTCTAGTCAAGTTGTGCCACAAACTTCTCTTCTCCCCAATCCTATTCAATACCTCCTCATTAATTACGTGATCTATCCACCTTATCTTCAGCATTCTTCTGTAGCACCACATTTCGAAAGCTTCTATTCTCTTCTTGTCCAAACTAGTTATCGTCCATGTTTCACTTCCATACATGGCTACACTCCATACAAATACTTTCAGAAACGACTTCCTGACACTTAAATCTATACTCGATGTTAACAAATTTCTCTTCTTCAGAAACGATTTCCTTGCCATTGCCAGTCTACATTTTATATCCTCTCTACTTCGACCATCATCAGTTATTTTACTTCCTAAATAGCAAAACTCCTTTAAGTGTCTCATTTCCTAATCTAATTCCCTCAGCATCACCCGATTTAATTTGACTACATTCCATTGTCCTCGTTTTGCTTTTGTTGATGTTCATCTTATATCCTCCTTTCAAGACACTGTCCATTCCATTCAACAGCTCTTCCAAGTCCTTTGCGGTCTCTGACAGAATTACAATGTCATCGGTGAACCTCAAAGTTTTTACTTCTTCTCCATGAATTTTAATACCTACTCCGAATTTTTCTTTTGTTTCCTTTACTGCTTGCTCAATATACAGATTGAATAACATCGGGGAGAGGCTACAACCCTGTCTCACTCCTTTCCCAACCACTGCTTCCCTTTCATGCCCCTCGACTCTTATAACTGCCATCTGGTTTCTGTAAAAATTGTAAATAGCCTTTCGCTCCCTGTGTTTTACCCCTGCCACCTTCAGAATTTGAAAGAGAGTATTCCAGTTAACGTTGTCAAAAGCTTTCTCTAAGTCTACAAATGCTAGAAACGTAGGTTTGCCTTTTCTTAATCTTTCTTCCAAGATAAGTCGTAAGGTTAGTATTGCCTCACGTGTTTCAACATTTCTACGGAATCCAAACTGATCTTCCCCGAGGTCCGCTTCTACCAGTTTTTCCATTCGTCTGTAAAGAATTTGCGTTAGTATTTTGCAGCTGTGACTTATTAAACTGATAGTTCGGTAATTTTCACATCTGTCAACACCTGCTTTCTTTGGAATTGGAATTATTATATTCTTCTTGAAGTCTGTGGGCATTTCGCCTGTCTCATACATCTTGCTCACCAGATGGTAGAGTTTTGTCATGACTGGCTCTCCCAAGGCCATCAGTAGTTCTAATGGAATGTTGTCTACTCCCGGGGCCTTGTTTCGACTCATGTCTTTCAGTGCTCTGTCAAACTCTTCACGCAGTATCTTATCTCCCATTTCATCTTCATACACATCCTCTTCCATTTCCATAATATTGTCCTCAAGTACATCGCCCTTGTATAAACCCTCTATATACTCCTTCCACCTTTCTGCCTTCCCTTCTTTGCTTAGAACTGGGTTGCCATCTGAGCTCTTGATATTCATACAAGTGGTTCTCTTCCCTCCAAAGGTCTCTTTAATTTTCCTGTAGGCAGTATCTATCTTACCCCTAGTAAGACAAGCCTCTACATCCTTACATTTGTCCTCTAGCCATCCCTGCTTAGCCATTTTGCACTTCCTGTCGATCTCATTTTTGAGACGTTTGTATTCCTTTTTGCCTGCTTCATTTACTGCATTTTTATATTTTCTCCTTTCATCAATTAAATTCAATATTTCTTCTGTTACCCAAGGATTTCTATTAGCCCTCGTCTTTTTGCCTACTTGATCCTCTGCTGCCTTCACTACTTCATCCCTCAGAGCTACCCATTCTTCTTCTACTGTATTTCTTTCCCCCATTCCTGTCAATTGTTCCCTTATGCTTTCCATGAAACTCTGTACAACCTCTGGTTCTTTCAGTTTATCCAGGTCCCATCTCCTTAAATTCCCGCCTTTTTGCAGTTTCTTCAGTTTCAATCTGCAGTTCATAACCAATATATTGTGGTCAGAATCCACATCTGCCTCTGGAAATGTCTTACAATTTAAAACCTGGCTCCTAAATCTCTGTCTTACCATTATGTAATCTATCTGATACCTTTTAGTATCTCCAGGATTCTTCCTGGTATACAACCTTCTTTCATTATTCTTGACCCAAGTGTTAGCTATGATTAAGTTATGCTCTGTGCAAAATTCTACAAGGCGGCTTCCTCTTTCATTTCTTCCCCCCAATCCATATCCACCTACTATGTTTCCTTCTCCCCCTTTTCCTACTGACGAATTCCAGTCACCCATGACTATTAAATTTTCGTCTCCCTTCACTACCTGAATAATTTCTTTTATTTCATCATACATTTCAACAATTTCTTCATCATTTGCAGAGCTAGTTGGCATATAAACTTGTACTACTGTAGTAAGCATGGGCTTTGTGTCTATCTTGGCCACAATAATGCGTTCACTATGCTGTTTGTAGTAGCTAACCCTCACTCCTATTTTTTTTATTCATTATTAAACCTACTCCTGCATTACCCCTATTTGATTTTGTATTTATAACCCTGTAATCACCTGACCAGAAGTCTTGTTCCTCCTGCCACCGAACTTCACTAATTCCCACTATATCTAACTTTAACCTATCCATTTCCCTTTTTAAATTTTCTAACCTACCTGCCCGATTCAGGGATCTGACATTCCACGCTCCGATCCGTAGAACGCCAGTTTTCTTTCTCCTGATAACGCCACCCTCTTGAGTAGTCCCCGCCCGGAGATCCGAATGGGGGACTATTTTACCTTCGGAATATTTTACCCAAGAGGACGCCATCATCATTTAATCATACAGTAAAGCTGCATGTCCTTGGGAAAAATTACGCCTGTAGTTTCCCCTTGCTTTCAGCCGTTCGCAGTACCAGCACAGCAAGGCCGTTTTGGTTAATGTTACAAGGCCAGATCAGTCAATCATCCAGACTGTTGCCCCTGCAACTACTGAAAAGGCTGCTGCCCCTGTTCAGGAACCACATGTTTGTCTGGCTTCTCAACAGATACCCCTCCGTTGTGGTTGCACCTACGGTACGGCCATCTGTATCGCTGAGGCACGCAAGCCTCCCCACCAACGGCAAGGTCCGTGGTTAATGGAGGGGCATGTACTGGTATGCTGCCATTTTGTGTGTTGCGAGGTGGCAAGAGGAGTTGTGGATTGTAGTATGTGTTGTGGTAGGCTTCCGATAAATTTCAAACTGATGTCTGTTATTCTTTATTGTAATGGTAAGGTCTAGGAAATTTATACTGTCATCTTTTTGGTGTTCAACTGTGAATTATATGCTTTCATGGGAGTTGTTGAAAAACTGATTCAACTGACTGATGTCATCTTCAGTGCCTTTGATTAAAGTTATGATATCATCTATATATCTGTAGTAGTAGATGATATTTTTGAGGAGGTGGTGATTGGAATTAAAGATTTTGTCTTCTAGGTTACTTATAAATATTTCTGCTAACAATCCGGAAAGATTTGAGCCCATTGCCAGACCATCTGTTTGTTTGTAGATTTTATTGTTAAATTTAAAATAGTTGTGTGAAAGTGTGAATTCAAGCAGGTCCATTAGTTCTTTAATGTGAGTTGAAGGGATTTTTTTGTGTTTATGTAGGTTGGCATTAATTATTTGTAGTGTGGGATCTATTGGCACAGATGAATAAAGGTTTTGTATGTCGAATGAGGCAAGTGTGGCTCCATCAGGTACTTGTATGTTTTTGACATATTGTGTGAATTCTGTTGTGTTTTTAAGTGTTCTCTCATTATTGAATGTGTATGCTTGTTTGAGAATTCTGAAAAGTATTTTATTGAGCTTGAATGTTGGGCTGTTCCTACAGTTCACTATGGGTCTGATGGGGGTCCCATCTTTGTGTATCTCAGGTTGTGACCTAAGACAAGGTGCTTGTGGGCGCATTGTTACAATGTTTCTTGCTTCTTCGATGGTGAGTAGAAAGTTAATGTTGTTTGAAATGTGTTTAATCTCCTTTTGTATTCTGGCTGTTGGATCTTTATGTATTTCAGTTATGTTGCTGGTTTGGAAGAAGTCTAAAGTTTTTTCTATGTATGTTGTTCTGTCCATTACAACAGTAGTGTTGCCCTTGTCAGCTTTTACAATTATTGCATTATTCATGTTTAATTTAGTCTTAATGGTACGTGTAAGGGCTTCTTCTCTTTTCTTGTATGCTGGGAATGGTTTTGCAATTTCCTTTTCAATGATTTCGTTAATTTTGTGGCAGGCTGATATTCTGTCGGTTTGCTTCTTAAAGGCGATGGTCAAGATCTGTATGACACGAGTGATGAGCTTCTCTTGGTTCTTTTGGTCCAGCGGAGCTTGAACATTGTGTTTCAAGCCTTTGCAGAGTAGTGCCTCTTCTTCTGCAGTAAATATTATGTTCGTGTTGTTGAGGAAAGGTGTGTAGAATGTGTGCTTCTTTTGGCTGTTTTGGTTCGGTTTGGAAGGTAATTGTTGCTTTATAAGATTGGCCAGTTTTTTCTTCTGTGTAGCTTTCGTTTTCTGTACGATGAACTCGGTGTACTCTTTGACTTTTTTGGTTATGGAATCATATTCTAATCTATGAAGCAACTTTCCCAATTGTAATTCTGCATTATAAAGCTGTGTGTTGAACTTTTGTTTTTTAATATAAAGTTCTTTCAGTTCATTTTTCACCCAGAGTTTTCGTGCGATCTCCAATGTTTTCTTCGCAGTTGTTGTGTTTGTTTTGATGTCAATCTTGACATAATTTAGGATGACATTATTCTGGAGACAATTCCTATTGAAGTGTTATGTGTTGTGTCGTCATGGCGACCTTTTCTGCACTGTTCTTGTACTCGAAAATAGCCCTGATTGCCTGACTGGGCAGATTAACTTTAAATGCCAACATTTTTAGGTTAGGCTTTACCATGACTGTTTCTGACATTAAATGAAACAACAAGTTTACTGTTACCAGTCACCGTTTTATTTATTTATTTTTTTTTTTTTTTTTTTATCCCAGACGCGTTTCGAAGGTTTAAACCTCCATCATCGGGTGGATTTACATTACTTAGTATTACATATGTGTGTATGTTGTGTTACGACATTTGGAGGAACTTGTGGCACTGCCTAGTGGAGAAACAAGACACTATTTCAGAATATGGTTTTGGATAACTTTCGACAAAAAATTAAACTGATATTTAATGGTAAACTTTAATAAGTAAACTAGAGGACCTCCAGTGGTCACAGGTTCCTTTTTCTGTCGTAACACTTCACATGCATACTGCCACATTTGTAAACAAATATGGCGTCTGGAATCAGCTGGGTGCAAGGTTCGTACAGCAGAAGAGAAGACATAATCGCAAAGTGCAAAGAATATACATTGTAACAACATTATTACAGAATAATCGTTTAAACCATTTAGAGGTGTTTGTTTTGAGGTGTCAAATATATGTGTGTGTACTTCAGGAGGTATATAAATCCAATTTTGAAAGGTTAAAACAGCTAAACATTCGTACTCGGTGATGCAATCAGGTGAAATGTTAAAATGGCTTAAACTTCATACTTGCTAATAACAATTAGGTAAAATGTTATAGGGTTGAATTACAATGATCATATTGGCTACAGCAGTAAAATCATACATAGATGACACTCTTTGAAGAAAGAGAGAGAGAGAGGAAGGAGTGATTATATGAGAGCAAACATTTACATGGCAAGGAGTCTTAAGATTACATGTTGCATATATTAGCTGCCTAAAATTTACCATTAAATATCAGTTTAATTTTTTGTCAAAAGTTATCCAAAACCATATTCTGAAATAGTGTCTTGTTTCTCCACTAGGCAGTGCCACAAGTTCCTCCAAATTTCGTAACACAACATACACACATATGTAATACTAAGTAATGTAAATCCACCCGATGATGGAGGTTTAAACCTTCGAAACGCGTCGTGGAAAAAATAAAACGGTGACTGGTGACAGTAAACTTGTTGTTTCATTTAATGTCAGAAACAGTCACGGTAAAGCCTAACCTAAAAATGTTCGCATTTAAAGTTAATCTGCCCAGTCAGGCAATCAAGGCTATTTTCGAGTACAAGAACAGTGCAGAAAAGGTCGCAATAACGACACAACACATACACTTCAATAGGAATTGTTTCAAGAATAACGTCATCTTAAATTATGTCAAGATTGACATCAAAACAAACACAACAACTGCGAAGAAAACACTGGAGATCGCACGAAAACTCTGGGTGAAAAATGAACTGAAAGAACTTTATATTAAAAAACAAAAGTTCAACACATAGCTTTATAATGCAGAATTACAATTGGGAAAGTTGCTTCATAGGTTAGAATATGATTCCATAACCAAAAAAGTCTAAGAGTACTCCGAGTTCATCGTACAGAAAACGAAAGCTACACAGAAGAAAAAACTGGCCAATCTTATAAAGCAACAATTGCCTTCCAAACCGAACCAAAACAGCCAAAAGAAGCACACATTCTACACACCTTTCCTCAACAACACGAACATAATATTTACTGCAGAAGAAGAGGCACTACTCTGCAACACTGGACTCGCATTCGGAAGGACGACGGTTCAATCCCGCGTCCGGCCATCCTGATTTAGGTTTTCCGTGATTTCCCTAAATCGCTCCAGGCAAATGCCGGGATGGTTCCTCTGAAAGGGCACGGCCGACTTCCTTCCCCATCCTTCCCTAATCCGATGAGACCGATGACCACGCTGTCTGGTCTCCTTCCCCAAACCAACCAACCAACCAACCAACTACTCTGCAAAGGCTTGAAACACAATGTTCAAGCTCCGCTGGACCAAAAGAACCAAGAGAAGCTCATCACTTGTGTCACACAGATCTCGACCATCGCCTTTAAGAAGCAAACCGACAGAATATCAGCCTGCCACAAAATTAACGAAATCATTGAAAAGGAAATTGCAAAACCATTCCCAGCATACAAGAAAAGAGAAGAAGCCCTTACGCGTACCGTAAATTAAACATGAATAATGCAATAATTGTAAAAGCTGACAAGGGCAACACAACTGTTGTAATGGACAGACATAGAAAAAACTTTAGACTTCTTCCAAACCAGCAACATAACTGAAATACGTAAAGATCCAACAGCCAGAATACAAAAGGAGATTAAACACATTTCAAACAACATTAACTTTCTACTCACCATCGAAGAAGCAAGAAACATTGTAACAATGCGCCCACAAGCACCTTGTCTTAGGTCACAACCTAAGATACACAAAGGTGGGACCCCCATCAGACCCATAGTGAACTGTAGGAACAGCCCAATATTCAAGCTCAATAAAATACTTTTCAGAATTCTCAAACAAGCATACACATTCAATAATGAGAGAACACTTAAAAACACAACAGAATTCACACAATATGTCAAAAACATACAAGTACCTGACGGAGCCACACTTGCCTCATTCGACATACAAAACCTTTATTCATCTGTGCCAATAGATCCCACACTACAAATAATTAATGCCAACCTACATAAACACAAAAAAATCCCTTCAACTCACATTAAAGAACTAATGGACCTGCTTGAATTCACACTTTCACACAACTATTTTAAATTTAACAATAAAATCTACAAACAAACAGATGGTCTGGCAATGGGTTCAAATCTTTCCGGATTGTTAGCAGAAATATTTATAAGTAACCTAGAAGACAAAATCTTGAATTCCAATCACCACCTCCTCAAAAATATCATCTACTACTACAGATATGTAGATGATATCATAACTTTAATCAAAGGCACTAAAGATGACATCAGTGAGTTGAATCAGTTTTTCAACAACTCCCATGAAAGCATAAAATTCACAGTTGAACACCAAAAAGATGACAGTATAAATTTCCTAGACCTTACCATTACAATAAAGAATAACAGACATCAGTTTGAAATTTATCGGAAGCCTACCACAACACATACTACAATCTACAACTCCTCTTGCCACCCCGCAGCTCACAAAATGGCAGCATACCAGTACATGATTAATAGAGCTATCCAACTACCACTCTCAGAAGATAAACGTGATCAAGAAATTGAAATAAGAAAACAAACAGCTATTGAAAATGGCTATAACAACTCCATAATAGACACTCTATAACACTCAATAATGGCAAAGCAATCACAACACAAAAAACAAAAAGAAAATGCCTTGCATACAATCCCCTTTCTGGGTAACATTTCATACCAGATTGCTAATGTCTTCAAACGGAAAGGTATAAGCATATCCTTTACAACAGACAACAAGATTGGACAGAAGCTACCCTACAACATCGGCACACGAAACCCACTTCATCACACAGGTGTGTACAAAATTGAATGTATGGACTGTGACTGCTTCTACATAGGCCAGACAGGCAGATCATTTGAGATTAGGTTCAAGGAACACATGGCAGCACTAAAAAACAAAAAATACCACACATCAGCAATAGCTACCCACCTACATGAAACAAAACACCATGTTAACAACACAAGTATTAGCATCCTACACATCCAATCAAAAGGTAGAAAACTAGACATCCTTGAAACACTCCAAATATACAAACACCAAATGAAACAACCAGAATCCATCTTAAATGACAAAAATGACAATATTTACAATAGTATCATCTCTGTTTTCAGCAACTGCCTACACTCTTAAAATACACACACACACACACACACACACACACACACACACACACGTGCACATATCCTAATATTTACCATAAATATTGACAGCCGCCAAGAGTACAAGAGATTGACCTCATTCACAGATAATTCATCACACCAGCAGCTTGTAGCCCCTGTCAGCTTAAAACTGTATGTACATCAACTACTGGCACAAATGTATATCTATCTGCATATTTTATAACATTAACCAGTGTATTACCCCAACCTTTAGGCAGCTAATATATGCAACATGTAATCTTAAGACTCCTTGCCGTGTAAATGTTTGCTCTCATATAATCACTCCTTCCTCTCTCTCTCTCTCTCTCTCTCTCTCTCTCTCTTTTTCTTCAAAGAGTGTCATCTATGTATGATTTTACTGCTGTAGCCAATGTGATCATTTTAATTCAAGCCTATAACATTTTACCTAATTGTTATTAGCAAGTATGAAGTTTAAGCCATTTTAACATTTCACCTGATTGCATCACCGAGTACGAATGTTTAGCTGTTTTAACCTTTCAAAATTGGATTTATATACCACCTGAAGTACACACACATATATTTAACACCTCAATACAAACACCTTCATATGGTTTAAACGATTATTCTGTAATAATGTTGTTACAATGTATATTCTTTGCACTTTGCGATTATGTCTTCTCTTCTGCTGTACGAACCTTGCACCCAGCTGATTCCAGACGCCATATTTGTTTACAAATGTGGCAGTATACATGTGAAGTGTTAAGACAGAAAAAGGAACCTGTGACCACTGGAGGTACTCTAGTTTACTTATTAAAGTTTACCATTAAATATCAGTTTAATTTTTTGTCAAAAGTCATCCAAAACCATATTCTGAAGTAGTGTCTTGTTTCTCCGCTAGGCAGTGCCACAAGTTCCTCCAAATGTCGTAACACAACATACACACATATGAAATACTAACTAATGTAAATCCACCCGATGATGGAGGTTTAAACCTTCGAAACGCGTCGTGGAAAAAAAAAATAAAACGATGACTGATAACAGTAAACTTGTTGTTTCATTTAATGTCAGTAACAGTCACGGTAAAGCCTAACCTAAAAATGTTCGCATTTAAAGTTAATGAGGAGGTATTGAATAGGATTGGGGAGAAGAGAAGTTTGTGGCACAACTTGACTAGAAGAAGGGATCGGCTGGTAGGAAATGTCCTGAGGCATCAAGGGATCACAAATTTAGCATTGGAGGGCAGCGTGGAGGGTAAAAATCGTAGAGGGAGACCAAGAGATGAATACACTAAGCAGATTCAGAAGGATGTAGGTTGCAGTAGGTACTGGGAGATGAAGGAGCTTGCACAGGATAGATTAGCATGGAGAGCTACATCAAACCAGTCTCAGGACTGAAGACCACAACAACAACAACATCCGTTTACATTATATATTGTCAATAATTGATTAATTTCATCTGAATAAAAATTGCAATACCCTAATGCATCTGGCATATTCATAAAATAGAGAAGCACAGGAGTGTGTCAGTAGTTCGCTCTCAACATTTAACCTAAATGAAAAACATAAAATTTATGGTGTGCGTCATTTATCTTTTTATGTGATGGAAACATCTCCATGGAGGACTGCAAAAAGAAAACGAAAAAAAAGAGAGAGAGAGAGAGAGAGAGAGGGAGAAAAAATAACATTTAAGGCATTCTCATCCTAAATGGTTACTATGTCAGGGTCAGGCATACAACCAAACCAGGGGGACAGGTATGGGAATGAGGGTAATGCCGTCCTATGCTGACCTTGTCATGGGCCACATGGAAGAGGTATTATTCAACTCGACATGTAGCATTTGCATTCCCTGAGTTGCTACATACTTTTTGTTGACATCTTTGTGATCTGTGGAGAGCTGCATTGTACCTGTATTTGGGCTGCAGACAACAGCGACAATATTGAGAGCTGCGTGACCACAAAACATGGCTGATCAACCACCCTTCTGAATCAATGGGACTGAATGCCCATTGGTATCTGGGTACATTTACACTCTTTTGCAGTGATCCTCAGGCATCAGACAAATCTTGCACTTGTTGGTGAACAATATTGATCAGGGTCCCATTCCAGGTGTTTCCTTGTCCACCTCCAGACACACACACACACACACACACACACACACACACACACACACACACACACACACACAAGTTGTCTGCAAGAAACCAGCTTACTGTTCTGTTGCATTCTCCTCATGATAGGTACAGACCACAATTTGCAGGTAGCAGTTTGTCAGCCCACATCGTATGTCTGCGGGGTAACCAGTGAAGGACAGATTTTCCGTATTGTGTGTTTCATTCTGTATTGTGTGTTTCATTGCAATGGTCTAAGGAAGTGACATCACTTAAGTGTACAGCAATTTAGTAAGCAATTTCACTTGCCAAAAACCCTTGGCATAAAGTAAGTGTGTACACACATTCTGAGCTGAAATGACACAGACTGAATAGTGCACCAGAGCCAAATTGTCCTGTCACATTTGGAGACTCTGTGCAGTATGGCTGTATATAGCAATTTCCTGTGTTCGAAAGAGAATTGAGAGAGAGATTTCATATCAAAAGAACACAACTGTGCAAGTTGCAAAATTGGTTCTGAACTTTTTGTGAGCAGTTCACTGTGCAAAATGGAGCAGCTACTAGTTCACCCCCACAAAACTTCAAGAAGTCTGTCATCAGCTGAATATCAGTCTCTCTGTAAAAGCACCAAGTTGTTGAGGACAAGGAGTAAAAGAAAGAAATATGTTTTGTTCTCGATTGTTTCTATTGTAGAAATAACTGAGAATTAATTACGAATTTGGCACGTGACTTGTTTGACTATCATGATTGCATAATGATAAGGCTCTGTACTTACATTTGGGTAGAGCCATCCAGAGTTAGGTTGCCTCTAGTTTTACAAAATTTTTAAGGAAAATGTTGGGCTGATTCATGTACAAAGTACAGATGGTTGTCCAGTGCCAGGCTGTTCTCCGTGCCTTGTGTCATCATCATCAACAACGAGATGTAGCCTTCTCTCCCTCAAGTCACGCACATTTTTCTTCACTCTTTCATTGCATTCCTAAAGGAGTGTATAGGATGTCGGAGAAATTTTAGATGCTTCAGTTGCTAGTTTTGTTATACTACAATGTCCATATACTATTTCCAAAGCAAAGTAAACATGAAGTGACACTTCAGACTTATTGTTCACTTGCGCCTTTTTCCACAGTGTCTGCAACTTTTGCACCACTTATTTCCATTTAAGAAGAAACCAAGTATATAAACAAATGTGTGATGCCACTTGTTAAATATCTCGTAAGATGGAAACGGTGTGTGGCTAGGGTGCCCTGTCGGGTAGACCGTTCACCTGTTGCAAGTCTCTCGAGTTGACGTCACTGTGGCGACTTGTGTGTCAATGGGGTGAAATGATGATGATAAGGACAACACAACAGCCAGTCCCTCAGCGGAGAAAATCTCCGACCCAGCAGGGAATCGAACCCGGGCCGTTAGGTATGACATTCCGTCGCACTGACCACTCAGCTATCAGGGGCGGACAGTATCTCATAAAAAATATATCACAACCGATTTTTAAACAGAAATAACCTGAAATTATTTACTATCTGTGTAAGTTTTGTGTTGCTTGCAGATCGCATCATCAAACTGCATTTCAGTGTGATGAGTGACTAGAATAACTGAGATAAGGGTTTTAGCTCTAATCCTTGTAAGAGCATTGTCCAGTCATGCTTCCTGCTTTGTGCAAAGGTCTGCCAACATGAAATCTAAGAAACAGAGGTGAATAAATGCTTAAAGACTTTGTACAGTTAGAATAGAGATGACAGCAGAAGCTCACCTCATTTCATACAAAATCCGTGTGTCTGTTGATAGTCAAATGAAACAATATACTTTGTTAACTTTTTGGAGACCAGCCACTGAGAAGAATATCGAGCCTAGGAAACCGACATTTGTGCTGTTATCTAAAGCATTATAGGCACATATGTAACTGATGTATCTTCAAGTGTGATACATGCTAAAGAGAAGACCAAACATCAAGATGTATTTTTCATATATACTTCAGTTCTTTGATAGTGAAAAGTACGAGGTGAGTATTGAGCGATTTCTTCCCCTTGAGCTTTCAAAATGTCTTGTTCACTCATCATACATGAAGTATTTGTGGCAGAATTACAGCAGACTATGAAACATAATGATTTCAATCACAAAATTACATTAATGTGATCGTATTGGCTCAGCATTCACATCACATCTGTTATGTTCACTAATTTTTCTTTCAAGTAATTCTAGAAATTGACAATAGAAGACAGCACCAGTCAAGGGACAGGTAGTGAGATATCTGTACATTGTTCTTATATGCATAATTCAGTTTTTTGAGCAATAGATGGCTAACGCATCAAAAAAATAGCGGTTCAACTTATATTCTGGTGCAGTCTTTGTAACACAAAGTTGTGGCACGAGCTTGCTTGGGCTTCATCTACAAAGTGTTAAGCCTCAGTGACTGCTGTAGCATTGCAGAACTGTTCCGTCCCGTGTTTTACTCAGTCACATGTTTTACTGAGCAAGGCTGCTCTATGTCTCAAAGTTAATTAGTCTTTTTTTGTCCACTGTTATCACTTAATTGATTTGATGAAATACAAGTATATTGGTAGACAAGGTAATTTCACCTGGTTGTAATGGATAAATCAAACCATGAAAAGTCAGGTTGGAATATCAACAATTACAGAAGGGGTAGATTGCTACTCACTGTAAAGATGACACATTGGATTGAAGACACTCAATATGAAAAACTGTGTGGTAGTCTTTCATTGTACCTGTCTGCTTCTTGATGTGTCATCTTTACAGTGGTTAGCGCTCTTCTATTCTTTCCACAATTGTTGTAATGGATATATGTTTCATGTGGGTTAATTTGCATGTTTTTGATAATTGTTCTGATTAGTGCATTAGCATAATTGTTCTTATTTATGTACACAAAATGTTTTCAATATTTTCTGTAACAAAAGTTATAACAGTGCAGTAAGCCACAATTCCACTTGATGCATGTGTTTGTTTAATTGCTCATCTTCATTGTTTGCTGAGTGTTTTAGCAGCTTACCCTTATAAAGATAGAAATAAGGGATGCTCTTTTTTTATGTTTTAGATGACGAACAGCCAATCCCTCCACCACTTACACCAGCAACTCTTAAAACAATGCGACCTCCACCCCAGAAACTTCTCTTCTCTGCTACACTTTCCCAGGATCCTGAGAAGTTGCAGCTGCTGGGATTGTTCCAACCTAAGTTGTTTACATCAGTAGTTTCACAGGAAAAAGGTAAATTTTACATTATCAGCCATCCAAAACTTTTATAGTGATAACCACTTTGTAATGAACCCACACGTAACAAATATTTCCGTGAAGCTCAGTAAAAATGCCCTAAGATCAGTATTTCCGAGATTTATATTTACTGAGAGCTACTTAAGGAAGAACTATCTTTAAATGAACAAATATGAGCCAATTTGCAGTTCAGGTTCATTTTTGGTTGTTGCAAATGTTAATGTAAATGACATTCAACTATACACAGAAGTGTACTTCAAACATATCACAATCTCAACCTGTGTGCCCCACGTCAAAGGGGCCGACATAGCACAGAGGCTCACTCCGGTTTGGCACACAGTCAATGGGTCAGTGGCAAAACAGTTTCTTGTCTTTAATTTGTCAATTGAGGAGCAAGGGATTCGTACGTGTGAAGAGAACTGGAATGTCGGAAAGTGTGCCACGAGAGTATTCAGATAAGCGAAATTGGCTCGTGCCTGGAAACATGCCCAGCTCGTCTGATCTGATCCGATATGGGAGAGCGTTGTGACCAGGGGTGTGACACGGCGTTGTCACTTCCAGCTGGTGACAAACTGCACAGCCCGTTCACCTACTACATTGAGGAAGCCCGTGTCGACACTGTCCTTCGATGTCCACCAGGGCAGCTGTCGACGCTCAGTGCTGTTGCGACACACTACGGAACCTCTGAAGGGCTATTAAAAGCGAGAGACCAGTCAGATTGTGATAAGGTGTGATTTTGCTTCATAGTAACGTGAGGCCAGACACTGCCTGTGTCACACAAAATGCTGTGCATTGTTTTCATGTGAGGTGTGGGATTGTCCATCTTACAGTTCGCATCTGTTGTCTAATGATTTCGGGTCGCCTGTACCTGAAGGATCAGCTCTTTGTCTGTGATCGAGTGGTGCGTGTTGCTGTGGAAGAGTGGTTCCAATGCCAGCATTCGTCCTTCTCGGAAAGTAGAGACAAATTAGTGCCGTGTCAGAACAGTCACCTCGGCAGAGGGGGTGATTGTGTGTGGACTCTGTCAGAGCCTCATTGCTGTGCTTCTCGATTGCTGTAGTGTTCATTTCATGATGAAGTATCTGTAATATCTCAAATGTGTCACTACATTTTATGTGAATCACACAACTAAATGACAGTATGTCACGTTTGATTCTTTGATCAATATTTTCTAACTCCATTCTAATGGGCTCGGTAGAAAGAGATGTATCGGCACACAAAACACTCGGATTATTGTCGGTACGTCGAAGCTAGCACATGTACGTGTTTGGGATCAAACTTGCGAATTTCTTAGTATATTTTAAATAGCGATTTCCGACAAAATTTGTAAGATGGCATGTGGAGTAGCTCACATTATGTGATCTCGCAGGTGTTGCCTTGAAATGCAAGTGTGCAAACTCATCACATCCTTTTTTATTGTATCCGCTGTAGACTGGATAATCATCATCAGCCAGTTCAATCACTTAATGATGTGGCCTCTTTGAGTCAGTGTGTAACAAAGCATCCCAGCAAGATCTTCCAATTCTTCCGATCCTGAGCTTCCCGTTGCCGGTTGAATCCCACTGTCTTCTTTATATCTTTGCCCCACCTGTCTGGTGGTCTTCTTTTAGGTCTCTTTTGGTAAACTGGGCTCCAGCCAAGGACTTGTTCGAGCAACGTGACCAGCCCACTGCCATTTCAATGTATTCACTCTTTCCATTATGTGGATTTCTTAGTACAATGTAGTTTGTAATGAGAATACCTTCCAGAACGTCCAATCTTTTGGTGAAAAAGTCTAAATACAGGAAGGGAGGTTCTAATGTAGATGGAAAAAATGGTTGTAATACGATATTTTAAGTAGCAATTTCCGACAACATTTGTTCGTCTTATTTCAACTGCTCTCTTCCTGTCTTTTTTCGTTTAACCCAACATAGATCTTTCCATTCCTCTTTGGGCTACTGCTAGCTTCCTAACAATGAACTCGTTTGATGTCCATGTTTTGCAGCCGTAAGATATTACTGGCAATGTACATTGGTCAAAAATAGATTTCCTCAGCTCAACTGACATCTTTGGTTTCAAAATTGAATAGTGCCTCCCACAAGCTTGCCAGCCCAATTTAATTCATTGTAATATTTCTGGTTTTAAATCTCCTTTCATGTTTATCAGTTGACCCAGATAGATATATTCTGCGACTCTTTGGAGTTGTGTACTTCCAACTGATATATTTCCCTCAGGTGTCCATTCATTGATCATTATCTTGGTTTTATCAGTGTTCATTTTTAGTTCAACTTCAGAGCACACTAATGCAAATTCGTTAACTAATACTTGAAGTTGTTCTATGTCATTTGCAAATAGGACAATATCATCTGCAAACCTCAAGTTGTCCAGTCTTTTCTCAAGAACTTGAGTTTCCCAATTCACTTTAGACATGGCTCTTTTTTTTTTTTTTTAAAAAAGACTGCTGAAAATAGTTTGAGAGATACAGAATCACCTTGCTTTACACCATTTTCAATAGGAAATTCATTAGTATCTTCGGCAACGCTCACAAAGACTGTGGAGGTTTTGTAAATGTTATGTAGGATTTTGATATGGCCCTGTTCTTCTCCTTGTTCTTTTAGAGCCGCAAACATAGCTGGGTGACTGATTGAATCAAAGGCCTTTTCAAAGTCTATAAAACCAAGGCAAGGGGGTAGATGGTACTCAGTTGTTCTACTAATTATTTCCCATAGTGTGAATATATGGTCAAATGTGCTAAATCCTGATCAGAAACCGGCTTGCTCAATGGGTTGAGTCTGGTCGAGTTTAGTGCTCAATCTGATAGTCAAGATCCAGTGAAAACTTTGTACACCTTTATCCCAGTCTCTTGGTAGTGTACCACAGTGCAAACAACCTGAAAATATCTTAGCTAAATGCTTTGTGAATTCCTCATACATCAGATTTAGAACATCGACTGGAGCAGTCCCTTTTTTTCATATTGTCTATTGCATGTTTGCTTTCTGATGGGAGTATTTCTGTAATTTGGGAAACAGAAGCATCCAATTTGTCTAGGATCAAGATATCATCATTGATTTTACTGTATAGGTTAGTATAGAAATTTCCAATATATTCCAGTATTTTTCCTTGTCTATAATTCAGCCTTGATCTGTGTCTAATGCTATTAGCTGATTCCTTCCAATCATAAGCACTCGCTTGGCTTTCTTTAAACTAGATTTATTCTCAAGACTGGCTTTTAGCACGTCTTCTTCATACTTCTTGATGTCGTCTTTCATGCTCTTTCTCGAAGCTTTGCACAGCTCTGCATATTCTGTCTTATCTTTGTGTGTATCAACTTCATTCGTCTTCTCTTGTCCATCAAACCTGTTGTTTTATTTTTTAGTTTCTTGGGTTGGTTTTGAGATTTACATGGGCTTCCCACTTCTTCAGCTGTTTTGATTAGCACCTTTGATACTTCTTCTGCTTCACAATTTTTTTTAATTTCTCTGGATTCTTTCTTGCAATTCCTCTTTCCATTCTTCATGATTTTTGACATTTAAAATTTTACTTTTTTGTTTAATTAGTTTTAATCTTCCATATTTTGTATTAAATTCAAATCTTGCTCTTACTAGTCAATGATCGCTGCTTGTCTTGAACCTGTTTAACACAGTGACATCTTTAATGTTTTGAGGCCTATTGGTGAGAATGAAGTCTCTCTCGTTTTTTACTTCAAAGTTAGAACTCCTCCAAGTTCATTTGCGACTTGGGTGCTTCTTGAAAAACGTATTCGTAATAGGTGTTTTCATGCATTTCCCAAACTGTACCAATCTCTCACCCCTATCATTTCTTTTGTCTATTCCATATTTGCTAACAACTGAATCACCTTCTTTGTATGTTCCAACTTTGTCATTCAATTCTCCAGTTATGAATTTACAAAAACAATCTCTGCCTTTCTCATAGGTTCCCTTCAGACACTCGTAGAAAGATTCTATCTCCAGACATTCGTAGAAAGATTCTACCTCTTCATCTGAGCGAGTAGACGTAGGTGTGTATGCTTGAACTATTTGGATCTTATACCTGTCTGATATTTTTGGGACGAAGCATCCAATTCTGCTTGAAATTCCTTCTAAAACTGCTATCTTGTCGACAATGGTTCTGTTTACTAAAACTCCAACTCCATTTAATTTTCCATTTGGTTCTCCACAGTAATATGAGAGATTCCCTGAATTCAAGCAAAGGCAGTTTTTGCCTTTACTGCGCACTTCACTTAAACCAATGATGCCAGTTAATTTTCTCTAGTTCCTCTTCTATTTCTGTTAATCTGTCATCTCCCACTAGCGTACGACAATTGTACGTACATATTTGAAGGCAATGCTTCTCTTGTTTTATAGACTTTGGATTTTGTGACACTAAAGCAGCTCCCAACCAGAGATCTGAACGTGGGGCTATTTTAACTCCGGAACATTTTACCTTACTGTCACACATTATGACTCAAAGGTGAGAAGCATAACCACCATGCTTGCTTCAGAACGGATTGGCGATATAACTTTCCAAGCCGCCCCTAACATGGGGTACAGATGCCTTTGTCAGGCCGCTCCTCTGGAGAACAGGCGCTGCCTATGCATGAGAAGTATAGGTTGGAAAATGAAAGACACCTAGCCCTCAAAACCTAATAGTGTAGGGTTGGAAAAGAACAAGAGTTGGCTGAGGATGCCCAGATTGGAAAGATAAAAGTAAGGAGCCTGACATAAGTAAGTGGAAGCAATGCCAGGACTCAGCTTGGGTCCCTGGGGGATTTATTGTGTTATGGTGACATAAATATAGTGCTTGCTTTTAGTGAACAGCTGCATCTGTTAGCAAACTTCATTGTAATGCAAAGAAGCAAGAAGTTTTCTCCTCTTTCTATTCTTTTACTGCAGACACCATGAAGTAAAATCCCTCTTTCAGGATCTACAGGGCAAGTATTAGATCATCATCATCATCACCTAGAATAGTTTTCAGCCCCGGACTGCATCTGTTTGGAAAATGACCCTTGCCATCAAGTCTGTTTTCCCATCATCTTTGTGTTCACTCTGGTCCAGTCCTCACCTCCTTTTTCAACACTCTCCTCCACACGTTTCAGTCATCTATTCCTCAGTCTTCCTCTTGATATTTTCCTTCGCACCTCCATTTCTTGTGTCTTCTTGGTGATCCCATTGTTTTCTATTCTCTTTAAGTGCCCATACCATCTTAACCATGATGTTTCTATCCTGCTCTGCAAGAGACCCTCTTTCACTGTTTCCTTTACACTTTCATTCCTCATCCTACCTTTCCTCGTTACTCCTATCCCACTTCTGAGGACTTGTTGCCACATGCCTGTAATCTGCTTACATATCTTCCCTTCATGACCCATGTTTCAAGTGCATAGGTCAGTACTGGAATATACAGTACCACCGTGCTTTTTTGTGGGTCATATTTGTTCCAAACCAGGTGCCGAATACTTCACAGGAATCTTCTGTCTGTCTGTCATGTTCACTGATTTCTTTGTCATTTCTTTCATTTTCCTCTGTCACACTCCCCAAGTACCTAACACTTCCACCTTTTTCAATTGTTCACCTCCAATACTTGTTCCAGCAGTTGGTTTATCTTTATCTCTAGTTGTAACCAGTATCTTGCGTATGTTGATATTAAATTTCATTCCATACTGTCTCACAGTTTCTTCCTAAGCGTCCAGCTGTCCCAGAATCTCCTCCTCCCTGTTCCCCCAGATAATCAAATCTTCTGCAAACACCATTGCTTTCACCCTGTCTTCCCCAGTTATTTTCTGACACCTTATTCATTATTTCATCCAAGGTCACAATGCAGACACCTCTTGTTTGCTGGAACCAATCCGTCCTTTCACTTCCCACTTTCACACAACTCAGATTTCCGCAGTACATTGCAGTAAAGTTTCCACAATGATGTCGCAGCTGACGAACTGCGAACATCATATTTAACTCACCGTAATATTATGAAGAGGAAACAATCCTGAAAATGGGAACTCTTTCCCTAAATATAATTTGTGCAAGGAATAAAAAACGAAAATCATGACTGGCAGAAAAGCAAGTATTTTGGGCTACACGCCTAAAAATATGAGTTACTTGAAATGGGAACTTACTTAATGTTACTTGCAATGGGAAATTACTTGTGTTACTTGAAATGGTAAATGAAGACATTCCAATAGGTGGAAGGTGATAGTAAGATATCTTATTAAAGAATGGAAAATCCAGGATGAAATGTAACAATATTATGAAAAGGTTGGTTGCTACTCACCATATAGCAGAGATTACTCACCATATAGCAGAGATGCTGAGTTGCAGATATGCACAACAAAAAGACTCTCACAGAATGAGCTAGAAGACCTTTGTCGAAGAAAGACAACACACACACAAATTCAACTCATTCACACATGACCATAGTCTTTGGCAGCTGAAGCCCAGTCTTTTTGTTGTGCCTGTCTGCAACTTGCTATATGGTGAACAGCAACTATCCTTTTCATTATATTGTTACATATATTGTTATAATTGAAAATTGTGTGCATCAGGTATCAGGCTAGTTTGGTTAACAGGATCATAAATTTCAATGTAGAAAATAAGCTGTGTGATATTGAAAGGACAATAATTTTCCATACAGGGATATAAGTTTGGCAGCATTTTTAGTATAGATAAAACAATGTAGATGTAGTAGGAAAGTTGTAGTTGAATTTAAATAATTTAGGAGTAAAGGAGACCACTCGTCAAATAGCAGAAGTGTTGAGCTGTCGACAGGCACGCTCAAAAATAAAATAAAACTTAGTTGTGTGTTGAGTTAGAGCACAAATATACAAACCAGACTAGTGCCCCCCTCCACACACACACACACACACACACACACACACACACACACACACACACACACAAAAACTACGAGGGTCATTCAATAAGTAATGCCCCACATTTACACACACTTCTACGAGTAATGCCCCGCTTTTTTTTTTTTTTTATGCTATTAATATACGTAGACAAACATACTTGTTGGTGCTTCACGTTTGATGTTGGTTCTGTGTGCCGGTGAAGTTTTGAACCGTTCTGGCAGATGGCAGAGCCGTAGTGCAGTTTCAAAATGGCGTCTACAAACTACTCATGTTACAAGCAGCATGATGTTATTGAATTCTTGCATGCAGAAA
Source organism: Schistocerca americana (assembly GCF_021461395.2). NCBI lineage: Eukaryota > Metazoa > Arthropoda > Insecta > Orthoptera > Acrididae > Schistocerca > Schistocerca americana. The sequence continues at coordinate 23,217,012 of NC_060122.1, read as the reverse complement.
AAGAAACAATGATGAACATCCGTAAACATTTTTGTGCAGTGTATGGTGATGCTGCAGTTGGGCAACGGGTAAAGAAAGTTACAGCCTCATGAAATGCAGAAACAGAGCTTGATGGTCAGCCGCACTCTGGATGTCCTGTCACAACAGCCACTGCTCCAGACATGCTGAATCATGCGCATGCCACTATTTGTGCCGACCAGTGCATCACAACTCTACAATTGTCTCTATAGTTGCTGGTCAGCATTGGAAGTGCATCTGCTATGATTGAGACGCTTGGATATTCAAGGTGGTGCTCACAGTGGGTGCCACGAATGCTCACAGCAGACCACAAGATTCAAAGGAGGGCCATTTCACCCGAATTGTTGGAGCATTTTGAGACCGATGGAGAGGCCTTTCTGAGAAAGATTGTTATGGGGGACGAAAGCTGGGTACACTACATTGCGCTGGAAACAAAAAGGCAGTCCATGGAGTGGCATCATCCTCATTCACCACAAAAGAAGAAAATTAAGACAACCGCATCAGTTGGAAAAGTCATGGTGACAGTCTTCTGGAATTATTATGGCATCATTCTCGTGGATATAATGCTGAGAGGGTCACCACAATTCAGAGCCATACTTGAAGACTCTGAATAAACTCAAGAACCGTTTCTGACGTGTATGATTGGGCAAGAATCCAGCAGAAATCTTGCGCCAACACAATAATGTACACCCACGCACAAGTCTGACAACCCAACAACAATAATTCATGTATCATGTCTGTGACACTATCTCCCCTATTTCGTGGTAATACAAAACAAGCTGCCCTTCTTTTTATTTTTTCGATGTCATCCGTCAGTCTCACCTGATGTGGATCCTACACCGCACAACAATACTCCAGAATAGGGCAGACAAGCGTGGTGTGAGCAGTCTCTTTAGTAGACCTGTTGCACCTTCTAAGTGTGACTTATAGCATAATTTAAATTTAGCTTATTTCTTTTAGTACTCATGTTAATAACTTCACACTTTTCTTTATTCTGGGTCAGTTGCCACTTTTCGCACCATACAGATATCTTACTTAGTCGTTTTGATCATCTGATGACTTTACGAGATGGTAAATGACAGCATCATCTGCAAACAATCTAAGACGGTTACTCAGATTGTCTCCTATGTTGTTAATATAGATCAGGAACAATAGAGGGCATATAACACTTCCATGGGGAATGCCGGATATTACTTCTGTTTTACTTGATGACTTTCCGTCTATTACTATGAACTGTGACCTTTCTGACGGGAAATCACGAATCCAGTCACACAGCTGAGGCGATACTCTGTAGGCACGCTGTGTGGTTAGAAGACGCTTGTGAGGAATGGTGTCGAAAGCCTTCTGGAAATCTAGAAATATGAAATCAATTTGACATCCCCTGTCGATAGCACTTATTACTTCATGAGTATAAAGAGCTAGTTGTGTTTCACAAGAACGATATTTTCTGAATCCGTGCTGACTGTTTGTCAATAAATCGTTTTCTTCGAGGTACTTCATAATGTTCAAATACAGTATATGTTCCAAAATCCTACTGCAGATCAACGTTAGTGATATAGGCCTGTAATTCAGCGGATTACTCCTGCTTCCCTTTTTTGGTATTGCTGTGACTTGATCAATTTTCCAGTCTTTAGGAAGGATCTTTCTTGAGCAAGTGGTTGTATATAATTGCTAAATATGGAGCTATTTTATCAGCATACTCTGAGAGGAACCTGACTGGTATACAGTCTGGACCGGAGGCCTTGGGTTTATTAAGTGATTTAAGCTGCTTTGTTACACCGAGGATATCTACTTCTATGTTGCTTATCTTGGCAGTTGTTCTTGATTGGAATTCAGAAATATTTACTTAGTCTTCTTTGGTGAAGGAGTTTCGGAAAACCATGTTTAATAACTCTGCCTTAGTGGCACCGTCATCAGTGACTTCACCGTTGTTATCCCGCAGTGAAGGTATTGATTGTGTTGTGCCACTGGTGTGCTTTATGTATGACCAGAATCTCTTTGGGTTTTCTGCCAGATTTCAAGAGAGAATTTTGTTGTGGAAATTATTAAAAGCATCTCGCATTGAAATAAACACTATATTTTGAACTTCTGTAAAACTTTGCAAATCTTGAGGATTTTGCATTCTTTTAAATTTGGCATGCTTTTTTTTTGTTGCTTTTGCAACAACAATCTGACCCGTTTTGTGTACCATGGGGGACCAGTACCATCACTTATTAATTTATGTGGTATATATCTCTCAATTGCTGTCGATACTATCTCTTGGAAAACATTCCACAACTTTTCTACACATACATGATCAGATCGGAATGATTTTTTTAAATAGATATACTTTGCGTTTCTTTTTGATGGTTGTAAGTGTTAGGGTATTCAGCCTAGCAGCATCTGTCTTGTGGTCGCTAATCCTTGTATTTGTCACAATACTCACTGTTTGTCCAGGATTATTTGTTGCTAAAAGATCAAGTATGCTTTCGCAACCATTTACTCTTCGAGTGGGCTCATGAACTAATTGTTCAAAATAATTTTCTGAGAAAGCATTCAGTACAATTTCGGATAATGTTTTATACCTGCTGCCGGCTTTAAACGTATAATTTTTCCAGCATATCGAGGGTAGATTGACGTCACCACCAACTATAATTATATGAGCAGGGTTCTTATTTGAAATGAGACTCAAGTTTTCTTTCAGCTGTTCAGTAAATATATCTTCTGAGTCGAGGGGTCGGTAAAACGATCCAATTAATAGTTTCGTCCGATTGTCAGGTATAACCTCTACCCATACTATTTCACATGAACTATCTACTTCAATTTCACTACATCTTAAACTACCTCTGACAGCAACAAATACTCCACCACCAACTGTGTTTAATCTATCCTTTCTGAACACTGATCGTTTGAAAAAATTTCGGCTGAACTTATTTCCGTCTTTAGCCAGCTCTCTGTATGTACAACTATTTGAGATTCAGTGCTTTCTATTAGGACTTGGAGCTCTGGTTCTTTCCCAACACAGCTACGACAATTTACAACTACAATACCAATCGTTTCTACAACTACCTTACTGAGTTTTACCTGCCCACTTTTAGACAGACGCCCCTTCTGTGGTTCCCTGAGACCCTCTAACCTAAAACACTGCCCAGTCCCTTCCACACAGCCCTCGCTACCCGTGTGCAGTGGACTTGGACCTATTAAGCGGAACCCGGAAACCCACCACCCGATGGCGCAAGTCAAGGAATCTGCAGCCTACACGGTCACAGAACCGCCTGAGCCTCTGATTCAGACCCTCCACTCGACTCTGCACCAAAGGACCACAGTCGGTTCTATTGACGATGCTGCAGATGGTGAGCTCCGCCTTAATCGTGGAAGCAAGACTGGCAGTCTTTACCATTTCCACTAGCCGCTCAAAACCAGACAGAATTTGATCCGATCCAAAGCGACACACGTCATTGGTACAGACATGAGCCACCACCTGCAGTTGGCTGCACCTTGTACTCTTAATGGCATCCGGAAGCACTCTTTCCACATCCGGAATGACTCCCCCTGGTATGCACACAGAGTGCACACTGGCTTCCTTCCCCTCCTTAGCAGCCATGTTCCTTAAGGGGCTCCATTATGCACCTAACGTTGGAGCTCCCAACTACCAGCAAACCGACCCTCTGTGAATGCCCAGACCTTGCAGGCTGAGAAGCTTCCTCTGGAATAGGGTGGACGACTGCATCCAGCTCAGAGACATCGTCAGCCGCATATAATGCCCGAAACCTGTTCGTCAAACGAACCAGGGAGGCCCTGCTATTGGCCCCTCGGAAAGCCCTAAGTTCAGCCCCTCGGAAAGTTTTTCACTGCCTGCCATACTTTGGAATGATCTGCCACTCGACCACGGGTGAGGGGTCAACCTCGGTGCAGGCAGTACCCGGGGCAGTCACAGCAGTGGACCATTTGGAGGACACATGGGACGTGCTCGACGTCCCTCGCATCCGCATGTCCGATCCCCCACAGTGACGTCCCTTGGCAGCAGCCTCAAGCTGAGTGACGGAAGCCAATGCAGCCTGGAGCTGTGAGCGAAGGGTCACCAACTCAGCTCACATCTGTACACAACACTCACAGTTCCTATCCATTACTGCAGTCGCTCCTGTTTGAAGCTCGTAGAAATATGCAACATACAAACAGTGTACTCGCCTTATTAGCAGCGGGAAATCGAAGTGCTCTCTCACTGACGGTCTAACCGACACAGCTGTTCTAACCAAACAAACAAAAGCCTGTCGATAGCAACGGCGGTACTGTACACTACGCTGTTATTGAAATTAAAGCTTGTGCCTAGTAAGCACTTGAACATGAAAGAAATTACTAAAATAAACTAGTAACTACACAGATAAATGAAAAGAAGTTGCTCTTGTTTGAAGCTCGTGAAAATATGTAACAGGCGAATGGTGTACTTGCCTTATTAGTAGCAGGAACTCACGGTGCGCTCTCGCTGACGGTCTAACCAACACACTCAATGTCTGAAGTAGTGCTGAGGGGAATTCATAACATGATTCCTGCATGGCTGTCCATAAATCCGTAAGGAGGAGGAGATCTCTTCTGAATAGCACATAGCAAAGCATCCCAGATGTGCTCAATAATGTTCATGTCTGGGGAGTTTGGAGGCCAGTAGAAGTGTTTAAACTCAGAAAAGTGTTCCTAGAGCCACTGTGTAGCAATTCTATACGTGTAGTGTGTAACATTGTTCTGTAGTGTGTCGCATTGTTCTGCTGGAATTTGCCAAGTCCATCAGAATGCACAGTGGACATGAATGGATGCAGGTGATGAGACAGTATGCTTATGTACGTGTCACCTGTCAGAGTGATATCTAGATGTGTCAGGGATCCCATATCACTCCAGCTGCATACGCTCCACACTGTTACAGAGCCTCCACCAGTTTGAACAGTCCCCTGCTGACATGCAGGATCCACAGATTCATGAGGTTCTCTCCATGCCCGTACCTGTCCATCTGCTTGATACAATTTTAAACAAAAGTCGTCTGACCAGGCTACATGTTTCCATTCATCAAGAGTCCAATGTCATCGTTGATAGGCCCAGGTGAGGTATAAAGCTTTGTGTCATGCAGTCATCAAGGGTACAAGAGTGGGTCTTCTTCCCGGAAAGCACATATCGATGATGTTTCGTTGAATGGTTCACACACTGGCACTTGTTGATGGCCCAGCATTGAATTCCGCAGAAATTTGCCGAAGGATTGCCCTTCTGTTACGTTCAGTGATTCTCTTCAGTTGTCGTCGGTCCCATTCGTGCAGGATCTTTTTCCGGCCACAGCGATGTCAGAGATTAGATGTTTTACCGGATCCCTGATATCATGGCACACTTGTAAAATGGTCATATGGGAAAATCCCCACTTCATCGCTACCTTGGAGATACTGTGTGCCATTGCGTGTGTGCTGACTGTAACACTACCTTCAAACCCACTTAAATCTTGATAACCTGCCATTGTAGCAGCAGTAGCTGATCTAACAATTGCGTCAGATGCTTGTTGTCTTGTATGGGTGTTGCCGACCGCAACACCGTATTCTGCCTGTTTACATATCTCTGTGTTTCAATACGTATGCCTATACCAGTTTCTTTGGCGCTTCTATATATAAAGACAAGCAGTGGCAAGAACCTGCAGCAAAATATGAAAAAAAGTCATTGGCCATTGATGATGATTGCTGTTTTGACAGTGAAGGACCAGAACAAATGAATACTGTCTTTCAACTGACTTACTGTGATGGTAGACATTGCCTGAAATGCTTCAATGTATGTTGAAATACACAATTGCCATCTTTCAGAATGTTGTTGTAAACTAGATCTGTCATCTGTTTGAATTGAGTTGTTCAAATGTGTAAGGATCATTGAAGAAAGGAGTAAATTGAATATTCAATAATCCTGAGCAGTGAAGAATTTTCTTTCAGCATGACCGTGCAGGAAGTAGTAGTCCAATGAAATCAGGTTTGTACACAGCCCTGGTACAGAATAGGTGAACCAAGAGAACTTTTAGATCAGTGACCGTAATTAGCTACAAGAATTAGTAAAAAGGTAACACTGACTTAGAGTGACAGATCCAATGCACATTTAATACATGCACACAACTACCCTGTTAAAGTATTTTTTCTGCCCGCTGTACAAATTATCTGCCTGAGGCATAGTCACAATTCACTCTGTGAAAGAGTGGCTGTTATGCAAATGTGAAGATCATCGGTTGTGCAGAAGGAATCAATAGAAACGAATATTTTACAGGTTGTGTACTTCTGTGGTGCTGCCTGAAATAGTTGAAGGCAGCAAACTGCATTGAACTGTTTTGCAAATGCTGGCTGTGGTACAATGTCACCTGCTGTAGTAGATGACTTTGTAAACTCATCACTGATGTTCAGTAAGGGATATAAACCATCAGTGGTAAGGATGACAAGAAGGAAGATTTGATTGGAGAAAATGCTGTTGTAGTACCTGAAGCAGTTAGTAGTTATTTTCCCCACTTCACTCACATCTTGCTACTGTCAATGAGCTGGATTGACAACACCTAACAGTAACTAATTTTTTGTACATCCATCGTTTTGACTGGAAGTCTTGGGGACCAAGGCCATTCACTATTGTAAGAAAATGAAATGCCTACAGCTGTCCTTTTGATCTTATTTATTGTTTAGCTACCAGTTTTGATGCTTCAATGTGCCATCTTCAGGCCTTAGTTGATGTTGAAGAGACTATCATGAACCATATATAGGATGTATCAGTTATGTTGGCCACTGATACAGCATATATATGGATCGTGATAAACCTTTCGCCATCAACTAGTGCCTCAACATGGCACAGTGAAGTGCTGAAACTGGTAGCTACACAATAAATAAGATGAAAAGGGCAGCTGTTGGTGTTTCACTTTCTTGCAATTATTCTAATCATTCTTTTTCTTCAGAAAACAAAGAATAGTATTTAAGGAATAAAATTCGGTTGTTGTTCTTTGTAGACTATCATTCATAGCAAGACCCAAGATTGTAATTTTATATGGGACCTACAAGGGAAAACCCATTTAATTGTTCGTAAGCTATGCTGCAGTTGCTAATAGACAGTGAACTTGCGATAAGAGACCTTTTGTGACCTAAAAAGTTCTTTTTCAGACTTTGTCACTTCACCCTTCCTGTCTGACTGCTGTGTAATGACAGTGTGGTTGCCTAGGGTGTTCTTTTTCTTTACTTTCTTCACACACAGGTGACAGACTCCATAGTGAGCAACGGGCTCTGGAGGCCCACTTCACACAAGGTCTCCAGTATGTCTGACTCAATATTGTGTGCCTTGCTAAGACAGAATTTGCTATCTCAGTTTATTGGGTTCTGCTCAAATCAGGTTTCTACTCCTTCTTGAACCTGTCAGTTCCATAAAAAAGTGTTGGAATATCTTGTTTTTCTCACAGTCTGCAGTGTGGCCTGTTTCTAAGTAGGCCTTCACAACAACTTCCTTTGTGGGTCATCAGTGTTCTATGTGACATTTATGCTCATAGAACATCACCTCAGTTGTGTGCACAGTCTCGTCAGTATGTGCTTTGCACACAAGTAGGCGATGCAGTTGACTCTCGCCCCCTAAACCTTCACAGATCTGAGGATCCCCGTGATAATGCCCATCGCATTGCCTGCATTAAAGGGAGCTTCCAGTCCTAGTAGTGCGACACATCCATAAATATAAACAAAATTGGTGAGGCTAAGTTAAATTCGCATGTTCAGTGATCAGATAAACGTTGAACCATTCAGATTACAGCCCTAGTACAAATGCTGTTCTCAGACAACGGACGAGTTAGTAGCCACTCATAAGCAAAAAGAAATAGCTCCAACTGCTGTCGAGCTTTCGGTAGCTGCTTCAAATTGGTGAGTCAAATGAACATCTGAAAGCAGTATCTGCGAGTTACCTCAACTACCGTTCTCTCCTGTGGGTACTGTCTCCTCTACTGGAAACTCAGGATCTGTGACCACTCACCCGTGATTGGTGTGTCAGTGGCAGGTTGTGAGGTCCTGTACAGGGGAGGCCACAACCGAGGAGAACAGCCATCCCCCTAACCAATAGAAACAGGAACAGAGTCATTGAGACTCATTTCATCCAGTTGTCAAACCTGCTCCATCTCGTATCAAGGCAAACACAAAAGTGTGTGTGTCTCTTAATTATCAGTGGTTCAAACTTATGGCAAACAGTGTTGCCCCTCAGGGAAATGGCTTTGAGTAGTGGGATGGATCATCCCTGCACACACTGTGTATTTGGTTAGAGGCCTCAATCAGCATATTGAATAGGCTGTTGTGGCAACTGCCTAGGGAAGAAAGTGCAACCAACTTCAGATATTGACACACAGTAGAACAGATTATGGCTGTGTGTGCTCTGAGTTCATACTCGATTCATTCTAGTGACTGACAGAGAAGATTGACGAGGCCACCTTGGCTCATGGAGTTCCAACCATCTGAAGTATTGTCACAGAACTTATCAGAAGTCACCGGTTCTGAACAGAGTAGAACGCCTGAACCGGGGACTTTGAAGACTGTGAGAAACTGTTCTGAGGCTTCTTGTACTTGTGACATTGTGTTGAGACCTATAGGGTCCCTCTAAATGGGTCAGGGGTGCACTGCAGGCTGCTGCCTAAGAGGCTGACTGTGTGTGGAGTGCACACAAGGGCGTTTTAGACTAGGCTTCTAACCATCCATTCCAGATAACGATAGCTGTAGTATTAGACCCAAAGAATTGCTCCCCTCAGATGAGCCAGCTAAAATCTTTGTGATCATCTCCTGAAGCATTCACAAAAATGTCTCAGAGTTTGAAGCAGCCCTAAAAAAAGTGGTGGAGTTCATATACTACTAGATATAAAAAGCTGACTAAAACTCAGAATTGACAGCAAATCTAAGTGTGTATCTAAAGGATAGGCTACCCACCCCCCACCGCCACCACCACACACACCCCTACCCTGCAATCACTGCTGCACACCTCTCTGTACCACCAATGCCCATCCCATCACCTTAGTTGGACCCCAGTGCCCAAAGACAACAGTGCCCAGCTGTGCCAGTTGTGCATCTATGTATGAGGTGTGTGTGTGTGTGTGTGTGTGTGTGTGTGTGTGTGTGTGTGTGTCCTCTGACAGAGTACATAGTCTTATAATTTATCCAACAGTCTACTTTTAAATGTGCCTGTCTGCTGCTCAACACCTCATCTACAGAGTTAGTTGCAATCTACCCTAATTCATACATGCTCTACCTCTGATCAGAAACATGCATAGGGACTGTATCTTATTTTTGAAAGAACAGTTGAGTCTGCACCGGATGGATAAATATCTAATAGAGCAGTCCATGTCACCAGCAATCCTCCTCAGTATATAGCCCCAGCAATCCTCCTCAGTATATAGCCATCATAAGGAAACAGCAATTACTGCATGATAGGTCTAAAAAGAAGCATAGGGCTATAGATAGAGAGATGCTGAATGAAACATGCTTGGGTGGGGAAGATGATGCGTGAAGCCTGCTGCTACAGAATCTTACAGTGCCTCTTAGTGGTACCAAAGTAGGCGTGTATACACTCACAGACCGGCCCAGCACATATCCCGAGCACAAATATAAAGAGGTAACACAAACTGAGCGACCTCGTCCGTGCCAGTCAACACGGAGTTTGCAAACATCAGTCACACAAAACTCAAATTGCACTTTCTTCACATCCCGTACTGAAAATGTGCTCAAAGAAATTGCGTGGGTGCAGTATTTATTTACTTCCGAAAATCCTTTGTCTCAGTTCAGCACCAGTGTTTATTAACAAAAGTACTTTAATACTGGGTGTTAAATAATATTTGTGACAGGACTGAGAATTTATTGGTAGGGAGGATACAAGATGATATCTTTGATGGAAAGTCATTGACAGAAGTAAGCAATTTCAGGCATACCCCAAGGAAGTGAACTGGAGTCTTTGCGTTTTGTCTTGTATCTTAATGACCTGACAGACAATATTAACACTAACCTCAGACTTTTTGCAGATGCAGTTAGCAATAATGAAGTACTATTTATGCAAAGATTTGCAATTTGTTTTAAATGTACAGAACTTTAAAATTATGCGTTTTAATAAACAGACTCGGTATCATGTCACTACAATAGCAAGGATTGATGGTCGGAATCGGACAGCTCATACAAATTCCTGAATGTAACAACTTGTTGGGATGTGAAATCGAATGATCAGTTTACTTTGAAAATATTGTCAGTTTAGAAAGGAGACTGCTTACAAAATGTGTGCATCCCATCCTAGAGTATTTCTCAAGTGTGTGGAACCCATGTCAAATAGATATTGAATGTGTTCAAAGAAGGATAGCACAAATGGTAACGGATTTCTTTGACTTCCAGGAGAGCCTTATGGAGACATTGAAAAATCTTGACTTGCAGGTGCTTGGTATTTCATGAGACAAAATTTCAAGAAACAAATCTAAGAAGAGTGTCATAAAACATACTTCAGCCCCCTGTGTGCTGTACCTTAGACGGGCCACAAATACAAGATTAGACCAGTGTGCAAAAAGGCATTTTACACTGTCACTCTTTCTACATTCGTAATATGACTGGAATAGAAAGAAATAGAGGCAGCATCTCCCATCTAGCCAGCAGCACGCAGAGCACAGTGCTTCGTTTGTGAGTTGTAATGAACTTTTAATAACAAGAAGCGACATATACATATATTTTTTACAATGTGCATTGTAGTCTAAATTCTTAAATTTCTAGCGTGTTTGTATATCTAGTAGTTACAGTTCTACGTTTTAATTACTGTCCAGTCTATAGTTCCACAATCTTTAGTATAGGTAGGGACCGCGATTGCTACACTCAGATGCAAGCTAGGTTGGTGACTCTTCGTATGCAGCTCCAGCATCAGTCATGAAGCTTGCCAGTGGGCATCACTGTGGGGGCCCAGAATTGAGGATACAGAGTATGTCCAGCTTGTCCCTCATGACCTCTGATCGGTCCACTACTGTGACTGCTCTGGTTACTGCCCACATCACCCATGGTTGAGTGGGAGGTCGTTTCAAGGAGTGGTAGGTAGCAAAAGACTTTATGGGGGGCCTATCATAGAGCCTCTGCAGTTCATCTGACAAACAGGTTTCAGGCACTATCTGTGCAGCTAGATGCAATCATTCGCCCTGTTTGAGATGAACTCTCTCAGCCTGCGAGATCTGGTCATTCACAGAGGGTGGGATTCTGGTAGAATAAAATGTTACAAGAAATCTAAAATGAAAAATGTTTTTTTACACCAATATGTGCACAGTTCTGATCCCATGGTTAAATATTAATAACAACAAAAAAGTACTTCTTGGAGTGTCTTCCGAAACTAATCAATTAACGCCATAGAAGTTAAATACTTCTTTAGAAATGTATTGTGGCAAGAAGAGCTATTCTTGAACATTGAAGGAAAAACAACAGTCTTAGAAAAAAAAGCAGTAATTAGATAAATACAAAATCCCTTGTCGGACAATACAATCGATAGAACAAAAGTTAAAGTTCTGACAGACCACTGTGGATTACATTCGTTGTGAATGCTAATGCTAAATCCATGTTGAGCACAAGTAATAAAAAAGTTAATGTTTCTAGCTCTAATCACCAAACCGCTGACAAAGTCCAGACACACCAAGCTGGCAGAGTCCAGTCTTTGAGGACGTGACATCTCGGTTGAAGAGCAGGTGGTGGGCAACGACAGCGGTTGCGGTGGCTCTGGTAAAGCTCCTTGGTTCTGGGCTGACGGTATCACTGCCTTTTGCTGCCTCACCGCGAGCATAAATCATTGATTTGCAGAGTACTACATCTTTCTGACTGTCTGGGCAGAAGCAGAACATAGTGCTGATTGGTGCACGCCAATGCTAGTTGAACATGACAGTTGAGATTTTGGCCTAGTCGCCGGTGTCGTCCTCCAATGGTAGACTCACTGTCTTCTTGGCCATGTTCCATTGAGTGTAACCGTGGGCATTTGAACTGAGGAGACACTCCATGGTAGGCATACCACAGCAATGGGAGCTCCACTGTCATGTGCGTAATGAGGTTCTCACAGGGGTATTGCTGCAAAAGAGGGGAAGAAATGTAGTGTTCATACCAGGAGGAGTCATTGCAGATGTGCTTCTGGATGCCATGAAAAGCACAGGATGCAGCCAACTGCAGGTTATGGCTCATGTCGGTACCAACATTGTGTGTTGCTTTGGATCAGAAGAGATTCTCCCTGGTTTCAGGCAGCTAACTAGAATAGTAAAGACTGCTAGTCTTTCTTGCTAAATAAAGGCAGAGCTTGTCATCTGTAGCATCGTCAATAGCACCAGTTGCAGATCTATGATACAGAGCTGAGTGGAATATCTGCATCAGGGGCTCAGAGAAATCTGCGAACATGTAGGTTGCAGGTTTTTTCGATTTGCTCCATAGTTTGGTGGGTTATCAGGATCCATGTAATGGGTCAGGTGACTACTACATGCAGAAGGCAGTTGCATGTGTAGCTGGAGCTGTGTGGAGGGGACTGGACAGTTTCTTTAGGTTAAGAGCCTCGTGGCAAAACTACAGAAAGGGCTTCTGTCTCAAAGGGTACAGGACAAACAAAAAAGAGGGTAGACATAGCAGCAGTCAGTATTGTAGTTGGAAATTGTTGTAGCTTTATAGGGAAAGAACCAGTGCTAATAGAAAGTACTGAAGCTTAAATGGTTGTGGGTGCTGAAGGCTGAGTAAAGCCGGAGACTAGTTCAGCCAAAATTTGTTCAAAGGACCTAACGGTGTTCAGAAATGATAGGTTAAATACAGTTGGGGGTGGCATGTTTGTTGCTGTTACAGGTAGTTTATCTATTAGGAAAAGTGAAGCAGGTAGTTGTTGTGAGGTAATATGAGTAGAGACTATACGTGTCAATGGAAGTAAATTAAATTATGTGTATGCAGACTGAAGCAACAAATTAAAATTTGTACCAAGGCTGGGATTCAAACTGTTTGCACAGCTCCTCAATTCAAATTCCCTTTCATGGTCAGCCCACATGGTATTTCCTGGGGGAAAGATCCTGAGCAAATAGAGAGCATCATGATGGGTACAGGTATTAGTGACTGCAATATAATTCTAGTGAGACCGTCCACCGAAATATCCGAATCCACCAAAAGTACGAGGGTTGAATGAAAAGTAATGCCTCCACCTTCATTAATTGGGTTCAGGTGGGAATGTTTTAATGAATCAAACGCAGAAACAATCCTTATAATGTCATCTTTAATTACCACTGTCACTTTTCCACATAATCACCATCCAATTGGATACATTTCTGCCAACTATCAACAAGTTTTATGGAGCCGTCACGGAAGAAGTCAGCACACGGTTTCTGCAACCACAGACTCACAGTTCTCTCAACGTCATAATCAGAAGCATAATGACGTCCCTGCAGATCGTCTTTCATTATTGGGAACAAATGGAAGTCAGGCGGTGCTAAATCTGGACTGTATGGAGGATGCCGTATGGTGGTGAGATTCAGTCTCTGAAGTTCTGCTGTGGCGGCATGTGAAGTGTGTGGTTTGGCATTGTCATACTGCAGGAAAAATTTTCCTTTTTCTTTCAGACCCTTGTTGCCATCATTTCAGAGTTCTTTCAGAGTGATACGATGATCATCCTGAATCAATATGTCAACATTTTGCTTGTGAAACTCGGTGGTTGCTGTCACAGGACGTCCAACTCTTTGTTTGTCATGCAACTCAGATGTTCCCACCTCAATATCTTTAAATTTACTCCCCCAATGACGCACAGTACTCGCATCAATACAATCGCCATAAACTGCTTTCATTCTCTTATGAATCTCCTTTGGGGTGACACCTTCTGCTGTCAAGAATTCAATGACTGCACGTTGCTTAAATCACATTGACCGGTTGTCTGCGCAGGGTTCCATACTTGACACTGCAACAACACAATCGTTCAGTGCTAAGGCTTCCCGCCAACTGGAGCTGTAGAGAAGAGGCTACGGAATAAGCCAGTACCTACCGCATACCAATGCTGCCAACTGTTGAAGAGTTACGAAGGAGGAGGCATTACTTTTCAGTCAACCTTCGTAAATGCACACTATATTGAAGTAAAAAAGCAGATGAAAATCCATTTGATGCCTCCCTAAGAAACAGACTCCACCCATTCACAACATACTATATAAGTGTAGACCAGATGTGCCGTAAGTTCAAAGAAATAGTATCAGAGGAAGTTGAGAGATTTATGCCAAACAAATTACTAAATGATGGTACTGATCCCCCATGGTACACAAAACAGGTGAGGTCATCCACATGAGCATGAAAAGAAATCTGTTAAATTTTGGTTACACTATAATCACACAAATTTAAAGGCTGTCAATTTAACTAAATAACTAGGAATTACTCAGACACTCAGATCTGTACGAAACCTCAGATTTAGTTTGTATTACATGCTGTTGTCCACCAGAATGGGCATAAACACTAATTAAAAGTAACACCAGAACTACCAGAGCACTACTGGCGACAGTGTTTTTACTGTATTAGGTGTGAAAGTGTCACATGGAACAACATGTTTATGACATGTAAAAGGATTGTTTAGAGTTTACAGCAATGTCCTCTTGGCAGTCTGCTTTTGCTTTGTTTCTTTGAAAGCAGTAAAAGTATAGAATACATTGTAGTTTCACAAAATACGCAATCAGAACAGAAAAATAAAGAAACAATTGCATCACGTGTGGAGGTAGTGGTAGTAATAATAAACAAACTAATAAGACTAATATCAAGTACGTAATGTTCGAAAAAAATTAATGCAAACACGACCCCCAAACACAGACACACACACACCATGTCATTGATTCAGGTACAAAGGGCTTCATAATAATAGTAGCATACGAAGAAGTGTGTGAAGCAAATTACTTTCATACACCATTTGATGAATCCCACATTTGCGCATCCACCCTGTAGATGGCAGAATGAAAGCTTGTGTCTGAAACAGAAGTATGGCGAAGTTTGACAGGGTCTGGGTTCATCACCAAGTTTAGCCATTATCCACGTGTGACGGTGTGGTTATGGAAATGTGGAGAATGCAACTGATTGTGCCGGACCGAGACTCGAACTCGGGACCTTTGCCTTTCGCGGGCAAGTGCTCTACCAACTGAGCCACCCAAGCACGACTCACGCCCCGTCCTCACAGCTTTACTTCTGCCAGTACCTCGACTCCTACCTTCCAAACTATACAGAAGCTCTCCTGCGAACCTTGCAGAACTAGCACTCCTGAAAGAAAGGATATTGCGGAGACATGGCTTAGCCACAGCCTGGGGGATGTTTCCAGAATGAGATTTTCACTCTGCAGCAGAGTGTGCGTTGATATGAAACTTCCTGGCAGATTAAAACTGTGTGCCGGACCGAGACTCGAACTCGGGACCTTTGCCTTTCGCGGGCAAGTGCTCTACCAACTGAGCTACCCAGGCATGACTCACGCCCCATCCTCACAGCTTTACTTCTGCCAGGTTCGCAGGAGAGCTTCTGTAAAATTTGTAAGGTAGGAGACGAGGTACTGGCTGAAGTAAAGGTGTGAGGACAGGGCGTGAGTTGTGCTTGGATAGCTCAGCTAGTAAAGCACTTGCCCGCGAAAGGCAAAGGTCCCGAGTTCGAGTCTCGGTCCAGCACACAGTTTTAATTTGCCAGGAAGTTTCATATCCGCGCACACTCCGCTACAGAGTGCAAATCTCATTCTGAATGCAACTGATTGTTTGTGAGGGACTGCAGCTTAAGAAAATTATTCCATTGTTGCAGACTAATCTCTTACAAAGAATCTGGTGCAGCATCTGATATTTTACAAAGCATATGCTTGTACATTCTAAAGAAATGAAGAGTAAGGAGTTGACAAGTGGAGGTTGTGTTCGCTGGAATTAAGTGAATTGTGATTTTGTTTTATGGTAGATTATTTTCAAATGGTTCAAATGGCTCTGAGCACTATGGGACTTAACATCTGAGGTCATCAGTCCCCTAGAACTTAGAACTACTTAAACCTAACTAACCTAAGGACATCACACACATCCACGCCCGAGGCAGGATTTGAACGTACGACCATAGCAGTCGCGCTGTTCCAGGCTGCAGCTCCTAGAACCGCTCAGCCACCCCGGCCGGCTAGATTATGTTGTAGGAGAAGATTACGAAGAACACTAGCAACTTTTTGGGGACCATAAGAATCCAGCATTAGCAGGAGTTTCTCTTCCACTATTGCTTCTTGTAGAAATGTCCTGAACATTTCTTTGATCATTTTGCCAGAGGAGTGAGAGAGGACAATGAACCTCTAGTTGCAAGAGTGTGGCCCACAGACATCTCCTTGTCAATCCACTTTCGTCAGCAGTGTAGATATTTGTATCTGTGTAGGCGGCCATGAGTGTATAGTTGTTTGTTGCTAGTCCCATACAGTTTTCTGAACGTCATTTCTGTTGTGGTGCATTTTAACCCTAATAAAAGATTTGACTTTATGGCTTACAATATTTTTTTGCGCTTCCAGTGCAAGACCCAACTGTCACTGATGTCAGATCTTCAGAAATTTAACTGTCTCACTTTTTTTTTTTTTCACCCATTATTTGATGTCTACATATTGAACACATCGACCTTCCTAGCGGCAGTGTTTGAAGGTCTCCATCACACGCATTGCAATACGCTTGTACATGTCCATCACAGACATTAAATCTCAACTTTACCACTGTCATTTCCATTCGTACAACAGGCACCATGCAGGACATCTAGTGCAAAATCTGTTTTCATTGCAGACATAATGCGATGTGCAAATCTTCAGGTCGGCTTCGGCTGCTTTTTGACATTAAGGCAATATTTGAGCATTTTGATGTTTTTGTTTCTCGAGTAAAACACTTTTGTGGTATTTCAACATTTCCGTCACCCACGGACCCTTCTGACGACGATATCGAAGATGTTGACTAGTCTGTGAACTCAGTCATGAGCAAACGATTCTGCTCCACTCAGTGTGCGCTTCTCAGTATCTAATGTTTCCTATTCTGTGACATTCAACACATTCCATTGATCTGTTACATCCAGTAGGAATGCTGCACACTTTCTCTCATCTCCAGTTGTTTCCACATGTGTCCGACAGAACACCACATCTATCTATAGAGATGTACTCTATAGGTTTGCTACTTTCAAGTAACGAAGCAAAAGCAGACTGCCAAAAGAACATTTCTACAACTTTTAAAAAGTCTTTTAACTTGTCTGGAAAATGTCGTCCCATATAACAGTTTCATGCATAAACAGTTAAAAAATTTCTGTAAGTGGGGTTTTAATTCGGGACACTTTTTACAGCAACCTAACATCCTACCAACTCACTCACATGAGCCGCACATGTCTATTATTCACAGACACCCTTTTCCTGTATTTAGTAGGTCTGGTTTTATTTTTAAGTAACATTTATGCCTGTTCTGCTGGACAACAGCACACAGTACAAACTAAATCGGAGTTTCAGTTTGTACTCTATCAAAATGCGACATTTGGTACCGATCTGTGTGTCTGACATCGGAGGTCTGGGAGCTAGAAGATGCAATAGGTGTACTAAAGAGCCTGCCTACATTACACTTGTTTGTACTCTGCTAGAGTACTGCTTTGTGATATAGAATCCTTATCCAAAAGGACTGACAGAGGACATCAAAATAGTCCAAAGAAGGGTAGCTTGTTTGTGTCACAAAATAGGGGAGAGTGTGTCGCAGATTGATAAGTGAATTGGGATGGTAATCATTAAAACAAACGCACATTTCATTGTGGCGAGGTCTTCTCATGAAATTTCACATCAGCTGTCTCCTTTGAATGCAAGGATATTTTAGTGTCGCCAACCTACATATGGAGAAATGATAATCGTAATAAAATAAGATAAATTGGAACTCATACAGAAAGATTTAAGTGTTCAGTTTTCCCACACACTATTAAGAGAGTGGAATAGTAGAGAAATAGTCTGAAGATGTTCGATGAATTCTCTGCCATGCACTTAATGGCGAATTGCAGAGTAATTGTGTAGATATATGAGAACAAACCATATAGATGTACAAACTGTAACGTCTGTTAGAATGCAAAGTCTCCTCTGCCACGCCCTTTGCCATGACTTGCAGAGTACACTGCATATGTAAAGCATATGCAACGGATTATATCAGGAACCATATTTCAGTGTGCCAGTCAACTTGGTCGTTTTTGGCTATGTCTATTTTAAAGAAATTTCAGGGCGCACAAAATGAATGTCCCGTCACCCCCTACACCATACACACACATTTAAGCACATATTATATTAGAAACTATAGGTAATTTACTTAATCATTTTTCCTTCAGACGAGGCAAATCTTGTCATCTTATTCCGTGTCTTTTATCCAGGTGAGTGATATCCTGCCAGTATTAAATATTCCAGAACCACCATTGGTAAAACAAACATCATTATGTTATCACGGAAAGACTGATATGTGAAACGTCGCATGTAATCTGTCAGTGGTTCTGTTAGTTACATAGGTGAGATCCCCACCAAATTAGTCACAGTTACTGCTCAAAGCAAGCAAACTGTGGCCACAAGTAATGCCCATGAGCTGGATTGAAATTCCTTTCTGGGTGTCCACTTTACTGTGGTTACACTAAACCACAGCAAACAGTTGTTAGGATGGCTCAGGCTCACTGAAAAGATAATTGTCAGCTGTTTAATCCAAGCTGTTCATTTGTTTGTGATAATAATGTAATTTATTTTGCCCTATACTTAGGGCTTCAGCTCACACTTTTATTCTTGCCTGCAGAAGCTCATTATTAGAATGTTCAGAAATTTGAACAGTCTATTGTTAGCGTATCTTTAAGCCCTATTTTACGTCCTGTAGACGGACTTGTGTGAATTGCCTGACTCTCTCTCTCTCTCTCTCTCTCTCTCTCTCTCTCTCTCTCTCTCTCACACACACACACACACACACACACACACACACATATACACACCACACACATTAGTGACTTTTACTTTTGTTTTAGCACTTAATGCAAATACATTTTGCTGTTTCTGCATTATATAGGGAAAGGAATTTTGATAAATATTCAGATAGTTGAAGTGTTAAGCATATTTTTAAATGTGTGTGTCTGTCCCTGTTTCTCGTACTGTTTTGTTTTAGGTGCATGGGTAGTGTTATAACTATTTATAGTTCATATGAAGTAGTACACCACTTGTCTACGCTAATAATAAATGTCTGAAACTGTGATGCCTGCCTGTTTGTCCTTGAACATGCTAATCTCCTAAGCAACTAGATGAATTTCACGCAGGTAACTTGAGCATGGTTTGGGGCACCGTATAGGCTTTAGTTCATCAAAATTGGGTCACAGGAAAAAAAAGATATTCGTACATAGTATTATAAAAATCTATGTATGTTTCAAATATCCTCCAAAACCACTGGACTGATTTCAGTCAAACTTGATATACATATCACTTACCTTCCAGAAGGAATCGCTGTAGCGGTAACAGCTACCTACCTACGAAAAGGGTAAAGGTTAGGTGAAGAAGTAGTGCAGGCCACAATGCACAAATACCCTGATATTACTCATCCAGCATTTAGAGTGAGAGGACTTGCGACAAACTTCACACATCATTTCAAACCTTTACAAGAATTTTTCTAACTTACAACCTTCAAAAAATTGTGAAAGAAAAAAAGCTTATTGCTTCCTAAATTTTCACTGTGCATGCAGTAAAACTGCCTGACATGTTAATTTATTACTTCTTACTACTAACTGTAATCGTGACACATTTTGCATACAATGTTCACATACAGCACTGGATGAATGCACCTACAAAATTATATCGTCATATGACACTTCGTGAATTGCGTCAGCTCAGGAGCTGTGCTTACTCAAACAGGCAGACACATGAGGGCAGCTGAGGTTATTTCACGTGCAGTAGCTCACTTAATAATCATCTCTATTCATAGCAACACTATTGATATTCCAGCACAGCCAGGGGTAACTGTTGTCGTTTAATAAATGTTAGGCATAATCAAGTAGTGAGTGAAAAGTTTTGTATAAGTCGCTATAGATAATAAACTATTTTTTATGTTATTAGTATTTCTTCCTTGTTGTGACATCTATTTTGTTAATCTGATGGATACAGTCTACAAGATAATAAACAATAAATTATTTGTTTGTTATTCTACAACAATATCTAAAATTAATTTTGTATTTTCAGTCCCAGATGAGCCACTGGTTGGAGAATTAAGAGGAGAGTTTATTGGAAAATACACGACACCAGCAGAATTAAAGGAAAAATTTTGTATAGTAACGCCAGAAACTAAGCCGCTGGTTCTGTACTATTTGATTACAAGTCACAGGTGGAAACAAGTGTTATGTTTTGTTGACTCACAGCGAGCAGCACATCGCCTGTCTCTTCTGTTGAAGCATTTGAGCCAGGGAAATCTCACGTGTGCCGAAATGTCATCTGTACTCTGGCGTCAACAAAGAGATGAAGTCATCAGGAGATTTGTTGATGGTCAGATTGATATGTAAGTTCATGGTATCAGTGCGTGAACATTATATTGACATTTTTTGTTCTATCAAGTAGTCGCACGCAAAACATTTTGGATAGGAATGTCACCAATATTTTCTTAACTCTTCTTTCAGTTATGCCACAATCAACAAATGAATCCTTGGCACTTGGAACGTGTCCACACACACACACACACACACACACACACACACACACACAGAGAGAGAGAGAGAGAGAGAGAGAGAGAGAGAGAGAGAGTCCTGGGCCACTTTAGTACCATCTTAAACAAAAGCTTTACTTTCTTGTATTTACTTTTTTATTCTCTGTGCTTTTATGTGTGTTATATTTTTTTAAATGTGCCATTTAGCAACAGTAATTCAATTAACAAAATTTGTTAACATTATTTTGATCAAATTCAATCTCTTCATGCTAAAGCCATTTTCCTGGCCACTTTTATAGAAAACCAGTTGAAACTAATAGAAATTATAAGCCCATGTTTGGCAATTGCTACACATCAGTATTAAAGTATTATTTAATTTTAGTTAATTTGGCAGTTATTTCTGTACAGTGTATTTAAAAAACAAGATTCTAGGTGTCAGCTGTAAAGAAGTATCCACTACGTTTTGGTCATTTGTACATTCACAGTGGAGTTGGGCAGCTATAATTTTGTGGTGGTCTTGGTAAAGAGCAAATTTGTCATCCAGGCCACTACCTTTGTCTCATACCATAAACAGTAAAGAATTTATGCACATAATATCAATAATACTCCAATTATAACTTTACAAAAAGAAGCTAATACCGTGCAGCCTGAACAAGGCAGTGTACCAGCAGTACTAATAGCTGCTTTAACATATGTTAAGGTTTAAACTGTCCTCAGGTCAATATATTTGATAAATGCCAAAGGAGTAGTTATGCTGATTGTGACTACTTATGTTTTGCTTGACAAAAGAATTTGAGTTTCATTCACAGCTTGCAACCACCTTCTCCCGTAACAGTTACACTATCATATTCTTCAATGAAGAAATTAAGAATTCTGAAAATTAAAGTTTCATCATGTGTTTTTCTGTGAACCTCACCCCGTTAGTTGGTATTTCAGCATCGGCATCCTGTTTTATGTGGCATATATTTGTGACCAGTGGTATAATGTCAACATTCTTTCCATGCCAAAGTGGAGATCAGGAATTCTTTTTGACATTCATTGAAGAACTGAGCTTCAGTATCTGAGGTTTGATCACTGATTCATTAGTGGTATAATCTGATTCGTGAATGCTGGGATTTCATGCAGGTTCCAATTGACAGTTATGGTACACCCATACATGAGCTTTGTACTTGAAATAAGCACATATCCTGGAAGTTTTGTCTCTTGTTTCCTTCTGTAGAATTTCTCACCATCACCATCAGCCCTGACAACTCGCAACAAATGGAATAAAAATTCACTACATATCTCGCTACTATCATGTTTAATACTCATACTGGCTATGACATTCACAGCAGAGCTCTCAGAACACTATTGAATCAGAGATTGCATGGCACAGGTTCACAGAAGAGCCTAAATTTGATCGCCGTCATTCTTCACTGAAGTTATTATAACCATCCACGTTTCCTTAAGTTCGGTCCTGTACAGTTAAGTGCTATGGTGCAGTAATGAACAGTAAGTTTCTAAATGGCAGTAGTGAGAAAATTTTCATACTAGAGTTGACATCTGTAATACACTTATTTTTTCAACACAGGGAGGTTGAATGACAGCATCCATTTACAATTTGATCTCCAACTGAGAGTTGTATTTTGTCACTGAGGTAGTCGCAGAGTTACGCATTCATATCAGTAAAATTATTGCTTGGAACATTTAAAAGGGGTGGGGGACTGCATTTTTACATTTAGCAGTTAACGAGCCATTTCAGTGGTCGATCTACAGCTTCATGTTTGACTACTATGGAGAATAGTGACAGAGTGACATTATTATTTTAGTGCTAATGACAGTTTCAATAATTATTTGTCAAATTCTATTTCTTGCCAAATATCACTGTAAGAGTATGTATTTCATATTTCCAGTCTCATCAGTACTGACGCTCTCGCCCGTGGTATGGATATGCCTAACGTCAAGTATGTGATATCCTATGACCTTCCAAAATACATCAAGAACTATATTCATCGAATAGGGAGAACAGGGCGTGCAGGAAAATCAGGCAAAGCAATTACACTCATCCTTCAAAATCAAGTAAGCAGTTCATTCTAATTGCACTATTGGACTTTCAGCTCAACTTTTGGTTAGTTGTCTGTAAAAATGTATATATTTTTCTTCATTAAACATTTATTTCTAGTTTTTAAACTGTAATATGGAGACAAGAATTCCATTCATATCGTAACATAGTGCTGGAATGTCCTAAGATTAGCCGACCAGAGTGGCCGAGCGGTTCTAGGCGCTTCAGTCTGGAACTGCGCGACTGCTATGGTCGCAGGTTCGAATACTGCCTCAGGCATGGATGTGTGTGATGTCCTTAGGTTAGTTAGTTTTAAGTAGTACTAAGTTCTAGGGGATTGATGACCTCAGATATTAAGTGCTCAGAGCCACTTGAACCATTTGTCCTAAGATTACCTTCAGACAGTAGTCTGCTTCAAGCTGAAATGCTTGTGCTTACTACTGCCTGGTAATTACCTTTGCAGGTCTCATATAATCCCCAAATACTCCTCCGCAATAGCACTCTCTGTGCACTGCCTCCCTAGTCACCCCTGCACTTGTTTCTCCCCCTACCTTACCACCACCACCACCTTCATCCCTATTTCAGCAGTGTAAGGAAAACATAGGTTCTAAACAGTCTTCATGGGTTTGCCACCGGATCACATTGTGCACATTGCACAATATTTCCTTGGACCAACTGTCCAACATCTTCAGGTGGTTCAACCTTGCTTGTGGCTAGGTACAAATGATGGTATCTGCACTTCAACCACCCGCTTCTAGAACACGCGTGCGAAGAATGCGCGAGCGCGAAAATCATGCATGCGCAATGATTTGCAGATAGATGGTGCCACACTCAAACACCCTCTCCCAAAAACTGCAGAGCGGCTCTCCTGCGCATGCACTGTGTGCTGCGTTAACTAACAGTGCAGCCAGCCTTCACTTATTAAAGACCATACTAGACCAACATTATGATGGATGTGTTATTGAAAAATGTTGGTTTCTGTGTCGTGATGTAATAGCAGCCAATGCAGGGTTCCAGTCTGTGCTCAGTTGAAATCCTGCATCCCTGTTGGTGAGATTATGGGCTGTACGGATATGTATTGCTTCTTCAATTATGCAGTCCCAATCATTAAGGAAGCAATACATATCCGTACAGTTGATAATCTCATCAACAGGGATGTAAAGAGTTTGGTTTATTGTTTGACCCGGAGGAACAAACTCCTGGTGAGCTAATCCTATACTATCAAAGAATGTGATCAACATTGTCTTTGTCCTCGAAGGTTGTCATTTTACTCTTTTCAAGGCTGATGATCCAGCACTCTGCCATTCAACACTTTGACGCTTCATGTGGTGGTCATATGGGTAGCACCAACATTAATCCCCAGCAGTAATCTTTGACAGAAATGTGGGATCAAGTCTGGCTCCATCCAGTCGTTCTATTGTACAATATACAATAAATAAACATCCACTGTGCAAGAGTGAAGGTATGTAAATACATGCATTACAAATTTATATGCTTTGTTTTCATCTGGCAGAGTTATGCGTAAGTTTCCATTTCCCCAAATTTTCACATAAAATCTTATGACACATCATGACAGTTCTTCTGACATTACACATAAAACTTGGTGGTCTTCTTGCAATAACTGCCTTACACCCTCCACGTTTGCTTCGGTATATGCTCTGGGATAGTTTTGCACTGAATCTCTGCCTTCACGCAAACCTTTTGTGCCACTCAAAAACACGATTTCTTGGAAGTGCCTCACCTGCATATGCTTGCATAATCATTGTCCGCATTTGCTAGAGATTTTCTCGAGCTTAACACAGAACTTAATGTTCACTTTTTTTGCACAGTAAGTATCCATTTTGTCGCAATAACTGGGAAACATCGCCAAGGTAATTTCCAGGATGTGCACAAGAAGATAACATAAAAGCAACGTTTGTTCCTTTATAGTATTGCAAACTCGGGGGAAAAGGATGTCTGGAACTTTTCAGGCAGAGCGAATATGCAAGAGTATAAATTTGTAGTTACGCAAGTATTTACATACCTTCACTCTTGCACAGTAGATTTTCATTTACTGTATATTGTACAATAGAACACTAGAGTGTTACAGTAATTGATAAATAATATGACATTTCTGTATTTTTGCTGTGACTTTAAATTTGTTTATTGTTGTATGTACACAAGTAATATTGCCATGTTTATTTGCATTAGATTTCACTTTTTTTGCATCATATCAATTAGGGAAACCTGTTTGAATTTCCTGTCCAAAATTGTTTTTTCTACGCAATTTTTTGCACTTTGAAATAGTTCCAACAGCTTGAGAAATATATGAGTGCTGCAAATTGCATAACATTACTTGTGCTTGCAATAGCTTCTTCAGGCATATTAATTTCTGTAGGGACACAATTTTGCTGTCTATACAAGAGCGATGTACTTGAGGACAGTATTATGGAAATGGAAGAGGATGTAGATGAAGATGAAATGGGAGATACGATACTGTGTGAAGAGTTTGACAGAGCACTGAAAGACCTGAGTCGAAACAAGGCCCCGGGAGTAGACAACATTCCATTAGAACTACTGACGGCCTTGGGAGAGCCAGTCCTGACAAAACTCTACCATCTGGTGAGCAAGATGTACGAGACAGGCGAAATACCCTCGGACTTCAAGAAGAATATAATAATTCCAATCCCAAAGAAAGCAGGTGTTGACAGATGTGAAAATTACTGAACTATCAGTTTAATAAGTCACAGCTGCAAAATACTAACGCGAATTATTTACAGACGAATGGAAAAACTGGTAGAAGCCGACCTCGGGGAAGATCAGTTTGGATTCCGTAGAAATGTTGGAACACGTGAGGCAATATTGACCTTACGACTTACCTTAGAAGGAAGATCAAGGAAAGGCAGACCTACATTTCTAGCATTTGTAGACTTAGAGAAAGCTTTTGACAGTGTTGACTGGAATACTCTCTTTCAAATTCTAAAGGTGGCAGGGATAAAATACAGGGAGCGAAAGGCTATTTGCAATTTGTACAGAAACCAGATGGCAGTTATAAGAGTCGAGGGACATGAAAGGGAAGCAGTGGTTGGGAAGGGAGTGAGACGGGGTTGTAGCCTCTCCCCGATGTTACTCAATCTGTATATTGAGCAAGCAGTAAAGGAAACAAAAGAAAAATTTGGAGTAGGTATTAAAATCCATGGAGAAGAAATAAAAACTTTGAGGTTCGCCGATGACATTGTAATTCTGTCAGAGACAGCAAAGGACTTGGAAGAGCAGTTAAAGGGAATGGACAGTGTCTTGAAAGGAGGATATAAGATGAACATCAACAAAAGCAAAACGAGGATAATGGAATGTATTCGAATTAAGTCGGGTGATGCTGAGGGAACTAGATTAGGAAATGGGACACTTAAAGTAGTAAAGGAGTTTTGCTATTTGGGGAGCAAAGTAACTGATGATGGTCGAAGTAGAGAGGATATAAAATGTAGACTGGCAGTGGCAAGGAAAGCGTTTCTGAAGAAGAGAAATTTGTTAACATCGAGTATAGATGTGTCAGGAAGTAGTTTCTGAAAGTATTTGTATGGAGTGTAGCCATGTATGGAAGTGAAACATGGACAATAAATAGTTTGGACAAGAAGAGAATAGAAGCTTTTGAAATGTGGTGCTACAGAAGAATGTTGAAGATTAGGTAGGTAGATCACGTAACTAATGAAACGGTATTGAATAGGTTCGGGGAGAAGAGAAGTTTGTGGCACAACTTGACTAGAAGAAGGGATCGGTTGGTAGGACATGTCCTGAGGCATCAAGGGATCACAAATTTAGCATTGGAGGGCAGTGTGGAGGGTAAAAATCGCAGAGGGAGACCAAGAGATGAATACACTAAGCAGATTCAGAAGGATGTAGCTTGCAGTAGGTACTGGGAGATGAAGCAGCTTGCACAGGATAGATTAGCATGGAGAGCTGCATCAAACCAGTCTCAGGACTGAAGACCACAACAACAACAACACAATTTTGCTCCTCTTCTTCCTTTGTTTCTTCATTATCACAATTTGTGGTGCAGATTTCTTCCAAATCTGTTGCTGAAGTCAAAGTGAGTGATCTGGCAGAAAGTCATCACTTGCAAGGTAGTCATCTGCACTACATGAAATATTTCCCATTTTAATTAATTGAACAGGTGCTACTACATTTTCATGAGCTTCGATGGCAACAGACGTGTCTTGTTCTTGACCTGCAAAGCACTTGGTTTCAGAATGAGATTTTCACCCTGCAGTGGAGTGTGCTCTTCTGATATTCTGTCAGATTAAAACTGTGTGCCAGACTGAGACTTAAACCTTGGTAACCAAGCCAATATCACATCTGATTACTTGATTTTTGGGCAGCAGATGGCATTTTCTAGGAAAAGAACAACTTGGCAATTTCCATTTTTTCAGTTTGGTATTGAAACAGCCCAACCATTCTTCCATAAGACTGCTCACCATCCATTCCTTTTTATTACTTCACAATGTGACTAAAAGCTTATTGACATCTGATGTGGGTTTGTTTTTTTAATGCAGTTTTGCTGGCTTTCCAATCACCAGTGGCTTCTCCATTTCACCTAATATGTTTCCACACAGCAGTACAGTGTGTCTTTCATAGGACATTAGTCCAATGATGCACTTTTTACCTCGAATAGCTAGAGATTTTGAAGACAGTGCACAATAAAACAGTCCTGTTTTATTGGCATTGAATATGTCTTTCTGGTCATAATTCACAATTACGTTGTAGAGTATTATCTTCCACTCTGTTGCTACACTTTCCTGCAAATCGTTAGCTTTCCCGCACACTTCATTCCACACAATGTTGAAACAGTCCAGCCATCCTGTGGATGCCTTAAAGTCCATATTTCCAAGCTCTGTAGTGACTTGTAGAGCTTCATTCTGCATCATGGGTCCAGAAAAGATAGACTTTTTCCTCTTACACTTGCGAACTATTCCCATACTGTCTCATTAATTTATTCATTTCCCATCTTCTTTGCCTTTCTTTTCATTTCCCCATCCCCTTTCATCCATTTATCCTGTGTCTTACCTTTGTTTTTTAAAGTATGAAAAATTTGCACTTTACCACCTTTGAAACACAACATTATTTCACACACAGAGGGTTTGTCTTTCTCATTTGCCTCAAATACCTTAACATTTTCGTTAAATTTCAGTGACACATATGTTTTGTTCAACATCACGTTATCACATAAAAGTGCTACTATTCAATTGAAAGTGGCAGAAAGTAATGCAGGTAGTGCATTTCTTTCAAATGTTGACATTGGCGAGTAAGACCATTGCTTAACGTAACAACACCCAACTCTTTCATAGCACAGATTGCAGCAGTGTGTTCATGGGTGCCCAACAATGTTCCAGTGTGCACCCAAGCATGTCAGTAATAATGGGAAACAAAAGATGCTGACAAACAGAGTGCTCATGAACAAATCATTGCCTCTGATGTCTCAACGCTGCATGTCACTTGTGTGTTGTTGCACAGAGCGTTGCAGTTTTCTGTCCATATCAGCAGCTCTGCATCAGCCCAAATCTCTCTTCTTGGTTTTGTGCCGCTCAACAGCATTGTCAGGCTATACAATCTTTGTGTTAAAAGTAGCATCCTTGTATAGTCATGAATAACCGATGTACACTGTAATAAAATTGAAATTGGATCCTTCTATTACTCACCAGACTTACCAAAAACTTTAAAGAAAATCTCAGTTCGCTTCTACATATGCTCCCCAGTTGTACTGTAATCATCAGTGGAGACTTCAATATCCAACAATCAATTAGGGAAATTACAGTTTTGTTAGTGGTGGACATGATAAAACATCCTATGAAACATTACTAAAGGCACACAGTTCGGAACCCCACTCATGACTGAGTTGCCGCAGTTCTTAGCACACTGGACTTGTGGGAGGATGACAGTTCAAACCTGCGTCTGGCCATCCAGTTTCAGGTTTTCAGTGATTTCCCTGAATCACTCTAGCAAAAGCCAGGATGGTTCCTTTGAAAGGGCACTGCTGATATCCTTCCACGTCCTTGACACAATCCAAGCTCGTGCTCAGTTTCTAATGATGTCAATGTCGACGAGATGTTAAACCCAATCTTGCTTTCTTGTTTTTTCACTCATGATGGAAATGTATTGGACTTGACACAGTTGTGGCAACAAGAGACTTAGGCATACTGGTGCACAGAGCATGTGAAATCTCAGACCATGGCAGTTTAGCAGCTAAATTGCGGCACTTTCAGGCTGTGGTCTGTACAAACAGTTAACAACAGCTGCCAGATGAAACGTGAAAGACCGAAGAAGCCGAGACCACAGCCTGCAGAGGACGATGACAAACTGTCTGCCACTGTGATAATACCATACATTGGGAACACATTAGCAGAGAGCTGCAGAACACTCCAAAATTACGTGTCAGGTGCATGTTCCACCCTCCGTCCAAGACGGAAACTTTTATTAGTGTCAGTTAAGGGTGACTTAGGACTCCAGGTAGCGGCAGTTTACCACATCCCTTGCCAGTGCAAAAATGTATGTAGGCCTGACCATCTGGAGAGTACAGGGGAGATGCACAAAGCAGAAACACCACATAGACAACATACAGCCAACAAAGTCCACCGTGGCAGAACAATGCATCTCCCATGGACATGACATGAACTGCGGTGGCATAAAGGTGTTGCAACAGTCGAATACCTTCTGGGATTGTACTCTTAAAAAGGCAATGGAGATCAAAGTGTAAGACGAGCTAATAAATAAGGACAGTGGCTTTCAGCTAAGCAAGGCCTAGGATCCAGCCTTGAGTACAATCAAATCACATTGGCATTCTACACGAAATCCGATCCCATCAGGATGTCTGAAGAAGACGCAGTGTCACCTCAGCGGCTGAGATCTGCACATGGCCATGACCACGAAAAGATTGTGGTTCATGATGTGTCGTGGAGTGCCGCACTTCCCCCACCACCCAGCACCATGCCTCCCCCACACCTGCCGCGGACTGCATGGAGGCACCGAGACAGTGGTTGCGGAGGGGAGGGGCGGGGGGGGGGGGGGGGGGGGGGGATAAAGACTAATCAAACAGTGGAATATCTAGTATGGAATGTAACAATATTATGGAAAGGAAAGTTGCTACTCACCAAATAGTGAAAAAAATGAAATAATCGTATGGCATTGCTGGCTTGGAGGGCCCATTCGGAGAATTTCGGCCACCGAGTGCGACTCTTATTTCAGTCAATGCCACATTGGGCGACTCGCGTGCTGATGATGAGGATGAAATGGTGATGAGGACAACACAACACTCAGTCCGCAAGTGGGGAAAATCTCCAACTTGGCCGGGAATGGAACCCAGGCCCGCTGCATGGGAGGCAAGCACGTAGCCACTCAGCTAAGCAGGCAGACGCAGACAGGCACAACAAAAAGACTGCCACAAATAAAGCTTTCGGCCATTAAGGCCTTCGTCAACAATAAACACACACACAACTTGTAACCGCAAGTGGCCAAAAGCTTTATTTGTGGAGGTAAAGACTGTGCAGAGTCAGCATTCATCAGAGATCAATCAGTCTCCAGGAACACTTGAAGATGACAAGAAGTCAGCTTGCTGAAATATCTCACCTGTGAACACCACCATCCTGCTGAATACCAACAGAATATTCAAGATTTTTGTACACCAGGAAAACTTAAAATCAAAAAGACTGTTACTCCAACTTCATTGGTGATGCAAAATATTAAGACCTTGCTGCAGTATTTATACATTGTCCAAGAGCATTGTCCACTTCTCAACGTTTTTTCTTCAATCTGATGATTGAGGATAGTATGTTGCCTAATAGATCTTGGAGTGAGTATCC
Organism: Schistocerca americana; assembly: GCF_021461395.2. Classification (NCBI taxonomy): domain Eukaryota; kingdom Metazoa; phylum Arthropoda; class Insecta; order Orthoptera; family Acrididae; genus Schistocerca; species Schistocerca americana. Next base: position 23,186,498 of record NC_060122.1, on the reverse strand, counting down.
TGTATAGTGATTGCTGAAGTTATCTTTACAATACACCAACATTATTCGGTCTTGCTCCCCCGCCCTCCATTGTACCAGGCTACTGTCCATAATTTATATGCTGTGTTTCGGAAGCAAATCGCAGAAGCCTTATTGGCCGTGTAGACAATTAAAATATTGTTGGCCTATTTTTTGAGGAGTTGTGCCTTCACAGTTTTTTGTGTGGTTGGTTACCACATTTAATTTTGGTCAGTGGGTCATCCAGACAAAACCAACTCTCTCCAGCATTCTGCTTCAGATAAGAATAAATATACTGCATTGCAGTATTGATTTCATTTGCATACAGGCCCCTTTTGTAATTTCTCCAGTCGTCGGTGCCGGGTACAATTTTTTCATACATGAGTTGTGATTTTGCACATCGGCTACGATCAAATCGTTTATCTTCTTGAGACACTCAACAACTGCTCAACCCCAGTCATCATTATGAGTATTATGATCGCACAAGTGTGCCTGTTTTTTTTTCGCTATAAACTCTGCTGTTATCTCACGAGCGCACAAAAAAATGATCTCTGAATGAGGATGGTGAAGTAGAAGTGGATCACCTCCTCTACACAAAAAATGCAGAGATTAATTTCTGCAATCGAAAATTCAGTATCTAGTAATGACAATATTATGAAAAGGATAAATTACTGCTCACCACATAATAGAGGTGTTAGTCGCAGACAGGTACAACAAAAAACTGGGAAACAAGTAAGCTCTTAGCCAAAAGGCCTTCTTCTGAATTAGACAAAACACATGCATACACACATACAGATATCCTCACACACGTGACCATTGTCTCCAGCTGCCAAGTCTGGCTCTCTGTTACTGAAATACAGCTCTCAGAACTGATCACTCAGTTACTTGTTTAGACATATGGCCTGGAATTTCATTCCAATTTTGTATATATAATCCTTATACCTTTATTTACATTGTCCAGTTTGTATCCTTCTAAGTACATCAGTTCAGTCTCTGTTACTTCCAAATTACGCTCTGCATTGTGTAGCACAACTGTAAATCTATCTTTGGAATTTTCAGTTCCTCCGGTGACATAAGACGTTCATATTTCCTGTGTTGTTTTGATGAAAAACTCTGAATGTATTCTGGTTATTATCCTTTGTGCCAAGCTGGATTTATTATTATTTATTTATCTTCCCATTAATTACTGCTATTGCGGGTGTAGTTATTCAGCAGCTCTGTCTTGTGGTAACATTTACCATAAGTAAATATTGGACATAAAGGAATTAGATAAATTGTGTTCTCGTTAGCCGAATGCTTCTGGAAATTGGTTAACAGAACCATTAAGTTGTTGACCATGCCACAGATGGTGCAACCACGTGAGGGGCAATATATCAGTTACACCCACACGACATTGCTCTGTATTTACTAATTTAACGGAACATTTCATCCAGGGCTCAAAGAGTGAGATGACCTTCACATTAGTATTACAAGCGTTCTTGGCGATATGCTCAATGATGTCAGTTCTGTAATTGATGTTACAGTATAAACTGTTATCTCTTCTCCCCAGAATGCTCTTTAATGGCATCCTAAATCAAAGGTGATATCACTGAGCCCTACCCTTGGCTTACAAATAGCACTTACCTGTTATTTGTCACCAAGGGACTTCAGTATTAATTCAGCCATTCCCACAACTACTCTCTAGCAGAACTGTTTTCATGGACTTTTTAAGCCTCAGATCATTACTAACTTTATCTTGTACTATTTTCCATGTCCTGCCAATGTTCTCAAACTCCTCGGGTTGTCCACACACTTATTTATTTATTTAAATGTCAAGTTCCGTAGGACCAAATTGAGAAGCAAATCTCCAAGGTCATGGGACGTGTCAGTACATGAACTTACAACATAAAAAGTAATAACAGATAAAAATAAATGTTCATGAACCTGAAAGAGAATCAGTCCATAAGTTTAAGCAAACGCTATCAGCAATACAATGAGAATCATCTTAATTTTTCAAGGAACTCCTTGACAGAATAGGAGGAGTGACCCATGAGGAAACTCTTCAGTTTCGATTTGAAAGCGTGTGGATTACTGCTAAGATTTTTGAATTCGAGTGGCAGCTTATTGAAAATGGGAACAGCAGTATACTGCACACCTTTTTGCACAAGAGTCAAGGAAGTCCGATCCAAATGGAGGTTTGATTTCTGCCGAGTATTAACCGAGTGAAAGCTGCTTATTCTTGGAAATAAACTAATATTGGTAACAAGAAATGACAATAAGGAATATACATATTGAGAGGTCAATGTCAAAATACGCCGCCCGTTTCTGAGCCAAAAATATCCTTCTAGAATGGGAAGAGTTACCCCAAAACATAATACCATACGACATAAGTGAATGAAAATAAGCAAAGTTGACTAATTTACGTGTCGAAATATCACTCACTTTCGATACCGCTCGAATAGTGAAAATGGCAGTATTAAGTCTTTGAAAAAGATCCTGAACGTGGGCTTTCCACGACAGCTTACTATCTATCTGAACACCTAGGAATTTGAACTGTTCAGTTTCACTAATCATATGCCCGTTCTGTGAGATTAAAATGTCAGGTTTTGTTGAATTGTGTGTTAGAAACTGTAAAAACTGAGTCTTACTGTGATTTAATGTTAGTTTATTTTCTACAAGCCGTGAACTGAGGTCATGTACTGCTCTACTTGAAACAGAGTCAATGTTGCACACAACATCCTTTACTACCAAGCTAGTGTCATCAGCAAACAGAAATATTTTAGAATTACCCATAATACTAGAGGGCATATCATTTATATAAATAAGGAACAGGAGCGGCCCCAACACTGATCCCTGGGGCACCCCCACTTGACAGAACCCCACTCAGATCCCACATCACAGCCGTTATCAAAATTGTGAATAATGACCTTTTGCTGCGTGTTGCTAAAGTAAGAGGTGAACCAATTGTGAGCTACTCCCCTTATTCCATAATGGTCCAACTTCTGGAGCAATATTGTGTTATCAACACAGTCAAATGCCTTTGTTAAATCAAAAAATACGCCAAGCGTTCGAAACCTTTTGTTTAGTCCATCCAGTACCTCACAGAGAAAAGAGAATATAGCATTTTCAGTTGTCAAACGACTTCTAAAGCCGAACTGTACATTTGATAGCAAATCGTGTGATATAAAACGATCAATTAACCTTACATACACAGCCTTTTCGATAACTTTTGCAAACACTGATGGCATAGAAATAGGTCTAAAATTATCTACATTATCCCTTTCTCCCTTTTTATAAAGCGGCCTTACTACTGAGTACTTTAATCGCTCAGGAAACTGACCATTCCTAAAGGAAAAATTACAAATATGGCTCAATACAGGGCTAACATGTGCAGCACAGTAATTTAATATTCTACTAGGCACTCCATCATAACCATGAGAGTCCTTAGTCTTCAGTGATTTGATTATTGTCTCAATCTCCCTCTTGTCTGTATCACAGAGGAGTATTTCAAACGTCAATCTCGGAAAGGCATTTGCTAAGAAACTTATATGATTTCCTGTAGATACTAAATTTTTATTTAATTCACCAGCAATGCTCAGAAAATGGTTGTTAAATACTGTACATATATCTGATTTATCAGTAACAGAAATATTATTACTGCAAACTGACTTTATATCGTCAACCTTGTGCTGCTGACCAGACACTTCCTTCACAATTGACCATATGGCTTTAATTTTATCCTGTGAATTAGCTATTCTATTTGCATACCACATACTTTTTGCCTTGCTAATAACATTTTTAAGCACCTTTCAATACTGTTTGTAATGGGCTACTGTAGCTTGATTGTGACTACTTCTAACATTTTGATATAATTCCCGATTTGTTCTACATGATATCCTTATCCCACTAGTCAGCCAACCGGGCTGTCCATTACTGCTAGTACCCCGTTTAGAATGTTCTAATGGAAAGCAACTCTCAAAGAGCATGAGAAATGTGTTATGGTAAGCATTGTATTTATCATCTATATTATCGGCACTATAAACATCTTGCCACTCTTGTTCCTTGACAAGTTTTGAAAAACTCTCTATTGCTGTTGGATTAACTTTCCTACGTAGTTTGTAATTAAATACGACATTGGTTAGAGTATAAAAACCTTTTAGTGTTAAAATTTGTGCATCATGGTCTGAAAGGCCATTCACCCTTTTACTAACAGAATGCCCATCTAGTAATGAAGAATGAATAAAAATATTGTCTATGACTGTGCTACTGTTCCCCTGCACCCTAGTTGGAAAAAACACAGTTTGCATCAGATCATATGAATTTAGGTGATCTACCAACATCCTTTTTCTTGCACAATGATATACAAAATTAATATTGAAGTCACACATAGAACTACTTTCTGGTACTTCATACAAAGTGAATCAAGAACCCTCTCTAGCTTAAGCAAGAATGCTCTGAAGTCGGAGTTAGGGGACCTATAAACAACAGCAATTAGAAGTTTAGTTTCACTAAATTCAACTAATGCTGCACAACTTTCAAATATCTGTTCAGTGCAGTGTCGTGATTCGTCTATGGTCTCAAATGAAATACTGTTTTTTATGTACAGAGCCACTCCCCCACTCCGCAAGGAACTCCTTGAGAAACAGGCAGCTAATCTGTAGCCTGGTAAAGGAAGCCTCTGAATTATCAAATTATTCAAGTGGTGCTCAGATATACCAATAATTTCAGAGTTAGCATCTATTAGCAGTTCACTAACTTTATCTCTAATACCTCTTATATTTTGATGAAATATGCTAATTCCTTCTACTTGGAAACATTACATCCTCCGGAGGTGAGCCCTTAGTTAGAGTCACTTCCTTTAAGCAGGTATACCTATCAGCTGACTTCAGTCTAAAAAAGGTGCAGCTCTAACACCAACTACTACAGGAATTTTTCCATGAGTGACACCACTACCAGCACCACCACCACCCACTACACTGTCACCCATAAGCTTAGCCAGCCTCCCCTTCCTATACCTATTGAGGTGCAGGCCATGCCTAGTGAAACCCCATCTACTGATAGACCCAACTGGCACCACTGAGATGTGATCCATGCCCTCCAAAATCAGTGCCCTCCACAGCCCCACATTAACGCGCCTAACAGCTGCATTAAGGTGAGGCTGATCATGACACTTTGTCCACAGTTTTGAACTTTAGCAGATGTCAACAATGAAGCTAGCAGACTTGCAGCATCTGTTAAACTACGTGCCCAAATTTGCGGGAGTGACCACCTCACTGCCTCTGCAGGAAGAGGAAGTATAGGTGCACTTTGAAAATTTGAGGGATATTAATTACTTAATCAATCAGTTAATGCAGCATTGAAAGATGTTTGAAATTGGTGCATGTTTTACTTCCTTTACATCTAATAACCTCACTGTGAGAGTATAGGACGATTTGTGACTGGGTGCGAGACCAGTAGAGAGTGATGAGAAGCTGCACCAATCCCCCATGGAATTATGTGCCTCAGTATTCAACCTTGAAAAGATTGACAGACCCTTGAGAGTATGTCACTGTCCATTGACATGTAGTTTACTCCTCCAGGAAGAAGAGTGCTCGTAATCTATAAGCCTCATTTTATTTTGTCAAAAGTGGTTATCTGCTTGTTTTCCCTCTATTTTAACTATCACCAAGCTAAATGGAGCACACACTTTTTATTTATTGTTTATAATTCATTATTGTCCAATTTTTCGAGATTATGGCTTAGTGTGATACTTGTAAATGAGCATCCAGTCACAAATTTACGGATTATTACTTTTAGTTTCTGTTCTATTAAGCTATTTTCAGTCTGATAAACTATAAGAATCCTATCTTATATGTTAATCAAATACATTTCATACCTTCTTTCCCACTGTAATAGGTTTGCAAATAAATGTGTTTTTCAGGTTTCCACCTTTCAAGATTTGTTAAAGACTGCAGGGAAGAATTCTGTGCGTGAGTTGGTCGTGTCTGAAGACACACTACTCCCATTTGAAGAACAATATAAATCAGCTCTGGGGCAACTGAAGCAGGATATGGAGGTGAGTGTTGATTCTGAATTATTTGTCAATGTTGTTTCTCGAGATAATGATACTGTACCCCTCACCACCAGGAAAAACTACACTAATAGCATGTAACACCAACTACAGCCTCAGGAAGAGTGTACACGCTGTATACAGCTGCAGCCACTCTTTGATGATTAGATAATGTAAAGCTACAGAACTGTGGGGATAGCGAGTACCGTGTTTCACACACTGTTCCAAACAGTCTTGACATTTTCTGTGAGATCGAGATCGGGTGACTTAGTAAGCCAGTCAAGAGGCCTCATGTGTTCATCAAACCAGGAATGTGTGTCTGCGGCCCTGCAATCGTGACTGTTATCATCTCAGAACACATTCTCATCATAAAGATTTACAAAAAAGGTCGACACTTGGTTTTTGATAATGTCAAAATAGACACTGTGGTTCATGGCTGCGGTAATCTTAACGAGTGGACACATGTTGTGCCATGTAGAATGCCACCGAGACATCTCGAAGCCATCTGTGACTGAACTACTCCGTCCACACATTAGATATTAAATGCCTCATTTGGGCGTCTGTACACTCAGTAAATTACATGATTTGAAAAGAGACAGTATCGTGACTCGTCGCACTGTACCGCATGGTTCTGTCAACTGGTGTTCAGTTTCTGTGTCATTTGACCCACTGAAGAGGTAAAGCTTTATGTGCTGCTGTCAGCAATGGCCTTTCGTAAGGTACCTGACTCCAGATTTCCAGTGCATTCAGTTCCTTTTACAGTGATCACTCGGAAACTGATTTACATGGCTGTGCGTTCACTGGACAGTTTCAGTTCCTGTTAGGTTCAAAAGTCCTGGCAGTGTGATGCAAGACCTGTCTTCAGGCCCTGGCAGCTAGGCTCTTTTACCGTCCACCATTATTGTGTTGTGTTATGTGGCTGAGAATGGTATTCTGTTCCTCGTAGACATGTCAGACTGGACACAGCCCGTATTTGAAGGCTCGTGAGGTGGACTGCCAAAAAATATATGTTGCAATAAATGGATTACAGAATTTAAATTATCAGAACATATTTTGAATATTTCCCTCATAACGACAGCTGGCATTTTTAGAACTGTTAATATCGACTTATTTCGAAAAGGTAGCAGTTATGACTGAACCTTCAAGTGGTAGTCATGCTCTGTGTAGCAGAGATTTGGGAGTGTGGCTTCTACAGAGTACTGTTGCGGGGTCAGGAGATCGAACCTGGGACTCCAGATTGCTGAGCTGAAGCTGGGACCCACCGCGCCGTATTTTGTCAGGAGATCGAGCAAGCTCAAGAGCTTCAAGGGGCAGTGCAGAGTGATACAGCAGTATTCGGTAACATTTGTTTATTCAGGTAATATACAGTACTCGATGGGTGAAGCGTAGTGTTGGCGTGCTGCCCGCGAGTCCAGCCAGCTCAGCAGACTCCTGGTATGCCGACGCCACTGCTGCCGTCATCAAGGCCGCCTGCCGTTGGAAGTCGGCCGCCTCTCTCCCAGTCGCCACCCACCGATTCATTGCGACTTGCGCCGTGCTGCTGCCCGCGATTCCGGTGACTGCTACAGTCCCTGGTCCTTGCCGCCCTCCACCCCGTTTGGCCTGCTCTGTCGGACCGTGGGACGAAGGTGGTTGTACTGGTCACCAGTGGCCCTTGGCCGCCTCTGCTCCCAGGAGAGGACCGGATTCGAACCCGTGCCCTCCTGGGTGCTGTGCCGCAACTTGCCGCTAGTGGTACTTGCCAGGTGACAACAACAACCGCCGTCTCTGGCGCTGTTGCAGTGCTGCTGCGCCTCTTGCAGCTTACGCCTCGCCCGGACCCCGGTACGCCAGGTGGGAAGCGAACATGGCCCGTAGACTCGAGTGGAACCAAGCCCCTCTTAGACCCACTGCAGACCACTGTCACTGCCCTCTTTCAGGCAGACCATGCAATCTCCAAGTTCCAGGCTGCCATTCCGCGCCGCCCCGGTGTTGTGTCCATGGAGGTGTAATACAGCCCAAACAAGTACATAGAAACCAGAATACAAGTTTATGCAGAATACTTACAACATTGCTGCCAGACTGGCGACTGTAAATGAAGAGCATCACAGGTCCGCCCCGATGCTCGACTGACCTGGCACACACTGTCCCAAGCTAAAATTGCCCAAGGTTTCTCCCTCGCTTCTGACGTAGTGTCAGAGAGAGACAGGAACTATGGCAGGGATAAATTCCCACCGTCAGCACTTACAAATCGCCACTCTTGGCTCTGGCCTAGTGCCCCACCTCATACTTCACAATAACTTAAAGTAACACTGCAGTTTCATGCCTCGTTGTTGCTCCACTCAAAACAAATCGCGCGTGCAATACTGCTGTCGCAGCTCTGCACCCGTGAGTGCCATGTTTACCTTGCCTGGCCAGCTGGGTGTCGACCGTTACCAAACGATGCCAGCCAGATTTCATCGCCCAACTGCGCTGTCATTGAATTTTGATAAAATTTCCCTTTCCCTCAACTAAGACTGACACTAGCACGGCACACTTTCCTCCTTTCAACAATATTTGTCCCGTATCGAGATAAAACAGATGTGGCCCATGGCTGCGTAAACGTACCTTGTTCACAAAACTTACATTCTACAGACTAAAACAAACAAGAACATCAAAACATTAACTCTACATTTGTACACTGTTTACCCATACCATAGGCAACTGCTGTGTTGGCAACTCCTCCACTGGTTCACGTTCCCGCATTCTCTGCAAAGCTTAACTCAAGAAAAATGGAAAAACAGCACACCCTGTGGCTGAAATGCTCATTGCCATTATCCTGTTGCTCTGATGCTGTTGTAACGTTCAAACGTGTTCCAATACTTCATTAACCGTGATAGATCCTTCCTGTGCATTAATAAAGGAATGCAATGTTTCCAAAAACTCAGGGTTTAATATGGAGTTCATATATGTCAGATTCTGCACTGGTAATATCTCCAGAACCCTTCCGGATAAAACAGCGTTCCCTGTGACAAAGTTAAAGCTGTTTCATCCATACGTGATGCTGGACGACGGAAATCCTCCCCCACAATCTCACAAACCGCACCAATTATAATTATTCCACTCTCCTGCAGTTGCAACCTCCTTATTTTATCCACTCTCTGATTGGTATAACAAGTGACCATCACACATATCGGCGTAAATACCAAATATAACCAATGCCTCCCTATCTTCTGGAAGTAGGAATGTGTCGATAACACCCCTTTCTCACAATCTGAGCTGTTCGTAATCCCCAGGAACAATCCAACTTCGCATTTACTACTATCCGAAAAACTGGTCGATTAGGGCAAATCATCACTCATCCTTGCGTACAATGCTCCAACTCTGACAATGGTATTACTCTGTGAGCTGCTCTGTTTGCCATTTACTCCTGACTGCAAGGTCCAGATCATTATCCGTTGATGTCTGGCTCCACTGCATCCCCATGGCTCTCATGCAGCATGTCCACATACGTTCTGACCCTGAGAAGAAAAGGAACGAAACATACATGTACCACCTCTTTTCCGCTACAAGGTACTACAACATTGTACGACATCCTCAAAAATTCCCAACGGTTCACTCTGCCCCTATTGAATTCTCTGAAAAAATAAATATTCTCCCCCATACAATGACAAAAACTAAAACAACAAGCAAGAAAACGCAACCATTATCAGACCCACCGAAAAGCAAGAAAAAGAGAGAGGAAAAAACACACAAAAATGCAATTTAGCCCTTAATACAAAAACACAAAATGTAAGCATGCCATACAATAATGTACTCCCTCCGTGACCATATCGCATACCGAACATTATGCGTCCGCTGTTGTTCTTCCGCCGAGTCCTTCTTCCTCCGCTTGCTTTGCCTAGCCTCTGCAATTAGGTCACTTCCTCGTAATTGAGGTAATCCATCCACCATTCCCTTAAAAGGCTTTACTCTACTCACGTGGATAATGGATGTTTCTGTTGGCAGCTGCACTTCAACATTCACAGGCGAAGTCATCTCCATGACCTGGTATAGTCCGTGGCACTTCGTCAAGTATTTTAATACCCATTGACCTACCCTGTGTAGTGGTAAAGGTCCCAACCACATATTTGGGTCTTCCTGCCTCTCTTAACGCTTTTGTATTGGCCCTCTGTATCCTCTTCTAGACTTCCCGTATTGTTCGTGCAAATTCCCGCACTGCGCCCTCTTTAGCTCCTGATTTCAGACATAGAACTTCAAATGGCAATGGCATCTTTCTTCCATAGACCACCTCGAACGGTGACATTTTGACCCCCGAATGTATTTTAGTGTTATAACTCGATACCACATATGGAAGATAAATGTCCCAGTTATCATGGTTCCCATTGACATAATAACTTAGTATTTTCGAAATTGTGCTATGTACTCACTCCGTTCTCCCATTCGCCTGTGGATGAAATGGACTAGTCTATAATTTTTTAATCCTCAATAGACGACACAACTGTAACATTAATTCATACATGAAGTTCATTCCCTGATCTGTAATTATGGTATCAGGCACCCCAAACTTCAATAACCAGTTATTGATTAAAGCTTGTGCTACCGTACTTGCCTGTTGGTCTGGTATTGCGACCATGGCTAGAAACCGCGAAAAGTGATCAATTATAGTTAAAACGTAACAATTCCCTGACGGTGTTTTGTTGTATGGCTCACAAATATCTAGCCCGATAAACTCAAATTTTTTCGAAGCCTGTGGTAACCGTTGCAATGAAATTCTTGCGAGCATCACATCCGCTAACTGCACACACGGCACACAATTTGCTTCGTATTGTTCCACATCCCTTCTCCAAGTGCGCCACCAAAATCGTTCTGCTACTCGTCTTCCCGTTGCTCGACGACCACCATGCCCCGAGAGCACAGATCATGGGCGTGCTTTAGGACTTCCTCTCTCAAACTCTGGTCCGTACCTGGTAACTCTACATAACAAATTTCCCTCCACAATGAAATGTGGTTGAGTTCTAAAACCCTGGCACTCCTCATCCTCCGCTTGTGCCCTTTGCCATTCTGAGACACTCTTACCCATTACTTGCATTCCCGTATTTCTTCCCTGGCTTATAAATTACTTCAAAGTAAAATTAACTTAATTTTAGAGCCCACTGTGTTAATCGACTAGAAGGATCGTTGAGTCCCAGTAACCATCTCAACGCCGCATGATCCGTGACGACCTTAAACTTCCTACCATAAAGATAACAACGGAAATACGTTACTCAATGTATTACAGCCAGCATCTCCTTTTCCATTGTGGAATAATTCTACTCTGCCATATTTAACTGTCTAGAAGCATACGCCACTGGATGCTCCTGTCCATTCACCATTTGCCCCAAAACACATCCTACTGCGGCATTTGAAGCGTCACAAGATAAGATGAAATCTTCTTCAAAATTGGGAAACACCAACCAGAAACCAGAAACTAATCCCGTCTTCAATTCATCGAAAGCTTCCTGACATTCCTCTGTCCATTGAAATCTAACCCTTTTCTTTAAAAGCTTTGTCAATGGCTCGGCTATTTTAGCAAAATCTTTTCAAATTTATGATGATATGAACATAACCCAATATACGATTGTAATTGCGTCATTGTATGTGGTGTCGGGAAGTTTTGAACTGCGTCTGTTAACCGAGGATAGGTTTGAACCCCTTGTTCTCTAATTACGTGACCTAAGTATTTGAACTGTGTCTGCGCAAACTTACGTTTTTCTAAACTTAATGTTAACCATGCTGACCACAGTCTTCTAAAGGCTTCTCTTAAACGTAATACATGTTCTGGTATATCCTTCGAAAATACTATGTCATCTAGGTAAACCATACATCTCTTTGGTTTCAATCCCCTTAAAATCCCATCTAATAATCGCTGAAAAGTTGCCGGTGCTTTCTTCAGCCCAAACAGCATACGTACATACTGATATTGTCCCTCAAGAACAGTAAAAGCTGTCTTTGCCCTATCCTCTGGCACTACTTCCAACTAATGGTATCCACTCCGTAAATACATTGTCGTAAAATACTTACATTGTCCCAGATTGTCCATTGTGTCCATGATATTCGGAATCGGATATGCGTCCGAAATGGTTTTCGCATTCAGAAACCTATAATCACAAGAAAACCTTTATTTCCTTGTACCATCCACTGACTTCTTAGGTATGAGAACTACATTGCTTGATACGGACTACCGCTATGCTCTATGATCCCATCCCATAGTTGGTTCTATAAACTCCTCTAGTAGCGGTTGCATAATCCGTTTGCAGATTAGCTGGCGTCACCTTCATGTTAAGTGCCCCTTGCAACATTTGTCCATGTGAAACATTATTCCACCGAGTTCCACTGTTTGTTGGCAAATATCTATTTTCGCACTATGTTTGTCAAAGAAGTCCAGTCTGAGAATCATAGAATACCCCTCACCTACACATGGTAACACCTCTACCTGCTCAGTAAACTTAGTTCCTGCGATCACGAATTGAAGTACCGTCGTACCCAATCACTCCACTTTATCATCTCCCACCTCACGTAACCTATAACGTGATCGCTCAAGCCATCTCCTACTAACCAGGTCTAGATTAATAACAGACATATGTGCCCTCGTGTCAACCAGAAACCTTTGTTTCCCAAGCCTAATCAACAGCATTCCATCTGTGTACCTACAAGCACATTACCTAATTTCACTGGGCCTGCTCTCCAATGGTTGAAGCAATCCCTTCCTCGTTTAACAGCTGCTGTCACCAAGGTTTCCCCCTACTTTTTCTCCTGCAGTTCACTGCCCTGTGACCCATTTTCTCACATGGATAACACTGCAACTGACACTGACATTGCCTCCTAATATGCTCTACATGGCAACAACCAAAACACTTAATTTCCACTGCCAGGACTCTATGCTCCACCCTTTGCTTGGTCACATAATCTACCTCCTCGAAGTATGTGGCAATCGTTAGAGCCACCGTATGATCACTGGGATTCTCCGTTCTCACCCGACGTGACATCTCCGGTGGTAGTCCCTGCAAAAACACCTCTAATGCACTGTTCTCAGCCTCCTGTAACAGCTCTTTATTAGTCTCCCATTCTGTACAGTTCGAACGCTTGTACATTCAGTTATCAAATCCTGTTTGAGAAAACCTCCACAGTCACATTTCTCCTTATACCTAATGCACTTAATTTTTCACGAAAAAGCCTGATACTATTCTGTTTTTGGTACCTGGAATGTTTGTACATTCAGTTATCAAATCCTGTTTGAGAAAACCTCCACAGTCACATTTCTCCTCATACCTAATGCACTTAATTTTTCACGAAAAAGCCTGATACTTTTCTGTTTTTGGTACCTCGGGCGGAACCAAGCATCAAGCTCTGAAAACGTCCCCACATTGTTCAATGTTTCATGGTACAATGCTACACATGCTGATTTGATGTTTCTGAGGTGATGTCACAACTATGTGTCATATAACATTACGCCAAAAAACAATGACTGAGTTTTTGTCATCTAAAAAGTAGCGATAAAATGTCTGCTGTATTTTAGTAAGTTTTTTAGCTTTTCTTTCATTGTTACGCCTTGTTTAAACCTAATGTTTTCTTACTAATCTTTTTAATATATGTTTACTGTACTGTGTAAATTAAAATAGTGTGTATGTACAGCAGTTTTTCACCCAGTTTTCCATTCTTAGACTAACATTTTTCATGTTCAGATTAACCGAACGTTCGGATGACCAGAGTTCAAATTAGCAATCAGTTGACTTAAATGAATGGTGAAATTTTACAGTTCTGTATGCTGTTGCCAAATCAGCGATAGCAATGAGCATTTCCTCGCCAGCATTTGGTTTCACAATAAAAAATTGTGAGTTATTTTGTGCTTTTGGGTTTCAATATGATGACTTAACTTCAGATTTCCCACCATGCTCAATTGAAAAATAACAGGAGTAAGGTTTGCAGAACAATTCTCCCTCTGCCTTACCTTTTTTTGTATAAGAAGCCATATTTCTGTGTATCCATCACTGAAAAAGCACTTAGATTTCGCATTTAGTGTCACAAAACAATGAGAACTCAACACTACAACAAAACACACACACACACACACACACACACACACACACACACACACAAAAGCACTGCAACAGTAAATCTGGTGGTTGCTTATATGTTATATATTAATACATACATACTGAACCAGTAAAATATTAATCTTTGATTCTCTTACTTGAAAATCTTTATACCGCAAAAATATTAATAAGGAAGTTAATTATTACATCATAAAATGAAATTATTTCAATAATGGAGTGCATGAAATTAACTGATTTTTGCAAGGGAATTATAAACAAAGGTAAATGGTATTGAGTCCATTGTTTTCCATTCAAACTGCAGTAATATGAACAAAAATTAAGTAAAATAGCTGATGTTTGGAAGTACATGAAATAAATGTAAGGCATGCCAATAAACAATATTAAATATTATCTTAAAAGGGTCAGTATGACCACTCAGTGCATTAAGGGTGAAACCTTGAAACCTGTAAAGAATCATCAGTTTTTTCATTATAATTAAAGTAAGTTTCAGATGAATAAAACTCATAAAAGGAAGTGTTGTTCCAGTCATTCTGTGAAACTTAACTATCACTTAACAAAAATTATTCTGATCCATCTGGGCGTACTGATATTTAGGGAGTGACAAAGTTTTTCTTTGGTGAGTTCATTCATCAACGGAAAATCTAGGGCATAATATAATACATGTATGAGGACAGATCAATAAATACCTACCAAAGAAGGACTGCTCTGAACAGCAGATAGGAAACATAGATGGAAATCCCCACCTCAGAACTAACACATCCATTGTGGTGTCTCAAGAAAAGACAGCAGAGCATTTGTGTATCTCATTTGTATGAGTTGTTAGCTCGTGCGGAGGACATTATGCAAAAATTATGTGATTTTCCATTCCACTACATGCCCACTGGTCACTGTTTGGTGAATTGTAGCCTATCCTCATATACGAGGGCATGCTGAAGAGTAATGCCTCCAATTTTTTTATTCTGTTCTCAGTATCAGTTGAGGCTATACTCGTCATTCATATTACTCAGTTGACTTTCCCACCTCGCTGACGTAAGTTGCAACCCTCTGCCGCTAGAGGGCTCCGAATTATACTGTGTAACGTGGCGGTATGTTATGTAACCGTGTTGGTGTGTGAGAAACAGCATGTTGTAAACGAGTTTCGATTTCGAAGAGCCTTTCCGCACGTGGGGCACCCTCTCCTTCAGCATGACAGTACCAGACCACATACTAATGCTGCTGTATCTGCAGTAATCGAATGCCTCAGCTTCACTTTCATTGATAATCTTCTGTACAGTCCTGTCTTGGTTCCATCCAATTTTCATCCATTTCCAAAAATTAAAGAACACCATTGAGGACTTCACTTTGATAGTGATGAAGCAGTGTAAGCAGAGGTGACATTGTGGCTCCATTAACAAAGTCAAACATTCTACAGTGACTATGTCAACGAACTGGTCTCTTGTTGGGAGAAATTTGTTTGGCATACAGTGTTGCTGTGTGGAGAAGTGATTATGTAGATGTGAAGAATAAAGATGTAGAATGGTAACAAAGTTAGTTTTATTTAAAAAAGCTCATAAGAATTCTCAAATTAAAAGTTTGGAGGCATTACTTTTCAGTACACCCTCATACATATTATTTGATCAAGATAAAGATTTTAACCGAAATTCAGTTTTCTCCATTACAGTCAGTAGGGAAAAAGCAGAACAGATCTCCAGGAAAATTTTGAGTACATCATAATGTAATTTTGTCATTAGAAAAACATGAAAATATATCTAAAAACAAAGATGATGTAACTTACCACACGAAAGCATTGGTATGTCGATAGACACACAAACAAACACACGCACAAAATTCAAGCTTTCGCAACCCACGGTTGCTTCGTCAGGAAAGAGGGAAGGAGAGGGAAAGACGAAAGGATGTGAGTTTTAAGTGAGAGGGTAAGGAGTCATTCCTATCCCGGGAGCGGAAAGACTTACCTTAGGGGGGAAAAAAAGGAAAGGTGTACACTCGCGCGCGCGCGCACACACACACACACACACACACACACACACACACACACACACACACACACACACACATCCATCCGCACATATACAGACACAAGCAGACATATGTAAAGGCTCGACTGACATCTCTGCCCAAACTCTTTGCCTTTACATGACTCCTTACCCTCTCCCTTAAAACCCACATCCTTTCATCTTTCCCTCTCCTTCCCTCTTTCCTGATGAAGCAACTGTGGGTTGTGAAAGCTTGAATTTTGTGTGTTTGTTTGTGTGTGTGTTTGTGTTTGTTTGTGTGTCTATCAACATACCAATGCTTTCGTGTGGTAAGTTACATCATCTTTGTTTTTAGATATATTTTTCCCACGTGGAATGTTTCCCTCTATTATATTCATATCATTAAAGAAAAACATGAAAAAATAGACAAGAGTCAAGTGTCATGGTGACAGTTGATACAAGCAACATAAGATACTTATGTATCCCATTGAACATGCTAATTGCTATCTCAAAATTGTGCTGCTTGTTGTTGAATGGTAGTTAGCCACCATGACAACATATACATCTCTGGCCTGTAGCCTTTACCATCCACAGAAAATAGTTCACCAAATGGTCTTAAATTGGTAGTTGAATTTAATATTGTTTCATCATAAACTAAAAGTTATCATGAACATAAATTATGTAGTGCATATAAGTGACTGGAAAGACCCATTATTTTTTTTTAATTGTGACTGATAAAACAACCACAAATGTAAATATCTTGGATTATATATCGAGAGAGATCTGAATTGGAATGATCATATAAAACTAACTGTTGGAAAAGCAGATGTCATATCAAGAGTCATTGGAAGAATCCGAAGGAAACGTAGTTGACCTGCAAATGAGGTTTCTTACAAAAATATCCATTCTTGAATGTTGCTCATCAATTGGGGTCCTTGTCAGATAGGATTAATAGAGGAACTAAAAGAAGAGCATAAAATTCTGTCAGGGATCATTTCATAATAAGAGCAGGGTTGCTCATCAAACACCACAAAAGATGTGTACTATGGTTTGTGAAATTCAAAAAGAGAGCCGCCCCCCCCCCCCACACACACACACACACACACACACACACACACACACACCTTGCAAAATGGCAATGAGTGGAAAATCAAGGAATTTCAAGCTCATACAGAATCTTAATTGACAATCATTCTCCTTCTCACCATATACAGATGTAATAGGTAAGGAGAGATGTTAGTGGTACCTGAAGTACCCTCTGCCACACACCAAAGGGTGGCTTGTAAATTATAGATGTGTTAAAAATATCCCGTGTAACATCACTCTGTTTTAGGCGACATGAGTTTACTATTCTTGACTTTTTCAACATTTATTCTTTCTTATAGGATGAGAGGAATAGTCTCCTGCAAAAAATGAAGGAGAAGAAAACAAAAAAAGTTATGGCACTGAGAAGAAAGAAGTTAAAACTCAAACAATTCAAACCAAGAAAGGTGATGAGTACCAAGACCTAAGTATGATTGTTCATAATATGTTGTATGTTTGCATGTTATTACTATTAAATTTTATATTTTTTTCTCTGTTGCTTTATTTCTTTTTTCCCTTAAATATGTTCATGAATTTTAGTTTTGTAGGATGTAACAAACTTATTGAAATTACAACAAGCTTGTTATCACTTTTTTATGAAGGTCAAAATTTTCAGCATTCAATATTAGGTTTCAGTCCATCTCTGTTTTTTTCTACAGTAGTTAGACAAATTATCAATTTCTCTTTTGGCTTACTTGCGTTTAGACTCCATTTCAAGGTACTGGGAGAATTTCATTTAATATTCAGTGATCTCTCTTTTCTTTTTATATAAAGTTCTCAACAGAAGGAAAAGACACATAATAATCACGGTGAAAGTTTCGAGAAATTCTTGTAAATTACTGCTTTCCAAAAATTTAAGTGTTTTTAAAGTATTGTCCTTCACTCTACATGTGCCAGTGCCACCTATCAAATCTCAAATCAAACTCGAAAATGTGATTTCTTGTGTAAGATACAGACACTTTAAAGAAATTAAAACAGTGTCCAATTATTGTTTCCTCCTGTCTTCAAAATGAGAAGAAATTAAATACAGCCATATGCAGACTGCAAATTTGGACTTGGAACTCCACAAGATATCTTTTAGACAAAGCTGTGATCAGGTACTTTATTGTGGTGGAGATCCCTCAAAGTCACCCTTTCGACTGGTTCTCAGGCATCCTTTTTAAAAGTTTTGGAAAAGTAATCTCTGGTTGATTTCTTCGTACACCTCTGCCTCTATTCCATATATATTCACCCCCTTTTTGTTTTCAAACTCTGGCAGATGAAATCAGTGGTTTGAACTTAATAATTTGAATTCCAGTCTCAAGCTTTGTTTTAAGTAAAACCTTATTTCCCTATTTGTACGGTTTTACTGACCACACCTAGCTACGTCAATGCACACACCTTGCTACACAAAGTTTTGTTAAACAGACAGTGTGGAGGCTGGCCGTCTTGTCTCGCCCATTTGCCCTGTGAGTGAACAGTTGGCCACTGCTTCAGCAGGGTCCTACGAGCTATTGGGGGGGTGGGGGAGGGGGGGGGGAGTGCTAGTTTCATGAGCTCTAGTGGTAAGCACATTATGGAGTCCTTCAGCTGAATAGTGCCCAGGACCAGAAAGAAATCCAGTGTACATTCAGAATGTCTGCCGAGTTAGGTCTCACCTGGGATATGCGGGAGCCCCTCCCTTCAGCTGTCGAGTGTACAGGGTGGCTCACCTGTGGCATCTGTCACTTGGGATCTGGACCTGTCCTCAATGTTATGGGCGGGTGGCCTCTTGTACAAGGTGCAAGCATAATTCTCAGTATGCAGCATAGTTCCCAGAATCGATTGGGGTGCTTTCAGTTGGAGCCAAGTAAATGGTCTCAATCAGTTCTGTGACAATCGTGGCTGTGGATTTATGGATCTTCCCATAAGGTGGAGAACTGTAGGACTTCCGTTGGTAGGTCAGGTATGCAGTACATGAA
This sequence comes from Schistocerca americana, assembly GCF_021461395.2. Taxonomy (NCBI): domain Eukaryota; kingdom Metazoa; phylum Arthropoda; class Insecta; order Orthoptera; family Acrididae; genus Schistocerca; species Schistocerca americana. Next base: position 23,167,423 of record NC_060122.1, on the reverse strand, counting down.
AGAAGCTGCTACTTGGGTAGCAGACTACTTGTTGAGTTCTCACAGTGTTTTTTAGGCTAGTCAGTAGTTCGAGGTCCACTGGTGAACGCTTACTAGTTGTTATGCAGAGAGCAAAATCAGATTGTGTACAAAGTAAAGACACTTCAGCTGTCAAAATTCTAACAGTATATTGTATTTGGAAGTTCCCCAATTTACTGCTCTTCAGGAAAGTTGCTGTGTTCAAATTATTGCAGGAACTGAGAGCTATCTGAAACCTGAAGTAGAGAGGTCTGAAATATTTGGTGAAGGTATATTGAAAAGACAGATTAGACACCATAGGAGTGGGAGTGTTCATTGCAGTTGACAAAAATATTCTGCCTATCGAGGCCCAGTTTGAGTCTTTGTGAAATTATCTGGACTCGTGTAACAGGTCTAGGTGAACTTATGTTCGATATCAGATGTTTTTACCGGCAACCCAATTCTGCTGTGACATTTTTGGAATCGTTCAAGCACAGAAACACCCACCCAGCCAATGTAATATTAGTTGGAGGTGACTTTAACCTATCAAGTGTAGACTGGAACATCTGTGGATTTATTGCAGGTAGTATGAGCAGGCAGTCTTGTGAAGTGCTTTTGAACACATTTTCCAAAAACTGTCTCAAAACAGCTAGCTCAACAGCCCACACACAGTGGAAATACCGGGTCTGATCAGAAAAATTCTGGAACTTTTTCCACAAAATTTTTCTACACTTACCTTTTACTTCTTGTGCATAATCTCCAAAACACTCTCATTCACAATTGATACATTACTCCCAAGGCTGCTTCCACTTATGGAAGCAGTCTTAGTACACCTCTTGCTGGATTGCACAAAGCATTCTCTGCGGATTTTCTTTTATCTCATTTATTGTTGCAAATCTTGGTCCTTTCAAGGTGGTTTTCAACTTTGGAGGAAAAAAAAAAAGTCAACAGGGGCCAGGTTTGACGAGTATGGAGGATGAGGCAGCACAGTGATTTTGTTTTTTGTGCAATAGTCACACACCAACAGGGATGACTGTATGTTATCGTGATGCAAGAGCCATGAATTGTCTCACCACATTTCAGGCTGTTTCCTTCTCACATTTTCTTGCAAGCATTGCAACACATCCCGATAGTACCATCGATTAACAGTTTGTCCATTTGGCATGAATTCACGATGAACTAGTCCTTCAAAGTCAAAGAAAACTATCAGCATGACTTTGACATTTGACCTGACGTGACAAGCTTTTTCTGGGCTTGGAGAACCTTTCTCGACCCATTGTGAAGATTGAACCTTGGTCTCAACATCGTAATCATAGATCCACGTCTCATCACGCATTATGATTCTCTTGAGGAACATCTCGTTATCATTTGTATGATCCAAAAGTTCTTCACAGATTACAAGGCAAAGATCTTTCTGGTCTTATCTCATGAGCTGTGGGATGAACTAGGCAGTTCCAAGATGCTATGCCAGGATTTCATTACATGATCCAACTGAAATGTTACATTCTTTTGCAATCTCTCAAACAGTCAGTCTTCCATTGGCATGCACAATTTCATTGACATTCCTGTCAAGAGCGTAGTCAGTAGACATAAAAGGGCATCCTGAACGAGGATCATTAACTTCTGTCTGGCCATTTTCAAACCGTGTGAATCATTCTTAACCCCGAGAAAGGCTTAAGAATTCATCACTGCTGGCTTCCTGCAACATTAGGTGTGTCTCTGTAAAGGTTTTCTTGAGTTTCATGCAAAATGTAATGCAGACACTTTGCTCCTTGAACTCTGCCATTTCAAAATTCACAAATTGTGTAACGCAACGTTCTACATACAACACAATGGAACTTCTGGCAGTTACACATTAAACACAGGTGTGTCCAGGAATGCCAGGTGCATTTTGCTCCAACACACCATTGGCACAAAAATATGAATGTTCCATAATTTTTTGAACAGACCTCATATTTAGACATTGTGGCTTCAAACAGCTCTGACATTATCAGTGGTGTCAATGTAGAGACAAGAATTAGTGGTCACAGTATCATAGCAACAGTGATTACTAAAGTTAACAAATCCATCAAAGAGAGTGGGAGAGTGTTTTTGATAGCAAGATCAGATAAGTAGTTGTTAGCATCTCAGGATTCATTCCATTATGATGGATATAGAGGAATTGTGGGCAAAGCTTAAGCAGATTGTAAATCATGCCTTGGGGAAGTATATGCTGCATAAGTGAATTCAGGGTGGAAAAGACCCACACGGTTTAATAACAAAATTCAGAAGCTGCTGAGGAAGCAGAGACTGTGGCACTCATGGTTCAAGAAGGAATCCGTAAATGACAACAGGCAAAATTTTGTACAACTTGGTGCATCTTTTAAAAGATCGAAGCATGAAACATACAGCTACCACTGTCATATATTAGCATAAGATCTTGCGACAGCCTGAGGAAATTGTGGTCCATAACATCAGTTGTTAAGCAGGTTGAAGGCTTCTATCGAGTCACTCATTGACTAGTGTGGTGTGGCAATAGAAGAGAGTAAAAGGAAACCCGAATTTTTAATCTCACATTTAAGAAAGCATTCATGCAAGAGGATCATACAAACATACCATTGTTTGACTATTGTACAGACTCCCATAGGAGGACATAGTAATAAACATCACTCGTATAGAGAAGAAACTCAGAGTTGAGAACAAATAGGTCCCCAGGCTCAGGTGGAATCCCAGTTTGGTTTTATAGATGTTACTCTATTACGTTGGCCCCTTACAAAGACAAAGGCAAATCTCTCGCCCAATGCAAAGTCGCAAATGACTGGAAAAATTGCAGGTGACTCTTGTATATAAGAAGGGTAAGAGAATGGAACCTCAAAATTACAGACCAATATCTTTATTCTGCACAGTGTGGCCCTTGCCGCATCAATAAGGAAGCAACCCCCCATCTGCATGGACTAGTCATAGTTGTGCAAACTGTGGGTGAAGGACAACAGGTGGGTACCATATTCCTAAATTTCCAGAAAGCCTTCGACACAGTGGGCCACTGCACACTGTTAACACAGGTATGAGCATGCCAAATAGGTTCCCAGATATGTTAGTGGCTCAAAGACTTCTTAAGCTGTAGAACCCAGTACATTGTCCTCGGCGGTGAGTGTTCATCAGAGACAAGAATATCATCGGAGGTGTCCAGGGCAAGTGTGGTAGGTCTGCTCTTGTTCTCTGTATACACAAATGTCTGATGGACAGGGTGAGCAGCAGCTGTTTGGTGATGTGCTGTGGTGTATGGAAAGGCATCAGCATTGAGTGACAGTAGGTGTATAGAAGATGACTTGGAACAAATTTCTAGATGGTGTGATGAATTGCAGCTTGCTCTAAATGTAGAAAAATGTAAGATAATGTAGATAAGTAGCAAAAACAATCCTGTAATGTTCGAATATAGCATTAGTAGTGCATTACTTGACACAGTCACATTGATTAAATATCTAAGAGTAACACTGCAAAGCAATACAAAATGGAATGAGCATTTCAGGACAGTAGTAGAGAAGGTGAATGGTCAACTTCAGTCTATTGGCAGAATTTTAGAAAAATGTGCTTCATATGTGAAGCAGACCTCCTGTAGGATACTGGTGCAACCCATACTTCATTACTGTACAAGTGTTTGGGATCCCAACCTGTTCGAATTAAAGGAAGACATTGAAACAATACAGCGGCAGACTGCTAGATTTGTTACTGGTAGGTTTTATCAACATGCAGGTATTACAGAGGTATTTCATGAACTCAAGTGGGAATCCCAGCAGAGAAGACCACACTCTTTTCACAGAACACTATTGAGAAAATTTAGAGAACCAGCATTTGAAGCAGACTGCAGAACGATTCTCCAGCTGCCAGCGTACATTTCTCGCAAGGACCACAAAGATAAGATAAGAGAAATTGGGACTCATACAGAGTCAGCGATACAGATAGCTGTACCGTAGGTGCAACCACAGTGGAGGGATTCTGTTGAGAGGGCAGACAAACATGTGGTCCCTGAAGAGAGGCAGCAGCCTTTTCAGTAGTTGCAGGGGCAAGAGCTTGGAGATTGACAAGAGTCTGGATATTGACTGATCTAGACTTGCAACACAACCAAAATGGCCTTACTGTGCTGGGGGGGAAAAAAATAATGAAAAAAAAAGAAGGCAAAACAACAGCCTTAATTTTTCCCGGTGATATGGGTTATAAATTCGAAATCAAATAGATGTAATGCAGCAGTAAGTTTAATAATTACTAAGAGAATAGGAGTGTGAGTATGCTACTATGAATAGCACAGTAAGCAAATTATTGCAGCCAAGATAGACACAGAGCCCATGCCCACCACAGTTGTAAAAATGTGTATGCCAACTAGCTCGGCTGATGATAAAGAGAATGAATAAATGTATGATGGGATAAAAGAAATTACTCAGATAGTTAAGGGAGGTGAAAATTTAATAGTGGTGGGGAACTGGAATTTATAATCGGAAAAGGAAGAGAAGGAAAAGTAGTACATGAATATGGATTGGGGGAAAGGAATGAAAGAGGAAGCTGCCTAGAAGAATTTTGCTCAGAGCATAGTTTAATTATCACTAACACTGGACTGAAGAAACATGAACGAAGGTTGTGTACTTGAAAAGAGACCTGGAGACACTGAAAGGTTTGAGGTTCATTATGTAATGGTAACACAGCGATTTCCGAACTAGATTTTAATTTTTAGAAATTTATAGGTGCAGATGTGGACTCTGACCACAATTTGTTGGTTATAAACTGTAGATCAAAAGTGAAGCAATTGCAAAAAATCTAGGAAATTAAGGACATGGGACCTGGATAAGTTGAAAGAACCAGATGTTGAGAGTTCCAGGGAGAATGTTAGGGATTGATCAACAAGAACAGAAGAAAGGAATATCCATTATAATTATCCGTGCTGTTATGCCGTGGTCGGTTGATGAATTCCGTGTCAATTCCCAACATTTCATCCCCGTCTGTGGAGGACATCTTCAAGATCTTGAAGATGACCTCCACAGACGGGGACAAAACGTTGGGAATTGACACAGAATTCATCAACCGACCACAGCATAACAGCCCAGATAATTATAATGGACATGACATTTCCGGCCATGAAAGTCTACATTTTAGTATCAGAAGAAAGGAATACAGTAGAAGAGGAACTGGTAGTTTTGAGAAATAAAATAGTGAAGGTAGCAGAGGTGAAAAGGTAAGACCTAATTGACATCTTGGCCGAGCGGTTCTAGGCGCTTCAATCTGGAACCGCGCGACCACTACGGTCGCAGATTGGAATCCTGCCTCAGGCATGAATGTGTGTGATGTCCTTAGGTTTAAGTAGTTCTAAGTTCTAGGGGACTGATGACCTCAGATGCCAAGTGCCATAGTGCTCAGAGCCATTTGAACCATTTTAATTGACATCCCTGGATAACGCAGGAGATACTGAACAATGGAAAATCCAGGATGGAATGTACAATATTATGAAAAGCAGTTTACCATCCTCCACTTTTACCCTGCGATCCCTCCCCCTCGCTGCCCTGGCTTCTTCCTTATCCCCACTCAGTTGCCTCTCCCATCACGCGTTGCTGTTCATAGTTTGGCTTCAGCTACCAAAGACTGTGGTCATGTGTGCGTTAGTTGCGTTTATGTGTGTGATTGTGGGGGGCGGGGGGGGGGGGGGTTGTCTATTTTTGACAAAGGCCTTGTTGGTGGAAAGCTTATTTTGTGACAGTCTTTTTGTTGTGGCTATCTGCGACTCGGCATCTCTGCTATATGGTCAGTAGCAACTACAGGAAATACTGAAAATAACTGATGAAATGAGGGAATATAAAATGCAGTAAATGAATCAGGCGAAATGAAACACAAATGTCTAAAAAATGAAATTGACAGGAAGGGCAAAATGACTAAGCAGGAATGACTAGACAAAAAATGGAAGGATTTAGAAGCAAATATCAGTTGGGGAAAGATAGATACTGTCTACAGGAAAATTAAAGAAGCCTTTGGAGAAAAGAAAAAAAGCAGCTACATGAGTATCAAGAGCTCAGATGGAAAACCAGTCCCAAGGAAAGAAAGTAAAGCTGAAAAATAGACGAAGTATATACTGGGTCTGTAAGAGGCAGATGTATGTGGTGGCATTATTATAGAAACAGAAGAGGAGTTAGTTCAAGATGAGGTGGGAGGTATGATACTACGATAAGAATTTGACAGAGCACTGGAAGGCCTAAGTCGAAACAAGGCCCCAGGAGTAGAGGACTTCCTGTCAGAACTACTGATAGTCTTGGGAGAGAAAGCCGGTGTGCAATATATATGACAGGCAAAATACCCCAAGACTTCAAGAAGAATATAATAAATCTGATTCCAAAGAAAGCAAGTGCTAACAGTTTAATAAATCACGATTGCAAAATGCTAACACAAATTCTATACGGGAGGATTGAAAAATTGGTACAAAACAACCTCGGGGAAGATCAGTCCGGATTGCGGAGAAATGTGGGAACTAACTGTATAACTTAAGGATATATGTTAAGGAAAGGCAAACCTACATTTATAGATTTTGTATGCTTAGGAAAGCAGTTGACAATGCTGACTGGCATAGTCTCTTTGAAATTCTGAAGGTAGGAGAGTAAAATACACGGGCTGAAGACCATAACAAAAAACAATAGTGGGGCATAGAGACAATTGTGAGTGGAACAGGAAAGGAAATGACTAGTACTGGCACAAGATACCCTTCCCCATTCACCAAATAGTGGTTTACCTAGGATGTATGTTAGACATCATTGTAGCTGTAATAATATGAATTTCGCACCCTTTACTACACTGAGTTTCAAAAATCTAGGGTCCAAAATTAGCAACACAAACTTAGAGGAGGAATTACAAAGTAGTAATGGGAGACTTTAATGGAAAAGTAGCAGAAAAACTAAAAAATTATTCTTCCATAGGAATCTTCTGCTGCAACAACAGTAACGACATATCAAATGTTAGTAGAATTTGCTGAGGGGAACGATAGATTTGTCTTAAAAATTCTTCCAGAAGAATAGCAAGAACCAAATGGAACTAAAAGTTAAGTGCTACAACATTGTATGAAACAGTAAAAAAATTATGCAGGATGTGACAGACCAAAATCAGTTCAATATTTCAAGTGATCATTGGCTTAATAAGATACACAGCACAAATACATACAAGCAGATTTTTCAGGCAAGAAGCAAATTAATGAAATTTATTTAAGAGTAGGCAGTGAAAATAGGTCAAATTGTACAAGAAGTTTATCATGTTAGTTAATGAAGATCGTACCTACTAGATGAAAGGAGCAATTATTTAACAAAGATACAGTGTTTGTGATAACAGCAAATATTGGCAATATGAAGAGAGCAAGAGAAATGAAGGCACTATTACAGAGACAGTGTGAGTTTTACATAAATAGTAATAGGAATGTGATAGATTATACCGGATTTTTCAAAATCATCCATAAGTGTCTTTCAGAAGGTATGAGACAACTTAGTGAAAACAAAATATGAGAAACAATTGAAGATTTTAAAAAACAGAAACCTACTCATATCAAAATAAAATTCAATCAAGAAAACTAATAACTTCATAGACAGAATTGCTGACCAGGAGATGAAATATATGGTACTGCGGATAGACACACAGACCTTTATTTCCCCCTCCCGCCCCCACTGCCATCCTCCCTACTGGCAGGTCTTTCTCATGCTGGACTCTTGTGTGACCTGTCCTTCCTTTGGGTCTTTCTCACGCTGGACACTGAGTGACCTGCCCCTCCTTTTTATACTCTCTGCTCCCTTATGTATGTTTTGCATCTTGGAGGTAAGTATTGGCCAGCAGCCCAAAAACACCACATATTATCAGTAACTAACGACAGGAGGAAAAATAATTCTGTGTGTTCCAAGATTCCTTTAAGAAGTTGAATAGCTTAAGAAATGAATCAGAAACATAGATAATTTAAGAGGGAAAATAGAGACACAGACCTTGGCACTGCAAAGCAGTGTGTGTGCCTTGACAATATGGGTAATGTGCTGTAGGTGCAACCACACCAGAAGGGTATCCCTAGAGAGGCCAGATTAACGTGTAGTCACTGAAAAGTGGCATTTGCCTTGTAAGGAGTTGCAGGGGCAATGGTCTGAATGATTGAGTCATCTAGCATTGTGACACCGTGGCCTCACTGTGTTGATTCGGCACATGACCGAAAGCAGTGGGAAGCTATAACTGTTACAAACAGCTCTACTGTGTGGCTTTATGATGACGGTAAAACATTCAGCAGGTAAAATAGTCTCCCCTTTCAGATCTATGTGTGTGGACTATGCAGGTGTTCTGTGGCTTGGAGTGTGGAATGTTAGAGCCGGTAATAAGATAAATAGACTCTTAATAAGATAAATAGATTAGAGAAAATATAATAAGAAATAGATAGGTTTAAGTTAGAACTAATTCAAATTAATGAAGTGTGAAGTGCCTAATGAATACCAACCTGGAAATCTGTCAACAAAATAACCCATTTATCAGTGTTACAACAGTTGAAATTTTGCGTCAAGTTTTTGAATGAAACATCGGAGAAAGTGTAAAATTACGTCAGTCTGACTTGAGCTGCAGTGGCCAGAGACATTGGTTGTGTGTGTGTGTGTGTGTGTGTGTGTGTGTGTGTGTGTGTGTGTGTGTGTGTGTGTGTTTTCCATTTCAGGAGGAGGCCTTTTGGCCAACAGGTTAAATGTATAGCAGTTTTTTTGTGCCTGTCTGCAACTCAGAGTGCCTTCTGTATGACGATTAGTAATCTATCCTTTTCATAATATTCATATTATTCCTGCCTGGACTTTCCATCGTTTGATTTTGCAAAACAAGTACAAAGTCTTATATGTTCAGCAAACTAGATAAAGAGTGTCATATCTGAATGAGAAACCTGAAACATTAAGTTCTGTACAGGAGCATATAGAAGAACTGTAGTTCAAGTTTAAAAGAATAGTTGACCATGTACTTCATAGATATGTACCTAGTGATGGGAGGGACCCTTCATAGTATGCAGCCACCATAAAGAAACGGAAAATTTTGCTTAATACATGTAAAATAGAGAATAGGGCTGTAAATAGAGAGTTGCAGAGTAAAATGTGTTTAGCTGTCAAGAGGGCTACGCAACAAGCCTCCAGTGAGAGCCGTAGCAGAATTTTATCGAAATATCTATGATAAATACCAACTAAATTGTGCTTGCACATAAAGTCTGTTAGTGCACCAAACGTAGTGTCCAGACACTTGTGGATGAGACAAGAACTAAAATTGAAAGTAACAAAGCTAAAGCAGAAATCTTGAACTCCATTTTCAAATGGTCTTGTCCCAAGGAAAATACAGGAGTCAAGTATTGTCCTAGTTTAATTCTCGCACCACTGGAAACACGAGTGGCATAGATATCTGCATTGTTGACATTGATACTCAGCTGAAACGGTTGAAATTGAACAAATCTCCAGAGAACAATTAAATCATTATCAGATACTGTGTCAAATTTGCAGCTGAATTAGCCCCTCTTTAAACTATAACGTACTGTAGATCCTCAATACAAAAAGCTGTGTCCGCGGGTTACATGAAAGCACACGTCACATCCATCTATAAGAAGGGTAGCAGAAATTATTCACAAAACTTGCACTCACAGTACTTGGCATCCATTTCTCGAAGAATCTCTCAAACATGTTCCAAGTTCAAACTTACAGATATTTCGAACAGAATGATGTTCTCAGTGCCAACTAGCAAGTATTCTGAAAATATCGATTGTGTGAAACCTAACTCGCATTTTTCTCGTGTGATATCACGAAAGCTGTCAATTGAGGAAATCGGTTAGATGCAGCATGTATAGATTTTTTAAGAGCATTTGACTCCTTACCACACCTCCATTTTTTATTGTAAATATTATCATATAGGGTAAAGTAAAGTAGTTATCAATGCAAAGATAGTTTCGAACACCACAGCTTGTTACTAGGCACGGACGTGTCGGAGGTGGTACGCAGTTGCCTTTCTCTGACAATCGAACTAACTCTCACAGACATTTATACGGGGATCTACAGTTTAGAATGGTGCAACTCAGCATTTTTCGCATCGACAAATATTGACACTGTTGAAATACGTGCTAAGTAACACACAAGTATCTAGGATTGATTGAGGGGGAAAGGGGGGGACGTAGCAGATGGAATCTTCGATTGAACTGACGATTGCAAGGTAGGGAGGGCACAGTAAGTTATCTTGGACGGATAGTCATCAAGGCGTGCCCCAAGGAAGTATTTTTGTACCCTTATTAATGACTGAGCAAACAATATTAATAAGAACCTCAGACTTTTTTCAGATCATGGAGTTATGTGTAATGAACAATTTCAATGCTTCAAGTATGTATATACTAAATTTATTTTAAAAATGTAAATTACAGTATTGCTACCAGGAGAGAAAAGGGCAGGAGATGCTGCTTAAAACAAATGACATTTGTTCACAGCATTGTTAATTAGCATTTTTCTTACCTGTTGTTAGTGTTAACATGTTTGTGAATGAATGGTGTGTGTTTCTCTTCCTTTTTTCTGACGAAGGCTGTGGCCAAAAGCTAATGTGTAGGTGTCTTTTAATTGTGCCTAACTGCAACTTGAAGTCCCATCTGTATGGTAAGGTGCAGTGTGTGTCCTCTCCTTACACTGTTGATATTCCAGCCCAGAGTTCCCATTGCTTGTTGTTAATTTTAGCAATGCAAATCAGAACAAAGGCCTTTCAAGATTAAGCAAGATGAGTTTGAAATTACAGCCCACACTTTTGAGTCCAACTTTTTGAGCACTTTACTGTGCCCTGACATTATGGGTGTTGTTGCAAAAGAATTTCTAGCTTTCTTCATAGTGGATTAGAACTTTTGTTTTGGAGTTACATCACGGCTATGGGAGTGCACATTTGGATGTCTGTGTGGTTGCGTGTGCGAATATGTGTACTTTTAGTAGTAGAAAAAGAGCAAGAGGTCAAAAGCTGTACTACGTTCGTTGTAAGAATAAAACTGATTCAAACATTACACCGTGTATTTGTTGGAATCTCATTGGATTTCACTTCACATGAAGCGGAAGCCGAGTTATCTCGAGTACAGTCGAGTACGATAACGGGGATACGTTTTGTGCAGTGCATTATGTGCACGTCGACTGAGAAGTAATACGGGACGACAGCTTTACTGTCATATTTAACTCGGATCGAACGTGTCGGCCAGCTGGTCTGACTGACTGACTGTGGTGTGAGCGGTTGCAGTTAAGAAGTAAAAAGACGAGCAGAGAGACAATATAGCTTCGACTGTCATTTAATATTTAAACGGAATGAAATAATATTCGACAAAATTGCAGCAGTACCACAAGCTTCTTAGGGGACATACAGAAATTATAGTATGCTCTCAGGCTTAGCAGACGAATGAAAATTCCTAATTTAAACCCGGGGTCATTTTTCTGCATGAAATGTATGTGACTTGAAAGCGTATTGCAGGGATTTCATCATATAGTTAAATATTGAAACCACTGAAGGTGTTACACTTAGTCAATCATATTCTTGTTTGAGTTTAAAAGTTTCAATTGACGTGCGACTTTGCTTTACCAATGTTTGGACCTCAGCTGGTTCGTGTCACCACGCACCAGTGCAAAATAGAGAGATATTACTTGTCAATTTAAAAATGGAAATCACGTGCAACAAAACGTGGACAGCAGGTTGCTGCAGTGCACTGTAGCCTGTTCCTTCAAATTTGCCCATAACTTTCAGGTATTGTTGCTGCACATTGCAAAATTGAACATGATTTTTTGAATGCTTGAAAATATGATCATTGCAACTATGGTTAGCTTGAAGTCAGTTGTGGTAAACAGATTTTCTAAAAGCAAATTGAATGAGATCTATTCATATAACTGTTTATCCAAAATATCAGGTTTGAATTTATTTTGTAGAAATTTAGAAAGCAGTATGTAAATGGTGTTTTATATTGGAAAATCGTACATTGCTAAGTTCTTTTGCACAAAGATTCATGTTTACAATGCCCTTAATCAAAGAAATATGAGAAGCCAAAGTTAAAACTTTATTCACAGCATGATTTTTCTGGCTGGTTTGCTTCAATTTATGTAGCATTGTTAGTTCGTGTCATAAATTTAAACCAACTGTTCTAGCCTTCTTAAAACACATTTGCTCATGTCATACGTACCCCATTTTTACCCTTTTGCAAAAATCGTCATATTTTCGATGATTTAGTAGATTACTGAAAGATAGTAGCTGAATTTTGTATTCCATATCGTTCTGCTAACAACCTGTTGTGTATTAAGTTCCATGTTCGGTGCTTGTTTACTCTACAAGATATAAGAATTTGAAATTTACATCTTCTTCGTGCCACAATTTTCACACTAAAATTTGATTCAAATTAGCTGGCATTGTTAGCCTACATTGGATCATCAAATACTTCTTCTTCTTCTTCTTTCATTTAAAGCCATGATCTTTGTAATAAGCCCAGTTTGGAAAGTTTTATAGAACATAGGATTTTGCGAAAATAGATTGAAAATACCACATTTTCAGATTTTTGCAAAATCTTCAACTTTGCGTTTCATTTATTCATTATTGAAAAGTCGCACATAAAAGAAGCTTTATATATATTTGAGAATAGTGTGTTATTGGGTTACTACATGCAAAGTTTACCTTTAGTTCCTGTGACACAAGAAGCCAAACTTCAAAAATTTTTATGGCACCAATTTTTTCTGACTATTCAGCCTAAATTTTTCTGCCTAGTTATGAATTGTAAATTTCTTTTCATTATTATTCATAAGAGAATGCATAAAGTGTACAATATATTCAACTTGCATTTTTTCAACAAAATATTGCCCAAAATACAACAGTTCAAAGTCACCAGAAATCTACATTCGCTCTGTGCAAAGTCCCACATGAGTCAAATCAGTGACTGTGTCTCACTCGGTACTGCTTCGATGAACGTTGAACTTTATCATGTTCACATAAAATTTGATTGAAATCCGTGATGGTCAAGCCTTGAGTCTTAAGTGAGTTGATGTGGAATGACACCTAACTGTTTTAAGGGTATCAGTACCTTTGTAAGCCCCAAACCTGATGAATCTCTTACAAGTACAAAGCCCAAAAAATGTTCACTAGTATTTGTCATAAGTGTCAATGTCAGTAGAATTCACATTAACTGAATTCACTATAATTGTCATTTGCTCAACTCCAGAAATATCTGGTGTACAATCCAAAATTGTAGTATAATGTTTAAAAGCTTACAGTAAAGGCAATATTTTGTTTTTAATTTTTTGATGGAGTATGTGAGTTTTTCGTTCTGTGACAGTATTATGAAAAGGACACGTTGCTACTCACCATATAGCGGAAATGTTGAGTCACAGACAGGCACAACAAATACTGCTGAACACCTAAACTTTTGGCCAAAAATCCTTCTTCTGAATTAGACAAAAGACTGAACATTTCCATTGTACGGTGAGTAGCACCCTATTCTTTTGGTAATATTGTCATTATTCCAGCCTGGATATTCCATTATTTCATGTTGCATATTTTTCCCCAGATAGTGATGAGACTTACTTTCACCACTAGTTGTACTCATTATATGCACTTGTACAAATGAATCAAATGTTCCAAATAATTCAACGAACTTTAAGGAATTTCCATTGTTGTGATTAAACAGTTCGTATGAAGTTGCTGTCAAAGGAAGTCACTTTCTAGCCGAAAAATGAATAATTTCTATAAGAGTTGTGATTACACCTTTCCAGTGTCAGTTTTCTGCATTTAATGTCTGCAGATTTCCTCCATTGACAGTTCTGCCAGATTTTAGTCCTATGGAGAGCTCTGCCCACTTTTGGTGTGATTATAAGTGCTCTCAGCACCTACTGTGGCTAGCTAATGTCTCAGAAATGTGCTGCCAGTTACTGTAACCACCAAAAGTGAGAAATATTTTAATGTTAGAAATGATTTTGCAACAGAAACAAAAACCACCGTCTGCACTTTTTGAATAGACTAATCATTTTCTCTAAGCAGTTTCACCATTGTCATTTGTCGAATTTAGTTATTTATTCTGAAGGTCTCTTTTTGACTAATATTGTCCTAACAAAATCGTCTATTTAGTCAGGCCGTTTTGCAGTATCTGTATGAACTACATAACTTGTAATTTGACTGAGAGATATGTAATTGCCAAGGAACAGTTTCACATTTATTGGAGAGTTTGTACACAATGTTCAGTTTACTGTGTGACGAAGGTACACCTTGACCAGCCAAAGGCTTACTCTGATTTATGTTTGCATCTGCATTCATGTATGTATCATATTGATCTAAGCTTTCTTTAGGTTGTAAAAGTCATCTAATGGAAATTCCCACTTTTTATTTACATTTTCTCTTTCAGTTCATCTTGTCCTTCCTTAACTGCCTGAGAGATGCTTCCTACCATCAGGCATTGTAGGAGATTGTAGCATTCGCAATATAGCCTAATGAAAACATGCCATGATACAGTTAGAAAGCCTTTTTACATCAAACCGTTAATCACTGGACACTTTTAACACAATTGTTGTCGTTGTCTTTACTGGACAGCCTACAACAAGAATGATAAGACCAGTGACAGAACCTTCTTCACCTACTTGATTATCGTTTGATGTTAATAGGCAAAAATAAATTAATTGTGGCAACAGAAATGCATTTCTAAGGAACACAGCATGTACAGACCTATATCACTGACACAAACCACATTTCGACCACTGTATCATACTCGCTGCTTAACTATTAGCTGTAGTCCATTAACAAACAAAGCAAATGAACACTGTTTCTCTACGATGAAACTGTCAACCGTTGGATGCTGGCAACTGGGAGAGTTTGCAACAGTGCCAATAGAGATGGAGGGACAGTACTGTGACATCAAAAAGATGCAAGGCCTGTAGCAACCAGCAAAGCTAAATACTGCATTATTGACTGTATTGTCAGTGCTTCTGCTGTACAAAGTGGAAGGCCGTAGGACAATGAGTGACTTACATATAAATGCTTTATTTTTTTGAAAAACAAGTGTGGAAATCACCATTCTGACATGGCATGACCATGATTTATAGCTCGGAACAAGCCATTTTGAAAGAAATTTTGTTAATTGCAGTGAAAAATAAAAACAAGTTTCTAAATAAAGCTTTCGGATGGCAACCATTTAAGGTACAACAGAATTGGATAAACAGTTCATGTTGTGCAGTTTAGTTGCTTCAGCTCCAAAATAAAGTTTGCTAGTGGTCCCCCCCCCCTCCCCCCCCCCCCCCATACCCTGCCCCCCTTTCACTCCCATGATCTGAATATCTATTGATTGTGGCTTCAACACTGAGAAAGAAAAGGAAGTTAGGGAAAACTTGAAAGAAGGAGTGGTGGGGGAACGTTGGCATGCATTTCATCAAGTCTAAATGCTGCTTAATCACAATGTAATGTCCAAAAGATTATGGCATGTGACAGGCAGTTCATGTTTTACTTATTCTTTATATATTGTTTACAAATTGTTTTTCTCAATAGTACTACTATCAGTGTTTTAAGGTTGTTGTATGGTAACTGTTATGGCACCATATGCTGACAGTTCTCTATATTACTCTAGTATAAAGTTTCTTGCTTCTGTAGGGCTTTTCAAGCTGATGTAGGTAGATTTCAAGGGTTGCGTTGGCACACAGTAAAAATTGGGGTGGCAACAATACCACTCTTAAGATTTGCTATTTTGAAAGAGATATGACCAACTCCAGTGCCTCATTTGTCATCTGTCTCACAATGCCATAGATAATTTCCATTAAGACAATAGATTTTATGACTGATTTCCAGCTTATCATCACGGCCCTCTATTTATGCAAAACTTTCATTATCTTTTCAGACAGGGGAAAATCCAGGATGGAATAGACAATTTTATGAAAAGGATAGATTGCTACTCACCATGTAGCAGAGATGAAGAGTTGCAAATGGGCACAACAAAAAGATGTCAACCAAGTAAACTTTTGGTCATAAAGTCCGTAATCAGAATTAGACAAAACATACACACTCACACTCATGCAAGCACAACTCACACACACATGACAACAATCTCTGGCTGCTGAGGGCAGATTCAGGCCACAGCAACCAGAATCTGTTGTCACGTAATTGTGATTTGCATTTGTGTGTGGGGGGAGCAGTGATTGTCTTAATTTCGATGAAGGCCTTGTTGGTCGACAGTCTTTTTGTTGTGCCTATCTGTGATTCAGCATCTCCATTAGACGGTGAGTAGCAATCTATCCTTTTCACAATATTTGCATTGCCTTGTTTAATTCATCCTTTTGGAGCCACATCAAAATTTAAGAATTTACTGCACCCAAAAACCTGCCACTCTGGGCGATGGCATATTGGCCCCCCTAGCCCTCTCCCCCCACCCACCTGCCCTCTGTCCCCCTGGAGCCAGCCTTGTGCTGGCATAATACAACACATGTGTCTGGATTTGATGTCTGACTTTCATAGACCCTTCACGGCAACATCTATAGCAGAAGCAAAAGTTAATCTATTATACTTACCTATTCATTGTCACATAAATGAAATTTTGCAAATTCTTGATGGAATCAGGGTGAAGTTGACCATCTTTTCCCGAGCAACCATTTTACGGACAAACATTCACAGTGCAGCTAGAATGTGGCGTAAATGGTATGCAGCAACATTGCGACACAGTGCACGCAGCAGCAGTTATGTGTAACAGTGTAATGGGGAGTGAGAAAGTCATCGTTGCAAGTGTCTGTTTGCTAACCTATGAATTTGTGACATACTGTGTCACAGTTCTATTTGCTGCATCATACTGATGAGATCGTAAAAGTAACCAGTGTGAAAATGTCATATATGTACAAATATAAGTCAGGTGAATTGAGTAAATATACCTGGTTGTTTTATAACTGTGACTCGCAGAAATTTTAGGTGGGAAAACAAACGTTAATTAAGAAGCCAAGTGTATAGAATTCACAAAGCAACCCTTATAAACAAGATTCACAGTTGTTTGGGTAAAACACAAAGTGATTAGCCAGTTGTTAGTGCTAAAGAAGAGTGTTTTTAATATATAAAGCAAATTTGTGGTCACATTTTTTGTCCTCTGACCGAAAGTAGCATTAAAATTTAATTCTTATGTCAGATTTGTTTTTCAGTAATTGATAAAGTTTCAAAACAAGTAGAGTGATTTAGAGTGATACACAATCCACAATTATCATATAACAGTTAATGAGTGAACTTCACCCCCAAGTGAAGACTAAAACTTTTATCACTACAGTTCAATGCCGATGCTATGAAAGAAAGACCCTTATATTAATTTTATTGGTTTCAAAAATATGTAAGTTTAAAGTCTGAAATTGGTCAGCTCCACTCCATTTGATGATATCATTTTAGGAGGACATTTTCATTTGTCACTGATGTGAGGACAGCACTGTTTTTAAGGTGAAATCATATGCAGGATCTCAGTGTTAAAAGTAGTAGTAGTAGCAGCAGCAGTAGCAGCAGCAGCAGCAGCAGGAGTAGTAGTAGCAACTGAAAGTTTTGAGCCTAAAATATTTGAAGTTAAAAACAGGTAAAACTAAATCTGTTGCATCAAAATATTAGGTAACTAATTGTTTATGTGAACTGCGACTGCAAATCATGGGGATGTAATCTGTGTTTGTAAACATCAATACAAAAACTATATGGAAATGCATTGTTGTTCCATTCTGGATTTTAAACATTGATACCCTTAGATTTTGCAGTGACTGTATCTTTAGACGTTAGAATGAATGTAATAATTCGTATTCCAGAGAAGGCAAGTTGTGACAGATGCAGATATTATGTAGACAATCAGTTTAAATAGTTGTGGTTGCAGTATACTCACAAGAAGAATAGAACAATTGGTAGAACCCAACCAGGGGGAAGATCAGTTTTGGCTCCAGAGAAAGACAGGAACACACAAGGCAATTCTGACCCCATGACTTCTGCTAGAAGACAGACTGAAGAAAGGCAAACCTATTTTCATAGAACCTGTAGTTTTAGAGAATTTGTTGATTTCAATAGACCTTTTGAAATTCAGAAGGTAGCACGGATAAAACAGAGAAACCAGAGGATTGTACAGAAACAAGACTGCAGTTATGAGAGTTGAGGGCATGGAAGGGAAGCAGTAGTTGAGATAAGAGTGAGACAGGGTTGTAAGCCTCTCCCCATTGTTATTCAGTCTGTACGTTAAACAAGCATTAAAGGCAACCAAGGGGAAAGGAAATTAAAGTTTCAAAAACTTGGCAGTTTGCTGACAGCATTCTAATTCTGTCAGAGAATGAAAGGACTTGCACGAACAGTTGAAGTGAATGGATAGCGCTTGAAAGAGCTTATGAGATTAACATTAGCAAAAGTAAACCAGAGAGAATGGAGTGTAGTCAAATTAAATGGAGTAATGCTGATAGAATTAAATTAGGAAATGAGACACTAAAGTGGTTGATGAATTTTGTTATTCAGGCAACTAAATAACTGACGATGTTGAAAATAGCGGGGATATAAGGTGCAATACCAAGAAAAGTGTTTCTGAGAAAAACAAATTAGCTAACATTGAATACAAGTTATAAATGTTAAGAAATCTTCTCTAAAGGTATTGGTATGGAGTGTAGCCTTGAACAGAAGTGAAAGATGGACAGTAAGCAATTCATACAAGAAGAGAAGGTAAGCTTTTGAAATGTAGTGCAACAGAAGAATGTCAAAAAACAGATTGGTGGATTGAATAATTAATGAGGATGTATTGAATCGAACTAGGGAAAAAATAAATTTGGGCACAACTTGACTGAAAGAAGGGATCAGGTGACAGGATGCATCCTGAGGCATCAATGGATTGGGCAAGGGGCGGGGGTGAAAATGTTTTAAATGGTGACCAATGCTTCAATACAGTAAGTGGTTCCAAATGGGTGTGGGTTGTAGGTATGTAGAGATGAAGAGGTTTGTACAAGACAGACTAATGTGGATACTGCTTCAAAACAGACTGAAGACCACAAATCTCTCTTAAATCATGATGGTCAACACTGGACTAATAATAGAATGCATGGTACAAATATTTAAAAAATGTGGCAAAATTGCTAGAGTAATAAATAAAAGGGAATTGAGGAATTTGTAAAATAAAGACCTTAAAGATGTGCACAACAGCCCTGTTGCTAACGAAAAATATAAATGTACTAGTTGACAAATCTGCCATTGCCCAGGTATTCGTTTTGCCAATTTTCTATTGTAAACAAAAACTGAACTATGTTTGTAGTGTAACATAAAAAAAAATTTTGTTTCCATGTATTCATGAAAACACCTCTGAAATTATGAAACAGTTGTACAAAGAAATATGCGTAATGTACAAATGTATAACTACAAAATCAAACAACGGAACCTCCGGTTTGGTATATCGACAATGTAAGGAAAACATAGATTGCTACTTACCATAAATATGACACGTTAAGTTGTAGACATTCACAATTAACGCACATTTACTCATTAGCTTTTGACGACAGCGTTTATCAGAAAAAGAAATGCACTCACATCCATTCACAAGCAAGCACACCTGTGGCACACATGACCACCATCTTTGGCAGCTCAGACCAGAATGCAGCTGTCACATAGAATGGAACCAGCAGTTTGGAGGGCCAGGGAAGGGCAAGGAATAGTAGGGCATGGGCAGGGGGAGAGAAGAGTGCTGTTGGCGGAGTGTGCGGGAACCAAACTGCCAATGGTAGCAGTGTCGGGAGGCAGTGGGGCAGGGAGTTGGAGTCGGGGGTGAATAGGGGGCAAAAAAAGGAGGTGGAACGGGGAAATATAGGTGGGTGCATTGGCAGAGGGTGGTACACAAAGAAGATGGGAGATAAGAATAGGAAGAAGGTGATAGGACAGAGGGAATGGAAACTGTTGGGTGGAGAGTGTGGGGGCAGTATGTTACCATAGGTTGGGACTGGGGTAATTATGGGAGTGGAGAATGTGTTGTAAGGGTAATTCCTATCTGTGCAGCTCAGAAAAGCTGGTGCTGGTGGGTAGGGTCCAAATGTCTCAGGTAGTGAAGCAGCCATTAAAATCGAGCATTATATGTTCAGCCTCATATTGTGCCACAGGGTGATCTACTTTGCCATGTTATGTTATGCGGTGGCCATTCATACTTGTGGACAGGTGGTTGGTAGTCATAAGAATATAACCAATACAAAAAGCTGTTCAATGATTGCAGCAGAGCTGGTATATGATGTGGCAACTTTCACAGATGGCATGACCCATGATGGTGCAAGATAAGCCAGTGACAGGACTGGAATAGTAAATGCAAGGTGGGTGGACTGGGCAGGGCTTGCATCTCTGTCTTCCATAGGGATATGATCCTTATGACAACGGGCTGGGATTGGGAGTGTCATAAGGATGGACTAGGATGTTTTGGAGATTAGGTAGGTGACAGAAAACTACTTTATCAGGGGTGGGAAGGATCTTAGGTAGGATGTTCTTTGTTTCAGGGCATGATGATAAGTAGTTACAGTGCTGGCGAAGAATGTGTTTCAGTTGTTCCAGCCCGGGGTGGCATTGAATGATGAAGAAGGCACTCTATTGTGGTTGGCAGGAAAATTGGGGGTGTGATGAGAAACTGCATGGGAGATCTGTTTTGAGGACTAGATCTGGGGCGATAGCAACTGTCTCTGAAGACCTTGGTGAGATGCTCAGCGTACTGGACAAGGAAGTATTTGTCATCATCCTCAGATGGGTAGGTTGTATACTAGTGATTTTTTGGTGTGTAGGGGATGACAGCTGCCAAAATGTAAGTATTGTTGGTGGCTGGTGGGTTTAATATGGACAGAGGTGTGGATGGAAGCATCAGAGAGGAGGAGATCATCATCCAGAGAGGTGGCATGTTGTCTTGAGGAGGACTAGCTGAAGCAAGTGGGAGAGATGAGATTGTGAAGGAATGAAGATAGGGGGTCTTGGCCCTGAGTCCAGATCATGAAGAGATCGTCATTGATGATATCATTGATTATGGGGTTGGTATCTGGTACCATACATCACATGTCTGAAATTGAAACCGGACCTGGAGGAGCATTCCAGACACAACTTCCGCAACTTATCTAACATGCTGACAGCCTACTGCCACCATAACACTGTTGTAAACTTTTCCACCAAAACCTTCATCCCCACAGAAATTTCAGTCCTGTCCAAAGGCCTTACCTTTAGCCCTACACTCACATTTAACAATGTTGAACTTGCCAAAGACCTGCTCTCCTTCAGCCAATCCATGCAGTGGAAACACTTCTTTGCCACCAATCCCTCCAACAATAGCCAACTTAGTCCCAACATTGAACCCTGCCTCTCCCGTTTCATGCCACCATCCAACCTTGCCCTCTCCCACCTAATCACCGCTGTTCACCTTCCAGGAATTCCTTACCTCCAACTTGACCTCACCATCCTTCCCCATGTCCCTTCCTCAGAACACCAACCTTCCAGCAGAAGAAAAGACAGTCATACACAACCTCAAAAAAAATTCTGAAGTAATCATCCTACCTCCAGACATTGTTGCTATGGATCATAGTGACTACCTAGCAGAAGGTCTTTGCCAATTATCTGACTCCACCTTTGCCAGAGTGATCCCATCCCAGAAGTCCAACATAATCTCAATCCCTGCTTAAAGCCTTCGGCCCTTCCCAGAACCCCTGAACCCATTTCCATCTTCACCCACATGGCACCTTGCACATCCACCTTGTACACACTCCCCAACATCCGCAAACCCAAACAATCTTGGATGCCCCATTGTGGCTTGTTATTGTGCCCTCACCAAAAGAACTGCCTCATTGACCTACACCTCCAACTAATTGCCCACAATCTAGCCTCCCATGTCAAAGACATTGACTGTCCACCATCCCCATCCCTTTACCTCCTGGATCCATACTTGTCACTGTTGATGCCACCTCCCTATACATCAACATCGCTCATGTCCATGGGCTTTCTACTATTTCCCAATGTCCTTCAGACTCCAAGCCCACTACCTCATTTCTCATATGCCTTACTAACTTTGTCCTAACTCACAATTACTTCTCCTTTCAAGGGAAGTTCTGCAAACAAATCCCGCAGCCATAGACACTCGTGTGGCATCTTCCTATGCTAACCTATTTGTAGGTTGTCTAGTGGAGACCTTCCTAGCCACCTAAAATGCTAAATGCCTAGTCTGGTTCAGGTTCCTTGATGATCATAATATGGACTCAGGCCTGAGGCACACTATCTTCATTCCTTCACACCCTCAATATCTCTCCCATTTGCTTCACCTGTTCATCATAACTCAGCATGCCACCTTCCTGGACATTGACCTCCTCCTCCTCCTCCTCCTCCTCCTCCTGCTCCCTGATGGCCCCATCCACACCTCTGTCCACATTAAACCCCCAATCACCGACACTATCACACATTTTGATAGCTGTCATCCCCTCCACACCAAAAAGTCGCTGCCACACAGCCTAGCCACCCAGGGATGGCCTATCTGCAGTGACAAGAACTCCCTCGCCCAGTGCACTGAGGGTCCCACTCAGGCCTTCACCAACAGGTGCTACCCCCAGACCTATCCTGTCAACAGATCTCCCATGCCATTTCCCATCACACCCCCAATCATCCCCAAGAACCAGCCACAAAGGAGTCCTCCTTTCTCATCCGATACCACCCCAGACTGGAAAAATTGTACCACACCCTTCACCAGGGCTTTGATCACCTATCATCATGTCCTGAGAAATGAGGAACATCCTACCTAAGATCCTTCCCACTCCTAAAGTGGTGTTCTGTCACCTATCCAACCTCCACAACATCATAGTCCACCCCAATGCCACTCCTGATGCC
The DNA here is from genome assembly GCF_021461395.2 of Schistocerca americana. NCBI lineage: Eukaryota > Metazoa > Arthropoda > Insecta > Orthoptera > Acrididae > Schistocerca > Schistocerca americana. The sequence goes on along the minus strand of NC_060122.1, from coordinate 23,144,611 downwards.
AACCCCTTGCCACAATGATCATATCCCTGTGGATGGATGGATGAAGGGTATGAGACGGATGCCATATTCCTTTATTTCCGGAAAGCGTTTGACTCAGTGCCCCATTGCAGATTCCTAACTAAGGTACGAGCATATGGGATTGGTTCCCAAATATGTGAGTGGCTCAAAGACTTCTTAAGTAATAGATCCCAGTACGTTGTCCTCAATGGTGAGTGTTCATCGGAGGTGAGGGTATCATCTGGAGTGCCTCAGGGAAGTGTGGTAGGTCCGCTGTTGTTTTCTCTCTACATAAATGATCTTTTGGATAGGGTGGATAGCAATGTGTGGCTGTTTGCTGATGATGCTGTGGTGTACGGGAGGGTGTCGTCGTTGAGTGATTGTAGGAGGATACAAGATGACTTGGACAGGATTTGTGATTGGTGTAAAGAATGGCAGCTAACTCTAAATATAGATAAATGTAAATTAATGCAGATGAATAGGAAAAAGAATTCCGTAATGTTTGAATACTCCATTAGTAGTGTAGCGCTTGACACAGTCATGTCGATTAAATATTTGTGCGTAACATTGCAGAGCGATATGAAGTGGGACAAGCATGTAATGGCAGTTGTGGGGAAGGCGGATAGTCATCTTTGGTTCATTGGTAGAGTTTTGGGAAGATGCAGTTCATCTGTAAAGGAGACTGCTTATAAAACACTAGTATGACCTATTCTTGAGTACTGCTCGAGTGTTTGGGATCCCTATCAGTTTGGATTGAGGGAGGACATTCAGAACTGGGCTGCTAGATTTGTTACTGGTAGGTTTGATCATCACATGAGTGTTATGGAAATACTTCAGGAACTCGGGTGGGAGTCTCTGGAGGAAAGGAGGCGTTCTTTTTGTGAATCGCTACTGAGGAAATTTAGCATTTGAGGCTGGCTGCAGTACAATTTTACTGCCGCCAACTTACATTTCGCGGAAAGACCACAAAGATAAGATAAGAGAGATTAGGGCTCGTACAAAAGCATATAGGCAGTCATTTTTTCCCTCATTCTGTTTGGGAGTGGAACAGGGAGAGAAGATGCTAGTTGTGGTGGATTGCGGAGTATGTATGTAGATGTAGATGTAGATGCAACACCTACCCAACTGACCTGTCAAGCACTTCCTATTTCATTCCTGTCACTGGCTTATCCTACCTCGTCAGAAGCCAGGCTACCTGTAAAAGCAGCCATGTCATATACCAGATTTGCTGTAATCATTGCACAGCTTTTATATTGGTTATATTCTTGTGACTAGCAACCATGTGTCCACAAGGGTGAATGGCCACTGCTAGACTGTGGTCAAGAGCAAAGTAGACCACCCTGTGGCACAACATGCAGTGGAACATACAATGCTTGATTTCAGTGACTGCTTCACTCCTGAGCCATCTGGATCCTCCCCACTACCACCAGCTTTACTGGAATGTGGAGACGGCAGTTATCCTCACAACACATTCTCCGCTCCCATAAATATCCCGGCCTCAACCTGCGGTAGCATACTGTCCCCAAACCCTCCACTCAATAGTTTCCAGCCCTTCTGTCCAATCACCTCCTCTGTAGTCTCATCTTCCACCCTCTTTGTGTGCCGTCTTCTGCCAGTGTACCCACCTATATTTTCCCACTACTGTTCTTTTTTGGTCCCTGTTTCTTCCCCATCCCCACCTCCCTGCACCACAGCCTCCTGACACTGCTCCCATTGGCAGTCTGGTCGTGCATATTCTGCTGGACAGCACTCTTTTTCTCCCCCTACCCCTACTCTGCTATCCCTTCCCATTCCTCGCCCCTCCAAATTGTTGGTTCCATTGTATGTGACAGTTGCTTTCCATGTGTGTGTTTCTTTTTCTGACAAAGGCTGTGGCCAGAAGCTAATATGAAGTGTGTTATAGTTGTGCCTGTTTGCAACTTCATGTACCATCTTTACGGTAAGTAGCAATCTCTCTTTTTCTTATGTTGTTAAAAAATGTACATACAGACATGTGGTTGCATTGGCAGAGGGCAACACACAAAGAGGGTGAGAGGATGAGAATACCGTGTAAGTTTCTTTTTCATTATGCCTGTCTGCAATTCAGTGTGTCATCTTTATGGTGAGTAGCAATCTATCTTCTCCTGTATTGTTGAAATTCCAACCTCTGATTTCTATTGTTTGAACTTAGCAATATATTGGGTTACTTACATAATGAATCTTTTCACAATGGTAGTGTCCCAGAGGGACTTAAACATGCATTATGATAACTCATAATGTTCAAGCACAGTATACGTTCCAAAATCCTAGAGCAAATTGACAGTAACGATATGGGCCGGTAATTCAGCAGATTACGTGTATTACCTATTTTGGATATTGATGTGACTTGAGTATCATTCCAGCCTTTATGTGTGGATCTTTCGACAAGTGAGCAGTTGTATATGATTGCTAAGTATGGAGCTATTGTATCGGCGTACTCTGAAAAGAACCTGGCTCGGATGGCCTTACCTTTATTAAATAATTTAAGCTGCTACACTACACCGAGGATATCTGCTTGTAAGTTAGTCATGTTGGCAGTTGTTCTGGATTCGAATTCTGGAATATTTACTTTGTCGTCTTTGGTGAAGGAATATTGGAAAACTGTAATTAATAACTCTGCTGTAATGGCATTGTCATCATCATCATCATCATCATCATCATCATCATCATCATCATCATCATCATTGCATAGTGAGGGTGTACTTGATGTTCAACCACTATATCCGTGGATCTTCTGCCAGATTTGGTGACATAGTTACATTTTGTAAAGTATTAACTCTAGCATTACCACTGGCTTTCATAGGCCCACCGACAGTGTTCGTATGTTTTATCCACGTCCTTTGATATATGAACTTGAAGTCAGAGGTAATTGTCACTGCATTTAAAACTGAGCAATTATAATTAAAATTCATTTATTTGATTTTATTCTCCATGGGCCTTACAAGCCTGCCCACGCCCCCACCATCGCTAATAGCCAAGGAATATTTCAGGTGGTTGAGACTTTCGTTTGAAATATTTAAAACAAAACTAACTTTCGCATTGTTGTCTTCAAACATATTTTTATGAATTCAACCATTTGTAGTTGTATTGAAAGAGTTCTTGAAGAAGTCTAGAACAAGTCAGATTTAGATGAAAGTGAAGTAGATGATGATGTGGAAGAAATTGGACCTGATTCACTGTCTGAGAATGAAGACGAGGGTCAACTGAACCCACCAGTTGCTAATGATGATCCATGACAGCACGTAGAGGAATGATGTGGGAGACCCACACTGCCGTACTAGCCAAGGTCCTAGTGGAGGTGGTTTGCCATTGCCTTCCTCTGATTTCTAATACTATATATGATAAATACATTGCCAAAAGTGGATGCAAGTATGTTAGGAGCCATCTCGAGACTATCGACTTTCTGTACAAAATAAAGTGTAGGAAAGAACAGGGTAGAGAGAACAAGGAAAAATTGAATCTCTGAAAGAGGCCTTGAGTTCTTTTTTAGAATTTATGTCATGACCCTAATAAAGCTACACTCAAAGAGGCTTTCGACTAGGTATTCAGCCCGCTGATGAAGATGAGTTATTTTGTTATGTAAGGCTCTTACTAATCATTGTTTCAAACCATGACAATAAGATACGTGTTCAAGATTTATAGTCTGTGCTTCAGGGCCAAGAAGTGTACTATGAATCAATGAGCCGGGCATGATTTTTCAAATTGACTGGGCTACCCTTACTTAGTCAGATTGGAAGGAGTCGAGACTGTTTCTTAGGAAAACGTCAAGTTAATGTTTATCTGTTTTTTTTTTAAACTACTACATTTTGCCTTTTTTGTGGGTTTCAATGTTACAGTATTTAGGCAGACTACAGCAATCTTGTGGCCGCCAGTCCCTGTATCCGTCATGATGCTCCCTATTTGCTCAGAATTGTTTGTTACAAAGAAGTAAATTATGTTTTTGTAACCACTTACATTTTGAGATGTCTCCTGAGCTAATTGTTCAAAATAATTTTCTGAGGAGGCATTCAGAATGATTTCAGATGTTTTATGCCTACCACTGACTGTAAAACATGTATTTTCACCAGCATTTGAAGGTAGAATGAAGTCACCACCAACTGCCATTTTAAGTGGGGTACCTTTTTGAAATGAAACTCAAGTTTTCTTTGAACTGTTCACCAACTGAATCATCTGAATCAGGGATTCGGTAAATGGAACCAATTATTAGTTTACTCTGGTTGTCAAGTATAACCTGTTCCCACACTAACTCACAGAGACTGCCTACTTCAGTTTCACAACAATGTAAATTACTTTTGACAGCAATAAACACTTCACTACAAACTATAGTTAATGTATCCTGTCTGAACACAGTTAGGTAGCTTGCAAAAATTTTGGCTAAACTTACTTCTGGCTTTAGCCAGCTTTCTGCCCCTATAACGATTTGAGTTTCAATGCTTTTGGAGCGTTTTTCGTTTCCCAAGACAGCTATGACAGTTTACAACTACAATGCCAATTATTGCTAGGTCTCTCTCCCTGTGTATGTCCTGCACCCTCTTAGATTGACGCCCTTTCTATATTTTCCCAAAGCCCTCTAACCTAAAAAACCACTACATAACCCCTGGTACGCGTGTAATTGCTTCCTGTGGGTGACGGACCTCTGATCTTTTAAGAGGAACCCAGAAACCCACCACCTTAATGCGCAAGCTGAGGAGTCTGCAGCTTACATGGTCCCTGTACCGAACGACTACAGTCAGCTATATTGACGCTGCTACAGATGGTGAGCTCTGCCTTCATGTTGCAAGCACGACTGGCAGCCTTGACCATTTCAGCTAGCTGCCTGAAACCAGAGAGAATCTCTTCTGACCCAAAGCAACACACACCATTAATTCTAATGTGAGCCAGCACCTGCAGTTGGCTGCACCCTGTGCTCTTCATGGCACCCGGAAGCAGCCTACCCGCATCTGGAATGCATTCTCCCATTGTGCACACGTCGCCTCCTCGGCAGCCGTATCCTTACCTGTTCATCAGACAAACTGCGGAGGCCCTCCGACCAGCCTCCCGGAAAATCTTCTGCTGCCTGACAACCAGGAGCGACCTCCCACTCAAGTGTGGGTGAGGAGTCAACTTCAGTGTGGGCAGTACCTGAGGTGGTCACAGTAAGGGAACAGCCGGGAGCACATGGGACGTGCTGGACATCCCACGGATCCCCTCCTCTGGTCCTGCACGCGGACGCCCATTGCCAACAGCCTCGAGCTGTGCGATCGAGGCCAACACCACCTGGAGCTGTGTGCAAAGCTTGACCTACTCAGCTCACAGCATTCACAGTCACGATCCTTACGAAAGAAGGCAAAACTGCACACTGTATAGTTACTAGAAAACTGTATTGTGCCTAGTAAGCACACAAATAAGCTATTCTACTAATCACAACGATAAATGAAAATAAGTAACTACTGTTTGAAGCTCATAATTATAATTCACAAACAAATGGTGTACTCACCTTTCTCTGTGGCAGCAACGAAAGATCCTACCTGACTGACTCTAGTAAAAAAATCACTGACTCATCTGATATTGCTAGTATTCCGAAAAATTTATGAAAAGCTCATGTTCATTAAACTTTATAAAAACTCAGTACAGGAAAAGTAGCAAACAGATTGGATATCTAAAAGAACTGTCACTGAACTTGCTATATTTACCTCGAGGCATGATGCTGTTTACTACAATAACGTAAGCAGAAATTACTACATTTGTGAATATTTTGTGACTTGGTTGGGAATATTTTGTGACTTGGTTAATGGTTTTGATTGTGCGAACCATCTGCATTACTAAAAGCCTAAATCGGTAACTTGGCCCAGTTACAGGTTACCTCCCCCCTGCAGGTCTTGGGATTAGAATAGGCCCGAAGTATTCTTGCCTCTCGTAAGAGGCGACTAAAAGGAGTCTCAGACATTTCAGCCTTTATGTGATGGTCCCCTGTAGGATTTGACCTCCATTTTTCACAATTTTTCCGAAGAGCGAGCCAACTGGGGAAGGGCACCTTACATGGTGCATGGTGTCCATTGTGCCTTGAGATCTTTTGCCCAGTTTCTCGTCGTCGCACTGCAGTCCAGCTCATTCTCCATCCCTTGGGTGAGACGCCTTCCGGGGTGTGTTTTCCAATATGCACTACGCAGTGTCGCTTTTTGCGCCAACTATGACCATGGACTTCCTTGCACCTCATATTCAGCACGGTAGCCAGTCCATTGTGGTGGGGCTGCCATCTACCCTGTTAATTGTAGCCCTCTGACAACACAGATGCCTGCACCATTAACTCCCCACGTATGCCAAGGAGTAGATACCCATCATCCTGGGGCATCGGACTCAGCAGTGGCCATCCTGCCAGGTGGCCTTTGCTGCGGCTGGGTGGCGCCCGTGAGGAGGGCCCCTAATCGGAGTGGGTGGCATCAGGCTGGATAACACGTGATGAAGCGTACCATGTCATCATGGTGATCAAACACCGGCAGTCTCTATGCGTTCCAAGTCTTAGTACAGTGCAGGAAAGTACAACCCTAAATCCTTCCCCTCCCTGGCCATTCCATGGGAGGAACACCAAGCTAAGGATGGCAGCAAACCTTATTCACCCCGGTACCTCGTATGTACAAGAACTGATGGGGACTGCTTTGTTTTGATGAAGGCACAGTTTTTTTGTACAGCATTTCGAGGATAAGTTTGGGGAGATGGAGGGCTTTTCCAAAATGCAATCTGGGTCATTACTGATAAAAACAGCATCCTCTGCTCAGTCACGGACTTTACTCGCCTTTAACAAGTTGGGGGATGTTTCTGTCACCATCATAACACATAAGAGCTTAAATATGGTCCAGGGTATTATCTTCCACAGGAACCTTCTTTTGCAGTCTGACACATTAGAGTGGTGAGGTGTTCATTTAGTGTGGCATGTCCATCAGGGTCCAAGGGATAATCAGGTTGCCACTGGTGCCTTCATCTTGGCCTTCGAGGATGACACCTTACCTGAGAAGGTCAAGATGATGGTCTACCATTGTGATGTCAAGCCATATATCCTTCCCCCAATGTGGTGCTTTAAGTGCTGGAAGTTCGGTCATATGTCTTTCCGCTGTTCGTCCAGCGTTACATGATGAGATTGTCCATGTGCCCCACCTCCCATCTGTGTCAGCTGCAGAGAGCATCATTCACCTTGCTTGCCGGATTGCAGGATTTTACAGAAAGAGAGGAAAATCATTGAATACAAGACCCTGGACTTGCTGACCTACATTGAAGGTAAGAGAAAATATGAGTGCCTACCTCTTCATATTCTGCTGCTACGAAAACAGTTGTAGCCCCATCAGTTCCGCGAATTCCAGTCTGCTCTCTGAGCCAGAAGGCTACACCGGCCCCCTAGATGGTGGGGGGCACTTCCTCCCCTGTTGCTCCCACACCACCTGCCTCGGGAGCACTGCCTCCCCAACCATCAGCCGGAGAAGTGTAAGTCTTCTTTGGCTCCTCTCGCCAGGTAGGGGTCCCTTGGGTCGCTCCCTACCCAGGTTTCTGCTAATGTGAAAGATGACGCCCGCCATTGGCTGAAGTGCCCAAAAGCAGCTGGTCATAGGGCTTCACGATCATCCTCAGTCCAGGAGACTGAATCAGTGAAGCCCTCCCAGCCAGAGAAACCCAAAAGCAGCGAGAAAAGTCCAAAAAGAAGACCCCTAAGACCAAGGAAATTGCAGTGGCACCCACACCACCACTACGTAAAGCTCTGCGTCTAAGGATAAGGTGGAGATTCTGGCGTCCGCTGAGGACCTAAATCTCGCCGGACCCTCAGACACAATGGATATAGAAGGCTCAGGCAATAAGGCGGTGGCAGCAGGTAACCTTCAGGCGTAAACTGCCTCATTTAATGTTCCATGCCTTCCCAGACTCACGATGATGTCATCCTCCAGTGGATGGCTTTTTTCCACCGCCTGGCTGAGCTGCAGCAACTGTTAATCTTTACACCTGCTTTTTGCATTGCCCTCCAGGAAACCTGGTTGCTGGCAGCGCAGACCCCTGCCCTCTGTGGCTATAAGGGGTATTACATGAACCGTAGCGGCTATAATCGAGTGTCAGGTGGAGTTTGCGTTTATGACCTAGGTCTGTAGTGACACTGTGCCCCTTCAAAACCCTCTTGAAGCTGTGGCTGTCAGAATAAGGACGACACAGGAAATAACTGTCTGCAATGTATATCTTCCTCCAGATGGTGCAGTACCCCTGAATGTATTAGCTCTACTGACTGATGAACTCCCTAAATCTTTACTGCTTTTGCGAGATTTTAACGCCCATAACCCCTTATGGGATGGCACCGTGTTAACTAGCCGAGGCAGAGATGTCGAAACTTCACTGTCTCAGTTCGACCTCTGCCTCTTTAAGTATTGGGGCTGCCACACATTTCAGTATGGCTCGTGGTAGTTACTCAGCCATTGATTTAGCCATTTGCAGCTCAGGAATTCTCCCATCTATCCACTGGAGAGCACATGACGACCTTTGTGGTAGTGACCACTTCCCCATCTTCCTGTCACTGCCCGGCGTCAGGACCACAGACGTCTGTCCTGATGGGCTTTAAACAAGGCAGACTGGGAAACTTTCACCCCTGCGGTCACCATTGACTCTCCACCACACGGTAACATCGATGGGTGGTTGAGCAGGTGGCTACAACAATCTTTACTGCGGCGGAAAACGCGATCTTAGGGCGCCCCCAGCGAAAGGCGGTCCCTTGATGGTCGCCGGAATTCGCTGAGAAAATTAAGGAGTGTCAGTGAGTTCTACAGCGACACCAGCGGCACGCTTACCTGGAGCGCCTCATAGCCTTTAAGCGGCTCTGTGCCCACGTTCGCCAGCTTACCAAAAGACAGAAGCTGGAGTGTTGGGAGAGATACGTCTCGACCATTGGGTGCCATGCGTAACCTTCCCAAGTCTGGATGAAGATCAGATGTCTTTTTGGGTACCGGACCCCAACAGGTGTCCCTCACATTAACATCAATGGCGTGTTATCTATCGACGCAAACGTGATTACTAAACACTATGCTCGAGCCTCTGCGTCGAAGAACTATTCTCCCCCCTCCCCACCAACACCATTTCGCACCCTCAAACAGCAGATGGAAAGAAAAGTCCTCTCGTTCACTAAACGCCCAGTGAACCCTATAACGCCCTGTTTACAGAGTGGGAGCTTCTCAGTGCCCTTGCACATTGCCCCGACACAGCGCCTGGGCCAGATTGAATCAATGGTCAGATGATTAAACATCTCTCATCTGACTACAAGCGACATCTCCTCATCATCTTCAACCAGAACTGGTGCGATGGCGTCTTTCCATCGCAATGGCGGGAGAGCACCATCATTCCAGTGCTTAAACCAACTAAAAACCCTCTTGATGTGGATTACTATCAGCCTCACCAACGTTCTTTGTAAGTTGCTGGAACGTATGGAGTGTCGGTGGTTGGGTAGGGTCCTGGAGTCATGTGACCTACTGGCTCCATACAAGGCAGCTCCGCCAGGGTCGCTCTACCACTAATAACCTTGTGTCTCTCAAGTCTGCCATCCGAACAACCTTTTCTAGACGCCAACACCTGGTTGCCGTCTTTTTTGATTTACGAAAAGCGTATGACACGACCTGGCGACATCATATCCTTGCCACATTATACGAGTTGGGTCACTGAGTCCCACTCCCGATTTTTATCCACAATTTCCTATCGCTTCGTACTTTCCGTGTCCAAGTTGATGCCTCCCACAGTTCCCCCCATATCCAGGAGAATTGGGTCCCACAGGGCTCCGTATTCAGTGTATATTTTTAGTGGCCATTAATGGTCTAGCAGCAGCTGTCGGGCTCTCCGTCTCACCCTCTCTGTATGCAGACGACTTCTGCGTTTCCTACTACTCTACCAGTACTGGTATTGTTGAGCGGCGCCTACAGGGAGCCAGTCACAAGGTGCAGCCCACGTTTCCAGTTTTCGGCGGCAAAGTCGTGTGTTATGCACTTCTGTCGGCGTTGTACCGTTCATTTGGAACCAGAACTTTACCTTAATGACGATCCACTCACTGTAGTGGAGACATATCGATTCTTAGGACTGGTTTTCGACGCCCGATTGACTTGGCTTCCTCACCTTCGTCAGCTTAAATGGAAGTGCTGGCAGCACCTCAATGCCCTCCGCTGCCTGAGCAACACCAACTGGGGTGCAGATCGCTCTACACTACTGCAGCTCTACAGAGCCCTTGTTCAATCCCGCCTTGACAATGGGAGTATGGTTTATGGTTCGGCGGCACCCTCAGCATTCCGTTTACTCGGCCCAGTGCAACATTCTGGCGTTCGCCTAGCAACAGGAGCTTTCAAGACGAGGCCAGTGACGATCGTCCTGGTGGAGTCCAGTGTCCCTCCATTCCAGGTTAGGTGTGCACAATTGCTCTCCAGTTACATTGCACGCGTTCGTAGTTCTCCTGCGCATCTGAATTACCGTCTCCTTTTCCCGCCCACAGCGGTTCATCTCCCGCATCGGTGGGCCAAATCAGGGCTTGCAATTGCATTTCGTTTGGGATCCCTTCTCTCTGAACTGGAGTCCTTGCTTTTACCACCTATACTTGAGGTTCATTCACAAACACCTCCATGGTGTACACCTAGGCTGCGGCTTCACCTGGAACTTTCACATGGCCCTAAGGACTCAGTTAACCCTGTGACTCTCCGCTGTCACTTCCTCTCGATTCTCGACGTGTACCGGGACCATGAATGGTTTACACCGATGGCTGATGGTCACGTTGGCAGCTTTCCTTACCATATGGCTGCAGTGTTTTCACTGCAGGGCTGGCGGCCATATCTCATGCTCTTGAGCACATCCGCACATGTCCAGGTGAGTCATTTCTCCTGTGTATTGACTCCTTGAGCAGTCTCAAGCTATCGGCCAGTGCTACCCTCGTCATCCTTTGGTAGCAACCATCCAGGAGTCCATCTATGCCGTGAAACGGTCCAGTCTTTCAGTGGTGTTTCTCTGGACTCCAGGACCCGTCGGAAACCCAGGCAACGAACTTGCCGACAGGCTGGCCAAACATGCTATGCCTAAACCACTTATGGAGATTGGCAACTGACCTGGATTCAGTATTATGATGCAAGGTTTTCGGCTTTGGGGGACGGAATGGCATAACCTCAGTATGCACAACAAGCTGCCTGCCATTAAGGAGACTACGAATGTGTGGAAGACCGTGCGCGCCTCTCGCAGGGACTCTGTGATCCTCTGTCGGCTCCACATTGGCCGTACATGGCTGTCGCACGGTTACGTCCTTCATCGCGAGGACCCATCTCGGTGTCGCTGTGGCTCAGGAATGGTAGTCGCCCATCTCTTGCTGGACTGCCCACTTTTTACCGCTCTGTGGTGGACTTTAACTTTGCCAGCGCCCTCCCTTCGGTGTTGGGCGACAACGCCTCAGCAACAGCCTTTGTCTTACGTTTTATTCGTGAGGGTGAGTTTTATCATTTGCCCTAAGTTTTATCACATGTCCTTTGTCCTTGTGTGTCCTCCACCTTAGTTCTTTCACGGTGGAGGTTTTAATGTGTTGCAGAGTGGCTGGCTTTTTCTTCTTACCCTCATGGTCAGCCAGCCATGGTAACCTGCTTTCTTGCTTTAACCTCATCTACCTCTTTCTTACGTCTTTGTAGTTTTCTTGTCCCCTTCTGTCCTTTTAAGTGTTTGTTGCCCCTCAGTCTATGTTGTGGATTTCCGTTCATTCTTTATTCCGTTGTAAGTCTCATTGTCTTATTCTCACCCTTGTGGAATTGTTTCCTTCGGAACAATGGATCGATGACCTCGTCGTTTGCTCCCTGCCCCCCCCCCTCTTTTAAACAAACCAACCAACCAACCAACCAACAGGTTACATATCTAATGAATTCCAGGGGCAAAAAAAATGATTTTCAGTGTGTCATAGAATTAAAGGTCAAGTATGAAAATTAGAGGCTATGTATATGTCAAGAGGCAATGACACACACAATCATCACACGAGCACAACATGCCATTTTCTGTGCTAGATAGAGGTGAAAATATGTGAAATTACCATGAAGTCCTACAGGATTTGGAATACTTTCACACCTCTCAACTTGGCAAAAGTGTTCAACATGCAGTTAACCGAGGGAAAGGACACATATTTCATCAACTTTAACCATGCCAGGATGAGACCTGAGGTTTTTTTCCCCCAGTTCATTTCTTGTTTCTCCACTTTTGAGGAATAGTTCCTCAGTAGCACTTTCTGACTTTATTTTTGTTCATAACGGAATTATTCTGCTTAATATTTTTTCTGTATCAGACTTTTTAATTGTCAGTGTAAGTCTCACATGACTCATGTGTGAATGACAATAATTTACTTTAAAAAAAACTAACTGGAAAACTATCAATCCTCTCGCAACAAAAAGTTATGTATTCACTCACATGTCAATGTTGCAACGGTCCTGGATCACGCCACAGGAGGGCTACAAAAGCATGAACAAGCTTTGCTGCTGATCACGTTCAGATTTTGTCGAATGGTTTTGAACTGCCCCTGGTGGTTCCACCCTGTACACGAGAGGGGAAAATGGCGGTCACACTACACTCCAGAGCGATCAGATCACGTTCAGTTGGGTTGCAGCGCTGCCGTGTCCTTAGAGTGGGATTGAATCACCGGTGTCGGACGCTGTCGAGATCGTCGCCCTGTTGCGTGTCTCTTTGCCAACTGTCGTCGGTACCGACCGTTGAAATGTGTGAGAATCAATGCCCCGAGGTAAGGCTTACACCGCCCCCTGAGGGTTTTTCGTGCCTGTTCTGAGCGGCGGCGTTTTGCTTGGCTATCCTCAGAAAATCGCGTGATTTCAACACTGCATGTGGCAGTTCTGACCTCCGTCACAGAGGTGTCAAAAGAAGTGGTGAAATGTGGGTAAGAGGGGGTACGAGGACATTTCCATCGTATGACACACCCACAATGGCGTTCGGTAGAATTGTGGAGAAATTTGGTGCGAAACTGCCGTCATGAACTCACCTTACACGTCACATGAACTTCTGAGCTGTTACGTTTTTCTCGAACGTGTCGACAAGATGATGATCACGGGGATCCTTGAAACTTTTTCCGATATCACTAACGGTTACCGAGGTAACGGGTTCAAAGTTAACGAACATACGCACGTAATATCCGATCTGAACAGCATATGTAATTTTAAACAACATAGTGAACACACGGCAAGGCATCTGGCGTAACAGCAAGGATTCTAAAGTCAACAGACAATGTTTTTAGTCAGCATTTTTTTTTTTTAGCAATAAAGCCTGATGAAGCGCTATCTCTGCATAATGGGCACTTCATACTGATACAAATATGCCCAATGTTGTACTACTGTGGAAAAAATGGGATAAAAATGGCCTTAACATGCCTGAAAAGAACGTTCAAAATGACTGCCAAAAATTATGTAGAACCGGAAAGCTTGCAAATTCAGTAAAGTATCTGTATAACATTTTTAAGATACAACTCATAAACTGGGCGCTTTCGATGTGTTGTGGCCGATCAGGAAAGTGTCTAGAACAAAATGTGAAGCAAACGATTTTGTGTTAATCTATTATTATATGTACGTATTTGTTGTTTATGTGTGTCAGAGTGCATAAATATGTCGAACTGTATAAAATCAGAACTTTACTGACCTATAGAATTTGTTTTATGTAAGCAGCACACCTTGCTGTTGCAAGGAAAAAGAAGGAAACCAGCGGAAAAATGGTTCTGTCGGCGCACAAAAAAGGCGAAAAATGCTTACAGAAAAATGGGGGACCAGCTGCCTCAATTCTCATGCCACGTCCTCACCAAAAATTTTGGAGTGCTATGCGCTTTTTTGTGCTGAAACCGAGTGGCAGAGAGACAGTGACGGTGGAAGAGAGAGGAAATAGAGCCAGAGAGAGAGAGAGAGAGTGAGTGAGGAGACGCTGATGGTGAGGGAGAGTAGTGGCAGTGAAACAGAAAGAGAGATGGATAGAGATCGAAACAGTGAGAGCAAAATGGAGAGGAGAAAGTGAGTGGAGACCATACGCACTCGGTGGGTCTAGACCCTTTCAAAACTGCGAACTTTAAGAGCGTCAATATGTTCTCGTGTCAGAATTTTTGGTGAGGAAGGCGGAATGAGAGTCGAGGCAGCTGGTTCCCCTCTTTCGTGTCAGGGTCTTTTAAAGAGCAACGTATTCGCCTTTTTTATGCTCCGACAGGAACATTTTTCCGCTGGTAGCTTAAAATAATCATCTAGCTTAAAATGTTTATTTCGTCTCGTAGTGAGTTCAAGTTTCTTGTTGTCCTTCAGATGCTCGGCGTCGGCGTTACAGAGTAGTTTTAATTTGCCCGGAAGTTTCAGTCTAGTAGTTAATCTCCGTCCGTGATGCATCAACTTCAACAGTTAACCCGATCGTTTGTGCCGTTACCGAATTCGGAGCGAGTCACATTACTCTCACTGTAAACACAACTACGTGATAATGAATCCTGCCGATATAGAATGCATTATTGATAGTCATTATAAACACAGAAGAAGATCCAGAGACATTACACGAAATGCTACTGCTTTCATAATCAACGAACTGATGCATAAGTGGCAAACAATAGTAATAATATATGGCGAGAAAATAGAACAGACTATATTGTGAATGTGAATAAGCAGAAGAAGAGATGTCTCAGTTTGCAGAACCTGTCAGTGAAGAGTTCTTAGGAAGAGATGGGAGCCCAACGTCCACTTACCGACCAAGTCAGCTGAAGAGCAGGAAGAAGAGGGATGTTATTTCACTAGAAAGAACAAAGGAGACCATTACATTCCAGGATTGTGGGAAACCAAAAGACTGAGCTTCAGTACAATTCACAAAGAAGGTCATATGATACAAGACTTACATCACCTACATTATTTACATCACAAGGTAGGGAATTGAGGGAAATACCAGAGCTCATAGCTTCTCGTGCTTGATTATTATGTAGCTGAAAAATTCAGGTCAGCGAGAGTCATCTCTTCTTTTCTACAATCGATAGCTTGGTAAGTTCGTGTTCTCTTTCTTTTGAGAGCTGTGGTTGTGTATCTCATGTATTTTGGTGACTATACCTAGGTTTTCTTTGCCGTGAATGAGGCATAATAATATATAACGGCTGCAAACAGTCATCATTGGCAAATTTATGAATAGTGCCCTGCAGTGCTCCTTTCCTACTCGATCTGATAATTCCGAGTCCCTTCTTTTACTATAGTGAACAGGCATGGCATGGTGGACATACTGGTTCCCGTCATTTCACTGAAGTTAAACGATGTCTGGAATGGTTGCCACTCGGACAGGTCCATCCGGACCACCGTATGCTGTTGACCTACTGGGATGTACTCAGCCTAATGGTGCCAATCGAGGTGCTACTTGACTGAGTAGAGCGGCTCCAGGTCGCGAAAACTGACAACAGCGGAGAGAGCTGTATACTGACCCCCCCCCCCCCCCCCACTAGCCGCATCTGATGATGCCAGTCGGCTGATGTCACGGAAGGTCAGTTGGCACAGTTGGGCCTTCCAAGATCAGTTGGGACAGAATTTAGTTTAGAAAGTTTCTTTTGCAGTAATAGCACATCCTCACAGTTTGATGAATGACTCCACAGCTTTAGTTCATAGACAGTATGACTATGGAATACAGCATGATGTATAGTAACTAGATACTGGTCTCTAAGTATTCTTTGCAACTTTCTCAGCACTTATACTACACATGACAATTTCTCCATACATAGTCAACATGTTCAATCTTTGGAATAATTTTTAATGTTTCAGTCACTTTTTACAAATATTTATTAGCATGATATGTTTCAGCAACATGCTTCCATCATCACGTAGCTTAAAGTTCCGTGTACATTACATTAATCTAAAGTGTCGTGAGAATTATTTTCTGGGGTTTGTATTTCCACAGGCATGAAAATGCCATGAAAGCATCCTGTTGGCACAAATGTCACTATTCTAGCTGACGGTAGCCAGAAGCCACAAGGAAGGAGCCCGGAAGAGGAAACACTCAATATGCAAGTCAGTCTACGGGGAGCATATAGAATGGAATGGAGGAAAGCTCTAAACGTGACCAGCATGAATGACAGAAACAACTTGCACGTCATCCCGAAGCACTGCATGATGTGAAGGCCAGATCTGTGATCAAGGACTGACTGGTCATGCCTATTGCCAGTGGCAAGTGGCAGTAGTTCTGCCTGTATGATGATCTGGGCATGGCGTCCTTGATAGCTTCCCGCTCAACTCTACTGTGAGACAGACACCGGCTCATATGCATCCACTGGCAGGGGTACTACTAAATTCCTCCCTTCTGAGAAGGCCATGTAGGCCCTAAAATGACCTGGTTTTTGACACGCATATGTCCCAAAAAATGAACCTTTGGGGCAAAAAAACTACATTTTTCCAGCAAAGTCTGTTCTCTGGAAAATATTGGAAAAATGTCGGCAAATTTTGTTAATGCTGCTCTCACGTGGAACCTGTGACCCACATGTCTTCAGATTGGTGACACAACAGGAAATGCCCTTAATCAGTTGCTCCAAATATGTTTGATAAATTCGTTGGGGCACACGTTAATTCGAAAGGACAAGCATTTAAACATAAAGCCCAAAGGGAGTGTTGAGCAGTAAGAAACACGGAGAAGCAGATACGAGCCTCGAAATTTTCGCCCAATTCATAGTACTCTTCAACAGTTTGTCAGACGACCTTAGCGAAGAGTCCAAATTTTGAAAGGAGACTAATTGGGGCACTAAAAGGACTTCGTCAATGATCTGGAATCCAAAACAGAAAAGATGTCTAACCCAAAAATATTTTGCGCCAATGGTGAATTTACTACCAACAGTTTGCCGTTTCACATTCTTTTAATGCGCTGAGACATAATTGGCCCCGCAATGGAATACACTGTTTACTGTAAGGTACTACTTGATGGAGAGGTCGTTGCAGCGCAGGGCAGCCCAATAGTCCGTATGTGTCTAAGCTAATCAGGCTGACCATTGCCGCCACGTCTACCTGAAACTCAGTTAGTCGCCCATCCACGATCAAAGTTAGCAAGATGCACTGAGGCAATGCTTGTGGAATATCGGAGACAGCCTCTGAGTCCAGAGAAAGCGTTAGGACCTCCAAAGACCAGCCTGCACCTCGCCAACTGTTACAGACTGATGCCAAATAGCCTGCTTTTCCGCATATCTCATACATACCCTTGGTATGGGGAATCCTCTCTAAATATGCACCACATGATGATTGAAGCTGGACTGCTGACTTGCCCATTGTGCGGAAACAGATGCGGAAAGAGAATGGTGACGAGAGCATGAAAAACATCACAAGCAGAGACCACAACTCTTCGAGCAGGCCACAGGCAAAAACAGGCGGTGCTGTAACATCACAGCACTCGAATCATCAATAGAATCATCACACAGTGGCTCAGCGGAAGGCACAGTTGACTGACCAACCCTAAACGGCATTAGGGACATGTTACTGCTGTGATCTCCCCCCTTCTTCCATGTATTGTTCCTGTCCAACAAATTAATAAGCAAAGTCTTTTATGAAGATTTGAGAGCAGCGAAGATTACAATAAACTTTCAAGTTTATTTAGCGTATCATGTTGAGATGGCTCCAGTTCTTCTTGTCCAGGGGATCTGATTCTTGAAGCTGAAATCTAACATCAAGTCCTCACGGATGGTTTGAACTAAATAAATTGGAAGATTGTTTTTGCAGAATTTTTTACGTAACTATATTTTATACTGATTTTCTCACATTTTAGTATATCACACAGTATTTTGATTTTTCGCATTAACAAAGCCGAAATTACATCATTCACACTTATTATACAAAAATGCGCCCGATCACATCAGCGGCAAGCTTACGACTCTCACCCTCTGCAGAAATAACAATATTTCAAAGGGTTTACAGTTTTTCTTAACAAATGAATTCTTACTAGTTTTCGTTACATTATTAATTTCGATTATTATTTCATAAATGAATCCAGAAATAAACATAGGAAACAGTACAGGATTGCGTAATTAATAATAGAAATTCTAATTGTGCAAATAATTCGTAATTTCAAATGTTTCTAAAAAAAAATAATTTTAACTGTACTTTCAAAACTAGAACGTATCGATTATAACATCGAAACTAAAATATTTTACAAAGCAATTCGTTCTCATAAATTTCAGCTATGTATAAAATTATATGAAAGTTTTCAGAAAAGTAACTGAGGTGATATTGACCTGCCCAAAATTCGAAAAATAATACTGGTATCGACAATTGCTGTTGAGGAAAAGTAATGCTAGAGGAGGTCGTCCCGTTACACTGCACGCATCTAACTTTGCCACCTGCCATTTGTCGGAAAGTATGTCGCATGTGATTCAGTAATCCGTGTCCAATTTCAGCTAAAGGGGAGGGGGTGATTACATCCCTAATTATTCGTGAGTCCACATACGAGAGGTAGCACATTTGGGACACTCAGACTGATACTTGTGCAAGAGGCCCTGCAGGTCAGCAATCCAGCCTGCATACAGCTGTGCGGGGTGCTTGCAGCGCTGCTTAAACTGCAACCGTGCCACCACAAGGAGTTTGATGTTAAAATACTGCATGAGCAACGAACATAGTTGCTCGAAGTTGAGTTTCTTGAGTTCAGTAGAGGGCTTCAAATTTTGAAAGATTTCATATAACCCTATACTGCTGTACAATATACATTATATCCAAGGAGGCCTGCCTGACAGAGCACATTTCAGTAGACTTGTCGAACCTGGCGAATGGCGTCTCTGCAGGTGCTTGTCCAGTTGCCGGTGCGGCATTCTGTCTGAAGAGCTTCTGGATGTGCTCCTGCTGCATTTGTTGTTGATGCTTCTCGAGGCGCGACCTTTCCTCAGTTCCTCTCGAGCATAAAAGAAATGCCAGTTCCATGATGACCGCAAATTATCACCATGAAGAAAGAGATAAAAGGGTCACATGCGTAAGAACGTTCTCCGTCGCCACTTCTGTATCTGCAGAGGCTGCATAACCGACCTGTCAGCACAAACGTCAATGCTCCAGCCAGTAGCAGGTACTCGACGCAGAAGCTGGGAAGTGAGACCGCGAAAGGGAGAAAAGCTCCTTGCATGTAATTTACCCTGACCCAGAGAGTTCATTAAGACGCTTGCTGTGGTTATTGCACACAATGGAATAGATAACGTGCAGAATTTATGGCCCTAGCTACGGATCCTAAAGTGGAGAATTATAAAGCAATATATTTGATACTATTAGTAGATGTTAACAGAAAAAAGCTTTACATTAACACATGTTATTTTCATTTTATTCAATTAAACATACGTTAAACGGATCTAACTATGGAAGAATGATGTTGTGAAATTCTTCCAAGTAAACCTTTTCGTTTCACTTTTATTTAAAGGAACAAAACAAGATGCCCGTTAGATGCAACGGACAGTCTGAAAATCACTCACGAACTTTTATGTAAAGGAATACAGTGACTGTTGGCGTGATGGTCAGACTGAGAAATTGGTGCATCTACTAAAGCAATGCGGTACGTTTCCGACGGAACATACACCATTCAGAAACACTGATGCACCAGAGAAACTGGTATAGGCATGCGTATTTAAATACAGAGATATGTAAACAGACGGAATATGGCGCTGCGGTTAGCGACGCCTATATAAAAAAAGCAAGTGTCTGGCACAGTTGTTAGATCCGTTACTGCTGCTACAATGGCAGGTTATCAAGATTTAAGTGAGTTTGAAAGTGGCGTTATACTCGGCGCACCAGTGATGGGACACAGCATCTCTGAGGTAGCGATGGAGATTTTCCCGTACGACCATTTCACGTGCGTACCGTGAATATCAGGAATCCGGTAAAACATAAAATCTCCGACATCGCTGCGCTGGAAAAAGATCCTGCAAGAATGGGACCAACGACAACTGAAGAGCATCGTTTATCGTGACAGAAGTGCAACCCTTCCGAAAATTCCTGCAGATTTCAGTGATGGGCCATCAACAAGTGTCGGTATGCGAACCATTCAAGGAAACATCATCGATATGTGCTTTCGGAGCCGAAGGCCTACTCGTGCACCCTTGATAACTGCACAACACAAAGCTTTTCACCTCGTCTGGGCCCATCAAGACCGATATTGGACTGTTGATGACTGGAAACATGTTGCCTGGTCAGACGAGCCTCATTTCAAATTGTATCGTGTGGATAAACGTGTGTGGGTATGGAGACAATCTCGTGAATTCATGGACCATGCATGTCAGCTGCTGTAGGGTCCTAATAGTGTGGGGCGTGTGCAGTTGGAGTGGTATGGGACCCGTGCTATGTCTAGATACGACTCTGACAGGTGACACATACGTAAGCATCCTGTTTGATCACCTGCATTCATTCAAGTCCAGTGTGCATTCCGACGGACTTGGGCAATTCCAGCAGAACAATGCGATACCCTACACGTCCAGAATCTCTGCAGAGAGACTCCAGGAACACTTTTCTGAGTTTAGATACCTCCGCTTGCCACCAAACTCCCCAGACATGAACATCACTGAGCTTATCTGGGATGCCCTGCAACGTGCTGTTCAGGAGAGATCTCCGTCCCCTCGTTCTCTTACAGATTTATGGCCAGCCCTGCGGGATTCATGGCGTCAGTTCCCTCCAGCACTACTACAGACATTATTCGAGTCCATGCCACGTCCTGTTGCGGCACTTCTGCACGCTCGTGGGGTCCCTACTCGATATTAGGCAGGTGTACCAGTCTCTTTCGCTCTTCAGTGTGCATACATTTCTGTAAGAGCATGACGGCTCCTTGACATCTGTTTCACTGCAGATACACTAGTATCATCCAAACTTCTACAGGAGTTAATAATTTGCGAGTAGTGAGTTAATGGACGAGGAACACCGCATTGCAGTGTGTGACAGGTTGAGAATTTGAGAGGGACGGAAAGCTTGTCCAGATTCTCCACTTCTCTAGAACGCTTTCGTCAACCACCTCAGTTAAGGCAACCAGTCTAGAGTAGCAGAGCATCGAGGTTCGAGTTCCGGTCCAACACAGCTTTTTGATTCTCGCCGTTGTATTACCACTGTGTCCTGTGTGGTTGGAAGTCATTATTTCCTTTATATCTCTTTCTCATGATCCCGTTTCGACTTCTTTCACCCGAAATATCCATTTCCATTCC
Organism: Schistocerca americana; assembly: GCF_021461395.2. Lineage (NCBI taxonomy): Eukaryota > Metazoa > Arthropoda > Insecta > Orthoptera > Acrididae > Schistocerca > Schistocerca americana. The sequence goes on along the minus strand of NC_060122.1, from coordinate 23,123,460 downwards.
TCAGCCGCTGTCCTGTCTGCTGTTAACTAATGACATGTTATTGCAGCGTAGTGGGCTTCTTGTTGAGGGCGTGATCACCCTACTTTCCCCTACGCATGGTGACACCGCTTCATTTGTTTCCCTCAACTGTTTTCTGCTGGTCTTGTGTAACATGTATAATTGGAGGACCTTCTTCACACCAGTGACGTGCATCTTCTTATATTTGATGATAATGAAATTTTACAGCCTTGACACATACCATACACAATGCGTATTTATACAGTTTGACTCAAGTCGTGCTCTCAAATGACACAAAAGAGACATTCCTTAATAATGCTTAAGAATTAATTATTTTAAAATTACGTTTATTAACATATTATAGTGATTCAGTGACACTTCGTTAATTAGCAGCTGTCTCTCTCTACTGCTCGGGAGCATTTTTGTTCACGTCTGATATGCAGTCAGTTGACATCGAAAAGTATTATATATGCTGCCTGATCGAATCTTAACAACACCATCTGTAAGTGGTCAACAGTCCAAGGACAACGCAGGAAGTGTACCATATGTGACATCAGTGATGCATGCTAGGATGGAGCATCATCTCTTACCTATAGGACTGAGTTGACAGAATTCGAGTAAGTGGTGCCATTGTGGCGTGCAAGTTTGCGCATTCCATCAGAGACAGTTTTAGATGGGGCTTTTGTGATGTTATCGAGATGGTAAGAGACAACACACTGGACTCACTGCGAAACGAAAATGGAAATGTTTAATGTTTAGCGTGGTAGAGAGTCAATCAAATCGAGGAGAAGAATTAACTGAAATTGCTGCTCTGTCTGTCACTGCTTCCGTATCTCCAGATAAAAGCTGAAGATCTTCTGTCACCTGACCTTGGCAACTTCAGAAATCTAACCTACAGCAGGTGTTTCAGCCATACGAAGTTAAAGAAAGAGGGACGGGATTAAGGCCACAAACACGTAACAAAAAGCGATAACTCACATAATTCTATAGTGACTATTTAAAACACAAGAGAATGCTGTGTACCCTTTCACAGCATGGGCCGACATCAGTCTATAATTCTGCGGAAGTTAGAATTTATTAGAGAGAAACAATGAAACAAGAAATAATTGTCTGTCTGTTTTCTAGAGAATCCTAACAAGTAAAGCGTGGGGAACCATATTTAAAAAAAAAAAAAAAAAAAAAAAAGAAGGATTGGAGACAGTGGCTGACTGAGATACGAATAGCCGGGGTTGCAATCTCGCAAGTCGTACCCGTTTGGCAGCAGTGACTGATGCACAGTTAGCAGTCTGCAACAAACAGCGATCGCAGTTGCAGGTGGATTCTCACCGATGTACTTCTACGCACTGCTGGCATCAAGATAACGTAGGTCAGTACATGTAAGGTGGTGGCAGCTACCACAGTAATTCTTTGCTATTTAGCAGCACCGTCGTGTAGCTGCGATCGAACTGCATCCGACGATAAGTTTCATAGGAGTGGGCTTGGTAAACGGATGCCTGCAGTTTAGTTTTCTTGGAGGAGACGAGGCAGCACCAGCGCTTATTTAGCTGGACAAGACTGCCTGGCTCTTAGATCGGTCATTCTGCGGTGGTACCAGGAGAAAAGGTCTCCCTCCACAGTAGTGTGCCTGCATCTCCTATTTGAATGCAACTGCTCCATTCTTTAATGATTTGCACCATTTTGGCATGCTCTTAAACTATACACTCAGCAGCTAATGAAATTACTTCGCCCCAACCATCCAGTGGTCCTCTAACTAGTCAAAACATCAGCGGGTCCACAATACTGAGAAAAATTACTTCTCGAATAGAAATCTCCACACAGGGTGTATACGACCCGGGAGATCCGGGAAAAACGCGGGAATTTTTTCATCCGGGAGAAAACCGGGAAAAACCCGTGAACTTTTAGAATTCCGGGAATTTTTCATTGTTTTGGTTTTCAGTTAAATTTTTGTAATTTTGGCAGGTAAGAAACGATACTCTAACAAAGGATATTACTGTATCCCGCTACTGCAGAATAATACTTCAACAATAAATCATAACGAGAGAGAAAAAACGAAAATAACTTAAATTGCAAAGGAATTGCGCCATATGCAACAACGACACACAGTGCTCATGCAAACGTCTGCCAACAGCAAAATGTGTCAAAGGCTTTAGGAGGACTATGCAATGCTTCATGACAACAAATTGCCTCCGATGAGCGTGAAGTCACAACTGTTTACATTTGATTCGTTTTAGCAGTTACGAGCGGGCGCATGCGCAGTTTAGTCGCGTTTGAGCAGTAGATTGTGTTTTATTCAGTTGCTGTCAGACGGTCCATAAGTAAAAATTATAAATATACCGTAATATTACATGCAACTGAGGAAGACAGGACTATAAAAGTTGAAGATGTCAATACAGCTATGTCAAACATTCCCTGTCAACGTGTACAACAGGTTCAAGAAAATACATCTGAGGCCCCATAAGACGATACAGCATATAAAATTCAACAAAACATGCAAAAAGAACGATTTAATTCCAAGTTACATTAATGTAAAGGTTAAAAACAGTTCTACAGTGGCACAAAAGTCGAAATCATTTGCAGAACGATATTTGTTACTACATGAAATTAAGATGCTCTATTCGAAAAAAACAGTAGCTAAACATGATGCTCTATGAGACTCATCTAGAATTGGCAAAAAACGTAGGAAACGCCGCAGTTTTCGTGGCACTAGTAGAAAAAACTGAACACAACACATACACAGCAATGAAACATTTACAAAACAAACATAAACAGAAGATAATGAAATAACAGTAAAAAAGACGCAAAAATATATTTACATTTTAAATGTGAAACCACATGAACACCAACACACATTCCATCCACGCTTAGTTAACCTAACAGAGACAGAACTACACGAAAATGAAAAAATGCTCTTGGAAAAAGGTTTGAAACACTGCACCAATAGCAAAGTGAACAATCAATACATAGAAACTCTCATAGTAGAAACCGAACACATCCTTACACGTGAAGAACAACAAAATAATTGTGAAATAAACATAGGACTGACAAGAGAACTAGTAAAAGAAGAAATAAAAGGCATAATAAAACAAACACAGCAGACACACAATAAGAACAACCAAACAGAAGCAGCTGCTATGAAAAGGTTAAAACAAAAGTTAACAGACAATAACGTATTAGTAACAAGAGCAGACAAGGGAAATGTAACAGTGCTCATGGACAAAGAGCAATACATCACAAAAACCAAGGAATACATAAACACCAACGCCATACAAAAACTGAAGTCAGATCCAACTGCACGATTCCAGGCAAATGTGAAACGAACACTGAAAAACATTGAACACACACTCACAGACAAACAGAAATACTACTTAACACAGAAAACCCACAAGCACCAACACTCCGCAGTCAACCGAAAGAACATAAAGACGGATTGCCAATGAGAACTGTTATCAACTTCAAGAAAGCCCCAACATACCGCATAGCCAAACACCTCCAAAAGTTAGTTACAAAATACTATAAAGTAGAAAACAACAGAACAGTGATAAACACAGGAAACCTAATAGAAAACATACAGACCATACAGGTACCACACACAGCATCACTGATTTCATTCGATATAGAAAATATGTATACCTCCATCCCTATCACAGAAACAATAGACATCATAGAACAAAATCTCTCATCCCACAGCAACCTCACCACAGACGCAATAAAAGAAATAACAGATATGCTCAGACTGACAACTGAACAAAACTACTTTCAGTTTGAGAAAGAATATTATCTAAAAACTGATGGACTGCCCATGGGATCCCCAATATCAGGAACACTAGCGAACATTTTCATCAGTCACCTAGAAAATCAGATATTTGTTAATATAACCACAAATGAAAGTTTCAAAATCATATATTGGTACAGATACGTGGCTGACATTATTTGTCTGGTAGATGAGCCAAGTGAAAAAATAGATGAACTCCATTCAGGAATAAACAAAGCTCATCAGAACATAAAATTCACACTTGAAAAAGAAAATCATATAAATTTTCTTGACATTACAATTAAAAAAGAAAATGGTAAACATACATTTAACATCTTTAGAAAACCAACAGCCACAGACACAATAATACATTCCACATCCAACCACCCCCACAGCCAGAAACTTGCAGCACTAAGACACATGTTACATGGATTAAACAGAATCCCACTCAGCAAGAGAAACTATGAACAAGAAATGAGTACAATCATACAAATAGCTAGGAACAACGGGTATGACACACATGTGGTACACAAGCTCAATCAAAAAATAAAAACACAAATAAAAGACAAACACAACAGTTCCACAATACAAAAGAACTCACAAGCTGAAAACTTACAAACACACTCAACAAACACACACAATGACAACACCACACAGAAAAGAACCAGATGGTACACCACGACCTACACACATAAACTAACACACAGAGTTGCAAACATCCTAAAGAGACAGGGCTTCAAAATAGCATATAAGCCTGGGCAAACCCTTCAGTCACACCTAAGCCAGCCAGCTACCAAGAGGGACAAATTCCAACAATCAGGAATATATAAACTTGAATGTCAAAGTTGTGATGCAGTATACATAGGCATGACATGCAGGAATTTTGAAACAAGATACAAAGAACATATCAGATGTTGGAAGTATGAAACAAACCATTCCACATTTGCAGAGCGTTTAAAACACTACAACCATCATCCTACAAACATGGAACAAGAAATGAAAATAATGAGAATAACAACCATGACAAACATCTTATACAAATGCAAGAAAACTTCCACATCCAGAAAGCCATAGCAGAAAACAAACATGTGATAACTGAACAAACACACATCAGCACAGGCTCCCTACTACACTTAATAAAGGAAATGATAACATAAAAAAAAACCTCTTTCCCCACTCCATCTGGACACACACACACACACACACACACACACACACACACACAAATGCATACACGAACAGACCACAGATACTCCAATAGTTACACTCATAAGTTTGGCAATAACATTCGATCTTTGACAAAAACATTTGACAGTCGGCAACAGAAACCAAAACATTGCATTAAAACGAGCGTTCAGTGCATAGTGCTGTGGAATGTGAAAAAAACCGCAAATTGGCGTACATAAGAAGAAGAACAACACGAAAAATGCAACAGGAGCGTAATATGTAAGAAATTGTCCACGCAACCTGTAAGTACAGTTCAAAACATTACTACTTAATAGGAAATACCAACCACCAGAACTGTTTATAACCTATAGGCACAATGACAAAAATGTAAATAAAATAGCTAACATATGTACATATTCCAGGCCACTGATGATGCCTTGCAGAAAATAAAGGCGAAACGCGTATGGCACTAAAATTGTGTTTTATTCAGTTGCTGTCAGGCGGTCCATAAGTAAAAATTATCAATATACCGTAATATTACACGCAACTGAGGAAGACAGGACTATAAAAGTTGAAGATTCTCCCGCTTCTGGCTACAGGAATGTGGCTGTTGGCTGTTCAAGCAGTCGCATCAAGCAGCTAGTGCTACTGGGAAAACGGGGCTCCAAATTCATATTTTTGAGGGGGAAAAAAAACTTGTTTCACAAAGCGCCTAGCGTTCAGCGCACGTTTGTATATCGATTATTCATATGATTTTGAAACGCTTCCCTGTTGCTTTTTGAACGTTTTTCAATACATTTTAAGTTGATTTCTGAATAAATCATAAGTTGATTTTTGAAAGCGAAAGCGTGCATAGTGTACGCCTACGTGATGTCTCTGTCAGGAGAATCCTCGTCGCATCTAGAAATAAACTTTCCGCAGACAAAAGGGGACGGGGCTATACATGCTGAGCGGAGTAAAGCCGAACGGATGAATGCCAATCGCTGTCTGATTATGTGGTTGATTGGGTTTGCGAATGATCAGCGTTGTTATAATTACTAGCGAAATCCATAGATTCAGACTACCAGAATCGAGATAAACGACTGACAGGAATAACAGGTGAGAAAGATTGCGTGCTATCTTCTCGGTGTTCCCAAGAAAATGAAATTCTGACAGATAATTTTTGGCCAGGTCGCTACACTAGTAAGGACCAGTATTACAGTCCCCGGCAAGCAGCCACTTACGTTCTATTCTGGAAGTAACGCGGAAAACGTGTAGTACGATCACGTAATAACGCCCAACCGGAAAACAATCGCGGGATTGTGATTCTGGCAGGGTTAGTGAAATTAATCGGCCAACAAATTTTGACAATGGCAGGAATAGCTGCAGAATTGGTGATGACAAGATTGTTTCTTAGAACTAGGAAGGAGAAGAAATGGGAACATCACACAAATTATGGAAGAAGAAGACGATTCCAAATTTAGATAAAAATGTCTTAATATTACTTTTCGATCTCATGCTTGAGAAGCTGGTGCGTATGAAAGAAATGTGAAACTATTTCCTACGTAAAGCTTTTTGCTTGTAGTAGGCCTAATAGGCATTTGATATTGGCACTTCGTGAATTATATTCTGTCGTGTTATAAAAATGGCTATTTGTGCCAAAACAATCTCGTTTATTTGGTGTGGCTTACAAAATTGCTCCAATATTAGAAAGGCCTATTTTGTTTTATTTAGCAGACAGTGACAAAATAGACATAATCAGATCGAGAAACCACACCAGTCTTGGGTATTATTTGTGTTAACAGCTTTTTCAGTATCAGATAACGACATTTCTATTTTTCATGTAGCGAAACGTTTGACGAGCTTTGATGAGATAATAGATTCTTTCGCAGAAACCTTCAGTGGGTTTTTTTTCGGTCAAGATGAGTCGTAGGTTCAGCATGGACTCGCCTGTTTCTACATAAGGTTGACATTTACCAGTTTTTTTCCCATTCTTCTGTAGATAGTTCTAGTCTGTATTTTCTTAATAAACTCGGTAGCACCTGCCATTTTTAGGAATTGTGATTATTATTACATTCTGCTTGAGTGTAAAGGTATTTCACCTGTTTCATACATCTTGCTTACTAGGCGGAATAGTTTGTCATGGAATGTACCCCCAGGATCTTAACAGTTATGAGGGAATGTCGTCAACTCAAGATGCCTTCTGTCGGCTTAGATCTTTCAATGCTCTATTAGACTTTTTTCCGCGCTATTATATATCCCATCTCACCTTCATCTACATCCCTTTCTCTCTCCATAATGTTGTCTTCTAGTTTGTTTCCTTGGTTTTCCATAAATTTCTGTAATTATTGCAATACCTGACGGCTACTTAGCTTTTATTCTTTGAAACAAATAACGTTTATTATCCATCGACTCTCGGCCACATCATGCAGGGGAACTCAGGTTAGTAGAGGATACTTAATGTTTAACAATTTTTTTAATATAGAGAGACACAAGAAAACACTTCCTAAAGATAGGAAAAAAAATCACTTTGTTGTATAACCTAGTGTACCTGACTTGAAAATCGCTCAAAACTGTATGTTGTGTATTTTTTACATTTTTCTGAAGAAATGCTTCCGTATTTGCCGTTCTGCTGCACTAAAAGGGCAGAATGGGGCACCGTAACGTTTTGTGAAATTACTCTACAAACGTTGAAACTATCAGGAATGTGATCTTAACAAACAGCTTAGAGTAAGGAATACGATATCTTCGAAAAAGACTTTAACAATAAGAAAATATTTTTATGCCATTGTGAAAAATGTACAATTATTTTTAATGCTTAATACCAAGTTACTGTTACTTTATTGAATCCCATCGCTTGTGCACGCGATATATTGCCTGGCTTGCGAATAGGCAGTGTAGGATGTCAAATAATAAATCGTATAACGCAGTCCTGTCCAGCTAGACAAGTTTCTTTGTCGGATCCGTGTATTAAGCCATTTCTATCTGCTAGTTGACCGGCTAATGATGCAACAGTAAGACGTTTCATCGTTGGACTCAAGAGTGTGCTCTCCATAGACTTTAGTTACGTCACCATTTTTAAATTTCCCATTTGATTTGTCAAATCTGTAGTTGGGATAATTCCTAGCTTTACGAAAGTATTTTTCCAACGATGATTTGGAGAGGATAAACTGTTTAAATGCTTTTAAAACTCCAATTTGAGAAGATCAATTAGCTGAAACTGCCATTCTCATTGTTTTAATATCAGTCTTTCTAATGTAAGTTCAGGACATCTGGGAAAGCTTGGGAAATAGAAGAAATATTTGATAAGAAATTCCCCTCGCATAAAAAATAACTGGGTAGAAAGGTACACCATCCCCTTCTACCTACCTACCTACCTACCTATTTATCTACCCACGCTGCCCCAAGGGCACATTTCTGGTTGTCGACTTTCATTTGGCATAATAACTGACAGATTTAACTACATTATATACTAAAGAGTACATGTCATTTAAGAGTGTACAAGCAACATTAATGACTTACATTGATCAGCGAGAACATTGTCACCACCGACCTATCGACATAAACCTTTCCAGACGATAGCAGCGTCACCTGCTGAGGAATGGCTGCTAGTCAGACACGGGCACAGTGCATGTAGTATCAGTGAGTGTGATATCCCTGCGTAGAATGGGGGAGGCGTTTGACCGAGGGCACAATGTGATGGTCTGGAGGCTCAGCATGAGCATTTCAGAAATGGCACGACCAATTGGGTGTTCAAGGAGTGCTTTGGTGAGCATCTTCAACACGTAACAAAACCAAGATGAAACCGCGTCCAGAAGTTGTCGGGCTGGGTTGCCACCCGTCATTACCGATGTCGGACGTAAGGTTGGGTGGACTGGTATAACAGGACAGGCAGCGAACTGTGGCGGAACTGAAATGCAGCGTAGAGTACAACACACAGTGCACCAAACACTCCTAATGATGGGCCTCCACAGCCAGCTAGCGACCCCTGCATGCGCCAGTGTTAACACCACGACATCGGCAACTACAACTATGACCATCAGTACTAGGTGTGACACAGTGTTGCATGGTATGATGAGTCCTGATACCTTCTTCATCATGCCGATGGGAGGGCGCGAATCAGTCGGCTTCTAGAGAACAGCTCCTTAACAACTGTACTGTGGGGCAGATACGTTCATTGTCAATACGTCCCAGAGATGGCAGCACCGTACGGCAGATGGAATTTTACCGCCAGCGGCGAGAATGAGAACTGTTTTAAATACTTAAAATTGCGTCGTTTTCCTTACTTGAACAGCGTGCAATCATTCGTTTTCTGAATTTGCGTGGTGTGAAACCAATTGAAATTCATCGACAGTTGAAGGAGATATGTGGTGATGGAGTTATGGATGTGTCGAAAGTGCGTTCGTGGGTACGACAGTTTAATGAAGGCAGAACATCGTGTGACAACAAACCGAAACAACCTCGGGCTCGCACAAGCCGGTCTGACGACATGATCGAGAAAGTGGAGAGGATTGTTTTGGGGGATCGCCGAATGACTGTTGAACAGATCGCCTCCAGAGTTGGCATTTCCGTGGGTTCTGTGCACACAATGATGCATGACGACCTGAAAATGCGAAAAGTGTCATCCACGTGGGTGCCACGAATGCTGATGGACGACCACGTGGCTGCCCGTGTGGCATGTTGCCAAGCAATGTGGACGCACAATGACAGCATGAATGGGACTTTCTTTTCGTCGGTTGTGACAATGGATGAGATGTGGATGCCATTTTTCAATCCAGAAACAAAGCGCCAGTCAGCTCAATGGAAGCACACAGATTCACCGCCACCAAAAAAATTTCGGGTAACAGCCAGTGCTGAAAAAATGATGGTGTCCATGTTCTGGGACAGCGAGGGCGTAATCCTTACTCATTGCGTTCCAAAGGGCACTACGGTAACAGGTGCATCCTACGAAAATGTTTTGAAGAACAAATTCCTTCCTGCACTGCAACAAAAACGTCCGGGAAGGGCTGCGCGTGTGCTGTTTCACCAAGGCAACGCACCCGCACATCGAGCTAACGTTACGCAACAGTTTCTTCGTGATAACAACTTTGAAGTGATTCCTCATGCTTCCTACTCACCTGACTTGGCTCCTAGTGACTTTTGGCTTTTTCAACAATGAAAAACACTCTGCGTGGCCGCACATTCACCAGCCGTGCTGCTATTGCCTCAGCGATTTTCCAGTGGTCAAAACAGACTCCTAAAGAAGCCTTCGCCGCTGCCATGGAATCATGACGTCAGCGTTGTGAAAAATGTGTACTTCTGCAGGGCGATTACGTCGAGAAGTAACGCCAGTTTCATCGATTTCGGGTGAGTAGTTAATTAGAAAAAAAATCGGAGGCCTTAGAACTTGAATGCACCTCGTATTATACTAGAACTGACATGTGATTACATTTTCACGCAATTTGGGTGCACAGATCCTGAGAAATCAGTATCCAGAAAAACCACCTCTGGCCGTAATAACGGCCTTGATACGCCTGGGCATTGAGTCAAACAAAGCTTGGATGGCGTGTACAGGTACAGCTGCCCATGCAGCTTCAACACGATACCACAGTTCATCAAGAGTAGTGACTGGAGTATTGTGACGAGCCACCATTGACCAGACGTTTTCAATTGGTGAGAGATCTGGAAAATGTGCTGGCCAGGGCAGCAGTCGAACATTTTCTGTATCCAGAAAGGCCCGTACATGACGTGCAACATACGGTCGTGCATTATCCTGCTAAAATGTGGGGTTTCGCAGGGATCGAATGAAGGGTAGAGCCATTGGTCGTAAACATCTGATATGTAACGTCCACTGTTCAAAGTGACGTGAATGCGAACAAGAGGTGACCGAAACGTGTAACCAGGGCATCCCATACCATCACGCCGGGTGATACGCCAGTATGGCGATGATGAATACACGCTTCCAATGTGCATTCACCGCGATGTCCCCAGACACGGATGATACCATCATGATGCTGTAAACAGAACCTGGATTCATCCGAAAAAATGACGTTTTGCCATTCGTGCACGCAGGTTCGTCGTTGAGTACACCATCGCAGGCGCCCCTGTCTGTGATGCAGCGTCAAGGGTAACCGCAGCCATGGTCTCCGAGCTGATAGTCCATGCTGCTGCAAACGTCGTCGAACTGTTCGTGCAGATGGTTGTTGTCTTGCATAAGTCCCCATCTGTTGACTCAAGAGATCGAGACGTGGCTGCACGATCCGTTACAGCCATGCGGATAAGATGCCTGTTATCTCGGACTGCTAGTGATACGAGGCCGTTGGGATCCAGCACGGCGTTCCGTATTACCCTTCTGAACCCACCGATTCCATATGCTGCTAACAGTCATTGGATCTCGACCAACGCGAGCAGCAATGTCGCGATACGTTAAACCGCAACCGCGATAGGCTACAATCTGACCTTTATCAAAATCGGAAACGTGATGGTACACATTTCTCCTCCTTACACGAGGCATCACAACAACGTTTCACCAGGCAACGCCAGTCAACTGCTGTTTGTGTATGAGAAATCGGTTGGAAATTTTGCTCATGTCAGCACGTTGTAGGTGTCGCCACCGGCGCCAACCTTGTGTGAATGCTCTGAAAAGCTAATCATTTGCATATCACAGCATCTTCTTCCTATCGGTTAAATTTCGCGTCTGTAGCACGTCATCTTCGTGGTGTAGCAATTTTAATGGCCAGTAGCGTATATGTCTCATAACGCTGTGAAGGCAAGGTAAGAGAAATCAGGGCTTGCACAGAAGCAAGACCGTCGTTTTTCCCTCGCTCTGTTTGTCACTAGAACAGGAAATGTAAACACTAGTGGTGGTAGAAAGTACCGACCGTCATTCCCTGCGTAGTGGCTTGCGGAGTATGTACGTAGAGGTGGATGTACTTGCTGTGCACGTGTCACTCCGTCCCTCCCAGTTGGGGGTGGTGCGCCGAGCACAAATCTGTCCACGTGCTTTTCGCGAGATACACGTGTTCGCTCACGGAATCTTACCAGCGAACCACATGGTCATGCACAACGATTCTCTCGTAACGTCTGTCATCGGAGTTGACTGAACATCTGCGTGACGCTCTCACGCCTCCAAAACGAACCTGTGGCGAAACGCTGTGTCTTTCTTTGGATCTTCTCCATTTCGTGTATCAACAGGTTCCGGTACAGGTCCGAGACTGTCGAGCAGTATGAAAGTGTAGGTCGAACGAGAGTTTCGTAAGATTGGGGTGGTTTCCGACGTGTCTCAGTCCTTCTGTGTGGTCTCCCAACTTTAAATAACTGCGAACGCATCTCCTAAATATTTTATGGATGTTACTGCTTCCAGTAATTTTTCTGCAATCGTGTATTCATACAATAATGGGTATTTCCCCCTATTTGTGTGCGATAGTTTACATTCGTAACCTGCACTAAAGCTTGTTTTCCTGCACTTGGCTCCAGTTTTCTGACGTTTCCACTTCTCTGTATACAACAGAATGAATACAAACACTCTCGTGGAGATTTGGCCGCCATCCACTAGTTCACTTATGTATATTCTGAACAGTATGGTTCTGTGGCGCCGCAAGTTACTTTTACGTCTAAAGATGTTTCTCCGTTAACAATGACGTCTTGTGTTCTATTCGCGAGAAACTTGACTCACATCACAAACTATTTTGTTCACAAGGTGGCAATGCGGTTATCTGTATCGAACGTTTTCCGGATGTCAAGGAAAACGTTTTCTGTGTTTCACGCGACCGTTGTCTGGGGAACCCTCGTCGATTGCGGCGGAGATTTATCAGTCTCCAGAAGGGTGACAGTGTGCCGCCATAACACGCGTTCAGGCCGACGTCTAAGCAGACACCTACATACAGGCCCTGCAGCAGAATCGTCGGGGGTGAGACTAGTTAAGCTCTTTTCTCCGGCCAGTGGGTGGTCCATTTGTGTCAGCGACAAACCACCGTGCCGGAGACTCCGTGGGCAGCTCGTCGCCTAGGGGTGCAGTGCGGGCCGCCCGAGGCGTGGGCTGTCCTTCCGCCTCGCCTGTTGTGCCCGCCGGCGTGTCCGGCCACGTCCACATCCCGTGTGTGCGCGTGTAGCGGGAGTGTGGCGACGGCGGCGTCGCTGTTACGCACGTAACGGGATGAGTCACGTAAGACGCAACCCGCCGCCTCTCGTTCCGTCAACGTTTCCAGGTATTAAAACGATTTCGTGCAAGGATTTAATGTAAATTTTCAGACTGATTCTCCAAAGAAAAGAATATAAATGGATTTATTTGAATCTTACAACCTGGTACAGACATACTTTCCAACCTGAGGTAGGGAAAGAGCAGGACGACGATGGAGAATGTGTTCGTAGACTGTTCTCTGCTTGATGGGCACAGCGTGAAGAAAAACTGAAAGGAAACTAAGTAGTTTAATATCTCAATTAGATTAGATTAGATTAGTACTTGTTCCATAGATCATGAATACGACACTTCGTAATGATGTGGAACGTGTCAGGTTAATAAAAGGTGTCTATACAAGATATTACATTACACAAAATATTACATGACACTCAATTTATTTTTTTGTTTTTTTTTGTGGTGGTTGGGAAATTACCCACATACTATATACAAAAATTCATCTAATAAGTAGAAGGAGTTGCCATTAAGAAATTCTTTTAATTTCCTTTTAAATGTTGTATGGCTATCTGTCAGAATTTTGATGCTAATAGGTCAGTGACCAAAGACTTTTGTGGCAGCATAATTTACCCCCTTCTGAGCCAGTCAGATTTAACCTTGAGTAGTGAAGATCATCCTTCCTCCTAGTGTTGTAGCCATGTACACTGCTATTACTTTTGAATTCGTTCGGATTGTTAATAACAAATTTCATAAGTGAATATATATATTGTGAGGCTACAGTGAAGATTTCTAGCTCTTTAAATAAGTGTCTGCAGGATGATCTTAGATGAGCTCCAGCAATTATTCTGATTACACGCTTTTGTGCAATGAATACTCTTTTACTCAATGATGAGTTACCCCAGAATATGATGCCATACGAAAGCAGAGAATGAAAATAGGCGTAGTAAGCTAATTTACTCAGATGTACATCGCCAAAATTTGCAATGACCCTAATAGCATAAGTAGCTGAACTCAAACGTTTCAGCAGATCCTCAAAAAATTCGAATGGCTCTGAGCACTATGGGACTTAACATCTTAGGTCATCAGTCCCCTAGAACTTAGAACTACTTAAACCTAACTAACCTAAGGACATCACACACATCCATGCCCGAGGCAGGATTCGAACCTGCGACCGTAGCGGTCGTGCGGTTCCAGACTGAAGCGCCTAGAACCGCTCGACCACACCGGTCGGCTCACGATTCTCACGACCCGTCCTCACAGCTTTACTTCCGCCTGTAAAGCTGTGAGGACGGGTCGTGAGTCGTGCTTGGGTAGCTCAGATGGTACAACACTTGCCCGCGAAAGACAAAGCTCCCGAGTTCGAGTCTCTGTCCGGCACACAGTTTTAATCTGCCAGGAAATTTCATATCAGTGCACACTCCGCTGCACAGTGAAAATCTCATTCTGGAAACAATAGGAGTTTTTAAAACTGTTACGACTTTCTTTAATACCTTTTTCCCATTTAAAAGAAACTAAAGGCGTACTTGCAGTATCAATAAGCAACGGATTTGGGTAACTGATGGTATCGGAATATCAGATAGGGAGAAATGCAAGCAGCAGCATAATGCCAAGGTCAGTCACATCCTGGTAACAGAGTATTAATCCAGACAAGGCTGCAAAATACGAGGAAAGCCATCAAAAAGGATAAAACATTGCATTGTTTCAAGAAAATAGAAAGCTCTCAGAACGAAATTACGACTGTATGGTCAATTGTGAAAGAGGCACTGGGCCAAAATATTGGTTCTCAACATACTGTACCTCTCCTGTGTGCGAATTATCACGTCTTTCCAATACTCTAGAGATTAACAGGACAGCTGCATCACACGCAGCGACAGGAAACAAGCAAAGATAAAACTGAATCAATTATTACATCCTTGAAAAGTAAAGAACGTCACGAGTTTGATGAAATTTGGAGAGGAAGTATGAAGACCAGTGCATTATATATTGGTTCTGTACTCAGTCAGCTGTGCATAATACGTCTGTCAGAAGTGGTTTCCTTCTCATTACTGAAAGGATTTTACAAATGAGTGAAAGAGGCAGTGTAGACATTTACTGGCCAATTTCTTTCGTATAAGTGTTTTCAAAGATTTTTGAGAAAGCAGCAGCACATGTCAGTACACATTATTGGCTGTCACAGTCGCAATTTTGATTTCTGGAAATGGGAATCCGCAGAAAACACGATTTATTCTTCTGTGTGCGAGGCACTATCACGGGTAAACGATAGCTTGAGACAGAAGGTGTGTTTTCTTTGACCTGGCAAAAGCGTTTGATTATGTGGGTCATCAACACTTCTGCGTAATTTGGAACGTTATGAAACTTGGGAATAAGCTCAACAGTGTTCACTTCTCATCGGAAAATAGGAAGTGGAAGGTTGTCTTCCACTGTCAATAAGCAGGGAAGAAGTTCGAACGTGAATGTCGCTGGGACCATGTAGGCTGGTGGGTTCTTCAGCGTTCTGTTCTGACTGTGTTGTTTTTCTTGACATCCACCAATTATCTGCCACTAAATATAAGAGATGGCGCAATTATTGTTCTCTTTACAGGTGACAGGTGTTAGTGTGAAAGGCGTAGCATGATGTAGCTAATAGAGTAGGCAGTAAGATCAGCACCGCAATACGAACACTTCCTGACATGGAACTCCTGTTAAACTGAAATTTTGCTGCCCCAAACTGTTCAGATGGTCAGCGAAAGCGACCAGTTTAAATTCTTACGACTGAAGGGAGATGGAAGACATCTGAATCCTGCCGTCTTGGTTATAAGAATAATTTCGACGGTCTCTGACACTGAAATTCGAAGAGCATATCACTCTGCCTGGGTTCTCTGTTACTTTGAATGGTACATCAAGAGAAGGGGGTTCCAGTTCGCCGGTTCCGGGTCGGCCAGTGTTCAGGTGTAGGCCAGTACTGCGCTAAATATTCCATCGTAGGACGTGTTATTGCCTATATTAACTCATTCAGAAGAAACTGCAATATTCGTGCAATCAACACTAGATGGAAAAGCGATATACACTCGAACAGCAATCCCTAGAGCGTTGTACAGAAAAGTGTGCACACTCGAACAGGTTTCATTTTTAATTGGCTTTTAGCTGAACTAAAAAAAAAAGTGATAAACGACAAGCACTCTATTTGAAGCTGAAAAGTTTTCTTGTGGCACACCCCTCCTGTTCCGTGCTGGAGTTCTTCGCAGTAACCAAGAACTGTTCTCTGCAACGCATTATTTATTGACGTATTGTCTTACAGTTTTATTCATTGTTGCATGTATAAATTGTCTCATCATTCTTTAAACTATTTACTGACTCGTTCTAGAACCAATCAGCTCTGGTACTCGTGGCTCTGTGGTATATGGTAGATAAATAAGTAGATAAACTAGGCGAGATTTACAACAGATGGTATTTCACGCACGTAATTGTGTTGTGTGGTTAACACCCATGCCCCTTGAATGAACGGAAATATTTAAGCGTTTTTTTATGTGGGACGGCATATTTTACCAACAGCATTCGAAAGTTATTGAAAAGACTACTCTGTTGATCGAGCGCTTGTTATCGCCGGCGTTGAGACTTTCTGCGAAAGTATTATCGGCTATTGCTGTGTAAACACCGACGAGCAGTTCTCTCGTGCCGTGTCGGTGGCCACTATTAAAAACGCCCCACACAAACGACTTTCCGGTCAAAATAGACTGCTCGAAGCGCCGGAGCGCGTGCACCTTTCGTGCTTGCGTGCAAATCAGCAGCCAAGGAGGTTAGAATAAGCGGAGATGGCGTTGCCCGAGAACAGTCACTGGCAGAAGCCAGCGAGCAGGATATTCCGGCACCTTGCCATCTTGTTGAGACCAGAACAAGGCTTTCTCTCTTAAAACCCTGTGTGAATTGACTGTCACATCCCAGCGTGTACTTACATACGACATACGATGTACCAAAGTGCAGATTATCGCAATCTTGCCATTTGTTAGTTTTGAACAGACAGCGACCATTCGTTTCAGCCTAGTTACAGTCGGTGGCATGGTTAATGGCACCTGGCTGCGCAGCTCATCAGGAATGCTGCGTTGTTAGCTCAGCCAAAAGTGCGCAGGCGGCAACTGCTTACAATGTTTGCACTGTGGCAATTCTTGGACGTAAGTTAATGGACAACTTACAGTACCTGGCATACTTATGGGATGAGTACGAGAACGTAACACGTAATCCTAAATGCAGCCTTACATCTGCATACGAATTTTCTCAAGATTCCAATATGTAAGGCTTATGATGGTAATTTGACATAAAACCTCATGGAAGAAAAAGAAGGGAGAAAAGGGGAAATGTAATGTGAATTCTACAAAAGGGTCATTTAAAAAATACCGTAACTCAATGGACACTTTCGTGCAGATTTCTGTACAAAATATTGAAATGTGTTAGTATTTTTCAAACGATTTTATTTTCTATTACTATTTGAATCTGTTAAATGCTGAAAAAAAATAAAAATTGTAGGTTTCCATCCTACTGGGTATAAACTTTATTTTTCCTCTTCGTGTTGTACTATATTCTGAGACATCATTATTTGTGAAAGTTTTTTTCTGCAATATTCGTTGGAATTGATATGTAAGAGCGCGCTTTCTCAGTAATGAGTATCCTAGATTTTGTGACTTCTGTATGCATAAGAAATGAAAGATGACATTGCTACAGATGAAATTACAGTGCATGAAACAACTGATAGTGACATTTATATTTTTTCTTGTCACAAATAATTCACAATTTTTTCCGAATAGGTTGCGATTTCCGAGTGTATGGTTAGACAGGAATCTAATAGCACAACTTGCAACTAGCAGCAATCATTTTTATACTCTTGCTTGTCACAAATATTTCTTTCTTTCTTTCTTTAGCTACTGCCTTTATCCCGCATTGTGCTCAAGGTCGGCAGGGTTAAGGACGGATTTGGCATGGTTAAGAGTTAAGGGGTAGTCGGATGCCCTTCCTGCCGCCACCCCATACCCCCCGGGACGGAATTAGTGTACCCTACCTGTCTGCGTCGAGTGTAAATCGTGAAATAGTGTGAATGTGTTCCAAATGGCAGCGAGTCGTGTAACTGAGGCGGGACGTGGGGACCAGCCCGGTATTCACCTAGGAGGATGTGGAAAACCGCCTAAAAACCACATCCAGGCTGGCCGGCACACCGGCCATCGTCGTTAATCCGCCGGGCGGATTCGATCCAGGGCCGGCGCGCCAACCTGAGTCCAGGAAGCAGTGTGTTAGCGCTCTTTTTTTTTCCTTTTTTTTATTTTTTTATTTTTTTTTAAATAAAAAATTAAACTTTTCAGCCGATTTTTTTACGCTACCCTTTTTTTCTTAACCACTTTTTTTGTTTTTTTATTACCCCTTTTTTTATTTTTTTTCTACCCCCTTTTTTTAATAAAATGGAACTAAAAAAAACAAGTGCCACCGCCACTTTTCATCCTATAACAAAAAAAAAAAAAAAAAATCTGGTCCACTTCAGGCGTTGGCTCCTGACTAAACCTACCCCAGAGAGCTGCCTATATACCAGGGGAAATATGGGAAATCAAGGTTAGGGCTATCCTTACAAACAAAACAAAATCTATCTTTTTCTGAAGTTTATTTTAATTTTTTTTTGTTTTATATTTATTTATTTATTTTATGTTATTTTATTTATTTATTTATTTTTTTTTTGTGTGTAATTGATCAGAGGCCTTCTGCGCCCCGCTGGTAATATGTTGAGTCACGTCTTCTCGAAATTGATGTGTTCCGTTCAATTGTTCAGAAATGTTCATTGGTTCAAACAGGAAACCTTCTCCTCTCTTGGCTTAACACATTCCAGCTGCGAGGCGGCTCGTGGAAAGCACTCCCAAGGAAGTTCGAGAAAAATTGTCTGTATTTTGGGTGACGGACAACGACATAATGACGGTCATTGAGGTATGTCCAAAAATCGAGTACAGAGTCTACAGTTTGTCCAAATAAGTAGTGAATGGCATGTCCGCGAATCCAATTCACAGCATTGGTCTTTGTCCGAGGAAAATAGTCACGTTCCGGAAATAATAATGAAAGGGGAGTAATCCGATCCGGAATGTCCCGCGTTAGAAAAGCCACAATACGTCGAACCAAGTGCCAAACCTCCGCCGCCAGTCCGCAAACAAACCGATGTTCATCATTGTCTGGCACTCCACACGTGGAGCATAGAGGTGATTGGGCGAGGTGGATACGATGAAGGCGAAATTGGTTGATTTGCTTACCATTGACAGTTATGTACCAGACAGATTGAACATTCGTGTCAAGGTAACAGGCGAACACCGCGCGCCATACATGACGCCAGTCAACCTGTGGGAACTTTAGTTCAATCGGGTTAGGTGGACGACCTAATTGGAGGATATTGTATACTGCCTTTGTCTTGAGTAAAAGCTGTCTTGGTAAGGTGAGGCGTAGATAACTGAGTTCCAGAAAGAAGTACCGTATATAATGGAACTGGGCCGGAACATCCGAGATCATCACTGGGGCTGACAGTGAGACCGGCGAGTATGCCGACAGAAGGAGACCAGTGAGGCTCGTTGGGCAACGTGTCCATACCGTCATCTGGGAGCTGACAAATAGGGCGCGAGCTCTATCCGGCACGTGAAACAGACCTATACCACCTCGTTCACGGGGAAGAGTAAGGGTCGCATAGTTAACTTTGAACAACATCCCAGAGCTGACGAAAGATGCCATCGCTGCCAACATGCGACGTGCCACAGTAAGCGGGAAAGGTAGAACTTGCGCTACATGGGGAACTCGGGATGCGATATATGTATTGACATATCGAGCTCGTTGGAGAATATCTAGGGATCGAAGGCGATGGTCCATAAGACCTGCTCTGATCATTAAAAGGAGGCGTCGGCAGTTGATGGTGGCTGAACGCCGGAGATCAGATGAAAAATCTATTCCCAAACAACGAATGGTATCAACGGTGGTGAGAGGTGTAACGCACTCCACGGGAAGTCCCGTGCCAATGAACATAACTTGTGACTTACGTACGTTTAAAGAGCTACCCGACGCCTCACCATAAGTCGCTACCCACGTCAAAACAGCTCGAACTTCGTCGGCATTACGTAAACAGATGACGACATCGTCAGCATAGGCCGTGCAACAGAATCGGAAGCGATCTATGGACAACCCTACCAAACGTAGTCTTAGTCCACATAGCAAGGATTCCAAGGAAAAGGCGTACAAAACTGCTGATAGAGGGCAACCTTGACGTACGGATCGACCTATTATTATCGGTGGCGTGAGTCTGCCATTGTACATAATCCTGGATGAGGCACCCCGCAGAAGGCGCATCACTACCGTGATAACGGCGACCGGGAAACCCATATGGTGGAGAACGGCCGTAAGGAACGAATGGTCAACCCTATCAAAAGCTTGACTGAAGTCCAAAGACGCAAGTGCCCCAGAGAGGCGTTGTGCCTGGGTAACGGCGATCATATCCCTGTAGCGGCATAAAGCCGTGCGAATATTGTTGTCGCCTCCCAAGGAGGCTTGGTCTGGCGACACAACATATCGGGCAACGTTTTTAAGTCGTGCTGCCAAAAGGCGAGTGAAGATTTTCATATCACTGTTAAGGAGGGTGAGGGGCCGATAATCACTGATATTGTTGCCAACGTGCGGTTTATGTACAGGAATAATAATTCCTTCCATGAAAGCGTCCGGCACAGGTACTTCCGGAGACATCAGTTCCCGACAGATGGAGGTGAAGGTGGACTCTAACAAATCACGGAAGGTGCGATAAAATTCGAGGGGAAGACCGTCGGGGCCCGGGGAGCGATTGATGGTTCCTGCCCGGATCGCATCGCGGACTTCCTCATCAGTCACCTCCGACATCAAGTCAATCGCCGGATCTTCTGGGATACCACCGAAGTTGAGCTGTGAGACTTCCTCGATCAACTCTGGGGAATGTGGAACTGCGGCGTAGAGCTGCCGGTAGTGGGCGTGAAGCACATTCCCTATGGCAGATTGGGTTACGTAGCGACGCCCTTCTTGATCCGTTAGGACGTGAATCAATTTTCGGCGTCGATTTTGTCGTTCTTGGATGATATGGTACATCGACGGATGTTCATGAGGCATGCGATCAGCAGTACGAGATCGTACTATCGCCCCTTCCAAATGCCGTCGCATGAGATTGGAGATTTGGGCCTTAGCTTGGTTCATCCTTGTATGGCGCTCAGGGGAGGCTGGCATCGTGGAGCATTCTCGTAGGATCCTGTAGTAAAAGTCCATAGTGCTCTTCCTCCAGGCGACAACATCTTTGCCATACCGGATTAAAGTTTTTCGAAGAGCAGGTTTTGCACACTGGATCCACCAGGATATGGTAGACGGATACGTGGGTCGGCGTCTATTACATGTGATCCAAGTGTCTTCTATTAGAAGTCGACAGTCAGGTGAATTAAGAAGTGCCGTGTTCAGTTTCCATAAACCACGTCCGTGCCATACTGCCTGTCTTGTGAGAACAACATCACAGAAGTAAGCCTCATGGTCTGAGAAAGCAACAGGCCAGATTTCAGCCTGTCGAGTTTGTTGAATTAGGGATCGCGAGATGTAGATGCGATCAAGTCGGCTAGAGGAGTGCGCAGTGTGGTACGTAAAGCCCAAAAGATCACCGTGAACATGTCTCCACGTGTCGACAAATTGTAGCCGTGTGACGACTGTTTCCAGAGCTGCGCATGGTGAGTGACGCGGCAATTGATCCTGAGGTCGCTGGGTGCAGTTGAAGTCTCCACCCATGATCCAGTCATCGTGTGGTCCCATAAAAAGGGGTGTGACTTCATTCGCGAAGAAGGCATTGCGTTCACGACGGTAGCTGGAGCCCGACGGCGCATAAATATTGATGATGCGTACACTAAAGAGAGTAAGGGCCATACCGCTGCCGCTGGGGAGGTATAGGACATCTTCGGCAGGAAGACCTTCGCGTAAGATGATGGCAACACCACTACCGGTGTCCGAAGCGGGAGAAAGATGCACCGTAAAGCCATGTGGCGGTGAAAAATCGGCGACATGCACTTCCTGAAAAAGCGCAATATCTATGTCCGCATCATAAATCATATCGCGGAGCAGCGCTAGTTTGTGGGGCGCACGAATGGTCGCGAGGTTAATCGTTGCGACACGATAATGCTGGTGTTGGAGTCCCACAGGCGCAGGCGGGGCTTCTTCTTCAGGAGCGAGAGGTCGTCGATCTTGCCGGTCCGCTGAAGAGGCTGCTATTGTGGAGAGTTTGCGGCCGCGGGCGCAACCGATGGGGGTGCCCCATCATCAGCAGCATCCACCCCAGTCCCTTCGATCTCCACGTCGTCTGCCCAGGAGACTGATGCTGCGGTAGGGCATCGGCTGTGCACGGCATCCACGTGGAGAGGAGACGTAGTTTTCGTCTCATCGGATAGGCTCTCTTCAACGTCGACCTGTGGGGGCGACGGCGTCAGTAATGAGGGGTGTTCGTTGCCAGTGGTCGCCTGTGGCGGGTCTGTCGCATCAGCCTTTCGGTCATCAGAGATCGGTTTGTCGTCCATCTTCGGGTCTGCATCCCCGGTATCCATCCGTAGAATGGATCCGTCAGGGGGTGTACGGCTACGTTTCTTTCTCTTTCGTGTCGACCCTTGTTTTCGAACAAGTCGTTCAGAGTCCGACGGCGGGTGGCTTTCGTCTGACTCCGGACCAGTCTGAAGGAAAGCAGAAGTAGGTACCACTCCCGGATCAACGTCCATCTTAGTAGCATTTTCAGTCACAGTGCTGCGATGATTCGGCAGGTTAGGATCTGGCGTCTGGGGCACCTCAGAAGGAATCTCAGGAGCGGTTGCATCTACCTGAGCAGACGACGTCAACGGAGCAGGAAGACTCTGTGTAGACGTGCTACCTTCCTGGGCAACCTTGGCGTATGTGACAGGGATCTGAGTCATCACCGCTGGGGACGCTTCCTCGCCGACCGGCGTCTGGATCAGGCGGCGTCGCATGCAGGCGGATCTGACGTGGCCTTCTTGTCCACAACCCGCACATGTTCGGGGTTGGCCGTCGTACATGACAATGGCTCGCACCCCGCCAATGGTCAGGTATGATGGAATATGCTTTTTCAGTTCAATTTTGACCTGACGCACACCATTAAGGACATGGTAGGTCGTGAAGGTTTGCCATTTTTCCTCTACGTAACCGATGACGTTACCGTATGGTTGTAACGCAGAGATAACTTCGTCCTTCGGCACTTCAAAAGGTAGTTCAAACACCCCAATCGTGCGTTGACCGTACTCTGCGAGTTCAAGTGTTACAGCTCCGACGTGACCATCAGAGTATTTGAACTTAAGTCCATTGGCATGGCGGCGAATAACATCTTCACACACCTCGGTGTTTGTCATTTTAATATGAACGACACTACTCGTGATCGAAAAATGGATTCCGATAACATGGTTAGGATCTAAACAAACTTCTTCACGTATGAACGTTTCAACTTCATGTGCACGAGGTCGCGCATGTTCAGCTGGGAAGGAAACTTTAAGGGTCGCACGGCGGTAAGCGCTCGACATGTTGTTCACGGTGGACGGACGCAAGCCTGAAAGCTACGACGCGGAAGTAAACAACGCCTGCAGCAGAGCACTGGCCGGCGCGCGGGGCCGTCCGCACGCTGCCACGGCTGAGAGCCGACTGCGCTCTCGGCTATCCTGGCGGGTCTTGTCACAAGTATTTATCTGTGATCAAATCCCTAACAACAGTAGACGGAGTTGAAAGATCCCTGCCATTATATTTTTAGATTATACTATCATATATGAAATATTTTGATTGATCAGATGTATGCTATAAACTTGGACAAACTTCAATAGCTGCATTCGCCACATACTCTCGAAAATGTTTTTTAAATTCTGTTTATAAGACCGAAATCGTTGATGTATCATATAGGGAAGGAGGCTACTTAATCATTTCTATCTCTTAGAAGCGAGTTACAACCACATTCTATGCATCTTCTTATTCTTTGACATTCTCGGAAACAATTTTTCGAGTGTTTTTATAGATGTGTTTGTACAATGTGGTACTACACACCATTCCTAACTCATTTTTCGAAACAGAAAATTCAAGACGAGATGTCAATGTGAATGAGGATAAAATGACAAAATGCAGCATTTATGTAGTCAAATATCCTATCGTTGCTGTGCATGCACGGAAACACATGGTCAGGGAAATTTGAGCAGTACTACGTACACTAAACACACCTTTCGGTTCTGCGAAGAATAGCGTGTATGTGTTGGCTGCTAGCCAGTTCGGGTTCGTGGTGCTGTGCGTGCTGCAGCGTGTACGTGCAGATCTGTGGCCGCTTGCTTTGACGACAGTGTCTCGGTGCACTAGAACCGTGTGGCATCTCTTCTGAAATGCTTGCATAATAACGTGGGGCTCTCCTTCGATAACCAAGCTGCTCTGTGTGCTTGCCTACCGAATCGATCGGCAGAACGGCTGCAAGACGCAGAATAGGGCCCCTGGAGGCCATTAAACACTGTCTCGGACTATAGTTTACAGCTCGGGAGAGACTATAGTTTCTAGCTGAGCTGCCACCTGTGACACACAGAGCAGGGGACAAGTTATATATTTAGGTTTTTCTGCGTTTTTTTGTAGTTTAATTCATAAATTCTGTGCATGTTTTTGTATTTAGGAGTAATCTGTCGTGTTAGTAAGTGCAAATTGTAGAGTCGGACAATAATTTCTTTTGTACGGCCAGTTACACAGCTTAGTAAGACGTCAGATTATATATCTTTTTGTGTGTGCTTTTATAGTTAATTCTTAAGTTAGTAGTATTAGGAGGGGTATGATGTGTGCATGCTGCGTGGAGATGCAGGAGTGGTGGCCGCAGTTCACAGACAGCTGAAGAAACTCCTGCATACTGTCAGCGATATTCAGCTCTCTGCGTCGGGGTGCAGCACTGACAGGGAACCTGGCGCATTGTGTGGGACGCCTCAGGCCTTTCTCGTTTTGGCCACTGGCTCTTCTGCTGAGGCACTGTGCAGTGACCCCATATGGTGGATCTGCCCTCACCGCGGGGTGAATAGTGGGTGGAAGCGACCACTTCATTGGAGGAAGAGAGGCGATACGGAACCTGACCTGTTCAGCTCACGATTGGACGGATCTGAGTAGGCACAGAGCCGAGAGTAATTTGCTAGTTGTCGGGAACTCCAGTGTTAGGGAAATAGCATTCAGAGGCAGGAAGGAATCCAATGTGCACTCTTTATGTCTTCCAGAGAGCCTGCTCCATGGAGGCCCTGCCTGCAGCTATCGAGTGCACAGGGTGCAGTCATCTGCGACTTGTGTCGCGCGTCGGCACCTGTGACATGTAGCTTGTGTTCTGAGGGCTTCCTCAGTCCATACGAACAGGTGTAAGTAGTGCAAACGCACGTGGGTTGCAAGCGGAATTTACTTGATGGAGGTTCTTTGGTTCGGTTCAGACTGAAGGCTCGCAACCAAAGGCTCTGTTGATTCTGTGACAGTCTTGGCTACAGTTTGAGTTCCTCTGTCGAACGCTCGCCAGTCGTTAGACAAAGAGTGAAATACAAAGTAAAAACACTTAAAATTTTAACAGAAAACTGTTGAAGTATTCATAAAAAGTTCCTGAATTTACTGTCCTCTAGGAAATATGTTGTGCTCAAATTGCTCTCGGAACCGATAGGCTGAAAACCAGATCATAAAGCTCTGAAATATTTATCGAGACATGGAACGTGTAGCGAAAATACAGGTTAGATGTCAAACGAGCGGGAGTGTTCATTGCACTCGAGAAAAATTTGCGACTGTGTAGTTCGAAATTGAGTCTCATTACGAAGTTATCTGGATGCGTGTAATAGCTCTAGGTGAACTTGTGTTAATTGTCGGATGTTTTTACCAGCAACCCGACTCTGCTGTGACAGTTTTACAATCATTCAAAGTAAGTCTATCCTCAGCAGCGCGGAAATACGCAGATCATGCAGTATCAGTTGGAGGCAACTTTAACTTACCGAGTGTAGACTCGACGTCCAGGGATTCATTGCAGGTGGTACGGATAGGCAGTCTTGTGCAGCGCTTTTGAACACGTTTTCCAAAAACTGCCCTGAGCATCTGGTTCGACAGTAGTGTAAATATTTTAGAGCTTGTAGCTTCAGACAGGCCTGGCCTCATCGGTGGTGTCAGTATAGAGACAGTAATCGTGATGTTACTACAGCGACGATGATTAGTAAAGTTAACAAAACCTTGAGGAAGGCTTCTTAAAGTAAAATTTCAGTTTTAACATGGGCAAGAAGTTACACTTTCATTCGGAATACCTTTCAACCAGTCTAAGAAAACAAATATTTTTTCCTATATCTGATGGTCTGGCTAAACTTCCATCGTGCCAGGACGAAATCAGGTGTTAATAAGAAGTAAAAACAAATAGTCTTAAGTCAGTACTGCAGGTTTACTTAGAAATATCAAGATATTTGTGTCGACCTGGCGTTGTTCAACTTAAATCTCTGTTGCCAGAAGCTCTCTACAGAGCCAACGCAGTTAAAGGATAATCACAAGCCGAAGACTTCGTATGAAGTTGAAAAGGCAACTGAAATACTAACTTGATGCCACAAGGTAATAACTTTGTCACTTTTAGCACTAAATAATGCAGGTAGGTCGAGCAGCAGCCATTTGAAACCAAATGGTAACTCGTACAAAGATACCTTGACTGGTAAAAAAATAAGGTATCCTGATTGACTGTATAGGCAATGTGTGGACAGACTGTAAATCGCGCCCTGGTGAAGTATGTGCGGAGTAAGTTGATTAAGGATATTAAAGACCCACCGTGGTTAATAACAAAATCTGGAAATTGCTGATAAAGTAGAAACTGTTGCACTTTCTATTCAAACAAGGAAGTGCAAATGACGACAGGCAAAAGTTAGTAGAAATTCGTGCATCTGTAAAAAGACTGATGCGCGAAGCATACAACTACTACTACCATTTTACTTTAATAAAAGATCTTGTCGAGAACTCGTAAAATTCGGGTCCTAAGCAGAATCGCTAAACGGATCTAAGACTTCTGACCAATCACTCGTGACCATCTATTGTGGCAAAACAGCAAAAGCCGCGTTCAAGAAATGATTCGCGCAGATGGATAGCACAAACATAGCGCCTTTTGACCGTCTTGCAGATCACCGCATAGTAACAGGCACCCCTGGCGTAGAAAGAGTTGAGAACACACGTCCAGACGCAGTCCTCACTTCGGTCTTGCAGAGAGAGTACTCTACGGCTTTGGCCGCTCACTTAATTTGGATTTATCGCTAATCTCTCGCCCCGCGCTAAGTCCAAAGCGAGTGGAAAAAAGCGCAAGTGACATCTGTATATGAGGAGGGTAAACGATCGGACCTGCTCAGTTATAAACCAATATCCCTCACATCGGCTTGCTGTAGAATTCTTCAGCATATTCTCAGTTCGAATACACTAAATTTCCATGAGTCAGAATAATTTATGGCCTCGAATCAGCACGGATTTGGAAAGGACCACTCGTATGAAACTCAGCTAGCCCTAGTCTAGTGCGAACCGTGGCAGGTCCCGTATTCCTAAATTTCCGGGAAGCATTTGACACGGTGCCTTCCTGCAGACTGTTAACGAAGATCGAGCATACGGAATTTGTGGCTGAAAGAGTGATAGAGCACAGTACGGGTTCCCCGACAGTGTGTTAGAAGTGCCCCAGAGGAGTGTGATAGGACCACCCTTATTCTCTGTGTACATAAATGATCTGACGGAAAGGGTGGGCAGCAATCTGCAGTGTTTGATGACGATGCTAAGATATATGGGAAGTTGACGTCACTGAGTGACTGTAGGAGGATGCACGATAGACTAAATTTCTAGTTGTTGTGATGAATGGCAGCTCGCTCTGAATGCAGAAAAATCTAAATTGACGCAGATTAGTAGGAAAAACGATTTGAATACTCCAGGGATTCCCAAAGTTTTTCACTGACGTACAACATTGAGAATCCTGGTACTTTCATGGAACACCTTATTTAATTTGAAGATTAATAAAGTTCTAAAAAGAGGAAAAACTTGTTTCATTCAGCGATTATTTCAGTTTTAAATCATAACTAATGACACAGAAATCATAATACAATTTAAAATAATAACTAATATTGTCAAAATGTCGAAAAAAGCGTATTATTAATAGTTTTTCGTGGAGCACTCACTGTCTTCCCGCAGAACACCATGAGTGGTCAGCGCGACAGAATGTCAATCCTAAGGGGCCGGGTTCGATTCCCGGCTGGGTCGGAGATTTTCTCCGCTCAGGGACTGGTTGTTGTGTTGTCCTAATCATCATCATTTCTTCCACATCGACGCTCAAGTCGCCGAAGTGGCGTCAAATGGAAAGACTTGCACCCGGCGAACGGTCTACCTTACGGGAGGCCCTACTCACACGGCGACCATTGTTCTGTAGAACAAAGTTTGGGAAACCCTGGAATACAGCATTTGTAGTGTTCTGCTTGACTCAGTCATCTCGATTAAATATCTAGACGTAGCGTGCAGAGCGATATGAAATGGCACGCACAAATAAGGACGGTAGTAGCCAAGGCGAGAAACACAACAATACTGCATAACAATTGTTGATTGCGCTTGGTGCAGTTAAGCATTACCACTAAAATCAAAAACTTCCACTCATGTCAAGTAAGACATGTCTTTGCCTTTTTCACATATTTTCGTGTTCTAAGAGTGATTAGGTCATTCTTCACATTTTCAGTTTCGTTTGGCAATTTCGCACAATCGAGAACTTATATTTCAGTGGTTTTAGCTGTCCATTACAATCACTAGTGCACATATATTCAGTTCCGATGTCTGTAAAAAAGAATTCAACAACAAATGGGTTATACACTGAATTAATCCATTTATATATAACAAAACAATACTCCTATGATATGTGAAATCAAATCTGTATTCCACTTTCACAAACAAAACAACCCTGCAACTTTTTCTACTTTATCACAGATTTACTTCATTGTCCTTCAAAGACAATTTGCATTGACTTCTGTGAGAAAAAGACTTTCAGCATTCTCACTGTATGAGCCATACCAAACCAAGTAATTATCATTGACCCTGGGTGTCTCGAGTGCTCAGAAATAACTCAAGTTCAGAAATAAAGTCTTGTTTAAACACTTACGCGTGACTTCATTAATCTTTATGACAATGGAATTTCGTGCATATACGTATTGCATCACTTGTGGAATCAGGTGCGACACTTTGTTACCACTCTTCTAGTATGTAGCAAGCAAGTACCAGATATAAAGCTGACATAATGAAGTGCCCTTGTAGAATTAAGTTTAAGTACTTATGCAAAAAGCCGCAAAGCTGGGCCACAGAATGGCAGAACATGTCTTGGCGAACTTACTCGACAGCTTTTCTTCCTGTGGATACACTGGTAAGCTCTGAAATACTCATCACCTATGTAGTTCCTCTTCTGCAAGGCCTTTCACATTTCGGTGCTTGAGGCGACATTTTGGGTGCTGAAGAAGGTAACATCTCTTTGCAACACTAGAAAACAAACAGGTGCCTAAGGTTGGTATACGTGTCGAAATTTAATGTGGACTTTCTGGAGCAGCCGTTCACAAAGTAAAACTCTTCCAACATAAGAACAGATCTGAGTAATTATGTATACACAAAAAAAGATTAAAACGATGAAAACTTTAAATGAATTATTTGTTCCCTAGTCACGATATGCACTCGCTGTGTCATCTCAAATGTGAACATTTCAGTAAAATTTATGGTGCATAGACAGCTGCTGTGACATAAGCTGCCAACACAAAAGGAAGTCATGTGTAACATCAAATGCTGTCAAATAAAGAAGTATCATACACTGAAACATTACAATCATTTTTGGAAAATCTAGTGCCACTTACATTGTGCATCTAGGAGATAAACATTAAAAAAATTCTAGGATCTGATGTGAACACAGTGTTAATGTTCTCAACCAGAGCTTCAAGGAAAACCTCTGAACATATTATGCTATATTTGACTGGTATGCTATATTTCATCTTAAACCATTGATCCACAAGCTTTTCATTTTACTGCCTTTCGTCAACATTAACAACATAAAAGTCAATGAATAAAAACATAGAAATGAGTAGTCCACATTTAAACCAAAAATATTATTTTAGGTAAAGCATTTACCTACAGAGAGTAACAGCAGGCTTTCCACTTCTGTTCCCACCCACAAGTAAGTGGATAGTTCCTGTGAATTATTATGGGTGGAGGTTACACTGAACAACCGAGCTAGGTTAATAATTGGCTCCTTTTACCGACCTCCCGACTAAGCAGCATTAGTGGCAGAACAACTGAGAGGAAATTTGGAATACATTTCACATAAATTTTCTCAGCAAGTTATAGTCTTAGGTGGAGATTTCAATTTACCAGATATAGACTGGGACACTCAGATGTTTAGGACGGGTGGTAGGGACAGAGCATCGAGTGACATTATACTGCGTGCACTATCCGAAAATTACCTCGAGCAATTAAACAGAGAACCGATTCGTGGAGATAACATCTTGGACCTACTGATAACAAACAGACCCGAACTTTTCGACTCTGTATGTACAGAACAGGGAATCAGTGATCATAAGGCCGTTGCAGCATCCCTGAATATGGAAGGAATATAAAAAAATGGGAGGAAGGTTTATCTGTTTAGCAAGAGTAATAGAAGGCAGATTTCAGACTACCTAACAGATCAAAACGAAAATTTCTGTTCCGACACTGACAATGTTGAGTGTTTATGGAAAAAGTTCAAGGCAATCGTGAAATGCGTTTTAGACAGGTACGTGCCGAGTAAAACTGTGAGGGACGGGAAAAACCCACCGTGGTACAACAACAAAGCTAGGAAACTACTGCGAAAGCAAAGAGAGCTTCACTCTAAGTTTAAACGCAGCCAAAACCTCTCAGACAAACAGAAGCTAAACGATGTCAAAGTTAGCGTAAGGAGGGCTATGCGTGAAGCGTTCAGTAAATTCGAAAGTAAAATTCTATGTACCGACTTGACAGAAAATCCTAGGAAGTTCTGGTCTTACGTTAAATCAGTAAGTGGCTCGAAACAGCATATCCAGACACTCCGGGATGATGATGGCATTGAAACAGAGGATGACACGCGTAAAGCTGAAATACTAAACACTTTTTTCCAAACCTGTTTCACAGAGGAAGACCGCACTGCAGTTCCTTCTCTAAATCCTCGCACAAACGAAAAAATGGCTGACATCGAAATAAGTGTCCAGGGAATAGAAAAGCAACTGGAATCACTCAACAGAGGAAAGTCCACTGGACCTGACGGGATACCAATTCGATTCTACACAGAGTACGCGAAAGAACTTGCCCCCCTTCTAACAGCCGTGTACCGCAAGTCTCTAGAGGAACGGAAGGTTCCGAATGATTGGAAAAGAGCACAGGTAGTCCCAGTCTTCAAGAAGGGTCGTCGAGCAGATGCGCAAAACTATAGACCTATATCTCTGACGTCGATCTGTTGTAGAATTTTAGAACATGTTTTTTGCTCGAGTATCATGTCGTTTTTGGAAACCCAGAATCTACTATGTAGGAATCAACATGGATTCCGGAAACAGCGATCGTGTGAGATCAAACTCGCTTTATTTGTTCATGAGACCCAGAAAATATTAGATACAGGCTCCCAGGTAGATGCTATTTTTCTTGACTTCCGGAAGGCGTTCGATACAGTTCCGCACTGTCGCCTGATAAACAAAGTAAGAGCCTACGGAATATCAGACCAGCTGTGTGGCTGGATTGAAGAGTTTTTAGCAAACAGAACACAGCATGTTGTTATCAATGGAGAGACGTCTACAGACGTTAAAGTAACCTCTGGCGTGCCACAGGGGAGTGTTATGGGACCATTGCTTTTCACAATATATATAAATGACCTAGTAGATAGTGTCGGAAGTCCCATGCGGCTTTTCGCGGATGATGCTGCTGTATACAGAGAAGTTGCAGCATTAGAAAATTGTAGCGAAATGCAGGAAGATCTGCAGCGGATAGGCACTTGGTGCAGGGAGTGGCAACTGACCCTTAACATAGACAAATGTAATGTATTGCGAATACATAGAAAGAAGGATCCTTTGTTGTATGATTATATGATAGCGGAACAAACACTGGTAGCAGTTAGTTCTGTAAAATATCTGGGAGTATGCGTGCGGAACGATTTGAGGTGGAACGATCATATAAAATTAATTGTTGGTAAGGCGGGTACCAGGTTGAGATTCATTGGGAGAGTCCTTAGAAAATGTAGTCCATCAACAAAGGAGGTGGCTTACAAAACACTCGTTCGACCTATACTTGAGTATTGCTCATCAGTGTGGGATCCGTACCAGATCGGGTTGACGGAGGAGATAGAGAGGATCCAAAGAAGAGCGGCACGTTTCGTCACAGGGTTATTTGCTAACCGTGATAGCGGTACGGAGATGTTTAACAAACTCAAGTGGCAGACTCTGCAAGAGAGGCACTCTGCATCGCGGTGTAGCTTGCTCGCCAGGTTTCGAGAGGGTGCGTTTCTGGATGAGGTATCGAATATTTTGCTTCCCCCTACTTATATCTCCCGAGGAGATCACGAATGTAAAATGAGAGAGATTAGAGCGCGCACGGAGGCTTTCAGACAGTCATTCTTCCCGCCAACCATACGCGACTGGAACAGGAAAGGGAGGTAATGACAGTGGCACGTAAAGTGCCCTCCGCCACACACCGATGGGTGGCTTGCGGAGTATAAATGTAGATGCAGATGTAGAAGTAACACTAGTAACCACTTTTACACAAATTACCGTTTGTATTTCGATGACGTCATCGATGAGTCGTGGGATTTCCCTGCCCCCTCCCACCTCTGGCAAAGGTCGATGGTCTTACAGTAAAATGGGGGGAAATCCAAATTTTTATCCGTAAATTCAAACATATTCCAATTGCACCAGTATATGTCCTGTGAAAGTAGGACTGTTGTCCTAAGTATAAATTTGCATCAAATTCTAGATGATGCATTGTCATGCAGGCTGACTTGGAATACTGGCCCTGGCTGCATGATGGCATTGATGAGTAATTGATTTCCTCTACCCTCCTTCCTCCGACAAAGGCCACTTGCCCTATGTAGGAAATGGCCTGAGATTCAAATTTTCGTGGTAAATTCAAAATGGTGCATTGTCATGATGGTTGACTTGGAATACTGGCCCTGACTCTGTCACGCCATAATCCGAGACTTTGAATACTGGCGCAGCCTTAGTACGAGATCAGAATGGAGTTCAGACCTGTTAGGCTCTTTATAACAATGTAGAACTTGACAAACTGCCCAAGACTTGAGGTACTGGCACAGGTTCTATGATATCAAAATCTAAATTCTGGAATATTGGCACTATGACATTGTCTCGATATTTATTAGAAAATCCGAAGAAATTCTGGCCGTATGTAAAGTACACAAGCGGCAAGACGCAGTCAATACCTTCGCTGCGCAGTGCCGATGGTACTGTTACCGACGACTGTGCCGCTGCAGCGGAGTTATTGAATGCAGTTTTCCGAAATTCCTTCACCAGGGAAGACGAATGGAATATTCCAGAATTTGAAACACGAACAGCTGCTAGCATGAGTTTCTTAGAAGTAGATACCTTAGGGGTTGCGAAGCAACTAAAATCGCTTGATACGGGCGAGTCTTCAGGTCCAGATTGTATACCGATTAGGTTCCTTTCAGATTACGCTGATACAAAGCTCCCTACTTAGCAATCACATACAACCGCTCGCTCACCGATAGATCTGCACCTACAGATTGGAAAATTGCGCACGTCGCACCAGTGTTTAAGAAGGGTAGTAGGAGTAATCCATCGAACTACAGACCTATATCATTGACGTCGGTTTGCAGTAGGGTTTTGGAGCATATACTCTATTCAAACATTATGAATCACCTCGAAGGGAACGATCTATTGATACGTAATCAGCATGGTTTAAGAAAACATCGTTCTTGTGCAACGCAGCTAGCTCTTTATTCGCACGAAGTAATGGCCGCTATCGACAGGGTGTCTCAGGTTGATTCCGTATTTCTGGATTTCCGGAAAGCTTTTGACACTGTTCCTCACAAGCGACTTCTAGTCAAGCTGCGGGCCTATGGGGTATCGTCTCAGTTGTGCGACTGGATTCGTGATTTCCTGTCAGGAAGGTCGCAGTTCATAGTAATAGACGGCAAATCATCGAGTAAAACTGAAGTGATATCAGGTGTTCTCCAGGAAAGCGTCCTGGGACCTCTGCTGTTCCTGATCTATATAAATGACCTGGGTGATAATCTGAGCAGTTCTATTAGGTTGTTCGCAGATGATGCTGTAATTTACCGTCTAGTAAGGTCATCCGAAGACCAGTATCAGTTGCAAAGCGATTTAGAAAAGATTGCTGTATGGTGTGGCAGGTGGCAGTTGACGCTAAATAACGAAAAGTGTGAGGTGATCCACATGAGTTCCAAAAGAAATACGTTGGAATTTGATTACTTGATAAATAGTAAAATTCTCAAGGCTGTCAATTCAACTAAGTACCTGGGTGTAAAAATTACAAACAACTTCAGTTGGAAAGACCACATAGATAATATTGTGGGGAAGGCGAGCCAAAGGTTGCGTTTCATTGGCAGGACACTTAGAAGATGCAACAAGTCCACTAAAGAGACAACTTACACTACACTCGTTTGTCCTCTGTTAGAATATTGCTGCACGGTGTGGGATCCTTACCAGGTGGGACTGATAGAGGACATCGAAAGGGTGCAAAAAAGGGCAGCTCGTTTTGTATTATCACGTGATAGGGGAGAGAGTATGGCAGATATGATACGCGAGTTGGGATGGAAGTCATTAAAGCAAAGACATTTTTCGTCGCAGCGAGATCTGTTTACGAAATTTCAGTCACCAACTTTCTCTTCCGAATGCGAAAATATTTAGTTGAGCCCAACCTACATAGGTAGGAATGATCATCAAAATAAAATAATAGAAATCAGAGCTCGAACAGAAAGGTTTAGGTGTTCGTTTTTCCCGCGCGCTGTTCGGGAGTGGAATGGTAGGGAGATAGCATGATTGTGGTTCGATGAACCCTCTGCCAAGCACTTAAATGTGAATTGCAGAGTAGTCATGTAGATGTAGATGTAGAGCCTGAGGAACTGTCAAACGGAGTTTGGAATACCTAAGAAACTTGTCAACCTTGTTGGAATTTGTCTCACTAATTCAAAAGGCAAAGTCAATCTCGGACCCCAACTCATGGAGAGCTTTAACGTAAACACAGGGTTGAGACAAGGAGATGGTGTGTCACCGGTATTGTTCAACCTGACACTTGAAAACATAATGAGAGAAGTCTCTCGTAAAAGCTTCGAGGGTATAGAGGCAGAGGGTGAGAAAATCACAAATCTCGTGTTTGCTGATGATGTGGCCCTGTTGTCCAGATCTAAGGAGGAACTAATGCGGATGAGTGAAAGCGTGGAGGCGGAAGCATGCAAAATTGGACTCCTTGTGAATGAATCAAAGATTGAATATCTAGTGATGAGCAGGACCCATGCTTAATCAAGAGACCCACTCCAGCCTTTGATAGTCGGAAACCGATCCTACAAAAGGGTTCGAACCTACAAAAGGGTATAATCTCTACAGAAGACGCAGCATGTGAAGCAAAAATCAAAGTGAGGATCCAAGCTGCCAACCAATTATACTTTGGTCTCAGTCAAATTCTTTGCATTGCGTGGTCTCTCGAGGAATTTCAAACTCCAGCTGAACAAAACAATGATTCAGCCCGTACTACTGTATGGTTATGAAACTTCTAACACATTCTGAACGTGACCCCGGAAACACTTCGATCAGTTGTGAAACATGCTGTTTCTCGATTTCAACTCGTAACGGAAAATGGTGGACAGCGTATTGAACTTGTGTTGCGTCAGTCACATGGAAATTAATAATCCAATTTGATTTTGATTGATGCTTTTGACGCGGTTTTTGGCCCCAGGAAATTAAAAACTGACGTGAGTGATGCTTCTTATGCGGTTTTTGCCCTCAGGACGATTAAAAACCGATGTGAGTAATGCTTTTTATGCGGTTTTTGGCCTCAGGACAATTAAAATCCGATTTTTCCGATGTGATATGACCTTGCCATGGTAGATGGGTTAACGTAACTAACGGTATCACACTTTTACACCCATGCACACTGAGTAGCACAGTTTTTTTAACACCTGGATACTTCCTTTGTTGAGAGACCTTCCTGGCACAAAGTAACTTTGCGGACTCTATCGAACCGCAGTATTGACCGTCTAGGCATGGTTGAGATACAGACGAGCCATAGCCGTAGCTGACAACACGAGCTGTGTATCTCTTTCCTGGTGGAATGACTGGAACTGATTGGATGTCGGACCCCCTCCATCTAATAGGCGCTGCTCATGCATGGTTGATTACGTCTTTGGCCAGGTTTAATGACATATCTGAACAGTCAAAGGGACTGCATTTGTAATACAGTGTCCACAGTGAACGTCTATCTTCAGGAGTTTTGGGAACTGGGGTGATGCAAGACTTTTTTTGATGTGTCTAATTACCAAACAAAGGGACTCTCATGATGAATTTAATTAATTAGTAGATCAGTTTTACATCAATGACCTGCCGCTGGGCAGGTGGAAGCGAGGGCAAGAGTGCCACAGATATGATTCGCAAGTTGCAGTGAGATCTTTTAACGAAATTCAATGTCCCACCCACACTATGGGAGATGGCCACCGTAATAAAAGCACCTACGTCACCAAACCTATAAAGTGATACATAATATTAACCTGTGTAGTGGCAACTTCTGCCACCGAATGTATCAGGATGACCAAATATAGCGGGAAGAGGTACAAGGTACTGTATTAAGACTCGTCTGAGCTTTCCAAGTGATTTATTGTTTCCTACAACAGAGCTGTGTTCCCCTCGGTCTGCGTCACTGGGTCCTGCAATGCTGAGGACACCACTTCATTGTCTGCCAAACGGCTTGACGTGGAATGGCTGCCTCAGTGACCCGTGCACACCTGTGTGTTGGCCTTGTACGCCAGCGGAGTTGTGCAGTCATCAGGACGCCGGCAGTCGACTCAGCAGTCTGCATCCCTGCCGCTTGGAGTGAGCCGCAGGGTGCCAGCTGCGTCCTTCTCGCCGGCGTGGTTGAGACTGCGGAGGCAACGAGCACCCGCAATTCGCGTTTATGGCCCTCGCCTTGGGATGCTTTTGGCGTGTGTTGGAAGCCAGAATGACTGCCCTTGGCACCCTTCGCCCTGACTTTGTTTCCCTGCACAGAAGACCGTAGTACTTATTAAATTGTGGCTGTATCCAATACAATTTACAATCGTTTTGCGCGTCCTGTAATTCTTGCCATACTACACCTACGACTTCTACTTTTGCCGCCGTCCTACTTACTGCATCCACATTACTGTGCTTCTTCCCAGGCTTGTGGACCACCACATAGTCGAATTCACACAACCCATCTAGCGAGTCTATTGGACGGATCCGTCAGCCCCAACAACCACTTCAACGCAGCATGATCTGTCACTAACCGAAATCTTCTCCAATATAAATAACATTTAAAATATGTGATTCCATAGATTACGCTAAGCATCTCCCTCTCTGCTGCATTCAACTGCCTAGACGCATAGGCTACAGGATGTTCTTTCCCATCAATTTCCTGACTAAGAGCTCACCCGAATGCTTGATCCGAAGCATCGGATGCTAGTATAAACTCCTTTTCAAAATATTGAAACACAAGAACTGGACTTGATGTTAACACTTCTTTCAGTTTGTCATACGCTTTCTGACACTCTTCTGCCCACTCAAATTCCACACCCTTCCATAACAATCGCGTCAATGGCTGTGCTAAATCTGCAAAACCCTTCACGAACTTCCGATAGAAACTGCAAATTCCGATGAATGACTGCACTTTCTTAACTGTTTTCAGTTCCCGAAAACCCTTACAGCCTGTACCAACCTCTGATCTGTTCGCACTCCGTCCTTACTGATAATATGATCCAAATATTTTACTTCTTCTAATGCGAAATGACACTTCTCTAGGCTCAACGTCAAACGAGCTGCTCTTAACCTCATAAAGACTTCCCTTAACCGCTGTCTATGTTGCTCCATGCTATTTGCAAACACTATAATGTTATCCAAATGGACCAGACACAGCCGTGATTTGAAACCCCTCAAGACACACTCTAGCAATCTCTGAAACGTTGCCAGAGCGTTTCTCAAGCCGATTGGCATTCTAATGTATTCATAATGGCCTCCAGGAGTAGAGAATGCAGTTTTTGGACGGTCCTCTGGAGCCACCTCTAACTTATGATAACCACTTGTCATATCCAACGTAGAAAAGTAGTGGCACTGTCCTAAGTGATCCAAAGTCTCCGATATGTTTGGAATGGGGTATGCGTCCATTACAGTCTTGTCATGGAGGTTTCGGTAGTCTCAACAGAACTTGTTCTTCTTAGTTCCATCCATTGATTTTTTAGGCACAACGACAAAGCCTGCTCCCTAGCAACTATTACTATTCTCTGTAATACCGTCCGCATGCTGCTGATCAATGAAATCTTCCACAATCGGCTGCAAATACCTCGGTATTCTGTATGGTTTACGGTAAACAGGTGCTTCATTCCCTGTTGGTATCCTATGTTGAACTAATGCAGTTTCTGGTAACAACCCTTGTGAAAAAAAATCCTTAAATTCCCACAATAATTCTTCCAATTGCTCTCTTTTCCCTCCTTTCAAATGCTTAATTTTGTCACGCAGTGCCGTTCTATCGGCAGTTAGTGGTTGATCGCTTCGCCTATCTCTCGAACACGTCTTCGTCATCTGGCACATCCAAATTTGCTACTAAAACTACTTTCCTCAAATTCGCGTCTACAGGGCTAAAATTATCCTCGTTCACGGGAACTACTCACCTGTCGCTCCCCTTCCGTATGCGTACAACACTACGTTTCACAAAACAACCCAATGGACCCAAAACTTCATTATCCTGCAATGGTTCAGTAACACATACTGTGCCCACAAGTAGATTTGACTCCACACTTACCCAAAGCGACTTCCTGGTGGCACTAGACACACACTGATGCGAATTAAGCCTTAATACTAATGTATGCAGTTCAGTTGGTTTGTTCATTACGTTGAGCGCCCCTCGCAACACTCTTCATTGACAACAGTTTCCCGTAGCTGAAATAGCATTCCAACAAGTTCCACAGTTCGGTGTCCAAGGTCAATTTTGGCATGATGTTGATGCGAGATATCTACTCCTAGGATCATGTCGTAGCCCTCGCTTACCCATGGTACCACCTCCATGCATGCATTAAATCGGACTTTCTCTATTCGAAAGTCAACTGTCACTGACTCCAAAGGCGTGACCTCATTATCCCCCACTCCAAGCAACCTATAACATGGTGGGTCTAGCTTCCTTTGTCCCATTATATTCCTAGTAGCCACTGACACTTGCGCCCCTGTGTCCAACAAAATCTTAAACTTTTTAAATCCTATAGATCCTACCACTGAACATTCCACCTCTGCGTAAGTATTCCGGGCGCTGAAGACCTTGCTGTCGTGGGCCCAAACCCCCCCCCCCCTACTACTACTACTACGTAAGTATCCATCTTGGGCCCCCTCTTGTCATTTAACGCTTGTCCACGTCTCCTATCTCCACTTCTCCATCCTCCCTGCTGCCGATTTCCACCCTTTCCTTTATTCCTTGGTGACTGGGTACATTGCCTCTGCACATGTCCCATAGACCACACTTAAAACATTTCACTGCTGTTTACCTCTCGCTTACCCCTGTTGCCACTTCTATTTCCTCACATTGAATTGTCAGCTGAATGGCCGAATACAAATCTTT
The DNA here is from genome assembly GCF_021461395.2 of Schistocerca americana. Lineage (NCBI taxonomy): Eukaryota > Metazoa > Arthropoda > Insecta > Orthoptera > Acrididae > Schistocerca > Schistocerca americana. The sequence goes on along the minus strand of NC_060122.1, from coordinate 23,083,606 downwards.
TGGAGTCCCCTCACGCACTTTCCGTGGCATATGCGCCAGTAACTCTCTCAAAAATACATCTAGTGCCCTTTGCTCAGCCTCCTGCAACAGAAAACTATTCGCGTCATCACTCCTCTGACCCAACTCGTAAGTATACTCATTAATTTCCCTTATCCTGTCCGCAAATTACTCCATCATCTCCCCCTGTCTCTTTGACATTGTACTTAATCTCTCTCTAAAGTACCGAGCGCTATTCTGTTTTTTGTACCTTTGTAAAAGCCCTTCCTTTAAATGCTTAAACCGTCCTGCGTTCCTTATGGCGTCAGAGCACCTTATGTATGTTTTCACTTCACCTGTTAATCTAATCTTGGCTATATGTGACAACTGCTCATCAGAACAACCATTCATCACCGCTGAAGTCTCCAGGTCCTCCACAAACGAACACACATCCTCAGATGCCTTGCCAGAAAATGGAATAATCAGACTCGCGGCAGCTTTATCAACCTCGTGCACCCTAGGCAACAATGACTGATCAGATGCGGTTTTTCCGCTCACTTCTGGATGTTAATTCATTTCTCAACTGTGCATTGTCTGCTGTCAATTGTGCTACTTTTTCCAACAAAATCCATACTATTTCTGGTTCCGACACACCTTGCGTCCCTGACTGCCATTTTGTTGCTTTCCTTCCCTGTTAGTCCTGAAACAAAACATTTAAGTACAAGAATAACCCAACTCCCTACACTTCAGTATCACCATACTCAAACCAATTCAAAAGTAATTAAACGCCACAAAAAAATAAATCCAGCTGCCCCAAATACACTAACCCTTATTCTGACAAAAAAAATGCCTATGCAAAATATCTAAAATGGACTGCCACGAGCCATACTCAAAAACACAAAAAGGCAAGAAAACGCCCAATACTCAAAAGAAAACCAGTCAAAACTCACCACATCTTGTGAATGTAATGCAGCCAGTGGGTTTGAATGTCGTACTGTACACACGACATCTGCTATCCTGACACCAAATGTAGTGGCAACTTCTACCTCTAAGTATCAGGATGAACAAATGTAGCGGGAAGAGGTAGAAGGCACGGTATTAAGTCTCGTCTGAGCTTCCCGAGTGATTTACTGTTTCCAACTACAGTGCTGCGTTCCCCTCGGTCTGCATCACCAAGTCCTGCAATGCTGAGGACACCACTTCGCTGTCTGCAAAAGAGCCTCGGTGTGGAATGGCTGCCTCAGCGACCCGTGCACGCCCTGTGAGTCAGCCTCGTACACCAGCATAGTTGCGGCGGCGTCAGGACGCCGGCAGTCGACTCTGCTATCTAAGTCTCTGCCGACTGAGTGCCACTCGGTGTGAGTCACAGGCGGCCAGCTGCATCCTTCTCACTGGCGTGGCTGAGGTTGCGGCGACAACGAGCGCCCACAATCCAGCATCTGCCTCTGCGTCCCTTGCCTCGGGATGCCTCTGGCATGTGTCGGATGCCAGAACGGTTGCCCGCAATAGCGAGCTGTGGAGTGGTCCGCTGCTGGCTGGCTGCAGACCCTGTGTTGGCCTCAGAGGGTCGAACCAGCGACACGCTGTGGACTGGAACGCTGGTGCCCCATCTGATGCTGCATGCAGCTGGTGGTGTGACACACCCGCTGTGCAGGAGATCTGCCATACTTGAATGAATCTCGTTAGAAACCCGCATCTATTTATAGGCAGCTGTGGGCCTGTTTTGTCATACGTGCCGCTTCGCGTCATGTACTCGTGACACGCTAGGTCGGCCAGTGGGCCCCTTCTGCCTGTGATTTACGACATGCAAAACTGCTACGTATGCTCTTTCAGCAATTTGCAACTGATGGTATGCCTGATGATGATGACGTGGTCTTCAGTCCTGAGAATGGTTTGATGCAGCTCTCCATGCCAGTCAAGCTGCATGCCCTCGGGAAATATTACGGCCGTAGTTTCCGCTTCCTTTCAGCTGTTCGCAGACCCACCACTGCAAGGCCGTTTTGGTTAGTGTTACAAGGCCAGATGAGTCAATCATCCAGACTGTTGCCCCTGCAACTACTGAAAAGGCTGCTGCCCCTCTTCAGGAACCACACGTTTGTCTGGCCTCTCAACAGATACCCCTCCTAACTCACTGCAATCTTGCCCACACCTGGCTGTAAATTATGCTCAGAATATTGCACAAGACTAACTTTCCCTATCCTAAACGGTGGTGCCGCTACACTTAATATTTATAGCTCCTCTGTGCTGTTATTTGGCTACCTGAAGAAACTGCATAGGTGACAAGAATTTCACTACTTTAAGAGAGCTAGAAAGTAAAGAGGCATCCTATAACAAGGCAGATGAGCCAAAAATGAATTTAATATTTTAGTCCTGTGATGTATAATGTAACAGATATTAAGCTGATAAGAACTGATTCTTTTACAACATGAGAGAATACTTAGAGAAAATGAAGCCTATGCCACACTGTTGTACTGTATTTTCACACTAAGAATCAAAAAGGAACGACACTTTAGCGATGTCAAATGGTGTGTATTCTTCTGTCTTCGAAAATAACATACATAAAAGAGAGGAATCTACATTTCGTTTGAGAAATTTGATGTGTAATGATAACATCCCCATCTGGGATTTTTTATACTGGAGAGTCTATGTCAGGGTGGAATTGCCCAAGCCCTGCCTATGTGTCTCACTGTGTGCCAGGAGTTAGCAAGCAGGTCCATGGACAGTGACAGGTCTGGTCATGGGAGGGTCGACGGGCCGGAAGACACAGCTTAGCCTGTCCCAACCAGCAGGTACAAAGAAAGGCTCTGGCTCTTCAGGTACATAATACACTCGGTAGATGACGCTGGACTGGCCAGTTGTGCTCGACTATCGACGAAGCACGAAAACTTCTGTGAATGAGTTTCTTAGTTTTGAGTACACTTACGACAGGAATATAAAAACCACTATGAGAGTTACTGATTTATGATGCTTAGTTTGCAGTCAGTTCTGAGTATTATTAGTAACTACGATCCAGTCCCTAAACCTAGTTACAGAAATGCGAATCAGACGCATTATGTATTCCAGGCCGTAGCAGCCGCGTCTTTGAGACTTCCCAGCCTGCTGTAGGATCACTGGTACTGCTGGTACTGTAACTGAGATTTGGCAACAAGGCAAGGTATATTTGGCAACTCTGTGATCGACGAGTTACTTCCTGGTGTGCACGGAATTAAGCCTCAAAGTTCACTTGATTTTTTCCTGTCATTTCGAGTGGATAATCTGAGTTATTATCGCTTGAGGTGTAACAAAAGATTGTAAATTTACAGTTTTCAGCACAGGAAAGTCGATGCACGTGGAACTCGCAACTAATCTCGTCCTTTAAATAGGGGTTTTGAGTTCTAGCCACTATTGTCCTCGTGAGAGGAAGTTTAGACACATACATTTACCCTAGCTCTGTGGTAACGTGTTGACGTGTGAAAACGCGTCTGTTATGGTTTGCAGTTCCAGTCTTACTCACTGCAACGTTTTTATCCCTTCTGTGAAAGAGCTACGAGCAGTAAGAGCAAACATCGATAAGGAAATCGCAAGAAAATACTTTCGGCTCATAGTGCAATGGTGAGAAACTTACAATTTCGCACAACAGGTAATCCCTCTTTCCGCTGCTGACAAGCAAATTTTGGGTTTCTAGGAATACATAACTTTATTTATGAAATGCCACATTTGCATACCTCTTGAGTATGACACAGCATACCAATTAAACACAGACGTGATCCAAATCTAAATGAGCAGTATTTTACTAATTCCTGCCGATAGAGGCACGCATGTATACAGATACTCAGTTTTATTAAAACAGACTTCCGCATGTTATCGTGGGTAGTTTTATTTCATTTCTTATAATACAGTGCACAATTTTCGTAAGGTTTCTTTTAGTGTTAAAACAATAGTAAAAAAAGAGAGAGAAATTAATCATCAACGTTATATGCGAATTTTCTGATGTTATCTATAACGGTCTGACAATTCACATGCAGTTTATTGATTACATGTATGTAGAAAACATGTTCTGAGTTAAAGCAGTCAAACAAGGTTTCAAGAAGAATAAAATGCCACTACCGCACGACAGACAATGTAGAAAATACTTTTCTGACGTATTTTAGCACGATGCGCTCTCTCCATACATAATATAAACGTTTCGAGATGCATCTGCTGCCTGGGCATCTATTAAAACTGAAAAGAACAAAATGTCACAGAAGTTAGCCCTTTTTCCACATCCGACTATTTTGGGTTGAGAAGTGTAGGGAATTATGGTCAAAGTTCCACTAGATCGATAACTTCAGCAGAATTGCAAAAAAATGGTTCAAATGGCTCTGAGCACTATGGGACTCAACTGCTGAGGTCATTAGTCCCCTAGAACCTAGAACTAGTTAAACCCAACTAACCTAAGGACATCACAAACATCCATGCCCGAGGCAGGATTCGAACCTGCGACCGTAGCGGTCTTGCGGTTCCAGACTGAAGCGCCTTTAACCGCACGGCCACTTCGGCCGGCAGCAGAATTGCATTGTGAAAAATGTAGCACTCAATATACTCGAAAACGTGACGTCTACAGTGCGCGACGGTTATCGTTACGCTACAGCTGACATCTCTATATTGAGCAAGCAGTAAAGGAAACAAAAGAAAAATTTGGAGTAGGTATTAAAATCCATGGAGAAGAAATAAAAACTTTGAGGTTCGCCGATGACATTGTAATTCTGTCAGAGACAGCAAAGGACTTGGAAGACTAGTTGAACGGAATGGATGGTGTCTTGAAGGGAGGATATAAGATGAACATCAACAAAAGCAAAACGAGGATAATGGAAAGTAGTCGAGTTAAGTCGGGTGATGCTGAGGGTATTAGATTAGGAAATGAGACACTTAAAGTAGTAAAGGAGTTTTGCTATTTGGGGAGCAAAATAACTGATGATGGACGAAGTAGAGAGGGTATAAAATGTAGACTGGCAATGGCAAGGAAAGCGTTTCTGAAGAAGAAAAATTTGTTAACATCGAGTATAGATTTAAGTGTCAGGAAGTCATTTCTGAAAGTATTTGTATGGAGTGTAGCCATGTATGGAAGTGAAACATGGACGGCAAATAGTTTGGACAAGAAGAGAATAGAAACTTTTGAAATGTGGTGCTACAGAAGAATGCTGAAGATTAGATGGGTAGATCACATAACTAATGAGGAAGTATTGAATAGGATTGGGGAGAAGAGAAGTTTGTGGCACAACTTGACCAGAAGAAGGGATCGGTTGGTAGGACATGTTCTGAGGCATCAAGGGATCACCAATTTAGTATTTGAGGGCAGCGTGGAGGGTAAAAATCATAGGGGGAGACCAAGAGATGAATACACTAAGCAGATTCAGAAGGATGTAGGTTGCAGTAGGTACTGGGAGATGAAGAAGCTTGCACAGGATAGAGTAGCATGGAGAGCTGCATCAAACCAGTCTCAGGACTGAAGACCACAACAACAAACAGCTGACATGTAGCTACAGCAGCTCCATAAGTCAAAAATAATTTTTCCAGACCTTCCGCATTCCACAGTGCTGTTAGATAATGTATGTGGCCGAATCTAGACTTCTGAGAGACAGACAGTTACAGCTTTTCTCTTGCACTGCACGACGTTTTCAACAAACAGATACCGCGAAAGAGTAGCTCACGTGGAAAGGGACACTTCCTATTTAAACTGCTGCATCCTCCACTGTTGGCAGATCTGTGTAGGTGGCAGTTACGTGATTTTATTTCGGTGATTAGAAAAGAGAGTCGAAAGTATGCACTGGGTAGCCGATGCAACTAGTTCCTGGCGATTCGGTCAACCAAGTAAATGAACTTGCTGAACATGCTGCAAACCACTACAGGGAGCCTGTGTGTCAGAATTCTCATCCAGTGTGGCGCATCGGCGTTATGATAGAAAAATAAGTCACAGAGCAGAGGATTTGGTGGTCTGTTGGATTGATGATAGGTTCATATGCTTATGGTCTGGGTTCGATTCCAACTTCTGCCAATGATTTTTGATAGGGAGAGACAGATTCTATTCTCTTCTGGCTACGCCAAGTGAAGAAGGTAGAATGACATTGTGGTCTGAAATTCACATTAAACATGATATTCCTTCTCTACCAAGTAGACGTTAGGTTGAACCACAATAAAGTCAGTAGTGGCGACATGTAGAAACTCTATCACCAGTAACCTTTCTTATGCTAGTTATTTGTTTCTAGTGACAAAACAAGCGCCATGTAGGGTCACAGGACACTTATTCCATCTTTTATTTGAGCTTCTGTGTGTCGATAAAATTGGTTCTGAATTGGGAACGTAACTCAGACCGCCCTTAACGCGGAATTTGATCCCTTCGTGACAATACAGCTCGACTACAATTTGTTGTTTGTTCAAAACTGCAGATTCCTCAACATCTCCACATGTTGCGCATGAATGGGTTCGAATCCTGGCCCGGCACTAAAGTTTTCATTATATATTATCAAGTTCTAGCATTTATCAAGTTCTAGCATGCGAACACCTATCTGCTGGTGGATAATAATTTGTATTTTTAATGTATTTTCGTTCGTTATCACCATTAACGATTGTAAGTAGGCTGTTTATGTTTTCTTATTGGTAACGCCACGTAGCGCTCAATATGAAAATCACTGGCTGTGCTGTGTGCAGTCTGTGGCTGCTTTGCATTGTTGTAATACTCGCCATTGTAGTGTTAGGCAGCTGGCTGTGAACAGCGCGTAGCGTTGGGCAGTTGGAGGTGAGCCGCCAGCAGTGGTGGATGTGGAGAGAGAGATGGCGGAGTTTTGAAATTTGTCATGAACTGCTATATTTATATATGATGATATCAAGGTAAATACATTGTTTGTTCTCTATTAATATCTTTCATTTGCTAACTATCCCTATCAGTACTGCTGGCGGCTCACCTCCAACTGCGCAACGCTACGCGCTGTTCACAGCCAGCTGCCTAACACTACAATGGCGAGTATTACAACAATGCAAAGCAGCCACAGACTGCACACAGCACAGCCAGTGATTTTCATACAGAGGTGGCGTTACCAATAAAAAAACCTAAACAGCCTACTTACATAGCCCCCATGCTCCCCACAAAAAATTTTACAAAATTTTTTTGGGCAGTGGCCAATAATGATTTGATAAAATTTTTCATAATTACAATAACAAAGAAATCAAATGCACACACTTATTGATACAATGTTGGTCAAAGGCTAAAAATTTCTCACAGTCCATAAAGACAGTCCAGATTGTTCATCACAGTAAAAATGCAGAGTTTTTCTCAAAGTCTGAGCAGTAAAAGTAAATGCACACAGAAGTAGTGGATTTCCATGCAGTCTTGAAGAAGTAGTGTTGTCCTTCCAACGGAAAGACAGTGCTGACTCTTGACATGCATACAGGTAATGGGCCACAACAGAGCAAACCCACAGCAGGGTCAGTCGAAATTTTGAAGAGTATTGGTAGGTAGGTCATCACAGAGCAGACCCACTGTAGTCCTGGTAGAGATTACGGTATTGGTGGGCCACCAGAGGTGCAGACCCACTGCAGTCCTTGTAGAAATAATGATATTGATGGATCATCAAAGATGTAGATCCACTGTAGTCCTTGTAGAGATAGCCAGCAGCCATCTGTTGCAAATGTGCAGGTGCACAATCACCATCGAAGAGTCTTGCGGACAATATAGCAAGTCCATAAACCACCACTTGTGCACTCACAAAGTGTTTGGAATTGTCCTTAGAACCAGCAATGCTGTTATCCAGTCCCTTGCTGAATTATTAACACACGTGCAAACACTAACAGTCCCTACTTCTCACATATTGTCCATATACTAAGAGCAACAGAAACGTGTGCAGTGAAATGTAACTTAATTTGAAGAACTGGTGTCTGTACAATTATAAATTTACAACATGAAAATACAATTACAAAGGTACAAAATACATCATTAAAGAACATAACAATACAGATAACATTTGTAGTAACACAGGCTTTACAAAAGAATAGAAATAAACATATACATCAGTGGAATTATGACATGAGTACATACATAAAGGATCACAATAACTTTTGAAACATCAACTTCACACATGAGCATTGAACAGAACAGAATTAATAATGTCTAACATCTTTACAAAGTAAATAACATATTATTAATGCCAATTATATTCGAGGATAACAGTATTCCTCATCATAGTGAATGTAACTTAATATTAAAAGAAGAAAAAATTCTATGAAACTACACAGAGACAGGAAGAAAACAAATACACAAGGGTACACAAACACATAGTGGGATAACACCAATAGGAAAGGACAGGGTTCGTTTTCAGTGTAACATTTGGTACTGCAGTCCAACCCAAAACTTCATATATCTTTCCTCTTATTTCATCCTTTGTTTCCACCAAAAAAATTCTATCTAAGCATGCTTTCTGTATTTATATGTTCACACATTTCTTACCTCAACATTTATTTCCAAGAAAATCCTACCTAAACCTGTTTTCTCAATCCATTTCCTCCAATTCATCGCAACTCATTCTCTTAGAGGCTACCCCCTCTTAAGCTAACTTAAATCTACTGAGCTCAGATGCTAAACTAAGGGACGAGGCAATGCAGCAGCACAAAATAAGTAACACAAACAGCAATGACCAAAAAATTGGAAAATTGCAAAGCAAGCTACAGTAAATCTAAATTACCAAGCAATGCAACATTACAACTAATATGAGCCAATGTGCAGCAACAAAAAAATAAATCTGGCTTAGCAGAGTAACACAAATTAAAGTTCAGTAGCACTATGCCTGGCAAACAGCAGCTTATATCTAAACATGACATAGCTCGAGCAGAAAAAATATTACAGTAAAAACAACAATGCAGATAAGGGAAATGTATAATCATATCTTAATGTCTATGTAATTATAGTGGTGCACCACAACAACTTATTGTAAAAGAAATATTACCATGTACTTGAAAAGAAAATTACGTGTTACTGTTACTAGTCCCTTCTTATTGTTCTTTCCTTTCCAAGTGCTCCTTTTTTGAAGAATGTGGATCACAAAATTATTATTTAATAGATCTGTTGACAGAAAGTGTTCACATTAGCAAATGCATTTAATTTTATTTCATGAAACCAATGCTGCAACACAGCTGGAAAACGGATGTCAAATGAAATAAGCAATTACGCAAACCAAAGCATAAAAACATCATTCAATAGTCATGTGGCATTTCGTAAGTCAGTAGCTCTCAACTCTCATAGAAAGACACTTGTCATAATCAGGTGTGCAGATGTACGAATATTTCCCATCAATTCACAAGCATTGCAGTCATTAGCACAAAGTACGAGTAATCATATGTTTTCAGGTAATGAGCATGTAATATTTGCGATGCTTTCTACAAAGGAATGTCAATAGCAAGGTTAATGGAAGTAATGAGGGTGTCGCATTTGCAATATTTTCTCTAAAGGAATGTCAATGGCGAGGATAAAGGCCTGCCTTTTTTCCCTTTTTTTTTCTACCTGTGCTTCCGGAAAGGCACACCCTAATGGCTTGTTCTCCAGGTGTTTGACACAGCTGCGTGCCCACCACGCATTACGTGCAGGTGGTCACTTAACTTTCTTACGGAAATATTTACGACACCAGTTTCCGCTACAGTGACAGTCTCACATAAAAATATTTCACAGGTCAAGAATTAGCGTTCCAAATCTGTAGAAACAAAATGCTATTGATATAACAGTGTCCAAAAAATTTTCGTCTGTATTGTAATACATTCACGCGTATACACACGCATTTCATAACTCTTAAAGTACGATTCTTGGTTTCCAACAACCTTTTTCACAAGTCAGAGTCCCTACCCACTATTCATTACTCCTTACCTTATTACACATATACGTATCCATCGACACTCGTCAATATTTCGTCATTATAAATATGAAGCATAATCAAATAACTCATATAGCCTCAGCCTATTAATCATAAACATACCTCAGCAGCATAATACACATCGTCGTCGTAAAAATAACATCATAACACCTCAGTCAAATCTCAAAATCGTCGTAGCTTCCTCCAATAATTAAAAAAATTCTCTGCTCATGTCAAAAGTGTCATCTGCCTCAAACGTACTTTAAAAATCATGAATCCATACCAAATACATCATTCAAAGCTCTCATAGTATCACAATGGTTCCGAAAAAATATGAAGAGTTCACACAGTACAGACAAAATACAATTTCGTAAGTGTGAAGTTATCCAACTGTGTAATTACGTAAACATCTGTCACTGATATAGTAAAATAAATGTTTGTCTCTCTCAGTTAAATGATCAGATAGCTGTGTAATTTGTGTGTTAGAGAAATATGGTACCGATGTGTAAAGTTGTATAAGCAAATACCATATTAGCTAGAGTTCCTTGTGCTTGCCAAACACATGGTACACAAAGTAGGCGTGTACCCCCCTGAGGATTAATGTAATTATACCCTCAGGTGTTACAGATTACAGCAATGGAATGAAATGTATCACGGAAAACTTTCTTTGTAATTCAAAAATCTTGAAAAATAAATGGTTTAAGTACAAAATTAATCACTCAAATACGTGTGCTGTAGCGCTAAATGTGCGTCTTGTTGCAACATAATCTGTGTGGAAGTGTCGTAGTTATCGTCCTCCGAAAGCTAAGTTCTGCATAAGTCAATGTACTTACCTCATAATACACAAAAGTGAAATGCTTTGCGTATAAATGTCTTAGTTATTACGCTTATTGCCGTGATGAGGAAAGTACTTTGCTGTAACGTATTGTTGTGCCACGGGAAAGGCAGTCTCATTGTAGCTATACCACAAAAGTTACTACTAAAACCTGTTTTACTTTCCAGAATAAAACAGAAAACTGTGCAGATATAAAACAGAAACACTGCAAAAGCAACATTGCAAATTGTCACTCATTAGTAGCGTCGTGATAAAATCGTGTAGCTGTCACATAAACTAACCACTGTGCCATCTGGTATCTCACTGAAAGTACTTTAAATCCAGAATATATTTTGAAGTAAACCAAAATGTTGCATTAAAATCTCATTAGCAGTACTGGTAACTGTTCTAAGTATGTAATCCTTATAGTCGTTCCATAATCGTGCAACTAACAAGCAAGAATGTACAACTAACAACACTGTGTTGTCTGTTCATTATAACAATGCATTCGTAATTTCTGTTTAAATAAGTTCTCTTGGTTCTTGACTGGATATTTCACTTCAAACATTGTTACATGTTAACAGATTCTAAATCTGACAAAGCATACTAGAAATGTGAAGTGAAAAGTTTTATGGCAAAGACAAAGTTAAAAAGCAGATTATCTTTCAATAAACGGTTTTACATGTGAAATGTGGTACAATCTTTTACTCTTCAAAGTACTCAGAATTTCAGCTTGAACGCAATTATCATGCAGTATACGTCAGTAAAGAATACTGGAATTTTTCACAAGGTTAGCGTCTATGTTATTTTTCTCTGAGCCAGCCGGCGCACGTGGGTGCCTGCGGCGCGAGTCATTGTCTGTCTCTTTGTTGGCGCGCGTTGTTATTGGGATTAGGAGACCTAACTTCTACGAATTCGCCTTGCCGAGAGGGCCCAGCTCTGTTAGAATCCCGCCAGTTCTGATGAAATTCAGGTCCGTCGTTATGATTATATCGTCTGTCGTCATGTCGGTAGTTCCTGTAGTTTCTTGTCTGTCGGTCATGTGGTGGAGAATTTCTCCCGGAATCGTAACTGCGCGCTGAACTGTTGCGTCTGAAGTTATTCTGTCTCCCTTGATCATAATTGTTTTTGTTCCCATATTGTCTGTTTCTATGGTTATCTCTGTCATATTCATTACTACGGAAATGCGATCTTTCTCTGTAACTATTATTACTCTGCCAGCGGTTGTCATATGGGTGGTGTCTGTTTTGGTCACGATTTGCGTTGTAAGAATAGACCAGTCGTGTCCGGTTATTGTTTCTGTCGTCACGGAATTGTGACGGATGTGACCTGTAATTGTTGTGTCCTTGTTTTCGCGTTCCGCGATTGTCAGTGTCACTTTCCAGTTCTTGTAACAGTCCCTGAAAAGCTTCAATGTCGTCTTTGCAACGTCCTGCCGAAATAATATGTCGTAAATGTTCAGGTAATTTGATTAAGCAAATGCGGATGAGTTCTGAGGGGCTGTATGGGTTTGTCAGGTACTGATTCTTGTGCAACATGTCTTCAAAATATTTCACAAGACTGGAGAATTCAGATTGTTCGAAATGTTTCGTCATTATGATGCCATGTTTTACGCGGTCTTGTGTGGCTTGAGACCAATATGCTGAGAGGAAGGCATGGTAAAATTCTCCTTCACTGTGGCAATCGTGAATGACCGATCGCATTCTTACAGCTGGTTCATTCTCTAAGTAGCCACACATAAATTCTAATCTGTGTTCCAACGACCAGTTGGGAGGAAAACAATGAGAGAATTGATGGAGCCATGCTTGTGGATGAATGTCGTTGCCAGAATTCTTAAATGTTTTGAATTTACGTGTAGTAATGAACAGCTTATAGTCAAAGTCATCATGTCGGCGAGTCGCATATCGGTCATTGTTACGTTGTGTCGGCCGTTCCATCTCAAAATTCGGTGCACATTGCCAATTTCTTTCATAACTTCCGAAATGCCCTGTGTTATTATTTTGCGGCTTTTCCGTGTTTCTAAGTCCTTCTTCCCGTATTGGAGCGCGAGTGGCCTCTGAAATACGTAATTCTTGTATTACCTGAGTCAGCTGATCTTGCACTTCACGGATTTCTCTTTGGTGTTGCGTATTAATTTGATTCTGATTTTGTTTGAATTTCCTAATTTGTTCGCACTCTTCTGTGTCATTAAAGACTACCGGTTTTGTGTCGTTCAGATTATCATCTACCTTCGTAGATAAGTTAGTGAACTGATCCGAAAGTTCGGCTACTTTCTCCGATAGTGAACACATTTCCTCAATGTGTTTTTCTGAACCAAGTTTCAGAGTGTCCATTTGTGTTGAAATCGAATCTACTGTGTTCTTTAAGTTTTCCTGAGTTTTTGCAAGTTGCGTAACCGAATCGCTAGATGCAACTGAGTCAAATTTAGCTTGCAAGGTCTCATGATTTTCATGAACAATAATTTGCAGTTCTTTTATGGCTGCTTCGTGATTCTGTAATGCCTTTTCATGCCGCGAAAAAATAGGTTGAAAATGCTCACAAATTTGAGTTTTTACGTCATTACAGACTTTTTGACATTTCGATTCAATGTTATGTAACTCAGTAGTTAAATCTTCACGCGTTTGTTCAAGAGTTTGTTCCAATGAGTCTAACTTCTGAAGCTGTTGCTGTGTTTGTCTCTGATTTTGTTCCATTGTGTCTAACTTTTGAAGATTTTGTCCCATTTGTTTCTGATTTTGTTCAAGTGTTGTGTCTAACTTTTGTAGCTTTTGTCCCATTTGTTGCATTAACTGTAATAACAATGCACTGGTGTCTGAAACATGTTCCTCAGTGCTTTTCGGCAGTGAAGTTGCACCGCCAACATTCACATTTTGACAAGTGGAAAATGTGTCTTGACTCATTTGAGAAAACGGTGGGAACCCAAAACCTGAGTCTGCAGTATTTGCAATATTGTGTCCTGTCATTTCGGATTCCTGAGGCGAGCTATTGCCGACCGATCGATCGATAATGCTTCCCTCTTCACTAATTGTTTCACTGCCTACACCATTGTTTGCCGCCCGCTCCATTTCCCTATGCACAATTACCAAATTACTACTTTGAACATCAGTTAGTTCATTACTCGGTGGCGCTAACACACTGCTTTCATTTTCACTGTCATTTCTCAGTTTACTTTGGAGCCTAGTATTACGTTTTTCACACGCCATTATTGTCACAGTATTTCACACAACACAGAAAAACGCAATTTGAAGATCAAAAATAAGAGAACACATTAACATAGCACTGAACATAATATCTAGTTAATTGCAGCTGCGAAATACTTGGTGCAAATCTACATGCATACCACAACTGTTTTACTGTACAACAATGAAAGTCTGCAACTACCAAGGAGATTTTCTCTACAATTACGCGCTAGCAATAAACAAAATCTAACAAGGACTACAGTGGGTCTGCACCTCTGGTGGCCCACCAATACCGTAATCTCTACCAGGACTACAGTGGGTCTGCTCTGTGATGACCTACCTACCAATATTCTTCCAAACTTCGAATGACTCTGCTGTGGGTTTGCTCTGTTGTGACCCAATACTTGTCTGCATGTCGAGAGTCAGCACTGTCTTTCCGTTGGAAGGACAACACTACTTCTTCAAGACTGCATGGAAATCCACTACTTCCGTGTGCATTTTCTTCTACTGCTCAGACTTTGAGAAAAACACTATATTTTACCGTAATGAATAATCAGGACTGTCTTTATGGACTGTGACAAAATTTTAGCTTTTGACCAACGTTGTATCAATAAGTGTGTGCATTTGATATCTTTGTTATTGTAATTATGAAAATTTTTTTCAAATCTGTATTGGGCACTGCCCAAACCCATTTGTAAAATTTTTTGTGGGGAGCATGGGGGCTATGTAAGTAGGCTGTTTATGTTTTCTTATTGGTAACGCCACGTAGCGCTCAATATGAAAATCACTGGCTGTGCTGTGTGCAGTCTGTGGCTGCTTTGCATTGTTGTAATACTCGCCATTGTAGTGTTAGGCAGCTGGCTGTGAACAGCGCGTAGCGTTGGGCAGTTGGAGGTGAGCCGCCAGCAGTGGTGGATGTGGAGAGAGAGATGGCGGAGTTTTGAAATTTGTCATGAACTGCTATATTTATATATGATGATATCAAGGTAAATACATTGTTTGTTCTCTATTAATATCTTTCATTTGCTAACTATCCCTATCAGTAGTTAGTGCCTTCCATAGTTTGAATCTTTTATTTAGCTGGCAGTAGTGGCGCTCGCTGTATTGCAGTAGCTTGAGCAGCGAAGATTTTTGTGAGGTAAGTGATTTGTGAAAGGTATAGTTTAATGTTAGTCAGGGCCATTCTTTTGTAGGGAATTTTGAAAGTCAGATTGCGTTGCGCTAACAAAATATTGTGTGTCAGTTTAAGGACAGTCCTGTATAATTGTTCAAAGGGGACGTTTCACGATATCTGACGTTTTTGACTCCCAGTGAGACACAGAACTATTTGCGAAATCACTGTAAGTTCAAGGATGTTATTCCGAGCTGCTGGTGGAGAAAAATTCGGTAGCTGACGTCTCTTTGTATGTAGTCAACAACGATATGTGTGGGGTTCAATTTCCAATCAGCACTGAACTCTTCGTCATATTATTTCTAGTTCAAACATGCTCACATGTCGCTGCTGGTGTAACAAACCCATATTTAACGTTCGCTTTCTCTAGAATATAACAACTATAGGTGCCGGGTTGGAATCCTGGTAAGGAAATAATTAATGTTTCGTCTCGTCATTTCACTTAAAACATCTAGCTACTGCCGAGAAAATCCGATATGTCACAATTGATTGTGCTTCGATAACAATTCGATTAGTTCCTGGGTTCGAATCCCTGGCCAACACAAAGCTTTACTTGTGAAGAAGCAATATTTAACATATCTCGTAGTTCGTTAACAGGGACAATAGATGCTGGGTAGGAATTCGCGTCCGTTAAAAATATTTACGTTGTGTAATTTAAAGTTGATGTTTGCTAACTGATACTGTCTAAAAGCGAGGTATATAACTCTGTGAATGCCTAGTCAGTAATGATTGCTAGTTTCCGTCAGTCACGAAAACTTTGCTTAGTTTGCATGATCTGAGTTTGAATCAATATTCAGAAAGAGACGGTTCGTCGTGTCATTTGAAGTTCATACATGTTCTCAACTAGCTGCTCGTGAATAACTTAAATTTTTAATGTCATTTTGTGTTAAATAATAAGTACAGTATGTTACTTTGAAGAGGAAATCATGAATACGACGAACTTACTATGTGCATTACCTAACTGACGTAATAATGAGAGTGGTAACATTTCAGGTATGTCATTTATTGCAGTAAATGTGAGCTTACAAGTCTTAAGGACAGTCTTATCTGTGATAAGGTGTTCCCTGATATTTGTAGTATCGTGGTATTACTTTGCATCTTGAGTTATTGCGATAGAGAGCAGTGTTTTCTAGTGGAGACTTGGAACCATTTTCAAAGTCAAACGAATGTATCAAGGAGCGATTAGAGGACCTGCTAACAGCTGCTTTATGTGGGTTGCATGCGAACGAGGCGAAATGCAATTAAGGTCGTTCGGATACTTTTGAGCACGACTGTGCATGTGGTCACCAAAGTGTTTTTAATAGAATGTTTAGTTGAACGAATGTATCGCATATGTACAACTTAGAGCAGTGTAAGTAGAGGCAGTTGGCCAACAGCATGTACTTTACCTCTAAGAACCACAGAGCAACGTACAGAAAAAGAGGGGTCAAATCTTCCTTCTAACATTTAGATATTTAATACAGTAGTTTCTTTTTGCATCGTATTAGACCTCGTTATTTTTGAAGAGTGAATAGTACACTCCTGGAAATTGAAATAAGAACACCGTGAATTCATTGTCCCAGGAAGGGGAAACTTTATTGACACATTCCTGGGGTCAGATACATCACATGATCACACTGACAGAACCACAGGCACATAGACACAGGCAACAGAGCATGCACAATGTCGGGACTAGTACAGTGTATATCCACCGTCCGCAGGAATGCAGGCTGCTATTCTCCCATGGAGACGATCGTAGAGATGCTGGATGTAGTCCTGTGGAACGGCTTGCCATGCCATTTCCACCTGGCGCCTCAGTTGGACCAGCGTTCGTGCTGGACGTGCAGACCGCGTGAGACGACGCTTCATCCAGTCCCAAACATGCTCAATGGGGGACAGATCCGGAGATCTTGCTGGCCAGGGTAGTTGACTTACACCTTCTAGAGCACGTTGGGTGGCACGGGATACATGCGGACGTGCATTGTCCTGTTGGAACACCAAGTTCCCTTGCCGGTCTAGGAATGGTAGAACGATGGGTTCGATGACGGTTTGGATGTACCGTGCACTATTCAGTGTCCCCTCGACGATCACCAGTGGTGTACGGCCAGTGTAGGAGATCGCTTCCCACAGGCCCTGTGTGCCTCGGTCGTATGCAGTCCTGATTGTGGCGCTCACCTGCACGGCGCCAAACACGCATACGACCATCATTGGCACCAAGGCAGAAGCGACTCTCATCGCTGAAGACGACACGTCTCCATTCGTCCCTCCATTCACGCCTGTCGCGACACCACTGGAGGCGGGCTGCACGATGTTGGGGCGTGAGCGGAAGACGGCCTAACGGTGTGCGGGACCGTAGCCCAGCTTCATGGAGACGGTTGCGAATGGTCCTCGCCGATACCCCAGGAGCAACAGTGTCCCTAATTTGCTGGGAAGTGGCGGTGCGGTCCCCTACGGCACTGCGTAGGATCCTACGGTCTTGGCGTGCATCCGTGCGTCGCTGCGGTCCGGTCCCAGGTCGACGGGCACGTGCACCTTCCGCCGACCACTGGCGACAACATCGATGTACTGTGGAGACCTCACGCCCCACGTGTTGAGCAATTCGGCGGTACGTCCACCCGGCCTCCCGCATGCCCACTATACGCCCTCGCTCAAAGTCCGTCAACTGCACATACGGTTCACGTCCACGCTGTCGCGGCATGCTACCAGTGTTAAAGACTGCGATGGAGCTCCGTATGCCACGGCAAACCGGCTGACACTGACGGCGGCGGTGCACAAATGCTGCGCAGCTAGCGCCATTCGACGGCCAACACCGCGGTTCCTGGTGTGTCCGCTGTGCCGTGCGTGTGATCATTGCTTGTACAGCCCTCTCGCAGTGTCCGGAGCAAGTATGGTGGGTCTGACACACCGGTGTCAATGTGTTCTTTTTTCCATTTCCAGGAGAGTAGATTACTCTGTTTCAGCTCACGTAGATCTAGGAGGGTACACAAATGTGAAATAACTTTCCTAAGCCTTTTGTTATACGCTAGATTCTAGCTTATGTCGTTTTTCCATGTACAACACTCATAGATGAATGTGCTTCTAGGTCGTGAGTAGGTTCAAGGGGAAATAAAGCTTTATTCTTGTAGCGCACGCCTACCTTTCGGTAAACAACCACGCACGCAACCTGGTCCGAGACGCCTGCTAGGCAGTGTTTGCACCGCTAACGCCGTTTTCGGCCACCGTGCTCTCACATTCTAGGACATATCTTGAATTTTTAACGACATGTTTCAACGTCAACATTAACAAACTGTAATTTTCTTCTCAAGAGCTATCGAATGAAATTATAAAAATTATACGGTTCCATTTAAAATAACGTACTTACATCAATATCTCAGTTGATACCAGCGCTAAAAACATGAACCAAACGAAAACATACGTGCCCTTCGAGGCTCTCACATTTGCGGAAAACCGCGCTACGATATGCGTAATCCTGTGTGTGTGTGTGTGTGTGTGTGTTACGTCTTACGTGACTCAAATGAATTGATAAGTTTGGTTTTTCAGTGTGTAGCTGCAGTCAGCCCAGACAAATACTGCTCACCATATTTTCTATACAACGCGGGGTCCAGTCTATATGGAAAAGTGTCGGTTTGTTTCCCATTACAAGCAGAAGTATTTTTAAATCACGATTTGACGTTCCCATACGATAGAAAAGTACCAAATTAGGCTAGCGAGACATTCGTTTTATCGATATGTATTAGCAGTGATAGTGAAACACGAAGAATATCCGGTACTCACGGAACGACAGAACTGCCCTGTGCTGCACTAATCGTCACCGCCATTCAGCAGTACCGCTTAATACTTGCTGGTGTACTGTACCTCGCGATACATATCGATAAAACAAGTGTCAGACTAGAATAATACGGGATCACTGCCAGTATTTGTTTGGGCTAACTCCATCTACACATTGCAAAAACGATGTTACAAATATACAGGGTGAGTCACCTAACGTTACCGCTGGATATATTTCGTAAACCACATCAAATACTGACGAACCGATTCCACAGACCAAACGTGAGGAGAGGGGCTAGTGTAATTGTTTAATACAAACCATACAAAAATGCACGGAAGTATGTTTTTTAACACAAACCTACGTTTTTTTTAATGTAACCGCGTTATTTTTGTTAGCACATCTGAACATATAAACAAATACGTAATCAGTGCCGTTTGTGGCATTGTAAAATGTTAATTACACCCGGAGATATTGTAACCTAAAGTTGACGCTTGAGTACCACTCCTCCGCTGTTCGATCGTGTGTATCGGAGAGCACCGAATTACGTAGGGATCAAAGGGAACGGTGATGGACCTTAGGTACAGAAGAGACTGGAACAGCACATTACGTCCACATGCTAACACCTTTTTATTGGTCTTTTTCACTGACGCACATGTACATTACCATGAGGGGCGAGGTACACGTATACACGTGGTTACCGTTTTCAATTACGGAGTGGAATAGAGTGTGTCCCGACATGTCAGGCCAATAGATGTTCAATGTGGTGGCCATCATTTGCTACACACAATTGCAATCTCTGGCGTAATGAATGTCGTACACGCCGCAGTACATCTGGTGTAATGTCGCCGCAGGCTGCCACAATACGTTGTTTCATATCCTCTGGGGTTGTAGGCACATCACGATACACATTCTCCTTCAACGTACCCCACAGAAAGAAGTCCAGAGGTGTAAGATCAGGAGAACGGGCTGGCCAATTTATGCGTCGTCCACGTCCTATGAAACGCCTGTCGAACATCCTGTCAAGGGTCAGCCTAGTGTTTATTGCGGAATGTGCAGATGCACCATCATGCTGATACCACATACGTCGACGCGTTTCCAGTGGGACATTTTCGAGCAACGTTGGTAGATCATTCTGTAGAAACGCGATGTATGTTGCAGCTGTTTGGGCCCCTGCAATGAAGTGAGGACCAATGAGGTGGTCGCCAATGATTCCGCACCATACATTTACAGTCCACGGTCGCTGTCGCTCTACCTGCCTGAGCCAGCGAGGATTGTCCACGGACCAGTAATGCATGTTCCGTAGATTCACTGGCCCGTGGTGTGTGAAACCCGCTTCATCGGTAAACAGATAGAACTGCAACGCATTCTCTATTAATGCCCATTGACAGAACTGCACTCGATGATTAAAGTCATCGCCATGTAATTGCTGACGTAGCGACACATGAAACGGGTGAAAGCGGTGACGATGCAGTATGCGCATGACACTACTTTGACTCAGTCCACCGGCTCTCGCAGTGTCCCGTGTACTCATGTGTGGGTTCATGGCAACAGCAGCTAACACACCAACTGCACCCGCTTCTCCTGTGACGGGCCTGTTACGAACCCGTTTGCGTGCTACGACCATACCTGTTGAATACAGTTGGCGGTAGATGTTTTGCAATGTGCGGCACGTTGGATGCTCTCTGTCCGTGTACCGTTGTGCATACACCCTGCGGGCTTCAGCTGCATTTCGTCGACACTCGCCATAGATGAGTATCATCTCCGCCTTTTCAGAGTTCGAATACACCATGGTCACAGTTCCTACAACACTACACTATCACAGACGTCTGGTAACACGGTGTACTACAGTTGGTCTGCGTGCGGAGACGAATGCAGAATAACAATAGCGGCAAGCGCTACACGCGGACACTGCGACAGCTAGACCAAACCACAACAGTGCACTACAGCCACACTCGTAAACACGGTCGTCATCGTAAACACGTTCCTGCAGATGCTGCTCGCCGGCCGTGGCCCGTGTTTGTTACAACACGCAACTGAACGTCGGAGGTTTCAAGCGTCAACTTTAGGTTACAATATCTCCGGATGTAATTAACATTTTACAATGCAACAAACTGCACTGATTACGTATTTGTTTATATTTTCAGATGTGCTAACAAAACTAACGTGGTTACATTACAAAAAACGTAGGTTTGTGTTGAAAAACATAGTTCCGTGCATTTTTGTATGGTTTGTATGTATATATATATATATGCACAAACCATACAAAAATGCACGGAAGTATGTTTTTTAACACAAACCTATATATATATATATACACAAACCTATATATATATATATATGTGTGTGTGTGTATGTATAATTTTATTCGCAAAATTGCAAATTTTATAATGAGGTAAAAATGTAAAAAAACTTTTTTCCGTTCCAACTCCCCTTTAGTGATTAACATTGAAAGAGCACAGATCAGTGCTAGCGCAAGATAAGGCATTGAAAATGTGAAATGCTGGCACATTAATAGTCAGTGCAACTGTCAGAATGTTGAATGCAAGCATGCAAACGTGCATGCACTGTGTTTTACGCATGCTGGATGTCACTTTGTGAGATGGAATTCCATGCCTCGTGCACTTGGCCGGTCAGTACAGGGATGGTTAACGCTGTTTGTGAATGATGCTGGAGTTATCGTCTGATGATATCCCATATGTGCTCAGCTGGAGACAGATCTGATCATTGAGCAGGTCAAGGCAACATGTCGACACCCTGCAGAGAGAATGTTGGGTTACAACAGCGGCATGTGGGTGAGCTTTATCAAATGGCTCTGAGCACTATGGGGCTTAACATCTGAAGTCATCAGTCCCCTAGAACTTAGAACTACTTAAACCTAACTAACCTAAGGACATCACACACATACATGAGAACTTAGAACTACTTAAACCTAACTAACCTAAGGACATCACACACATACATGCCCCAGGCAGGAGTCGAACCTCCGACTGTAGCAGTCGCGCGGTTCCGGACTGAAGCGCCTAGAACCGCTCGGCCACCACAGCCGGCTGAGCTTTTTTTTCCTGTTGGGAAACACCCTCTGGAATGGTGTTCATGAATGGCTGCAGAACAGGTCGAATCAGCATACTGCAGTACAAATTTGCAGTCAGGGTGCATGGGATAGTTGCGAGAATGCTCCTGCTGTCATGTGAGATTGCATCCCAGACCACAGTTCCAAATGTATGCCCAATGCGTCTAGCACGTAGACAAATTGTTGCAGATCCTCAATTGGCGGCCTCCTAAACAGAAAGCACAAAAATGGGTCAAATGGCTCTGAGCACTATGGGACTCAACTGCTGAGGTCATTAGTCCCCTAGAACTTAGAACTAGTTAAACCTAACTAACCTAAGGACATCACAAACATCCATGCCCGAGGCAAGATTCGAATCTGCGACTGTAGCGGTCCCGCGGTTCCAGACTGCAGCGCCTTTAACCGCACGGCCACTTCGGCCGGCCAGAAAGCACAACTGACCTTCACCCTGCCTCCGGCTTGACACGGCTGAAGTGGCAAATGGCAGTCGTTTGGGGTCAGTGGAATGCATGCTACATGGTGTCTGGCTCGGAGCTGCCCTTGAAGCAATTGATTTGTGGCGGGTCGTTGTCACTGTTCAGGTTGTCACTGCAGATGCAGCACAACGCTCCAGAGCCATATGCCAAACACGATGGTGTTCCCGTTCGGTAGTGCCACGTGGCTGTGGAGCCCGATCACCTTGTGGCCATACATTCACGTGACTACTGCTGCCAGCAATCATTTACAGTGGGTAAATTCTTGACGTCCAGTCCCAAAGATAACGAACGCTCACGACCGTTACAGCGTGTATTTCAAACAAAGCTGATTTGCATCCTCATTTTTGCGCTGATTTCAAATCTCATTTTAAATTTTGTAAGTTTGTAATTTTTCTGAAGTTATGCAGAACTTAGTGTTATGATTTCTATTTTAGTAACATTAATTCGTGTGATGCATTTGGGTTGCAGCTGTATGTGTAAAACATGATCTTTATCGTCTGGCATCTAATGGATGAATGTTACTTTTAAAATATTCTTTTAGTTGCATTTGAGTGTCGCACCACAACTTCTCCTTTTATGATGTGACATAATTTTGGAGCTAGTCAAATGAGTGGGTCCCCCTCGAAACCTATTATCCTGTCACGATCTTCAGTTGATAGAGATCCTCAGTTCATGGTAGTAAAGTATGAGATGATCAATTTAACTCTTTTCAACATTCGAAATAAAGATTTCTTATATGAATTCTAAAATAAAATTGCAGGAAGACTGTGTAATACCTATAGATCCAGGAAGCATTCAGCAATGTTGTTCTGATGTTATAAACATGTCATATACGATATATATATATAGGTTTATGCAATATCAATTTAGGTTTGAATCAAAGAGTCTGTTACTAGCTGTTAGGATAGATTTCGCTTCAGTAATCGACAATCGATTGTGAAGTCATATCAGACATTCCCTAAGTGAATGAAATGGAAAAACAGGCACAGTGGGAAGTATCAATTGCCATGAACTTAACAATGGTTTGCAAAGTATAGCTGTAGAGGTAAGGAAAATATTTCTTGCAGAAAAAGCAATGAAAACCCACAACGAAATTCAAAATTGGTCAATATGCAATAAAATTAGATTGAAAATAGAGAATGCAAATATCATGATTTTCGGTTTGATATGGAAAAATCACGCTGCTCAGCTATATGTTGATGGGTCTCTATAGATAATTTAACAAAAGCAAAATTTCTAAGAATGAATACTGATTGTCAGTTGAAGTGGTGCAAAGACACACAACATGCCTTCGAACAGAATGTCGTCAACATGTTTTGCATTTAGAGACCTGCCATCAGTGTGTAACAGTCATTGCATTTAATTAAATACTAATAAACCTAATACTCCGGTTCCTTAAAGAATCGAACTTCCACGTATTAAACGTCATATCTTCCAAACCATGTGTCATACAAAATAACTTTCTGCGTACATTCATGTGGTTACTCTCGGCAAAATTTTCTCGAGTAGAGTAAGCGGTAAAGAAGTAATAAAACGCCATGCATGATGCTAAAATCTTATTGCTGGATAGAATATGAGTAGTGAGCGATATACTTTATTTCGTTCGTTACTTTGTAAGGGCCGAAAGCGAAAAAAAGTTTCGTAAAGGCTTGAAATTATGTACAGTGTTTGTTGGAAGTCGTTAAGTGTTCTCATTCTCAAATACTGAATGAATTTAGTCTACGTAACTTGTGCACCATAAGTCAAGACATATGCACAGTTACTGTCTTTAATATTTGAGTTATCATGTTGAAGGTTTAACATAGTATTGTACCTCTTAATGCGTAGATTACGACAGCTTTTTAAATGTTTAAATTTGTTCAATAACTGTACGAAATACTGAAAATCAAATGTTTGAAGCGCCTGGAATCCGATAGATAGGGAACCTGGAACTGGGATTGCGCACCGTTTTAGTTATTTAGTAATACAGATAATTTGTACTTGCATTCAGTTCGTAGCTATGAAATACTTTTCTCACGAAACATGATACAGACTGAACTTATATTTGCCAAGTAAGAATAAACGTAAAACTGAAAATAGAATTTTCTACCTATGAATAAATTTGCAACCAACCACAACAGAAAGATTCACAGTGGTTTCAGTTGCCTGAGACTGCAGTCGCGTGTGCGAGTCGCGTTTGTTTTATTGTGTGGAGCGTGTGTGTATGTGCGTCTATTGTTGACAAAGGCCTTAATGGCCGAAAGCAATAATTGTGTGAATCTTTTTGTTGTGCCTATCTACAACTCAGCATCTGTGCTATATGGTGAGTAGCAACTTCCCTCCTCTAATATTGTTACATTCCATCCTGGATGTTCCATTGTTTGATTGTATAGAATGAACTGCTTAAAACCCCTTTCAAATAAATTTACTTCAGTAGTGTCTACAAATAATAATGTAGGTTTGCTTTTCCTTCACCTACTCTCTAAGATAAGTTGCAAGGTCAGTATTGCCTCAGAATCTAAGCTGATCTTTCTAGAGGTTGGTTTCGTCCAGTTTTTCGATTCTTCTGCAAAGATATCGCGTTAGTATTTTGCAACGATGACTTATTAAACTGATAGTACGATAATATTCACACCAGTCAGCACGTGCTTTCTTTGAAACTAAAACTATTATATTTTTGAAGTCTGAGGGTGTTTCGCCTGTCTCGTACATTTTGGACATCAGATGGAATAGTTTTTTCATGGCTGGTTCTCCCAAGCCTACCAGTAATTTTGACGGAATGCCGTCTAATCCTCGGGTCTTGTTTAGACTTTGGTCTTCAGTGCTCTGTCAGATTCTTCCCGCTGTATCACATCTCCCATCTGCTCTTCAACTACGTCCTCTTCCAATCCGATAATATTGCCTTCAAGTTCGTCTCCTTTGTGTGGACTCTCTATATACTCCTTCCATCTTTCAGCTTTCCCTTCTTTGCTTAGGACTGGCTTCCCATCTGAGCTGTCTTTTCTCCAAGGGTCTCTTCAATTTTCCTGTAGACGGTATCTATCTTTGTCCTAGTGATATATGCTTCAAAATTCTTACATTTGTACTCTAGCCATTCCTGCTTAGCCATTTTGCACTTCCTGCCGATCTCATTTTTTAAGACGTTTGTATTTCCTTTCGCCTGCTTCATATACTGCATTTTTCTATTATCTCTTTTCATCTTTTAAATTCAGTATCTCTTGTGTTACCCAATGGTTTCTACTGGGCCTTGTCTTTTTACGTATTTCATCTTCTTCTGTCTTCACTATTTCATCTCTCAAGGCTACGCATTCTTCTTCTACCATATCCTTTTCCCATTTTCTAGTCAACCGTTGCCTAATGCTCCCTCCGAGACTCTCGACAACCTCTGATTCTTTCAAGTTATCCATTTGTCATCTCCTTAATTTCCTACCTTTTGGAATTTTTTTAAATTTTAATCCACAGTTCGTAAGCAATAATTTGTGGTCAGAGCCTGCGTCCGCTCCTGGAAATATCTTACAATTTAATTTCATTTAATTTAATATCTGGTGGCGAAATCTCTGTCATTCCATTATATAATCAATCTGAAATCCTCCAGTGTCTCCAGGTCTTCTCCATGTATGTTAGTTACGATTAAATTATGTTCTGTGGACAATTCTAGCACGATGCTTCCTCTTTAACTCATTTCCCCCGGTCCATATTCACCCATAACTTATCCTTCTCTTGCTTTTCCTGCTATCGAATTCCAGTCCACCGTCACAGTTAAATTTCTGTGTCCCTTAACTGTCTGAAAAATTTGTTTATCTCATCATACATGTTGTTGTTGTTGTTGTTGTTGTGGTCTTCAGTCCTGAGACTGGTTTGATGCAGCTCTCCATGCTACTCTATCCTGTGCAAGTTTCTTCATCTCCCAGTACCTACTGCAGCCTACATCCTTGTGAATCTGCTTAGTGTATTCATCTCTTGGTCTCCCTCTACGATTTTTATCCCCCACCCTGCCCTCCAGTACCAAATTGGTGATCCCTTGATGCCTCAGAACATGTCATACCAACCGATCCCTTCTTCTAGTCAAGTTGTGCCACAAACTCCTCTTCTCCCCAATTCTATTCAATACCTCCTCATTAGTTATGTGATCTACCCATCTAATCTTCAACATTCTTTTGTAGCACCACATTTCGAAAGCTTCTATTCTCTTCTTGTCTAAACAATTTATCGTCCATGTTTGACTTCCATGCATGGCTACACTCCATACAAATACTTTCAGAAACGACTTCCTGACACTTACATCTATACTCGATGTTAACAAATTTCTCTTCTTCAGAAACGCTTTCCTTGCCACTGCCAGTCTACATTTATATCCTCTCTACTTCGACCATCATTAGTTATTTTGCTCCCCAAATAGCAAAACTCCTTTACTGCTTTAAGTGCCTTATTCCCTAATCTAATTCCCTCAGCATCACCCGATTTAATTCGACTACATTCCATTATCCTCGTTTTGCTTTTGTTGATGTTCATCTTGTATCCTCCTTTCAAGACACTGTCCATTCCGTTCAACTGGTCTTCCAAGTCCTTTGCTGTCTCTGACAGAATTACAATGTCATCGGCAAACCTCAAAGTTTTTATTTCTTCTCCATGGATTTTAATACCTACTCCGAACTTTTCTTTTGTTTACCTTGCTGCTTGCTCAATATACAGATTGAATAGCATCGGGGAGAGGCTACAACCCTGTCTCACTCCCTCCCCAACCACAGCTTCCCTTTCATGTCCCTCGACTCTTATAACCGCCATCCGGTTTCTTTACAAATTGTAAATAGCCTTTCGCTCTCTTTATTTTACCCCGCCACCTTCAGAATTTGAAAGAGAGTATTCCAGTGCTAGAAATACAGACGTGTAAACTTTGACATTTTTACAAGAGTACAGCTCGGTAAGCTAGTTGCTCGACACATTTCCGGGGAGCAAAAAATCTGCTGTCACTAGCGACAGCGTGCAGCCTCGTCTAACGAGTGGAGTGGTCCACAGGCTGGCAGTAGCGCGTAACCAGCTGGTAAACAAACTCCCGTGCCGCCTCGGCACAGGCCGGGCAGCGCCGCGGCGCGCCCGTCCAACTGGTCGACAGTCTGGCGGGGCGTCTCTCCAACCATCCCCGCAGTCACTGCGGCAGCTTAGGAAGGCGTCGAAACAGTTCAGAGGCGTGCAGGCGTTTCCTCCGCAATACATTACTCAGAAAGGTTTGAGAACATACATTTTCGGCAGGCTGTAGAATGAATGACACCCACGAAAGCACATCTCAAGTAAAGAGCTCGAAAGCTGGAGAAATCAGGACTCGTGCAGAACCACACAGTCGTCGCCCTCGCTGCAGTACTACTGCTGAATGGTCTGATATGTCTTTTGCAAGGTGTAACTACACAGCCGTGTCAAACAACAACTGTACTAGGACACTGTACCGGAATCAATGAACTTCGCGTCATCCCGCCCCCTGCTGTTAGACTGCCGCCTGAGCTACACGCACCTCATATAATCCTAGCAGGACATTTCTGATTTCGTTTCGCTTTGTGATGTCACTCCAAACAAACCCATAGAAGTGATCACATTAGCGGCTTATACACTATTGCCTCTCGTCTTTCCTGGGAGATTCCGTGCCGTCGCGCGAAATCACACACCCGGCCGCAACCAGAATCCACACACCCTTGGCGAAGTGTGACGGGCGAGGCAAATAACGCGACGCACTACACCGCGGTTTAATCGGAAACCTCTTTCGTGGAGCTAGTTTAACTGTCTAATGTGCCACACTATCCAGTGGGATTAAATAAGGGTCGCCAGCCTGGCTATGAGCTGCATGGCAGTGTTATTTTTCTTTCAACTCCGCAATCAGTACATTGTTATCTAGCTACTTTCGTGGAAGATTCCTAGATCAAACCACTGGATTGTAAAATTCACCTCTAACAGGTCAATAAATCGCCTGCGACTCGCTGTTAGCAATTGCCTTTACCCTAACAACGAGTTGGGCACACAGGTCAATGTCAACAGGAAAAAGGTCACTAAAAAAACATCGTTCTGAGATTTGCACAGCAAACGGTGAAATTTTTGATCACGATAACCCGAGCCAACTCCGTCTCACTCGCTTATTCCATACCATCCACCTCACTACTGGCCCGTCATTAACTCATTAACTCTGCTTCACGTGAACCTTTGTTGACATGTAATGACCCCTTAAAGTTGCCCCCCGCCCCATTCCCTGTGGATGGGGCAGGGAAGTCAACATTGGTATTGACGGATGACATTGAATATTGAACATATCTTTTCCCGTTTTTTAATCCAACACATAGTTTCGTATTAGTTGCAATGTGTTTCATTCCCTTATGCATATAATCTGTGAGACTCATCAGTTCAGCTGTTGCGGAAAGGGTCTCCGTAGTTCATACATGGAACGTGATGGAACAGATTTAAGCAGTATAGTCAGTAAATGCTGGCCCCAACTGGGATGCCAAGACCGTGTCCCTGAGAGAGCAGCAGGTATACAGCCTATCAGTTGTGTTGGACGAATGTTCTGTAAAGTGCGTGATATCCTCTCTATCGGCATAGACGACCTCCCAAGCGTCTACCAAACCGAGTGCGCGAATGACAGCGCCGAGTGCTGGGCATCATGAATGCTGAGGAACTTGGTCCTTGGGAGAGTGTGTACAATTAAAATCACCATATCTTCTGTCCTGCCGTGGCATAATTGTGTTAATTCTTCAGTAAAGAATAGCGAACGTTCACGCCTCTTGCTCATACCGGACGGTGCGCAAACATTTGACGAAGTGCATCCCTTGGACCGTAAGCGCCATGCCCCTGGAATTCGGTGGGTAACTTATATCCGTGTCAATTAAACCTTCCTTGAGAAGTATTGTGACGCCGTTTTCCGTATCCGATGCGTGTGATATGCAGGTCGTGTATCCGCAGATGTTCTGGGGAAGCCAAGAATGTATACGTCTTGCGATAAGACTACATCAATGTCGGTCGCATAAAGTGTATCGTGTACACCGGACGGTACTGATGTTAATCGTAGCCAATGGATACGACTGTCGTTCGCCCACAAAGGCAGCGGCAGTATTCGTTGTACGCAGTGGCGGTGGGTGTGGTCACCTCCACACGACACTGTCCTCTGTGTCACGATGCGGGGACGACTGAGTGACTGGCCCTCTTCTGCAGGTGATGTGTCCGCCAAAGGGTCGTCCACTCGTGAGAGGCTGTCTGTGTGGTTCGTCGGCTATCAAAGAGGCCCTCGTTGTCACTATCCGCAGCCGCGACGGTGTTCCATCGGCCCCTCCATCTTCGTATGTTTGTCCAGGAGAAGAAAACATCGTCCAAGTTTCTAAAGAGGTAGCAGTGTCGGTCGACGTCTCCGGAGCAGGAGCGTCCACGACAGTGTCGAAACCAGGACGATCGTGTGTTTCCGGCCGCGAGAGACAGTCGTCAGATGGCGTTTCTTGCGCTTGCAGGCGAACGCTTCTTCCGGAGGTGCGTCTCCGTGTCCCATTGTGAATGTAGATCCGACTCCTCTGCACCCTCCGAGAGGAAAGCTCGGGTCGGTACGGTTCGTGGATCGACATCCATCCGCTCGTTGTGCGGTGGCAGTTGCTGTTCGCCTTTATCTGGCTACGCTTTCTGCAGAGAGCGGGCGGTATGTGCGTCATCAATAACGTGTCTGTCTGTCTGTGGTGGTAACCTATCCCGAACCCCACCAGCCGACGTCGCAGGTGCCGCCACGGTGCGCCAGACGACGGAGTTGCCGCACTTGTGAGTGAGTAATGAGTAGAATAGGTGGAGGAACATGTTGTACCGCTTCACCTGATGGAATCTGGGTGATCCGCCTCTGCAAACAATCAGAGCGAACGTGATCCCCCCGGTCCACATGCTGAGCATGTGCATAGTTGTCCATCGTACATGATAACTGCACGATAACTGGCAATCTTTAAGTATGAAGTAACGTGCTTCGTGAGTTCGATTTTGATCTGTCTTACACGTTGAGTAATGGATACGCTGTGAAAGTCTGCCACTTCTCAGTCACGTGGCTAATGACATGAGTTAAGAGCGGAGGTAACGGACTCGGCGGGTAGGCTGCCTCAAAAGGTAGCTCGAATATCCAGACGGTCCTCGTGCCTAGACCTGCATGTTCAATGGTGCTCAAACTGGAGTCTGCCGGCACCTACCTTTGAGCACGCTTCTTCGTTAATCATCTTAACACTGACTACACTGGCCGTGCTCGAAAAGTGAATACCAATCATGTCCTGTGGCTCACGCTGGCAGTTTTCACTTCATACGCTCGCCGTCTAGGATATTCGGCTTGGAACGCAATGTTGACAGTACTCTTGCTATATGAGTTCGCCATGTTGCTTCAGTCAGATTGTACTAAGCGACCTGCGCTCGCGGGAGGTAAACAAACTCGCGTACGCCATCAGACCGTCGGAGACAGAGAGCGGGAGTCCTCGCCAATCCGTCGCTGACGGCCAACTCAACCACTTGACCCCAATGAACTCCGACATCCGGCACCAACGGAGATATACATCAGTTACATAACGGACGCGTAAAACTTCTCTGGCGATTTTCTCGGAATTGCCAGAGTAGTGCACCTCACTAATTGCGCATTATGTTGTTTTATTGACTCACTAGAGATGTGGGAAGTTTGAAGCAAACCCGTGATCCCACTGTCATGCCCCCCCCCCCCCCCGGTAAGTAACGCTGCTGCACGGTGCTAGCAGACAGCGGCAGAGTCGGGCGAGGAATAGACGGCGGACAAATGTTTGTTTGCTGGTCCTATATATATATATATATGGGAAGCATTTTATTTTTTTCAGTATATATATATATATATATATATATATATATATATATATATACTGAAAAAAATAAAATGCTTCCCATATATATATCACTTATAAACTCACATGGGAAGTATTTTATTTTTTTAAATATAATCTACACCAGTTGAAAATGTTAAAATTTTTACGTGCATTAATTCAAGATCTAATAAAATCGGTAATTTTTAATATAGAAGGCTGTGGATTGCTGTGTTACAAAGGTTGAATTACGTGTTTGTATTGCACTGTCAAAAATAGTATCGTATCGTTTCATAGTATAAACACGTGTTACATGTCGAAGTTCTAACGTTTTTCCGAGGAAAAGTGACGAATAGTAAAGTATGACACCAAAACGAAGTGTTTTTAAGAAACGTTGGTTTTATGATAACAGATTTTCGAATAAAGGGAAACACTGTGTTCAACATTTGGCGTGTGAAGTTACATACAATGAAATACAGGCAAACTCGTCAGTATCTAGGAAAACACCCATTAGTGCCTCAAAGATTAGAATAAAACATAGTGATGCTCGGTTTTCTCAAAACGAAAGTGACGTAAATGGTAGGTTAGGTTATATTCTGATAGATTTACACATCCTAACGAGGGTGTTAAGTGAATGTGTGTGTTGTAAAATATATGGAGGACCAGTTAGTTTACATGAAGACAGTGAGGTATCAAATGGACAAGCAAGGAAACTTATCATTAATTGTTCCAGTTGTAGATATACTCATTCATTTTGGAGTTCTGATAAGTGTAAAGATAATTATTTTGAAGTAAATGTTAGGGGGTTTTATGGACTGAGTGACATTGGCAAAGGACACACTGCAGTAGAAACAATGTGTGCTGTGATGAACATGCCATGTCCACCTTGTAAAATCGGAAAGTATACAGAATTTATTGAGGCTGCTGTGGAATGTGTTGCATGTCAGTCAATGAAAGGTGTGCAAACGAATCTGTTGAAATAAATGATTGCATAACTGACATACCAGTAGCTTCTGATAGCACTTGGCAGAAGTGCGGCTACAGTTCTAAGATTTCTGTTTGCTACGGTGACCAGTGTGGGGAGTTGAAAGATAATAGATTTCCAGATTTTAATCAAACATTGTTATATAATTGTAAATCAGGGAGTGAAGAAGAGCATATCTGTGACAGAAATTATGAAGGAACAAGTGGTGGTATGGAGGTCTCTGCAGCTGTTGAAATTTTTAGTCGACCTGTCAACGAAAGGGGAGTGTGTTACACTAAGTTCTTAGGTAACAGTGTATTAGCTGCTCAGCCTTATGGTGAAAAGATTACCACAAATCTGGAATGTGTTGATCATGACCAGAAAAGGATGGGCATCAGTTTGAGGAAGTTGAAGCAAAGTTTGAGAGACAAGAAACTTTCTGACAGACAAAATGATTGATGAACTACAGCAGTATTATACGATGGTCATTAGAAATAATACTGAGGATTTGTTGAAAATGAAGCAGGCAGTATGGGCTACCTTCTTCCACAGACTGTCAACTGATGAAAAACCAATACACCACCTTTACCCTTCTGTACCTGATTCATGGTGCAATTACCGCAATCCCCAGTACTCAAACAGTTCATATAGCCATAAACATTCCATCCCAGCAGCAGCCATGTATATTATAAAACCTATTTACAGAGACCTTGCAAATCCTGAATTACTGAAGAAGTGTCTGCATGGTCAGATTCAAAATCCCAATGAGTCATTCAATAATCTTATATGGACTCGCTTACAAAAAAATATTTTTGCTGGAATGAAGACACTAAAGTGTGGAGTCAGTGATGCTGTTATTTCTTTTAACTATGGAAACATTGGTAGGGTGAAAGTGCTTCAGCGGAGCAAACTGCATCAGAGAATTTGAACGGATGGACAAGGTTCGCATTGATAAAGCAGAGTATGCAGCACAGTTAGCCACTAAGGAGTCCAGAAAGAAGAAAAGAAGAGAAAAGCTTGGAAAAGATCAAGAAGATGATACACAGTATGGTGCAAGGTGCTTCTGAGTGACTAAAAATAAAAAAATTAAGCATATATTATGTGAGTATATGTATTATGTGAGTATATGTACATAACTTTAGAAGCCGTTCCTGAAAATTTACATTTTCTGCTGCTTTTTCCCCTAAATCTCAGAAACCACTTTGAGTAGAGTATTCAAATTTTCAGGGAGTAATAACATACATATCCTGAGTCTACTGAACTAAAAGAAGTACGTAATGTTATTTATAATTAAAATTATTTAGGATAGTGTACAAAAAAGTACACAAAATTTTAACTGTGTAATTAAAAAATAGTATTTCCGAAAGCAATGGCTGAAATACAATTATTGTAGTTCAGTAAACTCAGAATGTACAATTTAATTTTCTGTAAAAGTTTCATGTGAATGGCTACAGTGGTTCCTGAGATACAGGGAAGCCAAATCACTAAATTTAACTTTGCTAGGGCAGGGCGTTCCAACTCCCCTTAGACATGTTACCTAGACAAATGGCCAGCCGGAGTGGCCGAGGGGTTCTAGGCGCTACACTCTGGAACCGCGCGACCGCTACGGTCGCAGGTTCGCATCCTGCCGTGGGCATGGATGTGTGCGATGTCCTTAGGTTAGTTTGGTTTAAGTAGTTCTAGGGGACTGATGACCTCAGCAGTTAAGTCCCATGGTGCTCAGAACCATTTGAATTTTCTAGACAAATGTTGTTGTTGTTGTAGTCTTCAGTCCAGAGACTGGTTTCTTGCAGCTCTCCATACTATTCTATCTTGTGCAAGCCTCTTTGTCTCTGAATAACTACTGCAACCTACATCCTTTTGAATCTGCTTAGCGTATTCATCTCTTGGTCTCCCTTTACGATTTTTACCCTCCACAATTCCCTTCAGTACTAAATTGGTGGTCCCATGATGCCTCAGAACGTGTCATACCGCCCAATCCCTTCTTCTAGTCAAGTTGTGCTGTAAATTCCTCTTCTTATCAGTTGTGTTCAGTACCTCCTCATTAGTTACATGATCTACCCATCTAATCTCTAGCATTCTTCTGTACCACCTCATTTCGAAAGCTTCTACTCTTTTCTTGTCTAAACTGTTTATAGTCCATGTTTCACTTCCATACATGGCTACACTCCATAAAATGCTTTCAGAAAAGACTTCCTGACACTTAAGTCTATACTCGATGTTAACAAATATCTCTTCTTCAAAAACGCTTTCCTTGCCAGTGCCAGTCTACATTTTATCATCAGTTATTTTGCTCCCAAAATAGCAAAGCTCGTTTACTACTTTAAGTGTTTCATTTCCTGATCTAATACCCTCACAATCACCTAGACAAATATATTCCCCAATTTCATTCCTGTACATTTATTATTTCTTTACATTGCGATTTTTTTCCGTCAGTGTATACAGGGTGAACATTAATAAAACCGACAAGCTGCATGGACAGATTCCTGACTGGAAAGTCCGGATATGGACACATCGCCCCACAACACAATACAAAGCTGCGTCGCATCGATGTCACAACAGATGTTGAATCTATTCTTAAGAATTAAACTCATACAGTTACTTCTTGAAAATAGTGATCAATTTGTACTTCACAGAACACTTCCACGAAGGGAAAAATAGGAACATTATACATAATAGTATAAGTACTACCATAGTATGTTGAAACATAGAACCCAATGTGGACCCTCAAAAGAAACCATAATTTAGTTTACAACTGCCTTTAACTGAACAGAATTATCATTAGTTATTTACACATTTAAAACATATCAACAATATAAACATATCACTGAACTTTATCAACAAAATGCAAATGCCCATAAGCAATATATTTCGCCATATCACATTAATTTTTTTCAGAACATTTGTTATCACCATTTTTACAACATAGCTTAACAACAAATTCCCCTTTTACTTCCTTGGAATACAATGACTTCATATATGTGTCCTTAATTCGCGGTTACTACTCGTTTGGGGAGTGGGAAGATCAGAAACATCTGATTTTAACTGCACTCCTCTTGACACTTTGACGAAGTTTCAGCAGTAGATGATTTATAAGCATCTACTGTTCCAAACTATTGAATAAATCTCCGGTGGCAACAGAAAAGAACAATGCAGCTAAGTCATCTATAATCTAAGGCCTACATCTGTATGGACTGCATGTCACTAGTCTTCCATTGTTATTACTGATGTTTGAATGACGAGAAAGTGGACTGTTTCATTTCATTAGTTGATTATACCCTTTTTCACTGATAATGTCGAATACCTTCAAGTGTACAATTGTCTTGTTGTTCTTGCATGTATAACTGCTTTGTTCATGTAATTTTATTCCTTAATATCATCGGTGTATCTTACTTAAGTAAATGTGTAGTATTACTGCTAGCCAGGATGAGGTCCGCTAAGCTATCTCTTTATCAAGTTACTAGGTATGTATGGCGTAAGTCTTCTTGTGACCTAATCCTATACTTCCTCGGAGCAACCGATTCATTCATATCATTGTCACCTCTAAGTACTGCAGAACCTTCTTATAATATTCATTACGCTTCTGAGACCTCTGCTCATGGAAACGCCATAATCACATCTAATGAATATGCACACTCATTCAAATACACAATCACACTCAGTGTACACATATCTATGTCAGTGTGGCCCACCTATGGTACCAGCATTGAATTAGTTTTGAAATCTAGCACTAATAATCATTTTCAAATCTCTTTCTTTAGGGACATGTTTCTACATCATTCCTTAATATTCCCAATTTTTTAAAACCTAATTCCTGTAGGATTCATTCACACTATAGCTTTTCTCAGTACATATGACTTTGGCTTGGCGCTTAGCTTTCGTATTATCTGAAAACATTTTCGCCATTTTAGCACCTATACACTATTTCTATCCTTTACAGTAGTTGTACTGCATTCTTTGTAAATATCCGTTTTCATTGTACATACCTAGTTTTATGTATATGTTGTACCTTAGTAGCTTTTTCTTTTCTATTCGTTTTTCTTAGGGTAGTATGAATAGAATAGCATAAGCTTACTTCTCTAGTCCAGTTCATCCCCTGTTCATGGGTCCTCCTTCACTAACTTGACTCAGAGTTCTAAACATTGACCATTCATCAACCCAGCAGTCCAGTTCAAAAGTATACACCAAACTCACTAGAGCTAAATTGTCGCTTTTTATTCTGATCCTCCCCCTCCTGAATATTGAAAACCTAACCTGAAAGTACTTTTTCAAATCTGTATGGGAATGCAACCCTCATATCTATCCAGTATTACGATAACCAAGTAAGCAATATCCCAGGTGTGGAATATCCATAATCACATACGTCCTGGTGTACAGTAATTGCCACTTCCTGTTCATTTTCCTTATCTTCGCTGCTTTGAGGTGGGTTCATAGAAGGACTTCCTCCCTTATCGTACATCAGCAAATTCGACTGAGTTCTTTTGTCAAATGACCTCTTCCTCCTTTCAGCATTGTCACTCGATGCAACTACTGCTCTGCAAATTTTTCATTAAATGTTTGTTCATTGTTAGATACATATGGTAAAGGCTTTAGACATTCATTAGTTTCTTGTTTACCGTATATCAACTCATTGAGAATGACACCTGTGGTCGAAAGAGGCAGATTGTTTACAATTTCCTCAAACATTGTTAAGTATTCTATCCATTTGGATTGCTTTGTCAGTACATGTATTCACATAACAATGGGGTACTACTGGGTGCTTTATTCTTTGATTCTTGAGAAAATTTCTCCACTTTTCACAGGTGAAATTTGACGCAAGTAGTAAGTGGGTAGGTTGGGTGCACTCGGGGATAATTTACTGAGCAAACATAACCCACCCATAAAAAAAGATATAAAAAATAAGATAACAGAAGATTTAAGAAATTAAACCAATAAAAATAAATCAAAAATGAACTCTAGATAGTGAAATATGTAATCATTATTTTTAGCTCTCTTCAATCCATTATACTTTAGTGTAATATCACCAACTTCGAAACATTCAAAGTCTGATTCACTTACTGCTTTATTAAACCAGTCCAGCTAAATAATTTTAAATTTATTATCAAGCTCTATACAAATTTTCATTCTGTACTTAGTAATTAAACATTCACATCCTGTAATGTAATACAATTTATTTACTGCTAGCTCACCAATCTTTATAAACAAATCAGAATTGATTGCATTACTTACCCTCTTCACTAGAGTATCCATTTATATAGAATAAAAAATAACAATATTAAAAATTTTCAGTCTAAATTCTGTGCTGAGCACCACATTTTTCTTACCATACATGACTATGTAGGCAACTGCATCTCTAGGAATTTTATCATTAAAAGTGGCAACTAATTTCATTGTAGTTTTCTATGTGGCTAACATATACATTCTCCTAGACATATTTATAACAAAAATAGGATAATTCTCAATAAAACTGAAGGGATATACATTGACATCATCATTCAATTGAGTGACTCTCTTAAAATCGTGGAAAGCATCATATGTTTTCAAATAATTATTTGCTGGATCAAGATTCCAAAATTATTGAGAAAAAACTTCATTTCTTCCGTTTTTCACATAGATATTTAGTGATTTAACATGTTTGAATAAAGAAGAATCAATTAGATGATAACTTTTTCGATTAGTTTGGAAAACAATGAATATAAAGTAAGGCAGATCAAATTCTGAAGAATTATAATAATTAGTAATATCTAGTTCAAAATTTCTTTTTCCCTATGATCCAGTTATTTCAAATGTTTGTGATTCAAAAAAAATTGGAATGTTTGGATTTTTTAATCTTTCTTCTTCTAGCTCTAGTGAATATTCTGGTTCATACTATAAGACACGAACAAGAATTTCAATAGATTCTACTACAATTTTACCTTCTTTTGGAAGTGTATCTTTTATTTCAATTGCAGCATCGTTTTTATCAGCCTATCTAAGAGTAGTATCTCCAGCAATTGAACTCCAAGTAAAAATTACTGTTAAATCTCCCTCCCACATCACTTCTCTATAATCTTTGAAACATCCACCAAAGAAAACTAGTGGAAAAAGTACCTCATTTTTCATACTTTTTATCTTACCACTATTAAGGATAGGACATTCCATAGTTAACTCACGAGCTATTGTAGAAGTTAATCTCTTAAGGATGGATGAAGAAATGAATGGGCGTTCCATTCTAGACAAAATATTGTTTCCTTTCTTTGTAGTGATGACTCAAGGTACCCTCCGCGACACACCGTCAGGTGGCTTGTGGAGTATGGATGTAGATGTAGATGTAGACCTCGAACAACTTTGCCTCATAGTTAATTTTTTTATTTGATTTTCCATCATATGATGGAAAATGTGTACCATCAGCTCCAACAGTACTAAAACTCATATATAATTGCACATGATTTGGATGAACCCATCCATCTCCAATATTTATATTAATCTCTGTGTTCTTATTGTGGACATTTAGATTGTTTTTAGTCTTCTCATTCATAGGGAATGAGTAAAACTGATAACTCTCGATTTTATTCATGATTTATTAAGGAAAAAATTTTATTGAGACATTTCTAAAACAAATGTTACATAAGCACTAAGCCAGTCAAATCGTAATTTTCATCAGTTATATTATTTCTAAATTTTGAGTAGGTTCAAAAATCGAAATATAAACAGGATAATGTGGTTCATGAATTATTGGTCCATGAAATTCTGCATTAGGCTTGAATGAGCCAATAATTCTAGCTTCTCAATGAAAATGATCAGTGTGCTTTACAAACATCCCATCACCCAAATTAAAATTTATATTTGTTTATACAAATGGAATATTTTTAGGAACATTGTTAGCAAAAGTCTTTTCATTAGCCTCAACAATTTTGTTATTAAAACCAAGCACATTTTCAATAGTATCTTTTATATCCATATATAACTTAATATCACTCTCAACGACGACCAATTTAAAATTTGATCTGCTTTAATGTGAATATTAGGCTATTGTAGGAATTTCTATTTTTCGATGTAATATTTGGAGTTAAAAAATTTGAATGAAAACCAACCAGTGCAACCTTACTAAAGCTGTCTTGCATAAGAACAGTTAATCTTTTTTTGAGAACAGATGACTTTCCACTCAGTTGAAATAATCTGCTCATTTACACTGAAAAATACTATTTAATTAAATGAATACTGACTGGGAACCAAAAGTAAGAATTCCAGAAAAAAATTAAAAAATAAACATCGTAAACTTTTACCTATTTCTATTCAAAGTGCAAGTATAGGACCAAGTGGTTGCAGAAAAACGACATTAATGATCGATAATTGTATTCTAGCAACTGGATGGTTGAACTGGAATGAAATTAATCATTTGTACACTTGTTCTAAAAGTTTAGATCAACCGAAATATCGAGAATTTATAAAAGGATATGAACTAATTGAAGATAAGTGTAAGAAAAGAATTACTACTTTTATTGAAAATAATGAAGAAAGTATTCCATTAGATCAGTGTCAAGAAAATTCAGTAGTAGTGTTTGATGACTTCATTCCTTAAAATCAAGACATAGAGAAAATTTTACTAGATGAAGACATAAAAGACTAGATTGCTTTTATTTGGCTCAAACTTTCTCAAAAATACCGAAAAAATTACTCAGAAATAATCTTAATTTTATTAAATACTTTTAGACAAGATGACACATATTTAATCATATTTACTATGAGTTAGTTGGTGGCGATTTAAAGTTTGATTGTTTTAAAGAAATGTATAGCTAATGTTGGAGTGATCAATTCGGTATTTTACGAAACACATGACTAGACAACCAAATGAAGGTAAGTTCAGAAATAAAATACAATATTTCATGACAACATAAACGTTAAAATGTTTAATTAATGTTCTTTATGTCTAATAAATGTTTGCAAATTATGATCCAGAAGCTGTTGAAAAAGATAGACGAAATAGAAGAGTAAAAGAATAGTTAAAAGAGGAGTTTTAAAAATAGAAGAAACAACCAAGAACAGAGTATGAAAAATATAAAAAAGGAAGGTCAACCAGTTGTCGATGCAACTGAAATAGTTAAACAACATATCGAAGGATTAGGTGATAATGTTTTGAAAGCTATTGAAGAAAATAGAGAAGTTGAAAAGAAAATGGTTAACTCTACTCACACTGTTCGGCCTTCACAATCGGTCTTCTGGTCGTTCTTGCTGTGCTTGTACACTATCTCAGTATACATTTAAATTTAAAAAAAATCATTCCCGTCAAAATTAATGCAATAAATGATATACAAAGAATGTAAAGATTTTACATATTCAATAGACGAGAAAACCTAACTACTAATGCCCAGAAGGGAAATAATAGCAGTTGCATATTGTTATTTTCAACAAACAGTTAATCATTACATTGTAGAACAAAATAAACACTATGCTATATCTGTAGAAATTAATGTAAAACTACGAAGAAAGAAAGAAAGCAAGAAAGAAAACAGAAAAAAACCTTTTATATAGGTCGCAACTACCAGTGTCTTCACGGTGTCTCACGTTCTTATGTATATGAAAGAAAAGAAAACTAGGAATGTAGGACCTCAAAGGAGGGGATCGCCACTCTTTCAACTATCAAGCTTCAGCTACTTCTCAAGGTCATAGTCCTATCCACATCACACGCGCATAAATGTCCACCCAGGGCAACATTTTTTAGCTAACACGTGTATATTTCTGTAGTGATAAGCCTAGTTGCATTAGTTTTTCGACATATAAATTCTCAGATGTGAGCTATTATTAGGCATATAACTCTGGCATTGGGGAGGGGGGGTTTACATACATTAGAATTATGGGCACAAATTTGGCGAATATGTGTATATGGGGAAATTAATTCACTCTTTCTTTTACTTTGCAGACATATTTCTGCAATATTGCGACGTAACATTAATTGGTTTCAGTCCTACAGTGTTTTTCCGTGTATTAACCTCATATAACAATGTAATCATCGCTCTTTCCGCGCTACTGACGTATTTTGCAGACTTTCTAGAATACTGCAACATGTCAGCTGTGGAAAATAATTAATTTGCGGCTCTGTTGTGTTTTTACTGTAGAGACAACTGCTTACTCATGGTGCAACCGATGAACTGATGACGATTTTAACAGCAGTGCCACCTGTTGGTGTGGTACAAAGACCGAACTAAACTCGATTTTTCAGTATAGCCATCTACTGGAGACATGAAGAACTGGGATGAGAAATATGATTTGCCTTTACTTCGCGTTTTCTTGGTTTGTGTATAGCGCTTGGCATGATGTAGATGTAAGTCATGCAAATACGTTATCCTGTGACATCTGTCACAATTTTATGTTGACGAGAGCTTCTACCTGTGGGCATTTACTGGTGAGCTCTCATTCATAAGTACAATATGTGAAATCTGGGTGCTATCTAAAGCCATTGTATGGGATAATTCTTGTTTTTCAATTTCATGTATGACAAGAGCTGCTCGGTTTCATCTAAACTAATGTACCATCATATGATGTAACAAGGTCCACTATTTATGAATAACATATTTTTGCAACTATCGAAACCTGGATCAAAAGCCAACAAACCTTTGTTTGCAACTGGTTGCCTGATATTTCAACCTCTCCTGGCAATTTTTTTGGCAGTTCTGATACTTTAGCATATTTGGCTTCAGAACAGGGTCACTCGGGACGGGGGAGGCAAATTGCAGGAGCGCACTGAGGGCGCGAGGTATGTCCCTTCCCCTGCCCCCCACTCCTTCATTTTAACTTTGGCACATCGCAGGATGTCATTATTCCTGGTATGACCTTGGAGATAAGGAAGTGCTGATGCTGCTGTCAGCGAAACATGGTGTGCACAATTTTCTCAGCTGTAATATGACACTGCTCATAAGAAAGTGGTGTCAGGAAATTTCTCATCAGAACATACACCGACCTGCTACTCTTTTACATCTACATCTATGCTCTGCAAGCCACCTCACAGCTCGTTATGGAGTGTACTTTGCATGCCACTGTCAATTTTCCCTTTTCTTTTTGCAGCCGCATGATGTTTTCAGAGAGAACAATGGCTGGTAAGCCTCTGTGTGGACTCAGATCTCTCTGATTTTTTTTCCGCGAGATATGCTGTACTCGTACGTAGGAATAAACAATATATTGTTTTACTGTTCTAGGAACGTACACGTTCGGAATTTTAACAGTGAACCACGCCGTGATGCAGAATTTCTCTTTTGCAGCGTCGCCCGTGGAGTTGGCTGAGCATCTTTGCAATGCTTTCGTGCACACCAAATGAACATGAAATAGAACGTGGTGCTCTTCTTAGCATATTCTCTATTTTCTGTACTAATCTTATGTGGTACAGAGCCCAGACCAATGAGCAATATTCAGTATTATCTGCCATGGCAAATAATACTGGTCTGGACTTGAAAAATTGCAGTGTGGCTGCTGTCTTTAATTTCAAGTCAGCTTTGTAGGTTTTGCGCTGCCTCAGGCAGACTGGAAAAGAGATTGATGATCCTAGCATATTTTCTTCTCGGCTTCTGTAAACCTATTTTGGTCCACTGAGTTTGCCATCAGTGATTTATTTAATCTGATATCTAAGTTGAAAGCACTGAACTAGTTCAAGGCAAAGAGAGTGAAAGTTTTTCGTGAACTGACAAAAAGCAATTGAACCTTTTTATTGTTCCATTGTATTTGACCACTTCCCTTTAGGACAGCGTGGGCTCCATTGAGTGTTTTCAATCCACAATTTGAGTGGAAGTATTTTGGTGGTGCAAGCAGGAATTTAATTGTGCAGTAATCGATTTCCAGTGATGTCTTAGTTTTTCCTGCATCTTCACTGCTCATGTTATCAACGTTCCTGACTTTTTCAGGTGATGCTACTCCAGTCGCTTTCATTCTGTGCATTCCTAGTCCATGAGTTTGAATGTTGACATCTGTTAGCAGTAAATGAAGGATGGGGGCACAGACAATGGATATGGGCCAGTCTTCTTGCAAATGTTGCACGCAGCATTCCTCAAGTTGCGTTTATTCCAATTTCACATTCTGGTCGAGAATTTAATATTTTTACTTGACGGGGTTCATTTTTTTTAAATGAGCTATGAGTGTATCTTTCTGGATTTGTAGTGGTTGCTCATTTGAAAATTGAAAAATTTCAGCTGAATCTTCCGCATTTCCACGTCTGATTTTTTTCACAGTTCGTTGAGTAGCGTTATACACGTCAGAAATCTTTAAAACTTCATCCAATGGTATCGCGCGGTACTAAAGGGCCGAATACCGCACTATTATCACTGTGAGGCACAATGATTTCCCTGATCGATCTGTCAGTATAACCGACCTCCCTTTTTTGTGCCGAGAAATTTGTAAGTGGCCGCCAGAACACGTGTTTTCGCTTTAAAAT
Organism: Schistocerca americana; assembly: GCF_021461395.2. Lineage (NCBI taxonomy): Eukaryota > Metazoa > Arthropoda > Insecta > Orthoptera > Acrididae > Schistocerca > Schistocerca americana. The sequence goes on along the minus strand of NC_060122.1, from coordinate 23,040,164 downwards.
GTGCTGATGTAGCTTAATTAACTCGAAATATTTTCCTTACTAACGCCCCTTAGTCCAAAGAGCTCCGTCGTCAGGTCGAACGTGTCAGTGCTGACACGAGATAGGGTACACGACCGTTTCTGGTCGTCGTCTGCCATCAGGTGTGCCTCGAAATGTCGCTCTAGATGCGAACGTGTTCAGTCTTTCCTCTGTTCTACGCTGGTACCTTTGACTGTCGATCTAGCGACATAGTGTTTCGTTTTGTGAGCAGTTTTGACGATTCTTGTTGTTGTTCCATAAATGGTCACTGTTGGAACGTCGACATTTTGATTAGCTCTGCCTTTTCCATTCTGTAATTCTTGAAATAGTTAGTAGACTAATGTATGTGTGTTAAAGTACAACAGAAAGCAGTAAGTTTGAACAATCATATTATAACATACGCGAACGTGACAGTTTAAAAATTGAGTAATTAACTGGCAATCATGGCACTTCTATATCTGTGTAGAAATTTCATTAAAATACTTAAAATTTTACGAGGTTGAGGCTCTTTTGTCTGTGTTTGCTTACAAATAGATTTATTTCTGGAGAGGATCTGCCTTAAGCAAAACACTTTTTTTTTCCCAGACATGTTTCGCTGAAGTTTCAGTATCATCAGTGAGATGTTTTGCTATCTTCTACAAAACGGGAAAAATGCTTTTTTTTGTTATCAATCGTCTGACTGGTTTGATGTGGCCCGACACGAATTCTTCTCCTGTAGTAACCTCTTCATCTCGGAGTAGCACTTGCAACCCTTGCAACCTACGGTCTCAATTATTTGCTGGATGTATTCCAATCTCTGTCTTCCTCTACAGTTTTTGCCCTCTACAGCTCCCTCTAGTACCATGGAAGTCATTCCCTCATGTCTTAACAGATGTCCTATCATCCTTCTTCTTATCAGTGTTTTCACCATATACCTTTCTTCTCCGATTCAGCTCAGGATCTCCTCAATCCGTACCTTATCAGTCCACCTAATTTTCAACATTTGTCTGGCACCACATCTCAAATGCTTCGATTCTCTTCTGTTCCTGTTTTCCCACTGTCCATGTTTCACTACCGTACAATGCTGTACTCCAGACGTACATTCTCAGAAATTTCTTCCTCAAATTAAGGCCGATATTTGATATTAGTAGAGTTCTCTGGGCCAGGAATGCCCCTTTTGACATTGCTAGTCTTATTTTGATGTCCTCCTTGCTGCATCCATCATTGGTTATTTTACTGCCTAGGTAGCAGAATTCCTTAACTTCATCTACCTCATGACCATCAATTCTGATGTTAAGTTTCTCCCTGTTCTCATTTCTACTACTTCTCATTACCTTCGTCTTTCTTCGATTTATTCTCAATCCATACTCTGTACTCATTAGACTGTTCATTCCGTTTAGCAGATCATGTAATTCTTCTTCACTTTCACTCATGACAGCAGTGTCATCAGCAAACCGTAGCACTGATATACTTTCACCTACCTTATTTGAGCTTAAGTTCTCCAAAGCTCTTTTAAATTCTGATTCTAATACTGGATCCCCTGTCTCTTCTAAATCGACTCCTGTTTCTTCTTCTATCACATCAGACAAATCTCCCCCCCCCCTCCCCTCGCCCCACTCGCCACCCCCCCCCCCCCCCACCTCCTAGAGGTTTTCAGTGTATTCTTTCCACCTATCTGCTCTCTCCACTGCATTTAGCAGTGGAATTCCCGTTGCACTCGTAATATTACCATCCTTGCTTTTAATGTCACCGAAGGCTGTTTTCACTTTCCTGTATGCTGAGTCCATCCTTCGGACAGTCAGTTCTTTCTCGATGTCTTCACATTTTTCCTGCAGCCATTTCGTCGTAGTTTCCCTGCACTTCCTATTTATGTCATTCCTCAGCGACTTGTATTTCTCTATTCCTCAGTTTCCCGGAACGTTTTTGTACTTCCTCCTTTCATTCCTTGTAGCTATGTTTCCCTTCCCAACTTCTGTGATGGCCCTTTTTAGAGATGTCCATTCCTCTTCAACTGTACTGCCTACTGCGCTATTCCTTATTGCTGTGTCTATAGCGTTAGAGAACTTCAAACGTATCTCGTCATTCCTTAATACTTCCGTATCCCACTTCTTTGCGTATTGATTCTTCCTGACTAATGTCTTAAACTTCAGCCTACTCTTCATCACTAATATCTATGTCTGCTCCTGGGTTCATCTTACAATCCAGTATCTGACTTCGGAATCTCTGTCTGACCATGATGTAATCTAACTGAAATCTTCCCGTATCATCCGACCTTTTCCAAGTATACCTCATTCTCTTGTGATTCTTGAACAGAGTATTTGCTATTCCTAGCTAAAACTTCTTACAGAACTAAATTAGTCTTTCTCCTCTCTCATCCCTTGTTCCAAGCCTATATTCTACTGTAATCTTTTCTTCTACTCCTTCCCCTACAACTGCATTCCAGTCTCCCATGACTATTAGATTTTCAAATCTCTTTACATACTGTATTACCCTTTCAATATCCTCATACACTTTCTCTATCTCTTCATCTTCAGCTTACAACGTCGGCAAGTATACCTGAACTATCGTTGTCGGTGTTGGTTTGCTGTCGATTCTGATAAGAACAACTGTATCACTGAACTGTTCGCGATAACACACTCCCTGCCCTACCTTTCTATTCATAACGAATCCTACTCCCGTTATACCATTTTCTGCTGCTGTTGGTATTACTTTATACTCATCTGACCAGAAATCCTGGTCTTCTTTCCACTTCACTTCACTGACCTCTACTATATCTAGATTGAATCTTTGCATTTGACTTTTGAGATTTTCTAGTTTCCCTACCACGTTCAAGCTTCTGACATTCTAAACCCCGACTCGTAGAATGTTATTATTTCGTTGATTATTCAATCTTTTTCTCATGGTTATCTCCCCCTTGGCAGTCCCCTCCCGGAGATCCGAATGGGGGACTACTCCGGAATCTTTTGTCAATGGAGAGATCATCATGACACTTTTTCAATTACAGGCCACGTGTCCTGTGGATAGACGTTACGTGATTTTAATGCAGTGATTTCCATTGCCTTCTGCATCTTCATGCTTTGCACTACATACACTCCTGGAAATTGAAATAAGGACACCGTGAATTCATTGTCCCAGGAAGGGGAAACTTTATTGACACATTCCTGGGGTCAGATACATCACATGATCACACTGACAGAACCACAGGCACATAGACACAGGCAACAGAGCATGCACAATGTCGGCACTAGTTCAGTGTGTATCCACCTTTCGCAGCAATGCAGGCTGCTATTCTCCCATGGAGACGATCGTAGAGATGCTGGATGTAGTCCTGTGGAACGGCTTGCCATGCCATTTCCACCTGGCGCCTCAGTTGGACCAGCGTTCGTGCTGGACGTGCAGACCGCGTGAGACGACGCTTCATCCAGTCCCAAACATGCTCAATGGGGGACAGATCCGGAGATCGTGCTGGCCAGGGTAGTTGACTTACACCTTCTAGAGCACGTTGGGTGGCACGGGATACATGCGGACGTGCATTGTCCTGTTGGAACAGCAAGTTCCCTTGCCGGTCTAGGAATGGTAGAACGATGGGTTCGATGACGGTTTGGATGTACCGTGCACTATTCAGTGTCCCCTCGACGATCACCAGTGGTGTACGGCCAGTGTAGGAGATCGCTCCCCACACCATGATGCCGGGTGTTGGCCCTGTGTGCCTCGGTCGTATGCAGTCCTGATTGTGGCGCTCACCTGCACGGCGCCAAACACGCATACGACCATCATTGGCACCAAGGCAGAAGCGACTCTCATCGCTGAAGACGACACGTCTCCATTCGTCCCTCCATTCACGCCTGTCGCGACACCACTGGAGGCGGGCTGCACGATGTTGGGGCGTGAGCGGAAGACGGCCTAACGGTGTGCGGGACCGTAGCCCAGCTTCATGGAGACGGTTGCGAATGGTCCTCGCCGATACCCCAGGAGCAACAGTGTCCCTAATTTGCTGGGAAGTGGCGGTGCGGTCCCCTACGGCACTGCGTAGGATCCTACGGTCTTGGCGTGCATCCGTGCGTCGCTGCGGTCCGGTCCCAGGTCGACGGGCACGTGCACCTTCCGCCGACCACTGGCGACAACATCGATGTACTGTGGAGACCTCACGCCCCACGTGTTGAGCAATTCGGCGGTACGTCCACCCGGCCTCCCGCATGCCCACTATACGCCCTCGCTCAAAGTCCGTCAACTGCACATACGGTTCACGTCCACGCTGTCGCGGCATGCTACCAGTGTTAAAGACTGCGATGGAGCTCCGTATGCCACGGCAAACCGGCTGACACTGACGGCGGCGGTGCACAAATGCTGCGCAGCTAGCGCCATTCGACGGCCAACACCGCGGTTCCTGGTGTGTCCGCTGTGCCGTGCGTGTGATCATTGCTTGTACAGCCCTCTCGCAGTGTCCGGAGCAAGTATGGTGGGTCTGACACACCGGTGTCAATTTGTTCTTTTTTCCATTTCCAGGAGTGTATAAATTTGAGTTTTTAAGACAGTATTTACATATTTGAAAACAGACAAAATTTTGTGTGTATATAACTTGTTACCACATGCTGTGGACTTTATTTTATAAAACTTTAACGCAGTTGTTTTGTTTCACGGTTTTCCATCTGCAACCATACTGAACTTAATGTAGAACAGTTATTTACTTCGAAAATTTACGATTGGGGATGTTATGGTTATGCCTACCACTAACTAATACTATGTGAAAGACTGTGTGTTTGTGTGTGTGGTTAGCAAGATATATGTACGTAAATACTGTCTTTAAAAGTCAAATTGATATGTGTACAAGTAGAATAAAGAATTTTTCCTGCTTTATAGAAGATAAACGAGCCACTGCTGATGTGAAGCTTCAGTGAAACAAGTCTGGGGAATAAAAATAGAAATTGTGTTTTGCTCAAGGCGGTCCCTCTCCAGAAACAAAGCTGAACTACATTATTTTTAAAAGATAATTACTATTATCACTATTTCATAAGGCTGTTATACTGATTACACCAATCATTACATTCTTTTCCAAACAGTAGCATTAATGTGTGACACAGTGTAGTTAAGGTCACTGATTCTGAAACGAATATATGAAAAACAATTTTCTCAAATTGTCCATTAGCTACACGTATACTTGGTACCATGCATCCGTGCAGTAACACTGTGGCAAAAGACGCGGGATGGCGATACGCGCCTTCACAGATGGCGGTGCACAAGGTGTAAAGGTGCGGTACATTGGCGGAGATGTCATTTGTACTCAAGTGATTATGGCCACAGATTTCGGACGTGGAGGGGTAGTTGGAGCTAGCTGCATGGGACAAACCATTCGGAAATCGTTACGGAGTTCACTATTCCGAGATTCACAGTGTCAAGAGTGTGCCGAAAATACCAAATTTCAGGCATTACCTCTCACCACAGACAACGCAGTGCCCCACAGTCTTCACTCAACGACCGAGAGCACCAGCTTTTGCGTAGAGTTGTCAGTGCCAACAGACGAGCAACACTGCGTGGAATGACTGCAGAAATCAATGTGGGACGTACGACAAACGTATCCGTTAGGAGAGCGCGGCGAAATCTGGCGTTAATGGGTTATGGTAGCAGGTGACCGACTCGAGTGGCTTTGCTAACAAAACGACATCGCCTGAAGCGCCGCTCCTGGACTTGTGACCGTGTTGGTGGGATCTTAGACGATTGCGACACTGTGACCTGGTCGGACGAGTCCCGATTTCAGTTGGTAAGAGCTGATGGAGGCGCAGATAGCGTGAAGCCGTGGATTCAAACTGTCAACAAGGCACTGTGCAAGCTGGTGGTGGCTCCATAACGGTTTAGGGGTTGGACTGGGTCTTCTAGTCCAATTGAACCAACCATTGAGAGGAAATGGTTATGTTCGGTTTCTCGGAGACCATTTGCAGCCGTTCATGGACTTGATGTTCCCAAACAACGATGGAAGATTCGTGAATGACAATGCGGCGTTCACCTGGTACAACTGTTCGTGATTGGTTTGAACAACATTTTGGACAGTGGGAGCGAATGATCTGGCCACCCAGATCGCCCGACACGAATCCTATCGAACATTTATGGGACATAATCGAGAGGTCAGTTGGTGCACAGAATCCTGCGCCGGCAGCGCTTCCGCAGTTTTAGACGATTGTGAAGGCAGCGTGACTCCGTATTTCTGCAGGGGACCTCCAACGACTTGTTGAGTCTGTACCACGTGTAGCTACTGCACTACGCCGGGCAAAAGGATATCAGGACCTATGACTTTTGTCACCTCAGCGCATGGTTAAATATCTCATGAAACCGACATCGCCGAGTTGTATGGATCAGAAATTCCTTCATCATTCACTTCGCAACAAACTGATAAACTAATTGACAACAAAACACAATAGCAACTACGTAATGCAATGATTCTCAAGCTGTGCGTAATTTCTCCACTGAGGGACAAAATGAATTTTCCGAGAGGTAAAACCAGAAGTCTTCAGTTATGTTTCGATCGCAAAAATAAATTATTGTTAACATCATTATTCTCATTACTATTTCGTAAGACTTTAAAGCTGGTTACAGAAGTTACCACTAGATTTTTTTTTTTCAAATACAAGCAACTACAGTGTGGTGGACGTTATAGCTCGTTAAACGAACGCGCAAACATGATCTTTCTCTCAAAGTCCACCTGCTGTACACACACTTTCTCCTTTGTACAACGCCTCTATGAAAGTGAAATTGAGAAATATACAGGGAGTTGACAGAAATACCGAAAGACGAGAAATATAACACATTACTATGCCCAATATTGTGTAAGAAAACTGTCGGCATTCAAAACAGCTTCAAATCGTTTTCCAGAAGATAAATATAGGTCCTGTGTGGTTTTAAATGGAGACTTATGCCATTCTTCCTGTAAAATAGTGGCACGTTCTGACAACAATGACGGATGTGGACAGCGATCGTGCACCTTTCTCTGGAAAGCAGACAACAAAGATTCTACAATACTGACCCGAGAAAGATGTGACAATTCATCATCGTTCTCAGAAAACCAGTTCTGGATAATGCAAGCTGTGTGAACAGGAGGCCGTTTCGCTTTGGAACACAGCATCAGTATTGGGGAACAAATTTTATAATATGTAATGGACCTTATCAGCCGAAATGACCAGGTAATCCTTGGCAGTAACGCGACCTTACAGATTAAACACAGGGTCCACGGAATATCCCGATAGTAGTGGGACAAAGTTCGCGTCACCCCACTCTCCGTTGTTGCCGATGTATCCGAGATGGCGGCGATGATGTCATTCAAGATGGCGGCCTATGGATTTGGCAACAGTGCATGAGGTCAGCCAAGAAAGCGTCGATGATGTCATCCAAGATGGCGGATTTTGGCGGGAAGATAGGTCAATTGGTCTACCTCCACTAACCTAACCTCCCTCCCCTCCCCCACAAAATGGCGGAAGTTCAAATTCCATCAGGGCAATACAACACACCTCCACTAACCTAATAAAATGGCAGGAAATTAGGTCAGTTGGGCTACCTCCACTAACCTAAGTCATCCAACCACCACTTCTTCCCAGGAACTTGTGGGAAGTCTGAATTTTGGGGGGAAGATAGGTCATTTGGGCTATCTCTACTAACCTAAGAAAATGGCAGGAAAGAAAGGGCAGTTGGGCTACCTCCATTAGCCTAAGTCATTCGACCACCATCACATCCTAGGAGATGGCGGGAAGAGGACCCGACCTGTACTGGACCTAAGTCTTTATTTTGCATGCACTATTTATTTAATCAATTAGAGGCAGTACCACCATCATGTGTAGCTGCCATGGGATCTGGAATCCAACTGAACTAGTACACAGTACTGCCACCAGGGGGCACCGTCGTCCGTTCCGTGATGTAATCCAAGATGGCGGGGAAAAATGGAGGGAAACAGTGTGGTCGCCACGGAGCTGGAGTCCAACCGACCTAGTACACAGTACTGGCACCAGAGGGCGCTGTCGTCCGTTCCTCATCCTAGGAGATGGCGGGAAGAGGACCCAACCTGTACTGGAGATAAGTCTTTATTTTGCAAACACTATTTATTTAAACAATTAGACACAGTACCACCACCAAGTGTAGCCACCATGGTGTCCAGAGTCCAACTGATCTAGTACACAGTACTGCCACCAGAGAGCACTGTTGTCCATTCCATGACGTAATCCAAGATGGAGGTCTGGGGAGGGGGAGGGGGAATGGTGGGTAACAGTGTGGTTGTCATGGGGTCTAGAGTCCAACAGGCCTCGTTCACAGTACTGCCACCAGAGGGTGCTGTCGTCCATTCCGTGACGTAATCCAAGATGGCGGTCTGGGTTGGGGGTGGGGGGGGGTGGGGGTGGAATGGTGGGAAACAGTGTGGTCCCCATGGGGTTTGGAGTCCAACTGACCTAGTACACAGTACTGGCACCAGAGGGTGCTGTCGTCTGTTCCATGTCATAACCTAAGATGGCTGTCTAGGCTGCTGGAGAGAGGAAGGAGAGTACTTTGATTATTTTGCAACAATTTATTTAGGGATGGATTTTGAGAGATAGTATATTTATTACACTGATACAAAACACATGCTCTGACATGCTTTGGGTCATGCCACACAGCCTACAGACCTGTAAACTAGTCCTAAATTACTGAAATAATGCTCTGCAGACACGCAAACAACCCATAAATTACCGAAATAATTTTCGTACACAGTACACAGAGATGCAAACTCCTCCTAAATAATGCAGAACACTGATATGCATACACGAATTCAACTCGTAAACTGTCCAAATAACACATAGCACAGCCTACAGACTTGCTCACAAAATAACACAACAGCGCACAAACAAACTTCACAGGGAACGGCCCGCTGCCCCCTGTTCACTGGACCACACAGGAAGCTACCGCACACACTCCCAGAAGTCGGGATGCACCAGCAGCTGCGAAGCCATGCACAGGTGCCTGTTTGGGTCCCTCAAGCATGAGGTGGTGGCATCCCTTTCACACTTGACACCTGAGAAATTCCTCTCGAGATACAATATCACCTAGGCACTGTTACTGATGCGACCAGATGGAAGCAAAGATCTATTTGCAGAGTGCTGACACTCCGAGGGCGCACGCGCATCGAGGCCAACACGAGCAACTGTCAGACGCAGGCCAGCACTAGCCATCGCTCTCACACCGCTGCTGCTTACAGTGAGCAGGTGAAAGTTGGGTCTGTTTTTGGGTATACAGTTAGAGTTCTTCGAATGTTATACTGACGTCACAGAACTCCAAGGTGCACTCACACCGGTCCCATATGGCAGACGCCTATGGGCAACATGTGTGTTTACCATTGCTTACGCGATATCTGCAGATACTGATGTCACTGAATAGCACAGGGTGCATTGCTCCTATCGATGCTAACGGGAGACATGCGAGTTGCGTCTAGCCGTGCATGGGTACCCACCATGGCTGGGCATTGTGTGAAATGTTCATCTTGCTGTCAATATACATCTCAGAAATGTTAAAAGATCTCACTGCTAAAAGCCAGTGCGTGCTTGCTAAAACATCATTAATCATAAAAGCATTCATGTAGTTTGGAAAAAGAGCCCTCTCTAAGCACATATGGGTGGGAAATCAGAACAATTACACAAACAAAATGCGAAGCACTGCCTTAACAGAAGAGAGAGAAAATTGCCGGAATTTTCGGTATCCTACAGCTACAGTCTGGAGATGTCCTAATGCCACAGTGGAGGATAAGTGACTGAAGCCCCACCAGAGAAGGATGCTCTGCTTCAACTTGTCTGGGAGTTTCCATAAATATGTTGACTCCATCTTGTTTGAATCAGTTGGTAGATGCTCCTACGTCCTGGCACAAAGGATGTCTTGTGAATGAATAGAGCATTATAATTATATTTTGTACAGATCACCATAATGCACTGACAATTAAACCCTGCAAAGTGACCTACAAATCGTCAAATACGAAAACACTCTTATTCTATTACACTGCTCTCCCACTGAGGACAGGAGCTTGAATATTAGAGTGTGAAACAGATCTGCAACCCAGCAATATATCACCGTGTACCGTGTCTATGTAGTAAACATACAATTTATATCCTGCACCATATAACATCCACCCTTTTACATCATTCATACATATACCCCGAATACAGACAGCACTATATACACTCATCGCAGCACTAGATATTTCCCTGAGAGTTCAGCAGTCATCCACTCCCGACGGGTGACCAGAGCACCCTCAGCGGACCAAGGTCACTCTCAGAACTGTTCTACAAATTTGGGCTAGTTCCCCCTCGGCACAAATGGGTCACTGTTTTTGGTCTGGGCCTGCTTGCTTGCTTACTTTTTCTACACCCATCTCCAGACTCTGGGATTACAAGAACACGTGTCATTTCGCACGATTTGTCATAATACTATACCATTTTCACGGTACTTCTCGATATCAAGCACACAGCAGTATCCTACTGAAATACTGTATCCCGGTTGAGCCCCCAGTTGAAATATGGCATCCCAGATGAGACACAGTTGAAATATAGTATCCCGGCTAAGACACAAGTTGAAAATATGGTCACTATTTTTTATTTACTTAAATTTGCCATATTTCGTGACAGTACCTTTTCCATTAGACGTTTGCAAGGCGATATTAGTCTTGGCTTCAGTTGTCTAAGTATGATTCCACAATGCATCTTTGTCGGCTGCTGAAAAGACGTGGTTCAACGTGTTTGCCTCATTTTGGTGCTTCAAATACCATTTCTTCAAATGTAAATCTCTTTTTTATAGTTAATACAAAAAAAAATAGTAACATAATTCAAAATTATTTATGACGGCGACCTTCACATTGTTCTTCCGTCAACACACACCAAGAGTTAGCAGCCGACTGACTATAGTCAAAGACGACTCCAACGTCAAAGATATTTTACACAACACACAAGCTTCCACTTGTAATCAGTCTCTTTGCTATTCTTCGATACATTTTCTAATAGTAATCAATATGCTTTCACTCTCAAACACAGAAGTAAATTAACATATAATAAGACAAATTATAATAAATTCTGACAAAAAATATGAGAAAACATTTACAATTCGGTATCGACAAATACGGTAAAAAAAATAACATCTCCCAGATCCATTACAACTGCTCCCCAGGGCTTTTGTTGTTATGGACATATACAACAAAATCCCGACCACACTCAGTGATGGATCTGTATTACACAATTAGTTCATTAATGATGCAGTCTGATAACCTCTTCCAATTTTGGACTCTTTGAATCTGTGGACTTGTTACTGGCTGTTGTTGCAATGATACTTCCCCATCAATCTCATACACAAAAAATTCAAGTAAAGAAATTATTTGACATGACAAATATATATGGTATAAAACATACATGAGAAATATTCCAACATACAGCAAACAGACTGAAAATAATAGAAAGGTAAAACTCATTTCCTAGAATAAGATTTAAAATTTTTTTTAAATTAATGTTAATTTCATTATGCTTACATATTGTAACAGTAAAAATGATACTGAACATTTATAGTGTAGTGTTTTTTTTACTCATGTTTTTGTTGTATATTTTTTGTTTATGATTTTCTTTTTAAAATTTTTTTACTCATGGTTTTTTTTGTATTTTTTTTTTGCTTTTGATTTTCTTCTTTTAGTACAGCTAAAGATACATCCGTATTATCTAAATTTTGTTTTGCAATTATTTATGTACACTTCCCTCTGTACTACAATATTACTACAAGTCACATTCTTGTGAATAGTACTTTTGCTCCCCACAACATCAGTATAAACAACAATAAACTGCTCATATATCATGAGGCTTTATCTAAAATTGGTTTTGAAACTTATACCTTTGCATGCATGTCCTCACATGCATGCCTTCACCCACAGGGAAGACTTAGCTTCCAAAAATTAGAAAAATTCAGAAATGCTCACTAGGGAGACTTTTTTTGTAAGAAAGTAAAAATAAACCTTTCTCTCATTTTTTGTTACAACAGTGTTTTTTCATCAGTTTCAATTAACATGTGACTTCAAATTATTAATTTATACATGCAAATATATATACTTGGTTGTACAGGCAGTTTTGTTCTAACAAGCGTATTCCAGTGGAGGACTTTTGTTTTAGATGATAATAGGTTATTTAAATTTTGAGATTATGATTTCTGTTTATATAGTTTTAAAGAGACCAAATAATTTCTTTGTCTTAGGATACACCAAACGATAAGCATTAGGGTGTGGATTTTCTATGACTTCAAAAGGCCCAATATAGATATCAAAGAATTTTTTGATTTCTGAAGTTAACATTTTTGATTTTTCATGAGATTTGACCAGAACAAGATCCCCAATTTTGAAAGTGGTTAATTTTACCCTATTGTTATGTCTTTTATTCCTCTTTTCCCCTTGTTTCCTCATAGTTTCCCTGACAATATCTTCTCTCTCTTGCATAGTTAAAGGTGTACATTTAGGAAATTCAATAAGTTCTGATATAAGATTTGGAGGTCTAATATTAAACATAATCTCATATGGTGAAAATCCTGTGGAACTACGTTGTAGGCTATTCATAATATCTTCAAAATTTCGAATGTGCTCAAACCAAGTTGGATGTTTATGGCTACAATAGGTTCTACAAAGTTTCCCAATTTCCCTCATATATCTCGCTGCAGGATTGGTGGATGGAGAATAAACAGATGTAGGTATATGCTTCAGTTTTGATCTTTCAATAAACTTTTTCCAAATTTTAGAGGTGAACTGTGAACCATTATCTGATAATATAGCTTTTGGTTTACCCACCTGTGCGAAATAATCTCTTTCAATTTTTATTATAATTTCATGGCTAGTAGCTTTTTTCACTGGATATAGTTTAATTAATTTTGAAAATACATCTACCATAACAAATATCTAACAGTGACCACCTTTACTCTTCGGTAACATTCCATATAAGTCCACTGCGATAAGCTCTAAAGGTTTTTCCGGAATAATGTTTTGCATCTCTCCACCACATCTTTGATTGCTCACTTTAGCTCTCTGACATTTGTCACAGGTTGCCAATTCTTTTCTTACGTTCTTTCCAATATTGTAAAAATAAACATTTTCTTGTATCTTTTGAATGCACTCCTGTATCCCACAATGACCAAAACTTTCATGTATGTAAATGATCAGCTTATCAGCATCTGCCTCTGGCCAACACAGTTTCCAATTATCAGAATCTATATCTGTTCTCTGAAATAAAATCCCCTTATGTAATTTGTAAAATTTATCAAGTTTCTCATACCCCTTCTTGCCTAAACATTCTTTGATTAATTTCCAACTCTGATCAAAATTTTGATTTTTTCTAATTTTGTTACACATAGCTCTAATTGTTTTTTCATTTTCCACCCCTTTCAAGTACCTTATTTTAAATTGCTTTTCCTCCTCTTGTTCAAAAATCTCCTTTTCTCCCCCAATTGGTAACCTTGAAAGTGAATCAGCTACTACATTCTCAGAACCTTTTATGTGTTTGATTTCAAAGTCAAACTGTTGCAGAAATATTGCCCATCTGGTCAATCTACCGTGGTATAATTTGCACTCTTGTAAGTAACTCAAAGCTTTGTGATCCGAAAATACTATGGTTTTATGTCCAATAAGGTAAATTCTAAATTTTGTAAAAGCCCAATGAATTGCCAAAAGTTCCTTCTCTGTGACTGTATAATTTTTTTCATGCTTGAGCAACTTTCTGCTTGCAAATGCTATGGTACAATGTATCTTAACTCCATTCTCTACTCTTTCTTGAAATAACTCTGCTCCAAGCCCATAATTACTGCTATCAGTGTTCAAACAAAATGGTAAATTAAAATCAGGTCTGTGTAATAAGCGTTGCTTCCTCAACTTTTGCTTAATTTTATCAAACTCTTCCTGACAACTTTTATCCCAAACCCAAACAGTGTTTTTCTTAAGTAACTGACTTAAACATAGTGCATTCAGACTCTGATCACTTACGTGTTTTCGGTAATAACCGTATAACCCAAAGAACGACTTTAATTGTTTTTTAGTCTTAGGAATAGGAATTTCTGAAATTGCTTTAATTTTTTCTGGATCTGCCAAAATTCCCTTGTCTGTGACACCATGACCCAAAAATTTTAATTCAGAAACTGCAAATTAATATTTCTCTAATTTCAATGTCATCCCCCCTTTTCTAAGTTTTTCACAAACTGACTTCAAAATCGAAAAATGTTCCTCCCAATGTTTCCCTGTAACCAAAATGTCATCTACATAAATTATCAGTTTAGACGCAAGTTCTTGCCCCAGTACATGATCCAAAGCTCTTATAAATTCGGAAACAGAAGAATTTAACCCAAATGGTACAACACAATATTGGTAACTCTTACCATTGTACAAGAAAGCAGTATATTTCCTAGAATTAACCGAAAGTGGTACCTGCTGAAAACCCAAAGTTAGATCCAAACTTGATATATATTTTATATCTGTAAATTTATAGAGTAACTCATCAATAATTTCGGGATGGTCTGTCTGTCTGAACAAAATTTTGTTTAAGCGTCTAGAGTCCAAAACCAATCTTACTCCACCATCTTTTGTCGAAACTACTACTAGAGGATTATTGTATGCACTGATACTCCTTTCTATTATATTACATCCTTCCATCTTTTTCAGCGCTTTCTCAACATCAGGTCTTTTTGATATTGCAATACTGTATGGTTTTATGAAAAATGGTTCATGAGGTTTTACCTGAAGCTCACACTGATAACCCTTTACCCTACCAGGTATGTCACTGAAAACATCACTGTATTCCCACAACAGATTTTCTAACTGTTGTTTCTGCTCCCCAGATAAATTTTGTGTTTCTGAAATTTTCAAATTTACTAAATTCCTAAATTCAACTTCATCAGTATCAAATCTATGAGTTTCAATATTCTCCAATCTATTTTCTTTTAGTAAATTGATACTGTCAAAATTTCCATTACTCTGATCACCAAGTGTGTTCACAAAATTTGTCTGAATGTATTCCCTTTCACTAGTTTCTATCAAAAGTTTTCTTCCAACCCAATCAAATGCTGTATTTACTTTTACTATCCAATTCATACCCAAAAGAAAATCCTCATTAAATTCCTGAATTACAAAACATCCATGTGTGAACAACTTGCCTTCAATTAAAAATGTCACTAAAGCCCGGCTTTTTAGCAATTTACTGCTCTTCCCAGTAGCACATTTTATCTTTACCCCAACAAGTGGCATTTCAACATAATCTTTCCCCACTTTCAATTTCTTGCTTAACCTTTCAGATATTCCCGAGATCTCACTTCTTGTATCAATTAAACATTTACCAATCCATGACCCAATTTGAACTTTTATATAAGGACTGCAGAATTGATCACTTTTCTCAGAACCTGTATCCTCATGTAATAAATCACCTTCAATTTCCCTGAACCTATACTTATCAGAATCATATGGTATATCATTACATGTACTATTCGTCACAGTTATAAAATTTGCACAAGATACAAAATTGTCATTAGTACTCTCTATTATCTCAAATAGCCAAGAATTTTCATCCAAATCACATTGTATATTATTGAAGTACTTATCCATCAGCTTTTCAAAAATAAAATATCTCATCTTTTTCCACCACTCAGGACATACAGTTTCACATACATTAATAAGCATCTTTCTAAAGTTCTTGTCAAAAGAAATAGTTTCATTGTTCAGCCATAGATTCATAAGAAATGTGTGTGTCTCATTAGTATCTTAGGCTAGAAGTTATACATATGTCATCGTTATTTGTGTAGTCAGATTCTTTACCAACAACATCAAAATTCACACTTTCACCTACACCCAGCTTATGAGCCTTATACATCCTGGTAACATCCCTCGGAATTTCTATAATATTCTCACTATTTAATCCATTTTCAACCATGTGTATACCCAACTCCCTATTTAAACTAATGAAATACCTTTCCTCAACATCATCATCAATACCATTACCATCATTATCAACTTTATCATCAACATCATTATCATTACACATATTCAGGTCATACACATTCAAATTATCCCCCAAAATATTATTTCCCCTTTCTAAAGTTACCAGATCCCTTTCACCAACATTTTCATTCTCACAGCATGCATTCTCTCTTTCATTCACACACATCTCTGAACTACTACAAATTACATCATCTGACAAAGTGTTGTTCTTTTCTGCCCAAGTGTAAAACTCTGTTAAATTAAATTAATCACAATTACTTTTATCTACTGTATGTTCTTGTGTACTGAAAATTTTATCTTTATCAATATCATCATTATTTTCCTCTTGAAATTTCTTCAATAAGTAACAACTAATGACCTCATGTGATAGCTTAGGTTTGGAACTGTCATGTTTGGGTTTATGATAGTCACATCCATTGGTCCTTTCATCATGCTCACCTTCTGCCTCAACCTTGCAGACCTTCAAGGGGGCATCTACTCGTTTATTGTTTCCTGAATTACAACTTGTTCCTGCTTGAACTGTTGATTGTGGTTCTGCCAATGTCTCTGATCAACATTTCTGTTCCCATTCCTATGCCAAACATTATGTGATTGTTGGTAGTTTCTTTTGTACTGATCTCGAACAAAATTTCTGTGATTTTGATCCCTAAAGTGTTCTCTATTTTGTTCATTATTTCTGCGAAAATGTTGTTCTTGTTTTGGATAAAAATTATGGTCCTTCTTTTGAAAATTGTTATATCCCCCTGAATTTTGCCTGACACCATGATAATTGTTTTGTTCCCTTTTTTGAAAGTTGTAATTTCCCCAATTTTGACCATTACCTTTCTGAGTAAACCCACTGTGTGTTCTTGTTGTTACCCTATCCAACTTTTCAATATAATTGAGAAACTGCTCTACATTACTATCAGGACAATGAACTAAACTCAACTGCATTGCTGATGGCAATCTTCTCTTTAAGGTATCAATTTTGATCAAGTCATCCAAAGGTTTTGTTAAATGAATAAGTTTTTGAAGTTCACTTTTGCAAAATTGTTTCATGCTCCCATCTGATTCTCTACAGTTTCTCCCATTCAAAAATTCACTTTTGACTCTAGTTTGTTTAAGATCATCCCAAAAATTTTCCCGAAATTTTGATTCAAATTCTGAAAAGGTCATCCCCAAAGTTACAATCTGGTTTGCCCAAGTCAAAGCTTCCCCTTCCAAGAATTTTTTCACAAATTTAATTTTTATTTCATCTGGTGAGTGAGGTAAAAAACAATCCTTACAATACTGTATAAAATCAACGGGATGTAAGGGTGCATCTACCGAAAAGTGCTTCACTGGAATATTAGATACAAGATTGCATGTGTTGACATTGTGATTTTTGCTTTGAAATTCAATGTCAAAACTTTCAATTTTTTTGCTAAGTTCTTTGACAGATTTTTTGTTTTCTAAATCATTGCTGTCTATTTTTTTTCTAGAGTAACCAAACGATTGTCAGTTTCTTCTTGTACATTTTTTACAAAAACTTTTGCATTCTCATCCAAATTTTTAATTTCCCCTTTTATCTCATTAAAATCAATTAAATTTCTTTCCCTATCTACCAGTATTAATTTCACCGCTCAATTTAGCATCAATTTCATTTACTTTTGCTTCCACAGATTAAATTTTTTCCTCAACACTGCCAACTCTGTTCGAAAGATCACCCACTTGGGTATTGACTGCTTGGACTTGCAACAAAATGTTATCAATTTTTTCATCCCAGTAAGTCTTATTGTCGTCAACTGATTGTTTAATTTCTTTCGTGAAATTTACAGGAAAACTTTTTAAATCAAATTGATCGGTTCTTTCTCTTTCATTTGACCTGTCCTGATGTTCAAAGTCTATTAAATTACTACTTTCTACTTTAGGCACAATACTCTCGAAAATCTCATAAGTCATTGTGAAGAACAAAAATTTATACACTACAATACAAAACAAGAGAAAAATATTGTTTTAACAAAATACGAGGGTTTCGTGACTTATCTGGAACACTCTTCTACTGTTGCAAAACCACATTTTCCATCCATGTGATTGTTGACCAAAATTCTTGAAGTATTTTCTTCTTTCGAAAATTATATTTTTTGCCGAAACATTTCTTCTCCAAAACTTTTTCTTCCCGATGAACACAAATATTGTAACACACATTCTGAAAAAACTGGTATTAACACACAAAAATTTTCTTCCTCGTAGCACTGTTGAAGATCTCGTGAACACAATATCCCGGTTACAGTCCCCAGTTGAAATATTGTATCCCGGCTGAGCCCCCAGTTGAAATATGGCATCCCAGCTGAGACACAGTTGAAATATAGTATCCCGGCTAAGACACAAGTTGAAAATATGGTCACTATTTTTTATTTACTTAAATTTGCCATGTTTCGTGACAGTACCTTTTCCATTAGACGTTTGCAAGGCGATATTAGTCTTGGCTTCAGTTGTCTAAGTATGATTCCACAATGCATCTTTGTCGGCTGCTGAAAAGACGTGGTTCAACGTGTTTGCCTCATTTTGGTGCTTCAAATACCATTTCTTCAAATGTAAATCTCTTTTTTATAGTTAATACAAAAAAAATAGTAACATAATTCAAAATTATTTATGACGGCGACCTTCACATTGTTCTTCCGTCAACACACACCAAGAGTTAGCAGCCGACTGACTATAGTCAAAGACGACTCCAACGTCAAAGATATTTTACACAACACACAAGCTTCCACTTGTAATCAGTCTCTTTGCTATTCTTCGATACATTTTCTAATAGTAATCAATATGCTTTCACTCTCAAACACAGAAGTAAATTAACATATAATAAGACAAATTATAATAAATTCTGACAAAAAATATGAGAAAACATTTACAATTCGGTATCGACAAATACGGTAAAAAAAATAACATCTCCCAGATCCATTACACTACCAATCGCTAACGCAACATAATTCCGAAGATATAGACTTGAAATTATTTCTCTACAAACCAGCAACTTTAGCTAAGTGGTGGGTAGAGGGGAGGGTGCTGTAAACCACTGACTAATCAGAAACTTGTCATAGCTGCATAGACATTTATGCGGAAAGTCGAAAAAAATAAGGAAAACCGATAGTTCCACTCGCAAATACTGATGTCGTTAATGTAGCTGATTCCAAATCATCCCTATAATTTACAAGGTCAACTAAGGTGTTTCTCATGTCTAGAGAACCGGCAAACGTGTCTTCCACATGCTAGATGCACACATCACAATCGATCTTCTCTCAACTAAATAAAGAAGTGAAATGTGCGGAAGCAGTCAACTGAATATTTACATGGGAGGGAATAACGGCGCAGCACAAACGCACGTCCATATTCAATATTCTCAAATTTCCACATGATCAAGAGAGCTATCTAACACATATTAAGTATTAGTTCGCTATTCGGTCGTCTAAAGGACTAGACGGTTAATTTAACTACATTCCTACACTCCTACAGGCCTCTCCATTCAGACAGCTTCTACCATTAACAGGAAACATGAATCATCCCCGCAAGGTCACTAGCGCTGCACGCCAAGCATACACAGGTAGAATCATCATCCTAATAAATCAGTCCCTGTACTTACAACTAAATGTTACAAACGCGGTCTCAGTTCAACAACATTTGACAGTGAGCGAAGTATTGGAAATACACCCTGTTGACGACTGTGGCTCTGGAAATAGAAATATCGGTACCATTCTTGTGACTTGACATGCTCTTCCCTTTGCTATCACAGTACTCTAAGTCAAATCCATACCCTCCGTATGAATGGACATAGTCATTTCCTTTGCACATGTCGGAACACAAATACATACTTTATAAGTCTGATGGTCAAGGTGAACCTATCACGCACCCCCTACTACTAAGTTTAATACTTTGTCAATAACTGATCGTTGGCAATACAAAATAATACTGACCGAAAATCAACGAAGAGTGGACATGTCTCATAAGTTTTTCTTTTGAGTGCTACCACCGTGTCTTAGAAAGAGGTGTTTAATCGTCTTACAAACCGCCAGATGTTAAAAAAAAACCGATCACAACAACTACTGTAAGTTACTGTCACAAGTGGTCTTGGTTCTACATGGGCACACAAGTATCCATGTTAAAAGCTATATCAGCTTTATAAATCCACATATGGCATTACCTACGAATCACGTGGTTTTTCCAGACAAATACCGAGATGGTGATCGCTGGAGTGTATATTAATAGAACACCAGTCCGGTTGACTGTACAGACTGTTTGCACATCTGTTACATTATTTTGCTAGCAAGTCTGTAGGCTGTGCTATGTGTTATTTGGACAGTTTACGAGTCGATTTCGTGTCTGCACATCAGTGCTCTGCATTATTTAGGAGGAGTTTGCATGTCCGTGTGTTGTGTACTGAAATTATTTCGGTAATTTAGGAGTTGTTTGCGTGTCTGCAGAGCCTTATTTCAGAAATTTAGGAGTAGTTTACAGGTCTGTAGGCTGTGTGGCATGAACCAAAGCATGTCAGAGTGTGTGTTTTGTATCAGTGTGATAAATATACTATCTCTCAAAATCCATCCCTAAATAAATTGTTCCAGAATAAATAAAGTACACTGCTTCCTCTCTCCAGGAGCCTAGCGTAGGCTGAGTCATTTTCCCCTCCAGACAGCCATCTTGAGTTACATCACGGAACGGACGACACCACCCTCTGGTGCCAGTACTGTGTACTAGGTCAGCTGGATTCCAGACTCCGTGGTGACCACACTGTTTCCCTCCATTTTTCCCCGCCATCTTGGATTACATCACGGAATGGATGACGGTGCCCCCTGGTGGCAGTACTGTGTACTAGTTCAGTTGTATTCCTGACCCCATGGCAGCTACACATGATGGTGGTACTGCCTCTAATTGATTAAATAAATAGTGCATGCAAAATAAAGACTTAGGTCCAGTACAGGTCGGGTCCTCTTCCCGCCATTTCCCAAGATGTGATGGTGGTCGGATGACTTAGGTTAATGGAGGTAGCCCAACTGCCCTTTCTTTCCTGCCATTTTCTTAGGTTAGGAGAGATAGCCCAAATGACCTACCTTCCCACCAAAATTAAAACTCCCTGCCAGTTCCTAGGAAGAGGTGGCGGCCGGATGAGTTGGGTTAGTGGAGGTAGCCCAAGTGACCTTTTTTCCCACCATTTTCTTAGGTTAGCAGAGGTGTGTTGGATTGTCCTGATGGAATTTGAACTTCCTGCCATTTTCTGATGGAGGGTTGGGGACGGGGGGGGGGGGGGGGTTAGGTTAGTGGAGACAGCCGAATTGATCTATCTTCCCACCAAAATCCGCCATCTCGGATGACGTCATGCGCTGTTGCCAAGTCTACAGGCTGCCATCTCGGATGACATCGTACACTGTTGCCGAGTCTATGGGCCGCCATCTCGGATGACGTCATCGCCGCCATCTCGGATTCATTTGGCAACAATGGAGAGTGGAGTGACGCGAACTTCGTCCCACTACTCACTATACGGGTGCCCATATCGACACCGAAACCTGACCTCGTTTCACTATTGGCAGCAAGCATTCTGCACTGTAAGCTCGGCACAGCTTATGCCGGACGTAAACTCGGCCCGCAGTCGAAAATGGTGTGAAAGAAGATGAAAGCGACGTAACGACTTTCTTCCACTGCTCCACAGTGCAGCTTTACGGCTTCGGCAAAACGTTTACCCGTTACGGGAATTTGTGACACTAATGTACGGTGTTAGAACGCCAGTTCCCACTTCGATTTCCTGCTTCCCTGCCGTCGTGTTTTGTTACCGACTGGGTTTGCGAGTGCGACATTGATTTACGTAGTGCCTTTTGGAGCTGTCGTCCTCTTATTTTTCGTAGCTATTGTCTTCAGTGAACTATCACTCAGCAGACTCTTTCGTCCGCGTTTTGACTTAGCGGCTGAGGTTTTTCCGCTTTCCCGATATGCAGTATACACTTTCGATAACGTGCCTCTCGAAACGCTAAACACTCGAGCTACCTCGGTCGCGGAAGCACCCACCGTGCGAGCGCCGACACTTTGCTCTCCTCCGAACCCTCTCGGCTGCGACACGGCGCACTCACAGCCACACAAAACAGTGTTCCGACCACGGCTGGCACCTGCGACGTGCCGAGGGCATCACACAGGGGCTGTTCCTGGTCAAATGCCAGAGCGCCACTTGCAGCCTTCGCTAGAAATTGCATTTACGCTCTAAGACAATAAAAACGGCGCGTGGCGAAGGAGTTAAGCAAATTGGTCTGAAATAGATATTCTTACAAGTATCGATGAAAAATGAAAAACTGTAAACTCTGGCGGTACACCGCAATTTCACCGCGCAGCTGTCAAGGACGTGCCGATATCAGGGCACGGTGTCTGCGAATATCATTCCGCGTATGCAGTTGAACAATAACTATGTCTGACAGACAGGTGTAAGAACAATGTGCGCAAATGTCATCCATTTGAGAGAGAACGTGTATTTGCGCTCAAAGAAGCCGGTTGTAGTAATTAGCGAATCGCTCGACACTCGAATAGGAGCGTTGCCACTATTCGACGACATTGGCGGGAATGGGTGAACCGTGGCGGGACACGGCATCGAGGCGGAAGCGGTCGGCGTAGAGAGGCGACAAAACGTAAAGACCGAGCAATCGTCAAAGATGCATTGTCATCAATGCGACGTGCAGCTGGTGCTTCAGTGAGCACAGGGACCGTTATTATTACGGGCAGTGGCAGTGGTCAGACACGAAGCCCTGGCAGCCTTACGTCCTCCATTTTCGTCAATTCAGGTGTAAGGAGTCCAGCAAACAGTAAGTACAGCACACGCATTTTCACTTGGCTGATTTCAAATGGGCGGTGCAGGATGCGGGTGAAGCAAGTGTCACTAGGATGATGAGTGGTATATAGGATACATGTTTTGTAGAATGTGCCTCGAATGAATGAATGAATTTGTGGTAGGTCTTATGGGCCCAAACTGATGAGGTCATCGGTCCCTAAGCCTACACTCTACTTAAACTAACATACGGTATGGACAACAAACACACCCGTGCCCGAGGGAGGAAGCGAACCTCCGGCTGCACGGACCGTGACAAGGCGCCCCAGACCGCACGGCTACCCCGCGCGGCAATGTGTCTTCGAGTGTCTACCATCAGTGTGGATAGTTAAGTTTTCTCTTCTGAGAAATAGCTGCCGTTATCACTCGCGAAGTACTGAGAATTGTTGCACCATTGTATAAGGAAAGCTGTACCAACCGCCACATTATCTTTTTTGTTTGTGGTTCAATGAAACTCTTATAAAAACTAAATATCATTTACCTTTAATCATTTTAAAAATAAAAGTAATGACAGACAATTCTTATTCATTCTAAAGTTTATTTAGGTGCTACCGTCGTATACTGTGGGTAAGGTGGGGGTGCTAACTGATATCTGGGTATAGTCAGGGGTTAGGCTGGGAAGCCCTGCAGTATTCTCTGATTTGTTAAAACATGTCCCATCATTTTGTCCTTTCTGCCCGTCAGTGTCCTCCATATGTTCCTTTCCTCGCCGATTCTGCGGAGAAACTCCATACATCTTATCTTCGCCGTTCACCTGATTTACAAAGTTCTTCTATAGCGCAACAATTCTTTTCTTTTCCCCGTTTCCCACGATTCGATTCCATAAAATTCCGTGTTCCAAACGTACATACAAACTTCTTTGTCAAATTAAGGTCCATGTTGGATACTGGAGTACATTTCTTTTGGTCCTCATCACCAGCGCTAATCTGATTTGCATGTCTTCCGTCCTCCGTTCGTGGATACCCCTTATACTTTTTATACACCCTAGGTGGGATTACTTCCGCAGTGCCACTATTTTAGTAATTAACCATCTGCGTTTCTTTTCCTGTCTGCCTACGACTATTTGGATTGGTAGTCCCAGTAGAAATGGAATCAGTTACAGCTGGGTGCAAAGACTACATGCATGTCTAAGCTAACGGGGCTCACTTGTTCCCTCAATGTTATAGAGAATTCTCTAGCCAGTTGAAGCATTTCATCATGTTAGTTCCGAGATCAAACCTTTATTTTTACTCTTTAAAAAAAAAGTCATTTTACCCGCCAAGTTGGGGACCACTGTACTTGAGGGAGTTGTAGAGGGTAAAAAGTGTAAGGGAAGAGAGAGACTGGAATACGTCCAGCAGGTAACTGAGCAACGTCTGCTTTGTGATGGAGGGACAAGCGGTGGCGAGCCAAATCAAACATTGGCAGGAGAGGCTGATGACCGAATAGAAAAAGGAAAAGAAATGAAGAAATGGGAGGCGCCGGGACATTATGGTTGGTTGGTTTGGGGAAGGAGACCAGACAGCGCGGTCATCAGTCTCATCGGATTAGGGAAGGATGGGGAAGGAAGTCGGCCGTGCCCTTTCAGAGGAACCATCTCGGCATTTGCCAGGAGCGATTTAGGGAAATCACGGAAAACCTAAATCAGGATGGCCGGACGCGGGATTGAACCGTCGTCCTCCCGAATGCGAGTATAGTGGCCGGGACATTATGAAATTGCCACAGAACGAGGAGGACCTTTCAAAATTATTTGTATTTGTATTTACATAATGTTTGTGAAGGTAGACATTTACTTAAATGGGGCATAATTATTTTCCTTCGCATGAAATAAGTCATACAGAAAAACACGTGGACTGCTCAGAATGGATGTAGCGTCAGATGTTAGGCAAAGATGAAGATACTGCGACTTGTACAAGATGGACCATTGTGGACAGCTGGATCGAATGAAGACACAAGAGACCTATCAGGTCTCGCGTCCATAAAATACCAGGTATTGACTAAAATAACGGATCGGAATAAAGATTACGAATTAACACCTTATCATGGATTCTTTGATTTTTAGAAAGTTGTTGACCTAATTCCTACAAAATTTGTACCGACAGCCCTCGAGGGACGAGGGACCGACTGAACCTACGTTAGTGGCCGAAATAATATGTACAGTACGTCAATGTTTCCGCTTGTATTATTCTTCTTCGGGATAGAAGGGTCATGCAAAGAGATTTCGCACTACCAAAATGATACTCAGCAGCCGCAGTGGAAATTTTCAGCTTCTAAAACTGGGGTACATGTTAATGGATTATACTTTTTTATACACGTCCTTTTTACTGATGACACTGCATTGTTTGAGTCTAGTTCATTTAAGCTATAACGACGAATGGATTAACTTTTAGAAAACTTTGTAAACTTACCTCAGCACCATTTACAACAAACACTAAAAAAAATATGTATCCAACATATCGAAAATACAGCTGTGCATGAAGACATAAACCAGTTGTTGAATTTCTAGACCTGCTGTTTGCGTACATTTTGCACTAAGAACCGAAACTCTAATATCACTCGTATTTATTATTTTAACGCATTTATTTGTTATTAAGAACAATGGTGAATAATAGTTGAATCTATATATGCAAATCGAATTGCGTGAAAGCAGGAGTATTTATTTTTTTATAGGTTAAGTACTACAAAATCAAGGCACTTTGAAAAATTCTGTTATGCGTATCTAAGTGGTATTCTCACAGTACTCCACATTTATTAACACCGCTACCTGTGTGGCGGTAGATCGTAACAATAAAAGAGCAAAAAAATTAGTTGAAGAACAACAAATCTAACAGACTGAACTGCAGTAGTCATCTTTCTCAGGGAGATTACGTTAATATGTAAGGAACCATTCGAAATATGCTAGCGCGAGCGGTTCAGAAGTTGGTGTAACTTCAAATGTTTTTCAAATCGTCAGTAACTACGAGTTACTCTTGGAGAGTTACAAAATGTTTACATTAGATGAATTCGATTTATGTTTATTTATGTTTGATATTACGTCTTTTGCTGTCTGGGCTTACTCGTTCCGAAGAATTTTGACTCCCAGTGTGTTACTATCACTGGGACACGAGTGCTGGAACAAATGCACCACTTTTTGAGGTAACATATGTAAGAATACGTACAATTAGAAAAGAATATTAAGTAATCGGATTTTATGCAGTTAGCTTGTCTTGATGCAAATCAGAAATATTTTCGTATCGATTTTCTCATATTTCAGTATTAGAATATACAATAAACCTGAGAGAAACAGACTATGAGATTCTGTAAAGGGCGCCTATTATCATTTGGATAATGGTACGATTCCATTGCTTCACATTATTGATATAATGCAGCACGCTGTCTTTTTCCTCGTTTAAGATGACAAAAGAATTTTTGTTAAATTCTTAGTTTTGCATGTATCAAATATCTTTGTAATTGTTTGTTTAATTATATCGTTTTGTTGAAGCATTGAGGATGCGCCTCGCGGAACTTTTAGAATAGTAGGTGACTATTATTCATGTGCAATTGTTTTACGACTAAACATTCCGAGAAACTCTGTACTAGTACGCTGCAAATGGGATGACTGTGCCACATTACCTAGAAGTGTGTGTCGGCAGTCATACGTAAGCGATGCCCGCAGAAACATGTTTCAAATAATCCCGCGCTTGCGTCAGCCTATGGCTCGGGTGTAAGTACGTCCAGCCAATAAGCTTTCTGCTGCGTCCAAGAAGTCACCATCGGTTCGGGGAGAAACGCGCCTGCGCGAATCAAAGGAAGCCATGTTCCGTCTGCTCCATCATGGCGTTCAGCCAGGATGGTAGTAACTGTGCACGCGCGAAGAAAAAGCTATAGTGAATAAGTTCTGTGTGAAGTTGTTGGTGTTGTGTAGTGTATGGTGTTCCAAATATCTCAATTTTTTTGGAAATGGCGTTGGAATTAAGACTTCATAGCCCTGCTGGAGCAGAAGCCGTTGTTTATCAGTGGCCACTTTCCTCAGGAACGGGCTCTGTAAGTTTGTCTTGTTTATATGAGATTTTTTAAAATTTTTGGGTATTTATTTTAATACTAAGTTACATTTCGTGTTGGAATAAATGCCAGAACGATTTACTGTAACTCGTTATTGCGGTAGTAGAGGTTTATTTTCATTGAATATTTCTCGTATTTACCCATTGTAAAGATGGGCCAGCATAGCACGCGCGTCAATATTTGCATCATACGTGAGTTTGTAGTAGACCATAGCCACGAAGGCACGTTTAAGCCAGGTTAAATGTCTTAATAAAACGTAAAAGTTAGTTTTATTGCATTGTTGTAGAAGTAATTGGTTCAAGTCGATAGGTTAGAACACTCATCGCGTTCAAAGTAGGTCAAATATTAAATGTAGTTTTACAACGCGTTCTTCGTGAACATTTGTAACGCAAATTCAATATATATCGCCATTTTGACGATATACATTTTATTTTCCAAGTTTCTGTTTTAGGAAGCGCAGCTTTAAAAAACAGCAAGATCTAAATCTGCAGGGAAACACTTTTTTGTATTTTTTGTAACTATAATTAGGGGAAAGAATGATATTCGCAGCAAAGAATTGGCATTTCTTGCTGAGCTGGTCGTAATTAGAACAGTTTATAGAATCCTAAGTGCAAGAAAGTAAAAATAATACATGGGCTATTTTCAGTATTCATTTTACTTTACTTCCTTAATGGTTTGAGTACACACAATTCATGTTGTTGGATAGTTTTCATTGAGAACCTTCTTAAATTTTGTTTACATTTAATTTAAAGTTTAAAACAAGTATTTCAAACAGTCATTGCTTTAATTTAGGCTATCTCTTATCTGTCTAGAATTTGAACCTCCGGATTTGCTTAAGTGCAACTTCATGCTATTTTCGCGCGCTTGTAAGTTTTGTTCATATTGAGAATAGCGTTAGTGTTTACGATGGAATAGATAACAGAAATATCACACGGTGAACCTAGTTTATTATTAGCCTACTGTGTAATTTAACCGTGTCGTATGTTACGAATATATGAAATAAAATAAAGGTGTTTTGCGTAATGAGATGTTGAAGTTTGCAGCTGTGAGCAGTGCATACTGCTTTCGTGACTTGTACAGAAAGATGATCACATTTGCTTGAAGGAAACACTTTTCGGTTTCTCATTTACACTGTTCGGTTTCTCATTTCAGGCTTGGGTGCGCATAGGATTAGTAGTAAACTCAAGTTCAACACTTCAGTTTTAGTTCTGTATAATTATTGCCAGGTTAAAAAAGATGCTTGCCTTTGTTTTGCTGGGAAATACATCTCGTTCATTATAACATTCGTTAGAAATCAAATGCTCCATATCCGAGTAGTATGTATTGTAATTTTATTCGTGATCAGAAGTATTTTAATCTCATGTTTTGAACATTTATTATGGGTTGTGATTGACGAACACGTGTTTCTAATTACACTTTTTCTTTTCTTTACAGGATAAACATGACGGTGCGCTTGAGATAGTGGAAACCATAAGGTAAATTAACCGTGTACACTTGACAAATCAGTTTTTACTTGCAAAACAAATGTGTTCTTTGACCTCGGTATAATGTTCTTACGCAACATACTTCCCTTTTGACGGTTAGGCGCTCAGAATGTGATTCATTGGTTCAAGGTCTGTGACAGTGCTTCGCATTCAGATAGATTCCTGTAGTATGTGGATCTTACCGCCGTAACTTTTCTAAATATTTAATGACGTCGTCAGAAGCGCCGAAAAAGGACTTTTATGTAATGACGTTTAGTTTAGCGTAGGAACTTAGTACTCGTGCTGTGGTGAGGGTTGAGACTTTAGTCACAGTGGCTAGATGCAAATTCAGTATTTTGTCGCGAGAGTGGCTTGAGTGGGGCGAGAGCAAGCGAACTACTAGGAGCTGCATAGCGAAAGAGTAGGAGGTGGAGGTGGCTGGCGGACCTGCGAATAATTTGGTGACCTTGGAGCAGCCGGGTGAACAACCAGCCGTGACTGACGGAGTGACCTCGCGGTCTACGACCCTCCGGTCTGATCCAGGCGTGCACGCCGAAGTATCGCACCATCACACCCGAATCCAGCAAGAGTTACTACCGTTGTTCCCGTGGAAAGTCAGGTGCACTTCAGTCTCCTTGCGGGGTCGAGAGATCGGAATTTCTCGAAATTTTACTGAAGCCTCTTAGGATAATGAATTAAATAGTCTACCTACTTTCAAGAACACATTTCTTCCTCTTTTAACCCCCAAACCTGTTTCACCACAGCTGTGGGATCTCCTGTGTGGTTTTTCTTTTTTTATATTGTGTGTTCCCTTTGCCTGCCAACAGAAATCAGTAACATGTCATCATTGCTGTAGTTGATCTGTCCTGTGCTGTACTTGGTTATTATCTAATTGCTAAATGTGTTATTTTGATGTTTGGAGTGACGCTTCCTGATGCCCATTGACTAATTCTGGATGTTGCCATATTGCTGTGGCTTACATGTACTTATCTCTGCACATTGTTTCATACCACTGTGACGAGTGCATGTAAGCCACAGCAACATGGTAACATTCAGAATTCGCCAGTAAACACCAGGAAAAAGTCACTTTAAGCATAAAAACAACATATTTCGCATAGTAAAAGTACGATACTCAAAGCACAGCTCAGCTAAAATACAGCAGTAAGATGTTGTTTAAATGTACTTGTGGTGTGCTGCTGTTGACACCAACACGAGACACACAACGTAAAAACAGAAACCATAAAAGAAGAAAAAACTCACATAAGATGCCACAACGATGGCGAAAAATGTTTGGAGATTAAATAAAACTAGAATTTGTGTTCTTGTGAGGAGACGTACACACTTTAATCCGTTATTTTCTGCAAACGTGAGAACAGCTGAGCTTAAAAGTCTGTAATAATTTTCTCAGGGTCTGTGAGGCATTTAGTTCAGTTGTTTCAAATGTATTACTGTCAGTGCGAAACAACCCGTTTGGCCTATCACGTTTCAGAATGTTTAAAGAAATATTTCTTATTGTTTTTACTTCATAAGCAAAGCATTGCACTCATGTTGAACCCCATAATTTAATGTGTAACAGCACATCCCAAATTCTGTCCTAGAAACGGTTGTGCTATTAACTGTTTCATAATTTACGGGTCGTAATCTAAATGAGAATATAACATTTTTGGTATTTCTTGGTTGGGTGCGTTATTCGTTGTTTACATCACAGTTCGACATTCGGTGTATCAGAAACCTGCTCTGCATCGTTTGGTTCTCATTAGACCTGCCATTTAGACGTGTCGTGTATACTGGAAGAACATTGTTAATGAGAGGATCGAATTCAGTTTCCGCACATCTCATGCCTTATTCGTCCCTTTTGCTTGTGTTGATTTGAAAGACAAGTTCAGAACTACACCATCTGCAGAACTCGCAGGATGGTCGTGGCAGAGTGGATTGTTCAGTCTTCGTTTTCTATTACCGGAAGTCCTCTTGTTGCCAAGGAAAAGACAGTTCTTCAGCAGAGAAATGTAGTAAGTTTCCGATCTTAACTTCCCAATAAAGTCAGGTAAGTTTTATCGCGCTCATCCAGCTCTTCATCTGTGCATTTCGTACTGGCAGCGAGAAGATAACTCTTAACATTCAACTGTATTAAGTATAAAAGACGTTCCCGTTGCAGTTTCTAGGGTAAAGTAGCCACTGTGCATATGTGTAGCCTATTCCCGAAAGAATGTGAAGTACCGTATTTGTTGCTATTATTTGGAACAGAGAGGGAATGGTTGAAGGGAGGATTTATGTAACTCTCCGTTTTTAGTTTCCATTTTCTTCCAGACTAGTAATTTCTACATTTTGACTTCAGGATAGTGTCGCTTGCTACTGAATTTGGTTTTACGAAGCGTGTGCGCTGTGGATGCCCGCCAGAGGAGAAAACGGCAGCTGAATGAGTGGGAGAACACAGAGCTGTTGCAGTTGGCCAGCCAGCGCGCTTGTGTAGCTAGCTGTCTCGCCGTCAGTAGGCCGGACCGTTACTACGGGAAGGCTGAACAAGTGTTGGCGGGGTCGGTCTGTGCGTTCATTTCAGTGGCCGCCAACAACCCATCCGGTTTGAAAGTTAAAAAAATGATACATTTAACCGTCGCGCTGTCGTAACTTTTTAGCTGTTATCACGGAAACCAGTCGGGAATGCGAGCACGTATTATGACGTTGTAATCGTAATAGGACATACATGTATCTGGAGAAATCTGCCTGTTTGTGTTTTACTTACTCGGCAGAATGCTGCGGCTAATGTCAGGTAGAGGCATTGCCTGAATTGCAACAGGAAACCTCGCCAACAGTTCGCAAGCGGTCATTTAAGGTTGTTCATTCCGGGATCCGTGTCGGTATGACGTATTGTTCCAGTTCATAAGTCCATGTGTTGTTTTGTTTACTGCTGATTTTAGTGTACACCGTCTCCATTTTTCAGCAGCGCGATTAGTTTCAATTTTTCTTTTGTGCTAATTAATTGGATGTTACTTTTCCTGCCGTTATTCAGCGTGTAATAGAACTGTGGAGAATTTATTCAAATTTGTAACAAATTCGTTGCTCAAAATATAAAAATTAAAATGTTTAATTAGAGTTAAGCATCATGGACATGAAGAAGAACACCTATTGGCCAGCCCCACGTGCCACAACGGTTCACACCATCATTCTAATAAGCTGGCGAATATTTCAGTTTTATTCTGGAATTATACTGCAGAATAGTTTTGGTGTTTCTGCTAAGTTCCACGGTACATAGGGTTCCCATCTAATGTCAGTATTCTTTGTTTTCTCGTTGCTGTGTAGAAATCTGTCAGTAACCCCTGTCCAGTAAAATAATGTTTATCCCACACTGGTTCTGATTTAAGTATGCCTACTCCAAACAAATTAATGCACAATGAAAGCCTTGGTACTTGCTCCATAATTTATGGTACTAGGGAAGACCAGCAAAATTTAATATCAGATAGTCTAAGTGGAATGAATTATAACCCGCATAAGAACCATGCTGAGGATGCAAAATATGTCCAAAATGTGACGTGCTGCAGTGAAGAAAAGTCAACTCATAATATTTGTTTTCTTCTCACATGAAGCAGATTTAATGTTTTTACATTTTACATACCCAGAATATGAGACATTTGGCATAATTCTTTTCTTATGATCATTTATCCGAGGCATGTCAGTGAATCCTAATAGCTAGACCTGTCATACATTTCTTTAAGGCCAGAATAGAAAGGACTCATTTCTGTATGGCCAATATTCAGGACATCACTTCTCTTTAATAAGACTCTTTGCCTAAAGTATTTCATACAGAGTGTTGAGTCCATGAGCTGCAACGTTTACTGAACTATAGTTTGCAGAATCCGTGTTTTAGTTCTGGACTAGCATTAATTTTGAAGAAGAGATTGTACAGTTTTATCTGCTTTTTTGCATTTTATGTCTTGACAGCGTATCAAGTTTTGATCATATTTTGCACCATTGGTGTTGTTCTTATGTGGGCTGTAATTTAACACTGTCATCACTATATTGCAATGGGATAGGCAAGACACACATAATGAAGTTTAGAAAAAACACTTGTCACTATATTTGTGAAAAGATGTAGTACTGTTGCTGCCCACTTGTTTGTTGTAAGCAGCTTTTAATCACAAATGTCGTAAACTAACCACGACGAGGTGTTGAAAGTTTCTGATTTCTTATGCTGCTTCTAGTTTTGAGTTAATGCCCATCTGGCAGCAGGACATTAAAAAAATTTTCTGGTCAGTGCCACACAGAAATAACTTTAAAATTTAATCTGTGACTGTGTAATCACTGTGAGAATATTCCATGTAATTCCGGTGGCATCATGCTTCCACTGAAAAATTCTACTATGATTATAAATTGGTTTGTTCTGTATCACATTTGTGATCAACAGAACATACGTATCATGTTTTGTGCCCCATGTGCAGATGTTATAAGTCACCTGCATAAATTTGCGCTGCATTATTTACAAAAGGAACTGCTTCTTCGCTCGCGTTGTCGTGAATATACTGGATTTTGAAGTGAATAATGCTTCATACTATTGATTTTTAATATTCATTTCAATCTTAGGTACATTCCGAATGTCAAAAATGTTAGGTGCAAATATCTTCTGAACTTTTGTTACCTTTTGTTCCATCAGTTTATTGAGATTATTATGTTGTTTGGAGGTTTTTTGCTTTTGTGACAATCTTGACCTGCGTTAGCTTTGTGAGATTTGCAAGTAGTGTTCAATGACATTGTAGAAAATGTATTGTTATTTCGGCATTTGTCATGTGGTAATTCATGTGACTTTATTACTATTTAACATTGTAATTGCCTTAAAAGATGTTACGGTAGTTTCTTTGAAAGCACGTGTCATTCGTAATTACTAGTGTTTAAGGCTCAGTTCGAAACTCGTACATTTTTCACGACTTTTACCAAGGTCCAGAACTGTATTTCCTAAAAAAAAATTGTTTACTGAAAGCAGCCTTATATTGCACATAAAGATGACACATTAGGAACACAATTATATATAACTGATTTCGCAAATTGATATTGATGACCAAAATGTGCTAATGAGCCAGTCTTCTGGGAAGATCTTCCATGTTATTTTTATTGTCGAGTGATTGCTGTGAATATGTACTGCAGTTGGCTCAAAATTCTCTCAAACTTTTACATTTAATGCCCTTTTTAGGAATTTTTTGCTGAATAGACTTAATGTGGCCACCAGTGATGTTATTTTTATTGCTATCATCGTTGCGATAACTTTAAGAGATCATCTTTTAAAGATTTTTTTGTCAAGTATATCTTTTGTTATGTATTAAGTATTTTCGTTCTACAAGTACTTCCACGGCGCTCAGAGTTATGTAAACATTGGTGTGTTGAGACGAAAATAGCACCTATCGCCAACAGGGGTGAAAGGTTCCTTTTAATTTTTCACTATTACTTTCAGCGAAGCTTTTGAAAATGTCACTCTATATACGTAAAAGCTCTTGCATGTTTCGTATGTCCTCTTTCTCGTAGATATCTATTCGCAACTCGCAGTGATGTGTGAGCTATATTTGAAGCGCTGCGTGTAGTCTAACCATCGGTAGTTGAGCCAGTACAGTCTGGGACCGGTAATCCCATAAAAAAGCCGCAAAGCTACCGGTTGCGCTAGCCGTTTCAGTTCGGCCGGTGAGGTGTCTTTGAATTAGGGGGAGCAGGGAATGTTGCTGGCTATTGATCCTGCCCTGTCCGGCCGGCGGCGGCCACGGCGTGTGCCAACTCCGGCATTCCGGCACCCAGGCCTGCCAATCACCGCGACCGAAATACACCGCCGCGGCTTCCAGTAGGACGCAGCCGTCAGCGACCAGCAGTTTCCGCCGGGTCTATTTTGTGTCGTAGTAGGAGGGCAAAAGCTGGGTTAGTAGCAGATCTGCCGTCAGTTTGATGTGACTATATGGGAGAGACGACTGAATATTTTCGGTTGTCTGGCGCGTCTAAACAGTTGAGTGTAAGTGATCAACCAACCGCTATTAAAGGACTCTGTTTCGTGTCTCTTCTAGCGTGGGAGTCGTGTTTGAATAATGCACCGTAAGAGACAAGCTGTGTTAACCATTTTCAAAATTGTTAAGGCTTTCGTGGCCACTTGTAGACAAACTACCTATTGGCTTCTGTATCGGGCTCTTCGGCCGACGTTCATCTAATGATTTTACTGACTTTTCGCGAGCACGAGTGGCTGGCGAAACGTCAGTAAAATCATTAGAGGAACGTCGGCCGAAGAACGCAATACAGAAGCCAATAGGCAGTTTGTTAACCATTTTCCATTCTGTGCTCTCGACATGCCAATGGCCTTGCCGTCTTGTTCCCTTCAGGTCACCGAAGTTAGGCCCTGTCGGGCTTTGTCGGCAAGTGGGGTGCACTCAGTCCTTGTGAGGCCAATTGCGGAGCTACTCGATTGAGAAGCTTTGGGGGGGGGGGGGGGGGGCTGTGTGCTGACCACGTGCCCCTCCGGTGGCGCCTAAGGGCTGAGGATGATTGCTTGGTACTCTTGACTTGCTGTATACCAACGTGAGAATGAGTGGCTGGGAGCAAAAGTGATGTCGAAACCTGGCAGATTAAAACTGCCTGCCGAACCGAGACTCGAACCCGGATTCTTTGCCTTTCACGGGAAAGTGCTATACCGACCGAGTTCACGAGCACGACCCGGTGACGCTTCCTCACAGCGTCACTCTCGCCAGTACCTCATCTCCGGCCTGTCTTCCAGGAGCAGTAGTCGCGCAAGTTTCGCATAATTGTCAGGCTTCGGGCAGAGATGTACGGGCAGAAGTAAGGCTGTGAAGACAGGACGTGCGTCGTGCTCGGGTAACTCAGCTGGCTGAGCACCTGCCCGCAAAAGGCGAAGGTCCCAGATTCGAGTTCCGGTGCGGCACACTGTTTTAATCTGCCTGGAAGTTAATATCGGCGCACAGTCGGCTGCAGAATGAAAATTCGTTATATAAACGTTATTTAACGTTTTGGCATGTCCACGTTTTATGTACCTTAACGGCGTTCCTTTCATAACGTAGTTGAAAGATAGCTGACAAATCCGGTACTGAACGCAACGGGGATGTTACGCTCTGCTCAGTTGCAATAGGTGTTAGGTGTCAGTCCGGATGTTGACACCCGGCAGGGAAACGATCCCGGCCCGCTGCGTGGACGCACTGACCACTGAGCGGACGCAATTGATGAAAATAAGGAAATGGAAGAGAGAAAGAAGCGCAAGTTGGAAACCGTGGGAGCAGTTACTGTTCGGTTTGGCACAGGTGGAGAACACAGCATACGTTAGATCTGAAACGCGCTTTACAGTTGAGAGAAAGCTGTGGCTTGTTATCGATGGTAGGATACCGATCAGCCCGCTAGCCTCGTGCTTTAATTGCGGCTTCGGTTTAACGACCCGTCCACATCGAGGTCGTTAAAGACGGAGCGCAAGGTCGGATGGTGTCAAGGATAAGGAAGGAAATCGGCCGTGTCCTTGCAAAGGAATCATCACGGCATTTGCCTCGAACGGTTTAGGGAAATCACGGAAAATCTAAGTCGGGGTGGCCGGACGCGGGTCTGAACCGTCGCCCTCCCGAATGGGGGTCCAGTGTGCTAACCACTGCGCCGCCTCGCACGGTGTGACTGCGACTCCCGGGCAAACCTTTTTCTACTGTGTTTCCAGTAAAGAAAAAAATAATCGATAGATTTAAAAATTTCTCGTGTTTCGATGCGGATAGTTTGAGTAACGACGGCTAATTAATTAATCTGATAACAAGAGTCCAACGCTCGTGGTCTTGTTGCACGGCCACTCTTAGTTTTATGCTGTCGCTGACGAATTAACGTGAAAAACCTGACTGGTATTGCAGAGAGTTACGTATCGCTTTTCACCAGAACGAGGCACAGTCGATTAACCCATTACTCAACATTTAGCAGGCGCTCTTTGAGCACTGATGTGTGTTAGCACAGTCGTGGGCTCGAATGACGACTTCGTATTTGCGTTTCTGAGAAGGGGTGTTCCTTCGGGAGTCGCTCACCCTTCCCGGCCAGTGGCGGGGTCGCACGCTGATCCAGAAATTTGGCACAGTTGCGCGCAGCTGTGCGCGACCTGGCAACTGCGCATGCGCAGGGCTCTAGAGGCGGTGAATCTTTGCCCATTGTCCGGCTGGCGGCGGCACTGGCCGCCCGCTGACGTAACGCAGGAATGCTGCCGGCCGGCCGTCGCGCTTGCGCTAGCGTTAGCTCTGCTTACTGCTGCTGCTAGCCTTTTGTTCGCCGCTCGGCCGGGTCGCGTTCTATATACAGCTGTGCATGCTTTCTCGTGTCCACGTCCTGTGCTCGGGCCCGGTCAAGCCGAAATGCACTGTTTCGTTCCTCCTGGAAATCGATAAGTAGTGGCCACCAATGGGCATCGTTAATAGTGCTCTCGGAGACTGTAGACGCGAGGTTCCTATCTGTCGTTCACTCAGTGTCAGAGACAGCATCGTGGCAGGCAACGACACAGTTTTGTGAGTCATTATGTACAACGTTGCACCTTCAGCATTTCGCAACATTTTGATACAGTGCATGCATATCAAAGGCATGTAGTTACGCAGGTTTTCTAAGTAGCAATAGCTGAAGGCTGCACCTAAATGTACATTATTTGTTGGTATACAGAATTTATGACGAAACAGCGTGTGAAAACTATTGGTTCGTTTGTTATCGTTAAGTGAAGATTTTGAAGCTTAGAACGTGCAAATCTTCATCTCCCAAACGTATATTATAGCATGCGTGAAAGTTCATTGCCGATGCTGTCCGCCACTGATTCATTGGTAGTTTAGTCTTCAGTATTTGTAGCGTATTTGAGCTACCTACTCAGTACAACACACAATCCAGAATGGCTAAAAAGCGAGGCTGTATTCCATTTGTCTCGAATAGCGAATCGCAGATTTCATTTTGATTTCTTGATGTATTGTTAATTACAGCTGAGCTCTTACTGAGCATCACAAAATCAGGAGGCAATATAGCCAACAGTTATCATTAAATAGAAGTATACCTTTAGTGAAATAATATCCGTAACTCGTCCTCATATGTCTGGTCTTTGACCCCTGCCTAGTATATTCCTTTTGCCGTTTTGAGATTCCACTCTCGTAATCCTGAGGCCCAGGCCCGTTGTGAGGGAGGGGCCGTCACAACACGCTCCACAGGCTATTGAGCCTTTGAGGGTGGTGGTGCGCGCCGGCTGACGTAACTAACGCCCACCTGCAAGGACACACGCGCCGCCTCGCCAATTGTCCACACTGTTGACACACTTTGCTCCCAAACTACACGCTAGTCCAGTCCTCCTGTTTTCGAGCCACTGTCATCTAGTCCTACCGTCTGCTGGGAATGGCGTGGAATAGGAGAGCACACATGTGCCGAATCTGCGCGCGTACGGGAGATTTGTGGTTGCTTATGTTTCCCTCGCCATCCCGCTATGGAAGCTAGTCTCGAAGTATATCTGCGTTATCCAAAGCTCCCTTTTTATCTCCGTCTCTGCTTCGACAAATATAAATAAGGATTTGGCCTAGAGTAAGCGCAGGTTTCTTGTCTTAATCAGTCATACATTTTCATAGACCTGTGTAATAGGTCGAATCCGACAAAGGCAGTAATGAACTTTTCGATACATTATATTGACTGGTTTCTGGCTCACTACGATTTTCTCTCCTGTGCCGACCACCTCATCTCAGAGCAGTACGTAACACTGGACGCCATTTCTTATCAATTCAATGAATTACAGAGTGAAGACTACATTTTAGTATAGATGTAATAAACCTGTACAAAGGCGTTACCTTCGCCACCGGGATACAGTACTGAAATAATGCTACATTTCGTTAGATGAATATCTGCTGAAATTTCTTTCCTACCCCGGAGCATAGACAAAGCAACATTTACTTGCTTTATCATCGTAGCGCTTCGAGGATTTTATTTAGCGCGTATTGAAATCGACACTGATGGGTTGCATCTTTGGTGATGTGATAACCTCCCCTGGTCCCTGCTATAACAACATGGGTTTTGACCCAAGTGATGGGTACGGCCCCGCTAATATCTGGTTTGCCCTTCGATTTTTCGAAAAAGAGGTCCCGGATGACCGAACTGGCGGGCGTTATTATTTAAGAATTGCATGTCACCGCAGTTTCCACAAAAAGAAGTGTGTCAGCAATTTCTCGACTGCATTACAGTTAGAATATTGTGTAGGAGGAAAGGTGAAGCTCTTTTTCGGTGAAATGTTGGCTAAATAGCCTGTCTAAAATATTCCCTCGCTCTCCTGGTGTTAAAAATTAGCATAACCTAGTGATTCATAGCAGGTAAATTTTGCGTATTACGTAATTTTGGCATTTACGGTTATGCCTACAGGTCCACTCATCACCTGATAGTACGGGCTCCCTTCTCGTGACCGTAAGACCGCGTTGACCTCGGTTGCATTTATTTTGGGAGTAGTGTGTACGGGCTGTGCGCCACTCCAGGAGTTTGTTACATGCTACGTACAGGAGTTCCCATTATGTTATCGAGCGACTGGAGCCGGCAGTGCAGTATGACTAAAGTAGACGGCACGATGCGTGGTGGGGAGTAAAAGCTGTCAAAATTCGCGCTATCCCCGCTTTTGCTGTAGTAGCCTGAAGTAGGTCTTGTAGGTTAACTTCTTGGTGTATCTTCGTAAGGACACCAGTTTATGTTGTCTCTTCTCACTGCCTTTTTTTTTTTTTGCGTTCCGTTGTGGACGTTCCTTTTTCTGCACCCACTCGTTTAACAGTAGTTCATTTTATAAATTCTTTCACACGAAGTTTTTAGTGTAGATTTGCGATAGATATGTTATTAAATTATGGAACAACCAGCTATTTACCGCAGCTGCATTGGCATATCAATTAAATGAAATGTGTATATCGCTTTATTCGCCGGGAGACCCCGTTCGAGAAGTTCGTGCATTTGGTGCAAGTCCTTTTACACGACGCGACGGCGACTTGCGCGTCGATGACCCCACGGACGAAGTTCAAATACGCAAACCACAAGACCAGCAACAAGTGATGCATGTCAGTGAGTGTCTTTAAGGTACCTGACGCGAGAGACTCAGTTTGTGACTGATATTAGTATGGAAGTATGGAGTAAACACGTACAGGATTGTATAAACATTAAATTCATTACGTTGAATCGTATTGTATGTAATGTGATTAAACACACAGAAGACCTTGATGCCTGTGTCATTCGTGATTTCATGCTGGAGAGCCGTGTTTAAATGGTGACATAGTAGTTTTGTAGTTTTTGTACATGTAGTGCCATACCGATAAAAAATAAATGAAAATAATTGTATTATGTAGGCCATACAAGCTTTTTCGAAGAGTAATAATGGTTCTATATTTCGCGTGACGGTCTTCAAATCAATAAATATGTTTTACTACATGCGTTCTAAAATAGCGTTTGTTCTTCCCCGGCGCTCAAAGTATCTCCGTATCTGATTTAACCAAAATTGGTTCGGCATTTTAGTCGTGAAAGTGTAATACACAGTTACTTTCGCACTTACAATAGTATGGATTACTGTTTCGCCTCACTACAAAACAAATTAAATGCTCGTCCAGCTGGGTGACGTCGCTTTCTGGTCATTAAAGAAGAGCAGTCGCTCGGTGGGGAGTGGGGAGATTGAGTAGTTGCAAGTGTTTCGAAACACATGTTCCACTGTTGGCTGCGTAGCAGATTAAAGCGTGACTCTCATGCGCAGGAGAAATAGAATAATTGTTTACCAAGTTACATACATTCGTACGATACTGGACATACGTGTTAGTCAATAATACAAAATACGATCTTCTGCCTCTTGTCTTGTATGGTCATCACGTTGTGTCGTTATTTCAAGAGAAGTACGCACTGTGCCGAGGCGAAGCAAAATCCGTCAAATGAAACTCAACAGCATCACATTTTGTTGCAATCTGCGTGCTGTGTGTTTGAGGAAACGCTCTCGTATTCTGCGAAGTTTGCTGAGTAATCGGCCCGATGCCTCACTGACAGTGCCAACTCGAGCGGCCGCTTGCGTCACTTCCTCATTAAGCGCCGATGTGGCGTCAGCGGTGACGACGTGTGACGTGTGTGGCAATGGCGCCTTGCGTCATAATATTAATTTGCGGCGGTGGTCTGAACACAAATGAGACCAGAACCGATCCAGTATGCGTCGTGCGGTATCAACTGTTAATTGGTGTCTGAGGTAATAAAAGGTGTTGGCTCAGCGTAAGCGTAAATGCCCGATATCCTTTGGCTACAGTCACTTAAGTCATATGTCTGTAAAGATAGAAGTTTTTTGGAAGAATACCAAGAAAGTGTGCTTTAAGTAGAAGATCGCCTAGGAAACCCTCGCTCGACTAATCCGTAAGAGCTGGAACAATAGCGGCTCTCGCAGCTGTCGCCGTGGAGGGGCGGACAGCCGGCGAGGTCCCGTTTGAAACCCGGCAGCTTTCACTAAGAGCGTGTCCGCTGGCGTACTGCGCTGCCGTGACCTTGCTGCTGCTGCCATCTCTGCTTGTATAATTCATTCGCCGTTCCATTCGCTGTATTTGGTAGTTCCTGCCTGTTGCCATGTTTCGAACTCGACAGAGAAAATGTGTGGGTTTTTTTTCCCTTTGGGAAAGAAGAATTATCTGGTACCTATGCCTTTAATCACAGGTTACTGACTAATTTGTCATTTCTACAAAACTCAAAAAGGCTACTAACAAAGCGAATGTGTGTGTGTGCGCACTGATACAATGTCCGGCGGCTAGGCCAAACGAACACTTGGAAGTAACACGCACCCAAGGCCGGCCAGGAACGCAGCGTCTTTTCGGCGAGGGGCTCTTATGTAATAGGTGATAGCTTTTATCGATCGCCTATGCAGCTCTTCTGTTTGCGTAAACGCACCCCCTACCTGTGCCGTTTCTCACAACTTTCGCAATCACGGTGGCTGCTTCGTGGCAGAGATTATATGGGGTTCGCTGATGCGCTGACACTGCTTTGCATTTGTGCTCACTGCCTTGCCTTTTAATCCGTCGCCGTGGGGAGAAACAAAACACGCCGCGCAACGTCTCCAGGCTGTAGTGTCGGCTGCAAGGGGAGACCCACCGCGTCAGTTACGGTGCCTGCTCCAGGCAAGATACAAAACAAATTAGTGCTTTCAGATAAATGTGAAGCATGGGATGTAATGGGGAGGTATAAACACGTATGGCAATTGCCGAAAAGGCATTCAATCAACGGGAGGCTTCTATGTGGGAGCATGGACAGGGACCACAGGAAGAGACTGGCTAAGTGCTTTATGTGGAGGTTGGCATTATACAGAGCTGAGACACGGGCGCTGAGGAAAGAGTTTGGAGGAGGTTGGAAGGAATAAAATGTGTAGACAAAGTGAGAAATGAGATGCTGAGAAGAGTAAGGGAAGAGAGAAATTTTAAAGGTGATCAGGAAGAGGAAACACTATTGGCTTGGACATTAGTGGAAAAAAGATTGCTTACTTATGGATGCTCTGGAGGAATGGTGAAAGACAGAAGACGACGACGCAGAAGCTAGCAGACGATGGATAGTATAAGGATAGGAAACAATTACGAGAAAAACGAAGAGGGTAGCAAATGATGGGAGTGCATGGAGAACTACATGTAAAGACCCGCCCTAAGGCAGAACACTGATGATGATGATTGCCCAAGCACCGGCCTTCAGTTTCGTCACGACACGCTTTCTGGAAAATAGCAGAAAATAGGCTGCCGAATGCCAAGCGCTGTCAACACCTTTTTTTTCCCTACATTAGCCCGCCCATAGTTTGCCAGTATGTTCAAGTACGAAACATCGGGGAGAAACATGAGGGTCGCAGTGATCCGTGTTCGCGCAGGAAGACGGCAGTTTAAAAGACCTTGCGACCTGTAGAATCCTTTTGCGCGATAGACTTTCTTGTCTCAGTCGAGCAT
This sequence comes from Schistocerca americana, assembly GCF_021461395.2. Classification (NCBI taxonomy): domain Eukaryota; kingdom Metazoa; phylum Arthropoda; class Insecta; order Orthoptera; family Acrididae; genus Schistocerca; species Schistocerca americana. Next base: position 22,997,957 of record NC_060122.1, on the reverse strand, counting down.
TCGAGACCAGTAAGTCTACTGCGGCGACCCTGTCATTTTATTCCTGTACGGAATCTCGTCTGTTTAGAGTGCTCATTTTTGTTTAGAAGTGAGCACCAAAATTGCGTGTGTTGTCAGCTGCGGAATTTGGTGTCTTCACGGTAAACCCCCCTGTGTGCCCGGGGTTAGAATAGGCCCGAAGTATTCCTGCCTGTCGTAAGAGGCGGCTAAACGGCGCCTCACCTTTTGGCCTTCATGTGATGGTCTCCCGTAGGGATTGACCTCCATTTGTCAAAATTTTCCCGAAGAGCGAGCCAATTGGGGAAGGGCGCCTTACATGGTGCATCGAATCCATCGTGCATTGAGATATTTAGCCCACTTTCTCGTCGTGGCATGGCAGTCCCACTTACCCTCCATCTCTCGAGTGAGGACACCTTCCTGGGTGCATTTTCCTCCACCCACTATGCAGTGTCGTTTTCTGCGCTGACGAGGACCGTGGAAATCTTTGCACCTCATATCCAGCACGGTAGCCAGTCCATTGTGGTGGTGCCGCCATGTACCCTGTTAGTTTGTAGCCCCCTGACCACACAGGTATCGCTCTGCTGATGGCTGCGCTGTTAACTCCCCACGTATGCCATGGAGTAGATGCGCATCTCCCTGGGGCACCGGGACTCTTGCCAATGGCCATCCTGCCAGGTGGCCCTTGCTGAGTGGCTGGGTGGCGCCCGTGGAGAGGGCCTCTGGTCGGAGTGGATGGCATCATGTTGGATGCCATGTCATGAAGCGTAGTACGTCGTCTCTTGCTGGTGGTCCGCCGCCAGCAGTCTCTAAGCGGGCAAAGAAATATGACCCAAATCGTTTCCCTTCCTGGCCACACCATGGGAGGAACACCAGGCTAAGGATGGCAGTGAACCTTATTCAACCCGGTACCTCATAAGTACAAGAGTTGATGCGGGATCTTTCATGTCCATGAAGCCTCAAGTTTTTTGTGGAGTATTTGGAGGACAAGTTTGGTGAGGTGGAGGGCTCGTCCAAAATGCGCTTTGGGTCAGTTTTGATAAAAACAGAATCCTCTCTTCCTCTGCCCAGTCATGAGCCAGACAAGCGTAAGGCTTCTTTGGCTCATCTCGCTAGGAAGGCGTCGCTTGGGCCACTGCCTTCCCAGGTTCCTGCTAGTGGGAAAGATGACACCTGCCAGTGGCTGAAGATCCCGAAAGCAGCTGGTCGTAGGCCTCACGCTCATTCTCAGTCCCGGAGACTGATTCAGTGAAGTCCTCTCTGCTATGGAAACTCAAGGAACAGCGCGAGAAAAAGAAAAAGAAGACCCCCAAGAACAAGGAACTTGTGGTGGCACCCACACCACCGTTACCTAAAAGCTCTGCGTCTGAGGATGGGGTGGAGATATTGCCGTCCACTGAGGACCTGGATCTCGCTGGACCCTCAGACACAATGGATATAGACTACTCAGGCGGAAAGTCGGTGGCAGCAGGTGACCCTGAGGTGTAAACTGCCTCATTAAATGTTCCATGCCTTCCCAGTCTCACGATGATGTCATCCTCCAGTGGGATTGCGTCGGTTTTTTCCACCGCCTGGCTGAGCTACAGCAACTGTTAAGATTTACATTTGCTTTCTGCATTGCCCTCCAGGGAACGTGGTTCCCGGCAATGCGGACCCTTGCCCTCCGCGGCTATAAGGGATATTACGGAAACCGACTATAATCGACTGTCAGGTGGAGTCTGCGTTCATATCTTAAACTCAGTCTGTAGTGAAACTGTGCCCCTTCAAACCCCTCTTCAAGCTGTGGCTGTCAGAACACGGACCACGCAGGAAATAGCTGTCTGCAATGTATATCTTCCTCCAGATGGTGCGCTGGTACCCCTGAACTTATTGGCTGCACTGATTGATCAACTCCCTAAACCTTTCCTACTTCTGGGAGATTTTAATGCCCGTAACCCCTCGTGGGGTGACACCGTGGTTACTGGCAGAGGCAGAGATGTCGCAACTTTACTGCCTCAGTTCGTCCCTTGCCTCTTAAATACTGAGGCCACCACATATTGTAGTGTGGCTCGAGGTAGTTACTCGGCTATTGATTTATCAATTTGCAGCCTAGGACCTCTCCCATCTATCCACATGACGACCTGTGCGGTAGTGACCACTTCCCATTTTCCTGTCACTGTCCCAGCGTCAGGCCCACGGACGCCTGCCCAGATGGGTTTTAAACAAGGCGGACTGGGAAACTTCCGCCTCTGATGTCACCGTTGACTCTCCTACACAAGGTAACATTGATGTGATGGTTGAGCAGGTGACTGCCACAATCGTTTCTGCCGCAGAAAACGCGATCCCTCGCTCTTTAGGGTGCCTGAGGCGTAAGGCAGTCCCTTGGTCGTCGCTGGAAGTCGCTGAGGCAATTACGGAGTGTCGGCGAGTTCTACAGCGACATCAGCGGCACGCTTACCTGGAGCACCTCATACCCTTTAAACGGCTCCGTGACCGCGTACGCCACCTTATCGAACGACAGAAGCAGGAGTGTTGGGAGAGATACGTCTAATCCATTGGGTGCCATACGTCACCTTCCCAAGTCTAGGCAAAGATCAAACTTGTTTTAGGGTGCTAGACCACAACTAGTGTTAGCATAAATGACGTGTTATCTACCGACGCAAACGCGATTGCCGAGTTGTTTGCTGAACACTACCCTCGAGCCTCTGTGTCGGAGAATTACACCCCAGCCTTTCGCATCCTCAAACGCGGCTGGAAGGGAAAGTCCTCTCGTTTACTACGTGCCACAGTGAATTCTATAACGCCCCATTTACAGAGTGGGAGCTCCTCAGTGCCCTTGCACATTGCCCCGACACAGCTTCTGGGCCTGATCGCATCCACAGCCAGATGATTAAACACCTCTCATCTGACTACAAGCGACATCCCCTCGTCATCTTCAACCGGATCTGGTGCGATGACGTCTTTCCATAGCAATGGCTGGAGAGCACCATCATTCCGGTGCTCAAACCCAGTAAAAACCTGGATGTGGATAGCTATCCAACGTTCTTTGTAAGCTGCTGGAACGTATGGTGTGTCGGCGGTGGGGTATAGTCCTGGAGTCACGTGGCCTACTGGCTCCATGTCAGGGCGGCTTCCGCCGGGATCGCTCTACCGCTAATAGTTTTGTATCCCTCGAGTCTGCCATCCGAACACCAGACGCCGACACCTGGTTGCCGCCTTTTTTGATTTACGAAAAGTGTATGTCGCCCCCTGGCGAAATCAAATTCTTGCCACATTATACGAGTGGGTCTCCGAGGCCCACTCCCGATTTTTTGTCCATAATTTCCTGTCGCTTCGTACTGTCCAACTTGGTACCTCCCATAGTCCCCCCCACATATCCAGGAGAATGGGGTCCCGCAGGGCTCTGTATTGAGTGTCCGTCTATTTTTAGTGGCCATTAATGGTCTAGCAGCTGCTGTAGGGCCGGCCGTCTCACCCTCTTTGTATGCAGATGACTTCTGCATTTCGTACTGCTCCACCAGTACTGGTGTTGCTGATCGGCGCCTGTCGGGAGACATGTCGTGTGTTATGCACTTCCGTCTGCGTCGAACCGTTCGTCCAGAACCAGAACTTGACCTTAATGACGATCCACTCACTGTAGTAGAAACATATCGATCTTAGGACTGGTTTTCTGTGCCCGTTTGACTTGTCTACTACCTCACCTTCGTCAGCTTAAGCGAAAGTGCTGACAGCACCTAAATGCCCTCCACTGCCTGAGAAGCACCAACTGGGGTGCAAATCGCTCTACCCTGTTGCAGCTGTACAGAGGCCTTGTTGAATCCCGCCTTGACTATGGGAGTCTGGTTTATGAGTCGGCGGCGCCCTCAGTGTTGGGTTATTCGACGCAGTGCACCACTGTGACGTTCGTCTAGCGACAGCTTTTCGGAGAGTCCAGTGAGCAGCGTCCCGGTGGAGGCCGGAATCCCTACATTGCAGGTTAGCCGTGCACAACTGCTGGCCAGTTGCGTTGCACACGTTCGCAGTTGTCCTGCGCATGCGAATCAGCGTCTCCTTTTCCCACCCACGGAGGTTCATCTCCTGCATCGGCGGCCCAGGTCAGGGCTTCCAATTGCAGTTCGTGTCCGATCTCTTCTTTCCGAACTGGAGTCTTTGCCTTTACCACCTGTACTTCAGGTCCATTCACGTACATCTCCATGGTGTACACCTAGGCCGCGGCTTCGCCTGGACCTTTCACATGTGCCCTAAGGACTCAGTTAACCCCGCGGCTCTCTGCTGCCACTTCCTCTAGATCCTTGACGTGTACCGAGGCCACCGACGTCTCGATAGCTGATGCTCACGTCGGCTTCGCGTATGTCCATGGAGGACATATTGAACAGAATTCCTTGCCCGATGGCTGCAGTGTTTTCACGACAGAGCTGGTGGTTATATCTCGTGCTCTTGAGCACATCCGTTCATGCCCTGGCTCTTCTGTGTACTGACCCCTTGAGTAGCCTACAGGCTATCGACCAGTGCTACTCTCGTCATCCTTTGGCGACCATCCAGGAATCCATCTGTGCCCTGGAACGGTCCAGTCGTTCAGTGGTGTTTGTCTGGACCCCAGGTCATGTCGGAACCGCAGGCAACGAACTTGCCGACAGGCTGGCCTAACAGGCTACGCGGAAACCGCTTAAGGATATCGTCTTCTCTGCAACTGGCCTGCGTTCAGTACTAAGCCGCACCGTTTTGCGGCTTTGGGAGAGGGAATGACATAACCTCAGCACACACAACAAACTGCGCGCCATTAAGGAGACTTCAAATGTGTGGCAGTCCTCCATGCGGGCCTCTCGCACCTCCTGCGCCGTGATGACCCACATCAGTGTCGGTGCGGCGCCCGGCTGACAAGTGGCCCGTGTCTTGGTGAGCGGTCCTTCTTTGATTGCCCTGCGGCGGAGTCTTCTGTTACCGGACACGTTGCCATTAATTTTATCTTACAACGCCTCATCGGCTAATTTAGTTTTACACGTGACGGTGGGTTTTGTCATTCTGTATAAGCGTTAGCGCATGTCCTTTGTCCTTTTGTGTTCTGCAGTCTAATGCTTTCTGGGTGGATGTTCTAATGTGTCGCAGAGTGATCGGCTTTTCCTTTTTATTTACGTGCTCGGCCAGCCACGGTCATCTGCTGTCTTGCTTTTACAGCTTCTACCTCTATGGTTATCTCTATGGTTTTCTTTTCCTGTTTTGCCCATAGTAGTGTTGGTTGTCCTTCTGTCGTTCTTCTTTCTTTTCTTCTTTCCCTTGTGTAAAAATATTTTACTGGGAACGAGGGTCGATGACCTCGCAGTTTGGTCCCCCCCCCCCCTTTTAAACCAACCAACCTTAATGCTGAAAGTGAGGGTTATGAGGGACTATCCTTTTTACGAAAAAAATTGTAGTAGCAAAATATTGGAGTAAGCAATGCTTACAGAGTTTATCAGAATTCATAGTGGGAGTATGAGGCGTATTACAAGGCAGTTTGCTTCACAGATGCACGGATCAGATGGATGAGAGACATTTAGTATTATGTAGGTACAACCAAGATACTAGACTTGTCCAATCTATTATTGCAGTTATGGGATGAGAAAAAGTATTTGAAATATGAGGATACCAGTGACTAAGAAAGAGATGTAACAAATAGATAGTGTAAGAAAGAACGTCGTTCATATTTCTGTATATTGTGGGCTTTTTGTTTTCAGATTTTTCATCTGTCTTCTAAGAGAATACTAATAAGAACAAATGAGGACCTTGTGTAACTGTTTTATCAGTTATAAATCTACATTGATATTGAAGAAACTTCCACCATTTGAATCCCACGAGAGTCAGGACAGTACTTGGCATTAGACCATTTTGCAGACCATTCTTCGCGATTTTTCTTGTAACTGAAGTGACTGATCTGAACTCGCGTTCTCCTTTAAGTACGGAAGAAAAACTTGTGATACACCTACCATTAAATAGTCCAACATGTAAATTTGCCCCGTCATTGTGCAGGGTCTTTACAACCTGGACGACGACGTATATCTCAGAAATGGGGAGAGGCAGAAAGGTGCCGTGTGCGATACATAACGTTCACACACACGTTTTAGCAGACCCAATTCGCGTGCTATCCGCAGCACGCAGGAGATCTAAAGAATATTGCAGTTATAGTAACAGGGAAAGACGGCTCTGATTACCGTGCTTGTTGAGGTCAAAAGAAAAGAAATCTCTGATACCTAAATGTGAATAAGTGGTTTTTGTACCAGTAAACATATATTGTTAAATTTAGTCATACGTAGCCTCCTATGTGCGGCCATATTTAAAATAGGCAGTATTTTTCAATTCGGTTAGTACTTCAGGTTTTATTTATTAGGAAACTAATTTTGGGTATTGCATTCTTGTAATTTTTCCAACTTTGAAATTCATCACATCCTAAAACGTGAAGGAATTTAAAGCTCGACCGGACCTTTCCTTTTCCTTTATTTTTTTGAGGAATTGATTACAGTTTTGGTTTAGAGTTGAATTTGCTTCAGTACCTCAAATCTGTGTGTGTAAAGGCAGCAGGAGTAGAACTGACTATTGTACTTGTGTGGAAACAGTCGCAGGCATTGCTGTCTATTGCAACTTAGTTCTGCCCAAATGGATGAAAGCGTGAGTGCGCTTTCGTCTATACAAGTATCCAGTAGGTAGTCTCACATACGAGTATTGTTGACGCGCTACACCGCCTTATAACAATTTTTTGAATACTTTCTGAAGTAGAATTTTCTGTCCATTGTGCTCACTGGAACCGCAACAACCTCTGAGTGCATGTTCACTACGAAACGATCTGCGGTCGACTGAAACGCGAACCTACAAGCTACCACTCTGTGGAGGCAGGGAGTGCGCGGGGCTACCACCTACTGGTAACTAGACTTGTTCAGGAGGCGTGTGTGCTGCTACCTGCTAAGACGTGGCGGCGGGAGGCATGGATCCTGCGCCCACCCTCGTCTGGTAGACAGTATCCTTCACGAAGCCCCTAAGGGAAAAAAATACTGGGGTTATGTCAGGATACCTTGGGAGCCAGGAAATAGGCTCCTCTGCCAATTCAGCAACACAGTTGTCGTCCAAAGCCCTCACAACGATAGAGGCCGAGTCCAGGGCACCAGCCTGCTGTAGCGTAGTTCTTAGACCTGTGAAAACGCAAACAGTTCAGTGTATTCAAAAATGTGTGTGAAATCTTATGGGACTTAATTGCTAAGGTCATCAGTCCCTAAGCTTACACACTACTTAACCTAAATTATCCTAAGGACAAACACACACACACACACACACACACACACACACACACACACACACACACGGGGGGAGGACTCGAACCTCCGCCGGTTACCAGCCCCACAGTCCATGACTGCAGCGCCCAAGCCCGCTCGGCTAATCCTGCGCGGCAGTTCAGTGTATTGACGCGTCTCCAAAGAAAAACTGTATCACGAAGCGGACCACTTTTACCTTTGGACTGTCGCGCACAATTCTCATTTTAAAAGGGGGGGAAGGGCCTCTCATAGCCCCAGAGCCTCACATTGTCGGTTTACCTTACTGGATATATGAAAGCAAGCTCTGCCCCTGCACATTACCTTTTTCATCGTCTATGTTACACAGAATCTCAGCTGCAAATGATTTGCGCTTTGGCCTGTCTTCAGATTGAAGACATGTGGTATCTTGCAGACGTGAAGCTTTAGTCTGTACATCATGGTTGGTGGTAGCTGCAACTTTAGAGACCCTTGAGGGATTGATTTGGTCGGTCTCCAGATAAAAGCCTGTTGCAGCCATCACAAGTGTGCAGTCTTACGCAACACTCGTGCTCGGACGCTCGGAACTCGTCCTCTTCGTGACACTTCCGGCTTCCCATGAACTTCGTGTTCCACTCTATGATGGTCGGTCTGTATCAGTCGTTCCACAAACTTTGCCAACTGAAAAAATAAAAATAATTCTAGTGTATTTGAGTATTATAAGGCAAAACTACCTATCCCTATTTCAGAAATATGCGCAATCAAAGTTGTAAAGATCATCTTGGAGGACCCTCTACTCGATTACGTGCGAGTCTCATTTCGGGAATAGAAATGTAAAATTATTGAAACTTTCTTCGTGTGATGAAAGTCGCCACCTGTACAATCTTTGAGATAAACAAGCAAGCAAATGAGATAAATACAAATCAGTCGTTTCACTCCGTCAACTAATCGCTGGACGTGCCGAGTGCCAGTTGGCATTGTCACGATTCGTCATCAGTTGTTCTCGGATCCTCGAAAGCGAGGGGGGGGGGGGGGGGAAGGCGTGTTTCAAACTTTTCCTCTGACGTAGCACTTTGATCCTTGTAGTTTGATGGAATTAAAATATGTAAAACTTGTTATATTCGGCGATTACTTCGGCTTTAAATCATAACTAATAACACAGAAACCACAGCGAAATTAAAAAAAATATATTAGTATGTAAAAAATGTCAAAAAAACTGCTTTGTTATTAATAGGTTTTCGAGGAGCCCATATTCTCTTCTCGCGGAACACAGTCTGGGAAAACTGCTCAAAAGAAATGGTTGCACCAATCTAGTGTAAAAAAAAGCCAACATTTTGTTGGAAGTGCTTAACGAGTAAACTAGTTTTGTTGATTTTGTTCGTCTTGGGACAGTCTCACAGTTAATTTCTGCTTAAGATCTAGATGTTACGAAAATAAATAAGTTTTACGTCCTGTTACGTTGATACAAGCGGAATCTCCATTTCCTGGGTGGAAATTTTTCTTAGAGTATTTCCGTACACCAAGTGACACAGTCAAACGACATCAGTCGGGAAGTGATCTTATTCACAACAAAATAATGCCCGTGCAGTCTTTAGCACGATCGCGGAAAACTTCTGCCTTAAAAAAAAAAATGAGAAGGATATTTTGTGTGATTGATTACCGAACGTTATTTGAGGCATTGTTGAAATAGGATTTTATGGAAATAGGAAAAAATTAATGCAAAGAAAACCTTTGCCTGAAATTACCATTTATACACAGAACTGTCTCTTTAAACGCTCACAAGTCTAAACAAACTATTATACCAGTTTGTGAGCTGCTGTTTTTTAACATTAACAATCGACAAATTTTGAACAATATAATCTCATTAGGAGACGGTAGTGGTAATAAAAGGAGACCTTGGACTGTATCTCTGTACTCGGCTCTCCTCCCCCACCGCCTGTTAATACATCGCACGGTCACAGTGAGATAATGGTGGTCCCGGCGTGCTTGTGGCCCGCTAACTGAAACGGCCCTGTTGTCTCCGTTAGCAGCCTTGACGAGGCGCCAGTGTGTTCGCACCCCGCCGCGTTACCTCCCGAGCGTGTTGACGCCTCTGGTTGCCACTTCGCACTTAACACATTTATTGCACAGTCGCTTCTGTGCTCAGTGAAGCACCCCACATGTAACACTCTAAAAATATGTTGCCCACGAAAAGACGAAGATAAACCTGTTCGATGTCCGTTAGAGTGTACGAAGATGACCGTCAACGTCCCGTCGAGGCGCTGTCATTAGAGGTGTAAAAGTTCAGACGAGGAAGGAGTGGGGGCGGGCAACTGCTCGTTTGCGACGCCCATTTCCCTGAAAACCAAATTTGCATACAACCCAAGTGTTTGGCAGCTAATGAAACACCGACACGTGCAGCAACAGACCCAAGTCCGGTACTGTGGCTCTAACTCTCGTGTAACACCATTCTGCGTGCTACAAATTGATTGAAAATGAGTACGTGTTCTTGGTTACCTTCTTTGTGCTGGTTTCAACTGTTTCTTAGTTTTACGTTATAACGTACGAGCTGGGTACTCGAATATGCACTGGTTTTTATGAGACTGGGGTAGGTCAACAAAGCAGAAGTATTGGAGTGAAAATGGTTTGATCACATAGGTGGCATTTTTTGTATGGGACGGAAACATTGTGCATATATGGCTTGTAGACCACACACAAAATGTTTGCAGTACTCTATACATCAAATAGGGTTTAGTTACCAATTTAGTGAATTTCCCTTCATGGGTTAAGAAAAACTGAAAGCAAGAATTGTTGGAGAGAGCGTTGAGGAGATTGAGAACAGCTGCCAGGAATGATGGAATGAAAATATGATAGACTATTGCTCAGTGTTGAAGAGGGCAGTAAAGATGTACACGTAAATGCTGTGAGGAAACAAAAAATTAGAAATTTTGAAAATTAAGTGTAACAGATTATGTTGCAGATCCTATCGGGTCAAGTAGACAAAGCAGTATGTTTTTGACGAACAAAAAAATCGGTGTCTAATTTGCAACAAAACTTGTTTAATTCACTAGTAAAGTATCAAGCGACGGTCAGTTCCAGGTTTGAACATTATCTTTGCGAAACTAACTACTTTTTAAGAACATTTCCTGACATTCCGGCTCACTCGTCAAGCGATTTACGTCGTTGCGGAATTTATTGCAAAGAAATAAAGATCATTCTCAGATCGCAAGTTTGTCAAAGAATGCCTTGAAAGCGCTACTGATGCTTAATGCCCTGACGAGAAGCGCAGTTTGCTAAATCAAGCGTATCGCGACAGGCTACTGTAGCTCGCCATATTTTCGATTTTTGAACCAGTTTTGATGTTAGCAGGATTTCTGAGGAGAATCGATAAAGATTTCAATGTTACCGAAGATTTCGGTGCCATAGTTATTCGTAAAGGCAATACAGAAGCCAGTGATTCAAAGGAGGGTATTAATGGAACCTTAAGCAGATTCGATTTTTGAACGTACAAACATGCCAGCAGCAGCAGCAACAACAAACGGAGCTTCTTCACTTGCGTTAAATCGTGAAGTATTAGTTAAATTTCTCCATACAGAGGCGACTGAGGCGGGAAATAGTTCTGTAATGCTTGTCATTGCTTTATTTACTAACATAACTTGCGGTGTTAAATGTTTAAACATAGTGTGTGTCTTTAAAGTCACGTGAGTTGTCAGTTACGGTAAGCCCAGAGATAATTTCTGAACTTTTACTGACTGTCGATTCAAAGGGGACTTAATTGGTTTGGAATAAACTGCCGCTTTGTGAAACACCCGTACGTCATAAGTGAAACAAAGTTCTGTGCGTGAAGGTCTGAATCGTGATAATGATCATGTCGGAAAGTTTATACTAGTTAGTGACGTGATCTCCGTGGCACAGGGGAGGTTCGAGGTTAGATTCTCGCAGGACGCCTCATAGAAATATATGATGAAAAAGTACGGAGTGTGGTCCACTGTGTCGTCACAGGAATAGTTCCCAGTGCCTTGGCGAATAATGGCGATAGGTGTTACCACACCTTATGGAATAAGTAATGTGCTGATACGGTAGACCTCTGGATGTTGCATTTATTTAGTAAGCCATGTCGTTAGTCGATGAAATACATTTACTTACAATTTTTCATTGACTCTGTCTGGCATTTACTTTTCCAACAAACTGTTTCCTGTGTTCGTTCCATTATACATGTAGAACTTTTAAGGTTGTTAGTGTTTAAAGTGATTTATTACTATTAGTGTAATCAAACACTAATGCGTATTACGTTACATTTATTTACCTCCGAGATATGTCACTCCCTGCACCGAGCGCCTATCCTCTGTACGTCTTATTTAGGTCTAAGGTCAGACCATAGAATCCAAAAAGCATCTCAGCTGTGCATGCTGAAGTGCGAAGCACAGATGTTTTTTGAATGAGATGGATTTTGGGCTCGATGAATTCGTCTCAGAAGTTGATTAAGAAGGTAGGAACGACAGAGGTGTTGTTCACCCAACTATACAAACTCATTGTAAACGCTGATCCGGGAACAAACGTGAGAAACACAACACTCTATCGTCCCTCTGATTCTTCAACTCAACGTCTAAGGGGAACCCTCTCACGTGCGTACTCGTGGATTGCTTTTATTCAGAGAGGTCACCTTTATTAGTACAGAGTGAGTAGCATAATTCTTGGGCTTGCGCTCTTTCATTTTCGAATACAGTGGCGTACAAAAGTGGAGGTAACTAAAGTCAGATGAAAAGAGTTGTCAGAAATATGTGACTATATGATTACTAGGCCAGGTGACCGCATCATTATTCCTTACGGTTTATACGTACAGAATATTGCTTGAAAAATACTTGTACCAACTTTACGGGCAGATTTGATTCGTCGCTGTGTGAAAAGGAAGAACAGTCTATTTTAGCATCCATCCTTAAGTCTTTCAATTTTGAGTTATTTATGGAGGCACGTAGGCGGATGAAATTCCTCAGTCTATACACGGGCATCTGCTGGTGGACTGAAATTGCAAGAGACTGGCCATGTATTAGCTGCCTGCAGGGCTGTCCCCCCTGGTCAGTGTTGGACAGGCGCTGGGGCGGACCTGCCACTACCCCACCAACACTTTGTAAGCAAGTGGCTTACGCAGCAGATTTTCAGAAAGCATCAAAGTGTCACGGAAGCCTTTGCAACCACATCGTCTTGGGGCGATGCGGCAGTTCATGATCAAACAAGCAAGTAGGTGTGAACAATTTAAACACTTGCCGGTCTCTGGAGTAAAATATCGTGTCATTAATAATTTGAAGTCGAAGGATTTTCGTATATTAGTCATTAGTCTTGTTATGGTGCTTCCTCAAGAGTTTTTTTATAGTACTTATGATACACTGTGTATGTACCTACGTCACTATGCAATAACCTCTAGTTTGCCCACTAGCACCTGTCCCGACCAAACATCATCCACGTGCGTGGAAGACGGAACTTTCGTCTGCAACTTTCGTGATACGACCTCTGAGTTTAATATGCGCTGTTCACTTACGGTGTTGGTTACAGGGCCAGAACTAAAACTGGAGTATGTTGCCGATTTTAGATCTTATTGGTTAGTCTATAAATGGCAGATGGTATCTGACATCTTGCGGTTAGCGCCGCGGTGAGTAGTGCTTTGCTGTTGAATTGCAGGAATTCCAGAAATACATTCAGGTGCACTGGCGATGAAGTGGAAAAATACATTGCCAACAAAAATTTTAAGCATTGTGTCAGCAATCTGCGACGAGTAGCGTACATGGTAAAACGTATTTATTAATTTTAACGCTCTTGGCTTTGCGAGTCATCCTTTCAATTTGCTTTTTCTTATCGAAAACTACAGTTTCTTAGTAATCCATCGTATCTTTGTCAGTGCCAGTGCAGTCGTTACAGTAACATCTGCGGCCTTGATTAATGAATCTTCATCGCGGTACACTCACTAATACTAAACATTCTACATAGTTTCCTGCTAGTACAACTGTCACTTTCTTGAGAACTAGAAATTATTCCTTCTGTACAGGCATTGCCAATTTAAAGACCATTCCATTGAATGTACGTCAAGTATACATATATATGTTGGTCCTCTTTGTTTTGTGTTATGTACCCACGATGAATTAGGCCGTCTAGGTCTTTTCTCGTTCTCCAACGTAGAACCCACCTTGCCCATGCACCAGCTAATCACCTGCCTCCACGCCTGCTCACCTCCGTTTAACTTCTGTTAGATTCATTATTGGGGATTCCTCTTCGGTTTATTCTCTGATCCGTCTTTAAGCTTCCGCTAATGATTCCCAAAGTGCGTCTCTCCCCTGCTCAATGAACACCCTCTGTCAGTTTTGAGTTGTTTTCGTGTAAAGATCTCACGGTCGTAAGTCATTAGAGGGGATATACACAGATTCCTTTTCAAACTCACAGGAAAGTTGATTTTGAAAAATTAAGCTTACTAAAAGCACTTAAGGCTTTTTTCAATCTCCAGCTTCTTTTAGAAGCCGTCCATCAGAACCTTCTACTACTGTAAATATGTAAAACTTGTCAAGTTGTTTTAGGACATCATTGTTAATGTTTACAGTTTATTTTTTCTGGGCATTGAATACGCATTATTGCGTCATTGTAACTGTTTTCCGGGCCATCCTTCATACTCACTTCGTTGTAATTTATCAGCACTATAGCCGAACAATACCGCAGAGGGAGGTCGAAGGTCGTTCAGGTGTGATCTATTACCAGGTATTTATACATAGTTTTCTCAGTCGAGGGCTTTGAAAACTTGGTCTAGGGCTACTATGATGACGAAATCACCCTGCATAGAGCTCCTGCGTAACAGGCGGAATCGTCCGTCATGTTTTCTCCAATTCCGAGTATTTGGTAATGTTTACCTTGTTGGTGGTTAACATATTAACGCAATTTTTTTTTTACTGCGTTTCTTGCAAAATTTTTGATGCTGCACCAAACAGTAATTCATACCTATAGAGATTCTTAGAGTGCCCATTTGATACAACAGAAAAGTTGAAATGTAGTATTACAGGGCTATACAAATCTAGGAACTTTGGTGGTCGTCTGTAAATATTAAATGTAATGAGTTACGAACTCGGTACCAGTGTCTTCAAGTAAGCAACCTGTGTCTATTAGTTTGTGCTCATACACAGGCACTTACACAAGTGTTTATTTTTTAATTATAGGTAGATATTTTAAAAAATTCGGCGCTATGAAGCCCCCCTTCAATTGTACCATGCATGAACTCAACCCAGGAGTTCAATCATATAGCCCCATTATGCTAAACTAAAGTTTTCCTTTTTGTTCCTTAGATTAAATTATTTCTTTCCCATGAAGCTGGTATGAATAACCCCCCCCCCCCAACCAACCCCATTCCAAATATAAAATTTGTGTATGTGGAATTCAGGCTGTTATTGCCTTCTTCAGTAACACAAAAATAAGACAGTTGTGGTAGTAACTTTATTCTTTGAAGGTTGATACTTGTTCAGTTTCCTTCACCGTGACTAATCCGCCTTAAAACTATCATAACCACATGACCTACATACCTACCTACACTATGTGATCAAAAGTATCCGGACACCTGGGTGAAAATGACTCCATCGGTAACACTGTAATTCAGTATGGTGTTGGCCCACCGTTAGTCTTGATGACAGCTTCCACTCTCACAGACATACGTTCAGTCAGGTGCTGGAAGATTTCTTGGGGAATGGCTACCCATTCCTCACGGAATGCTGCATTGAGGAGAGGTATCTATGTCGGTCGGTGAGGCCTGGCACGAAGGATTCAGATGAGGACACTGTGCAGGCAAGTCCATTACACGGATGTTATTGTCCTGTAACCACTCCGCCACAGATGAGCAGGTGCACGATCGTGCTGAAAGATGCAATCGCCATCCCCGAATTGCTCTTAAACAGTGGGAAGCAAGAAGGTGCTTAAACATCAATGTAGACCTGTGCTAAGATAGTGCCACGCTAAATAACAAGGGGTGCGAGCCTCCTCCGTGAAAAACCCGACCACACTATGGCAGCACCGCCTCCGAATTGTAATGTTGGCACTACGCAGACTGGCAGATTACGTTCACCGGCATTCGCCGTACCCACACCCTGCCATCGTATCGCCACATCGTGTACCGTGATTCGTCACTCCACACAACGTTTTTCCACTGTTCAGTCGTCCAGGGTTTACACTTCTTATACCAAGCGAGGCGTCGTTTTGCACTACCGGTGTGATGTGTTGCTTATGAGCAGCTGCTCGACCATGAAATACAAGTTTTCTCACCCCCCCCCCCCCCCCCCCCAACTATCATAGTACTTGAAGTGGATCCTGATGCAGTTTGGAATTCCTGTGCGATGGTCTGGATAGATGTCTATTACACATTACGACCCTCTTCAACTGTCGACGGTCTCTGTCGATCAACAGACGAGGTCGACCTGTACACTTTCGTGCTGTACTTGTCCCTTCACGTTTCCACTTCTGTATCACATTGGAAACAGTGGACCTAGGGATGTTTTGAGTGTGGAAATCTCGCGTACAAACGGATGACACAAGTGATAACCAATCACCTGACCACTTCCGAAGTTCGTGAGTCCCGCGGAGCGCCCTATTCTGGTCTCTCACGATGTCTAATGACTACCGAGGTCGCTGATATGGAGTACCTGGCAGCACAATGCACCTAACATGAAAAACGTATGTTTGGGGAGCGTCCGAATACTTTTGATCACATAATCTATGTAAGATATGAGGTTAAGTATTATTCGGTTTGGCCGGCCGGAGTGGCCGAGCGGTTCTAGGCGCTTCTATCTGGAACCGCGCGGCCGCTACGGTCGCAGGTTTGAATCCTCCCTAGGGCATGGATGTGATGTCCTTAGGTTAGTTAGGTTTAAGTAGTTCTAAGTTCTAGGGGACTGATGACCTCAGAAGTTAAGTCCCATAGTGCTTAGAGCCATTTGAACCATTATTGAGTTTATGTAAGTATGGTCACGATAAAGACGTATAAATACATTACATTAAATGTTGCTGTCCATTTTGCCAGTTGCGAAAATACGTCAGCAATCGAAAAATTATGAGATGAGCTGCTTCAGTATAGTTTTCGACTTGGGAAAGAATTGTATGCAGTTGGTGTGATGTTTGTAACTACCTTTATTAACTCGTGCTTACAATATACAATTGAACGCCAGGTCCTGATCCTAGTTGTCTGCTTCTCTACGATCGGGATCACTTGGATATCCGAACATGTGGAAATCGTTTTTGCGATGGGTAATGGAGCTCACAGCTGAGCAACCACCCATATCTACGACGAAGTCTTCGATGTTTTAAATAGAAATCTCCACTCGTATGTTAACAAGTATACGCATCTTATACTTTGGGGAAAACGTGGCAGTTCAGCTCCAGTTACAGGAGTCTTAACCTGTGTATTCTGTGTATCCCATCGTGAGGATGGTGACTAATGAAAACTAGAGCACGGAATATTCTCGAAACTGTGTCCTCGGTTTTAATGGGATTTGACCGATAGTTAAATACCGAAAGCGAATGGCAGCAGAGTGGACAGTGTTTAGGAAAATGAATAGTGGCCGGTGGGGTCGCCCGTTGGCAACGTGCGGCACAATTTACGGCGCATGGCGGCCGGTGGCGCGAACGGAAACGCTGGCGAGCTGGGGGCTGGGCCGGAGCCTCGTGCCGGCTGGCGCGGCGCCGCGCCGCGTTGCCACGTCGCCGTGGACATCGACCTTGCGCCGGCGCGGCAACGCCGCCCGAGCGCGCGGACGCCGAGCCTCTGCCGGCGGCGCGCCGAGCAGGGCACAGCAGGTAGGAGGCGGCCGCGCCGCCGCACCGACTTCGTTATAACGGATCAGCTGACGCGGCGGCCGCGCGCCACACACCGGCCGCCCGCCCGCCAGAAAAAAAACCTAATGCGGCAACTGCAACCAGTCCCTACGCACAGATCGCATCCATTCATATCCTTTCGCCTCATCTGTGCCGAAGAAACGAAGGAACGACAAGTTTAGTGTGACCACTCTTCCCTGCCCCTCCAACCAATTCAGTTCCGCATCGGACACTTGAATTCGCTACCTCCCCTCCCACCGCACACACACCGTTAAGTTTAAATGGGACCCTAAAATGAAGTGTTCGTAACACTATCTCGCAGTAAACACTTATGGTTGCCCATATAAACATTCCAACATCGATCCTAAAAATTTGATTCTAGCTACCAAATTCACTCTTCTACAATCGGACCTTTTTAGAGGTAAAAGTAATTGCGGACGTATCCCAAGCGAGTGAGTGAGTCTTAGAGGACCATCACTGTTCATATAATATGTGAATTATCAAAGCGAAAAACGTCCGAAACTCCATTGTGTTTCTTATGGATGTGCTGACGTACCCGGGAGACGTCGCAAGGCCGGAAAATTGTACCGGTAGACCTGCAGAAGATCAGAGCTTGGTGCAGAGGTTGACCCTCAACGTAAACAAACATAACGTGACAGGGGTCGGGCTCGGCACTCCGAACAGTCACTTCCGTTAAATATGTGGGAGTATGCGTGTCGAGCGATTTAAAGGCGACCTATCTCGTAAGCTAACAGTACAGAAAGGCAACGTGAGAATGAAGATCATTGGAAGGATTCATAAGAAAGTGTAGATGACCTACAGAGAAAGTAGCTTCGTGTAATAGTTGAATGTTGCTCGTCATTGTCTATTACCAAAAAGGAGTTGATGCAGTAAATAGGGAAGATCCGAGGAAGTGATAGCGCGTTTCATCATAGGTTCGTTTACTAAACGAGGGTTGTTACTCGACGTACTCTAAATTAACTTTTCGTAACTGGGATTCACAGTCATGTTTTTTTTTTTAAAGACTCCATGTGTACGCCACTATTACAATTTCGGCCTTAGGCCATTATCGAGAGCAGATGTTTTGGCTTTAAGCCATGTCAACTTTATACACGCTGACACATTTATATGTCGTTGTCATTTGCTGTTATATACATTCTGATAAGTAGTGCGAGCACACATGTCCATATATTCTAAAACAGCATAGTCTGTACGTACACATGTTTGTTCCACCATCACTAGTAACTTTTACACTAAACCACAGCAGTGAACGACTGTTTACAGGCCGGCGACACTTGACAGAACATGGTGTTTCTAGTACGAGCCACTTACAGTTCAGAAAAGGAAGGTCCAGAATCTCCGAGATCGGAAAAAAGAGCCCGTGCAGAAAAGTCGTGTCAGGACACTGCTCACTATTTTAATTCTGAAGGAAGTGTCTTTTAATAATTCGCTCCAGAAGATCAATTGGCGTTTTAAATCATGTTGTACCGGCAACAAGGAACATGTCTATTGCATGACAATCCACTGACCCACAAAAGCAAGATCGTACTCGATTTTGTGGCTCAAAAATGTGTCCTGGTGTTCGAACACCCTCCTTTTTCGTCTGATTTGCATCCGTGCAACTTCTTATTTCCAAAAATTGAAAATAGCAATGAAAGGAAAGCTTTTCGACAATATTTCAAACATCCAGAAGGCTAAGATTATGGAACTGCAGGAAGTTTCAAAGGATCAGTATTAAAATTGTTTCGATCAATTTTCCCGACGCATCCAATTGTATATCAACTCACAAGGAACCATATTCGTATTAACATTCGTGGAAAACTAAAAAGAAAACGAGTTGTATTTTATTTCACGTCAGTTACCTTTCCTGTGGGGTGGACTGTGTATTTGTTCGTACAGTGAAATTGGGCTACTGCAGTTACGTAGCATTGTACCCATAACAGATGTAAAGTCAGTCATTACTTATACGAGTGCGTGGTATCTGTTGTTTCGGACCACGCGGAATCCGCAGCTCCCATACATTATGTGTAAATTTAAGGTGGGGGTGGAGAGAAAGGAGGGAAGGGGTTACTGACGTCAGCTGCATCGGGACATCACGCAGAATCAGCGATGACGAGTGAATGTGTACCGCACCGGGATTCGAACCCGGGATCTTACTAGGCAGATGTGTTAACCACCGCGCCATCCGGGACACTTAACCGTAACTGCGCGGACTCCCACCGAGCGCTACCTGTTCGCAGTCCCTGTCCCTTTCCTTTTCCTCCATGCACGCTACTCCTAGATTCACACAGCAGGTCGGACGTACTTGGGCTTCTGGACCGAAGAAAGTTGATCCACTAGCCATCTAGGCGAATTAATTATATGAATGCGTCCTATCTGCTCTTTTGGACATGTCCAAAAGAACAGGCAACACATACGTAAATTGAAGGTGAGGTGGAAGGAAAATTAAAGATGTTCCGTCTTAATAGGCTGTATTTCGCGATCGTATGGGAAAGCCAGGGGAAAGGAGAATGATTTTTGGAGGATATTTTTCAGCTGATAAAACTTACCCATATTTGTATTGCGTTCCGTAATATAAGTACTGAGTGGTAATTGTGGAAGTAGAATGGGTTGCCTTACGAGGTAGTGGATAGAATGATTCTCCATGTGCTTCTGGGCAGTTACTGGATCTTGTTTGTTTCTTGTATCTCCGCCGCTCACCACAAAAACATTTCATGTTTCCTAGCTGGTGATGATAGCGATGTCTCTATTGTTTTATTAGAATGCATAAAATGAGGCGAGACCACTTTTCATTATTCTGGAATCGTTGACACACGGTTTCCTGTAAGTGCTTGCGAAAAGCAGTTGTGTTCTCGTAGTGTTATCAGGACCTCAGATATTATTCATATAGTCCATCTGGACTCCTGTTGCTTTGCGCGCTAGTCCAAATTCCTGTATGATGTTTTTGTTTCAAAATTAACTACACATATTCATACTTACAGCATTAATTACCAATAAAAATGCATTTAAGCAATGATCGCATAACTTTACCAAACACAGGATTAGCATTCTGTGGTTTGTTCGTCGTTGTTGAAATAGCTGCTTTTCGAATTATTGCAGGGAGAAAGTGACGTGTACACAACATAGAGTAGTAGACCTCGTAACTCAGCACTGTTCAGGAACTAATTGAGTACTAGGCCGGCACCTGCCAAAAACAAGTGAAGCGAGTAACTAGCCGAGAGGCGACGCGGCACACGCAGTGAAATGTAGCAGCAGCAGCAGCAGCAGCAGCAGTAGTAGTAGTGCCTGTCCTTGGCCTGGCACTAGTGCAGCGATTTTTGCCGTGCTACCGAGTTGGTGTGCAGCACAAGGTGTGGGATACTAGGGAATAACTACCTTAACTCCCTAAGCTAAATGCCACCAAGTAACAAAGTTAAAGTAGACCTCGACTCGCCTTGGAGCGGACTCAACACTTGTCTAAGAGCGAACTGTTCTAGCAACCAGAAGCCTCATATACACATGAGAAACAAAAGTGAGCTCCTTCATATAAGAAAAAGATATCTGGCTTTGTAAGTCAGTCAGACCACAAATTCTAAGGTCCAAAGTTCAATCCCCCAGTTGATCAAAAGATATTTGTAGTCCTTTATTTCATCTCAAGCAGTGATTTTGTGTATATGGAAAAAAAATGCAGAGTAGCACTCTCTCTCTTCCCATAAGTGACCAAGTCGGTTTAAAGGACCGAGGTAGGCGACGGCACACCACGTTTAGTAGGGCCGTGCCTATTAAAACAAGGCGGTTATCAGAGCGGCGTTTGAGTTTCGGAGGAGTGATGTTTGATGCAGGTTGTCTAAACACGTAACTTACGCTTTGTCACCATATTGGACTTCCAGCTGTAGTCTGTCTACCACAGGACGTCAGCTAGGACATTCATGTATGCCGACGTTGTCACCGGAGGTAGGGAGGTAGCGGTGACACTAGTTGAACATGTAACCGTTGGCACAGAACGGGCTCTGATGGTGACACAGCCCACAAGTAACCTCCTCCTCCCCCCCCCCCCCCTCTCTCTCACTCACTCTCTCTCTCTCTCTCTCTCTCTCTCTCTCTCTCTCTCTCTCTAGGAAATAACTGTCTGCAACGTATATCTCCGTCCAGATGGTGCGCTGGTACCCCTGAATGTATTGGCTGCACTGATTGATCAACTCCCTAAACCTTTCCTACTTCTGAGAGATTTTAATGCCCATAACCCCTTGTGGGGTGGTACCATGCTTACTGGCCGAGGCAGAGATGTCGAAACTTTACTGACGCAATTCGACCTGTGCCTCTTAAATACTGGGGCTGCCAGACATTTCAGTGTGGCTCATGGTAGCTACTCGGCCATTGATTTATCGATTTGCAGCCCAGGACTTCTCCCATCTATCCACTGGATAGCACATGACGACCTATGTGCTAGTGACCACTTCCCCAACTTCCTGTCACTGCCCCAGCGCCAGCCGCAAGGACGCCTGTCCCGATGGGCTTTGAACAAGGCGGACTGGGAAACTTTCACCTCTGCTGCCACCGCTGAATCTCCCCCACACGGTAACATCTATGTGATGGTTGAGCAGGTGACTAGCACAATTGTTTCTGCAGCAGAAAACACGGTCCCTTATTCTGTAGAGTGCGCAAGGCGTAAGGCAGTCCCTTGGTCGTCACCGGAAGTCGCTGAAGCAATTAAGGAGCGTCGGCGAGCTCTACAGCGGCTTAAGCTGCACCCTTCCCTGGAGCACCTCATAGCCTATAAACGACTCCGTGCCCGTGTACGCTACCTTATCAAACAACGGAAGCAGGAGTATTGGGAGAGGTACGTCTCCACCATTGGGTGCCACACGTCACCTTCCCAAGTCTGGGCAAGATGAAACATCTTTTTGGGGACCAGGCCCCAACAGCTGTCCCCGGTGTTACCATAAATGACGAGTTATGTAGCGACGCAAACTCGATTGCCGAGCACTTTGCTGAGCCTCTGCGTCGGAGAATTACCCACCAGCCTTTCGCTGAAAGGGAACGTCCTCTCATTCACTACACGCTGCAACGAATCCTATAACGCGCCATTTACAGTGATGATTAAACATCTCTCATCGGACTACAAGCAACATCTTCTCGTCATCTTCAACCGGATCTGGCGCTATGGCGTCTGTCGGTCGCAATGGCGGGAGAGCACCATCATTCCGGTGCTCAAACCCGCTAAAAACCCGCTTGATGTTGATAGCTATCGGCCCATCAGCCTCACCAACGTTCTTTGTAAGGTGCTGGAACGTATAGTATGTCGGCGGTTGGGTTGGGTCCTGGTGTCACGTGGCTTGCTGGCTCCATGTCAGGGCGCCGCCAGGGTTGCTCTACCACTGATAATCTTGTGTCCATCGAGTCTGCCATCCGAACAGCCTTTTCCAGACGGCAACACCTTGCCACATTGTATGAGCGGTGTCTCTTTCACTCCGTACTTCGCGTGTCCAAGATGGTCACGCCCATAATTGCATCCGTATCCTGGAGAACGGAGTCACGCAGGGCTCCGTATTGAGTCTGTCTATTTTTAGTGGTCATTAACGGTCTAGCAGCAGCTGTCGGGCCCTCGGTCTCACCTTCTCTGTAAGCAGACGACTTCTGCATTTCGTACTGCTGCTCCAGTACTGTTGTTGCTGAGCGGCGCCTCCAGGGAGCCATCCATAAGGCGCAGTCATGGGCTCGAGCCCACGGCTTCCGGTTTTCAGCCGCAAAGTCATGTGTCGTGCGCTTCTGTCGGCGTCGTACCGTTCATCCGGAACCCGCACTTTATCTTCATGACGATCCACTCACTGTAGTGGAGGCATATGGGTTCCTAGGACTGGTTTCCGACGCTCGATTGACTTGGCTCCCTGATCTTCGTCAGCTTAAGCAGAAGTGCTGGCAGCACCTCAATGCCTGAGCAACACCAGTTGGGGTGCAGATATCTGTACGCTGCTGCAGCTCTACAGAGCCCTTGTCCAATCTCGAATTGACTATTGGAGTGTGGTTTATGGTTCGGCAGCGCCTTCAGCATTGCATTACCATATGCACCACTGTGGGGTTCGATTAGCGACAGGAGCTTTTAGGACGAGTCCGGTGAGCAACGTACTGCTGGAGGCTGGTGGCCCTCCACTGCTGATCAGACGTGCGCAGCTGCTCGCCAGTTACGCAGCACATATTCATAGTTCCCCTGAGCATCCGAATTACCGTCTCCTTTTCCCGCCCGCGACAGTCCATCTCCCGCATCGGTGGCCCAGATCGGGGCTAACGATTTCGGTTCGCGTGCGGTCCCTTCTCTCCGAACTGGGGTTGTTCCCTTTACCACCTCTACTTGCAGTCACGTATGCCTCCATGGTGTATGCCTCAGCCGCAGCTTCGTCTGGATCTTTTGCATGGCCCTAAGGACTCTGTTAACCCCGCCTCTCTCCGCTGTCGCTTCCTCTCGCTTCTTGACGTGTTCCGGGGCTCTGAAGCGGTTTACACCGACGGCTCAATGGCTGATGGTCACATAGGCTTCACATACGTTGATGGAGGACATACTGAGCAGCACTCCTTGCCAGTTGGCTGCAGTGTTTTCACTGCAGAGCTGGCGGCCATATCTCGGCCCTTGAGTATATCCGCTCATGCCCTGGCGCGTCATTCCTCCTGTGTACTGACTCATAGAGCAGCCTACAGACTATCGACCAGTGCTACCCTCGCCACCCTCTGGTAGCTTCCATTCAGGAGTCCATATATGCCCTGGAACAGTCCCGCCGTTCCGTGGTGTTTGTGTGGACCCCAGGACACGTCGGAATCCCCGGAAAGGAACTTGCCGACAGGCTGGCCAAATAGGCGGCGCGGAAACCGCTTCTGGAGATAGGCATCTCCGAAGCTGACCTGCGTTCTTACACCGTAGGGTTTTCCGGCTTTGGGAGACTGAATGGCATAAGAGCACTCACAACAAGCTGCGTGTCATTGAGGAGACTATGAATGTGTGGAAGTCTTCCACGCAGGCCTCTCGCAGGGAATCAGTTGTCCTCTGCCGCCTCCACATTGGCTATACGTGGCTAACGCATGGTTACCTACTCCGTCGCGAGGACTCACCTCAGTGTCGCTGTGGCTTCCAAATGACAGTCGTCCACCTCTTGCTGGACTGCCCACTTTTAGTCGCTCTGCGATAGACTTATAACTTTCCCAGCACCCTGCGTTCAGTGTTGGCCGACAATGCCACCACAGCAGCTTTAGTTTTACGTTTTATCCGTGAGAGTGGGTTTTATACTTCTCTGTAGTTTTTAGGGCATGTCCTTTGCCCCCTCTGTGTTCTCCACCCTAGTGCTTTTAGGGTGTAGGTTTTAATGTGTTGCACAGTAGCTGGCTTTCCCTTTTTACTCTCGTAGTTGGCCAGCCACTGTAATCTGCTTTCATGTTTTACTCTCTTCTGTTTCTAGCCCCTCTCTGTTGTTTTCTTGTCCTCTTTTGTTCCTTTTAGTGTTCGTTGCCTTTCCTTCGTTCTTGTGGTTTTTCTTTCCGTTTTGTGTTATATGTTTCGTCCGTTTTATTCTCACACTTATGGCATTGTTTTATTAGGAACAAGGGATGGATGACCTCGTAGTTTGGTCCCTTCCCCCGCCTTTAAACCAGCCAACCAACCATCTCCCTCCATCCCTCCATCCCCCCACCCTCCCTCCCACCCCACCGCCCCCTTCGGTCCCGGATCTTGCAGAAGCTGGCTCTGATTCTGTGCCCTCATCCTCTGAAAGAGAAGAAACATGAGTCCTAGGACAATGTCTCCCCGGTGCCCCCAGAGGTGCCATCTCGCACCCCACAACCGGACATATTTATGGATGTCATATCGCCCTTGTCGGTGACGACCTCTGACCAGGTGATGTGATCTCCACTTGGCTTCTTTATGCCTAACCTGGACTCTCGCCACACGCTAATTCAGTGGAATTGCAACGGATATTATCGTTACCTACCGGAAATACAACACCTTGTTTCCTTCTCTTCTGCATTCTGTGTTGCTCTTCAAGAAATGCACTTTCATGATGACCACTCTCCAAACTTTCGTGATTTTCGGGCGTTCTGTTGGAATTGTGCCGGCCCCGGGATAGCACCTGGAAAGTCTCTATTTTGGTTCGCACCGATGTCATTAGTGACTGGATCCGCATTCGTACCAACCTGGAAGCAATAATAGAGTGCAAATGACCCCAGCAATCACCGTTTGCAGTGTCTACCTCCTTCCAGGTAAGTCACTTCCTTATGTTGAACTGTCTACCTTAATACAGCAACTCCCGCCTCCGTATGTCCTCTTCTAATTGACAACTCATTTCAGACTTTGATTTGTGCCTCGTCAAGGGCGGTTCCCCTACCCACTTTAGTGCCGCTCATGGCACCTTTTCTGCTTTCTATCTCACGGTCTCCTCCCCTGCTCTCGTGGCTTCCTTATACTGGTCACCCCATGATGACCTTTGTGACAGTGATCACATTCCGGTGATATTGTCGTTCCCCTGCCGCAGACAGGTCCTCACGTTCGGTATTCTGCAGAGCCAGTTGGCCTTTATATACATCTGCTGTGCACTTCGACACCTCTCGGAGTGCAGTGATGCGGTCGTGCAAGGCGCCTGTGCCATTATTCTTCATGCTGTTGGCACTGCTGTTCCCCTATCCACAGGTCCTCATCGTGGACAGATACCGTGGCGGACCGAGGACGTAGCAGTTGCTATCGAGAACCGCCGACGGGTCGCTACAGCAATTCAAACGACACCCTTCACAGTCCAACCTTATCCTCTGAAGTGTCTACATGCTAAGGCTCGCTGCCTGATTAATCAGAGTAAAAAGAAATGCTCTGTTTCCTCCCAGGGGACGTATCGTGTTGACAGTTCCAGAGCCTTCCTGGCCGCTAGCGACGATTAACTGTCCAGGCTCTTATCCTCCAGAGTGCTCTGTGTGCTGATCCATCGGTCCTTGCAGAACACCTTGCAACAGCGTCAGCGTCCTCTTCCTGTATTGCTACCTTCCTCCGGCGGAAACGCCGGGTTTAACAGAATCCCCTGTGTTTCAAGCTGAAACCTATAATGAGCCCTTCACTGAATGGAAGTTCTTGCAGGCTCTTACCTCTTCACATGACACGGCTCCAGGCCAGGATTCCATCCACATCAAGATGATCCAACACTTGGACGTTATCTAGAGGCAACATTTCCTCAAGGTCTTCAACCGCATTTGGCTCACGGGTACCTCTCTCTCGCAATGGTGAGGCAGCGTAGTTATCTTAAGCCAGGGAAGAACCCAACGTCCCTCGACAGCTACCACATGCTTAGTCTGACCGACGTGTTTAGTAAACTGCTCGAGAGGATGGTTAGCTTCCGATTATGTTGCGTACTCGAATCTCGGGGCCTTTGGTCCCCGTATGAGTGTGGCTTCCGGGAAGGACGATCACCAGCTGATAATTTTCTCAGATTGGAAACGGCAATCCGACAGGCCTTTAGTAACCGTTGGCGTCTTGTTGCTGTCTTCTTCGAACTACATAAGGCATACGACACGGCATGGTGCCATCGCATTTTTGTTACTCTCCATGACTGGGATTTTCGCCACCTCCTTCCGATTTTTATCCACGGGTTTTTATCCGACCGGCTCTTCCGGGTTCGAGTTGGCATTTCACTCATTACCCATCG
This sequence comes from Schistocerca americana, assembly GCF_021461395.2. NCBI lineage: Eukaryota > Metazoa > Arthropoda > Insecta > Orthoptera > Acrididae > Schistocerca > Schistocerca americana. Next base: position 22,971,271 of record NC_060122.1, on the reverse strand, counting down.
CCTTCAGGAGAACAGTATCCGACAAGGTTCTGTGTTGAGTATTACACTCTTCCTCTTAGCCTTAAATGGGCTTGTAACCTCTGTTGGGCCTTGTAACGAGGCATCCTTCTCTAGAATTACTTTTCCTCAACAGTAGTTGTCGATACCAGTATTATTTTTCGATGTTTGGACAGATCAATATTATCTCAGTTGCCTTTCTGAAAACTTTCATATAATTTTATACACAATATGTTATATATATATCAAACTAAAATTTATGAAAAGGAATTATTTTATAAAATAGTTTAGTTTCGATGCTATAATCGATAAGTACTAGTTCTGAATGTAAAGTTAAAATTATTTTTTTAAAGAAACATTTGAAATTACGAATTATTTGCACACTTAACATTTCTATTATTAATCATACAATCCTGTGTTGTTTACTAGGTTTATTTATGGATTCTTTTATGAAATAATAATCGAAATTAATGATGTGACGAAAACTAGTAGGAATTTTTTGTTAAGAATGAATTGTAAACCCTTTGGAATATTGTTGTTTTCGCAAAGTGTGGGCATCGTAAACTTGCCTCTGATGTGATCAGACGTATTTTTATATAATAGTTGCGAACAATGAAATTTATGCTTTGTTAATGTGAATAATCAAAATACTGTGTGATATACTAAAATGTGAGGAAATCAGTGGAAAATATTTACATAAATTCTGCAGCAACAGTCTTCAAATTTATTTAGTTCAAACCATCCCTGAGGACCTGATGTTAGATTTTCACCTTCAAGAATCAGACCCCTAAACAAGAACTGGACCCATCTCAACATGATAACCTAAGTAAATTCGAAAGTTTATTGTAACCTTCTCTCTTCTCAAATGTTCGCTCCTCTCAAATGTTCATAAAAGACTTTGCTTATTAATTACTTGGTCTGGGCATTGTTTAATGTGGACAATAGATGGAAGAAGGAAGGAGGGGGAGATTACAGCCTCTGGTTACCGCGGCGTTGTATGTCGACGATCTTTGCATCTGGGGTAGCTCCCACTCGGTAGCGCCTGCTGAACGCCGGCTCCAAGACACCATCCGACAGGCCTGTGCGTGGGCGCTCTCCCATGGCTCCAAAACGCCGTCGACTTACAGTACACCCCGATGCAGAACTTTATTTAGGCGACCAACGCATGTATGTTGTAGCTCAGTCCCGTTTCTTGGGCCTTATTTTTGATAAAAAGCTAATGTGGCTGCCCCATATTCGCCACCTGAAGACTACATGCATGTGGAAGCGTAAGGGTCTCCACCTCCTGGCCTGCAGACCGTGCTGCTTTTCTCCATCTTTACTATGCTCTGGTTTAGTCCACACTAGGTTATGGTAGTCAAGTTTATGGCTCAGTGGCTCCTTCCACTCTGAAACTACGTGACCCTGTTCATCATTGTGGGTTGCGTCTGGCTGTTGGTGCCTTTCGCACTAGTTCCGTCTACAATCTCCTCGCAGAAGCGGTGATTCCCCCTCTACAAATACGACGGAGCCAGTTCGTGATTACTTACGCAATCGCTTGTTCTTACCTTTCGCCGATAAAGTAGTTTTTGCTCTTATATCTAACGTTTGAAACTGCTTTCAGCGTGTATGGCAGAGCGCTTCCCCCTCCACCAGTCGCTTGTTTTTATCCAGTTATTTTACTAGCATATCTTCATATAGGAGTGTGATGATTGCAAGACCTTACCCTGGGTAATACGTCGAGACGGAGGAACAGTTGAAGATAGTTTTACGTTCCTACCTAGAGAGTGAGTTGTATTTCCCACCTCCCTATCTGACTAATCCTCTCACCTCGGTGTACTGTTCGTCTACACTATTGGTGCTCAATACGCCCTTATGGGCCGCCACCCCACCCGGCTATGGATTGTTTATTCCGTTACTCCGGAAGGTCGCCGGGGGTCAAATACTGAAGAGGTGCCTCCAGCCCTGGACGCCTCGTCTGCTCTCTGGTCTGCACCCGGGTACTTTAATCTTCCCTGCAGTTTCTCGATTTCACCACCCCAACTTAGTCAATTCCATCAGGTTTCTGGTTGGTGCTACTAACACAAGTTGGACTACCGCATCAACGTGGGACAAATGACCTTGCTATTTTTTTCCTTAATCCCAAGCAAGCACCACGCGCTGTTGATGCTCTCCGAACACTACTCATGCCCCTCTCTTTTGGGTATTGTAGAATGGATAAGGACTCGGTACTACAAGAATTTCATAGAACGAGGGTGTTCTAAATAAAAAGAAATCGCAGCGGACATAATCCTTGATATTAGTAATATATCCGTGAACCGACATGTAAGGAACAGAGCTGTGTACGGGGAGAAACTTGTACAGCGGTGGAGGGATTGAGGGAAAGGTTAGAGGGCGTAGTTCGAACGATTAAGAGCCTTTGAGATATGGTGCTACAGGAGAGCTGAAGATGAGATGCGTTGGTAGACTGAAGACCTCCAGCAACTATTCGACCGAAACCAGAGTTGCAGAGAGCACTCGCTTTAATTGTGAAGCTCTGTGATAACAGCATAGCGAACGCACTATCATAGTTGAGTTAGATATGACGCCAACAATCAATAAGTTTATAAGCCAGGTAGCTCCACAAATGGCTACGGGACTGTAAGGATGTATGATGACATAAAGCAAATTGCCCAGATAGCTAAGGTAGACGAAAATTCGCGATGGTAGTCTGGGATCCAATAATAGAAAAAGGAAGAAAAGGTGAAAAAAAAAGAGTCGGGGAAACGAATGAAACGGGAAGCCGCCTCGTAGAATTTCGGGACCGCTAACACATGGTGTTGAAAGTTGTGAAAAATTTTCTCATACGAGGAAGAGGCGTGGAAACGATTTATTACATAATCTTAAGACAGACTTCGAAACCAGATTTCCAGTGTCAGATGCTTGCTGTAACAATAATTTATTGGTTATGAACTGTAGATTAAAACTGAAGAAATTGCGGAAAGTTAGGAAATTACGTAGATGGCACCAGGATAAATTGAAAGGAGCTGAGGTTGTTCAGTATTTCAAAGGGAGCATTAGGCAACGATTGACGGAAATAGGGGAAAGGAGTACGTTAGAAGTAAATGGGTAGCGTTGAGAGATGAAATTGTGAAAGAAACAGATAACAGATAGTTAAAAAGACAAGGCCTAGTAGAAATCTGTGGGCAACTCGCGAAATACTGAATTTGATTGATGAAAGGAGAAAATAGGCAGCAAGGGAAGCAGTCAAAAGGGAATGCAGAATGAAGTTGACGGAAAATGCAAAATGATTAGACGAGAAAGGGGAAGGGAAAATTAGAGACACCCTTTGCGAATGGAGAATCAGCTGTACGAGTATCAAGAGCGTATATGGCAGGCCAGTACTGAACAAAGATGGGAAAGATGCAAGGAATATAGGTGTAAGTGCTAGTTCGGGGAAATGAACTTTGAGACAATGCTGTGGAACAAAATGACGGATTAGATGAAGATGGAGTAGGTGGGGGAGCCGGGACTGAATATACTACTGCGAGAAATATTTGACGGAGTGCTTAAGGATAGTCAAGACAGGGCCCAGGAGTCGGCGGCATTCCATAGGATTTATTCAGAGTCGTCTGAGAGCCATACCTGACAGCTATACCATCTGCTGTGTAAGATGTGATACAGGCGAAATACCCTTAGAGTTAAAGAAGATTGTAATCTCAATTTCCAGCAGCTAGGTGCTGACAGGTTTAATAAATTGTTGCAAAATGCTGACACGAATTAATTACAGAAGAATGGAAAAATTGGTAGAATCCTTCCTCGGGGATGATTGGTTTTGGTTCTAGAGAAATCATCGTTTGAGCTGGATTCCTCCAGCGTGCTCAACGTGATACCAGAACCATTCGCTGTTGCTGGAGTGCCAGTTCACTTCCTGTTTCTTGTCAGTCTTTGTTTCTTGGTATGTTTGTAACCCGAATCCTGAGTCTAGCGATTTTATTTTGCGTTTCATCAGACGTGATAACACCGCACGCGCACGCGCACGCGCACGCGCACGCGCACACCCGCACACAACACATTTAACGCAAGACGCGATTCGATGATATATATTTCATCATCATCGAAATGAGCCTACAGTAGGTAAGCTTCATACGACATTGCACGAGGCCTAACATTTATAAGGCAGCAAATCATGATTGCTAGTGGACCTTTCGAGGAACAAATATGAAGCTCTATCAGTATGTGGTGCTGTAGCGTAGTTGTCAACAACCAGACGCGGCGAACGTCATGTGCTACAATCTCGAGAGGTGATAGTTTATTTATGTCTTCATCATAATGACTTTGATTATAATTTTTATTCAATAAATTGGTGTAAATGTGATTTTAACTTCTTTATTCTTTGTTGCGTCATTTTCATAATCGCGCTTGACTTTATTTGCTCTTATTTTGTTATTCCTGTCATCCATTTCTCGTTTGGAATCTTATTTGCTCTTATTTTGTTATTCCTGTCATTCCTTTCTCATTTGGAATCTTGCCTGTGTCGCCCATAAACGAGAGCCAACCATAGCTGCTCATCGATTGCTATCACGCCAGCTCGTGTAGCTAGTGTGAAGGTGGTTTCCGGTAACTAGTGAAAGTGAAAAATTAAAATTAGCTTTTAGTGCTGAGCCTGAAAATTTTTTGTTTTGGTTTGCTCGCATAGGTCATCTTTAATAATTATGAACAAATCGAGCGTTCTGCTACAGGCTATTGACTGCTGTTTTCACGGGTACCTTGATTATCACGAGGTTGTTGTTAGGTTATGTCATGAGTGTAAATTCAGGGCTACGGAATGTGTTGTCTGCCGCAATTCAGTGATTGGCCGCTTAAAATCAGCTGTGGAAGGAGTGTCTGGCGTTCCCGTCATACCTGACGGCAACAGCTTCCAACATGGCTCCACGTTGCGTGTGACATTTCGGCACTTGTGAAGTGACCCGTCTTGTTTGTCTGCGTCGCCATTAACCGAGCGGCAGGCGGTATGGCAACACTGTGCTGCAACTGATAGACATCATTTAGCAAGTAATGTTAATGGGACTATAGTAACATGCAAGGCAAAAGTGGCTCTATGACTTATCCTGGAAGACGACAGGTTGAAGAAAGGGGAAAGTTGTAGCACTTGTAAATTTGGAGAGTTTTTGACTCTGTTGACTGGACTACACGCTTTGAAATTCTGAAAGTAATAGGAATAAAATGCAGGGAGAGAAAAGTTATATACAATTTATACAGAAACAAGAATGCAGTTAAGAGTCGGGTAATCGAATATAGGCGAATTAAGGCTGGTTGTGCTTAGGGAAATATATAAGAAAATTACAGAGTGAGCAAACTTACTGATAATGGCCGAAGTAGATAGGATACAAAAGGCTTTTTCTGAACGCTTCACTTTCTCTTGCAGTGCTTTTTCTTATTTCTCTGTCACAGTTTACACATAAAGCTCGCGTGGTCCCTCAGAATGTGAAGGGGTTCGTGTGCTTAAATGGTTTCCCTTCTGTTGTTATGCTTACTGGACACTGTGTTCGTGTTCCGGTCATGTGCTAAATTTGGGACTGTAACTTTCCATTACTGAGAGTATTCAAGGGTGCCCTAATTGATCTTCATTGTTAACAGTACATTCACAATTCTTGACAGCGATTAGAAATAGTCTTTCAGTGATTTGGGAATCTGAAGATTGTGTGTCTACCACCTAACATTAAAACAGACTACTGAGAGACGGATAATGCGTCAAACGACCTGGCAATCATAAACACACGAGATTAAAAGAACAACATAATGTATTCGGCAGAAAAAATATCTGAAGAATCTCGAGACTGCCGATCTGTCCATGGAATCGCTGAAAGAGGTACACAAATTGTGATATAGAGAACATGGTGTGTAATGCAGGCAAAATACGAGTGTGGGCTTACGTACAGCTGACGAGCGGGCGTCCGACCCACCCTTGCGCAGCACATCTTCCTTCTTAACGCCGGACACCGTTGTGTGTCCAGCGGGCGGGAAACAGGTGCAAAGCGGAGATACGATAACGCATGTAATAACCGGCTTGGCAAGCGGGCACCAGCTGGGTGGGGGGTGAAGCCGTCCAAACAAGCTGTCCTCCGTGCAGTTAGTTCCGTCGTACAGACATCGACGGTACAGCCGTACAGTCCGACCGACCATCTTATTCCGGGGCTGCCTAGTAGCATGGAGGAAACCGTCTTACGTGTGGTGAAGGTTTCATCTTCGATTGTCGAATACTGAGTAACTATGCCAGAGGCAAATTCGTTTCTGTTGAAGACACGACTGCAGTCGCCTATACGAAGTTTATCAACAGAAAGCGTGAGAAACAAACCATAGGACTTAAAGATATGAACAAAGCGTTATTATTCAGCGGCATTCTCAGCTCACGAAATTGACCAATCCAGTAAAGTGATAGAACGCAAAACTGGCCTCCAATTGTCACAATAGTTGACATAATGGTGCATTAAAGTAGATCATCCTCATTGTGGTTACCACAGGACGAAATCGACATTTTCCCAGTTAGACTGTGTTTATTTAGACCTCTTCCTCGTTACGTAACGGCTTAAAAGGCATTATCGAGTGTTTACCGCCGCAACAGTCCTAACGCAACGGTACGATAGTCGGCCCCAACAAGGCGCCATACGCATGAAAGAGGCCGCGTTATCACACGATACGCTACCGTTCCTTTTTGTCTACAAATTGTAATGTTCGTGGTGATGCCATAGTTAGCTGCCTTCATCCAGACGCAGCATCTGACATTCTGGTCTCCACGGTTATATGCGACAGCTAAATCGCTATGACGGAGTGATTTAATCTACAAATTATGGAAGCGGACAATACTCAGATCTTACGAATGAAGTTTTAAAAATTACTAAAGTATGAAAGGGATGCTGCCTTCTCTTAAATTGTTGAATTTATACATTCAGAAAACCTCATACTTGAGTAGAAAATGTGCAGGAATGGGCATTCAGAGAACAATCAGTAAATATATGTACACCTTGGTGGTGATGACGGTTATCAGCACCCTGTACACCGTGTTCTTCGCAGATGGTAATGTAGTGGTGGCTAGGCTAGTGACGAGCTTGATACCTGCTTCAGGCTAAGAATACGATGAATGGGGATTGCAGTAAATTTCCAAAAGACTACCTGCATTGGGGAAAGTATAGGAAACACATTAGTAGATGGCCAGCACATCGAGACATGTAAAAAAAATTGTAATATTTGGGTAGCATGCTATCGGAAGACAGAACAAGTAACTAGGAAATACGGCAACGAGTAGCCAGTGGAAAAACAGCAATGCAATGCTAAACCCGTTGTCATGGTTTTTATGATAAGTTAGAAAGTACCAGTATTGTAGATACTGTATCCTATGAAAGCGAGGGCTGGGAGCCTACTGGAAAAAAATAAAAACAAACATGATACTTGCATAAACAGAAGCTCGCGTATAATGTCTCGGCCAAAGAGGCATTGGGAAAGAGGAAAACAGGAGGAAGCAAGGAAACATGGGAAGACAGAAACCGATTGAGAGATGCATGTGGTGTGCGGTGACATGTTTAGGAAGCCCACAGGAAGAGTGAGAGAATGAACTTTTATGAAGCAAAGGACGTTCTTAGGATATTTACAGATAGCGTGAGCACGTGGGACCTTCCTTTCGGACGCGACCCTGCAACTTGTAGCTCCCAGAGTAATGGCCTACACAGAGCCAAACTGTACGAGGTGTTCAAGGTCGTTGGCGCGACCAAACACTGCGAAACTTGTTCACTCTCGCTTTAACGGTGGTGTAGACAGCGCGCAATTCTAAGACAAACAGCGCCCATTGGCGAGTTATTCTTTTATTTGCAGTTGCAGAAGCCCAAACAATTTTGTTTCAGAAATATTTTCGGTTAATGGAACTTTTGGGGCGTGAAAATCCGTCCATAAAGTTACAGCAAGATGACGAAAACTTATTGAAGAATCCAAAGCAGCACACGAATTACGAGATGTATGTTTTTTATTTTTATTTATTTATTTATTTTTGGACAGCGCGAAACGCAGTCCCGACTACCAAAAATTATGCGCCCAAGTTAAGCGCATTTTTTTGTATTTATTTATGAACATATCATTACAACAATACATGTACAGAAAAATGTAATTGTGAATAGCTGGTCAATATTTAACATAATAGAAATCCTTTAAGAACAGAAATAAATACAACTGAAATGTGTGACAAGTTATTCAGAGAGCTTTTACTAACAATTCTAAAAAAAGGTCAATATGTATGTAAATAAAAAGGTAAATAAGTGCATCAGGTAAGAAAGTAATAGAAAATAGAAAACACAAAAGTGGAAAGAGAAAACAAAAGGGATACTTCTAGCGAAAGTATTCACTGTAAGTGAAGCGTCCTTTGATATCCGTACAATAGCGCCACTGATAAAGTGTAGGCAAAATGTTCACGGTACTGTAGTGAACGGTGCAGTCGTTGATGACATTGCCACAGGTAGGCCTTGTACTGCACGGCGTGACTGAGTTGTAGCTCAAAAATGGCGTTGGCAGTGTGTCCCAGTAGCCAGGCCACGGCGTTGCACTTCGTTTTTAGGTGCAGTTTAAAGTCAGGAAGGAGAATCCACGTTGGTGTCACACTGGAGGTTAGGAGTTGGATGTAGGGACAGGCTGACACACAGACGGTGACTCTGCGGCCAGGTGCTGCACTTCAGAAATCAGCACGAGCGCATGTGTTTTCCCTCCTGCACGTGTAAAGCGATAACAGCTTATCGACTGGCCGATAATACTGTATGTATTATGTAAATTGAAAGTGGAGTGAGGAGAAAGGAAAGGAATGGGAAGGGAATATTGATGTTAGCTGCACTGGGACTTCATGCAGTATCAGCGGCAACGAGTGAAGATGTGTGCCATTCGTGTGTTCTCAACAACGAGAGAATTTTTGTGGATGGCTGTGCCATGTCACCAGCCCACAATTGTTCGCGATTTGTTTGAAGAACATTCTGGACGATTTGAAAGAATGATTTGGGCACCTAGATCGCCCGACATGACTCCCATCGAACATTTAATAAAATCAGAGGTAGATCGCTGGCAGCGCAGTCAGTATTTTTCGGTGGCTATTTGGGCGTTTAATTATGTGCGAACCGCACTGTCTCGCGCAGATATTTACGTAATGGCTGCTGTGGACGTACCACTTTCTGTCTGTCCGATTGACTGTTCACAGCTGGTTGGTGCGGGTGAAACCAGTTAAGATTTTCGTGTTTCTTGTGTTGTTTGGACCCAATATCGCGATGGTGGTAACAGTTTTCCGCGATTAGCAGTACGTTTTCTTTGAAGATGACACGGGGGGACACCTAGACTCTTCTTCAGACAGGAAATATCGGTCCCTTGACGAATGGGCAACAGAGGCCGTGATGTTGGCCTCTGTGAGGGAATTGGCGGCCTGCCTTACTTTTGTGGGTTACCTGAGGCGAACGGCGGGAAGGTATCTGCAACTAGTCCTCATCTCCAACTAGTCCTCATCTCCAACCCGTCCTCATCGCGGTGCCAGTGGTCCACCGAAATGAGTGAGCCTCTGCTAGCACGACGCCAAGCCTTCCTGTCTGTTAAGGAGATACTGGCGTGGCCGCGCTGTGTCAGCTTGTAGTGCTACAGCCTCTGGTGACCCGACTCGGCATACACCGGCCCTCGCCTATTTGCCGTTTCTGCTTCGCAAAATTACAGCTGACGTTACTGCTCACTGATTATTATTTACTATTGATACTGAAAGAATACTACTCTTAGTAATTCTGTTATCTTTAAATTACTTCAGACTTTTGGCCTCAAAAGAGTTTGATCATTACAGTTCAACAACACACTGTACTGTTTCGGATTTTTTTTTAAGGAAAAGGCGCAACACTGTATCAGTGATACTCATAATTGTTTTGTACTTTACTACTGCATTTTGTTCATCAGGTAGTGTTTCATACGTTACTAAACCACACACAGGTAGACAATTCTGATATTGCTGACAGCATGAACCAAGCGAGGCTAGTCACTGTAACAGTGGTTTCAGTGGGAACTGTCAGCTGTCCGCAGTCATACTCTGTTACGAAGTAATTTGGAATTGATATTTCAACGTCCTTATCAGATAGCAGCCAAGATTGGCCCATAACACAGCAGAATATTTGTAGACATTCACGCATTTATCGAATATTCCAGATCAAGGAAGCAATGTACCCTGAGGAATATGATTATTCAATGAAATTAGTGGTACCATATCTTTGAATATTAATTTCTTTTCACCCTCAAGTGCCTGAAGTTACTTACATAATAATTTACCCCACTCATTTGACATTTACTACTACATCTACCTTTCAGATTGTCATTCTGAAACTTAGTAATATACAGGGTGTAAATTTTAAGTTGACAAACCAGAATAACTCGAAAAATAAGCTTCACGCGAAAAAAGTGTAGGATCCAAAGTTGATTATTTTCGAGGGGGACATCTGCTGGTGCTAAAATTAGCCCGCCACCCCAGCTCCCTGGGGGTGGGGCGGGAGGCAACTTTAATATTTCAAATGGGAACCCTCATTTTTTATTGCAGAATCAGATTCTACGTAAAAAACTACTTACATTTTGTTTTAAACATTTGTTTTGATTCTTAGTAGTTGGCGCTGTAATTCAAGAAAATCCATGTTCTCATTTTTCCGTGGAAAATAGTTACGGACAAATAAAAAGTACTTATTTACTTAGTAAATTTTGGTTCGCTAAAACCAAAACTCTCCCTCTCTCCCCATAGGGTGGGGTTTGAGAGAGAAGAATTAGTTTTATTTATCTGTAACCATTTTCAAATGGTTCAAATGACTCTGAGCACTATGCGACTTAATTCTGAGCTCATCAGTCGCCTAGAACTTAGAACTAATTAAACCTAACTAACCTAAGGACATCACACACATCCATGCCCAAGGCAGGATTCGAACCTGCGACCGGAGCGGTCGCTCGGCTCCAGGCTGTAGCGCCTAGAGCCGCACAGTAACCATTTTCCACGCAAAAATGAGAACATGGATTTTCTTGAATTACAGCGCCAACTACTAAGAATCAAAACAAATGTTTAAGACAGAATGTACGTAGTTTTTTATGTAGAATCTGATTCTGCAATAAAAAAATGAGGGTTCCCATTTGAAATATTAAAGTTGCCTCCCGCCCCACCCCCAGGGGGCTGGGATGGCGGGCAAATTTTAGCACTAGCAGATGTCCCTCTCGAAAATAATCAGCTTTTGCGTGTGAAGCTTATTTTTAGAGTTATTCTGGTTTGTCAACTTAAAATTTATACCCTGTATAATCCGGCTTATAGTGTTCATATACATCAGTAGTAAGAACCCAAGAGTATTGATTATTGCCTGAAAAGTTTTCGAGCTCTGCCTCCAATTTTTTAATCATATACGCATTTTTCTTTAAAAAAAACTGTAAAAAGCTGTTTGCCCTAATAGGTTGCCAATATTGATCATTAAACCTTTCACCTTTATGTGCACCTATCACATTGTGTGCCACCAGTTATAAATTATTTGTATGAGAGATGAAGTACTTTCAGTGCCTGCGAAATCCGTCTCTGTTGAAGCTAATTTTGAGTGCAAGGTTAACATTTTGTTTCTGAATATTGGAAGGAGATCTGGCCTTAAATGACAATAAATGACTGTATATCATCAACGAACCTGTTTCCTACTAGTACATCTATTCTAAATACCGAAAGTTTGCAGTAAGCGTAACTTCAAAATTGTCAAAATCTGGAAACTTCAAGACTGTCAGGTTTAGTAATCCAAGTATTATGGATACATTTCGGTATACCCTCTGCATCAAAAATTAGGAAGTTTTCTAGTACTGACATTAGGATGTTGAATACAAGGCTACAAGATGCCACTAGGGGTAAGTAACTCATAAGCTTTTCGATTTACTGCATTATTATCTGAAATTGAAGCCAATACAGGAAACTCACCTTTATCTAATTCATTAATTATATGTAATAACATATTTATTAGCTCTTGAGCATTTAAGTTATTAACTGGTATTATAGTCACATCTTTAAATTTTGAAGATACATTGGATATTATGAAAATCTGAGCTGTTTTGGCGATGTCGTAGCTATCAGTATTACTGGCACCGTAAACTGTACCTTCTTTAAGGATCAAAAGTCTCGATGTTAATTTTATCGAGGAGCACATTTACCCCAGAGTTCATGATCTTTCCAAAAAATTTCTCAACTTTAAAACACTTTGCATGCCATTTACATTTATGCTATTTAAACTGAACTTAGCGATCAGCTTTCTGACGGTGTATGGATGTGGCAAATGTAGGTAACCACTATTGTGCAGAGCTGTGTTCCCTGACGGTGAATGAACATACAGGGAAACGGAAGTTGCCACTAGCAATATACTACTACAATATCTACGACTGTTATGATTTTTTTTAGAACTGCATTTTCTCAATTATCAGCTGCAGCTGAAAATTTCTCTCTAGCACTTTTGTTATAGTTTCAACCACCAAACACTTTTTTTATATTCTCCCGCAGACACTATTAACATATTTTAGTATTCTATCAAATACAAGTTTGATTTTTACTGATTTATATTCAGTGGACGCTTTATGCTGAGGAATTTTATAACTTTGACAGAAAGTAGGGCACTTTTATCAGCATTAATAGTCACAGAACCTAAAACAACTGGTAATTCATTAGTGACATCAATAAAACACGGCACTATCTTCTGTTACACTCGATACAGCACCACTGTTTCTTTTTGATATAGGTTGCACTTGAAAAGTAATTGCATATTCTCCCAAATTTTTAATAGCGATTTGTTCTTCATATTGACTGTAATCTCCCAAACTCGTTGTCACTGCTTTCTCAAGATTGTCGTGATCTCCATCACATAATCTTCTACATGAGTTTTCAAGTTTTTTGGTAAATTTGGAAAAATTGAAGGCACTGCATTTCAGCTCGGGATATTTTCTTTCAAATGTCTTTGTCTCCAACTACAAACATTTTTGTCTCGATTATGCACTCTTCAGTAAAATGTTTTTTTAGCTTTGAGAAATCGGTGAGAACTTTCTTTAGCCACGTTTTCTTTAATTCGACATCGCTTGGTTAAGAAAAGTGGTGGCAACTTCGTTTTGAGATCTGTAATTACTTTTACAACCAACCACACTAAACCACCTTAGCGCTTCTAGTAGAGGTATCTGAAAACAGAAATTCAGTGTGGCTTTTACAATGTAGATAGAAACATTTCGTATACGCAATTAGTTAGTTAATTCGTCATAACCTCTCAATCAAATGCAGGTGTTCTCTGCTTATTGACTAGTGGCGAAAAGTAATTATATTGGCGTTTATGAAGTACTTACTGTTCAAAGAAATGCGAATTCGTGAACTTTTCTTTGGTAACTAGGTACTTAATCCACAAATCGATAAAAAGTTCAGCGCGCTGAGCAAGCCATCACGAGGCGCAAGGCTTACGAACAACAGATCTACTCTGCGTACGTCACAAACAAGGGGGCTCCCTGTGCCCATGCCTGTATCTCTCTAGTCGGCCGTGTGACGTCACACGCACAGTCCGGCGCGCCCTACACTGCTTGCCGCCCGCCTTTCTCTTGACGCGCCGATGCGAGGTGTAAATACAGGCGTAATACAGCAGACTTGTTGACAAATAATATCGTCCGATAGCGTGGCAGCAAAACATGTTATCTGCGAGTTGCTTGTGTGCGTCAAGTGTTTGCATTTCACACGACTTACTGTCTTGTAGTGGAATAGCGGGCGATAACGGAAATCGTCTGGCAGTAATCCCTTGTGAGGTAACTTAAACGTGAAGCAGGGCCGATTCGAGAACGTTTTTCTACACACACGACTTATCATTGCCGCTCCCCCCCCCCCCCCCCCCCCTTTTCCCTCAGACATTTTCAGCCTTATCAGTTTTTGCTGCTAATTGTGATAATGCCTGTATGCGAATGTTGCACTTTGATCTTAGGGCCCAAGCGGCAGCTACTAATTGTGATTCGTCTGTATAGAAATCTTCAAATTGTCAGCTTTTGTCGCTCGGGCCCTAAACTGGCCCTGACTTGTACTGTATCGCAAGTCACGTTTCAGAATGCGTCTCGCTACCGGTTCTGCCTTGCGCGTCTATTTTCGACCGGCGTCATGCGTGCATTGTACGAAGCAAATGTCAGTACTCGAGTGAAGCTATCACTTAGCAGATCGTATCAGAAATACTGTGTGCCAATCGTCCTGTTGTTGCTACTAGTATCAAGCCGCAGAACAAGCTTATGTTGTTACTGTTCCCCCGGGTTATACCACGCACTTATCGTCTGATACATTTAGCAAAGCGAGTAATGAAGAAAAAAAAACTGCGATGGTAACGTAAGGCACGTTGACAGTGACGACTGTTGCAGAACAAGCAGAGCATTTCAGCTTTTATCCGGGTGAGGCGCTTGGAGACCCAGGGTCATCGTCACGACTGCCGCTACTCAGCTCGCTCGTCCAGAGTTCGAACGAGAATGCGTGCCTCACGCCCCTGCCTGTTCCAGAAGACACTCGACGGTTGTGCCGAATCTAAATATGTTTCCACACGATGGGAACAGTTAAGTATTTGTGTTGGATCTGTTTGGGGGAAAGTTTTCTCGATGTGTGCAGCAGTGACTTTGCAACTTGCGGTATACAGCCGGATACGGTGTGTGGTTTACTTCTCATTTCGAATTTCGATTGCGTACCTACCTGTCAGCTTCTGAGAATGTTATGTTTATTAAAATTTTATTCGTACGTACTATGCATACTGCCGTGCCGTTTGTTAACGGAATTCTGCTAATGTATTTTCAGCCTCGAGTCCCGCAAATGCAATCGTAACCGATTTAAACGTCTCGCCAAATCATCTTCAGATTATCTTTTTAAACAGAAGGGAAAAATGGGGGTAGCGGTAAAACAAAATTAAACTAAATTACAAGAAAACTTGCACACACAATCTTATACGTTACATGGTAACTCGTTAGAAGTACAACCGAGCAATCGGTAAGAGGCGCTGACAATAGTCACATTTCCCTCCTCAGTTGTTCTTTCGACGAGTCACTGTTCAACAGATTCAGGGGCCTATAGTTTTTTTAATTCAGTTTCCCTGTACTTTATTATCCTTTCTTTTGAAACAGATCATATGATAATTTTGCAAAGAGATCTAAACCGGTTATTGAGAAATCTGAAGCTGAAAATATAACGAGGAATTATTCTTTCGTTTGGCATTCGATAAATAACTTTTCACTTCGCCCTGTGTTTAATAGTGTCATTGTTTATACAAATTAGTAGTGTTTCGCGTCCCATTATAGTAGATCCGCAGTCAACCACAAGTATTAAGATCTCATTGTATGTTAACCGGGGGCCTAGTTTCCGTCCCCGCCGCAGCCGTAGTGGTCCACAACCCCACGACGACTACCGCAGTCCACTTCACCCCTCCACCGCCCCACACCGAACCACTCTTTCAGGGTTATTGTGCGGTTCGGCCCCAGGTGGACCCACCAGACGAGTGTAACCCCTATGTTTGCGTGGTAAAGTCCGCGTACGTGGAGAACTTGTTTGCTCAGCAATCGCCGACGTAGTGTAGGTGAGGCGGAATAAGGAGAACTAGCAGCATCGCCGAGGCAGCTGGAAAACCGCATAAAAACCATCCACAGACTGGCCGGCTCACCGGACCTCGACCCAAGTCCGCCGGCCGGATTCGTGCCGGGGACCAGGCGCTCCTTCCCAATCCGGAAGGGATCTCATTACATAACTTTCTTTTAATCGTATTACTCTGCCTGCCAACAACAAACGCAAAACAAGCACCTAGTTTCTGTCGCCTATTCATCTCTATCGCAAAAAGTTTACGGATTGGGTTCAGACACTGAAATATTTTTTCTAATATATAGCTGTATAGGTATGCAATTTTTCAACAATAAACTCGATACACCACGAGGGGAATTACACATTTCTTCGGTGATGTTTTAGTGTACTGTTACGACCACAATATTTGAAAAATGCGGGAAATACAGGGTTATGTTGTCTCAAGTTTTATCGGCGATGCTGAATTACGATTTGGGAAAGTGCAGCGTTTTTCTGTAATACTTGTGATGTGACCTAAATTGTTAGTGCAAAATTGTTAGTGGGAATTATATAGTGCTCCTGTTTTTTCTCCGACATATCTTTTGTTGGGCAGTAGCACCTTGGACCTGACGCGAAGTAAGGAGGGCAAAGGAGTGGCGTTGTGACGCGGGCAATGTCGTGTCAGCACGACATCCTACTGCCGAAGTCTTATTCGCCAAATGATCACTCTTCTCGTTCGAAACTATTATCTACCAGTACAGACAAGCAAGAGTTGGTCACCTTCTGGTACCTCGTGCTCGATACCTGCCTGGCAGCAGTTGATTTTTTTGTGCCACTTGGGGATTCCTGATAGTTGCACTACAGTTTCGCATCAGATAACGAATTCAGCCAACCTTTATGCCTCGTGAAAATCAGTGCTTTCCTTATAGTCTATTCTTAAACTATCGACGAGTTATTGTGAAATGAAATACGAGAACTTGTATTTATTACAAATGACTTTTTGCGACTTATCTTTAGATCTACCAGTGTAGACTTTCAAGAGCTTTGGGATGGAGAAGCCCCACCTCCTACGTACCTGCCTGTCTGTGAGTTCATTTCGTGCTCCGGCCTACAGGTTTGGATTTGATGAGTATCAGTGTGGCTGTGTTGCAACAAATTTTCTGCATCTGTTCGTGTTATTGTGTGACAACCGATATTAATTCATTCTTTATAGGGAGTATTCCCGCTGCTGGAAAAAACTTTAAAAAAATGTAAACATGGCTGAACTACTGACGACGCCTTTAGCACGATTGTTTTATGCATCTCCACTGCAGGTTGTGATTTTAGTGACTAATTGTTTTTGTGCTTGTAGTACTTTGGTATGTTTCGTGGTTACATAAAGCTATAAATGTTTTTTCCTTCTATCTCAGTTATGTTTCTAAGTTTTTTGCTAATGAAGGTGTCTCCCTGTTCAGGTGTATTTTTGCTTCTGATGACGGTATATTTAGATATACCGAAACCGTGGTCGAGGATTTCATGAAATCTTTATTCTGCAACTGTTTGGCTGTTATCGTTTACCGTGAAGCTTCTTTTTTAACCTTCGCATTACACACCTTTGGAATTGTTTCATTATCAGATACAGGGTTTTCTTCTCCAGACGTGACGCTGTGGTGGACTCGATTCTTAAGAAAGACACGAGGCTTACTCTGTGTGGGGATTTCAGTGTGATTTTTCTGGCCGATTCTCCAGAGAGAAGAACGTTAGGGGGACTTGATACACGTTCCAACTGGATTCGAGGAAAACCGCAGCTCTCTCTTGTTTCGTATGGTGGCGCACTCTCGGTGTACCAGTTCGCCAGTGTTCAAATTCTGCCATCACTGTACATAACATTCCGTCGTTCAATTTGTTGTTGACCACATTATCTCATTCGGTGAGCACTAGACGCAAGCGCGGTATACTCTCTGATAACACTTCCCAAAGCGTTGTACAGTAAGGGTGTGCACTATTCGGCAGATTTCATTTTCATAACAGAACTGAGAGCATTGGGTCATAAACCCTAACTACTCAAACCGAGGCTGAAAGGTTTCCTAGTTCCACACTCCTCCCGTACTGGAGTTCCTCGCATTAGTTAAGAACTGCTTCTGTAATGTGTTATTCATTCGTGTACTCTCATTTTCTTGTTGTACCACTTCGTTGTTTATGAGTTTGTAAGTAGCATTCTGTAAACTACGTTTGACTCTTTCCGTGACGAAATAGCTCTGGCTCGGTACCTGACAAATGAAATATTGGGAGATACGTGTAATCAGGCTCTGACAATAGTTGTCATTTAGGCAACACGGAGCAGTGCGCTTCTGTGCGGCCAGCAGCGCGCAGAAGAGCGCGTAGCTCGGCCGGCCGACCTACCGCAACGCTGGCAGCGAAACGCAGACCAGTCGTGGCGCGGCCGCCCGCCGCCCACGGTTCAGTGACACAGGGAGGAGCTGTCGTCCACATCTGCGGGCAGTATTTGTCAGGCCGTGCGCTGAGGCCAACATATTTCTTCTTGACTTCAAACAATTATGGGGAAGGTTGGACGTAAAAAGAAATGAGAACTAGTCGCACCTGCAGGTGGTGCTGTTGAATTTCACCTCCAGGCACATGTGCAATGCCATACGTTGCAAGTGTTGTTCGTGGTCAGAATAGTATTCTGTATGAGTTAAATGAATCCGAGCGGGGATAAATTGCTGGTACTCCTACCGACGTAGCTGAAGTGTTTATTGTTTCATGAGGCCTCGTATCGAAGATTTATACCGCTTGCAATAGTACTGCCGAGTCACAACGCAGACGAAAGTGTGTGTTGACTGATCGTCACAGTCATTGAAGAGGATTATGATCAAGCATAAGAGGACGAAACATTTTACTAAGGTTTGAAGCTCCTCTTGATGTTCTTCCGTGTTTGCGATTTAAAATTGAGTTGTTTAGAAAATCAGCCTATGCAAGCAAATTGTGTTTGCATAAGGCTGATTTTCAAAACAATCCAATTTTGAGAGGGATGACAGCTGCATAAGCCCCTGGAGAACTCAGTGTCGTTCTCGCGAACCCTGTCTGCACTAAGCCAACGTGAATGGAGCTCCGTAAGTTGGGAATTGCAGGGCGAGGTGAATTCCAAAACCACTCACTAGTGATGGAAATGCCCGTACACGAAAACTTGGTGCGGAAGCCGTGAAACCTGGGCTGCAGAGCAATGGGGAAAAAGTCCTTTGGTCGGATGAGTCGTGCTTCAAACCGTTTGCAACTTTTGGCCGCGCTTGCGTCCCAAGAGTGAAACGTGCTGCGGATTCGGTGACGATTTGGGCAGCCATATCGGGCTCAGAGGTCGCAATACTGCCAAGGATTGTAAGAGTATTTTGCTACAATGGTGGTCCTGTTTTCCCAAGATTACAGGACGTTCACACAATTCGCATCGTCCGGGGCTGGTTTTACGAGCCGAGAATGAAGTTTCACATATTCCCCGGCCACCGTAATCACCATATGTCAGTATTATGCAGCCTTTGTGGTTTAATTTGGAGAGAAGAGTGCGTGATCGCTATGCCACCCCCATCGTCCTTACCTCAACTTGCCACTGTTTTGCAGGATTAATGGTATAAGGCTTACTGTTAATGTTAAACGTAATTTGTCGAATTTAAAATATTATTAATGATGACCATTACCCAGTAGTAATTCCTTCAAACAAAGCCAGCAAACCTATTGCCTGTCCATATCAATGGAAGCTTAACAAACTCAGAACAGCAGGGCTTGTATCATAAAATAAATTTTGATTTGACTGTGCGGTAATCCAGTAGTGTAGAACTAAGCATATTATTTTCTTACTAGACGTAAATCTCAGAGCCTACCTTCGTATCCTACATGTCAACGTCAAAATACCAAATCACAGCTCCGCAGAATAGTGACAATGAAAGACTCGAAATCACTTCACGAAATATCTTATGCTTTTCCTGAAAAAGTGAGTCAAGATGTTTTGACATTGATGTACTACAAGACCCACAATGTGAAACTTCCTCCAAAGAATGAACTCGTGCTAAGAATAATTACAACAAGAAATATTTTATTCCTCGTACTGTTAACAACACTTTAGAATTGCTACAGCGTTGTCAACAAACTTTCTTCAATACTTGAAGATCACACGCTCACGTATTTAAAGCGTGTTGAAGAACTTTGTACAAACTGGTCGCTAATCTTCTAGAAACGGATGAGAGATAGACGATTCGAGAAGTAAAGCAGTTGCAGAAGGCTGGAGAGTTAATCAAATTATTTTTGACAATTTTTGCCAGTTCAACCTTGGATTTGGAAGTCATGTAACAAATTGCTGTTCCACATGTATTAAGCTGTAGTTGAGGATCAAGAGGGTCCAGGATTCCATTGAGAAGTCAAATTTGATGGATTAGAAGCAAATTAATATAAAACTTCCCAAGGCCTTTATTGAACTTGTTGGCAGTATGTTTTCATTGTGAGAAAAACTTACCATTGCCTAAGATCCCTGATCAATCAACTTATTATTCCAGGCAATTATACCGGATTGACTTCACTCTTTACAAGAGCAACGTGTTGTGTGTTATGTTTGGATAAAAAATGAGTTTGGTAAAGGATTACACCATCGATTATTCAACCGTAATTTTGAAAGAAAGAAAATTGTGCGTCTGATTGCAGGTGTTTATCCTGGACAAAATAAAAATGATTGTCATCACAGTGTTGAGTTTGTGGCTTAAAATGAACAGACAGTGTTGAAGTTTTTTCCTGTTACAGGCCACTTGTTTCTTCCACCTGCACGTGTGGTTGGTAATGTTGAGAACGATATAAAAAACCTGCAACAAATCGTGAAACTAGAATGTTACCGTGGTATCATTGGAATGCGTGGTACTGTTTTAGATTTTGATACCGATGTGAAGTTTGATTTCTGATCAGCGACAGTTGTTACAATTAAGAATACTAATACGTTGCGCATAAAAATAAGTCGTGCAAATGGTTATTAACACACAGGAACAAGAATGGAAGTAATTGTAAAGTGAGAAGATAACTTGCGTAAGATTATAAGTACAACATGGCGAGTTTTGCAGCCATTAAAAAGTGTCACGCTTTGGAAGATTTTCAGCTGAATCTCACTTCATCCTTATGAAGTGAATGTGAAACAGTAAAAACTGAAAGATATTAAAAAAATGTCAACAATCCACTTGGGTGAAAAGGAAATGAACGTCTGGAGTATTAGAAAAACCTTGAGTCCAAGATTAAGTGCCACTGATGTCTGGAAGATGCTGATGAGCCAAATGAGTTACACTATGACGACATGGAAGATTGTCCAAAACATTTTGTTAAAAAAAATCGTCAGTTTAAAGCAGTATTGTGTTACTGTACAGTTGTAATTGATATTTTTCATCATGGAATATCCTTGTCAAATTAATATTATTATTCCTCCTTTTCTTTGGGTTTACCTATTAAAATATAAATTAAATTTTACAATAATGATCAATGTTGTTACAATTATCATGACAGTCTTCACCTTTCATTATAAATGATAATTAGCATCAAAACCAGTAGCCATCTCCCAACTTTCCTTGCAAAAGAGCGATCTCCAAAATATATATATATATATATATATATATATATATATATATATATATATATATATGCGCGTAGACTGATTCAGCTGTTTTTATTTCGCAAACGACAAAATAAATAAAAATATTGAAATATTTGATTTTGGCCACTATAAACATGTGTTAAAAATCTAATTTCGACAGTGTCAGAGTTTCCCTAAATACTTTTTAATACACTGCGTAATTCAAAAGTCCCATTATAAGCTTCCAGTGATTGTAGAGGGGGGCTTAGTGGATAAAATTTTTACAACGAACCCTTACCTAAAAATGAACCGTTTGGGTATAAAATAATCCTGAAGATCGGAACACTTTCAAATCACTCATTTCAAGGTGCGCACACAAGCTGAGAAGACGTCGACGTCGTCGTCGTCGTCGTCAGGCTCTGTTGTAATTATGACATAACGTAGCACTTTCGTCTGCCTACCTACCAGGGGTTCAAATTTGCTGAGTACCGGCTTGGCGACACCGGGGCTCCTGAGCCGGGGACTGGTAATCGCCGCCAGCCCTCTTTCACCATAAGCTCTGGACATGCTTGAGCGACCACCATACGACGCAGTGGTGGAACATTGGTGTGTTTTGGAGAATGGGGGTGTTGGCTTCGCCGCTTGGACCGCGAGGAAGGTACATGCCTCTCTAAAAATCCCCTCAACCTCAAGGTGTGTTACGTGCCGATGAGGTGAACGGCTTCTGAGGTAAAGCAGTCTCTAGCTGGCAACCTCTGGGCCACCCTCCCTCCCTCCTTCCTCCTCTTCTTCTACACACACACACACACACACACACACACACACACACACACACACACACTGATGCAGGACTCAGCCTGGGTAGACGGTTGTTTCAGTAGCGCCTCGTGGGATCCATGTGGAATGGTACCACAATCTACTACTACTTGCGGGACGGGTATACCGTCAGGCAGTACCTGCAACTACTCATCAAAAAGAGTTCGGTTGGTCAGTCCTCCCGAAAAGAAGTCTCAGAAGCATAGTAACAGGGCATTAGTGTTCCATAACACTTCCATTTTAATCAGGCGAGCTGGGGGAACCTTTGAGAAAGTCTCCTCTTTCTATATTCACAAGGCATTGGAAGGTATTGCTGGGTCTCTAAAAAGTGTCAAACGACTTCGTAATGGAACATTTCTAGTTAAAACTTCTAATTCAAACCAGATATCCAGCTTCCCTGGATGTAAGGCCTTAGGTGACTACCCAGTCGAGGCTGAATTGTGTAACACCCTTAACTTTAGAAAGGGCGTGGTTACCTGCTCTGATATAATGGAGGTGGACCCTGCAGAATTACGTGAAGAATGGAAAAATATGAGCGTCACGGGAGTGCAGAACAATATGAGGAGAGTCAATGGCAGATCGGAAAAATCGGCACCATTTATTCTAACGTTTAGTACTCCAGGCTTACCTGAACATATAAGTGCTGGCTATATCCATCTTAAGGTTCGCACATTTGTTCCTAACCCAGTGTGATGCTATGCTACAAATGTCAAAGAATTGGCCATACCACTGTGGGGTGTAATGGGAGGCTTATGTGTGGCAGTTGTGGAGGCTCAGCTCACGAATCTGGCAATTCTCGTGCATTTCCTCTGAAATGTGTAAACTGCTCCGGGGATCACGCAGTGTGGAGCACAAAGTGTGAGGTTTACAATGAGGAAAGGTAAATTCAGGAGTTGAAGGTCAAGAGATGCATACCCTGTGGTGAGGCTAGAAAAGCTTTCAAAGCTATGCAACCTCTGGTTTTTGCAACTTCTTTTGCATCTGCCATTAAGACACCAGTTGCTAAGTGTGATGCCACCACAGAATCAAGTATGGACACATGCACTTGTCGGTGTACCTGGAAGGGGGGGAGGGGGACACGCTCCACTTGAAACTGTAGTCGTTCAGAAGCCTTCAGCAATGGGCTTACCACTTAAGCAAGCCGCATACCACTACCCACCATCATAAGCCAACTAAGCCATCCCCGCAACCACTTCCTCCCATGAGTAAAGAAAAATATCCTTCGAAAAGTAGTTCCAAGACCAAGAAAGTGGTAGTTCAGCCTTCACATAGGCGAGATCTTTCCCCCTCTGATGGGAACTATGCTTATGAGGAGATGGACTTCCAGTCTGAGGAACTGGAGAGCCGGGAACCAACTAACATTCCCCCTGAACTCCCTGGTAAATTACCACCTCCAAGGGAGAAAGACAAGAACCTTCGTTATACAATGGCTTCCACAGAGACTTCTTATGTTACAGTGGAATTTAAATGGATATCGCTCACACTTGGAATAATTGCAGCTCTTGGTCCAGGAGAAACCGACCTGCATCTGCCTATAAGAAACACGTCTTAGTC
Organism: Schistocerca americana; assembly: GCF_021461395.2. Lineage (NCBI taxonomy): Eukaryota > Metazoa > Arthropoda > Insecta > Orthoptera > Acrididae > Schistocerca > Schistocerca americana. The sequence goes on along the minus strand of NC_060122.1, from coordinate 22,947,779 downwards.
GCGGACACCCCTGCATTACGGTACCACCTATACAGGAAGGACGATACTACTGGATACAGGGCTAAAGGTACTGTGGCTGTTTTCTTTGATGACAGATGCCACTCGTCTCCTGTTCCTCTTACCACGACCGTGCAAGCAATTGCCGTGAAAGGTCACGCATCCTTTAATATCACCGTGTGTTCTCTGTACCTTCCAGCTAATAATACTTAGGATGCAAACGCATTGGAAGAACACTTCTGGGCACTCCCACGCTCATTTCTTCTTACTTCAATACACACAAAGTGCTGCGGAGCTCAGCTACCACTTGCTCCAGGGATCGGATGATCGAGCAACTTTGACATTCTGAGAATATCTGCCTTCTGAATGCAGATCAGATGTCACACTTTTCCACAGCTACAGGGTCTTTTTCAATCATTTACCTTTTTTTCCTCCAGTGATTGCAGCCTCAGTTCAGTGGGAAGTGGCTACAGATTTACACTCTAGTGACCACTTCCCATTGTGGATCCACTTGCCAGCTAGGACAGTGGCTGACAGTATACCAAGCAGATGGATGATACAAAGGGCAAATTGGTTGTAGTACAGTCGCCAGGCTATTTTTGAACAAAAGTATTGTGCTCAGGAGACGGTGGCCCATATCACTCATTACAGAGTCCTTCATCTGGTCTAGTAACCTCCTCAGATGACAGCCTGTACCTCGGTGGAATGACGAATGTTGAATGACAATCGGGGCCAGACGAACAGCTCTGCGAAACTTCAAACACTGTGCAACTACAGAAAACCTTTGTGCCTTCACATCTGTGAGAGTACATGCGAGGCGAATGATAAAAAGAACGGAGGAGGGCTTCCTGGAAGGAATTCACGATTTCCATTGCTCGGTCCACTTTCACTACGCAAGTTTGGGACTCAATCTGACTGATTTCCAGCAAGGGCAGCACACGTCCCCCTATGTCCTTGTCAATAATGAGATCTTGGTGGTCAGGCCAGAAGACTTGTCTCAGGTTTTAGCTGAACACTTTTTTACTGTCTCTACGTCAGCTAGACAAGCTCCTGCTTTTCAGGTGTTCCGTAGTAGGACTGCGGAGATGAGGAAGCTCAATTTCTTCTCGCATGATGAGGAAGGCTACAACATTGTGTTCTCCATGTGGGAACTGGAATCAGCTTTGTCTGCTGCCAGAGACATTGCCCCAGGACCTGATGAGATCCATTGTGCCATGCTTCATCACCGTACCCTCAAGTGAAAGAACAGCTCCTTTCTTGTTTGTCTGATCTGGTTTGATGGACTGTACTCCACGACTTTGAAGGAGGTGGTATTAATTCTTTTCTGGAAACCAGACAAGGACCATTGCGTGCCTAACAGCTACTGGCGTGTAAACTGCTCCGGGGATCACACAGTGTGGAGCACAAAGTGTGAGGTTCACAATGAGGAAAGAACAATTCAGGAGTTGAAGGCCAAGAGAGACATACCCAGTTGTATGGGTAAGACTCTTGAACGTATGGTCAGGCGCTGCCTCGTCTGGCTGCTTGAATCCCGAGATCACCTGAGCTGCTCCCAGTGCAGTTTCAGGTGCTACCATTCCACCCTTGACAACTTAATTCTATTGGAGACGGCTATACAGGAATCATCCTTACACTGAAACCATTTAGTTTGTATGTTTTTTGACCTCAAAAAAGGTGGAACATCCTTCGCCAACTTCATGAATGGGGACTACTTGGACGCCTGCCGCTTCTTATCCAATCCTTTCTCGACGACCAGCATTTTCCATATCGCGTTGACGATGCCTTGTCTGATTGCTGTGTCCAAGAGAATGGGTTCCCCCAAGGCAGGTGCCCTCAAGGTCACATTGTTTGCCATCGCTATCAATGGAATTTCCTCCTCCGTCAGGAACCCTGTCAAATGCTCTTTGTTTGTGGATGACCTTGCAATCTTCTACTTTTCCTCTGATCTTCCAACAACGAGGAGGCAGTTAAAGCTGACCATTAGGAGGCTGGAAACCTGGGGCAGGACAACTGGTGTTTGGTTCTCAGCTGAGAAGACTACAGGTGTCGATTTTAACCGTGCCCGTTGAAATTTAACCAACCAGTGCTCACAGTGGGAGACAATATTTTACGTTTTCAAGAAACTGTTTGCTTTTTGGGTTCATTATTTGACTCAAAATTAACCTGGCTCCCACACTTCAAAGACCTATGAACAAAGGACATTCTAGTCATTGAATGTTTTGAAATGGCTTATCGGAAAAACATGGGCAGCTGACAGGTCCCGGCTCTGGCAGTTTTAATAGAGCATTTGTTCGCTCACGTGTAGTTTATGGCAGTGGTGTCTACGATCAGCCCGTACTTCCTACCTCAGGATGTTAGATGCTGTCCACCATGAGGGCATTCGGCTATCAACTGTAGCCTTTCTGAGTAGCCCAGTTCAGATTCTGTGTGCAGAAGCTGGTGAACCACCACTCTCTGGATTCGGCGGCATATCCTTTTGGCTCGATGGGCATTGAAAATCTCAGCGTCGCCTCAGTCATTGGCATTTATTTCAGTAGACGAACGCATCTTTGAATGGCTATTCAGGAATCGGCTCCATGAGACGAAGCCATCTCAAGGATCTGGATCTGTCAGGCACCAAAATACACAGCCAGGGATGGAACACATTGCCACCTTGGTGTCTTCAGAGGCCCAAAGTGATTTTAAGCTTGACACAATACAAGAAAACTTTTACTCCAGATTATGTTTTTACAACTTTGTTTTCGTACATTTTAAGTATGTGCCACAGTTTTCTCATAGTTTATATGGATGGATCCCAGCAAAGGAATGTCCTCGGTTGCTGTGCTGTTTTCCCTGGTTTTTATGATGCAGAATTGTATGGCATTCTAATGGCACTGGAGAGGGTTCACAGACATCACTGTACAAGGTTTCTTGTCTGTTCCTGTTCTGTTCCAGTAGACCAGCTGATTCAATTCATCTATGACTCCATACAGCGGCTCAGACACCATGGTTAGGAGGTGATCTTCTGCTGGGTACCTGGCCACATCGAAATACAGGGAAACGACATGGTCGACAAGCAACCAAGGAAGCATGTAGGGATGGTGCTGTCCATCAATGTCCCGTCCCGTTGCATGCCATTGTCTCATTTTCTGACGGACACATCATGTGTCGGTGGGAGACTGAATGGTTGCAGGTGACAGAAAACAAACTGCAGTCACTGAAATTGACCACAAAGGCATGGCGGACTTCATGTCGGGCTCACTGCTGGAAGGAGGTTCTCTCTCTCTCCAACCCCCTCCACCCCCCGCTGATGCTTATGGCCTCTGTCCACGCCATAGAATAATGGCGAGCTGAATTCATTTTCCTGACTAGTTTCTAAATCAAAGTTCTTAGGTCGTTAGGGGAGGTGTACTGCTAAATAAAATTTACTGTTCTTGACAGCATAGCATCATTTATAGTGTGAATAAGAGCAAGTACACCTCGAAACTACACCATCTGTTATCTTTTTGTGAATAATGGAAACTGTTCTGTAATGTATAGCAAATTGCTCTCTGTACTAGAATTGGCCACAAAGGTGAAAGTCAGCAAATCTCAGAGCCCTTAACTTGATAATCTTTGGTGGGTAATTTCCCTTACTAGACATGGCTTCTGAACTGTTACTGTACCTGCACTGGAGTCTCAGGTCTCTCTCTCTCTCTCTCTCTCTCTCTCTCTCTCTCTCTCTCTCTCTCTCTCTCTCTCTCTCTCTCTCTCTGTGTGTGTTTGCTATGCTTGTCACGTGTGTTGTCGTTGTTAATAGCTGTGCTTTTTTATTTACAGATGGGTGTGCGAAGACCTGCCAGAGCTGAAACTACCTCTTGAAAACAACATTTTGTGTGATTACGACACACGCAGGTAAGGCATAACAAATTTTTGAACTCCTTCTTGTAATATGTTCAGGAGGCCTACGTAGGCCTATCGATAATGGCTGCACTTGTAACTGTATTAGCTGTAAGAGATCTCTGGTTCCACTGCCCTGTTATCAGAGCAGCAATGTTTGGTTTCACTATAGCTGCGTGAAAGCGTGGTTTTGAGTAGACCGCCATTGTTAGTCTTTAAAACCGAACATAATAGACAATATGTTCTTTCCACAGTGCAGCACCATGTTTGAATGGTAAAAATCAAAGATTTAAAGTGAGTTCCTGTCCCTTCATCCCTTCACCCAGACTCAAACTTCAGCTATTCATTGTTCTTGATGAAGAGTGGAGACTAGTTGTGATATCTGAGACTAGGTGTGACACCTGAGACTAGGTGTGACACCTGAGACTAGGTGTGACACCTGAGACTAGGTGTGACACCTGAGACTAGGTGTGACACCTGAGACTAGGTGTGACACCTGAGACTAGGTGTGACACCTGAGACTAGGTGTGACACCTGAGACTAGGTGTGACACCTGAGACTAGGTGTGACACCTGAGACTAGGTGTGACACCTGAGACTAGGTGTGACACCTGAGACTAGGTGTGACACCTGAGACTAGGTGTGACACCTGAGACTAGGTGTGACACCTGAGACTAGGTGTGACACCTGAGACTAGGTGTGACACCTGAGACTAGGTGTGACACCTGAGACTAGGTGTGACACCTGAGACTAGGTGTGACATCTGCACTTAGTACAGTGTTTCCTTTAACTATAGTAAAATTCGCACGCCTCCCATGTCCTGAATGAGGAGGATTGTTAGCTTATCTGATTGAACTACCAGACATGTATATCCACTGACATATTGGGGCCACCCTTGACTAGTGTCGTAAACGAGAGGGAAATCTTATTCTGACGCGAACCGTGATGCAAGAGATCGAGGGGAATGGTGAAGCTGACACAGCGGTAGCAGTGGCAGTAGGCCACACGGCAAACTGGAGCATCCCCCTGCACGCAGTAACACCGCTTGCTGGAACGATGACGACCTGCTCTTCGGGAAAAGAATAATTTAAGGCTCATGAGACAGACCGCCAAGCACTGGACACCAATCGTGTGGAAAGAAGAAACGAATAGGCAACTGAATGCACGGTGAGAGAAGTCATAAGTTTTGTAGTTTGCACAAATGTCTAGTGGGCAAGTCCTCATATTTGCTTTGGATGGCTCAAGTTTTAAGAATTATGTGTAGCATCATAACACCTCCATAAATGGCTGTGGGGAAACATTCAGTGTTAGTTATTTCCGGCTTCAGAAACAGTAATAGAACCCACTAAACAATTGTGCCGTCCTCATTTTTGCCAGATTGAAAGTGTGATATTCCTTCAGTCACAGTTATGTAGCCTCGTGGAAGTAGGTATCCTGTAGCCTACATTGATGCAGTTGATATTTCACAATTACCCCTCAGAGCTGTGACGTTGTGGTGACAAGTACCGTCTACGGGCAACTGCCAGAGTGATTGAAAATAGCAATGTGTCTGTGTCCTGCAAAAATCACCTAAAAATCAAAAACTCTCGCACCGTACCTATCTCGCTGTCGTACGTCTCCTCGATTCCCAGCTCGTGAGAGCAGGGAGGGCTATTGTAGGATTAGTCCTTTTCAATAAGGTTGGTAGCAATCCTAGTTCGGAATCTACGGGAGGGGGATTGCCACTACCAGCATTCGCTAGAAGGCCGAAGAAAACATCCACGAAAGCTCACTTGCCCACAGCTTCCGTCCCTTAGGGTGCCGTAGGGCTGTGTCGCGCGGCCGTCCGGACTGCCCGACAGGCGAGCACACACACCAGAAGGCGATTCGCCGTAACAGAGTATCTCCTCTTCAGCCACAGTTTCGTACTCCGCTGCCCACTTGGCAGGGAGTTCACTGCTGTCTGGACGGCTAGTATGTGTCAGGGACGCAGGTCGGCACTAGGTGGGTGCTGACGAGAAAGTACTGAACTGAGAGACCGCTAGACAGTGGAAAGCTGATATGTATCGGTGCAACTAGAAAAAATTGCACAAGATGGCTCTTGAACTAGACATTAGTGTGCCTGATGCCAGGGTTGCTTGATACTATATGTTTACTGCTGGCTCTCCAGTATAACAGCCGCCACTACAAACACACGTGCTTTCGTCTACTTCCTGAGGCACTTTCTGTGTTTCACTTACCCCAGCTGTTGCAAATAATTAACTTTCCACAATGTAGAATACCTCAGTTTCGTTTCAGTTCCTGCTTAATCTTGCTAGATGTTCCACTATGTTTCATAGTTACAAGTATACTGTGGAGACACTACTAAATGCTGACAATTCAGAAACCAGTAGATAATGTTGACAAAATGCTACAAGTGGAAGATGGTGCACTTTCTTCAGTAGAGGGCCATGGTGGTTGAAAATCACCTGTAGTCAGTGACAAACAGGTACTGTCCCAATGTGAAGAATCGCACATTAACTTTGCAAATGTTTCCGACGTTGGCAGACTTTTGTACAAGGAAGTAGATACCGAGCAATTTCATCGCAATAAGTTGACCGTGCTGACGGACCTTGTCTGTCGGCTCGAGCTGAGACGAGACTCGACAGCTTCTTGCGAATTTTCACTTCCACGAATAGTGTCATTATGTGCTGCAAAACGGTGTTTGTCAGTAGGTAGAGGTAAGAAGTGTTAGTTGAAATGTTACCGGCAGCACGAGTGGCAGAACAGTGCTACGAGATTATAATGTAGCGTGTCGAGTGGATCAGGTTGCTTATATTTATGGCATTGACGAGTTATAATAATTGTATATTACTCTTTGTAGTTCCCGTAGATTGACAGTGATGGAACAAGTGTAATATCAAATGAAAAAAATATCTGGTCAGGAAATACAATGGCCTTTAGAAGAAGGCATTCTCGAAGGAAGTGTTATAGGCCCTCTGCTGGTCCTGATCTACATAAGTAGCACAATAGACAACCTCAGCGACCTTCGTAGGTTGTTTGCAGATGATGCTGTCATTTACCATCTTGTAAACTCGTAAGATGACAAAAACCAATTCGAAAATAATTGACACAATATCTGTATGGTGCAAAAAGTAGCAATTTGCTCTAAGTAATAAAGGGTGTGAAGTCATTCACACGAGTATTACAAGAAATCTGCTAAATTTTGGTTACATGATAAATCACACAAATCTAAAGGCTGTAAATTCAACTAAACACTTAATGATAGCAATTACGAATAACTTAGAGTGGAACGATCACATATATATTGTTCTGGGGAAAGCAATAAAGAGGGAGTGCTTTATTGACAGAACAACTTAGAAGCTGCAACGGGTCCACTAAGGAGACTGCCTACACTACGCTTGTCTGTCCTCTGCTAGAATATTGCTGTGTGGTGTGGTATCTGCAGCATGCATCACACAGGACTGACAGAGGAGATTGAAAAGTTCAAAGAAGGGTGGCTTGTTTTGTATTATTGCAAAATAGGGGAGAGTGCAGTGGGCTCAGTACGTGAATTGGGGTGGCATTCATTAAAACAAAGGTATTTTTCGTTGTGGCAGGATATTTTTTGTGAGCTTTCAGTTACCAACTTACTTTTCCAATTGGGAAAGTATTTTGTTGGTGTCCCTGTCCAGAGGGAGAAATGATCATCATGATAAAATAAGAGAAACCGGAGTTCACACAGAAATATTTAAGTTATCATTTTCCTGTGTGCTGTTTGCGTTTGGAACAGTAGAGAAATAGCTTGAAGGTGATTCGACAATCCTTCTGTCAGGCACTTAATTGTGAATTGCAGAGTAATGATGCAGATGTTCACGAAGACCCCCAAATTATCTGTTAGATACACTGTGAAGTTTGAAACTTGTTGCGGCCACAATCGGTCGTGCTGCTGAATGCCCACTTATCCTGTCGAATTAGAAATAGCAAAGGTAACAAAAATCATTGGGCGTCAGAACTGTCTACGAATGCTTTCGTGCCGGTCCCAGTTAGGATAGTTGTGACCGGAACCGTTCAGTGACTACCACACACTTCATTTACTTCGTCTGTTTCTCGATGTGCACCTGACCACCTCACGTGTCGAAATGCATCTCATCTCCTCATATTCCTAATGCGAGATCATACTATTCCATAACTCTCTCTGTGACCTTAACCACTGTTCATAGCTGATGTTAAGCTGTAGGTTCCTCTGTAACGTCGCAAGTCCAGTTCAGAGGTCAGGGGAAGGGCGACATAACGCACACTGTCTTGGACAGTACTCGAACCGGCCGTCGCGTTGAGGACAGTTTCATCTCACAAAACAATACTGTTCCTCAGCTGCTGCTCCTCTGCTATTGGACCACCTTTGCAACGGGCTCCTCTGTAGTCCGAGCAACGTGGCTTTTAAGAAAAACCTTTCCTTTTCTCATCTCAGAAATTTCTCACTCAAACGTTTAATGTAATGGCAATTTTTCTTTATCCGCTTCTGACAAACAAGGGTTTTGGTGCCAAAATTACTGTATTCTGAATGACGTTTTGAATAGAAAATATGAGAACTGTCGTAATAGTATTTGTGTAAATAACGTATTGATAGTATTCGTGTAACGTACGGAGAACTCCTTGTTAAAAGACACAATGCTACTGGTGCCAATAAAGCTGAAAAAAAAGTAAAAAAGCAGAGATAATATGAAATGTGAACACTTGGTGCCTTCACCTATTTGTTAACAAAACTATTTTTTCCAAAAGAATGTAAAAGATGAATTATAAGGAATTGCTGCTGTATTTTTCTAAAAACTGTCAATATCTTCTGTACTAATTTTGCAGTGAGTAACTGTTTTAACTGGAAATTGTTTTCTTTTTGCAGTTACGAAAGCATGAAGAACCTCTGTGACAGGTACAATAGAGCGATAGACAGCATCGTGCAACTGGTGAGTGCCTCATTAAATATATCTGCTGCTTGCTGGGACTGCGTTTGGAGTGTTCAGTTCGCTTCCCAAATTGCTTCTCCTCTGATACTGTGACCTACTTTGCAAGAAGCTACTGTGTAGTCTACAGAGTCCCCCTTTTAAAATGTGGTGCGACAGAAAAATACTGAACATTAGTTTTTTAAGGTTGAACAACAATTACACTGGTTTTGTTCTACTGATTTTTATTTATTTTAGGCTTATTGGGCCATCTTCAGCAAACAACTGACTAGTGTCTGAAAGGAGTGCTATTTATTACGTAACCAAACATTATAAGCAAAGATACAATATACTTGCACAGTGTGTTGTGCATCAAACTTGCTTGTTAACATCAAACTTACTCTTTACACAATGAACAATGTCAAACACAATAAATAAACTACACAGTATTGCACATTAAATGGTTATAATGCTAAATTTTGGGGGATCTTGACATTGGCTGAGGAATTGTTGAACTGAGCAGTCTTCATTTATGTTGTGCAACAAACTTATTTTTTAACATTGTAAACTTAACTTCAAGCAATGTACAGTATTATATACAGTAATTAAAATAATGATTAAAGTCTTACCATATTACAGGTAATTGTTTATGATGCCTTTTTTTGTGAGATCATGAAATTGGTTCAGAACTATCAGACTGAGAACTAGTAACTTACGTTGTGCAGCAAACATATTTTACATAGTAAATTACATTTTTATGCAATAGGAAATATTAAATACAGTAAATGATTAGAATACGCACTATTGAAGTATTAAGAGCTATATTTTGTATTGTGCAAATTTTCATTTCTATGTTAAAAAAAAGTTTGATGCAAATCACTCTGTGCAAGTAGATTGTATCTCTACTTACAATGTTTGGTTACCTAAGAACTATAGAGTCAGTTTCAGATGCTAGTCAGTCATTTCCTGAAGATGGCGTAGTAAGCTGAAACTAGTTTGAAATAAACAAGTCAGTGGAACAAAAACTGTGTACTTGGTACTCAACCTTAAATATGGAATGGTTGTACCAAGAAGTAACGGAGGAATCCATAAATGAGCTAACCATTAGATTGGAATAATCAGAATTCATTGCAGGGCTTGTCCGAATGGAGGACTCTATTGTTAGCAGTCACCCTGTGGTTTAGAGGAATTGTAGGATGTGAGGTCCGCCAGATATGCAAAACGCTATTTTTTCCTCTGTTTCGAAACATGTTTCAGCACCACTGTGCCATCATCAGTGGGTTTCCGTTTTATTTATTCTGTAATGTGAACGTTTTATTAAATGATTATAAAATTATGTGCATGTTTAGTTCCAACAATAGTTCGTTTCTTTTTGTAAATACCTTTACACTTGGTATGCCACAGCCTATACAGCAAACTGAATATTGAGGAAAACTTCCACATACAGAAGGCAATAGCAGACGGAAAACAGGACACACGCACACGCACACAAAATGTAAACAAAATTCGAATTTGGCGCCGAATTCTCTGACTGGGCTGGGACACACAACAAACCACAATCAGACTGTGTTTTGGTTAAGTGAAAAGTGTTTTACGACCGTATTTGTGTAGAGTATACGTGTTATATTTATGTATGCATCATGACACCTCACCATGATGCAGAGAATAAAAGAACTTGCCACACGAAAACGTAAGTAAAAATGAATATAGGTGCAAAATATCGCAACAAACGAAATTACATTCTAGATGATAGGTTAACTCCCAGCAAAATTTTTCGTCAACATCGTTTGGTTATAGATGTCGAGCTGCCTGTAGTAATTAATACACAAGTGATCCGGATAAATCATGCACACCAAGTATCGAGGTATTAACAAAAAGAAATGAACTGTTGTTGGAACTAAACATCCACATAATTTTGTTATCATTTAATAAAAATTGTCACATTGCAGAATAAATAACACGGAAACCCACTGATGATGGCACAGTGGTGCTGAGACATGTTTGGATACTGAGAAAAAACGGTGTTTTGCATATTTGGCGGACCTCACATCCTACAATTTTAACTGCAGATGCGGTCAACCCAAGGAGCTGCAAATCCAAATGATGAATATTTTGAGGAATATTCTCTCTCTCTCTCTCTCTCTCTCTCTCTCTCTCTCTCTCTCTCTCTCTCTCTCTCTGTGTGTGTGTGTGTGTGTGTGTGTGTGTGTGTGTGTGTGTGTGTGTGTGTGTGTGTGTGAGAGAGAGAGGGGGGGGGGGCTTCATTCTTGAAAAGCCAACCAGTACCCTTAAACAGCTGTAGGAGTTTCTGTTAGCCACAATTTTTTCAGGAATTAACACCACCAATATTTTGTGTCTTTAGGCCTCCACTGCTCCGCGATTGTATGCATAGTTTAAATTCAGTTAGTTGTTATCTGACGTTGCGTGAAATACCGTCTGCAGGCATCTGTTCTCCTCGGCGCTAGAGAATCACTTAGTCTGTGTCCCCTAAAGTGATGACGTAAATTGGAAATTTGTGGTAAGGTTCTGTGGGAACAAACTGCCGAGGTCATCGGTCCCTAGGATTACACACTAATTAAACTAACTTACGCCAAGGACAACACACACGCACACATGCCCGAGGGAGGACTCGAACCTCCGACGGGGGAAGTGGCGCGAACTGTGAAAGGCACCTCTGACCGCACGGCGATGACGTAGAAGCTTCGGTGCGGATCTGTGTAGTGTCTCCAAGCGCGTCTAAAATCTGTTCTTAAGTTTAATTAGGACCAGACTTCTAACGTTTTTGAAACGGATGATCTTTCTCTTTTTTTCGTCTCCGGGAAAACCGTTCCCTAACTTGGACGTCCACGACCCTAGACCTGTCGAACTAACTGAAGTACGTTCTTAATTCGTCGATTGCCAAAACACCTAGGCTTGGAAGGGATCGTTCCAAAGTTTCTCATCGCATTGCGTTTGCTGTGTGTAAGCATTGAAAGTAGACATCGAGTTTTTGTCAGTATGTAGCTTGTACAAATATTTAATTGAAAGTGTTGATTCTCGTACAGAAATCCGTTAAACTGAACTCACAATTTTAATTGGAAGCAGAGCTGTACTTTTTATGCGTGCGGAAGAAGTGTCCTACCCGAGAAGCAGCGAAGGCGTCAACACGGCGTCGAGCCGGAAATGCCAGGCTGGCTGTCGCACTGCTGAGGGGAGCGGTCCGTCGCGCTCCCTGCCAAGTGCCGACTTATTTCAGCAGCACCGCGGCTTGTAGTGGCTGTGAAGAGGACAGACAGGCGTCGAGAGAGCCGAACAACAACAGCGATCCGCAGCCAGGCAGGCAGGCAGGCAGGCAGCACGCTCTCCCCCCTCCCCAACCACAGAAGAAATCGAAATCCGGCAGAGTGGGTCCGCCGGCCGTGGCCGCCCCGCTGCCGAATGTCAGTGTCGCCCGCGCCGCGCCGCGCCGCGCCGAGCCGCCGCCAAGGTCACCAGCCAACCACGAGCCTGCACGGGACAGTGCGGTCGGTCTCGTATCGATCTACCCTTGTAAGTGTGGTGGGCGAAGCGCGGTTGCTGGTAGGCTTCAGTACGACAAACGGCTCCAAGTTTTCTCGTCCTAGTCGTGCGCTGCAGTACGTAACGGCACTCTGCTCATATTTCGCGAGTAGACCTCAAAAAACCTTACGAGAACTGTAAGAAAAACCTACAAACCTTGTTCCCTTGTACGTGCGGTTGGTTTCCACTTAATAAAAACGGAGAGTCAGTCACCATGAGAAAAAGTTAACGGATCCATACATGATAACATTTCGTAAAGAGAGATCGAAGTCTCGATTAACCAGTACACGTTACTGAAGAAATTGAAACGCCGTCGTAGTTGTAAAACTGTGATTCAGATAATTGTGGCTGGATTGGTCACAGGCCAAAGGATGAACTAGGGGTCGATTATGTGACGACGTCCCGCTGACTGAGCAAACCTGTAGCGGAACACTCAGCTCACCTTTCAATTTGTTCTCTCGCTTTCTTTAAAGTCTCTCTCTCTCTCTCTCTCTCTCTCTCTCTCTCTCTCTCTCTGTGTGTGTGTGTGTGTGTGTGTGTGTGTGTGTGTGTGACCTACGGAATGAGATGATGGTTTTCCGCTCCTCTGCCGCTGACTCGCTCCAGCAGAGTGGCAAGTGATTTCCTCCGTTGCGTCAGCGGACTTGCTTCGCGAAGGAAAGTGAATCGGTAGGTGGTCTCTCCCTCGCGCGGCCACGGCGCTGCTCGTGCGGGAGAGCCAGAAGGAAAAATTCTCATGGAAGCAGGCTTGAAGACAAATAAGGACGCGTTCGTAGAATTTGTCGACTTCGAAAAAGCGGAATTAAAATTGACAGCGGAAGGATATCACCGGTAAGATTCGGCGATGACAGTGCTATCCTCAGTAAAGGTCAAGAATAATTACAGTATATGCTGAATGGAGTGAACAGCCTGATGAATGCAGAATATGAACTGAGAGTAAATGGAACAAAGACGAAACTGTGACTCTCCACGTACAGGAAGTCCTTTGGGGTTTGATGAATGTCGTTTAAACTCGTTAATCCACAGTGATCCACGACATTTTCATGCACTGGGGAAGATTACAAAATTTGCTGTATGGATAAAACCTGTTGTGAACAAAACTCATAAAAATCAGCGGGTGGTCATATGTGCATCTCTGCTCGGGAACAACGACCAGACCTATCCTGTATCGTTACTAGTGACGAGAAAAGGTGTCTTTATACTAACGTAAGAAAAAGAAAGGAATAACTGAGCCCAAAAAAAGAAGCAGCAATCCTCTTACAAAGACCTGCGCGCATTCACAGAAGATAATGATATGCATCTGATCAAACAGCTATGGTATGGTGTGCTACGAACTGCTCACTCGAGATGTACCCATCACTGCTGACGTTTGTCAGAACTGAGACGTCTTGCAGACGCAGTCCGAGAACGACTGCTGCGTGAAGCGACGCCATTCCACGATAACGCTCGTTCGCATTCTGCTAGAAATGGCTCTGAGCGCTATGGGACTAAACATGTGAGGTCATCAGTCCCCTAGAACTTAGAACTACTTAAACCTAACTAACCTAAGGACATCACACACATCCATGGCCGAGGCAGGATTCGAACCTGCGACCATAGGGGTGGCGCGGTTCCAGATGGAAGCTCCTAGAGCCGCTCGGTCACACTGGCCGGCTCATTCTGCTAGACTGACAAAAAATACTATACAGGAGTTTGGTTGGGAAGTCATTTCGCACCCACTTTATTCCCTGCCCTTGCGCCCTCAGATTTTCACCTTATACGCTCTCTATCGAACGACTTTCAAGGAACTTCCTTTCCGGATGAAAATGCGTGAGTGATGAGAGGAAACCAAGCAAGTGTGAAGAGGTGGTGGGTTTCAATTCCCAATTTGTTTCAGTACTCGTCTTACTCCGGGCGTCTTGTAGAGACTTGGACGGTTCATAGTCATGCGAACGAACACACGCGAGGAAACAGAACGCCCCGTTCTCTCCAGTGGGATTTGTACGTAGTGGACAGTTGGGGGCTGGCCATTCATAATTACAATCCGTCTGGAGAATATAAAGTATCCACAATTTGCATCGCACCATGGTGGACGATGGTCCAGGACTTTTCGTTCTGGCGCTTTTGGTTCAGGAAACTTTTTATTATACATTTCAGCCTAATCTCGGGCAACTAAGTATCATCATCGGTTACCATTTCTCAGGTGATACGAATACATTGTATAGTGATTCCTTAAAGGGCAAATGGTGCCCTTTCTGGCGTCTTCAGGTGCACTTTTAAGACTAGATACCACGTATAGCGGTGTATAGAAGGTAGATTATCTAATGTAGTGCCCTGTAGCTACTTCTCCGTTTCCATCTATCTTTTGGTGACGACTTACTAAGAAACGGGTCAAGATAACATTTGTGCGACCTGACGCTGAAAAGTACAATAAAGGAGTTTTGTGTTTATTACTCTTCTCCTTGATGGCAGCTTAACTTTATGTTGTTAGTAGTATGTCGATACCCTCCCTTCGGCGGTATTGCGCCAGAGGTATAATTTTGTCGGGCTGCTTCGGCTGCCTCGACTGCGGCGGCGCAGCACAGTAAACAGACAGGCGCGCCCGTTGTTTGGACTTGCGTTCGCTTTCAGTGGCGCGTCTGCCGTCCTCGCTTGGCGCGCCGAGGGGTAAATTGGGTCAGTCAGTCAGGCGGAGGACCAAAATACGAGCCGGCGACCCAGTTCCCCACGCACCACGTCTCGCTCTGGCTTTCTCAACTGGAGCCTTGCGTAATTCGTGCGCTCCCGCTACGCGGCACTCAGTAGTCCACAGTCTAGTTTCAATTAGCTCCTCTTAACTTCTTTCGTTACAGGAAATAACCCACACGTTCGTCCACATCGATTTACGTCTCGGTATGCAACATCGTTAGCAACTTCTGTAGCAGTGATGCGTCACATGGAAGCATGTTCCTCACGGGCGGAAGATGAAGCCTCTCTCTCTCTCTCTCTCTCTCTCTCTCTCTCTCTCTCTCTCTACTGCACGAAGAATTTTTCCATATATTTATTTGAAGAACGACGTGGTTGCCCCCAGGCTGTGCTTTATTGAGCACTCTTGGCCAGTTTCGAGCTTGTGCTGATTCTCGAGTGCACAGTGGGTGTCATCAAATCCTCACATGTATGTAACAAAAACGGCGTGGTACGTGGTTTTTATACATACTTAAAAGGATGACGAGTCGACATCCATTGTGTATTTGAGAGTGTGCATACGCTCAGAGGTGGCCAGTAGCGCTTAATAAATAAAGCACTCGTGTAAACTGACAGTATGAAGGAGCAATGTCTGTCTGTGAACTTCTCGAGGCTTCTTTGCCCACCCAGAAGTCCCCTGCTATTTAGCCAGTGTTGGAAAACTGAATAATTAAGTCTGTCCACTGTCTTACCAGTAGGGACTTCTATATCCCCAATAAACATTTCGAAACGGAGCTTCACCATTAGGGCTTCAGCCTATCGGACGATACGTACACTTTTGTTAAGGCTCACACTACACCATTTGAGCATGTTTACAATTTAAATAATCGTTTGATATATTTACAATGTAGTTTCATTAATTACTTAACAGTCCTTCCAAATAAAACAAACATACTGCCGTTATTTTTGTTCTGTAACCAACGATGTGACAGTCATGTTCTGTGTATGTTGACAGTTGACAATCGTATGGCACTCGTAATAAGTTCTAAGGGGATAGATTGCAAATAGCGCCTAGGCATCTACGCTTCAGGCGCCGCGAGGTGACCGGCGTGCGCCTGCGGGAGTCCAGTCTGGCTCAGTATTTCCTGATATCAGAAATTAGGGGTGAGTGTCATTTCTTGACAGTTCCTCGCAATATGCACGTAATACCTATTTCGTTACAGTACATACAAAGTGTGGTTGAAGTAGCCGTGCAAAGGAAGGTATTTCTTCCGTGTTACTGCTGTTTGCGACGGGCCAATTCCGCTGATATTTTTGACGGATCCGAACTGCTGATCACAGACCCGCCGTTTCCATTAATTAACTTGCAGGAGCCGCCCCTCAGATCTGCCCCCTTCCTGATGTAAATCGACAGATTATCGTGATTTATGCGCGGACCTAGGACTCTAGGTCATTAAGCCACAGCCGACGAATTTCAATAGTCGCAGTTGTCTCGCCGAAAGTGCGCTGAACAGTGACTGCGCAATTTTATACAGTATTTCATTGTAGTTAATTTGAATGTTGAATGTCATTTACGTCTTTGAAAGAAAGTTTTTATGGACGATAATACGAAGAGAATTGTGTAGGTCGCTGGCGGTTTGTACGCTATGAACTTACGTATTGCTCGAAAGAAAAACTGCTCAAAACGAGTGAAAAATCGGTTTCCGAAAGGCAATATTCCGGTCGTGTGCGTCTGATGTATGGTGTGCACTACTGTGAGAGTCGTGAAGTTTCGGTATACTAGGAAGTTGGCGTTCTTGATCATTTGTAAAGTACTGACAGATAATATCTGTGAAATAATAGACTTAACACAGCTACGGGTAATGCGATAGTGAACATAGTACAAACAATATTTTTTATTGCCAGTCATCATATATTTGTTTATAATTAAAATTTACCAAGGCCTGTACCTTTCTGAGCACTTTTGTGAAACCTGATGTAAAATTTTGTAGCTTAGTTTTCAATACCCTTCGGTCCACATCTGGAACACGGTATAGAAATGTTTGTCACCTCTTACTTCATCTTTTTACATTCTTGTTCGTGTAATGCTCTTGGATGAACTTCAACGAACAAGCTCTTTCGCGCTACGATTGTATAAGTTTTGCGATGTGGTCATTGGTCCACCCCTTCGGCGTACTTGAAGCAATTAAAACAACAGGCATAACCGCGGACTTTCAGAACGTGGCCAGCTGGGGAGGAGGAATTGCCGGTTCAGAGTACTTGCAGGTGTCGGCCACTAACGTACAGGCAGGTCAGAATCCTTCGGGAGTATCCGTGGCTGGTAACTAAAATCCGGTTGTGTGTGACCAGCAACTGTTCTCGTGTTTTGTACGTTGTTAGATAGTGCTTATATTTGAGGTTACAGGGCTCGATTGTAAGTGTCGATTGTGCTTAGGGACATACCGCGCAGCTCAAACTAGCAATATGCCTGAAAAAGTGCTGCTACCGGGAGTAAAGCAGGCGGTAAGTAGCACTCGTTTTTCCTGCTGTTGTGGCGGCTGGCCTTGTGTCGCGCTGTGGCGTCGCGTCGGGCGCCTCCGGCCGCTTCCGCCAGCTTTCGGCGCGGTGCCTCCCTCAACATCGATCGCCGGGGACTAAATATAGCGCCCCCCCGCGTGTCAGCGAACCCGCGCGCTTACTAAACTAGGCTGCCGGCCGGCCAGAGACCCATTCGCTATTTTCAGGCCTTGCCTGGCTTCTTTTTTAAATGGCCCCTCTCTTTTTTGTCTGTGTGCATCTGCACGGCGTGGCGCTGGCCGCTCGTTGTAAACACTTGCTCGCCTGCGCATCGCTTTCAGTGGGGTCACTGTTCGTCAGGGCTGCTTTTAAACCGGTGCCCGACCTCGTGGTGTTCACAGTTCGACGCCTGTGCAGTGGTAGTCTCGACGATGCGTGCTCAGTTCCTTGCTCCTCGTGGAGACAGAATGTGCCGTTCAGTCATTTGTTGCAGATCTGCTGGATCAAAAAGGGCGACAGGGGGCTTTTATTCTACTCGTAGCGCCAACGCCATGCTGTGGTTGCGGGCTGGCGTCAAATTAACACGTGGCGAACGACACCAGATCCACTTTATTGACTACTTGTCCAACACTCATTTCCGTTTTATTCTGCCTGTGTATTTTGTTTATAGTGTCAGGAAATATACCCATAATTGGTGCTTTCTCAGCACTGTTAGCAGAACACACGTTTCTTCTTTTTAGAAAACTTAATTCGTAATGAACCACACACTCATCCCATGCGAAACAATGCGTTCCACATTTAAAGTAATATTTTGCTCTCGTTTAGAGGCACTAAAGCTTACAATTTATTCGAAATAACTAGAAAGTACATAAGCTAACGTGGACGCCCATAGCGACCGCGAGAGCCTGCATTCTGCAATGTAATTTCACGCGTGTGCATCACGGTAGGAGATACACAATGCAGCAACTGTGTTAACCAAAAAGTTAGTTTGCGTGGCCATCGTCCGCAGCATGTATGTAACTTAAATATTCGTTTTATAAATCCTACAATTTTATTTTCACGTTTTACGTTAAAGCGATAATAAAATCTCTTCACCCACAGGAAATTCGGTTTAGACGTTGCCAGTTAACTCGTCCTTTCCGCGTGGCCGCGCTGTTTGCGGTTTCGTCTTACTGTGCACGCTGAAGTCTGCAGTCTGATGAAAACTGTTGTCACAGAACGCTATAACACACAACAAACCAGTGACAAGTAGCTAAATCCAGACTGTACCAACCCACTTATGGGGTAAATAGACTGCAACAACAAGAGACGTTTAAATTTACAAAACGAATAATTATGTTATCTGTTCATTCGAAGAAGTCGGAGCAGCTGTAAATAAATCCTAAAATAATAAAAGATTCGAAATGTTAAATTTACGTTCACTGAACGTAGAAATTGATACATCAAGTTCTTCGACCTAACATGTTGGTAATATTGCACAGATTTCCTTATCGTATTCAGCTCGTGTGAGTCACTCTTCAATCAACGGACTAGTTTTCGCACTTAACCCACGTGACGGAGCGAATAGTACATAAAAATCTACAAACATAAATAGCTGACTCCGTCGTGTGAGAAAGAATAACAGCAGAGAAAGTGCTGAAACATGTTTAAATAAAACAAAACTAACCAAATGATATCTCACGTTTGGCACTTTGTGCGTAATCAGCGGCGACGAGTGATAAATGTGTGTCGGACCGGGATTCGAACCCAGGTCTCCTACTTACTAGGCAGCTGCGTCAGCCACCGGACGCAGTGTTTATAGCAGTAGCACGGCCTATGCCGGCACGCCTCCCGGACTACTCACGGTCCCACCCGGCGCCATCTACCCGCGCCGCGGTCTTCGTCCGTGCCCTCCATGCTCGCTACTTTGAGATTCCCGCAGGAGGTCGGACGTAATGGTGCATCCGCACCTATTTTGCAGTGCGTGGTGTCTGTTCTTTCGGACAGCTAGTGAAAAGAGAATTTCTTACTATGAAAATATACATGAAATTTCTTCTCTTATGTTGCTGCAAACCGACACAGTGAGATTTTCGGTAAGCCGTTGACCTCTCTGGTCGCCAGTTGCTTGTTTAATGAGACACTCTGTTTCAGAATTCAGTAGGAATAGTTGCTTCAAATGAGTTTGTGGAAATTATACCCTGTTATGGCAAAAGAGCCACAGATAAACTTGTCAACAAGAGATATATAGCCGTTACTCGTAAATGATAGTCTTCGAATGAGAAAAGGTTAACAGACTATACTAAAATCAAGTTCTAATTGTGGGTCAACCTTGGCGAAATCTCCGTAACCCAACGCAACTTACCAAAGTATTTTATTCCTGTTCTTCAACTGAGCAAAATGAAAATAATGACGAGCGTGCCCGTCGGGCCGAGTGGCGCGCACGTGCCAGACAACAGCTTGCCAAATTGTCATGTGTGATTCGCGAATAAAAGATTTAATGAGAAAAGTAAACAATTGATCCACCACAAAACACGACGGCCCGTGTGCTGTCAGCAGCTGAGAATAATGCGCGCTTCAGGTATTCCAAAGCTAGTCAGGTGTGCTCTGTGAGAGGAAGAGTTACGACGTTCGGAAAACATTGTCATAAATCTAAGCCTGCCTTTGTCAACAATACATTTCAGCAAATTAAATATATGTAAGCACCGTGCTCTGCAGGGTGCTCGTAATTTCGGAATAATACTGACCACATTCTTCATTTTTGTAGCCTGCTTTGTAATTAGTATGCAACCACTGAAATGCTTCTTTCGTCACTAGATGTCAATTAAAATCATTGTCATTCATGAGGGTTCCGCGATTGTTTCTAACCCGCAGTGAAAATGTGATGAATATATAAATAAAATTCATAGCCAAGTAATGACAATGAAACTTGTATTACTTCAGATCTTGGAAGCTTTTTAGCCGGAGCACAAAGGGGATACGTCTGTGGAAATTCTCACTTTTCGAATGCTTGTATCAGATCGTACAGATACGCCAGCATAATAGGCAGTACGTAGACAATCTTGTTTTTTTTCTATAATATTAAGGATTTCCTGCTTTGCTTCTCGATCACACGATTTTGTGATATTACTTCCTATTTCACTACCCTCACGATGAATCGCGTGTCCCTTCTTGCGATCAGAAGACTTTGTGGACGCAGAAGATCAAATCCCGGTGGCTAATGACTCACCAGTCATTGAATTATGCATCGGTCTTTACAAAAGAAAAACGCTAACAAACAAATCAGGAAAACTGCAACGAAATCTGCCAACTTTAGACTGAGCTTTCTACGTCAAACCTGTGTTTACTGTTCGCTACTTGTGTGTGTGTGTGTGTGTGTGTGTGTGTGTGTGTGGGGGGGGGGGGGGGGGGGGGAGAGGGGAGGTTTGCGCAGGAGCGTAACTTTCGTTTATTTACGAATCCACTCTTCACGACATTGCTGAACACCTCGAACCCTATAACCTACATAGTAATAGTGCTTCCTTGTAATCGACAACTGTGGTTTTACCCAGTTATTTTAAAGTAGTGAGCATATCAACCATTGAGGAACAAATATAAATGGAATAGCAGGGATGTATGAGAACGGCGCGTTGCCATTTGGACTGTTAAGGAAGGTTATAGCTGTAAGATGACGCTCAAATTAGTGGCTGATGGGAGGCTCAAAGCCAAACAAGTTGAATTACACCGACCGGTGTAGACTGAGTTCTGATCGTTGCCAACTTTAACTAGTAGACGGCACTGTGCTCGATGCGTCTGAGGCTGCCTAAGCAGGAGACACACAGGGAGTTAATAATGGCCGAAACACAGTGTAAGTGACTGAGTGTGAAATCATTTATTGTCGTGTTGGCAGAATTAAATGTAGCAACGGCCACTAGTTAAAGTGGTCATCGTTATTGGGAGAAGCTTACTGGGAAGTGAAGTCATAATTACGTGTCCTCCGTAAAACTCTATGCGACCACTAAAATCGATAGTAGTAGACAAATGACCTGTCAAGTTGCTATATTATAGTCGTTTTTACTTCCGCCCTCCGAATATATGTTATCACAAACACGTGAAACGAGCGAGGTGGCGCAGTGGCCAGCACACTGGACTCGCATTCGCCAGGACGACGGCTCAGACCCGCGTCCGGCCATCCTGATTTTGGTTTTCCGTGGTTTCCCTAAATTGCTTCATGCGCATTTCGGGATGGTTCCTTTGAAAGGGCACGGCCGACTTCCTTCTCATCCTTCCCGAATCCGATGGGACCGATGACCTCGCTGTTTGGTTCCCTCCCCTAAACCAACCAGCCAAACATGTCACTATTGGTACGATTTGTTATAATGACATTGTCAGTGGTAAAAGCCTTCTTGAAGATCCTAAGATAAAATACTAAGAAGAAAGTCGAAAATTTTAAGAATTCTCACCGTAACGTAGTGGACTGAGGTAGAAAGGAGTATGTTCGCTTCCCGCTTTATTAACATACTAACGGAGAAACACGGCTTTGCCCAGGTATTTGTTTTACAGCTGTGCGTCCATGCACGTGCCAAGCAGCATCTGTTGTTGTGCTTCATGTTTGACGTGATACCTCCTGAACTGTGTGTCGTACAATGATACAATTCTGCAGTTACATTCAGTGGTTATGTGTGCATGCTGTCTGCAAAATGTCGCGAATGCAGTTAGTAGTGATAAATCATAACGTCATGCCTCATGTCGTACTTTTAATGCATCAACATTGCGAAAAGTAGTAAGCGGTAAACATTTTTTCTCTCATCATTTTGTAGGCTAAGTGTTCTCATTCTCAAATACTGGATGAATAAAGTCTGGGAATTTACGTGTCGCGGGCTGTGAGTTTTCTCACTCCACCCCGTTGATAGGCATGTGGTTTTATCCCCACAGCGATTGTCGTCCGACAGTAAGGTATATGTGTATAAAGTTTGTTCGAAATCGATCTCACACACTATATATATATATAGTTTAGTCCAACTGCGCTCCAGCTGTGATCTTGCTTGCGTTCTTCGGTCCATTTTACGCCTGTTCGTTTGTCACAGTGTAGGTCGCTGTCTCAGGAGTGAGTTTGTTCGATTTTGCGAGCACTCCAGTCTTATGCACGAAGAAATTGCAATAATGTTTCTCTGAACCACATTAACTGCGAAAATATAGGAGATATTGTGATAATGAATGGCGCTAATAAAAGTAGTTTCACATACGAGGTGTGACTATAATAGCGGGAATGAAGCTGACCGAGTAAGTACGGATGCGCGAAGATAATGGACCAGTAGCTGTGAAGCGTGAAGCCTCGGTTGAATGCGGCGTGAACAAATCAGTGTGGGTGTGCTCTTCATTTGTGTAAGAGCTGGTATTTTGTTTCGCCAGAAAAATGGTACGTGTAATAGAGCAACGAATTTCGTCAAGTTTCACACTAGGAAAAACTGCTACTGACATCAGTATTTTAGTAAAAAGGAGTGTTTGGAGAAGACGTCTATCACGTACGCGAGTTTTTGAGCGGCCAAAACGTTTCCAAGGTGGCGAAGACACTGAAGGTGACCGACGCACGGGTCGTCCTTCGACATCAAAAACGGACGGAAATATCGAATGAGAACTATCGCAGAATCAGGCATCGAAGCTGCTTACAAGAACAATATACAGAAGAATGGAAAAGAAAATTGAGAATGCGCTAGGTGAAGATCAGTTTGGCTTTAGGAAAAGTAAAGGGACGCGAGAGGCAATTCTGACGTTACGGCTAATAATGGAAGCGAGGCTAAAGAAAAATCAAGACACTTTCATAGGATTTGTCGACCTGGAAAAAGCGTTCGACAATATAAAATGGTGCAAGCTGTTCGAGATTCTGAAAAAAGTAGGGGTAAGCTATAGGGAGATACGGGTCATATACAATATGTACAACAACCAAGAGGGAATAATAAGAGTGGACGATCAAGAACGAAGTGCTCGTATTACGAAGGGTGTAAGACAAGGCTGTAGCATTTCGCCCCTACTCTTCAATCTGTACGTCGAGGAAGCAATGATGGAAATAAAAGAAAGGTTCAGGAGTGGAATAAAAATACAAGGTGAAAGGATATCAATGATACGATTCGCTGATGACATTGCTATCCTGAGTGAAAGTGAAGAAGAATTAAATGACCTGCTGAACGGAATGAACAGTCTAATGAGTACACAGTATGGTTTGAGAGTAAATCGGAGAAAGACGAAGGTAATGAGAAGTAGTAGAAATGAGAACAGCGAGAAACTTAACATCAGAATTGATGGTCACGAAGTCAATGAAGTTAAGGAATTCTGCTACCTAGGCAGTAAAATAACCAATGACGGACGGAGCAAGGAGGACATCAAAAGCAGACTCGCTGTGGCAAAAAAGGCATTTCTGGCCAAGAGAAGTCTACTAATATCAAATACCGGCCTTAATTTGAGGAAGAAATTTCTGAGGATGTGCGTCTGGAGTACAGCATTGTATGGTAGTGAAACATGGACTGTGGGAAAACCGGAACAGAAAAGAATCGAAGCATTTGAGATGTGGTGCTATAGACGAATGTTGAAAATTAGGTGGACTGATAAGGTAAGGAATGAGGAGGTTCTACGCAGAATCGGAGAGGAAAGGAATGTGTGGAAAACACTGATAAGGAGAAGGGACAGGATGATAGGACATCTGCTAAGACATGAGGGAATGACTTCCATGGTACTAGAGGGAGCTGTAGAGGGCAAAAACTGTAGAGGAAGACAGAGATTGGAATACGTCAAGCAAATAATTGAGGACGTAGGTTGCAAGTGCTACTCTGAGATGAAGAGGTTAGCACAGGAAAGGAATTCGTGGCGGGCCGCATCAAACCAGTCAGTAGACTGATGACCAAAAAAGTAATCTTATTCGATCTGGCTGTCGGTTGAGTATTCGGTCGCTGCAGCAAATGACAAAGAATGCGTAAGGCAAGTTAAACGCAACCAATTTAACATGATGCCAGCGGCCTTGCCGCAGTGGTAACGCCGGTTCGTCGGATCACCGCTGTCGGGCTGGGCTAGCACTTGGATGGGTGACCATCTGGTCTGCCGAGCGCTGTTGGCAAGCGGTTTGCACTCAGCCCTTGTGAGACAAACTGGAGGAGGTGCTTGATCGAGAAGTAGCGGCTCCAGTCTCGTAAACTGACATACGGCAGGGAGAGCGGTGTGCTGACCACATATCCGCATCCAGAGACGCCTGTGCGTGAGGATGACACGGCGGCCGATCGGTGACGTTGGCCCTTCGTGGCCTGTTCGGGCGAAGTTAGTTTAATTTAACATGAGAAGAATATATATGCGAAACTGGTGCCTAAAATTCTCAAGTTCAAACCAAAAGAAGGTCGTGAAGATGTTCATACTGACACTCTGAATACCATTGAAAATGGCCCTAATTTCGTAGAAAGTGATAACATGTGACCGATCTCGGTTTTGCACTGCTGATCGAGAAACTAAGCGCAAATCCATGCATTAGAACGGCCCAACGTCAAAAGGAGCGAAAAAGCTCGAATGACCAAATCAAGATTCAAAGCGATGATTGTTTCTTTTTCGATATTCGTGAAATTGTGTTCTTTCTTCTTCATTAGGCTCCTGAAGGTCAGACTGTCAACATTACTACCGTGAGGTTCTTGCTCAATTCAGTGAGAAGAAAAAAGAGAGAGCCGAATTGTGGAAGAACGAATCACGGGTTCTTTCTCGAGACGTCGCTCCGGCTTCGTACCACATTATATGTTACGATGTTGCCAGCAAAGTACAGCATCCTAGTGTTAGAGCATCCTCTTCATTCGCCTGACCTAGCACCGTACGACTTTGATTTATTATCCACTGTCAAATCTGCGTTAAAACAAATATTTCAGTCAGTTAAAACAGTGAAAGAAAAGCGGAACGGTGACTAAGGAACTCATAGAGGAAGACTTCCATCACTATAAAATTCTCTAGGAGTGTTGCAGAGATTGACGAAAGGACTACAGTGAGGGTGACAATAACTAAATATTTATGTTTTCGAAAGAAAGTGTTGTATAGAAATAGTATCGTTATTTTATAGCCAGCTCTTGTATTCACTAGGAAATGTGCATTAAGAAGTTGTCTTGTCACAAGTTTGATTTTTCATTCAGAGTGAATGTGTGTACTTAGAAGCAAATTGCCTTGTTGCTTTTTCTGCCAGAGCAATTAGACGTTTCATTTTGACTTCAGTTCAGATAGAAAAACATGTAGTTAACAAGAGGATAAATCGTAAAGTCTTCTATTGTTTTCGAATTAATTATACTGCCTTATATTTACAGAATATTCGTGATCTCCATACCTGAGTATTAAAATACCAGTATTGGTACACGTACTTCAGAAACAGTGCATGTAAGATCCAAAAACTTCTGACAGCGTATCTCATCCTCGAACTTCTTGAAGCCTTTTATCGCCGAAATGTCATTATCCGACATTTAATTGTAATCTTCTCCCCTACAGTGACGACACTACGTGCTGGCATTGTATCAGCACGATCAGAAACTTTATCGTTAGAGGGGAGACCCCGTCACTACTAGTAAGCTTAAGCGTGTGACCCACACCCAGTGTTCACATACCTTACTTCCGTATAATTCCACAGTAGTCGACAAATATGCTGGACAAGTACACGTCATTTCCCAGTAACTTTAGTGTAAAACTGTCTTCTCCGTAGCGCAATTAGATCTGAGCTGCCATCAGCCACCTATCCTAGAGTGTTGGCGGATAGTCCGCGTTTGTCCTGCCGGTATTTGCGGAGCAGGGTCCTCGGCCACCCTCGCGCCGTCCGGAATTAAACCGCGATAAAGCCCAGCCGGTTAGCCCGTGCCACAGTCTCAGAAGAAGTGCTCGGCTCCTGGGTGTGAATACGTCTGTCGGACCGTTGCACACAATAGTAACACCATTTATTTGTCTGTGGGGAGACGCCACACAGATGGCAGCCAGCGTTAACGCGACGCGCTCTGGGATAACGTCGCGTCCATCGGTTTCGGGTTTTGCCAGTGTGGGCGAATTGTTTCCGTAAACCAGCGCAGGGTGTCAGTGTCTGCCGAACAAGTTTATCTTTTGTTGGCAAATTATTGTTTGGGACTCGAAAGAGAGCAGCAATAGTGACAACTACAGGTGGCGATTTTAGAGGGTTCTGCGGGAAAACATTAATTTCAGCCGTGACACATTCGCCGTTAAGGAAGTAGTTAAAGTTATGATGGGCCAGTATACGATGTCACCCACCGAAGGAATCTCAAAAGAATAGCTGTGTGTCAAAGACGATTGCTTTATTTTGACACATTTGAGATGTATTTTTGGCGATAAGTATAAGTCTGTCGGATTATCCTTTAAACTATTCTACTCAACTCGTTCATTTCCTGCGTGTTTAAAATCATTATCACCATATGCCTTTGGACAGGGGATAAGTACCAAAAGTCGCTTCACGAGACTGCGTTTTGTGGTTAGGTCTTCCATTGTCGTGGAAGGTACGCCGGTCAGTACGTCGTGATGCAGTGGTCGAGGAGCAAAAGCGAGTGTGCACATCGTTGCTCTGTCTTACTCATTGTGGGGGACCAGAAACGAGCAAAGAGTCTTTCCCCTGCGGGAAATACAGCGGCAGTAGGCGGCCAAGGCCGGGGCCGGGAATAATGTTGAAACTGCGCCAGGCCGGGCCACGTCACGCCGCCCTCGCGGAAGCGCAGTCGCGGCGGCGGCGGCGGCGGCGGCGGCTGGTTCGCGGAACGTGACGTGAAGCCAGCCGATTCATTCCACTCCGCTTCCTCATCTTCTCTTCAGTCACCGACGACAGGTCGTCTCAATGTTTGTATCAGCGTTACGGCCATTCCAGCCAAATGTACAACTAGATCAGACACAACCTTAATTGACATAACCACCTAAAAAAAAAAAAAAAAGTTTCTCCAAATTCATTTGGTAAACACAAGAATTTTCGGGACTGTTGATGAAATTCAATGTCTGTTGGTTAACGAATCTATTCACTACAGAAGCACAAGTCCCTGCAGAAACAATACTTCCTGTAACGCACCATTATGACTACCGGAATCACGAGAATGTAGACTGGTTTCCCTGAACACTCTAAAGCTGTAGTAATATGGACCAAAAACGCATAGCTAATGATATTTTATGTATGCAATGTCGTTGGAAATTGTTGGGTCTTTTAGAAGATCTTTAGCTGAAGTAATGCTCACTGCCTCCTCCCGCATTTAAGAACAATGCTCTTAAACGCTTCCAAATGCCCGCCGTTCAAACGCTTCCAAATGCCCACCGTAATATTCCACGGCCTTTAGCCACGTTCCCCAGCAAGTAAGTATGAGTTCTGGTGGAAGTGGTACGTTGGGAAGCTCCTCTCGAAATGATTGAATTGTTTTAGGTGCTTTAGTAAAAACCTTTTTGATGGTTGAAACTAGCGTATTTACATGTGGAAATTCGAGACGTATCGTCTCAGCTGCACGATCATGGCACCTCTTGATGCAATAATTTACCAACAGCCGTATGTATTGTAGAAATTTATTTTATTTTATGAACTGTTATGTGCTACCAGTTTCGGCATTACATTGATGCCATCTTCAGGCTCCACTCGTCATGGTCGTAAAATCGGTATACACGGAAGGAGCCATATAATCCGTGAATCAAATCTTCCTGCAACAGCTCTTGGTGGCCAGACCACACAGATTTCTTATTGATATCGGGTAATGCACCACACTTTCTAAACAAATTAGTATTTTGAATATTTTTCATCCTGCTTAGGGTTATTAAAAAAATTACAAAGAAATTGGTGGAATATTTATTTCCAAAATGTTTTCTCAAATTGAGGTACCATTTAATCCAATGTAATACATTTCAAGGAGACCAAATTTTTGCCAGATACGCATGACTTGATGGCTGAGGTACTAGACCACTTTAATTCCAGTTATTATGAATATTACAAGGATAAAAAATATCACATCTTACATTTTAATTTTTATAATTTTTTCCTAATAAAAATGTTATTTTTTCTACAATTTAGTTGATTGTGCAACAATGCTTAGTACTTATACGTAAGTATGGACTATTGCAAGTTACAGAAAAAAATTTAGAGCAATGCTTTATAAACTTTAGGAAATATTTCTACCTGAATTCTGAAAATACATCTGGGGGAAAATGGGAATCAAGATATGAGTCCAGTTAAACTGTGCCTCAGAACATTTCTGAAGCGTAGTCTTCATCCTGCAGTAT
Organism: Schistocerca americana; assembly: GCF_021461395.2. Taxonomy (NCBI): domain Eukaryota; kingdom Metazoa; phylum Arthropoda; class Insecta; order Orthoptera; family Acrididae; genus Schistocerca; species Schistocerca americana. The sequence continues at coordinate 22,919,143 of NC_060122.1, read as the reverse complement.
TTCTTAATCTTCAAGCTTCCTCGTGGCATTCCTTTTAGCACTTCGTGTTTCTTTGGTAACTTGAACAGCGAATCTTTCAGCTTCATGCCCCCGTTGTCTGTCACATGCAAGCAGTTGATCTTCCGTATTAGAGCCACATTTTATTCGTAAATTGCTCACGACTTCCAACCTTGCTATCACTCCTTCATTGAAACATTTCATTGCATGTAGTTCACCAACTTTTAATGTATTTAGTCGTACAAAAACATTCTTGGGCAATCTTTCCCAAATGCAATGGTTGAAATTTTCATTTGTATTCTGAGTGCCCCCATGAAGACATTTACTAAGCAAAACAGGCTCACTTAGGTCTCTAAAAATTGGTTTTATTTCATTCATAATAGGCTCAGGAAGAGACTGCTTATGATGGTATATTTGATCACTTTCTTTTGCTTTTTGGTAACCACACCAACAATCTGCTCCTTTAGGGCAAAGTCTGTGAACAGGGTGGTCATCTGTGGACAACTTACGAAAGTAGGTGGCACATACAGCTTTTCTCATTGCTGTAACATCATTCAGAGGTTCAGTTCGTCTAATGGCCAGTCGATAATAACTCTGAAGAAGATCTATTTCAGTTTCTGTCAATCTGCCTTAGCCAGACAGATTTTCCATCAGGTCGCAACCATCCTTTCATTTGTCTTCGTAGCTTCCGCAGTCTAGCACACATCCTCTTTTGCACATGTCCACAGCACTCCAGTTTTGTTACCAAGGTATCACCATAAACAATGAACTCATTAATTATATTGAAAGCTTTAGAGTCCCCATCGCTTAGGTACTTCGTGTATCTAACGTTATAAACGGGCACAGACCTCTGAAATATTTGTAGAGCTCCATCACACTCCATACCTCCACTGTAACCATCATAATTCTTAGGACACTGATGTTCAACATATCCTTCAGTGTTACAATGGCAGGTGAGGCAGTACTTGGTCGAGCACTCACCATCAAGTCTCCAGAGAAGTAGCGCTTTCAACACCGTTCAGGGAACGATGTCCTTGACGTTGCCATGCCCCATCAAGTGCAGCAGTAATGTCCCTGGCTCCACTAATATTTACAGTTTCTTCTTCTGCACGTTTCATAGATGCTTGAAACACAACCGTCAAGGCACATAAAAGTATTTTTGTGTACTTGCTGATCCTACTGGAAGGAGGAAGGTCCATTAAACCACAAAACGTTTAAGCAGCCTCTCTTCTCTTCCCTTCCCTTTCCTGTTGCACACATTGCATGCACTAACTTCAGATTCACATCTGTTCGAAGTCATTTTCGAGGTCGATTTATTGCAGGATCCACGCAGAACAACTAATTTTGACGCTAAACCCTTTCTGCTACTTTGTTGTTCAGGTATTTCCAGACAGCCTACACCATCACATTGTTTACATTTCGCCACTTCCTTTATCAAAGGAGATAAGATGCCCATATCAACAACAAAAAATCCACTACAAACAGCGTCATTGTTAACACAAAAATTTGAATCACCAAGAGGTGTGCCATGTGGGAGTTCCTTCCCTGAAGAACTGATACATAGGTTACTTTCAACAGTGTGGCTTGCTTTGGTTGCGAACTGGTTACCACGGAATGCCCTTTTATTGAATTTCTTTATGCGTGGCATAGTTCGTATTTATTTCATACTAAAGGATATGTACTTCCACAAATATACGTAGCACTTGGAATCATTTACGGACACTAGAAAGCTGCACTATTACCAACATATACAGTCCGCGGCTCGTGGTCTTCCGGTAGCGTTCTCGCATCCCGCGCACGGGGTCCCGGGTTCGATTCCCGTCGGGGTCAGGGATTTTCTGTGCCTCGAGATGACTGGGTGTTGTGTGTCCTCATCGTTGGCTCGCAAGTCAAGCCAAAAGGGACTTGCAATGCGACGGCCGAACTCCCGCCAACAATGCCATACATTCATTTCATTTCTGCAAACATATACAGTGCGATTTCTGTAACAGAAATGAAGGGGTTGTGGAGGCATACATGACCGTGACTTTAAAATTTGGTATATATAGGTCATTTTTCATTTGAAACCCTATCAATGTAATCAGAAAAGACTATAGAATTTAATAGTCATAAAAAAATTTCGATGTTTCCACCATTTATAAGTACCCTGTATCCTTAAAGTTCTTTACGAGAGTTCTGAAGAGACCGCGACTGCAAGACAATTGTAGAGCATCTTCAACCTAGGTGACTGTAAATATCGATGGGGACAACGTAATGAACGAATGAGATCTCCGTTCTGTAGGTGTAAAATACCGACCTCAGAAAGGACATTCAGACGAAGGCTGATATTGGAAGGAAATCATCAGTGTTCTTTCGAAGAAACCATCCCTGAATTAGCGTTGAGCAATTCGGGGAAATCACGAAAAACCAAAATAAGAAGCACGAGTCTCCCGAATACGAGTCCATTGACTCGGGCACTCCAGCAGCCAACTCGGCACCACATGCAGTGACAGTGTTAAACTACCGTGGCACTCGCTCCAAGTAAGCGAGGAAAATCACCGTTTGTGCGATGACCTTGACCGACTGGGGGCCTTCAAATCTGGGCAGTTGGGCTCGTGTCGCCTCGACTGCGAAGAGTCGTTTGCGTCAAATTATCGCGTGCTTCTGTTACAGGCGGGTAGCGATGCGACATAGACAGAAACTAAACACGACAAGGTAACAGTTTTTGGTAATGACTCTGGCGTCATTAGTATTTCTTCTCGTACCACGAGTAGGGAGCAACGCCGAACAAAGTTTATAGTAGTGCTTTCGCTATATTTTAAAGACTGCATCACCGGACGGAACTGATCTAAACGAGTTTGGAGTTTGTGAATCACTATTGTGGAATCGGCCAACAGTTGGCATGCAAATAAGGCGGGGAGGTATGTGTGGCACGTGCTCGCACCGTGTTTGGATAGGTCCGCTTTAAGCTGCGCGAAGCGGCGGAAGCAGCGGCGACCGCTTATTGATTGGGGTGTCGCGTCGCCTCGGCGTGTTCCACTGCACTCGTTGGACGCCCACTGCTAGAGAAAAGCAAAGGGAAAGCGCCGCTGTTCGAAACACTCACGCTTTTATCGAACGAGAAGACATTGTTGTCGGAGTTAGGAAAACCGTGTTTGAAGTGCGAGCGTCGTTTTCGTGCGCTTGTCTCCCCGTGCGCACAAATCTCTTCGTTCCTGACGTCTTACCAGTCTCACTGTTAACACGGAATGCGTCACATCTTGTGCGATACCCTGCTTTTATCTGGCAGCTTTCGGTTAGTGGAGCTTAGTCACCCCGTTTAAATTTTCAGTTACGGAAGAAACGATGTCGATTTAAATAACCGGACAAATATTGTCTTACGTTTTGATAGTTGCATTCGGTGTTTTGGATACAGTTCGTTCGGCAGGCAATTGTGCGACGTGTTTAAGTACTTGCCAGTGCATCCAGTTTCTGTACGAACGTCGTTTCCTTTGGAATGCCACGCAGCGAGAACTGATAGTTAACGACACAGGAGAGATAACCACGACGCGGAGGAAAGGTGCAATAGCGTCGGTTTGTCGGAGCCAGGGACGACGACCCCGCGCGCCTAACCCAGTTACGTGGAGTCTGCTGCAGCTAGGCGCCTGCCCCGCTCGCTATCGATTGCTTACGCCGGCCTCGGTCTGCACGAGCCGAGCCGCCCGTGGCCAAAACAGACCACACAACAGCAGGTACCGACGAAAAGACCAGCGAAACGGCCGAACGTGAGCTGCCGAGACTGCTCCGTTAGTCGGGTAGCGGCAGCAGCGAGGCTAGGGAGCTCCTCAGCTTGTAGGTCGTTTTTCTCTGTTCTCGGACACCAGTTCGTATGTGTAGCGAAGTGAGAATGTCAGGGTGCTCGCGCTGGTAACCGTTTTCGCTAGTTTCTTTTTCAGACCACACTAGTCTCTGACTGTGAATGATACTAAATTGATAAAAGCGCAGACGGGGAAATGAAACTAGTGGCTGTGAGCAGCCTAGCTAACACCTGCGGATGGACTGTGCCGTGGGACAGTGTCGCAGGCAGGTTTCCCACATGTCCAGGAGGCAGTTCTCATCAGCACACGCTTCGGCGAAGGAAGAAACGCAGCTTCTTTATGTAACGCCTGAGTCCGCACGTGCGGTCAGCACGTCGTGTTGCACTGCAGCTCTGGTCGCACGAGACGTGTCGCTGTGAAACGACTTTGGTGCTGTCTGCAGCAGTTTGTACGAATGGCTCCAAGTTTCCTCTCGACCGATCCCTTCTTCTAGTAAAGTTTGGCTATAAATATTTGTTTCTCTTCAAATCAATTCAGTAGTTCTTAGACACATCGAATCGTCAGCATTTTCCTTTATAGCCGTGTTTAAAAAGCTTTTATTCTCTTTGTGCTAACTGCTTATTCGCGTTTCACTACCGTAAAAGTCAACACTCCAGACAAATACTTTCAGTAAAAACGTCTAGAACTTTCATTTATGTCTAAATTTCGGAAACATTTTCGTCACTATTGCCAGTCTCTCTGCATCGGCCATAGTCTGATATTTTGCTGTCCGAATTGCAAAACTCGTCAACTGCTTTTAGTGTCCCGTTTCCTAATCTAATTCCCTTAGCATTGCCCGATTAAGTACGGCTACATTTCGCTACCCTTGTTTTACTTTTCCCGATGCTGGCCTTATAACCCTCTTTTCGAGACACTATCCACGCCGTCGAACTGCTCTTTCGAGTCCTTCGCCGTCTCTGGCAGAACTAGTCTCATCAGGATGCCTCCAAGATTATATTTCTTCTCCCTGAAGTTTAATTCTCTTTTTCAAAGCAGGCGACACCTTTCATCTCAAAACGAGCTTTAGAAAGGCGAATACGAGCCAAATTCGTTAGGATCTTGTCCAGGTCAGCAATGCGGGGTTGCTGCGCTGTTCCTAAACATCACGTACGTGAATATGGCCTCGATTTTGAGTGTCTGGCAATATTTTTCATTTTGCTTCCACTCGATACGGCTTCCGAGGCTACACGTAGATACCTGCGAACAGAAGCACGAGAGTGAAGATCCCAACTCATTGACTGTTGCGCAGTGGACCCGATGTGAAGCACGGCGAAGCGTGGCCGTGGCACGCGTGGCCAGCCGTGACGTCTGCAGCTCGGAGAGACAGGCAGTCTGTCACCTGGCGGCGCTTCCTGCAATGCGGTACTTACCTTACCTCTGCCCTTCACACACGTCTTGCCCTTACGGGAAGCGTAACTTTTAGCTTTTTTCCGATCTCAGTCTGCACAAACTGATTTCTGTCCCATTCTCTCTGACGTATTATAGCATCATTGCTTGTGAACACGTTTGCCCGTTCCATACACATCTCCCCTTTGCTATAAATCCAGTAACGCGGACAAGATAGCGAATTACTGAATCCTAGTAGTATTTTACTTCAATGACCACCAAAAATAAAATTCTATTATTAAATTTTATTTTCAGCCTCAGTAAGTAAAGTAATTCTTGCGTCCGTTATTTAAGACTTCTAATGCTCAAGTGTTGAGGACGTTCCATACGTTACGCAGAAGCGAAGCAACTAGCATGTTCGCACAATCTTTTATTTTGTAAAAGAAGACGCTTTCATTAGACACGGAAAACAAGTTCGGATTGAGACGGCCGAGGAATAACATTGGCCGTGCCCTTTCAGAGGAACCATCCTAGCATTTGCCATAAGGGGAATCACGGAAAACGTGAATTTGTACGGTTGGACGGGGTTTGAGCCGCTGGCCTCGCCAATAAGAGTCCAGCTCGCCAGACACCTCGCTTCTCATTTATCTTCATTTCAAATTTTCTCTTATTCGACATTACTTACGTAGTATTAAAGTCACATTGCAGTATGCGCGCGGTTTTTTTAACACCAGAATGCACTTGTCTTTTTTGGTAAGTGTTTAGCACCAGTTTTCTTACATCATTCCGGATGCTCTCGTTATGTAGTCCTAATTTCATCTAGTCCTCATTGCGTGTTTCAGTGATATGTTCCAATTAGCTTTAACCTTCAAAATCCCCTTTCCGAGTTGTTCAGTTGGAAATTGATTTTCGCGACGTATGCTGCAAACGCCGTGTTGCTAATGATTCAAACGAGACTTCTGGTGGCGATCTCTGAAGTAAAACCAGATTTAATGATCCAACAATGGGAGTGCACTCCAAAAGGTATCTAGCAATCCTCCACCCTGAAGATTATTTTTCTTAATGCGAACCATGGAACACATTCAGTGAGTGAGTGAACGAGTGAACGAACCGCGCCCCGAATGTCAATGACGCCGTATGAAAATCTTTGTGTTGTAAATATGTTTTTGTTTTGTCATGTTTGCAAAAATTGCCTTCACCTTTTTAACATTAACCCCACCTAATCTCAGGCGTGCTATGAATATTCCACTTAATTTTGTGTTGAAGCGATTCCCGTGCAGTAAAATTGAGACCAAAGTTGGTTTGCCGTTCGGAAAGATGCTCCTGTTCTGACTTGCTAGAGGAGTTGATTACAAGTAAGCGTTTTCTTTCCTGGATCTTTTAAAGACCGGAACAGTAGCGCTCCTTTATTCCTGAGCTCGTTTGGCGCCAAGGGTGGCGTGCGTTGCCCAGCAACCATCGGCCTGGCGGCTAGCCCAGATCAATGCCGTGTCGCGCAGCTGATGACGTAACTCGTGCGTCACCACTTCCGGTGTCGTCTGGCGGCCGGTCGCGCGCAAAAGCTATGCTTCTCGGAACATAAACAACATTTCATTGTACGAAACGACTGGTTCCCAACTCATTTTGTGTTGTACCGAAAATCTGCAGCGGCAATGTAACCGGAAACACTTGTCAGCCACAAATCGCTAACTGATCGATGTGGCGAACTTTGTCTCGGGAACTTGACGTTGACCTTGCCGTATGGGACTTCCGCTGCTGTGTACTAATTACTGAAATACTTGAACAGCTTTCAAAGTGAGTTTTAGTTGGAAGCAGCCAGCCAGCTCGTCGTGGAATTGTGAGCCAGAGCCGACGTGGCAGAAATTTATCTTGTCTAGTATATCACCCAGTTTATTTGTTATCCTCCTTTGCTGAGTTCCCTGCAGTGGTCTATTCATACTGGCACAGTATATTTAATTCTACCCAATGTTGCTAAAATTATCATCAGTTTAAGGGAGTATCTGCTTTATGTGAGGTCACAATTGTAGGCGAATCCTTATCAGATTTGCATTCATGGCAGTTGAAATCTTAAATAAAACTGTAATTTTTCTTTAATTAGCTTTCAGCTACTGAAACACTCATTTGTGCCCTGTATAGATGGCTTTGTAGTGTACTAGTATGGAACGTGTAAAAAATAAATACTTTCTTGTGCCTTCATATTCTTAGGGCGTCAGAATTACTGTAGTGTGATATGTGTGTTAGATAATTCTTGCTGCCTCACACCCTCTGATATAGAAACAATGTATTTTTCATTTCTTACACTTGTATAAGTAATTATTGTTGTGCAGTAGCGAGAAACCTACGTGTTTGTATCTGTGGACAGTTCGAGTAAATAGCATTTACAGTGTCCTTTTGTTAGCCATTGAAATTTTTAACCCCAGCCTGTAATCTTCTGTTTTACCAGTTTACCAAATTGCATAATTCTTTAAATTGATCTATACTGAAATATATACTAATCTGGCCTTTTTCAGGAAAAAGGTACATCACTGCCAGCACAGCGATTAAACAAGCATCCGTCCCGAGGTCTCCTGAGGCACATATTACAGCAAGTGTATAACCAGGCTGTCACTGATCCAGAGAAGCTAAACCAGTATGAACCTTTCTCACCAGAGGTACACAGACATGTTGTGTTTGTTTCCTTCTCTCATACTTATCTTGAACAGCCGCTAGCTGAATCTGATATATTATGTAGCATGTAACTTACGACAAATTCCGTGTTGCATTTGATTTTGCAAAGTGTGCAGAGTGTCATTTTTCTACTTCATTGTTGTATAAAATTGACTGAAACTGGTGTTATATGAACTGTTGTCTACAGTGAGCTTGTAGACATAAGTCTAGATAAACAGAATTGTATGTTTACATAATTACCAGAGACCAGACATAACACCACGTTAATGACAAACACTGTCCATAATCAAGTGAGAACATGCTGTTCTTACCACTTTCCATTTGACAGTCGTAAAGACAAAGATCTGTGAGTTTCTTATACATTTACATTCAAAAGATAATTTTATTTTGGCATTCTACTGTATTTTGTTGCTGGTGTCCTCACTTGCCTCCAGTCACCAGGTTGATAGTAGAAGTAAAGATAACCATACTTTGCTGGTATTTATTTTTATTTTATTTATTCTATCATAAATGGGTTCGTGCAATGCCCCATACAACCACACAGAACATCAGGCAAAATTAAATACCTTAGGAGATCATAGAACATGAGCACTGTGAAATTTTAAAAATTGATATTTGAGCACTTCGTTATGAGTATCTCAATTTCGTAGAAGTGTTGCGAAATAGTGACCACCGGAAGTAAAAATTTGCTTTTTAAAGTGTTGTTTATTACTGAGTAAATTTTGCAGCTTATGAAAACACAGTTTATTCACTTGCATTGGAGAGCACAAGAAGAAGTTAGAAAACTTATACTCACTATTGTTTAACCACCTAGTGCCCTTCACCTGTGAATTCTGGAACTTTGGCAATTATGTTGTAGAATTGCATATCAGACCTCATACACCTCTTCTAGTATTCACATTTGAGAGAGAACTCTTGCATTGTCAATCCTCATATTTTCAACATGGCACAGAAATTGCTGTGCTTTCTGCTGTACTTTTTGAAGGGATACGGAAAGCATCTAGGGTGAAGTGGGGTAAGTGTAACCATGGGGTTAGTATAACCACGGCTTATGGTGCCTTAAAGAAGCTGTATTTTTACCTTTGACCTATCACACATGTTAATTTATTCCTCTCTTTGTTATATTTAACCATAAGTTGTCAAATCTGACATAAATTGGTAATCAATTTTTGGACTTGAATTGACGTCTACATTTTCACTCTGCGAGAGAGTGACCTGCTCAGAATTTGGTGGTCTGTCATTTTTGCAGTTTTAAAGATAACTGCTTAATTTTTTGGTTACAAACTAACTTTTGCATGATAATTTCAGATATGAGATTCGTTTTACTCTACTGATAAAGCTCTTGATATGCCAGGCATGGTTACACTTGCCCCAAACAAACTTACCAGAACAAATTTATTTATTTAAGCCGTAACCTTGTTTTTGCCATCACATTAGATCAACTAAACTGGCCTTTCTGTACATATGGATACCAGAATACCTGATGTGCTGGATTTGTAGGCCTACTGAGTTTGTGCGAGATATATTTTATTTTTTATTTAAGTCGACTATATTTTTAAACCACATTTTTTTTTATAAAATATGACAGAACTGTAAATAATGCCACCATTTCAATTACAGTACAGTATGTGAAGCATTGTTTGACTGACAACAATGTTGAGCACGATAATTCATTCTGCAGCCAATGAATGTAGCAGTGTTTAAGAGTGTGAAATCTACTTGGGACCAAAAGTTAACTCGTCACCAGAGACATCATCAAGGGGTAAAAATTAGCAAATGTGACTTTTCCAATCTCCTCACTGCTGTATGGAATGAAACACCACCTGAATTGTTGAAAAATGGTTTTCAAAAAGCAGGAATATTCCCTTACAGTAGAGAAGTAATTGATAAAACTAAATATGATCCGGAGGCATATAAAAGATATGTAGCTCATACCAAATCTTTGGCAGAAACAAATCCGTTGCCAGCTCACAATAATGCAGCCAAACTGTGTGGAAGCTATGTCTCTAACAGAAAGTACTCAGATTTTTTGGGAAGCTTCCAGCTGAACAACCTCCAGAATTTTATAGGCCTACATCTACTGAACCCTGCAGTTCTCCCAGTATCAGAGTTCTTTCATTATGTTCTGGAACATCTGATTTGTCATTTGAAAGCTTATTATTGGAAACAGTCAGACAGTATAGTCCCACTGGTAAAACAAAGAAGAAAAGGAATGCACCAGGAGCTGAAGTTATCACTTTTCAAGATGGCATCTATAAAGAAAAATATTTTAAAGGAAACAAGAATAATAAGGAGAAAGCAAAACAAAAAAGCATTATTGGCATAAAAAAAAGGGCTGGTAATGAAAAGTAAATCTTCCAAACAAAGCGCTGTTGCTTTATCCGAAATGGCATCTCAGAATGTTGTGGAAAAAAAAAATCCCTGATTTGGGTAACAAGAAAAAAAAGACTGGAAGTTGAATCAACAAGTGAAGAAAGTGAAACTGAGGGAGGCCTATCTTTAATAAGTAGTGATGAAGAAAATGGGACATAATAACACTAGACGATCTCAGGAAAGAAATTATAAACTGTGAAGAAGAAGAAGAAAAAGAGGCAAACTTTTTTGTAGCCAAAGATAAAATTACAGTTGGAAACTGTTCTGGTAGCTTTTGCAACAAAATGTAAGAAAGTTCATTTTATCGGCCAAGTTACCAAAATTAGTGATTTAGGAGATCCAGAAGTGATTTTCCCCAGATGCAAAAATAAGACAAAGCATGGCACCACATTCTACTGGCCTGATAGAAGAGATGAGACGGAAGTTCCATTCTCTGATGTCATTTCAGTGCTGCCTGAGCCTACTTTGGGTCACAAGGGAGACCTGACATTTGGTGTTACATTTGATTCATACCGCATTCAGTGACTAAAGTGTGAATATAATAAGTTGAATTAGGGCAGTTTAGCATTAAACACAAATTGCCAACAAATTTAGTTCAACTACCATGAAAAATAATAGAAAGTGAACTTATAAACTGAATTTTTCTTTCTCTTGAGACAAGATATTTTATTATTTTTGTTAAATTGCCTACTAAAGAAAACAATGTTACTTTTGTAGAATTTAAACTAATAAATTATTGGCCTAAAACAAAAATAAATCATCTATGATGCATTCTGTTTCAGTGTTTTATGGTTTAGGCTAACACTTATTTTTTAGATTAACTAACATTTGCTGTGGATTTCATAATACACAAAGAGGCGTGTGCAAAAAAGTTCATATCTTGAGTAAAATATAAGATATTTTAATATTTTAAAAACCCTCAAATTCACTTAAAATTGGGTAATCAGGTCATTTACCCCAAGTCTCTTTTACAATGCTCTGTGTGGGTACAACAATGCGAGGTTAAACTTGCCCCGAACCATGGGGCAAGTGTAACCTCACAACACAAAATTTGAAAAAAATTATTTGACCATATAATTTTCTTTGTCAAAAACAAAATGTGTATTGTTTAAAAGTCAATAAGTCAAACTTTAAGCATGAGAAATTTCAAAATCATATTTTCAATAACAAGTTGGCAATTTGGTGTCAAAGTTGAACTATGCCAAAACGTGGTTACACTTACCCCACTTCACCCTAATTAAAATTGGTCAAATGGAGAAATTATAATTGGTTATTTCTTACTGGAATCAAAAACAGCAACCAATAACACTTGATTCATTATTCAGAATGGAATCATTGGTTCATGTACAAACAGTTCTCCACGTACATTTAGATTGGAATACAAATTTTGGTAGTATTTGTCTCGAGTGGAGTGACAGTTAGGTGATACACTACAGGCAAGAAGTGAATAGAAGATTTTGAAATGCTGGTGATTAGACTGTTAGATCAGATAAATAATGAAAAGGTACTACATCTAACTGGGGAGAAGAGAAATTTGGGGCACAACATAACTAAAAGCAATGATCAGTTGATAGAATACATCTGGAGGCATCAAGTAATGGTCAGTGTGGTAATAGAAATTGTAGAGGGAGACCGAGGTGTAAGTAGAGTAAGCAGGTTAAAGCATTTACATCACTTCACAAAGATGAGGGGACTTGCATGGAGAGCTGCAGTGGTTCAAGTTTCTGAAAGCAGACAGAGCTTCCATTTTGTTTTTCCAGTTGAGCTCCAACCTTGAACAAATTGAATATAACATTGTTGTTGCATTGTGTTCAGTGTAAATGGGGAATTTTGCAGCTAAAATAGCAGAAAATAAGTGCACAGAATGATATGTTTTCATAATATGAAGAGCTGTAGATATAAAGCACCTTTATTGCAATACTTTAAAGATTTCTCTTGGACCTACAGTCAGTCGCATTCATATTTCGAATGTAATATATATTTTTACCCTTTGTTGTGTGGACTTAAAAAAATTGTTCATCAGCATAAATGTGTTTGCAGGTTTACGGTGAAACATCGTATGATCTTGTATGCCAAATGATTGACCAAATAGAAATCACAAAGGATGATGTATTTGTTGACCTGGGATCAGGAGTTGGTCAAGTGGTTTTGCAGATGGCAGCAGCAACACCTTGCAAAATATGTTTTGGCGTTGAAAGAGCTGAAATTCCATCGATGTATGCCGAGGTAAATTCAATTTTAATTTTTTACAGAAGTTGAGTTATTCAATTAGTGATATAGTTTTGACCAAATAACAAATTTATATATGCTGATTGTACAAAATGAAATGAGTTCCGAATGTAACATCTCGTTACCCTTTGTTGATTTTCTAGTTACTAAAATGTATTGGTAAACGACCAAACTACTATGAATATCAACGGTACGTTTATACGTGTTCTAATCACAACTTTCTTTTTAATGTTCACTAGGCTATGAACGTACACTTCCGCAAATGGATGCGTTGGTATGGGAAGAAATATGGAGAGTATCGCCTTATAAAAGGAGATTTCCTGAATGACGAACATCGTGAAAAGATTATCAGTGCAACCATTGTGTTTGTCAACAACTTTGCATTTGGACCAACAGTAGATCACATGTTAAAAGAACGGTTTGCTGATCTGAAAGATGGAGCCCGAATAGTGTCATCAAAATCATTTTGTCCTCTGAACTTCCGCATAACTGATAGGAATCTTAGTGGTAAGATTACTGTTCTGTGTGCATTACAGTACACGTTATATATACTGAAATAAGAATATATGGTTTGCAGATAATAAGTATTTTGCTGTGTTCAAAATTATTACTTGCTGTTCTGATGATAAATGTATTTTGTTTTGCAGCAAATTGTGGATCTCTTAAAAATCTTGAGAATGGTAGGCCATTTTCCGTAGACTTCTGTATTTCAGCTGTTGTGCAGTACAGTTTGAGATTTTTTATGCAGTTTTAATTGCTTTACAAAGTGTCTTTAATTTGTAAGAGAAGCAGCATTTTGTCATCATTCCAAATACCAAACTACTACTGCTCCTTCTTCTTCTACTACCACCACCACCACCACCACACCACCACCACCACCATCCTTTGTAGCCCCTGGCTGGTTCTGCGTGCAACATAAGCCTCTCCATCTTTTTTTTTCTGTCCTTCCACCACATTTCCCTCGCCAGTCTTCTCCTCTCTTCTCCACTCTATAGATTCATGCATGTCTCTTTCTTTCTTGAGGTATATCCACTGATACTGTCATTTCGTGAGCATGTCGTGGTGTGCCGCTGACTTCCATTGGTTTAACATGTCCATTCCATCATAATCTTATCCTTTTTACTGACTCCTGCATGGGCTTCTCTTTCATTATTTCTCTCGCTGCCTCATTCTTAACTTTATTAATTCTAGTCGGTCATACCCTGTTCCTTTGAAATTCCCTTTTGCAGGTCTGTATCTTGCTTACCTGCCGTTTTTTCATTACTCACAGTAGTGTGAGTGAGTATTGGATCATAGTATGCTTATTATAACACTTTTGTGTTCTAGTGGTTCTCCTTGTCCTGAAATAGGCTTCTTACACTCTGTACAAATAAGTGTGCTTGCCTTCCCCTTTCACTGACCTCTTTATCATATCTTCAACTGTCTTTTCTTAAGCTCTCAAGATAGTTCTCACTTTCTTTAGTATTTGACCTGTAATACTTACATACTCTCTTCTTCTTCTTCTTCTTCCTTATATACTCTCGTCGTATTCCTTGCGGTCACCGTCGCTTCACGTGTCTTTGTATTAAATTTTGATCTATGCCGTCCCAGTACTTCCTCCCGTACCTTTAGCTTTTCTTATTCCTCTCCTCCTCCATTTCCCCACACCATTTAATCACCAACAAACATAAATTATTTCACATTTTCATCTATAATTGTGATGAAAAGTAGAGGGGATAGTTCTGTTCTAACCAGTCTGCCTTCTCTCCTCCAACTTTTACACAACTCTCACTTCTGCGATACATTCCTACTACTACCACCACCACCACCACCACCACCACCACCACCACCCACCGCCTACTGCACACTCTTTTCTAGGATCTTCTCAAATACGCTGGCAGTATGATACATACGACATATCAAAGTAATTCTTCTACAATTTTTGCAAAGTTTCCTGCAACCCTTCTAAAAAATTAGTACTGTGGTTATCTTTTTCCAGTCTTTCGGTGTTCTTTCTTTTCATAAGGTTCTCGTGACATTATGGAACCACTGTCTATGTACTTACTTCATCCAGTTGAGGCGCTTTTCCTTCTTTCATATTCTTTATTACTTCATCAATTTCTGTCCACGTTATGTCTGTCTCAGCATTGCCTACATCCCCAGGCACCTAATTTTCCTCATCTGTCTTTCCATTGGGGTTTAGCAATTCTTAAAAATAGTTCTTCCACATCTCCTCGAATTGCTTTCCTTCTTTTTTTTTATTGTTCGCTCCAACACTTTCCGCCGTGCCTCTCTTTGCCTTAACCGATCCGTAGAGGACCTTTTTATTGTCCTCACACATGTCTTTCCCTATTGTTGCCCGCTCTTCCATCCATTTCCTCTTCTCCCTTACTACCTCTCAGCCACCATCTTCTTCTCAGTTTATTCCTTTATTGATTTGTGTTTTCTCTCTTGAAACCATGTCCAGAATTCCTTGGTTTTTCTTTGCAACTTCCTCCTTTACTGTGTCATTCTACCAAGACATTTCTTTCCAGCTTCTCTTATCACTGGGTCCTCTGCACCTTTTCTGCAGCTTGCATCACCATTGTTTCGAACTCTCCCCATTTCTCTTTACTGCCTGCATCTTATTGTTTGGTACATTATACATTATTTTTCAAATTATTCTTTGAATTTCTCTTACTTCAACTTCCACACTCTCGCCATACTTTTCTGTCTTTCTGCCCCTTAATCTCTCTAACCGTCACTATTAAAAGGCGATGATACTATCTAGGGTTCAGATGGTGTTGCCTCAACAACTGTGACAGTTCTGGTCAGAAATTATGTAGTTGTATCACAGATTTACTCATTAAGTCTTAGTTGATTATGTAATGACTTTCTTTTTTAAACCTGGTGTTTCCGATTGCCAATCCATTCCTTTCTACTCCCAGCAATTACACATGTCCTTCACTTTCCTTTCCCACATCTGCATTTAAATCTCTCATTATCATGATTTTCTGTCTGGTTAATTTTTTCTGCATTTCTCCTTCATAATGCTCATTTGCTTTAGCAGAACATCCAACTTGTGATACATATGCTTGGGGAATCAAATGTCAAAGTATTAAACATTTAAAATTAAGAGTACAAAATGTTTCACTGTCTATTACTATAGTTGTCTGTGATTTGAGTAATCGCAGAAGGCGAGATCTTTCCATATTATCTTTCAGATGCATGTTATCAAAGAAATAAGCCATGACAGTATGCATTGAGAATGGTTAATTATGATATTTTGTGTGTTACCAGCTAATAAGCGCTAGAGACCCACTGTTTTATCTGAAATAGCAACTTAAACATGACTTTCCTGTGCACAGAGTCAACCCATCTTTCTTCTATATGCATACCACATTCTAAGAGTATCTATTTCTTTCAGTAATATGATATTCCTGAACCAGTAAAAAAGTCTCTCATTGGTGTAATCATATGTATAACATTGTGTGAACCTATTAGAGTCAACTTTTATTTTGTGTGTGCAAATATAACCACACACAAAATTGTATGTGTGTTATCATTATTATTATTATTATTATGATAATAATAATAATAATAATCTTATTATTATAATAATAATCTTATTATTATAATAATAATCTTATTATTATAATATAATAATCTTATTATTATAATAATATAATAATCTTATTATTATAATAATATAATAATCTTATTATTATAATAATATAATAATCTTATTATTATAATAATATAATAATCTTATTATTATGATAATATAATAATCTTATTATAGTATAATTATATATAAAAACAAAGATGAGGTGACTTACCGAACAAAAGCGCTGGCAGGTCGACAGACACACAAACAAACACAAACACACACAAAATTTGTCTTTAAATATGTCTGCTTGTGTCTGTATGTGTGGATGGATATGTGCGTGTGTGCGAGTGTATACCTGTCCTTTTTTCCCCCTAAGGTAAGTCTTTCCGCTCCCGGGATTGGAATGACTCCTTACTCTCTCCCTTAAAACCCACTTCCTTTCGTCTTCCCCTCTCCTTCCCTCTTTCCTGATGAGGCAACAGTCTGTTGCGAAAGCTGAATTTTGTGTGTGTTTGTGTTTGTGTTTGTGTTTGTTTGTGTGTCTATCGACCTGCCAGCGCTTTTGTTCGGTAAGTCACCTCATCTTTGTTTTTATATATAATTTTTCCCACGTGGAATGTTTCCTTCCATTATATTATTATAATATAATAATCTTATAATAATAATCTGATGATGATGATGTTAACATCCATTTTATTGTGTAAAAATGGCACTCTGTTCACTTCTCTTCAAAACTGGATAGTGTAATGTTTAACATAAAATCCCATACATACAACATACATTAAAAGTTTTTTCAGTATCTCTTTAATCTTCCAAGTCAGCAGGATATTGAGCCTGAATATGAGTCGAGCTAGTGAATTTTCGTGCAATGAAGAAATTGGCTTCAGAGTATCACTGTGTTATATCTTCAAGATGTATGAAATACACCAGTTTATAAAATTACACGCGTGCGTGCGCCCCCCCCCCCCCCCCCCCCACACACACACACAAAAAGACCTGTTTTTCTCATTTATATTTTTTAATGTCATGCACTCACCTTTTGTTATATAGTCTTTTATGTCTTTCCTTATCACCCAGAATCTGGCAAACCGTGTCTCGCTTATCAGCAGAGGAGAGAGTTGATTTGGTCTCTTGGCAGCTCCCAAAACGTATCTCTCCACCCAATCAATGGGAAGTAGGCTACATCACGAGCTTAGTGGCAAATCCTGTTTACAAAAGACATTCCAGCCAGTTTTACTCTTCAGTTTATTTCTTTCGATGTCAGTACTTCGACAACCCTACGTGCACAAATCATCAGCTGGTTCTACAATTTAATTTGTACAACTATCTTTTTTATTAGTTGAATGTGCATCATTTTTGTATTTTTTACAAAAAAATTTTCAAGACTTCTTAAACTTGCTCTATTCAAGTCTTCCATCGGTTCTCGAAGTTAACATGCCCTGAAGGCTAACATGGGAGTAGTGTCACTTTTAAACTGAAAAATGATGCTGGTGTATTCAGTAATGCACGTGCATCTTGCTCTTTCCAGATTTAGGGACCTGAAGGCACTCTCTGTCTTCTGAGATGTCCACTTACATACTCTGCAGACAACTGTGAAGTACACAGCAGAGGACAATCGACACAATGCCTTGTGTAGGGTTTCTGCCTGTTCCATTCGTGTATGGAGCACTGAAAGAATGACTGCTCAAATACCTCTGCTGCTTACTTGACCTAAGGCTGTGCCTAAGTGATCATTCAGTTTCATATTGCTGAAAATAGTTACATCCACATATTTGTAAGAGTTGAGTAATTCCAGCTGTGACTCATTGATATTGCCACAATAATATACCATTTTTCTGCATTTTGAGAAGTGCATTATTTTACATTTCTGTAAATACATTGCAAGTTGCCAGTCTTTGTAGCACATTGAAATCCCATCATCTGAAGAAAATTAGTCGGAGGTCACTATTAATATTGTCTGCCACATCATTAATATACAGCATTAACATGAATCACAGTAAACTTACATGGGGCGCACCTTGATTTCCACCAGACGTAACATACTGTGTCCTGCCCACCCAGTCACTAATTTTGTCGGATACTCTATAACATGATGCATACTTTTAATTATAAATGTTGGTGTCGTACCGAATCAAAAAAGTTTTGGAAGTCAATTGTGCGCCATCACTCACTACTTGGGAATGGACTGTTGTGACTGTCCACATATGTAGCCGGCTTAGTCCTTTGACAGACTGAAATCTATTTTGCAGTGCGGTTGCTAGTAATTGTAATGAATAATTTATGGAGAGGAGAGTGATAGCTGTAGTTTTTTTTAATTGTCTTCTTTTGTGAAGAAAGCTTGCTGTACTGTTTTAATTTTGAGGATTGTTCTTTTTGAGACATTACGCAAATGAACATGCAGTTCCGTTCGGATTTCTTGTCCTTGTGGTTTAATAATTTGCAATTAGACAGAAAGGAATTAAAGATGTTAGTTACCAGTCAAATTGAAAATTTGTGCTGGACTAGGATTCGAGCCCAGGTCTTCTGCGTAGTAGGCAAGAGGAATGAGTCTGATGAGCAGGAACACTACGTCAGTAGTGTGTGCTACAAGTTCAGAATTTGGGTCTGCTTGCTAGGATAGTTGTGCAGTTGCAGTGACGTGTCCAAATGGCATAGTGGTCACTGCGTCTCTAGAAGTAAGTGGGAGACCTCGGTTGGAATTCCGGTCTAGCATAAATTTTCTGCTTGCCCCATTGATATAAATCAGTGTCCAATGACAGCTAATGCCTTTAATTCTGTTGTGCCTCGATTCACAGTGGCTGCAGGATCAAACGGTGTGTGTTCTTTTGGACATGTATGTTTTTTTACTCACACAAATGAATGAAGAAATTTTCAAGTGTGTATAAAATTTTCACCTTGTTTTTAGTTACTGTGGCATTTAAAATTCAGAGCGATAATAGTCGGTGCCTACCAAACATAAGTTTCTATTTTGATTTATTGCCCCCTTTTTCCTATATAAATATTTTGTAGTCAGGGCGAACAGGCTTAGGTGGTGGGGTCATGTTACACGCATGGGAGAAGCAAGGTTACCCAAGAGACTCATGAGTTCAGCAGTAGAGGGTAGGAGGAGTTGGGGCAGACCAAGGAGAAGGTACCTGGATTCGGTTATGAATGATTTTGAAGTAATAAGTTTAACATCAGAAGAGGCACCAATGTTAGCACTGAATAGGGGATCATGGAGGAATTTTATAAGGGGGCTATGCTCCAGACTGAACGCTGAAAGGCATAATCAGTCCTAGATGATGATGATGATGATGATGATGATGATGATGATGAAATATTTTGTAATACAATTGGATTGACAAAAAAACCTACTCGCTAAGTGGCAGCAGAGGAAAACACGCATCGACCTCTGGCAGACGGGTTGAAGGGGAAGGAAAAGGAATGAAGGAAGAGGGATGAAGGAAAAGGACTGGTAAGGCTTAGGAAATGGGGAGAATTCAGTCAAGTCATCCAGAACCCTAGGTCAGGGGAGGCTTAGTGGGCAGCTGTGACCCTATGGCTGTATCTCCGTCTCGGATGATTACCAGCCTGCAGGAGCGATAGACCAGAGATCTTGATTTGTTAATTGCACTCCCCCTTGATCTCATATGCTTGAACTTTCTTTACACAAGTTTTTTCTCTCACAATATGGCAAGAGAACAAGAGAATCTTTTGGTGGACACTGGAGGTGCCAAGTTGCATGATAATGGACACATTTGTTCCTCTTTTGGTCCATTTTATGTGCACCATCCTGTGTCAGCATGAGAGCTCAAATGTATTGACATGCTGCTTGTCTCTGCCTACAAGGGTCAGTGTCTCACAACGATAAAAGAAGACTGAAAAAAGAGTGTTTCGACAGGCTGGTTTCTTGTGCTGTATATTATCACTCTGTTACGCTTGTTCTTGGTGAGCTACGTCGCAGCCACCCACCCTAGCAGGGTCCATCTTCTAATCTCATCTTTGCAGCTCCATGTGTTAGAGATGATTGACCCACGATAAAGCAATTATCGTGAGTGTGGAATTGCTGAGACTGATGTCTAATACGTGTGGTAGACTGTCCTTTACTTCTGTTAGTAGCTCAGCGAGTAGCTGTGTTTCTATTTTACTCTGCGTCTCAGTAGTCTGTGATCACTTTTGGAAAATGAATTAAGACTGTCTCATCCTGTATAATCTTTTTGTTGCTTAATAAAAATATAACAAATTTAATTTTTAGTTTAATTTTGTCACTATCCTGTCCATTTTCTGTTTTTCTCTGTAAAGAATGCATAAAAGGGCAGATGTGTTGTTACTCTTGGTAAGTTATTCGTCAATCTGCCCCACATTGTACCAAAAGTGTGTCTGAATAAATAATTTTAACTCTCTCATTAAAAATGTTTCATTATCATTTTGTTCTGGGATTTACTGCCATGTGTCAGTTTCTGCAAATTTTCATAATATCAACACATTGGTGCGTAGATACGAATAATTTCCAGGGAATAACATTCATTCATTTTTAAAACACATCTTGTTATTCTGCATGAGGATGCTCCACTGTCTGAAACTGTTTTTAGTTTTCATGTTTACAGTGTGGATTAAACAAGGATTTCCTCCTTGCTCTGTTGTGTCCACCGCTCATGCTGTAGCAGCTAGCATTGCTGCCACTGGATCACGGGGTCCCGGGTTCGATTCCTGGCCGGGTTAGGAATTTTCTCTGCCTGGGGACTGGGTGTTTGTGTTATCATCACCATTATCATTTGTGACAGTGGCTAGATTGGACTGTGTAAACATTGGGGCATTGTATGGCTGCTGCTGATTGAGTGCCCCACAATCCAGTAATAATAATAATAATAATAATAATAATCACTCTGTTGTTCTGTAAGACAACACAATACATGACTCTTAGTTAGCCGGCCGTGTTGCCCATGCGGTTGTAGGCGCTCAGTCCGGAACCGCGCGACTGCTACGGCCGCAGGTTCGAATCCTACCTCGGGCATGGATGTGTGTGATGTCCTTAGGTTAGTTAGGTTTAAGTAGTTCTAAGTTCTAGGGGACTGATGACCACAGATGTTAAGTCCCATAGTGCTCAGAGCCATTTTTGAACTCTTGGTTACTTTTTTTGTTTGTTTGTTTGTTTGTTGAGATGCATTATCTTCACTGAGATTTAACGAAGGGCTGTTCCTCATTTCTTAGCTGTCACATTCCGCAGCTTTAATTATTGAAATGAAATGATGTGCTGGCATTGGTACACAGCCAATTTTCTTTCCCATACTTGACTAATGGGATATGCTGCCTCATTTCTTATGATCCTCCATCACCAGGCCTTGATTTCTACAAATACATAAATTAATTACAAGAAAGAGCATTTGTTCAACTTCTTTGGAATTGATATGACCTCCCTACTTCAGTTTTTCATTGTTGCTGCACTCCTGCTGTTCAGAAATTGGTTTCCTCTCGTCAGTTAGCAGTGTGTGATGATGGTGACACTGCAAATGAGTTCAAATATTGTTAAAATTTGTAGAATGTTTTTGATAAGTGCTTACTGACAATGGTTCTGAACCCCAGTCCTGTATAATTTCGTATAATCTATTTTGATGGTTGCATGGACTAAGAACTTTGGAGATGGCCACTTGGAAAGATATTGGGCCTAGGAAACAAGTCATTTATGCCATTTTTAAAGTCTTTCTGTCACATATGTATTTGAATAATACCAGAGAAGGATAGTTGCTACTCACCATATAGCGGAGATGCTGAGTCGCGATAGGCACAGCAAAAATTTTCACACA
This sequence comes from Schistocerca americana, assembly GCF_021461395.2. Lineage (NCBI taxonomy): Eukaryota > Metazoa > Arthropoda > Insecta > Orthoptera > Acrididae > Schistocerca > Schistocerca americana. Next base: position 22,897,385 of record NC_060122.1, on the reverse strand, counting down.
ATTATAGCTTTCGGCCATTAAGACCTTTGTCAGCAGTACACACACACACACACACACACACAAATGCAACTTGCACACATGTTTGCAGTCTCAGAGAACTGGTCTACTGCTGACAAAGGCCTTAATGCCCGAAAGCTGTAATTGTGTGAATCTTTTTGTTGTGCCTATCGCGACTCAGCATCTCCGTTATATGATGTGTAGCAACTTTCCTTCTCTGATATTTTTACATTCCATCCTGGATTTTACATATGTATTTGATGTATCTTAAAGAGTAATACATACCAAAGAAGGGCCAAACTTAAAGCTCTTCTTTTTCTCTCTTTTTTTCCGCTTTAGTTCTTTGATAGACTACAAATTTTAAAATAATGACAGAAAGTATATTGGTCCTCCCAGAAAAAGTGTCGCCTGAATTATTGAGTAATTTCTTCCCCTTGCACTTCCAAAATTTCTTGCTCACTCAACAAATGTGATGTATCGTGTGGTAAAATTACAGCAAACTGTGAAACCTAACAAGTGGACACACACAATTATGTGAGTGTGATCGTATTGACTCAGTCACTTGCAACAGCAGTTATGTTCGCTAATGTTTCTTTCGAAATAATTCTAGAAGTTGACAACAAAAGGTAATAACAGTCAAGGCGCAGGTTGCAAGATGGCCATACATCACACGTCGAGAAAATCGCAACCTGATCAGTACTCGGGTGTGCTCTTTTTAATACAAACTTGTAGTCCGAACTATGTTGCGGCTTGGTCTCCAAAGTATTAAAAGTGTAAAACATTATATTTGAAGTTTTTTGAGGACTGTTTCTGAAAAATGCTTCGGCTTTACTTACAGTTTGCCTGGTGCAGGTGTTTAAGAGATTCAAAGCATTTGTAGCTTTTGTTACAATGGTACCCAGATTTTTGTTTTCTCTTTATGGGCATCTTGTTAATTTATTCATCAGTGTTATTATTAAAGTGTTTTTGCATCTCTTTTGCGTGTGGTTGTAGTTAAGATTAAAATCTATCACATATGTCTGAGGCCAGTGGTGTCAGTAGCTGTAGGGTAAACTGATTGATAAACCTTATAAATCTTGTGAACCATACATTCTACAGATGAAGTATTTCTGGTCGCATTCTCATGCAATGTGATGCAAGCTCTTAATGATTTAAGGGCTGAAACTGAATTGTGTGTGAATGTTTGTTTTCTTCAAGTTCGTTCATATGTAAACAATGTAGGAAAAGATATTGATATTTACTATAAAGGCAACATATTGAGTTGCAAACAGGCACAATTAGAAGACACTTGCACAAAGCTTTTGGCTACAGCCGTCATTAGCAAAAGAGATGCACACCATTCATATACACAAGCAAGCACACCTCACGCACACATGATAGTCGACTCCGGCAGCTCTGGTTTGAGTGTCCTTTAATTGTGCCCGTCTGTGACTTAATGCGTCTTCTTCACGGTAAGCAGCAATCTATCTTATTCTACATTGTTGATATTCCTATGTGGAGTTTCCACTGTTTCATTTATATGTAAATTGTTCCTCTCTGCAAGTAGTGACGTAGAAATACTTCTTTCTATGATTATAGTTTACGTTTTCTGCATGCCCTCGAACCAGCGGTATTCAACACAAGCTACAGGAAAATTGTTTTAAGAAGTGAATTAAGCTATAGGCAGAGGTTTCTTTATCGTGGTTTGTGCATTAAAACTTATTATTACTTATTGTTTTTCTTCTTCCAATTTTGCATTGTTAGTCATTTCTTTACAAAATTACACCATTTTAGTGGTACATTCCTCTTTCACTAAAATTGTAGTTCCTTTAAACAATAGTTTTTCCAGTGAAAGAAGAAAGATTTTTATGGAGTGAAGAAAAATGTGTGTAGGAATCGATTAAATCAGATCTGCAGAGTTCACTGTTTGGATGGTGGAGGATGTGAAATGTACTTTGGAACAATTTTAGTCAGTCAAAATCACCAGTGATACCTTCAATTACTTTCTATAGCGAAACATTTACTTCAGAAAAAATAGTAGTCAATGCATTCTGTCACTCAGAGAGAGAGAGAGAGAGAGAGAGAGAGAGAGAGAGAGAGAGAGGGGGGGGGGGGGGGGGGTAGTTGAAACTGAAAGTAGGTGATGGCTAAGTTGATAGTGAATCATGGAATATATATTGCAAAGAAAATAAAATGGTGCTTTTATTATTACTCGTACCTTTGAAATGATGTTATCAGATCCTTCGCAGGCAAAGTTATGCAAAAATATTTAGAAAACTGAAGTATAAAGAGGCAAACATTGAACTAGTGTGAACAAATGTCTGCAACAGTTTGCAGAATTGGTACATGCAGTCACGGGGATGCATATGAAATCCTGGAAACTTGATTTAAGTGCATTGCCGGCTTCCATTGAGTCCCTCACCAGTAATTTGTAATGAAAGTTTGATCAAATATATGTGTAACTGTATATATCTCAACAGGTGAAACCGTTCTTTCTATGGCGAGTTTTCTTCCAAAGAAAGTTTTTTGGCACGTATGCTGCACAGAAGTATAATGGAGGTGTTGTTCAGAATAACTACCCAGTCAGATTATGCAGCGGACTTGAACTATTTGTGACAGTATTATTCTATAAACAAAGCTTCTATATTGTCACCTACCAACGACTGCTCGTATTATTTTGGTTTACCATTATTCTCCTTACTTAATCATTTGTCAATAAATCCTGGCGAGATGAGCTTAATAGACCACAGAGATTCCATGCAGTGTTCTATCCCAGACGGGCCATTCAGGTTAGGTCTAATGTAGCTACATTACCATAAGACTTCACAATTTGCAACACTTTTAGATGCAGTAAGACTAGATTGTAGTTACATTACATCTTTTTATAAGGCGTTATGTCATGTATTGATCAGTCTTCTCATGTTCTGAAAATGTCATAGTTGGTTGTCTCCTAATTGCCTTATTATGATTTTAGTTGACAACATTATCCAGCTGCTAATGCAGAACATTGGATCCATTGTCCATGCTGTGAAAATCTCAACGTTATCAGTATGACAACCCATCCCACTCTCCCTCCCCTATTCTTTTACTCGACTTTTCCACTGGATAATATTCTTGGTGCTGATTGTGATTGGATCTTGTTTGTGTTTTGGAAACTCGTTTTCTTCTGCAACTTTTCATTATTAATTGTATGGCCCCCTTGTTGGGTTTGACTTGTCACTTGTTTTCTAAATTTTACAGAAGTGCAGATTGTGCAGGGAACGTTTGCCCAGCCTTTCCACTTTTTGTGCCTTTCGATCTTTGCACCATTTTTTCTTGCAACAATACTATGCCCAAAACCCCTCATCCTCCAGCACACCTTACCAGAAAGGGCCCCTCAGGACTCTTACTTCCCAGGACAAGTAGTAGTCCTCCAAAAAGAGGGATATTCTGGCGGTCCCGCATGTACGGCCTCTGTAACTGAGGCAGCGTTCCTGATGGTCCCTGTCCCTGCAGCTCCGGACACCCCCCCCCCCCCCCCAACCCCCGCCATAGCACCCTGATTTGGAGATGTGTGTGTTTATGGTGTATCGTCACAACCAGTGGCGGCAGGTGACCCTGTCTCCTATTTTCCATCACTCCCCACAGAATAGTGATAGGTGATCCTCCAGTGAAACTGTAGCAATTTTTCCGTCATTTGGCTGAGTCATGTAGTCTTCTGTGCATTACCTCTGTTGGTTTGAGTCACTCTCGAGGAAACACCTCTACTCTCTGTGACTAGTGGGACTATTTTAAGAATCGCAATATGAAAGAACATAGTGATGTTTAAACGTACATTTTGTATTCTATTGACAGCAAAGATGTCACTCAGTATGACTTCGGAGGCAGTGGCTGTTTGTGTGAAGACATCTCAGGAATTTACCATCTGCAATGTGTATCTTCCTCATGATGAAGTGTCCCAGAACACGTTGGCTGCACTGTTTTCTCAGCTCCTCCACCCTTCCTAATTTTGGGTGACTTGAATGCGTGTTACCCTTGATGGGGTGGAACGACAACCACTGACTGTGGTAAAAATGTTGAAAATTTGATCACAGAGCTCAATCTTTGCCTCTTGAATATTGATGTTTTGACATACTTCAGTGTGGCATATGGGTCTTATTCAGCAATTGATATTTCCGTTTGCAACCCATGTCTTCTATCCATCTATTGGAGACTCCACGATGACCGGTGCGACACTGATCATTTTCCTATCATTTGGACGCTCCTGCGGCATCAGTCGTCTGAGTGTCCACCCAGTCATGCTTTCTCCACTGCTGTCGCCTTTCACACCCTGCCACATGGAGATATCAGTGTGGTTGTTTAGAGCACAACTGCTGCCATTCTGTTGGCAGCTGACTCAGCGATCCCCACTTCCTTGGGATCCCCTGTCGGAGGATGTGTGGAGCCTCGAAATTACTGTTGCCGTTAGAGATTGCAGACAGGCTGTCCAACACTACAAGTGACATCCATCGATGGAGCACCTCATTACCTTTAAACAGCTCTGTGCCCAGGTCCACCACCGCATAAAAGACAGAAATGAGAATGTTGGCACCAGTATGTTGCTGCCATTGGACCATGTACCCCTCTTTTGCATATTTGGGTGAAGATCAATGCCTCTGTGGGCACCAGTACCCCATGGGTGAATCTCATATCTCTGGGAATGGTGATATTTACACTTTTCCAAATGCTATTGCTGAACATTTTGCTTTACATTATACTCGAGCCTCTGTGTCTGAGAATTATCAGCAGGTAGAATAACTTCCTTTACCACATACCACATGTTGCCTGGAACCTTACAGTGCTCCGTGCAGTGAGTGGGAATTCCTCAGTGCCCTAGCCCACTATCGTAAATTGGATCCAGTGGCAGGCTGCATCCACAGCATAATGTTCAAACACACATCAGTTTATTGCCAATACCACATCCTTGCCATTTTCAACCATATGTGGAGCGAAAGCGAGCTCTTGTGTCAGTGGCGAGGAGACATTATTGTCCCTGTATTGAAACTGGGTCAACACCCTCTTGATATGGGCAGCTGTCACCCAATTAGCCTCACTAATGTTCTCTACAAGTTGCTTGAATGTATGGTGATCTAATGGCTGTGTTGGTACCTTAGGTCTCGCAATCTTTGGGCTCCATCCCAGGCCGATTTTTGCCAACGCCGTTCTGCTGTTGACAGTTTAGTCTGCTGTTTAGTCAGCTTCTGACTGGTAACATCATCTTATCACTGTCTTCTTTGACTTTGTCCATGAGGTTTCGCCACATCCTTGTTAACCTCTGTGGGGCCTCCAGGGCCAACCCCAATGTTTGTCTGGAACTTCTTGTCTCACCATTCTTTCCAGGTTCAGGTTGGTGCTTCCCACAGTACTCCCTGTCTACAAGAGAATGGTGTCCCACAAGACTCTGTATTCAGTGTGCCCCTTTTTATAGTGGTTGTGGGGTCTGCAGTTTCGCGCTCCCTGTATTCTGATGAATTCTGCATATACTATTGCTCCTTAACTGTGGGTGTTGCTGGATACTGACAGCAGGGTGCAGCTGCCTCTACACTTTTGCAACTCTACAAAGCTCCGATCCTGTTGTGTTTCAATTATGGGAGCCTCGTGTACAGCTCAGCATCACTTTCAGCATTGTGTCTGCTGGACCCATACACCATTGTGGAATCAGCCTTGTGACAGATGCATTTTGGACCAGCATCGTGAACAACCTACTCGCATAGGCTTGATGTACCTCCCCTACAGATCAGGTGCCAACAATTGCTGATCAATTGTGCAATACACATTCGCTGCTCCCCCGAACATCTGAACTTCCATGTACTTTTTCCTGGTAAGGAGATATACCTCCCACAACAGAGGCTGAGGTCTTGTGTCACAATCTCAGTTTGCATGTAAAATCTCTGCTCTTAACTCCGTCTTTCCCACCTTTGTTCATACACCAGAGTGTCGTTTTTGAGTAGCCTTCTGGCTTTCGACCAGGGCTTCCTTTTGACACCCGTCAGTTGTGACTATTCAGACCCTCCTGTATACCTCTAAAATGCTGGGTGGCCGATTGTCTTCATATGGACCCCTAATCGTGTTGGTTTTCCAGGGAATTAATGTTCTAACCAGTTGGCCAAGCTAGCTATCTGGATGCCAAATTTGGTAATGGGGGTACTGGAACTGAATCTGTGGTTCTCTCTATGCCAACAGTTGTTGGAGTCTTGGAATGCCGATTGGGGTGCCCTGGTTTCTCCAAATAGACTGAAAACCATAAAGGAGGCCATGGCAGTCTTCCCTTCATGCTTCTCACAGGGAATCTACTGTCCTCCATCAGTTCCATGCTGACCACACTTGACTGACCCCAGGCCACAACCTTCGACATGAGGATCCTCCCCACTGTTGGTGTGGTGCCCGTGTCACGGTGTGCGTCATCCTACAGGCTGCGCTGATTTGGCTTCCTTACAGTGAAACCTTAAACTTGCTGATACACTGCCTTTGGTGGCGTTTGTGAACAAAGCTGAAGCAGCTGATTGTGTTTTACATTTTACGCATGAAAGTGGTTTTTACTCCTCTCTTTGACATACAGCACATTAGCCCTGTTGTCTGCTTGAGGGATTGGTGGGATACCCCGTGACTTGCTCTGACTAGAGGGGCACGTGGCTGCTGTTGCTCTGTGGTCCGCCTAGCTCGTGCCCTTCCCATCTTTTTAATTCTTCTTTTTCCTTTATGTGTGTCATCCTTTGCATACTTGTCATTATTCTCTTTCCTGAGATTTTATCTTGTCTGTGTAGCTAGTTTTCTTTTGGTAATAGAGGGTGTGGAAGCACTGTTCAGAGATCAGAGGGTATATATCTGGTCACAGGTACCTCCACTTTCTGGGTGGGGCAACTATCTCACTTTCACCTATTTACTTCTCTCTCACTTCTACTTGCTTCTTTCTATATTTTGGTTTTCTAGTATTTTGGATACAGTCGAGTCCATCAGAATTTACCTTTGTGTCTTTCCTCTCTGGGGCTATTCACAACTTCACACACAAACAATTAAGGGTCCAGTGACCTCGCAGTTTGGTCCCTACAACCACATCAATCCATCCATCCATCCATCCTTATCACTGTCATCTGTTGGGACCCAAATTCAGATTTGCTCTGTACTGCTGCAAGTTAATACATCACACCACTTTCACTGTGTGGAATAAAACATTGGTTTTCATATGACTTGTTTTGTTGCTTCTTAACATATTCACCATGTGTGGGTAGATATATTTGAATTAGTAGCTGTAATCATCAGTAAGTAACAGAGCAATAAAGAGACTGTACTTGGCCCTTTCTGCTTAGATTACCACTGATTGGGAAGCAGTAGAGATGTGTGTACTTGGGCTCCTGGCTTGAAGAATGAGTTAATAGTGAAATACCCCATCATAGCATTCTGAAATATTTCATACTGAAAAAGCAGTTGCACAAAATGAGTTGAATACCACTGGTCAAACTCGTGGCTTGTGTTATTCAGATTGATCTTATGCACCTGTTTAATGACACACTGTGCTTTTTCCTTTTACAGGTATTATGGGCAAGTGTAAGCTAATATTGTTTCAGCTGTGAAGAAGATGTACAAAATTAGACTTCTGTGGAAAACCTTTTCAAATGGCATTAGTTGTCTGTAGAAACTCCTTTGCAGGAGGAGAAGAGAGCTTTTACACTTTTGTGACATAAATAGGAACAAGGTTATTATAAAATATGACATCTAGAGCCATTGAAATGGAGGAGTGGAAGTTGAATCTGCACGAATCAAAAAATCTGTTTTTACATCAGTTAATAGTAGAAATGATCATACATTGTAAACTCATTGATTATATTTATTTTTCCATAAACGTTATCCTAAGGTGATAGTGGCAGTGAGCCCTTATAAGATTTTTAAAAGAATGTTGGCTTGCACGAATTTCGATATTTAGCTGATACCTGTTAACTTCATATAAGATTATTTTCTAACTGTAACTACTTTCTTTAACTCAGATGAGAAAAAAATTATCATCACAAGCTGACATTGGGAAGAAGGTAAATGTATGAAGTTTGAACAATGCATATGATGTAACTTTTAAGTATGTCCTGGTGAAGATATAAACTAACAGCTTATCATTGTACTTAAATTTATCAAAGTTATAAGGTGATAGAAGTGTGATTATGTTGTGTAGCGGATTCGGTCTGTGGTAAAAGAGAAATATGTGAAATGCTAAGAGGTTGCATAGAGGTGAACATGTCATGTTATGGTTCTGGATGAAAGGAAAGAGAAGATATGTCCTAAAGGGAATGAAGGAGCGAAATAATGACTTCTGAAGATAAAGGTATTGAAAATAAAGAATATGAAGCAGAAATTGGAGGAGGAATAACTGGTAAAAGAAAAGCCTAGAGAATCAATGGGTAACAAAGATTAGTGTAATATAGAGACATATTAAAAATTTAAGAAAGGTGTAAATGTTGATAAAAGCACTTCCGCTAATCTCTGAGTTGGAAGTTGAATTCTTCTGTATCACTGTATCATATACCAGTGACTTTGTAGAATCTACAATGTGTGGTGCTTCATTGTTGCGTGTGTGTTTTTTTGTTATTTTCTCATTCTGAGATGATTGATGGCATACTATTTTTTACAATGTTTCCCGTCTTTATCTTTATGCCATATGTGCAGGAACCTCGGAAGTAACTCGTGTATAAGATATGGCAATAATCTTCCATGGCTGCCTTGTGTCTGTAGGTTTAACTCACTCATAAATTTTGCCTTTATTGGGAACAAAGATCTGTCAAAGAATTTGCAGCATCTTTAAATTGTCAGCTATTATCTTTCTGTTTCAGGGTTAAGTGTACTAACAGTTTACAATATTACTTGTTTACTTAGTACTTCATTTGTTCCTGTATTGTGTTCTGTAAATACTGCCATGGAGGAGAACCTCTTGGAATAGGGAGACAGTCACTTAATGGTTTTTTAACTTTTAATGTCACAACCTCCGTTCCCGTGTCTTTGCCCATTCCTTTCTGGGGTCTTATTTTGTAGGAGGAATTCAGAACACTTTTAAAAAAGCCATTTATAGGGTGATTAAAATCTTTTCTTTCTTGGTATATTTTGTAGCACTTAGCTTTCCCCTCAGACAACTATTGCATGAACTAGATTAAGGTAACAGGATCATGCTTACAAAATGTATCAATATTTTAAAAAATACGGTTGGTAACCGTTTTATGCATTTCATTTGTGTCATAATCACTAGACCATGTCTAATGTCTGTTACCGGAATATTCTTTGTGGATTTCCAGATAAAGTATCATGTAATTAGTTAGCCATATATGATTCTACTGTATTCTGGCTCATTGGCCAAACAACTTCATTTTTGAACAACTTCTTCGTAATAGCTTCAGCAGGGAAATGGGATGATGTCAAATGCTCCTTTGTGTAAAGTGTTCGGGTTTGACATGTTATCTCAACAGCTTGTAGGTTGGTAATGAAAATCCTTGGCTTCAGTATTCAGAACATGGCTAATGTCATCTGACACACAATAAAGGCAAGGTCAATGACATTTTCTTAGTCTTTGTCTCCTTCTTGTTTACGATTTTTTGTTGAATGTTAGAGGAAACTGAAATAACTGAGTTTATTCTTTATTCACAGATATAGGAACGATAATGCACGTGTCAGAAATGACTCCCCTCCGTGGATCTGTTTCGTGGACCAACAAACCTGTTTCGTACTATTTACACATAATAGACAGAGCAAAGGTATGTACTAATCTCTGTTTCGGTAAACTAAAGTCATTATATTTATTTATGTTGCACTTGAATCCAAATCATCACAAATCAGACAATATTATTGTTAAACAACACAAAAGAAAAAGCACAAAATGTTTGGGATAGTGATAAGGGCCCCTTTCGCAAGAAGCTGTTTCCTATAACCAGTCCTGGGTGTACATAGCCCAGGTCCCACCAGTGGTAGCTGAAATGATATTCGAGGAAAAAATTCTAAACAAAAAATTGTGAACTTCAGGGACCACAAAGCCAAATATGACATTAGTGTTTGTTGCAGAGGAGGCATTAGGTTTTCTGCGAATGTGTTGATCTGATGTCTGGAAGAGCTTTATCTTTGGAAAAGAGTGTTTAAAGTGCCATCTGTCTAGATTGAAAAGGCACGTTTCAGGTATGTTTCGGATATTATCTGATAAGTGACAGATGTTTCATTGACCTTTCAGTGTTTCCCATTTGTTTGTGGAAGACATAAAATGTTAAGTTGTGTGTAACAATTATGTTCACATTTAAGACAGAGTAAAATTTGAAGAGATTTTTAAGTGTGACAGTTTTAAACATACAGAGTATGGCTCATTTTTGAATTGCACAGAAGGGTTCAGCAAAAACTTTTTGCACTAACTGAGTGGATTACTACTTCAGCAGTAATGGAGAACACAAGTGGCAGTAGTCTCAAATATAAGCCTGAAAAATTAGAGATATTGAGGAAGAAAATTAGTAACCTATTGTTGTCACTAATCTCTGAAAGAACTGCAATAGAATCTTTCAGGTACGCCTTGTTAAAGATTAATAAGAATTTTTACAAATATCGATCTAAGATTTTCTTCTCTTGTGGTGGTCATATCTCCCTTATGTACGATTCAGATTTAATTCTAAGCTATTTAATTCTATTTCAGCCCTTTGTAACTCCTGTGAATAGCCAGGTACAGAATGGTCCCACTTACACAATGAAACTTCTTGTGTCAAAATAGTAACCAGTACTTGATTTACAGCTGCACACTAATGACAAACAGTGGACAGTAGGCAGAAACAATAAAACTGCGATGTAACTACATTTAACAAAACTCCGCTCAGAGGGCAAAGCAGTGTCGCACGTGGCTGATGGCAAGCAAATTGGTGCATCCTGTGTGGAAAGCTCCCTTTGGCTCTGTTAAGTGACCAGTGATGAAATACTTGACAAGCTACACGAGCTGAAGACCAAGTTCTTCATCTCTCATTTGAAAGGATACATATGTTTCAATGGAAAACGAATTGCTTCAGCTCTCTGCAGGTGGATGTGTGCCCTCCTGTGTGATATGGCCTTTACAGTCGCAGCCCCCTGCCTGTGCAGGGATTGCACTCCTGATGCCTGCACTGTAAGCTCATCTTGTATGTTAAATGCCTTTTCTCATACTTGGTGCAGTAGGTAGGGTGGCACCCGAGGGAAGAGCTTCTCATTCCAGTGCACATTCTGTGGAGTTACTAACAGGAAATCTTCGTTACTTCCGTGATATGCTCACAACTGACAGTTGCTGACAGTGTGATGCACAGTCTGGCGTGGAGCTCGAATTTTCAGTCTGCGTTGGACAGCTTGTTCCACTTGTGCAGTGCATCTTTGCATCTGGTGTGACCCATTTGGTTTTGACTCGCAGCAGCCTGTGGTGGTAGATGAGATCGACTAGGCAGCTTAGCGCATGTGAGGATGGTATGCAGGTGCACATCCATTACTGCTTCTAAGTGCCCTTTCCATTCTTTGAGAGGTTTATACCTGTGGTAACTGTATCATTAGCATTGTGCAGATCAGGATGTTGTGATTATAGAATTTTAATGTTTAAAAGTGGCACCCTATGCGTGGGTAGATTAAGATTCCTGGAGATCTGTTAACAGCGGAAGCTCATGAACTCTGGTACATCTGATAACACCAGATGATATGCATGTGGTAGTATTCAGTTCGGTGTTCTTTGTTCATCCAGACAAGTGTTCAATATTCAGCCCTTGAGTTCTCCAAATGAAAGAATGAAGACCAAATGACAGTTGCTGAGAAACCCCTAGTACAAGATCATTTCCAAAGGCAAATTTAAATTTCTCGTGGGTGTTACAAATACCTGTAGTTCGTGAATGTTTTCATGCAGATAAACATTAATAAACATGAAAATATGATGTCTGGAGCTGGCTGGACACAGTATGTGGTATAGCTGTATTCCCAACATCATTCTAATCACATGGAGATACGGTGTAAATATGTATTTCTGCTAACATACGGGAAATAATTATTGTGTACGTGGAATGGAAAGTCTGTACAGGCTGCTAAAATATAAGTCTCAGAAAATGAAAATTGTGTATTGTGTTGTATGTGGGTTACCCAGAAAGTGATACACTGCATTTTTTTTTTCTCAGCTGAAACCAAAGCTACAAATGCGAAATTTTATGTATGTATTATTTGAAGTCTCCTGAGCGAGTGTGCCAAGTTTGTCACTTCTGACAGATAGCATAGTTGCAGGACATTTTCAAAATGACATCTGCAGGCGATGGACGTTACAAGCAACGCGCTGTCATTGAATTTATCACTGCAGAGAAAGAAACTGTGGAGACTATTCACAAATGCATCTGCAAAGTCTATGGAGCATCTGCTGTCAACAGAAGTACAGTTAATCGCTGGGCATGGAGGGTGAGGTCATCGGAAAGCGGTTCGTTGGAGCTCCACAATTTGCAGTGGTCAGGGAGATCATGCACGGCTGTCACACCTGATGTGTTGCAGTGTGCTGAAGTTGTCATTCACTAGGACAGATGAAAAGATGCCATTTGTGGAAGACATTTTGAGGACGATGAGAAGGTGATTCACACAGTGAAGCACTGGCTCTGCCACCAGGACAAGGGTTGGTACCGACAGGGCACACACGCCCTTGTTTTGCGCTGGAGGAAGGCTATAGAGTGGGATGGAGATTATGTGGAAAAATAGGGTGTGTAGATAAAACACCAATCTTTTGTGTATGTGTAGCTCTCATTACGTTCAGTAAATAATTTTTGAAGAAAAAAATGCGGTGCATTACTTTCTGGGCAACCCTTGTGTGTGTGTGTGTGTGTGTGTGTGTGTGTGTGTGTGGAGGGGGGGGGGATGATACTTAATTCTGAGGGTTTTTTATTATGTATTTTTGTTTGAAGAAATCTGTATGTACTAATAATGTACTTTTGTTCCAGCTTGAGCGCTATTTCCAAGGGTTGAAGAATCCAAAATTAAAAGTAAGTATTGTTACAATAATGCAAATTTCAGTTGAGGAAACATTAAATGAAAATGAGATAAAGTATAAACTCGCTTCATCTGATTGGAATATGGCACACAGCTCGACATAAACTAGCTTTGTCACACAACACACATTTTTAGGTTTGGACGCAAGGATTTTTGGGAAAGGTGCTGAGGTGGTGAAGTTACTTGTGAGAATGGTGTGTAAGGTCTAGGTTGGACTTGTGAAAGATGGAGGGAAAAGAAGAGGACCTTTGTGGAATAGTGTGTGGCAGTCACACACAGCAATTTTTTTTGTGGTAAGTCCAGTCAAGAGGGGCAGTTATTGCCAAGGAGGCATTCAAGAAGAATACATGGAACTGTTTTGGCCAGGCCAATAGTAGAGTGTTTGAATAGTTTGCAGTCAGGCTGGCCAGAGACAAAATGAAGTAAAAGATGAACTGGAAGGGGAAGAGGGAAACAGTAATGGAAATAACTTTAGAAAGAAGGGATTGTTGCAGAATAGATTGAATAAGATCAGTTGTTAATAGTAGCTGCCCACATACGAGCATGTTGTAGCACTGGGCCACAGGTATTCCAGACGAATTCTGCAAAACTGGCAGGCCCCAACTGTGCATTTGCAGAAATGTGACCTGCTGGCTGTTACTCACAGTTCTTGGAACTAGCAATCCTGCCACCCCAGCTGGGCACACGTGTGGATGTCTCCACCAGGCCACATTTAGAATGTCCACGAGTCTTCGTGTGATTTTTACGCGGCGGCAAGTTCTTGTTGCAACAAGTATAGGATGGAGTGGAACAATGATCCTAATGGAGAAACTTGTGCAGTTGTACCACGAAATACATTGTTTGTGGACACACGAGCATTACACGAACAAGGATGAAAAAATAGGATGTATAAAGAGATGATTGAAATATTTCTAAAATATATATATTGCAAATACAAGAAAAGAAGTATTTTATCACGAATTGTGCTTAGTTTGAATGAAATAAATAATCATCGTTGGTCTGTAATGAAACATATTTACAGTTCTAAACCTGAAATCACTTTGTTACAAAAAATGTTGATTTTACTTACAGTATTTTATTTCCTATAGTCATTCAGTCAGGAAATGCAGTCTGCTTGCATATTGATATACACCAATAAATGTTGTTGTTGTTGAAGTAGTGGTTTTCAGTCCTGAGACTGGTTTGATGCAGCTCTCCATGCTACTCTATCCTGTGCAAGCTTCTTCATCTCCCAGTACCTACTGCAACCTACATCCTTCTGAATCTGCTTGGTGTATTCATCTCTTGGTCTCCCTCTACAATTTTTACCCTCCACGCTGCCCTCCAATACTAAATTGGTGATCCCTTGATGCCTCAGAACATGTCCTGCCAACCGGTCCCTTCTTCTTGTCAAGTTGTGCCACAAACTCCTCTTCTCCCCAATCATATTCAACACCTCCTCATTAGTTATGTGATCTACCCATCTAATCTTCAGCATTCTTCTGTAGCACCATATTTCGAAAGCTTCTATTCTCTTCTTGTCTAAACTATTTATCGTCCATGTTTCGCTTCCATACATAGCTACACTCCATACAAATACTTTCAGAAACGACTTCCTGACACTTAAATCTATATTTGATGTTAACAAATTTCTCTTCTTCAGAAACAATTTCCTTCCCATTGCTACTCTACATTTTATACCCTCTCTACTTCGACCATCATCAGTTATTTTGCTCCCCAAATAGCAAAACTCCTAATCTAATACCCTCAACATCATCCGACTTAATTCGACTACATTCCATTATCCTCGTTTTGCTTTTGTTGTTGTTCATCTTATATCCTCCCTTCAAGACACTGTCCATTCCGTTCAACTGCTCTTCCAAGTCCTTTGCTGTCTCTGACAGAATTCCAATGTCATCAGCGAACCTCAAAGTTTTTATTTCTTCTCCATGGTTTTTAATACCTATTCTGAATTTTTCTTTTGTTTCCTTCACTGCTTGCTCAATATACAGATTGAGTAACATCGGGGAGAGGCTACAACCCTGTCTTAGTCCCTTCCCAACCACTGTTTCCCTTCCATGCCCCTCAACTCTTATAACTGCCATTTGGTTTCCATACAAATTGTAAATAGCCCACATTTCGCCCCTCGTCTAAATTTATAAGTCTGATTGAATGTCGAAGATAATTTGCTTCACATTCTACCCAACAGCAATAACAAGTACTTCCAGAAAAAATTCCGCAGGACAGCTTGTGGCTGCATCGCAATGAGAACAGCTTACGCTCAAGCGTTTCCTCGCACTACAGTGGCTACTGGCCACCGGGCAGACGCCACCCGCCGCCTGAAATCCAGTGCCGGTGAACGCGGCGCGATGCTGTCAGTGTATGTATCAACTGTCATTTTCGAATTTGAAGTTCTAGTTATCATCTTGCAGTTAAGCATTGGATTTTGCATACTTGAAACCCATGAACTATGGTTAAGCGTTGTAAAATTGATTTGCAAGTGGGAAAATGTGTAACATCTGCAACACCTTATTTACTTTTGGCAAAACAGAGAGGTGAATGCAGAAGAGGCAGCTAGAAATATTTGAACTGTGTGTGGAGCGAGTGCTTTTTGGAAAATACGCCAGAAAAAGATACTCTTGTTTCAACAAAGATCGTTCTGGCATGAATGATTTTCCACTTTAAGGAAGTCTCAATTAGTGATATACGTGATGGATTACCATTTAATCATCATGCGACATTTGCATTCAAAAGGCAAAGTTCAGAACTCTGGTTTAGGAGTACTGCATGCTCTAATTCGAAACAACAAAAATCAACCGAGTGACTATTATTGAACGTCATTAGGTCGCTCATTGAGCATTCCTATGCAGTACTATTACTGGTGACGAGTTATGATGCCTTTATCGTTTACTTCCTAAGAAGAAATGAAAGGCTGAGCCCCACCAAAAGATGTAAACTCGAGCAAAGAGTAGTGTGGACATAATGTTTTACATCTGATGGCTCCAAAAGTGTGTTTTGTGCTACGAATTCTGCCCCAAGGGTGTGTGCATCACAGCTGGAATTTCTTGCCAACAACTGAGACACCTTTCGGTCTCAGTGTAAGAAAATCGACCGACAATACTACATCACGTGTGCTACTGCATGATAACGCCCTCTGTTGATTTGCGAAACAAAACTATCCAGGAGATTGATAGGAAAGTCATCTCTCAGGCACTTGTATTGATAGAGGAGACCTCTCTCAAGCACTTGTCCCTCTCTTCATATACTCGTAAAATTTTACATTTCCTGCTCTTGATCGATCAACCATGAAGGCAACTCATTTCTAGATGAACATGATGTTCAAACTACACTGACTTAATGACATCGTTAGAACTATTAGGTTTCTATGGGCATAGAATTTGTAAACTACTTTAGGACTGTCAGATAGTTTTAGATATCGTGAAAGAAAATCCTGCTGCTGATTAATTTCTCTTTGATGATTACTATTGCGTTCAGTAAACTAATGGAAAACGCAATTGTAATATTCACTGTACTAATACAAAGTAAATTCAGCCTTAGAGAGTAACATCACAATGGCAGTCTGTCTTAATGAAGCATTAAGTATCTGTAAGACGATTGAGCCTATTTTAACACGAATTAGTAGGATATTACCGACTTTTGACTTTTAAAATGTCTTTATTTATTTCATGTCCTGTATCATTCGCAGGTATTATGAAAATGTGGCAGTTCATAGATAAAATTATGTATTCACAACAACAAAAAATATGTCGGAAGAAAAAAAAAGTGGCATATTGAAATTTGCATTACCGTAAAGTTTTTTCTTTGACTCTAAGGGGTACTAAAAGTAGCAAGACAAATTTTGCACAGGCGTGGTCTTATGATTCCCTTATTAAGTTTGTATCTGCCTGCTTGTAGCTCTGCCACAAAAGAATTAAAAATCTGGCTTTCAGCGAGTCTCGAAAGGCGAACAAAGGCAGCGTGCACCTGACAGGCAAGCATGTTACGTAGGAGCTAGCGAACAGGTGGAGTGTGTTTGACGTACTTATTGGCTCAGTAGCCGTGGTGGCAGATAAATCGAAACATAAGAGTAGTTGTATTTCCAGTGTGGAACGGCTTTTGTTGACTCAAAAGGATTAACTGATATCCTTATGTCACATCTCAAGAGAAAATCACTCACATTATTCGATTGAAATGACACGATAATATCAAATGAATTAACAGGATGGTTCTGTGCCATCAAGGAAGTAACTCGTTGGTAACAGAGTTGCCAAACATATTCTGCACTGTTGCCAAGTTTCAGTTATACTGCCATGAAGGATACCAGCTGATGTGTTCTGTGAGCGACTTCGGAAGTGACTATAGCTTCGTCTCAAAGTTGCATGTGGCAAGGCCCGCAATATCCTCATTATATGTCAACGAGCCTTATTCACATTTCTGTACTGCGCTTGTGGTGTGCAGCAAAGATGGGAATTGTAGATAGGTGCTTCAGAGAGATTGGCTGCTGTATCCGTATAGTGCCCAACTTCGGAGGTTCGAGTTCTCCCTCCAGCACGGCGGCATGGGTGTGCATGTTGTGCATAGCGTAAGTTTGTGTAAGGTAGATTATGTATTGTGTAAGCTTAGGGACCGATAACCTAAGCAGCTTGGTCCCGTAAGATCTTACCACAAATTTACAAAATTTTAAATCCAAAATACTGCATCTCGGTTCTTACAATAATACAATACTGGTTAGATGTAACTGAAGAGCAGCGCCAAGCGGGCACGGGCGCGGACCACGAATGGAACGCCACATGCGGGTCCGGCCCCAGACAACTGCCACGACCACAGATGGTGGACGAGCCGGGCGCGGACGTCCGTGGGAGCCCCAGGGAGGGGTAAAAACCTCAGGAGCAGCATCTGGTGGGCGCGGACCGCGAATGGAATGCCCGACACAGGATAGGCCTCAGAGAGCTGCCACAGATGGCGCCCAAGTCGGGCGCGGACATCCGAGGGAACACCGGGGAAGAGACAACACATTACAAGCAGTGCCAGGCGGGCACGGACGGCAAAGAGAGCACCCAGTGCCCTCTGGGCATAAATACTGGACAAGATCCTCCAACACGGCAGTCTCAGGTAGCACCTGAAGAAGGCAACGAGTTACATGGCCGAAACATTGTGCCAGAGCGACACAAACATCCGTCAGTAGACCCGATTATTCCACATGTCAAGATCTCGCCGGGAAAGCCTGAAGAGTTACATAAGAAGATTACATATTGGATAACCACAGTGACTGCATAGAAGCGATGGAAAAAACAGATGCCTATAAATATCTAGGATACAGACAAAAAATTGGAATAGATAATACAAATATTAAAGAAGAACTAAAAGAAAAATATAGACAAAGACTAACAAAAATGCTGAAAACAGAATTGACAACAAGAAACAAGACAAAAGCTATAAATACTTATGCTATACCAATATTGACCTGCTCATTTGGAGTAGTGAAATGGAGTAACATAGACCTAGAAGCACTCAATACACTTACACGATCACAATGCCACAAATATAGAATACATCACATACATTCAGCAACAGAAAGATTCACATTCAGCAGAAAAGAAAGAGGAAGGGGATTTATCGACATAAAAAAACCTACATTATGGACAGGTAGACAATTTAAGAAAATTCTTTATAGAACGAGCAGAAACCAGCAAAATACACAAAGCAATCACTCATATAAATACATTGGCTACACCATTGCAATTTCATAACCACTTCTACAACCCTTTAGATCACATAACATCAACAGACACGAAGAAAGTAAATTGGAAAAAGAAAACACTACATGGCAAGCACCCGTATCATCTAACACAGCCACACATCGATCAAGACGCATCCAACACATGGCTAAGAAAAGGCAATATATACAGTGAGACGGAAGGATTCATGATTGCAATACAGGATAAAACAATAAACACCAGATATTGCAGCAAGCATATTATTAAAGATCTCGATACCACAACAGATAAGTGCAGACTTTGCAAACAACAAATAGAAACAGTAGATCACATCACAAGCGGATGTACAATACTAGCAAATACAGAATACGCCAGAAGACATGACAATGCAGCAAAAATAATTCAACAACAACTTGCCATACAACATAAACTAATGAAACAACACGTCCCCACATACAAGTATGCACCACAAAATGTACTGGAGAATGATGAAGACAAATTATACTGGAACAGAACCATTATAACAGATAAAACAACACCACATAACAAACCTGACATCATACTCACCAATAAAAAGAAGAAATTAACGCAACTAATCGAAATATCCATACCCAATACAACAAATATACAGAAGAAAACAGGAGAAAAAATTGAAAAGTACATCCAACTGGCATAGGTGGTCAAGGACATGTGCCATCAGGATAAAGTTGACATTATACCAATTATACTATCAACTACAGGAGTCATACCACACAATATCCACCAGTACATCAATGCAATACAGCTACATCCAAACGTATATATACAACTACAGAAATCTGTAATTATTGATACATGTTCAATTACCCGAAAGTTCCTAAATGCAATGCAACATATACCGTACAGTTAAAAGGAAGTCACGCTCGATCAAGGTCCGCGTCGCTTTCCATTTCTAACCAGACATAACGTCTGAGAAAGGAAAGAAATATAATAATAATCCCATGTGATGGATAGGGGAAAGCCTCCCACATATGGGTGCTACCGAGGAAATCAAATACTTGGGGTGAACCAAATACTAACACAATCCTGAACAGCTACTCAACCCGTTGAACCCGAAATCCAGACACGTCTAAGTGAAAATCGCCGGCACTCTGGTCACAGTCTGTTAGCTCAATGAGCTTGGCTGAGAATATTTGCTTCCAAAGGCATCAACACCCTCTAGTCCTGTCTGGTCCTGGTATCACCCAGACCAAACCAATGAAACACAAGCAAAGTCAACTTTATCCCAGGTGGTACACAACCCGCCCGTCGACAGGCGACAGCTGGATTTTCAGGTTGTGGGGAGTCCAGGCTAGCACGGCAGAGAATATCGGAGATCTCTGGTAAAATTCCCTACAAGCAGAAAACATGCATTTGAAAACTAAACATTGATACATTGATCCAAACACGAAAAGTAAATAAACTCACATAAGAAATTGACTGACAAATTTTCATCCTTGCTCTTCAAGAACCATGACTGACTGAATTGGGGCAGAATTCATAGCACAAAACACACTTTTGGAGCTATCAGATGTAAAATATTATGTTCACACTACTCTTTGCTCGAGTTTACATCTTTTGGTGGCGCTCAGCCTTTCATTTCTTCTTAGGAAGTAAATGATAAAGGCATCATAACTCGCCACCAGTAACAGTACTGCATAGGAATGCTCAATGAGCGACCAAATGACGTTCAATAATAGTCACTCGGTTGATTTTTGATGTTTCGAATTAGAGCATGCAGTACTCCTAAACCAGAGTTCTGAACTTTGCCTTTTGAATGCAAATGTCGCATGATGATTAAATGGTAATCCATCACGTATATCACTAATTGAGACTTCCTTAAAGTGGAAAATCATTCATGCCAGAACGATCTTTGTTGAAACAAGAGTATCTTTTTCTGGCGTATTTTCATATAAGCACTCGCTCCACACACAGTTCAAATATTTCTAGCTGCCTCTTCTGCATTCACCTCTCTGTTTTGCCAAAAGTAAATAAGGTGTTGCAGATGTTACACATTTTCCCACTTGCAACTCAATTTTACAACGCTTAACCATAGTTCATGGGTTTCAAGTATGCAAAATCCAATGCTTAACTGCAAGATGATAACTAGAACTTCAAATTCGAAAATGACAGTTGATACATACACTGACAGCATCGCGCCGTGTTCACCGGCGCTGGATTTCAGGCGGCGGGTGGCGTCTGCCTGGTGGCCAGTAGCCACTGTAGTGCGAGGAAACGCTTGAGCGTAAGCTGTTCTCATTGCGATGCAGCCACAAGCTGTCCTGCGGAATTTTTTCTGGAAGTACTTGTTATTGCTGTTGGGTAGAATGTGAAGCAAATTATCTTCGACATTCAATCAGACTTATAAATTTAGACGAGGGCCGAAATGTGTTAAATATACACTTCCGCACCTTACAGTGTTGCCAGATTGTGCAGATGACCAGACTTGGAGTTTTCAGGGGCAGCCGGTTTTACTGGCCACCTTAAGTGAACAACTTGGACTTGGTCTCTGTGGGGCCGGCTGGCAGTCAGTTTTTATGTTTAAGACTGTACATTGTCAGAAAACATCTGTGCCACACTAGGGAACACCTCAAAAACATGCATATACTGTAAGTGAAATAAACATGTTTGTAATGTACCGATTTTAGATGCAGAAAGCAATCCAGATTGTAAATATGTTTCATTTTTTATTTCAATAATTTATTTCAATGAAACAAAAGGTGTTTGGTTCCAAAAATATGCATTTTTTTGTGGTTGTAAAGACAGATTTAGAATATGTTCAGTAATTTTAGAAAAGACCTCAAAAAGAGCAGGTGAAAAGGGGGGGGGGGGTGTGTTGAATGTATCAACACTGTGGCGAATGGCCATAAAAGTTTATGTTAGTATGTGGATTATTATAACTACCCATTGTTGTGGTACAGCCATTATTTTACATGTATTACAAATTAATGTATGTTACAAAGGATCAATAATGCCCTCTTTCTAGCACACCAAACCGTAATGATTCTCAGAGGAATGCCCACAGTTTGGATTGAGACCCATAAGTCTTGAATGTTGCATGTTTGCCAATCCATTTTTTGACCCATTTTAATAAGTTTTTTTTCTTTTGACGAGTAAGAGTGTATTGTGCCTTAACTGCTGGTGACTGCCACAATTTACTTCCTGCTATTGTTCATATTAATTTCGTGTTGTTGATAGAAACAAGTTTCAAAATCCAAGATGTACCACAGTAAAATGATATATTAAAAATGTCTACACTGTACTATTTACTTTTGGTGAGACTAAGGGAATTTGTTTTTTAGGCCTCTGGCCTATCGAGCGTGCACAGCAATCCTGGGTCCTCAGATAAATCATAAAAATCTGCCGATTTATGTCACACATGAAGGGATTCTCCCTCTGGGTATATTTGTGTCACTACCTCCAATGGGTGGGCCCTGCATGTTAGTTGATAAGGCTGGGCGTGAGATCGGTGGGCTGGATCCACCAAAAATATCTGTGGACTGGTTTGTGGTTCTGGACTGTTGCAGAGACTTGCTCATGTGTTGCCAGGTAACATGGAAGAGAGCAGCTTGAAATTTGTACAATAGGAAAAGAGGGAGAAGTGATCACATTTGAAGATAACTCAGTAGAATTCCTGATACTTGCATTTGTGATCAAATGAGTGGGATTGAGAAGTTGGATCTGGCAGCATGAGTCATATTGTAGTTGTGCAGTATATATTAAGTAGAGAAAGTAAGCTTCTAAATGTGAAAATAAACAAAAGTGAAAAGTACACAAGAAACAGAATTTGAAGATGAAATAAATACTTTGCCTGAGAGGGCAATTAATTGATATACCCTTGGAGGGATACAGCTATATATTAGTGCCTGTTTTCATACACACACTCGTGCGCTCATGCGTGCTGTGCTTCAATCAGCTGTATGTGATTTCTTTAAATGCATTCATTTAAATCACAGAAAGATGATTTTGCATTATTGTAGCCTTAGGAGTAGCTATTCTCATTTTATCATCTTTTTGAATATCTCTAAAGTAAAATTCTGTGACAGTCGCATTAATTCTTAACTACAATGGATGTTGACAAGAACACAATTACTGTGGAGAGGTCTCTCAGACCACCTTTTTATTTTTTTATACACACTGAAGAGCCAAAGAACTGGTACACCAGCCTAACATGGTGTAGGGCCCGCGCAAGCAGGCAGAAGTGCTGCAGCATGACACGACATGGACTCGACTAATGTCTGAAGTAGTACTGGAGGGAATTGAGACCCTGAATCCTGCAGGGCTGTCCATAAATCCATAAGAGTACGAGGGAGTGGAGATCTCTTCTGAACAGAATGTTGCACCCAAGATATGCTCAATAATTATCATGTCTGGGGAGTTTGGAGGCCAGTGGAAGTGTTTAAGTTCAGAAGGGTGTTCCTGGAGCTACTCTGTAGCAATTATGGATGTGTGGGTTGTTGCATTGTCCTACTAGAATTGTCCAAGTCCGTCGGAATGCACTATGGACACAAATGGATGCAGGTGATCAGATAGGATTCTTACGTATCTGTCACCTGTCAGAGTTGTATGTAGATGTATCGGGGGTCCAATACCACTCCAGCTGCACACGTCCCACACCATTACAGAGCCTCCATCAGCTTGAACAGTTCCCTGCTGACAAGCAGGGTCCATGTATTCATGAGGTTGTCTCCATACGTGCACATGTCCGTCTGCTCGATACAATTTGAAATGAGGCTCATCCGACCAAACAATATTCTTGTAGTCATTAACAGCCCAATGTCTGTGTTGGCAGGCTCAAGTGAGACGTAAACCTTTGTGTTGTGCAGTCATGCTCTGCATGTTTACATATCTCTGTATTTGAATATGCGTGCCTGTACCAGTTTCTTTGCCACTTCAGTGCACAAAACCGCTGTTTTGGTGAATATATATTTTCATGACGTCCTGTTGTTTGTTACACTTCTTGGAAACAAACTTTACGGAAATTTGCATTTTTAAACAATGCACCTTTCAAAATACTTTTAAAACTAAAGTGCAGCAAAATTTGCAGTTTTTTATTGTATATATTACTAAAATAACAGCACCTAGTTACCTCTCTGTTCATTCACACATTATCATCACGGAGATAGTATTAGAGATTCCCAACGTAACTGTGTGGGGAGACAAATTTCAGTTAGGACAGTTTGTATTTGGAATCAGCTTTGAGTTCACTGCTCATTGTTTCAGCAATTATTCCACCCCTAAATTGTATAAAGGAAGAAATTTTGCCAAACTTTTGTTTTAAAAGTCAAGAAGCAAGTAATTACCTTATGTATTTTTTTTTAGGTCCTGAATCAGATTTTAACTGCTTTCAGCCTGCATGCATTTCAGATAGACCCTTCTACAATTCTCCAACCAAATCAGAACACCGCACCGTTGACACGGATATCTTGTTTTCCACTTCAAACAAGGATAACAAAAGGCTGATGTTTTTCATTTTTCAAAATGCTATTTCTGTGTTTGAGGCTCATACCTCCAAAACAGAAAGTTTTCTCAGAGATTTTTCAGAATCTGTTGCAGCCCGGGCAGCTGCAAGATAATGTTCAGTTGCCTTGTTCTTAATAGTTTTCCTCACCATGGAGAAATGGTAACATTCAACAAAAACATGACCTGCAAACAATACGGTACATCTGTGAGACTTCTCAAGGCCCAAAAATAAGAAACAAATTGCAACAACAATGCCAGGTTTCTGGCATGTTTAGCTTGCCATCCAATAGGAAGATATACAGAAGAGTCTGCTTCACCTCACAGCGGTGTAGTTACAGGTTAATAACTTGAGGTTTTGCTGTTGTAATACTTTTTTGCGATTTGGATAACCGAGTAAGTTACATTTATTTAATATGACTGTCTCAATCTGCTGCTTTGTGACTGTGCAATGTGCAGTTGAATTTATCAACTGAGTCGCAGTTATCAGTGCACCTTCTCATGATCCGAAACAAAATTGTTTTCCACATTTCATGGAGGTCATGTTTGCAGGGTGGAGGTGCGGCAGCAGGCGGTGAAGAAGAGAACACACCACCTCGTACGTCGAGAGATCGTGCGAGGCGTGATCTCAGTAAACAGCTGAATCTGGACACCAGTTCCAATAGCTCTCATGACAGTGACGACAGTTCTGCATTGGTAACAAGTCGTGTGGTCACTGGACCAACAACTAGGCGTGCATGGAGTGACTGGTGTAGCAGTAAGGGCAAGAGTAGTCAGAGTGAGGAGGAAAACAACAACAGCAGTAGCAACAATGGTAAGATAATGATATCTGTTAGATTTATTGTGTTTGTGACAATTTGATTACGTGATAAAATTTATGTTGCATTGCAAAACCTGGAATGGAAGTTAAGTGGTGAGCAGTAATAGGTCCACAACAGTAGGTGAATATTACATCCCTTATGAGATGTCTGCATTCATGTAGTGATCACTCGGTGATAAAAGGAATCATTTATGGTATTACTCATCACTCATTATAACAACAAAAACAATCTATTTTTGACAAAATAGTTTGATTGGATAGATAAAAAAGTCCACTCACCAAGCGATGGCAGAACACACATGTGACAGAAGGTTATAATTAAGCAAGCTTTCAGAGCCAATGGATCCTTCGTCAGACAGAAGGGTTGAAGGGGAAAGAAGAGCGGTGAAGGAAAAGGATGGGAGACGTTTATGAAACGGGGTAATTTTTGGAAAAGCTAACCAGAATCTCAGGTCAGAGGAGACTTACTGTACGGGATGAGAAGGTAAGACTGATTGTTGGGGACCGCATCAAATGAGATTTGAAAACCTGAGAGCTTAAAGGTGGAAGACAGGGTAACATGTAAGACAGAGATTACTGCTTAAACATTGTGCTTGAGTTAATAGGTAAGTGCATTTACGTAAGAGAGGTAGGAGGGGCAGAGTGAAATAGACAGGTCAGAAAATGAGATACGTAGAAAACTAAAACAGAGTGAAGAAAAAGTAGTTACTGTGAAGAAATGCTGAGACAGAAGACATTAATGTAAATTAAGGCCAGGTGGGTGGCAAGATCCAAGGATCTGTTGTAGCACTAGTTGCCACTTGCAGAGTTCTGAGAAACTGGTGTCTGGGGGAAGAGTCCAGATGGCGCATGTTGTGAAACAGGCTCATGATTGTCATGTTGTACAGCATGCTCTGCAACAGGATATTGCTTGTTGCTAGTATACAGCCTCTGCCTATGCCCATTCATCCTAATTGATAATTTGCGTGACAGCTGGTATATGATGTGACGTTTCACAGGTGGCTCTCCCTTTGATACTGTATGTTTTGCCAGTTACAGAGCTGGTATACGAGGTGTGATTGGAAAGTTTTAAGAATGGATCCGCTACTGCTTACTGGTTTGGCGGGCAGGTACACTGAGGGTGGGGAGTGAGTCATTACCTTGTCCTTGAAAGCCCTCTGACAGGAAAATGAGTTTCTTTTATTCAGTTCATTGTGGCAGCTGGTTGAGTGTGGGTCTGTTAAGGCTTGTCACTCGATTCTGTCTGCATGAAGATGGACGTAAAAACGGAGCAACGAGTTTGTGGGAAAGTTTGTTTTAAAACTGGAAAATCAGCTTCTGAGACTTACAAACTGTTAAAAACAGCTTTAGGATATAATCGTATGAGCCAGTCAAATGTTTTTGTCTGGTTCAACAGATGTAAAAATGGCCGCAAATTATTTGAAGATGAACCATGGTCCAGCCGTCCTTCCACCTCAAAAATGTTGTGAAAGTTCACTACTTACTGTGCTCTGATTGTAGACTTACAATTAGGGAAGTTGCTGATGAACTGAATTTAAGTTTCTATGCAGTTCAGTCAATTTTAACTGAAGATCTGAACATGTGTCGAGTGTCTGCAAAATTCATTCCAAAAGTGTTATCTAGTGAGCAGAGACAATATTGAAGTGTGCGAAGAACTGATTAATCGGACTAAAAATGACCCAGATTTGTTAAACAGGGTACTTACAGGTGACGAATCGTGGGTATATGGATATGATCCCGAAACCAAAGTGCAGTCTTCGCAGTGGGAGACTCCCAAGTTCACCACGACCGAAAAAAGCACGACAAAGTCTGTCGAAGGTGAAGACAATGTTGGTGATCTTTTTGATTCTACAGGTATTGTGCATCATTAATTTACCCCTGGGGGACAGACAATTAACAAGGAATACTACAAATGTGTCCTTGAGTGTTTGCTCAAAAAGATGCGGAAGAAAAGGCTTGCATTGTGGAAATTGGGTGCTACACCATGACAGTGCTCCAGCTCATCGTGCCTTCTCCATCATTGAATTTTTGATCAAATTCAAAATTTCTATGTTTCCACAACCGCCATATTTCCCTGATTTGGCCCGTGCGGGGTTCTGCCTATTGAAATTTGCACTGAAAGGGAAGCGATTTGACTCAGTTAAAGACATCCAGACAAATACGGAAACCATCCGTAACAAACTTCAGGAAAAAAATTTCGAGGAATGTTTTTAAAAGTGGGAACACTGTTCGAGTCAGTGTGTTCAGTCAGAAGGGGACTATTTTGAAGGAGATGTATCACAGTAGCATGTAAGTACCATCATTACGCAATTAAAAGTCCATTCTTAAAACTTACCAATTACACCTCGTAGGTGCTGGTAGTGGGGTGCATAGGGCAAGTTTTGCATTGGGGACAATCACAGGGGTAGGAGCCATATGGTGAGGAGGTGGATGCAAAAGGAGCATAGGGTCTGACAAGAATATTGCAGAGCTTGGGATGGCAACAAAATGTTATTCTAGTTGTGTGAGCAAAATCTTAGACACGGTGAATCTCATTTCAGGGCACGATTTCAGGAAATTGTGACTTTGTTGAAGTAGCTGATTAATACATTCAAGACCAGGATAATACTTAGTGACCAGTGGTGTGCTCCAAAGTTGTTTTTTGGAGGGATCAGCAGTACTAGGATTGGATGTGCTGGCCCAGGAAATGTGCTTTTGAACTAGGTGGTGGAGTAATTATGTCCAGTGAAGGCTGAGGTGAGAGTGGTGGTATATTGCTCTAAAGAGTCTGCATCCGAACAAGTATGTTTGCCTTTAGTACCGAGGCTGTATGGAAGGGAATGTTTGACATGGAAAGGATGGCAATCCACCCAATCTGTGCACCCCACCTTTTACCAATCATCCTGGCTGTCCTGTAATTGCTGGCTTCAAAGCACTTACTGAATGTATATTTGCCTTAGTTGATTAGCACCTGCAACCCATAGTACAAAGACTTGCCTCCTGTATCAGTGATACTAACCATTTCCTGATCGTCTGAAATCTGTGCCTGTCCCACTCCCACCACACACCATACTTGCACCATTCACGCCACCTCCCTCTATACCAGGGGTTCCCAACAAAATTTTCTCGGGGACCCCGTCATCGAGCATGATTGGTACCTTGTCATATCACAGTATCAAGTACCTAAAAATGCCAAATTAAGAGTCCTTTTATACGTTTTCTATTTTTGATACTTAGAAAAAACATTGACATTTTCATTATTGAAAAAATATTGAGCTTAAAACTTTTTCAATTGAGCCATCATTGATTATTGCTCAAAATATTTGTCTTCAAATCTAGGTGTTTAGTTTAACAAACTCCTTAAAAATATAGGAATTGAGTATGAACTGAAAATGTCAATAAATTAACAATGGCCGATTGTTGTCTGAAATGCGAGTGTCTGTGTAAAGTGACTGTCAGTTGTCAGCTGGAAAGATGCAGCGCGCGCAGTCCAATGGCATACAGCAGAACCATTTGCCTCTATCTAATTCTTGTTTTGTGCTAGTGTGCTAGTGTCAGTTGGCTCTAGGAAGACGCTAGATGCAGAAGTTAGCATTCGCTTGAGCTCTACTCATCCAGGAAGCGGCCAAAACAAAAAATCTGTTATCATACGAAATATATTTAATATATTCTTTATTGTAATAGCATCTTGCAAACCCCTCTGGCATAGCTCGTGGACCTCTGGGGGTCCGCGGACCACCTGCAGGGAACCACTACTCTATACGAACATCCCCGACACACGTGGCCTGTCTGCTGCTGGACATTTCTTCAGTCAGCAGCCACCTGATTCCAAACCTATGACATCCTTCCTACTCATCCAAATCAACATTATACTTACCAACTACTCCTTCACCTTTGAGGGGGCAGACATACAAACAGATCAGAGGCATGGTCATAGGAACCAGGATGGCTCCTTCCTGTGCCAACCTTTTCATGGATCATCTGGAGAGGGCTTTCCTGGGATCCATAAGCCTTCAGCCACTTGTTTGTTTTAGATACATTGATGACATCTTTATCATATGGACTGATGGTGAGGCTGACCTGTTAAAATCCTGGAATCACTAAATACCTTCTCCCAAATAAACTTCACATGGTTCTATCCCAAATCCTGTGCCACTTTTCTTGATGTTGATCTCGTCCTCACCAAAGGTCAGCTACACATTTCTATCGACATTAAACCTACTAACAAACAACAGTACTTACATTTTGACAGTCGCCATCCTTTCCATGTCATACATTCTCTTCCATACAACCTTGGCATTCGAGGCAAACATGTTTGTTCAGATGCAGGCTCTTTACAGCAATACACCACCTTTCTCACCTCTGCCTTCACTGGATGTGATTATGCCACCAGCCTATTTCAAAAGCAGGTTTCCCCAGCCAAGACTTCAAATTCTGTTACTTCTGATCCCTCCAAAAAACAGCTTATCTTTGTCCAAATGTATTAACCAGCTACTTCGACAAGCTCACGATTTCGTAAAATCGTGCCCTGAAATGAGATTCATTCTGTCTTAGAATCTGCCCACCACGCATAGAATAGCTTTTTGTTACTCTTCCAACTTCTTCAATACCCTTGTCAGACCCTATGCTTCTTCTGCACCCATCTCACTATACTATGGGTCCTATCCCTGTGACTGTCCCTGCTGCAAGACTTGTCCTACGCACCCTCCCACCACCACTTATAACAGCCCTGTAACTGGCGAAATGTATGCAATCAAAGGGGGAGCCACATGTGAAAAGACGCATCATATACCATCTGTTCTGTAAACACTGTCCAGCCTTTTACATCAGTGTGACTACCACCAAATTACCAATTAGGATGAATGGGTATAGGCAGAGGGTGTATACCGCCAACACACACTATCCTGTCGCAAAGCATGCTCTACAACATGACAGTCATGACCTTGGGGCCTGTTTCATGCATGCACCATCTGGATTCTTCTCCCAGAAGTGTTTCTCAGAACTCTGTGATGGGAACTAGCTCTACAACATGTCCTTGGTTCTCACTGCCCATCTGTTCTTAATTTATGTTAATGTCTTCCATCTCAGCATATCTTCACAGTAACTACCCTCGTCTTCACTCCATTTTAGTTTTCTACACCTCTCATTGTCTTGCCATCTATTTTTCATTGCCCCCCTCCCACCTGTGTTACATATAGTGCATTAACTATTAACTCATGCACGATGTTTAAGCAGTAATCTCTGTCTTGCATATTACCCTCTCTTCCACCTTCAAGATGTCAGACTTCCAAATCTCATCCAATGCAGTCCCCAACAGTCTGTCTTTCCTTCTCATCCCGTCCGGTAAGTCTCCCCTGACCTGCGATTTTGGGTGACTTGCCCAAAATCTACCACTTCTCCTAGACATCTCCAGTCCTTTTCCTTCACCCCTCTTCATTCCCCTTCATCCCTACTGCCTGGAGGAGGATCCACTGGCTCTGAAAGCTTGTTTATTTGTAACCTTCTTGTGTTCTGCCACCACCTGGTTAGTAGATTTTTTATCTATCCAATTAAATTATTTAATCTGTCATTTTGTAATAAATTAGGCATATTAATGGTACATGCATTTATAAAATTTAATCTGCCAAATGTTGTGCATTGTACAGTTTGAGTTGTGAAAGGCTATTGATAGACTTGTAAGGTAAAGTGGAAGTATCCAAGATTAGGAAATAGTTTAACTCTTAAGAGTGCTGTGAATGAGTTAACGCGACACGCCCTGCCACTTCCCAGTGCTGAGGACATGTTTAAATGCAGACTCTGGGTTTTCCTTAAGCACTGTGGACGTCTACTCTTAAATTGTGAATAAAATTTTGATAGCTTGTCTATATTTCTTACACAGCAGGTGTATAAGCTAAAGTCAGGAGTACACAATGTATATGAAATGCATTTTTAGCTCTACAAACCTTTAAATATTTCGTGCAATGCTTTACTTAATTTGAAGAAATTTAGTTGAACAAGATTAAGATGTGCAGACATCAGATTTTTTCACCAAATAGTTTTCTTAAAATAGGATAAGTATTTCCTAACAGCCATAATGCTGTCTCGCAGTGCAGGTATCAGCATTAAGTAAGTAGCATAGCACTCAGCAGTGCAGGGAACACGTCTGTAACATTTAAAGTGTTAATGTCGACAGAAAATAATTTATTAGTCATGTCTTTCCTTGCTAGTTATTGTTCTTAAAGAAAATCTGATATTGTTGCACAGTGATGTAGGCTATTTCAAATGAATGTCCTTTTCAATAAAGTGTCAACCGAGGATAGTGTATGTAACAACTGAAGTATGTTTGTCAGAATAAATTGGCTGTGCAGTATTGGCCATAAGAGTAGATGCCACTAGAGAACTGTGCACGAGTGCCTGTATACCCGCATCCAGTGTGTCCATTCTATGGATGCCACCTCTAGTCATAGATGGAATAATGCACTAAAAAGTGGCAGGAAATAATACTGGGTACAGTGAAAGCTATGACAGATCCTGATCAGTGAGTGCTCTTTTTGTTCTAATAATTTAGCACAGATACAAATTGTAATAGGTAAAACTTAATTGCAAGGAATAAGAATCATTCCTACATCGTTCATACAGCAAATATGTTATCTCCTAAAGATTAACATACCAGAGTATCATCAGCGCTATATTCTAGAATACACAGAAGACTCACTCACAGTAGTAACTTTTTCCACTTACTTGACCTCTGCCGTATAGATAATGAAGTGTTGTCAAGAGGTCACATTGTGCATTTACTAAAAAGTTTAGACCATAGTGAGAAATATTTAGCAAAATGAATGTTATTTATTTGTTTCTTTCTTTCTTCCCGGAGGTAAAGCAAAGGCTCGGCATCCCAAAAAGTTGAGAAGAAAACTCACACGAGTTGGAAAGCAGCAGCCGCCACCACCACAGCAGATAGTAAATATTCCGCCTCCGAGAGCCCAGACGAAACGAGGAGCTAGAGGCCGGGTGAAGAAAGGGAAATCCAAGAAGGCAATAAAAATAAATGGGCTCGACTTGTTACACAGTCAGACATTACTCAGTACGTCACCACAGGGTAAGTCCTCAGTGAATGATGAACAGCCATTAGTAATTGGAAAAAACTAAGAGTTAGCAAAAAAATACAGAACAGCAATTGAGAAAAATAGTACTATTTGCTCAATGTAATTTTATATTGTGATATATTAATGTGTATAAATAGATGAACGAAAGCAGCTACAGTGATAAGTTTCCCCTAGGTCAGAGGTGGGCAACAGTTTCAGTTTGGAGGCCTTTTTGTGAAAGAAGAGGTTTACGGAGGGCCACACCTTTTAAAATGATTGCATACATTAGTTAACTTTGCATTTTAAGTAAGGTATAACTTGTTACAAAAAAATTGTTACTGTCTTGGTGGACTGCATAAATGGCCATTTGTGGACCACACCTGTGGGCCGTACTTTGCCCACACTGGCCCTAGGTCAGTACTAAATGAGAAGTATTTCTCTCCGTCTGCTTCAAAATGTACTGAAGAACTTTAACTGTAGTGTCAAATTCGAGAGAAGGGTTTCTGCATCTCAAGGTTCTTACAGATATTGTGCTTTGTGTATTCTTAATTTACCACTGATCTTTGGTTGTAACATAACACAAAAAATGGTTTGACAGCTATTGGCAAGAAGTTGCCCCCAGCTCCAGGTTGCGTGGATCAACAGCTCACCAGTCTTTCCTTGAACACAAGCAGTGTTCATGAAGAGCTTGACATTCCCCCAGCACCTGCTGAGACACCTTATGCTCTGCAAATTCTTTTGGACCTCTATCGTGCCCAGTTCCTGCAGATGGTGGACATGATGAAGAATCCTGCTTTCCGTGATAGTGTTGAAGTTCAAATTGAAACTGAAAAGGTACATTTAATTAATTTTGTTTTAAATAAGTGTTAAAATTATTGTCAGCCATTACCTTTCGAACTTACAGAAATGAAAAGTCCTTGCTGTGATATAAATTGTAAAAGTAAAAACAAAACTTTGCCATATAGCTTAAATTTCAAGTGGATGATTAGCACGGAAATGAGCCAGAAAACATAGCTAGTGCCTGCCGACCACTTAATTTTTACTCCCTTTGTTATGTAAGTTTCATACACACCAATCTTTGAAATGAAATTACTTCTTGTTACAGTTAAGTTAGTTTTTACTTCAATAGAACTTTTCTTCTACATGATGGCCTCACAGTGCTGCAGATGCAGATGCTTAAATTTGAAGTTTCAAACTTTAATGTTGTTTATCATTATCACAAATTAAATGAATTTTGAAATTTTCTGTATTTCTTCAGTGACTATCCATAGTTTATCACTCAATGTGTTGCATATCAGTTGTGTTGTTGCTATTTTGTGTGCTAATGTATTTCCCCGTTTTTAAATGTTGAGTAAAGTTGTATCTTGGGACAGCAATTGCCTTTCTGTATTGAAATTATTTATCATCTTGCATTACAGTAACAAATTTATGGATTAGATGAAATTAATGTAAAATAATGGTGTTACAATGCACTGGACTTGCATTTAGGAGGAACAGGGATCAAATCCGTGGTTGCACTGAGGTTTAAGTTTTCCTGAAGTACTGGGGGGAAATGCTGAACATATGTGTTTCGTTTGTATCTTAGCATTAAGCCATAAGCTTGCCTTTTGTATTTTATTTATTTATTTTTTAAATGGTCCCCATGGGTACTGCACTGCTTAATGCATGAAATTAGTTTTAGAAGCTGTGTATATACAGTGCTTACGTGCCACCTGAGGAAATCAGCACAGTGAGCAGTTATGGGGTAGGATGCTCTGTCCTATATTTAACCTCTTCTATAACTTTGAGGTTCGCTGATGACATTGTAATTCTGTCAGACAGCAAAGGACCTGGAAGAGCAGTTGAACAGAATGGACAGTGCCTTGAAAGGACGATATAAAATCAACATTAAACAAAACGAGGATAATGGTATGTAGTCGAAGTTAGTAAAGGAGTTTTGCTATTTGGGGAGCAAAATAACTGATGACCGTCAAAGTAGAGAGGATATAAAATGTAGGCTGGCAATGGCAAGGAAAGCGTTCCTGAAGAAGAGAAATTTTTTAACATTGAGTATGGATTTAAGTGTCAGGAAGTAGTTTCTGAAAGTATTTGTATAGAGTGTAGCCATGTATGGAAGTGAAACATGGACGATAAATAGTTTGGACAAGAAGAAAATAGAAACTTTCAAAATGTGGTGCTACTGAAAATGCTGAAGATTAGGTGGGTAGATCACATCACTAATGAGGAGGTACTGAATAGAATTGGTGGCACAAATTGACTAGAAGAAGGGGTCGGTTGGTAGGACATCTTCTGAGACAAGGAGGGATCACCAATTTAGTATTGGAGGGTAGCGTAGAGGGTAAAAATCGTAGAGGGAGACCAAGAGATGAATACACTTAACAGATTCAGAAGGATGTAGGTTGCTGTAGGTACTGGGAGATGAAGCAGCTTGCACAGGATAGAGTAGCATGGAGAGCTGCATCAAACCAGTCTCTGGACTGAAGACAACAACAACAATATGACGTCTTTGGAAAAATTTTGTCTTTCAGAATGACAGTTTTCATTATGTAGTGACACTTCACAGA
Source organism: Schistocerca americana (assembly GCF_021461395.2). NCBI lineage: Eukaryota > Metazoa > Arthropoda > Insecta > Orthoptera > Acrididae > Schistocerca > Schistocerca americana. The sequence continues at coordinate 22,862,815 of NC_060122.1, read as the reverse complement.
TGGTGAATGTAGAGCACTGAACAGTCTTGTATCTTTAGACATCACCACTGGAGTGTAGTGGCAGACTAAGCGATGCAATACTGTAAGAGATGATACTATATTCAGGGTGTATACCACCCGGGACAACCCAGAGATACTGGAAAAACCCGGGAATTTTTTCATCCAGCAGAAAACCAGGAAAAACCCGGCAATTTTTTAGAATTCTGGGAATTTTTCATTGTTTTAGTTTTCTGTTGAATTTTTGTAATTTTGCCTGGTATGAGCCCATACTCTAACTAAGGAGATTACTGTATCCTGCTACTGCAGAATAATACTTCAACAATAAAACATAAATGAGAGAAAAAAAGCGAAAATAACTTAAATTGCAAAGGAAATGCACCATATGCAACGACGACACACAGTGCTCATGCAAGCATCTCCCAACAGCAAAATGTGTCAAAGGCTTTAGGAAGACTATGCAGTGCTTCATAACAACAAATTGCCTCCGGTGAGCGTGAAGTCACAACTGTTTACATTGGATTCGTTTTAGTAATTACAAGCGGGCTCATGCGCATGCGCAGTTTATTCGCATTTAAGTAGTAGATTCTCCCGTTTCTGGCTACAGGAATGTGGCTGTTGGCTGTGCAAGCAGTCGCTGCAAGCATTTAGATGCTACTGGGAAAAGGGGACGCCAAATTCATAATCTTGAAAGGGGGGGGAGAAAGACTTGTTTCACATAGCTCCTAGCATCCAGCGCACATTGGTCTATCGATTATTCATATGATTTTGAAACGCATCCCTGTTAGTTTTTGAACACATTTCAATTGATTTCTGAATGGGAGTAGAATGAAATTTTCACTCTACAGCGGAGTGTGCGCTGATATGAAACTTCCTGGCAGATTAAAACTGTGTGCCGGACCGAGACTCGAACTTGGGACCTTTGCCTTTCGCGGGCAAGTGCTCTACCGACTGAGCTACCCAAGCACAACTCACGCCCCGTCCTCACAGCTTTACTTCGGCCAGTACCTCGTCTCCTACCTTCCAAACTTTACAGAAGCTCACCTGCGAACCTTGCAAAACTAGCACTCCTGAAAGAAAGGATATTGTGGAGACATGGCTTAGCCACAGCCTGGGGGTTGTTTCTAGAATGAAATTTTCACTCTACAGCAGAGTGTGCGCTGATATGAAACTTCCTGGCAGATTAAAACTGTGTGCCGGACCGAGACTCGAACTCGGGACCTTTGCCTTTCGCGGGCAAGTGCTCGATTTCTGGAACTGTGAGTTTCCTTTACTATTTTTACCCTGTGTGTTTGTGATGGAGCTACACTCACTTGTAAACAATCCATATATGCTTCTACTATAGATAAAAAACTGTGATGGACAATGTCCTAGTGAAGACTTGCATTCAAAGTTTTCGCAAAGTGCATAAAAGTTACTCTCCAAAATAAACAGTAGCAATGCCAATATTGTATTAGGTACAGAAAGCTGGTTGAAACCAGACATAAATAGCAGCGAAATTTTGAACTCGGATTGGACAATGTTTAGGAAGGATGCTATGGGAGGTGGTGTGTTCATTGCTGTTAAAATCCGTTTAAATGCAGTTGAGATCGATACTGGGTTGCTATGTGAAATTGTCTGGATAAAGCTGTCAATCAGACAAGGATTGACCATTGTATTAGGATGTTTTTATAGACCACCAGCATCTGCAGCAAACGTCGCAGAATGTTTCAGGGAAAGTCTTGAGTGCATAGGAAATAAATATACAAATTATCCATTAGTTATAGGTGGAGACTTTAATCTGGCATCCATTGACTGGGAAAATTATACGTTTATCACGGGGGGCAGAAGCAAAGATTCGTGTGAAGTTATTGTAGGAGCACACTCAACATACAACCTTGAGCAATTGGTCAGAAAACCAAATCTAGATGGGAACGTATTAGATATCTTGGTGACAAACAGACCTGACCTTTTTGAGGAAGTTAATCTAGAAGAAGGTATTAGTGACCATACTGTCGTTGTGGCTTCTATGTAAGTGGAAGTTGCAAAAAAAAAACCAAAGAAACAGCATAGAGTTTTCTTTTTTGGGAAAACAAATAAAATTAATGAATATCTTCATAGTCAGCTCCAAGCATTCACCACGGGACACAAAAATATTGAGCATCTTTGGTTGGAATTTAAAGGTATTGTCCACCATGTGATAGAAAAATTATGTGCCTAACAGAAATATAGGGGATGGAAAGGATCCATTTGATACAACAAACATATTAGGAAGTTGCTGAGAAAGCAGATAATTTTGCACAGTCGTTTTAAACCTAGTCACATCCCTGCTGTCCAACAGAAATTATGCAAAATGAAAGCAGCTGTCAGAAGGACAATGAGAGATTCTTTTAATGAATTTGAAAGCAATATTTTATCTGCAGATTCTAAAAATAACCCATGAAGTTTTGGTCGTACGTAAAATCTATGAACGCTACAAATAATTCAGTACCTTCTCTTGCTGACTGTACAGGTAATATAACCGATGGTGATAAACAGAAGGCTGAAATTGTAAACATAGCTTTCAAAAACTCGTTTACGGTAGAGGACTGCAGCACCATTCCCCCTTTCAATTATCGAACAAACACAAGGATGGCTGGTGTTCAGTGTATCTGGGACTGTAAAACAGTTAAGATCCTTAGACACCAGGAAGGCATCTGGCCCAGACGGTATCCCCATAAAATTATATATTGACTATGCTACAAATATAGCACCATTCTTATCTATTTAACTTTTAATCCATCTTGATTGCAAAATGTTTATTCATATGACCGGTTTTGGTTCGTTTAGAACAGTCTTCAGAGTTGATATTTCCATCCGTACTGTGGAACAACTATTGCTGTGGACTGACATTAGTGTTCCTGCCCATCTCCAAAATAAGAAATATATTACGCTCTATTAAAGACATCATAGGTTGCAAGAGCTCCTGGCTTGTATGGTGTCCCTTGTGAATGTGGTAGTATTTACATAGGTCAAACCATTCGTTCTGTTGCTGAGCGTTGTGCAGAGCATTCACGGCACATCAAACGAAGGGAACTTGAGGCATCAGCCGTGGCTGAACATTGCCTAGAAAATGGGCATAAAATGCAATTCGGGAAAAAAAAGTTTTGGCTCAAACAGCATCATATTGGGATTCTGTTCTGAAGAAGCAGCCGAAATTAGAATAAACAGCGTGAACTTTATCAGAGATCGGGGGTACACTTTTAGTAGGGGATGGGGGCGGGCTTTGGACATCAAGCAAAAGCAAACGTAGAGACTGGATGCCTGTAGGCACGTGGGACTGGTGGTTCAAATGTGGTACCGTCTCACCCCGCTGTGTGACATCACTCGTTCTCGTGGTGGGGCAGAGCCACTAGAACCTGCCCAACTGCCTACCACACGTGTCTCTCTCTCTCTCTCTCTCTCTCTCTCTCTCTCTCTCTCTCTCTCTCTCATTCTCTCTCTCTCTCTACATCTGTATAAGTGGAACAGTGTGCCAGCCCTGCAGCCAGTGATTTAAACTCCTGACGATGCTGGAGGAGACAGCTGTCTAAAGCTCAAGTGTTTTATTTGAAACGACGTAGCTTGTAAGCCGATAAGGTTTTTTGGAAGCATACCACCGTGAAAGACTGAGATGACACATTAATATGTACTGAGTGCTTTGTGTTTAACACTTTTGTTGGGACAAATAGTTTTTTAAGTAACTAAATCAAAGTGTACACTTACAAAATATTGTCACCAGCTACTGTGACTTTAAGTATGTCGTTAGAAGTTTCAATTTTTATTATAATTTTCTAATTTCTACTTGTAGGAACGTAACTTAAAGTTAATGAGCAGAGCTGCCCAATTGGAAAAACAGATCAAGGTTTTGATAGACGATAGTGTGGCACTGCTGAAAGCTCGAATGTGTGAGCTCGGCATAAATGCCAGTTCTCCGGGGGACCTGCTTGCCAAGGCAAAGGAAATTGTCCTGAGGCACAAAGAGCTGCAGGCAAAGGCCTCCAAACTTCAGGCACAGGTAAAGTTTTAGCAAATTTATCACCTGTTACTTCTAGTTTTACAATTATTGTGATGCTTTAGTTCAGTGACATGTTTTGCAAATGACAAAATTGTATTTTCACGTAATCAAATACTCTTGTACTACATGATTAGTTTTTTCTTTTTTCAAGTGGCACAAATAAGAGTAACGGCACAAATAAAATAAGAGTAAATTAAAACTTTGTGCAGCCAAAGAGGATATATCACATTTTCATTTACCCAGCTAGTGGCGTCTACTGAATCTGGCACGAACCAAGTGTTGGAGGGTCTTTCTTTACGTGGAGTTGATGGTGTGCGTTAATTAATATTTTCAGATGCCAAACTGCTGAGAAATATATGGCCCAATGGTAATCCATTCCACTAATGAAACCTTTATATTTTGAGAAGTGGTGGAGGACAAGCCTTCATAATATTATCTTCTGTTTCTCAAGTTGGACACACACACACACACACACACACACACACACACACACACACACACACACACACAGTGTGGGATCTTGTCCCAGATTCGTAATTTCGGTTCCCCACATTACTTACAACAAATTATGGTTTTATGTCTTTCAAAACAACACTATAAATTTCCTTCCATAAACTTCTCCTACCGAAGCTCGTATCCAGTGGCTGATAACATTGTCGTCAGTGGCATGTCAAACCTAATTTTTCTTCTTTTTGCTAAATGAAAATTTAAGGTTTAGATGACTAGTATATTTATTTTACGTATTGGTAAACAACAGAAGCAATATTGACATTTTGATCAGCAGATTTTGAAGGCAGTGAAGTCGTCCTTAAGGTACAGGATGAAAGAACAAAGATTACAAATTCCCTGTGTTATGATGATAGACACACATGGAAGAATTTCATTTTTTACAGTACTAACAAGTGTTTAGAAAATTACGTATTATTATTTTTTATCAGTCTTGGAAAAAAACGTGCACTAGTTTGATGAAGAGAATTCCAGTTGGCCTTCTGTCTGTTTACAGTATATTTACTACTGCAACCATTTTTGTATAGTTTGTGATACCATAGAGAGCAATGTCTTTGAACTGAATCTTCCTGTATGTATTTAGTGACTGTAGTTTTATTTTGTTGAAAATTGCATCTTTTTCAGGTTTCGTCATTGGAACAAGACCAAGCAAAGTACATGAGCATGAGACAGCAAGAAATACTGGAAAAGTATCGTAAAGCTGGAATAATAAATGGTGCTAATCAAGGAAGTATAGATATATCTGTATTAACACAGGACTATATATTAAAGGAAATTTCCGCAACACTGACACACAGGAAGAAGCTACGCACAAAAGTATCGAGATTAGAAACGGAACTGACAGCTCTTCAAAAAGTGAGTGAAGACAGGAAACCTCAGCTGAGTCAGTTCTCATCAGGATCGAGAATTCAAAACGGTACAGGTGTGTATGATGGTGCGAGCCCTGTGGCAGATGGCACTGCTTCACCCCGCCACTCGCTGCAAGCGACGGCCGGCTTGTCTGCTCACCACGGTCATTCTCCTGTGGCAAAAGCTCAGAGAAAGTCGAGAGAGAATCGTTCCCGCTCTCAAGATTGGCCAGATGTTCCAGATATCGGAAAGATTGAAGAAAATAACCCAGAGATACTGGCTCAGAAGATTTTGGAAACTGGAAGGCAGATAGAGGCTGGAAAGATCAGAGAAGTGCCGAAATTTAACGGAAGTCACATTCCCTCCTTACCCCAACCAGAAACAGGAACTTCAAATGGCGATTTAACTCGTGCCGTAAACAGGTTCAGAGAATATGGTGGCACTCATGGCTATTCTAAACACGAATCCCAGGTGGCGACCTCTAGAGGACAGCAGCGCAGCTGTGCGGTGCCGACAGACACGAAGCCGGCTAAGCAACCGAGGCCTCAGAGTCGTCCCGAGCCGACAGGAGTTTCTGGCGGCCGAGGGCAGGAGCCCCCGAGGGTCGCAAATTTTGAAGACAGGCTGAAGAGTATCATCACCAGTGTTCTGAATGAGGACCAGCAAAATAGACAGCAGCAAACTTCCCACAACCTGCAAGTACCTGCTCCTCCACCTCCGAGTGGTTACTCGCATATAACTAACGTGACAAATACAGTCGCGAATACGTTTGGCACAAGTGGAAGTTTCTGTACGAGTGGAAACACGAGCTCGCAGGCACTCGCTTGCGGTATCGTGAATAGTGAGACCGGAAAGGTTAACCGTGATTTCAAAAAAGGTAGCTACGAAGGGGAGAGACAGTTCCGTAGGGAGTCTCGAGAAAAGTGTGGTAACCCAGGCGGTGCTCATCCGAGAAACGTCGCTGCTCTCCAGCAGCCCGACTACACCCAGGTGTCTCCTGCAAAACTGGCACTGCGGCGACATTTGTCCCAGGAGAAGCTAGCTGCCGCTTCTGCTCAACAGATACAGTCCCTGGGAAGTGGTGAGAAAGGGTTTGTAGCCACCAGAACCATCGGTGACCTCGTTAATGGCGAAATTGAAAGGACGTTAGAAATATCTAACCAGAGCATTATAAATGCCGCTGTAGACATGAGCTCTATGGTCGTCGGCACTGTGTCTTCTGCAACGGTGGTGAATCAGAATATACCGAGGCCGGAGAGAGTGAATGTGAGAGTGACACGTGTCGTGGAAGAAAATGTTGCTAGAAGAGATGACGACAGAATTAGCACATGTGCCAACAGCTCCGGAAGCGTATCACCCCCTCGGCGCACGCCAGTCTATTCACCCATATCGAGACCTAGCAGTGCCGAAGGTGGTATTATCGTTCCTGGAAATCCGCCAACACCTGTGGGTAATCTGCAGCAACGGGCGCCGTCCTTGGAGGGTCTGGCATACCCTCAGCACAGACCAAAGTCACCCTTAAATCGACACCCTCACCACGGCCTCGCGACACTGGCTCACGTCGCATATGACCGTGTGAATAGTGGCTATGCACCGCAACCGACATCCGTAGTGCCCCGTAGCTTTTCTCCAAGAACGACTGTCCTCTATCCACTGCCATCATCTGGTTATCCCCAGAGATCTGCTCCTCACACTGTGTCTTCTGCTTCATGTCGGTACGCCACATCTTGCACTGAAGCTAGCTTCTCCCCGGTCCAGCTACCTAGAGCTGACATTAAACCGTACCACGAGTCATACTTCAGTGACACGAAACCGCCCATCATTGTGAGTGCAGCACTGGCTCAACAAGACCACAAGCCACCTGTGTCAGTGCAGTCTGAAGAGGCAGCTACGCCAAAACCGCACTATTCTGGGAGTGTCGACGATGGCTCATTTGCTCCTGTCGAGGGCCTGGCAGCCACACTACGTGCAAGGATACTTGGCGACAGAGAAACTGCTACACCCGAACACGTGCGACGTCCGGATTCCTTGAGTGTCAAGATAGAGGTGGAGGATTCCGCTAAAAGATCGGATTGTATGATGTATGAAAACAGGCAGCAAGTTCAACGAGTAGACGCATTGAAACCTGAACACGAATACGAACAGGAGAATGAGTTGGAAGAGCAGAGGATTAGTGATCCGAGGTATGTAACAACCTTAAGTTCTGATGAGGCGAAGAAGATGAGAGTGCCTCACTCTAGTACAGCACAGTCGAATACAGCGATAATACAGAATGTTGCTTCCACTGTGGAAGTGAAAACTGAAGTAGTTGAGGGATCGACAAAGCCTCTGTCTGAAACTGAGGAGAGTTTTTTAAAATCGAGCAATGTGAACAGCCAGTATCACAGTAACAAACGTGCTTCACCTGTTATCCAGGGGCCTGTGCGGCATCACAAGAAACAACACTTATGTACTAACTCTGAAATACCTGCAGAAGGGGACAGTGGCATCTCCTCGGTGTCGAGTATCGGGCCGACTTTGGCAATTAATGCTGCCTCATCTCCTGAACTGAATTCGGGCATATCTACACCCTCCACTCCTTCGACATCTGCAGCAGGAGAACAAGGCTCGGAGAGAAGTAGCAGCAGATTGATAGAGGAGCGTGACGAAGGTTAGTTCTGTCAAGTATTAAGATCTCTTTATGATTCTGCTGTTCACTTAACTTTATGAGAAAGAAAGTGATTATTTTTCTTCCCATCTTTTTTCAGTGGCTTTGACACGCTGTGTGTACCTATGCTGTAACATTTTTCATTTTCGTATCTTACTGTACTTGAAGTAAGATGTTATCTGCAGAGTGTTCATAAAAGAATGTCACAGTTATAAATTTTAATAGTATGAGCTATAACCATTGTAGAGTGTCGGTTCAAGGTCACACTTAAAGAGTAATTCAAACAATTATGCCACCATTACCACTACTCATTATAATTGTCAGCCTTGATCACTGTAATTTTTTTTTAATATACATCTTGATGAATTTTGACATCATCAGACTCTGTCAGATAAACACAACAAATGAGAAGTAATATTTCTACCACAAATACAATAGTGCATTGTTTAGAACAAGACCAACATACCATATTTAAAACCTTGGTACTCGATATCTCATTAATTCATCTTCCACTCGTACCGTTTCTAGTGCTGTTTAGTAAGAAGGACCTCGTACAACTATCTGTGGCCATTATTTTTCTTGCTAAATGCAGATGGACTTGTCAGCTAAAACTCAAAATTAAGTATACAGTAATTTCAAAAAATAATGTACTTAGTATGTTCCATCTGTAGATGTTACTGAGATTTTTAGTAGGACAGTTCCAATTCGTCACTATCATTTGATAAAAAATAGCACACAGTCATTTCATAGAATTAGCAGGGAGTCATTTTGCAGAGCTCAATGTAACTTCATCGTACTGTAATTTTTGTAGCTGTATTGTGCCCTATTTCATTTTTCATAATCCGAAAATATAAAACATAATGACTTTACTAATAAATTATATAGCACAAGCATTAACATCTTAACACAGAAAGCAGTGCCGACTTAGGTTTTGTTGCTCTCTCACAGCTGTTGTGTTTACTTGTATTGGTGACATTGCAAAATGTGGCAATATCTGCCGCAGCCTGCGACCAGGGCACACATGATGGACTTTGGACAAGCACCATCCTCAGCCCAGCCCAGCCCACTCACAACGCTTCTACACTAGTATGTCTTGGAATACATCAAAGCACCAGAATCATTTTGTTTGTTAAGCACACACTGTGGCTCTCTTTTGCCATGAGTAAAGATCTGTTTCTTCTAATACATTTAGTGTGCCATCTTCGCAGGTGTGTGTGGTTTTTTTTTTTTTTTTTTTTAAAAAAAGAATCGTATTGACCAACTAGGATCACGTTAACAACTTCAATTCCTCTTCTTCCTTTATTGTTGTTTCCTATTTTTTTTAGTATTCCCTCATTTTCTCCCCATGAAGTCTCTTCCTTTCTTCTGTCCATGTTGTTCCCTATTTTTTATTTCTTCTGCTTTGAAAGCCTTCCAAATTTAGTATTTTGTTTTTAAAACGGTTTCTTTCTGCTATTTCTGATTCTTTGATGTTGTTCCTTTCAAGATCTTTTCTTACTCCTGTAATCCATGCTATTGTAGATTTCTTCTTCCAGTTTTTTTATTTATTTTTTTTATATAAAAAACCACCCAAATCCATGAATTTATTATGTTTGTTATGTATGTATTATCACAGGTGCTCTTTTTAGTGTCATTAGTTTTCTTTTTTTCTTTAACCTAATTGAACATCATCTTCGCTTCATTCACTTTATATGTGGCCCTCACCCCTTGAGTGTTTATGCCAAGTTCTTTCTTGATTTCGTCAATTTTGAGTGTATTTGGGTGGCTGGAGGCGGCATTTATAATTGCATCTGTGTTTGTCAGTTTTCTGAACACTCAAAATAAATGTTTGACATCTGTATTGGCTGCTTTTAGATTAAGAAAGTTGATGCTATTCTCTTTCTCGAGCTCTTCAACAAATTTGATTTTTAAATGCATTTCGCTCATCTTTTTGGCTGTTCTACAAATGACATCCTTAACACCATTATAGAGCAGAAAGATGTCAACAGTATCTTCTGCAGTAGATAATTTTGTCAAATATGTCTGGATCTGATCCTAAAACGCTGTCATCTAGTTCGTTAATACAGATATCAGACAAAGTTTCTGCTCAACTGTTTTCTGTGGCTAACCCATCTTGCTGATTATACAATTTGTCATGAAATTTAAAATAGTTAAGACAGAGCTCATTCTAAAAGTTGCATGAGCTCAGCACACTCGGTGTAACTAATGTTCCTATGTGTGAGGAAATTTTTCTATACAACATCCTGCCTTTTCCTGATTAGTATGTTTCTATGCAAGTTTACTGTATCAATTGAGGCAAGAGTAGCACCTTTCGGAGTCCCAGTATCTTTTACAAAGTCTGCAAAATTGTAACTGTTTTTCCCATCAAATGATCTTCCAAAAGTATAAAATGCTTTAAATATCTTATTACATTCCATATTAATTTTATAATTAGGGAATTAGATATTATCTATTGGCCTGATCAGCAGATGATCTTTATATAGCTTAATTTGTGCTCTTAGTTCTCGAATAGCTGGATTTGTCATGTCATGACCAGTTTCTTTCTATCTCTGTAGTCATTGAACTTGGCAGTTGGATTTAGTGAGCAGACACACAGTTGGAAGAAGAGTGCCCTCGGTAACCTTGTGAATACTGATAAACATAAAATAGCCTATACCCAGGAAAATTAATTCGAGATCTTTATTCACAGCAAAAGAGAACCACTGTGCCTGCTTGATGAACAAAATGAATTTAGATTAAAATGGTATTTTAGCAATTTCCAAGACTGACTAATATAGCAATATGATGAGTGGGGGTAGGCTGGGCCAAGGATGATGCTTGCCTGAAGTCCATCACACATGCATCAATCACGAAGCATGGAAGACCTAGCCACATTTTTCAGTGTCGACACAGCAGTTGTGAAATGGTGACGACCCCTAAGTCAACACTGCATTTCATGTTAGATGTTCATGCCAGTGTTGTATACATTAGTAACAAAGCAGTTATGTGTTATATCCTCAGCTGATGAAAAGAAAAAGAGGTTGGAAAAAATCTTTACGTGAATTACAGTACAAATGAAGTAACTTTAAGCTCTGCTAAATGAGTGTGTGCTATTTCTATGAAATCCCTGTACGTAATTTTTTATGAAAGGCAGTATGTTCAGTTTGTAAACATTACCTTGAATTTTAGTAGGATGGTTCGGTTGAATGTCCACGTCCTTGACCACTGAACTAGTCATAATGGTCAGTATGACAGCACTCTTCTCCACTGGCTTCCAAATTCACCTGATCACATGCCATGTAATTTTTGGTTTTGGGTTTTATAAAAAATTGCATCCACGTTCTACCACTACACAATGATGTGCCAGAATAGAGGCACAGAACCAAAGATGCTATTGCTTCTGTTACTCCTCTGTTGTAAAGTGTGGGAAGAATTGGATTTTAGGTTCTATATGTGCTGTGCAACTAAAGGTGCACGTATTAACTTAGTAAGAAAAGCTGGGTTGGTCTACCTTCAGTTTGGTGTAAGATATGCTATAAATGGTCTAAATTAAACTGTTACGTTATATCATTGTAACTGGGATATTATTTTATGGTCACCCTGTATTTCTGTTCCTTCATGTGTAGCACTCCATTAATATAACAAATAACTTTTGGCCTTTCCCCAACAGGGTGGGGGAAAAAATGACGAAAGTGCATATGGGGTGGAGATAAGGATATTGGGAGGTCACTCAGAAAGTTTGGTTTAGGGGACATGTTTTAAATCCTTGATTATTTGCACAGTACATGTGGCAGCATTTGAAAACTGTTCCTTGTATTTCCTTCATAATAATGTGCTTTTGGAAATACGGTTTTAGTCTTCGATGATCTTCTTAGATACAGCACTGTGCACGTTGTTCTGTTTTCAGTCATTGTTTAGTTGTCTGTGGTGGACCTGCGTAAATTTATCACTAGGTTTATTTGAATGATCGGCTAATATTAACATGGTACCTTTGTGAGATATACTTTCAGAAGATGAAAGATCTTCCTAGTCTGCCTTTGATTGTGTAATAACATCTACAGTTTTCTTCTACATCAAGGATTTAGGAAATGTAGATGTGTTGTGATCAAAATTCAGTTTGCTAAATTATTATCCATTTAGGTACCCATCTCCCCTCACATCTCCCCCCCCCTCACATTCCTGCCCCCCCCCCCCCCCCCTCCTCTGCCAACAGCTTGTATTTCACATTGAACCACATAAATGTAGCTCTCTCTCCACCAAAGGTAATTCTATTCACTGTGTGCCATGTAGTGCAACTGGGTTCTCTATTGAAGGACTTTAATATGCAACACTTTAACAGTTAATCTGCATTTGCTTCCAACACCTAGAGATACAGATGATTCTCAGATTAATATAATCAGTAATATTCTGGAAGACAGCATGGAAATTAAATGATGCCAGATTGTTCAGTCAGTTCATTGAGAATAACAAGGTGTTTAAAGAGCAATGTGTGGCTCAGTGGCTTCGTAGATACATGCCACAGGTTCAGACTTAGATTGCCAGTCATCCTGTTGATTTTGTTCTGTGACTTATAGCTGCTTTTAACCTCTGGTAATGATTTGTTAGTGTGTGAAATGAAATGTCAAAACTCCACTGTACTCCCCCACCTCCCTACACACACACACCCACACACACACACACACACACACACACACACACACGTGCCGTAGGTCAATAGTAATGTTATCAAGTGCGTTCGACAATGATGTGTATAAGGAAGTGGTGTGGTCAGGCGAACTTCGCCTTTTTTATCTCGAATACATGTGGAATTCCAAAGCAGCTTGTGAGGATCAGTACATTCTGTCATTATATTTGTTGGTGTCTGTGTTACTGTTTGGGTAACAATATCATGGTTTCTGTTGATCTTATTCCTACTCTAAGGATGCATAACAGCTAAGGATTATGAACCATTAAATTGAATAAGTGCATACTTTGATACAGCTGAGCTTTATTGAGGCTACTATCTTTGGATGTTTCGGTATGCCCTTTCACACTGACAGCTCTGTTCACGTTGTGATTTGCAGAGCATATAGTGGAACATGGGCACTTTCAGTGGACTGTTTCATCATACTGTTGGAATAGAGCTGAATTTCTGTGCCCAGGTTTAGAGGATAGAATCCAGTGCAGCTTCCATGTCCCATAACTGATGACAGACCTAAGTGCTGCACTGCACCGTGAGTGGTTTTAAACTTTCTTGAAACAAATGAAATTTGTACACATCCTGACTAAGATGAATCACAACTGTGATTCACAAGGTGATTCAGTGTTCTATGAATAATTTTCTTAAGGATGTTTCTGTTTGGAAGACTGCTTCTACCTCTGCCTCTTATCTCTACACAGAATGCTGCACATTTTTAGGGTCAAAGCTGTACAGGATTCTAAACAGAGTATTTATGAAATGTGGAACTCGTGGTCAGAGCAAGGATTTAGTTGTTTAGTGACATATGGTCAGAAACAAGGATTTAGTTGTTTAGTGACATATGGTCAGAAACAGTTGTATATTGTTGTATTGAATACATTGAAGTTTTTCACTGGCTTGACCAACAATTATAAAACTGAGAAGGTTATAAATTTCGTGAAAGTTCATTTAATGACACCAAAACATTTTGGTATTTTGGAATCGACTGCATTCTGTATTAACAGTGCAGTAACATCGGCAAAATCTCTAGATATGAGCACATGTTTCAATTCTCCAAGAAAGGGATGTAAATGAAAACAAAAATCTATGAAATTGGACGATTCTGACAAAGTTAGTGTGTAGACCTGTACTTAGATTCTAAGACTGAAGATAGTATCAAACAGCTAGAAAAAGATACAGTGATCTCGATGAAAAAAATAAAGTAATCTGGCTCAGAGACCTCTGTTCTTTGTCTTCTCTGCTTACCTAGTTTTTATTCATAAACTGCAATGATCGATGAAAATTTTGAATGGAATGCAGAGACATTGCAGCAGGAAGAAAGAAGTGTTGTGTGCAGTGCACTTATTTCATGCCGAGAACAATGGTCTCGTGGTGTACTTTGATAAAATGTGGATGTCACAAATTCATTTGAACAAATATATTTTGTTCGAATTTAATAGAAATATTGGCTTGAAAGTACCTGTATAGTGTATTATCAGCAATTTGGGGAGTGGGTGCAGTGATGATGCATCAGGAAGAGCTACAGATGAAAGAATTTCCAGAGGTAGGGGATATTATCAGTTGTCATAAGGCAAGCTGCACACATTGTCTTTTGCAAATGAAATGATTTCATAAGTAACATAAAACAGTGATTATTTCTCAGATGTTGCTCAAATTAATTTTATAGTTTTCTTAATAACTTTCTCACTGGAAGATTTTACAAGATGCAACAGAGTGCAAATTCATCTGCAGCAGCATTTTTTTGTTACATTGGTTGAACAGTTCACACCACTTACGGTACTTTATTTTTTGTCTTGGAATTCTCATATGTTTCTGTGATAAAATATGTATCACACACTCAGAATGTTCGTGTATCTTTTACAGTCCAAATATGTCAGTGGTTCTGTTTTTTGTTTTCAAAATTTCTTGTAATGTTAGTTTCTAATTTTTTTTGTAGCAAGTGGCAAGAATTTTCTTTTGGGAAGTACTCCATCATACTCTAAATTAAAAATTAGAGATGTCTAATATTTTTTAGGAATTTTACTATCGTTTTAAATTGTCATTAATTAGCAATGCTGTAAGGTGAGATGGCCTCAAGGTGACTATTTCCGTGATGGCCACTGTAGTACCCAGTCCACTGTATTCAAAATGTGGCTAGCTTACTTTATTTAAATTTGCAGCTGGATGCCCTTCCTTTCACTGCAGTCACCAGTTACCTGAGGAAGGAAAGTTGTGTACGCACCTTTCTGTGAATTTTGTAACCTTTGCTCTGTGTATGATTGTTTCTGTGTTACTAAACAGCTAACACGGGATACGGTCACATGGCCCCAGTTGCAGGTCGTCTACCTAATGGCTCCCAGAGTTAACAAAAAATTGATTTTCATTATTTTGTATAATTATAGACTGATTTTAAAACTTAAAATCCTGTCATAATCTAATCTGTAAGAGGTACAATCTTATGTTAAAGGGTTGACACCAAGAATGGAAGCATTTAGTCACTTCCTACAAACTCCACAAATAATTTCGAACCATTACAAAATTGTTTTCACTAACACACGACACAAAATCACGAAAGGCAAAAAAGCTTATCACTTACTGAATTTTCCCTGTTCTTGCAGTAAAACTTCAGCATTGGCAAGACAGTTTATTACTTCTTTTCTACTCACAACGCATCCAGCAGATGGTATCCACATGTACCTCTAATGAACGTACAAAATTATTTCATTTTATGACACACAGCATGGGAGGTACAACGTTTTATACATGTTAGATTGATTTATTAAAGAATCACAGGTGGCAGGTTTACTAGTATTTAACTAAAGGCAGTACTTTTACACACTGGTGGAAGGTCTGTAAATGTATAACATATCAGTAACATTCTTTTTGAAAGTGTGTCTGTGTCTTTCTGCTGTACTTCAACTTATGCAGTTCAGGAGATAATAGTTTCATAAACAGAGAGATCTGTGAAGAACTAGCATTCACCTAAAATGGAGTGCAAATTACCCAAATGACACTCGTCCAGTTTTCGATAATGAGCACTTGACGACTGATGACAAATTTTAAACATAATTTCAAACTTTTTCACAACTTTTCCTCGCTCGCATGATTAATGTCAAATGCACATTGACTCATTTGTAAAGTAATTAGGTATTAGAAGTTGTTTTATACTTGTGAGTCAGATTCTTTGATGAATTGGGGGTTAGCTGGTTTCAACTATTTGTGCAGTTTTTTTTTTTTTTCCCTCCCTGAGCTGGAAATTGGGAGCCAGTGCAATATTTGCCTAAATGAGTGTAGGAAACCACAAAGAGGCTGGCCAATGCACCAGCCACAGTCTTTGATGTAGCTCACCTTCCTGTGTTGCATTATTAATATGAGCAACTAGACATTGGGTCTAGTAACTTCTTTAAGGTATTGAAATTTGTGAGCTTTCAGAGCTGGTGGCTCCTTCTTCTGACAGAAGGGTTGAATGGGAAGGAAGAGGGCTCAAGGAAAAGGACTGGTGAGGATTAGGAAATGGGCCTACTGATATGCAGTAGCTCTGTCTCATCCATTCTAGTTTATTTATTTGAGCTTTAATTACAACATGCTCTGTCAGGTTCTGAGCCAATTACTGGATCACTTACTTTATCCACATCAAACTACTTAATAAAAGCAGCAGAGGAGCAAGTGACTGAGGGAAAGTAAAAAGCTTTGTACAACACAAGGTATTACATTCCATTGATGAAAGGAGAAAATATAAAAATACAGTAAATGAAGCAGAGAAATGAGATGAACACTTCTGAAACATGAGATTGAGATAAAGCAGAAAATAGCTACGCAGAAAAGGGTACAAATACAAGGCTGTAGAAACATACATAACTAGGTGAAAGATGGTACCTGCAGGAAAATTAAGATGCCCCTGGAGAAAAGAGAAGGAGCTGTAAGATTACTGAGAGCTCACGTGGCAAACCAGTACTGAGTGAAGTAGTGAAAGCTGATAGGAGGTCTATACAAGGGAAATGAACTTTAAGGCAATGTTATACAAAGGTAAGAAGAAATAAAGGTGACAAAGGGGATGTGATACTGTGAGAATAATTTGATACAGCACTGAAAGTCACAAGTTGGAGTAGACAACATTTCATCAGAATTATTGAGATCCTTGGGAGTCCCAACTGTGGCAAAACCATTCCACCCGTTTTACAAGATATGAGACAAGTGAAATACCATGAGACTTCAGGAAGAATTTAATAATTCCTATTCCAAAGAAGGCATGTGGAGTCAGGAGTGAATATTATCCAACTATCAGTTTAATAGGTCACGGGTGCAAGAAATTGAATTGGGAGAAGCAGCCACTCGGGCAGAAGAGTACTTTTCGAGCACACATGAGAGTTTTTTAGACTACGCGGTAGTTCGGGGTGCTCTGATGATCGCTCACCGGTCGATAAGCAGCAAGGGGAGTCAACACATTCAGAATAAAGACCTTTCAATTGTCATAATTTTATTCGTAAACTGTCAAAGTTTTCGTGATGAAGTTCCTGCATTTACTGCTCTCCAGCAAAGTTCTCGCATGCAAATTATTCTTGGTACTGAGAGCTGGCGGAAACCCAAAGTGGAAAGCTCTGAGATATTTAGTGACTCGTGGAATGTATATTGGTAAGATAGATTAGAGGCCGACAGAGGAGAGTGTTCATTGCAACTAACAAAAATATTGTCTCTATTGAGGCCCAAGTTGAGTGTGACAGTAAAGTTATCGGGTTGCTTATGACAAGTGTAGATGAAGCCAAGTTATGTTTTTCCAGCCACCCAGTTCTGCTGTGACCATTCCAGAATCATTCAAAGTAAGTCTACAATCAATAATGCTTAAATACCCAGCTCATGCAGTACTAGTTGGCGGCGACCTTAACCTACAGAGTATAGACTCAGATGGCTATGGATTCATTGCAGGGGCTTCAGGCAGTCATGCGAAATACTTTTGAACCCATTTTCTGAAAGTTACCTTGAGCAGATAGCTCGGCAGCCCGCATGCAATGGAAATATCTCAGACCTTGTAGCTACAAATAGGCCAGACCTTATCAGTAATGTCAGTATAGAAACTGGGATTACCAATCATGAC